>NC_088173.1:13518037-22813037 GCF_028769735.1 Zonotrichia leucophrys gambelii | reverse complement strand
CGTGAGTCCTGGCATGGGAATGAATGTCAGTGTGACTGATCTCTCGTGATTGATAAGAACCTTTTGAGTGCCTTACACAATGGTTTCCTTGTGCGTTTATTGTCAAAGTGGTGAGAGGCATCCAGTATCTTGAAGACTTTTCTTTCAGCCAAGAAAAAATTCTTGTATTTGTGGAGTTCATCTTGGATTGTAATGAATGCTTGGTTCAAAACACAACACCATTTTCTACACAAGTTCAAGATGAAGCTTGACTGACATGCACAGCTAACATGGAAGTACTGTAATCTAACTGAAGTCGTTGTACAGGCAACACACCAGTTTCTGCAGCCACTGTTGTTAGTCCCTTGGTTCATATTGACTTAAGCACACTTGACATCAATTGCATCAAGATGTGACATGTTTTATAAGAAAAAAAAAAAGTATAAAATGAAAAAAATATTTTTAGGTATTTTCACAAACAAAAACTGGCTTTTAAATAAATTTGCTTCCATAATGGTTGGATATGACAAAAGAAAAAAAATAAGAAAAAAAAGAAAAAAATCTAGACTACGGGGAAGTGGAATATGAAAATAAGGCTTAAGGCATCAGTTCCGTATTTTTCAAAGCCAAATATGTAATGTTGAGAAGAGAAGAAATAATGATTGAAAGGTTCAAATCTTGTAATTTAATATTGTTATTAAAACTTTGCTGTATATCCTATTCTTTAACATTTGGTGTTAATATAAAATTTACTTGGCAATGCTTGACATTTGAAATAAACTTTTTTCTATGGTTTTATTTGCAAGTGTTCCATTAATTTTACTAGCTACAGTTGGGTTATAAAGAGTCTGAAATCTAAAAGGACACTGTCAAGGTTGGGTCAATGTTTCAGTTTTTGGCAGTGTCGCCACTTCCAGCTCACTCAAATCTGTTCAATAGTTTTTTCTGCAGATGAGCCCAAGCTGTGATGCTCAGATACACTCGTTGAACTCTGAAGATCAAGGTTGTTCTGGGTTGGAGCAGTACTTGATACTGGCACATGAGGATGGGTGCTGTTTTAGAGCTCCTCTTAACTCTGACATGCAGAGACTTAATGATCCAAAGATTTGGTTCAAACCTATCTCTACTTTTGTACAGTTGAGTTCATAAGTATGTGTACAGAGAGAGGAGTATTGATAAAAGCTGTTAAATGGCAAGCAGTAAAAAGTGTTAAGTATTTTTTTTAAAGAATGAAAAAAAAAAAGAGAGTTTTCAAATTGTTTCTCTAAGGAAGCAGTTTTCAAACTGTTAAAAGGTAATTCTAAGCAGTAGCTAGTGAAGCTTTTGTGAAAAGAAAAACCCAAAACCTTGGCAATGTCTTTTTGAATTAAGATTGATAACTCGAATTAGATGCAGTCTGTACTGATGAAAACTTTCCTGAATCTTAATCATTATGAGTATTCTTTGCTAGCTGAAGTTACCATATTTTAATTGTGTGTATTTAAAAAACAATAACTACTTAAAAAGCAAAAAGGAATCCTAGGAGGGGTGCAATAATATTAATTTAAATGCTAATGCAAATCAAAGTTACATCGTGTTTCTCTAGCTTTCCCTGTAGAAACAATTCTGTACATTTGGTTGAAAAGCTTACATTTTTCTGCATTGTCGATACATTGCCTCATGCAGTATCGGTAAATCTCTTTTATTTTGGAATTAAATAAAAATTTAAATATGACTTGCAGCTTTAGTTGGAATCAATTTCTTAGACTCAAGTATAATGTTTACTGAGCATTGGAGAAGGCAGAGCATTGATCAGAAACTTGAAGTCCCTTCTCGTGGTACAAACTCTGAGCCTGTTTCTGCAAGCATGTGAACACAGTGTATACTCCCAGTGTGGCCAACAAAAGAGGTGTATACAGTGTTTTCAATGTCTGTCTTACCAATACCTCCCCCCAACTGAACTAAATCATTTCTTGGCACATCTGTAATTCATAGGTGTTCTGTGCATTACTCCTCATCAGGAATGTTGGGGAATGCATTCAGATTTTTAATGTTCAATGCTAGAATGACCAAACTAAAATAATACTGATATGGTAATTAATTTTTTTTCAAAAAAGTAGAAATGCATTTCTGTATACAGTGGAAAGCTATTTATTGTACCTCTGGGCTCATTCCTCTAAAATTCATAGCATTAAAAAAATCTTTGTCAAGCCTGAACTGATGTATATAACTGAAATAATGTAAAGTTATATTTTCATGTTTTTATACTTAACAACATGATGGGAATACATAATGTATGAGTATTTCAATTCAGATAATATTGATTGGATAATACACATCTCAGTTAAAAAAACAGTAATAGTAGTTTAATATCCATGTTAAGAGTACATCAGTATATTGCTATATAAAGTATGTCTGTGTGCATTTAAGTGAAAAGTAGTCAAGAGTGATGAAAGCTGTCCAAGGGTTTTTTATTCCTTTTTTTATGAAAACTGTTATGGAGCAACCAAAATGTTTATGAACTCAAACTTGTGTAAATTTCAAAATGTCCTTTTACTGTAGCTTTTTGTTTACAGTACAGTATCTTATTTTCTGCTTTGTTAAATGAGTAACGGTACAGAGCTAGACATACACTTTCTAAGACATTAACGTTCTCGTTTTTTTCATGTGTACTTATATGACAGAAAATGCTTCTGATTTTATTTTTCAATCTAACACATGGCTTTTCTGGAGTGTTGTATAAACTTCAATCATACATAAAAAATCTTCTTAAAAAAGGTAAAAGACCTTTAATGTCTGCTTAGTATTATTGAAATCTGGTTTCTTATTTATTATCAATGTATTTTTCTAAGATTTTACATAAGGCAAACCTGTTTGTCCCCTACAGACATGAAATTTCCTTGAAGAGTTTAGGAAGTTTCTTCTTTTCTTGAATGAAGTGTCAATGAAGAGTATAAATCTTCTCCCAGATCATCTTGTCATTCAAGGATAGATTTACGGTAGTTTTCCTTATTGTTAAATGAAGTAATGAAACTTTTTTCCCAACAATAGGATTGTACCTCTGGACTGTAACCTTCCTGATCATAGTTACAATGACAGTGTGATAGGTTTATAAATACAAGGGGTTAAGTATCGATTCAGTAACACTACCTAAAAAATTTTGAGTTTAAACCAGTACATTTGTAATTGAACTGATTGTTGATGTGTCCAAAGCAGAGAAAGAACCTGAAAAATGGCAAGTACTTCAGGTGTCACTGGAAGAGGTGTAGTGCAACACAGAGTTTACTGAAATGGCAAAGAGAGTGAAGAGGTTCACCATGTGAAAGGTTCAACATTTTCATGTAACCATGTATTTCACCTGTTAACAGTGTTTCTGCAGTGTCAGCCTCCTCTTTGGCTGATTGATGTAGACAACAGCTTTACATGAAACCTTGCACAAATAATTGTATTTTAAAATTCAAATAGATAGTTTCAGCTAACCTTTGGTGCAGAGTTACAAGAACACAGGAGTCACCAGCAAAATAGAATCAGCAGCATCTGTTGTGCATGATATTCGTGGGGGCTACTCAGATGTGTTTTCAAAGCTTATTATTTATTATATATTTTCATTTAAGCTGTCCAGGGATCACAAAAATTTGCTGTGAGAGATCCATCAGGTCTAAATTATCTCAGAATGAAATTAAGCAAGTGACTTACATGTGGACTTAATTTGGAACATTTTGCCTTGCATCAATTTCTGTAGGTGGTAGAGAATTCTATACACCTGTGTGAGACACAACAGAGAATTGAATAAAATATTTTTTTTTTGTAAACAAGTGACAAAAAATGGAACAAAGTAAGATAAAATATAAAAATCTGAGACTTAGAGCTCTAACTGCCCTGCAGCTTTCATGTGTCATGTGGCCAGTCCCCAGTCTTGCTAAGGCATATTGCGTTATGTTCTTTCTTTCTTTCTTTCTTTCTTGCTTTCTTGCTTTCTCACTTTCTCGCTTTCTCACTTTCTTGCTTTCTTTCTTGCTTTCTCGCTTTCTTTCTCGCTTTCTCGCTTTCTCTCTTTCTTTCTCTTTCTTTCTCTCTTTCTCTCTTTCTCTCTTTCTCTCTTTCTCTCTTTCTCTCTTTCTCTCTTTCTCTCTTTCTCTCTTTCTCTCTTTCTCTCTTTCTTCTCTTTCTTCTCCTCCTTCTCTTTCTTATCTTTCTCTCTTTTTCTCTCTCTCTCTCTCTTTCCTCTTGCCCCACTACATGCAGTCAGTCTAATCCATACTTTTTTAGCTTGTTAGGCTGATAGGAAATCTAATTACTGTATATAATTGTTTTGGTAGTCATTAAAATGTTTATTATAGGTCATGTCATAAATCTCTGTATTACAGCAGCAGTGATGCTAAAGATAGGAAAGGTTATCTAAGCTAAATCCTTTATCCAAGTGGCATCATCCACTGAACTTATTCTTTTGTCAGTCTCCTTTATACATCTCTTACTGCTAATGAAAATTTAGCTACCTCTGTAAACAGTTCATTTCTTTACTTACCTCACTGATAAGGAAATTCTTTATACATAGAAGAAAAGCACTTAATTTCATGAAGTTGTCCAGTGAATGACTTTGTAGCATTTGCCCAAAGTTCTTCCTCCCTTTACACCTGCAACTCCCACCCAACAAGAAAGGACCACTATTTCATGCTGGGCATAGAGATACAGTTTACAAGTAATTTGTCATCATTTTTAACAAATGCTAACTTGTTAAGGCTGACTCATCTGTGTTAAAAAGCATTTGATCCTACCAGTCTTCCAACTGCAGAATGAGATTTAAAATACGTGTTTAAATTGTGTTTTATTTATTTGCTTTAAATATCCCAAACCTGATTTTGAAAATGTTTTCTATTATAGAGTAGGAAAGGGCTGCTAAACTAGTGCCTAGACCAACCCATTGGAATTTTCTTCAACTAGTTCCTATCTGGAGGTGTGGGAAGCACAAATAAAGGGGTTCCAGTGGATCCCATGAGCCGTGCAGGACCATTCTGATTCCTTTGCCTCTTTCAATGCACAGAAGGCAAGCAGGTGGGAAAAGCTGAAATAGGACTTGGAGAGGTAGTTTTATGCATTCTTCTGTCCCCCCTCAATCCTTTAAGGTGAAGGTCTCTTCAGAAGAGACGCCGGAGAGGGTTTATACCTGTTTTGTAAGGATAGAAAATAACAAGTAGATTTTTTTTTTCTAAGAACTCATTGTTTGTGCAGTTCTGAAATGATAATGTCATGTTTCAGTTTATGGTAAACATCTTAAAATTGGAGAGTAAAATCTCCTTCAGAGCCTTTACTGTTATTAATCATAGAATCATAAAACACTGTGGGTTGGAAGGACCTGAAAGATCACCTTAAAATTCCAACACCCCTGTTGAGGGCAGGGACACCTTCCCCCAGGCCAGGTTTCAAGATTCTTAGAAGGAGACAGCCCAGAGTACTTCTGGCATGTTGATGCTTTACTGAAGCATCAAGAGCATCTTGTTAAAAATGTACTGGAGTGCGGGCTATTGCATAACAACCTTTAACCCAATTTTCAATTTATGTTGTTACTGCCTACCCTTCAGCACCATATTCTGTGAGTTTAGAGAAAAATGTAATTAGAGAGGTTGAGCTATAGTTCTTTCAATTAATAGTATGCTTTACAAATACCATAGTAGTATTTCTCAGTAGTTGCTTTCCTTTTGAGTTTCACTATGAAAGGCAAACACATTTTATGTTACCACATACTCATAAAGACCAGAATATCCAGTGAATTTTTTTTTCCTGGTTTTCAGTGAGAAAATTTTTTATATTGTCACAATGACTAAAGACACAATGATACAAATAATGTGATTTTTACCTAAATGTTTCCCTTTGTGTTTCTTACTGTTGTTTTTTAATGATTTCACAAGATTGTTAGATGAATATTTTTGTAAATTTGGAACTAAGTGTCTTGGCAACTTATCCAAGTTATCTGTAGGTGGAATTCTTAATTCAGCTTCAGCTACTTTGTGTGAATAGATAGGCAGAGATGCTAATATATGGAAATTAAGATGGTGGGTGTTCCAGTGTATGTGTATGTATACATATCCCTACACAATGCAGTAGTAAAAGTAGTGCTGGTCTTGATAAGGCCATAGTAAAGAGCAATGATAACCACAGCAATAATTCCTATTGGGGCCAGTAGCAACAGGAAGGTTCATAAGCAAGTGCCTTACCACCTCTTGTTTGAATAAATATGGAATTTTGCATTTTCATAGAACAACATGAGTCCCCATGGGACTCAATCAACAGCAAATCCTATGACTTCAAAATCTGGGGTAACTCCTGCAATCCATCTCACTGAGAGGATTGAGTTCCACTGAACTCCTGTGAGATAAACAGGCTCTTCCTCACTGCCTGTGGCCTACAAAGAAAGGCTATTGCATGTGTCATTGCCTCTCACTTCAGCAGCGAGCTTAATGGGTTTGTGTACATGCATGTAGATGCTTAGTTTCTCAAACTGCAGTCTTTGCTATTTAAAAATCCAAATGGTTGATCCAAGAGGCTCAGGTTTAGTTAAATCTAACATTACATGCACAAACAAAACAGTGCTCTTTGCAGCTGTTACTTGATTTTCTAAACCAAAACCTCTATAAGATCTAATGCCTCAAAACCAAAATGCTGGGCATTGACAGGGCTGGACTACACTACCTACTTTGAACATTGTGCAATAAAATATACTGCTATGGTGCTGGGGCAGCATTCTGTCCATCTTTTATATTGTTTTGTTGGGTTTTTTTAATTTTTACTTACATAGACAAATGAGCAGTATAAGCTGTAGGAAATAACTCTCATGATGTAGGCTTGACAGACAATTTATAGGCAATTTCTGTTGATTGGTTTTATCTGTGGCATTACCACATTTTTTAAATCTGCACCTTCTGAATATATTAGAAAAATGTGATAAACTGTTTTTATAAAGCCATAATTCTCAATGAAAGCAGGATTCTGCTTGACATGTTTTCTTTATCCTGATGGGTATACTTGCCTAAGGTATTTGTTTATTCTAGGAGACTTAAAAATATATAAGTTTTTTTTAATCATTATGGATCCAAAATTATACTGGCACATGTTCATCACTTCTGCTTAATCCACCTTATAAGCCGCTTTCTATAGGAGATCTTTGTCCTTTTGTGCTTGTAATTTACTTTTTGATCTTTTGTCATTGGAGAGATTTTAGCACATTGAGGAAAAAAAGTAGCATTTCCTACCCTGCTTGCTGATGTAAGATGCTGCCCAAGTCCTTCAAAGTGATTCAGCTGATAAGTACATCCCGTGACTCACACCTCTTCAAGCATCATTCTCAAGCAGCAGGGACAAAGACAGCTCTGAGGAGGCCAAAGCCATTAATATGCTTCAGTCAGACCCTGCCTCGCTGGAGTCCAGGGAATCTGGGGTGTCAGGACCAAGCCCGAGCCTCCCACCTGTCTGTGTGCAGTCACACAGTGATGTCCCCAGGCATCACCACCCTTGGCAGTCATGCTAGCAAACAGAATTATCAGCATGGTCATGATGCAAAAACTACTTCTGTGCTCTCAACATGATGCCAGAGTGGGGAGGAGAGAACTGTCCCCCTCCTTCCCCTGTCTGAAAAGCTTTTTTCCTTCCCTCAACTACAGCCATCCATATTTAGCAAATTCAAAATGTAACTTTAGGAAAAAAAAAATGCTTTAATATAAAACTTTCCTGTGCTTTTTAGCATAGAGGAAACTTGGCATTTACCCTCAAGGGAAATAAGCACAGCCATCTTGGCTGGCTAAACAATTTCATGGAGATTTTTCTCATAGGGAAAAAAATTCATTGCTTTATGAATTGTGGCATCATATATTGTCATAAAATGTGAGCTTCCCAATAGACAGGATCATGAGATTGTGGATTTTTTTTAATTTTTTTTGTAAGATGCTAGTTAAGATTATATTATGTGGAAAACCTTTCTTATGCATGTTGTAATATACTGTGTAAATATGGATCTGCCAAGTGGCTTTTCTGTGGTGTCATAATGTGTGTGTGTATATATATATTTATATATATATATATATATATATATATATATGCACTCATACAAATAATAACATTAAAGGGGTATTTTTACTTTTTAAAGGATATCCTTTCATCACTTACACAAACCTAAGTTAGGAGCAATACAAATTATTGCAGGGTGAAACAAAATTGCTCAATGTGACAATATTACCTGACCTATACTACTTTTTTTTTTTTTTCTCTCTATAAAATATCTGCAGGAAAAAAAAAACAAAACAGTGTCTTCCTAGAAGGAATAGGCAATAAAAGAGATGGTAAGAGAATGCAAACCAAGCCTCCATGTGACTATAAGGTGGGATTTTGAAGCCATGATTTAAAACTACAATGCTGAATTAGAAGTTAAATTCTAATTTAAGTTAGAAAATTAGAAGTTCAGTAGATTTTTGTGGTGTAGTTGAACCAGGAATGTATTTCAATGAGTGTAGACACTGGATATAGCCTTTGGCATTTAAAGCTTAGACCTACCCAGCTTCCAGGTATTCTCTATTTTAGGCTAATTGGTGAAATTTTTACAGGGAGACCTACTGCTTAGCTAAATCTAGATCCCATTCTGGCTACTGGCATCAATTCAGTTTTTGGGGTATCAAATCTGAGGGTTAACTATTTTTTTTCCAAATGAGGTGTCTGTATTTATTTTCAATTGCCTTGCTTTATGTTTTAGTGGTAATATTTCAACAGCTAATTATTTTTCTTTACTTTTCCTCTTGGCAATACTATCAGGGTTTGGGGGTTTTTTAAAGCTTTTAACTAAAACTGGTTTAAAAAGTGTTGGGAAGTGTTGCCTTCCCTTACACTAAAGCAAAATGTGATTTACCAGTCAAGCCAGTATTTTTTTGAGACACTGGCTATTTTACACTGAAAATACATATAAGACTTCAGGTAGAAAAATACAAGAATTGTTGCTATAGGATTTAGGTGAGATTTCATTTATTCTAGTTTTTCTGCGAAAAAAAAAAAATCTATTTGCTTGTTTTCCTTCACTACAGATTTTGTGAAAAAAAAAGTAAAGAAAATTAGTTTTCTCTATAACTTCCTTCAGCTATTACATGCTCTGATGACATTCCCTGGCAACCTGGGTACCTTCAAAAATATTTCCATGTTCATGTAGATAGATCATAGAACTGCCCAATGTAGTAATAGATGTCTTCTGTCTGACTTCATTTCATTGTGGATGTGATTGTTCACTTGTTTTGTACAGTTCTGGTTTCGGGGCAGCTACAGATACAGAGATCAGTAGATTAAAAAAAATAAATACAAAAATACTCTTCTTAAAAGAATAGTGCAGAGTGGCAGAGCACTGCTGAGGACTCTGCAGAAAGATGTCTGAGAAAAAGAAGTTATTTTTTAAAAAACTGACTTGCTTCTAAGCCTCCCTTAACGAGGGAGAAAAATAAGTGGCTTCTGTGTCCTGCAACTGTATTCCCGTGAGGAGAAAATCCTATTCTAAAGGTCAAGAGTGTACAGAGATACTTTTCAGAATCACCTCCAAGTGACTGAATTCTATTTAAAAATATTATTGAGAACACAATGAAATGCACAAAGGATATTTTTTCTTTAAAGTAACTGTCATGAATTTTTTCCTTTCAGTTACATCATCAAACCTAGCACTGGCAGGGTTCTTTTTTTTTTTGGATCAGTACAAAATGCACATGAGTTAAAGCACCATGTCCTCCTCCTGCAGAATTCCATCACCATTACATACCCTTTGCAATTTTTAGTATGAACAGATCATCTACAGTAGATGTCCTCATCAAAGGCCTCACCTTAAAGAGCTTAACTCATATTTTATGTCAGACTCTGAAGAATTAATCATATACATAAGTGCTGTCATTGAAGTGCCTGCAAAAGAATTGGTTTTGATAACAGGCTATGAGATAGACTATGACACTTCTCCTCACAAAGAAGTGTCACCAAATCATGTAGAGTCTTTTCCCTGCCTGGTCACTGGAAATAGTATGCTTCTACTGCTTTATTTTAATGTGACTTTTCATCCATTATTGTCTTTCTGTCTGAAACATCCTCCATGCTGTTTTTCTCCCTCTTAGGAACAAAATGGTGATGAATAGGATACCCCAGATATATTTCTGAAACCCTCTGCAGATACTGTCATGTTTATTTATAGGTGCTTGGCTGTTTCTCATCCTAATTCCTCTGAGATCTTTATGACTGATAATATTTGAATCTTCAAGATTTTGTATGTATGTCTTTTTGTTGGAAACCTGTTTTATAACCTTCTAGCATTTCCTCAGTTGTCCTTAACTACTGATTTAATGATGTCATTTAAGTACAACATTTAATTTATATAAAACCTTGAGGCATATACAGTGTTTTACAAATAATTTAATGTTTATGGTACTCTAAAGTGAAGAATTAAGCATGCAAATTAGGATGCTGAAGATAAGAGACTATAAATTAAGAAATGTATAGGAGAAATAAAGTGTGAGACATGGCAGGCCAGTTGTGTTGATGTGAACATATATTCTGCTTTGTGTTTAAGACTAAGGCTTTAATATTTTATTCTAATTTGTCTTAGTGAAAAATGGAGTAAGGTATAGAAAAACATACACATATTGTGACTTCCATCTGGAGATCCTTATTCCAACAGAATGAGTTTTAACTCTAATTGTTATAACTGAGGAAAAGAAAGCCTTTTCCTCTGAGCATCTCATGCTACTGATTTTATTTAGCATAGCATTGCTACTGCTTGGAATATTTCCTTCATTTCTTTTTAGAAGCTCATCCTTCAGAGACACATGCAGCTGCAAACATAAAATGCTTATTTTGCAAGTGCCTGGAACTTGCTGAATCATTCTGTCCTTTCCAAATAAGAATTTTTTTATGTTTCTACTCTGAACTTGAGGAGGTAGTACATTCTGATAGCGTTTGAGTTCTGAAATCAAGCTATGATACCTAGATGCATGAAAATTAACTCTTAAATTAGTTTCTTGCCATGACAGCTTAGAAGCTTCTATGTTGTCTGCAATATGGATTGCCCTTTGTGTTGTTTTACATGTTAGTGATTGTTATAAATGATAGTAGGAACCACAAAATTTAAATTTTATGTGTTAAAAAACCTTTCCAGTTCCATTTGTCTGTGTGCTCATGTTCAATCAGCCATGTGACGTGTCTTATTTCAGATACATTCAATTGTAGTCAGGCCTGTAATTTCCATGCTTATTTGGAGACTTTATTGAATAAATAATGTAGCATTCACTAAACATGGAGTTAATCTTTCTGTTGTTCTTTCAAGTTGATTAAGACTTGAAACCTGCTTTAATCATGGTATTTGTTCTTTCAAGTTGATTAAGACTTGAAACCTGCTTTAATCATGGTATTCTTTAGAGGAGTTGTTGATAGAAGTTATGGATAATGTACTGCCATTCCTCTTGGTTGGCAGCCATTTAGCCGTCTAGCTAACCTAAATGTCACTTCAGGGAAAAATAAGTTAAGCTGACATAAGCTAAAAGGTGTTGTACAAACTCAAAAACTTGTGTATCTACTGCTTCATAATCTGCATCACATTCACCTCAAAACTACTTCTAACCTGATCTCTAATAAAATAATAATCATTGTGTTAGGAAGAATAATTTCTATCTATGGGTTTCAGTATGTAGAGCTGCAGAAAAGGCCTATTGTTCTTTACTTAAAATGCCTGCATTCCCAGTTTGGGTGGAAATGTAATGTACTTTTGCACAAGTAAGTCATATGTAATAGTGCAGGGCTAGATGACTGTGACTTTTTATATAAAGGACCTCAATGAACACAAGTCCTTTTTGAAATGGAAAATGTCCTGGCACAGAATTCAAGAAATTTCCTGCTTCCAGACACCAGATTTAAAGGCAGAGTAATCCATGTCTGAAATAATACATTATAAAAAGAGTACGAAGACTAGGGCTGGGCCATTACTTTTCCCAAAGTGTAAACACTCATATGTACGAGTGAAAACAGTGAGACATTGGAAATTGTAGCTTTTTGTGTACCCTCCTATCTATCAATTTCTCCATTTCACTCTTTTCCAGAAAAAAAAAAATAAAAATAGAAAAGAAAATCATCCATTTGATGATTGATTTCTATGCTGGAAAAAAAAATAAGCAAAAAGCACCATCTCACTTCAGACACCAGACATGGCCTATAAAAGCAGATCAAGTTGGTGAAAGCATTCTGCAAAGTTTTTGCAATGCATGGTCTTATTCTTTGATTGTTTGATGTCCCTAGTATTAAATGGGGAAAATCTCTTATGGACCATTTATCAGATTTTTACTCCACATGCCTTTGTCAATTAAGATTTCCCTGGTGATTTCCAAGTCTCTTCAAAAGATTTTTACAAAGGAAAAAGTTAAGCTGGCATAAAGATGTTTAAGATATCCTACTTACAGGACTATCTATACCACCAATGACTGGCAGCATAGCAGCCTTCTGGGACATCTGCTGAGTTTATTTTTCACAGCCATTGTGAAACAAGACAGGAGGAGACGGAAGAACAAGGCTTCAAATGCACAAAGGATAAAGTATGTTTAGAATACAAAGTGTTATCCTAACAAAAAAAAAACCAAACCAAACCAAAACAAAACAAAACAAAAAAAACAGATTAGCATTAAAACACCTTAAACCTTAAACCCCTGGGGCATTTCCAGGATGACTGGGTCACTCTTAGATGATTATTGCTGTGCAAAGATTTCTGTGATGAAAGCTCTGAGGATACCAGTTTGTGAGGACACCAGTAGAAGTGGGTACCAGTAGAAGGTGACCTTGTACTGGATGATGATGAGTTGATTATAATTTTAGAGTAAGAACAAACAAAAGTAGCCTTATAGTTAGAGGTCTCTCTTTCAAACTGTGGCACAGCCAGGCTGGCTCCATACTCATCCATAGCCAGCAGTGCCTGGCGTGTTCCCAAGCACCAGACTCATCATCTATCCCATTAAGCTGCTACAGCCATCCCTGATGTGCTGTTGGCTGATGCTAACCAAGGATGTTCCCAGGCAGCTCCCAGGGACAGTTCAGGGATGTCCCAGTGATGACTCCCAGCATCTGGCGTTTTGTGAGTTGTCACAACATTTTGGTGTCTAGGAAAGCTCGCTGCTATAAGCAGGGAATATTGCATCCTCATTAGCTTGAGTACACAGGATTGTTTGGGGGCATTTTGTTACAGTCTGTATGTTACCTGTGGGAGCTAATTAGAGTTGCAGGAGTGAAGGCCTGGATTTGGAGATCACAAGATGTCTTTGGG
The DNA here is from genome assembly GCF_028769735.1 of Zonotrichia leucophrys gambelii. Taxonomy (NCBI): domain Eukaryota; kingdom Metazoa; phylum Chordata; class Aves; order Passeriformes; family Passerellidae; genus Zonotrichia; species Zonotrichia leucophrys. The sequence goes on along the minus strand of NC_088173.1, from coordinate 22,799,773 downwards.
TAAAGAATTTATACCTGGCAGAGATTTTTATTAAAAGTCTCTGCTTCAGTCCCCACTGCTGGAATACTCACACTAGGAAAGGCATCTGAAATTAGAGATAGCCAGAAACCCATGAAATAATGAGACTGCTTATCTGAGGAAGTTTCAAGATAGGTCAGAAAGAGAATATATGAGCAGTTTAAGAAAAATAAACCTGCAGTAGATTTTCTAAAAGATACTAAAGATCAACTTTTTTCATGTATAAGTACATAAATACCAAACATAAAGATGTGGGATTGTTCATTAATGTCAGTTTAGTTTTTGTTTTTAGTTTGACTCATGAAGTCAATGCATATTTTAGTTCTGCTTTGACAAGAAGTTGGGTGAATAAATTACAGATGGTTTCCTCCATAAAGCAAAGGAGTTGTTTGGTAAGAAGGAATTTGGACAAAGGACAAGGCATTACCTAAGGAAATTTTACACTGCAAGAGTAAGCCCAAAACTGCATTTTTCAGTGATCACTATTAGGGTGAGTTCTATTTTTATAGACAAATTATGACCCTGACACAAGGAGTGGAAAATGCTTAGTGAAATTAACTTGATGATTTGAGGTTAAGGTAAAAATGAGACAGTGAAAGAACAGGATGTGCTGGTGGACTGGGAATAAGTCTGAACAGCATAAAAGGAAAGGCAGCTGGAAAAAAATTAGGACAGCAGCAGAAAAACAAAAGCCATTGTTTTTCTTCCAACACTGTCCAATAGTGAATCCCATGCAAAACCTGAAGATTGCATCTACAGTGGGTTTTGCTGGAGTGGTGCTGTGGCCTCCAGCAGTTTGTGGATCAGGGACTCCCTCCGACAAGGATGATATCTTTGCGTTTCATATCCTTTCCAGCAATTTCTCTAATCACTTTGAACTCATCTCAACTTCGGCAGCCATAATATCCTGTGGCAGGAATTGTCATGGCTGAAGTCAACACTGTGTTAAGAATCACCTTTTTTTTTTTTTGCCTTAAGCCTGTTATCTCTTAATTTCCTTTGCTGTCTCTTCATTCTTATACTATGAAATGTAGTTAGAACTTGCTCATTAATTCCTTTTTCTGAACTGAAAGGCTCATGATCTATCATGTGGGAGAAAACTTTAAAAAAACTGCATGCTTCTTTCATGCAACAAAATGAAAGTTATGTTGCGTGTGACTGATCTTACTAAATGCAAGTGGAAGAAAAGCTTCTTCCCAAAAAGAAAAGCTACTTATAAAAAAAAAGCTGGCAGCAGAGCAAGTTGAGAAAATTGGCAAGGCATAAATTTAGGGTGAATTGTGAACCTTTATACCTTCAGAGCATCAGATCCTTTTGGCAGTCAGGTCAGAAGGCTGCACATTGCACAGACATTGCCTTAGTCAGAGTGGTTGTGGAACAGCAATTTTTACAGGAAACAACCCCTCAGACGACCATTAGCTCCACATTTAGGGATGATCACCTAAAACAAGTGTTCAAGCATTCAGAAAAATGCCTTTACATCACTCTCTTAGCAAAGCCAGAAAATGCATTTTCATGTGTGAACGGCAAAGACTGGGAGTCAGCAGTCCAGGAGGTTCCTTTGCACTGAACATTCCTACATGGTCTGGCTGCAGAGATGCACTTTGTTCTCATCCAGATTCATAGTCCTGTGTGATCTCCTGCATTTAGGTGTCTGTATAAGCCTTTTTGCAAAAAGATAAAAACGCATATGGTGCCCTTTTATCTCTTAGCTCAATGATCGGAAGTGATTTAATCAAAACAAATTAAAACAAACAAACAAAAAGTAATAGCAACAACAACCAAACAAAATCTCTTGTCCAAACTAGTTTTTTTGTGAAAAATCCCTTTTCCACCCTGCAGGTGAAACTTTCATCACTAGTGTTTACTGCGTGGTTTCAGAAATTAAATGTCTCCTGGAAAACCAGCTCTGTTTTGCAAGAAACAGCTGAACAGCTGCTGGGTAAGTGCAGGAGGGTTGGTGACTAAAACTGAAACAAAGATAGACTCACTCCCATTCCTGTAGCTCTAAGAAGAGGACAGAAGAGTCTCATGTAGTCAGCAGAAGAAGAACTGGATTCCAAGTCTGCTCCTCTCCTTTTGTTACCTTGTAGAGTCAGGCTTCAGCTTTTCCCGCCAGAGAGTTGAGTCCATGGGAACTGGAGCAGCTGCATAAGGCGCACATATCCTGTTGATTTGGATTATTCTCTGGTTAGCTCTGGAGCTCTTATTGTCTCATTGCCCAGGCCCTACACACATTTCTGATTTTTGTCTACAAGCCAAAGAGCTCTCTCTGAAACAAAACCTAGGCCTTGTTTAGAAGATCTTGGACCCACAGTTCCTTCCTGAAACACAGTAAAGGTGCAGCATTGACCAGACTTTCCTTTGTGTACATATTTAGGCAGCTCTGAAAGGTGGTGGCTTCGAAGAGTTTAAATGCGGATCAGGCCTTGATTTCTAACACAAGTTGCCAGGCAGGGATAGGTGTGCACCAAAGTGCCAGAGTCATGCAGCAGGCATAATCTAAGAAAGGGTTCCCCATGGGAGACAGGAACATGATTCAGCTCTCCCACTATCTGCACAAGGGGGCAAAACTACACTGCTGCTGCCAGTGTTTCTTAAATGGCTGGATTTGGTGATGGTACTCTGAGAAAGGTACTTGGATTGACACTGAGAGAATGTAAATGATTACAGACAGATTCAAGCTGGCCATTTGGAAGCTCAGATTAATTCAGGTTTACATGCTTTGTGCTGTGTCCATGCCAGATATTGAAGCTGCCAGTGAAAGATGCTTCACAAACCTGGACAGCTCCTAGAAGTGGGTGATAGTGAGTGCTAAGTGCTGAAAGGTGCTGAAGCATTTTATCTTTATCTACCTTTCACAGATCTAGCTGAGAGATTTTCTTGATAAGTTCTTTCAAATTACCTTGCGTTGACTGGATAAGTTACAAATGAGGTGTGAGTAACCTCTGCCTTAGTACTGATGTCCATGAGGATAACCTTGGTAGGGAGTTACAGTCTGGTTCTCCTATTCTCTCCAAAGTCAATGCGCTTGATGTGGTGAAGTATTAAACTTGCAGAATAGGAAGGTCTAAGGGAAATTATCTTAAGTGGCCTGTGCCAAGACATGTGAGCTGGCACTGCAGAAATTTTTAAGGTCTCTGATCATTAGCTGCTGATTTATTTTTTTAATAGGAAGAGAGGAAACGTGTAAAAGCCCAAGCTGCTCAACCTTGATTACTGGTATTTTATGCTAAATGTGGTTGTTCCTGCCAAAAATATTAAGCTGGCAAAGAGAAGCTTAGATGTCTCATTATACTATTGCCAAGAAAGACATGATTTTGAAAGCTCTGCAGGGCGGACCCAGAGGCCCTTGCTGCCAATCTGTTCTGCTATTCACTGCAGAATGAGCAGAATCAGTGCTTTTTTGAAGAAACAATGCTTCAGGCTACTCTGGATGTGCACTGAATAGATTTTAACAATGATGTTTTTTACGTAATGACTCTGGAGTTTCCTTTTGCTTTATGGTGCAGACTGGATTAAATTTTAAACAAACCGATAGAGTTTAGGACATGGGTTGGTCTCTAAAAGTAAGAAAAATTGTTAAGTAGTGTTTCTAGTCCATGAAGTAAAAAATGAAGACCTGAAATCCTGTAGTACTCTACAAGAAGTTGCACTAGTTTTTTTTTCTAGAGGAATAAGCCAATTATTTTAGATTTAATAATCATCTTTGTCCAGAGGGCATGTTTAGTGAGAGGCATAAAATGATCGCAAATACTTTGGCAAAAATTATACCCAGTGCATGTGTTTAATTTTGTGATTCATAATCAAGTCAGAAAAGTATAGAAATAGACCACTGAATGTCAAATTACTGACATTTAACTAATTAATATTTATTTTAAGTTTCTGCCATAGTGGACTATGTCAAGAGTGAGAGAATGTAGACAAAGTTCTAATGTGAGAGCATTTACTCAACCAACCACACAGGAATGGGCTTACCATTCCTGGAAACAAAAAGGAAAAAAAAGAAACAAAACAAATCGATAAAAACACACAACTAAAATCCACCCACCCACCCCCAAACAAGGAAATTGAAGTGCTTGCTGAGATAAACAACGTTTCATCCACATTTCCCAGTATTCCTCAGGAGATATATTTTTAAAGAGAGATTAGATTTGGTGTTGGAGTCCAAAACCAGAAAGAAACTGTCTTCTATACTTGTACTAAAAAGATGTATCTCTCAGTCCAGAAGGATGGTAGATCACAGGACCACAGATCTCAAGTGAAAAGGAACTTTTGATTACTTACTCTTGACCTGCATGCCTGGAAATCATCTTTGGAGGTTTCCATATTGGGCCAACTCAGCAGAAATGGAGCACATTCCCTCATAATCTATTCTGGCAGTTTGTTAACTTCATTTCAAAAACATAATCTCAAGAAATGCAACGTAATCCTTACCCAAGCACCCAAGTGTCTCTTGGGTTGCCCAAATTGGCTAGATTGAAAGGTCTGCTGAAGTGAGATATATGGAACAAATGGATCATGACTCAGTTACCTCCTTAATCTCTTCACTTGAGGTGCCTTAGTCTTTTATTTAGTCTTTCACTGGACACAACAAGGTCATTTTCAAGGTCAGTCTTGCACTTCTATTGTATATTACATACAATATACATTATTTTGTCACCATTGTTTCCAAAGCAGTGTCAGATTTTTACAGAGATGATGCCATTTCTCCATTCTTGATTGATAATAATAAAACAGCCTCATTTCTTAGATCTTCTTAGGTCTTCTTCAGTTGATGAAACTGCAGTGAACAAATTTAATTCCTGTGGGACACCTCATATTTCTCCATATTTTTACATGGATGCAAAGAAAAGCAAAGAAAAGCAAAGGAACTTCTGTCTTCCATTTTTCCATCTCTTTCAATATCATTTCATTAAAGGTTTGCTGAAGACAGTGAGGTTGCCTGGGTTCACCAGGAACTTCCGTGTTCCCATTCTGCCATTTGGAGACAGCACCTTTGGTAGGCCTTATACATGTGGGTTCTGTGGAAAAGACAAACGAGTGTACAAATTGCAGCTGTAGTTACTTTGTATAAATGTTCATTGCACACTGTCAGAGTAAACTCTGAGAGGAATATTTTATATCAGGAGAAGGACCCTGCAGGAGCTGTGCATACCAAGAAGATTGCTGATAAACAGTGGGGGAATAGTGCGCAGTGGAATTTCTAGCTGTGATGAAGTCTGATTCCTAGGCCAGAAAATAAACATTTTTTGCTCACTCTTAAGGACTTGGGATGGGAAGGTGACACATCTGCTGGCTGTATTGGAAGCTGTAGGAGAGAACAATTTGGGTGTGGTTCTTAAGGCAATATATTTTTCTGAGCAGCCCTGAACTTGTAGCCCTTTGATGACAAACTACTGGGAAGTTACATGAGCCCTACCTTTCCAATTTGCATTTTCCTCTCTGATAGTTCAGACCTGAGTTCCCAGAGTTGGGACACTACACTGACCACTGAGAGGAACAAATAACTCAAACTGGGGAGCATGTCAAGGCAAGGAGTCCTTAAAACGCCTTAGTTTATCTGTTTGCCACTGACGTCATCTCAGCCCTTAATAAAAGTGCTGCTCTAAATCCTCCTCTGCAATATTGTGGAGAAAACTCTGCCTTTCAGAAGTGTGAATGTCATCTGAAAAAGAGGAGTCTTGTTTTCCTTGAGAATCTCTTTTGGCTTTGCAAGACTGGTAGCTCTTTGCAGATGCACTATGCATGTGACAATTGTCACAGCCAGCAAAATTTGATTCTACCACTGTGTACTCACAGTGGGGCAGCCAAAGCTGAGATACTTTGTCAGTTTAAATACCAGCCAGTTAAAGTCTACTAAGAAGCCAACTACACATCTCTTTAGGAGTATTCTAATTCATGTACTGTAATTAGGCTTGAATACAAAATATTGATTTAGTAGTAATTACATTTGTGCAAGCATTAAGATAATGTTTCGGGAAATCTGTCTAGGTTCAGCATGAGGTTCCAGATAATGAAATATTCAGTCTATTGCTGTGTAAAAGAGCTTTTAAATAAAACTTAGTCTATACTCCAGCTAATATAAATTTATTAGATCCCATCCTCAGACGTTTTTGGCTTGAGACTCTCCAACAAAAATTGAAATATCTTCCAGAAGCTGATTCTAGCTAATTAGAGTATACCAGCCTTTTGAATGTGTTTTGAGATGATTCAGGGAAAGGATGGATGAGACCTCCTAGAAATAAGGCAGCATTTAAAGAACACTGATTTATACACATGAATTTAATTTCTTGTAATGCTAAATATACTGCAGATTTGTAACTACTCTGTTAGCCTTAAATATTCCACAAGCAACACATTCACTCTGAGAGAGCATGAAATCTTGTGATTCCTGGGTAACAACTTCTTTTCCTCTTTCACTCTTCTTACAATATTTTTAGAGTTTTTCATCTCAAGATGTACATAAACACATGTTTTATGCATTTACATATATACACACTAAGAGGCAGACTTATTTATGGCATCTACAAATATATACAAGTGTAAGTTCTGGCCATAAACAAACATTTAGTCCTAACTTGTTTTTAATCTAAATGGCTGCTCAATAAACTTTACTCCAAAGATCCCTTACTGTAGAAAAGGGGAACAAGTGAGGAAATGGCAGATACCCAGAGCAATGCTTAGTGAAGGATCACCATAGCAATGAAATCACTCAGGATTGAAGTAATAACTATATAAATTGGGATTTCAGCAGGAATTCTTTTATTTCCAGTCCAGGTGGTCTGCATGCAATTTGTACCTTGATATATGTTTCATATCAGGGTAGATATTCTGTCTCTTCTAGGGAGAAAAAGGATCTTCTTAGATTTTTAATTTTAAACATGGCATTTGAACACTCATTTCAAATCAGGAACAGCTATTCAGCAGATCCCCTATTCTCTGCTTGTTATACTCCAGGGAAAGAGGGGAATTCAGGAGGAAAAACATGGATGGAGATAGATTTGATAGATAGATAGATAGATAGATAGATAGATAGATAGATAGATAGATAGATAGATAGATAGATAGATAGATAGATAGACACACAAAGGTGCATATATACATATATATATATGTATATATAGATATGAATCTATCTATGTTGATGTAGATAGATATACAGATATAGATACAAATATATAAAATAAGTCTGGTTTATATAAACCCCACTTGCATTCAAGGTAAAAAAGAAGATCTGAAACCCGGACTATGTCTTATCTGCTTCTTTCTCAAGCTGGAAATATCCCAAGAACAAGGGAATTTGTTTGATCTGAGCTTTGTAAAATATAGAGATGGTTGATGCTCCTGCTCTCTGTGCCCCTTTACATAAGAGAACAGCTACAGCCAACTGATTATGAGAATCCAGGCCTGGCTCTACTCTGACATAAGTTGGGAGAGATGGAGAAATGGTGCAAATGTGCAGGTGAAGCCAATAACTCAACTCACCTGGGAAACTCCTCTAGCAGGTTTCTATTTTAATTATGCTTTTCTAGGCAGGATCAAATTGAGGAACTATTTTAACCTTTGGTTGGTGCCACAGCTCTCTTACTCACACAGTAATATAGAATCTGCTGTGCCTAATCATATCATATCCATCAATGAGTCTCCAGTGTTGGATGGTGGTCAGGTCTAGAGCTCTCAGAGGAGAAAATGAATTCCTGTAGTTGGCATGCTTAAGCTGACCTGCCCAGTCCCTGTAATGTGTTTCATTTTCATGGCTATCTGTTAGCATAATTCTTAATATCTGAAGCATCAGGTAAATATTTCTCTAAAATAAGAGCTACAGCTGCACACAATATCTGTGAATTGCCTTGAAATATAGAAAATATTTTTTACTGAGATAAATATTAAATGTGCTAAGCATATTTCCAGAAATAGCATTGAGCTAGAAAACCACATATTCAAATAAATATCTCTTTGGAGATTCATTGTGAGTACTACCAGTTATGTGAGCAATACACTGAACTAGATGACTTCATCACAATAGGGAATATATATTTTAAAGGTGCTTCTACATTCAAAAATGGTCTAATAGCCCTGGTGAGAAACACATTTATGGCTCTACATTACGTCCCCATGTGAAACTTTGCTTTATCGTGAATACCATCTAGATCCTCCTGAACAGCAATAACAAAGAAGGTAGATTAAACTTCCTAAAATTCAGTTTGAGAAACCCCAAAGAGCCTACTTGTGTGCATATCTCTGTGTACCAGATTCTACTGTCACTGCCCTCCTTTGCCTTCATAGTCCTGCTACATTAAGAGTGGGCATTTTGATTTTTTCACAGTGAGACATTATTAATTCTTCCACAGAAAAAGCCTTGGCTGGAATACCTCTTGCAATATGCCAGATTTGTTTTACAAAGGTTGGTGCTTAGAGGATTTCTCACTGTTATCATTAATGTCAAAACACGGATAATCCCTTTTTTGGGATAAGGCTCTGTTGAGGTGCATGAGAGCTTTACATGCAGTTCCTCTGAACAGGCTATTCAGAAAATGAGAGAGGAAGAGGGGAGAATATTTTTTTTTGTAAAGAAAAGATTGTATCATCAATTTAAAGTAGCTGAAGAAAACACTTCTAAAACACAATTAACCCCATAACATTTTCAGAACATACTGAGTTTCAGCACCATGCTATTAAAGCAACAGTATTGCAATGTAACAGGTGGTAAAATGTAGTGGGAGAGGTAAGTGTTAAAATGCCTGGCAGGGGATTGTCGGACACTTTTCTAGCTGGGAAGAACAAATGAAATATCCTCCCCAGAGTGTCAGTGCCGCAAACAGAGGCAATCATCAGTTAAAATCAGGTTTGGGACCTTGAGCATCCCATGGGTGCAATCCTCTGATGTGCTGAACATATCTGGATTTGACCAAGTCCTCCCTCAGCTGCTAGAAAGGAAGGGGGCTCCTGTCTTTGTCTGCTGACCTGTGTGGAGCACAGTAGCTGTGTGGGGGCAGACCCTGACAAGATACTGTCCCTTGTGCATCCCTTGAGCTGTCCCAGGCAGCCCAGCTGTGGCTACAAGAGGGAATGAAGTTCCCTTGGTGTCAGCTTGGCCTGTCCCATGCAGCTCTCTGTGCCTGGAGTGACACAAAACCAGCAGCTGCCACTTGCTTTGATGTTGAACTGCAGTGCAGGAGAGCACCAAAGCTGTCAGTGTATCCCAGCACCCCAAGGAGCTGCTCTGGGCCCCTTGGCAATTGCACAAGGAAGAACTTGATTTCCCTAAGTAAAGGGAAGCAACGCCCCATTTCCCCAACACCTTCATGGCATTAACTCCACAGAAAATTGTCCTTGCACATATCTCCTGCATGGGGTGGGGGTTTTCCCTGATGAGCTCTGAGCTGGGGCCAGGCACAGGTGCCACCTGAGTGTGGCTGTGCCCATGCCAGGCAGCTTCTGCCCTGCAGTGAGAGGGGGTGTTGGGCTGAGTGCTCCCCTTGGGGCTGGTGACTTCCCCTGAAGGAGCACAGCACTGCATGGCTGAACCTGAGCCCCTGCAACATCCCTAACTGCAGCCTCCACACAGCAGGATGAAGCACATAAAATTGTATCTGCTCCAGTGAGTCCCTTAGGCTCACTTCAAGACAGAATTGCTAATATCTGTCTTGTTGCTCCCTACCTTATTAGCCCCCCTCCCCAGCACTGGGGAGCAGCAAAGCTCAAAAGCCCCCATATTTTTCTCTTGGCTTAACTCAGGAATCAGCATCCTCAGGTCACTGGGCCTGTATATGCATCCACCAGCACTCTCATGCTTTGCAGGTGGTATCTAGGGGAGCCCAATCCTCGCACTGACAGGCTGCAGTTTGCATCAAGCAGAGAGAGCCAGAGGCAGCTGTTTGGGAAGAATGAGCCTGAGGCTTCATTTACAGAAGCATTATGCACCAGCACATATTGTCAGAGGGTATGATTTTTTTCCCTACTCTATCCAGTGACATAAATGCACTCCCTCAGGTGTACACAACCATATCAGTATGTTGTATGGCACTTATATCCTTATAGTTTGCATCTTGCTGTAATTAAGGTAGCAGAGTTTATGTTCCTTAATTAGGAGGACAATGTCCCCAACTCTCGAGCCAACTATAAGAAAGTGCACACTTTGCTGGCCCAGCTTCTTGCAGCTAACCCATGAGATTTTCAGCATCTTTTCAGCGCTGATTAGGGAACAGAGACAATGAGGAAGGACTGTTTCTCATCATTTTCATGAACAGCCTAGGCATTCAAAAGCAAGCCACAAACAAATAGCAAATCACACAATAAAATATAAATGAGGCCTGGCTGAGAGTACATGGTGCTTGGTAAAACCAGGAGGGAGCTCAGACTGTGGAGAGGGGGATAAAGAAGGAGCTGCAGGCAGTGCTCAGCCCTCTAGCTGGGAGATTGCTGGAGAAAGAGCCAGCCAGACAGAAAGAGCGATGGGGTGAAATGCAGTGGGAAGAAGACTTAGTTAAACTGACCCACATAGACTACTTTCCTCTGACAGCAGCAGTAGGTTACCTATGGTGACACACAAGACTCCCTTTTTTTAAAATTATGTCCCAAAATCCACCTCTGAGTCATTGAGGAGCAGAAGGGAATTGCGTGTTTACCCTCTGCTATGCTGACAGCTCTTCACACCCAGGCAATTCTCAACAGCATCTCTTTGATAAACAAGTACCCACTGCTCAGAACCAGCAGAGGTAAGGTAGGAGCACAGTTAACGCAGGATGATTAACATGGCTTCAGTTTCTGAACCAGGAGAACTGAAAAAACATTGATTTTTACCTTTCTAAGTTTGACCTTTTTTGAGACTCATTTTCCTTCTACACCATGAACTTTTTATCTTGAAACTTAAGATGTAACTGCATGGCGAATAATACTGTTATGCATTTACTGTGATATGAGTACCTATCCCAGAGCTTTCTATACTGTTGAGAAAACAGAAGAAAATGTCATTTAGGGGATGGTAGTACAATTTATGCCCTCTCTCATGCAACAAGCTTCATTCTTGCAGCAAGCATTATGCATGAAGCAAATTAAAAGTGTGGGGGTCTTTGCCTCATGACTGACCAAATAAAGCACAATGACCTGGCTAGGAGCAGTGGCAGACTGAGGCACTTTGTAACCTTATTCAGGGCAAAGGGAGTGCTGGGCTGCTCCTGAAACTGCACCCTTGTTGGTGCTGGGATACCCTGGTGTGCCTCCCCACTCAGAGCCTCAGTGTGCAAACTGCTCATGAACTTGTACTGGGGCTGGGATGTCCCTTGGCTTGCAAGGGAAGTATTTAAAAATCTCCAGTTGCATATTTTCCATTGCACACTCATTTTTAGGGAAAGATGTCTCTCCTTAAAGGGTACATTGTTACAGAAACTTCTGCCAAGTGGAATTTACACAGCCTGCTACCAGGACATTTAATCTGGCAACAACATGAGTTACTTAGAAAACTGTGTGTGATCTGGTTTCATAAATTTCATGTTTGTCAATAGGTTCTTTAAAATCTTTTCCATCCCATTTAGACGCAAAGTCAGGGAAAATAGTTTTGTGCTTTCCAGGTAGATAAAAAGAAATTACCTTCTTCCATCTCATCTGAAGAAGGAAACATAAACAGATTCAGATTACAGATTTTTACACAATAATCCAAATTGCCAAAACATTGATAGCAGATTAGTAGTATGACATTAATTGCCAGTACATAGACTAAAGTGTTAGGGTTTTTTCCTGGAACATTAAAATTTTCCAGGACATTTTTTTTCAGGAGGTAGGACATTTTGTCTCTCATTTTACAAATGTGGTGTGAAACGAAAAGAGGAAAAACACTCCCTCCTCCCTCCTCCCCCAGCTCTCAGAGGAGGAGACTCATCATGGCACATACAAGAAAAAACAGCCACCCACACACTGGAGCCCTTCAAGCAGAAAGCACCTGACGGGAATTTAAAAGTAGGTTTTCAATGGTGAAGTTGGCAGAAATCTACATAAAAGCAGTTCTTCAAGGGAGGGTATTATGTGATATGAATTAGATGAATGTATTGAGGTCCTCCTTTTATATTTTTTTTTTATTTTAAGCTGTGAAGTCTAAAATTAAGTTATTGTTATCCTGATCAAATATTTTCTTAGCAAGAGCTCATGCCTGAAGAAAAGGAATAAAAATGAAGAAAATATAAGGGAGTATAATATATTTTAATGAATGAAAGTTTTCCTATCACTCAAAATCCTGAATTTCTATTTTTAGAAATCTGAGTACTAGCTGCTTGAGTCTCCAAAACCCTCACTACAAAGAACCTAGCACTTAAAAATGAAATATGTCAAAAGAAACAGAAAGAAAATATGGACATGCCAAGTAATTGATTTTATTTTAAGATTATTTCATTAGACACTGAAGTGTTTGTATTTTTTCTTTTAGCAACAAAGCCTAATACCATTTTTATAAGGATTATACCTGCCTTTCCACAAGATTTTCGGAGTCTTCATATGGGCCTTTTTAGGGCATTGCACTTCTTGTCCTGAGAGAATATATGGCTACATTAAATACATTTCACTTCTGAATCAGTTCCTTCCTCTGTAATGAAGGGGGAAGAAAAGAGCTGATGTTGTTTAAGACATCACTTAAATTTTCATTGCCTAAGCATGTTTTATATAAACTGAATTTAAGTAGCTTTCTCAGTTTTATTTTTTCTGCCTATTTATTTTCAAGCTGGAGTCAAACAATTGGAGTTTTTATATCTAGCTTATTTTCTCTGCAGCGCGATGAAAATTTTAAATGGCTTACTGATTTACAGATTACTGATAACTCAGTCTGACAGGTAATTTGAGACCAGCATCATTGCTGGACATGGTCTGGATCTTCCATACACCAAGGACATAACCATATCTGTCCTTCTTGATGCTAGTTTCCTCTGATTTACACCATTTGAAGTAACAATGTAGGAAAATTGCCCCACCCAGTGTGAAAGCCTTCATCATCAGCAGCAGCTCAGCTCATCTTTCCTGCGAAGTACCTAAGGACAATGGAGATTTCTCTGATTTCTACCACCTCATGTATTAATTGGCTCATAAATCATTGGTGTTTACTCTGAAATTTATTGTGTAGAAATTCTTTACTGTGAGGGTGGTGAGGTGCTGGAACAGGTCACCCAGAGAAATTGTGGATGCTCCATCCCTAGAAATGATCAAGGGCAGGCTGGATGGGACTTTAAGCAACCTGGTCTGGTAGAAAACACCTGTCCATGATGAGGTAGTTGGAACTAGATGGCTTTTAAGTTCCCTTTCAATCCAAATGTAATTCCATGGTTCTAATTCTGTAATCATGGCTATGTAACCCATGATATTGTGGATAACCCATGATAGTGTGAATAACCCAGATAAATGTGGAAAGCTTGGGATTTTCTAGGGTGTTTTTTCCTCTGTGATTGGCTGGTATTTGTAACCATGTGGGAGCATCCAGGGTACTCTGACTCATCTCTTTAGTCCTGATGGAGGCTGGGATTCAGGCTTTTTACTAATAAAAAGAGGAGAAGGTTATGGTAGTGGGGGAAGATCATATGCTATGTCTTATCTGCAAATCCAAGTTCCTGCTGTTCCACAAATAAATTTTAAAAGTTCCTTCCTTCAACTGCAAACATCAACATGCACTCTCTTTCAAGGGAGAATTCAGTGGCCCTTCTGTTACCACAGCACTATGCAGCAGGATACCAACTGATCCAATTAAATTCCTCTTCTTAGTTGCAAACCTTGAGTTTGTGTATTACCTTCTCTTCTCTTCTCTTCTCTTCTCTTTCAAATTTTTCTGTGATTCCCAAGCTGTAATTGGACCTCAGTGTCAAATGGAGCCTCGCTGTGTTCCAGACACAGGCACACCAGCCAGGTGCTGTTGGTCTGTATCCAACCCTCCTCTCCCGCTGAATAGGGTTGAAAAGAGATTGAAGACCTCATTTGTAGAATTTGTAATAATGATCTCCCCTGGATTTCATACACCCAACTGCCACTTTTTGAAGATCCTAAAAATTAATCTGTTGCAGCTCTGTCCTCATGGATTTACTGCAAAAGGGTCAGGGTAACTATAAAGAAAATCTATTCCTGCAAGTGGCAGGCCATTTGCTTTGAGAGGTTCCTCTTAAAAGCACAGAAAATCAATTAGCCATCCTTGTATTTCTGGCTTATGTCTTTTTATGTCATTGAGCACCAGATTAATGCCACTCTTGAAATCAGTCCCACTCTAGCACAGTGCTGCCCCACTAGCAGGCGTTTATTTTGTCAATAAAATCACTTGTTTCTTGAAAGTATGGCATTTTTCATTTACAATAAATACTACTTCTGCCTGGTGGAGAAGATTTTTGGAGGAAGCATTAAAGAATTATTTGAAATATGATGCAAAATAAGAGAATTACTCTAAATAACTATTTTAAGTGATGGCTTGTGGGCATTCTAAATGTCATCTCTGATGAATGACTTGGGAACTTAAATAGCAGTTAGAATATGTGCAATTTAAATTTCTAGTCTCATAAAACTAGGAAACTTTGTACTAAGCTACAGAGACTTTTGCTCCTTCTCATTTTAAGCCTGTTCCAGAAGTGAATTGTGGATCACACTGCAGCACATTAGCTGTCACAGTGAAATTTGGCAACCCTGCCAGAGTACCCACAGCCTGTTTTATGGCCTCATAAAATGCCCTATAAACAAACACTACAAATATATAACTGATATCAGCAGTCTTAGCCCATAAAGGAATTCCAATATAGCCACAGAACAAGCCCCAGAGTATTTGATTTCCTGTGGAAGGGTATGATGCAACTGGTGTTGGTTGGGTACAAGGCAAATCGCCAGAGAAGGGTTTGTCATTTTGGATTTTAAATATCTGCCTGCCATTATTCATTGTGACAGGATGCAAATTTCCAACACATTATAAACTTCATGCCTGTGTTTGGGCATTTGGTATTTTCACATCATGACAATTTAAGTGATGTATTGATTTTGAGGTTATTTCACTTTTTCCCTATTTTTAGAATGCCTATTAACCAGAAGAAGATAGGGCCTTAAATTTTCATAATCAGCCTTACTGGAGATCTGAGTATGACATGGACACTCTACTGGTATCTCTAATGGATGTTATGCAATGTGAGATTATTCATTTTCTTTCACTTACACCATGCTCTGATACAGGTGAGATAAGGTAGTTATGACACTTGGCAGAGGGATTTTGGTGCTTCACAAGGGCATTCAGCTCATTTGAGAAGATTCCACTTGTGATGTGGTCACTCTTTTTTTTTAAATCCATGTAACTCTGTAATGGGGACTAAAAACAGTGTTTCAGGTCTCATCTCACCAGGAATGAACTGCAAATCCTGAATGGCCAGGAAATAAGATCTCAGGTGGAAAATATCCTTACTTAAAATAAGTTGAACTTTATTTAGTGTAAATTATGTATCTTGATGCCCGAGAAATGGAGAAAACACAGAAAATAAGAGGAAATAGTTTTTTAGGGGAGAGGATAAATTCATATGTGACACTTCCACCCCTCAGTAACAAAGTCCTTTGGAGAAGACTAGATTGAAAAGCAGCTATAAAACTTGGCTAAGCTTTTGTCAAGAAAAAAAAAAGATAAAATTTTATGAGTCTGTTTCCAGGATTCTGCTAGCAAACTTTTAAGAAAGAAACTCAAACAAATGTTTAATTAATTCAGCAAGGCAAATTTTGTGGAGTATTTCCCTTTGTATGTGTACATACATGGAGATTTTAAATAAATTTATCTTAGGCTTTACAAATAAAAAACCATGACATTAACAAAAGCATAAAACTGAAATAAGCATGATAAAGCATGGTGTCTGACAGAACTAATGTGAAAATAAATTTAAACAGACCCAAGACTGCCAGAGGTCTGGACAGTTGAGAGAGTCAGAATTAGTGTAAGTCTGACACCCTGAACACAGTAAATCTGAGCACAGGCTGAAGAGGTGATGACTGCTTTTTTCATCAGCATTTCCCTCCATCATGGCCATTCTCCCTCCAGCAGAAACAGTGGGAAGGGAATTCTACCATGCATGCATTGGATCCATGGATCTGGCCATGGATCCAGTGCATCTACATATCTATGTCTGGAGGAGCAAATTGTAAAAATAGCAGTAAATTCAGAGAACACCCCAAACAAAAGAAATAAAAGAAAGAAAATTATCCTTGTGCACACAGAGAGGAAAAACATAGAAATGCTACAAGTTTTAATATCTAAATCTAACTGCAGTCATTTGTTGTTAAGCTCTCTGCCTATAAGAATGATATTAGATAGGCAATATTAGGCCATTTGGCTTGTAATTGCTGCTTCTTACTCTAATCTCATTAATTTGGAAACTGGCAAAAAAACCGGCTTGCTTGTCCCTATTTATCCCTGTTATTTTGCTTCTCTGTTGCCTTTCTCTTTTGGTTTTTGGTTTTGTTTTTTTTCTTATTCCACTTGGAAAACTTCATTTAATACTGTGCACATGCAAAATTAAGATAGAATTTCTGCTGAAGTTGGAATAGTTGGATTGGGGAAAGGGAGCTGGTACCAATTCAGTCCTCTGTTCTCAGCTGCAGCTTGTTCTGTTTCTGCATCATCTCCAGGGTCCTCCCTGCACCAGACACTCATCACCACTCCTGATGGCTCCTCAGGAGCTCTCAGCCTTTCCTTGTATATTCATTACGTTTACTTCTCTTCACTTTCTGCTTCTCTTGCCTTCTCCATTGGTGTCTCTTGATTTCAGCATTTCCTAGCTCAGGGAACATCTCTCTTGAAATTCTCATGCTGACTTCTCCTGGTTCATATGTATCAATGCAGGCTTCACATTCACCACATGAACTTCTCCATGTTAGTTGTAGTCATGTTTATAACAGAGCTTGCTGTTGAACTATTCAAAATACCTGGCATGTGTAAGATTTCTGCATCCTCTTCAGCCAGCAGTGTCTTCATCCTCACTTCCTTGGCCTTCTGCTGCTTTTCTTCCTATAAGCAATCATTCCTTCAGAATGTAATACAGCAGCTGCCCCTCTAGCTCTTTTGTGGGCTGTCACTAGGTTCTGTCCTGGACCTATTTTTTCTTTGTAAAATTTATTTCTCATCCACTGCCCATCTCAACTATTTCCTCTAGGAACATGAATCACACATCTGCCACTCCCATCTCGTAACTTCACCATCAACTCAAATTCACCCCAGAGGTCTGAATTTTTTTGACCAAATCTCTCTGTATTACCACCTTCCTCACTCATTATTTGTGAGTCAAGACTGCAGACAATTTGGCACTTTCCTATACATTCTCACATGTAAATCACATGTGAATTCTACAGTAGTCTCCCTGGAGAAGTATTCATGTTTCCAGTTAAACCTATCCAGGCCATTTAGATTTTAGCAACCTCCTTTTCCCTTGCCTTCCATAAATAAATTTTTGTGCTGCTCATACTTATTCAGAACTTGTAGAAAAAAAACTTGATTACTTTAAATGTAAGAAACTTGTATTCTTATTTGAGATGCCTGAATAATCTGTTCTCTCTAGCTAGGGATCTATTGCCTTTCCTCGAAGAACTAGAACATTTTAAATTGCTCACTTTTTAAATCTCTGTGATATTTTCATATATGTCCTAGGCTGTACCTCCCATGTGAGGGGAAAAAAAGCACCTTTTTACCATTCATCAGATTACTGTTGCTCAAGCATGGTTCAGTTTCTTGACGTAAAGTGAAAAATAACACATTGGTTATTTAACTGACACGAGTTCACTGCCCCTTGCAATTGCCCCAGGTGCATTCTATGCATTGTGTCTCCCCTTCTACCTACATGAGAAGTTGATTAAGAGGAGTATCAGTGTATTTCTGGTTTTGATGAACTGCTCCTGCAGTTGGATCTTGGTCCACACCTAGATTCTTTGGAGTATGCAAAGTAAAGAGCTGACAAATAAAAGTGATCCTTCAGAGGTTTTTGTCTGTCATTCCCAGTGGTCTAGCTCTTAGTGAAGGATTAAAATGAGTTTGTCCTTCTAGACAAACTGCAGGAGTGTGCTGTTTGATCCATGGCATAAGGTATTCCACTGCATTCCTCATCCTCCTGAAGCATCTCAGAGCTTCCAACACAGAAAATGCATATAACACAGAAATCTGTTACCATAAAGTTTTAATTAAATGTTCCTGGTTTGCAAGTAAATTTGGATTTATTGCAGGATGAATATATAATTTACTGAATTAAAAAATATACAGTATCAATTAGTTACTTCTAGCATACAATAATAATCAGTTGATTTCCAGCTGACATGGTATTTTCTCTGCATTATTAAGGTTTACATCAATTTTAACTCTCTTATCTATTAAATCTTCCTCAGATACGTCATGCAATCTACTTACCTATTATTAAACATGACCTCAAATTCTTTCCAGTATTGTTTTATTCATGGGTGACTCTTGAAAATCCTTAGAGATGACTAAGATCAGATATTTTAGGAAAAAAACATTTTTATAAAGATTGCAAGGACTTTTTCCTTCCATTTGAAAGAGCTACTTAAGGAATAAGTTTCTTCCTCTTTTAACTAATATGCTCTTTCTGAGCCCACTCATTGATTTGTCTCACTTTAAAAATCTGCGCATTACCATACCCCACTAAATTTCAATTGGGTCATTTGAAAAGTGCATAGGAAATAAGTTGTTTTACTTAAAAACCTTGGACAGAAGAAAACATAAAAATGCAATGAAGTCATTAAAAAAGCTAAAGGTTCTTTAAAAGTTTCAGTTCATGGATTCACAGAAAGGGAAAATAGATATTCTAACCAATAGAAAATGTGCTAAGGAATAATAATTTTTAAAAAATATTTTTAAAATTTTCACTTTACAGTGAAAATGAGATAATCTGAAAATAATTACAAAAATTAACAAATTGCTTTGTAAATTAGCCAGGATTTTCAACCCCATAAAAATATTAATTGTGTTTTTTCTCATTATCTCATTACCTTACTTAAAAATGTAAAATTATACTAGAAGATGATTGAGATAGAGTTCTTACAGAGAAGATGGAACCATAATGATTTTCATTTACAAAGAAAAAAGTGAGCCAGAAAACCCCACAATAACTATTTTTCAAAGTATTGGAAGAAACTAAAGAGAACCTCTTCAGGCTGAATTCTTTATTGGTTTAGTTAGTGTTTGGCTATTCCTGATCTCACTCTTCTAATATCCTGAAGCATTTTGGACACTGTGTATTATTACTTCTCCAATTCACCCTACTACTAGCTATTGAAATGCCAGCTTTGACTTTTATCCTATTAAATTTGTCAGCACTTAATAAAATACCAGATGTAATTCTTTTCTGTTGTATTATTTTCAACACTAAAAAGTTGTCTCAAGTATTTTGAGTCTCTAAAACCTTAATGGATGATGAACACATAGGAACTCACAAAACATTTACTATGTTCTTTGGAAATATTTCTGAAGAAATTCTGAGACATTTTATTCTAAGGATTAGTATAGATTTTTTTTTTCTCATGAGTTTGTATGAACTTGGAAACAAGTTGTAGCTGGTAAATTCCTTACATGTGGACTGAAAAATACTCTGATAAATATATTCTGTGATGGTTTGTTTCTTTTAACCTCACTTCTAAAGGAGTTTTAATTTTGCAAACTTGATTAGTGCAGGTCAATATTAAGACATTCTTCCAAAGAACTTGAAGGAATGTCCTACTACAGGAGGTAACAATTAGATCAAACTAAATGGGACACTCATTCAGGTAACTTATGGGACCGTTACATTTCAGAAATAACAGCATCTGGTAATATAAATGGACATAATTCACCATGAACAATAGGTTTTCTAGAGATTTTCACTCTAGATTTTCACTCTAAATAGTCAGCATAGGATTTTTTTCTCATTAAATATTTGTACCACTACATTTTTTCATTTCAATGTTTCCTACATGTAGGATGCCCCCCCCCATTTAAAAATTAAAAATCAACATTTTTTCCCTTTCATTTTTTATACTCCATGTGCTCTCATATTTTCTTTTACAAATACATTCCTATTCTTATATTAATGTGTAGATAAAACACTGTAATTGTAGGAACTAGACTTCTAGGAAGGGAAATCAGAAAATGAAGGATGTGACCTCTGAATAAAGAAATAAATATTGAAATGTTTGCTATCCCTTTCTAGATGAAAGACTGTGAAACAACAGAAATTCATATGCAAAAGACTTGATATAACTATTCTGAGAAAAATAAAAATAAAAAATAAACAATAAGAGGGGAAAAGGGGGGATGATCTTGAAGGTCTCTTCCAACCTAGTGATTCTGTGACCTTGCAATGGACTGATATCAAGCTCATTGATTTAAGTTCACCTTCATAGTACTGTGCCTTGGTTCTGTTTCAGGGAGAACTCAGTATATGAAGTGAGGATCCTGCCTTGTACATTTTTGTTTCTTTTTGGTGTTGTGCTTTTCATTTTCCAGCTGGAAATTATAGTTCTGGAGTAATGAGTCAGGCACAATGGTGGGCTTAACGGCTTCTCTTGTATCTGAAGACACATTAATTACATTCTCCATTCAGTTGGGCTTAGACTTGAATGGGGGGAAAAATAAATCTTATACATAGCTTAGGAGGCTGGGCACATGTCAGTGGAGGAGTAACTACAGGTTACCCCTCCTGTAGTGCACTCCCAAGAGAAATGAAAATCACAATATTCTGAGCCTGCTGATAATTCTCATTTTGCAGCCTCGGATATCCTAAATATAGTAAACTCTTTGAAATTTTCTGCTCATGATCAGTGGGGACTTACACACTATATTTATTTGATGTGAGTTTAATTATTGGGGTTTTTACTGAGGAAGATAATGAGAAATGGAATTTTACTGAGCGGGTTTTTTGCACATTATTTTTCCAGGATTTATTCTTAATGACTGTGGAACTAAAGAAATTTTTAATCTTGGGAAATGACTTTTACATAGTTTTGGATTTGAAATAATTTTCTGTCCTTTCTATTCTTTGTTGAGATGACAGGAAGCCACTTATTATTGGAATCTTGGGTTCAGAAGTAAGTGGATATTTTATTTTTGCTGTATACCTACATCTGTGTGTATTGTGTAAATTTCTACTAGGAGATGGCCAACATCTCAGGATGACTTGATGCTTTTTGAACTCCATAAAAAATTAACAACCTTAAAATAGTTGGGGTTTTTTCTAAATACAATATAAAATTTTAGAAGCAAATATCATGTTAAGAAAGAACTCAAAACTTTGCCTTGAATGACTTGAATTTTATTTAGTGTAGTATTAGACAGTAGTTTAAAATGGAAGGATGAGTGATAAAAGTTCTTAATATAATTCCTTCTGGTATTCTAAAGCCTATGTTTGGTTTTACCCTCTCATCTGTACAAGGATAATTAATACGTGTTTCTAATCACTCATTCCTTCTGTTCCAAAGGAATAAAAGAGGTAGCACTTAAATAGGTGTTGAGCTGCATGAAAGAAGTATTTTTGGTGATTAGAAATGGTAGAGAAAAAAGAATCCAATGACAAAAAATGAACATTAGCAGATTGACATTTTCAAGTGTCTGAATGACACAAAGAACAAGAGCACCATTATACAAACTTGTTTCCTAGAACAGAAAATGGATTGAAGAAAATTGCTTAGAATGAATTGCTATCAAGTTGAGTTACAGGGGAAAATTAAAAGAGGCTTTACAGAGCAGTCACTGAATGAGGTAGTACATCAAGACTCCAGAGTAACCATTTATCTGAGGGTTAGTATGTTATGATGGAAGTTGGGTCATTTACTAATGAATGATATGTATACATTTACCTAACGGTGGTAAACATAATTAAACAGACTTTTTCCTTGAATCATCTCCTGAAGGTAGTTTGCTATATCCTGCAGAAAAACTGCTGGCAGAAAGATCAGCTCTGTACATGAGAAGCAGCTCTGTTCCCTCGAGATTCTTTCCCCAGCTGTAATGTTAACTCTGCAGACCTGCTCTATGTCTACATCTTTTGCCAGAGTAGCTACATGACTGACCAAAACGGGAAACTTGGTCAGCTAAAAATTGACAAAAGATAGATGTATTGCCAATAAAGTCTTTGCTGTGGCATGATTTCCTATACTTGGAGATATGACTGAGGTACAAAGACAATGATTCCTTATTTCTAGTAGGAGAGTCAGTAACCAGAGTGTGGCTGGAACAAGATCAAGCTGAGGTTGCTGCATCGATGTAATGGTATATCATGAACATTTGACCTCATTAATAATGAAATTTAACTATTCCTCTATGTCTATTTTAAGTGCAGAAAAAAATTAGAATTTATTTTTATCCTTAGTATTCCAAAAATTATGTCATTAATATATATTCTGAAGTGATAGGTAGAACTGCAAGTTTTTTTGAAGCAGATTCCAAATGCAGAGGAAGTTAGAAAAGGAGGGAAAACCAGCAGCTCTTTCAGTTAAATTAATAATAGAGCTGGCTGCTGGCAGATTCTTTTCTATTTAACCAAGTGCCTTCATTTCATAATAGGAGACATCTGGAAGTAGAGTCCCAGCGCTGCAGCAGGGTCCC
This sequence comes from Zonotrichia leucophrys gambelii, assembly GCF_028769735.1. Classification (NCBI taxonomy): domain Eukaryota; kingdom Metazoa; phylum Chordata; class Aves; order Passeriformes; family Passerellidae; genus Zonotrichia; species Zonotrichia leucophrys. Next base: position 22,777,191 of record NC_088173.1, on the reverse strand, counting down.
CCCTGTATCTAAGATTAGTAAAATCCAGCAATAAAATAATATAAAAATGATAGGACACTGCATGTTATACTAAAGAACATTATGACCTGAAGTCTAGGAGCTGGGATATTCACTAGATGGATGTTTTGTAACAGAAAATAAGGAGTTCCTTATTTGAGCATTCAGTGGCACATGAAGAAATAATTACAGAAACTGTCATTTGTTTTACCAGGACAAATGTTTGTTGTTTTAAAATGTGTGTTCTGTAAAAGGCATCCCACAATTAAATGCTCCCCCACTCATGTTCAGGGATCAAAAGCATGAAAAGGCTCTCCCCATGCAAACAACAACAATAGCTACCACATTGTGCGCATTTATTTTCAGATGAAAAACGCTCTTGTCTCTCCAGTTAATAATCTCTGCCAATTTGGCCTGATGGATTTACTGCACATCATTTACTGCTGCTGTCCAAATAATCTCTATTCATGCCAGTAAAAGACAGTGTCAACAACTGTAATAATAGCGCACTTGTTTTTTCACCACTCCAAAAAGAAGAGACATCCTGAGTTCAGAGGGATTCTGAAAGAAATAGTGTTAATGAATAGCCTTCCCAGCTGTATGCACTATGGCAAGGGAAAAACCTCCCCAAGTATTGCATAACCCAGCACTGACATCACGGCCTTCCCCAGCAGGCACCTTGCTTGGTCTTGTTAGCATCAGTGCAATTGCACAGAATACAGGTTAGCACGGAAATGGCCTCAATATCTCTACTGAAGCCAAAAGGTTTTATCCCTGCAGATCAACTGATGTCGAAAAAACAAGATAATTTCCATCCATTTCAGCTCTAGTTCATCTAACCCAATGGGAGTAAGTAGTTACACAAACTTTGAGAAACAAGAACAAAGAGAAAATTAACTGCTGTAACCCTTCACTGACGTTTTTATGCTCCAGACTAGACTAGACAGTCTGTTCCTGAAAAAAAAAAATAAATTCGGTATCCTTCACAAGGGCGTTCCACATTTTCAGAGGAGACCAAATTTTCTTTCATGCTTTCCTCAGTCCTGGACCTCATGCAACAGAATCTGATTTGGCAATGTCCTCTGGTAGGCCACCCACACCATCTGGAGAAGAGACTTTCTGCAGAGTGAATGAAGCAGCTGTAAGAGTGTTTTTAGGGAGGCAGATGAATAATGTGGCAATAGAGGATTTGCAGGCATTAGAGATGTTCTCCCAGTACCAGGGCATTGATTTCACTCCCTATTGATCTGAGACAACTCTGCTCACTACACAGACCGCTTTTTATACCATAGGGTGCTGGGACCACTGGACTTTTCAACTACTGCCAGAGGCTTTTGCCACTATATTTCCATGGCTATGTAAGATCTGCAAAATATTATCGTTTAAAGCCTCCTTCACAATGGAGACCCCAATCAGGATACAAGTACTGCTTAATTATATCATGGTTTACATCATTTATCTGGAACAACAGATATTGAAGGAAGAAAAGATGAGCTTTTTCCAAAAGCATTGTGGACAAAGGAATCTTTTCCAATTAATTGGAGATTTAAAGATATAAAAATATCCCCCAACTGTTTCTTAACTTTTATTATGAAGAAACAAAAAGTATTATTTTTGGTGCTCAGAAAACAAATTATAAATTTCAAGATTTTGATTAAACTCCTAATATTTCACTGAAGTAAAAATCCCTGCTCCAATTGCTCTAGAGGTGAAACAAAAACATATAGATTGAGAGAAATCTTGATTTGCAGATCTTATGGCTGCAAATAGGAAACAATTTTCATTTGCTAAATATTAGATTATTCCCAAGTTCTGAAGATAACTAACTTCTTTCAGTTGCTTTGCTACTTTCATTCAGGAGCAGTTTGTCCTTAGGAGCAGCCTTTATTTTTTAGTTATTTTATATTTTGCTTTCCAATATGCATTTTTCTTTTTATTCCTTTCCTTTCTGATAGGAAAAATAAATCAAATAATCACCATGGCTACATACCTGCTTTCTATTGCAACCATATTGTTTTAAAATAAACCCTACATAAATATATTTACAAACACCATTCAGTGTCATTTCACTCTAATCCACTCAGATCCCAGGAGATCTATTAACAAGAATCTGGGTTACCTTCCCTTCAGGGACAGGTGATAACACCTCTTGGTAACACTGTGTGATGGCCTCTGTAAAAAAACATATTAAAATTTCATGCTGAAAGTAAGGCAACATAACAAAATCCTCATGTAGAGTTAGTTCTAACAGCTATTTTCCTCATGTTATGTGTATAAAGTATGTTTTACTCAGATGCTCATTTTAAATGTATGCCTCATCTGCTGCATTCCTTTTTCATTTAAAATGTTCAGTTGAAAAAACAAATGCAAGTGTTTGGAAGAGAAATTTATTCTTAGCAATATAGGATCATGAGAGATTTTTTTTTTTGTCAAAATGAGCAAGGACACATGAATTAACAACAACGTATAACAATTATCTGTAGCAAATTTTTTTACTGTTCTTAGAACCTGTTTTGAATGAGTGATTCCTTCAGAGATAATTTGCACAAAACAATATCTCAGCATCATAGTCTTTTCAGAAAAGGTAAACTGAATGTACTCTTGTAATGCGCAAATTTACCAGAGAAGTGATGATTTTGGGATTTAATGGCAAAATGTCATGAAAGCTGGGAGAGGAGGTATAAATAAAAACCTAAAGGTTTAGTGCCATTTATTATAGCTAAAATATGTTTTCAGATACACAAGTTTGATCTTTTTTCAATGCACTAAGAATGAAAGGAAATTCTTTTCTGGCAATTCTGACTTGCCCAACACCAAAACCTGATTTTCACACTTCTTTTAAAATCCCTTTTATAAAAAAAAAGTTTTAAAATTCACTTCTAGTGTCCCCAATAGAGTGCTAAGTTGTTTCTTTGCCCAGATTGAAATTCTTGGCTAATAAATAGGATGTATGGTTTGTTATTTGTTTGGGGTTTTCCTTGTTTTTCTGATTAAATATAACCTCTGTTCAATATAACCCTTTACAGAACAAGAAAAATTAAAGTCAAAGTAAAAAAACAATCATATTTGGGGGAAAAATAAATATTGTTAAATTCCTTTTCTACTCATGATTGAAGAGGATAGACAATAAATCACTTGCAATCACAGAATCCTCCAGTTTAATTACATGCTGGCTTTGAATGGAAATCTTTGATGACCTCCACCTTCATCATAATGTGCTTTTTTAGTAATTGAACTGTGCCCATATATTAAGAGAAAGCGTAAATGCTGCACACTTGCAATTATTCAAGCTGGCTTTGTACTCTCCTTTTTTATGTTTCATCCCACAGGTATCACTGTAAAGCAACAGTCATTATTTCTTCGTGTCCTATAAATCGTGGTCTTTCCTCATTACACTGGCCATAACACCCTGGTCCTGTTGAGTTATGTTGTTTATATGATGCTGACAGCAGGAACTTGCTTGAAATCAAGACACTTTTATGGGGTTGAACTGTTTCTTTTGAAAGGAACCTATGGATTTTTCAGGACTTTTTCAGAAGTTTTATTTCTAGATGAAAGCTCAAAAATATTAGGAAAAGAGTCCTCTGTTACTCTACTCTCTGACTGTATTAAAAAAAAGATACACTATATGATAATGATATATGATATATTGATCCTTCTTACTATTAATAAGCATAAATTTTATATATATATATGTGCATATATATGTAAATATATATGTGGGATATTGTCTTTCTTTCATATGGCCACAAACACCCACTGAACATCTGGCAATCAGGCAACCATAAAAACTTTGGGAAATTGAACACAAAATCCATTTAGTAATATGCTGGTATCTAACTGGTATCAAGCTGGCAGATTTCTGCCTGTGTCTGCTTCTAGCTATAGCTTTCTGAATATAATTTAGGATGGGATTGTTTTCTCATTTTGTTTTTTGTTTTTTTTTTTTTTACCCTAGAGCAGTCCTAAATGCATTTAAAGTTTGAGCACGCAGTTCTCCCTGATTTAATTAATATTTCCTCCACAGCAGCTTACTTCCCTAATTTAATGTGACAAGTGATTTGGTCCAAATAAAGTAGCTTTTTCATTTTCATGCATTCACCCAAGCCAGTCAAAGACAGTTGAAAAACAAGTAAGAATTGATTGAGAACTAGGAGAATTTTAGAAAATTATGTAGAAGTAAAAGATAACTCTTTTATTAAATTGATGACTGTGGCACATACTCATGCATGTCATCTACCCTGCTTTTTATTCACGTAAGGCTACCAATGCATAGGTAAATTCTTGATTTAAAGTGTAAGAAATTCACAAAATCAGATAATATCAAGCTGTGATATGCTGATAGGCTACCAAGCCGTAGTTATTTTTTCTTCACGTTAATAAAAGTGCATATCTAATCCAATAACAAATAGGGAAGGGAAAGAAAAAAAGTAAAAAAATAAGATACTAATTGAAAACTATTCCTGTCTTTCTGCTTCAGCCAAGGCTATTCAATCTTGTCAGAAGGACTATGTGCAGATCAGTATCTTCATACCATTGCTTTCCCTACTTTGCACATTATCTGGACAAAATAGAGGATGTTGTCAAAACAGAAGGACGTGGAGAAGAGCAGAATGTATTGGGTTTGGTTCTCCAAACAGGATATCAAAGGCAACACTGAACAGAAAATCTTGGCCTTATTTGACAAGTTTTTTGGGAGCAGAGCCCATTGCTGAATGGGAAAATACCAAACACCCCCTTTTTACATTTTTCACAAGAAAAGCTAGCATCTTCACTCAGGAGCAGGATCATTTTAGTTTTATGTTTCCTAACTGGTCAGTCCTCAAGCTCGCACCTTATCTTGCCCAAGAGTTTCCATATGTATTTGTTAGAAGACTAGAAGGCAGACTCATTTCTCAGTGTAAAAAAGAGGTAAGAGAATAAGTGCTGAAGTGCTGCATTTCCTTTGACAGAGAATTGTGGGATGTGAGTACTTTGGAAGGCCTATTATTCATCTCACCCTAGCACAGGTAACAGCAGTTCAAGTTAGAAATGCTCCTGAGTCCATTTTCTCATCAAAGTAACACTTATACAGTGGTTGCTCCTATTAATAGTATTGGATTCATATAAGTCTCAGAAAGCCATCCTGTTCATAATAGTGTGGAGCCCTGGTGTTCATAATGGTTTATAGAGAGACACAGACGATTATCGTCTGCTTTTTACCCACAATCATTGTGCAAAGTTGGCCATGTGGTACTGAAGGTGCATTCAAATGTCTTAAATATAGAAATCTTGAGTGTATGAAAGAGGAAGATTTTCAAACTACATTGCTTTTCTCACAGTAACGGCTTGCCCCACAAAGACCTACTTAAAATTTATATGAGCTTGCATTTTGAGACATCATAAGAGAGGATAATATTAGTTAACTGTAATATTGCTATAAAATTCTTCTCCTGCATAGATTCCAAACAGTTGGGATTTTGTTTTGTTTTTTTCTATTTATTCCATAGTAGACATTCAGCTTTAGGAGCAGCAATTTTAGTTTGACACTTTCAGTATTTACTATACCTGATTATGCTTACTCTTATTGCTACCATGGTGGCTATTCTCCATGTCCCCTGATGCATATTTTTCCTAGGTCAGCTTTTACCTTGGACAAGATTCTCATAATAATGTAGCCCTAGAGTGCCAGTTAGGATGATATCTCCCTAATAGTTTGTTGCCTCACATGAGAATTAAGCAGAAAGTGTGGGAATAGTCTTCTGTGAACTTGGTGTCTTGTGTAGTATATCACGTCCTGTCTGTAGTTTAAATTGTACATTAACTTGTGGTTCAGACAGTATATCCAAAGCCCTGACTATTTTAATTTTTATCATATCAATATTATATTATAGTAAGGCTGCTTTATTGACTGCAACATAAAAAGCACAAAACTAGTTCCTGACTGAACTGGGTAGCATGAATTCCAGAGAGTTATCTCATTTTAGAGAAACTTTAGGTAACTTGAGGATAATTATTGAATCAAATATACACCAGCCTGAATATGCCATTCTTTGTCACAGTGACAAAGGCAGCCAACTAAAAAACACAGATCAGATTTTCCGACAAAATACATTTTTCTACTGAAAAACCAAACCCAGTAATGAGTTTGGGTGCTTGTGCTGTCATGGGCACATATATGGAGGCAGGCATGAGGAGTCTACGATCCTTATTTATATCAGCAGACACTTTGAACTTGACTGTATGGATCCTTTGATTTCCAGGGGACTTTTATCAATACAGACAAGGGCAGAGTTAGCTCTCTACTACAGTCAAATACTCTGCTTCAAGTAATATTAGTCTTAATTTTTCCCTTGCCAGCACTAGTGTTTCCAGGAAGCCCCAGTTTGGGCATTCAAAGAGACAACTGATTCCCACATCATGTGTTAATCACATCCTGTGTGCAAGGGCATCCTTGTAAAACATTCTATCCTCTGCTTTTATTGTGTACTTAAAAAATTAATCATGTCTTAGAAAATGTTATATATAGTTCATGAAGTCCTGTGTGATGGGTGATTAAAACCTTCTTCAATATTCTGAAAAAAAAGTCAGGACCATGGTTTGAATTCTATCCGACTTCTTCAATATTCTGAAAAAAAAGTCAGGACCGTGGTTTGAATTCTATCCGACTTTATTGCTTTCAGTAAGTATGCCTGGGATTGCCATCACTATGATGCTTTTTTTTCTATTAGTGTGAATATGATGGTGCAGTAAGCAGATGCTGCTTATTACATACTAAATTATATGATATTTAACAGAATCACAGAATATGCTTTGTTGGAAGGGACCCACAAGGAGTCCAACACCTTGCCCTGCGCAGGACGGCCTCAAGAATCACACCATGAGCCTGAGAGCTTTGTACAAATCCTTCTTGAACTCTGTCAGGCTGGTGCTGTGACCACTTTCCTGGGGAGCCCGTTCCAGTGCCTGATCATCCTCTGGGTGAGGAACCTTTTCCTGATATCCAGCCTAAACATCCCCCGACACAACTTCAGGTCATTCCCTCAGGTCCTGTCCCTGATTGCCAGACAGAAGAGATCAGTGTCGGTCTCTTCCCCTCACGAGGAAGTTGTAACTGCAATGAGGTCTCCCCACACTCTCTTCCAGGTTGAACAGATTAAGTGACCCCTGTCGCTACTCACACGGCTTCTCCTCAAGGCCCTTCACCATCTTCATTGCTCTCCTTTGGACACTCTCTGATAATTCAATGTCTTTCTCACATTGTGGCACCCAAAACTGCCCCAGCACTTGAGGTGAGGCCGCCACAGCACAGAGCAGAGAGGGACAATCCCCTCCCTGGCCCAGCTGGTGATGGTGGGCCTGGTGCACCCCAGGACAGGGCTGGCCCTCCTGGCTGCCAGGGCACAATGGCTCAAGTTCAACTTGCCATTGACCAGGTCCCTTTCCATGACACCGCTCTCCCATCCCAGCCTGTCTGTAGACACATTCCCCAGCCTGTCTGTACGCACAAGGTTGCCCTGTTTCAGGAGCAGAATCCATCACTTTCCTTATGGTTGGTGACTTCCCAGCCAAATATATTCAGGTTTCTCTGCAAGGCCTCTCTTCCCTCAAGCAAGTCAACAGCTCCTCCCAGTTTTGTGTAATTGACAAACTTAGTATCCCATCCAGTCCGGTGTCCAAGTCACTTCTGAAGACATTGAAGTGCAGCCCCCCTACAATGGGGTCCTGTGCAACCCCAGTAGTGACAGGTCACCAGTCTGATGTCACCCCATTCACCATAACCCTTTCTGCCTGATCCATGAGCCAGTTGCTCATCCATCATGTAACTCAGTTATCCAGCTGAGTGCTGGACATTTTTTCCAGAAGGATAATGTGAGTGACAGCATAAAAACCTTTACTGAAATCCAAAATGAAACAAAAATCCTGTACCTGGAAATTTAAGCTAGATCAAATCAAGTTAGAAATCAAGTGGGGAGTTCTGACTTTGAAGTTAATTGACTTTGGAACCACTTGTGAAATAGTGCAGCAGGTTCTACAGAATTATTAATACTCTAAGTCAAGACTGGGTTAGCATTGTTATTAAGTTTTAATTAAACAGGATTTGCTTAAAGAAAAATCCAATGCCTGATGTTAGGGACAATATCTAGCAATTCTTTCTGGCTCCAGAACTTCTGAAATGCATGCTGTAAAACAAGGTTTATTTTCAACTCTATTCACATAGCAGTATTTGTTTGTTCTTTCTTGCTGTTACTCTTCTGTGCTTTCAGAAAATTCATAGGAGACAGTCTAATACCATTTTAGTCAAAAAGCAATTTCCCTCCTGGTGGAAGGAAATTTCTTTCTTCTCTGAAACACAATAGAAACATAAAGGAAAGGAAACCATTCCCTCATACTTATATTTATCTTTTTTTTTTCTTGTATTGTATTGTTAACCAGTTCACAAAGCTTCAAGCCCCTCCATATAGCTTTCATGGAGTATTATGGGGATGGAAACTAAAATAATGAAGATACAGTCATATGCCTGAAGGCAGAGGACAAAATTCTGCTCTCACTTTACACCAAGACAAACCCAGAGCTACTACTTCAGAATGCATAGATTTTTCCATATATTTCCTTCCGAAGCCTGAAGACAGAGTATAGACCATCATAAAGGAAAAACAATGTTTTTAAACCTAGTCTTCAGGAATTATTTCACATGTGTTCACATTCCACAGCATCTTGACCCTCCTAAATTTCCCAATGCAAACACCTGTAGATTTACAGAATCCTGAAACTCTATTGTGCCATGCAGATGCTTCTGTCTTATATTGCAGTGCCAGGTAAATTGAAATGTCAAAAGAAACTCATCTCTTTGCAGTGTCACTTACAGCTCTTTTCATAATTTCTTTTTTTCTGCTGGCATTTATTTCTTTATCAAGAACTGCCAACAGTTCTAGAGGAAATGTTCTGCAGACTTTGAAAACCTGTTCCTAACAGCAGGTTGCTGTGTTTCTTACCTTACACACAACTGAAATGATGGTGGACTTCTAAATGATCAATTTTTAAAGACTTCTGTGCCCAGATTAATCTATTCTGAAAGTTCAAACCACCAAGTAAGGCTGGAAGGTGCAATAAACATAATGCACTGCAGCTGTGGGTCGATAGTCATCTGCATCATGGGACCTGTGAAGGTTTCACTGTATTCACTGATTGATTTATGTAAACTCTTTCCACTATTTAATCAAGTGCTGTAGTAGAGGAAATATGTATTAGTTGCTGCAAACCAATATCTATTTCTGCAAAATTTTATTTTTCACTCTTCCATTTTTTATTTAACCCCTAGCTGTAGGCAGAATTCAAATTATTGTTATTGGATTATGATATCTATCTTTCAGTAACCATATGCAGATGACAGTCTGCAGTATAGTATAGCATTTCAAATTCAATCATTCAATTCAATCTTTCAATTTTTCAAGGCAGCTGCTTCTGAATGTTTTGTTGCCTTAAACTTCATGACTGACTGACACGGAAGGGCTGCAGATCAGGGTGCAAAAGTTAGTTTCTTTCTCAGCATAGCTATTAATTCAACTTTTTACTCAACATTATGCACTACGTAGAACTCATTACAGTAGTGATAACCAAATAATTGGACTTCTAAGAACAGTGGGGTTTTTTCCATTGATATGTTTTCTGAAAAATTTAAATATTAGCATAAACTTTCCCCTTTATATGGAGTTTGACTTTTCTAGGTTTGATTTTAGAATTTTGAAGAGGTTTTGGCATTTCTTCCTGCACAATCAATCCATCGTCATCATGGAAAGAAACTACGGATGTTCCATTCTCTGCCACCAGACCTCCATTTGTGACTCTTAGGATTTCTTCTGGCATCTGATGTGGGTTTGGCCATGCAAATTTCTCAGATACATCTGTTTAATTGTCCCTTTGTGATGAGAGAGATCCATAACAAAAAGCCAGAAAGAAGATTCAGTTGAACAACACAATATCAATACTGCACCTTTATTAAGGTCCACCAAAATTCTCTTTGGACTTCTATCAGTCAGAAAAATAGCATCCCATCAGAAGCCTTGCATAGCAGTTGCCTAAAATTAGATTGGGAGGGAGTGGAGGGGAGAGGGGAAAGCAAATAAAAACCCATCCAATTGAGAACTGATTTTAATAAAAAGCTTGACAAATGATTAAGACACTACTCTAAAGATTAAAGAAGATGGGAATGTTGTGTGGGAATAGAAAACATTTGTTTTGTGATTGGCATTGTAGTGAACTGAGTCTGGGGTGTGGTTTCACTTGTACCCCAAGTTAAAGCGTGAATGGACCCAAATGTTGCCTGTTCTGGTGCTACTCTGATTTGAGAATTATTTGGAACCTGCAAACACTGGAAGATGTGGGATGATGAACACAGCACTGGAGTTTTACAACTTGGATATTAAGTGGGCAACATATTTTCCCTATCATTGGTTCCCAGGATGGTCATGGCAGATGCATTATATGGTGTAATATACCCATCCACCCAGGGTAAGGGAACAAACATTTCTGTCAAGACCGCCCTAGCTCTAACCTTTTTCTTTTTTCATACCATCAAAGATGGAGAGCCAAAGGAAGGTGTTGCCTTTTTCTTTCTGCATAACAAGTGCAGATATCTCAGTCAATGTCCTCTACTCAGCAATAAATATTAGATATGAGCCTGAGAACACTGGGTTTGAGAAAAGTGCTTGGCAAGACAAAATATCTCAAAATTCTTACTAACACAGACCCTACAAGAGAAAGGGTGGCTGCCTGTTCTCAAAAGTCCTACACTTAGTCTTGCATCCATACAGTGAAAATTTTTTGTCCGTGATTCTGTGACATTCTTTTACCTGCATGCATAAATTGATTTTCACTGCATGCATTTATACAGGTTTTAATCCATATGTTGTTATAAAGGCCAAGAATAGAAAAAACGTTCATCTATTCATCTATCCTGCCTATGCTCCATCTTTACAGAGATTTTTCATTTATCTCCAGGAAAAACATAGCAACCATTGCAGGCACTTAGTAAAAAAAAAAAAGTGATAGGTCATAAAAATGCTCCTGTTGCTCATTCTGCTCTTGAGAGGGCAAGTGCAAATCTCCTGGAAATATTTCCTCAATGACTGATTCAACAGACAATACCACTGAAATTAAAATGTGTACCAAAATCAAACTACAAGGCCCAAGAGAAAAAAGATTTGTGTAAAAGTATGAAAGCTTCATTGGTTTTTGTTGATATTGGATCATTTTATTTTACAACATACTTTACTGAATATATGATACTTATAAATTTTTGGAGCAATGCTAAATTTTGCTTTGTTTATTCCTCTTTCATAAATCTTGTGTGGTTTTGTAACTTTTCTCTGTCACATAGCAGAACTTTAATTTCTAAATGTGTTTCCATTGGTGCATATGTAATATCCATATCTTTTGTACTTTAGACACTTCATTGAATAGAGAGTATATTACAAAATGGGTTTTATGAAAGTAAATGTAGTGTTTGAATGCCATTGGTATCTGATAGTTGATATTCTTGTATCTCCTGCAACAGTTCATTAAGCAGAAGTATAGGAGGGGGATTATAACAGCAAATCCCAATGTCTGCTAAAATTCAGTTGAGACCAGAGAGATCTACGCTTTCTGAGGGCTTTTCTTCTATACCATGTGTTGAAGCATTTGCAAATCCTCTTAATTCTCTTCCTGATAAAACACCAGACAGAATGAAAAATAAGCTCAGGCTTCACAGCTGCATTTTAAAATGTGTAAATTATGGGTTATTGCCTTCTCTATTAATGATGTCATTAATAAGACTTTCAGCAAACAACATAGTAGGACTCTTCTTTTTATTCTGCAACATTTTAACAATTGGTCTACTTGGTAGGGACATTAGGCTATCAAGAAGCCTTCACTCCCGTTCAGAAAATAGTTAAAATTTTGCAAAGTGTATACAAAATAGTATTTACCTTGTAGCTGTTCTGTTTATGTGTTACATATAAACAAGTATTCTGACTAGGGCTGAGTATGCTTCCTTCATAAAACTAACTATAAGTATGGCATAATCTGAAGGAAACAGAATGTGGGCGCCTTGGCAGGTAAATATCAGCATGTGTCTTCCTTGTCTTGTCACTTTTTTAGAGGTTGGGCTTCTCATTTACCCATCTGTAATTTGCCAGTATTCTGGGCAGCAACTTTTCTGTTTGGAAAAAATCCAAAGTGCTTTGGAGAGAAAATAATTAATACCATTAGCATTGTCTTCTCATTCATTTCAGATGATGTTGCAGAAGTGATTATCAGTTTTCAGAAGAAACAGTTATTAAAGTAATGTTTTAAAAGTCCAATAAAATGCAGCATAATCTAAGCTAATTTAGCAAGTGTTTTCCCTTGCAGTTGAAAAACAGAAAGTAACTGGGTTAATTAAGAGAAAAGATTTTATTCCTTGCATATGGAGGCTATAAAGGCACAACTGTAGTTAGTTTGTTTTAAAAGTGACTGTGTTTACAGCCATCTTAATTGCACAACAAATTGTGTGAAGCCCTAGAAGTTAGTGAGCAACCTTCTCTCAAACAAGAAAAGATCTATTTCAGGGCTGCCTGGAGTGATCCTATCTGCTCTCTAGCAGCATTGAGTTGACTAGCTGCGACAATTTGGGGATGCTGAAGTCACGTGTAGCCTGTTTACCTTGCAGATGGGGCAGCAATGCCCTTCTCCATGGCTCAGCACCTGGCAATTTCAGCTCTCAAAGAACTAGTTGCAGATTGTATGTCTCGGTAATTGGCTCTCAGGCTTTTGTCAATGAGGGACTACTATGTGCCAGCTCAGTGGTACACTTCCTTCTGCTGCATTTCTCAGTGTGGTTCTTCCACAGGCTTCTTCTGCCTGGCTCACTGCTGACTGTTCTGACTGAACTCTTGATGAGGCCTTTCCCCAAACATTCAGTTTACGTCTGAATCTTCAGAATACATCCCTTCATCTAACAAGACTTTGCACTCAGTGTTCCTCTTTATTTTGTCACAGAAGTTCTTCAGAACATTTAATTCCTTCTGCAAATGGTTGTTTTTCTTCTAAATTCAATGCCCTCATAAAGTTTCCTCCCATTTCTATTGTGTTGCAAATGCTGTTCATTCTTTGAGCTACAGGCAGTCTTCTATTGCTTGTTGTTACATATTTTTGTTGTGGGTTTTTTGGCCCATTTTACTTTCTTCTCTTTTCTTTTTCAAATTCAAACTGCATCATAAAAGAGCTAACAACTTAATTTCTCTGTGTCAAGCTTGGTAACATATAAAACTGAAATAACAAACAGACATTGACTTCTGTCAATGTGCATAATAAAGCATCATCCAGAGAGATTGAATATGGAACTAAACAAAGCTGGTATTTACTGAAACATGAAGCCATTGTTACAGTCCCCATTACAGCCCTGTATTAAGAAAAATTACTGTAAATTAACATTTTTAAGAGAAGGAATTAGAGACTGAGGAAATGCAGTTTGTGTTTTATCAGGAAGCAAATCTTTCAGTTATGTATGAATGAGGCACCCTACAAAAACTGTGCTTTTTTTCCTCTAGTCAACCAAAACCACCTGCAACATGCTGAGGTTAGTGTTGTCCTGACCTATACCTAGGAAGGTTGCTCGAAGTAAAACCAAGGTCATATGTGATTTGAAATAAGTATTTCCCTCAAACACTGAAGATGAAAGTTTGGGACACAGATTTTTGTTCTGTTCTGTTACCAATCGTGCACTCCATCCTCCCTGCTCAAACCATTGTGTACCCAGCTTACAACAGTTCAAAACAACTTACAATTTTTGCCTCTGTTGGATGAATGTTTCCTACCTTGGTGTTTCATGAAATGTTTATTTTTTAAACAGCCACTTTGCCACTTACAAACTGAAAGTTGCTGCATTTTTATTAGGACAATGATGTGTTGTTGGGCCTGAAGAAAAAAGCAGCTCACATCTGTGATTCTTAATAAGACTGACAGCTCACAAATCCTAAATAAAAAAAAATCTTCTGCTCTGGAAGCTTGTGGTCCAGCAGTTATATCTAATATTGTGATGAAGATGACAGGGGTTGCAAGATTATGTCTGTTTATTTACAACTAAGAAGCTTAAACCCAAACATTGTTTACAGTGATGCATAAGCTTAGTAAACCCATTTTCTCTCTCATCAGTTGTGTTTGTTCTGTAGATTGTTTTTGAAGATCCTGTCACAGAATCTAACCTTTACAACTGACTCTGTAATGGTGTAAGGTATTTCTGTCTTTCCCTAATTTAGATTTCTTTAGTCCATAGACTAAAATAAAAATTAAAAAAAATAAAAAAGATTCAAGCACATATCTTCAGCCACTTCTCATTAAGTTTGTGGCTTTTGTAGCTTTGCACACTCTCTGAAGACACAAATGTTACAAAGTACCCTTTTCGGATTTGAATATGTAAGCACCAATGAAAACATAGGGCATTATGGTGTGTAGCTGGATGAATGCACAACATTTCTTTCTAGTAGTTTATGACAGTAATTTATCATTTGTAGTAGTCTTGAACTCATTTCCAATAAATACAGGGGGGAAAAGCCTCCACAATCAAAATTGCTCCAGCTTCTTGATAGTATAGGAAAATATGGCTAAAATGGTACTTTTTATGAGAGCCGTATAACTTCAATTTTAGCTATTTCCTTTATGCTTTAACATGTTTTCATATGAATTAACAAACTAAAAAATTAAATGCAGAGCTTACTAAAAGCCATAAATTGGGAATTTATTCCAAAATCTGGTTTTGAACTTTAGGGCATGCCTTGAGCCTCTATGCAGTGTATTTTTCTTAAAAATGAGAAATCAAAGGGACTAACTTTTACCTTCTTCCTTTAAAACCTTATCAGCTAGTTAAATTAATACTTTTTGAATTTTTTAATTTCTTTTCAAATTGCTACACAAATTTTACAATAGACATAGGTTTTTATTAATATCAAGTTTTGACTAAAGGGAGACTTAGTCTAAGTAAGAAGAGAAATTTGGGGCTTTATCTCTTAATTATTGGTACAGAAACAAAAGCCCTTGATCTCTCATCTCAGTGAATATATGGTAATGAACGTGCTTAATTAGTATATTACCATTTCTCACTCAAGTTACTGAGTTTTGGCAAAGTAACAAAAAAAACCAAAAAACAGACCTGGATATTTGATGCCTGATTGAATACACAGTGTTAAGAACTCAGGCCAAATTTCCAGAGAACTGGAAAACAAAGACATGCAAACCATCTGCATACAAAAAACTGGGAAGCCAGAGTCCTGCAATGTGTACATTTAGTTTTGTTGGGAGTACGCTGTGGGGAGACCCAGCTGAAAACAGAGGTGGACATCAAATCTGCATGTTCAGGTCTCCTATGCACAGCTTTCAGCTATGCTGGCATGTAACTTGCTATCATAGTGGCACTTTCTTAACAGAAGCTTGGTCCAGATCAGGAAAATATAATCAATTGTTGTTGCTTTAGGTGGTAAGTGCAAGCTAAAGGAGAAAAAGGATTTTATATGTACTTATCCTAGGTATTCATGTGTTGAGTGTGAAACTGACTGTGATTTAAACTAAACTCTTTAAAATAGCTTCATTTATAGTATTATTGAACTGGAAGAGAGGTGATAAAAATCATAACTTAAATAAAGCTTAAGTAAATTTAAATATGAGGTGAAAATACAGCCTTAGAACTACACTAATTTATACAAAGCTTTTATTGAAAAAGTTACTCAAAACATCTTAAAGGAGATGAATGTGAAAGAATAGAGTGGCACAACACAGGTGAAGGGAAAAAATAGATTAAACTATGAATGTAGAAAAAGTTTACATTAGGGGAAGTTAATAAGCTGGCAATTGTCCTAATCTCAAAAGTACCAATAATCTTCCCTCCATTAGCAATCATAAGCAATCAGCTATTTTACTAAATAACATGTTAGTGTGCAAGGAGGAAGCAATACATTTATGATTTATATAATGAGACAATTTAACTTTATAAAATGAGACACAATGTCTACTAAAGTCAAAAGTGTAAATATTACATTTGTTCCTTATCACAGGGGAATAAATCTGATGAATCCTAAAAACTATTGTAGATTTCCTTCAGAGACAGAACAACACCAAAGAGATTTGATTCTACTGATAATGTTCATTTTATTTCAGTAGAGGCAATATACTTTTGTTTATATTTTTAAACTTCAATTACTAAATTACCTGCTTTCTCTAGCACAGGAAATTGTAACATACAAATTCCATCCAGACTGAAATTCAATAAATATAGTATTGCTTTTTCTTCTAAGAAAAAAAGAAAAAAATCAAGTTAAGGAAAAAGCCAGACAAGCAAAAAACCTGCATAAACCAGAGGCTTCAGTAAAGAAGGCTTATATATAAATAATGTGTGTTTTTATACATGCCTCATCCAATATACAAAGATATATTTTCCATGGAGATAAAAACGAACAAAGGTATCCTCAGAGAAATATCAGCAAAATAAACTGTTCAGGGAGTTTTTTCTATCATGCCTATTTGTCTCAGGGTTTTTGAAAGCTGCTCTGTTAGATGAAATTCTTTCCACTCAGTTTGCTCTGCAAGGCTGCTTTAGTGGAGGTGAAGTGGCCCTTGCTGAGGGATAGGCCCTTCGAGGGCCCTTTGGCATCTGCCCTAAAAGCAGCTGTATAGTTAAATCCATTACATCCCCACATTCCTCCTCCCTCAGATGGCACCAGCTTGATCCATTTCCCCCAGGCCCACGTGGATATTGGGGATATTTCAGCAAGATTCTACCCGTGCTCCCTCTGAGGCACCAGCTGAGGTGAGAGTGTACCACATGCGGCCTGTGGCTGCACCACATGGCCCAGGTTCCAGGGACCTGCATGCCTCACATAATTCCTTCTCAGAGCCTTAGAGCAAAAGGTTGTGTGAAGGGGGAAAATCACTGCTCTTATCTCTGGTGGCCTTCAGGTTCTCCAGACTCTTCCTTTGAGGTGTACTGGATCATCCACAAGTCGCTTGCACAGGGGTGTCCTGCAGGCATTAAAAGTGAAGGCTTTACGTGGGACAGGAGCTGAGCACAACCACTCATGAGTGTGAGGAGGAAGGCTCAGCCAGAACTGTATGTGCCTATTTCTAGCAAAAGTCCATTTTGTCCAGTTTTTCTTGAGCAACACTCATGTCTGTAAGGAATAACAGTCTGAGCTAGAGCAGCTTCAGGATGCGCCTGAGGTGTCACGGGCACATCTTCTGGCAGTGGCGGCTGAGGAAAGGTGCAGGTCCTCCTGAATCAGCTGCTGGTCATCCAAGCACACGGCAATTGGCTGATGTGACCTCAAGCTTTAACACTAATCTGCCATGCAGGCTCTAGTCAAGTGGAAACCCCAGAATCAGTATTTGCCTGGAAATGCTGAATCAGAGGTCCAGGCAGTAGAGTTCACTATGTGTGATGATTCACATGCTGAGTTACTCAAGGCAGAAGACCATAATCTCTAAGATGTTTCTTTCCTGTTGCTGTGTTTACATGTGAAACCTTTGGTGCACATGTCCCACTGACATTTCTTTCTAAGTTTTGTTTTCACTTGTACATCAAACTCACTCAAAGTTTGTTAACCTATATTGATTGCTTCTATTAAATAATTTTGAGCAGTTTAAAGATTAAAAAATGTCAACTTCCTTAAATTTTATGGTCCCACATGATTTCTGAAAATATGCTACATGAAGGGGAAGTTTTAACTCAATGAGAATGGTTAGAACAAACCCTCTAATTGCTCCTGGGATAGCCATGATGAAATAATTCAAAATTCAAAGGACCGTATCATTCAAAGGTTGTATGTTGTTAAAATACAAGTTTGCTGCACCTCACATAGGTCAAGCTAACTAGGCAGTGACAATCACAGCTTTATACTGAATCAAAATTGCTGTCTTACTTTCTCTGAAAATCCCCAGAAATAGACTAGTTGTTAAAAGAAATGTAGCTGTTCACCTTGCAGTGCAAGAAGTTATGGTTAGAATATATGAGAATCCTGAGTTTTAACTGCAATATTTCTGTCTTAGTCTCTTGCTCTTCCATTCTGTAAGGTGGAAGTGGTATTCAACCCACATTTACTCTCTGTAAGTGTTATGATAGAAACTAAAAATATGTGAGGTGTTTGCTAATTTTATTACTACTTAAGTACTGTTATGCATTATTACCATATGATTCATTAATCCTCTAATAGATAACTTGCTTCCCACTTGCTCACTCTGTAGCCTACTTTCAGGATGCATCCTGACCAGATGGAAATTAATTTTTAAAGCTTTATCTTGGGTGTTAAACCAAATTATTTATTGTAGATCTATTGTGTGAGTCACTAACTCTCCTAGAAACCTTTCTAGTTCAGCTGGGGCTCTGAAATAAAGCTTCATTCATGTCACTGAATCAGACAAATAAAACTCCGACTCAAAACTAAATGAAATTAACTCTAAATTCTCAAAACAGTTCTCATTTAACTTTCAACAACCATAACTTTACTTCAAAAGCATTTCAGCTACCCAGTATATAAAGACAATGACTTATGACTCTGATTTTTATTTTGCAAAGACCCTTATCAAGCTCTAAGACCTTTACCAAAAATGTGAAGAGATAGCTGTAGACACTGTCTCTCAGGGATCTCTCAAAGGTAAATTTTAAAAACTAAAAACTTGAGAGTTCAAATGTTTTACATTTTTACTACAGTTTCTTGATGTACTTATTAAGAAGGATGCAATAGCATGAAACTAACATGAATAGTATAGGTGTGAAAAAGCCATTCAGCTGGGTATCAACTTCATATATACATTAAAAGCTGTATTGATCATAATCTAATTCAAGTTATTTTCCCATTTGATTTTTACCCTTTGATGCATTTGTCACAATTTTCTGCTGTCTGTCTAATTTGCAGGTTACCCTGGGTAGTGCTGAGGACCCTGAATGGTCAGTGTAGTCAGGGCCTGTGTTTGTCCTGCAGGACCAAGCCTTGCAGCATCAGAGCCACAATTCTCTGATTATAAAATAGATAAATATTCACACTCACCAGCCCTTGAAAAAACTTACCCTCAGCCTCTACACATCATCACAGTCCTAAATGGTTGCCAGGTGCAAAAGTTATCTTGTTCAGGAAACCCCTCCAAACTTTAACCAGTTTAGCAGAAACATCATGATGTTTATCCTGACCTCATTAATTAGGACAAATGTATATCCAAGCTAACATAGTATGGGACCCTCCTTAGCAAGCATACCCAGTAGATCTATAAACTTTATCCTGTTCTATCCTTTCCTTCCTTTCTGGGTCAAATTATGCATAAAAGCCAGAAACATATCCTTTGAAAGTTCTGTTGAGAAGTCAATACATATTTTACTACAGGAAAAGCAAACAAACTGATGGCTGATTTCATCAGAATGTCCTTAATATTTGACTCCTGATCTAAAATGCATGCAGGTGAGAAGTATTTTGGGGAAGAGAAATGATGTGTAAATGTGAAATACATCTGTTCCTCTTACCAGTGAGATGATCAAGGCTCCAGGTTAGTGAAACATCAGTGAAAATAAATCATGCAACACTGTGGCTAACATTTCAGGCCTTCAGTGAAAAATGTAAATATCAGGGGAAAAAAAGAAGAGCTCGTTGTTGGTGCAGGCTGGCATGAAATTGTTCCTTTTCACTGCTAAAAGCATTTGCATCTCAGTGCACACTAACTATTTTCTTTTTCAATGTCTTCTAGTGCTAATTGAAGATTTTATTGCTAACTGAATATGCAGGAAATGCCTACCAAGGCCCAGAGCTCTTGAAAAGACTGAAGTTTCTTGTTAACTTGTTACTTGGGCAAGCACTTGGGCTTCATTAATAAGCACATGTCCTCCTCAAGTAAGCTGAAATTAATACTGCTTAGGTTTAAGGATGACTCAGAAAGAGTGGGTGTAATTCCACATGTTCAGATCAAAAACATATTGATGGAGCAAAATTGCGTGCTGTAGATACAAATCCAAAGGAAAGATTTTGCAAAGACATGAAAATTAATATCATCAACACCAAACTTTCTTTGCCAGCTTCTTATTATTATCTTTTCTGGCAATCTTATTTTCTAATTGTCTTGCTATAGCTAACCAAAAAAAGCTATCTATTGCAACCACTTATATTAGTGGAGCAACATAGCTGTCAAAATAGAAAAAAAAAAAGCATCTAACTTAATGCAACATTTGTAGATCAGCAATACAGATTTTACCTCTTTAATAGTTGCTACTCAAACAAATGGCATTAGAAAACCAAATTAATTCATTCTGATATTAGACTTAAAACCACGTGTTCTCCTATCAACAAGAACAAACTCATCAGATCATATGTTTTAAAGCCAAATACACAACACTGGGAACTAGGAAAATCTGGAACTCTTTTTTTTTTTTTTAAGTTAAAAAATAAAAATTCAAATTAGAATACCTCTTTGGGTTTGCAGTTTCAAAACATTTCCAAAATGTGAGAGTGAATCAAAAGCAGGAAATGCATCTGTGAAGAAAGGTAGGCAAAACAATCTGGGGAAATTTATAGATTGAGGATAAAAGAATCTCTGTAGGGGTGAGTAAAAAATCTAGGTGTGTTATTTCACTAAACACAGGGCTGCATGGAGAGCATTTTTTCAAAACTGCTGCTGAAAACTGTGGCAGCAGACTGTGGAATGAAGTGGGATTAAGTAGCACTTTGCATTTTATATAATATTTCTAAGTTTTCAAACTACATGCAGTTATTAATGAATAATCCTCACAACCATGTGCTTGTAAGTAGTGTTATCCCCTTTGTATGGAGGAGGGAAGAAAAAAGTGGAAAATTAAATTATTTGAGTCACTGGGTCTACAGCAAAATAAGTGGGAAACAATATAAGTGTCTTACATCAGCTTTGTGGGCAAAGGATAGGAGTGACATGTTTCCACATGTTAAGAGCTAGAAATAGACTTTACTATTTAAATTCTTCTCTAAAAGATGTTTAAAAAGACTGAATAGAAATAGATTTCTCTTAGCTATTGCTATGATTTCACTACATTGATGTCTATGGGCTAATGCAAATAACCACGTCAAACAGATAGCAGTTTGTGGCTGTCCCCATTCTGTACCTGGGCTAGTAAACCAGGGAGGGTTTTGTTTATTTAATTACTGCTGGTTTTCAGAAACTCCCCAGTGAGAGACAGAGGCTGCCAAACTGGGATTTCTGCTGGCACCACACAGCAGTATTTGATTGTTCAGAGTATCTGACTGCGCAAGGTGCTATCATGATTCATCAAGACAGGAGTCCTTTGAAAAGAGCTCAATATGTTCCTGGGTTGTTAAATCACTGCATTTTGCCATGCTGTTTGGTATAGGTATGAGTTAGGCATATGACAGCTTAGGTCACTTGAATAAGTCACTTGCTTCACTAAGCACACGACTTTGCTGTGTCCAGATTGCGATGTCATTTTTGTTCAAGAAATGCATTCTGGCTTCTTAGTTCCATCCCTTATTACCAAAAGTGAAAGACTACTGCAGCCATGGTCTCTGTTTCACTGCTGAAAGTTATATGCATTGGTGGGAAATCGGGCTGATCAATGCCATAACAGAGATTTTGAAGTTTTCTAAAAGATTTCAAAAAATCTTTTGAAGTGTCTGTGCCCAAGTGTTTAAGTAAGTCTTCCCATTCCAAAATACCAAAGCATTACCAAAGTACCAAACAGACTGTACCCATTTTCTTTGAACTTCTTTCACTCTGTTGCTTCTATGTGATTTCAGTCTGCTGGCATGGAAGAGTGAATTGATTTTACTCTTCCAGAGAAATAGTCTTAAATAGTGGCAGTCATCAAGCTTTTTACATAAAGGCTTTTCAGACTTTATTAATTTAAATTCATATTAGAGGCCTTCAGGGCATGTTCAGTAGTTGTTTTTTTCAACAGCTTTTGCATTGTGTTTATTTCCCCTGAAAAATTTCCCCAGGCAGGGCTGTGTTCCTGACACATTTCAGATTTCAACTCTCTGGCTTTGGCCTGTCTTCCCCTATATATCCTGTTAGCTTTGCTGTTCTCTGTCACCTTGTGTGTAAGCCAGACTGAACATAGCAAAGACCCAAATAAATCCTTGGCTCTGGGCTTTGAAGGGAGGAGGAGGAGGCAGGTGCTGATGTGCAGGAATAAGGAAAGAGGATGGTTTCAACTGGCTCACTCTTGTAGAGAGTGAAGAGTAGCTTTTGAAAGTGCTTCCTTAAGTGGAATATCACTTTTTCAGCATAACCTACTAAGTATTTGAACCAAATAGGACCAAATCTCTTGTACACAGAGCTGCAGCTAAATAGGATTTAGCTGGAGGTGAAAATGAAGAAAGAGGAGATGTCATCTTGTGAAAGATAGTAATCACGCTTCCAATGAGAAAAAGTGTAATTTGTATTGTATGGAAATTTCTTCAAACCTCTGAATAGGAAATGATCAGACTTTTTCTATGTCAGTAAATCATCTTTAGGAAAATAAGAAGCATGGGCATTCTGGTAGAACAGTTGACTATTTTAAACTGCAATTGAAAATGGAGTCACATAGGAAACATTTCTGTTCAAAGTCCTGATATGGGTGAAGGTAACAAAGCATTAAAGAGATGTTTGTCTCCAGACATCTTATGAATAGAACTGGTGTATCTGGTCTGCAAATCCATTGTATTGATTACTAAAATATTTTATCATGGCAGCCTAGTACCCTGACTAAACAACACTGATTTCATTCTGAAGTCATAATACAGTGACTTTTAAAAATTTCCTTGTAATTTTTTTTCTCATTTGGTATTGATGTTATTGTGAATATCTATTATGACTTCTGCCTCGTGTAGTGCTGAAAAGTGAAGCACAGACTTATTCTCCATGGCTGATATTTATTATTTATAAACTCTAGTTTAGTGTATTCTGAATTTGAGGATGAAGCTATTTCTCTGCCTCTAAATCTGTTGTTTATGGGCTACTGACCTTCAAAATATAATGTCTTAAAAGACAACAGAGTGTTTTATGTAAGTTGATAGACAGACAAATAGATGGGTTTCTATTAATAGGCTGATTGCTGTGACTGAAAAATTTAGTTATGCAAATGAACAATCTTTTTCTCTCAGCTGAATTAATTATTAAGGAAGTAGAACAGAGACTGAGATATGAATTTTCAGCAGAAGTATAACTCAATGTTTTCTGAACCTTGGTAAGACTGTGCCTGTCCTCCTGAGGCCATGACCATCCCAGCCTGTGGCTGTGAGATGCTCTGGATGGCCTGTGCCCAGCTCTGGAAGACAGAGAAGTTTCAGTCCCACTCCTTACTCCCAAAAGGGAGGCTTGATATCATGGAAAGTCTTCTGTAGGATTTCTTTGAAACAAAGCACCACATTCTAGCCACTGTACATTTTGGTCAACTGAATGGAGGCAAGGACCCACCTGCAAACAGGAGAGAATATTCCAGGCATTTCATCCCTCCAGACTGACTGAGAAAGTATTGGAAGTTGATGCTGAAAAATAATTTGTCAGTCCAGGTTAGTTAGGGGTTAAATGAATCAAAGTCAAGCCCAGCTTGCTGGGCTGCTGCTAGGCAACAAGTAACTGCATTCAGAAATTCCCCACTAATTGATTCTTGACACCGTTCCCCCTTGGTTTGTATAAGTATAGAGCTGTTGCTGGGGGGGTGGAGAGGAAAAGCTGGGCTGTGGTGAGCACCTGGCACTGGCACATCCTGGCAGGTGAGAGGCACATGCTGAGTCATTTCCCATCGATCAAGGGGTTCAGTGGCTCTAAGGGATGGCAGCCCCTTAGGATTTGTATTTCATAGAGCAATACTGAATTTATGGAGCACAAAAATCTCCATGAGCCACAGGACATATTGCAGTGTGCCACACTTTAATGCACATCCACAGAACACACAGCTTTTGCATCCATTTGCTCTTTGCTTTTCTGTGAGTGACCAACAAAGGAAAGGGAGTCAGCCTCCCTTACGTGGCTAACATTTGGCATATCTGGTGTAGTGTCAGTAGGATATCCTCCATGTGGAAGCTTCAAAGCACACAGGAGAGGGGGAGCTGGAACAGGGATTTATGTGGGTTAGAAATACTGAAGAGTCAGGCTAGTGAAGGAAAGGGGAAGTTTGCCTGAAGGAGAAAAGCAAGCCCAGCAAGTGTCTGAGTCTTAAAATCCTCTTTTATTGATGGCTCACTTCTGGAGTCTTTATTATATTGGCTCTATGCCTAACCCTGATAAGGTTTTACCCTCACCACCAGCTGCAAGACTCAGGCATTTTAAAGATTGCTTCATGAATTAAGCCATTGTGCCTTATAAATAAACCCTAATTCCTTTTTTTTCATTTCTCATACATTATTTATTTCCTAGCTCTTTCTTTAGCTGCAGAGAAATGAAAGACAGAGAAGGAGTACAGAAGGAAAGAGAATGAAAATGGGATGTTTCAAAGATGACAGAAAGAACATGATTGTTTTTTGACAATGGTAAAAATTTCCTTTTGTGATATGTAGGTTATTGGCAGATGTCACATCTTTCACATGCTCAAATATGTGGTATTCTCACTCTATTCCTTTTCTGACATGACAGAAAAACATGCACTATTATGTTTTTTTCTATACATTTCCATATTTTGTTGCAGACTTTGGGGGATATTTCCTTTTCTTTGACATGCTCTGTGAAGTGCTGGGCTTGTGCTGCTCAGGTGATGCATCCCCCTAAGCAGCTGGGGCTGGGGGTGGAAGAATGCAGCTTTTCAGACACATATCAGTTCTCAGGCATATTGGGTGATAACAGAGATTACTTGGGATTTTGTCATTCCCTTCACTTAGCCAATACCATCAAACAGGGTTTCATTTTTATGTTCAGGGAGTTGTATTTAATTGCTAAGACCACATTCATCCCCCTGCTAGATGGAACATAACTACTGCCAGTGGGCATTACACTATATTTTTGACAGTTTCATTTATAAATCACTAGCTATTCCACACATACTGGATAGTACATTTTTGGCATGATTTCTAAATATATTGCTGCTGCTTTTTATTCTATATCTAATTACCTCTCACGACCTTTATTTTTTTCATTAACAGTGAGAAAACCCATTTAAATTTTTTTTTTTTTATTAGGATTTCAGGCTGTCTGTGTAAAGTACAAGACAGAAGAAACAGGAGACCAGTCTAATATACATTTATTTATAAGTAAGACCATCCTGGTACACTTACCCTTTTTGAAATAGAAAAGCATTTTGAAAGTATTTAGGCAAATTTAAATCCTGACCTCTGTTGTTTGCTATTCCTCGAGGAACAGCAAAAGTGAAATGCATTACCCAAGAGAGCAATATGGAGCCAAGGGAAAAATCAGTGACATATTTATTCCTCTTTCCTTTAAAATTACGTCTAGTTCTCTCTTGATGCAAAACAATTGTGCTTCCCTTTCATACAGGCTCACAAGAACAGCTGAATAAGCTCTATCAAAACCACTTCCTTTTTCCAGATTGAGACCTAGTTTGTCTCCAAATTTACATAGCAATTTATATTGCATATAACCTAATTTACACCACTTAGTTATTCAGAGATCTACCAGTTGTATCAGGGCTGTTAAACTAACCTATTGCTCATGTCAGCACTGCTAGATTGGTCCTGAGCTTCTCATTATTTCTAAATAGTTAGGATTCAATGTATTGTACATGCTTATCTGGATAGCAATGCAAATTACCTTTTGCAGAGGCAGGCCATGTGACAAAAAGCCAGTGGGCTGCTGCCTCCCTCCTGGGAAGCCTGAGAAGCCCTTCAGGGAGATCCAGAGATTCATCTCCAGCGTAATTACAGGGATGCCTTAGAGAGTTCACATGTAAGACCAATTAGTCACAGAGAGTGCATTCCCAATGCAATATTTTTCTGCCTCATCTCTAACACTCTTTGCCACTTTTTGCAGTATCTTAGAAACAAGTCTACAAACAGCATGGAGATGAAATCAACATTAGGTATAAGTAGTTAAAGCCTACACAGAAGAACATAAATAACTCCATCACTCGTGAAGAGCCAGAGCATGTCTGCACATGCTTTAAAAAAAGATTTTAATCTTGGACAATTTTTGGAAAGAGTAGCTAAAGAGGATAAAGCCACTGTTAACAGTGGTGTCTTGTCTATTTACCTTGTGTTATGTAAGGAAACACAATTGCTCTATCAATTTTCTCTAATCATTTTGTATTGTAAAATATTGTTTCTGTTCAAGTCATAACTATTCATTTCATTGCTGTTATTATTAAAATATTGGTGCACTACAATAAAAAGTTCAGTGATGATTTAAATGCACCAGAGAAGTTATTACTTCTCCTTGTATAACAAATCTTAAATAGAAATTAATTGCAGTGGTGGCTTCGAGTAACCTCAGCTTAATGAAGGAATTGTGATTGTCTGCATTTGGAATTCTTACAAGGCAATCATGTAATCGATAACAATATCTGCTGGCTTCTAGCATCACTGCATAAGCTTTATTTATGACTGCTTGCTGGCAAAGCAGTTACTCCATTTTCCAAGCCAAGTTTCAGTGAACAATTCTGGCAGACATTAAAGACAAGCTTCCAAATATATGTATGCGAAATAAATAAGATTTCAGTCTTTTAGACATTATCAACAAGAAAAGGTGAATAAAGTCTCATACTGTGACTTCAATTAATCTCTTTATCCTGCCACTTTCTCTTTTGGATTTTTGGATTTTGGATGGCACTAAGGTAAAGAAAGTAAGGTGTTAACATATAAACAACCCTCCCTGTTTAGATTAGGATAGTCTAAGGTAATTTCCATTTCTACAACTTCTCATTTCATTGATGTTGAAGACGCTTTTAAAAAATATATAAGTCTAAAATCTATATATTTTATATATACTTTTTTGATATCTAGATATCTAGATATCTATATATCTAGATATAGATACAGATAATGTAGATATAAATAATATATAATATAGATATAAATCATATATAATATAGATATAGATAATCTATATCTAGATTATCTAGATACAGATTTATTATCCTTTTTTTTTTTAATCTATGCATTTTGTGAGGGATCTATATATTGATCCCTCACAAATTTGCTGAAGGAGAGCAGGGACTTTGCTTTCAAATTCAGTCTTAACCCAGTGCTATCCATTTCTGAAGTATCCCCATTTCTGAAGTATCCTCAGGAGCATCCTCAGGGACCTTCACCTCATGCCTTGTGCTCATAAGTTTTACTTATCACCTGGAACTGCCTACAGAAGTGACCGGGAAACCATCAGAACAGGTATATCTGGCCCAGCTGCTTCCAAAAGAGCCCTCATGAGGATCTGACAACTGGATAGGGAATATGTACTCTTTATTGGTGAGAGGAACTGCCAAGGTGTGATGTCAGTCCCGTTTTTGTGCTCCTCTTAGCTTGTGCCCAGAAGAATAAGGGGACATGCACTACACTGGGTGTGCTAATGCCTGCAGAATCACTTGTGTCAACCACGTGAGCCCTGTGGGCAGCCAGGTTTGTCCTCATCTCCTTCCTTCAGCTTCCCTCATGCTCTCAAGCACTTGGATACAGCATCTGTTAAAGAAACCCCTGCCAAAGAGGATATCATCCTGCCCAGAATCCTCACAGCTACACAGATGAAACTGAGCACAGTAAAGAAGGACTAGATTAATATTTCATGCTTGCTGCAATGTGATTTTTTAGCTAACACAGTTTCAAAAGAAGAGAAGGATGAATCAGCAACTGATTTTATAATCAATTTTTTGAGATTTTGCAGAACTGTCTGTTATTGACATAAGAGTATGATCATTTCAGTCTCATATCCAGCATAGTAAGGAGATATTTGGGACAGAGTCCCTGGGTGTTTTAGAAATATCAAGACAGACAGAAGAATTCACACAGCACCAGATGACTAAAGATTCCTGGAAAACAGGTGCACGTGAAGTTAAGAAGAAAAAGACGTGTTGCCAAACCAGTTGCCTATAATGGGAGTGACACATTGTGCAAGCCCAACCAAATTCCTCATGAGCAGCAAATTCAGATTTTTCAATCTGTCCACCATTTTCTCAACTCTTATAGTTTTCCTTGTCTGCTAAATAAGAAAGAACAATAAATCCTTCAAGGAGTAATGTTGGTGGTTACTACAGAAAGCACATCAAGACAAACAGAGTCTTAGAATAGATGGAGCTGTGCGACATTAAAGGTGCTCAAGGTAGGATAAACAAGGAAATGGGAGAAAAGTAGGCAGATATTGTTTTGCTTCTTGAAAGTTTAAAAATGGAGTGTCACTGCACATAAAATGCTGATTGGCTAGTTTCGGATGGGAGAGGTTTTTTTTAAATGAGAACTTCCATGTTTGCAAAAGAATTTCCAGGCTATTACGAAGTACTAATTGGTTGTGTTTACTGACTCAGTGGAATTGTAAAATGTTATCAATCAAAATGCATGGGAGATGAAATATCTTCGGTGACTATATCCCTAACTGAAAAAAAATTGTTATTGCCTTTGCCTTGTCCACTAATCATCTGCCAAAAAGTAGTTTGCATTGGAAATTTTCTGCTTTTATGCTAATGCTTCTTGACAGTAACAAGATTTCAGCACTGGGACCTACATAAGGACCTCAGGAGAAATTCAGAATTGTCTGTCTTAGAGCTGGGAGAATGTACAAAATACTATTTTTAAGGAAAAGAGATATGCAATGGTTATTTTTTACAGAGAACTAAAACCACCCACATACTATATAAAATTATCTAAAAGTACATGTTATGCAGGAGATAAAATTGAACCTTAGGGCCTTAGCTCATTTCTATTATGTCTAATGAAGTCTGTAGAACTACAATAATATATAAAGAGTCCGAAAGAATAATTACTATTGTATTAAGAAGTAAATACAAGTAAGAGTTTAGAAAAAATAAATTGCTGTAGTGAAAAATAACTAAATTATTTTTTTGCATACCATTAGGATGTAGGAAATATAGTTGACAGACAAAATATGCTGTAAGAATAAGAAAAATAGATCATCTTCTGTACTGTTTGCATTTTAGAAAGAAAACCAAAAATGTCTTGATAAGGCAGGTCAAAAAGCAAAGGAAAAGTTCTTTACATTCCTTTGAAAAATTTCCTCTGCCTTTTCATATTTCAGATGTTCAAAGTTAGGAATGTCAAAATGACAAAAGGACATACATCAGTAGTGAATCAGAACAAATGCACATCTAACACAACATCTTGTCTCTAACACTGGCCATGGTGATGCCTAAGGACAAATACAAAAATGGCAAGATGTACAGTGTGATGCTTCACAAGCATGAAAGTGTTTTGCTTTCACTGCTTAGGGATCAGAATATGCAAAAGCTATATTTTATTCCATGAGTAATATTGTTTAAGAAAACAGGTACCTTTTATAGCTATACATGAAAATTTACTATAATTCACAGATTTTCATTGACATTATCTCTTATTTCCATGGAAGTAAAAATCAAGCACCAGTAAATATTTTTGTAATAATAATGGTATCATCACAGTTATCTGCTTTCCATAAATCTTGTTTGATTTTAATATAAATCAAAAGGATAACTGTTTTTACTGAACATAAGCAAGGAGTATTTTGTGAAATGCACTGCTGCTACTAAGATAATTGTTCTCTTATTTTAGCCGGCTCTGCTCAAGGCACATCAGCTCCACTGGACTTTGTATCCAGATAGTATTCCCGCTGTTGGCCTGGCACCCAGAGAGGTTTGTGTGGAGAGCATGTGCACAGGGAAAAAATCTTCAAACTGTTCAGGCAGTAATGGATCAAAAAGAGCCTCCCTGCATGGACAAGCAGATCCCTATTTCATATTCATATCACATCATGTGCTCAGCTGGATCTTTTTTGTAACTTGGAGAGATTTTAATAGGTCTCTCACCTTGTTTTGTGACTATGTTGATATTAGACCCAATTTAATATGTATTCATAGTTCTTGTCTGCCTTTGCTCAGCAAGGCTTCATCAATCTGCTAAGCCTTTTTCCCTCTAATTTCAGTGTTTATCAGGGTTAGAAGCAAATCACCGCCCATCTTGCAGGACACTATGCCACCAGGTCCACCTGCACCCTACATTAACACCCTGCATTGAGGAAAGATTGGAGAGGAGGTGTACAAATGGAAGGAATTATATTGAAAAACCAGCAAGCACTTTGTGTACTGTGCTGATATTGAATTAAGAGAGCTTGGAGCTGGAAAATAAAGCAGCTGAACAGTGGTGCTAATTTACTGATAGGTATCCCCTAGAGCTGATGGAAGCAGAATAAGGCCTACATGTTTTGATAAATGTTACTCTCCTCAATAAGAAAATAGCACTTTTCTTCATTTTCTACAGTTCTTTCTTCTACACATTCTTATAATCTTCTTTTCTGTTAATTCAGGACAGGAAGAGGCAAAATTATTTGTCTAATAGTGGCAAGAATTTGAGTGGGTGAAATAAGAATGAAGAACAAAAAACTATGCAACAAGTGGGTTATAGCTGTCAAATCAATCACTTTGTCATCACAACATGCTATTTACTAATTTCATGAGTTTTTTAAAAAATATGAGTGCCCAAATTATTATTAATGATTGCTATATTGCTATATCTATATATGGGGTTAAATCTTAATGTTAGCATCCATCCTGATTTATTCTAACATGTTTCAAATTGTTCTGAAAAGACAAAGAATTGTACAGTCAGAGTAGCACAATTGCTGCTTTTAAAATAACCAATCTTCTTGGAAAAAATTTCTTCAAGGAGCATTGGCAATGCTGAAGTAAGAAGAAAATATAATATAAGGTTTCCAAACCTAGGCTACATTGTAGAGCTAATAAATTATTGTGAAAATATAAAAAGTTCTGTTCTATATCCACCACAACAATAATAATACTAAAACATGAAAAATATGCAAAGAAATAATCCTTTTCTAATTATCTGAAGGCATAGTGTTATTGAAATGCAGACATATCATGACACAAAGTGTCATGTACCTCAACAGATTTCATATAATAATAATATTTTGCTTTATATAAGTGAAGGCAAGAATAATCTCACTTTTAGGAATTACTTTCATGACAGATGCTGTCCTTTAGTAATTTTACAAGCATCTGTAATTTATTTATGTAGCTACAGGATTTCCTAACGTTTTAGTGGTTTAGTAGTATCCAAAAGGATTTCTGAGATTTGTGAGCATACTAAAATTGATCTGAATATTAGAACCTGCCAAAGAATTATATACTTTGTGCACAACAAGTTTTTACTGAGATAGGCTTTGAGCAAAAAAAGAAAATTGAAAATTGAGATGTTCTCATAGTAAATCAGTCTGAATTAAAAACATGTTTGAGAGACACTTAAATGGTGTAGAGGAGATGGTGGGTAGAAATAATGACTTTGGCAAAGCTGATGCAAAGGAAGTGCCAAACAGCACAGATTAATTCCCACCCTGAACAAATATAAATAACCCTAAATCTGATTCCCTCCCCCCCCCCCCCCCCATAGTCTTATTTTCAGAATTCATTTATTCTGCAGAAGCCTCTTGCTTCTGCTAATTCTCTCCTGTTAAGATGCAGGGTAGTTGCAAATGATCTTGAGCCAAGGTGCATGTGTCCATTATAAGAGTGATCTCATGTTGGTTGAAGAGTTGATTTAAGGGGTATATTTACTTGGCAGAAAATTTTTCACTCACTGGTCTTCCCGAAATGTAATGATTACTCCATATTAAAAGTATGTCCTCAGTTATTACCACTGAGCTAAGCTCTCCTGAAGCAATTACCAATAATTTCATTTCTCACCTGAGAGACTGGTAGTTTCCCAAGACACTGTGATGCTTGACTGTGTTCCTGTATAAAAAAATTCTGCAGGTACTCTAAATGCATACAGCTATAAGCTCATGTTTTAGCTCAGGGCATCCTGACTTACACAGAAAATCTTTTCTATTTCTGAAAGGGGAAAATTTGTTAATAAGGTCCCTTCATTTCTCTTTCCTACCTTCTTTGTCTGTCTTGTCTAGGGATCTTTTTGTCCCACTCTCACCCATTCCCACCTCCCCTGTTATTCATCTTTTTCTCTCCTCTCCTCTCCTCTCCTCTCCTCTCCTCTCCTCTCCTCTCCTCTCCTCTCCTCTCCTCTCCTCTCCTCTCCTCTCCTCTCCTCTCCTCTCCTCTCCTCTCCTCTCCTCTCCTCTCCTCTCCTCTCCTCTCCTCTCCTCTCCTCTCCTCTCCTCTCCTCTCCTCTCCTCTCCTCTCATACTTCTTCCTTACCTTTCTACATTTCTGTTTCCTTTTATCTTTTAATTTCTCTCTATTTTTCTTCTTTTCTTGCACTTTTTCTTTCTCTTTGCCCTTATTTTTCTTCTCTTCTGTACTCTTTTTTTTCTGTCTTGGTCTTCCTGACTTTGTGTGATTTTCTTCACTGCTTTCCATAGAGGAAAGCAGAACCTATGTCTCAGATAATGCAGCTGAGTAATCCTCATTACTCTTGGTGTTATTTTCTTGGCAAAAGAAAGACTGCATCATTGTGGTCAGAGATCCTCAGTCATTTTAATACTGGTGTAACTAGGAGATCATGTCTGGCATGATACCTTTTCAGATATTTGTTAAGGAAGAAAATGGAGTCTCTGGATTGAAAAGAAAGTTCTCTTCTCCTTCATGCTTGTACCTAAGAGACAGAGAACTAAGGTCTGTAGCAGTTCATGCACCTTTTCAGTGGCTTTGCAGCCCACCCATATTCCAAAGACAGTTTCAGTCTTGCTGTATGAAGTTCTCCCAGTAGGTCATGCCACATCTGTCTTCCTATTGCCACTCTCTAACAAGCTGTGCAGAGGGATCAAAAACCCCAAAGCTTTAATAGAAGGTGACTGGGCAGCAGGAAACTAGAGTAAAACCATAGCTAACAAACTGTAAAACAGTTTCTGGATAGGTTTTCCAGGTCAGTTTTTGTGCCACAGTATGGTAAAGCCAAAGATAAATGTTGTTGTACCTATACCAAGGAAAAATATAGAGGTTTACATATATATGTATGTATGCGTGTATATATCATGGATATCCATATAGATAAACCTTGTGCTATGACCAATTATATGGTTATCTATTGAAGTCGGAGGGAGAGACCCACCTTGCACTGATCAGCATCAACTCCGATTTATTAATCAATCAGGCACTTTTTATAACAGTGTTAATCAAGTTCATGCATATTGCAAAATCTGAGCTCACAATAGGTCAGAGATAACATACCAACCCCTCCTTATGTTTTCAATACCAAGATTTGGGTTCTCAA
This sequence comes from Zonotrichia leucophrys gambelii, assembly GCF_028769735.1. Classification (NCBI taxonomy): domain Eukaryota; kingdom Metazoa; phylum Chordata; class Aves; order Passeriformes; family Passerellidae; genus Zonotrichia; species Zonotrichia leucophrys. Next base: position 22,743,934 of record NC_088173.1, on the reverse strand, counting down.
AATTATTCTTGCTTTCCCAAAACAGCCAAAGATAGAATATCCACCTGTTATGAGAAAGCTGCCTGAGAACTCTGATATGCAAGGTTCTCAAGGCCTTCATGTTTGTCACTTTTACCTGTAATTAAAAATAACCTGAGAACCTCTGCTGTTTACAGAAGCAGGCTGTGAGAACCTGTCCCTCACAGCTGCCTTCTAAGCCATCCCTGAAAAAATGTCCAACAGTTATCCAGCTAATTAAAGGATGACCTAAATTCATTGCTTTGATTCTTTTCCAGATCTAATGTAATAAAAAGAGTGAGTATTTTTCTTTTTAAAATATTGCAGTTAGTGAATGAAAAAAAAATCCAGATTAAAGCTTGCATTCATGCAACCAGTTTTTGTAAATACCCAGCTTTCTGAAAAGGTAGGTGCAACTATTTCATAGTAGTGCTTGGATCAATGCATCCTTTAAAATTCTGGTGTCAATGAAACAGTTTCATCTGTACATCCAAGTGAGATTGTGAAGTAATTCCAAATGAGTCAGTGAACCACCTACATTAACTACCAGGGGAGTGGTGTACAGGTGAAATGTTTATAAAAGCTTTTGAACTATCTAATCTTCCTAGCGCCACCTATGAGTATAAAGCAAAGTAAATATCATATTTTTCCCCCATGACTGCAAAATTATTCTAAATATAGGAATTAATTTATTATAGCACATGAGTTTAATATTATGAAGTTGTATTTTATTCCTTCAGATGTAGGTTACTTGTATTAAAATCATATTCCTGCAAAAGATATTCTGAATTTGATGTGATGTAACCTGATTGTAGAAGACAGGAGACATGGTGTTTGCTTATTTATTTTGATTTATAATTTGTAGTTCATTTACAGTCCAAATTAAAATAACAAATCCAGTTCAAATACTCAGTTCAACCCAACTTCAGTTCACATACTTTGAAATAGATTTTAAACACATCATATTTCTCTCTCTGTTTAGGCATTGCCAAATACTGCATCTTGACTGGACTTCCAGGCAGCCCTGTGGTCCTTCCCCCATGCCCCAAAGCAGGAGCAAGCTATACCTTGTGTCATTCCTGACAGATGTTTGTCTCTTGCTCTTAAAAACCTCAAGTGACAGTGACTCTACAACACCCCCAGGCACTCTGCTCTCATGTTATTCTATATTTGCCTGTGGAATTTTTCCTGAATGTCTAATCCAAGTGTCCCTTGCCACAGTTTAAAATTGTTATTTCTTATCCTACCCTCTCTGGAGATAGAGAATAGCTTAATAACTCTTTTTTTCCTTTCAATTGTCCTTTAGATATCTAATGTTAGTTATCTCCTCTGCTGTCTTCATTGTATTTCTATTTAGCATCATTGCAAAATGAGGAAGCAATATTTTCTGGTAATATTTATGTAATTATTCTCAAGGGAACCGTTTTTCTACTGCATCATTCATCAGTGGTATTTGCAATGGGATTATGTTAGGAGAAATGATAAAAATGTTTATTTTTGCAATTCAGTGGGGACAAAATAAAATAAATAAAATGGTCTAATGGGAACAATTTCAAGAAGGGGCATCCTTCAATTAATTTTTTGGGCTGCAGCTCACTGAGAGTTTCTCTTTCAGTCAAACAGTACTCCTTGTGTTACCCTGACTACTGCTTGTTTGACAGGATGGAAAGGGGTCAAAACAAAATGTAAGGGCAGAGTTTTACATGTGAGTGTGTGGGACCATGTGCATGTACAGCAGGGGCTGTTCTGGAAATGCTTCTGGAGATATTTATGGCCCCATGTGCACAAGTCCTGTTAGGTCCTAATGTTACTGGGAAAGAACAGTATCTACAAGGACAATATTGGTTTCTACTGATCCTTTGGTAACTGAAGCAACTTCTTTGCTTTATCATAGTGAAAATTCCAGTCATTTTAGCTCTCCTGCATCTCCGTTGGTGTTCTTTTGGCTTACATTTTAGCTGCCATTTGGAATTCAAGGCCCTTCCTTTAGGCTATCACGTTGGCAGTAGGCTTAGGAACTTGCACATATTTGCCCCCATTCTGTGCTGCCATCAGAAGAATCTTTTTGTCCCACTATGTTACAGCTTTGACTACAATGCAGGACTCCAAGGTGAAGCCAGAAAAAACTTTGTATCACAATTTCCTTACTTTTCCTCCCACTGTAATTTTTAGGAGGAGTCCATTAGGGTCACATCACCTGTGCTTCTCTGATGCTGGGTGTGGGATTGTCAAAAGATCTCTTTCTGGTAAAGAAAGCGACTGTTATGAAGCATCTGGGAATTCATGTTGTCTACAAATATAAAATCTTTCCTTAACTTCTATGTTTATATTTCTAAGATGTTTTGCAAGTTCCTCTCAAGATCTCTCTTGATATTGATGTTTTTGAGCTCATTCTTCACATTTCTTGAAATTCAGAGCCAGTTTAAGAGCCAGCTTCTCTGTAAGTTGAGTCAATGAACCATAACAGCCTTACCTTATTTAATTTATAATTGTTATTACTTAATGATCTTGAAAGCAGTAAAATTAAAATGGTAATAAAGTAAACAGCATCCAGAGATTAAATTCACGTGCTCAGTAAAGGGTTTTGGTAACTTTACAATGGAGATCATAATGATTCGCATAATTCTTTCTGATATACAAGTACCATAGCAGCAGCACATGGCATTTAAAACAATTTTTAAAAGAAATTCTGCATACAGCTAATTTTGCAGAGAGAAGCCCAAACCTAATTTAAAAGTGGGACATGGATTGCTGAGATTTTAGAGAGATAAAATGGAATTTTAAAATAGAATAGTACTTTAGACACCAATTTCCAACTCTACTTTAATAGGAATACATAAGCCATTATTAAGTCTACATGAAAATTATGGGCCTCAAAGAAAAATTCTTTGTAAAGAGCAGCTACCTGCAAGAAATGTTGTGAGAAATGCAGCCCTTCATGGCCTCTGACACTTCAGCCATCAACACCTACAGATATTTCAGCAATAGCTGAGCTTTCTCGGAAGAGCACAAGACAAATCATGAGACATAAAGAATTTGAACCCATGCAGGGAGACCTGGACAGGCTTGAGAGGCAAACCTGTGCAGAGCTCATGAAGTTCAACAAGGCCAAGTGCAAGGGTTCAGGCAGTCCAGAGCACAAGGGCAGAAGATCATGGACTGAGGGCAGCCCAAAAGAGAAACTTTTGTGTGTGTTGGTGGACAAGCAGCTCAATGTCCTGGCAAGGTGCATTCACAACCACGGCCTGGGCTGCATCCAAAGCAGCTCAAGGGAGGGGATTCTGCCCCTCTGCTCTGTCTCCATGACCTCACCTGGAAGTACTGCAACCAGCTCTAGGGACCCCGAGACAAGAAAGTCATGGACCTCTTGGAGCAAGTCCATAAAGAGCAATAAAGATGGTAAGAGGGCTGGAACCTCTCCTGTGAAGACACTGAGAGTTAAAGTTGCTCTGCCTGAAAAAAGGAAGGGTCTGGGGGAAATTATAGCATTTTTCTAATACATAAAGGGGGCCAACAGAAAGGATGGAGAGAGAGGTTTTACAAGGGCAAGCAGTGATAGGACAAGAGGGACTGGCTGTAAGCTAAAAGAGGGCAGCTTTAGATCAGATATTAGGAAGAAATTATTTATTGTGAGAGTGGTGAGGCACTACAACAGGTTGCCCAGAGAAACTGTGGATACACCATCCCTGGAAGTGTTCCAGTCCAGGACTGATGGGGCTCTGAGCAACCTGGTCCAGTGGAAGATTCCCTGTCTGTGGCAGGGGGGTTGGAACTATTTGATTTCTATGGTCTCTTCCAACAAAAACCATTCTATGATTACTGTGTATTAACTTCTAATCCAAGCAAGCTTTTTGCATTTGCCCATTTTTCCTCATGGAAAGATGTTGTAGCAGTATTGAAGGCATCATTCAGTGGCCACCAGAGTGAAAAAAAAAAGCATTAATCTGTATGACAATGTATTCTCTTAACTCCCAGTTTGCTGCATTAGTTAGTGGTTTTATAGCCACCTGCCAGGGAGAGATCTGTATCGGTACCTGTTTCCCAAAGCAATGTGAAACTCAGGAAGCATTGCTTTCCCATAACTCTGCATGGTTCTTGGAGACCACCCCATGTTCTTAATGTAAATATAAGATGAAAATTATTTTCACCCACTTTCCACCTATTGCTCAGAATGCAAGTGGTTATGGAAAGTAGATTTCCATAAAGTCCCTGAAAACTGCTTTTGATTGTGTTGATTTCTGTAAGAGTACAAAATAGTATCCTAAAAAGATTTTATGGCTAATCTTGCATGGTAATTATAAAATTTATTTACCTCAGTACAGTATGTTTGAAATTGTATTTAGAGATTCATGTGGTGTTTATTCAGTTCCAGTAACAATTTAGTTTTCTACACAGCAGCAAGCCACACTCATAAAAATAAGGCTCATTTTAAAGTATTGCCAGTGCACCAAATAAAATTTACAAACTTGGAGCTGTGTTTATAGTCTGAATGTTTCTTTTTTCTCTTAACGTAACCAAATGAAAAACACTTTCAGTAATATATATGTAGTACTCTGTTTAAAAAATATCTTAAAGAAGATAAAGACCCTTCTTGAGATTCCTCTGTTTTGATAAGTACCAAAAGAAATAATGGTTTATCACCAGATTTTCATTTGATTGTCTTTGTAAGAGGCAAATATTTGACATAGGAAAGTCAAAGTTTTAGTTCTCTTATTTGGCACTCTAGGTTGGCACTCATTTAGACATAAAGTTTGTGTCCTCATTATCAGCAAGTGTATTTTTCTTCCAGAAGTGTTGTATTTTATGTCAGCAGCCTAGGAAAAGCAAGTAGTTCATTAGTCTACACTAAAATTGAAGGTCAGTGCTATCAGACTTTGAGATTCATTTGAGGTCAGCTGAAGTTCAAACATATATCTGAAACACAGTAGTAAAAGCAAACTGTAGCAGTGGTCTATAAAAACCCATTACTCAGAACTTCCCCTTCTCAAGTCTTTGGCTACAATATTTTGGATATTGAAGTCAGAAACTAAAGAGTGAGTGTAGCTTACAGAAGACAGCTGCTTTCTGCCCTAAGGAATGAAATGAGGAAATAACTGCATATACATAAAAAGTTTTGGGTTATTTTTCTTGAATTTAGAGGTCTAAATTGATAATGCAGAGGTCTAAATTAACAAATAGAAAGAAAAAAGAAGCATTTTATATTTAGCTCTGCTGTTAGCTGACTTAAAGCATGTCAGTCCCACATTTCCTTGGAATAAAGCAGAATCTACAGGTCAATTCTCTGAGAGCATATCCAGAGATTTTCTCTATTATACATATTTATGCACTTATGTATATTCTGTGCATATTTGGTACTTATGTATATTGCCTGTTAACCACCCAGAATTTTTTTCTGTGATGAGCCACATCATTGTTGCACAATGAAAATCGCGTTTGATTAAAATATCTTTTCTGAAGCATGCAGCATCTGTTACTTCTGCTCTCTGTCTCAAAATTCCCATGGAGTCTGCTGTAATTGTTCATTAGACCTCCCAAAGCTACATTTAATGTAAAACAGCTCCATTAAATATCACTCATCTATTGGAAATGAATCTAATATACAATCCATGTGCAATGCATGGCTGAGTCTAAAGTAATAACTCCTTCCATGCACAACAATAAGCCTAACTGTAATTAGTTTCTTTATAAAATACACTCAATTTAACATCATATTATACTCATGCAACTCACATTCATGTTAGCAGTAAAAACATCCAGACCTGAATTCATGTAGATAATGGCTCACTGTACAGGACAGATGTCTGAAAATGAGAAGAGTCAGATTTCATTTCAAGTCAGCCTCTGAATTTTTTATAGTCTTAGGCTAATCAGTAATATCTATGCTGTAATTTTGTAATATGTAAAAGAGGGATAATGATGTCTGATGGCTCTGTGAAAATTACTTTTGTTTTTATTTTACTGGAAATACTATTGCTGCTGTTCTTCAAACAGTCAACCTATCCCATGGGACTCCCTTGTAGAGGAGTTTCAAAGAACATAGAACACGAATGAAAAATTTTAAGAGTCCAGAGCAGAAGGTGAGTTAAATCTTCAAACCTTTCAATCTTGGGACATACCAGGCATGGGCATTGAAAACCCAAAATGCCCTTCTCTATGGCCACAAAAGACATAGGTCAATGGGATACAGATATCTCCTCACAAAGATCTGTAAATGAAGAGGACAGTACAGCATTTTGAATGTTTGATCATATCTAGAGTATTTTATGGTTACTTGGCTCTTGAGTTTCACTGACTTCAAGCGAGGTACCACTTACTGTAGATAACAGGTATCATCCCCTGTGCAAGAATCCTATACAGAAAAAAATATAAATATCCAGATCACTCCTCCCACTCTCATTAAAAAAAAAAAACCAAAAAAAAATCAAACAAAAAAACCCCAAAAACCAAAAACCAGGAAGGAAAACAAAAATAAAATTACATGAAAAATAGAATAATGAAATTTCAAATATCATTATGCAAAAGTTTAAATGAAGTTGGGCAACTCAGCAACATACTTCAGCACTGGACCTCCAGCAACATATCTGGGACATGAGGAACCTGAGCAAAATTAATTCCTAGTAACACTGGTGGCTTTAGACTTCTTTTCATTCTCTTTTCTACTTACCTCTACAAAAAGTGAAAGGAAATAAAGAAATATGCCCCAAAATTATATTTCTTCTTACTAATCACTAGGCTTCTATCCAGTATGCCTACAAACCCTAGAGAAATTAATGGAGAGGAGTGCAGTGACATAAGGGATGGAGCCTCTTTATTGCACATGTTAAAGACTGAATAGTCAAACTATAAAGAGACTAAAAAGAGCCCCCAAAAGTCTTTATTTACAACAAAAAGATTTTTTTTTAAGTTCATATCTGATACTGGACCTGCCAAGGGAATGCCTGTTACCTTTGAGAGTTTCATGTCATTCCTTCACTTGTAATTTTTAAGATGCTGCATAATGATATGTTTATCCAGAGGAGAAAATATTTGAGGGTTGTATTTAGTAAAGAATATGGGCAATAAATGTTGTGTTAAATGTTTGTTGTGTTAAATATTTTTGGTAAGCAAAAAGATAGACTTTCCAAGAACCATACAAGAAAATCAATAAAAAAAAAAATAATTATCAGTTCTGTAGATATGACTAAACTTAATTTTTATTTTCTAATAAGAAACTGTGCAAAGTCATACTCTGCCAGCGAGGATCATGGGGCAATTAATTCAAAATATTAGCAATTCAAATAATGGAGGGGATTTTTATTAATTTTTAAGTTTCCAACTTTCCTGAGAAAATTGCAGAATTTCCTGTCTTTTACCAGCTATGTAAAACAATACTGTGTAGAAAAGCATGAAGTCATTTAGCCTTTCAAATCTTTGTTTTGTTTCCCCCACCATTTTGAGAAACATCTGTATTAGTGGCATTAAAAACATAGTTTTATAAAATTGTCTCTTTATTCTGTTTCCACATACTTAATATTATCAAAATCAAGGGAATTGTAGAAAATATCTTTAGCCTTAAGGCTGGAGCACTGATAAAATTGATGTGTATGGAAACCTTTGAGACTCTTGTCATTTATTTCAGCAGACTCTGTTCAAAGCACTGTATCCAGAAGGATCTGTGTATCTCTGAGTGACAATCCTTGTCACAACAAGGTTACAGCAGATAACTGCCTGCAATTCTCATTTGCAATGAGTAAGAGAGGGAAGATTTGTCTTTTGGACTTTTTCCATCCATCTTGTACTAATAGCAAGAAGGGTTATCATGAACATACAAAACCCCCATACATTGCTGCAGCAGCACGAATTAATATCTGTATTAAATTCCCTTACATTTCCACTATGAGATAATCAGTCTCAATAAAAATAATCTTCATGTAGCTACATTGTAAGAAAGGACATTTTTCAATAGTTAATTGAAATTTAATTCTTAATTGTAATGAGAATGTTTTGTAATTCATTTCATGGAAAACAAGCTGGTTTTGAGTGGGGGAACTAATGGAGTTGCATTTCCCACAGATTTGTAACTTTCCTCTCATTTAAAGGAAATAAATATCTCAGGTCACCTTCTGATGCTTGTTGTCACCTTTTCTCAGCTTCATACCAGGATCCTCTGCTTCCTCTCCTCTTCCTTATTTATCTTTCCCTGAGCTGTGCTGAGATTGGGTTAGAATTATTCACAGTGGGTAGGCAGGAGGCTCTTAATCAACTGGCTGATATCTGAATGAGAAGAACTTTTTTTTCTTATTTTCTGTCTCAGAGATCAGGAACAGAATCCCAATGAGACCTCACCCCTTTTGTCAGATTTGATTGAAATTGGCTAATATATACAGAAAGATATTATGAAAGAACAGGCAGAAGGTGAAACAGAATTGTCACTGTCACCCTTTCCACCCGAAACCCAGAGAAGGGACGCCAATCACAAAACTCCTCTCTGTGCTGGCTCACAGTAACTGAGGGACAAACACTGTGACTGAGGGACAGTGGGACAAACGCTGTGCTAGTCAAACAGGCTGCAGAGCTGCTGCAGAGTTAATGCCCTCCAGCACAGCAATATTTTAGCTGGCATGAATGACAGTTGCATTCACACTGCTGTATCTCCAAAGATAAGCTTGGGAAATTTGATTTGGACTGGAACATGGGGAGTATTTTTTCCTTGAAGCTGGACTCTATAAAGGACAATGTAGAGTTATTATGGCGCACAGCACCACCAGCATTGCCATCAAATACAGGACTCCACCTACAAACCAGGCAACTGAGTAAGGGCTGATCCCCCTCCAGCAGGGTCTTCCTCACAGTTTACTGTATGCGTCTCTTACCAGGAGTTTACTGGTACAAAGTAAATCCTAGAAATTTCCAGTTTCCTCTTATTTTCTTTAATAAAGGAAATACCAAACTATCAGTCTCCTCCTTTTCTGTTCACTGTGCTTTGGTGATCATAGGAAAGGCACACATGCTACAGATATGCTGCATTTTTTCGTGCAGTGTACATTAAAATTTCAGGCAGTGAAATGTTAATCGTCTTCTCAAAAATGTTTAGAAAGGGATAATTTTGGTTTCTCTTGGTATATAATTCCTATATTTTGGCAATCCTCCTTTTTTAATAGGTTAGTCTTGAATTTAGGGCAGTAATCAAGATGACCTTTTGGTAAAGGTTATGGAAAGCATTACCATCTGAACTTCAGACACATGAATACATTGCTTTACAGTTTTGAAGCTCACCTATGAATCTCCCAAGACAGAAAATTAAGAAGCCCATCATAAATATCACAGATAATTTTAAGTCAAACATAAAGAGCTGTAGCTCCAATCAAACAGCAAGTGAAGCATTATGACTCAGACTGGTTTTCTCACCTCAATAAATAATAAAAAAATCCCAATGTAAAAGGCAAAAGATCAATTTTTGAGGATCTTGATCTACTGCTTGGGAAGTGAAATGGTCATGTTCCTTCCCTGCCACATTCATATCCCCTCCCTGACACAGACATTCTGTAGGACCTTATATGGACAATAAACCAGTCTGAATGTATCTTTAGTATTTCTTTGTTTTAAATGAATGCTGCAAGTGTAAGTCTATCAAAAATTATTGGTGTGCCTATAGACCAGGAGCAAGAAGAATTTGTAGTCCTGTGCTGAAACAGACTAATCAGAAAGATATGAACTTTTTACCTCTCTTGAGCCTTACCTGTCAATGGTGACAGTCCCTTGGATGCCATCAGTTTTGGTGGAAGGCTTCTGACAGGTGACATATTCAAGTAGGCAGCTAGAAAAGGTAGTGTACCTGAGAGGTAAAAGTGTCTGGCCTAATGTGTTACTGCAGATTCTAAAAGTAATTTTGGCACTTATTTCCTATTTTTACTGGAGGTGGGAGGAAGGCTCAGGACAAACAAGCAGGGCAAAGGACCAATCTTCCCACTACTGCTGGCAAGCACCAAGATTCCATATTTGCACTCAGCAGTCTCACCTGGGACCCCTGCCCACTGCCCATAGGCCCTGGGAATCACTTAAGCTCAGGACTGCTACACCTTCCCTTCCTGAGTCATGGTGAAGGTGTGCTTGGCTTTAGCTCTGCCTCTTTCCTGGATAGACATTGGGCCTGCCCTCTTTTTCCTTTGGGCTTGCCACATAGCTTTGTCCTCTGTGCTGCTGCTGGCCTGAGGCTGTCAATGGACCTGTCTTTTGGCACCCAGTTTGGATGCTGCATGCCCTGGCAAGTGGAAGTCCAGCCTGTGCCAAGGTTGCCCCCAGTGCCCAGGTCGTCTGCTCCCAGCCCCATGGAGCAGCTCTGGTCCCTGGAACAGAAGCCCTGGTCCCTGGAACACTCCTGTGTGTGCTAAACAGACGTTTTACAGGATGTAGAGAGTATGAGCTTTGTCAAGGAAGATTTTACCATCACTGCTTTTTAGGAGTCCTTGTAGAAAATCTTCTTTGACTTTTTGTAAGAATCAAATTCTTTAATTTCAAGGCACGAATTTCCTAGTAGGTTATTTTGGTAATTGTGGGGTTTTCTTGTTTGTTTTGGGGGGGGGGGGGGGGTTTGTTATTGTTTGTTTTGTTTTGTTTTGTGTATTTCTCTTTTGGAAAGCTTAAATGATGACTGTATACAGTGCTAAAGTAGCAACCATAAAAATATGTGAGGAACTCTTGACTTCCAAATACATTAAAGAACTTTACAAGCCCTGATAATAATAATTTTATGCAAATGACTCCCCCACAGCTTTAAAACTGCCAGGGTAGTCCTCCAAGACAACTGCTTAAAATAAGTGTAATGGCAACTTTTCCAGTGGCACCTAGGCTTTTTAATGCCTATTTTACAGCTGTCACTAACTTGTGTCAGTCACATTTTCATCAGGAATGTATCAAATCAAAGTTTTCTGGGAATGACTTTTAGAGTAAACCAAATAAACATTTATTTTCTTTATGTCTCTCAGATTTAAGAAGCTTCCTTGCTATCCTAGAAAGAGTAATACAATCTAAAAATTGAGAAATATTTTCATGCATCGTCATATTGAGAAGAAGCATTGTACTCTCTTTCAAAAGTCAAGTCTTCTATAGGATAGAACCTATCTTCTATAGGTCTGTCTACAAATCAACAAGTTCTTCTGTCTCATGGCCTGTAAAAACATTAAAGGATCCAACTGCAGAGCAGGCAGCAACTTCACAGATCTTGGTTTGACTCAGTCAAACAGATGGTGCTCCCCAAGGCAGGGTACTGGGGCCAGTCCTGTTTAATATCTTTGTTGATAATTGGAATGAGGGCACTGAGGGCCCCCTCAGTCAGTTTGCAAGTGACAAGTTGAGTAGGAGTGTTGATCTGCTGGAGGGCAGGAAGGCTCCACAGAGGGAGTTGGACAGGCTGGATTGAGGGGCCAGGCCAATTTTATGAGCTTCCATCAAGTGAAATTCCAGGTCCTGCACTTGGGTCACAGCAACCACTCCAGGCTTGGGCAGAGTGGCTGAAAAGATGCAGAGCAGAAAAGGACCTGGGAGTGTTGGTCAACAGCAGCTGAACACAAGCCAGAGTGTGCCCAGGTGGCCAAGAAGGCCAATGGATCCTGGCCTGGATCAGCAATAGTGTGGCCAGCAGGAGCAGGGCAGGGATTGTCCCTCTGTACTCAGCACTGGTGAGGCTGAACCTCAAATCCTGTGTTCAGTTTTTGGGCCTCTCAATAAAAAGAAGACATTGAGGAGCTGGTGTGTGCCCAGAGAAGGGCAGCAGAGCTGGGGAAGGGTCTGGAGCACAAATCTATGAGAAGGAGATGAGGAACCTTGGGAGTGTTTAGACATTTCCTGAAGTATGGAACAGGAGGAAGCCCAGGAAGACAGAAAGGAGGGCTCCACGCTGGCCCATGTCATCCCCAGTAGTTAGAAGATCCTTATGTCCCTGGCTAAATTGATGCAAAGCTTTACCCACATCCTCACAAATGAAGCCTTGAAACTGTTCTCCAGAAATGACTTGATTTGTTTTTCCCCTCTGAGGCTTCAAATTACAAAATCTTGAAATTTAATCCTTTAAAAAGATTAATTTGAACAAAACCATAGAGCTTTAGATGGGGATGGATGGATGGATTTTTCTCCCCAGGCAATTACAGTGCAAACAAGAGGCAGAACTCTTCCAACTTGCCTGTGAGAAAATCCTCTTTGAGTTGAGATCAAGCTGAGAATAACTTTGGAGACAGCAAAGGACAAACTGAAACCACAGGTTATACTGAGAAATTATTTTATTTAGCACATTTTGTTACATGATATGTGCTGTTGGAGACACTGATGTATAAATTGTCAGTGTTTGAGACACTTGGGAGGCGCAAATGGAGAGGAACAATTCACAAAGGCCATAAATCACATTTTTCATTGTATTTTGCTTATGTATTTTATTCTCTACATATACCCATGCGTAGCAGGGTGAGGTAAATTTAAAAATTCCAATTTTATGCCAAAATAGCCATCCGTAGCTATCCACTGGTGAATCCATACTAGTAATTGTAGTAGAATTGGGAGAGTAATTGTGTGCAGAGTTTTTGATATTTAAAAGGATGGATAGGCACAATTTAACTACCTACATGACACAAGAGACATTCTGCTTCAAATAAATCATGAAAATAGTAACAAGATTTTTATATTGTGCATTGCTTTTCACTGAAAAGTATTGAAGACAATTTTCTAAAGAAATGTTTGATATAGTCAGGTGTATGTGTCCAAGGGACAGAGCTATACAAATTAATTCATCAGACTATCATGCAGGTAAAAAATATTAAGAAAGGTACCTAGATCATGACTTCAAGTTAGTCTGAAATTCAGGAAAAAGTCCTGCTTGTTTAAGGGGTAGCAAACATCATATTAACCAAAGCTAGGCAAATCTGCTACTGTGGGTGTAGCAGAAAATGTAGGAGAAAATGCAAATCCTGTTAGAGAACTGGTTAAACCTCCCCAGCTCTGACTCAACCAAGTAGCAATTAGGATGTGTAGCAAGGAGGATATGTAAATTGTGCACTCTTGTCTACTGAAGTGGTAATCATGTTCCAGCTGGGTGCAGAGTCATGTTTCAAGTTCCAAGGGAAAACACTTCCTTATTTTCCTTTTAGCATTTTCTTTTGTCATAGCTTTCTGCTAGCCTTGTGTTCTTAGTTGGTCCATACATTATATATGAAGCCTGGGTGTTTACCAGGAGGCTTTGAATCTCAGAGGGCAATAGTGCCTAAATGTGAAGTGAATGCTTTAAGCTACTTTTTTTTATGGTGCACTCTCTTGAGGACTCTGTCAAGATAAGACTTAACCTCTACTATGCCCTATGAAATTTACTCCAAAGGACATATATTCTCTGAAGAATTCAGCCCAAAACCACAGCAAGAATTATTTAAGTTTCAGCTGTATCTACTAAGAAATGTCTCCCTGGCATATCTGTAAAAAAGTTTCATAGATTTTGGCTTAGGATCAAGTTTAAATTTCAGAATAGGTTGGCATATATTTTCCGTGTAGTGTTCAACTCTGATATTTGCTAAGTTTTGCATTAGGTTGGATCAATGAAATATATGTTTTGGGCAGCAGCATACTGGAGGCGCAGGCATTTGTCTGGAAGGTGGCCAATCTACAAAAGAAGACCTTTATCCTTCTAAGTTTTCACTGGTGGGTGCTGTTGCAGCATTTTGTGTGAGCAGCCTACACATTACTTTTCCTCTTGGTTCTGGGAAGTGTCTAATAATGAAGCCCACATGAGGTCTGTCTCACAATTATAGCTGTCACCACTGTCTTCCCTATTCCCTGGATATTTTAGATCATAATCTGCAGAGCCAAAAGTATCTTAAAGGCTCAAAGCTACTGAAGCGAAAGCACTTAGTATCTACCAAATATCAAGGCTTTTGAAGTTAAAAAAAGCTAATCTCTGGGTAAAGGCTACAAAATAACTGAATCATGGAAGAGCACAACACCATATTTCTCTGGCTGAGCACTAACAAAAGTGTATAGACAGCTGATACCTCCAGCTAATAATAATTTTTAAAAAATCATATATCTTAGTAAATGAAACTCTTTTATGTAGGAGGAGTCTTGGCAATTTTGAGTCAGAAATTTTTGACTCGGATATTTTATAAATTCTTAGTAGAAATAGAGTTATGTTTCAGATGAAAATAGTTTGTCAATCATTACTATTAGCTGTTTTATGTGGGTAGTGAGACAAATATATAGCAAATAAAAATTAAAAATATCTGCCCCAGAGATTAGTCCTGACTAACAACAGAAATGTGGATAGACACAGGTTTTTGGAAAGAGTTTTCTACAATGCAATTTGGGTTTTTTAGTAGATATGATATTCTTGTTTACTACCCATTTATATCAAAGTATAAATAATCTTTGTATTTATATCAAGAAAATGTCCCCTCTGCAGCGGCTTTTACCTGAGCGTCTTTGCTAAATCAGGTCAGTCTGAACATTGCTCCCTGTGACTTTTAACCTCTTCTCTTGCCTAATCTGCTCTGAACAAAGTCACTTAGAGCTGTATAGATGATCTATGTGCACCTTCGTATTATTCTAATATGTAGCATATTTTTATCAGACAAGCCCTCCTTCTGTAGCCACAGATTTTGGAGCTAAATGCAAGTCAGCGCCTCCTGGCCTGGGGAGGTACATGCTTGTCAGAAGCCTTGGGAGCAGTGAGCTGGGTGATGGGGGATGAAGCTGTGCCAGGAGAATGCACTTGCCCTGGGAGCATGGGAAGCTGTGAGCTGGCTGGTGGGAGCTTGGCAGGGCATCACTGGCATTTTGGGGGCTTCAATGGCTGATGCTCTTCTGTGCTGGGTGGGAGCATGAAATGCAAACCTTATCTGGGTGCAAACCTTCTATGCCATCTGGGCTTAGACAAGTTTCAGTGAACCCCTGCTAGCCCTACAATTTCCACATGAATATAGGCCAGAAGGTTTAGGTGTTGATAGATACGGAAAGTTATGTGCTTATAATAGATACTGCGATAAATGTGTTGAAACATCTTCTGGACATTTAATTAATGATCCAGGATCTAGAAATAGCTAGAGTATCCTATGACTGAAAGGGGAGTGAGGCTGGTAATACAATACAATAAAGTTTAACACCTTCATTTTGTATTCCCTGAAGCTGATGAAAAGCTTCTAGCTTGTGTACAGGGTTAGGTTTTTAACTAAAAGAAACAACAGAAACATTCTTCATATATCTTAGTAATTGTCAGCTCTCTTATATGTAGTAGCCAACAGATATAATTTTCCCATTTTAAAGGGATGTAGGATTACTTCAATTGTTAATAATAATTTCTATTATTTTTAGGTTCTGTCTTTTTCTCTTTAAGCATTGCTAGAAGTATTTTATAATTGTAGCCTTAACTACTTCAGGCATACCACATCATTTAATCTAATCCTTCTTTCTCATTTGATTCACCATTTTTGTGGGTTTTTTTTAAGAAAGCATATTATGATTTGAGTATACAAATCCTTTAATATATATAAAAATTGTAGACCAGGAAGATTTTAATGTTTTAGCTCAATTCAGTGTTCATTTAAAAAGTGGATTTCAGGAAGCTAGGAAGCTCCAAACACTTTAATGAAACCTGATCATGTTGGATTAGCATTTTTCTTGGTGAGTATATATTGATATGAGAAATAGTACCATCATAAAAAATCAATTGATGTGCACACATTTCATTACTAACAGGAAAATATTGATGTAGTTATTTAAATATGGGATAATAAAATAGATTTCATGAAGAAACTAAGGCAAGCTGTGGCTTGGGATTTGTGATAGTTATATTTCTGCAATTCACTCCCAGAATCTATTCATACAAACAATTACAAAAGGAGGGAAATATGAGCTGAATAGGCATACTTAAGATGCTTGTGGAATAAAAGCACAAATAAAGAAGTCACTTCTGTCTATGGTTCCTTATGAGCAAGATATCATTTTTGTTTTGTAGTGTCTTAGAACAAATCATGCTTTCATTCTTTCTTCTTCTTTTTGCTGAATTTAAAAAAAATCTCATTAATATAAGCTAAACCAAAAATGTTTTAAGTAAATAATAAACATCATTCAGGGGTTACCTGAAAAAAAAAAAACAAAGTAAGAAAATCTTGACTCCAGTGTAGGAAGAACCCTAATGAGACGTATGGCTAATCATTCTTCATTATTGTGCCACCAAATCTGCACTACAAACTTTGTAAAAGTACTTTCAGCTATAATACAGTTACTAACGTTGGAACTGGGATTTGGACTGCACTTTCCTTGTCTGACACTACTAGATGAGGCATTTCATATTTTGTTTCACTTGGCTGCTAAGCTTCCCCTAATGAAGAGTATGCTTCCCAAAGTTCAATACTTAAGAAGTATATTAAAGAAAAACCTCTTTCTGGTCTTGTGGAAGTTGTAAAAAAGTCAATTAATTTCTTATTCCTTTGAAGACATAGTCCTATTCTTCACAAATAAACAAACTAATTTGTCTAAAATGCTGGACAATATTAATTATTGCTTTAGTATTGACTTGAGGAAGAACACGACCGAGGACCTGTGAAAAAGTTTGTTGCAGAGTAGGTTTGGCTGGAGGGTTTCTTTTGGGTTTAAGCCAACAGTTTTTGGGAAATATTCTTCCAATATCTGACGAAAAATCAGTATAGATCACATTGAACTGTAATATACAGCGTATGCAAGAAATAATAGCAAGGACTAAGAGGGCATTGACTGTGCTAAAATTTTTCCTTCACATCACAGGCATGAATTTGATAGGACTGGCTTGCAAAGTGTTGTGTTCTCCCAGATTTTAGTGAACAGATGTGTGTAGCATTAAGCATTCATATTTGACAAGCTTCAAAGCTAAAGGAGTAAATGTGCATGAAAAAGGAACCACCTTTTTCCATTTCTTCCCTCTTAGACACCGATTTTCCAGTTTGATACACAGAAGGAGATAAGAAAGGTGACATCTGCAAGGTAGCTGCTTGCACAGCTGGATTCTGTGGAGATCTCTTCGCAGATGCCAATCCTGTCTTTCTTAACAACTACTTTTCTCTGAAAATACTTTTTATGTTTTGTTTGGTTGGTTGGTTTGTTTTGTGGGGGTTTTTTTGGGTTTTTTGTTGTTGTTTTTATTTTGTTTTGTGGGGTTTTTTTGTTTGTTTGTTTTTTGGGGTTTGTGGTTTTTTTTTTTTTTTTTTTTTTTTTGTTAGGGAAGCAAGTAAGTGGAGCCTTAAGGAGAGCAAAGAGTAAGAAGAAAGGAATAGGTCAGGAATCTGACCCTTTATTTCAAGGCTTTAACAGAAGGGCTGAGGAGGCCCATCAAATATATCAAAGTATCTGTGTGTAAGCACTGAAGTTTAAATACATGAATAAGAACAAGAAAATGGGGGGGGGGTGTCTGGCTCAGGATATGGTGGGAAGTTATGCTGCTATTAGGAGTCAAAAGACTCCACTTAACTTTTAATCTGTCATAGCCAAGTAGAGAAGCCACATTTGAAAAGATGTGTAATAAAGGGCTTTTTCTTAAATCGGACAGATTAGGGGGTGCTGTGGTGAGTGATCAAAGGGCTTTTCTCTCCTTTTGCTTTAATACAGGGGAAATGCATCAAAAATAAAAAAGTGTGGCTGGTAGCATATGAAAAACAATCTTAAAATGAACCACCCATGAGGGACAACAGTGTATTAATATTTGTCAGCACCCAGAGAGGTTTCAGATACCATCACTCATAGAAAGGTGTGTCTACCTTCCCAGATTAGAGATGGGGAAAAAAAAGTAGGCGAACCCAGAGTTGCCATTTTTCGTAGCCAGTTTAGCGTGGTTAAGTGTGCTTGGTTGGTGTGAACCCTACAGAATACTTCATATAAAATAATGTATTTGTTCAGGTTTTTTGAAATGACAGTTAAATGTAAGCCAAAGTATGTCCTAGCAAAGGAACATGATTTTTATTCATTATTTTATTGTGTATATATTTAAACTCTCTCTAGATTGCAAAATGCATGCTAATAATTTAATTAGTGAAGGAAGAAAAAAAACTCTCAGTAATCAAGCAAATTAAAATTCTTAATATTAAGATATTAAAACATAACCAGTACACAATAAATTAGTGTTTAGGGAAGCCCAAACACTACAGTTCTGAACTGGTTTTAGCCTGTTACATAAAAGAAGGCAATAAAGAGCACTCTTGCAAAACTAAAAAATCAGATATAGGTCTGAAATTTCTGTGATTGACTACAAATTTGCCTCAAACTTTCACTGAGATCTCCTAAAAGTTTCACAACATTTCTTATGAACTATGTACTATTTGACATACTAGGGCTTATTGTTTTATTGAAGATAACTAGTCAGGTTACCTTTAGAACAGTCTAAGATACGTATGCTAAATTAAATCATTTTTCAAGTCAAAATTCAGTGTAACATCTCTTGATTACAACTGAACATGTTTCAGGAGTGTAGACAAAGTCAAATTTGACTGAACAGATTTACGTGCTTGCTTTAGGAAGAAGATAGCAAGTCAAACCTTAGCTTAAAACAAGCAAAAAAAATCTTCAGTGAAATCATCACCAATTTTTACAGATGCAGGCCTAATTTCTGTGTCCTTAACAGTCTCAAGTCCATATTATTCTTAAATGCTTCTGTAGAATTACTGCACATTTGTATCTGCTTCAGCTGAAGAATATATGGCTTATTTTCCATACATAATGAACACAGCACGTCACCCTGATGCATCTGAAGCAATAAATAAAGCTTACATTGAATTGGTATCATAGCAAATGTGGGGTGGGGTGGACATTTACTGCTGAAGTGCATTGAATGTGCATCTCTGTAAACAACACAAAGCTCCAGCTGCAGCCACTGATTACATTATTGAAGAAAGTCTCCTTCCATTCACTAATTCATTTAAACAAGATTTTTGCTGTGTAGATCAAAGGAATCTTTCCTGCTTAAATTATTTCTGATAAATGTTTTTACTGACATATTTAGTCTGTTTTTTTGTTCATAGATTAATTTGCAATAATTTATCTTTGGCGCATATAAATTATTTTAAATAATTCAAACAGTTGTTTATGAAATACATATTGCTCTATATTCTCTGCCATCCCAATTTGATTCAATGGCTTCTTATTTGGCACACTGGCTGAACACAATTTGATTTTAACTGGTAGTTTAATTTCTATGCTGTTCTTTACGTCCTCGTCTTCCAGGAGCTTTTGAGCTGAACACGCAGGTTTTTCAGGGTAAATTCTATTCCTCTCTTCCTGCTACAAAACCAAAAACATTTTCATGGAAGCACTTGTTAGAGAAAATATTTGTTTATGCTGCAGTGCCACTGCTGGCTTTCTTTTTGTTTCTCTAAAAGTTTTATCTAATGTTGTACTTCTATTGTTCTGTAGCTATGTTTCCCAGACCTGTGCATTGTGTGTTTAGATGATGGTTTGATGAACTCATGATTTCCATTCAATTACAAGAGACAGTCAGTTTTAGGCTTTCTTCAAAAGAAAAAAAAGTGAAAAATAACTCTGCAACTTCAAAACAACAGGACTTTACTCAGAATGTGTGAGATTTACTTAATACATCGTTCAGCAGATTTTGCTATCTTTCTTTGTAGAGATTATTTTAAATTAATTGCTTCTAATAAAAAAATAAATTGCAGGGCTGGAAAAGATTACATGTACATTTTAATTAAAATATCAGGTGTGACTGAATAACAGGAGATTTTGAGGCTGAAGAACCTTAACTCTCATACATATAGAAGGAGAGATATGAGACTCAACACTTCAAGTGAAATCCCAAGTGCCTACTTAAGCTCTGAATAGTAACATATATATATATACACATATAACACCTATGTTTTCCAACTAGTGAATCCTACTTTTACAGCCTAATCTCTCATTTTTAATCCCCCTTATTTTTTTCTAAGTGTTATTGTTAAATTCCTGACATAATGAACTTTATCTTTGAGAACAAAGGTGAGACTTCATTCATTTTATCACTGCCTTATAAATTTATTTTTGCATGGTAAATTCAAGAAAAAAAAAATTCCAGTATAATTTCCTCATATACACAATGCGTATCTCCCTACTCTGTGAGAACTGGACATGCTCTGCCTAAATCAAAACACCTGAGTGGTCCCCAGAATATAATCTGGGAGATGAAGAAAGTCAAACCTGTCCTTGAAGAAGATCTGTTCCTCACTTCTGAGTAAAATTTGGGCATTGACCAGTTGTTTGGGGTTTTATATTTGTGTTAAATTATAATAACACCTTTGATAAGGCCTTACAGTGTGTTAGTTTTCAAAGTGTAGATCTGTAGCTACTGATGAATTCCTAAATGTGTATGAATGCATATGCTGTGGTCCAAGTCAAAGAAGTGCATTCATTATCCAACGTCACAGAATTCTTGTCAAAAATTTTAGAGTGAATCAGCATCAGACTGTGAGTGTACTGGTCCCTTCAATGGAAGATGTGAAGCCCATTTGGCAATACTCATTATCTGATACTTAAAAACCAAGGGATCATCATAATGAGGGTTCAGGTCAGCCAGCGTTCCTTGCAGACATACTCTGAACATGAATTTCTCTGCCTGATTTTAAACACAATTAGTAGTCACTTTGATGTTACTGCCACTTGACACTGGAAAGGGCAGGACAGAATTTTGAATAAAAGAAATAAAGCTTGCTATCATTTTTTAGTAGAAAGGAAGCTATTAAGTGTACCAGGGAAAAACATAATTTCATCCTGTAATGAACATCTAGACAAGAACTACTCAGGATGTTGGATATAGAGCAGGAACCCAGAGCTAGGAATGTAGACTCCCCACAAGGAAAACAATAAATTGTGATTTTTATCCATGGGAAATGCAGGGAATAGGGGTGTGATGGTGCTGAGTTGCTGCAGTCAGTATGTTCAGGATTCAGGGCACAGGGGTATTCCTGGCTGCCCAGACACTCCAATGCGAGGATGTTTATCTTCCATGTTAGAAATGACAGCCCTTACTTCTGTGTTTGTGTTGCAAATTCAAAACCTGGAATGCTATGTTTAATTTCATTATGTGAGTGGCTTTTTTAACCTCTTTTACTTACCCTTTTCACCAAACTTTATTGGCTTTCTGTCTGCGTCCCTTTCAGGAGAGCATGCCAGCCAGTAGCAATGGTTTCAGGGCTGCTCTCTGCTTGCCTTTCATCTGCCTGGTGAAATGCATTCATTCCTCCAGTGCAGTAGTACACCTTTGATGGGAGAGGGCAGTAAATATCTCCATGGCTCAATCTGCAGGTAGTTCTGGCTCTTGATGTTAATTGCTAATGCTAATTCTTCTGATAGCTGCAGCATAGAGACCAGGATGATTTCTTGCATTTGTTAAATGCAAATAAATATGTTAAATAAACATTTGATTGCATTGACTGTGCCTTTAAAATGATCTACTGACACAAAAACTTTCTGGAAGGGTTTAAATTACTAATTCAAATTAGAATTTGAAATATTCAGATTAGAATTTGAAAAATGTTCTTTTCCACACCTAGACAGTTGATTTATCTTTAACCCTTTTTCTCACCTCATTCTAAAATGAGCCAGCTCTTTTTCTGTCCAACTTATGAAAACTGTACATTTGAGCACTATAGACAGATTTAACATATACATACTCCAAGATAACTGTAATAATGTAATTATACCTAAATACTTAATCTTGTCCTTGAGGAATACTAAAGGAGAAAGCTTACTGCAATCTCCAATATCTTAGCAGATACTTTTTATTTTATTTTTCAAATAACAAGCATTAAAAAATTTAATTATCTAGCAGTGTGCTTAAAATATTTTAACCTTTTTTCTTATTTGTAATCAAAGTTTTTATCTCATTTTAGTGATTAGAAAGGTACCATGCCAATGGAAATTACCTCAATTTGTAATATTCATAGTAAACTACCTGGATGACTATGCAGCGCAACATAAGGTGACTTAGTATACAATCCCCAGTAAAAAAACATAGAGGAGCATTCATTGTTTTAAGATCCAGTGATTGGCCTAACAAAAGCTACATAAAAAAAACAATGACAACACCTGGTCCAACATCCTCTGGAATTAATGAGTTTTATATCAACCTTAGCAATGAATGAGATATGTTTACCCAATTTTGGAAGATAACTACCTTCCTAGGATCACTGATCTCCATTCCATTCCTGTGCATCTCACTCTGGCATTGACAAAAGAGGACACTAAGGTGTAACTCACCTTAAAGGCAGTAAATGATTGACTGCAGTGTTCCCTGCAAAGAAGTTCACAGCTCCCTCAAGGAGAGACAAATCCATTGAATTCCATAAAATTTGGACCAATTAAGACTCAGCTCTAGTTCCACTAAAACCAAATTGTGCCTCTAGCTTAAATGTGAGCTGATCCAGAGCTTAGAAGTATAAACTGTAAATGTTCTCTGCATGTGATTGCTTCCAACAGTTTCTTTTAACTAGCTCATGTCATAGTCAACAATTAGCAGTGAAGTTAGTTTAATAGGCTGATTTCCACTTTCAAAATGAGGATTAGTGCATCTTGTTCAGCATTTTGGTTTTATAGGCAGTTTTAGTAAAGTGATCTTACAAGTTTGTTTCATTAATCTGGCTAGGGACAGGTATAGAAAAAGTAAAGGAGGATGAAGTTGTGTTGTAATTGGAAGCCATAGTGAATAGTCTTGGAGTCAGATCCAAACCCATGTCCTCTCTTGCTTGGTTAGAAAACTTTATGACCATTTTCCACAATATTTTCCATGTTCAATTAACAGCTAAGCTCTTTTCTGTGTAAATCTTATTTATATAAATGAGACAGTCAATTATGAGGATGAACCATCATCCAAAATGAGATATGTGCTGGCTGGAGATGCTGATATTTATTATAGAGAATTATCAGATGCATATGTAACTTCAAGGCATCCCTAAGATTAAGTTTGTATTTTTAAACAGACCTGTGATTTTTTTTGTTTGCTTTTGTTTTAACAAATAAACTTTGAGTGTTCTGAAGTGAATTTACATTATATTTGGCTGATGCAAAAGTGAAATACGGCTCTGGAAGATTCAATGATAGCAAGTAGTAGGACATATGGGTACCAGGGAAATAGAGCATTCACTAGTCAGATGCTTGGTTGACTTGTATAATAAATTGCTCACTGAGCATATGAATTGTATCCCAAAAAATGATTAATATTATGGCACTATTAAGCAAAATTCCTAATCTATTCATGTCAATAATAAATCTTACATCAAATTTGTCAGTGTCTCTCAAAGTACTACAAAATTCATTTCCATGTAAGCCACTTTGCAGGTCTTGATGCACAATTGGAAATCAATGACTGCTTCAATGAAGTTCTGTCTGTGTATATAAGAAAAATATTTCAAGTATTCATAGGATTAAAGCACAAATAATGAATTTAAAAGTACAGTTATCTACACTTGTTTGGATTTGGAATTGCTCAGATATAACATAGACATAAAAAATCTCATAAGAATTCAACAGCTCCTCTTAGCCTTGTCTTACATGAGCTCTCTTTTTTTCTTTTCCCCAAAAATCTCTAGGTTACAGAAAATTTAATTAGTTTATATCTGCATATTTTGCCATTAAAAAAAAAAGTTGATCTTTCTATTTTCTCTAAGGAGTTTCTGATAGTTTTCAAGTTACATACCTGCAATGTTTTTTTCATTGTAAAAAATTATCTTGTGATTACATTTCTAACTCTATGTGCTATATAAATAATATATATAAAAAAATTTTATTATACTATAATATTAACGTTTCCTATGAAATGCATAAAAAAGGGGTAAAATATTCAAGCATACTGATTAGTAGTAAAGCCAGTATGAAAAACATGGATTTTTTAAAATGTCTATCTCTTTCTCATAAGTAATCCTTAATCTTACCTCATAGAAAGATAGTCTTTAAAGGCTAAAACAATTGAGACAGGTTATATGTTTAAAAGAACCTATTAGGATATCTAAACTTCTACATAGGCCTTTCAATCAAATTCAGAGTTTTTGAAACATCCCACCAAGGTATAGCTGAAACTGCTATGGTAATTTATGTTTGCAACTCATGTAAGATTTCCATTAAAGCTTTCATTTAAATAGAGATTGATCTAAGAACATATTCATCCAGAAAACCCCTGTGCACTGAGTAGTTATAAAAACAAATGAGTATCAATTTCCTCTGTAATGTTTTGTTACCTATAGCTATTGCTATCAAAGAATGTCTGGTGAGCAATAAGGGACATAATATTTTATATCTGAATAGGAACATCCATCCTAAATTCTTCTCTAAAAGAGAAGAACTGAGAACTTTAGTAACCATATCTTTAGAGAGAGTTCACCTCCAAAATATGATAATTCAGTGACTGGAAGTTAGAAGCTGAGATGGAGAAAGTTTGCAGCTCAACAGCAAACAGACAACTAGGAACTTCTAGAGTTTTGTTCCAAAACAAAATCCTCAATATCAAAATTCACTGGGAACAATTTTCTTTCCAAATGCATTACACCTTGGTAAAGATTTCTTAAAAAAATCTTTCTTGAGTCTGAGGGGGAGGTTGGTTGCACTTGTTGAAGAAATCATATACTAAAAGGCTATGTCTGATTCTACAAAAAAAACCCCAAACAAACTAATAACAACAAAACAAACAAACAAAAAACAAAAAAATGAAAACAAAATAAAACTCCACAAAAAATCTTTGATATCTAGGCCACGAAACATTTTACAGCCAGTCCCTTATCTCAGAGGCCAGCTGTAACAATGGCTGTGTACCCTGGAGCCACTGGTAGCCCCACAGGTGGGGCAGAGGATGGGGCTGAGTGCTTGGCAGCTTGATCTTTAGACCTGATTTTTCTCTTTATATCTTCCTATGGAAAGAACTAGATTTTATGCCAAAAGTCAGCGTTTCCAAGAGAGCAGAGCTTCCTTTGCTCCATTGCTCCAAAACATGCCTCCTTTATATGGCTGAATTCAGATTGGTCAGTCACATCATCAGGTAGCAGAGACCACCAAAAAGTGGATATATTTTTGGCACTAAATAGCCCTGGGTCCTCTGTTGAAGCCAAAAAACCCAATCTGTGTTGATCTCAGAAAAAGCAGTTTAACAAACACAACCTATCAGGCTGAAGAAGGGAGCCAAGCTCATGTCACAGCAATAATCCTTCTCAGGTGCTGCTGGTTAAACTATCAGGCATTCTGAGTTTGCTGACATTTTCCCAGCATTTCAGCTGAAATTGCTTTTTCAGTCCATGCCATTCATTACCCCGTTAAAACTTGAATGCTATTATCAAGAAAAAGGAACTCTCCTTTTCTGTCAGAGGTGAAGCTTGTTTCTCCTCATGTTGCTAATTATCAGCGCAGGTTTCACAGACTATCTTCTGGGGCCCTCATCATTAATTTCAAAGCCATGCATGAAAAAAACATCAATAATTCTAAGTCATATTTGGATGCTCTGAGTACATTTTCTGAACCATTCTTAAGTCATCATAAAGGACTAAAAGGATTTTTATAAACTAAAAGAAGTTTTTCTTTTCCTAGTTTTGCCAAGTTTATATTCCCATGGAAAAAGAGGTTCTGGTGTTGAAGGTAGCACGGCAATGGGGTTTCTCTCCTAGTTACCACAGACAAAAGCTGTAATGCATTAATTAGTTTAGAGACGTTATTTGGCAGAAAAGCTTCCAAAAGCTGTTGAAAGCACAGGAAGGAAAGGAATGATAACTTCTGGTTTTCCAGTAATTCCCTGCTAACAAAGACATTCTTCAGAATCTCAGGTGAGTGCTGGCGAGATCTATTTATATCTCTTCACTTCCATGTCTTTAGGAAGTAATATGTAGATGTTAATCTAAAACCATTAGTGATGTATCTTGGGCCATATGTACCAGGCAGTATGTATATGTTACTAATCCCCTGTTAGTGTTGTTTTTCTTATTTTCCAGCCAAAATGGCTGCTTGACACTGAATTTTATAAAAATGCAGTCTAAAAACTTGAAATATTCCTCCACCTAGTCCTACTGCACAAAACAGCTATTTTATAACAATGCATAGTTTTAAAAGAGAAGATCTTCAAGTGCAGCGAGGTTAGCTGTTACAAATAAATTAGAAAATAAAAATTAAAATTTGGAGCATAGAACACACCTGTAAAGATTCTGCCCTGGATATCCCCCACTAATAAATAAAAAAAGGGGAAAAGTTACTTTATTTTCCATCCAGCACAGATCAAGGTCCATTGCTTTCTCTCTGCATCCACTGGTGCTTTGATTTTTTTATCATTACCATAGTCAAATGCCTCCCTCCTATACCATTACTCATCTCTCCTGTCATTAGTCAATGGCATGCTGTGGAGCTTCACCACAAGCAAGGAGAAAGGTGTTGAGTGAGAATATCTCTCTTTTCCCTTCACACATCTACACACTTTGCTTAATTGCAAAGCACACTTTGCCTAATTTTTATTTTTGGATAATCAGATTTTAATCCACTTTTTGGCTGCTGAATAAGTGTAAATTAATACTTTTGTTCTTTGATCCTCAATCTGGAAACATACCCGTGTCTCATGCAGTGCAAAACCACATCAGGAAAAAAACATACGTGAAATATTTAAGACCTAGATACTTATTTTCCAGCAGTAATTTTTCCTGTCTGATTGAATCACTTCTCATTACTCTTGGGACAGTGTTTCATTACAATCTGGTATGACAAAAGAAAAAGTATTGTAATTTCCATATGTCTTGTACATTTGTGTTTTATTGGTATTTGTATGCTACAATACATTAATGCACTACTGCTTGTAGTCAAAATTATCAGATTACTTTTGAAACATGACGTTCTCTTACTAAAATATGATGCTATCTTAAAGCAGATGTAATTAATGGCAAGAATATGGAGATTAGAGGGTTATTCTAATGGGTCAGGTGAGCTAACCCATTTCATGAGATTAACAGAAGAAGAAACTGAAAATACATGCAATGCTGATATGAAAACGCTAAAAATATCAATACTCATATTTATGTTTTTAAATTATAGATCTTCTGGTACTTTAACATGCAGAACCTCGTATTGGGTGACAAGGGTGATACCCTGGTTTAGGGTGATTTACCTGTTGGTAGCAAGGGGCTACGGGGTTGGCTCCTGTGGGAAGCTGCCAGAAGCTGTCCCCATGTCTGATGGAGATGGAACTACATCCAGCTGGGGCCAAGACTGACCTGCCACTGGCCAAGGCTGAATTCAGCAGTGATAGTGGTAGCACCTCTGGGATAACACAGGTAAGGAGAAAAAGAAAAAAAAAGATGGCTTTAGCCAAAAAGAGGAGTGAGGATACATGACAGGAGCAGCCCTGCAGACACCAAGGTCAGTGCAGAAGGAGGGACAGGAGGTGCTCCAGGTGCCCCAGCAGAGATTCCTGCAGCCCATGATGCAGACCATGGCGAGGCAGCTGTGCCCCTGCAGCCCATGGAGGTCCCCAGGAGCACAGAGATCACCTGCAGCTCTTGCAGCAGGTGGGGGCCCAAAGGAGGCTGGGATGCCATGGGAAGCCCTTGCTGGAACGGGCTCCTGGCACTCATGGACCCATGGAGAGAGGAGGCCATGCTGAAGCAGGTTTGCTGGTGGGACCATGTGAAAGGGACTCTTGCTGGAGCAGCTCCTGAAGAACTGCATCTCACATTGGAGATGTTCCTGGACGGCTGCCTCCTGAGGGAGGGACCTTAGCAGGAGCAGAGGAAGAGCGTGTGGAGTTCTGATGCTCATGGTGTCTCAGAGAGGATGGAGCTCACTGGTTTTTGGGCCAGCTGCCTCTGACTTCAGGGATCTTACCTGCTCACTGCAAAATCAATATAGATAAATCCAAATTGAGAATTTTGAAACCAACCCACTCTTTCTCTATTTTTTTCCTACAATATAAGCAGCATTCATGCAGAGGCTAGCCACACTTCCGTGAGGTGAATGTGTTCTCACTATGAAAAAAAATGGCCATATAATGGCAATTGAATATTTACTATTCTGATAATTACCGACACCAAGCATTTACAGCAAAATAGTGAAATTACTCTCTGTCGCAGACATCTTTTCATGAAAATCCTTTCCTTAGGATTTTTCCTCCTGAGAAGCTGAGAGGCCTCAGGAACAAAATGTAAACAATGGTTATATACTTCTGTGGAATGCAACAGGTGGATCTTTGATTGGCTCAACTTGGATGTTTATAATCAATGGCCAATCACAGCCCTGCTGGTTCAGATGGAGATTCCGGGACAGCTGCCTTTGTTATCATTCTTTCCTTTCTATTCTTAGCTTAGCTAGCCTTCTGATGAAACCTTTTCTTCTATTCTTTTAGTATAGTTTTAATGTAATACATATCATAAAATAATAAATCAAGCCTTCTGTAACATGGAATCAGATGTCCATCTCTTCCCTCATCCGAAAACCCCTGTGAACACCATCACAACTCTCATCAGTGTTGAAACATGAGCTACTTTTTGTTTTCCTCCTTATCTTCAATAATCCTGCAGAAGGAGCTAAAAGGGTTAAAACTAACATCTCATTCCCTTTGTGCAACAGAGAAACAATTTAGCTAAAGAAAATGACAACCAATAATGCTTTGCACTTTCCAAATTACCTGCAAATGCATTTTGCAGCAGAGCTTGTCAAAAATCTCAAGGATTTCAATAGCCAGAGGCTGGGCAGGCGAGAGGAGGATGGTGTGGTAGGAGGAGGCTGCACGGTAGCCCAGCAGAGCACAATGTATTGCACTGCACTCTGCTGATGCTGCTCTGGGAAGAGGGTTGGGTATTACTCACTGCAGGCCTCAGACTAGTGGAAGCTATAATGTTTTGGAAGGGCAGATTAACAATCAGAGGACTTTTCTTCCTCCCATCTTTGATGAGAGGTTTTTTTTTTTTATGTTTATCATGTCTGTTTGAAACTTCTCTGTCAGGCATTTTGGATGTTAAAATAAGGTGTGAGGAGGTGGGCTAGTGGTGAAAGAACAAATAGTAAAAAGATGTGCATGAGAAAGACAAATGGAGATCTTTGTCACATATCACAAAAAGTGGAATAAAAAAAAAGGTGTAAAATTGGGTTTTAAAAAGTCTGCTAATTTTAAATGTTCTCCTACTTTTGGTGGATTTTTCCAATAACAAAAATATTTTTTAAAAATTAATTCTTACATAATTGTACATATTTTAAGTGAATCCAGTATATTTCTTCAAGCTTTCTGCTAAAAAGGTTTATTTATATGCAATAAATATAGGAATTCTTTAGAAACTGAACAAAAATGATGAGACATTTTAAACAATATTTTAGTACTTTCCAGAAATCACAAATAGGGAATCAGAAGTAGAAAACTCTATGATGTCTGTGAGTTTCTTGTTATAAACTGGACATTGGACAGCATTATTTATTGTATCTATCATAGTTTAGTCCCTCACAATATTAGAAGAAATTTAATTTATTACTGACTCACTCAAGCTTTTAGGCTGCTCTTTTGTGTTCTATAGAGAAAAGACGCTATTGAGTACTCTTAAATCAAATTACTGTGCATTCTTTTAGAGATCTTTAATTTTTTTTCGAACCCAGAAAATAAGTTTATAGAAATACTCTATGCTATTTCCTACCTACATAATGCAACTGCATCACAGATCTCATCTTTATTGTTGACAAAAGCATTTAGTTCTTCAGCATTCAAACTTTAATGCTGAAAAAGCTTGCAAAAAATTCCATTTCTGTAGAGGGGTGAAGGGGCATAAGTGCTTTCCTTTGTCTGTTAGTACTGTGATGCAGGAGGTGAGTGGTTAGATTGCTAAGGTTTATGCCTAACATATATTTAGCCTAATTAGCAAATGAGGTCAGCAATTAGAGAGCTGAAGGGAATCAGTGCATGATCCCAGCTATGTTGTAAAGGTTATAAGAAAAAAAAGCACAAGCTAAAATCTTTGCATTAGCCTTGAATTGCAGTGATAAATTACCAGGGAAAAAAAAAAGCTGCTACAAAATTTCCTCACAGAGGACAGAGAAGCCATTTGATCAACGGCTTTGATCATTGCAGTGGCTGATCAGCAGGGTAATGACAAGGGAAATTGCATATTCATTGAACACATCCCACACATCATCTGCTAAACTGGCCTCCATCTGGCAGGTGGGGTTGGCAGGGAAGTGGGGGTGCTCTGCTCTCTGGGGGAGTCACCACAGGCTCCTCCTAGGTGCCAGCAGATCCTGCGTAAGCAAACAGCACAGACCTGATCCCCACCACTGCTTGGGGTTTTAATCCTCGTTTTGCATGCTAGGGTACAACTTCTTTGGCTCCTCCATCACCTACAAACTAAGCAGGATAGATGGTCTAAACCCCTTGAGCCGCCCATGAGCCATCATCTTCAGTATCCTGGAAATACTTCAGAATGTTCTATAATCCAATTTCTGGACACGAATCACAGAGGGAGGAACATAATATAAAGGGATAAAAGAGAAGCTGTCTTTAACGAGCACATGGCTCTCTGTCATAACAAATTACCCTGTGATGCTCATGATTAATTGTGCTGCCACTTGTTGTATGGCAGCACAGTAATGCAAGCCAAATAGGCACAATGCAAGTCTGTCTGCAAAATTAGTAGGCTTTTTAAACGTTATATTTATCACTGTCTGCCAGACGTGACAATCCTTCGACATGTATGTGATCTTGCCTGAGATGTCCTGAAATAAAATGGGTCATAAAAAGTACTGGTTCAGTGCAGGGCCAACGAACCTATGCAAGCTGATGAGCCAGAAGGTGCTACAAATTAAAATGAATTTTTGCCAATCTCTCTTGAGCTATTTGTGATATTATTGTGTCCCACTCTGCCTCTTTCTAAGATATGCTCTCACCATACTTTTCCATGTGCGTCATCTTCTTTTATTCTTTGCATACATTTCCTTGCAATCGAGATATATTTTTCTTTCTTGTACCCAGTGCTTATATTTTGCACCTGTTTCCAGATTACTAATATGGTGCTATTAAAACTGAGTCACAATAGCACCACAGAAATCCCAGTCCAAATAGTCCAAATTCTTT
Organism: Zonotrichia leucophrys gambelii; assembly: GCF_028769735.1. Lineage (NCBI taxonomy): Eukaryota > Metazoa > Chordata > Aves > Passeriformes > Passerellidae > Zonotrichia > Zonotrichia leucophrys. Next base: position 22,712,913 of record NC_088173.1, on the reverse strand, counting down.
GCTGAAATCAAAGTATTGGTTAAGTGTGAAGATTGCAGATCAGCCCCAGGTACCCTGCTTCCTGGGCTGGCAGCATGATCACTCTGCATCAGGTAATAAGCTATTGAGACATACATTAACAAAAGCATATAGTCTGAACAAAAAATTTCTAAACTACCACACCATGCTGCCTATAAATAGCTCATCACCTGCTGTCTTCGATTATGTTGCTTTACATTATTTTTCAAGGGAAATTTCTCAAATTTTTCAGAGGCAAATCTAAAAATTAGGTCCATGATGGCAAGTTATGTTTCTGGAACGTTATTAGGAATCCAGATAGCCTTTGAAGATTTGGGCTTTGATATTTACTGAGCTTTGATCTCCCTAGGGTCCTACCAAAGAAAGGACAATCCATACAAACTGTGCTTTTGAAAAATTCTCTTTCTAATATTAAGGGAGGCTATAACCTCAGGTTTTGGAGTAGACAGAAACATTTTTGCTCCCCAGCCTGCCTAACTGGAAAACCACTGAACACTTTTTCCACTCCCTGGAAGAGCAGGTCAGTAACAGTGATTGGTTTTGTCTTATAGCTGTAGGCATTGTGCAGCTATGCTGAAAGTCACACCATCTGCTTTTACACAACTGTGTCTGCAGACCTTGGAGGGCAAGGCTTTTAATGGTCTACTCAGCAGAAGAATATGGTGTTCTCAATGAGTAAACTGTGAAAAACCAGGGCAAAGTGGTTTGCAGAGTTGTATAGTCTAGCAAACTAGGACTGGCTTACACAGACCAAAGACACCATGGTCTATCTAAAAGATATTCAACTTGTAATTCTTCTGCCAGTAAAAATTGTATTAATGACTATGTTTTTCTGCTCAAATATTAAAAAAAATCTATGCAGCTCAGAAGTTTATCTGAGATGAAAGAGGTGGGTTTTCAGAAGAAACACTGAAGCTCTGCTTCTGGAAGCAAATGCATTATTTAGCTTATTAATGGAGGGTGAAAAAGCACCAAGCAGAAAAGAGAAAATTTAGGACAAAGAGTTGTAAAAATAGTGACCCAAGTTTTTCCTAGATCTCTTTCATTTTTTTTTTTTAGTAGTGCAGTAGGAAAATGTTCAGCACTGACAGATGGAGACATGAAAGGATTCATCAGAATTATCTGTGACATCACTTAACTTTTCTAGTACTTGAAAAAGAAAATGCCTTTTTTCTGGAAGTCTTAATTTTACTCCTTTTTTAAATTTTTTTTTCCATAATGAATTCTTGAATTATTTGGTTCATAGATGTCTGATTTACATATGGACTACGATATTTTTATCTGTGGAAATGCACCAAGGCTGACTCCAGTTCATATTAATTTTTCTCTAGCTAAGAGCTGTGAAATAAAAAATTATTAATTCTGGATACATGATATATTGTGTAGGTTAGGAAAAAATCTACCCATGCCAGTGTTCCACTACTAAGGGAAACAATGAAACATGTGTTTAATAAATCCAGGGCCATTTCTGAGCTGTAGCATTTGATCCACTCCATATTACTCCCAAAGCAAGAAAGTAACAGCTCAGTGTTATGAATATAGCAGCACACCTTTCATTTAATAAAACCAAATAGTAATTCTGTCTTTCTAATGCATGATGAAGAAGTAAGCAACAATTTTATAAAAGGATTCATTAGCCAGGCCACAGCTTTCAACCCAGAACCAGGACATCCAGATTCACTTGTCTTAAGAGAGTTTATGTGCATATCTGTCTTCTTGGAAAGCTGTCTTACCCCTTGGCAAAAGGCTGCTCTGAGATTTGAGGAGTACTGCTTTCCTCACCTGCTGAAAATCTAACACTGCAAAGACTTCAGGTTACTCTGGGCTGAAAAAAATGCATCAGACTGTTGACTTAATATTCATTTTAAAGAATAGGAGAGTTGGGCTTCAGGAGCTCTCCTATTTAAAAGAATAAGAGAGTTGGGCTCTATCATTCATTTTATGCAACTTACTCTTGAATATTAAATACTGAAGCAGTGCTTCAGAACAAAGTGTGTATGTAGGACCCAGAAAAAGCTGCAGGCTGCCGTTCTGCTGTATCTCTATTTCTCTGCTAACTCTGGCTTCTGTCCATACCAAGGGGAAGAGAAAAAGCTTCACAGCTGTGTCAAAACTGAAATGCTTTGGGTGTCCAGGGAAGGGGGCTGAAAGTGCACATTGGGAACAAGGGGTATCTCTGGAGGCTGTGTTGCAGGGGTAGTTTGTAGTTGACTGGGAAAATTCTCAATGTGTGACCAAATCTTGTATAAGGTTCATAAGCCTTATCTTGGATGTGTATGAGTTACATATGACTTAATTTTAACCTGGTCATGATTTTAAAATGCTTTTTAGACAAAGTAAGAGACCTTGCAAATAGATGGGACATAATTCAGAAAATATTTTTAATAATTTTTTTTAAACTCCATTGAATAATGCCTTACCTGGAGCTCTATAGTAAAGTATCAAAGCACTTGCCCAAAACCATTAATATTCATTTACCCTTAAACATGCTTATTCCAAGATCAGCCAGATCCCAAGATGCAAATGACCACACTTCACTGAAATGTTTTATGTTGTCCCACACAACTCCTACACACATTTTCATAAAATTGGTTTGCATCACTCTTGGGCTAACTTCAAGGATCAAATCCTGTCACTTTTGCTCAGGTTCGTGATGCCTCACTTTGCAAAAAACCACATTAATTTTGAGAGCTTCCTCTTCTCACGCCTCTCCTGAGCTACAAAATCACAGAGTCTTCCAGCAACATACTTGACTCTGACAGCAATTAAATCAGGAAATTCTGCCAATAATCCTTCATTCCTCCAAGTGTGCTGACTTCACTGTGAGGTGGGATGTGCTGCCAGGCTGTGCACAGCCCAGAGCAGGAGACAGCCTGTCTGGCAGCCCTCCAGCTCCTCCATACCTCAGGTTGAGTTACTGCTTCCTTATCTTGCGTGTGAAAATTAGTTTTTTCCTGTGATATACCATGTTCAGACACTGCACTGATGAACACCAAGGAAATGCACTATGGAAAAAAATGTGTGTGTGAGTGGAACAGCAGCTGTTGCCAGACCTTCCCTCTGTGTCTGGGTTTTGCTGCTACTGGAGGGAAGCAATGCAGAAGGTCCCGTTATGCAATGCAGAGCCTCAGGTTATGTAAATCAGATGCGGTAAAACTTGACACCAAGCAAAGCATAACTTTGACCCTGTTCCAAATAGATTATTAAGCACCACAGTAATTTTCCCTATAGCACCAAAGTCTGAATCAATCTTAATACGGACATCATTTACCCTAGTGTGACTCCATTGATTTAACACAGTTTTGCATCAATGGGGGCAGAAAAGGGTCAGGAAATTAGCTGTAGGTGTCTTAGTAGTGTATAATCCACTCTTAAACACTAAGTATAAATGACCAATTTCATGTTGGTTAAGCAACCTTGACTTCTTTTTTAAATAAAAAATTTTAGTGGTATTTAGTATGTTTCAAAAGAAGGTTGTTCTTTACTGAGATGCCCAGAAACGGCTTCAGTTTGCAGTGGTTATGGCTAATACATCTAATCCTGTTAGAGAAATGAGGGGCTCACTGGAGCTCATTAGCATGAGAAACTAAATGCTATCTAATGCCACACTATAAATGTACTGCATTTGGAACAGCCCCTAAGATACAGTTTTATTGTGCACTCATCTGATTCATACCTAATCTGAAGCAAGAAAAATATAAGGATGAGCCCTGACATTTTCTGCTTCTTTATAATTATCCTCTTTCATATTCCTTGTGATTATATTGATTAAAATTTTCTTTCAGTTTTTCTGTAGCTGAAACACATTTCTCAATTATAGAAGTTGGCTTTATTCTGTCATTTCCTTCTGTTGTAAGCATATATTTAATGTTTATTTATAAGGATGAAAGTGAATTTTATTACAATGCAATCACTGACAGAGCTATTAAAAACTGCATTTTCTCTCAGCATTTTCCTGACATTGCTCAATCTGTGTTCTCTGAACACGAGATAGACCTTTACTTGTGAATAAATTTCTCGCATTTCTTTTAACAAACAAGAATGCACAGATGCACATATATATACAATTTCTATTAATTTAAAAAGTCACATCCCAAAATTTAAAATATTTTTAATAGATAACAGGCAGAAGGTATAGACAGTCATGAACTACCTTTATCATAAGCTTGGGTTAAAAATCAAATCTGTAAGTAGTGAGATCTTAAAATACAGGCAGAGAGAACAGAGAAAGAATAGAAATTACTTTCCCAGGTGAAAAGCAGCAATATCTTGGCAGCTTTTACAACGAAGCACAAAAAGATGTTAGATTCCTGGCTTTCCTTCTCCACAGATCTTGAGACAGTGATACCAGCTATGGCTGTAACATGACTAAACCCTCAGTAAGTATGGTCTGAGAGGAGGACAGCAAACCAAATGCAGAAAATGGGGAGAAAACACCACATTCCCCTCAAAGCCCACCTTTGACTCCTTCACTAAACACTTGAGCACGTTCCTTCTGTTTCAGGCTGACAGGTTTGTGTACCCAACCAAACCCAAGCTCCAGCCATGCCCCAGAGGGGATGTGTGGAAGCAGTGCAGGGGTTTCCAGCACAGTTTTTCCTGCAGAAGCTTTGGCCCCACGGCCCTGTTCTCCCACACATGCAGGGCTGATCTGCCTGGCACAGCCCAGTGCCAGGGCAAACTCTCCATTTGCTCTGCCCACTTGGTCCTCTGCCCATTTGGATTGAGCCTCTTTGCTTTGCCTTTCATAAGGATTGGGTTAATGCACTAAATACCAGCCATGCTAATAAACATCTGGGAACCAGGCAGTTCTGTGAAACCAAAGGGTTGCTGTCCCATTTGACTGAGACATGAGCTGCAGTGTGATCCTTCTGACTCTGAGCAGGCTCTGCAGCTCCGCTCACGATTCCCAGGATGAATTGCTGCAGACGCCTCCTTGCCATTGACGAGGGGAACAGAAGGGATCCCATAAATTCTGCATGCACATCCTGACTGCCAAATCTCTTTTAAGGCTTCCTTTATCAGTCTGTGGATTCTTCAACAGACTCTGTCTAAAATACCTCCTACTTTATCATGGGAGTTATGCTATCCCAAATGATCTTTAAGAAAGGCAAAAAAATTATTATTTTAAACAATTTCTGTTTTAACTCACAGGTATTCTTTGAAATTGAAAACTAAAAACATAGAGTATATTAATAAAACCATTATAAGTTTTGTTGTTCTGTCCTTCAACATCTTTCCTGCAAATAAGGACAGGAAATAAATTTGCTTCATTTCATAAACCTGTATTTGCAAGAAGTTACAGTCTCTGTGGGGTTTTTTTGCCAAATTAAAGTTCATTTCTTGAATTCACTATGCCAGCATATATTCATTTTGCAGCTTTCTAATATTTTAAAATCAAAATTTGCAGTTAGGTGCATATTTGCATTTTAATTCTGAGACCTACAAAAGTATTTTGCTTACAAGTCAGCAATTCTGATATTACATTTCCACACATCATATTGTCTATTAAAATTATGGCATTGCCATCAGTAAGCCAACATACATATATATTTCACATACAGAATATCTTTATCTCTCAGGTAATCTATATTTTTCATTACTGAAAGGGATCTGTGTTTTTTCCTAAAAATATAGGTTAGCCTTTCTGTTTTACCTAACATTGTCTAATTATGCATAGTGAAAAACTGCATATAGCAAGCATTTTTCTAACTTGTGACTTAATTGAGTTTACTTTTAACAAATAAATCAATTCCCAAGGCTATTCTAGGTCCACCTCAGATTTCTGTTTCTCATGGAAAGAAGGAGGGCGAGCAAGGTAGAAAGTTTTTCCCTCACTTCCTAAGTTCCATTTATTTTATCTCTGAAAAAAACTTTGAGGAAGCAGTTGCAAAGAAAGGGAAGCTTTGAAACTTTGAATCACAGAGGAAAGAAGAGGAAAGGTCTAGGGTCTTTCTACAATTGCCTGAGCTCTTCTTATAAGAAGTCAAGGCTAAAGGTCTGCTGGATGAATGTCAGTGTCCTACCCCTGCCTCCCCTAAGGATGTTGCTGTTGTCAATATGTGAGAAGAAAATTATATAAGGACCTTTACTTTCTCCTGTCAGTTCCTTTCATGGGAATTTCCTCGAAAAATAGAAAAAAAACATAATTCCTTGAAAACTGAATTCAGAGCTGAAGTCCTGTATTATTCAGGTTCGTTTCTTTCCTCATTCTCTGAAAGCAAATTAAAGCAAGAAAGGGAACAGGCTGAAATTATCAATTGGGAGGGCCATAAGTGGATTTTGGACTGGAAAAAAATGCTCAGACACTGGCAAACCTTAACAATACATCAAGAAATTTTATCATGAACTGAACTGCCAAAATACCATCACCATTTAATGCTTTTGCTTCTTCATCATACTCTGCCATTTGAATAACTATTCTTCAGTTTCCAGTCCTTCTCCTGCCTAGATCATTGATGTATATTGCACTTCCTATTTCAGCTTTGCTAATCAAGATAACTTCACAACTCTCCAAACCCTCCTACACTACTGAGCCCATTTCCATCCCCTGATTTTTTTTTTCTGCCTCACTTTCCCAATGCAAGTCAGATAAATTAGTTCTTAAGCTTTGGAGATACATTTCTGATGGGTGGAATTTTTAAGGTTTTTATTTTCCAAGACTGCCACTTGTGATTTTCTCCATGTGGTGCTATTTTGGCAGTGGGAATGCTGTATGTAATTGTGTTTTTCCTGTACTTTTCCATATGCATTTAGTGCTTAAAGATTGATTAAAGAAAGTAATGAACTTGCCAACTTGAGTGATCAAAACCACTTGTGAGTCCAGTCTAAGAAAGGAAGGTTATTCACTCAAAGGCAAAATACTGCATTACCAAGCTCAGAGAAAAAACCATTGCTTTAAATATTTTTGGTAAGGAAAGAAAGAAGAACATTCAGGTGTGCTAATACACTTCAGTTGAATAATGTTAACAAATATGCATATTCCACAAGTCCTCCCTAATATAATGCAGAAATAGTCCCTAAGCCTACAATTAATCCAGAAGGAATAAGCAATATTAATACTTAATTCTGTTTTTAGTAAAATTTAGCAACTGTTCATAGTTTGTATCAAATTCTATCAATAAAAATCACACTCTTGATCAAAATATTTTAACTAGGATGTAAATTAGCTCTAAAATTTGTTCAGTTAATCCTGCCAATAAAAGAAGACATCTTTAGAGTGTCTGGGGTTTGGGGTTTTTGTTGTCTTGTTTCTTTTTTAAACCAAGAAGTCATGTTATATGGACAGCCAAAATGTTGTTTTTGCAGTCTGTGGGTTTGGCTTCATAAAACAGCTTGAACTAATTAAGAGATGAAAGGTAACTCCTTGCCACCTCCACTGCACAGGCACTATTGTATGACCGTAGATGGCAAAAAGAAATCCACCCTCCTAATACAACAGGCTAAAATGTGAAATTATACTTATTGTTAAAAAAAGTGCAACAATGCTTGAAAATTTAATCTGTATTTGTCCAGTTAGGATCTGGTTTTTTGGTTTTTTGTTTGGTTTTTTTTTTTTGTTTATCATCATCTTATGTTCCCAGGTGCTCGGTGTACAAAAATTTAATACCTGCAGTTCAGTTTTATATTACTGTATTATATTGCTCTTAAAATGCTCACTGACTTTTTTTCTTGGCTATTATTTCAGATAGATGTTATACAGGGTTTTTTCCAAAGCTGCACGGAGGTTCATGCTGAAAGGGTGTTCTGGGTTTTCATATGGTTAAATCACATTTAGAAGATAACACAAGTATCAATCTTAAAAAGAGGGCAACATCCTGCATTGTTCAGGTCAGCTGCCTCAGTTATTACTTTTTTGGCAAGGCTTGGAAATTTTTATGGTTTTTATTGATCTCCCTTCTGCTCTGAGTTGCAGTTCAATAGCTGAATTACTAACCTACTTATTTCATTGTAAAAAGTGATAAATGATACTGCTTTTAGATCTACCATGCCTTATTTCAGATTCCGGGTTTCTAACACAAATTCAGATATTGGTTCAAGCTAAAGGCTATTCCTTTTTTGTGAAGGATATATCAGCCTCTTTGAAAGTAGATTCACAGAATGGACATATATGCTGTTTGTGTTTGCCAACAAAGGTCAGAAGGCAAGTATTAGCATTCAAGAACATTCAGTAATTTGGAAGTTGCCTGGAGGATATGTCTAGCAACTTAAGGCTCAAAATCCTGCCTCCATCTGTCTACTGCCAAAGCACAGTAAAATATGCCTGTGCTCCTTATGCTACCACTCAGAAATGTCAAGATAGTCACCTTTCAGCATGAATCAGAAAGAAGCACTTCTGAAAACATGCAGCATAATCTTCTGGTTTTCTCCTGTGATCAGAGGTCTATACCATAAAGATAACATGCAAATTTCATAAAACTCTAGTCACCTAACAGAGCTGCTAGAAACTGCTTAAATGTCAGGCGGAGATGTCCTATTGACAACATGCTTCCCAGTCATGATGCAGCTATGCCATTGCTTGAGCACAGACCCTAGTGTCTTAGAGCTGAAAACATTATCAATGTACCTAATTCTTCTCATGCAGTGTTGTTTTCTCAGTCAACATGTGCAGGACTCGATTCTGGTTTTTACTCTGAACAGGTCTAGATTCCTGTAAGTGTTGCAGCAATTTGTGTAATTTGCCTCATCTCTTCCTGGCTATGTAAAATCAGAAGAGGAAAGAATTTAACATTTAACATTCTTAACATTCATTTAAGAATGAATGAAGGCATCTCTTAAACAAAATAAAAGTGAATCTAAAGGTAGTGAAAGGGCTCTTGGTCACATCCACTCAGTGTTATGGCAATGGTACAACATTGACCAGTAATGACTTCTCCACTGCCACTACTAACATCATCAGTTTGTAATCATAAGTACTGAAAAGAATATCAAAAGTCTTCTCAAGTCAGTTAGGTAAGTGAGAAAAAAAAATAAAATCAAGCCCTTTATCAGAGTTTCATGCAGTCATAAAAGCCTCTATCCCTACAGGACACAGATACTTGCAGACCAAGCTACTCACATTTTGCTTTCAAATGAAGAGCTCAATAGAACTGGCTAGCTCTTCTGTAACTTCTATGCCCAGCAAAATAATTTATTCAGCAGTTATGTAAACATACAGCTGAAGGGTGTCATTGATCCTGTTACTACCCAGCCCCCCCCCTCTAACTGGTAATAAGTTACATAGACTCTATGTATTTATAGAAGGTTGATGAATTTTGTTATTAAGAAACCTATTGCTTTTATAGACAGCTACAATATAGGTGGAACTAATTGGTCCTCTAATCAAAACACCATGACCATCGGTTAAGTAAGAAACTACTATTTGGTAAACAAATCTCCATAACACATTTCACATGTTCACAATATTAAGTGTAGTAAGTTAAGAGAAGAATTGTTTCTCATTCTTTTCTCTGATCTTCTCAGAGACTTTTTCCAGAAGGATGCCTGGGAAAGTTGTGTTTCTCTCTGTGGCCAGAGAGCTGCTGCCAGAGAAAGGTATCCTACTTTCCTGACCAGGGCATCAACCAGTGACAGAAGTCTACTTTTCATTGTTTTCTTATCTCCCTGCCACTTCTAAACCATACCCTGAACCATGAACTGTTTTTACTTAATTTTTAACATTTATCTGTGGCATATTTTTTAAACAAAGATGGGAACAGAATATTTTTTTTCTGACCTAGAAAGATCATGGGAGACAATAAACATTCAGTTCACGAATGCAATCTTTTTAACAGTACAATTCACCACTTGCATCATTTAAAAATAAATTTAGTTGCCACAGACCCACATATGAGAATCAGAGTGAAATATCCAGATGGAACCACATATGCTGACGTTTTCCTGCATCATCATCAAATCATTCTCGGTTAAGCACGCAAAACAAAGAACATTATCTTCAACAAGGATCATGTTGTACTTATTGTCTACAAACATGAAAAAAATTGATTACCTGTCAAGTACACTGAGCTCCTGCAACCTCTTTTTTAAAGTAAAATCAGAGCAAACAAGACTTAATACCTCAGTCAGAATATGTGTCTATTATTCTGCACTTTTGATTGGCTGCTTGTTCCTCTGTGAGGCCTTCAATTAAAGGGCTGTAGGTCCTGTATTCTCCCTACATTTGCAACAGAATTACTCAACCCTTTTGACACCCTCTGTTCTCTGTGTGTTTCTGTGGAATAGAAATTTTCTCTCCACTGCAGATCATATTCAAAGAATACTTTTTCTTAAGGTTCTGTTAGGGTTGATCCACAGTATAGCTGCAAATGTAGCACAGAGTTACTCAAGTAAACTTTCAAGAATGAGAACCTTGAGCCACATTTTGGTTGCCTTTATTTTGCCTGCTGCATGGACCACAGCTAGCATGAATTTGTCAACACTGCAGTCTGCTGTGGAGGACAGAAAGAGCCAATACAACGAGCAAATTAAATTAGTTTAGGATTTGACAAAGCAGTTAGACTGCAAATGCCATTATGTCTATCTATTCTGTATTGGAACAGGAATCTTCTTATTGGCCATTCCAGAATCATCCATCCTTTCAGCAGCCACCAAAACCTGTGGCTGAGAATGTCAGCACGTGCTGGACAACTGAGGAAAGGGAAGGGCTTCAACTGGAAGAACCCATCCCATTTGTAATATTGCATTTTTCCCAGCAGCCCTGCTGCCTTGCCTTGTTCCACAGCTACAGGTCTGTGAGTCCTTCATGCGTCCTTGGAGTATCACCCAGCATTGTGGCAGCACCTGTCAAAGCTTGAGCTGTTTCTGTGCCATGAAGTTGGTCACCTTCTCATCCAGCCATTGTGGCCCCACATGTGTCCTGAGGCAATATTTACCTGGATTTAAAATCACAATCAGTCCACCCCAAATTTGCCACAGAGGAAGCAGGTTATTTCTTCTGGCACAGCTATGGTCAGGTTTTCTTCTGCAAGGCCATTTCCCTTTGGATTGGCATGACAGTGAATAGTGAAAAAGTGAAGAACATCTCATTACTCAACCCTGTTGGCCACCCACACACCGAGGAGAGTATCATATAATGCTGTACATAACATTCAACATATAAAGTGAAACAATTTAGATTGCAATACCTTTTCCTTTTTCCACATAAGTAATTTAACTGGACGGAACCAGGTAATCAGTTTGAAAGGCGATACAAATGCAGCTTGATGAATAGCTAGGAATGGAAATGGTGTTTTTTTTCTGAAACCATTCTGTTTCTAACACTGCTCAGATTGTTTCAAACTCCCAGGGTTTTGATTGAAATAAATCACACGTGTATTTAAAGTATGTCCTTTACTGCCACAGCAATCATTGGACTTTTAAGCTTTCAGCATAAGAAATTAGGCATGCAGCAAAGGACTTAGCTTGAATTTGAGAAGAAATGTTGTATTTCCACCAGACAATTTTCCTCTGTGCATTCTCCAAACTGATTTTATCTTTTCAGGAAACAATACCTTAATGCTTAATTAGCATTTATTACTTTGAATTAGTATTAAGGACTGCAACTGAGTAACGTATTTCTGAAGTCTCTGGAAGCCCACCTCTTCACTTTTAATAAATAGCACTAGAAAATACAACAACATATGGTTGCTTGCACATCAGTATCTTCCTGAATCAGCATGCCCCTGTCCAAAAGAGTTACTCATTAGAAAACATGCATTGGCATGTGTCTTAGTTCTTTATCTGGCTTCATATCCATATAATCTGTGAACTGTAAAATCCTAAACACCCAGCTAGCTGTAGATGAAGATTATTTATCACTCCATTGTAGTGCACCAAAATAAAATAAAATCAGTCCCAAGGAAGGAAGATGGATCATGATGTAACTTTAGGGACATGTAACTTTATTCACTGCTCTGAGAAGTACTCAGAGGCCATTTTCCAAGTGTTAGATAAAGGAGGAAGAATTAAATTCACACATCAGTAGAGCCTTGAAAAGAAAGTTACATATCTGTGAAGGAATGCTGCAATTTCATATCCTCTCTGATAAGAACATTCACCAAATTTACATCTGCATTTGACAGTTACCATTTTCTTCTTCCCTTTTCAGTATTTAATGTCTCTTCTTTGTATTGTGAGACTGTTCTCTCTAGACTAATCCAGAGAAAAGGAGGAAAAAGTCAAGAGAGAGAGAGAGACTCATTGCCCAAAAGCTGAATGTGAACATTTTTATGTACAACAGCTTCTGGCATGCACACCTGCTTGTCAGTTCTCCCACGCCTGCCTTTGTCTGAGGTCCCAGATCTCTAAACATTAAAGAGGCCTTTGATTGACAAAACTATTTACAGAGAGCATTCTACCCCATGCCTACAGATTGTCTTGCCATTTCAACACATCCTCTTCTACCCAGGTTCTACAGAGGTTTTATCATTGTAACAGCAAACTAAAAATGGAAATTCCCAGAAGGTAGAGGGTCACTATATTTTAACATGAAAACAGTTGCATTTTGAAATCTATGCAGAGACAGAAGAAAACAAAAAAAAAAAATATTAAAGTAATAACATAACTGGTGATAAAGTTAAAAGTTTCAAAAGCATGAGTTGTCTCCAGCTCCTCGGAGGCAAATGGGGCTGCCAGAATTGATACCAACATTCAGATGAATTAACCACTCAAAAATACATCCAAACTAATATAAATCAAGTTATCCTATGGTCATGACCCTTCCTCCTCTAGAAAAACCTATAAAGTGAAAAAAGAGGTAATGATAAGGCTGCAGACACATGTCGTGGTTTGACCAGGAAGGAGTGGGAATTCTGGGAAGCTGTGGTCAAACCAATGAAGGTTTTGGGTTTGAGACTGGCGTCCGGTGTGGCCAGTGGGGTTTGGACACACCTCCGAGAATACACAGGGGTTAAAAGCAGGGCACTGCCCTTGGCACTCTCTCTTTGGGACATCGTCGGGCGAAGAGGTCAGATCTCTCCCCCCGCCCAGCCCGCTGCTGCTGGGCGGGGGAGGGGCCGGCCATGCGGTAGGCCCGGGGCCTGGACAGAGATGGGGTTGAGGGGGCTTCGGGGGGGCTTCGAGGATGGAAGGGTGGAAGGTCCCAGAGAGTCAGCCCTCGGGCAGCCAGCTCCCCCCCAGGAGAGCAGCCAGCCAGAAGGAGAAGGGGGAGGAAGACTGCCCGGCCGGAGCGGCAGCGTGTGGGCAGCGTGCGTGGGAGTCGCTCCGGGACCGACAGCAGAGACTGAAAACTTTTAACCCTTTCTTGCATGATTGGGGCCTTGCAAAAATGCTAATCCTCCTCGAAGCTGAATAAGAAGGGAGATGAGAGATGAGATGAGACAAGGACTTTGGCCCGAAGAATGTGGAGATGATTGGATGGGGAGAGATGATTTGGAGTGGCCTTTTGGCTGGACTTTTCTCGTGGCTATGGACTCAGTTGTTCCTGTGACACAGACTGCATTTAGGGGGAGGCAGTGCCTCAAAACCAGGAAGGTTCTTCGTGAGGACCCCCGGCCCCAGGGGGTTGGAAAAATATGGGGGGGACAGATGTCCCAAAAGCAGAGACTGTGCCTTTTTGGAGTGAGACAAGGCATCCTTGAAAGACAACCCTAAAAGCAGCTCTGGCCATGCGCAGTGGTGAGAGCACTGGGCATGGAAGGACGATGTTACAAGCGGCAGAAGGACTTTTTTTTCCGGGCGGTGCCGAAGTAACAGAGAAGCACACGAGGTTTCAGTGTGTTTCCAGGAGAAGCCTATGGAACGAGAAGGACTCCTTTCCTCTTCATGAACTGCAGTTTGAGTATACTAAAGTGTCGTACCGGGTGTTTTGGGAGAATGTATTGGATTGGGAAAGTCAGGTGGTGGGGAGGAGGAAAATGGTTTTTTTTGTAAGGTTTTCAATTCTTTTCTTCTTTTTCCTTATGGTCTTTCCCTATTTTCCTGTAGTTTAAGTAATAAAGTGTCCTTTATGTTTAAGTTAGAGCCTGTTTTGCTTATTCCTGGTCACATCTCACAGCAGACACCAGGATGAGGCATTTTCATGGGGGGGGCACTGGCTCTGTGCCAGGCTCAAACCATGACACACATCATCAGAAAACATGCCTTGAAATCTATTTGTAAAGTTCAGAATCAATTACAGTAACAGAATGAAAAAGCTAAGTATTAATCATATTAAACTGAATAAACTAAAGCTCTTCACTTGAACACATACGTAAACCTACTACAAAGAATACAAAATAAGGCAATACTTTCAAAAAATCATCTTGCAATGTATTGTGAGGAAAATAAATTTGCACTGGGGAGTTATTTTATTTTCTGTGAAAACCTTTAGGGGCCACTGCACAATTCCAAAGAAAGAAAATTATCTTTACAGAATTTAGAGACAAAGAAAGAAACTATTTGTTCAGCTTTACTGCATACAGAACTAAAGATCAACTGAATGTATTGGTCAACCCTAAATGTCCAGTAAATCTAGTTACTATAACAGCCATGTATGTTGGCTGTTAGCCACACTGAGAAACAAAACCCATCAATAGAAATCCCTGTAGCTTCATAATATTTTTTTTTTGATTTTGGTTGTATATTTCAGTGGTAGAAGGACAAGGGTAATAGTAAATAGATGTATGGTACAGGGGATTGCTTCTTAGCTTTCTGCCACCAAAATTATTCCCCTTGCATTAATCCAGCTCTGGTTGATGTTCAGAAATCATTGCTTAACTTAGGGTAAGAAAGTTCACAAGTTAATAATAGCTCTCCATTTGCATTTTGTCTTTCATTGTTAGACTAAAAAAGAATATTCCAATGCTCCAGTGATTCTCTCTTTTACCATTTAACTGGGACCTGAAAGACAAAGTTGTGAAATAACATCTGGGCTTATTTCTAACACTTGTAGCAGAAGAGTAGTATTTAATCTACTTAACCATCAGTAATTATTATTTAATGGTAAATGCATAATGATAGAAACTCTTGTACCTGTGCTCTTTCCAGCTGAATGAATACCTGCCTAATTTCTACTTAGTGACATTTCAGTATTTTATGCCCTAAAACCTATCTATCCATTTTCCTTTAATTTAAAAATCTTTATTTAAGGAGGTCAAGGGGAGAAAAATAAAAAAAAAAAAAAGCAAATTGCATATGGATGTTCCAAAAGTACATTTTTTAAAAATAAAACTACTGTACTAAAACAGAATTGGAAAAGATCTCTACTTGAAAGAGATTTAAATACACCTACAGTTTCTCAGAAGCTCTGTAAAAGCGACTGTGTCAGGTTTATACCAGGCTAACGTAGATTGTGTTACTAATGTACCTAATGGAATGAGAAATATGAATATTGTTCTAAGATATTAAAAAATTTTAGGTTTTTATGAATTACTTATCAATTATAAGGATGTGATGTGATGGTAGGGTTTTTAAATAAATATGATAAATAAGTAGATAAATATGGCTCTAAATTAATGGGGGTTTCTTCTCCTACTGTTTTATATGCAGTTTTAGTTATTCATAATAATAGGGTATCTCTAAAAATCATTTATTTCATCTGAGTGAAAACATATTAGAATCATGATCAAACTAGTGGTAGAAATGTACTCCTAAAATATATATATGACAACATATTAATTTTAATTGCTTGTTAGCTTTATAGCTAGAGAGTTAATAAGAGCTCAGTAGTAGATACTTTTGTGGTGCTGAATAAAAAATGGTACAGCCTAGATAACTGTTCACATAAAATAATGGGAGAAAATGATGAATATTTAAAAGAGCAGTTGAAATTAAAATTGTTGGGAAAAGACATGACTATGAGACCAAAAAATCATACTATTGGATGCCTGGCCTCCTTAATTTTTGCCCAATTCAGTATGTTTCTGCTACTTCTGCTATATGGCAATGTGACTGAAATTCCAGCACAAATATTCTAATGTTTCAGAAGTCAACAGTATCAAATTCTTCAGAGTTTATTAAATATTAGTACTCATTTGTACTAATATGCAAGTGTTATCTTTGTGATCATGCACTACGTACAGAACAAGCATGACATTGCAATTAAGAACTTAACCACCTACTTCATCCACAGATGATGAAAGGCAGGCAATTTATTCTCGAACTGATTTTCTCGTGAAAAGGAGGAGTGAAAGAATATCCAAGCCTGGTGAATAATGGCAGTTGCACTCTAAAAGTAGCAGTAGGAGATTCTTGGGGGAAATGAACTAAAAGGAAGGAAAGGCAGACAGAGGAGTAAAGACACTGAAAAGGAGCAAATATCAGAAGGACCAGTGTAAAATAAAGATGAAGTCAGCAGAAACCACAGTGAAGAACTATGTTGTTACTAAAAGGACATCACCACAGGCAAAAGCAATACATTCAAGGGTAAGTTTCCCAAAGTCTAGGTAAATAATTTATTTGTTTCTCTCTGACTGACTCCACAGTCCTGCAGTCTTCTAGAGAGACTACAGAAAAGATGGATGGATATACCAAATGGATCCCATTTTTCTCACAGCATCTCAATTTGATTTTTAAATTTCACAAGAAATTATCAATTTATGAGGAAATTAACATCTGCTCTCATCTATTTGTTCAGTCGTGCTTGGTTGGCTGGCACAAATATCTGATTGATGTGCACCATTAATTATTCTTACAACTTGAAGGACTCCATATGTGACTGTTTTGGCTTCACTTGAAAAGTAAGGTACTGTATCAAATGGAAGCAATCATATAGAATGAGAGCTAAAATCTATTTTAAATTAAAATATAATATGATGAGACAAACTAACCTAAGTAACCATTTGAAAATGGAAAAAGACAGACTGAAAGCTCTGTTCTCAGGTCAGCATTCTTTATAATGCAGGTATTATCAGAGTGCCTCCTGGACATACTGCTGCAAAGTAGCCAGCAAGACATAGCAAGATCAAAGCTGCACAACAAAAAGGTTTCAGAGGGAAGACCCAAGCCCACTTGTCTAAAACTCTGAATTCCTGGGGCATCCATCAGACTGCCCAACACCCCAGAATGAGTTACATTGCACTCGTTCTTTCCTTGAAATCAGTTACTTCAAAATTTGACAAATTCTTATAAGAGGAAACACATTAAGAGAAAGTAGCCCTGGATTTGGAGTTTTTGTTGGAGATGTAACTTTTGGCTACAAATTTCCAATATGAATCACATCACTATTCTATGAATCTGATGCCTTAATTGCTAAAACTACTACTCCCATTTCCCTGACAGCATCTGAGGCCTTACAAGTGATCTGGTACTGCTTTAGCCACCGCCTCCAGTAAGCAATAAATTGTCTGTGACAGGGGAGATCTCAGAATCTCTTCTTTTTCAGCCTCCAGAACATTCCTTGGCCAAAAATAGCATGTTGTTGGCTCCCAGAAGAGCACGTTGATCTTTCTGTTGCTCTCTTCTAATGGCACCCTTTTAAACAAGCTCAGTTTCATAAATCAACCATAAAGCCATTGTGCCTGACTGGAAGACAACCTGAGTGCCTGATAGTTCTGCATTAAGTATAGTACATAACCAACACATGCAGCCAGTGCACAGATCATAGACACAACACTAAACTCAGGAGAAATTTGTTGAGCACGCAGGTACCCCATGGCCCACTGGAAAAAGGAGGAATTCAAGCTCTTAATCAAATTTTAAGTTATTTGTGCAAGAACACACTTAGCATCATGCCTCACCAAAGATTTTACTAATGAAACAAATGGGCATTTCTAAATGATATTTGCATTTATGCTTTAAGAGGAGACATCTTTAAATACACTCTTTGTGTCTTTGCAAAGAAATAGAACACTGCAAATGTTACAAAACAAGTATAAACAGCCACATAAAAGGACAAATTTCAGAGTATACTAAAAATGACTAGGTACAGCAGAATTGTTTAGCAGCATTCTTCAGTGTTCCAAATACCAAACAGGGACTGTAAACACCTCTTTTGTTGTCTCTTTGAAAATATGCTGGTGTACATCAGTCTTGCTATTAACCTTCGTGAGCTGCCTTGGGACTTAATTCAAAGTTTCATCACAAAATATCCTATACAAAGGTATGAGTGTTTGAAAAGAAATATGTATCATGGAAATTCCTTTTCATCCTCATAGAATTTCCCACTAGAGTCTTACCATTCCAAACATATGGAGTTTAAGGGTGAACACAACCTGCAACTTAGACTATAAAAACAAAAATAATGGCATACAGAATTCCTTCATTCTTGAAGGCAGTACTGAAATCAGAGTAACACAGACCCACAAAGTGCACCTAACCCTCTTCATTTTTCTCAGCTTTCAATATATAAAAATTCTCTTTCAGTATTCAACTGAATAGAAGAAGAAAAAAGAATTAATGTCCCTGTCCTGTTCAACACATTATATTCTTGATAGCTACCAACTATAGAGGATGCACTTCAGTGCTTACTAGGAATTAATCATGCTCGCTGCTAAAAGCAGCTTGTAAACAACTTCAAAAAGCATTGGTTATATATTACTAATTTCAAGTTTGAAGGCACCATTTCAGAATTTACATCAGCCTCTTTCCTTGATCTGTCAGAAAGCTCTGATTACTGGATACCTGATTGTCCTTCCTCAGAAAACACCCTATGGTGAATGCACTACAGCTTCAGGAATAACAAAAAATTCAGGTACCATTAATAAAATACCTTTAATCTTTAATTTATTTCTCTATTTCATTTCCCAGCATAAGACTGATGATTCAGAGCAGATCTGCTGCAACATGGATTAGAAAAAAGCAGTCTGCCTGTCTAGGTGAAAGAAATATTGTATTTCCAGAAAAAATAGCTATCCAGCAATTATGCATCAAAAGTGCCTGTCATATGTCCTTAGTATTATTGTCTCCCACCCATTTCTTACTTCTTCTTTTATTCAATTCATAGATGGATGAAGAGTCCTGTAAAGCACATTTTGTGTCTAGACTTCTGTTGGAAGATTTCTCTCTGCCACCTTTGAAAGAAGGGTCTGTGACAAACTATCATGGTGACTGCGGAACATACATTAATTTTTTGAAAAAAACCCCAACATCTTAAATGTTGTCAAAGTGTTAGTTTATCAAATTAGTGCTTTCAATATCAATTTTGCACTTTTAAGACTCATTCATGTAATTATTTTTCAGTTTTTATATGTGAGAAGGGCAAAATTTCTAATCACACAAAAACTTTGAACTGCTTTTGCTTGAGCTTTTTAACTTAAGAAGCATAACTATTTCTGACCCTTTGGATGTAGGAACAGCTCAGTGAGACCACTGCAGAGACTGCAGAAAATGCTAAGGGGCTCATTGTATTCTACCTGATAGTGCTCTTCCACTCAGTGCCTCCACTCCTCGTGGTGCAGCACGTGGGCATCTCACCCTTCTCCCTCTCAGGTAGAGTTGTGATGTGGCAGAGGTTTACCATCACCAAATGCATTAATAAAAATAGATTTACTCTTAACCTCTTTACATATTCAATGTACATATTCATCTTCAATGTATATGTAACATATTCAATATTCAATTCTATCATGGCTTCTTGGTTGCATATTAATTCATGAGAAAAGAATGTAGAAATTTTTTTGGAAAAAAATGCGAGAAAAAACCCTGCAAAGTAAGGAGCAAAAGAAGCTATAGAAATGTTCAAGTGTATTTAAAGTTCCAAAAATAAAAATGGTGTAAAATTCAGAAATTAGAAAGCTAAAGACCTACAAGTCCTATAAACATAATTTCTGATCTGTGTTGCCATATTTTTGCCTCTAAAAAAAAATCCACATGACTCCACCATGAATTTTAAGTGTTTAGCAAAACCTGACCTCCATCTGCTGAGACTAAGTGTCCAGAACACATGAAGATAGAACACTGCATGATTTCATCTCCATTAAAGTGCATTCAGATACATTTATATCCATGTATGAATATAAACAGTACTTCTGAAGTAAATAGGAACCCAAAAGCAAACACATTAAAAAATTGCAGAATAAGGATATTTTGGTACATGAAAATGGTTTAACTAAATACAAGATTATGCATGACAGGTATTCATTTTATAGCTGGCTGCTTTTTTTAAATGTCCTTTAACTTGCTCTCCCAATGAATCCAGTAAAATTATTCCATTAACTAAACACATAAAAGTGTTGTTGGTACTATTGTTATTACTATTGAGTTCTAAGCACTTTTACTTAATAGATATAATCTAAAAGAAAGAGAGTTTTGTGTATCACATGACTGCATTAATAGATATTGGCTGAAGCACATAAGAAGGCAGAAAAGTAAACATCCAGATCAATAAAGATTTTAGTTAGTATTCAAAAAAACTTCTCACAGATCCAGTAAACAAAAACTGCACTGCAGTTACTAACACCTTCTCTCAGGAATAATTTCAGTGGCATAAATGATACCTAATTATTCATGCCCAGTCTACTTAATACATTAGCTGCAATGATAGCCCAGAACGAGAGTCTGCAGCTCTGACAGCTGGTATCCTAGCCTGACCTTATCCCTGTGAACCCTCTGGTGACCAGCAGCTTCCATCTGACTCTGGGCTTCCCACTGGGTCTGATCCTGACGGGTGGATTGATCTCCTAGACCTGGGACCCTCTTCAGCCCAGGCTGGCGGGATGCCCTGGGCTGGGGCTGGTGCCCCGTGTGCTGCTGCCCTTCACGGGGAGCCCCACTGCCCCTTGCTGCCCCAGGACACTCCCAGGGCCCCCAGACACCTCCTCACACCCAGACAAGAGGCTCAGCCTGCCCAACCTGGCTGACAGCCATGACAATCGTGCACTGGCCCCGTAGCCGCTGCAAAGTGCATCTTCCCAGCCTCCATCCCAGCAGGACTGCTTTCCTGCCAGCCTGATTGACAGCCAGGGAGATCGGATGGGCCATGTAGCCAAAGATAGAGCATAGGGCTGACAGCTCTGAAATGGCTCCATTTGACGATGCAGCAACTTGGACATGTTTGTCAGTAACTCTGAATGCAAGCAGAAAGGGCAAAAATTCCTCAAAGCAATATTTGAAGAAATTTTAAAGAAATGTCCTGTTCTGCAAGATGCTTTGGTAAAAATTGCATCTCCTTAAAAAAAAAAAAAAAGAAAAACAAACAAACCTGTCTCTATGCATATTCTGAATATGCTGAGTCTGGAAATAAAAATAGCTGTTTGATGTTTTGTGATCTCATTTGCCCTGCAACAGCATCACAGCTAGAAGACTGAACTAAATTTTTGTGCATCTTCAAGAGGATTTTTTTCCTACACCTAATCACTTACATCTGCTATCAGGGAATGGATGAATAACAGAGAGTTTGTTGCACAGCTGTCATTGATGCTCTAATTTGGCTTCTGGTAATGGTGAGGATGAACAAGATGGAAAGGAGTCAGCTTGGTTTCTAGAGCTCACACTGGGTCACTAAGAAAAAATTGGCGGAAGAAAATTATGTAAACTACCTTTGATCCAATAAAGAGCTTAGCCTCATGGTCAACATTAAACACATGTAGAAGTTCTCTGCCTTGTAACTTTGCATGTTTTATACATCAAATTGAGAAGGAAGAAAAATATACAGTGGATATCCATTTTCTGTATAAAGGCATTTAAAAATAAATGTACTCTTAGGAAATGCAAAGAAGTTAAACTGCACACAAATGCAGTTTCTTGTTTGTTCAGAATTATCTTATTGACTACACATCAGCTCTGAAAAATTTCCATTTTTTCTGTATAGAAGGGACATCAGAGAAATTCAGCCCTCCAGATAGGTCTACTCTGGGTTTAATGTTTTGAATTCAGCTCAGAAACAGTATATGGTTCCTCAAAGGTTACCTCAAACACTACATTGTATTTTTGGTTTTCAAATCATTGATCTTATTTTGAGAGTCTAAAAATTATAAGGCCAGGTAAAATGGCATCTTCTCAATTATTGTATAAACTGCTCCCTGCCAGTGATGCTAATTTAGTATCAACCAAATACTGGTTGGAATTTAAAACACCTTTTCCTTACACAGCTGGGATTTTTTCAAAGCCATTACATAAGAAATCCGAATACTCCTCAGGACCAACCAGGAAGGAAAATGGGGACAATAGCCAAGATGCTGACTATGGTTATAGCACCTTTCTGACAACCATCTCCCATACAGCTTCACCTGGATATACCAAAAAAACAGGCGACATCAGCAAAAATATTTTAGATTGAATGAAATAATTGAGACATATCCCAGGCTTTAAGAAATAATGTGTATACTCTTGGAATGTAGTAGAAATAAATCAGTACTTGCAGGTGCAAAGAAAACCCATTTCTGTAGGTAATTTTTTATTTCTTCTGTAATTAGCTAAGATCACAGACTAAACATCTAGTTGAGTATTTTCCTTCCCAAAATTCTTGGCATGGAATGGGAAAGATGAGTGGGATGGAAACACAGGACTCAGGGAGATGGTCCAGCATCACATTATCAGAAGCTTTGTTGGTTAATAGACTATTATGTCCTAGTTCTCTGCAGCAATTCTGTGTTAATCACAGAAATCTTCTTCCTGTGCTATGTCTAGCAATTCCACTGCCTGAGTCTGGAGCTCCAGAGTACTGCAGTAGGGCTGAGAGCTTTATGTTGGAGGTATAGGCTGATAAAATCTCACTTAAATTTGCCTGCCCTGGTTTCAAAGGAGCCTTACAGTAGCTGGGAAAAATCTGCAGTAATTTAAGAACATTCTCTTGAGCATTCTCTTCAACAGTCTGAAATCTAGGATGTCACTTTTCACACCCTTTAGACAATCCCTTCTGTTTCATAGGATGACCCAGCCGCTCTTTGTACAGCCTTCTTTCAATGCAAATACAATATCTTTAATATGCTATTATTATTATGCTAATATCTAAACAATAGTTTAACTATTGTTTAGAAAAGTAGAAATATTTAGGTAGTGAGAAAAAAAATCAGCAAAATTCCCACTGTAACTAGAAAGTGCCTAAGAAGCCACTGCAAGAAAATCTAAGTGATTCAACAAATGTTTTAAATGGAAAAAATAACATTAAGAGTAAAATTCCTACTGGGAGGCCTTCCTAAAGTCTTGCTTTATGAATTTTAGTGGGATTCTATCAGTAGTTGTAAGAAACATTAACCATTAGGAATCTCATCATTTGGAGAAGACCATGAGTGGTGGGTTTTTCAGTTATTCAAATCAAAAAGTTATTACTCCCAAAGCTTCTGAGCAATTTACTCTAATATTAAGGACATTTGCATAATACCCAAATTTTAAAAAGATTCAATGTGTTTCAAGATGTAACTTCCCCATCTACAAATCCCAACTCTGCTCCGAGAGTGGGCCCATTGTTACATCTTAGCAGAAATGCCATGATAAATGTACTGAGATAAAACTTTTCTGATAGAGAGGAAAGCAAAAAGAAACTGTTTGGACATACTTATATTTTTGTCCAATAAAAGTGTCACAGAGAAACTGTGTGAGGAATTCTGATTAATTCTTTTAAACCACAGCTGAAATGACAGTTTAAATCATTTTAGTTGACAAGCTAAACTAAAAAAAAAGACAATACTAATTCTTAATTTTTTTCTATGGACTAAAATAAGAAAAGAAGCTGAGGAAATTGATTTTACTAGAGCATCATATTTGGAAGCAATTATATAGTTATAAACCATCATTTCCCAATCAACAGAGGTCAGGAAAAAAAAATCTCTTATGACAAGGAACATCAGTTAATTTAAGCAAAAGTGTTACTCTCCCACTGCAAGATTTCTTTCATGTCCAAGTGACATATATAGTCTAGAAATGCATTTCCAACAGACAGAATAGAAAACTTACTACACAGATGTTAAAAGAATCATTATTATTGATATGACTAAAAACCTATATAAAAAAAAGCCTTAAGAATTTTAGCAGCTCCACTCACTCTCCTACCTTCAGTTCAGTCTTCTGCCAACATCCAGATCCTAAATAACTGAGGATTGGTAGGAGCTGATCAGAAGGTATGTACATTTATTAGGGCAGATTTGGAAAACTGCATCAAAAGAAACACTTTTAAAAATTTCTCATGCTTCTCCTTGAAGCAAATTCAATAATATATTTCTACTACAGTCCCAACTTCTTTTGCAAACAATGTAGTACTAAGGTTATTACTTGAATAAATGGATTATTACTAATACTAGAAATTTAAAAGAAATTGCTTAATTTTTGGCAAATCCCTAAGTGTCTTACTGTTCTCAATCAAGAGGATTTAGCAGCACACATTTAGAATCAGTTTATTTGCTTCTTTAAGGTTTTCTCCATCTTCCACTTTGTTTTCAGTTCCACATGTGGTTCAAGAACAGAATATTTGATAAAGAATCAGTTTTAAATGGGTCCCCTGGTTTTAAAAGGAATTTTTGCTCTAGCTCAGTTAATTATTCTACATGTTTAATGTTTTGCTAGGAACACTTGACAAAATTCCTTAAGCATAAATGACATAATATGTAAATGAGTATACTTTAATGCAAATTTAGTTTGTGTATGCAAGAAGATTAACATTTATACCATTGTTTTTTATAACAATAAAATTTCTCTGATTTCTGCTCATTTTTATTACAGTAACCTCTGAAAGTATAGGAAAATCTCTATATTTTTGCAGCTTAATTAAATATAGGGTATGCTCATAATAATGAAATCTAAAGTTCACCTCTTAGCTTTGATTTGAATTTTATGATTAATTTAGACCAAAGCAGTGCAAGTTTCCTTCCCACAGAAGGAAATACTGACAGTGTGTACTAAGTCCCTTCCACTGAACTAACTACACACAAATCAGCTTTTAGGGTAAGAAATACCAGCAGGAACATTTTTATAAAGCCATTTGGAGTACCTTCACTGCAAGGACAGTTGCATTTTTGCTAGGTATAAATAAAATTTTGAATTAAATGGAAAGTGAAATGTAAATCTGTATCAATGTGTTGGGATGCAATGGGACATGTAGGCAAACATATTTCACAGCATCAAACTGAATAAATCAATGCATGCACCTTTCTTAAGAGCTTTGGTTTTCGTGTTTGTCATTTTTCTCTAGTTACTGTATAATAGCAGCAAGAGGCTGCTACATATATCAGGAAAGTAAGTGGCCTCAGTATTCTGATTTAAATGCCCCATTTCTCAAGTTTGTTACATAAAGCCATTCCCCCCCTTTCCTGAAGATCAAAAAGAAATTCATGATGTATCGCATCAAAAGAGACTGATGAAGGAATGAAGTGAATTTGGGGTTTTCCTCTAATTACAAAGTATACAAGCTGTAATTTTATTAATTAATTCATGTCTAAGAGTGATAATCACAACGTGAAATGACCTAATATCTATTATTCACAATCCTGATTTTTCTTCGTAAGAATTGTTTGCTTACTGAAAACTTGCTTATTTATTTATTGAAGAAAGTCTTAAATATAATCTGTGTGCAGGTTTTATTTTTGGTAAAACTGTATTTTTCATCTATCTGTGTCAGCTCCCACAGACTTTCTAGACCTTAGTCCATGTACTTTTGAATCATATGCACATGCATTATTCCCATACAGGAAATAGCACTGGAAGTGCCCTAGACCATTCTGGAACATTTCAATGTTGGAGCAGCAAGTCAAGCCTAATTTTAGCCAAAAAAAGCCCCAACAAACCCAACAACAGAAATTACAGTAAAAACTGCATTTTTGAGAAAGACAGGACTGGATGGCTTCTGTGCTTCCATTGGACACTCTTCTGTCCAAACCCTTCATTGCAGTGTTTGAACACAAGAGTTGTAGGGCAGACCAACTCAGTGTGTTCTTGAAGACAAGATGGCCGCTACCCTTGACAAAGACATTAAAATCCATGAAAGTCTTGTTTTGAAGGAATTAGCTGAAGAAAATTAGGCTTCTTCAAATGCAGGAATTTTCTCATCCATTCAAAAGTTTTGTTGAATGGAGAAAAAAATTATGTGTAGGAGATTTCATTAGAAAGATGCCCATGTGATGCATTTGTGCTGGCACTAAGATGTAGCTGCCAGAGAATGTTTTTGCTACTGAAAGTAGTTTTTGGAAATTATATGTATTAATATAGGTTAAGTATACTCAACATTTCCTTAGGACTATGAAACATCCCCCAAACTCTTTCAGTAACTCAGGTTGCAAAATGTTATTCCAAAGGAATAAAAGGGTAGAAATAGGTAAGTGTAAAACTAATTAAAATAAGCTCACCTATCCTTAAATTTATGGGGGTATAGGGAGACGGTGGTCTTTTGCATTGCAGTTTAAAATTGAAAAGATTATTGTCATGGTTACATTCAGACAGCAACACAATATGGAGGCAAATCTTCCACAGTGTACTTGTCAGCACACTTACTACATGTGTAGCAAATTCCAGAAATAATGATCACCCATGGTCTCTTCACTGTGCAAAGCTTTCTCATTCCTTTTGTGAGCACATTTTTAAACAGACTGCAGTGATGGGAGTTGCTCAGCATCCTTCTTTTTCTCTGAATTCATGCTAGGCACCCACCAACATCCTTTGCATTTAAATAACACAACTGCAGGTCTCACTCACTCCTGACTGAACACTCAACATAATTTCCTTTGCCTTTTCAGCAGTTCACTGCACTGGCAGCATGAAAGAAAATCAGAAATTTGAAAGACTATTTTGTTTCTTCATCCAGATCATTGCTGTTTACTCAGCACAGTCAATGTTCTGCAGTTCATGCGGATGGATAAACAGGAATGGCCCATGGCAACATACGAGAGCTACAAATAGGATCAAGACATATTTTTATGATTGCTGGGCTCATATCATTTTCACGGTACAGATTTGAGAGGCTGTTTTATCTTCTTAGTACTGCAGGCCCTGGACATTGATTTTTACATCGAGGCATTCGGAAATGCAGTTTAACCAGCCTTTGGGCATTTATCATTGACAACAGCTTGTGTGAGAGACAATTTATTGATCTGTTAATTGAACAAATATTGCCCCATCTTTATCACGTGTCCTGATAGAAGCACTGTTACTCTGTGACCCCAATCCTGTTTTGAAGCTCTCAGAATCTGCAAAGAATCTAAAAAAAAAAAGTAGAAATGCATGAATACTCTTCAACAGAAGCTTTATATATTACGTAAACTGACCTAGAAACACATGCTTTAAGTATGAAATCCCTGCTGTACATAGAATCATCAAAAGGACCTAAATGATGGTGAAACTTCCTTCCTGACCTTTTCTATAGGGGTGAGTTTCACTTCAGGGCCAGTGCAGTGACATTCCATACACCTGTGGAAGAGCACTTTGACAACAAGACTTAAAAATTATCACCAGATCTGGCTTTATGCTGGTATTGGTAACCTACATGTCTTGTTATTTCTCTCAAAGTTCTGAAAGGTTTGTTCTATCTGAATTGTTTGTTTGGATTGTGGAAGAATAGCTGACCTTTTCATTTTGCTCCTCATCTTTTCTCTTTTGCTCTGCCTTCCTCTCTAGTGAACTATTTCCTTTAATTCCTCCCTTAAAGTATGAGGACAAGATTGTGTCTGCTTGTGATCTCTTACTAAAAAACTGGGAGGATCACCACCAAACTCTGACACCTCACTTCTTCCCTACCTGAGCAATGAGCAACTGATTTTGACTGTTAGCTGAAGCTAATAGAAAACTTTATAATAACTTAATCACTTTCAAAATCTTCTGAACTGAAAATGCCAACGTAATGCATAATTCATGCCAATGAACTTCCAGATTCTCTGATTTCTAAACTGTAATTCAGTTCTGGCAGAGCTAGAGGTTTTAAATACTTTCAGAAATTCTACTTCTCTCCTCTCACTATTTTCTTCTGCTTAAAATATTAAAATGTGAAGAGAGAGCTGATACTAAAAGGAAGAGTCATATTGGGTTCAAAGCAGACAAATCAAAAAGAAATATCTGTATATGTGCACATTTTAGACAAGTTCTCAGTTTGGATGAAAGTCAGTTTAGTTCCATAAATTAATACTAGGACACAGAGGTAGGTTATACAAGGCAATGGACTTCTCTCTCCATCTGTAATCTCTGTTATTACAGGTATATTAAAAATTTTCATGAAGTGAAGAATTCTATAATTTTTAATCAGCAGTTAAAGTCACCAGATGGTACCAAAAAGTACAATCCTTCTGACCATATAGACAGATGTAGTCAGTCAGTTTTGGAGAAGGGAGTATTACTAAAGAAGTAAGGCAGTATGACCAGGAACTTTCCCTCTGTACTCCATTTCCTTTTGGAGCAAATCCAAGAAAAGGGGCAGATCTGTGTGAATTGATCATTGTTGTCCAGCTGAACACCTAGAAGGATGAAATTTCTGTGTGCCATCCTGAGTACATGCAGTCTAGGATAGGGAGACATAAAACAAGGGTGCTACTCAGTGAACAAAACTTCCCAGATGCGTCAGAGTTAGGATGAAACACATTTCTCTTCAGTTTTTTATTTTGTGGTGCTGTAACCAGGAAGGTCTCCCTAGTCACCAGTGACAACTGTGGAATATATCCCTCTCTGAGTCTGTCTTTGGAGAGGCATCTCTTTTTCATTTGTGTGACACCTGGAGGTCAGGGGCCCCAGTCTGTTCCTTACTGAAGGACTTTATGTTAAGCAAAGCAATATACATTCCTCTGCATGCATAAGTGAAAATAAGACTGGATTTTAAATTAACTATTCATCTGACTATCTAAGAGTCACATTGATTTCAGTGAGATGAGATTAGACTCTAGATAGGCATGACTTGGGGGGGAAAAAGTGACACGAGAAAACATGGTTATGTTTCTATTACAAAACCATAACAGAATACCTATTAAATTGAGAACATTTGCTTATTAAAATTGGGTAGATGGAATCCAGTAAAAGAGAAATGGATTAATTTATCAAACATACTAACAAAAGAAAACAGTGATATGAGACAAATTTTTTTCTAAAAATTTAAATGAAGATGTTTTATATTCAGAACTAAAGTCTTAGACAACCTTGTTTATCTTCTTAAAACTGGGATGAATATATGGTCTGTGAGATGAGGTTATTTACATTGTAAGTGTTCAAATGCTCCCATGTCAATACAGAGAGAATTGAATCTACAGACTTCCACTAGCACCGAAATGCTGACATTGTCATTCATTATGACATTGAAAATTATAACCATGGGTTGTTGTTCAGGAAACTCAGATTTCAGCCCATGAACAAATGCTGCAGACTAGTCAGATAACTGGGATCAAACTGAAAATGAAGTCAGTAAAAGAGCTTCAATTCTTTAACTGAAAATGAAGTCAGTAAAAGAGCTTCAGTTCCTTTTATTGTAGGGGAAAGTGGGAAATTCAAGCTCCACAGAAAACTGCAAACATGAGTCACTCCAGATGGAGTATATTACATTCCTAATTAAAGAGCACATACAGTTCTTCGTGATTTTAGTGCTCTTATACAATCTCACTGGCCATAAACATTATGCTAATGTCTGCTGTGGGGAAAACCACTTCTGACAGTGACAGTATGTGTTTGGGTGGATAGCAACAGCATCACTTTATGAAATCGTTTTCTTTTCATACAGATAGTTCTCCCATTTCTTTGGTTTCTAGAGAAATCCAAAGCATCTGCTGAGATGCTGCTAGATATGAATCAAGATGGAAAACGATATCATGCACATTAAAGTCATTCACCTATTATGAGGTGAACTTGAAAGGAACAAAGACTGTGAATTTGATTCACTTTGATTTGATCACTTCCTTTGATTTCATTGCTTAAAAGCAGAACTAGATGATGCTTAGAGGACCCAAAGAAGAATAGCATAGAACATATAAAAATATCTCTTTAAAATGCATTTCCACGGTGATAGATGCTACTTTGAATTTTATCTTAATAGAGACAATATCTCAGCAAAAATTTGCCATTCACCTGATTTCTTTTAAATGCACAATGATATGAATCAGCAGTAACAATACAATTGATTGGCTTGCTTAACCCAATTCAGGATCTGTACAGTGATGAATATTCTTTCTGGCCTGGTTTCAGTTCTAGTTTACATCTTTTGTCAAATGGTAAAATGTATCAGATTTCATGAAAAATTTTGTGAGTAAAATGAATTTACACTTACCTGTCATGCTATCACTTCTCCAGTAAAAAACTCTTGCATGTCCCGTTGTGCAGGAGAATTCACTCTATAATGTGTTCTGCTGTACACAAAGACTTAAAGCCATCATTTAATATCAGTCAATTTCAATTGAAGCACAATCTGTATAGTTCAAAATGTAAGAATACTAAAAGATATTATGATTTTTAACAAATATTATGCTGTTTTAATTATGGTTAAATAGACTTTTAAAATCAAATACATTAACTCATTTTCTTAAAAGGACAAACTGCAGGAAGTACCCACTACTGTTGGAAACATTTTGGCATTACTAAGTGCTAAGAACTCAGGCAACCACCCAAAGGAGCAGGCTGAAAGAGCATTTGCATCATTTAATTATCTGGAATTAGTTCGTTTAAGAAAATTTCTCCCTGACCAGAGTGTAAGCTAACTTTGCCTTGAGAGCACTAGACTAGGGTTCTAAAGGACAGGATGTGCAATGCAGTATGTGTGGGGAAAGCATAAGAAGACTGGACCAAAGTGAAGCGAACCATCAGAGAACAGCCTAAACCAGATCTGCAAAGAATAAAGGTTGCAAATATTTGGAGTTGGGAGGTTGGCCATAATACTGGGCCAGAGAAAAAGGTCCTTGATGGAATTGTGGGCTGATGTAAGAGCCTGAGCCAGGAAACCAGCTTAGAAGGAGAAGTGACAGAAGAGTTGGCAGCTGTTACTCCATGTTTGCCTCCAGAATTTGGAAGTAGATCCAAGACTCCTCAGCCTTACCATTCTTTTGGCATTGCTAAACTCTTTGTCAAATCCACGGGCAAAACATTTGTTCGCCAACAATGATCTCAGCTCAAGCACTGTGCCTCTTGCCTTCTCTTCATGGATCAGTTATCACCAGGGACATTCAGCATTGCAGACAGGCAAGGTCGGGAAGAAGGACACCTCAGCCCCACCCTCAGTTCCTAGAAAATAACATGTTCTGTCCCAGAAGATTATTCTTAAATTTGAAAAGTCAAGGTCTCAGAAGTAGGGTGGTTTGTGCAGCCCTAATTTAGCCAATGAAAAGTCATTAACTGCAAGATCACACACTATTTTTATCCATAAAACATCTTAATCAGGGCAGAAAGTAGACCTGCTCTAAGGATGAATCAAAGATGCATGCTGAATGAGTCTGCTTGCAGGACTTTCACTTGTTCTAGAGTTTGGAAAGAAAGAATTACACAGGAATACAAAGATGGTCTCATACTTTAGACAGCAAACTTACTCTGGGGAACTGGATCCTACTGTTGTTTTCTCTGAGTATTCACTGTTGTTTTCTCTGAGTATTCCCATCACCCACACAGGTCAATCCCCAGAAGTTTCCAGCAGGTCAGTGGATCTGAAGTTAGCAGATTTGTCTTCAAGACAAATCTTCAGGCAGCTTTAGCACTGCACTTGCAGACAGATTGAATCTGGATGCCTCAGGACTTTCATCTGTATCACAGAATTAATATAATCCCTGTCTCCATACACAACGTTCCCCAGTGAATTAGCTGCACCACTAAGGTAATACAGGAGAACATCTGAATAAATTTCCAATTCCCCCTTCAGAGTGTTTGAACAACATATAGTCAACAAGGAATGGCACCACACATTGTACAACATGCACAAAATATTGAATTAAGGTTGTAAGGGCAACATTTATTGTGACATTTCCTACATTGTTCTGCTCTCTGTAATCTAAATGTTCTTTTAATATTGTTTCTCACTATAATGCTTTTATAAAAATGCAACCTAGGTACCCATCCATATAATAACATTTTAGTACTTTGTCAATGTCAAAGTGAAAAGAAATACTGGGATTTCTGAAGCAGATAGCTAGTAGTTTTTAAAGTGCAATATGCATTGTTCTCTTGAGAATCTTAAAAAAAGCAAGAAACTCCATGCTCATATAAAATTTCATTAACATGGAAACATCTATGATTAGAGATTGGAATTAAAAAAGAAGACTATCACTTATATCACCCTCAGATTTTAGAAATATGATTATTTATTCTATTATACACAGGTGTTATAACTTTATCATTCATCCTATGATGTTCTCTTTATCTGCTGTAGGCTCAAATATTAATTATTTGAGTCTACTGTTACTCTCATAATGCATTTAAACAAAGTTTAAAATATTTACATACATCTCTAGTAGAAAATTTTACTTGTAGTGTTGTCAAAAACAGCTATGCCAGTGATTATAGTTTAAAAATGAAGGGATGACACAGCTTTTGCATTTCTTGCAGTACCATTAACATACCGGAAAAGTAATAACTTTCAAGGACTCTGGCTGGTTCATCAACAGCTGCACTTAATTTGCCATTCTGCTAATTTGCAGTGCTTAAAAACCTATCAAATGACACTTCTAATTCACAGCGTACTCTGTGATTATAAACTGATTAAACTCTATGATCTCTCACTGCCTTGTAAATACTTCTGTCACCTTTTCCAACAGAAATTAGTCAGAATTATTTCCTATGCATGTACACTGTGTTGTTTTCTTGACATAAGTTTCAACTCCTAAAGTCAGCTCTAATTGTTACTTTATTGTCACCTAGGCAGTGCAGGAGTTATTTTTGTTAATGTTTCTACATTTATTAAAGCAGATAGTACAGATTGCCTCCTCACACGGGGCACCAGTTTGCCGGAGCACCAGGGTAGCTATAGATCCAATGGTTTCAGGAACCCACGTCTTAAGAGAGGAACCCACTTGCCGCGGCAAAAAGTCCAATATGGACCACACTGGACAAATTCAGACCAGCCTTTTTTGTTTATTAGTACATCAGCCTCAGAACATTGTTAGATGTTAACAGCATGCTGGCCTAAAGGAAAATGTCCCCGAAGGTGGGGTAAAACGGAATGACATAAAACCGTCTCAGTTTAGATTTCAACCAATCACACCAAAACAAGACATATTGACAAGCTTTCCATCCAATCTTATAAAACATACGTAAGAGTAGTTAAAACAAAGACTGGTTCATAAAAGACAAAGAACAGAGCTCTATTCACAGTAACCTTCTAAAGATATACATTAAATAAACTTGTTGCCATCCTAAAGCCACATCTACAGAGTCCTATTGTTATTTGTCACGTCTATTGCTTGGGAAACTTTTCTGCTTGCTTGAGAAACTTTTCTGCTGTAACAGAACTTCGGGCTAACATCCTGAGGCCTAAATACTCTTTTTTAACCATTTCCTAAAAACCCTCTAACTTTATGGATTCCCACACAGATGAGGCTGGCTTAGAAGAGCAAATAGAGATCCCTATTTTGTAAAAAAATGCTTCTTGAAGTTCTGAACCAGTGTAATAGTACTCTAGGCTTCCAGTTGACTGTTCTCTGAACCTGAGGGAAGCTATCACAAGTGAATGCATGTGCAAACGTTTCTCTTAAACCCAGCTGGAACAGTGTTTTCAGACAGTCATTAGAATGCCAGACTCATTTGGATAACCTGTACCTTACCCAGAGGTGATTGACTCTGGCTCCTCAGTGACCTTTGCCGACAAGTATCATGGAATGGTTGAGTTTGGAAGAGACCTCTGGAGACCATTGAGTTCAACCCCTGCTCAGACTGAGATTGGCTGGAGTCCACTCAGACTTTTAATGTGTCCAAGGAGGGAGACTCCTTGTGCCAGTGCTGCCAGTAAAAAAGCTTTACTTACGTTTAAGTGGAATTTCAAATGGATCTCAATGGAGTGTAATGGGTCTCAATACTCTAGAGAGCAAAAAATGCCTCAGGCCACTTGTCTGTTGCTTAGACTCAGAAAAGCATAAAGCTACATCCTTTGCTTTAAACATATTGGGGGTTTTATTAATAGAAATTTAACAGAAGGTGGGCTTTTCAAAAATCTCAATAGATGCTTATCCCCATTTTTATGTATATAGCATATTGAAAGGAATCCAACTCCTACCAACTTTTAAAACAGAACCATCTGCCTTTATGGTGTGCAGTGTAACTTTCACGTTCATGTTCATTTGTTGCAGGTTGATTTAGTATGTAGCTGGATGATGCATAAGTATGCATCACCTTAATTAATGGAATTCAAGCATTCAAATGAAGAAGACATATTCAAGAAGAAGTGCCCATTTCTGAACACAGTTTTTGGGATATCACTTTTGTAATGCAAATATGAGAGTGAGCAGATTGAAGGTCAGGTTCTGAATGTAATTATGGTCACTATAAATAAATCATAAAGAATATTAATCTGAAGAAAAGGATGCTAATTTCTGATTTAATTTTAAAATCCTCTATTGGCCATATTATATAAAATTTTTCTTTCATTTCCTAATATGCATCAAAAAAATCACCTTGTAAAAATAATTTTGAAAATAGATGTTTTGGGGTTTCTGTTTTGCTGCTGCGCCTCTGTTTCTGCAATTACTTTTCCTTATCCATTTGTGCTTTCCCACAATATGAAAGGTATTCCTGTTTAGGTAACACAATCCAACAAGGAAACATAAACAGTACTTGTTTACTCAAAACTAAAGTCAGCTTGTAAAACATTTCAAATCATTAAAGTTGTAGTGAACTTTCAGGCAGTACATGGGTAAAGTTCTTTATAACTACTGTAAAATGCTAAGAAACTGTAATCTGTACTGCAAAAACTACCGCAGAAGGAAAGACAGAATACACAGACAATATATCTTACTTAACTTAACTTTATTATTCTTACTCTTACTTATCTTACAATATCTCTTACTTAATTTTGGATTTGTGTGTACCCTTCCATTCTACACAACTGCTATCAACATAGAGGTCGCATATATTTGCATCGTAAAGCAGTTTGAGAAGTGGCATTGAAACTGGAAACATTTTGAGACTGGCAAAATACAGAAAAACTGAAACAAGACTTTCTATATCCCAGCCCTACACCTCTGCCTTCCTTTTTCACTCTCTCAGGGGTCCATCTGGACTGAGATGACTGATTACTGTGTGCTATTTATTTGGTTATTCATTGGGCACACAAACATTCATTCCCTCTGCCCTCCACCATAAGTCTGTTCTGCAGTTATAGAAAGAAATATTTCACTTTCTGTTGCAAGTTTGAAGTTTTTCTCCCTAGTTAAAACTGTCTTTTAAGGGCTGTTTTTGCAGTAATCCTGCCCAAAATCACACAATAAGACTGTACAGATTATTACAGTTCTAGCGGAAATATTGCTTAAGTTATCAGTAGAAATGCTTCTTCAGTTTAACATATCTTTACTCTTACAGTATCTCTTGTAAAACCTCAATTTTTCAGGATTCTTTAGTACCTGAAGCAACATTAAAAAATCCAGAATTTCTGTTCTCATGTTTTAATTCTTTTGGATATCCCAGCTTTATGACAGTCTTTATCTTATGCCAGCTTTCTGACAGTCACTTGGCACAGCAGTAGACTCTCATTGGTTTCTAAATAAAACATGTACCTATCCTGTAGCTCTCAAGCACTCCACATTATGTCAAGTACTTCAAATTTAATGGAGAATGTTAACTACACTCTGCCTGTTTGCCAAGGCTTCAGCTAGTTAAGATTTTAATCAAAAAGTTAGGATCAATTTATTTATTTATTTACATTCCAGTGGAAGTGATCCTTTAGAAATACCCTTTCCTGAAAACAGCATTGTTTGGAGTCTGTTTGGGGCTGGGGCAAATAGGGTGACTGCCTTCTAATGACACAACACAGGAAAAACCAGCACCCAAGGCTGAATGAGAAGAATAATCAGAAAGATGGGAAAGAGAAATGGGGACAGGAACAAAAAACAACTTGATTTTCTTTTTCAGACTGTGCCCATAGATACCAGGTCTGTAGCCAAATATTCAAGATTTACAATTACCATATTAACTATAAAACAAGAATTATTTTTTTTAACTGAAACTCACAATAATTTTATTATGACTGCAAAGCAGAATTTCCCTCAAGGTCTCTTGACCTTTGGCAATGCCTCAGAAATCCAGTTCTTCATTGCAAGAGTTACTGGACATGGCTAATGGAATTATGAAAGCACATGGAGTGATCTGACATGAATACAAGTGTCTGAGTCAAAGCATGGGAGAGACAAGATTTAGGATGTTTAATTTGTTTTCGAGACTCCTTAGGTTTTTTAAACCCTTATAGAGTAAACTCCTCATAAAAGTGTATAAAATAGGATGTGGTTTGTGTTAGTTTGTTGGATTTCTTTGAAGGATGAAGTGCAGGTGGAGAGGGACAGTGAATGGCCCTTGCTGGGACAAAGAGAAGGGCACTTGACTGATGCTGGCAGAAGTAGGATACAGAGGACAGAAATTGTTACATTTGCTTGGGGTGAAGACAGTGAAATTGGGGGCCATATAAGTTGACAGCATCTTTCTTCAGATCAGCAAGCAGGTATCTCAGGTGAAGGAAATATCTGCACTCTTAAACTCTCAGTGGCTCACAGCAATGCAATACAACTCCATTAAATAATCAAATGGCAGCAAAAAAGATGAAATGCTAACCAAGGACATGATATTCAAGAGGTTTTTTTGTTTACTTCATAAAAAATTAGACCCACATATATAATCATGTAAACAGAGTGTAGGACTTAGGGAGATGTCTTTAGAGAGGAGGTAATTTCTCCATTCTGTAAGCTGGAAGGTGTCATGGTTTGAGCTTGGCACAGAGCCAGTGCTCCCATGAAAATGCCTCACCCTGGTGTCTGCTGTGAGATGTGACCAGGAATAAGCAAAACAGGCTCTAACTTAAACATAAAGAACACTTTATTACTTAAAACTACAGGAAAAAATAGGGGAAGACTATAAGGAAAAGGAAAAAAATTGAAAACTTTACAAAAACCACTTTTCCTCCTCCTCACTCTCTGACTTTCTCAATCTAATACATTCTCTCAAAAAACACCAACTGCCCAGCTCAGCACGACACTTTAGTATACTCAAACTGCAGTTCATGAAGAGGAAAGGAGTCTTTCTTGTTCTATAGGCTTCTCTTGGAAACACACTGAAATCTCGGATGCTTCTTTGTCACTTCGGCACCGCCCGGGGGAAAAAAGTCTTTTTGCCGCTTGTGACATGTTCTTTCTATGTCTAGTGCTCTCACTACTGAGACATGGATTAGAGCTGCTTTTAGAGTAGTCTTTCAAAGATGCTTTGTCTCACTCCAAAAAGGCACAGTCTCTGCTTTTGGGACAACTGTCCCCCCCATATTTTTCCAACCCCCTGGGGCCGGGGGGTCCTCACAAATGAACTCTCCTGGTTTTGAGGCACTGCTTCTCCTTAAATGCAGTCTGTGTCACAGGAACAACTAAGTCCATGGCTACAAGAAAAAGTCCAGCTAAAAGGCCACTCCAAATCATCTCTCCCCATCTAATCATCTCTACAATCTCCGGGCCAAGTCATTTCATCTCTCATCTCCCTTCTTATTCAGCTTCGAGGAGGATTAGCATTTTTGTAGGGCCCCAGTCATGCAAGAAAGGGTTAAAAGTTTTCAGTCTCTGTCTGTCCTGGGACGAGATAATACTCTTACACGTGCTGCTGCTGCGGCCGGCCGGGCTCTCTCTCCCCCCTTCTCCTCCTGGCTGGCTGCTCTCCTGGGGGGAGGGGGGCGCTGGCTGCCCGAGGGCTGACTCTCTGGGACCTTCCACTCTTCTATCTTCGAAGCCCCCCCCGAAGCCCCCTCAACACCATCTCTGTCCAGACCCCAGGCCTACCGCGTGGCTGGCCCCTCCCCCGCCCAGCAGCAGCGGGCCGGGCGGGGGAGAGATCTGACCTCTTCGCCCGACGATGTCCAAAAGAGAAAGTGCCAGGGCAGTGCCTTGCTTTTAACCCCTGTGTATTCTCGGAGGTGTGTCCAAACCCCACTGGCTACACCAGGTGTCAGTATGAAACCCAAAACCTTCATTGGTTTGACCACAGCTTCCCAGAATTCCCACTCCTTCCTGGTCAAACCATGACACTCCACCCTTCACTTCTGAGAATACACTTTCTAAAATTATCAACAAAATTACAAAACACTTCTACACAACAATATTTTAGATTCACTATGACTATTCATTTACCTTAACTTAGTACATGCTTTTCTTATTCTTCTTGGTCTCGTCTCACAGCTTATTTCATCATTCTTCTGTAATTCGATTTCCCGGTCAGGGAACCAAAAAATGTCATGGTTTGAGCTTGGCACAGAGCCAGTGCTCCCATGAAAATGCCTCACCCTGGTGTCTGCTGTGAGATGTGACCAGGAATAAGCAAAACAGGCTCTAACTTAAACATAAAGAACACTTTATTACTTAAAACTACAGGAAAAAATAGGGGAAGACTATAAGGAAAAGGAAAAAAATTGAAAACTTTACAAAAACCACTTTTCCTCCTCCTCACTCTCTGACTTTCTCAATCTAATACATTCTCTCAAAAAACACCAACTGCCCAGCTCAGCACGACACTTTAGTATACTCAAACTGCAGTTCATGAAGAGGAAAGGAGTCTTTCTTGTTCCATAGGCTTCTCTTAGAAACACACTGAAATCCCGGATGCTTCCTTGTCACTTCGGCACCGCCCGGGGAGAAAAAAGTCCTTTTGCCGCTTGTGACATGTTCCTTCTATGCCCAGTACTCTCACTACCGAGACATAGATCAGAGCTGCTTTTAGAGTAGTCTTTCAAAGATGCTTTGTCTCACTCCAAAAAGGCACAGTCTCTGCTTTTGGGACAACTGTCCCCCCCATATTTTTCCAACCCCCTAGAGCCGAGGAGTCCTCACAAATGAACTCTCCTAGTTTTGAAGCACTGCTTCTCCTTAAATGCAGTCTGTGTCACAAGAACAACTAAGTCCATGGCTACAAGAAAAAGTCCAGCTAAAAGGCCACTCCAAATCATCTCTCCCCATCTAATCATCTCTACAATCTCCGGGCCAAGTCATTTCATCTCTCATCTCCCTTCTTATTCAGCTTCGAAGAAGATTAGCATTTTTGTAGGGCCCCAGTCATGCAAGAAAGGGTTAAAAGTTTTCAGTCTCTGTCTGTCCTGAGACGAGATAATACTCTTACACGTGCTACTGCTGCAGCCGGCCGAGCTCTCTCTCCCCCCTTCTCCTCCTGGCTAGCTGCTCTCCTAGAGAGAAGGAGAGAGCTAACTGCCCGAGAGCTGACTCTCTGAGACCTTCCACTCTTCTATCTTCGAAGCCCCCCCCGAAGCCCCCTCAACACCATCTCTGTCCAGACCCCAGGCCTACCGCGTGGCTGGCCCCTCCCCCGCCCAGCAGCAGCGGGCCGGGCGGGGGAGAGATCTGACCTCTTCGCCCGACGATGTCCAAAAGAAGAAGTGCCAGGGCAGTGCCTTGCTTTTAACCCCTGTGTATTCTCAGAAGTGTGTCCAAACCCCACTAGCTACACCAGGTGTCAGTATGAAACCCAAAACCTTCATTAGTTTGACCACAGCTTCCCAAAATTCCCACTCCTTCCTGGTCAAACCATAACAGAAGGTTATCGCATAGATTGCTCTCCTCTGAAGTTTCTTTCATCCCCTGACATGCACAATCATGCTCAGGCTTTTTCAGACTGTATAAAAATCCTCTTCCATAGGAATCTCTTTGGTAGGACTCTGAAGGGTCAGTTTCTTCTCCAGTTCTGTGTTTACATTGTGCAACATCACTATGATCCGAGAGTATCAGATAACTTGGACAAGGCCCCTTACTCCCCACATTACTTATTCTCCATCTAGGCTGGAAGATCCTCTCAGATATACAGAAGGCTTAGACAAAGATAATGGAAAATAGTTAATACAAGGAAATAAATGCTCCACTATTCAATAAATCATTAAATTAATCAGTTACAGAGTTTTTGTAGAGGGTGAATTAGATTACTTACACAGCTATGTATTAACAGTAACCTAACTATGAATTAAGCCTATTTTACTACCAATCTTAAATAAAGCATAAAAAACCATTTCCTTAGATCATATATCACTGCTAGTCCTGGAGAAAATAAAAGATTTTCTTGTTATGCATCATTATAATGCTGAAGGTTTTCTCTCAGTTTCAATAAATGGTTTTACTTTCATGTGACTTTGATTCTCATCTGTCACTTCCTACAAATGAAAACATGAAAAACAGAATGAAAATCACCCATATAGACAAAAATAACTACGTTATCCACAGTAGGACACATCCTGGACTTTGAAACACTAACCCAAAAGGAAGAAGAGTGTGTTTCAGTTTATTGCTCTGAATGAAGCAAGGCCCCAGACCTAAGCCTCAGGCCCAGAATGATAGAAATCATTAGGAGCTATTTACTTCTCTGTCAAGTCTCCTCCTCCATCTGTTCTTACCTTATTTTACAGAAGTGCCTTCCTTTATCTGGGACATGGTCCTAAGGGGAAGATTTTCAGTTAATGATTTTATCACTGGTTTAGGTTAAATTGAAGCAAAATTAAACCCAAGAAAAAGCCTCATTTTGTTCCTGGTCCTGTTACATTACTATTATCAACTAAAAAACAAGCCTGCACATTCAAGTCCCCATAGAGATAAAGATACTCTTCTATAGATAGAGATTAAAACATATTTCTCCCTGCTTGAAGTGTGTGGAGCCAGGCAAAGAGTTGTAACTCAGTCATAATTCCCTTCCTGACCTACTCCCTGGGTATTAGAGCAGTGCATAACCCACTTTCAGGCCATATGAATTCACCACATCATTGTTAATAATTGCTGTGGGCCTTTGTGGTTTCTTCTGTCATTTTATAAATACGAGCAAACCCACAGCTCTGAGAACTGAATCAGCATTTATGACTTTGATGCTATTTCCAGTATAATGTGTACCATGGCCTCTTGGTACTGCTTCGATCCTACAAAGTGCAGCAGTATTTCTTTTTCCTTATTGTGCATGTATAAAGTACTGGAGAGCTGGCTTGCAGCAAGAATTAAGGTTATTCAGACATTGAAAGGCAC
Organism: Zonotrichia leucophrys gambelii; assembly: GCF_028769735.1. Classification (NCBI taxonomy): domain Eukaryota; kingdom Metazoa; phylum Chordata; class Aves; order Passeriformes; family Passerellidae; genus Zonotrichia; species Zonotrichia leucophrys. Next base: position 22,671,988 of record NC_088173.1, on the reverse strand, counting down.
TTTCTGAAAGAAGGTTATTTGCAACATTCTTTATGTGAAGAGTCATATAAATAAAATGAGTATTTTTAGTAAATTTCAAGAGATGCAAAGATAAAGTTATGTCCTTGAATATTTTCAGCTTCACAAAAAATTCACCTCCAGGATCTATTAGGAAGTAACACTTCCTAATTTTGGAGATTTCTTCAGTAAGTCTTTGGATTTCAAACTGCTGCAAAATAAATGTTTTCTAATAGAAAGGTGTCACTAAATTACTAGAGGGGCCATTGGCTGCTACTTCTTTTGTAAGTGCTCCTTGTTTTACAGTGATTAGAAAATTATATCAATTTTCTAATCACTGTAGAGATTTCTATTTAATTTTTCAAGATTTCCATTTAATTTGGTAGATGACTCTGGAAAATAAGAAACTGGTTTTGTTTGAATGCCATGATCCAAACAGATATATCCTATTTCAATTAAATATGTGATAATATATGTGAGAAATTAGCAATTCAACTATTTTTATAGAATGAATGCCTCAAAAAACAGTCCCTCACAAATGACTTGCTCGTCATTGTAAAGTTATTTGCCTCAGTGTCAACTCTTCCCACAGTGTCTTTCTAGCTAAGAGAGTAAATTCTTTACAGTGTTATGAAAAGAAGAGGTGACAAATAAAAGTAGGAAAGGATTTTCATCTCTGTACACATCACTAGCAAAGATCAGTGCTAGAATGCATTTTTGGAATGGCCCCAGGAAAATTTGTAAACATTGAGAAAAAACAGAAGATAAATCTGTAATTATTAGGAGATTATAAAACAAAACTATTATATCAGACTGATCAGGCTTAACTATTTTGTTTGTTTAATAGGCCAAAACATGGCTCAAACACAGTACATAGTTATTTGCACATAAAAAAGCCATTAAAGGAAAGACTTACTGAGACTCGATGGCTACAGAAAAATTTAGAGAAATCCAGCCCAGAAATAAAGCTGAAGTGTGTATATAAGCAAGTTTTAAAACAAACTATTACAAAGGGTGTTCAACCCAGTTGTATGGCTCCTCTCAGACAAGATTTTGTACCTTAGTAAAGGATGTGCTCAATAAGCTTACACAGTGCTCTCCAGATCTGAAATAGTTTACTACATGAGGATCTGTAACCTTACCATTTAAAGAATTCTTATTTTTCACAGACTTTCAATTTTTCAATTCCTTTAAGTAATAAGGATCTATAAAAGTATGAACATAATTTGTCTAACATTGATTTTTCCTCCTTTTGAGATTTCTTGTTAAAATTTCTGATGAATAAGAACCCTAAGCTGTGCAGTATACTTTCACTACTTAGACATAAGACATAAACTATATGAAAAAAATATTAATCAAACAGTAGAGATAGAATTTTTTTAATTGCCTAGAGGATTGGCCATGTTATTATTGTTCATCTGCTCTTCAGTGTACAATCTGCTCTATCTCCCAGCAGCAGCATTTTTCAAAGAAATTTGCTGCTTAAATAGTGATCTGAACCTCTTGACAACAGTGATTACTATTTCATCTCCAACCACATATTATTTCAGATCCCTCACATTGTTCTTTAAAGGAAAATTCTAAAGTGCATTATGACTCAAAAAATTCATTATTCCTTCCCCAAGATCTTACTGGATGCTTTTGCTAGTGCTGAGGTTTCCCCAGGTGAGGGGCTTCAGGTTTTCCTCTGTCCTGGGCCTGGCAACTCCCCTCACTTGTTAAACTTAAGTCCTTTTGGAGTCAGTAAAAAATAATTCTTTCTTTCCCTCAATTTTTGAAGGCATTTCTCAGAGCATAGCTAACAGATAGAGACACAATCAGAATGGAGGTGGAGAGAGCTCAGTTAGGAGATGTGGGTTTAGGCTCTGCCTCCAGACAGAGGGACCTGGTGTCTAGGAGCAGGTTGGGTAAGAGGAACATCTTCTGTCATTGAAGCTGCTTCTGTACTGAGGTGTTTTAGCTGCAGAGTTATTTTAGTTTGGGCAGGGAATCAGGGAATACCTATTTTGACTACAGAGTTTTTGGCAGACTGGCTTATTACTTGCAGTCTGACACAAGAATTTGATTTTTTTTTTTTTACTAGAATCAATGGAAAGTGCTAGGGCAAATATGAAGAGAGGTGTCAAATGAACAACTGTTTTAAAACTGTCAGAGGCTCATAAATTATGGAGCAAGGTATCACTGAGGACCTGAATAGTAACATCTCAAGTTGTATTATTGATTCTGCACTTCCCCAGATTGGGAAAAAAACCCCTAGAACAAGTAGCAGCTGCCATGGCTAGGTTTGTCTGCACACACAGTCTCCCTAACTAAGTTCGCAATGGCATGTTAAAATTAATGCAGGTTATCTTGATTGATATTCAAGTACTTTTGCCTATAAGAATGTATAATGGTTTTGAAGTCAGATTTGACAATAAACAGTCATGACATGCTATGCAAATATTGTCAAGCCTGCTTCCACTGACTGCAGTGGAAAAGCCTGAACTTGAAACTGTTTATACTAAACTTCCCTGCTGAACAAAAGCCAAACATGCAAGAAACAAATGTTCCTGTGAAAGGTGAACTGACAGAAAAGAAGTTTTAAGTAACATCTGTCAATAACAAAAGGACACACAAAAAGAAACAAATAGAGCTCTGGATATAAACAGGGTTAAAAAAATAAGGTAACAAAACAGACCTGTGCTGATGAAATGAGTAATTACTGACTATGACTCAGATGCTAATGATAGAGACTGTCTTTAAGGCACAGGAACACATCTTGGCCAAAATAACTTTCTGCTTCCTCTTATCACACCAGACTAGCAGTAAGAGACATCCCTTAGTGATCCTTCAGCAGAAAGTAGAAAATAAGAATCTGAGGGAGAAGAGCAATTTTGGATGAAAATAAAATGTTTCACAAGGACTACAGAAATTGTTCTGAAGAATATGTGGATTGGATCAGACTGTAAAATTTTCTTTTGTTGTTTTAAATCAATGTCTTAAAGAATATTCTGAATATTGCACAAATAAATTCATATTATTTGGCCAGGATAATTTTATTTTTTATATATGGGCAGGAAAGAAATCCAAAAAACTAAGATCATGTTTTATAGGCAAACATCTTAAAGCCTGATTGAGTACTAAACAAGAATTAAAAATTAACTAAAGAAATTATACATGTGGACAGATACTTGTGATTATAAAGAGAGCTAGGGTTTTTTTTGTCTTATTTATACAATGACCAAGACTGTGAGTCTATAAAAATAACTTTAACATTCTGTGTGACAGAAGCTTAAAAGCATCTCTGCCCATGAGGCATGGCAAAAGTATTCAAACACATATGATTGTGTTTGAGAACAATGTTTAGTGAGAGACCCTGCAAGTGCTTTTAGATAGTCCATGATAAACACCTGATTCACTGTAAAGTATAAAGATAATTTGAGCTATATCTTTTATTTGGTTTGTTTTCAAGTACTGTTCCTTTTTCCTCATTTTTTCTTGCCCTAAGGGAAGAATAGAAACTTGGTTATACTTGGGTTTTCATTGTGATTTTAAAGACTGCTGTTTCCCGAAGCAGTGAGCCACAATAGTTACTGTAAGAATTACTGTGTTAAAACACAAGATGTTTCTTCTTTGTGGGACCTGTCATGACATTGTGATACTCTTCACCCTTTAGAAAAGGAAGGCGTGATTCTCTTACAGTTATATAATCCATTATCAAAATCAGTGATACCTGGACCCCCAGAGTACACATAACTGGCACTATCCATGTCAATAACTTGCCACTCATTACATTTCTCTACATAATTAGGATGAGCACCAAAACTGCCCAATCAGTGCAATCAGGCAATTGTCTTTCCCAAATGAGGAATTATCTCACTGTAAATTTTTAAGAATGGAAGAGCTGCTGCAAAATGGAAGAGCCCTGTGAGTTATTTCAGTATTGGCCATTCTTTTCTATCATGACTGCTGACATAGAAGAGCATTCAAAGGCCAAATTCTGAAACCGGGAAATATGAATCAGAACTTCAGCAGAGTTTTACACACATATCATGTAATTTACTTAGCCAAGTGACTGTAAAATGGCAGTGCAGTTTTAAGGCCAGAAGGCTCGACTGCTTTTCCTAGATTGCAGCCACCCAAGGCTTCCTTTCAGTGTGTCTGTGTGTGAGGCATTCAAGTTTCAGAGCCTTGCAAGCCTTTCAGAGGGCCCAGCGTGGCATGGCTTGGTGCTGAGATGGAGCTGTGTCTTAGCCCTGAAATGAAAGCCTCGCTACAGCAGTGCTGTGCACCAGCAGCAATCACCACAGGCATCACTGAGCTGTCTTTGGTCCCAGAGTGACACTGCTTGTCACCTGGGCACCTGTGCTGGCTCTGCTTGTCCAGCCTGGGTAGGGATGTGGAAAGTGCTTGATGTTACAGTACCAGCGCACTGTAAGGAAGAAATAAATAACCACTGAACTGCTGGTTTATCTGCCTCCTGTAAACTCAGTAGATAGCATCGCTGTAACATTCCTCATTTTCTATGGCACCCTAAATATGGTTGTATCACTTTCTAGATAATATAGATGGAGATAAAACACACACAGTCACGATAACCAATACAAAAAAAGGGTAGAAAATTGCTGATCAAAAGCCCTTCATGAAATATAACGTCTTTGAATGTCTGTTCAGGTAGCACATACACAATAAGGGAAAATCATGAGTTTTAGGCTTAGATTTTAATGAGATCTAAACTAATGAGTTCAATATTCTATTACAATTACTGTTGCAAGGATTCCTTTATGGCACATTTTTCCAGGAAAATTAGAGCTTAATCAGTCATATTGCAGAAGACAGGCATTTTATGGAATATCTTCTTTAACAGATTTTAAAAATAATTTTAATTGATGCTAATAGCTGTAAGACCTGATACTTTTTTCCCCTCATGGACTCTTTCTATATTGTTAATTTCTAAATGTACAATGCAAAACTAAGATGAAGAGAAGCAAAATACTACACTACAAACTTATATGGGATAATGGTAATTTTGACTTAATTATATTGGGGCAGAGTGGAGAAAATCACATCTTCGTGAAATTTTATGTGAGGACAGATTTGCATGAAAGACCTATAATCTGATAATTAAGGGCTAAGTATAGGACACTTTAGCTTTATACTGCCTCTCTAGGACACGTTACCACAAATAATAAATATTTATGACAAAATATCTTTTTTCCCTGACTGGCTGAAAACACAAGGTTTAGTTGTGGCTTTAATAGAAACAGTAGTTTAAGGTCAAAAGCTTCTGTTTCAAGTTCTCAATCAACTGACACTTGACAAAATGCATAGATTAAAGCACTTCACCACGAAAATCCTCAATGCAGTTTTTTAAACTTGTCATTAATGTATTTTCTAGATGGATTTTGAATTGTGGTAGCTACAGTTCATGTCAAACTAAATTTGGATTTTACTACCTAAATGTCAATAGACCTTTAAGAGATATTTGTTTTTCCTTGTATTAAGTGTTTTTTTGTGAGATATCTCCAGCCAAAGAGTATGCTGTGAGTTTTTACAGGTGGGGGCTATTTTCCTTCTTGTCATGAGTGAGCCTGTCCTGTGACCAAGAACACTGGCTGCATTTCTAGGAAGATGTTTTCAGCCCAGTATCTCAAAATATCTTGAAGCAGAGGCAGAGGCTCTACTTTGGTTGTGTGCTTTGGTGCAGTTGAGAAATCCAGAAAAAGATATTCCATTTAAAACCAGCATGAGCAAGAACATGAAAGGCATCCAAACTAACACATTTGTATGGTTGTGTTGCCTCTGCTCAGTCCATGCGTCTTTTTATTGCCTTCCTGTTAGGCTTTAAGCAACTGGGGAGCCAGATTATTTATGAGTGAATAATGATGGCCTTTGTGAACTTCTCGTGGCTCAGACTCAGGCCACAATATCCTGAATGGTTCCTTGGTGAGTGAAATTGTGTGAAAGGCAGTGTGGTAGTACCAGTCCCACCACGCTGGCTGTCATGGATGCCTTTAATTGATCCCTTTATATACTACCAAAATTGTCATCAAATTACTGTCTTGTTATCAGCCTTAAAGCAGATGTGAAACCCAAACAATTCCTGTACAGAACCAGAATCTGTACGTTGAGATGAGGCAAAACAAGGAAAACCTGTAACACATCTTTTGTGTCACTGAAGGCTTTTACCATAGCTTCATTCCTACAGCAGCAAACTTAGCTTTTTCGCAAGCACTCAGTCCACTCTTGAAATGATGAGAGAGAGCTATTTGCTTTTTTTTTAAATTTATATTTCTGGTTTGAAAAGGAAGTTGGTCCTGGCCCGACACATCACAAGCCAAGGTTCAGCTCAAAACATATTTTATGGTTGAGTTATTGCAAACCATTTAAATTAGGGATTTATAATGGAAATGCTGACACAACCTAAACTCTAGCTGTTTGAATGGCATCACTATAATTATATGAGAATTTAATGATTTCAGCTGCAGCTGAACTGACAAGCAGCATAACCAAACAAACACCAGCATTTATACAGGCCATAAGTGAGAAAAAACATAGTAGCAGACCTGGGTAAACACTCATAGGAATCTGATGGAAATTTTCATGGGAAAAAAAAATCAGGAATATTCCAGGCTATAAATAAATACCACCTTAATTTCCTTTAGAGTGAAAAAGAATAGAGTCACGATGCAATTACAGAATCCTCCTCTCCCTTTATATAAAAAGCATGTGAGACCATCCGGAGAAACACAGGATGTGTTAAACTACAGACTGACGGGTGACTCATCAAGACGATAAAAATAGATTTAAACTGAGGAGCGAGCTGAGAGAAATGGGCTTAGCAGTGAGTAGCAGGCAAGGAAAAAGGGAAAGATTAAGAAAGCTAAAGAAAGAATTGGGAAGTACTATTCCAGAACATGCATTTCATTTCTAGCATCCTTTTCTATATCATATCTTAACTAGAGTTTAAAAAAATTGCTTAGTGAATACTGTGCACTCCTCTTGCAAACGCAAAGTTCATACACAGACTTGTGTCCAACAAAACCTAACCTTTTATGCTATGACCAAATTATTAATATCACTACTTCTCTACTCTCAGAGAAAGATATTTCTAATAAAAAGCAAATTTATGACATTGGCTATTTCCATTTCATTTACATAGTTTTTGATTTGACAGGTACTTCTATTGTAATATATTCCTCTGCAAATGCACAATCCCACTTCACACCTTCTGGGTAATATTGAGTATGTGTAACAGTTTGTAAAGCAATCTTTGCAGGAGTCTGCTCATATATCAACACATTTTTGAACATAGTATATCTATTCATGTTTCATTAAGCAATCATCTTTCCTCCTTTTCACGTTTTTGAAATTTTAATTCTCTCCAAAGAGCTTCTGACCCTGTCAAGAACTTGTGTGTTATCATACCAGGTTTTCATCAGATATCTTGATCCTTACAGATCAATGAAAATTTATACATTTATTAATGATATCCCAGAGACTTACAAGATTTTCTTGAACCTTTCATATGAAAGAACTGTATCATTGATTTCAGTGATCGTAGCATTAAATCCATATATTTTTTATTTACACTATATTGAACATAGAGAGAACAAAGACATGGAGAATAGAGAATTAACACAGAACAAATTAAGAGGAAAACCTACTCCTATTTGATCCTCAATAAGAAAAATCATATTTGTCACCACCATTTAAAAAGAAATTATTATTTTAATGGTCATATCCAGAATAATTTAAGAGTCTAAAGCAGAAACATAAGCTAAACCTAGGCACGAGGGCAGAAAAGTCTGCACGATAAAAATATCTATGCAAGCTGTCACCTAATTCTTGAAATCCCTAAATTCTATATTTTTTAATTAAAGCACATCAAATCTATCTTTTTTTAGGATTTGCTTTTTGGTATATACTATAAAATAAGTGTACTGACTATGTTGATTGGGTTAACATCAGCCTGATGTCTAAATTTAATCAGAATGCTGAAATGAGGTTTCTCTGCTGCCTTCATTGGATCTATTGTGAGGGCATTTGTTATACTTTGCTAGCTAAATGCAGAATAATATATAGAAAAATAATCCCAGAATAGGTTTGGGTAGTAGGATTTCATTACCAGTCTGATGGATTTAAACTTTCAGGCCATGGAGGCTACTTTTGATTCAGCTCATTGGTGCAGTGTATCTTGAATTCTACCCTACTCAGTGGCTCTGGGCTCAACAAATGTGACTGACACAAGAGTAGAAATTTCTGATAATTTATCTCCTTCTTGCTTAAGCCAATCTAAATCTGAATATCTAAGTAAAAACTAGATCTGATATAGTGAAACTACTGTGGTTTTTTACAGTGAAGAGTGTTGAATACTAAATTCCTGGCAGTACAAACATCACTCAGAAATTGTACTGGGGATAAAGGATTTAAAAGGGTAAAGGGTTAACTGTTGTCATTTGGTTAAACATGCAGATAATTAATGGATTAGTATCATCACTTCAAAATTAAAAGATAATGGAATTTTTATCAGGACTTCTCTGGCAGGGATCCAACAGTAGGATAAATAGAAGATAACAGGAGAAAATTAATTACTGATTATAATGAAAAAGTGCAGCACTCCTCCTTTTGTTTCATTTTTATTTCACTCTTAGGCAGAAAGGAAGCTCCCCAAAAATAGAAAGATCAACATTAATTCATATATGCTCTTTTGAGCATGCCAATGAATTTCTCATCCCTATTTTTTTTTATGCTTCTGACATAATGGCAACCTTGTTGAACAAATTAAGAATAGAAATCCACCAAACTATTTTAGTGAGTCAAATGACAACCAACATTAGTATCTGATTTTAGTCAGAGTGTGCTTGCTATTGTTGTGTACTTAGACTTCATAGCCATTCTAACGGGACTTTTAACCAGATCAGCACTGCAGGAGAGTCAATGTGAAAATCACATGGGAAATTATCTAAGTCAAAATTTGCCTTGAATACTAGTCTTAATACAGTTTCCTAGGCAAATTTAATTTCCTAATTGTCTTTATATATTTTTCAAAATATAAAAATTCATATACAAACAGATCAGGGACGAAAAATTGGAGACATAAGTATTTCAAATTCTGTCTTTCTGTAAATTGAATATAAACAGGGAAATCAAACAATTTTGAGTGCACTTTCCATTTATTTCCAAAAATAGGATTATATAGCCTTTTACTTATTAAGCATTTTCTCTCTCCACTTCCATAATAATTGTGTGAAACAAATCTAGAAGTACCAATACTAATTGATGCATATTTATGGAGTTGGATTTCTTGATCCTGATGAGTCCCTTCAAATTCAGCATATTCTATGATTGTTTTGTTATCATGAAAATGAACAAAATCTCATCTCATTTGATAAAGAGTAGATGAGATATATTGCAATAATTTGATAGCATAGAGCAGACTTGCTTTTCTTTATATCCTTCTAAATTATACTTTCTTTATACGAAAGAAGTTTTCCTGAGTTTAGTCTGTTTTAATAAAACTACGTATTCTTTGTCATCACAAGATTGTTATGTATTATATCTAATATCTTAGATATAAGTTATGATAAATATATCTCAAATACTGTGCTAATCTATTGTAGAAAAAAAAAAATTGCAGTAGGACCTCAAGTTGTTCAAAACTATTTTCATTAAAAGAAAATAAAATTGCTTCCTAAATCACAGAATATATTTCAGATAAAGTTTTAAATTAAAATGTTACTATTTACAATACCCTATGCTAAATATTTCATATAATAAATATTTATAAATATTCAATGTTTAATATTGACCTAGTACTTAATATTTAATTAGATTATTTTTTGGATCAAGTCTGCTGAATATGCAGAAATTCCTGTAGTGTATTGTTTTTTTTTAACTGGGGTAAATATTTGATTTGGTTTCTTTTTTTACTTTCTTGGATACTAAGTCTTAAAATGGAAATAGGCAACTCTATGGAAATCATAAACTCAGAAATTTAAGTCATCTCTTTTTTTCATTTAGTTTAATTATAGGACTGTAAGCAGAAAGTGACGGCTATCTATACTTTCACCAGAAATGTTTATTTTATAGATAGAATTCTGCTACAAAGAATGCCTAGCATTGCTCAAGTTTAAATAGATAGGCTCTTCAGCTCCTTTAGTTGGATTCAGTAACTCAATTCTGCTGGTATTTGGCCTCTGTAGACCAGATACACCAAAGTGTATCCTCAGCACACCTATTCCATCAGGAGTAATGTGATGGAATATCTCAATGTGAAGAGGAGTCTCCTTTGCTTTATGGCTAGCACAGTCATTTGGGATGCTTGCTAGGAGTGTCCAGGCTCTGGCTGATAACAAACCACAAAACAGACTCAAACAGTCTCATGGCCACAGTGCTCGTGCTGGGGCATAGATCCTCTCCCAGCCTCTGGCACAGGGAATAACTAGCACAAATTATTGCAGTACTGGCTGAAGTGACTACTGGAAACGAGGTCTTGTGGTGTTTGTGAGGTCCCCAGGATGAGGTGAGAGATGAGAATTTGACTCCTGGTTCTCAGAAGGCTGATTTATTATTATGTTATGTTATATGTTATATGTTATATGTTATATGTTATATGTTATATGTTATATGTTATATGTTATATGTTATATGTTATATGTTATATGTTATATGTTATGTTATGTTATGTTATGTTATGTTATGTTATGTTATGTTATGTTATGCTATGTTATATTAATTATGCTATACTAAAACTATACTAAAGAAAGAGAAAGGAAACATCAGAAGGCTTCACAAGAATAATTAATAAAAACTTGTGACTGACTCAGAGAGTCTGACACAGCTGGCTGTGATTGACTATTAATTAAAAATAATTCACATAGAACCAATCAAATATTCACCTGTTGGTAAACAATGTCCAAGCCACATTCCAAAGCAGCAAACACAGGAGCAGCAATCAGATAATTATTTTTTTTCATTCCCCTCTGAGGCTTCTCAGCTTACCAGGAGAAAATCCTGGGCAAAGAAGATTTTTCAGAAAATATCATGGTGACAAGGTCTGATCTCAGATGAGTGCCTGAAACCCTTCACTATGGATTCTCTCTGCCCCAAGGAATTCAATTATTCTGTTCAAAGCTGAGCATGATGTACAAAGGTTTCCCTGTGCAAAATGTGGCTGGAATTTGCTCTTTGCTACACTCTGCAACCTGAGTGTTCCCATCCCTTCAAGCACACATGTGATGGTATTGTTGTTATTCTCCATTCTCTAAGCTTCTCCTTATGTGGAAATTCTATTCTTCAGATGCTGAAGGGGATGTTCTTACTGTGGTTTGAAACCACTGACTTTTTACTTAGATTTATCTCCAGTGTTTTAAACCACCTTTGCTCTTTACACACTTGAGGTTCCTTTATTTTCCATGGCCTGCAGGGAGGCGTAGTTTAATATACCAATTCCATATCAAGTATGATTTTAAAGAGAAGAGGAAAAAGAAGAGAGAAGATGAAAGTAACAGTAATAAGATCACAAAGCTGCATAAACCAGCTATACATGTTGCTAATGTGTTCTGTTCTATTATTTTTATCACTTCAGATTCCCAGGATGCCCATCTGCTTTTGTTGACTGGTTTCTGTTGCATTTCCTGGAAACTGTTTGTTCTGAGAAGCCTGGCGTGAATGACAGTCTTATATATTAATTCAAGGAAATTAGGATAAGTGAGTACAATACAGGGTCTCAAGTGTGTTGGCTAAGCGATGCCAAAGAACAGATTTTAAATGTAGTGTAGTTTACAGTTCTCATGATGAACAGTAGCAAAGCACTCATTAGAATTCTGGCAATTTTCTGCTTATTTTCAAGAAGTATGTAAGCTGTAAAATGAACGACAGATAAGCTTTGCATCTTGGGAAATGTGTGATTAAATTACAGCAATTTAAGATAAAACACATGAAGAGTTATCATTTTGACATGCTGTTTGCTAAAAACATCCTCTCCTATTTACTCTACAATGTTTAGTCTGCAATATATGCCTATGTCCTTTATCCAAAAAAATGTGATTTCTGTTGGAGAACATGGTACCATTATTCCCTACTTCACTTGCTTTTCAACATCTCCTTTGCAAAACTGCATCAATTGCCTTTTAGAGTGACATAAGACTTAATCAGAGGGTTTGTCATTCAGAAGGGTGGAGCTTCTGAAAGCATGAAGATAATGACAAAAGCATAATGCAAACATCTTTAAGGTGGTTCCAAGAACAGTGGGCCTTTCCAGTGAGGATTCTCTGCTGTCCAAAACCACCCCTGAGCTCATGCTACTGCCTCCCATTACTGTGGCACAGACCTTCTCAAAAATAGGTTTGCTCTCTATTTTCTCAAAGCATGTAGGAATTACAAAAACCCTTAACTGTACCGAGCAACTTTGAAGGTAACAAAGTGGATAAAAATTAAAAATTTGCTAATGGGAGGGATAACATTGCTGAGGCCTTGTTTTCTCAGGCAATTAGCTTTAAAAAAAGGGAAAAAATAACAGTGATGTGGAATCACAGCTTACTTACAAAGAACATAATAAATGTGAGACTTTGTGGATCTGTTATTTCAGAAAGAATTTCAGTGAATATATGTCCTTGTACAAACTCCATGCAATTGAAATGACAGCCATATTGGTTAACCCCAATTTCACAGACAGAAGCTTGTTGAGCTGGTCTGCAGCATTCATTAATAGACAGTTAACTCTGTTTTCTTTCCACATTTTTGTGTGTGTCTTTTTATCTCTCCCTCTAATTTCTTTTTCCCCAGTTGTTTAAATATAAAATCCAGAGACTAGTGCTGCATTCATTTCTGGTCTGATTTTCAGCTGCTGGTTCTTTTACACCTCCTGCTTCCTTCCTGTCTCCATGTAGGAGCAAGAAGAAGTGATAGACAGAGAAGACATTTACTTTTTATGCTGCAAATAAACTCTTAGTGATCAAGAGGAAAATAATTTTCTAATGCTATGATTCTGACAGGAAGGCAAAAAGAATCGCCTTGTTCAGAAACTACCCAAATCTAAATGTCAGGCTTGCAGATGACTAAAACACATAAATAATGATGAATGGTCATCTTCTGGTTTTAGATAAAACACAAACTTCCACTACAGCAGAGAATTTTATATAGCTCTCTGATGGAATCAGATTTAACTTCTGTGAACTTCTATAAGTCGTCCCATTTAGTAATTTCTTGGAATGTCTGTTATTTAGTATATCTTTAGTGCAGGAATTCTCTTACCCACTGCTGAAACAGTGCACCCTTTCTAAGTAAGGGATCATAGTTGCTTCATAACAGATCCATCCTAAATGTAGAAGTTCTAGAATAAAAAATAATACATCATCTCAATAAAAGAAGATCTCATCCCTACTTAAATATTTCCATACATTGCAGAAATAGAAAAATCTCCTGCTGGCACTGCCACTGTTATCTTGACTCTTGCATAAAGCCTAAGTAATCAGGCAAAGAGTTTTCTTCTCAAAATTAGTTCAGTGATGAGAGAAGTGCATATAGGATATGTTTCAATAAGTTGGTGAATACTTTAATTTTACTTTTTACTGATAGAATCAGACTTTAATGATTTGAGCAAGATCAAAATGGGCTCTTGAACAGTACAGGCATTTCTGTAATTGTGGTGAGGATTCCCTTACTCCCTATCCCAGAATGACACCTCTCATGCCCTCAGACCTCATTTCACTTTCCTCTCAGTGACAATTGTACAGTGTTAGAATGTGAACATGACATACCTTTGCTTATTTTGTTTATTTCTTTTTAAAAAATTTAGAAAGCCCAGTTTAACTTTTCTTTAATAATTGCATCCAAAACCAAACCACGGTGTGCCACTAGCCTGGACAGGTGGTCTACATAAGACATTACAGACCAGGCTGTGGGTAACAGGAATGTCTTCTCAAAGGAGACAGCACAGTTCAAACCTCTCTTCATGAAGAAGATCATCCTGAAGTAAAACTGGCATAGGTGAAAATGTAAAATATGTCTCTTTTCTCACCCACGCCCATCCCTGTCCTCCCCTGCTTTTCCCTGAAAAGGTGTTTACATATTCTGCTAGCAAAACAGGGAACCAAGAAGAGAAAAATACTGGACATTTAATACTCATGTTGTAACATCTGTTCAATTAGAGTTATTTTTTATACTTTTTTTGCATTAAATATCCAGTTAAGTAATGTGTTGTTTCAGTCCAAAACTAAATTGAGGATACTTTCTAGCATATCATCCTTCCAGCGTGTCTAAAATCTGTTAGTGACATAAAGGTAAAATGTATTAATTAAGACATTATCTTAACAATGGAAGCAACGAATGCCTCATAAAACATTTATGGAAAACCAATTTAGAGCTTCTGTGCTATCATAATTACAAATTTTCAAAAGTCCTTAAATGCTTATTTATATTATAGAATATAATGGCTCTCAAGTGGTCATTTATATCTACCTCATAAATACCATCCATGTTTAGAAGCTCTTTATAGCACGCTTTTGTCTGGATGTCCCAATATGCATGTGAGAACTTTAATTTATGATGTCATTTATGATGTCAGCATTTAATTTGGTTGTTTATTTGAGTGTTTCCTTAATTTTCTCATTTCTGAACAGAATCACAGCAGTTATTTTACTTTCTAGGTTTACCTTTTGCACAGGTACTCCAGACACTTGTTAGGACCTGTAGAACTTGAAAGACAGCGTGGATTATATGGGAATAATATACACCTGACCTGATATGGTATGTCAGAAGCAGCTTCATTTTATTTGTGAGACAATTATGAAAAATATAAAACAAAAACTTTTTAAACAAATCCTTCTTAGTAAAATATAATTTCAGAGAGATCAGATAATGCTGAGCATTTTTGTGCAGAATTTCTGATGAAATCAGATGGCAAAGACATTTGTTTAGAAGCCTAACAAGGGGATGAAGTAGACTGGAATTTTGACCTATCTGAAGATAGGGGTCAAATTCAGTCTGTACTGAGTAAGAAGCCCCATAGAGGAGAAGACAGGACCTAAGATACTTTGCCTGCATACACACAACTTATGCTAAATATTTAATCATCCATATGAGAAAAAAGATCCAAGTTCCTCTCAAAAAAACCCTTGGAAATACTGAAGACCACAATATTATTTGCTGTCAGTCAGGACAGTTTTGCATAGCAGATAGTATTCATTTTTCATAAATGGCTAATATTCTTATATTATTAGAAATCAAATGACTGAGTCATCATTGTATACCTCCAATTAAGATTTCCTTTATCATCTTCTTCAGCTTTGCTATATTGGTTATAAGAGATCTAATCCCAAAAGCCATGATAATTTACTAAAATGTAACTAAAGAATGTAGCTACACAGAGAAAAAGACGACAAAAGTATTAAGTCACTGGTGCTATCTTGAAAAGAATGTCAGCACTTGCTCAGAACTGTGCTTTGAGTCAGAAGCTCCATTCAGCAGCAGATGACCTGTATTTCTTTGGCTAGTAATTGCTTAAATAGCTGGCATCAGTATACAAAGATCTCATGGGCTACAGCTGGACTGAGCATTTGCAAAACATAGCAATGCACTCAAAAGCTTTTTAATCTTGCTGTGATATGAGTGACAGTCTAAGAAACATCAGAGAGAGAGATAAAAGCTAGAAGCTGAACACCTAGCCTTTCTGCAGGGAAATCATGCCCATGATGCCAGATCAACACTTAAAACACCAATATCTATTTAACAAAATATAAAAGTGAGGTAATTTCTCATTTATAGTCATGTTATATGACAAATAGAAGGAGCCTCATTAGAATGATTTGTTGTCAGCTTCTGGCTTCAGAACTCAATTCATTCAATCACAGTTGAAAGTGTCATCTACAAGAGTCTACACTGAACAAATTGGTAGAAATAATACAGTAATTACTTTGAAGGACTGAACAGCAATACCATGATTTATGACATTTTCAAGGAGACTAGTCATTCCTAAGCTCGTGAGTTGCTATCTAAAACAAATGCAATAAGCTTTTTTTGCATCCAGAATCTGTTACTGATTACACCTTCTACAGGTGTGCTCCTGCCACCTCTGTAATGCAGAGGTTCTGTGTACCAAAGTGAGAGAGATCTAATTGCACATGGAATAATATTCTTTTCTGAGCATCAAAGGAAAAAAGATCTTACCAAGCCTGACTGAACCAGGAAAATTACCAAGTGCTATTTACCATATCCTGACTCAGAGCATTGAGAAGTTAGACTCACTAAGCCATGGATATGGATTCTTCTGTACTTTGACTCAATTGATTTCACAAAAATCACATGAGGAGATGTAGTTTTCTATTAGGTTTTCTTTGTCTGGGTCAGTAAAATATTATTAGCCAGCTGGGAAAAGATTGAAAGTATTGGGAAAATGGAAAATACTGCAAGAAAGCAGGCAGTGGCTTTCAAAATACTATATAACATCTTCAATACAATAAGGAAGTTTAGACAGATTAATAGAGAATACTGAAAGGTAAACAGTGCTGGCAAAAACAGAGATCTGAAATAAGCAGAAAATTATAGTGAAAGTTACTGAAGAGCTCACTTGTTTTAACACACATTGTTTTAAAACAAAACACTAAGGAGACCTGTAGCTAAATACGTTTAACTACTGTAAAATGTTCATATATTTAAATTTAATCAGTGTATGAGAAAGTTCATATACATGAAAGAAATACCTGCCATCCCTTTCAGAGATATATAATAATTTTCTCAAAAGTAACAAGCACTTTTCCTGTGCTAGAAATATAACACGTGAAAATAATTATCATTGAAAAATTCAAAGTATTAAATCAAAAATTTCAAGTTGCTGTAATATTTATCTGTGTTTTCAAATCAAGTTACTTTTTTTTTTTAATTCTGTTCCTACCCACTACACCAGAAATAGCATATCTATAGTGCCAGCAAAATGATGCAGTTCCTATCACAGATCACTTTTTCTGGTTGCAGAAATGGATTTCAAAATGCTGTAAACTAAATGCTGTCAACAAATTGCCAGAAAAAATAAAGCAGTTGACAGACATTGTATCAATAAATGGTTACAGATTTTGAAGACTTAAAAATTAACTATAGTTCATAGACATTATTCATTGTAAGCTTTTAATTGCCGTATGTTTTCACCAGCAGACTTCACTTTGAAAATAGATTTCTTCATCACATTGATTTCACAGTTACAATCAACAATGTTGAACATCTTAATATATTCAACCACTCATACTGTAAATATCTACAATCATTAAAACCTAATTTCATGTTTGTGAGCAATAAAATTCATACTCAGTCTCTTTTTCCAGTTCAGGAACCGATCCTGATTTCAGAGATCATATTCTGTGTTTCCTTAGTAGTTTTAAATGCAATTTGATCCCAAATATGATAATCCCTTTAAATTGCCTGATAGCAATCTGTTCCTCTTACTCTGCACAGAAAGAAGAACAAGAGAGCTGTTTAAAGTATGCTTAACACTAAAGCTCTCTGGAAGATTAATATTCAGTTTTGTGGCAAGTTTTGAGGTTTTCCCTTTGCTTTTGATCTGCAATAATGCAAGGAAATAACTTTTAATAGAGTATCAAATTTATGCTAAAATGTCTATAAACAAGTGAGCTATCAAATTTGTCTTTATTTTTCCCCCTTTTTTCTTTTCTCGCCACCCTTTTTCCTTTTTTTCAAACACATAAAGCTACCAGAAAGTTCAGGATTTTAAAAATTCCTTTGTGTAAATTTTAACAAAGTCATATTTCTCTGAAATATCACATTCAATAAACCCACTTTTCAAAACAATTTCATCTAAACAGAAGGATGCTCGTTATCTACTCTTATTACTATGCATGCCATCACACAGAAAAGCATTATGGCTTATTGCAGAGAGCATTGTGGCAAAAATGTGGGGTGCACAAAAATTCCAGAGTAAAGAGCTCTCCATTAATACGTTTGCTCCAATGCCTTTCACGATGCTGTACACAGCACCATGTGCAGCTCTGCAGGGACAAAAACGTCTGAGTCATCATTCAGCTGCTATCTAGAAACTTTTGCAAAATAGCATCTGTGTTTACACAGGCAGACACTCCCAATGCATCTGCAGATCCGGCACGTGGCAGAGATCTCTCTGCAGCCGGGTCCTCCTCTCTGCGAGCGCTGCATCTGCCAGACCAAGTGCATATCAAAATAAGTCATGTTTGGCTGCAGATACTTTCTGAACTTTCAAAACACTGCTGACTCTCTAACATGATCTTCAGACAGCAAATGTTAACAAAACTCTTCTCTCAGATGTGAAATTCCCGGCTCCAAACCAAGGATATTCATAGTTTTTCCCTGAGCCAACACAGCTTTCCAAGTCACTACATGCAACCCAAACACTGCCTGTTAAAAATTTATTAGAAATTAATATGCAAATTATGCACAAAATGGAACCCATGTATTCAAAATTCTACATTATCTAACAGCATGATACAATGTGGGTCTGCTTCTTGAACCACACAACAAAGACACAACTTATATGCTTTACACTGTCACTTGCTCTGTTAAACATAATGTTGAACAAAAATAAACATCTCTGGACTAAAATAATTAATTCAGCTCCTGTTAACTTGTCAGCATTTTGAGAACCAGACTTAAGCTTTTCTGAAACCATAGCTTGTCTTCTGTCCTTTTAATTTTGAAACTGACTCATAATTTGCAGACCCGACTTTGTTCAATGTTCCAGATGGTCTTTTCTTCAGTCATCTTTCTTCCTTTAGCCTATAATCTTACCTCTAGACACGGTAGGTACAGATAACACTAAACTACTGCCTTTTGCTCTAATTATTGGCTGCTATCTGATCTTCCTTTTGATTTTCATATTTACTTTCTCCTTTGGTCTTGATGTTTGCTCATTTATAGTGCAAGAACAGCTTCTGTCATGATATGGAATCTCGTGCACACCTCATTTCTGAGCCTGATCATGCACCTCTCTCATTCCTAATTTGATCATAAAACTGGTAAAACAACAGAAATTATTCTTTTGCACTACCATATTATTCTAAGCAATTGTTTTCCCTAATTATTGAGACTTCATGGTGGTAAACAATTAAATGCTTCCATTTTCCTCCTTAAATAGGATCATCTATTCTTTGAAAATCTCAAAATAAAAGCTATAACTACAAATTGGCTTGGAGATTTCAGTGCTAGGTATTCTATTTCTCTTAATACTCAGACTGCATTATGTTATTTCAATGCTTACAACAAGGGATGTATATTACATTCATCTTTCTCCTTCTGCACTAAAAATCCTGCTCTGTCTCATGGCTACCAGTTTAAAAGTTAGACTGCAAAATTCTTTTTATTTTCTAGCGAAACATATATTTAAATATTGCAGGAACCTGGCCTCTTCCCAGGAGATATTTTATTAAAGCCAGCTGTGAAGTAATTATTGAACATGCTAAAAATGGCTCTTGAAAGTAGAACAATGTGAGTTTTGTCCAATTTTTATTCACACACTGAGCCTTGACTAAATACTGCATTCCAAGAACTCACTCTCTTATGAAATGTAGTCTGAACAACTTCAGAAACATAATTTCTGAGAAATGTGAGAATCTAGGTCAAGGACTGATTGTAGCAGAATTTGCTAACATAAAGGAGTATGTTTTTCCTAAATAAAAACCATACTTTCAAGCATCATTGAAGACAAAATAATGATGCAAGCACACAGAAAACAATTAGAGAATAAAAACTTTCCATGTAAAATTCAAGCTGTATTGCACATATTGTTTCTCTTTACAGAAATAAAGGGCTTTGTTTCATTGGGATTTGTAATCCAGAAACATTCTGATATTGCATATCTCGGATGAATTTCCCAATATTTGTATTTTTTGGGAACATTTGGATGTATATTTTTATGCCATATTAACTTCTCACATCATATTCACCTCCATGAATATGAGGTGGGGTTTTTTAAGCATAAATGATAAATAATTGTCTTCAGGAGGAGCATGGCCTAATTTTGAGTTCTTTATGATTACTCCTATATTTTCTAGAAAATAAAATTCATACCTCTAGCAATAAATTCTAATTGGTTCTGCATTTGCATACCAATGGATAAAAGTATTTAAAATCCTACAGATATCTACTGCTGACTACATGCAATCCAAACACTGCCTGTTAAAATTGATTAGAAATTAATATAACTATCCTATGTATTCCCAGCTTGACATCTGTAATATGCAAAGAATGATCATTCTTAAAGGGGCCATGCTTGTGAATGCTGTGTTTAATTAACACCCCAGGGAAAGAGAAAAAAAGGAGGAGGAAAAGTACTGTAGCCAAATTTATTCTGAGTTTGTAGTGATGTTAAACATTGCATGCCAGGTTTAATGGCATGTATTCATCCAGCTAACACAGTGTCTTCCTGAGAACAAATGGTGGTGTCTGCCTTCAGGAGATGAGGATTTTGAAGTGAATTTGGGAATGCACAGTAGATTTCTATTTTATTTTTGCTATTAATATGTGCTAGGCACAAGCACCCAAGCTGCTCCTTGTATGCAGGACAACTTCTCACGCAGGATCCAGAGAATTCTTGTTTGTCTGTAGTGATGTCTTTAGGTTTGTAAGGGAAGGATTCCATGCAGCAGCAATCTGTGCAAGCCATACCAATAAGTTATATTGAGACTGACACTTCCCTTTTTACTCCTAACTGCTACTGGTATGTGTGAGAGTACAACACTATTTTTGGTATGAAGACATTACATGCAACAGTTACATTCAGAAAAAGCAAATACCTGAGCAAATTAAAGTCAAAGATTGAAATATCCCAAACAAAAAATCTTGTATTGTAGGAGGAGATTTGAACATCACTACAGAAGTTAAAAAATAACAAAAAAGCAAAATGGTACTCTACCATAAAACTGCATCAGTACAGCAGAAAACGCCTTCTTACACCTGCCACAAGAATATTACCCACTGCAACACTCCTGGGTCAGGCTCTGCTTGGAGTGAAAGTTGTAGCTGAAGGAACAAAAGATCAGGACAAGAACAGGGTTAGATCCTACCTGCCCAGCTGTGGCTGCTGTTCAGTAAACCAACAGAGAAGAAGCTCCAGGTAAAATTGACAGGCTTAGCTATAAACCAGTCCTAAAGCAGTAGGCACTTTAGGAGAAACAGTCTAGATGAATGTCAATAAAATAAACACAAGAGATCAGGAAAAACAGTGTCCCTTACAGCTGCTTCTGTCCTTAGCACAAAGGAAAAGGCTACGAAGGCTGGACTTCTTTGCTTATTATTTTTTCAAAGCTCAACTGCCAATTAAGACTTGAAGAGAACATGAATAACAAAGGCCTTATTGCCTGAGTGAGAGCTTATTTCATTGAAACAGAAATCTGGGAAGACATAAAGTATATATATGTGTTTGCATCACTGAAAATTTCCGTGCTGTCAGTACAGTGATATTATCTCAATCTGCACATACAAAAAGAGTATCACACACTAAATGTCAGACTGAAGTGTTAGGTTATTTAATCTTTGTCATTAAACTGTGATCAATGTAAACACATAAATACCTGCAGAGGGGAAAGAACCAGGGGCAAAATAATGTGAGGGGATGAGCACAACCCAGGGAGATCCCACCTGACTTGGTTCGGGGCACAAAGGTGCCGAGGCTTGTCCAGCTCTGCCCGGCACCTCAGCCATGGTGCCAGCCACAGGGCAGGGCTCTGCCCTTCCCACCTACATTGTTACTACAATTTTCCCATCTGCAAACCAGAGAGCAGCAAGTCCCTGGCCCTACACAGCCCCAGGCTGGGTCCTGTGCTGCCAGGTCTGGTTCTGGAGGAGCGCTGACTGTGCTGTCCCTGCAGCCACCCAGGAGAGGGTCATGTCCTTCCCAGCAGGGCAGCCTGGGGCAGGCACAGCTCCAGGGGAGCAGCCAGAGTCCATGGAGGGCTGGGCAGTGGGGACAGGATGGCCCAAGGCCAAAGGCAAGGGGGCAGTCTTGGGGATGGCTTGCGCCTCACCCCGTGGCCATCAGCAGGATGCCACAGTGCTCCCTCCAGGCCTGGAGAGGAGGGACAACATGGTACAATACAAATGGCAGCGCTGTGGACCCAAAGGTGTGAGGTGGGAAGCCCTTCAAGTACCTTGAAGGAGATGTCCTTCCTCAGCTGACATCCTCCACATGGACACCTGGGCCAAAACACCCACTTAGGCACTCAGCAAAGCAATGGGCACCTCTGAAGGATACACTTTGTTCTGACATCTAGATCTTCCTGTCAGTCCGGGGGCAGCTCTAGCAGCTCAGCATGGAGAAAGCCTCAGTGCCTTGGATGAGGTGTGTGGCTTTTCCACAGCTGCAGTGGCTGACCTTTCTTTCAGCTTGCCTTCTAAATTGATGTTTTTAGGCAGCACTTCATGGCATCCCATGCCTTTTGGTGGCTTTCACTTTTGCGAAGAATTTTTTTTTCAGGATCCATACCATGTCTCTTGTATCTTCCTCTCAAAGTTGTGTCTTCTTCCTTGGTTTTTTTTCTCTGTTTTTGCAACATCTCTGAGATTAGTTTTGGCATGTTTTGGTCCTTTGCACTGCACCTCATTTCCTCCCAGACCATTTTCTTGTAGTCACTAAATTTCCCAATTTTATGGGTTTTTTTGTTATTTCCAATTGCATTTCATTTGATTCTATCTCCTTTCCAGAGTGTTTATATGCCTTTCTTTTCTGTTTTGCAAGATTTCGTTTCCCTTTGGGAAGTGAAACAAAATCTTGCAATTTCTATGGGGATCCCTGACAAGTAGATTTGTTTTTTATCTGTAGTTTATAAATGGTTGCATCTGAGCACCATTTAGTCTTAAGAAATGCTGCAGTGTTGGTCTTGGTCCTTCTCTCTGTTTACGTTCTCACACATTACAACAATTGTAGGTAGGTTTGTTTTCCATCTTGAGATTGTATTTACACAACTAAAGGCAGTTCACTTCTTTGATTCTTCCAGACTAGCTGCAGGGGTAACACAAGGATAGCATGTGGTAACACTCAGGTTCAGGCAAATTATCTGAGTCAGAGCAGCAGATAAAATACCTGCATGCCTCTTCAGCAGAGCTCCCTCTCTCCCTCCCCCAGGCTGCAGGCTGCGCTGAGCTCCCTGCGACTGCAGATTCGCTCCTTGTCTCCATAAGCTGCACTCGTATCTCCGCTGCTGTACAAAAATATCCTCCCAGTCTGCTTTCAGAAACCATCTGCTTCCTGCAGTGGAGAAGTAGTACTTGGGGCCAGGATCCTTGAGAGCAGCTATTTTCACTCTGTGATGACTACTTCAGTTAACAGGCTGCTGTAGCCATCTTGCCCTTATCAAAAAATGGTTTTTTTTTTTGTCCAGTTTCTCATTCACTAAGAAGGCCTACCCACAGACCCTGACATCTGTGGTGTGGCAGAGAGTTGTGTGACTCATTCAAACTCTAAAGGTGATGGTCACTCGAAAGAATCAAATAATGCTCTTTGTGGTGGGAGGAAAAGGATTCCAGACCATGTCTCTTCAAGAGATTTGAAGCTGAATAATCTTACGGCATATCACCTGACAATAAACTCTGATATAATGAATTTATACTGGCCACATAGATCTGGCAGTTTCCCTCACATATCAATGACAAAACAATGTCTCTGTAGCACCCAAAGAAAGGGAGACATCAGTGCAAGCAGGAAAAATGTTTTGACAGCCACTTAGAAAACAGGGCAGATATTTACATTTTATTTCTGAAAGTCTCAGCTGTGATGTCACCTTCAAACTTTTCTAACAGTAGCAATAATATATGTAAGTATAAAGTACTATCAAACCTTTTCTATAATCATATTAAATACTGTCTGAATTAAATATTGTTCTGTGTTAGAAATTAATACTTTTCAGCATCTTTTTTTTTTGAGGAAGGTTTCCTCCTTTACTCACCAGGATGCATGCTACCTCGCATAGAGGTACTGCATCAGGAAATGGCAAATCCTCACCAAAGTCCTGCTTTTTCTTTTTCAGTAAGGCTTAATAGAAAAGAAAAGAAAGAAAAAGAACATAATAGAAACAGTATATACTTATATATAAATATTTATATATTTGTAGCAGAAAGAAAAAGAACATAATAGAAACAGTATATATTTTTTATGCCGGGCCTGCAAAAAAGAATGTAATGCTTGAAATCCAAAAATTTTTTTTAAACTCTTCATGAAAAATCATTAGGACATCTGTGATATTGTACATAGTCTAAGAAAATTATGAATACATTTCTTAAGAGGCCATTTTATTTCTAAGAGTTTTTCTACAATTCCTAATACAGCACTGACTGACCATTCATGAGAAGAAGGAAATCATTCCAAATCTGCAGAATCTCTTTTTCCCTATGCAAACACTGTGTTCTCCAGGCTAAAAAAGAAATAGGAGAAGGAACTACACCACTGAGACTCAGAGTCAGGCTCTCTGACTCAAAATCCTTGTTAGGAAGCACAGGCTAAGAGCACTTCCCAGAGACCTTGGCAGGTGAGCTAGGATTTGTACAACAGCTGTGTGTTGGTAATGGACCCTACTCACCCTCTGTCATACCAACCAGTGCCTCAAAAGAGCAATATAGTGATTGTGGGTTATATGTGTAGCCTTTTAAATGCTACATATTTTTGCTTTCCTGTATTCTTCTAAGGCATAAACATCACTTTCTTGATGCTTCATTGACTTTCATGTCCAAAAATACAGGAATCTGAGATGGCATAACACAAGTATGGTACAACAGAGACCCATGCTAAAAAACTCTGGGTTTTGAGATAAAAAAGTTTAATTGAACTATTTTTCTTAACAGTTCCAAAGGAAAACAATTCATTTTCAGTGCATAAAAATCTTCTTTAGATAAAAAAAAATTATTATAAAAAATCGGAAAATAAGTAACTTTTGAAGGATGAAATAGATTTAGCTTTGACCACCTAATAATAAAATTCATTAAAAGGGCAGATAATGATTTGATTTAAGTCCTACTGCCATTTTTGAAGTCTTCTTTATAAACAGAGAGGTTATAAGTATGTATTGTTGCCAATCAGAGGTTTTATGGATGTGCAACTACATTCTTACATGCATTAACATCTTACTAACCTGTTAAGGGAAAGCATATCTTGAACAGATGAGAGAATTTCTGAAAATTCTAGGATAAAATACAGGATCCAGTGTTTGCAATCTTGTTATAAAGAAGCATTTTAAGAGACTCTTCTGAAACAAAATCACTCAGAAAGGAAACATACAGGGCAGAAATTATTTTTTATTAACTTCTATGTTTTTCCTTTTTTCACTGTTTCTGCTGGAAGAATGTCAATGTAGTTGATTTCTGGAAAAGGGACAATTTGACTGATTAAACCAGGATGCTGCACTTTAAATATTCAGCTGGTTACCATGGCAACAGTTTTACTTTGACACACAGCTTATCTTGTTTTAAGGAGTGCAGCCTGTTGTTATGGCAATTTGGAACACCACTATTTTTTTCCCCCACACAGAAAATAAAACAGTAGTTAAATGGGTTCGATAATTAAAAATCTAAGCTTGATTCAGTATCTTGTAGAATGCTGTAGTTTATCAAATTTAGCAAATGAAATTTGACTGAATCGAGAAAGAAAGAAGCAA
Source organism: Zonotrichia leucophrys gambelii (assembly GCF_028769735.1). Classification (NCBI taxonomy): domain Eukaryota; kingdom Metazoa; phylum Chordata; class Aves; order Passeriformes; family Passerellidae; genus Zonotrichia; species Zonotrichia leucophrys. The sequence continues at coordinate 22,646,390 of NC_088173.1, read as the reverse complement.
AGTTCATGAAGATATAAAGATAAAGGATTATAATTTTTACCCCTAAAAGGAAAAGTAGGTTGTAGAGGTATTTTTAATGATGAAAATTCACTGTTTTCTGCTTTCATGAAGAAACACATTATTTTGTCTTGCTGATTCCTTCAGAAGCAAAATCTAAATATAAACAGATACAGAAGAACCAATACAAATTATTCCCTAAAGCTCTTAGCATTGCAGCAGAATGAATATTTTCTAACTGAAATTTCATAAACAGTAATACTAAATGATAAAAGTTCTGACCTAAACTAAACATCTTTCAAAAAAATTAACATTTTTAAGAACCTAAATTTACACACTACTCCCCACTGATACACATATTTTACATTACATGCTAAGCATCATGCACATGCCTGCATATTTTAAATAAGAATAAAATCTATATGCCTTTTGCTACAGGCATATTGAATGACTCCCTTCTCTTTAATCTTCAGAAAAACTCAGTTCATGTTTAATCAAAAATTGGGATGGTCCTGTGAGTAGAGGAGAGAGCTAAAGGGGCATCCAGCAACCTGAAAAAAAGATCAGGTAGAAACTTTGATACTTTGATCCAGTTGTCCAGTCTCTAAAGAGGTAATAGATAAGGTCTTTGCATTAAGCAAGTCTAGTTAGGATCTACCTGATGCACTTAAAGCTTGAAAGTGCAGTGAGGTTTTCTTTAGTCTTTTTTAAATTATAATACATATCAATATTTCAATATTTACAAGATTTATACTGGGGTAGTTCCTGGAGGTTCCAACATCCCTATCACTATTTCATTTTTTTTACTATGAACAAGAACTGACTCAGTATATAAGATCAATCAAATTAATTTTGAGTTTCCTCTTCTATCTTGTCTATAAATAAGCAAACAGACTTCCATAGGTGTGATGTCTCCAAAGATTTTTACAAACAATATTCTACACAAAAAAAAAAAAAAAAAAAAAAAAAAAAAAAAAGTAGAAATTATGAATTCACTTCCTGAATATCTATTTTGGGAAAGAAGCATGAAAAGAGGGATTGTAGATAAAATCTGAATGTTGTGCTTCAGATCTCCCTCTTTGTGTAATGGCATCAAAGTTGCTCTGAGCTTTCATTTAGTTTCTTTAAAACACTGTTACTGTCTTGCTGTATTGTCTTCTCACCTTTCTTCTATGCCTTTTTTCCCCTCTGATAATTACCAACTTTAACAACTATTAGACCCAGTGTTGTCCTCCTTCCTGGAGTCTATGAATTTAATTTCGTTCAGAGCTTGTATCTTTCAGAGCTTCATTCCCTCCAGCATTTTGCCTCCCTATTGCTGTTTCTCAGTTTTTTCAATCTTACTCATGATACATGAGGACAGATGTAATTTCAGACATTCTTTTCTCTTCCTTTAAGAGAATCCTACTGCTGCTTTTGTTATGGAGACCACAGATTTGAAAAGTCTTTTCCTGTGCTTCATATATCCACAGAAAGGATGGGGGAAAAAACAATGTGAAGCCGTACAACATTAAGCTGGATGCAGCTTAACAAATATACTTATGGCTAGCAATGAGAAAGGTAGCAGAGCTAAATGTCTTTTGACCCTTATTTTCTGGGTGACTGCATGAGGGGCAGATGTTTTCCATTTTGCCTAACAGAACACAAATCTGTGAGCTTGCGGTGAATTTGTACACGAAGGAATAAAGCAGTGACCAGCTCATACAAGATACCAGCTCTAAGTATTTGGTGGCTTTTAGCACTGTCCAGTTTTAGCTACCAGTGAAGGGGAGGGTTGCTGTGTGCCACTCAGGTGAGGCAGGCAGAAGCAGCCCAGACTCAGGGGTGGGGCATCTCCAGAGATTCCTTGGAGCAGCTGGACTGGGATTGCCCAGGGCCCTGCAGAGGAGCAGGGCAAAGGGTGGGACTGGCAGCCAGGAGTGCCCACCCCCAGGTGACACACTCTTGTAGAGATGGTTTTCCTGCCCCTCCTGTCAGTCGAAATTCAATGTTAAAGAGCTGGTTTGAATTATAGACATGCAGCACTTTCCAACAGTTATGTGAACAGATGGGAATGCAGTTTATATTGAACATCTGAGAAAATCATCTTACTGTTAAATGTATTAAACAGCAGCTTCCCAGTCTCAGATTATTTCTTTAAGCTACTTGGATGTCAGCCTCGTGCATTCCTAATTGGGAGATTTCAGCAATATGATTATTCTCTCTGAAATTAGATTTGCTTATTGCTTATGTTTCTTGATTGCTATCAGTGCCTTTCCACTTTTGTTTCCCAGCTATTTAATACTGTTCTTTTTTCCTTTCATTCCCTCTCTTTCCTGTATTTCTTTGGTTTTCATTTTTTCTTAAAAGAATAATAATGGGAATTTAATAGTCCACAGATAAGATTATTAAAATCCCATTTAGTAAAATAGTAATAGGAGATTAACATAAGATAACAGAGAAGAAATGAATCTTTCTCATTGGTTCAATAAACAGTCAATTTCTGCTAAATTTGAGAATAATCTCTACCCAGCCTATATACGATTTCTCTGTACATCCATTAGTTGTATGATGAAATCAGCAGATTTAATTTATATCTTCAAAATTTTTCTCATTTATCTTTTACAAGGGCAGTGGCAGAGTCAAACAGTATGTGTGCTATTGGCTCAAACTGAGCAAAAAGAAAAAAAAAACAAACAGCAGAAGGTTTCCAACAGAAAAAAACAATTCTTTAGCTCTGAATCTTTCTAATGCCCACATCTTTAGATTGCCGCAACTGACTACAGCTTTCCATTTATAGATTATTGTTACCATTATCACATTCTCTAACACTGTCACAAATGCTTAACTTGCTATTACATCTGGATGCCCCCAGCAATTTCACTGAATAAAATCCAATTGCAGAAGGAATGCTGGTGAACATGATAGAGAGATATAGCAAACTGAAATGGCATTTCAAAATTTTGCTAGATCCTTTCTACTCAGGCCAGTCCTATTACTCATCTTGTTCTTATTACCTCCTTTGATATAGTATTTGATGGTTTTCTGCTGTGCCCATTATCACATATGGAGCTAGAAGTAGTTTGCAGTTGGTTTATGAAGAATCATTTCCAGAAGGAGGGGAAAAAGCAACACTGTGCAGACTTAAGTTGGACACCATAGGAGTTTGGTCCTAAGTCTCACTTTTTTAGTTTACTGTGTGGGCATGGAAAAGCAAATTTGACAAAACTATGGAACTGTCAAGTTTCTTTTTCAAGGACAGGAGGACGTCATTGCTGTTACTCACCCTGAGTCAGCAATAATTGCAGTGAGACTTGGGATCAATCTAGAAATACTTTTCCAATAGTAGTTTCACTTTTTTATTGAGCAGACTACTTTTTTTAAATAGCAGGACATTAGAGATTGTTCAGCTTGCAAACAGTATGTGGGCCAGAACTAGTGAAGTAAGCAGGAACAGCTTTTAACTACATCAGAAACCTGCAACATCAGCTGAACACAGTGCAGAAATCTTCGGACCTGTGCAATGTGCCTGCAGCTTCATCTGTACCTATACTGTACAACACAGTGATTCTCTGGGGCCACTTGACTTCTGTATTTCTCGTGCTAACATAATGTTTCTTCTTATTGATTTCTACTCTCTTCCTTCCCAGCATTCCTAATATCCTCCAAAGGATGCTAATATCTTAAATCAGGCATTCTCAGTTTCCTTCATGCTTCATAATCATCTGCAGGATGTGGTAGGAAAGGTTGCAGAGCTGCTAGTCTATAGGATTCTGTGTGAATGTAGACTCAAAGGGATGCCAAAGTATCAAAAAAACTCCATGAAATTGAGAGTCCTCCTTCCCCTGAAGAAATCAAGGTTTGGAAATTTTGCAGCCTGGAAGGGGTTACACAAAACTAGCTTAGTAAAATTTGTAGATGTGGTTCAGAAAGGAGAAAAATAAAATATGAAACTAACTTTGAAATTGTTGTTTCCTTTTATTGAATTTGATATGTTAGCATTCAGAGTTTTATCAAAAAATAAACACTTGTTTATTAACAAATCCATTGTTAGAGGATCTGGCTTCACAAGAAAGCCCTCCTTGAAAAAACTAGTCAGCTGCCAGTGGGAATCTTTATAGCATCGATAGTAATGAAAATTCATGGAAAAACAAAGAGGACAAACTCAAGAATAAAAGAGATATTCTATCCTGTTACTGGCTGACAGTGACTATGCATGTCCTCCATTCTGCCTCTGTTTATCTGAAGATGAATACCAATTTGGGGTTTGGGGCTTGCCTGACACTTTTTTCCTCCCCATTAGAGACAAAATGGAAGAGATCTGATGAAAGCAGCTGATCTCCTGCAAAGTGTCATGGAGGTGGTGCAGTTAGATGTAATTTGTACACTTAAAGGTTTAACAGAGCTAGGAAATGAGAATGCAAAACCATCAAATATTTTGCTTACATAACCTCAGGTTTACATTTTTCTTTGTCAGCAAAGTTTGAGGTAGGAAAGAGACTGATTAAATTCAACTCAATCCTATGAGCAAGCGGAGAGAACTTACTCTGTTCAAGGACAAGAAAGTTTGGGAAGCCAAAGGCAAGACACCAGCACCTGGCATGCTAAAGTTGTAGCCTTTGGCCTCAAAGTTTATCTGCCTTTGCCATCTGCATGTGTTTCAATGCACAAAAATGCAGTCCATTTAAACTCAGAATTGTACACCTCTGAAAAGAATACTGGTTTTTGTAGCGGGGGGGCCACAGAGGTGGCCCCAGTAAGAAGCTCCCAGAAGCTTCCCCCATGTCCAACAGAGCCAATCCCTGGTGGCTCCAGGACAGACCTGCCACTGCCCAAGGCTGGGCCAGTTAGAAATGGTAGTTATATGTCTGTGATAACACACTTAAGAAGGCAAAAACCAGATGTAACTGCAGCTAGAGAAGAGTGAGAATATGGGAGAGGAGGAACTCTGCAGACACCAGGTCAGTGAAGAAAGAGGCAGAGGCAGTGCTCCAGGTTCTGGAGCTGAGAAGGACGGAGGGGTGGGGGGAAGGTGTTTTTAAGGCTCTCATTCTCTGATTTTTTTAGTGATAAATTAAATTAATACCTGCAATTTGATTTTTGCCCCTGACAGTATTTGGTAAGTGACCTCTCCCCTGTCCAGCTGAGGAGGGGAGTGACAGAGTGGCTTTGGTGGGTGTCTGGTATCCAGCCAGGGTCAGCCCATTGCAATACCACTGTCCAAGGAGTTTAATATATGTAATAGTTTTGAGAATACTGAATTTAACTCGTTAAATACAAAGGAAAGCTAGACAAAGCAAGCTTGAAGCACAAGGAAAAACTAGTGGCTGAGATATATAGACTATGCTGAAATTCTTTCCAGTTTGCAGAGAAAATACCAGAGAGGAGCATGGGCCCATAAAAAAATGAAAACAAAAACAAAAACAAAAGAACCAACCAACCAAAACTAACTGTTTCTCTTTCCATGTATAAATTATTTGTCAAGCTTCAAAGTTTATCAGCACACAAAAATAGAAATAGTCTTTATTATAAAGTCAGATGGGGAAAAGAAGAAAGAGAAATCTCTTGATGTTTCTGGAGTGCAAGCTCCAGATTAAACATTTACAGTCACTGACATTTATTCCCTTAGTATCTTCAGTCTTTTAAAGCTGTTACTACGCTCCATTCCCATCCTAATTCTACCCTTGTCTCTGCCAGAGCTTACCTCCACAGGAGTGATGCAGAATACCTTTTACCTCCTCACTAACACCTCTCAAATTCAATGGCTTGACTTTACATTGCAGAAAGAGCAAACTCCAAGAGAGGTGCAAGACTCCAATCTTCAGGAGACAAGAAATATCTGGGTGCTTAATTTTGCAAACTCTTCTGTGGAAAGAGTAACATTGAATAAAAAGTAAAAATGGGACGGGTGTGTTTGAGAACTTACACTGGTTTAGATTCATTAGAATATGTCTTCCAGTGCCTTATTTTCACATTTTCCAGCTACACATGACTAATAACAGACCTTATTTTAGCCAGTCAAGTCTTTAGCAAAATTTTCACAAAACCTAGCAGAAGAAAAATTATGCCATTACTTCATTTAGGACAAGTTTGTATAAAAATAATACTTCCTTTCAATTTTGAGCTACTCTTTACCACCTACATCTTTTAGTGAATTTATCCTTTAGTGAATACAATGTAATTTAGTCATATGTTGTAAGGTAATTCCTTTGAAGGGTTATTGACATTAGGCTTTTTGCACAACCACAAAGGAAACACTGAATGACATGTTACTCTCCTGCTGCTCCATCTCTGCCACTCTTATTATGGGAAATTGCACAACAGTCTGAAGTCTTTGGTTACATCTGCTTTCATGTTGGTATTGTCAGATTGTGGTTTGACACCTCAATTGGTATCTGCAAAAGTAATTATATATTTTCAGTGTGGATTTTTTCTTATATATTGCAGGCTGAATTTTCTCATGACACCATTTTGAGAACGCACATTCAAATAGGAGATTCACAGGTGTTATTTTTATATCATGTTTTCTATCTCCAGCATTACAAAGTGTCTGAACCTCTTTTGTCCAAAAGACGAACAAAAGAGCCATTCTATACCAGAAATTACACTGTGCTAAAGCTTTCTCCATGTTCACTTCTGATAATTCAACATGGAATTTTTAGTTTGATCTCTCTCCTTCAGAACTGTGCTTTACACAGTGTGGTGCTGCCTCAAGGCACATAAATTAATGCAGAATGAGTTAGCACAGACATGAGAACTAATGTATGATAAATTACACTGGGTTTCATTTTGAGGTAACATAGCAATAATGCTTTGGATACTTAAGCCACCAGGGGTGCAACCCATGACACAGCATTCTGATATATGGATACCTGTTTAGTTTCTTCAAATTAGATTCCCAGCCTCAGGGAAATAAATAAATGTTGTTAAAAGGATTAAAAATACTGCAAATAGTCTTTGTTTTCTCAACGCTGTCTCAATCATGTTTTGAAACGAATGAAAGAAATTTAATAAAGTAGAGTTGATACAAGTTGAAGTAGGATATATCTGGGAGTTCTTAAATTGTTGTTGGTTCCAAGCAATGTAGATATCTCTTATAGCAAATATGAAGCTGCACATAATGAGTTAGTCAAAATCTGGACTAAGAGAGCACAAAGGGGATATCTCTAAGTTTTGTCAGATTTGTGTTCTCTTGCAATATTTATAATTTTTCCAGTGGGAGAAGAGCAAGGAAAATGCTCTGCTCCTGAGAGTTTCACTTGGACATACCCTTAGTCAGAATGCATGATGGACATCTCATTGCATTCCACATTCCAGCATTAGGATGCACAAATACAAATGAATTTAAATTGATTCATATTGCTTTCAGAAAGAATGGAAGCACAGCTACAGCATATATAGGCTTCTGTCTGTCCATTACCTAACTCAATGAGATAATTTAAGTATATCAGCCCTCTAAAATTGTCCTGACTGGATTAGTTCTTTTGCAAGAAAAAAAAATCAGAGTTAGAATGAAAAATACAGTTCTCTGATAACCAGAACATTAGCATTAAAAATCAGAAACTCTGGTCACTGGATCAAATATGTGATTTATCCTAGCCATAATATAAATGAAATACATTAGAACAAATATGGCAACTGAAGTAGCTGTGCTATGCTTAGTTCACACACTTTTGTGCCTATAATTTTGGACTAGTAAAGGGTTTCTGAAAGAATAAAGTGGTAATGATAGTAATTAAAAAATTATTTCCAACTCAAGATAAGATATTCATTACATTCTATTAGTTTAAAAAATTGAGACACCTTTTTCTGCTGTTTTTCAAACATATTTCAGAATTTTTCTCAAAAAAATTTTTAGCATTTTTCATCACATTTCAAATACATGTGTACACTAATAACATCTGTTTACCATGATAATAGATTTATTAAATTTGCATATGTAAAACAACTGGAAAGAGTAAATATCCTAATCTAATGTGTTCATCTTTTATTGAAACTCGATTTCTTAAAAATCTTCTTCAGGAAGTCAGCTAACACTGAGGTTTTTCTCCTAAATCACTAGCAAAGCGTTCCAGCGAAGGAGAATTCAGATGTTCAAATAAAGGTAAATAAGAAAGAGACACGGCTGTCAAAGTCTTTGGGGATAGTCTCAAATGTATCAAATGGCAGCTCACCTACTGCCCTTTTGGTTAAACTTCTTCCAGCCATAGAAAATAGTATTTAAAGTTATTTTTATTCATTTAAAACCCACTTCCAGTGGACTGCATTTTATCTTTTCACTAGTCTCTATGAGTGCAATATATTAGTCATGTATTTTTATGTTTTGTTTTTAAAGCTAGGTTTAATTCATTCTCATCTCCTTGGAAAAAAAAATTGTACAGTGTATACTGAGGTTGCTATTTTAAATACCCTGGAGGGTATAAGCATGCCCTTTTCTTCAGAGTGCCTGTAGAGTGTTAATCATAGTTAATTCACTTAACAGTAACATGAACAGTCAAGTGTGTTCCTTCTTCAAAAATTCTACCATAGTCCTATCATTAATTAGTGCAGTATTATCTTGTAATAGCTATCACCTCCTTGACTGCACATCATATCACCTACCCTGGATTAGAATAATACAGTAATCTCTAATGAGAGTCATATCTGACAGAAAGAAAATGTGCTTGGTTTTTTTCTTTTTTTCATATTCAGACTATTTTGAAGAATCCTTTGCCAACGTATGATCTTTGAAAAAATTCAGAAAGTTTTTTGTTCAGAGAGTCAGAGTCTTTTGCTCCACAACAAAATTTATCTGCTGGTTCTAATTCCTCTGGATTTTTGTGGTTTCAGCTTCTCTTCCTGTTTGAACCTCAGGCAGTAACATCACTTGCTGCATTCCCTTCAATCATGGGCACTTATCACTAGCTGCACTGTCAGAAGTTTAATAACCAAGCTAGAGAAAGTCTTACAACAAAGAGCTTCTAGGTAACTCAGCAGAGAACAACCACAGCTGTAATTACAGCTAGAGAGAAATCACAAATGGGTAAGGTGGTCTCCTGCAGCCATTGACACATGTTGAATTATAAACAGATGCTATGCTATTCCTTCAAATTCTTTTCATGGTCACACTAATATTTCATCCATTTTGTAAGCAAATTTTGCAAGCAATATTTTTCCCCCAGTGGAGAGAGTAGTCTTCTAAAGAATTCAGTTTCTTCCAAAGTTAAAGCCCCGTTCCACCACTCCAATTCAGACTGGACAGAGCAGTCAAAAATATACAAAGGCAGAATAATTGCTGGCACTATTATAAAGATAGTGTTGAATAAACTAAAGATAAAAAAAGATAAAACCCAAACATCCCCACACAATCAGTCTGACTGTGCTTGACCTCTATTTCCCCATCCTAAGCCAACTAGCATCTCTTGTGAGATAAAAGGAACACTGGGAACGGAACGGGATAACAGGAACATTGGCAGAAGCCTGGTGTTGATTGCAGACAGCAGCTGGAGGAAGAAACCTGCTTAACATCTTTTTCTCCTTCTCTGAATCCCCAGACAAACCTTCTGGAGCCAGACTGTGGCCTGAGGCTGTGAGGAGCAGGAACAAGCTGTCCTCTTCCTGAGAGTGGAAAAGGTGAACTGCTCAGCTCGTTGTGGGGAAAATAGCAAAGTCTTGCTCTTGACATTAACTTTGATGAATTCTTTTGTATAACAGCATTTGAATTTTAAAAAGAACTTTTCTAATTTGTACCTAAGCTCTGCACTGTGCATTACATGCAATGCTTGTTAGAGTGTTATGGGGTTCTTGACACTTTATGCAGCTGAGATGTCCCACTGACCCTTTGAAGGGAGCTACATGAACCAACAGATTGGCAAAGATAAAGGGCAAAGAGGCTCAGCAGATGTCATAAGGACAGAGATGTATATGCTTTCAAAATTCATTTCACATAAATATGATCTAACAGATGCAACAGCATACTCTACAACACAGCTCTGCTCTCAAAGTAACCATCTCTGCCAGTGCGCTAAAACTGGTCCTGCTATGCATTGTGAATTATGTCAGCTCACGTTGGTGAAAAGTTTTGTACTCTCCAGCCTTGGCAAAACCAACACAATTAAGCCTGAATGAGCTGCTCTACCATTCCCTACCCTATATCAGTGGAGGTGTTTAATCTACTTAGGCATGTCAGTGCCAAATACACTAAGGTAATTGCATTGTGGCCCTAACAAAAGGGCATCATTTCACTTGCAGTATTTTTGTCACAAGTGATAATGTGCAACAAGGAAAGAAGCCAAGAGGTTCTAATATCCAAGACTGAGTTTGCTGAGCTGCATTTACTGGGAGGGGATCTGCAGTTGTAAACATCATTATCTTGTGTGACAAAACAAATGCACACTTTTAAATGTATTTGGCTTTACTGAGGTTTTCATTGTGTAGACAATAGGAGTAGGAAGTAAAACTAGCAGAAGTGATAAGAGCCTCTCAATAAGCACAATTTAAAAGTTAAATACAATCTTCAGTTTGCCTCAAACAGGTTTAAACGGAGTCCCTTGGAGGGCTGAAGACAAGCCATTGTACTGGTCACCAGTATTTGTCAGTGACAGAGGAGAGCTCTACCCTGCTACATAACACAAGGCACTGCCTCCTCTGGTCCTGACTGAGGGTAGCATGCTAAGGAATGGGATGAGGGGCAACCCAAAGCCTTAAGCACTCACTAGACCCCAGAAATCTGCTGCATTGGCAGATCTCTGACTCCCTCAGTAAAGCAGGCAATGTGCCAATCTGAAATTGTGCTGTCTCTGCACCAAGTTCTGCTTGAAACTCCACAAAACTGAAGAATAAATATAGAATTGGCTTTTAGCAGGGAAATTCAACGGCCAAGCAGCTGATACCATTATTTATTGGGAGCAAAACCCCCAGCACTTATCTCCTTAAGTTTCTGCCAGGGAATTTAATGCCACATGCAAAAAAAGTAATGCTTTAGCTTTGCTAATTCTGGCCAGAGCTACTTGTCACTACAGTGAGATAGATCATTCTATCAGTTGTGTGAAATCTGTCAAAGCTCAAAGTGAGATAAAGAATTAATGGTCTGACCACTTCAAGGTCCAGCAGAGGCATTTCTGTATTCCAGAGAGCCTTTTAAATTGTCAGATTCAACACAAGGAAAAAGAAATTCATGTTGGTTGCTCTCCCCAACTTATTCCAAGTCTTTCACTGCCATATTAAGGTAATATGAATCAGTGCTTCATATTTGTAACATATCAGGAAAGTTTCACTTGACAGGATGAAAGATAACATCTGCTACAATTACATACTCCATTCAGCAGTAGTCAAATGGTTAGTTAGAATACACAACTACTAAATTGTTTCTTTAGTGTTCTAATGTGTTCTATTAACTTGCTATTGAAAACTTTTCCAAGGGTCCATTGAAAATGAGATTTTCTGTTAGTTCCTAGACACTGAACAATTTTTTTAACATCTGGTAATACAAACTATTTTATAAGCCTCTGTTGGGACTTCCCTTTTCCATTTCTGGTGGAAATAAAGGATCAGCTACTCCTCAGAGTGCCTACCATATCCGTCTTAGGCAGCTATGGAATTCAGATCCCTGAAGGGAAATGTTTTAGCTGACCTAAATCTCTAGGGTTGATCACTCATAGTACACAAACCACCAGCAGACCTTTTCCATACTGCATGTGTTCCCCTTCCCTTACTTACTAACCATGACTGTTACATTTTTATTGTATGCCCTTGCATACAATGGTAATGTTATTGGGTGGATGCCAGAAGCCCATTCTGGTTATTTGTATTTTATTTGTCTAGAGCATCTGATGCTTTGGGAGGGTATTCTTTATGAAGGTATGATCACTTTATGTAAATGTATAGCTAGTTACACAATACATGGTGTCAGGTAAAGAGTACCACCAGAGAAAGAGAAAGAAGCAAGAATAGTTACTGTTATACAATACCTGTCTGCTCCAGTTGACATCTGGACAATTAAAAAGGAATGATTTTCCTCATAGGCAATAGCACTTTTGCCAATGTAATCTCCAGAGGCTAGGGATAAGGTTAACCCAACTCTACATGTAACAACCAGGAGACAAGAAGGAACTCTGAAGAAGGCCCTAAGCTTAAATTTTAGGGGCTTTTTTAACTTTACAGAAAATTAGGTTGTACCCCAAAGGACACAAAATATGCTATAGGACACAATTAAAGAGAAAATGTGCTGAGAGTCACACACACAGATTTCTAATGTGAAATTCTTGAACACAAAACTCAACCTTCTGGAAAGAGGAGAATTAAATTTATGACTTCATGCAAGAATTTTTTCTTTAGTTCTTTTCTGAAAAGATCCTTTAATTAGCTAGCCTGTTTATTATGCCTTTGTACTTGTACTACCTTGGTTAATGGAGCTTTAAGCTCACTTTTCTTCTGATCATTTAGCTTTTACTAAATTGTTTCAGTTTTTATATGCTGATTGGGGAAGGAGGACAGGGGAAACGAAAAACAAAAGTACAAATGTAAAGACAGAAATTTGCAAGAAGATGCCTGCATGATGCAGCACCACCATGGCTTTCTGCAGTCATGTGTGTTACAGAGATATTTGTGTGGACCAGAAATCCTTCGAAGATTTGTATACCCTTCAGATTTTCAAAGCTGATAATGGCAATGTTGCATGATCTTTAGAAAAAAATAAAATGCTTTGTTGAATTGACAGAAAGCCTTTTATTATTTTAGTGTTATTTTATTGTGCTGTATCTGAACTAAACAAAAACCTACGAACAAAAGCCACCTACATACAGAATTTTGATTCCAGGATTGCCATCGAGATTAAATTCCATGAGGCAATAGTTGTGTACTCAAAATAGTTGTCTACTACAGCTTCTAGTCCTGGAAAATCTTCAAGATGAAAGCATTTCAAATAAAGTCAATTTTCCTGTCTAGCATACTGTACACAACACTCATGTAAGCAATAGAATTTTTGTGTTCATTGGATGTTTCAAAAAATTATTGCAGGCAAAATCAAATATTTCTAGATAGGGTGAAAGCTCATCTAAGTTTCATTTGACTAAAACATGGTGGGTTTTGACTCTTTCTTTTTGAGTAAAAAAAAAAATCAAAATATACATGGAAATAAAATTTCTGTGAAGAAAGGGTTTTAGTGTCGATGACTAAGATTGTCTATTTAGCAGCTTAAATACATTTAAAGGGAGATGTACTTATGATCCATGGAAACCCATCTACTACCACAGAAAAGCACTTATGCAGTCAGCCAGAACATGTAAACAAAAAACTGATCTGGCAAACCCAGTTAGTTGTTTCTAACATAGTGTGTTTGAACTCCCAAAACTGTTATTTTCTGTCACTCATAAATTTTATACAAATATCACAGAATGTTTAAATAAAATATTCAAAACAGGAGTAGAAACACTCCTCTGAAAACTTATTCCACCATCCACTGTACAGGGCCAGTAAGAAGGAAAGAAACTGACACTGAAAAACTATTCAGTTTTTATCCACTGGAAGTAAGGGGATCAAACAACACAAAGGCACAAATAATTACAGTTCCCTGCTCCTACCCTGATCTGTCAGAACTCTAGTCAGGAGCAATATTTGGAATAAAGACACAGAAGCCATTAGGCAGCTTCACAAATCCTAGCTAGGATGCTAGGGCAACAAGGTCACTCAGCTTTCTTGACTATTGCTGGTTAATTTGTTATCTTCAATATGGTCTCTTATTAACCAATCTATTAATCTAACTGTCCTTTTCAGATAATGTAATACCTTCATACCCATTTCCCTTATCAACTAAATTAATTTTGTTCCATTGAAGCAACCACATAAATCTTACAGTGTAATGTGAGATAAGATATAAAAATGCAGCCATGAAAATTTAGGTATGACCTCATTTTTGATAATGTGACACATGATTTTGAGGAAATCTGGGAGGCATGACTGCATCAGTGTGGTAGGTCTGCAGCACAAAGTAGCTGGTGCTGGCAATCTGACATCAACTCTGCAACTATAACCCTGAACTTAATGCATGTTGCTGTCAGAGTGCATCCTTTCAGTTTTTATTCAACAGGAATTAATCTTTCTCATATACTCCAAAATCATTCCACAAAGTGGGAAAAAAAAAAAAAATTAGGGGAGATTAGGAGATTCCCTTCTCTCTTCTTTTTGTACACTGGTGTAGATGCATCCTGACTTGCTGGAACATTACAGAGTTCTCTCAATTGTTTACCTGAAATTACCATTTCAGTGTTACCAGAAGAACAACAGTTCTGTTTGGCCTCACAGGTGGGAGGGAAATTGCCACTGGTGTTCTGGAGCAATGGAATAATGGGGTGATTATATTGGTAGTGGAAGCAAAGATTTTGCAGAAGGTGCAAAGACAAGAGATCACATGAGTTCAGTAGATCTCTGTGTACTTGCAAGTTAGCTGCCAAGAGATGACAAAGAGAGAGCTTTATATTTGAAAAACAAAGTATTCAGAAAGGGACATTGACATTTGTTGGCTGCAGCACTAATGCTGGAGCTACCTGCAAGCTAATCACCACATGGGATAATAGATCACTGTAAAGCTGAGCTGTTCATAATTTTAAATGACCTCACAATGAGATTCACTTTCTTGCAGTTACAACACACAGCACAAAGACTATTAGACTAAAGCAGTTTTTCTGTCTCCTTGTGGAATCATGATTATTTGATAGACTGGTTTATTTGACATGAGTGGTTTTCAATTAAATGAAACAATCACATTGACTGACATTAATTGCACTTATGTTCTTCAGCTAATAATCTTCACATCCCACAGCAGCATTTCTGATTGTGTTGCTTGACCTTGATATCACACTGAGATCCTACAGCTCCTCAGGTCATTCTTTTGCATCCTTAGCCACCATTGCAACTTCTTAATAGCAATTTTGTCATATTACAAAGGATATCAAATGCTGACTTCAGCAGTTCAGAGGGCTCACCATCAAGCCGGTGTAATATTTTTCACCAGTGACTTTCCTATAGGCAAGCAGTGCTGAATATTCAGAATCAACTGCTTATATGAAGTCTGGAACATGCAGTGGAAAAGGAGAAGGTGACCAGGTTAGTCCCCCAAAAATTTAGGTTGAGGTAGACAGGAGAATAATACCTGCTTTTACAGATTTTCGCTTCTCTTTCCAAGCATGCTAGAAAACTGAACTCAACGAGGCTTTCAAATACTTTGACAAATACTTTGGCAAATCTGTTTTTGAAAGCTGCAATATTTATCTGCACATTATATAAATATCCATTCTGGTCCACTATTACTCTCTGAATTAATACAAGCAGGAAAAATCCTAAATCTTCTTCATCAGTCTAAGTGGAAAGATTTTCTAATGGACTATGTGCAATACAAATTTCCCTTCTTAAACTTTTAACATACACTCTTTGGCTACTTTAGTGACATTTTTACACAGACAAAGATTTTAAAGAGCTTAAAAAATTGCCTTCTAGCAGAAATAAAAAAATGTCACTACATGTGGCTTTATTTAAGAGAAAGCAAGGGTTTCTTAACGTTTTATGGAGGCATTTCAAAGTTATTTTCCAAATATGCAAAGGAGATACTCATGTGTAAATTGTTAGCAGTGTAAGACACATTGCTACAACAGCAGGGATACTTGATACTATGGAATTCACACATCAGAGTTAGTCACAAATGTAGAAAGAAAGTGAAGCTTTGAAATCCTGAGGGCTAAGGCCCTGTACTTGCCATTTTAAAAGCCTTGTTTTTGGAAGAGGAACATTCCATAAATGCTGATAAAAACTGAGAAGGCTTCTATACCAGGACAGTATGCACAGTAAAGCTAAATCTCAACCATTCTTTTAAAATGCATGTACCTTTTTGTCGTGTATTTCTCCTCTTACATTGACAGCCACACACAGTGACTCAAGGCTGATTTACCTCAAAGTACAGATTCTGAAAATTTGTGAGAAAAGCTGAATGAGAATCCCCAATCACTGTTTCTCATAATCCATCCACTGCATACTTTCAGATTTATTTTTTATTTTGCAGGAGAATGAGCACCCTGAAGTTCCTTTTCCAAGCAGCTGACTAGAGCCAAGCACTCAGCCTGGACCAGCAGGTGAGCAGAGGGTGAAGGATGTTAAACACAGAGCTGGTTTGACTGTCCTTTTGCTACTGCTCTGGGATCTAAAGAGCCATCGCTGTCACGAAAGCATCTGCACAGGACCTTTATGCAAGGATGAGTTTTATTTGATCCTAAATAGACTTTAAAGGCAGTGAAATGCATGTCACTGATCTGCACCCTGGGAATCTGGCCAGTAAAAACAGGCTGCCTATTTATTAGGCACTGATTATGTGTCACACACATAGTCACCCAACCTTCAATTATATTAAACAACCTAAAAACAGAGTCTAGTAGGGTACGTCTGACTTAGCCTAGGAAGATAAGGATACAAAAGCTTGAATCACATATAGCCACTCCCTTTAGGAAAATGGAGTACATGCTATAAGAATATTTAAGTATCATGCTCACGGAGCTACTTGTCTGGCAAATACAGCTTCTGAAAGAGAAGGATTACTTTTCTCTATATGCTGGTCAGAGTAATGGGTTTCTATTATGCCTTTTATTAATACATATTTTCACACATTTCACACATACAAAATTTTAAAGGCTCCAAACAGAAATCTAGGTGACAATAATTCCTCTCTCTTTAAAGAGTCAAAGAGCAAAGTTCTTTCCCCATTGACTTCTCATCTTCCTAAGGCAGGTGTTGTCCAGTGTCACAGGGCAGAGTTCCCAAATTCACTTTAATTTGAAAATTTCCTCAATTTTTCCCCAAAAAAAGTATGTTTCCAGCCCTCACCTAAAGATGAGGTTGATTCAGTGTCATGTCCTGCAATTGTCACTTCATTCAACTACTTTCAGTGCTGCAAAAACCAAATCTGTTTCCAGTGTGGCTTGTGAAAATTCCTACTTGGGGCATGGCAATCATACTTTTCAGAAAGGATTAGACATATTTATGGATCATTATTGTGTTTCAAATGAAATCACAGGTGGTTGGGGGTTTTTTTCTTACACTGGAATGTCCTTGTGCTATGCTAACTGGTATTAACAGCTAAACTGTGTCCACTTGTCCACATAAAAAGAAATAAAGTCTGAGCACTTGGCTGTTCTGTGTCATTTGAACAGCATTTGCTGCCTTGAGATTACAGAAAAAAACATTACAATGACTCTTTCAATGTAGTAGCAATAAAACCCTTTCCACTAACAGAATGAGTCAGAAGGCTGCTTCTAGCAGACACCAGTTCTTAGTGGTGGCATGAAGTTACAGGATGAGGTCCATGATAGGCATGCATGCACATGTCTTCTGTCAATATTAATTGATGTCATGGGGCAAAATGCCTGAAGAGCATAATTAAAATTTTCCCTTGAGTGTAGTTCAAATCATGCTTGAGAAGAGTTGATATTGCAGCCACCTGAAACCACTTCAGCTTCAGTACTTTTTCTTTCAAGGCTGTTTTGGGGTGCTCAGCACATATCAGAGATAATTCATGCCATTCCAGTTTGCACTCTTAAATGTCCATTTCTTTTTCCTGTGATAATTTTGCTTGCACACATAGGAAAACTGTAGGAACTGTGTTAGAATATTACTCCTACAAAATGTCTGGCACAGAAAGGACAATTTGGAATGGATCAGAATTCAGGTCCAGTAAATGTTGCTTTCATTCAATAGTACTTTAAATAGCTGCAAACACATTCTAGTGAGGAACTGTCATAAGGCACTACCCCAAAATGTGATTACAATACAAAGTTCCAATGTCTCTTGATTTTGGATCTACCCTAGACTCACTGGTGTTAAACATGTGTTGCTGTAAAGCAATTTTTGTTAATTCACTGCTGTTTCTTCAGTAATTTTTCAATCTTGGACTATCATTGTTTTATCTTAGGGATGGATTATGTTTTTCACGAAAATTGCCATGATTTTTATCAGCTATGCTGTTTTCACAAAGGAAACCACAGGCTAGGGCTGTATTGCTAAAAATCATTATTGGACATTCATATTCTAACTGTTGTTTTTTTTACTTCCCACTCATGAAAATTGGTTAAGACTCTGCAGGCATTGGATGGCAAGAATGGAAAACCTGGAGGTTTGATATGCAATATTTATCCAGACATAATAATTTCTTACTTAGACTGTGTTAATATTTTTTTTCTGAAAACATCTCATGGCTTTGTGAAGTGAGCTGAAGAGAATGTGAAATTCATGGAAATGTTTTAATTCAGAGTCATACCGTCCATACAAGGACTCACACAGATGCATCAGGTGATGTTACTGATACAGATTGATTTTACTCAAATTGAAGCACAACATTTCCAAGATTGGCTTATAAAATAACAGTCACACGAGAATTAAAAGGCAGATGGATTTATTAATTTAATCTTCATCTGTCACCTGATCTTTGACCTGAGTAAATGTGTTTTCAACCAAATGTCACAAAAGTATGTCAGTTCTTTCACTGGGGTTAGGTAAGCCTGGAATGTGCTAGCAGATACTTTAATGATCTTTAGGAAAACAAACCATTTAATTCAGAACACCCACTTACCATATTTTACATGATTTTCAGCCAAGATGTCACTGGGACTGCCTTTAAGTCAAACCAAGCTAATGAGAGGAGAGGAAGTAACAGAAGGCATTCAGCAATTATCACCCTTTTAACAGTCATGGGGAATCAAGACCATAAGTTCTGCACACTGCAAAAATATCACACTGTGCTGTGCAGTTCCCAAGCTGTATCAGGCCTTATTTTTCAAGAGGATAATTATATTTCTTAGAAAACATAGCAATACACTTCTGACATTCCCATCACAGATGGTCAGTGCTTCCCTTGATCAGCAGCTCCAGTGGAAGAGGTGCTGAGGAGGAGTGGGCTCCTTGTCAGGAATATTTATGCAGAACATTTAAGAATTGCACAGCCCTTCTACTGCAAGCTTGTCTGGCAGTGTTCCAGCATTAATCAACAGTATTTATAGCAGAATGGAAAATGCAAAAGTAAAATGCCCTATTAAATACAAATCATCAAACAGGAAAAAAAAAGAAGACAAAAATACTACAAAGAAATAAAAATCTTCAGGAAGAAAAAGGAGAGTGAAGGTTGTCATTTCCATTCCACTGAAATTATACTATAAATGATGGCAAAATCAGATTAGATGGACCTCAGTCCATCATTATGAGAAAAATAATAGTCCACATAAAGAACAACATATTTTGACTGTTCAGCACAGTATGTTTTAAAAAGAACCACAAATACAGAGCTTATTGATGCTATTGCACATAGATATGTAAAATTATCTTCATATTATGAAAGCAATACCAACCCTAAAGACTTCTTCTTTCTTGTTTACTTAAAGAAAACCAGAACTGCACTCAAAATTATTTGCCTGCAAAGTCCAAAACAATGTAGCATATTTAACTGCTGAGATGAGCAAAAATTTTTGATACAAACATAAAGAAAGAGCAGCCATTTAGTTTAGAAACTGGTATTATTAATTAGCTCTTGAGAAATCAGCAAAAGGATAGAAGTGCTCTGAGCGGAATAGAGATGATTTTGTGACACATTATCTGTACTCCATGACCACCTTCATCCTCTGGAATTTAGTCCGGTGTGTAAAGAAGATGCAAAATTTTCTGCATTCCAAGGAAAACTGCTCCTGTCATAGCGGACACTATGGGACCAAATAATTTCAGTGCCCTGTATCTTGGCTAAAATCTGGGGAGGGCTTAGGGTACAGATCTCAAGTAGACAGAAACTCCTCCCTTGCACTTTGGTTTCTGACACCCAAGCTACAGGAATTTCACGTGATTGCCATGTTTCTGCTCATTTCTCAGTGGTTAGCTCCCACTTCAGCTACCAGGCCTGTGGTGGTGACTATGTGCATTGCAAGGTGCAGCTTGTTTAAAGGCAGGCTTAAATTAAATTAAGCATGTGGCTTAATTAAGGCATGTTTTATACGCTTCTGTCTGATAATACAAAAGAGATTGCATTGATCTGCTTGAAATGCAGCTGCTGCATGATGTCATGGAAACAAGTGTTAAAAGCTCTTCAACACTTTTTTAAACTTTCAAGACCTACAACTAATAGGATCACCCCAAGACAAGCTTCACAAACATAATGCTGTTCTGGAAACTATGGTTGCAACTGCTCCCAAGTAGAAGCTTGCAGAAGTTCCCAGTTGCTAAAAGCTTTGAATAGACTGGGACCATCAACTGGTTCCATGTGTTCCTCCCAGACATATCAGCTTTTATGAAGACTGTTTCCCAAATGGAAAAAATCTTCTTTTGGAAGGGGCTGATAGGTAACTAGATTTTTTGACAACTGCCTGAATTTCAGTTCCAGATTGGCTGAAATCATAAACTATTTGTATTATTTCATTGCTAACTATTTCAGTGATGATATATTCTGTTCCAGCTGTAGTTGGCCTCAGCCGAATACACTGAGGTTGGAAAATTGATCTAACCATTAAAAGCCATTCACACTTCGACACGACACATATAATACTCTTCTGCTGGTGAGACTTCCCAACAGTTTAATGATTAACAAAAATTAACAAAGTGAATTATTAAAAAAAATTATACAGCAATGATAATGTGCCGGTTTAAAAGTAATGGGAAATTGCCCCCAGGGATATGTT
The DNA here is from genome assembly GCF_028769735.1 of Zonotrichia leucophrys gambelii. Classification (NCBI taxonomy): domain Eukaryota; kingdom Metazoa; phylum Chordata; class Aves; order Passeriformes; family Passerellidae; genus Zonotrichia; species Zonotrichia leucophrys. The sequence continues at coordinate 22,625,742 of NC_088173.1, read as the reverse complement.
CACATTATTTTTTTCTCTTTTCTCTTTCCAACACTGACCTAGAAAACTGAGGTGCTTGTGCAATTACAGTTTCAGGAGGTGAGGCTTTTGAGAAAACTCAACATTTTGCAACACTAGTCATGCTGAGGTAAAGACCTACTTGACTCCAGATAAGTATCATTGCTCCTGAGTACAAAGTAGAATATGAAACAGAAACTTATTCCAACCAAACCCTTAGCTTCCATAATTTAAAATGTTGCCTGCAAAATCATCCAGTGGAGTTTGCAGAAAGACTGAACATATTTTTAAGGTGTGATTTATCACTTGCATTTCTGATACAGAAATGGTAGTAATCTGTGGTATCCTGAAGGGAAGAGAGGACTTCACTTGTATAATTTTCTAGTTGTATGAAAATGCTCAGCTTGTGTTAGTCCTCCAGAATCTCACATTAAAATTTCCTTTTTAGCCACAATAAACTATATCCTTTTACAGAGTCTGGTAAGATTCTTTAGTTTGAAAGCTGCTGTGGAAATTTGCCCCATTCAAGGGTCAAAGAGAGTGGGAAAATCCATGTGAGTGTCACAGCCCTGGTTTTTAGCTCAGGTGGGTGCAGAGGTTGACAAGGCTGACCTGACTGTGCACTGTCACTCAAGTGCACTTCCTTTGGCAGAGGCACGAGTTGGAGTCGCTGCACTGCATTTGCTCAAAGCACATTTTGTCTTCACAACCAACCCCAAGTTAGCTTGGGATCATCTCCACCCATCCCACGAAACAAAATTCCTGCTGAGCAGAGCCATCAAGTGAGATGCAAAGAATAAAACCTTATTGAAAAATAAAATAAATCCTTTGCATGTTGCCAGCTTAGCCTTTAATAAGGTAACTTTTAAACAGTTGTCTAAAGCTTAGATACCATGTCAATATTTTGGCATAAATATGAAATAATTTTAAATAGAAAAACTATTTTAAAGCTCTTCTCACAAAGAGAAGAGTCAGCCTAGAAGATCTGTAGAGTGAATTTTTAATAGAAGCTAGATTTGAGTTAACTGGTTTTAGTCAGTAAGTATGAAGGCTGCCACATGGGGAAACAGCTCCAACAATTATCATGATGCACACAGCAATGCCAGACTGCTTGCTATTTGCCTCATAGTTTCACAACATCATGTAAGGCCAGGGAAAAAAATTAATTCATCTTATTCAACATGTACTTCATAGGTCATGGTATTTCATTGAAACCATTTTTGCTAATTTCCTTTAAACTACCACTTTTCAATCCTCCAAAGGTTTTAAATCACAGATGAAATGAAGCAAAACTCAGTGTTTCATGAACATAGCTTGACTCAGAAGAAAACCAGGCCAGCTCAAAGCACAACTTATTGACCACTGACAACCCACTATTACTTTTGATTAAGCCCTACTTTTTGAGAGAAAGGTAAAGAGCATTTAGGTAATTGCACATCATCCTGCATGACCCAGGCAGACAACCCACTGCAGCACAAGACTTCCATGCCATCACAGGCAGCAGCAATTTGTGTAAGTGTCTTTTGATAGAGCTCCTAAAGCTTTAGTGAGGTAATGTCAGTTTAAGACAAAATACAGAAAAGCAAGTTGGGGAAAGAATCCTAGAAGCTGTGTAAATTCCTGATCAAATATATGACATTAAAGGATAGAATATAAAATAATAGATATCTCTGGACATACCCTGACATCAAGTCTATTTTTGCACACTTTGCTCAATTGAGAAAGAAATAAACTCCATATTTTTTTCATATTGGTCAAACTTCACAATTGCAACCAGGTCATGCTTCAGAGAAACAAACCTGATCTTTTTCTGGCAGCTAGTGACAATTTCCTTCTGTGCTGTGGACTGGAGAAGTTTGAGTGTTGCTGAGCATCAGATGGGAGCTGCATTCATTCAGGGCTGTTTCTAAGCTAAGAGGACAGCTCTCCCTTGCTTACCATTATGCCACAGATAATGTGGGAGAAGGTTTCTGGTTTTCAGAATTCAAAGTGAAAGGATGGCTGTAGAGAGAGAAGCAAAGATCAGGATCAGCAAGAAGGGCTCCTTGTAGCTGTCACTGTGCTCTGCAGAAAGAAAACACGTTGTCATTTTCCTGCTGGTTTGTTGCATATTCTGACTTTATTCTATACTGTTTTCATTGTTACACAAAGAATTTTGGTCTGTTTTCAGTGTATTTTTTCTCTATTTTTCTCTGAATATACATAATGTAGTTGAAAACATAGCAGCAGCCTTTACGTTTTCCTTTTGTCAGAAAAAAACGTACTTGCTACCAACTTTTACTTCCTTATGATTTTTTAAAAATTTAAAAAAGACCTGATATGGAGGAGAACCCCACTAATACTAATTAGTTTTAAATGACTAGTCTGTTTTAAAGGTTATGCAATTATTAGAATGCTGCTTTATTCTCTTGAACTAGATTGGGGAAGATATTTTAATAGATAAAATCCTGGCAAATTCAGCCCAGTAAGTTGCTGCTGTATGATTCAATAATTTATGAAACATAAGGAGTGCAAAGAAGTGTTGCCAGGCTGCCCAAATTTTTTCAGTCTTCATTCTGTGTTATGGTATACAAATTGCAGTCTATCCAATTTCTGATTAGGATAATTTGCTATTATTCCCTATGCCCATGGAGAGAGCATTTTTAGAATGAATAATTAGTAGTTTGCTTACATATATCACTTTATTCATCAGTTTAAGGACTTTTTCCTTTTTTTTTTTTTTTCCCTGGAATAGGCTGAAGCAAAAATCCATTGCCTCAGATAAGCAATTTCCCTGTTCACAGTTCTAGAGCATAGTCATGCCATTGCAACGACTTAAATGTGGCCATTACAGGGCATTTCAGTAGCAGGGCACAAAAGCTTATTTTTGTACAAGTGTCAACAGTGCTGAAAAATATATCAGTCTTTCCTTTTTAGTAAGCATGAGATGCCACAAACCTTTGCAAGATCTTGCCTGAATCATAGATTTTCATAAGTCATTCTATCATCAGAGGAGTGGTTAAGCAACCCTGGCAACACAAAACTTGTTTACTTGCATAAGAAAACAGATAAATAAAAGCTAAATGAAATGTAATCTCTTCTAAAAATGCAGTTTAGCTGCCTTAATAGCTGTCAAAAATTCTACTTGAAAAACATGAGCCCTTTGAATAGCCTTTTGAAGCCTATCCTGCCTGCAGCTCTACTGCTGGTGGTGCATGCACAAGATAGGTTGTGTGCCCCATTAGCAGCAACTTTACATCTCAGATTCAGACTAGTCCTAGGCCCCCCACTTCAGGAAGGACGTTAAGGTGCTGGAGCATGTCCAGGGAGAGGCAGAGGGGCCGGTGAATCATCTAGACAGTAAATCTTTTGAGAAGCTGCTGAAGCCTGGAGAAAAGGAGGCTTAGGGGGGACCTTATCAATCTCCACAACTGCCTGAAATGAGGTCATGGCCAGGTGGGGCTCAGCTTCCTCTCTCAGGGAACAAGGGATAGGATGAGAGGACACAGCCTCAAGCTGCACCAAAGGAAGTTTAGGTTGGACACCAGGAAGAAGTTCTTCACTAAAAGGGTGGTTAGGCATTGGAATGGGCTCTACAAGCAAATGGTGGAGTCATCATCCCTGGAAGCATTCAGAAAACAATTGGACATGGCTCTGATTAGTGCTCTGATTTAGTTGAAATTATAGTGTTGAGTCAAAAGCTGGACTGAATGACCTTGGAGGTCTTTTCCAACCTTAATGATTCTGCGTTTCTATTAAATATCTCAATTCATCATTGTATCTCAAAAAAAGTGTGTCACATTATAGTCGCCCCCACATGTTTTGGCAGTCCTCATGTAAAGCTCTTGCATGGTTAAATATGACATTTCAGCTCACTTCACAGAGTGAAGTCTGTTTTATGCCTAGCTCACGAGAGAGTTCATTTTAGCTCTGCTGACAATACACTGTGGAAATACACAAGGTTGCACTACCTAAACCCCTTACCACACCAAATCATACAGGTTGTGGTTAGCCAGAGAAATGTTTAACTTGTTTTTAAAAACATTTCTTGTAAGACAATTTCCATTTACTGTGTTTCTACAGAAAACAGTTCTGTTTGATGTCCACCAGAGAAAGCTTACAATAACATCTAATGGTACAAAACTTGTCCTTTGGGCAAGGCAGGATATGTGCAGCAGTTCTCAAATTCCCAAAACAGATCTCAGGGCCCAGAAATATCCAAACAGAACACTTTTGCCTGACTTTGAAGCCCTGAGGTAGTACATACCTCTAGTAAATCCATTTTCATTTGGCTGCATCTGAAACTTGACAGGCTTAAATGCTCCTTCCTTCAGCAAAGTACAGGGTTCCTGAGGACAAGATTGCAAAACAGAAAAATAAGACAATCAAATGAAATTCTAGACATTACTTACAAGAATTAATTAACCTTTTTGATTTTCTATGCTTCCCAGTCATCTGCTACTTCAATGGCTGACAAATCTGCCACCTCCAATTTTTCCTTTAAGTTTCTCTCCACTTCCCTTCAATACTTTGGTAGAAGTTCTCTTTGTCATATTGTGGCATTTTCAAGGCTGCTACAATATTTTGCAAGTCATACATCAAAAGAAGCACATTTCTAAAGTGTTTATACACTTTAGGAATGTTGCGGCCCATTAGCACACTTTTAGTTCCCATCCGGGAGGCCTCATGTGACAGCTGAACTGCACAGATGGAGATATGTCACAGTCCTTTGTTTAAATCACCTCTCCTCCTCTCGACCCGGTTGTGTCTCATGCTTTCCCACTAAAAACTGTGGCTTTTTGACAGCAAAGATGTTGTGAATCACTAGCACAAGGCAGTGGAAAAAAATGGGACAAGCTGCAGCCCAGAGCTCTACTCTGTCGTAGCCTAGAGCAACAACATCAGCATACTGAAAATAGGAGGGTGTCTCTCTTACAGAACAGGTTGGTATCTCTAGTGAGACATCAGACTGAGCAGGAGAACTGTCTAGGGAGGACAGGCAAGGTACCTAACCTGATGAGGCTGACTGCATCCAGAAACTACAGCCCAAGCATCCTCTGGAGTTAAAAAAATTCAGTTAACTGCTTGCTGTCCTCAGCCTTGTGCACCTATAGAACCATCATCTGATCTGTGCACTTGCTCTTATTGAGCAGGGGCAGAGTGGAATCGACACCATAAAACAGTCTGCTTTCAATAAGCACTTCTGTTGTTGTAATGCCAAAGTCTATTCCAATATTTGCAAGTGCATTGCAAAGCTAAGTTCAGAAAAACAGCAGGGAGGGGAATAAAAACAAGAAAAAAAATAATTGAGCCTCACAATTGTTTATTTTAAAATCAGGCAAGGTACAGAAGAATCAATGTTACCTTTTTTATCTGAAGTTGTGTTTAAATTTAGCCATGTATTGTATTGTTACATAATACCAATAGCTGTAAAAATTAAAAATAAAAATAAAAAAAAAATAGGATCTTTACTTTTGTCCAAGATTTTGCTAAGAGATTCAGACTTTGTCCTACTTATAAAGCCACTTCAGATAAGGGTAGCCTACTTGCATCTTATTACTTTTCCAAAATAGCACAAAGCAAAAAAAAAAAATCTTAAAACAAAATGGACTGAGTGGGAAAAGGAATCTCTTTCCTAGAAAATTATTCCAGATGCAGCCAACAAAAAAATTTATGCAAACTAGGAATAAAAGTTTTCACTAAAATAATTATGGAATCTTATCTGGATTTTAGGGTCTCTCCATTTCTTCTCTCAGTCCAATTTATCTGTTTAACTGTGCTAGGCCTAAGGAAACAAAACAAAACAATCTGGTAAAACATTGTTAAAACTGAAACTTCAGAAATTGTAAGTTCACATACCTGAAAACTGACAGTCTGAAATTATTTCAAAATGCATTGAACATCTGCTGCAAATAGCATTTGTTTTCTCTTGCTTCAAGAAGACCATAGGAATAGCCAAAGTTGTATTCTTCCACTTCTTCAACACTTTCAGTTACTGAAAGGACACCTAGGAAATATATGTTGGGTTTAGTGCACTAAATCTCATTATCTTTTCTCAGTGATCTACTGATGTTTTCAGTCCAAAGATAGGGTGTGTTGCAGGATGACCAGTGGATGCAAAAAGAATGTGGATTGTAGAGAACAGAGGGTCTGAGACTATAATGACTAAATGTTTCAGGGTGTCAAAAAATTTCCAGCACACATTCACTAACAACTGAAGGCATTTTCCTTCTTTATCCAGGCTAAATGTTTCCCTCCATGTGTATTAGGCCTATAAATTGTTTTGTGTTTGATCAAAACCTGAATAAATTGATTATTTTACTCTTCTTAATCAAGAAAACAGCCCCTCTCTTAAAAGCTCAACTAAAAACAAAAGAAACTTAAATTTCAGTAGCAGGAGAGGAGGTTTTATGTTTTTTTCTTATTTTGTAACTTAAGAAAATGAGATTTATCTTAAAGTGAGAAGTTACTTTTTAAAATAAATTGTAAACTAAGGTTCAGTGAAAGAATTTATGATGTAAAATTTCTGTATTTTCTGTAATAAGTGGCTTAGGAAGTAATAAAATTTCCAATCATGCAATCACACTGAGATCAACAGAAAATTTACAACTCAATTCTTCTAAATAAACTTTAAAATTCTCCTCTTTAGTAACGTTTCTATCATAGCTAAACATTCATATATATGTTAACATGCAAAAAAAGATTAAAAAATTCTCAAGGACTCACTCATCATGGAAGCTGAGATTTGGGAACATTCAACCATACTTAACAGCTGATACATTAATTTCCTTCCCAAATATTTCATCGCAGACTATATTTTAATACCATAATAATACCATAATAAATGTAATGTATATAAATATAAATATAAATATAAATATAAATATAAATATAAATATAAATATAAATATAAATATAAATATAAATATAAATATAAATATAAATATAAATGCAATGCAGATTCCACAAAGTTCCCAAAGATTCCATGTAGGTTTCCCCCAGGGGATTTCCCCCCACTATCAGGCATCAGACCTGCATAAGGGGGAATGGGTGAGGAGAATGTGTATCTATGGAAACATCCCTGTTCATTGCCAGGAGGTGCTATTAGTCACTGCAGCAAAAACAACCAGAGGAATCAAGGCCTGATGTAAAGACAGATAAGATGAAGATCATCTCCAAAAATCACTAATCCAAACTCATCAAGCACCAAAGGTTCTTGAAGGGATTAGTGGGAAAAGAATCTTTAAGAAACTTTAATCTGGGTGAGTCTGGAAGGTCCCAGCACCCTCCAGTGCTCCTCAGCTTGCATCTGCAGCTTCCCTCAACACCTGTGGCACTGAGTGGCACCAGCTTTCCACTGCTGTGCACAGAAGGGATGAGGCCCCGCAGAATAACTCACAGTGCAGAGAAAACTGACCCTCTCTGGAGCCACCTAAGCTGCACTGACAGGGTTTAAGCAGAGCAGAGTGAGGAGCCTGTGGTGGAACAGCAGTATCGGATAATTCAGGACCCCTGATGCAGGGAAGAATGATGCATCTGACTCCATGATATCAGAAGGTTAATTAACTATGTTATTGTATTATTCTATGCTATATTACACTACATCTAAACTGAAACTGCACAAGCACTGAACAAAATCTCGTGACTGTCTCTTGACCAACAGTCCGGACGCGCACTTGGCCCTGATGGGCCAAGGAAACAAAACACCATCACTGTGGGTAAACAATCTCCATATTGCATTCTATTTTGGCACAACACAGGAGCAGCAAATGAGATAAGAATTGCTTTGATCATTCTTTTCTCTGCTTCTCTCAGGTTCAGAGAATATGAATGCCACAGAGCAGCCCCTCACTCCTGCCCCAAGTGGCTCAGGTGATGGTGTCTGTGCATCTCCTTGCAGAAGGTGACCTGAGACAGCAGCTGTGCCCCCTGTAGCTGGAGGGCAGCACGGGGAGACACACCAGCAGGCACACTGCTGGACCCCTTCCCTGGCAGAGGAGGGGGATGCCAGCAATTACCTGGGCACCATGGGCTGAGAGAAGCTCCATATCTCCAGAGCCAGAGGCTGAGAAGGGTCAGGCTGCTGCGCTCAGAACTGGGTAATGGGCCATGACCAGCCACAATTCAGAGGCTGCTGGGTGTTTGTGGGAGCCTCTTAAGGATGCACAGACTCACTGCTCCTTCCTTGTGAGCTGGAAGGCGTTAACAGGTTCCCTGCATTAGATATTACCTACATATTTTGCCTCTTTTCCTCTTACCCACTGTGTCTGAATTAGATGAGTAAATCTCTGTCCTCTGTTATAGCAGGATAAAATAAAGGAACTCCCGAGAAGATGAGAAGTTACTCCAGGTGGTATTTGAGGGTTAATGGAGTAAAATTTGCTTCTGTGCCTGCAGCTACTGCCATTCCTCTGCTTGAGTAATAGAGCCTTAAACATTTAAGTGATGGATGTTAGTGCATGCCAGCTGCAAACCAACAGAGCAGGCTGTAAACACATTTTACCCGTTTCTCTCTTTGTTTTTTAATGTGCTCCTTTTCTCAGCAGTGCTGCTCTGCCTCTCCAGCCCTGATTCACACTGACATGGGCGAGCCCAGCCGGCCAGGGCAGGGCAGGTACAGCCTCATATGACTCACAGTGTTCAGCAAGATTTGGTCACCAGGCTGACAGGAGCACTATGTTAGCACCCCAGCCGCAGCACTTCACCACTGTAAATTTTCTCCCCTCTTCCTCCAGCTTGTATATCTGCAGGATTTTTTCATTAAGGTGGCTGATGTGCAAACATATGTACTTTACATACCTCCCAGTAGCAATTTCAAGAGAATCATGTTTCTACATCCATTAGATCTGACGCAGAAGCTGTCACATTTGTGTAATATCTTGTGGAGATGCAGATACTTGTTTTTCACAGGACATGACTTGACCTATTGTGTGAAAAATCTATTTTCTGCCCCATATTTGATGGGGGTATATTCCATAAATGAGACTCTGCTCCCTAAGCCATGGGGCCCATGTTCTTGCCTCCAGCTCTGCCTCCTGTCTGGGCTGCAGGCATGTGCTGCTGGGACCTTGTGGACCTGCCTCTGGTCCATCTTCTGCAGCTCCCTGCTGCAGCCTGGGTATGCCCCACTCCTTCTCTCCCCTGAGGCTGTCACTGTGCTGCAACCCATGGCTCTGCTGCCGTATCCAGACCTGTGGGACACGGCTGTGGGTGAGAGAGCTCACTGGGTCCCTGCTCCTAAGGAGGCAGAGGCAACGCTGGTGAAGGACCCTGGGGACATGAGATAAAGTGCTGTAAGGTGCTGATAAGGCAGGTTTACTTTGTATTTGTAGCACTGCCATCGCTTGTCAAGCCTCCAAAATGAGCTGTGTGAGGCTTGTTGGAGGCAAGGCTTCTTTTTTTGGGTAGCCACATTGCTAAACAAGGGGTGCCCCAGGACAGATCTGTGTCTAGCTGAAACAGTGAAAACAAAGTGCAAATAAGACCCAATTTCATTAGGCTAAATGAACTGGGTGTGTATTAACAGTGAATTTATAACCTACTCTCTAAGTGCATCTTCCTGTTCTTATATACATTCTTGGCGACTAACTTTTCAACTGCTGGCTTCCAAAATCAAAAATCTTTCTTAAATTTGACAATCAACTTAACTACTGTGCAGTGCCAGTGGTTTCTTTCCCTGTTGCTCTCCCTGCTTGCAGTGTGACGGGTTAGTTAAGTGCTGAGGTGTTTTCTCCCTGCATGTTCCCTCCCTGGGCCCCCACAGTAAAACACACACTAAAATGAATTCTAATGCATCATCAGTGCCATTTATTATTTCCTCTTCTTACATCTGCTCTTGAAGCTTTTCAGCTCTCTCTGCCCTGGAAGGTTCTGACTATCTGTAAATAAGGCTGGTAGCCTAGCAACATTGAGTGAATGCACTTCCCTTGCTGAATAACACTGGGCATAATCAAATCAGCCTCTTACGCTTTCTGCGGCATTAACACCAGGAGCTGAAAACAATTACAAATATTTCATGGACATTCGTACATTATTTTGGAAACATTTTTCAGATCCCTCAAAAGGAGTCTGTATTGACAAAGTGAAAAAGAAATGTTCAGCTTAATGGCAAGTAAACTATGTCCAGAAATAGGTACAATAATCAGACTGAAAAGACTGATTAACCTGGCCCCTGAAGGAGACTAAAGAGAAGGCAGACACGCTATCTGAGCATTTGTACTCACCTGCACAGACAACCAGACAATCTGGAGCTACCTTAGGTATCTGACAGAGGGAGAGCTGCCTTGTGGTTCAGACATGACATTCTCCCAGGCAGGAAATGAGCCCATGTCATAAAAATTGAGCAGCTACCTACAAAAAAAACCAGTCTGTAGCACCATCTATAATCCTTAGGTCTATCTGGCTCTAAAGGGGAAACTTGCACTGTCAAATTGCATTTAGCACAGCCTATTTCAGGGGTGGATGCAAGGCACAGCCTTCTCCCGCTCCTGTCATGCTTACATGCATGTGAGGAGCAGCACCATCCTGAAGGACAGATCTCCTGCTCTTTCCATCCTTTGCAGAATTAGGTTTTTCTCACTACTACAAAGAAGGTGGCATAGGTCTTTTTTAACAGAACAGTTAAACAAGTTTTAAGATTAAAAGTTGCTTAATTTTATACCAAAATTATGTCAGAATAAATTCTGCAGTTCGTAGTACAATGCAGAGACTTGCCATCTTCTAAGAAGCTGTATTTTGTGTGAGCAGAACTTTCTATCTTCCAGCTGCTACATCTCTTCACTTCAGAATAAGGAAATCTTTATTCTGCACTTTTAATTGACCTTTTTAATCTAAACAAGTTTTACTGGGCAATGAGTGAATGAATGGTTCCAGCATAATGTTATCACAAGGCAGAATTGGTGATGCCAAGCACAAAAACAACTCTGGCTTTTCCTCCTGTTTCTCTTCTCATCCTTGATTAGCACAGACATTAGTAGACAGCAAGAAATCTGTTTGAACTTTGATTTATAAGCTTGGATGCATTTTTTTATTACGATTTGCTGCAAAGATACCTAATTCTATCATAAAATTAAACAACTATAAGAAACAGAGATACTAAACTCTGTTAGGATTAGGTTCAAAGAGAGAATTCCTGCTGATATTTTTGAAAGCTTTATTTATACTGATAAATAACTTTACGCAGCTTAAAATGCAAATTTTTAATTCACATTGCTATAAATATAGCTGGATCAAAATGGCCATTTCACTTTCTTTTCATGTGCAATTGTGCCTAACCAGCTTAAACCGCTGAAACTTGGCACAGAAGGGGATTTATATCCAGAAAAAGAGCTCGGTTTGGTCTGTGTCACCAGCTTAAAGCACACCTAACTCTACTTTCTTAACTTGGTACATAGCCCAGCACGGATAGGAGTAAAGATCACAGGCTTGTAAGACAACTGCATTTCCTGGTATCTAATTCCAGGCTCTGGAATCTAACACTGTCTGCTCCAAGTAATTGTATTTGCCATCCTTTTATCCTCACAAGGTGGCAATACATTCTTCTCAGTAAAATCATTGCTTGCCACCCTGAGACAGAGAGCCAGGAATCTGTGACATGCATGCCCTGAGGTTGTTGCAGCCTGGGAATTAAGAACTGATCCTGCTACTTTGGATGAAATTAAAGTTTGGGAGCAATTTCACAGAAACCCTGGGAGATCTATCTGCCTGTTTTGCACCACAGCCTAACTCCTCTCACAATGATTGCTTCTCTTGCTGTCAACCTTCCCTTCCTTATGAACTGATGAGAGAGCTCAGCTGAGTTATTAAGGAAGGGACTGCAGCCAGGCATCTCCCAAACCAACAGGAAGAACGTTCTGACCTTGAGGAAACCTATAGCAAAGAGGAAAGTGTGTCTAAGAGAGGGAGGGTGATCAAAGATTAAACTAAACAAATTGGCTTGAGATGTCCCTGAAGGATGAGGAATGGAAGGTGAGACACAGAAACAGGCAAGCAAAAGGATCAGGAGGTCTTCCAACAAAATGGAGGATGAGAGGACGGAACTGTAGTGTGAGATAATTAAGATGCTACCAAGACTTACAGACCCAGTTACAGAATGTCAATATATCAAAATGATGGAATGGAAGATAATTGTCAACTGGAGCTGAGAAGGAGTGTAATGCTGAGAGTGGGAGGAAGAGCAAAACAGTAAGGAACTGCATTTTGATACATGCTCTGACTGAACTCATCACACCTGTGCACTGTGCATCTAATTTGAGCTTTTGAGATTCAGGGGAAGAATTTATCCTTAAAAATCTGAAATATGCCCTTAAGCAACCCTTTTCCTACTACAGAGAATATTTTTTGTTTTCTGTTTCTTTGTTGGCTTTCTTAAATAGGAAAGAACCATCACCTCCTAAAGAGATTCTCTCCTTCCCCTAAATGCAGAGAGCTGGAGCTGCTCATAAAGAGCTAAAAGATTATCTGGAGAAGTAATAAAAATGGAGTGTGGCACCTGATCCTGGATTTTAGGAAAACATTTCCAAGCTAATCAAATAATGACCTAATTGAGGTTTATATTGTGGACAGATTGATTAACACACTGAAAGTGCAAAACTGAGAACCTTGTTCTTGTCTGCCTGGCTCTGTATTTTGGGCGGGCAGAGTTAACTGTGCATTTTGTTCACTAACGTCTCAAACGTTCTGCAATACATTTTAAAAATCAATTCAGGTACTGAGGGAAAATGGGCATACTTAAAAAGAGAACATTAGGCACATAGCTGAGTCTACAGAGGCTGCCTGTGTAGAGGTTTGCCCAGCCCTTTGCAGGGCTATATAAAGTTGTAACACTTTCAGCTGAAAGGAAACTGAGCGTGCCAGATTGGTAATGAATGATTGGTGCTCTGCTGCCTTCAGATCCCCCCAGCCCCTCCTCATTTCTGCAAACAGTCATTATTTTCTGGAATGTCGTGTTGAAGCACATTTCTTGCTCAGTGCTGCAGTGCCCTCCAGTGCTCAGAGAACACATTTTGGCTTCCATTATCAGGAACCCAAAATACAGACACCATTTTATATCTAATTGTAAGGCTGAACGCTTCACAGTATTTCAGATGACTCTTGTGTTTGGTTTCCAAATTGTACAGGCAGTAGCTATCCCAGTGCTCTCTGTCACCCTGTTACTATCCAAAAGCTGCCTCCTGGCTCGAAACCTGCGCCAGAGATGGGTCTGGGGACCCACCTGCACCACAGCCACCAGAGCAGGCTGGGGCTGTCTCTGACCCTGGGCTTGTGGCTGCTGCAGGACTGCGACCCCCAGCTTGTCACGGATTTTCTTCTCCAGAGTACCTCTTTTGCTGCTTGAAACACTTTTCACAACAAACAAGGTGCTTGAGTTGAATGATTATCACCTCAGTGAGTCCTATTCTTAAATGGGTTAGAATGCTCCTCTCAACAAAAGCACTGGCAGGTGTTTACTGGCTGTTGTTCAAGAATTATTTCTGAAGCAGTAAAGTTTTCCCAAACACTGAATGCTGCAGGCTATTTTAATGAAATAGCCCGGTTTAAGGCATAAAGTGACTCGAAGTTGTTGGTTTTTTTTCCTGTGTGAATTACATTTTTGCCATTGTGTATCTCCAGTGCAGAGGTTTAAGAAATTACTCCAAGTGCTTTCCTAAAAATAAATGAGAAAATCTGCACAACCAGAACAGCCTAAAAGAAACACCTGGTTAGGGTGGTATTTTCAGCAGACTTAAGTAATTTGGTTTCAGGCTTCCAACAAATCACAGTAAGAATTAATAACAATTTAAAATATATATGTATCTTTTGATAAATTGTGTTTAATGGGGAGAATCATCCCAGCATTCTCTCATCTATGCATTTTTCAGGCAAGAAGACATTTTTTTGGAGAAGTTGCCAGGGGAACTAAGAGTTGTATAAATAGCACAGAGAGAGAAATGTCCCTCCCACATTTTTTTCACTCCGTTCCTGATGGGAAGTACCTGACTGACCACTGCAAAGCTGACAAGCCTCTGGTTAATTCCAACACTTGTGGCTCAAATATGCAGCAGTCTGGTAAATGAGATCAATCAAATAAGGAAAAAGGGTTGGGGGTGGGTTGTGTACAGAGAAAGAGGTATACACAAAAACAGAAGAAGGAGGTCAGAGATGGAAATAAATACTTGTTCCCATGGCAAAGACAGAAAGGCTAAAGGAGCCCCTCAAAGGCCTTGCACTTTTACATTATTATCTTCATTCTCCCTCCACTTTTTGGATTGGCAATTTTGTAGTATTATGACCAACTAATGTAACAGCATAGCATTTCAGAGAAAGATGTGAAAATTACTTTTCTCCCTGCAATGATCTACCACAGAAATTGAAAGCAAAATTATGAAGTTGGGTATTGTTAACAAAAAGTGATAGGTTTTGGAACTGGGAGACTTTTTTTCCCACCCTTTAAGTGTCAATCTTGTCCTAGGAAGAAGTTCTTGTGCTTTCACAGACCTTTTTTCAGACTTTCAAAACACACTAGCAGAGATCCTAACAAAAAGGGCCACATTGGTGTTTATAACTGATTGGGAGCAGATGCTTGAGAATCAGAATGTACAGTATTTAGATAGTAGCTACACTAGAAAGACTCTCAAAACTTGTGCTTCATCTTTTCCTTGTTTATACATCAAGAAAAGCTGTAGAATCTGACCTTTAACAGGACCATCTGGATCTGCTTACTTTCCCCAAAATATTACCCTCTCTCTAAAGGTGTGTCCTCACCATGATGACTCTGTGTACAGCAATGCCTAAGCTTGACAGACTTGACAGAACTGCCAGGATCTGCTCTGGCTACGGTTTTGAAGCTCTGTTATCATTCACATGCCTTTATCTGCACATACTCTGTGAAGCAGCAAGGTTCCTGACCAGCTTAAAGCAAAGCCTGCTCTAATCCAAATCTGCAAGGATAAGTTTAGACATATATAGCACTCCAGGCCCTCACTCAAAACTGTTGCTGATGCACAAATAGAAGTTGTACAGATCTAAGTAGGAAAGGCTGACCCAAAAATGTAATATTATTCCAAATGTTTCAAATGAGCTTGAATAGGAGCACAAATAAAAGGTATACTCATTCTGTCAGTGGCATATTTTGTTAAGACAAAATCCATGGGCTACCAGGGCCGCCCCAGTGCAAGGGTATTCTCTCACAATTTTGAGGTTAAATTGAGAAGCTAAAGCATTTCCCAAAGCCATGGGCAATAAAGCTTCAAAAGCATACATGAAGCACGTGCAAGCTTCAGGAATGTTTCTTGAAGGGAAATTAGGCTACAACTACATTTGTGAATATTGCTCTCAATAGTCAATGACCTTAACCAAACCATAAAATTTGTGCATAGATTATTATCTGATCAGTTATCTGATCAGTGGAAGCACACAGAAAAGGACTACCCGTTAAAAAACCCTTATCACTGACAAATGAATTCCAATTAATGTGATTTGTATTTCTGCATGTGTCATTACTCTAGAACAGCTTTGACTTACAAAAATAGAAATCCATAATATGACCAATTAATCTCTAATTGTAAATCCAGATTAACATGCACTAAGTAATAACAGACACTAATTGCATGAATAATGCAATGTAACAGCGATCATCTGAGTTAGGACAAATGACTCCTACTCAGCAAGATAGCTTTTATTACCCAGTTTACCCCAGCAATCTGAGTCTAATTTGGTCAACAGAATTGTTTTCATGGTTCTTCTGTATAAAATACTGTGACTGCTCACCTTATTCACCTTATTACCCCATCAAAGAAAACTTGTTTCATGACTCATTTCATGACCCCATCACAGCAAAGTTATTTCATGACTGGTCTCAGTGGAAGAACTATGCTGCAGTAGTAGTACCTACTAACCACAGCCCTCCAGGGTTCATGTGCACCCTCCTGTGTCACAAACAGACACCTGGGGATAGTTATTTTCCTCTTGCAAACACTCTTCTTGAATACCATCCTTCTCAAGTACTTTATGTCCCAGACAGATCTGTGAAGGCTTGATTTCTTATGTTTATGGTAATTACACACATACTTGAGCACCGCGTTAGACACAGATTCTTGTGCTCACTTCATAAACAGCCAATATAAGTAGAGATTATTTCAGTTATTCTTCAGAAAACCTCCCTGCATTGTATTATCAATCATTCTATTAGATACTAAAAATACTTACAAAAAGATTCCTAGGCCAAGTATTTTACAGCTTTGCACTGTTGATAGTGATAACATGTATTGCTAAATTTACAAGTGTCTGAAGTGTTTTCAGACTAGATTTGAGAGTTGCCATAGCAAGACTTTTAAATACAAAACTTCAATACTTTGAA
The DNA here is from genome assembly GCF_028769735.1 of Zonotrichia leucophrys gambelii. Classification (NCBI taxonomy): domain Eukaryota; kingdom Metazoa; phylum Chordata; class Aves; order Passeriformes; family Passerellidae; genus Zonotrichia; species Zonotrichia leucophrys. Next base: position 22,609,430 of record NC_088173.1, on the reverse strand, counting down.
AGTATTTAGGAATTCCAATTTACTTAAAAAAATAGTTGAAATATAAATTATTATAGATTGTGATCTTGTGGTGTAATTGGAGAGCTGTTACTGAATTTTTACTGTTGCAGTAACTGTAAAATAATATTCACTGGACTCATATATGCAAAGACAGCCTAATACTCCTAAAAATAAGGCCAGATGTACTTCTTTCACCTAACAAAACCAGTGGTTTTGTGTCATTTCACTAAATGTCTCAACTGCATCCTCTGAAGCAGAGACCCAAAACAAATATATGTCCAGAGTTTGAAAGTGTTCTCTTCCACACACTTGAGTGTTTTCACTCCCCAGAAATGTGCTACATTTGATACGTATTCAGAAAAGAATTTGTAGCTGCCAAATACTGAACCAGGGGAACACAGGGAAAACTGTTTATGACCAAAATAACAATTCAGCTGATAGGCAGTGGTTTTAAGTGTTTGTTTATAGGAGTTTTTTTCCCCATAACCATATTAAAAATTGAAATTGAACCATAAGTTCTAATATCCCTTTCCAGTGCACATAAAATTATATTTCTTGTTACTGTACTGAAATAAACCAAGACTCATTAACAGGGCCTTCTTGTTACCACTTCAAACGACCTTCCATCCTGATTCTACACCAAGCAAGCCCTGAATTATGGAAATCAGCACTTAGTTTGTGTTTCTCTGCAGTGGCAGCCAAAGAATAGTATATTGATACCCACTTTATCCTCTGATGTTTTATGTGAATGATGCCAGCCATTTTTCCAAGGGTTGGAAACAGAAATAAAGGCACTAGATGGCAGCAAACATCTTAAAACCACTTTCTTTCTGAAGTCTGGCTGGAACCAATGAGCTGTAGGTAGCCTTCCAGAAGTGAAATGCCTTTTGGAACTTCTTCCCTGGTTCAGCTGTTAAAAAGACTGTCCTGCCAAAGAGTCTGAGTTTTTCTCAAGCTTCTGAAATAAAATTTAAAGTGAGAGTTTTGTGGGTGTTGCTTTCTGGATGAAAATCTGAAAATGGCCTTTTTCAGCATCCCATCCCTTCTCCCCCATGCTACCTGTACTTCATTATGATTTAATTATATATAATTACATATGGCTGAGTTTGGACGTTGCCTATGCAAAGGCTTAGCTGTAAACAGAGGAGGTAGCTTGGGCTATATGTTGTGTTGGAGTTTAGCTGTACTATACTCAGTATCAGCTCACTTATTTAACTCAGTGTCATCACCCTTATTTAACACCCTATTTTCCCATCTGCAGCAGCTTCAGGCCCACTGAGTAAACATGTCCATTTTTCATTAGTGTCTTATCTGCCAATGCAATTTCCCTAAGCAGGATGATGTCTACTGCTTTATTAAAATACTGCTATTCAAGCTAACAAATACCTCTTATGCTGTGTAGAGGGAGTTAACCATGGACTTCCTACAGATTCTGGGAAGCCAGATGTTTCCTAAAGATTTGTTTTTCCTTTATTAGGAAAAAACGGAAAATAAAGGTTTTGTATGCCCCTTTGTAAGGTGTTCGTTCACTGAACCCATTTATTAGGCAAACTTTTCAAGGGTTATTTTTACATCATGTGGCTGTAAACTAAGGACATGTAAGGTATAGGACGGAGAATTTGAAGACCTTGAGATGTTTGAGAATTCTGTGAATTCTGTGAAATTGGGAACTTTCTATTTGCTTCATGAGGATGGATTCTGTGTGGTAGTGTACTAGCAGATGTTGAAGGAACACTGAAAGATCATGCAAGCTTCTAATTTCCACAGGAACCTTTGAAATCCGTACAGAGTGACTTTAGGTGTAGAACACAGACCCTCTGCAGCCTACAGCAGCACTACACTGCCCAAGATGTACCCAGGAGAGGACTCAGGCCAGATTTGACAATGATGACATGTAAATCTAAGGAAGTACCAGCTTTCTACAGCCTTCTGTGTCTGGCTGATTCTTATTTCATCTCAGTCATTTGTCTTATGTCTTCTTTTCATGAAAAATGGACACAATTTAGCTGACTTAGAAAGTGTGAAGATATTGCATGCCTGCACAGGAGGAAAGGGTGTACAGCAAGAGCAACATTTGAGGCAGGAGGTGAGGTGTGAGCCCAATGGAGTATTTTCTTGCCTCACAGGAATATCACAGTCCATGTCTCTGACAGCTGAGACTTTAATTAATGTTCAGAACCCTTTCTCCTAAATTTGTTTTCCAGCCTTCGAATAATATTTTTTAATTTATTTTCAGTTTGCTTCTTTGCACTGCTACCTTGGGTTAATCTCCCTCTGCCTCTGTTTGTTTGACCTGCTGGTTCTCTTAAAACATGAACCATTTTCCATCGTTTTTCTTTCCTCTTCACTGGAATTTTATCCGTCTCTAAAATCTTCCCTTTGCCATAAAAAGAGGAGTTATGAAAAGGAGGAGGCTGTTTTAAAAGAAGTCTAGCTAAATTCTTTTTTGCTCAAGTAACATTACTGAAAATCCTAACCTACCAACCAACTAGATGATGCTTCAAGTTATGTTCTGGCTTTCTCCTAGGCCTTGGGCATAGCTCCTGCAAGGAGTATAATGTCAAGCATTTAACAAATGCTTTAACAGTTACTTGGGATCTAAATTCAGAGGCAGTATCCATCAACGTAGTATAAAATTTTTCAGCTCTTTCCTACAAGGCCATTTCTGGAATTGCTGGAAGCAATAGCAGTCAGCTGCAGTGAATTTAATAAATATTTTGTCAGACGATGCAATTAAGCCTGGTGTTTATTATCCTGTAAACATTTATAGAGCAGCACCCAGCAGCCGACTCTATGCTTTCTCTTATCATTGAAACTCTGCCTTACACTGTACTAATGCAGCTTCAGGAAGCATTTTATTAGGAGGCCTTGAAGTAATTGTTAGCTTTAAATATGTAACTATTTATATAAATTAAGAAATAACTCTTGACATGGCTTGTTTATTAACCATTAGGCATGAACTTTTTCAGATTTGTGAAAGGAAGAATCTCCTTGGTGTTCAGTATTACCAGACACAGAATGACATTTACTTCTCCTTCCCTAATCTTCTGACATAAAAAAAAAAAAAAAAAAAGGAATTAAAAAAAAATTAAGACAACCCTGATTTTATCTGAAAATGCAGTGAAAGGTTGGAAACTGTTTGCCAAGTTAGAGCTTTTTCCCTTACAAGGAAATGCAGTTTTGGGAACAAATAGCATTCCAGTCTTTTCCCCAGTGGGCATTATGCCATTGTACTTGCAGACATTGTGTCATGGAAATGTGCAAGAAGGCCTCAAACAGCTAAGAAATGCATTGCCTAGTTATATATTTATTTTCTACTATTTTAAAGCTACTGTCTACTCTTATTGGATAATAGAGAATGACACAAGCTGAGGCTTATTGACTACAATGTTTTCTGCCCTACAGACTTAATGAAAGCCCAAACTTTACATGAATTTGAAACAGTTCATAAAATGTATTCCTTTTGAAATATTTTTATATTGGTAACAGCATTTTTAAGCAAGCATTTCTGTAGGTGATTCCCATGCTGGCCAGACCCTAACTTTTCAGTGTGAAAAAGGAACATATTCAAAATTCAAAACAAAGCCTTTTTCCTTTTTATTTAAATGAAAATATTATTCTTTAGAAAGAATTTGAAAGAGATTTCTCCTTTAGCGTTGCCTGCTTTCACAACAGCTTTTAAAATATACATGAGTAAATTTATATCAGATGGCCATATTTATGATTTTCAAAGTAACTGACTTATTAGAGGAGTATTCTATAATTAGAAGAGGGTTTCAGTTATTAATATTCTTAAATGAATCTTTCTTGGGAAGTTACATTTATTATCAAAAGTGTGATTTCTGCTTGGAGACCTTTTTATTGTTTGATTCTATCCAGTAAAAGCATGGTTTACATCTACATGAGCATTTTGACAACCTATTGTTTTCTTGGGCAGCATAGATTTTAGTAAAACACAAGTTCCTTTATAGTTCTCCAACTTTCATCATTCAGCATAAAACATCAGTTCAGCTTTAGATGTCAAAAATTCTTTTTTGTGACCCAATTCAGATTAATTCTCAGCAATGCACTTGTGCTTTCTCCAGCCTATTGGTGTTTGCTTAGTGGGAACCACACACACAACAAATTTCCATCTAAGTGGAATATTCCTAATCTCAGTACCCTTCTGCTCTCTTGCTGACAACAAAGTATATTTGAGATAAGGCCAAAGGATGAATGAAAACCTGAACTGACTCACAGATAACTTCCATAACACTCAGTTCCTCATGTCTCTTCAGTATTATCCCTGTTTTCCAAGACCTGACAGCCTACATCAGAAAGAAAATATTCTTTCAAGTGCCCTGGAAATTTCAGGTTCATTCACTGGCATCAATGGGGTACCAATAATTTTTAGCACAGTAATATTTGGAGAATAAAGAGAATAGTTTGGTGAATTGTAGGCTACAATTTGCTCCCAGGGCAGCTGTAAGAACACATCCAGTGAAGGAGCTGAAAACAACATGTTTGAGAACTCTCTGGGGCTGTTTGTAGCTTTGCTGCCCCAAGAAAGGATGATCTGAGAAGTGCTTTTGACCATTAAATTCCTGTGGATCACATCACATATTCCTTTAAAGCTTCACTTCCTTATCTCTGGATTCTGTACAGGGAATAGATACTGCAATGCATGATGATAGAAATGTGCACGTACAACACTTTAGCAGTGTTTAACCCTTTTCAAACAGGACTTCATACTGGCTATTGGAAAATATTAAAGCACCAGCAGGAAGTCCCTGTACCTTTGCAACTCCAAAATAAGCAAAAAACAAGGGTATTTTACTGATAAGATGCAGTTTAATTAATTCCAAATTATGCTATCAACATCACTGCACATTTTTCCTATTTACCCACAGTTAAATGCAGATATAAGTTAACTTTCTTTAAAGCTTTGCCAAGAGCAGAACAAGAATAGATGAAAGCTCACAAAATCCCATGGTTGTAGTTTACATTTTCAGTGCCCTGCTTTATGTGGCATTCAGATCCTTTGTGTGCTCAGGGAAAAAGTGACACTGGTGTCCACTTCCATTGTTGGTACTATTTTGGGCTTGACTCTAGTGTGAGCTGCAATTATAGCAGAGCTTCCTCAGGAGGGATATGGATGATGAATATGGTTTCCTTGTCCTTAAGCTGAGCATTCTCTTCAGTGTCATGGTATTTTTGTATATGTTAAGGACATGATATTTTTAGTTATTAGAGAAGTTCAGCATTTTTCCTCTTTAGCCCACAGACTTAACTCCATGAAAAAAATGGTTCTCTAAGTGTCACCAGAGGTGACAGGAGTAAAAAGTCTTTGCTTTCTTAATAATTACTATTTGTTGGCTAAGTGGGTTTGCCCACAGTTTTATATGACAAGCTGATTTCTATTCCTGCGTACTACCTTGGCAAGTAAAAATTAAAATTGAATCCATGCTGCTCAAATTCCATACAACAGTTTCAAAATTAAATCCTCAGTGATAATAAATACAGCACAAGTTATCCAATTGACTTAGCACAAGTTATCCAAGTAACAACTGCTAAAGATATCCTGAAACACAAATATGAAAAAATATTTTTCATCCTTTTCAGCAACATTCATGTCTGTCCTGAAGCCTGGCTTCTAATAGCCAAATTCATCTGATAAATATGGATAACAAAATAATCAAATATCTTAATCCATTTTTCAGAGAAAAAAAAGTATTTGATGACTTCTTAGTCTCAGCCCCTGTTCACAGTAAAAAATCCAAGTCAATAGAGCTCATGGAACAGTCCTGCTTACTAAGAGATGGTTCTCTTATTCTGGTAATTTACACTCCCCAGAAATCAAAATTCTCTACATGCAAAATTTTTATCCAAAATGGTTTGTGTTTATTTTAATAAACAAACAAAACCAAACCACCTGAAGTTCTTTTATGTGCAAGCAAGAAGAAAGTTTTTAAAAACTGAAACTGATTGAAAATTCCCTTGCCCTCAGAGGAAATTAATGCAAATTGATGGATTGCCACCAGAAATACAAATTAAACTAATTTAGATTGAATGACAACCCTATTACAAATCCAGAACATCTCTTCAGATGGCTGATCAGTGATTATTAACAATTTCTGTACAAACACACACAGTATGAACAGTAAAGGACAGAAGCATTTATCAAGCCACTACAACAACCTAGGAATTACCACAGTTAGTTTGTAAATTGCCTGCCATATGTGACTGTTTGTGTCTTGTCATTCTGGCCACCACCGAGTACAATGAAAGATTAAATTGCCACCATCACACCAGAATACCTTCTTTAGAAGCTGATTCTGCGTTTCCACAAGTAAATTTTTATTTCCAAATTTGCCTTCCCAGTCATCGCTCACAGTCAATGATTAAGTTGTGTGACAACAACCATGAATCAGCAACTAAGCACAAATAGTCTTGGGATCTTGCAAAACTAAATCTTCTCTCCCTTTTGCATGCCCAAAGGGGTTACATCAGCCCACAGAGCTGAGATATGAAATCTGTGCTCTGTATTAAGGCTGTGCCACACCCTGGGAACTGGCTGACAGAAATATAGCAAACTGTTGGCAGCTGTATAAATTTATGTTGTTTTAAATAATTTAAAACAAAATAGTTTTTCCCTTTTTGCAAAGTCATTGCTTTTGTGAATTCCTTGGATGAGAAGGTTATCCATCAGAATGCAAACACTGCAAAATCCAGGATCCTCCAGCCTCATAATTTCCCATTACTTTAAAAAAGCAGAGCAGTCAGGAGGACCACAACAGCTAATTTCTCTGGCCAAATGCTCACCTTGCCCCTGTAAATACCTGGAATTGATCTATAGCAATGATCACACAGCATCACAGTTTCCCCATTCCTCTCCTCAAGGGTGCCTTAGCAGGTGTTGAAGAGGCTTCTAAAGGCATTTTTATATAATTTGTAAATATCAATAATATTCCACATTTACTAACAACTTTTATGCAAGTTCAACATATGTAAATGCCTATATGATTTTCCTCATTATTGTTTGTTTGTCAGGCAGTGTTCTGACCTGACGAGGCACTATTATGAAACCTTCCTAAGCACACTGATGGAACAAGACACTGTTTTCAAATGCAGGTAAGCTTTAAATATAAAATTCATAAGATGGCGTTATTTTTACTTATTAATTTTCATTACTTATATGTCAAAATTGTTTCATGTTATAGATGCTCAATTCAGTATCTAGTTTCTGTTCTTTTGCTTTTTCTTCTCTGGTCAATCCATCAGTAGTGCTTTCTATTAGTCAAAAGATAAATTACATCAAATGAGAAAAATGGTTGCTCAGCAACTCAGACTCCCACTGAGCCTGACAATGGCAAATGGAGGAAATTTCTTGAAGCTCTTATGTGCTTGCTGAAGGGAAAAGAACATTTCTATTATTTTGAATACTCATGTCATGGATGATTATAAATAACAATGAGACAAAAATACACCTTTTGCTTGTCTGTGTACTTTTTCCTAAAGAAAACTCATCTTTTTTAAAATTCTTCTTCCCAAAACGGGTAGAATCTTAAGCAGCTCTGTTATGTGGATGGCAGTCAACGCAACAGAGAAGTGAATGTTCAATTTCATATTAAATTTCTATATTGTCTTTCACAGGTGTCTATTTCTATAGTCTGAACTGCTTTCATAGTGTTTTCCCAGTGTCTCTTAAAAGACCGGTGATCATTGAACAGTAGTAATGAAATGGAAAAGTCAGAATGTGTGTTCATGTGTGGCTCTGATTTTTTTATGGATGTTTGTACTGGACAATGCCTCCTTCCTCTTCCTCACCTTGCCAGCCACACAAAACTAGGAAATGCTGCAGTGGTGCTCATAATTAGGGCAGTAGTTACCAACCATAAGTGGTCCAAATTAATTTACTAACTGTTTGAATATGCCTCAAAAAAAAAAAAAAATCCTTGCAAGTTGTGATTAATTATTGGTTTTGTAACATTGGCCTCCTGCTCACTTTCCAAGCAGATCTACTGGTCTAGAACTGACAGAGTTTTGCTCTGCAGTAACAGTGCTTTGATCAAAGGCCTGATTAACATCAGACCTGACACTGACCACGTGCCTGATTTCTGCCAGTTCCCAGACACTGCTGAGGAATGTAACCTCACCAAATTCCTATGAAGAGATATGATAAAGCTCCCTTCTTATCTATTTTGCAAACACTGCAGAACATAAATTTAAGATTAATGGCTCTTTCACTCTAATAATGGAAACCACATGGCTGTATTTTATTAAAGCTAATAGTCACCTCTGTATTCTTATGTTCAAGATCTAGAAACTCTTTTTTCTATCATGATCAAAATGTCAAAAATCAGTTGTCTCTTTCTAAGTACAGTTTTCACAAAAATGATTTTTGATGTAAAAATCTGTAATGGGAAGAAGTCTACAAATACTCAGTATCTGAGTTCAAATTTAATACAATCACAGTGCCAGCATTCTGTGTCTCTTTGAGGTGGAAATTTTAGTTCATAATCCTTAATATCTTATTGCTGTATTACTCAACACAGAAAATTCAAAATTCAGCTCATTATTAGGGACAGGCAGTCATTTTAATTTTCCATTCCTTTGTAAAATAATTGGTGTCCAAGAGCTCTCACTTGACAATTCAAACAATATGTTGTAGTTCTCTGCCCAAATTTATCAAATGCTGCTACCGTACCTTCACTGCTGTCTTCAGAATAATAGATGTTTCCATTCTGTTGTGCACTCAGGAAGCTGAAAAACATTTTGATACATCTTTGATTAGAGGCACCTGTGGCTACAGAGCAAAACACCTTTAGCTGCCAATTTTTGTTTCTTCAGCTGAGGTAAACTTGCACATTATTGGCATTACATAAATCTCAGTCTCAAACAAGATGTATCAGGTAGTTTAAGGAATTTTGGGAAACAAAAACATGTACTTCAAAATTTCCTGTATATTACCTGTAGACAACACTGGTATGCTTTGATTATTTCTTTAGAGGCCACCTTGCAATTTTCTGTATTTTCACGTTTCTCTAAAAAGAGTACACAAAAAAGTTTTATTTTGAAGCTGTTGTAAAGTATTTTCCAATGTTTGCATCTTTTGAATGGTGTTCAGTCTTGACAGTTTACTGTCAGCAGCTAGAGAACTTCCACTGTCACCAAGCTCTGAGAATTTCTTTTTCCAAATCTCTTGACAGCACTGATGGGACCAACAAGACTTTTAGGTCTCATGAGACTGGAGTCCTGCACAGCATATGAACAATTGAGCCTGGATAAATGCATCCAGGTAATATCTCTATCTTGATGTTTCGTTGCCTAAAAAAAACATGATTGCTAGCAACTTTTGAAGCCTAATCTGTGGGTTGTATGCACAGAATTGTTATAATAAAATGTACCAATATCTCTTAGGCCAGTATTTGGTGCAATGAACTTTTCCAAATGTTTCCCTCTTTGTCTGTTTTTTCTTTAAACGAGCTACATACAAAAAGAAAAGATCAGTTCATGTTTAGAAACCAGTTTCAGCAAGGAATCCCATCCAGGATTTTTATTTCAGTAATATTTTACAACATCCATAATATCTCAGGATAAACAGACTCTCACAAGGTAGAGTTATTGTTTTTTAATTCTACAGCATGTCATAATTTAACCAAAAATGTCATGGCTTTATTCTTCTGCCCAGTTATGGGATGAGTGAATGAAATGCAGTTCATTTAGAAAGAGATGGTTGATTTCTCTAACACTCATTGAATGAATTAATGAAAAAGCAGGAAGACAAAATTCCCATTTTTATATAAGTTTGTTTTCACTAAATGGACACATGACTTGTGTGGCCCCAGAAGTGCTGTCAGCAGCCTGAATGGATATACTGCCCAATGCCCTGCAGAAAGGCCAGAGCTTTTTCACAGGCCATGTCTGTGAAATATTCTGCAGAATATCTCAAAGCAAAAGCAACAAGTGGAAATTTTGTGTATCCTCTGTGGCCCTCACCATTTGTCTGACTTGTCCAACTCCTTCTGTTGACAGGCTTTTTGTTGAAATTTTTTTTCCACTTCTTAAAAATAAAAGGTATAAGAAAATGACAGCCAGAAACACTCCTCTGTGTCAATTCTGTAATATTTTGTCTCATTATTATCCCTCCCTCTTGTTCAAATTTTTTTATCAATTTCAAATGTCAGGAGTTACACAGAGATTTGACAGCCACATCACCACACAACACTGTACATATTTGTATGTATCAATTCAGCAATAAAGACATAGAATTTTGAAAATTTATATCATTAACTAAATGCTAAGAGACTAAATGCATTTTCTGAGAGAACTGAGAATGTTCAGGGTTTTTTTCCCATCTTCAATGAATTATGAAGCCTCTTATTCATAACAGATGCATCCAGCCACACAGAGAAGTTTGACTTGTGAAACACATTTGCATTTTGAACTTTACCTAATGCTCCATACTTTTACACACAGAATGTGACCTGTGCATGAAGAGTTGTTCATATTTTTCTTTTAAATGCAGTTTTGACTGGAGTTGTCAACACCACAAGCCATTATACATTTTGGTAGAAGAAAAATCACCAAAAGAATTCCTAGATTCGATGCAGACATTTGAAAGGGGAAAATGTCTATCTGGAGAGGGTACTCAGGGGTGACAAGTTACAAGTCACAAGTTTTGCATTGTTTTCTGTTCTGCCCTGTTGGCTCTCTGCCCTGCTGACTGGGTTGCTGCCTTCCCACTTTGACATTTATGAAATCATTGCTAAACTAGCTCAATATCTCAGAGGTTCTCAATTTGGCATCTTCCTATAGACATCCACTTCAGGAACATCACTCAAAGCTGAACTTATTCACCAACTGGAACCTTAACGTGTTAGATTAGGAAACTAATAAAACTTTTCTGTCTTATGTTTGCTCTGATCACAAACCTTGCATTTGTATGCTTGACTCAACCCTGAGTGAAGGAATTAAGTTTGTACCTGTAGGTTTGAACCTGCAAAAGTCTTACACATAATCCCTGACAGTGTAGAAAAAAAAAGTTCTGTTAATATACACATCAGAAAAAATCAAGATGGAACCAGCCTAAGACAGCCCTCTTGCAAGATTATTCAGCATGGCTGTAATGGATTTTCAGTCCCAAAACTTTATCTGCAATAACAGTGTCAGGGTCAGAGATGTGCAGATATTTTATATGACATTTTTAACACCTTTTCAGAATTATTCAATATACTGAGTACTTACCCCGGTCTGATTCTGGTACAATTAGCAGCACACATAGCAGTTATTTTCAAATGCTGTAGATTGCTATGTTTTTCCTTAAATCAGCAATTTGAATGTAGAAATATAGAGGGCAAAAATGGCTACCAAACCTTAATAAATGTTGAAAAATAAGCTGAAAGCTTAAGTCACAAATGCCTTAATCTTGTGGTGAGGATGGTGACACACAGCAGTGACTAGACCAGAGTCCTATGCTGCACGAGACCTGAATTCCAGAGTGTTTAATACAGGAGGAATCCTTCCAGCTCTCATAGGGTGTCTGCAGCTGTACATGGATCCAGAGACCACCAGAAAAGAATCTCCCATGCTCAGCAGCTTTCCTGGAGAAGAAAAGGAGCATTATGGAGCAGGGACAAGTCACTGGTGTGGAAAGGTGAATGCCCAAGAAATGACACAGGCAACAAAGGCAAAAGGGATTCTACTCAAAACTTTTCATGGCTGTGACTGAACCACACAGTTTTAATACCAAGATGCACTGTGGCCCATAATGGTACACTTAAGGTAGTAGATAAGGGATTTTTTTCAGCCCACAAAGAAACAGTTTCATACTTCCAATAGTGAATATGAATACTGGCCACCATTTTTATTTTAAATGGCATTATACCACTCTATATTGCTTATTCTTTAGATACAGGGTCCCAGATAATCAAATGGAGGGAGCACAAATAAAGCAGAAACACGTTTCCATCTCCCCATGTAATCGTCTTCTGGCAGGAGTTCTGAAGCATTCTTGTGAGTCCAATAAAAACAGATCAGGGAATTGAGCACCTATTCAAGCAAATATTAAACTAATAAAAAAATCAAAACCAAGGAGACAATCTGATGGGCTCATTCACAAGAAAAGTGGCAATGAAAGCAGAACAGAGCTGAGTAATAATATTTGTCTCTGATCTGTATTTTCAAGGTGAACCTTTGATAGATGTTTGAAAAATTTCATTTTCATGCAACACGGATCTGAAAATGACATTAATATTAATTTGCTCAAATTATTTTTCTGGTGTTTATTTTTTCCTACACAAGAATTGTCTTTTCTATCCTTCTATTTTGGCACATTCTTATGTAACTATCAGGGAAAAAGTCCCACTCCTTATATTTAGCCCTGTCAAAGAGGGGAGTTTTAAACCAAAACAAATCCTATTCCAAATTTTCGACTTCTACAGAATCTGAGACATTATGTAAATGTCATAACTACAACTAATTCAGCAAAATTATTTCTAATTTTTATGTCAGAGATAATAATTCAATGCCTTGAATTTTCTGTGTTTTTTCTGACTTGGTCTATCTTTAATTATGGAAATTTAAGCAAAATTTAGGCAAAAAAAAAAAGAAAGTAATCCAACCTTAGTATGTGTTCTGGTTGTGAGGGAAGTCTAGTCTCCTTGGTTAGGTGGAAGTGATCTTCAAAATCATTATGGTAAATTTAGCAATGTAGGACATGTAGCAAATGAAATGCACAAACAAGGGAATAAAAACAAAAAAAAAGTGCTTTATTTAGCCAGTTATCTGCAGTTATCTGTTACTTGCATGATGGGGAGGGAGAAGGATGAGAAATGGTCGGCTTGTTCACTTCCAGGCTCACTTGAACAGATGTCAAATTGCCTTACCCAATTCAATTTGGATTTAACTTACTAGGCAAATTCCTACTCCTCTCTCCATCTTCATTTTCTCGTAGATATAATTGATACTCTGAAGTGTGCTTTGTGCACTGATCATTCCTTTCACATGCTGCAACCAGGGCAATGATAAAGCCTGATAAAGGCCAATGAAGGATGGCATTCAGTTGCCCTCTGAGAGCATTAAACATTTTTATCACATACACTGAATTCTTTGTTATGGCCAAAACCTAGGAAACAAAAGATTTTTTTTTTTCAATTTGAAATTGGTACTCTTAAGTCATTCCTCAAAAATGCCATTATTTTGCTCTTCTTCCCACAGATTACCTGGAGGTTACATCAAGAAGACAACAGAAAGTCTAAGTGGGTTTTAGAAAGAAAGAGGAAAAATAGGAAACATACTGCAAGAAGTGGATCTAGATAAGAAACCACTAAAAATGTTTATAAAGTCACTGGATCCTCACTTGACCTGCTCTAAAAATATTTACTAATATTATATGCTATTTCCACTTTTGTTAGCTCAGGCTAACAAAAATAACCTGCTATTCATAGGAGCAGAGCAGGGGAAGTAGCTACTTTGCTCAGTTATACGGAGAACTGGATGGGGGAGAAATGTCATCTCATAACAAAGGCAAGGGGTACTAAATGCCCTAATGTTTTGGAAAACCCTGTCAAACTGAGGAAATGGGGGAAAACAGAGCTTTCTCCACAGGTGGTTATAGATTTTAAGGTTACAGGTGGTTCTTCTCACTTTGTCCTAGGACTTCTCTGCCTAGGGCTGTTCCCACTGTACCCAGAGCAGTCTGGCAGACAGAACCCCATCTCCAGCATCTACCACCCAGTCCCACAGCAGATCCTTTGACTGATCTCTCTTTATAATTCTTCTTAATCAAATGCAAGATTTTGACACCGTTCAATACAGTTACATTTCAAAATGCCTTCTCTAGAGTATGATAATGATTGGTTCACTTGAAAAGACTGCCTTTGTTTACAGCAGCAAAATTAAAAATAAGTATTTAGAAAGTGGAATTCTTATTTGTAGTTAGCTAAGGAATTCAGCAAGTACTAGCATTTTCCATGGAAGGATCTAGAATTGAAAGGGAAGTTGACATACTGACATAATAGCCTCATTTCTGTGTATGCCAGAAGACTGCAGCGAGCTTTTTGTTAACAGCTTTGAAAAAGACTGCTAAACACAAATGCTTCAATTGTAATACTCCAGCTATTTTAATTACAGCAACTAACAAAGGTTTTATGTATTCTGTGCAGCCACCCAGTTCATAGTTTGAGCAGAAGACATTTCAATTCTGGAAAAGTTCACTTGATACCATGACTTTTTCAAAAGTTCTGAAGTTATGACTTCTGCACATTTCCAACATTTACTAGGAAATCCTTTGCCTTCAGGATTTGTTGTAACATTGTAAAGGATTAGTTGTAAAGGATTAAGAGTATATGAACACTTGATATCAAAAAATTATAAATTCCTCTCAATATAGTTTCAAATGCTCTGTAATAATCAGTATATAATGTTTTCCTCTGGGTGTGGATATGAAGTTGAGCCAGCCTTCCTCTTTTGTTAGTATTTAATGACCAGTTATGACTGAACTCATAACTCTATATTTAGTACTCTAATTTAAGAAGTCATATTTTTGAAGCATTGAAAAATAGAGGAACTTTTAAATTCCAGGGAACAAATAAAAGAGGGTCAGTGGGAGCTGTAGAGTACTTTGGTAAAAGGAGACAGAAGCCATGGAGCTAGGTGTCTGAAAACCATTTAGGATGCTTAATTTAGGCCCCTCTATTTTTTGAAGTTTATTTTGGGCTCCTCCTTTTTTAAAAAAAGTTTGTATCCACAGCTATCCAAAAAAAAATAAACATGCAAAATATTTCCCAAACTTCCAGTCTTACACCAAGAATATAATTCAATAAGTAATTTCTATTTTGAAGTTATCTTTTTAATCTTCATTCAATGTTGATAAGTGATAATTATTGCTTTTTTGAGCTTGTCATTGTTGTTTTAAGTGACTTTTTTATGATACATTTCCATCAGTCATTTCACTTCTAAGACAATGGACTAAACTATGTAACAACCATTGCAGGAGGTTATGAAAACCTGCCTAATAAGAAAACTGAACTAGACCAAGGTCTTGAGCATGTAGCAAAATAAATCATGAGCAAGTACATTCCAGCTCTTTTCTTCGTGGCAATTTTTCTCTTAATGATTGGGAGTTATTTGAGGTATGTGGTATTCAGAACTTAGGGACTTATAAATCCAAGTATCTTAAAAACTGCAGTGACAGAAAAAGCATTGAGATCTTTTCTCTACAGAGAGTAAACAAACCCCACATTTCTAACTCTGCAGCTTCCTGTTATCCCAAGAGACCTTTTCTTCATTAGCACTGACATTCATTTTCCAGCAGCAGTGGGAGGATAGGTAAAATGGACATTTATCTTCAAAACCTCATTGCTGCTGTTCTCCTGAAGCCTTCTCTGACAGCCACTTGTTTGAACACCTAGTAAATGATTGGTCATGGCAAATAGGTCTTTAATCAAAGCAAATGATAACAGTGACAACACTTGGCTCTTGTCTGTCACTTCTGCCTCTTCCACCTCGTCCTGCAGTTACTGGTGTTCCTGTGGTTTTCTTTGGCATGTGCAACAGACACTTCATTATTTTCTGTTCTTTAGTCCTCAGCTCTCATTTGCATTGCATGGGTACAAAGCACATGATGAACAGGCAGGTATCACCAGCAACCACCTACATCTATGGGTTGAAATTTATACATGTATATGAATTATACAATTGTCCTTACAGACAAGAAAAGGTTTTTATTCCAGTTTCTCAGAGCACCTTGCAATGAATCACAAAAAAATGCTTTCATCAGATAAATGTGAAGTTGCTACAATGCTACATATCACATTTACTACAAAGCCAATTTATTCAATGAAAGGGAGATAATTCATATCAGAGAATGTGAAAAAATACCTATCAGCCATAAACAATACATGCAAAATGTGAAACAGATTTCTGAGCTGAGATTATATAGAAATATAGTATATGTCTGCCAAACTCAGTCCTATAATGATAATTCTTTACAAACTTCTTTAGAAGATAGTTATGTTTTTCAACCAAGCATCCTAAGCAATTAGAGGTAGTTGCTACCATTTTCAGAATGGTAAAATAATTTTTATAAAATTTTAATTAAAATTTAATTAAATTATTTTAAATATGTTCCCTTTAAAACTGCCTTAAAATATATCCACCTAATGCAATCCTGTAAGTTTACTTGCCTGTACTTGATACTTAGGGGAAAAGATAGAAACCAGTTGCATCTAAAACGATCTTGTGTACCCTTCTGTTTTCCCAACACCCGTGATTTACAGGCTCCTTGAAGCAGAGGCCACATCCACACCACAGCTTCCCAAAGAGCCCACCCTATACAAGTGCACCAAACCCTCCAGCCACTTGTCTGGACCAGCAGGGCACTGAAAGGAGGCAGAGGACACTGGAGGGGAAGGGGAGTGCATTAAAGGGTTGTTTCACAGCGAGACACAGCTGAACCTGGCAGGAGCTGCTGGAGCACTTCTCTGATGTGAGAATTGGGAGCTACACAAAGTCTCATTAGCCTTCAGTCCCTGCCAGCTTGACTTCACAGCTGGTGTGTATCTCCCGCACATGTGTGGTGTGTGGCAGCCAGAGGGGAGCTATCAAAGGCTCTGAATCAAGGGTTATGCTGCTATAAACACAAAACCAGCAGGATTTAGGGCTCCCTGCTGAGCTGCATTCAGGCCAGATGGAAGCAGGCAGGAAAAAAAAATCGTAAAGGAATAGGATGCGGGTGCTGGTTGATCATCAAATCCTCAGATTACATTTTATCAGCAGATTCTGACCCATTACTTGTCATTTTCAGGGCTGTGGCATCTTCTAAGACAGTCTCATTTTCAGCCTCATAAACCTATAAAAATTCAGACCTTTCCAGTGTCACAAGTAAGCCCAGTCAGTGAATAATAGCACTGTTGTATCTGAGTCAACTGATCTAATTATTTCTCATGGCTTAGAAGGGATTTCAGACATTCACAGCTGCTTACACAAAGCATCACCTTTTTAGTATGAGAAAACGTGGTACTAAAATTTCACATGATTATTTCAGCTCAGGCTGAAATGTTGCTGGTTTAAGATTGGTCACATATTTGCAATTCACTTAACTTGTGTGTTCCTGTCCTCCTCATCCTAACCACTGCTTGTGTAATTTATGTTGGTGCTCTCCCTAGGGCTCAAAACACATACCCAGTACATCTCTTGGATATCCCTGATAACAACCAGCTTTTCTTCTACTACCAAACTTGAGGTAATGTTTTAACATTAAATAATGACAAACATTGATGTGTAAAATCCTTAATGTTGATATTATACAATCACAGTAGTTAGAGGTAAATATATACATAGTTCATCTATCATCTCTGTAATAGATTTAGATCTGTTTTATGAAAATTTAGGGTTTGCCACATGATCTACAGTGTTGCCAGAAATGGTGTCCACAGCTGCAGGAGCATCTAAGCCCCTTCAGACTCTGTGCCTAACCACAGCATTGTGAAGGAAGGAAAATGGTGTCTATTTCCTCCTCCACTGCTGCACAATCTAGAGGTAGGATCCAATACTGAAATTTGTAATAAACATTCACCCATTGCAGTCACATCTCCATGTCCTCTACCAAAATTCTTGCTGCAAACACAAGCTTCCTGCCCAAGGACCCTCTCTCTACTGGAAGAAGGCAGGGGGTTGGCATTGGGCATGTGTGCCATGGGAGCTGCCTGCCTCCAGCTAGACATGCACCAAAAGCCAGGTCTGATGGAGCCTAGAAATTCTGTGAATTAGATGCCAGCCAGAGCTTTGGTGCTTGGAAGAGGCCAGTGCTGGCTCCTGCCTCAGCTTGTGTTAGGTGGTGACAGAAAGTGGGACCAGGGACGAATTTCTGTCACATACCAAGCTAATGTGGTAAGTGTGCCATGACCCAAGAAGCTCTGACTTCCAGTGTCAGGGTTTTTTTTGTTATTTTCTCCACAGCCACCATTGGTGCCATCCTGTTTGTCCCAGTTATATTCTTAGGTGCATATAGGTTCAGTGCCTCCCAGACATCACAGCCTGACACCACTTATTTTGTTCTCATTATAACTAAGGAATGCTGCTCTGGGCTTGTTTTACTTATCTTTTCTTTCTCTTACTCCACACCCTAGCTCTCCACTCATTTTCTCTGCTTTTTTTCTGAAGCCTTTCCAGCTTATCAATGCCTCCCCTATAACGTAGTGCACTGAACTCAGTGTGATTCTTTAAGTTGGGTGGAATTAAATCAACATGAAGAAACACAGGCCCCGTCTTGTTTTATCAGCTGTAATTCTGGTATAAACACCTCAAAAAAGATTTGCAACTATATTTTGTAGCAGCCAGAGTGTTCATCAAACTCAGCTGAATTTTAGTGTTCTCCCTCAGATTTAGGGGTTTTTCTGCCACTTACCATAATCTAATTTTTTCCTTTCTATTTGTACAGACAAAATCCTTACAGAACTCCCTTTTCCTCCAGAGATTTGATTTTTAAAATTCATAACTTTCAGAAATATATCAGCCTAATTCTTTGCCACATGGTATCATTGTTTTCTGTTGATGCTTTTTAGTCTTAGATTCTCTATGCATCTTCATTGCTGTTTTCATTGCTTCCAATACTCATTTACATTTTAATTAATTAGTTTTATTTTGTATCTTAATTTAGATCCCTCATTAAAAATCCATTACATTTGAGAAGTAACATTAAATTAACAGAATGGAATAGGAACATCTGGGAAGAATGTAAAGAGTATATAAATTATCTTCTCATTTGCCTGACAGTTTTCAAAAGGGAAAAACTGATGGAGAAATTCTCAGAACAAGGGCTTTCAAGAACAGGATTACCCTTCACTCTAAATGTATTATCTCTGATTTTTTTCTTGAGATATTTAGGATCTGTGAAAAAAAATTCCTTAAGTTTAAACAACAGAATTATCACTCTTTTCCTATGCCCTCAGTAGCAACTGATGAGCTGTATTTTAGGATAGTAACAACACTTACTCTAAACCCATTGCAGAAAAGGGAAGTGAATGTTCCACATGAGCAACTAGAAGGAGAATGAGATTCAGAAAGAGAGACTTTTTTATCTTGGGAGAAGCACTGCTCCATATAAGTATGGGCAGAAGGAAATAAAGAGTTGAGTAGAATGAAAAAAAAAAAAAAATATATATGTATGTGTGTGTGTGTGCATGTGTGAATATATATATATATATATTCCCTGACTTAAAAATCTCACATTCAGAGACTGGGAACTGATTGATTCTGGGATATCAGAACCCCACCACTTGCATTAGAAAAATTAATTTTTCTGTTGAAGCGAACACATTGTGAACAACTGTAGGTCACTAAAGGTCACTGTAAGCATTTATATCTGCTAACACACTTATTTTATTTAGAGAACAACTAATAGGCTTCTTCTTCAAGCAGAATCTATAGATGTGGAAAAGTTACAATAAAAGTTTTAGTCTGGAACTATGTGGGAAAGTCTTCTCAGTACACGACTTTATGTTAAAAAATAAAGGCAAGAAAACCATGTGGCTTGTGGCTTTAACTGCTGTGTTTTGCTTTGGCTTACCCTATGTCAGTCCAAGAGGAGTTTTAGTATGCACAGCTGTGCACCTTGGCTCCAGGGGCAGTTATGCTGGTTTCACTGACAGAGTCTCTCTTGCAGGCAAGCCCCTGGTTTTCCGAGGTCTGGTGCATGGGGAACAGCCATGGCTTCAGGAACATCCTGAAACATTCAACCAACAGATCTTGCCTGAGCAGCAGCTTAAAATATCTGCTGGGACACATTAAACTGCCATTTGAATGATGCACTGTGATCACCCCAATCAAACCCAACCAAAGCAATTAAGTGAATAGCATTGGTCTGACAGCCTTCCAATTTTGCATTCTCGCCCCTCTTACAGGCACCAAAAAGATTGTGCCTGCTTGGATGAGCAGTGACAGAGAAAATGCTTCTCTCCAATGCCTCTTTGTACTCATCTTTTGCTTGTGATATACATCCTTCAGCTTATCCAGGTTTTCCAATGTATCACACATATTTCTTATAAAAGCCCCTGCTCTACTGCTTCTAAAATTTCAGAATAAAGAAAACATTAATCATCAGTCTTAACTTTCCTGTATTTTTTTTTCTTCCTTGTGAGCAAGTCATTACAGTATGTCTGATTATTAGGAACAAGGAATAAACATTTCCCCTCTGTGAAGAACAGGAAACAATGTTTGGAGAACAATCAAGTCTATTCTCCATGGAAAAAAATGTAGCAATAGGGGAGTGAGGCTTGACCTTTTTCCAAATTAAAAAGAAAGAGAATTCCACTTTCATCTGAAGAAAAAGAAATTTAATTACGTATTCACCCAGTCTGACCTCTTTTCTAAACATGTATTTCATTGTAAAGTACACTTAAATATCAAGCATAACTAGGAAAAGAAACCAAAACACTAGGAGTTTTGGACTTTGTATTTTGCTTTCATCTTGTGAAATTCTTGTTTATATCTGTCTGCCATTGTAAATTATGTTTTCAGCTGAACATGAAAAAAAATGCACAAGATTCAAAGAGAGGCCATTCCCCTCCATGAAGCACACATGAACATGCACTGCCACCTGCTCACAGCTGTGGTTTACACGAGAAAGTCAGCCTGGGAAATAATACCAGCAAAAAGCAAAGCAACTGCTCCCTGACCACAGTCCAGCTGAGGTCTTGTAAACATCAACAGAGCTCTGTGGTTTTCATTTTGTTCTACACTTTTTCCAATTTTTATTAAGTATAAAAGAAAAAAAAAGGGAAAAGAAAAAAATCAAAAGACACTAATGAGTCTGGCAGCACTATGTGCAGTGGTACATCCATTTCTAAATCAAACTCAGTTCAAAGCCATCTCTTGTGTGTCTCCTGTCACCTGTCCCATCCCATTGCATTTGCTAATACACATTTCCGTTGTATTTCACAGTCTTTCCCTTTGTACTAATAACTAATTCTTCAGTGTGGGGCAATATGTAGTTTTGTTGCCAGAGCACCTAAAGAGTCACAATATGGTTCCCAGTCTGGCCCAAAGGGAGGAAGTAACAGATGCCAATTTTTAACTGATGAACAATGCTTCCCTGTGTGTCAGCTCAGACATGTGTTTGTGCATCTGGGAGCTCAACACGAGGTTCAGATGTTCCCACTCTCACCCCACACAGCAGAAATCCCATGGAAATGTTTCTCCTCACCGTGCAGTCCAGCAGCTGCTCTCAGTGTTGCAATATCGCCATTAAACCCCCGGGCTGATGCTCCCCCTCTGGCCCCACACCAAGAGCCATGAGAGCACTGCCACCTCTGTACACTGCGTTTCAGAACAAAAACAAATCTGCCAGTCATATGCAGCCAGTCATATGCAGCAATGATGTTGCCGAAGCTGATGGTTTTAGTATTAATTTTTCCCTTTTGGGAAGTATTTCTTAACCTGCAGCACCAGAATGTCAGGGAAGGGAGACATCTTTATTTCTCTTTTTGAAGCATATTTCCAGATCTTTCAGTTAGGGGGAAAGAAATTTCCTGGGAAAAAATGAAACATACACAATTGTTGGGGCACAGAAGGCAGGGGGCCACAGCAAAGAAGCTAATAGCTCATTTTCATATTTTTTAATTCATCATTTTACCTGTGAACTCATTTTTACAGATAAAATCTTGGAGTTCAGACACCTGAGTTATGGAAACTGTAAAGAGTGCCTGCAGCCCCTCTGCATGCTTAAAGCTGTCACATTTCCACCTCTGAGCTCCCAGCCTTCATTGCTGCTTAGCAGGAACAGTGTAGATGGTCTGATCTTACCTTGACCAAAAGCTAGGATGACGAGAAAGGGAAGCAAGAAGATCTGAACCGTTTATTCAGAGGTGAAAAACATGTTGCAAAGGAAAATACAATGAGTGATGTCTGTCAGGTACAAATTCCTGCTTGGACCTTCCAGGAGACATAAAGTATTGTTCTTCAAAAGGCTTCACACTTTAAAATTGCCATGAACTGTAACCCTGAAACTCATTGCCATTACACTACAAAGCTTAAAAAACATCAAGAAGATTGATGCATATGGGAAAATTCAAACACTAACATGCATTTGAATTTGAGCTAGAACTAGTGAGCAGGAAATGTATGACACAGTACCTGCAGCATGTAAAGATTACTGGGGTTTTATCCCAGAAAATAATACTCCATTGGTGTTTGCCAAACCACTCAGCCTCCATCTGACATCAGACTGAGAGCTTGTTGATTAATATGCACAGGATAACCTTTCTGGCACATTTCTTTAAAATTACTGGTTGCACTGTAGCTGCGTTTCAGATTTTACTCCCTCCAGAACCAGACAGTCTGTAAAATGCACTCAGCAAATAATATGTTTACTGAATTTCATGTTGTACTAAAAAGCTATTATTCAAAGGAATGTTCTCAATGGTTCATTCAGCTCTGGGCAAGGCTCTGCCATATGGGCTGTTGTTGACTGAATTTGCAAATCCTCCTACACATGCAGCAAAATACCAAGGCACCCCAAGAACAAGTTAACTTTACAAATCTCAGTCACCTTTTCCCTTTGCTTGAAACAATGCTGCTATTTGATTATTTGTAAAATTCCACTTGGGATATAATGATCTTTAGTCTCAACATATCACTGCACTGCCACATATTGACTTTCACTTAAGCAATTAATCTTGCAAACTCAAAACATTTTCTCTTTTTGTCTAAGAATTCTCATGTCTGGGGGCTACTTTAAAAATATAAGAAGCAAATCTGCCAGTAGTTGTCTCAACACTGACTACAGAGCAAAAGGCTGATAACAATTTCTTAGAGACTTAGTAGAACATTTATCATAAACTATAGGAATATTCTAGCAAGTTATACTTAGCATTCATGAATCACAAATATTGATTAATTTATATTTTGACTTTCCATGCAGGTTTTAATGCATATTAGGGACTGGATTCCACCTTCCTTGGGATATTTTCTATTTTAATTCAGTTTTTAAATTGGCTTGTTTGTTTTGACTGGCCTCTGCTTGATACCACCTCATTTGTAGAGTTAGAGTTAAAAAAGCAACCAAACCAGAAGCTGGCAGTTGTACACTCCTTCATATCTTTTTAATCATCCTAAAGAAATTACATATTATCCAAAAAAGTTTACTTTCCTTTTTTTTTTTTTTTTTGAACAATACAAAATTAAGGCTCTCTATGGGCCTGTATAAGAGGCCATCCTCTGGGAAAACAATGGCACAGTGGTAGTGACACCATTTCTACTCTGGCAATGCACAGTTCAAAGCCTGTTGGTTTTGGCACCAGCATATGAAGTGTTTGCCATAGAGACATGCCATAAAGTTATTGAAAGGAAAGACAATGTTGGCAGCTGGGGTGTTTGGGAATTGAAAGCTACCAGAAGGAGAGCTCCTTTGCTAGTTTCAGAGAATCATAGAATACCCTGCACTAGAAGGGATCATCGAGTCCAGCTCCTGGCCCTGCACAGGACAGCCCCAAAAACACACTGGGATGAGATGCCTGAAAACATTGTCCAAACGCTTCCTGAACCCTGTTAGGCTTGGGGCTGTGACCACTTCCCTGAGGAATCTATTCCAGAGCCCAACCACCCTCTGGGTGAGGAACCTTGTTGTAGCATCTAACCTAAACCCTCCTGACACAGCTTTATGCCATTCCCTCAGGTCCCATGGTTGGGCATGACAGAGATGGGTGCCTGCTCTTGAGGAAGCTGTAGGCTGCAGTGAGGTGTCCCCTCAACCTCTTGCAGGCTGAACAGGCCAAGTGACCTCAGCCACTCCTCATAAGGCTTCCCCTCTTCCCCCATGTTCCCACCTCTCTTTTGAACACTCACTGATAGCTTCATATCTTTTTTTCAGTTGTGGTGCCCAGAACTGCCCCCAGCACTCGAGGTGAGCCCAGCCCAGTGCAGATCACAGCAGGACAATCCCCTGCCTTGCCTGGCTGGCCATGATGTTCCTGATGCCCCCCAGGACAGGGCTGGCCCTCCTGGCTGCTAGGGCACCATGACTCACATTCAACTTGCCATCAACCAGGACTCCCAAGCCCCTTTCCTTGGCACTGCTCTCCATCCCCTTGTTCCCCATCTGTCCCCACACCCAGGGCTGCCCCATCCCCACAGTGATAATAGGCATGCATGGCAAAATTGCAACCAGCAAGCACAGCCCAGATTCAAGGCATGACTCCAGGTGTGACACCAGAGCTTGTGCGGAACAGCCAGCGGTGGGTGCAAGGGACAAGGCTGTGCCCTGGAGAAACTGCACAGAACTTCAAAGCTGAATCTGACAGTGGAGTTGCAGGTCTGAGTGAGAAGCTGGCTGCTGATGTTGTCCCCAGGGACAGGGGACATGTCTGCAAGGATTTGAGGAAAAAGATTCATATCTTCATTAGACTTTAGCAACTGGCAAGAATCCCGTAAGATGATATCAGGCAGAGGCCAGTCAAAACAAGCTGGAGGTTTGATATTTCAAGTCAGTTTTTAAAATATAGACAATGAGGAACTGTTTGAAACAATGGTGAGCTTTCAAGCTGCTTTTACAGTTTGTCTTGAATTTTTCCCAAAAGAACGCTATCTTAACTTGGTGTGAAAAATGGCATGCAAGAA
Source organism: Zonotrichia leucophrys gambelii (assembly GCF_028769735.1). Classification (NCBI taxonomy): domain Eukaryota; kingdom Metazoa; phylum Chordata; class Aves; order Passeriformes; family Passerellidae; genus Zonotrichia; species Zonotrichia leucophrys. The sequence continues at coordinate 22,584,836 of NC_088173.1, read as the reverse complement.
GGAAAAAAATTTCCTACATTTCTGCATTTACAAAGAACAGAAAAGGATACAGAATTAATATATATTTGGTGCAAACTCCTCTCCACTCCTCCTAAGTGATCCTTAGCAGCTGTCCATTTCACTGTCATCTCCCAAGAAAAAGTTTTGTATTTTCATGTTTTGCCTTCCACTGGAGAAAATCTGACCTTGTCTGAGCTTATACTGTATAAGTACATAATGCATACATGCTGTGCCTGGCCACATGGACTTGCCTGTGGTCACCACACTGTTGGCTTGGTTTCACAGGACCCACTCTGTCCCGTTGGCTAGGAAGGGGTGACAGCACTTGTCCCTGCCAGCCTCATCTGCCAGTCTGCCTCCACTCCCATTCATCCCTGAGATAAAAGCCCGGGGTCATCTTCCAGAGTTCTCCTTGCTCTCCCCACTCCTAAAAATGCAATTCTCTCTCTGTGGCTAGTGCTGGGAACCTGCCTTTCAATGCAAGGCTTTCAGCTGAATACTGGCTTACTCTGGCTCTTGTATTCCCTGCTTGGTTCCATTTTTGAGCTAACTATATGACAAACAGCCCAGCCTAGATAAACAATCCCATACCTCAACCTAAGGAAGACAATTGTTTCCCAATTCCTATGTGGCTGGAAGATGTCAACATCTTTCTGCATGAAGATTTTGGCTCTGGCATTGTCCGTTTCACAACTGAACGCTCCCTTGCCCCACAATGTCTCCTTCATTAACACTAAGTTGTTCAGAGGATTTACCAAGTCTTGCATTCACATCCCAGAAGAGCAACAGGCTCAGGAGAAATTTCCCTGATCACTTCTACCAAAGTGGGCAAAAGTTTTCAAGGAGATGCTTTATGGTATTCATTTTCCAGTGGCTGACTTGACTTGCCATGCTCCATTAAGACAGCCTTGTGTACTAAGCACGCCTCAGAAATGGAAAATTGTATCTTACGGTAAATTAGACACCATCCTCCCCCCAAAACAAGATTAATTCCTATAGGACACGTTCTGGCACAGTTTCAAGCAGCTGGGTTTGCACAAAGCAGACTTTTTTTCTTTAATAGATTCTGGTGAAGTTTTGTCCCTGTTTGTAAAAAATTGCCTGCATTATCCCGAAAATAGAAGCAATTGAGCTTTCACTGACTTGATCTGGAAGAAACATAAAAAAGGTTCATTTAGTTATGAAACCTATTTAAATTGTGCTCTCAAAGTTCATCACAAAAATTTTGTTGAGAATTATTTGGGAAAGCAAGAAGTGCCTCCAACATGCTGTTAATTACCATCCATTTTGTGGCTGTCACCCATTCTGATTCCGGGGCAGTGCTCTACAAGCTTTTTGTGTGCAGCAGTATCCAAGCCAGACACAGGATTTCCTAATATACTCGAGTTTCATGATGGAGAACTACTAAAAACATCTCTTTGTGTGGCATTCTGGGATGCAAGGTCAGGTCCCCAGCATCATCATATTGCTTTTGCAAATGCTAGAACACAAGCACAGCTGTGCCCTAAACAGAGATCCTCATCCTGCACGAAGGTTTTATTCTACAACAAGGAATACCTTTCAAACAATCACACTGTGTTGAGGAGTCAAAAGACATTTAAAGATTTATTCAATTTTTAATTAATGCTTTCATCCTGGTTTTCGTTTTCAGTCAGGTCAGCTTTAAAATGTTTATAAAGCAAGATTGGAAAGCTCAAACAGTGAGTTCTGCGTACCTTAATTATACAAAAATAAACAAAAATATAATTCTAACACCAAAGTTATCTAGGTGTCCTTTTGGATTTTTCATTTTCTATGGGATTTTGTTGTCCGGGATTCCTTTTTCCTTTTTTAAAGCCTGTCTTCAAAGTATTGCTCTGTTTTATATCTTACCTCTTGCTTATTAACAACTTAATTTCAAATATCTCCATAAAACATATGATTTTTAACAGCATCACTAATTTTATTCTCAAAATTACATGTATTTCCACCCCCCACCAGATCTCTCTTTATTTGTTGAAAGTGTGATCAGGCCTGGATTAAGGAATTGAGACTGAGGAAACCTTCAACTTGATGGTAGAAAGAAGTCTATGTATCCAGTGTATGCCTCCCTTTATTGTATTAGGCCTCTTCATCTTTGAGCAAAGCAACTTAAAGAAATAGGTGATAGTTTTTGAGGCATTATTTGTTACAACTGGAAAAAACAGGCAAATTTTCAGGTGCAGAACCCTAATCAATTGTAATTCAATGATAGCTCTGTTTCAAATTCTAATGTAGTTACTATCACAGGTCAGTACACCAGGCAAGAATCACCATTTTCCCTGGTGAATAAAAGTGCTATCCAAATTATATTCAATTAGAGACCTAACACACTTACAAACCTGCGCTCTAGCTCTTTGCAGACAGGCATGCAGGGCATCTGAAGGGCAAGAGACCTGACAACTTGTACCTGAACTGGACACCCATTCCCACACAATATAGTTAGGTCTTTCTGCCAGTGCTTTTTATATGCAATTCACTTTTTAACTACTTGCATTCTACTTTCAGGCAGAAAGAAAATGACACAGAACAAAACCTGTGTTAAAACCTGAAGCCAGATCTCAGACAAAATCTGCATACAAACTGAATCTGAATTTGAATCCTTCCAAGTTAACAAGTGCGTCCAAGACTCAAATGAAAACCATCTGAATTCTGAATGCATGTAATTTTTAGAGTGCTCTGCCTTTTTCAACCCATCATGTTTCCTAAATGCTCTTTTATACGCAACTGAAATTTGAAGTTCTGAACTATATCCAAGCTCCAGGAAACAGGCCCATTTAACAGGAGGTAGATCTGTGTAGGTGCAGATAAACTACTTGACAGACAAAATGCCTACAGCTCTGATGCTAGGCTCTAACTCTGATATTGCTAACTAGTGAAACACACTTTTGTCTGCTCTCAGGGCTACAACAAAATTATCACTACAAGAAAGCAGCTGCCTGTAGAGATACAGAAGAAACCCACAGAAAAGTAGGAGATGAAAAGGAAATATGTGTTAACAAGAGCCAGTGGAAGCACACAGGGCTTCATTAAGAGCCTTCTGGTCCCTTGGGGGCTTTGCTTCACAGCCCAACACCCCCATCTGAGCCAAGCAGCTGGCAAGTGTCACCCCTTCCAGGACTTGGCTCCAAATCAGGATGGCCTAATTAAAGATTAATGCTCTCTGACAAAAATTAGTAACCCCTTCCCATGCTTCAGAGAATTCATAAAAATGTTTTCATACACTTTCAAGAAAATCAAAGCTACCTAATTAGATTGCAGCTTCGGGAACTGCAGGTATTCACCTGGACATAATCTTGTGATGGTTTCAAGGCTGATTTGAAGCTCTATTGTCATGCATTGTAAATCACTCAATTGACTGGCTTCCAAAGCTGCTATCAGATCCTATGTCAGCTGTAACTCACAGCATTTTAGGAAATACTTTTCAATGGTAACATCAGGTTAATGTGAAATTTTCTAATTAGAGTTTAAAATCACCCATCACATCATCAAAGTGAGAACTGAAAGGGAAGCCAACTGTCTCAGTGTGCCATACTTCTACTAAAGTATATCTAAAGTGATATGTAATGAATGTCCTTTTTAAGAACTGTTTCATTGCATAATTCTGTAACTAATTAATTAATTTGATGTGGCATCTAATGAAAAAGAAAACAACCAATTATATGAATGAGCCCAGAAAAAGGTATTGTGAGCAGGCAGTATCAGCGTCAATGCACAGTCCTATCCTTTGATAGCTTTTCCTCTGTGGTGTCAGGCAAAAATGACTCCCACTCAGTGATTAAAAGAAGTTGTCCTCTCAGAATACATTGTGATGTGCACTTTGTTAGCAGAGATTTTGTAACAAGCAGGAGGGTAGTTTTTCATATGGCTACACTGGAAAATGTCAAATGTTTAAAGTTTTCCAGCATTTGTGTTTTGTAAGAGAACTCACCCACACAAAACAGAGCTTTCTCCAAGAAAACTTCCTTGGTTTTAAGCCTGTTTCATTTATTCATCTTTTCCATCATATTTAGACATATTTTGCTGCTTTATTTTTCTTTTTTGGGTTTTGATTTTGATTGTTTCCTTGGAGCAAAGTGCTTGATGATCTTCTGTTTTGGAAATCATAGATCTAACACACCATGCTGGAAAGACAGATTAACCTGACTCTCAACTGACTGTGTACCATCATTATCAGAAGCCTGAGCCAATGGTTATCATTTTCCCTGGGACTGCTGCCATTAGGTTTCAGGGAATGTTCCACCAGATTTTAAATGAGAAAAGACCTCCAGATAAAATGGCTGCATCCAAACAGTTTAGACATCCTGTTTTAGCTGGAAATGCATGTTGATCTGAAATTACCTTAAGATTTCTTTTCTGATGTAAATATTCTGCTATAAGTGATCTATACGAATTTGCAATTTGAAACTGCAGCATTATGTAAAATATAGCACCCAGGTTATTAGCTTTTGAACTGATCATGAAACCTGAGCAAGAACAGAACTTTAAATAGACAAAAATTCATGATACTACACATTTGTATTAATTCAAAGGTGAAAGATGTTTTAGAAAGCACTAGTGTCCTTCCTTGTGAACCACATCTGCAATTTCTAATTTATCATATCCTTCTACATTGGAGGCTGCAAAATTGGTTTAAATGAAAAACTACTCTGAACTGTATTTGCAAAATGTGTAGAAGAACACTTGGATTCACAGACCCATAGAATGACTTGGTTGAAAGATCATCTAGTTCCAGCCCTCCTTCTATTGGCAGGGACACTTTGCTCCAGACCAACTCGATCAAAGCCCCATCCAACCTGGCCTTGAATGCTTCTATGGGTGGGGCATCTACAATTCCTCTGGGCAACCTGTTCCAGTACCTGACCACTTTCACAGTGAATAATTTCTTCCTAGTTTCTAATCTAAATCTACTCTTTTTCAGTTTGAAGGCTTTTCCCATTGTTTTATCACTACATGCTTTTTGTAAGAAATCCCTCACTGGTGAAAACTTCCTATGTGGATAAAAATATATTCTTTTTTCATGTGTTCTTTTGAGATCCTTGGAGAGCATTCACAGGATATCTCTGTGACACATCTTTCCATTAACTCCAGATACAAGATTTTGTATCTGCAGTTAATGGAAAGATATGTCACGCCACACCTAATCTAGCAGTGGAATGTTATCTACTGTGCTTCTCAAAAGTTGATACTTATTTTAGCAAGTATAGAATATATTTGGGGCTCATTTAACATGCTGAAGAACCTTACACTAAATTCACTGCACAGAATTCTCTGCCAGCATAAAGAAGAATCAGAACCTACATTAGGAACACATAAAGAACTAATGTGGATAATTTGAAGTCTCCATTTTTTGTGAAATCATGCCCATGGGTGTATTTAAACATTGCTAACGTTTAGGGAGGAGTTGGGTAAATTAAGAGAGAGACTAGATTCAACCCACCATTACCTAATCTTCCATTAGCTATCTTCTTTCCAAACTATCTTGCTAGCCCCTTTATTGCCTGTGACTCATGATGTGAGAGACACACCACAAAACCCAGCTCCAACTGGGCAATCTCCTAATTTAGCCAGACGAATATGGTGAAAACTGGATGTCGACATGTAGGCTGGAGGAAATCACCTATTTTCATTGGGAATTAACAGCTGCAAACTTGGCCAAAAGGGTCCTTTTCTGGAGAATCCTAGTGTCTTTTCTACTCTGAAAAATATGAAAATTGCATAATCCATATTGAGTTCACTCCAGAATGCTTGAATGGATCTTGGTGACATCTGTTTGCCAAGCAAGAAACAGGAAACAATTGCAGAAGTTTCCCTAGAACTGGAGGCTCAGATGTGAGCCTTAAAGAATGCAGTCTTTGCTTTCACTAATGCAAGAAAGGACTTAATTAAGAGTAAGGACTTGAAACATATGCATGAGAAGGAAGGAATCTAGCAAAGCTGACCATACACTGTGTTGTAACACAAGCCTATTGTGGCTCCAAGAGGTTGTAAGAGGAAAGCAGATTACAGACAGCTACGTGAGAAATTATGGCCTCCCTTTATCTGGATCCCACAGCAAAAGTTATCCAAAGTGCAGGACTTTTCCAGGCTTCACTCAACATATAGTGACAGGGAGGGTGGCAGTTTATAAAAAAAATTGGTCGAGGAGATTCTCGTAATTTTCTTAAACATTCATCCAGTCCGTAAAAAGTGGAATAGCCGCAATATTCAGCTCCAGAAGTTATTTTTGCAAAACTAAATGAGTATCAAATCACATTTTCAGACCTACACTTCTGAAGCATGCTTTTTTCTGATGATCTGCAGTCCCTTCTTATAATGCATATTTACACAGTTTTTGGCAGGACTTATCCTCAAACCAAGAAAAAAACATTACTTATTTTTGTTTACTAATTATACCATTACCTATGCTTAAAATCAGGGAAAGCAAATAGGTAGAAAATTCGACCCTAAACTATATGTGGGAGGCAGGTTGCCAAGAAGTACTGAAACACATGTAAGTTTTGTTTTCTTAGCAGGAAAGAGAGCAATTGTGAAAGCCCGGGGATATCTACACTGGGTGGTAAAGCTAACAGCAGAAAATCAAAGAAATCTTAGCACTAAGCCAACAGTGTAACAAAAAATAGGAGTCAGCTCTTCATGGCCATGCAGATTATCACTCTGATAAGACTGTGATAGAGGGTAAGAATTCTTTCCCAGTATGGTGTTGACACTGCATAAGCTTTAATCTGTTGCTCTTTGGCTTTGGGATCTCTTGCTTCGCAACACAAACACTAACAAATTGACAAAAGCTGTGTTTGCACATTAGAGCTACTTGCAAACTAGCATTTCAAGTTCAAGTTTGGACATACAAGCACACAAGGCAAAATGAAGTGGAAAGCTGTGATTTTAATGGGGATTTAATCTCTTTTGTTCTTTGACCTTTGGCGGCTCTCAGAATACATCAACGCTTCTGTCGCATGAGTTGCCTTACTGGCTTAGCTCATGCTGATACAGCCAAGCAAGCATTCAAGTGTGACTGCAGCGTAGGGTTTGATGGTGTATTGCACTCTTTCTAGCAGCAAGTACAAGAGTCTTATCAGCCCTACCCAATGGGGTACAAATTCTGGGAATCAGCCCAGGCCCAGCTGCGATCCCAAGTGCAGCGACTCCTGCAGCTGCACAGAAAGAGCCACAGAGCTCAGTCAGAAAGTCACTTTAGAAGGAATGGCTCAGGCAGCTGGCAGTGCACTGAGTCTGGGGGAAACACCAAGCCAGCTGAGTATCTGTCCTGCAGAAGGTCAGAGAAAGGCAGAACAGCACTGAAACAGGACTGCAACACAATTCCATCAAGTCTGATTATTAAGAAAACAGAATACTGAATTTAATGTATATAATAGGGGAGGTTTATTTCCCCTTCCCTTTTAAACCACAAAGTCTTCTCATCTAAAAACCCTGTAATGGAAGTCTCCCAATCAAAAGTGCAGCAGAAACTGAATGACTACCAAAGGAATCCACAGGAGAAAAAAGATCCACAGCAGGAGAAATGAGGGCTACCATAGTGGCCAGTCAAGATGGACCCAGCAATTCTTTGTGGATTACCTGTGTTATAACAGGTCTAACATTCTTCCACCAAACTATTAAAGAGAAGAAAAAAAACCCAATGACCAGGCTTCTGACATTTCTCATAAGAATCCATCTCTTACCTGAACCTGCTTTTCAAAAATTCAGCTGGGTACACTCTAATAACGATACAATAGAAATAAATTGGGAGTTTCTTCCAAGCATTTTTCCATCCAAGCCGCAACTGAAATTCTGGATAGTACAAGTGATATCTGCAATAGCAGGAACATTATATGGAAGAAAATTATCTGGTAAGGGAAAAAGATGTCACATTTGTAGTTGAAATCTGAGAAATTCTTGATATCAATGCTTAACATTGTTGGAGATCACCATGAGAAAAATTCCTGGTTAATGATCAGCTGCAAAAGAGATCTGTATTTTGTAGGGATCAGATGTAACATAAAAAGTGCAGGTGTAGTGTCCAGTTTTTCATGCAAGTGATTCAGTCCCAGAGGGAGAAAAAGTTAAGCCTATTACATTGAAAGAATCAACAAAATTTAGGCATATACTGGATATTCTAACGTATTCTAATTCAATTTCCATCTAATTTCAAAAACCTTCATGTTATAAGGCAGTGAATTGTGATGGAAGAATTGTTCATGTGATCATGAAAAGCAGTAGTAGAATGAGAGAATAGTAGTTTGGGGAGTGAGCTGCTACAGTCATTTGGGCCTGATCATGTCTCAGATCAAAACCCCCAGATATCCTTGGGGGAATATCCCTCACATAGTGAGGGTTTCTAAAGTTAAGTCTTGTCATATATAACAGGAGGAATCCTTTCATCTTCCTTCAGGATGATGTTTTTATAAGTCAGGTCTAGCTTTCATTTGGGTTTCACCGCTTTACTGCAACTATGCCACAGCTGTATTCAGAGCATGCTTCAGCCAGTTCTCACTTTTACTTTTTGACTGCATATTTCTATTTTGGGAGACCTGAGGCAGGGAAAAAGAATGCCAGATGACCAGAAAGACCCTGGCATGAGATATGTCCACTTACATCTGAAAATTAAGTTGTGTGACCTGCAGCTGTTTCAGAATTCCCAGAGCATAGGAGCACATTGGACTGCCAGCTTGTCCCATCTGTCAGGCATAATCCTCACACTTCAGAAGGCTGGACTTCATACAGTTAATAAATTCCATCCAAATCTCAAAGTGTTTCTCATAGCCAGCTGAAGAATACCTCTGATAAGGCGTGCTTGTACAGCTTAACAGACCTCCATGGAATGCCATGCCAGCTTTTCCATGGAAGGAAACAGAGATAATGTTCCTGAACAGTGAATACTGAAACAAAATGATTAAATAAGAATTAAATGTACTGCAGAAGACTAAAAAGGAAATAACTACTGAAACTGAACTAATTTTTAGAGAAAGCCACTTATTTCAGTCACATAATGGTACTGGTATATCCAGTGCCAAATAGTGCCAAATATAGAAAGGAAAATGCATCACAGTAAGGAAAAAAAAAACTTTCTGCATTTTTGTTAATTTTATTTTTTCCAAAAGAACAAAACCCATGGAAATGCTTTTGGAAAATTATCTTTAGGCATTAGAAGTTTGCCCTCTGTTTTCCTTCTCTTCTTTCATCAAAGACAAAGCAGATTCACAACACCCCAAGATTCATATCCCCCTACTTGCACACAAAGATAATTCTATATATTCTTATTTATAAGGGGAAGCCTGAAGAACGTACAATATTACATCTGGCTGAATAGCCTTCAAATGCAAAAATATGTGGAATTTCCTGCTTGGTGCCACTCAGCCCAATAGTACAGCTCAGACTCTCAGCTGAGAACATGAGCTTGGGCCACTGTCTGTGGCCCCTTTCCCTTATATTCTCCAGTACCCAGAATTGTTGTATCAGGAATGTTGGAGGATAAAACCTTACCTAATTCTTACAAAGTCCATATACAAATTTGTTGTCCTTGAATTTGTCTAATCCTCTTTGAATGTCCTCACACACAGAAATACAGGTGGAACAGGCTGAAAGTCTTCAAAGAACACTTGTAGATCCTTCTTGGATCCCACAGATACTGTTTAGAGTACCTAAATTCTAAGTTCTACATTCATGCTACATTTCAGGAAACTCTCCTTATTAATATGTCACTCTCCCAAGGCCTCACTTTGACCTGAGGGTTCAGCTCTCCAACCTCTGAGAATACAGATTAACCTAACTGACTTAAATTGTTTTATCTGGAAATGGGATAATTCAGTGATATTGAAATTAATTCACACAAATGTATCTGACAGAATTTTGCCTGAAGCATGCAGTAATGTGCAAAAATAAATAATATTTTCAATAAAACAAACTACTTTTTGTGGGAAAGAGAATGTTTTAAATGTTCCCGCATCTTTGTGTTTCCCATTAGTCTCTCTTGGATGGTGACAAAAACTAAAACTTCAGAAGCCAAAAGTTTTTAGGCTACTTTAACTCTGTGTGAGTCTCTGTACCACATGGAGTCCAGTGTCTCTCTGCTATTCCTGTGTTTGCTCATGGCATGTTGGAAAGTTTACGAGTCATTGACCAATGCTTCTGTCCTGGCATTATAAACGAGCATGGCCTTTTCTGCTCAGTGTTTGTGTAAGTAGCTATTGTCAGAATGGCTAAAGAAGGTAGCAAATACCCATGCTGTAGTAACCAGAAGATTCACAGCTACACTGAACCAGCTTAGTGAGAAAGAGTTGCAAGTCTCATGAGCAAATAGCAAGAAAATATTTCCACAGAAAGATTCCTATGATCTGTTTCGGATTGTTTCTATGAAGAAGCAGTTTCAAGGCCATAGTTCTTTCTAAACAGTAACTAATGATCCACATATTACAATAATATGTATTAGGGGTTTTTTTGGAACTCAGAGATCTGAACTGAAAATCTGATACAGATATTTCTTTATTTTGGATATGTCTACATATTACATGACAATAGCAGCAGAGATTCAAATGAGTCATTACCTGTGAAAATACTGTTACTGTTACTAATTAAAGTACAAATAGACTTTAAAAATTCACAAATTCCAAAATAAAATGGAAATTCAATATCTAGTATAAAATATTTTTAAAAATCTGAGTTGATATCACTCTGGAAGTTTAGCACAGATACATACTGCTGTTGTACTCTACAACTGTCAGTAAAAAACTTTTAAGATAATATAAATGTGTTAGCAAAAGAAGAGTTAATCTTTTGAGGACAAAAGTTTCCTCTATTATTTTGTTTAAACTTCAACTTGTGTATACCAAAAATTGGACTTAGGCTCACAAATACAATTCTTCATGTAAACAGTAAATTATATAAACAACTCACTCTTTATTAGCCAAATTGACCATTTTATAGAAAAAGCCAGAGTATAAATACATGTGCAAGTATTTTTGTGTCTGCATACACACATATGCATGAAAGCGTTTCCAGGTTTGCTGTGGGAGCCTTGTCCCTTAATGTACCCGAATCTGCATTTGTAAGTTTGAAACCACAGAATTAATCTGGCTTTTTATTTATTTATTTTAATATGGTGTTATATAGAATACCCACACAAGAAAAGAAAGAAACTGCTCTCACAGTGCTCCACAGTTTTCATGTCCTCAGCTTCTGGAACATTTAAGACTATTAACTTGCTGGCAGGCTCCCAAGGAATTTTAAGGCATCTGTGCCTGTGCTACTTATTTTAAGCTCTGTCTTCCAGTGTTATGAAATCTCAAACTCTTTTGAGAGCAAACTCTTCTGACTTTCTTAGTAATTCCATTTCATGTGGTTCTGTCTTTCAGGCAGATTCAAGAATGACATAATCACCTTTTCCCACCCACAGGTTTGCACTGCTGCTGTTGGTTACACCCTTCCACGTAACACGCAACACTGATCCTTGTCTGATCCCAAATGCCCAGAAATGGAAGAGAGTCCAGCAAAGAGGACTAAAGCACAGTTTCTTGGCTTTCTATCAATCACCATAGGATGAATAAGGCTTCTTCTGGATTTTTCCTCTGAGTTGATATTACTTTAGCTACAGTGCAGTTCTTGTCAGTCCAAAGTCATGATACTTCCAAAGGATGTGAACCAATTTTCCAATAAATTTTACCCCTGGTTCCTGAAGCAGGTATCTTAAATGTAGTAGTAGAGAATAAACAAACTTAAAGTGCTCCTTTTGTATTTTTTACTATATCATTTATGCAAATGCACTCAAAAAAATACAGAATTCTTCATTTTTATTTTAAAAAATGCTAGAACTTGGCTAGTATGCATTCATAAGAGCTATTGCAATCATATTTTGCATTGTTAACATTACTGAATTACGTACCAAGCTCCACAGAAGCAAGATGAAAAGCACTTTCTGGAGTTTGTTACCAACATGAGAGAACTAGAAGCAATCTGCAATCCTGTCTCACTGTCCAATTTCACCAAGAGTCTCCTGGCTTACCTGAAGGCTACAAGAGTGTTTGTACATGAAATACGGCATGCTAACACAGCATAGGGAGTATTCCTTTGCCCTTGGAAAGTCTCCAGAAATTTTGCTTTTTACAGTTACGCTTTTCATACTTGGTCAGATTTTTAAGTAATGCACAGCATTGTGACTACTCAGTTCTCTTGAGTCCAGGACTACTGAAAGGCATTGGTTCAGGTCAGCTTCAGGGCAATTTCACAGGCAATTATATTGCTGCTTTAAGAGCTGGCACTGAACTGCCAGGCAAATAGAAAAGCATTTATCATGCTCAAGGAAACACTAGTCCATGTCCAGAAGAAATGGAGAAGAATGCATCAAGTTATGAGCATAAAAAAATAAATCATCCAGCCTGGAAAGATAATGGATTTCCTTGTCTTCTTCAGCAATGAGCCAATTCTGGAAAAAAATTACAACTGGGCAATGACTCAGCATCAGGATGTGCAGTCTAAAGATAGAGGACAGAGTTCTCAAGGGACCTTGTCATAATCAGCTACATTCACAACTCTGCTGGGCCCTCTCCTAAGCTCAGTGCAGCTGAGAGTCATGCCTTTCTCTCACTCCCAGCAGTGAGGGATTATAAATTTGATTGCTAGAACAGGTATCTAGCAGGAAGAAACCTGTGAGACAGGCTAGAAAATGGGACAAACTGATTGTGATGGCCACCACAGAGTGAAATCCACTGCAACAGGAATTCCATGTGAAATGTATTCTGATGATTATTTATTTCTCTAGACTCTGCTCACAGTGCAAGCCAAAGCAATATTTTTGTTTCTGTGATGAAAATTATCTGGCTAATAAGTTACAACACTTTAAAGAAAGGGATGAATTGAAAATCCTGTAAAATTCTACCTTGGTGTTAAAAAGTCTAAGGCACTCTAAAACACATTCTCTTGAGGCAATAGTTAAGTTCTAGGAAGTTTTAATAAATTGAACTGTCCTTTGCTGACGAAATAAAATAAAAGATTATTTAGCTGACTAAGGTCTTAAAATTTTACTAAGTCTTTTTAACACTGCCTATAATGAGATCTATTTCTTCTAGAAATGCAATTATTGCTAATGGGTTTTCTGATATTAAGAAAGAAAACTGATTTTAGCTTCAGTGGAATTGTAGTTATTTAAAACATTAAATTCACCCATCCACATTAACAGTGACATGAGACATTTTAGTTTGTTATTAATAACATTATACAAGCACTTTCAATATTCTTTCACACCCTATATATTTTTACAACACATAAAGACAAGAGTAGCTATGAAAGCATCCAACTTCTACCATTACCTCATGGCAAAAAGATGATATTTCTCTAGAAAGATGGTAAGAGTTTTTCTAAACAGTCAGGTAGAAGATGGATGTGATGATAGGCTGTGTCAATTGATATTTACTTTCTGGAGCATTTCAAGGGTAAAAATCTCAAGCACTTATCCAACCTTCCCTAACAACCACACTTGTGAGAACACTTGGGGCAAGTTCTCAGTTATAATCATCACCCCATAGTGGTTAATCTTAATGGAAACCCAAGCCTGAATTGCTGGCTAGAGCTGAGCACACAGAATACACATTTCCTCTGCTGGGTTTAACAACAGTCTCGTTAGGAGTTCTGCTTTTTGATAATATTCTCAAAAACTACTGGCAAGGATTTTGCAAAAACAAAACATGTACTTATTTAGCAGCATATTCACACAAAGATAAAGTTTTTTTTTTCTTTTAAATCAGTTAATCATTAAACAGAAAATATCAGATCATCCACCCTCACATGAGAACAAATTGCATTGAAAAAATACATTGCAATGAGTGATTCCTGATGAATTGCACTCCATAATGGACAAGTAAAAACTGTATTTGTCAAAATAATTATTACTGCTAAAGCCATGTTCTCCTCACTCTGTTTTAAAATTCCCTCATGTCCAGTGCAAACACTCCTGCATCTAAAAGAGCTGAATTTTGTTCTCGTATTCCAAAAGATCAAAATGAAATAAAGTAAAAGAAGGCCTCAGAAATGTTGGCATTTTAGAATACTTAATAAAAGAACAAATTCCTGTACTATATATGTTTCAGCTAGTGTCATCAATGTATCAAGTGCTTACACATCTCTTTTCCCATTTAAACTTGCAATAAAATGTACTGACTTCAATGAGGGAAGTAAGAGTAATCCAGCCTAATGTACTGAAAATCCTGCTGCTAATTTCCAAACACTTCAATAGAAAGAGTGTTCATGGTACCTCCATATTACTGCATATTATCATTTGGTTATTTTCATTTCACTGGTGACATAGAAAACACTACACTGTGTTGAGGTGCAGCTGACACTAAAAGGGTGCTTTTAAACCATGTAAAATTTCTGATTTAAAAGTAAACTGGAAAGTTTGGGAAAAAAATAATGCTATGAATTAAATCAATTTTACTGTCAGTTTCTGCCCCATAAAACATTTTTTCAAGCCTTTCTTTCAGATGGAAACAAGACTGTTTCATTCATTCATTCATTCATGGGCAATACTTTGGCTCCGTGTGCATTTATATAAGTAAGAAGAATTTTGGACCTCCTTTCTATTACATCAATAAGCTTTTCAATTCCTTTTCTGCCTCCTTGGCTCTCCCAGTATATTTTGTCAAGGAACAAAGACTGGAGCAACTTCTCACGTAAACGCTGGCTCCTCAGCACTGAAACTGCAGATGCAGGGAATCTGGAAAAGCACAAAGAAATTCATCAGGTTTTGCCATTACTCTGAATTGCAGTATTTATGTTGTGGTTTAGCAATCAATTCTAAGAATATAGGCTGCAACTCAGCAAAGGAAGTCCGTGCATGCCTAATCATATGTATGTTAATTGCATCTTTTACAGCTGTGGGATTACTCATACATTTTTAGATATATCCTGTCAATGTCTTGGGCCAATGATATCTATTCCAGTAGCTTAGTGTCTCAAACTCAAACTGGGAAGAAATCATTAATCCTTTTACAAAATTGATAATTTAAAACTTACTCATTGATTCCTTGTAGTATTTTGAAGTCAAGATTGTCCTCATTTCTGTCAAAGAAACCCTTGTTGTCTATGAAGGCCAAGTGCCTTTGGTCATGCCTTCTCTGAACAATGTGTGTCAGGTCAACAGCATCCTGATCATTGCATTTCAGCTTCAGTCCTTGTTGCATACAGGAATCCTCCTTGAGAGGTTTGAACCCACAACAATTTCTGTCTAGTCGATTATAGATCTAAAACAAAGTAGAGCAGAGTGCCAAGTGAAAACAATACCAAAGTACTTGGGGCAAAGTGTCACTGTAAGACATTGCTCTCTAACCCAGCTGACAGGAAAGCAAGCTCAGGACAAGTGTCATTAAAAACAGTGAAACAGCATTGAAGACCTGGTCCTACCACCTCAGGTACTGCTAAAAGCAATTTCTCAATTCTATCCATTTTACAGCCATGATCTATTATGTCAGTAGAAATTCTTTGAAAATAATGGAACAATACCACTGTGTAACTGGAATAACAAGATGGTGAATACAATTCTATTTTCTTTGTCAGAAGCTTTCGTTTTTTTTACATTTTCTGTGCTGGAGAACAATAGAAATAGCACAGTCTGACACACATAGAGGGTCTTCGTTTTGTGGGATCTATTAGGCTAACAGTAAGCAAAATAACTGAAAAGACCAGTGAGGGGCACAAAAAACCATCAAAAGCTATAAAATTGGTCTTATACTGTAAGAACAGTGTATTTATAACCACAGAGCAGCCTCCCTGTGGTATATACTTTTATGACATGATGGTCTACACTATTTTTTCCCATGCAAAACCTCGACTATTCATCACACAGCACTTAGCTGGAAAGAATACATAAATCTGGACTAATTTTGGTGGTGTAAATGTTAGGCATCTCTTTTGACTTGGTCGTTTCTGTTCCCTTTCATAAACAGTGACAAGAACAAGGCACATTCGGAGCAATGGATGCCATTTTAGGATAGCCATTGAATATAGGAAAGATAAATCACTCCTTGAAAGTGCTGCTACCCCTTAAGAGTAGATGAGAGTAAATATTCAACATTGCTACAGCCCTGATCACACAAATTGGCCTGGATTGCCCTTAACAGCCTTCACCTTGGACTTTGCCCCTGGGTACAGGAGCCCCCTTATCTCATGCAGCTCAGCCCCCCTCTGAGCCCTTTGGAGGAGGGGGTGTGGGGGGTGTTTTGTGCTGCTTGTTCCTGGGCTGTTGGTTGAGATTCCTGCCTGTCAGCTTCCTTGGAGCTGTCTTGCTATGCCTGATGCTCACAGGGCTACAAATGGGGCCTGTGGCTTTCACCATCCTTCCTGCTGGCCTGCCTCTCCCGCTGCTGAGCCTGCCTGTCCTAGAGCTGCCTTTGGCTCCAGCTCATCTCCCCAGACAGCAGACCTGCTCCTGCTAACGGGGGTTTAGAGAGTGCACTGGTCTCTGCACAGGGCACTTCTATGCACTGGTCTGGTGCATATAAGACTTGATGAGTGCCTCTTCTAAGGTCGATCATTTTTTCTGTCCTTTCTTTGTTATTTACTGTTAACTCTTCAAACTGCTCTAAGCATAAAAGCATTACTGTTCACATAAGCCTTCTAAAATAACAATTTTATTGTTGTAACTTCCTACCAAAATTAGGACCCCGTCTTCTGCAGAATTTTGTTACATGTTGAAATAAAAAGGTCACCTCTTTAATCAAATGAAAGTCTGAGAATTGTGTTTGCTTTGATTTTGTTTGAGATTTTTTTATACGGAGTTCTATTTCTAGTTGTATTGTTGACAGTGTTTGTTTCCAAACATCAAAATCCTGAGGAAAGGAACAGACTTCTCTTCCTCTTTCTCCTTTCATGAGCAGCATTCATTATCTGAAGGCTGTAGAGCCCCTCTTACTTCTCTCTCCTGGGATCTCTTATTCAATCCACCCGAAGGTAAAAAAGTAAAGCTGAAAGTAAAAAAGTAAAGCAGAAAGACTGCTTTGATGTATAGACTCCATTCCTTTGCACTTCTCTGCATGCACTAAATAGACAAGGAAATCTTGTTCTTACAGACAGCCTCTTCACAATATCTTGCACATTTCAGTGCTAAGACATAATGATGGAACACTCTGGAAGTGATGCATATAGTTTGGCAGAATCTTCTGTCATACATTTATGTACAGAAGAGGTCCAAACCCCCAAAATTAAAGAATCCATTTCGCTTGAATTCTTGCAAGAGGCAAGTAAAGGTCAACTATAAGCATTTTATATCCTGCTCCTATGTTTTACAGCACTTTACAGAGATTAGGAAGATCTATTAGAAGTGCCAAACCTATTATTCTGAAAGAATTATGCTTAACAGAGAATACTTTTCACCATTATTCTTTATTTCTGAATGATTGATGAAGCACAGCTATTATTTTTTTTAATATTGAACCGTTTCTTGGCATTTTTTTTGCTTTCAAATTTTCATGTTCTGCTGCTGATAAACTTTGAGAGCACACAGATAAAACTGTAGTCTTTAAGACCTATGAGAGTCACTTTCACTCACTTTCTGGAATGCATGTTCTTGACTGGTAAGCAACCAGAGATATAAATCCCTCTGGTACCAGCTATTAGTACAAGAGTAATTTGTCTCCTGTCATGCGAAGTGCTATCCTGCTGTATCTTATTTTACCCAACCCCTCCTTCTGAATAATAGAACAGCAGATTTATCAGTCACTGCTCTACTCCTTTTTTACTAAGTCACTGTCTAGGTTGTTTTTTTTTTTTTAAAAAAGGAAAAATTATCCACTACAACTGTTACCTTGCTCCAGATTGCAGCTCACCAAAACCAGTCACCTCTTGGGGCTGGGGAGGTGCAGGAAGGACCACAGAGTAAACAGAGATTTACAGTTGTGAACACAGTCAAGATCTCTGTTTGGAGAAACAAGGAGTGAAGGAGAAACAGTATGCCTGACTCAATATGAAATAAATCAAGGCAAAAAGCCTTTGCATCCTCTTTAAAAAGAAATGAGTCAGTTAGGTTTCCTGCCTAATTGTAAGCTGCATTTTGGATATTTTAATCACAAGAAATGACCAGAAATAATTTCAAACTATGCAAATACCTCTCTTTCCCGTTTAAAAAAAAAAAATGAAACACACTAAAATTACTATTTCTCAAAATCCTATGTTTGATCACCTGACTTATGAGGCAAATAGTTGTGTTCAGTAAACATTTTACCTGCAACAGAAAATCAAAGAGTGCCATCTTGGACCATTCATGATGATGAATTTCAGTACAGCCCCACTCAGCTTTGGGAACTTTACCATTCTGCCAGCATTTCTTCTTCAATAGCTGCTGATATTGTCCCCATGTTAACCTCACTGAAGAATGGGTACTATTATCTGTTGGACTCAGTGAGGAATCCCAGAGAATAACAGGACAGGCCTGACCACCTGAAAAATGGGAAACAAAATACCATTATATAAGTGCAATACTATCAGTTTCATTTGATTCTTCTTTAGACATTGCCTAAGCATTAGTAAATGTACTGTTTTACAGACCTGGAAGGAGAACCAGCTAATATCTTAACATTCTTTGGTTAATGTGGTCTTATCCTACATCCATAACCAGCCACCACAGGACTGGAAACATAGGCATAAATGTCTTTAATGTATGGAAGACTTTCTTTGTTTGTAGCAAGAGACTAATGTACAAAATCATATACTAAACCAAACTATTAAAAAGTTTCTAGGTAGGTTAAAAGCCTCCAATGCCAGTGTGAATGTAATTTCCTTCTGATTGCAGTGAACTGCTGATTTTCAAGAGCTGGAAACTTATGTCAAAGGGGGTTTTCTTTGCATAATGGACATAGAGACAACACAAATCCTATACTCAAAGTGGATTTATTTTGTTATTTTTAGTATTTTAAACCTATAATGTATTACTCCACAGCTCTGAAAGGATATATGAAAATCGTAGAGAATGCGAGCATAGCATGAATAAACAACTTGACAAGTTTGGGGCTTTTTACCTAGATATGAGATCTGTTTTGTATAGCAGATATTTAAGCCAAATTCTTTAGTTGTTCTGTGTAAAGAATATTCTTCTCTTCCCTGAAACAAGCACAGAGGACTTCTCTTTGTTGAATTCTAGTGTTCAGCTTCACCATGAGAATAAACCTCATCAAAGAATTTAAAATTAGCTTCTCCAGTACAAAAACTGAAATTTATTTCACACAGCATCAAGGAACAGAGAGATCTATTTTATTACAAAATTCTCTCTTTATGCCTGATGCAATGCTACTGCTGCTTAAACTGCGAAGGATCCAGGACTGACCGTGGCTTGTACATATTAAAACAAAGAAATCCTTTATATTTTAGGTTGTGTAGACAGAAGATCAAAATATGTCTTAGTACAGACAGGAAGCACCATTTAACTGCAAAGCTTAAGTGCTGTTTACTAAAAAGTGTTGGAACACATATAAAGCTTTAAAAATTATTCATATTCATCTTGAAGTTCATTGAACTTAGTCTACACTATTGCACAATTTATTGCATAGTTAAGTACAGCTTAAATTGTCTCTTTGTCTTCCACATGCCCAGGGAGACAGAGATAGATCTGCAAAAAAGCTTTCAGAAACACATGAAGGCAAGAGGTCCAGGCCACCTTCTTCAGAAGCAACCCAGACAGAAAATAGCCCGTGGAAAACAGGTATCAGTGCCAACAGCAGGGTAAA
The DNA here is from genome assembly GCF_028769735.1 of Zonotrichia leucophrys gambelii. Lineage (NCBI taxonomy): Eukaryota > Metazoa > Chordata > Aves > Passeriformes > Passerellidae > Zonotrichia > Zonotrichia leucophrys. The sequence continues at coordinate 22,565,115 of NC_088173.1, read as the reverse complement.
AGCTGCCAATGTCAACGCTCCATTTGTAAGCAGCCAGGACTGTGAAAAACAATCTCCACACAGCTGAATCAAAAAGCAGCTTGTTCAAGGGATGCAGACTATTGTAAAACAACAGATAAGAAATGATCTTTGTCTGTACCTAGCTCTGAAACATGCTCAAAGTTCCATCTCCCATTCACCAAACAAGCATGACAGACCAGCCCTGCATGCAATCCAGCCCAAGAGAAAATCCAGCTCCTTCCCAAACCAGAATGTGCCTGATCTTCTCTCTGCCATGGCTTGCACATACAAGGCAGTCCTTCCAAAGCCAAGCCAACCCAGACACCACTTCTTTAACTTCCATCCCAGTTGCCCAGTGTCCTTAGAAACACAGAATGTGTCTTTCCATCTAGAACATCAATCACTCTTTATTTATGATCAGTATTACCTTTATCAGCACCATGTTCCCCACTCTCCTCCACTGAAAAAATGAGCTGAGCACTCCTGAAAATCAGGCTTCTCCTCTACTGAGGTGCCTGAAGAAGTATTTAGGTAACTTATTTGGGAAACTGTACCCATTTCTCCATCCCTCTCACTCTGGCTCTATCACCTACATTGTAGATGACTTTATACAAGTTAGATCAGATATTAGTTAAGTTTCTTTTCCAAGAAAGTTTGGAGAATGTCTATGTAATCATTGGGAATTCTCACACACACAAAAAAAAAAAGACAGCTTTTATAAGGACCAAATCTTACCTATTATTTTTATATCTCTAGTAGCAATTTATGTAACTATTCATTAATTCTTCCACAAATCAAATACATAAACATTTTTATAAGAAAACAAACATCTCCTGTCTACCCAAAAAGGACATGATAAACAATAGTAATATAAATACTTGAAAACTATGAATAATATCATGCCAGTTTCCATTAAGATACAAAAACATTTTTGAAAGACTAAGGTTAAATACAGGAAATGTTTGCATTTCAAAGGAAATGGGAGCAGAGAAGATGATCCAAAAAAAAAAATCTTTCAACTCTGTAATATAAATTGGATTACAGGAATATGAAACAGCAGCTTCAGTAAAGAGCTGTGACTCAAATTTTTGACACAGGAAAAACATGAAGATGCTAAATTAAAGCACATAAGGGGTCTGATTCACAGCTGCATGAATTGACATGACCCCAATCAAATCAGTGGAGTTTTTCTGATTCAAACCTCATTAGTATTGGGCTGAAGTTGCCTCAACAGTGAAGAGACCTAGAGCCACAACTGGAAAGGTGAAGCACATTTCAGAAAAAGTCCAGTGTATTCTGTATGTGCTTCTTTCTTAGTCAGCCTTACATATTAACACAGAGGGGTACTGCTTTTCTGCTGCTGCAGCTGCACTGCACTGAATCTCACCCAGAGCTGATTGGGTTCATTTTATTTTTACCTGTCATTTTATATCTATATACCTACTTAACTGTCCAAAGGTAATCTTCAAAATTGTATGGGAAAGATTTTTCAAAACTCATGCTGAAACCATCTTCTAAGTAATTCATACACATTTTTAAACACTTCTAAACATCTTGAACATTTCTAAAAATGTCTTAGCTAAGTTGAATAAGCTAACACAGATGAAACCTCAGGCTGCTGAGACTAGACCACCTCAAGGTACTCTTAACTGCTTCATGTGCTGCTCACTGACATATCACTGTGTAGCTTCCTCAACACAGGCATCACCTTAGATTTCCACACCCCACATCACTTTGAAAATAAACTGCATACTTCTGAACTTCATGTGGTGAGGAATCACATTTTGCTCTTGCAAACATTTCTCTCCTCTTGTGCTCTGACTTACAGCTACAGCACTTTTTCTAACTTCCTCGAAAGAAAATATTTTCAAACATGCCCAGAAGATCAACAGTAAAACCAGAAAATCTTTCATGAGGTAGTTCAAGCCCTTTCTCAACCTCGCCATTGTTCACTGTAAGGCAGCACATCTCACCACTGCCACATTTGCAAGAAGAGTGCAGTTGTCCATGTATTAGCAAGAAATGAGAATTTAGTGTGGAAAATGAGAGGGACCAGCATACGGAGAACAATTTTGAGAGTTTTAAGTTTTTAGGGGAAATATAAGGAACAGAAGCAGAAAGCAGAGAGAAGTTAGGCCATTTATTTTTCTTTCTTCCCTATGCATCTCACTGCAATGTTCTGTCCTGTGCTCATATGGATGTCAGTATTAAGGAATGCATGAAATGTGCATTAGTTGCTCTCTAGACTAGGGACTGCATTATTGCTTGTACATTAACTTCTCTACCCAGCAGAATACTGGAAATATGCCTCTCATACCCCTTTGAGAGGTACAGCACTATGTGAAAGTATTTTAGAGCACTCTGAATGCATGAAGCAGTGTTAGGTTTTTATTCTTTGCCCTGACATTGGTAATTAATATTGCATAATTTTTGATGGGATGGCAAGAGCAGGCTGATAGCACAGGATATAACACAGAAAAAACTGGGACACTTTTTATAGTCATGCAGAGGCCAGTAAAGCAAAACAACAAGTGCAACCAGTGGAGCTATCATCTCATTCATCTATTTGCACTAAACCAACCATGAAAGGTGTTACTCAAAGGAAGAGTTTCTTGCAAGTTTGGGGGAAGAAGGAGGTTCTGGACAAATAGTGGATTGAGTACACCAGTGCTTATTATTCTCAGTTTAGTTAGACTCAGGATATCAGAAAACCAGAGGGGAGAAGCAGCCAGCAGCACACAGTAGTTCAGTCCCTCAACAAGAGGTGCAAAAAAACTGCATAGCAGCAGCTCTTGTACCAAAAGCCACCAAAGCCTCACTGCTACTATCCAAGGAGCCAGAGTACTATCCATACAGCTGTCAGCTGAGACAGAGAAGCCAGCCTGCCTCAGCCCACAAACTCCAGCTGCAGCTCAGGCCCAAAAAATGAGAGAGTTACCATACCCGATTTTTCCATCGAGGATGGATGATGGAAAAATTAGACAAGCCGCAAAAAAATTCAGTTAACACTTAAAAGGGTTTACAGTTAACAAGGGAAGGTGAGGGCAGCAGACAGGGAACTTGAATACAGTATTTTGCTAGACTTTAAAAAAAGTCAGTGTCAGATCTGTGGGAATAAGGGAAATAGAAACTGTACAGGGATTTACTAAGCAGTTCTTTGAAACTGCTTTTGACAAAATGAATGACAGTTTTGAAAAGCCCATTTTTTAAGATTTTAATGCTACATCAAACATGTCTTGTTGGATCACATCACAACTGAGGCAAGCTAAAAGGATGTGTCGGGGAGAGAGATATGTCAGCCCAGAACTAGTGTACATTCATACACACATGCAGCCTCTAATCCTGCACTGTTTGCTTTCCCATGTGAATAACTGATTCACACAAGCCACTCTGTAAAAAACTTTGCAGAGCTCACCTATCTTAACATATCTAGGTCATTTCAGCGAGCTAATTACTAATATTATTTTAAGAATTATATTTTTGCTCATTTTCCTACCACAAATATTTTCACATTATGCCAGACACAAGCACATAAATAGTAAAGAGCTTAAGTAGTTATAAGGCATCTGAGTTCCAGCATATTTCCAGGCTAAAGAAATCATGAGAGACAAGGTGCAGTCACTGTTCCAAATGCTCTGTTCAGCCTTTAGCTGGAAAAAATGAAGTGAGACCAAAATAGTGTTATTTCTCTTCTCATCACCTAGCAACACTCCTCTTGCAATAGGAACTTAGCCAGTTATGAGGAAAAGAAAATTAGAGGGCAGAATGACACACTCTGTCCCAGACAGTCCAAAACATACTGTAAGGTGACAGACACTGAGCAGCACAATGCACAATTATCCTAATAGCAGTTTTCTGAGGTTTGCAGTCTGTCATCTCTGCAGCCACACTGTGCAGAGTCCCCCCATCCCAACTGCCTTAATGCCTTATGACAGCTCTATAGCAATAGATCTTGTTCCTAAAAATAAAATGGGCATAATGTATCTTCCATGCTCTGCAAGTATGAATAATATTCAGAAGCCTCCAAACTGCTGTTCCTAGAGATTCATTCCCATTGTTGTACAAGCTGCCAAAGGGAAGGTTTACAAAGCAGGAAGACACTGGAAATCACGAGGTTGTCTTCCTGCTGTCAGATTTTAGAAAATCTTTCCAGCATTACTTTTCTTTTTAAGAAATGCAGACTGATCTAAAACTATTTGGTATAAACTTATTTCAAAGCAAGAAATGAACAGCAAAAACATAGCTAGCTACTTTTACAATGATTCACTAAAATGTAACACAGTCCTTTTGGATTTGTGACTGTACAAAAATAGGCCTTATGCTGAAGACATATTTAAGAAGGTAGCAATTTTAAAGTAGACTTCTAGCTCACATTACATGTCTGAATTCTACCTTTAATTTCACTAAAGGTTAAAAATCAACTTTTTAGTTGGAACTCTATACTAATCATTTGACAGGCATATTGAGATATTTACTATGTGTGTTTCGTTGGATAATATATAGATGTGTATACTGAACCTCAAAATGTACAGCTGAATTCACTGAAATGTAGCTTGTTTGGGTTTTACTTTAACAGAAGAAAGGGAAGCACTTTTTAAAAATTTTCAGTTCCCAAGGGGATTAGTGCCATGAAAAAAGATTCAAGCTTCTGCAGGCAGGTTCCCCATCTCTCTGAGTATATTATCTGACCCCATTCCTACCACCTGAGAGATGAACTTTTGTGAAAAGTTCCAACAGCATTTTATTAAAGTCTATTCTAAAAGATGAGAAGTTTATTTTTAAAAATAAGAAATACCCATTGAAACACAGAGATTCTGGAATCTCACCAGTTTCACTTCAGGCACTGTACAATGTCATGCAATCTACTGATTGCTCCTTCTCTTTTTTCTTGTTCCAGACTCATGTTAGGAAACTCTTACTGCCCTCAGCAACTCTATCATATTTGAAGCAAACTTTGGGGTATTCATCCTCTGGACAGAATGACTGCACTGCAGAAGTTACACATAGACACTGGCTTTATTTCCCTGTAACAATGGGGTTAATGCTCAGGCTCACAGGAGTTAAAGGGGGTGGCTGCTGCTGCCCCATGGCTAATGCCAAGCGGGAAGGAAACCTCTGCACCCCACCTGCGGACGCTGAAAACCACACGAATGTGTTACCTTGGAAGAACTCTGATCTCCTGCTTACAGAAGGTAAGCTCCTGTTTAGCCCCAAGATCCTGTCCAAATGAAAGGCAAACACCTCACTCATGTCCAGAGGTCTTTTGACAATTCCACAGTGTCCTTGATTACAAGCAGTTCCCGTAGTGCTGGGACCTCTTGCAAATACTGCCAGGACTGCTTTTTGTGAAGGAACTTCTTGAATGCTCTCTATGGGAGAGTCTGCCAGCATGCGCATGTTTAGGATGTCATCTTTGCTCATCCATGAGGGAGGGCTCTCGCTATAAATCCTGATATTGCTTTCCTCAGGCTGGAGCTGTGCCTTTACAGCTCCAGAAATCTTCCCAGGTCTCTGGTGACCTCTCTCCATGATAGCCATTCCTTTATGCCCGTGTTCATCCAGCTGGTACTTTCTTGCCTCCAGAGCAATCGCTGCTCCCTTGGTGCCAGCGGCACGTGCAGCCCGCCCTGGCTGTTGGGCAAAGGCCTCTTCCCAGCCCACAAGAGTGGCTTTTGGAAAGTGCTGCCCGTAGGACACAGGGATTGCATTTTTCTTCCGGCGCTTTGGCTTCACTGTGCCTCTGATGTTGGCAGGCTTGCTGCGCTTGGACCGCAGGGTGATATAAACTACATTGGGTGGCAGCAAGGTCCCATTGCTACCAAGCTGGGGTTCCTGGAAATTGGGTGGTGACAGGGTGCCATCCAGTGGGATGCCCAGAAAAGGAGTTTGAGCTGCATCTTGGAGACTCCTGGAGCTGATCTTTCGATGTCCTCCTTTGTGCTGCGGTAAAACGTGACCCACTTGGCTGACAAGGAACCCCAGGTAGATCACACAGGCAGTGCCCACGAGCAGATTCCTCCTTGTCCGTGGGCGCCTGCAAGTCCAGAGCCTCAGCAGCCGTGAGGGCCACAGGCAGCAAATAAACAAGTTTTTGATTTTACTTGGCTGATCAAAAGGGGTCATTTCTCTAGTGAATCCACATGATGAAAACAGCATAAAGTCTTCTGTACATTCCAGCCAGGATGATGATGCATTATTTCTCTTCCCCAATTTCTATTTCTCCTTTTCCAAATAGCTTCCAGCATGGAAGCTGTGGACAGAGGCTACTGATATGCCTGGGAAAGTGGTCAGCACTAAGGATGCTGACACTCCACCTTCTCAAATTGTTAAATTCTTATCAGCCACCACAGAGGAAGTGATTGGCTTCAGAGAATGAATGGAGCCAGCTGCGTAAGCAAAGTTTACTGACTTGTAGTCTAAAAGATCTATGTATCTTCTCTGCAAACTGCAAAAAGAAAGTAGCATTTCCTTTCATTACTCAACATAGCATCTGTGGCTCTATATTTTTCAGAGAAAAGAAGTTCTAGATGAGACAGTATGCATGTAAGAATTTGTCAGGATAAATCTTTTACTTTCTCATTACAGTATAAATCAAACATCAAAACCATTAAATACAGGCTCAATTTTCAATCTCAGCCAGATGTATTCCAGCATTAGAAGAAATTCCTGTCAAATCCAGATCATTATCTTTTTCTTACAAGACAAAGTCTTCACTAAACTTCATGTTATGGAAATGCTGTAAACGATCCAATTATGAACCAGTGACTAGTAGTTAAATATGCACATATTCACTAATATAAAAATATATTAGCAGTGCCAAATTTCCCTAGTTGACTATGAATATAGTTCCCATAATTCATAAACACACATTAAAATTGAAAGATGGTTAATTCTCTTCATTCTTGTGAAGCCATAAAAAGAATCTAGCTAACATTTTTAAAATAAAATGACAGTGGCTTATATATCTTTTCCAAGAAACAAAGAATAGGTGCACATTACATACAGACTGCTATAAAAATAAAATTTCTTACCTATTCAGCTTGACACATCCTTTGTTGTGGTAAACTCCTTAGGTTAATAAAAGTAAGTGAGTAAAAGCTGGCATCTAGAACATATTTCACTTTTAAGTATGGTTCACATTTAGGTATTTCATTGCAAGCTAAGAACTGTTGAGAAGCTAACTTTACTGAGAAGTGCTTGCATATGAACTGCTGTAAACTTACATGAACCTCACGTTATAAAAAAAAAAAAAAAAAACCAAACCAAACAACCCCACACACAAAACCACAGCAACTTCTATTTTAAATTCTGTAATGAAAAGTCCTGTGAAGTATGTGCCTTTCAAAAGTGCATTCCATCTATTTCTAACTCCTGAGAGCCCTCTAGTGCACTGCATGCAAATGTACTAAACCAACTCCCTTTACTGCATTTAGTTTTTTGGGGGTTTTTGAGTGTGAAATACCACCCACTCCCTGGATTTTAAAACTTTTGAGGATAATATATTGTTGTGGTGAGAAGTGAAAAAACAGATAGACACTTTTAAAATGCTATTAAATCTGCCACTAAACAGCTCAGGAGTGTCTCCTATTTGCGCTTTCTGGAGCAAGGCATAGCAGAGTCCCTGTACAGCTGGAAAAGTTGGGGCAGACATAAGCTAAGGGCAAACCTCTGACATCTGACTCCTTTCCTAGTCTAAATATAAAATAATAAAGTGTATATGTTCACTGTAATTCAAAGAATGGAGATATTCTCTTCTCCATAGCTACTACTAAAGAACAGTTAAGAAATTAGTTTATGTTTCACATTGGTCCAATATTAATTTATAAAAGTTTTGAGTGTATTTTTTTCGACAAGCCATCATTTATCCTTACATTTTGTCTAAATATGTACTGTCAAGTTAAAAATGCAGTATCCATGCCCATTAAAAGAGCCTCCCTGTTACCTATTTTTTCCAAATCTGAGTTTTTGGAAGAATTGGGATTGTAAGAAATCTCTTCATCCACTTCAGTTCTTCTTTCTTGTTTCAGTTCAAATTTGACTGATGGGACATATCCCAAACAAAGAGAATTTATTCCAAAATCTCCAGACAAGTTGCTTGAGTTGGAAATGCATCACACTGCAACAATTCTTTTCAAATACCCAGTTCCTGCAAGCACACAGCACCTGTCTGTTAGAACCAAGCAGCACCAAAGCACTCTACATTCCAGTCACTAACAGCGCTCCTCTGCTGTAACAACTCTCTGAAATTCTCTGTAATCTAAGTAATCTTTCTACTGCTACTCTTTAAATACTATCTGGAGGAAATTATAAAATTATATGGAGAATCATTCTTCACTTCTCATTTAATTTGTAACCTTGAAATCGTAATGTGGTGTACATACTGATGTACAGTGTTGACTGTTGGGGTTTTTTCTGAGGTTTTCTAAATGTGATAATAGCAATTGTATTTCCTTTATTTCTTATGTTCCAGAAGAGAGAACTCAGGTGCTGGTATGTTCTTTGGAATGGATGGTGGTAGAAAATCAACTAGACAGAATACAGTATCTTGTTAGTTTAATAGATGTTTGCCTCTAATTTTAGATTCTTAAACGGCAAAATATCAAGTGATTTTTTTTTTTTTTCAGCCCCTGTGGTCTACATCTCCAGTGCCCTAGCAGATACCATAAAATAAGGAAGGCTGAAATGACTATGGGGTTATCTGGAAAAAAAACATTTCATCGTGTTTCACAAAAAACAAAGAAAATGTTTTTTGTTCAAGTGGGTACTGTACTTCTCTCTGGAATCATTCTAACCCAAAGCTAAAGCAAAGCACTAAGGGGTACTGCCAAGCTCAAACAGTACTTCCTCTGTGGTGATCAAATATTTAAGACAAACTTTCAGAACAGCAGCTATTGTCTGACCAAATTCTGGCCTCCATTATTTCACTTGGCTACCTACAGCTAGCCTGTAGTATGTGTCAGATTTTGTATTTGTTCCTTGCTCTAAACTATAACTGTGATATTGCCATCTGCATCCCCTAAATGCAGCTTTTCATGTAATTTCTTCATATACTCATATTTCATGGTTAGTGTCGTATCTTCCTAAGGTAAGGAATAAAAGCATATAAAAACTAATATAGGAAAATAGCAAACAATGGAAGAGGGGAATTAAAGAAGTATTTTCTAGTCCTTCACCGATCTAGGTATACTTTTTTCATGCGAATGAATAGCTGGATTAACTGTTTGCAATTATTTTCTTCAGGGTTTTTTCCCTCTTTGTTTTGTTTTGTTTTGTTTTTTGTTTAACTTTGAAATTTACCTCCACCTGTATTTGAAGAGGTTTTCTGCTGCTGCTGGACAAGCTGCAGAATCTGAAGCAGCTGTTGGCCTGCACTGCTCCAAGCAGGAGGCCTCTGGCCAATTTGCAGAGACAGGTGGAGTGTGCCAATGCCCAGCAGCCACAAGGTCCTGCATGTTGACTTTATCCCTGGGCACCTGAAAGGATGTGGCTACAGACTAGGATCCTTGATGTGTGTGCTCTTGCCTTCTATGTGCAGGCACTTCCATGGAATAGGTTAATATTTTTCCCATCTATGTGCAGGCACTTCAGTGGAATAGGTTAACATTTTTCCCATCACTTCTTTTCAGAATAAAATAACACAACACATATACTTGCACTGCCTTTAGAATTCTTTTTTCTGTGTGCTACCTTTGTGATTATGATATTATTTCTCTTAGATGCACCACAGCCGTATTGTTTCCATAGCGATGTTCTGCTATTCATCTCTAAATGACACATGGACAGACATTTATGTTAAAATGATTGATAAATGGTGCATTCCTGTCTTTACTGAATCCATACGACTGACAACTTATTCTCCAGAGAAACAAAGTAAGCCCTTATTATGGATAATGCAGATTTGATTTGCAGAATATGAATCATTACTTTAGAAGGCTCCTGCTGTGTTTGTAAGGAGATCAATTTGGGCTGCCATCTGGAAACTGTACTTTAAGAGTGCAGAGAGAAATGTTTGCTTCGTGACTAAACATGCTGACTAATAGTCTGTGCTTTAACTGGTCTGGATCAAATCCTTACAGGGAAATCTGCAAAGACCTCTTCTTGACATCATGTAAAAGATTTTTTTCTTACTTGATTTTGCTTGCCAAACAACACAGGGGCTCCCAGACCAACAGCTGGTAATTTTTTGTGCTTAAGAAAAATAAAAACCTGGATGCCCTGACCAGGCTTGGTGGTTTCCTTGCCTTGCTGCACACCACAGTGTAGGGGGACACAATATAAGAAAATAAAGGTAGTATAGAAAGTAATCTTACCCCTTGAAGACTGCAGCTGAATTAATTAGTAAGATTAGGAGCAGGCCTGATGTTAACAGGCCACAGCTGTAGCCAATAAGAGGAGTGCTATTAAAGAGTGGGTTGGTTGATTGAGGGGAGCTGGAGTCAGTGGGCTGCTGTGAGGACAAGGAAGAGTCAGTGCCCAGAGGAGCTCCCTACAGGAAACATCAAGGAGGTACAAAACTCTAGCAATGTGGAACCATTGCAATGTAATGACAGTAGAACTCTTGCACTATAGTGACAACACCACAGGGCCAGCAGCTGTTGCATGGTCTTGAAATGTCTCTGCCTTCCCTGAGATGCCTGTTCCCTCTGCAGGTGCCTGTGGCCCCCAGCCCCACGACAGCCTCCAGCAGCCAGGGAGACCTCGGGAGCGAGAGGAGCAGTGAGGAGGCCGTGCTGTCCCCTTGGGAGCGAGAGGAGCTGTGAGGAGGCCATGCTGTCCCCTTGGGAGCGAGAGGAGCTGCGAGGAGGCCATGCTGTCCCCTCAGGAGCAAGAGGAGCTGCGAGGAGGCCCCATCCCGGAACCACGTCTGTGTTCCCGGGCAAATGCTGCCAAAACTCAGGTGCCTTTTCTGGAAGACAAGTCCTGTGAGGAGCAGTTGAGGGAACAGGGGGTATTTAGCCTGGAGGAGGCTCAGGAGAGACCTTACTGCTCTCTACAACCACCTGAACGGATGCTGTAGCCAGCAACAGGATGAGTGGGCATAGCCTCAGGCTCAGCTTGGAGAGGTTTAGGCTGGACATTGGGAAGAATTTATTCACAAAAAACATTGCAATATAGTGCCTAGGGAGGTGTTGAAGACTGGACGTGACACACAGAGCATGTGATTAAACACTGGAGGAACACAGGGAGTTGGTGGAGTCACTGTTCCTGGAGGTGCTTAAGACAGGATGTGGCACTTAGCGCACTCCAGGGTCTAGCTGGCATGGTGGTCTTGGGTCACAGGTTGGAGTCGATGATCTCCAGAGGCCTTTCCCAACCTCATTGATTCTGTGAATCTTCAGTTATGGTCACAGCACCACCGGCCTGTGGAGTACACAGCTGCACTTCCACTCGGAAGGGAACTGTCTCATCCGCGCGCTTACTGCAGGGAGGACCAAAGGCGCTTTTATCACGACATGGGTGCATTAATTTAAATTTTCTCTTAGCGATTCTTCCTCGCCAGACGGGAAGCCGCCATGGCAGCGAGACAAAGGCAGTCGAAATTACCCACCCCCCCCCACTCGCCTCCGCTCCCGGACAGGGAAGAGCCCAGTGGGCAGAAGCGGATGGAGGCGGGCGGGGCCGAGGCGCGGGGCGGTGCCGGCGCGGGCAGGCGGCCGCGGTGAGCGGCGCTGGGGCTGTGCGGGTCCCGGTGGGCGCGGAGCGGGCGGGCGGCGGAGCCGAGGCCGCACGGAGGGACGGGACCGGGGATCTGTCGGTATGGGCCCGTCCCGGCCGCCTTCTGCCCCGGAACGGAGCGCCCTAAAACCCGCCGCGGAGCTGAGCACAGGGCGCTGGGGGGAGGAGGGAAGGCGCCGGCTGGAGCGGGGTCTCGGGTGTCCCCTCGGGGTGCGGGGCCGAGAGCTGTGCCGGGCCTCGCCTGCAGCCCGGGCCTGCCCCGCCGCAAACACGGCTCGGTGGCGTCAGTGAAGCGACAGCGGCCCGGGTGGAGCTCTCAGCTGAGCGTTTTCCTTGTTCCGTGATAGCACTTAGTCCAAACAGTGCCCGAAGAACGTCTTTTGAAAGAGTTCACCCCAGGGAAGCAAAGATACGTTGCTAGAGCGAGGGTTATGGTGTTGCTTTGGCACGTTGATCTGAGCCACATTGGAACCCATAGGAGTGTCCTAAGTTGAGGGTGAAAGTATCCACCCTTAGTAATCAATGGATAATATGAGAAATGTGCAAATAAATAGTCAGTACAACATGCAATGTTTAAAAAACCACTTAATTAGTAAAGAGGTTCTTCGGAATCTTACCAACAATTTGATTCACCATTGAGGTAAAGGCTCTCAAAGACAGGGCCTCTTGATTTTGTCCCTCTCTGCAGAGATTGTAGCAATGTGTTGCTGTTGCAGTAAGTGAGCATCATGGTTTGTTGTGTAATATTTCTGAGGGAATTGTGGAAATGCAAAGCACAACACTCCAGTGGGGTGAACCAGTGAACTTAGGAAAAGGGCAATGTGTGCCAACAGAATTTAAACATCCAACAGCAAAATTGTATTTTTTCTGCTGCTGGGGATCCTGAAGTGCCTTTCAGGAAGGGCAACTTAGTGGGAAAAAAAAGCCTTCAATAACAGTATCAATTGCAGTTACCTTTGCTTGAGTTCCAGATACAACCACTATGCTTTAAGAGCTTAGCAGATTCAGCTTTTGGCATTTGTTGCCTCTTGAGTCTTTGGAGGGACATATGCAAGTCCATCTGGCGATAACATAGGATTGAAGAGAAGAGGCTTCTGGTGAACTCTCAGAAGCTCTCTGAGATGTGGAAAGTATGTAGAAAAAATACAGCTTAAAGCTGTGTGACAATTTATTTGCTCTTGACATTTGATCATACAATATTAGAATTATTTAGCTTGGAAGGGATCTCTGTAGGTCATTGATTCAATTCACACCTTAAAGCAGTTCTGTCATCAAAGTCAGAGCAGGTTGTTTCAGGCCTTGTTTGATTAAGCTTTCTCTTGAAGGATTTGAAATGGAGTTGAAAGTTGGGTGTGAAATTTAGCCAGATTTGGAACAAAGTGTCCCAAGTTTTGGAAAGTTATGTACACAAACTTCGCATTTTTATGGTTGTCCTCAGAGACACCTTTTCTGTCAAAGTGATACTCCATATCAAAAGTGCATGTGTGGCTCATCTGATGAGTGTAACCTCAAGATGACTCTCTTTAAAAAAAGTCAGATATTCTGGGATTAAAACAATCTTTGCCTTTCTTACTATACTTACATGGAATGAACGAGGAAATTGAGGCAGCTTCTCCCTTTGCTCCCCACAGAAAAATGAACCTTTACTCATATTTAGTATCAATTAGAGCAATCCCTGTGGTTCCCTTATGATTCCGTACTGTTCTCACTGTAGCATCTATAGAATCTCTGCACCTGTTCCTGACTTCTTGACAATGGGTCTGCTGTAAATGCTTCTGCCAGTTGAGATTTTGTCCAACCCCATTTTTGATGCACCCCATTGTGACCTCTCCCTTTGACTATGTGAATAAGGAATATTCTGGTAGCATCTCACTAAAGCATCAGTGCTTCCCATAGCCCTCCCAGATTCATAACCTTTGAGTGCACCTCTACATTCTTATGTCTTCAGATAAAACATACAATACTGGGGGTTTCTTTGTTTTACTGTTATTGAGTCACTTTATTAATGCTTTATGTCTGGTTTTTGTGGGGTTCTACATGAACCTGTCCTGCATTAAACTCTTTGCAGCTCATAGCAGCTTTGAGAGACTGATAAGTAGAGTCCTTTAAGTTTCAGGTTGGTATTAATTAATAGTCCACATACTTAATTCTACTCTTTGGTTCCAGATTCTGTCCAGACCTGCAGCAAAACGACTCCACACAAAGAAACACCTTCAGAGCAAAGATGAATATTGGGAAAGCTTACAGTGCTACCAACATCAGCAATGGAACAGATCTAGCTATTGGCTTTGCCTCTTCCACAGTAGCTGTCCTTCTATTTGGGACAAACTTTGTGCCTGTCAAGAAATTTGATACTGGTGATGGTAAACTTGATTATATTCTTTTCTTTGGTTCTTTTTGCTTAAAAGAATAATATTTCACCAGCAAATTACTAGAGGCCATTATCACAGCCTTAATCCAGAGAGTATGTTTAATTTTGCCTGCTGTTGCTAGGGTATAATGCAAAAATACTGCTTCAGGATGTGGCACATCTTGAGAAGGGCCTTTTCATAAGTTGTACACTTTGACAGTGATATACATTTCATGAGAATTTCACAATGGAAGGTGAAATGTTCTTTGTTCTACCCTTGTGGGTGTTCTCAGATACATAAAGTGTTATTTATAAATGAGATAAACGTTATTGGACTTTGGAGCATTGCCTTTCAATTGTGCACCTAACATAAAAACAAAACCTGAAATTTTAGTAATCTTATTTGCTGACTTGTTCAGAGGAAATTTTCATGTTTATATGAAGCATAACCAATTATCAGATCTGTAAATGAATAAATTTGCCATTATGTTATTGTAATACTTGCATTGCAGGCTGGGTATAGCCTCTGCTCTATATGCCAAATATGACCCTAACAAGACAAGCTTGGGCATAAAGTTAACTGGTCTGCCTAACTGACCCTTCAAGAATATACAGAGGTAGAAGAGGTCTGTCACTGACCATCCTCAGTGTCTGGGATTACCAGAAAAGCTTGAGCTTTGAAAAAGTCTCATCCTGTGCAGTCCTCTGTGTTAGCAGCTACTGGAGTGGTGGGAGAAGTTTACAGCAACTGAATATCACCTTTGTCAGAAGTCCATCAAAGTTTTCATGTGTTTAAGAATTAGGGCTTGTGTAAACTTTGGCCAGCAAAGTGTCTTTTGCAATTCTGTAGGAAGAATTTGTGATAAGGAAAAGGTTAACCAAACTATAACCTACCCTAAAAATACATCCCTTGAATAAATTATAACACGGTTCCCAGCATTCACAAAGGCAGTGGCCACCTTTTTGATCTTTATCTACTAGTGTATCAAAGATAAACATAAACTGTTAAGGTATTCACACATGCAGTATTCCACAAATTCCCTATTGTGTGCATTTGACTTTTCCACAGGCATGTTCTTCCAGTGGATTCTCTGTGCCTCCATATGGATAGTTTCTTTGGTGGTCAATTTGATCCAGAATTGCCCCCGGTTTTGGCCCCTGGCTATGGTTGGAGGTTTCGTGTGGGCTACAGGTGAGGATAGAGATTCCAATTCTTAAAACTTTTCCATATATAAGATATTAGTTATTTAATAGTTATTCAGGCAAATTCACACCAAAAATACTGTTTAAAACTATACGGAGAAAAAGTCTATGTTCAGTGTATTTATTTTTGAAAACTGTTTCTTACTGCCTTGTAGCTTCCTAAATTTTTTTTTTGCCTTCCAACCAAACACAGAACTCCAAGCAAACACATACAAGATCACATTCTATTTTTTACTGATTTTAGTTTTGGGTTTTGCATTTCAGGCAATGTTACAGTTGTCCCTATTGTTAAAACTATTGGCTTAGCACTTGGTCTCTTGATATGGGCTTCTTTTAATTTGCTGACAGGCTGGGCAAGTTCAAGGTAAGTATGTTTTAAATCTTAAGTCATTAGTTAATTAATAACATTGTTCATGTTGCCAAGTCTTCATTGATAAGTGAAAACTCACCTGTAGAATCATAGTCATTCAGGTTGGAAAAGACCTTTAAGATCATCAACTCCAACCATTAATGTAGCACTGCCAAGTCTACCACTATCCTATATATTAAAACTTTCTCCTTCTTAGTGGAAAGCACTTAAGTTAACTGTTTTAGCTTTTTGTATTTCCTCTGTTTCAATAGAAAGAAGAATGCCCAGTGATGTGATTGAGTCAATAAATAATTTCTTAATGTAAAAATAGAACATATTTGTGGTTTTTTTCTTTTGCAATCTGGTCTGATAAATAACTTCAGTTCTTTAATATATATAATTTTAAAATGCATGTTAAATTAAAGATTGTTTTTGTAAAGTAGACATTGTTTTTTGCAAGCCAACTGAAGCACTGATCTAATACTGAAAATACTTACTTAGGCAGATTTATTTACATGAGTCAAGACTTCAAAGACTAGGTTATAAGTTAGCTATTTGTATAGAGACCGTACATCTAAGTGAAACTGGTTAAATGTTTCAGGTTTGGTTGGTTTGGAATTGACCCAGAGGAGGTATCAAGACCAATCTTAAATTATATTGGAGCTGGACTTTCACTTATAAGGTAGAAATTGATTCTTATAGTAAATATGTTATGTAAAATACATATTTAATAACCAACCACCAGGATGATTTAACAAGAGAACAAATATGTTGAATGATCTTTGGCAAATCCATATGCTTCCAAATTCGGGAGCTAACCATACCTAGTTGGTCAGTGTTCATGTAGAAACAGACATGTTATCCAGTACAGGGGTGAAATGGTTATCCACAAACACAAAAATATATTTGTATGCTGGTAGGCATGTTCAAGGCAAAGCAGTGTTACATGGATTGCCTCTCTTCCTAGCTTATTCTAATGGTTGACTTCCCCAAATCCTGTTGGAGGACAGACTGACTAAAAGAATCTTGTTGAGAAAACCTCAGATTTCTGATCTCACTTCACTCAGGGGTACAAATCTTAATCTCATAACAATAGAATATGCCACAGAACCCCTTCCCTTGTACTTTGAGGTCCATGGAAGGCCAGAGGCTTTGCATGTTTTCCTGTCTGTAATAGCTCTGTGTCATGTAAGTCTTAAGCCACACTTCCAAATCCCACACATTGTCTTCCTTCAGGATCTTTGGAAGGACTTTATTCTCTCTTTTTGCGTCTTTGCTCTTTGTATGAATGCATACCTTTTGGTCCAAACACAGAGGAAAGAGGATCTTTGTTATGTAGCAGTGTTCTTGCTTTCCAGCTGGGTGGCTGGGAAGATGGCCCTAAATCCTAAGGGCTTACTCTAAGCATGCTGGCAGAAGATTAACAGAATGCCTTTCAGAAAAGAAGGGTGTTAAGAACATGGAAACAAGCCCTTTCTGACTGGTAGGACAGAGCTTCTGCCTTAGATTCATTATTTTGGGTTCCACTTTTCTTCTTTTCTAAGAGTCTGCAGCTTTGTATCCATTGCTGTTACATGTGGCACATGATTTTGGGAGGCACTGAGAAAATAGCAGCAGCACTGCTATTCCTGCCTGATGGATTCGTGCAGATCACCACCTGCTTCCTGTTTGAGATATCATGGAGGAGTGACCAGTAGGGAGAGGGATTGTGAGCAAGCATGTTTCCCTGGCAGACTGCACAAAGCCTGTGCATGTTGCTCTGTGGAGCTCAGGAACAGGCTTTCCATTTTAGCTTCCTGTGTGGAATCTGTATGTTTCCTCTGGAGGAAACTGACATGCTTGTATAACTATGCTTATTCCATCAGTAAGAAATGAATCCTTCTTCAAATGGAAATATTCTGTTTACAGCTAGGAGACAAAATACCTAGAGCATTAAAATGTTTTTTCATAAAAGTAAAGAACAGATCCTTGCAGTTCTGATTGCAGGTGTTTACCTGGAGGCAGGGTTAAGAGTAGTAGTATTATCCTTTCTTCTCCATTTTATTCACTTAATACACTGAGCAATATCCCTTTTCCTTCTGTATGCTCACAAGGCCCTGTAGCAGCAGTATCCTGTTCCTCACATATGATGGAAGACTAAACATTAGTATTTTTTCATGAACATAGAGGCAATTCTATGGAGGTTTAAGCTGTTCCATATAGAATTTTCAAGCATGTGTTCCATTTGTGTGGGGTTTGGTACAAAAGGGCACTGTTAGCTAATGCATCTGTTCTTAATATGGTTGTAACTACATACTGTTAAAAGATGTTTCAATCACATTGCATAAGAAGAAAGATCTATAAAGTGAACAAAAACTGATTTATTTACTTACTTTCACTTAGGTTATCTTTTAGCTAAGTTAAATTAATAACTTTAAATTATTACATTTGCATATTTTATGTATATAGAATCATAGAAAGTTATGACTTTAAATCAATTGCATTTTTAAATATACTGCAGTGATTCAAGGATAATGATGAAAGCAAAGGAATATGCCTCAAAATTAAACTTCTGTCTCTGGACACTAAATGTTATGTCCTTATAACTGACATGGTATTTATTCGTGTATTTTTCTCTTCTGAGTGCTGTCATATTTCTTTTTATAAAAACTGAAGTCCAGAGTTCTTCAACTTCATTAGAAAGCACACCTTTACTGAGAGAAAGTGTAAGTACTCTACAGTTGTTATTTTACAGCAGTGAAAATACATAGCCATTTTAAAACAAAAAATGTGTTTGTTAGTCCAGTTTGCTAAGATTTATGGTAGACTACATAAAACAACACAAGTATGTACTGATTGTATCTTAATCTGTGGATCTTGGACATCATTTTTGATATTAGAAAGAGAAAAGATATTCCCACTTGTTCTTTCTTGTTTGTCAGCTTTAGATGGCTTAGAAAGTCCTCCTTCATTACAATGGAGATTACATAGAAGAGTGTATTACTTTCTTATCTGAAAAGAGGAAGCAATTTCAATTAAACATTAGCTGCAAAGCTGTGAGGGTGCTTAGGTGGAAGGCCAGGTTTTTGCCGTGTTGCAGAGCCAGGAGGCTGCCAAGAGTTGCTGACTATCATCATCAGCTGTGGCACAGGCTGGAGGGGTACCAGACTGGCTGTCACTCCCTAGGGAGCACAGAGTATGCAAGGAGAGCTGGAGAACCACAGGCTCCTCCTGCCATTGTACCTTCCTGCTGGAGCTCAGTGGCTGCCTGCACAGAGCGCCCTGAGAGTTTTCTAGCTGTGCTCAGTGCTCACTGGAGGTTCCACTCTACCAGACTGAATCACAGAAGACTCGTTTAAAAAATTGCACATTTTAAGAAATCAAACTAAACTAAATTTGCATTGAAACTCTTGGTTTTTTGCAGTCTATAAATGTTTCTGAAGAGACCACTGAGGACTCATGGGTGAACAAACTTTCTCCAGCAAAAAGGAGACTCATGTAAGTTGCTCACAGTTCTTTTCCTGATGCATGGAAAGTAGCCAGAGAAAGCAGTTAAACACAGTGTAAGAGCAGAATTTGTGATTTCCTAGCAAAGTCACACAATAAATGACAGGTTTTTACATACAAGTGTAGTGTGCAAATCTATATATGAATAGTTCCACAGCTATTTAGATTATTCCATTGGCACTGTTGAGTGTGTCTAACCTTACCAATCAAGTATTAGGTACTACTGTGAAAAATATCATTTGGCAAAGGAAATAACAGTATCAACTCAGTAATTTCAGAGCTGGGTTTTAGCACCTAGTTGATTAGCACTCTAGCATAGAAGAAGCCTGTGCTAATGACATGCTTCCAGGTGTGGTTTCCAAGTGAATACAACTGGAGAAGGCATGGCAGTATGGTAAGGAGACAGTAAAAGTGCTTCAAAGTGGAAGCAAGCTAACAAGAAGCCTTGTGTGGGGAGTGGAGACTGCCAAGAGTACAGCAATCTGGAGATGGAGAAGCAGACTGAAGAGTCAACGAACCTGGGAAATTAGAAAGAATATGTAGATGATAACAAAGGTGAGGATGGGAGCATTTTAAACTGAATTTTTGTTTGTTGTCCCCTAGCTCTGCTTTTAGGAAACCCTGGTTATTTAGTTTCCTGTATCATTAATCTAGATTACTGGCTTTTGCAGCAGGCATTGTTTGTCTTGTTTGGCTACAAAGTAGGAGGAAACTATGTGAACCATTTCTCTACCAGAAAAGAAAAATGTGCTAAAATGTTTTATTTTTATGGCTAGCAATTTTTATATGATGCACAGTTTTTACGTGTGCTGCTGGGCTTACATGTGTTGTCTACTTCCTTAACTCATGCAAGGCTATTTTCTCCTATTTTTGCTCTTTTAAAGAGGCTGTAGCCTGGCTGTAGTGGCTGGAATACTCTATGGTTCCAGTTTTGTACCAGTACTTTACATCAAGGACCATGGAAGAAGAAATGAAACTCTATACGCAGGAGCAAGTCAGTTTGGTAAAGGCTTGTAGATCACTACTACTTCATTGCATCGTGTTCTCCTTTTTTTGAAGGCATAGGGTCAAGTTCTTGATATACCTAAAAATATACCATGACAATTTATCCATTCTGCACTACTTTAGATGTTGTCATAATCATAGCCCTAGCACTCCCTTTTTCTCAGAGGTTAGTTACACCATAAAAAACACTGAGAAGCGGCCCAAAGGCTACCATACTTAACTCACAGGTATGTTTCTGAAGGCATTAAATGCTATCATTCTCAAAGTACAGAGTTTGTATGAGTGGAGAATGAGGACACGAGCTTGCCAATTGCCAACAGCAATAAAGGAGGAGATTGATCATAACAGATGAGGAGAGCAGACATGTAATAACATAAGTAATTAAAACCATGTTGGTTTTTTAAATTGAAACCATTTAACATAAGCCTAATTGCCATTTTCAAACAACATTTCCCCAGAAACATTTTCCTTAAGGTTGAAGTTATCCTCTTATCAGGTAATGCCTGAAGCGCCTTAAGAGCAAAGTACTGCTGAGAACACATAATGTCACCATTGTTGTATACAAATTCTCTTGAATACTGCAATGTATGTATTCCCCAGCCAGGCAAAACAGATGTTGTCATTACCATAACTGCCTGTCCTGTTGAGAATTTATAGCTCCAAGGAGACAAGGATCACCTTGCTACATGCCTCTTCTTCACCATGTTGGAAATACTCTCTTAGCATGTACAAAATCCATAAAGAATTTGTTATTGTTCGTGATTATAGTGATCAAAATTATGATACATCCTTCAAGATTAAAAAAGGGCAAAACTGAGCTATGTATAACTTACATAGTCTGTGCAGTTGTCTTGCCCTTAAATGTACAGAACAAAACAAGGATATGGGAACATAATTACAACTTCTCTTGACTGTTTACAGTTATATAAAATCCCCACCCCAGTTTTGTAGCCTCACCTGTGGATTTTCTCAAGATTAAATTAAGTTAATTCAGGAATATGTAATAGAGTTCTGAAAATAACAACTCATAAAAATGTTTAGAAGCCTGTAATAAGTCAACACAGCATTTAGTTCATGTTTAATAGGTGTCACTGATTGTATGCATCCACAGACTGGCAGCTGTGTTCAGCACAATGAGATTTGAATTTGAATTCTTAGGAGTAGCACGTTTATGCGTTTTTGTCTATATAAATGTTATTGGTGAGTATAATTTTGTTAAAATTGATAGCTGGTGTTTTTACTAACATTTTGTAATTTCTCTTTCAGATTTAGATTATGTTTTTGCACACTTCAGTGGAATATTTCTTACAAGTACCATCTACTTTTTGATTTACTGTGCAGTCAGGAAGAATAAACCTTATGTTTATCCCCAAGCCATATTGCCAGGTATGACTGTTTTTAAATCAGCATTTCATTTCAGCTACTTTTTTGGACAATTTTGCAGTGATTAGTTCAAGTTGTGTTCACCTTTCAAGTATCTTCATTTGACTTCTTGTCTCTTTTGAAAGAGCACTATTAGGTTACTTTATTAAGGGTAGGAGACAGTGATAACTTTTGTTCTAATCTGAGAAGAGAACAAAGTGACATTGCAGATTTTCAAAAGCTGATTGCCAGAGTGGAGAACACATTGCCCAGAAAATAATAAACTTTAATTGATTTGCCACTTCAGTTGGAGTAGCTCATTTTTATTCTTCAAGCTTTGGTTTAGTTTGCCAGAGCCAGCTTGTTAAATTAATTAATGTACTAAGCTACTTCTATACAATTGCTGTATTATGCTACAAGTATAAAACTTCCACAAACTGCTGCCCATACCTTGCTATGCATGGTTTTGATTGGGATTTATTTTTCTAGGGTTTGTTTCTGGTGTGCTTTGGGCAATAGCCAATTGCTGCTGGTTCCTGGCCAATCACTATCTCAGTGCTGTTGTCAGCTTTCCAATAATTACTGCAGTAAGTATATAAAAAATAAAATCTCTAACTAGAATTAAAAGTGAATGGGTTTTTTACCCTTCTGGTTTTGGAATTCAGTTGAAATTGATGGGTCTAGAGCATTGTTAGTCAAAATGATGCAGTGCCTACTCTGCTTGTCTGCACTAGTCCTTGGATTTTTAGGAGCGTGAATGATTGTGACAAGCACCATCTTGGTCAATGTCAAGCATAAGAAAAACCAGACTAATTGAGAGTGTGAGTCTTCAGGTTATGTAAAAGCAGAAGCTTTGTAAACAGAATTATATCTATTAACTATTTAGTTGAAGTGATTATAAGAAGAATTTCTTATGCTTTCATCCCAGGAAGTACATTTTGGTCTGGATGTTTTTGAATTTGTAAATTTTGTCCCCTAGCAGTCGTTTTGCTTGCTTAAGTAATTTTTTCTTTTTACAGTTCTTGAACAAACAGAGTAGATTATGTACTAGTGAAAATAATGTTCTTATGCAAATGTGTGGAAAATAGTTTGGCCTGTTCTGTCTCTGTTTTATTCCTGTTTATGATGTACCTTTAAAGCATAAATTCCAATTACTAGGTAAAAGTAAACTTTGCATTTACACTCTTGACACTGCACTAGTTGGTAATACAGAGGTGGCAAATGAGAGTTAATAAATATTAAGGCCAAAGTTTTGCTTAACAGCTGTATTTTGGAAGCAAACTAATGAAAGAGCTTTAATAGGGATTGAGCTTTGCCTCAAGATGCAGTAAGTCAAAATATACTCCACAGTGTGCAATGAAAAAAAAAAACTTGGGATCATTCTAATTAGAAATTGAAGGATTAATGGGAAGCAGTTTTAGTAATTTAGTTATCAGTATGCCTAAAGGACAAGGATGTAAAATCACAAAATGAAAAATAAAAGTAAGCACTGATGAGAAACTGCCTATCTGGACCACAGGTTCAGAACTGCTGCTTTACTTCACTCTGGAGAAAATTTTTAGAGAGGTATTCATCACATCCCTTTAACACTTTGTTCCATTTTTTAAAAGTGCATTCCTCTCACAGCGCACATTATCTATAGAGTGAAATAACCCCTCAAATAATAGCTGGCAAAGTCACTAGGAAACAGCACCCACACATATATTCAGCATGTGACACAGTTTGCTGCTTATATCTGTGTCTGTCAGCTGCATTGAGGATGAAGAGAGGAAGGTCACTGGCCAAACATCTGTCAAGTGTTTCTCAGAACAGCTCTAATGCAAAGCATTAACAGAGCTAGTTTTGCTTCATGTTCAGATATTTTCTCATCAGAGATCAAAATTCAGATCCTTTCTCCCTCTGGGGAAAAACTCTATTACCCAGAGTCCTGGAAGTTGCTGTTGTGTATCACTGTTTGCTGTTAGCCAGGAAACCTGGCTACAACAACATCACAGAAAATCAAGATTTTCCCTGACCTGTCTCCTTGGCTGGCTTTGTTCTTTGTCCAGATGCCAACTATACAGGAAATACATATGTTTCAGTCTCTTGATAACCCACTGAGAGATAAAATCAAACTTTGTCCGGTAGTTAGTCATGCTAATAAAGGAATTGTTAGGAAACATTGTGGACTCTTAATTTGGATTGAAGTGAGGCATGTTATTTGGAGTCCACTGAAAGAACATGTAACAGCTGGAGCAGACTCTGCAGTGTAATGTAGAAAGAAGTTGTGCCTATTGAAAAAAAAGCCACCAAAAAAAGTTTCTTGATGCTTTAGCCCTTCCTGAAGATTTTATTGTATCTTACTTAGTAAATATTTCAGTGGTGTTTATGCTTTTGTCATGAGTGCTTTATTTATACAGAATGGAAAGACTTAAATGTGTTATGCAGACAAAATTCAACCACCCTGACAGCAGTAATGAGACAGAGTAAATTGTAATGAAGTGCTGTAATGTACAAATTAATCTTATTCTTTAGGGTCCTGGCCTTGTTGCTGCAATGTGGGGAGTCCTTGTATTTAAGGAAATCAAGGTAATATAATTAGGTCTCTCACCTAATAACTCTTGCTTGCCTCTGTCCATAGAGACAGCATGACTTGATACACAGCTGTATCTCAGATTCCTGCTCCTTACAAGTATTACATTATGAAACTGAAAGTGATATCTGCCATATTAAGTTTTCCAAGAAACCTGAAGAACTGTGGATAATTTTTACAGGAATGAGGATTTTAGTTCCATGGCTGTATGAGGAGCAGTGGATGTAAATGAAGACTGTAGCACAGTCAGGATGCCAGGCTCTGCCTGAAGACTGTTTTCATTTGAGCCAGTTCTTTCAGTGGAGCAGGGGAATGAGCAGTTGTCCCAATAATGCATCAGCAAGTACATTAAATTTTTAGGGTCAGGTTCAACAAAGGATGTAAAAATGCAGCAGGGTATTGTAATTACAATTATTATTACATTTTAATATTACATTATTATTATTTAAAATGTTATTGTTGTAATGACCTTTGTAATTACAGTGTAATGTAAAGATTCTAAATTGATGCAGCAGTGGCTGTGTACAACAAGCTCATTTACTGGATTTTAACATATAGGGCAGAAGTTAGTTTTCTAGTGGAATCTGAAGCACTGAATGATAGCAGTGTAACACCAGATTCTTTTTGCCAATCTATCCAGGGTCCATAGGTACCTAACTTGGATCTAGAACTAAAAGTTCTGTCTCCCACTGCAGATTAGTGGTGTACTACTGTAGAAGGTCATAATGTTCATTACCCAAGTCTTTATAACTCTCTAAGCCTTTCATTCTTTTATATAATCTCTGCCTAATTGAAGCTTAGTACTTTGTTCTACTTTTTTTTTCCAAGTGGTATCAATAATGACAAGATGATATTTTCCTTTTTCTCTTATTTTGCCTGTACAGGGACTGAAAAACTACATGCTACTGTTAGTATCATTTTGCATCATTTTGGCTGGATCACTTTCCACAGCTTTTTCTAAAGTTTGAAAGGACCTTCTGGACCAGTAGATGGTGCTAGCGTTTAACACAAATAGAAAGACCATGTTGGTAGATCTCAATACATAATAATTTTTAAAATGCATGTCCAACATTTACACTAACTTACTTCAGCCAAGTGGAAAATGAAAACATTTGGCATGAAAGAAAATCTGGAAATATTTGTTCCTGTTTTTCTTGGAATAGTAAGAAAATCAAAGGACTTTATTAATCAAAGCTAAATGATTTTATTGTTACTAATTTTTTGGTTTTTCATTCAGGTGCTAAACTTCATGTCATCATAAATTTTGGATAAATTGTTGTGATAGTGGATAGTGATTTTAATGTTAGTTTATAATACTGTATGTGTTTGCAAGCTGATTTGTTTTATTAAAACATTTTTCTTACGGACTTAAATATAAGATACATCTTGAAATATTCCTTATGAAACTGATATCCATGAAAATAATAAAGCTTTTCTTTTATTTAGAAGCGTTATTCTTTAAACTCATGAGTATACATGAAAATGTTATCTTCCAGTCACTTCAGATTTGCGAAGAAGATTGAGTAAAAAGGGTGCTGCAAAATAAGTTACTTTTGTTTCATGCTTTCCATAACCACTCTAACAGGGACAACTGTTTGTTTTCTTACTTGTGGCAGCTAACCTTCATGTATGCAGAGAATGTTATTTGCATCTCCCCTTAGCCTTTTCTTCAGTACATTAGACACCCCCAGCTCCTTCAGTCTTCTCTTGCCTGTAACTTGCTTGCAATTTCTATGTGTCTTTCCTGACAATAGAACAGTTTGGCTGGAAGGGACTTCAAAATCATCTAGGCCCAACCCCTCTGCTGAGGACAGGGATGGAATTCACTACACCAGGTTGCTGAGGGCCCCAGACCTTGAACACTTCCAGAGATAAGACAGAAGCAGCTTCTCTAGACAGCCTATTCAAGTCTTTCACCACCATCTGAGTAAGGAATTTCATGCTAACATCTAATCTAAACGTAACCTCTTTCAGTGTAAAACCATTGCCCCTTGTCCTGTCACTGGCTGCCCATATAAAAAGTCCCTCTCCCTCCTTTTTGTACACCACCTTAAGCTTCTGGAAGGCTGCAGTGAGATTTCCCTGAAGCTTTCTCCATGCTGATCTCTCACTAAGTGGACTGGGTCTGTGTAGAATACCAAAACATAGCAGTCAGGCTACATCTTGTAGCCAAAAGCTAGGAAGAGCAGCAGTAAGACTATGGGTGGTTTTCCCTATCCCATTTGCAAGCTCTGTTCATAGTTAGACATCACAACTTTTTGCTATCATGACTTGATATTGTTAGCATGTTTAGATTGCAATCATAATTTCTCCTTTCTCCCTTCCACCTTTCTTTGTCTGCTCTGCAACAGATTTGATTTTATAACTGTTACTCAACCTGCTTTTTCCTGTCTTGTGTTGTTTATTCCTACCTAGGTGTCAGAACTTGGTGTCTGACAGTTTTTTCTCCCTTTAAGGCATTTCTCTAATGTTAAACTTGTTCTCCAACAAGGTGGCAGCATTTTTCAGCCAGATGTCATTTGCAAATTTAATAAATGTACTCTCTAATTGCTATAAATAATTAATGAAAATGCTGCATGTTACTGGCCTTTACTTACATTTTGGTATCTAATACTTCTTTTTACTTTTCAGGGAACAATTGATTAACCTTTGAGTAAAATTTTCCTGTCTTGCAGTGCTTTTGTTTAGACTGTGTTCTCGGAACTTTTACATAACATCAGGTAGCAAAGTCATGGTACATGATGTTTTCTACTAATACCTGATATTGAACTGAGAAGTGGTATTTTTTTCCTGCCCAGTACCCGGGTCAGGCACAATTTCTCCTTGACAGACATCGACTGTTACTTACCTAGCTGTTACTCTATTGACTCAGACAACGACAAGTAATATATTCATTGTGGTCTTGAAATAACTTGAATTAAACAGGACATTTATTAATTTCCTTGGTTCTGTTTAATTTCTTAAATTTCACAGTCTTAAGGATTCCCTTCTTAAATATTCCAGAAATTTATTCCATGCCAGAAATTTGCTGATCGACAAAGAATTGGAAAAATAAAAGCACAATATCCTTAGGCTCCTCAGATTTACAGATAGGCTTTAGGATAGAACTTTAAAACTAGACTTTAATATGTCAGTGAGGTGCATATACTTCACTGGTTTACATATAGTAAATTATGAATGCCTCAGTCCTGCTCCCTAGGAGGGGCAAAGGCAGCAGCAGGACAAGCTGCCTTGGGCAAGCAGGTGACAGCAGCAGGGGCAGGTGCCTGCCCTGCACAGCCCCTGTTTCGCCCCCAGACCCTCTCCCCCTTCTCCCCTCTTCCAGGGGGAAGCTGTGCTCTCAGTGAGCAGTGAACTCTGCAGGAAATGTCCCTCCTGCTTCAGGTGGGTGCTCTGGGCTGTTCCAGTGCCCCTGCATGGAGGATGGCCAGAGGGTGCTGGTTTTCCAGCCATGCTTCCAACAAGACTCTGCCTGCTCCACCTCAGGAGCAACACAGGTGCAGGCATGCTATTGGAGTTTTGAAACTCAAGGGCTTTGTGGTGTCTAGAATTATGATCACTTTAGGTAATGAAATGTCACTTTTAGATAAAGAAACTTGGATGCAGTATTCCACGCTGAACTGTACAGGAAATGTTACAAACTGTACATTCTGTTCATCATCTCCGTAACAACTATGACTTTAAAGGCTTGGGACATTATATTTACTACAGGAAAAAATCCCAACCAAACTAGTAATCAGGGGGGTTTTCTTCACAAATAGACATAGACCTAGTTCAGCTATGGAGAAGATACGTGCTCCTGTGGCTGCTGCTATTTCCATGACGATGAGAGACAGAACTTCCACCCTTTCTGCTTTCCCCCATCCTCTATACATTTCCTGGGATAGATGATCTTACAGCCTCTGCTGTCTCTCTTGGGGGATGCTGTTAAATTAACTTGCAATACAGGCACAGCATCCATCTACTGGATACGATTACAGGAAAAAGCTAAATCTTCCAGGGCAGGAGCACCTTTGCATTTCCTAGATTTTGTACAAGATCATTGCTTTTTATGGGGGGTGGGGGGGGGAACAAACAAACACAGAAAAAAACAACCAAAAAAAACCACCTGAGCTCCTGTCCATAGCAATTGTCATGTAAATAAATGTTTGTAGTCTGATGCAGTTCTCCAATCTATGTTGTAAAGCTATCAGATGTGCAGGCTTAATTGCTGACTGCTAGGATGTTAATTAAAAGTCTTCCTTATGACAGCTCAAGTATGACCTTTATTAAGATTTTTTTACAAGCTGTCCTCTTAGATTTGACTTGTTGACTGCAAGAAAAAAATCCCACCACTTCCAGCACTTTTCTGTGAAAAGTCCCCTGTGGCATTCCAAAATAATTTTTGTGATGTTCACTTGGAATATGTTGTATAAATATTCCACTCATTTCTGAGATTTTTCTTGGTCTTGACATTTCCAGTTAGAAATAACACTGTTACTTCTTTCATGTGAGGATGCTGGATTAACAGCATGTTTACAGAGTTATTTGTACAAAATGGTCTGGAAGTAACTGAGTTTAGTAAGAGAAAAATCTACAGCTAATATAAATTGTCATGGTTCTGTTTATATCAACTTGTTTTTGTATAAATGGAAGAATCACATCTCTTGGAGAAAACTAAGCTTTCAAATATTTGTTTATGCCTGTTCAGCAACTTTTAAGAACATATTTGAGTTTGCTTTAAGAATTTTTCTCTGGTAATACTTAGAGGCAAAGTAGCCTTTAAAATATAGGTAAACTGGTAGTTTTTGAAGATTTTTGTGCAGTCTTGTGAACTGGGGAGCTCGGTGTCATCTTTTTTTAGATTCCTTTTACCTCTTTATTCCTTTACCTATGTTAATTATCAGTGGATAATTTGAGGCTCACTACCCTTCCAGAGTTTTATTCCTTCATATTCTTAGTATTTAATAATTTAAATACAATTGCTCCTAAAACTGGTGCTTTTTTAATCCTAGATAAACTTTGTATTTTCTTTGCATCATAGTTTTCTTTTTCAATTGATATTCAAGGTTGATTAAATACTATTTCAACTGTCTGACCTGATCTTGAGCTTTCTTGCAGCTGGCCTAAAAATAAAACAAAAATTAAGATGATGCATGCTGGTAATTACTGGTTTTTTTTCTTTCCATTTTGACCTTGTTTTCAAATATAAAACTGATGTTTAATGCCCTATTCCATAATTACTGAATTACTAATGGATTATACTTTCCTTTAGCTATATGTAATGCTGATAGATAGTGACTATGAGGTATATTATGTTAATTGCTGAAGTGCTGATTCTTACATTCTTCATGCTTACCATAAAATATTTTTAAAATCTTAAATATATTTAATTTTTAATGTAAATACCAAACAGTTCTTGTGTCTCTTGCTGCTCTGAAGGGCCTGTTTGAAAGTCTAACCTGAGAGAGGAAATAAAGGAAACAGGACCTGCATTAGTCCTGCTGCTATCAGTGGTTCAGGTAGTCCTTGGGCAAGTAACTTGGCATGACCTCAGGTTTTGGTATTCATATAGGGACCAATTCACTGGTACTGATATAAACCATACCTAGAGATACTAAAGTTATTACCCATGTCTTAGCATTTTTCATGTTGTAGATCTTCTAAAAACATTTCTTGCAGAACTGGGAAACAAACCACAAATCTTCCTGGGCCAAAGCAGGGAAGAGATGCAGAGGGAGAGGTTTTTCACCTTACTTAATAAAAGGAGAGAACTGATGGCTGTAATTTTTCTGTGCCCTTGCTTTGCTGCAGTGAGGAAGCTGTCACAGCTGTCTGAGCTAGTCTCACTGAGCCTGTAGGCAAACCTCAAAGGATATTGTTCATTGACACCGTTCAGGGATCACAATAAAAATGTTGCTGTTTGTGGATAGAGGCTGGGGAAGAGGAGCACTTGTTCAGGAGTTGCAGAGTGATAACTGCTCCCCACCTGTATTTGTACACCTGGGCTTTGATCCCAGCCAAGGAAGAGCCCTGGGAATACAAAGGCCACAGGCTCTTTGCAGGTCCATCTTAGGAGAAGGGCTGATCTATTCCTTAACTGGATGGCAATATTTCACATCAGGTGGTGCTCTGACTCTGTAGGTTATTTTCCAGTTGATTTTGTGTGCAATTGAAAGGTTGGAACTTGTATAAAAGCATTTCATGGCTTGTGTTCCTTGAAGCATTCTGTGCTTGTCAAGTTCAAAGGAAATGGTTTAGACTGTTGGCTTGTCTTACTTCCAGATGTACTTGCAGTGAGCATGCATGACCTCATCATCAATTTCTGCTTCAGATGTTTGTGTCTAGCATTTTCAAGTGAAGTAGTTGAAATTTAGTGCATAAATCCAAAAACTAGCATTTCTATCTAACGAAAGTTCTATGTGAATAAAAAATAGCCTTGTTTGGATGTTTCTAGAAGTTGGCAGCATAACACATTACATTATGTGAACAACGAGATATTTATTACAAATAGGTTAAGCACTTGCAGCTTGTGAGTTGTAGCATCCATTTTGTTTCCTTGACTTTCAAGAGGTAGTCACCACATTCTGCTTATACTCTTCTAACTTTGCAGACATTGAAGTAAAATGCTAGTCCTTTTTTCTTCCTTGGTTACATTGATTATAGTTTAGATAGATTCTTTTTCCTAACTTAGTGGGCAACAGTCGATTCAATGAAGCAATAGTGAATTTCACAGAAATGGGGAAAAGCTGAACTATGTAGACATGTTCCTGTAAAGGGTTGGTGATATCATGCTATGCTATTCTTTAGCTGATCACACCTTTCATACTTTTATTTGGTAGTTGTCATGTCCCCAGCATTTCCTTTTTTTACACGAATAAAATTATTGTTCCTGAATTATTGTGATAATTCAATTAGACTGATCCAATTAATAGACTTCTGCTATTGAATCTGGATTTCACTCATTGTTCTCTTTATGTGGGTCAAGTTGATTAAAGATTATGCCACTACCCAGCTGTTTGCTACTAACAGACACCTTGCAGGGAAACCAATGGATAGGATTATGAGGAAGGTTGTGAACTTCCTGGCAAAAAAACAGCTACATTAACTTTCTTCACTGTGACAAGGTCACCCGAGGAAATTCTGGGGGTGCGGAATAGCACTTTAACCTAGCACATTAAGAGTATGTCCCTGCTACTTTTCATCTGATCATTGGGACAGAACTGCTCTTTCCTAAAACCTTTTGTTTTCCCCTTTGTTTTACTTCAGTGAGAAGATTCAGCTTAATTTTTTTTTTTTACCTGAAGCTAAGAACTTTTCAAACATCTGTAAATTTACTGTGCCCTGCGAGGCTTGCAAATTTGTTTGCTGCTTATCCTATTTGGTATCATTTCCATGCCTTACAGATAACATCTGGATTTTACTAGAAATTCAGAATCCTGGCTGCCCTAAACACAGTTTTTAATATGATGTTATTGATTAGCTATGCCTTACACATTGCATCTTAAATATTGTCTGCTGTTGATGGCTGGGACTGTTTAATGATGAG
This sequence comes from Zonotrichia leucophrys gambelii, assembly GCF_028769735.1. Classification (NCBI taxonomy): domain Eukaryota; kingdom Metazoa; phylum Chordata; class Aves; order Passeriformes; family Passerellidae; genus Zonotrichia; species Zonotrichia leucophrys. The sequence continues at coordinate 22,533,584 of NC_088173.1, read as the reverse complement.
ATGTGCAAAGTTTCATAGTCCCTTTCAGTTTTAGGTCTTCAAAAAGTGTATTTTGATAACTGCAACTAAAAATGCAAGAAAGTATCTTCTTTCCTGGGCCTCCATGAAATATGCCCTGACCAATATTTGGAGATCTCTCGCATTTGTTTCATGAGGAAGATCCAAAAGAGCAGGGTTAGACTCCAGCACATGGATTTCTGAGTGGCTAGAAGGCACAAAGAGCTGCCATGCAATAAAACTGCTTCTGAAAATTTAAAAGAATAAAGTACCTCAGCAAAACTGTTCCACTCTGTTTTACATGTTTGTTATGTCTATGTATCTGTTGCTAGAAATGTTAGCTTTCACATTAATGGCAACTTGCTGATGGAATATCGCATTTTAGGGCTACCATCAAAACATTTCAAAGAACATCACCGTTTCAAATGACCAAGTTATGTATATATGCAAATACATAAGCTGTAAATATCAATATATGTGTGTAGACATGTAGAAATGCACTCTAAATCAGGTCCTTTTAGTTAAAGAAAGATCTGGGAGTTTTTGCAACTAGCTACCTGTGAATGTCAATTCAGTGACATTCACAGGTTAACAGCAGTTGAAAAATGCTAGCATGTTTGAAATTTTTAAACAGTAAGTGGGGAAATATAATTATGCCAGTGTGTAGTTTCAATTCACTGATCACTGAAATACATGTTTAATGGATTTTTAAAAGTCAGGCAGAAACAATAGATTTTCCCTTTTACAGAATAATTCCTACTTTAAGTAGCACAAGACCCAGCCTGAATGTGATAACATTATCAAAATGTGATAACAACATGTCCACACATTGACAAGAAGAAACATGTTAATAGGGATTGATTAGTCACTGTGGGTTATGCAGGAAAAACTGAACTCAATAAAGTTATTAGAAATGAGTTTTGAAAGACAACTGTGACTTTTTCAAAGAAATCATAATCAGTGTTTTAAAACTTATTCTCAGAAGATTTAGTACCTATTAGTATTAAAAATGGGTTCTAAGGCAATTAGTGAAAGATAAGGCCATTTCTGACTATCAGTCACTACTGCTGATCTGAATGGAACCTCTGGCTCAAGTCTTTAAGCCACTTGATTTCCAGAAAGAGCTATTTCATGAGAGAAAGCTTTTGGTTCCAGACATAATCATTCAAAGTCCAATATTTGCAGAATTCTACATATAGAGAACATACAATATAATTTCATTAAAATGGTGATATAAATTCCATGGCAAGGTTAAGCAGATAGGCACCTTTTAAGTGTAATTTTTCAACAACTCTCATTATTGGAATGTTCCCAAACACTGCAAATGTTTTGGGTAATACTGACATCCAATGTTTAAATTAGGACCTAAACTTTATAATTTAAAATCTGTTTATGTTGACCAAGACCATTAGATTAAAATGCACAACTTCAATAAAAACTTTGAAATATTCCTTCTAATGCAGAACTTTGCACAAAGCAGAGGCTGTTTCTGGCAGGTATCATTCACACTAGCAGCTCTGTGAAAGGTTACACTGTTAGTTTGGTTTCTGTCTGCTGTGGCTTCTGTCCTTTGCTCACTGCCCAGCAAAGAAATTTCTCCATGGAATCAACGTGTGATCATTGGTACAGGTGGGGTAAAAACACCTTTTGATTAGGGTGATTGTATTTTTTCTTCAACTTCTGTCCAAATTTGTCACCATGGTTTGTGCTAATTGTGATGACAAGCACAAGGAAGTCAAAAGGCAAAACTCCAGAAGATAGTAAAACAGAAAATGTTAAAGAGAGATAATTGAGAAAAGCAGAAGGAGCAAGCTAGTAGAAATTAATGTGATGAGAAATATAAGCAGAACATTGATGTAGGACTTCCACTAGAAGGACAATGAGCTTTTAATTAAGATGTGGCAGACAGGCAGAAATTCAAGAAGTACAGATGACAGATCAAACCAAGATGAAGCTGATTGTCTTTCCACAGCAGTAATAAAATTAAGAAGCAATGAAGTTACAATAACAGTTTCTGATTATCTGAATTAAAGGGACTTTCAACAACTCTGACATATTGAACTGATTATGCTTCTAATTTAGGGACTGTGGTATGTTTTAGCATAACTTTGCTCAGATAAAAACTTGGAATCTGTCTCTTCCAGCCTTACACAGTGAAGTAAAGGAGGCTAAAAAGAGCAGCCTTTGTACAATTTTATCAGGGAATGCTTTCAGTATTTCTCCCCAACCATTGCAATGTGTCAGCAGCATAACTTATTTTCCTAGTTACTTGAGTAATAATTCCATTATTTCTCTGTGTGTTTGTTCTCAAAATAAACATGACTTGGCAAAAGTTTCCATTGTGTCTTCATGTTGAAGCCTATAGGCAGTAAAGCTGGCTATTAATATTTGAACCTATTAGAGAAAGGACATAATAGAAAAGAAAAATAGTGGTTTAGTCCTCTTGTGGCTTCTTAAATGACTATTAGAAGCAAATTCATTTAGAAAAAGTGTCCTTGTATGTAACTAAAAATATGAATCCATAATTAGGTCATATTTCTGTCAGTTTCATAAGGGGAATAAGTGCTCTAGTACCAGGAAAATAATCTTTCAATTTAAAGTATAGTTCTTAATAAATAGTCTTGAACTGAGCATCTTGCTGTCATTTTATTGATAAGACAGTGTCTCAGTTCTCCTAATCTGACCATTCTAAAAAAAATAGCTTCAGGGAGGAAAATATTTCTGCTTGTTTTGTGATGTAAACTCAGCTGGTTTTCATATCTTTTTAAATATTTAAGCCTAGGCCCAGAGCCACTGCCTGGAAACAGGAAGTATGCATCTGTATGCCATATTGATGCCAGTTTGAAGGGATTATTTTATTTTCCATTATCTTGTCTTCCACTTTAAAATGAGATTTGAGAGCATGTCCTTCAGCTGGAGAAGTTTCTCAAGAGGCTCTGGATGAGCTGTGTAACGAGCTCAGCAGTGGGTGGAATTGCAGCTGTCCAATGGTGAGCCCACAGAGCCTTTAATAAGGGTAGCTAAGATGTGCCAGCCTTGACAGGAGAGTGAGTCAGGTGGACAAAATGTGTGTGCCCAACCTGTTCCTTGTGAAATGAAGTGCAAGGGGAAGAAAAATAATTTCTTAAGAAAGGAAATTCTCAAACATATCTTCACTGGCAAGAAGCAAGGGCAAGGTAATTTTAAGGAGTAACAATCTGCTTTGGTCATGAAGTGATAAAAAATATCTCTTAGTAGCCAGGACGCTTTGAACATTTCAGTAAAATGTTCTTATTTTGGCCATACTGGTGCCTGTAAACATGAGCAGCTGCAGGGCAGACAGGGTGGTGACCTGTCTCTCTCTGTAACCACACCCTTATGCAGTCATGAGGGTACAGAAGAGAGTAAAGAAAATCTGAGCTACTCCTAGAATCACTGCCTTTTTCTGGGATAAATATTAAAGAGATTTTTTTTTTTTTATCATATTGCAGCAGGTATCAGAATAAACCAGTTTTTCCCTTTTAAACATAGATAGGAAAAAAACCTATTGATTACATAGCAATATCATCGTCATTGCCTTTTTATACTCCCCTAATTCTTCTATACTTCTACATTTTGCAAGATCAAGTAAATGTGATTATCTCCTGCAACACTTACTCTATATTTTTTAGTATAAAAATTTTCCTATCAATTTCAAATACTGAAGATTCAGAGAAATTGTCAGCACCTGAGGTGAGCTGTCAAATTGTTTAATAAGAATGATTCAAAACATCAGCATGGGTTTTTCTGGTTTGGTATTTTTTGCATTTTTTTATATTTCCCATTTTTATTTATCTATGGAAAATCTTTTTATGGAATAAGATCTGAGAAAAAATATAGATGTTTATGTACACTTGAAGCATAAATATGCATATATAAAGAATACAAACTTATTTTGCTACATTAAAATTCACAGCAGTGAAAATATGCATAGCAGCATTACAAATCCAGGACTGTCAGTTGTCTTGAGCAGAGATTTCTAATGCAATCTTCTCAAAAATAAAAGCAAAATCAAAGATGTTTTATGGCAAACAACCATTGCAGATTGACATTCCGGGTTGCCTTATCACACTGAGGAAGAAAAATTATTCTGGCTTTGCCAGTGAGATAGAAAACCACACTAAAGAAGTTATGCTTGAACTGTTCAGTACTAGGAAGAGAAAAACTTTGTATGTAGGAATGCATTTTTAAAATACTTCTGCAGAAGAGTTTTGTGTACCCCACCAGACCTGTTTAATCTTAACTTTCTCCTCTTCAGCAGTGTGATCAATAAGGAAGTCAAATAAATAGAGAAAGGAGTGTTGCTCATGGATGGTTTTGCTTTTCAGTCAGATTGAATCAAGGCATCCCTGCCCTGTAATGGGTTCGTGACTTCTGAAAAATATTGGGAAAGAAATACAAACATGCTATGAAACTTCAATTTGAAAACAGTAATAAGGGTTTGGGTTGGGGTTTTTTTGCATTTGATATCATGGGGAGGTGGGGGTCTGTATATGAATAAATATACATTTATTGTTTATACTCTTCTAACCCATAAAGAAATCTCCAATTTAAGTTACTTATGTATCATTTTCTTTTTTTTTTTTTTTATACAAGAATATCTCCTTACAGCAAAGAATCAAAATGAAGGAAGAAGTAGGGAGGAAACTCACGTGCTACAAAGATTTCGTAAAACACCTAAAATACCTAAACTTCAATGCAAATATAGAGAGTTGTTTTCATTATATCTCCAAAATAACCAGTTTATTGAGATAAAAAATTTTTGTGCTTAACTTATTCCAAAATACTGCTGCAACTAGGAAAGTGTCATGGTGATAGGAGAAAAAATGTTACTGTAGCACAGAGGATTCAAATATTATTCTTACATCAAAGCATAACAGAGGCTGTAGATGAGTACAATATTTCCATATTTATAAATAATATGTATTTGTTATTTTAGGTATGTAGGACTCCCACCACTGGCTGCTTCTGCTTCTTGGAGGTTTTTCCTGAAGGAGAACTGGTTCACAGCATTGCAAAAGGGTCAAGTGTCAGAACACACAGGAATAGGTCTGACATTATGAAAGCTGAGCAATATACCATGATGTACTTCAGGTAAATCTTGACAAGACTTAGTGAGGAAAAAAGAACTCTGAAGAACTGTTAATTGCTATTCACCTTGGAGTCTAGGACATCCACAGTGCTGTCTTGGTAAGGTGTTTATCCCTTCTGCCTGGACAGAACTGAGAGTGTATCTTAAGATTTTGACTGATTTTCCTTCTAGGAAACACAAGGGGAAGAAGAAGGAAAGAAAAGGGGAAAAACCCACCTTCCTAAATTTTTTAGACAGAATATATTCCAAATGAATAGAAAAAATTATTGTTGTTGCTGCTATTGGCTAACTAAGAAACTGAAACAAATGAAAGCTAACACACGTAAGAGAACACTGTTTACCTTTTTTTTTTTTTTTAGAAAAGAGAGGCACCTGCAAAAGAAAAGGCATTCCCAGGTAAAATATGAGCTAAAATTCAAATGCCATCAGAAGAAAGATGTCTAACTATCAAGTTTTAATGTGCCCTTTCTCACCCAAAAACATCTCAAGAAATGTATACTTTAAGCTGCTGGCTCTTGCTTCTTAACTTTTTTAAGTCACAGACTCCCAGGTGTGTTCCTCTGCAGGATTTTCCAGTTCAATAGCTTTCAAATTGTTTAGTTCCATATAAAACATGAATTTTAAATATGTGTAAATTAAAAGTGCTCTTACAGTGAAAAACATTGACTTCAGCAGATTCTCATGAATGGAACATGAGCAATTGTCAGAACAACAGCATTCTTGCTGAGAGTTTGCCTTAAACATCCCTATTGCTGATTTATTCTCCTCCATTCATCTTCGCCCAAAGTTCACTTATCTCATGAGCTAATCTTTTTGTTTGCTTGGTTTGGTTTCTAGGCATGGAGTTTGGATTAAGATAATTTAAGAAGATGTAGGCATTTAGGAGGACAAAAAAATTGCACTGGAGAATTGTGTGGGGTTTATTTGACTTAGGTGCAAATAGGGTTTTTAAAACACAGTGTTGTTTGTTGAGCTTCTACCTAATTGTTTGATAGGAAAGCATTGAAAAACCATCTGCTGAGGAAACAGCATTTTAAAGATGAAAGCTCATAAAGCAAGTCTAAACAAAGAGGGAAATGTGTGAAATAAGCCTTCTTATATGATTCAAGAGAAAGGAGACATTTCCTGGGGAAATTTAAAATGTTGCAGGCTCAGAGGCCAAAGCAATTTGGGATGCAATCTTTGAGAAGTGACTTTCCTCTCCTCTCATGGTTTAAATCAATTCAATGAAGGGATATAAAATGAATGGTCATAGTGTCTTTCAAAGACTTCAAAAAAATCATCCTGTTAGGTGGCACTCTTTCAGATTCTATTTTACCTCTGGCCCTACCTCACTTTCTCACTTGCACAGTACATCAAGTTCCATTTTTAGACTATCATAGAAGACATATATAAACACTCAAAATTTAAAAGTTTCTTATTGCCTTATACTTTTCAGATGTTTCTTACATGAAAAGTTCCTTTATTGCAAAATATATAAATACTTGTGTCTTTATGGTAAGAGAATAAAGATCAATATCCCTAATATTATTTGCTTAGAATAATTTATCTAATGATTATTACAAAGAAAAGTACATTATATGTCTCACTCTTTTCTTTTTAAAGGAATGATTGAATTTTTGACTGTGGTATAGAATAGCTATGCTATAAGGCTTGAAAAAAAGTATAGAATTACATATATAAAGATTCTAAATTTCTGCACATCACGGACAAGTCCTCTAAGAATCAGACTTCTTATCTAATCCCTCTCTTATTTAATTAATAAAATCAAATCAGTGAATCTAAACAACAACTTCAAAATTCAGCTCTAGGTGTATAACTCTATGTATTAGCAAATAATGGTAAAAGTGGTAACATTCAAGTAAAAGAAAAGGAAGGACAACTTAGTGATGTTGAATTCACCTTTAAAAGGATCTTCTCTCTGTTGATGGCTGAGCATCATGTCCTTAAACATGTCAATGAGGGCTCACTGAGGAATATTCAGTGATTTTGCTGTCACTGAAACTACCAATACAAAGTAAATAAGACATCATCTGCAATATAAAACAACAACTAAATAAAGATTTGCTCTTGGCGCACATTTTAGTCTTATTCAAGATCTAATATAATATTTTTAATTTTACCACCCAGCACACCTCTAAACTAAACAGTCTCAACTCCTCTGAGGTAAATAGAATTCACAATCGAACTCTAATATTTTTATATTAATGCAAATGTACCTTACCTGTGGGCCAGAAAGATAGAAGTGACACAGAAATCCAGGCAGCCAGGTATTTTATTGCTTTTATGCAATTTCATAATTTCAAAGTGTTTATTTTGAAGGGCTGAATAATTCCAAAACCTTTTGTACAGGTTATTTATTAAGGTGAAATGATGGGGGGAGGATTACTTATACCCAACACAAAGAGGAAATGCCTAGTTCATCACATTCTTTTCTAATGCGACATTTAACAGCGTTTGATTGCTGTGCTTAAATGGCTAAAGTTATTTATATAGCTAGATATTATTATTGCCTTTGGCTTCAAATTTAAAAATTAATTCATAGGCATCATTACTGCATAGTCCTTTGAATATACTCTAAGGTCTTCCAGCTGCATGAGCTTTAGCATTCTACCCTAGCACCCATCACAATGCATCAGTCTCACAACTGCACTTTATTTAGACATTCATTTCAGAAATTGTTTCCATGAATTTTTGTTTGTGGCTGTTTGGATTCAGCTCACAAAGTGGGATTCTGTTACACCTTGTGCTCAGGCAAATTAACATCTGAACAATATTTGTTTGTTGATCTACAGAGTGATTCATTACAAGTTCTGAATCACAGTTACTTCTGGGAAGGCTCCATATCGTTAAAGTGTGCCTTGCAGTGAGTAGAACTGCTGAGATAATTACAATTTGAAACTTGAAACTTTAAGGTTACTTCAGTACAAACACAAGGAGCTGAGGTTTAGAGGCATTTATGTGAATTCATGAATAATTAGAAATGTTTATATGCTTATGCAATTGAATTTATTAAGAAAAAAAAAGGCTTAATATCATCAGGAAGGTAACTGGGAAATAATTTTGTCTCCATTATGCTAGGTAAGTAATGAACCAATAATCTTGTACTCCCAGACCATTATATGTGTCTGTCTCACAACATCTTTGCACCTCTTTTACAATATTGTTCTAGATGTACCTTGGATCAGCAGAAAATTGAAAAAGAAAAAAAAAAATAGAGATTTTCTAAGATGGAAGATGGTATAACTATTACTAGATTCGATTTTTTTACTTCAGTAAAAAACAAATTTATTTTTTTCCTGCTTCATAAATACAGTAGAATTGTCTTAGTTGGTTCTGAGAGTTTTAGAAAATTCCCTTTCTCATAGATGGAATTTCTTAGATTTTAGTCTTCTATAGAAAGATATTCTGATAAAACTGTTAGATGCCAAGTTGAAGTTACATTTAAAAATTCATAAACTGGTGTTACACAAATTTCTTTCTATTTTTTTCCCCCTAGGTCTCTAAAATAATTTCTAATGAAAAAATTAGGGCAGCTATAATAAAGAAAAAAAATCTTTACAAAACTAATGTGGAAAATAATTCAAGACTAGGTTTTTAATTGTAAATTTCAAGTCTGATTCCTATCTGTTTAAATTCCATACCGTGTCACACAAGTTGATTTGCAGGCAAGGTTATTTGATGTGCTGCATCAGGATGTGCAAGGAACAGTGTGATGGGCTCTGAGCTCTTCCATCTCTGGGGCAGGTTTGTAAGGGGGCCCTGAGGTTCATCTGGCAGGAGCCAGCAATGGGGGAAACCCTCTCAGGAGGTTATTTCACCCTTTCTGGAGAACTCTCTTTCTTCAGCATGTCACTGACTTGCTTATTTCTACTGGCAAAACCTAGGCCTCTAAATGGTTTTTCACTGGGTGAATATTCTAGGTTGTTCTAAAAGTTGTTCTCTCTAAATAACTACAAATTTTATGTGCAGGAAGTGATAGTGAGTCCTCTCAAAATAATTCTTCTTTTACCCTCTTGGATGTATCCATCCACAAAGAATTTCACACTGAAATGCCCAGATTGCCATTGTAGGTAATTCCTAAATTTTTGCCTTTGGGGATTTCTTTTTCTACTACATAGCCACGTGGTGCATTTTCAGGAGACTGAATAGACCCATCCTACCCTTTCAAACATAAAAAAGAGGAGATTTTCCACTATTGTTATAAATATGTTGCAGTTAGGAAGCATGTATGATTTAGTTTCAAATGCTGCTGATAGAATTGGCAGTTTAAATAAACTGTTTGTTTAACTTACTAGACTAGAGGACACAGTATTTCATTTCACTCTGTGAGACAGAAAAATGCTTTATTTAATCATTGCACCAAAAAGTGGAGCCTGCTGGGAAGGTAAACTTGGAAGAGATATTAAAGACTTTACTGCAGTTCTGTGAAAATATAATTCTTCAGTCTAAAGATAGAGATTGTAGCTTTTTCAGAGAAAACTTTGTATAAATTCTGTAAGTTGATTATGAGTCTATTCATTGCTAATTTATTTCTATAAATTAATGCACTATGAATAAACAAAACAGGACCAGAAGCTCTGGTTCTATCCAGCAGACATGTTGGGACCATACAGGAGAAGAGGAAAAAAACACATATACTGAACAGAGACCTTTAATGGGGATGTAAAGTGCTAAAGAAGCTGAATAAATCTAAATATAACAGAGGGCTGACAAGAAGATCCTAAACAAACAGGTGATTTAAATTGAATTTATGCTCCAATGTTCTTCAATTATCAGTTCATTGATCTTGAAACCTGAGGCCTTCTCAGAGAGCAGGAGGATTACCACATATCTTTGTAACAGCAGTTTTGTGATCATATCTTCAGTTCTAAAAAATGGGAATTAACAAAAATGTGTTAGCATTAAATTTAGAAATAGGTAATACCATTAGCAAACTACTGCATTTTGGTGTGTGTAGGAAAATCTGCATGTTTGTGGATTTTTTTTTCTTCTCAAATTAAAATGAAATGTTTTGACAACTTGACCAACCCTCTTTCTAGTTTCTTTCTTGTCATAAATCCTCCATTCTTCTCAAACCATTCTCCTGACTTTCCTCTTGTAAACTAAATTCCTTATGCAATTTCCTTATGTTACCACATATTTTTAACCCTCTAGATCCAACCTAGATTACCCTAAATGCTCCTCAGTGAGCTTTCTGCTGCAGTCACCAGGAAAATGAGAGTATGGAACTGTCACGAATGCAGAATTTGGATTTGCTCAGTTTGGCCAAAATGCAGTAGAACAATGCACATGAGCAGGAGTGTTTGGCAACAAGGATAAAATGAAGCCATTGACACACTTTGCTTGTAGGATTGATTGTCTGAAATATCTTAGAGGTTTTCAAAATGAGAGAAATAAGTTCGAGTACAGGGGAAACCATACGCAGAGTTCTGGATGCAGGTGTTGCAATACCAAGGTAAGCCCTGGCCAGCCCTTGTACCACCCAGTGCTACCAGACATTCCTGTGTGAGAGATCTGGGGCCTCCAAAACCTTTTATGTTCACTCTCTGCAGTAATCTATGCAAGGGAATTAAAAAAAAAAAAAAAACAGAAAAATGCAAAGGAAACATATCAGAGGCCTGACTTTGCAGGTCTCACATTATTTAAATAGGATAAGGTTATTTCTGTGGAAGGGGACGGAGAGACTGGTCTGGAATGGGCAGCTGTGAACACTTCCCAGAGAATCCTATTGAGAAAGGGTCAGGCCTCAGTGGGCCCTGTGTTTCCTGATGGTTGGTTTCAGTGTTTCCCTGTGGTTACCACAGTGACATCATTGTTTTGTTGTGGTTTACTAGGGAAAGTGACTTGTTCTTGATCCCAATTATTCACATTACATTACTTTCTGTTTCCTCTTTCCTTTATTTGTTTAAAATTCAATTGAAAAACTAAATATTTCATGAACATTTTAATTTAATTGTGCAAAGGAATAGAGAAAGCAAGAACCAAAAACAAAATGCATACCAAACAACAATTTTGGATTACTTTTCCAGAATATGAGGGAAATTCAAAACTCAGAATTATAATGGGTCCATTTGCAGATATTTTTTAATGGAAAATAGAGGTAAGAAACAAATGTTGGCAGAGGTGCTTGTCCAAGCCACTGCGACCTGCATCAGTTTAATAGTTTCTCCTTTACTGACAGCTAAGTCAGTACAGCAGCATTAGACTACTGTGGGGTTCAAAATGTTGTGGAGCTTGCTCAATTGAATTATATCAGTAGAAATCCGTAAAATTGAGAAGCTGTACCTGTAAAACTGCATTTTTCTCAGTAGAGCTCACATAACTAATTTACCACATTGGTACAGTATGATCTTTTTAATATACCCTCATTTATACCAAGAATGTTTTGCTTCTTCCATACCTGACTCTGCTGGCATGGTAAAGCACAAATGAATAGAAAACATTTAAGAATACAAATGAACACTATTTCTCAACCTTAAAAACCCCTGTGCAGAACAAAATGTTCCATCATGAGCAATTTAAGAAGAGGCATGTTTCCCCATAGATTTTTTCTATTTCTATTTGCTATCCTCAGCTTAGTTTACAATTTCTTTTTTTTTCCTGATAGTTCCCTTCCAACATTATTATCATTAGTTTTGTTGATATTTATATTTTTGAAGACAAATTTGTTTCTCTAAAGGAGATGCCTGTGAAAGAGATTTTATCAACAGAAGGATAAGGACAGAAGGAATGCTTCTTTTCTTGGTCCTTTGAAAGAAAGTTGGCTTTGAAAATTCTTATCACTGTACTAAAGATAATGTTGCAGACTGTTAAATCACAATTTGATTCCTCAGAGAAAGTTAATTAACCTTCAAATGCATTTAGTCACACATCCTATGCATTTCAGCATAGCTCAAGCATTAAGTACTGAGGCATTACTTTTCAAGAAAAGGTGAAATGAACATATAACATTTGAAAAGTAGGAATTTTAATCAAAACTACATTAAAAGTATATAATTTGGGATCCACAGTGCTGAACCTTCAGATGACTGGGTTTGTTTCAGATCAGTGTTGCTGAACATTATTTTTACTTGACAGCTGCTCTGCATCAGCTGCACTGAGTGACTGGTTACAGCTCACACCCAGCTGGCCAGGCCCTGGGTAGTAATTACCACTACCTGGTGGTAGTAATTAGCACTAATTGGTGGTAGTAATTACCACCAAGTGCCACAAGTGCCCAGTTTACCTGGGTAGTGGGGCTGCAGGCCAAAGATTTAGCTACTAGCAGTGGGGCAGGACACACAGGTAGGATAATGTGTGCTGCTTTTCCTTGGGATGCATTTTCAGAGCTACAAACTCTGAATTTTTTTGAAAATTTGTACAGCAACCTTTTCAAGGAACTTTGAAAATTTCAAGGTAGATATCTCTATTCAATTCCTCTTAGCAAAGTACATTCAATTTGGTGTCCATTACAGATAGACCCATTAACTAAATTCATTTGCTTTAAACAGGGACATTTCTATTAATGCTTGCTCTTTTCTTGCTTCTTATGATCTTTCAGCTATTTTAAAGAGATGCTGTCAGTATATTTTTTTTAAAAGAAGCAATTTCTGAACTCTGAATTTGATTAAGACCATGTCACTGTTTTAAAATGTCACTTACAAAGTATTTCCCTCTACCATTTTTTTTCCAGTAACGATTTTCTCTAGCACTTTTAACTCAATAACACGAATTTTCAACTTTGAGGTTGGTGACCTGCTCCTTTATAAAAAGTCAGCTTTAAACTGCTCTGCATTTTAGTGAAATAACCTCATAACATTTTCCATAGCAAGAGGGTATGATGTAATTGCTGTTGAATTATGATCACTGCAAGATACTATGAATAAGAAAAACCTAAGAAGCAAAGTGAAGTAATAGCTAAGCATTTTTTAATATAAATAGTCTATTGCAAAATTTTTTCTGTGTGGAAGTTTTCCTTTAATAGACATTGTATTACAAATGCATGATGGTAGAAGATATGTTCATTCTGAGGAGACATGGGCTATTTAAATGGATTATTTCTCAACACAGCTGTTTCTTTAACAAATGGAAAAAAAAAACTTTGTCTCTATTGTCAGCTGGAACACAGTCAATTAGATTCTCTTCATTGTCATATGTAATGACAATTAGGGTAAGAACTATAAATGAGGCACCTAACAAATATGAGGCTTCTTCTCCTCACCTGTGCCCTGCCAAGAAATTTTTTGAAGACGTGCTGTTCTTAGGTTGTTCTTCACAAATACCCCTTCAAACAGGTTGTTCAGCTTCAGCTCTTCGAGGTTTCATGAGCCATCTGATGATTGGTAGATATGATTTAGAGTATCCTTTCAATAATTTGGGTTATAGTGTACTGTTGCTTTTGCTTAATTGGAAGGCTGAGGTATTTCAGTTGTAATATCATGCCTAAAATTTAGCTAGAAATCTCCTATATTTTACATACACAGTGCCAAGAATTTGAAAACTGTTTCATGTTCACCTACAATAAACAAAAAAAAATTTAATGCTGTTATTGGCTTTCTTACTGTTCTTTTGAGAAAAAATCAGATATTTTAAGATACAAGCTGAGAATATTTTAGTATGAAAGCTGCTTAAGTTGGGAAATGAAGTGCTATTAGACAGGTATGCTGTTTCCTTAAGACAAGAAACAAAACAAATGAAAAACCACCTATATTCTAGTTAAAGAGAATTCAGCTAATAATCATTAAATATAAAGCTACTCTAAATCTTTATTTTTATGATTCTGCTGAATTAAAATCCTGAGAAAGATATAGTGGGGAAGAAAATTAATCTCAAAGAGGACAGTGTTTGAGAAGAATGAATTAAGCAGAAGTCATCAGAGATGCTTTCCATTTCCATTTGTGCTGCTTGTCATGCAACATCTTTTTTTCCAGATTGCTCTTTCATAATTTTAAAGAAGTGGGGAATGCTAATCCTGTTTGATTGCTAACAGGGCTAACATCAGGCTGGTGGGTGGTCACCAGTGAGGTTCCTCAGGGCTCCATGTTGAAGGGCCTTGAGGAGAAGCCATATGAGTGGCTGAGGTCACTTGGTCTGTTCAGCCTGGAGGAGACTGAGGGGAGACCTCAGTGCAGTTACAGCACCCTTAGGAGGGGCAGGCACTGATCGCTCTCTGTGGTCACCAGTGACAGGACCTGAGGGAATGACCTGAAGCTGTGTCAGGGGAGGTTTGGGTTGGATATAACAAAAGGTTCCTCACCCAGGGGCTGGTTGAACACTGCAACAGCTCCCCAGGGAAGCAACCACAGCACCAGCCTGGCAGAGTTCCAGATGTGTTTAGACAATACTCTCAGCACATGGTCTGGTTTTTGGGGCTGTCCTGTTCAGGACCAAGAGTTGGACTTAGTGATTGTTGTGTGAGTGCCTCAAAACTCAGATGTTCTATGATTCTGATGTTTTCATTATTTGCAACCGTGCTGGACTGGTCCAGCTCACCACATAGTAAAAAATCTAAAATTCATGGGTGGGTTGAGAGTTAGCTTTGGCTCCTGTTGGGCCAGAGTTTTCCAGAATATGCCTTCTTAGACTTCTTTAAACAACTTTTGATATGTACCATTTAATGAAAGGAAAACAGTTATTGTCTTAGACTGAGATTCTTAGGATGCGTTATGCCTAAATGAGTCAAGGAGGAGAAGGCATCAAAATTAGAGGAAATCCTTCTGCAAGGGTTTTTTATTGCTTTTTAATTTGATCAGAATTGTGAAATAAATTGTGCTGGGCTTTGGTTCCCAAATTCTGTGGATGTCAACAAAAAGTCATGCAGCATTATTGATTTCAAGGTCTTGGTTGCAGAGGACAAATTATTTTTTGCAAATACAACAGTAAAATCCATATCTCCTGAAGGAAGCCTTGCAGTACCTAGAAAATAGCATGATATTTGGGGTTTTTTTATGGGACTACATAGTTTTATTCTTTGCAAGTGAATTTTCATTTTTGGTAGATAAACAGCCTCCAGTCAGGTTCACACAGGAGAGAAATTACAGATTTTATTTTCGTTTCTTTGGTATAAGGCTGGCTTAAGGCTGCTCTGATCCCATTCCAGTTATTTCACTTAATGCCAAGCTTCAGAAAGGCTGCTCTGAAAGTGAGGACAGCTACAATTCTGCGATACAGTCACATCAGAGCGTCTCCACAAGGCAACACTGAAAGACCAAGGCATAGCACTGACTGTGCTGATTGCCACCTTCTTTAGTAGTCTTCTAGGAAAACTCAGCAAACAGAATAAAAATCTTCTGGTTTCCACATGCCAGTATGTAAAGAATTCGTTTTAGGAGGAAAAAAAAATAGTGTTTTGTGATCTGAAATCACAATATGATGTGGAGAAAAGCTTTCAGTCTACAGACTTTTTCAAAGACAAATTTGAAAGGTAACTGCTTGACAGTAGGCTTAAATTTGCTGTCCTTTACTTAAAACTTCATTAGTTAGCATTCCACAAATGCATACTGTTGAATGCTTCCATACAAAGATTTTGTGATGGGGGCAATCTATAGAAAATGTTTCAGTCCTCAATTAAAACAGTGGTGCTTTGCAGCATGTGATTTGGGCATAGATCTGCAAATAAATATGCTTTTGAACAGCTATGGCAAAACAGTTTAAAAAAAAAAAGTAGTCCAAAAGTTTGACATTATTGCAAATATTCATCTCTCGAGAAATAAGGCAAGAAAAACGGAATAAAGCAATGAGAAATAGATTATTTTGGGTTATTTTTTATTTATTCTCTTCCTTCTAAGCAGAAGCAAACAATTTATTCTCTAGAGCTCTGAAAGGTTAATCACTTGCAGGAAAATAAGGATGTGAAGAATATCTAAGTAATAAGAGCTAAAAATGTCAGATGCCTGGGGATAAAGCAAATATTTCTGTGTTTTTTCAAATCACTAGCTGCGGAGGGGGGCATATGTGGCCCGAAGTTTAGAGTCCGACTAGCTGAGGGCGAAAGGCCGACGCCCCTCTGCAATTCCTGGCCAGCACCCTTCGGCGTCTGATGGCCTCGGGCTGTGCTGGCTGCGGACTGGCTTACACCGCTGGTATAGGGGAGGAACGGAGCTGACCATTTCCCGGGGGTTAAACATCGGTTTATTGAAGGTGTTGCGGGGAAACCAACCGGGAAAAAGTTTTTCCATAGGGGGTGAAACAGGATTATAAAGGAGGGGGGGTGGGTACAGGCGGAACCAATCGGGAAAGGTGAGGGGATGAACTTCACAGAACTGACGCTCCATGGAGACCAATAATCAAAAGGTAAAGGAGGTGTCCTGGGACCCCAGCCAGCCACCATCTCCAGAGAGGAGAAGGTTCTCGAAACCTGGGAGGAGAAAGGGAGTGATTGACTGGACCCAGGGAGGAAACAACTTTCACTTATAAGGGAAACCAGGGGAGAAGCAATTACATATCGGCAACTATGAATAGCAGTTACTATAGCAACTTAGCTGACAGGCTAGCAGTGGCGGGAAAAACTGGGGGAACGAAACCATTTTACACATAATAGGGGAGAACAATACATAAATTGGGGGAATAACACAAGAAACTTAACAACACACTACAACAACTAGCTATTGTGACTTTTTTAACAAAAGGAAGGATATTAATTTAAATAAAACATTACCTCCTGCTTAAGGGGAATTGTCAATGGATGCAAAGGAAAAAAATCAATTTGGAAGTGGTGAAAAACTGTGACCAGTATTCAGCTTTTTAGTGAATCAGTACAGCAGGAAGGAACTGCTCTACTGTTGGAAAGCACATTCCCATGCACACCCAGCAACAGGAAGGCACCAGCTGAATTCTCTTCAGAATTCCTACAGAAGCTGTGAGCCTGGGTTCTGTAGGAAAAGACACTCAAAGTTAATGGTAGAGTGTATTCAAAGGGTGTTATACCACCCCTTTCCTAATCATCTTACCAAGAGGGAAAAATAACTGGATCATTGCACATAGAAATGGGTTTTCAAAAAAATCTTGGTTTTCTCCATAGCAGGTTTTTCTGGGTTTTTCTCAAGACATTAAAAGGAGTGGTTTTCAAAACTTGCTCAGAAATCCCTATTTCTGAAGGGAGTTTGCATCTGAACACTGCAAGTGTATCAGCTAGAAACATTTAAAATATAATATTTCACCTTTACCTTAGTGACAAGGGGCAAATGAAGAGTTTTTCAAGGTTATAAAATTTCTGATATATAATCTCTCATTTCCCTTTCAGTAGATCACTGTAGTTGCTCAAGCTTGTCTTCATACTGGAGTCAGAGAATCAGTATATATGTTATTGTCAAGCCTCCTGATTTGCAAAAAGCGCTTTTGGTACTGAAAGTCTGGAGATTTTTTTTTTTTTTTCATCTTGCTTCCTAACTATTTTCTTTTTGCTAATTTGTTTTGTGTTGCTCTCTGTCTTCATGACTCCTGTGCCCAAAAATGCATACAAATTTGTAGAAGCTGGTTTGCGGAATGTAAATTTGTCCTAACTTCTATCACTTTATAATCTACAATTAAGTGATTGGAAGAGATTGCCTTGGTGGTAAATACAATTTCAATGAAACACCTTTTAAATTGTGTTCTGATTGTACACTCCAATCTTTTGGAGTTTTGTAAGGCATTTCCTGCTCCAGATTATAGCATGCTTTCATTCCCCCTCTCCCTGCAGACAAACTAAGGGTGTTCCTGCCATCCAAGGCAGTCCCAAAGCAGGCAGAAAGGGAATGGGGCTTTGGCTGCTCACTTCTCTTTGGCTGGCAATGAAGGCATTCAAACAGAACATTTTTCACATAGTGCACTTTGTGATTGAAACACATCTATTGCTTAAATGACCTTTTTCACGGTTGGGCACAATTTGGTTAATTTTGTGAAGGATTGTATCTCCCAGGGCACTGTGTTCTGTGGATACATTAAATGATCTGTCCTACATTTTAGATGTATCAGAGCCAGAGTTAATTAAAATACATACATGCTGTGTAATGTAACAACAGCAGTGAGGCCAATCCTGGCTCCCAAGGAAATTATCTACGCTAACCAAAAGTTATTTTCTCTCTGCACTGTGTAGCTGTTTCTTTTATTTAACATATTAAAACCATTTTAAGCTTTGAAGTTCTGTGGCTTACTTTGGCTGGTGTTTTCATCAGATGTTATTCATCCTCCTAAGGCATATGTTCTGCTTTTAGAGCAGATATGGGCGCTTCTCAGTAATTTATTCCTGTTAAAAATTAAAATGTATTTAAAATGTTTCATATTGGCAGAGCTGGAGATGATAGTCTTCTTTACTTATCCATGTGGCAGAAAGAGTATAAACTGTAATAGTGTCGATTTTTCTTTGTTAACTTAATCTAGCACCTGTGAAATGATGGTTTGTCATTATGTTCCTAAATATGTATATGTGTGTGTGTATATATATATGTCCTTCTTGTACCTTTCTTATCTAGAGTAGCATCTTCTCCTCTTACCATCAGTTTTAATGAGATCTTGCTATGAATATGCTTATACCTATTCTGGCTGTGAAAGTTTATCAGACAACTTTGTTTCTGTACAGATAAGAAACTAGTCATGGAGATGATTCCTTTCATTCTCCTATGGGCAAGTAAAATGGATTCTAGGGAACTGACTTCAAATAAGTTGGTCAAGAAATTTGAGGCAAGGGTTCTACAATGAGGACCATAAGAATTTTGAAGCAGCAGAAATACAGTCTTCAATGAAAAGTGTCTGTTTAAATCACATTGAAATAGCCATGTCCTTGAATTTGAAGGCCTTATCAAGGTCTTAAATGAGGAAAAAATCTTCATTTAAGATGCATAATAATCTTATGAAGAATATCCAAATAGCTTTCATTTTAAACTAGCAAATGCTACTTCTTGGAGATATGCATATTTCTAAATTTTATTGTGAGGATAATGTTACAAATATCCAAATACACATAGATTATTAATTTCTTTAGACCAAAGGACACAATCTTTTTGGTGCAAGAATTCAAATGCGGTGCTGAGGTTTATGATGGATAAAATAACTTGGATCCAGTTTGTCAGAGATTCAGAGGGTGTCCCCATTTTTTTGAGCATCAAATACTTTTTGGGCATGGTTTCTGGGATGCACTTCACAAGAGACTCCATTTCTCTTTTGAGCACTGTTAGTAATAAAGCAGCTTTGTAGGTTTGGACAGGCATTTTCCACTGTCCTCTTGTCACATGCAATAATGCCGTATTAGTACATCCAGAGAAGTAACAAGTACATCTTACATCTTGACCATAATTACTTTTCTCACCCCTGCCATTTCTAAAAGATAGAGGGTTCCACTCCTGTGGCATTCACATTCTCTGAAAAATCCCTTCGCCCAGGATCTTTCTCCTGGGAAGCTGAGAAGCCTCAGAGAAAAGGAAAACAATTCTTACCTCGTTTGCTTCCTCTTTGTTTTGCTCTTGTGGAATGTGTTTGGAGATTTTTTACCCACAGGTGATTGTTTCATTGGATTCTGGTGTGAATTGTTTTGACAATCTGGCCAATCAGAGCTAAGCTGTGTCAAGACTGTGGAAAGGGTCACAAGTTTTCATTATTATCTTTTTAGCATTTAGCTTTATTATCATTTAGCATTTAAGTAAGTATCCTTTTTGTATTCTTTAGTTAGTATAGTATAGTATTCTTTAATATAATATAGTATTATAAAATAATAAATTAGTCTTCTGAGAACATGGAGTCAGATCCATCATTCCTGCCTTCATTGGGGCATTCCCTGCAATTACAATACACTCCTTTTTCCCATCATGGTAAAACATTTGTTCATTTATTCTCAAGACAGTCCTGTTTTATAGCTCTTTCCCTTCATTAGTGTTTACTCCAGCAGCTATACCTAGAGGAATTAAGTTTAGTCCCTTGGCCTTCATTTTTTCCATGCTGAATTTTACCACTTTCTTTTCTTTCCTATCTTAAGAACAAAGTGTGGATCCCTCCTGACCGGTGTTGTAGCAGCCCTTCCCACTTACAACTGCCATTGCTTTAAAAACTATTTATTGGAAAGAGAGATGGAGCTTCTGGCTAATATTTTTGTTTTGTGTTCATGATGTGAGTGAATTTTTGGGGGGATGTGTGAACTGAGAAGTGGATGGCAAAGAAGGAGCAATCCTAAACCAGACTCATTGCTCTGAGCAAGGAGTCAGACCTGAGAGGGGTTGGGGAGGGGACAGAGCAGCTCTCTAGAAGCTGAGTAAGAAAAAAACAGATGTTGTTTCAAAGCGCTTTGCTTTTGTAAGGCTGTAAGAGAACAAGGGCAATCAAGCTTTCTCCTAAATTGTGATCCTGGAAAAAAACGACACATCTCAGAGGACACCTGGTGGGAAAGAGAACTCAAACTGAATGTATATAATTGCTTGGTCATCTCTTTTAAGAAGCCAAAGTATGTTGCAAATACTTTCCCTAAGAATAATTCTGAAAAGAATGCCACAAAGCATTTGTAGTAGAAACAACTAGCTCTCATAATTGTCAGAGCTGCTGCTTGTAAACTGAATCTAGACTGCTGAAAATGAGATCTTGAGTTCTAACAGACAAAAAATCCAGCTTTGTGTACTTGTGTTTTTATTCAGCTTAATAGGAGACAGAGTTCTTATAAGTCTGGAAATACAAAGAAGAAAAACTGGCTGTACTGACCTGAATCCATAATTAACAACTCTCCATTCATGGAAATTATACTGAACTTTCTTGGCCTTTTATAAAGCAACTGGCATAGTTGGGCCTTCATCTTAATTTAGCTCTTCTTAGTGACTCTAGGCAAGTTTTGTTACCTGGAGCAAAAAAAGAGTTGTAATCTAAAAGGACTTCATGGAGACAAATTTTTAATCCTCACAAGAGATAATAAATGAACAGAAATTAGGTCAAGTATCAGGAAATGAGCTTATCAGTGCCTCTTTCTCTCCTCCAGCCACTTCTCCCACCTCTGGGAGGAGATCTTCAGATTCAGAATTTCCTGGCACCACAACTGAAGGTGCAGCTTGGGGTTCTGCAAAGGCATTCTGGATAGATATGGTATGACATTAGTTACATGAAGTTTGAGATTTTAAGAGCAAATTACAGCAGTGTAATGTCTCTGTAAGCCTGGAAAGAAGCAGGATGAAGGCGTAGCTCAGGCCTTGTGTTGGCTGAATTCTGGCAGCGGCTGGACCTGCCCCTGAGCCATGCAGGCATCTGTGGAATGCTGGCTCCACCTCTCTGACAGCATTGGATGCAGTGCCTGCCTGACAGTCTCAGCTCCAGTTGCTATAAAAGTAGAAAAAACCAAACCACCAACTAAAAATCTGCTCAGTCTGTTCATACTGAGTGTTGCTGTGGAGTAGGCATCAGGCATTATTTTCTGACGCTTACCTTTGGGATCGTGCTGGCTGCTGATTCTTCTCTACCCGCACTGCTGTTTGAGATCTGAGAACAGTAACAGCTCTAATATTTTGACCTTTTCTGCTTTTCATTTCTGAAGAGCTAACAACAAATGCTTCTTCTCTCATCTAAATACTTCTTTTCCAAGAATCTGTCTTCTTTTTTTCCAAAGAAAATAAGCTGACTTCTTACATTATAAACCTCTCATCATTCTCACTCTTTTTCTTCTGGACTCTCTATTGGCCATTTCCTTTGAGAACATGTTTCAAACACACCCAGTCTTTTGGCCCAGTGTGATCCCACCAGTATCAACTGGAATAAAAGAATAACCCTTTCCTCATACGCTCATTAATATGCATCAGTGTCACTTCGAGATTTGGGGAACTTTTGCAACAATCTATAATAACAATCCATAATCTGCTTTGAAGTTTTTTGTTCATTATAACACCAGAATTCGTCCTAGATGTCAACACCATGTTTAACATCTTTGAAGCTACTTCACAAACCTTGCCAGCTTGCTCTCGATATGTTCATCTCTTTCAGTATATAAAATATTAAATAATGGTGCACATGTGAACCTGTCTTGCTCCCATGGGACATCTTAGGGATGTTTGTTTGTTTTCCTTTAGGATGAGACACATCCAGTGACTTTGTGCAAATCTTTCTACTTGTTTATGCAATTCTCCATGATGTTGTTATAAAGTCTCTCAACACACAGAGTATAGTGAAGTTGCACAGATCATTCTGAGTTTGAGGTAGATCCTTTTAAGGAGGAGGTATAAGATTTCATTAACACATAAAAATTACAGAAACAAAAATAAATTCTGGTACCAGTTAACCAGAGGCACAATGCAGGGTGTATCAATATTCAAACTTTGTCTTGGCTTTTTTTTTGTTGTGGCTTTTGGTTGGTTGATTTTTTTAAGAGTTAGGATATGTGATGCTTCAAGTAATGAAGAAATCATGAAAGAAAATCAGATTATTGTGGATAACTTACTCTTTATAACTCTCTATGCAAACCTGTTAGTACTTCAATATTAAATATCTATTTTTTTTTTCTAGATTTGCCAGTAAAGTCTGTGAATAATTACAGTATATATGGACATGTTTGCAGCAGAGAGGTTTCAAAAAGCAATGCTTCTTGTTCTCTGTACAGGAATCACTTTTCAAGGAATTTCTGGACATTACACTAATTTTCTGGTTAGAGATATAAAAAGCAATTCTACAGTGCTTTACTGAGAATTCTTATCTGAACAGATTCCTGCTACTTTGGGATATTAATAATTGAGGGGACCTTACTGAGTTTATAATGGAGTCCTCAGCTGTGTATCTAAGGCTGTTTTGTTGTGATCCCTCAATAATTGGCATTAACAATATTCACTGCAGTGATGAATGGGGTTGAGATAACCTTCTGTAAGGCTCCTATTTATGCAATTTTTTATTACTTTTCTATAGGAGTTTGTACTAGATCAGATACAATTTCTGAGATTGTAGTTGAGGGGAAAATGTAGTTTTGATTCTATATTTCTGGAGTGATTGTGACTGAAATCAAAAACTAAAACTTGCATTTCACCAAAGTGTGGATTATCATGTTGAATTTTTTTGGCATAGAAAATGACAGTTACTCAAGTAATTCCAAATACTCACTCTCAGCTCCTCAAAGTCCTTCAAGCAAAAACTGGTGTAATTTTTACATAGTCTAGTTTTTATTGAAAAAGGAAGAAAACTAGCTCACATATTTTAAACTTCACCTCCATTTCTACTATAGGGTTAATGATATTTCCATCTTTCTGGAAATTGTATTCCTCCCTCAGCTGAACTAATAAGCAGGAGTTTTTAGTTTAACTTGTTTGCTAATCATCAGTCATGTAGAAGTAATCTTTTTCTGAAGATCCTTAATTGTAAGTTCCACACTCAATATGCTGAATCTGATAATGAATTATATTCAGGCAATTAAGTGTTCTTTATCAATTCTATGTTGTTGGGGATTTAAAAACTAAAATAGCCCCATCAGAATTCTTGTACTTAATGTCCTAGCTTGAAAACTTTCCATTTTTTATGGACTAATAGGGCTGTGTGTTTTCTTGTACTTTGTCAAACATCTCAGAGCAACACCACTACAATTTCAAGAATCTTAAACCATGAAAGTGCTGTCATCTGCTTTGTATCAACATCATTTTATGGGTTTTAGAACAGAGGACAGTTTCCTGGGAAAATGAATATGCAGTTTTAGCCTGTGAATGTCAAAGTCTGGTTTGACCTACATTATGGCTAATGGTGATGGTTTTCTATTACCTCTGACAGAAACTTGATCCCACTCTTGTGAATGATATTCAGAATTTTACTGCACTTCTACATATTGCATAGCTCACTTGTTCAAGATAGAGAATGTAGTTCTTGAATCCCTTGCCTATCCTGTTTCATGAAATAAAACAATGAATTTCATTCCACTGGGATTAATTGGTAGCAACAGCATTTCTACAGAATGTTATGCGCTCTTAAACAGTACTCACTTTATCAGTTTCTGTAAAACCATCATGCTGCACAATTCCCTTCTTATAGCTTTTATGCTTGAAATGGAGGAAATATTATGCAATTTTTGTTTATTTCGGTAATTATTCAAGGATATTAGAGAGTTTGCTGGAAAAAAAAAATCTTCTGAAGGGTTTATTCTTCCCAGCAAATCACACTCTGCCCAGTTTGTTTTATCATGCCTTTGGGTAAACAACTGAACGAGGATGTTGTTAGAAGATGAAAACCTTCTCAAGCAATTCCTCACCACATGGTATGGCTCGAGGAGACAGCTTGATCCCAAGCTGTACAGGAGGACAGTGTCTTTACAGTAAAACTAAGAAAATAATTTTTTTTTACATAGATCTCAGATTAATATGAAGATCATAACTCTGAATATAATTGTGTTAATTTTTATTTTTTTTTACCTGCTAGCCAATTTTTTCCATATTGTGAGGTAAGAGCTCCCAAGGAATTTTTTTCGGGGCGGGGGAGAATCTCCTCTAAAATATTGTCTGTTGTGCAGAGAACTATCTCAAGAAAAAGACACTAACTTCCTTGCAATTATGAGGTTCCACAAGTTATTCTGTTCTTTGGAAGACACCAGCCTACTTCTCTCAGTGTTGTTTGCGTGTCCATCACTAAAATGGACGTGTCCATCACAAGAATAAGCTGTTTGCCCCTTTTTCAGTTTCAATCAGTCTTAAAACATACACTACCAAAGCTCAAATCTTTTATGGTCCATAAAAGGTTTTCTGTCTCAGCCATTCTGCCACTGCAATTGTTTTCAACTAAGGGACATCAACTCTTTTGTTGATAACTTTTGTTGACTGTCTTGCTTTTTACTGTGAACCTTGCAAACCTTGAGTGAGAAGTATGAATTATAAAGTGAGGATGATTTTAGATAACAGAAACTAAAAATTAAACAAAAAGAAAAATCAAGCTACACTTCAAGGTCAGTTTGCCACTGGCTTTAAAAATAAGTAATAGCATTGCTGCAAATCTAAGTTGCGTTCCCTTCACCATGACTTTTTTTTATTTAGACACATATTCACAACATAAATTTCCTTCTATTTCTGGACATTACTGCTTCCCAAAACTGTGGCTTGGTTACCCTGCTCCTGTACATCCTAAGAGTCACTGCTGACAGTATCACGAGTGCAGCACTTTTCACTGCTACCACCTTATGATCACTTGGGGTTCACCAATCTGTTCTACAGGACAAATCAGGTGAAGCAAATAGTTCAAGGCTTTAAGGACAATTCTTTTTTAATTATTTCTGAGAATTATATTATTAAATCTCTAAATAAACATGCCTCACACAAAAGGAAAAATCCCAAAAGAAATGCAAAATCTGTATATGGTCCCCATGTAATTTCCCTTATCTGTTCTGATCATTTCAGACAGGTCAGTCATCTTCCCTCCTCTCGCCTCTGTGAGCTCACAGAAACTCCTGTCTCTTTCTGCAGTTGTGTCACAGTCTGGTTTTACAGACTTCTACAGTCTTTTACAGACTTCTACAGACTGTTATGAAACTTGCACCTCGCTCTTTCATTCTGTCCCCAAGCACTAGAGACACCTTCCCAACTGTGTCAAAACTTGAGAGCCTTGAAATAAGAATTCTTGAAGTCTTGATTTAGCAGGTGTCTCCTTTGTTCTCCTTCCAAGGAAATACCACCATTTTCTAGAACTGGAGTGGGCTGGACAGTTTCCCCTAATCCCTACCCTTCCATCACTCATGTAAATCCTTTTGACAAGTGCCAGAGTTACGGTGAGCTTTCTCTTTGCCTGGTTTCCAACAGTGAAAGAGATGTGACAATGGCTTTGCTTGATTGCGTTAATAAATAATGTACTCAAAAATTTAGCAGTTTAATATCCTCCACCAGAGCTAATAAAGTGCACACGGGTGATTCTTTTTTAGCTGACAACCCCAGTATGTTACCTTTTCAGTTTTTTTAAAATAGTATTTTGTTATTGTGAGGAAAAGAAAAAATGTATAATTTGATTTTTTCCGTGTTTAACCTGATTTTACAGTGAGTTATCTTAGAAGAGACAATCAGCAATTCTAAGTCCCTGCAGAAAAAAAACAAAAAAAGATACTAAAATCGTATCTGCAGTCTTTAATGGGTAGATATAAATGTGCTAATCAGTCTAGCTCCAAATCCATCAAAGCAAAAGCACATCAAGTAGCAGAGGTTCATAAGGTCTAGATAAAAATCCCTTTCAAATATTCTGTTAGTCTATGTATATGAATTTACATTCATTAATAGGCTTAAATATGCACAAGGAAAATGGATTCACTCTGGGCTATTATCATGAAATATTGTGGCACATCTATTAGTAGAGAGTAATTTCAATATCTCGCTATTTAAATTCAGTACCTCAATAACTCAGCTTCAGCACAAGACTCTTAACAGTGTTAGCAGCATGATTTGGTGGTTGTGGAGAGACTCTGTTTCTCTTTACATCTAGGGGCACTTTTGCAACATACAGGTGACTACTGGACTTGGAAAAGAGAAGAAAAAGCACCCTTTATTTCCATATGCCCATCCAGGAAAGCATGTTTGGAATATCTTTTGCTAGAACTTGATGCAATGAATGATTTTTTGATCTTGATTATATCTGAATATTCAGGTCACACATTATAAATATATAAAAGAGACCCCTCTGTGACACTCGCTTCAACTTTTCAAATTCAGTTTGTTCTGGGATGTCACAAAGATGCTAACTGACCTGGATCGTTCAGAGTTCCTTCTAAGACTAGACCTGCAGCATCCTGGCAATTCTACAAATACATCTGCATTGCAGTAATGGGAAAAATCATTATTTGCACCTAAGTGCTACTTCAAAAAAATGAGGTGATCTATACCTGAGACACATGCTATAGAAAACCTGAGAATAAAAAAATCATCCATTTATCACAGATCCCTGTGAAGAACTTGGATGTAATAATTGACTAGTAGCTTATTTTTCTGTCCCCAAGACTCTGCCTTCTGTTTTGTCATATTCAATGCCTTTTCATTTTGCCATCAGAGGCCAAATGGTGTGTCACCTCTTCCAGTCAGAATAGTATTTTCCTGCTCTGAATGGACCAGCTCCCACGGAGTTCACAGCTACAGAATTATCAGCTAATGCCTATTTCAACAGTGTCTGGAAAGACACAGCTACTTTAGACACTGAGTTATGAGGGCAGCATCCCTTTCACTTTGAGGTTTTGGTGAAATTTCAGGAAAAGGTTATTGGTCAAATCCTTTAATTCATAGATAGGAATCTGAAAAAAAAATTTACTTAGCCTCTGTACATGACCTCAAAATCTCAGGAGTATCAAAGAATTGTAGAATGGTTCAATTTGGAAAGGACAATAAGAATCAACCCCTTCCACTGAGACACTGAAGGAGAAAAAGAATCTTGTTTGCAGTTAAAGAACAAATTTCAAAAAATCATTTGCTTTTTTATAATATTTTAAATATTATTCTATTGTATTTCTTCTGACAATAGTAAGAAGAAGCCTGTACTACTTAATGTGGCTATTGCCACGTGGGTACTGCATTCCTTTTTATAATGTTGTTTGCGTATGCATACCATTCCTCTCTATTAACTACTCCATTATATATTTTCATCCTCTATAAGCAATCAAAAGAGGGCACTGTTAAGTGGTAGCAACCAAAAAAATTAACTGCACAAAATTCCATGTCCCCTCAAGCCTTATGTCTTGTATAAGGTAGTGGTTTTTCACTAATTTTCCTTTGAAAAACTGCTATAATACAGACAGAGCAGAAGAAAACCTAGGAGGAAGGGCCTGAAAAAAAAAATGGCAGCAGAGATCTGAAGCTGATGGGAGCCACTCTCTGCTGTAATTTTTTTTCTACAAAGCCTTGGTACAAAATAAGTTAGCAGTGCTATTCAAAAAAAAAAAAATCTACTGATGCTATGTAATGTTGTTTTCTGACACAAGAGCCTTTTATAAAAGTAACATAAAACCTGGGAGTTTCATAGTGGAAATGGAAACTACTAGTTTGTTCACTATTAAATTTGTAGTTGATTTTCTTTTAAGACTCAAAGTTAAAGTTGCTTTCAAGAACTGTCAGATATTTTATTTACTTCTTTACTTTTTTACTCTCATCTTCATCTTAAAATCACACTATAATTAACATGTAACTTTTATCCACTTATAAATTGGCTATCCATCTCCTATAACTCTGGGGATATGTCTCAGAGAAGGGGAGAGCACAGGTCCTGAAGCTTTCTGGGATGGAAAGCTCAAAGGCCAAGAGCCTGCAGACCTGAGGAGGGCTCTGGCAGCTTTGTTTTCTGTGTGTTAATACAAACCCCTCCACAGAGAGTAAAAGGAAACAAGAGGGGCAAATATAAGAAAGGCAGGGGCATAAAAGCAGGATAGCATGGAAAAAGGGGCTACAGAGGAGAATGTTTAGGCACTGGTAAAAATCTGGGGGAAAGAGAAAAATGATTTAAAATGTAAGGAAGTAGAACAAGAAAAAGAGCAAATGGAAAGGAAAAAGGTTTCAATGGTAAAGTGTACCACTGCTATAAATTTTCTGAGAACTGTAAGAGAGGTAAGAAGAACAGTCTGTGATCTGGTGTTCAGGAGTCAGAGCTGAATAAAGGGAAAACTAATCATTCATGAAAAACAAATACTTTATTCAAAGCATAGAATTGTAATAAATAGTCACACTGGTCACTAGATATCTTGTGCATTTAGGGCTGGCACAAGTCTTTATGTAGAAACCATTTTGTTAAGCTGTTATTAACTTTTGACTGTTGGGCTCTGAGAGGTAATATTGAGAAGGGAATAGGAGACCAGCCTCATGTACCGTGTCGGTGCCAATGGGCTGTGCAATGCTCAGCTGCTGACATTATAAATTGCAAGCTGGCCAAATGGCAACTATGCCTGCTCTTTTTGCTTTCTCCCTCCCTTCTCCCCATGATTTTAAGGTTAGAAATCGCACAGCAAGTAGGCACAGCAGAAGGATTTATTTACGGAGACCACAGTTTCATACCTCCTCATTAGTTTCCATTCCTTCTGAGAATATTCAGTAGGTGCTGCAGAAGGTCAATGTCTTCTGAGAATAGTTCAATAATGTTCTGGCCCCCCTGCTAAGTGTCCTGTACCCCTAGACATCCAACAAACAGCAAGACAGTTTGTTAGAAAGGGCTTTTTGTTTCACCTTGAGACCTAGGATGTGTTTGGGAGTGAATATTTGAACATGCATAAATTCCACATTTAACATTACATATGTGGGAGGGCAGGGGTGTCAAAAAGTATACTCTTAATTCATTTATTCTTACTGTACTAATGTTACACCATATTTCAAAGCATTGTATTAACATGCAGCTGCTGAGCGACACAGTTTTTAATGCTAAGCTTTTTTTGTATTTCAATGGGGTCAAGAGAAAGGGAAGAGAAAATTAAATAGTTATCTTCAAAGCCCACCTTGCATAGAGCCAATATGTGACCTGAAGCCTGCTTTGGGGAAGTTGGTGAATAAAAAGGATGAGAGTTGCTTATATTATTTCTTATGGTAAAGTTAAATGAATTACTAAATTAAATATATGCCAATAAAGAATATTATAGTAGCATTGGTATGTAGGCAGATGGTGCAATAAGTGCATTTTCATAACATCGTTGTATGATCCCAAAGCATAGAATCATGCACAGCTTTGTATACTGGGGTTTATGTCTGGCTTGAAACATGTGGACAGATCTATATTGTTTGAAGAACTCAGGACATAAGGAACCAAGTAAACATTAGAATATGAATTATGTAAAAATATTTTCAGATAAATGTTTGTTGCAACTCTTCATCTTTGTTAGCAGAGACATGCTGTTAAGTGCAGTCAGACTAGATTCAGACTCAAAGAAATTGAATACTAGGAGAGAAAAATGTTCTCTCTTTTATGTCCTAACCATAGGATAGCAATCAGTGAGGTTATAATTTAATTCTACAAAATATGATTCTACATTTTCCCTGGAGTCAGATGAGTTCATTCAGATGAGTCTTTCATTCTAAGAATGCCTTGAATGTGCCTGAGTATTTCTACCTGAGGTTCTTGCTATTCTGTTCACTCTTGCACCAAAATAAAGCATAAATCAGAACTATCTGCATATACCAGAAGTCTTCATCACTAGATCCACTATCTCCATTTTCTTTCAAAATGAAAGAGCTGTAATTGCTAAATGGCATTCAAATTATTATCAACACACCTTGCAGAGACAATAGGATGAATGTCACACTAAAATATCTTTATTCACTTCACAGACTTATACAGACACCTGACCGTCATTATAGTAAATTACCAAAGCTGAGAGTCTTTGTCATTTTAATGCACAAGCCTTTTCTTAATGCATTTTTTTGCCTTTTTCAGTCCCAGGACTATGCATCATACCACCTTTAGAGTACTTTTTTTTCTCTCTATTAACAAAGGAGAAGGGGAAATAAGGTTTGGAAATGTAAAGATTTTGATGCTTAGTGTAGATAGAAAGCATTCTTGCCTGAAAGTTGCTCTCTTACATGGCTGGTGTGGTAGACAGAGAGATCACTGAAATCAGGGATGAGTCCTGCTCAGCTAAGGACTGGCCATGCACTCCACTTGTGCAGGTGACAAGGAACCAGAAAACAAGCCTGTCATAAGTTGAAGTACTATGGAAAGGTGGAACAAGCTGCAAAAAAAAAATTCTAAAGGTGTCTGTGTAAGCTAAACTTATTAGGTATGCTTATAGTAATTGAGTAATTGAGAGAGAGGTTTCATTGTCTAAGGGGAAGCTTGAGGTAATTAAAAGATGTTAATATGCAGTGAATATGATGGTGTGTCCCAGAAGGAAACAAGAGAAGACTTAAGAGCATTTTCAGTGCATATTAACTTCTTTTAATTACCTCCAACTTTGCCTTAGACAATGAAACCCCTTTGTCAATTAAATGAGGCTTCTGAGTGCAATAAACTTTAGCAGGTAGCTAGAAATTCAGAGGAAAATGAAAAGAACAAGGTTTTTATCTTGTCTGATTTCAGTCCCTTGACTTAGTTGGAAAAATTTTGGAGACTTTAAACAGAATTTCTTGGATGCGCAAGGGAAAGGAGCATTATTGCTCCTGGCAAAAGTTCACATTAATTATAAGATAAACTTTGGGGATTGCAAATCAGTGAATGGTTTAGTGGAAAGGTTATGATGGGAAGGAAATAAAAAAGCAGTTCAAGAAGAGCTTTTCAAGTCTGACTTATCAAATCGTTGAAGTATAATTTTTTCCCTTAGCTTTTAATGATGTATTGACACATTCTGTAGTGCTGTGTATCAGTATATTTCCCACACACTACTTCAGTGAAGGGATTTAAGGGAGAACTGAAATTAAAATTCCTGTGTAAATCACAACTTTCACTTCCTATTCCTTTATATAAGTGAAATTGTAAGTGAAATTTGGAAAGCCTAGCATAGCTAACACAGAGATGGGTAGTTCACATATCCAAACCAGAATCCTTTCTGTTCATCAGTTATGATAACAAGTTTTGATCATATACTCTCTATATGCGTACTTGCCCATACCTGAGTCAGAATATAGGAAATCAATCTCCTTTTCTTCTTTCCCTTTGAAGCCATGTTCAGGTACTGAATTATGAGCCCTTTCCACTAACCAAGATGCTACTAAGTGGACTACAAACAAAATTTACCAGTCTACACACATAAAACATACATATTCCTGCCATACAAATAACTAATTTGGGATAATTCTGACCATTCTTTCAAAAGGTAAAGATGTCATTTTTCTGGAAGAGATAGTCATTTTCGCTATTCACCAGTAAACTGAAGGAAACTGCAGCACCTCAGCTAAATGAAGTAATAAATGTGGATTTGATTGCTGCTTCTGGGACTATCACAAATATCTGTTTGTACTATTGTGTAGGTGTGTGTGAAAATTTATTCCTCTGGAAAATGTCTGCTACTTTTATGTTTTTATTTTAAATATTGGCAAAGAAACTGTACTACATTATTAGGCACTTCTTATACCCAGAGGCACTTAAGTTCTACTCTATCTAAATTTGTGCAGCAAAATGTGAATTTATGAGTAACTTTGAATAGGATTTTTACACAGAACTTGAATTTCTCTTTCCCTAAGCAGATGGCAGAAAAACAGTTGCTGTGGCCATCAACCACAAGCACAAGGCTTTAGGCTGATTTTTTTTTTTTCTCTGATCCCAGTGGCTGTTCTGCAAAATGCATGTGCAGCTCCTGTTGTCCCTCTGTGCAGGTCATGCAAGGCTTTAGGGAGTAGGGTGGGAGATTGATCATCTTAACTTCATCAGAAATAGCTGCTGCTTTCCACCACGAGAGCAACAAACACAGTTTTATTAAGGACTTATGTCAGCATTCCCCATTTTTCAGCCTAATGTGGATGAGTAATGTTAGAGGAACAGACTGCTTGGGAAAGTGCTTGTATTGCTCCCTAAAATGTTGGGTGATATCAAAAGTTGTCTGCTACAGGTGAAATAAAACACTCTTCAAAGCAACAGCCTTTATTTGCATATCAGTCAAAGGAAAGTTAATTAAAAGTAACATAACTACTTTAGGTTTAACAATATTCAGACAAAGTGAGCAATTATCAGATGCTCAATATTCCTGGTTCATGATCTTTCATTTTAATTATCTCCATTACTGGAAGTTACTCTGTTTAAAGTGCATTCTGATGTCAGACACTGTGCATTAAACAGTTATTGGAGATCTAGAACTGCAGGATAGCCACTAAATTATATGAACTGTCAGTGACTTTAAGCAGCAATTGTCCAGAAGATACAAGGGAAATCTTGATCAGATAATGGTTTCCTTCAGACCTTTTTCTGTAAGAGTTGCAAATATACTTATTCTTCTCCAATGGCTTTACATGTTAATGTACTCAAAAGTTTTGCAAGAAGTGGTTTTAGAAAGCTTTGCTTTTTCATGGCTCTCCGACTTTGAACTGATGACCCATATGGATTTGGATTTTGTACCCTTTGTTTCATGTTTCCTCTGTGGTCTGAGATAGTTTAATCACTTGCATGTCAAGTTGGTGCTATTTAGATTTCAGTTTTAACTAAGCACAACAAAACAGTTTTTATTTTAGATCTGGGTAATAGTAAATATATGTAAACAATTCTTAATGTAGGTGTCTTCTTTCCAGGTGTTACCTCACTGCCCAGACTAATGAAATGTTAAGTTTGGCTAATGACATGCACTATTACTCAAAATTACAATAAAAATAAGAGAGTTTTTAGGAACCATTCTACCTTGCCACAAGTATTGAAAATTTTAGAATGTAAAAGGAATAGGATTATCAGTGAAATTTGAGTAAAGCTAAACAAAAAAATGCTTTTGTATTCATTTGGAAGATAAATTGCAGTAAATTATATTTTCCTCAGAATATTTGTTAGTTCATGTGAGAGAGATATTTATATCAGGTGTCCTGTGAAAATTAAATTGCTTACATTTTAAAAGTTATTAGTATTCAACATGGATGCTGAATCTTTTTGCTGTTAGCAATTCAGTATACTTTTTCATAAACCACAATGTCAGCAGTTTTGTTGTAATAACAGGCTGAGACACATTGTATTCTGCATTTATGAAACAACTAAATGTTTTGTGATTCTCTATTAAAACAGCATGAGTACAGGAAGATTTTAAGCAGACAAATGCTAAAATGCTGAAACAATCTTAAAGCGCTTTCTTTTTTTCTCTTCTTACTTCTGTTAAGGTGAACAGAGTAGTCATGGGGTCCAGTTGAACCTGCAACCACTAAACCCAGCAGCTGGATCACAGTAAAGGATTTTAGCCAAAGACATCAAGATTGAGTCATGGGTGAGTTCATTTTTGATCACTAAGAAAACCTATAGAATTTGTGAAGGCAAGAAAAGAAGATTTTGTGGAAAAGACGTGCAAATAACAATAAAAGAGAAAAAAAGAGTAACAGCACTACCTCTTCCTTGAGATGGTAATGAAATTAGAGTAGTGTGGGCACCATTTTCTCTTAGTCTTGTACATCAGGACAACATACTTGGTATCTTTCTGTTGAAATACTGCAATAAAAATCAATGTTCCCTGAGTCCATAAAGCTGATCTCTGAAATTCCTGTAGCAAGGAGCCTTTTATGCTTCCTTAGGATAATTTATATTATGTCATATTTAAAAGAATATTAAACAAAAGTAAATTCCATTAACTCCTTGTAATATTGGAAGGGTATATTCTGGAAAAGAAGCAAAAAAAACCCCAAAGTATTTCACACCTCTACCAGAACCAAAATATATTTAGCCATTTGAATCTTGATCCGTTAAATCTGGAAGAGTGATCAGTAAACCCTGATGGTCCATCTCTAGCAGTGCTGACTATCCAGCACAGTGAAAGACAGAACACACAGGGATTTTTCTCGATGGCTTTTCTTTAGTCTTAGGATAAATTGGCTGATGAAAATGTCTGTGCAGGAGAGTGCTGTGCTTTTTAAAGAAGAGTCCAAAACAAATCTATTTTCCTCTTCTACTGTTTTGTATTGTTGTCCATCTGTGTGCTAGCTAGAATTTCATGCTGTCAAATCTGATTGTAGAGTCAAAGTCATAATTGTATAACCTTCCCCAGAGGAGAAGTATTGCACAAGATGTAATCTTCTTCATTCATCGATCCCTTGTACTGAAGTGGCGTGTTCTGCAAAAGTAAGAATTTTTTTTAAAAATCAAATCTCCAGGGAACTCACTGAAACTCAAAAATTTCTTCAGCTAAGTCAGAGCAGCTCATGGCATTTTTCACTTGCGGATCCCAATATAATTTCAAGAAAACCCTAATACTGTTGCTATGTCTTTAGGGAAGCACTTGCTACCTAAGAATCATTCCTTTTTTCCCTATTATTTCCTACTCTTAATTTTCACAGAGGGATCCAACAAGGAACTGAACAACAAACTAGCATAAGACACCTGCTCCTGGTCCAAATGCCCCCAGAAACCAATTATTCTTAAAAAGAAAATATAAACTACTGCACTGTTATTGTTACATTCTTTTATTACTTGCATTAAAATAATTATGTGCACCCTAATATTTTAAAACCTAAACTTCAATAAGTTCTATTACTCAAAAGATATTTTAGAAAGAATTTCAAAGTTAACTCAATTGATCTTTTTTAAACAATCTACTTGATTTAAATGTAATTCTGGGGAAGAGCTTGTATGGTTTCCAACACAAGGAGACTGCAATGCTTGCTAAACAGCAATTCTGTCTCTAGGAAAATACATGTGGCATGTAATAAAGGAGGCCATAAGTGGAGAAAAGCAAAAAGAAGAAACATCACAGGAATGCTGAGATGGTTGTTTTCATCTAACAGATTATCTCAAGCCAAATTGAAAGCAATCTGGCAGACTTAAAACAGGATGCTAGCAAGAATATTTGGTGACTATGAGTAAAAATGTAAACATCAGTCTTCAGCAGTCTCCAGCATTTTATAATGGCTGTTTAGAACTTCTGGGAGTGCATCTATAGAAGCTAACTCCAAGTACCCTATCACAGCTCCCTCTTGTCAGTAGAGCTTTTCAATAGAATGGGGAAATTTAGAATAATGCTCGTAAGTTTCACTGGAAACACAGCAACATGTGCTTCCTATTACAGACATCTAGATTAGGTGCCTAAATGTAGAACATATGAAGTAGGTTTTTCTATTTCATTAATTAGCCCTTTTTTGAGAGAGAGAGAGAAGGAGCTGGTGATATAAGGGAGTACAAAGAAGCAATCTTCTCATTGTTTCTGTAGATGAGTAATCAGGGACATTAGGAAGCCTCCTACCCACATTTTTTGGCTCAGCTGTGTTTGTTGTCTCATCAAATTGCCTGGATGAAATATCTAAATCGATCCAGTACCTTTACTCTCTAAAAAAGAAAAACCATTTATAGGCCAGTGAGGATTATGTGACTCAGTTTCACCTCTAGTCTTGCACAAGTGATAGGAACCCCTCTAAGTGTAGCTCTCTCAATCATTACAGAGCAAATGAGCATCCCTTGATAGCCTTAGTGAAGAAGCTATGGGAGGGTCACATGTGAGCTTCAGAGGCATTGCTGGTGTGCAGAGTCTTTGTGACAAAGCCTGAGATCTCTTCAGAAGTGTCATGTGAGAGCAGCCCAGCTTTTTGTGCCTGTTGTTTGGGGAATTTACCAACCAAATAGATGGCAAGGATGCTGACATTAAACATATAAAGGAGTACTGAGAGTAGGGATTTCTACTTTACCTCCATGTACAAAGTGGCAGTTCTTTATTAAGGCAAGCCTAATGGCTGCCCTATCATCTCACAGATCAGGAATTCTCACCCTCTGTGGCCCACAAGATAAACCCAATTAGAGTTTATTAGGAAACCACACCAGGCTTAGCAGCCTCAGAGCTGCTCACAGGTCAGTTTTGCTTCTGCAAGCAAATACAAAACTTGTATTTATTCCCCTGCTGAGGGGGAAGGCTGAGCTCTGTTTGAGGTGGCACACATCAGCTGGCTAAACAGCCCCCCTAACAGGACCAACAAACACATTTGGGAGCAGCTTCATGCACATGCCATGGAGAGTCCATGAGCTTTCATGGAAATCACTGGACAGCACACAACAGCAGGAGTGTGAGGAAACAAAGCACATGAGAAATGGCAAATGTTTTCTCCGTGCCTGTGGCGTGCTGCATCTCAGTGTCCTTGTTCCAGCCACAAGGGAGTCTCAGGGTGGCAGAGGAAATGGGATATGCAGCACATAATCACTGGCCACACCACATGGGGAGATGTTGAATGATCAGCTCCTATGTCCCATGCAATTTTCCCAATCTGGAAATATGGCAGAGTACATTGTTCTAACACACTTTGGAGCTTTCAAAATGCCTGCTGATTGTATTTTATTGTGCCCCTACAGAGAGGGAGCTGCCAATCTGCATGGGGCCTATTGTACCCAGTTAATTTTATAGGACACGTGGAAGAGGGGCACGTGTCCTTGCTGAATAAAATTTCAACTTTAATGTAACTCTCTGCTTGTTGTCTAGAGATGTGGAGTCACATTTAATTGGCTTGCATTGATCGTTTGAAGCTGCTTATTAGTGTTAATGCAGTGTTTTGGCAAAACTGTAGCCTTCACTTAAATGGAAAGAGAGGTTGCTACTGGCAATTGTATTCAAATTTTCCATTTACCAATATATCAATTTATGAAAAGCACATCTATAATCTCCAAGATTTGCTGTTTTTTTTAAACTATACACAAAAATGGAACCTCACCAAAATTAAAAGGTGGAGACTGACAGAAAAGCATTACTGTTTCTTCTATATGTAGCTCTTAATCTGTGTCCCAAGGAAATACAAATGGTTTTGAACAGGGGTACGAGTAGTGCAGCACTACTGGAATGGAAGTCTGCAATATCCCTTACAGGTAGTTAAGCATTTACAAAGGCACTTTACAGCATCAAAGACAAATAAATTAATTGCTCTATTTGCATAAAGGTTTTTCAAACCTGCTGACCATGTTAGTGCAGTGCTCAAGTAAAAATTGCCTTGCCAGTTTATTAAGGAATTAAATATTTTGCAAAGAGCACCTGTCAAAGTGGAGTGAAAAAAATCCCAAGCATAAAACAAATTAAATAAGTACTGCTTGACTTGGACTTCCTTTGGTTTCAATCTCAAAACTTTGGATGAAGAGAAGAAACAAAACCTGACTGATCTGACTATTGCTGCTGGTTTATCTTAGCACAAGCTGCAATACACAGCTGAAATAAACAGGGTTTGTTGACTGTTTCCAAGGGAAGGAACCACTCCCATGAAGGCACAGGCTTTGCTAGTGTTCAGTAACTCCTTCATTATGCTGCACAGCTAAACCTTTATATTTAATTCTTTGAGGTATATACAAGGGAAAAAAGACGTCTTTTTGCCTCAGTGGTCTGGTTAATAGGCATTATCAGAGCTCTTATAAGGGTAAACTCTGCTTCAAAGTAAACTTTCAATAGCTCTATTTTGACTTGATTAAATCTGTTCTATTTTTACAGCATCCTTGCCTGCTGATTCCAAATATATTGCACATTCACACCTGAAGATGCCCTTATCTTTTCTTGATCTCTTGTTCACACTTTTAATTGACAGCTTTTGAACTATTGAGTAGCAATACCCACGAAGTTGCCAGGTAGGCTGTGCTAAACTTTAGCTTGCAGTTTCATGTACTGATTGGACTTTTGTTGAAAAGGACTTTTAAATTCCACACTGAAAAAGCCCATGATTATTTGGGAGAGTATTATGATGTTTTCACTCTTTAAAATAAAGGAGCAGAGTTTTCCCAAATTCTCTGTGGCATCTATGCAGCACCTGTGAATGGATGCAATTCTGCATTTCAGTGTTTGCTGTGCCACTAACGATATATGTTTATATGAAAAATGACATTTCTGGCTTTTATAAACTCGTTCTAATCAAAAAGGTATGCATGTCTTAGCTGTAAAGCATTCAAATTCTGATCAGGTAATAAGTAATAAATATATAGTCTCTGTTCTGAGTTGTAGCCTAGGGCTTCTGTGTGTCCTCGTGCTTCCAAATGGAAGGTGTATTATGTCATTTTGGCCATGTGGATAAATGAGAAGAATTTTCTGAGTTTAAGTCTTCTATCAATATGTGAAGGGAAGAGGGAAGGAATATAGCACACATAATTCTACAGATATTTCCCCTGAATGAGCCCAAACTGTTTATGGGTAAAGCATAGTGTACATAGTGTTTCCTCTGGTCATTTATTCTACTGACTAACTATCCCCATTATTAGAAAGTCATGCATTATTTCTTGTTTGTGCTTATCTGGCTTTCAGCTCCTCATTGCTGCTTCATATTACATCTTTCCCTGCTATATTAAATATCCCATTAGTACCCAGCAGAAGTAACTCTGCAGGAAAGTGCTTATAACCTATGATCAAATTACCTTTTGAACTCTATTTTGAGAAAGCAGAGCAAGCAACTCACTAAAGATATTGTGTTATTTTTTAGCATGTTCTCAGCATTTTTTCCTAGTTTTTAATTTCCCTTTTCACTAATTTAAATTTATAGAAACTGTCAGCAATGTAGGTCAACTATTCATGAACCTGACTGTGTGCAAAGATAATCATTAAACCCTGTAATTGACTTAGCCAGAGGTTTGAGGCACTCTAGGGTGAAGCTCATTGGGCCAAAGCAGTAGAAAGATGTTGGACTTGTTTACATGTATCCCAAAATGTTATTTACCTGCTTGCCTCTGTTTGTTGCTCTTGTGTTGGCCAGCTGATCATCCTGAAACTTTGAGTGAAAATATCCATATAAAGAGCAATAAAAACTCTTAAATGCTATTACATACGGAGCCTTCACAGGACACTTAAAGCCCAATTATGTCCTTTCTTTTAAATTATATGTCCAGCAATTTCTTGTTCCTCTTGATGTCCCTTGCTAAGGGACAACTTGGTTTTGCACCTTGGTTTTGTCCTTTGATTATTTGATTTTGGCCAGCATGCCTGATCTATACCTTTGGAAGTATAGATCATTTTCAGCAATCTGATTTCATTTGAATTTCCAGTATGGCTCTTTCCTGCACTAGAGAATTAAAAATTTCTGGTTGAACCTATCTGATTTCACTACTCTGCCTTTCTTTCCCCCAGAATAGTATTGTTTACATTTCAGTTCTAAATACTGCATTGCTAGGGAACTGCCAGATTTCCTCAGGAGCTTTTTTTAGATCAGCATCCCAGAAGACTTCACCTATGAAACCTCTGATTTATGAGGTCTGCTTTTTGAAGCCTGCTATTTTTATTTTTTTGTACTGCACCAACTTTTCGAGCCAAAGCTTTCCCACAGCTGTTTTTTGTCCAAACATGTCACAAGTTTCAGACCATTTGAGGGTTTGATGAAACACATCCAGGTGCTATAAAGAAGAAATAAAAATTATGTGCACGCAATAAGCATGCAGGGAATAATGACTGCCTAAAGGTGGCAGCTTGTCAAAGGATTTTGTGCTATTTTTTATTTCATCTCATGAGGAAAGCTTTCCCCAAAGGAAAAACAGGAGAGGAAAGCTTTCCCCAAAGGAAAAATTTATGCATCTTTGCAGCTAAGATGCAACTTTTTTAAAATGCATGCAGTAACACACAGCTAAAACCATATGACCAAAATGGAAATCTTATGCCAAAAGAAACACCCAAACTGATTTAAAGCAAAACAAAAGAATTATTTCAAAGATGTTGGGAGAATTGCCTGCCTCACCTTGATTTTCCATGGCTTCTGTGATCCAGCCATGAAGAAAACGTCTGAGAAAAATCTTGTGACTTGGTTACTTTTAAAACTTACCCAGACTTTTATCTTGCTTGATGGTGAGATGCCCTAGGAAGGAAGGATTTGACCAGTGAAAGGGATTCCACAGAAAGAGAACAAGCACATAGCTCAAAGTGTGACTGCTGTTGGTTGCAGCGGTATTAAAATCTGGCTATCTGATTTTAAAACCAGGTAGATGTTGCATGGATTCCCACCATGGGTTTAGGTTGCAGGTTACAAATGCTTCTTTAAAAAGGTACAGATTTCCCACCTTGTTCTGTAAGGACACCAGAGTACCTCCAGCTGTGCTCAGTGGGGATGGGATTATTGGAATGCAACTATTTAAGCTAAAACTAATTCGGCACACAGTTATTGATTCATCTTTTATAATAGAAAATTCAAAGGCTTTATATATTTATAGAGAAATAGAGACCTAGTGGAAGAAAACACTACTAGGCATTTGAATGATGCCTGCATAAGGCATGAGAAATGTAATAATTGTTGCTTCTCAGAATTCTACCCATCAGTTCCTATTTATTTGTTTTAACATTTTGGGCAATTACAAAGTCAGAAAAGTAATAATAATAATAATAATAATAATAATAATAATAATAATAATAATAATAATAATAATAATAATAATAATAATAATAATAATAATAATATTATTATTATTATTATTATTATTATTATTATTATTAT
The DNA here is from genome assembly GCF_028769735.1 of Zonotrichia leucophrys gambelii. NCBI lineage: Eukaryota > Metazoa > Chordata > Aves > Passeriformes > Passerellidae > Zonotrichia > Zonotrichia leucophrys. The sequence continues at coordinate 22,492,625 of NC_088173.1, read as the reverse complement.
TATTATTATTTTTCCTCAGAGACCTGATGATTAAAGCTGATGGCTAGAAATGTAGATAATCAAAACACATACATTAAGTTGTGTGAGATCAAGACCTTTAGACACAGACCACATCTTTTAAGCAAGCAATAAAGGCTAAAAACTGTATCAGCTTTTTGAAATCCCAGAGCATTTATACAAGTAAAATTCATTGCTAAATTTCTGCTTTCAGGCCACTGGAGATACAGTTCATTATCTGCAAGTTTTATTTCACTTTACTTCAACAGAATGCAGAAACTAGGTATTCATCAGCCTGAGCCCTCTGAAGACAATTTCAGAGCACACCTGTAGGACAAAATGGACTCAGACTCCATACAGAACATAATGATGGCCCCTGCTGTTTGCTCTAATATGAGCGTGTGTCAGCACCAAGCAGAACTGATTGTGTTGCCTCCTTTCATGGCAGAGCCCAGCATTTAAGGCTTTTGAGCCAGGTGAGAAAAATTTCATTCAATGCTCTCATGTCTGAGAGGAGTACACAAGGAAGCAAGGGTAGCAGAATGAGCTGTTTCTTTTAACGAATCTACTTTCCTGAACAAAAAATAATCTCAGACTCAGCCAGAAAGAGAGCACAAAACACAGTGTGCCACTAAAATTCTAGATGCTCAAGCACTTGTCTAGAATTTTTATTATCCCTATCACAAAAATATTTCCTATAATTAACATAGAAATCATCCTAGGATAAAATACAAAGCTAGGCTAAATGCATTCCTTGATGTTATCTTACTCTTCATTAGATTATACTTTGTATTCTCAAAGACATTAGAAAATTCAAGAATATTGGAAATAAATGCCATCAACGGGAAAAAAATTATTTTTATAGTGTTAGTCAGCCAGACACTTGGCAAAAACATAAAATATTTTTACTTGAAATGTAAAACTGTTACTTAGTCTTGCAAACCTGTAAACTTCTGCTATGTTTCAAAACAAAATAAGAAAACAAAATAAGAAAAAAAACCTGGACCATAGGTCGTAGTTTCCTATGGTTTAATCATACATTCTGCATGGTTACTATGAAAAGGTTTTCTCTACTTGTAATATCCCAGGGCTTTAGAACTGTATGCTTAATATTGAAATCAATTCTCGTTCTAGTTCAAGCTGCTCACAGAAATATTGATTTTTTTTTCATGCACAATTTATTTGAAGGAAAGGAAGCAAAGCTCACCTAAATAAAAAATCTGCTAATTTAAGCTCCTCATGGCAGGGTATCAGCTGCCAAACCAGACATCTTTGCCAGCTCTTTCAAAGAATTTTTTTTTCATACTTCTCAAAAGCTGCAATATTAGATACAGATAAATGTTATACTTATTTGCTGATTGCATCCAATGTGTATCTGTGTAAAAGAACAATCTAAATAGTACCCCAAACAACCAACTCAAAGCCCCAGTGAATTTAGGTCCTAAATATTTACCAGCATTAGGAGAATGTTATGATACTGTTCACTTGCAATTGCCTAGCAATGACGGTGGGATTTCTGAATTTCACAGCTCCTTATGCTGTCTCTGTTGGTTTGGTTGGTTGGTTGGCTGTTTGTTTGGGGGGTTTTGGGTTTTGTTTTTGTTCAGGCTGTTTCAGAAATACAAAACTAGAATTGTAAATTAAGGCATTATATAAAGGCACTGGATTGGAAACCATACCTACTTCCCAAAATATGGGTTCGTGTTAGAGAATGCATTTTCTTCTCAACAGTGCGGTGGTGACCTCTGGATATGGATAGTCTTACATTTAATATCTCAAATTCATTCTTCATTTCAGCAACTCCAATGTTTGTTAGTGTCTTCTTACATTACATATTTGCCCTCTAATAAGCCCTGCTTCTTCATACTGTAACTTTCATCCTCTTCCTCCTCACTTCTTTTGCATTTTGGGAGATGTTATTGGGGTTTTTTTGGGTATGGGTGTTTGTTTTTTTTTTTTGGAGAGGGGAGAGCAGGGTGTTCACCTTTTTGGGGGGGGGGGGGGAGTGTTCACTTCAACATATGTTTGTCCCACGTGTCTAGTTGTTCCTTCTCTTGATTTTAGGTTAAATATTTCCTCAATTCAGCTATTTCCTTAAAGGGAACATTGTGGATTCACATGTAAAGGCACTGATGAGTAAGCAAAGTGTAAACAGTTCAGAAGGCTCCTGGTGTCCTCTGAGGACAATTTCTTAATCTGGGAGATAGCCCAAATGTACTGCCATTCTGCTACCACTTATCAATGTCTCTCTGACTTCAAAGTTGACTTTGATAATTCTCTAACACAAAGGTTTCATAGCTGAGTTACTGAAAGACCTTCAGTTCTCAAAACTTAATGTACTATATCTCTTTAGAGTACATTTTATCAAAGTGGGACTTAATTGTCAATGTTTATGTCTGGTACCATCTCATGTTCAAATGTATAAATAAATTCCCAGTGAAATTTTGTGAACTTTGCAATTTTGATATTCAGCTATTCATACTTGGGAGGTCTGCCTTTTTTTCTATAATCTTAAGTCCTGTAAAACAAAAATTGCACTGCCTCAAATATGAAGGACAGAGGTAACTTGGAAAGAGCCATATTGAAAAATTAAAATACAGTTAATCTCGCATCTTTCAGTCATAGGCAATTACTATGATGTTCCCAGATGGTATAATGATTTACCAAAGCCATTAACATCACACCTGTAATCATGCAGTCATAAAAATACTGTTGCAATCTTTAATCAGTCAAAAGACTGGAAATGGCTGGTTAGGAAGAGTATCATTAGTAAAGTTTATATGTTTGGTTGTTTTTAGAAATGTACTTTCAGCATTTCAGTTGCAGCTTTGAGTCAGGCATTTGATTTAGTCAAAACACCCAGTTGGAAGAAACATCTGGAGGAAACTGGGGAATGAGGGAGGGAATGAGCAAGTTTGCTCTGACTGTGGCCTTCTTCCACAGCAGCTGTAGCAGGACAGCTGGGCAGGGCCACCAAAGCACCCAGTGGCTGAGGGTACTTTTGTAGAAGAGAGGAAAGTGTTTCAGTGAGCTCAGAGCTAAATTACTGCTGCCTGTACACCACTGTCTTCAGGCAATATGCTGTCCCATCCACAAAGAAAAGGGAAAAATAGTCATCCAGTAATGTCTCCTCTTCTGTCTGCCTGTTTCTTGTGGAATTGTCTGTGTTGCCCTCTGTAGCTGCAGCCTGAGACCAAGCAAGGGAGTTATGATCAGCCTGCAGCTGGGAGCTGCCACTAGAGGCAAATTTTGTACAATATCTTTAGCTTAAAATAACTTGGCAGAACTGATTTCTGTTTTAAGGCTTTTGGTGGACATACATTTCCACTGAAGAAAAAGCCTTCCAGGTGAGAATATCTAGCTCAGTTTTTCCAAGAGAGGAATATCTCTCCCCTTTCTCCAATGCAATGTCAGTAATCCCAGCGTAGCTGCAGCTGTGCTGATAAAAAGGGAGCAGGAAGTGAGAAGTGAGGAGGTCCTGCAGCAGAGGTGCCTTCACAGTTAGCCTGGCCCATTAGGTCAGGTGTCCCAGGCTCTTCAGGTTTTGAGAGATAGACCCTATTTAATCTCTGTAATTGTGAAATGGGAAGAGTAATCTTTACAAAAAAAAGTAGTCCATTTTTACAGCACTGCTTGAGGCACAAGTGTATGAGATAGAGAGGTAGATAAAGATACTGTGGTGCAGCTTAATGGTTGCAAAGAGCTGCTGTAAATGAGGTCTTTTCTATCTTTCTGAGCTTAGACATTCTTGTGCTTCTCTTAAGAGGTCCTTTAGTTTGCTTTGCTCTGAACTCAGGGAACCTGGATGTGGGTGTTAAATGAGGAATAAATCCTCTGAAGGTAAGAGTTGCCCTGTAAAATACAAATGTCTTATTCTCAGTTGTACTGTCTGCAACTGACAGAGCTTTGAATGCAGTGTAAATTAAATATAATTAAGCCAATTATGTTCATTTTCACAGCTAAGTCTTTTGGATTGTGGGATTGATGGACATAATGAAGGATTTAGATTTTAAATGTTGTGTTCTGGAGCCTTATCTGTCCATTAGTTATTCACATAACTATAATACAAACCCTAGATTTTGGTCATCAAATGGCTGAGGAAACAAGAGGGTCATTTCTGGGGCTGTCATTTTAAGGTATGAACTGCTGTAATACATAATCTTCATGACACAGGTGGCAATATGGGTCCTGTTTTACTTTCAGTGCTTCATCCTGCACTGTTTTGTGTTTCACTAGGAACACAGCAAAACAGCTGACAAGTTAATCAGCATTTTCAGCTGAAAATTTGCTTTGCCTAATGAGCAACTCTTTGTAATAAATCCCCCCCTTGGTATAGCAATTGTCTTGTGGGGCTTCAATTTGATGTGTGACATAAAGGACCTTTGAAATCACTCCTAATTAAATAAAGGAAAATTCCAGAATGAGGAAAGAGCAGAAGTATAGCTGAAATCCATACTACTCACTACTTGGAGAAGCATGGCAACAGGTAGATTTTGGCTGAATCCATTTGCCTCATTTAGGCCAAAACTTAGAGATACAACTTTTCTCCTATCTGTACGGCATCTGCCTGAAGCTTATCAGTTGTAGCATTGAGTCAGTTTGGTGTACAGTGTTTGTTAACCTTCAAAGGAGTAGCTGCAGCCTGCAGATAAGTAAACCTTTTTTCTTCAAGCTGAAAAGGAATTCTAACTTATTTCCTTTGTAGCAGATTTACAGCTTAGTGTATTTTTATTTTAAATAATGAAGATTACAATGATAATGCATGCGGCTATGATTTCTTTACCTTTGTGAAGTTCCTTCTACCTAGCACCTAAGGTGAACAATGGAAAAAAGACTACAAGGTGCTGGGACTTCACTAGCAACTTATTTCAAAGTGTCTGATAATTGCAGTTATTTAACTCTTAGTTCAAAATTTGATTATGAACACTTTGTCATAGACAGGTGAGGTGACTCTTCTTGGTGGCAAATGGCAATTATTTGGATTTAGTGAAACATTAATGTGTTCTGATAATTTGTGGTTTGGTGGCACAATGTTTGTTGAATGTTTGGAGGGGGTTGTCCCCCACAGATATGACAATTTCCTTCAGTTTAGATACTCTTTAGACTGAATTTCAATTTTAGAACTCCTGTAAGCAGAAATAAAAGCCAATACTGACCATCCCAATGAAGTCCAATGTCTTCTCAAAGCTGTTTGAAAACATGCAATTCTGATGATTTATTTCTTTGCTGTGTAAGGAATTAGTCTATCAAGCCTATTGTTTTCTTGAAAAGAGTTCTTAAATGCCAACATGCCATAACTTTTTACATTTTAGTCAAGAGGGAAACACTTATTGACCTTCTAATACACAGACACGTTTCTTCTAATAAGAAGCAAAAATGCATTCCACTAAGGTAGCCCAAAACATCTTTTCAAAAGCTAGTATCTCCTCCTTTTCCTGCCTGCATTCCACAGTTCAGCAATGCATGTGTTTGTAACTCTAGCTTCTTGATTTAAATGTAATTATACTGAGAATGGGCTGGAAACTGCTGCTGCTTCTGTTTGTGATATCATGAATGCGTAAGAAGTTTAGAAAAGGGAAGATCTCAGTGGATTTTCCCTAGAGCAAGTGTTTATTTGCATCAAAATTAACTTTAATGGGTGTCCTCGCTAAAGGTCCTTAAAAAAGAGGAAGGCTGAAAAGTGACAACTCCCACTGGGGCTGAGCTTCAGAAAATATGTGTGAGTGGTATGTACCACATTTGGGGGTTTTCCCTGTTTACTCTGAGGTAGAATATCTTCAACTTTTGTAGTGGGTCAGACTGCTTTTAAAAGAAGCAGCTTGCTTGATTTATTATGTTATCGGGTGAAAGGATCTATTCCAAACACGTGTATGGTTCTTACACTTCTCAAGTAATTATGACTAGATCAGGAGCAGAAAGCTACAGAGGAATCTATACAAGAAAGAAAATTCTTTCTTTATAATGTGAGTTCTCTCTCACCCTGCACTGAAGAGGTAAAGCTTTTATTTTACTTATCATTGAAAGAGTATTTCACTTTTTATTACTTTCTTGGTTCAGTTTCTTCTTCTATTTTATCACCTTAGAAGAGTTTTCAGCTGAGACATTAGCCCTAGAGTATGTAGGAGTTAGATTATCTCTTAAACAGCTGTTTGAAGCAAGTGTGATCTTAACTGATATGCTCAAAAGCTAGACCCACCTTACAAAAGAATGATTTTATGTCTAATCCTTTTGATCCATTTTTGCCTGTACATTGCCTATTACTGGGGCTGTTTGTTACAGTAGATGTCAAAGTATTTCTTGAGGTTTCCATAGACGACAACCTTTCTGTAAACCCCTCTCTGTTCTGTATTCTTTTATACCAGAAATCAAGAGGCTGGCAGTTCATAATGCCTATTTTGTAGACAACTTTGCCATAGCAACAATGTGGGCTTAGATTTTGACTGTGATAAAGGTTTTTCTAATTTTCTAAATTCACCATTTTGTGGATGTGTTCTTGTATGCACATTTCCTTAGTCAGAGAAGCTCTTTTCCTTCAGTACCTGACATAACTGCTCACAGGTTACCAGAGCTTTCTGACTCATTGGTATCCTGACAAGCTGTTTTTTTGAAAAAAAGAAAAAAACTTAAAATCTGAAATTCTTTGAGTCCACATAAAATTTAACTCCTCTCTCGAGTTCATCTCAACTGCCCAACTTGTTTTGAAGCATGTCCTGCTGTGCTGCTAAATGTTAGCCTTCACATTATAAAACAGATTTTAATTTGTGACTGTAATGGGGAATACCATGATCTACCGGTGACAGTAAAATCAAGGGCCAGATAGGAATGTCTCAGTGTTCAAGTAAGGCAAAAATCTGTGAAAAAACTTTTCCTCATAAAGAATGCATTTTTGAACACTCCTCTTTGTTCTTTCAGATTGCTTTCCTTAGCATTAGTCACGAAGAGTGGTTAGTGTGTAAAAGTAGTGATATGCTGATATTGGAAATAAATTATATTGTGCATTTTTCTATATTTCACTGAGTGTCTGGATTGCTACAAAGGGACTGTATTTATAAATTTCACTTCCCCTTAGTTGAAAAACCTCCAGTTTTTATCTAAACTACAGAAAACATTTGGTTTCAAACAAATTAGACTAAATAAAACTGTGTTTCTCAGACCTCTTGCAGGATTGAAATTTTAGGAAGAGAAAAAAAAAGAGAAGGAAGAATGATTGGGCTATTGATGACAGCTCTGGGGACCTGGCTGTGTTTTGTGCAGCAGCAGCAGCAGCAGCTTTGCTTGGGGCAGAGCCGTGTCCATGCACACAGCCCAGCCTTTGGCTGCCACAGAGCACATCCCAGCCTGCAAGGCAGCGCTGAGTGTGATCCTGGAAACTTTCATGTGCCTGTGTGCCAGAGAGGGGGAGAGAGGGAGAGCCAAGGCGAGTAGGGAGGAAGGCAGGGAGAGCAGGAGCTCTCCTGACACACAGCTCAGGGCTCTCAGAGCTGTGCGTGCAGCTCTCCGGCTGGAGTGCGCTTCGAAGGACAGCACTCCCTGACTTTATCCACTGAACCCCTGAAGGACAGATATGACACCCAATTGCTGCTTCTACATGCTCTTGCTTTTTGGTACCAAGGGTAAGTGCCCCTGGCTTCCTTTCTTGTTTTGAACATTGCAAAGGAGAGAGCTGATAAACTTCGGGAGCGGATTTCTTTTAAAAACCGTGGTATCTCATGTTATTTTACATTTCTTCATGTCAATTATTTTTCAATAGAATCGAAGTGCAATGCAGTCTCTCAAGGTTACTAGCTACATGTCAGGATCAGATGTTTTTTGCACTTAATGCCTTGAGTGTTACTATTAATAGTTATGAGCTGAAATTTTAAAATGAGAGAGAGCTTAAACATTGCATAAAATACTTGCTGTAAATATTTATTGAAAGTACCTGCAGAACGGACTTTACTCAGATGCCATGAAATCCGCATTTTAGACTCAGTTCAGTAGTTTGAAGTGATACTGTGCAAGTGCTACTAGAATAGGTAGTTCTCAGAGAGCAGAATGTGTTCAGATAATGGGAATTTTTGGCATGATAGGCAGTATAACATGCAAGAGGGAGACTGAATTCAATTTTAGTTTTCCTTCAGATGCAAGTCACTTCAGTGTGATGAGAGACAAGACACACTGCTTACTTTAGCTGTGTTTTCTTCATTTCATTTGAGTACCCTGTTTGTTAGTGCTTCTCAGGACTTGGTAAAGCTGTCCCTGTGAAGCTGCTGGTGCTGATCTACATGCTGAAAGTTACTAATGATTATCATTTTCTTTAGTTGTAATTATTAATTGCTTTCTATTGCACAGCACCCATACTAAAATAGTGTTTCATTAATTGTGTAGATGAAAATAGCTACTCTTTATAATATGAACAGTTTTGTTAAAATAATAGGACCAAAAGGTCAAATTCTGTCATCTTCTTTTGTATTGTGCAACAGCTTGTTCTCTTTCCTGTTTTTAAATGAAATAATTTTGGGTTCATGTGTTCATAGGCTGCTGCTTAAAATAAGATTTGTTAGGGGTTTTGCCCCCCTAGGAGTTTGGGAAATAGAGCTCCATACACAGCTATTTTTCCAGTTGCAAAACTCAGTTAAATCAGGGGAAAAACACTAAGCAGTTCCTGTATGGTTTAGAGGAATACATAATTGCGAGCTGCATGCATGAAAAAAGCAGTGATATTAATGTATTTGGAATTAAGAAAGCAACAATAATGATGTAGTATCAAACCTGTGAGCAAGGTCTGGTTTCATATGCACCTGCATTTTCCATGAGCTATAATTCAATATTTAAAATAGTACTTCCAGTTATGCAAAATAAAGGCTAAGAATTTTCAACAAATTAAGCCTTTCACATTACTGTTTTCTATGCCTAAACATTAAAACATAAAATATGTGCCAATTGTTGCTATAATTTCCGCCGTTAAATTCATCTCTGCTGTGGAGTTTATTAAACATATTGGAATATATTAAAGCATACTGCAAAGTAGGATAGCAAATAAGGAAATGACTACAAGCCTACTAATTATGATGGCCATTACCTTTTTGGGTTTACACATCATGTATAGGGTATTATAAGAAAACCACATGACTCATTTAGATTTGTTAAAGTGAGGAGTGAATTCATAGATTAAAGCACATCCATGCCCAGAGTCTCTGGCACCTGTTAGTGCTCTGTTTTGCACCAAAATTAGCTCCTGTTGCTGTCACATCTCCTCACCTTGCTCAGTGCACAGTTCGCAGCTTCACTGCCTTTCAGAGTTTTAAACAACAATGCAAATTATAACCACACCTACAAGCTGAATTCATCTGTTCAATAGACATCAGCTCTGCCCAAGACTTTAGGGTAGCTGGTATTAAACATTCCTGGAGTAAGGATAGCTGTCCTTAGAAATTGGAAAATTTTTCTTTCTTTTTCGGTGGATGGCTGCAAGTTCAGCTGCGTTTTGTATTGGAGGTTTTTATGTTTGGTACTGGTATTTTTTTTTTTAATTTCTACAAAGTTACATATCCTTCTAATTCTCTTGAAAGTGAAATAAGGAGTATATATCGTACAAAAGCTACTAGTTTGATTTACCTGGATCCATTCAAGCTGTGTCCCTTTAGTTTTCCATTCAAGTTCAATCACTGTTTTTACTCTCTTCCTTGAGAGTCTTCATTAATTTTTTTATTTTATGTATGAAAAACCTTTCCCTCCAAAATCTAAATAATCAAATTAATTCAAGCAATCAAGCTTTGTACATACTGGCAACCACCTGAGTATCTTCCCAAGTGGAATACACTGTCCCAGGTAGAGCCTTCTATGAAAACAAAGCAGCATCTGCATCATGGTTTTTGTCCACACAACAGCAGTGAATATAACATGGAGATAAATAAATTCAGACTCCAGCTGTAGAACTGGTGGCTCTGGATGTGTAGCCAGGATGAACTTCTGCCTGGGTGGGTCACCACCTCCCTTGCAAAGCTGGCAAGTCACTTCAGGTGTGTGGCTGGCACTGCTCTGGCTGCTGCTGCATCTTTTCTCTTAGCAAGATACTCAGCTGGAGCTGCTGCAACCTCTGTAGTGCATGGCTGTGCCCCCAGAGTGCCTTTGGTTTTCTTTCTGGGGACAAAGGCTATTTTATCCTCCTGGACCTTGGCTAAGTGACAGGATCTCAAACAATTCATTTATCAATCATTAAGCAAAACAGAGGAGCATTAGTATTGAAAAGTATTCAAAGTGAGTTCCAAAAGGGATTTGGCAGGCTCCTTGTGAAAAACAATTACAACTCTTACAATTTTAACCCTTTAGGCTCTGTACCTCTACCTGATGTTTCCAATCCTATTTCTCTTTGTACCTCCAGCTCCTTTAGCCTCCTCCTTCTGTTCTTCCCTCATGTTTTTTCCATCCTTTACCCTCACTTTAAAATGCCAAGGACAACTTTCTTTAAACCATCTGAATCTCATTACTTGTTCTGGTACTTCATGCAGGTGACAGCTGTTTTCAAGGCCAAGATCTTTTATACCAAATGCTTTCTGTCAAATGTGGGAAAGAGACAATCCTGAATCCTTCAGAAAATTGCAAGTTTATGATTGTGCTCCTGTTTACATAGTTTGTAACATATTTTAAGATTCCTTCCAGATTTGTAAATAGGAAAGTGAAATTACTTCAGCCTTTGCACAAGCTCAAATAATCATTGTGTAATAATAATATTTGGTTATTTCTTTAATTTAACTTGGGCCTTAATCTGTCTGGCTTTCCTGTAGTTAGAAGAACAACGTGCTTCTTGTGAATCTATGTGTGCATAACATGAAAATCAGTATATTTACAGAAAATCAGGGATTCAAGCTAGATTTCCTGAGGAAAATTTACTGTAGTTAGAGGGTAGTTAAAATCTACAAAATGGTAAAATGAAGCTTTGAAAGTTAGATCTTAGATCCTGCAGCTGCTGCTTGGGCAAGAATGTTTTCACCTTTTTGTTTACAGCCCCAGGAGCTACCCAAGTTGAAAACGAGTGTTTATAACAACTCTACCAGACTTGAACCATTTGCTCTGAAATTTTATGTGCAGTCTATGGACCTTGAGCAAGAAGACAAGCAAAACTTTTCCAAAATTTTTTCTGAATATGAGGAATTGGTACTTTGCATACGTTGATCAATTTGGATAATCTTGTATTAAGCAAAGCATTTTCTTAAACAGCTCTTTTGAAGAATCTCTCTACAATATCACTGTGCTGAGAGACAATCCTCTGACAGCCATCCCACTAGAGCTGATGAGGCTGCTCAAGTCTGGCTGCAGTAAAGCAAAAATAACCTTTTCTCATAGATGTTACTTGCTGCTAGAGACCAGTGTGACACTCAGAGGATCTGTCACCAGCCATCTCAGCATAAGTTTTCTCTTGAGTGCCATGACTTGGAAGCCATCAAATCAGACTTTGAAATGTCTGGTGCAAGGCTGGGAGTCACAGGGAGCTGAGAGGATCAGGAACTCATAGTTGTTGTGTGTGAAAGACAGAGGAGGTGACAATGGATTGGGAAGGACTGGAAAAGGACAACACAAGCAGGGACAAAAGGGACGGGTAGATGGGACAGTAGAACAGAGAACTGAGGGGAAAGACTAATGCCACTTAGAAAGGGAAAATGGAAATCAGGAGGATTATTAGTCCAGGAGAGTAGACACTGAGGAAAGGGATGTGAGAGAGGGAGCCAGCAGGGAAGAGAAAGTTAATTAAAGGAGAGGGACAGGGAGTTCTGAGAGAAGGGAGTGAGCATCTGAAGAATGAAGTCAGAGGATGGTGAGATCAGAGCTAGGATTCTGTACAGAAAGAAGGGGATGAGATGATGGCAAGCAGACAAAAAAGGATGGGAGTGAAGCAGCTGGGTTGAGCCTGAGCAGAAAAAGAAGCTGCACTTGGTAGGGTGAGCTCTGTATTACGAAGCCCAAAATTGTCCTGTGACTTATTGACTTCTTTCAAAATGTCTCCTCCTGAGTAGCACCTCTGCCCAGAGGCTGGTAATCAGCGTTGCCAGATCACTCTACCCTCCCAAAAAACAAAGGTCTGGAGAGCTAAAGGATCTGAACTAGTGATGCAGCGTGCTGTCCTGTAATAAAATGCTGGAGGGGAACTGATTTCATCTTCTAATAGTAAATGTTACCTAAGTCAGAGAAAGTTATTAATTTTGTAAACTCAGTGTTTAGGATTTTAGGCAAGAGACAGAATCTTAATTTGTGCTATGTGCCCATACTGAATTTTCTTCATGTTATAACTGCACAAAAACACATGCTTTGTGTCCTGCATTAAAAGGATGAATCAAAAATTATGGTAAATTATGCTGGCTGTGTGATCCCTCCTTCATTTGCTGTAGAAGATTAAGATAAAATGTGGATGAGGCCGGGGATTACAAAATGAAGGCCATTTCATGAAAGCAACTGAACTCCGCTGTGGAAAACTTTTCCTGTTTTTTGCTCTAAAAGCCTTACAATTGGATAATAATTCTATAACAGATTTTCTGGGGGTTTTGGTTTGATCATCCTGATGTGGCAGTGTTCATTGCATGGCTGCCACTGACATCTGTAAAAGCTGTGCTCTAAGTACTCTGTGAAACTGACTGATTCAGAAAGTAAAAACCTCAAATTAGCAGAAACCCTTGCCATACATATGTTAATGTCTCAGCTCCCCATCTGAGCAATAATTTCATATTCTAAACTGTAATCTAAGTAATCTCTGAAGACTTTAAAATGGGAAGTGTAATTATTGTAGCAGTATGAGGAACTAATTAGGATTGAATATTGTAGCTTCTAAGCAGTTAAACTGTAGACTAAAGAGCATGATGCCAGTAATACACGAGAAAACTAATGAAAGCATAGATAAAATGCCTTTAGTAATATATGGAGGTGTGTTATCAGAAATGTATGAAATATAAAGGTCTTGAGTTTGAATTCAGGTGTGGATTATATGTTGCTAATAATGGATGTTGCACATAAAGTGGCTGGGGATAAGCAAAGAAGTCTTGCAGAGTCTTTTGCTCACTCCCTGCTGTGTCTCCCCCAGTGCTCATGAGGGATCCAGCATGCAGCTGACTGGTGTGACAGGGCAAGAGAAAGACACCAGGAAGAGAGACTGATGGGAAAACAAGGGATTGAATGAGTCTAAGGTGACCTGATGGGCACACCCAGCCCTGGGAGCACAGGTTGAATTCATATTCTGGTGTGAGGGTGAGCTGGCAGTGGAAGGAAGGGCCCAGAGCAGTGACCCTGACCCTGGGGGATCTGTGCATGTGAGACAACTTAGCAGAGCTCATCCAGAGAGGATGTTAAATCACCCATCCCCTGTAGCACAGCTCGTTGTGTTCCACCCAGCTGCTCTGTATCAATCCCGAGGCTTTATTTGGTCACAAGGGTTTGTCTCAGTCAAGTCAGTGCTGCCTCCAGAGAAAAGAAAGTGTCAGTATGGCCCTGGGAGTGGGAGAGACTGTGCAGTCACTGAGGCTCAAAGGCATGCACAAGTCTGTCAAAGCAGGGGAACATTCCCTCTTTCTCCTCTGTTCTGCAAAAGAAACTGGCTTCACCTGGGAGAAGAGACTTTCCCATCACAGACCTGATTGTCAATGTTATGCGCAACGTAGGGAAAAAGGCATAGTGCTTAGGAGGGTAGAAGTGGTATTTTTGAACTTAGAAATATATTTTTGCCCTGTTTTTTTAGTTTTGTTTTGTTTTTAATAGATAGGAAGAGATCAGCTCTTCTTTGGAGTAGGCTAAGAGCAGAATCCATTAATGAAACTGCCCACATCATAGTTAAGCCAAAATTTGTGTGTATGGGGAAGAAAATGATTAAATTATTGAATTTAAAAGCCACATGATTGAATACCTTGATTAGTCTGGAGTACTTAATAGCAATACAGTTGACAAAGATAATCTACATTTTTAGAAGTTTAAGAAGGCTCATCTGCCATAAAAATAGGCTTCTTAACCTCATTTTTTGGACTCCAATTCCACGTAAAACATGTGAATCAATTGTTATGTAGTCTTAACTAGAAATTATAGACACTAGTTTTCAGACAGGAATTCTTTTCTAGTAATCAAGTAATGCTGCATACATGCATCCATAAATCCTGCTTTTTCCTCAGTATAGATTCTCTGCACAATGCACAAAGAGTACAGCCACTTTCTACTTTTTCCAAAAACATATCAGAACCAGATATTAAATCGTCGGTTTTTCTACACCCCTAAGACTTAGATGTCACATGAGGTCTTTCTTTTTCTTTGAACGGTTTAGCAAAAATAAAACACCTTGTATATCTTTCTGTTCTATCACTATTTGGTTAAATTTTCATTTTTTTTTTTTCAAAATCTTTCATTTTCATATGCACTGCTTTCACACTATAATTTAACTAGATTGGTTTCTTGGTTTCTAGACTGGCTCCAGAGGGCACAGAGCTCTCCACTGCTGGCAATGAGAAAACAGTGTCAGGGGCAGACACCATCCTCTTTTAGGCTGGATGAAGTGGCATGAAATGAAGAGAAGCAGGAACAGGAACAATTCTATGTGATTTAAACTTCACATAGAATAGACTGTGTGAAGGTTTAATCCACAACAATCCACACAAAAATATTATTTAGCCAAAGTGCATCCAAAACAGAGCCACACTTCTGAATGCTGTTTCTTGTTATATTTTCTAATTTGGATATACAAACTTCTAAATATGTGCTGCTAATGTGACATTTCTTTATGTACATTAATAAATACATAAAATCTACAAGATATATTTTAAAGATCTATTGCCCTTAATCTGCATGCACATTTTGATATAACCTGCAGAAGAAGGAATAAGTCAGATGTCTGTGGTCATGGGGTCCAACAGCTGGATGTCATGATCTCAGAGGCTTTTTCCAGCCTAAATGAGTCCCCAGTTCTGTGGTTTAACCAGCTAACATTATTCACTTCATGAAGGTCAGAAATCCTATTAACTTGAGATAATTTCTGTTTTATGCACTTAACTGGAGTGTCACAACTTTTAGTGGTGAGTTATGTGTACTCATAGTGGAATACAGCAGAGATTGGAAAACTTGTCATGTTTAAATCGAAGCAAAGATTAATGAGTCAGAATCCAACAATAATGCATTTATTTAAGCACGTTCTGCAAATTGATTTTTACAAAATAGCTCTGGTGAGGTCTTAGAAACAGATTTTCTAAAATACTTAACTTCAAAACAGAACAACAAAGGGTTCCATATTTTCTAATACTTAAGGAGGGTGGAATCTCATAGGGCACAGGGCAGAGCCACTTCCCAAATCTGAACTTGTAGTTCTATATTCTATTTAAATTCTTAATAGTTATAAATGGTTCTTAGTAACAAAGGTATGTGAATTAATAAAATATATCAGACAGTCCTGTCTCCGGCTGACCAAGAAATAATGTATTTTCACTGTTACAAGATTAATCTTGAGCATGCTTCAGAGCTTCACTTCAAATTATGCTGGCTTAGTTCCATTGTAAGAACTATTACTGCAATCCTTTTAGTCTTTACAAAAGCCACAATAAAGGGAGAAAAAAGAAAAAGATAAAAAATCCCCAGATTATGTTTCATATTTCAAATACAGCATTAGGGCTCCCCAAACACTTTTTCTCTGTCTGGAGTCTTAGAAAAAGCATAACTGAGATTATTTTTTAAAGACTTATTTGGGATTGTTACTTGGGAGAAGAGGAAACATAGTGGAATCTGAAATTGTGGCTGATGTCCAGCTTGCTTAGCTCTAGTGCCTCTGTAGCAAAATAAGAGACTAGAGAGCAAAAGAAGACAAAGATAATAGAATCTCCCACTGCCACCCTTCAGGTTCTTTTCCTCAGAGTGTTTGGGCTGGCTGTTCTCAAAGCCATTTTTCTGTCATCAGCACTGCAAGACACTCATTCTACCATGTTTTTGGGGTTTTGTGGGGTTTTTTCCCCATCACAAGAACACACCAAAGTTGGAATAAATTGCATAACTTAGCTATAACCTCTGTTTTGGGGTGGGGGTGAGAGTGTAAATACTTCACAGGATAAAAATGAAAGACAGGTTTGCCCTTTTTGACAGAAGAAAAGTTAGGCAATTGTTTATGATCTTTTAGTGGTTTCTGCCTTGAGGACAAGTTAATGATACCCAGGTAATTCTTTTCTGTTCTGTTCTTTTGTAAAATAATGTGTTCCTACAATCTGAATATCAGCAAGTAATTTCATGTTCATTGCCTTTCTAGTTTCATTCCCCTTTCTCATTAAAGCTCTCTCTTAAAGCTTTGCTGCAAGTACTTTCTGTCTGATCTGCTGGATTTCTTTTTGCTTCCATGCATGAATACACATGTACACAAACTTCCTCCTGTATATGACATTGTGTCATGAAGTCACTTAAATCTGCCTTTTGTTTATGGAAACTTAAGAGAAATATTACAAATGTCTGCTGTTTGTAATTTAAATAATTTAGTTTCACTAGTCAGTGTTTCACTTTTGCTTACTTTATGCATGGCTGACTGGATTAACTCGCTGAAAGCAGCAAGTCAGAAATTAATTTCCTTATAGTAATCTCTAACTACTGTCCTTACATACTGAAATTCAGAATTATCTAGATGAGGTGAATGATTGTTGCTTGAGGGACACTAATTTATTGATAAACATCTGCCCTTAATTTTTTTGGCTAAAGTATATTTTGGATTATTAGATTGCTCAGATTTTAAAATATAAAGAATATTCATTAGCATACTACTATGTTATAACATACAAAAATAATTTTAAGGTACCTGGCAAATACTGCAGTAGAAGAAACATTTTACCCTAGGATTACAAAACTTCAGAAATGCCATTCCAGGTATGAAACTTCAGAGGTCTTTTTTAATTTTTTTTCTTTTTATTACATGTGTTTAAACTGTTACCTCATAAATGCTGCGTTTCAAATGAGAGGGAAAAAACTACTTACAACAAATTATTTTCTCTTTAGAGCTCAAAGAACCAGGCCAAATACACTCAATAGTGTGAGAAAGAATTAACTCCTGGGAGAGCAGTTTCCTTAATTTTGATGGCTAACCCTTCCCTTTCCAGGCCTTCCAGGTAGGATGCTACTGACTAGTACAGTGTATTTAACACATTTGGATTGGTGCCTTCATTTCTACTCAATACCTGGCACCATTTGAACAAAACCCCAGTGTTTCCATGGCCAGCTGATATTGCCCTGCTGTGAAAGAGAAATTAGTGAAATTGAGGAGTAACACTGAGGCAAAAATCACAGGGGCAAAGGAAAGCTTATCTTGATGTATTTTCTTCTGGAAAATCATCTCAGAATATGGAGCTAGAACTTTTTTGTAAACAGAAATAATAGTCAGGTATTGTTTAAATTCCGTTTATTTGGGGAGAGAAAGAAGAGCGGAAGTGGAGCAATAAAAAGGTTTGGCCCTGTTAATTAATTTGTGTCTTTGTTAGGTATTATGCTGAACTCTCATCCTTTGGGAAAGCCCTAAAAAATTTGAGGGTTTAGATTGAACTTATTTTACTTCATATTGAGGCATTAAGTCTTTCAGTTCTCTATGCACTTATTCTAAGTTCTGTGCAATCAGAACAAAACAACAAATTAACAAAAGGTATAAAAGCCAAATGCTGCGGCAATGTGCCATGTCACCAGTCTGAGTTGTTCTGGCAGTTTCCAGCCCTGGAGTGGATTTATCCAGCAGTTAGACAGCAAGGATCCTACAACCCTATAACTGCATTAATTAGACTGAATTATCTGTGGCATAACTGATAACTAGTGATGTTGTTGTGAGATTGGAGTTGATATTTTCAAAAAAGATAGGAGAAATTTTCTGGTTTGGAAAATGCTTCTGAAATTAAAGCACTGTGTAATCCACAGCAAGGTATGAAGGTACTTTATGAAATTAAAATCCAGGATAATTACCAGATTGGTGTTCAAGAGTCATTATATATGCATCATTTTTGCTAAAATCCATTTCACTATACTGTGTTTAATGGAAGCAAATATAAGCTTAGTTGTGTAGTTCAAGTACTACACATTCCTAGAGTGACATCTAATGTAGTTTGCTAAAGATAAATGTAATGCAATAAAACTGAAAGTGTATTTCTGGTTGCAAAGGTAATAGCTAAATATTCAAAACAATTTCTAGTGTTTTAAAAATGAATCTGTCATACTCATAATAAATGACACTGTCTCTCTTGCACCCAATCAAACCTAGAATTAAAAACACAACGCATATGCAGTAAATACATACATTTAGAAAATGTTATGGACTTCAGGGCTGGAAAACTACCAAAGCAGAGGCACAAATTACAGAAAAGGCAGTGCAGTGATAGCAGTTTGGTTACACTTCTCTGAGTGCCCTGTACATATATTCAAATCCTTTAAGCCACAGACACTTTGTCTCAAGGATTAATGCCAAAGAATCTATTGCCACTAGACCAAGGTCTATTTTGGTATACAAATTTTGCCCAGGGCATTACCCCAAGTATGTGTACATTAACAACACTAAAGTACAAGTGTAAAAACTCTGTTTTGTAATGGTATGAAACTGGAATCTATTTTCAATATGCTATTTATGGAAAGTTTGAATTTTAGTTTTATTGACATTTAATAATATGAGAATCCTGTTACATTTTCACAGATATCACTAGAAAGCTTTTACTAAAAGAAAATTTTAGGAGAGTTTTTATAAAATTACATGATGAAAAAAAAAAAGCACTCTCACTGATAAATTCATAATATGTTAAATGAAATTATGCAGAAGTTAATTTTTATTTCTATCCTTAAACATGATGGACTAACTTCATCCTTGTCTCGGTCATATATTACTCAAAAATCTCATGTTTAGTGGGAAAAAGCTGAAAATTCTGAACAAAACCAGGAAAATTAATCAAAGAATGAGCTCCATCTCTTCATTCACTTCTAGAAATTATTTTTTAAAAATATCTTTTTAAGTTGTATCTTCTTTTCTGTCATTTGGTAATTCAAATACATCTGATCAAAGCTGGTCAGTCACTAGTCACTTCTATTCTTTGTTAATCAAAGCTGGTCAGTCACTAGTCACTTCTATTCTTTGTTAATAATTAATTAAACATTTTGTAAGGTTAAATAATTCATAGTGGTAGACTTCTATAAACTTGTTCTGATGATTCATCTTTACAAATGAAGGTAATAGGCCTATGAGACCTTTTCTATGTTATGTTAAAGGTTTTTCAAAACCATTTCACATGCCCTTAATATACCGTTCAGCAGCACAGGATATTTTTTAATCAACTGTCAGCTTGAAGTATTCAAGCTAGCACAAAACTTACAGGTGAAATTGATTTAAACTTCAATATTTTCTGAGTTGATTCTGTTTTATTAGAACAAAACATTCTGTCTCAAAGCAAGAATACTTTCAGTCTTCTGTTTCTCCAGCCCATCTCCCACTGTGTCTAGAAGTACAACAACTAAAAAAAGTTATGTAAGACTGAAAAAGTGCCACCGGTTTTGCATGAGTGCATTTGAAGAACTTGGGATTTTGTAGGTAAAATAATTTTCCATCAGAAAAATACAGGGTGGATTCTTCAGTACTCAATCACTCCTCAGTTCTTGGCATCTAAGGAGCCTTTTTAAAAAGCAATTGGATTTCCTCAACCCTTTTGAAGTGCTAACTCAATGTGAGGAAAAGCAAGTTAGCTTATTTGGCTGATGGAACTCATGAGTCATTTTGGATTCATGACACTGGACTTCACTTTCAAATTCTTGAAAACACAAAAATATTTTCCTGGTATTATGATATGCCTTTATTTGAAGCTATATGTGGCACAGTTGAGGCTGGTGTGACTAGGGGGTACCAAGCAATGAGTGATGCCTTTGGATGTTTCAGTGCTCATGGCTCAGTCCCATCAGCCCAGAGCTGTTCCCTTTACGGAGTCATCCTCGCTTCTTTTACGGAACCTCCAAGTGTTAAGTTTGTGTTCTTATAGTGCGCGCGTGCCTTATTTGATTTCTCAAACAGCACTTGTGACCCAATCCCTGTATTTCAAAGAATGCACAAAACTAGCAAGCCTAATTAATCAATTCAGTTGGAAGCCAAGCCATGTTGTCCTGGGAACATCTTGTTCTTGGCTTTCCCAAATGCGTTCCTTCTTTCGATTTCATTTTATGACTGTTTAAAGAGGGGCTGTCCTGTTCTCTCCCCAGTGATTCTGCATCCATGCTACAGAGTTAAAAGCTTTATCATATTTACTAGATGACAACCCAACTCATGCTTATTCCTTTAGCAAAGGAAAGCAGAGTTAACTCAGTCAGGTATTTAAAGACAAGCAGGGAAAATTATCCACCTTCTTCCTCACCACACACATCTTATAACAATAAGCATCTCAAAGCAGCCAGTCTGGACAAGCTTAAAAAGTGCACAACAGAAATTCTTCTTTTATTTTTGAAAATTTGAGATTAATCTGGGGGATTTCAGGGGACCCTAAATACACAATAGTCAGAAATATTTATTTGCAGTATCATGAACATGCTGCTAGAAAAGCAGAATATTTTTCTGTATTGAGACAAGAGTCAGAAAGAAGTTATTTGCCGTTTTGCTGTCTGTACTGATCCCAGCTCACCTATTTCTTTTCTCTTTTTCTTAAAACATTGCAAATATTTTAATATTTATGTTTAATGTTATGAGAGGAAATTTTCTGGAGCAGAATAGCTGAAATGTCTGCAATTATCTCTGTGTCACAGGAAGCGGGAGATGATTTTCTCTATGAGGTATATAAAGAAGAGGCTCTTTTACTTGGTATCTGTAAAAGCAAACCTTCTGATAAGCAAGTCTGTCACTGGTTTATCACTTCTCATCTTCTTTGAGCTGCTAAAAAAAAAAAAAACATGATACAAGAAGAGTGGTTCAATTTTTTCATAGTGGAAAATCAATCAAATGTGGAAAAGCCAACAACTTTAATACCACATCACAAAGATGGAGTGATAGATCATTATCTTGTCATGGTGAACTCCAATGTCAGTAAAGTCTGTATTTGCAAAACAATAACCATAATTTTTAATTGCTGTTGTTGCACTGCTATCTTTATTTTCCTTACATAAAAGACCAAAGTTTAATTTCCTCAATCTGAAAGATAACTGTTTGAATATTATCTAGCATTTTACAACAATTTTTACTGTCTTATCTTCTGTCTACCTTTGTCAGCTTTACCAAATATTTCCCCAGAGAACTGGGGGCTTTTCCAGACATAAATCTCCTGCAATCAGCAGAGTCCAAACTTCTGTCTTTTTTTGCATAAACAAAGTGATGTTAACAAGTCAGTGGACAAAGACCAGTGCTTTCACTGATTTTATAACTGGGATGAAGTTGTTGAGTTTTGAAGCTGTGTTGTCTCCTTTCCCAGGCAGATATTTACATGCCAGGGTAATCCAACATAGCACAAATGAATAATGCAGAGATTCAGAATAGATATCATCGAGGCTATAAATGTACTGAGAATTCAAAACATTGAACATCATGAGGGACTTATTCTTTGTGGCAAAGTACAGATTTCTAAAATGCAACAGCAAATTCATTATTAGTTCAGGGATTCATACTATTTGAATAATTAATAATTTTTGGAACATGCTGTGAAATTCCATTGAATGGTACTGTGAGAAGATAAATGCTTTCATTCGAAATTTAAATTGCATGGAGATCAGCCCCTTTAAGGACAAGGTTCAGATCAGTCTAAATATGTCTCTAGCATGTAGGATAAAAAGCTTGACAAAATGTGAGAGGTTTTTTGATGTTCTGTTTGGGATGTTTTCATTTATGGTGGTTTTTTCATGCAGGTGTCTCTTACCAATGGTTTGGTAGGTATTCAGATTGTGACCAGTAACTGCTCTTAAGGGAGCCTCAGTTGCCTGCTCAGCTTTTTGCTAAGAAAGAGACTCAAGACACTAAGTAGTACACATACACTGTTTGCCTAACAGTATGCCTACATAAGCTTTTCTTGCTACTTCTTTTTGGGTGGAACAAGTTAATCATAATGTTCTGAATACGAGCACAGAGCAGCAGAGAAATTTATGAACAATATGCAAGTGTGAATTCACCCTGTGTCTAGGATGTAGCTTTATTTTTGGTACCCATACATAAAAGCCTTAAGGACCTGATGATCTTTGAGTAATTGCATGGGTTATATACTCGTGGATAAAAGCAAATCAACTTTTCTCAATCATTCAGTGGTGGTTAGCTGGAATATAAGAATTTCTATGCAGGATGCTGACAGCAAGGATAATTCTGTACATATAGAGGATACTTATCTCCATTTTCTGCAGCTACAGCTCTTACATTCCAATTTTTCAGAGATTTAAACATTGTCAAGGGCTTAATTGGAAGGAAGTTCTTCCAGAAGGGATTTTTTATTAATCTGAAGTAATTGATTGAATTTTAGGTGATTTCTCTTAGTCCAAGAGAAAAATGAGTGCAAAAAATCAGACATTTTCCAAGAAGATTCCTTGTTAATCTGGGAAAGTTGTGTGAAAGATTTATATTTTGTCTTTGAAAATAGCCTGGAAAAATAATAGCATGTTTCAGAATTAGCAGTTTACTATCTGAACAACCATCACATCACAGTTAATAAAGTTTTTAGAGAGTATCTGAAGTGCTCTAAGATCGCAATGAAATTTAAAATAAAATCTGTATTTGATTTTTGGAGTTTTTTGTAGCAGTATGCATTAAGTCAAATGGTAGCTCTAAGAAAAAGGAATACTCCTTTTTGAAAGTACTTCAAAAATTAAATTAGCAGAGCCTTGCAGAAAGATACTAGGTAGGTTTAGGGAAGCTTTGGAAGTGAAGAACACTGTGAAGTTCTGTGTTCTCTGAAATTCCTTCCTACAGAGCACAGGCTCAGCAGAACAGCAGCTGTGTATCTAAACTTCACACTGATATATTCTGACCAATATCTCCACAGTTTTTTGGATCAGACTGACAGCTCTTCTGAAGGATTCATAACTGGCCCCTTCATGATGTCTTACTAAGTTTTCAGCAAAACTGTGTCATGGATTTCACCTTAGTTTCCTTGTTTTTTGATCCTTGATCCATTTACACCAAGTAGTTTCTTTAAAATTGGAATATAATCACGCATATATAGATCTGACTTTGTATAAAGGGGCTTATCTATCTGGATCTAAAATTTCAGCACAAATCAATGTCATAGAATGGTTTGGTTTGGAAGAGACTCTAAAGATCATTTAACTCCAACCACCCTTCCATAGGCAGGAATACCTATAGCTTATCTTGTATATCGTTATAGTAAATAGTGCAAAAATCCTTTAAAATGGTAGCCTTAGGTCATTTGTCTTGTATAATTAACATTTTGATCTTATTCTGAGGAAGAATAGAGAGGAATTACCTGTTTGCTTTATATCAAATGGAATTTTAATTAGCTAACAATATGAAAGATTTTTGCCAAGATTAACAAGTACTTCATATCCTGGTTTTAATTTCATGTCCAACGAATTAATACACTTTTGTTGCTTGATATTCACATTCAAATGTAAATGAGTACTTACAAAGGCGTAATATCAAATACCTTTAAACGCACCATAAAACAAACTTATTTTTTCTGTTCCTACTTAGTCATCTGTGACTCTTTGGAAGACCATGTTTCTGGAGCTGGCACCAGGTGCCCCCTGGGCTACTTTCCATGTGGCAATATCACAAAGTGTTTGCCCCAGCAGCTGCACTGTAATGGTGAGGATGACTGCGGGAATCGGGCTGACGAAGACAACTGCGGTGAGTGGCTGTGGCTTTGCCTTGTGTCTAGCACCTGTAGTCACTGAAACCCAGGCAGTGCTCACACCCAACAGCAGGCTGTGGAGTGCCAGCAGTGGGAAAGTTACACGCTTTGCAGAGGGTGCAGCAGGTCGGCTTCAGCTGATAAAGCCACCCTCCTTCTCTAGCAAACCATTTGCTAGGGAAAGAAGAGTGGGACGCATTTTTCTTTGTATATGGTATCAGTTATCAATATCCAATTTTTTCCCTGCTTTGAGCTTCTCTGTACATGTCATTTTGATGTCTACAAATGGATGTATGTGATCTCTCAAAGAGTGTTAGATGAGGAGTGTTAGATGTGTGCTCCAACAGAATTTATGAAAAGCTTTATGTGACTTAATGCAGGAAATATAATTTAGAAGAATTTTCAAGGTTTTACAGGAATTATTTATGGCCTAATTTGGGAGAAACCTGTGCTTCTGTAAGTGTATTGTGAACGCTGCACTACCAGCAGGCTTTGGTGGTTGGGAATGTGAAAATGCCAGGGTGTACACATAGTCAGGTCTCTTGTGCTTGCTGTTTTGATCCTTGTCACTCCTCGCCCCTCTGGATGGTAGCTGTGATCTTGCCTTGGCTTGTGGGCTCTGGCTTTACCTCTACTGCAAACCAGGAAGGGCTTTGCATGGGCACTCATCTGTCCATGTTGCTTCTTTGTGGGCATGGCCCTGGCACAGCTCTTGTCCGTGCTGAGCAGCATCTCCCATGCAGTGTTTGGACACAGCTCAGAGGTGGCACAGCCCTGGGATAGTCTGGAAAGGGGCCTCTGTGTTCTGTGAGGAGAGAGCTTCACCATTTGGTTATGAGCTAAGACCACAGGAAGAGAAAATGGACCCTTGCACATTTTATTTACAGTTATTGCCACCTTGCTTGCAGCCTGGATATTTCAGAGGTGCTCTCCAGAGCTGCTGATCCATGGCAATGGGGGAAGCAGACTCCCTACTCCTTGGTAGTTTTCCTGTAGCCATGGAGGACAGCGAGGTGCACCATGCCCTGCCCCACACTCTGCCTCCAGCCCCCAGAGCCAAGCAGCTGAACTGTTTGTCTGTCCCAGACAGGCACGTCTGGCATCCAGGCCATCAGATCTGGGAGGGAGGACTGCAAAGAATTAAAATATTAAGTGAAAATTCCATGCTATCTATCCTGAAAGAAATTTTGTGAAAGAAATTTCAAACAAAATATGGTAAAGGTATCTTTCACCAGCACTCTCAGTAAAGTCAATGAGGTTTTGAAAGTAGTTGTTCTCATTGCATGTGAAGCTGCTTTGTGTACCTATGTGAAGTATCTTTTCATTATACCTATGCAATTTCAGGGTCTTACTCCATATGAAAGTGATTTTAAGTTCTAATCCCATATAATGAACCTGCACCATTCTGTAGTTTTATACCATTTGTTGGTGCTATATACCTAGTTTCTGTTGTAAATAATCAAAGTCCTGAACAAAAACTGCTTGCTCTGTTTTTTCTTTAGTCATCTTGACCTACAGCAGCAGGAGTTGCCAATGATGATGCCCTCTCATGTTTAAGAAGTCCAAGGACAATAAACAGTTGCTTTATCCATATTTCATTTCTGTATAATACCACAAAGTCTATTGTACAAGGACTTGCTGAAAGATACAGCTTAGTATGATAATAATTAGGATATATACAGTTTTGTAATGGGAGTTACAAGACAGTATAGGATCATAGAATTTTTTAGGTAGGAAAAGAAATTTAAGATCATTGAGACCATTAATCAAAGAGCTCTTTGCATTTCATCTTATTACTAACACAGAACTGAGGTATTCTTGGATTATGAATAACCAATTTCAAAAATTCAATTAGAAGTAACATGGGTTGTCAGTGAGCAGGGAGAGTGCTGCAAGTGATTTAATACTGAACCCTGAAGCAATGAATAAAAAAGTCCTTAGTAATGCCTTAGTGTTCTTCTATAGAAATGAACATACAAAACAATTCAGCTGTGATATTGAATCCTCTTCTGTGTATTGTAATTCAAGAATGAGCTAGCCTTGATTTTTGAAAAGCTAAATTACAAAAGATGAAAAGTCATTGTATGGATCTACAGGGAAAAACTATGCTGCTCATGTTTTTCTCATATTTTGACCCCCTCTTCTCATTTAGAAATGCATTAGTGAAATATGCAGCAGGAATGTTTTCTCAGAAATTGATATTGCAGTCATACTTTGTTGTACAGTTAAAAAGTGTCTTCCTTCTCTGAGTATAGGGAATGTTCTGAGGAGATTTTCTGCAATGACTCCACACATGGGAAGTGGGGAGATTTTTGTGGGGTAACTCTGGTTTTGATTATTCATCTCGCTTAAATTCCAAGAAAAGAGGCCTCAATGTTCCTGAGACAGAGAAACCAGATGCCTTTTCTTTCTCCCCTGCCATTCCTAGGATCACTTCAGGATGCCTGCCTCATGCCAGCAGTTATGTCTGGCTCCTCTCCCCATTTTTTTTTAAATTTACAACTAGTTTTCAGTTAAAGTCATTGCTCTTGGTTACAGAAAAGAAATTAAAAATGAAATTATGCCAGTGTAGTAATTGTTTCATTCAGTGCCATAGAAATTTTAATCTTATGTATGAGGTATTCTAATTAAATAACTCAGCTTCTCAATTCCTGAGCACTTTTGCATCAATGTGGGGAACTTGGAGGTGACCAGTCTACAGGATTCAACCCAACAAGTGTGGGAGGCAAAAACATCTATGAAGACCCTCAAAGCAGTTAAAAAATGCCCCCCTTTTTTGCTTTTTTTAGTACATATATTTCAAACAAAGCTAGGTAAACCAAGTGTTTCACTAACAGTAATGGTAAAACACCATCTTAAGTCTATAGTAAAAGCAGCTGTATAGCATGGAAACACAAAGCAAAATATGTCATTAGGTGTTTCACTCCAACTATCTTGTAGTGGTTCCTTTCTTCTTTTAGTGAACAAATTTGTCTCATTCCCCATTTTATTTCTAAAAGGAAATTATAGTTGCAATCTTTGTAAGATTATATTTGTAAGAAATTATTGTTGTAAGAAATTTTTGCTGAAGTCTCTGAGATTATTTGCAGTATCAATCCTGTTTCAGGCACTGTGTGCCTGGTAACAGCAAAAGATGACTATGAATATTTCAAACTAAACCAAATCCACACCGAGACATGTGTTTTCAAATGTGCTGTGATCACTGCTCATTATCCAGTTTAGGCACACAAAGATTGGCTTTGTGGTGCCTCCTTCAATTCTGCTTCCTCTTTCATTTCCACCTTCCTTTCGACTTCCAAGTAGTAAACATAAAAATAAGGTCCAGAGTAGTGAAGATCTCAAATTAAGATCAAAGGTAGAGTTGGGAACAGACTCAGAGTGCTGTGTTAGTGCTTAACCTCAGGGTGTGGATATCCTAGCTCTTCTTCAGCATTTCTTCCACTTCTGGAAAGGAATGAATTATAGCTGATATTTCACACTAGAGTGAAGCCACTCATCTTTGAAAATTCATGCCTTTGCCACTTAGCATGCTTTCCAAAATCAATAAAATACTGTGTGCTTTGCCCTAATGGCGAAGAGCTTGAGGCAATGTAGTAAACTGCAATAAGAGGAGGCAGCTGGCAATTTATCCCTGCAGTGATGGGAGGCTCTGCTTGAACTATGGCTGGATAACCTTAAATGTGCATGGAAAATGTAATCTCACCTTTTGAACTCAAAAGCATAGTACACCAAGAGGAACCAAGCATCTCAGCAGATCTGTCATGAAAATAATATTTTTAAATAAAAATAGTTTAAAGTTTTGTAATTTGTCATAAAGCTTATGGTTTTGAGGAATTTCCTTTTTTAGGCTCAAGAGAGCAGTAAATTTTACTCTGCTGTCCTGCTCCATGCTCATCCTTGCTGAAGTACCGAGTTCTTAATTAGGCTGAGGGCATTGTGAGGCAATTTAGCCTCTATCATGTTTCACTTGGAATTATTTTTGCATCTATTTGCAAAATTCAAAATGTGTAGGGAAATAAGAGATAGCAATTTCAGCATCCTTCTGCGCCCAAGCTTGTTTAAAGATGAAGTTGGCAAAGCAGAGCAGATATTGTTTAGATCTAGTATCTTTGATTTCAAACATAATGGCTTCAGCCTGATTTTACAGGGAAGAGCTTTTCCCATTTATTTACAGCTGGAAGGTTTGAATCTGTAGTTACTTGGCATTTATAGATGGGGGTTAGAAGTTCTGTTGACTGCGTTGCTTTTTAAACCTGAGCAAGGTTAAATAGGCATAATCACAAATTCTGCTCACATCATGCAGTGGCAGTGTTGACATGGAAATTGTTCCTAAAATAAGTAACAAATATTTCTCGCACTGAAGACACTACTGCTGCAATATGACTGTTAATGCAGTCTAAACAATCTCTAGGCAAACTCTGTGATGTCCAGTGGCATGTTAAACATGCCAGGTATGTATTCCCAAATACAAATTCATGGAAAGAAGAGTTTTGAGATCTCTGCCTTCACAGTGATGTTTAATGATGAAACAAAAACAAAGCTAACAATAGATAAAAGTAACAGTTGATTAATGCAAAGCAAAAATAACAGAACGATACTTACGATGCAGATTTGCAGTGAGCCTACGTGTTTTTCCTCATTACAAGATGTGTGTTTCTTTTGATGAACAATCTTGACACGCAAAATATTGGGGAAAAAAAAAAGTTAATCATAATATAAATGTACTCCATACATTTGGAAGACAGCTAACACTGCCAGTAATGATCCATGGATATTTCTGTTTTCAAAATATCTAGAATAGCTTTAGACACAAAAAAGTTCTTTCATATGCTCCTAATTAAATATTTAAATTTTAAATCTTACACTTTTTTCTTTTTCTTTTAATTCTCTGATGTTTTTTTCCTAGATAAGAGTCAGCTTTCCCTGACTAAAATTGTCCTACTATTGATTGCAGTGATAAAAGAGCAAAGTTCTCAATCAAACAACTTTTGTGTAATTATCTCTGCTGGATACAACACTGGGTCAGTTGCCATTTTGTAGTCATAACATACTAATTAAAAATTAGTATGCAAAAATTCTAAATGCAGGTAAATTTTGAACCAGTGAAAGACTGAATAGATTTTTTTTCCTGCCTGATTTTCTAAGAAATTTTTGCAATATTTTTTCTCATATTACATATATTCTGCTTGGTGATCAGCACAATTTGATCATCAGAACTGTAAATTAGCTCTGCTGTTAATATGATGCCAGTTTTGGGGGAGAAGCCTCCCGGTAAATTGCAGTAAAGGTTACCTCCAGTTTCTTGTTTCAAAACCACCCATCAACTGTCAAATTTAGTTTGGGGAAAATATAGAAACAAAATCGGAGCTCAAAAGGTACTGGGCTTTCCTCTGGACTTTACATCCTACCTGGTCAATTTGAAAACATATTTTATATGTCTGGAAGATTGAGATTAATCCCTATTGCTCTGTCACTATTATAGTTAATACTATGTGTCAGCATCCTGTAGCTACGGGTTCTGAAAATCCCTTGTATGTAAAGTAAAGCTGGACTCATTCCTTTATAAATAATCCTACTTTCAGATTTAAAAGTTTTTTTCCTAACTTCCATTAGGGTTTGGTAGCACACAAACATGCAGTTTAAGTCTATACAGTTATTGGATTTGTTATGTTCTGTTCTAATTTAAGGTGCAAACATTATGACTGATGTGATATCTTCAGTCACAACACCTGGCCGATGAAGCAAAGCCAAGCCCAGGGAGAACTGGCCTGGACTGACTCCACTAAAATCAACAAAGAGATTCCCACTGTCTTCAGTGAGCAAAGAATCATAACTTACCTAAATTAGGAAACTAATAAAATGCTCATATGTATGGAAAACCCAGTCTTTGTTATTCATATACAAGCCTTCCTCAATAGATCTGGGAAAGATTGGAAGCACTGTGCTAGCAGTGGGGTTTTTTCCTTTAGATGAAGAAATCTAGGTTGTGCAACCTGTCACAGAAATAATATAGGTATATTATTATATACCTTTATATATTATTATACATATATACATTATTACAATATAGATTATAATCTATGTTGTTATAATATAGACTATTATATTATACAGGTATAATATACAGTCTCTTCCCATGCAGTCTGTGATATATAGATTCCATGAATAAAGGCCTCAATCCTTTTTATCTCACAATTAATTGGTTGAGGAAGTACAGTTTATTCTTCGTTTAAAATTAGTGTTACTGTCCTACACACTAGTGAATAGCTCTTATGCTCCGTCTCAGAACTGGTTGTTAATACAGGCTCTTCATTTATTACTAATAAATCTCTAGAGGAAGTCCTTTTGTGCAAGTAACACAGGTATAAGTCCTACTTAGAGTAAAAAGTATTTTGATGTAAGAATTTTAAAAAATGCAAGCACCAGCACTCTTATTATTTTCAAAATAAAAATCACACATATTGGCCCTAATCCCTTGCTCCTCTGCAAACCAGACTGTTTTGCCATGAATGGGGCATTATAAAACAGCAATTATTATTACGCATTTGGCTACTCTTTACATAAAAGCAATAATAAAAGGGAGAATGGAAGAAAAAATGCACTAGTGTTTAATTCTGTCTTTTTTGTGAGCAGTATCTTTAATTATGTAGAGCAGTTAATGGAACAAAGTAGCCTGAGCTATTTTGAGAGCACAAATTTCCTCAGTGGTTAAAAATTTGGCTTCTGGACAATTTTGCTGATAGTTCTGTAAAACTGTGTTTTTGGCAGCTAGGCAATGGTTGCAGTGTGTCTGCATTTGTTTTTTAATCACAGTGTCATAGCCACATTTTTCCAGTCTAGTGAAGCAAGAACAGGCATGCAGATTTAATTTGTTTCTGACTCCAGAGGAGTTTTTGCTGGCTAAATGTATTTACTATTGTGTTGCTCTCAGCCCCAAGAGTTCACTGAACAAAGGGCAGCGTTCCGCTCCCCAGCTGTAAATTCACTTTTAGACGTTCATCACACACAGAGGTTTCCTAAAGAACTGGGGCAGGGAGTGGCTGTTTGAAGCCTTGCGCCTATTTGCCTCTAAAAACACAGACCTCATCTGTTACTGTGTGCCACACAGTCACCAGGTTGCCTGAAGAAATAAGTTACTACAGAGCAGATCTTTTTTAAAAGGGACCTATGAAAATTCAACAGGATAAACATACTAACAACCTGTATAGTGTAATGCTGATTTGTACGTGCTTCTTTGAAGGTCTGTAATTGTACACAGAATTATTGCAGTTCTGTAGGTTCAATTAATCATCTTCTAGATTTCCATAGCAGAAATCTAAATTTCTATGGGGTATTTCAAAACATCTATACAAAAGATATATGTTTTAATATTACAAGATTGCCCATAAGGGATGAGAAATTTCATTTTCGTCTCAGCACATGGCAGAAGACCTTGATGTTTTTATATCTCAAATTAATACTAGTAATGAATAATGTTATAGTTGTTCTTGTGTTTTCCTGGCATGGCATTTTCCCCATCATACTTAAAATACAGGATTTGAATGTATGAGGTACTACTCTGTTTTGAGCCTAGATAGTAAATTCTGTTTGTGAAGCATAAAGGAAATATTTGATAGTCAATAGTATACTCAAAATGTATCAAATACCTGGGAAAACATAGAATTTTCAAGCTTCACATGGAAATTTTTGTAATGGCCAAATTTTATTATCATTGCCATCCATCCACGGTATATGGCACCAAAACAATAAGTTTTACTCTGATGTGCAAGTATCAGCACATGGAATAGCTTTGCTGAAATTTTGAGGGTTCTTAATCACTTTTGCTACTGTGATTTTCAAATATTGTTGGTAATTAAGAGGAACTTGCATTTCATTAGATTTATGTCTTTCCTGGTCTCCACTGTAGTGGCTTACTGTCAAAGGAACTTTTAAGCAACTGAAGGTTCTATAGATGTATTAATGCTGTTAGATTATTTTCATTTCAAAAATGTAATATACTTCAAGAAAAACGGAATATAAAATCATAAAAATTTATATAGATTAAAAGTATTGTTATAAAACTAGAAAACTATGCACATGTTGTCCGGTTATCTCGGCTGTTTGAGGGGCCTGGAAAGGCCCGGGGTGGCCTTGGCGCAGCCCGCGTATCGAAGAACGAGAAGAGGCTTCAGTTCTTCTTTCGGTTTTTATGTTTATTAATTGTTTATCTAAAAGATGTTCTTTCAGCCGAACAAAGATCTGCTCAGCAGTCAGCCATGAGCACACTGTCTGCCCTCCCGGGCAGCCACGTATCTTTATACCCATTGTTACGTGTACAATATTTATCATTTTTCCCCAATACCATTTATTCTTATAACTCGGTGTACTCTCAGTAATAACCAATCCAAAGGTGCCACCGTGGCCAAAGAAGATGGAGGAGAAGAGGAAGAAGAAGAAGGACAGGACACACCCCAATTCCTCCATCTTACTCCTCTAAACCCCCCTGTACATAAATCTTAAACCTTGTGTCTCACCCTCTAATTAACTAATCCCTTCACCATTCACCCGGTGAAGCCCTCCTATCCTCATCCTGTGTAGGGTCAAAGTCCAGCCACCAGACACTTCTGGCAACATTCCAGGACTCCCGAGCCCCCCAAGGTGGTCTCGGTGGCTCAGCATCTCAGGACTGAGATCTTGAGATCCGACAACATGTTTCACAGGAATAAAGATTAAACATTGAGAAGATGTTCATCTTCTGGAAATTTTAACCTGCCTGTTTTCTTAAAAGTTGCACTAGCTTAATTAAGTTGCCCTAAAATCATAAAAAAACTTTTTATTATTAAGTATGTAATCTAGTTCATCCAGAGAACTGTAAAACTTATGCAAATTAATTTGTTTCCTGTCTGGTTTACTACGATTGCATTGTCACATATAAGCAGACAAGCCACATGTGATTTCAATTAATCAGCTGGTAGAGGACACAGTATATGTGCAGTGACATGCAGATTGCTCTGGGGTAATTTACCTTTGAATTCACTGATAAGGTGTCCAGCTCTAAGCTCTTAATTCTTTCTGCTTGGATACTTAAACTGAGACAGTGAAATTCCATCCCAGCTTTGCCCTCCCTTCAGGCACCAGAGCCCTTGATTTTGTGAAATCTCTGTGGTTTTGGTTTTGCTGTAAGTTATGAGGCTGCATCAGGATGCCTCAACACTGTGGGAAAGGGCAATTATATTCCTTAATTGGTAAATATTTTTAAAGGAAATGCTTCTTGTCTGAAGGACATGGATCTTCCTTGTACCAAAAGATACTTTTGTGAAAAGCCTGAAATAATTCTTTGCAGCAAGAAAATGTTTATTTGAACAACTGACCAAAAGAAATATGTCCAAAGGTTATGACCACCACCAGCAAACTCAAAGGGTGACACAGTGTCTCTTTAGAGTGTTTATGCATTTAGCTGATAGCATTTCTCTGTATAATACCCATGAAGACATGGCTGAGAGAAGGGGGAAGTCATACAGATAGCATCCTCATCATAAACTCCAGACTAAGAGATATGTCTTTAATTGAGAAAAGATGATACTTTCTTGGATCTGACACTGAAATGATTACTCAAATCTGTAGTTTGTCAGGATTAACATGCTCTTTCTCATTCCCATCAGAAGTGGTAATTGGAAGCTTTCAGTAAGAAAGAGCATATTCATCTCCAGTCAGATAAGTCCAGTTTGCCACCACTTATTTCACTTATCCCATGTAGAGGATGATTTGATGATGCTTTATTTTCTCAGATCTCTTTTTTTTAACAGAACCACAGCCAACATAATCTATTTTAGAACTGGCTCAGGGTAAAAGTAATTTCTCATCTGAGCTGTGCTGCCTCAAATGATAGATTTGGGATTTCAAGACCAGTACTATTACCAGTCATTTCTTCAAGTGTTTGGAGAATCTCACCTCGAAAGAGGTAAAAACGGGCCACAAACCTTCATCTAAACTCTAAATGACCAAAAAGTGATTTACAGTTCTGCCACTGAGTGTTTCACCAAATGGTCGTACTAAACATAGTTATTTGCACAATACATTCTTTCAGGATTTACAAAACAACATGAATAAAATAGAGACTGTCCCATGTCTGGGCACAAACGTTGGCTCAAAGCATGTATTTCTGGAGGTCAAGGGATGTTTAGTAACTTGTTTTATTATATTCAGATATGTATTTTTATTTCTAGTAGAAAGCATGCCATAAGAAAAGCCCGTTATTTAAAATGAACTCACTAGAAACACCAAACAGCTGGAATGATTCTAGTACAAAATTATCCATCTTCTCTGTGAGTCTTTCCCCTTCTTTTTTATGGCCACCCAAAAATACACAGCTGCCTCTAGACTTCCTCAAAAATGCTGAGGAACTTCCCTTTTGTAGAAAACTTCCATCATTCCTGTTAGTGTGGAGGCACTTCTCGTCCTTTTTCTCTGCAGATGTGAAATGCAGTGATGGTCACCTCTTGTCACATGACAAGGCATTTTAAAAGTACAAAAATGTGGAATAAAATCTCATATATCCACTTTCTATGAACATAATAATGAATTAGAAAGTCCAAGAGTACTTTCATACTATATCCCTGATTGCAAAGCATTCATTTCGTATAATTTATACTTTAGGAATAATCTTATTTTTAAACCTTTTTCCCAAGATTCTATTTTAAAATCCTACTTTCTCTGAGTGAGTTGAATTCCCACATACTGCTGAGTCCAGTCATACAAATGAAAGTCAATGGATGTGCTTCAGTTAAATATTCAGGAACGGTGGTAGAGAAAACCTCATTATGGTCCCATCTACAGGGCAGTAGGTTTTAAACTTGCCACTTGACAGAGGATCTATTCTCATCACTTCATCAATTACAGATTCCATGCTTCAGGCAGTCCTAAAACTGATCTTCTTTTGAACATTTAAAGTAGGCAGGAGCAGGCTGGCCAATACCTTTCATTTTGCCCAAAATGCATTAGGCTGCTTCTGAATATTAGCTTAATGATCTAGAATGGCAAAACTGCTAATGGATGCAAGGTGCTCTTGAGGAAGTTAGTAAAATGTTCTTAAATGTCTTATCAGGTCTGTCTTTTCTCTCACTGGAGCAATTCCTGAGGACAGGCACTTATGTTTGCTTTGAATCTTTCATCTTTTTAATTTATGCATAACAAACAAATAACTAGATGAAAGCTATTTTGCCTGAAGTTACTAAATATTTCATATTATCACTAATCAGTGCCTATAGCACACCTTTTCAGCCTAGACAGCAAAGAGGTAAGCATCTCAAAACCAGCTTGATCTGTAGGCAGGTGTCAGGAGATGCTTTCAAGGTCGTTTCCCTGCCTGTCTGAGAAAACAACAACTGAGTTGTAATGTGGCATGAAAAATGAGAAGCCATTTCAGAGTGGGAAAATTTGCAAAGTAAATATTTTTTATTTCTCCCTGCCTATTTTGAAGCCTATATATTATAATAATGCTTAGTTAAATATAAAGACTTATAGAGAAATGTCCATGAGGAATTGTATTTAAGTGCAACTAAACCTGTGAAATTGCAGGGGTAAAGACTATTGCCAATACATCATAAAGGTGAATCTAGGACTCTAATTACTAGCAAAGCAGAGCCATCCTAAGTGTTCTCATAGAAATGTTGTTTTGCAGTAGATATCCTTAGACTGTGCTGCTTTCAATTGTCATGGATGCTTTGGCTCACCAGCAACTGAATGCCATCCCAAGGAGCATTTCTGCTACTGCTGTGTGTTCATTAAAGGAGATGCTTTAAAAGCTGAGGAGAAGACAGACTCAAATTAAGAAACCTAAAGTCAGACTCAAAGTAAGAAAACTAAAATCCAATCACAGCTTTTAAAGGCAAGTTCCCTTTCCAGCCTGTTTGAAAAGTAGCTACCTGATCAGTCAATTTACAAGTCTCAGATACACAATAGATTTCCAAGAAACAGGTAACTAACAGATCTGTAGCTATTTCTAGCACCACTATATCTTGAAATGTCCATTCTTTGGAAGGAACTAAAAGGTTTGCTCTTAAATTTTTCTCTTACAGCCATAAACTACTCAGTTCCAGTACACCTGTGCACAGTGACCAAAGGGGTAATATGGAATCATGCTTTGTTTAAGATGCATATTAAGCTTAACATGAACATTCTGACTTGAATGCATTACACCAAATCCCTTCTTCTCCTGAAAAGCAGTGCTCCTTTGGCCTTCTTCTAGATTTTCAGGAAAGAAATTATAGGCTGTGATAGTGCAGAAACCCTTCTGTACAGACTAGTCAGAGTCATAGTAATCATTTCAACTTTCCTGGACAAAGTGGCAAACCTGCATGTTTAAGGAAGTATGAAAATATTGTTCCCTCTCATTTTTAGGCTCCTACATAAATAAACATTTCTGAAGTCACAACTATGTTTTTTCAGTGTGACTGTCACAGCAAATGTTATTGAAGGTATAATCAGCTGTTACTTCTATGCAGCTCATATCATTTGACATGTAAGATTAGGCAGCTGTATAAAGTTATCTAATGGTGTGTGAAACTCTCTGGAATTAAGACCTGTATTAATTAGAAAAAAATTGATGCAATTACATTAAGTGAAGACATTTCTACCTTCCATTTATATTTTGATATATTTTGCTTGTGGTCTGTTTATGTTGTGTTTCTTTGTTTGTTTTTTTATTAGAGGACAACAATGGATGGTCTCTGCAATTTGATAAACATTATACAAAGGACAAATACAATAAACTGAAGTCTCTGTATGCATTTCAGACAAAGACACCTGAGTGCTGTAAGTAAATTACAGATATTATTTTATTACTGCTGATTCCTAGAAAGAAATACAGAGCAAATATATTCTTAGCAGGAAATTTAGTGCTGTTTCATTTTTAGTTAAACAGCATAATATCTCAAATGAACAAATGCTAATTTGAAGCTAATTTCAGTTTCATTAAGGATGATTCATTTTGTGCAAGAAAAGTGTCAAACAAATTTTAATTAGCATATGCCAATTAGGAGGACAATATAAATGTTTATCTAAATATGCTGATACTGCTGGAGAGACCATAGAACTGGCATGTATTTCAGAGTGAAATGAAGGCAACATTGCTCCCAGTTCATTTCTTTGTACATCAAATGAAATTTGCAAACCTCCACTATTTACACAGGTCTTTGCAGAGACTTTTTGATTCTGCTGTCTACTATGATGAGCAAAGACTTCCTGACCCATTTTTGGCCTATTTTCACCCATGGAAATTGTGTTCCTTCTAGCAATAAGATTGCTGAATAATCTAAAGAAGTGTTGAAAAAATCATATTCCAGATTCCTGCATATCATGCCTAAGGTTCAAGAGCTTTTACAAGCTCTTTCACAGCAGTAATATAATTTTTGTGTCCCTTTATATTTATTGTTAGATTCCTCCAAAGTCTAAATCAATTTTGTAAAAACATTTGCCTTCATTGTGTTTAAAAGAGCCTGCTATGTCTGTCTTTGTGTTTGTTGTTCTTTTATACCCTATTTCTTTTCTCCACATGCTATCACATCTCACATGCCACCCTTTGCCCTGACCATGTTCTTGCTCTCCTGCAGTGGCTGGAGATGTGCCAGCAGAGTGCACCTGCCAGGGCCTGGAGGTTTTCTGTGATGCTGCCAAACTACGTGCTGTCCCATCCGTCTCTGCAAACATAACCATATTGTAAGTAGAGAAGTCACCTGGTCTCTTGCTCTGTTCAGGTTTGACTGTCAATCCTACAACTTTTTACAACTACAGCCTCATAATTATCATCAGTTGATGCTTGGGAAGCACTGTGCCTCTCTGTTGACAAGTACCTTAATATTTTAAGTACAGATTTTCTTTAAACAAAAGGGGAGAAAAGAAACTAAGGAACCAAAAAACTCTGTGAACTGATCATTTCATGTTTGCAACAGTGACTTCAGCTACAAACAATTTCAGAATAAAGGAAAATCTACAAAAGAAATGCTTCCTTTTAAGACAAAATGCTTAGAACCTGTTTCTTTTGCTATGATCATGCCAATATTCCTAGTCTGTGTTCCTGTCAATAAAGTCAATAACCTTGAACTTGGTGGAACTCCCTGCTGGAGCAAATCTATTTAGATCTCATTTGATGTTTCTGAATATGCTGTTATTTAAAAGGATTTAATTGGTCTGACTCATCATGCAGATATGTATTTGTAAGCCAAACTGTTTTTTAAGAGACCAGAATATGGCTGATGTGCTCTTGATTTGCACATTGATGTTTGAGAAGCAGTTTTAGGTGTGGTGAGCAGGGAGCAGCATCCCATGTCCTTACCTGAGGAGCTCCCCCACAGATCCAGGTCATGGATCTTTCCTTTTGGTACCAGCCTGTGTTCAGGTTCTCCTGGTTGGGTCCACCTTCAAACACTGCAACCATTCATAACAAAAACTGATGCGGAATGTCAAACATCTATTTAAACTGGCTTCTGGCTCAGGGTCGGAAAAGAGTTCAAAAATACTGACCCAATTCTACCTGTAGAAACAGCAGAATTCAGCTGGCTTTCAGGCTAAATTCTCTTCTAATCAAACCACATCCTATAGGAATTTTGTTCTTGACAGGACTCTTGAGTGTCTCCAGTGGAGATGGGACATAGGGATATATGAACTGGGAAATACACTCTGTATGCACTTGAGGTTTGAAATAAATCTGTTGTTTATATTCAAATCTTTTTCATTCTTAGATTTAACTATTATTTTGCCAGTTTTTCCTGGGGACATGGATTTTATTATTATTATTATAATGTATTTTTCTTACTGTTTTAAATAGATACAAGCATACAGAAAAACAGAAGTAGCATGTTCAGAAGGTTTCATGTTGCTTTTGTTGTTTGGCAGAGTGAGAGCTGCCCTTATTAAATAACAAAAAGTGCTGTAGGAACCTGGGACAATAGTTTTACTGTATGCATTCATTCCTACAGGTCTTTTCAGAGGAATCTGCTGAGGAAACTTTCTGCTGATGTTTTCAAGAAATACCAGGATCTCAAAAATCTGTAAGGGAGTGATATAACATAAAATACCTATCTAGTGTCTTAAACATTCATCCTTTTCTTCTTCCATATGTGCACCTTAACATTAAAGTACCAAAAGTCTGGTTTGTCTCACCCTTTGGTACCTCATGTGTGCCCTGTTTTGCTCAAGTACCTTGATTTGACATCTGTCTTTTTGCAAGGCCATAATTTCTGCATTTTCAATGGCTTATGTTTATGGACTGGTTTATACCAGAAAAACACTAAACTTTAATTTTGTGGGAAGGATGCTACATTTATAATAAATATGCCAAATCGAATTAAAGTAAGTTGATTGATTTATTCTGGCAAAAAAGTTTGGAAACTCAAATTTCCCATTATCATGGAACGTTCATTCCCATGGCACATGGTTTCACTCCTAGTTATGTCTGGTATTGATTTGATAATGCCCAAAGTCAAATTATTAAGGCAATATAATACTGTGTTATGTTTTCCAGTGTGTAACATACATACCGTTCAAAACTCATAGCCTTAAACAAGTTTTCTTTATATAGAAGTAGTGAAATAAAAATTAAATGCAGAAGTCTGGAGTAGGGCTTCTATGTAACCTATTCCAAGTGTTCTTTCATGGGAACTGTGCTACACTGCAGCACCATCTTGTGTTCTGAAAGTTAAGTCCCAATATGTCCCTTAAATTCCTGAAAGGTAAGTTTTCACTAAAATAAATAAATCCATACCTATCTATATATGCATAAAAATTTGATTCTAATATCAATTTCACACCCTTCTGATTGATAATTTTACATTTTTCAATAGATCTTGAGCAGTGTTTGGCAGAAACACATTTTGTAAAACCAATGTCCGATTTCTTACTGCTTTCCAGCAGGAATGCATCTACATGCCTCATTAGGTGGAATTTGATTTAAAGTAACTATGTTTAAATATTATTCAGAGAATAATGTTATAATGCCTTTAAATTATTTGAAAAAAATTGGCATTTGCAGTTGATATTTTTCAATTCATTATTTCATCAAAGTAAATAAAGAAATACAGAATTTTTTTAATAGTATCTTTAGTTTACAGGAGATCAATAAGTTTTGCTGGATATTTTTAAATATATTATCTTACTAATACAATGTTTTGATAATTCTCTAATACCACAAAAAAAATCAAATTTTTTTTTTTTACATTTACTGTACAAAATTTTGGTTTCAGCAGAGATCTTGGTAAATTCAGAGATCACAGAGGTGAGCCCTGAAAGGTTAGGACCTAATCAAGTAGATTTTAAACCATCACTCCACTGTTCATCTTTGGCAAAGCAAGGATCCATTGGAATTATTTTTATGATTTTGCTCTTTGCATGAATTTCTTTAAAAACAACCTTGCAATCTTTCCAGCTATAGCTGTGAAATGGTTATTGTCAAATTCAAGGTGTAACAAATATAACAGCTTCTTTTAAATTATCAAATGTGCATTCAGTTTAGCTGATAGATTTTAATTGGTTACTTATGTTTGCTTTAACTTCACTTGTTTAGAGAATAAATTGTTTTGGGTTTGCATCTTCTTAGGTATCTTCAGAATAATAAAATCAGAGCCATATCTGAACGTGCTTTCAAAGGCTTATACAACTTGACAAAACTGTAAGTATTGCTTTTAGAATACTGAAGTAAAAAGTTTCAGGCAGAGTTCTGAGAATCTCTCTCTCCCTGGTTACATAATAGGAGCTTGCAAAGTGGTCCAAAACTTTAATCCAGTGATTGAATTGAGAAGGCAAAGACAGATAAGGAGGTCTCTGTGCAAGTTTATCTGGCAGGACAGTATTTTGAAAAGAAAAGCTGGCTCCATAGTTTGATTCTATTCCCCAAATCCTCAGGATGGAAGAAGGAGACAGTATGGTAGTTACACTGCAGAGAGCCAAAGAGAATGAAGAAAGAGTAAAATGAAAGTGAGAGCTTGTGATGGGTGAAAATTCTTTTGCACAGTGTTTTGGTTTACAAATGCAATTCAAAGTAACCAGTATAGGTGATGAAAGGAACATTTTTTTTCTTTATTTTGCAACAACTTGTTGAAAGGTGTTTCTAACTTTTAAGGGAAGTGCTCAGTGAAAGATACAACACATAAATTGCACTGTTTGGTTCAGAACTTTTACTGCAATGTTTTCAGAAGGAAAGTTTTAGCAATGTGCAAATCAAAGCTGTACCTCTTATTGTTTCCATCACACAAGTGTGGCTGAATAACTGTTATTACAGCTGCTGTTATTATCTTCCCAGACCATTTATAGTACCCCTCCCCATTCATTTTCAGCTTTTCTTTTTCCATTATTCTGGTATCTACATTTATGACTAATATCCTTAGCAAAGACTGAATGGGATCCTGGAAACTTTCATGGAACAAATCACTCCACAGAAGGAAACTGGAAAGGGTCTAAAATATGACACAGTGAAAATATTTAGCTGGCTGTACTTTCTTATAGATAAGACAAAGTGCTGTACATAATTGCTCTTAAAATCCTAACTAGAAAGAGTCCTGCCTTGCTCTCAAACAATGGCATGAAAATCACCAAAGTTAAAAAAATTATATTAACAAAAGAGGAGTATTCTGGCAAATTATCAAGGAAAAATAATCTTAAAACTCATTTTCATGTGTTTGCTGCTAAATAATCATTCCATTCATTCATCTTTGGTTGGTCTTGTTTTAGATATCTGAGCAACAACAAGATAACGAATTTGGAGCCTTTTGTCTTTGCAGACCTCCACAGACTTGAATGGCTGTATGTTGTTTTTCTATTTGTATATTTATTTACTCAATAATTAATTAATTTTTATATATAATTAAATATTTTGATTGCTTTCATTTTTGTGCATAGCATTACTTTGGACTAGCTAATAACTCCTGTTACGCTGTGCAAGGTAAAAATGCAATTGGCTTTGGTGAGAGCAGAAAATAGCTCTTGAGCCTTAATGACTTCAATGACTGATAACTTTC
Organism: Zonotrichia leucophrys gambelii; assembly: GCF_028769735.1. Classification (NCBI taxonomy): domain Eukaryota; kingdom Metazoa; phylum Chordata; class Aves; order Passeriformes; family Passerellidae; genus Zonotrichia; species Zonotrichia leucophrys. The sequence continues at coordinate 22,450,885 of NC_088173.1, read as the reverse complement.
AACAATGGCAAAAAATGTTTATTAGTAATTGCTCGTTACAAAAGAATATAGTAAGTAACCTAGGTACTATAAAGCAGTAGACAGATATTTTTTGGGCAGGTCTTTTCCTGTAAATACTGCTTAAAATGTCCAGACAAAATTACTCTCATAACCTGAAATATTGGCTCATTACTGCTTTTCGGAGAGATTTTGAATAAGTTATTAAAAATAAGCAAATACTGTCTTACATTCTCCTGCCTGTTTGGGGCTGTTGGATTGCCACAGAATAATGTTAAGTTGGGCTGCTTTGTTTTTACAGAGAATCCTATCAAAGTGTCCTGATCAAAGGATTTAAAAGCCTCAAAAGAAAACACTTTTTTCTAAGTTGAAAGAAATTATTTTCCCTAAGTTACTTTTTTTTATTATTTTTTTCTGAAAGGAAATTAATATCTTAAACCATCAAGGAATAGTGTGTTCATTTTTATAAGCAGTTTGACTGGACTTTTGAAGAAATTCACTACAAAGCATGTTAACTTTTATTCTCTCTTCAATTTAAGACTGCAGTCAATTATCAATCTGATACATGTTTTGCTGTAATTTATAGGATAATTGAAAACAACAGGATAAATCGAATCTATCCATTAACATTCTATGGACTCAAATCCCTTATTCTTCTGTAAGTATGAAACAAGAGAAAAAAGGCTCTGTAAAAAAAAATTAAGAGGAAAGGCATATGCATATAAACAACTGTGTTTGCTCACCCCGGAGTGCCAGCAGTACACCTGCAGCTTTCCCTTACCCCAGGCAAAATGTGCTAGAGTGGGAGGATTTTGGCAGCAGGGGACATGGAATGTCTGGAAAAGTATAGGGAGAAGGGTGAGGAAAGTGATAAAAGGTGTCACTGAGAGGGCAGGGCCGAGGCAGCTGCAGCTCCAGGTGTCCTCCAGAGCCATGGTGGGACAGGAGGAATCCCACAGTCCCTGCCCCTGGTGGCAGCCCGACCCCCCTCCCCAAGAGCCTGTCTGTGATCTGCCACTGCCCTCTCCAGCCTGAAAGATGAGGGAAACCTCCCCCAATATCCCACTTCCTCCATCACCCACAGAACTTATATGTTCTGACTGAATAGTAGATTTGTATTGGATTTCTACATTTCATTTCAATAGCAGTGAAGTGGTGTGAACATCTTTCCTTTACCTGGACATTAGCAAGCTAAGGATAAAATATTGCTGCACAGTATGCCACAGAGAAAATATGTGAATGTTGAAGAAAATAATACCTCTTTCAAAACTATTCAAGATTGGAATGACTTTTTTTCAGAAGTGCATAAGAGACATGCATTTTTCTATGATGTAACTGTGCAAATATAACCAGCTGTACTAATCCTCTTTTTTTTTTTTTTTTTTAGAGAGATGATGAATAATTCTCTTGCTCGTTTGCCCGACAAACCTCTGTGCCAATACATGCCAAGATTAAACTGGCTGTAAGTCTACCTTGTTTCACTGGGAAAATATTATTTTGTTGTCTTTGTAAGGCAGTTCCACACCACTTTTTCTTATGGGGAGCTGGATCTTGCAGAGTGCCCGCTGGGTCACTGCAGGGCTGATGGCCTGAAGTCATCAGTTGAGTGTGCAGAAGTGTTACATGTCTGCCTCCCACTCTCTTCTGTGTAGTCAAATTCTGGTAGTAGTTTTCCTCAATTGCCTTAGAATAAGTGCCTGAGTTTATTTTCAATGACTGATGGGGTTCTTTTATATCCCAGAGACCTTGAAGGCAACCATATCCACCACGTGAAAAATGCCACTTTCATGTCCTGCAGCACTCTAACTGTACTGTAAGTAATTGCATATGCTGGCTAGCCAGAGTGAGATGTGCTTATGCTGAACAGTCAAGTGGTTCATTACAGCTAATAGAAAAGTTTCCTGAGTATGGTGGTTATTCATCTCTTGAGGATATTAAATTAAAATATTTGGTTTGAAGTGAGCACCGCACAGAATATCTATTGTTTATATTTTACAGCGAAGTTCAGCATTGAAATATATAACAAGATTTCACTGAAGAGACTTTGGTGATACTAAGATACAGAAATTTTCATTATATCCTTTGTATTGGAGTCAAAGATCTCATAATGAGAACTAGCAAACAGAAAAAATACATAGCTTGTTGCTTATTTTAATTGGCTGGTGGGTTGACTGCCTCATCAATTTTAGAATTTTCTCCAAAGTTTCTTCAGTGATGAGGTAACCATCTTCAAAAAATCCCTTCTACTTTTTGGTAGATCAGTAGGCTCCATGGTGTCACTTTCAATTCTTAGCTCTTCTCCAGTACCCATGTTCTTGGCTTTCTAAGCTCAGTGGCAGATGAAATAGGGGTGAAAGGAACATTTCACAACCGTGTACCTGTGTCTGAGACAGGATTAGGTCACAAGTCTTTCAGCCCACTTAACCTTCCTCCTGCCCTCAGGCAATTTGCATCAGCCTTCCATGGATGCACATGTGTGTATGTGTACATATATATATGTAGAAGTACATGCATGTATAGGCAAAAGAAAAAAAAGTTATTTACCAAATGATAAAATGGCAAACTTCTAGATGCAATTAGCTTGTTAACTGAATTGAGCAAATATTTGAAGATACAGAGAACTTTTAAAGCTTATAAAATCTTATATTCAAAATTAAATAGACACCAAGAAGAAGAAACATAAGTTTGTTTTATTCTTTCAGGGTGATGAGACGAAATAAAATCAGTTCCCTAAATGAAGACAGCTTTTCCTCTCTCCAGATGTTAGATGAATTGTGAGTAGATTTCTTCTCTTTTTTATAAAAACACACAGTTTTGTGATTTATATTAGAAACAGCATTCATCATAAATTCTATTTCATATATGCTCTGGAGATGGCATCCTTCCTTAGGCTATTTTTTTAAAGATATATTTAACAGGAAAGAAATAATCAATAAAATACATCATGTGTACCAATCATATTGGGGCTTTTCTCACATTATGTTCCCTGAATATAATAATATTAATTATCCTTTTATCATTACAATCTAGGTGCATGTGTGCCTTCAGTGTCTTTTAGGCCAGTTTGACGGTTTTGGTTGGACTGAGACCTTTATTCCTCTTTTATTAGGATTTCTGCACAGTGAAAGTAAGATGAAAGGTAGAAATAAATGCAGTTTAGCCCATGTGGATACATTCCCATCATGAAACAATATGTTTAATTAATTTTTAAGCTTCTGCAAGTCAAATTAATGGTATTTTACTTTCTTTTTGATGGAAATAAAATAACAATAAATTATGTATCTAACAGTATATCTGAACTAATGAGACAAAGCAAGATCTGATAGCTCTAGCTTCCCACCGTGTTTTAACATCATTCTTTTATAGTCCAGATTTCAGATAACCTATAGAATAAATTATATCCTATTTGACAAATAAAATTGTGTATATTGAAACTGCAAAACTATTCAGTAAAATTACTGTGTGTAGTAAGAACTTACTATGATCTGTGTGTTTCTGCAGAGATTTGGGTAGCAACAAGATTGAATCACTTCCTCCATATATATTTAAGGAACTAAAGGAGCTTTCACAACTGTAAGGATTCTTGTTTATTATTATACATAACTGTACATTCTTCATTTGATATGATGCTTTCAGTCATATGTGTCAAAAAAGAGTACATTTGTTTGTATGCATCATTTAAGCTCTGCCTAAAAAACACACCAAAAGGAATTTTATATAGCATTTTGTCCAGAATAATTTTGTCAAAGATGTGCATTTTCATGTCCCAAAAGACAGCATGTTTAAATTCTACTTTTCTAGATCTTGTTAGTCCATACAAGATGAGCTATGCTAGCTATATCATAAGAAATTAATAATTTCATGGAAACACTTAACATGATATCAGAATTTAAAAGTAGATTGACTTTATTTTTAGAACAAGCTGGGACATTCCAAAGTTATTTTTGTTGTGTTTACAGGAACCTTTCTTACAACCCCATCAAGAAAATACAAATAGACCAGTTTGATTTTCTAATTAAACTCAAATCCCTGTAAGTATCAAGTTTTTATATTTTAGCTATATTTTCTTTGTGATTTGCACATCTCCCTCAGTCAAACATGATCCAGAATATGTTTTGTAAGAAATTGCCCCTGAAGAGTTTAGAGGGATTTTTGCAGGTGCACTAACACAATAGCTCTAACTTGAATTCTGCCAGCAGAGCTCCTCCTAAAACTCTGAGATAGTGCAGCAATAATCTTGCAACTCTGAAATGATCCTGCAGTAGATTCAAGTACCTCTTCACTGGTCACTTCAGCTCTGAAGTAACCAACTTGGTATGCAGCACAGCATTGGTTCTTGTCAGGCATCACTTCAAAATCATAGAAAAGTTTGTTCTGGAAGTGACCCTTAAATGTTCTCTAGTTCAACTCCCCTGCAATGAGCAGGGACATCTTCAACTAGATCAGGTTGCTCCGAGCTCTGTCCAGCCTGACCAGGAATGTTCCCAGGCATGGGGTATCTCCCACATTTCTAGGCCACCCACTCCAGTGTTTCACCACCTATTCATAAAGAATTTTTTCCTAATATCTAGTCTAAATCTACCTCTTTTAATTTAAAACCGTTACCCCTTGTCCTATTGCAACAGACCCTACTAGCAATGGTTGTGGAGATTAAAAACCAGATGTTTTCTTGGACAGCAGTGCAGTAGGAGTTTATGGTTTGGCCTGATGTGATTATGTGTGAGCTGTAGCCAGCACTACACATACCTTTTTTGATCAAACCAGCTTCCTCACAGTGACTGGAATCCCCTGGCAAATTCAACTAAATTTGGTGAAGTCTAATGAACTGAAAATACTAAATCTATATAAGTGTTATGAAAATAAAGAGCTGAGCACAGAAAATAATAACCAATTACCTCCTTAACAGTCAAGCTACAGCATGATTTTATCATTTTATCTATTATTTAACACCAAAGAACTCATACAAATCAGTGATCATGGCCTTCATCCTGTTTTAGTTAAAAAAAAAAACTATTAAATCTTGAGATAGATCAACAGACAACTGTGTTTTGGCAGTTTATAGGACACCAGTTCCTTCTTTATCTGTTTGAAATAGTGGAAATAGTTGGGGAAAGCAATCCCTAGGATTCATTGCAGCACTTAAATAAAAGTGGCACAATTCCATGTTGGGGCTTTCTCACATCTGCCAGAAAAACTGCCCACCAACACACAGCAGCTAACCAGTTCTCCATTTTTGCCCAGATGAATTCAGAACTCACAGGAATATTACATTCACATCTTTGAACAATAAATCCAAATAAGGCTCCCCACAAGGAGAACTAAAGACCCTTGATCAGGTGCACACCTAACCAGAGAATAGGAGGGACTGGAAGGATACAGAACCTGAAGTTCTAAAAGAACATCTTACAGAGTTAAATTTTATTGATCTAGCACTGCAGGGGAAAAAGTATTACTGCTTTCATATATATAGGTATAAAATTTAAAATAAGGAATCCCACCTGTGTGTCACAAAAAAGCCAGCATTTTTTCTTACATGCTGTGTTCTGTGTCCCAGCTACCTGCTGGTTTTGACAAAAAGAAGAGACTGAGTTCTTGGGTTGGTTTGTTTGTCTAGTAAAGCAGTCCCTGGGACAAAAGAGAGAAGAGATGTGTAAAAATATTACTAGAACAAGTTTTTATTTCCCCAGAGATGATGAAAGAACATCAGTAGAATAGCACTTTGAAAGGGCGACATATTAATCAGACATTCATCAATTCTCATGACTGAGTGCAGCACTAAGAGTTTTCTTCATGAATCTGGAAGAACAGTGAGTTTATTAAAATTATTTGCAATTCCTTTTTGTTCCACTCCAGATTTACAAAGATTTTTTGGTCAGGTTTTACAGGGTTGACAGATTAGATGCAGTAAAGTTCTTCTTTAGTTTCTTATTGTCATAAAATCACAACTCAATGCTCAGAAAATTTGGGGTTTTGCCACTGAGTTTCTATGGCCTTTTACTGAGAATGTATTTTTACAGCAGCTTGGAAGGCATTGAAATTGCAAACATCCAGAGGAGAATGTTCAGTCCCTTGAGAAACCTTTCCCACATGTAAGTAGATTATTTTAGAAAGTTTGCTTTCTTTGGCCTGAATTTTACAATTACGGAATACTGGATAATTGAAAACATCTTTTCAAAAGATGTTTGAAAAGCAGCACGTTAGCAGTTGTCAAATTTTGACCATTTTTTATTTACTTTTCTTCTTTCAGAATATGTTTTCTGAGTAGTTATTAGATAATTTTGATATTCTGACAACCAACCTAGAATGATCTCTCATCTGTTTCTCACAACCAGATATTTTAAGAAGTTCCAGTACTGTGGGTATGCTCCTCACGTGCGCAGCTGCAAGCCCAACACTGATGGCATTTCCTCCCTCGAGAATCTTTTAGCCAGCATCATACAGAGAGTGTTTGTCTGGGTTGTATCTGCCATTACCTGCTTTGGGAACATTTTTGTTATCTGCATGAGGCCTTACATCAGATCAGAGAACAAGCTGCATGCTATCTCCATCATGTCTCTCTGCTGTGAGTACTCCATATCTGCAATATCTTTTTAGTCTGCTTGTAGCGTGTATGATATTTGTTATTATAGTATAGTAATGTATTTCCAGCATTGGATTAACTCTGCTCTTGTGGCCCTGCAAATGAAAACACAAAATGCTGTGGTTTATATACCAAGAGGTCTCATTAAATGCTGCCTTTGCCAGCTGGGACATTCCAAAGGTTTCATGTTTGATTTTCATGTCGTGGGAATTCTGTCAAATTCCCACTTTTTTTAGCAAAAAGAAATAAAATTCCAATATTTCAAATGCCCAAAACCCTATATTTTACTATGCATTTCTCAGTAAGTAGTGATTTCTGCATGTAATTACTGTGTTCAAGTATTCTATTCTTTGCACAAACAAAAGGTTGTTTATGCAAATATAGAAAATTAATTTGTCCTAACTCCCCAATATTAGGAATTGGGGTGATTTTTTTTTTATTTTAATCCTGAAAGCACGACAAGTTTATGGATTAAGTACTTGGCAATACAATCACTACAATCCTGAGTCTCTCAATACAGGAGAGTCAATAAGTATTGCACAAATGCAATTAGATGCATTTTGAGAGGTAGCTGTCAACGTTGTCTAAAATTATTGCAACATTTCTAAATGCAGCATGTTGGTGATTTTGAAACTTTGTTTTTCCCATGAAACAATCTGAATACTATGCAAAATTTTTAGCAAAATACCCATGAAGTCTTCAGTTCTGTGTTGACAGGTCATCTCCCCTTACTAGTCTTAGAAGACTATGCACATGAGTTTTGAACTAGCAAAATGTGGAAAAAATAAACTTCGAATCTAGCAGAGATGGCAAACTCAAAGAAAATTATCTCTTAAGCCAAATGTTAATATAGAAATAAATAAAGAAATAAGACCTAATAAAAAAGGATTACAATAATATTTCTATAAATAAAGCTATATATTTTTCTATCTGCAAAACAATTTTACCAGAGCTTAAAAAAATGGAAACAAGTATGAAACATGAACTGTCAGACCAAATGAAAAGGAAAACAAAAAAAAGAAAAAATTATATAATTACTTAATTACTAAGTAATTACTATAATTAAGAAATTATAATTACTTAATTGTAATTCATTACATAATTGTAATTCATAGTACTATTCCAGATGAAATATTGATTTGATATCTATGTAATATTGATTTTATATCTATTTTATATCTATATCTATGTAGTAGCTTACTTGTAAGTAGATACTTATGTATTTATTCATGTGTGTATGTGTGTGTCTATTTTCCAAGATACATGTACAGAGAGAATGGGAAATTCAGATGTGTAAATAATGATGTTAAGCACTGTGCCCACAGGTGCTGACTGTCTGATGGGGATATATTTATTTGTGATTGGAGCTTTTGATCTTAAATATCGTGGAGAATACAACAAGCACGCTCAGTTGTGGATGGACAGTATCCACTGTCAATTGGTTGGATCGCTGGCTATTCTGTCTACAGAGGTGTCAGTCTTACTGTTGACTTATCTGACTTTGGAAAAATACATCTGCATAGTTTATCCTTTTAGGTGCTTGAAGCCCAGAAAATGCAGGACAATTTCCATTTTGGTTCTTATCTGGATAATCGGGTTTGCTGTTGCTTTTATCCCACTGAGCAATAAGGAATTTTTCAGGAACTACTATGGCACAAATGGCGTCTGTTTTCCTCTTCACTCAGAACAATCAGAAAGTTCAGGAAGTCAGATTTATTCTGTTGTGATTTTCTTAGGTAAGTTGCTTTTCTTCTTTATGTGTTACTAGAGCTGCAAAGGAACCAAGTTTTCAAACAATTAAGATAGCTGTGATGTTCACACCTGCTCGGATTTAGATGCTTCAGCAAGCATTTAAAGACTATTTCCAATATAAATACTTTACTGTGTTAGATGTGTGCCTACTTATCTTAAAATGCATGAAGGGATGAGAAAGTAGAAAGAAATTTTTGATCATTATGTTCTTGAATTAATAGACTATGTTAGGGAAGTAGAGCAATGGTAAGGCTAGAGAAGAACTATTTAGTTTTAATCAGATGGCAATCTTTTGCCAGTTATCAGTGAATAAAATTAATACCTGAGTAGAGACAAAAATTCACTCTTCAGGATGAGGACAGACTCAGATTTTTTGGCCACTTAATTCCATGGGACTAGCAGTTTAGATGAAATATTCTTCTTTATTATCCAGAATGCAAATAGGTGATGTAGAATTGCAATTATTCTTTTAAGGTATAATTAATTTTAACTTTTAAACAGGTGTAAACTTGGCAGCTTTTATCATCATTGTGTTTTCCTATGGGAGTATGTTCTACAGTGTTCACCAGACAGCTATTATGGCCACTGAAATTCGGAATCATATTAAAAAAGAGATGATCCTTGCTAAACGTTTTTTCTTCATTGTATTTACTGATGCACTATGTTGGATACCTATTTTTATTTTGAAACTCCTTTCTTTACTTCGAGTAGAAATACCAGGTATGTCCTTTCTTTTATGAGGCTGTTTCAACAGTGCCTGCATGAAATGTTCCTTCTACTTCACAAGAAAAAATAATTTAATGAAATGAACTATGTTGCTGAAATTAACTTAATGTTCTATATCTATATATATGTACACACAATATAATGAACTATACAGTTTTGCTATTTGATTAAACTCTATTACTGTAATCATGAAAGATTAGCCACCTTTGAGTTACATAAAAATCTCCAAAATTCAAATCACTCAAGTCTATCTGCATATAATATCTATAAAGTGTACAAATATATTGGAAAATCAAGGCTGAGTTCCATTGGCTTTTCTCATCTTAGGACTTTTGCTGTTTCTGTTGCCTAAATGTCTTAGGACAATATAGTGTTTTCTATCTTGATTTAATAACGTAACTTATTCTGAAAAAATTCTTTTATTTTACAAGCTAGTATTTGTAGCTCAAATCATTAAGTCATATAATGATCTGCTTATCTTCTTCATGCTGTGAATATATTCCCATGTAAAAATAGTGTAACCTAAAAGACTAAAATTGCACTTTAATTTTTTCCTTCTCTTTGCAATACCAGTAGATGCCAGAAAAAAAGCCTCTTCGTGTGGGGCTTGTTAACCCTGTTAGAAAGGACATGTGAGCATGAACAGAACAATCAGCAACAGCGGATTCAGACTCAGTGTACAGATGTATGTCACAATATTACATTGGCAAGAAAATGTTTTAGCTCAGATGATTTTGCCTTATGTGCTGACCAGGAGGGTTGGGAGTTGAAATTTTCAAAGTTTGGGCTTGCATCTCAAATGTCTGGAAGTTACACTAATTATGTTAAATATTCAGTTATTTCAAATATTTTAAAATTGTTCTTCAAGAACAAGAAGCTCTCAAACCACCTATGATATTTGAAAGAAAATATTGTGAAAATTAGAAGCAGCTGTACTATAAGTCAAGAAACCTTGAAGAAGTCTTGCTGAATCACAGGGTAATCTTGGGTTCAGCAAATTGGTGTCCTGCGATAGATGAACCAGATTAAAGAGTAATTACTCAATTTGTGAAACTAAAGACATGACAGCTAGCTGTTCAAATTGACACAAATTGTAAACCTCCTTTGGTAGCATTTGCTTTGTGTTGGTGATACAATGTGACAGTTTTAGAACTAAGCACCTGCTTGTGTGCAAAACTGTAGCCAATGTGAATGGGTGTCAACAGGAATGTCTTGATATTGCAACAAAGTTGTAAAAGTGGAGAGGGGCATGGAGAGGAGTCCGGGAAGGAGACAGTCAATTAAGGTTTTCATGCCTCTTGGAACAGTTCTGTAACAATTTTATAAATCAAACAACCACAATGGAGGGCACCCACTGACATCTTCCAGCGCTTTAATCCTGTCCCTTCTCCACCTGCTCCTCAGGTAACTTAGCTCTCAAACACTAAAGGACGAGAAAGAGATGTTGTAAAGATGCACAGACTGACATAGGCAGACAGTGAACACAGAAACTCTTACCAACAGGAAAAGAAATAAATTAGGAAGATGTACACAATGCTCTTTTTCAGGAAGAGGAATGGAGAAGTCCTGGTGCAGAAGAGAAAACCAGGCTCTGAGGGGATACAGGGAATGGAGGATAGTTTTGCAGGACAGAATATCAGGGGCATGATTAGGACTGCATGTTATCAGTCCTGGGAAGAGGATGGGGAACAGAGATCACAGGAAGAGATAAGGAGCAAAGAAGAGACAGAAGGTTTTGGGGCAAAAAAAGGGGCTCAGAGCCAGAACATGAAGTCTGTCAGGGCAGAGGCAGATAGGGAGCTGTGGTATAAAAAAGAGGGATAAATGGAACTACTGGGAGAATAATAAATGTCAGCTTTTGCAGGGAGTACTGAAAACAGAGGGAGATAAAAAGCAGTGCAAGTGTAACAGAAAGAAGAAAAAGAAAAGCACCTGTTGTGCCAGGAGCTGAGCCTAAGAGCACATGATCTCCCCTTCTCACCAGCAAGCTGTGCTGCATTGGCATCAAGTGCTTATGCTAACTAAAGAATGCAAACACTGGGATGCATATTACAGCTGCCTCTCTTTTTCCCTCCCTAAGGTACCATAACTTCTTGGGTGGTGATTTTCATACTGCCAATAAATAGTGCTCTGAATCCTCTTCTCTACACTTTGACTACACGACCTTTCAAAGAAATGATTCACCAGGTTTGGTACAACTACAGACAGAGAAGATCCAAAAGAGGTAAAGGCAGCCAGAAACCGTACGGTCCATCATTCATTTGGGTAGAGATGTGGCCAATGCATGAAATCACACCAAAGGTTACGAAGCCTGTGCTTTGTACAGACTCTTCTGATGCTTCAGTGACTACACAGTCAACAAGACTGAATTCCTACACGTAATGACGGCTTGAGTCCTCACGGTGACATCGGCACTGTTAGTGTCACATCCGTGGGCTTGCTGCTTTACAGCCACGAGGAAAATGAGGGAGGTGTGACAGCAGGGCTCACCCGAACCACTGCGGGAAGGAGAGGGAGCCGGGTGTCTGTTTGCAGGTAGAACTGGCATTTCACCATCTCACAGCAGCACCTGACAGGTTTTTTTGACAGTTCATCCTAGATCAGAATGAGAAATCAGATATTTGGGGATTTTATTCTTCCAGAAGCCAAGAGTGTGGAAAAAACATGAATTGTCATTTGAAACATCTCACCCTGAAAGCAGATTGTTTGAAAATCATCTATTTATGGGGAAGTGTGTGTATGTGTGTGTGTGTGTATTTTCTATTTTCTTTTTTTCTTTTTGTAATTTCCCATTTCAACAGGTGATTTTTTAAAGAGTTAAAGGTTTCCTCATTAAGAAATGTATTTTCTTCTCAAAGTTTCTGACTGGCTCTATTTAGGCTGCATCATCTCTTAAAAGCTTTAAGGAGCAATAGCTGTAAGAAAAACATTCACATTTCATAATGAGGTCAGTTAACTATATTTGTCAAAGCCAAACAAGTGAAAATTATATTCCTTTTATAAATTTACAGACTATTTAACTCATGTAAAGGCAATAGTGAAGTGGTAATGATAGTTCTAATGCAGTTGCCAGGTTGGACAAGGCCCTGATCAGCCTGGTCTACTGGGAGGTGTCCCTGCCCATGGCAGGGAGAGGCTGGGACTAGATGATCTTTAAGATTCTAATTCAGGCAGAACCAGAACTGTGGTGAAGAAAAAAGTAAAAATAAGGGGTTTGGTTTGTTTGGTTGTTTTTTTTTTTCCCCAAGTGAGTGTCCCCCAGCTTTAACTTGTGGCAGTTTCTCCCTTCTTACTCTGGAAGGACTGGACTGAGTATCCCAGCACCTTGCTGCTGCTCTTTTCCTCACTTTTCTTAACAGGCTACCAAAAGTAGCTCACCACAGCTTGCAGACTTCAACGAATACCAGTCTTTAGATGTCTCTCTATGTACAAGGGAGATGGTCAAATAGAAAATTATCAGTCTTAATAGGTGTCATGACATGTACATTTTAATCACTTTGTACATGACTGGATGCATTACAGTTAAAGTAATTTAAAGACCACAGCCATTCAGCACTTTTTGAAGCATTATTTTACTTCCCAGAATTACAAGGGTAAAATAAAAAACATCCCATCTGAATCAATCCCCTAGAGGCAGTTCCTTCACACATTCTTAATGAAGAGAATGTTTTCTATTATGAATTATTACAACTTCCCTTCTTGTTTCAGTACCGTATTCAGTCTGATGGCCTAGAAGCCCAAAAAGGTAAAAACAGCTTCTTTTTTGTATTGATTTGAAACTATTTAAAATTAAGTTAAAAGATACTTCCAATGTTTGCACTTAACTTCTTAGTGGTATAAGAAGTAAAATTTTGAAAAAGTGTGGCTCACACTTCAACTGTTTACAGAACTTTTGATTATCTTTTGATTTGAAACTGAAGATTAAGCATCTTGTTTCCACTACTGTATGTTCTACTGAAATAAAATATTATCTGCTTAACAAAACGACTCCTTTTCCAAGCTGTTCAGCAACATTTCGGGTTGTTGGGGTTAAAAACACTTGAGCAAAATCCTGCCACATGGATTGTCTTTAGGACAATTAGAACTCAATTCAATGGAAGTTCCTTACTCATGGGCCAAGCTCTCTCAAGGGCTACAACTGCCTTTGGTGAGATGTGCAAGAATCCCTGACCTTACCACTACCTGTTTTTCACTACATGATTATGGTTATATTCACTATCACCTTTGTTTCTATCAGTAACACCATAACAGTCAATACTTCATAATTTTTGCAACTTCTTTATTGTTTTGATAAGCAAGCCACAGTGGGTCTTTCTCAAAGTCCTCTAAGTAAAAATAAGGCCTGCTAATAAGTCATGGCAGAGTCACATTCTCCTGCAGCCTGGCCTTGCACCTCAGCATTCCTTTTTTCCACAGTGCCTGGTTAAGGTACAGGAGTGTCAGGACAGCTATTTATTACAGATCAGCCATCCTTCAGACCAAAAGGTTCTATTAACAGTAAGCTCTAGACTATCAAACTAGCCACTGCTTAAGGCAAAGATAAAAAAACAAACACTGAAAAGCTCTGAGGTGCTTCCCCAGGGACGGGGGAATAAATGTCACAGATTCCATTCTAACTAATAGAAGCTTTTACTTACAGTTCAAAATAATCCAGCCTGTCATTAAACAATGCTGCTAAATGTCAACCCTACAGAGATACAGGATTCATCATAAGGCACTTTATTACAACAAAAGGTTGGGTAAAATTGTTTGCAGTAATCTGCAGCTTTATAGATATACATTGCGATACTGCTGAAAATAGTAAGGTTTGGGATATAGGGTTTTTCTACAGCTCATAAATAAGCCACAACTTGTCGCATTATCCCATACTTAACATGAAAATTAAAAAGTGTGTAACAAAAAACTGAAGTTGAAGTTTCTCTGGGGTTGGCAGGGTTTCTGCTGGTGATGGGTCTTAAAGAGGAGGGCTGACAATTCTAGGGCTGACAATTCTTTATCATACGACACACTTCCGTACCAGTAAGGAGTTCTGAATGTAGCACACATACTAACTTTGTATCTACCACGCTAGCACAAAAGAGAGAGGAAAAAATAGTGGAGTCAGAGATCGCTTGAGCTTCAACGAAGAATCTAAAAGTCAACTATACAAAGTTTTTTTATTCGGTAGACTACCATAAAACAGCCATGCGAGAGCCCTCAGGTATGTGTGCAAGATCTCTGGGGGCAAACAAAGCTCCACGTGAGGTCCCTGAGGCGGCGGTCGAGGAGAGCCCCGCCGCAGCGCGGGCCGGGCGGGCCGGGCCGGCCTTACCCGCTGGGCTTCAGCGACTCGTAGCCCTCCCTGAGCAGGTCCCGCCACGTCCTGAGGAACCGGGCGTTCTCCGAGCACTTGGTGGCCAGCTCCTCCACCTGGGCCGACACGGCCGACGTCGCCTCCAGGATCTTCGCCAGCGAGAAGGCGGCCTGGAGGGACGGCAGAGAGGTTAGGGGTCACCGGCGCCCGGCAGCGTCCCCGAGGGGGCCCCGGAGCCCGCCCGTGGGCAGCGCGCCGCACTCACGTCGCCGATCTGCATCTCCACCTCCTCCAGCAGCTCCCGCGTGTCGCCGCCGGGCAGCTCCGGCGACCCCGACCCCTCGCTCCCGCCGCGGACCCTCCGGGGCCGAGCGCCGGGCGATCCCTCGGGCACCGCGGCGGGCGACAGCGGCCCCGCCTCGGCCATGTCCCGCTCAGCTCTCCCGCGTCGGGAGCTCCTCCCGCCGAGCGCCGCCCTCGGCCCGCCCAGGCCCCGCCCCCGCCGAGCGCCGCCCTCGGCCCGCCCAGGCCCCGCTCCCGCCGAGCGCCGCCCCGGCCGCGGATGGGCGGCCCTGGGAGCTGTAGTCCTGCCGGCCGCACGGGGCGGGGCCGAGGCCGGGCGCGCAGGCGCGGGGGGGCGAGGCCGGCGGGGTGAGCGCGGGGCGGTCGCGGGAAGCGGACGGTGCCGGGCCCGCTGCGATGCTGTTCCACCGGTGCCCGACCGCCGGCCGAGGTAACGCGCCGTGCCCGGCGGGAGCGCCCGGGGCCTCGGCCCGGGCTGGGGCGGGCTGGGCCGGGGCGGCCGCTTGGCGCGGCGGGTGGGGCCGGCGGCTGGCGCGGCGCCGAGGCGGAGCAAAGGTCGCGGCTGGGTCGCGCCGGTGTCCGGGCGGGCGCGGGGCCGGAGCGGGGCCGGCGGGCGGGAACCCCGGGCTCCCCCTGCCCGGGGCTCCCCCTGCCTGAGGCTCCCCCTGCCCGGGGCCTCTGTGCACCCGAGGGCCGGAGGACAGCGCTGTGCGTGACCGGTGCCCGCGGCCCGGCTCCGTGATATTGACGTGGGTTATTCACCTGCAGCGGGGTGCCTAAAAACATGGGCGGGACGCTGGGTGTCACCTGCTTTAAAGGGTGAAATAAAGCAGCGGAACGAGTGTCCTTACTTGGGAAGTAGTTGTGGAGACAGCATCCCGACAGCTGTTACTGAAGAGCTGCCGCAAAATTTCTCCTTGGAAATTGCCCGGGTCGTGCCGGCGTTTCCCATCGCTTTCCGAGTCCCTGAGCTCTCAGTAGTCGTGGCCCGGGCCCTGTGCGCTCGCTGGGCAAGAATCTGCCCTCTGTTATTATCAAATCCTGAAAGTTAAGTTAAAGTTTCATTTTATATGTATATATATATATGAATGTAGTTATTATCAACCTTATAGAGTACCTGTTCTCAGATCCTGCCTGGTTGCAGGTAAAGGATAACTAAGAATCATGAGGTGCTATGATAATACCACCTTTTATGTTATGTTGCTTAGGTACAGAATTCCTGTTGAGGAACCAACATGGATAGTGCTTGCTACCTTGCATGTAGTGACCTCTGGCCTAATTGTCACCGGGCAGAGTTGTGACTCAGGATGCTCGTGTTGGCCTTGCCAATTGCCATTCTCAACTAAACATTTCAGTCAAAGCACACTGGTGATTTTATTTATATAGTTTTGCAGAAACTTTATATATATAATTGTGGTATAATAAATACCACTTATTTAAAGTGGTGTATATATATATATATACCACTTTAAATAAGGTATTCTTCGTCCCTGAATAAAACAAATTCTTTAAGGAAGGAATATTATTAAGGAAGGCACATTAGTTCACAGACCGTTTAACTAACTCACTTTCATACTAATGATACTAGGGTTTTTTAATACAAATCACACACATTTATTACTTGTTTCTAAAAGAGGGAAAATATGACATGTAATAACTCTCTGAATAGGGTCCTGATAGGTTTGATAATTTGAAACTTTATTTTCCGTCCATTTGCTTACACAGAAATTGCTGTATCTGCAGCAAAGGTAATGGTTACCTGTATCTACTGTTCCTAGCTCTGGCTAAGCACACTTGGGTTCAGGTCTGTGCTTTTACTGCAGATCATGGCATGTACTTTAGGTGAGCTGCCTTGTGTTAGTAGCTTCAAGCTGTGAGTCTCAACATGTGTTGAGATGTCAGAGCTAAACTTGCATGTCCCGTTTCTACCATTGTTTGGTCACTTTTAATGCAGTTTGAAGTAAACCTTTTGAAGTTCAAAATTAAATCAGAACTTAAAGTGTGTTTGGCACCTGTGTATATTATCCTGTGTCAGCTATGCATGGCTGGCCTGTGTACTGAGTGAAGAATGCTTAAAGGGGAAGCTGCTAATAAAAAAATTACACAGCATCCTCCTTACTTGAAAATTTTAAAATCTGTGTTTATGGTTTCTCATCTTCACATCACCTGGTAGCCTTTGGGAGGGGGAAGCTGTCATATTTGTTGTGCTTCTTGCATCTCTGAAACTTTGAAAAATTTGAGAAACTACTGATTTGATGAAGTTGTTTCTGGTTTTTGCAGCACGTCAGTGCTTTCATGCTCTGAAGTTGCTGAGGAAGGATTGCCTTCAATCGCTGCGTGTCTCACGATGTGCTTCCACTGCCGCTGTGCCTCGCATAACCACGCACTACACAATTCATCCTCGGGACAAAGACAAACGATGGCAAGGTACAAACACTGCCTTCTTTAAAAGCTGCTGTATTGTTATTATCATTGCCATTACAATTGTCATTGCTGAGTCTTAAAGACATTGAAATGTGTTGCTGGTTTTTTCTCATTATGGAAATTCTCTGTGCTTACATACAGTACTAATATTTCAAATGAAATTTTTGCTTGCTATCTCATAATGAGTGTTTTTAGTGCTATAATATAATATCAGAGGAAACTTTATGCTTGTTTTAATAAAATATACAAGCAGCTTTTGGTTTAGCGATTATCACAACAAGATTTAGTTCTGTTCAGTATGTATCTGCTTGTTTTTTTCAATTGTTCTTACCATGAGGGTTTGGTTTTAGTGAGAGAGAGGCTGGAAGAAATTGGACATTGGCTTATGTTATGATCATTTTTTTCTATTGAAGGGGTAAACATGGAAAGATTTGCAGAGGAAGCTGATGTTGTCGTTGTTGGAGCAGGCCCTGCCGGCCTTTCTGCAGCCATTCGCCTCAAGCAGTTGGCTGCTGAGCACAGCCGGGAAGTGCGTGTGTGTCTGGTGGAAAAGGCTTCTCAGATTGGTGCACACACCTTGTCTGGTGCTTGTGTCGAGCCAAGGGCCTTAGAAGAACTCTTTCCAGACTGGAAAGAGCGAGGGGTATGTATGAGCATGTAAACACCAAAGTTCATTGCTAGAGTGTAAGGAACTTCATATCTGACTCATTCTGGTATGAGTTAGTCCCTGGTACCCTTGGTAATAAGCACCATTTTAAAATACATTGATGGAACAAAACAAAAATGGGCACCTTCTTTTTAGTCTGTTTCCTGTAGTTCAACAATGCTGGATGTTTTCTGTCTACACAGATATGCTGTGTCCTTTGCTCTTTTCTGCAGCAGTCCTACTGCACATACACAGTATGTCTGCTGCAGCCTGGGGTGCCCTGCACTTGCTGCCTGTGTGCAAAGTCCACCTCCTGTGTACAAACAGAAGATGTTTGGTCCTTACCAATGACAGATGTGCTGGATCTGTACAATTGCTCTTCCTGGAGATGACTGATCCTGACTTCTGTGCAGACACCCTGGTGTAGCAAAGGCCTAAGATGATTTTAGGAGAGAGGTCCCGGAACAGCTGTCTGACCTGCAGTCAGCTGCCTGCTATCACCTGAGAGCTGCAAGAAGTCAGCTGTCAACTCTTTAGTTTGCCTTATGGTGATAAATCTGCAGGTTGAGCTGCCTTCTTTAAAAAGGTCTAGACTATTGATGTAGTACAGGCCTGTGTACAATAGATGTTATTTGCAAATTTGTTTTTTTTTTAACCTCACTAGTTGTGTTGATTCTTGCCTGATGACTGCCTCATAAAGTATTTTATCTTCTCTCTTTTGGTGCCTTCCTAAAGAAGTGCTATACTAAACCTGTAGTTTGTTTGATTTTGTTTGATTTTGTTGTTTCTGTTGTTTCTGTTGGATTGGCTGACAAAACATAACCCTCTACTTCTTCTATTTAATTTTTTGTAGGCTCCACTTAATACTCCTGTAACTGAAGACAAGTTTGGAATTTTAACAAAGACATCTAGAATTCCAGTGCCAATCCTTCCAGGTAAAGTTTAGTGAGGTAAAAGAGAGTCAGCTTCCTCTGTGTCTTTTTTAACTTCTCCATGAATCAAAAGAAGTTTGATTTGGTGTAGTGCAACAAGTGTATGTAGACTATAATAGGTTACAGTGGTACACTCTGTGTAGGCGATGGCTCTGATAACACATGAGACTAGCTTGAAGTAGTAGCTGTGGAGGTGACAGCTTTGGTTATTTTGCTTAGTGTCCCATGTGTTATATGTGTGTGTATCTTCTTTTGCCTAGGGCTCCCGATGGTTAATCATGGAAATTACATAGTGCGTCTGGGCCACCTTGTGAGCTGGCTAGGTGAACAAGCAGAAGCTTTGGGTGTTGAGATATATCCAGGCTATGCAGCAGCTGAGGTACTAATGACATCAGTGTGTGTTTATGAAAAGTGGCTTTGGAACCCCCTTCAGTGCAGTCATGATCATTTGAACATGTGCAACATCCCTTTTAACTGATATGTATTGTGAAAACTGTGTTTCTCTGTCTCAGTTCCCTGGCTCAGATCCAGCAAAGTGCACACAATACATTAATAAATACATGATCTTCATGTTTGACCATTTGAGTCATAGTGTCTAGAAGTTCTGCTTTAGAACTTATAATTAATAGATTCAGAGTACAGTTTCATTACAATGTTTTTTGTTTGTTTGTTTAAATATTTCCAAAGGTACTTTTTCATGAAGATGGTAGCGTGAAAGGGATAGCAACTAATGATGTGGGCATTCAGAAGGATGGAGCACCTAAAGTGAGTATCTATCTTCCCCATAACTAGGGGTCTGATTATGAAAATTGTGGTACATCTGCATCTACTGCCATCAGTAGTCTTGCTGCAGCATAAGAAAAGTTGTAAAATTCAGTACCTGTCTTCCCTCTCTATTTAATTTGATTGATTGTGTTCTCATCTCAGAACATTGTAAAATTCTTC
Source organism: Zonotrichia leucophrys gambelii (assembly GCF_028769735.1). Lineage (NCBI taxonomy): Eukaryota > Metazoa > Chordata > Aves > Passeriformes > Passerellidae > Zonotrichia > Zonotrichia leucophrys. Next base: position 22,431,287 of record NC_088173.1, on the reverse strand, counting down.
TGAGATTAGTAGAAAAAGCCTTTTCATAAAAGTTGTCTTGAAGAAGATTATGTAAAGGTGTTTTGGCATATGTGAAATCTGGAAACAACACAAAGAACTCCAGGAACTCCTGGAAAAAAGTCCAAGGGTGAAATAGAAAGTTTTAGTCCATCTGGTAACTAGCAACATGTAAGAGAGTGTGCTTCTGGCTGGTTTGGTTTCCTTGATATTTACAGCCACAGTTGCACTTGCTGACAATCTGTCTACCTTGTTGGGGCAAGATAGACACTGAGTCTTTATACCTCTATGCTGGTTGGTCATGTTTCTGCATCCAAAAGGATGCAGTAATCTGCCCTAGGTGTCAGACTCGGATTTTTGTTTTGTTCAGTGGAATCCAGAACCTGCCCTAAGTCTGCTGTTTCCCTGTAAAATATGTTGGGAAAATGTGGCACCTCAGATTTGCTTGGAGCAACTTTCACACAGAATTATTTGACTACATAAATTAGGAGTACAAGTTTTTCCTTAACATTTACTTTCCTTTTTTATAAAGTTTTATTCTAGTTTCCTACAGTTTCAAAGAGGTATTGACTTGCACATAAAGTGTGGGCTATTTTTCCCCATTTAAGGCAGGGAGTGAGAAGAAAAGACTCTTTCTTTTTTTGAGAGAATAAAGCCAGTGGAGGAGTAATGTATTTTTCCAGTGTAATTTTTTTTATCTGCTGTAGGGGACAGACACACTGACAGCTCTCAATTTTCCAGTGCATGCTTTGTCCAGAAGGTGGCACAAGTAACGTGTGCAGCTTCATTGGGAGTTTGGGTTTGTTTTAAGATGGGAAGGAACATTTTAGATGTATTTCTTAACATCCTCAAAACATAGATTCATTTTTTTCTCCATTTGTTCTGGGAGAATTCCTCTCTTAACTTCTTTCATGTACACAATGAGTGTGCCTCTACTAAAGCTTTTTTTACTGGACTGTCAAGTTTTTTAGCTGTCAGTTCTGTCACTTGGTACTACCTCCAGTGCATAAAGGCTCAGGTAAATAGGTGTAGTTTGTATAACCTCCTAGGCAAGAGTATCTTCAACATGTTTATACAGAACCTAGTCAAATAGACTGTGGTTAATGAATAGATATTCACCTTGCAGTCAGCACCAACCAAATAAAAATGACAGTGGTAAAAAACATTGTAGCAAGTTGCCTATTAATTCTTGTGTAGATACTGGAGAAGGTTGTTAAATGTGAAATACAGCTGTGTCACATTAGTGAAATGTTTCAAATTAATGGATTTCTAATATTTACAATGTGGAGTTGTAGTTTGTTTTATATAAAGCTACTTCAAAGTGGAGACTATATATTCAAGAGGTAACTCTTGTTTAGAATTTTGTAAAATTAATTCAAAAGTTCACATTGACAGTCAGAAATTCAAAGAGTACAAGAATTTAACAAAATCCTGTCACTCCTCTTTAAATGTAATTCTCAACTAGAGGGAACATTTTCATTTGTAAGTTACAAGCAGATTGCACCTGAGAGACAATTAAAAACCAAAGCAGTAAACTTCTTTTAAACCAATGCTGGCTTACCTTGAGATGGTTTAATTGAGTACTGTTGATGAGGTCAATCCAAAACTGTTGTCCTTGTCTTTTTCAACATCAAACTTTCTGACTGAAATCAAGGTTTTTTTCATTATGAAAATTTTGTAAACATAATCTGTATTCTTGTCCAGTGTGCTCACAGATGCAGGTGATGTACTCATACAGCAGTGTGCCAATTCCCCTTACCTGGTTCTCAATCCTTGTTGGAATTTTTAATGAGAATTTTTTTATAGTTGTATTTTATTTAGTTTAATTTTTAATTTGTTTTAACATGCCGGATTGGGGTAATGTCATGTGGTGAATCCTTTTGGGAGCAGGGTGATTCAGGTTTTTCAGATATGGTAGTTCTGTCTAGCCTGTGACATTTGTGTTGGGGCACAAAACATAATGTGATGTGACTTCATGAGCAAAAATTAAAGTGTGATGTAACAGGTAAAGATTCTTTGTCAGAGTTCCTTTGCAGCTTGTGAAGGAGCAGATTTAATATAAGTATTCTCTGACCTGGGAAGATTCTCTTTTTCAGTGATGAGTAGCGGTTCACTGTGGGGCTGCTCCACTGGAATCCCCTTCCAAGACTTGCCAGGGGTGCGTCATGGTTGGGTGGAAAAGACAACTGAACTAGAGCCATAATTTGCAATGGTCTATAGTGTCTGAGCTGTGTCACCAAGTAGTGTAAAATCACTTTATTACTCTCCATTTTCTTGCTGTGAGTTTGGTGTGGCACGGACCTAATTGCTGATGAAATGCTGTGCTTTTGCAGGCTACCTTTGAAAGAGGCTTGGAACTCCATGCTAAAGTCACAGTCTTTGCTGAAGGTTGTCATGGACATCTAGCCAAACAGCTGTACAAAAGATACAATCTAAGGGAGAATTGTCAACCCCAGAGCTATGGCATTGGATTGAAAGAGGTACCACTTGCATCATTTTAACAATTAAAGAAAATAGCATGAGACTTAAAGGTGGATTCCGTTTGCTTTCTAGCTAATTTTTGTATGACATAAGAATTAAAGAATTTGAGTTACACTTTGAAAATTCAGAATCTTTGCTGTTCTGAGGCTGATCAGAGCAGATCCTCTCTGAATGTTGTGACTGTTCCACTTCAGCTGCTGCTTCTCTTGTACCTGTTTTAACTAGAGGTACCTGTGAATCTGCTCTGTAACATTTTCAAATTACAGTCATTTGTGATACCTGTTTTCCGTATATCTGCTAAACAAGGAAGGAATTTGTGCTGCCTAATTTTGGGGGGGCTTTAGTACATGAGGAAGGAAGAAAATACTTGCTGTGGGCTTTCTGTATGTTAGTAAAAGGGAGAGAGGAGAGCTGTTTCAGATGATGAGTCATGGTCTCTGAAGCACCTTCTGGATGAGCCTTTCTTTAACAAAAAACTCCCTTCATTGGGCATATAAAATTGGGATAGGAATGAGGTTTCCTTTTTAAAATATTCTATACTCAGGAAATATCACTCATGAAAAAGAGCTGTATTATTTTAGAATATATTCAGAGTTTTGACTGTAACAGAATTACTTAAATATTTTGTAGCTGTAAGCACATACTAGTTAAATGATTAGTCTACACTAATCATGTAGAGACTAACCATTCTGTAAATATGACATAATCTTAGCTACAGTCTCTGATACTGAAATTGTCATTAAAGAAGGGTTTTCCTGTAGAGTTCCCTTACTTCCAGATGAGACTGTCTGCTTTAGCAAATAGTGCAGTCCAGTAGGAGTGGATCTGAAGTAGTTGGTGCTCAGGAGCTGTTGTCCGTACTATGCACGCCTCAGGTTTATTTTTACTTTGGACTAGCTGTCATTTGGTCCCATGGACTGAGTGCCCTTGCATGACTGGAATGTTTTAGATGGACTTTTAGGACCCTGTCTTTGAGTTTCACATTGAAGGAATCCAGTTCATGCTTTGGCTGCAGTATGATGTGAGTCAAAACACAGTAAGTGGGAGGAATCAGAAGTCCCACTCAAAAATGTGCTCCTTAATCTAAACTGGAACATTATTGTAGGTGTGCCCTCAATGTTTGAGCTGATCCATGGTGCTCAACTGCCCTCCTGCCATTAGACTGTGCCTGGCATGTACCTCCATGGTGCAAAGATGTTTTGTGAAATGACCAGAAAATTGACTCAATCTTGAAAACATGAAAATGCTTCTCTGAGTTCACCATGGGTCAGTGGAGCACTGAAAACGTGTAGAAGACAGCAGAGATGGGACAATTTGTTTGGCAGAAAATATTTAGATCAACTCAGGCATATTGCTTTGTCCTGACCTTGAAAAACTCACAAGATAATTCATAGAATCATATGAAAAAACAATACTTTCAAAGAAAAAAGTCAACATAAGCATTGCATTCTGTGGCAGAAGTATCTGTCAAAGTCACTAATATTAGGAATCTTGGAATGAAAATTTTGGGTGTAGTACTGGAGTCTCAGGCACATTTTCTGATACATAGCATTTTAAGAGAGGTATTGGGAAAACCTCAAATAGTAATCCAAAAAACTTTACTGAACAGTTGGTATTTTGCTGTATGAATTTTTGCATTGCTCATAGGAGTAAATTAAGTTTCTCCTATATGTAATTGTGTATTTGTCTCTTAATATGTTATTGAAAGGCCATTACTTTGCAATCTGAAGTAGTTTTTTGGTCATCCTCATTTCAGTTATGGACTATTGATAAAACAAAATGGAAACCAGGAAGAGTGGAACATACTGTAGGCTGGCCATTAGACAGACATACATATGGAGGATCCTTTCTTTATCACTTAAATGAGCCTGAGCCTTTAGTTGCTCTTGGATTTGTGGTAAGTGAAGTTAGTTTTTTCATTCTTACATGTTGTTTGATCTTCATTTTATGCAGTTTCTTTTCTCTGTTTTAATGACAAAATGTAAATACAAGAATAGGAATTGACCAAATTTAGTCCTTTCTCAATCTTAAGTGTGGTTATGCCCATACTAGGGAAGGCTAATTTGTCGTATAAATCTGTCTTTAATCCAATGTCTTTTATTGAGACCAACTAGAAAACTTACTCATAATTTCTTTGCAAACAAAGCAAATTTTGGTAATGGCAAAACCAAATGACTAATCAAAACTGTGCTCAAAAAATTCTTGTAAGTTAGGAAATCTAAATCACATGCACTTTTTACAGTTTAATTTCCTAATCCATGTGTCAAACCTGTGTGTAACTCCACTTTTTGAGAGAAGTGTCTAAAATGGAAGCACTGCAGTGCTACTAGCAATGTCCTTTTCATTTCTGAGCTCTTCACTTTGGTTTTGGTATTCTGCACCCCTGTTGGCATTGCCCTCTTTAGCAACTGCCTTTCTGAATTGGGCAGGCAGCTTCTTCCTGCTTATTGCCACTTACCAGAAGTGTGAGATCTCTAGAGTTAGTCTGGTGTCATTTTGGCAGCCAGGTGATGCAAGGAGGAGCAGGGATTGGAAATACTCTGTCACCTACAGTTCAAAATGAAAAATTCACTATTTACCCTGTGCACATGCTTCAACACAGATGTTGTAAGAGTCAAGTATACAAATGGGACTTTCAGCAGCATGGGACTGAGCTGACACTTCTGTCTCCTAGATTTCAGAAGGATTACAGAATGTGTGGAAAAATTATATTTTTGTCTAACTCTTTTGTAAGAAGCATTGGAAAAAATTCATTAACTCTCTCAGACACGTGTACTTGTCCTGTACAGATTTCCAATATTGGAATTAATAAGTACATACAGTAGATACTCAATTTCTGTTTGATTTTAGAAGGGCTGAGAGCTTTGATTCTTGCAGAGAATGGTAGGTAATCAGTAACATTCATGTTCTATCCAGAGAGGAAAAAATCAACTTCTGTGTGAACACACAATCGCTTTTTTGTCTTTGAACTTTATACCTATTTCAGTCTGAGATGATTCTTGTAGTTGGGTTATTTTACCCTTATTTTGGAACTTGGTCATTAATTTTGTCTTGTCAGCAGCTCAGATGCAAGCACTGCTCTAAAAGCAGTGAGCTGCCACAGATACCAAAGTCTTGATTGCTGCTGACTCATGATGTATTTTGTTACTTATCTCCAATAAAGCTCACAGGAACCAGAAATAGTCCCTTTCTCAAAAGAGAAAAATTCAGCAATATAATTCTTTGTAAGAATATCTTAAAGATGGGAAATTCAGAGTATATATTTGGTCAAATTCTCAAATGTATAAGAATCCTGAGCATCCAGCCCACTGGCAATCTATTTTACCCTATTTTCTGCTTTCACCATTGCTCCCCTGTGCTTTATTACAATGGCACCTAATTGGAAATTATAATTGAGTACTAAACAATTTGAAGAACTGTTTAAAGTATGAGAGCTCAAGGATGTAACAATCAAAAAATAATTGTTTACCTCTTTTTTCAGCTTTTTTTGGGCAGAGGTATGAAATGCAGATTTAAAACAAGTTTTGCTGCTTATCCCACTCATTAAGTCATGTTTAATTTAATCCTTTTTATGCCAAAGACAGCTGAAAGGAGGTTACAATGCAATTGAATATTTTCCATATTTTAGGTGGGGACAAGAGCAGACTTGTAGCAGCAAATTTTTAGATTTGCTCCTGCTGTACCATTAATAAAATATATTTTTGGCAGTAGATTAAGTAGAATGATCCTGAGGTTGCTTTAGAATAAAATACATTTAAAGACTTGATGTGGTAATATGCAAGTGCTTTGATTTCAATTTTTTGTTGAAATTTCATACCTTGTTTTTATTGATGTGCACTTTTTTCTATTTTTAAGGTTGGTTTAGATTATCAAAATCCCTATTTGAATCCATTTAGAGAATTTCAGAGGTGGAAGCATCATCCTAGTGTACAGCCTACTTTGGAGGGTGGAACAAGGATAGCCTATGGTGCCAGAGCGTTAAATGAAGGTGGTATCCAGGTAATTTTTTTTCACAAAGATTTGATCTTTGAATTTTCTGTAGCCATATATTTAGTGCTGTGGATTTGGTTTGCATGCTATACCAAATGTTTTGCTGGACAGAGAAAGCTTCTTGTCTTGCTGGGTACTGGCTGCTGAGATTAGCTAGTCTTAGGCTCTGTTGTACTGAAAATCTTCTGACATGCTCACTTTACTTTCTGAATGAAATACAGAACATAGAAACATTTAGATTGGAAAAGACCATTTACATCATTTAGTCCAATAACTAGTCCACCACTGCCAAGTCCACCACTAAACCATGTCCCCAAGTGCCACATCTGTATGTCTTATCCAGGCATGGCAACTCAGCCACTTCACTGGGCAGCTTGTGCAAGTACTTGACAACCCTTCCTGTGAAGATATTTTTCCTAATATCCAATCTAAACCTCCTCTGGCACAACTTGAGCCCCTTTCCTCTCTTCCTGCCACTTGTGAGAAGAGATTGACCCTCACCTCAGTGCATGCTCCTTTCAGGTGGTTGTAGAGAGCAGTAAGGTCACCCCTGAGCCTCCTTTCTCCAGGTTAAACACCCCCAGCTCCCTCAGCTGCTCCTCATAAGACCTGAGCTGCAGGCCCTTCATAAATTCCATTGCCCTTCGCTAGACACACTCCAGCGTTTCAATGTCTTGTGAGGGGCCCAGAACTGGGCAAAGGATTCAAGATACCACATCACCAGTGCTGATTACAGGGAAATAATCACTGCCCTGGTCCTGCTGGCCACACTATTTGTGATCCAGGCTAGGATGCCATTGGCCTTCTTGGCCACCTGGGCACATGCTGGCTCATGTTCAGCTGGCAGGACTACCCCTGTCCTTTTTGCTGGGCAGTTTTCCAGTCACTCTGCCCCTGGCCTAAGGCACTGCATGGAGTTGTTGTAACCCAAGGACAGGACACAGCACTTGCCTTACTGATGTCAGTATAATCAGCCTTGGTCCACAGAACCATCCTGTCCAGATCCCTCTGCAGCAGATCAGCATTCCCACCCATCTTTGTGCTGCCTGCAGACTGACTGAGGGTTCACTCAATCCCCTTGTCCAGGTCATTGATAAAGATATCAGCCAGGTCTGGCCCCAGTACTGAGCCCTGCAGAATCCTACTGGTGGCTGGCTGAGAACTGGATGTAACTCCGCTCACCAAAACTCTTCGAGCCCAGACATCCAGAGTTTTTACCCAGCAGAGTGTTTGTCCAAGCTATGAGCAGCCAGTGAAGTGGAATTTATATTGCATTCAAGAACGTTCAGCAGCAAAGATGCCATCTATCTTTTGTTTTACCTGGAATCTTCGGGAAGACAGGGTAGTACCACTGATCTGTTCTTTTGAGGTCTTCCAAATTACTTATTTATCCCAGCAAAAAGAACTCCTTTTCAGTGCTTGAGCCTTAAGTCACTGATGGTGCTGAAACTGTAATGTAGTTTGGCAGGTAAATCTTTACCTCTTCAAGTATGAATACCTTGAGTTTCTTTCATGCTCAACTTTGAGTTTCTGCTTTCTTGGGAGGTGGAATACTTGGTTCATTTTGTTAACTTAAGTAGTGCAGAAGGTAAAATTGTGAATATGTATTATTTAAGACTGTCTGATTGATGCATTTCTTTTCAAATGCTGACCTTTCTGACTAAGGTCAGTTGAAAGGGCTGGAAAAGCTTGCAAAAAATGGTCTGGAGTTTATATTTAACAGTTTTAAAGTACATTCAACCTGTTAGCTTCTCATCTTGAAACACAGGGTGTGGCAGTATTTTCTGTACTCCCAGATCCATCTTCCAGATGCTCCTTTCAGTTTGGACCTTAAAACTAGCTTGAGTGTCCGTGATCTGCAGCCTGTGTGTGGGGCCATGCCACTCTGCCCTCTGACTACCTTGCCTTTCCTTTTTGAACCTCTTCTCAGTATAAACGTGGCTTCACGAGGTTCTTGCAATACAAGTAGAATTTCATCACAGCTTCATTCTTGTCACAGTCATGTGCAGTTGGGCTTTGACCCCAGTGTGCATTCCTGGCAGTGAGTCATGTGAGTTTGGGAAGCAGCTTCTTGATTACACCCATGCTGCACATCTAATCAATCTGAGCGTTGATTTTGTCCACTCTGCAGTGGAAATATGTCATATCACATTGTAACACAGCTGTGTTACTGGCTTGTTTCAAAAACCATTGCCACTCCACTATTAGCCCAGACACCATGAAAAATACCAAGATGTTCTAATCTAGGCTTTCATGCAAGAGGGGCTTCTTTTTCCACCCTGTGCCCTGGTTTCTCTATCACACATAGTCATTGAATTTCTGGCTTTGGTGTAGTAGCCAGAGTGTGACTTTAGTTGCACCCTCCTTATACTCAAAACCTATAGCTGAAAGAATACAGTATTTTTAAGTCTCTTACAGACATTGTGCTGTTACATAGTAGAACTGCAGATCTTGCACATCTCTGCCTCATCTTTGAACATCTTTGTTGGATTTAAACCAATATGTCCCTTACTTTCCATTGTTCCTAATATATGAGTATGTTTTGCTTTGGTGTTTTTTTGGTGGGTTTTTTTAATTTCTTTTAGATAGATTTGATTAGGTGATCATGAAGTCACTCTTCTAAAAGACTTTTTTTAATACATGGCTTCTGTAAAAAAAAGCTTTATTGATGATTCACTTAGGAAGAGTTTTAAGATTAGCTCTTCTTTTGCATGTGTTGCTTTGATTAATAACTGTAGCAGTCTGACTCATTTGTATCACTGTAGTCCAGGAATATTTTCTTATGTAAGTCATTCCATAGCTCCAGTTTTTGATTTTGGTAACAGAATTGCATCACATAGGTGTATAGAGTTACCACCAACTTCAGCTTTTTTGTTATAGATAACCTAATGACCATGATCTTCAATCTTTAGCACAGAGTGAAGGGGGAGAGAGAGTGCATGTGTTTTTTAATGTCTGTGGAAGGAAAGATAAGAGTTTAGTAACTTAATCTCTGTAGCTACTATTTATAATATTTATTAAAACTACAAAACAAAGCACCTAAATTCCCATGCACCCTCTATTTGGTCTCTATTTTATCAAAATCTTTTGAAAGGTTTAAGAGTTTTGTGGAGAAAAAGGTGTTGCAGTTATTGAGCAGTGTATGCCGTGAATATCGGGGGGGAAAACCTGACAACCCATTTAAGTGTCAAACATCAGACTCACTTAACAGATTGTAAGCCCTGGTCTGGAGCTAAGGGGAGGAAGAACATGAGGTTTCCTGCCTGCCAGCAGGAAAGACTGCAGGGAGCAGGTGTCTCCCCTTCTCTAAAGCAGTCTTGTTTTGTTTCTGTATCTCAGAGGCATGATGTGTTTCTTCCAATGACTATGAAAGCAGGCTCCAAGTGCCATAGTACTAATAATGAGAATTACTACCACAGCTGCAGTATGTGCTACCTTTTGTGTTACATGACTCATCTTTAATCTCATTTATTCTTTAGCAGTATGGTGGGTCACTGTGCATATTACATGAAACAGTGTTTGCAGAAGAAAAGTACTTGATCACCATCTTCCTATGCAATTCACAGTCAGTCAAGAAGTCTTTCTATCCTTATGTCAGTGCTGCACCATTGAATCCTAATAGATAACATAGGATGGCTGTTTTCTGAGAAAAGAGAGAACATCCCACATACTTAATTTTGAAAAACTGTTATGTAGCTGAACTTGAAACTTCTTTTCCCAGAAAAGTAAGTTGTAGTTGTGTTTTCAGCCTGAATTACCTTTTCTGTGAACCAAATCACTAGGTCTCTGATTAAACAAACTGCACAAAACACAGAGGAAATGCTGTGTAATTTAACTTTTTAGTGATTGCTATATGACTATACAAAAGTAAGCAGTCCTGGGTGACTAGTAAAGAGGTAACAATTGAACAAACAGAAGAAACAAAACTTATGATTTGGGTTAACCTAAATTCTAAGGGATACATTTTTTGACATTTTTCATGAAATTCAACTACTTGTTTAGTATTTAGGTTACTGCAAAATTAATTCTTTCAGACAGTTTTAATAAAAGCAGGATGCTAGATTAAGATGTGCTGCTCAGCACTAAAGACTTTAGGAGGAAGGGTATGTTCAAAGCTTCAGCAATTTGTGACTTAGGCTTTGATCAGAGCTCTCTGCTCAAAGTTCTGTAGTCAGTCTGCACTTCGAAGCTGTTTTCAGTGTAAAATCTTAATCACCCTGGTAGCTGAGGTATTCCTCAGTCAATATAGGTATATAATGTAATATATTGATACTATTGACCTGACCAAATCATCTTGGCTGTGTTAGGTTTGTGAGTTGACCATACTCTATGACATTATGCTTACAGAATGGGAGTAAGATGGTGATTTTGCACCAAAATATATTTGCTGACTGTGAGCAACTTCTAAAATAAGGAGGAGGGGGGCAGGTATGATAGCAGTGTGCAGTTTCACAGAAAAAAATTTGTGCAAAAAAGCCCTGTGAGGTGAGATGACTACAACTTACTGTGTGGAAATCAGGAAAACAAATGGGACTTCGGGTTTTTTATTTTAAAACATTTACTTGAGCTTGAAGGAGGAACACCATATCGGTGGGTGACTACTGGAGTTTTGCTGCACATAAGGCAGCTGTGGAGAGGATATAAGGAAAATATCACTTTTATACAGCACAAGTAAAGTGTCTGTATTCCTATGTGCATACTGTGCTCAAATTCCATGAGTAAGTGGAGTAACTGGTGCATGTTTAGAGAGTACATGTGCCAGGTCTGAAAATGGAAAGGACACTCAAGCCTTATGCCAGTTTAATTTCAGAATGTTATTTTCACTTCAACAAACAAAACCAAACAAGAACAAAACCTTTCGTTCTGTTTTCCCTTCAGTCAATACCCAAACTCACCTTCCCAGGTGGATTATTAATTGGTTGCAGTCCTGGACTCTTGAATGTTCCCAAGATCAAAGGAACACATACTGCAATGAAAAGTGGCATATTGGCTTCAGAAGCCATTTTTAGTCGATTAACCAATGAAAATCTCCAATCAAAGACAATAGGTAAGATCATTTTACTTTGATTTGTAATTACCTTGTGTTCAATTAGAACCACCACCAACTATCAGCAGTAATTAATCAGGCCGAAATAATTAGTTGGAAATGTGAATAAATCATGAAATGGGTGTGTTTAAAATATATTTTATTATTTACTATTGATAATGTCAAATTATTTATTAAAGAAATTAATATTTGCTGTTATTCATAAGTATTGATCCTACTGCTAGAAGCTCTAATGACCATCTGAAAAGTAAGCTTATGCTTCCTGTGTAAGTAAACAAGAATAGTTTTGTTCCTACAAACACAATAAAAAGTAGTGCTTTATGATTCAGAAAGTGTTACTGAAAGCCTGCTGAAACAAGAAAAAAAAAAGGGAATAGATTAGATGAAGCAAAACAGCATGAGATTTTTCAAATTTGCCCTTACTGTTGTCAGGATCCTGTTTTCATCCAGTCCTTTGTTCTGTCTTTTAATCTTTTAGTTGTCTCAGTTTGAGACTATGTGTATTTTATTTTATACATAATACAAGCACATTGTAGTAATCACCTGGTCCTGACCACCTTGTAGTGATTTGTTTAAGCCTTGGTTGTCCCCTTAAATCTGTTAATAAAATCTGTAAGGAGAGAGAGAGAGAACTAGAGTTTTGGTCACTCTGGAGCTAAGACTATACCCAGGTGCCACATGATGATTATTTTAGAAATCTTCTGTCTGTACTGGTGGATTGAGGCCTAATGAGCTCTCATTCAGCTGAAACACACCATACACAGAAGGTGTGCTGAACAATTAAAACTTCAGCTAGACATGCTAAAATGCTTAGAATCCATCTGAAGCTATAAGTACTGTTGGTGGGTAGTGTGTCACTCCTGTTTGATTATGGACATGTTTTATATGCTGTTTTCCAGTCTTGTCAAGGCTGGACTGCTACAGCCCACTTCCTTCTCTTTGCAAAGATAATGGACTTTATGGGAAATGTGGACTGAAGCATGCTTTTCATATGTAGACAGGGCTTAAAACTCATTATTTAGAACATTTATTCCTATACAGTAGTAATGGAGAGTGGTGAAGAGAAAGCTCTCAAATAATCTTCATTTGAAGAAAGATTATTTTTAAATATAATTACTTGGCTTTAACTACACTGTGGTAGATGTATCAAATGTGAAATGTCTAGTATTTGTAAAGAATACAAAGAGTTTAAATCACAAGTCTGCAGTCAAATACGTCTCATTAACATGCTGATTACAAAGGGAGAAATTATCTAGAATTGGCATTATCTGTTGGGCCATAGCTATAGTTACTGAAATGGCACTTTGGTTGCAAAACTTCTCTGGAAAAAGCTTTAGAACATGACATTAGAATTGCAAACCTGGGTTTGGATCACAGGTGGACTGTCCTGGTCAGCACTCAGATTCTGTGAGTGAGTAGCTGCTTTCCCACAGAGGTGCCAATGGAGCCACCTGTCTGATTATATTTTGCTGAGTTTTGAGACAATTTAATGCTGCTTGTGGCTCATTTAATAGAGGCTACAAAGAAACAGTACATGTCTGCCAACAAAACACATCTCTTGATTCAAGAAGCTGAAACATGTTGTCTAGTATATTCCTAGCTTACAGTTCTGAAATTCTCATTTTGCTGATTTCATTGCTAGCAGTTGCTTTTATTCAGCATTTATTCTTTTATTTCAAGGATAGTCTTGATGCACTGTAGGTACCTAACAAGTAATGTACTGCCTTAGGACTTGATGTGCAAGAATATGAAGAGAACCTGAAGAAGTCCTGGGTGTGGAAAGAGCTGTATGCAGTGAGAAACATCCGACCATCCTGCCATACTGTACTTGGTGTGTATGGAGGAATGATATATACAGGCATATTTTATTGGATACTCAGAGGAATGGAACCATGGACATTAAAACATCCAGGTAATTTCATTATCTCCTGAAGAAGATTCTAAATTTCTACGTCAGTCTTTTCTGGTCTGTTTCGGCTAGTGCACATCTGGTCCAGTCATGAGGCCTTAAAGTGTACAAAAGAAATGGATGATGAAATTGAAGCAGACCCTCGTATCAGCTACCATACAATATAAATTAAGACATTAAAACATTGCTTAGTATAACTTGGTATAGATATTTGTCTCATTTAAAAGGCTGTCTTCTATGAAGTACTTCATTCTGATGACAAGGGAAGTTAAAACAGTGTAGGTAAATTGTTCTTGAGTAACTGCAAATTACAATAATTCTGTACTGAAATTTATTAAAAATGTATTTAGGACCAGATTATGCTCAGCTCAAGCCAGCCAAAGACTGCACCCCTATTGAATACCCAAAGCCCGATGGAAAAATCAGTTTTGATCTCCTGTCATCTGTGGCTTTAAGTGGTACAAACCATGAAGATGACCAGCCCCCTCACTTAACTCTCAAAGATGACAGCGTCCCTGTGAGCAGGAACCTGGCTGTATTCGATGGACCGGAGCAAAGGTTTTGTCCAGCAGGTAGGTAACAAAAATGTGTCAGCTGTTTCTGCAAGAGGAAAGACTAAGTACTTCAGGAAGGGTCCACCTGACCTCCTACTTACTTCAAGCATTCCATCCCAATTTTCCTCCAAGAAGGGGATTCAGTTGAAGGTCTTAAAACATGTTAGCAGTACTTTTGTGATGAAATAACTGTTATATGTGTTAGAAGGGAATTAAGTCACATAAGTAATATTCTTCCCTTGTTACACTTACTGGTAAGTAGAATATACATGCAGGGGGGAAGCTGTTCAGCAAAGTGATAGCTCCCTTCTTGTCTTTGCAGGAGTCTACGAGTATGTTCCTCTGGAATCAGGAGAAGGATCAAGGCTGCAAATAAATGCTCAGAACTGTGTCCACTGCAAAACATGTGATATTAAAGACCCAAGTCAGAACATTAACTGGGTAGTACCTGAAGGTGGAGGAGGACCAGCTTATAATGGAATGTAAACTAACAGATCAATTCAGTGACTTCTGATCACCAACAAATATGTTGGAGTGTTTTATGCTGCAGCGTAATTAATGTACAGCACTGACTTGAATGTTAAAAGAGTTTGAGACTAATGTGCCATTCTGAATTTTACATTTGACTGTTGCATTAAATACAAAGTTGGTGCCTTCTGGTTAAACCCTAGCCTTATTTAATAGCACTTCTTTACAGGAGCTGTATGGCAGGCAAAAGTTCTTATCAGGACTGACAAAGGAGCTTTGGATCTTGGATGTACTACTGAAGTTCAGTGATAGCAGGAGCCATATCCAGAACTGTGCGTATTATGGTGGAATAATTTAGTACCCACCTTTAAAAAAGTATTTTCTCTCTCTAGATGGAGTGATTTACATGTAATCATACCTGGTAGTCAGGGAAATAAATCAGTCTATAAAATTGTCACTGCTTTAAAGTGTTACATTTTACATCAAATTTTCAGTTTGGGGTGGGGTTTTGGGGGTTTTTTTCTGATGATGGTAATAGGGAATACCTCTTGTAAAGTGGTTCTAAAAAAAATAAATCTGCATCTCCATTCTA
The DNA here is from genome assembly GCF_028769735.1 of Zonotrichia leucophrys gambelii. NCBI lineage: Eukaryota > Metazoa > Chordata > Aves > Passeriformes > Passerellidae > Zonotrichia > Zonotrichia leucophrys. Next base: position 22,416,249 of record NC_088173.1, on the reverse strand, counting down.
TGTAAGGAATAAAAATGCTGGTAGACAAGAAATCAGGCCTGCTCTAATGGAAACTGTGAAAATGCCTACATTCTCTTCATGTGAAACCAAGCTGCTCAGGAAGCACTATTAAGCTGTGAAAACCACCATTGCTTTATACATCAGAAAAATACCTGAGGTGCAAAACACAAGTTACTACCGCTTAAAAAAGAGAAAACCACATCAACTTTGAACAGTTTGTCTTTATTATTAGACTTTTGTGTTGTAAACACTGAAAACTGCAGCAGAGGGCAAATGAAAGAAGCAACTCCATTTATCCTTTTGCATGAATTAGTGCATAGATTGAAATGTTTAGGGAAAAAAGAGATCAGGCAAACATTTTAGCATAAGCTGCTTTCTCTTTCTCCCTTTGGGCTTTTATCTTCTGCTTGATTTTGAGTGTTTCCGTCTGGATAGCTGCTCAAAAAGAAAATGACAGAATTACAGTAATCTCTTTACATTAGGTCTCCTCATAGGTTAACACCAGGTCACTGCTGGAACTTACCTATGTTGTATTTCATAAAACTGCATTTAATCTTTGATTAGGTCAGATACTAGCAGCAAAAGCCTTGTCTCTTGCTTTGTGTCAACTAGTAAGGCAACCACATAGAGGAGCATGCAGCAAGCATGGTGTGGGTGCCAATACAGAACTCAGGAGATAAAAATCTCACCCAATTAGAGGAGGAAATAAAGCTAGTTAGAGCCCTGTGAGATACAGACATAGTTCAAGAGGAATGCTGCTGACCTACATAAGCAGGTTTTCCAGTGCAACAGAAGCATCACTGCTGTATAAAATCAGGTTTTCCACCTCAGTGGGTTCTGTGCTTAGAGAACATCAGTGTTTAAGAAGCTAGCATTTTAGGCATCACACTCATATTAATTCCTACTGAATACTACCCTGGATACTTTGCTAAATTCTTAAGGGAATTTTTAAAGAAACAGCTTATTTTACCTTTGTCTTCAGGGGCTATTTCATGAGCCTTTTTAAGATCAGCCTTAAATAAAAGAAAAATATAAATTAATGATCTGACAGAACTTTAAATTTAAAAAGACAAGAAGAAGTGATCATTACCAGTGCTTGATCAAGATCTTTTATTCCCTGCCATCCTTGAGCCCGTCTGTAGAGAGCTTTAGTATTTGCTGGATCTATTTTAAGAGCCTGTAAATTTAATAAAATTGTCACATTAACATTTCTTATACTTCACAGCCTCCCATCTCCACAAATGGCACAATTCACACCAGCAGACAATCTTCACAGTTGGTTTGAGGGTAAGCTGTCAAAACATTAACTGTGTAAAAGGAATGCTATAATGCAGCACACTGAATAGCAAGTAATCAGCTTCAGTATCGCTGCAGCAAAAGTGGTCTTTTGTGAAGGATGAGCACACACGAGGCCCAAATGGAACAGCTGCTGTGTGTGTGTATATATAGAGAGCTGTCAGGGCTGAGGAGTTGCTGCAGTTCAAATTATCCTAACCTCGAGTCTCACAGGCCATCTCTCTATTGCAGCTCCTTCCTTCGCACCAAACCTCCTCAAATGGCATCATAAATAAAGAGATTTCCTGTTAAGATTTTTTTCACTGTGGGCTAGAAAAATACATGCAAGCAATCCATCTCATCATGCTTCAGGAACTTTTCCAAGTTCCAGTCATTACGCCTTTTTTGAGCTGAATGTTTTCAATAATGTGTACATGCCAGCTCTAATATGACAATATCAAAATAGGAAATACAGTGGCTGGGCAAAAAGATTGTTCCACTATTTGATAACTTTGATCATTTTTTCAGAATACCTCAGACAATTTGGTCAGCTAGCTGTTACCTTATCTTGCCTGTGAAGATCACATTTTTACTGCAGTTAGTTCTATTGTGTGTCTTTAATTTAAATATAGCTTCTCAATGTTTAGAGGAAATGTCTTCACAGCAATGTGTTGCTTTAATAATTTAATTTACTAACCTTAAGTCATTAATAGACAACACATCCATATTTTTTAAATCACTTGGGTATTGGCTGTTAATAGAAAGAAGTGTTACTGTGGGTGCTCCTATTGATCTACCTACTGTAAAGCCTTCAGCCTCTTCTGTGCTAAGAATTAGTCTGGATTGTATACACAGAAGTAGCATTCTTTGGTTTTACTTTGACCATTGTGCTTACAGCTATTTCAATGTAAGGTTTGTTTGAACAGGTTCAGCTGTTCATAATTCATTATTTACACCAAACAATGCATGTATTCCAGGCTGTTAATTTAAATTGCTTTTGGCCTTATGAAATCATAAAAGTAAAAGTGTACAGTTTCTCATTAACAATTACCTAGAACTTTACTAGCTAATTTTAGGAAACTGGTGTTCTGATTAAAGCACCGACACAGTTATTAGACATAAGCTAAATGACTTACAGAAGTCTATTATAGCTGTGGAGTTGCCTTCATCTAACAATTGTTTACTCTTAAAAAAAGGAAGTGCCATTTTCTTCCCACAATGGCAAGTATTATTAGTTATAGTAATTTCTACCTGTAACACTTTTGTTTCAGTTTTTACCATTTTCTAGGTGACAGATATCACATCAGACAATATTTTTACTATTGTCTTCTTTCCTCCTTCCCCATTTGTCCGTTCTAAATATAGGTTTATGAAGGTTTTCCACCATCAGCAAGCTAGAAAGCAAGGCAGCAATCTAATGACTTCACACACAGATAAGGTGAGACTCCTGCTTTCAGCACAAGGCCCTAGGAGATGCTGCTCAGGATCCTTTGCTAACAGATAAGAGCATTCTTTCCTCTGTTCTGTTCATATTATTGGAGTTTCACTGAATTATTTAAAGTTTCCTCAAAATTACTAAATTTTCACTATGCCCATGTCATGGTTCCTTTTTTCCCCCTTAATTATACTGGTTTTCTTTTTTTCCAGATTTATCATTACTTTGTTTCTTTCTTGCTATTCAGTCATTTTATCTCACTATTAAGCCTACCTGGAAGGTTAGTTATTTAGTTAAAGTCCCTGCCATGAATAAAATACAAGGCCATCAAATCTAGAGGCAAGTAAAACATTTTGCTCATACTTTTCTTCCAGAGGAAAGTATTCCTCTTTCACTGAAAACAGTTTAACTCTTTGTAATGTAAGAAGTAGCTCTACAATCCAAACTGACAATGATGTGCATTTTTCCTGGCAGTAAGCAACAGCCCTCTTTTGTTTGTTTCTAATGATTCATTTCAATTTCAGAATCTTTTTAAAAAGCCACATATTGGAAAGTTAGTACTAAGTTCACCATAAGCTTCTACTTGTTTACTTTCAAATCATAAGCTTGTCCAAAAACTTTAAAAAAGCTTTGTGGTCTTGTGTCTACACAGGCCAATTCTTGACCAGGATACTGAACATTACATTTACCTCTGAACAGCTGTCAATGGCTCCCTGCCAATCTGACAGTTTTAGTTTGCAAGCACCAATGTTTAGAACACAGGTCAAAGCAACAGTCTTTAACTTGGGCTTGTCTGCCTCCTCTGCCACTTCTTCAGAAGCTTCTACATACCTGCAGAAAAACAGGTTCATACACAACATGGATTAGTGTTGCAACTTCAATTTTTGTCCTGCCCTTAGCTATCTCTCAACAAATATGTGTGAACCAACCTATCCACACTACTTCTAAAGCAGCTTCAATTCAACTGTTACAAGTCCTTATTAAACTAAATACATAAACCCCACCCTAAAAAACCAATCAACTCTCACTAAGGAATGCTTTCCTGCAACTCTTAGTCCTCCACTGTATTAGCGCACTCTTTTTCTTAGACAAATGCACTATTCTACTGCAGGAAAACATCAAAATTTATCTCAAGTTTACTCTCAAAAAACACGTTGCTCATCAGTGCTAGAAAATCAACACCACCACTGCCCTTCCACGTTCACGAGAAGCTTCATCTCTTCTTGAGTTCCCTCAATAACCTTTTAATTAGGTTAGGCATTTGTAGCTAAAATCTGAAGCTAACTTTACTTTGTAAAGGAGTGTGGTTTATGAGCATTAGTAACACCACCCTCTTCCCACTGTCCTCCTTCATGACTTTTCCTGAACTTCAAAACTGACACTGGTTCAGGACAGAGCCACAGCAGTTACTACATCTCTGTTTTGAAAGCACATTTCTTAATTTACAATGTGCTAATGCTGTCTGGTTTTTATTTTCAGTGGCAAAGGTCTGCTGTGGATACAAAGTTTTAACTCCTTAATGGTCTATTTGATAGAACTTCTCTGAGTTCTATTTAAAAAACAAAAATTGTGCTTGCATACATTCACATTTTAAGCATGCTATGAATTAATGTAGTCTTTGCAGATCAGGGCCTATGGAAGTTCACTTTTTGCATGCCCTGTCTTTTTTGTTGTTCATATACAACCTTTGTATCACAAAAATTAGCAATACTTAAAAAGTAAATTAGAAGCTTTGTGCTTCTAAATTAGATGCAGTCCCAGTGCTTGTTCCACTCGCTGAAGATGAGAACAAGAAGAAAGAGCAAACATGTAAAAGGTAAGGAGAGTTGTAACACAAATCTGTATTATGTTCAAAACAAATGGAACACATGTAAAATACTTAAAAATCAGACCAAAACATTAAAGACTGCAACCATTCTGGACATAAGGTTAGAGCTTCCAAGTTAAAGAATTGGTGGAGTAAGTATCAAGGGAGATAATAGGAAGTAATACTTTCTTTTTGTTTAAAAAAAAAGGTATCAATTCTAACATGCAAAATGTATTTTTTAAAAAATGCTAAGAAGCAATAAAACAAGAAAAAGAACATAAGATTGGAATGGTTACTGTAGGTGAAAAGAAAAAAGCATTTTCAGATGGTGTGCAAGGTAGATTGTACCTAAGCCACGGGATACCCTGGCAAGAGCTATTCTTTTCCTATCAGTTCTAGGGAAGTGCCAGCTAAAGGTCACCATCCTATATGAAGTATTAGATTCTAAGCTACATTTACAGGGCATGTCCATAAAAGTATGGCGTATAAGGAAAAGCTGGAAAAATCAGATTCATTTAGTCTAGAAAATTACTATGATTTCCACCTACAAGGACAAATAAGCACCAAAGTAGCTCAAACAGGAAGAGCTTTCACTGGATGTGCTTAAAAGTGAGCAAGACACCTAACTGGAAGGGATGGTGTAATTATACCTGGCATTTATGTAAGAATGGGGAGAGAAAATGGACAGATACAACAAAGATCCTTCAAGATCCATTCCAGCCTTTTTTATGTACAGTTTCCAAAATGTTTGCATAGAAATCCTTTTTACTTTGGGGTTTCTGTTTCTGTGATGGGCTTTTTAAGGGCAGGTTGAGACACTGCATCTTGGGTTAATATCTGCAATTAAAGGATTCATTTTATGGTTCAGAAAGGTGACATTTATTTGAAACCCAGTCTGATAAAATCTCAGCTGAAGCATTAAATATGCCTGATTTTTTTTTCTTACATTTTTGTCACTGTTGCTTAACCAGTGATCATTAAGAAGGTTGGGATAAAGGTCAGTAAGTATAACTTTATTTTTAAGAGATGTTCACATACTTAAAACAAAAAGCATGAAAATATGAAAGGAACAGTATGGAAGCAAAAGCAGAAAGACTATGATTTTGAAGGCAAGTCTGAATTATTCATGAAGTCAGGATGATGGTATGGACCCACAGAAAAAAAAACAATAATGAATGAGTAAGGGCCACATTGGTCTTTTGAACTTATCAATTTCCTAAAGCTACTGCTCTTTATAAATCATAGAAAATCATTTCCCTTCCTTGCTGTCCATTAACTACCCTGGATACTACTATGCTTTTCTTCCCAGGTATGTACCTGCACAGTGGCAGTATTATAAAGAGTATTTAGGCAGTTCTCAGCAATACTTCTTACCTAGCAAAGAGTGGAAGACTTACTTGATTATGTAGCTAAAACTCAACCAGATGTTTTCAAGATTCAGAAGGATCTTTGTTTAAAAAAGAAAAGAAATGAGCACTGCACCAGGCACCTTTTAAAGGCACAAATCATTGCTTAATGGTGGGATTCATTTGGATTACAGGAACTACACCTGATTGAGGGATGAGAGCCTTACCGTAAACTTTTACTATACTTTTTAGCTGCCATTGCCCAATTTTGCGATTTGAAGAAAGTATTTCCTATATTCTTTGTGTCTTCTGCTATGGCCACAATCTTGTCAACCTAATAAAATAGATGGGAAATATAAAGGATGAATGTATTTATGAAAGAAGTCATGAATTAACTAATGTTTAACAGTACGATCCCAGGCCCATCCTCTTTTAAGGTTTATAAGATCTCAGAATAGAAATACTCCAATTTCAAGCAAAATACTACCTTCAAACTACTTCTGTAATATCCTCTACTTTATGTAACACAAAGATCTGAAAGATGAAATTCCTAGTGGCTTTTCTACAATATAAATGGTGAGAAAATACTAGAGAAGACAGAGTAGTCCAACTCTTTTCCCTAAATGCTGCTACCCACATAGAGCTATATATAAAGGTGTTGACCATTATTCAAAGAAAAGAAGATAAATTTACAAGCAAAGTATTCAACCAAGACTGCCTTTTTCCTCACGAAATGTTGTCTTCTGCTTCTCAAAACAGTATCACTCACGTGAACTCTGCACACGCTCAAAGTGGAAGTCATGTCAACACAATTCTCCTTCTCTCTGAACACTTAACGTATCAATGGAAGGAGAAAAGAACTGCCTGTCTTTATCAAGTCCATCATTTCTACTTCCACAACTGTATACACTTCAAGTTACTTCTCTAGTGGTAATTATAAATAGTTTATCATTACAGCTGTCTATTTTACCCTACTAGAATCAGTAACCTTGGCAAAAACTGATCAGTGTGAGACCAATGTTACCATGGTTTCTGTAGTTGGTTTATATGAACAAGTTTTAAGTTAAAGGGCACAGGCACTTGCCAACTTCAATTCTACACCACATCAAAAGCTCTCCAAAAGCATTTTCATTAGGTGCTTCTCAACAGCCAAGGAGTTTGTTTTCTAGCTCAAATGGATTTTTACTATTCTTATTCTCTATTTGGAATCTACTCATGCAGCCCCCTTTTCTTCCCCCTCTCACAAATCACTGTTTGACTTACACAATTTGTCTAGTTTGCCTACACGAGAAATTAAAACCCTGCAGAAGAGCTGCTTTCACCAGTCTGCTCCCTGACTTCCAACAACAGATCTTCTGCAGGTTTGAACAATCTAAAAAGTAAACAACTACTGGGAATAATTAACAACTACCTCTGATGTACTAAAAACCTTTTAAAAAGGCCAATCCTTTATTTCTAATAAGTGGGGCAGAGTCTGTTAAAGGCTGAGTATTTTTAAAAGCGTGTGGATAACAACATTAAGTTAGTTGTCTGCAGGATGGAGTTCTAGTAATTGCAACCTGACATTACAGCACAAACAGAAATAAAAAGAAATCAAGAACAGAAAATAAGTGTGACAATTTTAAGTGAGGTTTTAGTTACTGGGGGAAAAAAATGGGCTGAAATTAGCACTGAAAAAAAAAAGAGGTAACAATGCCTTCCCACACAGCCTTCCCTTTCTTAAAATGGAATGTCACCATTTAACCAGGACCTCATTCCATTCTTAAGAAAAAAAGCTTAATGAACATCATCACAGACACCATGTAACTCAGATCACCTACAAGTCTTGCAATCTGTAAAATACCCAAGAAGAAAAATACTTACATCTTTCAAGTCTATATCGGAATCTTCAGGAAAATCTGGATGAGCATCTCCAGATCCATCCTGGGGAGTAATTCCCCAATCATCTCCTTCCTTTAGCTCTCCACATTCGGCTATGACACACAACTGAAAAAATGAAGTGTAAATAGTAGTATTGCTTATTAAGACAATTTTTAAAAAAGCAGTAACTTCCAAGTGCTCTTCGAAATTTTTCAAAGTCCATAAAAAGGCTTTTTCATCTGTTGTTTGGGTGCATTTATTTCAGAAACCTATCACATCATTAGCCTATCCTCATCAAAAGGCTTTTATCACACCAAGTGTTGTGTTCAGAGGATCAGCATTCCTAAAACACCATACCCACGCTTCACGAGGAGGCTGCAAGAGGAACTGGCAGCAAGCTCAAGTGCAGCAAAAAACAAGACATGGAAATTCTACTACATTAGAGAAGATGGTTCTTCAACTGCCAAGACTTTTAAAGTTAGAGGTATTAATTCATCCAACACCCACAAGCTGCTATGACCTACACACCAATTGCTTTTCAGAAACATGACTTCTGACATAAAAATTATAAGAATTACGTATCATTTAGGTGGGATTGTGAATTCCACCTTTTCATTTCATCACCCATCCTACACTTCTGGCAAAGGCTTCCACCCTCACAGCTATGTTGAACAATAAATGGTTTGTGCAAGGAAAATGTACAGTGCAAGAACAAAAGCCTCTTAACAAGGACAGTAAAATGGAAATTACCAGTTAGTAAAAATAACTAACATTTAATAGTTCTAAATACTACACCAGGAATTTAGAAGAAATGATTATACATCATATAATGAAATAACAAACATCATCCCTCAGTGCTTTGCCTTTTGCTTACCTTAGCAGGATTTTCTCCTTTCACTTCAACGTTTTCGAGTATTTTAACTACACCCATTCCTTTGATCACTTGGCCAAACACCACATGTTTCCCATCCAGGTGAGGAGTAGGCACCGTTGTAATAAAGAACTGAGAGCCATTAGTACCAGGTCCTGCATTTGCCATGCTCAGCAGACCTGGTTTGTCATGCTGCATTGGGGGGGGAAAAAATCACCATCAGCATTTAAAATATGTTATAAAATCATATGGAAGGTTCTGTAAGGCTGATCTTAAACATAGCCACGACAGCCATAGCAACTTCGTAAACCAATTACATACAGGTGCCAACTAATTTTACCCACCCTGACTGAAGAGGGCAAATGCTCAGCTCAGGGTCTTTACCTGCCCCCTACCAATCCAGCAAGCACAGCCACATGTGACTTAATGTTCTAACACCTGTCTCCTGCTTCTACAATTCAACCCCTACACAGCTGATGAGTTTAGGCAGATCACCTGAGAAAGGAGTGAAGTTCCTCACTGAATTATTTAAGACCACTGGCCTTAAGAAATGAGGCTACACACCACTGAAACCAACTTTAATGTTGAGCTGCTAAGATGGGTATATGATGTGAATTTTAAAAGGATTATGCACACAAAGTATGGTGTAGAACTATGGAGTTTAGAGGACTGTGGTCTTTGAAATTCATGATTTGGTCATTTTGTTTGGGGATTTTTAATCTCCTTCCCTTTCCTAGAGACGCAGTTTTTAGTCTGTTGGGATTTTTAACCGTATAATTGTTTTGCCACTTAGGCCACCAGGCCTCAAACTAAAAGAAAATTGTTAAACAGCCTAATGTAAGAAGATACTGTTTATCCTGTTTCTTGCAAGAACTTTTTCCTTTTTTGAACTAATACTTTTTTTGTCCCAGCACATAGATTATTCTGCACTGCAAAAATGTATCTTTTATTACATGTTGTGAATGTCTTGTTTAAGTGGCACGACCCAGCCATGAAGTTGTTACTCTCCCCAAGTTGGTCTGGTTATTAAGTGCAAGGAACTCCGTTTAATGTAAGTGAGGATGTTACACCTAGACACTGGTACACATCTAAAGCATTCATGCTGTGGTACTGTTAAGAAACTTGATACTGCGGGAAGGAGAGGAGGAGCAAAAAGTGATGATAGCACAAAGGACATAGAAACAGATTTCAGAGCTCAATGAGAGGTTGGTTAGTTCGAGATAACAGTCTGAGCCTGGTGTATTTAAGCATCTGCTTTTTCCCTACATTGTCTACTGGTTTCTGGTAGAGAACCTGTTGTTTTGAAAACTGTTTTCCCACGTAGTGTTTGGATTTCCATAGTGGTAGGTAGGGAGACCTCCTTGCCTGAACTGTTCACCTGGTCCTAAAGCACAGTAAGTCTGAATCTTTTCAGTCAGGATTTGGCTTAGGAACTCTGGGAAAAGGTTCCACAGCTAAGAGCCAGAATCACACCCAGCCAACAGAAAGCTACTGGAATCTTGGCTTTATCTGTTCTAACCTTGAAACTTGCCCTGGGAGTCAGAGATGGCAAATGACAGAGGAGCCTGTGTCCCAGAGCAAGAGAAGGCAGCTGGTAGGATTGCAGCCTCCAAAACAAATATCTGACACTTTGCATTGTAGTTGCTGGCAAACAAGTTAAACAGAAGGGTTGCCCCACAGCAGATTTTTGCAAATACCATTTGAGGCTGGTCACTGCTTCACTGCCTAAGCCCTGTAAATCTTAGCTTTTCCTCCCCCTCTCCCCAGTTACAGCTAGTGCTAGACAGCAATAGTTTGTAAACAAAAAAAAAACAAGTAACAGTAAGTTCTGGTGTTGCCTTAAACCTACAGGTTTACCTTTTGTCTGTAAAGATGTGGAGGGGCGAGTTGGAAATTATAAGAGAGCAGTCTGGTGCCTTCAGTCTCCCCACTTATACCCAACCCCATTTTGTCTGGGACCAACTATCAATTTTAGTCCCAAATTACGAGAGTCTCTATAAAGAAAACTCTTGTCACTCATGAATTTTCTTGCTGTGTTTTGAAAAGCACTGCAGACAGATGGAGTGTCTTTCTCATTATGGCTTCTGTGGTCATTTTGTAAGCTTATAAAGCAAGCAAAAAAATCTGGACAAAATCAGATTCTCTGACAGATCCAAGGCTTGCAAAACTATGCCATAGTAACAGTGCTTGGGGTTGTGTAAGTTGGGTGTTCCCCAACAGCAGAGCCATTAGCTGGAGAAGTGGCATCAAGAAAAGCCTAGTGGGACTCATCTGAGATGATAAACTGACTACTGACAAAAGTTTTGCAGTTTACTGCAATTTGCAACAGTCCATGCAACCAGCACAAGAACAAACAGTTCCAGTGTCCTCAATTATCAACAAAAACAACTCTGTTTTCTGAGACAGTGGGTGAGAACACTGCAGGGCTGCTGGATTAAATGCAAGAGCTAGTGAATTTCTACCTAACAGAGACATTTAAATTCCCAGTGAAATCCTAACATACTTGGCAAATAGATAACAGGAATCATGCTCTTAAGACTCTGTACAGGATCCAAATGCGTTCTTCAACATATCTCTGGCACTCTGACAACATTTGTTAGAGCTGAGAAGTACACAAACGGGAATAATTTGTATCATGTTCACAACTACCTCTTGATCTCAAGGAACAACCAAACACATAATGACACAAAGTCATGTTCAGGGATGTGATCCTGTGACAGTACCAACAGACAGACACTGTTAGCAGCAGTGCTGTGGGCACCACCAGTGTGTCAGACTTCAGAGAACACAAGTGGAATTATCTTTATGATGAACACTGGAGCCACATTTCCAGTTATTGCTCCAAACTTAAGTCCTTTCAGTCTTGTGAGGAGTGGCTGAGGGAGCTGAGGTTTTTGACAAAAGAATGTTCAAGGGTGACCTTATCACTCCCTACAACTACCTGAAAGCAAGATGGGGGTCAGTCTGTTCTCCCAGGCAATCAGCAACAGGATAGGAGAAAATGGCCTCAAGTTGCACAAGGAGAGGTTAAGGTTGGACATTGTGAGGAATTTCTTGACAGAAGGGGATGGGCTGCCCAGGGACGTGGTGGAGTCATCATCCCTGGAGGTGTTCAAGACCTGTCTATATGTGGCACTTAGTGCTACATTCTACTTGATAAGGTGCTGTTTGGTCAAGGCTTGGACTCGTTGATGCTACAAGTGTTTTCCAACCTAACAGACTCTGATTTTGTCAATCTGATACAGGATTTTGTTCTCTGATTAGTGGAGGATTGCTCTATTTTCTTCTCCTAAAATACTGTCTGGGGGCAAGTACAACTGCATTCAGGGCTTTGTTTTAACCATGGGACAGTGATATGTGTAAGGTTTTAGTCAGTGTTGTTTAGAGTCTGTCATGTGCTACCACATACAACATGACATGAAAATGGTTAGTGCCCATGCTGACAATTGTTATTACTGCAGCAGGAGTAACATCACTGAAACACAACAGCTGAATACAATCAGTGTTTTTAACAGAGTACCTGATAATGAAAGTTTTCATCTTCAAATTTTTCACCATATATACTTTCTCCACCTGTGCCATTTTGGTTTGAGAAATCTCCACCTTGAACCATAAATTCCTTAATAACTGTAAAAGAAAATAGTTATGAAATGTCTCAGCAAGGCACAAGGAAAAAACCCAAAAAGCTAAACAACTCTAAGATGAAAAGCAATCCTTGTCGCCAGCACCTAAATGGAACCAAAATTCGTCTTTTATTTACCAAGTCACCTAAGTACTCCTTTTCAGTTATGTGGTTATCACTTGATATTTAAACCTTTACCTGGAATTCATTTCAACCTGTTTACAACTCATAGTAAACTAGTTTTGCAAAATTCCTACTAAATCTGTAATTTACTATTGTCAGTGCATGGTAAGAACACATGATCATTCGGAGGATCAAAAAGTGAAAAACTTTCCTTCAGTAAAGTTGTTTCTTTAACAAGTACTTGAAATATTTTTTAATATTATTTCAATGGTAGACAACTTTTGTTACCAATAGGAAAACAGAGGATTTCCCAGAACTTACTCCTGTGGAAAGGACATCCTTTATAATGGAGAGGTTTTCCAGTGGTAGGTCCTGTTCCTTTTTCTCCTGTACACAGCGCACGGAAATTCTCAGCAGTTTTAGGTACAACGTCAGCAAATAATTCAAAGACAATGCGTCCAACTGAAATGACAAAGAGAGAATAAGACATTTTTAAGTCTTGTCCTAGGCATGGTGACATGTTGAGCATTGTATGTCAAAAGAAATTAATGTTTCAAGCTTTATTATTATTATTATTATTTCAATTACTATTCAATTTCCGTCTTGGAGTTGCTCTGTGGCAATTGCTCGCAGAGTTACATTGGGCTTTTAGCAATGTTATTACCAACAATGAATTCCCCTGTCAAGAATAATGTAGCAGGAATAAAGGCAGATTCTGCCAAAAACTAATGAAAATGCCAAATGCACTTTCTGCCAAAAAAAAGGTGTGTGGGAAATCACACATACATATATTAAAGCCAAATTATGAATTTTAATATGCACACTTATGTCAATTTTAGTATATATGTAGTTTGTTCAATCAAAAGTAGATACAATAGTGACTGTTTTGTGGAGAATTTTAATCCATAAAAAAGCTCATGCTAAACATATCCCTTACCCCTCGCTCTCTTAAACCTGAATTTTACTAAGACACAGTGATACACTTTATATGCATATGAATAATGGCTATTTACAATTGGAGACACCACAAGCAATTGTTTAACAATTGCTGTACGTGTTTTAACTGAAGGGAATTAAACTTGAGTAGCAAACAGATCCTGTAATTGCTGATAAATGGATTCTGTGCTGAATTGTCATTCCTTCAGTAACTGGCTTCTCACAGAGCTATTTCTCACTCCTAGCAGCCTCCATCAGTTGACGCTCCTGTTTTCTCATCAGCCTCACAGTCAATTAATTAACATAACTTCACTCTACCGGTAGCTAAATGTAAATATATTGATTCTAATTAATACAGGAATGAAAACAAATTAGACAACTGAAAGGCAATAAAAGGCAAATCATCTCATAGACTTTCTTCTTCTATTCTTCTGAGTAACAGAATGAATAAGTGAAAAGCAGTATCCTGACATGATTTAGGCAGTCCCTATCTTTTACCATGTAAAATTTTTAAGCCTTTCACGTAGTACCCCAGCTAACTTGCTGTTGTTTCCTTCTTTCGATTTTGACCGTTTGCCCAGATTTTTGAGTGACCTCTGGCAGCACTGGCGCTGCCAAGAGAACCAGGGCTGCGGTTTCCCCGAGCTTTCCCCGCGCAGCCCCCGCTGCCGGCCCGGCCGCCAGGCTAGGCTGGCCGTGCTGCGGCAGCTCCGCGGGGCCCAGCCACGGGGGCCGGGGGCGGCTCCGGGCGAGACCGCGCTCGGCACGGCGCAGCACGTGGAGAGCGGCGCGGGAGCGGCCGCACACGTGGGCAGCGCCGGGAGCCGAGGCCGGGCAGCGCCGGCTGCCATGGGAACGCCGTGCCCGACCCCCGGCATCGCCACCGGCCGGGCCCTGTGCTGCCATGTTGCCTTTCTCGCCATGTTCCTCGGGCCTGTTCGCTCTGCCGAGGGAGGCCCGCTCGCGACGGGACACCCTCCTCCTCCCGCTGCCGGGGCTGTGCGCTCGCAGCCCGCAGGGCAGCGCCCGGCCCGGCCCAGGGTCCCCCCACGTCCTGAGCGCTGAGGCCCGGCCCGGCCCGGAGCCGCTCCTGCAGCCGGGCCCCGGCCCCGCGCGGCCCGAACTGCGCCCCGGCCCGGGCGGGGCCCGGGCTCCGTCGCGCCCCCTCCCCACCTCGCTCGCCCCCGATGTCCACATCGAAGAAGGCGCGGGGGTTGCTGGCCTTGCCGGGCCGGGCGACAGGGGACGGGTGCGACATGCCGCTGCTGCCCGCTGGCGCGGTGGCTCCGCCCGCTCGGCCGCCCGCGATCCCGGCCGCCCGCGGGTCGGGGCCGCTCGGGGCTCCGCCCACCGGCGGGGGCGGGCGGGCGGCCGGGCCCCTGGAGCCGGGAGCTCGCGGGTGCCTGCAGCACTGGCCCGCCCCTGGGCCTGCCTCTCGGCGGCCTTAAGTGACTCGGGGATAATCCGCAGAGAAGGAGCATTGCTTTCTCGAGGTTATACACACTCACGAGGCCTGGAAATAGGGGGAAGGGGAGAGATTTTAGGTTTTGCCTGGGTTTGTATTTTATGAGAGAAATGGCAGGCTGCGTGGAAAGTGGTGATCCGTGGTAAAGGGGGCAAATTGTCCGAAGTGACTATTATCCCGTAAAGATTTAGAGATCCAGAATAGCTCCAGCCTTCCTAAGGCCTGAAAACAAAATATGTTTCATCCCAAAGGATGAAGGTCACAATAATTGCTCCAAGGCAAACAATCTCTTTCGGACATTTGTGTTGACTAATGGACGTACTATCAATACACTTGGTTTGGGTTCCTCAGGGTGTTCCTTGATTCCCAATCAAGGTATGATTGGTGCAACATGGCCATGTCCTGTACTCAAAGGCATCATGGAGGCAAGGTATCTGTGGCAAAAACAGAAGGGGCAGGAGAGTTCTGGGGTCTGACTTCTGCAAAGTTATAGTACTTTTGGGAATGCTGCTGATCAAAATGAGCCTCTTTATTTCTTGGACTCCTCTAATCCATTCCAGAAACCTCTCATTCTTTGATTTGTTGTGTTCTCTGAAGGCTTTCTCCTGTAATTCATGTCTATATGTCTGGACTTGAGCTTCATCAAGCTGGTTTTCATCTCTCTCTCAGCATGTTCTCAATATTGGATGTGTCAGAGGGCAGTTGTAATTCCCAGATTGAAAGAAAATATAAAGTAGCATTTATATTAATCACTGCAGTCCATATAGTGCATTGTAATCATTCCCACACATCTGTACAGATGTCAGGTAGGAGAGGTGATCGGCACGGAGTGCTGTTACACATTGCATCTGGGAACCCTTAACAGAAGGAAAAGCCATCTGCTGCCATCTGGGAACACTTAGTGAGAAATCAGTGGAACCACACTGAGGCATTTCTCTCTGTGAGCCAGGTCATGCAGCTGTGTCAGGGATTTCACATGCTCCACGATGTCAGAGGCCACCAAAGCTTTGAGTCATCTGTAATTCACGAGGCATTTGGCCATGGTCACTGGCTGAGATATTTTTGTCATTATGCTTAGCCTAGATGAGGTGCAGTGGTGCGGTCTCACACCAGCAACGTGCACTTGCCACCCTGTAAGCTAACCATATCCTGGGCTACATTAAAAGCAGTGTGGCCAGCAGGGCCAGGGAGACTCTTCTGCCCTGCCCTCGTGAGACCCCACCTGCAGTGCTGCACCCACCTCTGGGGTCCCCAGCACAGGAAGGATGACAGCCTGTTAGAGAGAGTCCAGAGGAAGGACACCAAGATCATGTAAAGGATGAAGGGATGATTACAGGACCTCTTCTATGAGGAAGGGTTGAGGGAGCTGGGATTGTTCAGCCTGGAGAAGAGAAGGCTCTGGGGGAGAACTTAATGGAGCAGCGCTTCAGGGAGCCTATAAGAAAGACAGGGACAAACTTTTTAGTAGGGCCTGTTGTGATATGGCAGGGGCTAATGGTTTTAAACAGAGGAAGGGTCAATTTAGATTAGATAAAAGAAAGAAAAGTGTTACAATGAGGATGGTGAAAGACTGGAACAGGTTGCCCCAAGAAGTGGCAGATACATCATCCCTGGAAACATTCAAGGCCCGGATGGGCCTTGAATAGGTCTGCACTACCTAGACTAATTGAAGATGTCCTTGCTCATTGCAGGGGAGTTAGACTAGAAGACCTTTAAAAGTCCCTCCCAACCTAAAATATTCTATGATCTCAGTGAGTCAGTTGCTAGCCAAGTGAGTAGTCTATAAGAGATTTCTGTAGCAGACAGCAGAGTAAAGTGTGTGTTGTTGGTGTGTGTCCCCCGCAAGAGCTGTTGGCAGCTTCCTCTCAGGAAGAAGCAATGATTCATTTTTCCAGGAGTAGTCTTATTCAGTCCCTACTGGGTTTTTTGCTGGTGAAGTTGGAATAGTCTAGATTCTAGATGAGTAATTCTTTTTACACTAGTTGCTTGGAAGTCCCTATGAAACATCCTTTAGCGGTACAAAGAAAGACGCATCTCATGATAATTTGGAGATGTGAGCTGAACAAGAGAGAAATCAAGTGATTTTTCTCAGTGTCAGTAGGAGATTCTGGAAAATATGTGAGCTGAATTAATATCTCCCAAGCCTTGCAGTAGCACAATTAGTTTCACATTAATTTATAGTCATTGACAGATTGTAAAAAACAAGCATAATGTGACTTCTGTCAAGAGCTTACTGAGTGATTTCATGTTCAAATTCATATATTAAATTATACACTGAATTTATATACAAATAACTTCTTACAAAGTCAGACTTCCATTATGAAGTCCTCTAAAATCTGTTTTCAAGCAGCAAAATCTCCCGTGATCCTCTAATCCTTTGTGATCTTGTAATTTAAAAATATTTCCTATCACCAAAATACCTCTTTTCTTTTGACACTTCCAATAGTTTATGTAGTAAATGCATGTAAAACAGTACATTGAAAATACTCACTATAACTGAACTGTCTGTTAATTTTTTAATTCACAAATTTATTTTTCCACATATACAGGTTTGGCTACCCAGTGAAGTAGTTTGAGTGTTATCAATAGATAAATGAGCTGTGAGCCCTAAAATCCTGAAGCAAATGGCTTCAAGTACAGGTCCCCCTTTTACCAAGTACATCATACTTGCTGGAGTATAACCCTCCAGCCTAATTAAACTCAAAGATCAGCCTGTTATAAAGTCTTTGGTTTTACCTCTTCATCCTTCACTGACTGAATAACCAAGCAATCATTGATAAATGCAGAGAAATACATATGTAATTCTAAAACTGGGACTCTGATGGAATACACAATAAGTGGTTTTATTTCATAATTATTCTAGCCTGTCAATTTGCATTCATGAAAGAATAAACTGCAAAATAAAGATTATTTATAGTTGCTGCAGATGGTGTTAAGATGGGCAAATGTGCACACATACAGACTAGGATTTTTTTCTTTTTGTTTTTATTGCTTTTTTCACCTTTAAATCTGTATTTGACACTGTAAAGAAAATAGAGGCTTAAATATGCTAATTCCACTGGAAAGTGAGTGTTTTGGCTCAGTGCAGGACTGCCTTGTCTAAGGATATTAAAAGCCATTTTGCTTTGTACAGAAGTAATCATATGTGAGGTTCTCATTGGACTGAACTGCAGCTTCAGAATATGGTGCAGTTCTGATGGGATCCCAGTGACAAGCAATTCAAACACATACCTCATCAGCTTTTCAGAACAGCTATCAAGAAGCTCCCAACATGCAAACATTCTTGGAAAGGATGCTTTCACTGCTGGCTGTGAAAGAGAGCAGCCACTCAGCCTTCCCTGTGCCCTGTGACACACAGGGTGCATCACGTGCTATTCCCATGTGACCTGGCACATCAAGCATGTCACCTTCATGAGAGACACACGAGACAGGAAAAATAAATCTGTTTTTTCACCGTCAGGTTTATTGTTTCCCACCTGCACCAAGTCTTTTTCTGCATAAAATTGAACAAAGAGGGCCCAGATTAAACTGATTCTGAGCAGTTACTAAATAGTGCAGATGCCTCTAAGCTGAGTTAAAATGCAATGTTAAACAATGAAAGAACTACATGTTCTTGTCTGAGGATGTTTTAAAAAGAAAATTTTCCACACAGAGATGACATGACAGAAACTGAAAATAAAGTCATGCATTCACTTGTCACTAACTTTCAGAGATGCTGATCCCTGAAGAAATGGTTAAGATCCAAGCAAGAATAAGCAGACTTTTTTTGCTATATATTTTCGGTCTGCTTACAACATGTTTTAGACACAAATATTCAGATTAGTGCTTAGAAACTTAGGATGTGAGGAGGCATGGAAGAGGGTGCCTGTGACTTCTTGATAACAGTGGAAGCCATGGCTTTCAAGGAAAGGCCCAAGGTGTCAGCTAGCTGCTGGTCACTGCTGCAGCATCGCAGGCTATCAGTTTTGCTGCTAAATTTCTGTCCTCAGTTTTGATACAAATGTATGTCCTGATATAATTGCAATTTCATGCAAATGCCTGTTTATCACAGTTACCACCAAAAGGTACTGAATTATCAATTATAATGACTGCAGTCATTCTTATGTAGAAAATGGTTTTGGTCTGCACCTAATGTGGGTAGGATGGAGTTCCAGGTGAACTACATCTGCATGGAGTTAAAGAGAAGAGCACAGCCAACAAACAGGAAGGCCCATGGCAGATTTCACCATTGAAAATCAAGGACACAAGGATTTCCAGCTAGACTCTGGATGGAGTCCTGGGCAGGAGACTTACAAATACAATTTACCAATGCTAAGAGCTTTACTGAAAAGAGAAACCAAACCAGTTTCTAAACAAGTGTTTGAACATTCACAGGTATGTACATTTTTAGGCTCTTCTGGGGGAAAAAGTAGTGTACCCTTGCTTTAGGAAATTTGACAAGATACTTATGTACAGTAGTGATTCCAGAGGACTGTACTTATCACCTTCACACAAGACAATTCTCTCCATATTACTTGATATTTATATTTTGGTGATTAAAAGAAGACATTCCTCATCTGGCCATTCTCTTTGCTTTTAACACCAAAGACTATTGAAAATTACATGTTTCATAACACACATCAATAATTCCCAGAAACTTTGAAACAATTAAATTAATATTTCCCTACAAACTCTCTTTTGTTTCTAACTGAATATGTGTTCCATGTAAAAAGGCAGTGAAACTGCTTATCTGTATTATGGCAGCACCTTTGTGGCTCTGTTCAGGGGCTGGGGAAAGTTGCTGCAGCAACAGCTCAAGTTATGTAATGCTTCAGTGAAGGATGAGTAAGCTGGTTTGCAGGGGGCTGCAAGCCCAAGCTTTCCTTTTCTGTCAGTTTCTGTCTGTGCATGTGAAGTGAAATCCATTTTACAATAGGTTTTTAAATCCTCTATGGAGAGTAAATTAATGTGTTAAAGAGTAATAATAACAATATGGAGAGAGAATAATTCTGGGTATTTCTTAATATCACATTTTACTTGGCATG
The DNA here is from genome assembly GCF_028769735.1 of Zonotrichia leucophrys gambelii. Taxonomy (NCBI): domain Eukaryota; kingdom Metazoa; phylum Chordata; class Aves; order Passeriformes; family Passerellidae; genus Zonotrichia; species Zonotrichia leucophrys. The sequence goes on along the minus strand of NC_088173.1, from coordinate 22,396,485 downwards.
TTTGAATAGGCATTCAAAACTAGATTTTACTTATTTTATAGACTCAAAAATGTTGCTGATGCATTGCAAAGTGTAGCAAGACTTACCTGTGTTCATGTAACCTAAACAGCACGAATTACTGTACTAAGCAGTAAATCATAAACAAACATCTCAGATTACCAAACTTTTTGTTAAATCTTCAGAGTTTTCCTGTTCTGGCATCTCACTTCTCTTTGCAGTAACTCCAAAGGCTAGTTCTGACAACAGAGGTTTAGGAGAATTTTGGAATTTGGCATTCAGGACTGAGCAGAATGGAATGAAAGCATCCGTAAAGGAACTCAACATTTCATCCAGGTGTAAGTGATGGGGAAGCAAAGTGTGACTCAGGAGACTTGCCTTTTAATCCTGCCTGTCCTGGCTATTAAACCTGGCTACATTTTCAGGAGAGAATCTTAAAAGAGATTTATGCAGTATGAAACATTGATATGCTTTCCCAAGCATTCAGCGATGCTGGATTTGAATGATCCTTTTTATGTATTGTCAGTTTCCTAACAAGGTCTCATCTATTTCTGCATTGAGAATCTGGCTCATTTTCTGACTGAAATTTAAACAACTCAATTTTCTTTCTCTGCACATAAAGAGTCTGACCATCAGACAGAATATCAGTTTTTGATTTTTAAATGCCATTTTTATTTCCTGTATTTCCTAGAAGAGTGAGGGCTGTAGACACACTATCTTGCTGTAAATGATCTTTGCTTGACAGTGATATGGCTGTTTTCTTTACATCTGCTCCTGTTTTGCACTCAGGTTAGTGAAAAACCAGAGTGCAAAATCAATCACTGGCATTGGCTTTGCCAGGGATTCTTTATAGCCTAAGTCTCTTTGGGGTGTGACAGTGCATTCTGATTGTGAAAATTATTTTGCAGTCCTTTGCTGATTGTGCTGTTTTCCCTTTTTGTTTTATTTTTTCAGAAATGGCCTTCAGAACACTAGTGTCTTAATGTGTTGTTATCAATTTCAGTAGTGATGGTCACACACATTAACAGAACACACAGAGAACTAATTTTGCACTGAGCATCAGCCAACATATAGGGTGCATTTACACTGCTATTTGTGAAGAGATTATCCCAACTGTCTTCACTGACTTTGTCTTGCTTCACATTTGGAGTGGCATCCAGGCATATAAAGTGGATCATTTTCAGATGAAACTAAACCACATATTTTTCAGAAATGCATTCAGTGCTCTTCAACCACTGACATGCATTCTGCTGACAGGACCAGACTGCAATCAGTCCAAAATAAATGGACTGGTAAAATGTTTGTGTAAAATGTAAAATGTTTGTGGTGTGGACACTAGGAGATGACTGTTAGCCTCTGATTCTGTCCCCACTGGTCAGCACTCCTTGCTGATGCACCTTTGAGGGGCAGCCACAGTATTTGCAACTTTAAAGTTTCTCAGGACTGTTCCTTGAGAAAAGCAGTCCAGTGATTATTTCTGGAGCTGGATGCCTAGATTGTCATTTGTCTTGATTACTGTGTCAACTGTGATGTCTTTCATCTTGTCCAGCCCCACCCTGCTATTCACCTTTCTGTGAGCTATCATCATCACACCCTCTCTCTTCTGTCCTTCAGCTTTGAGTCAATTGACTCTAGTAACAGGGAACAGTAACAACATCCAGGCTGAAAGATTTACATTGGGTATTCAGTCTCACAGAGGAAGTGGTGAAAACCTTCCTGAGAATGGACCTTCATACAGGATCAGTTGAGCCTTACAAGATTCAGTTGGGTGTTACCAAGTGTGCAGCTGATTAGATTATCAGGTCAGTAGACAATCACCTCTTATTTCAAAGAGAAATCAGCTTCTCCTGACAGTGAAAGGCTGACTCTGAAACACATTCAACACGACTTCTACCACTACTGGATGCTGAGTTTGCAGACAACTATTGTAATGATTCTTTACAACCATTATAATAACCACTATTCCCCATGTCTCATCTTTCAGTTTCCTAAAAAGAGCAGGAAGTAACTGTGATTCTGCTTTTCTTGGGGTTTTGGGGGGATTTTTTTGGTTGGTTTTTGTTCCACCACGGCATGCAGTGACTTAGCTGGTTGAAAAAGAGCATTTGAAGTCATGTTCTCTTGCTAGGTACATCGAGGTGTCATCCTGCTGCTGGGCAAAGCCACACAAACAATCCTTTCCCTCAAATTAAACAAACATAAAGCTCCAAATGATACCTAAATACTGTAGCCTCATCTAATTATTTATTAATAGATCTGTGTGCAAATAGGCACCATTCCAGCAGACCTACCTTCCTGCAAAAATATTGCTGCTTGCCTGGTCAAAGACTAAAGTAAAAGTTCAGACTCTCCAAGGAAATCACAGTACTTCTATAACTGTATGCTCGGGAATTCTCTATTACAGATATTCTAGTCCTGACTAGGGAGAAAATCCCATGAAAATCTTCCTGGACCAGTGACAGATTTGCCCCAGTATGGAGCAAAATGAGGGATGTGAACTTTCTGAAACCCAATGGATTTGTGTCAGTCTTTGGGTTTGGCTGGTGTGAGATGGATGGGAGGACACTTGGACACCACATTCTGCTGTCAGCCCAGGCAGAGAGCCCTTTCTGTGCAGGCAGTGCTTTGTTCTTGCTTCACTGCAGAAATAGAGTGTTGTAAATCACAAGCACATCATTTACATGTGTGCACACACGTGTATGCAAACAGCTGTAGAGAAATGTATTGTAAAAGACACATTATCCATGTGTGGATGTGGATGAAAAACTCAACATATGCTGGCAATGTGTGCTTGCAGGCAAGAAGGCCAGTCAAATCCTGGGCTGCATCAAAAGCAGAGCGGCCTGCAGGTCCGGGGAGGTGATTTTCACACTCTGCTCTGCTCTTGTGAGACCACACCTGGAGAAGTGCATGCAGTCCGGGTGTCCCCAGCATAAGGAGTTGTAACCATTGGAGCAAGCCCAGAGGAGAATCACAAGTTTGAGAGGACTGGAGCACCTCCCATAGGGAGACAGGATGAGAGAGTTGGGGCTGTTCAGCCTGGAGAAGAGGTTGTGTGGAGAGCTCTTTGCAGCCTTCCAGTGTCTGAAGGGGACTACATGGAAGCCAGAGAGGGACTATCAGGAATTGTAGCGATGGGACAAGAAATTATGGGTTCAAACTGAAACAGGGGAAGTTTAGGTTCGATATTACAAAGAAATCTTTTATTGTGAGAGTGGTGAGGAGCTGGAACAGATTCACGGAGGTTGCGGATGCCCCAGCCCTGGAGATATTCAAAGCCAGACTGGCTAAGCCCTTGAGAAATTTGGCCTACTGGGAGGTGTCCCTGCGCATGGGAGTGCTGTCTGTGACTAGATGACCTTTAAGGCCCCTTCCGGCCCCTTCACACGGGTTCTCCGGTCGGATGTATGGGCGCACGCCGCACCCCGCGAGCCGTTCCCCGGCACAGGCGGCGCGGCCCGGCCGGGCGCTGTCCCTTTAAGGCCGCCTCCGCACCCTACCACGTGCTGGGGCTGGGCGGGGGCGCCGCGCAGCCAATGGGGACGGCCCGAGGGGCGCGGCGCCACCGCAGCCCCGGCCCCATCTCCGTCTGCCGGCGGCGCGGGGAGCACTGCCTCGCTCTGCCCTGCCCGGTGCCCAGTGCGCGGCCGGTGCCAGCGCCGCCTCCGGGAGCGCCCGACCCCTCGCTCAGGTGACGGCTGGCCGCCGGCAGCGGCGCGGCTGAGCGGCCCGGCTCTCCTTTCGCCTCCTCTCGCCTCTCCTCGCCTCCGCGGAATGCTGGGCGGCTCCGCAGCGGCTCCGGGGATGCTGCCGCGGCCGCCGCCGCTCGCCGCCCGCTGAGCCGCTGCGAGGGGCGCGGCGGGGCTGCCGCCGGGCGGGAGGGCGGCATGGCTCCCACCCTGCTCCAGAAGCTCTTCAACAAAAGGGGCGGTGGCGCGACAGCCCCCCACGGCCGGGCTCCGGGGGAGGGGCCCGCCTTCAGGTGAGCCGGGGCGGGCGGCGGGCGGCGGGCGGGCCCCGGGGGCTGCCCCGGCGAGGCGGCAGAGAGGCCGGCGTGGGGCGCAGGTGTGCCGCAGCCCCGCGGGGTACCCCGCCGCAGTGTTTCCGGGGGAACGGCCGGGGAAAGGGGGTGCGGCGGGAGGCACGGCCGCGCCGGGGTGGCTCCTCTCCCGCCGTTCCCTCCCGTTGGATCTCTCAGCCATTTTCTGCTCGAGTTGGCGGTGGCACGCCCGGGAGCCTGGGGCGCTCGCCCCCGGTAGGGGTGGGGGAGAGGCACCGGGCCCCCTGTCTGGCGTTTGTGCGCGGTTGATGGGATAACTCGTGCCCGGGTCTCATCAGCACAGGAAAATTAAGAAACAGCTTAATTGTTGTGACCTAAATACACGTGCGCAGTCTGGTGACCCGCTAAGCATTAGGCACCTTTCACTGCCCCCTGCTTTTGATACCGTGCGTGCTGAAACGTGAGGCTCAGTAGCTATGGATGCTTCGGGGTTTATGTGTATAACCTCTATATAATATCGATTCTCTGTGTAATATTGAAGTTTTAATGTTTTCTAAACCTTCGGGGGCAGCGTTTTGCTCAGGCTGGTGCTTTGGAGCTTTGTTCGTGTGACATCTGTGCTGCTCACAAGACCGAGTGGCCCGGTGAGCACAGTGGCAATCACATGCGTGCCCCGTAACCTCTGTGCCTGTTTTGCTGGGCGGCATGAGTTGGCCGGTCTTGTGATCAGATGGTACACGGGGCTCAATTGGAATCTGGGCTTTAAACGCTGAAACTACTAAGGATGGTCAGGGAGAGCAGTGGGCAATATTTTGATCCACAAAATGCCATCGTGCCAAGTATGAAAGATCACAGTTGTGGAACCATTGTAATTCCAAAGATGGTCTGTGCGGGATATTGCCATTTGTGTGGCTAAAGTTACAAGATCATGGAGAACAATAGTGTAAGATGAAAATGACAATATATTTGGGTTACAAGGTGTTTCCTCTGAAAATGATTGGACACAGTCTTGGAGCTGCATTCATATTAGAGAACAAATCTAGTGAGTTTTGTGAAGCTGCAGAGTCGATATGTTGCACTTGTAACTGCAGATTATTTTTCTCTAACTGCTACTTCTTTTAGCACTTACCCACCTTGTGAGTTAAATATATCCTTTAATGTGGAAGAAAACAGTTTTCCACATAGAAACTGACAGTTCCAGACTAACTCTATTATTTTGCATATTCTGTGTCAGAGACCAGTGTTGTGATTATTGGATTGTTATTGGATTATTGGATTATCAAGTGTCTCCATGAAGGCAGATTCCTTGTACAGTGTGTTTCCCCCTAAAATCAGTAAGATTATTCTGCCTGGAGTGAAGTTAGGGATTGTACTTTCTCCTTCTTTCTGTTTTTTGGGTAGGATATTCCACACTTGGTTTTCAGTTTAGGTAACATTTAAGTTATGTGATGCTTTGCATAAAAGCTATTATAACGAAAATACTTCTGTAGGTACCCTTCATCTTTTTATCCCCTGGTTTTCCTCATTCCCTTTCTATTTGGCTTTTTTTGACTCACCTAAGGTTAATAAAATTTTTGAAGTATTTTACATGTGAATGGAGGGGTTTTTTGCTTGTTAATGTTAAGCTTCTTCCTTACAACTTTTAAGTATGCTGTAATGCTTTTTCTTTCTTTCCAGTCATCTGTTCATGATCTGCAAGAGCATGCTTACAGGGTCTGAGAAGCTTTGCTGCAATGCTTTTAATAGACTTTCTGTTCAACAGTAATCTCTGTTGGAGTGGAGAGATGTGATTTCATCTAAGTAGGAAACATAATCCTTCGGTAGCTTCTGTATTAATCATATACTGCTGGTCAATGTTGGATGCAAAGTGGCAGAATCATTTTCTAATGACAAGGCTGCCTTTTGAGGGATCTTTAGTTAGTTTTATTTCTTCCAGGTTTTGGTTAGTGAGGTCCCGCCATGCTCAATATGTCTGACAGTGTGTAGCTCAGTTAAGGGATCCTGTGAGGCCAATAACAATCTGTATCCTTGGACTTGCAATTGTTATGAATGCCTTGAAAGCTTTATGTGTATTCACACACCCTCCTTACCCTGAAAAAGAGAGGAATCACCAAAAATCTCTTTTGTAGATAATGCCTCCTCAAATTAATGTGATTTGACAACTTTTTCCAACTATGTTGTTGGAAAGCTTTGTGTTTTCTAGTCTTCCCAGGAACACCAGAAAAAGTTCTGTTGCAGAGGGCTATCAACCAGGCTTGCATTTTGCCTGTAACAAGCACTGCATGTGCTCATGCTGTTGCACTCTCTTCTTTAATGGGAGCTACATCTTGGCCAGAGGTCCACGCTCCTTCTGCTCTGAAGGAAGCATCAAGCTTCAAGGTCTGTGCTGCTTACCAAGATGAGCTGGCACTGCCTCAAAGAGCAAGAGACATGGAGCTTATGGATGAATTTGGAGCCACAGGAAATTATTTCTTGGGTGCATGAATATGAACATATTAATTTGGCTCAGGAGTGCTCTTTTAAAGAAAACCTCTAAATTGTCCCACTAACTGCACTTTGGCTCACAAAGCCAAGTGGCTTTGGTGCATAAACTGGATTCCTGTTGGAATGAATGAAATTAGAAAGTGTGTTCCAACCACTAATGGGCATTCAATCCCTGGGACCATACTACAGCTGGTCAAAAGTAAAACTCCAGAGCACATGTAGTGTGGGTGTCAGGTCCTTAGCAGCAATGAATGCACTCTGTGGAGCTAGTCTGGGCTGCATGACATGCTCACATGAGCACAATCTTTACCTGCAGGGTGAGGAGAGTGTAAACATGAGGTGCAGATGCTAATATAGAGCTATTGGGATAGCAGGACTTTCTGCTGGCCCAGGCCTTCCTTCAAGATAATGGAAGTATGAAGTGCTAGAAGGGTAGTAGTTAGAATTGTAGAATAGCTTAATTCCTTTTTTACAAAAATTATAAACCAGCTGGAATAGACGTGTATTAGTGAGATATTACATTTGTTCTAAGCAGTTTTGTGTACAGACTTGAGCTTCTCTTTTTTTACTGCTGCTTCTTGCTTCCCTTAACTAAATATATATATATCTATGTGTGTAATACATATGTAAAGATGGATGTGTGTGTATACACACATCCCCTTCAACAGAGGCACTTGAGTGACTGTAATTGAATATATTTCTTCTTAGCCTCTGAGGCTCTGGGAAAACCCTAATTACTTTGTGTGCAAGCAACGAGTATTTATGTGGCTAAATTCCCCTTAAACTTCTAATTTCCTTATCAAATGTTGCTTTCCATACAAAATTGGTTTAGCATAGTTTGTACAATATTTTGGAGTGCTACCAGGGTCATGTATTCAGCAGAATCATAGATCAGCTTGTGTTGGAAGAGACCTTAGAGATCCTCTAGTTCCAACCATTGCTGCCTTAGACAGGGATACCTTCCACTAGACCACGCTGATCAGAGCCCCATCCAACCTGGCCTTCAACATTTACGGGGATGGGCATCCACTACTTTTCTGGGCAGACTTCCAGTGTTTCACCACCCTCGCAGTAAAGAATTTTTCCTAGTATCTCATCTAAACTATTCTCCTTGTTTGAAGCCATTGCATGTGTTTTAAAATTTCTCTCTCCATAATTTTGTAGGCTCTCTTCAGGTACTGGAAAGCAGCAACGAAGTTGTCCTAAAGGCTGCTCTTTTCCAGTTTGAACAGCCTCAGTTCTCTCATTCTTTCATCACAGGAGAGATGCTCCATCCCTCTAAATCATGTGTCTCTCCTCTGGACTTGCTCCAACAGGTCAATGTCCTTCCTGTGCTGGGGACCCCAGAGGTGGGTGCAGCACTGCAGGTGGGGTCTCACGAGGGCAGGGCAGAAGGGCAGAACAGTCTCCCTGGTCCCTTGGGCTGGCCACACTGCTTTTAATGTAGCCCAGGACATATTTGGCTTCCTGGGTTGCAAGTGCACATGGCTGGGTCATGTTCAGCCACTCATCCAGCAGCATCCCCAGGTCCTTCTGGGCAGAGCTGCTCTGAATCTGTCCATCCCCAGCCTGTGCTGATACCAGGGTTTGCTCTGACCCTGGGCAGCGCCTTGCATTTGTTCTTGTTAAACCTCATGAGATTGCCATGGGCCCACTTCTTGAGCTTACCTAGGCCCCTTGGGCTGGCATCCCATCCTTCAGGTGTGCAGACAAGCACAGCTTGGTGTCATCTGCAGATTTGTTGAGGGTGCACACAATTTCATTACTGATATTCCCCAAGGGACACCATTTGTCACTGATGTCCATCAGGACTCTGAGCCATTGACCAGTGCCCTCCAATCAGTTCCTTGCCCACTGAACAGCCCATGAAGTTTTAGGGATTGCATAGAGTATAAGCACATAGTATCCCAAGACTAGAATGTCTCAAGAGCTAAGCAAATATTTGAGTAAGGTATTGGGGAATGGCCTTAAGGAAACTGATATTGGTTGCAGATAGTTTGATTTTACTTAAACTGATAGCAGTTTTTCTGCCATTGTGTTTACCTGATTTTAGAAGAAATTTCACATCTCTGCTTTTCTGCATTTTTCAGCATAAAGTCTGAGGTTGTCCTTAAGCTATGGATTCAGACTTCACCTTAATTTCAGTCTTTATAGTTTGATTTGGTTTTGGGTTTTTTAAATGAAAATAAATGCCTTGGAGTTTTTGGAAGACTGCTTTCACTGCTGAATATATAATTTATGCATTGCAACCTGTGATTAAATATCTTTGATACTGGTATGTGTAGTGAAGGACTGTTGTAAAGTAGGGAATAACTTCATTTCAAGTGGTTTTTTTTAAAAAGGTTGTGTTATTTCAGCTATGTCTGAAACTTGCATGCAGTCTATTTCTTCAGCTTTAAGTATCAGCTGCTCCTTCTGGTGTCTATAATGGAGCGGATGTCATGTTGTAGCTGCAGGATATCTATCTGGTAACAGTTTGTTAGCTTTGGTATATGAGATCATTTGTTTGGCAGCTGGTACTAGTGATTCCTTTGGTCATAGTACTGAAATGCTTGGTGAGCTCCTACTTGCTAAGCATTATTTCACAGCATTTATTACCAGCCTGGCAATGTTCCACCTTCTGAAAAAGGAAAGAAAGCAGTAGTGAGCTTGGAGTCTGCTTGTATGTCAGTTTGTTCAAATGAAACACTCCTCAGAATGTTCTTGTGACCTAATATGGGTTTTTTCTTGAGCTTCTTGCAGTTTTGTAGAGATCCACACAGCAGTTATCCTACTGAGCACACATGTACATCTTCATACATGGAAATACCCATAAACATCTGGCTGTAAACCTTTTAAAAGGTATTTGAAAAAAAATTCAGTGTTTTACATGCTGTAAAAGGGCAATCCAGCCCAAGGCCAGACCTGAGAATAGGGGCAGGACAGGTCAAAGAGCAGACTAAACTGTACACCATTCCCAGACAGCTGAAGGTGAGCCTCAGGCTGCAGCATTACACCTTTGCGCTGGTGTTAGTCTTTCATCCCTAAAGTGAGCTAAAGACTAAGTTCTGCAGAAAGAGATTTACTAGAGTCTCACTCAAAAAACCAGCTTAGACAGGAAGTAATTGAAAGTATGGTCTTTTGACATGGAAACCACACTTCCAGCCTGGGGCTTTTTTGGAGGAAAACAAGCCCCAAGTCGTCTGGTTTTGAGCTTAGCAGGAGCTAAGGCCGTTTCTGCATTAGTTGTTTGAATTTCCCCTCCCCTAAACACTGCTGTCATTGACAAACCCTTGGTTTGCTCTGGCTTTGCTCTGAGTCTAGCTCCATCTCTCTTAACGTTGCAAGAAGACACCCTGTTTTTTGTTTTGGTTTTTGTCTTTGTCACAAATGACAAAAAATGTGTGGAAATGCCCAAGCTACTGACATTCTGAAAGGGATGGCTGTGCCTTGATTATTTAATTCCATTAAAAGATACATTATTGCCTGGCAGTCAAATGACTTTTGCCTGTGGGTTATCTTGTTTCTGATTTACAAGTAACTTATCCATGGGGTTCCATGTGTTTATTCTAAAATTGGTGTGCAGTTGGATAGTAGATGCTTGATTCCTTATTCTTAGGGCACTTCTGTTGACACGTCCAAAACTGGGTGAGAGCTGTGCCACGTACTGTGCTCAGTGGAAAGTGATTTAGGGAATAGTAGCAGCAGAAAGCCTTGAGGTATCTTTCCTTGGTGGCACAACTTAAAGCAGGAAACACTGCAATTTAACTGCAGTGATGCTAATGCTGTAGGGGGAATAGCTGTAAGTGGCTTGATGTGAATGAGAAAATAAAGCTGCTTGGGGCTGAAAAATGTGGACAAGTATTCATAAAAGCTGAATTTGTGGAGAAACGTTTTAAAAACTGATGGAGGTCTTTGTTGCCAGTAGCGGGTGGCTTAATGTAAACTTACATAAACTTTGTAACTTTTCTTATGTAAACTAAGTTCAAGTTGCAAAATAGCTTTATTAAATTTCGGGGGAAGGAAGATGGAAGAGTTTTCACAAAAATGTTTTAGTCATTAGTCATCATATCATCCCACTTTGACGCTGTGGCATGTAGGTGTTTCCAGTGCATGGTAGGGGCCCTCAGCTGTTGCTTTGGTCTGAACAGTGAGTAACAGCAGACCAAATGCCCTGAGATAGTAGATGAGAAAAAGGAGTTGGGGTCAGGGGGGACAGAAAATGGAGTAATTTTTCTCATACAGATAATCCCTTGTTCTGACATTTTGGTATTATTGAAGATGCTGAGGACTTCCTTTGCAAAGAAAACTCTTTCGATTAATACTCACTATATGTGCTACAAACTATGGTGATGTACCTGTTCCTTTAAGAATTCCTTCTGACACTAACAATCATGTACTTTCATCATGTACTTTGCACCTTAGTGATGTTCGTGGATAGCTTCTGAAGAGTAAATTCAGATTTGGAGTCATGTGTTGTGTTTTATATTTGTCAAGAGTTACTGCTAAGTGCACCCTTGATTAAGAGCACACTGTTGTCTTGTATGCAGCTTAGATGAAGCGTTGTAAGAAGAATGTTCTTAGGCTGTCCTAATTACCAGCATTTGCTGTGTGAAGGTTTCCATGGGTACATTTCTTAGGCAAAAGATGAGGAATGCAGTTCTGTGGGGTGGTGGTGAACAGGCTTGCTAGAGAGAATAAGCAGGAAAAGGAGGACTTTGAATGGGGTGCTCATGTGAAGACAGCAAATATCTGTCTGCACTTTTTCAGTGTGCTTCCTGTGATAGTGTCAGATTACTGCTGATCTGACTAACAGGCATGGACAGGGCAGTGCACCTTTGCCTGTCATGAATCGGCTCCTCTGTGTGTGCTCCACCTATGCTGCTTCTTAATCTTCATGCTCAGGTTCTTCTCTGTTCTGCTCTCTCCCCACTGTAAGTGCTCTTCTCAAGTCACCCCATTTGCCCTATTTGTCTGGGTTTGTCACTTGAATACCTCAGTAATGTCATGTTTTAATGTGCAAGGCTGAGGTCACAAGACAAGCTCCTGTGCAGGCTACAAGACAAAGTGTTCTGAGACACTCACTGAGCAAATGAGCTTAGAAGTTGTGGCAACAGTGCTCGTGTGTTCCCCACATCCATAGGGCAAGTGCAGATGCATTTACCTGACCAGCAGCTGAAATGGCTGTGGTCAGCCAGCACACTTCTCATAGGGGTGAGATTCTTAGAATTGTACTGATAAACGGGCACGAGGGCTTTACATCACACTAGCTGCTGTTAGAACTGAGTCATGATTCTGCTTCCATGGACTTTGCTGAAGTGAAACTTGAGCTGTAATGTAATTACTGAATCAGTGTGGAGCTTTCTCTGCAGGATGCTCTCACTTCAGTGCAATACAGCTCAACTTTTCTCCTCCAAGGTGCTCAGTGAAATTTTAGATGTACTAATGAAATCAGCTGTATTAAGTAAACAATTGACAATATTTATTCATTTTGCTAATAGAGGTGCTAGCAGTCTGAATTTGGTATTAGCACTTTCAAATTAGAAATCTGAACACAGTAGTACTTAATTTTTTATAATGGAATCAGGAAGTTTCTTACAATAACTCAACTTTTGTTTTCACTGAGTTTACTGACTTTTATGAAAGAAAACAGGCTTGAATGAACTCAGTGCTCTGAATTTTTGTGCAGAGTATTTGTACTGAATTCTGAATCTGGATGTTATCCAACAGCTGAAATTGCTCAACTCTTGGGGTTGGGTTTGTAACGCACAGCTCCAGGAGTACAGAAAATCTGAGCAGAGTACATTAGATAAAGTTTTTGAAGGAAACCCCAGAGAGAAGGCTGTACAAGCTGTTGAATACATAGTCCCGAGCAAGTTATTTAGTTATTATTATTTCACTGAATGTGGATAATTTTACAGAATGTAATGTTATAATGTTAAAACTCTCTGTGGTCTGGAAAAGATAGTTACTGCAACTTTTTGAAATCTGCAATTCACAGAAATTATTTTATGATCAGACAATTTTTTTTTTGTATCTCCTGTTTTTTTTATGTGAGCACATGAGTTTGTCCAGCTATTGCTGAACATTTGAGTGCTTGTGTCTGCCACATTTGCTTGCCTTTCCTTCACATTCCCCCAAAATGACCTTTTAAAATCTTCACATTTAATGCCCTGCTCTGTAACTTGCGCTCTAAAATGGATTGTACTTTTTAGGACAGATCGTTCTATAGGAAATGTCATGAGCCTTTTGTTTCTGAAGTGTCCTGTCTTGTTTAACAGCTTGGGTTGAACAAGGTGGGTGGAGACCTGTGAGGCGCTGGGAAGGAAGGTACCGGAGCAAGGAAGAAGAATTCTTGCAGAAACCATTTTGCTCAGCTGTGGAGCAGCAGGGTTAGTCCATGCATATGAAGGCTTGGTCTTGGTGAATGGCTCCAATGTTACAAGATTACTACATTCTCCTGTTCAGTGCTGGAATTGGGCATTGCCTGGACATTTGTCACTTCCACAGTAGCGCTGATAGAGCAGTGTTGAGACCTCTCAGTGGTGTCTGTGTAAAGGTCAGGGATAGAACCAGCTCTTCTTACAGTAGTCTGTGTGAAGCTGTCACACCACGTAGGAATGGTTATGGAGGGCTAATCCTCGGCTGTGTTGAGAAGGCTGGAATAAAGAGCAGGGATTTAGTGGCCGCTTCAGTTCACTTAGCAGACAACCATAGTGACATGCACCTTAGCTCCTACTTGTCTTGGCTTTTAGCCTGGAGGAAGGTTGCTCTCCCGTGTTAGCCGCTTCAGGAGTGCAACCTCTGCCCTCCCAACTGTTAAAAACATTTCTAGATCACATCAAGTTAAAGAGTTGGAAAAATTAACCCTCTCTCCTTATAAAGGTAGTTATGAGATTTGTCTGTGCATATAAATTGTGCTTACAAAGCACTAAAATGATTTCAGACACAATTCTGACTTAGGGAGTGGGTGAGTAATGCCTAATGACTTTGGTACTTGGGAGGCTTGGGGATAGATGTCAGTCACCTGCTCTGGACTAGATCACAGTACAGTTGAGTTCAAAAAAGTTCAAGTACTAAATTTCTTGTGCTCAGAAGTTCCTGGGAGCAGTCTTACAAACAGGGATATATTTGGGAATGCTTTTGAATGGAACTAGGGAAATAACATCTATTTGAAAATAGCTATCTCTGTTTGTCACTTTATCATAGCACTTGGTGCTTATGTACAGCTGGACTGGATAATGGGTGCAGGGATAGGTGTGCAAAGAAGATGAAAATGCAAACAGAACAATGTATTTTGTAGTGAATGTGCATTTTTTGAAACAGTCAACTCAATGGACCCATGTGCACATTGATAATGTATCTGTCCAATTTCTTTATTTTTAAGCACAACACATCTGTGTAGAGTGCCAAAGATGACTTGAACCTCTGATTAAAGAAACAATTCTGTATTTGGATTGAAATGTGTTCGTGTGTGAACTAGAAATTTGATTGAAATTTGATTTGATTTTGGCGTTTTGTTCACATTACTGAAGCACTAAAAGGTGACTGTAGTCTTCATCAGAGTTGTATCCTTGGTCCCTGTTTTGACAGAAAGTGAAAAGAAAGTGAGTTTTGTTTGTATTTAAATGAAATTATCCTGAATCTGTAGTGTTAGGATGGCTTCTAGAGAGTCTGCTCTGATAGACTTCATCTCAGGAGTAAATCAGGTCTGTTATAAAGGATTTTCTTGTACACTGTTTTTTTGGGGAACACTAAAGGAGCTTGACCAGGTTTTACCTTCTTGTGAGGATGAAGGTTTCTAATTTGTCTAATAATTGCTACATAAGCTTGCTGACTGAAATTTGTTTGCCTCTATCAATGTGCAAATCATTCTTATTGCAGGACAAGGATGCAACTGAATTTTCTGTGTGATTTTTTTTTTTCCTCAAACATTTCAGGATTGATGGACTGATACTTGGCAGCCAAATGCTAGCTGGGTGCGGTCAGCTGTAATTACAAGCAAACCTGACTGGATAAACTTCTAAGTCTTCTATAATACCAGTGTTTTTGAGAAAATATTTGAGATCCTATGTGAGTAGTTTAGAGTGGTTGGCCTGCTTTAAGGAGGGGAGACTGTTTCATAACTTAATGACTATTTATACATTCAAAGTCCTACGCAATTGGCGGTAAACAGAACGTAAGTCTTTAGCATAGTGGCTTGCAGCAAGGGTAGGTTTGCCCATGCCAGTCAGCTGCAGGACTGTGGTTTGTTTGGTTGGTTTTGTGTGTATTTTTTTCATTGAGAAGGTATATGGTATGAGTGATTTAATTGCCATGCACATGGTCCCAAGGTGTTTCTCCTTCCCTTTCCAGTGAAACTTGAAAATAAATCTATGTAAGCCTTCAAGATTCAGTTCTAGTTACTAGAAAGCTACTCCATATGTTGTCTACAAGAGATAGTTAAGGAAAGTGTTTTGGATGGAATGGACAAATTATCATAACAAAAACAAGAGGAGCAAAGCTTATTTTTGGCCATAACTAGTGAAAAATGCCGGAGCTGACGTTATATCCGTCCGTGTTATCACTTCATTCAATCTAAGTCAGGATTTCCTGGCATTCATCTAGACAGAAGCAATGGACTTTGCTGTTCATGCTGCAGCAACTTTGGGTGATCAAGCATGGCTACTTGTGTATGTGTTCTTTCTCATATTCTTGCCAGTTGGGTAAATCAGTACTTTCTCATAAATATTCAACTTAGTTTTTCTTCCTTCCCTTCCTGGTTATTGCAGACTAACTTTTCAGCTACAATCTCTGTTTTAGAAGGATCAAAACACATCTTGTTCTTACAACAGTTTAACATAATAATTTACAGAGGTCTTACCAATATTGTGTTAGCTGGTGAAAAAAACAGGGCTGCTTCAGCTCTCAGCACTGTTAGAGAGCCACATGTGATATCTTTTCATAGAATACGAATTTAGGCAGTAAATATTAATTTCTTTTTAAGTGAAGTGATACTGCTGAGTTTGTGCCTTTGGGTTAGATGAAACTGACCCCTTCTGAAGCAATTTCCCTTGGAAGAGGGCGATGGGGTTCTTGGATAGCACTTGCCTCTAGCCCTCCTTGAGTGTGTTCTTTTGTACTGTGGGAGCGCGTGTTCGGAACCATGATGAGAAATGGGAATTTGCAATCTTTCTGTGCCCCTGGAGAGAGTACCCTAAACTTCTGTCTGTAAAGCTTGAGAAAGTGCCACATCCTCTGCAGTTCACAAAGGCCTCTTGTGAATGCAGCCTTTTCATAGTAGAAGTGGAGGAAATTTCTAAAGAAATGGTTGCTGTTAACATGCGGGTGTTTTTAGCTACTTGGAGTGAAGGTGTTCGTGTGTGTTACAGCAGAAAAAATTCATTTAGCTAGAAAAAACTGGGGGGGAATATTCAACACCAGGCATTGTTTATCTCTCTGTATCTATGTATTTACATATGTCCAATAAATAACATTTTTTCTTAGTAATTTTTTTCATATTCTGAAAATAATCCTTTGAACAAAGGTTTAAAAGCTGTATACAGAATCTTCCTTAAATAAAAAGAATAAAATATAGAATATAAGGCTCTCTAGAGGAGGGAGAAGGAACAGGAAAGAACAGGCAACCAAACCCATGCCTCAGGATACCAACCCTAAGGTGTGGTGATGTGTGACTTGGCTTGCTCACTTATGTAGGAGATACTAAGGTCTGAGATCTGTCAGGACTTTTATACAGCATTGCAATGGAGTAAGAGCTAGTACAGTGCTATAAATACCAGATTCTGCCTTGCACTGCTGCTCAGAATTCTCCTTCAGACAGATGTACAATGTGTAGTTCTTCCTTGCATTCAAGAGAAGGTGGGGAAAGGCAGAGGCAGGATAAAGGATTTCTCTTAATCTCATTTTCTGGCAGAGGCAGTTCCCAGACGTGCCTTGGCAGTGTCTGTATTTAGTAGCTGTGTTCCTGGCCGCTGGCCCAGTCACATGGCGCCGCTGGAGCAAGTGCCACGGGAATGATGCGTTAGCTGGGAGCCAGCGCTGCGTGCCGCAGGAGCTGGGGTGGCCTGGCCGGGCAGCGCAGGCGCCGCACCCGGCGCTGCCTGCTCCCGGATGGAGCTGCTCTTTGGCTCCAGTCAAAGCTGCAAGCTGGTTACTGCAGGTGCCTTGAAAAAATAAACACTGTCAAATCCTGGAGAGTGTAAGGTTACAAGCAAATTGTCAGTTCTTTGTAATAATAAAGATCATCGCTCTGAAACAGCTTCTGCAAAATGCTTGACTTACTTTGGGTCACCTGAGCTCTCCTGACTGTTGGAAGCTATGGAGATGATGGCAGAAAGTGGGATGCAAAGGGGAAAGTTGATAAAACTAAGCACAGCTTTCTGTGTGGATGAAAGAGCTAGGTGGTGGACTTAGGGTGCTAACCTTACTGCAGGCTTTACCTTTCTTTGTTTAAAGACCTAGTTTAACAAAAACCACACTTTTCTTCATTGAGAAAGAAGAAAACCATTGTAAAACACAGTTAAATGCATGCCTTTTTTTCATGCATCTACAAGTCTTTAGCTCTTCTCTTTGCTAATGAGAAATTCCACTTCTGGAGCTCGCAACTGAGAGTGCTGTCTCTGTGCTATTTGTGGTCCTGCTTCAAACAATGTACTTGCTGGGTGTTTTCTTTGATTAGGGTTTTGTTTTATTGTGGGTTTTATTTTTTTATTTCTGCATTATTACTGAGATGCTCTATGAAAGCTAGCTCCCAAACTTCAGACTTGTAGATAAGCCAGTGAGCAGTGATGCCTGATAACACAGAGAAGTTGAGTTCTGACGCACTGGTTTAATGGGCTGCTCTTGATGTTTGTGGAAAGCTGATGTCTGCACTTCATGGTGACTTGCGTAGATCTGTTTGTTAACCTCTATCAGCAGTGTGTGTGTCTTGTCATTTTTTGTGCATGTCTGTGATGATACTGCTTTGTAGCAACAAAGATGATGAAAAGATGCTTCCAGCCTTACAAAAATCCAGCATATTGTCCTTTCCTAAGCAGGGAATCTGTGGAATTCTAGCTTTGCAAGGAACAAATATATCCAATATTGTTTTGGATTTCGTAGAGGAACATACAGAATTAACCTAAAAAAAATAACCCTTCTGTACAATGATTTCATACCTAGAACTTTGTCTCCACCTGAACTCTTTCTTCAGGAAAATCTGTCTTGAGAGAGAGAGCAGTGCTCCAAATAATACCTTCCTTCACTTGTTGCGTGACTAATCTGCAATGTATCCCGCCTAACTTGTGTGAAACTAGTAACTATGTATCATGCTTGAACAAGGTAGTTCATCTGAGGTTAATAGAGCTTTGCCATATTAGTACTACTTTAAGTCATTGTGGAAAAGGAATGTGGTGTGGCATCAGCACAGCTCTTCCATATCTGAGGTTTCAGAAAGAGAAGAAACAATGCAGGGTAAATGAGGCAAATTAGGAGAGAGGATAGAAACCTGTGTTCCCCGTAAGCTATTCTATGGACTAAAAGAGGGAAAATCACTATTAAGCAATCCAAAAGATATTCCACTTCTTCCTAAAATATATGTTTTGGCACTAATCCTGAATGTCTGGGTCTAGGCATTTTTTGTGTATCAGTCTTGCTTAAGTGTATGTTTTGCAAAAAGAAATGCTCACTGAAACAGCAGGTATGATTCAAACTTTTCCTTAAGCTTCTCTAGCTGCTTCTAAAAGCTGTTTGGGAAACAAAGTCTTGCATGGGTCTCAGAAAATATTCTCTTATATTGAAAACAGTGCTTAAGTTTTAGTGGGCAGCTGTAACTTATACAGAAAATTATTCTGAACTACATCACATACATTTATTTCTCTTCCCCCATCCCAAATTTTCTTGCTAAAGTGTTACCTTGAGTCGAAATTGTTTAGGCAATTGTCTTGCAGTGAAGATGGACAGGAAATGACCTACAAACAGAGCAGGTGATATGCTGTCACATAGCCTAGAAAAAGAGTGATTAAATTCTGCTTCACAGAGGATTATATCTGCAGAGCAGGACACTTTCTTCCATTTTCTGTGTTATCTACTTTATGGACTGTGTGTGTTTTCCATATGTGGATTTATGTAGTATTTTGTTGTTGTTTAAAAACTGTTCTGTGGATTTGCCATGTTAATTCCCCAGGTACTTTAGGATTTGTGTTATTCTACAGAGATTGCATTTACAGATGAAGTAGTGTTGTGAAGCTATTTAGTGAGCTTACAGGAGTTCCTTGTTCTAAAGCCTGATGGGAATTTGATAGTTTGATGAATGTTCGAGAATTTTGGTTTGTTTGGGGAAAGGGTAGTACAGAAGTGAAAGCTATGATTTTCTGATCTTAGTCAAAGTGTATTATTTCACTTATTCACACTTCAAAGATTACTTGTAGCACTGGTGTTTAAAGTTTTCTTCCTCAATGAGGTGAGGTCTAGATTTGTCTTCACCTAGATCATTTAAGTCACTTGAGAACAGGCCAAAGATTTCATTTGTTTGCCATACTTGGGAGGAGGAGTAATTGTGATCCAGTACTTGTCACTTCTCTGGGGATTGGAGTTGGTTTTTTTATTGCTATAGGTTTCCCTCAGCAACAGAGCAAGTTGTTCAGCCTAACCTTGCTCTAGTTTTTTGCTTCACTTCTGTCCAGATTTTGGAGGTTGGGGTTAACTGTGATTACAAAATCATTTTAAGGGTGCTGTGCTATTTAGCAGGTAGCACGTAGCACTGGGTTTTGAAATCTTGTTTCTAACTCTACTGCTTGTCTGGTTGACCATTAACGAAGTGGTTTTCCCTTTTTAACCTGGAAGGGAAATTGCAGTACAGCTGTTATCTTATAAAATGTTTAAAATTTTACTGATGGGGAGAAAGCCCATCATAATTCATGAGAGATGTGAATTATGAGCAGATATGTCTGGATGACTTTTTTTAGTGCAAACATGGGGAAGAGGACTTTGTTCTGCAGTAGAATTACCAGAGCCTAGGAGAACATCCTGTGTGCAGCTTTGGTCACTGCAATACAAAAAAAGATATTTAAGCTGTCAGAGAGTGCCTAGAGGAGGGCAACAAAAATGATGGGGAGAAGCCATATGAGGAATGGCTGAGGCCACTCAGTTTGTTGAGCCTGGAGAAGAGGAGGCTGAGAGGAGGACTCATTGCAGTTACAACTTCATCAGGAGGGGCAGGCACTGATCTCTTGTCTGTGGTGACCAGTGGCAGGACCCAAGATGGCCTGAAGTTGGGCCAGGGAGTTTTAGATTGCATATTAGAAAAAAGTTACTCACCTAGAGGGTGTTTGGGCACTCAAACAGAGTCCCCAGGAAAGTGGTCACAGGACCAATCCTGACATTTCAATAGCATTTGACAACACTTTGGGGCAGAAGTGTGACTCTTGGGGATGCTCCTGTGTGGGCCCAGGAGTTGGACTTAATGATATTCTGTCTTCTGTCCTCTGATTCCTTTGTTCTGTTCAAAAACTTAAATTTACTTGGTCAGGAGTATTTTATTAGATATTTTTGTCATCAGTACTGTTATTGAATTATTTTAAGAGCCACATGACTATAAATTCTCACCAAGCAACTTGAAGTCTGCAACCTTTTCTCATTGTTTTCTTTCATACTTTTTCAAAAAAACTTTTCAAAGTACTAGTGCCAAGTTCTTGTCCAAGTATAAGCAGGTCTTGTCCTTAGAAATAAAAGCATTACAGTGCAGAATATCTAGCATGTTTCTTGGTGTTGGTAGTTGGGTTTTTTGAACTGATAACCATATGGCAATGATGACAGATTCTTACTTGCTCCTAAGCTATACCGGGTTGCTAGGGGTTGTCAGATGACACTTGCTCACATGAGAGCCATTAACAGGGTGTTGTAGCCAGTGTTAGAACAACCTTGCAACTAAGGGCGAGTCACTGCAGAAGCAACTATGTTTTTTTTTTTTTTTTTAAAGAGGCCATATGGTTCAGTCTTGTGACTACATAATTGCCAGCTACCTAAATCACATACCAGGAAACAAACATAGCTAAAGTCAATATTAGCTGTTGTATCTGCTACAGCTTTGCACCAGGCTTAGTAGGAAAACCTCTGACAGCAGCAAGAGCAAGTCCGCGATGGCTTCTGAAACCTGAAAGTCATGTCTGTACTGTCTGGAATAATTGCAGAAGTACATTAGCTACAGCTGTCCTTTTGTATTAATGGCTTATAGAATATATGAAGATCGTTCTGCCTTTTTTCCCCCAGCTGGAAATTCGGCAGACTGTGTTCCTTTATAGGGAAGAAAGCTGATGGTTATTGTTAATGGTTGATCGATAGTGAAGAAACTTGCTTGAGGCTGTTTCTCTTCAGCAGGTATTTAGTTTCTTTGAGGGAGCTTTACAAGAGGATTTTTGGCTTAGAAAATGTGTGGGGGTGCACCAAAAACTGCAAATGGCACTGGGGGACGAATAGAAAGAACAAGAAACAACAGTGATGTACCAGTTGGAAATAATCTCTCTCGTACCAAATTGGATGAAAGAATTAGAAAGTCTTTGAGAGATGAAAGTGTCAGCTGTGCCAACAAAGTGACTAGACTGCTGCAAAACAGGTATGCATATAACTTTTTTGATGTGTATGATTTTTGATGAAGGACATTTTTATGTAACACTAGATTTATAATCATGTGCTGAAAGGCTATTTTGTAAATAATTGAAAAAGTTCTGTTAGAAACTTATTCTTGATGATAATAATGACTGGAACTCCAGAAAGTCTTTCCTTTTTGAAACTGAACCGACATACTTGACTCTGATCAGGGGTAAGATTTATGTATATGCAAACTGAGGCATAAAGGGTAATTGCCTTTCTTTTCAATTAAGGTTAAATAATCTTACCTTCTCTTTCTAGTTTCCTAATTAGTTTCCCCTCTTTTACTTTTTTGGCCACCTCTTGTGTTAGTGGGTCAAGTACTAACAGTGTGTGGAGCTGACAGGAGAGAATGCTGTGAAGTGGGGGAAAAACAGAGAGGGGAACCCTCTGCTTTACTTGTGAATTATCTCAAATTCGAGCATTACATCAGAGTAATCTGAAGGGGGAATAGTATTTATTTAATTTTTGTATTGTCCTTTTCAGACATGTGCCAGCACATCTCCAATGTCTGACTCTTTATAGCTATGTGGCTGTGTTAAAAATATGGTTCAGGATAGCTTTTTCCAAATTCTAGCACCCAAGGGTCTTAGAATTAGTATTCTACATTCAGGATTGTTGGCCTAAGAAGCAGAAAAATATAGATAAATATACATAGCTGTTTCAGTCTGTTTGGTTTTCTAGCCTGTAGATGTTGCACTGGAGGAATAAGGGGTTAGTCACTTTCAAACACAGTTTAAGGTCAGCTGAAGTAGTTTTTGAATATAATTGAATAGGTCACTCTTCAGTTATTGCATGCATGCTGATAATTATAAAGGGGAAGCAAAAGCTTTCTTTGTAAACATTCGAGTTTGGAGATCTATATTAACTGAAAATATTTATTCAGGACAGAATGAGGCAAATTTTTTGTGAATTTTTTCCCGGAACAAACAAGTTTGCTTTCCCCTAAGTAAGAGAGATCTTGCCTCCATGTCTCATAACTATAATTGAAGAAATGTTAAAAAAAAAAAGAAAGTAGCATGTGTAGGAGAAAATAAAGCAAGCTTAAGCTTCTCTGGGGAGAGACAAAACTTTTTAGGATATCACTAAGCTGTTCCAAACTCGTGGCTTCCTTTCAAATATTAAAAAAAAAATCAGTAGCATTTTAGTGTCTGTGGTAGACCTGGTTCTACTGTCATATGAGCACAGCTTGATTTGGTTTATTTATTTTGATTTGAAGACAGTGTTTTTAGTTCTGGTGTCTTCCACCTACGGTAAAGGTCCAGTCTGAAGGTGAGGCTGGGTAATCTGTGCTGCTCAAACAGACTGATGGTGTTGAAGAAGCCACTTCTTCCTTTGATTTTTGGCATCATGCTCTTGTCTTTTTTCCCCTTGTTCTGGCCTTGGCCTTTTAAGACCTTTTGAAACTGGCTCCTGTTAGGGAGTCAGCTCACTAAGCAGACAGGGAACTGACGTGGGAACAAGAGAACTCAATTAAAATCTCAGCTAGCCTCAATACTTAGTTGGAATGTTTCGGGAGCATTTTCTGTGTGCCCTTTCCTAAAGGTATATAGTTCCATGGACAAAGTGAGTTAGTGTAAGTCATGCTGCCACCAAGAGGTGCAGGTTCTTCTTCCTTTCTACTTTCCTTCTTTCAGGTGCTTTCTACTTCTTCCTTTCTCCAACCATGTTTCTGGTCCACTTTCGTGTGCTTGGACAGGCTTCTGTTGCTGCAGAGAATTCAGTTTATGGGAGGGTCCAACAATTACCAGAGCAGACGCAAGTAACAGAGAAAGGGTCACATAGTTACAAAAAGGGGTGAAAAGACATGTGGGGCTCTTACTTCTGTGTTCAAATTATAAATCATGTTTAGTCAGAACAGCCACATTTAACCTGAAATGTGAACATATACACAAGATCATGTTAATTCAGCTGATTTTTAAGAATATGCAGGACCTGGCATTGCTAAATAAGCAATAAGCTGATACAGAGGTAAGGAAGTAACATTTTGGGGTTTGGTTTTTATGCATGTGAAAACAGAGCTGACCAATAAATCTGCATACTGTCTGTATTCTTCAGCACTGCTTTTAGGAGATGACTGAATACTCCTGCTGTCCCTGTTTTGGGGGAACTCTTACATAACCTTGCTTAAATAAAGGGTGGAAGTCCTGTAAGCAGTGCTCATCAGTTTTTGTGATGGGCATAAACATCCTGGTCATCTGGCTGGTCTTGGGCCTGCTGCTGGATTCCATGTGCAAGTAATGAGGCTACATGGACTTGTATGCCTGTATAAATTGCCTATAGACGTGCTTGATGTTGTCAAATGAGGATCTCTTCTGTAATGGGTAGGTCTGCTGCAGGAGTGCGTCTGTAAGCAATGGCATCATTAAAACATAAGTTTGATATTTGGTTAGAACCACAAGAAACATTGTCTGAAATTACTTCCTTAGATTTGGTTTGCTGGTCACATAAAGCTCTGTATGATAGATTTTGTGTAATTTCTTAGCTTGTTGCTGTCTGGTATTAAAGAATCTGTTTGTAGTTTTGGCAGGTTGCAGCAATCTTTAGTTCTAGCATGTTGTGTGGAAAAGGCTGTTAAGTTGGCTTCTATTTGAACATAAAATCCAGTTCATGTCTTATACAGAAGTCCGCACTGCATGAACAACATGAGGTTTGCTTTAGTGTGTAATGAGGGACAGTTTATTTATTCACGAGGAAACCTGAATTCATGCAACCCAGCCTGCATGCAACCCTGCATCAGTGGGCAGATGCAGGTCTAAATTGGTTCAATCTGTGTCTGAAATGAATCTTTCTCAGTTTAGACTTGCAAGCCTGTGGTCTGAAGTACGGATGCTGCTGTGCCAGTAATGGAGATAAATAAGGCTTTACTCTTGCATAGAATTTAAGCTAAAGATATAGAGATATAATTTTCTTTGTTGTTAAAAAAAGGAATGACCTGCAGACTTATTAATAAAACAGCATAGTTGCTTCAGGTTGTCTGTTGCAGCAGTAAGTAAATAGATAGCTGTGTAACTGAAGAGATATTGGGGTATCTGGTACTGAAGAGTATCAGATTCGTGTGGCAGAGTAGGATGAAGTGTATTGATGGCTCTGACTTCTCTTGCATTCAGTATAACTAGATTTTGTAATACCATTGCATAGGCAGTGGGCTGAGAAACTAGTAACAGACTTCTTACACAGATGGTGTAGTTGCAGCTCTCTGTGTAAGCAAGGTGTGTAGGAAATTTGTTGGGCAACTATCGACAATGGTATCAGGTCTGGTCTCATGGAGGTTAACATGATGCTGTGACTGCCTTTGTCAGGGAAGGCTTGAAAAGAAATCTGCCTGGCACTCTCAGCAGTTCTGGAGGCAACATGTTACATACAGGTCAAGAAGTTTCCTCACTGTGGATGGCAAAACAGCCTTTAGCATCATTCCATGATGGGAAACCTGCTATGTTATGTACATACAGCATATTTGTATTAGAGTAACTTACAGTGGAGATAGATATCTGGCTTATTCTGCCCCAAGATGTTTAAAAATAGACCTCCAGATAGAGTTCTTTCAGGTTTGAAAAATATGTCTATTTAGGCTTTTTTTTTTTCTTAGTTACATAGAAATAGCACAAAGAAGAAATTAAGCTGGCTTTACTTAAAATTATTTTAAAATCACAAGTCTGCAAGTGTACTTCTAAAGCAGTTATTCTGACTAGAAGGATTTGATAGTGTTTACCTCACTGTTGATTTATGGATGTTGACAGAGGATGGAATAAAAGAAATAGCTTCATAAATTCTAGTCTTTTGTCTGTATAGGGGTTTTATGCTCTTCTCTCAATTATCTGCCTTCGGTTTCTGTAAAGCAAAGTTTGGGGAAATTCCTAAATAAAACCCCCTTTTGGGTGGAAGATCAGTGTGGCCTTGACTGAAGTCTGTAATGCAGTTTGTTAAACCAACAACTATTAATAACAGTTGTACTCTCACCCCCCCAGGTGCAGTCCATCCAGGTCAGGGCTGGGGCAGTGAGGCTGAGCATCAGTGCTCTGTGGCACTGCTTCATGCAGTAATAGGTTTTTTCCATTGATTTCAGCTTGTCAGCACATAACCTGGAAGTGTTTCTGTAGCTAAAACTGAGGCCAAACAAATCTCCATGCTCTGATGTATAGACTGACTCCTTTTGGAATTAGAAAACAAGGTTTCTTGTCATTGCCACAATAATCTCTTTGGCTTCTCAGCCTCTGTGGTAGTGCAGTGAGCAGGTCGTGTGCCATGTTGCATCTTTGCAGAATGGACAGATTCTGGCTTGAGAGAATTGTTTTGCTTCAGATTGAATTTCAAGTATCTTGGTTTCATGTACTAAATTATTTTCATTGTAGCTGGACATCGTCTCAGTAATCAACGGCTGCTCTGTAATCCCTGAAATGTCTCTGAAAAGGGAGAAGAAGAATGGAACAACATAAACCTTGTCTATCCATTGCAAGGCTTAAACTTTGGGAAAATCTTAACTTGCATTGTCAGGAATATGTCAAAAGGAATTAAGTTTGTGTTGTTTAGAGAAGGAAGAGAGAGGATGTAAGCCTTGTGCCTTTGAAAAACTGCAGGAGAGAGGATGGTAATCCACTCTGTTTTATTGCCACTGGGAGTATTGCATAAAATAGTACACTTACCTTATAATAAGGATGATCCAGGCTGTGTACAGAGAAGAGAACAATAGTAGTTAAGCCTGGAGCAGATTGAGACTAAGTTTTGTGTTCTATTTCTGGAAAATTTTGGAAGAGGATTGGATGAAAATTGGTCTGGCTGTGCCTGCCTCTGTCAGTGACGCTGAGCTTAGACACTCCTTTGGAGTTCCTTTTTTGTTGGAGCTATGTGATTTGCAACCTGGATTCTGTAAATGCTAAGTAAAGCATATATTTGCCTAATGCCCATTTCTTCACTTAAATGAATGTGCAGAGTAAACACACTATTTTAATATCTCCTGTTTCTAATCCCTAGCTGGTCCTCTTTGGAGTTGGACTTGAATGAAATCCGCCTGATAGTTTACCAAGACTGTGAGAGGAGAGGCAGACAGGTCTTGTTTGATTCCAAAGCAGTCCGCAAAATTGATGAAGCTGTGGTTCAGGTATGAAATTTTCATTTTGCTGTTGTCTTACTGCTCTTTTGTTTTCCTTTCCAAAAGTAGTTCTTTTAATAGGACAGTATTAACTTCTTAATCTTGTGGTCTTTCAGTGTGATAGCTGCAACAAGCATCATTCCAACAAGCCAATGAGCATGTCTGGTATTTGGTATTTCTAATATAAATATGGTATTCAAATGTAACAATCCAGATTTTCTTTCAGGCAGAGAAATCTATTTACCCTTAAACTGAGATTTCTTCAGTCTTTCTAATGTTGACTGTTTGCTTTTTGTTGCTAGCCCTGGTTGTGCGGTCTGTTTCAGTGATGTACACCATGTGTCTAAAGGTGCTTTTTTTTCCTTTGTTGTTTGCAGTAGTAAAGCTGTTGCCTTTATGTGAATTAAAACAACCTCACTGGCTAACCACGTAAGCATGACACATGGTGGTTTATGTGGCCGTGTAAGTTTTGGTGACACATAGAAGCAAGAACAGATGCCGTCAAGATGCAAGTTCTTTTTCTTCTCTCCAAGCACACTAATTGTGGAGTAAAGCTTTCAGCAAACTTAGGTCATTTTAAGATCAGGAAGCCAACAGTGTTTTCTATTTTGTGGTGGTTTTGCTTGTTTTTTTTCCCACTGCCTCTGTTTCTCTTCTACATTAAATTATTTCTAATTTTTGTTTGTTTTGAAGTTTTTTTTAGAACCAACAGCTTCAGCTTGTTAGACTAACATGGTTTGTTGCACAGCTATATATATACACCTGTATAAGAAGAGTCACAACTTGTAGGATTCAGTTATGAAGATGCTTTAAAAGCACCAGTCTGTATTTCAGTCACACTGTAAATATGCCATTGTGCTGAATCAGTAAGACTGATGAGCATCATCAGCTGATGTCTGATCATCTACTTAAGAGCGTAAATGGGTCAGACTGCTTGTTAATCTGGCTTCCCCTCTTCCCTCACCCCCTGCCCAAAATCAAGGTCATTACTAAGTATCTTAAAGTTGTTTTAAAACCAATAGCATCTTAGCAAAAAATGCATTTCTGACTTCATTTAAATACTCAAATTATTCCACTTGCTTGAATACCTTAGCTAAAAGTTAACTACAAAATGTTCTACCAGAAACTATGCAACACTGACATAAAACAGATTATAACCTCCCTCATAACACGATACAGGCTATAATCTGTTTTCTAGCCAGACACTCACTAATCTAAGTACCCTTTTAAAGCAGCCATAGTACTTTGAATGCCATGCAAACACATGGATGTTAAAAATAATTTTGAGTATTTGGTTGTTGTTAAACACCAAAACTAAAACTTAATTCATTTAAAATAGAGACAGAACTACTTTCAAACTCAGTCCTGTTTAAATTGAAGTCAAGGGAGCGTATGTGTGTTTACTGTGTGTTTTTCTGAAATACACTAAAGCTTATTCACATTGAGTATTCAAATACATTATTTCTCTTTAACCTGCTAATTCTGCCAAATAATGGATTATCTATCCCTTGTTTTTGCTGGCTGTTCTTCTGTTTTAGAAATGTGTTAAGCATTTGGGGAGCAAAAGTTACATGCAATTTGAGTGATTAATTGTGCAGATGATCACGGGAATTAGTTTGTAAGAAACCCATAAACTGAGATTTTGTTTACATAAATTTTGGCAAATATTACAATGAGTAATTCATAACAATTAGGAATGATCTTCCTGTGAAACTGAGTAATCTGATTATATGTGATACTATGAAAACCTATCTGACAGTGAGAATGTGAGAGCAGTTCTCCACTTGCTCTGATGCTGGCATTTTAAAAAAATATTTTAAAACTGATACATATTTTTTGAGACAAATAAGATTATTCTTTATTTCTATTGCTTTCCTGTAGTTTTAAGGAGATTCTTGCCATGATAGGTTTAGAATCTCAGATTTACTTTTTATCACCTGTTCTGTTTTAACACAGAAAATGGCAGATGAGGCTTCTGTAAAGACTTCTGCCAAGAACTGCCAAGCAAGCAATGGGAACAGTGTTTCTTCCCATAGTCCCTCTGTAAGCTGTATGCAAAATATCAAAGAACAGATACCGAAGTATCAGGTAATATTTGTTACTTTGTTGCTTTTGTTTTTCCATTTTACTGAAGAAGTTGGTTTATTAAAGCCTCTGCTTAGATGCATTGAATGACTTTGGCTTCTATTACATTACAGCTTAATCTGAACTGTGAGGTCTACTCTATCCTCAAAGTGTTGTAGAATAAAAATATGTGTGGGTGCATCTTAACCTTTTAGTCTATCTTGGTCTTACCTTTCAAGGAGTTGTGAAATATATCTAATAGCATTTTCTCATAAGAAGGTTGTAAGAAGCACTATACTGTTCTCTGTTGATGTGTGCGTGTGGTTCAGGTCAGTTCTGAAGAGGCTGTTGAACATAGTTTATTAAGAATCCCTTTAGTCTGTCTTACTATAACATTAAATTTTAAGTACTCTGTCTCTTTCTTAGTAAAAGCATTAGCATTTCACCTAGAAAAATGAAGTTTGAAGGATGTATAGGTTAAGGTGGGAAAAGAAAATGATGATATTTAACTGAAAGGTTGTTTTCTTCAGCATTAACAAACTTCTCTTTGTATTTGCTATTGATGATCAGTCTTTGAAACAAAATAAGCAACTGGTCTGAAGACTGCATTTCTATGTATAATCACAAATAATTTTTCAATAAAAAACGTTTCCAAGAAGTCTTCTATAAAGACAGGGAAGTTGAATTTATTCATTTGGATAAGGAAGGCAGTTTATTTTTTGGGGATCCAGACCACAGAATCCAAGTCCTGTGAGCATTTACAGCTTTTATCAAACACTCTGTTATATGGGAATGTTTATGGACACAGCTATTTCTTTGGAAATGCAGAAGATCTTTTTTTCTGTCTTGCCTTTGGGGGTCTGCCCAGAACAAGGATAGCACTGCTCATCTAGTGAGCAAAATGCAGGTTTTCTTCCTGCTGAAATTGCTAAATCCACAGTGTTAAACCCACACTGAGTGCACACTGATCTTGCTTTGCATGAAAAAGATGAATTTCTTTGTTCTCCCTTCCCAATGTATCACTGTGGCACTATGTTAAGTTGAAATAGTATGCCAAGTTATTTTTGATTTTGCTGTTCCTGTCTTGTTGTCTGTGTAGTACACCAGACCAGCCTCCGATGTCAATATGCTGGGAGAAATGATGTTTGGCTCAGTGGCAATGAGTTACAAAGGCTCCACCTTGAAAATTCACTACATACGGTGAGTGTCCTTTTCTGTGATGCACTGTCTTTTCAGGCACTTGGAATTGATGACTCAGTGAAATAAATGACTGTTTATCCTTTCAGCTCTCCCCCACAGCTGATGATAAGTAAAGTCTTCTCAGCCAGGGTAGGAAGCTTCAGTGGAAGCAACAATAAGTAAGAACATCTTTTTTTTTATATATATTTTCTTTCCTTTCCCAGCCAGTGCAGTTGTCTGTCTTTCTTTCTCCTTTTGTAGTTCTGGTAAAAAATCGAGAAGGCAGCTGTGGAGAAGAATTCTCTTAATAGATTCTAGTTAGGCCAGCCAAGTTTTTAATTAAAAAAAAAAAAATCTCCAAGTTTCTGCTTCCTAATTTGTCCAGGACATGCAATAAAGTTCAGAGGTTAGGTGCTTTGGACAATCAAAATGTCCATCTCTTACTGCTGTCAGAAGGGTGAGGAAGGGATAGGCTGAGAATGCTTTGACCCCGTATCACGCTTCTGTTTCCTTCACCAAATATGCTGTTCTGTTGTACCTCCTCCCCAAAATGGGCAAATATGAATAAATTGAATCCCAAGTGTCCTAGAAAGAAGTTCCAATAATTTAAATGTAAAAAATGAATGCCTGCTTCCTTCCCGTTTCAGAAACCTACTTGTCCTTCAATTTAGTTTTTAAGTTAATGCTCAGCCTTCTTTTATTATAAAATGAACCTAATTCTTAAGCTAATATTAATGCCTATTGATCATATTCTGAAGGAATACTGGCTTCTCCCCCTATTTTAGCTTGCAAGATAGCTTTGAATGCATCAACCAGGATCCCAGTCTGGGAAAACTGAGCTCCAATCAGAATGGTTTGGGAACCTGTCGCAGTGGAAGTAATTTAGGTAAATATTTCCAGGTTCTGTGTCTTTCTGACAACACAAGGCCATCTGTTCATTCAGTTTTGGCTTTTTTTTTCCCCAGTACATCACCTCCTTGGGTTTTTTACCTTTTATTTGGCTTGGGTTTTTTTTTGGTTTTTTTTTGTTTTTTTTGTGTTTTTTTTGTTTTTTGTTTTTTTTTTTCATTTTTTTCCATTTTCTCTACGTTGCTTTTGTTTCCTAGGTGTGTTACAGCTGTGTAGCAGCAAACTGCTGCAGGGTGTGTCTGAAGGAGGTCCCCTCCGGCTCATCCGCAGTGCTTCTTTCTTTGCAGGTTTGTGTGGAATGCCAGCCACAGTGTGACCCATCCATATGCACACACAAATCCAGCTCCTTCTGAATCTTTGCAGGACATGCATAGTCTCTAGAAACAGAGGGCTGAAATAGTGACAACAGGTGTATCTGGTACATACTTACAAATAAGTCTTCTGAAAGATGGCTAAGCTAAATTACTGTGCTTTGTTTTAAAGATATTTCATGCAGTCTTTTAAAGATGAATTAGCCCTTATGTTTCTTAGAGAACTTATGTTTCCTGGCTTGGTGCTGGTTTCTTGCTAACATGCAGGTGTCTTGCTGGTGTACAGCTTTTTCTTCTCTGATCTCTTGCTACTTTTTAATTTGGTGGCAGACGTTCAAAATTTTTGAGCTAAATCTGGGAGGCTTTAAAGGTTTTTTTCCTTAAGCAATATTAATTTCTTTAATTCTCAATACTTTAGGCTTCATAAAGTCTCTTTTTACAGGCAGAATGATGATCCATGCAGGTGGGTAGATCTTAGGCCTAATTACTTCTGTTAATTGCAAAAATGTGAACTGAAATACCAATGCAGTTTCTTCACAGCATTTGCAAATCTTGCATGCTCAACAATTTGGGTTACTCTGCACTACTAACACTTCGATGTGATCTGACATAGATGGAGTATTTCTTATGGTGAGGCTTTGTGGACAGTAAATCTCAGCTCAGCAAGCGAAACAGAAGCTTTTAATGGACCATGTGCTGGACTATTTCATTCTGATCTTAACCTGTGTCAAAGGACAATCTTGCATACTCAGAGTTTATCAAGAGTGATGAGCCTTCACTTTCAAAGTATATCTGATTTCTGATAATGCAGACTGTATTCATATTCTTAAGCTCCTTAGAAATGTTTTCACATTTGGGCAAATAACCTTCCTGTGGTAACATGATACTCAGCACAGGCTACTATTTGCTACCACCTCTCTTCGCACCATACTGATTTTGAGCAACAGTACGGGATGTAATTTTTTTGGTGAATGACCTTTAAACTTAAACATTTTTTTAAAATGCTGACAAATAGTACGATGAATTATGTAATATTTTCTATTGATCTGCTCTGTTTGCTTTAGCACACAGCACACCTGTTGATATGCCTAGCAGAGGACAAAACGAGGACAGAGACAGCGGCATTGCTCGGTCAGGTATCTGCTGTCTATCTTGTTTGCCTGCTTTTGTAATTGTTACAATTCTTGGCTGCAGTGGTTCACCTGAAATATAGACACCTCATGACCTGTAAATCCATAGTTGTTTTTATCTGCTAGGTGGTTTGCCTTCTGCATTTGCCTCAAGCCCTTATGCAAAAATATTTGCAATTATATTCTTTGTTTACAACCACCATGTTCTGGGCTCTTGACCAGTTTATAATTTGGAGGAAGAACTGGTTGGAGCCTTTACTAGAGCAAATGAAGAGAAATGGCTTTTTACACTGAATAGGAAAATGAAGACCAGAAGTCATCCTGTCTATTGTAATGGGAGTGCAAGAACTCTTGGGAGAGAATACTTTTAATGAGAATAAGATACATTTTAGTATGTTTAAGTGGGGATGATCCTCCTACTTTATAACAAATGAATGTCCTCAAGCAGCAAGATTTATTTTAAATAATTGTCTCTCCTGTTGCAAGTGAGTTGTGTGAAAAAGACCAGAAAGCAAGAGCAATATTTGTGAGAAATTATTGTTAGAGTATGAAGAAAAGTATTTAACCAGCACTCTTCGTGATTCATTGTATGTGGGGTTTCTTGCTTTCTTCATAGCATCTCTGAGCAGTCTTCTGGTTACTCCTTTGCCATCTCCAAGCTCTTCATCATCATCTTCTAGCAGCTATCAACGTCGCTGGCTCCGAAGTCAGACAACCAGTTTAGAGAATGGAATTGTTCCAAGACGGTGAGTGTAGCAACTTTCTTATTACAACAAGTGTTTGAGAGCCTAAGCC
This sequence comes from Zonotrichia leucophrys gambelii, assembly GCF_028769735.1. Taxonomy (NCBI): domain Eukaryota; kingdom Metazoa; phylum Chordata; class Aves; order Passeriformes; family Passerellidae; genus Zonotrichia; species Zonotrichia leucophrys. The sequence goes on along the minus strand of NC_088173.1, from coordinate 22,363,923 downwards.
TCCTTTCTTTAAAAGCACAAACCCTGTTATTAAATGTTCTCGACTCAGTCTATCTTCTGTGCGTGTTACATAAGATTGCCAATATAAAAAAAGATGAAGTTTTGGCTGAATGTGAACTTGAAAGCCCAATTTGGAATATAATTATTTTTATTGGATACATAGGCTGTGTATTAATATGGTGTGAATGTATAGGCTGTGTATGAAACCATATTCTGAAAAGTAAATTAATTTTTTTCTGAAGGAGCAGAGCATCCTGTTGAGATGAAAGGGACTGTAACAGCACTGCTGCCATAATGACTTTATGCTATGATGAAGTCTGACCAGTGAGCAGTTAGTGAAATTTTGGAGTAATAGCCCATGACGATTCTCTTGGCTGGTACAGGATGTTCCTGATGTGACTTCTGCCAAAACAGGAAGAAAAAAAAAGCTGTGATCAAAAAGCTTGGCTTCTGTTTTGGAATTTTATTAGCTTTTGTAGCTCAGTGGCATAACAAAGCGTGGAATGCAGCAGACTTTTCATAGCTAATAAGCAAATTCTTCCCTTGTCATTTGCAAAATAGCAAATGGTTCTTGATTATCCTCTCTCTGTACTCATCCACCTGTACCCAGAGACAGAGTGGAATTAGTGGAGACCTACAAGAAATTCATGCTATTTGGCCTCTCTCCCTTTTCAGTTAAGAGAAGCATAAAAGCTGCCAGTTAAAATATGTAGTCAGTAAAAAATAAAAATTAAACCTCATTTGAAAAGCTTTCCCTAGTGTAAATCAGCACTTGCAGCATTTTTTCTAGATATTCTTAGTGAATAATTTTTAACATGAAGGATTGTGCCATGGTACTAAAGTAGCAGTTGTGCTGTCTAAATCACACTTGCAGTTCAGAATAAACTGGTTGCTTTAAGTAAACTGAAGTACTTTTTCCTAAAGAAAAAGGCTGAGAGCAGCCCATGTAAAAAAAGGTTAAAACATCTAGGGTAAATAAGATCATTTCAGCCCAGTTTAAGAAGCAGCCAAATTTTCACAAATATAAGTTTCTGCAAAGTGTTCTGAAAGTTACAAATTGTCTAGAGGAAATCCTCTTTGGGCTGCTTATTTGCTGTCCAGAGCAGGGTTGTTGGTTTTTTTCCCCACTGGAGAACCAGTGCTGGGGAAAGATACTGGAAACAGCACATAATTATTTTTACTGTCTAGAATTATTCTTGAACTGGGATTCTTTCTAAGCCAAAAAGCCTCTTCAGATATTTGTTTTCTGGTTATTTGCTAGAGAAACAGTAGGCTTCTGGTTGAATACTTCATTGCCACAGAGTTTGCACCCCAGGTTGTTACAGCCAAGATTCTACAGTTTCTGTGACTGATGTTTTAGGCCAATAGCTCAAAGAAATTGAGATGTCTAGTTGGAACTCCACAAAGTCGATTGGCAAGCAACCTAGATTAGCAGTTTTGTTGAAAAGGCTTCTCTCTCAGACCTAAATTCCTCAATTTCTGTTCCTGGGAAGCAGTGCAAAAGCTTGTGATGTTTCTTGGATGCTGACTGACCATCCTTTCCTGACTTCCTTGGGAATTTCTGTCTCTGTATGCAAGTTCCTGAAGTTCAGATGAGGTTATGCTTTTGTCTGGAACTCTGTTTTCCCACAAGCTGTTTTTTTGCTGTTGTTTAATTGTCTGTTTTATCCTGTGTTCATGGACTCATACCTCTGTGATGAGAATTTTTTGTATATTTAACTTTGTCAAACCAATTAAACTGTAAACTAAATATTTTTAGAATGGACTAAGAATGGATGCTTAGCCCTGAGTCTTTCCTTTTGTTAATTGCTTCATAGTGTTCTATAAATACTACAGACTCCATTTCAAGATACTTGTGATATGAAAAGACTTCAAACTTTTAATTACCACTCACTGGTATTTCAGTCTTAGCTTAAAAGAAATTCTAAAACCAAGCTATTTCCAGATGAGTGCTGCTCAGAATGTCTCCATGGCTTTTTTGTCTTTTTACCCTTTTCTCCTATAATTTTTCAGTAGATTAACACCCATTATTCAGTTGAAATTCCTTACAACAGACATTTTTCCCATAATATTTTACTTATTTATGTATACACATTATATTTATATATATATATATGGTGTTCTTTTCAGTTAAATTGATCAAGATCTTTAAGCAAGAAAAAATAATTATTTTTAAGTCAGCAGTATCAATATCTAGTGCTGCAAGGCTAGTATTTATAGAAGAACATGGTGAGGGATTTGTCACCCTTTTGTATAATCACAGTAAAAACTATGCTGGGCTGAGACTTGTGGGTATCATCCTGTACCAAGCAGTAGCTTGGAATTTACATCAGGTGTCTGTGGAACTTGACTCTTGAGTAAGTCTTGAAAAACTCCAAGGATAGAGATTCCACAGCCTTTCTGGACACTGCCATCCCCTTGACTGACCATTTTCCCCCCATTTGACATTATCTGCAAACTCACTAAAGGTGTGTTTTGGTCCACAGGCCAGACTCATAATCAAAACATTGAGCAGTATTGATCCTAGTAGCAACCCATGTGTAATATTGAGAAGAGACAACTGTTGAAAGAAATGTGGCAGCACTCTCAAAGAAACAAGCAGAACGTGGGGAAATAATAAGGGTTGTAAAATAGCCACTGGATGGGTATTTTCTTTTCTTTCTGGTATTTTTTTTTATAGTTTTAAGCAGAAAACAAATCTTTCTAAGCTAAGTCTACACAATTTTGAGCTGGGCAAACATGTATTTGTAAGTAAGTTTGTGTTTTTACAGTAATTACTGGATGGTGACATTTTGTCTTCAGTTAAAATAGAAGGTTTTATTTTGTATGCAAACATCCATCTTAGGATGCCAGAACAATATAGACAGTATAGGTTATATGTTTCCCAACTTCCCTCATGAGCAACAGTCCAGATTCAAGAGCATCATAGATATGCAGCTGAGCACCCAGAGAGGAGCTCAAGTGCTGGATGCAGTTCACAGCTCCAAAGTTACCTTTAAGCTTTTTTGGTTGTGATTTTGTGTGATGTATCTCTGCTCCCTTTTCTTCGTCTCCCTCTAAGTTAAATCCAGGAGGGAATCTATTAGTTCTGTTTCATAGGAAAGTGTTCACACCAGGCCTCTCTGGGGATTGTCTTCTTCCTATTTGAACAAGCACAGGACTTATCCATCAAAATGTCAGGCATCCTCTGTTCAGAAACATGTGACAGCAAAGCCTTATGTAGTCAGTCAAAGGAGTCCTACAAGTGAGTTACCTTCTGCTAAATAGAGAGCTATGAGTAGAAGCTGAATTCTCTCTCAGGACACAGGTAACTGTCCTAACAACTCTGTCTTACAGGTCCACTGAAGAAATGTTTAGTATGGCTGATGAAAGCTGCAGCTCCAATCCTGCAATGGTTCGGAGGAAAAAAATTGCAATCAGCATCATCTTTTCTCTGCCTGAAAAAGAAGAAGCTCAGAGAAACTTCCAGGATTTCTTTTTCTCTCACTTTCCTCTTTTTGAGTCTCACATGAACAAGCTGAAATATGCAATAGAAAAGGTACAGAATACTAATTTGGCATAATGTGGAAAAATGTCAATCAGAATGAAGTATTCTAGAATCTGATAGATGAAGAGTGGGAGAAGGTGCGTGGTTTCAAGCTTGCCTCCCTCCTTACACATGCAGTCTTGAGCTTGAGCCCAGAGTAGGAACTCAGCATTTGCTGAAAGAGGTGCAGTTTCTTTTCTAGACAGAATTAGAATGGAGAGTTTTATGCTATGGGTGGTTTTTCCTTTGTTCTTGCCATATTTCACTCTGAGGTTTTCTTGACTCCCTAGAGACTGTGGAAATGATGGTACTCTGTCCTTTCATGCAGTGTCTGAAAGAGAGACACAAAATATTTGTGTCTTGCTGTTGTCTTCTCAGAAACGTTCTCTTCTCTCCCCTTGTCTAGTATTAGGGTTTGGCCTCGTATGAGGTGGAGGGAGGTTGGCATTTGTTGCTATCCTGAGTGGCTGTATAGGACTGGGGCTGGATCTTAGTTATTTTGACATGTTAATGAAGTTTAAAAAGATGAAGAATGTGAATCCTTTAAGCAGCTGTTTTGTGTCTTTAACTCTTAATCAAGGCCATGATCTCATGTAGAAAAATAGCAGAATCCAGCCAGAGAGTGCAGGTTTATATCAGCCGTGTCATGGATGCCCTGGGAGAATTCAGGTGAGTTGATGGAATTCTGAATTACAAGGAGAGCACTTTTCATGCCCCATGAAAGATATTTGTCACTTCCAGTTATAAGCAACTGAATGTAAGGTCTTGTATTTTAGACAGTCTTGCAGTTAGTGTGAATGAATTTTCTGCATTGGTTGTTGGGGAAATGTTTTCAGAAAACTTTAGCAAACCAGCTCAGCCATTTTCCAAATGAGAATGAAAGTAGTTCTGTTGCACTCATGTGTTCCTGGGATTGTCAGTTAAAGTCTAAACACCTCATCAAGAGCTGGCTTCTGCTGATGACTGTGCAGTTGGGTGGATTGATGTACTCAGGCAGATAGATGTGTCTACTCCTAGCCTTGGATGTTGAACAATGTAACTGGCAAGAAAGTTGCAGTCAAATGCTCTCTTTTCTGTACTTGAGAAATGAAGGAATGGTCAAAGGCTAAGAAAGTCAGCCCAGGAGAGAGAGAAGGCTTTAATGGAATGGAGGTTCTGTAATATCTGGAATGTGGAATCAAATCTGTGCAATGAATGGAATGGGTTCTTCTTCCCCTCAAATTTGTTTTTGTATGGTTTCACTGAATAAAATTCACATGGGAATGCAAAAAAGGGAAGCCAAATATGTAATTCATACGAAGACGCTGGGTTACTGATAATATAAATTGAACAGACCAGTGTTCTGAACACTAGTAATTACTGGAAGAGTAAAAACTCTTCCAGTTTGTTTAGTCTCCTAGATCTTACCAAAAAAAGCAGCGAATTATAATCTGGACAACAGAAGGGGAAAGGGGCTACTTATATTTATTTGCAGAATTGAGATGTGCGCGTTAACACTGACTTTTTGGGACTTTTCTTTGGGCAGAGTTACCATCTGGAACCTATATTCTGTTCCAAGGATTGCAGAGCCTGTGTGGCTTAATATGATGTCCAGCACCCTGGAAAAGAATCAGCTATGCCAGCGTTTTCTTAAAGAATTTACCTTTCTGATAGAACAGATCAACAAAAATCAGTAAGCTTCCCCCACTCCTTTTTTTTTTTTTTTTTAAAGAAAAAGCTTTTTTGCTTCCCAGTGCAAAGGACTTAATGGGGTGTTCTTTTGCTGGTGTTACTTTGGACATGCTTTTTTAAACTTTTTTTCCCTCCTAGGTTCTTTGCTGCTTTGCTGACTGCAGTGCTGACATATCACCTGGCGTGGGTCCCCACAGTGATGCCCGTTGACCATCCTCCCATCAAGGCCTTCTCTGAGAAGCGCACATCCCAGTCTGTCAACATGCTGGCAAAATCCCACCCATATAACCCTCTCTGGGCACAGCTGGGTCAGTATGATTTGGAAAGCTTCAGATTTTTCTATAACAAGCACCTTTGTACATCCACCCCTTTTAGATAAGGGCTGCTTGTAGTCCAGGTCATGTTTCCTCCTACCAACAGGTGTCTTTTGCCTGATTAATCAGAGAATTTGGAGGCCTATTTACATATCCTGCTTTTTATTCTTGTTCCTTGTTGACATCCTCTGCTACACTGTCTGGTTAACTTGTTACAGAGGTATTAAGATGGTGCAAGTGCTCTGAATGGTCTGAACAGTTTGGGAAAAAACAAGATGAAATAGACTGGATTGAGAGGAGTTACCTGGGCCTTGGAGGCCCTTTGTAGTTGAAATTGGCTACCTCCCTTTGTCTCTTTCTCACATAGCTAGAATAGAGAGCAGGGCAATAGATTAGAAGTCTGGCAACTGGCAGTAGCTCCATTCACTTCCTGTTACATGAATGGACTTGGGGCAAGATTTTTTTCTATGCTCTGTGCCTCAGGCTGGTCTCTGACAAATTGTATAGCTTGTAAATTATCTTGATACAAGGGACTAGATAACTGATGTCGAATGAGTAGGTGAATGAAAGCTCAGAAAGTAATTCTGTCAGTGGTAGATACTTGAAAATTCCTCATCTTCTTGGCAGCAGATGAAAATGTGACATCAGACAGCCCTTCACTTTAGCTGATGTACTATATTGCCATGTAAAATAACACACATGCACACTGAGGCAATGACGTGACTTAACTTTGTGATGCTGGTGCTGTCTCTTCCTGATTGTCTCAGGTTTCTTTTTCTCAGTAACCTCTATGAAGATTTGCTCCTTTGGCCGTGTAGTTGTAATGAATTGTTTCCTGGTTTAAGATGTCATTTAAACATTGTGCAGAGGTTAGACTGAAGGGGAAATTAGAAGTGTGTTCATGGTGTTGAGGACGGAGCCAGGCCTTAAGTTACAAGAACCAGCTGGACTGGAGGCGTAAGCTCAGTAGTAGCTCTTGTGGTCGCTCCCAGGAGTCACCACTGGTGAATAGTGAAGAGTCTGTTTCTCTTTTTGTCCTGCCAAGTTCTCAGTGCCTGAACTCAAAATGCTCTCTGATTTTGTTTCAGTCTTATAAAGCCCAAAAAGCTGTTACTGTTGTGGTTGCAAAAGCTGATTGTGAAAGGGAGATGTTGCCCTCTGCTGGTCCTCTTCTTTAGGAAGAGAGAAGAAAAACAAAAAATCAAGTCTTGGTGATTAAAAATGGAAACGACAGAATTTTGATGTACCTGTCTTCTCACCTTCAGACCTGTATTTTCATTACATATTAAGTATCAACTGCAATTATGTACTATACAATTGTAAATCCCTCTGTCATGAAGACATACTGTCTCTTAAATACCAGCTTCAATCTAATAGTATTAACAAGTATTAGTGCTCTTTGAAGATCATGATTTTGACTTGTACTGTCTTATTAGTATTTATATAAAAGCCAATTGTGCAAATGAACATGAAGCCTGAATCTGATTTCCATAGCAACTGTGCTCAACTCAGAAGTAAAACAATATATTCCAGTTTCATTTCAATATTGCTTGTCCTTGTGACCTACCAGCCTTTTAGATTGAGGAGTCTGAAGCCCACTTTTGTTCCTTAGGAATTAATTTGCTGGCTTGTTAGGGTCTGGGCTTGGTTGCAAGGGTGTCCCTAACTGAAGGAGAATAGCACCACTGATGTTACCTATCACCCAGGAGCCTCTCCAGTGCATCACTGGCATCATGGGAAATGGCAGGTCTTAGCAGGGGAGACAGTAAGAGCCATGGAATTACGGTCTCATTGATCCTTGTTTTGTAGGAATGGAGTTGGGAGCCTTATTCCTTTTATGTTCTGTATAATGAGGAGGAGGCTGGACATAAATGTGCTCTTGGGGGTTTTTTTTGCTATGTTAGTGTTGAAACCAGAGCCCCCCTTGCCCTTGGAAGAAGTCTTTCTGAAGCTCTGTTTGTAACTCTTAATGTAGTGTTGCTTCTTGAGGTCTAGTACAAAATCCTGATGGCAAGTTCTGTCCAGAACAAAATTTGAGCAGCCCAGAGGAAGGATTTAGCACCTGAAGGCAACACTTAGTGAGTGTGCTCTGATGGGTGTCATGTGAAGACAACTGGGTTAACTCATCCTAGGAATAGACATTTCTTTGAGTAAGCTGATTTTTTACCAGTAGGGCATGTGAGCATTCCTTTATTGGCTATCTATGTTTACTTCTCCCAGAACTCTGGAGTAGGAGCCCTTTAGCTAATATGTGATTATAAGCAGCTAGAAGATAATTGCCACCCTCCCAAAGAAATATGTTGAGAGTGGGATATGTACAACCTTAGTTCTGTTAAAAAAGCAGTTATTCAGGATAAATTAGCAAATAAGTCATTCTTTGGGGGACTCAGATCATGATGATGTAGTAGTTGCCTACCTTTCATATTGCAGTTGTATTTTGATTTTCTGCATCTTCATTCCCCCTGCCAAAGTTAAATGCTCATGTGAGTGAGGTTGGCTCCCACATACACAGCACGTGCCTTGCTCAGTAAGGTAGTTATGTGCCTCTTTTTTCTGAACCTCTTTTATTAAGCTAATATCTATTTAATTTTTTCTTTTTTGATATCTTAGTCCTGAAAAATATAATTAAGATTTTATTTGTGTAAAAATGCCTGTGTTTAACAGAAAGTCACTGCACTAACACAGAAAGACTTTGATGTGAAAGAAAATTAGTAGAAAAATAGAAAATAATATGGCTGGCTTCAGAGTTTTGCTGGATCTGCATTCTTCTTTGCCCCCTCTTGTGTCAGTGTCCAGGTGATAATGTCTTGTAAGCAGAGTGTAAATTAAATCTTAGTGCCTCTTAACAGAAAATAAATTAGTAAGAGCAGCTGATTCCTCACAAAAGCCCTTCTGGACAAAAGCCAGGTGTAAGAAGCATTAGATGACTTCTTTTTTTGCTCTTTGTTTTAAACTTTTATGAATTCACTGTGGAAGAAATTAACTGTCTAATTGTGTCCATAGTAAGTACTGTTTCAAACTGTGTTTAACTTGAACAGTAAAAGTTATATCACAATGCAACATAAACCTGTGAAATTTTTGCTTTCCTGTGTAGGTGATCTCTACGGTGCCATAGGCTCTCCAGTTAGACTGACTCGGACTGTGATTGTTGGGAAGCGCAAGGAGCTGGTGCAGCGCTTGCTCTACGTTCTAACTTACTTCATCCGGTGCTCTGAGCTGCAGGAAAATCAGCTGACCTGGAGTGAGAAGGCTGGGGAAGGAGAGCAGGTGCTAAATGGAAGCAAGATCACAACTGCACTAGAAAAGGGAGAGGTAGAGGAATCTGATTATGTGGTTGTCACTGTTAAAAATGACCCTGCTCTTGTGCCTCCAATCCTACCTCCAAAGAATGATGGAAGTAAGAACAACAGTACTGCAGAGTGGGTGCAAGAATCAGAAAGCACTCAGGCTGTCCCAGTCTCTTCAAAAGAAAAGAGGGAAGCAATAGAAAAGGCAAGTCAGACATCTGAAACATCTGTTGACTGTCTAACTGGCAGTTTCTGTAAAGGAGCATCTGATGGTAAGAAAAGAACTGTCACTGATATGGGAATCCTATCCTACCACTCTGAAGAATCATCTAAATTAGAGGATGTAATGGATACAAAGAAGAACAAGAACCAGAATGAGAGAAAAGCAGAGAAGCAGTTTTCTAGTAGGTCATCTGCTGTACCTTGTCCTGAAAGGTCTGGCCACAGGACTTCACACTTAGAAAAGGTCACGTTTCAGATTGGAAGTTCAGCATCACCAGAGTCAGACTTAGAAACTCATAGAAGAGAAATGGAAGAAAATCTGAAGACGTTAATTAAACATCCTGAGGTGATACATTGTGCCTCAAGTTCCACAAGTCTGACTGTGGATGCTTCTCAGAATCAAGATAGTTGTGAAGCTGCCTTTATCAACAAACATAATGTTTGTTATGCACAAATCCCACCGTGTGAGGAGAAGGAAGGTATACTTAACCAACATATGGAAAGTAAAGGAACTGAAGTGAATTTAATTAATTCAATATCTAGTGAAATGCTTTTGCCCACAGATAGCATAGAAACTGTAAAATTGCCAAACATGAAAGAAAATAGAACTTTATGCTCTGGCAATCTGGAGAACTATTCTTCTGACTGTGTAGAAGCAGATTCTGCTGTCAAACAGGATTCCTCTAAAGTAGGTGCTAAAGATGTCCCCTATGGGGATTCTGGAAGGAAAACCTCCTTCAGAGTTGAAGGGGACATTCCAAGGAACGAGAGTTCAGACAGTGCTCTTGGAGCTAGTGATGAAGAAGGCGATTGTTGTATCCCTGATGAAGTGCATCATGATAACATCAGCAAACGGCTTGAAGAATTTGCAGAAGTGGAACTTCCTTTGCCAAGGTAAATAAGTCTGATTAATTTAGAACTAAATGGAGTCAAAAGCTGTAGCTACTTTAGAGTTGTTTAAAGTTTCAAGTCTGAAGTCTTCTGGGAACCTGACTAAGTTCCTTGTAAACAAATCAGTAGCAGACAGTGGTGTAGTTAGAATTCTTGTAAGCAGATTTGGCAGAAAGGAAACATAGCAGATTTAATAAAGTTTTATATGACAAAGATATATTTCAAATGCCTAAAAGAGGTGATCAAACTTTTTATGTAAGCTGACTGAAACATTTAGTGTAGACATGTAGATAGAATACCTGAGGGCAAGCAAAACTTTACTTAAGATAACAGTTTAGATTTGACATAATTCTTAAATGAAATACAAATTTGGAATAAACATGGGCATGCTGTTAGAAAATTTTTGAGCATTCCAGGTTCATATGGAGTTTGATGGTGCTTAAGGTCAGTTTCTAGACTTACCTTCAGCAAGAGAATTGAAGAAATCTCGAGTTCAGCAAAACTGTAAGCTGCAGAACATGGAGCCCATATATCCCACAAGCTCCAGTGCATATAAATTTTCTTATGTGCAAGTTTGAGGAAATCCATACACGGTTAAATTTTAGCTTTTAAAATTCTTGTTTCAAGGAACAGCAGTAGATGTTTACTGGTGTGGACATTTATGCATACTTGTAGTACAACTGTTGATTAATATTTGCAGTAGAAAGAAAGACTTCGCATTCATGTAAAATCTGAATGCAGGTTGTCAAGCAAAAGTCTTACCTGCTTTGTATTTCTGTATTTCAGGTCAAATACCATCAGCAGTCAATGTGTGAAAAACTTTGGAAGATCACTTCTGGGTGGTTACTGTCATACATACATACCTGATCTAGTGCTGCATGGAATAAATAATGATGAAAAACTCAAGCAGTGTCTACTAGCAGATCTACTTCATGCAATGCACGTGAGTTGAAGTGCTGAGTCAGAGTTGTGATATTACTGAAATCTACAGAAGTAGGTTATTTCAGTAGGTGACTTTTTTTATTAACCTGTTCTGAACAGCCACAACTGCCATGTCTGCCTTTTTGAAAGATGTAAGCCCTTAATTTACTATAGGCAATGCTTGTTCATGCAAAAATCACGTGCTTTACTTTATTACTTTTAAGGCTTCTCTTCCAAGATTAACACAAAGATTGTTTGCAACTTCAAGTTACAAACAAGGAAAAGAACCCTTGAGCTGCTTCTCTTTTCCATCACAATAGCAGACAAAATTACCTGCATTTCAGAAAAATTATATGCAAGTTGAAACATCTTATTTTGCTACTTAGTGGCATGTGTTGCAGGTGAGGTAAAGTCATGTTGAGGCCTGTGTGATGCTAGTCTGTAGCAGAAATGACTGACTACAGAAGATAGTTGTATATAGATAAGAAATTTGCTGTGTTCTTTCTCCACTGTAAGTACTCCTACATTATAAAATTTATAACTAAGCTTTCACTGGAATAGCTGTGTGACCTCAGTGTGCAATTTAAAATGCTTATCTAGTAATTGTCAGCAGCAAGAATGATTCTGCTGGCATGACTGCATTTATTATCCAGAGCAGTGATGTGTGTCTGTCTGTTCCTTAAGGAACATCAGATTGGTCTGGTGTGATAGTGTGGCTCTTCTTTGGTGGGTGACAAGTGGGCCATGAGCTTGCACAGCTCTTGCTGCCAGGAGAGCCAGTGCTCTCCTGGGGTGCCTAGCAAGAGCATTCTAGCTGGTCAGGGGAGGTGAACCTGCCCCTCTACTCGGCTCTAGTGAGGTCACATCTGGAGTGCCGTGTCCACTCCTGGGCTCCACAGGTCAAGAAGGATGAGGAGCTACTGGAGAGAGTCCAGTGGAGAGCCCCAAAGATCATTAGGGATCTGGAACATCTCTCGTCTCAGAGGAGACTAGACTGAGAGGGGATCTCATTGGTGCATATTAATATCCTAAAGACAGGTGTCAAGAGAGTGGTGCTCAGCAACAGGACAAGGAGCAATGGCCATAAACTAAAGCACAAGAAGTTCCACCTTCTGAGGAATAACTTTATGTTGAGGGTGGCAGAGCACTGGAGCCAGCTGCTCAGGGAGGTCATGGAGTCTCCCTCTCTAGAGACATTCAAAACCTGCCTGGCCTTGTTCCTGTGTCACCTGCTCTAGGGGACACTGCCTTGGCAAGGAGTTGGTTTAGAGGATCTCCAGAGGTCCCCTCCCACCCTTGCTTTTCTGTTATACCCTTCTTGGTTGTGCATAGTAAAATCCCTCACATATCTCTGAAACATTGAATGTGCTTTCACCATACTGGATCAGTGTAATTATTACATTCTTCATTTTGAAAGAAACTAATCTCTTCAGGGTAGGGAGAATACATGAAGAAAAATAAAATTGAGTAGTGACTTTCAGGCACTAATGAAAATCAAATGTCTCAATCAAATTGGCAGATGCAGTGCTGCTGAATGCTGAATGTAAATCTTGTCACTGTCTTGTCATTTTTTGAGATGTCTTTGATTCCCTAATGGACAAAAAAATTGCATTGAATCACTTCCTTATTTGCTACATCAGTGTGTAAAAGTAGAATATCAAACTGAGCTGTGGAAATGTATATGAAAGTATCACATAGTTGTATTTTGTTTCTGTTGCAGCATCCAGTGCTAGATGAGCCCATAGCAGAAGCTGTCTGCATTATTGCAGACACAGATAAATGGAATGTACAAGTAGCTACAAGCCAGAGGAAGATGATGGACAGTGTGAAGTTAGGCAAGGATGTTCTGGTTTCGAGTCAAGTATCCAGTCTGTTGCAGTCTATTTTACAGCTTTACAAACTGAATGTCCCAGCTGACTTTGTAAGTATTTCTTTATTGAAGGCTGAAGCTAATGGAAATTGCTTAGTTCAGATAGCAAGCATAGAGTTCTGTAACTGTGTTGCAATATCAATGAACTAAAGCCTGATATAGTGCAGAGCTGTTACAACATGTTGAAAAGAATCCATGCTACAGTCCAGTAATGGATACCAATGGGAACCAAGTTGGTTCTGGCAAACAGCTTCCTATTCTTAGAGTATTTGTTCAACCCTGTCACGTTGCATACTCCCTATGCCACAGCATCTTTTCCTGTCCTCATTTGTAGTGGAGTTCATCAGAGCAAATCAGTAATGCTGGTTTTGCTGATTACGATGAAATTACCCCCAAGTCTGACTGCAATAACTATAGTTCAATTTTTAGCACATGATTATTGGTGAGGGGAGATGGAGGGGTTTGTCAGTAGTCACCCTTTTTCTAATAAACAGAATTGATTTGTCCTTCAGCAGATAGTTTGAGGAATTCTCTAGGAGTCTTATGTAATGACTGTGCCAACAGATGAAAGAGGAAGATAGAGCTAAACACTAACAGCTCTAAATAGTATTAGTTGGCACTGTTTTGGGTTAAATTGGTGGTATTGATTACATTAAGTTCTTCAGGTCAAATACTAGGCAAAATATGTGGGTACATTTTTGAGTGTTTTCTCTGGATTCTTCTGGGCATTGAAAAATACACAACTGTGGTTGAAATTGTATCTTAGTACTTGCACAGTCACACCTGAAATCCTGGCATTTTTAAATCGAGTAGTTGATTTTGCAACTGAAGTGTTCTTTCCAGTGTTTCCTTAGGATTTTTGTATGCAGTTTCTATAGGCCTTGTGTGGTTTGGGAGGTGTCTGGAGGCAGAATGATTTTCAGGGGTTTTTATTTCCTTTTTCTTACAAAAAGGAACTGTGAAGTGACAGTGCTAGTTGTTTGTAAATTTTTCATTGTTTGTGTTAGAAATACTTTGATTCTTCTGTCAGGAGATTTTGCAACTCTGCTAAAACAACATCAGTGCATGGAAGCCAAGTGTTCCTAAACTCTAGGAGAAGTATGACATTCTCATAGTAGTATTTCTATTGATTTAAATTTGGATAGAAACATATGTATTGATGCACTCATATCAATCAGAAATGACCACAGTGCAGTATGTTTGAAGCTTCCTTTAGGAGTGCAAATCTCTTTACATGCAGTTACTGTTCAGATGAGTAAGTATTTTTGCAGTTTTGTGGTACCAACAGAAAACAACCCAATTTGAGACCAGATGAAAAGCAAGTGGTGACATCTTTATTTTATCATTTCAGACTGATAGTTGTGCTGCAGAGAGCTTTGCAGTATGCCCTGGTGTGAGGAAAGTGCTGGTTGCAACTGCTGCATTTTAGCAAGTTTTACCTGCATCTTTAAGCTCAGTTTAAGCTACTCTTCTATTTTTAGAAGTTACTTGACTTTTTTTCCATTTGGTCAATGAAAAAAACTGCAGAGGACACTAATACAAAAAAAAAAAAAAAAAAAAAAAAAGAAATGCTTGTGGACACTGAACAAGATGGGTTAATGTACCAATCCTGTGGGCAGAAACGTCTTTTGATTCTTTGCTGGTGTTCAGAAGGAACAGATCATATGATGTAAACAACCCTTCTTTTAAAATAATGTGGGATTCTTCCTCACTTGCTCCCTCATAACTTAAAAAAAAAATCCATAGTCCTTAACACAAATACTGGAATTGAAACAGATTGAACTGCTACTTTGTGAATCAGCTGCATGCCCCCCATAACCACTGAGAAAGTGCTCATAGGCTTTTTGCATGAGGGTTACCTGTAATGGAAAAGATAAGAGTGCTTGCTTCCCTTTTGGCCAGAATCAGAAGTGTTACGATTATAATGACTTGAATAAAAATTTGCTTGAAGCAAATTTATCAAACGATTGTCAAAAACCTTCTGCCTTTCCTCCATTGGTGGCAGTGATTTTACTCTACTACCATGAAAGCACATTTTTTCAAATGCCTCTTTATTTTCCATTATTAAGACTTGATATTAGCTCATTGAAAGAATAATTAAACATCTTCATCGTGCTTCAGATGATCAGAAAAATACATCTTAGGCTGCCTACAAGCCTAAGTCTTTTTTTTCTCCTTAGTTTTTTAATTAACAAAACTGGTCTCACCAGGTCTCACTTCTAATACTTAGGGTTTTCATTCAGCTCCAGCACATGGAATGATGGCCTGAAGCTATTTGCTGCTACTGTTTCTAATTGCTGTCTGTGCCTGCTGGATGATTATATGTTTGATAATGTGAGGTTCTGTATTGCTTCCTGCTTTCATCTCCTGATTTCAGAGAGCTGACCTAATTTAACTTTTTTGAAGTGGTCATCCCTGTGAAAAGAAGGAATATATCAAATTGAATGTACCTTTGTCCTACAACAAAATACCTGATAAGACTTCCTACCTACTCAGCTTGTGAAGACATGCTGCCTGCTGACCTTGTCTTGCCAGAATAACCCCTCTCTCTCCTTGAAGCCAAGGTTCATCTGCTCTCTTGTAGTTGGTATATGAGAAATTGCCATGAATCACATGACTGTATTTAAAAATAATATGCATTTCTAGCATTCCACTACTGGAATGGAATGATTAAACTGATGTTTCAACTTGAACTATTACCTTTTGGCAATCAGCATCAAATGTTTAAGCAATTTTAAACTAGAAGTACTTAGGAATTATGAAAACAAATGCCTAAAACAGATTTGTAACTTAGTTGCTACAGAAAAGCAGTCAGCAAAAGAGTTATAATTCTGTTACCAGTAAGGTACTGGTGTCTTCCACATCTTGAGTCTTAGTTTCTTGAATGGCACTAGAGCCTTAGAGCTAGAATGTTCATTTTAGAAACTGTTGTTTAAACTAAGTCTTTCAGAAAAATAGTACTAACTTATAACAAAGACATCTTGATCCAAGAATACTACCTTAATTCTTAGATATCTTGAGTTGTTTTGAACCTCATTAAAACTGTGTAAATTGGCAGAAATGCAGTGGTGTGAGTGGAACTAGAGATGCAGTTTATGCAACAAAATTGCTGCCCAGGAGAGCTAGAATACCCCAGTTCTATGAGGCGTTTCCTCTTTGTGGAGTAGTGTAACTTTTTTTAAGTTTATAGCACAATTGTAATAAATCCAATTGCCTCTTCTAGATTTTGGAGTGGAGGCTTAGTTTGTCTTCTGAGGTAGAAGGTAAAGCAATGTGCCTACATTTCTGTAATATTTGCATGTGGTTGCAAAAGGTGTTCTGAGCTTTGTGCTCTGTGTTTGCAGTGTATAATGCATCTTGAGGACAGACTGCAAGAGATGTATCTCAAAAGCAAAATGCTTTCAGAATATCTGAGAGGACATACAAGAGTGCATGTAAAAGAACTAGGAATTGTATTGGGGTGAGTATTGCAGGTACCAGTCTTAAGCAATGGCAAAAGGCTGGGCAGTTATTTTTCCTTTTCTTCTGAGTGTTGACAGCTTGTTCTCATGAGAATTTGCTTCATATTTAACACTTCTCTTTCATGGGCCTAATAAGTTGCAAAAATGGCTCTACTAAGCCTATCTCAAAATCAGGAGAATACATTTATACAGCAACAACAAAATACTTGTCATTTTTAAATCTTCAGATTTAAGAGAGTTTGGATTTTGGTCATTAGTGAGTTATCCAAGCATTCATACAGACTCTCTTCTGTTGTGATCTCCTTAATGAGAACTTCTCTCAACAAATACTTTGGAATTTTTGGAATGAAAAGGGTGCATTTGTACTTAAGCGACAAGAGGGTCTCAAAGATCAGGTGTAGAAAAATAAACAGGTGTCCTGTTCAGCAGCTGTCTTCTAATAATAGTACTTGATTGGCATATAACCTTTAGGGAGCTGCCTGCTGACAGCAGAAAAGGGGGAAGAAGTAAATACACTTTCTGAAGATGTTTTTTTAACACTGTAGCTTAAATCTAACTTATCTTTTTCCAGACTGTTCGAGATTTCATACTCAGAAATGCAGCTGTAAATAGTGAAACAGTGAAATAAGCACTTTTCTCTCTGTGTGTGTATGTGTTAAATATATATAAATATATACATACATCCTGGCTTCTAAGCAGCTTCACATTTGGAAGTAGTTGGAAACTGACCATTGCACTTGAGAGACATTCCTTGAACTGTTATTGCATAATATTAAATTCAAATTTTGGTCTTTTTTTGGTAAGAAAGTGCTACTATGTAGCAAACTGAGTTATATTCAAAACCTGAAATGCATAATCTTCCATAAGCTGATACTTAGTACTTTGTTACTGGGTTTATTGGAGCCTACTCACTGGTAAGACTACAAGCTGAGGCTTAGGGTTTAGCAAATACATAAGAGATCTTGTATTTAAACCAGAAAAGATTATGTAGTGCAGAATGTAATGCTGCTTGCTATCTTTTGATTTAAGTGCTAATGTACTTCTTGGTTTTAAGCATTATTTACTTACCTTTAGTGGTAGTACATAATTATTGACAGTAAATAATAATTAAACTATGAACTTAGTAATGGCAAGACACTTCCAGTTTCTTTAAAGTGGATGAAAAGTATCATCTTGTATTTCTCTTGAGAAAATGACTGTATATTATTTTAAAGGCTGTCTTTTTTTTTTTAATTTCTAGGATTGAATCCAATGACTTGCCTTTGTTGGCTGCTATAGCAAGTACTCATTCCCCATATGTTGCTCAAATACTCTTATAAATTAAATTCTCAGGATAGTCATTCCCTTAAAGTACAGTTATGAAAATGGGAATGTTGAATGAAGAACAGAGGTGCCAAACACTGGTAAAGGGGAGCACTGACGAAAGCAGGTGATGACTGTACATTCTGCCACCTTCCGATCCTGACTTCAGCTGGATGTTTTATCGGAGGACTTCAGTTTACATAACACAAAAGGCATTCAGGTTTTTCTTACAATCTCACTTCTGACTTAAATCAAGAGACTGCATCCTTGCATTTTATTTTTATTCAAAGGACAAAAGTTAACACTATGTGGCAGACCGGGTGCTGCCATCCAAAACGCTGCTCAAAACCATGAAGTACCAGTTAAAAGAACAAGTGGGTTAGAATGGATTTTGTAATACTATGCTTGTGAGTGTGGTGTGGTGTATGTCTCTTTGCTGGGGAGGAGGAGGAGGAGTAGCTGTTAACTCTGTATATAGCATTCCTATACAAAAGTGTATTTGGTGGGACATGATTTTCTTGCAGAACATACGTGTGGTTTTGTATAGTAGAAGTGATGGGCTCAGAACAAGGAACTTGGATTCAGCAGCCAGATGTCATGTGGGAATGGAGGTGTGCGTGAGGTTGATGTGACTTTTCCATTTAAGGACAAGAGGTTGAGAGCTGTGGCTGCTTCTGTTTTAATGAGGGGGCATTCTAATGGGCCCATGGCTGGAAGTGGAATGGAGTGGACTTCCGAGAGAGGGATTTTGTGGGAAAGCCTTATGGAACTTCTGCTACAAGTTTACATTTGTTGCTGATGCAACTTCAGTAACTGTTGATTTGCTGTATGACTGTGGTCCTGGGAACTAAACTTGTCTTGGTGTCATCAAGTATTGCTGTCTCCAAGGAGTATGAATTTGGAAAACTTGTGAACGATGCCAGTGCTATGAGCATGTGTCCGTGTGCGCATACACCAAACAATTGGCACAAACTGAAGACAATCGTATTGGGGAAATACAAGATATCAAACAACCCCCACCAAACCTTTAGTCAAAAGTATTACTTTTTTCCAGCTATGAGTTGTCACTCTGAGTAGGAATAGAACAGGAACGTTGTTTGAAGTAAAATGAAATGTGGGGGCAAACCCCAATATTTGATATTACTCTGAATGTTTGCAATTACCCTTTTTGATTCTACAGAAATCTTGAACTATCATCCAGGTGCCTTTCCTTACTAGATTATCTACTCTGACACCAGAAACTACTTCTCCACTAGTTGATACTGGCCTTTGGTGTTTCTAGAAAGCAAAATAAAATTTTGTACTTCACTGTTTTCACGTGGTTGATTAAAATGAATGTAAAAAATACCTTTTTTTGCATAAAGCACTGTTAAGCTGGATATGAAACTATGGACCAGACTGAGGAGAGAACAAAGAATCAAAACATGCTCAAATGGAAAACTCAATGTTGGACTGTTCTGTTGTGAGCCACTGTGAATACAGTGTCTGAAACGGTCATCTTGCAAGCAAATTTCTGGCAACACAATTGCTTGAAAATAGTGAATTCTAAAAAGAAACTCCTGGTCACCAGTTGTGAGTTCTCCTTGTTGGTGGTTACAGATTTTTAACACTGAAGGGACACACTTTTATTAAAAGTGGTTTTCTTTCCTACTACCTTGATGTTTGGACTTTTCTACAGTAAACTTTCAATTATTTGAAATAATGAAATGTGCTTATTGTGAATTGTTTAAATGTGATGGGGTTTTATTAACCTTGTGTTGCTTTTTGAGGGAAATAGGTAGACTGGCCTACTGTGAAAAGAGGTTGTTTCCACGTGGAGGGATACTTAATATTCTGATACAACACTTCTTAAGGTGTTCCTTCTATGCTGGTTTTCTGACCTGACATTCCAAATATTTCTTTTATTGCTTTTCATATTTCTCCCTAGTGTTCTGCCTAAAAAGGCTAAAATCTTTCTATGGTTCCGTTTTTTTTCTCCTGCTTTATAGCTAAGCAAACTTTTCATATCTTTGGTCTGTGAATCCTATCTGCTGGAAAGTAAATTTACCTCTGCATATGGCTTTTAGCAGATACCACTTTGTTTCACAAGGTTAAAACAAGGAGCTAACCATAGAGCAAGTCATGTATTCCTAAACTGCCCTCTTGGTGGAGAATGTGTGTGTGCATGTGTAAGACTATGAAACTGCTCCTCTGAGTGTATATAGAAATCCTCTTGTACTTTCTCTATTTCATGTCACTCTTAAATAGTAGCTGACATCATTTAAAGTCAGTCCAGTTCTTTTAAAGTGGGGTTTTTATCTGAACAGACTCTGACAGTTCTTCAAAGAAATATATGCTAACTTAAAGATGTGCTTTTGTTGTCACAGGGTTTACTAAAGAGGACAGAGATCTGCAGGCATTCAGTGATTTCAAGATTAATACCATAATCAATAATAGACCTGATTTTACCACATCAAATGTTTAAAAGAAAATAAATCTGCCTTTGGGCAAGACATCAGTTAACTTTATGGTGGCATGTGAGCTGACGGTCAAAAGCACTTGAATTTTCTTCAGCCCAGGCTAAAACTTTATAGTTCTTGCTGCTTTCTCTAACATTTTGCTGCTCTTCAGAAATTACACATTGAACTATTTTGTTCTCAGTTTTAGTTTTGGGGGAAAGAAAATTCAAAATGAAAGCCCTTTATTACCTTTAAAAGGCTTTAGACTAATGAAAGCTAATTACATATTTCCCCTCCACCAAATGTACTACCTCAGTTGACAGGATTCCACTTTCTAGGGCTTTTTTTTGACTCGAAGTCTTTAACTTGTTTTTGGTAGCATCTTGATGTTCATGTAAATTGGTGTGGCATGACAGGGCAGTAAGTATTTACAGATGTGTTTTTTAGACATTTTTAGGGCATGTTTCTGGTTTTACTTTAATAGGATGAAAAGTGATATGAATGTACAGCTGTGTTGCAAATTGATAATGTAGCTTAATTTTCAAATATTCCAAAGTTGTTTTTGTCAGTATTATGTAGGTTTTTGTAAACTTAAAAACATACTTTCTTGGTTAGGTGGGAGTGCACAGTCTTTCCAAAATCCCACATAAATGCAGTTTACACACTGAAATTTAAAGAATGTATGCTGTTTTCAGGCAAGACTAAACAAAGGGGAGGAATGAACAGCTAAATTGTAGAATTTTAATGAAATGAATTCTTGAACCCCAAACAATACCAAGATTGGAACATTTTAATTTAAGTGAGGTACACTCTGAACTAGTCTATACAACTTTCTTTTGCTCCCAAAAAACTATTAGACACTGATTCTGTAATTCACATTTCTGATGGCATCTTCCAAAATTTTAGATTGATTTTCCCCACTCCATATTATAAGCATCTTTGCTCTTACAGTCAAAACCTCTTTTCAGATGCATCAAATTCTTGTATATAAGGTTTATGCAAAACGATCACTTACCCTTCAAGGAACTTCTACTTCAATTAAAGGGACCCAAATAAAAATCAAGTCTGAACTACTGAATTTAGTCTAGACAATTTCCTTCTTTTTCTTTTTTTTTTTTTTGGGGGGGGGGGGGGAAGGGTGGGGGATTTGAGGTCAAATGAGGTAATTTGACATACATGGCAAGTTTTCCATAGTAGAAAAATGTATGTTGCTATTGCATGTTTGGAGAACATAGGCTTTTTAGGAATGACTGAACACCAATGTCAAACTACATGTTTTTTTTCTTATAGTTGTTTATGTACACTATCTTTTTGGTCAATTTCTTTGCGGCATTTGGTGCAATAAACTTTCTGAAATCAACGTAAGTGGTATTTGGTATCTTCCTTTTTAAAGCTTCTGCAATAGTTGTTGTTGTTGTAGCTGAGGTCTAACACACCTGGACTTTTAGATAACCGTTCAGCAAAGTAAGTGACTCTTTTAAGAGGTGTCAGGAAGGCTGCACAAAATTTGGAACTTGGTTGGTTATCCTTGGAAATTTTACCCCACTTACATGTAAACAGGAGCTCTTAGGGAGCGAAAAATATGGGCAAAAAAGAGTGGAAAATTAAGACAGTGACTGTTGGAATAGGTGGTGCAGAGGTTTCACAGGTGTGTTCTCTTTAGTTCTTTCCATAAGCATTTGAGCTAGCTGAAAAATGTGTTGCTATTAGATAATAAATTCAGTTTCTAAAATTGCTCAACTGAACAGGACTGAGTGACCCCTCATGTCTACTAGATTATGAAATGGTTAGTGCATTTGGTCTGATTTAGTTTCAAATACAGAGGTTTTTGATTTCTCTTGGATCTTCCATGACCTGACTTTTTATTTAGTATTCTGAAGCTTATTGGAAAATCCTTATTTAGAAATAAAAGCAGAAAGGAGATTAGATGATAAACTGTATTTGTGCTTCTTTGAGCAGGTCTGAATTAGTCTGATTTGTAGGATCTAAGCATTTCTTACTTATAGACTGAAATGCTTGCTTGTGGGTCAGGCTACCAAGTATTGGAAGTAAGAAAAAAGCCAAGGAGTTTTGGCATCAAGGACTTGATAGTGAGGAGAAAATCCAGTGAAGTGAATGCTCCACTCCCTGATCTCTTTGATACTTATGAGCCATTGGACTGTCTAAGTGATTTGTGCGGTTCACCAACCTGTTTTTCCATCCAGGTCTTGTAAGACTCCATGAAACTCCTCTGCTCTGATTTCACTACTTTAAAAAAAATTGTAGTTAAGCTGTTGCTCATACCAGCTGGTTGAATTTCTTTTTAAAGGGCACTTAGCCAGTTTCTCAGAATCCAAATGTTCAGGATGGTGGCAGATTAAGAAGAGGGAGGTGCAGAGGCCGGCAGACAGTAAATAGCCAAGCACTGGGAAGGGGTGGAGTCCTGAATTAATGAATACTTACAAGATATGGCTGAGAGAGTGGCCAAAGAGCTTTTGGAGCTGAGCTGCAAAGGGGAAAATAATACCTAGATTTGAAAAATCCTCAAACTCTGAAGTCAGATTCTGTGATTTGTTCCGAAGACGTGACTAGAAATAATACTAATGTTTATAGTGAACAAGCAACTGTACTGTTTTCCTGCTTATGTAAGTGGCAAGGAAGATCACAGATCTGATGGAGGAGTTCTCCTCATATGTAAAAATGGTTTCAAGGCTACAGCAGTAAACATGAACTATATTCCAAAGTAACTAAGTCTTGTGCCAAAATTCTGACAGTCTTTCTCCCTATTTTTCTCTCTTTTTGAAAAAGTTATATAGCAAAGCTTTCTGCTGATCATCTGTGCGCCATATCCTTTGGTTTTCTATACTTACATCTTTGAAGAGGTCAATCAGGACTAAACATACAAAACAGGTTTTTGGATATAAAGGGCATGAAGCCAAGTGACAAACCACGAGACTGTGACTTGTGTAAGGCTTCTGATCCCATATAAAATTAGCTTAAGTGGACACATGCTAGTAATCCACATGCTGGAAAATTACTCTTATAATAGTTGCAGTCGGTTGTCTGTCTGGCACAATCCCAAAGCTAAAACAGTTTAAGCAGTGCAAGTAGAGTAGCACTTTGTCTTGAAATCCTAAGGTCAACACATGGCTGAAGGGCTTAGGAGTGACAGTCAAGTACTCAAATACAATCTCATAAACTGGATTTTTTTTCCATTTGGAGCTACAAAAGAGATTCCACTGTGATCTGACAAAATGATGTTTGAGAGAGAGAAGACTTCCATTAGGAATGAGTTTCTCACCAAGGAATAAAGCTCCCCCTCCAATGGCCAGAGAAATGGTCACATTTGTGGAAATACAAAGTGATGCTTAGGTCTGCTTGGGATCTTCCCAGGGTGGGTTTGTGTGTTCTGATAAGAGTGCCATAGTGTCAGGGGCTGGGGTATTTTGGCTCACAAAAGCGTTTTGCCTTCTGTTGGATTGAATTCCAACGCTGCATATAACAAAATTGTTTCAAGTATGTTTGTAATGTTACCATTTTAGCTCTCTTTTGCTACCTCATCTCTTTTTCCCTAGGCAAAAGGAGACTGAAGAGTTATTCTTTTCCATGTGCCATGTGGATGTTATAATTTTTCATTTTCTACAGTATTACATCACTTTTTCCTTTTTGGTTTTTTTAAGATCTGCAGAAGTCCTGTTAGCCTCAAAATGGACAAATCTAAAACTGTTCACTTTAGCTTTGAAAAATACAGGGGAATGTATTTTGTTGAATTAGTTGTGTCATTCTGTACAACATGTAACTTTTTTGACCTTGAAACACAACTGATCTGAAAGCAGTGTGAAATTAAAAATCATGATTCCAAACCATTCCATCAGCTCCTCCTGCCCTCTTTAAGGCACTGATTCATATAAGGACACTGCAGTCGTAGTGCAAGTGCTTTAATTCTGTAAAGGTTTGTATTTAATTCAGAAATTATGCCTTAACTTTCGATTTGGGGAGCAGAGCTTCCTGGGCTGCTTGCATCGTTGCAGCCTGTTCCCTATGTGGGTGAAGAGAAGCCTAGTTCTGCATTGTGGTCCTGTTGGTCAGGAATGTTGGGAGCAGGCTGCCTGATGGGGGGGATAAAACAAAAATGGAATTAGCTCTGAGAGAAAGCTAACTTTTTTCTTTTGCCCTTTTGTTACTGCAATTACACTTCTGGCAGTCTCCTGTCACAGTCTGATGTCCCTAGTGTGGAAAGGGTCACTGAACCCCAAGGCTGGTTGAGCAGGGTTCGCTGGATGCTGAGCTGCTGCCATTGCCAGAGCCATGGAGTGAGCTGTGCCAGGGCAGCTGGGACACAACCACCAGAGTTCCAGGTGAGTTTGTCAGGCCTCTGGTATTCAAACCATTTGTGTTACACCGAGCCACGGCTGCACCCCAAAGACAGACAGCTGCCTCTGGTTTCTGTGTGCCATTTTCTTCCCACAAGAATGCAGTAGCTTCTCCTGTTGCTCAGGAGTGGATAAACACCACAAGCAAAAGATGCAAAGCCCATTTGTAATGTTGCTAAATAAATTCTGAGTCTCACAGGTAATTTGTTGGCTGCTGGGAGTGGCTGAAGGAGTAGCAGTGCATTATTACATGTTTGAATTAAATAAGATCTGGTGGCTTCCCAAGTGCAAGTGCTGATGCTCTTGATATGAAGGCAAGCTGGTAATTAGAGAATGCTGTTCTTGTCTTCACAAGGCTTCCTGTCCTGAGCCTTGTGATGTTTAGACTGTATTGCTGCAAAGGATCTAATTAACTAGTTCATCCCTGGGATCATACTAAACTTTACAGGGGAGCTGGCTTTCCTCCACCCTGCCTTGCTTCACTTCAAATTAGTATTCTCTCTTTCTTCTAAATATACAAAGCTTTTTTGGCATGTCTATTTTTGTGGCCAGCAACTGCTTTACCATCCCTAAAAAAGAGCTGGTATGGACTTTGCGATGAGTGCTGAGATTTTAGGTCTTGGTTTAGTTGGAGAGCTAAGAGCTGAATGGTCCCACCCAGGAGGAAAGGCTCTTGAAGGAGAGCTCCATGGGAATTGCTGTCCCACTGAATCCAAGCAGCAATCTGCACCTGCAGTTCATCTCACTGCCTGTTGCTGAGTGTTGCTAAGTGCCATTCTTTTCTTAACAATTGGGGACTGTGCTAAAAAAAACAAAGATGTTAATGGTCTGGTGTGAAGTCACTGCAGCACCAGCCTGCCCTTTGCCCTGTGACAATTCCAATAGTTTGATGATGGTTGGCTGCCGCAGTGCACACTGCTGCCCTGCTTTGAGCTGTGATGCAGAGCTGGGTTGCATTGTAGCTGAGGTTGAAACATGACTGTGAACTTTACAGCCTGCTGGACTTGCTCAAGTTAAATGCAGTTTTATGTAGTCTGTGATGATGTATAGCACAGAGCATCCTGATAGCACAGCTTGTCAGTGTAGCACAGGGCTTTGCAGTAGTAGTGAGATCATCTCTGGATGTGCTAAACCTGTTTCTGCTCACCCTGTAACACATCTTTATCTCATGCTGGGTTAACCACACTGATTAACCATTCCTAATTCTTGACTAAGCTTGACTGGTGGCAGGTTGGGAATTTTCACCCTGTGTCTGTGGCTCATCATTAAATCAGCTCCTGCTTATTTTCTCAGCATTCTGGTAATTACCACTGTTCATTACAGAAGGATGGAGCAATTGGCCAAAGGTACGCAGGGATACTGTGTCAAAGGTTAGTATCTGATCTTCTGAGTCCTCAAATAATGACTTCATCATCAAACAGTCCTACTGGCCGAGCTGGGCTGGGGGCATGCATACACCTCCCTTTTCCTTTCCTGGCAATTGCTTTAAAGAGTCATAGACACCATGACTGGCATTTAGACAAATCTTTTGTGAAATTTAAAAAGAGAAAATGTGTGCTCGTTCTTATACACTGTGTACAATTACAATTTTGCCCGTAAGGCTAGTTTAGCTAAAGTATCTGCCACATGGATGCTGCCAAATAAGTGTATTTTGCTTTTCTGAACACCTGCTTCTTTGCTGTTATGCATCTTTATTTTTTGCTTTAGATGCATGACTTATGTGGGAAAAAGTAACTCATGACAAGCAGCTGAGCAACACGTAAGGAGACATAGGAGGAGTCAGTAATCAGCCAAGGGAAGCACTAGTTTTCAGAAAAATAAAAGCAGAAGTGAAAGATCAAAGTCTCTTGAGCGAATTCCTTGTTTGAGGCAGTGGGAAGGTGTTACAGGCAAGCCTGTGGATTATACAAGATGTTAACTTACTGCTTCACAGAAACAGCTAGTTTTTACACATTGGCATGAAGGTATCTGTGATGATGCTGTGCTGTGGCAATGCAGCATGTTTATATCTGCCCATTTTAATATAGAGAAGAGTGATACAATGCAGTTTTTCTTGGAATTAGCTATATGGGCTGAAATATTGCTGCCAGTGTTACGGCTTTTAGCTATGTGAAAGAATAGGGGCAGGAGGCAGCATAAAATTAAGCCAAAAAGTAAAAAATATGGTACAGAGTCATAAGTGCCATTTGACTCTGTGCCACTGTCTGAGTTCCTGATTCAGTCTTGTTGCTCTTTGTTTTAACCCATGTGGTGGGAATCCAAAGATAAAAAGCACCCATGACCAGACAAGATGTGCCTGTCATTCTCTAAGGGGATAAATTGCCACGGCAATCCTGGCTGTTGCTGTTGGGAGATGGCTGATTTTGGGCAGCTGTTGGGTAGCTGGAGATGGTGAATCCCCTTGGGGATAAGGTGCCTTTTGGATAATTAGACAAGCGTGCAAACTGCCTCAAAACAAAGGACAATTAATTATTTCTTCCTGCTGCTTGAGATGAAGTAATGGCTCTTGTAAAAGTGAATGCCTGAGAGGCAGCACCAGTTTCTGAAGGATAGCAAATGCCAAACCCAGTTGGAGCCTCAATTTTTCCCCCATGTCAAGGGGAAGGAATGCAAGGTTTGACAGCAAAAGAAGGCTGGGTGCTTGCTATAAGAATAGTATTTATAGAATCCCAGAATAGTTTGGGTTGGAAGGGCCTATAAAAGGTCTTGTAGTTCAGTCCCTCCCTGCAATGGGCAGAGATATCTTCAGCTGGATCAGGTTGCTCAGAGCCTCACCCAGCCAAGGAACAGTATTTGATCTTTGTGCTCATGATGAGGATGAGGTTGGGCACTCAGCTGTAGCCCAGTGCAGGTGCTCCTGCCAGCACAAGGGAAGTGGCTGCAGCAGGGAAGACAACTGGTCTGCCCCTTTCACTGAGGTCTGCTTAAAGCAAATGGGAATGCGGGGCAGTGAGTTTCACCTCAGTTAAGCCAGTCTGCCGCTGCCCTTGTGTTTGCTGGTGGAAATATGCCCTTACCCACTTGCTTGCAGTAGGGGTCAGATGAGAGCTGCTACTGTGATGCCTTGAGAATCCATAGCCAGGTGTAAGGATGAGAAGGAGAAGCACTATTCCCCTTTCCAGCATTGCCTCCCCATTGCTTCAGCGTAGCTGTGGCAGGAAAACTGCCCCCTGAAGGGCTGGTGAGCTACCGGAGCTGCAGCTGGCTGTAATAGCACAGCGTCTGCTTGGTGGGACCACTGCCAATCGTGCTCCTTTTCCCCAGCTGCAGTTAGCATAAAAGCTGGTTTCAGGTTGCTTGCCTGGCTCTAGATTGGCATCAAATAGCTCAGCTTTGCAAACCCTATTTGCTGCTCATGATGTGTTTATTGGACCTGATTGTTATTCTGCCAGAGACTAAGGTAACCTATGGAAATATATCCTCATTTCTCCCTTCCTCACCACAGAAGCACCCTGTGAGGGTAGCTGTCATTATTTCTGACCTTAATACCTTGCTAAGAAGAGGAGTAACTCCTGGAAAATTGCAGGATGTATTTGTTCTGTTTCCATTATTTTCCCTTTGCTCCGTGGCCGTGACACATCATTGTCAGGGACATGGGGCTGGCAGTGGGCATCAGCAGGAGCAGGAACCACTTCATCCAAGTATCTCCCACAGCTGTGAAAGCTGCAGAAAGGCATTGTGGAGCTCTTGTTTCCTTCCAGAGTGGAGTCCCTGTTCTGTGTGAATTATGAGCACAATTGTCAGTGCTCCCAGCACCGGCAAGGGAAGCTGCTGATAAATGAGGTGCAGTAGCAGCAGCTGCAAAATCGCTGTCCTGCTGGCTGGGGAAAGGCAAAGTCATCAGAGAATTAAGATGAACTGCTAAGCATATTTTGCGCTCAGAAGGCAGTTCTATAGGAATTAAAAGGAAAACACTGCCATATAGGAGTTTTTCTAACTTCTGCTGGAGCTACAGCTGTTGCTCTTCAGGCCTAGTATTCCTTCATGCAATGAACTGCCCCCACACAGCTTCTTCAAATAGGATCAAAAGGGCCAGCTGGAAAAAATCTATAAAGAGGTGGAACAATTCAAAGAAGAATGCAGAGGCACAGAGCAATGACTGCTTGGAAGTCAAGGTCAAATCGTGCCTTAATAGCTGAGTACACCCAGGACTTCAGACATCTTAAATCAGACCCTAATGACCATGGCTGGGTAGAAGACAAGAATCCACATGTCTTTTTAAACTGCTATCTTGTGCATGGAAACGTGGCTGTGTGCCACCAGCAGAGAGTAAGAAAATGCTGTCTTCCTCTTTCCAAGCTTGTTTTTGCTCTCATGAGGTTGAGATTTAACACTAGCCATCCTATAAAAGTGAAGTCAGTAGGGAACACTAAAGTAGTAGTAGCCACTTGAGCTGTGCTGTGTTTGGCACATTGGAGTGCCACTGGTACTCGGTTGTCTTGTCAATGTAGGAAAAAATTATATTAACAATATCAACCTCAAGTTTTTTCTTCAAACTTCTACTTCAGTGTGACTTGTTTTCGGTTATTTTGGTCACATTTCTACAGTTGAAGACTTGTGACTGTTTATACCTTTTGCACTGTATTATTTCAGTTATACGTGAAGTGTAGCAAATCTTTAGTTTCTGTGATTGACTTTGCAGCTAGCTTCCCTCACCCAAGGAAACTGGAAGCTACTAAAACTGTGCCTTTTAACCAGCACAAGGAATAGAGCTGGCTTCTGCCTTTCACTTCTGCACATCCTTTCTGGTGCAGTAAAAATTCACTTTAAAATTACTTGTAGACCAGCTACACAGATGAACTTTGAAACACTAGAGCTTTGAATCAAAAGCATTTTTTACCCTAGATCTGACACTGTGCCATTCCTCAGAAATGGCATAAAGAACCTGGCAGAAGGCTGTTTTGCTGAGCAGCTTCCATCTGGTCAGCGTAAAGTAGACTTCAGTAGAGCTTTAAGACTAATTCTCTGTGCATTTCTCACTTGAGGTCATGAGCAGAACGTGAACCCTCAGGCTCTGAAATTAAGAGATGGGTGTCTTCTAAAGCAGCCCTTCTGAGGAGCCAGCCACAGCCCCTGTGTCAGGTAGGACATGGTTTTCTTCCGTGAGTTGTGTTGTGTCTGCAGGGCTGCAGCAGAGCTCTAGGCTAAGGCTTGGCCTTTCTGTCTCAGATCTAATTCCTGGCCTGCAGCATCTTCTCTTACCCCCCCCCGATAAATCCCCCTTTCTTGCATGGGCAGCAGTGCTGTCTCTTGGCACAGGGAAAAGCAGCCCAAGTGCAGGCCAGTGGGTGATGGCTGCCAGGGACACGTGAGCAGAGCAGGGATTTACTCCTTTCACTTGACTGGTCTAGGCTCTTTCACCATCTTTGTCTGCCCAGGGATTGTGAAACCTCTTAGCATGCTGCAAAATGCCTCAACCTCATAGTAATTTCTCTTCCCCAAAGGTATAATGAGGTGAAAAGCTGGCCCCTCAGCCAGTGGCTCAGTACAGGCCAGGGTGCGTGGCTGATTCATTTCTCTTTCACAAGACTGCCCGTGCTGTGGAACAGAATAGGGTTATTCCCAGGGGCTGGGCTTGCTGAGGTTAAATATGTGCCTTCCTTTATCAAACTGTTTTCTGCCATTTCTGCACGTTTCACAAGAGGGTTGAGTTACTGCTGAGTAAATTTACAACCAGAAACCTCAGGCCCTTCAGAAAACCAAAGGAGAGTCAGAAGGAATTACGTGTGTTCCAAAAATTAATATTTAGGTGTTCTGACATGCATGTGTAACCAATGATGATGACAGTGACTGGTTTTTTTAAAATAAACTCTTTGCAGCTGAGAAATGTGATCATTCCAACAAAACAAGAAAGCTTAACCTGCAGAAAAGCTTAACCTGCAGCCAGCAGTTCCATAAACTCCCTAGGCTAACAGGCTGTATTTGTGCTGTCTTCCTCTGTGACAAATGTGCTTGATGCCACAGTGGTGTCACAAGCCTGAGCCAATGGTGCTTATGGCTTCCAGCTGGGCTGCTGAGTGCTGGGAATACCACAAGCCAAGCAGATCCCGGGTTTGGTGGAAGCAGCATCCAAAACCTACCTCATTTCTAATGCCTCCTGTCCCAAATCCATTATTAGTCAGGGAAATGTTGACCTTGCCTGCTGTACCTCAAGCACAGCAGCTTTCTGGTCATTTTTCTGAGCTGACTGCTGCAGTTGGCTCACCTCAGGTAGACTTTCTTTAGGGACTCAGATAATAGTTGGTGCTCACTATTGCCGTTGAAGTCTGTGTTACTGGAGAAGGTCTGATGTGACGCTGGCTAGGAGACAGGGGCCAAATTCAGGAAGAATTCTTGCCCTGATGAGAGGAGAAACTCCAGGGAGATGTTTAATCACTGCAGGTTGAGTGATACTAATGGTGAAGTTTTTATCCTTTGTGTTAACTGTGACAAGTTGTGCTGTGCAAAGTGCACTGATCAAGTTACTCTGTTGCCTTACTGGCCAGAATTCTTTCTTTGCTAACCCTCCTCTGTCTGTGGTATTTTTTTCCCCTCATGTTCACTTTGGCATACCTGATGTTACATGGCCAGCTTTCCCAGGCAGGTACCTGGCCATGCCTGTCAAGTTTTTGGAAGGCCACAAACAGATTAGTTACCTTTTTCCATTTACCCTCTCAGAAGGGAAACTGCTGAGACAAGATCTTTCAGGAATGTAAATGACTCCCTTTGTCTATGCTACAAATGAAGAAACATAGATAAATGTCACCTCTGGGAGGCTCCTTTGGAGACTTTTCATGTCCAGCACTATTGCTTTGGTTCATGTATTCCAAGCCAACAACATTTTCATACCTGAATTAGGAAATTATGGATTTAACTGATGAATACATGCGTGTATTTTCATGTATTTTCAACAAATCACGTGTGTGTTAGAGGTTCATCTGCAGTGCAAGGTTTGGGGGTCACTGGAGTGCTTCTCCCTGGAAGGCAGCAGAAGACTGACAGTAAAACCTCGTTTTTCAGGCTGCTTGATGTGAGGAGGGCAGCGTGCCCTGTGACCCGGCTGTGACGGGAGCAGAGCTCAGTGTGTGTGTTTGCACGCACAAGTTTGCAGGAGTTCTGGCTCTTCCCTGGGGGAGAATGCTCTTCACTCACCTTTTTCACTTCAGAGGGAATAATTACCAATGTTTGTGCGTTTTTTTTCATTTGAGGTAGGTAATATGCAAACCATGGTGGCACATCCAGGCTGCAGTTTCAGAAAAATTTGCTTGAATTTAATGTTGATGAAAATCTAATGTTCCAACTTCGAGTCAATGCGTCATGTGTCAGGCTTTCAGCAGCATTAAGTTGCCAATACCTATAATAAAATCCTTATCCATCTGGCTATCCTTAGCCTTAAAAAACAACAGAAAAATCTCAGCTACCATCCAACTCTAAACCTGTTTTCTTACTGAACCAATCTGGTTGTATCATATGCCATTTAAAAGCTCATATCAATAACAGGGATATAATCACTGCTTTTGTTTGAGTATTTTGCCTCTTAGCGCAGTACTTCTCTCTCAAAATTTGCCTTGAGAAAGAGAGCCTCTATTATGATTTTTTTCCCAAGTTGCATGGATAATTGATGTTTAAGATGTTCATAAGGAAAAAAAAGGCCTGCATGTAACTGATAGGACAAAGGTTTTATATCCACACAGCAGTTGTTCTGTAAGGGGACCAGAATTTCTAGGTTGTCAACTCTGTTGATTATCTTTGTCCAGCACTCAAATTTGATTGTCTTTTAATGCTGCTACAGTAAAGATTTTTTTTATTACATTGAAAACAAAATTAAATTAAAAATTAGGTTTGAGAAAGCAGCATTTAAAGGCAGAATATGAGGGGAATGAGAAAAAATATTTTTCCTTGTTGGGTTTTGTAGCTGTTAGCTACACAGAAGAGGCATGTTGAGGCTCAAAAAATGTCTCTTCATTGCCAAATTCTGAAACAAAGTGTGAGAGAGGACTGATTAAAAACCTCTTCAGTTCTCACCTCTACCTCTCCAGCTTCTGCCTTGCAGCCTTTTTCTCCATCCTCTGCTCCTGCTTTTGGTTTTGGGCTCTTCCACTCATCTTTTTCCATGATGGTCACCTTCTCTCACTCAGTATTGTTTTCACACCTTCTCATCCTTGGACCTGTTCTGTCTTTTGCCTGTTCAAAGGACGTGGAGCACATGCAGAACTGGGCATATTCACTGAACCTAGGTGACAAATTCTAATTCAAATATAGATTGCTTCTGAGAATGGTGAACCACATGCCCCATGCTGTAGGGCTTGGTCAGGTGGAAACTCGAAAAGCACAACCTGCTCATGATGGCACACTCGAGGAATTTCAGGTGTCCTTTATGGAGTTACTAAGTGTGACAGCTAGCAAAACCCATTCCTTCTACTTGTTTTTTGTAATACAGAGAAGGAAACATACTTTTATATGCCCCAGTTACTGAGATAAAAGTGATCCATTAAAGGTGAATCTTTAAAAAAGGAGACTACCCATGCATCAAATTTAATGGAGTGGTTTCTTAGGAAAACATATACATTAAAAAAAATTAGTTCCTTAAAAAGTAATCAAAATTGCAAGTGTTTCTTAGTGTAATATTGAAATACAGGAATCTGTCTTCTTTTAAATATCATACAGGACAAAAAAAGAGAAGAATTAATATCACAGGCGATACTATATTTCTCCCCATCTACCTGGACTGATGAGAATTCATTTTTTGCTTGGACAACATTTTAAAAAGACAAAAAATTCAGCCAATACAATCAGCAAAATTCTTCTCCTTCATTAACTAAGTGCCCAAGAGACAAATGGATGAAAATGTATAGGTTCCTGTATTCAAGAGGAGGTTGCAGATTAAATGATGCAATAAATTTACCCCTGGGCTAAAAGCAAATTTTCTTCTTACATAAAGATTCCAATGTATCTGAAAGGTGACTTTTACAGGGTGCAGGCTAAAATGATGGGGAATAGCTCTTTAGAGCTATGGGCGAGATCATGCAGAAGTGGTGTGTGTATCTATGGTGATGTTCTTCTCTCTGTCACTGGAAACAGGCTGTAGGGGCTGCAGGCATTCAGGTGGGGAGGAGAAACTCCCTGAAATGCTGGGTCGTGTTTAAGTATTTGAAGTTTAGTATGGACTAGGTGGTTTCCAACTAAATGTTGTGGAATGTTGTGCACAATTAGGTAAACTGCTGAAAGTCATAATTGTGATGATTATTGTTTTTCCCAAGGAGACTCCTAACAGTACATTTCCCATATGTTGTCCACTTTATGGGACTGTATGTCTTATTTCACATGTGCCTCGTTTTAAATATTCAGTACTACGTATTTTTAATTTATAGCCAAATATCTCAGCATCTGAGAAGGCAGGTAAATATGTTTGCCTCATTTTTGTAGGCAAGGCAGCTAGGGAACAAAGAAGTCAAAGGTTTGCTATATGATATATTGGCATTTAAGCAAATGACTAGCAGTCTCCTCAAAACTGAAAGCATGACCTTTTGTGAAATGGCATTCTTTTATTGAACAAATGTGTTTTTAATGTATTCTGTTATAGCTGCTTGCTGTTGTGATTATACGAAATTGAACTGCCTTTTGCAACAGCAAAAACTACAGTGAGAACAAAGGGACTGACCTGGTTTTGACTCTTCATTCTCTTCTGCAAATCTGCAAATGCATTTGTTGAAGCCTGTGCAAATCAGTTGCTGCAAATATTAAATCTCAAACTCTATGGTTTTGCTGTGGGGCAGCCTCTAAGTCATGAGTTAGTGACAGGAAAAATGAGAGAAACTTGAGCTGCAATGTTTTTAATGATTTTTTTTTTTTTTTAAGTAGAAGCATTTAGTTAAGCCAAGTAAATCCCTACTCATTTACTTGCAATTTTAACTCAAATGACAAACCAGCAGTTGCTGAGAACAGGTTATGTGGGTTCCTTGCGAAACCCCTTCATGAGAGAGACAACATCCTCTTTCCCTCAGCTGAAGGCTGGGAAAACAGCAGGTCAAATTTCTGCTTGTACCAAAGCCCCAATTCTTGGTAGTCCTGAAGCAAGCACGGTGTCAGCAATTGTAATTCCTGACATTTCTAACTTGGAGGAGGGGACTGAGAAGGGTAGATGAAATCTGTTTACTTTAGACAAAAATGGAAGGTGTGTTCTTTGCTGAGAATGTATCCACAGAGGGCACAGGCAAGGAAATCATTTTGGTAGTTCATTGCTTAAAATACAAATATATTCCTGGTCTTGAACAGGAAACCTTGAAGCTTTGAACAAGTGTGCAGCTGAGAGTGGAGATAGGAAAACTCAACTTTGGACACAACACTCTGTACAGTGAGACATGACAGCTTGAGCTGGAGCTGCCACCTTCATCTCTGAAGGTGTCCTTGTTCTGAGCCATTTTGCTGCTGCTGTTTTGAATAGATAAAGCTGAGTACACAGCCACAGCCCAGAAGAATATCCCCCTAACCTTATCACTAGCCTTGCTTACATCTTTGGAAAGAGAATTTGCTGAGAAAGTACATGGCCTCTTCCTTACAAAGTGTGAGATGTTAATTATTGAGATAATCATTATTCCTTTTTGTCTTAAAATAAAATGCCAGGAAAAAAATGCATTAAAATTGAAAAGGGAAAGGCTGTCATTAGTCATTTCTGGATTAAAAATTTAGGATAGGCTATTCTAATAATACACATGGAGGGAAATAGGCAGCCAGATAGATCCAGCAGGGGGTCCCCAAAGCATTTGTGACCTTGAGATCCATTTAGCACATGCTTGGGTTGGTGGTTCCTGGGTCTGTTTATGAGGATGTTTCTTCACAACATGTCC
This sequence comes from Zonotrichia leucophrys gambelii, assembly GCF_028769735.1. Lineage (NCBI taxonomy): Eukaryota > Metazoa > Chordata > Aves > Passeriformes > Passerellidae > Zonotrichia > Zonotrichia leucophrys. The sequence continues at coordinate 22,328,843 of NC_088173.1, read as the reverse complement.
GGCTTTGACAGATCCTTCCTCTTCCAGAATAACTCACGCTCCATCCAGGGAGTATCTCTGTTGTGTGCAATTGTAAATGACCTCTGCATGGGGATTTAACTCCCAGCCTTTCCTACAGCAACCATGTGATGGCTGGATGCAGTTTAGCAGCTCTGTGTGTCTGATCCATGGTGGTTCTGAAACTGAACTTCACTTGTTTTGTTGCCTTCTTATGTTTGTTTCTAAATTAAACACTAAAGAGTGATGAAGAAGTGTGGTCTAGTGGTTAAATGTATTCAAGTGTCATTATAGAACAAGGAATCTTCTGTCTTCACCACATCTATGGCCAAGGACAAATTATTTGAGATGTCTGTGTCTCAGAGTTTTCCCAACCATAAGATCAGGATGAAAGGTTTCTCTGGGTTACTGAATCACCTGAATGCTTTGATTCGCAACAGAAAGAGGGAAAATTTTTAAAAGTATTCCTAAATTGTTTCTAAAATTAAATAGCCCCTAATTTTTCTGCCACTGGTTCCTCTCCAATTTGATAGAGCAGTTCTGGTTCCCAGTGGAAAGAGGAAGCCCTGCACATCACACAAGATATACAGAGTCAAACAAGAGTCAATCTCCAGCTTTCTCTGACTACTCCAGTGAGCATTACAGTGTTAATGGTGAACAGCAGGGAAATGGCATATTTACTCATTCTGATTTCACTTGCTGTAATGGGAAATAATTCTCCTGAAGTCAATGGGATTGCAGTAGTGTAAGAGCTGTATGAATTTCTCTGCCCTCAGGCTGATGACAAAAAATGTTTATGGCCATACCATAGCAAACACATACAGAAAAGGCCTCAGAGCAGAGTATGATTCTGTAAATGAAATAAAAGCAATGTATTTAGCAGATGAATGTTTTAGAAGTCAGAGCCTGAGGAAGTCTTGCTGTTTGGCTCGTATACAGAGCTCTCCCCAGTATTTTGCCTTTCCACCCCAGCACAGAGCTTCAGCTCTTGTAGAATCAAGCTTCCCTCACCAGCCACTGTCTACTGGCCAAAAAGGTTCACAATAAAGCAAAAATGTTCAATGCCCATAAAAGATAGCTGCATAGGAGAGGTACTTGGAAAAGGGCAGCTCTTGTCTTTCTGGCTGCTCCAGCTTCATGCTTAGCGTTGGAAAGCAGAACAAAAGGAACAAGGTGAAGGAGGCTGAGGAATTGAGGGGACGCAGCCTGTTGCTGTAGCAGAGGGTAACACCCTTGTATGGCAAACTCCAAGCAGGAGGTCCAGCCTTGGCCTGTGACATTCTTCTCCAGGCATGGTGACATCCCGCTGTGCATCCTCGCTCTGCTGCTGACCCTGGTGCCTCAGAGACTGGAGGTCATTGAGCAATAGATAGGGAGTCAGAAAGGGAGGGTGAATGAGAGGTAGGAGACCAAAGTGCAGTTCAGCAACATAAAAGTACATACTAAGAATGAAATGGGGGAAATAGTGTTGCTTTTTGGCTTCAATAAAGTGATATTGACCATTATTCCTTAAGAAAGAAAACAGGCAATTAATCTGGCCTTGGGACAATGTCAAGGCAGTTATCCAGGGAAAGTGGGATGGGAGGGTGCAGAAACCACGGGTCACTGGGGGCTGCCAGGACAATGCTGGTGTCAGGCAAGCGGTGAATGGCAGGGAGGGCAGAGGAGAAGAGAGGATATCATGAAGAACGTGGCAGGTGCAGGACAAACCAGGAGCTCAGGCCCAGACAGCATGGATCCATGAAATGCTGGTCCTAATTGACCAGCCTGATCTTCTTCTGAGGCAAGGTAACCCATCTGGTGGATAGGGGGAAGGCTGTGGATGTAGTCTACCTGGACTTTGACACAGTTTCCACAGCATTTTACTGGAGAAACTGGCTGCTCATGGCTTGGATGGGTGCACTCTTTGTTAGGTAAGAAACTGGATATCCATCTGGCTGGGTGGCCAGGTCCAGAGAGTGGTGGTGAATGGAGTTCCATCCAGCTGGCAGCTGTCACCAGTGGTGCTCTCCAGGGCCCAGTGCTGGGGCCAGCCCTCTGTAATGTCCTTATTGATGACCTGGACAAGGGAATTGAGAGCACCCTCAGTCAGTTCACAGATGACACCATGTTGGGTGGGAGTGTTCATCTGGAGGGTTGGAAGGCTCTGTAAATGGATCTGGACAGGCTGGATTAACAGGCCAAGGCCAACAGTGTGAGGTTCAACACGGTGAAGGGCTGGGTCTTGCCCTTGTCACAACAACCGTGTGCAGGGCTACATACTGAGGAAGAACAGCTGGAAACCTGCATGGCAAGCAAAGGACCTGGGGATGCTGGCTGGCAGGGGCTGAACATGAAACAGGAGTGTGCCCATGTGCCCAAGAAGGCCAATTGATCCTGGCTTCTGTCAGCAATAGTGTGGCCAGCAGGAGCAGGGCAGGGATTGTCCCCTGTACTCAGCACTGGTGAGGCCTCACCTCAAACCCTGTGTCCAGTTCTGGGTCCCTCACTACAGGAAGGACATTGAGGTGCTGGAGCGTGTCCAGAGAAGGGAAATGGAAGACAACTACAGCAAGGTCGGGGCTGGTCTCTGCTCCCAGGCAACAAGTGACAGGAGAAGAGGAAATGGCCTCAACTTGCACCAGGTGAGGTCTCGACTGGGTAGTATGAAACATTTCTTCACAGGGAGGATTCTTAAGCACTGGAAAAGGCTGTCCAGGGAAATGACTGAGTCACCAAAATTGAGGTATTTAAAAGACATGTAGATGTGGCACTTGAGGACATGTTTTACTGGTGGGCTGGGCAGTGCTGGGTTAATTGTTGTACATGGTGATCTGAAATGTCTTTTCCAACTTTAAAAATACTATGATTCTTCAGTTCTGTCCCTACTTCAGAGCAATAGGATCTGCCTTGGGTCTGAAGGTGGGGGAGGCTCAAAAGAGAAAGGAAGGCAGACTTCACACCTCCCTTTCTTTGCAGCTGTTCAGTCTCTTTTTGTCTTACAATAGAGGATTTGGGTACATTCTGCATACAACTCACCTGATTAGCTGAAAGGGATTATATTAATGCAACTTTGAGTGTAGGAAGTCTCAAATCAGCTTTAGTTTTACAGAAATATATTAACTGCAGTTCTTTTTAATTTTTTTCTTTTTAAATGACACAAGCATATCCTTGGAGAAGGTCACAGGAGTTTGACTGCAACAGCTGAAACTTTTGTGAGCTTTGTGAAGGAAACTTCCTTTTGCTGGTTTCACACCCTTGTCATAAAAATCCCTTCTCACTTCTGAAGTCAAGCCCAGAGACATCCACTCAGTAAACTACAGTAAGAAACGGGTTATTCCTTGGGAGGAGCGGACAGCTTGCTCCAGGGAGTTGAGGCTGGAAGTTCCTCATTGGAAAGCTACCAGGAAAAGTACCAGGGCTGGGCAGGGAGAGGGTGACTGGCATGGGGGAAGCATTTTTCAGGTGTGCAGGGAATAAGTAGAGCAAGCCCACGGAAGTGGTTGGACTTGGGGGATGATCTTGCTGATGGATGCTTAAACAGCTACATCACCAGTCCAAAATATCTCAGTTACTAGAGGCTGCCTACAACTTAGTTATTTTCTTTTTCCAACAAGGAAAATATTATGTCTTGTGGGAAGTCATGAGGATGACATACCCAAGAACATTGCATATTTGATCACTAATCATATAAAGTAAACATCTTCTAAATATTTCCAGCAACATCTGTCCTAGTTTAACTACTGGTTTTTGTTGCATTCCTTTATGGAATAATATCCCATAAAGCAGAGTGAGTGTCACTGCCATCCATTACAGGAATTAAACTTGTGGGATTTTCCTGCTTATTGAAGCTGAATACCCTTCATCCTTTTGAAAATGCTTTCTTCTCATTTTATGCCATTGCATAATCCTGATTGTCCAAAAATTTCAGTGTTTGCCTATGATCTTACATACTTAATATTTGGCTTGGATGAAAAGGGAGCACAGTGAGATAGTGATTTCACTGACAATGAGGGGGAGAATGCAGGAAAAAAAAAAACCAACCTGCATCAATATAACAGGAATACAACTTTAATTTTCTGGGGGTAAAAAATTAAAACCAAATACAAAACCCCAAAAAAACCTGACTAGCCATCTTTGAGCCAGTGGAAGAGATTGGCCTCATACTCCAAAGGAGAAAAAAAAAATCAATAAATTACTTAAAACTGAAAAGAACAAACAGTAGCAAAGAAGAATGTGGACAGAACTCCCCCTATAGATGATGCCACTGAGACAAGACACATTTGACCTGTACTACAATATATATATTATATGTACTATAATAGGGAGTAACGTATTAAGCAGGTATATGTGTTGACATTTTGGAGGAAAATATTTCATTTTTACTGACAGCACTGCCTTCTTGGTAGATTTGCCAAAAGACTAACTTTTTTACAGCAGAATTTACAATGCATCACAATTCTGAGCAGAAGTGTGGGTATATTTCACAACTGAGGTAATGCTTTTCTGTCATTGAAGAGACAACTTTTTCTTGGAGTGAGAGAAACAAAGAGAAACCTTTGGTGTTAATAGAGTAGTAGAATTCCAGCAATTCGAAAAAGTTCTGGATGTGAATTCTCTGTAAGGTTGAATTACACAGAAAAGTTTTTTGAGACCATGAAATACCAACACATATTGGTCCTTGAACAACTCTGCAAAATCCAAATTTTTCACTCCCAAGAAAGAGCAACCCCAAAAAATGCAAGCACCTTATAGCTCTGTCAGTTCTACAAAGAAACAGAGGCGTGTGAAATCCAAGCTCTCCTATAGGGGAGTTTACCCCTCCTGTATCATCCCAGAAATGTCTCTGGTCCAAGTTTGGATATACTCTAAGATGAGAGTAGCTGAAGTTGGGCAGAAGAAGAAAGGTTGTGAGGTTGAGAAAAGCTCCATAATTTCATAGTAAGGCAGAAGTTCCAACATAAGATGAGGCCGGTCTGTTTTACTGCCAGCTCAGTCGCCCCTGTGGCAGAAGTTCTCCTTGTCCATGCATGTGGTAAATCCTCCCACTATTGATCTAAGGGGTTGGAAAAGAGCTGTTTAGCATTTCAGATCATCAATGAGCATTTTGGCTCGCTCACCCAAGCAAGAGAGAAACAAGGAGAGGGAGAGGAGATCTGTATGAGGCTGGTTTTCTTTATGGGGATTTTTACTCCTGGACGAGGTCGACCTGTTTGCTGATGGTCCTGTGTTGATTGTCTGTATTATCAATGTAAATCCTCCCACTTCTCATCAACATGGAAGCCAGTAACCTAGCATTGCATTGCTAATATCACAATTCTTCTTTCCTGTAAAGGATGTTGGACTCAGGAGTGAAACAAAGGGTAATGGGTAGTGGGACTGAAACAGCAAATACAACTTTGTTGTTTTGCTTGTTTTTTTTTTTTGTTTTTTTTTTTAAGCTGAGATGTGGACTCTGCTAATCAGAGATAGCAAGACTCACCTAAAGATACAGAGTTAGTTTCCATAGCAATGAAACCTATGAGTTCTCAAAATAGTCAAGTCTCTATTAGGCTAGAAGCAGATAAAAATAATTTGCTTACATAAGAGCAAGCCAGATCTCATGCTGCAAAGAATTCAGTTTTAAGCACATGGAGATAATGGGTCTCCATATGTACCTGAGTCTTTTATTTGCCTGGGTAAGAAGCACTCTTGGTGTGAAAAAGAAAAGTGCCTTTATGTCCCTGGCTGACTCTTTTTCAACCTTGGCCCCCTTGCCCAGGAGCTTCGCCTATGCTTTCTGCTGCTGTGCTACCTTTAATGCAGGATTTGGGCTTTCCCATGGGACAGATGGGTTCCATGTCACTGAAACAAGAGGTGGCACTGAGCTGCTTCCTGCAGACTCCCCTCTAGCTTGGCTGGGGGTGCTTAGGACCCTCCACTCATGGTTTGGGTGAGATCACTTACACTGACAAAGAGGAAGGAGCACACTCTGAAAATAGGTGAGCTCAATTAGGTAGGTACTTGCAGGAAATATCCTCATCCCTTCTTCCCATCTCTCCAGCAAGGTCCAGGTGAAGTTACAGAGAGGTGGCCACTCATGCACTGCATTTCCTGACCACAGGCCCTGCAGCATTCCAGCTGGAATGGTGTGGAGGCAATGAGAGCTCTGCCACCCCTCCACGCAGAGCTCTGGTGTGCTGACCTATCTGACCTATGAGGTGTGGCTGGCACTCTGGTGCTGTCCCAGCAACGCCATGCTGGTGTTAACTAACCCAATGTCAGCTGGACGTGGTTAACTTGGAATGACATTGCAAAGGCAGAACTGCAAATTTAAAATGCTTCTATCCCCTATTTTCTGTTGTTTTGCTGTAAAAAGGCAAAGAAAGCCACCAGTAAACACGCTTGAGCTGAGACCTTTTGTAAGCAGTGGGACTAACTCATATAATAGCTTGTGAAGCTGATCTCTCAGGACATCATGTTCCTTTAGAAAAATCTGAAATATGTTCCATGTACTCATGAATTACACCAAAGTCATTTAAGTTAAGAAGGCTTTTCACAAATTAGCACTGTTTCCAAGACTAAGAATCTGAAGAGAATCAGGACTGAAAGGTATGTCAGGGAAAGCAAAAAGCCAATGGTGAAAAATAATTCCCTGAATATTTCAGCCAGTTTCCAAAAAAAAAAAAAGAAAAAAAAGTGTTAATGACTCTCAGCATATTGGGAAGATCTAATTTAATTTTCTAATAGTGCAACCTTTTGTGAGACACTCCATTAACTAATTGAATGCATTTCATTTATTTGTTTCCAACTTGGGTGACTTTGTTTTCCTATCCACCTTCCTGTGGTGAAAAGCAAATAAAATATTCCCCAACAGCAAATTGCTGTTCCTTTGTTCATCCATCAATTTAAACTAGGATTACTTTCCAAGCACTTAATAAGGTGCATGTCTTATGAGTGCTTTATAAAAATGACAGAGCTGCAACGCTGCCTGGTGGTGCTGGCTGCCTTCCAGGGATGGACTGAAGACACCATGGAATCCCATACTTTATGGAAGGAATTTTTTTGTTGTAGCTTGTCACCAGGCTACAAGAGTCTCAGCAATGCACTACTATAATAACCAAAATAAGCAGTAAGTTGACAATGGCTTCCTGCTCCCAGCACATGAGGAAGCAGGGCCATGAGAGAGCAATTACAGCTTTTGGAGACCAGCTGGCCCATCTGTTCCTGGTGCTGCTGCTACCACCAGCAAGGTGGAGTTCAGCTTGGAAGAGCTGCTCAGGCTTTTTCTTGGGCCTGTCTCTTGTGCCCAGTTGAGTTTCTGGCACCACCTCTGCTGTTCCAGGTGTACAAAGAGGCAATGGGGGAAAAATAAACTGCTTACAACACTGTGAGAGTTCCTTGTGCCATGGATCACTGTGAAGGGAAGCCCAGCCCTGAGCAGCAGCAGCAGCTCCTGTTTGCAGCATCCACAGGTGAGTGCAAAGGGGAGGGAGAAAGAGGCTGAGCAGAGCTGTGTCTGTGTGTCTGTCTGCATGGCCTTGTCCTCTCCTGCAGCACATCTGGGGCAATGCAGGGACGTGGTCACATCTGCTGAGCAAGAACTGGGCCTTTCCACAGTGCTGGGAGCAGCTGGGCATGCCTGGACACCTGCTGTGCCTGTGAGGGCACTTCAGTCATCACCTGCTGCTTCCCAGAAAAGTTCTAGGAAATTTGGGCATCTCATTTTCCAGTGGAGGTCACTGCCTTGCATACATTAACATGCTGTGTTTCCCACTGGTTATTTTTGGGGGAAGGTGAGAAGATACAATGAACTCCTTGGGCAGTCCTTCTTTATAAATGCTCCTAGTTTGTTTCACAGCTCTGTGTTTTACCTAGATTATTTCCTGACTTCAAGGAACACTGAACATTGAATACCTCAACAGTCAAAGCTTCTGGTTTTGGTAAACCTCTTGCACTCACATACTGCTGGGATGGTGTAAGTTCTTTGCACGTGCATGATTTGGTGGAAGGATTCTGCCATTCTGAAAAGTCCTTTTTCTACTGCCACTCTTCAATTTCTGTAATGCATTCCTAGCTGTAGATGATTATTAGTTTATAAACATGAGATTTCTTTCAAGATGTGTTAATCAAAATAACTGGCAAAATTAATTCTCATTGAAAAAGGAAATGGGCTTCTGTAAAAGAGTGCTCTCTCATCAAAAGGGATTAAACATTCTCTAGAGAGCTCTTCTAGCTGCTCAAAATGTATTGTAGTTTAACTCTGGAATACTTCTATGGATTTAGGACAAAATATCAGCTCAATACTTTATTCTCAGCAGTTTTCTGCAGCAGTGTGTGCCAGGGGTAGGATTTCATTAGATCTGTTGAACTTCAAAGTCAAGTATGCCAATAATTTGCCTATTCCGGGGATTTTCAGAGTAGCTCTTTGTAGGGCACTGATCAGAGCAAATGTTAAAAAATTAATGAGTGGTTACCATGGACTTTGGTACCAATGTGTTGCTTCATCTTCAGCAGCCTGTCAAAACAGTATGCTCTGCCAAAGAGAAACAGAAATGTGGTACAAGGTTAACCTTAACACCCTCAGATAGCACTGGGAAAGAAGAATGGATCCATTTCCACCTGGGAGATTCGGACAGAGAGGAGACTATGAAACCAGAGAATGTGAAAAATGACAATCACTAGTTACTTCTACACTGTGCAAGGGCTGCAGAGGCAGTGGGCTTGGCAGAGATTACTCCTTTAAAATTTCTCAAGAAAATTGTCGAAAGAGGTAATAAAGCATCAGGTAGAGAAATGCCATCCTGCAGACTTTTTAAGCAGAGGAGCAGTAGCTGAAAAAGTAAATGCATCTAAAGGTCACAAAAGGAAATCAGAAAAGAGATAAGATCCAAAGTCCATGACAGACTGTACCTCTGAGGTCATGGGACACAAATACAGCCAGGACAGCAAATATCACTGTAAGTAAGTCAAGGTTCAATTTTCAGTAATAAGCTGTATTTTAAACTTAACTTGCTTGAGTGAGATAACCACATGTATTACATTTATCTTGGGGAGAGAAGCAGCAGTGCAATGTATGTGTTTGTCAGCAACACTTTGAGTAGTCTTTATTTGAATTCCTGTCGTGCTTATCTGCAGGCAGGACTTGGACCATGAGTTGGTAAAAGAATTGCTACAAATAGCTGAATCAGAGGCTCAACAGAACAGGGTGCCTTAAATGTTCTCCCTGAGTTCTCTGCTTTTCATCTTACTTGCTCAGTGAAGTTGTTCAGGTCCTGTGCAATCAAACAGCACATCAGACATAGATTAAGCTGTGACAATTGCTCAGGCAATTTCTTTTTCCTTCTCCCTCAGAACTCAAATTGCTTCTGATTTGTCCAGGCTGTACATAAAGGTGTATCTGGACAAAGCCTTCAGACTGACCTATGTCCTCCATTTTGTCTACCCATTCACAGCTGTCCTTCCCTTCATCCCCACTGCTCCTCCTTCTCTATATTTTCCTTAGGATGGTACTAAAACAATTGTATGTGTCTGGTGGCCTATTTCAACTGCTGAAGAATTTAGACATGCACTTGCAAAAATAAGCAGCCCTGTTCCCAGCTAAAATCTGAACCAAGATCCATTTGTGGATCACTGCAGGACTAGCAAGTCTGAGCATCAGGGATTCTTCTGCTGCGAGGGAAAATTGGATTTCTCTCCTGCAGGTGTCATAGCCCAGTTAGAAACATTGTGAGGAGACAGCTGGGTAGGCATTGGTGCTTGGATTCAGGCACACAGATGGAGATGCTCATTCAAATGGAGAAGGACTTGCCAGCACTTCTGTGCCTGTCACAGCAACCCACAGCACAGAAGGGACCCAGCTCCTTTTTCCTGCGCTGGGCACTGAAGGCTGGGTCCCCCACAGCTGCCCCTGAGCTGGCTCAGCTGACAGAGCTGGGGACAGCAGAGCAGCCTGCACTGGGTGATGCTCAGCACAGCAATCATAGGGTGACTCTTTTGGCAAGTGTTTTTTTGTGGGCTTTTTTTTTTTTTTTTACCCTGATAAAACATTTTGAGATAAGGAGAGCTTATAGCAACTCTGTTTCTCAGACATGTCAGAGGAAATAAACCAAGTTTTTCTGTGGTTTTTTTCTCTGACAGACATGAACAATTCACTGTACAAACTCTAGTGAAAGGAACAACAGCAAATAACTCTTAAAATTTTGATTGGGTTTGATTCCACTGTGCCATTTGCACTAAAGGGAGATGATTTCTGATTGAGGGGGTGGGGATGGTTTAAGCTCCCAGGTCACTTCTGCCTATGCAGCTCAAAATGGAGCTCCAGTGATCTTACCTACCCCTCTGGGCCAGCTGTGTGAGTTCAGGCTCAAGTTCACAGAGTCAAGTGTCTCAAGTCAGCTGAATCCATATTGCCTTCAGGGTCAAAAGCTCAAGTCCTGACACCACCTCCCTCAAGCTTGCCTTTCCTTGTCTGGACAAGCAGGCTGACTGTTTCTAGAAAATGCCATCAGCCCCAAGGGCTGGGGGATTTGGGCTGAGCATGAGGTCAGAGCTGACATGACAGAGCAATTAGATAATCAGCTTCTGGAATCAGTGGCTATGAAACATCTGCAGCCCAGACAGCATGGTGAGGGGCAGGGAGCAGTGCTGAGGCTGAGGGTCTGTTAGCTGAGCCAGCAGCTCCTTCCTCCAAAGTCAGGCAGCATTTGGCAAGAGCAGATTATCCGCCTTCAACTCCTCTGCCCCACCATGGCCAGCAGGTGTGGCAAGGCAGGCAGGTTGTCCTCTGGGTTGGATTTGGACCAAGGGTCACAGTGCAGAGCTTTCTGTGTCACGACAGGGCTTATCTCTGTGAATGCATTTAGATTGCTATAATTTGGTAACAGCTTAATCAAATTGGCATTTTAAAGGGTTTTGGTTTTATGGCCCTAGCTGTCATGAAAACAAGCTCATTCAAGAAAGAATAAACTAGAGTAAAAGCCAGAAAAAGAGGCAAAAGACCCATTTTAATCAGTAGCTTAAGGAACTCTGCTCCTTGGGTCCAGGGTTGGGTTTGTGAGGAGCCAGGCTGGGGAAGTCAGCTGCAATTGCACATTAACCCCCATGCATTGCTGAGCAATCTCACTGTGCAACCTGCTCAGGCTTAGCTACACTTGGTCTGGGCACCAAACCTTGTGTTGAAGTCTGTTATTGTTTTAAAATTAGGATGAAGTGTGACTTTTGCCACCATCTATTGTTTTCTTTGCTCTCTGTGAGCTCTTGTGCAGCCCTACAAATGGCACAAAGTGGATGGCACTTCGCTGAGCAGGGAAATTGCTTCTTGCACCAATTGCTCAGTGTGGGGGTGGTGGAGAGTGAGGGCAAGGGCTTCTTGTGGTGGGATTGCAAGGCATGAAAGCTTTGGAGGTGGGAGTGCATAGCCCTTTTGCACTGCATTGATTTTTACTCTGGCTATTTTGGAATAGGGCTGGGTGATTATTTTTTGTATTTTTTTTAATTTACTGGAAAACAGCTCATGCTATTTATGAATTTGAATCAGATTTTGCAGAACTTTCAAATGGGAAAAAAAAGAAATATGTTGTAGAAACACTTTTATTTTTTTTTTCCTGTTTTGAAGGAAACATGAGTGGTTTTGGTTTTCCAATCCGAGAAAAATATTTTTGGTTTAGTTTACACAAAATATTTTCTCTCTTGTGTTTTCAAATTGACTGGCCAAATACAAATAACAGGTTCTTTCATCCTTGTTTGTGTAGACAAAGAGACTGTCCTGTCTCTCTGTGTTTTAACAAAGGAATTTTCTTTGCATTTATTCAAACTGATTCTTGTCTGTCTATCAGAAGAGCTACTGTATTCTTTGTTGTGTAAATTTCACCGCACTACAAAATAATATTTATGTCTCTACAAAGACATTATTTGAAGCATCATCTAGAGAAATGATACTCAAGAAACCAAAAGCATTTGTCTACAGAGAGAGTGCATTTGTTCGGTGCAATCAAGGAGACAAATAAGGGTTGCAAAGTGTCATCTCTATGGTGACAACATTAAGGCCCTTGTTCAGCATGCATTCTGCTTTCACTCTCAAAAATTTGGGGGTGTTAACACTGGCAGGAGCCCTGTGAGCCAAGAATTACCACTTTGTACACTATGTTTGAAAGCATTATTCTAATAAGTGGGTGTCTGGGTGTCTTGAATACAACTTGGTTAGAATATCTCCACAGTGTATCTGTATTGTAAATATAAGCACTATGTTTTATCTTAAAATCCGTTAAAGATCATATGGTAAATCATTAACTAGAAATTTTATTTTCCTAATAAATTGTTCTAAAAGCTATTTAACTTCACTAAGCAGCTTAAATTGTTTTTATTTTAATCTCTGTTGAGAGCAATAGCTGCTGATAAAAAATGAGAGCAGTGAAATTTGTTGGTGCTTAGATATTTAAGAGAGAGACCTGGATCTATGTCTGCTATTGATTTTACATGAAGAAAATGGTTCAGATCCATTTTAGTACTGGAAAAAGCCCACTTGGAAGTACAAAGTAGGCCATAAAATCTATAGACTGTAAAAAAAGAAAGACCATTGAATATTGAGGGTTCATTTATGAGTGGATAGCTGATAATGGAAAAACCCCTGTACCAGTATGCTAAATTGAGCTTCTGTTGCTGCATAGTGGGCAGGGGCCAAGGCAGGAGGGTTTCTGGTCACCTGTGCAGAGCTCGGTTTTTGCTGGCCTCTCTCATGGCCAGAGCTGCAGCATTTCAGGCTGTGGTAGCACGTTTCATGCCGCAGCTTCTCCTGTAATTGAGAGACACCTTACATCCCCCTGCCCTGCTGCTGGAATCCAGGCTGCGTGCTGGCACATGGCAGTGCCCTGGGATGTACCCACTCACACTGGGCAAGTCTTTCCCTAAAGACTGCTGCCTCCCAAGTAAGTACCCACAGCTCTGCACAAGGGTGCAAATTGCCCCTTAGCACTCTGCATTGCTGCTGCTTTGGTAAGAACAGAAAGGATTCAGGTGCATGCTGTTAAATTCCCAGAAGCACTATCACGAATAGAGTGTAAGGGTATATCACATACACACCTCCTCAGGGAGGTTATTCGCACGTGCAAGACATACGTGTGAACCCTCATTTGTGTTTTCCTAGCTTGGACTCGCACCACACTCGTTTCAGCAGGAAATGTTTTTTTGAGTAATGGCAGGAGATGTTAGTCAATGCAGCATGGACAGTGCACACCTTCCCTGTACAGACTTTGCAGGGAAACTGTCAATGAAGATCCAGAGTTTGACCTACAAATGTGGTGTACAGCAGGAATGCAAAATGGATGTACTGAGGGATCAAAGGAGGCTTCAGAGGGTCTGAATGCTGCTGACTTGTGTCTCCCTGCATCTCTTTAAGTCACAAAGGATCAGCCCCTAGAAATTAATTATTTATCAGTTTTGTGCCAGATATCAGTTCCTTTCAGAGAGGTCTAGTACAGTTAGGTTTCTTACTTTCAATGGATAATTAGCTCAGTCAATTAACTCCATCAACTTATTACACTTCTACCTGCAGCTCTTTCCTATCCTGTCAGTGAATATATTCCTTGGCTTGTGAGTAGTTGCGAGTAGGAGGAAAGCAAACAGAGAGTTTCTTCTCTTTCTCTTCTCTGTGTCCAGTGGAAGGATCAAATAGGAAAGTTTGCCTCTCCATCTTGCTCTTCTTCCCCCTGGGAAGGGTAGGGGGAGGAGATAATCTCCTGTGTTTGGGAAGACAACACCAGATGCCCATGAGGACCAAAAGGGGCAGCTGTTTAAAGCTGATCACCCCGTGGCTGTGGTCTTTTCTATTTGAGGGGGCTCCTGGTCAGATACAAATTCAATTTACCTCTACAACTTTCCTTCAAAGGTCTTCAGGAAGCATGAAAAAGCCCTTAAGCTCAAAAGCTGAGTTTTGTGTGAGCAGATATAAATCGAGGCAAATTTTATAACTGCAGAAAACTGAGGCTGAAACTCTGAAAAGTTTGTAAACATGCTGAACCCTGTTTACTTGGTCCATGGGGAATGGGTCTTCACTTCCAAATTCACTCCTGCTCTTCCACCAACTTCCTGGGTTACAGCAAATGTTGTACAATATCCTTTAGCTCCCCAAAATTATTTTTCTTTCCTTTACTTCAGGAACCTGTGGCTCTGCTGTTCCATTCATTTTTCTAATCCAAATTATACCACAGTTTTCCATTTCCTGAGATTTCTTATTTCTGCTTGCTTTTCCTAGCATCTTGCTGTGTCCTTGGGAAGCCTCCTCCCTGCCCAGCACGGTCATTTGCTCCCAGGAAAAACCAATTTCCCTTCTCCTCACTGTGTCCACTTAATGAATTATGTCTGTTTTCAACATGGTGTATAATAGGCAAAATCCATGAATAACCTATGCACTTCCTCTATTTTTGGTGCTTTAAGAAGAGTATACTTGGAAGTATGTAGAGTGTTCAATGCAGACATGCTGCAGCATGTTGTGAGAGCACCTTAACTATTGAAAAAGCTTGTTTAAGAAAAAGAAATTGTAACATATTTTAGCCCTAAATAAATCAAAATTCTAGCCTATTCTGGGCTTGTAAAACTACTATGCTGGAAAGGTAACAATGTTAAATATAGCCATATCATCTCATGTGAATTTGCTTGCATATGTCTAAGAAAAAATGTGGTATATGTCATATCCACATATATACATTTAAATTATTTCAGAAATCAAGCCATATTTATTGTAACCTATTGCAAGTGTGTATTCAACTGTAACTAGATGTATAAGAGGTTCAAAATAAAGACTAGGACAAGTGGAAGGGGGAAAAATTTAGGGTGTCTGAAGCCTGTTATCTGCCTCTGCACCCCATGTTCTGCAGGAGGCTGACTAATGTGCATGTTTGCATAATTACCAGGGTCTGTAAGCATCTGTGAGCACACAAACCCCGTGGGATTCTGGTCACACAGAGGCTGCAAACCTGATGCTTTGTGTGTCTCTGCAGTGTTTGGGAATCATCCAGGCGGGATCACTTCATGGCTCATGTCACATTAGAGCTCGCTTCCTCAAGCAGCTCCTGCTGCATCCCTGTCTGCTCTAGTCAATGGGAAAATGCAGCCCACAGCCACTCAGCCCCCTGAAAGCAGACCTTGCATGATCCCATGCAGCTTGCTTCGGTTTCTAATCTATCTGCTCTATTCTCTCTTGTTCCTTCCCTAGCCCGTGATTCATCCTGGCCATGAGGAGGATTCAGAATGAAACTGCAAAGCAGAGCAAAACCTTTTTTCTGCCTCTTTCGACTCAGGTAATTTCATAGACAAAGTCTTTCTCACCTTAATCTGTGCCCCACTCTACAAATGCTGGTGAAATTGCTGAGTTTCCTCACACATCACCCAGTTTTGCCAGGGTAGTGATGTTTGTGAGATGGCACATATGAAGGATGGGGGCTGGGCACCACAAATAGTTGGCATTGCTGGTGCTGCCTATCATTGGAGATCTTTCCTGTGGAGGGAGTGTGTTCAGGCTTCCTTGTTCTGTAATCATGTATAGCATCTGGGCCTAAAGACAGACAAGTCAGAGAAACTCACTATTTAAGTTATTTTTGCTATTAGTCTGTTTTAGTACGCTTTGTTTTCATTTATCTTACTTATAAAGCAACAATTTTATATAGTTGTTCCACTTTGCAATTGCATTGTACTTGTTATACCTTTTGTTAGAGTGCATCTCCAGAAGTGGGGGTCACATAACCCTTTTTCCTGCTCTAAAAATCGGTATGTTATAAAACAAAATTAGTCTCCTGGTAAAAACCAACTTTTTGTCATTTTTGATTGGGTGCCTACCTGTTAAAATGGTGCTTTCAGTTTTCTTTACATAAACATGTTCAGGAAATGAATATGTATTGGCCAAAGATATGAATTGAAAGTAGCTTTGGTTTACTAAATTAGATCACATGGTTTTATTCTAATCTACAATTAAAGTGGCTTGAATTCGATCTAATTTATCTCAATGTCAATTTAAAATATAGAATACAAAGTCATTCTGAATAACAAAACTCTGGGATTTTAAAAGACTTTTCATGTCATCCATAGATGCAGCTACAAGGAATTTTAGTGCAGAGTGATGAAGAGGTCTGGATTTCTGGAATGAGATGCAGTTTGGGCTGATCAGGTGCACAGCCAGAAGGCACAGTGGAAAAGCAGAATGAAGCTGTACTCTCCATTGCTGGTGGGACAATTGGCTGGAAAACCTCACAAATCCCACCCAGCCTGAGCACCTGAGTTTTCTCTGGTAGCAAGAGAGGAGGCTGGAGGGTGAGGCAGAGACCTCAGAGTTTCACTCCTGCTCAGGTTCACCAGCAGCCTCTGCAGCTTCATGGTCAGTGCAGCACAGGCAGTGACATCTTCGCAAGAGCCCTGTGCTCACAAGGGTCTGGAATGACTAAATATAAATAAATAAAGGTCTTTTTTTTAGCAACACAGAAAGCTTAACCTGAGGGCTGGTGATTGTGAGCTGTGTCTCTGCCCTGCTCTGACAGGATGAGAGTCTTATGGGAACTCATAAATCACCAAAGTCTCTGTAGCATCAATTTACAGCCTGAGATTAGTATTGATATTTTTACTGCCAAAACTGAGGGCTGTTGCAGCTTGACAGCACACAAAGGCAGATTTTTGCCTTAATGGTTATTACAAAGCACTTGGATAATAGCTTCAAAAGAGATATCCCTAATTTACTGCGACCAAGTTGTTGAGATTATGATTCTCTGAGAGGCATAATCTTGTTATCATTCCCATCATCACTTCTATAACTGGGAATTTATAATGATTCAGCTTTTGAATATAATTTAGCCAGACAAACTCCACACAGATTTCCAGCTGAGGAGGAAATATTTGTGACATAAATGTAAAGTTCTAGAAATGTTGCATCGTTATAGTGGAGCACAGGTCTTTCTTTGGACAGCAACCAGAGTTCCTTCTGCACTGCCCTAAAGCTTTGTCACACAGAGAGAATGTAAAACACAGTGTGGATTCAGGCATCTGAAAAAGCCACAAGCCACATTTTTAGCTAAAAGGAAAAACATTAGAAGTGTGCTGAAATAGTCTCCTACTAGAGCAGCAGCTGATGATGCCAGATGACTTCATTGCTGCTATAGATTTAAATCAATTCCCTGCTGGTTCACTGGTATTTATGCTATTGCTTCAGGTAGTAGAACTCTATTGATCCAGAGGCTGGAAAAAAAATCATCCTCCAAACTATCATAGTTATCACAAAATAAAAACAAAAGTGCAAAAAAGGAGGGTGAGATTTCACCTGGATCTGCTCTTGAGTATGGGTGAAGCAAAACAGAAACAGATAGGAACTTTTTTTGTGAAGCATTTTAGAACTAGAATAGTCTCTAAACTTGTAAGTTAATCATACTGCATAATATTTGACTCCTATTCTTAGGCAAGGGCTTAATTTCCAAGCAATGTGTTTCTTCATGATGCATATTAACTGAAAATACATCACTTTGTCTTAATTGCCTCTGCACAAAGAGCACTCTAATACAGCTCAGAGTTGGACCAGCCTCTCAGTAAAGGTCAGCAATTTTGCTTTGACTGTGTTGCATTAACAGGGAAGGACACCTTTCAAAACTGGATTCAGTCCTATTCAGCATGGGGCTAAAATTTAAGTAGGGGTAGTCCATACAATGCTTCTCTTCACATCATATTCATATTTCCAGCATCCTGCATCTGAGGAGTAGGTACTACCTGAGTGCACTCCTCTGAGTTAATAGCTGATGCACAGCTTGGTTCCAAGGCCTCTTCATTAAAGGGTCTTGCTAATGTATAGCATTTTTCAGTGCTATTTAGAGATTGTGGGGAAATCTTCCTAAAATTGTTTCACTAATCCAGTTTACAGCACAGCCTCAAAACAATCACATTAGCACAAGTGCAGAGGCACAGTGCACTTGTGATTATGTGCCATTGGTGCAATAATAGAAAGCAGGAATCTCCAAAACCAACTTTGCTGCCAGAGAAAATACAGCCTGATTTCCATCAGGTTATTATTTTCCACCTCTGTTGTGTGAACTGTCCTGTAACTACATTCACCTTTTCAGAGAAGAATCCACACTAATTACGTGTGTTATTTTTCTGTCTGGGCTTCAGAAGAAACAATGAATTTCAGTAATTGATAGAAATGGAACTGTATTTTAATAGAAAGCCATGCTCAGTGCTTCCCACTGTGTGATTAAAATTCTGTAAGGAATTCCCTCATGTTTGTCATACAGAAAGCAAAGTTTAGACTTTTGTTCTTCCTTGCAAAAGGAAGGGAAAGCGTAAACAAAGAAAATCAATTATAAATGTTCCATTAATAAGGATGAAGATGGAATATATCTGTCACTGGGAAAAACCCTGGCTTGATTCCCAAGGGGCTGACTGCCTCCCAACAGTTTTGGCTCAGCAAAGGCGTTTGAGCTTGGGCTATTCTTGGTCAGATAAAGAGGCAGAGCTGGCAGCTCACTCACTGTGCAGGCTGGAAATCTCTACAGTGCCTCCCTAGCTGAGTCCAGATGCACTGGTTCTCCAGGCACAGTGAAGGACATATTTATTTGATCAAGCTTTTGAAAGAAAACTGTGGGTGTATTCCTAGAATGATGAATGGAAGAGATGATAGTAAGAATGACAATTATTTCAATAACACTAAGTCTTGTTTTCCTTTTGTTCCACTGCTACTCCTGAAATATTAATTATAAGCTAGGACATTCAATTGTATTTACACTAATGTAAATAAATAATCATATGAATCTGAGCAGTCTTATTCCCCAGTAAGCACATATGCTAGGAGGGCATATTTAAAAGCACAGAACCAAATCATTGCTAAATACAGAGCCACTGCTTAAATTTACAACACCCTTTAGGGAATCTCCTACTCCCTCAACAACAACAAAAATAGTTCATTCTACTGGCCAAACAGCAACTTCCAGATGGCATTAATGTGACCAGCTAAAGCTGGTGGTAGGGATGGATACTCGTGGTGAATATAGTTGTGCATATTTTGTGTAAAGTTTCAGAGAATAAAGGCGAAACTTGGCCTTGTCACCCTGAGATGAACATCTTTGACCTAACTTAAAACATATAAATACATAGCAAATACCATGGGTTGTGCTTGGTATTTCTCTGATTAGCTCTTTTCAAATTAATTCCATGTGTGGACTTTGCTTTTTCTGTAGTTCCTGGTTCCAGTTTAACTGAAACATCCCAATTGCTTTCCAGGATAAAATGGCCACAGCTGGTGTTATCTAGCAATAGCTATTTCATGATGGCTTAATGAAAAGCATAAGCAGGCCCTAGACATGTGCGTACAATAGAACCTATTAATTTCCACACAAGCTGAAGGTACTCTGTGATTTTGCAGGAAGAGTGAGCTGCTCAGAAAACAGAGCCCCAGGACCTGTGGTTCTAAATCACTGATGAGAAGGTTTTATGTTATGTTTTAAGATTGCTAAGTCAAGCCAGACAAAGTGCTAAATATTAGTTTTTGAACAAAAAAATTAAAGAAATAATGAAAAGCTGTTCTTCTCTGACAGACTATAATTTCATTACTCCAAATACAAATATGTCTCTCCACTCAGCAGGGACAGCATAGCATCAACAGTTCCTGCATCTCTCTGCTGTTTTTTCCCTTTGTTTGTTGCTTGTCTTTACAGAAAAAGATACCTAGGGTATCTCAGCCTCCTGAATACCCCCTTGGTGTAGGAATCCACCCTCTGAGAGCTGCCCCGAGGCCCCAGTGCTGGATGGGATGCCAGGTGCCATTTCCTGCAGCAGAGCCAGCTCCAGCCCCTCCACCTGCCTACCTGGGGAGCCAAGGGCACTGAAACAACTGCTTCTCAACCACCTGGTGAAGTGGTTTTGGGGTTTTTTTCCTGGTCTATTTTTAACAGACCAGCTCACTGATCTCATTTCCCACGCGGCCTCAGGGGGTGCCTTGGGAAGAAGCAGTTGTGCCAAAGCAAACAGCGTGAGATGGGAGCAAGCGGCTGAAGGTTGGGAGTGCTGAGCTGGCGCTGTCCCGAGGAGCCCTGCAGCCAGGGCACTGCTCCACCTGGCATGCCCAGAGCTGAATGCAGCCTCTGGGCCCCCAGGGGCACTGGGTGCCAACCAGGGGCTACAGCAGTCAATAGATGAAGGTTGCTGCAGAAGGATGATTTGATCTTACACTATAACCCTTCTGGAGGCTCTGACATCACAAATAATGTGTCAGTTGGGGCACTTGCATGGAACAGGGTAGCTCAGACTCATGTATAGTCATGGTTCTCCTTTAGCACTTTCCTTTTTTACATATATGTTATGAAGACAGGAATAATGAGGCTCTTAAACCCCAAGTGTTCTTTTAATACCCCAGTTAGATATCTTCAAAAGGTAACTGCACTGTGTCACCTGCACTGTACTTCAAGCACTATTTAACTCTGCTTTTTTTAGCTTATCATTATTTTCCTAAATTCCATTAAGAGTCTGAGGCTGGAAAAGTGCACAAGAAATAAAAACAAGCTCTACCTTCCTGTCAGCTGCTAACAGTCTTTCAAGCAGTTAATAATGAGAATAACAGAAATGATATAGTGAATAAGTCCAGCTTGGTCAGGTTTATTACTTAGTTTACCATCTTTTCTTCCTTCATAAGATGGTTTTTGAGGCTGTATGAGAAGGTCAAGCCCCTTTTGACCTTAGGGTTGTGAGATGGATCAGGAGATCAGTAGAAATCCTAGGACACAGCTGGAGAGGTATGTGAGTGCATTATTTTTTTTTAAAAAATTGGATCATGACAAGGGAGTACTATATTTTGTTGAAATCAGAACCAGGAAGCTTACAGATACCATTGCGTAAATAAATCCCATTTTATTTTTAAGGAGTTATTTAAGGGATTTAAAAAAATAATCTTCTTATCTTTAAACCACTGGAAATGGAACAGTAAGCATAAACCTATCTGGAATATTAGGAACTTTGAGCATAGATATTTGGTCCTTTATCTAAAGAGTCCTACGCTGCATATGAATAATATGCTAATTATGAACCACTTGCTAACTTGTAAATCTGCAATAACACACTTGCTTCACTACATGCAACAGAACTCTATAAATAATCAGGTGAATTTTACTTTTCCTTTTACAAGGTATCAGTGTCACTAATAGCAAGCTGTGCATTCTCCATTAGCGATTATGCTGCCGAGATGAAGTTACTTCTGCTGCTTTAAAAATAACCTTGACTGTTCCTCTTGTCTCAGAATTGCCTGGCACAAATCTTCCACAGGAGTGATGCCCGTGTCACCCAATACTGCAGTGACATTATTGGATTAAAGACAGTCAGCAAGAAGGGTCCAAAGCACTTCCCAAGATAAGTTTCTCAGGAAAAGTGCTTTCTACAGAAAACCTATGCCCCTAAGAGAGTGTAATCCACCATCTACTGAGAATAACAGCAGCCTTACCATGATATTAGATAGAAAGTAGGGTAGAAAAGCTCTTTGGCAGAAAAACCTCTTAGGACAGCATGTAGCACAGTAGTTGGATTGAAATAAGGTTATCCAACTTGACATTTTCCTGAAACTTGCTCAGTTTTTTTAATGGTATTAACAATGCAGCAGAAGAGTTGAGTAGGTAAACTGACAGGCTGTTTTCATCTCTGGGTACTATTTATACAACTTACACCATGCAATTTCACCACTGTGTGCTCCTTCTGACAAGGAGTGGGGACAGAATCATGTTGGCTTTTAGTAATCAGACAATTCAGTATAACCACCAGATATTATGCCACTGAATATATTGGTGCTGCACCTATATCTTGATTATCTTGTGCAGTTCTGACTCTGCACTCTTCTCAATGTCATTAAATGATCTGCTAAAAGGAAAAAAGATATAGAAAGGGGTTGATGTGGATATACTATGCTATTCAGTTAATCTTAAAAACTGAAAACTAATGGTAATCTAGAATCAAAGTCAATGTATTTGATCTCATTTCTCTTCAGGAAGTTGACAGAAATGTCCTGCTCTCTCTCAGAAATGACCAAAAAGGATGTGGTAGAGAGCTCTTAAATAATGACCTTTCTGAAGATAAATAAGGAGCAGTTGCAAAGCCAAAATCTACAATTAAATTCCTAGAAACACGTTTAAATATCAAAAGGAATTTTTTTTTTTCACACATCTCATAGCTAAATCAAATCACCTTTTGGCTCAAAGGAATTGCAAGGCAAAAACATGTGAATGAGATTTAAGAGCAATTCTGGCCAGGATATCAGATATATAAGTTCTTATATATCTAATATAAGAATATAACATATATATAGATATGTAAATTCTTAATCTGACCCCAAACTACTGATTTTATGTTCCTGTGACTTTTACCTCAATAGCAGAAGCTGTGTATAGCTTGAAGAGCACATACTTGTATGTTCAGTGTACTGGAGAACATATACTGTATTGCAACTGAATTTATAGTATATATAAATATATATACACACATATACATAAATATATATATATAGTATTTATGTATATGTATTTATATATATATACATATATATTCTTTATATATTCTTATATATATGAGAAGAAAGAAATAGACTATTGAAATACAAGTTGTGGAATCCTTGTTTAATTATTACAAGATAAGTATAAGTACACTGAAATATATCAGTCTCTAAATAAAATAATTGTTAAGCATGAGTCTATACACAGACCATTACTATAATATGAAAGCAGTTTCCAAAACACAAATTCTTTTAATAAAGATACATATTTCTGCTAGCCCATCAATTATATTCTGGGTTCTGCTCGTTTACACTTGTACATTTGAAATTCAAATGGAAATGTAGTAGGATAACACCTCTGAAGCTGCTTTAACTAGAAGCCTGAGAAATCTTTGCTGATGCCCAGCAGGAGGTTTTCATTCAGCCCCTGGAGCAGAACCTCATTTTCTCCCTGAACACTGCCAGGGCTTTTTCTTGAATATGGAGGTGCAGGGCATGCTTCTAAGTAATGAATGAGAACTGCTGGGCAAGGCATAAAAGCTTCCACATTGAAAAAACATCCAGTTCATGTTACTGTCCCTAGGTGTGCATGTCTTTATGTGCCTAGCACACAATAAATAATCCCTCATGGCTGAAAAATACCCAGATACTTAATATGAAAAATGAGAACATCAAAGTTATGTTGTTTTTTTTTTTTAGGCATCAGACTGTCATGAAACAAAGATTATGGTGCCATTTAACATACATTTCATGTCACTGCCTAATCTTTCTTTGCTGTGCTGCCTGTGCTTTACTCCCCACTCTGTTGTGTTTGCCCCAGTGCTCAAACCCTGGCAGTGCAGGTACACAGTGATGCTGCCATTGCCCTGTGTCCCTCTGTCCCTCTGTCCCTATATCCCTGGCACCTGCAGGGACACAGGGACAGTCCTGCAGTCCTGCTCCAGGCTGGAGCAGCATCCCTGCTGTGCAAAGGGCTCCAGACCCCAGCACCATCCCCTACTCCCTGTGTGTCTCCCCGTGATGCTCCGTGGTGGCAGGGCGGCCTGTGTGGCCTCTCCCTGCCTGGGGGCTCCAGCCCCACTGCACTGGGTGTGTGCCCATCACCACAGTGGCAGCCTGCCCTTCCCCTGGTGACACATCAGTCCCTTGCCCGTGCCAGTGTCCCTGGTGCTGGCCTAGCCTGGTCCCCACACTGTGGAAGGGTGGCAGCCCCTGCAGTGTCCCTGGAGAGCTGGCTCCGAGGGAGGCCCACGTCTGTTTCCCTGCATTTCATAAATGTCCTGGGGACTGCCCACTGACAATTGAATTATTTGTCTTCAGGAAACTGGAGTTGTAGAGAGCTTGACTTTCAGGAGAGCAGCATTTCAGCTGCTGTTTGCTGCTTTAGGGGGTCCTTGTCTGAAAAGGTGGATCCTGGGCCTGTGGCTCTTCAGGGTCTTCCAGCATATGAAATTGATCTGAGGACACACAGGTCTTTTTCTAGAGTTGCTTTTTCTCTGGTTCACCGAGTAATTTTGTTGAGATTTGGTTTTTTTGGTGCTGGCAAAAGATATGGAACAAAGGAGCCCCAAACGAAAATCTGTCTGGCATGCCTGTCAGAGATGCCTTGATTTCTGCCAATCCTCCAGCTGCTGGTTCCATCTGTTGTCTCCTGATTTTTTTCACTTGTAACCACCTTAGGGCACAAGCCACTTCTGTGTGTGTGGGTCTAAAGGGACTGGTATGACACAATGGAAGTCCTCAATGCTTCAATGCAATGCTACATGTAACATTAAAATGCTCAGCAAGAGATTTCCAGTATATTTCCAACCGCATCTGAAATAAACTTCTCATTAATGAATAATCAAGAATATCAGTGTTCCTTACACCCTAGTTAAATATATGTGGCAGCTCTGATTTCTGTGCTGAAGCATTTTTATTGTCATTTTAATAGTTTTCTTTTCCCCAGACATCCCTACAGGGCACTTTCAGAGCACTTGACTGGCAGTGCCTGCCTGTGCATGCCCACTGGCACATGCTGATCTTCTGAGTAAGAGCTGAGCTGGAGGACACTGGCTTTGAATCACCAAGGGTTACTCGTTCATCAACATTTTACTGCTGTCTTCTCTTGACCCTTCAGCTGCTCCTCCCAGTATGACTTGCCTCAGTCTCTCTTCCTCTTCCCAAATGGGAAGTCTCTTTTCCTCTTCCTCTCAAACAGGAGTCTGCTGTCCCATTTTCACTCCTCCCCCCTTTACTTCCCCACAAGCCACATTTTTTCATACTCTGTCATGCAGGGCTGGGAGTGCACCCAGCCTCTGCCAGGCACGTCCAGGGGCTGGTGACAGCCTCCTGCTGTCACTGCAATGCTGTGCTGGGCTGCCTTGCACACAGCACACACAGCTAGGCTCCAAGGCTAGCTTGATCCTCAAGCCCTTGACAAAGCCATGAAAAGGGGTAGCCATTGCAAATAGCAGTGAACTTGAAGTGTTATACTTACACAAGAGATGCCATGCTTGCTAGGTGTGCTTAAGCTGCTGCTGATTTGCGCACAAGAAGGGGAGTAACCTTTGTTTTTGTTGTCTGTATTTATGCTAGGCAAACTTCTTCCACAACTGATGGTGGTCCACAATTCTCAAAGTAAAAAGATCACCCTTTTAGTTGGCATGCTTGTATTTTGTGTAGAAAAAGCCTAATAAATCACAGAAAGAGAGAAGATGGGAAAATACAGCTGCTGTGTCATTGTACTGCAGATTGAATCACATGATTTCAAAATTTTCAGCAGCAGCAAGAAGAGCAAAGTCAGTAAAACACATTGCAGAAGTACATGCAGTTTTGAGGCAGCCACATAGTGGACATGAGGGCTTCCTCAGGCCTAACAAATAATCTGTCTGGTTAGAGAGGTCTGTTTCAGAGATGGAGGGAGATATGAGGCAGCACATTTTTCTGTCTGTGTAGGCTTGTTTGCTCATTTTATTTTAAAAGAGTTTCAAAATGAACAACACATATCCCTACCTAGGTGAATAATTTTGTTTCAGTCCATAGTCCATAGTGTGGCACCTCAATTTCAGCTGCAAAGACTCAGGCTCATGGTGCCAGGCCCTGTGCTAGAGCAGCAGAGATGGGGACATGTGCTCCTCTGCCATCCCTGCTGTGGAGAGGGGGAGGTCAGGAAATCAAATGTTGGGATTAGTAACACAATACACCACAGTAGGCAAATTCATCAGGGCTCATCTGTTGGAGCCTGAACATTTCTGAGAGCATATTTAAAGCCATTTGCTTTGGTGTGGGATTTGGGGTTTTTTAAAATTGGTTTTGTTCCTTGGCTTTTTTATTTCTTTTCTCAGTGGACTAAGCTCCTCTATGGATTTCACTCCAGGGAGCTGTGGAAGAGCTGGCCTGTTCTCATGGAGCAACCTGCACTAAGACATAACAAAGACTAACAGAACTCTGAGGTAGATGACCTGCAGCCACATTAATTATTGATCAAGTTAGCAGTTGATGAGTTGTGCTAAATTGATCTGTGGCAAGGTAATGTGAATTAAAAGCTGCTTAAATATTTAGTTTTGGGTTCTTTCTATATGGCAGGAATTTGAATTAAAGGCTACACAGGAGTCATGACTGGAATCAACTTTTCAGTAAAGACAAGCTGTCAGAATAAAAGGTGCTATCTAAATGTAAATCAGGATTTCTCAGAGGAGGAATCTCTTGCAGGTAAATATTTTAATGGAGGACTGGAAATCTTTCCTCACAAAATTCTCTAAAGGTAGGATGATAGATTAAGATTTTCTTGTCATTAGTTTAATTCCTCCATATTTTACTTTAATTAAATGCTGCTGCATCTGAGGTAGGGCACAAAGCATTGCCGGGAAAAAGAGAGACTAAAAGCCTGTAGGAAGTGAAGGAGGACTATTGGCTGAAACTCCATATGTTTGTTGCAGCACTGCAATGCTGTGCAGCTGGAGCACAGCTTGAGTGAAATGAATCTGTAGATGACTGGTGAGAGGAAGTAAGGGGGCTAATTCTGACATTGGATACATATATGTGTGTGTGTATATATATATATCAGGCAAAAGAATTTGCTGATGACTCTGCACAGGGGCTTGTAACAGAAGGGAGCCAGTGCCCTGAGCTAAAGTGCCTTTGCCAGTGAGATAAGTCCCACTGAAGAAAAATCACTCCCTCTGAAGTGGCTCAGATCCTGCTGCATTGCCCCACAAACTATTTTGAATGACTTTATGATGTCATTAATAGAGTTTTGAAGGCTGACATGCATTCTTGGTTGGTTTAGGTGCTGCAGCTCCAAATAAATCCTTCCCTGGATTCTCCCAGCCTCTCTCCAAAGTAACATCCTTAATGCAAACCAGTCTTGGTCCTGAAGTGGAAATGTGTTTTATCTCACCAGTTTAGTGCAAACAGGCTTGAGTTATCTTTAGTGAGAAGAGAAGGCTCCTGCTTTTCCTACTTTCTTCCTTACAGTTTGTCTCACTTCATTCCTTCATGTACCAGAGAGCACTTTGGTATTCAAGGGTATTTGTCTTGTTTTTTCTCACCCTTCACAAAAGCTGTCCTCTGCTTAACATGCACATTTTTTCCTTCAGAGCCATTTTCCTCTGTAGGCTCTCTGAGCTGGCCAGCTGCCAAACAGTAGGGTGAGCTGCATGAAAAAGCCTTGATCATTGACAGGCTGTCTTACAATTTCTTTCTTGTATTCAAGATGCAGATGGATGTTATTAGAAAGGTTTTTACTTCGAATGTGCACGGCTTGTCCACATGGCTGAGATTAGTGCTCAATACTCATATAATGCTTTTCATCCTCAAAAGGACTTTACAAGCTCCAGCCCTCAAAACACCCCCACAAGGTAGGTGCCCGAGTTTTGTTATGTGTGTTATAACAAGGAGGGACACATGTTAGTAACTTGTTCAAAGATGTATGCCACAGTGAGCATTGTAAAAGAAGGAATTATTTACACTTTCCTAATGTTCTTCTGTGATGTGTTCCTAGGAAAATAATAAGTTAAAAGACTTCACCATGGCAACATGTTTTCACCCATGAAAGAAGCGATTAGTGACATCAAAAATTAAAATGTATCTCAGGTTATAGTACTACTAGATAAAAATGCAGCATTTCTAAAATTTATGAGGCCAAATATGCTTCTGCACTAAGCTTCAATTAATACAGCAGAACTGGAGCCTACAGGGATCGTCAAAGAGACTCAAATTTGATAGAAGATTTGGAGCACTTGCCTCAAACCATACTTCAAAACAGAGGGAAATGATTATAGGAAGAATGATGAAAAATGCCTTCTCAGTTGAAAGGACAGTGCAGGATTATTTTTTTCCTCTGCTTTGACTGCATGATTATAATTAAAACAGCTCCAGTAACCTGAACAGTCCCAGTATGAACTCCTTTCCACAGAAAGTTCTTGTAATATTGTACCTCATCTTAGTGAGGAGGCTGAAATAAGCTGTAGCAGTAAAAGATATCTTTATAATTATGTATTTGCACTGAGCTTCTACTGGCATGAGTGTGCTGACATGCTTTACCTTGCACAGACAAGCCAGTGGAAGTTCCCAGTGTTGACCAGTGCATGTAAACTGACCAGGGCCACTCTGGGATGTGGTTTCTAAACTAGGTGGTCAAGACCTTGAAGGCTCTGATAATCATCATTTAAGGTCTTTGTAGCCTCAGTGGGCCTGAGGGCCTGCAGAGGTAGCTGGAATATTGTCTTGGGAAACAGCAGCCAGCCTGGTGCCATGAGGAGCAGTTGATAGGGCTGGGAGATGGTGAGGCTCCTCTGCATAAACCAGCCGGGGCTGGCTGGGGGAGCCCACAGGCACAGGGGTTTGCCCCACAGACATACACCCACCTTATGCTTTCTGAATAAACAGGCTGCAAATAGCCTGGCTAGCCCAAGCCCTGCAGAGGGTAAAGCTTGATAGGCTAAAGCAAGTGTATATTCTAATTCTGTTCCCTCTTCCCTATTTTTTGGGAAGCATTACTTTCTTTCAGATTATTGGGGTTTTTTCACAGAGTGAATACTTGCATAGCTGTGTCAATAGAATGAAGGGCTCTGCAGTATCTCAGGAAAGATATTGAGTGTGGCTGAACTCTCTCAGCATGGCTGGTGCTGCTATAGTGGGGAGAAGGGTTGGAATGGTATAAACTAGTCATGCTTTCTTAGCCCCAAAAAAAGTTTCTTTTTTTTTTCCCCCAGAATACTTTGATATTCCAACTTATCTCCCTCTTGTTTCCCTGAGAAAGGTATCTGGCCCCATAAAGTACTCTGGAGAAAAGGGAAAAGTGAATAATTTTCTGGTTTTATGACTACTACGCAGTGTTTCAGGTAAATTCAGGGAAATGATGGGCACATAAATTAGTGAAATTTTTCTTAAGGGAAATTACAAGTGGAACAAGTTATCACATTTTTATGGTTCCTACATCCTTAGCCTTTAATGCCAGCTACCTGATTTCACTTTATAATTGTGCAAGTGAGTGCATCTAGGCCAATTAAGTCTTTTCAGTTGCTTTCAAAAGAGTTGCAAATGCCTGCTAGAAGATGGAGATACCTTATGATTTAACTCTAATCATTTGGGTTGCAATTAAGAGATGCTTTTTCAGGGCCATGATTTACCTGTATAGTAAAAAAGACATATATGTGCTCATACTGTGAGGTATTTTAGTGAATAGCTCAAAGCTATGCATTGCTTTGGATATCTTCAGTACTTTTATTTCTCTTTAAAATTTACTGAAACAAAGATCTGCAAGCACTGCAGAATGGGTTCAGGCCACTCTAGTCCAGTTTTTCTCAAATGCCATCACATCTTCATCCACCTATAAATTCCTTTCTTATTTTTCACAAGATTAGCCTTGGAACCTTCAGGTTTGAGGCTCCCACAAGGTGAAGTGCAACTTGATTCTGGCATGCACAAATCTTTTAAGATCTAACCACACTAGGAAAATACTTCCCCTAACTTCAGTATTGGTCTCCACATTCAAATGAACTGAATAGCTGTAGCATTATTGATGGTTTAAAAAAAATTATATTTTTGCTTGAAAGGCTCCTCTTTGCACTTTAAAGGTCTGCTATATGTGGTTTTAATCAATTGTATTTATATTTACCAGCAGTAACAACCCACTATCAGGGTCAGAGATTTACATATAAGGTGAGAGGGACCCTCACTGGGAGTGTGTTAGTGATGAGTGTGGGTTAAGGATTACAGGTACTTCAAATAAAACCTCAGAAATTCTCTTTGAAAATAAACAAGATATCCAGGTAAATACTTGACTTCTGGAACATTGAGAATATTTTTGTAACACAAGGGACCCAGACAGATTAATTAAAGCTGAAATTTTCTCCTGTGCTTCAACTCCTCTGCTCCCTAGCAAGAGGAATCTAAGCTCATACCTGAATGCAGTAGTAATGCAAAGGCTCCAGGCAACATTGTTAGCTACTCACATCAACGGAATGAAGTTGCACAGCTCCCTTCCACCTGAGAGAAGAGCTGTTTGAGCAGTTCGTGCGTCGCTAATGAGGCACAGATGTCGCCACTGGGCAAACAGGGGCAGGATTGTTGTGTTGTTTGTCATGCAGCTCTTCCCAGGGCACAGCTGAGCACACCTTGGAGAGGTGGCTCTCTCTGGGGGCTCCAAGCAGTGCATTGGTTTTCTTAGCTGGAGATTATCCTCTGCTGCAGCACTGTGAGAACTCCCTAAAAGCCCAGCAGGGATTAAAGACGTGGAGAAGGTGCTGAGCTGTTTTAAACTAGCAGGATTTTGTTGGTCTCATTGGAAGACAGGGGCTTTGATCAGACGAGGACCTGGGCTGTAAAACAAAGGTACACTGAACAGGAGAATGATCCAGCCCAGCTCTTCTCCCACCCAAGAATCTGCTTCCTCATGTGAATGCTGCTCACGCACAAGCTAGAGCATGTGGATGCCAATCTCCACCCTCCAGTTTATTTGCAGGAGGGTACTTGTAGAGTATTTCAAGACTTCCTTATCCCAAAGACTAAATACACAGGACTGTCTCCATTCCAGCTAGCTTCGGTTGAAGGAAGAGAGATAAAATTTAAATATGGATAGCAGGAGTGTGGCCACAGTGGCAGTGCACAGGGCTCTCGTCATGCCAGTCAGGTGCCAGCACATGTCAGTAGTCTTGTAAGTGGCTACTAAAAATATTAAAAAAAAAAAAAAGAAAAGGAAAATTCTTGGCAAATAGCTTCCTCCAACAAAATCTTTGAGAGTTCCTGTACTTTTCAAAAGTTACATCTTCCAGAAAGTCATCTATTTGCCACAAAGCGTTAATCTCAACTACCTCTTTCTGTCCAATTACTTCCCACATGTCAGTTTCTCTTCCTGACCTAGAAAACTTATTTACAAGATATACTTGGCTACAGATCTTCATCTGCAACTTCCCTCTGCTACTTGCCCTGCAAAGCACAGCAATAAAGACACAAGCTTTATCTTCTTCTTTTAATTTTTTCTCTAGAAAGGAAAAGTGAAACAGGCAGTGTGTTCCCGTGTTCTTCTGCACGAGAAGGCAATGGTGCATGTTCTCAGCACAAATCAGTTGTTGCAGGAGTAGGAAGATAGTGTTTATCACAGCTAGCTGCTGAATGTTTAAGGAGTATTATATCTGTTACATAAATGAAACAAATAACAAAATTAACATAAAAACCCTGAGGGAAAGTGATAAGTTGTTGCTGTCTGTCTTAGATCCAAGAAACACAAGGAATACATTGTGTAAACTTCTACCTCAGAGCTAATGACTGCTTAAGAGTGCAGTACTGCTTGTTTCTGTCTGGTCCTTCACGTCTCTGTTTTTGTGTTACTGGAGGATTTCTTGTGTTACTGGAGGACAGCTGAATTATATCCTTGAATTTATCATTATGCATTTGTACAGAAGCTGAAGGTTACAGTGGAAATAGGGATCTCTTTGTATTAAGTTCATTACAAAAGGAAAGGAATAGAAAGTCTTAATTTTCACTGCTGACGTTAACAGACACTGTAGAATGTATGAAACGCATTTGGACATAATAGTGTTTTGAACCTGAAGTGTGTAATTTTTTTATGATCTGCCCATTAAGAATATTCTTTGAATACAGGTTCAGTGAGAAGCTCTGCACACACAAGGCCAAGCAAATTGTCATTAACCTGTCCAGAATTATCAAAACAATTTCACGATAAGCTTAGATCACCTTGGTAGCTTAACTCAGTGTCCATTACCTGGAACATGCTTTCTTTGGACAGGCTAAAACTGGATTTTAAAACTCTTTTATTCCAGTTACTGGATGGTTTCTTCCTGGAAGAATGGATGGAACACAAATCGATGGAGTATGGTATTGCTAATTTGTAAGTAACAAAAATACCAACTTTTATAGAACTCACTGAACTTAAAGCTGATTCTATCCATTTAAATTGGTACCTAGTACTTGTCACAGTATGATATAGGTGTGAATATGCTTTGCCAGGATATGTATGCACAGCAGAGAAACATTCACTTAAGTACACACCCACACATCCCCATATGCTTTGAACAGATCTAAATGGTGACTGAAGGATGAAGGAGGCTGAGCCACATAAACATTATCCACAATGACTATTAATTTCAAGGCAAAGCAATAATTCATAAAGGTTGTTAGGAAGCAATGTAAATGCAAATGCCCTTCTAATAAGTGCTGGCAATATTATGTTGGAACGTGTTTGTGATTCACCACAGTGTGTTAAGCAGGGAGGAGCGTGGATGATTTCTGTGGAAGATGGTGACAAGAGTAAAGAGGTGAAAACTGACAGGAATGTGGCGTTTGGGGACTCGGTCCAAGGAACAGCTCTAGCATGGGCTGACTTAGCAGTGCAGTAAGTGCTTGGTGCTGGAGTGAAGATGGGCAATATCTGGAATAATTAATCAATAATTCATTATGGAAAAATGCTACCAGCTGTAAAATTAATTTGTAGAAAAATGCCCTCCAGTAATGCCATAAGTTATAAATATATTCATATTTTTTTAAACAGCTAGTACAAGCAGAAGACAAAGGCTTCAAAAATATATAACATATAACATATGATATATAATATATAATATATCTGACTTTAGAAAAATGAAAAGGTTTCTGATGGCAGCCAGTGAAAATTAGGCAATTAGTATAGAACCCTAGTACTGAAAACAGAGCACTGAGAGAAAAAGGTCTTAATAACAATGTTAACAACATTTTTTTTCTCATATAAATATTTTATACCCTGGTTCAGGAATAAAGTTCCTGTGTTTTTCATTTTCCTAGCAGAGCTTTACATGTTTTATTTATCATTCTGCATGATCTATTAGGTAACTTTATCATCGAGTGTTTTATGAAAAGCAGTATTGCTGGGTAATAATGATCATCTGGCTATCTATTGTTAATATGTATGAATGAAATTATTTTAAAGACTTGACCAGCTTTGAATAAATAGTAATCCCATCTATATTTGACTTTCAGACAATTTCTATTTTTGATACTTTCACACAATCATGTAATATTTGGGTTGTAGAAACTTCAAAAGAATATTTTAAATAATGCCATTATAGTTATTTCAGAAAGAGTAAGCTTGTGCTTTCTCTTAGGAAATATATTGGCCTAGTGTAAAATAATGAAATGTAAGTTTGGGTTTTAATTTGTTCAGTAATTTAAATTTCAAAGGCAATGAGTAAGAAGGAAATATTTTTTCCTTTTTTGAGATGTTGTTTACTGAAATACATTATTTGAAATATATGTGACACCAAATATATAGATCATGAAGCTGTTATGATATACATTCAGCAGCTGAAATGGTTCCTATGTACATCCTGCCTATGTTAGTTGATGGATGACAATTTGGAAAGGAACAGAGTGCATTTTTTAACCTATACATTATTCAGAAAGTGTCATCTATCTAAAACAACACTGGCTTTAGTCTCTGATACTTTTGCCACTGTGTAGCAGGTGCAATTTGAGACTCACACAGAGCACCTCTCCACGCTGGCAGCCTGTCGCAGAGCACACCAGGACTGAAGCACTGGCTTACTGCTGTGTGCTTTGCACCGTCCCACAGAACTGACCTCTTCCACCCCACATCCTCACGTGCAAAAGATGCAATCTCACTGCTTCTCTCTGTGCTTCATTTTCTGTTTAAATAAACAACTCGAAATGCTGCTGCTACTGTTACTAGAAACAGCACTTTGCTGTGCTTCTTTATATCTCAGAACACCTAAGAAGGTTAGCTGCCAGTTTTGTGTCTCTTTTCACAGAAGGAGAAGCTGGGGCAGATATTGACATGAGATCTGGAGCACACCTTCCCAGCAGGGGTACCAGGACAGAAGACCTCCCATCACCACTTTTGCTCTGAGGGATGAGGAGCAGACCTGTACCGTGGTCACAAGCACAGAGGAGGTTTGTGTAGATGTTCCAGAGCTTCAGAAACACACACTTGACCTTCGAGAGTTGCTGCTGATTTGTTCAGTGCTCACACAGTGCGCAGCACAGGCCTCCTGGGTGCTGCTGCAGTACAGCCACCTTTCCTTTTGTTTGGGCACCTTTATCAGCACAGCTAAAGGGAACACTGTGTGGACTGTGAATTCCTCTCCAAGATCATGTAAATACTTGGACAGTACATGCTGTTTCTCTGGTATTAATCTAACTAATTAAAGCTGGTTTGCATACATCTGCAGCTACAGCAGAAGTTTAATGATAAATATTCTCAAATGTAGCTATGCAAATAGTCACAAATTCTGAATAAATATGTGAAATGCATTATGGTAGTCAAAAATTCTTCAATTTTTCCTTCAAGAAAAAAACAAAGAATGATTTTCCTTTATGGTACAGGCCAGGTTCTCTTCTGTAACCTTCAGAATTTCATATGAGTAAAGGATCATAAAACCTGCAGTAAACATTCAAGGATTATTTTACTATGGTCTGTGTTAGCTTTCTGTCTATCAGAGGTGCAGAGTGGTTGTTCCATATTATGCCCATACATAAGTGATTACTGTATGACAAATATCCACAATGACAGAGGATGTTATGTAAAAAATTAACAGACAAAACCACCCAAACAAACAGACAAACAAACATGCAAACAAGCAAACTCACATGCCCTTCATCATAATGCAAAAGGTACTAAAAACTGGAATTGCGAGTGATAGTAATCCCAGCCATGCATAAATCCCAAAAGGTGACAGTCATTCTTGGAAATGGTGCCACCCTAAAGAGGGAGCATAGAGGCTAATCTTATTTGAAGGATAAGATCATCTCCCCTTGGTAGTGGTCTTACTTGTATGTAAAATAATTAATCTTTGACTTAAAATCCAACAAAATTGGCTTCTGCCCAGTCCAGAGGGGATGGCTGCTGTTGTCAAGGGCAGCTCTGGAGGGTTTCACCAGGCCAATACCTCTGTTCCCCTATAACTCTCTACCTCCATGAATAGTTATGGAAGTATCTTTTTATGGTTGCCAAGAAGATGCCAGGAGAGATCTGGGAAGGAGAGGGGCAATCCTGAGGGCTGGAGTTTAACTGCATGAATCTGCTGCAGCTGCCATGCCATCTCCAGGAGGTAGATGGAAACGAGTACCTACCCAAAAAATGGGAGAAAGGAGCATCCCTGGGCTTATAACCATATAGACTGTACATAACTTGCTCAACTCCCTCAAAGTGGCAATGTTTTATTTTTTACCAAGACAGACTGCTGCATCCCAAGCAAACCAAGCATTTAACTGTGGGTGACTAACTACAGGTGTAATGAATTGAAATCCATGTGGCTAAGCCAAGTGCAAGCTTTTAGAAGTGTATCTTCTTAAAAATGATGTTTAGCAAATGAACAAAATGCTCCCAGAACTGCTGAATTTGTTTCCTTAGCATTTTAGCTGTTTGACCTGACCATTTCAAATTACCTCTTGAAAGAAATGGACATATTCAGGAGGGGAGATACCCTGTATTTCTAATGCAAAATGCTTCTATAAAATAACATAGCTATTACTTATAGCTATCCAAAAAGATATTATGCCGAGCTGTCATATTTTGTGTTGCAGGCTTTTCATACTGTTGAAATATCAACATCATATGTACTGTGTGTGTACAGTTAACTCTTGGTCTCCTGGTGTAAGATGAGTAGGAAACCTGTGTAATGTATTAACATGACCAGAAAAACACCCCCTCAAAAAAACTCACTCCATTGTAAATTAGGGTAAGACTAGATGACACCTGAAGAGTATTATCTAACCTGAAGAGTAACCAATAAGCAAAATGAATGGCATGTCCTGGTATACATGTGTATTTTAAATCATACTGATTTTTTGTTGAAGCTGGAAAACAGGAAGAGAGTGAGAGTAAGAGAAAATGTAAGTTGCAAAAACATTTGATACCATAAATTATGGTTTGTTGAATACTTGTAGTGAAAAATGGGGGTTTCTGGAGATAATTGCATGTTTTCTCAAGTAATAACTGTCCTTACTCTGAATCTTGATGATTATTTACTGATTTATTGTTGGGATTTTTTTTTTCTATTCAGAAATAACTAGACTGATTTCAGCAAGAGAAAAAGCCCAGCATAAAGGACATGCTAGTATCTGCCATGGAGGATATGAATAATCAGAAATATTTGCATTATACAAATATGTTGCTTACAGACACAAACAAAGGTGTTAACACAACACATCCTTAAATATTATCGAGACATTGTTGAGTATATTTGTACATAGTTCTGTATGTACAATTCTCTTCATTCATTCCCATTTATAACATTTCATGTAGAGTGTGATAGGCCTTTGACACAGATCTATAATCATTGAGATTTGTGACACTGATCAGAATACAGTGAGAGCCCTGAAATCCCATTCTCCGACGTGAAACATCCCTATGAATCACAGGTATTGTGCTACCAGACAGCACAGCAAAAAATTAACCAGAGCAAAACACTCGACTTGGTGCTGTTACAGCTAATAGGTCTGAAATGAAAGATAATTGCATATTAAAATAGAGTGGGTAGCTCTGTTTTGATGTAGAGATATAAAGATGTCAGGCAAGCTAGGCTGCAGCAGCAGGGAATGGGTGCCCTGAAGTGATTGAGGAGTGAAGCCCAAGAGAGCATTCCTCACATTCCTGTGGCACTCCTCCTATACATATGCCCCCAAAAAAGGGAATTCCAGCACTCTGAATTGGTAAACTGAGCTTCAGAAAAGCTGGCACTTTTCTATAGCTGCAGGCTTGATTCATTTGAAGGAATTATTATCATCTCTGGATGATGAACACGAGGCATATTTAAACTGTTATTTTTTAGGGCAAAGGGCATGACATTTCCAATATGTTACTAAAAAAAAAAAAAAGAAAAAAATTAAAAATCCCCCATAAGGACTTCTAGTAAGCACCAATAAACAAGATGTAGAGAATGTGGAGCACTCCCTAGTATTTTCCCATGATATGCCCAGAATAACTGGTATTACTGCAAAAATATTTTGCTGACACATCTGAGTGGGATTAGCCCAAAGAGCTATCCTTGTTAATGAGCCATATCTAGAAATTGAGAAGGTTTAGTAGATTACTGTCTGAAGACACAGCATTTTTGAGAGCCACTTATGTCTAAAAGTGTAACATATTTTCTCCTGGGACTAGCAGTGTACGTTTTGTAAGGAAAAGATGGTTATCCCTGGGAAATTTCACAAATGAAAAAATCAAATAAAGATGACACTACCTTACTTGGAATTGAAATGTGACTTCTAGTGACTGGGAATTAAACAGATTTATTAGTGTTGACATTATTTACATTGCGTGATCCGTATCAGCGAAGGGTACACATCACTTGTGAAAGCAAATACATTAATAGTATTACCCTGCCGCTAATGGCACGCTAATAATACTCGCATGCTCCGCGTTTGTCAGGCTGCTGCTGAGACGTGCTCGGTACGTGGTAAACAAAGAAAATCAGCCATGTTGCGAGACCCTTTATTCTTAAAAAACTTAAGTTCACGTGAGGAGCACCCGCCACTAGATAACCCCAGAACAGCGATAAATCAACGATTTCACACCCCTCCCTTCCTCGTTTTTACCCCATAGCAATGACAGAGGGGACAGCCGGCTGATACGGATTACTTTGGAGAAGCGTGACAACAGGTGGCCTCCCCGAATTCACTAGACTGGGCAGATCAAGTCTTTATTTTATTTATTTATTTTTTTGGCGTCCAGCTTGCCCATCAGCGGTATCGGTGACCAGGGGGGAGCTGCGATGATGCGCGTCCCTCGGGACCATGGCGGCGGCCGCTCGGACTTCTTTTTGGTGGTTAAGCCGGGCAAGGCCGCGCTCCCGGGGGAGGACGCTGGGGCACCGCCGCCGGAGGGGACCCCTCAGCCGCGACCCCCGGCGACCCGCCCCGCTCCCTCCTTCCTTCCCTCCCTCCTCCGTCCCGCCTCGGCCCGCCCCCCGCCGCTCCGCCTCCCCGAGCCGGCAACTTCCCCGTCGCCGAGGCGGGCGCGGAGCCCCCCATCAGCCCGGATGGGAGGAGGAGGAAGAGGAGGGAGGAGGCGACGCCGACGCTGCTGCCCGAGGGGATGCGGCGGAGCGGGCCGGCGGGAGGCGTAGAGCCGGCTCGAGAGGGAGCGCCGAGCCCTTGTCGCCGCCGCCGCTGCCACCGGCGGGGCTCGGCCGCCGCCTGCAGCCGCTCCGGGCGGCGGCGCTGCTGAGCCCGCGCTGCCGCGCCGTCGCCGCCTCGCCGCTCGCCCCGCGCTCCGGCCGCGCAGCGCCAGGCCGCGGCCGCCCTCCCCTGCGCCTCCCGGGCGGCGGCGGGAGGCAGCCGGGAGCGATGGCGTCCTACGTGGATAACAGCTTCCGTCAGGCGGTGATGAAGAACCCGGCGGAGCGGAGCCCCCAGGTGA
The DNA here is from genome assembly GCF_028769735.1 of Zonotrichia leucophrys gambelii. Lineage (NCBI taxonomy): Eukaryota > Metazoa > Chordata > Aves > Passeriformes > Passerellidae > Zonotrichia > Zonotrichia leucophrys. Next base: position 22,290,543 of record NC_088173.1, on the reverse strand, counting down.
GCGCCCCTCGCCCCGGACCCTGCTGCCCCCGGCCGGGCAGCCCCGAGCCCCGCGGGCAGCGCTGAGCCCCGCCAGCCCCGCCGAACTCCCGGCGCTGAGTGCCCGGCCGGCGGCTCCCGGGAAGGGAGGGCGCGCATTAACGCGACAACTTTCCTCCCGCTCCCTGATTTTGGGGGAAGGAGAGGGAGAAACGCCAGCTGGGTTTGTTTTGGAGGTTGCTTCCGGTAAAAAGAAAATGAACTTAGAGTATAATTTTTTTGGTGGTGTGTTTTTTCTTTTTTTCTCTTTCTTTCTTTTTTTTTTTTTTTTTCTCCCTCTGTGTGCGAGTGTGTTTTGTTATTGCCCCGGAATACGGGTGGCTCAGGATTTGAATTCAATCCGTACTTTTACATAGCTGGCTGGAGCTGGCAGCGCTGTTTCATAATGTAGGGGCTGAGGTCAGTGGTATTCTTGGCAAGTCCTTGCTCTCCAAAGTAGGGTGAAATCCTTACACAATGGCACCAGGCAGGAATTTTTTAGATACCTGCGCCGTGCTCCTGGAGCCCTCTTTATCAGAGGAGTGTGTGAGTCGAAGCCGTTGGTAAGCGCAGTTGCGCTCAGAGAGGCTGAGAAAGGTTAAGCTGGGGACTGGAGTGCGTACAGAAACATTTTGACTTAACATGACCTGAAAAACAACCAAACTGAATGAGTTCCTTCTGCTCCCGAGCGGTTGCTGCAGTGGCTGTTGCTGCCAACTGTCTAAAGACTAATAAGCTTTACACTGATCCCCACATCAAGCCGCGGTTCAATAGCTAATGATACAAGGAGTTACTTTGCTTGGAGTTGTAATGCCATCTGTCCTATTTTCTAAAGGCTTGTCCTGCTCTCTGAGCAGTCCCTGTATTCGGGTTTTGGGGAAGAGATGCTGTTACTGATTGTTTTGGCAGGCGTCTGACTGGCTGGTGATGATTTTAAATTGGGGCAAAGAGGAAACCTTGACTTTTGCTCAGCACCCATAAGTCATTCCTCCTACTATAGATACGTCATTGTGGTAATGTTATTTTTATCCCCATGTTCATGGAATATGTGTCAGAAAATAAAACTTCTCATGGAAAAACATACTGGCTGCATAGGCATCGTATGTGGCATGCTTTTTTGGCAACTGTATTTTTTTTTCTTTTATATAAAAAAGGAAGCTGCTTCTGGAACATATTTTTGTGGTGCTAAACTTGTTTCTCTGTCCTTGTTTGACCTTTTCCAAATGTCTGTTTGCCTTCAGTGCTGGACCCAGCCCTTCAGTGTGTTGTGAAAGCTGAAGGAGGCTGAGTGCTCTGTCCTGGAGAAGACACTCTCTGCAAACTTGCAGCGAGGTCACTTGGATTGGCAGAGGCACAGATTCCAGCTGGGGGGTGCCTGCCAGCCGTGTCCAGCCTTGGGACCTGGTTATGGAAGCCTGGTGGGGTGCTCAGCAGGAGAGATGCAGGCAGATGCTCAGGAAGCACTCGGTCAGGCTGTGGGGCCACCAGGCTGGGCTTGGGGCACGATGCTTTCCCTGTGGTATGGGCTGTGCCATGTGAACTGCTAAACTTTCCCCTGTCCTTGCCAGTTGGCCTTGCTGTCTAGAAGGGATAATAGGGAAGCACAGAAAGGCAGAAAGTAAGAAATGACGCAGTGAAGAATCCAGCCTGAGTGCAGGGATAAAGCCCAGTGAAGGGCACGGAGCAGAGAGCTAAATTGGGAACACCAGGGCTGCATTAGTGCTGTGAAACTTCCCGAATCAGCACGCTGGCAGCCTGCTGTGGCAATCACCACAGGAAAAGAAACCCACCCTTAAATCTATGAAATTGACACTGGCCCAAAATAACCCACAAACAAGACCAAGTATGTGGGAAATCTAATGTGTTCTTAGCACTGGAAATACTTGAAACTGGTGGTGCTCTCCTGTTGCTGCTGGGGAGACTGGGCTTGCAGCAGAAAACTTGGTTGGTGTTTTTGCAAGTGGTCCATGTTGAATCATGTGTGTTAGTTTTCTGCTGTTGGTTCTCTGTTTGATTTTATTTTACAACAGTATTGGAATTTGAAAGAAATGTGCTTATGCACATCATCTTTCATCATTACGTAAAAAGGAAAAAAAATACATAGAGAGGTACAAAGACCTTGTTTTTCCTTCTTCCCTTAAAGTAACTTATTGTTTCTTTACTTGTATTTTCCTGTCCTTGCTATGCTATCTCTAAAAGATAGCTACTTAATTTTGACTTTTGGGAAGTCATGAGGCTTTTTTAAAGTCAAGGGAGGGTTGAAAAGAGAAAATATATTTATCATATTTGTATCAGTGCAGGAAATAGCAAGAGAAGTATGTTAGTAGCATATTTGCTTCTTACTTATGTTAACAAATTCTTTGGGGCTCAGCTTCTCCCAAACCATGATGAGGTAAATATCTGTTTGACATTACTATTCACCCTGGACTGTCAGGGTGCAAATTTGGCACCATGCCTTCACTGCAGGCTCAGAGGACAGGAGTGACAGAATGATAGCCAGTATGTACAACTTGCAGAAGTAGGTCTGATAAACATTGTTGGGAAAGGCAAACTTGACTTGGCTTGAACTTTTGTAGTGCAGAAATATCTTGGTAATTTTGGATTGAACTGATTTTTTTTTTTTCTTTGAGGTAAACAATATATTCTGCAATTGCTTTTGTAAATTTATAACTTTATATCTCTTTGGTATATCCTCCTTTACACAATGTTTCTGAATCACAACTCAATATTGTGTTGGCTAAAGAAAGTGAAAAATAAAAGAAAAGGAGATATATATGTGGCCTGTACTTTAGCATGCCTGTTCTGTAACTCTTCTCTTTAATTGATGTATTAAACTATTCATTTTCTCTTTGAAGACGTGAACTAGGAAGTTAATTTAACTACTTTGGGGAATCTAACTTTTAAATGTTCATAAATTACAAATGGTTTTATGCCCTTGAGCTGTGAGTAATCGAGATCTGTTTTTTTTTCTCTCCTAATGTACTCTTGCATGGACTGTTATAGCTTTAAGTCTTTACAAAACAAATTCTTTGTGGCTTCATAGGCCATTTCAGAAAGCATGCAGTTTTACACTGGTGTAGCTTGCTTGAAAAAATAGGGCTGCTTTTGTTTTCAAACAAGAGAAGCTGAACCCTAATCTTTCTTTATCCTGACAACTCATTTGCGTGGCATGGTATGTGAATAGCTGGTTGCTTCAGAAACTCTGCATACTGTTCACTGTTTTCATGCCATGTAGGTGACGTCTGCAGAAAGAAATTTTTTGAATGCGTGCCTTATATATGTTAGATGCCTAAGGTTTGCTTCTGGAAGCTGCTGGTGTGGTACATGAAGGCAGTTCAGCACAGCAGTGACGAGGAGCAGAGATGTGACAGCATCGCACCAGCTCTTCAGGGCGGAGGGGAGAACTGGACAGTGGCCCTCAGTTTGATACTAATGAGTCATTTAATGTCAGAAGACATCTAAACAGGATGCTCTTGTAGAGCAGATACTCCCTTCTTGAACACTTGAGAGGAAAAAATGGTTTAATTATAGGATGTACCTATGCTTTTTCCAAATAAACTTTCAGCTTGTTCCCCAATTGTGTTATTTTTATATTTGTAACCAGTGATAGCATGATTGTGTGCAATCTTCAGATAAGCCAGAAATGAACATTTCCTTCTTGCTACAGTGATCTCTTAAAAAAAATACAAGGCTGTGTATTTTAATGGGATCAGAGGAACTAAGCGTTTTATATGTGAGTCTAGCAAAAGAATATTTAGTCTTTAAATTCAGGCTGATTATGTGTCTGTATATCAAATACACTAGAAGACTAAAATGATCTTTTCCAAAAGAGCTTATTTGGGATTTCTTACCTTTGAAAAACAAAAATGTTTTGGAGCTTGAGTTGTGCTTTCAGATTTTCTTCACTGTCTGCATGCTACTGTGTTGCCGTATTTTTGAGGTGAGCATTTACAGAGGAGGGTAACCCCTGTTATCAGGCTGCTAACAGCAGTACAATGCTGGGAACTGATTCTGTTGCTAAACTCCCCTGCTGGCTCTTGGTAGCCCAGAGAAGTGAAGGGCTGTGGCAGCTGATGCCTGGTGTTTGGATGTATTGCATCGATATGGTGGCCTTTCCATAATGCATCTCAGGGCTTTGTTATGTGGTTATTCAGGAGCAGCCTTACTTTGCAAGGTTGGACATTCTGTTTCTTTCTGGAGAGCACATTTGGCCAACAAAATTAGATTCCTAACTGCTTTCCCATGGTGGTGGCCAGGCTTTCTGCTGGCTGCAGTGACTAATTCTGAAGTGGGGTCATGAGCCTGTTATGTTTTGTGTTAGCATTGGACCATTGTTAGTAATGCAGCTTAATGAAGAAAGGTTGTTGCTGGTTCCTGCTCTGGGCTCCTTTCTTGCTCAGCAGTGGGCTTCAAGTAGAATTGCCATCATAAAGTCAGCTGTAAGGGTAGCTGGTCTGAACTAAAAAAAAAAAACCCAACAAACCTCTAGATGCTGTAGGGTTTTGGAAACTTGTTCAAAATAGTTAACATACCCTGAATTTGTCTGAAAAACTGCAGGTTAGGTGATATATTGTGGTGGCTCTTGGGCTGTAGGTAGGGGAGGTGAATACAGATGAAACAAGTTACTATAGGCTCATGTATGTAGAGACCTTTAACCATGGGGATTTTTCCTGCTGTGTTTCAGCACTAAACTGGCAGCATAAAAACCAAAACTGCTATTGGGAAAAAGTGAGACCTTTACCTGACAAGGCAAACAATGTATTTGTTTAGTACAGAAATAATGTATTTTGGAAGTAAGTGTACTTTTTTTTTCCTTTTAATGTTTTTCTCAAGCTAGTATTACTATACAGCATTATTTCATGCCCAACAAACTTACTTGTATGAATATATCTTTTTATGGCTGATAAGTAAAGCTGAAAATCCTTGCATAGCTCAGATTTTCTTGTGAACTCTTTAATCTCAGTCTGGTGAAACAGCCCTGGAATGTTTGTTTGATTCTGAACTTGCAGTGTCAATTTTCATGTAATTTTCAAAACTAAGGGTATGTACTGCAATGGACTGCTTAGTATCCTGTTTGTTTTGAATGCTCATTTCCCAGTCTTTCTAATGGGGTGTGTGTGTATTTTCCCATAGCCATTCATATCTTCATGGCCAAAAGCTTTGAGAATGGCAAGAGTATTGACTTTTTAATTTCTTTTGCAGTAGTTCTGCCCTGTCACAGGGCTAGTACTTTGTGCATGAATAGATTTCCGTATCTTTTAATGATACAAGTTTTGCCAACACTTGCAAAGAGCTTGGTATGATCAGGAAGCCTTCAGCTATAGCACAGAAATATGAGTGGAAGCCTTATCCTACCCACTTGTGTGCTTTCTCATTGCATCAGGAGATTGCAGCTCGGTTGGCTGTCCGTATCCGAGCCGGTTTGAAACTGGGAAAGTGAGGGTTTAACTGCAGCGCCGATAAGCTCTGTGTAATTTCCTACTTGATTAATTATCTGTTTGGTAGAGTTTGCTTTTGATTTCTGCCCTGCAGTGGCTGAAGAAGTGTTTGCCCTGGGTTTGGGCTGAGTATCTTCCTGTGACCATGTTTTTCTCAGCCTTTGTGGACACAGTCTCTTTCCTGCACTTAAAAACTGGGAGCTTTTCTGTGGCATTCTTGCCTAGGAAATGTACTGAAGTGAGCGGTGCTGGGCCAAAAGCCCAGGGATCTTCTACTCAGTCCAAGCTTGTTTTGTCCACTTGCTTCCTGAGGTGCTGTTCAGACATCAGAACACGTGTCTGTGCCTCTGTGATGCCAAAGGACCAGGATGCTCCCACCCATCCTCACCCACCCCGCTGGTGTGGGGTGTAGCCCGTGGTGCTGCAGGAAAAGCTTTGGTGGAGGAGGATTATGCTGAAGCAAGACTGCTTGCTGTGGATTGGCTTGCTCTTCTGCCAGAACTAGTAATGAGCAAAATCGTCTGCTGGGCTTCTGAGACCAAAAGGACTGAAAGCTCTTTCATGTCTTGGGTGTAAAAGTGTAGGTCAGCAAAAGTAAAGGACATACAAGCATTTTCCCAAGATCATGTTTTTTCTTTAGTAGGAGGTTGGAGTCTCCTGTGGATTATCTGTGTTTATTCATGGAGAACCCTTGGTACCTGAGGGGGGAAAAAAAAAAGATGATTTAAGTGTAACCTCTAAAGATGATTCATTTATTTTACACTTATTACAATATCCCTTAGCTAAGGTTTTTTTGATAAATAATTGTTTCTTGACATCCATTGTTTTAAAAAGCCTGTATGTGCAAAAGTTTTTAAAAGTCTATGCTTATGCAAATTACTGAGTAGTAACTACTAGCAGTAGCTATTCATTCTGTTGAACTACTGATCTGATTTTAATTTTTTTTTCTCTAAATCAGAATGTTGCTACTTAATCTGTTAGCATGTTTCAAGAATGAGTATATGTACACTGAACAGTCATTGTAAGAACTTTGACTTCCTCATTGAGGGTTTTTTGTATCCTCATGAGAAAATATATTTTGGCTTGTGTTTTGGGAACTTTCCCACAGTAGGAGATCTAATTTTTGCGAGGTATTGTTTGGGAATTCAAAAGGAGCACTGGCAGAAAGATAGCTCTACAAAGATGCTTTGTGAGGGGCAGCTGAGCTTGCGCGCCTTGTTTGCTGCAGCCAGTGTGGAGATTTAATTTGCTGGGTATATTTTGCATGAAGGGGTGTATTTGAATTAGTCTCAAAATGGAAGTGGTGCTCTGCTTCCCTTTTTCTGAAGTTGGTGAAGTTGACCACTTTTCTTGAAAAGGGAGAGAGAGGAGCCCTACTGCAGTGCTTTTCTTACAGCTTTGTTTGCAGTTAAAATTAGCTATTTGTTCTCTCTGGGTATCTCTGTTACGCCCATAGAGCTGTAGATGTGTTTCTTTGTGTGTGTCTGTCTTGTCTGACCTGAGTAAGAGTGATTAAATATTTGATTTAGAGCAGTTCTAAGGAATTCTAGTCAACAGTAAAGGTCAGCATGTATATCATTACCTGAGCAAAACACTAAAGGAATAAAAAAAATTAAAATATTTAAATGCTTTTAGCGGGGGGGAAAAAAGGCATCAGTAGGCTTTTCAGCTCTGATAAAAATTAAAGGAATATTCTGATATTAATATTTCTGTGGACAGCATGATTTTCCAATTTTTCTCTTATTTGTGTGTATTCTGATAAACATGAACAACACAATGAAACAGCATCTGGTTTCAGTGTAAATTACCTGGGAATGTGTATTAAGTTTCATGGAAGACACATTTGTGGAGCATGTCTGTTGTTGACTGTCTTTACCGGGCTGTTTGTTTCTGTTTGCTTGCTTTTTTGTATGTCTTAAATTTAAAATAAACTTTGCTTAATAAAAATATTTATTATGTAGTAGTTTTGGGTTTCTAAATGGGAGGGTATTTCCTGTTACCTGTGAATTGTTTGCTTAGTAGTTTGTTGTTTTGTTTTTTAGTTTATATTTGCAGTTCTTTATTGTTAGGAATACTGGTCTCCCATCTTTATTTTGCTTTTACTGTAGTTGGGAAAAAATATTGGTATAGCCTTTTCTATCTGAAATTAGTCATTCACACTTTTTGCCCTGTTACACAAAAAATAACTCAAAACTTAGAGAAGTGAGAAAGAGTGTTACACAAATGTGGTTTGTAAGCAGTCGATGGGAAAACAAGGCTGTACCACCAATATCTGCTTGAGGTTTGACTTGCTGAAACCAAAGGCTGACTCTCTTGTGGTTCATTGTATTTCTTTAGCAGCAGAGGTAGTTGCAGTAGGCTGGTGCTGGCAGGATGCCAGGCACCCACCGAAGCTGCTCACTCACTGTGTTTTCCGTGCTGATGTCCTCTCCTGCCTCATTCCTGCCCGTCCAGCTGTTTGTGAGGCTGCAAAAATAACAGGATAAGTGATACAGTCTTGTTAGCTGAACAGAAGAAAAGGACCTTACTTTTGAGAAATTGTGTAGTAGGGTTTTTATTTTCTAAAATTTAAGTGACTCAGTCTGGTTTAGATTGTGGCTTCAAATGTTTGTGTCGGTGCAGCTGAAGGTGTGAAGACCTATGATACAAGAGATTGAAAAGAAATGCTTATGGTTGTGTGTAGGAACCTCTGAAATACCTTAACCTCTCCCAGAGAGTATATGGTGCTCCATTTTCAAACACTGTTTATAAGTATAAAAAAAAGTCAACTGGATGTAATGCTATGACATTATTTATTCTTGATGTATTTTCTCTTGATGAGATTTTTTTTTAAAACTTAAGGGGCACCTTTGCATTCACTGAATTGGGTGAGGGAGATGCTAAGGCTCGGGGCTTGGGTTTTTGTGATATATTGTTATACTGAATCTTGTCTGTATTTACAGAATATATATACAGTAAAGTGTATATACTGAATCTTATCTGTATTGGTTTGTTGTATAGTATTTGAAAATTGGGTGCTCCTGGGCTCTCTTCCTGGGGGCAAAACAAAGCAATGATGCTTAATTTTGTTGGCATGCAAGTTAAAAGGCGTACACATTTTTCCATTTGGTGTGTGAAATCTATTGGGACGTACCTAAAATATGTACCCTCCATTGTTTTTGTTTTGACTTTGAGGTAAGTGCTTCATCTTGTCAGGAAACCATTCCCTTGCCCGCCCAGAACGTTTCCTCAAAATACATGACCTTGCAGAAATCAGTCACACATTGCATTATGTGAGTAGCCAGCACTCGTTTGAATGGTTCTGCAGAGTTTTGCTGTTTGTCAAAAGATGTGTCTGAATACACAGCATCCATGGTAGTAAATATTTAGATGCATTTTGAACTGAGAGAGAGAGGCTTGTCTGTGCAGTATTACAGACTTCTTTTGTCCCTTGCCGGTGGTGCTGTGGGTGTTCAAAGTGAATTCTCTCACCAGTGCTGTAGGACAGGCAGGCGCTGCCAGAACACAGCATCCCATTGCTGACTTCTATTTGTGCAGTAGCTCAGGCAGTTTTTGAAAGTGCCATAGCTATAGTAACAAAAAAAGACGGACTTTGGTTTAAATAGTTACATCAATATTTCAAAGTTCTGGCATTTTATTGTGTTCATGTGTGATGGTGCTTTGTGCTGAAATAGCTTTGAACTTTATCTATTAACTGCGAAATTAAAATGTATTTGTTCTTGTATCTGTTCTTATGCTGTTGTAGTTGTTTTTATACCTGGATCTCAACCTGTGGTCTTTACCTTTTGTGCCTCCAATTCCCCTTTCCATCCTGCTGCAGAGAAGGGAAGGGGACAGTGAGTAAGCACCATGTGGTTTGGAATGTTTCTGTAAGAGCACTAAATTGGGGAATACTGTTCCTAAACCACAGCGGGAGCTCTCCCTGTGGAATTCTTCTTCACCTCTGGAGGAACCGCAGTCTCCAAAAAGTGTCAAAAACTGGAAATAAAAAGCAAGTTCTGGATGCTGCTGAAGCAGAATATGTGCAAAGGTGTGTAACATGGTTGGGCTCTTATCCCAGTTGCTAAATTCATAACAAGATGCCGAAAGCTGAAGTGCTGTAGTTGATCACAACACATTTGTTGATTTCCTGTTGAGGGTGGCTAATAACCAGCAGTTTCACCAATGAAGGCAGTAAGCGACCCATCAATTGAAATTATATTACTTAAGAAAAACAATAAATGGGGGTGTAGTTCATAGATGATACTCTATCTGAGTATGAAACAAGAAAATAAGATTTTGCACTGGTTCATGATGTTCACACGGAATCTCTCTATAGATTTGATTAGTGCAGTTACTAAGTGGCTTGCATGTATTCGGTGCTGAGGAGCTGGTGAGCAGATGGTAAACGCTCCCAGTGAGAAAGATTTCTCTCTGAGTTACAGGAAAGTAGTTGTGAGGGTCTCAGTCTGAGCTGCATTTTGTGTTCTCCGTTGATCCTGTGGTACACATGGCTGCATAGTGCACCACATTTGTTGGGGGTCTTCAGTGGATTTGTTACAAATTTGTACAAAGCAGAAAAGGTCAGATCTCTGTGTGAATGGCCCGCAGTGGTCTGAGCTGGAGACTGAAGCATTTCATGTGTGCCATGGATATGGAAACACGAGGGGCTCCGCCAGCTACATGCTGACCAGGAGCTGGCGCTTGCTGGAACGAGGGTAATTGAGTTTCTGTCCTTGCCATGGCTTCTCCCTTAGTGCTGAAAGCTGCTAATTAGCACCAATGCCTTGTTTTAATTCAAGATGACTTCGTTGGAAGATGCCAGCTCCTTGGTCGTAGGCCACTGAACAACTATCAGATGGCAGCACAATTCCAGCTCAGCTGTTAAAAATGGCTTGAGGTAACAGTGCCAAGGGAAGGGTGAGAGTTTTTTAGCTCTGTTGTAGGTGTTTGCCAAGGTGGAAGAGAGGAGGATATTCCGTATCTGCCGTATTTTAGACAGCCATTTATTTTGGTGCTATTAGATTGTATTTTATCAGGCTGATTATTGATAGATAGCTGGTCTCTACTTGTCCTACATCCTCTTTAAGAGTCTTGTTCAACTCTTTAATTTAAGATGACTTTTAGGGGAATATCACTTTCATAGTTGAGAAACTTCTAGACTATAGGATATTGCTGGAAAACGTGATCGATGCAGTGCATGGCACAAAGGGGTAGAAATGCTCTGTTAGCTTTGAAAAACAGTTCTAAGAACCTAAAATAAAGAAAATTGAATTTTGGGATAGGATACTTCATTTTGAAGTAGGTTTCTGAATGCCCAGGCAAAGTATGAGTCCTTCTCCCTTCTTGTAGTCATTCTTTGTACCTAGCCTTGTGCTATGATTTAACCTCTGTCTTATTGATTTGATGTCCTGTAGTTTCTTCCGTTCTAAACCCCTATTGTTATTTTTGAATTTTGTGCCTTAGTCGTTACTTCAGGTATTTTTCTTACTTGGTGAGCACTTAGAACAAGGTGATTAGGCTAATAATTTATTTCACATTTATTTATTTCTGAGTGAGAAAGAAACTCTCCTTTATTTATAAATTGCAATACAGTGTACCTTATAAAGGTTATTTTTCATTTCTGAAACAAAAGATAAAAAAACTTTGAGTTTGTCATCATTGGAATTGTCATATGTCAGATTTCTACCAGGTTTGATAAGCAAACATTGCTGTTTGACGTCTAATGTTCTTATGTGAATGAATATTTTATGTGAATTTAAAAGTGAAGAGAAAATAATGGCACTTTCTTACAATCCATCTTGGCTTTGATAGTGAACGAACATTTAGCCATGACGAAAGTAACGTGGTTTATGGTGACACAACCTGCATAAATCCAGTTGGATTTGCTGTTGACATTGGCCCACGTTCCAGCAGGCGAGTTGCCTTACATTTCTTTTGAACAAAGGAGGTCTGTCTGAAACAGGTGCTCTAATGGTTACCCTGGCCTTCATAAATAGCTTCTAGGTGAAGTATTGCTTCTGTTAACCATGAGTAACTTCACAAGGCACCTTGGTTTACTGCATGAGGTTTCCATTTTATATTAAAAAAAAACCTCACAGCCACAGCTCCGTGGTGTTTGGTGCCTCATAAGGCGCTGTTTATTTTTAGAGCATGCTTATCGCAATTTGTCAGCCAAATATTGGCCTGTCCCCTCTGCTATTAGATAGCTGCTGAAATGCCATTCTCAAGATAATTTTACCTACCCTGGTTGTTCCAGGGTAATCTTAGTTTCTAAAAGAAATAATCTAAAACTTGCCAACTCTGCAGAACACATAAAATAGTAGAAGACGGGCTTATTAAGTTTTGCAACCATATCATAATGTGTTAAATTTAATGTGACAAAATGGTTTTGAGAGTTCTGTGGTAAGTTGCCTGAGTGTGTTGAAAAGTCTGAATGTTACTTATGAACACTAGTGAAAAATATTTCTAAATTGGTTGTAAAATGAGCCAGGAGATAATGAAGAAATAGCTGGGCCAGTCTCCAGGCTGGTAAGACATGGCTACTTGCACGCTGTGCATTGCTTTAGGAAAACTGTGTCACAGCTTCTTTTAAGGAGAAAGGAAAGTTCTGCTTTAAACAAATGACATTTGATATCTTCCTTGATTTCTTTTCCTGTTTCTTCTATTTATAGATGTCTTCAGTTTGGGATTTATCTGAAAGCTAAGGTCAGGAAGCGCCTTCCTCCAAAAATGCTACTTGTTGTGGTTTTCTGGAATGTCCTGTCCCCTCTCCTTCCCAAAAGGAACTGTACAGAAAGTATTTTTCCACAATGAAACACAGATCTTCAGCTCTGCAGTATCATGCTGTGACTCTGGCATATACTGGTTCACCTCCAAAACCGAAACTTTAAAAAATCATCTCTTGGTGTCCACAAGACTTACACGACTGATTAAAACACAGAATACAGTAACCACTTCAGTTTCAATTATTTCTCATTTTAATAGAGCCTCCTATGTGGAGGCAGAGGAACATAGGCTGTATCCTATTTGGTAGGACTCATTTCCCATTTAGATTTTCAGATGGCCTTAATGACTTTGTTTACATAGGGGTACATTTAGAGGAGATGCTTACCCACTTCATGCTTCTACCAAGTATGGAAGGTCTTGGAGGACCTAAATTAGAAAGTTTCTCCCACCTTGGAGGTCATGAAAATAACAAGCGAATGATCATTAAACATGTACTTTTTGGTGAGTTCTGGTGTATGAAAGAGGTTCTCCCCAGTTTACTAACAAAAGGCTTAGCCACTTAAACTAGTCCTCTGAGAGAGTACAGCAATCCTGAGGGCAGCAAAGATGTGGGAGGTCAATGAAAGATTTTGACTAAACTGTCTTTTTCATAGTAAGGGTCCAGTGCAAGGTCTTAAATTCAGGATTGATTTCTTACAAACAGCTTTATTTAGTCATTCAGGTTTGCACTATTGTTTATGAAGCAGTACAACTGAACTTGTATGCTTGTGGTATGACTGCTTAGCAAGCATGCAGTGTAAAGTACATCTGAGGAATAAATAAAGAATTTAAAATTAAGTTATATTTGAAGACTTGGTTAAAGTCTTGAACTAAACAAGTGTCATGCACCCGAGTCTTCTTGTGATGTTCCCTTGTAAAATTTATTTAAACCTATGTTACTTATTGAAACCTCTGATGGCAAGTAACTCCTTTTTGGAATATGGGTTTGACAGTATGTTATATAGTCTATAATGACTATTTTGTCATCTCATTTTATTTTTGTATTGTTTTGTATTTCCATGTGCAGTAAACTAGATTTAGAATTAGGCCCATCAACAGTAGTTGAACATTTTGTTTAACTTCATATTTGTGTATCTGGCTTTTTTGTAACTTTTCATAATGGGCCTGTTGAGTGTTTAGTACTTTGCATTTGCTTCAGGAGCCTTTGCAATGCGTTGTGGTGAGCAGGTTTCAGGAAAACCAGCAGCGAGTTTAATTGCCACTGTTAAACTGTCTCATCCCCAGTGTGCAGTGCCACTTGAAAGAGGTTTCTGAAGCCAGCTCTGTATGTCTGAAAGTTTTCGTAGGTGTTGAAATTCAAAGTACTGAACAGAATGTTCTAAATTTATTTGCAAAAGTAGTGTGGCATTTCTTAGGAAACAATCACAAAGAAAATATTTTTCTGTTTTGATACTGTTTTGACCTTTCTGGTGCCCTGATAACTGGCATATAAGTTTTTAATTCTGTATTTAACTAACAGAAGAGATAAAACCCCAAGTGTCATATGAGTTCCAGTAATCAGAGGTTTTGTGAACTAGTGGACCTGTTCCTTTTTTTTGGTCCAAAATATTCTATAGACTTTGCAAACAGAGAGTAACTTTTTGTTTTTACAGCTTTTATTTGGTTTCAGGTAGTCACCATAATAATTAGGCTGCTTTCATGGTTTTCTTGTATTCCTAATGCTAACTGTTTAAAATAACAGGGACCTACAGTTATGACAAAAAAACCATTTTACATCTGCCTAAATTCTGTCTTGTCTTGCAGCTGTAAATTGTTGAGGGATGGCAGGCATCTTTTCACGTGTTTTGCTGTGTGTTTAAAGTTGGCCTTGAAACCACTGGAACTTAGTTGCATGTTAAAATGTGTGATTTTGTATTCCATTTAATGAGTGGATTTTGCAGCTTTAAAGTAAGACAAGAGGCTACATGTTGTGTGCAGAAGATGGTCCTTTTTTCATCTGCTGCTTGGTGTCTTAGTTTAGTATCTGCTGTCTAAAACATCAGAATGAACATTTGTCTTTTGTGATGGATGTGTGGGTTTGTATTTTGTTTTCCCCCAGAAGAAAAAGACAAAATAGTGTCTGTAAGGCGTGAAAAATGACAAAGTAGTGTCTGCAGATGATCTATGACTGCCTGCAGTGACAGACATCAGGTGTGGTGGTCTGCAGGCAGCACCAGGGTGTTCAGGAGCAGCTCCTTGGCTTTGAGTCATTTCAGCAAATTCCAGCTCTAAGGACAGCATGGCCCTGCAATGCCTGCATTGCAGCTTCTCTGCAAGGATAACCTGCTCAGAGTGCACTTACAGAACTTGGAGATGCTGCAATCATGAGTCATTTAGAAAATTTTAGTTAGGAGCCTGCTGTTCAGGGACAAACACTCACATGCAGTAGCTTTTCGAATACATTCCAACTTAATTAATTTATAAATTCTTTACTTTGACAATATTAAAAGGAAATTATTCCTGGGGGATTAATTTACCATTTTAATTAATCTTCTCAGGAGAAGATGATCTTCTGTGAATATCTTGCTAAACGTTTTTCCTGTAATTAAAAAGCTTGAAACTAACCAACCACAAACAAACAAAAAAGAGAAGAAAAACCACAAAAGGGATCTCTGTCTGTAAATACATGATGTGTGAGACCACCTACTAACCAGAAAATTGTCTTTTGATCTGAGACAGATAAAGGAAATAGTGAGAATCTTCCAGGTAGGTGTGAGATAGTGACCTGATAAGAAGCCAGATATAGTAAAAATGTTTGACTAGTTAAATACAGCATCCCTCTCACAGCGGGTCAGCTTTTGTGTGTTTCAGCTTGCATATTATACCACCATCACCCAATTCTTTTTCTTTGATGAATAGAAGGCTTTTTTCCTTTCTCCAGCTGAGAATCTCCCAGCTATTATCAACTACAACTTTAAATCTTTTTTCCCCCTCATTTATTCTTCTCATTCTACTGTTTTATTCTCTCTCTGCTCTTCTTATTCTCTTCATAGTTGCAGGGTTTCTGTGTGTGTAATTCTTATTTCTGATTGGTTTATGCTGCTAGGACTCAGTTTCTAAAATTGCAACATTATTCACTTTGGTAATGAACAATGCAAGAAAAATGCTTTAAGGGGTAAAAGGAATTCAGCCTGTCATAAGCACTAAAGTGTACTTGCTGCTTATGGACAGATTCCTCCTTCAGCCTAAAAGCTATATGGGATTTATAAATCCCATATAGTGTCAAAATCTGAAGGGTGGTTTAGCAATTGCCCTGACATGTCTTAGTATGCTGAGATTAAAGAAAAAACCAGAATCCTTTCTTATTTTTTTTCTTAGCTTGTTACTTATGAGACTATTTAATCAATAGTTTGTAGTTTACATTTGTTTTTTATTAAAAAAATAAAGTTCCCAGTAACAACACGACTGAAATTACATACTTTAGAAATGAACTCTGATTGTGTTTATGTTAAAAAACCCATTCTATTCAAACATCTGTTTGCACTTGGATGAAATAAAGAAAATGACCTTTCTATCCTGTGGGGTGTGTGCGGTTTCTTTGGTTCTGTTTTATTTTGCGTTATGAATAAATGTGCTGGGGCAACTGGGACTAACACAGCGACACTGAAATGGTACTGATGGCAGCATGGAATGTTTGAAACAGCAGGAATATGCTCTATATGTTCAGGGTTTTTTGTTATTCTGTCCTCACAATGCTGTCTTCAGTTAGTGTGAGCTATAGTGACTATTCATACGGATCTACATTGCATAACCATGCTCAGTTTGAACAAATAGAGGATGTCTTTAAGAAAGGAAACAAAACTTCTCCACTTTGTGTAGGAGGACTGTAAAATACCTTAAATGACTGTAAGAATGAGGATGTACTTTCCAAATCATTATTTCATATTTGGAATTGTGAGTAGCAGTTTGTCAGTCTTTCCCTATGTCTGTTAAAGATGTAATCTGGAAAATCAGCTGGCACATAAATTATTCAAATGCCATATTCCAGCTTTAAAAGTACAGGTGGCATCCAGAATCAAGTATTATTCATTTTTAGTGGAACCCTGGAGGTATTTAGTTGGATTTCCAAATAGTTTTGAGAAATAAAGCTTCATCTCTTGGATCTTCTGTGAGCTGCTGCTTGTTTGACAAAGTGGAGGTGGCAGAAATTGTGGATTTATTTACTATGGAATGTTTAATAGTCAGTGTAAACTTAGAGTGGAAGGTAAAGATATTTTTTCATGTGTAAACCAATACTTTTATGCCCGGCTGCTTTGTTGTCTACTGCCATTAGAGCTGGGACGTCAATCCAAGGACTTGAGTGCTCTCTTTTCCAGATAATTTGACTTCTTAAAAATAAACTCTGCCATGGATTTTTGTGTCCAGCTCCCTTGAGCATCTCTGGAAATTACAATACTTCCAATGATAGCAATGTAGAGAAAAAAACCTTTTGGTGTTTCTGCACTATGACTTGTCTGTAATTGCTACCTTGTGGACAGCTGAGAGATGTTGCCTTTTTCAGAAGGCAGATGTTAAGGCTCTTTGGTGCTAGGCTGCTGTTTGGACGGACCTTATGGCCCTTTGAATTAGCTGAGTCATTTAAAAATTAATTTTAAAATACCACAATAGCTTTATCTAACCCTGTCTGTCTGCCACCCATGTGCACTTATTTTGAGGAGAAACACACCCAGGAGAAAATTATTATGTGTATCTTCCAGGTCCTGCAGTTTGACTCGGTAGGTGAAGGTGTAAGAATCACATTCTTGGGTAGCTAATTCAGTTGCAACCTATGTTTATGTTGGTTCTTGGTTCTCTGTGGTTAGTCTGTAAAAATAAACAAAATTGAGAGAGTGAGATAAAAACTCTCACCAGTCAATCTTGATAGTTACAAAAAATGATTATTAGTGAAACTGTCTTTGCAATCAGGGAGACTTGAGCAGACTTTTGTTAGGGAACCTGCTACAGTTTCAGGTAACTCTGACCCTTTTTTTCTAGCTATACAGAGGAAAAGTGTTTTGTTATAGTTATGCTGGTTGAGTCGAGGTGTGCATGTAGATGTGGTTGCTGCTAATGGATGTTTTTCTCTTGCCTAGATGAGGTGCTGTGCATCAACCTGAGCATCACTGTGCTGCTGTCTGTGTGCTGCTGTTTATTGAAATAACCATCTGGAATTCTTTCCCCCCCCTCAGAATGAACAGAATCCTGTAACTCTGTAGAATGCATTCTGCATACAATTAGTGTTTTTCCCTGTTAACCTTTCCCTGACCTTTTCTTTCTAAAGGAGTATTCTCCATTATCCAAACCTAAGAAAGGTAATTTGGTATTAATATTTTGTCCTGTTTCTCTTAAGAGGAATTTAGTGTGGCTTATTTAGGGGGAAAAAGTGTTTGTATGCAAAATAAATGTAAAGTCCAGCTTGTAAATATATGTTGGATTATATCATCTGACCAAATGCTAATATTTAGCAATAATGAGGGCAATAATTACTGTCTTGGACAACTTGGAAATATTAGCTGCAGGCATTTTAAAATGTTAATAACCTTCAGTCCACTAGTCCAGACAGTTTCTGAATGCTGAGGAAGTTGTTAAATAATGAAGTGCGGTGATGTTCGCCAGCAGCAGCCTAGCAGCCAACAGAGCAGGTACTACTGTGTGTGACATTTCACATGTAGGGGATGAATATTAACCACTTCACCAGAACAATGTCATTTTTAGAGGCTGGTGGTTTTTAAAGGCTAAGCCCCAGATGAGAAGCACAGGAAAAGGAGTGAAGTGGAAGAGGACAGGAGGTCAGAGTACGTGGTGCAGGTTTCCAGGTAGCCTCTTTTCCTGCCTCTGTTAACTGTCGCCTCCAGCACTTGGCACCTGATCTGTGGTTTTTTAGAAAGACATATTGTTTCATTTACTGTAGTGGCAGAAGAAACTAACTTTCAGAGAGAGGTTATGTAGGGAGAAAGAAGTAGACTTCAATTTATAGTGATTCATCCCATGGTTTTGCTGAAATGCAATTGACATAAGTTTTAAGATAACCTTATTAATTTTTATTTGCAGAAAGAAGTATGTGAATATCTTTTATTGCCAAAAATTGTGTGAACAGCTTTTTCAGCATGACCAGGTTTTCAGCTTATTTCTTCTTTTTTTTTTTTTTCTTTCCACTATTTGTTGTTTTCATTCAGATTCAGGTAGAAATATGCTTTAAATGTAATTGGATTTGAGCATCTCCATGATTTAAATTACCTGTACTGGCAAAGCTGTTCATGTGCTGATTTAATAGGCTCTAATGTCATATATAAATTGCCTGCAGTAGGTTGTGGGAGTTTCTCATGTCTGGACTGAGATGCTCAGAAGGAAGAGGAATGTCAGTGATGCTCTCCTGTATAATGGCACCAGTCTAGCTTATGCTCTGATCGGTTTTCCCACGAGTAAAAATTCTTCAGATCATGTCATGTCACCAAATACTCATTTTGTTCTGAGAAGAGACGTAGTTGTGCTGGCAAAGCAGCTTTTGCAAATGTCTCCACTTGTGTCAGGTTTGTCTGCTTTGCAGGCTGTTACTTTTATAGACCTGCCTGGAGAGAGAGTGTAGGTGTGATAATAACAGCTTTCATTTTAATAAAATGTAGTGGAGTGTTTGTAGTCTCTTTGCTCTCTTTCTGTACAAGTATTACTTCACCAATTTATTAAGTGACTGTTAAGCTAATTAATGACTAATTAAATGACTGTTAGCTAATTAAGCTAATTTTTGGATGTCTATGGTGTCAATAGGTATGTCTCATCTCACTATACTGCTATTCATGTGGGAAACAGTCTTATAACTTTCCAATAGATTACAAAAACATGGTGCAACTCGTTACAAACCATGTTTGGAGGACAGAAAGGGTGAGGGAAGAATGCTAAGGTGGTAAATATTGCTGTATGAAACCATTAGGCAGGCTGACTTCAAAGCAGGGCTTGGAACACTGACTATTTCAGGAGGATGAGCAGGAGCATGGATTGACTGGGCCTTTTGTGGTATTATTTCTGATTTTACTGGTCTGGCATGTCTTTCAAAAAGAAGTGCTGCTGTTGTAAGGGGATTGTGTGGTTTGAGGAGGAGGATAAAATTTTCCTGTGGGGAGAACAGACATAGTTTTAGTGAATTAATAAGAGAAACAACCTTTCTATACATTTATGCTTGGCTACCAAACAGTGCTCGTAGAGAGAAAATGGAGAGCTAGTTAATGTTTTTGTCCCCCATTCATTGAAAATATAGGACCTGCAAATACAAGTTTAAAGTATTTAAATATATTTTTTTGTTGCTTAAAAACTGCCAATTATTCCAAATTGAAGTTGAAATTAACATTGCTAATGTCAATTAAAACAAGCAAGAGCTCCCAATTTCAATGAAATGTCCTTACATGGAATAATTACATTTTTAATTCTTTACTTAATACCAGGCAAACTAAAAGAAAACAGAAGGAAATTATTGGTGCTGGCATTGGATACACTGCTAGCACTGCTTCAAAACATGAGCAACATTAAAAATTAATACATTCAATAAAACTTGAAAGTATGAAGAAAATAAATAACACTTCAAGATGCCCATTATCTCAAATTTGTTCTTTTACAGGAAAGCTTATAGGCTGTCTTATTTCTGTTCAGGAACATATTCTAAAACCTGACAAAGACTCAACCTTTGGTTGCTATTGGAAATGAAATGTATTTACTCCTTGGTATCTTAAGACAGCGAAGCATTTATTTGGCTTTAAATGTTCTGGAAGTGTTAGGAGTAGCATCTGTATTTGTGTTTGGGATGCTCTCGTTCTCTGCAAGGCTGTATTGCATGCAAGGGATTGAAAGAAAAATCATGGCATAAAGTTCTTGAATACATAAATCTCTTAAGTAAAGTTTTTCCTAATTCTTGGTTCCAGACTGTACTCGAGAGAGAAGTTTTATTTTGGTAATCTGAAAACAGATCTTTTTCCATCATGGCTAAACAGTAATTTTAAAGACAATGCTACTTGTGTAAACTTTGGAGGCAAAAAATAGACTTCCAGTAGTCGTAAGAGCTTGTTTGTCATGGCTGTGTTGTTGCTCATAGGAAGGTTTGCAATTTGTTTAATTACAGCTTCCTCTGTAGGCAGTGGAAAAAGTTACAACTTTTTTGTACCTGATGGTTCTTTTTACATACTTTGAAAGCTGACATGCCAAATTTGACAGGAAAAATATTTGTTTGTTTTCTCCACCTGCAGTTAAGAGGCAACTTCTTCAAGTAGTCACTATCTAGATTTACCACATATAAAAGTGAATCATTTTAGCACTTCTGACAGCATGCATTTAACAGCACGTGTTGAGCATAGCAAAGAGGGAGCAGCAAGTAGATGGAGCAGTCCATCAGCAGCTGCCAAAACTGTACATTGGATTTAAGCCACAGCTATTAATCATTTCTTCTGTGAAAAGGAAAAAAATGCATCAAAAGCCTTTAGGGCGTTGGGAGGGGAAATTCCTTCCCTCTGCTAAGCAGAGAAATATACTTTATTTAGTCATACAGCAGCCTCTTAAGTTGTCTGAACTAGTGGAGTTTGCTTATGAGATGTTTCACTTTTACAAGTTTCATTTGCTGCAAATATACTAGCAAAAGGTTTTTCTGAAAATGCAACTGAGGCCATCAGGATTAATTTATTGTCTTTTAAACAAAGCTGCAAAAAATTTATCTACTAAATTCTCTTTGTGTTTCCACAGAATAGAAAGGGAGGATATGAACCAAAATTGCTTCTGTTGCTGCTTTGAGGTGTTGCAAGTTCACTTTCTCTCCGTTACCATCTGAAATTTATTTATGTATTTATTTGTTTGTTTATTTATTTTTGAAGCCCCAAAAAGACATTTAATGGTTGGGGTTGGAGGGGACCTTTAGAGGTCATCTGGTCCAGCCAGGCTAAGAGCAAGGCCATCTTCAGCTAGGTCAGGTTGGCCAACCTGGCCTGGAATGTGTCCAGGGAAGGGGCATCTACCACTCCTTTGGACAACCAGTCATTCACTGGTCTCATCATAGAAAAAAATTAAAAATTCTTCCTTATATCTAGAAGATAACTCGATAGTGTTTCTAAATCAGGGTTTTTAGTATTTCTAGGTTTTTTGTATTTCTAAATTTTTTCAACACTTAAAATTACTCAGACAACATCTTTTGCTTGTGTGCTGTCGCTGTCAGAGCATGAGTTGTGCTGGGTTGAAAATAGAGCTCTAGAAATGGGCGTGTTGGTGGAACCTGAAGAAAATGTTTTTCTTCAGATTTATATAAGCTCCCCAGACCGCCTGACTTGCTCAGATTTAAAGGGATGTCTTGCAAAACCCCTGCAGTGAGTCATGAACATTTTTATCTCAGGAAAATTTGAATTTCCATTTCAGGAAATGGAATATAAATAACCTTCAGTAAGAAGACCAGAAATTCTTTGGATAATATAACGTTTTAACAGTAAATAGTAAATGGCTGGTATTTTCAAGTTTGAGAATTAGTCAGCTGCAAGTCAATGATATTTATAAAATTTTCAAAATATATTTTTTAACATGTTAAATGTTTTTCTAGATCATGGATACTAAAATAGTTGTAAATCCTGGAGATGGATATAGCTATAGAGAATCTCTGCTTTTATTTCCTTCTTTGAAATTTTGAATTAGGGATTTGGAACAGGCGTTTGAGTTATTAAAAAAACATAATAAATGGCTTAGTATGCACCAGTATTTCTTATTTACGCTTGCATTGGTACAAGCTGGACTTTCAGTCAGCATAAACTGAAAAGAAAAGGTACATTTGGGTCCTGTAGGGAATGACTGCCTCCCAGTAGTCAAAAATGTTACTTTTGTTGCATCATGATTTGCAGAAATCTGTGCAGATCATGACTCCAGAAAGTTCCTCTGTGCTGCATAGCTGTTAAAGAACTTCCATGGATTTAAATATTCACTCGAGTGCTATGAGGAGTGGTATTATTGCACGTGAGACAGACACCTTAAAATTTTTCCAACAAATTTTGCAAATAGAATACTAAATTGGCAGCAGGGCAATGAGAAGAAAGATGCCATTTATTCAGTGAGATGTAGTTTTGTTAGGCATTCAGAGAGGAAAACTTGCTCGTATGCTCAGACTGAGAGAGGGGAGTGTGGACCAGGTGAGAAGATAGAAAATGGAATCTTGGAGCTGTTGGTAAAGACAAACCAGCTCCTCAGAGATGAGGCATCTGTTGGTGAATGATGCTGCTGCTTGTTTTGAAATGAGTAGGAGTGCTGCAACCAAAACTTATTTGGCACTGCTGGCTTTAAAGGCCTTCTCAACCTTCCTCTATGGATTCCTTGTTTTGCTCTAATAGTGACTGGAAAGGAATCTTGATGAAGCAGAATCCTCAATTAGTACTAACGCGTGCAAGGAGGAATGTTGCTGGTATCTCTTATGGTCCCAGCCCTCCTCATGTTTTTCACGTTCTCTTCAGCAATTATGCTGTCAGGGATGGTAGCTGATTGACAGCCATGCTTTGCATATTGGACAAGTGAATGACAGAAGAAAAGCAGTCTTTGTGGCTTCGGGAGAGGCCTGGCTTGTGCTGGGTGGAATATATGCAATTTTATGCTGTCATTTAAAATGCAGGATTTAATTGCAAGAAGTAATGCCAGCTCACTCGTGTAGCAAATAGGAAGGAAGTAAACACTGTAAAATAAGTATGCAAATATATTCTTGTGCTCTGGGCTTATTAACTGGTTATAATATCTTTATGGTACTGCCTAGTAATGGTGAAGTTATTAATCCTAGCAATCTCTTTGAGATGGATTTTTTTGTAATACTTCCATTGTCTCAACTCCTAAAGAAGCTAGACAGTGGTATTGTGGGAGAAAAATTAGTAGATGTTTAATATTAGAGTGTAATTAAATAACAAGTTAACAATTCTCAATGGCAGACAAAGAATTCTTAACTTGCAGTAGTGAAAGACTTAGCTCTGTCCTTGTTGATACTGACCTGATAAAAAAGGCCTTTCTTATGGCACCTTCCCTATGCTTAACATTTTAGGAGCCTCAGCTGAAATTTTTATAGTTAAAAAATAGATTTTTTCAACTGAAATATTTTGTTGTATGTGTTTCTTTCTTCTGTCATTTTCCCAGGTGCAGCACCTTCTAAGCAGAACCATCCTGGTAAAGAGAACTCTTAAAGTGCCAGAGTCTTTCTCCACTGGAAAGGCTGTGCTGCATCCTACAAGTGTATTTTTGATGTTACAGCCTCAATACTCCTTATGTGCATGTTTGGAAATGTTTAAAATACATTGTAGTATATAAACTCCCTTGCGATTTCTCTGTTGACGAGCTTCAGGTTGATTGAAAACCTTTCCTGGCTAATTAATTTGAAAAAATAAACAAGAATTTTTGCTAAGTACTTTTAATAGGGCTTCCTGAGCCATGTGGTGTGATTATGCTGCTGCATTAAACACAAGATTGTTAGGAAAAAGGGTGTGTACAGTTTTTGTTGGATAATTAAATGAGGCATAAAAAGATAGCTCTCTTTGTTCTGACCTTGTGAATGCATTTAGCTTGCAGTTCTGTTAGTTTAGTTGAGATGTTGCAATGCTTGAACTTGGTGATAGGAGCTCTATACCTTTCTCTGATGCTTTCCAATGCTATAGTGGTTCTTGAATAGATAATAGATATAGATAATACATAAATTTTATATGTATTTGTTGGCATCTGCCATCTGTCACCTAAACCTCTGAGCTTCTCTTTTTCCAAAACCTGTCCCTTAAGGAGTATTTTTTCCCTCTGCTTCCGTAGTCCATTGTGGGTGCTGTGGGCAATGACCTGCAAGGCTTTATCATGAGGAGTGTCAAGTCTGTAGCTTGATTTCATGGACTTGTTTTATACAAAATATTGTAAAAATAAAGACATGATTTTTACTGAGAGAGAAAGTGAGATATTTTACCCCCCCAAAATGTATGTAATGCACGCTGTCCAAGGGGACTTAAGAGTTTATTAAAGGTCATTAGTCAGATATCTTAACTTCTTGGCTTTTGTTGTCATGAAAATATTTCCATGTTGCTGTGGCATGTCTAAAAATAGTGACTACATCCCCATATTTTTGTGCAGTTCCAAATAAAAATGCATCCTGTTGATCATATAAAAAATACCCAGTGGATATCTATGTTTTAAAAAAATCAGATTTGTTTTCTTGAAGATTTAGAGGAGGTTCGCCAAGCAGGAAGAGAGATATTTGCAGATGGGAACTCTTCAATTTTTAGCAGGAAAGACCTATCTTTCAAGAAGAATGGGTCTTTTAGTCTGTGCTTTAAGCCTCAGAATGCTATACAATCTGAATGTCAGATGGAGAATAATTTAATGGAAGGCATTTTCTTATAGTGTTTTCTCCCTGAAAACAAGTGAAAATGATGCATGTGTGTCCTGTCATGGGTCATATCAACCCATATGTTGGGTTTTTGTGGGAGAAACCCAACAGTCAGGGACTTCTGTGTGCTCAGACAAAATGCAGCTCATTACAGGAGTATGGATATTCTAGAAGCTATAACTTATTTTATGGTATGTTTATGTCCAGTCTTATGGCTTTGTCTGTGCTCAAATTGTGTAATTTTTTAAACAACAAAACTTTGCTTTTCCCCCAATAATAGACAGTCCAAATAATTACTGAAGAAGATTACTAAATTAATTACCAAAGAGGATTACCCAGTAGCCATCATGATTGAGGAAGACTGCGATGATATGAGTGCTGGCAAAAGATGTAAACCTGAAACTGAAAAGCTGACTGTAGTGTTCGGATGGGCACAGGTTTGTTATGAGGTATTAGGATGGCCCTGGAATCTCAGAGTGTTGGAAAATTGTTGGTTTGTGTTGTTGTGTAGTAAGAGGAAAGGTGAAATAAACACTTGTAACAATACATGTCAGTATCAAATGTATCTTTTACACTGAGTGTCTGGCAGGGCTGTTGGAAGAGCATGGATGAAGGAAAATTAATTTCTACAGAGTAAACCAAAAATGACCACTAATTCCCTTCTCCCTTGAACGAGTTCCTGCCAAAGATGGTTCTGCTGCTCTGTAACCCTTCCTGAAGGCAGCTTTCAAGGGCTTGTCTAGCTCCTATTCAGTCTCACTTGGAACTGTTTTGCTTCTCACCTTCTCCTTGTAAGCCTT
Source organism: Zonotrichia leucophrys gambelii (assembly GCF_028769735.1). NCBI lineage: Eukaryota > Metazoa > Chordata > Aves > Passeriformes > Passerellidae > Zonotrichia > Zonotrichia leucophrys. Next base: position 22,265,210 of record NC_088173.1, on the reverse strand, counting down.
TGCGTGCTTTCACCCTCTAACTTTCAATGGTTGCTGTAATCGAGCTGATGGTCCTGGTAAGGTGTCCCTAAACATCCTCATCCTGAGTTTGAAATTAAAGGAGGTAGAGTGAGGATTGACTTTACTGGGTGCTTATCTGTTGTATTTGCATTATTTAATACAGGGAAGGAAAGAAGGGAAAGGTGGTTGTGATGACTTGTGAGTTTTCTGGCCTGGAATTTGGAAAACCGTAGAGAGGGGAGTGGTGGATGCAGAAAGGCTTATAGAACTAATGAAAAAGGGGAAAGGAGATGGATGGAATCAGAATGTTCAGAGGCTGTGTTTCTAGTGAGATTACTGCACAGAGAGGAGAGTTTGCTGCAGAGGACATGACAAAGCAGGTGACTCACCAGCTGCTGGTGGCACGAGGTGGCCAGGGCTGTGCTGCAGAGGCAGCCGCTGTGCATGTGCTTGTGGAGGATGTGCCAGCTGATGCTGTGGGCAAGCTTTTTGGGGCTTGAGTTCTCTGATTCACTTTTACAGCACAGCTGCTGTGTGGGACCAGCTCCTGGGTGCAACTGTTGCTATATTTATGAAGTGCAAATGCATAGGATTCATCTTTGGCTGTGGCAAGGAAGGTTATAGATAATAAATGGCAATTGTTTGGTAATGAGAGAGGTGTCACTTCCCAAATCAACTTAAGCTATGCTTTCATTAAAGCAATTGTAGTCTTTTGTTTGCTACACCAAATCACAACTTTTACACAACAGACAAAGATGATGTATAGAAATTGTCCTAACACCAAATCAATATGTTCAAGTATGATCTCATTCAGTTCCCTAAGTAGATTCTGTTCCTAAGTCTAAAGCAGCAGCTGGTGGAGCTGGGGAGTTGACACCACCAAACAGTAGCCTCCCAGAAAGTGCAACAGCACAGGTTTCTCCCTTAGAGCTTTTGCCTGTAGCAGGAGTTATTTTTAAATGAACTGAACAAAAACATTTTGGATTTTTCCAATCATAGTGAAACCTGGGGAAACGGGTAATATTTTTCTTTTAGAAGTACTAATTCCAGGTGATGGGACTCATCACTCAGTAGCTATGCAAAGGCTAAGCACTGTGTTCTTAATCTCAATATTTTGGGAGCTGGGTTCACTATGTGTGCTATTTAATGCTGAAAAATGAGTTTAATACAGGAAATCCTGTTTGGGTGCTGCTGGGATGATGGCAAAAGAATGTATATCAGAAACAAATTCCTTCAGCAAAACCAAAAGCTGTTTCTGAGCCTCATTCGACAGATGCAGATAGCTCTGTCAGGCTTTGGTTTTGGTTTTTTGGTTCTTTAGTTAAAAAAAAAATTTCATGCTAGTAATATCTCTGTATTTGTCAGGATCAGCTGGTGTCTGGACTTAGTGAACGAATCTGAATTATATTCCTTCTACATTTCTCACTTTGGATCTATGGACTCTGCTTATAGCAGAGCTTTTATTAGCAACTTAGTATTTAAAATATAACTTTATCTTTATTAACTGTTCCTAGTTTGTAATTGTGTGCCTAGTCTCGTTTGTGGCCACTCAATTTGGGATTAACAGATCCATCTCTCCTTCCTTCTTTCAAAGGAACCTATTTATAGCTCAACAGAGCAAATATCTTAGCAGTGTTGTTCAAACTGTATAACTGCTGTGGAGCATGAGAACTAGAGAGCTGAGGAAATAAAATTGCTATTTTCCTAACTGTAATTGATTTTCCCCTTCACTCATTTCTTATGAATAAGAGGGCCAGATTGAAAGTTTAATTGACAGCAAATAAATTCAATAGAAAAAATTTAAAGGATAAATTGGGGATGTAGTTCTTTCATCTTCAAAGAAAATATTGAGGATTTTCCTGTCTTGTTGATTGTGATGGGCTTATTGAGTGCTGAATGGTGCTGGAGTTACTTGTGAGGCAACCCTGCTTCTCTGTGATCTCAGGTGTTTATCAAAAGGGATACAAGTATATTAAGTTGGTTTTGTTGTGGTTGAACAAATGTTTCCAAGTAATATTTTAACTCAGGTTTGTGAACAAATTGATATTTCTTTGACTTGTTCAGAAAGTTATGTGGGCAGCTTATTTTTTTTCTCAGTAGTGGAACCTGTATAGATACTTCTCCTGATCCATTCCTCTCTCATCTTTTTAATGTAGCTTAATGCTTAATACACTGAAGATGCTAAGCTACGAAACATGAATTTAGCACAACTGCCGCCATTCTAAATTCTTCTGAGTCACTTTGAATAGCCCAGAGCTGGTGGGAGGAGGAGGGAAAGTGGGAGAAACAATACTTTGTGCCACCCAAATTGAGCAATAAGTTATTGCTGCATGGAGTTTCTGAGAAATCCAAAATTGTTGGTCTCCAGAAGATGAAGCTTTAATTACACCCTCTTAAATGTTGCTTGCCCTTATTTATTTTCTCAAAATTTTGGTCAAAGTTTTTGTCCAGTTTTATTCCAACTTTTGAACTCCTTTCACAAATGTGAGTGGCCTTTTATATTAAATATCTTGCAGAACTGGTGTCAGTTCAGAGTTGCAGGAGGAGAAAAATATGCTTGGCACACAGAATGAATCTTGACACAGGCAGCTGATGAACAGTGGGGGAAAAAGGGCATTTTAAACCTAAAATATGCTCATGAGAAAAATCTTGTAATAGAAATTATTAAGTGTAAGTGGAAAAACCCCACTTACATTATGTTCAGTGTTGATTCCTCTACTGCACGCAGTGAAGTTTTTGCTTCTGTTTTCAGCTGTTTTAATTCCGTAGTCGCTGCAGTGTGTGCAGCTCTGTTCTTGCTGACAACATGAGGTAGGCATGTTTATTATGGTGGGGTGTTTTGAAAGCTTTAATGGCAAGAAGGGTTCATTCACCTATTTGTAACTCATGGCATTCAGGGTGTGGGTGCAGGCTGAAAAAGGACTCTGTCTCAGAGGTATGCAAGAGCTACAATTTCTGTTTCACCTCATGGAAGAAAATGATCTATGGTTAATCATGTCACCTTCCTCCTCCTCGTTATGGTGCCAAAAGGTGGGAAGGATAATAGGGGAGGATGTGTGCCAGAGCTGAGATGGCAGAGATAGATCCAAGGGAACTCAACTTACTGGTTTGAGAATCCTGAAACCAATTACCGTGCCTGGGTTGGTACTGAAGAATGAGGAACAGGGGATACCTCTCTCCTTCGTAGTATTGCCTTCATAATTGTCAGATTGACACCTGAGTGTAATCCCCAGGGTCTGTTACTCGCTCATCTACATGCCCTGTTTCTGAAGCTGAAAACAAGCAGCTTAGCTGGGGACAGACTCGGGGCAGGGCTGGAGAGGAGTGAGTGATAGCACTGAGCAGCAGAAGCATTACCCTCGGTGAGTTGTGCAAACTTCCTACCTGCGCTCTTAAACCATGGTGCTATTCCAAACAGTCAAGTATGCAGTATAAACCTTTACCTATTAAACTCCCCTGAGCAAGGCAGGGCACCATTCTGCCTGCTAATAGTACTAATAGCAGGAAATGAATGACTTAATTTCCCTCTATTCTGCTGACAAATTGCTCTTCTAAAGTGGGCGGGGAAGTTGAGTTGGAATGGAAAAAAAACCTTGCTAGTATTTCAGTCATACTGGTTTTTGTGATTTTATTTTTTCTTCTTTTCCCTTTTTGTTTTTTAAACAAATCTTCCCAATACCAAAAATAGTTGAATACACTGTGCTTACTGCTCTTTGACTTGGTAGAATGCTTGTGCTTGGTCAGATGCTCTCTTTGTTCCTTTTTATTTTATGGCAAGGATAACCATAATCTTAAAAGCCAGCCATTCTAATTATTGAGGTAATAAATAGTTACAGTAGCTGTAGCCCAATGATGCAAGCCATTGTACCATCCCCTACAGGTGTTTTCTCATAAAGAGCAGATGGCTGGTACGTTACTGATTCCTCATGGACAACAAATTAGGAGAAGGCAGATATATTTACTACTTCTAGAAAACAAATTTAACTCCATGCAATTTCATTCTTTTAAAGGTTTCTCCTTGTTTCTGTCCTTGAGAGAAAGGTTTATGTAACCTTTATTAAAAGCAGAATGAAGAAAATATACAGAATTTTGATCTTGTTGTTCAAGTTACAAGTATTTAGGAATTGTGTATGTAGGTGAGCATGTATAAATTATAATGGTTTGTATATGGAATTTGAAGTATAAATATTACCAAATCTAAGCAATCAAAAATCATGTGGTGGGCTTCAACGAATACACTGGTTTATTAATAAAATGAGAAAAAAGTTGTTTTGTTTTTCTACATGATACACTTGAGCTTTTTTTAGGACTGAAATAAAAGAGGCCACTGAGTGACTGAATCCATCTTTTGCTGTGTCAGGCTGCTGTGCAGCAGAGTATTTCCTAAACTGTTTGTATTCCTTTCCAAATTCCCATTGCAGTGGTGCTTGTGTTACTGGGTCAGCTTTGTCTTTTAATAGCCTTGTGTATATTCTAGTTATCTTTATTTCTAGAGAGCTGCATTTGCCTGTGACCTCTCCTGTGTTTTACCATAGCTGGCGTTTTGGGAATACTCTCTTGCAGAACAGACTCTTTTCTGCAGCTCTCCTGGTTTTGAATTAATCTGAAGGAAATGGCTAGATTAAATCTTGAGAGCAATTTGTAGAAAGGCTCAAGTGGTTTTGCTGTTATCATAGTGTTTACTTCTCTCATGGCTACATTATGTGCTCTCAAAACTGTCATGTTATCAAATAGTAAGCAAGTTTTTTTTTTATTAGCTCATAAATGTTTTTTAAGCATTTATGACTGGTTTTTGAAATGCTTTCATTTGTCATAGGCATAATTTGGAAAAAAGTTCATTAATGAAAAGATTACAGTGATATCTGTCTGTAATACTTTGCTATATTCCCTTTTAACTAAATATTTGGTTTTTGTGTTTCTTTGTTATGTTCTCCATATTTACAAGTATTCCATGTGGCACTACAGTGGTAGTGGTGTTCTGTGTGGTGTTTGTCAGAACCATCTGTCTTTCTGGATCCTGTCTAAAAAGGCAACAAAAACCCATAGCCAAGTGTAACTAAAAATGTGGGTTTGGGTATATTGTTACCTATGTAGTGACTTTTATTTTCTCTATGACCTCTGCATTTAGTGAAAACCCCTATATTGTTGTATATGATAATAATAGTTGACAAGACTGTTTCCTTATGTGCCGTATTTCAGTGAAGCTACTGCAGGGGCTGTGTGCCCTGTGTGTATGTGCCCATCACTTGACAGACCCACTGGAAGCCCCAAGAATGGGTGAACTTGGGCTTCATCAGCCCCTCAGATTTAGAGCATCGGCCTTTGTCCCTTGTGTCTTTTGCATCTGGTTGTTTACCCTTCTATAGATTTTTTTTTTCCTCCTAGTGGCTGTTGTTTTACCTCTCATATCATCCAGTGCGGTGTTTTGTTCATGGCTATTAGTAAAGATATAAATAAGATGATATCTAATCTCCCATTAAACATTTTGGAGCAGCCCTGTTGCACCCTCAGCAGATTTGCAGATGATGCTGAGCTGAGTGGTGCAGTTGGCACACCTGAAGGATGGGATGCCATCCAGAGGGGCCTGGGTCAGCTCAAGAAGTGGGCTCATGGGAACACTGTGAGGTTTAATGAGACAAAAGTGCTGCACCTGGGTTGGGGAAATCCCCAGTATCAACCCAGGCTGGGGATGGGCAGGTCAGGAGCTGCCCTTCCCAGAGGGACTTGGGGGTGCTGGTGGCTGAGGGGCTGGACATGACCCAGCCATGGGCACTCACAGCCCAGAGAGCCAAACGTGTCCTGGGCTGCATCCCAAACAGTGTGGGCAGCAGGGGAGGGAGAGATTCTGCCCCTCTGCTCTGGCAAGACCCCACCTGGAACCCTGCATCCAGCTCTGGGGTCCCAGCACAGGAAGGACGTGGAACTGTTGGAGTGGGTCCAGCTGAGCCACCAAGTTGATCAGAGAGATGGTGCTCCTCTTCTTTGAGGAAGGGCTGAGAAAATTGAGACTGTTCAGCTTGGAAAAGAGGACTTCAGGCGACCTAGTTGCTGCTTTCCAGTACTTGGAGAGCCTACCAAAAAAAAAATTGGAGAGAGGACTTGCAAGAGTATGTAGTGACAAGACAAGGGGGAATGACTTCAAACTGAGAGTAAGTTTAGATGTTAGGAAAAAATACTTTACTCTGAGGGTGGTGAGGCACTGAAACAGGTTGCCAGAGAAGTTATGGGTGCCCCATCCCTGGAAGTGTTGGAACTAGATATTAAGGTCTCTTTCATCTGCAAACCATTCTATGATTCTCTGATTCTTTCTTTACTGTCTACTAAGGTGCTTGAAGAAGCTTTGGATGTTTAGTTTGCTTTGCAATTTTCAGCTCCATTTGATATATGATGATACTAGTTTCTGTCACATCCAGGTAACAAACTGGCTGCTGTTATGGAGCTGCTTATGCAAAGAAAGAGAGGAGATGAGTTCTTGGGAGTGTGGGGAGGTAGTAAAGATACATTTTTCAAAAATACCTGTCAAGATTTGTCATCACTCTTTTAAGACACCGACGTAGCAGAATGAGTTCTGAAACTGCATTGGTCATGTCTGAGCACTGAAACACCTGCAAATGGATGTAAACCCGTGCTGGCTGAAAGTAAAGAGGTTTTGCCAAAATAGGGATGTGAAAGCCACGTGTCTCATTTTGTTCTTGGTCTCCAGTAGATGCCTTCCTTTCTTCTGAGGGATAAATAAATGATCAAACTGGATCTATGTATGCCTTGGGTGTTTGTAAATCAAATTTTTGAGCAGGCTGCCTTGATTCTGTCAGTGTTTTTTTCAAAACTATTGTTATCTGGAACATACAAGGAAGCTGTCATATAGCTGTCGTAGCCAAAGCAAATGCTGTAGGCTAAGTATTGGTGATGCCAGATAAGCAGAGAAGTGTAGACTTGTTCACACAAGTATTCAATTTTGTGTAAAATGGCTAAGTAACTTTTTTCCCAATTCATCTGGTAATTATAAAAAGAACAACAATATAAGAGTGGCTTGATAATATTATGGTTATTCTTAAAGAAATTGAAGAATGTTCAAGCACTTAATAGTGAAGATAATGAACCTAATTTCATTTAGTAAGATGAATGTAGTGTCTCTGATCTTGGAATTCTAGGTTGAGTGCAAAACCTTGAATTAGTTGAGCAAGAAGATTTCCTTTTTATGGAGGATATTAAACACCTCTGTCAAACCACTTCTCAGAGTGTGCTCCTGCAAAGTAACAGTAAGCCTTAAATCCCAACATTTTGCACTTGCAAGTCTGTCTTCTAGAAGATGAGTGGGAAAATTTAAATTTGAAGGTCTACAAAAGTCCTTTCAGAAGATAGTGCCTATTCAGCTCAAAAAAAAAAAAAAAATTCATAGACAAGAAAAGAAAGATGCATTGTTTTGTTCTCATTCTGGAATAGCAAGCTTTCATTTTCATCTTAAAAGACAGTAAGTACTCAGTGTGCAGCATGATAACTGTACACAAAATATAGAAATTGCAATTGCTTATTCATTGAGCACAAATCCAGTGAAAGGTTGTGGGGCTGGTAATAATCTGTATAGTCTCTGCACCATTTCGGCTTTCAAATCCCAAATACAACTACAAAGTGAATTTGACCTTAGATGTTTGTGCCATTTGTGAGACAATGAAGTAGTATGGGATTTTTCCTGAAGCAGAATCAATCAAAATATATAAATGCAAAAGGCTACGTAAACATTTGTGTAGCAGGTCCGTGGGGGTTGGGAGCCGTGCAGAGGAGAGGAGGAAGGAATTGCTCCTTTAATTTGCTGGTACTGTGATACCTTTGGGAAATAAAAAGGCAGGGAGAACAGTATAGTTCATGATCTTTCATAATCCTGTCTTTCCTGTGGTGGAAGTGCTCAGAGGGGTTGTACTGCCGTAGCTGTACTTGCACAGAGTTTGTTTTGCTGGGAAGGAGGTGATATTTCCTTATGCAGTAAGGAAGGTGCTTCCTTTTACCCCCGTGCCTTTGTGTTTGTGCTGCAGCTGACTTGCTCCAATTATGCTCTCTATTTTAAGTGGCTATTACAGCTCTGCTTTCTTTTGGCAGTAGCTCATACATAACAAAGCAACCTCAGTGTACACGATATATGGCTTTGCCTATTTTATGCTTGTAGTGGTTGGAGTGGGGAAAAAACCAAAATTGGAGGAGGAGGAGTTGCTTTATACTGGAACACAAGAAATACCTACGTTAAAATCTGCCCAGAAGTCACCTGGCAGATAGAAATTTGGACAGCCTGAAATATTTCTTTCTAATGAGAATGTTGTATGGCCTTGTTACAGGGAGCAGTCTTACAAAAGGACTTGTAGATACTCAGTTCAGTCACGTTGTACCTAATTCAGGTTATGAATTTGGTGCTGCAATACCTTCTCTGGTATTCAGTTAAAGTGGACCCACCATACTATTGCTGTGCTTTGAGCATATGCTAAAGCAATAATATTTTTTTCCTTTGGTCTAATACAATTTCTGTCAACTTGGTCTGAAACCAGAAATATACCTCTTTATTATTTTATGGTGGGTGATGCTTCATGAATGTTGTAGTGGTCTTTGTTTACCATAGCATCTTTTTTAAATGGTGAAATGTGTGCCATGGGCAGTTGGGAAAACAGGAAAACTACATTATTTAAAAATGCACTTTTGAAACCTTGTCCAGGGTGTTTTCCAAAAATAAGAATACTTTTTTTCAGGAAAAAGATTAGTGGCAAGTAAATATTATGTCAAGATAACTTTATGATGTAAAGACTCTTAATACCTCGTTGTAAAAGTTAATGTTTGACAACAAGCTGTCCAGCTGATGAGCTTGTATAGCTACTGTACACTACCGATGTATGTGCAAGCCATGAAAATTGATACTCCAATGTTATTTTGATGCTTTAATTGATACTCCAATGTTATTTTTTCCAAGAAGAATTGGAAAATTATACTCCTTTCTGAAAAATGTGAGAACTTAAATAATTGAGTTGTATGATGTGCGTATAGTTTACCCTTAAAAGCCAGTGAGTGACTTAGCCTGTTTTCAGATGGTACTTTTTTTTATGATAGCTCCAGATGTTTGTAGATTGTGTGATTCAGCACTAAAAGGATTTTCCAAAGGGTTTTAGCCATGACTAAAAGGGCAGTAGATCATCAGTAATCTGTGGCTGTTTGAATTGGTTCAGACTTCAGTTTTGAGTCTGGGCTTGTTCCTCTCTGTGAACTTCTGTCGGAGGCGTGAGTGTGTGTGCAGGCAGCACAACTTGCTGTTAGCAGCCCTTAATGCTTTTCTTTAATAAAAAAAAGCAAGTCAGGTATCTGAAGAATAGTGTAAAGCACTCAGGGAATACCGATGTCACTTTGTTACTGTTGATGGAAATCACATTTTTCTGCTTAACACAGTCACTAATTAATGCTGGAGGCTTCTGGAACTTCTGAATGTAAAAATAGGAGTTTCCTACTAGCAAGCACAAAAGAGAAAGTTTCTTCCAACCGAAGTCATGTAAACTTTTGAGATTAAAAAGCAAAACAGAATTGTGCTCAGAGTTGTTTGTCCTATATTTGTGATGAATTCACTAAATTTTGAGCACATTCTGGGTCTGTTGGATTGTGCTTTTTACTCAGAATTGCTTAGTTTTCCTTCTGACTGCAACATTTGTTTCTGCCTCAAGTGCTTTTGAAAATTCTTCTCCCTAACCCTATTTTTAGTTAATTTTTTTTCTTGCTGCCCCCACCATGTTTCTGAAGGCTTGCCTGTCATTCAAGTCCATGAAGAAAACCCAAAACTTAATTCAAATTTGCCACAGTGGTATGAAGCTTAGCACAGAAAAAGCACCAAAGGTTGTGTACAGCTTGTGAGGAATATCTGTATTTATCTGTCTTCCTTATATACATATAGGAAGATACATCATGTGTATCTTAAATTGAGGCTGTGTGGGAAGGTGCAGTATTTTTCAGCTCAGGTGTCCCTGAATTTGGAGCCAGATTGGAATTTGCCTGTGAGTGTGTGTTCTAGAAGCATTATGAAAGATGGAAATGTTTTTGTCTGAGGGGTGAGGTTTCTCTGGAGGTTTGGGGCACACCCCTCCTGTGGGAGCTGCTGGGAAGAGGGAGCTAGAAGACATCTTGGTAAGGTGAACAAGCTTTTTAAGGAGTGTTGCTGTTCTTCCAAAGCAGAACTGGCTTCTGTCACCAACAGCTTCAGGGTAACCCATGGAGCAGCCAAATCCCAGTGGTGAGTGTACTATAGCCAGTGCAGCACTGGTACCGTAATACACTTTTGTCAGGAAAAGCTTGTATTATAGCTTGTATATATATATATAAAGGTACTGATGAAATGTCTGAGTAGTTCTAATGCAATTTAATTTACGATAGTGCTAATTTGGATTAGGAGGTGGTATGGCTTAATATAATTGGTGTCATTGCAAGAAAAAGGTGCATCAGAGAGGAAATCTTTGGATCAGTGAAGTTCTCTTAGCTGATAAGGGTAGGAAGTGTTTCTTTCTTTTTTCCCCTTCTTTGTCAATCTTCTACTGTTCATGACCCTGGGATCCATCCTCTTCCTGAGATGCAGTTTCACAAAGCAGTATTGAAAGCATTTGGATTTTCTTGTGCTTCCCCATTTTTGTCTCCCCTGTTCTTCTCATCACTCAGGAGTCAGCTTAAAGCGCTGGGTACCTGTGGATTGGATTGGGGTGTGATATATGTTAAAACCATCCTAAACTCATGTTCGTAATAAAATGTTCCTAAGCTGCCATCTCAGTTGATGAGTAATACAAGCTTTTGTTCTATGCTGCTTCTTGAAAATCTGAGGTATGATTTAAATACAAGTCAATATGTACAGATAGGCCATTAACTACAAAAATCTTAAGGAAAGCTCAGATCTGCATTTTCCCACAGGTGTTTTTAAAGTATCAGTGGATGTGACAGCAGTATGTGACAGCTCTGTAATCTCATAATTTATTATTAAAATACAAAACTAGTTCCACTGTTCAGTGTTTTCTGTCATTACAGCTCAGGTTTGTCTTATGCCAAGAACCTGGAAAATATGAGACTTGTATAAGCTATTGCATTTCTCTTCTGTTCACCTTTTTGGGTTGGGTGGTTTTTTTTGGTGTTTTTTGTTTTCTTTTTTTTTTTCTTTTGAGATAGTGATCCTGTCAATTCAAAGAAAGGAAAAAATACACCTTGACCCTTACTTCTAATCTTCTTATGTAACCGATGGACTGCTGAAACAATAGCAGTCACATCTGATACAACAACATCTTATTTATAGGTGGAAGCAGCTGCATCCTCTGTCTTTGCATGTAAGAAGACCTATTGTTTTCATGTCTCCTGGTTAATTAGACTGTGAGAAAATGAAGGCCTACTGTATAAGCACTATTAAAAATAATTATTTAACACCAAAAGAAATGGAAGATGTGGCTGGTGTGGCTGGTGCAGCTGATTCTTGATCTAGGTGTAAATGAAGAAGTTATCAGTGCTTACAGTCATAGGATAGCCTTGAGTTTGCTCATGGATTCTTATATCGTATTTAGCATTTGGCTCATTAAAAGTACCAATTTCCACAGGCTGCAATTTCTGATGACTGAGGCCTGGGCATTGAATAAGTTCAGTTTGTAGGGAAAATTCCACGGGTGCTGTTAGCAGGTGCCTCTGTCCAATCCTCACCGGGTCATTGGGGCAGGCAGTTGACAAGATGACAGTGGGGAGTGGTGGCACTGTGTGGTGGTAGTTTTCAGCTAGGAAATGCTCCTCTGGGACCAGCTGGCTGACCTCTCAATCTGCAGCATGGAATTTGGGAGCTGGAATGGATTGTTAAACCTTCTCGCTCATCCTCATTTTTCCCCTCTGTTGGATGCCCTAGATGGAAGGAATGATTTCTGTCTTCATGGGAGAGCTGTCCCAGGCTGAGGAAGGTGTCTGAGCTTCATTACAGGTCCCTGGCAGTCTGTGGGTGAGCAACCAGGAGATCTTTTTCTGTCCCGTTTCAGTCAGGTGTTGAGTGGTGCCAGCGCAGCCTGTGAAGCACAGAATGCAGCTCAGTGCAGTGTGTTCCCCTCGTGCAGCACAAGCTCTTAGGAGCTGGAAGGTGATTCTCATCCAGTTCATGGTGTGCAAATAAAAAAAAAATATAAATTGGTAAATGTAGCTATAGGATTATAGGAGCATTAGAAGTGAGCATTTATTTCTTTAGTGCAAACTCAAGTGGCAACAGTGCTAGATTTGTTTAAGGTCTTTTTTGTGAAATATTCCTTTTTTTAGAGCACATACCTTTGAAATCTGTGCAAGTGGAAGTCTCTGACTAAATAATTAAGTATGGAAAGGTCAACCAACATACAGGAACTCTGGTGTCTTCTGTAGCATACTCATAGCTGACAGCCAGTTTGTCTTTTGAAAGCCATCTGAACTGGTGTGACAAAATTTGCTGAGTTCTTAAATAAGAGGACTGAATGTTTTTAAACAATCTACATAACAAAAACTCCAGTAGCCCTTGAAATTTCTAGTTTGAAATGTCTTGTTCCAGGTTCTGGGTTACTAAATTTCACTGTACCACCTTTCATTGAACAGGGATTTGGAAGCCTGATATGTGATGCTTGCTTGCAGGCAATCATCCAGTCTGGGTACCTCAGAGCCTTCTCTTGGCTCAGCTAACTTGATCTGCCTTTTTAAAAAATTTAATTTTATATGAATTTTATTTTTATATATTTATATGTTTTTTAAGCTTGGTAAATTTGTGTTCTAGGTCTAGCACTGGTTGTTTTTCTTTCCTTATAAAGCAGTTATAAACGCTTTTGGAAGGGAATCTCATGTCTGAATTGCGGAATATATTGAATAGATAATTTTTTAAAAATAAAATATTATTTTGCTGATTGGTTATGCTGTTTAGTACTGATGGTTACGCTGTTCCAACACAGAGGGGTTTTTTTTTCTGGGTAGGAGGGTGGCAGTTGGCTAAGGCCTTTTTTAATTTTTTTTTTTTTTGCCTTTGGCATCCATTCTTGTACTTTAAAGGTAATTAAAAACAAAGGACTTATTTCACTGGTCAGCTTGTTACTTGGCCTACATTGTAATGTTTTTATAGTAATTTTGGCTCTTGATTTAATTAATCTAGAGCATTTTGCTTGTTGAGTTAGACATATTAAATTGAAGTTATCAAGTAGTATCTTTTTCTTCTGGAATGTATTTTTAGTTTTATAAGAAGTCATTATTAGGGAGATGTTTTGCAGTGTTTAGGTCTCTTGACCCTTATCTTGTTGAAAATCTAGCTTCAGTAATCTTAGTATTAGACTGCTTTGTTGCACAGATTCTTTGGTAAATAGATTAATCTCTGAGTCTTGTGACTATTAATCTTGCTCTGCTGCTTAGGTTTGTTGAGGGATTTTCAGTAATTAGGACATCTTTGTGCTTGGTCTCAAAACAGTTTTTTTTCTGGTGTTGAAACGGTGAAGTAGGAAACAACCAGATGTATTATTTGGTTACATTTGTTTTTCACGTTGCATAAAAAGCTTATAAATATTTAAGTGTTTTTTTTTTTTCAAGATACTGACCTGGGGCAGAACCTTCTAAAACCATATTAACTGTGGGATTTGGTGTTGAAATGTTCATGTAGGAGATATTAAAAGAAAAAAATGTAGACTTCTTTTGAAAAGTGCAGGCACTGCACTGCATCTTCTGACACGTCACTGTGGTTGCTTGTAAACTGTGAGCCACGGCGAGGCTAAATCAGGAACTGTAATAATATCAGAATGTGTTTCTGCAGCAACGTGATTCTTGCTGAACGGTGCCTGGGAGTTCAGACAGTCACATGGTCTCTTCTTTCTGAGAGCTTATACTTACCAAAAAGAGTTTATTGATTTGCCTCTTCATGCCCTTTATTAATACAGTGTTCTGGAGAAAAGTGTTGACACCAGGGGCAGTAGAATACTTCTTGTTTGGAAATCTTGTGTATGTTTTGTTGCAAGACTATTGCTTCCAATTATTGAATTTGCAGCATTTTACAATTGCTTCAGACTAATTTAGGGTGCTTTTTAGTATCAACTGAATAGAGAATAGAAGAAAAGTGTGTGCTGCTGCTTGGTCAGGATTATTGTGTTCATTGTGTAAATGGTCCAGCTGTAACCCTTTTTCCATATGTGATGCCTCTTGTTGTTTTCAATAAAGCATGCACTCACAACAAAGCACTTTCTGGGAGTGAAGCTGGACTTTCGTGAGCCATCTCAGTGTTGTGGGGAATTCTGAGACTTTCTTCTGCTGGCTTGAGGTCAGAAATAAAACTTATTCTTGGTAATAGTCGTATTAAGGATTCAAACAGCAGGCTGTGCAAGTGAATGAAATACAGTTAACCAGAAGGGCAATGAGAGCATTTTTTGTTCTTTTAATTTGCTTAAGAGAATGAGATTACAGCCAGAAAATTGTCTTGTCAGACAGCCAGATACTGACTTCCTGGTCTTCCATTGCCAACTGCTCCAGCTTCTCCCTGCCTGAGCCCTCTGCCAGCTTGCCATGAGCGCCAACAGTGAGAGCTTGGGCTAGTCCTTTCCTTTTTGCTGGGCAAAATGTTACCTCTCAGAGATCTAAGCGTGGCTTTTAAATAAGATCTGAGAATTTGGGTAAGCTCTGTTTACTTCAAAATTAGCAAAGCTCCATTTTTCTTGAGGTCACATTTTATTTGTAACATACAGAAGTATAACCACAGCTTGAAAGCAAGTAGGATGCTCAGATTTGCTAACATAGAACTCAGTTACTGGACCAAGGAAAACTCTGTATTAAATATTAACTTTAATTTAGAAAGCCTGGAAAAGCTGATCTTTTGTTTCAGGTCATTTGTGTTGGTATGAAGTACTTTACAGGTTTGGGTTTATTAATATTTAAAGAGTTGGTCTGAGTTTAAGAATCTGTGTAAATATTTGTGTTTTCAAGTATTTGATGTTCTCAACTTGTGCCTTCCTTGTGATTCTCATCCTCTAACATTGTTCCTTCCAGTTTATTTGAATTTCTTCATTATTTCTCTCTATTGGAAATCTTCCATGCTGTCAAAAAAAAGTTTGAAACTAGCTAGTGAATTCACAAGTCCAAAAGACAAAAACTGAGATATATGCAGGATTTGTACAAAAGCCTTCTTTTCTTCAATCAAAAGAATAAATATCTTGTAATGAAAGAGTCACTTGATTCACTTTTTTGATATGTACCTTTGAAGGACTGGTTTGCTAGGAGCTTCAGCTCTTATTATCTCATTTCTCTGAATTGCATTCTAACTTTTTTGGATCAGGTTTGCAGGTTTCATCAGTTCCTGTAAGGCTGTTAGCATAGCACTTAATTTTTTTTCTTGACAGCATCTATAATTAAGCTCAGGTTTTATTTGCTGATAAACCTTTATAATTTCAGTCAAGTTTCTTTTTCCAAGACTTCGTAGACATAAGTGAATGAAGAAGATAGTTATAAAAGGCTTCTGAAAAGTTTCTGAAATCAGATGTGCGGCAACTCCGTTAGTTATTACTGTGCCTTGTGCTTATTTCTTTGGTTATGTCTCTAGATCAGCATTGAATGCAGTATTTGTTTCTCTTCCCCTGTCCCTTGGGAATTCTAAATCACTTACAGCACAATTAAGACCAGTTTGCCTTAGATGCATTCCCAGTTACCAAGTGAGACCATACCAATGCCACAAGGTGATCAGCTATTGCCAAAGCTTCAAAAGGAGAAATGCCTAAGCATCTATTGTACAACCTTGCTTCTCAGAAAGTCCTTTGTTCCACTGTTTAAAACATCAAAATGACGTAGTTAATTCCCCAAACACTTAATATCCTTGAAGTAACTCCAGAAAATAATTCCAGAAAGCACAAAATGAGGAAAGCTGTAGGCTTTCTTACAGTGGCGTTGTCCTGTCACCTCCCTGTGCCCTCACAGTTGTGACCGTTCCCCCAAATGCCAAAGGAGCACCCTGCCTGACACCTCCAGCAGCCCCAAGATACAGTAAAGGATATCATGTTGAGCCTGAACTGATTGGAATCATCAGCTGGTTCCCTAAAAGGCACATGGGCTTTTCACACACTTCTGTGGCTAACTGTGCTCCATACGTGCCCTGTGTGTGACTGTAACCCTAACCTAGTAAATAGCTAACCTCAAATAGCCACCCTCTTACTTCTTACTCAGCTGGTGCCTTCTGTAAGCTCACAGTGCAAGTTAATAATTTCAGAGAGTATGTGTTCTTGCATTAAAGCTTGAGCCTAAAGTCTTGTCATGTGCCGTGGGAAAGAAAATCAAAATATCCTTGGAAGGAAACTGCTCTGTAATTTAAGGTTAGAAATCTATGACTTCTTCATATACTAAAATGAAAATGTACTATTTCAATAATTAACCCCCTCCCCAAAAAACCCCCAAAAAACAAACCAAGCCATTTGCTGTTCTTGACTTGTAAGTTAACTCTTAAAAACAGGAAAAAAAAGAAGCAGAAAGAGAAGTGCAAGTCAATGTTAAAAAAAATGTGCAGACCTTGACCCCTGGGTTAGACAACTGTGCAGAGGCAGCTAAATCATGACTGTAACTCTGGGGAATCTCCTCTGGCAAAACTTGCTGTTGAAACTGGAGGAACAACTGTGTCTGTCTGTCAGCGTGGTCTTTCATCTGTACAGTACCCACCCGAGCAGAGCTGGCACAGACAGCACTTAGTACATGTGCTGGATCAGTACATAGCTTGCAATCATCAGGCAGTCTCTGGGAGGTTGCAAAAAGGTCTTCCCAATCCTTCAGGGCAGAATTTTAATTTAGCAGGGCATTCATGAGTGCAGGCTCCCCCAAACTGCGTGCAGGGCAGGTTTTGTGCCACCATGTGCACTAAATGTAAGTGAGCAAATAGTATTTGGGCAAAGTGGAGTCAAACTGCAAATAGCTTAAATTTATTACTTGTGACAGGGATCCACAGCCGCATCTTGCCTTATTTTCAGTCCATTCAGCTGTGGGAAGATAAATATAAAGCATAAGCACTGCAGTCTTGGTGCACTCAAAGTACAGAAGGGAAGGAATCACAGAATATTTTGAGTTGGAAGGGACTCACAAGGATTGTTGAGTCCAGCTCTTAAGTGAATGGCCCATATGGGGATCAAACTCATAACCTTGGCATTATTAGCACCGTGCTCTAACTCCTGAGCTGCCTGAAGCTGCAGGGTCCCCTATTTGAGAACAGATATAAAGTATTTACAAAATTTACGAGAAAATGATTGCATTGCTGGTTGTCCTCATGGACACATCCAGCTTATGCGCTCGCTCTAGGAGCTCCTGGCTGCTCCTCGTACCTTTACAAGTGCCAAAAAGCTTTAGTTAAAAGTACAGCTGGAAACTCTGTAGAACTTTTACCAGATTTTGCAGGATTTGGCTTGCCATTAAATGTGTGGGGTCTTGGAGCTGCTGCTGGATTCATTCAGACTTTTTCTAGTATCTGAGACTGCCAAGAGAGGTGACAAGTTCTTTCCTCCCCTGGTAGATTCTTTAGGGCTGTTTTGCTTCTAGCAGCTGCTTTGAGACCTCTAATTCATTTCTGTGCTGACCATCAACAAACTCTGTGTCTGCCTGTTAGGGCTGAATGCTAGTATTACTGAAACTACAGAAGGGAACACACTGGAAATACATGAAATTAATTTATTTGACTTAAGGATGAGGAAAAAGCAAGTGGTAGATGTATTTGCCAGTCTTCAGCAATTGATAGTTTCACAAAGGAGCCAAAAGCCTCATGTGTTTCTGAAAAAATCAAACTTTTGAAATTGGTTAAGAATGCTGGTGAGGGAGATAAGGCAGAGGGGCTAATGTGGCAAGGTAAAACCTTGTCAGAAGCTCTCAGCTGTAGTGCATGGGTCTTGTGCCGTGAAGAAACAATGACTTTATAGCCTGAAAACACTTGTTTGTATTGTGCTGTGGATGAAAAGTTTGCAGTCTGACTACTGTTTCTTAAACTAGATAATTTGTCTGACTGCTGACCACTTGCAGATTAAATAGATAAAATCTGACAGACAAGCCACTCCTTGACGTGTGACACTAGAAAAAATAATCACAATCTGTGTTAACTGAGAATGTTGTCTTCAAAGGAAGAAGTCTTAACACTTACAGGCTTCCCTGTCAGTTTACAGGTGCTGTTATGATTTTTGAAAGAGAGGTCAGGTCCTGCAGGATGCTTTAGTTGGGAGGCAGCAGGCATACTGAGAAAAACTTGTGATGATGTAGGGATGGTGTAATTACTGAGCTTTATTTTTGGACTTGGGGGTAGTGAACAGGATGCAGAAAGCACCTTGGATTTCCACACTGCTAGTTTTGATCCAGTTCTGTTGCTCCTGAGCTGGCTCCCTGTGGATCTGCCTTCTACATCTCACTCCCCGGGGTTTCTGTGGCTTGTTTCTCCAGCAGAGAAGTGCTGCCTAAATGTGGTGGAAGCTGTTGTGGGTATTGCCTGACTCCTGACTAAATGAGCCCTTCCAAGTGGGGCTGGGGAGCAGAGAGCAGAAACAGTAATTAGCTCTATTGGTACCAGCAGCCAGCCATGGAGGGCAGACTAATAACAAACCTGCCTGGATCTCAGCTCCCCGCGCTGAACACCGCAGGTGAGGTGTCCTTGCGCCTCGCCCTGCCGCCCCTCTGCAGCCAGTCACCTCAGCCACCTGGCCAGCCCTTGGAGGAGCCTCTGCTCTTAGTCACGGCACTAATCATCCCTCTTGCTCGTGGCCTAAAGCTCAGGGTCACTGCTGAGCGTGGTGCACCCACACTTCCCAGCAGATGCTCCTGGAGTGAGGCTCCTGGCCGCCACCTGGCTCCCAGAGGACATGGCAGCGTTTCTGCATGGTCTCCCATTTATTTTTTTTGTCATCCAGCATCACCATAGGCCGTTGTGTCTTTAGGTAAGGTGAGCTGCTGTTTGAAATTGTGTTTGTCACTCCTGTGTTCTGGTGGCAAACTCGGGTAAAAAACGTGGAAAGGTGTTTGTTTCTTCCATGTTTTATGGCATTCTAGGGCTGTGCAAGCAGCTAGTTAACTCTGGTCATGTTTATTAGTACAGTCTTAGGAATGCTTAGATAGTGATGTGGTGCTCAAACCTGCTTAGAGTTGGGTTCCTAATTGCAAGGGCTTCTTGCCACTGAATGTGGTGTTCCGATGGCAGAGATTGCACCTATTGTCCAGCTGAGTGCCTTTGGGAGGGGTGTGATATTTCACTGCCATGCCTTGGCATGAGCTCTCTTTGGAGTTAATGTTAAGAGTGAGTCGTTAGACTCTGGAGATAAGCAGTAATCTCTGATGAGGAATGTGCATACCTTTAATGTCTGATTTTGGAGACAACACATGATTTTAAGCTGCTGTGAAGGTATGCACTTGGTTTAAGATCAAATGTCCTTTGCTCAGGAGTTGATAAGCAGTATCTTGTTAAGATGGGGTAAATGGATGGCTGTCATATGCTCAGTCTAAATTAGTTTGCAAATCAGCTGATAAGTTTTATATATCAAGAACTGGTTATAAAGTGTATAAAAATGATGCTCAAGAACTAGGCCAAAATACTCTGTTATGAAACCAAGGGGGTTTTATTATACGAGAGGAATTCCATGTTATATCTCTAACACGTGTTTAACTTGCACTGAGCAAAGCATGTGACATATGGTCCTACTCTGGAAAGACTTTGGAAAAACCTTTAATATGGGTTGGATTAAGATTCAGAGAGGCTGCCTGCTGTTGTCCTGTGGACAGGGTTTTCATGTGTCGCTGGGTTTGGTTTCCCAATCCCTCAGCACTTGCTGCTGGTCCTTTGGAGGCTGCACCGCCTGCTGTGCAGGTGCAGTGTAAATGTCCCTCTTTGTTGGGGCTTCTGGGGAGACAAACGAGTACAGCATATGGAGGGGCGTTTTTGAGCTTCGGTAAAGAAATAAAAATCATCTGTGGCATGACAGCCGCATAGCTCACTAGCAGCTCGTAGAAATCAAACTGTAGTGCAGTTGATGGTTTGTAGGCCAGCCTAGAGCACTCAGTGCTGTTGTGATGCCTTGTGTTCTTAACTGGGAAGTCCCTGGTCACAAACAAATGTCTGGCAATATCTGTCTCTTTATGGTTGTTGGTAGAATTATTGAAAAACACATACAGGACCAGCCAAGTCTGGGAACACACTGTGTAGCAGCTCAGCTTAATTCACAGCCTCTTCGGCATCTCCTCTGTGTGTGATAGTGACAATCGTGTCTGTGGGAGCAGCTCTGTGCTCTGTGGTACAAATGCAGTGTTTAAGGCATGGAGCTGGCTGTTTGACAAAGGGTATAGGTGTTAAGTCTTTGTGTTGAGCTGTCTGATGCATGGAAGTGGATTTGGATCTGATGGATGCCTTCAGCGGGTGTGATGAGCTGAAAAGGATTTCAAAGAGCTGAGCAAGAGCTATCTAGAGCTGCTAATGGGGGATATTTGAGAAGGGTGGTTCCAGATTCTCTCCTATGGTTTGACAGTACAGCCAAACCAGCCGAATGATTTGTTCCCTCCAGAAGGGATTTTTTTAGGGGCTGGCAGAGTGAAGTTTCACCATGTGATTTCTCTTGTATTCTTTAAACTTCGTGTGGTTCCGATGGTTTTCCCTTGTGGCTGCTGAGCCAGGTAAGAGTGAACCAAGACCCTCAAGTCCTTCCTTCCCTCCAAGGGCAGTAATGAGTGACTCAAGCTGCAGCTGCTCTGTGTCACCCCCCCTTAGCAGGCAGAGGCAGAGCAGACGGGCTGAGCCCAGCTCATCCCCAGCCAGGCTGTCTGTGGGTGCCTGCCTGGCTTGTCCTTGTTGGACTTGGCCAGTGAAGGGTCACAGCATCGCCCCAGACAGAGAGGGGGCAGCTGTGCCCGGCGGGGTTTGCTCACTGCGGTGTCAGACGGAGCCAGTGCCCGAGAGAGCATCTTCATCTCATCCTGCTGGGGCTGGCATCGCTCCTCGGTGTAAAGGAGGCAAACAAACAACTAAAATACTTCCTACAGGATAAACATCGAGCCTGAATTGATGAAAGTCCAACCCATTCAGCAGTGGAAGGGCACTAGGTTGTGTTTTCCATGTGGTTTCATGGTACTTGGAGCTGCTTTTACGTTGCAGGGGGCCTGAGAGGGGCTGTGCTTCACCACCACCATGATCCTACAGACCTCTGTGGGTGTTTGTCCATTTGGAGTGCAGATTTCTTAGGGGATTGGTGCTTTACTCTAAGAGTGAAAGTGTGTGCTGAAGTCAGATCAAAGCAGCGTCCCCAGTAAGCCCATCTGAAATATGGAAATAGATTCAACCCCGAGTAATACTTAAAAAAAACAACAACAACAAACAAACCTGAAACTTACTTCCCTCTCAGAATTCTACCATTGCTTATAGGAAGAGAAAAAAAAATCCCAAAAGATAATAATTTGGAGTTATTAAATGCAGTCTCTGTTTCAGAAAATAGGAATTAAATTCAGGCTTGATGTGTATTCTGTGGAAAGTACTTTAGAATTTTAGTTAGTTATCTGTTGGCCTCCTTTACACAGAGGAGTAAAGCCAGCTCTGGAAGGATGTGACCACCAGTAGCTTTTGAGATTAATTTTTGGGTGAAGAATGATTTGACATGCAAATATGTACTTCAGTATGATCATTTGCCTGATAGCCTGGGAATAATTTTCATGTGACCTACTGTTGATGCTTCGAGTAAGATTTATATCTCTTGGAAGCAATGCTCTGAAATATGTTGCAAATGTATCTGCTAACAAAGAAAAAGAACATGACTCTTGGCTATCTTGTGTGTGTAACTTCTGGGAAAATTTTATCTGTCTAAATGAGTTTTAATGCTTTCTTTAAAGGCATGAATGTAAAGGATGTATATTGGGATATAAACTTTCAAAATTGTGGTGTAATATTTTCTTTCTCTTCCTTACGATTTTATTGTATCTACTTTTTTTTTTTTAACTCATAAATATGAAGAAACTGAGCAACATTATTTCCCATTAATAAAACCCCGAAAGCAAAAAGAAATAGTGCGATTTTCCTTCAGCAAATACTCGCTGTTGCCTTTGTGGTTGGAAAGGGGAATTTATTTTTGTTTTGTTTGTTTTGTGTTTTTGCTTTGGTTGGTCGTAAGCCAGCAGTATAAAACGATTGTAAGCCAGCCACAGAAAACAAGTCACTGCATTTTCTGTTGATTATAGTACTACTGGGATATTTTCGTAGTAAGTTCTGGCAGAGCAGAGCTCTCCACGCGTGCGGGTTCCCTTTGTTTCTGGATGTGGGTTGTCATGGCAATAAGCGGGAGCTGCAGCCCGGAGCTCCTCGTTGCTTAAACCCAGCTCAGTTGGGGTGGTTTGTGACAAGTCACCTCTGGAGGAGTGGTCAGGGTCTCCCCTGGCATCTTGGGCTTCTAGAAACTCCAGTTCGCAAAGCGGAGGTGGCCCTGATGCTCTGGGTAGTTGTGCAGGAGTGTATTGCTGGCTGGGTTGGGATTGAATTGTGCTTGGGAACTGATTTTTCGTGACGAGGGTGGAGCTTGTGTTTCTGGGTAGTTTTGGGGTTTCTTTGGTTTTGGTTGGCAAGGGAGGAAATGCACAAACCAGAAGGTGGAGTGTGATGACATTCAGCACTCGGGACAGTGCTGAAACCCCCATTTCATTGCTGGGCTACTCCTTCCCAGTAGTGCAAGAAGGTTTGTTCCAAGGTCTTGTTTTAAAAGCAAGACGTTGCATTTTATAATGCAGTTATGTCTGAGAAGTTGGATGAACATAGGCAATTGGGACTGCTGCAGCTTCAGATGCAGAGAGATGATCACAGGTGGTTGTGCAGAGGTGGCTTACTGTGTTACCCCTTCATCAGCTCAGCCACATTTCTGCCTTATCCTGCTGCTGCATTTACAGTTTGTTCACAAGGGAAAACTTAAAGTATTCACAGGAGCAATTACTACATATCAGTTGATGAAAGGCACCTCTTCTATGTCCCTGTGACATTTTTGCTCATGATTTCGAGTACCTGCCCCATTTAACACATCTGGTCCACCATGTGTTCATCCACCATAAATACCAGTATGCTATGAATTATACATTGTTGGGATTTATGATCACAACACTTTTAATGATGCATTTGAAGAAGGAATACTGTGCAGCTGTGGCTATGATGTTAAGTACTAGGACCGTGCTTTACAGAAACTTAGTTTTTTTCAGAAAATAGATTACCCTTGCTCATTGTAAGGGAGTTTGTATGATGGTTTTGTCTAGGTCAAGTTTGTAGTGATGTGCTTCCTTCATGGCAAGTTGTTTGCCTGGCTTAGTTATTCCTAGGTTGTGTGAACTACAGTCCTTGAGAGTATCCTGGTTCCATGGATACTAACCTGCCTGGTTTGAAACCTGTAGACTAATTAAGCACTATTAAAAAGCCCCCCAAACCCACCACTAAAAGTATCTGAGAACTGTCATATTTAATCTTGCTCTCACAGCTCTTGGGGAATCCTCTAAGCACAGCTTGGCACTGGCCCTGTTTTTGGAAGGCAGCCTTGGGTGGTACACCATGGTCTTCTTTTCCCGGCCACCTTAGTTGTGATGTTGATCTCTAGGCTGATGTCCTTTAAAGTGCTTCTGCCATCACAACTTGACATCAGCTAGGAGTTATTTTTTGACTGTTAACTCCAGGACATTTGTGTTTCAATTAAATTTTCCCTTTTCCGTTCCTGATTTTTTTAAATTTTTTTTTTAATTGAAAGCTGCCAATCATTATAGTACTGTATATCTGAATAAACTTACATAAAATTGGTGTCTGCTACAAGTAGTTGTTTAAAAATAAGTACCATGTTTGGTAACTGATCTGTTTGTTAGTGCAAGATTGATTTTTGTTAATAGTATACTGGGTGTCATTTCATATAGCTAGTGAAAAATATGGGATAAATAACCCTATCTCAAGAAAATTTGAAACTCTCCTTAGCATTAAAAATCCCTTCTGCAGCAAAAGATGTGAATATTTTTGCAGTGAATGTGAAAATGGATTTAACAGCCTTAATACAAACCTCCAACTACTGGTAATAAATACATATATCTATTTAATGATGAATAACTGAAGCACCTTTTATAATTATGGACTATGCTGTCAGTAGGAAGGATCTTTTGTGGTGGAACTGCTTTTCTGGGATTTGGACATGTGATCAACCTTTGGATTTCTGATTGCAGAACCTGGGCTTTTGTGTTAAGCATTTAATTGTCTGACTTCTGAGAGTCCGGAAGGCAGACAAGAAATGTACTGCACTACCCTGTAATTTCCTGCACTCATTACTTTGCTCATGGACTTCTATGCCATGGCAGGCTCTAATTTCCCATCTACCCTTTCCATGTTCATCCCCCCATCTTAAAGGATGATTATAATAATGAATGTCTTAATTTTTTTTTTTTTTTGCTTTATTCTACTGAAAGCTTTATGACCAGCAGGATATGTTGAATCAATTGGACTACTCTTGAGACAGTGTTAAAAGTGTGTTAGTGTGGGTGGGTTGTTGAACCTTCCAACTCATTTTTGTACACTTTCAATTAGAAAAAAAAATTCTAAATTGCAAAAATTAGCATGTAATGAAATTGTCTTTGAGGGGAAACTCTTTAGAAAGAAAATAATTCACAAAAGAAATGAAGTATCTTTGAAAGACAAGAAAGCCAATTTCAGTACCCTGCTGAAACAACATGTTTCTCTGCAGTTGTTTTACTGTGATCCTATGGTGTTTCTCCAGCATGTGACATTGAAGCAGTAATTCAGTTAAGTCTTTGGAAAAGTATGTTGTTGTTCTGTACTGGGACTACTCCCAGGAAAATGGGATTTCTCCTTTTTCTTTATGGGGTTTTGGAGTTGCTCCTGATTAACTTCATGCATGGGTGCTTCAGTTCCAGATTAAAATTGCCTGCTCCTCCAGTTTAAAAATTCCACCCAGAACAAATATCCCCACCCTCCCCATGGTGGAGTTAAAAATAACAATTTTTGTGTGTCAACAACTCGAACAAGATCAACACAATATCTCCTTTCCACTGCATAGAGGAAGTGAAGGCTTGGGTTGGCTGGATGGCCTGTAAGCTCCCTTCTGGTAAAGACTGATTCCCAAGCTTTGTTGCTGTGGAGTGATGTTTTGTCAGGAATTTCCCAGAATTATAATGCATATTAGTTGAGATAAATGCATACAGGTTAAGATGGTAAGATTTTCCAGAACTTTCAGGTAAATTTACAAAACGTATGTTCTTCCTTAAAACATGGCCCATGGAATTTCAGTCATGTATGAATGAAATGAGGGCCATTAAACATATGTAATTTCACTTAAATATTTTAATTTCTTCTTGTATAGCTGCCAATTCAGCATCAATAAATTATTCCAAATAACTTAGGCTTTAGTTTATTTTAAGCCACAGATCTTTATGTACAATAGTAAGAATGGCTTGCAGAAAAATGTTGTTGCAGCTTCAGTAAAATTAAAAAGAAAAATGAAATTGGTAGTGTAAAAGGTTGGATACTGGCAGGCTTCCCATGTGGCAGTGCCCCCACCTGAATTTGAAGGTCCTGGTGTAAGAAGAAGAATGTTAAAAATTTGCAGACAAATACTTCTTTTTAATCTCTTTATGGCTCAGTGATAAGTGTGTACATACCTGGGCATGTTCCTGCACAGCAGTTATGAGTGTGTTTGGGTTTTTTTCCATTGCTGGCACACTGGAGGTGAAGATGAAATATTCATCTTCATGTGTGCATGGTAGTGATTTTGGTACCAGCAATACTGGATTTTTCTGTCACTGTGGAAGTCAGTTTTTGTGGTTTGCTCCTGTGTTTTGCAGGTCAGTATTTGCGAGATGTGAGCTCACCCTTAGGTGAGTGTTTATCCCCCTCAGGCTTTGCCTGCAGAGGGAGGTTTGGCTGGGGTAGCTCATGTGCTCCCCCAATCCCTGCCCTGCCTGCCCACCTTGCTGTCCCTGGAGGATGACTTGTGTCATCTCCTGAGCTGCTCTGGCATTTCAGTGTGCCAGATGGGAGCAAGCCTTCGTGGGAGTGGCCACAGCTCTTCTGTGCACATGGAAGGTTTTGTGTAGGCTGGATGGGATGGCTGTTGCTGTGGTCCAGCCTCTTTCTTTTGGTGGTGCTGGCACTGCTTTGGCCTCAGTGAGCCAATACAGGCAGCCAGACAGGCCAGTGCTCAGTCAATAGTACAGGGGAAAAAAAAGGAATATAAGTGCTTGGTATAGCTACTTTAGTGGCTGAGAGTCATATGATTTCAGGTGCTGGGTGTGTGAAGAAAAGGGAAAAAGAGAGGATCCTACAACTACAAGGAAAGAGAGGCAGGACTTCAACAACTTAGGTTTGGGCTGTGGCTTCGTTGCCCAATAAGAAGAAGAAACTTGGCATTGCTGTCTTGTTAGTACATCACAATTTGGGAAGGTCCCAGTCTGAGCTAAAATAACTGTTCAGTCAGCCATATAGAAATGCCTCTCTTCCTGCCAGCAGTTTCATGGTCTGTTGAAACCCATCAAAGACTTGGAGGTCCCGCCTCCTCCGGGCTGCAGGAGGGTTGGTTCCATGGCCTGACACTGGAGCTTATGAGTGTGATGCTGCCAAGAGAGCAGCTCAGAGTTGGGTCCCCGTGAGCAGGTGCTCACCCTGGGGCCAGGGAGGTGGAGGAATCAGCATGGAGGGACCAGGTGGGACCTCCTGGCGTCACAGCAGTGAAACTTGGGTTTGGGGTGAGGTCTGGAGGGGCCACATGTGATGGGGAATGATTGTGTCCCCTCCCTTTGCAGCCTGGTTCTCCTGGTGGTTGGCTGAGTGTGAAATCAAGATAGGTTATTTTTAAGAGATCAGCCTTTCAAAATACATTGCACTCTCAGCACGCAGATCTTTTTGAGCCTCAGGTGAATATTAGGTGCTTTGAAAAGTTGCTTTTTTTTCTATCCTTCAAGACTGTGAATCAAGAAGTTAGCTTGTTTTCTATTTTTCCTTTTGTTTGGAAAGAAACCAAACTATTACAAGATGAAAGCTGCTCTCTGCTTGTTTGCCACATCACAGAAATGAGTGAATTTCTTACTTGGAGAGCAGTGAATTTCTCAGGATTTTGTTTAACTGTGGCAAGGATGAATAGTTGACTTTGGCCTGTAGTTTCACACCTTAATGCAAACCAGGACTGAAACCAGTGTAAGCTTGCAATTTTTAGAGAGGTTTAAGTTTTTCAGCCCAAAATAGCAAATTTTCACATCTCTATCATCTTAATAAAGAAAAAATGTCTTCATTAAGCTATTATGAATTTGGGGCCAGCATTCTGGTTTGAGTTTCTCTGGTTTGTGTAACTGGCAAATATGTTTGAAGCACAAATCAAATGGATAGAAAGTCTGGGTATAAACATAGACAGATTTTTATTAGAATGGAGAGCAGAGGTAAGGTTGCAGACCAGTATGTTTCTGCAGATCTAACTGAAGTTGAGCTGTGTTAAAACTTGAGTGTCTCTGTTTTGTTTCAAAGTACAGTCAGAACTTTAAAGTGATCCATCTGACACCAAGGAAACAAGTAAATTAAGAAATAACACTGAATTAAACAAATTTTGTGCTACTTCCCACACAGCAACCCAAGCATATGACTTTGGCTGCAGTACAGATTTAAGTGTAGATTACATTTCAGCCTTTTAGCTTTCATTTAAATAAAAACATGCTTTAAAAGCTGCACTAATTTGTGCTTTGCATTTAATTTTTGGGTTTGGAGATATTTTTTCAAGCTGTTGCCACAACCTTTGTGTAGCGAGATCAGCTGAGGCTTTGCGTGGCTTTTACCTTTTCATTTTTTAAAAATTCTGCCGGCTAGATGAAGCTAGGAAGCAGAAAGCTGGCGGTTCCTCTGCGCTTTTGGGGAAGGAGTCCTTCCTGTAGCAGAATATTGAACCAGTTGTGGTGGCGATGATGGGCTTTGCTCCTCTTGGCGTGTTCAAAGTCTGACAAAGCTGTATCCGAAACAACGAAAGGAGAAGCTGGAGAGAATGGCGTTCTCTGGCGTTTCGGTGGCTCGGGCTGCCCTCCGGTGGTTATTTGGGAGCTCGCCTTGTGAAAGCAGCACCCAGGGAAGCATCTGTGCTGTTGTCACTTGCCCACTTCTGCATCTCCTGGGCATCAGCTGGAGGCGGCTCTCAGGGACGCTGTGAACTGGCAGAAATGTTTGTGTAAGTCACAGCGGGCTTACGATTAGCTGCTGCTTTAAGGGTTTTGCGTAACTAGTCGGCATAAATCATGTAGGCATCTCATGTCCTTTAAAGATGGAGTTCTTTTCCTGAAAAATTGAGAAGTTTAGCTTTTGTCATGGGTCTTGAATATCAAAATCGAAAACTTTCATATGTTACATGCCTAAGTTTATGTGTGTGTGTGTTATTTTTGTGAAAAGGTTTAATTTCATGCACTTGGAATCTGCTTAGGATATTGCCATATTTGGCACAGATGTTTCCAAAGGACTCTTGCATTCTGTCAATTCATTTTGAATTAAGAAGTTGAAACAGCTATTTGTGTTCAACAAAGAGTAGTTTTGCCAAGTAAGCACAGGGCAATTTTTCCTGAGATAAACAGAAAACTGATGTGGCCTAACAACAA
Organism: Zonotrichia leucophrys gambelii; assembly: GCF_028769735.1. Classification (NCBI taxonomy): domain Eukaryota; kingdom Metazoa; phylum Chordata; class Aves; order Passeriformes; family Passerellidae; genus Zonotrichia; species Zonotrichia leucophrys. Next base: position 22,236,626 of record NC_088173.1, on the reverse strand, counting down.
TAACTTGACATTCAGATTTTATTTTTTTAATTGCCTTCCCCCTCTTTAATGTTGCAGGCTGACTGGAAGTGTGCAGAGCCTACTGACCACGCATGAATATATATTTGCTTTTTTGACTCTACTGTAGTTTTTTGTACTTTGCAGTATGGTGGGGAAGTTGATTGAAAGGAGTGTTGCTGGATTTTTGTTACTTCAATTTCAATGCCAAACTTTTGGTGCTAGAGGGAGCTGTTCCCTGCCAGATGCCTCTGGAAAGATACTGCTTAAGGAATGGGCAGCAGCTCACTTTGGCACTTGTCAGAAATATCCAGTGCATGGCAGCTGCGATGTTAGAATGTTTTCTTGCTTTTTCTTGCTGCCCTTTTTTTTTTTTTTTTTTTTTTTTGTGTGTGTGGTGTTTTCTTTTTTATTTTTGTATTTTGTTTTTTATTTCCAAACTGGAAAAAGCCCCTCACCTTAGTTCTCTCAGGACGAGGTATCTTTAGCCAGCAACTATGATGGAAGCACAAGTAAAGACTTCATTAACTGTGGTTTTTTTCCTCACCTCTCCCTTTTGTTAGAGTTTGTTAGATTTAAAAAAAAAATATATTTTAAATATTTTATTCTTTTATTACTTTTTTTTTTTTTTATGTCAAGGACCTCCACATTCTGCAGTTCCTTATCTGGGGACCTATGGGATGTTCTATTTGCAAATATTTTACAAGTATACTTGTATTTAGAGAGGGAATTACTTACTTTAAAAAAAGAGTTCACTAAACTTACCTTGTTGCTTGTGAAATTGGTCAGAGTGACTTAAGGCTGGGCTGGGTGAGGCTTTGAACCACCTTATCTAGTGAAAGGAGACCTTGCCTATGGCAGGGGTGTTGGAATTATGATCTTTAACATCCTTTTTGACCCAAACTGCTCTATGGGTCTATGACTCCCTTCCCTGATTTAATGCATTCCCCCTGCACTGAGTCACTTCAGCTGCATTCCTCTCGGAACCTGTGTTCAACCTGTGTTCATACTCCTTTGTAACATTTGTAGGGTTGGTCACTAGGTTTGTGTCACCCATCACTTTTGGAAACCACATGCCCATGGGTCCACTCCTGGGTCTGTAAGCTAGCACATCCTTACTGGTTCTCTGTTTGTTCTTCTGTGAATACCTTACAGCAGATAGCCTCTGCCACTCCAGAGACAGACGGTGGCAGAAAGTAACTCTCCTTTTTTCTCTGCTTGTTGTTAGAGAGACTTGCTGGAGCTGGGTTAGAGCAGCTTTGTGGCCAGGCTCTTTTCCATGTAAGATGCTGCTGCTGATGCTCAGAGGTGGCTCCCAGCTTCCCACGGCAGCTGCTGCCTGGTGCCGGAGTGCGGAGCGTCCGGACGAGCGCAGCGGTGCCACCGGGACTGTCTGGCTGCCATCTCACCCTGCTGCCAGCTCAGGGCTCCTGGGAGCCCCTGCTCCAGCCTGGCTGGCCATGAGCAGGTTGCTGACTATAGCAGACATGTCTTTTCACACACTTTTGTTTGTAGGGAAAAAAGCAAAAAGGCAACCACTCATACTGCTGTGTTTTCTCTTCAGAGAAATGTGCAGAGTCCCTCCATCCCAACTGCTTTTGTCTTTGACGCTCCCTCTGCTGTTTGCAGGACCAAAACCTCTGGAGGGCAAGGGAACAGAAGGGCCAAAACTGGAGTGAAATTGCAGCACTTTGGCATGTGTGTTTGTTCTGCTTTTTCAAAGGGAACATTTGCATTTTCTGCTGTGAGAAAAAGACATTCTTTTTGTAACAGAATGAGAGACATCTATCTAGCCTTAGCCACTGAGTGTAACTCCTGGTATCTTTTCTGATCTGTGCCATGGTTTTAACAAGTACAGCACGTTTCTACACTTAATGTATTTCAAGGGATTTTCTTTTTCTTTCTTAAGTTCAGGTTCACCCTGCCATATCAATTCTTTGTCTTTGCCCAAAGAACATTCTTTCATTTTGTCTGAAAAAGTATTTCTGCAGTTTTAAATTCACAGATATTTCACAGTGATCAAATCTTGCATAAATTTCTAGCTTTGATATATTCCATTCCTTGAAAAACATCTTCTCACAGTAAGTTACGAGAGTTGTGTTGGTGTTAGTTTATTCTCAAGTTTGTCTGCCTTAGTTAGTGGTTGAGGACTGTTGCTCGGATTTTTAATGAATTATGGATCATACTTTGTCTCTCAACTAGCAAGTCTTAAAATAAGAAAAAGCGTGATGAAACAGCATGAAATCCATGAGCCAAAGATAAATCACTCTAAATAGACGTTGTTGGCTTCACTGAAACTTTCTCTTAAATGCTGTAGTTATTTTAAGTATAACTTGAGCAAAGCCTCTGGCCTGGCATTAGTGTTTCCACAGTTGCATTTTAGGATGTTTTACTCTTGGATGTTGTTTTCATATCTTTATTAATGTTTTGTCCGCTGGATATTGGCAGTCCACAATGGTTGAATATAAAACTTCACCATATTATAATTAGGATCATATTTGGTTTTTCTTATTATGTCAATTTTCTGTTCATGACAGCATTTTTTCTCTCTTTAGATTGTAGATTATCTTCTGTTTCAAGAGGATACAGTTTTATAAATATCTCTGTATAATGGAGTATTTTGTTAGACTCTGTTGTACTTTTTTTTTTCCCCTGAACATGAAAAAACTGATTTCTTATGAAATCAGATTTCTTACTTGTTTTACAAAGTAAATGAAAGTTTTGGGGATGTTGGCTTTGGAAAGCAGGGCTGTGATGGTTGCAAAATAGTTCACTGTGGTTCTGAACTAGGCCTGTTTCCTAGACATAGAGTAATGACAGCAAAAGCAGAAAGATTTCTGTATTTGATATGGACATGCTATCATTCTTCCTCACATGAGGTTCCAGATTATAATCAAAGGTGTTCTTGCAGTTTGCCTTTATCTCCTGAAGTGTCCCTACTACCCCTGTTAAAAGAGCTTTGGATGCTTTTAAAACTGTTTTTTAACAACTTGTATCAAACTGAGAATACTAAAAATGTTTTCCTTATTTTTGTAGGACTTGGAGATTGTGTATTCATATTTACATGGAATGGAAGCATTGTCTAATCTGAGAGAGCATCAGCTAAGGTATGATATTGTGGCATTAAAAACCATATATGTTAATGCACTAACAAGGCAAAGGAACAGTAATTTTGATAACCATATCCTACTCTTGTATATTGTACCTCAAACTGCCTATCAATCCATTCTTTTCTTCCCTTCTTTATTTTTCTGCTGATTCCTCCTTGTATGTCTGCACAGTGTATCTCTATTTGTTCCATCCTATTTCTGTCTATTATGGATGCATTTGTTTTCAAACTTTTGGACTAGAAATAAATGCTTTACATACAGCATACAAGCCCATATATTGATGAAATAATTTATGTAATATAGTAGTCATGAGAGCAGGGTCTGTTTGTCACCTTCTGTTTCAGTTTGTGCTTGCTTTTGTGTGGAAATTTTAGACTTGTTACGTACAACACATGCAAATAATACTTAGTAAAGATATTTGATAAATGTCATCCACACTTTTAATTAAAATGCTTCATTAAGCAAATCAATTCAAGTCAAAACTTTCCTGAGAGCTTCCTATTATTTTTGTAAAGACTTTTGTTTGTTTGAGTTTTAGGTAATTGTTGCAGTTGTCCTCCCACAAGCATCTTACAGCAGAGGTTTCTAAGGGTATTTGGGAATCAGTGTGAGGCTGGCAGCTACAGAAGGCGGCCAGCACACCTCCTGTATGCCCTGTGGGTAGAGAGGGTGAATTACTGCTTGTCATGGTTTGAGCCTGGCACAGAGCCAGTGCCCCCCATGAAAATGCCTCACCCTGGTGTCTGCTGTGAGATGTGACCAGGAATAAGCAAAACAGGCTCTAACTTAAACATAAAGACCACTTTATTACTTAAACTACAGGAAAATAGGGAGAGACTATAAGGAAAAAAAAAGAAAAGAATTGAAAACCTTACAAAAAAACCATTTTCCTCCTCCCCCACCACCTGACTTTCCCAATCCAATACATTCTCCCAAAACAACTACCCAGCCCGGCACGACACTTTAGTATACTCAAACATCAGTTCATGAAGAGGAAAGGAGTCCTTCTCGTTCCATAGGCTTCTCCTGGAAACACACTGAGAACCTCGTGTGCTTCTCTGTTACTTCGGCACCGCCCGGAAGAAAAAAAGTCCTTCTGCCGCTTGTAACATCGTCCTTCCATGCCCAGTGCTCTCACCACTGACGGCATGGACCAGAGCTGCTTTTAGGGTTGTCTTTCAAGGATGCCTTGTCTCACTCCAAAAAGGCACAGTCTCTGCTTTTGGGACCTCTGTCCCCCCCATATTTTTCCAACCCCCTGGGGCCGGGGGGTCCTCACGAAGAACCTTCCTGGTTTTGAGGCACTGCCTCCCCCTAAATGCAGTCTGTGTCACAGGAACAACTGAGTCCATAGCCACGAGAAAAGTCCAGCCAAAAGGCCACTCCAAATCATCTCTCCCCATCCAATCATCTCCACATCTCATCTCTTATCTCCCTTCTTATTCAGCTTCGAGGAGGATTAGCATTTTTGCAAGGCTCTAATCATGAAAGGAAAGGGTTAAAAGTTTCAGTCTCTGTCTATCTTAGAACGATGATACTCCCACACCTGCTGCTGCTGCGGCCGGCCGCTCTCTCTCTCTCTCCGGGGGGGGGGGGGGGGGGGGGGGGCTGGCTGCCCGATGTCTCGATGTCTCTTGGGGCTCCCCCACCCTTCCATCCTTGAAAGCCCCCTCAACCCCCACCTCTGTCCAGGCCCCAGGCCTACGGCATGGCGGCCCCTCCCCCGCCCAGCAGCAGCGGGCCGGGCGGGGGAGAGAGATCTGACCTCTTCGCCCGACGATGTCCAAAAGAGGAAGTGCCAGGGCAGTGCCTTGCTTTTAACCCCTGTGTATTCTCGGAGGTGTGTCCAAACCCCACTGGCTACACCAGGTGTCAGTATGAAACCCAAAACCTTCATTGGTTTGACCACAGCTTCCCAGAATTCCCACTCCTTCCTGGTCAAACCATGACACTGCTGTTTTATATTCTCAGCTTTGCCAACATTTGCCACATCTGAAAATGCTGAAGCAACTTTGAGTTGATTAATGCCAGTTTAGGTTCTAATTTCTGGCCTCTTGCTTCGTCATTCAATGGGAGTCCACATTCCCAAGCCAATATTCTGTAATTCAGAGAAAATAAAAGGCAGGGTTTTCTTTCTTCCAAAGTGCTCAAGACACATTTTGCAATGTGAATGTTAATTTCAAAGAAGTCTCTGTAATTACTTTTGCTTTGGAAGGAGGTCATGGTTACATTCAGTTGAAGTGTTTTGTGTTATGCTGTTGTATGCAATACTTTGAGCACGTGAAGTTTTGCATGGCTGGGGTTAAACTGATGTTAACTTGTTTACAGAGATCAAAGTGTGCACATATGGTTGTGTGGTATGTTGATGTGTGCTTCTTGGCTTCCTGTGCAGCATGAGGTTCTTGCTGAGGAATGAGTGGAACTCGCTCTCCCAGCATAGCGAATTCCTCAAAGAGAGCTTCTGTTTACAGTACCATACATGGAAAAGGCTGGGCTCCCGGCAGATGTTGGACTGACTGAAAGCTTTTATAGTATCCTTTAGGATACAGCTCTTCTTGTGGCAGTGGAATGCCACAAAAACCTCTGAGATTCATTAAAACTGAATGTATTCAATGTAGGCCGTAATAGTGAATAACTTACCATATGGCTTGCTGGTGATCTCATCTGTAATTTATTACATTTATTGAGGAAGCAGATAAAGATCACGTTTGAGTGATTGAGCAAAAACTGGACACCAGTATTGATCAGAACTAATTCAATTTTTCAAAGAGGAAGCAATCTAGTTTGTACAACTTGGTCACTGTAGTTTCTAACTGTGCCACTGTAACACAAAAATTGAATGCTTGGCTACCTTCTGTAAGAGGCATTTTCTCCTCTATTGCTGTCCTAATAATGGGACCAAAATGCTGTAAAACTCAGTGCCAGTGGTGAACTTGCGTGACTTTATCAAGAATGTGCTTCCTTCTGTCCCAATTCAGAGGGGAACAAAACTTGCTTGTTGAAGTGATTCTGTTTCCTGTGACTCCTGCTCTTACGTGGCACATTGCCCAGCATCCTTCCAGACCAGTAGGGCACAGACCATCCTTGAGCAGTATTTAAATTTTTAAATCTGACTTCTAGCAATGACTTCTCTTCTGGTTTCCTCTCACCAGTGACTTCATGTCTGTGCTCCCCTTCCCGCTCAAAACAGCATCAGAGAGGGAGGATGAAAACCCAGGAGGTAGAAGCAGACAGTAGCTTTTCAGTGTCTGTAAAAGATTTTGACAAGACCCAATTTTATGGTGGAGAGGAGTGTCTGAAAAAAGATGGTTTTGTGATTCAAAGTTTTTTGCGGTGCCAGAATGGAAAAAGATTGAAATTGATATGCAATATATAATGCCTAATTTCATGCAACAGGGACATTTTTTTCAGTGAGAAAAGTTCTGAAAGATGGTCCAAAGCATAGATCTAAACTACCAGGGTGTGGGAAAGGCTGTGGTAGTAAAACTTGATTCTTAATTTTTATATCTGTCTATCTGCAAACAGAATTAAGATCTCAATTTTCTGTTAATGATTTATGAATAGTCATGATACCACAATAAGCCTGCCACTTCTGAACAGAAGGGGCATTATTTTTTAGTGGGCTGAAGTAATAAGTAAAATCCTGTGAGAGATTAATGCTAAGGTGACTTTTGTAGCAGTCTGTTGACTCTTGAAATGAATGATCTAGGAAATGGCAAGTGATTGTTATGTCCAACCCAGACCAACTCTTACAGGTCTCAAATCAACTTTTTGGAGACTTTTTGCCTGAGTAGCAATTCTTGACTGCTTTTGCCTGCTTATGATATTATTGCTGGCAGCTGGTCATTGATACACTGAGATTCTGATGATGGATTATGTGAGGAAAGAGAATTTATTTCCAGAATTTAAATATAGTTCCTTATTTGAATGTTCTCATGAGCCTCTTAGGTAAATCTCTGTCTGGCTGTCAAATAGCCCTGGGGTTTGCAGTCTGCTTCAGAGCTATGGAAAGGCCAGGGAGGCAGTGGGATTTGTTTTGTCCCCATCCCCCCAGTAATTCACAGGCCTGTTTCCTTGAGGCAGTAGACAGAAATGGCATTGTGATTTTTCTACATCAAGTTAATATTGCATTTCCTAGTATGTGGTAAGTTCTATTCTAGTTGCTCTCTATTATGCCACATTTGTCAGGCAGACAGTGAATACGAAAGCACTTTAATCCTCCCCTCTAGACAGAGGATTTTCCTGCAGGAAATTCTCTCCACTTTGAGCCCTCTGGGATTTTAGCATTAAAATCTCATGGTAATTTTCACGTTGCTGAATTTTAGCAAAATGAGAAGCATTGATTTACCAGCCAACACAGTTTCTTGTTTTACCTATTGGGCCTGACTTGAAAAAGAGAGCAGTTTTTATATTGTATCTCTGATTAGTGTTGCACATAGTACATTTACAGCCATTTCTAAAATTCAGAACTGTTTTTATGAAGCTACTTGCTTTTATCACATCATTATGGAAAATTAGGTCAATGTAATTTTTCCTTATTTTTATAAAAAGTTTTTATGGGAAGAGCTACATCTAGTGTCCTAAATAAATACTGATCTTGGATGAACAAATAACTTAAATGCTTAGATTTTGCAATTTGTTCTCTTGAATTATGAATCAGCTTGGATTTGAATTGGTGGTTGGTTTCAGTAAGTGCTGGAGTTACCTGTGGAAATGCTGAGTAACTTTAGAAAGTGAAGTCTTTGTGACGCTGATAGGAATCATAACTAAAATTTATTTCTTCTCTTTCAGACTGATGTGTGAAACTGTTAGATATGAAAGACATGAAGCAAATGAAGTTCTGTACTAGTAAGTATTTCTGCTTCCTCTTACATGGTTAAAAGAATTAATGTATATTAAAGTGAGTTGAGGACTGTTCAATGCCAAAATTCCTTGCCTAGCGTGTACAATCTGTAAATGTAAATGGTCCACTTCATTTTCATCATCAAACACCAGAGAAATTTGCTGCTGCTAGGGAGAGAGCTAACAGTGGCTCTTGCTTGGTGATGCATGTTGTATTAAATTTATATAAAATTAATATATGGATGTGGGATTGTCATTTAGTCTTACTTCAGTTTTGTGAAAGTAGTAGTGATCAGCTTTTCGTGCCAGTGGTGCCAAATTGACAAATCTAACATGGTTTATAATTAGCAGGGATGTGCTCTGATGTCAACTCAGATTTACAGTAGAGAGCTGAGAATTGTAATTGCTTCATTTATGGAGCCAATTTATAGAAACAAAATATTTCTCAGATTCTTATTTCCTGCCCCTAACCCAGACCCTGAATGCCTATTTTTTCCAAGTTGTCTGGCATTATTTGAACATTTAAGCATACAAAGAATGCACTTCTACACTTTCTTTTGTACTTGTGGAATTTTTCCTATACAGAGCATCAGGAGGAAGATGAGATTGAGTAAACTCAAATGCTGGACCTTGACCATTCAGCAAAGTTAAATTAAGGTCTAATGAAATCCAGTAATGTTATGTATGGGAAATACATAAGGTCAAAATCTATAGGTGGATAGATAAAATCCATAGGTGGATAGATAATTTTAATTAGACCAATACAATCTTTATTTATTTTACACTAATTTGCAAGGGACCATTGTGCTGGTGATTTGTCCTTCTCTAGGCAGTTGGTTCATGTCTCCTTTGTAACAGAGTTTTTGTTGAGACCCAGTATTTTGGTCATTCTAAGCACTGACTTAAATTTGAACTATATGCTGAAAGAATCCATGCTGCTAGCTTACCATATACTCAATGCAAGCAAAAATTACAGGAAATACGTGACTGAGAAAATACAATTCACAAACAGGAGATTGTGAAATCTGGGTTAACTGGAAGTGCATTTTGCAGTTCTTCTGCACTGATTTCCTTTGTCACTCCTTTCATGTGACTTCATCTTCACTTTGGTTGTTTGCCTGTCATTCCTATTTAGGTGCTTCTTGACATTTTTCCCCATGATTTATTCAAAAGATTTAATGGGCAGTTTGGCAGCTTCTGGATATAGATGCTAATGCAAAATGTGCTTGCTCTAGCATTTCACATCTCTGATGTAATGTTTAATGGGCTAAACCTGAAAGTTAACAATTACTATTTTTTATTTAAAAAAAGAAAAATTCCATATTTTGAAACTAAAAATATATGTTCTGTTACTCTGAGCTGTAGCTTTACATTTTTTTAATGAACATTTTGAGATCTGCTTAGTAAGAAAATCCCATGAAACCTGCAGTCTAATTTCAGTGTTCTATTTTTAGGATAATGAACTTGGAGGGATCCTTATTTTTGTTTCACAAATTCAGCCTATGTGTTGAAGATGTACTCTTCTAAAAAACATTATTTCAATTTTGCTATGTACAGGTTTGGAAAAATTCTTTGAGTATTACAGGAGAGAGAAGCAAAGTGATGGGCGGGGATTGATCCACTCAGTTATGAGCTGTAGGAAATCAGCTTGGAACATGCAACCTGGTTACTTTTTAATGAACTTACCAGAGTTATCACTTGGTGCTCATATTTTCATCATGAAAGCTAAGGTATTAAAAGATCATCAGATTTTAACATTTTAGATTGTTTTTTAACTTAGAGCTTCTTCCCTCTGCCTCCTGATGCTATATTTGCATTGAAATCTGAAATTGGGTGCTATACCTATTAAAATAGCTGCAACTGTTGGAGCTGTTAATTGACCTGGGTGTTTGACCTCCCTGAGGCAAAACTTAATGTCTCAGGGCAGAAAAGCTAAATCTTTATCCCTAAATGCTAATGGGCAGACTAATGCAGTTGCTCTGTTTATTTGATCAAAAATTTTTCATTGTGAAAACTGTGTGTCTGTCTGCTTTGTTGTGCGTATGCATGCAATGTTGAAAATAATTATGTGCATTCCTTACAAGCACAGCAGTTATTTTATCCTACATTAAAAAAACCCCAAAAAATAAGTTGTTAATTTTCATAGTAGCTCTATAGATTTTTTTAATATGACCAAAGGGATAAAAAGGAGCATGTTGCTGAAAATTGGCTCATCTCATCTGCATTTACTTTACTATCAGCGGGTGTACATGGTAGTGACAAATTCCCAAACCCTACGGCCATCTCACTGCTTAAATGGAAACTGGGTTATTGGAAGTGGCAGTTCAGCTTGAGTTATTCTTTATTTGCCAGTCATTCTATGCCTTTCATTTGATGGGAAGTTAATGACAAAAGGGTTTAAAACCTGCAAAGCAAAACTTCAGAACTGAGGCTTTCTTGACATGTGTATTAGTTTTGGGGTTTTTTTTAACTTGCTCCTTTTCTTCAAATCTACTTAGAGATCTCATTTAAAATATATTTATTTTGGTCACTTAATATATGTTTTATCAGTAGTCCAAAGAAAGAAATGTTCTATTTTCATATCATGAAATGTATTTACGTGCGTGATAGTAATTATTGATGTCTTTAACAGTGAGCTTCCAATTAGCATTTTCTTTAGAAAACAAAGTTCTAGCAGACTTGTAGATGGTGCTTATACCTCTTTACAGTTGAACAAAATTTTTCAGATCAAAATTGAATTTTGTGCTATGATGGCAGAGGATTCTTTGGCAATAAGTGCTTTGGATGTAAGCAAATGAGTATGTGTCTAATGATACAATCACCTCTTTTTCCTCCTCATTAGTCATGTGAGGGCTGTGTGTGTTTTTCAGCCATGCTGTTTGATATTGCTGTGTGTATGCATCCGTGGTGTTTGGCTTACTCTTTCTGTAAGGAAGTCTTGTATATTTTTAAGCTTCCCTTATGTTTTCACTAAGAATATTAGATTGGCAGAAAATATGTTAAGATTTGCTGATCTGCAGTCTAAAGTCATTCAGTAATAAAGCCTGAATTGCCAGGCTGTAGCACAACACAGTTTTGTGATTGCATTGCCTGTAGTTTGAGCAATTTAATTTGGAACTTAGTTACTGCTTGTCTTGCTTTTAAAAATTTGAAGGAAACCCCAGTCCAGGTTATTGTGAAGTGTGGTTTTTTAAGAGATCCTTCAAATGAAGTCCTGATAGGATATATGCTCCTACCTCCCACATGTCCCTGCTGAGAAGATTTCATTTTTGATTAAAGTTCTTAAGAGCAGACTACGTAGTAGACTGCTGGTTGTGATGGTAGTGGTTCTTAAAAAAGGACAAGTGTTTCAAAAAGAGTAGTTATCTCTTGAACATCTTGAACTGAATTTTAGTGTAACGTCTGGCTGGAAAAAGCTCTTGTCTAATGTCAAAATATTTGTGTGCTTTTACGTAATTCAGCTTGCAACCTTTAATAAAATTCAGCATGGAGAAAGACAAGTAGAAGTTGTATATATAAACTGGAGATTGGAGGGAAAAAATGTTGCATGTGAAATGCAGTTATTACTACAGAGAATGTTCACAGCTGAAATGAGAAATAGCAAGCTGATTAGTTTCTGAGTTATTGACTGTGGTAGGCAGGTGTGAGACAAAAAACTTTAGTTATGTTGTGTCTTGATTTTTTCCTCATTCCCAATTTTTCATGTAGTCTGGAGTGAAAAACATCTACTTGTATTAAGACTGTAGTGCTTGCATGGTGGTGGAATGGGGAGCGAAAAGGGGATGAGAAGTGGAGAAGGCTTTAAAAAAGAGATGTAATTTCAGCTGATTATTTTTGAAATTTCCTTGATTAGAACTAAATTCTCAAGCCTATTAGCAGTATTATCACCATCCAGCCTTAGCCAAGTTTTCTGAATTATATCACCATTGCAAATCACAAGACCGAAACACACTGGTGTTGGGCTAGTCTAATGCAGCCTTCTCCAGGACTGGCTTGGCCCAGCCATCAAATCCTGAAACAAAAGAAGTCTGGAAAGGGAATAAAGGAGCACAACTTCTGGTAGCTACTCAAACATTGCTTGTTTTCTTAGATAAAAATTTAAGTGTTTTCCATGAGGTAGAGCAGAATGTCTCAAAAATGCTGCGGGCAGTAGTTCTGTGCAAGGACAGGTGAGATGTAGATCTGTGAGTAGTCTTTGTAAGAGTGGCAATCCAAGAGTCACGCTTTTGTGTCCTACAATTAAAGTGACATTTATTGAATTAATGGTTCTTTCACAGTAACATTTTGCCCTGAAGACCCTCAGGAGGACAGAAGCAGTGCGTGTAAACCAAAAAAATTTATGCCAAAGTTGCTGTACGTTTCTGCATTGCCTGACTTGAAAGTGTGACAAAAATGAGCTGAAACTATCTTCTTAGCTATTCACACAAACACTCAGAGAATATTCTGAGTTGGAAAGGTCTCACAAGGATTGCCATATCCATCTTTTAAGTGAATGCCCTATACAGGGATCAAAACCACAACCTTGGCATCATCAGCACTCTGCTCTGGCCAACTGAACTAATCTCAGGGTCTTGTAATTTTTAAACTGAACAGCACTGCTGAGACCACCTTACTGAAATTGTGTTAAGAGGGAGTGCTTTTATAGATGCAGTGTATGTGGTCTGTAGCTGTATATGTTTGTATCTTACAGATAACTTAAGAAAACTTAAGTCCTAAAAGAGTACAAAAAGGAATTGCTAGGGAATCTCCCAAGTAAAAAGTGGTAAGAGGAACGTATCTCAAGTTGTGCTGGGGATGTTTAGATTGGATATCAGAAAAGATTTCTTTACAAAAGTGGTTGTCAAGCAGTGACACAGTCTGCCCAGGGAAGTGGCTGAGTTACCATCCCTGGGGTGTTTAAAACACAGAGATGTTGTGCTTGGGAACATGATTTTAATGGTGAACATGGCAGTGGTGGGTTAATGGTTGAGCTTCATGACTATAAAGGTCTTTTCCTGCCTAAATGATTCTGTGATCTCTGGGTCAGTATCAGAATTTTCAGGTAGATCTCTGCAGGCAATAGATGTATTCATTTGTGCTTCTTCCATACCCACACGTTTCTGTGGAAGTTCTGCAGCAGTACATTTAATAATGCAAAGAAGTTCTGCAGCAGGGCTGGCCTCTTCTGTGTTGTCCTGAAAATATTCCTAAAGGTGTATTGTGCCTTCTGATAGTTGGGCAGTTGCCAAAATATCATTGGAATGCTGCCAGTTCTGCACTGCAGTAAATCAGGAACCTGATTTGTATGTTGTGTTATGGATACATTTTTTGTGGGGAATTTTTTAGGCAATGTCTATCATTAAAATAAACACATTCAAGGACTTGGCAGTTGTCTCTGTATAAACAGACACTGAATCAAGGCTTCTTAATAGTGTCAGTGATCAATGTTAGAGTCTGTTGGCTTTGCACAGCCAGTTCCAAATTTGTGTTATTGTTTGACCTGATTCTGGGACTTCCTTGAATGATGACTGAGGTAATGGTTTTGCACCTTCTTTACTGTAAATGCTTCACTGAAAGCTCTCATATTTTTGTTGTAATTCTGAGAACTTTGAGGCACTCAAAGCTTTGGTTTTGGAGACACATAAGAAAGTTGTAAGGTGTAAGAACAGATCTGTCTTGGCTTAAGAGTGTTTTGGGTGCAGGATCATTTTATTTTGCTGCTTCTGTAATAGTTTTCTGGTGATTTAGGAGACTGCAATTTTTGTTCTGAATTTTTCTTCTGATACAAAGGACTAATTCACTGTACAAGTTTAATAGCTAGACTTCAATGACAATAGGTCAATTAGCTTGTGTGCGTATATTTGTATAATGTATTTATTAATTGCCTGTTTAATCCACTGTCTTAGACTGACAGGCATTACTGACACTCTGTAATAATCTCTAATTTGACCAAAATTCTTGTGTTATTTCATTGATTTTATTTCAGAAGTGAAAAAAATTATAAATAACTTAAATACTGTTAAGAAAAATATTCTTCTGATTATTTTTTTCATGAATACTGAGGAATTGTTTACTATGGTTCATTTTTCTGTGTTTCCCATTGTTGCAACCAGGAGTCAAGACACAAGTTTTCATCTTGTGTCCATCTGTAATATATAATCATGGACATGAGTTGAAATATGCACACTGTTTAGTGAAAATCAGAAGTTCAAAATTCTGAGTTAGCAGTTTTGTTACTGAATATATTTTAACTCTTAAATTTATTCTTATTTCTAATCTTTGCTCTAAATATAACTTCAATGTATTCCTATAAGAAGAAAAATATTTTAAAATTGTGTGTGGGTAATGCGTCGAGTACCAATCTCTTTTACTTTTGTGTTTGGGGGATACCTCTTATTGTGATCAAGAGCATCTGAAATGCTCTGGCAGATGTCAGGTAACTGCTTAACTAGCTTAATAAGGAGGATTAGAGGCAGTGCTGACAATGTCAGTAAGCAGTTTTCTGGTTGCTCTGTGTTTGAACACTACAGTGCTAGTGGGCAGGATCTTCAGGCAATGAGAGAATTGTTCAACTTGGACATGTTTGACATCTCAAGGCTCATGTCTAATTCTGGCAGTGATTATTCAGTTAAAACAATAAACTACCTATAGCTGTCAGCATAGAGAGGAAAACCAAAATGAGCAAAGAGAAACAGACAGATTAATCTGCTGGAACAAGATCCTATGGAGCATGAGCTTGCAGAGCAATGTTCTTTGGGATTTCTTCTTGTGTAGTGCTTAAATGTCTTAAAGAGCTCCCAGTTCTGGCATGTCAAATTTCTATTGTTTCTGCTTCTCTCACTTGGAGACCTGGGAACATGAGCAATGTCTTTGGAATTACTCTGCTTACTTTCTGGAGTTTATGCTACTTTGAACAACACTGAGTATGATTACATGAAAATGTAATAGGTGCGCCTTGGTTTGAAAGTTATCAAAACAATTACAAGTGTTACAGATGGTAGGATGATGGTATTATATCTAGTTTAATGTAAGTCTTGAGTGAATCCTTTAGTGGTTGGAATTTTAAAGACTTACTGTTTCCACAAATTAAACTAGCTTTTTCACAACCAAGAAATTGCTCTTGTTGAATTCATGACCTTTTTATGACATAGTTTGAAAATAGCTCTGAATGGAAGGCAATTCTGGATGTTGAGGATGACTAAATTTAGGGGTCCTGCCACCATCTGGAGTTGCTGTAAGTCCAGTGTTGGAGGGACAATTACACCTCTGTTGCTTAGGTCTCAGGATAGACCCAAGTGCAAAAGGAATATAAAGCAGTAATTATATGGAGGTAATTTCCATGCTTGTTTCCACTGAGACCTGCATGCTACTTAGCTTTTTTCATGTGCTGTTTTAAAGGAGTTGGCTGAGAAGCCAATGACCAGAAGCTGGGCAGTAGAGGAAAGACTTTTGTTTAGTCTGTGCTTTCAAGTCCAGGTACTGAATTTTGCGCTGAAGTGATGTCTTATTTGACAGAACTAAAGCATGTTTGACAGCAGTCATCACAAAGACCTGAAAATTCTTGCCACTGTACGTATTTATGATGTTCATTATCTCAGTTGAACCTGAGTGAGTAAGCTTGTGCTTAATATGATTTTTTATTTCAGAGGTTTTAGTAGTGCTGTGTCTTATTTTGATGGAGAATGAGAATTAAATGGACTGCTGTTTTTAAACAGCTATTTCTAAAGAAATCTTGAAGAAAAGTGGTGCATCAGGACCTGTCAGGATAGAGGAAGACACTACAGATGGTATAGATATTTGCGATTTATTCAGCTTTTCAACAGGTTGATTTAAATTTTTATTCTAGCTTAATATTTTGGAGGGTTTTCAGCACCTTAAGTAATCAGGAAATCTGAAAGCTAAAATTGGAACACCTGTGCTACAGTAGACAGATGCATTACAGAATTGATGTGTATGTTGGACATGTTTTCTTGTGAAGAATTTCTTTGATATGCCATTAATATATAATTCAGATATATAGTTACAAATATGTAGTTGCAAGCATGCAAGTGCTGCTGATTGCTTTATATAGAAATAGAATATTTGTAATTAGAAAATAAAGCTTTAGTTTTAAGTAGTGTGTATGTAACTACTTGCTGGTCTGGGAATAAGAAGCTGCTCCTTCTCAGGGCATGAATAGATCATAGCATGAAGTGCTTTAGACTGTGAGAAAGCCTGCAAACTTCTTGGATTTTGTCAGTCTGGAGATGTATAAGCACTTCTTGATTTTTGAACTTTGAGTGCCTCTGAGGTCTCAGAGAAAACAGTCATATGCTAGAAAATGTGAAAGCCTCAGTCTGAAAATACTGTCTAAACTCATCAGGGCTGACAACCCAGTGATGTCATAGGCCATTGCATAATGACACAATTGAAGTTTCCAGACAGAACAGTTAGTGTCAGCTATGAACTTTCTTTGAATAGTTCTGTCCTCAGTTTTTTGTGTGATTTTCAAAGCACAAAGGTGTCCTGTCTGGCTGCAGGTTGTAGTTGTGTTGAGGGACTACATCAAGGAGGCTGGGCAGGGACACACAATGGGAAGGCATGGCAATCCAATTTATGACTTTCCATTTCTAGCTCCTGAATTCCTGTAAGTCAAGTTCTCTGGCATTCTGGGAAATTATATATAGATTCCCCAGGAAATCCTCTGCTCTCGACAGTGTTTTAATACAAAAGTTAAGATTTCAAGGAAATTTATTCAAATTTTGTTCAACTAAAGTTCAGGTTATAATAAAACCTGCACATTGGTGGCTATTTTGGTATTGACTTTCAGTTTTGCACCATTGCAATATTGCTGCTAGAACCTGAATATTCTGAAAATTTATCAGTAGGTAGCTCTATCATAGTAGTTAACAAAAGAAGAACATTAAATCTTGGTACTCGAGTCTTTTGTTGTTGTTTCTGCAGAACACAAATCTTAGTTTCAGGGCAGAATGAGTGTGTATTGATTTTGTTGTTCTTACTGCCCCTAATGAGTGACTTTGGGGTTGACTTCATTCTGATTCTCTGCAGGATAAATTGCTTGTGTCATCTAACCTTCTTGGCAATAAATCTTGTTTTCTGTAACTAGGGAAAGTGGATATCTTTGCTGCTTTTGGTAGGCTGTATAACTTTTAACAGTCCTACATTTCATCCAGATAAATACCCAGGACAGGAGCTGAGCTGAAGAAAGTTCCCAAAACAAACAACAACTTTCCCTCAGTCTTAGGTACTTGAAGCAATGTATTCTGTCACTTAAGGCTAACATGTAGGGTAAAGTCTTGCTAGAAAAGGTCTTTGTATGCCTGCTTGGAAATGTACATGTGTCAGTATTCCTGATTTAAATTGTTCCTACTCCCACTGTGCATATGGCCCTGCAAGAGTGAGGGAGGGAGCAGAGAGGAATTCAGAAAGGAAGTGCTGTTTGCTGGGTTAGGTGAGCTTTGCTTTCAGCCAGATGTGAATCATGGAATCATGTTGGAAAGACCTCTAAGGTTGGAAAACCTCTTAAGGTTGGAAAAGACCTCTAAGATCGTTGAGTCCAACCATTAGCCCAGCACTGTGAGGTCTGCCGCTAAACCCTCTCCACAAGCAGATCTACACATTTTTAAAATACTTCCAGGGATGGTAACTCAAGCATTTGCCTGGGCAGCCTGTTCCAGTGTTTGGCCACACTTTCAATATCCAATCTAAACCTTCCCTGGCACAGCTTGAGGCTAACTCTTGTCCTGTTGTTTGTTGCCTGGGAGAAGAGCTGGCCACAGCTTCCCTTCAGGCACTTGTAGAGAGTGATAAGGCCTCCCCTGAGCCCCTTTTTGTCCAGGTTAAGCACTCCCAGCTCTCTCAGCTGTTCCTCACAGGACTGCTCCAGACCCTTCAGCAGCTCCCTTGCTTTGTGGAGCTTTCACTGCACTCCCAGTCTCCTCATGTGTGACAGCTGCTGCTTCAGTGGTCGTGGTGATGCTGGCCAGCAGTGGCATCCTTACTAAACCAGTAATAGCAAAGACCTTACCTCAGCAGATGTCTGTCCTTTTTACATCAGCTTGACTGACATGTGCTATGGACCTTCCCCTTCACTCTTGAAAAACCCCTTGTCTCTTGAAGGATGCCTTTGTGGAAAGGTCATCAGCATCAATCCTGCTTCAGCAGCTAATTCCTGATGAAGTGCTTATGTGGACTTAATGCCCTCCTGCAGACCCAGTCAGGGAAATGTCCTGTCTGCAGTAAAGCCTTTTAAGAACAATTTGCTGTTGTCTCTTTGGCAGAAGAGATGTCTTTAGGACAAATAAAGTTTCTAGGTTCTCATGTGGGCTGCCAGGGGTAGTCACTATTCTAGCAATGAAAGAGAACTTTACAATTAGGCTCATTCTCTAGAATTCAGTTTTAATGTTTAAAATCAAATGTAAAATGTGAATGCAAATGTGAAACCTTTCAAATATGAGTCTCCTCAGTTGGGTAAAATGGGTATTTGCATGAGTCCTCAGGTGGCCTGAAAAAGTACTTTTGTAGTTCAGCATCTGCTTCTTCTGTAGTTTCTTCTGTCTTTCATGACAGGCACAAAAGTCCTGAAGGATGCAAATGCATTGTTGATGAACAAATGTCAAGCATAGTACAGAAAACATGGAAGCTTGATTGAAAGCCACATGATGTTTGAATAGGATTGTGGAAAGCCCAGAATCCTTAAAATGGAAAGAATTGCACGTGTTTCTTGTGACAGTATTGTCTAGCAAAAGCTGGCTGCCAAATGGCTTTGTTGAGGCTTAATTCTAATCAACTGGGAGTATAACAAGTGTTAAAAGTGCAGGAGTTAAATATATTTTCATATGAAAGGAATAGATCAGTGTTTCATTTGCCTTTTTTTTTTTTTTTCTTCTGAGAGAGGCGTGTGGGTTCTGGAGAAAGAAATGTGTTTGCTATACATTTGGGATTTTTTCAGATGTTAAGCTCAAGACTATGTTAAGACACTACTAGTTGTAAAAAATGAAGAGTATTAATACCCTACCTATGTTCTTTGCTCTTGAAGACTTGGAAATATTTATGATGTTTTGGCTGACAGTAAAAATTTTAGAAGAATACAAAGTCTGTTTCAGGGAAGATACCTTGAATGCAGACACATTCTCTAGTAATATTCCACTACTGTGACACAGCTATACTGAAGTTTTTTTTTATTTAGATAATTAAAGTGTTGAGTTCAGTAGATATGCATGATTCAAATAGCTTAGAGCTTAGAAATTCTCAAATGTAACTGTAAAAATAAAACCAGTTAAGTACACATAAAGCAAAGGGAAAACAAATTCTATTGCATGGTATTCCTCAAGTTTGATTTATTTTTTTAATCAGTTCATTTAGCTGTCAAATGAGCAGATGCTCAATTTGGTTATTTACAAAGTGGATAAAGTATGATGTTCATGACAGATAATGAGAAGTACCAACAACTTTTGAAGAGCCAACTTGCAGAGAAAGAGAATAAACCTGTGAATTGGCAAAAAGAGATGGACGATTAACTGAGTCAAGAGTCATGCTATGTGTGATTAAATAAGAAGAAATCAAACCATTGCAGTTGAATGCATAATCATTCTAGGTGTTTGTTAAATGGTTCCAAGTTAGAGTCAAAAGTAGTCTTAAGCATTT
Organism: Zonotrichia leucophrys gambelii; assembly: GCF_028769735.1. Lineage (NCBI taxonomy): Eukaryota > Metazoa > Chordata > Aves > Passeriformes > Passerellidae > Zonotrichia > Zonotrichia leucophrys. Next base: position 22,217,052 of record NC_088173.1, on the reverse strand, counting down.
GCATATTGAATATACTGACTGTATATATTATATATACTGACTGGTGCTTGTGAAAGCCAGTAGCTGCTTTTCTCTTTGAAGTTAAAAGATGTCCAATGAGAAAAGACAACTGGAGCTCCTTACAAATAGGTGGTTTGAGAGAGGATTTCAAAAAGTTAATCAGGTCTTCAAACGAAGAAAATAAGAGCTTGGATGTTAGTAGATTTTCAAAAGTTAAAATACTTTCTATTGGCTTAATTTTTTTCTGCTTCAATTATTTTATCATTTGAAATGCCTTTCTTGAAGCATGGGGAGATCTTCTAGATTACTTGTGCTTTAGAATGATAAAATCTGTGACCCCATGTTCTGTTCTATCAGACTACACTTTAATATTTGGTCAAACTGCCAGATTTTAGGAAAAGGAAAGGAATAAACCACCCCCAAGACCACAAAACTTATTATGTGATAATATAATGTGCTGTAATCCACATGGAAAAATTATTATTCACATTCTAGTAGAGTTACTTCGCAGGTATTTGGGAAATAACTTTGTCTGTATCCATTGCTGAAAATTTCTATTTCAAAAACTTTCAACTGTGATAATTAGTCCAGATTATTTGTATGTAGAATGACAGGTATTAAAGAACATAATAAAAACCCTAACAGACTTCCAGTTCAGCAGCAGTGCTGTTGTGTGCCTGTCACCATAGGATTTGTGGGGAAAGAAGGAAAGTCAGAAGATGCTTAACTTTACTCAGGTGCATGTTAATGTTTTTAGGAATGATATTTTTTTGAAAGTGCTGTTTTTCTTGTGCTTAACCTGGTTCTCTGCACTTATGCACAGTGTTGATTTTTCTAGATGAAAAGGTTTGAGGGTCATACAGACCCATGTGAGAAGCAAGTGAGGCACATTTCAGAATAGGCAGCTTAGAACACTTCAGATATGTGAATCAAAACGCTGTTGTTTTAGCAGCGGGACTGTGTTATTGCTTTGTTCTCTATGGTCTATCAGTATAAAGAAGTATTCCTAAAATCTTGATTTTGAAGATGATGTAACTTCTGGTGTGTGTGGCTGACCAGCATCACTTCACTGATCAGGACACTGGCTGCTAGAAAAGAAATGCAATCTCCATCTTCTTGTTCTGTTCCTCTGTTCTTGACCATAGATTGTGTTCCCTCAATTTCCTCTGCTAAATTTCTATATTCCTCTCCTTTCTCTCTCATGCTTATATTATACAGTGGAAAATGAAAACAGAAAATGTTTTTAGATTGGATGGCTTGCTCTCAGCTCTTTTAGACTAGCACATTTGTTTTGAGGACCTCTGTATGTACTTCTTAAATTGCAGTTCTTCAAATGAAAAATACACTGCTAACATGTACATTGCCTACTAAGATTTAAGATTAGATTTTAATACTATGCTGTCATCATTGTTAAAAGATGTGGGCTGTTCTTACTTGAAGTAGACCTAGTTGTTGCTAAAGACTTGAGACATATAATTTAAAAAATGAAGGTGCTACAAATTCATTAAGTAATCTGCATCTCTTAGTGTCACTAGGGATGTGGTTTTCCATAAGAAAGCTCATGCAGTTCATAACAGTGAACTCCATTAGTCGTGAATTCAATTAGTCAGTTTCTCTGGAGGAAGCAGGCGTGGTAGGAACTGAAGTACAGCGGAGAGATTCTCGGCACTGACTGTCAACATGGAATGAGACTTCTACTGCACCTATTTCTGGTAGCCTTAATCTGTTTTATTTTCCTGTCCAAACATAATTTGAACTTGCTTATCCAAAAAGAGTCTAATGTGAAAAGGATTTTGTATTACTCAAGGAGCAACATCTGAATCTACAGTAGAATGAATGGTGCCTGGATGACAAAGTCTTCCTCGTCCAGCTCCTCTACAGGTTGAAGAGAGGGGAAGAGAAACTTTTTGCCCCTTCTGTTGGGAATTTATTCTGGTGCCAGGAGGAGATGTGAAAGGGGCAGTGCTCAGCAGCAGCAGATAATGGTGACTGGCAAATCTGATGTAGGTTTGCCATCTGCAAATGTCTCTTACCTTGTAGAAAGGCATGCTGATGCAGAGAGGAAAATTTCTGTCTTGAAGAAAGGCTTGAGAAGAAGATGGCTAGTATTGGGAAAAGATGCCTTCATTTATAGAGGGAAAGATGCTACAGCTCTCTTCAGCAAGAACTGAAGACCTGTCATTCTTCTTCAATGTATTTGATAGAATACAGTACAGTATATTTACTGTAGCTTGGCTTCCTTTAATCACTTACAGTTATATTTAATTTGAATTGGGCTGTTACCAAATGAATAGATAGATGCTTTTAATAAAGTCAAGTAAATGAAATTGAGCATTCTAATAATGTATATGTTTGCAGGTGTAAATTAGAATAGTTTCATGGAATTAGTTTTTAAATAATTGAATTGTCTTCTTTCCATAGTTTGGAGTGTTTTGCCTCTTTGATGTCCTTTGTAGTGCAAATTTGGTACTGCTGTGAGTAATTTAAATCAAGTGTTTTAAGCCATGTTATCTTTTTTTTTTATTTTATTCCAGCCCTGATGATATTGGTACCTGTTGGTATATCCTGCTGTCTGGTTCAGTCTTCATTAAAGAATCCATGTTTCTTCCAAGGAGCAGGTATGTCAGCTATGAATGTACTGCATTCTGTATTTTAAACATAAATCATGAGATGCAGAGAAATTTTAGGATTAAAGCCAGTGTTTTATATTTAATGAATCACAGAAGAACAAATCTAAACACACATCTTCTGCCTTTAGTAGCTGTGGTAACTGTTTCATGCCCATAGCTAGAATTGAAAGTCCATCTTTGTGGACAGTGTAATAACTGTCCAAAGTGTCATGCAGATGTTTTTGATTTAGGAAAAAAAAAAAACCACCTGAAAACCTGACAAATGGGGTAAAGTGCTGAGTAGTCTCTTCCTGTGGGTAATCATTCTTCAAATTATAGAATTTGGATGTAGATGTTTTCCTTTACTTACTGTGCACAAGTCTTTGGTGTATGTTTTAGTATATGGTTAGATCATGTTACTGCAGGTTTTGCTGTTTCTGTATAACACCATGCAAATGGATTTTAAACTAAGAGCAGTTTCTTAGATGGAAAAAAAAAATTGCATGTGAGGTGCTCAACATTTATATTGCTCCAGTAAAAAAAAAATTACTTATTTTGAGCTATGGTAAAAAATGCAAGTGATTGCAAGGATTTTAGACTGAAGTGACTAAGCTTGATCATTTTAATAGAAGCAGAGCAGAATTATTTTAAAATATGCTGGTTATATGCATATTCATTCAGACTACCATTAAAGGCTGCTTTGAATGGCATGTAATAAAATTTGTGAAAGGCAGAATGAAAGAATGACCCATCTCTGTATAGCATCATGATAGGGAAAGAACTGGAATTTTTTAAACAATTTTAAAAGGTGGGAAGCCACTTCATGGCTAGTGTTGGTTGGCATATTAGACATTAGATCTTGAAATCTGCCTTCCAGTGGGAAGTGCAGGTCTTGGGACTTCCATTTGATGATGGGGGCATGTTCTTGGTGAAACCAAGTGTCTTGTGTCTGTCAGGCACTGCTGATAAAAAGGTTTATTAGATGTGCCATCGAATAGTTAATGCTGAAGGTGCAAAACTGATTATTGGAAAAGGTAGCACAACAAGGGATTATAGGAGCCCTACTTCTGGCAGAGTGGAAGTTGTCCCATATGTCATCCATGAGCAGGCAGTGCCAGGACAAAAGCTGACAGAAAGTGCTACTTTAAGATACCAGGAGAAGAGATATTATATATCTGAATTAATGTAGGGTGGCTGTGTATAGTCCATGGCAATATCTTCTGTTCCTCTGAAATACAGCAATGCTTGTGCCTCACTCACTTGGGCATCTTGAAGAGAGGTCAGATTTAGTAAGATAACAATGAGCTTGAGACTCTTCCTGGTAGAATGAACAGAAAATTACAGATCCTGTGGCAGGAAGCAGAGCATTAAGTGCTGTTCATGTGGAGAAATGTGTAAAATGACATCTGGGACAGTGTCTAATACCTTAGTGAAATACAGGCATGGAATTTGTGATACGAATAGATTTTACAGTTGTAGGTGAAGTCAAGTAGATGCCAAAGCTAGTGTGTTAGGAAGCAAAGGCAACAGAGACAATTTGTTAATTGAAAAAGATAACTTAAGACCATGAAAGCAAAATTAAGAAACTTTGATTATATGAGATAGAAAGTATTTCAGGAGAGCAAAACCAGAGCCTTTCTAGTGAGGGGCTTTGTGCTTAGAAGCTGTAGTCATTGAATGGTAGGTGAGTGCCTTATTAAAATTTAGATAAGGTTAATCAGGGTTTTTTCTTTCTAAATGAGTAAGTTGCAATTGGGCTTTGGGCTCATCCATGAATAAAAAACTTGGCAAAGGTGAGAGGGCACCCAGGTGAAAATTCTGATCTGGAATATTGGCGGCTAATAAATGATTTATTGATTGATTGATTGATTTATTTAGTGAGAAAATTGCCTGAGAAGAAAATTAAATTTTCCAGTTTTACTTATGCTGCAGTAAACTGCTGGGAGAGAAATTGTAAACTGCTCAGTTATACAAGCCAGGCAGAAGAGAATGAGTGGCAAAAATACCAAAGTAAGATTTTAGGGTGCGCAGAAAAAAGGGAGTGAGACCTAATGAAAAAGCTGCTGTCCAGAAAGAGCTGATAAGGTGATATTCTGGAATCTAAGCAGTAGTGTCAAAAGTGGACAGAAGATGGTTACTGGATAAATGTTTGCTGAAACTATTTGCATATACAGGGAGTAAAAACTTCAAGGGCCTTTTTCAGCATTGTATAATTTGTGCATCTTGATGTCCTATTACTGCTGAAATGAGCTGGCTATGGTTTAGCAAAAGGAGCACATCCTTGTGCATGACTGACATCAAGTGATAGGGAGAGACCTAAACATTGCAAAGTAATTGATTTTGTTTGTCATTTGAGTAAACTAAATTTGCAGTAGTAAATTAATATTTACACTATTTTAATGTGGGCTTTTTTCAGGTTAATCCATTTTATCTTTGCCCATCTAAAAAGCCACTAGGATATTATTTTGCAACACGTGTAGCTTGTGATTAAGAGAGCCAAGAAGTCTGTGTAGGAGCAATCAGATATGTGGAAAGCAAGAAGTATGCTCCTTTCTCCAAATACAGTTGACTTAGAAAATTCTCATTTCCCTAACTTTTTTTTCCCAGAGCCAAATGTAATTCACCCCTAAGCATCTCACCATCCAAACCTCCTCATTTTTCTCCCCACTTTAAAACTATTCTCTCTTTTTTTGTCAACCTGGCCCTTGCACCTGCAGTAAATCCCTTTGGATGGTTCTCTGGGCTGCTGGTCCTTGCTCAGGCTGAGGGCTTCCCCATGCCTGTCCTCCTGACCTCCTCAAGCTCACCTTCATTGAATAATGGCTGGACAGTAGCTGACCAAATTTAGAATAAAACAAGTGTTGTCATCCCACTAATTCCACCCCAACCTCTGAATTTCAAGAGCATTTGCTATTTTTCTGGATTTCACTCCTTTAAAATGAATGTATTTACATGCCAGAGCAAAAGTCATATCTCAGAGTAACTTAGACAGACCTAGTGGACAAATCTGCCTACAGCTTTGGAGGTTTGTTCTTCGTCCTGTGCAGAATTTGACCTTACTCTTAAAACTTCATGGCAGTTGCCATGTGAGTTAGCAAAGAACAGGATAGAGGGCTCTCACTAGATTTGAGCTGACACTTGCAAGTACCTTAGTGCATTTGACTGCCTATGCTGAGCATATTATTTGCTTTTGGGTCCTCTATTAGCTGATCTGCTTGCATTAGTTTTGTATACAGCATCCTCAGACTGGTTGATGAGTAACACCAGAAATGCTCTTTGGTTGTATATGTCATGTCAGGTAAACTTACTGTATTTCTTTCTTCCAAATCCTTGTGTCCCTGGCTTTCATTTCTAGTGTTAAGGTACCATTTAAAATTCTTTCATTAGAGACACTAGGTTTCGCAGATAGTTAATATATAGTTGGAGAATAAGAATGTTTTTAAAAATACCCTCTTCCCCCACCACAAAGATGTCTAAAAGCATAAGAAATGACCACCCCCCTGCTTTTACACTGCTGTGGCTTAGGAGCAGCACACCCTAATTTAGTGCTCCTCACCTAGTGAGAGTCTCCCAAACCAGACACCTCTCACTGCCCTCCCCTCTCTGGTGGGAGGCACAAAGGCAGAGATCATGAGTTGGGATAAGAACAATTTACTGGGAGCAGCAATGAGATAAAATGGACAGGAACAGCAGCAATACTACTGAAACCCATGTAAATAAAAAATAGCACAGCAGTCCAAAATGAACCAGGTTTGTAGGATATCAGGTATGGAAAAATAGCTACCTGTTGAAGCAGTTCAAAATGAGTGTCAAAGTTGTGAATTTTTGCCTAAGTTTTATAATGCACTGGATGACTTGTAAAATTACTTATAACTAGCTACTAGGCAAGTCTTCAATTCCAAATTTTAAAGAAATAAGTTGTTCAAGATGGGATATTGGAATTCATGGAGTCCTAAATTGAGTATTTAGCTTTAGAAACTTTGACATCTAAACCATGTCTAGTTTTTTTTGAAAATTGCATGGGTTTAATTTTATTTCCCTGTTGTAATACAGTTTAGCTTGTATTTGTTCAAATTCCAGGCCATCAGCTAGCAAATAGTGTTCATAAGATAAGGCTGGATTTTATTGTCCTTAATTTATTATTTTGGGAAAATATACAGTCCATGATTTTAAAGAATTGTGCTCTGAACAATTAAAGCTGCCATTTATTTAGTGATATGACGTTAAACTTTATCTTGTTCTCCTGTTTAATTTCTGTGAATTACAACAGTGAAATTTGACAGTTTAATATGAGGGAGACCATCTCTTTTCCCTTCTACCCCTTTCCCCTCATTTTTCCTATTAATATCTAAAAACTTCTTCATTTACTTTAGCATATCAGGCATATATTGTGTTAAACTAAACATTCCTTAATTTTTCCCTCCCACCATGACCATCAAACTAGCACAAATTAACACTCAGTGCCCTCATCATTTCCCCTGGGCATCTGTACCCCGAAGCAGTTCACATGGTAGAATGAGGTTTATGTATGAAGTCCAGAAAATAAATGAGCAGAAAATGCAGTTCCCTGAGGGCTGTCCTGCCTCTCCTGTGTTTTCACATGGCCACTGACAGCAGCTCTGTGACAGTCCCTCTGAATGTCTTTTGGAATGGCCTCCAGCTTGCCTTGGCCTGCTTCATGCTCTCACGTTTGGTCATTTGCTTGGAGTTCCTGCGTGGTTTTTCTACCAGAACTTTGCTTCTAGTGCAGACTGCACTGGGTTCTTTTGTGTTCCTTTAATGGGAGCTCCAGCACCAGAAGGTCTCCTGGATCTCCCACAGCTCTCCTTGTGCCTGCTCTTGGCCTCCAGAGGATGCAGCCATCTCTTAGCAGAATACAAAATACAGAATTGCTGGGCAGTTTTTTTCAGACTGTTGGCTCTGGTACTTGGGGATTTCTGCTTTTCTCCTGGATGCTTCCCAGCCTGTCTGGTAGTGCGTGCTGTGCTGCTCGGGCATCCTGCTGTGCTGATTGCACCCACAAACCAGGCTTTAGTTTGCACTGCTTGCTCATCTGCTGCTTCATCCTGCAGCCTCCTTTCCTTCCCTGCTGCTGCCTCCAACCAGTCCTTCCCTCACTGCCTCATATGGCAATGGAGAGCTGCTTTCCCTTTGGCAAGTTCACAGATTTTACATACAGGAGCAATTATTTAAGCTTTTTCCTCTAATTAAAAGATTTAAGTTTTGAAAGTGAAAGACCATCTATTTTTCATGATTTTCAAAATTAAAAGGGATGTATGTGTTTAAATATTGATGGTTTAGCCCTCTGGTCTTTCCCATAGTAAAACAACTTAAAAAATGGAATGGAATATGTAATCATAATAGAGAGTCATTGAACAAATTAAGAACTTCTTTTGAATGGGTGTAAAGCAATAGAAAACCTCAGTTTATGCAGAATGTTTTGTCCTCATCCAAGTGCATCCTCATTAACTTATGAAAGTAATCTTTCAGGATAAAATTTTGTTAGGGATTTTGGCAGACTTTTTTATTTTGACAGGTAATGAATGTGAGTGTAATGGTGCTGGAGCAGAGCCCTTGGCTATCTACGTGCATTTATAGAGCTTTATGTATCTGAAACATACTTCCTAATTTTTGTGATGTCTGAATCATGCTGTTTTGTGTAGTTTACATATATCTAACTGGTGATGTATGTATATTCTGAATATAGAATTGCCTTTGATTTTTTGAATCAGTAAAATTATGCTGATAGCTTTAATCAAAATGATAAAATCCTTCTCTCACTATGACTCATATATTTGCAACTTAGAGTTTATTAATATTGGCTATTACTGGCTGACACCTATGAGATAACAGAATGAAACTGGGATTTTAACTGGGAGTGATCAGTATACACAAATATTTAAAACATGATAAAATCCCCTAATTTTTTTTCCCCCTGAGCAGGAAACAGAATTTTAGAACAATGGACTTGTGGGAGGCTCAGTTGTACTTTTGAGAACTGCTGGTTTAGTTGTTTAAGCTGCAGAGGGAGTTGATCAAGAGCTGTGTGGAGCTTATTTAGCTTTCTCCAGGTTCTGAGTTGCTTATGGCTAAGGATTTGCAGCATTGTGATGGAAACATTGAGACCAAACACTGGACATTCCCAGAGACAAATAACTTCCCAGGTTATAGTTTCAGAGAACATCTGTAAAGTCTGTTTAAGAAGTTGCTTGGAAGTGCATGCTTTGGGTTGAGTTTGCCCTTGAAACTCTGTCTTGAATAGAAAACTTTATTTTTTGCTGCTGCTGAATCTTCCTGTGACCTGTTTGTGGTGCTGGTGTCTGTATCAAGCTGGTGGTGTTCTGGAGCCATGCTCATGATTGTCTCTGAGGGCTGGTGGGAAGGCAGAGAGTGTGGTATTGTTGTGGGCTGACCCCCCTGCTGCCTTGTCCTCTGGTTTGAATGCCTTGGTTCAGCATTTCAGTCCCATCAATTGAAACTGAGGCATGCAGGAGTGTGATGTTAGGGTTTAATCTAGGAAAGATTGAGCTCATGAGCTGAAGGAGGAAGCTGGAAGTAGTAGTGATGTCAGTCCATTTATGACTGTGTGGCTATCATGAATTACTCACAATGAACTTTAAATGGACATTGAGAAATAAACACTAATTGCTTTGTACTGTCTGCATTTACCCAAAAGACTGCATTTGTCCTTTTGGAGGGAGATGTTTACTGTTACCTGCAAGCAGAAAATTAGGTGTATCCCAGCACAGTGTGACTGATTTACTTATTGAGACTCAAGCTCCTAGAGAAAATAAAATCTTGGTTACAAGAGGTAGCATTTTACTGGGAGTGCCTGATCTGGCCATCTACCTTGAAGTTGCTCGTCTGTTGGTATGATGGTCAGTGCTGCCAGTGAAATCCAGCCCTTGCTCGTGTGGGTCACTGCAGGCTTCCCTATGAGGTTCTGGAGGAGCCGGAGCTGCCGTGGGGCTGTGGCTGAGCCCAGCCCCCTGAGGGGTGGCAGGGCATGTGGGGAGGGTTTCAAGTGAGTCTGACTTCATCACTTCAGACACAGTCAGCTCTGGCTGAGTTGAATTAGCTGAGCCATAAATTGATGGGCCTTGTGATGTTGCCTGCTATTTCAGCAAAATTTGTGATTCAGAGCACAGGCTACATGTCACCCAAAAGTGTCCTTAGAGTTTGAAAAAAATGGTGTACAGGCTTCTTTGAATATGAATGAATGAAACTATTTTTACAGCTAATTTATCCTTTATCCTATCCATCTTCTCTTCTGCTGAGTAATTGAAGAGTTTATTGAGGTCTGAAGCTGATCATGACAGTATCTGAGGTGTTGGGAAATAGAAGAGGGGACAGTTCCTAAATGATGATATTGGCTGGTGTCTGGTGTTGTTCCTGTCATATTTCAGTGCTACTGGAATTTTGTTTTTGTGGAGCTGATAAAATGTTAAGGGACTTAATCTATTACACTGGCATCTTTTGAAAACAAAAATAGAAATTCAGCGTTGTGTGTCTGGTGCTACCAGGCTTTCTGCCAAGTTTGTAATGACAAGATAACAATGAAGCCGAAAGTGTCAAATGACCTGGATATGTTTTCAGTGAGCCTGAGTTGTTTTGATTCCTCTTCAGGAGAAGGAGGCTTTCAGGGATGGAAATGCCCATGGTAGGAGAAAAGCAAACTTCAGGAGCTCTCACAAATGCAAACCTTATACCAGTTTCTGGATGTATAAACTTACAGCTGCAGATTTCTGCCTCTTTCTATGTGAAAGACCTGACATTGGGTTTGAGAAGGTCTGGATCACCTCTGGTGCTCAGGGACATTTGTGGAATGTTCACAAGAATTTCTTATGCTTTCCATAGGGGAGACACCGTTAATTGGTGGTGCAGAGCTTGCAGATTTGAGATCCTTGGGTTTGGTGTTTCATAGTTTCATGCATGGTGATTGTAAGCTGGGTCAAGATGACAATTCCTGCCACTTTTAAATGCCACTGTCAGTGCATTTAAATAAGTATTTAGGCTTTACTTACATTCTGCTTTATGCACTTCAGTGCTGTTTATCTTCCCCATTGAAACTGCAGCTCTATGAAAATACTTAAAAATGAAGAGTATCTACTCTAAGGAAAAAATGGCACTTGTGATACAGAGCATAGAAACAAAGTACTCAGCACTATAAATCCAGACTACTGCTTTTTGGAGAGTTTTGCCTGTGAACCAATTTAGGTTATTTTTTGCATTTACTTTACAGATTAGGTATAATGAAAATTTTTCTGTGGGATATTGCCAATGAAAAACAAAATCTAAGATAACACAGGCAGTAGATTTTATCTTATAAGCATGAATGTATCTTAACAGCTCAAAGTAACTGAAAAGGACCATAAGGAAAAAATAAAAATAAGCAGAAGAGTTTAAGAACCTAGATTCATGGGGCATAATTTTGAGCAGAAAGGCAGGAGAGGAAAAGAGAATCCTTTAAGGTAGCTGATAGAGGCAATGTAATCTTTGATGACTCTGACTGATACCAAGTATCAGATCCCATTTCTTGAAATCTTAGAAAATTTGGGTTAAAATTTTGACTAATTTTTGAAAAAAATATGCTGGAATAATGGTGGGGGTTTTTTTGGACTTTTTTTTATCATCTTCCCCCACCCATTCATCTGGGTGCAAAAAAGATTAATTCCACTGGAAACATTCCTTTCCTGATGACATTTTATTCTTGTTCAAAAATTTTGGTGCTGTTTAGCTGATTGTCTGGTTTCTAAAATCTGCTGCTGTAAAAGCTGGCCTTGAAACAGTATGGTTTCATTGCTGACTCTTCTTTTTAGCTTATTTTGTGTCTCATTGGCTAGAAGCACCTTCCTAAACTCAGCATTAGGGTCTCTAATGGAGCATGTCGCAATTTGAAGTCATTAAGAGCAACATCTAAACACTCTTGAAAACATTGTTCATCTTTGTTTTTGCTTTTACTGCTCTTCTGTACATTATAATTATGTGATATATTTTATTTCAACTGTACTCTCACTTTGAAATTTTCTTTCTAAAATTTCAGTTTTGATTTTAATATTAAATAGCTGTTTTCTGAAATTGTAATAAATTGCTTGCATACAAATGGGGATGTAGAAAAAAAATTGAGAGCTCTTTTTGAGAAATTACGTAGGAGAAAATTCTCTGTATAATAAAGTAAATGGTTATTTAAAAGTTAAATGTGAGACCCATTACATCAGGGTATCTGCTACTGCTTGCATTGTTAATTATAGGTATCTGTCTGTAGAAAATAGTTGCCTTTTCACAGTGGATATTATGTCCTATTATGTAATCTCTTCCTTCTGATTTAAGATTTGCTCTGATTCAATTTAATAGTACTTAAGGTTTTGAGTTGTAGTACAGACCTGCAAAACATCAAAGCCCCGCTCAGTTACTTGGGAAAACAGCATTATAGGATTCTTGCTGAGGTCAAAAGAAGACCCTGTTTGTTTTATGTGCTCTCAGGATCTCTGGACAAGTTTTGGAAGTGTAATGAACTGAAGTAATCTGGTCATTGCTTACCTCAAAATTAAAACAAAAGGAACTGTGTGCAAAAATAGCACAAAGAATACCAAAATGAGAAGTTATATGCAGGCAGAGAGAGGGGACAGAGGACACTGCCTTTTCTGTGCCTCGTGTGAACCTCTCAGGATCTAGACTTTCATAAACTTAATTTTGTTGAACAACCATCTAGATAAGCTGAAGTAATGATGATGTTTACTTGTGTATTTGGAGGAATTAGAATTATTGTCTTGATTCTGAGCATGATTCCACTACTGTAATTCTTCCACAAATTGTCTTTTTAACAAAATGTTGCTCCATATTGTAGAAGATTTGAAAATGTCTGAGAGTTTTCTTTCGGTTGATACTAAAACTTCCAAATGTTTCTGAAAAACAAATCTAGGGGTACAAGACGTGGTATAACATTTCAAATGAGGAATAATTTATTTTCAAATTATGATATAAATAACTAAAACAAAATTGTCACTCCTACTCCACTGGTTTACTTTGTTTATTCATTCACAAATATACATATGTATCTTGAATACATCAGTTCTGTACACTAATTTATGGAAACTTGTTGTTGAAGGAAAGTGTTTAGCTTTCCATGTGAATGAATTAGTTGTATTGAATGAGTTAAGTGTGTGTGTGGAAAGTGTCAATGTACATGGTCTTGTTTTACTTCTAAAAACCTAGAGGATGTGTCAAGTTATTTTAGTAATTCAAAAAAACATGAAAATTTATAATACCTTAACTAGGTATATAAAGTCTAGGGGGACGTAAAAAATGCTTATTATGTATTTTTCAATACAAAAAGTCTTCATTTAGAAACTAGCATCTAAAGTCTTTGTGTGACATTGGAAAAATACTCCTCTGTTTTAATGAATTTCATGAATGTTAATAAGCCAAGCTGTGTTTAGACAAGGTCTTGCCTCTTAAGTAATGTTTTCCAACAACTTCTCATTCTTTGAGACCATTATGTAGATCTTGTGATGTCACAGCAGTCTCCATGGCAACACAGACGTCATTGACATGAAGCATAAGCAAAGCTGTCTTTATTCAAACCATTTATTCATTTATTTATTTATTTGAAAGAATAAGATAAAAAGTAGGTTAGGAAAAAACCTTTCATCTTTGAATGTTTTCTGAGATAAAATAATATGAGAACTTCTAATTTAAAACTAAAATAAGGGTAATTTTTCCCAAAGAAGGATCTATCCCCAGGTGTGCTGATGAGGTATCTGCTTCCAAGCTTTCTGTTCTAGATAGGTTGCAAAGCTGAACTGCTGGAACAAGCTAAATTTGTTGTTGCCTCTACTAGTAGGTTCTAGTTTTGTTTGTTTATATAATTGTATGTTTAGTCTGTGAACATAGATCTTGAATTCAACAGAAGAATGCTGCCAAAATGTTTCTTTAGTGTGGTATATGTAAAAGGGCTGTAAAGGAACACTAAGTGGTATTCTCCTCTGAAAAGTATTCAGGATTACCTGCTGCTATGAAGACCCTGAGAGTCTACCCTTTCTACAGTAAATTTACAAAACAATTTGTTATTCTTAAAAGCACTTTTTCATGTGGGATTTTAAACCATTTTTCAGCTTATTATTTTAGTTTTGATGTCACATTATGAAAAGTAACAAATGTGAAACTTTATACAATTACTTAATTTGTCTACCTAAACTAGTCAAACTTGCTACCATATTCACTCTTGTAACCAGGTGAAATTTTAAAATTAACCTCACTTTTCAAAACAGTAATCTGCTGTAAAAGAAAAACTGTGTGAAGATCATAAATCACATACTTCAGGGTTGACTGAGAGGACTTTGTATGGAAACAAACCTCTAGAATCTAGCTAATTTCAAATTATTCACTGTGTGTTTTCAGGAACTTATTTTGAAGTGTTTTCAGTAGTCAGCTATAAATTAGCAGATTAATGCAACCTCTGATCTGGGTTGCATTTGCATAAGAATTAAATCCCTATGAGTATTACATAGATAAAGCACTATAGTCTGTCATCTGTAAGGATGCTAACTAAAAGTGTTCAAATCACTGAAGAGGTTCACTAAAGTTTCCAGCTGGAGTTTAGCTTCTACACATTTTTAGCAGGAATTATTTAAAGCGTTAATTTCCTATAAATGTGCTTATTCTGTAGTTTTAATATGGCCTGGTTAGTCATGCAGCATTCTCTCTGTCTGTTTGCTGGGTTATTATCCTTGGCACCATGATTGCTCTTCCCCCACAGGCAGCAGGGGGTTTGGGTCCCTGGTGGAGCAGGGAGCTGCAGGGATGTCTCAGGCCCTTTTCTCTTGTGAAACACTCCTCCCAGGTATTATTAAGTGGCGTGTACTTAGCTGTGATATCGCAAGTGAGTCCCTTCCCTGACACATGAGCTGTTGTATCTGGGACTGTAAACACCTAAGCTATCCTGTGACATTGGATAAGCCTAATCATCCTTATCCATGGTATGCAGTGAGCTCATGTCTCCAGGATTTGCAAGTAGTGACAGTTCTGCAAATGCCTCTTCAACTTGCCAGCATCTCAATTTTCCTTTCAGCTGAAAAGCATTTCTGTAAAGCAGCAACTTGCTTTTGCTAAAAAGAGTGCTATAAATAGAATAACGTTGTAGGAATTAAATAAGTTGAAGGAAAAACAAAACCCTGATCTACTTATTATTTTGATATGCAGATGACCAATACATTTTTATTAAAAAGAATAGTTACTATAAGTCAAAAACAGCTTGGGCTTCCCTTGCATCTTTACTTGCTTTTCCTAAAAGACAGGCACTAATTCAAACGAGAATCAAAGAAGTCAGCCTATATTATCAGATAATTTGATGTTCTGTATAAAGATGCCCTGTCTTTCAGCTGCCAAACTCTTTCTTTCGCAGTTTGCAGTGTGCAGCCCTAAGTGTGGGGAAGCCCTGCTGCCTTCCTTCCCTTGCCTCATCCCAGTGGAGCGCTGTTCACGTTAGAGTGGCTCTGCATGCATGACGGGCTCTGCCTTTTTTCTGAGGGGTCAGAAAATGGCCACGCCAAATTTAGTTTTCATCAGAGCACTTATGCCTTCCCCTGGGAATGGCTTGTGCATGTACATGAGCTTCTTAATTGTAACTTTCTTTTTTTCCTTGGCAAGGATGAGTTGGACGGAGGTCTGGGTTTCAGAGCACACTGATGTGAAACCCGGCTAAACCTAGCTTAAATAAAGAAACCTAGCTAGAATAAACCACATAGAGGGACGGATGCTTTTCATTCTGATCTGCACACACCAAAATGAAATATGGTAGTTCTTAATGGAAAAGATTCAGTCAAGTTTCTCCTCCTGCATCCCTTCTTATCTCTCTAAATGAGAGCTAAAAAATAGTCCCCATTGTGTTTCCCTTCTAGATGTCTACTTACTACTGCTCTATATTTCATCAAGGAATTCAGTGTGACTGGTTGGCTTTACAACTAAATCTAACTAACATTTTGATGTTGTTGCTAGTTGAATGTTGATTATTAGGTCAAGATTTGATTTTAGGATTTTTTGGAGAGCAGACATTCTGCTCATGTTTGTTTCTGTATCATCAGATAATAATTGATGCAGTGATTGAAAGCAGGTGCCTGCCATGACCTCGTCAGTGGTGGCACTGCTGTGAGGAAGTGGAGTGTGCAGGTGGGACATGCAGCTCATGATCCATCCAGTGGGATGGGGCCTCCTCTCTGCTCTGATATTGAGAACCAGATGATAGAAGGAAGATTGGAAATAAAGTGGATAGCACTTGAATGTAAATGGTGATGGTAATAATAGCATTTTCATGGTGATGGCTACCTAAGAGCAAATGAAGACACTTTGGCTTACATAACTTCAAATTCTAAATATGCTTCATGCAATACCTCTGTATTTCATTTTGGTAGTTTTCTGTGCTTTTTCTAAATGTAGGTGTCAATTGAAGCAATGTAATTTTCACAAAAAGTGCTTTGAAGTATTGGGTTTATGTAACTTAAGATCCATTTTTATCATGAATATGTTAAAAGCTTGAGAAACTGAACTGAACTGTGCATAGCCTTGTGCTTATGGATTTATTCATATACAGTCTTGCACAGATAAAGAGATTGGTTGCAGTGAAGGTGGGGAAGGATAATGTTTACTTTAATCTCCATGTTTATTTAGATGCTCTGCATTGGCAAATACTGCACATCAGTGATATAAAACCTATTGTACCTACCATTTGAAAACTTCAGAACAAAGAAAATTTTTTAATATCTTGATTTCTGGAGTTTTGGAATAAAATATTTCAATAATCATCCATTACATTTCTACTTTATTTATATTGTAATTTTTTTATAAAAAAAGCAGCAAAATCTGTATTGAACTAATTTCCTTGCTTACATATACCTTATATGATTCTAAGAAATTGAGAAACAAGAAAATTTGCTACTTGTATTTTTCCTTTCAGTACACCTTGTTTAAATAGAAAATTCTTTTTTATTCAGAGCAAGTGTCAATTACATAGATTCTCAACCAGCAGCTTTGTTCAAAATATTCCAATTACATATACATAAAGCTATAACAGTATTATTATTATTTGCTGAAGAATGTGCACCACAGACATGACCATACTTTGTGGAGCTATCTTTGTGAGACTTAGAAATAGTTTTACTAAAACCTTAAGCTAATGTATATAGGGAATATAAAAATAAATAAAAGTTAAGATTACATTGTAGAGGAAACCCTAAATTTTTGTCTGTCCTTTTTGCAAAATTGTCATTAGTGAAATTGAATTTTCTATGTGCGTGATCTCTGATTTTTAAGAGGGAAAAAGAACAGGGCTTAACACTGAAAACCCTTTTCTTGTTGCTGTGAGGTTTCCTTCACATTCTGCATCACTTTTGATGAATGCATTTACATTCCAGTGCTGAGAAATAACTTTCCATTTGGGAGCTGGGTTGACGTGAAAACAGGAATGTGGAGGCCCAGGGTGAGGGGACAGGGCTGAATGCTGATAGAGAAACATTCCCTCTTCAGTAGCTGCTGCCTCTCCTGCGAGCTTTGAGAGAGCATCTGTGTGAGCGTGTGTGAGGATGTCTGGGGACCTGGGGAAATGGATGGGTCTTGTCTGCAGAAAACTGCCTTGTCCTCCAATGTCATGATGATAAGAGAAAGAATAGAACAAGTCACCTCAATACCTGCAAGTTTTTGGCTGTCTCTGTGTGTAAGTGCTTATAAAAATGCGTGTTTTGCTTGTGGCTTTAGATGTTTCATTTATCGAAGTACTTTGTTGTTTAGTTTTATTAGCAAATCTATTCAATTTGAAGGGGAATAAATGCAGACTGTGGTCCTAAATTATTGTGTTGTTGTTTGCTAGCCATAGGCACATTTAAACTACTGTAGTTTCATAATAGTAAAGAGTTTTTCTAATGAAAAATGAGAATATAAACTTGGGAAACATCAAACCCCTTAATTTTCATTTAAAACTTGTCTTCTGTTAACAAGCATGAGACCTGAAAACTGAAACCTCTGTTCTTTAGCCAACTATGTATGTTTTCAGTATAACAAGTTGTAAGCTGAGAAATGTGTGTAGTAAGATACACTTATGGATAGGGGAACTGTCATCTCTGATCAGTGTAAATTCAATTTAAGAATGCATTAAAATGCAAATGAAATTGTAAACTACTTACATGGGTTAAAATACCTGCTTTTAATACATAGTGAGAAAAAACAGGGTTTTTTAATACTAATGACTTTATTTGGAAATAATGTTTTTAAATAGTCAAGTGGGAAATTAGACTTTTGTCAATTCATTAAAGGAATAATGTAGTTAGGGAGAAATTGCTTGGGGAAAATACCTGGCTGTCCACTATAAAGTAGATTCCTGTAAATAATATTTTTATATATCTTTACATAGTTGTTTGGGTTAGGGCTTTTTGTTTGTTTTTTTTTTCCAGGGAGGGGTAGTTGGTGTTGTTATAATTTTTTTTGTTTTGATTAAAGTAGGTTTATATTCACATCATGCATTCAGTATCCCTATGTGAATACAAGTACTATGATAGAAAAGGACTCCAGAAGTGAAATTATCTCTGGGACAGGTACTGAGGAAATCATCTGTGAAGCTTAATACTTGGGGAATGTCAAGTCAGAGCTTGTGTTGGTAGTAGGGAAGAAAAGTGTTGGAAAAGCTGCTGCAAAACAAGGTTCTCTGGGGAATTTAGGTGAGGCAGCAATATCCTGACCAGGCAGCCCTTCTGGCTTTCTAAATTACTGTTATACCTTCTGCATCCCATATTGACAGCTACAATTGCAAAGATACCTTTAAACTGCTTCATCTTCCTTTGGTGAAATTCTCTTATGCTCATCACCGATTTAGAGAAAATAGTTGCAAACCTGTGATTCTTTCAGATGTACCATTGCCTTAATAGTTGCAAACAAACTGTATTTAGGAGTCAAAATTAATAAGACTTGATAAGACATGGATTTAAATGGAATGGTATGATACAACCACATAAGAAGTGTATATAATGTAAAATTCTCTACTGCATTTTAAAAACAAAAATGGGATTTAAGCTTATGCTGTCTGTATGCACAGGCTTATCTCACCCTATGGTAAGGGAAGAAGTAAATTTGTCAAATCCCTGACCTATTGAAACCTGCTAATAAAGGCTCTCTACATTGTACTTTAGCTAGCTAGTACTCAGGTTGACTTTTTTGTGAGAAATCTGGGTAGTCAAACTCACTTTCTATGGAAAGTCTGGCATCAGAATTTTGTAAATATTGTTTAGTCAAAGTTACTGGAGTAGAGCTGATATTAAGAAGATAATCAGCTCTTCCACTGAAGCTTTTTTTGCTTGGTACTGTTTCTGTGTGGTACCTGACATCCCACAAGCCAGTTCACATGCCTGTTTGTGGTTCCTTATATGAAGTTGTTCTGCTGGCATTTCTGAGAGTGGCTTGCATTGGAAAGGACCTGAAAGATCAGATAATTCTAAATCCCCTGCCATGGGTAGAGATTCCTTTCACTGGACCAGGTTGCTCAAGAGCCCCATGCAGCCTGGTCTTGAACAATTCGAGGGATGGGACATCCACATCTTCTCTGGGCAACTGTTCCAGTGCCTTACATTACTATAATAAAGAATTTTATACAAGGTTTTACATTTTGGACTTTTTTATCAGCTCAGCAAACTGATTGTAACATGTATTGGATATTTGCTGCTTCTTATTGCATACTAATGTTTCAAATAACATTTCTTCAATTAAATAGAGTTTTTTTGATGGCCTCCTCTACTGAGTGGCTGGTTGCTGCAGCTAGGTGTTTTGGAGAAGACTCTCACTGAAGTACTTTTTTATTGGTCTTTTATTTTTGCTCCTGTGGGAAACTCTGGTAAATTAATTCAGATACAACTTACTGGCTTTGATGCCAGTTGTTTCTCAGAGCTGCAGGTCAACAAAAAACCTGTGTTCAAGTGTGGTTCTGCAGGAAAGAGTATGCACTGTCGTGATGGATGTTCTACCACAGTCAGAGATGGACAATTCTGATGTGCCCAGATGTAGTGGATAGTGCCAAGAGAGTTCCCTAATTTTCACTGATTATGTGAATTCCTCACTGGTGATGAATTTTCACCAGAGACTGGAAGTCAGGAGGTTTAGCTGGTGTGGCCGTCTGAGAACTGCGGCGCTTGAAAGGTCATTTGACTTTCTTGTGCCTTGATTTACTTGTCTTCTTTCTTACAGCACTTCACAAAGTTTAGAGAGTTTGTTTACAGCCTGAAGTGCCTTGTGATCTTTGGTCAAAGATAATATATACATGTGATGCACTGTCTGCTCTGATAAATTTCGTGCTGTCATAGGAGTCTGAATAGTCCGGGAATGGCGTAGTTATTTGCTGTGAAAGCCAGAGTGTTATTTGGGGGCAGAAATTGAGAATTTTCTCTATAGTAACTGAATTCATGCCTTCTGTCTTAATATGTTGACTACTTCTGGTGCTCAAAGGTGAAATCTAAACAAGTTATTCAAGAATAGAAAAGCACATCCAAAACACAGCTTTTTATTTTTACTCTGTTTGCCAAAGCTTGAAACTTTGGCATGTCAGCAGCAATTAGCAACAGACAGAAGTTCAAGTTGATACTTACAGACAGCAATAGAGGAGCAAGGAAGGTGGAGTTGAAAAGTGTACATGCTTTTTTTGTTGAAATCAGTGCTTTCTCTGAGATGTCCTGGTCCAAGGCTACAAAAATGAGTTGGCAAAAATACAGCAATATGTGTTTTCTAAGTGGGAAGAGAATATTTCTGTGTACTTCCAAGTAGAGTATCAAATAAGTTGACTTATTGATCAACATTTTTTGCATTTTCGTTTTTCAATCATAGAGTTGATTTACTTTCTCTGTTCTTTACTTCTCCTTTCTGTTTGTAAGGAAAAGCTGTGGTATGAATCAGATTATTGGCTGAGAAAATAAGTTTTGACACTTGTACAACAGTGTAATGAATCAGTATACTGGCTTAATTTTCTGCTGTCTTTAAGAATAGTTGAAATTGCATAAAATTCAAGATGGTATCATAGAGTAAAGAAACCTGTGTTTGGTTGCTGGACTGTAGGATGAAGCATGTGTTTGCCTCCAGGAAAAAAAGCATTTTGTTCAGAGACTTCTTTATTGAATATTTCTTTTCAAGAGGCCTAGTATTCTGGAAAATTTTTTCTATTGTAAAAGTCCCATGTACCATTAAATGCGATTATTATTTTGATGAATAAGCACAGCTGGCATTTCTTTTCAATATGTGACTGCCTTCTTTTTGAGCCTATAAATGTGCTGTTGTCAAGAGATTAGCCTTTGGGGTAGCAGTTAAATTGTTCATTTCTACCGACGGCCAGGCGGGACAGGAGCATAGATATGAACTGCCTAGACAGACTGCTCTGAATGATGTGTGAACTGCAGGTTGTGAGTTAGGAAATAAAGCTTAAAAGAGTTGTCCTTCACAAACTCTGTACCTTCAGTGTGTTGCCGCATGCCAGCATTGGTTAAAATTCAGATGTTGAAGTTTTGTTGAGTTCTGTTTGTTTTTCAAGATGTTGCCCTGGGGGCTTCAGACAGGAAGGGTTCCCAAGTCGGTTGCACAGTGCCAAGTGGAAGAAAGGGAAAGGCCAAATAGTTATATTGGCTTTCAGCTATTTTAGAGTGGATTGGTTACAGCAAACTTGGAGAGGTCCTGAAGTTGCAGGCATTTTATTGTCTGTCCTGCCCTCCAGTCTGCAATGGGAAAGGTCTGGCATTGACCTGGCATTTGTACCCAGGGGAAGAATCACACATCCCTGACATAAAACTTTAGCTGGATGCCTTTCTTCCACTCTGATGGTGTATGATTGAGAATCGAAGTGTAGAGCTCCTGGATTTCTCTGAACCATGTACTGGTCCTCTGCTCTCCACCTTTACATCTGCACTTTGAGGATTCTTTGCAGTGAACCCTGCGGGTGCACAGATACATCTAATATGGGCAGAGCACTCCAAAAACCAAACCAAAAAACCTTTCAGCTTTTTCTTACAGGGAACAAAATATTATGCTTAATTATTCCACTATGATGAGAATGTCTGTGAAAGGCCAGAACAACCTTTTGTCCTCATCTATTTAATTTGGGAATACACTCATTTTCCTATTTTATTAATTCATTTAAAGTAGAAAAGAGCTAACTGAAGTTGGTCAGCCTTTTAATTCTTTCTTTGGTGTGCCAGTTAGCGTTTGTTAAAGAAATGCAGATAGCTTAGGTAACTTAATACTGTAATGCCAGAAGATACTCTATCAAACTCTAGTGCAGCTCAGAATCAACTGTGCCTCTTCAGTAGACAGCTCTTGATTGACACTTGTTTTGGTGCTAATAGACTTATTTAGCAAATACTCTTAGGGAACTATGTAAATACAAAATAGACAGCTCTCAGTGTCCTTGGGTCTCACTTACTTGTCAAAGGACATATGCATGAAACTTGTATTGTGCACAGGTATGTATGTTTTTCCTCTGCTTTACAATATCTGGCTAAGATATAAATATGCTTTTGAATTCTGTTATAGCTCTGATTTCTTTTCTAACTGAAATATTTTTGTTTTTCAGTTTTGGCAAGCGTTCTGCTGGCAGTTTCAGACGTGGATGTGAATGCATTGTTTTAGAGCCTTCTGAAATGATTGTGGTAAGAATATTTTCAGTCAGTTGCTTTCAAATTTTACAGACCAGCTTTGGTAACACTTCAGCTTCCAATAAGACTTATGATTTTCTGGTTTCTACATGATATTTTAATAAATATGAGATGTCATAGCTATAATTTATATTGTTCTTACATTTACATTTTCAGATTTCTTGTAAAACTAAAGTTTTCTTGTGGTGGCAGAATAGTTTGTGTTTTGTTGGGTTTTTTTTGGTTTTTTTTTTTTTGTTTTTTTGTTTTTTTGAAACAGCTTCATTATTATTATTGGTAAACCTAGATGCTTTAAAGTATTAATTTCAGGTTAATTTAAGTAATGTTTGAATTACATTTAATTTCAACTGTCTCAGGTTTTTAAGAGTAAATTTGAATGTTTTTAAATTTTGTCAACCTTTCTGGGTGCAAGTGAGGGTATTTTGTTAGCAGCATCTGCTGTAGTCCAGTGGCAGAACATGGTCTCTGAGGGTTCACAGGCTTAAAAGTTTTATTTGACACCTCAGGGCACATCATCTGAACAAATGCAGAATTGGTGGGCTAGTTTTTTTTTCTCTCTGTCACAGAGATACAGATCAGTTCATCACAGAGGCATGACAATTATCTAAGCCATGTAGGTAGCTTAAATATAGACTGTGACACTAACCATTTTTTTTCCTAAAAAGTAGCAGTTTCTGTAAAACTTGTGGAAGCTCAGGAAAATGTGGTATTACTTTAGGATTGTTTATTTCCAGTTTGTGTAGCTTGCATCAAACCATTTAGGAAACAGTTTGTTCTGTTTTCTAGAAGTATACAATTTCACTGGTTGTAGCTGTGTGAACATCTGCCTGTTTCACATACATTCTGTTTTTAAGTTATGAGGGAGAGTGGTATAAAGATAAGGTATTGGGAAAGGAGATGACTGAACAACGGGAAATTTTTTTGACTGATGGATAATGTCAGGTCAGAGGCAAGTGTTTGCCAAAAAATGGAACTGCCACACTTCTGGAAAGATGAAATTGAATGCTTCACTCAGGCTCTCAAAGGGACAATTGTACTTTGAATAGAAAGAATCCTATCCCAGAGTTGTTTGGGCACACAAGAGGTGTAGCAGGGTGTGAGTGTGAAGGTGTCAGACGTGAAACAGATCCTGCCTGCAGAGGGGATAGACACTGCCTGCTCTTGTGGTGAACCAGGGGCTGTGCTCATCCATTTGAGTTACTGCACTGAAGGCTGTGCTTTGTCACTTGGGCTGACTGATGTGTGACACTTCTGACATGGATAAGCTGCAGATTCATAGGAGTATTTTGTCTAACATTTCCTTGTTGAAAAATGTGCAGGAACCTTGCGAGGTGCCTCATCTCTCATCCTGAGGGATGGAATTGAGTAACAGGAATTAACTGAATCCCCCTATATAGTCAATGTTGGAAGCTGTGATTTTTTTCTTCATTTCCTTGTTAGTCTCAAATAACTCGAGTAAGGTTTCTATTAGTAGGGTAAACACGGAAGAGATGTTGATTTTCAGCCAAATTACTGCAAAAAGATCGTTCTCTTCTGCGAAAACCAGAATTATTAGTTCAGATATTTTTATGTCAGCATACTGTTGTGTAGTAAAGTAGTCTTCAAACTCTGTAGACAGTGAAACTGAGCAGACTAATTTTATACTAGGATATACCTAATAGGTATTTTTTATTCTCCCTGTTGTTGTTTTGAAGTGGTTTTTTTTAATGCACAAATCCAGTCTATTAGAAATCCTTTTATGCCTTCAAAATATTTGAAATAATAAAACCAGTCCTGCCTGAAGAGTGAAGCTTTTGCCATGGATCAGTTAGGGAAGATGCTGAATAGATGTCAATAGGGAAACAGGCAAGTGTTCTCTTGTACCAGTTTTCTTCCTGGAATGTATTGATATTTCTTCTGTCATTTTTGAAAAGTGATCATATTCTGTGATCCTTTCCATACTAATGTTGTTCTATTACTTTTTTAGCAGTGATTTCACACTTAGTGCTGAAAATACAGCAAACTCAAAGCTGGCTGCTGCTTTTTGAAAATAGGATTTCTTCTGTTTCAAAGAGGGAAACATTTTTCTGTCATGTGGGAAAAGACACACTCTCTTGCATCTCTTGTAGGTTGATTACATGGAAGAAAATGAGGAATATTTCCAGCGTCAAGCATCTCACAGGCAATCTCGAAGGAGGTTTAGGAAAATCAACCAGAAAGGGGAGCGACAAACCATTATTGACACTGTTGACCCTTATCCTGTGGGGAAGCCACCTCTTCCTAGAGGCTACCATACGGTAAGCTGTCTGTGTTTATGGTTCACAACAAGTCATAGATAGGAAAACTACTGAAAATAACATGGTCAAAATTACTAAAATTGCTGGTATCTTTCAAGTGTGCTTCTGTGGGGAGGTTTCCCTTCAAAATAACTGTGAATGTGGCTCCATCAGTGCGTGAACGTGTGTGCAGCTTGCATCTCAGTTCGGAGTTGAAAGTACGTTTCTTATGACTGTGAATGTCGTGTATTATTTTTTAATGTTCCAATCATTATGGGAAATTGTTAAGGAAATTCTGCTCTCATTTCCTTTTCTATTAAGTTACAGTAGAATTAGTTCAGTGTACTGTGTTAAAAGGTCAGTTAGTGAAGCACTCATTCACATATGTGATAACAGGTGTTGCCTGAAAAGGACTGTGCTGCATGGCAGTACACCAAATTGGATTAAATCTGTCATTTCTTTTTGGAATCGAGAACTGAAATGTGAAATTGAAATGAACTTCTGATGGTATTTGCCCTTTATACTTGGATTTTAGTGAGCTATGTAGTTGGCCCATCATGGAGGAAATAATTTGGTCATTTTACTTGATTGCTTTTGGTGATGAGGGAGGGAATCTACATATGTTTTCAGACTTTCTCTTGAGATGAAAATAAACTAATAATTAAAACTTTTTCCATGAAATAATTTATATGGCTTTTAAACTGAGAAAAGCTCTATTAGATTAATATGTTTGTTTTGTGTTGATTACAACTGTGAGCAAAATATGGGAAAAGCTATTTGTCTTTGGCTCTCATTTATTTCTTTAAGCCCTAAATCTGGTAGAACCATAAAGGCATGGGCATAAATGACTTTGTGCATATTTAATCTCATTGAGTTCCATGGGCTGAATTTTGTACAGTGTAAGCCATATACACATAAATTTGCAGGATGAGAGCTTTAGTGATTTTAAAATGCCATCTTTGGTACAATGCACTTGTTAGCTTTTTCAGTTTTTCTTTCCTTACCCTTTATTCCTTGACTTGTTTGCCAGTTCACTGTATATTCAGTGTGTGTCTATAAGTGTGTAGATGTTTGATTACATCTGTTAATTATACAGGCTTTTCCTCATGACTCGAATAATTACATTTTATGCCAACAATTTGGTTTTGTTTATACAACAGCTTTTAATGGTTTAATTTTCAGTGCAGTTTTAATTGCCTCTAGATTTAAGGTGAATTGAGCCAGTTGACTTGGTTTGAAAATAAATCATTTTACTGGCCTGTATTTGGAGGGGGAAAAAAAGTGGTATTGTACTTTGTAGGAATTACAGAAATAATTACTTTTGTTCATATTATTTAGATGTGTGTGTTGTGCTTAGCAAACAGTGGTAGTATGATTTGTACCTAACTCTAGAAGGGCAATATTTAGATTACACAGTGCCATTTGCATTTGTAGGTCCTTGCCTGTTGTATAAATTTCACTTCAGGTGTGCCTGATGAGTTTTTGTAAGCTTAACTGGTACTAAAAAGCAAAAGTCCATCCTGTGCTATTCTGTTGTGCAAATTCATAATGGTTTTTGTTTATGTGCTGGGAAATCCATTGCAAGCAAGATTTCATATTAAGGTGGAAGAGATTGCCAAATAAACTGTAAAATTTACAATAATTACAGTAAAATGTTGCTTTTTCAAGTGTATTATAATACTTATGTCTGGCTTTATTATTTTTATCAAGGCAAATAGAGTCAAATAAGCTCAAATGAATTTCACAATGTATTAACTACATTTTAGTGACTTTTCATGCTGGTCCATTTCCTCCTATTTTTACAGTATTTGGTGATCTTGTAGACATTATTCCCTCATTCACTTCCACTAGCAATGTTACTTCTATTGCTTTAACCATATGTGTTACAGGCTGCATTGTCTTTTAGCCCTTCCTATTTTATGTCATTTGACCTCATTTTATTGGTCTTAATTTCTTGAAAAATTGAAAAAAGCAGGATTTTTTGGGAAATACATAGGAATTTAAGACATATTATAGCACATATCTTGTGGACTTGTTGCCCATCCATTCTTTGGTCAGTATCTGTCAGGGTGTTATTTTTGTTTTTAATTTTTAAATTTTTGATAAAAAAAGATGAAAGCATTAAATTAAATTGAAAAAGGATTAATATGATACAATTTTTTTCAAGTTTGCTCTTCCACGTGCATGTGTACTAGTTTAGGTGTTACATATAGAAGACTCAAAGTAACAAAGCTGCTTTTATATTATCCTCAAAATCTTCACAATGTGTAATTTTCCTATAGTCTGTTTTACCTTAAATCCATAGAGTTAGCATGTAGAATTGTTGTATTGGTTGTTGATAAATAATTATGTTTTATTTGCAGTAGGCTCTGAATGCTTTTCTTCAGAAGGTTCAAACAGTATGTTCTGAAGAAAGTTTTCTATAGCATAAAAGCAGACATGAAATGCATGATGTGCTTTTCAAGAATTAAAAATTAAATGCAGTGCTCTCAGTTGCAGCATGGCTTTCTGCAGTAGAGCCAACTTATATGGGATGGTGGACCCTCATTAACATGATTTTAACATTATCTTCATAGTGGTGGAATGTACTATGGCATGTCTGATAATGTTCATCTTTTCCTTTCCTCCTATATGGCATTCATTTCATTTTGGCTCACAGGAATGCACTAAACCTCAGGTATTGTAACTTACTGTGTATGGTCCACTAACAATTTACTCGTGGGTTTGCGGTGTGGTGCCATAATACTGACGCGACATTATGACTAAAATTGCCTTGTAGCCTTTGCTTTGATAGTTCAGCAATTTCATTGTGATGTAAAAATACCTGTGTAATTGTGAAATTTACTGACAGCACCATGTCTCTTACACAGCTTGATTGACCTTCCTCGCTTTGGCATTCTTTGATGTTTAGGAAATTAGAACTATAAACAAAGGGTGTATATCAAATATTTAGTGTCTGGCAGGTGCTTTACTCAAGTATCTCCTTCATAGCTCAGAGGACTTAATCTTTGATTTTGACTTAAAAAATTGGCCCCGTGTTTAGTACCTGTATGTCAGTAGAATGGGGAAGTGGAGTGTGACAGGATGTGCAGTAAGGAAACTAAAAAGGCTTTGCCATGGTGTTTCTTGCTTGTCTTCCATTCTGATGGTTTCTACTGACTCAGTATAACGAGGCTGGATTTTCTGGGCAAAGTATGTCTGAATGGCCATTATCTGAAACACAGGTTTGCCAAGCTAGGGAGAAGAAGGTGCCCAAATAAGTCAAGTATCTTGGAATGGTACCAAACCAAACAAAATATGTACGTTTTTCCTGATATCAGATATCCTCAAGTGATCTGAAGATCTGAGTGGCATCTTTTAAACTTAAGGGGCATTTGCAGTTGTGCCTGTCCATGCCAAAATAAATTCTGAGCATCCATCAGATACAATGTTTGATAAGAATGTGTATTATTAAATTGTCAAATGTCCCCACTTTTATGCTTAAGAAATCTCTTGTGATAGAGCTGAAAACAAATTGAAACTACTTAATTTTTTTTGGGTTAAAAATTCTCCCTTTCTTCAAACATTGCTTTTGTCTATTTTCCTGCTATTTTTTTACCAGGAAATGTGTTTATTTTAAAAGTTCCTTCTGTGACACATTGTTAAATTCATTTGTCTAAAACACTTAGAGAGTTCAAATTTCAATATATTTCCAGTATCATAGACAAATGATTTCTGGGCCGAATTGTTCTCTTCCTTCAAAGTGTATAGTACACTTCTTTTAGGAACCCAGTTCTTTGCCTTCAGACCAGTCCTCCCCAGTTTTTTAGTGGCATGATTCTGAGTAACCTATGGTTACTAAAACACTATGTTTAAGGGCGATAATGTACTTCTCAAATTATGGTAGGAATTTGAAAGACTCTCTACTATTTTATAACTTACCCTAATGTTTGAAAGGTCATTTGATGGGAAATCTAATGTTGAGTATTGGTACTCAGGCATATTACTTTTAGAACAAGTGTTGGTGGTTTCTAGGGTAAGGAAATTAGAAACTTCATTGCAAATGGAAATAAAATTATTGTGTTTTACCACACAGATAAAATGACATCCCTTTTTTTACCACCTTTATAGTTTGGTAAAGTTGATCAGTTCCTTTTTGCAAAGGAAAAATTAAAGCCGATAAGTTTGAGCTGTTCTCAAATGAATCTAGAAGATGTTTGCTTGTGCTTCTCATGTGTCAGAAACATCTTTAACTAGGTTAGTGTTAATGCCTCCTTACTTAATAGCAGAAATAGGGTTTTAACTCCTGAATGTAGATTTTCATTCTGTGTGTATGTATACTTAAGGCTACATCATATTTTCAGTGCAAAGCCTTTGTTTAGAGTGATTTGACTGAAACAAGTGTGAACCCATTCTTCTGAGAACCTACGTGGCTTTACTTCAGCTTTAGACTGTTGTTTGTTGTGCTGGGTCTTTTTAATATACTTTAAAGTGAATAGTCACATGTGGAATGATTTTAATAAAGGATAGACTTTCTTGTAATATCTTACTGCCAGTAAACTTTGTGGCTACTTCAATGCATCTGTGAAGAGTAAGTCATGTTCAGTCTGAGTGTTGCTGAGCTGGCTATATAATGTATGGAATATTTGGCATAAATTGACACAAGCTCATAAAGGAAAAATCACTTTGTCCAAAATAAGGTGCTGTTCTTTAGTGACATAGAGATCACAAGCAGTGATTTGTAACTCCCTGGTTTGTGATAGTGTGTGTCTCTCTAGACTTGGTATGTAAACTGAGATGTGGGCTTTTACTAGTCTTTACTGTAGTCTTCGCTAAAGGCAAAGTATCAAATCTTACTGGGGTGTATTTAAAGAGATGCAGGTAGGCCTGTAAGAACAATGCTGAAACACCTGCAGATAGCCCCGACAGAGAGATGGTGTGAGGTGTTTTACTCTGTGTGCATCTCTCTAGATTTGAATTAGTTAACAGGCTTATGAAATTTGCTGCTAGTGCATTGTCAGCCAGCTGCTGAAATCACTGCAAAAGGGCTCTCTGCCTTTAGTAGCCTTCTTTATCCCATTCAGCTTGAGATTCACGGGGGGTGACAATCCCTTTATCCGGTGTTGGAAAGAAAAGAGTGGTGGGCACAGAGCCATCGATAACCCCGGCTTCCACGCCAGTTACAGGCATGTAACAATTTCATCCTCACACACTGCTGTGGAGCGCTGTCAGATGTGTTCAGGGCAGACGAGTATTCCTTCTGGATTTTATTTGAAGGAGTTGACTGAAAATGTGAATGAGAGGAGGGCTGGAAATTTTACCATGTCTAATGTTGCTGAGTCAAATCTGATCTGCAGCCATGGCTCCCTGAAAAAATAAGCATGAGAGTTTTTTCAAGCTTTTCTTGTGTGTGTGTGTGCTATTTTTAGAAAAGGATAAGAGCATACTCATTTAGCAGCAAATTGTAGAAAACTTTCTTCCTGCTCCTTTCTTCGTTTAAAACTAATAGTGTAAAGCATTGGCAAAGTAGCCTTTTTTTTTCTGAAAAGGTTTGGATTCCCATTGTCTGCCAAGAATCTAAAATACCTGGATTGAAAATGTATGTTCAGATTGTTTTATGAAACTAATTTGCCTTTACCTTTCTTTTGTCTGCAAAATGATATTATAAAATGTTGTATTTCATATTGCTACATTTAGGAAAGATTTAAAAAAAAAAAATATTTTTTCCCTGCCTGAATTAGATGCAAAACCCTGGTTGTTTTCCTTTATTCAGTGTCTGGCTACTGAAGCGATATGGAAGTTTATAAGATGACAAGCAGTGTCTTCTGGTTGTTAACATAGATGACAATTTCAAGAAGTTGATTCAATTTTTTGTACTTTGTTGGAGAAGTCCAGTATAACTTGGGATAAGGTTTAATCTTCAAAACCATCAATATACCATTGCTTCTCTGCATGTTTTCTTATATTGTAAAATACATGTTGCAGCATGTCTTCCCATGGACCACACATGTGATCATGAAGTAGCTCACATGTACTTGCTTTTCAACAGTGTGGACTTTGCAGTAGCTTGATAAACTGTATTCAAGTTAGTGCATTGTATTTTCTGTAGTCAAATGATTCCAGTGTCACAGCATACTTAGTTGTCTTGTGGAATTTCACTTGTTTTAAATTAGTTTGAGTCAGTAGAAGTGGTTGCCAGATACCCAGTCTACAATAAATCTGTTTAAAGGAACACTGTCAATCTTTCAAGCCTGTAAATAGCTGCAGCTTTTAATGGTTCTGATGATTTTTAGAAATACGTAGAACTTCCATTCTAATACAAGATCACTTACTAAAACGAAATGCAAACAGCAGATTTAGTTATGATTATTCACATTAACAATAAGAAAAGCTTGCTTTTAGGGAGAAAGAACCACGTCTAAGAAAATTATTTGACGGGACAGTGGGCAAGAAAAGTGTGATAGACACAATGAAAGCTTGACTTTGTGAAAAGGTGCAAAGGATGTGGAGAGGTTGGAGGGAAAAAGAATTTTTAAAGCATCTTTGACTTTAGAAGTGTTGCAAGTATATTTACAAAGGAAAACGGTGCCCAGAGAAACAAGTGGGGACAAACAGACTCTGTTGTCAGAAATGTTTGGAGTGCAGGACGTTCAAAGGTTTTGGCTTTAGAGGCTTGTATGAGTGATGGTACCTGGACCTATTTAAATGGATTAGATTTTGGAACTTGCTGGTAGCTGATTTTCTCCAGACAGAGGAAAAATGTGAAGAGGAAGGAAACTGAGAAGGTTCTCCTCTGTGGCTTAGGCAAAATGAAAGCAAGAAGATTGCCTTTATTTTTAAATAGAAGTTGAACTGAAGTCACTCTGATCCTGGTTATGACACAAATTAATTTAAGTAATGTCAGCAGAAAACCATAATTGGGTACACACCTAAATTTGCAGAGTATTGCTCATGAGAAGTAGCATGCTATGCAGTTTTAAACATGTTAGCATAGATATTTGCATGCTTGTTTGCCCATACAAACTTGTCTCTATTAATAACAAAACAGTATAAAATAATTCATTTAACATTTCTAGTGTTCATGAAAGTAAAATACACTGTATTGATTGTTCCATTAATAAAAGGGCTAGTTCTGAATGCTGCCAAGTGCAAGTGTCCTTTTACCAGGAAGGGTATTTGTTAAGTCGCTTTTCTTCATCTACGAAATCCAGTGTGTAATTGCAAGAGCAACTGCTTTTATTATTCCATGATGGTGATGGTCTGCTCATGATTGCAATTGACCTTGGTGTGCACATCATAACGGGAAGTAATACAAAATACTAAATAGATAGACATAGTCTGTATGTTTGAACACATCCAGTAGCATTAATTCCTGAACAGTGTAACTGTGTTATACATGTTAGGTACATTTTGAAGTGAAACACTACAAATGAAATGTGAACTGTTTGAGATGATTTGGCCAGCTCATGGTAACCATGTTTTTTATGGAAGTTGGATGTTTCTTCATGGGAGCATCCACTGGTAATGTTATAATGACAATAAGTAACTCCCATCCCTGTGTTCTGGCAAAACACCACCTTTTTAGCCTCACAGCCTCCTTTCTTCTTCACCCCTGTTGTAAGGGATTGTTACTTTTTCAAGTTATGTATTAAGTTTTGTTTTATTATTAATATATGAGCAATACTATAATTTTATTTTGTGTAGCACCCAAAGCAAAGCAAAATTGTTAGTTCATCATCTTTTTAGTAATTACTACTGGCAAGCTAATGCAAAATTAACGACATGCAGTGTTATTTACTCAACTTGCAGCTTCTGTCAGAGGTTGTCTATTTTTATAAATTACATCATCCTTACTGCAGAACTCTGTCCATTGGGATTTACTATTCTTTCATTCCCTTTGGAAGGGCTCACATTGATGTCATAACTGGATTTGTAATTGTGATTACAAGTGGAAACTGAGAGAAACATTGAAGCCATGC
The DNA here is from genome assembly GCF_028769735.1 of Zonotrichia leucophrys gambelii. Lineage (NCBI taxonomy): Eukaryota > Metazoa > Chordata > Aves > Passeriformes > Passerellidae > Zonotrichia > Zonotrichia leucophrys. Next base: position 22,184,563 of record NC_088173.1, on the reverse strand, counting down.
AGTATTTTCTGCAACTGAAGTGTCAGTAATGTTTCTGAGGGTTTTTTTTTTTGACATATTAATGCACTGGGTCCTGTCTACAGCTTGCAGAGTTGACAATGACCACACATATGTAAAACTTTGGTTAATGACAGCCTAGATTTTCTAGAGTGGCACAGTTTTATTGCTGATACTGACTTGTGATGTACTCTTTAATACTGTATAAAAGATTGTTTTTCTGCGATGTAGGCTGTAAAACCAAATGTGAGGTATGTCATCAAAGCATAAAGTTGTTCATGCAGCAGAAAAAATGGATTTTACATAACTCTTTTCTAAATTGATCATTGCACAATGTAACTAAATACAAATATTTTATTTCTAGCAATTGGACTCTATGATCCTTGTTGAGTCTCTTCCAACTCAGCAGATTCTGTGATTAGAGCTGAGGAAAATTAAAAAAGCAAATATATACATGTGTAAAAGGATATCCTCATTAGAATGGGGTTGTTCAGTTAGAAACACTGTTTGTCTATAAAGTACATATGGTGAAATGGGATCTGTCATATTATATTTGTGGAATGCCATTACAGATCCTTTCAATGCTGGCGTTTCTGTACAGACCAGTATCATGAGTGATTGTAGTAGTGCAGTTATTTGCCCACTAAAGGATGGAAAGAAGCTCTCAGCTCATTTTTTTCCCAAGCATCTGAGCCACTGTTATGTGACCTGAGCTTGACATAGTGACTTAAAGGTAAAATTATTAATATTATTAGGTATTTCTGAGTACTTTTAATAAAGCCTTGTATTTGACTTGACTAGTTTCAAATTATCATTTTGCTGAGTGAATTTCAAAGCTTTAAAAAAATTAACAAATTTAGTAGTTAAAATATTCTAAGCAACAATAGAGTTGAAACACGGGGAAAAAGTAATGATCCGGGTTCCAAGAAGGCAAATGGCATTTTTGCCTGGATCAGCAGTGATTGTCACCTTGTACTCAGAACTGGTGAGGCCACTCCTGGAATCCTCTGTTCAGTTTTGGGTCTCTCACTACAAAAAGCACTTTGAGGTGCTGGAGTGTGTCTAATGTGTGGTGAGTAAACCACATTTTCAACTTTATTGGGTAGATGTGTGTATTACAGGGTCCAGGCTAGATCCTGCTGAGTGCAAATGCCATTATCCATGCTTGCATCCTTCATTCAGTAGCAGTTCATTTTGGGAGAGCTGACAAGTCCTAAGTAAAGCAGGTAGTTACCTTGAATTTACCACAAGGTTTGTCTGTGAATTCTTTCCCTATCCTTCACCACCCTATTGTGTAGACATACTTTTTATGCACTTTTTAAATTCCTTGTATTCACACATTTCTGATAGAAAAATTTTTAAACTTTTTTTTTTTCCTTTAAAAACCCTTTTTTTGAATGTAAGGTCTAGTTTAAGCATTAGTGTTCTGTTGTATGTGTGATGGGTATTAGGAGCTGGGCTTTAGGTTTGAGTAGTTAGTGTTAATTATATTTGAATTTTCAGACAGTAAAGTTTTAACGTGAAGCTGGAACAGCTGGCAGGTGTTATGTGTATTGTTGATGAGCCTGGCAGAAAACCTACACATGTTGTGTTCTCACACTTTTTCACTATTTTATATGCAAGTGTGTATGCATGTCCTACAATGTAAAATATTTTACTTTTCCTTCCTTTTACTTCTAAATCATGTATTACTCTTGAACACTAATTGGTGAATGAAAGGCCTGCAACTAACTGGTTTTCAAGTTTTAGAATGATCTGTGGTGCACAAAAGACCACTTAAAAAGTAAGAATTCTGACACCACTCTTGGAATACAAAACATTGTAGAACCAAATTACAAGGGAAACTCAGTCTGGCAGCTATACTTCTACCTATTTTTATTTAACACTTCTGTATCTAGGTAGCTGATCTTGTAATTCCAAGGGAAAAAAATATAGTGTTGCATTTGCAAAATGGGACATCCATCAAGTGATGGTAGTTGACTTCCTGATTTATTTGATTAGGGAAGAGGAAAGGGCATTTCTTAGACTTTTATATTAAGTTTTCTTTATTTGAAGGATATGGTGTCGTGGTTTGACTTCTTTCCTATATAAAACCAATTTAGCTCATTTTGCTTGATAATTATTTTTAAAGTAAAGGACATGTGAAATTGCATGGGTTTGTTACTGATAAAGAGATCTGTATAAATTATTTCTGTTCAGTTGCTAGAGGCAGGGCACAAAGCTCTCAAGATGTGTTAGTGCATGGTGCATTACACAAGAGAGGATATGCAAGGGCACAAGGCAGGAGTTCTCCCCAAAGAAAATGATCTTACACTAGTAAACTCTTCAGTGTTGATTTTAATTGGGAACCCCTGGAGTAGGCTCTTCAGAGAGTCTCCTGGCATGAGACTATGGCTGGAGACAAAAACCAGTTATTTCCTTCCAACAGACAGCTGAAGTGAGTAAAAATTCTCTCTAACAACAACCAGCTCTTTCAAAGTTAAACTTCCTCAAACCACCAGAGATAAGTAGTAAGCTACTCTGGGAGATGTCCAAGTCCACATTTAAAAAGATGAACAGGCAGTCTGGTGGCTTTCTGCTGGTCACATCTACATCTGCACCTTGAACAGAATTTCAGATTCTCCCTTAAAACTTCTAAGTAAGAAACTGTTAGAATCACACACAGAATCACAGAATTACCAGGTTGGAAGAGACCTTCAAGATCATCAAGTCCAGCCCATGCATTAACACCTCAACTAAACCATGGCACTGAGTGCCACATCCATTTTTTTTTAAAACGCATCCGGGTATGGCAACTCCACCACCTCCCCAGGCAGACCATTCCAGTACTTTTTCACCCTTTCTGTAAAAAACTTTTTCCTAATATCCAACCTATATTTCCCTTGGCCTAGCTTGAGACTGTCCCCTCTGGTTCTGTCAGTTGCTGCCTGGAGAAAGAGACCGACCCCCACCTACAGAGACTGCACCCACCTTTCTGGGAGCTGTAGAGAGTGATAAGGTCACCCCTGAGTCTCCTTTTCTCCAGCTAAACAAGCCCTGCTCCCTCAGTTGGTCCTCATGGGGCTTGTGTTCCAAGCCCCTCACCAGCCTTTTTGCTCTCAGTAAAGCATTTTGTATAAGCTTAGAACAAAACTACTGCCCCTTCACTACTGCTGAAGTCATCCAATGAATAAATAAACAACAAGAAATGACAGAATACCAGCTAGCATTTACAGGAGACTGAAAATTCTGGGGTTTGTTTGTGTTTAATCCATTAATATTTCATATTGGGACATTAAATAATTGTTCCCCTGCCTTGGTTGGTCTCAGATACATTCAGTTCTGTGCCACAACAATCATCCTTGCAATGCAAATACGTCAGTGTATTTCAGGGAACAGGTTTCAATGGAACTACTAATGACCTTAACAATATAGAATGTGGACAGTTGATTGGCCTCAGAAAAATATCTGAGTTTTATTTTTACATTTGAACAGTGAAGCAGTAGGATACCACATGGAAGACTTATGCAGTCATCCACCTTCTTTAAAGTTTTTCTACATTGTTCTACAACAAAGAATGTGAAATTTTAGGGTTGCCTCACATAAGTGAAGGACTTGTGTCTCTGGATTCCTGCTGTGAAATTGGTATGGACATGATGATATGTGAGAGTTTTTGTGGATATTTTGTTAGTTTGTTTTTCCTCCAAGACAGTGGACTGATTTGTATCTCAGTAGTGAACCTTGTCCCCAGCAGGTATGGATGTCAAAGTGCTGTTTAGATCTGGTAAAGACAACTTGCTTCTCCTGTATGCTTGGCATCATGATTCTTGACCTTAAAAGTGTGTCTGCTGTTTAGCTTTGATGCTTTTCTCCCCAGCTAAAGAACAGAAAACACATTCTCACCTTCTCTGATGTAATTAATATGCCGTTGTTAAATGTAGTCATTACACCAACGTGAGAAAATTTTGTAAACATTGGGAAAAACTTCCATCTATCCTGACATAATACATTTTTTCCACTTCTGAAGTACTGAAACAGTTAAAGAAATGAAACTAATCTGTGACCATTCTGCCAACTGAAGTCATTAATACTGCAAATTTTATGCCTGATTTTTAACTTCTAATAATGATAATGTATAGTTTTAAAGCCATGCATTCAACTTTATGCTTGTGTAAGAATGAGCGCTTTGTTTTGTGTAAAAATCACAGGTAAATCAGTTAAACATGACATAAAGTGGCTTCACAAACATGCATTTAATATATATGTATGTAATATATGATTTTGACAGATATTCTGGAAATAGGACATCTTGTCGCATTTTGGATGAGTGACCATCCACAGGTTTTCCTCGTATCTGTTCTAACACAGTTGTCAAACATAAAGAGGATTCAATGGCAAGTATTTTAGGTGAATACTACAAGTTGCTCCCATTTTAAGATGGACAGCATGCAAATAAACACTCTGCTGTGCTGCGCACAGAAGGTGACAAATGAATCTGCTGTCAGAGGGAAGATTGGCACATCCACCCAGCTGAGGCATCAGCCTGACTGCTCTGGGCTTTTCATTATTTTAAAGATCTGGATTATGGATTCATCTGCAGCAGCAGTTCAACAGAGGGGCATTTGTTCAAATGGTCTGTAACATTAGTAAATAAGTTATCAAAACAGCACACACCAGTGCATTGTAAGTCTTGCTTTGGTGTCACCAGTTGTGCAGTGGACATTGTTGCAGTGATGGCAGTGCCACAGCCTTAGGAATTAAAAAAAATAATATGATGAATACTGTTTTATCTGTGTGTTATTTTAGTACCTTGGAGAACACATTTGGTAATTTTCTTTTATCCAACAATTTTATTTAAAGTTCTCAAAGTTCTTGAGAAAATACTTATGGGGTAGGTATGCCTGGACCATCCCATGTCTGCTTTATGCTCATAAATAGGAGCTCACTTGCATGAAGTCAGGTCATATGGCCAGAGATTTACATTGTTGGCAGTAAAGTTGTCTGAATACTTTAGAATAAGATTTATGTATTGTATGGGACATATAAGTGTATCGTAGCATTTTGAGTGAATCATTGTTCTGGGTTTTAGTGGTTTCAGTTGGTGTTTTTAAATCTGATGGGAGCAACAGATTGTTAGGTAGTAATCTCTCTGGTAAGGTTAGTGGGAGGCAGAGAACACCAGCATTATAAAATTCTGAAGCATGCTCCTGGGAGCTTTAGCAGTTTTGTGTCCAATAGCCCTGAGCTTAAATTTAAGTTTTAAACTTCTTTCCAAGTGAGGAGGATGGGAGAAAAAGAAGGTAGGTCTGCCTTATTTTCCCTAAAATGATGTACTCCATTTTTGCACTCTTCAATTTAGCTGTCTGTTATTCCACCTACACAGCTGTGTGATATCTGTGTAATTGTCCCTTCACTGTGAGTGTTTTTTCTAGCTACTGGAGTCATGCAGTGGCAGTAAATTCGGTGACCTTAGAGTGTTCTGTTGATTTTTGACTAGGTGTTTGACCATGAAGGAAATGATACTGTGCAATGTGTTTAAAGGGAAGGGGAAAATGTGCTGATAATTTCTGATTTTGAGGTACTTCAGGAAAAAAATTGACTCTGTATGTAATCTGTGTAAAAATTTAACTACTTCTGTAAATAGTTGTGAGTTCAGGTAAATGCTTGAAATTGAGGAATTGAGGTAATCTGTTGTTGCAGCATTTATCATTAACCTAAAAAGGTTTAATACTCCAGGCATTGTTGGCATTGCTTAGGAGAATGATATCCATGTGAGATGATGTTCTAGAATGTAAAATAGTTGAGAGACATTGCAGTCAGATGATACATGCTGCTGATATCTTTATCAATTTCTACCTAGAATTCAGTTTTGCTTGTGAATCCCTAATCCTATGGGGTATTTCTAGGATGTCCATACATTTGTAGTTGCTTTTAAAATGGCTTTTTAATGTTCTTTTCTGTGAATCATAAAGGGACGCTAGATTTTTAAAAAATAAATACAGTATTTTGAAAGCAGCCAGGGATAGCTCATCATGTGCAATTATATACATGTCAGGTGTATTAACATTTCACTTTAATAGCCTAAAAACATTTGCAAAACTGTCTTGCCTTCCCCCCCAAACTTTTAAGTCTAAACAAGGAGTTCTCACATGGGTTTTGAAAAACCCATGAACAGAAAGTTGCAGGTTGGTTTTCTGTGATGTATTTGTACATTTTTATGATAGAAACTTTCCCCAGTATATTGTTCTTGTGTTTTACACTGATTTAAATTCCAATCATTTTTCACTGTAAACTATAACAATTCATTGGACTTCTACTTTAATTTTTTTTTGAAAATAAATTATATTGACAGTATTTTCTGAACTGAAAATGGACAGTATGTTCACTCACACCATACCTGGAAATGGTGACAGTTGAGGAGGAAGGAGTAGGGAAATGGAATCAACCATTTATTCTTAAAGATGTTTTGACTCACAAATTGCCTGTGAGTGGTGTTGTCTTCACCTAATTTCATAAATGTCACTTTTCACATTTTGAGGCTTATTTTTCTGTTTTGGAAACCACAAAGTTTTTGTCAGTCTGATGCATGTAAACATCCATTAAACTTCTTAGGTTAATAATTTTTGCCGTCATGGACAAACTACTGGCTTTATTTACTACCAGATGAGTAGAGGTAGATAGTGGTGACCAGCGTAAGTAATAAGAAAGTTTTTCATGGCAATGTTATATGAAAATTTTGTGTTTTACTACTATTTTGATGGGTTTAATCATGTTTCCATGTTACTCATGAAGGCTTATGGCACAGAAACCTATGCTGGATTTTAGCTGGAAATATCAAGTGATGCAGAGAGGGCGCATGTTGACAGTTGTGTGTGTGATGGAGTTCAGAAAGTGGTGTGCTGCCTTCCTGCTCTGGGGAGATGTTTCTGTTTTGGCAGAGCTTCATTTTGTTCTTAACATGAACATAAAATACTCATATTCTGCTCATGGTGTTAACCACAAGGCCACCCAATCAGACTGAAGAGGATTTCAATTACTTTGTCAACAAGTACTATTTTTAAATTTTGTACTAGAGAGGGTTTGCCTTAGCTTCCTAGAATTCATAACTTCTGCTACTTCTAATCAGCACTTCATCAGAAAATTGATTGTGCTCAGCATTAAACTGTTTTACAAGGCTTAAGCATAATTTAATGTTCTAAAATCATCTGTTAGTTGCACTGGCACATGACAAAGACTTTCAAAATTCTAAACTAATTGTTGTAATTGAATAATTTAAAGAATAACTTATCTTTTAGAATATATTGAAGACCAAGGGCATAAGTGTCAATAAAGTCACATAAATGTAAATACATTCAGTTTAAAAAATGTTGTATATGAAACTGTGTCCATTTAAGAATTTTGCAAAAAATAGACTGGATTATTTCAGGATCTTCTCAACCATTACTAGAATTCATTTCCACTAATTTTTATAGCCTCATTTGCTAGCAATCATTGCCAGAAGTGAATGAAATCAGTGTGTAGCAAACTAAGCTCATTATCAGTGTACATGTTAATTTGGGGGAAGGCAGCTGCAGATTGTATGACATAGCATTCTGTAGTATCCAATTTTTTTCCTGTGTATTTTGCCTCTGTAACAACTGTTCAGTCTTTTTTTCTATTGTCCTTGTTGGGGAAAAAAATACTTTGAAGTTATTGTAAAGCCAGATGGTCTCTGATTTTAAAGAATGTGTTGTAAAGATGTTACAGAGAACTGTATAAAGTTGAAGCCTAATGGAAGTGGGTCATGTGCCTGGCTTGGTCACTCCTGTGTCAAGTGTTACAAACCTGTGGCACTTCAGAGGTGCATTGTGTGGGGCTGACAATTTATTGCTTGAGCACATCCCTGTTGCATTTCAGCTCCTCTGCAGCATGATTTTATCAGTACACCATGAGAAGGGGTGCCATGTAAATGGGAGTGACTGGGGACATTTCTGAGTTTAAGATACGATTACATTCTGAGGGGACAATTATAAATGCCATATTTATGTCAATCTCATCCCTCTGTGTTTTTAGTAGAATCTGTGTGTTCAGTGTGCAAGGACAAGCAGCAGTTCCATTCAGAAAGGCTTGAAATGGTATGTTAAAGGTGCCTGGACATGTACCTCCCACACCCTGTGGGTGGATGTCTCTGGCCTGTGAAAGGGCGAAGCTGCTGAAAATCTGAGCGAGCTCATCAAGTGCACTGTTTGTAAATACGTGATGAAAATGTTTACAGCTCTGCAGCAGCTCTCTTTTGGGTGGAGGGGTGGGGTGGGGAAGGGAGGTGATGTCTCTGCTTTAGCATTATCTTCTTGAAAAGTCGTGTTCAGTTCAGGATTTGGCGAGGTAAACGTGGCTCTTCATTCCCACCCTGACTTCAGGGATATTCTTAGGAGCCAGCAGCGAACGGATCCCTCCCCTCTGGGGATGCCTTGATCTTCCGAGGCTGATACGAGACACAGGCAGGAGCTTGCTGTTTTATCTGCATTGTCCATCTCTACCTTAATGAGTGAAACAGTTAAGTATCAGAGGGGGCGAGCCTCTAGGAATGTGTCTTCCATTTGACTGGAATATTTCGGTGGATAAAGGGAGAGGGAGGGAGAGGAGAGAGAAATCCACTTACATCACTCGAACTGCATTGAGTGTGTGCCTGTGTGCAGGTTAAGAGACAGACTTCAGTGTCTTTGCTTTCTGCAGGAAGCAGCAATGCCGTTTGTATCCTAAGAGGAATTTTTTATTTAGAAAAGGAAGCATTCTTTCTACCCAGGAAATGGCTTTCCTTGTGCGTTGCTATGCCAACTGCCTGCAGCCATGGTCTTCCAAAGTAAGCACAATAACGTAATTATATTGGCGTATTGCATTCAGACTCATGATTCTCTGGGTTTTTGTGTGTGTAACTGTTGTATTTTTGTTGCTGACTCTTTGGGCGGTAGAAGTGCTTGTCTCGATTGTGAGGAACAGGCATCATAAAATTAAATGCCCATCAATGTCACGCTGCAGAGATTAATTGTGCAAACTTGGTTAGCTGAGTGGAACAGAGATCACTGGTCACTACTCTGTCAGCATCATTAGCAGCCAGGGGAGGAGGTCCCTCTTCGTGTGCGCTGCTGCTGCCCTGATTTTGGGGGAGTGCAGGCTGCTGGTGGCGGGAGGGGGAGGCTGCATTTGTGACTGTGTGATTGCAAATGAAACAGGAGTATTAACAATGCTTGGCTGAGTGCTGGAGGCTGGTTCCTGCACCCTGACCAATATAATACTCTATTAAGCCTTTTTGAGGGAGTCTCTGTGCAGTCAGCCATTTTAGCTTTTTTTTTTTTGTCCTTTTTTTCCCCCCTCCTCCCTTTCCCATTCCTCAGGCTCAGGGAATGGTTTTGTTCTCTTGAATGGATGCTGGATATGTAGGGTTTCATCAGGCTCTGTGCGTCCTGACACGCTTCGACTTTGAGTGTGGCAAAAATGGAGACGAACGGCGTCGTTGGGATTGCTGCTCCGCACTGCAAGTGCGAGGGGGGTTTTGAGCTTACCACTAGTGACACTTTTAGCTCCAGCCTGCTTTCACCCCCTCCGCCTCTTTTTAATTTAATGCTGTAGAGGGTGACTTGCCATCCATAAGAAATTGGTACATGATGTGTAAATTCAGTTCAGCTTATGTTTCTTCATTATGAAACCACTTGCAATCCCAGCTAACCATGGAGTTATGGGCCAGCAGGAGAAACACTCAGTAAGTATTGCAAATTCTGTTTGTTCTATCAATAACCTGTCACGGGCAAACTGCATGGAGATTGAAGCTGCTTGTCGTCCTGCTCTCGCTGCCTTTCCTGCTTGTGGATTTCATAGCGGGTTTGGAGGGAAAGCTGCACCTGAGGTGGCATTAATGTCGGTGGCTGTATTTGAAATTGCTTTTAGCTGAAAAAAGGCAACTCTCTAGGTTCTTTTTGAATGTTAAAAATTTACTGAAAAAATGCTGACATGCTGTGGTTGGGCAGGAAGCTTTGAGCACTCAGTTAAAATCATTATGCATTTGTTAAAACTTTAAAGCAATATGTAAGCTGTATAACAAGTGATATAATTATAGGTGATGATAAGAATAGATTTATTCTGTCTAGTGTGTGGCACTAGTGTAGTTTTGCCTTGTAGCATGGCGTTGAACATCTGTGATACACTTATGCTGAAATGCAGAAACTGTTAGTAAAACATGGAATGAACAAAAGGCATAAGTACTGATGCTTTCTAATTGATCCCATGAGTCAGCTACACCTTTGTCATGCTTTAATCCCATAGGCTGCCTGTGTTTATTGTTTGGGAAAAATGCATTCATAAGCAGAAGAGCAAACATTATTTAACAAGGCCTCAGGTGTCAGGAATTAGAAATTTAGGTTTTGCATGACAAAAGGGTTCTGTAAGTTCTATAAAAATGTATAGAACCGTATGCTCAGTTAAAATGTTTAAAACTTCATGCTAGATTTTATATGATTCAATATAGTTTGCAATCTTAAAATTTGTTTGTTGGGAAGATATTTATGAATGTGTGTTCTGTGACTACTGTACCTTCGAATGTACATGGGAATGTGAACTCTATGTTCAGCAGATACAGTTAAAGAATCATAAATAGTGGGAAGAGGTGACAGCAGGAACTTTCTGAAGGAAGAACGTTTTTTTGGCAAGAATTCAGTGTTGATTGTGTAGAAATACAGGAAGTAATCTAGAGATGTTTTAGAATGTGTCCAGTGAATTTTTCCTACATGTGTAGCAACATATCACAGTTTCTTATTGTAGATTGTTTTGTTCCTTTCCCTTGTTAATTACATTCTGTGTATAAGGGAGTTCATGTAACCAAACCATTTGGTGTTCATGAAATATTTAGAACTTAATCTAAAAAAAACCCAAACATAACCCACCTTTTTTCCTCCTGAAACTCAAGCACTGAAGAAGCTGAAATAGAATAGGATACTTTGAATTTGCAAATAGGAATAAAATACAAAAGCTGCATATGTATTGCATATGTTTTCCTGCTCTTTCTCCTCTCCAAAGAATGTCAATAAAAAGTTCTAGATTTACTCCAGTAGCACAACAAGTTTAACTGATATTAAATAAGTGCTTATAGATAAAGGAAAAAAATAAACTAGCTTTTTAGAAACTCTATATTACAAACTCTGTCATATTCTAGTTGTATAACTTTGAGGTTTTAAATCACAGAGATGAATTTCACTCTCCAAAATGGAGACTGGACTAAAATGTAAGAATAGTAAAAGGAAAAAGGTCAAGGTATTGCTTTATAACTGTCCCCATATATGCAAGAGAAAGAAATCATACTATCTGACATGCAGCTGCAGATTTTGCATGAAAAAAAGACTTAGTTTAAGGACTATATAGAACTTCAAACTGTTAGGACACAGACTAGCTCAGCAAAAACCACTCCATCAACAATGAAACTTTTCATGCCTGTTCACCATGTAGACATTGTTTTCCTTGGAAGGTAAGACTGAAAGATGTAAATTTTTCATAGAGAGGGAAGTTTGGAGTTCCAAGGCATAAGACTTTATGTTACTTTGCCTAAGAGAGAAAACTTCTTGAATTAATCATTTCTGGTAATGAGTTATTTTTATGTTAGTATGTTCCCAGAATTCTAAATATTTTATTGATATCTGACTTGAACTTATTTCAAGGAGAGAGGCTTAATTACTTCTGTGACATCCCCACCCAGAGTCTCACAGCTTGATTTGCTGGAGCTGAATGCAAAATTCAGTTCCAATCTGGAACTGAATGCAAAAATCTCCTGTGCAAGGTTTCACAAATTTCTGTGAATTAATTTTACTTAATGCTGTTAAATCTTAATTTCACACTAGTTTAGTTAGGGAATGAGGGATAAGGTTTAAATCTTTTGTTCTGTGAAAGTGGTATGCAAACTGGCCATTGTCTTAATCATGGTGAAAACTGAGAGAGGAAGAGTAAAAATGCTGTTGTGTTTTCTAGATTTTTTTAATAGAAAAAATAAAGTCAGCAGCATCTATCAAGTGTATTGATCTTGCGTGCCTCATATTTCATAAATTGGAGAAGTTTGAATCAGTGCTACGAGCACATATCTGAAAGTGATGTTCCTTGATACACAACTACTGTCATCTGTTTAACAGGGAGTAAAATTTTGCTGTGGGTGAAAGATGGCAGAGAAATGAAAGTAGGGCTGTTGTAAAAATACTTCTGCTTAGTTCTTGTATTTGATGTACTTTACCAGATTTTGTGTAATTAAAGGAGTCTCAGAATAGTTTGAGTTGGAAGAGTCATTAAAGGCCTTCTGCTTCCAACCCCTCTGGTATGGACGGTGACACCTTCTACTAGGCTAGGTTGCCCAAAGCCCCATCCAGCCTGGCCTTGAGCACTTCCAGGGATGGGGCATCTTCAGTAGGTTCATTATGTTTGGCTGTGTCCTTGCTGGTTAGAGGAGTCCTCTCCTTTGTAGGGCTTTCATTATAATTGTCTTAATCTTAAATTTTAGGAAGATGAATAGTGTTGCAAAAAATATTATTTTGTGGATGTTCAAACAATCTCTTGAAAAGCTTCACACATTGCATCTTACACCTGGTTTATTATGTAGAAAAAATCACATGGAGGTCTAGTGCATGAAGGTTCCCATTGTAGGCTTGGGCCTTGTAAGGTGCTAGCTTTTGACCTCGTTTCTGTTTTACCTTTGTATCTGTTGTTTGTAGGGACTTTACTCAAGGTCAACTAAAAAAGCAAACCAAAATAAAAAAATTGACAGGTATAATGACTTGTAAAAATGGGACTTTAGATGCATAGTTCTTATATGACTGTGTACTGATTAACTCATGAATTGCACAATACATTGGAGTGGCTTATGGACAAACCTGTAAGAAAGTATATTTTTACTTCAGGTGTAATTGAAATAAAGTCTCTGAAAAAGGACAAGTTTTGCTGCTGACACAGAGACACTTCTTTAGTGATCATGGGTGCTGCAGTCTTTGATGTGCTCAACCTGTCTTGAATTACTAAAAAATACTGGAAGCAGTAAATCAAATTTTTGGGTTGTTCTTACCCTATTTTAATTCACAAAGAGTTGTGGCCATGTGCCAGGGGTCCCTTCCCTCCCAGGAAAGAGAAGGAAGTGGTGATATTTTGAGGAAAAGTCTTGAATGGAGATTGTTCAGATATGGTTACTTTCGTTTAATGTGTAGTAAAGGTGCCTGTTGGCATGCTTTCCTAAGAAATATAGAACTATTCTAGAAATAATTTTCTTTTACTGGAAGAGATCATCAGTATTTTTCCTTGACTCATATAATAAATGTAGTGTGATATAGATATTTGTCCTTTGAGTGAGTATCACACTGCACTACTAAGTTGTGGAAAAGAGGTGTGGTGCTGTGATCAGATGGCTACAGTTGCTAAGCTCCTTTCTATATCTGTGTCTGGAACAAAAAATAGATGTATGAAAAGCTCTGTCTAGGCAGTACTGACCCGTTGGCTGCTGCAGCTGCTGATGGTTATGATTTTGTTCAGCTTGATGAATTACATTTCTCTGGGACTTGATACAGATTATCATCTTTGGTTGTTCGGCACCTTTATTTTTGGCACTTATTGAAACCAGATTTCTGGTTTGGCCTCTTCTGATTATTCCTTTCCTTTTAATTTGCTTATTTTTAAAAAAAAATTTCCTCCCTGGAGGCCACTAAAGGGGTTGTGGATTTTTCATGTGATTAGAAATAGTGTTTCACCTCTTTATAAGTGCATTATGATGCAGTCTTTAATTGCATGACCGTGAATCTTCTGCAAGATTTATCTTGAGGTGGATGGCTGTGTAATGAGCAGCTGTTTGATGTGTTGGGCTAGCTTCAGTGCTCAGAAGGCCAGGTTGTGTTTATGGTGTACGGTTCAAGTCTTACTCAGAAAAGAAAAGCACAAATATTATTCTCTTCTGTGGCTTTTCAAGATGCTTGTAACTGCAGTGCTCAGGCAAATAATTAAGGTATTGCGGGGGCGGCATTATCTTCATTTTTCAGTAAGGTCTGCTGAAGCAAATCTTTGGCAAAACACAAGGGCAGAATTTTGAGAGCCTAAGGTGGTCATTCCACAGCATAGGAAGGTCTAAATAAGCATTCAAAGGATGGATTTTGTTGCATGAGTTTTCTATATTGGCCCACTTCAGGCACTCACAGCCTAATGATCATACAAAAGGTTGATACTAGGTGACTTGCCTGGCATCTTTCCAGAGATCTGTGGTAGGCTCTGGCTAAATTCCTGTTCTGCAGGACAGCATTTAACTGCAGATTTCCCCAAAAGCTTATAAATGGCAAAATTTGGGTCATTTCAGAGGAATGACTGTGAATGTATTTAGTGACCTGTAGAGATGGCAGTGAGAGCATCCTTGGCACATAGAAGATGTCCTGCTATCTTTCTGTTACGGTTTCAATGCCTGGGGATTGTGCAGCATATTTCAAAGTGAGAGAAGAAGAGGGGGGAAAAAAAAAGGGGAAACCCTCAAAACCATACCAGAAAGGCTACCATCTATATGTAATGAAGTAACTAAATTTTTTTCAGGTCAACATGGGTAGTTGATGTAGAAGATTGCACAGTAGGGCATTTTTTACCCAGTTTATGAAGTAAGAGAGTTTCAGGTCTCACAACATATTCAGTATTATGGCTCTGGTTTATATTCTAATGTGGCCAAATGTAGTGTTGGAGTATTTGCAGAGTGATGTTTTTGATGCTGCATACTGGAATGTGGCATTTATAGTCACAATGCAGATGTGAACCTGAAAAGGAAAGTCAGCTTCTTCCAAAATGCTGTTTTGAGACTGCGAGACTAAAGCTATTTATTATTACTGAGTTGTTGGCACTCCTGCCTGATCATCAGATGTGCTGAAAATCTAGCTGCAATTGAGAGCTGCTGGTACCCAACAATTATAGAAAACCAAAAACTATCTGAGCAACCAAAAATCCCAAACATCAAAAGAAGTAAAAAATCCTAAATCCCTTAACATGGTGTTGACTTGCTCCTGATTCTATGAGTTAATAAAAGCATAGGAAGAAGAAAAACTCTAAAAAGCAGAGATAATGTGTCGTGTTAAGTAGCCTAAGTTAAAAATAAGTTAAATATGGAATTCACAATATGCACAATGAGTAGCATGAAATTCATTGTAACTAGAAGCGAGCACTAAGAAAACCAAGGAAATTCTGTGCCTCAGTATCTGAAGTTCATTATTCCACCTGCAAAATAATTGCAGCCCCTGCTGTATACTGGCTCAAGGGTTTTAATCAGTGATACTTAATGATGGTACTTCATTTCCAAGTGATGTAAACTCAACAGTTTAGCGAACAAAATGGTAAAAATATTCCAGTGAGAGGAAGTAAGTTAGATTTTTTGGGAAATTTAATTTTTAATTATCTAAGGCAGGGGATCTCAGTGATATGTAAAGAAACATGTAGCTTATAAGAGGATTAGAAAATGCTGTGAGTTGTGCTGCTTTTTTCTGCAGTCGTGACTGCTGCTGATACTACTCCAGCAGCAAAAGCAAGGGGGGATGTCTCATGTTCTGTATTCTCCTGCTAGCATGAACTGAAGCTTATCTGCAAAATACTTCTGTACTTGATAACTTTACAGGTTGCCTGCAAAATCAATGAAATATCAAGAGATAGCAGGAACGATTTAAGAATATGAGCATTAGGAAGTGTGATTTCTAAATTCTAAACTAGAATTGCATTAACATTTAGGCTATGTTCAGACCATCAGCACTCTGGGATCATGATATTGGTGCTGGAAACTCTGAAGTGTAATTTTTTTAAAGCTTATTTGAAGTTTTTCTTCAATTGTCTTGCATATTTTTTATTCCTTGTTGTATTCTAGGCTTTAAATTGCTACAAATTGCCCCTTAGCAGCATCCTTGATGTTTGAAAAACTGAGCTAATTTTACTAATCCCTCATTGAATACACATGGGTGTGATTTTTGCCTGACTGAAATAAAGACAATATTTTCAGGATTTTTAGGGTTATTTTATTAAAATCTGATTTTTATTTTTGATACTTTAGTTGCAACAGCAGATATATGACCAGACTACTAATTCTTTAATGCACTATTACTGATGGATTCTTGGTAGCTTTTTCTAAAATTTGAAATTAAAAGAAGTAATACTGCTAGAAAGAAGAAAAAAAAAAAACCCACTTGATAGGGTATTTCAGGACTTCTGCAAGTGAAGTCCTGGAAGTACTGAACCAGTGTTTCCAGTGTTTGAGAAATATGGTTAATATTAAAGGTTTGAGAAACATGAAATATGAATGTCTTGAGATTTACCCTTGACCAAAGAATCATGTACCCACCACATTTCATTGCCAATATTGTATTCAAGAATGTGGTAGCTGTAGAGCAAGAGAAGCGTGGCATGACTCCAGCAGTTCTGCGGAGTTTTTAGGTTTCTAACCTCTGCATGCTTAATCCATCAGTCTGTTACACAGATGTCACTGGCACTCACATGGTATCCCAGAATTGGGTAGTTGGGGGTTATTCCAGTTTTGTCAGCTTGCCAGTGGTCTTTTTGCTGTTCATTTTGAGATGGTGATGATTCAGCTGAGAACCAGGAGAAGAATAAACTGTGCTGAAGGGGTCTCTGCTCAGTGGGTTATTTGTGAAAGCTGATCCTGTGCCCAGAAGATGAAATTTATTGGAGTGTTTATCATTCCTTCCAATCCCCCTGTTCTGTATGAGGATAGTAGAAGGACAGATGAAGGACAAGAGATTGCATTGCTGTTATGTGGGTGATGTTGAAGGTAAATACCTTTACATTATGATAGTACCTGACACAAGCAGTGCTGCTGCTTGGTCCCTAATAAGTCTGAGGTGTAGGGATGGAGGTCAGCTATTGGCTAAATTTAGTTGATTTTATTTGTCACTTGGGAAAGATGAAGGTTCACAACATTTGGTGAAATAACCGGAATATAGGAAATTCTGTGTGTGTGTTTGTAATTGACTCTTGTGGTGCTGGACTTGGTTACTAGACTGCAAGATTCTATTAATTCCATTCGCAAGAGTGTTGGTCCTTTGGGCAAAGGGCTGTATTTGTCTTTTTGGGTTGCTCTCGCTGCAAATATGAAGCTTGCTGCCATGAACCAGTTGGTTCATGGTGTTCAGCTAACCTGGCATTCTTTACTTGGCCTATACATTAAGCTGCCCAAAAAAGCTAAAAATAAGACCTTAGGTCCTTTTGCAATCACTGGTCTCCATTGCAGATGTTGGAACACAAAATCCTGCATGTTTAGGTCCCTTTTCATGAAAAGTGAAAGAGGATTTTCCTAAATGGGAAATAGCTTGCTAAACTTCACAGCTTGGACGGAGTAGTTTTCTAGCATTTCCCAAGTCCTGAGTTATAGGCAGTCAAGTTGATGTCTCCAGTAATATGGTGTTCCTTCCAAACCCTGTCCAGAACACCTTAAAAAGGTATAAAATAATTTGATCTGCTACAATTTCAATAATTCCTGTTCTTTGTGGTGTATAGAATGTGACTACCCTTCCTTTAATTCAAATGGATTTGCTGATTTTTCCTTACATGTCTTCTGAATTTGTTTAGTGATTTCTGTAAACAGCAGAAAGCTCTGAACCATTTGACAAAATGTCAAAAAGATTTTGCTTTGAATGTGAAAACAGTTGTGACTCTCTACACTGAAATGTGTGCATACCTCCATGGCACTTCCAGCTCTTAGATGCAGATGGAGATGGCAGTTCTCCTTTGGACTGGGAATATGCAAACTGGTTTAACACCAGCCTTCTCTTTCAGTTCCAGCTTCCCAACATGGATCAAGAGCCAGCTGCTTTTCAAAATAGAGGAAAAGCAGGCTTGTGAGTTAGAATGTGGAGAAGAGCAAAGTATTACATTATATGTGCATTTAGGATCTGTTAATAAGCTAGCAAATGCCATAAAATGTAGCTCCATGTAGCCTTTGTAGCTTTCTACCTGTATATAACTTATTTCAAGTGTCCCAGGCTTGGCTGGTGACCATATGGCAGCATTTGGTGGCAGTAATGCATCCTCTTGCTAACTGCAGTTACCTGACTTCAGAGACACGGGGACAGCCAGGAACCATGCTGCAAACGGAGGCAATAACCCAATGGGCAAGTACCTCAGCCTGGGATTTCTTTCCCTCAGTCTATAAATAAAAAATGCCTCCTTTTACCTGCAGCCTGTCATTCCCTAGCAAGCACAGGTGCTGTGTGCTGGGTCCTACCTACACTCCAGGTAGGATTCATTATTTGATAGCTTGACTCCAAACTGTGACCTTGCAAGTCAGAAGGACTGGTTTAAAGCTTTCTTCTTTTATTCCTCCTCCAAAGAATGATTTCATAAAAGTGACGTTGTTCTATTTTGTGGGTCTCCCTTTGTGTGTGTGCTCCTGTTGGCTGTTTTATTGTTAAAAATAGGCTCGTTCTGTTCCGTGCTGCTGTT
Organism: Zonotrichia leucophrys gambelii; assembly: GCF_028769735.1. Lineage (NCBI taxonomy): Eukaryota > Metazoa > Chordata > Aves > Passeriformes > Passerellidae > Zonotrichia > Zonotrichia leucophrys. The sequence goes on along the minus strand of NC_088173.1, from coordinate 22,166,125 downwards.
CTTCCTGCAGAGCCAGAAGAATGGGAGCTGGGCTGTGCTCTTAGGCCTCCATCCATGGCATTGTTTCCTAAATGCCTGTCTGCTGCTGCGTGCCTGCCAGCCTGCCAAATGCTGGAGGGGTTGCATGAATGTCAGGAAGGTCTAATGCAGGGTGATTTGAAAGAGCATGGGGAAGCCTGGAAAAGAGAACATGGGTACAGAACTGGGCCGTACATTTGCTCTTGGTAGTGGGATTGGTGGCTTCAAAACGGGGTGGTGAAGGACCTTGTACCTGAATGTGGCTGGTCATGGTTGTAAAAAAACCCCACATTCTAAATTTTGTGAAATTTAAACTGAATTTTGGGAATTATTTCTTAGTTAGCTTTATCCTAGGATTGCTGAGCCATCAGCCCTGTTCTCATTTTAGTCCAAGTAAGTTCTTTGTGCTCTTCATTTGTTCAGGGGTTTTTTTGGTGGTTTTTTTGTTTGTTGGTTGGTTTGATTTGTTTTTTGTTGTTAAATTGTTTGTTTGTTTGTGGGGTTTTTTGTTTGTTTGTTTTGTTTTCTTTTGTTTTTTTCTTTACATATAAGGAGCTAAATAAAGGCTCTTCAAAACAAGCACTCTTTGCCCATGCTGTTTCACCAGTCAAGGTACGGTTTGACGTCTAAATCTTAATGTATTTCTGATAACAAACTAGGAGAAAAAGAACCTGTATTTTCCAAATTCTTGGCAGGCAGTAGCTCTTTTCTCTGCTGGGTTGCTCTGGAAAGAGTCAGATGTCAAAATGGGATGTGTCTCATTCACCTTTTCAGTCCTGACCTGCTGAAAATCCTGCTTGACCGGTGGATTTTCAGCTAGGTTTTTTGGCCTTTGAATAAGTAGCTACTATAGAGGGATCTTTTCTTTTGAAATACACATAAATAATGTAGAATATTCTTTTTTCTGTTGTCCTCACTTTTAAGGAACCAGGAGGAAAAGGAAAATGCATGAATTTATGGATTTATGGTGCCTTATTTATTGTGGTGCCTAATTTATGGTGCCTTAGTAAATAATTAACTCTGTGTCTGGAAATGGTTGTTCACTGGATTTTTTTTTTAAAGCAGCAGAGAAGACTCATATTTTATTTTAAAACTGAAGTTGTTCACAGCTGTAGGAGCAGACTGAAAATCAAAGTAAAATGAGAACAGTGTTAAGTTCTTTTGAGAGCTATGGAAGCCTGTATTTGGGTGTACCTCTCCTTGCCTGTTGGTGTATGACTTCTGCAAATATTTTCTGTGATCTGACTCTGGGAATTTCTGTCCTATTCAGTCTTGCTCATTTTCAAATCAATAGGTTCTCAATAGTTGATAATATTGTTGTTGTTTTTTGGGAGTTCTGTTGGTTGGTTGGGTTTTTTTTTTCATTGTGTTGTTTGTTTTTGTTGTTTGTTTGCTGTTTTTTTTTAAATTTTGTTCTTGGGGTGGTGTTTTTTGTGTCTTTTTAGAGACTTCTTGCATTTCAGGGCAAAGGATTTTTAGCAATTTCCATTTAGCAGATATTTTCAAGGTCCCTGAAAAATACAGCTGCTTTTCCTAAATAAATGATTACTTAAGTGGAGTTTCCCAAACAGTGGCGTGCATGTCAGCAGTAGGATATAGAAAATCTAGTTATCTACTTATTTCCTGTTGAAGGAAGAGGTTGTTTAGGCAGTTAAATGTCACTCCTACACCTGCAACTTCCATTAGTATTGTACATTAGTATTCCTTCTGTGATGATGGTACCCAGGGAAAACTAAACTTAGGAATTCCTGAGTTAGAGTAGCATGATTATTTTTAGAATTTTTTTTTTTTTAAGTGAATGTTCAATGTTCCAACTGGAGTTTTATTCAGTTAAGCATCCAGAGATAACATGCTTAGTGTAAAATGTCTACCACTTTTAGGAAAGTAACTTTCTAAATCTCTTGCACCGTGTGTTACAGCACACAGCTACCACCATTTCAGTGCTGTTGTAAATGAGCACTTGGTTTGGCTCTCAAATTGTCTGGTCATTGCAAGGTGACCTAATGCAGTAGTTCAGGTAAAGGCACACACCTTGACCATGTAAATACACACACTATTCCAGGGTTTCACTTCTGGTAGATGGGAGAAAAAAGATGGATCTCACTTGATTGTGTTTGTAGAATGGGCTGCAGTTACTGGTCTTGGTATTTCAACCTGATTTCTGTACAGCTTATTTTTCTGCAGCTTGGCAATCTGTGATGTAAAAATCTCTTCCTAAATAAACACCACTGAAACATTTCATGGTGTCAGTAGAGTATGTAAGTTTTTACATGGTTTGTGTTTTTAGGATGCTGTTGACGCAAGGCAGGAGCACAAGGGATGATTTGAACTCTGTGGGCACACCTGCACAGACACAAATGGATGAATTTCTAAAAGTCACACATGAATGTCAGCATTTTAAGCAGAATAACATGGTGCTTCAATTGACAATGTCTGCTTACTCCAAAGCAGCCTTGATTATAACAGGCTTCATTTGGGGCGTTGTTGGTTTGCTTATCTCATACTGTAGTTGTGGATGTTTGTATAAGTTCGGCAATTAAAAAAAAAAACAAACAAGGTGGGAGGCTAATGAAATTTAAGGTTACATATTACAGTTTTGAGTAAATGCCTCTTGGACTACAAAGAAAAGCTCTGCAGGTTGTTTCAAAATTTATTGGAGATATTATTACAATAAGAGATGCTTCTGTGCTGATATATGTAAATAGTTTTAAATGACTTTGCACAGTTGCTGCTGCACTGTGCTCCAGAATTTAGGGAGCACTGTAGTGCTTCCTAAAGACTCCTTGATGAAAAGAAGAAAAATGATCAAAATGATCCTTTTGTCTTTCCCTTCCTATGATCACAGTGAGCACACACTAGTAAGTTTTTTGCCCAAAGTAGTTAATAATTGAGTTGTTCATAGAAGTTGGAATCTTGCTCTGTGTGATAGAATACAAACTATGGAGGTATTAGGAGTGCATGATGGCATGATAGCACATGCAGTTTTGAAAACTTGTGTCAGAATAAAATATTTTCATGACTTTTCTTTGACTACCATCTGAGGAAAAGTGTAAAGTAGCAAGCAAAGCTTGGGGTGTTACAGCAACATTCATCACTGTTGTGTTGCCATGGCATGAGAACATTTGCACTGGCAAAACTCATAAAATAAGTAATAAAGCTGTTTGACCAGTAGTCATGTTAGTATAGCATTAAAAATTATATTTATAGTAAAATCATAGTATTTGAAGATTTTGCAACGTTAGTCATGTATAAAGGAAATGTTTGTCATTAAAAAACATTTTATCTTGTTACTGTACTGTTTCTTCATTAGCCAGAAACTTAGGAAGACTACCTATACTATCTGTTATGCAAATATGAAACTTTTTTACTTTTTGCAATGGTCTGAGAAGTATTATCTACAGACTTATAAGATTTTTTTAAGCAGTCTTTCTTTTGAAATTCACCTTTGAAAATAACATAATTCCCATTTTCAATCCAAATTAATTGCCTTGTAGATGTTCAACTTTTAAAAACAATTGTAACATTGTTTTAAATGATCAATATTGTGCAATTAGCAAGCTAAGACTAGTGATTATGGCAATATGCATTTTTCTTTATATTAAAAAATGCTACAATCAGGATATTTGGAAAAACAGGCTTTAGCAAGGGCTTTGATGTCCACTTTGTGTCATTTGTAATATTGCAATTCTTTGTGGTTTTTTTTTATTTGAGCTGAAGCAGAAGTGTGCAGCTTCCATTGTCAGTCAAGGAAAATAGTGGAAACTTCCACCCACTTCTCTCCTGAGCTCTTCCTTGATGTTCTAAAGCAAAGATAATCCTTTACTTAACACTCCAAGGGTGGCATTGACATGGCTGCAGCCATCAGACTTCAAACAAAATTTCCATTTAATTGCTTGTGAATTAGTCATGTCTCTTTTTAAATTTTCATCAAATTTCATTCAATTAATATGGTATTTTATGGATACAGGGCTCAGTTTTTGCATCTATGCACAGGAGCTCCCTAAATATTTGTATCTTTAAAAAAAATTCTTTGGAATTTACACAGTACTTAGGTGTTTACTAAGAAGCTACCAATAAGAACATCTAAAATGTTTTTATGTTAGTCGTGTTGGATTTTGTCTTTTTTCTTCCTCTGTTGGTTAGTCTGCTTCTGAACACTAAGTATATCAAACAACAGGCTCACTTCAGATTTTTCTGCTTGGATGAGTGACATGGATCTGGAAAGAATTTTCTGGGTCACTGCCATTACACACTTGTGCAGCACACTCATAACTTTGCCTGGCTTCAGTTTGAAAGCCTTCTCTACCACGGCTCCTGTGGAGTCTGGCTTGGTTCTCTCTGCGCTTCATTAGACAGCAGCCTTCTTTCAGCTTCCTGCTCATTAGGCTTTACACCTGCATTGCCTTGTACTGAAAATATTTCTTTTTCCTCCTTTCTATTTTTGCATAGTGATCTTTCTCTCAGTGTGGGCTGGAAAAGCTGTGCTCTTCCTGCACTTTGTCAAGTATTAGTTTTTCTTCTCATAATCCTGATAGTTTTTTTCTGACTCTATGTATGTGTATGGCTTTGAGCCATCTTTATTTAAAACACACAGCTGGGAATGTGTGCAAAATTTCCAAATAAGGTCTCTGCTGGGGTTGTGGAGAGGAGCCCAGAACTGTATTTCTGGAGAATGCATGCTGTGATCATACTGGGTTCTCCTTCTGCTGCATCACCTGAACAATTCAGTCACCTTCTGATCAGCTGATACATGGAAACTTTTTCACAGTCATTTCTGACAGGGAATTTCCCAGGCTGTTGGTTTTTGTTTTAAAGTGTGTGATTTCACATCTCTTCCTACTGCTCATCACTTGTTATCCACAGTGTCTTTTTGCACAGTGATGCCAAGAGGTTTTTTTCCTCCACTTCAAAAGTGTGGAGTTCTAAGATATTTTGTATCTCCATCTTTCATATCTAATCTTTAAGAAAATAACTGAAGTAACTCTTAATTTCTTTATTCTGTAATCAGTTAACATATCTTTTGCTCTGAGCTACTTGTACTTGTAAGTTAGCTCAGTGCAGTAAAATTCAGTGATGTAGTTCAATATTGAAGGACAGTAGTTCAGGTTGAACGACTTCAGTTCAAAACTGAGCTATCACTTCTTGAATGTTTAAAAAACTTCACTAAGCTTTGTTAGAGTGGCTAGAGTGCTGTAATTGTGAAGATCAGGTATAAAAAACCCCCCCACCAACATATGGTGTGGTGTAAGAACAGCCTGTTGATGGGGAGGCTTCAGTGCTTGGAGCTGTAGGCATTTCACAGGTATTTGCTTTCACCATTTAAGATGTGCCCAGGATATGTTTTCACCTTTGGGCTAAACTCTTTACTTTTCTGGTTTTGAATTCTGAGCGGTGTTTTAAAGCTGAAAATAAAGTCTGGGTTTGGGTGCCATCATTTTTACCCTTGCTGGTGTGATTACTTTTTTATCATCCTCCATGTCCCCTTGTGAGACTGCTCTGTAAGTATTCCAAAGTGAGTCTGTATATGAGATATACACAAGTGTTCTATTATTTATTTAAAATATTCTACAGGATTTAAAGCATCTTTCTTGAAAATGTTTGAATTAACATTTCCTGTAAACATATGTGCCCACATAAAGTGTTCTTGAACTTTTTTTTGCTTTTATTTCCCTAGGCATGAATCTTTTGTCTGGTTTCCTGTGGAAACAAAGTTTGTGACCAGGTTCTCTGTTCCTTCCTCTCCCACAGTTACTTGTAATAGGCCAAAGAGTTCAAAATTTAACCTTACAAGCCTCCAGAAGCCCTGAAAGTGGGCCATTTAGTTTCCAACCCAGCAGTAGTTCTCAGTGTATTAAGCACCCAAACATCCACAAAAGGAAGTATTTAGAAATACTTACTGTGGGAAAAACATCAACTGGAACATGCATTTTCTTAGTATGAAAATCAGTCATTCCCAAGAGAGATCTCTGCAAAGCCAAGCTTTATTATTTTCTCGTCCATGTATATCAAATAATGGAGAGCCTTTACAGAAGTTCAGTGATTGAACTCAGTTTTCCACTCTCTTTCCCTAGAGATATTTCAGAAGTCAATTGAAATGCCTCAGAACATTCTTTCCTTCAACTTAGAAAGCAGTCATCAGTGAGTGCCTGTCCCTGCTTGTTGGTTTTCATTATGTAGATTTCCACAAGATGAGTTCCCTTCCCAATTTTATTCAGTGTTATTGGGAAGCTGTTAGTTTGTGGGAGGGGGTGGCTGTGCAGCCTCTGTCAGGACACTTAAATGCAAGTTCTTGGTGGGGCAGCAGGGTGCAACCAAGAGTGATAGGCTGTGTCCCTATGGAATAGGGACTCTTTTAATGTAGGGACATAATACACTGAAACAGAGATTCTGCTACTCGCAAAAGTTCAAAGAGACTGAGAATGGGATTGGACCTAAATCGGATCACTTCATGGAATAAAGCAATCAAATAATGTAAAAATATCAGACACTTAACCAAAAAAACAGAAAAAATAAAACAAAAAAAAAAAAATCAAAACCAACCAACCAAAAAAAAAAAACCAAAAAAAAAACCAATACCCCTAAAAACTGATAAAAACAAAAAAGGAGATTTTGACATTTGAAAATCCTACATAACTCCCTTCTGGAAGATTTCACTTCCATTGCACTGTATGGAACAAAAACTATGAAACCATGTAGAAACATGTAGTTAAGGATGCAAAGAGTTCTTGATACTTAAATGTATATGCACAGTCAAAACAGTTGTAGAACAGTCTTTTTAGCTTGATGCCTGTGGCAGAACTGCTATAACTTTAAAACCATATTTTAAAAGTAAAATTACCCTTTGAATTATCCTTTGAATTATCATTTGTTGAGCAGTGAAGAAGCTACACTATAACCAGATATTTTTTGAGACAGGCTTCTGAGTAAATGCTGAATAAAAGTATTTTGATCTTGCATGTTTCTATCGTTCATTCTAAACATATAACATCATTTATATGTTTTAAATGTTTGAGTTTGGATTTTCAGAAATCTGAGGAAAACTTCAGAAAATTGTTTAACATTACTTAGTTTAGTTTAGCATGATTGAACTCAAATCCATCCTGCTGGCTTTTGTTTTGTATTTGGGGTTTACTGGAACTGTAAACACCTGTGTAAAACAGTTTTTCTTTTTTTACCCCCTGACTTCATTTGAGCTGTTGCCAATAAGTTGACATTTGTGTTTCCTGAAGGAATAGTGTTTATGCCAGGTTTTCTGAAGAAGGTACTTTTTAATAGGAAATGCTGCATTGAATCTTTGATTCAAATACTTCCAAAAGGAAGAACAAATGCTGACACATTCAGACATACAACGGAGAAGGTAGTTAAAATAAATATAAATGGATGTTTCAGTGATTTGTTTCTTACTTTTCCTTTAAAAAGAGTTACTTCTGAGAGGTTTTTCTTCATTCCCCAGACACCCATTTAAATTTTACCACCCCTGTCTCTCTGCAGAAGTCAATAATCCTTCAAGCACGGGATTCGATGCATGAAGTGCTCATAGGATTAGCTGCTGAGGGCTGAGAGATGTGCAGTCAGTGTCAGGCAGTGTGTGTTTTCTAAGGGAAGCAGAATGAAGTTCCTGTGCATTTACTCTCTCTCTCCCTGAGACCAGCAGCTCCCATTGCAATAGCTTGAACCTCTGAATAGTTTATCTGGGAGGCTAGCTATAGCAAAATATCAGTGGAGGAAAGAATTAAGAGCTTGGGAAAGGTCCTTATAATACTTTTCATTCTTTATATTTTTGGTTTGGTTTGTTTTTTTTGTTAGAGGTGTTCTGCTGTGGGCTTTGTATGCAAACAGCTGCTTAACAGCAATAGTATCTACATGCAATATTTTCAGAACACAGATTGTGTCCTTTGCTGTATTCAAGATCTTAAGATTAGGTGTCTATGAAGTTTCACAGTTTCACAGAAGGATGTCTATTCGAGGAAACTGGAGATGAAAAATACATGAGGTATTGTTGTGTAAAGTAAATGATTGTACAGAAGACATAATTCAAGTCAGGAGGTTTTTATTTAACTCTTGCAGAAGTTTTCCTAGAAAATATATAAAAGCTTCTCAATCTTTTCCACCCCTAGGTGCAAGGAAATCCTGCTTCCCTGGGAATTGCATCCTAATTTTAATTGTATATAGTTTACACTTTTAGTTTAAATTTAACTCTACATGGACATGTCAGCCTGCATCAGGTCTGTAGACAGAATCGATAGAAATTACCTTATTATTCTGTAATTACTTACATTTACTGCTGTGTTTAAAATCACTCAACCATAAAAATGTTTTCCTTGATGTCTCTCTTGGTTAGTGAAAGAATTATGTTGAAATAGCAAGTTGATGAATGCCCAGCATTATTACAAATATTTCTTCCTTATGTTATTAAATACCATAAATGTGGGCATAGCTTAGCATTAAAATACAAAATACAACAGATGTGCAAACCCTTAATATAAAAAATGTTTATATAAAATATTGAAATTAGGTGTTAATAATTTTATAGGATACTGAAGAATACTGCCTTTGTGATCTACACTTTTGTAGTGCAATAAAAATTTCCAGATTTCTGTCTTGGGTGGGGAAAAAAATAATGAGGAAGACTAAGGCACAGTATTGCTTTTATTTGCCTGCTGTTGTTCTCTCTTCATGAAAAAAAACCCAGAATCCCAAAATAAGTTCATTGTAGTTTACTTACTTAGGTTTGTGGGACTAAGTGTGTCATCTGTAAAAGGAATAAAAAACTTTAAAAAAATATTTATTATGGTGGCTTTTATTGTCTAGTAGCTTTTATTATTTTATTAGTAAAGAGCTGCTATAGAATAAATGTTCAGATGCAGGTGTTTGGAGGTTGAAGAATCAGTGCTTTTTTGTATTTCTTTAATTTCAGAAAGTGGAAGTAGAGGCTTTAAAGGTGATAGTTTGTGTTGTTTTATGTCTGCTTACTCTGTCTCAGTGGCACTTATTTACATATAAAATCATTCATTGGGAATTGCATAACAGAATGTTACACCTTTGCTCTCTTTAATCCTGTCTTTTTTGCAAATGTGCTTCAGTCACTTTGCAGGCTTTATAAATCTTTCATAAAGTGCTGAGCAGCCTTCAGTAGAAGACTTTGTTTATATGCTTTGTTTCTTTGTTTGCCTTAAAATGAGTGGTATATTGAAGCTTTCTAACTAAAATTCATCTGGTAATTTAAAATGACATTCTTGTGTTTGTCTTTCATGTTGTTGCATTTATACTTGTTTTCACATATAACTGCATTTAAAAAATAAAATTCCGAATTTTATTTAATTTTTTTTAAATATTTTATTTAGATAAGCCCAGCAATTGCTTGAGTAGAAGATGCCTTTTGTTATAATGAAAGGCATACTGTAGGGTAGGAGAAAATAGTAATGTTCTTAAAATAGGAGGAACATATTCAGAGCAAAGTAATTGTTAGTTTTGCATGCATAACATGGTGATTCACTTGGAGGGTGGAAGTAATAAAAATATGCTTTTAAGATGGGAGGATGTGATAGGATTTATGGTATTGTACAGTTCTAAATGGATATATATCTTTTCCCTTAAGATAGTTTCACGTAATTGTTTAAGTTTTCTTTTGATTTTAGGGTTTTCAAGAAGTAAAAATTGGGAGTTCCCAGATGTATTGTTTTAACTCTGGTTTCTATCTATGTGTGCTATCTGTATAAATGGGTGTACTTATGTAGGTATACTTGTGTATTAATGGCTACATTATAAATATAAAATACTGTTTTCACCTCTGTTAAATTAAGACTAGGGCTTAGATCATGACTATTTTGTCAGGTCATGTTTTATGCTAGAAATTTTGTCCTTGTTACACGTGATTAGAGCTATGCATATATTACCTTAATATTTGTCACTTACAAAGGTTCTGCTTGAGACTAGGTTGTCAGGACAATTTCTGACCTTTATGATTATAAATTGTTTAAACTAGTGTACATATACTGTGTTTTGAAACTGTATTTACTTAAGAACAAATAATGCATTAATTTTTCTAAATTACCCTGCTACGTTTTTACTCTGTGTGCCATTTCCTTCTGATGGTGTGACTAAAGGTGTTCAGTAATGAAGTTAAGAAAAACTGTAGGTATTGGCTTCAGCAAAGCTGTACTTAAGTGTGGTCCTTGCTATGTAAAATATACAAGCTGCTTTTGATCCTTATTGCTTTAAATGACTTCTTAAAGCTAGGCATCATTTAATGAAAATGTAAAGCAAGATAGAAGTGAGAATTCAGTTCTGACACCATTTGTGGTGGTGTCAGTCTGTGAGGGGTGATGTTTCTGAGGCAGGGGTAGGTCCTTAGGCTTTCTTATCCTCCTTGTGGTCTGGAAGATATAGCATGTGCTAGATCTAGCTGTGTAAATGTAAGAAGAAGGCTTTTTTTTTTTACTGTTATACTAAATAGTAAAGTCAGTACTAAACTATGGACTGGAACAATAGCTCAATACAAGCACAGAGTGCTTAATAATTTAATAATAATGTGATACTCAGTAGCATGGCAAACATATCTATTGCCATGAAGTTAACTGCCTGGAGATGGTTCCTAGGAAATTTTTTCAGAGTTATAATAGCATGGTTTCGTGATCTTCTCTAATCCTGTTCCAGTGCAAGTAAGAAATTGGATGTAAATATCCTGGTTTGGGGTAGACCAGCTTTTTGCTGCTTGTTGAATTTTGTGTTCTGCTTACCCGAAAACCTTCACCAAACGTGTTCCTAGAGTAAAGGGTTTGCCTGGTATTGGGTTTGTGTGGCTGGAATTTGGTAGTGTGGGGCCACAGGGCCAACCCTTCTTCCTTGAGAAGCTGCCAGAAGCTGCCCCCATGTCTGATGGAGCCAAATCCAGCTGGTGCCAAGACAGACCTGCCACTGGCCAAGGCTGAACTCAGCAGTGACAGTGGCAGCACCTCTGGGATAAGAAAGGGAGAGGGACAGGGGGAACAAAAACAGCAATTGCAGCCACAGAAGAGAGGAGTGAGAATGTGACAGGAGCAGCCCTGCAGACACCAAGGTCAAAGAGAAGGAGGGGCTGGAGGTGCTCCAGGTGCCCCAGCAGAGATTTACCCAGCCTGTGGTGCAGGTCATGGTGAGGCAGCTGTGCCCCTCTGCAGCCTGTGTTGATCCACAGGGAGGTAGAATTCCACCTGCAGCCCTTGGAGGGCACCCGCACCAGAGCAGGTGGATGCCTGTGGAAAGCCCACGCTGGAGCAGGCTCCTGGTGGGACTTGTGACCCTGTGGAGAGAGGAGCCCACGCTGGAACAGGTTTACTGGCAGGAGTTATGACCCCAGAGGGGCCCCACACCAGAGCAATTTGTGAGGAACTGCAGCCCATGGGAAGGGCTCACTTTGGACGTGATAATGGAGAATTGCCTCCTTGGGAAGGAGAAGAGTGTGAGAGTCCTCCACCCGAGGAGGGAGGAGCAGTAGAAGCAATGTGAGATGAACTGACTACAGCCCCCATTCCTGTCCCTCCACAGCACTGCGAGGGAAGAGGTTGAGAATTTGTGAGTGAAGTTGAGTCTTGGAAGAAAGGAAGGGTGGGAGAAAGTCATTAAGATTTGAGTTTATTTCTCATTATCCTATTGATAATAAATTCAGTTAATTTGTCCCCAAATTGGGTCTGTTTTGCCTGTGACAGTGAGTGATCTCTCTTTGTCCTTAACATGAGCCTTTCATTGTATTTGCTCTCCCCTGTCCAGCTGAGGAAAGTGACAGAATGGCTTTGGTGGGCATCTGGTGTCAAGCCCACTACACTTCCATATAAGACTTAAGCAGATGTGGGTTTTCATTGTCATCAGTGCTTCATTTTTTTCCTCCATTGTGTACAATGCAAATATGAAGTATTTTAAACAGCAGAACATGACTAAAATAGAAATGTATGCATTTCTCACACACATTTTTCATTGACTTTACAGTTTAAATGTTTCAACTTACTTAATTTTTGTATTTTATTTTTTTCTTCATGCGGTCTCTCACCTTAACTTTGGGGGTAGGGCAGTTGAAGTGGATGCTGCTCTCGGGCATGTAGCACAGAGATGTAGTGTTCTGCAAAGATATGAGCATGTGCTTTCTGCTTGTAAATAGTCCTATTTGATTAGGATCAAAGTGACTAGTTAGGTTGCCTAAAGAAAAATGCCTGCTTCTGATCTTCTGTCACCACTTGGCAAGTCCAGCTCAGGCAACGTGGCTTTGACTTGAGGAGTTACTCTGAAACCAGTGATCACCAAGCATTCAGCTGATTGTCTACAGCCAAAAAGATTCAGAAGGCTTGCTTTTATTTGCAGTGTATTCCATCAGTTATTGTGGAATCCTCTGCCTCTTCCTTTTGCCTTATGTGCAGTAGTGGCACACAAATTCTTGCTGTTCATTTAAAACACTGAGTGCAATCATTATATTAAATATAGCTCAATTTAACTTTTTAACATACTAACTGGATTTGCTTTGATGAAAGGTTCTTTAAATTTTTTTATGCATTGATAAAAAAGAAATGCTGTTGTTAATGACATGGAGATATTTGCAGGGCACTATAAAATTGAACATGTTTGGCTGGGTGCCACACTGTGTTCATATACAGTTCCCTATGGAGTTAATATTTATTTGGGATTGCAATACTTAGTGCTTTATAAAAGGTAAAACCCTCAAAATATATCTGTGTAAGTTATCATTAAATGTGTGAATCTTAGACAATTTGTGCTTGTATCTTAACATAATGTGTAGGATTTCTACTTTGAAATAAGCATGGGCTGCTTCAATTTTGCGAGACTGTTCTTTGAGAAGTAGTCAGCAACACATTGCAAAAGCTGTGGCAGTTCATTTCCCTTGCATTCTACCTATGAAATATGTACTTACTTGCAGAATGGCTCAAAAAGCATTAAAATAAAATTGTATAGTGGCCTGAATATCAGTATATGTGGTTCAATTGTGTGATAATTCAAACTTACAGATTGAAAAGAAAAGCAGCAAAGACCCCAGATACTATAATGCAGTCCCTAATGCTGTATTTTCTCCTTCTGATACTTCAATAACAGTAGTGAGCATAACTAGATTTTTCTGGAGGCAGCATTCATGGCTGTGTGTATTAGAGTATTGCTTTTCTTAATTGCCTTTTCTTTGTTGATGAAGATCAAATCTAGCTCTGGGCTTACTGTAGCTTTTTAGGATTATTAGTATTTGGTTGCTGGTTTTAGCTGCTCTTTCCAGTATGATACTAGGAAAGAATTATTTAAAATGCAGCCATTTTTGCTATCACTGATGCAGTCATTCTCTGATAATGAAGAAATCCTTTTCAGATGTATTAGAATAGGAAATGCCAGTCAGTCAAAATAAGACTAAGGTTTGCAGTTGTCTGTAATTTCACTGCAAATCCTAAAGCCAAAGTTCTTTCAGGGCATGTTCCATAAACAGAGCTAAACAAGGCAAACAGCAGTAAAGTCGTTCAGTATCTTCAGCTGTACAGAGCTAATAATTTTTCTAGCATGTTCTCTTGTGACTTTTTCCCTAACCTTTTGTACTGATTGGCTTATTCTCTCTTAATGCTGAATGAGGTTTTATTTCCATTTCCATCCAGGGAGAACAAGCACTAGGGTTGCATTCATAATTGACATGGATGGACACACTGCATGTGACATTTTTCATACAAACACAACTCCTTAGAGATGAGAGAATCTGCCTTGTCTGAGTTGAAACAAAATTAAACGGACAAAGATTTTTGGTTTTAATTATTGAAGAATTTATTGCGCACCAAAATTGATACATTAACATACTTTTATTAACTAGCTGTGGGATGCAGGCTTCTTGGGGAGAAGAGTAATTTGCCCCTGAAATAGCATTTAAATATTTCTTCAGACAGCAAATATTTTACTTTGTCAAAGTTCACTTTCTGCAGTCTGGAAATGTTTACAGTTCTTAAAGAATTTTATGGGAGCTGTGGGCATAAAGCAGTAGTAGAAATATATATCACAAATCTTGGTGAATGATTGTTAAATGATCAAATATACTGTCTCAATTCATTCTTCAGCACTGCATATGAGCAAACTAATTTCAAGATTATAGCTTTTTGTAATTGTGTCAGTCTTCCCACACTTCCTATTTGCTGTCATATTATTTGGCTCAAAGTATAATGGATAGCTCAGTGACTTGGATTTTCCTTGTCTCTAATGTATTTTGTCGACTTGAGAAACAAGAGTTTACCAAATCCAGAGCAGTGCTGGTTGATTTTTTAAAGTATGTGACTTGACTCCCGTCGTTCAGGAAACCATTGATTTTGGAAGCAGCACAATATTCATATATATTTTAATTCTATCCAAACCCCACAGCAAGCTACTGGAGAGTTTTGGCATATTGCTTCACTAATGTTTGTCCTTAGATATATGTTTTTCCTGAATCTCTTATATTTGCAATAATTTGGTGGTATTTTGCTGACCTCTGCATGAGTTAAAAAAGCTGCATAACTCTAAATTTTTATGCTGCATTCTCAAGCCCCAGTGGTTTTCTTAAGTAGTTGGTACTGGCAGAGAGTAAAGTATGACATATATGATTTGAATTAATTTTGCTGTGTATCTCCCTCAAATTGTAATGATGCTTTTTCTGCTCCACCTATAGCTTCCTGCAGATTTCACAAAGCTGCACCTTACTGACAGTCTCCACCCACAGGTGACCCACGTTTCATCTAGTCACTCAGGATGTAGCATCACTAGTGATTCAGGAAGCAGCAGCCTTTCTGATATCTACCAGGTAAGACTGGAAGGGATGCTGATGGGAGGTGCAGTTGCCAGCAGTTTTGCACTTAATAGCTGAATGTCCTTGCTATTGTCACTTTTGAGTAATTGAAGAAGTGCTCAATAGACTTCAAAAAAATACTTTTTGTTTGAATTGTAATGATTTCAGGCTTTAGGTGTGTTGGGTTCATAATGTAGAGCCTATTCAGTGGTGGGAAGAAACAAATATGGAGTGGGCAGCCCGTGCTTGAGGGGCATATTTCTATTTCCCCACCCTGTAGAAACGTGATGCCAACCTCTTAGCAGTGCTTCCTCTCCTGGCCATCCTCAGAAAGGTGGGCAGGTTGAACTGGTGGTGCTTCCTAAAGTTGTACTTCTGAGGTGGCTTCTTCTTGTAAAGCTCTGTGCTAGTCACTGGGCACAACTTGAGTTTAGAGATCCAGAGTTTAAATATAAATTGGAAAAAAGTCTAAAGTGAAATAAAATGAGGAATTGTGCATTTTTCACTTGATGTTTATGGTTCTTGCAATGTTGGAGGAGGAGCTGCCCTGATAGGGAAGTGTACCAATTTGTTACTCTGAAAGGAAGGAATCTAATCCAATTAAAATATATTTCTATCTAAATAATCAAAAAGTAGTGAGACCACTTCAACATAAAGTACTGTTAACTAGAAGAGGATAGTGTTTTTTTGAGATGCTTCTGAAATTGCAAATGCAGTCATTTAAATATCAGGAAAAGCATATCTATAAATATGTGAAAGTTCATCTGTGGTCATAGTCGAAGAATATAGTCTCTTTCAGGTGAATAAACTTATAGGCTTCTTTTTGTGAAGGAAGATAGGCTATAAAAAGATCACAGTTCAATTTAGACAGTAATTACAATAATGCAGAGGTTTATTTTTGCAAAACTATCAAATTAGCTGAACACTTAAAGCATAGCATATGTCAGTCAAGTAGGTTTGTCAGAATTTCTTCTGAAGACAAGACTACTTTGAGATATGATTTAGGTTTATATTGTGAGACTGAAGAAGAAGTAAAATCAGTTTTGTTCTTCTAGTCTTCTACAGATTTTAATTCTGTTCATTACAAAGATTTCCACTCTAACAGAAAAATAACAAGTACCTCCAGAGGCACAGCTGTATGTGGCATGTAGTTACACTCATACAGTTATTCTTGAGATAAGTTGGAAGTAATTTTTTGCAAACTTTCAGCAAAACACTCTTAACTGTGAAAAAGATAATTGAATTTCTATGCCATTAATAAAAAACCCAACCAAACAACATAGAAGAACTAAAGAAACCTCAGAAAAATACTTCTCTATGTAGTTGCCAACCTGGTCTATGACTCCTACTGGTTTCATTTGTAGTGTTGGGATCAACATACTGGTTGGTGTTTGGAGAGAGTTAATGGTATACTGAAGTATTTACACAGATAAAATCTACTCTTTAAGTATTCTTTTAAACTGAATTTACAAACATAATGCATAATCCATTATTAAAAATATTATCTAGTTTCTTCATTTAATCTGCAATTAATACCACATTTAAAGGTGACTTGGCACAGTTTTATCAAGAACTGTGTAATTGCACAATGTCAAAGTATGAGTAACCCATGTCCATATCTACATCCAGAAATATGACCATGTACTGTAGAATGCAACCTCATCTTTTTGTCTTAATACATATACTTGAAGGAATGTTTATTAATGAAATGGTAAATTCAGGTGTGGAAACTGATAAGATTCTTAAATTCTTAAATTTAACTTAATGGTACAAAGTATTGTTTACCTTGATTTCTCAAATTCTGGTAAATCATTAATTTCTGGCCTCAGTTTCAGTCATAAAGGAATGTAATGTAGCAGTGTTAGGCTAGGTTCAAGTACTGCCAAAACAAAAAAAAACCCCGAACCAAAACAAAATAAAATAGCTGTAATTTGACCCCTCTAGGGCCAAGTAAAGGATTAAAGAGAAATATTTTTTGAAGGAGAGAGTGAATCAGTCATTCTCTCTCAATTGTTTGCCCTGCAATTCTCTCCCAACTGTTTATTCAAAACTAGTTAACCATAACCAAGTCATCAACATGTTATTTTTTTTCCTTCAAATTTGATAAGTCTTAGGTAAAGCTCATGATCATTACCCCTTTGATTCTTTGATTTTCTGTATATAATGGCATTTTTCTGTTTAGTGGGGTGGACTTGGATTCATTATGGCTAAGTAGAAAGCAATGATTTAGAAAGATCATCATCTTGTCTTGCAGTTGATAGAAAAAAATGTTTTAAAAATTATATTCTTTAGATAATTACTGCTGAAATCTGAGGTAATATGTCATGTTCTGCATCCCGTAAGTATTAGTTCTGTAGCCTTAAGAGCAGCTGCTTCCAGTGAAAATATGTTCATGGCCTTTTAAGATTTTTTTAAATAAATCATGAAGCTGACTCTTCAGATGCTTTCAACATTGAACTGAGAATACTTCCTTTTAAATATTAATGCGGTATCTAAATTTGTTTGTCAAACGTTGCACATGAAAGAACTTCTTTTAGGATAAGAAATACTTACCAAAATAAAATCAACCTTTGTGTTTACCCCACCCAAGTTTCAAAAACATCAGGTGCTAATTAGTAAGGTCCTTAAATACTGTTATTTTTATTTTAGGAAATAAGTTCAAGTGACGAACACTGTAGGGTGACTTGAGAGGAAGGGGATGCTGAATGTCAGTAGTGTGTGTTGGCTTGCATTTGCCAAGAACAATTCTTTGCTTCTGTCTTTTTTTGACATCTCATGTGTGGCTGCTTGCTCTTGATTGCTAGACTTAGTTAATGATTCTTAAATGAACACATATACCTGTTCCTATATGTTCCTGGATGCTTCCTGCTATACCTGCTATATGTATTACCAGATGATTGGAGAGTGAGGAGATGTAAGCTCACGGCTGTGTATTATTCCCCCTCCCTGTTTTGGGAAGCATTGTTGTGTTGGCTCAGCTCTTTGCCAGCCTTTCTTTGCCTTATCCTGTGCTCAGACTGGTGGCTTCCTGCCACACTGACATGCCCTCAGTGCCTGCCCAGATACCACTGTCGGTACAGGAAACCAGGAACATCCTTTCTGAGACCCTCCCAGGATGTGCCTATTGCTTGGAAATTTTCAAGGTGTCAGCTTTGTTTTCTCATGGTCCTGATATGGTAGCTCCTAGGAGAAAGGTCCACCCTTCAGCAGCTCTTCCTGAGTGAGACCAGTCTTTTGTCTCCCAAACCAGAGGGTCCATGCAGCCTGCCCTTTAGTCACTGTATGCAAAATAAAGACATTTTACCTTAAGATAAAGCCACTCTTTCTGACTGTATCAGCTGCTGAAGTGCAGGGCTCTGGCTGATGCCAGAGTGGCTGGAACAGCTCAGGTAAATTGTCCTGTGGACTGCCACCCCTGCTTTTTCAACGAAGCCCAATGCAGTTCCTTATCACTCCTGTAAATTCAGAGCCTCTTAATGTACTCTGTGACTTCCAGAGTCCATGTTCTGTATGCCTGTGCTCCTGGAGCAGACATTGCTCCATTCTGAGGAGGAGGCAATCTTTGGCAATGAGGGGGAATGCTGTTCCTGGTGGGTTGTCTGCATTGCTGCACATTTCCATCTTCATTGAGGAAAACTGCTCAGACTGACATGTCGGCTGCTGTGTTATAAATTTTGGGGCAGATAATGAAAGAAAAAAATATGGAGAGAACTGTGAAAATCTTGGACTGAAGGAGTTTTAAGGTATTTCATGGACATTTGCACTCATGTCAATGTAGCACAAAAAAATAATGTTATTACCTTAGATTGTGTATGATTTCTGTGCATGTAATAATAATAGTTGATTGTAGTACATGTGATAACTATTTAATAAACAAAAACATATTATAGTTGCATGGATTGAATTTCATCTTAATTTATTGATATTGTAAAACTTTTGTTTAGTCATCTGAAAGCTAATTTAAAACAAAACCCGAGACATGATTTCTCTCTCTGTGGAGACACTGAATCCAATATGACATGAGGGAATATTTCAAACTAGTGTGACTTCTGCAAGTCATTTCATAAGACAGGTAGAGCCACTGTTCTTGGTGTTTTTATTGATATCAGCTTAAAAATTAGAAAGTAAAAATGGGTAGTTTTGGTAACAGACATTTTTATTTTCATTTTTTAGTTCATTTTTTAGCCCTTAAATGACAGTGGTTGAAAAGTAATGTGGAGATGGTGTTTTTGAACTGAGCATGGCTTCTTTCTTTGTTAGCTTTGAAGGAATTGAAGGAGTGCACCAGGCAATGAACATATTTCTGGTTTGGGCAAGGAGTTTCTTCTATTCTTTTGTTTTCTCTTTGTCCCTGTTTTTTTTTTTTTCTCTTGCATGTTTAGAGATCTTGGATTGTTGATTTTAGGTGGTAACAATAGTTACAAGGGGAGTTTAGTCTTTGAAATGATACAATGTTTCCTGGAGAAAGTAATTAAATTTTTAGTAAAGTAAAGGTTAAAATAGTCTGTTTAAAATAAAAAGAGATCAGTAGTTAGTGTAGTTATTTTAAAGGTTGTCTATTTTTTCTCTTTATGTTACCATCAGTTGGAAGTTTTTCCCAAACCAGTATAGAAAGAAAACTATGAAGGGCACTTGAAACAGAGGCAGTCATATAAGCAGCTCTCCAAGTCTTCCCACTTTCTTTCCCCTAGTAAGGGTGGGGAGTGTGTGATGAAGCAGTTGTTTCACTGCAGTGAGAGTTACTTGGTTGAGTAGAGGTAGAGAACGCCCATAACTTCTTCTAATCTGTTTTCTCAAGGAACTCAAAAATTCAGTGGAGGAGGAGGAAGGCAGACACTAAATGAAATCATCTTCTTGAGCTGCTCATGTAGTCCACAACCTCTCTCATTATGCTCATTGTCATGGTGCATCTAAAAAATCAAAGACCAGTGGAGTTGGCATTAACTGGTTTCCTCTCCTGCCAATCTGAAGTGACCAGAGGGGTCTCCACCATTCCCCCAGTCTGACCTAGGGAGAATGAATGCTATTCTTCTTCTCTTAATCCTCCCCTTCTTCCTCATGTCAATCAAGGAACCAAAGGCTAACCAAGAACTTAGACAAGGCTTCTTTTAGTTTACATCTTTACCCTGGTTATTTCACAGTATTTGTTTAATTATCACTCAAATCTGGGAGTGTGTTTGGACTTCAAGATCCTCCTCAGTTGAAGCAGCTAGCTTTTTATTGGTGCAGTATTAAACTTTATAGCCACTGCTTAAAACTGGTCAGATTCTCCTTAGGTGTCAAATATGAAATACTACTGCAACTCAGGCTTGAAAACGTCTGTCTTAGTCTCTTAACTGTCATGTTGGTGATGTGACAAATAAAATATTAGGATGTCACTATTATGAGATTGCTTTGAAGCTTTAAAAATTTTCTCCACAGAAAATGGAAAGATGACATGAGAAATTTGCTATCACAGTTGGTATGGAGAGACATTGTTTTGTATTTCAGGCTGCAACCAACATTTTTCTTGCATTTTTGCTGCATGCAATCTTTTCAGATTTATTTAAGTGAAACTAATTTCTGTTATTGCCCAAGAAGCAAAGTATAACATGCACCCAAGAATGGCAATTCTGAGGTGTATTTCATCCTTGGTTACATGCCCTGAGAAGATGTAAGCCTCATGATTGACTGTAGTACAAATTCTCTTGGATATTCATCATTTGGGTTTTTGGTGGCTGAGGTTCATAAGGAATCCCCTATGCCCGAAGGAGCTCGTGGGGGTTTCCCCTTTAATCCTAGACAGATGCAAGGCTATTGCTTAGTAACCAAGGGTTCCTGTGCAGACATGCTTGGTTTTTCTCATGCAAAAAGGGGTACAAAAGCACTCAGAGTAGTTGGGTCATGAAGTTTAATGTCTCAGCAAGAGGACCTTGAGTACTTGACATCATACATGCTGCTACTAAACCTAAAAAAGCAATTTGTGATGTATAAACACAAGGAGCCCTCAAGGTTTTCTTAGTTTTCTGGTTTGGTTTTTTTGATTGGTTTTTGTTTGTTTGTTTGTGGATTTGGGGTGGGGGGCATGGATTTGTTTGGTTTGGTTTTTGTTTTGTTTTGTCATGCAGAAAGGCTACATTTGTCTTTCTTTTCTATCTTTTGTGTGGTCATAGAGATTTCAGAAAGTTGTTTGAAAACATGTACTTTTTTTCTTCTAAAGGTGTTTTTAAAGGTGTCCTAAATTAACAAACTTTCTTATTACATTGTAGATTGTTGCATTCAATGCTGAGCTTCTTTGTTGCAGTGGTTTGGGTTTTTGGCAGGAAATTAGAAGTAGTTGCTTTTCATGCACCAATAACTTCACTTGTCAAAAAACAAACAAACAAAAAAAAAGAAACAGCAAGTGTAAATAGTGATTATCTTTGGGAAATCTTGTAGCCTTTAGTAGTATTTGTAAAGTGTTTTCTGAGTCCAAAGTTACATTTAATTCAGTGTGAGAATTTGTTTTAAATATCATGGACTCTTCTTGATAATAGAGTTTCAGGAGTTTTCCAGTTTTGTTTAATTGCTTTAACACAGTAAAATAACTTATCTTTTAAATCAGATGTTGTACAATAGGTGGAAGTTTCTTGTCTGTTAGCATTGTATGACAAAATTGAGGTCTGCATTAATTTTGGTATTGTGCTTTTGAGAGAGCTTAATCTGGGCAGGGAGGAGGGGCATTTGTTAGTGATGGGAAGGTTTGCAAAATTGACTGTGAATCAGTCCCACTGTCACTGGAATTGTCACTGCTGGAAACGTCAGATTCTGACAGATTGGTGTCATAAGCTGTGTGTCTACTGACTCATCACCACTAATTTTTCCACCAGTCGCTTTTGATGAAGGCTATTTTGAAAGAGTAGTTACAGATGCTGTTTCAAATGTATCACAGGGAATGGGCATGTTAAACACAGGAAGACTGCTCATAAAATAGTGCTCTCTGTGCTATGTTTTGGGATTTGTTTCTGTGCCAGTAACATCTTTCCTTATCCTGGTTTAAAAATGAGCAGCATTTTTTCTTGACAAAAGCAAAACCAAAAAAGCCACTAAACCCCCAAAATGAACAACAACAACAACTAAAAAAACCCCAACCCAAAACCGCAAAGTGAGAATAATTTGAATATTGCAGAGATGCTGTTATCATGCTTTTTTTTATA
Organism: Zonotrichia leucophrys gambelii; assembly: GCF_028769735.1. Classification (NCBI taxonomy): domain Eukaryota; kingdom Metazoa; phylum Chordata; class Aves; order Passeriformes; family Passerellidae; genus Zonotrichia; species Zonotrichia leucophrys. Next base: position 22,144,165 of record NC_088173.1, on the reverse strand, counting down.
TTAACAAGGCCCAGCTACAAAGCTTGTGTTGTGCTGTAGGACAGAAGCATTTAAGAGTCTCACTGGCTGCCCCTGATCCATCTCCAGCCATATGCTGCTGTTCATGAGGTGGCTGTGTGTAGTGGCATTAAAGTGACAGATGTTGGCCGCAGATAGGGAGGCAGGAATAGGGGAGATGATTCTACAAAATTACCAATGCAATTTCTCTTACCTTCCCTGTGTTCAGAGAGTGACCTAGTTTTGTGGGTTGTCTTTTTCACCAGTCTGAGACAGATTGATGAAACAAGCTTTAGTAGGTGTCTTTGTCCCATGTTGTATTTTTCAATACATTGTGTGCTCCCAGAGTCTCAGAAACAAACCATCCCTTTAAGGCCTGTGAAACTGGATTTCTCAAGCCATGGCTTAAAACTTGCTCGTTAGAAGCTTGCATTTCCTTAAAAGTTGTCATAGCTAAGCCTTGGCAGCTGCTGTGGTATTAAATCAGGTTGTGAGAAAAGGCAGCCGTATCAGCCATGACAGACAAATGTTTGTGGGATGTATTAAAGTGTTCAGTCTTCAAATTCAATCATTTTTGAAATATTTAAATATCAAATTAAAATATATTTACCTTTAGGTGCTATACTAATGACCTTAGTCTGGACTATGTTTTCATTCATTTTAATACAATTTGAGGGAGGTTAATTTGACAGATATTCTGGGTAGTCCATCTGTGATGTTTAAGCAATGACTTTGCTTTTTTCTGCATCTGTAAATTCTGAGGCAATTTATCAGCAAATGAAAGCCATATTTAACCATGTTCAACTGGAATTGTAAAACAAAAGTACAGTCCTAGGTGACTGAGATATAGCAAAATTCCTGTAGCATTCTGATGCTGTTTTTATTTCCCCAAACTGTCTGTTTAAAATTATGTTGCTTTCCTAAGTGTCTGTAAATTTGGAGTGAGCACAGAAATTGTCAAATGAAAACTGTTCATTGAAAAAAATTATATTTGGCTAACAGTTGAAGACATTGCTGCTTGAAATGTAAGAGCCTTCAATCCCCCCAAGACCCACAGATTAAGTAATGTCTGTTGAACCCTTTGTTTGTGTGACTGATTGAAACAAATGTTAAAAGTCATATTTAAACACAGTGGGTTTGGACTGATAAATTGTTAGTTGTTTTAAAAAGATATAAAAAGAGAAAAGCAATATAAAAATATAGAATAAATTTGGGTTATCTGCTAGATGATAGAATTAATCTCTGTACATGTAACCAGAAAACTGCAGCAGTAAATAACATATTTGAATGTTTTCTAATTGTTTATGCACTAATTAGGCTACAGAAAGTGAGGCTGGTGATATGGATCTCAGTGGATTGCCAGAGACAGCTGTGGATTCTGAGGATGATGATGATGAAGAAGACATTGAAAGGGCATCAGATCCTTTGATGAGTAGGGATATTGTAAGAGACTGCTTGGAGAAAGACCCAATAGACAGGACAGATGATGACATTGGTAAGTATTGCAATGTAGTAAAATGTCAAACATGTTCTTCACCTCCAAAAACTTAATTTTTGAGCTTGCAGTTTTATTTTAATCATTGGCCTTTGTAATTGATAAGGTTAGTGTTTATTGTTATTGTTTTTGTATAAGTATGTATATAATGTGAACAATTAAAGAAAATGCATATAATATGGGTGAAACCTATTACTTGCTGGCCTTTTTGATCTCAAGCTTCAGCTTCTAATTGATATCAGAGCAGGTTTATGAAGGAGATGTCATTGAAAACAGGAGAACAGAACCTTGGCAAGGGTGACATTAATGTCAGCACTGCTTCTCACAGTATATTTTTAATTGTCAGTTGTGACATTGTGACTTGACATTTGTTGCAAACATTGGAGAGTTTAAAACCTTAACATAAATGTGCATCTAATCAAACTAATTTGCTATGTTAACATACGAGTAAACACATTGAAAGCAAAGCAGAACTAGAATCCAAATTTTAATCTAATCTCTTTCACTGGGGGAGATATTTTATTGAAGTATGACTAAATGATGATTAAGGTTGATTATCAGATGATTAAGGGACTAGAGCATCTCTTATGCAAGGAAAGTCTAAGAGAGCTGGGGCTGTTCAGCCTGGAGGAAGCTCAGGGGATCTCATTAATGTATAGAAATACCCTGGGTTGAGGGTGTGAAGATGATGGAGCCAGGGTCTTCTCAGTAGTGCCCAGTGAGAGGACAAAGGGCACAGGAGACTCTATCAGAGCACTAGGAAATGCTTTTTTTCTGCTGAGACTGAGGACTGGGAGAGGTTATCCAGAGCAGTGTCAGTATTCCTCCTTGAAGATATTCAAAAGGTGTTTGGATGTGTTCGTGGGAAACTGACTCTAGCGTGGCTCTGCTTGAGCAGGAAGATTTGACCAGATGACTTCTGGAAGTCCCTTTTAACCACAACCTTTCTGTAATTCAGAGTAAATTAAAAAATATAGAAAATATGGGGTCCTATTGAACTCTTTCAGTAGACATTTTAGATCAAACTGGATGCAAAAACGATTTTGGGGCATATAATCACTTGGCAGGACTGCTAAAATTAAGTTCTGTAGTTATGAACAGCATAAAAAATGAAAATACAGGAAGCTCACTTTTGAGTACAAGTGTAACTCAAGTGCAGGTAGAAGACAGAGCAGCAGCAGTCACCTTTAAGACAGTAATCCAGTAATCCTGTCTGGTCCACCTGAGAGGAACTTTCTGGTGAAACCACCAGACAATGATCAAGTACAATTTACTGTTAAGCCTAGACTAGGAGGTGTTGGCTTTACCAAACAACTTACTCAGTTTTGTGACATTTGTCTTGCTGTGTTTTATATAGTCCTAGTAACAATGAAATTATTGCCCTGACTGGGGTATTAAAAATATCATTGGTTGTATTCAGAGCTCTTGGTTGCATTACAATCCTTCCATTATGCTGACTTTTACTTTGCAGGGTTTCTATTGATGATATGACCAGCCAGTCTGTGTCTACAAAATACCCAGTAATTAAAACAGGCCACTGTACATGATTTATTAGTATACAGAAACGATTGTGCAGCATTTTAGCTTAAGCAGCCTCAGGCATCTTGCTGAAGAACTGTCTTTACTGTGCTTTGTTGTTTTGACATGCACGACTCAGTGGGCTTTTTCTCCTTCAGAACAACTACTGGAATTCATGCATCAATTGCCTGCTTTTGCCAACATGACAATGTCAGTGAGGAGAGAACTCTGTGCTGTGATGGTGTTTGCAGTTGTGGAGAGAGCAGGAACTATTGTACTAAACGATGGGGAAGAGGTCAGTAGAAGTTGCTTTTGACTCTCCCATTATACCAAACATCCCAGATTCCACGCGGTTAAGATCCTCTTTTGTTACTTAACAAAAAAAGAAAAAAAAAGAGGAAAAAGGCAACATTCAGGTAAATCAGAACTCTTTTTGTTCTGGTTTTTCTGAAAGCTTTTGTTTAGGCACACACACATTTCTTAAGCAATAAAGCCAGAAAGCATTTTCTGTATTGTACTAAATGCTTCCTGCCTATTTGAGCTCATCTGGGGACTTTATTTCAGTGTTCAAGTGCTGTTTTGAAACTTCCTCTATTTTTTTTCCACAGTCTTTCATTACCTCTTAATAGTAAAGATGAGCTTAAGATCCCAGTTTTCTTGAGCTGGAAATAGCTGTACATTTATAGAAAATTAGCTTATTAAATTGTTAATAGGTGCTAGAAAATAAATTTTGCCTTTGAACAATTGTGAGAGTTGTATTTATATAGTATGATTTCAAAATGTTAAGTGATTTGGTCTTCACGTATCCTGCAATATTTGATTTGTAGCTGGATTCCTGGTCAGTCATTTTGAATGGCTCCGTGGAGGTGACATACCCTGATGGAAGAACAGAGATATTGTGCATGGGGAACAGTTTTGGTGTTTCCCCCACCATGGAAAAGGAATATATGAAAGGAGTGATGAGAACCAAAGTGGATGACTGCCAGGTAGAGTGTCTGTGGTACAAGGAAATTCACACCCACACAGGTGTCGTGCAACTCAATAATGAGACCCAGTTTTATTTTAAACTGAATACATGTAAAATATCCAGTGGGTAACCCCAGACAGTAGTTGGGCAATATGGCTTCTGCATACCCACAGTCTGGGAAATGGAGTTATCTTTATCAGGGTAAAGGATCATTTTGCATGAAGATGTTTGTCTACATGCTTTTTTCCAGAAGGCGAGGGCCACCAGCCTCTTCCATGCATCCATTGCTTCCAGTGTTCCTTGGTAGGATCTCAAGGCCCATTAGCCATGACTAAGGCTCCTTTCCTTCTGCAGCTAATAGCCTTTCTTCCTTACTCAACTCAGCTTCTGAATATCAGAGTAATACAAATTTTATATCCCGTGGTTTGAGTGAAAGATCTAATTTTGGCTAATCTGACCTTTCAAGGAAAAAGCTTTGATGTTTGCTGTAATACAAGCAGTCAGATGTAAAGAATGCTTTTCATAGCATAAAACTACTGGCTGAATCTGGTTATATGGTTGTTATTTGCTGATTCCCATCCAGAAAATTATAGCATAGCCGTGGGTGAATTGAGCATTTTGCTTGGTCCTGATGGCTAATTAGCTTCAAGTAGATGACCTTTGAAAGGGGTGAAAATGTGTGTTTATAGAGTCACCTGGTTTAGCTTGCCCATCTAACTCCCAAAATGTGCATAAATGGTTTCTCATTAGAGTAATGTTTTCAGCAAATCCAAACTGTGGAACTTCTGTTTCAGCTGCTACTAGCTGCTGGAAAAGTGAAATGGTGTGTAAATGAATTTAAAGAGAAAATACTGTCTCTGATTCTTGGGCCATTGTCCTAAGTATGTACAGAAGGATTTAGCAACTTTTCAACCATAAGTAACACTGTTCCTTTCAGTTAAATACCCGTATTCATATAATAAGGTAGTTTAATCTTGCCCCCCCCCCAAAAGAGACAAGCATATAACAATTTGTGTACAATGTAGTTTTTTTCCAATTTGTTATGGTTGGTCTTAATTATATTTGCATAGTGTGGGCATTAGGAACATTCCTAAGATATTTATTCTTGCACTTATTCTTGGCTGATGATTGTAGAAAATAATTTTCCTGTTGTATGCTTTAAGCCAAGAAATAATTTCTTTCTTCGTGCCTGCACTAATTAATTGAGTAAATGTTATTTTTCTTACTAATTGACTTCAATAAAATAGCTATTAAAAAACAAGATTATTTACCAAAACAATAGCCACAAAAAATAAAAGCTGGGTTTTCACTTAACTCTTCTAAACACCACAAAAGAGCTGGGCTTTCATCTCCAGCAGTGGGGAGGTCAGAGCAGCTGAACAAGAATGGCTGGGAATACTAAATCATATTGCTCTGATGGATCTTGGTCTCATCAACTGCAGGATTGTAGTGGCAGTACTGTGCCTGTCTGTTCATCTGCTTGGTAAGACTGAACTGTTGGAAAGACAAAAACTATTGGAAAGGCACACTGCAGGTTGAGGAGCTGCTTTATTTTGTCTGTTGATTGAGTACTTGCACCTTAAGTCTAAATGCTCCTCTGAAGATTTAACATTTAACGCTGGTGTGTGATGATTTTTCCAGTTTGTTTGCATAGCCCAGCAAGATTATTGCCGCATCCTCAATCAAGTGGAAAAGAACATGCAGAAGGTGGAGGAGGAAGGGGAGATTGTGATGGTGAAGGAGCACAGGGAGCTGGACCGCACTGGAACGAGGAAAGGCCACATTGTCATCAAGGTAAGAGGAAAAGAGAGCGTCTCTTGAAAAAGTCTGTGTTCTGCAAACCTCGTAACTTGGCAGGTTAGGGCCAGGATCAGTTGAGATGTATATTGTAGAAGTAAATATTTGAAAATGGACTGTTAATATTTCTAGATTTTTAAAAATAATTATGCATGTTGACAACTAGGTGATTTCTATAGAGCTTAATTACATCATTTTTTTTACATTTCTTAACACAGTGGTCAAGCTGTTATGTTTGCTTAGCACATCAGTTAATGGATGGCAGTATTTCTAGTGTGATGAATCTTCAGTATGTTACAAGAAAACAAATTTGCATGTGTTGAAAATGTGTTAATAAGTATGATTTTTCTGTTTTTTGCTATCGATAGGGAACAGCTGAAAGGTTAACAATGCATTTGGTGGAAGAGCACTCTGTGGTAGACCCAACATTTATAGAAGACTTCCTGTTGACGTATAGGACCTTTCTTTCCAGCCCAATGGAAGTGGGCAAGAAGTTGTTGGAGTGGTTCAATGACCCCAGCCTCAGGGATAAGGTGAAAATCTGCTGAATCATGTATTGTTACCATTCACATTGAAATATAAGAAATAAGAATAAAATATACTTTAGAGAGAATGACTAAATTGAATAAGATACAAATAGCTGGTGACATATTTTAATGGTAGAATATATGGCTAAAACTAAGAACATTTATTTCCCTTATGTTATTTAAATATTACTGTGTTCATGCAAGGTAAATTGCCCATGTTTTACCTTGCTGTGGTTTTACAACTTAATTGCTTACAGGTATACAGGAATCTTTTTTTCCAATTGTATTTTTATTTAATGTAATTCAGTAGAATTTTATTGTGTCTCCAAGTTTGAGCATATGATAAGTTTTGTGTTTTCTGTACATATTGCTAGTTAATTCAATGTGGCAAACATGATTTTTTTTTTAAAGGAGAATAGAACATTTCATGCATTGTTAAGAATTTGTTGTGCTTTATGTAGCATTAAAAAAAAGCCACTGAGCCCAACCCAAACACAAGAAAGCAATCAGATGTCTTCTTCCCTAAACAAAATTTCCATGATGGAAGAATAAGGCACATCCAGTTTTGGCACACTGGCCACTGAGGCTTTATCATCCTATGAAAATCTATTCTCTCTTGTATGCAACTTTTTCCTATGCTAAAAAAATTCTAAAAATTTCCAGATGCCCTTTTTTTTTTAATAAATTTGAAACCATGGGAATGATATTAGTACAATGAAAGAGACAATTTGGTTTTCAGCTTTTATTTAAATCTGTGTATTTCTTCCAGAAATGTTAGTATAGCTGTGCCTTGAAGGAAGGGTCTTATATATGACAGAGGGTAGGTTTTGCAGCTGATACTGCTCAGAGTTATGGTATTGGAGCTCATCTTTAAAGTTATGTTGCTTGTCCTCCAATGGACAATCCCCTCAGCCTCTAAAAGCATGAGCCAGCATGATACAAGCCACAGTTGCTTGTATCAGTCTGAAGACAGAGCATCTCTTTATTCTGCTGCCTCAATAACCAACCTTTTCTGACCTCCAGCAGCACTGACAGAAAGGCAGGAGGCAGAGAACAGCTTGGGACAAGGGGAGATGAGCAAGTAGGGAATGAGGAATCTGGAAGATTTTGGCTGTTTTGTACTGGGTGCTGATAGGCAGTAAGGGGAGTGAAAGGGGTGAGTAAAACTTCCTGGGGATGATGAGAAGTCAGGAGCATTCAGAGTGGGACACTGGACATCCAGCCTTAGCAATGATTTTGCCCTGCAGCAAGTTATTTGATTTTACAGCTTTAATCCTCTTTTAATGCTGTTCCTGATTTGTGACACAAGTAATGGCATTCCTCTGAAACTCAGAATTCAACTCCTCTCAGCTCAGTGTCCTCTGGGTGCAGATGAGTAAGTCCCAACTCCAAAAGCAGCATTGACAGTGAAGCTGTCACTGCAGTAGTTTAAAATACATTGCGTGGTACAGCTTGCAACTTCCCAGACAATTTGAATAGTCTGCAATTACCCTAAATTTAACCAGACGTTGTCTGGATCTTCCAGTGTCATCCACAGTAATGAAAAATATCAAAACTGTTTAACAGGAATGAAGTTCATCTTCATTTTCAAAGGTGCAGAAATCTCAAGTATTTTCCTGTGGCTGGGAGCTGCACATGTAGAGCTGGCTAGTTGCCTTCAGGTGAAATCTGAACTTGAGGAGTTCTGAAGTACTTGGTTAGTTTGCTCATTAATTTCAGCAGTTCTTCTGAATTAATTTCCTTTCTGGGGTAAAAGGAAAACTACTTAGAAACTTTGAGGGTGGCAAGGATTGGTTTTGCATGCCTGGTGTCAGACCTTTGGCACATGGGGCTGCAGAGGTTTGCTTTTTGTGCAGACACGAAGAATGGGTGAGGGTTAGCACTAATTAAAAATTAGTATGAGACTTTTAAATTGTGTGAGACTTTGTTCTTAAGCGTTAGGTTTTGAAATGTTTAGAGATTTATCCCTACTGATTTACTTTCCCAGCATAAAAGAAGAAATGCAGCTGTATTTTTAGAGGTAGCATTGAGTGGCACAACTGTTTTGGATTCAGCAACTTTTTAAAAATAGCATGAATCAATACTAATTCAAGACACCAAAACACTTGTGTTTTGTCAGGACAACTGCTGCTGATATTCCAGGTCAAATCACATACTAAAAGAAGAATATTAGAGTAAAAGCATATAGTTTTAAAAAGTGCTGCTCTTATTTTGTGGCTTTGCCTTCATTACTATTAATTAATAGTATTTCTTCAGATTTTTTCCTAAGAAATTGTAAAATACCAGTTAAGATTCTTCTCAACTCTATCATCATAATTGCTTGGGGGGAGTAGCTGGTGGAGGGAAAAAAGGAGGAGTAAATGGAAAGATTGGCTCTAAGGAGAGGAATTGCTGTTTTTGCTGTTAAAACATCTTTCCTGCTTTTTGCAATATCTTGTTTTTCCTGCCTCTCTAAACGTAGAGGAGCTCTTTTACAGAGCTAAATGCCAAGTGAAGTTACTGGTGGCACATCTAAAGACTTAGGAGATTCAAGAGCCAATATTAGGCTGTATTGTAAGCTTTGTGATCCTGTGCTTGGAGAACTAAGCAGATTTGGAAATGTACATGAACAGGAAATTGTTATAAGTCAGAAATAGATCTACCTTGTTGCCTTCTACCTGTGTGCACTATTTCTTATTAATAAAATTTGATACAGCCAGTGTTTTCTGACTTGCAGCATTCATTATGAAATACAGCATACAATTGCTTATACAAGTGAAAGCAATTTTGATACTTAATTTTTTCTATTCTCCTGATATATAATTACATATTAGTGAAGTTTGATTTGGTTGTATATAATAATATAATAGTATTGTAATAGTAATATAGTATATAATAATACATATGTATATGTATTATTTAAGATTCCAGTGAAAATTTACAGGGCCCTTAATGACCAGTATTTTTAAAGGACTTGGCAGTAGAGTTGTTCTGAGTATTCCAGCAGAATTTATAACTTGTAATGTTGATGAATTTTCAGGTTACACGGGTAGTATTGTTGTGGGTGAACAATCACTTCAATGATTTTGAAGGAGATCCTGCTATGACTCGATTTCTGGAAGAATTTGAGAACAATTTGGAGAGGGAGGTAAGAGTGAGGGTTTTTTTCTGACAACTTGGGATAACAGGGAATAGCCAGGCTGTTGTTATATATAACATACTGTGCTTTTCTCTTATAGAAAATGGGTGGACATTTGAGGCTGTTAAATATTGCTTGTGCTGCTAAAGCGAAACGAAGATTGATAACATTAACAAAGCCATCTCGAGAAGCCCCTTTGCCTTTTATCTTGCTGGGAGGGTCAGAAAAGGGATTTGGAATCTTTGTTGACAGTGTAGATTTTGGCAGCAAAGCTACAGAAGCAGGCTTGAAACGTGGAGACCAGGTATGTAATTTTAAAATGTGTTCCTCCATTGCCTCTCCCCTGGCTTTTTTTTTTTTTTTGCTTCCTTTCTCTTCACTACATGAAAATTTTTCAAACTTGTTTGAATTTTAGATATTGGAAGTGAATGGTCAAAACTTTGAAAACATTCAGTTGACAAAAGCCATGGAGATCCTTAGAAATAACACTCATCTGTCTATCACTGTGAAAACCAATTTATTTGGTAAGTTTGTCTGCATTGTTCATTCTAGTTTTGATAGAGATCTAATTTTTTTTTAATAGTTTAAAATAGTTTTGTTTGAAACTCTTTTGTACTGGAGAGAATAGAAAAAGCAAACATGAAGGTCCTAAAATATCTTTGTTCATAATGGCAAAGAAAAATTTATGAGTAGAGATTTACATGAAGGGACTTCCCTCTCACAAGTGTATGTCTCTGGATTAAGAGGAACTATTGTGACCATGTAGCTCGAACTTTAAAAACCTGCTTGTATATAAAATGTTTAGTTTTCTCTCAAGAAAGAAGCCTCTTCAGGCATTCCAGCTGATCAGTGGTCTTATTCTGTCTGCTGAATTTACTTGTAGTTTTTCAGCCCACTCTGTGTAGCAAGCCTAAGACTATTACAGCCTTTCCTGCCAGCTAGGTGAAAAGATTCTTGCTACCCTGTGTATTTCTTCTCTACATATTTCCCTCCATTGTACAAGTACTAAAGTACACATGGAAGAGTTTTCGAGCAGCTTCAGGAGCTCAATTAGCATCATAAGTAATGAATATATTAGGGATTTGGTTTGATTTTTTTACCACTGGGTACTTGGATTATTTACACAATTTAGTGATGTGTTCCTTGAGTATCTCTTTCAGGATCAGGTTCTTCATCACATGTAAGTAGGACAGAATATCACCACAGCACATCACTGTACTACTGAAGATTTAAGTTTGCCTAGGTTATCTCCAGAAGTAATTGGTCAAAAAATCTTAAAAGCTATTGGTCAAATCTATTTCTTTTCTTTTTGTTTTCTTTGCAGTAAAGATTCTAATATTTCAGTTGTTTCTAATAATTAGAGACATTTCTTAATGTATCTGGATATGCTTTTTTAGCCGGATGTTCTTGTTTCTCTATGTGTAAGTTCTGTAACTATCCTCCTCACACTGGGTTTTGAATCTCATGTGTTGCTTTACTCTGTTAAAGATTGAACTTGATTTCTTCCTTTCTTCAGAAGTGTTTTTCTAATTTTTTTCTATCTTGTGGCTCCAGTGCAAATACTGAAATCAGATTACGGTACAGTCCCAGTGCAGTTACTTTCTGTGTATTGCATGCAGGATTTCTTCTCCAAAAATCCCAAAAGGAGTTTCCTTTTTTCAACAGCATCTTCTTATCTTTACCTAATTTCTGTCTCCAGCCTCTAAGTCCTATTCATTAGTACAGTTATTGGCTGGGTTTACTCTCCTCCACTTTAGTGTCTTCAAGCTTTTGAAGTCTCTTGGTAATTTGTTGTACCTCTAGATATTAGAGAATATTAAGGACAAAATTAATGAATAACAGTAATACATAGCCCCCTAATACTCATCCTTAGTTAGTTGCCGTTGTTCGTATGTTTTTCTACAATTCCCTAGTTTTAATTATCACTTTTTATTTATTAATCCAAATCAAGTCATCAGAGGATTTTTCCATTTATGTATGGAGAGTTCCTCTTTGACACTCAGAATACATGACTTGCTCTCCAGTTCAGTTTTGTATGATTTATTTAAATGTATCAGGGGTTTTTTGAGGCTCAAAGTTGCAGTAGAAGAACTAATTTACAAATTTATCACATATTTCTGTCTCAGAGATGACTCTTTGCTAGGGAGCTGAGGGAGAATGAGGGGCTTTTTGGTATTTCTGGCAGATGGATACAACAGCCCTGTCAAGCATCCGAGGTGTCTCAGTATGGCTTTGTTGCTGTTTTCCTTTTTTGATGCTGTTGCTAATAATTTCTTGTCTATCTGAAAGCTTTTGTTGCTGCCTCTCTGTTTAAAACTTCCTTCTCATTTTAATTTTTTTGTCTCACTTTTGTGTAATGTGCTCTTTTTATACATGCTGCTATTCTGCAGAAGCCTTTGTCCTTGGACTGAAAAGTCAAATCCCTTCTGTTGATACCATCCGTGTAACCATGTGGGCACCTGTGGATTTCTCTTCTAGGCTGGGCGAATTAACTGTTTTTCCTGATTCATACTACAGAAAATGAATGTTATTTTTAAAAGCAAAAATGTTTTTGAAGTCTTATACCTAAATTAATTTATTGCTGAAATGGACAGAATAGCCTAATGTTTTTTTTTTAATGATTAATATTGAACTGGTCAGGTGCACAGAGCTTTCTTTTACATTTTTGTCCTTTTTCTTACCTCCCTTTTTCTGTCTTGTACAGTTTTTAAAGAACTCTTAACAAGGTTGTCAGAGGAAAAAAGAAATGGTGCTCCCCACCTGCCTAAAATCGGTGATATTAAAAAGGCGAGTCGTTACTCCATCCCTGACCTTGCTGTTGATGTGGAGCAGGTAATAGGATTAGAAAAAGTAAATAAGAAGAGTAAAGCCAACACAGTTGGGGGAAGAAATAAGTTAAAGAAGATACTTGACAAGACTCGAATCAGCATTCTGCCTCAGAAACCATACAAGTGAGTTTATTTCCTCCTAAATATTTCCTTTGCATTAAATTATAAGAATTCCTAATGATCTTATAATTTGTGATTATACTTTTTTATTTATTAATACAAATCATGTTTATATCTGAAAAAATATCAGAAAAAAACATTCTGAATATCTGAACAAGCATAGGCTGCTAACAGTGCATCTTCTGACATCAATTTAGATGTATTTTTTTCTTATAGATCAAGTAATGACCAAATACTTTTTTATGTCATTTTCCTTTTTCTTTTAAGAGGACTGTTAAATTAAACTATTTCAGAATAGTTCTGCAAGTAGGTTACTTGCTAAGGGTTGGTATGAGCTAAGATTTCAATGTATCCACGTTCCAGTGGTGTATAAGAATTTTTATATACTGCTGTAAGGAGTGTGAGGTTAAAATTTTAACTTGGGTTCTTTGATAGAATTGTGTGTGGTTTTTTATTTTATTTTTTTTTAATGAAAGCAAAATATGCTATCTGATAGCTTTTATTCTATGAAGACATTTTAGAAACAGTGTTCTGAAAATTGCTGGCAAAAATAGAAGAGTGAATTTTATATGATATTATGGGAACCTGGTTCTTGGCCAAGGCAAATGGTATTGATGGGGGGAAAGCAAATGGTAGAGGGTAGTTGTGTGATGAGTTTTCTCTTGCATTTTTCTTTCCTGTGTCCCACTAGGGAATAAACTATTCCATGTAAATTAAAAAAAAGACACTTGTGCTGAAAATGCAGGGCTTTTTTCCCTGCCATTACTTAAAAAATTTGCTTAACTGATGTTAGATATTGCCTACTAAATGAAAACTATTCTGAAAATTATATATAGAATTTTAGGGATAGATTTATTAAATTTATATAGACTATTATGCACAAATAATGGCTGTTTCTTGAATTGATGGCAGTACCTTTCCAATAGAGGAGAATCTGTAAATACTCTGTTTGTGTTGTTTGTCTTTAGCATGTTCTCCTTTATTTAACTGGTTTTGCATGTTTGTTTCTCTGATGAGCTGTGCATACTTAGGTCTTTCTGCATTAGTCACTATGGTTCATACCATTTGCATAAAATTTTCGTGTTGATTTTTTTTCTTTATGTTCTTTCATTTTTACACTTTTTCTGTGCAGGGACCTCTTTGGGTAAGATTCAGAAAAACTTGACCTATTTTATTTTCCTCTGGTAGCACTGCTTTATGTGTTATATATAGCAATTCATCTGCGAAGCCTGTTGACATTCAGTTGTTTTTGTCTGCACAGTTTCTGCATAGAGATCTGTAGCTATAGACTTCAGTGTTTGTGCTTTTCTTTCCCCTATTGTGTAAAAGCATCCGTCTCATTCTTCCTTTTAATTACTGGTGTTGAATATATTAAGGGACTTTACCTAGTTTCACGATTTTGCATGTAAGAAAATCAAGAGGGGTGGAAAAGCTGATTTACTCTTTAGTTAAAGTAGGTATTTAAAGACTTCATGACTCAGCTGGTTTAGGAGGTGAAACTGTCTACTGTTTTTTGAGTTTGAAGACTGCAGAAGGTTCCAGTGCCTTGAGGATGTACCCAGACAAAACCAATCTTTAAACCAGAATGAGGTCGCTGTTAGAGGAGGCTTGTCTGCTTCATGAGATGTTAAATCAGTACCAAAGATGAATCAGTTTGAGCAGGAGATAATGCCTTCCTTCAGTCCTGCTGTTTAGTTCAATAAGATTAAAAACCTCCCAAACTGAGCAAACAGCACCATTTCCTCTGCAGCTACAGGGAAATCTTCTCTTCACTGCCTGTGAGACATTTCTTGGGTTCCAGGTACAATCTGCACTGGAGCTCTTTGTTTACTTTTCTGACACAGAGTGATTTTGTGGTCTGTAGACTCAATTGGTCCAAAAAAGGATTAAACACAATTCCCACCTCCCTCTCTGGTAAAGTTCTGCCTGGTCCATAGAGCAGCATCCCAGGCAAAGCAGCCTCTCTCCTCTGTCCTCCTGTCTCTCTCCTCCCTGCAGCCCTGCAGTGGGGTGCACAGGATTTTGTGTTCTGAGGGAAGCAGCATTCAGATAGTTCTGTCATTTCATTATCCCTTCTACCCTGTTTGTCATTCAACAGGAAAGTTATTTCTTAGTTAATGTGCTGTGTCCCTGCATGGCAGATGCATACAGAAAGCAATATAAATGCTGCTTCCTTAACACCACAATCTTCTTTCATTGGCATTATAAAAATATTTTACCTAACAGTAGATCTTCATGGGACCTGGATCTTTTTAGTGTTGCTCTTTTTATCTGATATTTCTAGACTTCATTACTTGTTTGCATAGGTTAGAACTCAGATTCTAATTTAAGTTTCAAAAATAGAGTAGACTGAGTGTTAAGTAAATGATTTCCAATTTCTTATATGAAGATTTAAACTCAAACACAATTCTAAACACTGTTTTTGCTTTTAAATCTAACATTTTCAGAGTTGGTCCACTTTACTGAAGCTGCCTCAGTCATAACACACAGGATAGGTATAAGATTATATAAACTGGCAAACTGCAAAAGGAATGCATAATGCAAGTGAAACTACTAATGTAAGATTCACACTGTCTTAATTTGATTTGAATTTAGAGAAAATACTGTTGTTTGCAGTATTTATGAAATCTGGTATGTAGTTGTTTAGAACCACCTGAAAACATTTTGAGGTACTAGGGCTGCAGGGTTTTTTGTTTACTTTCTTTTTTTAAATGTGGAGTGGTTCCTGCTTGAAGGACCTGATATTGATTGCTGGCAACTCTTTTGTAGTGAAAGACTTACTTGCTTTTGGTTTAGCAGGAAGGTTCTGTGGGCTGAGTAGGTTATCACTGCTTGTCACAGTATTTTGTGCTTGATGGAAGTACAAAAATACAAATGTTCAGATTCACCTTAACTTCTGATTAAGAGAGAGTCCTATATCTGTTTCCAGTGGACTTGAGTGTTTCTGTCACTCTCATGGCTTAAGGTTACAATTCATAAAAGTGTTCTGGTAATACAGAGTTATCTGGTTTTTAGAAGCAAAACAGTGAGAAAGTCCAAACACAACACAGAGAGATACCATGCATTGCCTTCTCAAAAGCAGCTGTGTCCGTGTCATTAAAAATGTGTCTTTAGTGCTCAGACACTGTTCTAGCTTTCCAGACTACTGTTCAATTCAGGGCACTTAAAGAAGTGGTACAAGAGTGCACAGTGTAGAGTTATTCATCAGGAAGCACAAAGGGATATTGCTGCTGTAACAGCTATCAGGGTAATTATCTAGCTTTTATTAATTCTGTTTAGGTTTTCCAAGAGTGGATAGAGACAAAGGTTTAAGTGCCCAACATTAGGGTACAAGTGGTCGTTTGTGTTGCATCATTTAATTTACTAGACTGGCTTAGTTGTAATGTTTATAATCTGGTTTATGCTTTATTTAAATTTGTAGATACAGATTTAGACGTGCTTGGCTTTTAGAGAGGCCTTGCCTATACTTGCTACATTTTTAATGCTTTTCACTTTCTATAATGACTGCTATTCAACATTTTACACCCTCTGAGTATTTTATTAAGGGTTTTGATCTGTATATTTAGAGAAAAGTTCAATGGCTGTCTCCAGCTCTATGTCTTGTGGCTGGTGTTCTGCTTCACGTTATTATGAACTCAAAAGCAATAAGCAAATTAGTGCCTACTATAACATGATGATAGCTCTGTCTGAGATCCATCTAGCACTGCTGATCTCCTGTGGGACCCTGCCTTCCACAATTTAATGGATAAAACACTTCACCTTTATCACAGAATACTTTATTTACAGCTGCCAGGTACTTTGCAGTGGATACTTCTAGCACCCAAGTGTGGATGTTTAGCTTAGCCTTACCTGGTATCATTTCAGTCACACAGAGTGGAGAGAAACTCAGAGAAGTGATATAGGGTGGCAAAACCAAATTATCTCAAATTTTCCTCTCTCATCTGTCTGCTGAAAGATCTTATAGCTTGGCTACAATATATCACAAACGTAGTTGCAAATCCCATCTCCGATGGAGTAAAAAAATCTATGAAGTCCAGGCTTGAAAACAGCACTGAGGGGCAGCAGTATTAGTCAAAGTTTGGGTGATAGGATGGTGAGGTGTATACCACCTATTGAATGAACATATTGGTTAAAATAATTTAAAAAATTAGCCTAGCAACTCCTCAGTGCTTAGTGGTGAGGATCTTCTGGCAGTGTGAGCAGGCAAATTGAGTCACTCTGAGTGGACTGTTCACAAAGTAAGTCCTGTTTTCTGGAGAAGTTTGACTTCTAAATAGCAATTTCTGTGTAAACAATTGAAAGTATAAAAATGCAGCAGTAGAGACATCACTGCCATCCCTCTAATATAGCCAATCTCTGAATGTCTGTAAGTCCTGATTTTATTTCTTTCTGGATACAGTGACATTGGAATTGGCCAGTCTCAGGATGACAGCATTGTGGGACTGAGGCAATCAAAGCACATTCCTCCTGCTTTACCTGTCAGTGGAACCCTGTCATCCAGTAATCCTGACCTGCTGCAGTCTCATCACCGCATCTTAGACTTTAACACTACTCCAGGTAAGGATCCTTTTCTTATTGTAGTTCCTAACCTTTTAATTTCCTCTCATAGTTCAGGTTTTTTTGTTTTTTATTTTTTGTTGTGTGTGGATTTGTAGAGTCTGAAGAGGCATGTGAGTTTTTATTAACTGTTTGCTGTCATAGAAAAATTAGCCACATATTCATGCGTGTGGATTTATTACATCTGTTACAACATACTTTACCCACATATAATAGATGTCTGTTTTTCATGCATGCTGTACACAGAGTGCTTCTTACTGACTGAATATTCTTGGTCAGTAAAAACCTGTTTTGCTTGGTATTTTATAATTTGCCTTGGTGGATCATTGTTTTTAAGACTGCAATATTTTCAAATGGTGTAGCAGATCATTAGCTCATAGTAAAGAGAAAGGATATTGGGCTGGGACACAAAATTTGTATTTCAGTCTTTTTCTGAACAGACTTATATAATTTGCACTACATTTGTAAGGGACAGTTTTAAAGTTTCTTGTTAGTCACCCTGCCCTACAGCTGTATGCCAAATTCTTTGAATATAAAATCCCTTTCTGAAATAGATAAAAAACGAACACATTTTGAGAGGATCAAAGCACGGGAGAGAATGAGGGAGAAATAGGGGGAGACCATGAGAAACTTGAGAGCCTTATCTTATAAAAATGGTTTAGCTGGAGCTCCTGGTAGGGTTGGGATTTGGGCTCTTATCTGGCTGCAGGAAGGTTCTTAGTGGGAAACCTTTCCTGAGTTAAGTATCCAAGCCTTTGCTATTAAAATATAGCTTCTGGAGCAGGATATAGTGATGGTAGCTCAGCAGACACTTGGTTATTTTGGCCTAATCTTTAGAGAATTACTCAAAAGTAGAAAATTCAGTGCCCTCCTAAGACTGAGGTGTTTCAAATATTACCTAAAGGATTAGCTAAAGGAATGCTGCTGAAATATCAGCCTACACAGTGACCAAGTTGATGCAACCATAGTGCTTGAAACAGTGATATTGAACATTACTTCATGTCAGGTGTTTTAGGGCTAGAGGAGATTGCAAGGAGGTGGTTTGTGCTTTTTCCCCCAGTGCCTAAGATTGATCCTGAGAGACTTGGAAGGTGGATAGTTTTTTTGTATTTTCTCCAGTGACTAGCATCCAACACCTTGAAGCTATTCTTTATCAGTAAGAGTGTGGTTTTTCATCAGGACCTTAACTGTAAATAGGAAATGGATGAAAATTCCTTTCTCTAGCTTGCCACTTACCTAGACCAGACAGTTCTAGGTAATTAAAGTGCTCATGCTAACTGCAGCAAGTGGCCAAATTCCAGAGCTATGGGCATTGCTGACTCAAGCAGCTCAAACAAATTTCCGTGAGAAGGAAAGCCATTGCAGGCCTAAAGACCTTTCATTTACAGATGGAGTTCAGAGAAGCTTAATAAATTAATAAGGTTCAACTGTTTGCATTTTGCATCGAGGGAAGGAGCTCAGTATGATGTAATGCCATCACTCCAATGCTTTAACAATTTTTCTGTGTCTTTGTAGAAAATGTATTTCTTCCTCATTAAAAAAAAATTGTTGTTTTTGTTTGGGTCGGTTTTGTTCGGGTTTCTTTTTTTTTTGTTAAAATTTGTCTGAATGTCCACACGCTGAATATTTTGACAGTAATTCTAAGGCAATTTTTCTTTTCCTGAGTGGAAAGGAAGGAAAAGGGGGCTTGAAATGGAAATCATAAACCTTAAGGACTTTAGAGATGGCTGCATTGTATATAGAAGTGTTGAATTATATCTCTATATATTTCAAGACTTGAAAAAATTAAAGCCTGCAGTTTAAATTCCTTTTACTACCTTGGTTTAAATTAAAGATGGAAATGGAGGCAACTTGCAAGAAATTGAATGCACTGGAGGAGAAAGAGAAATGGGTAGAGCAGCTGTCCTTTGAGGCTTTGAGAAATATCCCTCAGGATAAAAAATAAAACAACTTGCTCCTTTTAGAAGAGTAGTCTTTGAGGAGAAAGTGTGAACAGCTTGAAATCTGCAAGGAGTCATTTTAGTTTCCCTTCTGATTGGATCAGGCTGTCTCAAATATACTTTTAAAGGTTTATTTTTAAAAGTTCAATAGCACTTTGATTTCTCTTTTCTTGTGCTGCCTTTGCTATTTGATTGGAAGTCAAAATAATAGAGTAATGATGAACTGCCAGTCACTGGTATTTTTTCTTTCCCCTCACAGTCTTTCTAAGGGAATAGATTCCTATCACACAGCATTGCCTTCTTCAGCCTGCCACTCCAGTTTCCCTTTTTGAAAACCAGTGAAGGGGGGTGATTACGATTCTCTTCAAGTGTTTTATTTAAAAATTAGTGGGCTGAATTACTTGCTACCCTTGCTATAGCTGCAATCATTTTACTTGCCAGCAGACGTCTGTGTGTTCTGTGTAGAGCTTTTCCTCTCAGCTCTGATCGGTAGGCAGCCTGAGAAATTGGGTGCTAAAATGCAGTGCAAAGATGGGACTCCTATTTGCTATCCTCTGCATTTCTTCATATTGATTTCAGTGACCCAGCAGAGCAGGTTATTTTCTTGTTGCACAAAACACTTTATTTCTAGGGACTGTTAAACATTTTCTCACCTTGGTATTGTTTACAGTAGCTTCTCAACTTCACAGCATTTCTTTGGCAAATATTTCTGTAACAGCAAGAGGCAGCAAGATCTGGAGAAGGGTCTGGTTTTTAACAACATCTCCAAAAGCCTGTGTCTTTGGCATCTGCCTTCCTCCAGATATCAAAAATGTAGAAAATATTTCGGAAGATATTCTGCTCTGTATCCTTCTTCAACTAATTACTGAAGGAAGATGGGTCAGTGTAGAGTTGGTGATAAAAGGCAAAATTGGCTTGCTGGTTGTGAAATATTTGTGCATTTGACTCAAATGCTTAGGAAAGGCTAAAAGCTGGCCTGTAATGATATCCTTTATGTGTAACTGATGATATAATCAAACAGCATTAGTGTGTTCTAGTATTAGTGCTTCTCAAGCTGCAAAAAGCTACTGTGAGTTTCAAAGTTACAGGCTTAGTTGCATGAAATTTGAAAAATAATATATTTAAGCCTAAAAAGCCTTTGTGGCATGTAAATGAACTCATATCAGAGAGATTCATCTTAATGCTTTCCAAATTATTATTTTGGAAACATGCAAGAGCAGTGGGGAGGTGTTCAGTTCTGTTCTTTTGTCACAAGATTTCTGCTGCTGAATAGATCTTTCTGTAGTAACTTGAATACATGTTATGCACATTCAGGTCTTGTCAAAAAATCTTCTAGTTGTACTAAAGTGAATGTTTTCACTTGGCAGGTTTTTTTCCACTATTTTTTCATCACAGTAATTTCAGAAGCCTTCATTTAGATGGCTTCTTGTTATTATATATTTTCTTGCTTGTATGACTGCTTTTATATAAAAAAATTAATTATTTTTATGAAGAAACATATTAAAGAAAAATGAGTAGATGTCATGCCTCACAAAACTAGAAAAGCTTATTTCTATCAGAGGGAAGAAATTAAATTATTTGAAATACTTGTCAGTTAAAAATACCTGAGGTTAAAAAACCCAGTGATGAATACTGGTATAATTCCATTTATCTTTTTTTTTTTCCTAATAATACACTGATAACTACTAAAAATCAGTGGATCAATGGGTTTGGATTTCAATATATTCATGCTCATTAGTTTGTCTGTCCAAACTTTGAAAATATTATAGTATTTTGTATTATTTATAGCCTAACTAGCTGCTTTTCCTGGATGTTTATAGAACTAGTTTTTACTGAAGATATTCTTTATCAGTAAGAACCTAGCTTTTCATCAGGACTTTTACTGAAGTAAAAACTGATAACACTAATAATTAAACTCAATGTGACTTGCTCATTCTTATACCATTGAGTTTTTATTTTTCTTTGCTTACTAATTGCATGACTTGCTTGTAATTTTTTTCCAGACTTACCAGACCAAGTCCTGCGGGTTTTCAAGGCAGACCAGCAAAGTCGCTACATAATGATCAGCAAGGACACCACGGCGAAGGAAGTGGTCATCCAGGCCATCAGGGAGTTTGCTCTGACTGCAACCCCTGATGCCTATTCACTGTGCGAGGTCTCTGTCACACCTGAGGGCGTCATCAAGCAAAGGAGGCTCCCTGATCAGCTCTCCAAGCTTGCTGACAGGATACAGCTGAGTGGCAGGTAAGATGGAGACTGAGCTAAAGCTGATGATGCCAGTTTATTAAGTTAAAATCTTGTTAAAGAGTGTTACTTAATTATTTCATGTTCTGTTTCTTTGCAACACATTGCTGCTTATGCAATGTCTCATTAATACCTAGGCCTGGTGAAGTTCATTTTATTCTCAGATTCCAACTGGATCATTGCTGTAACTCTCAGCACTAATCTGAGTATACTATATCTATATTATATCTTTTTCTGAATTTTGTTTTTACAGGTATTACCTGAAGAACAACATGGAAACAGAAACTCTTTGTTCAGATGAAGATGCCCAAGAGTTATTAAGGGAAAGCCAAATTTCCCTACTGCAGCTCAGTACTGTTGAGGTGGCTACCCAACTCTCCATGAGGAACTTTGAGCTCTTCCGTAATATCGAACCCACGGAGTACATAGATGACTTGTTTAAACTCAAATCAAAAACAGGTTGCACTAATCTAAAAAGGTTTGAAGAGGTGATAAATCAAGAAACCTTCTGGGTGGCTTCTGAGATTCTGAGAGAAACCAACCAGCTGAAAAGGATGAAGATCATTAAGCATTTCATTAAGATAGCGCTACACTGCAGAGAATGCAAGAACTTCAACTCGATGTTTGCCATCATTAGGTACTGCCCTTTAATAATTTTACTTCTAAGTAAAAAGCAAAGTCTTACTTTGGTCTTAAAAAAAAGTACTTAATAGAGTAAACCAGTTTATTCTGCTAACATCAACAGTCTGCTTGGCAGTTTGCTAAGGAGGGCATTTTCTGTAATTTGAAATGTTTGCTGAAATATTGTTTGAAATGCTACTGTTACGTAATTACTGCTCAAGATGGTGTGGCAAGGTGAACATGGCACTAGAGAAACTAATGCACTTATTTAGGGACAAATACCAAAAGAAACAACAGGAAAACCACACAATTGTTGCAAATGAATGGGTTAATTTCCCCAAAGCAGCTCATTTTTCTCTTACTGCCCAATATCTTAAATTCATTCAGCCATAATATGTTGCATTTTGTTTTCTTTGTATCAGCATTTTCTTTCATGGAACTCTGAAAATAATCAATGACAGACTGTGATGCCCTAATATAGTCTGTAAATAAAGATCTTGTAATAAGAATTTTAAAATGTACTGAAAATCTCAGAAAACCTTTCTTAGTTTTGGAATGAGAAGGGAGGGAGAGAGAAAACTCTAATGTCTATGTTTATACACTTTCTTTAAAACCCAAACAAAAACAAACAGTCCCCCTATATTGTCTCTCATGAAAAAGCTCAGGTAAGTTGCGGTAAACTGACAGTGTTATCACTGTTTTTGACACAAGGTCTTGTCATCATCTTGACATTCAGTCAACAGATTGACACTTTTACTGTGAGTAGGAAAAAAAAAGAGTAGGTTTGAATACTATTCAGCAAATGAGGCAAATTCCAAAGTCAAGAATCCATGCTGATGATCAGTCAGCATCTCTGAGACATCAAAATATTGAGATTTTGTTCAGCTATTTCAGCCAATCTCAAGGAGAAATAAAAGCACCTCTCTGCTAGGAAAAACTTCAGTGAAGGAAAGATTCTAGGTATCAGACTTTCCCACCGGGTAGAAATTAACAGCAAGACAGTCAATGTCATTACAGTGGAAAAAGGGGGTTTGCACCAGCTACAGCTTGAGAATAACCTTGAGTATAGAGAGTGTTACAAAATTTCATCCTGAAAGAACAAAGTCAGAAGAATTATTGCAGAAAGAAGGTGGGTCGGTGTGCTGTCACCACCTGAAAATCATCATGCAGGTGGAAGATGGTTTTTCTGCCAGTTTGTTAATCTGGAAAGAATGATCATCCTGAGGTACTTAGATTATGATAGTCTTAAACTCAGACACTGTTCTTAAGTAACAAATACATATCCTCTTTAAGGTTTAATTACTCATCCAAGTGTAACTTTTTTCTGTTTATGGTTACATCATGAAGATATCTCCAGTTTTTATAGCTTTTATAAAAAATTATCTTCTGTAATATGTGCTGGCAAAAAGAATTATTTAAATTTCTGTTATTTTATTGATACTGCCGTGCTTATGTATTCTGGCTCTGTGGTATTTCTACCATAGAAAATTTAAAATTTTCTAGGATTTTTTGTTTCTCTCTCTTGTTCTTCTAACTTCTTTGCACTTCTTTTGTTTCAAGTGGCCTGAATTTGGCACCAGTTGCAAGGCTCCGAACTACTTGGGAAAAGCTTCCAAGCAAGTATGAAAAACTATTTCAAGATCTACAGGACTTGTTTGATCCATCTAGGAATATGGCAAAATATCGTAACGTCCTTAACAGCCAAAACCTACAGCCCCCTATTATCCCCTTGTTTCCTGTCATCAAAAAAGACCTTACATTCCTTCATGAAGGTAAAGGCAGAAGTATATCACCTTTTACTAGCTGAGGAGAAGTAACTTTCCTGCCTGATCACTGATGTTGTTGGTTGTAGGAAATGATTCCAAAGTGGAGGGCCTGGTGAATTTTGAGAAGCTGCGGATGATTGCGAAGGAGATACGCCATGTGGGCCGCATGGCGTCCGTGAACATGGATCCTGCTCTCATGTTCAGAACAAGGTAAGTGTGTTGTACCAGGCAGAGCTTCCTCCAGCTGGGAGAAGGCTGGGTGACAGCAAGAGGGACTTTTATGTGCCCCTTCTGTTGGAGCAGTATGAATTTTTTGTGTTAGCAATTGACCAGCATGATGTGGTGGTCCAAAACTGAAGAAACCATTACATTTTGTGGTTACTGATACATTCTAAAATGTTTCTTACTATTCTGTAGTTGATGGTCACATCATAAAAATGAGATTCTATCTGTGGGAGGGAGAGGAACTGTCTTGAAAACGTATCTATTAGTCCAGTTGAAATATCAATGGGTGTCAGCTTTATAATTTGGATTTAGTAGAAATGGTAATGTATCTGTATCTACTTGTGTTAGAAAACATGGAGTGAATGCTCTTTGGCTTCATATTTGACAAGCTTATTGCATACTCTTTTTTCTTAATTTAAGCTAGAAGAGTTTGTAATACCTGATTGTATGCCCAAGTCAAGGCTCTTTTTAATGTTTGTGGGCTTCCAGAACTGCTTGTCCTGAGGTCTGGTCTTTTTCTTTCTGAGCTTGTGATCTTTCTCTGTCTTTTCTTAAACCCATGCTTTATTCTTCCTGGCTCTCACTTGCAGGAAGAAGAAATGGAGGAGTTTGGGGTAAGTGGTTGGAGACAACACACACCGACATTCATTCTTCCTTTACCATTTGCATTTTTTCCTACTTGCTATCTTTAATTTTCTGGTGCTTTGACATTTTTTTCTTTTGTAACCCTTTTTTACTGACAATACATTTGATTTGAGATTAAAACACAGAGGCTGTAAATTATTTTTAAGTGGTCATAGGTAGAAGTGGAGTG
Source organism: Zonotrichia leucophrys gambelii (assembly GCF_028769735.1). NCBI lineage: Eukaryota > Metazoa > Chordata > Aves > Passeriformes > Passerellidae > Zonotrichia > Zonotrichia leucophrys. The sequence continues at coordinate 22,119,631 of NC_088173.1, read as the reverse complement.
TCCTTTCCCTAGTTTAAATTGCTGAAGGAAGAGACTTTTGGTCAAAATGAAATTACAAAGTGACAAGGTTGCAACAGCTGAAAATAGCTGTTAATTTCCTTATACCTATTAAACAATTATCACAATCAAATTCAAAAGTTGAAACTTACAGTATCTGCTTCACTAACTTACTTTCATATTACAATTAGCCATCATTTTTACCTTAATAATTCAGGATCAATGCATAGCGTTCATGTAGATATACATACATTGAAATGTGCATGACATTTATTTCATCATGAACTAGCCAATCATTTGATTTCACAAAATTCTCTTCAGTCTTGCAAGCTACCAAAAAGTTCCATTCTGTAAAACTGAGCTGTACATTTTGTATACAGTCTGATTTAAAACACAGAGGGCTTTCAAAATGCCTCCTTTTTATGTATTTGAATTCAAACCTCACCTATAGTCTTCTGTCAGCACTGCCTTACTGCATGAGCTTTTCCTAATGCTCCAGTCCTCTCAGTAGATGGCTTATGTGAGAGAGCTACCTTGAATGCTTTTCTGGACGTGTGAAGTGTTATTGCCTAGCTGGAGCAAAATAGGTTAAAATATCTGTGCCATTAAAATAGTGCCTGTAACCAAGTAAAGAGATTTTCTGGCCCTCATCTTTCTGTCTGTTACAGCTGTTTGACTTACTGGAATGAGGCATGTGAGCTTTGACGTAGACTGACATTCATGCAATCTCTTGCACGTTTCACGTTTATCGGGCGATATCCTGTTGGACTAAGTCACACCTTTGCTCTCTTTCTTTCCCCTCCTGCCCCCCTCTCTCCAGGTCTCTCAGCCAGGGCAGTGCCAACGCCGCTGTGCTGGATGTTGCACAAGCAGGGGGGCATAAAAAGCGGGTCCGTCGCAGCTCCTTTCTTAATGCTAAAAAGCTCTATGAAGATGCTCAGATGGCACGGAAAGTGAAGCAGTATCTCTCAAACTTGGATCTGGAAATGGATGAAGAGAGCCTTCAGACGCTCTCTCTGCAGTGTGAGCCAGCCACAAACACATGTGAGCATTGTCATTTGTTGGGGATTTCAAGAAAGCAGTTTAATATAACTCTGTTTCTAGTTCAGTGAATCAATTGGGAACAGTAACTAGACAATAAAGCTGAAAATTATTTATCTAGTCATTTTCAAGTGCTAAACATCTATGAATCCTAAGGAAATTATCTTGTGGATTAACAGGATAGAGACATAGTATATATACAGGTGATAAGGCTTTAAGATGATGTCACAATAAAGTGCACAATGGCTTTTTAGATTTGTATGTACAGAGGGTACAGAGGAGTCAAAAGTTCTTCTATATTTCTGATATACTGAGGCTACTAGTGTGAATAACAATATGGTTATTCTGAGGGAGTAGGGGATTTTCTTATATCCAGGTGTTTCAGAGATACCTGGAGGGCTATACCTGGGGCAGCAGAGGGAAAACTTATCCTGGATATCCATTTCGTTTTGATTTTAAGAAATGTTATATGTTGTGCCCTTCCTGTCCTGCAGAGTAGCAAAAAAAAAAAGTAATTACATGTCTGCTCTGAATCCGTTGTAGTCCTTATGATAGCCCAGTATAACTTCTGTTCATGTTTTTTGTAACAGTGATCATTTATCAGAGCTTTATTTTGAGAAAGAAAACATTCATTGATAATTGATAATGTACATCTTTTAAATGGAGTTATATATCCCTCTCTTTTCCTCTTCATCTTTTCTGTCTAAAGATGATATGCTGTATTAATTGGACAAGTATTTCAGCACCTTTTAATTGTTAATCAGAGGGCTTTGCACTGCTCAGGCTAAAACACCACTGTGTCCTTGGCTAGCAGTCATTCAGAGTTTTGTCCCCTTTCTTGCAAAGTGCCGAAGAACGCGGGAGACAAGCGATCTGGGAAATCTGAAACGTCACCAGTGGCTCCCCGGGCGGGCATCCAGCAGAAGGTGCAGCAGCAGCAGCACAAAGCAAACCAAGCCCTGCAGGTCCCAGCCGTGTCTCTCTACCCTTCTCGCAAGAAGGTGCCAGTCAAAGACCTGCCACCATTTGGTAGGTAGAACAAGGGAGAACTTGGTTTAATTTTCTGAAGTTTGTTTGCCTATGTTGGGAAGACATTTTTAATCAAATAAGGTTCAGGCTTCCATTTCTGGTAGCATGATATGCAGGTTATATCTGTTCATGCAGTGTCTGGGCATAGTTCTCTAGAAATGGAAAGGAAGAAATCTGGGGAAAGCATCCTGTCAATTTAATCAGTGTAAGTAATTACCTATTACTAGCAGCTAGGAAGAATACATATTTCTTACTTTTTGCTTTTGGATCTTGCTTTAACTTTTCTAGAGGAACTGGGGACCTGGACTTCTTGAGATGCCTCAGAAGTTTTGGTGTCTCTTCACAAGTTAGATTTTTAAGGTGCAATTGAAGCCTGCTCAAATTGGCAGTACTGTTAGAAATGTGGGTCTGAGCTTTCACATTGACAATTGTCCCTTTGCCTTCTACTCCCTTCTGCTTTTTTATTGTTATTGCACAGTTGTTGCTGCCTCCATATTCTCCAGAAAGGCACCAGACTATAGGAACTTATTCTGATTTCCAAATCGGTGTCCCAACATGTGTACAAAACATATATGCACTATTAATGAACTTTTTATATCGCAAGTATGGTAATACTGTTCCCATAATCCCTAGGAAGTATATGTAGCATAACTGGCCTTTACTTTTTCATGATGGTTATTGCACAAGAGCCTAATTCTTATTTCACTCTTTATTGGTTTTCCTCATGCACTGCTTAGGCTGCAAGAAAGCATCAGAAGCAGCAAAATGAGCAAGAAACAATTCAATATTCATCTAGATCTTGTTGATTTTACCATTAAATTTTAATCTTGAAAGGACTTTGAAGCTTCATAGACTGCAATTTTTTGCTCATAGTGGCAAAGTTTCTGAAAACTGACTAGGTTAGGATGATCAGGCAGCTGTGAATTATTGATAGCAGGATTGTGATCCAACAGATCAAAGATAAAAGTCCATGAATGCTTGGAAATAACCTATACCACAAACATTGGCAAAACTGTCAGAGAAACTCTGTCTTCACTTATAAGGCTGTCCCAGGGTGGATCTTTGAGGGGAGGCGAAGAGAAAGATGAATAAATGTGGTCTGGGAAAAGCTATTCCTGATGTCCTAGATCTTTACATCATACATCATCTTCAGGATGTTTTTACTCTGTAGTTTCCCAAAATAAGCTGCTGCAGAGAGAGTTCTCAAAAATGAGAGAGAGAAAGGCAGCTGCAGGATGGCCGTGTTTCATAAGCCAAATCCTTATTAATTTTCTTTCCCACTTCCTTTGACCTCCTAGGCTACTCTGAATAGAAAAGAAACAGGAGAGCAGTTTGAATTCTTACTATATAAATCTTCACTAACCAGTGAGATGGGTGGGTGTCTGTATTTAAGCTAATTTTAGTTCAAGTTTCTCAGTAACCATTCCTATGCATATCCTCAATTATATGCTGAGGCAGTATTCTGCAAGATCAAATCTTCATGTTTTCTGTGGCAAAGTATTTATCTTAAAGAGTGGACAGAATGAAAGATCATCTGTGCTAATATGCAGAAATAAAGCACTATATTTTAAACAGGAATATGTTTTAACATTTTGCTTCATTTAAGCTGGTGTCAGGAGCTCAGAAATATACAGGAAAAATATGTAGCTTTTTCCTCCTGTGGGGTGTCTGCTCTGTAAATGCATTGTGAAATATAACTATGTATTTATACTGGACTTAATATCTGCCTACTTTAATTCTTACCTAAAGGCATTAACTCCCCACAAGCTTTAAAGAAAATACTTTCATTATCAGAAGAAGGAAGTTTGGATCGTCACAAGAAACAATCTGAAGATGCTGTTTCAAGTGCGTCTTCGCAGCTCTCTTCTCCTCCTACTTCACCACAGAGCTCTCCAAGGAAAGGTAGTAGATGTTCCATATTTCTTACCCTGTTTCTTGAAGCTCATGGACTTTGGAAGCTTCTGGGAGAGAATTTGGACACTCAATTCTGCTGCTCCTATTTTTGTCACGTACGGTCAGCAAGAGGGCAGAAAATGTAGTGCAGAGTGGGATATGTGAAAGGTACCTGTGAACCTGATTTCAGGGGTACCTAAAAGCCCTCTGATGAGCAAAAGCCAGAATAGATAACCTGGTATGATACAGGATTTGATGCAGCAGGTCACTCTGACTGCAGCTGCTTCTGACAAAAAAATATTCCAGTGATGAATGTTTCCTGCCTTCAGTGGAGGGATGTGCAGGTTGAAACTTAAAATCTTTGTACAGCACTGACCATACTGGTCTATCAGAGGAATTATTTGCTGCGTCATGCATCTGAATGGGATGTGACCTACATATGATAGAAAGGCTTAAGGTATTTGGGATTCAAATCAGAATATTGAATATTGCAATTTATATTTTATACTACAGAATATTTTAATAGCAGCCTGGTTATTATTTAAACCATGTGGATGAATTTTTGAGGAATGATGTTATACATTGGAGCTTTCTTGACCAAGATCTTTTAAAGTAATTTCACAGAGTTATTTTTTAAAGTGAATTTAGGACTTTAAAGAGATTTAAAAAAAAAAACCAAACTATTTTCTTGTTTGTTTTCATGGTAGTTGTAGTTCTGGCTATGAATTGACAAAATACAGGAGGCATTGTCCTGTAATTTAAGTATACTTTCACTCTTTGGAAATGTAATAGGCTAGAGGTATTGCATGTAACTTCTAAGTTGTTCTCTTTTCAGGATAGCATAGAAGTTCAGTTTACAGCTACATAATAGAGCATTATGGTAAAATATACATTGGGTCTGAAGTGACTTCTGTTGAAGTGTTATTTACTAAGGTCAGATGGAGGAGGATAATATGTAGAGGATATATCATCTTGAGTCCTTGTAAGCTGTCATCATTATTTCTCCCAAATACTACATTAGCGAAGATAAATATGGTCAGGCCTATGCATTTTTTGAAAAAGGAATTGGAATTCCGTACTTGACTCACAGTGTGAACAGCACTTTATTTCTTCAAAAAGCAAATCGTAAACATGATTTAAAAAAACATCATTGGTTTGATGGTTACATGAAGCTAATGATGTGTTCTTTCAGATAAAAATGACAGCATTAATTCCCTGCATTAGTTCTCAGCAAATGATTTGGGGTAGATCAGTTGAAGTAATTCTGCCACTTAGAATTAGAGTGAAAGCAAAATACGAAAACTGTGGTGACTTCTGGATGTGTTTAATGATCTTTAACTTAGCTGGCAAGAACATCCAGCACATTTTGTTTAATACTGAAAGAAAGGCTGAATTTGCTTCTATGATGTGATTTGCAGATTTTATCTCAGTCAGGCTATGTCATGCTACCTACCTCCAAATTTCACCATAATTCCGGCAGTATGGAATTTGGAATTAATTAGCGAGTCAAGTTTCACAAAAAAACCTTGAAAACCTGCCCCTCTCTCAGCTAATATATGTAATAAGCAGTCAGCCCAGACATCTGGTCTTCATGTATCTGTTCATCTCTGTAGAGTAGCTTTGCAGAATAAAAAGACTGTATGGGAGAGTCTCTGGGATTACTTTAAGCAGTAATCTCAACCAGAGATCTCTTTCCTTCCAGTCTTGGAGACAGTGTCTATGTACAGTCAGATTTTGAGATTTTTGAAGTAATATTTCATAATGTGAGGATATCATGATGAATTTGAAAAGAATTTAGAAGAGGAGAGCAGTTGGTTTGTAAATGAGTAGTACATGTTCCCACAATCCTGTATCTGATTAAGGTACCAAAGACAGTGTCAGTTTTGCTCTTTATCTTTTGCAGTGCTGTGTAAGTGTAATGGTAGCTTTGTTTTAGTGCCAGTTTTTTTGGCATTATTGCCAGTGGCCTGACAAGAACTGAGCAGGCATCTTGGAGAGTCTGATTAACACCATGTTCCCTTTGCAGGCTACACTTTGGCTCCAAGCAGCACTGTGGATAACTTCTCCGATTCTGGTCACAGTGAAATTTCTTCCAGATCTAGTATTGTCAGCAATTCCTCTTTTGACTCTATGCCAGTCCCCCTGCATGATGAGAGGAGACAGAGGCATTCTGTCAGCATTGTGGAGACAAATCTTGGTGTGGGAAGGATTGATAGAAGAATCATGATTGAACCAGATCAATACAGCTTAGGGTAAGAATTTTATTTGTGCTTGCTTACATTATACTTTCATATAGTGTGTATGTGGAGTGTATATTTGTCCATATAAGTTTCCCTGTATCTCTCAAATATTTTTTCTCCTCTGCTCTTAAAAAATCACTACTTCAGTGCTTCATTTTGTGATAATGCTCCTTTGCTGCCAAGAAAAGGTTTTGTACTCCTGAGTGAGTGATGAGGTCTAAACAGCGAGACTTCACCTCAGTAGATGTTACCATCTGAGCATTTCAGTGGTGCCGTAGATTATCCACTTTGTGGCAGGATAGTATCCTAGCCTGCTTTCTCCATGGGAAATTAACTGAATTAGATGAGATATTCAAACAATTATTCAGAGATAAACTGAGAACAGAAATAACCAGCAATTTTCCAGTCTGCTTCATGGAAAAGTGCATATCTGTCTAACTCCAAAATATTTTACTCCAAATATCTCTGCTAGTCAACAATAATTGGAAGATAAAATTCACATTACGCTGCTGGTTTTCTAGTAATTTTCTAGGTAATTAACTTCTGTAATGGTGGGGAAGCTAGTGCTGTGTGGAGTTCTCTAAATCTCTAGCAGTGAGCCTTGGTGTGAAAATAATTGGAGCTCTGGCTTGTGTTTAGTCTCCACTTACTTTTTTTTTTGGAGCTGTTATTTGGATGCTTCAGTCCTCTGAATGGTTTCTGGGGTTTTAATCCTGTAGGGTCTTTGAATGGCAGACCTGTTCCAAAGCTGCTGTAGTTCAGCTTTGGGAATCTCAGGCTATGCAAACTCTTTATTCAGATGTCTTAAATATTTGGAAGAAGAGGGTTCTAGTCTGCACAGGAAGGTGCCCTGGAAGAGCAAGTCCCAGGAGCCTGGATATCTGCTAAGCAAAAGTGACACTTTGTTGGTTTTATCTGCTGCTGTGTAAGGGATCATGTCAGGCTCACTTAATCACTGAAAGGCTACAGAAAACATACTTGCTTTGTGAAGTAGCATGTGTTTTCAAAAATAAGGTTGAAATGCATTTGCATTTGCAGAAAATGTTGAAAAGTTAGCTCTCACAGCAGAAAAAAGAAATTTGAAATCTCAACCTGAATATCAGTCAGCTGCTGCTAAATTCTGTTTCTAGCTTTTGAACCATTTGCTCTCTGTATGTGTGTCTGTGTGCTTTGCCTGTCTTAAAGGGCTGTTGTGAAGTTAAGATTTTACCTTTTGAAATTACACAGCTGAAGCGTAAGGCTTCAGCAAGTTATCTGTCCAATTTCATTTGTTTGTGTTTGTTTTTGTTTTATTGAAAGAAAAGTGTTATATCCTCAAAATTGAATTAGCCATTCATGAAAACAATAAGCACTGTCAAGTGCATCAAAATCTTCCATCACAGAATCATAGAATTGCTTGGGTGGAAAGGAACCTTTAAAATGTCATGAAGGTCGCCTAGTCCAACCCCACACCGTGTTTTGTTTTTCTTTGTTTGTTTCTTTGTGCGTCCTGTTCATGATTCCCAATTCCAACACTGGATTTTTTGTCCCCCTCATCAATGTGTATCCAGCTCATACGCACCGCTGTCAGAGACCAGAGGCCTGTATGCTGGAGCAACTGTACTTTCTTCTCCTAGTACAGAAGAGCTGTCACAGGACCAGGGGGACAGAGCTTCGCTCGACGCAGCTGACAGCGGCCGTGGGAGCTGGACTTCCTGCTCGAGTGGCTCCCATGACAACATCCAGACAATCCAGCACCAGAGGAGCTGGGAGACGCTGCCTTTCGGACACGCTCATTTTGATAGTTCAGGAGATGGGGCGGGACTGTGGGCCTCAGGCAGCCACATGGACCAGCTGATGTTCCCTGACCATGGCACAAAGTATGGCAGGCAAAGTCAAGGGAGGGAGGGCCTCGATCAAGCACAGTCCAGAGCGAGCTGGGCATCTTCCACAGGATACTGGGGAGAGGACTCCGAGGGTGACACAGGTACCATAAAGCGGAGGGGTGGGAAGGATGTTTCGATTGAAGCTGAAACCAGTAGCATAACATCTGTACCAGCAGAGGAGACAAAGCCAGCTCCTGTCCCTGCCCACGCAGCCGCAGCATCAAGTAGTACCAAGGGGCTTGTTGGTAAGTTCAGTTTCATTTGCCATGAAGTATTTTAATTCATTTGCTTAAGTTTTCTCATATTGTTCTGCATTTCTTTTGTCCATTTTTATTTTCTTTTCTTCAATTTTTAAAACAAAAGTGAACATTTTCTAGTCTCTTTTAATTTTTTCTCTTTAACTAAGCATTTATTGCTAGGGAAAATAAAATATCATTTATTGTTGATTCTCAGTTCTGGCAGTGCCTTTGTGTTTCAAGAGAGCCTGCCATACATCAAAAAACTAGCTCAACTGCTGGGCAGTATTTTGAAAGGCTGATGTATTTAGATGTCAGTACCAAAATTTGAATTTTGCATCACAGTAGGGCTCCATAAGGCTATATTTAGAAGTCTTAGTAAATGCGGCCTGATTTAAGTGTTTTACTGTATACCTTTGTATGACTTGTCTGATAATTGTGACTATTCCTTGCTTCTGAAATGGGATCCCTTTGTGCTTAAATACCAACTGAAATGTTTCTTTGGACTGCTGAAACTGAAGAGGTTTCAAAGAAGTTAGAGCTGAAATACTTTTCTCTGCATTTAATAATGGAAAGATCAGATAATGTATAAATTAGTATGAAGGTGTCTCTGGCAGAGCTTAACATTTTTATCATATTGTTCCTTCTATGCATCCTAATCTGTGGGCCATCCAATACTTCTGAATTTTTGCCTCTTTTCTTCCTGTCATTCCCCCTCTCTTTGCCTTTTGTCAGGTTAGCATGAAGAACTATCTAAAAGCCATTTTTTGCTGACACAGCTGAATGTCTGCCAGATTGAGGTCATGCTGAGACCCACTGTGATAAACAGCTTTTCCATTTTCTGCCTGAGTATATTGCTTAGCAGTGGCCTTTTGCCTCAAAGCTTGGGTGCAGGTCTAAATCCCTGGGCTATCAAGAGGAAGAAGGTGAATGGATTCGTGCCAATCTCCAATTTTACTCTTTGATACCCTTGGTTTCCTCCAGAATGTGTAACAGGTGTGCTTCCAAACTTGCCTCTCAAGGCAATGCTTGCCAATACTTTTTTATAGACTTGAAAGAACATTAAAGACAGCTGCAAATTCAAGCCAACACAATTCCATGCCCTTCACTACTATTAATTAACTGTCCTGCAAATGTAACTCTGTGTATCACTATCCCAGAGAACCCAATGGTGTACATAGTTCTTTTGTACTTTATTGATGTCTTGCAGTATTTCAATAGAATTTTTCTACAATAGAGTTTTTCTATAGAACTTCTTATTTTCAGAAATCTTTGAATAAAGTTTCTCAGAAACATCTTCATGCTGGTTTGCTCAGTTAAACAGTCTATTTCTTTGTCCAAGAAATATGCGCTACTGGAAAATGTTTGGTTTTGTCTTAATACTAAGAATTTATTTTTAGTCTATAAAAATTTGCATCCAAGTAGCACCAGTCCATTTTAAGCTTGTACTGCCCTTTCAGTCAAATCATCCTGCCTGATGCAGGGTGGTGTTGTCATCAGCGCTTGTGCAAGAATATACAGTGTATGACAAGCTGTGCAAAGTAAATTGTCTGTGTCGGTGTTTTTTCCTGCTGTATTTGTAAGGTTTGTCATTGAAGTGGTCATATATTAAAAGGCTGGGCCCTCAATAAGTGTCCACTATCAAAGTCCCAGCTTACTTCTCTAAGTACTTAACTCTGAAACAGAGACTTTTGCCTATCTGCTGTGTGTCCCAGCAGATGCTTACGATTCTTGACTGATATTTTTTTCCTTTAAAGTTCTCTCTGAGAGGGCTTCTCAGTATGCCCTGAGTTAAGCCTTGTTCAGGTAAACAGTTACATCTCCGTGAGATCCACAGGTTAGGTGGTGGTCTTTCCATCTCCTAGATAAAATCATACTCAGCCATTGTTCTTATAGGAATGCTTTCAATTTTGATTTTGCAGAGATTACAACCATAGGGCCTGCAGGCAGCAGTGCATGCAAATAGTATAATGATGAAGCCCACTTTTCTTCCTGACCTCTTGGAGTTGTAGCTTATGCCTCATTAAGTAGTAAGATTTGTAGGAAGAAAATAATGTATCAGATGTATTTCTTGTTTCCTCTCCAAGATGCTAAAAACAAAAGAGATGAGCTCTTGGATGCAAGTTTTTATAGACTAAAAATGTCATCCATCTCCAGAAATAAGTTAATCATGCATGTGGAGAGATGCCAAAATTCCTGATGTTTATTATTTCTGTGGACTCCTGAGTCTTCCATGTTGCTTTGATCGCTGTACATTTTATTGTATATAATTGATGGAACAGCTTCAGTTGGGAAGTTTGAACAAATTCCCTGTGAAATTTGATGATTTTTTGTTAGACTAATGCTTCACTGCTGGAAGAATAGCTATATCCTGTGTATGTTGTATATTTTCTTGAGTGATTTATTTTTCACAAGTCTAGCATATGATAGTTTACCTTTGTCATTCAGAGTTTCTGTTCCTGGGCTGTTGAGTTGGTTGATATTTATTTAGCTTTTACCTGTCTGTTTTCCTTTGAGCATGTTCCTCATGCTGTCTCTAACAATCACCTGTTGTTTTTCCTGCAGCAAGAAAGGAGGGTCGATACCGGGAACCACCTCCAACTCCTCCCGGTTATGTAGGAATACCTATTGCTGAGTTTGCAGAAGGTGGCTCCCATCCCACCAGGAAGCCTCCAGACTACAATGTGGCCCTTCAGAGGTCTAGAATGGTGGCACGGACATGTGAGACTCATGGGACAGCAACTCCACAGCAGCAGCCGCACGGCCACTCAACTGGCAGGCCCGTGAACAAACCTCAGTGGCATAAACCAAATGAGTCAGACCCACGTCTTGCTCACTATCCATCTCAAGGGTTTTCCACAGAGGAAGATGGTAAATATCTACTTGTTAAATTTTGAGTGTGCTGCATGCAAAAAGGGTCAGTGCTTTCACAGACACAAAGCAAATTACACAAATCTTGCCATAATTTGAACTTTAGTTCATTTCAGAACTTGCTATTTGTTAACTTTTTTGGAAGGGAAGGAATTCAGTTCATCCTAAATGCAATTTAAAATTTGGAACATAGGTCCACTTGAATCTTGAACAACCACTCTCTGGAGGTACCTATGTTCACCTTGTACAGCCCTGCCTGCCATGATTTTCCACATTAAGCATGTATTTAACGATCAGAAAAGTATCCTGGTCTACAGAATACTTGACCATCCATTCCACAGAGCACTGTTGCTCAGGTTTATTTGGATAGTTGCTCACATTCTACCTGAAGCTCTTTACACTGTGAACACTGAGTCTGCCACTCCATTTCACATGATGAGCCCACTGCTGCCTCGCTACCTTGCTGCTCCTACAAATGTGTCTGCATCTTTATGCTTTAGCTCAACTGTGATGTTTTTCCATGGAGAGCTGGTGTAGCGGGATTGCAGCTTTAGGTCCTCAAAATTTAGGCAGGGTGGTGCCAGTATCACTCACATGAATGCTTTGTTTTGCTTAATGATAGAATAACATTCCCCTTCTCCCTCTAAGTGCTTAGTTACTAAGGTTTTAGGTGCAGGATGAACTTTGCAGTTGAACATGATGGGAAAAAAATGAAGTCTACCTTAACTGAATTGCCACAAACTTTGAGAGTTACCATGACAGAGAATTTTAATTGTTTCTACTAATGATGACTAAATTGAAGATATAATTAGGGGAAAATGTCAGATGCCTTTCTGAAGCTGTTAGATATCTAGGAGTATCTGTTGTGTTCCTCGGGATGAATAACTGCATCTAGCTCAGTTTAAGCATGTCCTTTTTTCTTCAAGATCAAAATTCCAAAGGAATATGTCTCATGAGACCTGAAATGTACTGAAATTTAGATTGTTTTAAAGTATATATACCTACACAATGAAATTGAGAACACATGAGCACCATGCACACAGTTGTTGCATGCACAGCTTGTTTCATTCAGTAGCAGTCTTGTTCTTTATAAACTAAACTCTGTTTTCCCTTATCCTCTTATGTTTGCAGAAGATGAACAAGTCTCTGCTGTCTAAGACTTGGACTTTTCTGGATCCAGAGTGAGCCACCTTAAAGGAGAGCACAAGAAGACATCCCTAGAATAGGAGCCTTGGAACTATGATTAAAGGATGGTGGACCTATTTGCCTCCTTCCCTGCCTTAAAGCAGCATGGGGCTTCTTCCTCTGCCCCTCCCCCTTCTGTCCCCTCTCCCCTTGCATGTGAAATACTGTGAAGAAATCGCCCTGGCACTTTTCAAACTGTGTTGCTTGAAATGCACAGTGCAGCAATCTCCAAGCTACCACTGTCGCTGTCTGCCACATCACACAGTATCATTCCAAATTCCAAGATCATCACATCAGGATGATTAACTCTGGCTGCACTTCCCAATGCCTGGAAGGGTGTTTTTAAATCTTCCTTTTAGATTTTAATCACAATCCTAGCACTTAGTCTCATTGGGATAATGAGATAAGTTAGTTGTCAAATTACATTTGGCCTTTAACCTACAAAGAGAAAATTGCTTTGAGATCCTTCAAGGAGGCAGTGCTTATTTGCTTGTTTACAATGCCTTTGTTACAATTTTGTATGTTTGTGTTTGGGAGATCAAATAGTGCATCTGAATAGTAATTACAGTATTATTTCACACCTGTAAGTAGGGTTGCCAGCCTGAGCTCCTGGAAGAATATTGCTATCACATGGCTGAGCAGGGCAGAAGGGAAGGCAGAGGTTGCAGGATGCAGCCTTTCCTTGACTACCTGGCTTTGCTCTTAATGTGCCCCACCCTGGAATCTTCACGAGTTTGTAAATGTTAGTGTTAACAGCATCCTCATCTGGGTCTGGTGTAAATGCAGAAACACAACTGGTCAGTGATCAAGAGGACACAGTGTGTCTCATACCTGTGCTTTGTGGAATACAGGATGGCATGCTAAAAGAAAAGTGTCCCATTGTAATAAGACAGATGGCAACCCCACTGTTAAGTTATATACTTTTTATTTTTAAACTATGTAGTAGTTATATTAAAATAAAAGTTAACTGGATAACACTGCAGTGAAGGCAAGTTGGGATGGCACAGCTCGTGTCAGCTGTTAACACTGATCTAATAACCTCCATCTATTGACTTCGACGTTAGGGGATAATCCAGCCTTTAAGTAAAAAAAATAAAGATAACACAGTTAGATTTGCCAGCCTTTGCAATGCAGAAATAGTCACAACTGTTAATGGCTTCATGGAACACTGCATGTGTAGAGAAGGCCAATGTGTAGCAACCACCTGCTCACAGCTGCTATTAACCCTATAATGACTGAAATGACCCTCCCCTCTATTTTTGTGTTGTTTTTGCACAGACTCCGGAGAAGTGAAGGCTGCCAATCCGAGTAGTACTCAAATGTGAGGAACTGCTGGTCTTGGATATTTTTTTTTTCCATTGAACTCAGCTGATCATATTGATCAGTAGATAAACGTAAATAGCTTCAACTTTTAAAGATCAAATTGCAGTGTTTTTTCACTGTATCAAACAAATGTCAGTGCTTTATTTAATTCTCTCTCCAGTAATCATAGCTTTTGTCTATTTGCTTATATATAACATTGTCAATTATGCATTTGTAATTTTACATGTAATATGCATTATTTGCCAGTTTTATTCTCAAGGCTATGGACCTCATGTGCATATAGAAATACAAAATCCTAGCTCTATCACAAGTTGCACAAATGTTATATAAGCATTAAGTAATTGTAGACCATAGGACTGCTAATCTCAGTTCGCTCTGTGATGTCAAGTGCAGAATGTACAATTAACTGGTGATTTCCTCATACTTTTGATACTACTTGTACCTGTATGTCTTTTAGAAAGACATTGGTGGAGTCTGTATCCTTTTGTATTTTTAATACAATAATTGTACATATTGGTTATATTTTTGTTGAAAATGGTAGAAATGTACTATGTTTATGCTTCTACATCCAGTTTGTATGAAGCTGGAAAATAAATAAATATAACATTAATGAAGTCCATAATGTTGATTATTGATTCTTATGCATTTTACATGTTCCACATACTTGAACAAATTTATGAAAAAAATTTACTTCTCTGTGTACTAATATTAAAGGGAAATTGCCAAGTGATGTGGGCAAACCACTGGTGTGGAGTTTTTCTTGATATACTGTTGTGCTGCTGATAATTTTGGAAACTTTGGTGTGTGTACTGCTGAATGAGAATGACTGATACTGTGAGCATCCCTAGCAGAAACATTTGAGATGCCAAAAAAGGTATGGACTTAGGTGTATGTGGAATGTAAACAGTTTTAAAGGTAAGATTGTGTTGATTTTATATTCTGAGTAGTGTAAAGGATCTGTTTTAACATTTGGGTAGGGAGAAGTATGCAAGGTGCTCCATTTGAGGTTTTACCGAACAAGGTATGTCAAATTATAAATATCACCCAATAGCATCCCCAGTATTAGAAGCTGATGTTAATTCAATATTAAATCTGTAGATTTTATTTTTTCCCAGAGGCTAGATTCTTTATTTCCAATGGTGTGCAGAAGACTGGTTTAAAATGGTACTGCTAAAGCCATACACAGCCGTATCCCATCGAGCTTTGAAATGCCTGGCAGGTGGTGTTTCCAAGTCTAAAATTAGTTCAATGCAAAGAGAAGCAATAAAATGCTGTTTAGAAATAAGTCTTCCTAACATAGCTGTAGAAATGATCCACACTTGGAATCATAAGAACGCTAAAAATCATTGAAAATATAGGACTTGTAAACATAGTGTTTTTATTACTGTAATCTCTAGCACTGTAAGAAAAGAAATTATGGATATTTAGATTTGTGTGGTGTAGTGGAACTACTCTTTGTGAATCTGTGGCTAATATTTGTTGGGTACATTTACACAAGCTAAAGATTAAAATTTGTTTTTACATGAGTAGAATGAAAATGCATTTTTACGTATTTTACTTACAAGATTGTCCTCCAGTAGTACTAAAGGCATTAAAGTGATAGGGAAATAATTCCTCTTACCAGCTTTTGAGGTGTTTGCACACTTGTCAATTTTTTCTCTGTGCTTGATATATTATTGAATTAGGCAGTGCTCCCTATCCTCCTGTTTATGCCTCCTTACTGTAATTAGTATTTTTAGATCACATTATATAGAGACATCCTCAACATAGCATCCAATATAGATAGCTTAATTTGTTATGGACTGAGTGATAAAAAACACATCACACAACAACTGATTCAATAGAAGTAAAGGCCTTGGTGTGACATCTGAAACAGGTTTCATATTTGTAATATGAATTTTGTACTTACTGAGAGGATCCCGCAAAATGCAGACAAGTAAATACCAATTGCTGGGATTTAGTGTTGCATTCACCAAAATGGAACTGAAATCTAAGGATTTTTTTTGTGTGTTTGAAGAAATGACATTTAATTATCTCTGTTATTTTATGGCTTTTTTTCCCTGAAACTTACTGAGGTAGATGGTACTCCTTTATGCAGTATATTGCACATTGGAGTCAGCACGAATCTGTAAAAGCTGAAGTATTGAGGGTACTGCTTCAATGGATTCATCTTGGTCATTTGGAGAAGCATGCATGTTTTACATCTGTAAATCTGAGACTCAAATATTTGGTCAAACTAAGGTGAGGAAATGGTTTTGTTTTAAAAAAGAAACAAAACTAAAAGCCCTCTATTTTCTTCAAGACTGGTAGGAAATGCAATAATTTTCCAGACTGTCTCATATGGATTGTTGCATAGTTGAAACAAAATCAGCTCTAGAGAATTCAAGTAATGATTTAATTGCAAGTATTAATATTTATGTATTCCTTGCTATGGAATGAGACATTAAAAATACTTCTGTGAATAAAGCCTATGTAGCAGCAACAGCCTCTCTAACATAAATTAAATAACACAGATCCATTGAAGAAAATATGAACGTTGTTAAAATTACTCTGAAAATTGACCCCCTCAGGAGACAGCAGCCTTGTGAGATGATTAATATAATTTTGTTCTCCTATCTCTAGATTGTTCTTTAAATAAGCTTTACAGTCTTGTCTCTAAAAATTGCATGTTTTGAGTGAAGACTGGGAGTGAAAGTAGGTTTATTGCTGATGTAAGATGGAATCTGTTACTTTCTGTTTACCACTGAAAATGTGATCAATGAAAATTCAGAGTTTTTACTAGACTATGAAAACCCTTAAAGTTCTCTCTTGCTTATATGTGGTGAGTATGTAGGAATTAGTTTAAGATATTCAACTACTAGCAACCATCAACAGCATAATTTTAAACCATTCACATTTGGTTTTCCTGGGATTAAATTTATACAGTGACACTCTACACACCTACACACAGATGCAGTCTCTGTAGAGAAATGAGTCTTGGCTCTCTGTGTCAAAACTCAAGTTTGTGTTAAGTAGAAGTGCTGGCTTCTCCTCAGGTGTAGACTCATAGCTCCCTCAGCTTTTTCCCAGTGGCTTGACATGCTCAGTCTTCTCTTCCAGTTTTGAGAATTAATTTGGATTTTCTTTCCTTATTAGGTCGATCCTTAAAGGTGTAGTTTTGGCCTTGATAATTTAACGTGTGAAAGGAGGATTATTTTCTTTGCAGCACTGTTGCCCTTGCTGACAATAAAATCCTTTATGTATGTACATAAAACCATTACATATATAAAACCCCATTTTATATATGTGTATGTATAGAAAAAAATGCATTGTATACTATTGCAGCACCTAGGATATCTGCACTGGAAAATAAGCCAGTGCAGCATTATTTAAACCAATTTTTTTGAGTGAAACTTACATTGGAGTAGTGATGTTTAAAATGCTTTCTCAGTAACTACCAAACAGTTTTGATATGTAGTTGTTCTGATACAGTTTCAAGAAAATTTTGCCACTTGTGCCCGGGTCAATAGGTGTGGCAGAGGTAAATCTCCTAGGTGCTGTATGCAATATGTTTTGAGGCTTTCCTCATAACTAAAGAAATATGAATAGTTTTTAACTAGTTTTATTGAGCTTTGTGTAACAAGTAAGATGCTCTGAACTGTGGCTTTCTAAGAGAAGGTAGGCCATGAGGCCCAGGATGGCTTTTCTGCCTTGGTGTCTTTGATCAGAGTCCAAGTAAAATACAGGAAATTGCACTGATAAAAAGCAACCTTCCACATGGAGGCCCTATTTCCAACATTGGTGTAGAACTGGATTTGTTCTGGTTTGGCAGTCCTGGGAACCCTCATGTGACCTTGATACATATTTTACTCTTAAGGAGAAAAACTGCTGCTGCATTTCTTACTTGGGAGGCTGATCCATTCCTCTGGTTGTCAAAAGATATTGCGCCTCCATGTGCTGGTTTATATGTGGATGTAGTTTTTGCTTTGCACATTCTTTGGGCTGAGCAGCTTTCTTCCCTTCTCCCTTCTTGTCCCCATACCTTACAGTGGCCAGATGTTCTTCCTATCTGTCCTGCCAGAATAAGTCAAACTTAAGCGGGACAGGTAGAGGGAAAACTTCTGTATGTACTCTGTATCTTGTGCAGTTTGTTTGTGGAGTTTTGTTGTGTTTATTTGGTTGTTTCTGGTTTCTTTGCTTTTAATGTCAGTGTCTAAAAATGCTGCTTAAAATGAAGCATGATCTGCATATTGATCTGAATTTTATTCGAGTTTTGTCACTGTGATTACCACAGCATCACATTCTCCTCTTACAATATTCTGATCTGTTCTTAGTCCCTTGCAATACTGCACTCTCAGCCATTTGTGCTATAATGATTATTGTTCATTATTAAGGTAATAATCTGATCATCAAGAGCTCCAGCATTAGCTCCAGCAGTAGTCCCTCTCCAAACTGATAGTTCCATGTCTTACAGCACATAGTTTATTCACTCTGGTGCAGGTAGGTGGTTTATTTTACTTGATATTGCCCCTCCCTTGCATTTTATTCCTTTCTGTACTTTCTCCAGGATCTAGAAACAATCTTCTATTTTGAGATTAGGTCAGACTGATGACTTGTTTGTCCCTATATTTCTCACGTTTGTTATGTGGGAGGAGTCCCCTGGTGTAGTTCCTCATGTGACAGCTTCACCAGGTCTTGTTATTCGGTTTGTGGTATCAAATACTAGCTCTTTCATAACTAGAAGCTATAGTACATAGCTGTAGATGGAATATTCCTGAGCTCTCTTCTTTCTTGGCCATATAGTGGCACTGCGGACTCATTTTGGTTTCAAGATATTTATTCCGTTGAAGACTTTGGCTTTTTGTGTTAATAAAATGCCTAATTCAGATGGAGTTCTGTCCATTTTGATTTTTCTTCTCCATCCTCCAATATACTAATTTGTCAATCTTTGTTTCATTTGCTTATTTTGGTTTGGGTTAGAGGATAGGTTTGCCTGGTTACTCAATAAATTGTTTTGGTTTTATTTCTTACCCTTGCTGATGACACATTCTGTTCAGCCTTTGTCTCTTGGGTAACCTTTGAAATAAGTGAATATTTCACTGTAAGTAACATTAGCGGAGAACTTGGCTGAAGAGTTTTATTCACGTTCTGGTATTGTCCTTTGAGAAATTCTGTGCCTTCTTAGTAGAGGAGATAAAACCTGTGAAATGCAACTTCCAAGGAAACCTGGGATGCTGTGCACTGAGAGGAGTTAGTAGCACAGTGGAATGTTTAGACTGAACAGCCCTGAAACTGGTAGAAGTCTTTCTGTCATTAAGGCTGAACATAAAAGTTTGAAATTAATACTGAGTTTTGTTTTATGTTCAATTAGTGTTGGCAAAATTGCCGAGCTTCCTGAGGTTTTGCATGCTATGCCTTGGTCCATGTGAAGTTCATTTGGCAAATCACTCATTGTATTTATGAAAAGCTCATAGCAGAGATTTTACCGAAATTCATATTCATATGACTTATGTATTTATTGCTCTTGAATATGATCCAACAAGCCATTCATGTTTTAAGTGCTTTGTTGACTATGAAAGGGTGCGCTTTGCTGCTTCTCCTCTTCCCAGCACATACGTGCTTTTCCTCTTTCTCATGCCTCCCTTGTTGTTCTTTAGATGCATAATTCTTCCTCCCTGTTAACCTCTTCCTGTGGCTTATATTAGCAGCTTTCTCACACAGCTTCTCTTTGCTCCTTTGTGGAGCACAGCACCACCCATTTCCTTCCTCCCAAAGTGTGTTTTGTGTGTAGTCCTCAGAAACAATGGAAGGAGGCAGCACTTTAGTGCTCAGAAAGCTTGAAAGGAGTGTACCCAGACAGGACAAATTCAGACTCCAATTTTTTGTCTGCATGTATATAGCCCTTTTCTCAATTGCTGCCTGAAAGGTGGATTGTTCATGTTTCTGTGTAGTGCCCATAATATATTCATAGCATAACTCTTGCTTTGTTATGATCTGATGAATACAAAGTTTTTTTTTTGTTTTGGTTTTGTGCTGAAGTCCTTGTCAGATAGAAATGGAGTGTGGCTCAGGACAAGTGAAGGGATTTGGGGAGGAGGGGAACTGAGGGACCAGCTGTGGTTCTGGCCAGATTTCTCAAATGCAAACAGTAATCTTACAAGGCAGAGGGGTCTGTTGTATAATTGAAAGGGTCTATTTAGTCTATTATATTTTGTAAATAACATTTTTGCTGCTTTTCATGCTTAACCAGTATGCATTCTGTATAAAAACATGCTTCTTGGCAAAATACTGTTGAAGATCTGTACAGGACTGAACTATCTCCATGTTGTGTGTTACAGGCTCACCAGGGAAGTGGGCACAGCACCAGCCTGCCAGAGTTCAAGAAGGTTTGGGCAATGCTCTCAGGCACATGGTGTGCCTCTGAGGGCTGTCCTGTGCAGGGTCAGGAGTTGAACTTCAACGATCATAGTTGTTCCATTCCAGCTCAGAATATTCCGTGATTACAATATTTGTTTGGCTGGGATGTCTCCATCCTGATGCTTGCTCTTCAAGCAGTTGACTTTCCAGAGTGGTGTGCATAGGCATTCTTTTTTGGCGTAGCTTTTTTGGTGCAGCTTTATGTTTTGCTCTTTTAATACTTTTTATGAAAACTGGCGTGTCACACATTTAATGTCTTTGAAATCCTGTGGGTCTTCTGTAATTCACTGAAGATTGTTTCCAGTTCTTGGTTGCTTATACTGTAGAGCTACCTTGGTTAAGGAGTCCATTGGATACATCCTGTTTCCTTTCATGTGGCATGTAGGTGGGCTGTAACACTGCCATTTCAGCTAGAATGCAGCAGTTTGCAAATTCTGATGGTCTCTGAGTAGGTGGAGTAATGTCTTTAGGCAGTTAACATCACACTTTTCCAGGAGGGGATTGGACTAAGGCTTGCAGAGGTCAGTAAGTGTCCTGTAGGTACTATTGCCAATTTTAATTACACTTTTCCAGATATTTCTGGCAGGTATTTCAAGGTTATGGTTATACTTTCCTTCATGTTATCTTTGCACTAGGGACAGAAATGTTGTCACTTGTGGGCAAAGCTCCCTTAAGGGCCCATTTGAATATCTGGAAGTCACTGTGCACAAGTATTAATTTAAACATGTCAGTCCTCTTGCAGTGAGCAAGTTACTCTGTTCAGACAAGTGATACAATCTATAACTATCACTAAGAGTATGAGGTGATTGTTTGTTTAAATCACCTGGATCTGATGCAGATATTATTATGGTGTCTTTGTGACTACTAGTGTTTGATTTAAGTTTCTAATTTCAGCCTTTGTTTTGCAGAGTTTGTTTATAATTGTGAATGCAATGAGTTCTCCCTGAAGTAAATGTGTCACACGCTGCATCTTTTTAAATCTTGCTGACCTCTAAGCTGCTAGGATGTCACACTGCATTGTTTGCTCTTAGTACATTTTTTGCTTTGTTTTTTATTAACCTAAGTGCTGTTTGAATTTTTCATTTCAGGTTTTGGGGTTGTTGAGGCTTCTGAATTTGTGTTTTAACTGAAATCAGGAATTCAGTGATGTTTATGCAGCGTCAGCAGCGGCAGCCTTTATTTCTTTCATGCTTGTAAGCTTGTCCTTGGTTTCAGTGTTGTCCTGATGATTGTGTCCTCATAATTTTAAAAGCTTGGGCTGAATTTTTGCTTTCAACTTCTGTATACTGCTAAAGAAGTCTTTGCAGCTGAATGTATTTGCTGCCTCCTGATGTGCTGATGCTATTCCTCTTTGCATCTCCTGCTAGTCTGAGTGTCACAAACAATTTCTTCTCCTTGTGTTGAAGAGCACTAATGCTGCATGCACAAGCTTCCCTTGACACTTAAGATGGACTTTTCTTGGGCATAGTTCCATTTGCAGTTGGTGTCTTTGGACAACAAGAAGAAATTTTCTCTTGAGGATATATCTCAGTATCAGACAAATGGCTGTGAAAGAAAATGTTGATCCTGTCCTATCTTGTACTGTTAGAATTCTTAATTCTTCTCATGGCAGCCGGTACTGCAATGTTAACTTCCTGATTATTTTCTTAAAACAGTCTTTCATGCTGTGTACTTGTATGTCCTGATAGGATGTTCCTAAAGGAAGCATTTTTATGGCTGGGATATGGAGTAGCCCAGATTTGCAACTGTTTCTGCTGCAGATACTTGATAGGCCTTCCTTAGTCCAATTGGCAAAGACAAAGTAAGAAGTGCATAATTAGCTAGGATATGTAGTTGGCATTCGCAACACTTCATACTGTGAAGTGAATAAATTTGCTTATTTCTAAACAGTGGAGGACCAATAATGCTGTGGATTTTTAAACAAGATTTCTAAAAGCAAGAGTTACACTCCTTTTTATTAGGATAATCTACCTTAATTCTCTGCTCACACTCCCTGATATTGCAACTATATTATCCAGTGTTTTAGTTCTAACACTGATTATGATGTAGACCTGTATCATATGGTTCTAGTGAGACATAATTTAATCAGAACAGAAATCTCAACTCAGTTCATTCTGGTGTGCCTGGAGCTCTGAGCTGAGAGGATCCTGCCCAAATTTAAAACAGTTGCCATTTGGTGTGGGTCACACCAAAAAGGCATTGTGGTTGAAGCAGGAGCTTCTTCATATTTCTGATGCTCTGAAAGTGTGCGTAAGTGAAAGGCACACATGAATAAATGGGAAGAATGCAAATTGCTGACCTGCTGAAAGCAGTCATGTCCCCCCTTCATCCAAATGAGCTGCTTGACAGTAGTTCAGGCTCCTGTGCCCTGCTGGGCTGAAGGCTCTCTTGTGGGCTGTCCCACTTCCCGTGCCTTGCTGGATCCCTGCCTGCCTTGTGTCCTTGTGGAGACAAGGGCATGAAGCTGACTTAGCTAGTGATCAGTGGTGTTCTTTTGATTATTCACCTAGGGTAGTCAAGTAAATTGCTGTTGCTGCTGTTTGGAGTTTCAGGGTTGCAGGTTAATGTTTTATACATTATTTTACTGCTTTTCTTCTGTCTTCAGCTATATATCTTGCAGTCTTTGTCAATTTAGCCTATACCAATATTTGTTCCATATATAATCTTTCACTGCACTGTACCAGCACAATCTGTCCTTCATTTGAGTCCCTCCTCATTGTTTACCTTCATTTACTACATCCAATTTGTATGCTTAATTTAGACTGGAGACCCTGTAAGAAAGGCAATGTGCATTTATAAAATAATATCAGTGCATAATTCTTGGCTTTTTTCTTTCTCAAAGCATGCTCTGCATTACCAAGGTTACAAAAAACAAAGGCAAAAAAAAAAGCCCAGTTCTCTGCAGATTTCTTGAATTATAGATGCACACTTAAATAGCTTAAAATACACTGCTTGCTCTCTGAAGGTCACCTTTTTTCTGAAATATTATTTTATAAATGAAATGTGCTGGGATTTTAGAAACATGGAATTGGCCAGATGTACCCAATCAATACCTTTCACAAAACTGCTAAAAATATGTACTTGCAGAATACTGCATGTTGATGACATAGCATTTATTCTTATTAGAATAAATTGGATTTTTCAAACATGAGAGTTCCGTTAAAGTTATTGACGACTTCATACATACTGAAGAAAGAAAAATAGTGATAAATTGACTAAGACTGATATTAGTATAATGGTCTGGAGAATTTGAACAAGTGGAATGCTAACTTCAATCCCCAACTTTTGCCCAGCACAAAAAAAAAACCCAAAAAGAACTTAGCTCTTCCAGCTTTTTGTTAGAAAATGGCATATTTCATTCCAAGGAGAAAAATGTACAAGGAAGGGCATTCTTCCAAACCACAGAGCAGACATCATGCTAATCTGGCCTTCACTCAGTAATCTTCAGGTATACTCACATTCTGGCCAAATAAAAAGCATACAAAACATGTGTAATACACACAAATAAAGGCTTGAAAGCAGTAGGTTTTGCAAGACAGGATGAGAACAATTTTTCGCTATCCATTAGTGCTAGAAACAGCAGTCAGGTGAGATTAGATTTTTTAGTTTACATGTCTCATTTCTTGTCATAAATGAGTGCTAAATTTAATTCAAACTAATATGAAGAACAAAATACAATTCAGAAAATAAGGCATAAAATAAAATGAGAAAATGACTACTTAAAATTATGTCATAAGAATTAATACCCAAAAAAACCAGTTGTGGAATCTTGTTATTTAAAATCAAATTGCCTGTATTCATAATGATAAATTATATTTTAAGTTGACAGGCTGATTCTGCCAGCTGATCATTACTTTGAGCTGGTTTTGGGTCTCCCTTTCATCTCAGGTGTGGTAAGTCATAAGCCATCTACACATATTTACAGACGGGTAGGGGGCTGGGGCAAACAGGGCTTGAGGCAAGCACAGTGTGCTTGGCATGTTTATGGTCTTCTTTGACTGCAGTGTACAGTGCAGCTGTTGCCAGGGCCTATTCCCCTGGGATCCAGGTTAAGGACATCACCAGGAACCTTCCCAACCTTGGACTGCTACCTGTTATCGTTGCTCTGTGTGAGTGGTGATGGAGCTGCAATGTGTAGTCCAAGTGCAACCAAAAGAGATTTCAGGGCCCTTGGCATGGTTGGTAGTGGAATCTGGAGGACAGGTGCTTCTTTCCTCTGTCTTTCCAGTTCCAGGCAGCTACATGGGATGAAACAAATGGGACCATACCGTTAAAACATGCTCCGTGACTGGTGCTTCTAACAGTTTTGGATTTTTCAATAATGGGATGGGCTACACAGCACCAGACATCCTGGTGTCAGATGGGATTCCCATTTCTCAAAGGGGGAAGGGAGGTCTTTCCTCATGAGCTGGTGGCGCTCAGTGACAGAGCTTTAAGCTAGACTTGGCAAGGGAGAGGGATAATAGCAGGACTGCATGTGACAAGCTGTGGGATAACACACCAAGGTTAGAAGGACAGGGTGCTGGTGAGAGCCCTCAGCCTGTTGCTCTGAGATCTGCTGGCTACACTGAAGCACCTGAAGCTCTACAAAGATGAGCCATATAGAGGCAGCCAGCCAGAAAAGGAAGATCAAGGAAAGCGTCCTGCCCATGATGAGCAAAGCTGGCAAATGGATGACAAGGGGAAGGCTGATTTACTCAACAATGTCATGGAATAGATGCTCCTGCAAGCTGTATTAAGGCACGTAGAGGACAGGGAGGTGATTTGAGACAGCCCCCATGGCTTCAACAAAGGCAAGTCCTGCCTGACCCACCTAGTGGCCACATCAAATGATTCTGTTCCTATACTCCACTCTGGTGCAGTTCTGGCTTCAGCTTTGGAGCCCTCAGCACAGGAAATACATGGACGTATTGGAGCAGGTCCAGAGGAGGGCCACAAAAAATAATAATAAGCATGGGACACCTCTGCTGTGATCAAAGACTGAAGGAATTGGAGTTGTTCAACCTGAAGAAGACTCTGGGGGGACCTTGCTCTGGCCTTTCAGGGCTGAAAATTTAACAGGACTTGTAGTGGTAGGAGTGAAGGAGTGTGGAAGATGAGACAGCTACAGAAGCTGAGCTGGGTAGTGCTGCCGACCTCTTGGCCCTGGTACAGTGTAAACCGTGGGAGAGATAAACTCAAGGCAAGAACAAAAGTGAAGACATCATGTCTGGTCACTCTGATGAGAGAAGATGGAACAAGGGCATTGCTGGCACAAAATAAATAACAGGGACTTGATAAACAAAAAGATTATGTTGCTATGTTAACAGGGGCAAAGGGGTCTGAGTAGCAAATTTTGCATGGAATTTAGAGAACTATAAATATCGGTGATTAGTGTAATAAACTGGCTTTGCTTGCATAGTATGGTCTGTGTCTCTCAATCCCAGCAAAGGAGTAATGATTTTAGACTAAAAAGGATAGATTCAGACTAGATATAAGGAAGAAATGTCCCCCACAATGAGGGTGGTGGAACACTGGAACATTTAAGACCTGCCCAGAGAGGTGGTAAGATGCCCCACTTGTGGAAACATGCAAGGTCAGGTTGAACAGAGTTCTGAGTAACATGATCTGGTTGAAAATATCCCTGCTCACTACAGGTGAGGGTTGGACTAGGAGATTTTTAAAGGTCCCTTTGAACCCAAACTGACCTATGATAATCCACATTGACAAAATATCAGGTTCTTACCTGTACCCAAAATATCTGCTACCTTCTTAAGACACCTAGAAAACATCTGGAGAATAATATGGATGGGATAAAAAGGCATTGAGATATTATGTTTTAAAAAGTGGCAGAGAGAAATAGGGAAATCAAGGCTGTGCTCCTGATATTCCTGATACCAGTTTGTGCCCAAGTATTGCAATGTGCTCCAAAAGGATGTGAATATTACAGGTAGATGGTATAATTGCATATAGTCAGAGCAGAAATGAGGGAAGGGAAAGGCAGGATGAAGAGGAAGGGCCATAGTTGCTGGAACTCCAGCAATGAGAACTGGACTGCTCTGAGGGTGTGCCTGTGTGCCTGCAGCTGATGGGGAGCAATCCCTCCCACGTCTGTATTGTGTGTTCTGCAAGATCTGCAACCTAAGTGCTTCACACCGGTCATGTGGGCCGAGCTGTTCCAGGGAGAGGTAAGCTAACCTGGAAATGCTTTATGAGCATTCTGTGTAAATGCATTATGTATTATTCCTCTTTATGCATGAGGAAAGGCTGAGGGATGAGTGTCAGTGTGTGCTGGAGACCTCCTGTGCTGGCTCTGCAGAACTGCAT
This sequence comes from Zonotrichia leucophrys gambelii, assembly GCF_028769735.1. NCBI lineage: Eukaryota > Metazoa > Chordata > Aves > Passeriformes > Passerellidae > Zonotrichia > Zonotrichia leucophrys. The sequence continues at coordinate 22,093,249 of NC_088173.1, read as the reverse complement.
TTCTTCTGGGAAGGCCTGAAGTTTATTTGGGTTTCTCTGTTAGTTACAGTGCTGCATGTCTCTGCCTAAAAAATCCTAACATGATTACTTAGTTATGGAGGAGGTATTTTGCCTGAAGATAGTGCTGCACAATTCTTCAATTTAAAGTAACAGTTTTGTAAAGAAAATTAAGAAGAGACTCTTAAGAGACTCTTAAAAAAATAGCTGAATTTTAGAAAATTGTATGGTATCCACACGCGGTAACTACTTGTGTATTAAAGAGCTGTGTTTACTGTAGAGTAAACTTCAGATATGCTGAAATTGCAGGAGGGTTTTTTGTCTCTCTTCTCTTTTTTTGGCCTCTTTGGTCATGAGGCAGCCCTGAGTTCCTGGCAATGGTTAGCATGTCCAAGGAGAATGGAAGAGTTGAGAATGTGATGTTCTTACCTGTCTAATCCTACATAAACTATTACAAATAACACAGCTTCAATGTCTTTATTACTCCGTTTTGAGAAGTGTGCTTCAAGCCCAAGTTCTGGGAGCACACGTGTCCTGTTTACATTTGGAGATTGTTACTTGGAAGATGAAACCTGTGATGTGAGGTGAGTGAACGAAATAATTCTTTTCAGTACTTCCAGGAACCTCTGTGTATGTGTCCAAACCTTATTGCATCAAAAATATGCTTTTATCACAGGAAAACATTGTCACTAGCCAATAAGTAATCTCTAGAGCTGAGGTCTCTTTTCTGGAATGAAATATTTGTCTCTGTAAACTTATTTCAATTATATTAACTTTCCAGTGTAAGTTCATGGATGCCACTTCTGATTGTTTGAATGTTAGAACTTTTTGGTTACATTAGGTGTCTATGTCAGGTGCTGTTCTGCCCCAGTATCAAAAGACAACCTAAAAATGAGACAGCAACTGCAAAGTGAGAAAGAAAATACTTTTTTTTTTTTTTAAGTCTTGCCTCCTGCATAGATTTTCTGATATTTCAAGCCAAATAAGCTTTTCCATGCCATTTCCTATACATCAACAGAATACTGAAATTAATCCCAGGTGTGCCGTCACATTTCAAAGAGATGAGAGTGGTATATCAGTACAATATAGTGTAGTAAATTTTGCTTATTCAAGAATAGACATTATATCTTAAACAAATCATTAAAATGATCAACATTTATGGATTTTCTTCAAAAATTACTAAATCCTTGGGGAAGCAGTTGCCTTCTGCAAAACATGCTATTAAGAAGCCTGTTTCAAGCTGCTTTATTATAATATCAGTAATGGGAAGCAAAAATTTGGGCACTGGAGTTTTTTTTGGAAAAAACATGCACCAAATGCTGTGAGCCTTGTTTAGAAAAACAACATCATGCAAGCTGACAGCAGGTGGCTCTTTTCAACTTGAACTATCAGCAACAAGTGTGTGACTGAATTTTCTTGGCACTCAGCAGGCCATCTTGGATGGGGACTAGTATGCAGACACTTGGCAAACAGGCCAATTATTCCCACTAGCTTTGCTTCCAAACTGATGTTCCACTTGACTACTTGGTCATTGCCTTTAGATGAAAAAAACAAAATTTGCAAATATACTTTAGTAGTGGAAGACACATAGGAACAGTGATGTATTAGGAGTTGCCAATAGCAAGACAAAAAATCTTCGCTCTGGAAGGTAACAAGAGCTGTGGTAAACTTCAAAATCTGTCATAAACTAGAATAGCTCTAAAGATCTCAAAATCAAGGCAAATGCTGCTCAGCAGAATGGTTTTTGGAAAGCCTAAAGAAGAAACAAACTCAGTTCATAAAAGATTGAAGCAAAAATTTTCCTTTTCAAATAATGTAAAGTGTTTTCATTTTTACTCATCACTGAACACAGATCTGCCTTTAAGCTACTTGACATTTGGAATGGCTTTCTGTGTCTCTGCTTGCCAACTCCTTGTGCTTGATGTTTAGCTGTGCCTGCGTACATGTTCTTGCCTGCTAAAAGCATGTAACATTTGCAAGTCATAGCATGTGTAAGTTTTGACACGATCACAGGCTGAGGTTGGAAGGGACTTCTGGAGGTCATCTGCTTAAACTCACCTGTTCAAACATGATCACCTACAGCCAGTTGCCCAGGGCCATGGCCAGATGGCTTTGGAATATCTCCACGAGGAAGACTGTATCTCTCTATGCAACCTCTGCTGGTGCTCATTAACCCCTGCAGTAAAAAAGTACTTCTTTGTGTTTAGAGGGTCTCTTTTGTTCCAGTTTGTGCCCATTGTCTCTGGTTCTCTCACTGGGCGTCACTGAAAAGAGCCTGGTTCTGTCACCTTTACACCCTCCCTCCAGATGTATGTGCACATATATGAACCACCTTGAAATTTCTCTTCTCCAGGCCAAACACAGAATCATAGAAAAAACAGCCACTCTCAACCCTTCCTAAGAGTAAAAATGTGCCATTCCCTTAATTATCTTAATGATCCATCACTGGAGTTTCTCTAACGTGTCCATGTCTCTCTTGCACTGGGGATGCAGTAGTCCAGGCATTACCTCACAAGTGCTGAGACGAGGGGAAGAACCAACTGCCTCAACCTGCTGTCAACACACCTAATGCAGTCCAGGAATCCTCTATCCTTTACTGCAACATTGCTGGTTCATGGTCAGCTTGGTGTCCACGGGGTCCCCCAGGTCCTCTTCCTCAAAGCTGCTTCTCACCTGAGTAACCATCAACATACAATGGTGCATAGAGTTGTTCTTCCCCAGACCCAGGACTTTGCACTTACCCTTATTGAACTTCATGAGGATCCTGGCAGCCCATTTCTCCACACTGTCCGAGTCCTTCTGGATGGCAGTGCAAGCCTCCATCATATCCTCCACTCTTCCCAGCTCAGCGTCACCAGCAAACCTGCTGAGGGTCCACTCTGCCCCATCATCCAAACCATTATTGAAAATGTTGTACAGGAGTGTTGACCTAAAAGACATACTGCTTATTTATTGCTCTTCAGCTAGATTTCAATCAATTTCCATTCCCTGGGCCAGGATATACAGCCTGTTTCCAGTCCATCTCATTGCTTGTTCAGTTTTCTCTACGAGGTTCTTGTATGAGACAATGTCAAAAACTTTATTGTTGTCCAGGTAAATAATATCTATTTCTCTCCTTCCATCTATTTGACCAGTCATTTTAGAAGTTTTTCTCCTTGGTATTGAGCATTACTTCCTCTGAGTGATGCTGATGACTCCTTTAAAACTCTTGTCTTTGATATGACTGGAAACAGTTTCTGGGAATTGTTACTCCATCATATTGCCAGGGACTGAGGTGAGGCTGACTGGACCTGGAGTCCTCATTCTTGGAGACAGGAGGGATATTTACTTTTCATCAGTCCTTGAGTATTTCTCCTAATTGCCATGATCAAAGAATATCAAAAGTGGCATTGTGATGATAACTACCTGCTCTCTCAGCACTTACAAGTTGTCATGGACTTGTAGGACATCAGGACCCATAGACTTGGGTAAATCCAGGTTGGCCAAGTAGCTCTTGACTTCATCACCTCCTACCAAGGACACAGCTTCCTTGCTTCAGATTTTCCCCATGATGTCTGGCAGCTGGGGGTCCCGAAGGCCAGACTTGCTTGAATAGGCTGCGGTGAAGGCAGCATTTGGTACATCAGCCTTTTTCAATGTCCTCTATCACCAAGGACTCTGCTTCATTCAGCAGTGGGCCCACATTTGCATATAAGTGCATGTGTAATAAAGCTCCTAAAATATTAATGGGCAATATTTTTGGAGAATTCACCTTTTAAGTAATTTACTGTATTACCATAAAGGTCTTGCTAGAAGCAGTGTGTACTAGCAGAACTCTCTTCTGTTACTGAATTAACATAAGGGCCTTTTAATAAGTGAAACCATCTCTTCTGTTTCACAATCTGTTACATTATAATCATGCTTTACATACTGTTATTGCTGTTGGGGATAGATCCAGCTGGTACTTATTATCTCAACAGATTCATTGTATAATATGAAACACCATGTACTTGTATCAGTTGACTTATAGCCTATTTTAGGTATCGAAAAAATATAGCCTATTTTAATGGGAAGATAAAAAAAATGTTTTGAGAAAATGAGGTGAGCTTTTTAGGTTTCTTATTTTTTTTTCCTTATTGGTATTTCTAGGATTTATTCAAGAATTTTTATCTTTTTTTTTTTTCCTGTGGAATAACATCAGCCAAATTTCAAGTGCCTTCAGTACATTATACATCTCTGTGTGCACAGCTTGCGATGTATACTTGGAAGCTGGGAATGTTTGCAGCTGCAAAACTGTCACATGCAGGTTTTAAAAATGCTGTAGTTATGTTTCAAAGTAATATTTATTAGCAGATTCATTCACAAGCCTGACAAAAAGCTTCTGCCTTCAAACAATGTACTTCTTACAGTCATCATCCTAATGTTGGAGAGTCTAATAATAAGTTTTCAATCCTAAAATATGAGGGTATAATTGAATAGAAATAGGTCTATTTTAAGAAGAAATTACTTCTCAGATGACAAGTTTCACACATCCAAAATAGGACGTAAACCGGTGCATCCTTTGTGCAGAATTATTAGACATTTTGATGAAAAATATTTGAGTTTGAATTTCTTTTTATTAGCAAAATTATCTTTTTTCTGCTTTTCCTTTCTGTGTGTCCCTTCCTACCCCACAATGAGCAGTTTCCCAGAGTTACTTAAATCAATCTAAGCCCCATCTTGGGAAAGCTGTTCTCACTTTGTGTTAGCACAGACATTTGATATGCCAGATACAGAAACTGATATGAGTGGAAGCAGCCTCAGGGAAAAAAAGTGTAGCTGGATCAGTTTCCCAGAGCAGGGGTAACACAGCTGAAGAAAAAGTAATCTGTGGCCAGGGAGGGTGTGGTGCAGAGCAAAACGATCCCATTTTGGCAACCGCAGCCTTCACTGATGTTATCATTCTTTATCTCTCCAGGTTCGGCTGTCTTTGCACGGACACTGGCTGACTCATTGATCTGTGGAAATACCCAGCCCAGCACTTGACTGGTCCTGCCACCTCTCGCAGCCTCCTGCCCTGTCCCCAGGCCCAGGCAGGCGGTGCAGCCAGGTGTGCACAGGAGTGCAGGGCTCTGCCTGTGTGGCGGAGGCTGCTTGCTCCCCAGTCTTATACAGTGCTGGGTCAGATGATGCCATACTCACACTGCAGCCAAGCTGTTTGTTCCAATAGCTTTTTCTGGAAATGATGTGACACTGCAAGTGGATCTTCAAAGAAGAATAAGAAGGGAGAAACTGGTACTGTATTAAACATGAGGTTTACTTTCTCCATTTAGACATTAGATGCAAATGCAAGTGATATATGCTAATATTAGTCTAGGTACTTTCCTTGTATTTCATCTGTGCTCTTTCTTGTCTTTTACTTAAGCCACCTGTGTGTACATATGACAACACATTTGTACTCTCTGTATGTATTTAGCAAGTGAGCCCAGTGAATTTTTGATTTCATCTATGGTGTTTTCTTCTCGGCATAAACTGAAGTTATGTTTTTAGTGCAAAGGCAAAAGGTTCATTTTGCTTTCAGCAGAGAGGGACTCCTGATTGCAGTTACATAAAAATCCAAAGGAGGTGAGTAAATAGTTCATAAAAGTGACTCTGAACTCATTAAAGTAAGATAAAATTCCAACATAGATTGTGTAATGAAAATAATGCTAAATTTAATAAACTCCCTTAACTCACTGCCAAAAAACCCCCCAAACCCACCACCACAAAAAAAAAAAAAAACACCCAAAAAAAAAAAAAGCCCAAAAAACCCAATAAACCCCCCCCCAAAACCAAACAAATAAAAACTAAACAAAAATTTAGTTCTCAGTTTTAGGTAGCTGATTTCAAATCGGTTAACTTCAGTTTGCTTTCTCAGAAGTTAAGAGCTAAACTCAGGTATCCAACAAGGTAGAGGAATTAAGTCAATCATAATGTTTAATATCACATCAAAACCCCAAGACTTTGTCAGTAAAGTGTTATGAGGGAATGCTAGGATACATATTTTAAGGAAATGGGTGTCTGTGAAGAACATGAGACTATCTTTGATGAAAACCCTCAAGTGTGAAAGAGAGAGGACACTGCCATTCAAAGTCATTCACTACTCTATGAGAGACTTTGTAAAATTCTTGGTACTGCAAGAAGTTAACTCAGGTGAAATTACATTTATTGCCAAACTGGGCACATTAACCTAATATGTCAGTGCTATTTATCTTACAGAATAGTTTACAGAGAGGGCCCACCTAGGGTCTGCAGCTTGATTTTGACCATAACTTAGAAGGCCTGCTCAGGGGCAGAGTTAACCAATAATGTTGTGCTTGTACCTGGCAACTGGGTTGACAGGGTCCTTGTGGTGCCTGGCTGAAAGTGAATATTTCTTGGGATAATTTGAAAAGCAGTATGCTCCTCCTGAGATCATACCTTTTTGTATGGTTGTGGGTGTGCTGTAGAAGGTAGTATTGACACTTGTGTCAGCAGGTAGAACACTGTTGAAATAGTTCTTGGTGCCCACAGAGAACTCCAGCAACAGCAGCCACCTGTGCACCTGCAACTCCCAGGCTGAGGATCTGTGTTTTCTTTTGTTTGTTCTAAAAAGATTCAGCTGAAAGATGTTGTTGCAGTCATGCAAGAGAGAGGTAGATGATTACTAGACTTAACATAGTGGCTGTTTGAGCTAGGAGAGATGAAGAAGCATTTAATACTTTTAACTTGGGTTTGTCTGCAATCTAAATTTATTCTCCTTCTCTATGGAACTCTTTGAGCTTTCAGAAGGTAAAGTAATAATCGCTTTTTTTGGTCTCTGTGTATGTACATATAGGTGTGTGAGTTCTGAGTTTTATCTTAATTAACACATCTCTTCTAATGCTGCAGATAATTCAATTCAGCCCTAAGATGCTAGGGATTTCTCTCTTTATATATGTATATCTGTCCTAGGCAGAATGAATATTTTTTACTGCAACACAGATGAATCCAACATACAAAGTAACTTTTAAGACCAGTTAATCCAGTGTTAGCAATTCTTCCTGGAAAATGAAGCTTAGTAGTGTTTGTGGAATAAACACAGAGCTAGAATTCAGGTCTAAAAATCATTTTATTTGGAAAGAGTTCCGGCTCATTGTTTTCTATTAGTTTGGATTATCGCAAGGTGGGGGAGAGTGGGAGAGGATGACTTTAAATTTGAAGCACCCGGTGCAGGAATGTGATGCCGATTTAGAGAGCCGGTTTATTTCTGTTTCGGTTTCTCCGAGACGTTTGCAGGTTTCCTCCCTGCGGCCGCTCCCAGCCGCGGTGAGCGGGCGCCGCGCAGCGGTGACTGGCGGAACTGCAGAGCAGCTCCTCCCCCGGGCCGGGGAACGCGCGGGAAGTTCGCAGCCAGGGGACGCTGCAATCCAAGGGGAATTTAAGGATGCGTATCTAAACAAGCCGCTGTTCTGTAGATTACCACTTCTGCAATCTAAACATCACCTCTTTCTGTAAGCCTTCAAACGTAAAATCCGTAGGTAAGTTACATGTTAAAAGGCTTACAGCAGCCAACAGCTCCACATGACATGGAGCATATGGTATACTGGTTAGTACCTTCCCTAATTATTTTTGCACTTAATAAAAAAAAAACCAAAAAAACCAAAATAACAAATCTCAAAAAAACAAAACCCTGAACCAGAACCTCTTACCATTTTGAACTATCTATCCTCTATATTATCTAACTGGGTAATATAATGTTGCAGGCTCACAGGCTTGCATCCTGCACAGAGGTGCTTTCCTTCTATGTCCTCTGCATTTTTAGAGCAAAATACTGATATAACTAAACTCCAAATAGCGAGCCAGGGAGATTAGATGAATAAGCATTAACATGAATTTTTATCAAGTAATTGTCTGTGTCTGCTCTCCATTCAGACTATTGAATCAAGTCCCTGGTTTTTTTGGTGTAAAGTTAAGTGACTTTTAGATATCCACATTCAGGATCTCTGTCTGAAAGGGCTCTCACTCTTGGAGCTAAGTTCAACTGTGCCTGCATCAAGTATTTATTGGAGGTGCCGCAGGGAATCCCATCTGGTCTATGAAAGGTGTCTGGCATTGCAGCGAGCATGTGTATACTATACTTGGACACAAGCTAGGGGCAATTAAACTGAGTCCTAAAATTTTTTCACCCAAAATAGCTACTGCAAATACCCGCTGTTCTGTGACATGAACCTGTTTCTTTCTTTTTCTAGGCTTTTCTTAAAGCCATCATATCAGCCAAGAAACATTTGCTGACTTATTCTTTGTTACGTCTGATATTCTAAATCAAGTTTTGATTTTAGCCTGCCAAAAATACTGAATGCTACAGCAGCTAAGCTTTGTTGCTATAATATTGCCACACTACAAGTTCCATTGTTTCCACAAGCTTTACTGCTTAAATGTGTCCAAAGTGACCTAGAAGCTTCAGATAACTGAGCTGTATAACTGATTTGAACAGCCCAGGCCTTGCTGTGTTGGAAGGAATGACTGCAAGGATCCTGTTTCTGCAGAGAGAGACTGAGTTGACTGCATATGTAGACTATCAATATAGGGACATATTACCTTGAGTTATGCAAACATAATGTTCTGTTGAAAGATGTATTTACAATGAAAATGGTGTAAGTATCCTTACACTGCCATGAATCGGCATTGAGTGCAAGTGATTTAACTTAAATTTCCGTTTTGGAAAAGGGTCTCTGGTGTGAAACAGCTACACGTTTGCTACCTAGTATTTATCGTGTGGCAGCACTCAGGAGATCCAACTCAGAATGGACTCCTTTGTAACTTGAATAAAAATATTTGGTTATAAAAATATACATGTAAAAAGACAATGCCTGGCTGAAAAGGAATCTAATATTAAGGTCTGGATTTAATCAAAATCAAAAGTTACTGGTCAGAAGCATCTGAGTAGGAGGGAGTTTGATGTTCAAGGACTGAGCTGATGTCAGTGTGCCAATGCATATTGCTGTGTTCTTTTTAGATCAATCTGCTGACTATTCCTACCTACTGTACTTTGCTTTGCATCCTGGAGCAGTCTCAAAGTGATTGAAATGGATTCCTCTTGGGTGAAATACTGACAGAAGTGCTCCAGGAACCATTCAATGTTCTCCAGACATAGATGGGTGTTCTGTTAGTGAGGAAAAGTCTGAAATGAATAAACAGACAAACCCTAACCATTTCTGGTGTGGATGTCAGGTCCACAGGACCAAGTAGTTTTCATTAAAAAAATTTCCTCCTATTTTTCCACAATGTCTCCTGGTAGTCTACAGTGTCATGCTGCCACATGCTGTCATGCTTCATTGGTAAGTTGTGACTTCAAAAAAGGTTGTCTTGGCTGACAGAGAATTAAAGCAGTGCTTGGCACGATGTGAACTTCCCTGAAACTAATTTTGGGTAAGTAGCCTGAAACTTGAAGTTAGAGTGAAGAAGTAGGGAGGTATAGTGAGTGGGAGAGGGGACCCCTTTCAAATACTCTTTTCTAATTCACCTAAGCCTCCCTGTCCCAAATTAAAGCATTGTCATGGATTCAAACTAGTGTATACAAGTGGACAGAACTTCTCCCTCAGGAACCTATGTCAGATAAAAGAAATTTAAAATAGAGCCTACAAGAAAAGGAAAGATATCTTTATCCTAAGCTAGAGCAATTTATTTTCAAGTATATGTCTTCAGTGAATCACCTTCTGCTCTTTCCACAAACAAATTAGACATTGATTTTTGGGAGAAAGATCTTGTGTATATGTTCCTCATTAAATTACTGATGTTTCAATCGTAAATGTTTTTTTACTGGACTCAAGCAAATTGATTTGCACATGAATGATGATCAGTGACACAATAACAATGTATTAATAGTATCTTCTATGTTACTAGCAGTGATATTATTAGTATAATAGGATATTGTAGTTAGGACTGAAGGAATACATCTACTATGAGTTTACTTATCATATGAAAAAGGAATATCTGAGAGATCTTACACTCCTTTTATTAAAGTTTAATCTTGTATCAAAAATGACTAATATTTACAAGAGTCTTTGTAGTCTTGCATTACAAGTTTTCTGCTCATGAGACAATTAGTGAAAGGAAGATGACTGTTTTTTTTTCTTCTTGGTTAATAGTCTTTAATGACATAAAATAACAATGTTAAAGGCACTTGTCTCTACAGTGTGGTAAAATTTTCTGCACTGTTTCAGTGTAGTCTATAATACTTACTTCCACAGGTGCCAAAAAGGGAGGACCACCATGCTGCAATTCTAGAAGAACAAGAATTAAAGCTTACAAGAGTGGTTGCTGTTGGAATCTGTTATAATAGAGAAAATGAGATCAGGTGTTAGATATCTGTATTTGCTATGAAATCTAGCTCTCAGACCTTAGAGATGATGCAGTAGCAGTACTTGGTTGGTATGTAGGTAGGCAGGTGAATGATTCTTCACTGTACCCAAATGTTGCTGCCACTCTGTGGTCTCTGGACCTACCTGAAACACACAGAGTCATTATCAAACTTTTGGTGCTTGCTAATCAGGGGAGACCAGCCATGTGCATTTGGGTTCTACCACTGAATATGAAAATACGGTAATGGTAGGCACTGTTCCCTGTGTGTGTCACCAGTAAGGCTGGAGTGTGGAGCAGTCTGTACTTTAGAGACATGTCCATAAGGAATTCTTTTAAGTATCCAGCAGCATCACCTCAAGACTCGTTCATCTGTGATTCTTACTTCACCATTAAGTTCCACAATTCCCCTCCTCTTCAGTATCCTTAGTGCTGAAGTGAAGGGTGTCTCACCACTACCAGTTGTTGAGAGCTAAATTCACCAGCTAGCAACATTAACAACTCCAGAAACTCTATAGATCAGCTACATTAAGTGTTTCATTTAGATAACATGAACTATTTTCTGTGCTGACAATGGTGCATTCAAGTTAATTATTTCAGGTAAATACTAATTAATTTTGTATTTTTGTATAGATTTTTTTTTCTCTTTATTTCCAGTAGCTCCCTCCCCTACATGGAAAGGTTGTTTCTCTAGCCTCACCAGAGAAAGCTGATCTCCACTGACTGAGCACTGGGTGATACTGGAACACGAAAGGAACAAACATGCAAACTCCAAAGATGGGAAAATGTGGCAACAAGAACGTCTATTTTGTTGAGATTCGCTCAAATCTCACCAGATTTCACCAGAAAGATGAGCTGTAAATAGTTGCACACCATTTTTTTTCCTGTTACAGGGCATGACTTTTAAAGGGAACATGAGCCCTAGAGAAAATAGGTGATTGTAAGGAGTTAACAAAAGGCCACTGGAACGTTCACAACTACACTAGCTACCTACAAATCTGACAAGAAAACTTGGCATTGGAAAATCTAATTGAGAGAACAGAATTATATTAGCACCTAGATAATTATGACATTGCAAAAATTCTTCAGACTTTCACAAAAGCCAAGAATACATGTTAAATTGAACAATATACCTCATGTTTTCTGCTAAAGGAAAAAAAAAAAAAGTTACCAGCAATATGGTATACAGAGAATCTTTTTTCTTGCACTGAAGAGAAAAAAGACCACATAAGTTACTTGTTGTGATATTGTGTTTATTTCCCTGTGATAAACTCACCAGATGCTCTTACAACTAAATAAGTCATCATGCTTAGCAAATTTTTTTTGCCGAATATTTCCTATTTTCCAGATGCTGCAATCTTTGACAATAGGACAAAATTTGCTGAAAATAAATGCAGTAAATTGGTGGAAAAGTGAAGACTTGGACATGAAGTTGCTAGAGCAAATCATCTCCAGTATAACAGTGTGTCCTGGTTCCAGCTAGGGTAGAGTTAATTTCTTCTCAGTAGCTGTTACAGTGCTATGTTTTGGATTCACAATGAGAATGGTGTTGATAACACACTGGTGTTTTAGTTTTTTGCTAAGTCCAGTTTATTCTAAGTCAAGGACATTTTTTCCCTGTCTCATGCTCTGAATGCAAAAAAACAAACAGGGTGGGAGCATATCTGGAACTCAAACTGACCAAAGGAATATCCCACATCATAATGTCATGTCTGGTATATAAACAGGAGGGCGTTACCTGAAAATGGGGATAGGGTTTGGCTTCAGGAAGGGACGTCTGACATAGGTCAGCAGGTGCTGAACAATTGTATTGTGCATCAGTTGATGTTTTTTTCCCCCTTTTCATTATCATTGTTATTATTACTTAGCCTTACTATTGTATTCTTTATTTTCAATTATTAATCTATTCCTATCTCAACATAGAAGTTTTACGTCTCCTCCTGATTCCACTGGGATGAGGGGGGAAGAGAGGAGGGGTTGAGTGAGTGGCTGTTTGGTGTTTCATCTCCAGCTGGGCTTAAATCCATGACACAGACTATTGGGAAATGATATCAGAATAATTAAGGTCATACTAGCTAGAAGGAACATGAAAATCACTCTGATCCACATTTAATATTGGTAAATTGCAGAGTAATGCTAATGAAGCATAAGTTATGTACTAATAATTTGGTTGCTGCTTAGAAAGATGTCTGTTGGGACATGGAGGCATACGAAGACCCAGATAAGGAAATCATCCCCAAACACCCCTACCTAACAAAGCTTGTCTTGATTTAGTGTGTAGGGAGTTCTCCCTATTTCATGAAAATAATGATGGGAATGAATATACACTGCGCAATGAAGTACTGTGCAATTACCAGGACAGTTGTAGAGAAGCAACTTCCTATAACTATGAAAGTTTTCATCCTCTAGAAATATGCAGTGCATTAACTGACCCTCACAGGAAGAGGTTAAGAATAAAAGGTTATGAGTGTTTTGTTTATCTGAGAAAGAAACAATTACTGTTCCTTCTTCCTGTTACTTCTAATGCTGTCTTGGAATAGCTGCATATATCCATCCATTTGTATATTCTTCTGTATACGGACATACAATTATTTCAGCCTTATTCATATATTTGACTCTCCCTTTCTGGGGCATATTTTTAAAGGAATGTATAGTGGTACTGAAATGTGAGAGAGCATGATAAAGACAAACCCCCAAATGTTGCCTGCAATAGATCCATGTCTGGTATGAAATAACTTTCTCTACAGTTGGAAGAGATGACTTTCTGTATGCACAGTTTTGGGGCAGAGCCACAGCTGTAATTTGAAGGTATTTTATTCTTAGCTGAGTGCCACACTTTCTAAAAATATATTGGAGAAAGCTCAATAGAGCCACTGAGCTATTTCAAAGAGAGGTTCTTTTTAAAATGCATTTTGGAGCAGACACCGAAATAAATATTTGCAATGCAGCTTGACAATTCTAAGCTCATTGTGTTGCTCAACAAAATGCTCAGTTGTGTAAGGGTTCTGTAACAGAGAACTTGCTTGTGTGTTATTGAAGGTGGTTTATAGAGCATACAATAGCTAGTGTCAGTGTACAGTACTGCACACTAAATCAGTGAGAGGTGCCTTTGACTTCAGGTTTGCTCAGGTTCACAAAAGAGTTTGTTCACTTCAGTCTCAGCAGTCAGATGTGAGATGTTAGCCGTCTGGTGAATGTATTCTCATTTCTTTATTCTAGGACCAGTAGGTGACTTGCTAGGTAGAGAACAGAGGATGTAATTGATTAAAATAACTGCTTTTGGTTTTTTCCTTCCTTTTTTTCTTTTTTTCTTTTTTTTTTTTTTCCTGTCATGCATTGGAGGTGTAAATAACTGAGCTGATGTCCTCATTGAAAAACTTTAAACAACTTCAGTCTGGTTTATGAGGAAATACAGTTGGTTCCACATAGTACATCTTGTTCCTTTATCTAATATTCTGTTATAATGGAAAAGCACACTATTACTGATGAAAATAGTTGTTTGGTACTGAAAACTTGCAGCACTTTTTAACAGTATAAAGTTAAACTCAAGTTACCTTGGGCAGTATCGAATTTGGTACTGATGCCCGTAAAAGTCCTCCCTTCTTAAAACATGGTAGTATGAAATGTGGGGAAAACCCCTAAACCTTGCAAGATATAAAAGATGCAATTTGGAAAGCAAAGCTCCATACTTTTTGCCTAGGAAATGCATGAAGAAAATATCCCTAATCCCACCTCAAAGACATTTTAAAAATATGCTTGAATGTGTCTCTGTCTTGCTTGTGTCCTCACGTGCAAAAATGACCACAAAGGATGGTTAAAAGAGTTTAATAATTATTTTGTCTTGAAATAATATTTGAAATTATTCTCTTCTCTACCTGCTGAGCTCCCACTCATTCTTTCAGCCCACCTTCTCAACAAGTGTGTGGTTTTACACCACCCCAGCTGTGCCTATCTATTGGAGACACTCAGGATGCAAACACCAAAACTCCTTCCCTTCCACCCTGCAGATGGGAGAGAGACAGGTGCGGGTCCACAGCCACATCCTGACACTTCCTTATTGCGGCAGGGAATTACTGCAGGGTGTTGGGAGAGCCGGCCACCACCAGACCCATGCAGGGTCTGGCACTCCGAGCCGCACAGCGAAGAAACCAAGAAAGTAATCCAAAGAATTTTGAATTACTGAGATTTTTCCAGGAGAGTGGCTGCCCACAAATTACCTTACAGCGGGCCTGTTCACTGGGTTTTGGTAAAAAAACGAGGCTGATGGCACCATCTCACCCACGTGAGATGGTCCAGGGCACTGACATGCAGGAACAGACTCACCCGGGGACACATCAGTCCCCGAGGCGGGCGGAGGGGCAGCGAGGAGCTGGGTGCGGCCAAGTGCTGGGCAAACACCCGAGGGACAAGGGCGCTGCCAGGGCCCGCCAGGACCTGCCCTCTGCGGGGACTGCCCGGGCCGGGCACGGGGCTGGGCCGGCGGGGCGGGCGCAGGGCCGCTGCCGCCCTGCCCGTCAGGGTTCCAGCAGCAGGGCCGGCTCGGTGTGCCCGAAGGGCTGGTTTAACCCGGCTCCGGCGGCTCTGCTGGGCGCTGCCGGCTGCGCGGAGCCGCTGCTAGGTGGCGATGTGCCCTCAGGAACGGCGCCTCAGCGCGGCCGCCCCCGCCGCCCTGCGGGCCCGCCGGCGTGACAGCCCCGCTGGTCGTGCGGTGCTGCTGGGCGGCTTCTGCGTCAAAGCATGCACGCAGATAGATAAAAATATATACTGGTATATAGTTATGATTATTTAAACTGCTCGCATTAAATGACAGGAGGTCTAGAATAGATTATTAGGAGGAAGCTCTCTGCTGTGAGGGTGGTGAGGCACTGAAACTTGTTGCTCAGATAAGCTGTAAATGTCCCATCCCTGGAGGTGTTCAGGGCCAGTTTGGATGGGGCTCTGAGCAACCTGGTCTAGTAAAGGGTGTCCCTGCCCATGGCAGGGGCATTGGAAGTAGATGATCTATCACTAAGGTCCCTTTGGGTCCAACCCAAACCTCCCTATGGTTCTGTGAAACCCTGTTTTGTTATGTACCTAATTGGTGCAGTGAGGGGAACAGAACCCAAATCCCTGCTCTGCCTTAATTAGCACACAGGTTGTATTATGGGTGTGGGTGCCTCTGGAGCCAGCGTGCTGCCAAGCCATCCCATCCAGCCCCTCTGTGCCACCCATGAGGGTGCTTGGGAGCCAGCAGAAAGGGCCTGTGAGCTAACTCTAACATAAAACTTAAAATAACTTAAAGCAACTACTGGCAGGGATAGGCTACTACTTGAGAGGCTGGCGTGGAGTTTAGATTCCTGGGCTTTGTGTGGAGCGTGGGGTTTTGTTGTTGTTGGGTTTTGTTTGTTTTGTTTTGGGTTTGTATTTGTTTGGTTTTTTAAAATGAAATAATTTCATTTAACAATGAAAATGCCGCAAGATGTAAACCAAGGATCTCTCCATATCTGCCTGCAACCTTTGCATGTTAACAAGCGTGTTACCTTCAAAATGCCTTTCAGTCTGGCTCTCCTTTTTGTAATAAAATCTTATGTTAACTTGGCTGAACTCAAATTACCCTGTGCTAATTGATGTGCTGGGGGTAGCTTTCCTTCAAGAAAGAGACAGAGTTCTGGGTTGAGAAAGTTTTGCTCTGTATAAACAAGTGGCGTTTGTTATAGATGGTAACACGTGTTCCAACTTTTTGTTCTGAGCAAGATATGCCAAGGATACATCCAGTATTTTTTTTTTTTTTATGCTGGTAATTGGGAGTGGAGAGGAAAATTCTTTTCATCTATCTGATCCTGACTGTTATTTACTCAGAAATTACAATTATTTTAAAGAGAATTAATTAGGAGCCAGTCACAGAACTCTAGTTCAGTGCAGCTGGCTGGCAATGACTGAGTGAAAAGGAGTATAATTATTACAGGTTTGAGAAGACAGCTGAAATGATCCATATGGTTAGTCTGATTAAATTGATCCAAAAGTCATCAGAAGTAGTGCTAATTCTCTGCTTCTATTGGGTACAGCAGTGCATTAATACCTGTGGTATCAGGGGACAGGTGCTAGTGAATCAGCTTGAGGTGGCAGAGTTACATCATAGCCATCCTGCTGTCAGCCAACTCGATAGACTTTTGAAGCACTGAGGCCCTGATGGTGAAAAGCTGAGAGGTTAAAATGCAGAAACTGAATGAAATTGACTCCCTCTGCCAATCTGTGGCTAAGTGATGATTGGTTCATACAATAATCCATAAAGGGAGAAAACAAACAAAAAAAAATAATCTGAGAAGAAGAATCTGAGCAAGAAGAGACCCATTCAGAGTTGGAGCTCTCTGGAAAATAATCAGGATGCAGTTTGAGTAGTGTTTTGTTTTCTATCATGTCTATAAGCAATATATTACAACAAACACCAAGATTGTTTGGTATTAGTCTTCTGTGTCACTAGTTTCTGAGAACTTCATGTACTCTGGCAGTGCTACCTGTACTGTTAATGGAACCTGCTTCTCCATGATAAAAAGAAACATGTGACAGAAGTTTTTTTAAAAAGTTAGGAAAAGTCAAAAATTGTGTTTATGTGAAAATGGACTTGTGACTGTTAAATCTGGTAATGCTGAGGTTGAAAATTTTTGTTTTCAAATAAATTGGGCCACTCATAGGAAAGAGCTGTAGTAGTATTAGAGAATGCAGTAGTCAAGAATCTGTGAAGTTGCAGTTTAGTAGTGGTGTAGCATGTAAAGTCTATGAATGTATACATAATAATTTGGACGAAAAGGACATCAAAATATTTGACTGCCTACTAAAGGAGTATGTAGGTTCAGCCTGTGATCCCCTCTTAACTCTGCTAAATTACAGGATGGGGACAGTGGAGTGTGATTTATCATCTGTGACATTTGTTCAAATAGAAATTGAAAAAAAAATGGCTCCATAATAAAACAAACAAAACAAAAAATGTCTGGGTGAGCAAGGAATTGCAGGTATAGATTGAGGCAATAAATGCAAATCAAACTAAACCTTGGTATTTTTTGGGATCTTGGTCACTACCCTTAATCCATAGAAATGAGGCTAGAAGTACCTGCAACAGAAAAGAAAGGCTATGAACAGCAGGAGTGTCTTGAGATGTGGCCATTGTATTGAGTGAGATTATCATTCCAGACAGTCCCATGTTCAAAAGTAGCAGTTTCTGCTGCTTCCAGAAGGAAAAAAATACAGGAGATATGAATTAGCTGGCCTGACTGAGGAATAAGGCAACAGACAGAGCAGTGTTAATTTGTGGAATTAATTACCTTGGTATCACCTGATAACTGTGATGCCCTTATGACAGGGAAATCACAAGAATGAAATGATCCACAAAGATGCCTTAAAATTCCTTTTAAGATAACATACATATATGTGTATTTCTGGCATCAAGAGAAATACCTGGCATATACTGGTAGTTATTTCTTGTTACATTTGCATGGGGAGGTAAGACAAAGCCGACTGTCCCCCTCGGAGTTTCTGGAACAGGCTGCTGATGGTTGTGTGCCTACTTGTGTTGAGCAGAGCTGACACCAAATGCAGCAGATCTTTCCTTGAATTAGATTTCTAAATTCTACAGTGTGCACAAGACAGACACGTATGTGACGGATGTAGGTATCATACCAGTCTGTCCTTTATCAGGATGACTAAATTCCGAAATAATAATACCTTTTTATAAAAGTTTAATGTGAATTAGATGAGAATGTCCAGTAAATGGCAATATACTTATATTTCAAACAATTATATTGGATAGCCTTTCTTCAAATATACTATGTCATTCTTGTCCTCTATATTCATTGCTTTAGAGCTTAGAAAATCAGCAATTCCTCTCTGCTGTTAATCCCATCCATTTGTTTCTCTATATACTTTACACTATAAATATTAAAAAAGTGTAATTACCTGAAAAGTCAAAATGGACAGATCTTGGTTGACAGGCTGTAATGACTTAAATTATCTTCTTGTCCATAGCACTATCCTTGAAATGAAAGCAGTTAAAAAAGCATAATTTTGCCTAATTACTGTACAAATATTTTAGAAAATAAGGTCTTTACCCCCAAAAATATCTGTTAAATATATACTTTGCTAGCAATGACACCAAATCAAATGGAAGAGATAGGGAAGGCTGTTAAGAGGAAGGATTAAGTTATTCATCTCTGAATGGCGTTTCCATTACTGTGAAACTACTTGGAATAAAATGGGCAAATAGCTTTGTCTGAAAAAAAAATTGCTGCAGTGTGGTGGTAGCATTTGCTGAGGTTATTATGAGATGACTTTGATTCAAAAGAAGGATGAAGAAGAGTTGGAAAGGAATTTTAATCAGTGCTAGCAGCAAAAAAGACAGGACAGAATGTAAGTGATTCATGTAGAGGAGCATACCCTGGGCAACAGGCACTTACATAGCCAGACAGGCTGAGTTAATTTCCTTGAGTGCTGATTTTCTCTTCCTCTTTTCAGCCAGGCTGTGCATAACAATTAATGTTTGCCTGGTGCCATGTACAGCCTTCCCAAACCTCCTTCTCTACTGGTCAGTGAGGCTGGCAGTGTGCTCCGCTTCCTGAACTGAACATGGGCAGAAGAGGAAGAATGGAAAGAGTTCAGAGAAGAGCAAAGGAGGGCTGCCCGAGGCCAGACTGCTTCTTTGGATCAGATTGCATTATTACATGGTTTGGAGATTATGGTGAGTGTTATGGGTAGTGGGAGAACTGAACACCAGTGAAGGGAACGTGACTGGAGTTATATCAGGGATAATACAGTGGTTAGTGCTGCCTTCGTTTCTTTTCCTTGAGGCACTGTAAAAGAAACTAGTTTGGGTTCAGTTACCATGATGACTTCTACATAGAAATGAAGCAGACTGTGGTTCTGGAAAAACCTGGAAGCTTCTCAGCCCAAAAAAGGTGTACCCTTCTATACTCTGCTGTTGCAAGGAAGACCAATTTCCTGTGGAGAACAGGGAGGGGATTACTTTGAAATGCCAGATTGCTTCTCAAAACCCCACTGTTATCTCATTGCTTTTATCACTGTTCAGGAAAACTGGGAGGGCTGGTTTTTGGTTTACTTGGTGTTTCCTGTTGGTTTCCTGTTTCTTTCTTCCCTTCCCGTTCATTTTGTGGAAATGTCTTTGATTTCCGTATCCTGACTTTTGAATCCCTCCTGTACTTTTACCCCATTGAAGTGCAAGTGCATATACCTGTCAAACAGGTTGGGGTAGAAATATATTAAATTTTCACTGGGAAGCAGGTATCCTAGGAAAGAAATAGGCATGGTTGTTTCAGGATGTCAGAGAATTAGATTTGAGACAGAGGAGCAATTTCTGTCTTCCCCTCCCCAACCCCCCCAACCAATATTAACAGTGTTAAAGGTTAGAAAATTGCTCAGTTTAGTTGTGTTGCCAAAAAGTGCACCTCTGTAGTAGTTCAAGTTATGTTTTTTACTTCTCTGTACTGTGGAAGAACACTTCAAAGCCATGATGTTCTGATATATTGAGTCAAAGATATTTTTATTTTTTAAGAATAAATAGTGTAAATTGAGCCTGTCAGGTAAAGAAGTCAGCAAATCTTGCTGTCTCCATGAGCAGAGTGGGAGAGTCAGGCTCCAGAATATGGCAGAGGTGGCGTAGAAGAGTGATAGATAGTTGGTTGCTTGCTGCATGAATTGGAGAGGACAGAGAGGGATAGTGAATATCAGAGAAAATTTAGGGTATATTCAGTCTAGGAAAAAAACCAGGAAAAATTAATAAACCTAAGTCATAGTCCAGATGTTCATGCTTGCCATCATAGAGCATCCACATGACTCCATTCAACAATTTAGGGACAGCTTGTGGTAAGCACTTATTGCTGCCTTAGGACTTGGACCCAGAATGCTCTGGTAGTTTACCATTATGCTATTATAAGTTGTGGAACTTTTAGAATGTTTTACCTTTTAAAAAAAAATTAATTACTACCTTTCGATGATATTTTGCTTTATTATCTGTACAGCCTCTTTTACTAAGTTCAAAATAAGTTTCTAACTAAGTTCTACTAAGTTTTCTAACATCTTGTGATTTTGTATATCTTTAGTAAACAGAAACAAAATTTAAAGCAGCAAGCAATAAAGTGGTAAAATGAATGCAATAATGTATATCCTTATTATTGGATTCTACGTGCTACCATGAACCACTGCTGTTGAACAGGATATTTCATCTATAAATATAAACATACAGTTGTTCAAGTTGTCCAAAACTGGCCAAGCAGGAATACAGATGGACTTTCATTCCTGTGGCTCTGCTATACCGATAGTCCCTTGAAATTTGTTTCCAATATAATTCAGTATACTTTCTTGCATACTTATTCAAAGTGCTCTTTTTGTGCAGCAAATATTCTACCAACTGTAATACTATCTTTACTAATGCTTATCTAAATTTTAATCCAAACACTGTAGCAGAACAGACTCTTACACTGCAGACATATGAGCATGTGTTTCAGTATTGTCTTTAACGTTTCCCTAAACTATCATTAAGGTACTTCAACCAGGGAACCATATATTGGATCACATTTTGACCCTATAAAGAATAAATGTAAAATATATATGATGGACAGAAACACCATATAAATAGTCATACTGTTGGGAAGCAACAGAACAGCTCTTTATTTAGTTATTACTGACCCCACTTTATGATAGGTCTTCAAAACAGGCATCTCTGCGTAGTGTGAGGAGGGTGAACGATGTAATTGTAGTTTATATAGCTTCACTCACCTTCTGATGGGACAGATAACAGTTGTGTGTTTTATATTTGTGGACTCGGTTTATGAGACCCAGTAGGTATAAATATTTTAGTAAAATATTAAATTATAAAAGTTATTTTAATTTATTAAATGTATTTATATAAATTTTTATTATTTATTAAATTTTCATGATTGTCAGTTAAATTATTTCAAAGATGCCAACTTCACCATCTGCAGAAGCAGCAAACTTCTGTCATCAGAGTGCTAAAAGGCAAGTTGTCAAGAATTTAAGCATCTATCTGCTTAAAATCTGCTTATTTGCACTGCAGGCAAAACTGTGATGGGAAGCAGAGAATGTCAAGCTCACGTTCAGTTTCTCCAGGGCCATGTTGTCATTTTTCTTTTAATAGACCTTCTGTTCCCTATCTTTGTTGCTCTCCAGTGGTTCTTCCACAGTGTGCACATGCTTGATCAAGTAAGATGCTAGTGTATAGTTTCCTAGCATCACAGCACAGTAACTTTCATTTCTGTTACTAATAAAAAAATTATTACTCCAAATTTTCCCTTAAAAGTATTTACATTGTGTTCCATCTTGTTGCTGTGCAAGTCCACCTTAACTAGCTGTTACTAGAGATGGATTCACATTAAAACTTGAAAATCTCTCCTTTTATTTCCTATTCCTGTCTGCTTTAGAGGTTCTTTATACATTTAACTGATATATCTATAAAATGTTTGCTCTCATTTTCAAGCAAATCCAGGACTCCAGTATTTTCAGGTTTTCAATATACATTATGTATGCATATATGCTGTAATGCCTTCTCAGCTGCTATGTTCCTGCTGATCTGGAATCAGTTTTCTCTGACTTTTTTTCTGTTTTGTGACACCATAACAGAATATTAGATTATAGCGATGTGATGTTATACATAATAACATAAAAACAGGTAAAACCTAGAGCTTTGCATAGCCAATATGCTAATACCTTTCAATCCAAACTTGATTTCTTTTCAGAAGTCTGCTTCAATGATTAAAACATTTTGGGCCTTCCATAAAAAAAAAATCAAATAACTTTTTTAAAAGCAGACTTTTCAAAAGATTCACACCTTTATGAATCAGACATTGTGCACTCTAGGGCAGTAAATGAATAAATTAGATTCTTGCTAGCAATTATTTAGTAAGTTGGTCTGGCAAGCACTGAATCAGCATTTAAAAATCTGAAGTCAGTATCATGTTCCCTATGTCAGGCCTTGAGTTTGCTCTCTTCAATCTCTTCTTCTATCTTTTATCTATTCCAGGTTAAAATCTCCAGAACCTCTAAAGCTCAAACATGCAGAATAATTTTAGTGAGATGGAGGATCTCAGGACTGGAACTAGAGCAGAGCCTGAATGAATCCTGCATTTGCTTTTTTGCCTTTCTCACAGGTTTACCCCTGGTAATAAATCAGTCTTTGAACTGTGGAAAAAGCAAAGGCATGAAAACACATTTATATGTGATAAAGAAGACAATGACAATTTTACAGTTAGGGGTTTGTTTGAAAGCTGTCATTTCCAGGTTTAGATACTCAAAAGATTCCCTACTAGCTATTGTGTATTCAAAATAGCTATTCTTAATGTTTGGAAGTTTTCTCCAGTTAGATTTATGTTGTATGGAGTCCTCTTGCAGCCTCTACAAATATTATCACTGTATTTTCTTACCAGTGTAGGTTTTACCCATTTACAGCCATTCTGTGACAGCTGTTATAGATTCCCAGAGGTTCATTCTTGGATTTCTTTCTATTTTTGCTTTGCTATCACTAAACATTTATAGTACTTACCTTTGAATTTTTTCCGAAGAGTGGAATCTGTTGATTACCTTCATATGGCCAGAAAAAACTGACAGATCACTCTAAAGAGTATGCAGTGTAATACATAAATACTTCCTTAAATACATGTATATAAATTTATGTATATATAATATACATATTTAAATATATGGCTAGCTTTTAAAACTAGGCAATCTTAGCCCAAGTGATACATATTGATGATAAGCAAACCTGACAAAAAAACTAGAGAGAAGGTATGGGGGGAAAAGACATACTTGAAGCAAAACTTGAGCTTATTTAACATTATTGGCCAAGAGAAGAAATATTGTATTAGCCTCGGTGTAACATAAGCCTTCTGAAAAGAAGCAAGGATTTCAAAAACTGCAGGGGGTGGCAGAAATTCCAAGTGGCACACAAGAGTAAAGCAGAGCACAGAGGGATGTTAGGTGAAAGCAGGCTTCTCTATTTGAGGCCATTTAGAAGGATCCCAACAGGCTGGAGACATGGGCAGAGAAAACCAACTGAAAATCAACAAAGGCACAGGGTCCTGCCCCTGGGGAGGAATAACCTGTCCCTGCACCAGGACAGGCTGGGAGAGACCTGCTGAGAAGGACCTGAAGGGTCCTGGTGGACACCAAGCTGTCCATGAGCCAGCAGGGCCCTTGTGTCCTTGGGGTGTCCTGGGATGCATTAGGAAGAACATTCCAACTGGTCAAGGGAGGTAATCCTGCCCCTCTGCTCAGCTCTGGTGAGGGCACATCTGGAGTGCTGTGTCCAGTTCTGGGCTCCTCAGGACAAAAAAGACATGTCTTTTTGTGGGTCCAGTGAATGATGACAAAGATGATGAAGGGACTGTGAGGAAAGGCTGAGGCAGCTGGGCCTGTTCAGCCGTGAAAAGAGACAACTGAGAGGGACCTCCTCGGAGATCAGAGGATGAACCAGGGTCTTCTCAGTGATGTTGAGTAATAGGACAAGAGGCAACAGGTAGAAACTGATGCCCAGGAAATTCCACCTGAATACGAAGAACTATTTTGCTGTGCAGGTGACTGAGCACAGTAAAAAAGCACTAGGTTACCAAGAGAGCGTATGAAGTCTCCCTTACTGGAGGTAGTCAAGAACCATCTGGAAACAATCCTATCCAGGTGCTCTAGGATGACCCTGCTTGAACAGGGAGGTTAGACCAGATGACACACTGTGGTCCCTTCCAACCTTACCCATTCTGGGATTCAGGCTTTTACGTGTTCCTTGTGTAGGAATGACATCAGTCTTGGGAAGGAGATCCTGTAATGGTTAAATGATTCAGAGAATAAAGCTAGCAGTTTGGGATCAAGACAGTTGGGTTTTTTTTTGGTTCAGTGAGTGAAATGAGGGGGGAAAAAAAAGGAGGAAAGGTACACAACAGCTTAAAAGCAAAACATTTTCCCCTTGGTGAAAAAAGGCAAAAACCCCCAGAATAATTCACTTTCTCTTAGAAAATTATTCTGATTGTTCTGATTAAATGTAACCAACTTTGAAAGGGAAAACATACCCATTTTTTTCCAAGGTAATCCAAATTTTTAAAAGATATTAAGTATTTCTTGACTGTAAAGATATACCAAGTTTGACTTGAATTCACAAGGGCAAAAAGTTGAAACTTCTCTCAATTTTGTTACAGAAATACAGAATTGTCAAGTTTCAATGGCTGCTTTTCAAGGCGTTAAGAACATACCAGATGTCAGTCGAAGAAGCTGGAAGAAATTAAAGCATCTGGAAAAGACGATTTAAATACTACCTATCTGGCCTGCCTACTGCTGTTATGGAAATTCCTCTGTTGCCTCAGTGACCTCCATTGGCTGGCTGTGTGTGCTCTTGTTGAAATACCCACTAAAATCAAGGGTTAGTCTGCAGAGGCCCGTAAGTTTGCAAGTGTAGAATTTACTGCTGCATTATTGACTAAAACACCCCTGTATAGTAGGTGTGGCTGAAAAATAGATTGGTCTCTGAAAGCACCAGATAGGTCTCAATTCATGCTTTCCCCTTGTTAAGTAAGGAATGTAATGCAGAATGAGAGACAGCAGAAAAAATGATCATGATGGAAAATTAAAATATTGCTTCCCCTTAGTGTGAGTTAGCCCTTTTTAGAACTTCAGGCTTACTCTTAATTTGTGATACAGTTTTTTTCTGCATTAAACAAAGGAGATGCCAAATCATTAATTGATATGGGCATAAAAATAATTGATGACCATCAATATGTACAAGATGACTGAAAGGATGAATTTTAATGCTGTAAAAGTAGCACCAGAGTGTTTATTCTTCTGATGGGTGGGATGATGTTTTCACTCAGCAGCAAAAGACTGTGACCTAATGTTTAACACTGATGGGGTGGGCTATGCATCTAAGTGGGGGTCTGTACAGAATGGCTGTCTGCAGCCTTGACTGTTAATTAGTCCCCCTACTGGTTCAGCAATCGCAGCCGTGTTTCGTGTGACCTCACTGGTGTGGCGTCTGGGCAATTATCTTTGGGATAATGAGCCCCTTCATCCATGGCAGAGCAACAACATCTCCACTTGGCTTGCAAAAGCTCAGAGCCAGTCTGCTTCTCATCAGGGTGCCTGCCACCCCCTTTGTATCACACCTTATCTCAAGCTTAACCTTTCACATCATACATTAATCGTTTTTAGATTAAACATTA
This sequence comes from Zonotrichia leucophrys gambelii, assembly GCF_028769735.1. NCBI lineage: Eukaryota > Metazoa > Chordata > Aves > Passeriformes > Passerellidae > Zonotrichia > Zonotrichia leucophrys. Next base: position 22,067,735 of record NC_088173.1, on the reverse strand, counting down.
GTGAATCAATTTAAACAGCATTAAGGGAGGTGTGGGAGGGTGGGGGGAGGTGTTAATAAGACCAAAGTATCCAAAAGGTAATTCAGGTCTTAAATTTTCCTGAGTTCTGAAATGAAAGAGAAACAACACTCCAGATCACTAGTTATAGTTACAAATTATCGTAATTTTTTTTATCTATGAAGAACTGTAATTAACTGAAGTATGGTCCTTCCTCCTCAACAGTACAGTTATAATGAAAATATCTACTAACTATTCATATAATATACAAAAATTAAAGAAACAGCCACAAAAAGACTACTATTTTAAAATATTTTTGTGTGCCACACCATGGTGTATTGCAAAGCCTTTAAAACATTTGATCCTTTCAGAGGTTTTTCTCTTATTTCAGTTCATTTTTAAAGGGTAATATGAAGATTTGCGTGATTCCATTGAAATTATTGAACATGTTGTGACTAAATTTCTGTAACGCTACTCTTTCATGTTTATTAATGTGTGATGAATTTGAAGAGTATTTGTAAAGACGTGTTGTGCCTTCAGGAGTGGCAATCAGTTCAGGAATGTGATATGAATGGCTAATGTTTTGCATTGCTTTGTTTCAACAAAGCAGAAGTAGTAAATACTTATTGAAGCTTGAATTCTGTCTCCATCCCCTAGGTTTTGCCGACCTTATGGGCTTATACCCTTTCTCTCCCACTTGCACATTGCAGTTAGGCTTCTGCAGACTTTGATTAAACTAAAGGAGAGCTGGGGCCTAATTTTACTCATGGTCTAAGGCAAAGGTGCTACTTCCAACTGAGAGTTGCTATTGAGTTTCCTTGAATTGGCAGCTAGAAAGTTACCAAATGCCTGATAAAAAGAGGGAATATCAAAATTTATTCTGTTGTTCTCTTTTTTTTATATAAGCTAATTCTAATCACATTCATCGTCATGTTGTTTGACCTACAGAACACATCTTTGATAGCTCTGAAAATATCTTCCTTGTTTTTATTGACATAGTTATTGACATAGCTATCTTAAATTTGCTTTTATGTTCATTCAACTGTAACTGTCTACTTATGGTGTACCATGTCTTTGAACTATATCATAGCTCTTATTTTTCTTCCCTTTGTATCAAACAAGTAATCAAGTTCAATTAATTAATGTACATTGTAACCTACAGAAGTTTCATTATCACACTAAGAAAGTGAGAAACTAAGAGACTAACTTATATGGGGGATATTTGCTTAAGAAAGTGAGAAGGAGATTTTATTGTTTTTATATATAAAATATATAAAATTCTAAGTTGCCCTGCTCATCCTTCTTCATGGCTTAAAAGTTCCTTTGAATTTCACCTTGTCAACTTTTATGAGCGCAGTATTTGAAAAATCTGATGTGGAGTTTAAATTACACAAGTATCTTAAAGGCAAGGTATTTAACCCCAAAAGTTACCTCTGTTGGTAACAACTCAATTTTCTTGCTTGCTTGCATGGTGCGTTATGAGGGTTGACAACAATGTTTTGAGAAAGGCAAATGTAGTGCTGGACTCTCTGTATCTCATGAGCTAATACTGATGCCATCTGATGGCTTTCTCTCAGAACATGTGTTTTATTTTGGATACCTGGTGAATGCAGCTTCTGTTACTGTGCCTAAGTAGCCATTTCCCTGCATTAATCATCATCTGTGCCATTCCTCTATTGATCCATTCCTATATTCAGTTTGCTCTTTCAAGTGCTGCCACTGCTTTGACGAGAAAAAAATAAGAAACTGTACTGTTTCTTGCAGCCACTCTTCCTTTTTGGCGCATGAGCAATTTAGTGTACAGGCTCTTTTGCCATTAAAGTTCCTATTATGAATCTTTATGAGACATCACAAATGTGCAGAGTGCAAGTACAAGAGCACAGTTAGATCAGCAAAGGTTAATGAAGACAGCCCATTAGTATCCTGCTGGGTTTGTTGCTGAATGCATTGTAGCAATGCTTGGAGGCTTTGCTCTCAAGGGAGGCCCAGTACAGTAAGGCAGGGAATGCACCATATGTGGACAGAGAAATGCAGAATGCTTGCAAGTTCACAGACAAAGGCTGAAAAAAGGGGTTTTTTAATGTGTAATTAGATGACTAAATAAAATAAACTAAACAATAACTAAATATAAAAATATATATATATAAATATAACTAAATAACTAAATAACTAATAACTAAAAATGAAAATAAAAAAAATTAAATGGCTAGCAAGGACCATTCAAAAGGGTTTTATTCTCTTTACTTTGCTAAGGTGGATATGGGAATGGGAACGCTGTTAAGCATGTGGTACAGGCTGAAGTACTTCTCTCCTCCTTTTGTGTTTATCAGGGGCTGTGGGAAACCAAATTGGAGACAACAGGGAACAGAGTGGAGCTTATGGATCAAGATATTCTGGCCTTGGTTGGATGCAGGCTGTGGGATAAGTGACTACAAATATGAGACTGGGAAAGTAGAGCATATTAAAAGTTTTTGAAACCATGTAGTTTTTTAAGGCTGCTAAGTAAGGCAAACAACAGGCTGTCTGTAACTAGTGGGAAAATTCTTACTTAAGGATGTGACTGCTTAGAGCTGTAACTGCATGGAACTGCAACGGTATATAAACTAATCTGTGATGAACAATAATTGACTTCAATGCCTTCAATAGCTTGTACTGCTATGCTTGGACTTCACATGCTCTGGCTTCAATATACAACTTCAACTCTGACTTCTGCTCGGACTTTGGCTTTTTTGCTTGGACTACTTTTGCACTCCTTTTCTTTGTAATCCCATCTCTCAGTTGGTAATGGGGAGGTGCTCATCTTTGCAGCCAGGACAAATTCAAGAGTTTGGGTGCTGGTAAATGCATTTGAAGGTCGTTAAGACCCAGGATCTAGCTGCTTTGTGTACCAGTCTGCTAGGAATTGCTAGAGAACACAGCACACAAGCTGAAGTTGCTCAAAGCATTCTGGTCATTGCAGATGAGCAAAACCTGCTTTTGATTCTAGAGGCTGTTTTGGTACTAAAGGTATTTCCGTGGGGTGAGCTAAAGAGAATGTTACTTCCTTTATAGCAAATGACATCTGTATGCCAGGGACAGGTCTGTCAAGTCTCTTTTTGGAGTTGACTGGCAACCAGTGCTATTTTAAATAAATATTTTGCTTCTCTTAGTGTTGACAAATGAAGGGTAAGTATTAACATTTTATGACATTGCCAGCTCAGGAGCTCCAATCTCACAATTCATACACTAAAATTATGAAGTGTAATGATTGTTAGATTTGCATTGTTATTGAAACGTAAAGAGTTCTATTTTCCAGATTTCTCTGTGTTTTCACAAGGGCTTGAAACACACTGCTGAAAGCCCAAGAGGAAAATCAGGTTCTTCTGTAGCTGATCCGCTTCAGCTGGAGAGTAATAAAAATGCCAAATGGAGCATGACCTGTTGACTCTGAAGATACCATAACGTTCTGAAGGAGAGAGGGTTTTGAGGAAAATATTTTTTTATTATGGTGCCAATGTTCTGGAGTCAGGTGATATCCTTCTCTTAGAGTTATCTTCTGCCTAAACATGTTAAATAGACAGTTTATGCCGCATGGATTAAACATGGGGCATTACCAAATGCTGTTGTAGCATGATGGATAAAAAAATGAGACAGCAGAGCTAAAAGGAGTAGTTTGAGAAATGTGTTAAATGTAGCAAGAAATCCTGTGATTTGTACTATCTCTTCCTATGATACAGCATGACAGTGATTTTAAATGCTTGTGGCTATTTATGCTCAATATGAGATTAGTGTTACACTCCTGTTCTGTTTCCTAGTTATATCAGGATATGCTTGAAGTATGGTAGAAACAACATAAGTCTTTCCTGTGAATGACTTTAAGCTTAGAGAGTTCTGACACTTGGGAGGTAGCAAACACATTTATAAAAAAACTACTCTAGCCAATAGCTTGTGAAGAATGTTAACATAAGTTAATGTCACTTGGAAAACAACAATTAGATGAAGATGGAGAAAATAAAAAATGGTGTTGCATAACTTTATTAGATATTATTTGTCCACAAGTGAGAATTTAAGCAGTATCTTGAGTTTCCTGGACAGTTCCCTTTATTTAAGTTTCAAGAAATTGAACATTTACTGAATATTGTAAAGTACAGTAAACAATTTTTTGCTTAAAAAATCACATGCAACTTCATGAGCTTAACAGGCTAGAGAGTTGCTCTCTCTTTAGGTGTGTTGCACTTATGTGTGGAATAAATGTAATGATTTAGTTTTTCAGATTAGTTCCGTCTCTATCCACTTCTTTGATCCTCAGTGTCAAAGGTTGAATCATTTTTCTCCACTCCTTTTCCCTCAAGTGAATATCTGCAATTCTTTGGTTTTTATGATGTATCAACATGTAGAAATTTAAGAACTCAACCTTCCCTGTCTTGACTACTGAGTAACTCCTGTCCAGCTGATGTACTTCAAACCACAGGAGTTTTTGACTATGTGAAGTGCTGACCTTGCTGAACATTCTGCTAGTTAAGTCTGATGATGTAGTACAGTATAGTAAAGGTCCCGCAAAACCCACCAAGTTTTACATATAATTTGCTTGTTTGTGGAGATAAGACAGGCTTGTAGCTCTGTAACATGCTGCTGAATGTTTCTTTTATGTCCTCATGTTCTCCAGTCAAAAATTTAAAATTAATACTTGAAAAAGAACTATAACTTACCCATGTAGCTCCTAGAAATTTAACAGGATGTAATATAAAATAAAGCATGTATGCAATTGCATGAGTTATGACACTTATAGGAACCATAATTTTGTATTTCCTGACTTTTGAGTGTTAAAGAGGGGATTAAATTCCTAATTGTACTAGCATTAATATCGTTTAGTGCATCAAACACCTTTCCTGGCTCTCACACATTTTGCTTCCAGACCCAACCTCCAATTTCACCAGGGGTTTTTTGGGGGTAATAAAAAATCTCTTAGTATATGCTTAGGATCAATTGATTCTTGCTCTGAGTTAACAAATCCAGGTGATACTTTAGATAAAATGACCCTGAGTATTCTGCTTAGTTCACACAGCTGGAATAAAGGAGAAGGTGAGAGTATTAATCAATTGTGGGTTCTTGTTAAACAGTGGGGAATGCAGAAACATCTAAAAAAAATTCATGCTTGTAGACACAAAAATTGGGAAAAAAAGAGTTTAAATAAAACAATACTGCTTCTATTTTTACGTGGAGCTGATTTCACAGTGCTGGAATAACAATTTAAATGTTAATGGAGACCTGAAAGCAAAGGATTGTTTCAAACTTAACATGGTTTACTTTCTGTGACTTGATTATTGACGATTCTGAACAGTTACTGTCAGCAGAAAACTGTGTCATTCTGAAAGGCTTTATCTGAAATGTATTAAAAATTAAGATACCTGATGAGATGATAGTTGGCCTGGAGTAAAATACTGCTTCTGGTAGAGTCTGGAGTTTTGACCTTGATACTGATGAACATTTTCTTGCATTAAAAAAAAAAAAAAAATTGAAATCATGGTAGTGGAGAACAATATCTTGGGCCTTCATGAAATCCTTCACTGTCTCTAAACCATTGTGTAGGTATATAATAACCCTGTCTAGTTTATTTTCTGAAGTACTGGCAGAGATGGCTGTTGAATTCCCCATTCAGATTATCATCTTGGAAATATACCAAAAGATTGTGAAAGTATTCATCCTTAATAATTCCATGGGCATTAAAATTTCTTGGGTTTTTTTTTTTCCCTTCTGTTTTGTTCAACATCCTACCAATTACAAGGTAGAAAGACTACGTTTTGTCCTGTAAATATTTATATTTGGCCATCTTCATTACTGGTAGTCACAGTGATTAGAAGCAAAAATTCTAGGCTGAAGTGAGAAATTGAGAAATTATGTCCCTAATTCAGAATATTTTTTAGTATGGAGAAAGAATTGTAGCTAAAAAAAGATAATGCACTACAGAGTAATCTGTCGTAGTTATTTTGTATGTTGAGCACTAGGTTCAGTAATTCTGGTAACCATTTATTCTGTTAAGTCAATTTCATTTTATTGCATCTTCTTAATTTTACTGCTTCTAGCACTAGTGCTTAGTGGACTGATGCAGAAATGACAAAATGCTTATCATTCTGGCAGCTGATAATCACATTTGTTAGGAACCATGATCATACAGCTAAGACACACAATTATGCAAGGGATAATATCTTCATTCTGTGGACTTTCATTTTATTATGGACTTAGTCTTGCTACTCCAGTTGTTAACATTAAGCTGCATTTTCCACTTTAATTTTATAAGTTTTGTTCCACTAAACCAGCATGTTTTACCTAGATTCATTGAATTCCATGTGCATAGAGACAGTGTGTTTCATAGAACCATAGAATGTGATGGTTGGGTTTGGAAGGGATCTTGAAGAGGCAACAGACTGAGGGAATGAAGAGGATGTGGAAGAGGAATGTTTAGAGGGTTGCACTGCACACAGATTCACACAGAACTGGGTGCCTGTTGAACAGCCTGTTGTGCAGATTATATGGTGTAGGTAAAAGATGAAGGCTTGCTATACATATGTAGTTGCTGTGCTTATATTAGGTCATTATTTGTAGTTACTTTTGAGTAAACCCATGGTAACAGCAAAAGTAGTTTAATCAGCCACAACTTAAATGGTTCTGTTGATAGATGTAGGTGAGCAGGAGACTGAGCAGGGCTTGGTGATACTAGTAGGTTACTTGCTCTGTAGACACCTCTATTTGTCTCCATGGAAAATTCATATATTAGGGCAAGTATGGCTTTCAGAAAATCAAATTTGTAATCAGATTTATGTCACCAGATGTCTTCACTGAAGAGTGTAAGCATATGTGTCTTTTTATTGAAATTTCGCTGTATTTGTGACTGTGTATCTTTGTGCATTTTTTGGTTTGTTTTTTCTGGGAAAACAGATTTGGTAAACAGATTGTGTTGATATTACTAGTTACATCTTATATCTCTTTACATTAAGAAAATAGCAGAAATAACATGGATTGTTGTTAATTCCAAATATACTTTGTGGGAAAAAATGTAATTTCTCTAATTTTAGGTTTATGGAGCTGTAAAACTGTGTAGGTGCTAAGATCATCTATGATTGTTGTTGACAAAGTTTATTATGCTTTATATTTGATGGTACAATATTCTGTTAGATTTTCCCTTCATGCATGTGCCTCTGCCTACATGGTATGCAAAATTATATATGAATTTTGAACAATTTGAGGAACTTTGGAGATGAAGCTTGGTAGTAGTAGTTTTGAATTACATTGCATGGAGTTTTACACATAATTCTGAAGTGTGCCAAAATGTTGTCATATGCTCAATTTGTGCAGGGCCTAATTGACTAGAGAGTTTAGTAGTGGATAGTTTTGTGCTCCAGCAGAAACATTACAGATATGGCATCTTGTAATGTGTAAACTGTTCTCAGGGCTAAATAGGGGCTGTTCCTTCTATTGGGATGATTATTTCCTGGGATAGCTGCAGTTATGAAGGGATTGATACACTGTGCTGTATCAGCCTTGATTGGTTAGCAGCTGCCTTACGTCCTCTTCTACTTTGACAAGAATTATGGCCTGCAGACCTGCAGCGTAGTCAAGTTGTCCAACATCCAAGCTGTTCTGTATCCTACTAATGGGAATTTCACTTTGCTAAACTGGGGAAATACTTACAGCAACGTTATCTGGCCGTGAGTTTTTGAAATTGGCAATAACCTGGGGCAAAAAAGCAAAGGAGTCCTATGCTGTTGCTAGTATATTTTGTGCAGTTTGGGACTTCTCACCTATGCATTTTCATTTGGACAACACTCTCAGGGCACGTGGTGTTACTCTTGGGGAAGGTCATGTGCAGGGCCACGAGTTGGGCTTGATGATCCTTGTGGGTCCATCCCAATTGATATATTCTGTGATTCTGTGATCTTTTTTAGGGTGCACATGGTGCTGTGCAGCCGTATAGTCCATCCCTGACAATGGATTTTTGAAGCTGTTTGATTGCCAGCAGAAGCAGGAAGTGGAAGTGTATGCAGAGTGTATGCTGTTTGAAGAAATGGCATTTCCTGTTCTCCATGGTTCCTGTGCAAGTAGAAGAGAATACATGCCAGCATGCAGGCATCATCAGTAAGCAGGCATATTCATGTTGCCTATTTCAGTGCTGAAGAAGCTGAGTCAATCCAGGTAGTTGATTTTCTTACTTGGGTCTTATCTGAGTTTATGGGAAGAGCAAAGCCTGGCAGATAAGAATTTTGTAATAAATAAGATATGGTCTCCAATGCAAGGAGACCTTCAAGATATGAAAAGGGGCATTCATGTACTCTATGCCTTGGCTGAGCTTTTTGCATTGTAGTAATGATTTGACTCAGCTGCCTGAGGAGGTTTTGATTTCAGCTTAGCATTAAAATAGAATTGATCAGGGTTCTGATTATGGTGACAAACACCATTCATTATTTATGAAACAAGCACAATTTTGAACTAGGAATTCTTACTTTATGCTTTGCTATGTTGCTGCAAATTTACATCCTTCCTGGGATTTTGTGAACTTAAATGACATTAAAAATTGCAAAACATTCTTTTATTTTTTTTCTAGTCAAAGGTGATTGCAAAATTTTTCTCTACAGATTTCCTTGCCCTGGGTAAAAATTCTGTTATTCTGTAAGTAAATATGCTTCTCTATAGATGGTGGGTTTAAGGAGAGGGTCACTAAGAAGCAGTTTCCTGAGGCAACCAACACCTGCTAATAATTTGATCATAAGGAAGAAAGCTGAGCTTGTCCTAGAGAAATATAACCTAATTAGGTTACATTCAGAAATATCTACTTCTTGTAATAGTTTTAGGTTAATGGGCTTTTAAAGCTCTTCAAAAAAGCCTATCACAGGTCTAATATATTTTTGGTAATCACAGGAATTTAAAGAAAAAAAAACCAAAAGACATTTAAAAGCTGCTTTCAGTTGCACTTTAATGTTATTTTCATATAGATTTGAAATTATTCTATTTAATATTATTTTAAGTTAGGATCAATTTAAGAACATTATTGCAATACACATACTAATGTATGAAAACTAATCTTCCCTTTTCCACCTCCAACAGTTACTAGAGACATTTCTGTAAAATTGTGGTTACCTAATGTAAGTATTTTGAGCTAGGTGAGTGCCTACAGCAGCAAAATTACTTGAGAGATAAATCTGCATTTAAATAAACTCACTGAAATAGGTGAGAAGTAATAAACCAGAATTTCAACTACAAAAGTATGTGTAGGAATTTAATATGGATATGAGAAACAGATAATGTCATAATATTATTGTCCATTTGTCTATAACAAGGTTTTGCCTCTATTTCTGATATTACTTATCATTTTAGATCAGTGTTTTGAGAACAGCTGAAGCATAAGTATCCAATTAAAATTGATTTTGTGATATAGAATACTTATTTCCTTTAAAAAATAGCTACCTAGATTTTCATGGCATGTGGTTTTTAGTTTAGTCTGATTTTTCCTTTGTTTTAAGTAAAGTTTTACATCTTAATAAAGGTGAATGTCAGCAGTGAGGTGAGTATTCTGAGAACCTGAGAATGGCTTAGGTTGGAAAAGATTTTTAAAGTCATGCCACTGGATTTCACATAACTATGGGGTCTGGACTAATTGACAATAAACTGAAGATTATATTTATTCTGAACTTAGAAGAAGAAGCATGCTCAATGTTTTTTGACTACTGTAGAGATGGTTTGTAACTGAAATCGAATTGCTTGCAGGCATTTTTTAATTGATGAAAATGACATTTCTGATGTAGTGGAAAAGACTTGAAAATGTGGAGAGAAATTGGCCAGTAATTCTTGCAAGGAGAAAAAAAAGATTAGATTTGGAGAAATCTGAATAGTTAATTTTATCATTTTTAAAAGTACATCTTCCCTTTTCATCGGTATGCAGCTATTCAGAAAATGAAAAAAACACAGTAAAATACAGAGTTGTGAAATAGAATTTTCTCTTAAGTGTTCCCCTTTGTAAATAATTATAATGCAGCAATCTTCTGAAGGTGAGGAAAATAAAATAATATGGTTTTTATTTAATTAGTATAGCTAATAATCAAGGAATGAAGTTAAAGAAAAAGACAGGAAAGGAAATATAATGAAATTAAATGAAATGGAAAAAAAAAGAAAATTCTGGCATGAAGTGGCAGAAGTGAAATGGAATGAAACTAAGTGCAGAGAAATGGACGGAAACAGGGTGAAATGATACTTAGTGAAATATTGAGATTTTGTTTCTTTTTATGAAATTTGTTTCATGAAGGGAAATAGAATGAGGAAACAAGTAGAGGAGTCAAAATGAAAAGACAGAAGAGGAAAGATAATGAAATAAATTTAAAATGAAAATAAGAAAATACTTAGAAGTCAAATCACTGGAATGGAATTGAATGAAATGAAGTGCCACAAAACGAATCAAAATTTAATGAAATGATACTAATTAATATATTGAGATTTCATTTCCTTTCATGTAACAAAGAATTTTCCTCAGGGTGGGGTGGCGACATTGCTAACTCCTCACTTTTAAATCTGTGCCACCTATGGCAATAAGGACCTCTGCCATAGCGCCAAGCTGCCATTAGGGTTAGCATTGAGAGAGTAGAAAAGCCTAGACCTCCAGGATTAATGGGGCTGAAAAAGACGTGGAAAGGTGATCCCGGAAAAGCCCTGACATTGTTGTGCCTAAATCTGAGGTGCCCAGCGCATGGGTAGTGCCAAGATGCAAGGTGTGGAGGGAACAATGCTGGGGCAGTGCAGCACTCCCCTCGTTGCTCTTTTTGCAATTGCAGTGTCCCTGGAGCTCTGGATTTTGTCGTTTTGTAAACCCTAACTCTAAGTGTAACCCTAACCCTAGGTGGAGCTCTAAAAACAGAGCATTCAGCTGAGGCTGAATGAGCAGAAAGACAAGGAGGTAGCAAGGTCAAGACAGCACTGTGCTCCTCATGGCATGCTCTGTTGTGGTTGCAGTGTCCCTGGAGCTCTGGGCTTTGTGGTTTTCTGAACAGTAACCCTAAGTGTAACCCTAACCCTAGGCGGTGCAGTAAGTAGATCATTCACCCGAAGCTGGTGCCAAACAGAAAGATGAAGAGGGATGTTGGGGCAGTGCCATGTTCACGTTGGCATGCCTTTTGCAATTGCAGTATCACTGGAGCACTGGGCTTTGTGGTTTCCTGAGCCCTGATCCTAACCCTAGGTGGAGCTCTAAAACCAGCCTTGGGCCGATGCCTGGCGTCAAGTAGCAAGATGAGGAGTGATCAATGTTGGGACAGTGCCGAGAAGAAATTTCTTTCATGAAACAAAACGAAATATTGAAAATATTAGAAAATATTAGAAAATATAAGAGCAAGTTTCACAATCACTCTGGAAGGGAGAGATGATAAAAGAAAATGCAATTAAAAAAATTTGAAATTAAGTGACTACAACCAAATGGATTATGATTAAATGAGGTGCACTGGACTGAAAACGACTGAAATGTAACAAAATGAACTTTGCTGACATCCCCAAATCTGGGAACAAAGTAAAAATAAAAAAAGGCAGTAGAAATTGATAAAACGAAATGCTTCAAGAAAATAAAAAAGTTCTTCACCAAAGGGCTAACAACAAAATGGCATGCAGTAACATGAAGTGCAGGGAAATGGACCAGACCTTGCCAAACTGATCCTCATTGAAATGGCACGAGGCATTTCAAAAGGCATAACATTTACCTGGATATTTGTAGGCTCCAGGACATTATTTGCAGGCATTTATAATACTAAGTGGAGATACAGCTCTGTCTATTCCATGGTCTCTTGCCTTTTTTATAGCTTATAGTTCTAGTACAGCATTTGTGGAAGAGAGTTCCGCATTCTTTCAAAAGCAAAACCAACCAAACAAAAAGTCTGGTACAGAATCAGATTAACCCCTACAGGTCTGAAAATGTAATTGGATTAGGTAAAGGTTCAGTAATGGTCTTTAAATGTTTGCACACTCTCAGAAATATTTGCAAAAGTAGAAGTGAAAACTATTATCTCTGTAAGAGTTCTGTGGGTCAAGGATCAGTGAAGAGTTATAGAAAATGAAGAATTGAAGTAATCCTGTAACACAACTGGAATATGCAGCAAAAAAATTTTCTCTGAATGTGAACAAGGTATGTTGTCATTTAAATTTTACTTCAGTCAACTGTCAATTTTGTGTCAAGATTGGCACTATAAAGAGTACATAACCAGGGGGCATCATGGCTGGAAGTAATGGGGGACACAAGAACTAATATTTCAGGGACAGGAAAGCATATTGCTCCAAGGGCAATATTACTCAGTGTTAGAAAAAAGTCCATATCTCTTGAATATCCCCAAAGTGTAAAAAGTTTGTAAAATGGAGCTGATATCACTGGTTTAAACTCACATTATTCTATGAAAATGAAAAAACAAAAATTCAAAACTGTAAAATGTATTCAACCCAGGCTTTTCTGACAGTGTTTTTTTTTGTGTGCGTGGCTGCATACTTAGTGATCAAAGAAGCAGAGTACATCTCTACAGGAATAATCTGGTGCAAATGTGATATGGTTTATGCATGCATTACTTGCTAGTTACTCTACTACCAGTGGGATAACACGTGTATAACATTAGGACTCAGAAATTACTGTCTGGGGAACTACTTGCTCTTTCGGCCATATTAGAAGCTGGCTACCTTTTTAAGTTATTCTGAATATTGATGAGCATCTAAATGGGTACATTTTTATTTACTGGGAACAAAGGGAATGCTGAGTTGCAAATACATCTAGGCTCCAGAGACTTTCAACTGAGCTATAAAAAGAGAACTTTTCAAATTTACAGTCAGAAAGAAAACACGGACTCCTCAAAATATTAAGCTGTTTAAGAATTAGGTGTCTCCTCAGTCTTTTCATAATTTGAGCTAATGGAAACATTGTCTACTGGTCAGTAATCACAGGTGAAAACTAGGCCTTGTGAGTGTCAATAAAAATTCTGCCAACTGCATCAGGGGAGCCAGGATTTGTATATTCATTTCTGGATGTGTGTGCATTATGTTCATGAATAGCTAGAGTGAAACACTCTGTCTATATCCATAAATCTGCATTTCATGTTTCTAGGTACCAAATAGGTATAAAATTGTGTATACTATACTCTAGAGCCTACACCCTTGAATATGAAAAAATTGAGTTCTAAATATGTCTTTTGACAAATATACAGATTGCATGAGAAAATCCTTAGATGCAAAAATTTACTGCTGGCTATATGCAGTATGCCTGCTTATCAATTGCAATGACACAGTAAAGTTTATTATGGATTTTCAGAGGTGTACTGTGATATCAAGTTTAAAACATGTTTGAGGAATATAAATTACCAATGAAAATTCTAAGGAAGAAGTACACTGTGCCTTATGCATTAGAAGAATGATGCTAAGAGCCTTACACCTGATGGAGTTATAAACTAGCTGCATTAATGTATACATTTTACAATGTTTTTAATACAGCACCATTTTTGTGAACAAAAAGTTTTGAATAGCTGACTGGAAATTTCTCAGTTTCACTTTAAGGTCACGATTTTGAAGAGGACACAGATGACTGAATTTTTTCTGGTAGAAGCAGACTCAAAAGGTCATTCATATTTTTAAATGATGGAATTTTTTGTGTGTTCCATTTTTGTTCACTTTCAATCTACATTTATGTAGTTCAGCTTTACTGTCATGACAGTTTGCAAAAAGTGAGTTTCAAAGTCATGTGTTTGACAATTAAAGTAAAATGGATTTTAAATTTATATACATAAAGTGATGTCACAAGCAGTGTTTGCACATTGATCTACTTGGGAAACAGGTCTAGTAGTAGTATTCATTTGTTCCCACTCAGAGTGAATAAAGTGCACAATAATTTGTGATGTCTTTAAAATTGCATTGAGAACTAAGGAATTTCTCAGAAAATGTTAACAATTGGGTCTCTGTTTGGGTTCTTTGCAAAGATATTGTGATTTGGTACAAAATCTTTGGAAGGCTCAAAACTGTGTCCTTTATATTGAATTAATCTATCTCTAATCTATTTCTCCATGTTCTTTCTTTTAACATATGCACACATTATGTTGTATCTCGATGAATTTCTCCTGTCTTAGGAATCAAAATATTTAAGGCTCCTTGGCTTGGAAATTAGCTTTGTTTGGTGTTTGTTTGTTTAAGATCTCTGTCAAAATTGTGGAAGAATTGTAGCCTAAAAGATCCTAGTAGCACATAAGTATCCTCAGCTTGAGCATATGGTTTACAGCATAACTGTGTAGTGCCTATGTCACTTTAGAAGACAGTGAATCCCAGGAGAAATCCAGTTGTCCTTTGATGGGATGAGCTTGTTGATCAAAGGTTTACACACAGTGGAAATGGAATTGATCTTTACACGTACTTTGTCATCAAAGACAGTGTGTGCACCCCACTTACTATTCGTTCTGCTGTCATGCTGTATTTTATCTTTTACTGATATAAGTACTAATGAGTTCATATTTCAAACCAGGTTATTGAAATGATAGAGGTCTCAGACTTCTTCAGTATGTTTTCCTCTAATTAGAGATATTTTAGAAAAAGTAGCTCCAGTATTTCATCGAATTTTTGGTTTGCCAGTGGGAGCACTGTTTTATATCGTAGGCAGAATGATGTAGATAGATCCCAGGTTACTAGGTCAGGAGAAAAGGTATGTCCTTTTTTAGCCAAGGACACACTAAATACATGCTGAATTTTTGCATTGCTTTATAATTGAAATGGTAAAAGAGCATTTTCTTCAATGGAATTTTGGTTCCCAAAGTGCCTTGCAAATCAGCTTGCAAAATCACTAAATGCCAAAATTATGCATTAGTATCCATAGCCTCTGTCCTTGTGCTTATTTGGGGTTGATAAAACTCCTTTTTTATAGTACAGTATAGTAAAACATCAGTATTAAGCACTTCCATTCAGTCTGATAAGCAGAAGTAATTTAAATTTAATTAAGTCCAAAGTGACTTAACTAAAAACATTACAGGCAGCTGAAAAGCATGTAAACAAACTATCTTTTCTTCCTTTATTTGAATGTTTTTTTTTCTCCTTCAGTAGTTTTTTTTCTGTGATGTATTTAAAAGAAATATTTCTGGTACTCAACAGAGTATTTCACTACATCCTCATTTCTTGCATAGAAGAAACTGACAACCCCAAGAAAACTAAGATACAGCACATTGTTTAAGGGACATGCAAACTTTTTCTTTCTGGGTGTATATTATTTCTTGTATATTCTTCCCCAAATATATATTTCTTCTACCCTTGTATGTATAATACATCATGTCCTGGGGTGCATCAGGCACAGCATCACCAGCCAGGCAAGGGAGGGGATTGTCCTGCTCTGCTCTGAGCTGGAACAGCCTCTCCTTGAGGGCTGGGGGCAGTTTTGGGTGACACAATGTAAGAAAGATATTAAATTATTAGAGAGTGTTCAAAGGAGTGCAACAATGATAGAGAAGGGAGGAGGAGGAGCTGTATGAGGGGAGGCTGAGGTCTCTTGGTCTGTTCAACCTGGAGAAGAAGAGACTGAGGGGAGACCTCATTTTTGTCCTCAACATTGTCATGAGGGAATGCAGAGGGGCGAGTACCTCTCTTGTCACTCTTGTGATCTGAGACAGGACTCAAGGAAATGACATGAAGGTGGACTTTTAGGCTGGATATCAGGAAAAGGTTTTTCACACAGAGGGTGTTGGGCACTGAAACAGGCTCCTTGGGGAAGTGGTCAGAACACCAAACCTCTCTGAGTTCAAGAAGTGTTTGGATAATGCTCTCAGGCGCGTGGAGTAAATCTTGAGATATCCTGTGCAGGGCCAGGGTGATGATTCTGGTGCGTCCTTCTCAATTCAGAATATTTCATGATTCTGTATGTATGTATACAGGTGAAAATTCACTGTATCCTCTTTGAGGGGTATCAATACTTATCAACACTATTTACAGAGGACTTTTTTATTTCATGGTGAATTACAGACAGGTTCAAACATAAAGAAATTCAATAGGTTATTTTTAAAAAAGAAGCTAAGTTTAGTATGACATTTTACCAGGTTTCTTATGTATTACCCATCTCCAGATACATAATACTGATTTCTCACAACCCAGCTTTTTGTGAAGCTCAACCCTTTTGTAAAGCTGTGAAACATGTTGTCCTGACACAATGTGTCTCTTCTTGATTCTGTGTGTGTGTGTGTGTTTGTAGGTTGGCTTATGTGACCTCCAAAGATCCCTTCCAGCTTAAATTATTCCATAACCAAATGATGCAACTGAAGTGGGAAATTTGTAGCAAAGTGGTAATGCCAGATGATTTTAAATTTAGATTGCAATAATGAGTATCCAAACAGAATCACCTGAATGCCAGATGTCCTACAGGGTTCCAATGGGATAGTTTGCAAAGCAACAGTCATCACATTTTCAATAAGAATTGCAGGAAGAATGGGTATTTACTTTGGAATCTTTCCAGTGGGAGAAAAATAAGTAAAAATCTGTCTCTGGAAATCTTTCCAGTGGGAGAAAAATAAGTAAAAATCTGTCTCTGGAAATGGGGATACTAGTATAAAGCATTATTTCTGTGTAACCATGTGCATGCAACCTGAATCAGCTCGGCCAAACAAAAATGGTATTTTCAAGCTGATACCTACTTACCAGGACTGCAAGTGAATAAATTCATTGTGAAATTATGTGAAGTCTGTTTGAAGGCTCTTCTGATAAGCAATTCAATTTTACAAACACCTGTTACCTCTGCTGTGGATGATCCATACAAGAAAAATCTTGGATGTAAAAGTGAGTCTGAAAACTCCATAAAAACCTTTGACTTTTCGTGGAGCTTGAAGTGAGGATATAGCTTTGCTGGGTCAATGGAATCTGTAGGGGATTAAAAGGATTCTTTAAATGATTTCATGGTATTTATTACAATACAGAGGAATAGCAATACATATTTCTGTCAATTGTACATCTTTCTCTCATACTGTTTCCTCCTTTCAATCACAGAATACTTCCTTACCCATGCTCCATCAGGCTATTTCTATCAGCCAGATATGAATTTCAGCTCCTATTGTGGAATTGTGGTCCTTTTTGGTGGCAACAGCTATAGCTTTCACTGGAAATGGGAATTATCTGTCCCTATTGATGTCCCTTTTCATCTCACTCAATGTTACAGCTCTCTGACAGAGTTTTATATAGCCAAAACTTTTTAGCAAGCTTTTTTTTTCCTTCCTGAATGTTCAGCAAATTTCTTTCAGGTAACCGCCAGATTATATTTTATAGAAGTATTTGAGAATTTTGCATTATTTTTCATATATAAACAAGCACCACCTAAGGAAATTCAAGTGTTATCCTACATTAGCTTTCCAAACATAGTAACTCCTTGCGTGTTTGGTTACATATCAAATCCAGAAGATTGTACGCGTGGATGTTCAGCAGAGTGATGGAAATAATGAAGTTAAATGAAGCCAGATTTGGTCAATGCTTATTTACAGCATACTGGTTAAAATAGAGGTAATGGTGTAAAATGCAGTTTTAGAATAAGAATGATTATGGTTTTCAATTTAGCCATAGGAGAGGAGAGCAAGTGAATTATCCCTCTAAGAACTACAAGAAACCTCAGTTTTCTGGCAATTCAAATGTATTGGAGTTGTTACTTGTAGACTTAAAATTTCCTTTTAATTTTTTTAATAATTTTTTTAAGAA
Organism: Zonotrichia leucophrys gambelii; assembly: GCF_028769735.1. Taxonomy (NCBI): domain Eukaryota; kingdom Metazoa; phylum Chordata; class Aves; order Passeriformes; family Passerellidae; genus Zonotrichia; species Zonotrichia leucophrys. The sequence goes on along the minus strand of NC_088173.1, from coordinate 22,050,050 downwards.
AAGGGATGATTCTAAATATTAGTGATAGAAATAATCAACATCTGGGATGAATAAATTTGTTTTCAATGTGTATGAGTGTACTATTAGAGTGAAATAAGGTAGCAGGCTATATATTTACAAAAAAGGTAGTTAAGTCATGTTCATTTATTTGCTTCCTTAACACAAATATGATATGCAGTCTTAGAATAAACTGATAATTTGGTTTTGCTTGATAGAACTGAATTGAAATAAGTGATACTCCAGCTGAATTTGCATGGTAGGTTGATTTTTTCCAGTTCCAGAAGAAATTAGTGATCCAAGCTGGCTTCAAAAAAACCTGCTGTCTAAATAGCAAAACTGTTTTACTGTTTTTTCAACTCAACATTAAAATAAGTACTTATTCTTTAAAACAGACCATTACAGAGCTGAAGTGTAAATAACTATTTATTCCAGTTCTCTGGAGGAAAATGCATCTAGTTTAGACATTGATTTAGCCTTGAAAATTATTTGTCTGTAATTATAGAAGACATCCAAGAAGAAAATTAATTAATCTGATAGTCTAGTAGGGATTTATATTTGTCAATGTCAATATAGTAGTAACAAGTTAGAGGAGTTGACAAACTACAACTTTTCCTGAGGGAAATTCTTTGGCACGAAACATCTCTTGCTAATGTTAACATCCTAAAGAATGCAGTCTTCAAGAACCATGTGGGATGGAGAGGCATGTCAAAAAGTGTGCAAACATCACCAAGCTGCTCAGCATTTAACTGTGCTACACAGAAATGGTGCTGGTGACAGCACCGTCTAGCTGGCTTAGATGCAACAGAGAAGGAAAAGGCATTTTTATCGGTTTTTAGGCATTTGATTTCTTCAGCAGGAATGGATCTTGCTTTCAATTTCGGCTATTGAAAATACGTTTTCTGGAAAAAGCAGTGGTCAGGGAACTAGTGACTCCTACTGATCCCTGATGGAATGTACAGTTAGTGAAAACACAGGAGCAAGTAAGACCAGTTAAGTTCAGCGCATAAATATTGAAACCCTTTGATCAGTGCAATTATGCATGGAAGCACCACATCCATTTGCCTGAAACCACAGGAGCAGTAAACAACACTCAACAACCCTTAACAAATTTCCCTATGGCTGGCCTCTGATAACCCATGGCAAGGCCTCTAGGAGACTGATGATCACGTCAGGCTGCAGTTGTATCGCACTCAGCTGACACCATCACGGTTGGGAAGGGCAGCTGTCCTGGGCTTGTTTGCTGTGTGGTCCTGTCTTGTGTGGTCCCCTCTCAGGCAGCTGAAGGATTTTGCCTTAGGCACAAATCCTTACTTTTCCTCGTCCCCTTCTGCACAGAAAGCGATGAAATGATGACTGGGGTCCAAATGTGCCTTTAGGAATTGGGCATTTACTTCCTTGTCTGAAACTAAGCATTGCTGGTAAGCAGTTGTAGCAAAGAGAAGAACTACCTTTTTATTCTGAAATCCCAGGTCACTTTTTCAATGCTGGCAAGCTTGAAAGGAGCAGGTTCAAAATTTGTCTATTTCAAACCTATCTTAGGCTTCACCTGGTCTTATCCCTCCTCTCTTTCCATATGTTAGCAATCATGTATGTCTGGATAGTATGTAAACAGATGATAATTTATTCAATAATGTTTTGTATTTGGTTTTCCTGCTGATCTGACACTGTTTGAATACAGTATTCTGTAAAACTAACAGGAAGGCTGGTTTCTACCTTTGAGCATTTAGAACCTGTCTCTGTAAATAGACCTTGCAAAAATGAAAAAGTGCTAACAGTGGGTAAAAATCGCAGAACAGAGACTAAACAGCTGGGTTCCTTTCTCAGGGCTTCTGCAGAAATGCTGAATTATTGACCTTGGGATGTGACTGGTCAGAATGCAGAAATTCATATTACTTCAGAGGAAATAATAATTACATTTTTATTAGAAATGTGTGTTATCTCTCGTTATCTGCTCAGTTTTGTGTTGTGATCTACTGGAGGAGTTAATTTGTTTTCTGGGACAAGTGAGTAACTGTGACAGCTGTGCCAAGAAAAGGAATTACTTTTGAGGCCCAAAAGACTTTTGATTTTATACATTTTTCTTATATTCCTAGCTCTGTAAACTACTATTATATAGTTCCATATCTTCTTAATTAACTCTAGTACATTTCCTACCCTTGCTCTTAGATTTTAGAACAATAACTTGACTTTCTAAAAATATTCCTGAAATGTTGCATAGTCTTATTTTCAGGAAGAGGACCTACAAGAAGAACATTGTTTTCCAACCAAAATCTGAGAAGTCATAACAAAAAGTGGGGCAAAGAAGCCCTTGGACTAGCTCCAAGGGGGCTGACCCGGGGGTGGGTTACTGGGGCAGCTGAATCTCCCATTGGATGTATCTGTTAGATATCCTAATTAGTTATACCTTATAAAATTGTGGAAATCAGATGCTGGGTGTTCCTGGTATTCAGCTCCAGCAGGACATCTGGAAGCTTCCAAATAAAGGTCTGCTTTTTTTACTTTGGTATTCTAACAGTGCTGCAAGGGGTTTTTTTTCCTCTTTTGGTTATAGGCAATACTTTCATGGATGGGTCTGTCTTTGAGAGATTATTCTGTGCTTCTGGTTGAACAGTTTGTACGAGTACCTGTGTACCTCTTTCAACTAAAATGATCTGGGCTTGTGTACACCTTTTAAATAATTGATCTTTGGTAACTTGGCTCAGGTTGTGGCTGGGGCTGTAGAGGCAAGGATGGCAAGAAGGAAAATTTACTTAAAAATTCTGAGGTTGACAGTATCATCCGATTGCAGATATATGAGAAGTACAGCAGCAGGTCAGAACTTTTAACACTGGCAGCTAAAGTCCCATGCAGAAGGAAGACCAACAAATTGTAAAAAAGGCAAAGAGATTGTGGAGGGATAGAATGTAAGAGAATAGTGCAGAAGGCAGTCTCACACCTGAGGAGTTGCAGCTGTACCAATCACCAAAGATTAGGAACAGCCCTGCCTTTAACAGGCCACAGCTGTGTCCAATAAGTAGACGAGTGCTACAAAAGAGTGGGGTAGCTGGGTGAGGAGAGAGATGGAGTTTGTTGGCTGTGCTGTGAAGAGAGATGGAGTTTGTTGGCTGCCCATGAGAAATCACCGAGAAGGTATGGGATTTATGCAATAAGATGACAACAAGAGATAATTTGGTGCAAAGAAAGTTGCCATATAATGTGGGGAAAAACCCACTCTCCTAAACACAATAGAAGTACTTGATACCTTGGGCTAGAAAAGTGGGTAGGCTTACCACTGCACATCAACAGTGTAGAATCCTTTGCCATTTTAATTCAAGAAACTTAAACAGAAGGTGCTGCATGGTCAACTAAGATTACTCGTCCTAGCTCCCAGGAAAGCGAAATCTCCAGCATTCCTTTGGAGCTGAATGGAGGGTGATTGTTATAAAAAGAGATTGAAAGGTTGAAGCTAGTAAGACAAATTTTGGTTGTTGGAGTTTTGTGGCCTTTGTGTTTGTAACATACATTACATCTATGTCAGATTAAATTCTTATCCAGGTAGTATTTAAACTGTTAAAATCTTAAATCTGGAGTCATGCTGAACATGCTAATGTTCCAGGTCAAGGACACACTGATACTAAAACAGATGCTTTTGCCAGTGTATTTAAACAGCAGTTTATCTCATGTATGATGATGTGTTGCATCAGGTTGGTTTTTACTCTTTTTCCATGCTGCAATGCTTTACTCTTGCACAGTGCCTATTTCTGAATGAGATCTCTGCCATTTTATACTTTGCTACATTCCAAAGCACTCTTACTCAAACTTTAAAAGTCTTAAATAATCTCCTTGTCTAATGACTCTGTGTGTTAAAACTGTCCTTTTTCTCTTAAATATGTCAGTCTGGCTATGAAAAAGAGAATTACTCTCTTTTTGGACTTAATGATGATTAACAAAGGATGTCTGAAAAACTTCCCTTTTACACTTTACCTCTTCACTTTGGTCACTGCTGACTGCAAAGTTACTTACTTTTTCTACTTGTCAGTGCCCTAACATGGGAATTACCAAAAATCAAAGAAGTAGAGCTTCCTTGAACAGATAAAAAGAACACCATGTTTCTGTTTCGACAACTCATTACAAGTTGTGGAGTGTATTTATTATAAATGAATTATTCAATCTTACAGTTAATAATAAACTAATAATAAACTTCCCCAGGGAAGTAGTCACAGCCTGAGTTCAAGTGAACGTGAGTTCTTGAACTCTAGCCTGAGTTCAAGAAGTATTTGGCCAATGCTCTCAGGCTAATAGTGTGACTCTCAGGGCTGTTCTATGGAGGATTAGGAGTTGGACTCAATGATCCTTGTGGGTCTCTTCCATCTCTGTGGATTCTGTTAAATTTGTAAATTATTATCAGTAACTGGAATAGTTTTGCTGTCTAGTTTCAACTTGTGCCATCAAAGATGGGTCAAAATATGAACGCAACTCTTATACACATTTTACTTACTACTTTCCTTTAACAAAGCTGCTTTTACTGACCTGCTGTGAAGTTTGGGACAAGTCACTATTCCCATACTCTATTTGATTTTAACTTGATATCCAAAATTTAGGGGTTATTTTTCCCTTGTTTTAATTCTTTTCCAGAATGCTCATGGAAAATATTAAGTTTGAGCGAAGTATTGAAGTCTTGGAAGTAAAAAGTATACATCTCGGTTATTAGTGGTTTTGCAGCCTTGTTCTTACTAATCTTTCAACATAAATTAAGTCAATCCAATGCATTTTAATTGGTCTTTTACTGCCTTGTTTGTTGATTTGATTTAAAAAATGGGGATGGAATTGTAAGGGAAGGCATTTGCAGTCCAAATTGTCGATGGTTTTCATGATATAAGACCTATAGAAGAGGAGGTACCTGGTGGCTGTATACTCATACATGAATGATGGAAAATCCAAAGGCATAAAGAGGCTGATAGGAACTTTGATTTCAGTCTGCTTATTTTGGATTTAACAGCTGTATTATAGGTGTTTTAAGGTTGGATAGTACTTATTTTTCAAAAGGAAAAATTAGGTTCTCTGATCTTAAATGCTATGACTATTAGTTATCATGCTAATAATTTGTAATACATATTACTACAGTGAAATATTTACAGTTGAAAATCTCATCCAGGCCATAGGATATTTGCCAGATGGATTTTGTGAGAAAGCAGATCAAGGATGTCTTTGGGAAGACTTAATTTGTTGTAATGTTGACAGGGGTACCCTGAAGATCAGATTCAGATGTGTGTGTTTTCTGCCATCATGGGCATGGTCACTACAGATGACTTTCATTGCCAAATGTCCAAATTTCTCCAAAAAGGCCTGCGTTAAAAAAAAAACAAACAAACGAGGCAGCTGTACAGCGATCAACAGAGAATTTACAGCAATAAAAATGATGGTGATGTCAGGCATGGTTTGCAATATAACAATTGCAATCTCTCTTGTAATCATGAGAAACTCTGTTTAAGGCATGTGCAGTGTCCTGTTCCTGCCTTCAGTCACAGAGGTGCCTATTTTGTGGGAGATATTAACCAACTGTCATAGTCCTGGTTGAGTGAAGGGGGGGAAAGCAGAATAGTTAAAGGAACCATTATTGTGTTATATCCTTAATACACTGTGAGCAGTTGATAGTGTTATTAGTCATTCCCTTTTTAATTTTGATGAAATATTGAACATATTCAGTCACATGGCAAAAAAACGGAGAACTTGGGACTTTCATTGCACCCACTCTGTTCTAAGATGTTATCTCTACATCTTTGTCAGTGAAAATAGAGCAGAAGACTTGTAAAGACCCAGCCTTCTAGTGACTTTGTAAAAGAACTTAAATATAACAGAGATTAAAAGAAAAAAAATCAGAAAAGAAAGATGCAAGTCCTTTTAGAGCTTCTTCATTTATCTTTAAGCAGAGAAGGGGTCATGGGCCATAGTGATTTTATTTATTGAAGTGCTGGGTTTTGTCTGGTTTGGATTTATTCATATTTCGTTATGAGCAAAGGCTGATTCTCTCTTTAACTCTCTCACTTGAAATACCAGGAGGAGTAACCACAGTGTGTCTTCAGTTAAATTATATTCATGTAAGACTTCCATTAAATGATTGATTTGTTGTTGGGAAGATCTCACTCTGATAAAGTTGGTGGTAAATTTATCCCTGATTTTGAGCTGTGAAATTCTCTACACATACAATGCTTTTGTAATTGAGAAAAGATAATAGAAAAATTATATAGCAGTTCAAGAACAGCATTCTATCATTTTTCTGATCATGACATATCTATGACAATAAAGGAAAGAAAATTTTCTAGTAAGGCACATTTGTTCTTTTGTTGTTACCTCTCCATCACCTAGAATAGCAAAGCTACTGAGGTAGTAACTATATTTGGGTAATGGCTCAGACAGCAGACACTGTTGAAAAGTGCTGGTGACTCATGGTTTTTTTTCTGTCATTGCCTGTTGTTGAAACCCTATCTCATAATGAAGTGAATAAGCAGCAAAAATTTGTATGATTTACTCTAGGCATTCAATATACCCCTGCGTGTCACTGTTCATTCCTATGGAACAACAGGTCAGCTCAAAGTCTGGATGAAGCAATTCATGCTGTAGATGGGCAAAATACATGAGCAAGACACATACAGAGACTTTGTACACTTTGCCCTTTCAGCTGCCCGTGGGATTCAAATGCCCATTACAACAAGAAATATGTCAATTAGTTTGCTTTGTATTTCCTATTGTACTTGTCATAGAATCAAAAGTGTTTGCCTATCCAAGCTGTTCTGGTAGAATTTTGTTTTTAATTAATAGGTTGCAGCATCAATTTTGTCTTCAGCCTTCTTCACTTATCTTATGGAGCGCTTATTTAAACTTAGACACTTTGGCATTTTTGCCTTTCAGTATATGAAATGTGTTACACTGACATTTAATCACTTCAAGATTTCCACACCAATTTCTCTAATGAGAGTAGACTAACAGTAGAGCTGAGGTTCGCTCTGTAATTTGGTTTGCAAATGAAGTACTGGAAGGTTTGGTGAATCAGAGTCCTTAAGCACAGAGTTAATTTGAGCTGATGCCCTCTTCACATCAGAAGGAGTATCCCCTTTTTAAAAATGTTTCATCAGGTCAATAAAAAACATCAAATGTTGGCCTTTTGTGCATCACTTTCTGATTAGCGCTTTGGAAGACTGGTGTGTGATTACCAAGTAACCTTCATGTCACTTTAAAAGGAGCTTCACTGCTCCCACTTATGTTTAGAACTTGAAATCTTTCAAGATCACATAAACTATTACAGACAGAATGTGAATATGCTGGGGGAACCAAAGAGTGAGCATAGTGGATGGGAAATGATAAAACACCCTCCAATATACTAAAATTCCCATTAATTATTGTAACTCCTTTCTTGATTGGGGCATTTACATCTCTGATTTTTCATAGGATGTCTGGAGTAATCACTGCACTGCCTGCTATCCACCAAGTGCCTAAAAATATTGCTTTACTTGTTCTGTGACATTTTCTGGGTGGAATATTAATTTCTGCTTTATTGAGTACTTGCCATGCTACTCCTTCTCCTTTCCCTACCTTCTCAGGGGAAGTTTCCCCAATCCAGATACTGTAACTTAATCAATACCAATGCAACAAGATATCATTGATATATTGGTACACTTTTGTATCTTGGGGGAAGGAGACTCTGTAGAAGTTCAGCAAGCACAGTGTGACTGGTGGCGGGCAAATGTTTATATCCTTATGAGAATCTGTTAAGGCATGTTGTATTCCTTCCCAACAAACTTCTCTTCATCCTACCCCTTCATGGGATCCATAAAGAACATAACTTTTTGTACTGAATCCTGCCCATCCAGGGATGTGCAGCTGCTTGCAAGATAGATATTAAGTTTGCCATGTTTGGTACAGCAGCTGTTAATGGGGCTGAATTGTCAATTGCTCAGTCACCTTGGTGACCAAACTGGCCAGACAGGTGAGCTAATTGGAAGTGGTTCTGAAGAAGATTGTCTTTCCTCCACACCAGCTGTGATTTCAGAAATTCTATTTCATGCCACAGTAGAGATTGGATACTTCAATACGTCAGTAATTTTTGTGTCAGGTGCTGCGAGGGCTGTGCATAGTAGCCACAGAGCAGATTCCCTCTTTCTGTCTGAGCCAAAGGAACATGCACTGCCTGTCACCATGTGCCAGATTTGTCCATTTAAAACATCAAAACCTAAAATATTTTCATGATGGCCTTTAATTGGGAAGTGAGCAATTGCCATGTGCCTCTCATTAGGGAGCCATAAACTGCCCTTGGCAATTTAACACACACTTGTACAGTTCACACTGTTTGCCTCAGCTGCTTGCCATATGGATCTCATGCCCTTCTTAGCTTCTTGTGTTACTGTTGAAATTTGTGCTCCTGTATTTATTAAAAATGTTGTCAATTGTCCCTGAGGACTAAGTGGAGTTAAAATGTATGGGCCATCATCACCTATTCACTGATCAGCCTCCACATCCTGGACAATCAGGCCCAATTACTCATTTTCTCACTTAATGGCCTGCAGTTTCTCCCTAAGTGGGAGGAAGGGGTTGCCTCCCTTTTTAGGGAGTAGAAATGTGCTTCTTCCACTGTTATGTTTTTTCTGTAAAGCTTCATTTAGACCCAGTATAATGCCAGTAGGCTGACCTTGAATTGAGGCTATAAGAGTGCTTAGGAATGCTTTGGGAATCCAACCATAATTCATTTCTCTGGTCTTGAGATTCTGTTCAAGGGTTCTTACCTTTTTAATCTTTGGTCTAGTTTTGCTTCTCTCTTTCACTGGTCTGTCTTTGTAATCTCCCTTGGGGGCTTTGTTTTTTAGCTGGTACAATGTCCCAGCCAATTTCACAGCTGGACCTAGCAATGCCTCACATTAATTCCACCCATTCAGGGAGTTGTTTTTATTATATTCATTATCTCTTTCTATTTCATCCCATTTCGCAGCCAGCTAAGGTTAAAGCATTGTCATGGATCCTCTAATCACTGGTTTTAATGTTGTGAAATCTACTGTAGCAGACAGTGGGACATCATGAGGTCCTCATTTGTGCGTGACTGTGCACACATGGCTTTGGTGACAGCTCTAGAGGTCACTTAGGGATTTAATAGGGATTGTGGAGGGTTTACCTTGCTCCATGGCATCTAACTCTCCAGCCCAATAAGCTGTTAGTCTGGTGGTAGAATGGGGGAATTTGTTGCCTTGGGTCCCAAATTTAAGAAAACTCCTGGGTCCAATAGCCATTTGCTCTCAACATGATTCTGTAACCATCACTTAGACATACTTGCTAAAAGCATTCAGTTTGTTTCACTAAGAATTCTGCTCTATCTCCCTTGCAAATTTGTCAATTGCAGTGGTGCTCATGTTTGTTTAGATGTCAGAAAAATGAAATGAGAACTGTTTCATCATGTACTATACTTTTTAAAACACAGTGAGAAATGTATGGGAAGGGCATCAGAAATAAAAATGAACTGAAAATTTCATGAATGTTAACTTAAAATAGCAAAAAAAATTTTGTATAATTCAGTCTCTTTTATTTTCTCTGCTGCCATTCATAAAGGCAATAATGGGAATTGATGCAGCTTTTTCCCATTTATTGAGAGTGAATTTTCAATTAATTCCATGTTGCTCATTTTCTTCTCAATTTCCTGACAATTTTTGTCCTTTGCCGATTCCCCTCTTTTGCATTAATTTGATGTGGAATGTATACATACACATATACATACATACATGACCATGTATATGTGTATATATATGGATTGCTTCAGTTGTATCCAGGTTTGAAATTTAATGTCGTCTGAGCACTCATTATTTTGATAATCTGTCTGATGTTGGTGAGTGGAATGGTGTTCTCTCTCACACTCCACCATTACACAGGAAGGCAACATTTGGTGATATGTCCAGTCTGAAAAAGCTGTGTGCAACCATGCAGACAGCCTGTTCGGTGAGATTTGAAAATGGCTGCTAACATGCTATTGTGAATGCTATTGAAATGTTCCCATTACCATATAACATTAAGGTTTGTAGTACAAGGGCAAAGGAACAAAAGTAATGAGTCTCAGACAATGTGAATGCTCATTTATGTCCTGTCCACTGCACTAACATTCTATTAGAGAAATAATAAAACCCCCATCTGAGTTTAGTCTATGCTGCAGTGGTGAACATGAAAAAACAAACCACCCAAAAGTCAAGCACTGAATGCTGCAGACCCATCATAGGAAAGAATTCCTTTTTATATACGCAGTCTGGTGATGATTACCAGCCCTCCTGGATACTTGATTTGGATAACTCCCATGTGTGCATGTAACTTAGACATATGTAGCTGTCTAGGAAAGCTTGTAAGAGGAAAAAGAGCTCTTATCACAAATAACTCTTCTATCTACTCATACAATATTATATATAAAGTCATAAGTCTTTGTCTTGAAATAATAGAATTTTCTCCCTGCTATCATTACTTTATTTGGAAGCCTTTTTCCTGAACTTGTTGTAAATATACATTTATATCTGACATTATCGTTTAATCTTGGGCTGATATTGCCCTACTTAGCTCTCTCTAATAATTTTAATCATTTTAGCAGATATTCCAATTAAAGTAAACTTCACTGAAGCTAGTTGTCCAGAACCATACACAATATTTCTGATTAGGCCTTTTGCTTCCAAGTGTCTTTCTCAATGCATTTGTGAACTCATTAGCCCATTCATAACTTCAGTAATCACTATTTATAATCATCTTCCAGTGGCATGGATCTGCTTTTCCTACTATTAATTTATATTTAATTCTATCAGTTAAATCATAAGCAATTTAATGCTTTTATAAGAGGTTATGCTCTTTGTAAAAATAATAATCCTGTACAACTTCATGTTGTCTGCTGATTTCACCTGTACTTTTTTGAAGATCTTTTAGTAAATTTCTACACAGGACTGATAAACACTCAGTAAACTATCCTCATTCCTTGTCTACCTTATCAGCATAAGTTGTTGTTGATTTGTTGATTCCTCTAACTGCTTTAGAAACACACATCTTTAGCTCCTTTAGAAATTGAATATTAGCATCTGGCTTCTCCACCTTCAGAAAACTTTCTTTGCAGGGAGAATGAATCAAGTACCTTATTTAAATATCTGATAAATAATATTCTCCTGTCTAATAAAGCTAAAGAGATTACTTTTGAAAAGAGATATTGGATTGGTTTGAGATGCTCTACCCTTGATAAAGACACATTATAACTTATACTGCCTTTTATTTGTGTCTCTGTCTCTAATTCTTCCTTCAAATGGTATTCTGGGTACTTTTTTGTAAATCAGTTCATTAAGTCTAGTGGTTCCAGAAGTTGTCTTTGTTCATGTTCTTTTGAATTTAGTTCTACCTTTACTGTTCTCCAGTCATAAGATACTGCTCCCAAAAATTCTAGCAATTGGAGTGTCAATTTCATGTGACAGTTTCATATTTCTATATTCCACCGTGGCCCATCCAGCCTGCCTTATTTTTGCTTTATGAGGTATTAAGAATGTTAACATTTATTTCTCCCTCAGGTGCCATAATTTCTTAGGCACTACCTTCCTTTTTTCTCCTTTCTCCACTAATGTCCTCATTATTAACTTCATAGAAGATGGAGGCAAAATATGCATTTAATATGTAGATCAGAACTGTAATCCGATCAGAGTAATGTTAATCTCCTTAAAAAAACTGTTTAACAATAAATTCTATATTTGCACACTGTAACTTTTTTCCCATGCTCCTTTATTTGTTGCAAAGACTTTGTGCTGATTGTTTTAACGGTAAATGAAGTCTCACACAAAAAAAATTAGCTGTTTTCCTCTTTTCTATATCCTGTAACTTCTGAGAAACAGTGTTCTCTCTTTGTTCTTCGTAGATTTGCATGTCTACAAAAGCAGCCAATTCACTGAAGTAAACCTCATAAGCTTTTTCTATTAGCTTCTTTTGTTTTTTCTTCCTTGCAATTTAAATCCTAAATAGTGCCTGCTGTTTGATTTAAAGTAATTCCTTACTTTCTATGTTTTAAAAGCTTTGCATTCCTAATTCACTGTGTATGCTTTCATTAGTTCCTTTCTAAAATCTCAAACATTAGTCATAGGCAGGCCTGGTGTGTGTCCTGCAGTTTGATAGAGACTGATTTAGTTTCTGATCACCACAGCCAAGATTATTTTCTATGAAAAGCTGTTCTGTAAGACCTTGATTCTTGCTAAACCCGTGTCCAAAGCAGCATCAATTGACATTGGTTCATTGGGTATTTATTAAGGAAATCTGTCTTACAGCAGGTTCAAGACTACCTAAGCCTTCAGTTCCTAATGATGGCATTTATATTGCATCCAAGTTGGGGTGATTAGTTTCCCAAGCTCTCACAATCAGTACTCTTTATTTCTTAATCTTATAGGGATTTCTCTTCATATTCCATCCCAAGCTTAATATTTCTGTGACAGCACTCCAAAGCTTTCTCTTTTGGTGCTTTTCAAATTTTATCCTAAAGAGATGGATTTTTTTTCACTGCATGATTAGTTTTCAACACATGGTCTACAGGACCAGGGAATTCCAGCATCCATGTCTTTAGGATGAGTAGAGGGTAATTAGAAAGGCAAATTTAGTGTCAATAGGCTTAAATACCTAAATTCTCCCTTGACAGCTTCATGCTGTTCTCATCCATTTCTATAACAATGCAGAGCTGCCCAATCCACTCCAGTCTTATTTCTGTCCTTGGATAATTGAAAGGTTTAGCTCTTTTACTCAAATCACAAGTAATTTTTCTGCCTGTTTCCATTTCTGCAATATCCAGTTACATTTTGTGCTTGATGTTAGGCTTGCAAGAGCATGTTGAATATGTTTTGCTAAAATATGTTTTAAATTAACATGCTTTTTTAATAAAGTAATTCAATGGAGAATGAACATTTGGTTCTTCTTTTGAAACCAAATCAGGAAATATTTGGGGTTTTTTGTAAGTTTTCAGCAATTTGTTCAATCTTTCAAAATACTGATTAAAACCAACATAATATGTAATTGTTGTTGTTATCGTTATCTAAAACTTGAGTGTTTTCAATATTTTTCCCCTCATAAGCATAAAATATTCTATTTAAAATGAAAGTGGTTCTAATTCAAATATTTTTGTGTTTAACACTACATTTCTGAAGTAGTTCCTGACCAAGCCCTCCATCAGGAGTTTGTGCTTTTCTTCATTACCTGAACACTAACTAGTAAACAGACATTAAATGCTTCAGACATTAATGTAAGTCCTTGTTGATGGGAAGAAATTAAACAAAAATACAAAAGGCTGCAAAGCATCAAAGTTTTCTCTGTGACAGCTGTGCTTTTAAGTTTTAGCAAACAATAGCAGAGCTAAATGAGGTTAGAAAATTGTCATAATTAAGAGAAAAAAAGCCCCAAAGAATCCTTCCAGCAGCTAGAACTAATTAGTGAAGACATTTTAAAATCCTATTATTATAGAGATTGATTTAGAATAAATATCGCTTCCTTTCCCCACAAGAAAATAGAAAATTTCACTTGTTGTTCTTTATTAGGATTATCAGGAGTGTATTACTGCAAAGCCATCAGGCAGGAGTGCAATAACCCACAGTACACTGGTCAGCAATTACTGCCAGCATCCAAGTATGAAAAGCTGAGTAGAGAGAGCTGCCTGTTTCACTGGATATTTTCTTCCATATGATTTGCTACCCTGTGTGCACCTTGTTCTCAGAATTTCCCATGGTGTTGCAAAGGTACCCTGTGACTTTCACAAGGACAAAAAAATAATTTCACCCCCAAGTAAACCTGTAAATGGAACTGGGTGGAAAAGAAAGTTTTCTACTCCCTGATGCAAGCAGATTCCTAGACATGAAATAATCAACAGGATACTCAGGAAATAGAAGATTTCTAAAAGTCAGTATTTATCAAAATATTAAAATTATTGTCAGTATTTACGAATAGTCCTATTGGGCACCTGGCTGCACTAGTGTTATTTTAATGATAGTATGAAATGCACTACTCTTTTAAAACGGTGAATTGACTACTTATGATCAGTGTTTGCTTTCTCTTGTAGGATCTAGGTGTTTCACTTTCAAGACTTAACTGATGATAACTTTCTATATTTGTTCTTTTTCTGTCTCAAAACATAAGTGACTTAAGTGTATTTTGCAAAAAGATTTGCTCAGAAAATGGAAGATTAATGGCCATGAACCCAAGTGACTTATTCCATCTTTTTTCCTTACAGGTTTTAATCTTCATATTATGTATAACTTGAACATGAACTTTAGGTACCAGATGTATTAATGCACAGGGCTGGTACTTTGGCATTATGAGTTCTTTCTAATCTAAAGAGACAAAGCTTGAAAGAGAGATGTTTATTTAGGTGTTTGCAAAATTGAAAATAATATTCTCATTTGCAGGTGGGAAAATTATATCTAAAAATTTATAAATTTGCAAACATTACATTTGAGTCCTACTTAAAAATACGATGCCCTATTCTGCTTTCATGGATAAGATAGTATCTCTGTATTTGATTAACAGTCTTGGGGTGCTATTTTTATAAGATCTAGTATAACAGCTGTAAAAAGTATATTTTGTATAAAATAGTTTTATGCCTTTTTATCAGAATGTGATTGTCTGTTAAGAGGACCAGCTTCAAAATATTCTATAAAACTAAAGTGAATGGCTGACTCCAAAGTAAAATGTGAAATGCTGGATGAAATGCTCAGAAATGCAATATGATTTTTCCCATTGAAAATAATATTAACTATTGACTATTGCTGTATTAGTTATTAATGATAGCTACTAGCTACAAGATGTTAATCAATATGAGAGATTTAGACTGGAGTTGCTTACCTTTTCTAGAGGATCTCATCTTATCTGTTGCAATTGGACATTTGAATTGCTCTGCAATTCAAAAAAAAAAAAGGTAGCCAAAGGCTGAAGACTGAGCTGGTTCACTACAGAAATAATTGTTAAGAAAATAGTTCTGGATTTTGAGGGGAAAGTATCACATCTGGACATTATGGCAGATGAAATAATTTAACATGTCTGTCTGACTTGCAGAAAACTTGGAGTTCATTGATACCCATTGGCTGAATAAAGAGGAGCTGTAGACCTGTCCCAGTGTTGTCCAGGATTAGAGGTAATTCTCTTCCTAATAGCAGTATAGTGCTGTGTTTTGGAATTAAGATGAGAATGATGTTGATAGCACACTGATGTTTTGGTTGTTGCTAAGCCATGTTTACACAGAGTAAAGAGCTTAGCTTCTCTTCTCACCCCACCAGGAGGAGAATATGCAGCTGGGACTGCTGATGCACATTGGCCAAAGGGATATTTCATACCATATAATGGCACTCCCAGTGTATAAACTGGGACAAAAGCTGGTCAGGGGCAACTGTTTGGGTATGGCTGGGCATCATTCAGCAGGTGGTGAATCGCTTGCTTTATATGTTCTAATCCTATTATTAGTATTATTGGTATTGCTATTATTAGTTCCTCTTTCTTTTCTTCCTGTTACAGTGTCTCTTTGTCTCAACTCACAAATTTGACATTTCCTCCCTGTCATGGTTTGAGCCTGGCACAGAGCCAGTGCCCCCCATGAAAATGCCCTCACCCTGGTGTCTGCTGTGAGATGTGACCAGGAATAAGCAAAACAGGCTTTAGCTTGAACATAAAGAACACTTTATTACCTAAACTACAGGAAAATAGGGAAAGACCATAAGGAAAAGAAAAAAAATTGAAAACCTTACAAAAACCACTTTCCCCCTCCCCACTACCTGACTTTCCCAATCCGATACATTCTCCCAAATCACCAACTGCCCAGCCTTGGCCCCACACTTTGGTATACTCAAACTTCAGTTCATGAAGAGGAAAGGAGTCCTTCTTGTTCCATAGGCTTCCCCTGGAAACACACTGAAACCTCGTGTGCTTCCCTGTCACTTCGGCACCGCCCGGAAAAAGTCCTTTTGCCGCTTGTGACATCTTCCTTCCATGCCCAGTGCTCTCACCACTGACGCATGGACCAGAGCTGCTTTTAGGGTTGTCTTTCAAGGATGCCTTGTCTCACTCCAAAAAGGCACAGTCTCTGCTTTGGGACATCTGTCCCCCCCATATTTTTCCAACCCCCTGGGGCCGGGGGGTCCTCACGAAGAACCCTCCTGGTTTTGAGCCACTGCTTCCCCCTAAGTGCAGTCTGTGTCACAGGAACAACTGAGTCCATGGCCACAAGAAAAGTCCAGCCAAAAGGCCACTCCAAATCATCTCTCCCCATTCAATCATCTCCACGTTCTTCGGGCCAGGTCCTTGTCTCATCTCATCTCTCATCTCCCTTCTTATTCAGCTTCGAGGAGGATTAGCATTTTTTGCAAGGCCCCAATCATGAAAGAAAGGGGTTAAAACTTGCAGTCTCTGTCTGTCCCGGAGCGGCACTCCCACACACGCTGCCCACACGCTGCCGCTCCGGCCGGGCACTCTTCCTCCCCCCTTCTCCTCCTGGGCCGGCTGCTATCACATTCGGTGTCACCGGCGCGCTCTCTCTCTCTCTCTCTCTCTCTCTCTCTCTCTCTCTCCTGGGGGGGGATGGCTGCCTGAGGGCTGACTCCCTGGGATCTTCCACCCTTCCATCCTCGAAGCCCCCTCACCTCCCATCTCTGTCCAGGCCCCGGGCCTACCACGTGGCTGCCCCTCCCCTGCCCAGCAGCAGCGACTGGACAGGGGAGGGTGATCTGACCTCTTCGCCGCGACGTCCCAAGAGAGCCTCCCAAGGCCAGAGGCCCTGCTTTTAACCCCTGTGTATTCTCGGAGGTGTGTCCAAACCCCACTGGCTACACCAGGTGTCAGTATGAAACTCAGAACATCCATTGGTTTGACCACAGCATCCCAGAATTCCCACTCCTTCCTGGTCAAACCACCACACTCCCCCAGTTCTGTCTCCCATCCCTCTGGGATGGTGTAGAGGCATTGAGTAGGGAGCCGCTGTGCGATATTTTGCTGCCTGCTATGTTAAACTGTGTCAAGACCTCATGATAATAAGGTCATGTAGGTGTTTGATTTTTAGTTTTATTTAATTTTCATATCCAAGATTATGTTCTGATATGCATGCACATGGCTGGAGCAACTGTATCTGCATGAGAGCAACTTCCTTGTAAAGGCACATCATCTAAAGAGAATATGTTTTAAGGACCAGGATTCAGATAAGATTCAGTTCAAGTGTCAGAAGTAGTCAGAATCTACTCTAAATGCTAGTAACTATATGCATACAGTGTTAGAAGGAGTACTGCATATAATATGTGGGATTTTATAGGCCCTGGTATGAGTTTGAAATATGCTAATGAGGGTTTGTGTGTCTTAGCACCATAGAATCATTTAGATTGAAAAAGACCTTAAAGCTCCCTTGAATTTTTTTTTGGGAGGAGAGAATAAGGTTTTCATAGCATTTGTATATATTCTGACTTTTCTTTTAGGGCCTGTTATCTCTCTCTAGATATCCCATGATAAAACCTTTATGCCCATGAGTGTTAAAAGAGATTAAATCACTTCAGTACTCTTATGTGCAGAACGTGTCTTTCAGAGTCAATTATAATTAAGGCTGGGGTAAATAGTGTGAAGTGTTTTGAACTGTTAAATGAATTTGTTTCAAACAAGCTTTCTCCTTCCTTTCACCTCTCCTTGCTGTCCAGATAGTCTGTCAATCCTAAAGGTTCACAGAATGCAAACCCCAAGGTTTCATGCACTGTGGGAAACAGCTGCATTTTCTTTTGAGTTGCACAACACTTGTTGGATATGCCTGTAAGTGCATCCATTTGGGAGTGTATGCAAATATCCTGCAACATGGCTGACCAGCTGCAGATACACACTGCTTGGGCTTTGACTATTTCAGTTAAAAAACAAGATCAATATTTGAATCAAATCTGAGCATTAAATTCACACAAATGGCAGCCTCCTGGCAGCTTGTCCTGAGCACCAACTCTGTCAGGATCACTGACAAGACTTCTGTAAGAATTACTCAGCAAGCATTCTGCCAAGTACAGAACAATCCAAAACTTTCTTGTACTTGACTACTAGAAGGTAGCCCAACTTTCTGACCAAGTATGATACTGCTCCAGAGGTAGTATGATGCAGATGGAGGCAGATCTCAGACATTCATAGCTCTGAAGTTATTGTATGCCCATATTCCAACACTTGTGTATTTTGGAGGCTTCTAATCAACTCCAAAGAAGGATTTGTGAAATCTTTGAAGCAGAATTTTTGTAATTCTCTATTGGATCTTATTGGAGTATTTGACAGAATCAAAATAGTTTTTGCAATGCCAAGAACTACTTGGTTTTAGCTTCAGCTGGAGTCTTTCCAGGATGTCTACTACCTCTGTGGCAACTGGGAATATGCTTGGAAAATATTCAGTGAACTGCAGATTGGTTTTTTTTTCCTGCCAAAAAAATCAAGATCCGCTGAACCTCTGACAGCTGTACATTGTCGCTAAGAAAATACTCCAAAGAAAAAACAAATGTCCATTAAACTTGATACCATATTAGTGTCTAATGATCAGTTATATTTTATAAATTAGTTTTTATCACCTACATATTGCTGTCACAGCTACCCTGAGCAATGACCAGGACTTAATTTCTCTTTACAAATCACTCCGTATCCTGTCTTTTACTTTTAGTCCAAAATTACCATTCAATGTAATAGGAATCTAAGGGGAATCTGTTCGAATAAGAAAAACAGTAGGAGAGTTATTTTGAAAATAATAGTGGTCCAGAAATACCTAGGGAAACAGTTGATAGCAAATGGCTTATTACTACAATGAGAAGGACCTTGCAATGATTAGCATTTCTATCTCAGTGCCATTATTAACTTTCACACATTCATATGGTGTCTGAGAGCAAATAATTTCATTAACATTTGCAATTACCATTACTAAATACGATTCTTTTCCATGCAGTTTATTGGGAAATTTTCTTTTGATGTAATAGCATCATGACATGTGGGTTAGCTTGATTTTTCTGCAGCTAAGGAAATGGAACCAATTTCATGATCCATACTGATAATAAACTGAATTCATATCATCTTCCTGCTTCTCTGAAGTGCACTGAATTGCAGATAAAGTGTTATTCTGAAATACTGGAATGTCTTTGGAGCGAATGCCAGAAATATAACCAAAACTTTTCATGCCAAGTAAATTTATTTGGTTGCCAGATATGCAAGGATGAACTAAGTGGATACTGTACTGACATGCCTGCTAGATTAGGAAAAATCTGTTGTAGAAAAAGGGTCATGTGAACATGAGATTTAGGAAACATTAATCTTTGTTGTATTTGGATTTTTATTTTTTCACTCTATTTCTTTGCTTCTGCCTTTTCACTGCTTCTTGGCTCCACAGTTCTGCCCTTCCCTCATGCCAGCTTTGGTCCCTGTCAGACATTTATGGGAGCCAGCCGAGTTCCATAAGCCAAGATAAAACACTCAAATACTCCTTACCCCTTGGTTTGTGTGTGTGGCTTTTTTTTTTTATTTTTTTATTTTTTTTAGCTAATTTTCTGCTAGATTAATGCTCCAGCTTCTCTTGCATGGAAGGCCCAACAAATGCTGTGGCTGGTTCAGCTGATACAAGTACACAGCAGCTGGGGTGATGCAGAGGGAGGAAGCAGTGGTATCACTGCCAGCTAGAGAATGTGAGCTTCTAGATATTATTATCATCCAATTCTATGTGGGTTTTTAATTTTTTTTTTTTTTTTTAAAGAAGAGTGAGAAACAGTTTTCTTAAGTGCTCCCAGTAACCCAAGAAGAACTAAACACTTCTAATAGTTGGCAGGAGCTCCAGTCCCCCAAAGTCAGGGGATAAGTATAAACACTTTACAAGAGGATTTTTTGCTACCTCTCACTTCTCAGCCCTAGAAGTCACTGAACCACTGCCATCTCAGGGTACCACTAAAGGAATTTGAGAAAAGCTCTGACAAATAGAATAACTTTTCTGCTGACTGTCTTAAGTATCTGAGCCTACAGCTGAGGCAATTTCAGTTGAGTTCAGTCCTTAAAATAATGTATAATATGGGGTGAACAATTAAATCTGTTAAATCTGTTGTAGACAGTAAACCCCAGGAGGGAAAGGCAATGATAATGCCAAGTATTAAGATGTATTGATAAACAGATAATCCTGCCATTTAAATTCCTCTTTATGAACCAATACTGTCTATGTCAGAGAATAGAATGACCTCATACTTCTGACCCAAACAGTCAATTTTAGAAAAGCTTCCTCTCAAGAGGGGAATAAACTGATAATGGAATCATATTTCTTTCACGTAATCCTGATCATTTCAAAGAAGGACTTTTCTATTGTCCTGAACACAGTGTGAAACAAACAATGAAAAATAATTTCCTTTTTCACAGTTCAGGGCATCTTTCTGGTTGGTACTCTATCCAATCTTTTTCTGGCTGTTTGGTATTTGAATGCAATGGTGCTTTTTTTGTTGCTGTTCTTTTTTCTTTCTTTTTGTAGCTATCTGGTCTGTATTCCGTGTCTCATGTTTTAAGATGTGCCAGAGAGCACACCTTTGTTTTCTAGACTATTCAGCCAGAAAGTTATGGTCAGCTGAATCATCTTCTGCAGACAGAAAGTCAAAAGCCTTTCACATCAGTAGCTGAATAACCAGGCAGTAAATGCAGTCACAGTTCACTTTTGGGGAGGCTAAGGTAGTGAACAAAATGCTGGTCTCAGTCTTGCTGGTTGCTTAGGCACATATGATTGAAAGTACCTGGTAAAGAAAGCAGAGACCTTAAGTCCTCAGCAGCCTGCATGAAGATAGAGAATAAATGCAGCGACAGTTCTCCTGACAGCAGTGAGGTAGCTGTCATTTCAAGCTCCCTGTGCAAAAAGAACTGTTTCTTGTGCATTTTCAGTGCTGTGAAAAGCATAGATTTAATGAGAAGGATATTTTTATGAGACTGTCATGCAGATTGGGTACTCCTAACCAGCAATAAAGTCAGATGGTATTCAAAGCATACTGTCATGAAGAGGCTGCAGTTCAGTCACAACCATCATTCCTGTCTTGCACTTAGCCTTCTTCTCATGGAGGATATTTTCCTCCCCATTCCATCTGCTTTGTATTTCTTCTTCTCTCTAGGACAGAATTTGAACTGACATACCTCCATATCTTCCATTTTACATGGTCATTAAAAAGGGAAAAACTCAGTAGCTAATAAATAAGCTTAATGTCATGTGCAGAATGGATGCAGTTCCTATATAATGCCTGCACTGAGCTTCCTGGTACTTGTCCCAGTATAATCATTGTGTCCTGAATAAATCAACATGGTCTCTGAAATTTACTGCAGGCTCTTGTCTATTTGAAACAGGGATTAAACACTTGAAGATAACTTCTGGTGATTTTTTTTTTTAAGCAAGGAAAAAAAGAACCACCCTGGGAGTTCAAAAAAAAAACAAAACCCAAAAAGAAGGGAAAAAAAGAAAATGGAGTAGCTGAGACACTTCAGAATATTCTTCCTAGTAATTCTACTCTTGGTTGGTTTCCAGTATCCCTTGAATAACCTCTTTGATAGTTATAGGGAAAATCCTGCATGAACTGGCTGGAAAATGCATAATGACAATGGTCTGGGAATATAGTCCTTTATTTTTGGTTTCTAGGAACTTTGATACTCATCCTAGGCAGACTCCTTGAAGAACTGAACTGCTGAGCTCTTTGAAAAATTCTGCTGGACGCATGTAAGTGACAGCTTATTTCATGGCTGTAGAACCTGGCTAGATGTAGGTGAACTCAAGTCTTTCAAAAGATAGACAGGGTGAGTGATGGCTCCCTAGAAAATTTAAAGCTTTGAGTTTAAATTTGAAGTTTAGTAAGTACTAGAATTTTTTAGTGTGATAACTTAGCTAATAGTTTTTTAGGACCTTTCTGCCACCATGCCTGCAAACTCTCTCAAGTTTCTTTACAAACTGTTTACTTAATGGTATCAAAATGTCACATATTTAATTTAGGAGAAAAGCACATGAAGTAAATTAGGTTAAAAAACCATACTCTACATTTTGTAATGTTGTTTTATTAGTAATATTAAATATTAAAATATTAAAACCAAAAATTCTTCAAATCCATTAGTCTGTGCAGACACCATGGAAAACTTCAGCTAAAATGATAATGTTAATAAAAGTCATAGAAATAAATGAAAACAGAGAATTTTACTTATACATGTCTAGACTTTCTTTGTGTGTTTAAATTATTTTCTCAAGCAACATTTCAACACTCAAGAAGCCAGCAAGCATTTTAATGTAGCAATTATGAAAAAAAAAATCTGGAGACTTCTTTGAAGTATTTCTTGTCCTTTTATTAAAGACTAATATATGGGATCTGTACTACTGGTTTCAGACTGTCCTTGATGTGATTTTGCATCTTTGATGCTCATTAATCGAGATTTTACCTGTATGTTATAAAATGTACATGCTTACGTTTACCTCAGTTTTTTGCTTCTGAAGGACATCCCTGTAGTGCAGGATGGCACAGTCTTTGGGTTTAGTTACAACATTGGGGGTAATAGAAGGACCTGGATATTTCACTGAGAGTTAACTAATACCCATTCTCCATTCGAGCATTGATTTACTTCATTGCCTGCTTAACAAACTTGAGATTAATCTGCTTTATCCTTGCAACTCAATAGAGAATATCTGCATTTTGAGCAGAAGATTCAGAAAAGATTTTATGACAGTAAGAAAGGGAATGTCTGGATTGCCCCTAGGTGGCAGCGAGGCATTATTTCTCGACATTTGCTGAACTACCTGTTCTGCTGTCTCTGCAAAGAAAAGCTTGCTTAGATACAGCCAGCTCTGTCCGGTTTTCTGACCATTTGGGATAGATTTTGAAATCCCAAACTCTGTATTGCAGTAAAATATACATGGTTGCAAATCAGTTAGTCCTGGAAAGGCAGACAAAAGTATTGTGTGATATGTGCTGTGAATCAGCAGGTTTCTGATCCATGCTTTCATGTGACACTGATCAGTGGTAACATTGGGGATCCTCAGCAGACCTTCTTTTTTTCAGAAACCAATGGTTTAAAATGATTTATTTGCATTTTTGTATCTTTTGTGTGCTGTTGTGGCTGCCCTCTAGCACAAATTACTTTCCAGGTGTTTGTACTGGACCTAGTCTAGTGAAGGACATCCCTGTCCAAGGTAGGGGGGCTGGAACTAGATAATCTTTAAGGCTCCTTCTAACAAAAACTATGCTATGGTTTTATAATTCTACATTTGGGCTCAGTGTGGTGATGGCATATGTGATATTCTGTTCAGATAAATGACTTTTATCACTTGAGCATGAGCAATGAACCACACTAAATGCAGCTAATAAAGGGATCAGAGACCTTTTAGTAAGTCCTTTCTGCCTGACAGTATTAATTGTAATGCTGAGGACATGGAAATTGGCTCTGCAATTGTAATTCAGGCTCTGATTTAACAACGTGTGTAAATAAATTATTTTAGCATGTGCTTGTTTTGACTGCATTTTAGCAGTGTAGCCACTAACTTTCTCACATCTCATCTGGGGAATGCTTTCATTTTTATGAATGTCCTTATTTTCAACCTAGGAAAGTGCTTTTTCTGCATACACAAAGAAAAGCATGTCCTTAAATGCTTTACAAATTGGGATATACAATGCCAGCTTTGATACTGTGGGTTAAGAGAAAGAAGCACAATTTTGAACTGGATAATCAATGATCAACAGAAATTTTTTAAAACTGTTTTGATTGTGATCAAAATACATGTCCTTTTGAATATCATTAGTGTCATATTCTGGAGAAAAATCCAAATGAGTTTTTTATTTAAACAAGCACCACTTTTTAACTCCATGTTTTGCATGGGTAGGAGTAACCTCTAATATCTCTCTCTCTAAAGCATGGCATTAGAAACATGGTGGACCTCAATTGCTTCAGACCTGAACGTGTCAGTAGAAATGTTTTGTGGATTGTGCCAACCAAAGGAAAATGTGAATGAATAATCAATTTTAAACTGACTGAGAAGAAAATGATGTATTTGGGAGAGGTTTCTAATGCAATATACTTTGGCATTAAAATTTAAAATTACTCTGAATACATTTCTTTTAGAAAACACAGTGGCAATCAAAGACTTAGCAGCTTGATGGATGTGAATGAATGAGTCTCATAAATTGAGATTGCAACTGTGATCGCTGCATTAATAAGAATGAGATTATCATAGTGTTAAATCATCCAGCTATACATTTAAAAGTATGTACTGGGAATGAATGCATATTTGCAATATGTCTTTGTCTTCTGCTGTCAGGCCCAGCACTATCATGCTACATGACAAATCTGAACATTGGTAGACTCTGACTGTCTCATACAAGGAGCAGCTTTCAGAGGCAGGTTTATTAAGTGGGTGCATAATTGCAATAATTATTGCTTCTGATACTAATGTCAAAAGAATAGGATTTGGCGCAGAATTTTCATACTAAACATAGTGTAGAAAATAATACTAGTTTCAGAACAGTTCAGGTTATAAACTGGGTTCCACTATAAATGTACTGTGTTTTGAAGATGTGCCACATTTTGCTTGGAAGGGCATCACACTGAGATAGGTATGATTTTGTCATCAAATTCCTAAGTTATTAAAGAAATTTGTGTATAACCTTATTGTTTTGATTAGTATTGGATTATTTTGCTTTGTTCTCGATGAGTAACATTTCTGTCTGAAGGTGTGAGGTATAATGCTTGCTTACTGTGTGGAGAATTTTCAGAGTTAGGACAGCAGAGGCTTTGTGAACTCGCCAGGGAAGCTGTGTGCACACTCATCTCTGGTCATCCTAGAAGACGCATGCCTGAAAATCTCCCTACACAGGGCTCAGTTACAGGCTGAAGCCAAAGTTTCCTTATGGAAATACATCTAAAAAGAATGTAATGTCACCTTAAACTGTTCATTAGCTCACACTCATGGGTGTTTTCTAAATGTGACTTCACGCTGTGCCTGTGCTCAACCTGTTCAGTACCATGTGTGCTCATGAGTTTAAAACTTGTCAGTGCTGTCTGTCATCTTAGTAAATGGTAAAAAATTACTCTAGCAAGTGTTACTGGTTTATTATAGGCTTCTTTAAGGATTGGTGATCTGATCTGAGAAAAGAAAAATCTCCTGTACATTTAGATTGTATTGTGAGAAGGATTTAAATGAGAACCCTCTCAGAAATCTCTTTCCAGTCAGTGAGATTGTCAGCCAAATTGATGGAATGTTTGTCAATGCTGCTTTAATTAAAGATTGCACTTAGCTATTTTTGACCTTTCTTTGTACACACTTAAATGCACATTAGCAGACGTACAAGTAAAAAATTAAGATACTGGGATACCGGTAAAAAATATTTTAATTACATATATTGTCTTCAAAATATGTTGCTTCAAGGATTTGGGTTAATTCTGATGACATTTGAGTATTTTTGGGATTTCAGAGTTCTTTTTTACTTATGACCAGAAAAAAGAAAGCGAATGGGAGGAAAGAGAAATACTAGTTAAAGCCAAAACAGCTCCAAATTTGAACTCTTATATTTGGAATACAGACCCTGGGACATAGTGCAATAATATATTAAATGCTTTTCCTTAGTCCCAGTGAAGGACAAAATGCATAATTTTAAACTTAAGCTGACATGTAATGCTGCTGTCTACGTAAAACTAGATTGAGGATTTTTTAACATAAATTTGAATCTGCATATGGATGTTATTCCCTTCAATGTCAGTAACTAGATCCTTAATGCTTCTGTCAAGAGGTATCTTTTTTTTTTCTTTTTCTCTGAAAACTCAGCAAAACTGATGATGCTGGATGGTCAGTAACTTCCTGTTTTGATAAACTTTTAAGGATCATTCAAATGTTTTCACTGGAGATCTGTGTTCCGACCATTCCTCTCTTCATTATTCACTGCTACTTACTTGTAAAGGTGTAGGTGCTTAAACAATATCAGCTGCTTTGTGCTTTATTTCTTTTTTGGGTACATCTCAGACTGACAGATGTTTTTTGTTTCATTTTATTCATTTATTTAGTTTTTTTTATTGAACATGTTGTTTTTATATAAAATAAAGGAGTTAATTCTGAATTAGATAAGTTTTAAACTCCCTGGGATTCTCCCCATCCTGGGAGGATAAGCAGTGTGGCATTATTTTTGTATTTTTACAGACAAAACAGATTCCCATTTTCTTTCTTGCTAGAAAAAGCATTCAACTTTCCTTGAAGGAGTTTATATTCTTCCAAGTTAATCCAAGTGGAGCAGATCTTATGAGATCAGGTGAAACTGGAAGATCTTGATGTGTATTTAACCTAAATCAGGATCTCAGGTATGGCCTCAAGTCCGGTGTGTACTCTAAAATCAATGCATTTACAAGAACAGCCTTTCCATCTTTCTTCATATTTTCTATATTCTGAATAAACTGCTGGTGAAATAGCATAATTATATATGTAATGCTCCGCTTTACAGCCTATCACCATAGGGTGACAAGAAAAAAGATATTCCATAATGTGGGATAAAATATAATGGTAGCATTCCCAAGCTGGTTCCCCTGTATTGTGTCTGTGTTATGTGAGCTTACTGGTGCCCGGGTGCCTACAGTGCACCAAGAAAACCAACAAATGTTCTGTTGCTGATTATTGCCTTACTGTATGTGTCCTGCTTTTTGTTACAGCAGAGACACAAATAGATCCCTTCTGGGTTTGTGAAAGAGAACAGCTTTACAACACAAACCACTAGTAGCTAACAAAGAAGCAGCTCTGCAAAGATTGCCTCTAGTGAATGTTGCATTTTGATTCCGCTATTTGAATTGCTTAGTAATGTTCCTACAAAAGTATCTGTTAACTTCCTTGGTATCACCCTGAGCAGCTGGCTCTGCTACAGCTGGTTATTTGTAGGGAAATTCTCCAATGAATAAATTACCAAAAGCATTCTTTTCACAGAAAGGAAAACCCTTACATTCTTCAACTTGGATATTCTGTTCTGAACCTTGAAACTATCTTCTAAAATCAGAATGAGAGTCCAGGTAAGAGTCTGGAACGAGGGTCAGGTTCTTTCCTTCTGTACTTGCAAATAATCCAGCTGACAAGGTGAACGTGTTAAAAAACCCAAACAAAGCCCCAAAACCAAAAGACCACAGAAAACGCTCTGGAATCCATCAATTTTGAATTGCTATTAAAAAATGAAATATTTTATGTCAGTGATTTTTTTTCTTCATTAGCTGTTCTGTGATAACTTGACACGTAGGATGTTGGCCTATAAGCTCATGGTGATGTGGTTTATAAATTTGTCAAGCTTTATTTAAGCTGTGCCTTATTTCATACTTTAATGAACTATATTTCGAACTGTGTGTATTCATGCCTTTCAGGTATGTCTACTCTCATAGAGGCTGAAAAGCAGGATAAATTAGTCCTCACTAATCATCATGTCCTTACATAGTACTGACAAGCTAGACTGATCATTTGGAAATTAGTTTGGGCATTTCTATACTGCAGGAAAATTGCCAAAGCTTACTGAGAAGGAATTAAAACCTGTCTTTTTCCCTTCCTCCTCTGCTGCTTCTTCATTGCTTCAGTAGCTCTGACAGTCTTGCTGCGTGGTTCCCCTCCTGCCTCCCCTCTGCCTTCATCTGTTTCAGTCTGTCTCAGTCTTGGATATCCTCTTGTTCTCATTTTGCACTCTTTGTGATTTCTTTCAGTTTTTTTTAATATACCTTGCTTAATGAGTGAGATAACATGAACAAGCAACCCCCACCACTGAGTTGTCACACTGCATAATGGCAGGTGCATGCCTCAGGCCTGGAGAGAGCAGGTGTTTTCTTAAAATTGCTTTGGTGTTGGAGAAATGACAATGTAGGACAATATCCTAAAAAGTTTCTCAGCATAAAATGACTGCCTGTGATTGCTGTTTAGAAAAGTTCTAGGTGCAGGTTAAATTCTCTCCTTACCCCAATATGTAAAGATGATATATTTATATCAAGAGAAATTTAAGGATGCTTTAATTAGGCCAGAGGACTCTGACCTGACAGATGTTTATATTAATGCGTTTGCAGTGTTGGGAATGAAATCAGATTGCCTTTTCTGTTTGATAAATCTGGTTAGAATTATGGTAACACAGGCTATATGCAAGAAGTGCTGTGGTGATGACATAATATATATGTGAAATGATGTAGTGTTTCTACAAATCACAAGGTGAAGGGATAGCTTATCTTCAGATTTTAGCACTTGCTACTGCAGTTTGAATTATATTTTTATATTTTACTTCCATTCTGAAAACTGTCTGCAGTCACATATATTTAATTTAGGAGAAAAGCACATAAAGTAAATTAGGTTAAAAAACCAAACTCTGAATTTTGTAATGTTGATTTAATAGTACGCAGCCCAAAAAGAATATAGTAATGATGGGGCATAAATGTTAGCATTATGTACAAATAAATGTCAGGCATCAGTTTCCTTATAAATTTTTCTCAAGAACTGAGTTAGGATTGATGTCCCTTGTGACAATAAGTACAGAACATCTGACAAATGCCTGGCAAACAAGAAGTTTATCAGAAAGCAGGTTATAGGAAATCATATAACATTCGACACTGATCTCTCTTGAGTAATCTTCCCTCATTTTCCTCTGCCAGCCTACTGCAGATGAGATTGATTGTAATGATGGACATTTTAGGCCCCCTGGAGAGAGAGGGCTGGGAACTGGAGAGAACACACATCTGGGAAGTTTCTGAGGAGCCTGGGGAAAGCTCAATAAAGCAACAGGGAAAAAGAAAGACCAGATGGTGCCCTGACTGCCAGATTCTGAAATGGAAGATTTTCTGTTTAAATAAAAGTTACACTTTTGTATCCCAATAAGATCCATGAAGAAGGTACAGGTTGCAGTTACTTGATACAAAGTAGATGGATGTCTTACATATTAGTTGTCCCTTTGTCCTTCATCTTAAGACCTTCAGTGTGGTCACATTCTTGAGATGATTATGAGGTGTAAAACCATAAAGAAGTCATTTAGCCATTAAATGTGAGAAGTCGGTACACTATGATTTTCTGATTGAATTATGGTCATAAGTGTACAGGTGACAGTTTTGACAAGTCTGGTAAATAGAGAAGTATTATAATATTTTTCATTTTCTCATAAACTGTGGAGGTACTTCTTAAATGTAGTTCCGATTTCTCTTGGAATTATTGTTTAGCTAGACTCAAAAATATGTATTCTGTTTAAAGTTATAATATTAAGGAAGGAATAAATTATGCTTTTAAATTACAGTATACCAAGTTTAAAATCAATAATTTAATTTACAGGTGCCTTTAAGATGTCTGTGAAATATGTGTTTTCCCCTGCAATTTAATCTGTATTTTTAGGAAATTTTAGAAACAATCACGTAGTGATGCTTATTGCTCTATCCAATAAAGTTAACATATGGAAATTTGGTTTAGTGAGGGGTGACTATTTTTGTGATTGAGAAAGCTGAACTCTGATGATTTTATATTTACAGAATAGATCCTCTTAGGTTTGTGGTCAGAACTGTTAGTGAAAATTGTAGTGCTTATGTCCTTTATGTGTAGTGGTTATATCTTCCACATACTTCATCTTGGGAGCAGGAGGGAAAAGCTGTCCTAGAAGGGAGAGAGAAGCTGGGACAAGGGTCCGCACCACAAGTGCAGTCAGTTTTTTTCAAATCAATATTTTTGGCAATTGAACACGGATCCTGAGAGCAGCTTTGGGGGCTGCAGCCTCTCCCCTGCTCTGATGACTCAGTACAGTGTTTCTAATTCTTTCACAGAGATATTAATAGACAAAAACAAACAAAAAAGTTCTAATGCTAGGTTTGTCCAAGTTCATACTTGCCATGTTTTCATAGACATGCCATCTCACAAGAAAGGAAAAGTTGAAGGGTGAGTGGGTGGTGATGTGGTGGCTGTCCTGGTGGGTGGCTGGTGAAAAGCTTGAAAACACCTATTAAAATGTATGCTTCTGAATGCTGCTTACATCTGGGAAATTTTTAAGATATATTCGAAGTTAGCTGAGTGTGAAATATGATTCTGAGGTGATTCAAATTTTGTGAACCACAGCAAAATTGGCCAATAAAAGGGTAATAATAGTAAGAAAGAAAGTTACAAAATGCTTGTTAAAAGCATAACTCAACCCAAAAAGTGGTTTTTACAAATCTGCAGTTGTCTTCTACATGGTTTTTAGCTGTAATATCTCTGAATAACTAACCCAGAGTATTTTTAATATAGTGAAAGAAATACATTATTTCATTATAACCTTCTGGTATTCTTCACATTGTTCCAATTTAATTTCTTACCATTACTAAAAGGAGTCTAAAATAAATTGAAATGGGGTTTGATAACTACCTGGATCTATCTGTGCATTGAACCAGACATGTATCTCTCCAATTCTATTAATTTTTATGTGAAATAATCAGTGTGTATATATGTTATTTATAAGTGCTGTGCTTTGTTGTGTAGTGAGAAAATGGCATGCCAATATTCTTCTTTCCTTAATTTCTAGTGCTGCAGATCTTCTAGGGAATATAGATAAATAAAAAATTCTTATAAAACCCCATAGATTCTGGTCATGGAGATTTGGTTGGTAAATTTGAAATGTCTCTAATATACAGAGTGCAATACCCTGAAATGTCAGTTCTTACCTGCCTTTGGTTCCTGTGGGACATTTGAATTTCACACAGTGGGTATGTTTTGTTTTTTCTTTTGCTCTGGCTAAACATTCAGGCAACCTGTTTTATGTACTCCGACCATTGTTTGCATCAATGAAGTTGTGAAATTTAAATAACAAATACTATTAAAAAAATTACATGCTTTTAGAGTAATTTTGTTAGGTGCATTCAACAGAAGCAATGGCACCTAAATTGATAGCATTACTGGTAATTTTATTGTGGTTTAGAATTTGGCAAGCTTGTGAATGCTTCTGCCAGCTGGGCCTTTGGACCAGGCTGTTTAAAGAACAGTTATACACAGGAAAAAGCCACTCTTCTTTCTAAACATCTAGTTGTATTTTCTATGAATAGCAACTTTTTTGTTACAAGTAACAAGGATAAAAGAGGCTAATTCTTTCTAGTTTTCCCAGCCAATTTTCCAATGGATGGAACTTTCACACAGCCATAGAAAACTGAAAATTTTTATTTGATTGGAAAACCTGATTAAAAAAACTGCAAAAAGATGTCAGAAATAACTTGTGGGGATTTGTTTGTTTTTTCCTCTCTTTGTTTGTTTCGGGTGGGTTGCAGAGGGGCAAGACCTCAGACTCTCAATATTTCAAGTTGGCAGCATCCTGTTAAATTGTTTTGTGAGAGCTGGGAGTTTGCTGGCTGATGAATGCATGCTCTGTACTGTGTGATACCATGCATATAAAATGGTTTATTGAGCAAAATAAACAATTCTCTGCAGTCTCTGTCAGACAACTCTACATTTCTCTGCAGTCCCATAACTGACAGCTATGACCAGCCAAGTAAACTCTACCTGTGCATTTGCAATACTTTCTCTCTGTTTCATATCATTTAACCCTGAATATCTCCTTCATAGTGCACACCTGTCACTTGTTTTGTTAGTTGAAAATTGTTGAGAATCCAAATGTGTTATGTTACACACAGAGTGTAAAAACTATTTTACGTTAATATTTACCTGTGAAGCTTAGCCTGTCATAGACCCTCTGCTTATCTGTTGAATATCTTATGTGAAACAGTTGTTATTTCCTAATTAGTACGCATACAATTTTTCTAATCATTATTTTCAGTTAGCCTAGGGAGGACTGAGGTATTGTGTGTTGTTTAGTTTTTGCCTTTAAAGGAACAAAATCCATGCAATTTATTTTCATTATGCAATTTTCATATTTTTCAAATGCACAAGTGGCACTTAAAGAAACACAGGGACCCTAACTTAAAAAAAGTGATATTCCTATTTTAGATTTTTTTTTGTCCTTGCTAAGTACATCCTTCTATTCAGCCCTTAACACTGATTTCATGCTTTTATCTACTTGTGCCAAAATGCATAGGAAGAAAATAGCAGCTAGCAGACCTAGCAGAGCAACTGTGATTTCATCCAATATATCAAACCATCTTTTAAACTTTAAAATGGTCTTGTTTTTCTGGTACACAGTTATTAACAGGAAAAGATCCTGCAGTCTTCCAGCATCCTTCATTACTGCTAAGTATCCTGAAACTAAATGAGTAGAACCTGTACCTTGATGATAGCTCTGTGATTCTGTGCTCATTATTTTCCAAATCTGCACAGAGTCAATACTCAGATGGAGATGAGAGGCTGATTAAAATCAAGGTAATGTTTTTAAGGTATCCAATATAAACAATAGTCTATTGACATTTACTTGATAATTTTGTGATAATGAAGTAAATTCAGAAGTTAAAAAGAGGCACACAAGGATGAGCATGTTTAAAGCTGGTGTGCCATTTCTGTAAGGGACCTTTCTGTGTGATTTCTGATCACCTTCACCACTCCTGAGAAGAGAAAACTCTTCAAAGAGCTTGTCTTATGGCTGGTAAATTTGAAAACACTTTGAATAAGAGAGAAGTGGTCTTATTCCTGATCTGCATCAAGGTAATTCATAATCAGACAAGTTTCTTGCTTTTAAATGACCTCTTTGCAGATGCATGCTGAAAAGGGTAATTTCATTAAAGAGAAACCCAGAGTCCATGTGAAGAGAGGCGCTCTGCAGAGGTACAGACACTGTGATGTGCTTTCCTTTATTGCTTTTGAGGTAACTGTGTAATGGTATCCTGGATTAGTGATAATAGGAAAATGCCAGCAGGAGACTGGGTCACTGTTCTATTTTCCTTATTCGTTAATGGTATTAGGAAAGAAAGCTTCCACACACAAAATTTAACTAATGAGAGAAACACTTGGGTTTTTGAACGTTTACAGTACACTGTTTTTTCACTAATGAGATATTAAAATTTTATCATTTCCATTTGACAACCTTCTCAGCACCCTCATGAATTAAAATTCAACTCTACTTCTCTAATAAAATTGTTAATTTATGACTATTGTGGGCTTCTATAGCATGGATCAATATTTATTTTCTGAATTGACGTCCCACTAAACTTATTAAAATAAACAATCTGATCATAAAATATTTATGTTCCAATTGAGTAAGAAGATGCTTGAGTCTTACTGCTGTATTTTGAGGACTCCAATGAAGACTTAAACAGACTCAGGCCTGCCTAAGGCAATGAGTAATAGTTTTTATGGTTTTTGGTCAAAGGAGTCAGCATGAGGAGTAAGAACATTTCAGTTATTCCTGTCACTAAGAGAACAATTAAGCCTTTGATCAACTTGCTGTTCTTGGCTCCAAAAAGCAAATTGTTTAGACCAGTTTTGGGTGCTTTTAATCATAGACTATGTGCAGAGAATCAGACTATCTCATGTCGCTGAAAGATCAGACACTGACTGCAATTCATTGCCTGCACGGTAGTGTCTAGCACCATGTGAGATGCCCCCAGGGTATCCAAGACCTCGGTGAAGAACTGGGAAATATGACACAAGATGGATGGGATACCTTTGGTCTTCTAGCATATCACCTGGAGGCCGAGCCAAAAAGCCCTAAAAGGATCTGAAAAGGTACTAGATGCTGGATGCCTATGTATCAACTCCTTCAGACAGGGAGCTTAAGAATAAACCGTTCCCTGTTTTTATTGAGCTCCCAAGTGGATAGATAGTGCTGGTGTGTTTTGAAAATTTTGTTTTCATGCTACCTTGCCTATGCTTTTCTTTCCAAGGTTTCTTCTCATTATTGACCCTTTTTCAGTTTTGGGAATTTTAGAGTTTTGGGGTTTCTTTTATTTGGATGTGGCATTTGCCTTGGCAGATGTAAAGATACATATTAGGTTGAGTCTAAACTATTTCTTTTCCTATATTTCCCATTTGTAAATGTTTTTGAAATTCAGGAAGATAATTTTGTTGGTTTATCTAGTCATTGGACATGAATGCTGTCCATAATTGTAAAAGGAGAGAGTGCCCTGTGATGTGTGTTTTCAATGTAGTAGGTTAAATAGGCAACGTTTATGAAGCAGCTGTTGGATGTAGTCACGACTGACTGCTCAGAAGCACAAGGTAAAAGCACTGATCAGAAGCAAAAGTGTGATTTACTGTGGGAGAAAGTCACTAAGGGAAATTCAAACATTAGCTGGTGCAGTGGAAAGTTGTCTGCTTTATATGGTAATGAATAGCTCTCTCCAAATATGGTCCTTGCCTTCCCTTCAATGAGTGCAGATGGGAAGGATTATTAGAGGAGATCTGATGACTGTGTCTCCCTAAACCAATGTTATTTTCTGATCATGCCTTACTATCTTAGTACATTTTCCATAACAGAACATGTAATTTCACTACAAACAAGTTGCAATGAAAATGTTAGAAATAGAAATATTTTATTCCCTGCTCTTTTGCAGATTTTCTTTTCTTCATTCGTAATTGAAAAGCACTCATGATACAGAATTTGGTCTGCATATCTGCAAGAAGAATTTTTAAATCAGCTGGCTTTCTGGGGTAAGGACCTCGCATGGGAATTCCATGTGAACTGTTCCTTATTAGAGCTTTCCTGATTTCTAGTGTGACTTTTACAACATTAGCTGGTGCCAGCACACAACTGGTGAATTGTTGATTCATGCAAGCTTTAAAGATTAATCAGTATGAGAATCACTACCCCAGAGACTTAGAAATGTGTGCAAACTCTGCTGTTCCAATGTCCAAAAATCTCAGACAGGTATTTTGAGTGAAATTCTTGTGTGGTTTTTTTCCACGGAATGGCTAAGTAGAAAGTGAGAAATTGTTGCAGAAAAAAGTGGTTTATTTTCAGTGACAGAGAAAGTGGGAAAGGAGGCCATAGGAACTGTTGTAATCTCTCCTGCATGATTATAAGTGAATATATCCATTTTTGTCTTTCTCTTTTTTTTGGGTATTTTGTCCACCAGAAAAAAAAAAAGTGTTTTATCTGTTGTCCAGTAGTTTCCTGAATTGAGTCTCTCTCCTATGGACCTCTTAACGCAGATTCAATTAAAAAAACAAAGAATCCCTTTTGGGAATTACCTTGCTTTTCCCTGATTTTGATTTTTAAGTGAAGGTTATTACACTAATCAGTGGAAAATAAGGAAAATGCTAACATGGAATGTTGCTAATAATATGCAGGTGGAACAGATGTGTCTGAAATTTACTGTTGTCTGTTTTCTGCAGTTCAAGAGCTGTACATAACAAACATAATAACGATGCAGTTAAGTTGTGTTTGCTTTTTTCCTCATGAGAGGAAGGTGAGGATGCTGGAATATGTAAAGGGTTTCCAATTGCTTCACCTTCTCTCTCACACATTTCCCAGTACACTTGTGCACCTCCTGTTACCCTTTGCTTCCTATCATCTCTGTGGACTAGATCTGCTGAAAGGAATTGCTTAAGCAAAGAAATATTTATGATTGACAATTCATTTTTCTGCCCTTCTTCAAAACGGAAATCTTTGGTCTCAGTAGACAGAAATAAGAATACAGTTATCTCTTTAGAAGAGACTTGCAAAGTGTTGGACCTTTTTCAGCATAGACATGACTTCATTTTAGTCTCTGTGGAAAGAAAAGGACAGTAGCTATATCAACCCAAAGCAAGGAGCAGGAAGAAATAGAGATAGTACAAGACCTTTGGTTAAAGGTCTCTGGGGAGACTGATGGAGTAAAAAGCTCACTTGAACAAAATCATACTAAACTAAAAATGTAAGTTTTTCAAATTACTTTAATGAATATTAATGAAAAGGATCTTAAAAGGGAAAGAAATTTTATTGTATTGAAAGGGGTATTATTCAGTGTTAGAAACAAATCTTCTGCATGTTCCAATTCCAAAAGTTATATATATGTTCTTTTACTGGAGAGCTGCCCAAATTCTGGCTTCTTAAAAACCCAAGCATTTTCTGAAGTTTTAGGCGGCATCTACCTTTTGTGCACTGAAAAATAATGTACAAGAGGCTTGTAAGCACTATGATTGTTAGGATGATTGTATGAATTAAACTATTTGGTGGTTTTTGAACTAATTTTCTTTTCTTAGGTTGTTGGAAGCCTGCCTGTTTAAATGCCAATCTAATCCACTGGAACTGGTTTTCATATGTGCCAGGGACAACTGAAATCCTTGGAACAATTGAGATAAGTACAAATTATCTAAGAGATTTTTTTTTATGGTTTTAAAGGAACTATTTTCAAGCTAATTTTATTTCTGAGTAACAGTCACTTTGTGTTCTCAGTGGATTCATTTATATTCAGGGATACTCAGCATAAGTGCTTTAAAACTAGACAAAAAATGCCTTGATGCATTGCAAAGATCTGGAATTTCTATTTTAAGCATGAAACTCATCTTATCCTTATCAGAGGAGCCAGAAGCAAAGCTCCATAAAACACAGAATCCTACTGTGTAACAAGTACCCTCTCTTAGCCCTTGTTTTTACTGAGCAGTTGTTATGATCCAAAGGCACGTGGGAACCACGAGTCCTCTTTGTGCTGGGCATAGCACAAACTTGTAAGAAAAGGGACAGTCCCTGGAAGGGTGCAGGTATGCTTGGCTTTGCATTTGTGTTATTGGGACCTAAAAATCCTTTAAACTTTGTGTTTGTTTACCTGTGTTATCTGATAATATACCAAGGAGTCGCTGTTCATTATGTTTGGGGTGAGCCATTCATTATCTTTCAGACAAATTTCATGTTATAGTAGTAGCAGCTGCAAAACTACTGAAATGCAAATAGCATCTGGAGAACCTTATTTGATGCCCGATGATCTGGATCCTGGTTTGGTTTTGTGCTATGTCTTCAGACCCTTTCAAAATATTTTTGTTAAAAGACACATCAACTGGAAAATACCACTCAAATTAGACTGTAAATGCATCTTCATCCTATTCTTGGGAAATGTTTTTGTATAATCTTGGTTCCCTTAACCCAAAAACTTAAAAAAAAACTTTGGTGCAAATATCTTTGATCATGATCCTTAATGCTTTTCTATGGTATAAGAAAAAAATAATGAGGCCACCTCAGGAACCACAGCATTAGCAGCAGAAGTACAGCTTCTGTAGAGTTTGCACTTTGTATTTATGAGGTACCTTTGGTGGTAATCTTTAAAAATCCCTTTTTAGTTCTGTTTTCTTCATCCATACATTGCTGGGGGCCTAAAACCTAAGGTCTGGGATAATCACTGATATCCTACCCTGATCAGCCTCTTAAAGAAAGAGAGCTTTTTCATACAGTGACACAAAGTCTTGGGGTTGCTACAGGTTTTGATTAATGTTATTGCAGCACTTTTTTCCTCTTTGTTTTCCTGATATATATATATATATATATATATATATATGTTTCTTTTAAATTCATCTCAGATTTTTATCTAAATAGGACTTAATGCAGCTTGCATGTAACACATCCTTGTCAGGTAAAGAAAGGTCAAGACTTGTCACATATGAACAGATTATATGAATGCTTGCTTTAAAACACTTCTTCATTCAAATTGCTTGGGAATATAGTGCAAAGAAAATATCATCTCAGATCTAGTTTAGATACTAGACAGATTTTGATCTGGGTTAAAACATATGTATTTGAAACCAATGTCAGTGGCACTCATCTCAGATTTATATCCATGTAATTAAGTAAGTCATCTGATCCTCCGTGGCTGGTCTGTCCCCTAAAATTTCCTTTACTTGTCTCATACATCACAGAGATGTGATGCCTCTGTTCTCTCATATATAAGCTGTTAGATACATGTCTCTCTTTGATCAAGTTATGTTTGCCATTTTTGTATCAATCTTTACTAGTCCAACCCTGTTCCTTGCTCTAGTTTATCTTAAATTTTTGAATGACAGTCAGAGAAAGTGAGAGAAATATCAGGATATTTTCATCTGACCCATTCAGATTTGAGTACCTATATTCATCACTGCTAAAAAAATGTATGTGTTAGATTATTGCTGTTATCACTCCTGTGTTCAAAAACATAGTGAATAGGAGTCAGATGTTTTTGAAGATAGAGTGGTGTGTGGAAGGAGTCCCTTAATGTTGGGAGTCCTGGATTAACATTTCTTTGGTGTCTAAGAGCTAGGTAAGCTGTGAGGGGAAGACTGCTCGGCTGTCCAGTCCTTGTTGCCGCAGCCTTTTGCTCTGTACTTTACTGAATAATTCAGTCATGCTGAGAGGGGTTTCAAATGAGGTGTAAATGATCACTTTCCATGATTTTTGTAAGATCCATCTTGGCAGGAGAGAGGAGCTTGGCTAGGTCTTGGAAGATGCTGAACCATCTTTCCCTCTTCTGACAAATGTGTGATATGGCTTTTATTCATCCATTATGATCTTAAAACACTTAACCTAAGTATCCTTGTTACAATAAATTACTGGTAAAATTAGTGGAGGATTATGGCATTTTCAGATTACTACTCAGTTAACTGAAGATGTGAACTGTCTTCTGGACAGCCCTGTTTATCTCTGTTTTAAACCAGGAGCCTAGACTGACTTGGTTTCTAACCTAAAATATCCTGAATTCTAGAACTCATGTCTCAGTGCTTTGCAGTAAGAAGCGTCTAATTTGATATTCCTTTGTCACATACAAAATGAAGCTAAGACTTTTAAAGTTGTGGAGATATCCACATATCTAGGATTGATGGGGCTATTTTCTTCAATTTTAGATCAAGTGCTGGAATTACTTCCTAACTAAAAGATTTTCTGAATATTAATGGTTGTAGAATATTTGGAAATGTAAAACGGAATAATCAATTCTTTCTCTTATGTTATTTTTGTTACTTTTTTATGTGGAAAAAGAGTAATTTGCAATACCTTGAATAAGGTGAAGTAATACAAGAATGGTTTTCAGTACATTGATTTTGCTTTGTGATAAAGGAAGTGCCAAATGGTTCAGTGCTCCTAGGTGTATATGAGTCACACTTCTGTTCATCTCATTTTGAAGTGAAATGCCCTGGAAATGGAGTATATGAGCAATGTTGGATAGTCAAGAAGATACTGGTAGAATGAAGTAAGTTGC
Source organism: Zonotrichia leucophrys gambelii (assembly GCF_028769735.1). Lineage (NCBI taxonomy): Eukaryota > Metazoa > Chordata > Aves > Passeriformes > Passerellidae > Zonotrichia > Zonotrichia leucophrys. Next base: position 22,011,074 of record NC_088173.1, on the reverse strand, counting down.
TTGAAATTAATTATTTGGGAAGTGCTTTGCAAAGCAGAACTGTAAAGGAGGTAACATTTTTAACTGGCTTATTGAAATCTTGTACTTTATATTAATCAGTGAATTAGTGATTAATATCCCATTTTATTTTTGTGTAAAGTACAAGATCTGAAAACTAAAGTACACCTATCTCCAACATACATAGCCTCCAAGTGCTTTGTCTGTGAAAATGTATTTTGGCTATTCATTAGGAATTTTATCTATTTTTTAACTTTGGACATTGATTTCACTGTTTTGAGATGCCTGATATTCTGAAAGTTGTGTATTTTCTAGATAAAATTAGATCCGTATCCCACATATTTGTCTTCTCTATTTGTCTTCAATTTGCCTTCAAATGAATTTTTGGAAAATAATTTTCATTTCTCATTTAATTTTTTCCTTCTGTCCCTTTTTAAGACATCTGAGTTCAAGCTAAAATTACAAGTGCACAGAGGTATGATCTTTGATAGCATTGAAGTGTGTTAATGTTTGGATAGGTTGCTTGTGTGTTTGAGATCTGAATAAACTGAGTCCTTTAACAATTTCTGACACTGAATATCAAAGCACACAAAACAAGGAAAAAACCTGCCCCTTACTGTGCTGTCCTCATGATATTAGACACCAAATGCCATTTTAAAAAAGAAATTTGGCCTCAAAGTCATTTGCATTTGTTCTCCAAATGCCTTTGTAATTTCTTCAATTCAATGTGTATTAAACAGATATATGCTATACATAGTACATACTTTTTTTTTTAATGGAGGCTTTGCGCTGGACGGTTAGCAGCATTGGAGATGTAGGGTGCTCCCATGGGAATCTTGGTACAGCACAATAAACAGGGCCATGGGGTGCACTGAGTGTATTCATCCCACATTATTGAAAGTCACAGTCAATGTGAACTGTACACTCAATAAATTTGGCCCGGTAAAAACCTGTGTGTTTCTAGGCATTGAAAAACCTAAAACCCTAGAGTTAAGCAAGCAACAGAGCAAGGGATCTCAGCATCATGGCTTGTGTTTTGCCTTTGCTCCAGACCATTTTGTGCCTCAAGTTATACCCAAGTACTAGAGTGAGTAGAAAAGGTTCTCTCTGCCACATTTGTCACTTGCATAGTGAAGGGTGTTGTAAGCTGAGGTACCAAACATTTTGGGTGTGCAAATAGTCAGCATTGCCTAAGCCACTACCCCTTCAGGATGAGTAACAGTAGTGCTGCCATGCTGCATGGGGTCATGCTGCTGTGCTGTGCTCAACTCTTCAGAATCCTGTGGTCCATTTGCTATATATTTACCTCTGTGGTAAATTGTGTGGTGCAGCATGGAGCAGTTATCTTCAGGAGAAATCATTGTACTCTGAGTCAAATTTAAGTGAGTGGTGACAGGAGAAACAGTGGATTCAATCAATAACCTGCCTGTCTCCCCCTTTCCCATTTTCCCCACACAGGGAATGATTCATTGTGTGCCCAGATTCCCTCTGTTTCTCAATTAAGAAGCTATGAATTGAAAACTGGCATCGACTTTTCACAATACTGCAAGGTCTAGATCCCCTTGTGTTTTCATCCCTCCTGCAACTGAACACTTCAACCTTCAAAAATTTGTTTTGGCTTTTGAGGTAGGGATGTCATATCATTTTACAATAGTGAGTGTTTCTTTCCACTTGCAGCTATGTGGAAGTCACCACAGGGACCAAGATTGTTCAAGTGTTCAGCAAGAAAAGCTATATCACGTTCATAAATCTCTAAGTCAAATCTGAAATAAAAGTCATGCAGCAAACCGGAAAATGAATTTTATTTTAAATCGAAACAGGGATCAGCAGATATAGCCTGGGATTTGGAAATGATTAAGTGTAGGATTCAGTTAAGAAGTTTCACCTCTCAAGAAAATATAAAGCAAACATTCTTATTCCTGACCTATAGATCTTCACTGTGTTCAGAATAATAAAATGACTGATCCAATCACATATTGATGCAGAAGCTCTTGGGGCATTTTTACTGAGACATGAGTCAATAATAGATTTTGTGGTTTTGGCTTTTCTTTCCTGGTTAGATCATGTTTTAGTTTCAGCTCCCCTCTGCCTGAATTATAAGTCCTACTGGTAGATGTTGAAATATGCAGAAGGTTGTATTTCACCTTATTCTTGCTTACATCAATGGGAATCTTGTGTAAATGGAGATTGCAGTCCTGAAAGTCCAAGTGTGCTTGCTGTATTTCTTGTCTTTTAGACTCATGTTCAGTGGAAAAAACTGAGAATCAGAAGTAAATGTATTGAGCAAAGTATATAAATCTGATGTCCTAAATGGATATAATTACAAAACTAAATTAATGGTGTTTCTAATTGATTCAGTTCAACGTGTACTTGTAGTTTTCAGCTTTGAATCCTAGAAAGATTTTCAGAGCCTACTTAATCCTGTCTTCTAGAGACTGTTCCCTACACCAACTAGTAACCTAACTTTCCCTTAATTGTCATCTTGTCACTTATTACTTACTTTTAAGGTTTGGATCATGGGTTTCCTTACCATAGCCAAAATGACTTATAGATCTTTTCCAAATTTAAGTACCACTCTACTGGTACTGTTGTTGAGTCTTGACTAATGGATAGATAACAATAGATATAACAATAGATAACTTCAACATATTTAGCTCTTATTTCTCTTTACTTACTTAGTTGTCTAAGGAAATTAACATGAGGAGTTAACATAACTTGTAGGGTATGATGAAGTGGTAGAAAAAGTATTTTGAGCACTAACATATAATCCCAAAATATCCCTAATCTCACTGTGCATGAATTATGCATCTGCACAAATTCCATTGGACAATTTGAATTTGAAAAAAAAAACATGACCAAGAGTAACACTTGCCATTTCCTGGTGGTGATGCTCATACTTTTGATGTGAAACTTTGCTTCTCTCACTCCACAGAGAAATCTGATGGATTAGAGCACTCTCTTCAGTCTCCTGAAAAAAACAGAACTACATGAATTAGCTATTATTCCCAGTCTCCATCTGCTACTGGAAATTTTCACTGACTAGACCATTTTCAGAAACAAAATAATGGGGAGCAAAGTTTATATTTGTAGACTTTATTTTAGTTTATATTTGTAGACTTTATTTTAGTAGGCTTTATGCACAGACTGTGTGGGGAAGCTTTTTTTCATGGGGAGACAGTTTTTTTGGGAGCGATGTCAAGGTCAGGAATTTTGACCTTTGGGAACAGGAGACAAAATTCCTCCCTGTTCATAGGGTCTGAATGCTTTTGCATAGTTTCTCTATAATCTCTCTCCTGCCTTTATTTTTCCTTTTGTGATGAATTCTTATGAATGGAAACTGCATTTTATCTGCTATCATGCCCCACTGAAGGAAAATACAGGAAAGATTTTAGCTTATATTTCACCCAGATGCTTGATGGGCAAAATCCTCCTTGCTTTGGTATTTTCCTGTGAATTAGAGCAAGCAATGCTGCACTTGATATTATTTCCATTAAGCTTTGTAAGATTTAAGACAGAATCACTGAAGCAGTGACCTCTGACTCTGACAAAAATTTTTTCAAGTCAAAGCTCTTCCCAAGTGCATGGTACATAGATTAGTAGATTTGTCAAAACTGACTTTGGCCTTCCTAAAATTCCCTTGTGTGTTATTTACCTTTCATTGACCTATTATAAGTATATCTCCACTGAACAATTATACCAGAATCTAAAATTCAGGAAATAATGATTTTGGTTGTCTTGAGCCTCAACCTAACATCAGGCGAATTTAGCTTGGAAATTACTGCTGATATTTGTGAGATCTAATGTTTTGTCTAGCTGTGTTGAAGCAATTTACTGAAACATTGATGTTTGGGTTTTTACCTCCAAAATAAAAAGCTAATGTAAAGTAGTATAGAAAAGGAAACCAAACAGAGATACTTGTTTTACCTTAATCTGAAAAGTAATAATACTAAAACATCCTGCTGCATCAATTCTGCTTTTAAGAGACTTAAGCATTTGGAAATGAAGCTGTGGTAGTCCTAAGCTTTTGTAATAGAATTTGGATCCTGGAACTGGAAGGATGTGAAAAAATTTGCTTACCCTAGCTTCCTGATGAATAAAGCATTCATTATTAATTAATGCTTGGGAAGATAATGCTCTAGTGATGCCTTGAAAAGATCAAAGGGTATGAATCTTTCAGGTTTCAATTCACATGAAATTTATACACATACTGAACTTTATCTGGAGAAGTAATGCCATGAAACTTAGTAATGATGTTGGATAGGGAATTCTGAAAGTAATTCTGGAGATAATATTTCAAGATAAACTACTGTTTGGATTAAGAAGAAATACGAGTATTATGTTAACCTTGGTTTGTAATGTCCTTCATTAAATTATCAATTTATTACTTTTGCTGCAGGCAGTTTCTTCTTTTATCTCTACCCAGATACCTTAGGAGGAATGCTGCTGAAATTGGATTGAGCAACCTGGTCTGAAATAAATTTGGCTCCTCACTCTGAATGGCAGGTTGCGCCAGAGGATATCCTGAAATCCCTTCCAACCTGAATTATTCTACCATTCTGTATTATACTGATGAGAGACCAGAACAGGGCCCAGCTAACCAAGGATGTATTTGAAATTTCAGGTGTACTGGAAATGTAAACAGCTGACACAATACAAGAAGTAAAATTGTACCTTCTAGCAATAACTGACTTGAATAAAGTCTCCTACTTTTCTAAGAAAACAAAAGAGATACAGATGGAAGTGAATTAGGAAGAAAAAAAATCTACTGTTGTGATGCTTTAATCTATTTTAATATGTGAGCCTGAAATTCCTCCTAAAACAAAGTCCCTGAACTTTTATTATTAAAAGTAATAAAAATTCAAGGACTTTGTTTTAGGAGGAAATAGGTGCTAGCAGGTATTTTCTAAGGGTTGAGATGACACTGGCCTGAAGAATGACAGCAGGACAGTCAGCTCTGGAGTGTTGCATCAGTGATTCTACACACGCCAGCCTAAGCCAGAGCTGCTGAAATGTGTTCTCATGACTGGGAATCCAGCTGCTCTCTCTAGGATGCAGGTAAGCTTCAGCTGTCATTTCATATCTCTTCCTCTTTTTTTCCTCTTTCTTTTCTCTTGACTGGTATTGATGCCAGAGCTTAGTAAAAGGTAATTCCAGTATTTTCTTTGCTCAGCCTGACTGACTCACTCCTCAGTCAGCAGTCATCAGCACCTGTGCTTTGTGCACTGAACTGAATGACCTTTTCCACCTACTCAGGACAAATACTTTTTTTTCCTTAGCAAAGATAGGCCCTTTCTTCACCAAGAGCAAACACGTCAATTTAAAGCTAAGTGGGAAAACCAAATTCTGGTATCCTAGTTTCAGCAGGCAGCCTTAGTTTATATGCCAGCAAGTTGCATGGCATTATAACACATTTTTATTCAAACAAAAATGAATAGTTTCCATAGTTACCAAAAAATCATAAGATGCTATACAAAACTGGGAAATGAATGCATTATCATTACAGGATACAATTGGCAATGAATAAGAAGAGCCCTTTCTTTTAGTTTTAACCAGCTGGGTGGTGACATCATGCCAGTTGCTATTATATGCAGTGCAAAATCTGAAAGAATACTGAATCCTTTATGGAGTGACTACATAAATGTATAGCTAGTGTATTTCCCGGTATGCCTCAGATATAGATATATATATATATCATTTGGAATATTTGTAGAGACAGTCATTTGGAATAGAATTGGTGCCTTTACTCTTTCTCATACAAGAGAATGTTTTCTTTCTGTTGGGGAAAATATATCTGATTTTCATTACTTGTTTTGAAGGCATGAAAAGAAAAATTTTCAACATTCTGGTAGACACATTTTGACTTCATAACCTCTCTTGATACACTACATAAATGGCTTGACTTAGCTGAGAATTGTACTGCTTCCAGAATTGGTGAATCCTAAATTTAGCTAAACTTTGGCAATCTAATTAGAGCAATTGACATGCTTCTGTTAGCTTGTGTTGATGGGAATCAGGTATCTATATATAGCCATCTATGCTTGCATGGCTTCTTTCCACAGTTCATGACTGACCTGGATTTGGGTGGTCAAGACTCATTGGCGAGTCTGCTGCCAGAGTTAAAAAATATTTCTGTAGGCAGAAAGAAAGCAAAAGCTTGGGGATGTGCCTTTTGGTTATAATCTGAGATGATAATAACTACAAAGAGGAGGCAATTCTCATCGTACAGACCTGGTCAGGAGGATCATGTCATACAGAATGGCTTATCACAGACCTGTATATTTACTATCCTTGTGATCACTGTCAAGGGCTCCATAATGGTTGTACCTGACAACCATCACAGGAATAAAATAAATGCTAGTATAAATAAATAGAAAAAAGTAGATATCATAAAAGTTTGTAGCTTAAATATAAAATATTGTTCTGCAAGTCAAGGAGAAGTGAGAAAAACCTGGCTAAAGGAACAAAACTAAAACCAAAATAATTTTTCCAGTGTGTTTGGAAAAGAAGCCTACCAGATGGCCTGTACTGTGATAGCCAGACTGTAGAGGAGTACTCAAAGAGCATGAGGCCATTTCAGGGAAGCTCCATGAGTTTCATGTATTCATGTTCATTGTGGAAGAAGCAAAAACGTTTGCACCCTGTAAGGCTCTAACACAGGAAAAAAGGAGTCAAGAAAAGGATTTTTTAAAAACACACAGACTGCAGAAGAGTATATGGTACAATTAGATGGAAGGAATCCCCCCAAATCATCAGGCTGGTTAATTTTCACATACTAGTTCAAACACAGTTGAAGTATGAAGCAGATTGTGCTTGTAGGCTCCCTTTGGAGCAGCCCTGGTATCCAGAGACAGGAGAATGGCAACTCTTATATCCTAAATAAAAAATTTTGGTGGGAGCAAAGTATGGAAGCATAGGCTGCCATTCTGAATCCTGTACTGGGCAGAACAGCAGAAGCTTTGGTGAAGGGCCGATTTCAGCACAGCTCTGTTGGCAGAGGTTGTGCTTTTTTTATGTCTTCTTGAAGTTCTTTCAGAGCAGCAGCAGCAAGCATATCAATGGGATGATTTGGTCTGCTGAAATAATGTACTGAAGTTTCCAAAAGGCAAACCTTCTCCTAGAGCTTTTAAGGCATTGGTGGAGCAAGAGGAAAGATTGTAACATGGATGAGTCATTGGCTGAAAGATAAACCAATTAATGACTTGGTCAGAGACAGAGAGAAAATGTGCAGATGATACTATGTTATTCAAGGTACTGGGAGGGTCAGTGGCAGGCAGCACAGACTCATAACAGGGCTTTACAAGATCCGGGTATGAATGAAGTGTTAGGCAAAATTTAATACAGATAAATGTAAATTGATCCACTGGGAAAAACAGTCTAAGCTTTGCATTAACATGGTAGGCTGTGAGCCTGCCATCTCCCAGCATTTTCTACTCTGATTATCTTCAGTTTGGGCAGATTTAAGTGGGATCCATACCTGTCTGTAATGAAGGACAGAAAGCAAATCACTTTCTATATGTGCATTTCAGGAGAAAGAGATAATTTTCTCGTTCAAGCCATAGTCATTTTTGAAAGAGAGAGGAAGGTCTTGAATTGTACTATAACCTGTTCCATTAACAGAGTAGCACAGCAGTTTCCATTTTTAGATCCCTTCACAGTGTGCAGCAAGGGAGCAATTTCATTGCCTTCCCAATACAATCTGGGCCTGCCTGTGTATATGGGCTTTTTAATTAGCCCCCCTCCCCTGCCCCCCCGCACACATATTTATACAGGGAAATTTATTCAAGAAAATGCACTTTTGGGTACAATTCCAAGTTTTGTGTGTAAAATAGCATTAGATGTGAAAGAAAGCAGAACCATTTCAAATTATTATGTCACCCAGACAGGAAAGAAAACAACATGATGTAGAAAAAACAAATGATTGAATATTCATGAGAATAAAACCTATTTAAACCAAAGTTGTTACTGTCAACCATTTATAAGCAATCCACACGTTGAAATTTGTATTCTACATATATTTGATAAGCAACTGGAAATTGTAAACAATGAAGTAAAAGCCAGTCAAATCACAGACTAACTAACAGCAGTGAAAAAACACCCAGCATTTAAAAGTGCTTTTGTTTCTTGCAATTGTCTGTGCTGCTTTAATGTATCACAGAGCTAGAATATTACCTGCAACAGAGCCTTGTTTAATAAATATGGGATCTTGCTCTGGAATCCAAATTTCTGATGCCCCTGCAAGTTGATGGTGTTGGCAGGTAACTGTGTCACTGACTATTATAGCAAAAAATAGTCCTGCTCATGGCTGATACCAGGGGCTGGGGACATATGTGACTCATTTGGAGACATAATCCAGCACTCAAACACCACACATTAATTGCTTGCTTGGCACTGCAGTTCTGTCTGAGTGAATTTTGTTGCTTATCCTGTAAATCATTGCGAAATCCTGTCTGTCTTCTATAGAAAAATAACATGACACAGCAAGAAAACCAATGCCTATAGAAGCTGTGATTGTCTGTGCTCACATAGGAGAATCAAGGCTAGAATAGAAATTGCTTGTTTAATTTGTTGGGGTATAACCTTCTATCTTGCCCTTAGCTCCTTGTAAACAGCTTATACCTTTCGTGTGGCTTAGGAGCTTTCACGGATGGTCATTATCCCTCACATTTCTAGCATGTTATCTATCTATGGGCCTGTGGCATTAGTGCATTAGAGCACTACCTGAAAAATAGTAGCAAATTTGTAATGGGAATAATAATTTAATATCAGAAAATGTGACAATAAGAAGATGGATATAATGATAGTAAATGGCAGATAGTCACAGAAATGAGACATTATTATTTTGAATTATTTGACTGAAAACATAACTGTAATTTCATGTCACCTAAGGTTTGCTTGCAAATGTTAAAATCTTTAACAGAAGGCTGTAAATAATATTGCTGTACTAGACAGATGTTGCTTTAAGCTGTCCTCCTTACAAATATAAAGATGTCCTTTTGGTCAGGGATCAGAGACAATGCAGTATAATTGCTCATATAGCCAGGAGCCTGAGGTAGGGGAAGGTGAATGCTTAGAATGACTAACTGTCTAAGTCCAAGCCATACTGGAAACAAATAGCTGTTGAATAAAAACATATATGTGATGGTGTAAATTTTTAAACAATATTTAAAAAATACAGAAGACATAATATATCTAGCTCTTTGTAAAGCGTGTAACATTGTTGCAAAGTGGTGGGATAGTATTATGATTATTATCTGAAAAGCCTTTAAATGTAGGCTGAGAAGTCTCTAAGATATAAGTGCACTGTGTACCCAAAGTTTGCAAAAGTAAACTTCTGCATATAGCATTTTTATGATTATCCAAAAATAGTGACTGGATAAGATTATCTTTGATTATGAGGACTAACTGTAGATACCAAGCTACTATAACTAATTATTGCAATGTTACACTATTTACAAATCTTGGAAGGGAAAGCTCCCAGCTCTTTCCAGCACAGAGCATCTTGGGGTCAACAGCTGAAAAAATGAAGTAGGAAACTCATTGCTTGCACCTGAAATGTATTACTTTTCCTTAATAAGGTGTTTTTTCTTTCTGTTTCCATCTTTAAGGTTAGCAGTGAATTTCCTAAAGGCAAAAAATACTGTAAATTTATTTGTAGAAATGGTGTATTTCATAAGTGTAAGGGTCAGAAAGAACCTCAGACTCATTGGATCTTGAGAGTGCCTTAGAAGAGGGACAAATAGACTTGGTGTAGATGTTTCAAAACATTTGTTTTTGTATCCAAAGAAAATGAAAAGCCATACTGACGTTTCAAAGTGTGCACTTGCTGACTGATGAATGTGTGTTGATATACTGAGGTAAACTGTAGAACATCAAATGCACTTAAAAAAGATTTTTTTTGCATTCATTTGTTTTAATATCTTCATGCTAAAATAAGAACCATTATTTCAGTAAATTTCATTGAATTATAGCATCTATTCATCTATGTAAGCAAACTGCTCAAAAATGTTCTTTATCTGGTTTTAGAGCTTATTTATACAATACAACAATTTATGCATACAACAATAGAGCTTTTTTTATACAATGCAACAATTTACTGGAAACAGCAATGAAATAATAATAAATGAACAATAACAGCAGGAACATTAATAATAGAATGTACAAGGGAGATGAACATTTCCCATGCAAGAGGCCACCATCTAGAGGCCTGTCCTCAGCAATAATCAGTATTAATGCATATAAATCTGCTTCATGAAACCTGTAGTAGAAACCAGTACACAGATTTTGTTAACTGACATTCTCTTGAAGTAGATGAAAATTTTTGTATATCATGTGAATGGCACACAGTCAATATAGTTCTAAGTGAGAAGAGACACTAGTAAAAATAAAAGCAAAATATTGAACAATCTACTTTGTTAACAACTTTATCTTGTCATGTAGTTTTTCTTATTCTATTATAGATAAAATACATACCTGAAAGACAGCATCCTTTGACAGTGGCCCACATTCCAGCTGTTTGTGGGGAACTGCTGCCTGTAGGATGGACTCACATTGGAGAAGTTCATGGAGAACTGACTCCCATGGGAGGAACCCCACAGTGCAGTAGGGGAAGGACTCCTCTTCCTGAGCAGTGGCAGAAACAGCGTGTGATGAACTGACCATAACTCCCCATGCCCTGCCTCCCTGCATCTCTGAGGGGGAGGAGGTAGAAGGGGGAAGGAGGAAGAGGTAGGGGGAAGATATTTTTAAGATTTATTTTGCTCCTCATTATCCTGCTCTGATTTTGTTAGTAATAAATTCAGTTAATATCTCCACTTTGAATCTGTTTTGCCTGTGACAGTATTTGCTGAGTGATATCTCCTGGACCTTAACTCATGAATCTTTATTATATTTTCTCTCCCTTGTCCAGATGAGAAGTGGAGTAATTGAGCAGCTTTGGTGAGTGTCTGACATCCAGCCAGGGTCAACCCACTCAAATGTCAATGACATTTTGGAAACTCAGTCACAGGCACTCTACTACCAAACCTGTGTGTGTGACTTATGGAAATGGATTTGATTGGTGTGCAGGCTAACAAAATAAGTCACTTGATTACTCATGATCATGAGTGAAGATATGGAAGAATGAAGATACAGAAGAGTGAAGATGTCAAGTAATGCCTAATTAAAATGACTGATTCATGATCAAGGCACTATTTTCACTCCCTGAACTGAGGAATCCTTCCCTAAGCATTATTGATTCTTGGTTCAGGCGTTGACTTCTGCCTACAACTCTGCTGCTCTAGTGTCTGGAAAGGCAAGTGCTGCCATTGCATACCAAGGAAACACCTTACATCAGGTCAAAGGGTGTCACATCAACAGGATCACCTTTGTTGCTATTACAGTGCCCACAGACAATTTTACTGTCTCCAATAACTCTATGGAAAGAGCCTGGGTCTGCATTTCAGCCTACACACAGTGATGGTATAAAACTAATTAATTATCCTGCTAAGATAAAAACAAATGAGGAAGAAGATTGAAAGCATACACAGGCATAAATCAAACTTTGTCTTTTAGCATATTGATGCGTATATTTTTGTGAGGGCTGAAGTCACAAATGCTCTCTTGTAATTAATATTGTGCTCCAGTGAATTAGGAATAATTTCTGCAGTAAGCCCAGGGGGCCTGTGGATGACCCTTCTGCAAAGGTGACTTGAATTCACAGAACTACTGATCACACTGCTGGGGAATTGGGGGACTGCTGGAGGGCCATTGTGCCATCCACCTCTTGAGAACCTAAAGGTGTTTCATTGCATGTAGATTTCTATAAAATAATAGAGGTTTTTCTCAAGGGTAATGCCAGAAGTACAAAACTGAATAAGTGAACAGTTATTTTCACAAGGGCTAGAAAAGAAACAAAAATTTTCTGAAAAATCCTGGAATACAAAATTAAATTGATAAAATAAATACAGGAGTGACTTATCTTGTTGGCTGATAAGTATCTGCTTTCTTATTGGCTTCCTGCTGGCCCATTTGAGGGCTCTCTTGCTGCTGTGCTGATTTAAATCCTTTATGGAAAGGTTTGAATGTCCTTTCTTTTGTTTTAATGTCATCTTGCTGCACGACTGACCGAAAAGAAGATATCTGGTGAGACTGAGGATATGAGAAGTTGGGCCTTAGTAACATGTTTTGTACACTGGGTAACTTTGAAAATGACAATTTATAATATAACAGATTATCTTTTGGACTATGATTTGTGGGATATTTCCAAGTAGAAAAACACATCAGAGACAATGTTTTGAATACAGACAGTATTATTGACTACTGTGCAAAAAACACCTGGTGGTCTGTGATTTCCCCTCTGGCATTTCCTGCCAGCTTATCAGAAGTTGCATCAGTTTACAAAATATGCATTTTTCTTCTTATAAAGCAGACTTCATAGGAATGCATTTACTATTTTTTGAATCCTTCAATAGCAGCTATAGATTGTCAAAGAAAAAAAAATCTCATAAATATATGATAGTTTATTTTATTCATTCGTAATTGTATCTTTGAAGATACAATGGGTATTCCAGGGGCTTTTAAGATATTTTGTCTGCTGACTCTTTATGGACTCAAACCAATTTAAATAAGTAGAGTAAATTTCCACTTATTTGTATTTCTGAAAGTATTTTAAAAAAGTAGTTATGACTAACAGGCTGAACATATTTTGTAAATGTTTTATGAATTTTTTTTCTGAAATGACTGTGAAGTGTATAATTAAGTGTAATGTATACCAACAGGCAAGGTATAACAGCTGAATGTTAAACAATTTCTCATTTTTAGTTACACTGCTGGCATTTAATTGACCTTTCTAAAAAGAAAGTGTGCATGCAGAAGTGTACCTTCTTATAAAGCAGACTTCATAGGAATGCATTTACTATGCCTTCCTATGAAGTGAACTTGAAGTAATGATTTGTCCCAGCCTTGGTTGAATTTTGAGATAGACAATCAGTAAATTTTTGTTTCCTTTTATGATTTTGTTAATTAATGGTATTGTTTGGGTGGCTTTTTTCCTTTTTTTTTTTTTTTCTCCTGATCTTCATTTATTAAAGACTTAAAATTATGAGAGGAAAATGAGTTGTAAGAAAAGCTAGGGGCCATTCTTGGAAGCTATATTCACTTCCTAGGTGTGTCTGGGCATTTCTTTGAGCTCTGGGAAGTCACATGCATTGTAAAATTTGTGTTTATATATGAAAAATGAGATCCAGATTAATATAATGATCATCTTGTCTGGGAATCAGGTACTATAGGTAGAGTTTGGGGAGAAAATATGGTGATATTAATAGCTGAGCTGTCCAAGTACATTTTGCACCTCAGTACAACTGAGACTGCATATCTACATGTTTGTAGGGATGCAATATTGTGTATCACACTTTTGGAAGTTATCTTAAGACATGTGACTGCTTTATGTCTCTCTCTAAATGCTTTATGGTTCTGTACTGTTAGTGTTGTGTAAAGATTTTTCTTCTAGGGGAAAAATAATGTAGCATCTTTGATCATTGCTCCTAATTCTTACATGCTGTTTAGGAATTGTGTCCATCTGGTGGTTTTGCATGAAGTGTCCTAGTTACATAGGAATACATGTTCTAATCATAGATTTCAATAAATGTCTTCTGATTCTTAGCCTAGAAGTCTTGAACCTTGTCTCTCCCTACAGTCTTTCTTCCACCTATCCTCAGTATTATCATTCTGGAGAGGTTTTTAATTCTCTGTACATTTAATCTATAAAACTAGATCATTTTTATAGATTAAATGTATAGATCATTCACTGGTCAGTGGGATTTCTGTTTCTGCTACTCCCTTTCTTTGTCTACCTACACTGTAAACCTTATTTGAAATATAAATTATTGAAGTTAGGAAACAATCAGGTTGTATTACATTTGGAAATAAAATAGGCAGAGAAACAGAAATGCAAAACTTTTCTGTTGTTGAAGAGAACAGAGAAGATAGGAATGATCCTGTTAAATTGTTTTCAATATTTGTTCCATTATTGCAATTGACAGCTAATTCTCTGGTGCTACTTTCTGCTTTTTCATGTTTGGTATCTGAAACTGGGAAAAATTTCAGTAAAATATTTCAAAATTTTCCATGGAGAACACAGATTTTTAGTAGTATATTTAAACATATCAGAAAATTCACATGCATGTGTCACCTAAATTTGCATATTTTTGTTTCCATTTAAAAAAAATTTTATGCTATGTTTACCTGAGGACACAAGTAAGTGTGTGTATATATATATTGTCTTCAGTTTAATTTTTTGTTAGTTATCATTTGCAGTCACTTTTAAATTGAGGTTTTATGTTAACCAATTTTTCAGATACTCATTTAAATATTTTTAATGCAGTGTCCCAGATTACAAGAAATTTGATGAAATATTTACGATGTTTAACAGTGATTTCCAGTAAAATTGAAGGAACCTGATGTTAATGCTCTCTAGTTACAACCCTTGTGTAGAAATTGTGAAAGAGATGGTTTAGTGTTGATCATAGCAGGACTTATTTAATTTTGATTTTTTTTTCCTACTGCACTCTACAGAAAAAAATTCTTGGAGAAGTCCATCTTTCTATGTGCATGAAAGAGAGGACTAGTCCCATTCCCCTGTCTGGCTGAATTCACCTGTCCTTTTTCTATGCAAAATGTAAACCCTTTGACAGAAGTTATTGATCCAGACATGTTTCATAGGAGTCTATAGTTCTTGTCTCTCATTTGAACCAAGACTTTGAGATTCATGGCCTGAAAGTACACTGAGCATCAGCAAGACATTATAGTGTGTCATCCTGGTGTGGTCAAGAATATCTTGGAGTCACAGGATGTTTATTTCTGGCACAAGATTTTGCAATCTTTTCTTCTGAAGAGCTTCTATTTTAAAAAATTGTCATTTTGCTTTGAAAATTTTCTGATCAGGTCTAATCTTGCATCTTTTAGAAATCATTAAAAATTCTTTGACTGAAAATCAAAAATGTTTGTTACAAATTATTATAATTGTGGAACAAATGAACTTAGCAGTAATATCTGGACTAAAGATTTAAAGTATATAATGGTTACTTAATTCTAAAAGTGTCATCCTTTTTATTTACTTTGATGTATGTTTCATTCCTGCTCACAGAAATTGATATTCCAGAGGAAATTGGCTACTGCAAGCATGAAGCTGTCTAAAGAAATAACTACATCAGCTAAGGTAAGATAATCAGCTAAGATACATCATTTTTTAAAATAGATTTTTGCACCAATTATAGAAAGGGCAACCTCTGGTTGGACCCTTAAACAGCTCATAACCTCTGTCTCTCTCCTGAAAATGAGAAAGAGAGGAAGGTGCTCATTCAGCAGGTTAGAAATGTTTGTCAAAAATATTAAAATAGATGTAGCTAACCTTCTCACATATACCCATTATCAAAGACCTAACATTTTGACACTAGAAGTATTTAAATGCTGTCCTGGTTTGTTTTTCTCTATGTAAAGTTTAGGAGAGTGTTCCACATGGTTGGTTTTAAAATGTGTTTTACGTGGGAGGCTTACTTGCATTTTTCACTCCTATAAACTGTGCTCTAAAACTAAAAAGCATACTGCTGTATGAAAAAATCTGTTATTTTTCTGTGTAGGCATTTTCTGAAGATATTGTTTTTGTGTAATGATGTAAACTTAAGAATTATACTGACCTGTTTAAAAAGATATCAATCTGTTTACATGACTGCAATCATTATTGATATTTATCTCTTTATTTGGAGTGTGATGCAAGACCAAAACCATCCCATTCACTATTGTATGGCAAGGTCCAGGGATGCTCCATTGAAGCATCCACTTTTCTACATAGATTCTATTAAAGGAAAAATTCTGCCAGAACGTAAAACTTCAGAATGGAGATTCTGTAGGATATTCTAGAAGTAATGTTAAGTGTTGTGATTAAGACTGTTTTATAATATTAAAAAAATCACCAAACAGGAAGTAATTGGTCTTGCTCTACACATAAGATGGATATTCTGCAAATGGCTGCCATAGGAATACTAACCTCTCTCTAAAACAAAGAACTGAACTTTCATATATTTGTTTAAAGTGTAGCTGTGCCTACAAAACCATGTTCACAACACAGAGGATGATCACAGCTCTAAATGTATTTTTAATGATATTTTTTTTATTTTTAATGATTTTTATTTTTAAAAATGTATGTGTTTAATTTATGTTTTGGTTCTGTTTTTTTGGTTTTTTTGGTGGGTTTTTAAAAAATATTTTCTGTTCTTTCCCAGCTGCACATCTACTTCACTTTGAGTGCCTGTGCTTTCAGACTTCCAGTAAATTCAACAGTTTTCTTTATGCATATAAACATACCTCAGAATGGCAGAACCATTAATTTATATAGTGGGTAAGTGATTTAACAGAAAGTTGCCTAATGGTTAGGAGAACATAAACCATTGGATAAAAGCTAAACAGCAAAGTCAAAGCCTTTGGTTGTTAAACAATTGTCCTGAAATCTCAGAATACTGCTCTGCTTATAGAATAGGGCTGTTATAACATCCTTTGCCCTCTTTAAGTCCAAGCTGCTTTAATTTTATCATATGAAATCCTGTATCATATCTGTTTGCAGTCTCACTCTACACATGATAAAAAAATTCTACCTTTTTGTATGATGAATCTTTCTCTGAGTCTACATCTTCATTTCGTTACTTGGGCTTTGATGTTCCTATGTGAGCAAAACTCAAAAGAGACTTCTCAGAAAATTGTGCCTTTGCTTATAAAGCAATTTAATATAAAAGTAATCTAAATTTTGTTCTATTCACTAATTACATGTAGCTGCCTTGTGGCTAGTCAGAACAAGATTAAATTGCTAGGCAAAAGTCCTATCAGTGTGAGTGATGGCACTGTACTTGAGGTTGTCACTGTATATATCTGTCTGTCATGAATACTGGGATGAACTTTAAATTCAAGTTCTAATAAAGTAGCATCCACAAAATAAGTGAGGAAGGACAAAATAAGTGAGGAAGGAGAAGGAGGAAAAAACCCCAACTTTCATTCACGCTATTCAAGAATGTTGGAGGTGTTTTTCATTTGAAATGGCAGGTTGGCAATCTGTAGTTCATTGCTGACAAGCAGATTTGCTGAAGTTTTAAAACAGGCAGATTTCGATATTGTTGATTCTTTCTAAAACTCAGTCTGGTTTGTTTGTAGCACTGAATAAATTCATTATTTACTGTTAAAAACCATGCAGACTGACAGTTATTTTTATCCAAGAAAATTACGTCAGAGAAAGTGAGCGTTACCATTGCCATCTGGCTTTTCAAATACTGGAAAGTAAGAGATGCAATAAATGCCCTATGGGCAAAATCCAGGAGTTTTTTAATGGCTCAGGGGAGAGTAGATGTAACCTGAATTGCAGGGCATAGTAAGAGAGGAGAATTAAAGACCAAAGGTTAGCAATGGTGTTTTGTGGCACTTCCTGTTGACAGATGCTTTAGGGCAGAAGAAGGTCATTGATCTAAAGGTCAGCCTGAACTAGCAATGTCTGTATTTTTCTATCACTTGCTTTTGCAAGATTTGGCATTTTCCTTCTCCTGCAAGTCTAGCCTCCTAGCAGAAGTCAATACCCAACATGGATATAGTTATGAATATAACGATATGATTCAAATATTGCTTTACATAGGATATGTAATAAAACTATCAGAGATATGTATGTATAATATTCAAAGTACAAACATGTTATTTTGTTTACCTGAATTAATTAGAAGATAATGGAATTTGCCATATTACTTCCTTTAAAAAAGGATATACATAAATTTATTGTTGTTACATGATTGTTTATGCAACAGTATGTTGGCTTTATAGTTCTTAGTATGGTGACCACATGAAGGCTTTTACCTCTGCCTTCTGCTATAATCTTAGATTAGAAGCAAGAGGAGAATGAACCATATGTGAAGGTAGCTTCTGGGACAGGTTTCAATAGATGATGCTATTTGCTGTGAAAGCTGATAGAAGAAGGATGTATGCAATTTATGATCTTTTAGTTCATAACCTGAGGACTGAAAAGAGTGATTTCATCCGCAAAAAGGAGAAGTAAAAAGAAAATGAAATGATTTTGAGGTATTGTATATAGAAATTTGCCTCAAAATAATTGATACCAGTTTTAAAAGCTCTGAGAAAGAGATAAAGACTGACTGAGCATAGTCTTTCTGGCTCAAAATCAATATATTTATTTCAGTTTCTGTTTTGGTTTTGTCAAAATGATGCTGATAACATGGTCAGCTTTGTCTTCAGCCTGTGGGCAGCTGTGATCTTCTTTCAGGCTTTGCAGTAGGTACTTATCTATTCCTTAGTTTCATCTTCCCTGGGGTAGCTCTTGAATTATATGGAAGCTGCAGGATTTCTAATCTCCAGAGCTTCATGAAATGTCTGTTTTGTATTTTCCTGCTCTACCCACCCTAGTATTGGATCTGTGTTCTGGAATGTACAAAGACTCATGGCTTGTTTCTAAATTGAATTTACATATTTTATTTTAGGAATGCAACTTCCTGGAAAGTACACATTAAAAAAAAAAAAAAATTCACTTGGGAAACAAGGATTTCCAAAAGGAGACATGGAAATATTCAGGGAAATGAATATTTTGTTAATTTTTCTGAGTTGAACTGGCTCATCATTGATGACGAAAAGTAAGTAATGTATGACCCATTAGTAAGACTATTTAAAGCTTGTAGAATCACACCTGTTCTTAACTTATCCCATTGATTTTTACAAACTTTTAAATTTGTGGTACTCTGATACCTTTGAATATCATTCTCCCAGTCGAGAGTACGGATATCGAGGACTATGGGTATATCAGTCACAGCACCTCACAATTTTTATTTCCATTTCTCTCTTCCCTTTTCATTACTGGCTGGAAATGTTTTCTGCTTAAATTTTTGATCATACTTTAGACCTCAGACTTGATGGGAGAGAAGCCTTTGCTAGGTCATATGAGGTTTCATCATTTACTTTTAGGCAAAACAGTGGTTTCGTCCTTCTACCTAGTTAAAATGCATAGTGAAATTTTTGTGATGGTGGTATGAGCAACAGTTATGTATCTTGAACCTAGTATTCTCATATTGTTTCACTGTCACTGACATTAGCTATTTTTCTTGTCATCTGGGTGTTTTTTCTAGATAGAGGCTTTAAAACTCCATATTAAAGTGCAAGAAAAAATATTGTTAATCAAAATGCTTTCTCATATTCAGTACCTTCAAAACTCAAGCGATGCTTTTATTTAGCCCCAAATCTGTAACCTGAATAACAGTGAGGAAGAAAGTAGGTCATGCTGTACACTCCCATTGTTTCCTTAGCAGGTGTGCTTTGCACCTCATTAATGTGAGTACGTAGTCATCTGCGGCTATTTCTAATTATCTGTGATGGATCACAGCATCCTTTCAGTGCAACTGAAACTGATGAAGAATATCTTTTGATGCTGAATCTGGGAACACACCCCTTTTTCAAATTCTTTTGAAATTAGTCAGTAGATTAAATCAGTATTCTGAGGTGAGCTGTGTGACAGACATTGATGCAGAGGTAAGAGAAAGATGTGCCTGTGAAGTCTTGTGGGTTGCACAAGCCTTTCTTCCACAGGATATCATGGTTAAAATGAATTGCATCCATAAATATATTGTGAATGACTGTTCAGCTCTCAACATACGTCAGTATATTATTCTACGAGCAACAACAGCAACTCAGTCACTAAAGAGGTTTAAAAAAAATGCTCCGTCAAAAAAATAGACTGAATTTCAATGTCCAATCAGCAACAAGCAGACTTTTTATGCTCACTTTTCTCTAAGAGATCCCACTTTTGTAGGAAAAAGGGACATGTGCAGGTGACCCTGCCTGCTGG
This sequence comes from Zonotrichia leucophrys gambelii, assembly GCF_028769735.1. Classification (NCBI taxonomy): domain Eukaryota; kingdom Metazoa; phylum Chordata; class Aves; order Passeriformes; family Passerellidae; genus Zonotrichia; species Zonotrichia leucophrys. The sequence goes on along the minus strand of NC_088173.1, from coordinate 21,991,222 downwards.
GACAAGGGATCTGTTTGCAGCCTCTTGTATCTGTGGCAGCCTCTTTTTTACCCACTTGTCCTCTGGCTGGGCAGCTGCTGTGCAGTGTGGTGCACCATGGCCCTGCTCCAGAGGGTTCAGTAGCAGCCTAAGCTCAGCTGATGAGTTGGTTTCACCTTTTTTCCTGGTCTGGCAAATGAGTAGGCCCGGTGCAGCTGTCCTGCCAATATCACACATTGGATATGACTTTAAATTAAGATTGATGTGAGGATTGATGGAACTTTCCTTTATTTTTTTCCTTGTTGCACATTCCAGTATTTTTATGAGGAAAAAAAAAACCTTTTCGTTGTGAATATAACCTGGACCTGGTTGGTTTTGGTAGTTATAGCAGCAGCTGCTTTATTTCTATATGTTGTGCAAATGCCATAGATATTGAATCTACAACTGGCTTCTTGGGCCTCTGTCTGTTACCAAATTGGGGTTCCACTTGAACTTTAATTTCCCTGCAGGAGAGGTAGATATTGTGTCCTGTAAAAGTGGTGAGCTGGCAGCAGAAAAAGGTGGCCTTGTTGCCTCTTAGTCAGGATCTGGGATGCCAAAAGGCTGTGTTTCCTCATTGTGCATTGCCATCCCAGCTTCTTGGGAAATGGCAACTTTACCAGTCTCGGCTGCTGAGATTGTTGCTGAGTGGTGTCAGCCTTGCATGCCAACTAAAGCTGACTAAACAAAAATTGTTTATACTGAAGTTCTTCTGCTTAAACAAAGGAGAACTAGTGTCATCCAAGTTTATCACCTCCATACAGTCCAGTATTTTACTCAGAGTATGTGAGCAGCAATTTTGAGTACGGTGTTTGATGAGGGCAATTTCCCACACTTAACTATCAATCTTGATAGCTTCGTAGGTCTTGATCTTCTTTTCCAATGTTTTCAGCTGACATCCAGGTCTGAATGTTTAGCTGAAGGTCTGGCTCTCATTCCTTTGCAGATTTTTAGAGCAAAGGAATCTTATTTTCCAGTTAGGTATTTTTGCAACCAAAATGATAGGTCAGAGCAACAGACAAATAAATGCATATGTAGATTGATTTTTCTGAAGGGGAGAGAGAATAAAAAGTTTATTCAGCTACCTGTAAAATGCTCTCCTCCCAAGAAGGTTTGACATTTTGCTTTTTTTCCCCCTAATTGAATGAGAAGTCTGAAATTTTGAGTGGAGAAATATTATGAAGGTGGAAGGTAAGGAGATTAACTTACATTTTGGGACTTCAGAAAGGAATTATTTTATTGTTAAAAATTTTTATTAAAATATTGCCTTTCTGGAGACAGTGCAATTTACCATTTGGAGACAAATAGCAGAGCTATAGCTCTAGAAGAGGAAGTACAACTCTGAAAAGGTGGTTGATTAATTTCAGACTTCTGAGCCACTTCAACCACTCTATCACATTTTTATTACTAAATAAACTGCTTTTTAAAGCATATTGCTGTCAAACACAGTATATTCAGTTAACTTGTGCAATCATGAACAATTATACCTAAGCCCTTGAGGTGTAAATCTTTATGCCACTAATGGAAATCTTGTTCTGAGAAATCATTATTAATGTTTTGTTTAACTCATAAAGAAAAGGCCAATAAAATAGGCCAATAAAATAGGACTCAAAGTATAAAAGGCTTTCTGGCATAATTTGAGCATTGTATTCACCACAAAGAGAAATTTCTGAAAGCTTTATCTAACGTGATGATAGTAAGTAATCTAGATTGTTGTTATCTGCTTTATGTTTCTTCAGTGAGCCAGACCCTAAGGAAGCTGTGAACAATGTCAACAATTCATGGATCTCAGCCCAACTGTATAATTAAAAAATCTATTGAATAGAAAAGCATCCATGTTGATTGTGTGGACAATAATTGCTTACTGAAGTCAATGAAATTGCCATGTAGAATTCTTAAATTTATGGTAGAAGGATGACACTTCCACACAAGGATGACACAGCTATACAGTAGACGAAAATTCAATATAATTTAAAAAGTTACCTGACTCTGTGAGTAATGCTGTTAACTCCAAGTAAAAATCTACTCACAACTCACCCAGGTTTTAGGAAGTTATTTCAGTATCTCCACATCAAGCAAAAGCCCCAAACCAAACTAATCAAAGAACAACTAAACTAAACAACTAAAGAAGAGGCTCTCCTAGTCTTATTTAACAATGTAATTACAGAAGCATATATTTTAAGAATTTTTCATGACATAGCACAAAAAGGCAGAGAAAAAAATTGCTAAGAGTGATGCCGATTTACCAATAGACTGGAAATATAATATGGATTGTAAAAGAATGATGAAGGAAATAGTGACAGTTTAAAAGCTATATTTGAGTGGCAATCTGTAAAGAATAAAGGGAACACTGATTAGTATTACTGGTGTTTTTAAGAGCATTTTTGTTCATGTAGTCTGGCTTTCTGTGTGTATTGTCTGTAACGGATTCAAGGAATAATATATAATGAGGCAGGTGCTGCAAGTACAATCAAAAAATATTATTAGGTTGAAAGAACATAAATGTGTTTGTAACTCAAGAAAATAGACCCTGTTTTACCAAAAGATTTTGGGCTTTATCAGTTCTGTTACAGAGCAGTCTCTAGTGTATTTGTTGCTCTTTAAATCCAAGTTGTGATAATGAAAATGAAAATGCAGTTAGCTATTCTTCTGCAAACCTTTTCTGAAGTCCGAGCTACATTGAGGTTTATGTTGTTGTAGTGAATATTTACAGCAATAAAAGAATGGATCTGTTTCTTCTCAGAGATTTTCAAATGTTAGCATTTTACTTAAGTTATCATATGAATGATTGTACATTAAATTAAATCAACTCTATAGAAAGATCAGCAATTAATTGAGTGATGGTTAAGCTACGTCCTTATTGTCTTTGTAAGGAAGGCTCTCAGACTTATGGATTACTGAAAAGTAGCAACATAAAGCAAAAAAGGTCAAAGTTGATCTTAAGCACAGCAGTAAAACAGAAAAAAAATCTCACTTTGACTACATTGAAAACAGCTGATCTATTTGTGTTATTGTTATTATTATTCATTATTATTATTACAATTATTAATAATCTATACATTTCAGTCAAAATGTTTCTGCAGCCTATAAACAACTTATTCCTTTTCATTAGCACGTTTCCTTGCTGCTGTAAGAAATACTGCAAAATTTTCATCTGAAGTCAGGTACATTATGTAAACCTATCTGAATGTGTTCTCATAAAGCTAGAATATGGAATCCTGCAAATAACAGCATAAATATTGCTTGCCATGTTTCAGACATTCTTATTTAACCACACATGTGCCTGGATATATATTCCTTTTGACTTGAAGAATTCTCTCTCTCACATTTGTGTGCTGGTTTGTGTAACAGTGTTTTGGTCTGGTTTTTTCTTTTTATTTTTTTTTTTTTAATATTTTTTTCTTTCCCTGTGAGATTTTGTTTCAATTAATGTTCTGGAAAGAAAGTATTCAATGAAGAAAAGAAAAAAAAGGGGATCTAAAAGTAGTTTATAAGCTGACTGATTCTAGTAGCTTAAATCTGCTGTGATTGAAGATATAACCCCCCTGCATCTTCTGTGTGTGTGTGTATTCCTTCCTTATATGTTTACAGAAGTGATTAACAGCAAACTGCTTTTACATTGGTTTTACTGTGGCAACATGAGAGAGTATACTGATAATGCTATTATTTTTTTAAAGACCTTAAGCAGTCTAATTACACTGGCACAATTTCTATGCTAATTTACCACCACTACAGGCATGAAATTGTTCCACTAGTTATCTTAGGAATTTTTTTGTAACTTTGGGAGCAGTCATGTTGGTGGTCATATCAGATGTGATCAATCTAATAGACAATACAGTGTTGTTATTGACTCATTTTAATAAAATGCTAGTAGGTTGGCCTGGATATTTATTGAATGTTATACACTCTGCAGGGTCAGCAATATCTCTTATTGATTGCTGTTTTAAAGCTGTTTTCAATGCCTCCAGTAATTATGCTGTGCATTTGGTGTTATTTCTGTATCTTCATCTGATGATCATTGCCATTAAAATTGCATTTTGTATTGGCATTTCTTCTCAGCATATTACAATTTATAATAGATATTTTTTCTGATATAAGCTCACAAAATGGATAAAAAATATTATTGTTACTTAGCTTTAAAGAGTGCTTGTGTGGTAACTTCCTCAATGATGCTTCCCCTTTTTTCTTAGGAGCATTTTTATTTGCTCTTCCAGCAGATTAAATATAACAGTAAGAATGTTTTGAGTAAGAAGGTTTTTTTCAGAATAGTTTCTTTTGTTTTCAGATATCTCAATGTGCTAAAACTCCTATATTAGGAAAGAAAGATAATATAAAAAAATAGTGGTAATAGATATTCAAATAGTGAAAAAAAGAAAGCATTTTAAAATAATTTATGCACCAAAATTTTCTGATTTTACTCAACATTATTAACAGTATTAAAGATGCCTATTTTGTTTTAAGTTAGAGTTCTGAATGGGACAGAATTCCAAATTTTGGGATTATATATTTTTTAATTACTACTGTCTTTAATACATGAAAGTATCCCACAAAGGAAGAACGATTCTTTCTCTTTTCATTGGTTTATTGGAGGCAAGCCTGAGATTCAAACATTTCATGCCTACTGTACTTAGGTGGGCTTTGTATGGTGCTGAGAAATCAATTTCCATTCTGGGACAGTGTGTTTGAGTTTTACAGGGGGGCATGTGAATGATGACTTGAGAATACAGCTAAACGAAAGATCATCTGTTCAAGGTGAGAATAGTAAAAATAATCCTTCACGTTATGTTAAAAGGCCTCCAAGAAAAAAACAATTTAATTTTCAAAGAGAAAATATAATAAGTAAAATAACTAATAGGCTAAAACTGAATCAGGCAGCAATTGGTTTATTGTGTTTTACATTCTGGAGATGTGAAGAGGAACTGATAGCTTATTTCAGTTTCTTCTTTCTTTTATTTTTTTTCAAGTTGTTTGACAGAAAGTCCTTCAATTACACATCAGTTATTCTCATAATTTTGATGTATCACAACTAAGTGGGGACGAAAATTATTCTTCTTAGCTATTTGGGACCTTCAGTTGCATAAAGTCACTTTTAACTACCTGGGATGATCAGCTCCAAGGAATCAATCTTGATTTGATTAACTGTATAGACAGAAAATTGTCCAATTCAGTATTGAGGGCTAATTAATGCAGTCATGAAGGATGCAGTAAATACAGGGAAAAAAAAATTATATCTCAGTATTTTTTCTTTTTCCATGGCATCAGGAGTCTACTCTACTGCAAAAATAGTAAGACTCCATCTGTTCCCATGAGCCATGAACTTTGGCAAAAATTATGGCACAATTATTTCCTAACTCTAATTTATAATGTTAGACAGTATGGTAATTTACTTTGATCAGCCAGGTGGTTTAAGGTCTGTGGCTCTATTGTGTGCAAAGATTCTGGTGTTTTGTCTGAGTATGGGACAGAGATTGAATGCATTGTTTTGGACATCATACAAGTGCTGCAGTGTCTGAACATAAAATATTCTGAACTTTGATCCAGTTTGGAATGTCAGCCTTTTGGACTGTTGAGATTCAAAGCTTGTTGGTTTTTTTGTTTTAGTGAAAACTTGAGGCATCAAAGCAAGTCTGTGGCAATTACACTGAACATTTACACGAGCAGCAGAACTCGACAGACAAGGTGGTGGGAAACTGGGAACTCTTTGGGGCAGGCTCCCAGGCCACTGGTTGTAGTACAGTGATGTGTGAGTTACTGTCCTTCCATCTGTGAGACTCCAATAAAAATTAAAGTTGTCTTGACAAAGGTGTACTACCAATCTTGTATCTAAATTATTTTCTGCTTTGTGACCATGTTTCCATCACAAATGCTGCTGCTGCAATTAGCTTTGCCTTTTTTAGTCCTATAAATTTCAAGAATTTGTGGAAGTAGAAAGTGCTCCACTCAAGTACTGAAATACAGAAAAAGTCACTGTTATACCCTTGACCTGAATTCTTTGTTCAATTCCAGTCATCTAGATGAAGTCTAGACAGCAGCTGCTGGAGTAATCAGAAAAGTAGGGAGTTCATTTTACCAGACTGCTGAAAAATTCTGTCTTTTTCCATCTAGCTCATAGATCATGTAATTGCTTGCTAGAAATTTATCAAAAGAAGAACAGTGCTGGTCAAATGCTGCAGAGAAATCATCCCAGCCAAAGAGCAAAGGCACACAAATCAAAGACCAAGGACAATGGAAGCAAATACAGCAAACATTAGAAGAATAGGGTTCTGGTAGCCTATTTTAGAATCTAATTCTTCTTGTGGTTTTCTTTTAAGTCTGTTTTGGCTATGTCGTCTAACCAGTTTTATAAGAGAGCACTTCTGAAAGGGATTGGGCTGTATGATACACATGGCCTCAGAGAACAAGGAGTTAGACATGATGACAATAAAAGTAGTTTTTATTGTTTTATTTGAAAAATTCTATCTTAAGCACCTTGTAACATGCCTGGATATTATTTATAGGTGTCTGCTCTGATTCTCTTTCAGCTCAAATGTATAGCCTATCTTATATACACAAAAATTCTAGATGTTGTCAATGTGGTTTCACTATGTTGCTTCGGGGCTTATCTTGATCCAGAAGCTTGTAATTCAGGCTGGTATGTTCAGAATGGTTGTAGGATTTGGGTGTCTAAATCACACTGATGTCAGACATAAATAATCATCAGAATCTAGATATATTGGTTTGAAGTCTGCACTCCTTAGCTGTGAATAGATTTGTGACTTAACAGTGCAGGGATTTTGAAAAATGGCTGTCCAATCTTAATTCTGTATTTCAGTTGCATTTCTATGTAAAATTAGAATTGCTGTTAATTACCATAAATGAATGATGTATGACCACACTGATCTTACTGCTTTTCCTGTAAACTGTGGAGTTCTTTCATGAATTTGTCACATTTTGGCAAGAGGGAACCAAGTGTTCCCCTGAAGTTGTTCCAGCTAATTGGAATGAAAGAGTCAAGATCCAATGCATTAGCTCTTTGCAATTGTTATTACCTTTTGTCCTGCCTTTTTTTTTTTTTTTCATTTCGTGACCCCAAAATTATGTTTCATTTTAAGAGGGTCTGAATTTAATATTGTATTTCTGCTATAAAGCATATAAAACGTAAAAGTATATATTTACCAGAATTAGGTTCTTACAAAAGTAATGTCATTGACTTGAACAAGACTATTTAATTGAATGACTGCTATTTATAATCAGTAGCATGAATCACTTTAATTCTATTTTCCAGGGAAATGTGCTGTTATCATGGAAGGTTGCTATGGTCATATAAAGAAAATGTTTAGCAACTCCTCATTTTATATTTACTGCTTTTCATTTTTATGCAGAGAAAAAGCGAGCTAAAGAAGAATCTAACAACTAGAATAAGAGGTGTCTGGTGACCTAAGAGATACAATTTTTTTCAAGGAGGTATGTCTTCTAGTTTTAATTAACTTTAATTTCAGTATCAGTTCTCTAAAGTGCTTTATTTTCTAATGTCAAAAGGGGTTAATGAACAGTATTTTCATTTAAGTTAATTGTTCTTTCATACAGTTTCTTGAACACTTTGATGTAAAATAATTCAGGATGAGTCCCTGTACTTAGCAGGTAAAAGGGCAGAGATCCTGGTCATTATTTTAATTCTTGTGAATTAATCTGTCTTGAAGAATTTCTATCTATGCAGTGTTTAGGCTGAAGCTAATTGTAAGAGTTTCTAATTGATCTTCCTGTGAAGACTAAAAATGACTTCTCTCTGTTTCCTAAAGAGAAGAGTGTGTTTGCCCACTTGCCACTCTCTGTGCCCACGTGTGAGATGTTTTTCTGCAGCCTTTTCACTTGGTGAGTGTTCCCCCTCGTCCATGTGTGCTCGGTGGTAGGATGGATCATGCTGGCTTGGCAGAGAGCAGCTCCAGCTGCCCTTTCCTCTGTGCTTCTTACCAAGGCCAGTGTGGACTCCTTGGCAAGTCCTGTCTCTTCTCTGCAAACCCGTGTGTCTCCCACCATTAAATCAGCACAGTTTTTCTTGTTTAGTTTTGCTTCATGGATAAACATATCACACAGTTTTGGAATTGGTGTTAATCCACATGTAGTGGGGTTAGCAGTGTAGGAGTACACAGATAGCCATAATTGATGAATATTTCTGATTAAGATTGTTTTTAATCAGTTGACATATGCTTTTAATGTATTCTACACAGCTGCTTTGGATTTGGTGCTGCATGATAATTATTAGCCAGGCAGCTATCGGAATTTACATAACTCATAATAGGGTGTTTCTAAAATATACCTTTTTTTTCTTTTCTTGTGGTCTTTTGCAGATACTCAGATCTTCAGGGACTTAGCAGCTCTAGTGCTAATATTCCTTAGATTTGTGTACTCTAAATCAAGCAGTAAAGAATGTGATCATCTTTGTGATCTTACTTCTAAGTAAAATGAATCATAGTTTTGAGCCAAGAAGCTTTCTCCTCAGGAAACAGCACTGAAGGTAAAGGTCTATAAAACCTCATCTCCATCATTTTTGCCCATATAAATAAGATATAATTCTGGATGAACTCTTTTTTTAAAGCACTGAGAATCCTGTTATGCCTATGTGATAGAAGCCAAAATATAGTAACATTATTGCAACTGAGGTTGGGATAAAGAATCTGAAAGTGACAAAGATGAAAAGCCTATCAAGCTGCATAATTTTTCTGTCATTCCCTGGAAACATCTGTATATATTTCTGCTTGTGTGACTATATTTCTTTATGTGTGACTGTGTACATACATAAATAATTGTATGGATATTGGTATGTGTGCAGGAGTACTAAATATCCTGCAATTTTTTTTTCTTTTTTTCCCTCTTTACTTACCCAGGACACTTTCAGATTATTTTATCTATTTTCTCTCCTCAGTTTCCTGTTTTATTATGCCACACATCTTCCAACTATCTATTTCTTGCTCTTTAATAACTTCTTTCAGAACAGCAAGCTTCAATGAGAACGTATAAGTACCTTCAAATAATCCAAAAGAAAGAAGAAATCAGAATAGCTTTTGAATAGCTCTACGTATGTGTAGAAGTGGTTGCAAAAATATTTCTCAGGTAAGTAACAATTCTTTTGCTGTTATTGATTCCAGGTAGTCTCTGTGCATAAATTTGAGCTACATCAACTAAACCCACATGCACATACTGTTCACTTTAATCAGGGTTTAAGTTGCCTTAGAGAGAACAAATGCCACCTAATCCAGATGACAATCCAGGAGAAAAAGAGCTACAAAATGTAAAAATGTCCAAGCAATTAGTAGGTCATAAATTGTTTGCACTAGCTCATTACATTGGGAATAATTTCTTCTTACAATCAATCTTTTTTTGCTAGATGAAATAATCTAGGAAACAGAAATGGCATTAGAATTTATTTTACATCTAAAATATAATAGATTACTGACAAGATCAAGTTTGGTAAACAGATTGTTATTCTTGTGACAACAGGCAATGTGCATTTGAGTAAAAGCCAAATTGCTGGGTACTGGAAATATACATTCACCTGTCTCCTCAAAGTGAAGAATTGAGTAGAAGTTTTATATGGCCTTGGTAATTTTTCCATTAATGCTGTGTAAATAAGATTCAAGTCTAGAAATGCTTGTTGGCTTTAGCAATGTATGATTTTGCAATTAATATTATAAAAAATGAAAGACTTTTAACATATCCTAATTGAAGCATATGACCTTCTAGACATTATTTCCTCTTAGGCTATAATTTAAAACCTGATTTAAAAAAATATTCAAAACCTGTTTGTTAGAAATATTTTTATAATACATTTGCACTTTAAAAAAATTAAAAACCAAAATAGTTTTCTAAATCCTCAAAATATTACATTTCTACTTCTAATTGTTATAGCAATTTCTTATAGAAACAAAAAGTGAATCCTGAGTTTTCACTTATGATAATAAAAGTTTATTATAAAAATGTTATATGTAAACCTGGAAAAGTATGAAGAGGACTTGTACAGGACTGAGGCTTTTTTCCTATTTAAATGAGATTACAAAATGAGAGCAGAGGTAAATAATTTTTAATATTATAAACTTAATATTGGAGTTCATAAAGTTGCTTGAGTTAAAACATTCTAGTTGAAAGACTATAATCTGAGAAACTAATACAAAGAGTCATACATCTAAAGCAGAAGGAAAATAACTATTAACACCAAAAGGGCTCAAAAAAAGAGATGTTGACATGGGACCAGTGAAAGAGCATAGGATAGCCATGGTTTATTATTTATGAATGCTGCAGGCAATACAAATTTTGCAACGTATTTAGGCAGTTGCACATGAAAAAAGATCCCTTCCATATTTTTGTAGCTCCAGAAAGAATCTGATTTCTTGCTAGAATATTAGAATGATGCATTCATTGCCATGAGATATTAGTAAAACTGAAATTTTATTGAGAGAGAAGAGGCAAAGGTGTTTGTGTCGTTAAGCACAATTATACCTTATGGATAGACTGGAAATAATTCCTTGTGGTTCAAGACAGTAAGGCAAATATTTTTAAAGACATATTCTTTTAAGAAGTTATCATGTACTTATCCAGTATTACTAAATCTTGTGCTTCTTTTGCTACACTCAGTACACTGACCACTGTTGAAGACAGAACACCAAATTAGAAAGTCAATGTGGCTAATCTGTTCTTAATGTGCCCATTACGCAGCTATTTTCTGCAAACACATTAATGTGTTTACACAGAGCCAATCTTGATGGTAACCTAGAACACAGAAGAAGGGGAAAAGAAACAAAAATTCCTTCATATGATTGTAGACACTGTGTATAGCTATTAATTAGTTTTATAGGTTGCTCCTTCAAAGAGAAGTGTAGAAGAAATTGCTTTAGTATTTTAGGTGACTTAGTTTTACTGATCCTGGTAAGGTCCATTAAATACTAGGAAAAAATCAACCTGATTCATTAGATTAAATTTCTGTAAATGTAATTAAATCCTGTCCTAGATTTGTTCATGTAGCAGTAAACTAATTCCATTTAATCAAACATTTGCTTTGAGTCTTAACAGAATTAATTTCCCTAGCTGTGAACTATAGGAAAACAACATATAGTCAATTGCTTAAGCATTGAGATTATTGACTTAAAAGGCAGAGTTACAGCAGAAATGGTGATATATTCAGTAAAAGGAGTCATTAGAAGAATTACATTTAATTTGAGGAACAATTAATTTTTGGTTATGTATAACAAAGTAGAACAGTAAAAGAATTTTTATTTCCTTCTGACTCTTGGGGTTTCATTACAAAAACTTGAATTTTCTCCTCAAATTCCATATTAACAGGGTGAGACTAAGATGAATCAGAGTTTGACAGAACAAACGCATCCCTTTTTGCCACTGTAGGAGCGGGAACATTTAAATGGAAGGCGTCTGAGAGGATGGGTACAAGCACTATTGCCTACACATGAGAAAGATTTTGAATAGTTGTCATAAGAATGTTCAAGGGTCTTGACTCAGAAAGAGTTTGTGAATGGAGAAGAACAAATAAAAATATTTGGAACAGATTTTGAGCACAATCCCGTTCCATTTTCAATAGAGATTTGCATCTAGAACAGGAATGAGACAAGTTATATCTACAGTTTGCTGTTCTACTTTTGCTCTGAGCCGGGAAGAGGACCCATGAACAAGCCCAGTGCAGAGCTGAGCTTGCCCTGTAGCTGCTTCCCAGGGACAGGGGCTCAGCACTGCTGGGTAGGTGGGTCCCAGCTCCACACTGACAATATTGAGTGGAGTTTCTGTCTGGGACTGAGTGAGCTTGATGAAGGTGAAAGAATGCACAATACAGAAACGTGAAAGAGGCTCGTGTCTGATTTCATGATTAAGACATTGATTAAGAAATGAGGATTCTAGGGTCATTTTAATTATTGATACAATGTCATAAAAAAGACTGAGAACATCATCTTCCTCTGAGTACCCTGCATTTGTGAAAGCCTGAACTCAGATACTTCCCCTCTGCACAGACTAGCTCTTGAGGTCCTGGGGCAGCTACTCCCTTTCTCCTTCCAGTAATGTGAATCTCAGCCCTCTATTCCTTTGTTTTGCCTGCAAGTGAGTTAGAAACTAAAAAATCAGGGAAAGATTCAGAAAATATTTATCCTGATATGATCATAGATGATTTTTTTAAACTACTGCAAAAAAAGAAGCAATTTTTCATACAACCATATTTTAGTTTAATACAAAGAATGTCTGGCTAAGTTTCTGAACTAGAGGAATACTTATTCTCCCTGAGTCTCTGATCGGAGTGTTTTAAGATTTAATCATAATTTCCTATTACTTTGAATAAAAGGGATACACCCATGAATGCTAGACATGAATAGAGAATTCATTTTCAAAATGCAAGTCCCACTCAATTTATCTTTAAACTACTTTATTACTGGTATCCTCGGGCTGGCTCCTTCGTGCATCTTGTTTTTGTATGTATGGGGGAGTTTAATATTCACAGCACCCATTCAACTAAATATAATCACAGAAAGACTGCCAACACTACCACCGCTGTTCAGTTCTGTGCACATTTAGCTGCACCAAATCATAGACAGAATAAAATATGGGGAGACACATCAGTACTAAACTCCATGTGTGTAATGTTTAAAGAAACCCTTTAAGCAAGATTAACTGCACAGCAATGTCCAGTTTAGAACATCATATAAAACACTAAGAAGCCTGTGAGGATCTGGCTGATATGCACAATCACTGGCAGATTGACCAGAACTGGAAACAAAAAGAGTTTATCACAACAGATTTTCTTTTGGCACCTACTTACTGGATCATCACAAGAGAATTGAAAGTCTTGCTTGAAATAGTAACTTAAAGAAAATGCTGGAACAAATTTTTACTTATGAAAACCAAAAGCTGTAACTGATTATGAAGTACAGTAAATCATACTTGTAGAATTCATACAAGATTTAGAGTCTGTCAGTTTATTTGCATCAGTATTATATAAATAATACTTATTTAAACTGCATAATTTATGATACAAAAAAAGTAAATAGTTGATTCACACCTGGATGAAAAAATGCATGTAAAATTGATATCCATAAAGAAAAAAATTATTTACTTAAGTGGGTAAATTTACATTGGTCTATTTTCTAGACACAAAATCAATTTAATATATTACAACATAAATTCATAAGAATAAAAGACTTTTCTTTTACCAGAACCAGACCACCCAGTTCATCCTGTAAGAATATTTAATTTATTTCAGCGACACTGACCTATTTTTTTACCCTACAGATGTTAGGACAGATCTCTTAAGAAGCTGTTTCCTTATAGCTTCCTACAGTGTTAATAGACTTAATCTGTATCAGCTAAAAATAATATTTTTACCAATTTGGTATGGATTAAAACAGCCCATTGCTGTAAAAAAAGTGGTATGAAGAAAATAAAATCCTAGAAGGAAAACTAGGATCCTCTACCAATTTTATTAATTTATATTCTCTTTGTTTTTTTTTCTTTTCCTTAGCAAAGCAGAATTTTGTGCCAACTATTCTTGTTCAGAAAGAAAAAAAAGCTTTCAGTAAGACTTGAAAAGCCACAAGAAAGATAGAAACCAAGCCAGAAAGGACAGAAGACTGACAGAAAAAACAAAACAGAACTCTAGTAGCCTGAGAACAGAATGTGTGAATGAGGCTGTGAGGTGAAAGACATAGCTGAGGCTGTAAGTACTGCAGAGAGTCTGCTGAAGTTAACTTTGCATAAACTATGCAGCAAATATAAAATGGAAAAAAATATAGCTGAGAAAAGGGTCATCTTAGAATCTGTTTAGCAAACTCTGGGACTGAGTAGCTAAATGAAAACAGCATTAAAGTGATGTGGGCTACAAAAAATGTCATTTCGAAAACAATCCAGCTCTCCATCTACTCTGCTATTCTGTTTTTAGCAGTGACTCTCAGTGCCATAATGTGTTTTAAAGAAAGCTGGAAGAAGACATGTGCTAAGCAATTATAAAATCTGCCCTGAGGAAAAAGTTTCTTTCTTCAACCCATCAGTTAGAGGTTTGTTTATGCCTTTAGGCATGAGTTTTAATATTCCTTCCAAGTGCTTTTGTTTCATAAGATTTATCATTTTTTCATAAAATGTTCATTATTATTATTGCTATTATTATTGCTACTGACCCTCAGGAAGCCAAGGATGTCTGCAATGATAAATTCCACCATATAGTTGTTTATTTATGTGACAGAAATCTACTTTATGACTTTAAAGGGCAGTTGGAATAAGTTTGCACTTCCAAAGACTTACTGAGGTCATCACTGACAAAACAGAAAGGTGAGAAGAATCAAAAAAGGCAAATGGTATTTAGGGAAGAAATGAGATGGAGTGAAAATAGATAAGACAACAGCAGCTTCAACAGACAGCTACCATTCATATAGACCTTGGGACTGCCAAAAGTAAATGTGATAGAAATTAACTATAACCAGTTGTTGCTTAAAATTGTTTAAATTGCATTTACCCAAACTTTCTAAGGGTCAGCAAGACTACCTAGTCACCTAAGTTCATTAATACATCCAAGTCTTTGTAAACTGTGGTAGAATCTACAATGAAAATAATGAAGAGACATTCATGAAGTTTGGGTTTTTTATTACTTTGGGAAGCTATATGCAAGACAATTCAAAATGGGCACTAAATGTTAAATAAAGCCTCACAAATTTTCATTTATTTAAAAAAAATACAATATGCAAGTATTTGTGTTTCCCTTTCAATATCTGAACTCTTTGGAGGTACTTGAGTTTTTTGTAGTAGGCAGGAAATGCTTATATTTTCTACTTGTAAAATGAACAATATAATTAATAGATAACATAAAATATGTGTGTAAAAGACAGAAACCTTCAGGTAAGAGTCAAGTCCCACAGGAGTTCTGGAGAAAAAACCAAAACAATGTAAGACCAAGTAATTCTATTGTGACTCACACCAATCTAATATATTTTGAACTACATATTGGTTGCAGAAATCCCTCCTAGCCCAAATCTTCTGCCTCTATAGAAAGAAAAGTGAGAGAAAGAACAGGTCAGAAGAGGATGGATGTTAAAGACAGATTGGAGGAAACAATACTACAATGACAAATAAAGGTCTTAGCTGTGGCATTTAACCACAGAACTACAGTGGATGTAATGAAAAGCTATCTTGCTTCTGGTGATGCTTAGGGAGCAATTAGATAAAGATAACCTTCTTGAGTTCCTGATGCCAAAGAGCTCTGCTGCTGATGTCAGCCTTTTAAATAGCCTGTGTGGCCTCTGAGCTAGTGACCTAAGAAGAAAAACCTTTTTTCCTTCTGTCCATTTTCTGCAGCACTGCCCATCCCCTGGCTCCTCAAAGAAGAAGTCCTTCCTTTATTCTCAAAACCCCATTCAAGATATAAATAGCTATAACAGGAGACACTCAGAGGAAGAAGGGCTAAGATAAAGTTAAAATATTAAGTCACTTTGCATTCTTCCTTCTGAGCTCCCACCTTATCCAGTGTTTCAGAATCAGAGATACTGCCAATTCTCTTTGCCATTCTTTTTTTTTTTCCTATGCCAAAATCAGGACTGCAGGCTGGCTGGTAAGATCTTGTAATTTAGGCTGTTGTGATAGGTAAAGGACTTACTTGTAAACTGATCCTTATTCCATTTTTACTTACCCTGGTAACAAATAGCACTGAAATGTGTGTAAAATGGGTTCTTTTGTGCCTATTTTTTAATTTTCTATTTTTCACTCTAAGGACTTGAGCAGACATTTTCTGCTGATTACATGATAGCTGGGAGAATTTGCCATTTTCTTTGTATAAAATTACAAAGAACTTCAGCAAGCAGGTAATGTTTTATTCCTTTAATTTTAGCACTTGTTTAACTCTAGTTATATTAACAGTTTCAATTATAATAGATGTAAATATGATCTAAGCCTTGTAATGGGTAGACTTTTTTTGTTTTACCTCACATTTTATACAGCATTGGGTTTCACTCAGAGGCAGATTTTCCAGAAAAGGTTTAAATATACAAGCAGTGAAAGCGAGCAAGACAGACTATTCTCCAAGTCTGATAGATGTCCAATCATGAGCTGCTGCCTTCTGACTTCAACTTGCATGAAGCAAGTTCATTTCTAATCTTGAGACCTCTTTGGCACCTGCATCTAATTATACCTTCAAGAGCCTCTTGCAGTCATCTCTGTTCTCATAAACATAGGGTGAATACCTTAGTGCAATGCAGAACTATACAGGAGGAGGTCAGGACTCTTTCTTACCACGTGTCAGCCTTTACCATCCTGCAATATGCATTTCTCTTATTGTTTGTCTGCAACTGACATATGTATTTTTTCACACATATCTGGATTTCTTGATGCACCAGAATAAATATTTTTCCCCAGGTAGGTTCCTACATTTTTATTTTTAATAAAACTGAGTAAAATTTCAGTCAAGCTTGCCCTGAAATGTCAGAGAAAGTTAGATAAATTGGGGAGTTTTGAAACGCATTTTTGCTTCCCACATATTGCAGCCTTCCAGCTCGGGTATGGGAACTGACCTCTTGCTGACTGGCTGTAACTCATCTGGCCAAAGTAATAATGCTGTGGTTTAGGGTTTTAGAGGTGTGGAATATTGTAAAGCAACCAGGTGTACTTGCAATGAAATTTCTTATAAGCTTTTAAAAAGAATGCAGAATTTTTTCCTTGTACAATGAGTGCACACAAGACAGAAGGACAAGAATGTTTTTTAGGTAATACATGGATTTACAGAACTATAAAGGTAAATGTGATCTCATTTTCCAGAGTAGAGGAATGGGATTAGACTGAGAAAATGTGCAGGGCCTGCTGCTGTGTGTGCAGTGGGCAGTGTCACTCAACTGGTAACTCAATTTAACCTCTCTTTGGCAAAATTGTAGCAGGGTGCTTTGATATGTAGTCCACACTCACACATAAGAGCACCTTCTAGTATTTTGCCCTTCTAGTCTCCTTGGGCATTGCTGCCTCTGTGGTGGACATGTGGCCCTTCTTAACAGAAGAGATGACATAATTGCAGTGCTTGTATCAGCTCTCTCAGAAAATCACATTACTCTCATCCCACCCATCATATAGGTTTCACCACTTAGACAATTACCAACTTTTTCCTCTACTTTTCCTAAAGTGAGAAATAACAGTGCATCATAATTTTTTGGCTGCTCACATTCTCAATTGAAGTTGGAGAACTTGCACATAACCCTCGATTGAAATCCAGCTGTATCACGATAATCAGGGATTTTGTCTCCAAACCAGCAGCCTGTTAACATTGTAAACATGAATGCTCTTAGGGACTATTTTGTTTACTAGCTTAGTAAGAAGGGTGTTTTTGAACTTCATTAAAAAAATTTCAGTCAATTTTCAGCAAATATCAGAGATTTTTAGTCATAAATATGGCACATGGTCACTATAAAAATGTGCACATCTCTAGCGGCAGGACTCACCCTTCCTTGAAATACTGATTTGGAGACAGTGAGAGAGATGATGTGATTGCAGTAAAAATGGAATTCTGCTTGGGTTTAAGACTGTGTCAATAGTAATATAATCCACAATGTCTGTAAAGTGCTGCTTATTATGCTACCATCAGCTGCCACTTTGCAGAATACCATTAGAGAGTGATATTTACTATAAGAAAATATTCTCAGGAAGCAGAGTAAGCTGCAAAATAAAATCAATGATAGCTCAATTTCTTTGGATGAGTCCAGTTTTGAGATGCAATTGTATCTGTTTTCACTGGAATTAGTTGTGGACAGGGAGCATTCACTGTATATGGCTCTGCCTTAGATATTGTACAATAAAATCTAGTTGGACTGGAATGCATGAGAATATTGGTACAATGCTTAAACAACAGATAATAACATTTGCAGATCTTTGGGACTGTGGTTTAGGTGCTGTAGTTGTTTTTTCTATGCAGTAATTTTTGACCACTAGATGGGACTGTGCAACCTCATGCAATTGTATTAACAACAATATTTGAGAAGTTTTTACTTGCAATTAATACTTTTATTTCCCCCACTGAAAGAGGGCTTTGTCCCCAGCCTTTGAAAAGAATGAAACCAGCCCAACCTCTTGCAAACAAGGATCTCTGTAATTCTAGTGAGTGCAAAAAAATAACAAACATTCAAGTCTATCCAAAGATCTATAAAAAATCCAGCATGCATTAAAAACCAGTTTCAAAATTGCAACAAATCATCTTATCGTCTTGACTCTGCACTACTACTACATATTTTATCTTCATCATCTTTCTCCTTGGTATGCAATTATCTTAGCTGTTAACAGCTGAGCCTGACTGTCTAAAATACGCCTTATACACATTACCTTCTCATCTTAGGCTCAGCCAGAGTTCTGGGATACTTTATTCAGATTAAGATGCTGTAAGGAGTAAAATAAATGAAAACCAGTTATCCTTTCCCAGCTAATTCATTGCATTCTTTTTTTGTTTCCCAGTGATTAGATTCACAGTGCTCTGGAGGCTGAAGCAGTAAAGTACTTTCTACTTTGATGAACTCAGCAGGTTTTGTTTCATTTTGAAACAATGTATGGCAGATGGAAAACTGATTTTGGTTGTCTATTGTGATTTTAATGTTTTTTTTTCTTCCAAAATATTTTTTGTTGCTTTGAGATTTTCTTTTTTTTTTTTTCTTTTTTTCCCCCTCTGTTTTTTTCTTTGTTTTCTGTCTCAGAATAGTAATTGTGCCATGGTTCTTTTCATTTGATGTCTAAAGAGGTTGACTTGCATCAACATAGAATAACACACTTAAATCCCAAGGCTATTTTAATCTGGAATGTTCAGGAAAGGTCTTTACCATGTGATAAGGGGTTGTTGCTGAATTTATTTTTGTTTCTTGTTTTGTTTCTTGGAAATGGGACTTTCAAACTCTGTGACTGTATTTTAAAAGTCTGAATAAAAGGAAACAAAGTGAAACTTTATTTTTTGTTTGTGTCTGGAATATTTGATAAGAGCATCTGGAGCACTCTTTGAGATTGAGGGCTAGCTCTAGCAATTTTACTTGTCCAGTCCTTTTTGTGGCATAGAATTTGTACTTTGAAATAACAAGCCAAAGGTTAAAAACATTATTATTCCATTTTACATAGACAGCACAGAATAGTGACAATACCACTAACATACTGAAATAACATCTAGTTAACATGCACACACATTTTAGAACAGTGGCTCTTCATGAAAATGACATTTTGGTAGATGAACCCATCATGGTTACTGAGATACTCTCAACAAGATGAATTCCCATGTTCCAGGAAATGTCCTTTCCCTCTAGGGTCCAGATATGTCTCAGAAATGCTTTGTAGTTATTAAGACAGAGAGCCAGAAACAGAGGAGGCAGATTGACCAGGTTGTCTTTTACCATTGCCAGAAAGACAATAATAATTGATAAGACAATGTAATTAATATGGTTTCTTTTCTTACTGTTGTGTAAATGGTGTGTGCATACCTGTGTGCCATAGATATCTGGATTAAAACATTCATTCTGTTTATTTAATGACAAATTAAATGTGGTTGCAATATATTAATTTATGTTTGAAGCTAACTTTTTTAACCTTGACTGATACTCTAGTTTCATTGTGGATGAGGAAGACTGACTAGCAGGGTTCTTTGACATCTTCAAAGAGCTACAGGAATGTCTGACTCAGAGGAACTTAAGAGTTGTGTGATTGCAGAAAAAATACTGGCTGTTCTGTGTCCATTATAGAAAGAGAGCATGGATGGTACATTAA
This sequence comes from Zonotrichia leucophrys gambelii, assembly GCF_028769735.1. Taxonomy (NCBI): domain Eukaryota; kingdom Metazoa; phylum Chordata; class Aves; order Passeriformes; family Passerellidae; genus Zonotrichia; species Zonotrichia leucophrys. The sequence goes on along the minus strand of NC_088173.1, from coordinate 21,971,479 downwards.
AATGGGTGTGTGTATAAATATATATATTTGTGTTTGTCGACACACATTCATAGATGTATATTGAAAGCTATTTCTCCCATCTCTGTCCCAGATGTATTTAGAAAAGTTCCTGGTGTGTCAAAGATACTTTGAAAAGCTGACAGAACTCTTCCAGCAGTGGCACCCTTTTGTTGGTCTGCTCTGCATATCCTGCTTCATAATTGGCTTCGAAGGCTTGCTTTCCAGCCATACCCACAAATTGGTATGCACCAGTGGAGAAGAAAGAATATATAACAGCTGCTATTTCCTAGGCAGAGGTGCCTGGAATTGCAACATGTGCTTACCTGTTTCTCATTTTCTTATCACTGACTGACAGTGGGAGGAAGAAGGTCCTTTGTGTGTGCAAAAAGATGACTGCAGGGTGAGATCATTTCACATTTGAACATGGACAGAATCAGGTCTACCTGAACTCCTAAGACACAGGAAGCCAGATCAGTGTCAAGAATATTCTTCAGTCTTTTCTTGAGCTCATGAAGCAGGTATGTGGAAAAAAAAAAATCAAACTTTTCCGCACCTTAAAACACCCTTTTTAGAAAATTTTTACAGTTCTTTTCTGCAAACGATAGCTTATAGTTTTACAGTTTCCTCCACAGAGAGAGATTATGACTGCTGCTCCTGTTGTTTAACTAAAGTAGAATGCAAGCACTGCTGCTGATTTGGAAATGAGAGACCTATTTTTCCTTATTCTTCATGTTCACAGATGCCTGGCTGTTTTATTTAGCCTTGTTGCTAGAGAGAAAATTCTGTCTTTAGACAGACCTGCTTTTGCATTAGAAATCTTGATTTTCAGAAAATGCGTGATTACTGTTGCTTCTTGGAAATCACATATTTTTATGAGCAAAGCTGAAACATTATCTGTTTCCATTTGTGTATACAAGCTTGAGGTTACATGAGATTCTGTGCAAATTTTTTTGAGGTTACATGACATTTTTGAGTAAGACAAAAGCTCTATTTTCATTAACTCCCCCTCACAAATATTCATGAGGAGGTTATTTCACAGGGTGAAGTTAGTTGTGACTTCTACTCATCAAGTGTATGCAGTGTCTAGAGGTCTAGCAGGGACATTTGAGTACCATTACCTGCAATGTGCTTGTGGCATCCAGCTTGTCTCCACTGAGGGAGCTGAGCAGGTGTTTCAGCCCATCAGTAACGTGGGGTATTGATGAGAGCTGCCTCCAAACACCAGCACTACAGTCTGAGGGGCCAACAGCAGTAATAGTTTCTTTAAGGGAGAGCAGTAGCCTATTCATTTTATCTTAAACAGAGCAAGCTGAGGAAAACTGCTTGATAGCTGTAGTTTAGATGACAGTAACTGGCTTAACAAGGTTGGTTCACCTGTGTAGTAGTTTACACATTCAAACCTCACCTGACTATAAGATTTAAATAAGTATCTAGAGATATGAATGTGGGCTTGGACAAAGGAAGAAAGAATTTTGAGATTTGTTTGTATTGTAAGTAGATTAACCATGGATTTAATTGATTTTTATAGTGTCAGAAGCTCTAATACTCGGAACCCTATCTGATGGTGTGGATTTTATAGAGAAATGCTTATCTGACTTGAGTTACAGGCCAAGTGAAGCAAACATCAATGTGTTGTATTCTCTGGGGTGTGTAATCATTATAAATTGGCTACTACTCACAGAGAGCCCAGAACACTAACATGTTTCTTCAAAAGGGTAAAAGGGTACATCTTCCCATTAGCTGCCTGAGCCTGTTTGGAAGTTTGTAGTGGAAGGAAAAAAATGGTACTTGATAGCCTGTGTCAGCCAGGAACAACTTTTGGACTTGCAGGTCCTGCAGGGTTTTATAAAGTACTATGTTTTGTAATAGTATCAGGGCTAAAAATATAAGACTCTTAAAATGTATCAATGTGTGTGGTCTCACTGGAGACTAAGAAAATCAAAATGGTTGAGAAAATGTTTGAGGATATCCCAGCGGACAAAGAAGTTCTAAATTCTGTGTAGCACAGAATCTGTAAAAAGTAAATTTGAGGTATGATTCATGCCCCCAAAACAGTTCTTTTAATCTTTATGCAGAGAAAAAAAATCTCTGAACAAACCAACAAGAAAAAAAACCCAAGCATAACAAAATAACCCAACCCCAAAACATGGATAGCTCTGAAAATAATCAATAGCAGAACTGTCAGACAAGATGCTTTCTTTGTGACTCTACAAAAACCAGATTAAAAAAAAAAATATATATTTACGAATTAGATAATTGACAACAAGAGGAGAAGACTGATACTGATATGGGGAGGGTTTTGGTTTTTTTTTTTAGTATGGGAGTGGTTTTTAGGGGGGAGAATTGGTTTGGTGTTTTTTTCTGGTGGTGGTGGTGTTGTTGTTGTGGTTGTTTTATTATTATTGTGATACCCTCAGTGTGCAGCAGATTCCTTTAGGAAAAAACAACTTAGTACATGCTCCCATTCATGTAGTAATTCAGCCTGCATTTTAGGAGACACTGTTCTCTCAGGCTACCACTGGTCATTTTAAGGCTTAGCCAAGAAAATGCTAAAATGTGCAGATGTCTGAATGTGATGAAAGAATGACAGAAAAGCATGATTTCAGACTCAGTACAATTGTAGAAGATGTGGACCTGATAAACTAAAGCATACTAAGAAAAATGTTAAGTTGAAATGAAGATAACACACTTGGAAAATCCTGTAGAGAAAAGTGAGCAAACAGGCTGCACTTAACAGACCAGCAGGTCTGTAGCTACAGATGTCTGTAAGGAACTTGGTTGGTACGTCCTTTTCTCATATAAAAACGCTGGAGATGTGTGTCCTATGCATCACCATCACTAATGAAAATTTAAAAAAAAAAGTCTTTGGCCTTAGATTCTGAGAAAATAAAATAGTTGGATTTTTTTTTATTTACAGAAGGTGATTTATTTCTAAGCCACTTACTGCATTGGTAAAAAGGTGGCTGGAAAACAGGACGTAGTGAAGAGAAGCATCATTTTCAGCAGCAAATGCATGCTTTTCCAGAAAACAGGATTTGAGGAAAAATTGGGTAGTTTGAGGTACAGATTCTGAGGCTGCTTGACAAAGGTGGGTGGGAAGTACCCCAGAGGTCTGTACCTGCCCATCTCATACAAAGCAGGCAAACAGACCTGCCCTGGAAAGGCAAAATGAGGGGTCAATCTAGTTCCACGATGTCTAGGAGGTAAAACAAGACTCTTATCCTGAGGCAATCAAGTTTTTGCTAAAGGGGATTCTGTTGAAAGATACCTGAAAAGCTGCAGAAAAATATATTAACAGGGAAAAAACAAGGTGATGCAGAGCTGAAAAACATCCTAAAAGGTTTATTTTACACACCAAGAACATTGATATGAAAGAATTTATAAGGGTTTTTTTCCATGCATCAAGAATAGGGGATAGTTAAAGTAGTTTAAAAAGAGCAGTTCTTGTACACAGCTCCAGGAAAGTGGCTCCTTAAGTAATGTATGCACAGAGGCATTTGCTCTTAGGTAAAAATTATTAAAAATCTCTCGCTGCCTTCTATTCATTTTGGGCTGCTGCTCTCTCTTTCCTGTTAGAAATGTGTACTTACATAAATCTGGGCTGTGCAAATCAAATGCATCTTCATCAGATATTTACTATATTGTGTAATGTTTCATAATGGAGTTTTGGAAATATGAGATGAGCCATTTCCTATCTATTCAGAAAAGTGTTCAATTCATCCTTTCCTTATTTCTCTTGGCACTGTGAAATTATAGAACAACAGAAAAGGGGTGGGTGTTGTTACCTGTTGGCAATTTTACCAATCTAAAACTGCAAAGTAGAACACCTTCCTTTGTTAAGTGATATCAGACCACTTAGAGATCTGCAGTTAAAGGTGCAGCTAAAGCAGGTATGGAGATATGGAAGCTGATGAAACAACCTCTCATGGTCACAGAGCTTATCAATCCAGAAATACATGTACTACTGTATTCCATGCTTCCTAGCAGAACTTCTGTGGAGGAACCAGTTTAATCAGGTACGCAGAGCCTTTTCTTTTTCCTAAATAAGATGGGAGCTTGAGTGCTGATGAATTTTTTGTATCCCACAAACCTTTTGAGATGCCCCTCATGGTTGCTAATCCTGAAAGATGGTCTGGCTGTCCTCCTAGAAGAGCAGCAAGAAGGTGGACTGTTGGCCATGTTTGGCACAAAAATAGGTACTCAGCAGATCTTCTCTAAATGCTTGTTTGCCTATAGCCCCTAAACAAATGCAAGCTTTTTCTTTGGTAACATAAAATTTCAGGATTTCTACCTGCGTTTTCCAAAATGACAGGCTTAGGCTGATAAATTGTTAGATGAGCTCTTGGAGCTCTCTCCTTAGAGGAGCTGGATAATAGCTCGAAGACAGGGGGTACTCTATTTTATGATTGCCAGGCTGCAGGGAGCATCCCTAAGGAAGTCTTGAAAAATGGTGTACTGTCAAGCATTGTGAGCCTGCCTGTGGCTGTCATTTCTTGGTAATGGTGGAGACCTGAACCAAGCTTCCCCGGGGAAGGCAATTCTCTCATCTGGGGAGAGTGTGCACAGAGCACCTGCAGCTCACACACCTCTCTCTAAGGAATCCTTCTTAGCAAGACAGTTTTGCACTGAATGCCCAGACCATCCTGAAAGGGGCTTTGCATGGAGTGATTGATAAACAGAAGTGAAGCTGGAAGGTGGAGGATGACACTAAATACCAAGAGATCTGATGGACATGGGCTAGAGGCTTCTGCTGTATGCATCCCAAAGCCACAGGCAGACTGTCCTGGGACAATCCCAAATGACTTTCTGTGTGTTTTTCCACATGCTCACAGCTGGGGCTACACAGTCCTGCGGGAGAACAAAGAGACCAACATGGCTGATGTCTCAGCTACAGGGACATGTGGCTAGGGAGAAGAGTAACTACAGCCACATGGTTGCAGAGAGGAGGCACACATGCATGATTCTGATGAGTGATGTCGGCTGGACCTCATCACATCAGTCTGCCAGGTTGCTGATTTCCAGAGGAATATTTCATTTTGTGGCTGAGAAAGCTGGACTTGGGATCTAAACAGAGGGGAGTGCTGTCTGCAGACTCCAAAGAGCTTGGTTGGTCTGTAGGTGCAGGTGTGTGCCTCCACCCCTGTCATCTTCTTGTTTTAGGTGGGAGGCAAATTGTTGCTGCACTCATTTTGTGCTGTTGTGGCAGTAGGGCATGGATAGTGATACTGGTGTATGCAGCCATACTGGGCTGTCTGGTGAAGGATGTCTTGAGAGATATAAATAATTCCTGGTGCAGGGAGTGATCGGAGTGCCAGGAGTAGTCCTCCACAGCACAATTTAAAGGACTGAATGCTAGCTAACATTCATGCTCAGGCATACGAGGATGCACTGAAAGAGCCCGCTGTAGATGAGAGATTTGGCAGCACAGACACAGCAGGGTTAGTCTAACAAAGCAGTATATATGCAAGCTGTAGCAGAGCTACAGTGTGAAAAGAGAACTGGTGAGCTGAAGGATGCCAGAACTGTGAGTGTTAAAGACAAAAAAACCTCCAAATTTGCTTAAAAACCTGAATGTTTGAAGTGAGTGGCTGCAGTTCCAAGATATTAAACAAAAAATTACTGGCTAGAATGGCTCAGTTTTGTCTTTTTTCTAAGAAAGTGGGTGAAGTTTATGTTGACTTGATTTATACTTAGTACAAAAGCACAATATTTCACTTCATCAGGTGAAATATAATGTTTTCAGCAAAGCAAAAGTGAAGCATATTTGTGTTATGAAAAGCCATGCAAAGTTGAAATGATTAATTTGAAAATGCTAACACAATACTGTCCAATACCTTGATTATTTTAAAAATTTCTAGAAAATATTATTAATTTGAATAATACTATGGGCATTCTTTCATCTTGTTCAGTTCTGTATATTTTGATGAAAAAAATGAACCAAATATTGAAACTTGCCTGTACATTTACAGAACCACAGAATCATTTAGGTTGGAAAAAACCTCTGCGATCATTGAACCCAACCACAGTCCTCATAGCCAAACTCAGCATTAAACCTGTCCCCAGGTGCCACATCTCCACATCCAGGAATGGTGACTCAACCACTTCCCTGGGCAGCCTGTTTCAATGCTTGGTAACACCTTCAGTGAAGACTATTTCTTAATATCTAACCTAAACCTCCCTGGTGTGACTTGAGGCCATTTCCTCTTGTCTTATTGCTTGTTACTTGGAGAAGAGGCCAACACCCACCTCATCCTAACCTCCTTTTAGGTAGTTGTAGAGACTGACAGTCTTCCCTGAGCCTCCTTTTCTCCAGGATAAATAACCCCAGCTCGCTCAGCTGTTCCTCATCAGACATACCCCAGACCCTTCATCAGCTCTGTTGCCCTTTTCTATACACACAGGAAACCCTCACTGTCTGTCTTGTAGTGAGGGGCCTAGAACTGAACACAGGATTTGAAGTGTGACTTCACCAGTGTCAGGAAAATGGAGAAAATCACTGCCCTTGTCCTGCTGGCCACACTTCTGCTGATACAGGCCAGGATCTCATCAGCCTTCTTGGCCATCTGGGCACACCCTGGCTCATGTTCAGCTGCTGTTAACCAGCACCCCCAGGTCTTTTTCCATTTGGAAGCTTTCCAATCTTCCCTCAGCCTGTAATGCAGCATGGGGTTGTTGTGACCCAAGTACCGAACCTGTCATTTCACCTTTTGAACCTCTTGCAACTGGCCTTAGTTCGTCAATCCAGCTGGTACAGATCCCTCTGTAAAGCCTTCCTACCATCTAGGAGATCAACACTCCCAACTTGGTGTTGCCTGCAAAGTGACAGAGTGCATTCAATCCTCTCAACCAGATCATTGATAAAGTTATTAAACAGGACCATCTCCAATACTGAGCCCTGGAGAACAACACTAGTGACTGCCCACCATCTGAATTAAACTCCATTTACCACATCATCATTTGATCCTAGAATCAATTTAAAATTTGAATTTACATTGCTTAATAGCTTGCCTCATCTGTGAAAATTTTGTGTTAAAATGCCTGCGCAGCCAAGACTTAACGGGAGACTTATGCAGTCTTGTATCATGGACAATGTGCTCCAAGAGTATATATGAAAGAAGAAAGGGTGATGAAAAGAAAAAAGGATTATTTATTTGTTAGACTTTGGTCATCTTGCTTGCTGTAGACAAGTTATATTTATTTTGCTCTGACCTAAAGCTATTTCTGTGGTAATCAACACTGAGAAAAGAGTCTAAGGCAACCATGAGCACAGGATTCATGTGGTAGCACAGATGCCAGTCCCAGCAGATTTTCAGTGAGTGAAAATTCTACTCATCTTTTATACCCAAGAGCAATCTTCTCTAGCTTTGCCACTCAGACATTTGCTCACACAATGTCTTACATAGCAAAATAGTGACTATGACAGTTAAGGAGTGTAATCACAAATTCTCTACATCAGCAAAGTTTATTCTTTTTGAAGGAGCTTATGCATTTTCTATTCAATACTGAAACCATAACAGCTTATTTTAAGGAAGTAATTTATCACTAAATAAATTATAAAAATTACTAATTTTAGTGTTTTATATGTGTTCCTAATCAAATTTCAGCTCTTGCATTTGGTGGAAAACTAATGCTTAGCTCTGTGCTTCATAATGAGGATGAAATGACACCTAAGTCCTGCTTTTTTGAATTTGTACAAGTTAGGTTTTTTGGGGGAGATTTCAAATAGAATAGAGTAGTTGAACTGGTTTACGACAAATTAGGGGAAATCTCCAGAAGGGAGCCCCCCAAAACAAAACAAACTTCCAACCACCCCTCCCCCAACACCGGGTTCGGGAAGGAATTTCTCGGAGGAGCAAAGTGGAAAACAAAACCTATTTATTTACAAGTAACAAAAGAACACTCCCCAATACAAGAAAAGAAAAGAGACCAGACTGTGTTGTGAAGGGCGCCAAGCTTCTCTCGCAGGCCCCGGGTGTCCTGGAGCTCTCAGGTCAGGTCGGGAGCCGGTCCAGTATCTTCAGGGGAGGGTAAGAAAAAGGGAACAAAAGAAAAGGAAAAGAAAAAAAACAGCACAAAAAGCAGAAAGCAAGCAAGCAAGCGGGTAGCCAAGCCAAGCAGCCAAAAGCTGAAAGCGAAAGTGCCTGGTCACACACTCCTTCCTCTCTTCCCCGCCCCGCTGCAGCAAGACGGCCGGGGAGGGGGGGGAGAGAGAAAAGGCACAGCTGCCAGACACAACACACGGTATTGGGATAAAGGCTGTCACCCCACGGCAGCAGTTCATTTCTGAAATCAAGAATTTTTTTTAATGGCTTGATTATAACCCTTGATAACTCCTGGGATAGAATTCTAACATAGTTAGGTTTGTCCTTAATACATTCAAACCTCATCAATTTTGCTGAAATGATATTCAAGCATGAATGTTAACTAGTAGAACTGTAGTCTTTGGATTGTTGTAGTGGAATCATGGTGGAATATCGAAGATGAGATCCTTTTTTGGTTCTGACTGCACTGTTCAGCAGGGACATTGTGCAAACCACTTGAGTAATAGAATCTGTGCTAAGTAATAAGAAAAGAAAAAGCCTCCCAATGAACCTTTTCAGAATATAGTTTAAAGGAGATTAGATTATTTGCTATAATACTGATTTTTCATTAGCAATATTGTCTCCTCCCTGTTTCTTACACAAAATAGCACAGAATTTGAGGAAAAACAGAAAGGCGTGTATTGTTGGCAAGTAGCACAGCTTTATGCTTTTTATCATCAAAGAAGGAACTGTCTCAAGATCAGTCCAGAGAATGGAGTCAGCCAGTGCATGGGTTGTTCTCCCCATATGGCTTCTGTTCTGATGTATATTTGTACATTCACATGGCTTGTTATATATTTGGTGAAACCTAAAACATGTCACTGCAGTTAGTTCTGTGTACTGTTGTGTGATTTATGTGGGCAGGGGGGTTCTGTGAAGGATCAGTAGGAAGAGCTTCTCAATGCTTTGAGCTAGAAAAGTCTCAAGATCAAATGCATCCTCTCTTTTTGACACGTTTTTGCTCTTTTGGGTCATTGATCTTTTGAACTTGCTTTTTTCATAGTCAATAATCTGTCCATAAGCTGCCAGTCTTTTTATTAGGCTTTCCCCCTTCTTTTTCAATAGCTTGACCTTATATGGTTTTTAGTTCTAGACACTTTTACAACAGCTGAGTTCAAAGAGTGCTTCTCTGCATCCCTGCTGCTCTCCTGAGGCACATCTTTTAGTGTGTAAGTTGGCCTGCAGCTTCACTTCCCTTTGTGGTATGCTGTGGAGGGTGCCAGCTCTGAGGTGCTTTAAGCCTCAGAGACTTGCTTGTTCCCAGGAAAAGAAATATGTTTGAACAAGGATGATTACTGAGCTACTTATATTTGAGTTTAAATTGTACCATTCAAGGATAGGTTAAGATACAGGCAACTTGCTTTCCCTGCAGCAGTTTAGCATCTCAGACTAAATCTTTGTTCATTGTTAGTTAATGACTGAAAACCAATGCACTGATTGTGTTGATACCACAATATAAAGGCCTCCCTTTTTTCTTGTACTGTAACTTATATAATCTAAATAATTTCCTAACTTGCCTGATATAATTAGGCAGAGCAGTTTGAGTTGTGATTTCTAACTAGAAAAAATTCAGGAAAGGAAGAAAACTACAGGATATGACATAATATTTTTTTTACATTGTCTTATTAATGACAGAATAGAAATAGAATTATATGGGGAATATTACATTAAAAGTTGAAAACATACACAAAAAAGACCCAATCCTAAGTATATAAAGGAGAATTTTGTGAGAAAAGATTGAAGAGATAGTGAAGGAAAGGTTAGGTCTCAATATATGAACAAAGAAAGAGACTTGTGTCTAAAAAGGGCAGGAAATCAGGAGAAGATTTTCATATGCTCCTTGCTGGGCAGTAGGTTTTATCACGGATGGGTAATATCTTGAAATCAGTGACAGTGAGACTAACATAGATATACATCTGAAATGACACTCTACCATTCTGTATTGGGTATGACTTCAGACTTCTCTATCTTAAAATGCCATGGGCTAAATTGTAGTCTATTATGTTTGAGTGCATCTAGAAAAAGCACTCAAATGCAAATAAATTATAGTGGCTACTAACCAGAGAAAAAAAATAAACATAAACTGAAATAAAACAACTGACAGTTCAGAGTACAGGAAAGCACTGAAAGTGAGGTCCTAAACCCTTTTTTTATTATTACCAAAGAGAATCTATGAATGCTGTTCTGATAGTCATTAAATAAGTAAGAAAATGCACAAGAGAATATAATTATTCTCTTTTGGTTAAGCATAAACCTTTGACGTTGCTGCATTATTCACTCTTTGAAATTGAGGAATTCAGAAGTATTATATATATATATGACATTCTTTTAATTTTTTATTGGCACTTTTCTCCCCATGGTATTTTCAAGTCAAGATAGCTAACAAAATGCTTAGTTATAACAATTGTTTCTATTGCATATTTGTGCCATAACCAAATGCTGTTAGAGATGTCATTTGAAGAATTGTTGTTGTTTATTGTGTTTTTCTTCAGATTTGCTAGAGGTCCTTTTTCATAGGGGAAAAAACTTACTAAGTATTAAGTTTAACTAATTTGGAAAAGAGAAGCAAATACAAAATTGGGTGTGAAAACTCCACATGATAAACTCACTGCTCACTGGTCAGAATTAGTTGCTATGAGTGTGATATTGCAAGGCAAACCATGTCAGAAGCTTTTTTTTTTTTTAACTAAAACACTGGACAGAGTTCATTTTTTACAGCAGTGTAATCCAAAATTACTTTTTACAAACTTAAAAATTAAGACCAAAATCCCCATCTTTCAGGACTTCAGCTAGTGTTAGGAAAAAAAAAAAAATTATGATTGTCAATACTTCCTTTTGGATTGGGAAGAAAATGCACACTTTTCTAAACTCATGGAAAAGTGTTTTTTATTAGTAAGTAGCTGTTTATTCATTAATGATAAAGCATAAGGTACTGCTGCTTTCCACCTTTATTTTCCTTGTAACCTGAACTTTATTAAAAATGAACAGCAAAAAATAGAACAAAAGCTCAGCACACATTACATAGTGTATTTCCATCATTTTACTATTTGAGAAATAGTTCAGGAATGGATTCAGATTTCATATACTTAATAAAGTAACTGTCAAAAACTTTGAAAATTGAAACAATATTTGGCATTTCACCCTTTATTTGAATAAGGGCTGACCTTAGCTTTGGATTCCTGATTTTCCCAAATAGCCAAAGCTCTTCTTTTGAGATGCAAATTTCTTTTCAGTTTTACTTAGGTGTGAAATTTCCTTGACAGTCTTGAACTCTCTCATGTCTTTCAGAGCAGTCACATGAAAATGGATAAAAACTATGACCACTGGAAAAATGCACCATGCAAGACTTGTGTTAGAGTACAAACAATAACATGCCATCATTCTGCATGCAAGGTATTCTCTACTGCCAGTAGAGTCTAGTAAAGTTGGAGAACTATGAGGAGTTACCAAATTTGGACAGCCAATGGTGCCCCTCCCAGCAATTTAATTGAATTTAAATTGCTTTTCAATTGTGTAAAAATTATTGTAAATCATACTGACAAAATTATGACTCTGTCTTAGTTAGGTTAACACACATCCAGTACCGAAATATTTAAGTTATATCTGGTTTTGAGGTTTAAGTTGAACTAAGTAGCTTTAGTCATGTACCTCAGAAATGCCAAACTTAATTCCTAATTGCCAAATTCAAAGGAGACAACCTTCCTTCAAATAGCGAACGTCCTCTTTAGACAGTTTTTCTCTTATTCAAAGCATCATATGAAGTATTAAGTGCATAATTCCAAAAGTTGAGTAAACTAATGAGCACTAAATATGAAATTTATATAACTATATTGTAGGTGGTAAATTTGATGTATTTTGCTTCCTTACGTCTTTAAAACAGATAAAGTCAAGTATGCGATTGATCTCTTTATGGATTCAGTATTGAAAATAGTGGAATAACTATAATTCTGTTAATTTCAGTCATTCTGTGATTTTACTGAAGGCTATTTCAAAGAATTTCCAGAGCAGAATTCTGGTCTGGACAATTTGGAAAAAGTGGCATAGATTCCTTAGTGCTTAATAATTTAATGAAGACTAATGTGCAATGGAGCCTCTACACAGCTGTGCAAAACAGCTACTACTAATGGGCCACCAAAAGTACTTTAGGTGTTTTTTCCAGTAATTAAAAACAGGTGATCAATAGTATTTCCCACAGTTTCTAAACAAATTTAGTAGCTACTACTTGTGTAATCAAACACCAATATACTGGTTTATAAAATGACTTTGAGATTGGCTAAGGACAAAAAATGATTGATTACAGGAAAAAACTGATATTGGCAACATAATACTACTCCATTGAAGACAATAGCCACTCTGGATTTACAGCAGGATAGAAGATAACATTTAACCCACAATTCATAACTCTTGGTTTTGAGTATTAAAGAGAATTAATGTTTCAGTCCAGAAGCTACCGAAATATTATTCACTATAATTTACATTAATAACCAACTTTTCCTGCATACTTTTGCTTCTGATTCCTTCTCCCACCCACTTTGCTAACAGCCTAACTTGCATTGGTGAAGAAAAAATGCTGCAGATTTGCATAGATCAAGCTGTGCTTCTCAATTAGATTAATGCATTTTCACCAAATTCATTTTAGAGCTTTTGACATGATTGGTACCCCCAGATACTACCGTGATCCAGGTTTTGTGTGTTCCACATCCATGAATAAGTGAAAAATTAAGGGAGATGTCTTCAGCAATGCTGAGTTTTGAAGAACTTGGTTTTTAATATCTTGTCTTTGTCACAGAATCTATACATTCTCAGATTAGTGTAAAGGGTTAGGAGCCTGTATATATAACAATTAGGGTTATAGGAGCCTGTATATATAACAATTTCAAATTCTTAAACTACCCTTAAGAAATACTTAAATAAAGCAAGTATATTTGAATAACTTTTTAATTTTTATCTGTAAATGCCTACTTTTACACACAGACACTGCATTTTTATATTCTAAAAGCCAATGTCTGTACTTTTCTGTTTGCAGAAAAAAAATGTTGCCCTGCTCCTAGCAGTTCAGAAGGTAGCAAGTACAAAATTTGAGAGATGAGAGGTTGTGAATCTTCAAGTACTTCATAGGCAGGTGGATGTGGGGAGAAACCTTGAGTTCTGTTTAATGGTGTGATTTCTATAGGAGAGGTTAGAAGGCCCTGCAAGCAACATTCTCAACTGACTGCGTATTTTCTTGATCCTGGCAGAATTCAGTGAAAGTATAGTCAGATTTTTTATTTGGTATTGCTCTCTGCTCAAACCACTTCTCTGGATATAACAGACCTAAAACAAGTTCATTAAGAAATTTAGTAATTAGAAGGTTGTGATTTCATTAGGCATTTCCTAAGCAGAATACAGAGCCGTTTATATGAGTGTCTTTCTGTCTGTGTTACTTCATTGTCTAGGAACAGCCTTCCAGAGGCCACTGTGTGGAGATGGATTGGTACCTGTAGCTTATTCAAATGTGAGTACACAAAGCTGCAACCCATGCTTTCAAAGTAGGTGGGGCATATATAAAGTGACCCAGTGAGTTTCTGTAATCCAGGGTGGTTGTAACATTCCTCATTTCTTCCTCCAGGAAGATTCTGGGCAAAGGGTGGAAAGGGGAATTGAATTGGCTTGGTCTCTACTATGAGCTTATGACTTTTTATTATGAGTATGGGCAAATAAAAATGAGACTAAATGATGAAGTAAGGAGATGTCTCCCTTTCCCTTTTTTTAAAAAAATCCCAAAATTAATCTTTAAAACTGGTTTTGGCTGACTGTGGACTATCAGTTGAGTCTGACACAAATTGTCCACCCTTAGGTGCTCTGGGTAACTGTACGGACTTAGTAAAACTTCAGTATCTAATGGCATTCATTCATCAAAAGGATGGAGTGGTGTTAATGGCAATCATGATAATTACATCCAAGGGGTTAAAATCTATTTCAGTGATGCTTTCTGGTTAATGGAATTGATCTTGACCCTTCTCTAGCAGAGATCCCTACACAGATTTGTATATAATGTCAATGCTGTTCTCAGCATGTGTTTTGGTTCATTCTCCAGCAGAACATATACCCCTGCTGATATATTTGATGCAGCACATGTAAAGATAGGGAACTCTAACACAATAAGCTGTGGTAAGACAAACATAAATCGCTTCTGTGTGTGTCTGCATAAACCTCTGCCTTCTATTTTTTTCCAGTAAAATCTCTGAAACCCAAACCCACATAAATCTGCATCCCTCTGTGGAAGACACACCAGATTTAGAGCTTGTCCTTATTGAGTAATGCCTCATTTTGTCTATCATCTACATGATTTGTCTGTGGAATACCAAAGGCACTTTACACTACAGAAAAAAATATGACTTCTTAGTTGTACTCAGCAACTGGGCTGTGTGCTGTATGCAAGTTCTTATTGAGTATTTTGTTCATTTCCATGGGTATAAAATAGTTGTGTACAAAAAATAGGGATTTTATCTTGGATATAATTGTTGAAAAAAATGTTTTTTTCAATGATGAAACTCAAAGAGTCATCTCAGAGGGTCTATCTTCTACTGCTTTTGGCTTATTTTTTAATTTTAGACCCTGTTTCTGATTCATGCCACATTTACTTATGTACAGCTAAACAACTATTTTTAAATACATCATACTGTAGGTGAAAAGGTAAAGCTGTAAAGTGGTGCCTTATGAAACTAGTAAAACTTATCTGTACACTGTGCGTTAAAAGAACTAAGAAAATGAGAAATATACATAGCGGCATTTTTCTTTTCATGGTTCACTGTAGAATATTTAATTTCATTTTAAACTGATGGACGTAAATCAAAAGAGAAAAGGTTGTCTCAGTCAAGCTAGGAAAGAGGCCTAGGTTTATTTGAATCCTCCAACCTACTCTTTACTTGTTCCATAGTACAAAAATATCTGTGATTTATGTGCGAGGGTTTAAAGTAATAGTTATAGAATATATATTGATATGCCCAATAACATATTTTTTATTCTGGAATAGAATGGGAAGGACAATAACAAATGGCAGAGATTTAGAATTATTTTAATATTTCTTTTCATAACAAATATTTCTCTAAAATCTAGAAAGCAAGTCAGTCTGTTTTGCTATAAATTTCTCTCAGACCAGTTTTACTTTGGAGTCAAGGAATGTCAAAAGTCATCCTGAAGTCTTTCTCTGAGGACAGGCATTCAAAGGATCTTTTGTCTCCATTTTTATTGAGATTATAGAAGGGCAATTAATTTTTGAGAATGTTTCACCTGAGTCAAATTCTTCTTAAATAATTCAATTCTTGTGGAAATAATTGAAGACATGTTTGGGCACTAACAGCACAGAGAAAATGATTTAATCTGTTTGGTGTCCATGGGAAAAAAGCTGAAGTAAACCAGTGAACAATTCATGATAACAGATCTGCATTAGAGTTTAGAGCTAAGGAGGAGACTCCTCACATCTGCAAGTTGAATTTCGTGCATCAGATGTTCTTATTTGTGTAGTCACAATAGTTTGTATTTTAAAGGTACTGACTGTCATGTTTACCAGTAGGTTTTACTGTTCCAATTTCCTTCCTTGAGACCTGTTACTACTCTTGTTAATGCTCTTACTTTTCTAAAAATTAGAATTGATGTTACTAATATTACCTGGTATCTAGAGGTCATCCATTTTAGACTCAGAATTGATGAAATCAATTTCTAGTTTCTGCTTGATAACAGAAACAAGAATATCCGGAGATAGAAAGAAACATAACTGACCTGCATCGTGTTAGTTTTCTGAGGTGTCTCAGAAGCACTCTTCCACAATCACTTCCAAAAAACCCCGAAAATGCTGCGAGATTTGCAGCCAACTCTTCTCTCAAAAAATATTTCACATACCCCCTCAACTTCAAAAATATTTTTATTGTTCTATTGTGTTGTGCAAAATGCATCACTGTTTTCAGTGACAGTGTTAAATAATAGTCTACAAAAACCATTTAGAGAATGAATGTTAATGTGCTACTCTCATGACTCTGAATTACAGTTATCTTCCATTTTACTTATCTGTGTGTTGTTAGAATGCTTTAGTATAACCAAGACATAAAGAGTGGTGAAGTCACATTGATTTCAAATGAAGGGATGGTGACAATTCCTGCAGTTATGAGTTTCTTTTCTGCATGGGATTTTCTAGCTGGTGAGCTGGAAAAAGAATATTACAAGTGATAAATAATGAGCCAGAGAACCACTCATCCATCACTATATTTTGTAGTGATAATTTTCTAATAAGTAAGAGTCTGTAATGCCTCAGAACTCTTTCCCAAGTTTAAGACATCTAATTATTCAGTATGATTCAGACACAACTAAATTTAAATATGAAGATTTGTTTTGAGACTGTGGAATACAGCAATAACCTTATCCCTTAATTTTCTGAATTTCGCTTCATTTACTTATTAGCTTTTAAAAAAATAAAAATGGATATTTAAACAGTCATTGTAATTTTACATAATTTGAAAGCCACAACCAGAAAAGTAGTCCTTTGTAGCAGATAACACTGAAGTACAAAACTAAAACTAAGTCCAGAGACTTTTCATTATGAGATTCCAAGAGGAAGGGAAATAAAATAAGTAGAAGTGTCTTAAATATTATAAGAGCAAGATCTGAAAGAGGAGATTTAATTTTTTTATCTTTTCGAAACTACTACACAATTCTAGTACAAAGAATTGTGATAACAGTCTACACCTTCTGTATTGGGGCTGTTTTGAAGCTGGAGTTGATGCCCACTGCGTTCTCTACCCATCTTTTCTTGTCCTCAGGCCAATGGAACATATGAAGGGAGGGTAGAAACCAGAATCTGGGCAACAGTTATCTTTCACAACCTAGTAAATACAAATTTTGCCATGGTTAATTTAATAGGCTTTTAATTGACCTGACAGGACTTGCATACCAGGTAGTGTGGTAGTCCAGCAAACACCAGCCCTTTGTGCCAGCTGAGACAGTGGCAGGTTATCCTGCAGCTTTCAAAGTTCCTCTGAAAACCGGTGTGGGTGGCATAAGGGAAATACTGTGATGAGAAAATATTTAAAAATACATTCAAGGGAATCCAAGAGTGAGGAGGAAAGGACCCCCATCAGCAGCATTGTGCTGCTCCTGGTGGATATTTATGAGTTTTGGTAACTCACACTGACATGGCACAGGACAGCTCTGCCTGGATAAGACCAGGAGTCACCAATCTTCTGACTTAGGAGGATGTTGGAGAGGAAACTACAACATAAGAGAAATTCAGTGGATAATATTTTTTTCTTTCATTTCAGTTTTAAGGCCTTTTTATTATTATTATTAGATTATTGATCTTATTGCATCTGAGTGAATGAGAAGTATTGTACTTTGAGTAATTTAGATGCTATCTGAGCTCAGAGTAAATTTTTGGTTTCACTTAAAAAGAGTGTTCTACTTTTACCAACAACACTTAAACTGTAAGAAACATTTTTGGAAAAGCCTTTGTGGAGACAATGTTATCCTGAGCCATGCTGAAAAATATTTCTCTCCCATTTTTTTCCCTTCCAAAGTTTTGACTTGAGGAAAGCTGTGGGTATACTGGGCTGAGAAGCAGTGTGTGGTGTAAGAGATTCCAAAGTTAGAGACTTGGGTGCTGCAGGGATGTGAGGAACAGTTCTTGCTCTTAGAGGAGCCTCCTGGTAGGGACAGTGGGATTCAGACATATTTAAATTGCTCTAAGATACACAGAATGCCTGTGAAAATATGGTTTTGGGGAGGGTTGTACTCTGTATCCAAGAATTAGAGAAAACAAAAGAGGCTTTGGGGTTAGACAGCAGAAGGCTGAGGAACAGGGTTGCATTGTTTTCAGTCTTGGTTTGGGAAGATGCAGAAGGGGACACAGGGAAGGCAGGAAAATGTAGTTTTATGCTAAATGGATTTGTACTGTAGTTACTAGAGCCCTAAAGTTTGAGTGGTTGAATGGCATAATTTTTTTCCCCAACTGTTTTCTGGTTAAAAAAAAAAGAATTAAAAATGTCACATTTATTTCTTTCCAAATCTGGAGAACAAAGAAGTTTTTAAATGTTTGTACTCCACTTATTTTATCTTTAGATTTGTGTAGGAATCTGGGACTGAACACCATTTGCTTGTTTCTTGCTACTCCTTCTACATGTGTAACAGTCCTTTGCTTTTGAACTTTTTGCATCTCTCAAAGGAGAATCCTACATTCACAGGGCTTTGTTTTAGGAATTCCCTGATCTTTCAAACATGCCAAGTTGCAGTTGTCAACCCTCTCCACACCACCACATTTTCTCCTGAATATCTTTCAGTGATAGCCAGCCCTAATTGGGTAATCGGTGCTTTCCAGGTGCAAGGGGAGCAGCACGTCCAGCGGTCAGTATCACTTATCTCTTTAAAGAGCATACAGCTCAATCAATTTCTGTTTAAGTGTTCAAAGCATAATATCTCAGGAGGATGCACCCAAGTCTGTGACTGCATCCACCATGAAATCTGAATGTAGTCAGATAGGTGTGTACTGCAGACTCTACTTGGTCATCTGCCAAGAGCGAAATTCCATAGATGTACCTAAGAAGCTGTAATCACAATAAATACCGTTAAGATGTGTGACTGTGAGCTGCTAGAAATCCATCTGTCTGGCTTGTGTACATGCATGTATTTTGAATCTTTCTAGCAAGGGAGCACTTAACATATGTTGTTTTAGAGACCTATACCCTCCACTGAAATATTTTCAGATTTCCTTCCTAAGGGAGTGTCTCCAGGTACTACCGTGGGTAACCATCACACAGCTGGTTTTATGGATTCGTGGGAAAAAGTGTGTCATGGTAAATTCTTTAAATAGGGTTCAATTTGAAGTATTTTCTTCAAATAGACGAGTATTGATGCACTACTATTATTCAACATCTTTAGATGTGGAAAAGTTTGACATGGTAAGAATAGCTAAAAATTTATGTAATGTAAAATTTAAAAACAGGCTTAAAAATTTATCTCTTGTCAAGATCTAACTTGGTTTAAAAACAGCTGTAGTCCAGCTGGATTGCTATGTGGGTTTTTTTTTTTTTTATTCTTTTCTGGCAGTGTTACATTTTGAACAACTGAGCTGGACCAGAACTTTACTTTTTTTGTTTGTTTGTGTTTTTTTAAATTTTGTGTTATGAAAGACACATTTAATGTAAGAGTCCTTCATGAAACTTCCATTTCATGGAGATGTAGGAAAGTGTAGAAGTTTTTTTTCACTGACTTACAAAACTCAAGTAACATTCTTGCATGTCAGACTACCCCAGAGGACACAGTGCAATATGCTTTCCTGACTTCTTTGTGTACATTTGTCTCTCCAAAAGCAGTTTTCCTGAACAGAAAATGGTCACTTGAAGTCTTAAGATCCATTTTGTTAGTGATAGTGAAGAAATCAGAATCCCTATGAGATCTGAATTTGTGGATCTAGAATTCCTGGTTTCAAGTGGAATGAGAAAAGGCAAATATTTTAAATCAGTAAGTAGTTCAATAATGTACTTCCACTGACAGAAAATGCATGTGAAATAGCATCCAGATCCTGTTAGACTACTGCATCAGCAAAAATGAATTCTAGTTTTCTTACTGCATTTATTGAAATCCAAATACTATGAAAGTAACAGAAATTAACATGAAGGAACATATACAGAGTAATTAACTGAACTTTCAGGAAAAATTGAGGGAGTTCACATATTTTCAACATTTCAGTCTTGGAAAACACTTTTCTGGGGTTTTGCTCTCAGTTTTGTCCTGAGTTGAATAGACATTTGCCTATACAAAACTGCAGAGAAATTTTTGAACGTTAAATAATTCTTTAAAATAGTAACTATTACTTTCACACTTCTGTAAGTTTTTAGAACTATACTAAAACCAGCCCTATAAACACCTTCCAGAAGGAACAATCCAATGCAGAATTTCAGCCATGATTAAATCTTCTGGAAAGAAGTGTTTGTTATGGAAATGCTGACACAACATTAACAATAATAGTGTGTGTAGACAAAATGAACAGTTTGATAATGGGTCTTAAAATGAATTACAAACTTTTTTGTGCAGTAGAAGTGATGGTGATGGCATTACTAATTTATTTAACTTTTATAACTGTAGATTAGCACGTACATTTGTTCAGCTGTTAAAATTCACGTACAATTGTTTTAGCTTTCTAAAATAAAATGTTCTTCTATTCCAAAGTAATAATGGACCTGCTAATGGAGTATTGACTACTGCTTCTTGTCATCCATCTCTTGGTGGAAAGGTGATCATTACTTTTCACTAAATAATTCTCAGTTTTCCACACATTCACACAAAAGTCCTTTAACAAGGAATTTATTCCACTTGCATTTGAAGATAGCTCCAGCTAGTGTTTAATACTTATTTGCTCTATAGTATAAAATTATATTTTCAGGGATTTACCAGGATTAAGAACAGTTTTCTTAACTTTATCAGATTTGTCAACCATATGCATGTCTTTAGACTTGAAATTTGAGTGCTATCAATTCAACTGACAGGGAAAATCTTATAAAATATTGATTTAAAAAAATGTGTTCTGGTGGAATATTTCATTAAAATGAACAGTTGAGAAATTCTTGAGGAAGAGTGAAGTTGAAACTATAATTTTTTATTAGCATTTCTACATTCTTGAAATAAAAGCCAAAAAGAAGTTCCCAAGCATTTGGTTCTATCAAGCTCAGCACAAGAAGCAGAAAATGCAAGAAACCTCAATTTCCCCACTTGTTCAGTAGGTCCTTGGGATAGTTTCTGCTTCTATAAGGGGTCATATTGCCTTTTTTTTCCTGGACAATCTCAAAAATCGTGAAAAATTTACCCGCCTTAAAGGTATGTGTATGGTTGAATCACCAATGACTAAAGTCAAGCTGCAGTTTAGAAAATGATGCTTAGGAATGAGATGTAGCTCTCCCTGGGGTTAAAATATTGTGGTATTTTCCTAAATTCAAGTGGCATAGAATCCCTCCTTCAGTTAGCAATGAGTGGCTGAGCACAGTAGCACAATTGTTTTATAATAGTTTTAAATCCTCTTGATTTATACTGGAAGAGCACTGTCAAAGTTTTAACAGTCCAGTTCATATTCTGCTTAAACTGCCCTTTTTGATGAGCAGCTTTCAGCAGGGCTGTAAAAGAAAGGATGAGAATGGAGAGTAGAGGTTTTAAAGGTTTCAGTTACAGAGAGAATCTGCTCAGTGTTCAGAAATTTTCCAGATTTCTAGAGAGGGTGTAGAACCTGTAACCAAACCAAGGAAGACTCTTTGTCGTGGAAGTTTAAAGTTAGCTTTATATATGATCCTCCACTAAAAATCATTTTCAGTTCCTGACCTCAGTTCCCATGGCAATCTGTGGCCACTCGAAGCTAAGAGTTAAAAGCTTTGTGTGCACGCTTTAAATGTGAGTGTTCAGCTGTGAGATACTCTTTGTAGGGACTGGCCTTTATTTTGTTACAACTCTCACATTCTGAGTTTTCTCAACAGTTATGGGTATGAGAACTGGACATATTACATAAAAAAGTGAACTTACTAAATAGACATATTCTTTTTTTTTCTTTTTCTGTCTAGGGATTGTCTCAGACTTTGGTGTAGTCTTCCAGCCTGCCTCTGTCGTAAACTTCTACAGATTTTTTTTTCTCCACTTAAGGAATCTCTTTCTTGTCAGAACATAATGAAAAGAGTCATGATATGATGCAAATGATAGTTCTTTATGTTTAATCAGCTATTTTCAAGTAATTCTAGTCAATACTAAAAGAGACTTAACAGTGGTTACCTTGCACTACTACCTGAGAAACACTGAAAAAATATTAAGATAAGTATTTAAACCTTACCATATAAGTAGAAACTAATGTTGTTGCTTTCTGATTGTCTCTTATGAGCCGACATAATAAATATGTGTAAATATAAAATTTGAAGGCACAGACATTTATGGATAGCAAGAGACATTTATGGATCACAAAATTAGCCATCTACTGAAGAGATTTTCAAAGACATTAATTTAGAATTGAGTCATTGATTTCTTGCAAAAGGCCCTTGTGCCAGCAAGTTTGTAATAACTGGAAAGATGAAATAGAAATTATCAGATGAATGAAATTTATATTTAGAAGCACTTTTTTTAAAAAAAGCCAAACTGCTAAAAATGTGGCACTTCACCTGCACATAAATCAAAGCTATTGATATGTGTCTGATCTTTTATTCCCCATGAGCAAAAGTCATCAGGATAGCACTTTGCAATTCATAGTGTGCTACTCTCTAAAGAGATCTAATTGCAGAAAATCTAATATATCTCCTCCATATAAAATGATTTTCATAGCTAATTGTAAGATGCTCATTTGACCTCCTGAGATCAGTCAATCAGTGGGCTGGTGCTTTAGTCGACTTCAGGGGTGGTAAAATTTCCTAGCAGCCAAGTTTTCTGCTATGGTAGTTTGAGCTTTTCATCTCTTAGGGTACATCTGAAAAAAAAAAAAAGTGAGAGATTCTCAGGCGTTAATTGCAACTTGTGTGGTCCCACATATGCGTGCAAGGCATAAGGAAACTGAAAGGAGCACAGATAGAAAGGGAAAGGTTCTCCTACCTTATCTTGCAGCTCTGGAGAGAGATCCAAGCAGGGGGAAACCCTGCAAAGCATGAACTGTGTGGGGATGTCTGGTTACCCTGTGCATTATTTCCCTAAGATTTATAATTCTTGTGGCAGTAGACTTCACTACTCTCATAAGGAGCAAGTTGCTCTGTGTAACTTGTTTTACTGCATGTTAAATACATCACCTACATCCCAAAATTACTCATCATGCAAAACTATCTAAGCATGAGGGAGATTGTAAAGAAATGTGGAAATAATTCAATTGTTCTT
Source organism: Zonotrichia leucophrys gambelii (assembly GCF_028769735.1). Lineage (NCBI taxonomy): Eukaryota > Metazoa > Chordata > Aves > Passeriformes > Passerellidae > Zonotrichia > Zonotrichia leucophrys. The sequence goes on along the minus strand of NC_088173.1, from coordinate 21,948,542 downwards.
GTCTGCTCTTGTATTAAGAAGTTTTTATTCAATTACTCCAAAACTGGCTTTCTTTCTTGATTAACTTTTAAGAGCAAATGGAGCAGTAGAACAGCAGTGTCATCACAAAATGTATTCAAACCTTATGGACTGAAGATAAAGATTTGATTTTATGGAATTAACTGAAAATGCTCTGCAAGTGTTCCATGGACTACAATACTAAAATGCCTTTACAGTATAAACAAATTTTTAAATTAATCTTATTTTCTGTGAGAGGAAGAAAATTATAATTCAATGTACATTCTAGCAAAGAGGAAAATGTAGTAAGATTCAATAATGCTGTGTATTTGCTCCCAACAAAAAAATAATATAGTTGTCTAATTGGAATGTTAACAAAAATGATTATCAGTGTTCTCATTTTTAATAGGAACAGTATCCAGGTCTTTGATCTGTGACATGGAATAGAAAATATTGTTTACTTACTTTGCTAGAAAAATTAATAATGCATGTTATGGCACAGCATGTAGTACTGCAGAAAGAAATTATTTTGAGAACCGTTTTGGTCATCTGCTCAAGTAGCTGTGCTTTATGTTTTAATGATCCACCTTTGTCCATGGCCTTGTCCTGTGCATTGTTACCTGAAAGGGTTAAATCTTACTTGCTTTGCTGCTTGTATTTGTCTCAGTCTCTACTAACATGATTTTCACAAGCACTACAAATTTATGCTGTCTCTGGACGGAGCACTCCTTTCTGCCCCTCTGCTATTCTGTACCTGTACCCACAGTGATGCATGAAGAGAGCAGAGCAGTTCTGCAGAGAGCAGGACTCCATGGTACATTTGAGGGAAGCACTTCATCTTATATCAGTAAGGTCCAGAAAAATCTGCTTTTTAAAATATAGTTCACATTCCCGCCGGGACTGCAGAACAAACAGATATTGGAGTGTTATATTTGTTGAAAACATGCTGAGTACCCAGAGAAATGTGTGTGTGTATATATATCTATTCTCATAAACTTTATCATGTGCCTAGTGTTTTTCACCATTGTATATTATTCTTCAAGCACTGGGGAAATTTTTTGCACTATTAAGAGAGAGATAAGTTCCTTGAAGGTGGTCAGATGTTTGTAGCTTCCATTATTGGCAAAAAAAAGCAGGAACAAAACCAGTTTTGTAGATTAGTTTACATCCCAAGCCTCATGCACAGAGAGGAGTTTTAGACTGAATCTTTGTTTGAGAGGAAAATATTTATACTAACATCTAGTCCTAGTCTGTCATTCCTATTCCATTAATTCATCTGGCACTTGGCGCAGAAGGACCTCTATGGGGCACAGGACTGTGTGGTTTGCAGATAAAAGTATTTTTAAAATTAGGGAAAGTGCAGCATAAAGTGTGATTGGGGAACACCTTCTACATTGATTTATAAGCAGTCTCATCTCAATAGCCAATTGTCTCCTGTGTTTCAGAGCTCTGAAGAACATAAATTGTATCAAATTTTGTGAGGTTCAGCTTGGGAAGTCAGCCTCCTCCACCTAGCTGTGGAACTAAGATTTTTTAAAGCCACTACTTCAAAAATTTGTTTTATTGTGGTTATTATTTTAAAGTGATTGTTGTGAGATGATGAAAATATCCAGACAGTTCTATCAAAGAAATTATGTGTGCATTGTTATTTCTGTGATGAGAGAAATAATGCAGATGTGGGCAGATCAAACTGTACTGAAGTCAGACTTTGCACAAAGTGTTTGCACATTTCAAAGCAACAGGGAGATGATCCAAGTAAGATATTGAGGCAGACACAGTCAAAGAATTGATATAATCTCATAGAACCCATGGAATATTTGCAAAGAATTTTCTCTGTTATTTTGCATGAAAAACAAGCCTCCCTTCAGATCCTTGAATTCCAGTATTTCTGCAACACTTGTGTTAGCACTGCTGCTCTAGGGCTCTCAAAATCTGTATAGAACAGCTTCATGACTGACAAGTGCAGAAGAAAGATGCCAGAGGCATATTTCTTGCTGCTCAAAGAAGAAATTTTTGTTTCCACATATGAACTGTCAGCCATGAGCCATTAGGATACTCAAGAACCAGACACAGTGCTGCTTCACATATCCTGTTCCTTTGTAATGCTTGAGCAGACCATCCAGGCCCCTAAGCACTCACACAGCTTCCAGCTACCAGAGAAAGCAACCATACATCACTAGATAGGTAACTATATTGGTCAGAAATCACAATATATTAACATAATTTTCTAATATATCTAAGCCATTAAAAGTCAGCTAATGTAAGTATGAGAAGCTGTTAGTTGGCCACATAAGAAGCTTATTTAGACCCACAATGCTTGGAAACACTTTGTAACTTAGTAAAGAGCCAAAAGGAAGGAAGTTGAATTTCTCCAGGGCTTGTGGTTTTGTATTTTCTATACTTTATAAGTTTGAAACTAAGTTGAATACTGGGAAAAAGGTACAAATCCTACTGGTTACTTCCATCTAAGCATCACTGAGTTTTACCCAGTATCATCACACAACCAGAATAATTTAAGCTTCTAACAAACCTTGCAGAATCCCTCTTGTAATCTGTACCTATGGGTTATAGGTCTCCTATTTCCTCTAAAGTAGAATAAGGAGTGCCAGGGTCAGGACACCTGTCAAAGTGATGAAAAAGAGAAATAATATTTCAACACTGTGAGACAAAATTAAACTTAGAATATACATGTCTCATGTGCTGGCAACTTAGTTTGGCTAGAATTACTCTGATGCTAGTGAGTACTATAAAGGACTTTATCTGACCAGAAATGTTCCCCTTTGTGTTTTACAGTACCTGAGATAGCTTTGCATCTAATGTTATTGAGCTCAGAAGCACACAAAATGGTTACTGCTGTCATTACATGAGTTAGAGTGAGGCAATGATGTTCTTTTTATTTCTATTGTTAGAGGAAATTGTATTAAAGGATATAGAAAAGTGTATGAATCTTTAATACAGTATTTTATTGATGTTTCATACAGTAAAAAAAAGTCTGGTACCTAAACATACTTTATAGAATTAGGAGTCGAGCAAGCAGTCTTCCCTCATTCTCACTTTTATTTGTGTCCTATATATGTGGTGAGATTTCAGGTCAGCCTAATGCATTACTCACTGAAGAATCTTTCCAAGAAATAAATTCAATAATGAAGTAGTTGGAAGCCCTGTATATTCACACTTGTAAATGGGAAAAGTATCAGCAAAGGCATGTTGTTATTGATTTTGTAATAAGCTGCACTAATTAACTAACTAATAGGCCAGCTGGAAGTCAAAATGGATTTTTTTTTTTTTTCTGCACAGGTTGAGAGAAGCAACATTACTACTGGAAGTATTGGAATTTTGTTTTATGTCAAAGGCATGTGCTGGGAAAATAAACGAGTCCAAAGCAATTGTGTAGCATGGTTTTCCAAAGACGAAATAAATAAACTGAACCACAACAAAAAACTTTTCTCTGCAAAAACATACATGTTCCTACCTGACTTGTTTAAATTAATTTTCTTTACTGGGAGTGCCATCCATTAATTTGATATCTTTTATGGTGAGTATCCTTGATTGCAGCTACATACCAAAAGAAGGAGTTTTGCCACTTTTCATTAAAAAAAACTGTTTTCAGAAATGTCAGAGATAATTTTAATATCATTGCTTGAGAAAGTACTTCAAGAATGCCCCAAAATGAGCTTTTTCTGAGATGTCAGCTGTTGAAATAATGATAATGATAATAAAAATTTTGTCTAATTATATTGGAAGCACCTTTTTACAAGTGTTTTTGTAGGCAAATAAATATATTAGTCATATGTTAAAAGCTAGGGTGCCCCCATAAGTACAAACATTGGAACATTTCTCACAGAGAGAAATTCACAGGTTACTTCCAAGTAAGATTAATTGGACTGATTTCAACTTGACTGGTTTCTGTTGCATAGACAAATAGGATACAAGAATTGCTGTAGTTTGTTTTCTTCATTTTACTGAAATTTCTAATGGAAAACTCTAGTACTCTGAAGCACAAGTACTGAACCTCCATTACTTTGTAAGTGTATAGTTTACAAGGTATTTTGGAAAAGTAACAAGAAATTACATGATTGTTTTGTATTGTAGTATGCACTTCTGTATCATTCTGGAGACTGCAGCAAATTTTTAAGTGTTTCTTTATTACTGTTTAGGTGTTTCAGTTCGTGAGTTTTGAGGTGAGCTGTCAGAACCACCATGGTCATCTTCTTCTGACTTCCTTTGCATAGAAACTATAGAACTTCTGTGAGTAATATCTGACTGGGAAATGCGCAGTGTTCAGTAGTCATTGGTCCTAGATAAAAAACCCCAAGCCTTGAATCTCTTACTTTTAGTGATAAGCAATGTTTATTAAGTTATACCAATGGCTAATTTCACTCCCTGTTATAAAGATGGCAAAAATATATCTATTTAATTTATTAACCTTTAGTCTACAACTTGTACACATCTCATTATATCTTAATTTGAGAAACAGAGGACATAGATTTAAAAATCTGCTTTCTTTGTGTTTTATGTCCAGGTTGCATGCTTCTTTGCAATGTACTGCACTGAATTAACTTCTTAACTTCTCTATAAAGGAAAGATTAGGATTCTTTGAATGTTCATGGAAGTTTATAATTTTTTTCCCAATTTATTGATATTCTTCCTAAAATCTGAAGGTCATACCTGGATATAATGCTCTAATAGTGGTCATATCACTAGCACAGAGTACAAAGAGGTAATGTAACCTTTCTTCTTCTGCCATGGCCCACACAATAATAAAGTGAGTAAATAATCTCAGGATGCAAACTCTTTGTGCCACAGCCCTGCATGTTGACTGTATGATGTGATGTCTTCAGAAGTGAAGAGTTGTGCCCCATAAACTCACTTCCTGCTTCTCAGAAAATTCGCTTATATTCAGGAACCTGTGTTAGTGGACATGAAGATATTTCGTGCTTCTGAGACACTTGGATGAATCCTTCAAAATGCCCTGAGCCCTCCTCAAGTTCCTAAGAAAGGGTGAGAGCCACAATTACAGGCAAGTAGCTGATCTTATGGAAACAATAGGCTTCCTGTTAGCACAGTGCAGAGATCCTCCAAGCTAGCTGGGGTTTTGTGCTTCAAGCCAACACTGTGAGTTTTGTCTCCACCTTAATCAACAAAAAGCTCAGTGGAAAAATTATCTGCTGCTGCGCCATGCCCTGAAATGATAAATGATGCTGTACTTCCTGAGCAGGGACATTCACCTCCAGGCGCAGCTCTGGCAGTTTATTTTGTTTTGTTTTCTTTTTGTTTGTATTTTAAAAAATTTATTTTAAATTGAAATAGTATAGCCACATCCTATGATACAGTATATCATAAGATGTAATCCCTAGGTAATCCAAAGGGTAGTGAGCTGAATAAGAGAATTTCAGAAAGTCTCTAAACCTGCACTTGGTTTTCTTAATAAATGTAGTTTTGTGGGCCTCAAAGTTTTTTTTTATAATCCCTATTATTACACCTCGGCATGAAACCAAAACTTAGATGACTGCAAAAAGAATCCAGTCTTTTGAGCATGTTTCATAGATTGATACACTGACTTTACATCTAATAGCGTTTAATGAATTTAATGGATTTAATGAATTTAATGTGCTCAGAAAATGTTTCTGACTGTGCTTATATTTTATGCTGTTGGCAGACTTTCAGAGAGTGAAGGTGCCTGTTGCTGTGTTAGACTTTGTAATTACCTCATAGCAAGCAACAAACCTCCCGCAGATGATGATTTATCTGTAATACTTTGTTGTTTTGTGTTGGCTGGTGAATGTGATTTTTATATCTACTTTGCTTCCATTTGACCATACTCCAAATGTGATGAAATCTGGTTACACTTTCTTGCTGCAGGACAGAGCAATATGAAATATATGTCAGCAGTTAAATATGAAGTGAAGAAAAATTTTTAATTGTTTTACAGATCAAGACTCTGCATCACAGTGTTTCGTTTTATGCCTACCATTATTATAAACTCTGTTGGCTTTCTGCTTTGGGGATGACAAGATAATAAGATGCAAGCATTGGCTTTTGCCTACCAAAATCTCCTGTGTTGAAGTCCTGACAATGTATCACCAAAAGTGAAGTAACTGATAATGGAGGAACAGGAAAAATATGCCTTCTCTTGCAGAGGTTAATTGAAATTGTCCTTTCTGCTTTGCTCTATGTAGTTTTCAGTTTTATGTTTCCTTCCTTTTTCCCAAGAAGGTAGGAGTATTTGTGGGCAGGCCGTAGTGCTGTCCTTTATCATTTTTCTGAATACATTTTCATTTCACATTACTTCCATCCTGTGTGGTCTTCATGTCCTGCAAGGGTGTAGAATGTTGTCAGGCATTGCTGCATGCTTCATATTTCTTGAGAGTGGATTTCTTCTGTATAAACTCCATTGTAGGCTTTATTGATCCTAATATTTTATCTTCATTAATTCAGCTGGAAAATATTAAGAAAGAATGAAAATGGCATTATAGGCAGAGCAATGCAACTTATCAGGTTTATAGTAAACTTCTTTTCCAGAAAGTACTTCCAACTAATTTTTTCAGGATTTTTAAAATTTTTTTTATTTATCTTTTTTTTTGATAATAAGAATTGCATAGCTTGATTCATAAATGTTTTCTCTCTGTGGGAAAGCATTCATTACTGCATAGGAGTTTAATTTGGCTTGGTTTACAATATTTTATGATTCCACTGACCAGAAAATTGGTATACCTACATCTTAGACATGTTTTCAGAGATATTTAACACCACAGGTGTGTCAATCACTTTTTTTCTCTCAGTTTAGATGTGTGTTATTGCTGTACTTGTTGTCATCATGTGTATAAGCTCAAAACCCCTCAGTAGTGCCTCTGAGTAGGTAAAGCAAACCTTCTAAGGTAAAGTGAAAACCCACCAACTTCTTGTGAAACAAGACTATAGTGAACTGTCAAACTGGATCTTGCAGTCCTTTACTTAAACTGGTTGTAATTGTTATAGGTATATTGTCTTTAAAAAACACTAGATATCAGTTTTACTCTTCTGAAAACAAGGATGCTGAAGGTGCTAAGACTTTTTGAGTGAGAGCTTGCACCAAATGCCTGTTTGCATGCATAGTTCTCACAGCCCCAGCACACTTTACTGACATGACCCTGGCAATAACCTCACCATGTTCGGTATCAGTCATTCACCACAGACAGTTTTTAGCAGAAGGGCAAAATGAAACACTGACCCAACTTCCAGTTGCATAAAATCTGGGACAATTCAGATTTTCCTTACCTTCTATCCTTGCTTTCATGTTAAAGTTTATATTTGTTCACAGTCCATACTAGAGAAGTACAACAGTAAATGCTGTGAATGTCTTTAGTCTTTATTGTTTCAGTATGTCAAGTAAAGGTTTACAGACCCTGCTGAGTTGTGATAGAATGAAAGATAGATCAGTAATGTCATTAATAATATATAACTTGTCATATTTGCTTTATAAAGTTCAGCCAGTTTTGATCTTTTTGCTTTCCTATGTCAGCTCTGACATAGTTCTGGATTCTTATGTCACTATTCATGTTGTTATTCAGCTTGGATATAATTTATAATTAAAAAGCCCCCCAGTATTGATTCACTGACTTATTGATCTGTTCACCAAATAGTTCAAATGAAGTCATTACCCTATTGCCCTCTGCATTTGCTATTTGCTTGTTTTCATTTTACCAGTCTGGATACTGCAGAGTTTTATTTTTAAAAGGTGTGAAAACAATAGGATTTGAAAATTGTAAGCATGCTGTGATTCTTTATGCTTTTTAAAGACTTCTCATTTAAGTATTTAAGATTTTTTTCTCCCTCCAGGATAGCTATGTTGGAAGTGATTGTTGATTTTGTACAAGTGATATAGTATCAAAGCCCTCCTAGGGATAAGTATCACACTAACTCTGGCTGTTCAGCTCCTTTGTAGCAAACATTTACATTTTCTTTTCATATTTGTAAGGTTTACAAAAATTTTTTTTTCTTGTTTCTGTTGGTAGAAGGGTAATGAGGTAAATAATTCTATGTACTCCCTAACAAGGTATAAAAACTTTTTTCTTTCCTAAAGGAGAAACAAATGTACTTCTTTAGTCTTCACTCATGTTTCTCCATCAGAAATTACAAGTCTGAGTTCCCAGTTTTGCCTGTTAGTCTTGAAAGAATGTAATTTTTTTCAGATGAAACCATGATAACCTGCAGTTTCTGAGCAAACCCCTTTAGAACCACACAAGTCACTAATTGCTCTGCAAATATAGAGCAAAATGAGCTAAAACATAGATTTAAATCAGATTTTCTGTCTAAAATAAGGAACAAAAAGGTATCAATTTATTTGACAGCAGTTTTAAAATAATAAGTCTAATTCTTTGGTTTTAAAAATTACTCCATTTTTTACAATGTGCTTAATTGGGTCTTTTGCTTGCTTGCTAATATTTTTTAAATGTGAATACTGTACTTTTCCTCTTCTATTTTTTGGAAGCTATCTTCAGTTGCTATAGTAAAATCTATGAAAGAAATACAAATGAGAAATCACCAAAACCCCATATCTCTCTATGTGCAAAGATGTCAAATGCTTTCTGAACTTTTATTACTTCTTCTTGTCCATTTCACAGAGAAAAAGGATTTGACAAACCACTCCATCATATGTGTCAGTGCCTGGAGTTAGATACACACTGTTATTGTGTATCTGAAAATGCCAATACATCTACAAATGCTAGAGAGAATCAGAAAAGATGGATGTAAAATTTTGAGGACCTTAGAGCATCCTGTTTTGCTTGTCTGGTTGTTTCAGCAGGACTTGTGATACCAGGAAATTATCAAGAACCTTATATATATAGTTTTTAGCCCAGTGTTAATGCAGCCCTGGGAGAGTTGGATGTAACATGATCATCTGTAAGGAGATGATAATTTTAATACTTTTTCTCACTACAATAAAGACATAAACAACTCTGTCTGTTTTTTATGTCTTTATAAAGACATAAACAACATAAGTCTGTCCATTGGGGTAGCATGTCAGCAATCTCGGATAACCCTTCCCAATTTGTAATGCAAGTGTCATTTGCCTTAAATCCTATGTAAGGATTTGGCATTTCCTGGTCATTTATTAACATACATGGGAGAAAACATGTGGTTGTTTCCTTTATTTTCTGTTCCCTTAGGTCAGTTTTATAATTTTGTAGCACAATTGACTAAAAAAGAATTATTTTTTATTTATAGCTCTGTTAGTCAGTCTTTTAATTTTTTTTAATTACTTTTTAACTTGAGACTTCCTGTATCAGCATGATAAATCTGTAAGTGATTTGTGTTTGGGTATATGCACTGGGGAGAGAAGGGCTTGGCATTTTCAGAGCTGATTTGTAGTCTGGAGTTGAATGTGGTCAGTAAACAAATCTAAGTCTCTGCATTGTCTGAAGTTCTGATGAGACCACATGAGATGATGTGCGAAGTTAATACAGGGCCAACTTAAAATTTCAGATAAAGCACAGTGGGGGAACTGTGGCTCAATTTGATTATAATTGGGGATGAGAACCCAGCAGGTTTCTCTGTGATTTGAAAGGGCCAGATAAGAAAGTACAGAAAAAAAAATCATTGCTGATCATTGTACCAGTTGCCTGTGTGTGAGAAACACTGAGCATACAGAACTCTCTACAGATTAATCCTTTCCTCTTGATCATGTACTCTATTCAAGTACAAGGTGAAAATATATCCTCTGTACAATTTTTTGGCCTCTTTTTTTTTTTTTTACAGATAACTTGAAATGCTGAGAAGGAGTGATCTGGTTTCAACTAAGGTAGAGTTAATTTCCTCTCAGTAGCTGTTGCAGTGCCATGTTTTGGATTCAGAATGAGAATGGTGATAACACACTGGTGGTTGTTTTTGGTTTTTTTTTTTTTTTTTTTTTTGTTAAGTCATGTTTGTCCTGAGTCAAGGACTTTTTTCCTTGTCTCATGCTCTGCCAGTGAGTAGGCATACAAAAAACCCCAAGAAACCACAACAAATCAACCAACAACAACAGAAAAAACACCCTGAAGAAAACCTCTGGGAGGGTACATAGCTGGGATGTATTACCTGAACTGATTAATGGGATATTTCCCACCACAAAATGCCATACCTGCTATATTAACCAGGGAGTTACCTGGAAGGAAGAGCCAATCTGCATTCAAGAGGAGGGGGTCTGGCATCAGCCAGAGGGTGGTGAGCAATTACATTGTGCATAATTTGGATTTTTTAAGATACTATTATTATTACTATTATTATTATATTTTATTTTTATTTATTATTATTATTATTAGCCATTATTATTGTATTTTGCATTATTTTCAATTATTACTCTGTTCAAATCTCAACCTACAAGTTTTACTTTGATTCTTCTCCCCATTCCACCAGAGTGTGGGGAAGAGCTTGAGTGAACAGCTGCGTGTGTTTCATCTCCAGGTGGGTTTCAATCATGACAGGGAGAAGTATTTTTCTCAGTGCTACAGCTCTTGAAACTTGATTGTCTATGCTGAAAGCAAGAAACCTGGTTGCCTTTCAGCTTCTGCAAGGAATCTGTCTTATGAGTTCTGTGTTTTGGCAAACTTTTCTGTCTTTAACAATGCATTATCAGGTGATATCTCATTTCCTACTTAAATACTTTCAGATGTGTTTGACAGTGGAAGCAGTTTATAGTACTTATTATGTGCATGAATTATAGCTGTACCTAGAAATCTAGATGCTTCTTTAATTAAAGCTTCTGTCAGGCTCAGAGCCAAGATTTGATTTGTATGATTAGTCTGCATCTTAGATGAATATCCTTCATGCCATGCAGTTGAATCTACTGGCATGAGTTGTTTTCAATCTATTCTTTATATTCTATAATTAATTAAGTGTCCATAGGTTCAAAGAGTAACTCTACTTAACTGGAATATTCTAGAATCAACTAAGTCCATACTTACCTGCTTCAGTCCTGCTGGTTGAATCTGAACAGTCTTTGCTTTGGTTTGAAATTATGTATGTAGAGAGCTTGGTCTAAGCAGAAAGTGTTCCACAGAACATTCTACTTTTTTCTTCCTTTTTAATTTTGCAATGGAAAAAGATATTGTGTTCAGGAAACTTCCCTGTATCTGTAAGTGCTGCTGTGCCACGCTTATAACTGTCAGTGATCAGTAGGAGTTTTCCTTGGTTTGGTTTTGGTGTCACAGATATGCTGACAAAAGCATTTGGTTATGTAAAAAGCAGTGAGGAAAGAAAACAATGGAGTATATTCAAATCATCAATGTGGTTAAGTTAGGCAGCTCTCCCTATCCGTCCTGCACCAAACCTGGGGTTTGTTCTTCATTTCTCCAGATGTTCAGGATAGGAGATACCTTTTTTTTTTCTCTGAATTGCACAAAACAATAGCCTTGTTTTCTCCAGGGTCTGCAGTCTAGATCTAGATCTGCAATCTGTATAAGCTTCAGCCTAAGACAGGTTGTTCAGATTAGAATGTGTGAATATTCATCATGTCAATGTGTAAATTTCTCTTACTTTCTGTTTCAGTGCCTGGAAAACGGAAGACTTTGAAAGGGGAATCAATATGTTATTCAACTATGGAAGGTAATGACCTATAAAATTACACATAAAATTATTTGTTCTTGGTAGGATACTTTTGGTTGACTTTGGGATATTTTCTTGCCCCTCTGTGAGGTGTTGAAATGCAAGGATTGTTTTTGTTTGTTATATTTCATTTACCATTAGTGACTGCTCATATAATTAAACAGAATTAAATCCTGTGTCTGATTACATTTTGAGAATTGCTTTTCATTTGGAAAAGAATACTGCATTGGTTTACTCTGAGATAAATGCAAGATTAAATCCTAACAGGTGTTTCCTTGAGGGGGAAAGTTTTGCAGCCCTGTTGAGTCCTCAGGTTATAGACTACTCTGTATTTCTCAGGCAGAAATAATATTTTCTTTTGCACAGTAGAGGAAATCAAGTTTTTCAAACTCTCAAGTCTGTTCTAGTGTTTTAACTACTGACAGGGCTGTCTTTCAAAATATTTCTTTGGATTGAAGGGAGTTCAGGTATGGGTGTAGTTTTTTATGTTGAGATGTCTAAACTATCTGACAATTTAAAATTTTTTATTTTATTATCATCCAGTTATTAAGACAATCCACAGTCTTGGTCAAAATATAGGCAGTACAGGGGTTAAAACATTTAAAATAAATTATTGCATAGGAATTAGATTAGATTCTGTGTCAGAAGATTTGTTATTATGCTTACATATTAAACGGCATTTTCGTAGGAAAGCAGTAGAAATTTCATTGAAATCCAACACCAGTGCCACAAACAATTAACAAGTATTCTTGTTATTCCTGTAATTTACTTCTTGTGTGTTTATCCAGAATCATGAAACTTCCTAGGAACACATTTGTGAGCAGAAGAGGGTTTTATGTGTGCTTGTGTATGTGTGTTGGGAGGAATGAGAAGAAGCTGGAGAAGGGGAGACAAGTGAAAGTCGATGAGAACATCAGTATGGCTAGGGAATGCTAAAGGATCTCATATCCATTTTTGCACTGTAAATGCTAACCTAGACATTGTAAAAAGCTGCTCTATCTGCACGTACCTCAGCAAATGGTTCCTTGAAATCCACTGTCCTTTGCAACTCTGCCTTGTTTGTAGGCTCCTATCATTTATCATGGGAGCAGCTGTCATGGCAGGGCTATAGGCTGAGACAACCTGAGAACCAAATGCTGCTGGTGTACGTGAAATTTAGCTTAGATTTTTCGTATCTGATCAGAATGGAATCCATTCAGCATAGAAAATAGTCTTAACAGGAAGAACTTGCTGAGAAAGGATTAACAATATATTTGTAAAACAAAGTGGAAATGGATTCAGCAAATCAAGATTGTGTAGGAATTGGTGAAGGACAGTGAAGTCTGAGAATTGAATTTGCAGAGGAATTGCCATCTACAATCCCTAGGTTTTACTGGAAAAGTCATCCTGATGTATGAAAGACGGTAAAGTCAGCAATTTTTCCTTTGCAAAAAACAAGATACTTTTAAAAATTATGCCTATCTAAGACCCATCCTAGAAAAAATGTAATTCCTAGATTATAGACAGGGGTGTACTTTTGTTGTTGGTTATGTATGAGAGGTATCTAAAACTTTTTAGACTGCCTCAGAATCACAGCCTCCCTGAAAGCAGACAAGTTTGTCTGACAAACACTTTGGGTGTCAGTTTTTTCCTAGTTGATTCAGGAGAAGTTATCACATCTAGATTCAAATACTTTTTCTTAAATAAAAAGAATTTGCATAATAAATTAAGTTCCTCCCTATTACAAGGTAAGTGTGTCTTTCTCCCTTCATGCTGTTACATATCTTATTTCCTCTTTGTAACTTGTTTGAGTAAACACTAGCAAATATACAGTGGGAAGCAAAAAACCCACCAGGTATAATATTTATTTTGCAGAGCTTCACTGATTCAAATAGAGTGAAATCTGTGCTATCCTTGTTTTCTGGATGTGTGCATTTTAAGTTCACCATAAATTAGTTGTTTTAAGACCAATGAGATATTTTAGGTTGCTGATATGCAGCCAGTGTCATAAAAGATGAACAATGAGAGGGGTTAGGCATTGAGGGGGTTTCTCCAATTCATCTCACAAGAGCTGGGAAACAGGCTAGAGTGATGTAATTGCACACAATATTTTGATTGAGGTCCTGTTTTCATACAAACTCTTAAAAGCCATGATCTTGCATAAAAGCTGGAGGTAATAACTAGGCCTGCTACTTTGACTAAAATGAAGAAATTGTCATTAGCTAAAAATTGTTTTGTAGAAAAAAATAGAATATAGGAGAAAAGATAGAAGATATAAATCTAGCATATGAGGTTTTGGTCATGTAATGGCTAGAACTAGTCCAAGAGCTGGCAGTGAATAGGGTAGAAGTGAAGTAAATCAAAGAAGATGGTTGAAGTTACTACATTTGCAGTTATTTATAACCCTAGAAAATGGAAAACCTAAAAACTTGGCTGGAAACCTAGATGTATAGCTTAAGTGTTTAGTGTGATGTACCTCATCTCTGAAATAAATGTTTAGCAGCTGATATTGTAGAATAAAATAATACATGTGGGAAAAATATTTGCAACTTTTCTGTGCCCAGGCTCTTAGTGAACTCTTGTCATATTAAAACTTGTTGTTAGTTGTGTGCAACAACATATTTGTATTCATTGCTGTATTTCCTTGCTACAGGAAAACTGGTTATTAAACTAAAAAAAATATGTGCTCTACTAAGCATCAAATATTTCACTTAACTAAAACTGGAAAGTTATATATTTTCTAATATTTATTATTGAATATAAAACTTGTACCTTTATAGCAATTTTTTTTTCTTCAAAGAGTAGATTGAAGAATATCTTTCTATGCACATGGGACTGGTAGTTTTAAAGCATAATAGGTCAATAGTATTACAAGCTTCTTAAAAGAATCTTCCATGTTTCTGTCACCTACAACCTGAGTGTTGTCTGTTATGGGGTGATCAGTGGGAAAGAAAATTTTACCTTGAACTCGTCTTTGAAAAGCCCTTAATTTTTCTGACTGTACTATCTTTCTGCAGGTAAAAATCTTTATTTATATGCACCATAAAGCAGAAAAACAGTATTTTGTAAATCTGAAAGGCTTATAAACTGAATGTCTAACTATACTTGCTCATCATGAATTTTGAATGATCCAAGAGGGCAAGTGATCTTTCTCTACTGGCTTTAGTTCGCAGTGTGGTCTTACTGACATCTAAAGCTTCCTGTCTAGGAAGCACAGACTCCACATTCAGTAGGGGTTTGGAAGAAAGACTCATTTGAACTGCCATTCTCCTTGACCAGCTGAGTTCTGGAGGGGTGGAAAATGAGAAAATAATGTATGGAACCAGACTTTTCTATTTGACTTTAACAGCTCTACTGTGGTAGAGGAAACTGTATAAGTCTCTTTTATCATCATTAAGAGTAATAGCTCATCCTTCAGAGAAGATGGCAACAATCTAAACCATCTGTATCTTTTCACATTGCCAAGAGAAGCCAAGTCCTAAACCGAGGAGGGCATATGCTCAGGAATCTCACAGGGAGAAAATCATCTGCCATTAAGTCAGTGGTGCAACTGTGAGCTTCTCCTAAATGCTATTACCTACTGATAATTTCTAATTTGAATGAGCTGTCAGAGACCAAGGGGAGAGGAGACCAATATGTGAGAAAAGATTTGCTAGGAAATAATGTCTCTGATTGTTCTGTTCTCTCTTTCATCATAAAACTGACAAGAAAGGTGTATGTTAAGGTGAAAGTCTGCTGAGTATTTAGGAGATGATTCCGTTTTGCTCTGATTTGCTCTGGTGAGATCCCACCTGGATACTGCATCCAGCTCTGGGGTCCCCAGATTAGGAAGGACGCTGACCTGTTGGAGCAAGTCCAGAGGAAGGCCAACAAGTCAATTAGAGCAATGAAGTACCACTCCTATGAGGGAAGGCTAAGGCAATTTAGGTTTTTCAGCCTGGAAAAGAGGTGGTTTCAGGGTGACCTTATTGCAGTCTTCTAGTACCTGAAGGGAGCCTACAAGAAAGACAATTTACAAGGACCTGTAGAGACAGGACTAGGGGAAATGGCTTCAAACTGAAAAAGAGAAGGTTTAGATTAGATATTAAGAAGAAATTCTTTACTGTGAGGGTGGTGAGGCTCTGGAACAGTTTGCTCAGAGAAGATATGGAAGTGTTCAACACCAGGTTGAATGGGTCCCTGGGCAACCTGGTTAAGTGAAAGATGTCCCTGTGCACAGCAAAAGGGTTAGAACTACATAATCTTTAAGGTACCTTCCAATCCAATCCAAGCCATTCTATGATTTATGAGCTATTTGTAAAACCATCCTAGCCATATATGAAACAGACACAGTGGTTTCTATAGTTCTAAATATATAAACTGCTTGGATATTGTTTCCCCTGTTCTTATGTCAGAAAGACATGGTCTTCTGTGATGCAAGAAATTAAAATAGGGTAAAGAAAGGGCCTTCAAAGAAGTCAAGAGACCATTGTGATCTGCAGAGATTCTGTTGGTGGAAGATATGGCAGAAGAGAAGGCAGGAATGACTTCTCAGTGGCAATGCCTTGCCGCAAGTACTGGCGATGACATCTTTGCAGAAGGAATTGATGGAGGAGGTTTCTCATGCTTCCAGATAGATGGAGTACACTATCCTACATCTAGTAGAGTTACCTCTAGTGGTTTGGTTTAAAGCATTAGATTTGTGGCAGCATGAGATTCTGTTTTGCCTAATTTTCCTTGCTGAGAAGACAGATGAATCTGAGCTCAGAATTGTGCTGCAGCTGGTGCACACTGCTAAATAAGACATCCCTGGACTCTCTGCAGGACATCACACATGCTGTAATCTTGTATTTTCCCTTCATCAGACCTGGGCTGAATAACTTTCCTTTCAATAACCTGCTAGGCCCTGGGAGTGCATACCATTGTTACTGTGTGTGTATGCATGTGTAGATATGAAAGTACCACTGAGGCATTTCTTTTAAGACTTGTTATAATTAGAAATGAAACTCAGGACAAAAGTCCTGGTTCAGCTGCAGCAATTTTTAGTTCAGGGCAATAATATAGTTGCTCTTCATTGCAGGATGTTAGACTTAGGTCATTGCTTTTAACATTACCTGTGCACTTCCAGGTATTTTGAAATTTGTCACAGACAATAGCATATTTCCTTTTCTTCCATTGATGTTGCTCTGCAAACTTTTTACCCAGGATAACAGAATAAGAATAAAATGGGAATATGTTTTGTTGCTGCTCTTAGTGAAATTTTTGAGGGGTTTTGCAGTCGTTCTGAAAAATTTGGAATAATAGCACTTTGGGATGCCTGGCCAAAGGTTGAAATTCATTGAAATGTGGGATGTTCTCATACAGCTCAAAAGTGCTGTATAAGGCAAGGAATATACATGCTTGTGAGAAAATTTTTTATTGGCTCTTTTCCTAGAATCTTATTTCTGCTTTCAAGTCCTGGTTGTGATTTGGATCTATATTATGCCCAGCTGAGTCTTTTAAGTCTATAACTTGGTACATAAGGTGTTGGATATATCTATAATCTTAAAAGTCCTACTTATATATCAATACAAAAACTTGATGTACCAATAGCAGATAAAGTACCATCAGTTCCAAGGGGAGGTGAGAGCAGTGTTTTTGATGATGTCTAAATGAAAATAGTACCCATTACTTATGAGAATATTGTTGTGCAAGCTATAAGAAAGCACCTCTTCACTTGAACTGTTATGTATAGTCTCTGTCCTATAAATATACAATTTATTTACACTATATTCTTTGTAATAAGAAAGCAGCAAATTTAAAAAAATTTACATATTTGAATTTGATATTATTTTCAGTTGAATTTGAAATGCACGAAAAAGACATAATTTGTCACAAAAATTTCCCTTTAAATTCTGACATAAAGTGAAGGAGTGTCATTCTAGTCTCACAGCTCTTAATTGTCTTTAGTAGATAAAAGGGAAGTTGAATCTATACCATATTTGAAACATGCATATATAAATACACATATATATATTTATATATAAAAATATTTATATTTATATACACACATATATAAATGCATGAAATTGCAGAAGATAGAAGCCAGCCTCACTCAGAAATTGTTGCTAAAGGAGTGGGATGAAATGCACTTACAAATATTATGCTTGATCAAACAATTAAATGTCACAGTTTAGATGCAGGAAAACAGATATGCAAGGTATAAAATGTAAACAGGTTAGTGAATATATTTTCACTATAATATAGTGAAAATATATTCACTAACCTTAATCAAAACCACAAAAAAAAAATTCTCCCCAAATAAGCAGCTTAATTTTTACTAAATAAGTACCACCAGCACCTATTTAGCAATAATTCTATCTCCTACCCTGCTTCTTCCTGCAAGCATTTCCTTCAATTTCTACCAAAAGTTATTAATTTTCCAACCTTTATCTCCTTAAGCAAATGGGGAGGAAATGAACTAGGCTAATAGACAAAAAATACTATTGCTCATAAGGCTCTGTTTTTAGGTGGATTTTCTGTTGGAATACCCAATGTTTGTCAACTTCTTAGGCTACGAAACATGTCTCAAGAGCCATTTTTTCTCTTCATGTGCCCTGGCCAGCTTTAAATTATCCACCTGGCAACTAACAATTTATCTTTCTTACCATCTATCTAGCTTAGAGAATGCACTGTACAGTGGTGTCATGGTTTGACCAGGAAAGAGTGAGAATTCTGGGAAGCTGTGGTCAAACCAATGAAGGTTTTGGGTTTCATACTGACACCTGGTGTAGCCAGTGGGGTTTGGACACACCTCCGAGAATACACAGGGGTTAAAAGCAAGGCACTGCCCTGGCACTTCCTCTTTTGGACATCGTCGGGCGAAGAGGTCAGATCTCTTCCCCCGCCCGGCCCGCTGCTGCTGGGCGGGGGAGGGGCCAGCCATGCGGTAGGCCTGGGGCCTGGACAGAGGTGGGGGTTGAGGGGGCTTTCAAGGATGGAAGGGTGGGGGAGCCCCAAGAGACATCGAGACATCGGGCAGCCAGCCCCCCACCCCCCCCCCCCCCCCCCCCCCCCCCCGGAGAGAGAGAGCCGGCGGCACCGAATGTGATGGCAGCCAGCCAGGAGGAGAAGGGGGGAGAGAGAGCCCGGCCGGCCGCAGCAGCAGCACGTGTGGGAGTATTATCTCGTCCCAGGACAGACAGAGACTGAAAACTTTTAACCCTTTCTTGCATGACTGGGGCCTTGCAAAAATGCTAATCCTCCTCGAAGCTGAATAAGAAGGGAGATGAGAGATGAGATGAGATAAGGACTTTTGGCCCGGAGATTGTGGAGATGATTGGATGGGGAGAGATGATTTGGAGTGGCCTTTTGGCTGGACTTTTTCTTGCAGCCATGGACTCAGTTGTTCCTGTGACACAGACTGCATTTAGGGGGAGGCAGTGCCTCAAAACCAGGAGGGTTCATTCGTGAGGACCCCCCGGCCCCAGGGGGTTGGAAAAATATGGGGGGGACAGTTGTCCCAAAAGCAGAGACTGTGCCTTTTTGGAGTGAGACAAGGCATCCTTGAAAGACCACCCTAAAAGCAGCTCTGGCCATGTCTCGGTGGTGAGAGCACTGGGCATGGAAGGAACATGTCACAAGCGGCAAAAGGACTTTTTTTTTCCCCCGGGCGGTGCCGAAGTGACAAGGAAGCATCCGAGGTTTCAGTGTGTTTCCAGAAGCCTATGGAACAAGAAGGACTCCTTTCCTCTTCATGAACTGCAGTTTGAGTATACTAAAGTGTCGTGCCGGGCTGGGCAGTTGGTGTTTTTGAGAGAATGTATTGGATTGGGAAAGTCAGGGAGTGGGGAGGAGGAAAAGTGGTTTTTGTAAGGTTTTCAATTTTTTTTTTTCTTTTCCTTATAGTCTTTCCCTATTTTTCCTGTAGTTTTAGGTAATAAAGTGTTCTTTATGTTTAAGTTGGAGCCTGTTTTGCTTATTCCTGGTCACATCTCACAGCAGACACCAGGGTGAGGCATTTTCATGGGGGGCACTGGCTCTGTGCCAGGCTCAAACCATGACAAGTGGTCTCCAAATAATTTTGTTGAGGTTTTACTTTCATTATGTCCAGTGAATTAAATACTTTTGACAGATGTTTGGTTTGCATCCACATGAAAACTGGTTTGCACCCACATGAGAACTGGTTTGCACCCACATGAAAACAAAAAGCCATTTCCTAATGGTATGAATTCAATGCAACTTCCAAAAAAGTACTTATAATTTCAGCTCTGGTAACTCTCTCTCTGGCATGACTAGAAGGAAATAAATTAGTGTCCTTAATTTTACTTCATTTTAAAGCAATCTTCAGTGTATGTCATGTAATTGCCCTAGTTGGACAATCGACCTCAAACTAGAAAGAGTTCACTTCTCAGATGAAGGTTAGAACATGAGAAATGTCACCCCATAAAATATTAGGAGCCTTCGTGTGGGAAAACTGGAGAATAAGCAAGTAAAGTTCCTAAGCCAGAGGCACAATAATAATTCTTAATAAAAAAAAGGGAACAAATAGAATAGTTAAAACAATTTATGATACAATTGTCTATAAAAGAGCCATTAAGTCTGAACAAAAAAAAAAGCTCAGCTCAGAAGCCTGGGTTTACCCTGATAGAAGCACTAAATAGTGATCTCCTCCACTGAAAAAAATATGTGAACTTTTGGAAAAAGGCTAGTATTAAAATGTTATATTGCAAATGCAAATACCTTTGATTTTATGCCTTAATGGTAGTATGTCAGACATAAACCATGAGAAATGACATTATGAGGAAAACAAAACAGATCATTAACAGGATAGTAACTTTGCCTTTTAAAGGACACTGGCAGTCTCTGGTACTGCTTGAACTCCAGCTGACATTGCTGCAGGAACTATTGAAAGGTTTTATGCTCAGTACCATCTCTGTTACTAGAAGGAGATGTAGGTAGTCAAGGCAATTCCCCTGCTTAGCCACCCATAAGAACATTTCCTATCCCTTTGAGCCATGTATTTTACGTATGATCTGATGAAGATTTTTTAAACTAGTTTCTGTCTTGTACCTTTAAACATAGATTTATGAATTGTAGCCTCTGAAAGGATAGGATCATAATGCCATGCCACAAACAGCCCAGTTATTTTTGTCAATTCAATTCAAATATCATGAAAAACTCTCATTAAATTCTGGAAGGACAAATTTTTCTTAAGATTTTCAAGCACAAGCTAAAAATATTAAATCCCCAGCTGAATAAACTCCTTGTGAGTTTAACTAAGTATTTAACCCAGGTTATTTTTTGATGTTGTTTGTTAATACTGATACTTTGCTGTGATCAGGTTCCTTGTATTGAGTAAGGATGAAATCTGGTTCTTCATGATAGAGGGAAAAAAGCCAGTAAGACTGGAAGAAAATTTGCTTCATTCGTGTATTTATTTAAGTATAAACATGAGAAATATAGTGACTTCTACATTTCTTCAGTATGGAATAAGAGTTTTACTTAAATCTGAATGTAGGAGAAAAATGTGTATAGTTTATTTGATTTTCAGTGTTTCAGCTGAGACACCAGAAAGCAGTATCTGCTGTAATATCAATTTCTACTTTGTTCAGTCTTATTTGACATTATTGACACCTTTATGTAGATGGTCCTGTATTCATAACAATGATAGAATTATTCAGAGTTTTACTTTAATTAATTGTGGCTGATATCAAAATACCTTCTCTGCAAGATACTTATTACTGTCAATCCCTATTGCACCGAACTCCAGGATACCAAACATATATAACTCTTTCAGGAGTTATCAAAAAGGCATTTAGTGCAATATGAATCTCAAAATGCTAAATATATCTGTGGGCCAGAACAAAAGGGATGGGAAAGAAAATGAGGGAGAAGCCAAATTTTGCGGGGAATCATTGCCTCTTGAAAGAAAGAAAAAAAATGGTGTCAAAGTCAAGTATTCAGGGGCTGGCATTTGGATGTGTCTCTTTTTAATTTTTGTGGGTTTTTCCCCCACTACTTCAATGATATGCAAAGACATCACAGATTTTCAAATAAACTAGCAAATATTCCTCAAGAGATAGTTTTCAAGCACTGTGGACGTCAGCTAGGATTAATGGTCTAGAAAGCAGCCTGCCCCTCTAGTAACTCTCTCCACTGATCTTACCTCTCTGGAATTAATTTTTTATGGTCAGATTAGAAAGATTAAAATAAAACAGAGCTGAGTGTTGAGTGGTGTAATCGTTGTAAAATAAAAGAGGATATTTGAGCCCTTTCGTTTCCCTAAACCACCTATGCAAACACAGTTTTAATGACAAATATGATAGAAGCATTCTGTCCTTTTTGTAAAAGAATTCTGTCCTCCTAATGTAGAGCCTCAGTTCATCTGAGGCAGCTCCCAGACCTTTACTGAAAGGATTGCCTCTTTGAATTTGCAATCTCTTTTAGAGATGGACTGGTTGTTACACACCTGGCACTGTTGTTGCACAGCCCCATTTTGGTAATCTGTAATAGCCATCTGTGCACTCTCAAAACGCTTCCAGATAAAACTCAAGCATTTCTACAGTCCAAAGGTGTTTGCTAATGTTTCAGGGTGGATTTAGGATGAGTATTTATTGGGAACATAAAATTATGCTATGAGGAGAATATTGCCTTTAGAGGAATTGTTTCTATGTATTGAAAAAAAGATCCAGACCTTTGCATTGAGCAATTTGTGCATTTTTTGTCCAAACAAATTTTATTTTGAACTGCTAAAAATCAGCAAATTCTTACATTGTAATGGTTTCCTAAGCCCCTTAAAAGAAGAGGCTTTATAATTTCTTGTAGACTAAGACAATTAGCTGGATAGTTAACTGAGCTTCAAGATATATCATTTTTAGAAGGAAAAGGAAAGTTTGATTCTCTGTCTTTTATAAACCTTTTCCTAAATGGAGAGTGGGGCATATAATTGATAGCTATTTACTACAAGCAATTTATTTTAATTTTATTCAAATATAAAAGATGAATCAGCAATGAGTATAGACTGAACTTACTGTTTCAGGCTTTTTTTTGGGTCTAAAATAAAAGGAATTTTAATGTTAAAGAGGAAAAAAAGGAACACATTTTCACAGTTCTATCAAGCTTTGCGTATTTTGCCCACAGATGAACTTTGTACTGTACAAAGTTCAATTGTTCTTTTGTTTTGTTTGTAGGATAATGCTGATAAAATGGTATAAAACAGAGTTAGAGATGCTTGCTTCTTGTCACTAGCTAAACATTTGGGATAGAGGACCCTAGTGTGCTATTGGTACTTAGATTCTTTTAAACACCAAAAGGCAGTGGAAATTCCATTGGAGATTTAATTTTAAGCAGCTGCTGGCCCCAGTTCTACCTAAATTATGACTTGGAGACCAAGATTTGCTTTTGTTGCTCAGATCAGTGGGTAAATCTAAAACTATGTTCTCACTGAAAGCTGTCAAAGCCAATAAAATATTTTCAGAGCATTTTTCTGCAGCAGATCATGATAGCAAGCTTTGTACAAACAGCTTCCTCAGGGGAAGACAGTAAAAGGAGAGGGGAATTGTCCTTGCCCCTTTCCTGTGTTTTCCTACCTCTTTGTCTCAGGTTATTCCAGCACCATAGGTTATTCTGCAGCGTGAGAACAGGATGATGAGGCAAATATGAGGTGTCTTAGATCCTTCTACCCTTGCTCATAAAGGAGGAATTTGGGCTTTTTTTCCTCTGGACAGGTAGATGTGTTGTTACTTGCTGAAGTCTGTTTTCAGTGTGCTCTTTTCTGCATCTTCAGAATAGCAGGACTTGAAGAAGTCTTTCCACATGTTATGCAGAGTAAACAACCAGTCTATTGGAATCTGAGTGGTGGCTTATTTTTAAGTATCATTTGATTTCCAGAAGTTCAGTAGTTCAGAAAGTAAAATATGATTGCTATATCCGGATGATGTAGTGGTGAATCCTTTTCATGCTTTTTAATGACTTTTCACACAGCAGCGAACCCAGAGAAGGTAATTGCTGCTGCTGTTGCTCGTCGTATCGTGACAGTGCATCATGCGCGTATGTTTGCTTCCATGGCTAAAGATCTAAATGTGTACACATCACAGAAGTGACAGCCATGACTTAATATTCATATCTACTTCTGTTTTCAGAACTGAACCAAGGACCAGTTCCTAAAATTCTCTTCCCTTGTAGCTTGACCATGAACCCAGAAAAAATATTGGCAGCTAAAGATGTTATCGCAAACAGAAACTACTGAATCTGTTTTCTGAGCACAGAGAATGTAATTCTTGGGAAAATATTTACAATTCATTTTTTTTTTAAAGAGTAAGGGAATGAAAACGAGCCATGGAATAGTTCTTAGAGAGGTGAGGTTATAGAGCCTACAGCATGCCACTACAGGAAAATAAAAGCATTTTCTCACAATCGTGTAGAACTTTATGTAATTTGCTTAATTACATTATAGAACAGACAATGTTTTCAGAGTAGACATCCCATATAGCCATAAACGATATTGGAAGCTCAAATCAGGGAAAGCCTCAAAGGTGTCTGAAGAGTCTAATTTCTTATGGAAACTCTGATCCTGCCATTAACCCTGTGACATTCTCAAATAATGTGATGTTGTAAAAGCCCTTCTTCCAATCATAACAACGATGTTAGAGTAATAGTAGCTTTCTGTGCAGTAATAAAAAGTCCTGTTTAATTTATTGTTTAATCAGTCATTATGAAATGTCATTTATTTAATCCCTCTAAAAGATAATCCTATTTGAGGATTGCAACAGGATTTGAACAATATTCAGAGACAGAAATGAAATTTCTATTTTACCATTAAATCTTTGTTGCAACTCCTATTATACTATTTCAGTACCATAATTAAAAAATGACTCTGCATATACTGATTTGCTTGATTATAGATCTTTATGTATTTGAAATTAATAGAAAATGAAATAGGGAATGAAATTTGACAAGGTAAAAATTTATTAGCAATACACATCTTCATTAAGATTTCTGTATCAAAAGATTTGTGGTCCATGGATTCACTAAGAAGCTAGGAAAAATAAATCACTCTGTTTTCAGAACATTTTGATTTTACTGTTCTGGGAATTATCAGCCTTATTTATAGGTAGTATTCAATTTGATTTATATAATGATTCTACAAAGAATGTTTTACAGGACAATAAAATCATAGAGCTTAACATTAAGGTGACTTTCATCTGAAATATGCATATGAAAATCCTGAGTTCATGTAAGGATAGCTGTTATTATTTTTTAGCTACATTAAATGATAATTTCCATTTATACAGCAGATATTGCTGATCTGCCCCAATAACTTACCCAATAGTTTAACATCTAACTTGGTGGTAAAATCAAAAATCTAAACCATGCAATGATTTTCATATGGCTTTAATGATATGATGAATCGATATTGAGACAGCTGAGAAAACTAGTTTCCTATCACTGAGATTGTTCTTCTGAAACTTCTGTCTAGGTTCTTTTTTGTTTCACTGAATTTTGCAATTTCATCTAATTTTTCGCTGCTCATTTTGGGCATATTTGGGAAGGAGTATATTTATCTAATTTTTTTACATCACTACACAACAGCAAAATTTATGATAATCATTAACATGGAGAATTTCACTGTTATCCACGCTTCATTCATAAAATAGTAAGTCATGAAAAAGGATTTTGCTGGGGAACTAGGGAGTAAATCTTTAGATCTGGTGGTATAGCAATCAGGAAAAATGTGACAAAGGTCAGTACTCTTATGTAGCAAAATGAATCCCAACAAAGAAAAGAGGGGAAAACATGTTGAGAAATAGCACAATGAATTGGAAAAAAAATAAAAAAGGAGAAAAATCTATAAAAGAGTTGGGTACATCCTCAAATATTTTCTCTGCAGCAGCACTGCTCTGAGTATCCCTTTATCTTTTCCTGTGCTCTGAATGCATTATGTATTATTGTAGAAGCACTCTTTAACTTTGCTTACCCTGAGGCAAACCACACAGGCTGGCAAAGCTGCCTGGTTTTGACTTTTATGCTTTATAATTTGGAAATGCAAAGATCAGTTGCTACTATTATTTACATGGGCAAAAAGTAAGTGTTTTAGAGAAAATATATCTACAGATGTCCCTTCCAACCTTAACTATCCTTACTTATTCTGTACTTATGCTGTGATAGGCAATACTTTGATAAAGTCTGTTTTCCCCTTTTGGAAAACGGTGATGGATTGACCCTAGAAATAATGACTGTTAATTAATTTTTTGTAGTGTCTTTTTTTCAAACAAGCTTTTCAACATGGGTGGATGTTGCACTTTCTGAAAAACACCTTCTCTTTTTGATGGAGACTGTTGGCAGAATAATAATATTTTTAGTGATTGAATCAATTTAGTGAGTGAATCAAAACATTTTATATTACTAAAGTATGATTTTTAAAGTCTCTATTTTTTTCAGAGGCCTATTTTCACTTAGAGTGGATATTCATATTTATATACCTCTGACCCTTTCTTTCTGATTGTATAGGCTTTTATTCTTTGCTAGTTTTCTTATAATGTAGTAGAGGCTTTCTAGTTTCCCCACATTGATTACAAGAAGATGTCATAATTTCAGATACAAAGAAACTTCTATCAATTATGCCGTAGGGAGACTCACCTTGACTCACCAATACACAAAGAGTCTTTGTTTAGAATTTTATATGAAGATGCTGGGAATGTTTGCCAGATTAAAAAACATAAAAGGACCCAACAACCCACAAACAAAAAAATCCCTCAAAACACAGAAAAAGCTATTATATAAAGGAACTGAAATATCTTTTCAGTGATTGTCAGGGCAAATTCCTAGGCAGCACCTAGTCAGCATGTTGCATATTGTTGGTATACACATAAGATCATATGGAAGCTTGTTACCTGTACTACTCCTGTAGTGTAACATCTACACTGGGGAGCCAGCAGAAGTAGAACCTTGGTGTTCTGCTTCTGGGCAGGAGGTTGATTCTTAGAAATGATTGAAATTTTGCCTATTTGTGCAGCATGGATTTATGAGCCATGAACCTTGCTTCCAGATTTCCATTTCTCTCATTCTTTCCCCCTCTCTGTGAGTACAAGTGGATTTACTTGTACTTGAAACCCAGAATACAGTTCACAGATGGCTTTCTAGCAAAATCTTCCTTTGTGAATAAGACGAGCAAGAACTTGTTTGGGCAGGGCACAAGGTACAGTAATAAGAGAAGGCAGCTATTTAAATAGTGTAGGATAGAGGTCTCTTAATCAGTCTAAATATTAATATAGAACCAATTACAAATGCAGTAAGAACCTTCCCTCCTGTACTCAACCTGGGATGTAAATGGTAGTAGCATCACTTAATTCAATACTAAAATAAAGTATATATAGTTTATCAACATAGAGCTAGATTTAATAGGAAGCAATGAATCATGCTACAGTCAACACTTTGATATCTATAATTAATAAATAAATAAAATTACTAAGTAAGTCAGAATCACTTCTCCCCTTAGCCTAGTGAATTTCTTCCATTTATATATAACGAAAACACTTCAAGAAATAGAATAGATTTGCCTTTGATCATATTATTGCATGAGACAAAGCCACAATGAGAACAGTAGAGAACAGAGCACTGATAAAAGTAGAGTATAGCAACAATAAAATATAAAAAATAAGAAAGAAATTTCCAAATAGTTGTGTACTAAATATATTTTCTCTGTGAACCCAGACACTGAACTAATTATAGGGAAGAAAAATTGTATTAAGCCGAGAATCTTCTTGTGCACTCTGATATTGCAAAAAAGGTGAATATTATATAGTTTTGGCATGCCCATAATTTAAAATGCTCAATCTCTTCTCATAATCTGCTGAAGCCTTATGTACTCATCTTTGCCTTTAATTCATTATAGTTGGGTTATTGTGTAATCCCAGCAAATAACCAATTATGTGAATTTGGGTCCATTAAATTTTGTTTCCATTTAATATATTTTGAGCCTTCTGGTGTCTGAATTTGCAACTCATTGCTTTGCTTAATTAATTTAATTTCTCATATTTTTATGAAAATTATTAAACAAGGATTTTGTGCATTCTCTATATTTATAAATGTAAAGAGAATATATATATTTATATTCTCTATATATATTCTCTCTGTATATAGAGAGAATATATATATTTATATTTACTCTCTATAATATTTATATATATTCTCCAAGTACTTTACCTTTCACTGAGCTGTTTAGACATAGATTCAAAGTGCTCCCTCTTCACTTTCTTCTTATAATGAAAGAAATTTAAAGTACTGTTATGGGCTTCTTTTACTGTAGTTTGTTTTTAATTGGGGATGACCTTTGCTGACTCAAGTAAGAGTCTATCTACTAGCAAACAAAATTTTGAAGTAATTCCTATTAGTATTCTACTTATAGAACCTGTCTTAGCATCTCCAAATTCTACTTCTCTTTCACAGCTACCTTAATTATCTCAAGACCATTGTTGTAACCTAGTTTTATGTGTCCCAGAAATAAACTGTGTTCTAACAGTCAATTAAAATGTTGTGTGCAGAGGTATGTCTTCAATCTAGCTCCTACAGAAGGCTGTAGAAAATCTCCTATAGAGATAGAAAGGAATTTAGCACTTACAGAACACTGGAATAAACAGCATATACCCAGTCATACCTAAACTGTGGCCCATGAAAAGATAAAAAATTGAGAGATATGTGTGTAGGTTATGTGAATTGAAAATAGATTAATAGGAAATTTTACAGAATCACAGAATATTCTGAGATTTATTCTGAGATGGGTCTTGCAATTCCAATTCTCATGTAGCCATCAGGAAGCTGAAAAAGAGAATCTAGGCAATACAGCTCATGTACAGTGCCCATATCTTTTGACATTAGGGATTCCCATTCAGAAGATATTCCCACTCAGGATTAGGGAAGACTGGAAACATGGGAATATATGTAGGATACCTATTGATTCAAATTTGGCCAGTTTAGTCACTGTACCTGTCCAGTGTGCCACAGCTCGTCCTGCTCTTTTTGTGCCAGCAGTACTGTAAACATGGCAGGAGGTTTCCTAGCTGTTTCAAAGACCAAGCACAGCTTTCCTACCCTTGGAAACCAAGGCAAAAAAAGACGCATTCAGAATTTTGATGTGTGTTGTTTCTCCTGCCCGGCCATGCTGGGCTCTGTTTCTAAATCTTTTATGTTAGACATAAATTTAAAATGATCTAGAGGGAAGTCAACATTTTTATTATATGTTGAAAGATAACTATCATTTACTTTTAAGAAGGGTTAAAATTTATTTTCAGCAGTTTTTAGCAAACACAAGAATCATTTGCACTAAAATTCATTACCTTTTAATTTAGGTCAGTAAAAATAGACATGTGTTTGCATTATAGGACACATTAAAGACCCTGGAGAAGCAGTTCCTATGTATTGGAAAGCTATCACATATCTTCAGTTTGACATAAAATTATTTTTAAAAATGCAGAGTCCAGCAGCATGCATCAGATAAAAAAGCAACAATCCAGATTACATATTTTAACCATATTAGTAACAATTCTTTTTTCAGAAGTCCAGAAAGTAATCTGGTAGAATATTAAGACTCTGAGGATTCAAGACTGATTGAAATTTTAAAATGACAATCAGAAGTGTTTGAAACAAATGCCATTCCCTCCATTTCAAAAACAATAGCACTTGATGTGGGACCTTTATTTGTTGCAGGCATTGCACTAAAATAGTTGAGTGTGATTGTGGTCCGTGGAGACAAGGTCTTTGCTGTTAATCCTCCTATCATACCCTGCAAATCTTCCTTTCAGGAAAGGGAAGGAAATCTTGAAATCAGAGAGCAAAGTGTAACAAACAGTGGCAAGGAGATATGATAAAATAAAATGCAATTGAAAAAAAACCCAGAAAATTTGGAAATGGAGTGACTACAACCAAATGTACTGAGATGAAATGAGGTGCAGTGAAAAGGACTAAAAGGCAGAAAGGTAAACAAAGAGAGAGGAGAAGAAATTGCAGAAATTAAATGTTAAAAAAAGAGAAAATTCCAAAATAAAGTGCAAACAAGAAAAGTGAATGGGATGACATGAAATGCAGGGAAGTGGACTGAAGCTTGCCCAATTGATTCTCATTGAAATCACAAGATTTCATTCCCTTTCCTGAAAGGAATCAGAAATGTGTAGATTCACATAAATACACAGACTTGTAAGTATACCAGGTTTTCAAAATAAAATACATTAAAAATATAACTCATAGAAATTCCTATTTCTCTTAATATATGCCTGTGTTTCTAATTATATTTTACATCTCTTTGAACTATTTAATTACAGAATTCTTTCTCAATCCAAGAACTTGCTATCAGAAAAAGACTCCTTTGACTTGGTGCCTATGTGAAAAGCCCTATATTGGTAGAAGTATTCTTTTCAAAAATTTTTTTGCTAAAATAATAGTAAACATCTGTGATTCTGCTAGCAGAAATAACAAAAATAATATAAAAAATGAGATACAATTATTCCTTCTTGATTTATTTAAATGCTGCTGCCATAGTGATCTTCTAGCCATGCTTCTGAGGTAGTTATATTGCAGACTGTTTCTTGATTTATTTGCTTTCAGGTTCTAGCTCTGCTGTTATGTTCTTTCCTTGTAAGCACCTGCAAAACCCTGCAGTTATGAAGTGTTATTTGTTATTCATCCTGTTTTCTGGGGCAAGTGGGAGACAAGAAGGACCATAGGTCACCATAAACCTTTCAGGTCAAGCAGTTTGGATTTCAGAATCCCTCAGGGCTGTCATCCTCCTGCTTTCTCAACAGCTAACAGCATATCATAAAATGTCAGTAGTTTTGGTGTCAAGAAGGGAGTAAAAAGCAAATCCAGAAAATAAATGTAATTCCTGTTTAATCTAAACAAAGGTCTTGAATATTGTTGCAGTTCTGCAGGAGTTTCTGAAATTTATTTTCCAGTTGGCCTTAACAAGAGTCCCTTAAGATATGTGGGGAGATCCTTGCTGACTTGAATGCAATACCATCAGTGTTCAACAAAAACGTGACGCAGAGAGTCCCTTGCCAGCTTGTATTTTGCCATGTGTTTTCATTATATGTTTGTGAGTAACATCCTGTTCCACCTGTTTAGTGACTGTTCTCAAAGTCCACAAAAGCAAGAAAGAAAAGGAAACTGTAATAATACTAAAAAATATCAAACATTGGATAGACACATGTAAAGGTAAGGTGTAAAAGTAATTTGTAAAGGTAAAAGCCTTCCTGCTGTATCCTCTGCCAGCCTTCATATGGATGTATTTTCACTATTATTAAGGACAGAGAAGTTCAACACAGAAAATAAGATTGCAATATAGGACTCTAAGTTGGTTTGTATTGGAGAAATTTTTTAACCTGTCAGTCTTCAAGCAGTGTGCCTTTTTTTCTGTATACCAGTTTCAGCCACATATTTTACATGATGTCCATGTTAAAGCAGAAACTGTAAAATACCAGCTGCTGATATTTTTGCAATTGCACAGAGAAATTTGAGCCTTTTGTAGAATGTGTCCAGCAGGTTATAGAAAATTTGGGAGAGAAAGGGCACTTTTGAACAAAAATGCAAATATCTTACTGTTTTTCATGGCAGCTAACAGAGAGCTAGTTTCCTTTAACTTCAATGGTAGATTCTACTTTAGTAGAATTTTAGAGCAGTAAATTAGCTTCTGGAATTTTGTATACTGGACAGCTGCAATGCTCAGGGCCACAGAGATGACAATTAAAAAAGAAATTTCATGAATAGTGTGGTAAACTGAAGGGGGAAGAAAGAGTTGTCTTAGTCCAAATCATTTATTCAGAAAAGATTTCATCAGGCTAATGTCAAACAATGTTCAAAGGAAATGTGCTTTCTCTTTCCCTGAAAAAAAAACTGGCTGAATTTTCATCTGTTCGTGGTGTATTTGCCCTATGTGCTGTTTTCCATCTTATCCCATGTTATAGTAAATTAATTTCCATTATTTATAGACTAAGTTAGAAGAGTAATTTCTTCTCCAGTAAACACTATAAGATGCTATAGCTTCTTGAAAGAAATTAATTTAAAAAGTAATTAAATTATGTGGGTTTTGTTATTTTTTAAAGTATCTTTAGGGAAAAGACTATACTTTCTATATAATTGCATGGACTACTAAATTTATTATACTCCAAGTTTGTTCATACTCTTTTAGAGAGGAAATTTTGGTTTGAGTCTTGGGACTGTATTATATAAATGGTGTTTTTGCACTACTATTTCTTTTTCTCCATTTGCTTTTGGAAAATTAGAAATGCTCCTTCATTAGTCTCTAATGGTAAAAAAATAATGATTTCAGCGCTTTGATTTGACTTCAGTTTCCAATAGATAGAGAATATGGCGAGAAAGAGAATGATTGCCTGGATATCTTTGATAATTATTGTTTTGAAGAAGTCAAAAAGACTCAAAAGCTCAAGAAGCTCAAGAAGCCAGACTTAAAGAACACCATTTTTTATTGACTTTCGTTCTGTTTCAGTAAAATTGCAAGCTATTGCTTTACAGTGGTTTATGTCTCTCAGTTTCCATGAATTAGTTTGTGCAATCTGTCCCTGTGACCCCAGGAACGATTCTCCTTCTGTTTGTGTGAGGCATATGAACAGGGATGCTGAGACTGGAAAACTTAGTAGAGCTGATAATTGATTATTTGCCCTGGAAAGTAAACATCAGCTGTGGCTAACATTGAGTTGGACGGGGAACTTTTTTGTATCACAGCCTCACACACCACCACACAGCAGGAGGGAAGGGAAACTTGTCAGCTGCTCACAGATTAGAAGGAAAGAAGGGGCCTTTTCCCCTTGTCAGAGTAGCAAATGGTAACAGAATTCTAGCACTGAGTGTGTGATAGAGACTGATGTGTTCATGTTGGTTCCCTGTGTAGCTCTGACCCCCTGACATCAAACCAAATTTTGGAGAACACACATGGTTGGGGTTGGGAGAGAGGAAGGGTCGGTGATTAACATTACAGATCGTGGATGCAGCTAGAAAAGGACAGAAAAAAGGTGATATGAAGAACAAAGATAGAGTGGTCTTCTTGAGGTACTTGAGGCTCTGTTCCCTTCCCTAATCTTACATTTTCAAATATATTTATGTTACTTAATATTTACCTGCCCCTCATAACAGTTAATAAAATGCTTTTCAATGCACTTGGATAGATCTGAAAGGCAAAAGCATCAACTGTAATTTTCCACAAGATTAAAGCAGAAGAGATCAGACATTCAAACAACAGTTCTATTCCTGCAAACCTTACCTTTGAGGTAAAAGGATGGCTAGGAAAGACTTCTAAACCCAAG
This sequence comes from Zonotrichia leucophrys gambelii, assembly GCF_028769735.1. NCBI lineage: Eukaryota > Metazoa > Chordata > Aves > Passeriformes > Passerellidae > Zonotrichia > Zonotrichia leucophrys. The sequence continues at coordinate 21,915,732 of NC_088173.1, read as the reverse complement.
CTTTCTGTTTTTCTCCATGATCCCTTGCCAGATTTTCTCTCATTTGCAAAGAACATGAGTGCTCCCTCCACATTTTAATTTCCATTTTAGAAGGTCTGCCTGTGAAGGCCTGGAAAGTACACTTCTTTTCTATTAAGTTATTATAAGCAGAATTTATTTTAGCATCACCATAGACAATTACTTCTCATAACTGAAATAATACTTCTTTCATCTTAATATTTGCTTCTGTTCCTTCAATATTTGCAGACTTTATCAGCTTCCCTTTTCTGTTTTACCTCTGTAAACTAAACAAGCCAGGCTCTTTTAATCTGTTTTTCAGCTAAAGAAAACAATTTCCAGTCATCTAATCATTGTATTAGTCCTGCTATGGAATCCATTCCAATTTAAATTAACATTTATAAAAAAAAATATAAAAGGACCAGAAATACACGCAATATTCTGAGGTTTTTCCAGTTTGGCAACTGACTCTCAGTTAATTTACCAGTAGCTTTAAAACACTAAGGCTCTTAGCCATTCTTGTGTTTGTTAAGTTATAGAATTGTCTCTAACTCCTTTCCTGGCATTTCATGTCATAAAAAAGGAATCACATTTTTTTCCCTATTATAATTTTTTTGTTTTCTTCATTTTGTGTATTTTTTTCTTCTCATCTATAATTATAATAATAATAATAATAAAACCCCAGCTGATGTTGGCTTTGGTAAAAGGTGTCATCACATGCCATCACAACCAGAGAGTATACTATAGTGATAAAAGAAAAAAACTTCCTGCAAGCATAAATGTGTCATTTGCTTGTCTCCTTTTAAATATTACAAGTAACTTTGAAAAAACGGTCAAGGTTTCCTATGTCTATAAAATGTTACGTATAAACGCAGCTGAGAATATGCTACTGCAATAAAGTATGGTGGTTTTTTTTGTTAGCCAAATAGAGAAATATTATACCAGTGGAATATTTATTTTAAAAAAATCAATAAAGCTGGTATATCAAGTGCTTTCTACTGATCTGATTCTGCCTGTGGATTTAAGTTTGTTGCCTGTGGCCATCCTTCAGCTTTAGAGGAAAATACCTAGAGGTTATAAAGCTGACTGTGATCCTGTACCTTTATTGAGTAAGACTGAGCAAACAAGAATGGGAAAGAGTAGGTATTTGATCACAGTAAGTTGAGCTTCTATTATACTTATTTTTCTTGCCAGTTTAAGAGTTAACAGAAGAAAAGCAATATAATGAAAACATAAGGTAACAACCTATTCATAGACATTCTTGAAAGAAAAGATAACACATAGCACAATGCAGTTGCAACAGCTCTTAGAGAAAATGACACGGTATGTATGGAAGATAAGATGGAAACTCCAAGCTTAGGCTTTGATCATGTTTCCTTTGGGAACAGCAGTTCATTCCATGAGACACATACAAGCGGAAAAGGGAGGGAAATATAAGCCATTTTCAGCTATGAAGCATTTACTAGTCATGATGACAGGTTTCTCATTGCTACTGACAGGAATGCTTTTTGAGATATTGCTAACGCTTTCCTTTTGCTCCCCTGTCAAATACCAAACCTACCTATTTTAAGCATTTCGTTTGATCATTGTAGTTGGATGCCCTTGGTCCTAGATTATCCCGCTATATGAATTAACATGAAAAATCCTATATTTATTTTTCAGAAAAGTATATGTCTAAATATAGAGAGATACATTGGCAGGGGGTGGTGGGGGTGAAGAATTTTCATTTCTATAGAGGGTTATTAATAGAAGGCCATTTAGGTTACAGTGGTATTTTGAGTGGGACTCAATTCATAGACTTTGTTGACCTACTGTCCTGAGGTGAATGTTATTTAGGCAGAGCGAATCTTTAAAAAAAAGTCAAGAACAGCATAGTTTAATATTAAGAAGCCATATTAAGATGTGATATATTCAGTGGATCTTTGCTTCCCCAGAAGAATTCCAGTGCCTAAAATACCAGGTTTAAATTCAGTCCAAAGCATTTGAACTGCAGTCTTATTTGTGTCATAGATTCACAGAACCATTGTATCTGTGTCTGTCATAGAATCACAAAATGATTTATATTGGAAAGGACCTTAAAGTTCATTGAGTTCCAACCCCCCTTACCATGGGCAGACACACCTTCCATTAGACCAGGTTCCTTAATGACCCATTGAACTTGGCCTTGAGCCTGTCCAGGGATGCAGCAATTTTCTGCTGCCTGTTGTGCTTCATCTCCAGTCAGTTGTGTAAAAAAATAAATCCAGAAGTGCTAATTAGCTGAAGGTAATGACAACAGAATGCATCACTAGCCACTGAAATATAGTCTGTGAATTTAAAAAAATAATCAATAAATCATCAGACTTTGTTAAATAGAATCAGTCACTATAATCAACCAATGACAGTGCAGTGATGTATAAAAAATACTGAGTACAAAATATTACCTATCATTGTACCCCAGACCATAATTCACCAGCAGTTAAGATAGAATGTAGTTTAATAAAGTCTGTCAGCAGGTGCCATTATACTGAGGAAGACTGACTTGATAGAGTCTATGCATCCAGTGAAACTCCTATCACTTCTAGAGGTAATTGAGTCTTGTGCTGCTTGCAGTCCTTTAATTGGAGTTTCCCTCCATTTTTGGGACTATCTCTGTTGAAAACAGAATTAGGCAAAAAACAGGAATAGATTTTTTAATATATACTCTTGCAAATATGAAGATACGTGGGCTTCTAACTCAATGGTTTCCCCCACCACATTTTGATAAATAACTCTTCTTCGGTATTTTTAATTTTCAGAATCAAATGTCGGTCGTTCTCCGTTGGCTATGGATTTCACCTATTTGTTCTGCTATTATTTGATTTTTTTCCATGTACATAATGAAAAAAATAATTTTGGAAATTGATTCATGGCTGAATGCAATCGTGATGCTAAAACATTAATTTCATCAGAATTGAATGCATAGCTGCCAAATTACTTTTTAATTTACAAGCTGGATGTCCAGGGAGCATGAGGAGGTAAATTGTATTTTAGAACTTAAACTCTGGATGTTTATGAGTACAACAGTAATAGTAAGGAAAGAAATAATAAATCAGGTAAGGCACGATATAAATAACTCTGAATTTAACCTGAGAATGGTAAGAGTATGTGTGACATGTCTAAGAATGCAACAATCTTGCAAGCTGTTACTGCTGTGACAACATAGATTTTATCAAGAGCATTGCCAAACTAGGTGTTGTACACATTCATTAACAGAACAAAAGTGGCTAATGTGTAATGCTGTTTTTGTGCCATCTGTGACACTGTTGGTGTCACCTAGCAGTCTGCCTTGTACACAACAGGAAAGTACATTTGCAACAGAAGATCGAAAGATCACCTCTCCTGTGCTCCTGGAATCCTGTGTCCCACAAGGTAAGCCTGTAGTTTGGTCCTTTCCATTTTAGCCTTATTTTGTGTCTGGGATGTCCTATATATATTAAAAAAAAAAAAAAAAAAGAAAAAAAAAGAAAAAAAAAAAGATGTCAGTAATAAAATTGTGTGCATTTTTATCAGCTCTGAAAAACCTGAATTGGTTGAATTCAGTGCAGTGATTAGTTCAAAAAACAAAATGCAGATCAAGCAATGCTGCCCTGCTGTCTTCTGTAGAAATATTTTTGTAAGATCTAAAAAAGATTTGTAGCATTTTTAAATGTCATAATGAGACAAGCAGTGGCATGGCAGCAAAGGGAAACTTCAGCCATGATGTTCCTTCTCAGTGGTCATCTGTGTTGTGAAGGAATGAGGTGTAAACCAGCAGTGCTGTCATGCTGTTGGGCACCACCAGTCACTGCTCCCCTTGTATGTGACTTTCAGACAGCACAGAAAATGCTGGAACATAGTTAAACAAGTGGCTGGTTTATGAGACCAATGGGAGAGGTTGTTAAGCATCTAACTCTCTAGTTTAAAATAATAGTTTAGGTCTGGAAATTAACATGATATGTCTTGGATTATTTTAATGTATAAATAACTGAAATGAACATCCTCACTCTCTGCTGGGTCTTGTTGAAACTTGAAGATCCTGATACTTCATCACTGGATTTATATTGTTTTGTTTGTTTTGTTTTGTATGAGATAATCATCCTCAAAAATGATTAGTCTATTTGGCAGCTTTGATTTTGTGCCGATGACTAAGAAGTTAATGTGTAGTTTTATGGTTCGATGTACTCTTGTTTATCCTTGCATCCAATAATGCCTGGAAGGACTTTCTTTTATTTCTACTATTTCTATTTCTGACAGCAGGGGCTAGGTTTCTGTAAATATTCCTAGGAATCTGCCCATAACATAATTTCTCTCTGCAAGGAAAACACCTTTGTAGACTCATCCTGCATTTCTTGTCCATTCAACCTTTCAAAAGCATATGCTTTTGGTCCTGAAGTTCGATTGAAGAAATAGCATGGCTAATATGAGGTATTTTGCTATCCTCAATACCTTAAAAATAGTCACTCCTCTACCTTGACAGCACCGATTTCCTGATTAATGGCCCATCATCTTGCCTTTGTATGAAGCAATTGCACTCGGCTCCTGCTGAATTACCAAAGGAGCTGTATAACAGACTGCTGCACATTGTAAATGTTTCTACCATTCAAAACTCGGTGAGAACCACCAAATCATATTAGGACAGCAATTCCCATCTCCCAGTGTGCTCCTGAGGCAGTTGACCTATTGTTCTCAATGAGGACAATTTGGTAGTTTGAGACTGTACACATCAGTAGCCTCCACTAGACTGATCTGTGCCTCACTAAAATAGTGTATTCACACTTTCAACTTTCATTTCTGTTGTGGGGCCCCCACTGAGAAACCAGTTTAAAAGGATTTTCACCGCTCTTGGGGTTGTTTTTTATTTCCACTGAAACTCAAAGTAGATCTTAACTAGTGAGTTGACTTAAATTAGTTGTCGGCAGACCTGGTGCCAGAGATGGAGAAATTGTGTCTTGGAAATGGAGATGGCAGAATACAATTCTAGTTGCTATTGAATGACTCCTGACAGCAGGGTGGAAATGTGATATTCTGAAGGTGTCATATCCTTTCCAAACCCTTCAATTAGGTCTGTAGTGTTCATGCCACCTTGGCTCTTGGGAATATATTTGTTTTATGGACAAAGCATTCACTCATCACCTGAATGATCACAAGGTACAGTTGTTCTTTGGAGTTTGTTTTCAAAGAATATTTTGTTCTTCTTTCCCTGCACTTTTTTATGCAGACAGCTGGTGCACCTTGTCCACCTGTTTCACTGCAGCTGCCTTGGCTGCAAATTCCCCCTCTGATTTTTTGCCTTCCTAAATTATAGTAGTTGTGGAGAATATAAGATGCTTCTTTCTATGTCTTCTGCAGCACTGTTTTCAGCCTTGCTCACTTTTAAAGAAAAATTCTTCTCATTTGTATCCCAGAGGTAATAGCATTTGTTGGGAGGAAAGAATTCAAAGTGGAAGAATAGCAAGGAGGATAGTAGATTTACTCAATGACTTGTAGCTGGGAATGCCAAGCCCTGGCACATAACAGAGTGGGAAACCATATATTATTCCTAGTGCTGCTTATCCTCTGTTTTGAGGAGTAGAATGTCTGTCTAGAGATAACATAGGTGTCTACAAAGACTTGAAGACCCTCTGCAAGGCATGCTTGAGCTTCCTGTCTTGGGAGAGAGATCAAGGCAGAGGTCATAAAAAGCACAAATAAAATAATGGAGGTAAATTGTGCATGTGCCAGACCCAGCCTTTGACATGTTGAGGCTGGGGAATAGGTCACACATGCTTGTTGCCCCGATAAGATGGAATGAGCTTCGCAGTGTATGTGCCCCAGCTTGTTCATTAAAATCCTCCAGCCAGCAAGTTGGTGGAATAAATCTGTTCTTACCACCTCAACTGTGGGTCAAGGTCATCTTGGTTATTTGCATTTGTGTTCACACAGTATTCTGTTTTATAATTAATGTTGATAAATTCAATAGCACTTGTGGCTGATATCCCAAACCATCTTTTCTTAAGGCTGGAGCTAGAAATTATCAAGTGTCTAGCTAGCTGTCTGACCCTGAAGTTTGTATTTCACTCCTGCCAGCAGTGTGCTTCATTATATGTGCACATGTCACCATTTGACATATAGCTTGTAAGGTCTTCAAGATATTATATGTCAACAAGTTAATCAATTGAAGAGAAGGTTCATTAACTGAATAAGGACAGATGTGTGCATAAGGTAACTTCTTCCTCATTAAAGAAGAATGTGTATGACCTTTGGAGCACTTAAGCCTCAAATAACTGATAGGTAGATGGTATGGAAGATTATCTTTCTTTGAGGATTTTGTCTGAGCCATTTGGTGTTACATATAGCAGCTAATGCTCAATAAATTTTTGTCATACTGTAGAATGTGTGATAGATTCTGACAGAACCTTGTAGATGTAAATAATATATTTGTTATAAGTAAATGGTTTACCATGTTTAGCATTTGACATTTTTTTTATGGCCATGAAGTGGAGATTTACAGGACTCCACTGCTAGAACTGTGCCCCAAATTAGCTTGTACTCTCACAACCAAATAGGAACTTGGATAAAGAGCAGGAATCAACAAGATTGTTTTTTTGGAAATTGTCCTCAGTGACTATTTGGCATCAGACTACTGACCGATGGTGATTTACCTGCCCTCTTCCCAGGCACAACTGCAGATGAACACAATCCCATTCCCATGGATATTTTCTTTTTGAGTGTTTGTTGAAGATAACTATCAGTAGGATTGTCTTGCAGTGGCAACAGCAAAAGGTTGGGCTGGGAAACATTGGGCTCTGAAATTCATCATGAATTTTTTAGAGATTGCTTTTCTCAGCATCTCTACCCTTTTAATTTGTTGTGCTTTCTTTACTGATAAAGATTCAGCACAGACTCTGAACATTCCCTACAATTATAATCCCCACAAATAAAATAACTCCAGGCCATTTGGACAAAAAATAGAGCATTTTAATCTTTCCTTTTTCAGTTTGCACCCTGTGGAGAAGGCCAATGAAAAAGGTTCACCATTTTTATCACCCTTTTATCACCAAGTCAGAAGATTGCGAAATCAGATACCCTTTTGTCTGTGTGGTAGTGTATCACCATATTCTGCCTTAAATCCTCTTTGAGCTTACTAACCCAAGAGTTCTGTCAGCTTCAGCTCTCTTAGTTTTCTTCTTGCTCCATATTAGCCTCATAATCTATAAATCTGTTTCAAGTTTCATCCAGATGTAAAAAAGAGTATTTTTAAAAGGAAAACTCAAAAAACAAACACAGAGACTGCCAGAGGACTTAATGCTGTCTTCAAAACCTCATGATTTTTTAAAGATCTCTGACATTCACAAATGTGTTGTTTCAACCTGTTATTAAGGACAGCAAATACTGTGCTGGTAACAATCTGAAGAAAAATTTTACTCTCTTCTTGCTCCAGTGCTTTAGAATTAATTTTATAATTATAAACCCATATTTCTTTTTTCTTGAATTTAAGAATTTACAGAAAGATATCTGTAGTTAATTTGATGCTTTCTTTTAAGAATCCATCTTAAAACCTCTGATACAGATTTTGAGACATATTTGTTTAATATGCCTACCTCTTGTGTTTTGAATTTTGCCATTTAAGTGCTCATCACTCAGGTCTGGCCTCGAGTGTGATAAAAAATGTCAACAAAATATCCCTAATCTGAGTCCAGTCTAAATTTATCTTTGAATAAGGATCTCAATTTTCATTCTGCAGTCATAAATTTCACTCTAACACATCTTACAATGTCCTGCTTGAGTTTATTCCAGAGAACCTTTTTTCTAATTCTTCCCAAATCTTACCCTAGGAATGGAAATTACTTATCTATTGAGGGTTTTAGTTTTAACTACCGGTAGATCCACAGAAAATTGCTAGGGTTAGTTCAGGCAGAGACTACTCCTAACAGTTGAAGTGCTACATTTCTTTATTTGCTGGATCAGAAGGTGAGGGCAATCTCACTCTCTACTTCAACTTTACTTACTGTGAACAAGAGGTGATAGAATGTAACAAGCATTCTACATAAAACATTATTTCAGTTGCTATGTACTAGACAAAAAAAGGCATACATGCTGCAGATTGTTTTCATTAGAAAATAATGTTTTAACAGCAGCTTTTCTAGTTGTAGCTCCAAAATTAGTCAATTTAGAGTGTACTTATAATAAATAGGAAATGTTTTGTAGCTGCAATTGTTCTGTTGCATGGAATCATATCCAAATCATTGTTTTTCTGGGCTTAAAGTACTTTGCATAACTGCAGTTGTGTAATGAAATGAAGATTAGTATGCTATATGTATGAGACTTGCAATGTAATTGCAAAGAAAAATTACTTTCCTTGCATTCAGTCTAACATTTTAGAAAATGTTAGGCTGAATACAAGGAAAATCATTTGCATTTATGAAGTCAAGCCCAAAAGGAAGATTTTTTTTCTTTTTGGAAAATGTGGACCTAAAACTGAAACATGGAGATTAATTAAGGTGTGCTGTGTTGAGGTGTATATCTGGACAGGCAGAATCAAAAGTGGCAGCAAAATGAAAATCTTTTTCAATTGGAAGTATCACCATTCTAAAATGAAAAGAGAGAACACAAGAGGCTAAAGAAAGGTTCCAGTGTTAGCACTGTCTAGGTAAGATAAATATATGGCATAGTTCAGAAATCTGTACCAGAGGGCTAATCTTCTGGGATTTAGATCAGTCAGAATTATTTAGCACATTCTATTTAGCAGAAAAATATTTTAAACACTCATTGAGTTGATTTTATTGCAGAATATGTATTCATTGTTGAGTTAATCCTAGGGAACAGAATTGATAATCTAAATTTTGGTTCATTTTATGTCATCATCCATCATTAAGTTTCGGAATTCACCTGTCAGGGACAAATTTGATAGGGGTGATGCTTGTAAATTACTCTAATATACTTTTTGGTTGAGGAGATATGAGAACAAGAAAAACACTGAAAATAACTGAAAAAAACCCCCTTATCTGCATAGCCATGGATTGATGTTTAATGTAGAAATATCAATTTAAAAATGAATTAAAAACTGGGCTTAGGTTAGGGACAGTCTAAATGAAGTAATATTATACAGATGCAGGTCAGAGAGCACAACTGACCCCAAGGGAAAAGCAGGCAAGGAGAGCAGTTAGAATGGAAAAAATGTAGAATGCAGGAAGAAAGGTGCAGTTGTAGTTAATCTGCTAAATTAGTAAAACTAATTCCACTCCCTGAGATGTGAGTAGGAATTTTACTTCTGATTTCAGTGGGAACAATTAAACAAAGTCAGTCAACACCCTGACTCAGCCCTATTCTACATCTTACAATTATTTGAACTCAGTGGTGGGCTGATTAGATTTTATTTATAACTTTTTTGCTAAACTTTGCCCTGTTCTTTTAGGAGAGCGCCAAGGCAGTGGGAAAGTGGTAAGAAAAGTACTTGTAGCAGTGACTGTTTAAGGTAATAGGCTAGTTTAATGTGATGATTGGAAAATATGTAAAAATCTTGAAGGACAATCACAGAGGTAGCTTTTTATAGTCTTTTGGATTACTGTAATATTGATCCTAATTCTTGTACAGAAAAGTTGAATAATATTTAATGATGAGTGTCTTGTGTTAAATGCTATAAAAGGCAGAAGCAGCTATTATAATTTTGTAATAACTCATAATACTCTATCTTCTGTGCTCCATCCCCTTGCTCTAATTGATGAATCCCTGAACAGACAGCTCCTTTGGGTGCTTTCCTTGCACCAGCTTCCAAGTGCTGTCATGACCTGGCACAACAGGTCATGACAGAGAAAAAGGGCATCTGCTGGGTCCTAGTCCCACCAAGTAATGAGGAGGAGTGGATCACAGTAGCTCCTTTATGGTGACACAATCCAGTCAGAAGATGGGGTTGATAGAAATGGTTTTGAGCTTCTGCTGAAGAACTTCAGCATGTTTCATTCTGATGTGTGTTACCTCCTTGGAAACCTGTTTCGTCTGATTTGGGTTAATAAGAAAGTTGACAAACTCCTATTTATGGCCTATTTTGCAGCTGTTCTCAAGCCTTCAGAAAATAGCTGAGGGACACAGAAATATTTTTCTTCACCTCCTATGTGCAGATGATGAGGTAAGTGTTACCCTCCATTGTTTCCTCTCGAGTTGAAACATGGTATAGCAGTTCCAGTTATTTAGTACGCACATCTTGAAAACCTGTCTCTAAATAATGTATGTTGCCTGTATTCAGGCTGTAGCTTCAGTATTTCTTATGATCTATAGGATAATTGCAATGGATGTATCTGATTCAGACAGAATAACTGATAAAAGGGAACTGCAAAAGCATGCCCAGGTCTTTTATTGATTACTGCCACAATAAGAATCTATTTTTTCAATATAATCGCTGGTAATGTTGAAAGATTTTGTTAATTTTGAGATTAACTACAATTATGATTTTCTCAGTCATGTGATTTGAACACACAGGTAACTGTGAAATATACATGTAAAATTCTTAAAGGGCATTCATCAGTATCAAAGGCTCTGCTTCCAGATGACAAGAATGATTCTTCAGTTCAGGAAAACAAAACAAAATTATTTCATGGAAAGTCAAGGTCGTTTAAAAGACAGTGTTTGTAGAAAATAACAACTTGATCCTTGCACATAAAAACCAAATGTTAGTGCTGCTGCAGAGAACAGGGATCAGCTTCTGAGATCCATCTAAAATGGTTTTTCCATTGGCAAAAACCATTTGGGACTATATTTTTCCAGTTTTGTAATCAAACAGGCTGGTTCCTGGGGAAGAAAAATGAAAGGAATAAAAGCAATCAAAGATGTATGTTTCCCTCTGGTAAAACCAGGATAGAAAACAATAAAGAAAATCAAGATTTAACTGTTGAGGGTTTTAAACAAAATTCTGTGCTGATTTAAGTAAATTGTGAATTTATGTCTCAGCAGTGAGTAAGGAACTCCATGTGATAAAGGTGATTACATTTTTCCCATAAGTGACAAAACCAAAAGCATGTCACTATTGTTCTGCAAGAATGGAGTTGTTATCACTCTGTTCCAATTCCAGTTTGGATCATTATTTTCTCCTTACTGAATTTCACCTGCAGTTCAAAGTAGGTGTATATTATTGGTAGGTATTATAAACTATTGTGTAAAATCACTGTAGCCCCTGAAAATACATCTTAGAGCTAGCTATGATTACTAGGCCTAAAAAAAAATTCTTGCATTGTGTACATTCTATTTGGAAAAAACTTTGTGATCCCGGTAAAATGATATGTGTACATGAATATATAACATCACTAAATGTTAGGTAAAGTGGGAATTTCTAGCTAAAACAGTCAAATAGTCTGAGATTAGCAAAACCTTTGATAGTAGGGAATGAATCAGTACATTATTCTTTAGATCTTTTTTCCTCTTCATTCACAGTTCTGTCAGTTACTTGATCAGAACAGTTTCTGTGGATGGAGGTAGGAGATGAAAAGGAGAGAAGAAGGCTGACTAAAGAGCAAAGTTATGTTTTAGCTTAATCCTCAGCTGAAAGAGCTGTAACATTCATGAAGTCAGATTGTACCACAATGGAGAAGCATATTCCTTCCATCACAAGAAACATCCCTCCTTCGTATCTCTCCTTCATCTCTCTTGTGTCTCAGTATGGGAATACTGTTCTTGCAGCTGTGCTTTCCTTCCTAATGTTAGAGTGGCCCTTAATACAATCAGGAGATCTCTGAAAATCTGGGGCATTTACTCCACTGCTAATTGTGTTAAGATGGGGAAAGAAGAGGGGCAGAAAAAGTCAGACATGCATTTGGGGCTACTGATGGCAGGTATCATTTTGACTTTATTATTTATGCCAGTGCTTCTAAAAGCATGTTGTCTTCCAAAATACACCTAAAGACTCATTAAGAAATAGAATTTTTAAGCAATGAAAAAAATTACTTGTTTATTTTTTTTCTTCTGTTCCAGTTATCATCTGGGATACTTGACTTATTTTTCAAGCTTGAAAAAAGATACTTTTAGATAAATCTCATTATTTCTCTCCCCACTTGTAAAATTTAGCACCAAGAGAGGTGCATGACTTTTATCAGCAGAAAAAAGTTTTGCTATGTAATTTCCACGTGCTCTTGCATTGATCTTTTTATAGGGTTCTATGATTTGAATACATTATTTGAATTGAATACTTGACTTTGAAATTATGTAATGTTTATCTTTTTTACCATCTTAATTTTTTTTCCTTGTGCCACCTCTCCAAAATTTTTCTTCCAATGCTGTACCTCCAACTATTACATGTGATTTGAAACAGTTGCCAACATGGCTTTTAACACTGAAAATTATTATTTAAGTTCTGGTGGTTAAGTCATGATGATTCTTAGCTCCCTCAGCACAAAAATGCACATCACTTAACAGGTTACATTTAAAAAAAATCTTTAAGCCAAGAATCCAAAATAGGGTACTGAGACTCAGTTTCATTATCCACTTCATAAAAATATTGGTTGATCAGTAACTATCACTCATTGATCCTGCTGAGAATCTGAAGCTAATTTGCTTCTGCTTCTCTGTGAGTGAAGTGCTTATACCTTCATCAATATAGAAATTGTCCATACTTTATGTATTGTTTGTATATTTCTCTCTTAAAAGGGTGTAAACTACTCTCCTTTACCCATTCTCTATTCAGATCAATGACAATATCACTACTGAGTTCAAAACCCCCAAAATCACACTTTCTAATGTACCTTAAAGGACCAACTAAGATAATTTCTGATGACCAGTGTCTTATACCAGACATCATGAATTCAAACCATATTCCCCCAAATCAAGCTAAAGAAGACATAAACAGATAAAGAAAACACAAACAGAAAGAGATTTGGTGGTAGAGTAGATGTCTCAACAGTAAAAACAGTAATTCTACAAAATTAATAGTTTCAAATGGCATATTTAATTTTCTATTAAATATACATCACCTGTACAAATGTGTGTTGAAGAGGGGCTGTCATGAATTTAAAATTTGCTGGAAAAGCAGAATTTTTCTTTTTATACTGTACAACCTAGAGAATAATAGTTTAAAAAAAGTGACATCCAAGTGCTTTTAATGTTCCAACTTGTCAGTAAATGTTATAAATAAAAAAAACCAATAGTTGTATCCATAAAAATAAATGCCACTTTCAAAACTAGATTAAAAATTTGCATGAATATTATACAATTTGAGTAAAAATTATAATGTCTCATTCTTCAGGGATTTTAATATGTGTTACCAGCATGTCTGTTTCTAGATTTGGCCCAGAGATATGAAAAACAATTTTCAGAGGACCTTTCTGTATAGTTATAAAATTATAAAAAAAAATTTCTCTATGCTATTTGCCTGTCCTGAATTCACATAACTTAAGTCTGTGTAATTATTCCTCGGGGTTAGGTGTCTTTAAAGGCATCAGCTATTGAACAAAGATATTTCCATTATTTTTCCTTTGTAGGATTTCCCTTTTTAATGATAAATTTATTTGCTTTCACATCTTTGGGTCATTATGACTGTACATAGTGATTTCTAAAAGGGCAGTTTGAGAGGCGCCAAAAACAAGGGTTGTCTCATTGGAAAAGACCAATAAGAGAGTGAGTACTGAGCCAAGGAGCACAGTGGAAGGCTCTGTCTCCAGTCTTGTTTAATTACCTATTTAGAAATTGTCCTCTTGATGTGATTAATACAATCAAAAAACTGACTGTCTCTAGTATTACCTGATATATGGCCATACTTTCATTTTATAGATAATTTCAAATATATTTCCTTTCTGACCTCAATTTTATATGCATTGCAAAAATTTCTTTCTCATTTAATTAATTTTAATCATCAATTTGATCATTCAATAATAATGTGGTAATCTAATTTCTTCAATGAAGATTGAGAATGATTGACCCCAAGATCTGTGTACAGCATGCTTTATGGAAAAGAAACCTAATTCCCTAGAAAATAATTTGTATTATAGAATGCTGTCTGAAGGACTGCTATATTGCTGCAAAACTTATATACCTTATTTCTAGCGCATCCAAAATGCATCTTTGTGTTTTCATAAAGACCTTGAACTTTCATACAAAACAAATACATACTAGAGAGCAAGGTGTATAATTTGCACTTTTAGTCTACAGTAATTATAAAAGTTCCATTATCTATATTACGTATTTATAAAACATCTTATCCTGTATTTATTTAAAAATAAGGTTTCAAAGATCACGTTAGAAGACAAAGCTTGGAGTGACACATTTACAAAAATACTTACTTTAAAAACCCCTTGTAGCTTTAAATTTAAGTCCTTAAGACTCCAAATCTTCCTGTATTGCATTACCATCAAAGATAATGACATCTTTTATTTCCTTCTCATAAGAACTGCTACTTTTTTGCCTTCATGGCCTTTTTTGTAAACTATATAGTAAAGAAGCGGTAGCCTTTTATATTACTTGGCATGTTCCTTGAAAAGATGAAGATGATACACATCAGAACAGGGACACTGACAGATGAATTGCAGCAGTGGTGTGCAAATTTACATCCTTAGCAAGCTGTAAAAGATGCCTGAATCAGCAACTTTAAACATTGTAGTTTGTGAGGTAAACAATGAAATATCAGATGTTCCTATTTGCTGATATCCTGGTTAGCTATGCCTTCCTTCCTTCCTTCCTTCCTTCCTTCCTTCCTTCCTTCCTTCCTTCCTTCCTTCCTTCCTTCCTTCCTTCCTTCCTTCCTCCTTCCCCACTTCCTCCCTTTCCCCCTCCCTCCTCCCTCCTTCCTTCCTTCCTTCCTCCCTCCCTCCCTCCCTCCCTCATTACATCATGCAATGCCATTAATAATTTCACCAAAATCCACCTTAAAAGCAATTTGATGATTGCGGTTCCCAGTATTTTGGTAACAAGGCACTTGCTTTGAATTTCCAAAAGGATTTAAGTTCTTCATGCCCAATTTATGGCCTTTTTTTTCCTTGTGTCACATTATCCTTGATTTGAAATGACATTTTTCTCTTTTTAATACACTGCCTCTTGATATGTCTGCAGAGGGCAATCATATCAAACCTTGGACTTTTGGCAGGCTAAAACTCTGGTTCTTCTCTCCCACAGTATCTATTTCTCTGTGATATCTATAGCTCTTTTCCATATCTGTAGCAGGAATGATCAGAAGATTTGTGAAGTTTGAAAGCCCTTTGGCCCTCCTGTGGTCATGGAACTGCTTCTTTCTCTCTGCAGAAGTTGAGAAGCCCTTGCTGAATTTGCTTAGAGGAATCTTGTTCTCTCTGAGCATGGTGTGGGGTGCTGTGGTGCTGAACAAGGCAGGAACTCTGCTGTAGTCCCACAGCAAAGAAAATCTTGTCTTCTCTTATACCTGAGAAGTAATAACTATTAAGTTTGGATGTTCATAATCTGGCACAAGTGCATAGTAAAAGGTGGCTTAGTTTATAACCTCACAATGCTGAGTATTCTGACCTGAAATCCTGCTGGGGTGGGAGCATCCTAGCACTGTTTATTTTTGTGTACCTAAATTGCTGAGTTACAATTTGTAGGAAACCATGAGTTTTGGAAAGCAAGTAGAAGATAAGTAGGTGTGATTATTTTTCATTCTTGTACTGAGCATGTTTCTTTTACAGTTGCAAAACCTGAACTGCTGAGGTTCAGGTTATAATTTGAACAGTTCATTCAAGCAGCAATGTGGGTGAAAAATAAGGTCTCAGGAAGGTCTGTCAATGAAGACTGCCACTCAAAGAGAGAAATATTATTTAACAAGTAGAGATAGAGATCTTTAGAAAGATATCCTTGAAATAATCTTCAATGTATTATAAAAATAATTGAATAAGCCCAATTTATGCAAATTACATGTTATGCAACTCTGTGTAATGTGTATGTTACACTGTTGAAGACTGTGGTCTCATCACTGCACTGAAGATTTTATAACTGGTTAGAGTGAGATGAAGATTTCTCAGTAGTCCAATCTAAGCTCATTTGCAACTATTGTGAGACAATAGATACTCTCATCCTTTCATTACTTTTTAACTCTCATCATGTGAGTGTGACCAAATTGTTTGAAACTCACATACTTACCCCGAGACAATGCAGGGTGGGATTCTGGATAAATTCAGTGAACACAATGCAGATTTCTTATCTATCTATGTAAAAACAATAAAAATATTGGTAAACAAATCCATCTGAATGCAATTTTGCAGTTTAATTTTTTTGACTAGCAAAGACCATGCATAAAATTTTCCAAATTAATTCCTTAAAAGTATGTAATTCTAAAAAAGTAACATTAAAATAAAATAGCATGTATGAAATGTTCTTGGTTTGCCTTTTTAAAAAATTTTGTAAGTTAACATTGAAAAAATGAGAAAACACCTCTGTCTTTCTAATCCCCACTCAAGTCTTTGAGATTGCTTTCCCTGCTAAAAAAGAAAACTAAAACAAATAATTAGATGATCTACATTTATTTATTTATTTATATAAAAGCTTTATCATATTTCATTAAGGAAATAAGGCTGTGAGGCCACTCTTTCAAACATTCAGAAATTTAGCATGAATTAAAGTAAAATCTGTACCCACTTAAATATTAATGTAAGAAAGATTTTGATTATGTGTCATAACAGCTGCACAGGAAAATTGTTTCATTTTAGCTGATTTAAAATAGGATCTATAAAGAAGAAAGCTTTGTAACAGTGTTTGCTATTATGTTTTCTTATGATTTATTTTTAGAAAACTAGTGGCTTTTTTTTATAAGACTTTGCAGGATGTATAAGACTCTCACAAGCAATTGGTATTTCTTCTTCCATTTAAGAAGTGAACTGTAATTATGAGATAATAATAATGATAACGACAAAAAATATTGGGAAATTTGGTGCAGTGGGCCTTATTTCATGTCTTTTCTTTTTTTTTTTTTGAAAACCAGATATATTCACAGAATGGGAAGGTTTTAAGGGACCACAGTGTGTCATTTGGTCCAACCTCCCTGCTCAAGCAGGGTCATCCCAGTGCACAAGATACAGGATTGGGTCCAGACAGTTCTTGAGTATCTCCAGTGAGGGAGACCCCACACCCTCTCTGGGCAACCTGCTCCAGTGCTTGCTCACTGCACAGTAAAGAAGTTCTTCCTCACGTTCAGGTGGAGCTTCCTGGGCATCAGTTCGTGCCCATTGCCTCTTGTCCTGTTGCTTGGCACCACTGAGCAGAGCCTGGAAACATCCTCTTGTCAGCCCCCTTCAGGTACTGACAGACATTGATGAGGTCCCCTCTCAGGTTTTTCTTCTCAAGGCTGAACAGGCCCAGCTCCCTCAGTCTTTCCTGATAAGAGAGATGCTCCTGTCCCCAGTCATCCTTGCTGCCCTCCACTGGAGCCAAATAAAGAATGAATGATTAAATTGAAAAGAAAATAAAGGGCTATAATGGCCATGTGAAAAAGTGCTTTAATGATATATAGCAAATGAGAAAATAAGACTTTAAATTTACATTTCATTAAAATGAATCAGTGTATAAAAGCACACAATTTTGAAGAGTATGAAAATAGTGTTCTGAGCTGTCTGGTTAACCTTGTTTATCACAGGCATACTGTAATATCAGCCAATAACTGTGGAATTCATGATAATTTATTCTTCTGTTTTTCATATATATTTGGATATAACTTTTGAAAGTGAGGTCATAAATGTTTGCTTAACTTACTGAAAGACATTTCTTAGTTTTTTATTCAATAACTATGCTGCCATTAAAAAAATGAAAAGCCCAATATCTGCAAGGTATAGATGAGTATATACAATAAGGTATGCACTGTGAATTATAATTTACATACCAAACCTCTTTTTAGGATAAAGTTTGATAAAAACAGAGCCAAAGTAAAGACAAAGTATATGATGCCCTGGTGAACTCGATACAGAAAAAAGAAATCATCCCAAAACAATTGTACCTGAAGGTGCTAGAATGAAATAACATAAAAAGTATTGCTTAATAAAAAAGTGAAACATCACGTAAGTAAGAGAACATAGAGTTTATTACCTGTATGTTTTTTGTAGCAGGATTGCTTGAAAGATACAGTTGCTATCAATCTATTTCTGTTCAAAAAAAGTAACATTGCTCATCTATTCTAGATAAATTTAATCTCTTTTGATTTTAGGAGTTGAGGTACTGGAGTGAGTGGACCAGAGGTTTAACTTGTTCAGTATTTTTATTTTATTTATTTTGACCTTAGGAAAGATATTATTTACTGTACCTGTAGCAACAGAAAAAAAGATAATTTCTTGGTTGTTTAATTTGGAAAAATTTTCTCTTGTCCTTTCTGTTTTTCTAGGTCTTAAACTTCTGCTGGATAGAAACCTCTTAGCCTTATTCCTGCAGTTTTGTAAATATTCCAAAACAAAAATTATTGACACTTGTAAGAATTCTGGATGCTGATTAGAGATATCTTCTTTTTGGATCTCTAAGATTTTGCTTCAGTATCTTCAAGGAACAGTGAATTCTATTCTGCTATGTGGAAGAAAAGGTACTTATTATGAATTTTTTCATACGTATTTATTACAAGAAATGGAGATGAGAAGCTCCCAACCATTTCCAGACTATCATTGCATGAGTTTTTTATTCTGATGTCCTTACATCAAAACAAAGAGACATTTTTGTATCACCTTTTAAAATGAAATGATTCCAACCTTACTGAGTGTTTTCCCACCCATTTATTAATTTCTCTGGATTTTTTTTCAGAATTTCAAGCTTCCTTCTCCGAGCCTCTGCCAGTTTGACACTTCTTTTGAAACCCTGTGATCAATGCTGCACATAATATTCTGGAGGAGATGACATTTTAGATGGATATGTGGTAATTTCTTGACTGTGATGGCACATTGAGCAATTGATGTTTTTTATTTCCTCCTTTTCTCTCTCTTCATTGTCAGTAAGTTTGGAAGGCCCATACCCTGTACACGAGTACCACACAGAAATTGAAAGGAGATATGATCACTCTCTTTATTCTCTTCCTTTGTATCAGTGTTGAATTCAATTACTGCTGTCTTTGAAGATTTCTGGCTCAGAAAGAAATATCCTCTTATTCAGTAAGTGATTTGGCCTGGGGAGAAGTACTGGGATGTTGTCTGAGGTAGGGGCTGGTGCTGCTCTCCACTGAAAAAGCCATGCCTCTCAAGGCATCAGAACTGCCCTGGGAGCTGGTGAGGACAGATGCCAGGAAAGCCTCTGGCTGCAGTCACTTTTAGACCCTTTAGGGGTCTAACCTGCATGCAGCAGGCTGGTGTGACAGTCTCTAGTTCTCTCGTGGTGAGGGGTTTACTGCTAGAGGATGATCATGGTCACTTCCCACACAACCAGGTCTATGATTTGAAGGAAAGAAGGAGTTTTCCTTTTTGTCAGAATATCTTGCTTGGTTGTGTTTTATATTATCTTGTTTCAGGGAACATCGGGAGGTTTAATCAGAAATTGTTGCAGAATTTCTAAACATAGGCAGTATCCTTCATCACTTCAGCCTCACTCCTCTGCTATGTTTTCATTTTAAAGGCTTTGATCTTTTAAACTAAGGGCTCCATTCTTTGGTCAGATGCTGAGGCATAATTTGTGCACTGAGGGGTGTTTGATGTGGGTGGGACACTGAAGAGTTTCACACCATCTGTGTATCAGATGTACTTCTAATTAACTTGGTGGAAGTGGCCTTATAGGAGCAGTGATTTGTACTCTGGTTCCTAATTGTGTGTGGAAGGGGAAGAGGTCAAGAGAAGTTAAGAAGGTCAAAGGAAGGATGTGGAGTGAATGTGAACATAACTGCATCCTTAAAGAGGGGTTTTTGCTGTATTTAGAGAGTGTGGCAGGAGGAATGCAGACTCCAAATCTGTTCATTGATCTTGCTTCAAGTAGTTAGAACGTTTATCCCAAAATTTGTCCCTTACCGTAGGCTGTGTTCTAGGCTGTGCCTTTTCCACTGTCTAATCCATTTGCTTTACAAACGTTATATGGAGCTGGCTTCCAGCTATGCTCTGTGATTTTTGTGGATTTTCAGACTCCTCTTTCTCCCTATACTTCTTAAGTTGAATTATAGGAAATTAGATCAGTGGCATATACCTCATTAAAATGAAGAAACAAGAAAAAACCAGATATTTCAGAGCTGGAGAATTTAAATCTCTCTTAAATTTGTATCTAAGATCTGTCTCAGATATAAAGGCTTTCCCTAATAATGAATTCTACATCAATAGTCATAATCAGAAGAAAACATCATGGGAAATTGTCCAAATGCCTGAGAAATGTCCAAATTTCTCTTCCATTTCATATTTATCCTACAAACTTGGAGATTATCTAAAAATGAAGTGTAAACTTTGGGTTGTCCTATAGGTTTTTTCAAGTAGTTTCTTCACTCCTCTCTAATGTTGTATGGTATCAGTGAAATTGGAAAATATATTTCTTTTTCTTTTTGGTATTATTATTTTAACTTTTTTTTCTTTTTGAAGTACTCAGCTTATCATGAATTCTAAAATCTAATCTTCTGTAAGCGTTAGTAATGAGACAGTGGAGCAGAGAGTCATGGCTTCTTCCCACAAGGTTTTGCTTTCATAATGAACTAAGTCATATGAAGTGTGGAATCTGAGATAAGGCATGAAATTTTTAGACAGTGCCAGCTGGAATAGCTCCATTAAAATCAATGGAAAGACACCAGTTTTCATCACCAGCTTGTGACTCACTCCCAGGGGAAATAAAATGGTTGATATAAATGTTTCAGTCATGAGCCTCTTAGAGTGAACAATTGACATGGCTAGGGCAGATGCTGGTATTCAAAATTGAAGATAATTTGGGATATTATATTCTGGATGTGATAGAATCTGTTGATTTTCTCTCTATCACCCAGTATCACTTTGAACCCGACTCATATTTGAGCTTTTTAGAAAGTAGTTGAACAATGTGAAGTTTCTTAGGGCAGTGGAGTAAACTGTGGGCTGCTGCATAGCATTAGGAAGAATTCTTGCTTTTTAGAAAGGCTAAGCAGGGAAGGAGAAAATCAAATCTTTTCCCCTTCATTCCTCAGAAGATACGCACTGAATTGTGCTACCAAGTCCTTTGCAGAAATATGACTACTGTCAGATAGTGTTACTACTAAATTCAGTAAAACCATATTTATGCTGATAAATATGCATGGAATTTTTTGTCTTTTTCTGTGAGGTGGGTGTGGAACGCCATTTTCCAAACTGAATGTGGCAATAGCAGCAGCCAAACCCATGCATGAGGATGCATGAATGGGCTTGGAAAGAAGGAAATGCAGTTATGGGTTTTTCAAGAGCCACTTTCAGATTTTGTGATTCCTACTGTGAGCTCAGGAAGCCCCCAGGCAAGAAAAATCTAGACTAAGAAGCAGAAACATAGTTGATCATCTATTTTAACTTTACTGTTTAATAACATGATGAAAACGGAGAAAAAGAAGCAGGTAAGAGGCAAAGCAGAAAGGTCCCTTCCCTGGGAACACGGATAGACTTTTATGGATCCTGTTTCTACAAGATGTGAAAGCGTTTCATTTCATGGACAGCCTGGTTTCCCCATTTGCATTACCCTTGGATCAGTGCACAAGCAAGTTTCTCACTGTGGAGTTTTATTAATGAGGTTATTGTTAAGCAAGAAAGCTCAACTGCTTTCCTTCCAAAATGAAAAAGGAACATTTCCGTGGGCTAAGATTTGCCCTCTAGCTAGGCTCCTGAAATACCACCAAGTTAAAACTTATCCTCTACCCATTTTAACTATTACAGTGACAATGAATGGACTTTAAGCAGTTTCAAAATATGCCCCATTAATTTTAATATGTGCTAAACTTTGTAGCAGATTTTTAATTTTTCAATACAGCCTTTCAATACAGCCTTTTTCAGTACAGCCTTTCAATACAGCTGTGCTTTTCTCTCTGATGAAGCTTTTCTGATGAGGACAATACTCACACTAGAACAATAATGATCTTATTTTTCCTGAATTCTTAAATTATTCAACTCACAAGTTAAGATCATAAGATATTTCAGACTGGAAAGGACCTCAGGAGAGATTCTCATGCAATTTACTGCTCAAAGCACTATCAGCTGTGAGGTGAGAGCAGGTTACTCAGGGCTTTATTCAAACAACTCTTGAAAACCAGATTAAAAAGTTGTAAGAACAGAATAGAAATTATAAGAACTTGTAAGTTCTTGAAATTGGAGAAATTATAAATCCACAATTATTAGATTTAAAATATTAGAAGGTGACTTTTTGATAATTCACTTTAGTATCTGTTTATGGCCCTGTTGTCTTTAAATTTGTCTGAATTTTTTTAATATGCTGTCTCTGAGAGGCTCCTGAGGCAACAAATTTCAGAAATTCACTTGGTACTGTATCAAAATATTTTCTTTTAAAAACTTTTAACTGATATGATAAATTAATTAAGAGCTAGTTGTTTCTCTTTGGGCTTATTCAATAATTAGTTCTGTGTTCACTCACCCTTGTGATTTTACAGACCTTCAAACATACCCCATCATCCTTCTCTTTGCATCAAACAATATCAGTCTTTCTCATCTGTCCCTGTTAAGGTTATTATTGTCTCCACACCTTCTCAGCTCCATGTTGTTTTCCTTGAGGTGCAGAAGTGCCCAGAGCACTGAAGATGTTTGTGTGGAAGAGCCTGCTTTAGCCATCCCTTGATGCCTGAGGTCTGCCAGAGACAGATGTGTAAACTACAGCTTTTAAATTATATGGTAATTGAACTGAAAGCAACTGTACAGCTGTGGTGTATGCAAAAAAGGAAATTCACTGTTGATCTTAATGGTGGTGGTGGGCATCCAGTTTATCTGGATGTCTTACTTGCTTTTGGGCTGAGTTTTTCCTCGCTCTCTTCCACTGCATCATTGAGTGTGGTTGTATTGTGATGACTAATGAGTTTGTAAATGCCTACAAATGTAAGCAATTAATATCTGTGGTGCTGTTACAGTAAGAGTAAAGCAAAAGCTTCAGAAAAAAAAGAAACCAAGAATAGGTTTTGTATAGATTTCTGGACATCAGAGAATGACCTAGAAATCAACATTTGCCGCTTATCAGGACTCCAAACCTAGCTGGGCTACTCTCATCAAGCTCTTACGCTTGTTTCTGTTCTGGCACAGGAGAATGTAGGTTAGGATACGTGGATGGTGCTTGCTTCAATGTGGCAGGGGGCTGGAAGAGGCTCTTAAGTCTGCTAGGAAAATGTTCCTGCCTGTCTTGTTCATGCTGCTCAGTTACACAGCCAGAAGACACTCCTCCTAAGAGAAAAAGGTTAGTACACCTAATTAAAATTATTAATTTAACTGAGCAGTCAGAAATATTCTGTTTCTCCTCCTTCCTTAAGTCATCCAGACAGTTTCCAAAAACTCAGCTAAATGGCTTCTTCTCTGACACCATCTCTGAGAGGTATTAGTCCAGGCTTTCAAGATTCATATCACCCCATCAAATAAATTCCTGTTCTACAGCAGCTGAACAAAAGTTAAGGGAAATGAAAGAATATGTAAAAGAAGTTTTGAAAGTTTGAAGCCAGATTTGATTCATGCAAGTAATACACGTTTCCTCAGAAAGTAGTGACTTATTTAAACTGAAATTGGAAAATATTGTTTTTTTAAAATATAAACTGTCATGTTACATGAAAATTTATTTCCTCATATCAGCAGTGATTTTATTAACAACTGTTCAAAGTGGTTTTATTTTTAACTATGCTCAGTCATCACAAGGCTATTCACTGAAAAAGGGGCCTAGATTTTTTTGATGGCTCACGTTTATTTTTGCTCAATGATGGAAATAATTAATTGTTTTCAGGAAAGATTCATGTCAAAATATGTGTTGTGGAAGCAGAAATGTTTCTTATTCAGATCTCTCTGTATTCCTCTCAGAAAATATACCAAATTCAGAAACTTTCCAGTCAGAAACTTTCCAAGTTGATACAACTCTGAGCAACATGCTGCTTTGGTTAAAAAAATATTAACCACACGAACAATACTGAGTATTCTAGTGTCAACAAGTCTACAGTCACAGGCAAATAAAACCAAAAACATTCTGAACAAATTCATCACTACATAAAGATCTTCTAGACTAACACTGGAAATTCAGGAGCTTGGTCATCCTTTCTTGGAAAGTTTGCTAAGATTTTCTTCAAATTAGTCAGTATACATTAGTTCCTACTCAACAAACATTTGGTTAAGGTATTTATTTATGAAATTTGCTAAAGGGAAGTCTTTAGAGATGCAGTATCTCACTTTCATTTCAGTCCTGAGGGACAGGAAGAAACTCATGCATAGTAACTATCATTTTCACAAAGCTAATGAATTCACACTGCTTGTCCATAATAATTGTGTATCAAATTTGAAAATATGCTGTAGAAGATTGCAAATTGTAAAAACAGTGACAAGATGCCTGAGAGAGAAATATAATTTGTTTTTCTAAGCAACATTTTCAAGTTACTCTTTACTACTTCTTCTTTTAGATGAGTTATGAAATAGTAACTTCACTGAGACAGTTGAATGTTACGATACATTAGCACAAAAACCAAATGAGGAAACAACCTCTAGATTATTCTGTGTAGTTTAGCATCCTTTTTGTTCTTACATTTAGATTACATTTTCATCACTATTCTAATTCTTCCCTCTGTGTAGTGGGTACTTTTAAGAAGATGTTTTAAGCATAAAGTTTAAGTAATATTATTTTAGTAAGAGGCATGAGAAGAGCCTAGAATTTTGACTCACTTCTACTGTGATTCTATTGCAAAGTCAAAATAAATTCAGAAACTGCTTCAAAACATTTTGACTTTATGCAGCAGGGCCAAAGGTTTCATGCCGACCTTCAGTTAGCCTTATCTTGATACCACATAATATTGTCAGTCTCTAAGTGTACCCAAAGTATCATTACACAGGCTGGAACAGCTACAGCAAAGTGGCTCTCTGGCATGTCTGTGCCATCAAGTCTCCACAAAAATGTCACTGCCACAAAGTGGATGTTGTAGTGACATCTCTGCCATCAATTGGTCATTAAGGGATCCCCTTAGCTGCTTATCCAGAGAAGTTTTATAACTCCTTTGCACATTCACACTGTGTAGCATATCAGGATAAAGATCATAATGTTTTTCCAAAACAGTGCTTAAGCACTTTAAAATGGGCACTGGAAATATTTTTTCTAGTCATTATCCTCTCTTTTGTCACACAATACTGTAGTTCCACTACTGTAATGTTATTTTGTTTTATAATGCATATAACATCTGAAACAGTCTATCAATACATATTTTATGAAAAAAGCTCATTTATGTAGCTCTTTTGCCTTGTAGAAGAAGTAAAAAGCCCCTACTTCAACATTTTTAATCTTATTCTTAATCTATAAATAAGCTGCATTGTGTCTCAAAATCCTAACAAAAATAACTTTTGTTGCTCTGTAACCTCCTTGCAGCAGAAAAAAATCCTGGCTTGAAAATATGCTAGTCATACAAAGACAAGGAAATCTTTAACAGGAAATTTAGATGTAATCATGTAAATGTGAAAAATGTGGGATTGATATGTGGCATGCATGCATGGATAGATGTTTTCTTAAGCAGCAGTTCACTGTTTGCATCAAATCTTGCAAACAACGTTCCTCGAATTCTCAGCAAGGATCTAGCCATATCCTATGTGTCTTAGCAGGTTTTTATTGGGACCCTAAATGCCTTCTGCCCACTTTTGACTCAACAGCAAAATTTGTTAAACCAATGATTTAATAAGTTACTGGATATACCAGTATATCCATACAGTGAAACCCCTTGTTCTGTGATTCACTTCGTTTATTAACAGTAAATTTATTAATTTGCTGCAACACCTCATCAAACTCATAATGGAATTAAAAATAAGAATAGGATTGGTGAGATCCAAAGAACTATTAGGGCACTAACTAATTATTGATATAACTACACTAATCAAAGTAGAAGTTAAAATCAAAGATGTTTACAGAGATGTTTCAATTTAAGAAAAAAAAGTTGTTTGATTTGCTGTACTTCTAGGGTTACTTTAATTGAAGATGAAGAATAAAATGTCTAGAAATTATTTCACTTGCATTATTCCTGTCAATGCACTAGAATACATTTTTTGACTGTGTCTTCTATTGAGCTACTTTGTCTTGCTACTTTTGGTGATATTTAGAGTGGAGAAGATGAAAAACTAACAAAGAAAAATGGAAATCCAGAAAATGAAGACAAGGAAGACTCATGTATAAGGCCTGATGGTGTTTTCAGACCTTTGGACTTGGCTAGATGTCAAAGCAATGATTTCTCTGTAGAAATAAATATGTGAAAGTCACAGTCTTGCATGTACCAAGTCCCTAATGATGGTTACCTTAAATCCTTAAATTTATTTTATCTCATTGAATTGAGCACTGGTCCTGAATAATTTCCCTGGTAAAAGAGGTAAAAATATCTCATTTGTGGCTGCTTTTCATTTGCTGTTATTGGTAATTTAGTGTAGGCTGAAGCAATCCTGAAGTCTTCTATATAACTCTCCAAAATCTTGACTCGCTTTATGGTTGGGGACCTAAACAACTGCTGCAGAGCAACTGTTTTCTCCCTTGTCAGTGCATAAGCCAAACTATAAATGAAAAGTTGGGCTATGAAATTGCATTTTTCTCTCAGAGTAGCCAGAAATGTTAAATGTCCAAATTCATATAATCATTATGTGTAATTTTAAATACAATAAAGCAGATGGCTCAGAACAGAACCAGCCTCTTTTGGCTGTTGACTTGCTAAAAGAAAAATGTCAATTGATATTAGTGCAGGAAAATTTTAGCTCTGAAATTGGGTTCCTTTGTTGCTTTACTCATCTCTGCAATTAGGAAAATATTTCAAAAAATTAAAAAGATGTTTTGTAAGCTTTCTTGTATTTCAGCCATCTGATGTGTTCTTTGACTGTATGATTAACACATCCTTGTTTTTCTAGAGTAGAGATAACAATTTGTTAGAAAAGTAGCTGCCAGTAATAAATTATCCAGAAATACTGATTTCATAGCTGGCTTTTCTAGAGAGTGGATCTAGTTTGTCTGTAGGTAAAACTATCTTTTACCTTTAAATTTCATAAGAACATTATTAGTAAATATTTTTGCTCGTATTTCATCCCAGAATATCATTGTTCAGAATGTTAATTTGGAAATTTAGCAACAGCTTCAATTTTGATTTTCCTTTTTCCCAGCTGAGATATAATCACTGTGCATATCTATTAGTGGAAAGACTCAGGTTTAGGTTTCTTGTGATTTTAGAAAGACTGTAACATTGCAGCTATAGCTTGTGACCTATTATTGAAATAAAAATACATGGCCTAATCCAAGGACTTCTAAAACCAGTAACTTTCTTTGGATTCCTCCCCTGCCATTTGATGATGTCTTTTTAATGAAACTGTGCTCTCTTGTTCCATGTGCTACAGACTGATGGATTGGTGTCTTTCAATTACTGAGAAAAAAACCTTGAAAAAAGTCATAAGTGTTTGATTTTTTTTGTTGTTGTTGTTTGTGGTTTGTTTTGCTTTGTTTGTTTTGGTGTACATATATTTCTGTGAGTAGAATGACTGAATTAAAAGCTACTTAAATAATAATGATCACACATAGGCCTTAAAAGTATTTTGTTGCTTCTGTCATTTTTCTATCATCATTTCATAATTAAGAAAAAATATGGTGGGTTGATTTACAGATATTACTCTAGAAGTTAGTGATACTTGTGCAAAAATAATTCAAGCTGTGCAGATACTGTAGATCACACTAAGTGAAAAGCAATGTGATCCTAGAATATCTTGTTAGTTCTTTTATTCATTGAGCCTCTTATGTGCTTTTAGAAATATCATATGTAAATCTGATACCTTCTTAGTGGAGTTTCAACTCTGCCATGAGCTACAGGAAGAGAAGAGGATAGAAAACTAGGAGCAATCAGTCTATTTGATTCAATGTCAGTTGTCCAGATAGCTACTTAGAAACACTGAGACTCATATAGACATATCAATCTCTTATTTCTAAGAGGACTTAATTGAGGAGAGTGTCAACGTATAATAAACAACTAAATAGCCTAATTTTATCTGCTTTCAATCATCACTTTCTTGAACACAAGAACTAGTTTCTACAGGCCAGCTGAAAGCATCATGTCCCAGGGGAGAAAGCTGAGGCAACTCAATGGATGAGAGCACATAAATAGACAAATAAATAGGAAAGAATGAAAATGCTAAGTTTCACTGTGTGGAATTGTGATGTGTTTTCCCTTCTCTTCAGACATAAAGGAACATCAGGAATCTGCATTATTTCTGGGCGTGTCAGTGCATTTATCTTTGCATTTTAGAGCCAAAACAATACAATCCTTTTTATAATATTAAATGAGCATGCTCCTTGAGGAAAAAACAGTGCCCTGTTAGATCAGTCAGGAATGCAGCAATGGGAATGAATGCATGGTAAAACTCATCTGTGTCCTGCTTCAGACCCACAGGGTCTCTGAGGCTCTCACCCAGCAGCAGCAATGAGATTTTCTCACGTAGAGGCTGCCCAAGGTGGAGCCACATGAGTGGTTGTCTTTGATGGGACCTTTTCATGTGAGAACATTTTTCTCCTCTCATCCTTCCCCTCTGCCTAATCAAATGCAATTCAGGCAGCTCTTTCTCAATTTCATGGTTATTCTCTTTGTTTTAGAATAACCTTTAGAAGATCAGAAAGGAGGGTGCTGACAAGTGAAACCTTTTGCAAAGAGTGAGATGCTTTAGGCCGGGTATTTTTTTCACCACAGGAGTGTTTCCAGCTGAGCCAACAACAATGAGGTTGGTGTCTGCCTTTCAGTGCTGATTGGGGTAGAGCAGTCAAAGACAGCTGCTGGAGACTTCTGAATAATGGGAACCTGAGTTCTTGGCAAAACTGGTAACACACATATGCAGGAACATGGGTGTGGAAGGTAACTGCGGCTGGCAGCCATGCATTCTGGTGGCTTGCAGCTTGCCACTGAGGACTTGCAATTTAAAGGATTTCATTATTATATTTAATGAAATTTCTTCACAATATGGAGTGGATCAAGCTTACCAGACATGCTGGTACTACTGGAACACCAAAATTTGCTAAGAATATGTGAGATTAGGCTTATGGCCTGTCTCTGTATCACAGACACACAAGGAGGCAAGGTAAGCATGAAGATATGGTTTTTTTCTGGAAATGTTTAATGAAAGTGTAGTTCTTTTTCTCATCTTTCTGCATGTGTTGGCAGACTGTTTTAGAGGATGCTGTGGAGGCTTGTATCTACAAAAAAGGGAAACAAGTAAGGGACTTTTTACTCCTTAATGAATCAAGTGAGCTAAAACAGAAGCTCAGGAGTTGGGAATTAAATGTGCTTGACTTATTTAGTTACAACAACCTATGTCTTTGAAAGCTGAGAGATCATCTTACGTTTATGTGAAAATGTTACATTATATCTAAAATGCCTGATTGTGTAATAGTGAAGGGAAATTAACTGGAAGAAAATCACTCATAAAAGAGTACTTCTAAAAATATATATCTGTAACTTCAGCAGAGAAAGAAAATCTGGCTATTTAGCAAAAGAGAAAGAGTGGGGTGGGGGAACAGACTCCTACAGTGAGAATAAGAGAAGTTATACAGTGGACTGATTTTTATGGCTCAGACATAAACCTTTGAATGCAAAGGTTTATAAAGTAAATGCTGACACTCTCTTAAACACTGTAAAGCATTCTGTAATGGTACCAGATTTCTAGTATTTCTTTATAAATATATATATATTTTAATAGCTAAGCCTTTTGAGAAGAAGTAGTACAGATTATAGTAAGAACTACAGATAAAGGTATCTTTTCCTTTTTTTCCAGTATAATAGGTATCAGTGACTTTCCAGCAATATACTATAAGTAACCACAGTAAAACTCCTGACCTTCTGCTGTTCAGTTAAAACCTTCAATGTGAATTACACTTTTAAAAATATAAGATCCTTACTCAGTTATTTGAAATAATTTTGCTGACTATTGATTTTTTTTCTCATTATATTCACATTCTTCACTCGCAAGAAATGACTTCTTGGTTCAGAAATGAAATATCCATTAGTGCCACATTTCTTAAAGATGAGTTGGTGTGCTTTTAGATAACCATAATCACTCCATCCAGGCACCAAATTTGTAATATTACTTACAGTTGTAAATTCATGATTTCGAGCCAGAAGTTACAGAAATACTAATTTATTGTTATGAACCTGATTTAATCTCATCTTCTTTGGAAAAAAAAATCTTTCTGGTAGGTAAGGATTTTAAAATATAAAGTCATATTAAATTGCTGGGGTCTTTTTTATAAGTTGTGGACATTTTCATCTACTACTATTTATTATTTTCAAGTTATAATTTAAAAAATTCTGTAATGGTCCAGTATGGATAACATGTATTTGTCAAGTTTAAACTTGTCCTCACCTGCAAAGTTAAATCTTTCTAGAGGTTGTTACTGGGAACAGTAATCTGTAAAAGGAGGAGTGACTCTTGATTCATGACAGCCTTAAGCCTTTCTGTAGGTAATGTGAGAATTGATTCTATTTAGAAATAAAGAATTATTATCATCAGCTGTTTCTGTTCTTCCACAGCAATGACTGATTATACCCAGGCTGGGATGAGCATATACCATCTTTTAAAAAACAAGATGCCTCCTTTTAAAAAAAGGAACTAGAACCTAGTAGTCACTGAAGTAGGTATACACTGAAAATGCTGCAAGTGAAAGCACTGCATATGCTTCAAAATGAGCTATTTGCCTTTTTATCCAAACCTTGATGCCATAAGATGGTGGTGTGTAACTACTGCAATGACTGTTTGAGTTTTAGGGGACTGGAATTTCTGCTCTGACTGTTGGAGACTGTCCTTTCTCAGGGATCTGGTGTCAATTCCAGACCATGAGTGCCATCAGCCTTTACACACAAGGCTGTTAAGAGCCTCATGTGATACAACTCCAGCAGCATTTGTGTGCTGAACATGGATGTAATGGAATTACATTGAGTGTAATTTTTATATTGAATGCAATTTTTTAGCTACATGCTTGTGTGGTGCAGCATCTAGGAGATGAATAAAGAATGTTGAATGAAAATTAAGGGATTTCTTTCATTGTTAAGAAAACATTACAAGATTAAACAATGTTGATCAAAGTTTTAGAGTAGTGAAAAATAAGGTTTGCCAAGAGAATGTGTGTTCTAACAACTTTTGTTGTGTTGGAACCAGTGACCTCTGTGGAATTGGCTTCTCTGGAGCCACAGAAGGGGAAGCCAGGAGAGAATGAGTAAATTCTTTAGTATGGTGTCAAGTTTGAAAAATACTATTTTTTTGGTTTTTAACTGTTTCCAAATGTCTACTTTCATTAGAGACATCTGCATGTATCTGTATAGACATTCCATTCTTTTTATCTTTTAACTGGCTGTGAATGTTTATTCCCAAAAGAATTTCCACATACATAAAAAAATTTACTTTGTTTTCCCTCTCTTTAAATTTGGTTTCCTACTGCTGCCTCCATGAATCTTATGAAAGACACTTAGCATGGTTGCAAAAACCCCCAGGGTATTTTCTGATTTTTCTGTGTTTATTTCATCAAAGCCTTTTTTGCATTTGATTTTTTTCAATCCAGTTTTAAAGTTAAAAATGTTTAGTATTAATATTAAATGTCTAATCTAGATTCACATTTCTATTTCCCAGACAGAAATGTGTGCATGAAATATTGTTGCAACATTCTCTCTTTATTTAAGCCACATGATACTTTGGGCTGATATTATTACCAGAGAGAAAATAAAGAGATTTTGTGGTTAATCAGGTGAAGTAAGTCCACAAGTACTTTTTGATTTAGCTCCTGGAACTTTAGCTTACTCTATAGGATATACTGAAGTTTAGAAAATAGTGTACAAAGAAAAATAAACACACCCAGAATCTTCCCCTGCTTTTAAGGACTAAGAGAAGTGGCACTCTAAAAAAGGAGCTATAAATTGAAAGTGAAAAAACATCCCAGTGGCTTGTAACACCAATATGGTTCAAGATTAATTCTGTAGTTTATCAGTTGCAACATATCTGGCTCTTGTTATCTTTGCACTATTTTTATATCCCTGTAAAAGAAGACTAGTCCATTATCTCTTAATATCATGCAGAGAAAATTACTGTGTGACACAAGGATGGCTGTGGAATTTGTACCCCTTGAAATGTTTTTTCAAAGTCAAATCACATCAGATTCACCTTTCTGTCTTCCTAGAGTCTTGGCACTGTTAAGAAGCAAACCAGGTTATACGTTACAAAGCAGGCCATGCTTTGTGTTACAGTTTTAGTAAGTGCTAAAACACACTCACCAATTACAACAGTTTATTTTGCTATCTTATTTGAAATCCTTTTTCAGTTAACAAGGTGATGAACAATAAGGGAATTATTTGGATGTTTTCGGTAAAACTGAATTTATTTTACTCTTGCAGCTGAAAATAGTTTTGTGTTGCCACTGTTCTTTTTCCTTAGGCAGAACACTCTCTTATGAGTACTTTATTTCTGGTGGTACAAACCAATGCATTTTGAGCTTTTAATGTTAGTGTTTTTTTTTTTTAATTTAGCTGTTCTCAACAGCAAATTCTAAAGCAGTAATTGAATTTATAATCCCAATTCAGTCCTTAGCTGCAGGAGCCCCTTGGAAATTTAGGACCACTACAAGGGTTCTTCTGTACTTCTTTTAGTGTTGTGCTATGAATTCACATGCTGTATTCTGTATTATAACAGATTTCTAAAGAATGATTTTTGTTAAAAATATTTTATAAATGTAGTATCTATGTATATAAGATCATGCTGTCTCATTAGGATTGTAGCAAGTGCAGAATTAAAATGTCTAATTGACTGAGGAGAGGATTGAACTTCTGGAAAAGGTGGTTGGCCATTCAACCTCACTTAAGCTTCCTCAATCCATTGAAGATGTGGTTTGGTAGTTTATCCATTAGCTGTAAGCAAACCTAAGGTGTAATTGTCTCTTCTTCTTCTCATCCTCAAAGATAAACTTTGAAGTAACCTGACTTTGTCTGTGAGAACAGAAATGAATGTTGTAACTTTCAGAAATCTTTCCTTTAACAGAAATTTTTCATTCCTAACTCTAACTAAAAGATATTTAGAGATTCCAAACACCTTTGCAAACATGCTGGAAGTGACATTCCTGCCAAGTTATTGAATGTAAAAGCAGTACAGTGTGATCCAGATTTGTGACTCAGAGGTTATCAACAGCCAGAGAGGTGGAAGAAGCCCGGAGCAAGTGTAGGAATTGTCAGAAAAGGTAACCAACTCATATTTTCTGTATTAATTCAGTCACCTAGGATGCAGGGAGAAAGTGAGCATGGATGGCAGTCTGTGCAAAATGCCGGGGAGCAGATTGTTCACTCCCAAGTTTGCTTATGGACTACATCTCAGAAACAGTGAAAAAATACAAAGTATGCAGATCCAACAACATTTACCCTGCTCAAAATCCTGTTGTCATAAATATATTTTTTTATTAACTGAATTGTATGAAACTTGCAGTTCGTGTACTCATGTTGGGATTTACACTTTTTTATTATTACAGGCTATATATAGGCTGCATTTATACAGCCAGTTCAGGATCTTTCTGAACAAATCACTGATGAGCAAAATAAGGATACATGGAGCAGAGGAACTGTTTGTGTACTGAAAATGGGAAGAGATAGCTCTGTGTGTGATTAATCCTGTTGATTTGGGTAGCTACATATCGCTTTCCTAAATGTCAGGGTGCTGTGCTCTTATTTTTAATCTGCCATCTTTAATGAAATGTAAACAGGCTGTACATTAGCTACCACTGTATCTTCAGTATAAAAGAAATATCAGATCTCTAGTCCCAGCTTCCACCAGAGTTTGCAGCGTTTTACATATGTACATGCATACATAGAGAGAGAGAGAGGAAGAGCACATCCTTGTCACCAGGAGTTGTTCCTTTAAGAAATGTTAAACACAAAATTGACAAGTAATTTATATTTGCTACACAGTTATTCCTCTGCAGACTGTGGAATGGCTCCCAAGCTCAGGTGTCATCATATCCCACTCTGCTTCTCAAATTGTATCTCCTTCTATTTCCTTGTATGTGAAGGCTCTGTGGGTTTCTGCTCCCTACACACTAAAAAAGCTGTATGAAAAACCAAGCAAGAGGTAATATTGTGTGTTCTCTCTGTGGCTTTGGATTAGCCTCCCCAGAAGTGGTTGGCCACGGGGTCTTG
The DNA here is from genome assembly GCF_028769735.1 of Zonotrichia leucophrys gambelii. Taxonomy (NCBI): domain Eukaryota; kingdom Metazoa; phylum Chordata; class Aves; order Passeriformes; family Passerellidae; genus Zonotrichia; species Zonotrichia leucophrys. Next base: position 21,881,564 of record NC_088173.1, on the reverse strand, counting down.
AGTTTCACTGACAAATAATGAACGATGCTAAGCTTTTTATCAAAGTTGTATCCATTTAGGGGCAGAGGCTGTAGAGGATGTCCCTTGTCTAATCACTGTCTTGTTTTGCAACAGGCAAGCACTAAAACTTGGTAAAATTGTAAAATGTGCTCTGTGAATTTATACATTCTGGATTTCCCTATAAGATTCACTTTTAAAGAATTTATCACTAAGTATTTTTATCACTAGTATGAAGAGTGAACTACATATTGCTTTGAGTATTGATGCAACTTTCTGAAGTTATGGACAATAGAGCTAAATGAAAAATGCAAATATTTATTGTTTAGATGTATGTGTTTTGGTTTGGTGGCTTTTGCTTATTTTGGTTTTTTAAATTACAAATCTGAACAAAAGGTCAGCTCATAGACCACATTGTCTTCTATGGGGTTTCCAGATATTTTAACAACTGATGTGGAATTTTTTAGTTTTTTGGAAATGCCTGCAGTGAATGACGATAGCTTGTGCCCTAAGCTGCAAGGCTGCCTGAGAGCACCAGGAACCAATTAACCCAGGAGCTGGGGACCTAAAACAAACTGACACCTAGGACTTGCTTTGGAATTTCCTTCTGAGACACTGACAGTTGACTTGTTTGGAATTTACTGCTAAAAGGGCACTCAGTCACCATCTCTGAAACCCAGTTAATTAATCCTTGTCGGAAAAGCTTTGCCCTGAATGCCTAATGTCTTGTTACACTGACCTTTAAAGTAACACTTGCAGCTGAGGTATCTACCTGAGAGCACTGTCTGCTGAATGCTGGCTTTCAAAAATAGGCACAGCAGGGTCCTCACACTCTTTTCCTTTTGTTCAAGACTGTCGTACTCGTCCTGCTTTTATTCAAAACTTTTCATCTAGCCATAGTGTAGACACAGCTGTGGCTGAGAACACTTATGCTTTTCATGTTCCCTATGGCCTCTTGCAGACGTAGCCAATGCCTTCTCCAAGGACTCACTGCGCTTGTAATTGCGTTGTCATCCTTAAAAAGTTTCTTCTGGCTGAAATGAATTTCTCACTGCTCACAAAACTTTCACCTGTTATAACAGTTTATAGCTCTAGTCTCATAAAACTGATTCACAAGGCATGCATATAAACAGATCTGTAATTTCTGATTTGCTTTTAGCTTTTAGTGCAGACTGTTTGTAAGATATAAACACCAGGTTTGGTTTTAAGAGTGGATCATCCAAACATCTCCTATCTACCTTTTATCAGGCAGTGGATAAGCAGCAAGTCAGGTCCCTCAGCAGCTCACACATAACCAAGCTGTCACAAAACTGACATCAAGGTTTCCAGGCTTCCTACATCTGCTGCTACCTGGGCATTGAAACCTCCCACAAGGCACCTTCCTGTGCCCCGGGGCTCAGAGTTTGCTTCTGCAGGCTGCTGCTACCTGAGCAGCTGATGAGCCAAAAGGTGTGGCTGGGAGCTGTGAGAGAGGGCAGGTCAGCTCCTCAGCAGCACCCTGCTGCTTCTCCTGCTTGGCACAGGGTGGGAAACTGGAAGCCGTGTCTTCCCAAAACACCATGAAATAAGTGGTTGGGAGTCCATGAAGTCAAGGAGCTCCATGTTTTGGGACTTCTTCTAGCACGAGAAGGTTGGTGGCTGGCAAGATGTCAGCCAGCATTGCCTCAAAAACTGGAAATCAGCTGATTCCAGTTTTGCTGAATCAGCACTTCCAGAGGAAAGCTGTTAGGTCAGAAGATTTTTGCACCTAATATCATGAGCAGAACACTAAAGCAGCACATATTGCAGGAGGAGATTTTGGAAAGGTCATTGACTATTCATTTTCCATTGAGGATTACAAGCATATTTCAAGAGAAAAATGATGCCCAAGTGCTAAATTTTCCTTAGAAAGTTACATTTTTTTGTCTGTATGGCCCAGCCTGAATGGCTGAATGTCTGCTACCTAACTAAGATTGCCCTTTGGAAAATAGTCCCCACATGTAGTTTGTAAAATTTGCTCTTTTTTTTCCTCTTTTTCTGCCCATAACACTTTAAAATTCTTAAATTACAGTATTTTAGGAAAATAATTTTATAGTGTTCTGATTTATATGCAGGCAATAGAGAAAAATCAGCTTAAAATACAGTTTGACTTCTATAGAGGCATAAATCTGACACTGTCCCTCAGAAAATGTGGACTTTCTGCAAAGGCACTGGAGCCACCCAGGCACCTGCCCGCACAACTAGACAAAAAAAGAGAGATATTTTATAGATATTTTAAAAACAGACTTTACAACCAAACAAGAAAAGTGCACTTGAAAATCCAATTATGTTAGCAATGTCATTTTATTATTTCAAAGGACAATAATTATTTCTTAAACAAAAGGAGGCAGAAAGAAGAAAATAGAAACATTATTAATCTGAAAAGGAAAAAAAAAGAAAGACAAGGACATATTGTGTTTGTGTTCTGATTTGAAGTCATTCTTCCTGGCACACACACCTAAATGGGGAAAAAGGAACAGAAATAAAAGAACCCAGAAAAAATTGACTTTACTTGCTGTATATTACCATACTGTATCATGACAACATATAACTAAAACTAACCAATTAGTGCTAGAGAGAGGTTGCTCCCCTGTGGCACCTGTGCATCCTTTGATAACAAAGAAAGCGATTCCTTTGTATTGTGCTGCTCATCATCACATTTCCTTCACTATTTAAGCCAAAATTAAAAGGAATCAGCAAACCTGATAAATCAAATATTAAAATGGAAAAAACAGAATTCTATTTTCCTTATTGCATGGCAGAGTTTGCACTCATCTCTGCCTTTTTCTGTGTTCAGTTATTGATACCAAATTAATGAGATGGTACTCAAGTACTTATCTGCCGTTTTGTATCGGACAACCTCTATTCAAAAGCAATAAATGATCTGATGGCTTTTACAGTGACAGAAATATATATAAACCATTATTAAATTATAAAGTAGCAAATAACACAATTTTAATTATAGTTAGAATTAAAATTTTTGAATTTTTTGAAATTCACCCCAGATATTTAACTATCTATTTGTTAATTGCAAATGGGATTTTGCTAGGTGCTAGACTAATTCATTGCTTGGTATAGATAGATATATTTTTGGTTTGGTACAAAAATTGTAGTTGCTGGGGGACTCTTCCCTGACTCCAAGTGTTTTGGGTGAAGCCTTTTGTTACTGTGCCTTTCTAGGTTATTTTTAGAAACATGCTGCACTGTATTGTAGGAAGCACTTACAGAGCATTCCCAGTTAGGGAGGAGCAGGGGATGAAACAGGAGTTTGCAGCTTCTTGCTCTAGGTGCCAAGATGTACAGTTTGTTCTCAATTGCCTTACAAAATATTGGAAAAAACCAAGCCAGCACTCAGTCAATATTTTGTTTGTTTCATTTTACAATATGTCCAGGCTTTCTACCCAAACCCAAATAACAGAAAGATTGCTTCTGAGCTGTAGTATATCATGTTTCTGGAAAAGAGAGAGCAAAGTGCCATGGAAATTGACTACTTAGAAGCCTTAAAGGGTTATTCTGAAGTGGAGGGTAGAAGCAAAAGGAGGATAAAGATAGTAAATCCCTAGAGACAGATTTATAAAATCATCCACGGGCAGGTCTTTATGAAATCCCTCAAATATACCAATATTCTCTGTCTTATGCACTTTCTCACAAAAGCACGTTTTCCAATATCTGTGTCCTTACAAATATTTTTATGCTTTTGTATCCACTGTAGTAGTACCAGAGCAGTGCAAAAATCAAATGATCTGCACTACTTTTAGTTCCATATATGAGGGTATGATTTTATTTCCAGAATGATAAAAAGCAACAAGAAGGTGGAGTTTTTAAAGAAACTGCAGTATGATTCTGTCATTGTATCATACTCTCACCAGAAGGAAACAGCCTCCTTTGTCTGATCTAATACATGACAGAAGCTCTAAAAGGGATGAATCTGGAATGGGCTAGCAATAATTGGAGACAAGTATCCATTTGATGGATGTTCTTTAGGTGACAACAATGTGTAGATAGATAAATATTTTTCCATTTGGTTTTGGGATTGTTTTTTTCCCAAAAGTAGAGCTGTGAGTGTTTCAGTTAGTGGCTCATAGACCTTAACATTGTGAACTTCTCTGCTTGGTGCTCATAGCAAACACTGTTTGCAACAAATGAATTTATTTATAATTGTTTATAAATTGCAAACTTCTGCTCAGTAGGCAAATGTGCAGTAGCTGGCATGTCTTCTCATCCTTGACTCTGTATAAGATGAGGAATGTCTCTGCATTTAACAGAAAGATTTGTCTTTTCTGAAACTGAAATTCATAGATCGTTTACTATATTGGTCTTGTCATGTGAAAACACCAGTTGATGCTAAATTAGGAAAAAATAATGCAAATGTTGGTCCTCTAAAAATATTCACATGGTGACCCTCTTCAAATCAAGTTTTCTCTTTGCATGTATGTCATGTTGCAGGCCTGTGCATGCATTTTTCTTGAGTATGCAATAAGTGTGAGAACTTGTACAGTTTGGAAAAGAAAGAAGGTCTAAGATAAAGTTCCTGAGGAATCATCGTCTTTTCTTATTTGAGTACTCCAATAATATTTTTGCTACAAAGAAATGTTTTGCAAATGACTTTTTAATAGATGTGCTGATGCATAGGTGGGCAAATATTGGCCTGTTAAAGTTTCTAAAAGAGTAGTAATTTATGGTATCACCATATATATTGCAGTGCTATAAATTTCACAGATCTAAGATCGATTTATATTGAGCTCAACACCTTCATTTGTTATAAATAACAATCTTTTGATTTTAACTATATATGTACAGATGTTTGTATAGTTGCAACAAGAGAAGGAACAATTTAACACAGAAATGCGTCCAAAGCTGAAATATTTATGAATAATAATAATAATAATAGAAAATTTAATCTTAAATAATTGGAATCTTAATTCTGTTCTAGGGACATTAGAATAGAATTTTTCTTTAGAAACAGGATAGTTTGAAAGAAAAACAAAATTAAAAGTTATTTGAGCTGTCTGCTTCCACCTATAGTAAACTTCTGCTCATACTTAGAGATAATAAACCACATCAAGCCAGAATGGAAGTGAAATTTTTATTGAAAGTATTATTGACTTCCACATGTTTATATACTGGCTGAGTTTTATCTTACATAATCCAAACCTAAGGGAAAAAAATCTTAGTGTAGGATTTGGAGTCTTTTATGCTGAATTATAATTTCCAATACAGCACTCAAAAAGCTTTCAGTGTCATTGTACTTGTTTTACATGTATTCTAGGCCATGACCTTGCTAGCCTTTCTCTGCAGAGTTAAGACATAGGTTTTTTTTTTCTAAACCCAAAATAAATAAGTAATGTCTCTCAGTTTCTATTTAGAAAAATAACTTACACCATTACAGCAAGAAATCCATAGAGAAGCTCATGGGAACACTGTAACATGCAGGAACAGGATCAGAAAAACACTTATTCAAGGTGATAAAGCAGTACTGCAGTGACCAAAAGAAATGATTTAGCTGCTACAAGGTGAGTTATTTTCAGAGAGCTACAGAAACAGTGCTATCAAATCTTCCACAAGATGCAGAAACATTACACTGCATACGTGACCGATTTTTTTAGAATCTTCTGGCCTAAACTGCACCAGCTGTGTGATGCTCCCAGTTGATTTCTGACAAGCTGAAGTCCTCCATAAGGACAAGAGCAGTTGACTTGGAAGTGTCTTCTGATTCCTCAAAAGATAATTTTTTGACATCATCGTTCTGAATTGGAGAGCTGTAGTAGAAACCACTGTGAAATCCACATTATTGGTTGGCCCCTTGGTTCTTACCCAGAGGCTCTCAGCTATGCCAATGCCTACTGTGAGCTCCTGTGCCTTCTATTACACACAGTGCCATGCCTCCCTATGTTCTGTCCTGGATATCCCCCCAGAACAATCCAGCATGGCACTCTGATCACAGGACTCACTCACCAGGTTTCTCTTATGCAGGGATATCAAACATCTGGCACTGGGCCAAAGCTTGTCTTCTGTTCCTCACTCTGCCTGCATTAGTGTAGAAACATTTCAGGCGGTCCTTTGCAGCCACAACACCTCCTGAGGCTGATTAAAGGATCCCATTCTTGATCATTTCCTCAAGTTTAGGCACAACATCCCCTTGCTGTTCACTGGTGAGCCAGGTATTTTCCATTTCCCCCTTCCAAACTAGTTAGGGGCACTTGTCCAGCAGAGCTTTTGTAGCATCATCTCATGACTGCTGAATTTTTTAAACATATATTTTCTCTAAGATAATGTTACAAGTGAGGATTTCTGTAATGTATAAAAGAATAATTATTTAGGTGATAAAAAAGTTCCTGTCATAGCTGCTGTCTGCACTGTGAATCAATGTGTTTTATAAGAGCTTCCCAAAGTTACAAAAAAGAGAAAACTGAATATCATTGTATTTCTAACTCATACCAACAATAAGCCTTTTGCCTTTCCTAGTTACAACATGAGTTGCATGCTTGCAAGAGTCATGGCCAATTCCTGGACAAAGCATAGCTGTTTCTTCTGTAGAGAATTCTGACAAATATGTTAATTACTAGGGTTTTTTTCCAAAAGGTCCAAATGAATTTCTAGTTGCATATAGCACACAAAATGTCAGTAGGGTTTTTTAAGTGAAAATTGTTTAATATATTTAAAAATGACATGTTTTAAACTCTGGGAAGTGTAACATCTTTAAGTGTTGCTCTTCTCAGTCCTATCAGCCTTTCACTTATTCTTAAGGTCTTTAAAAAAACAAATTTTCAGTTATGCCAAAAAAATCAGTGAAGTCCGTTATAAAATATTTTGTTTAAACCTATAATTCTGTGAATTGAAACCCAAAGTTAGATTTCCTTAGAGTATGAAAATTGTCACATAATTTTAAATCTATATGTAATTATTCACTCAAATCCTAACCCCAGTTACAGCTTTGCTTTGAAGGTTGTTGTGGGTTTAGGGATACTTCTCACCACAAATCTGATGTAGCAGCTCGTGCTTTGGGAAGAGAATGGTTTTGTGCTTTGAGCAATGGAACAGATTAATGGAAATGTTCAAATACGTCTCTGTGTGGGGGCTGAAGTAATTCCTGTTGCATTATTGTTCATCTCCCATACTGGGCATTATTATAAATGTGGAAGAGAAATTTATCTGTCTTTGACTAAATTCCTAATATTTTAATTTGCTGTCCATGGAATACAGGTAGCTCAGAGACAGATTGTCATGGTACAAATATGCTGATACTTCTTTCTGTTTCAAAGAAACTTAAATTTTAGTTTGCAGTGAAATAATGTTTTTACCAGAAATTTATCCCTCTGGGCAAAGTACTGTCACAATTATGAAGAGTAGTCCCATTGCACTGAAGAATGAATTCTCAACTATTTCACAGGACTGTGAAACAATACAAGAGCTCTTGAGGTGGATCAAAACAGTAGTGTCTAATATAATTTATTTGCAGTCATTCCATCTCTGCAGTTTTCAGAAGAAAAACTGCTCTCAATTCAGTCAGTTATTCAAGCATTGTTGAAAGAACATTCCCTAGAAATGAAAAGTGGGCAGAAACTTTAATTAGCACTTTCTATTTTTTAATGAGTTATGAGAGTTGGTCAGCTGTACTGCATACATAGGGCACAATTGATGCAGTGCATATATTGTGAACTAGATTGTTCAACTGTACAACACTTCAGCTCCTCTAAACATCTCAGAACCTGGCAAGGGACCAAAACATCTAAAGGAGTTTATGCATGTGCTAACCTCCTAAAATAAACATTGCTCAATTGATGCTTCCATTTGGGAGGTGTGCATGAGCCCTGGAGTGTGCACGAGCTCTGCATGCAGGTCCAACACTGCTCCCCTCTGAACAATGAGACCCATCAACTATCCAAAGCCTACCCAGAGAAGGACTGCAGCAGCTTGAGAAGCCAAAGAAGTGTTTTCCAAATGAGATAGATGCAGCAGCAGGTGCCACACACTCTGTGAGTGGTGCAGCTGTGGAATGGTCCCACTGACTGGGTGTGACTGGTGGAGCTGCAGGATGCTGTGCTGCAGCATCTCCTCAGTCAGAAGAAATTCAGCAGAGACTCAGCATGGAGCAGTGATTTTATTCAAAGTGAACAGAGGCACCACACTGTAAGGCAGGGTAGGAAGTTACATACATGCATAGGTTTATGATTCTCCTTTGGTTTGCTCCAGGCTGCTTTCCTCCCTTTCTCCTCACAGCTAGTGCATTAGGATTATTCTCAGCAGGTGGCTAATTTCTTTCCATCTGCTTATAGGAAGCCAAGTAGGTCTCTGAGTTCTCTGGGTTAGGATCAGCTAGTATGCTTTCAGTTTTATATGTGTGATCTGTGCTTCAGAACTGTAGCTCTGCCAAAGGTAAAAGAGGTTTTTTTTGAAGAAAATCTAGAGAGGTTGGTGAAATAAATGCAAAGCAACCTTTTGAATTACACGTCATGCTGCATGTCTTTCACTGAGTTGTAGAGAACATCAGTGCTGAGGTTATCCGTCTGCTGTTTCCACCCACTGAGAGAATATTTAAATTCTGGTGACAGATTATGAAATAGATACTGAAATTTCTCTAAGGCTAGTGCTTCTGAAAAAAGGAAAAAAAAAGAAATAAGAGAATTTCATAATATAGCAAATGTCTCATGTTTTGCATGCTGTACAACTGGACAGGTGTTTTGTGAAGAATCCCCAGGGAATGTCTGCATTGATGTAAACAGGAAAGAGTTCTCATTTCATGAATCACTAGATTGTCAGTGATGCATTACAGCTTGTCACAGATATTATGGAGCAAAAATGAGGTCTTACCCTGAGTTTTATACCCCTATGACTAGAAAATTTGGACCAAGGGATTTGTACATTTTAACTGTAACCATCAATGGCAATTTTTTAAACTGCAGTTATGAGTATTTTTGAGACACTTTTTCTTTGTAGATTTTCTAACTGGATACAGCAATTAATCCTTTAATATTTTCTCACTGATAGCTCTTCTCTTCTGTCAAAGGCAAAATATGACAGTACTGAATATCAAGCAATTGATTTGTGAAATAAATATTGTAACACATTAGTAAAAAGTTTTGTGAGTTGATCTCTGAATAGTGATCGATAAAATAGCTCCAAAATATACACTGTGTGTAGTAGTAGGTGTACTGGAGAACCAGGCATTTATGAGTGACACTATGAAGCAGGAAACACTTTTGTACCTCTCATCATGCTCAAAGAAACATGTTGGTAGAAACTGGTGGAGAAAGCTGAGATAGCCAAGGTAATGAGATATGCTTACCCTTCCTAGCTCAGAGGAACAGAAGACTAGATAAATACTCATACAAGGCAGAGAAAATAGCATTCTTCAACACTGCTGAATACTGCTGTAAAAAGAGTGTGGGATTGTTGGTCTTTGGCATTTTTTACCCCACCTTGGTGGTCATTAATTTCACTGAGAGATATATGAGTGACAGATCTACTTGTGCAAGATTTGAGGAAATGGTACTGGACTTAAAAAAATTAAAATTACGTGTGTAGCTACTTGTAAAGTTCTTTTTGGTTTGGAATTCTTTTATTTCCTCCCAAAAGTCTCTCACTGAAGACTGTGTGTCAGTCATGGTGTTCACAACTTGGTGCATTGCCTTGAACTTTAAGGATAAACCTGTTGTAAATTTTTTGCTTGGGGTGTTTGTACCACTAGCTAAACAAAACATATCCGCTTCTTTAAAATGGCGTATTATTATTCCTTAATACATTGTATAAAATGAATATGCAAATGAATTTGGAATTTATTCACTTTTGTGTAATAGAATTTTGCCTTTGACTGTTCCCAGCTGATGCCACTTTGAGGGAGTTATTCAATAAGGGCAGAAAATACAGCTATCACCTTTGCAAAAAATATTTTTGACCTTGCGAATTTCCAAAATTTCATTCCATTAATTTGAAAGCTAAGATTTAATGTAGTGAACATCAGGCAATCTGTAGCACTTAATCTACTAACTCAGCAAAACACCAAATTAATTCAAATTTGAAAAGGCCTCTCCATCTGTAGCAAAAGCATGTTATCAATTACATATTGAATTAAATAAGAGATAGGAATATTTTTGAAAGCTTGAAATTTATGGTTTCATTAGACTGAAAAATTAAACCTAAAAATGTGTAAAAATCCACATTAATAATTTAGTTTTAGCACATAAATGCAAATGGCTTGGAACTGAGCTTCATTTCAGACTGTAAGTGGTAATTACCTAGTGACACCTCATGAGGTTCATTAGAACCTTGCTCTTAATAGAAGTGGGGAGCACTAGGGATCTGCACAAATATGAGGATTATGGTATTCAATCACTACAAAGTGGTAATAATAAAACTCCATTAGATGGGATTTCCAAATATGAAATCCAAGAAGACAATCAAATATGAGTGAGTTAAATGATCATTTAAAAGTACTTTATTTAGTGAGTTCTCTTTTCTTCTCTTCATGAATGGGTTGCTTTGTACGAATTATTTTGTTGCTTGAAACAATAATATTCAACAATTAGAAGATGGAAAATTCTTTCTTCCAAAGTGTTGATCTTATACAAGGCCAGTCTACAAACTGCATTCAGTTATTAATTAGTATTTTAGTATTTGTTATTCCTAATTTTTGATATATAATAACTACTTCTATGCAAAATTATTTCCGGTCCTTTTCTGGCCTATTAACCACAAGATGCATGTTCATATACAAATATACACATAAGAATTTATATTATGGTGGCAGTAATGATACAGAAGCCTCCTCTTGACCAGCATTTTACGTTGATTTGAATTAGTATTTAAAAGCCAAGCACATGACAGACGGTTTTAGAGTGCATGCATGCCATATGTAGAAATCAAAGTAGAAAATTAAAATGATAATGAAAAGAGAAAGATCTACTTCTCTCTCTGCAAAGCAGATTTTAGATAAGAGGAATCTCTTCTGCTGTTCAAGTTTGTATATGTAATTCCAGCAAGTAAAATGGTTAAATAATTTTCTATACTTTCTTTTCTGTCTTACACCAGTGAACTCAGGTTCCGCATTTTTGCTGATGTTTTATTTGCACTCACTACTTAATATGTTGCAAATACTCTGCCTGTATTTGTGTGAGGGAAATTCTTCTGATGACAGTTTTGTGAGCTTGTCTAGAATCCAACACAGTATTCAGGACCTCATGATCTACTGTGACATTTTATTCAGGTAGAAAAAAAATGTACATCTACTACTCTTACAAAGCACCAAGGCCTTCACTTTTTCCCCATTCTTTGTTTTATGCCCTCCTCATGTTCTCATACACTGTCTTTTTGTTGATAACATAAAATTTTATGTCTTATTCCATTGCTTTGTCAGTTGGCTGTATCTCATGATATCCTCACCACTACAGCTTTATCATCCGTGAGTTTATAACTATGCCAAGCATTACCCTTCCAGATTCCTCTTTCATCTGTTCCTATGCAGATCCAAATGTTCTGTTCTTTTTATTTAGTTGTGAAAAACTTGTGCTTGTACAAATTGGAAGGTTCACTAAAGAAAGGTGCTTAAACAGTTTGGATAACTTTGCAAATGGCCTACACAAGATGCAATTCAGGACGCATATGTAATTATTGCACATTGGTAACTGTCTTTTTAATCACCCCAAATGTCCAATTGCATGTTTTGAACTTGCTGATCTTTACAATAATTTATGAATTGAGGGCTGTTTCAGGAGAAGATAATGTTAAAATTCCATCTTTAAAGCACGTAAGGTTTACAGTTGAAAATGCCCAAGCAATATTGAAAATCAAGGATGATTCTTGGAGAATGCTTATTCTGGTTGGGCAGATGGATTTTTTTATTATTTCATATATTTTCTCAGTAAAAGCCAGATTTTTAAGTCATTATGCTATTCCATCAATATGTAATCTAGACAGTCTCAGCAATAATATGTTTATGAATCTATTTTAACTTCTATATTGTTTCCTCTTTTACACCAGAAGTTTCACTGGTTTTGGTATTCTGAAATTCCCACTTTTCCTCTTACACTGCATAACAATTCCTATATCATGTGGATCTTAACCAGCACATTCAATTTAAAATGCAGTACTTTACCCAGTGGTCATTACACCATGCAGTTATAGCTTTAACAAAGTATTAGTGCCACTGTTTTTCTCATTAAATTTCTCCTAGAGATAGATTTCTTTCATCACAGTTGCTGCTTCATTGCATAAAAAAAGACTTTACTCTTCTATAGTTTTTCTATAATTTGTTCTGTAGTTTCTCATTAACCTGTTTTTCCCAGAAAGGTTATAATCCCTTCCAGTCTTATTGTATGTAACTCAAAAATTTCTCAGAATGACATTTCTATAGCATCCAAATTCTTTGTACTTAGACTTGAAGAAAAGTGACATTAAGATCAAAATACTTAGGTCTGTGCTGTCTCATCAGCAACTGACCTCAGAGGAGATATTTTTATTTAATCCAATAGCAAATTGGATAGATCATAGAAAAGTTGTTGAAAGCAACCTTTAAAGTTTATCTAAAATAACTCCCCTGCAATGAGCAGGGACATCTTCAACTAGATCTGGTTGCTCAGAGCCCTATGCAATCTGACTGAATGTTCCTAGGATGAAGGCATCTATCACCTCTCTGGAAACCTGTGCCAGTGTTTCACCACCCTCATTGTAAAAATTTTTCTCCTTACAGGTAGCCTGAATCTAGCCTGCTTTAGTTTAAAACAATTAACCTTTGCAACAGAGTCTGCTGAAATGTTTCTACCCATCTCTTTTATGAACCCCCTTTAGATGCTGTAAGGCTACAATAAAGCCTTCCTGGAACTTTGTCTTCTCTCTCAGCCTTTCCTCGTGGGAGAGGTGCTCCATCCCTCTAATCCTGATGTTTCTGCTCTGGTCTTGCTCCAACACTCCCATGTTCTTCCTGTGCTGGAAGCCCCAGAGCTGGATGCAGCATTGCAGGTGGAGCCTCACCAGAGCAGAGCAGAGGGGCAGAATCCCCTCCCTCCCCTGCTGCCCACGTTACTTTGGATGCAGTCCAGGGAATGGTTGCTGCAAGATCCTTCTAGAACAGAAAGAGTGAGTGCATATCCTTTTTCAAACATTCCAATCATTCATAAAATCTTTGAGATCATACTGTGTAAAATATTTCCTGTTGATCTCAAATTACTTTTGATTTCCTTGAAACGTTTTCTGATTAAATAAACTGTTCACAAGTAGTGCTTACACTGAGAGGAAGTTGAAAACTCTCATTATGTTGCAAAGTAATTCTAATGTTTTTATCTTTGATATTAAGTGGTCTGTAGGTGAATCCAAGCTCATTTGTTGCTGCAACAGTTTGTAGGACTGTCCCTAAAATCTGAACCTGTCCATCATAAGAATTTTTGCTATCTAAGAAACACTGCCTCCAGGCTTTCAGAAAAAATACAGCTGTTTCATTTCCAGCCATTTGTCTAAACTGAAATACAAAAAATTTATACAACTTACAGCATCTGTATCATTTAGTGCTAGAACTGTTAAGGACTTAAGGTCAAAGTAAAAAATTCCCAAAACTTAAAAGCTTTCTGGTTATAAATCACTGTTTTGTTAGAGTCAAACCATCTAATGTTGACACTTATGTAATAAAATACTTTATTAATATTAATGCTTTAGAAATGGCTACTCTTCATATTTGAAGTATGAATATTCAGAAAATATATGTGAAACTCCTTGGACTGACTCTGGAACTATTTGAAAACAAAAAAGCTCAGTTAATTTAATAATGAACATCCAACAAATGAATAATTAAAAAGAAAGAAAGATAACTGCATTATCCAGTGGGACAGTTATGTATTATCTATAATGAACATATGTGACCCTTTGCAATCTCTGGTTGCATCTGAAAGCTATTCTCAAAATAGCTGACTCACAATATTTCTGAGTTTGAAGTCAGATGCATTGTTCCAGATGAAGCTCATTTAGCTGGTTAAAAAGTTGTTTCATAGCTTCTTCTATGACATCATAATCTGTGAGAGTTATCATCACCTGTGAGAGTTATCACCACTTACTAGGAGCACACCCACTCCTACTAATTTGCTTCTGTAAAATTATCTGGGTTAGAAAACACTTCTACTATTAGCTTATGCTAGTGCTGAGTGCTGATCTGAGGGGTGTTGATGAGAAGAAAAAGTGACAAGGAGTGGAGAACAGTATGGTCTTAACCCCGCCGCGCTGCAGCCTAAAAAAACCAGAGCAAACCATTGTCTTGTGTGATCTCAAGTTATTTTACTAGCTAGCCCATGAGATGCCCAGTTAGTAAAATAACTTGTGAATAAATTGCTTGCCTAAGATTTATTCTAATATACTGTTGCTTCACTTGCCATTTGGTAGTCAAGAAAAAATTCAGATGCATGTGATCACTTTGGATGGCTGGCATATTTGATCAGAGTGATACAGTTAATTTGGATTACTGCTGAGGAACAAGAATAAGGTAGAGGAGACACATGCAATTTCAAATTCAATGTTTGTAATTAATGACAGTGTACAATTTTTAGACATGAATTGAAATATGTTCTTGTGTGCCCCAGAAGTAAAATAAATCTGTTGAGGCTCTGGACTAGGAAATATTATTCTATAGATGATGTAGCAGAGGGTTGTGTTTTATGTCTTCGTAATAAATCTCCAAAGTTTAGAAACACTGGAACCAAATTTATACTAAGATGTGAATCTGATATTTTTTAGCTCATTTAACCCTATTAATGTAACTGATGTTACCAGGATATTTCTCAGATTGCAGTTATATAAACACACTCGGAGTGTAAATCAAGAAAAGATTTAAACATATTACCCTTTAGAGCTACCAACTTCTGGCTTAAAAGAATTTTGCTTACTTTGGAAAGATTTAATTCTATATTTCCAAACAGTTAAAATACCATCCAGCCTAACACCGTTTTTTTGGAATTATCACAAAAATTAATTCTGTTCAATTTTCTTTTTTAATTCCACTACCTGTGGCAATTCAATTCTAACAGAATGTAAAGCAGTACCATAAAATTAAAATTCTGGTGATTAATTATTGCTATAATGACCCTTGGCATAATAAATATGTAAATATTGGATATTTCTTCAGTATGATGACTTTTACTCAATATTACGGAAATAACAAGATAAAGATCAGTTTAAATGTACATTAGTAGAAAACAAGCAAGTTTTAATGCTTTAATTTGGAAAAGGCTGTGCAATTAAAACCAGACAGCTGTTGTGGAAACCTTAAGGTTTAATGGGAAAAGTTATAAATCATGATTTATGGTGAGAGAATGCAATTTCTTGGAGTTCCAGAAGCGTACTTTATAAGTTTTTTATATAAGTTTATAAGATCTGCAAAATGTCACTTAAATGGTAGCCAGGGATATAATTTGTGCTTCCCATGAGAAAACAGAAACAAATTTAAAGCTAAAGAGAGTGTAAAGCAATTGCATGTTCCAGTCATCAATTTATCCTCACACTATCTCTACAAAGTCCATTTTAACTGCAGTTATTTTTTATTTTACACTAACATTGGACAGTTCATGGTATGTCTGGGGTCTTTGACCTTCATGGGATCATAGATCAAGGATGCAATTTGTCCCCAAACTAGCAAACAACAGAACAGCCTTATTTCAGAGTTCATCTTCAGAGCATGAATAATGTACATGAAGGTACAGAGAAACGTTAGTGTGTGGGAAAGCACTGGGTTTATAGTGGGTTTAGTGTAGGGGAAAGCACTGGCCTTATATGGCCAGCTCCTCCTCTTGCTGACAGGGTTGAGCAGCAAGGAGATGTTAGAGAACATGACTGAAGCCATAGGTGTGTTATTGGCTGAATGTGTTGATTATGCCCATTGCAAAAATTTTATATAGGGACATTTGTCCTTTGACGTAATAGGATATTTGGACATATAGGATATTTGTTAAGGGACAAATCATAGGGACAGATCATCAATACCTGACCTTGTCCCACAGCAGAGGAATCTTAGATTGTCAATGGAATGTCAATGGATGGGAAAATCTTGGCCAATAGTCTCTCAGCCTTGTCATGAAATGGTAGAAGCAGAACCTCTGAAAGATTTTTATTTCCTGATGGTTTCTGTGTCCTGTTGGATGGCCATGTGTCTTCATTGCTAGAAGGCCCAAAATATAGGTCTTCAACACCTTCTTCCACTTTGCTGCAGTAAGAAAGATATTCAGCAATGTCACAGAGATAATTTTCTCTTATGTATTCCAGAAATGGTGATAACCAGCAGAGGAGACTGAGATTGGTGCCTGTTTTTTCTTCAGTTGTCAGAGGCTTCACAGAAGGTAAGCTATTACTCAAAAGGGGAGCTTACACAAGTGAGAGAATATCCATTCTATTGGAAATTATTGTTTAAGTCAAAACCAAGCTGCATGTTGTTTCCAGTGTCAGTTGTCTGTGTCAAAATCTGATTGAACAAGCCTATGGTGGGATTGATTTTGATGCTGACAGACATGCAGTGGCAACACTGGTGCTACAGACAGAAGCACAAGGCACATGGGTGCTGCCATTTTCAGAGCTATTAGCATTCCAGAAACTGAGAAAGCACAGAAAAAAAAAACAACAAAAAAACCAAAAACCCAAAACTCTAAATATGTAAACACGTAAAAATTATTCAAATTCAGGAAACTATTTAAGCAAACAAGCAACAGAAATAAAACCCAGAGACCAAATATTGAGCAGCATACTCAATTTCCTAATCTGTTTTCATAGCCTATTAGGCCTGTAAATCCACAGCAGGAGACACACAGACATGCACATTTTTAAATTTAGTTACACTAGGTTAGAACTGTAGTATTCCACAAAATGGATAAACCCTGAAATGTTACAGTTTTATCCTCATTTTCTGAGCTGTAAAAATGATAAGCATGGAAAGATCATAAGCATGGAAAGATGCTTTGTAACTACTGTTCAGTACTTTTAGGAAATTGAAGCATTCTGGTTATGTTTAGAAAAAGAACATTGTTGATTGCTCAAATAAAGATTCAAGTCTTCATTTAGAAATAATTATCAGATCCACGGATTAGGGGAACCTGTGTGTGAAAGTACACATGCCCATATAAATACTGGAAAACTATATTTAAGAAATACAAATGGCTTATTTTCTTTCATATTTTCTATAAGCCCAATATTTGAATCATCCTTTTGTGTGCATTTGGAGTTTCTTGCTCCACATTGTGGTGGGTTGTCAAACATCTGCTTGGCCTATTGCTTACTCCCTCTCCTCAAGAGGGTAGAGGGGAGAAAAGAGGAAGAACAGTGGGGAGAATGTTCATGGGTCAGGATGAAGGCAGGGAGATTGCTTACCAGTTACTGTCACAAGCAAAGCGGCTCACCTGGGAAAAGACAATGCAACCACTCCTAATTAAAATAGGTATTTATTAATTTGGGTAGTGGAAAACAGAAAGAAAACTGTTAAAGTAGCACCTTTCTCCCTAAGTCTCCCCTGAATCCCTTTCCAATGTTCTACATCATTCTTTCATTTCTGGCTCTTCTAACCCTGCTCCAAGTGGTGCAGGAGTTTACATCAGCACATGGCTGTTTCTTTGCTCCTGTGTACTGCTCTTCCTCCTGGCACTTCTGTGCTGCATGTGGACCCTTCACAAGCTGCAGGGGAGATAGCAGCTTTTCCATGGTGCTCCTCCTTCTCTGACATCAGTTTTCTCTCTCATTTCTCACTCCCTTTTCCCCTCCTCCTCTCGCTGTCTGGCATTTTATGAATTTTTTAAAATATGTTTTCATGGAGATGTCATCAGCTTGGCGGATGTGTTCACTTGTGTCCTGTGGTGGGTCCATTGGAGCTGATTGCACCTGATTGTGTGTGGCACTGAGCAACCCTGGCTCCCCCCACAGAGACCCTCTACAGCCCCACCTGGACACCTTCCACCTTGCCAAGGACTGAAAAATTTTGCAAAATTTTAATCGTATAGGAAATCCTGTTCCTTTCCAATTATTTTTTTTTTTTTTTGTTTCTCTCTGATGTATATCACAGGAGACCACGTACTCTGAATTGTGTATGAAAGTTGAAACTGCAAAAGCATTGGTTAAAAATTACA
The DNA here is from genome assembly GCF_028769735.1 of Zonotrichia leucophrys gambelii. Taxonomy (NCBI): domain Eukaryota; kingdom Metazoa; phylum Chordata; class Aves; order Passeriformes; family Passerellidae; genus Zonotrichia; species Zonotrichia leucophrys. The sequence continues at coordinate 21,863,472 of NC_088173.1, read as the reverse complement.
AAACATGATCCAGAATACCAGCTATATTGCTAAGTCTTTGCCTTCAGAATACATAATTTCTTTTCATCCTTAGCACTGATGATTTAAATTGCCATCTTCCCTCTCCCCACCAAAATAATTCTGAAATATTGCATTGGTTAAGAAGAAAAAGTACATCACTGCTGGAAAATTTAGCCTTAAAACTTCTAATTTTCAATAACTGAGATGCAGTTAACCAATTACTTTTATTGTCTAATTCTCAGAATTTAACACCTTTTAAAAATTCTGCTATAAACATCAGTTGTTTATAGCCCTGCAGTTGTAAGACAATGCTATTTGCAGCTTGGCAGGTGTTTAATCTCTGGTGACTGTGAGATAGGTCATTTATCTCTGCCTGAAAGCTCTTTGGTAGTATTTCCTGTCATTAGCAGTGAAGCTGCAGGTCTACTCACATCCATTTGGGCATAGGAGTCTGTTCTTCTAGTTCACCTTTATGGCAGATGTTAGAATAAAAGATATCTTGGATTTTAGTCAGTGCAGTAAGAATTTTTTAAGGATTAGTAATCACAGTTCTGGCATGCTAATAAGAGAAGCACAAAGGCTGAAAGACTGGGTGTTTGACCTTTTATGACAGGAGCTTGCAAATCATACTGTTACAAGCTTTGCTTGCCTACAGCTTCAAAGTAAATAGCTACAAAATGTTCTGCTATAGTGCTGAACTTTTAAAAGAAATTAGTAAGGAGAGATTCAACTGCTGACAAAAGAGAGAGTACTTCACAAAGGGGGCATAAAGAAAAGCACAGGAAAGAAGCAATCAGAGAGGAAAGCTAATGCAGGAATGAAGTAAGAAGAGTACTTTATGTGCTGGATATGATAAAGGCTGGACAAAAAATTAATCAGCTTCACATGAGTAGCCTACTTTTTAATGAAGTACAAAGCTGTCAGCAAAAGAGAAAATGTCACCAAATGTCAGCAACAGAATAAGCACAATATAAATCAGAACATATTCCTTGAGATAAAAGTTGCATAAACTTCATGAAACTTTCCCAATCAAGTTCTAAAAGAAGAAGAAAAAAATCTTTACAGAGAAAATGTCAGTGCTAATACAGTCAAACAGAAAACTACACTAATGGGACAGAATGAAAAATAAAATTATCTCAAGTTATAAAATACAGAATGACCTGATGAACCGCCTTGTACATGAGCCTCCAATTTTAGAGAAAATAAAATTTTTTAAATAAAACCCAAGGCAGTGAATTGTTTTATGAAAATTTAAATGTTTTGTTTTAGTGTGTGAGTTCTGTGTAGTGTAACTTAGGTGCTTATTAGTCTCCTATTCTTCTACTGTAAATAAATTATGCCCTTTTGTATCTTTCTTGCATTTAGATGCTTTATTTCTTCTTTGGCAATAAAGAATAGCTTCAGTTGCTTAATAGAGAAGGAGCATCTTGGGCTCAGGTACCTGGAGAGCATAACCTTGCTTATCATATTCCACTGCCTGAAGAACATTTTCACCCTCTTTTTTTTTTTTCTTCAAACACCCCTCTCATATGTTTAGGAGAAAGTGTCCTCATTATTATCTCCTGACATTTTTTGCTTTGTATGAAATAAAGACCTGTTAGTACAAGCTATGAAACATCCATAATCTATAGTGGATAATCAATCTATGGATAACTTTGGGTTTTAATTATACTATGTATAATGCATACAATAGAGGGAAGGAAGGAAGGAAGAAAGAAAGATGTAAGTAAAGGGGAATTGGGTAGAAGAAATGCATTACCTTGAAACAATTGCAAAATTTTTTTTCTATCAAAAAGGAAAGAAAACAACTCAAATAAAACAAGTGTAATTCTACTGTCACGGAAACACTGGCAAGATCACAAGTCTCTAGGCTTTAGGTCTTCTATGAGTTTAGTAGCATGTTTGGTGCAGCATCATCAACATCTAACAATGCATTATGTGCTTCTGCTGGCTCTGCAACAGCCATGATAGGTTCTGATGATTTAAGAAAAAAAGAAAAAAAAGAAGGGTGTAAGAAAAATAAAGAGAAGTAGAGAAAGTAAGAACCAAGTGCCCTCTATGGTAGTCAAAAAGTTACTAATGGAATGGAAGGTATTCAAACAAAACAAAACAAACAAAATTATATATATACATGGATATATATCCACACACAGATAAAATCCTTTAAAAGAAAAGATGCTTCAGGAAAGAATATCTCAGAAGAAAAAAGTCTGAGCTATGGGAGAGGTACTTTGTTTAAGAAGTACTTTACTGTCTGGAAAAAAGCCTACATTTCTTTATAGAAACAGATGCTACTGATTATTGTCCTGATTTAGGTACTCAAGAGATACAAGACCCTCAGTCATCACTTCCTCTTAATCACCCTGGCACTGGGTTTTCTGATTCCTGTTCCTAGACTTTCTTTCTATAAACTGAAGGGTTGAGATGGAACATGTGGGATTGTGAAACCTACAAGATGAAAACAGTCTGACCCTGGGTTTTCTGATTCCTGTTCCTAGACTTTCTTCCTATAAACTGAAGAGTTGAGGTGGATCATGTGGGACTGTGAACCCTACAAGATGACAAAGAATTTAAGCCCAAGTCACCAGCACCTGTGATCCCCCTCTCCTCAAGCTTTATGTGTGTATTGATGATGAACAGTGACATCAGAACAGTGAACAAGTGGCTGTCCCATTATTTCCCTTACCTCTGACTGCTGAAAGATCCAATTCTCAAAGAGTTATAGAGCTCTGTGAGTATAGTCCCACTGAATTCAACAGTAGAATTTATGTTTGTGTTTATTCAGTATATGGCTCCTCCAGGCTTTTCTTCCATGGACAAATGCAGCCAAATAAAAACAACCAGAATCGCAGAGGTCCTGCTCTCTATGACAGTTTTCTGTGGTGGTTTTTGTATTCCAGCTCTCCCATTCTTATTTTATTTCCATTGAAATTAGTTGGTAATTTAAAGGGTGCATTTAAGGCCTGTTATTCATTGTGAGATTAGTGTGGACATTCAGACTCAGATCAACAAAGTACTCACCCAGGGATATAGGAAAGTTTATGAGCTCTAAGGAACTTGTTCACTAGACAGGAGGAATGTTAGCTGGTGCTACAGTAATTAATGGTTAAATTACCCTTGGGTAGTAGGTAGTAGGTAGCATAACTTTACAATCTGGTAGCTTTAAATTTCACTACTAATTGTAGCAGTGGGAGTTAGAATGCAGGTTGAAGACATAATGAAATTACCATAGGGAGGAACAGACTAATGAACTGAAGTCCAACAAAAGTTATGGCTACATTACTGTCAACTTGAAAATCTGTAAATAAGAGCTTTGAAAACCGTTGAGGGCACTAGACAATGGGTTTTATGTGTATATAAGTATGAAATGTGGATTGGGAGGAATAATTGAGTTTGCTAGATTGTCAAGTACGTACTTGGAAAAAAAATCACTTGGTCATCATTTAATCTTCTTTGCACACCTTTTTCATCTTATTTGCATTTTTAATGCAAACCCCCACAGAATATCTCTTCAATCATACTGAATTGGTTTGTGTCAAGCAGTTAATGCATACACAACTTTGCAAGTCTTTTAATTCCTCAGCAAAAAACTTAGAGGAAAGCATAATAAACTTTTTATGTTTTTGGTACTTGGAAATTCAAAGTCAAACTTTCCTAGTTTTATTAAGAATTCTGAAATCTTGGTTTATTGAATAGTAATTCTAAACCAGCTTTTTAATGAACTCGACTATTTCAAACTAAATTATTTTCAGTCAATAAAATATAGATGAGTGAATCCAGTGCTTTAGGAAATGTGGCTGAAAAATTATCCCTATGGATGTCTTTACTTCTGGGTATTTTATTATGAATTTATAGGTTTATTTTTAAAGTTCCTGTTCTTTGGAAATGTCATATGAAAATCAGGTGTGTTGCTCTACCTGCTGCAGTTTGAAAGAACAGCATTTGACCTTCCAAAGGATGTTACAGCCAGTATTTGTTGTGGAAGTTTAAATGCATTTGATCTGTTTGATCTATCAATCATCTATAACATCATTTTCTCATGTACTGTGAGGCTTTTTCATGGATTACCATTTGTATCAGCTACATCAGCTGTATCAGTTTCACTTATATCAACTATTATTTTCAGCTTTATGCAGACCTGTATATTGCCTAGCCTGAGAATTGTTCCAGTAGTAGAAATTCCATTATTTTACTGCTCAACCTGTGCCATCACTTTGTCATTCTAATCTAAATTATTACCTAATAACCTGCCTTTTCTATTGTAAATGAGGCCTGTTTTTTCTTGTCCTGTATGTCACTGTAATGCAGGAATAACTTATTTTCCCTTTGTTCCACAGCTTTTAACATAATTAAAATCTATTCCACATCCACATTAATGCTAAGAAGATGTCCAGTATTCTCTTTCCATGTTTTCTGTACCTCTGACCACCTATTGATCATCTCTCTAAGCTGTATCCAGTTAATTCCCTTCTTTCTTAGACTGCAGTTCCAAGGCTGCTCAATTCATGAAGGCTGTGCCCCGGATAATTAGGGCAGGGACAGGCATTTAGACTCAGATCTGCTACCTAGGTGGTTCTTTTGCATCCTGTCCCCTTTATCCTATACCTGTTTGGCTGCTGTTGGACAGCTGGAATGTCTTGCACAAATTTCCAGTTTTTCACCTGTACATGGTCCTGAAATTTAGGGGCCATCTCTCTTACCTTCATGCAGGTTCACTAAGCATCCTCTGCCCCATTACCTGTGACATTAATGAAGTCATTGAATGGATCCTAACTAAATACAGGCTTCTGTATATCCCCCAAGCCTTCTGAATTTCATTATGCTAACTGCTCTCTAGCTACAGTTATCTATGATTATCCAAGGTGTTTTGCACCTACCATCTAGAAATTAAATCCATTTGAGCTTTCTGGCCTCTTATGGGCCTGTATTATCACATTGAAGTATATGATCTTTATTACTGCTGCAATATTTGTCAATGGTTTGCTCAGATTTTTCTCAGAACTAATCACAAGCTGGTTATATTTCTTTAGTTCCATTTTGCTAGCTTTTTAGATTTTGTTTTTTTTTCCCCAAAAGCACTATACTTTCTACATTTGCTAACACTGATTTCCATTCTTTTGGCATTTAAATCCACCTTGATGATTTCATAAAGAGAATGATTCTATGAGTCTTCAGATCATCCTTTGGGTATCTCAGGTAAAACTCAATCATGTCTCAAGGTTTTGAAAATTTGTTACGTAGATGTTACGTTATAAACTTTTCCTTCTCTTTTCTCAGCTGACACCATACTACTTTCTTTGTTACCCTTAATTAAACTACCTTTAATCAGGCATGCTTCCATTTTCTCTTTTTATGAAGACTGATGCAAAAATGTGCAAGAAACATTTCAGCTTTCTCAGCATCCCCTGTCACTTTTTCTTCCTCCACTTATTACCAGATTTCCTTGGGCTTTTTCTACCTATGAATGCGTTTAGTAGTATTTCACATATTAACCACTCATCCCTGAAGTTTACCAAAAATTGGTATGACTAGACTGGGGCTGTTTTCTCAAAAAGTGGTTAGTAGGTGTAGTGGGAAGATATTCAGAACTGGATGATAATAAATTTCCTTCCTAATACCTTACAGTGGTGAATCATAAGAAACATGGTTAATAATTTCTGCTTCATTTTCAGTTTGAGTTTTTCTATTTTGAGCTTCCATTCATTAATCCTTTCTTTGGTACACCTCCTTTGCTGGGTTAACTGCCAGCCTTTTCTTTCTGTAAATGCACTTGTAAGCAGTGAAGAGTTCAATTTGCATTTCACCTCTGAGAAAAGAGCCTGAATTCTCCTTGCAAATGTCTGTCTCCAACAGTATATCTATGAACCCTCCTGGTTTTATTCACTGTTTCCTACTGATGTATGTCCTAGGATATTAATGATATCCTGTGTTCTATGATGGCTGTTAAAGACTGGTCAGGGTGGTAAAATGTGAATTTACAGGGTTAAAAAGAGCTGACTAGAAAAAGGTATGAGATTTGGAGATAGGGGGTGCTAAAATGTGAGAGGCAAAATGAGGAAAGAAGTAAGGAAATGGGAATTTCTATGTTGTGTGTTAATAGTGGAAAGATATTTTTCTTTTTAAATATCTGGATTGAATGAATTTTTGATTTTGTAGGTAATATTTGTTAAAAATTAAATTTCATTAACATCATAAAGATTTACAAATTAAGTGCTTCCATTTAATTTTCAGAATGGTATTGAGCCTGTCTGAGGACTTTGTTTTGACATATATGCCTGAAAAGCAAAAATATTAAATTTCTATGTTTCTGGTTTAATTAATAAAATATATAGTACAAAAGCATACAGATATAGGTGGCAAGTATATAAAAGCATAAACCAAGGTTGAAATTTAAATTCCTACACTTGAAAAATATGATGATATTATGATTTTAAAGGGATTCTTTTAATCCTCTCCTACAATGTTCTTTGTAGCATATACATTTAGGCATTGTGCACAGTTCACATGATAAAAATTTTGGTTTCAGGTACATTTAGAAAAATGTAGGGCCCTAATTCAGGACTAAGTAAATATTAAGAAATTAATGGAAATAAAAATATCTCCTCCTCAACTTATTCATTATCAGAGTCAGTAAGTAACTCCAGTTCAGTACTAACTCAAATTATTTATATTTAAATTAGTAATTCAAGTCACCTTAGTTGCAATGCAAGTGATCAGAGAACAAAAATACTCATGGAACCACAGCTGATGGCTCAATTAGTACCAGAGCACAGTTGCACAATCCTCTTGGAGTAGATGGGACTCCTGTGCAGTACTAGGTTAATCAGGAACATGCAGCTGTCATTATTTTCCTGCTGGCAGATCCTTTTTGAATTTAAAGTCCTATTTAACCTGAGGTGGAAACTTATGTATGTACATGAGAATGGAGTTCTAAATGAGGTATAACTCTTTCTGCTTCTGAGACTAGCGTTGCACTGAAAACAAGAGCACGAAACATTCAAGCACTTCACTAATACTTACACCTCCATTGGCCCTCAATTTCTGTTTTACTTTATTCTACCATCAACCTTCTTCATACAATAAAATGCATAATCAAAGCAGGGAGCTAAGATAAAAGTGAAAAAAGCACTAGAATCTCCACTTTGTGTAGGCTTTTTTTTCATAACAAGCTTAGTCTTTGATCATTTTCCATTTGATCAAAGAGAGCTTTGATGCTCTTTGAAGAAGTACTGAATTATTGGAATAAAGATATAGAATTTGATTCACATTTTCATCCAAATAAAATAAGCAAAAAAAGTGGACTAGTAGTTTGCAGTAGATATGTCTAAGGATATACAAATAATTGGAAAAAGCCCCCCACAAATATAAAGAAAAAGGGAGTATAATCTATTTACAAGTGGAAGTTAACAGCAGGAAAGAAAGCCAAATGTATAGCATGTTTTTTTCTAGAAAATGTGTCTCTAACTGCCAGTCAAACTGTGATAAATGTCTTCAGCTTGGGAGGAAATATATGCTTATGAATATCAAAGTGCAAAATGCATTGCAGATCCATGCCTGAGCAATATTTACCACAGCTGGAACGCTTTACTCTAAGGAATGCTAGAAAAGAAGGAATAAAAGTCTAGGAAAAAGCAAGTACAGTTTAGCTCTCTATGTTTTATGGAGTGTTGCACAGTAAGTGAGGTGAGGGTTTTTTTCTGGTGGGTTTTTGTTGTTTGATGACAAAAGTAGAAGAGTTCATACTTTTGAAATTCATCAAAATGAATATACGTAAAATCTGTAATCTGGGTCTAAACTCATGTTTTTCAGCCGTTAATGAAATACATCAGTTTCATTTTGGAGGGTGGATGGTCAAAGGCAGCCACAAAACAAAGCCAAATTTCAAAGTACATATTCTTTTGTTGTTGTTGGGGTTTTTATCTTTTTTTTCCTTTCAGTTTTCTGTTTTTCCTCATAAATAGCCCAGTGCTAGAAAGTGCCAGCAAGGTCAGATAGACAGAAAAAAACTGTAAAGACTGAAAACTGCATTTAGTTTAGAAAGGAAAAGACTACTATTCATATATGCATTTTGGTCAACTCACTTTTATTGTAGAACAGTTATTTAATGAATATTTTGTCTCACTTGTAAATATTGATTTAAAGATGTAGAAGCTTTAGAAGTTTATAACTAATTATTCCTTTTTTCAGGAGAATGGTTACAGTGCTGGAGCTGTGTCTACCCTAAAGCAACTTTAATGATAGTTGTGTTTTAGGTCTCTGTGATTTAATTGAAGTAATGTTAGTTGAAGTTCTGGTACTCAATCTATTCAGCAAAATCCCTTCCTTCAATAGAGATTTTAATGATTTTTTTTTTAAAGTGGTATGAAAAGATGAGAAGTTCTTGTAAATTCAAGCTGATGTTTATTGTAGATGGTAGAAGGAGATTTATATAAGACAACTTGTCAGATTATTTTGGCTCTGACAATAAATAGACCTAACCAGGCATGAAGAGAGGCAAATTAGACCCATGCTAAACAAACAAACAAACCCTTCCCCCCCAAAAAAGCAAGAACCCCACCCAAAACAAACCAAAAACAAACAAAAAAAAATGAAAAAGCAAATTTTAGACAGAAATTCCAAACAAACATAAACCAGACAACCAGGTCTTGAAAATGAAAAAGACTTCAGCCACAGAGAATACAACTCGAGAAAGGAGGAGAAAGATGCTTCATATTCAAGGGAGGGGGCATCTGAAAACTTATTTTATCTGTCCCACCAGTGCATAGAGAAAAAGAGCTTCAGAAAGAAAAAAGAATAAAGCTGATTCCTACTCCATCTGCCTAGCAGAAAACAGAAGCAGCCTCAGATGACAACTTGGACATTTTTTCAGGTATTTTAGATCTCCCCAGAAAATTACTTGACTTCCTAACTCACTGAATTCATCTTCACCACCCTTATGTTCTTTTTAAAGAACTCTTAGAGTAACAGAGACATTACAGAAAGTTGCAGAAATGGTAAGTTTTGAATTAGGTGGATCACGTGCAGTTGACTCACTCTAGATTCGTGTTGGCGCATTAACAAATTAGAGATGTTGTTATATGCACACATGCTAAGTGAAGCATTTAAGAATAAGCACAGCTGAAGATGTTGGAGTGAGGAAAGTTGCAACACTGAGAAAACTCTAGGAATTATTAAGATAAGTAAATGAAAAACCCTACATACAGGGCTCTGTCTAAAAGAGTGTATATAATTCCTACATATTTAAAGGGAGTAAGACTGAGAAGCCATTCTCCATCTGTCTACATTGGTGAAATCAAGAACAGGATATTCCATACAGTGTGATAGACTTAAAAGAGGTTGTTCTGTCCTTGAAAGAGGTCAGTTTGAGGGATGATACTTACAGAGTATGTCCATCAAAACTTCAATCCATATTAATTCTGTAATTAATTATTAAATCATGGTAAATTTCTGTGCTTATAGTATTTGCCAGAATGAAAATGCATCTCTTTTTATTTTAGTTGAGTAATTCCTACTTTTCAAATTATGATAGGAATCTTTGTTCATATCCACTGATAAAGAGCTTATGCAAGTTAAACTTCTCTCTGGTTTGGGTCATTTTTTCTCCTTCTGTGGCTTTGCCTCGGAAGGCAAGTTCTGGTTTCTTTGAGGACTTGCTTTTCCATTGTCTTAGACATGAAAATGCTCCAAATGATTTCTTGTTTAGCTATATTTGCTGAAGAGTGAACTTTCTTTTTGTTTTGTAGTTTTAAAAAGAAATGAACAAAAATCTAGATGGCTAGACTCAGGTAATATGAAATACAGAGAACAATCAATAGCAAATGTAAAATATTAGATTGAAGCAGTGGGAAAAAACTGCATGCAGAAGAATATGATGCTTTCATAGAAAATTTTTGTTAACCTCTTGCAGGTATTTACTGACATGGTAATAAATTTTGGTACTTTCAGAAAAAAATAATTATAAATGTTTTATAGATGAAAATGAATTTTGGGAAAAAAGACATTCACCTGACATTTAAAATACTAAAGAAAACTTTAATAAAGTGGAAAGATACTTTCTGGAAAGATATTTTACAAGAAAAATTACTAAATATTATAGTCGAAATTAAGATTATAGAAAAACATAAGAGATGCAGATTTTAACTTGCAGTACAAATATATTGCCATGTAAATGTGTTCTATGTCGCTGGGGCTTTTTAATTATTGTATGGTGAATATTCCTTATCTTTGATGCAAATCCCACCAGAGTCTATATCCAGTTACTTCAGAGGATTCAGGCTAAACTGCAATCCTCTGGCCTGCATCAGATCAACAATGATAAAGGAAAAAACTTACTGTAGGTAGATAATTTATTAAGAGTCAAGAAACAGATGAGAGAATATTCTTGGTCCAATGGAATCTGCTTAAAGGCTAGAAAGTGTGGATATCATTGTTCTCAAAGCCAGTAACAATATGTACAGCTACAGAAAATAACTTACTTTCCAGGTTTTGAGAATGACAGCTGCTTTTAATGGAATCACTCACATTTAAATGGTTTACTGTGGTATGCTGGTCACTTTTGTAACAGACTAGAAATAGCATACATATTCACATATAGATGTCCTAAATTGCTGTGATGGGTCTTGTTGCTACAGAAAACCTGTGCATAAGAACAGTGTCCATATTCTTATTACAGCACAAATTTAATTCCAGTTTACTAAATTATTTATTTTATGAAAGAGAAAATAAGTTTTTGGGGTGTTTTTGTGAAACAAAACTTACAGTGCCTCAAGGTTACAATCCTATAACTGTTCTTGGAGTTGTGTATATATGAAGCAACACTGTCATGTTGAAAGTAGATCTATTGTTTCTTCTGATATATGTCTGCAAAAGTGTCAACTATTTGACTCTTCTACTGTATTAGAAGTTTTCATAGAGCCAAATTCCAAAGGCTCCAGCTTCTTGTTACTGTCCAGTCCCATTTATCAAGCACATTGAAATGACAAGTTCAAGACAGAGAGTTCTTGCTGCCCTTGGGCTGGCAAAAGCAGTCTGGTCATTTGAAAATCAGAATAAAGTTTGTAGCTGGATATAACAGTTTCATTTGGTGATTTTTTTTTTAAGTTGGTGAATTGTTTTGCATACAGTTTGATCCATAAGCAGAAAAACAATTTAAGGTTGGAAAAGGAAGGAAGTTCCTAGCATATTCTGAATGAAGATATATGGCTTCAATTCAGGGCACTGTATGTATCACAGACACAAATATTCTTGGTTGGAAAACTCCTCAAGAAACATTTTATTCTTGTTGGGATGTCTTCAGGTCTCTAAGCAACTGATTAAATCCTTGAAAGCGGGCCAAGAAGGTACACTAACAGGATTATGTGGTTAACCATTGGAGTAAATGAGTATAATGATTGCCAGGTTTGTTCAGGGCCTTTGTTCTCTTTGATGGTGGGTAGAGCTTGTGAAAAGAGGATAAAGCTAAGAACTGAACGTTTTAAAATAGGTTGTATATACCCTGGGCTGAAATAGCAAATGTATATTTTTAGCCCCTATATTAATGAAGTGGCTGAGGTATCACTCCTGTTTGTTTTTGAAGGTAAATCCTACTTCAGCTACAAAAAAGACACTAAATAAGACTCAGAGCATGATCAGGTAAGTGCTTGAGTGTCTGATATGCTGGTTTTAAAAGTTCAGCTGAGACATGTAACTAAGTGTGTGATTCTGCTGCAGCACAAATTAAAATAGAGGACATTTTTTGTGAATCTATGTACAAAAGTACATTCCAGGTTTTAGAGGAACAAGGTTTTCCTTTATTATTTGAGGAATTACAGAATGGTTTGGGTTGGAGACCAAAGATCATTTGGTTCCAAACCTCCTTGCATGGGCAGGGACACTTTCTGCTGAACCAGGCTGCTCCAAGCCCTATCCAACCTGGCCTCGTTCATTTCCAAGGTTGGGACAGCCTCAGCTTCTCTCAGTAGCATGTTCCAGGGCATCATGGTGAAGTCTTTATGGTGAAGAATTTCTTCTTAATCTGTAACCTAAATCTACCTGCTTTCAGTTGATAACTGTTAGCCCTCATCCTGTCCCATCACTACACTCCTTGAAAAAGAGTCACTGATAAAAAAATGTTTTTGGCTTTTCCTGCATAAGGAGTTTTATTATTCCCCAGGATGGGACACCCAAGGGGCACACTGCAGAGCATTTGATCACTGAGTTATCTTTTCATCCTCTTCCCTTTTCCTTGCTACATGTCTGAGTCCACATACCAAGCTCAAATACTGAAACTAGAAAAGTAAGAGTAAGAAAGGTAACAAGTTGAGAATAATTGCAGATTAATTCCCCTCTGGAGTTTAAAATGAATTAGGGGCATAGCTGTGCTCTTACATAATTTTCTGCCTGTTCTGTTCCCATGGTAGTAGAGCTTTTTTTGCCATCTCTTGCTACTGACTGCTGAGGAAATTTTAAATCTGAGTGTACATTGTTGAATCTCACCAGTAGAGATTTGATCTTTATAACAGAAGCCCACAAGCTTCCATGTAATGTGTATTGCATACACATACAAATGAATTGCAGTAGAAATAAAAATAATTCAAATGTCTTTAAGATGTCTTTAATTTGAAGCTCAGAATGGGTATAATGAAGTCGTGGGTCTCCTTTGTAACAAAAACACCCAGATGGGCTCACCATCTCCACTCCATATGGCACTTAGTCTCTGCTCTGCATCCTGCTGTGCTCACAGTATAATCCATATGGACCTCACTTGATTGGTTTCCTGTTCCTGCAACACTGACTGTCTGTGCATGGCTTTCCATCAAACATGCACTTACTGCTGAGAGAACACATTTTTTATGTGATAATTTCCTAGATTGTTGGAAATGTGAAAGTATTAAGTTTTTTGTGTGCTTTAGTCTGTGCTGTGGCTTTGGTCATTAGTGGTGAGGTAGAGTGCACACATATAAAGCCAATGTGCAGAATCTTAGCCAATTTATGAGTGCTTATATGCACCCTCTGAAGACAGCTAGCAAGCATTTCTCTGTTCAAGCAGCGCGTTCCTAGGGTGTGCAAGGCATTAAATGGAGGGCCAGGAATTTGGAGGAAGGCCATGGGCAGGTATCAAGTGGCTTCAGCTCTGCATGGGGTATAGGATGTAAGGGGAACTCTGTAATTGCTAGGGTGTCAACTGCATTCTTGAAGGTGAGAGGCAAAAAGGACAACAGAAGTGCAAGTTGCACTCTGTCCAGGTTTTCTCTTTTCAAGGTGAATTAGCAGTGCTTGTACACTGCAAGCTGAAAGTGATGCAACTCTAAAACAGGGTTGACACCTGAAGATCCCAGGTGATAGAAATTCCAGCTTTAATGCTCACTGGATGTGTGCATAAAAAACCCTGCGAGTCGCTCATTAAGTATTGACACAACTTGTAGGAGTTGATCTCACAATCATATCTTGCTAGTGTGCATAGGAAAGGGGTACAACTTTGATGTTATCAAGTTGTTTTGAAAGCTACATTTAGTTCTGATAGTCCTGATTCTAAAGAGATTAAGCAAGAGGGTGCAATGCTCTATGATGAAAGACCATAAGAACATGGCAGACTGACTACAAAGATAAAAATCTGGAAAAAGGGAAAAGAGAAGCTGGCCTAATGACTGAATGGTAGAGATTAAAAAGGATAAAGAGAAGGAAAAGGCTTTTTTTGATGTATCTTTTGTTGTAGTGAACCCTGCTAAAAAGCATTCTTTTGAACATATTGCAATTATCCTGTGGAATTGTGTCATTAAATATTTCTATAGCTAAGAAATATGTGGTATTCGGTAGAACTGATGATGAAAAAATTCAGAAATTTGTTACATGTTATATAAATTATCTATACTATATATTTTAAATTTTTTAATGTAAAAATATATGTCTTTATCTTATAGAAATGTACTTAGCTGCTGGCCAGTAAGATTTAGTATTATGCTTGTCACACACATATATATGTATATACACTATATATATATATATAGACACTATATATATATACACACACACACACAAGCATGTGCTCACATACACACATTTACATAAATGTGTGTATATAAATATATATATTTATACATAAATATATATATTTATATATAAATATGTATATATTTATCTCACAAAAAACTCAGAGAGTTTGGCATCTTCCTTGAACTGTGCATAGTAAAAAGCAGCATCAAGTAAACCTTGAGACTGGTGACAACGGAAAATTCATAAAATATAGGCATGCTGAAGGACAAAGGGAGAAATCAGCATCTTTTTGACAGTCAGTATCTCTTCTACATAGTAATGCATATATAAGGGAAAATACTTGTGATAAAATATACCCTATTATATCCTTTATTTTTATTGCTGTCATGACAGCTGATAAACTAAAACTGCTGATTGTGTCTCGTTTAGCGACGACTCGTAAAATTTTCTCCTTCTTTCCCATTTTGCCTTTACCATTTTCTGCAGACCCGAGAATAATTTAAACAAATTACCACTATAATCTACATCACAGTTTCTCACAATATTTATTTTCAGATATAATATTTTCATACCTATAGATTTACAGATGTCGATATGTTTTTCCAGGCGCCAGATTTGCTTGTGCTCCTCACACAGTTCTAGGTGCCCCCTGGCAGCCAATGTATTATCACCATGGTTGCTGTATCACAGAAACACAGAACAGGTGAGGTTGGCGCCTTTGGATCATCTGGTTGAAACTCCATCCCAAAGCAGGGACACCTAGGGCTGTTTGTTCAGGGTTATATCTGACCACATTTTGAATATTGCCAGGAGGCAGACTCCACTCCCTCTCTGGACAACCTGTTGGGAAAAAAAAAAGCAGCTTTTTCTAGCACTTAAGCAGATTTTTCTCTGTTCAAGTCTGTGCTTTCTTGTCCAATCATTGGGTCCCATGAGGAAAAGTTTGGCTGCATTTTCTATTCTTCCCCCATTAGGTATTTACAAATATCTAAAACATCTCCTCTGGGCCATTATTTCTTCAGTTTAAGCAGTCCCAGCACTTTCAGTCTCTCTTCATGTGACAGAGGCTCCAGTCTCTTAATCACCTTTGCTGCCCTCTGCTGGACCCTCTCCAATATATCCCTGTTTTCTGTGGAGACCAGACCTAGGCACAGTACTCCAGATGCATCTCACTAGGCTGAACAGCCCTCCCACTTCTTCCTAATCCAGTTCAGGAGGTTCTTGGCCTTCTATAGCACAAGGGCACATGGACCTTGGTTGATTTTCAGTTGTCTAACAGGACCCCAAGATCCTTTCTGACAAAGCAGTTTTTCAACCAGCCTGCAGCATGTACTGGTATGTGGGTTATTATTTTGCAGGTGCAGGAATTTATTTTTCTGTTTGCTGTACTTTGAGATTCCTGTCAGCCCATTTTTTCAGCTTGTTGAGATCCTTTTCATTATCAGCACCCCTTTTATCAATTTGGTTTATCAATTGCTTCTCTCAGTTTTTTATCATGTTTAAATTTGCTGAGCATCTAATACTATCTCATTCTCCAATTAATTAATGAAGATGTTAAAGACTCTTTGCCCTAGTATTAACTCTTTGTGTAGACTACTTCTACATCTCTTGGAGTGCTGCTGCTCTTCTGTGTTGTTTCTCCAGGAGATACTGAGGTTATTCAAGCTTCCCATGAGTATCATGGCTTGAAAAAATGAAATTATGTGAAGGTTTTGTCTGCATTTTCCTGATCAGGTGTCCTGTAGCAGACACACACAGTTGTGCTAACAACTTTGGTTTGACCTCTAATCCTGATCCCTGAGGTCTCAGCTAGCTCCTCATTCATCACAAAGAAGATCTTTATGCATTCACTCCCATAAAATGACTTTCCCTTTGTGCCATCCTGGCCTGTACTTAAATGTCCCTAAAGTGGGACATGCCTCCATCAACTGCAGCACTTCAGTTGAGTGAATTCTTACCTCACCTCTAGGATGCTTTCACAGCCCTGCAGCTACACACTGACCTCTATTTCTTCATTTGTTCCCCTGTTTCAAGTGTTACTATACAGGCACTTCAGAGAGGCACCCAGCCATGCTCATTTCCAGAAAAGGTATGAGTGTGTTCCCCACGATACTGTCTTTGCTTTCAGGTACTCCTTTAGTTCTGTGCCTGTGCTTAAAATGGACCCCTTTCAACTTTTTAAGAATTTTTTTCATAATAAGGATATTCCAGTCCACATCTCCCTGGAACCCTTGCTTGCCAGCCTAGTCCACCATTTCCTCATTTAATTACTGACTGGGGACTTTGTCCCATTTTTCCTACTTTAAAGCTCTTCCCACTTGCTTGCACAGCCTGCTGACAAAGATGATTTTTTCCCTCTTTGAAAGGTGGGTTCTGTCTCTTTCCAGCAGTTCTCAATCCTCAAACAGTCCCATGGTCACAGTGAAGCTGCTGTTGACCCGCAGAATCAGTGAGTCCCCATCAGGATCAAGGAGACAAACTCGCAGTGTGCTGATCTCTCGTCCCTGCTTGTTTACTTGGCCAGACACACCTTCTGCCGGTGCACTCCTCTTGCTAGCCCAGCCTCAGTAGGAGAGCCCGGGCACCCCTGCAGCCCCAGACCTGAAGAGATGCATCTGTACTCGAGGTGAGGCCCCAGATGTGCTGGGGAATTGCTCCAGTGGGGTGGGGACTGAGCCCTGCAGTGTCTCCAGTGCCACTGAGCAGCGCATGTGCTGCTCTCCCCAGAGCTTCTGCCCCCACTGTGCGCCCTTCTGCATGAGCTGCTGCCTCTGTGACACAGCAACCCATCACCACAGCAAACGAATTTCTAGTCTGAACTAGCTGGTACCTAGATATGCTTTGTAACTCTGCAGTGGTTTGCCTCACTCTGCTTTAATACAGTGTCAGAAAAATGCTTTGTAGTTTAACAGCAGGGGACTGTATTGTTTATTCAACAATAGATTAGGCCTGGAGAAGGAAAGGTGTGAGGGCAGGAATGGGTACACATAATCTCAAATACCAGCAGAATGTCAGACTTTTAATAACTTGATCAGGGCCAGAGATGTGTATTAACCTGTTCCATACTAAGGGAGATGTGACCTGGGCAGAGAATAATTGAAAAGGGGTTAGCAAAAACCAAATAATATCTCGGGGGGTTTTGTTGGTTTTTTTCCTTGCTTTGTTTTTTACTTAGGCTATACAGACTTGCATTTTGGTTCTAGGGTGTTTTCCTGTTTTACTGTAATTTTAGATGCCAAGTCGTCATTTACAAGTGGAGAAATAATCTTTCAAATGTCATTTTGCCACAGACATCAAGAAGTATTTATACACACAGATTAGCAGCCAGTGTCTTTTTAATGAGAAAAGGGTTGTCATTTTTCATGGTAGCAAATTCTGCTGTCATTGTTCTGTACTGTATTTTTAGTAACTCCATAATAAATAACTAAATACAACAAAGGTGGATTGCTCCAAAATGAGGAAATCTTCAAAAACCTTCACCAAACCTCCAAAATGGTTATCTCTAAGGAATAGGGAGCTACTTAAGTTTTTTTTCTTAAATATATTCTCTTTTAGTAACATATAGTAACAGCATATTAACAAATTTTATTAGACTCTAATTAATGATTTTAAGTGTTAACATTGCATTTAAAAATGAAAAAAAAATTGTAGGTCTATGTGGGTGGTGGGGAGACAAAGTCCCATAAATGTGGAATCATTTTATATGTTATATAGTCCCAAGTGCTACCAGAAACAATGAGTAACACCTGAAGTCCCAGAGTAATTTTTTTTCCTCCTGTGTACATTTAGCTCCTTCATTCTAGTTAACAGATCATGGCTCCAGCTGTCCTTGAAGTACATGTGAATTCAGACATTGATGTTAATAGAAGCTCTGCTGGACCCTGAGTAACTGAAATAATGCAGAAAGCTACAGTCCTCACTGTGAATATCGCCTAAAAGTAAGTGACCTGGACAACATTTCTATGGAGTGGACACTGTACTGACTTTGCAGTAAAATGAGGTGATGGTAGCAAGTCTAGTCTAGTCATGTCTGGTGCAGCATAGCTCTTGCCATTAGTTTCTCACAGGTTGAGTATTTGTGCTCCTGCAAAGGAATGAAATGTTCCTTTGTTTACCTGAGAACTAGATAGAACTGTGACCTGATAGTGACCCTTGTGAAGTAAGAAAGGACTGGTTTTAGGGATTTTATGACCTTTGAGTTTGTTTGTGATTTCTTCCCCCCCCCCCCCCCCCCCCGCTCCTCATTTCCATAGCAACAAGTTTTTGAACCTATTACTTCATCATTAAAAGAAAAATTTCATAGAATTGGAAAGAAAAATATTTCTGAAGTCCATAAGTCTGGTGTTCATGACTAATACTGAAGATTTATGAGGAACTACCTTTGTATTTCATAAGTTTACTTTATAATATCTTTTGTATACATGAAGAGAATTTGTTGTTGTTTAAATAATACAACATTTATGCTTTATTTTCTTCATTGCAAAGACCTATATATAGTATAAATTGTCACAGTTCTGATATACACCACAGTTAGACACATCATTATGCCTATTGAAACTCAGTAGGATGAAAGGTTGGGTCAAATACCACTCTGAAGTGGAATTTTTGTATTAACCTCTGTTCTAATCACTGATTTTCAGACTTTCAAAAAAGATGTAAGTGGATGTGGATTCACATTCTTGCTGCATGCACACTTTGGCAAATGGGAATTTGTTTTCTTGTACCTTATTTTACAGCAACAAATATCATTATATACATTTCTTTGATATACATTTGTTGCTGTGGGTAACCTTCAGAATTTTCATGTTTTCTGCATAGTAAAATTAGTTGCATGTACTGTAATCATACAGGGTTCCTGAAGATAAAAAGGGGAAAATGAAGCAAGTACTTTAAGCAATTTTAGTGAGTGTTGTAAAAATATGTAAGGTAACTGTGTCAGTTAACTGATGCCATTAGTTACTGTTGAAAGAGGTGAGCCAGAGTTGCAGCAAATGCAGGAACTTGTGCTTGGAAACAAGAAACCACTTATCAAAACAGAATTTTCCTTAGCTTTAGTGTCATCATGACAGAACTTCAGTTGTGCTATTAAGGAATATTTATATGTTCAAGCTAAGTATATCAACCTAAAAGGAATGAATGAATGAATAATATTTAGATACAGATCATAATGTTTTCTAACCTAGTGACAGGTCTAGAACTCCCCTTGTTTGAAAGGAAGCTTCTGCAGTGTGAGAGTAGATTGTCTTGCTATGGGCTCTTCATTATTCAAAGTTAGTAGGCTTTTCCTCACAGCTGTTGAGAGCATCAGACAGGAATGCAGAGATTGTTACAACTTCAGGTTCTTTCTACAGACATTTGAGAAGCTGGGCACACTGAAAGAACACCTGTATGTGTAGAAGGGCAAACACAATCAAACCACAGCAGTCATGATGCTGAGAGGGTGCCCCATGTTTGGTAAAATGTGATAGAAGTCCCATTCTGGTGCCTCCCTTCAGCCCCACACAGTCATCATTGTCTGTGACAGAAGAGTTTTCATAGTGAGATAAAATGTAATTAAGCAACACTGAGTTTGAAATTCATTTGGCAACAACTCAGATGTTTCTCAATACTTTGTGTTGTTCATTAGTATGAAAAACTGCGGCCTTTACCACATTTACATTCATCTGAGGAGTATGTAATGAGGGAAAGTAGCAAGAAAACATATAAAAGCTGTCTGTATAGCAATGCAATAGCAGTTAAGAAATATAATAAAATGAACACAACCACCTAGAATTAAATGCTAATTAGAATGATGTATTGTGGCCATTCACAGAGTTTGATCTAAGCTCTTGATTACTGGTGAGCACAGACTGCTCAGCAACAGGCAGATAAACTTTCTAGATCCATCTGTCTGCCAAAGTGCTTTTCTATATGATGTTCAACTGATTATCTGAACCAAACATTTTACTTAATGTTTCAGCACCAAAATATGTGTTTTATTTACTGACCATGGAGATCCCTCATCTCTCTCACTGGTAATAATTACTCTGTGAAAAAATGTTATTTTAATTTTCTGTATAGGAACAGAGTCAGGAAGAAATCAGCCATTGGGTTGTCGATTTCAGTACTTCAATGCTGTAGGGAAGCATTAAATACAGTGGTTTCCAATCCCTTCTAGCCAGGTAATACAACTGGAAAAAAATATTTAATTTTTATTTGTGTTGTTTTTTTGTCTTCATCATACTGACAAAATCAAAATATTTTATTGTCATTCTGAAAATCTTTGACTCCCTGTTGTGTTGTGGAACTAATCACTGCATACTTTAACCTTACTGACCTCAGAAGTACTGTTTGGAATTATGGTATTGTTGCATGGTGCAGTAGTTCAGACCACAGCTGATATACTATTAGAATATTTTTGTCTGCAGTTTAAGAAATCTGCAATGTAATACTGTGTTTCACAGGGATTTTGCAATAGCTTATAGCACTTAGAGTTGCACTTACAATTCTGCAATGAAAAAAAAAAGGAGAGAAAAATGGGGTAGAAACATTAAAAGAGTCTGTCTGTCTTTAATTACTACTAATTAATTTATTCTTTTTATTTTTCTGAATCGTCTGCCACCCTGAAGCATAGACGCCTTCATTAAAGTGTTTTTCTCCCTTCAGAAGGAACTTTCAATCTATTTTATTTGACAGCTAACTAAAGTGTACAGTTTTCCTTTCTTCACTTTCATGGCCTATTAATTTCCCTTATAAGGCCAATCAATTTTGTTACCAATAACCAATGTTGCCACATTAGACCAAGAAGTAGAAGCTGTTCCCAAGATACATCTCTGTGAACTCTGCTACTAAAATGGTTTTCCTCAACACTGATTAGGGCCTGAACACTGTGAGCTTGGAGACTTGTATTCACCTAAAGCAAAGTAAAATTGAGTAATTTTAACTACAACCCATGTAGTGTGAACAGCCAAAGGTAACTGACAGCTTTTTGAGAATAGCTGTCAGGTTTGTGAACCTTGCATGAAGCGAGAAGCTCCCCGGTGCCAAACTGGTTCCAAGGAGTGCACATTGCACCCAGGGTGCTGTGAATTTGTCAGCAGTGCCCAGTGTTCTATTTCAGGATTAAGGCATTTGCACAATGCAAGTACTTGTGCTGTATGCCAGTCTCCATCAGAAGACTAGGATGTGGGATAATGTAGGTGATACCCAGAAAAAATGGTGTAAGCTTCATTGCACTGGTATCAGGGGAAGCTCCTTAAAAAGTTGGATGAAGCCTACATTTTTTAGTAGTATTCAAAGTCTCAGAAAGATTTACAAAGAAAGAGAGACTGATTTAGGATCAGAGAAAGTGTAGTCTTAAGGATCAGTTATAACTGGGAGGTAATTAATGTAAGTAATGCTATGATTTAAGAAATAAATATGAGCTCTTTTCTGGAGAGGAGTGGCAGAAATCTCCTCCCCCACCTGTGTGATGATGTCTGTTTGAAAAAAGGGGGACACACAAACAAGGTTTCTATGCAGTACACAAAACTGAGACTTTTATTCTCAGGAAAACATTTAGCTGCCTTAGTGAAACAGACTATCAGTCAGTAATTTCCATGTATGTAGCAGGCTTGGGTGGACCTGAAATGAGGAGAGGAGTAAAGACTCAGACTCACCCGCCAGTTAATGCAGTGATGCCCACAGTGTCTACTTGGTAGGTGAGAGAATCACACACAAAATGTGCTTTGCTCACAATAGCAGGTTAAATCTCTTACATCTGTCTCAAGTAAATACTTCTATTAGCTTACAGATCACGACAGAGAAAAATTTGCTCATTCCATCTTTGCTGGAGATTTTTTCACATTTGGTAATTCAATACTTGATAAAGCCCTGAACTTCCACCTTCCCCAAATCACTCTTATTAACCCTCTCTGATTCTTCTTCCTGTCTTCCCTCCTTTCTGCTTTGAAAGATTAATTTCATAGAGAGAGACAGTAATTTTAAATAATAAAAATTCTTTCCTAGCTTGCTCTGGCAGGCATGATATTTAGGTTTTTTTTTTATTTTTTCTATTACATTTATGTACCTCTTGGGCTGTGCAAAGTAAGATAGATCTTTGAATGTCTGTTCAAAATATATACCCAGAAATTCTGTGGTCCAGGAATTGCATGACAAACTGGGTGGACACATCAATGGAATTTTCTCAAATTATAAAATTTACACATTTACTGATCTAGAGCTGAGATTTAAATAAAATGGTTTAATACCTAACAGATAATTTTTGACAGACAAGTCTCTCTGGCTTTAGAAATGCTGAGGATTAGAATTAGAAATTCCAACTTCTTTCAGGTAAAAGAACATTTTACACTGGTATTGAGGTAATAAGATACACAGAAATCAAGTCCAGAGCATATAGTAAATGGCTAAATTCAGAGGATTTCTACCTTGACTAAGGTATAATAAGAATTTTGATCATTAGTATTTTTTACAAGGTCTAATTTCTCTATGACTCAGCAAGGAATCCACCTTTATTTGCTCAATTTTGCAATAATAATTCAGGGAAAGTACTTTTTGTTTACACAAATATTTAAAGCTTCTGTGTGTGTGAGTAAGGCTATGGACCATGATTTTTTTTTTTTTTTTTTTTTTTTGTGCAAACAAAGGTATTCATGCTGAAATTTCTTAACTAGCTCCATAATATAAAAATGCTTTTTGCATCTAACCAGAGTGAGACAAAAAGTATTTTAAAACAAGAAATGAACAAGCTTTGGTATTAATTAATTTGAGCAGAAAAAAATGATTTACAGTATTATATTATTAATAGTAAAAAATAATCACTGAAAGAACAGGTCTGTGCTCCTGGGAAAAACTACTATTCTGAAACATTTGGCTGATCAGCCTCACCTCAGTCCCTGGGAAGGTGATTGAAAACCCAATCCTGAAGAACATTTCAGGTGCATGAAGGACAAGAAAACAGGAGCAGTCAGCATGGACCCACCAAGGGGAAGTAATGTTTGGCCAGCATGAAAATATTGTGCAGTAAAATGGTAGTACTGATAGATGATGAGGGAGTAGTAGGTGTTGTTTAATAGATTTCAGTAATTATTTCACTGTTGTTTCCTGTAAGATTCTCGTACAGAAGTTGTTGAATCCATGGGCTGGATTGAAAACTGGCTGAATAGCATGGACTAGGGTGTGATGATCAGTGGTACAAAGCCTGGTTGCAGGCTGGTAATTAGCAGTGTTCCCCAGGATCTGTAGCTGTTCCAGTGCCATACTAAACCTTCTCTAATGGTTTGGATGGTGGGGCAGTGTGTGCTTTCAACAGGCCTGCTGGTGACACTGACCTGAGAGGTGCGGCTGATAAGCACGAGGGTTGAGCTGCCATCCAGAGGGACTGTGACAGAAGGGAGAAAAGAAACAGACTAACTTGCTTGCATTTACATCAGTCTTCAACTAGGATGCCTGTGGGATCTGTACTCTAAGTGTGGTATCGAACATCCTTATTAGAGCTAATGCAGCAATATAGTGATACCAATTAAAATATAAATTTTAGTAGTTATCAGCATCACAGTACACTAAAGAATCCCCCTTTATGTCCACATTTTAGGAGAGATCTACAGTAATTTCTAACCATATAATGACTTCTAACATGAATACAATGAGCACAGATGAAGGTGTATATGATTTTTTTCACTGCTGTTCTCAGTATCCTTTCACTGCAGTTCAGTCCTTTCCACACTGAGTGACTGTCACATTGAAAAATATTACAGGTTGTATTAAAGTAGACCTGTCCTGTAAATTTGGTATATACCATTTCTAGGTAAATATTAATATTTATTAATTGATCCATAAATTTTTACTAAGGCATTTAAGATTATAAATTTCTGAACCTATAAAATGTGCAATAAAGTACTCAAGAGGAAGGTGTTGGAATCTCTTGCATACTTGTTGTTACAATCACACTGTTTCAATTTGTCCATGTTGCAAAATGAATTATGGATAAGTTTACATTTCCTAGAGATGTTTCATATGTATTGAGGCCTAGGTGAAACAAATATTGTGATGATGTAGAACACATAAGCACATTTCCAGAGGAGGCTTTAAAGCTCCTTGTAGTTTACATAATTTGCCTGAGTCGTGGTCAAAATTAATGCAAATTAATATAACATTTCTTTAGAAAAGTTGCACTTTTTTACAACTGAAATAAAAATTTGAGTGAAATTTGACAGGGATCAATAAAAGTCAGTAGAGAGAATAAAGTAAGCCAAACATTAAGCATAAATAAAGTAAGCCAAGCTGAGACAGCCAAAGAAAGCAGCCTGGTTGTTCAACAGGCAGGGCAAGACAATCTCATCCAGTGGCACAGCTGCCTGCCTGGAGTCAGGAGCAGTTATGTCATGTCCTGGTACAAAGCACAGCTGAAGCAGTAATTCTTAAGGAGCAGAAAGAGGAAAATAATCAGACTCCAAAAGTCAAGACCTCATTTACCTAAAGAAATGAGTTCTCCAAGTTGATAAGGCTACACAATAAATGCACTAATGTAGATAAGAACAATGTGACATTAGTGCCTCAAAGAAGATGCAGCAAAGCTGCAAGGGAACAGAGACTGTTGCCTGTCTCTTTGCTTGTAAATTGTGCAATCTTCATTCCTTGAAACTCAACACAGATGGACTAGATGTTTGTTACTGATGTGTCTGACTTCCCGATTATGTGGTTCTGTTACTAAAAATGTTAGTACAGATTCCTTTTGTGAAACACTACCACAGCTCCACTAAATGTTTTAGAAATGCTCAGTGAATCTTTCCTGAATTCCATCTGTAGTTCTGTGAAATACCCCTGTTTCAGCTCCTTTTTAGTCTTTTCTACTGTTTCTTTGGGGGTCACTGTACAATTGGGGTGAGGGCTGTCTGCAGATTCTACCTGTCTATCTGCTCATTGCTAAGAACTGATTTTCACCTACTTGTTTTCCTCAACACATCACCTTCAGGATTCTGTACTCCCCAGAAATGAGGAGTAACCTTTCTGATAGCTGTAGTCTTTTAAATTTTGTTATTTATCTATGTAGAAATGAACTACAGCTCCACTTTATAATGGATTTCATACTTTTGAGTCCCTGTTATACTATGCATTTTTATATGTCTTTATCACTTTTTCTTGCTGCATGTTACAATTTGTTCTATTCTCTGCTGCTGTTCTGTTAAACTGGGAATTTGCTCTCTCCTGCTAAACACAATTCCAATAGTGATGTAGTGTGCTGTAAAGGCAATGCCCTAAGGTTCAGCTGAACTAAATCCTTCCAACCTCTGTAGCCTTTTGAATTATCTCTTAACTGTCTCAATTCTTTTTCATCAAACTGTTCAATCACAGATGCCTGTGATGTTAAGTTCTGAGATACAGACTCTCCTGAAAAAGAAGCTCAAGCAGTCTGCATTAAACTTTGTTTCTTTTGTTCATTAAGCTGCAAACCACCACCAGAGAAAAATGTTCTGGGGCTTCATGTCCTGCAAGTACAGATTTAAAGTACATTTATGACAGGTTACACTATTCTTCTTAACTGTATTACAAACATGCTCTAAGACTTTCATGTTTGATTATGCACAGAATCATAAAGAATCCACAGAGTCATAGAATAATTGAGGCTGGAAAAGCCCTTCAAGATCATCCAGCCCAACCATCCACCAGCACTAACACCATTATCTCCTAAACCACATTGCCCTCACCAGATCCAGACACCTCTTAAACACTTCAAGGGATGGTGACTCCACCACTTCTCTGGGTAACCTATTCCAATTCCTCACCACCCTCTAAAGTGAAGGTTTTTTACTAATATCTCATCTGAATCTCCCCTGGCTCAGCTTCAGGCCATTTTCTCTGGTCCTCACTGCAGGCATGGTAGAAGAGACTGGCCCTCTTTGGGAGGGTTGTAGAGAGCAATAAGGTCCCCCCTGAGCCTCCTTTTCTCCAGGCTCAACAATCCAACTCCCTCAGCTGTTTCTCATAGGACAGGTTTTCTACACCTTTCACAAGCCTCCTTGCCTTTTCCAGGACATGCTCCAGCACCTCAATGACCCTTTGGAAGTTAGGTGTCCAGAACTGAATGCAGTACCTGCTGTAAACTCAAAGAAGTATTAATAATAATAATACATCAAAATGTTTTATAAAGTATCTCTAATTATGGCCTATCACATATATCTCACAGCTTCATGGTCTTTGTCTTTTGAATTTAACCCACCTGTAAATCCTTACCATATGTGTGGACTTAGCAATTAAAACAAAAGTAACCAGTTTAATTTTCACTGTTGTTTTTCAGTTCAAGATTAATTTATTCTTCAGGAAGAACTATTTTTCCTCTTGAACTTATTTTGGTGGGGACTTCAGTGACTTCGTTTTCTCACTGAAAAGCTCACAACTACATTTTCCTGTCTAATATTCAATTTGATATGAATAGCCAATCTGTAATTCAAAAGTGTTCCTTCAGTGTGTAGAGCAAGAATTCAGCCCTTTGCAATCTCCGCATACAGCTTTTGAAGACCTAGGCTCTCTCTAGAACTCCTTTACAGCTTTTCATTTTTGTTTTGTCTTGGGTTTTGGGAATTTTTTACAACTTTTTCTTTTCATGCAGAGCACTCATATTGTGATATTTAATGTGGTTAAATTGAAAATTATTGTAAAATCGTTATGTTCATGGTGTCTAAGTATGGGTATTGGATGCTTGGTCTGTGCATGCTTTTACAGTTAATGCACTTCCTGTCCATCACAGTTTCTTCTGGTTCTATGATTTTTGTAACCTATTATTGTCTTTCCATTTTTTACTTTCCCCTTGTGATAATCTGTTTGTCCAGTGTTACTGCATCTCAGTTTTCTTCTAATGTCTTTTTGACGTGTCCTTATTGCTTATCCTGATTTAGATTTCTATTTTGTAGCTGTCATTCCAGTAGCTTTATATCTTTGATTCCAGTCACTCTTTGATCTCTTCTAATGGAATCAGTCAGTGTGCCATAATTACATGGTGGACTTGTTAAGTGACTGTCAGTCAAAGATTCCTCAAATTTAGAGAAATGAAAGAAATTCTGTTCTTTGAGAGGTGCATGCGATGAAAATGATGTCCTTCAAAAGTTTCCCTTTTCTTAGGAGAACAGTATTTCTCCTGCACATTTTCAGAAACAGATTTTTCATTCTCTATTAGTACCAAGCTAATAAGTAAATGGAGAATTTCAGGTATACTGCTATATTAAAAAAATAGTATCACCTTTTTGTGATTGCTTTTGAGCCAAGCTGGTCATTGACAGGTTCAAAAGCCTGCATAAATCTTCTCTGATTCTGCAGCATTTCCAAAGAAAATCAGTTGCTGCTCACTCTCAATAGTATTCTTCTCTCTGTCTCAGTTTCTTTGAAAACTTATTTTTTCAAAAGCTTATTTCAGTATAATGCAACAGCTGTAGGATGTCTGGTTGTGGAGCAGCTACTGAGAAATTACAGACATTGTTTCTGTGTGATCTAAATTTCTTTGCTTATGTAAAAAATAACTAACCCACTCCAACACTTTTAAAACACTATGGGGAAGGTAATGTAACTGATTTCCTGCCATTTAGAGAGTTAAGTGTTGAACTGTCTTTTTCAATAAGACTTGTCTTGACGCAGGTGTTTTGGGGTTTTAAAAATTTATTCTTAATTTACTTTGCCACTCTCTTTGCCTCTTTGTCTTTTGTCCTCCATGTACCAGTCTTTCTAGGACACTGGGTTATGTCTATATATACCACAATGACAAGGTTGTTCTCTGCACAAGAAGATCACACTTCAAGGTCAAACTGCCTTAAGGTGCACAGCCAGCTTGGGCTGCAAGGGAAAGTTCATGCAGGGAAACCTCATGGCCTTCATTTGGGATGGTATGGTGTGCTGTGCTGTCCCAGTCCCTATTTTTAGTGCAGATATTTAGTGAACCCTATACAGTCAAAATGAAGTATTTGAGAAAAAGCTATTAAAAATTCATGAGTAATGGTGGGATTGCTGTTGTATAAGAGTGGATGTTTCAATTCAGTTTGCTATTTTGGCTCTACCATGAGGAATTGTGTTATATCACATTAAGGATGCCCACAGGACATGTGGAATGAGGTCTTCTTGCTGACCTGAAGTGAAAAGAATCATTACCACATGATAGAGTTTGAAAACTGCTAACAAAATATCAAAAAAGCCATTACTTAGGCTGTCAGTGTCTTCTTTCACCTTTCCCCTGAAGCCCTCAGAGATCCTCGTGTCTAACCCTTCATTTATGTAGCTAAGATTTTCAGTCTGCTGCAATGCTGAATTTGAAGAGTGCATGGAGAGACAAATAGTTTACTTTTATTTTTTGATGAAAACATGATGAATACGCCTGAAGAAAGTTTGGAAGCTTGTAAGATGACCTAGAGGGGATTAAAAAATGAAGTATGGAAATGTGTTCATTGCTTGAAAGGATAGATTGAGCTTGCCACAGAAAGCCTATCATATGTTTTATTGAAAATACTGCTCAATCATGTTCAGGAAGGGAACAGTTCATTTAGATGAGAAGATATTATCAGCATTGCCAGCAATGTTAAGTGGGATTTTCTCATCAACTTTTCATAGCTGCAGTTTCATTGTCTCTTGCATTCTCCTCAACATTCCATGGTGGACCAGACATAGTCTGGGAGATTCCATGCAAGCAGAACCTCCTATGCCTCTGTGACCCCAAGCTGCCCATAGGCACTATGATGAGGAACTTGAACAGTCTGTACTAGGCTTGTCCTTTTCAGATAGCTTTCTGTAGGCACTGTTGAGCAAATTATATGGTTTGATGAACCTTTTGGTATGTCTCAGTACAGTTCTTTTTTTGTTTTGTATAGGCATTAGAGAGAAGAGGAAATGTGATTATCAAGTTGTCCTGTGAAAATTTTAAGTTTCTTTGATATTAGTTTTCCCCTTAGTAACGGGAGAGCTCAGTACATAACTCCTGAAATATCTTAAGTGTGTTGTGTGATGTGGGTGTGCCTTCCCTCTGATGCACCAAATTGCACACCTCTGTCATTTGCTCTGTCTGGTCATTTTATAAATTAATAATTTTGTCCTAATGAACTTCTAACTCCAGGAATAAATTATTTAAGAAGAAAAAGAGAGGTATTTGAATGATAGCAACTAATCCATGCTGGATAGAGGCACTAAAACCATCCTTAAGAAACTAGTCCTGTTGCAGAACTATTACAGGGTTGCATACCTTGATTGTGTGATGTATCTTCTCATCTCAGTTATTACAGGTCCAGATGCTGATGGAGAAAGCAGCTAAAGACAGGTCTGTATTTTTGTCTGAGATTGTATGCTATCTGGATAAATATGAAGTTCTGAAAGTATAAATTAAAACTTAGGGGAAAACAGGGAAGTTATGCAGGTAATTGAGGGAACACATGAAATGGCTATTGGTTACCTTTGCAATTTAAGATCTTGACAAGCTATTGGTTACCTTTGCAATTTAAGATCTTGACAAGCTATTCTATGAAAACAGTAAGGAAACTGTA
Source organism: Zonotrichia leucophrys gambelii (assembly GCF_028769735.1). Classification (NCBI taxonomy): domain Eukaryota; kingdom Metazoa; phylum Chordata; class Aves; order Passeriformes; family Passerellidae; genus Zonotrichia; species Zonotrichia leucophrys. The sequence goes on along the minus strand of NC_088173.1, from coordinate 21,834,010 downwards.
GGAAATTCAGCAAACAATTTCTCTGTATACACCAACAGTGAAATACTCCATCATCCATCTGTTGATTCCTCTATCTATTCATTTGGTGATTACTGTAGCATTTCCTTTGTCACAAAGAACGCATCACAGACTAGGCTTCTTGCTGAGGGAGTCACTTTAAAATGGCAGCCCACACTGAGAGACATCAGAACAATTCACAGCTGGGCAGATGTCAAAACAGTGCTGGTATAATACAGCATTTTTAAAAGGCATCATAGCAATTCATTTGAGGATTCAGCCTTTACAGCTACAACATTATCCCAGAGTATTCCAGTGAACTGCCCTTAGGAATCTAAACATGTCTAACCATACATTGTTTGTTGTGAGAACACTGTACTGGAGTGTTTGGGTGTTAAATAATGATCCTAGACATACCAATAATACCTCTTTCCTCTTCTGAGATAGAGCATCTATTGCATTGGAATATAAATGAAAATTACTTGTTTGGATTTCCAAAGCAATCCATTTTTGCAATGAACATGTCTATGAAAAGCTATATTAGGCCTCTTCTACCTTTTATCTCTAAGGAAAAAAAGTAAACCTTTCTGAATGATTCTGCAGGCTGAGATTTTGTGGAAAGATCATGATATCCACCTGTTAGGATACACCTTTAGGATACAAAGTATGAAACCCTCACAAGTAACCAGCATTGGAGCTGTTTGTCTTTTCTGCCTCAATTCTGGATATGCTTTTCCTTGTGTCCTGTACCTCCAACCTTAGCTGTGTTTACTGTGGATTTCTCACTTGCATCTTTCCTGGGAAGTTCCAGGAATGTTATGTGGATCCTCTTGAGTGCATCTTTTGAATGGAGGAATTGATAATGGCCACAGATGCATATTCTTGTCTAATGGCAACCCTAATAGCATAGCCAAGTTTCCTCATTTTTACTGTAAGCTTGGAGTAAATGCCTGTGGCTATTTAGTGGATTAAAAGACACTTGGTAATTTGTTCAGTCATGGGAGTGTGATTTTGTGCTTGATGTATGTTTCAGTTCAGCCAAGAATATAATGCACCATGGCGTGTACACCAGGAAAATCTGAGAGGCCTAATGGTGCCTTGCAGCAAGTTTTCAGGAAGAGTGCTCAGGTTCTTAAACAGTAATTATTTTGTGAATCATCCTATGTAAGGAAAGAATTTTTGTGTATAAATCAAATCCAGTTTTTAACGACTACACTTTACCTATCAACCACTGATATCCCAAAGTAGATGAATATCCACCTTGGTAGGTTGATACTCAGTAGGATCATTCTGGGTCCCTATACAGTAAATGGTAGACGAAAAATAAATAAGATGTCTAAGATCGGGAGTGTAGATTTTTGATCTCTGATGGGCCATAAATGGAATGGAAGCTTGTGGGCTATGTTTGTTATTGAGTATACAGCACCGACTGCAGTATGAGTGACTGCAAAGCTGGTTATATAGTTTTGTGGAAGATTACTTGTTAAATCACCTGCCAGCATACACATATAGGGCTCTTGTGAGAGCCATCTCATATTTAGGGCTTGAAAGGGGAGAAATTGCAATGAACTCACTGTAAAATGTAACCTTTTGGTGCCTCTAGGAAATTCTATGTGAGTCATTTACTGGCAGCAGTAAATGCTAGAATTAAGTTTAGCAAAAGGAAGGATGTCAGTCAAGGACTATGATAAAAGACCTATTATGAATTTTTGCTTTGAGAATTGCCTGTGCTATGTACTAACTGCTTACTTGACATGTTTCTGTCTAAGTGAAGTCAGTGTTAGTGCTGTTTGTTTTCAGAAATACGCGGCGTATTCCATTAGCATGTAACAAAACAGAATTTGATTTCAGCATTTATTAAATTGTTAGTATATAAAAGTAAAGAAATAATAAGACCTACATGAAAGACTTTAGGAAGAAAGGATTTAAAATATTATTTGGATGAAGACGTAAATATAAAAGATCACAGGCATACAATATACTGTGGGAAGCCTGTCACCAAGACTGAAGTACATGTACATGTGTATGAATGTCTCTGAAAAGTCTAAAGAAATTTTCTTCTACTTGTGACAACACAAAAAATTTGTATTGCTTACTTATAGAACACAGTTTAATTTAAGTAAAACTAAGAAATATGCTGGTCACCTAACTTCAATTTTTATACTAATTTAGTTGGAACATTATGCCAAGAAAGCAATTCAGGCCAGCTACTTTCTTTTATCACTTACCTGGGAAACTCCTAATACTGCTTCTATTCTAGATTTTGTATTTTTCTGTGTCTGGGATTAAGTATCTCTGCGTAGTGCAGAGTTTGAACAGCTATGGGTTCAGATGACAGCTAAACTCCATTACAGTTCAGACATTCAGTGCCTGAAGTGCTAAATTCTTCAGAGATTTTTTGCCTTCAGGAATTGTCAACATGGGCACTTTACCAAGGGACCAGAGCTGAGGTAGTGGCATCACAATTGAGTTCAGAACAGCATCTGATTTTTTACTCTTTTAAAAACAAGAGTTAGGGTACATCTCAAGATACTGAAATATTAGTTTTTAGGCCTCCTCTGCTCAAAAGCTGCTTCTGCTCCTGAGATTGCTGTAATCACTGAGCTGATATGAAATGCTTTAATTTTGCTGTTGAACTTACAGAGCTCGGCAGCAACAACATGATTCTTAGAATGGAGAGAGTCTGGGGAAGACAAGACATCACCTGGGAGCAGGAAAGGAAATTGTCCTGTTCATGTTTTATATTAATGCAATCTTGTGGTTTATTCAATTTGCTTGTGAGTTGAAAGTATGTGTATGAGGCAGAGAGACAGGGGAGGACATTTAAGTATTGTACCCAGGATTGTCAGGGAGTTTTAAAGTCAATCACTTCTGATACATTTTCCCCAAACTGATCTTTAGTAAAATTCTTTCCCCCCTTGAGATTACACCACTTTTATATAGTTGTATAAAAATGGATAATATGAGAAGGGCTGCACTGGTTATGCCACTGGGAGCCTGAGACTAGTGTTGTCTCAGAGGTAATAAAAATTTGTATGACGAATGTTCATTTAGCATGAAATAGTCTCAGTATTAAAAAAGAAATTGTTATTCAGTGTAACTATTTCAGTACACAGTAATCTGAAAAGTCTTTTTAAATCTATTTTCCATTTTAGAAAGCTGATATTCACATTATAAATATCATAATTAGTGAATAGTTAACAGCATTTAATGCTATCTGTACCTTAAATGATCATCTGAAGTCAGGGAAACCAGATTAACTTCAATTGTAAAAGACCAAATAATTCTACTGTTTAAAGTCAGGAATGACAGTAAAGATTCTAAGTGCATGCTTAAATGTATCTCTATTAACACCAAACATTAACATTTAAATCCTGATCTGATCATAGAATAACAGAGTATCCTGAGTTGGAAGGGACTCCAAGAATCTTAAAAGTCCAACTCCTGGCCTTGCACAGCACCATCACCAAGAATCACACCCTGAAATTTTCCAAAGGCTTCTTGAACTCTGTCAGGCTTGATGCTGTGACCACTGCCCTGGGGAGCTGTTCCAGTGCCCAACCACCCTCTGGGTGAGGAACCTTTTCCTAATATCCAACCTAAACCTTTCTGACACAGCTTCAGGCCATTCCCTTGGGTCCTGTCACTGGTCACCACTGAGGATAGATCAGTGCCTCCCCCTCCTGGGCCCCTCATGATTTTGTTCATCTACTATAGCTGTCAGCATGTGTGTCTCTATTATGTGTGTAATTTCAAGCTTTTAAAAGTAATAATAAATATGATAGCTACCCTTCATTGGCTAAAATGTTAGTAGCCTTGAAAATAGAAAATAACAGAAGCTTCTGCTGCGATTACAGATCTGTAAAGCTCTGTATTCCAAATAACTGCATAATGTGCATAATTTATGTTTTTTGATCCTTTAATAATTAGAATCTGGATTCTTGGTGTAATTATTAATCTGTATAAGCAGTCAAGCAAGCAGGTCAGACACCTCCAAAGAGTAAATCAGGCTTAAAAGATATCATCATTCCAGTTATGGCATGCAGTGTTTGAATAGTGTGGGTAACCTTTTTTATTTGCAGAAAACAGGTGAGCTCCAGCATTAGGGAAGAGCACAGACATCTCACACTTGTCTGAAAAACTGAAGGAGCCCTCTGACCTCGCAGGTTTCAGAGCACGGTTTCAGCACCTCGCAGTCCTCCTGGCTGCATGGTGGATTAAACACCGACATGCCATTGAGTGTGTTCTGATTGTGTGGAGCTACATTCAGGGATGTAGGTGGCTTCATTATCCCGTACAGAGGCAATGAATATATTTGGATGACTGACACATCTGATAGGATTATGAAGTAAATGGTCTAAATTATTGCATTGCATTTGAGAACAAATACCTATAAGCCAAGGAAGAGTAACTAGGACTTGGATCTGTACTTAGAAAACATATAGGAATGAGGCTGGGGAGAAGGAGCTCTCAAGCAGAATAAAATAGATGAGTAAATGATCTATACTAGTCTTCAGTTGTAGACATATGAAAAGGGGTTTCCACTACGTGTCCTCTCACCCTATCAGCTCTTGCTTCACCAGATTTTTTACTTTTAGACTGCTCCACTCCCTCTCTCACAATTTTCTCTTACATTGATATATAGCTTGTATAATGTTGTTCCAAGCCATCTTCATTCAAATTTATTTCAAGTTTATCTGCATCAGACATGACCTTTATCCACTACTGTTAATGTAAGGTATTGTGATGTATTTCCTTTGTATTGATGGAAATTCAGTCTGTTCAAATTCACTGGTATTTACAAATCTGGAAGTTTAGCTCTAATATATCTATGACAAACATATTTAGAATTACTAAGATGCATGTTTTTTAGGTATTTCATGAATTTTCTTAAACAAAACTATTTTCAATTTCTTGTAACATCAAAAAGATTTGAAATATGTCAGCATCAGAATGGACTAGATTTATTACCTGGAAAGGTTATCCCAGTTTTACTCCTTAGTTATTTCAGCAACTTGCATGAAAAAAACACGAATGTGCATAGTTTGAGCTGAGATGATGGATTCCAAAGATAATTTCATATTAACAAGCAGTTAATTTTCCATTAATAGATTGGTGTCTGATTTGAGTGATTAGTTAAATGCAAAATGCAAACCCTTTCTCATTATTTAGGTCTGAAATATGAGGAAAGAGAAAGGTTGCAAGGGAGAAAAGAAATGAAGGGTATGTGTGGGACCAAAAGCTAATCTAACTATCTAATAGTTGGTTGGCACTAGGGGGTCACAAAATGTCTCTGTCAGGGTGACAGAAATCCCTCCCCAGCAGAGCTGATTTGATATCTTTGACAGTGTGATGGATAACTTTGTGACAGGCTATATCCTGTTTGCCAGGGCGCGATGTGAACCTCTTTCAGCAGGTTGTGCCCTGTTTCATGCCAGACGTTGGCTGGAATGGTTCATTAGCTAAGGAGCCCTCCTGGTGTATTTCACTGCCTTACAGATGCAGCCAGTCTATTTTCTCATGCAACAGATATGAGGAAATAGCTACTCTGTTGTTTTGTTTCAGATTTGTACACTAGTGTAGCAGCAGGCAGAAGCTCAAACTATAAAGCTGGGAAAAGATCCATAACTGGCAATTAGCAGTAATTGTGATAACTATAACACATTCATATCACACTGGTTTCAAAATGTAGTTCTTGGCACTCGAGTACATTTAAGGAAACCACAAATTATTTTTCTACTATTATCCTTTTTCAGTACTCTAGCAGTATTTGGAGGATGTGAACTAACTACATTTGCAGGGAGAACATTTCCCTGGAGAGCTGTCCCCCAGCTTCCTCTGTAGGCTTCATGTTATTGGAAAATGAGAAAAAAGAAAACAGCTCATGGGCAGTATTCAGGGATTCTGGATTACTGTGGATTCTTGTATGAGGAGCTCTAAAGCAGTGTACCTTCTTTTTTTTTCTTCCTCTTTCTTTTTCCTTCTTTTTCTTTCTTTTTCCTTATTTCTATTTCTTTTTCTTTCTTTTTTTTTTCTTTTTATATGACTTTAAGCTTCATGTTCCACGTTGCACCTTTTCCATGGACTCAGCACTGGTAAGATTGCATCCTGAACCCTGTGTTTAATTCTGGTTTCTTCACTACAAGAAAGACACTGAGGTGCAGGAGTGTGTCCAGAGAAGGGCAATGAAGCTGGTGAAGGGTCTGGAAGACAAGTCTTGTGAGGAGCAGCTGAGAGAGCTGGGGTTGTTCAGCCTGGAAAAAAGGATGCTCAGGAGACCTTGTTGCTCTCTACGACTACTTGAAAGGAGATTGTTGATAAGGTGGTTGGTGGCCTCTTTGCCCACCAAACAAGTGACAGAGTAAGAGGAAATGACCTTAAGTTGCACTAAGGCAAGTTTAAATTGGATATTAAAAAAAAATTCTTCACTGAAAGAGTTACCAAGCATTGAAACAAGCTGCCCAGGGAAGTGGTGGAGTCACAGTCTCTGAAAGTGTATGAAATAGGCATAGATGCTGAGCTTAGAGACATGGTTTAGTGACAGACCTGTCAGTGCTGGGCTAGAGGCTGGACTCAATCTTAGAGATCTTTCCCAACCTTAATGATTCCATGATTTATTATTTCAGTGCAGAGTACCCCAAGATGTAGTTTAGCACTTTGCATATGTCATTGAGCAACATATCATTGTGTAAAACTTACCAGATAAATTAGAAGAGTACTCACAGGAACCAGGCATTCAGATCAGCTTGGTATAGGAAATAACAGAATTTCTTTAGCTGATAATCTCTTATAAGCATTTGCTGCTAACCAGAACCTCCTGTTACCAGCACATTGAGTAAAAGCATTACTGAGCCCTGCTGCCTTTTAATTTATTGTTTCTGCTAATGGCATCTAATCTCCTGCATAAATCACAAATATCTAATGAAATTTAGAATCATCAGTGTCTGTAATTAGTAATTTACCCATAATATATTAACTTTTAAAATCCAAGAACTTTCTTTGATTAATTTTTAATATTATTGGTTACTACCCTTTTATAAAGAAACAAATTCTGTTAAATATTTCTGCTAATTGCACTGCTAATGTCAGTGAAGTGTACATGATTACTTATGAAGTTACTAGCAAGTTAGAAATTTACTGTATATATTTAGAAAAAAATCTAATGTTTGAATAACTTATTATCCTGGAATCCAAATTATTATAATTTTTGAATAGTTAAATCCCTGTGTGATTCTCTGAAGAATTTTTCTTTCTAATCTCTTGAATAATTTTTTTACTAGTCTGACTATTTTTTAACTTACCAGTTTTTCTCAGTAGGGTATTTTATGTTAAGCTTTTCAACATAGGTAGGTACTTAGTATATGTTGAAAAGCACAGAAAAGCACAGAGCAATGTTTATTTGGGTTTTTTTTTTTTGTACTGTGGTTTGTTCTCACTTTCTTGTTTTCCACAATTATTCATCCTCTTCCTAAAAGAAAAAAAAATACTTCTATCTTCTTATTCCCTCATTAGGAAGTTAGTCTCTAAAAAATATTTTTCAGCAACAGATGTTTCTTCCATGAATGTATCAAGGGAATGTAAATATTTTCTGCTCAACATGCTGTTTTGAACCAAATCTTCTAGACCATAAGGAAATCCAAGGACCAGAGTTACAGAATATATGCTGATGCAGTGTCATTTTGTCTTGCATATGCAAGTTTAGTCTTCAATTTAGCTCTGGAAAAGATTGCAATAAAATAATTATTTTTCAGTGATATAATTTAAAAGCTTAATATAGAAACAAATGAAATAAAATTCAAACATTGTTTTCCAATGTAAAATGAATTTCAAGAGAATTTCCTTACTGAAAAGACATAAAGTGTTAAAGCTTATCCTGAGCACACAAGGTCCCTGATAGAAATTCAAATCTAAAAACCAGTCTTAATTCTTAGGAAAGCTTCAGCACAATGCAGAGGATATTTTGATCCATCTGTAATGAACATAATATAATATCAGCCAAGTAAGAATCTTTCTCTTGTTAATTTTCTTTTGTCTTATATCATGATAGTCTCTCAGATCAGTGCTGCTTCCTGTTGAACTAATTTAAAAGTCAGTTTTTGGGCAAACTTCTCTTCCTTTTCTGGGTTTGTAATATAAAGCTTCCTATTAAACGCTTCAGATAATATTTTTAGGGAATCAGTGCCCCAAGAAATCTTTGGTGGGTAAAACCACAGTAAATGAACTTATGTTGATTTCAGTTACATTTAACTTTGGCAGGTTGTTAACCAAGATGGTGCTCTGCTCTCCCATGCTGAAATTTGACTATGGCAAGAAATCAAATTACTGACTTAGCAGCTGAGAAAATAATGCCCTTTAGTTAATAATTCTACATATGGAATAGATGTGGAACAATTTATTATTAAAATAGAGCTTAGTTGTGGAGATTAACAAAACTGAGGGAGTATTATGGATCTGACACAGAAATGAAGGAATGAAATATGGTACCTATAGGGTATCTGCAAAAATGCTCCTACTGAAGGGACCTGAAAAAAAAAGGCAATGGTAAAAAGCAATGAAGAATGTCAAAATATCAATCTATTTAAAACCTGTTTTGAGTACAGTTTGGATTTAATTTATGTCTTGGTAAAAGACTGTATTTTACCACTTAAATTGTCAGCTGATGATTTATCTGAATAATGCCTTATATCCCTTCACATCTTAAGAGTGCTGGTGGAGGTGATGAGGTGCTGGAGTGGAGATAACATTGCAATTGATATCTTCCTGCATGCTGGAGGGTCCTGATTACCTTTCATCACATAAAGATTCCTCTCTGTCTCCTGCATTTCCAGCTCACTGTCAACCTGGAGGCAGCAGTGTTTTGGTTTATACACTTGTCACAATACAACCTCCTGATCCATTTATCCTAAAATTCCAGTTCCTTCAATCCAGATAATATTTTATAGTTTTTGCCTAGAGTATTGAGAATAGGCAGTTAGGAGTATTTACAAAAAGCATAGAGCTATTAAAAAAAAAAGCTTGAAATGAGAGCAAACTAGAAGAGCTCTCTTCCTTTCTTCTTTCTTCAGATGATTTTTTTCTTTCTCTCCTCACAAAACATTTGTCAAGGTCTCTTTGAGTGTATATTATATTTCAAGCTGCATCTTTTAGAGTGTTAACCTTTCTAATCTTCACCACAGAGAACTCCCAGAGGGTACCTCCTTCTGGTGTCTCTGTTAACCTTTATAGACCACTACTCTTTTGAAATTTTCCACAAACTTCAATAAGATTAATTCTTTGTACTTAAAATTCATCCAGGGGACAGGTTAGCCATTCTTCCTCAAAATAAACTGCATTTCTCTGTTTACAACAGTGCCTTGACAGAGATGCCATCAAGTCTTTTGGGTGTTTTTGGAAGTCTGACCCAGCCTTTAATAAATGACCCAGGAGGGCAGAGCTTCTCTGTAACTCCTGAGAGATGGCAAAACCTGTGTGGTTGTCTTGGATACCTCAGAGCACTGGATTAAGCTCAAATTAAGGCTCCTAGCTTTTCTGTTTCATTGTTTTATTTTGCCTGAAACTAGATGTGGTTATAAATGTCCAGCAACTCCAGGCAGCAGCAACTTTTGAGTAACTGATCCCCCAGTAATTTGTCTTAAGCATATTATAAGAAAACTGCACAATAACTATGGCACAGCTGAATAAAGTCAAAGTGTTTAGGTAAACAGTCTTTCATATTTCAGAAACAAGGAGCTCTTTGTTAAGCAGAAATCATGGAAGTAGCATCTGGGTAGAAGATGAAAAAATAAGTCTGCAATGACATTTTTTTCTTTTTTTAGAAAAATTAAATAGCTATGTGCTAACGTTACACATGTCCGTCAATGTACTCTCAGAGGCTTCCAATTAATTTGCAAAGCATACTGTGAACTGTCTGAATAACTCTCTGAATAACTGATTTCTACGGAAAATGAGTTTCCAAGACATGTTGGAAGTATTAATTGTAGCTGAATATATAATGTCCCTCTTTATAATTTCTTTTCTGGAAATGACTTCCTCATCTTCTAAAACACAGAATATCATCTGTCTTTGCTCAATAGTTACTGCTGCAGTGTAAGTTTCTCTCATGCTTAGCAAGATTATTATTTCAATTGTTCAGTCTGATTCCTACCAAAAATCCCCCTACAACTTGTCTACTACTCTGAGAGGTAAAAAATTTAAGAAAACTGAATTTATTTGCCTCCATTTCATGGTCTCACTGGTGGAAGGCGAGTTGCAAAGCTACCAGTTTTTTTTCACAGACTGCATTTATCCAGCCAGTGTGGACTTTAGGGAAGAGTATTGCTTCTCTCTACGGCTTTCTCACCATGGGAAAGATGATTCTGCAAATATGTGTTTTGCAGGCCTCATGAAAGTGTCCTAGCTACTTTTAACAGCTAGCTCAAGTAATAATAAGAGGTTAATTGTGGTATTAATCTCACCTAATTTTAGACTTGTACTGTGCAGACCTAAAATAATCAGCATAAGCTATTTTTACAGTCCATAAAGAGAATTAGGCAGTTGCAGGAAGGTTTTAATTCATCTGACATTTTGAACATTCTTTTTAGAGTGAATTAATTATATTCTAAATTTGCCTCCACTAGTTATGAAGGGAAAGCAGATGACAAGCAAGATATAAACATCTATAATATAGAGGTCTGTATTTGATCAAATTTAAATATTACCTAGGTCACTCCCCAGTTTTGAATACTGTATTTTAATTTTCAGTTTGATTCATCTGTATGTTATTTGTCATCTTCCCTGACTATTTGAAGGCCAACTCTCATTGACCTATGTGCCTGCAGAGCAATAATCCATAAACGCAGCGCCCATAACTGATTTCCTTTCCCATCTCCCTCATATCCTTAAATCAAAACCAGTCAAACTAAAGCCACATGCATCATTTTTATGCTTCAAGCAATGTTGCATCATGTCACAAAACCAGATTAGGAATATTCATACTTCTTATCCTGTGTATAAGGATCTCATCTCTTCAGATGTTAAATAATCCTTTTTTCATTTCTTCTCTTGAAATATAAGCACGCATGTTGCACTTGTATTCAAGTTATATTGTATAGCAAGATCCCAGAAAAACAAATTTAAAATAGGAGTCTGAAATGGGAAAAAAGTTATTACTTTCTATCTGATTTAACTCAGAAAATGTATGACTAGTGCTAGTACTTGCAACAAAGGTGTGAAAACAAAAAGGCCAGATTTCAATCTGATGTAGATCAAAGTGTATACATCAAAAACAGTGAAGGGTCTAATTAAAGGCATGGCCATTGAGTGGAGGTATTCTGATTTTTTTTTTTTTTTTGTTGTTGTTTTTGTTTTGTGAACAGTTGCAATGTGGGAATAGGAAATCAAAGTACCATTTTAAAATCTTAAAGTTGGGTTTTATAAAGCTGATGTTTTCTTCTGTTTCTGTTGCAGTTGCAGAAACTCCCTAGGTAAGGGCTGAGCATATGAAAGATTTTTTCATTGTCTCATATTTTCATTTGATCTGAAAGAAAGCCTTGGGTAAAAGTCTACTATGTTATGGTTGGGAAAGTGAAGATTCAGAATGTGGGGTTCTGAATCTTCCTCTGGCTTTGCTCTGCTGTAGCTCTGTTGATTGCCGCTCTGTTCTGATTGTCATACTGACTTCTGATCAGCCAGCTGTTGCCTGCTTTTTCCTTTGATAGGCAGGGACAGCAGGGACTGGAAAATGTGTCTCCATATAAAAGGGAGTTAAAATAGAAAAATCTCAGTCAGAAGGAAGAAAAGAGCTTTACTTATTTTCTTCTTGATACTGTATTCCAGTAGACAGACAGAAGATAGACAGACAGACACATGGAGTGAGAGACTCCTGACAAGTACATTGGTCTCTAATGCTTGGGCTCCTTTGGGAGTCTATCCTTGTGCTTGTTAGAAATTATTTCCCTATGGTTCCTTTACAATTCCACAGGATTTTTTGACACCCAATATGTCTCTGTCTTTGAGGGCTATCAGGAAAAGAAGTGATTATGCTTTAAAGTAGTTTTTCTTGTAGATTTGAAAATTATAATGCTAAAAGCTGTGTGTGGGGAGGAGTTTGTTTGTTTATCTCTTTGGTTTGTTGGGATTTTTTCCCATGCTTAATAAAACCCTTTCCCCAATATTTTCTATCAGTTTGTATATTTTTTAAATTATTTTTCTCATCTGGTCATTGTCTATAAAAATCACATTTTTTCCTCAATTAGAGTACCCAACACTTAATGGTATGTGTGCATCCAGGTAAAATTGATAGTGAACGGAAAGCAAGATTACCTACATGACAATTTGTTTTTATATTCTAGTATAATTTTGCCAATTTGGGCAACAATTAAACACTCATGAAGACACTCATGACTTGATGTCTTATTGATTCTGATGTTCTTGAAGCATTTTGTTGCTGGTGCACAGATGCTGATGGAACCCAATAGCTTTAGAATCTTTTAGGCTGTGGAGTGCATATGTGTGTAAGGCTAAGCATAAGTACACTTTTTTTTTTTTCTTTATGTAAGGATAGGTCATAAAAGGGTATAAAATGAGGTACGCCATATGGCTTCATGTCTTATGGGATGCAAAAGAGGAAGAAATGATTTCCCCTCCTTGTTATAGCAGCTCTCCTTTGCTTTCCTCAAGTGAGATGCTGAAATGGGAAAGAAAACAGCTCCACTTATGGTTTCTCTACTAGACACACGGGTGAGAACATTGCTCCACATTCATGAACAAAAGAGGGTTGCTCCACTGTACTTTGCCTCTGCGATACATCTATTATCCTTGTCCCTGTTTTGTGCTGCAGGAGTAAAATACAACTAGCTTACCTCAGAGATTTTACTTCACACACAAAAGAGCAGATTTCCAAGGCATTTGATAATCTGAATCTCAAAATGGAAAAAAGAACAGTATGAATTTTTACTTTAAAAAAGTTTCAGAACAATATTAACAAATCCTTACAGATAAAAGATATTCTCCATAAAAATTCAAGATCCCTTTGGAAGAAGTTCTAGCTGTCTAAAGTTTGTTTCTGGAATATACCTCAGTAAGTAAGATTCAGATGGCTGATTGCAGAGAGGCAAGATCTCAGTTCCAATGAGATTAAATCCTCATGTGGTCATATTGACATCACATCTGTGCATCCAAATGCTCTGTGAAGAGCTTTCTTTAACAAGAGCAAGTAATATAACTTGCACTATTTTGACTGGTACTAATCTGATAAAAGGAAATGTTTCCATTTATGCTGCTCAGGCAGGTAACACTTTTCTCATATTTATCCATTATTTTAGCAGTTTGGAGATTAAATTTATGATTCCAGGAAACAATTGTTGTGAAACTTTGATGCAGAGAGTTAAAAAAGAGATTAGAGAAAATTAATAAAAATCAAACAAAACAAACATTTACAATAATTTTTCCAATATTGTACTTTTCAGTTCTTAATGTGAGAAATTAATCCTTATTTTTCTGTAAAAACAAATCTATTAAACCCAACATCAGTGGAGAAACAGTTTCTACAGGAAACTACTCCCTGACACAAAAGCTTAAGTGCTGGGCAGGTGGATTTTTTACAGTAAATGTAAAATATTTAAATAAAATAAAATGATTGGCATTTTTATTTTCAGGATAGGATTATGTGCATGCATGTGGTGTGACACAGGCACTGTGAATCTAATGTGTCTGAATTACTCCCGATCATGGCACACATCCGAATAATACATTTGCTATACAAATTATAAAGGATGTTGAATGCATAGCATTATTTTGTTGTGATCTCCAGTTCCTATGTCATTTCTTATTCATTCTCTCCAGAAATCCAGGAATCAAATCAAGGTGCAAGATGTCTATAGAGACTAGAAAATGCACCAAGTTTTCAAATTGTGTTCGGAAAAAGTGTTCTGCATCACAGGAAAAAAAAACCACAGCAAAATCTTGCCTGGCCTTACTCATCAGCAAAACATTCAAAGCCTGTACAAAAAACATGCATAATGTATCACTGGTACAAGATATGGCATTCTACTTTTTCTTCCTGGAAACTTTTTTCATGGAGATTTTGCATAGCTGAACTTAAAAGTTCAGTTTCTTGAACATCTATGTACTGATTGTTTTCCACACAACTTTGTCATAGAAAAAACCCTTAGTCACATATATTCTGTTATGCCTCAGGAAAGTAAGTAATGACCTTTGAAAATGTATTAATAAACAGGTAATATTTTTACCTATATTGTAGCACAGATAATTACATGTAACATAATATTCCATTGTAATATTCATTATCCATTTATCTTTCCTATGCATTTCACAACAGCTTGTAAACCTCTGAATTGTTAAAAACTTGCCTTAGAGAAAGAAATGCATTTTAAAGTTATAGTCTCAGATTAATCAAGAAAGTAGAGGCAAAGAATCACATGAAAATAAAAAAACCCCTTAATCTCTCTCGAATTTTCGTACTTGTGAGTTATATATGGGAACTTTAAAATAATTTACTTGCAATATTTTACATTCTTTTACTGTCACTGAGAACAAATGGCTTAGATAAAAAGGGCTTAACAGAAAAAAGATAAATATTTATTTTTCCTGCTTTATCATTAAACTAGGAAACATAAAAATAAAACTAAAGTCTCAGGCTTTTCCCAAGACTAACATTTTTCATTAAAATGCTACACAAATTTCAGTTTAGCCTTTTTGTATGCTTGAGGCAACCGCTGAAGAGCTCTGAATTTTGAGGCTTTTCAGACCTACAGCTAGAAAGAACAGTGTAAAGTGTTTTGTGCTATTGTGTGGTTCATAGGCAGACATATTTTTTTCTTCTTTGATCCCTTTGTGTTTAGCAATCATTTATTTCTTTTCAATGGTGGTAAGTTTTTTTGTTGTTTTGTTTTCATTTTGCTTTGTTTTGTTGTTGTTGTTGTATTCATCAGGACTGTTCTGCACCTCGGCACCTGGCATCACTTGGTGACCTCCCTGAGGCTAAACACAAAGGAAATTGTTGGATTTCAAAAGCAAAGATCTATCCTCTGCTTGCAGAATGCACCTTTCTAAAGGAAGAGTCACCAAATGAGAAAGGGATGGTTTATGCACAAGTAACCCTCCATCAATTTTGAGCAAGTTATAAGAACAGCAGCTTCCATAAGGTAAGCATAGTTCTGATCTGTCAGCAGCTCCCTACAACTAAATTTTTCTAATGCTTAGCAGTAGAATGACAAGATTTTTAAGATTCTTTCAAAGCTGCCTAATTTGACAGAGGGAATGGATGAAAGCAATTTCCATTGCTGGTGTCTTACTTTCCAATCCAAGGTCATCGCTGAACACCAACAGTGAAACGCTCAGAGTTGGCATGTCCTGCGTGTGCAAAGAGCTTGCTGAGGTAGCCAGGGCTACCTGCAGTGTGCAGGGAACTAAAAGACAAAATTAAAAAAAACCCAACAAAACAAAACCAACAAGAAATAAAAGCCAGAAAGAAAATCAACAAAAAAGAAAATTTAAATCTAAACCAAGCAGTATTCAATATTGCAACTACCAATACGAAGCTGATGATGTCTCATTAGAGAGTCATGTGCAGGTTATCCTGATTGTGGTCTAGAAGGTTGTACCAGAAAGACTGAAATATTCTGGAAAACAAGTGTTTTAATGCCTACAGCCTCTTTCCCATGGTATGAATTTTAAATCCGTTTTGGACACCTTAATTTTCATCAGGGAACCAGGTGATAAACAGGGATCCAGGGAACCCTGATGAAATCTTGATCTTAGGATAACAAACTAAGTGTTCATTACCACACTGTTATCTTGAGATAAACAAGTTATCTGAAGCTAAACAAGTTAACTGCAGTGGGTTCTGGTTAAAGGCCCAGTGCAATAAAGATGAGTGACAAGAGGGTTTTCTCTGATTTCTCTAAGGGCCGTACTGCCACAATTTCCATTCTATTTACCAATGTCATGTCACTTTGTGCCTCAGAAAATCAAGCATAAAGACACACTCAAAAACCAATGCAATTACAAGACCTGTCTGATCTGAAGAATTTTGGCTTTATTTGCCTGGACAGATTTTGAAAATAATTTTTGAGAAGGAAGCTGCTATATGACATTTAAAAATTCAAGCATCAAAAAGATATAATGCCTGTAAGGGGAAATATAAATGTAAACTGAAAGAAGATTAAATAAGTAACTCATAAAGTCTATAAGCTATGGAAAAGAGGGAAGATAAATGGCTAACTCAATTTGATGTTACAGCTGGAAGTCTAGATTTACAGAGAGGCTCCTTCTGTTGCTTTTGCAAAGACTCTTTATTCCCATCAGGTGATGAATGCTTAGGGAGGTTAGGTTATGGGCATAATAAATGTTCAGAACTCTTCCAAAATGCGTGCAAATTACAAAGCTAAGAGTACATGCCTAAGAATAATTTATAATCCCCATATCAGTCTGAACAATGTAACAGCAGCACAAGTTCATTTTGCACAGGAACAGACCAGAATCTGACAGCTTTCCACTACAGTTTATAGGAAAAGAAATGTCCTGGTATCTCTCAAGTAAATGCTCTCAATGATACTCCTGCTGGCAAGCTGTGAGTTAACACACACAATTTCCCTGAGCTTCCTCTTTGCAAAGAAAGAATAAAACTGCTGAAAATATACTGATATAGCAGTGTTAACTTTCAAATAATTGCCTGTACTATTTAATGATCACACATCTAATATTCCAAGAAGTGCAAATTTTCTTGATAAGCATCCTATTGGTGTTAAAGGAAGAGCCTGGCAGCATGAAAACATTGTAATAGTTTAGCAACAGGAAGAAATTGAGGGTTTTGGTTTCTTACCTGGGGAATAGTTAGAAGTTTTTTTTTAAATTTTTGCGTGTGTATAAGATCTATGGAAAACCTTACATAATGGTTGGTAAAGCAGTTCACATGAAATTTCTTTATAGGCAGAACTTCTTATGGTTCTTTGAGATGACATTCAAATTTCAATAAAACCACGTGATTTAGGTGGAAGAAATATTTTAGGGACAACAATCAGGGTACTGACTGATTGTGGTTTAGATCTGTTGATTTTGTACTGAAGAAGGTGTGCAAACTCAGGCATAGCTATGGAGACATCAAGAAAGACACGAAGAAATTTTTCCTAAAGGCTCGCAGGGTCATGTTAGCTTTCAATAGAGTGAAAACAAATAAACCAAAGATGCCTAATTTATCCTGAGTGTAAATTCTTAAACAATATACATACTCTGCTGCCAGCCACAAAATATGTAGGTAAAGAAAATTGGAAAAAAATCATTGGAGGTTCCAAAATGTTTCATTTGCAAAGGCAGACACTTAATGGGTCACATTTTCATTTTCTGTGCAGCTTTGGTCCTGAGTGAGGCAATAGCCTGTGGTGAATATCTGTGATCCTGTAGCTGAAGGACATGTCATAAACATAATGACAAAGGAATTACAATTGTCCAAGGAAATGTAAGTCTTTCATGTCTTAACATTTGTGACTTTCCACCTAAATAACCTTCATTTAATCTATTTTTATATATAGATTATGTAATTGATTGAGATTTACATTTAATGCAAAGCAGGCCAAAAAGCTATGAATGTGTTTTCTCCAATGTAATGTGGAACTAAATTAAATTTACAAGATCTTAACATCTGGGGGTAATCACAGAATTCCTGTGCTATGTTTATTGATGTGTTACCATTTTTGTGCTGCTGTGTAATTGTCACATTAAAGCATCAGATTTTATTCTCTGCCTTTTCAGAAATACATGCACAGAAGGATGCTGGATTTTATAATGCACTGGAAATTAAACACCTTTTCCTCTAGGAAAATGAGGGTAGGAAGGTGTTTTCTTATCCTGAAGGTTTTGTTATCCTGAAGGTTTGCTCCTGTCAATGCTCACAGGCTTTGTGCAACTAAGAAGGAAATGGACATAATAGATCTTTTTGAAAACATCCTGTGAGCTTTTCATTTACTATAGGAAAAAATGGCTTTTTAGAAGTTTAGAGCAGAAAATACAGAAAAGCTTGTGAGTTATAAAGAGTAGACAATAGAATCCTGATCTGGTCTATCTAACCTGTGACTTTTTTTAAGTTTTTATTTTTTTTTTTATTGTTCTCAACTTCTTTGGCTCTCTCTCATCAATCTCTGTTATTTTGGTTTCAGAAGTAGTTATTTTGATTCAGAAAGTATGATCATTGCTGACAGTTTGGACTGCTGGGTAACCGCAACAATAGTACTCATGGACAGCAATTTTACCCATGGACAGCAATTTCTTTCCTCATGCACATGATCCCTTGTGAGAGTCTTGATGGCTGGGGGAGAGCAGAAGGCAGGCTCTGTCACCTCAGCTGACCTCACTGAAGGGAAAACGTTATGTTCTTTCCTATTCCAACACTGAGAGTAGTGCTAAACCTATGCATAACGTGAATGGAGGTGTCTGGGAGTCCTAAATCCCAACCTTTAGTCCTAAACTGTGCTTCAACGAGTCACATAAAAAAATAATGACAGTGGTTTAACCACAGAGCCTGTAGTTCCACAATATGACAAATCAAAAAGTCTCTTCTCTCTTACATTGGGGTTCTACATTAATGATAGGACAAGCCTACATAGTTCTTGACAATTGGTAGCAGCTTGCAATATTTACGGAAGAATTTATGTACAGACTGGAAAGCACTCTGTATTATTGTTGGCGTAAATCTACCAGAAAAGTTCAGGTATGTACAAGTTTGTAAAAGTCATCTATGTGTGTTGACATTTTATATTACAATATGACATGAGAGAACATTTTTTCATTTGATGATGTTCAACCATAACTGATGATATATACAATTTATGGTACCAAAATACATGTATTTTGATTTTGAATCACAAAAATCATAAAATATAACTTTTTATAACTTTTTTTTATTTAGATCTAGCTGTTTGATCATTAAACATTCTTTGTTTAAAATAGCTTAAGCATGTTTTAAAATATCAACTATACAGTGCTCTAAATATTTCTAACTTTATGCTTCTGTGAACTACACAATCCATATTTATTCCAATTTATCAGCATAACTCTCATTATTTCAGTTTTCAATTTGATTTCCAGTTGCTTGTTTTATCTAAGACCCAGGCCTTGCTGAAAACTTCCCACCCAGAATTTAGTTTAGAAGGACAAAAATATGCTCAATGGAAAATATTTTTTGCTTTCCTGATATAAAATTATTTTGGAAGTGAGACTAGTAGGCAAACTGTCTTTAGTTCTGAGCCTAGAGTTAAGAATGTTGTCTTTAAGGATGTACTCTCCTTCTTTCAGCTGTTTTGCTTTGTAACTTATAGTGTAAATGTTGGTTCGCTTAATTCTTTCTCCTAGGTCGTTTAATTATACCACGACCAAAGAGTTTTATGTAGTATCTCCAGTTACAGCTCCCTACCTTGTCCAACATTGGAATTTTATATAAAAATGAATAATGTATATGAAACAGCAGTAATTGTTCTACTCAGACTGTCTTTTCTTCCTCAACTCCCCAAACTCACATCCTATCACTCCTGCTCAGAAGCAGAATTTTGCTCATCCAACTCAGTAGATCTGCAGCCAGCACAAAGTAGTAACCCACACTGTTAGGTTATCACAGCAGTAATAGGGTCAATAATAGGTTTGGACTTTAAAAGCCAAAACAGGCACTAAAAATATAATCATGACAGGAAACATCTTTCTTGTATCCTATATGGTGAGAAAAGTATCTTACTTAATATGCAAAATAAAACACCATTCCAGTGTTCCTTGGCTCAGAAGTCTGAATTTTTGGATTGTTTCAATACAGAGTAATTTTGTGCTGCCTTCCAGGCCATAACAAGTTTATGCCCAGCTCACTTGGTGCTCACATAAAGAAATTAAATTCTCTCTGCTTGCAAATATATATGTTGACTGTATCCTGAATTGTTTTCTTCTCTGAGGGGCCTTCTAGGGAGGAAACAAGACCAGAATCACAGTGACTGTTCTCTCACATGCCAAAAATTCAGCTGCAAGCTTTCAACTGCACTTTTGCCCTGGGAAATATGTCATAAGGTGCAGATTCTTTGGGGCAGCTCACAGAATATTTGTTTTGTCATACCAGGATCTACTTCTACATGCTTTGGAAAGGTTGTAATTAAGTGTGCACTCTTTTCTCCTCCTTTACTTCAATTAAAGTAGGACTATACACATCTTTCTGAGTATGAATGTTACAATATTTTGTAATTCATCTCAGGATCCTAATTTTACATCTCATCTATGAAAAGGTCGTAGTAAATATTTTATTCCTAGGCTTGTGAATTGGTAACAGCAACCATAACAACCACAAATATCTCCTGGCATTTGTTTATCTGGTTTTCCAGAAAAATTCCAATGAGTATTTCTTCCAAGAACTTATGCACATGCTTTTATTGTTTTTCTTATTTGCGTTTCTCACAGCATAAAGAGATGCAATTCATGATGACTTGCTTCTGTGTTTACAAGATTTGGGCTGAGCTCTGAGCCTAGAGCTGTTGGCTGCTGAGGATGGCAGCTGAGGAACAGCCTCTGCTAGATAGCAGGATTTACTCCTCTTGGGTCCCATATACCTTCTACTTTCCACATCTGTTCTTTTTGTTCTTGTTGAAGTTAAAGTAATGCTTTTTGGTATCCATTGAAGACCTTGGGCATTTTTAATGACAGAGCTCTTAAGGAGAGATTAGACTGACTTCATTCACTCTCCACTAGTCATCCTTGAAATAAAACCTACCAAAATAAGCTTTTACTGTTTAAACTAGGGTAAGACTAACATAGAATTTTCTTTATGTATTCAGATACTAAAGGAAACAAAACCTTCCTAATGTGCCAAGCAGCAAAATGAGCTCAATGAGCTCATACTTCTGTGGCATTTCTGCCACCACATCAGGAAACAGTTTTTATGGAGCGAAGGTTGCTGCTAAGGTGACTGAAAGGTAGTGTTTCTTTCCTCCTTCCTTTATTTTCTTGAAAGACCTTACGTTTTGCACTTGTTGAAATGGTAACATTTTGCTTTTCTTAGGGAACAACAAGTATCCCAAAACATGCATTGGACTTGATTCAATGAGAATATCAACCAGCAAGAACTACGGTATTGAAAACCTATGCAAAAAATTCTCATTAATTTTTAATTTTCACTTAAATTATGGATTGTCCTTTCCTCAGTATTTCCTCCTAATTCTGCTACACTTTCTGCTCTGTTTGACATCCTAATTGCCTAAAGATAAAAGTCTTCTTCCTCTCATTTGTTGATATTTCCTTTCAGGATTATTAAATATAATTGCTTATATCCACCTCCGGTTGACTGATGTTCAGACAGTTTCTGATGCAGTGAAACAATGAGCTATTTTTTTTTGCTGTAGGTGTATTGTCTGAGATATAATAACTGTGGTACAGATCTGTTGCATGCAATGAAGATGACTTCACTGTTTGCTGTTGTACACAGAGCATTGCAGTGAAATATGCACAACATGTTACTACTTGGAATTCTGACTTATTATTCTGGTTTGTTTTCCTGTTCTGTCAACCTTTCTGTTGCAAAGAGATAAGTCTTAGTAGGCTTTTAATTTAATGTATGTGCATTTTTTATATTAATAATAATTAATATTTAAATGTGCCTTAGTACATGTAGAAAATATATTATGAACTGATTAGAGGTGATTATTAATTTTTAATTAGTCAAATGAAATCCACTAATGTGTTCAATTCAGCAGAAAATCTACAAATTTCTGGTCTTTTCAGTTTTTAAAAGAGTAATTCCAGGATAGAATAAGTGGTGTTCTTGCTTTCATGGCTCATGTCATGAAAAAAATCAGATTAAAAAAACAGAAGCCAGCTTCTAAGGCAAAGAGTAAAAACTTCAACTTCCAAGAAGTGTTCTTCTAGATAGTTCTATGCACCTGCTGATATGTTTAAAGATGAATGAATGAAACAGGAATTTCTAACAAAAGGAGGTTTTGCTTGTTTGCTTACTTACCTGTTTGTTCTCCGTGGCTGCTCTGAGGAAATTTATACATCAGATATGTCTATCTATATAGCAGAATCTAAGGAAGCTGCCACAGCTGAAATTCAGTAGTCATTGAAAAGGAACTATTAATCATCCAAATAAAAAAAATCAAGATAATAGATGCTCAAGGAGCATTTATCATCTTTTTCCATTTTTCAAATTGCCTTTCAAAAATTTTTTTTTCCTCAGAGTAATGGTGCTATTTGGAAATGTAAAACTGGATGAACACTAGGAAAGGCAATGGTGCAAGATGGTTGGCATGTGGTTAGCAAGACTACCCATCCTTATCAGAAAGCATTATTCTGTCTCTGTGGAGATGTTTTCTTTTGAGCAGGTATGTGGGATGTGACTACAGAAACAGGGTGTTGATGCCATTCCATCTTAAAAGATTGTAAATAAAATATTTCATTTCTTATTAGTTCCACAGTATTGTTAATAAAACTAACTCTTCTTTTAGGGGTAGATCAATTTTTATTGGCATTATGGACTAACAAGACAGAAAAAATATTACTCAAGTTTACAGTACTCTCTGTGGTCCACTGCTAGATCTCCAAACTCAGACTTAACACTATTGCCATAGTTTGCTTAGCATGTTTGAAAAAATGTAATTGCATATTAATCTGAAGTGTAGGATTGTATCCATTTTATTTAAAAAATCTTTACTATACAGAATGCATTTTTTTTTCTGTAATGGTGGGATAGATATCTGTGTGTACACACACACAGCATGTGTGTGTGTATGAGAGCACATATGTGTTGTGTGGTCTATATGTAAATTTCTTCAAGAAATAAAAAAAAAATTAAAAATCTGGAAAAAATACAAATCTAAACTAAACAAAATATAAATCTTAGTTGTTCTAGGCCCCCTAAAATATATTTACATTATGAAACAAGGTACTAATGTTTAACTTAGCATAACTGAGCTATGACCATTCCAAAAATACTACACCATTGTTAACACCTGCATGCACTTCATAACCCTGGTTACTGAAATCTATCTCATGTTGTAATCTTGATCTCTTCTCACTCTTCCACTCACTAAGTGGCTTCAGAAAATCTTTTCATGAAGCAGAGGCAAGTGAATCGCTGATCTTGTGACTTTTTCAAAGTACTCGAAGGATTTACTGAAATTTATTTTGTCCTTTTTATGAATTTGTTATATATGAAATAAAAGAATACATAGCCTTCAAAATATTTGTGGGTAGCTCCCTGATTTTAGACTGCCATCATACACTCTGATTTTAAAACCTAAACTGAAAGCTAAAATACAAATGTGTATGCATATAGAATATTTGTATTGGTCTCGGTGGAGAGAGAAAATGCAAAAATTTAATCAAGACATATGAATAAAAAACCCCTGCAAACTTCACCTGCTGCTCATAGTGGCTGATAATTCTCAGCCACCAGTACAATCTGTC
Source organism: Zonotrichia leucophrys gambelii (assembly GCF_028769735.1). Classification (NCBI taxonomy): domain Eukaryota; kingdom Metazoa; phylum Chordata; class Aves; order Passeriformes; family Passerellidae; genus Zonotrichia; species Zonotrichia leucophrys. Next base: position 21,810,589 of record NC_088173.1, on the reverse strand, counting down.
TTATTTTTAATCTCTTTTTTCCATAATATTTTGGCAGACTTGTTGCTAATCTATTCTTATAACTTAAATATTTGAGAAAAGGGGAAGACGTTGTGAATCCTATTTAATTTTAGATTTCCACAACTCATTACTTACTTTTAGGAAAACTCCAACATCCTATTGCTTTTTCCTGCGTTCCTCCTTCCAGTCTCATCTCCTTTCTACATCTGAAAGTCAAAGTATCTGTGTTGGCAGAGAGGAGCATAACTGAATCTTCTGTTTCCTCTGATTTTTGTGGGACAAATTAGAACCAACTGAAAGGTTCAGGTGAAGATGTCAAGATAAGATTCAGTATTTTTGTTTCACTTTATGTCTTGTGAATATTTCTTGGTTAAGTGCAGTCCCCAGATTTGTAATGGAGAATTCTGAAGATACATTTTGGTTATCATCTCTGTTCTCTGTAGTCCCCTTGAGTGAAATCCTGGGGAACAACTGTCATAGTCAAAAACTCTTAACCTTCAGATCTGTCTACACTCTTTTCCTTTGAAATATCTAACTGTGAAATTAGGGTGTACACTGCTGTGTTTCTGTTCTTTATGCAACGTATCTAGGACGCTCCCTGATATGTTAATTTGGCTAGCTTATCTTTCTTTGCACACTCCTTTGCATCTCATTGTCCATCCATGTCAGCAAAGTCTTACAAACTCCTTCATGGAATAATTTGATTATGCTGTAGAATTTACAGTTTTAAAATCCTTGCAAGTCTTCATGCCTGCATAGTTGAAATTTGCCTTTTAGAATAATACACCTGTACATCAAAAGTCTTTCTCAAACCAGGATTTTTTATATAATGTTTTTATTTTGTCCCTGTCCTGTGTGTTCTATTTATGAAGTAAGAAGGAAAAACAGAACCTTGACGATTGAAAGGAAACAAGCAGGTCAGCTTCCCAAGTGAATATAGCTCCTTTTTATTCTGGTACAATTGTTTCTTAAAATATGTCAAGTAATTACAAATATATAAACTTAATAAATTTAAGTAAACTATAAAATGAAATCCTTAAAATAGTTTCTAATTTACTGTAATTTATGTATGAATTTATATTTACTATAATACAATTTTTTAAACACTAAGGTTGCAATACTAATTAATGTCTTCTTTTTGCTATATTCAAACTTTAATTCCTATAGAATTCTGCCTCAATGGACCAAAAATAACTTGTGAAGATCAGAGCAAGTCATCTGTCACTATAGGTGAATGCCAAATCATTTTCGCTGGTCAACTGGTAAGGCAACCTATTGTAGAGTTTTGCTTTATTTATAAGTACTACTGCTTTATTCTTGTTCCTGCTGCTGCCTCCATAAATGACACAAGGTACTCAGGAACAGTTCAAGTCCCTGAGGTGCTGTTTCAGCCAGCCTTGCTCTGAGCTAGAGCTACAGGGAAGCAGATTATCCCTTTAGTCTTTAACTGCTCGTGCTGGTGGTTGCTGGGCTGTGGTTAATTTTCTTTGCAGCAGCTCTGTATGGGGCTGTGTTATGGATTTGTGCTGGAGACAGTGTTGATAATCCAGGTACATTTTAATTGCTGCTAAGCCACGTTTACACCGAGTCAGGGCCTTTTCTGCTCCTCACCCACCCCAACAGTGAGGAGGCTGAGGGTGCACAAGAAGCTGGGCAAGGATACAGCTGAGACAGCTGACCCAGCTGACCAAAGGGGTGTCCCACACCATGTGGGGCCTGCTCAGAGTGCAAAGATGGGGCATGAAGAAGGAAGGGAGGAGCATTTGAAATGATCACGTTTGTACTCCCACGTAACCCTCATGTGAGGTGGAGCCCTGCTTTCCTAGGGGTGGCTGAACATCTGAACATCTGGCTGCCCATCTGAAGTGGTGAATGAATTCCTTATTTTGCTTTGATTATGTGAGTGTGGCTTTTACTTTCCCTATTAAAATATCTTTATCTCAACCCATGAGTTTTTTCACTTTTACTTTCCAGATTCTCTCCCCGCTCCTGGGGTTAAACCACAACTCTCCACTGAGGTTACTGTCTGCACGTCTTATGTGTAATGCTGCCCACTGCAAATTGAATACATATGAAATGATTCTCTGTATCTGTCTCACAGTCCACTAAACAACCATGAAATGAAATTAGCTTTTCTTCATTACTAACTCAAACCATATTCAAACAAGAATATTACAGAAAATCATTCCTGATTATCGATTTTCTGATCCATGTACTATAGTCTAATTTGGAGTTTTTATGCAGTTTATTTAGGGTTTTTTTTTTGTTTGTTTGGGGTTTTATTTTGGTTTTGTTGTTTTCTTTTGTTTTTTTTTTTTTTGTTTTTCTTTTAAAACAATAGTTTCTGATTCAGGCACTAGCACCTGAGAAAAACTGTAAAATTTCTTCTGTGTCTCCTTTGTTTTGTGTATGATAATAACTTTGAGTCTTTGCAAGTGCCTACTCTTTAGCCATTATTTTGTATCTCTTTGTTCTTGCATTATCTTCCATACCTTCCACAAACCATCTCCAGGTTTCCTTTTCCAGTGTATCATTTTCATTATGAGTGAGTTGAAAGCAGGAGAGCTTCTTAAGACAAAATGTTGTCTTTTTTTACCTCTTTTTCTGTCTTTTAATTTATTTAGGTATTTAATCTATATTTTCTATTTTCCAGAGAATACTTGAAAAAATTTGAAATCCTGTTGTCTGGCATACTAAAGGGTGTAGCAAATGATGATGTTGCATGAAGGTCTTGTAGATTTCAAATAAACAGGCAGTGACATTTCACTCACTGGTGTTTCTTATTTGCTTTATTTCAGGTGCCAGCAAAAAGGTAAAAGAGAATAATTCTTTCATTGGCTGAATACTGCACCAAGAAGGGATTTCTGTAAATAATGTAACTTGCATAGAGAACAAGGCACTGATATCAATCTCAAATACACATAACTTCTAACATCAACCATCATTCATGTTTGTTTTCAACCCTCTCCTACAGAGAGTGGAGAGTGAATGGGTTGTGTGGGTACTTGGCTGGTACCCTGGTGGTCATGGACTCAAGCTAGAGCACAATGTGGAGCAAAAGCGGTTGCAGAAATATATGAGAAAAGCAAAGGAATTTGCCCCATTTCCTCTTTCCTCATGGATCAAAAACAAGTCATCAATCCATTTGAAATCCATTTCCTCTTTCCTCATGGATCAAAAACAAGTCATCAATGGCATTTTGTCAGATTTACAGGTTCCTGCTGACTTTTTTTGGATAAAACAATAGGATTGATAGATATCACCACTTGATGAGATCATATACGCAGTTTTGTCCTCTGGAGAACTACCTAGTAATTTTGGTACACTGGCCAAGCAGAATATTTTGGCAGATCGAAGAAGGGGCAGCAGAACAGCCAAGCGCCAGTTCTAGATGTCATTATTATTATTATAAAGCTATTGATCCCCCAGGAGGCCACAGGGGGAGTTAAGCTGCCTTAACACCTCTTCACCACTCAGCTTCCACCTTTCCACATTGTGTTGATTAGTGAACGCAATCTCTCTAGGATTTTATGGTAATAGGTAAGTTCATAACACTATTTTGTCAAGTAAGACCCTAAAAATAGTGCAATTAATGTAAACGTTTATAATTATTTTTAGTCACTACTTTTCTAATATTGGTGCCATAGAGTTTCATTTCTCTGTATTAGAACAAATGCAATTATGCTGCCAATTTTTAAATTAAATTAATAAAAGCTATAAAAATAAGTTAAGTAAACATATGGTTCTTTTCAGCTCTCTTTCATGCAAATAGCAAGCAGAAATATTTATTTGTTTTCCCAGATATCGAATTTCTGTTGGCCAAATTGTGCCTATGGGTATAACCATGCTGAGGTTGTTTAAAGTATGTTTTTATTTTCTGTAACAATTGATGTGTTAGGGAATCTCGGGAAATGTGCCTGAAGGAATTTTTCTTTATAGTGATAGGAACAAGCCCCTATTCATTGAAAAGATAAGCTACAACAATTTTCAGGTTCTAATGAGCATTATAAATTAATGGAACTCCTAAAGAGGGTTCAGAGTCATTTTGTTTCAAAAAGTATTTGCTTGGATTTCTCATTAATTAAATATGATTTCAAGTATGAAAGTAGATAAAATTGATTCTGTACTAATCAACACATATTGCCTGCCTATGGCATTAATATTATGCTGATGTACTCAGTGAGAGTGGTCTGAAATCAATATAAAAGCCCTTAAAGCAATGTTCATAGCTTTAAGCTGTGATGTTTTCAGGCTGTTTGTTTTATAATTAACAAAGCTAACAAATTGTACAAAGAAAAAATATTAAACTAGATTCTCTGTGAAGGAAAAAAGAGTATTTTATTAAGACTGAAGGTTTTTGTTCTTCATCTCTTACAGCAAATTACATTTGTTTGTGCAAGGAGGTAATTATGGAAACCACTTATAAGTTTCTTGGGTTCATATATTTGGGGCCTACTTAATTTGGAAATGGATTTGATTTTCTTGTTAACAAAAGCATTCAGATTGATAATTTTTAGTTTAATTGTTTACCATTTTGGTCATAATTATTTTTATTTAGACTATAAGGCTTCTACAATCAGTATCTTGCCTTCACATATTTTTGTACTATCAAAATTTTATATGGATGAGAAGTTCGGAATTCACTTGTAAGATCTTACTGTGTAAGATCCATTACACAGTAATTGTAGTGTATCTTAGAAAATTCCAGCTTCCTCGTACCTGGGAAAGACTTTGTATCTTACATTTTAACCTCAACAGAGAAATAAAGTAATGTATAAAACAAATGCTAATAATTTAAGTGATGCTACTTTAAACACTGGAAATACTTGTATAATTCTAACTTTTTGAGGAGGTCATGCTCTCTCATTCATAAATGTTTCAATTTATTGGAAAAAACTCAATAACTTCCCCCCCTCCCCCCAAAAAAAAGACCCACCATGCAGGAAATAACACTCCAGTACCAAAAAGTTCAGTAATTTATTGTAACTGACTTTTCTTGAAAAAAATTAAATTATTCCAGAACACATTATGTTTCAAATGACTAGGAAATATCTATACCCCAAAACCCCCAAAAGATTTAGAGCTGATGCAGCCTGTCATCAGGAACCCGAGCCATGCAGAATAATTGCACATCTCCTTTGTGTTTACCCTTCAAAATGTTAACAGGTTTGACTGGGACTTAAATATTTGGAGTAGAAAGTAAATTTTTATAGTACCTATGGGGACTGTGGGAAAACAAGTATTAGCAATCTTACAGTAAAACCAGCTTTAGAAGACAAGTGACATTTAGCTCATATGAGGCAGTAGATGCTTTGTCTCCTTTCCTCAGCTGTGGAAATGCCCAGGCTTTGGCTCTGTTCCTACAGGATGATGACTGCCCTTAAATCCAAGTCCTGCTCTCCTTGTTCACTGACAAGTAAATCTGGAGATATCTCATTTGTCAAGACGATTGCCACTGATTCTCATCATTGCAGGGCAGCAGAATTGGGCATTTGCAGTTCAGTGCAGGGTCCTTCAAAAGATGTACTGTGAGACCCTATATTTGCCATATATATGCTTGAAACAGCAAACTCCCACCAAAGAAAGCAGCACTCATCTTTGTAATTTTTTTCCTGGTTTAATCACTGAATATTTAGATCAAAAGCAGTGTGAAATATGAACAATAAGAATACGAACACTGGGGTGAGAACATGTCAAGGCGTCCAGCTGTATGGCTCAGACCACGACTTGTTTTTGCAGGCAAAGTCTCCTGGAGCTCATTTGTCAACAAGGCTGTGCACAAACTGACACCTCACAGTGGGTGCAGACCTGTCCCTCAGCACAATCTCTCTCCCTAGCTACAGCATTACCAGTGAGCTACCCCTTTCTCTCTGCATTTTGGAGCAGTATTCAGCCTCAGAGAAGCTAAGGGGTTGAAGCATAAATTCTGTCCGGCCCATATGCTGGGGAAAAAAAAAAAAAACAGTCAGGGAAAAAGACAGATGGAATGTTATCCCCAGGACCTGAAACAAGCCAGCCAGGCATACTGCAGCTCAGATATGTTAAGGTGGTTTCTTCATTAAACTAAAGATTAGTGACTCATAAAGAACCAAATTTACTACAAAATTGCATTTTTTAATCTTGCTGAATTTGCAAAATGTTGTTTAAGTATAACAGTGATCAGAAAGCATGTAAATAAATCATACTGCTGTTGGGGATTACTTTGGTTTCTAAGTTCTCTTAAGCCTCTCAGGTAGTTAAATCATATTTTTAGCAGTTTTGTTAAACATGTCTGTATTTTCAGTTAATGTGGTTACTTTTATCCTTAAAAGTAACATCATGACTGCTAAGGGAGTTGTAGCATCAGACAGAGATCATTGTTACCTACAGCTGCCATTAACAATCTGGTTAAATATCAAGAGACAAATTGTATCAAGTGTTTAGTCACTCAGTCAGGCTTTTGAGTAGGGACAATTTGGGATTTGGTGCTTCTGTGGAGTGTGGTGTTGGAGTAGGGTTGCCATTTGTGCCAATGTCTGCAAAAGTTATTTTTCATTTCTACAAAGATGTTATTGTCAAGAAAACAAAAAAATAATTTGTGTTGAATTTTGTGGACATAAGTGCTTTACGAATATTGCGGACTTACTGCATGGAATCCACACACATAGGAACATTGACAGTTGCTCCTTTTCAGAAAGAGAGAACTGAGGCATCTATTGACAAAGGCCAAAACTATTAAGTGGCATCCAAACTTTCCATGCTTTGATAAAGCTAATCTTGTGTTGCCAAGCACTGGAGGCTTTTCCCTGGGGTTTTAATTTATTTTTTTTTCCCCTGAGAAGTTAATAAATTGCAGTATGGCATGTGTTCAAAATTGGCTCCTTTTTTGCATTTGGATGCAGGCATGAATGCTCACTAATTCTACAAATGTAGTTCCAGTTATCTTGTGCTGGGCATATAGAAAAGGAGGAAGACATGACTATTGATAAAAATCTTTCTTCCAGTTGCTCAGCATCCTGCTGATGAATAAGGTTTCTTTCTTGTTGTCTATAGTAATATTTCCCTAACTGCAAAATAGTCTCATTTGTTCCTGCGCTGTGAATACCTTGTTTTTCAGTCACAGAAATGACTGAAGCAGAGCTTAGATCATTTTCTAGTGCATAACATACATTCATAGGATTCTGTTTTTATGAACTCATATCTGGGTATTTAAATTGTAATTAAATCTTTAGAGATAGCCAAAGATTGTAATTGAAACGCATTTCCCAAAAATGGTATTGAGTCACCTCGTGGATGTAAATGATATAAAAAAGACCATTATCATATAGAAAATTATATGATAAGCTGGAAAGAAGGAGCAGAGAAAACAGGCAAACAAAGTACTAAAGAAGAGACGAAGGAAAGGACCATTATAACTTGTTCTTTAACATATTTTTAAGAAGAATTGACTGATGGAAAATAAGCACTGTCTGTGCTGTATGTTAGCATTTAATGTGCATCATCAATTTGTATTTAGGCAGCTTTACTCCATGGCAGAGGTTGAATGTAGTTGAAAATAAAGAAGTAAACAAATGAATATGGTAAACTAAGGGATTTGAATAATTTCATTATTTATCAAATAATTTATTTGACAAATAGTATTTTGACTCCTGCAGAATTGGTTGACTATCATAAGCAGTATTTGTTGAATAAATTAGTCAATGAAAAATGACAAAGATTCAATGAATAATGTATTTGATAAATAATATTTAGCAAGCTCAACTGTACATATAATTTTATTTTCTGAATCCTGTATTAAGCAGAAAGTACTCAAATTTTATTCCCCTCCCTCCCCCAGCTCCCAGGTCTCCTATGGCAAAGTGGGAACTGCTGGTTTTGGTTCCAGTAAAACTGTTCCTCAATTTGTACAAGAGTGAAGCTGAAAATTAGCTACTTCTCCTAGAAAAAACATATTTGATAGAGATAATGACATTAAAGACAAGAAAGACTTTATATTTTTTTTAAAGCAATGACAAAGTTTCGTAGTGCTCCACATTCAAACATAATGGCAGTTTCTCCTTAAAACCAAAATCAGGCTTTATTTGCACCACTTCTGTCTTTCTCTTTGGTATAATAATGATTGGAGACATGCTTTACTAAAAACATTATTTCTTATCAAAGATGCCAATACAGACTAGAAACGAGGATTACACACACACTAAATCCTGATATTTAAATGTCACTTTACTTGAAATTGACATTTTTAATATCTCTAATGCAGTAGAGTTTTGAGCTGCTTCAATTAAGTAAATGATGAACTTGCATGACACTGTTCTTTGTATTTATCCTTTCTTCCTATAACTTACAAAAACAACTTTTAATTATTTCAATTTTTTAGGGGCAAATCTAGAAAAAATAAATCCAAAATGAAGATGATGGTGGTTATTTGAAATCATATGTCATCTTTTTTCTTTTTCTATGAGATGTTTCAAAGATTTTTCAAAGATATTTCAAAATTAGCTCCAAAGGAACACTATTTAATGCTCTTATATAGGAGGTCAGCATATCTGGCTAATATTTTTCTTCTCTTACCAGTCAGATGTCCTAGTTAGTGCCTGAAGACATGAAAGATATGAATGCAGGAAGAGATGCAGATCAGAAGAAAACAAGTCTCAAGGCCGAGAAGCTGCCTGGCCCTGCAGAACTTGAAAGGAGAGAGCTGGCACAGCAGCAGTGATTCTGTCTGTATGGGGCCTTGGGCACAGCCCTTCCTTAGTGTCTGCTCCACCTCACCTCTACCTCATATTTTAATTTTTCTGAATATTGAAATACTTGCTAAAGTATTTTTACCTGACAGAGAGGCTTTTGATATTTCTGAGGAAGGATGACACAGCAGGGGTTGGAGATGAAAAGGTGTTTTTGAGGCCTTTACCTGCCTGTGTGTCTGGCTCATGCTGCAGCTCCCTGTGGACTGCTTGAGATCCTGCAGGATTTTCTATCTTGTTTTTCATTCACATCTGCTTGGGAAGCAATTGTATGTGTAGGATCATGTAATGGTACCACTGGATTTAATGTGCATGACATGACGAAGGTTTCCAGAGGAGTAAACAGTTTGTGTCCCCTTATACCGAAGGAGTTCAGTTCAGACATTAACTGTGAAGAGTGAAGTTGTATAAAAAACAATTGACAAAAAAAGAGAGTATATATTGCTGCACTGTAGTGATGCAAACAGGATGAAATACTGTCTTTGCAGCAGTCAATGAGAGATTTATGCTTGATTTAGTAGTCAGGAGGTCATCACTCACAGAACTAAATAAGATGTTAAATAAGCTTTTGTCCTTTGGTTTCAGCAAATATTCTAAGTCATCTAAGTCAGATAAAAAAATTGATAGCATGCATTTAAACATCTGCTTGAATAGTTTAACTGTTTGTACATAATCATGTTTTAGTATTCCGGAGTAGTGAATATGGAGTGAAAAATCCCAATAGCAACAGCTCTAATTTCTTTGTGATACATAGAAGTACATTTTATGAGTTTCCTTATGCTAGCTTAACAAAAAAAGTGAACAAACAAAACCAAGAAAAATGAGATATTCAAATGCAATACCCCAAAATCATCTATCAAAACTTTACCTTTAATCCTTAAACTAGGCTGCTTCAGGAAGCAGTTAACAGACCAGGCACTATTAGTCTGTGTGTGTTGTTACATCTTAGCAATACTGATATATCAAATATCCAGTCTTGAGGACAAAAAAGAGACACCACAGTTTCACTTTCCTTTGTTCTTTTTGTTGAAGCTGCAGGGTTAGGACGCCTGTTTATTTTGGTGAAGAACTTAGGGATTTAGAATAAAAACTCCTTAAATTTGGTGTCTTAATAACTGAGTGCATTCACATTCCATCTCTAATTTAATCACAGGTAGTCTGCCTTCTAACTGTAATGTTGTGCTTTTAGGATAAGGCATAGGAATTTAGACAAGTATGTTTTCCTCCTGTTCAGCTACAAATCTTACCGAAATTTAAAAACAAAGTAATGGATGCAAACCATTGCAAGCTATTTTTCCTGTATATATATTTATATCTACAGGTTAAAAATATATATATACAGGTTATGTATATATAGATAGATATGTATATGCCATGTAATATGTTTTCATAGGTTTGTCACAAAAACACACACAAACGAGACATTAATTTTCACAATGAATCTAGGACTTTTCCTGTTAAAGTCTATGTCAAAACTTCTACTAAATTAAGTTCTATCAGAGCAGAACACTGATACAGTTCCAGAACACATATCAACATTTTGCTCTTTCTGTAGAATTTTTTTCTCATGATTCTGCACCTTTGATTACAAAGATCCACTGACGTTTTCTCTCAGTTGGATCAGAAAGTCATCCTGTTAATGAGAACAGTAGTTTTGAGCTGTTCAAGCATAGTTTTCAGCAATACTGTTCTGACCTTTTAAATTATACTCTTAGAGTTTGTGCCCTCCCTGTGCTCTGCCACATAGAACTCAATTTGTTTTACACACAGGGTGATGAGAGAGCATTAAGAAGCAGATATGAAAGTTTGTGAGTGTCAAGACCAAAAAAAGAGAGAGAAAAGTGGGTGGTCTAATTCAGGAATGTTCGAAGTAGTGAAGGGCAAAGCACAGACTTAAGCAAATGGAAAGAGCAAGAAAAAATAGGAGAGGATTATGGAAGTCAGAGAGGCTACATTTAATTTAAGCTGACAAATTAGTTCTCACTGTACATTTACACAGCAAAAAATTTACATATAAATATCTTACTGCATGTAAATGCATGTATTAGGTAATATTTAAATAAATAAGTGCACACAAATGTAAGTAAAAATATTGATTTTAAAATATTTACACTGACAACTTTGTGCAACAAGAGGGGAAAGAGTGAGTGGCATGTAGCATGCCTCACAGCTGTCCCTAGTGAAGATGAGCAAAGGGATGCACATTTTCAGGGTGTCTGTTGATATCCTTGCAAAAAGGTTGTTTCATAGGAGCAAATGAGAAACACAAAAGCGGCTTAGAACTGTGTCTCTAGGACAGTCTAAGGGTTGATTTAACTCCATTGCAATACAAAATTGAAGAACCAATTCAATATGATTGCTCTGTTATTTCAAGGCAAAACTCCTAGATTTTATTACATGAAAAGAAAATAATGCCAGGGCAGTTGTAATGGTAAACAGAACACTTTCTGGAGTACCTGCTGCCATTCTAACTGAACAACATGAACTCCCCTGCAGATGAAAATGTAAATTTTATTGAGCAAAACCAGCAATACACAAAAATGGAGTCTTTTTACTTTCTGCAGAAAGCTGGCAATGAATCTCAATACCTTCAAGTATCAATCCTATTTTTACCTACCTGTAAAACATCAGCCCTTTCCAAATGTGAGTTTTTGAACTGGAGATGTCTTCTTACTGTCAATTGTTGGTCAAAGTGATTTTGATAAGTTTAATTCAAACCTATCATCCTAAAACATCCTGGGCTCAGTGTGCTGGTTTTGGCCAGAGTAGAGTAAATTTTCTTCCCAGTGGCCAGTATGACATTGTGTTTTAGATTTGTGTGGAACAGTCGATAACAGAGATGTTCTTGTTATTGCTGAGCAGGGATTGCACAGAGCCAAGGCTGTTTCTGCTCTCTATGGCCAGGCTGGTGGGGAATTTGAGGGTGCATGGGAAGTTGGAAGGAGACACAGACAGGGCAGGTGACCCCAACTGACCACAGGGACATTCCCACACCATGTGACATCATGCTCAGCAGATAAAGTGGGGAGAAGAAGGAAGAAGGGGAGAATATTTGGACTGATGGTGTTTGTTTGCCCAAGTAACCCTTACATGTGCTGGGGCCCTGCTCTCCTAAATGGCCGAACACCTGCCTGCCCTGGGAAGCAGTGAATTCATTCCTTGATTTGCTTTGCTTGTGTATCTTAATCTTAACCCATGAGTTCTCTACCTTTTACCCTTCCAATTCTCTCCCAGTTCCTACAGGTAGGGCAGTGAGCAAGTGGCTGTGTGGGGCTTGGCTGCTGATTGGGATTAAATCATGACAGCTGAGCAGACCCACTCATTAGCTACTTACAAGACAACAGATCTGGTTAGTGGTCTCTGAAATCTCTACAGGTTAAAGAGAAAAGCTTGTGCAAATACTGTCATATCTCAAGATTTAAGAAATATAAGATGTGTACATTGACAGGTTTCTTAGGTGTGTTTAGAATCACAAAGAGATTAATCTGCTACTTCAAATAACCACAAAGAATGTGTATAAAGTTTATGAAAATATATTTCTTGCATTCGCAGCTGAGGGTGCTCCTGTTGTTTCTGATGGAGTTTATTTAGTGGTAAGGGATTTTAAATAGGTTATTAATATAAGCATGAAACATAGACCTTTTGAATTAACACAGATTGTCACATTCAGATATATATTATGACAGTTGTAGGTTTTTTCTATTTTATTCATATTACCCAAGGCAATTCAGACCATTTTAATTCTGAATACTAAGAACTAGTAGAACAGAGGTGAATAATGTGTTTCTTAGCTAATCTAGTGAGGCTGCAGACATGATATCCAGTATTTTGTTTTCTCGCATAGTATCTCTGGGCTAGACTAGGAGATATCATAACTACTGAGCTAAGGTAGATGTTTGCCCCCTAGGTTTCCTCTACAGGAACTGGAGAGAGGAAGATTCTTTAAAGGTTAATCCAAGGAAGACTATGTGTAAATTAATAGTACAGTAAGTATCCTGAATGAATTGAAAAATACTAGGAAAAGAAAGAATTAAGTTTGGGTGCCCAAAGTCAGATGATATGAAAAACCAACTAAACAACCCTCCTCAAACTCACAATAAAAAACACCACAATGTTTTTTCCTAGAATACTGTTTTATTATAGCATTTTCCTAACTTTTCACATAAGTTGAATTTTAGTGTAAACTACAATTATATAATTTTTTTGGTACTATTTCTCAAAAAGAAATCTTCATAAGCAAATGAAAACAGACTCAATATGTGTTATCTGTGATTTTAGAAGTGGTAATAACTACTCACTGGCACACTAAATATTTCAGGATACCCTGCAATACATTTCAAATTCTTGGCTTCCCTATCTGACATGGTATGTGCCCTATGTAAATTAATGCCATAACCAGGATTACACAAGTTGCTCAGACAATGTAAATTAACATAGATCCAAGTAAGTAAAAACTAGATGAGAATACAAATTAGCTGACGTAAATATTAATTTGATTGAAGTGTTAAATAGTTTATTTATAATTTTTCATCCACTTTCCTTGTGAATCCTGTTCATACCCAAAATAGGAAACTGTCAATGAATCACACAGAACTCCATCAGATAATCTCCTATTTCTCTTAGTTATTAATTCAAGTTCTGTGGCAGACATGGATTCTGCTTGGGTTTTCTGTCCCTTGCTTGTCTCAGCATTTTTTTTTCCTTGTCATATCTCTTCTCATATCTTGCATCCTGTATCCTGTGGTATCTCAGAGGAAAACACTAGACCTCTTTTCTTTTTTTAGAGTGGAAACTAAGGAAAATGTGTTGATAATGATGCAGAGCTACAGCAAGTCTGAAGGATGAGTGAGACATAAATGGTGACAAAATAAGAGGTCAGCTTTTCTCTTGAATGATAATCTTAAATGATATCCTGGTGAAACACTGTAAAATAACTTGGTCAAGACCTGGCGGCTACTGAGCTGCTGTGTAAATGGAAGGATTTTGTATTTGAGAAGCTTATGGAAATGTCTCCAGGAACACAGAAAATACAGGAAAAGAGTACTCAGAAAAGGATTAGATTCTGGATATAACACATGTAGTATAAATGATGAGTTTGCAGGTAAAATATAAAAAGAATATAATAAGTAGAGGAAGAAAATAACAGCTAGTATTGCAAAAACATAGAAAAGGATGATGTGAGACAGCTGTAGCTGGAGAAACAGTTTGAAAAATGAGACCAAGTTAGATGAAAGAGGAAAGAGCAGCAGGAGTTTATTTGAGGCTGAATAAGAGCCGAAGGTGAACACAGTGGAATCTGCTATTCATCCATCATTATAGATTTGACAGCTTCCTTCTAAAGTATCAAGAATATGCCAAACTGTGAGGCCAATGAATTATAATAGTAAAGGTTTTCCAGTGTTATTTTCCTTATATTCTTTTAACATAAAAAACAAAACAGAAAATGTAGGTGGAAGGAGTGAATAAACTGTGATAATAGATAGATGTCTGCGAAGATAAAATAACATTACATTTTCAAGATCTTCGACTGTAGACAGGTGTTCAGAAACACAACACAGTGACTGGATGGAGTCCATTTTAGAGAAAAACTTCCTTCAGGTTGCCATGAGTGCAAAAAATGAAAATCAAAGGGAGTAAATTTGCACTCACTACGCAATTGCCTACTTCCAACACACAAAGAAAGAGGGAAAAAGAAAGTCACATGACATCTTGCAATAGATAAATGATCATGAGGGAGACATATTTAATAATAACACAATATCAAAGTAGGTTATAACTGTTTATCGAAGAGTTGAGCATAGATAGTTGAGTATAGTCAGAAACAATAATTGTAAAGTTTACAAAGTCCAAATAGATGTCCGGGAAGATCAATAAACAGAAGGAAAAGAACTACATGTGTGAAAGAGGGCATTATAAAAATATTTGAAACCTGGTGGGCTAATCACTAACAACAAAAGTCCATTACTAAAATTTAAAAATTCAAGAAGCAGTATAAAAGTATCCAAGGAGGAAAAAGCATTAAAGAGATTAAAAATACACACACACAAAAAAAAAAGGAATGAAAATATACTAATTGCAGAATTTGTCTGGTACAAATTATTTTTTTTAAAAAGGTAGACAAATTATAAAGTCCTGTTGCAGGATTTTTAAAATTTTATTACTCATATTACTGAAACAGTAAGAGATCACTCTATCAGATTCAGTTTTGGTAAAAGTTAACTGAGATGGGGTGGTTGAATATAACATGGGTTTAGTCACAGTAAAGCAATTAATTTTTTCATTCAATGAGTGGAAAAAACATATGTGATATAAGGTCTTCAAATTCAAAAGATAATATGAATGCTCAAGAAACTGCAAATTACTTTAGACTGAAGAAACTGTATAGAAGAGGAAAATTTTATATGCCTGGCAATCTTAAGAAAGGCACATTATACTGCCTGTAGTGAGTTTCAATTTTAAAATAATGTTTTATTCAAGTATTAATTTTATTCCTTTTAACCTGGAAATAAGCATTTCAAGTCTTGTCTGATTTTGTACTGAAAATTCATTATGTGACTTACAACACTTTCTTCACTTTCTCTAGTACATTCTTGGTGGTTAGCTATTGTCAGCATAACTTCAGACTTCTTCCAATTATTTCGAAAAGCATGTGTTGTTATAAATGTTAACTATATATAATTTCTCTCTATTCCTAAGTGGGAACAATTTCTACGACATTTCAGGATAATCATACCTTAAGCCTTTCTGAGGTAAACTTGAATTTTAATTAAGGACTCAAAAACATGAACTTTCCAATACACAGAGTGAGAGCTTTAGATTTAATGCACTTATTTGATGCTGAAAGGTGTGAGAGGGTCAGGAATGAAAATACAGATATTGTGCTAGTGCTGGCAGTTTCAATTCTGCATCTGTTGCCATCTCCATATTGCAGATGAACTCTGATAAATTATACCAATTCATAATTTTAAAACAGTCTCATGGGTATCTTTTTATTATGCATTTTAATATGCATCTGCAGTGACACAGTTCTGCAGTTCCCTTTACGCAGCTAATACAGCAGACACTTTTTCACTGTAATTGTCATGTTGCACATGAGTGCCGCATCAGGATTTGAGAAAAGGCTGTTAAGAGTATCCCTCATGATAGTTTTCAGCTAATGTATACTTCGATTCTGAAAGTCCAGGCAGAATGTGTAACAAGGCATAGAGACTTATTTTACTTGTTTCACACAAATTCATGGGAAAAAAACCTGACAAATATCTCAAAAGGTCAGTTCTTCTATTCATCCCAAAGACAACAAGGATATATAGAAGATTCCATGCAAAAGAACACATGGATAAAATTCTATATAATATAATTTATGATAAACTCTCTAATAACAGATAATAATTTTTAGTTGTGATTTACAATATGATTAAAATGTGCAAGAAATAATATTTAAGAGGAAATATTAAGTAAAACAAAGTTTTTAACACAATTTAAAAAACTATTATTTTCCTTGGTCAAAAGCTCTTTTTTCTTGCTAGCTTTGATAATATTTTATGAGAAAGAGACAGTCTTTTGGCAATATTACATGATTCAGTATTTTTAATGTGAAGTATTTAACAAAAAATACAAATATTTAAGTATAGAGAGAGTTTTGCGGTCTTGAATCATTTTTATTTGTGTGATGTTGAATAAGAACACAACATAAATTACTGGAAGCTTTTTTCTAATGTGTATACATCTATTCATCAATAATGTATCTGAGTTTACACCAGAGTAAAATATATTCCTAAAGTCATTTAGGATAATTATCAGTGGATCTTTCAGATTACAAATGTTGATGAATATGAACCCATCCATATACGTGCCTTTAAGAAATATGCCATATTGGATACCATAAAGTTGACCTGTCTGATAAAAATGTTCTATTATAAAGAAAATTCTTCATCCCATATTACTATTCATCATTATTTCTGTCACATCAGAGTTTATGATGGAATTAAGTGATATTTATGTATTTATTGCTGTGCTATTTCATTATACATCATTGAGTTTTATGACATTTCTAAGCAAATTAATTATACATGTTCTCCCTGCTCCCCAGTCTGAACACTTCTAACCAGGGGCCATTTGAATAAATATCTGTATATATCCTGAACTGGAAAGTTGGATTTGATACACTTTTGCATAATTTTGCAATTCCATTAAAATATCAACAAGAAAATGGGAGAAGAACATCTGAAATAAAAAGAAGCAGAAACAGATTTAATCATGTTACATTATACATAAACTATTATCTTGAATTTATGTTCCATATGATAATGAAACAGAACATCTTAAAGTATTTGTTCTGATCACTCTTAAATGTTGTGTTAAACAGAATTATGAAATATTTACTTAAACCACTATTTTTTGGTACCAAAATATGGTATGTTTGTAATATGTAAGTTACCATCACATAGTAGTTTTAAATAATACTCATGTAGGAATTAATTTATCCTTAAAATAATTATAGCTCATATTAAAGTGATTCTGCAATAAGTGACATTATACAATAAAAATCGTATTAAGAATAATTAGATGGGTGTTGCAATGAAAAATGAATGTTAGTTTTTAATCCTTCCCTACATTTAACTAAATTATAAGGAGAAACATTTTAGTAGTAATGACACTATTGCAGTAAGAGTAATAAGGAAATATAATAGTTGGAAAAAGTAACAACTATAAGGGGGATGTGGTGGTACACGAGTCTATGAACATTTGACATAGCATAGGCATCAAAGACAACACTGAGCATCTCTTATCTCAGAACTGATTTTAACAGATAAAAATGTATCAGAATTGTGATATTAAACCAATGGTTATATTATTAACAAGGGTCATATTAAATACCACCTGACAGTTTCTTACACACCTGGGTTGTTTGCAAAAAGAAATAGCATTTAATGAAAAGAAGTCTTTTGTTTCATGTTTGCTGAACAGCTTAATATTCTATAAAGCCTGCTGCTCAGCCATTTTCAAGTTTCTAGAATAGTCTTTCCATGAAAATAAACCAGAATAATTGTGTTCAGTTTTCAGCAAGGAGTTGACCCTCCACGGCTGTTAGCATTTCTGTGTGACATGTTGGCAAGTAGGATGAGCCGTAAGGGTCTGAACAAGTACTTCCTTTCTACTATAATATTTGGTGTGGAAAATTACAACCATCTCCAATTTTTAAAATGACATCTTGCTTTTCTTCTTTTTGTTGTTAGCATTGTGCAAGTTTTGTAGGAGAAAAAAAATAAGGTGAGATTGTGGGAATAGAGGGATTGATTTTATTTATCATATAAATGTTCATATTTGTGCTTGTCTGTCTACTGCTTTTATTCCTAACATTAAAAAAGCAGATGGAGATGGTACCAGAAATAATAAATAAGTTTCCATTAATACTTAATCACATAAAGGTACATTCAAAATTGCAATACTTTTTATTTGAAAACAAAAATGGAAAAAATCTATATTGCCAGTCAAATTTCCTCCGTATTTTCAATACTGTTGAAGTCTCTTACATGCCCAGATAGTAATAGTGGACTAAATATATAAAATTTCCTCTTCTGGGGAATATAGCAGATATATATATATATCTCATTAAACTGAAATTGATACTAATTTTCACTATCAGCCACAGTAGTTGCATGAGCATGACCACAGTCCTGGCTGTGAAGTTCTAAATCAAGATCTACATCTACTCTACATCAAGCAGATAATTTCCTAGATGTGGGATCAGACTAAGTGCTGGGTTTTGTGCTTTACTTCTGTTTTGTCACAGAAATCTGACAGGGGAAATGTAAGTGTTGAAGAGTAAGGTTAAAAAGTAACATTATTCACAATGCTCAAAATGAATCTCTGCACAATGACTTGGTAACCATGGACACAAAAATCTCATCTGAATGTTATCTGGAAGATGACAGATTACATCTAGGAAATTTTTTCTAGTGTTATTTGTTCATTGGGAGCTGAAGATGGATCTCCTCGAAATTTGGGTTTGATGTAATGCCTTAAGTTTTAGCTTTCATATTTTCCAGGTTCTGTACTACATTACTATGTAAGTCTGAACTTAATATAAAGTTTTAACAGGTTCTCTTCACAGGTTAGTTAGACAAAACAATCCTTTTCCAGCCTGAGAACCAAGGACACCGCTGCAGCCTCAGGCCCAAAAGGTACAAACAGCAGCGAATTGAGGAGAGCAGTCTGGGGGGGTGGGACTTCATAACCTGAAGCTGTAATCGGACAATTAACCCCAATATGTAAAAAACATAAAAAATTATAAAAGTGTGAAATCTCGTAACTGGGCGTCCATCTTGGGAGGAGCCATGGCCGGGCTCTTGTAGTGCCCAGGGTGTATCCTTTGAAGGTGTTTTGATAAATACCTACTTTACTCTTTTAACACTGTCTAGCCTCTGTTCTAGGGAGCCTCTCAAGGCGGCAGATACACAGAAGACTGAGTGCCACAGTGGTTACATGCATAACTAGATTTAACAACATCAATGTCTTCATTGGTGTAAATGTTTCTTTAGTAATTTTGCAATGCTAAGGAGAGTGAATTGGTCACAATCTGCCAGGCTCAAGGTAATATCTATTGTAAAATGAGAATTCAATTTGATGCATTTAAAATTTTAAATGAATTTAAATTTTCAGATGAATTGTGAAGAAATATCAGTATTGGTGAAGCGAACATAATTCTGCAATATGGTTACTTTGGAAGATGCAATCTGATCATAAAATTGATAGGTGTTTTATAGGCTGATAAGAATTTGACAATCAGTTAGGGTGTTGTTTTGAGTTGCAATTTATTGTCAAGATCAGTGTAGAAGATATGCAAATGGAGCTCAATTCAAATATAATCTCCAGATTCATGTGACAGAATTTGGTCTAAAATGTCCATTTGTTCATATAGGTGCTGAAGGGACTAAAAATCTCATTCTGCGACAGAACTTATATTCAAAGTGCATTAGCCAAGACAGCTCTTAAATTTTGAAAGGACAGTATCGGAACCTAATGGTTATTATGACAGTGATGGAGTAAACTCCCCAGAAAGCTTAGGTAAGTAACAGTGGCAACTGTTTAGGCAGAAGTTTCCCCTTCTCCATTACTCCTTCCTTATATAGATAAGGTACCACAAGGATCGTGACATCTTCCTAGGATGTTGAGAATATTTTGCAATATATGTTTAGCACATTATGTAAAATATTGATCAGAAACATTTTCAACACAATAGTCAAGGGGCCTCTGCATCAAACAGTCAAAATGTGAAAAGTTCCTTTTTTCCCCCTTTTTTGTCATTTGGATAAATAATTTTGATTTTCAAACATAAAATAAGACTAAAACTATGTTTAAATAACTTTGGGGTTGGGCCTTGAACAGACCAAAAAAAACCCCAACACAAATTTACTTACCTTTGCATCTCTCAGTGCTGAAAACTAAATTATGGAAAGAATTTCAGGCAAAAATAGAACATGTATTGGTTATTTTTATGTCATCCACCCTACATGTCATCACAATGCGCCAGACACAGAATTAAGCAAAAGTTGCAGAGCACACTAAGATTTCCAGGTAATGTTTAAATCAAGAATCTGGTTCAATGCAGTGATAATTAGAAGGAGAATTTTATATTCACTGGACATCACTTTTTGATAGAATATCTCGTTTAAAAAATAAGTCATTGCTTACTAATAGCTGGAAGCTGAGTTTAAATTAAATAACGATAATTTTAGGGATCTAAAAGAAAAAGAAATGAGATTTAGTGGAGGTTGGAATAGGAAAACTTGTACTCTTATATGTATACATATTTTTTCAACATATTACTGGCAAATGTGCTTGTGCCACTGGGCACATTCATTTTTCTATGAGAATAAACCAGCTTAAAATAATAATGAGCTCAACAAGGAATGACCAAGTCTTTGATGATGACAAGACCTATAGCTTCAGGCACAAGCTTGAGCTCTAAGAGGAAAAGAGATTTGTCATTTTTTCCCACTGTTTGTTTTTTCCTGCAGTGCATGAGGAATACAGAAAAATAAGCAAGTATGACTGTACCTTTTTAGGAGAAACTCCACTCGCTTAACAGAGCACAAGGAAATGCACCATTTGTGGTAAAAAAAGAAAACCAAAAAGAAAAGAGTCTAAGTAGGTTTGGAGGTATGATTTATAAAGCAATAACAATTCTTCTGGAAATAGCTATGCCAGAATTAGGGTAAACATGCTAAAGAATCAAGGAAAAAGTACTCAGCTATAAAGTATAAATATTTCCTCCCATGAATTATGACAGCTTAATATTTTCCAAAGGAGTAAATATTTATGGAATATTATTTTAAAATATTTTTCTTCCATAATTATGTGAAGTGTTCTAAGGCACTGGAGAATCTCATAAAAGGAGAGGCTGAGACCAAGGACTGGTTAGCCCAAAGAAGAGAAGGTTCAAGAGGACCTTATCAATGTGTATAAATCCCTAATAAGGTCAGAGAATACAGTAGCCAGATCCAGACCCTTCTCAGTGATGTCCATGTGAAAAGATGAGAGGCATAGATTGAAATGTAGGAAATTTTATTTAAACAAAGGAAAAAAAAACAACCTTACTTTGTTTAAGGTTGATTGAACACTGGAATGGGTTGTCTAGGCTGGTTGTGGAATCTCCATCCTTAAGTCTATTCAATACCTGACTGGACATGGCCCTGAGCATCCTGCACTTGGGCCTTGCTCCTAGCAGAAGGACGAAGTAGAAAATCTCCATTCCAATTTCAGCAATTCCATGACATATTTTATATTACTGTTTATGAATAACCATTCTGAAAAATATTTTTTTTTGGCAGAAAAATGTAGAATTTACTGGTCTCTATTTGTCATACTTGCTAGTTAGATGAGTTTCTTGTATTCTTTTTTTTTCCTCTGGCCTGATATTGGCCATGCCCTGCCAATGATTGCCATGACAATGAATTTATTTGATATATCATTTGATTTACTCTTGCAATAAGCATACACAAAATATTTTACTCTCTGCACAATGAACTGTGTCTCTTTTGGGAGTTTTGCATAGCTAAAACATTTGGCAAATGACCTTGAACTGTCAGAAAAAGGTGCTGTACTGGAGGACTTTGTTTTCTTCTGGACAGTCTGTTCAACAAAACCATGGCTTCAGACATATATGAAAAAGGTTGATCTCCTCCAAGAAAGGTCTCCATCTTATCTAGCATTTTGATTTGAAGAAAGGAGTGGTTTGTTCTGTCACAACCTGCTAAACTATGATCAAAGCTAGGGATTCATTGGCTATCAGGAATAGCATACTATACATAAAATAAGATGTAAGAATGCTTTTCAAATACCTGAGGTTGACTTTGTGTTCAGTTTTTATGCACTCAGTTTTTATCACTGTTCAGCTTTAATTCAAGAACACGTTTGCATTCAGGAAGGCGTTTATAAACATTGAGTAAGTTTGGCCCTAACACAGCAGAAAAGTAAGTTATAAGATAGAGTGAGCATAAGCTACTAGGCTAGAAAAGAAAAATGTGATATTTAGATGAAAGAAATGCTTCTGTTTGACACAGACTGAGAAAGAAGGAAAACAGACATTCTGGTCATCCTGGAGGCACAAACCTGATTCAGATTTTCTAGCAGACCTGGATTCTTATGTGTATATGTGATTGGTAGGAAATCACATATTCCTTCACATTGCATTTTGCCTGGTGCAAACAATGGGAGCATTGTTTTGTAGGTCAATGTGTGATCTCAGTGTGTCTTATGTCAAGAGAAGTGCTTTTAAAAAGTAAATGGTTACAATTCAAAGTAATGTTTAGCAGAAAAGGCTACTTTATCCAAGCAAATGTGACAAGGCCATGGCATATGCCCAGCACAAAAATGTTTGTCCTGTTTCATTTTTAAAAAAGTGGATGATACAGGTCAGCTAAGACTATTAATATCAAACAATTCCTGTTTTCTGGCACAGAGGAGATACATCTTAAGGTAGAGAATGCTGCCAGTGAACAGTATGGCCAAAGCCGTGTAATTTTTCTAAGCTGCCACTCTCTTCCCCACACAGGTGTCAGCACAGGCTGCCCCACCACGCACTGCTGCACCCTTCATGCCTTCATCACCCTGGACACACGCCATGGTGTCCTAAAAAAAGGTGTCTGAAAAAGCCCAGCTCCAAAGATCTCCAGAACCTCATCCTTCTTGTCCAGGTGAGCTGCCCTAAGTGTTTCAAATTGAAACAGAGGCCCAGCTGGGTGGTAGAAGCCCCTGGTTGTTCAGGACCTTGCAGAGACTCCCCTTCTTGATCCTCCCCCTTCTCAGATGAATATTGTCCTGTAGAAGCACGGGACCTTTGGAGGATGGATGGGAAGGTGTTGGAAAGCAGTCATCTTCTACACTGTGGCTACCACACCCATACTGATGAGCCTTGCAGTGGTGTCTGCCCACAAGCCCAGCTCTGGTAAGAAAAAAAGTGCCTTAAAGCATGCTTCTGGGAAGGTGCTGGGTTAAAGCAAAAAGATAAGGATACCTGCAAGATCTCCTCAAAAAATGGCTTCTAAAGACAAACTTTAAAATTCTAATTCTAAAGCAGTTTAGATTGTAGCAATGGAATTACATTAAAGATTGATTTATTATAGTTTAAATTCTGGCTGCCAGAGGATGGAAGAGCTACTTTTTACTGAAAAAGCAAGAATTTGCTTTTAAATTTTACCTGAATGATGTAATAAGAATGACTTAATAACTACAGACTGAGAAAATGATATATGTTGGCTATGACCCAGCCAGGTTATTCTGTTAACTGAATTAAGCCCTGTGTTAAAATAGATCCCTTTTCAGTTCCTTTTACATTATAGAAGTATTCTGAGCATTCTATAAGTGCTCATTCATTACATTTACTGTCAATTGTTCCACGTGAATAATTTACAGCAAATGATCTCCAGAAAATCAATACCAGACTTCTGAATTTACAGAGCTTTTGGATATGTAGGAGCAAAGCTTTTATATTAACTAGAAATAGATCTAACTTTCCCCCTGCACTGTAGAAAAGAAATCCCAAAGATAAGAAATCTTTCTGAGTCTAAATAATTGTTAGTACTTACCAGTTATTTACTAAAATTCAGTGTTCTGTCCTAGCATTGCCATTGGCATTGATGTCCTTAAGAGGAAGGTGAGGTGTGATGTGTAGGCATTTTCAGGGTCCTTTGCTACATTCTTATGATGTTTCCTAGTAGGAACACAAAGAAAAAAGGCATGGATAAAATGGGGAAATACAATGCTTCTTTTCCATAATGATACACAAAATACTGCCTTCATGTGCAAATAAGCACTATCAGCCATGGCCTGGAATGCAGGCCTTGTAACTCCCTTGCTTACAGGGAGTCACTCACTAACACTGCAACAGTTTGTAATAATTTCAAGAAAAAAAGCTGATTATATTACTTCTTTTATGCATTTTTTAATGTTTAAATAATACCCTTGAGTAAGTAGTCCCTTTTTTCTTCCCAGTGCTTGAAGCATTCCTAGTATTATTAGCTCCAGCCATCATTGGTGTTACCTCAACGATTTTGTGCATGAGACCTCTGATGTCTTCCCTGCCCAGTGCAAGGCAAGGCAAGAGATTTTTGGCTCATGTCAAATAGCAGTTTCTGGCCTTGGGTTGGAGCTACAGCACCAGCCAAGGAAGTCCCACAGTAGACACCAGGGACAGGCTTGTAACAGGCTTGTCTTTTTCTCTCTCAGACACAAATCTCCAACACTAGCTGAGGAGGCCTTGTGTTCTCCACCTCCCTTACCTGTGTGGCCTGTGGTGTGACACACCCATCAACTTCATGAGACTCTTTTCAGAAACTGCCTGTACTCCCTTCCATTACTCCTATACCTTGAATTAAGCAGATAGACGCATACATACATACACAAGTGATTATCATGTCTGAGAAGCATCACAAGAAATCAGGTACTAGATAGGTGAAATTCAGCCAGGTCTCCAGCTTGTGCTCAGAGCCAGAGGCTCTCAGCCATATATAGTCTACCATCCTTTTTTTCACATAATTCCTGTTGTTAGTGCCTTTTGGCACTTGTGTAAAAAAATATTTTTTCACCCTTATGCCTAAATTCTTGCAGGAAATGCCTCCCTGGGGAACAGCTTTCAGTTTAGAGAATGGCACCCAGCTCTCATACAGCACTTACAAGTGAGCTGTTCAATGCTGGCTGCCAAAACCAGCATTGTGCTGCTAAAGTCAGTTCACTATATTCACCAAGAGAGAGAGGCCAGGACAGAGAGAACTTTACACACACTCAAACACACACAGTTTGTGCCATATTATTGTACCATATTATATGCTGGATATGGTAAACAACACCTTAATTAAGGCCCTTCTTTAGTACTTAGAATACCTATAAAAAGGGGAGAATTTTTCATTTGCTATTTTGGGTCTGTTGTGCCAGCATTAACGATTTGTTTCATAAATATGTACTCATCCATGCATGCACTACTGTTTAAGTACATATTAAAGAAAAAAATCTTTCAGCCATAAAGGTGAATACCCATTTAGTTTGTTCAGTGACAGTGAGGTTAACCCCAGGACTCCTTTCCTCCAAGCTCTTATTTTCTACATTATGTTTGAAGACTTTTTCATTTAGAATATAATTCCTGCAGAAATTAATGGTAACATCTTGCGTATTATAAGAAGAAAAGTATCAATATTTTAATTCTTTTTTCTACCTTGATGCAATAACAAAATAAAATTTCAATTTAAGCTGTAGTCTGAGAAGGGCCCAGATATCCCACTGATTGGAAGGCTATTAGATATTTTGTGAAATGGGACCTCCAACATCATGTTGGATGTTTTAAAGGATAAAATTTGTTCTGCTCACCATTTCAGAAGATGCACCAACAAAATATGACAGCTAAGAAGTAGCTGAATAGCTGCCAGAATTTCTGAAGTCATAATGAAGCTGTAACAAGTCATTCAGACACTGCTATACTTAATATCTTGCACTGGCCAATTATTTTCAAATCATTAGTTGAAATTTGCTGCCAGAGGCAGTAGTTCTCAGCTGTGTAACTGATTCCCAGGAATCAGATACAGTCAAAAGTAACACTGTGTTAAAAAAAAAATCACTTTGGCCATTATCATATAGCTAATATATTGATTGTATCTCTTATATCTATCTCTCTATCTAAAATTATATATCTGTCTAATTCTTACCAAAAAGTTAATGAATTAGAAAGAGAAGCTGAGGTGTACCTCTCTTTAGGATAGTACAAATGTTACATCAAGAGTAACACATAAAAGGAATCACTTCTACTTCTACATACATAACCTTCACAAACTTTCCTGGGAATTTTAAAAACAAAGAAAATTAAATACAGGAGAAATGTTAATCTAGTACTTTCTCTTTCTCTACTGGTCACATACCATGCAGAATAAGAATTTTGTGTATCATCTGCAGTTAAATAGTTTTTTGTTTTTTGTATTTGAACGAGCTCATTCTTAGAAAAGCAGCTTTTTCTTTCAAGCCTGCAGTAAGAAGGAACATATTATGCAAGCACGCAATGAAATGTCTTTATCATCTAAGGCTATTCATGCTAGAACAAATAAAATATTGCAGTTGTCTTCAGTGAAAACTCAGCTGACCCTTTACTAGCATAACATCTATTATGCAACTCCCAATTATGTTTCTCTAGACTTGATTAGGCTTTTTATTTCAAATAATAGCGATAAAAAACTTAGCTTTCACATGTGAAAATTCTTCATTAATCAACTCTATTTTTTAATAATTCATTTGCTACTTACATAAGCTTTTACAGGCTAAAAAGCAATGTTTTGGTTGATGGTGTTATTTCACCCTTTGTGGAGAAGTCTTCCCCTGAGTCATGCAGTATTAATTCTGATATGCGTGAATGCAACAATATAAAAAATGATGCAACAAGAAAAATAATTAGTACTTTATGCCCCATTTGAATAGTTGAAGTGTAAAAACTTAACCAGGGAATGAAAAAAGAAAACCATAATGAGGCAACTGTAACAAGCGACAGCGAGCCAAAGTCACTGTTCTTATTTATCTATCAGTTTCCATTACTCAAGCAATACTAGGAAAGAGAGATTTGCCAGTGTAAATTAATTAGGATATATATAAAACTATTTGTAATAGAGAAAAATTATGTATTTAGAGAAGATTGAAAACAATAAACCACTTGTATAGTAGGATATATAAGAAGGCTGATTCTTCCAGAAGAAATTGAAGGAAGAGAAGATGAGTGTCCAGTATAGTACAATGATTAATCTGTAGGCATAAGAGACTGGAAAGAAAAATTCACTGCAATATTTAAGAAATTTGAAGGAAACATTTGAAAGCAACTAAATGGCAATAGTCTGCCAAATCATCTTTGGGTGTAAAACAAATGTACTTAAACAGGGCTGTGAACATATTAGCAGGAAGGAAAACAAAACACATATTTGCACTGAATTAGGAGCCAACTATTAACTAAACCAAGACCCATGGTCAGAAAAATATAATCCTTGCACAATAGAAAAGGAGGTGGTCTTGATGGGAAGATATTGGATGTTTTAGGTGGGGAAATGATGCCTTAAGTTTTAACTTTCATATTTTTCAGATTCTGTGCTGCCTAGGCCTGTTGCTCTGAGCTTCATATTAAGCATTGGTAGGTTCTCTTCACAGGGTAGGTAAACAAACCAATCCTTTTCCAGCTTGAGACCAAGGACAACCATTATAAGTTTCAGGCCAAAAGGTATAAACAGTGATGAACTGAAGAAAGGAAAACAAGGAGGATGGGACTTCATAACATAAAGCTATAATTGGACAATAAACTCCAATATGAAAATGGGCCAAAACTTACAAAAGTGTGAGACCTTGTGACTGGTTGTCCATTTTGTGACAATTTTGGGAACATCCTGGATGCAGCCCTGGCCAGGCTCTTGTACTGCCCAAGGTGTATCAGTTGAGGCCTTTTAATAAATACCTACTTCATTCTCTGGTCTCTGTTTCAGGTCAGACTCTCAAGGCGTCATTTCAATTATGAATGTTCTCAAGAAGAACTAAATGATCAAAAATACAGAATCAATATTCAGGTTGATATACAAATGATTACTTCCAGGCATGCTAAGAAATGCAGAAAATGAAATCTAAAATGGCAAATATCCCTACTCCTCTTCCCTCCTCCCTTACATAATATCCTCTACATTATTTTCATCAATTACACAAACGTTAGCAGAGGGATAAGTGTCAATATTTTCTCACTGGGAACTCTGATCTCTGAAAGGTCTGAAAGGAGGGACACCACCAGCCAGCAGGTTGAGGGAAATGATTCTGCACCTCTGCTCTGCTCTGCTGAGACTTCATGTGTATTGCTGCATCTAGTTCTGTCGTGCCCAGTGCAGGAAAGACATGGAGAGTGAGTCCAGAGAAGGGCCACAGAAAGTCAGAGGGCTGGAACACCTCCTCTGAGAAAAGGCTGAGAGAGCTGGAGTTGCTCAACCTGGAGAAGAGAAAACTCTGGGGTGACATTATAGCAGCCTTCCAGTATTTAAATGGGACTTATAAGAAGGATGGAGAAAGATTTTTTTAGCAGGGCCTCCAGGAACAGGACAAGGGATAATGGTTTTAAACTAAAGATGAGTAGCCTCAGATTAATGAAAAAATGTTTTTCAATGAGGGTGCTGAAGCACTGGCAGAGGTTGCTCACAGTGATTGTAGATGCCCCATCCCTGGAAACCTTCAAAGTCAGTTTAGATGGGGCTCTGAACAGCCAGACTGAGTTGACGATATCCCATGTCATTGCAGAAAACTGGTTCTAGATGACCTTTGAAGGTCCCTTCCATTCCAAACTATTCTATGATTTTATGACAGAATGTCTGGAAATTGAGTGGTAACCTTTATTCCAGTCCAAGCTACTGCTCTTAATATTCTGCCTATGACTGGTATTACAGACATGGGTATAATAATATTAACAGCCAAAATCCTCCTATTATTTTTTTTATTGACTGCACTGTCTTCTATATAAGGTTTTTAATGGATAATATTTTAATTTTCTTATTTTGGTGGTGGGTTTTTTTGGTCTTTTTAAACTTAATTTTCTTCTTTATCTTTTCAGGGGTACTCTGATTATGTCTGCATAATAACTATAGCTAATAGTTTCTTTAAGCAGAAACTTGAATTAAGCAATGTCTAATTTCAAAGCTGTTTATATTTTTTGTGATCTGCCATGTGCAAGTTTACAGGTGAAAATGACGTGCTACAGCCTGGATCAAATAAAGTTTTCATGCTATCACATTGTCTCACATTGCATTTTATTTGTAAATGAAACTGGTTTTGCACAATGATTACTCTCTCTGAGTGATTTCAGCTAAAGAAAAATAGGTGTTGTGTTGACACAACTCCACTGAAGCATGCAATGATTTCAGACATTTGAAGGTGCAACTGGGAGACTGCATTTAAATTCACTTGAAGTACAGTCAATGTAGCTTTCAGGCTGATGAATATGGACAGTATATAGGCCACAGGACACAGTAAATTTGCATCGTTTAACTGCCTTCTGAATCCTGACTATACATAATTCATTCATTACTGAGTTGCAAAAGATCTGTTTATTTTCAGATATTAAGAGCAATTATACAAAACTCAACAAGCAGGAGATTATGTTGACATCCACTTCATTGTGCCACTGGCTTAACACTACTTTAAATACAGTCTGATTGAAATTTTATTTACACTATCAATGATTCTCTCATTCCAGCAGGACTGTGTATGGCTGATGCATTTTCATATTGTATTGCAATTATCTTTTTAGAATCTGGATGAGTAGATGCAACCACGTCCACAAGACTGCAAGGGGAATGGTTGCAAATGCTTCACATTTGCACTACTCCAAAAACTGTGCACTTCTAAAATTCATGGGGGGCTATATTTGACAGGAAGAGTGAAGCTATGACTGCTCATGTATGTTCTACTGCCTTGTTTATGTTCTCAATAGAAAACAATCAATACATATGGGCTTTTAGGGAGCATGAAGCAGCCAAGAATAATATAGGCAGGGAAAGGCAAGGAGAGCTCCTTTCCTTCACCTCCTCTGCCCCCCAGTATCTGGCTCAGTTTTAATCTCAAGTAAGGCAGCAGTGCTCAGGTCTATGCTAATACGTGACCAAACAGCCTAACCACGAGGCTGAGCTGTATTCCTGGGTAAATTTCTCTCCTGTGGAAAATGCTGCTTTTCAATTAAGAAGCTTTAGTGTTCATTGGAGCAGGAACTAGAGCCTGCACATGAATCAACCTTTTGTTTCTTCCCTCTCCTTTCTCTTTGTCCCAGTGACTATTTCATTACTTTCTGCTAGGGTAATTAATTGAATACCTTCAGCTGGAGAAATTTGGAGCAAGAGAGATATGTCCCTGACTATCTGGTAAAGTTGCAATTAGGGCGCTCTGCTGAGATGGAAAATACTTTCATCAAAATGCAATCAGATATGGAGGAGACATTAACTGAGTCCCAGCTGAGCACCCTGTCAGCTCTGCAGCTGTGCTCTATGGCAGGAGTGGACATTTTGTGGGGTTTTTTGCAAAGGTTTCAGATTGCTTTGAGTGCATCTTCAAGGTCCTACCCTGGAGGTCTAATCTCTGTATCCCACTGTCACTGAGACACATCATAGAAAAGGGGCAGCTTTTCTCTAGGCATTTCTGTCACCCCAAGCAGCAGAAATGTCAGCACTTCAGAGCTTTGCTGGGTGTTTTGATGCTATAAATTCTGGTGACTTCATTCGGGGTGTGCCAAAGCATTTTACTGAGCTAGAGGAGGAGCTGCAGCAATATTCTCTCTCACAGCACGCAGCAACGTGCTGGGCATCATCCTCCTCCCCATACAGAGTGCTCTCTCTGAGATTCCAAGGTTTACCACACAGCATGCCACTGCAGACAGCTATTTCCTATTTCATTTAACAAGTTACTGAGCTGTGTGGCCAAGTTCAATGGGTAATCTTACACTTTGAGTTACCATTAGATTTGCCATTACTTATCTGTTTTAGGAAAACTATTCATTCTGTGTCTTAATAGGACACCAGGCAGAGATGTATATGAGAGATGTGTAATTCAGAAAAAATTATGCTGCCAGAAAATTCAAAACAACTCCTGTTTAATCTGTATCAAACAGACTTATCAAGTATCTTATTATATATTTAAAGGGAAAGGAAGAAAAATTGGGTCAGAAGCCATGATACCTAGTCAGAACAATCTGCAGAATCACTGTAAAATGAATATGTGAAGTGCAAGTGAATCGTGGCCTGGGGAGCAGAAGCTGATTAAGCTTTTATAAGTCTGTTTAATGCACTGATGACCTGATAGTTTGTAGATCCTCCATTTCCCTTGATGTTTAGCAGCTTTGTATTTTAAAAAATCTGAATAAAATACAATAAACCTTTCTGGAAAGGACCAGCCCATAAGATTTCTTTTTCAGTTTCTCCCTGAAGGACTCTTTCCACGTCAGTGTGCTTTCATGCTTGTCAGTACATGACTGTCTGAAGGGCTCCTGCAGTGCTGAAAGTGACAAACATACATCTCCATAACTAAACCTCACTGCTGGTCAGAATGTATCATTCCTTTTGCTGTCTATCATTTTTGTGCCCTATGCCTTAGAAACACTTTGAAAGCCACACCTTGGCTCTCTGCACTGAGGGGCTTCCAACAAGTTTCCTGGGAATTCACATCCTTCAAATGAAATGGGAATGAGCCTATACATAACCACTGAGATTATACACCAATAAATTTTCATTTTCCATAGATTTTGTTCCAGATAATTTTCTATAGATATTGTCAACCAGACTTAGACAGAATCTGGCTACATAATGGAGCCCTGTAACAACATAAGAAGTAAATAAGAAGCAGATTGGTCAGCTGTGAGGCTTTTATAATTTGTCTTTTATACCTTACAAGAGTGCATTTTTCTTGGAGGCTAGAAAACCCATCAGCAAAAGGAAATCTGTTCAATGTTATCAGAAACCTGTCATGACTGCTGAAAGCATTTTATTTCTCTACTTTAGTCCTCTTTTCTTTAAGTCTTCTTTATGTTTTATCTTTCCCATAAAGTTACAGACAGAAGACCAGAACCTTCCACAGGAGAACGTGTTATACTTTTAATTTAATTTAGTATAATATTATTGGCTTAGAGAAAGTAGCTTTTTTTGTACTTTACCGAGAAATAATGGCTCCAAATTTTCAGAGCCTAAATTGCCCACAGAATCCTGTCCCCAATAGGTGAGTAATTGCATAGCCCTCTGTTTCACAAAATATCAAATTTTAGACTGTGATGAAGAACACGAAATACTATTTGAAGATCAAGAAAGCAAGGTAGAATCTAAGGCAAAAGCACTGTTTTGAACATTTTTTAAATCCTAGGTAGCTACCAGACAAGATCACAAAGAAAATTGATCACAAAGAAGAGAATCACTTATGTAATTCCTAAATGACCTTAGGTAGTTGTTACATATTTGCATTTGAACTGCATTAAATATCTATAAATACATGCAGTTGCCATCACATTTGGATTTAAAAATCTAATGTATTAGAACTCTTTGAAAGATGTAAACCCCAATTTTTATAATGGGATAAACAACACGTGAAGGCTCATGCTGCTGCATACACTACTGAGCATTTTTGTATGACAAAATTGAAAATAAGAATAATTTTTGATTTTTTTCTTTCTATAAGGTTCTAAAAATCATAATCCCTTTTGTCTCCACCTTCCCCAGGACTGTATCCCTAAACATGAATATGCCAAGAATTAATACACTCTAGGACTGACAATTTGAATAGTTAATGTTAGTGCAGTGGAAAGAGCATTAATATAGTAGTTAATAGCCTTTAAGGAAAAGTACTAGACCATTAATCTCTTCAATAGTTTAATCTACTCTACACTTATCAATAGCTGGGAATAATTGTCCCATTTTTACAGGTCTTACTGAAAGCCATGTCTTTGATTGAGGAAAGCTTTCCTACTCGTTCAATTCTTAATCATTGTTTTCAAACATTTCATTAATATTTTAATTTCCTATGTTTTAGAGGTGTTTCAAAATCAACATGAACTCATTTAAATACAAAGCAATCCCAAGAGAGTTTCACAGAACTGACCCATGCTTAATGCATGTGTCAGTTTGATAAAGAACCAGAAGTGTTTCAAATTGCTACCTTAATCCTTAGTCAGACCAATGTTGTATGCATTATATTATTCTAGTAAACCTTCTGAAAATCTCTTATAACATGTGTCTCATTCACAGAAAAGATAGTATTTTCTATGATTTTTGTTTTTCAGGAAGAACAATTGATGCTTAAAATAACACAGGATTAAGAAGATGAAAGTTTAAAAAGGGAAAAAAAATACTTCTGTGAAAGTGGAATTCTGACACCATCTGCTCTTGAAGCACTTTGAGACTGGAGGAGTCAAGCAATGCTGGCAAAGTCTATCCTGCAAGTGACTACATCAACGCTAGGAATAAAGCAGAGTACTGAGGCAACAGGCACAAGTGCAGGCCCTAAAGAAAGAGGTAATGAAACCTTCTGTGGCATTGCAGTTGTATAACTGAACAACACACCTGATCTATAATTCTGAATAGAGGTAAAAATTTATATCTGTTAATTATAAAATAGCAATATTTCTATGTGGTATTATAACTCCATGTGTCTCTTGTGAGAAGGAATTGTGACCACACTAGGAACTGGTTTGTGATTGCCTTCTTTTAGGATGGCTGCTTAAAGTTGCTAATTACTTTCAGGAAGTCCATTTAGGACAGATTTCTTGTTAAGAAGCACCAAGCACAATTCTACAACAGAAATTAAACATTAACAGTGGAATCCATTTTAATACCTGCTCATACAGAGAAAAAAGCAAATTGACAATGTTTTCAGTCAGAAAAAATATTTTGCATCAATGGTCCTAAAGTACTTTATCAGAAAATCCCTCTGGCATATGACATACAGGACAAGAAAAAGTCCTATTCCACAATTCAGTCTAGCTTGAAAAATAGGATTCTCCGGGCAAGGAGTTGTGCAGTTATACTTGAGATACAGCAGGCCTGTGTGCAGGCTTCCTGTCCAGAACCATACAGAATGGGTTGGAGAACACTCCTGCCATCCTTCCACCCAGTGGCCTTTTGTATCTGACATCCCTTAAGAGAGAATTATTTTGAACAGCTGAGGACATTATTGCTAACTATTCAAAGGGAAAGAAGTCCCTTTATAGGTAAGTCCTACATGTGAGCCTCAGAACTAGTCCACATAAGAATATAAAATCCTAGGCATTATTTACAAATCACATGCAATGATAGAGTTGGTAGTCAGACCATTAAATACTTTGGAATATTTGGAATATTTGTGATTGTTTTACTGCATTTGCTTTGGTTTTCTTTTTCCCTGAAATTGAGCAACAAGGTTTGAAAAAAATTATTTTAGTGTTGGAAAAATACCCCATTTTATGATTCACTTACCATTTCTGAAGACCTGAAATCCCAGGAGACTCCATGAAAGATTATTTCCATTAACTTAGATACACAGTGGCAAAATGCATTTTTTTAATGTTATTTTAAAAATACTATTAATATACTAAAAAAACAATAGAATTACTGTGATGGAGGCAGCTTTCTGTATCTGTGTGGTCTTTTTGTCAATTCTTTAATGTCACAGTGTGTCCTTGCTAGATCTACTGATATGCATTTGAATACTTCAGGAGGAACTCTATATGTTAGCTCAGTTTCAGAGATTTTCCTGAATAGATGCATTCCCTTCTCTCTGCTTTGGGAACATTAAATTGAGTAAAATATAAATTATCTTGTGTTTTTTTATAGAAATGTCATCCTAATCCACCTAAAGAAGAAAGAAAAAAACCCAGTCCCATTATTTCAGCTGAATACTTTGTGCTAGAATGCCAGAAAATAGAAAAAATACGCTTATAACAAAGGGGAAATACAAAAACAAAAAAATAAAGAAGTAAAATACTGAATAATGCATATAGAAGACAAATGGAGATGAAACTAGTTTGGTTGATTCCTGATGTGTTATCCTGAAAACTGAAAATAAATAGGATAATGATGAGAGAGCTGTGGTAATCTCAGATGTAATTTCTTGAAAAGAGGCAAATATCTGAAAGAAGAAATTTCTTAAAAACACAGCATGAACAAATTGATTCATTAAAAATAGATGTGTCAATCACTTCCTGTCAGAAGAGAACAGGGTTTAAGAATACAATTCCTTAACAAACAGTACCAAAAGAAAACCAAGGGAGTGCACAAGAGAGAGGTTACTTGCAAACCAGAATATCTATCTGGGAGATCCCAAAATTAGAAAATAGCAATGAAAGGAACCTCAAAATGCTGTCTAAGCCACTTCTCCATCAAAATATATGGTCCACTAAATCAAAATTGTTCCTGAGAGATAGGTTTTTAATCTCTTCTTAAAGTGTCCCAGAATTCTGAGGTCTGAGAAAAGCTGTCTTGAAAAATAAAGAGACAAAAATCCTATGCCATTTACAACACAGTCTGCTTAATAATATCCCAATCAATTACCAAAGCTATCACCAGAGTTAAGGCTTAAATTTGAGAAGGACTAAAGGAAACACACCAATGTGCTTTTCACAATAACTTTTTGTAGTCTAATTTATTTTCATTTTTCTCTTTAATTCTTTAGATTAATCAATCCTCTAGATTAATTATTTAATCCTTAAAAAATTAAGTTGTAAGTACATACTTTTTTCTTAGAAGCAGCACATCAGAAATAATGTTTCTAATAAAGATATTAGCAAGCATGTTTTTAGTTTTTGTTTATATAGTTTCACAATTAATTTTGTAAAATATGTTGGCGCACGGGAATTTCACTCAACGATGATGATCTTTACTATAAGACCACTTAAATGCTGCTTTTTTATTGGGGATATTATAGACATGCCAGACACTTCTTTTCTATTTTTGCAACATTATTTATCCTTGTTGAGGTAGTTTCATTATTAAAAAATGGTATTTACATATCAGGATAATTATCTGAAGATTATATTTTTTATGTTTATTTCCAATCTGTCAAAACATTTTCCAATACCAAACCTGTGTTTTGATATAAAAATGGCAATTTCACATAATAAGCAAATTAGGTTACTTGATATTACAGCATATCCCTTGAACTATTTAAATTGTGGGTTCAGCTCAAAAGTGTTCTTTTTTCTGTCCTGTGTTGTAAGATTTACCATATCACTTTCTTGCACTTCATTTTTTTTTCTAAACAAACCTATGAATCTGAAGATGCCACAGGATGAGTATTACCTGATCGAAGCACAAGGAAAAAGAAGGGTTACTGTTGTTTTCCATAGAAACTGTACTCCTCCAATTTAATCAAAATGTCAGCCTATTTTCTCTAGAAATTAGTTCTGAGTCTCAAACAAACAAACCAAAGGAAAAATTTTTCAAGTCAAAATCTCTCAGATGTCTGACTCAAACACCGATTTTAAATTTTGTTGCTTATTTCTGATTTTAATCTTGCATCCCCCTTTGGTTTAAAAAACAAAAACAAAGGACAAAACACGTATAGATTA
Source organism: Zonotrichia leucophrys gambelii (assembly GCF_028769735.1). NCBI lineage: Eukaryota > Metazoa > Chordata > Aves > Passeriformes > Passerellidae > Zonotrichia > Zonotrichia leucophrys. Next base: position 21,774,301 of record NC_088173.1, on the reverse strand, counting down.
CTAGTAGGAAGGTGCCTTGGAGATGCATTTGTTTGCAATTTGCTGATGCCACTCAGCTTTATCATTACAGGAATTTTATGACAGAACATATTCTTGTTAAACAAATACTGGAACATTTGGTTGCTTGCCTTTAGAAGAAAGCATCGAACAGCCAATTCCTTGCCCCCATCTTCAAATCATGAATTTGTGGAGAAATTTAGAATTTTCTTGAATTCAATGGAGGACAGGCTAATAATGAATGTTTGGGTTTTATATGAGTAAAGAACTTCACAGAATGTGAAAACTAGATTATGGCTTTTGAAAATGAAAAAAATCAAGTAATAAAACAATGGAGTCTAAAATAAAGCAGAATGAGAAGCAATTTATGAGAAAAGGACAGAGATATAATAAATAAAACCAGCTGGGTGACAAGCTAGAAGACTAATGAAGAAAACCCAGAAACTGAAAAAAGCAAAAGATAAAACACTGGAAATTCACAAGAAAATGATAAGACACTACAGATGAAAGGTGAGTGTACCTGGTGGGGAAGCTGAAAAAAACCCCATAATCATCTGCTGTACACATTCCAAAATCTTTGCTGGAGGAAGGTGTCCTGTTAATTTTGATATCTATATTTATCAATATAATTGACATAGCAAAGCCTAAGGGAAGAACTGCCCTGCTGATGTGCAGGTTGCTTGTTGATATATTGCAGTTTTTTCTCTCAACATGTAAAGCTGGGAAACGGGTTCTGCAAAGTGCTCCTAACATGGAATGTCAGCAGAAAACCCTGCACTCCAGCTTCTTCTTTTTTTTCTTTTTTTTTTTTCTTCCAATCTGCAGATATTAATGTTACAAAATGCCGCCTTCATCATTTCACTACCAAGCCAAGTAATAAAGTTTCACCTTTCTGCTGATTGGATCAATGCTACAGATCAGCTGTGGAGAAAATAGGCTGCATGGAAGGAGAAGGAATCAGTCTCTGTGGCATCTGAAGCTTTTTCCCTTGTTCTGTTAGTGCAATACTAATGTTAGGATGAGAACACTGAAGAAGCTGAGAACACTGAGAACACTGAAGGACAACAGGGAGATTATAGGAAGGATAAATCCTCCTCATAGATCCTCTTCCCAGGGCACAGAGCAGCCATCTGGACAGTTGCTGTGCTGGTCTTTATTCAGAGAGGCTGTATGTACCTCAGGCCCTGAATAACCATGAGGGTCTACTGATTACAGAACATTTTCTGATATTAAATACTGTACTTAGAGTGACATAGCAATTAATAACAAACACAACAGAGAATATGGACTCCGTTGGGCATGGGAAGCCATGGCTTTCAAATCACTTGCTGATTCTGTAATAGCTGACTTGAAAGTCCAGCTGTGATATGCAACCATTGAGCATTATAGCCATTTGAAAGCTATTTCAACACACTGAACATGAAAAGTAAATGCTAATGAGCTATTTATCTCATCAATACATTTTGTTGTCCTTTATACTGACAGCCATCACCAGGATTGCTATGGTATGCTTTTAGAATAGTAAGTACTGTTTTATTTGCTATGTGGGTCAGAGAGAAAGAGCCCCATAAATAAAAAGCTTGTACTTGACACAGAAGGGTGGTTAAGCATTGCAGTATCTCCTTTGCAGTGTGAAAGATAAAATGATTCAATTTTATTGGGGAAATAATTGAATTTGGTAGAAAGAATGATCTCCAGTTTCAAAATTATTTACTCTCACTTTTCCTAAACAATGCATTACTGTAGGAACTAAAAAGAAACTTGACCAAATTGCTTTTTCTTTCAGATAACCATAGGAAGCAAAACACAGTTATGTTTGGAATGATCAAGTCTAACTCCATAGGAAAAAAAGAATGTTTTGAGTGGGTATTTTAAGTACCTTTGGATGACTGGTTTGATTACAGATGATTATTTAAACAACCTCAGAGAACTGGCTGAAAATAGTAGCATACTTACTGACTTCTGGAAACCTCAGCATCTGAGTCAGAAAGAGAATAGCCATGGGTGATGAGGTATGACAAAGAAAAACTATCTTTTTCACCCACCCTTCTCTCCTCGCTCTAGTGAGTAGGCTGGCTTCGGTGAATGATCTCTGTTCACACCACTGCAGTGAGGGGTGAATCTAGTGTGCACTTTGAATAATAGGAGATATTGAATGCTCCCCAGAAAAGCGCTGCCTTTACTTTAAGTTGATGGAAAACAATCACAAATAAGAGCTGAGAACAACTTCATTTTAGCATTAGCTAAATAATGAAAAATTGTCATTCTTTACTCAATGGTATGATGTTCCTGTAAATTTCTAAGGAAATGAGAAAGAAAGCATAGTATGTAATCCCTGAGTTTATGATTGCATTTGAAATATCAGTGACAAGTCCTTTATTTCTACAAAAAGCTGTTAAGATATTCCCTCAGTGCATTTTTGGATATTTTAAAATTGTGGGAGTAGTTACTCTTTACCATTATTTCAAATGTATTGTTCAGTATGTACAATTTTCATCTTATATCTATGGAAATAGAGTGTATTCTTATATCTTATATAAACTGCCTTCTGCTATTTTTTTTTGTTTGCTGAAAGAGATATGTGTTCAGTTTTTAAGGCTAAATTAGGAAATCAAACCAATATTTTCCTTCATATATTAGCCTTATATTTATATTCATTATTAATAATATGTCTATTATACATATTTTCTTTTGGAATCATACTTTAAAATTGAGGTACTATAATTTACTATAATGCATAAAGTACTTTTGTGGATTTTCACTGAAAGAGATAAGGCTGGTAGTAATCAGATTTTTTGAAAGGCATTGTTAAGGCAGAAGTATCATTTCTCTTTATACAATTCAAAGTTTTCCACAGCTTTGTTTTGAGCAGTTGTGAACTTTCATTCTGAACTTTCAAACTTCAAGCTGGACACTTTCCAGTAACATTGATAACACTGAAGTTTTCCATGGACTGATTTTGGCTGTAATGGAGTTCTTTTTCTTCTTGGCAGCCTGTATGGTGCTGTGTTTTTGAATCTGTGACTGAAGCAGGGGTGATAACAAACCAATTTTTGGGCTGTTGATGAGCAGTTCTTCCGCAGCATCAGGGCCTTTTTTCTGCTCTGTCTCCCTCAAAGGTTGTGCTCTGGGAGTGGGCAAGAAGCTGGCAGGGGACACGGTTAGGAGAGCTGACCCAAGCTGGCCAAAGGGATATGTGCCCCTCCGTTTGACATTGTGCTCATCTATAAAAGGAAAGCAGAAGAATGGGGATCATTTGTGGTAATGGCTTTCATTTTCACATGTAAACCTTCTACATGCTGGGTTTTTCCTGAATTACCTGGACATCTGCCTGCCAAAGACAAGAAAAATCATTAATTTTCTTTGTTTGTGCACACATTTTATTTCCCTTATTGAGCTGCCTTTATCTCAACCCATTAGTTTTTCTGATTTTTGCTTTTCCAAAACTTTAGTCAGCTGGGAGGGGAGAGGGTAGGGGGTTGGCATCTTATGACCAGTGTCAGTGTCACAAATGCCATTAGTCTGATAATGCAGGAAAGGAAAAAACAAGGCTGCCCATTTGGTCAGCCAGATTTTCAGAGAAGTGAGATCAGTTGGCAGTGCCAGAAAAAGTGAATAAGGCTGTATTTGGACCACATATACAAAAAAGGGAGATTAAAGGGTCTGTTTGTGTCTGATGTTAGTGATTAGTATTAGGTAAGCATGGTGGAGGTTGGGGAGCAGGGTGGGTGTGCTGGTACCTTAGGGAAGCCAGGGCTTGAGGATGAGACAGTGAAGAGAACAGCCACTTTTTTTAAGCTTTCCTGTGAGTCCCTCAGGATCAACATCATCAGCAACAGAGAATGCTGCAAGGAAGAGGCAGCAGGTGAAGGTCTGGGCTACACTCACTGCTAGAAGAACTAGCTCCCAACCTCTTTAGAAGAGGCAAAACAAGCACTGTCTGCAGAGGTAGTTATTTACTGGGTTAATACTGACCTTACTCTAGATAAATTTAGTTTTTCCTATTTATGAAAATGATTTTTTCTTTCATTCCTCTCCCTCAATACTGAGAAATGATTTATCAGAATAAAGTTATGCAAATGTACTAGTGCTACCAGGTAGATTTTGTTGGTGTGGGCTTGTGTTTTGTTTTTTTTTTTTTGTTTTGTTTTTATTATAGCTATCCTGCTTTGCAGAGATGCATATTGAAAACAGAGAGAAGGAAATACAATGATGAAAAAAGTAAACCATTATCCAAAGCTCAAACAAAGGAAATGTTCTAAACTATGAAAAATTCAAAAGTACCATTTTTCTTAGTTAGGCAAATTGAGACCTAAATAAGTCTTGCATAAAGCACAGACAAACAAATGTCTGGACCAAGCTATGGAGTGCTCCACCACAGTCATTCTCATTTTTAAAATGGAGTAAATTCCTGAGAGCTTGGGTTTCATCCCTACAAGTTTTGATAGTACTATATTTTTTTTTTCCAAAGTATTTTTATCGTACAAATTAATGTAATTTTAGATGTATTTTTTTTAAAGCAAATGAAATGTGCAATATTCAAAAAGGGCAATGATTAAAATTTCCAGCAAGATGTGGGGACAAACTCAGGGAAAAGAAAGAAAAAAACCCCAATGTTAGAGGTATGTAGACAATGTCTTGCAAGAGTGATATGCATTGAATTTACTAGATTTCAGTTAAACCTTTGTGGATATTATTTCTGGTTTCTCCTTTTTATTCTATTCCCTTGGTAATACATTTCACAGTAGGCAGACATTCATACTCACAGTGCATTGGAATAAGCTTTTAGCCTGCCTTCCAAAATACTTACTCTCCTGTACTTTTCAGGTAGTATGTGTCATTTTTAATTTTTATAAAGTCTAGGAAAACTATTAGTAGATCCAAATGTGGCTTGGCATTCAATAAATTTAAGTCTTATGAAAATTCAAGCCTGCACTACAGTGAATGTCATTTCTGTATGCAGAGAATATTCTTGCCAGATACACAGCAAAGATCTATACAAAAAATTGTCTAATTTAGCTGCTTCATGCACAGATCATAGGTGGTTGGCTCTAGCACACTCATAAGTATCCAATTTAAGGTCTCCCCATGCATTTCAAGCCTGGATGGATCTAAAACCATTGTGGCCAGATTGGGCACACATGAGTTCTTTCTTTATAGTCAGAAAGCTCTTAACAAAGAGTCCAACACTGTGTATGTTTCCTTTCATTGTTACCTCCTTTATCAGAAAGATAAAGGAATCCTCTTGATTATCAACATCCAGCAAGAGGCCAATGGTCCCCTGAAAGGACCTACTGCCTTAATTCCTGCCCAGTACTTTATGATTATCTTTAGTCCTCACTGAATTTGAACTCAATGAGTTAAATCTGTTTCTCTGGTCTATCAAGAATGCTGTGAATTCTAACCTTATCCTCCAAAGTGCTTCCAAATATTTGCATCAGACTTTACACTGAAACATTTTATTCCATAATGAAAAGCATTAATGGAAATATTTTCCATTATCTTGTCCACTACAGACCACTGCAAAACTCCCCTAACGTGGCCTGAGGCTAAGTTATGAATCAGGAAATTCACTGTCAAAATTAGTGAGCAGTCCTAATAAATTCTATGTTCATTTGACCATGTGTCACCTTGTTATTCTTTTCAATCAAAATTCTCATCTTTCAAAATGGATTCAGCAGTTATAGTAACTCTTTAATCCAAGTAACTTCACAGAAAAAAATACTTTCAAGTAATTTTTCCATCAAACTTTTTTTTCCTCAAAATTGCAACTGGATATATTAATTATTTCACTGTTTTTAAGATTTAGAAGTGACCCAAACTATCAGACTTGTGCCTTAAGGACGTACTGTATCCTTTGTTTAACTACATGAATTTTCATTGATTTGAGACAGGCAGACAGACAGTGTAAATTTATTTCCAGTTACTTGAAACTATAACCTACTGAATTTCTGTCATAGAAACAGCCTTCACTGACACATCTAACCTGTTACTTGGCAACCTTGACACATTAGGTATTAGCTGCCATTGATGTCACTTTCTCACCTTAAAAAAAAAAAAAAAAAAAAAAGAAGAAGGACTGAATCTTTAAACAGAAAAACCAAAGCTGAGGTCTGTCTTTCCAAACCAGTGAAACATTTTCTATTTTGACAGCTCATTCTGTCAAAGTCTATACTATTAACAATTATTCAAAACAGATAATACACCTCTAGTATCAATAACTAATTATCCAGCAGCAGACCCAGTAGAGCTCTATATTTCATATTGCTATTAACGCCCAGGAACAATTTTTACTGTTGTCTTTTTTTGTGCCTTCCTTTTCTTTCGAAGGACAAAAGAAACAGAGGAATCTCCAAAGGCTGGCTATCGTATTGATATAAAGAGGAGACCATATATTCAAATTCAAATAAGTATCAAAGCATGTAGAAGACAGGACTATACTATTTATGCAATAAGGCTGAATTCTTAACGAGGCTAATGAGTATTTTGTACCTAACAACTCCAACATATGCTGCAGCTCCAATTTATGTCACCTATTGTCAGGCAATGTACAGCTTCTTCTATTCAATCCAAGGACCTCAAAGGTAGGTTTTATTTTCTTTTTCCTGGTACTAGAGTCATTAGGAAACCTGTCATTCAAATTTCAGGAGCTGGACTGCAGTAAAGTATTTATAATCTAAATGTTTGATTTTCCTTATCAAGCCACTAATGATGCCTTGACTTGATGTATATCACAGTGCCCAGATGAAGATGGTGGGATGGAGCAAATCCATGATTATTGCTGCTTTCCTCACCTCCTCAGTTGTTCAGCTGGATGACCTGCTCTAGCTTAGGCAGCTCCACTGGCATTTATGGCAGTTTTATAAATCTCCCTGATGCTTATAATTGAATTGTGATATGGCAATTGTTCCTGAGATGAGAGGTACAAGAGCAGGAGGGAATATACTAAAAGGTATAGGAAGCTGATATGATGCAAATTTTCAACTAAGAGTGGTATGGTGTGTAGAAAACAGATTACAGAGGTAAGGCATTGAAGAAATGTAATGACAGAAAAAAATGTGAGAACCTACCTTGAAACAATCAAAATGAAAGCTTTTATGTACTAAATCAACCCAATTGGACCCATAAGAGGATACTGCCACAGAGAGTGAGAGCAAAGTTTTATAATTTGTGCATAGTCAAAGAAGAAATGAAAATCTGAATACATTGGAAATGATTAAACAGAAAGATCAAGAGCTAGCACAAGTACAAAATGTTTCACAGCAAGAAGTCAAGACCAGTTAGGAGTATTGTGTTCAAATTATACCAGAAAGTATTTTTTTGTCTATAGGAAAGATCCTCAGTCCTTTTACTTTTTTATCTGCTGAGCCAAATCAGAAAACTGATTTACTTTTATCTAACATCCACTGTATCATTGAAAAAGTAGGTGCAAAATCTACCACTATAAAAGCTTTGGTGAATGAAGAAATGCTTGATACAGTAATGTTGGCAGTGTTGAGGGATGGCCTAATATTGCTTCTGTATGTGATATGGAAGCACAAAGCAACGCTGAATGAGTAACTGGCTACTGGAATAATTGTGAGGTGTCAAAATCAAGGATAGATATCTACAGATTTAATGAAGGACTGACTGAACAATATTTGGACCAGAGGATCAGGTGTGCTCTAAAGAAAAAGAAGAATAATTGTCCCAGATGAATTCAGAGGTCATCTAATGCCAGCTGTGAAGAATACTGCCAAGAAAATGAATATTGATCTTGTAATTATGTCAAGAGGAATGACATCAGAACTCTCTACGTAGAAGAGAAAATGCCCTTTAAAGACTGGTTAAAATCTTCATACTCAGAATGGCTGTTGGCAGGGAACATGCTCCTGTTCCTACAGAAAAAAATATGGACTAGAGAAAAACTACCCTGTCATTTTGAGACTATCAGATAAATCCAGAACTTGCAGCTAATGTTTTTAAGAAATATTGTGTTTTGGTTTCCATGGACAGAACACACATTGCCACGAAATCTGAAAATAAGGAAAACACTGAAAGTGAATAGATTGAACACAGTGAAGAGAATGACATTAATGTTAGAATGTAAAAACTGAGAATGTAAAAACTAGTATTAGTGTAACATGTGAGAAGAGTACAGATTAACTTCAGGCAAACTGTTAGAGAAAATATTTTTATACTAATTATAGATTTGAAATAATAACATTTCTATGTATAAAATTCATTTGAGGGTCAATTTAAAATCCATATGCTCCTCCTTTCTGGTTGGCATGGTGCACTTACATTTCAATGGTGTGATTGATAGATTTAGATCTTGCCTACCTCTGTCACATATCCACTGTTCTGGAGTATCTGTGGCACTGTGGCTTGTGCTGATATAATGCTGAACTGAATCACTATAACGAACTGGCTTATGAGACCAACAAAAAGAAGGCCAAAAGGCTTTGATGTTGAATTTGCAATCAACTGAATCATCATAGTTGAGAGACCCTTGGGGCATAATGGAGAAATTGACATCTTGAATTAAAAGAAAGGAATCCATGAACCCGTTTAACTACTAGAGTAGGATTGCATATACATGCTGCCACTCGGTACTACTATCTTGCTTTTATCTTTTTCTTTTCATATCATTTTTAGAATATTCTAACTGCAGTTTCAAGTAACACACGAAAACACTGATTATTTTATTTATGTCATGAACTATTTCCACCATATATCTCTCATCAAATGCAACACCTGTACTTAGAGACCATTCTCTCCAATTCACAGTTCACTGATCATCATCATTCAACCTAGAATGCAAGAGTGGCACTGTTGCATTACTGGAGTTACACTGCATGAGAACAGAGCAGTGGAAGAGGCACCAGACCCAAAGTAAATAATGGAAAGACTTTAGATAGGTGAAACAGTGAAATGCTTTACAGACTCAGTGTATTCAACCCATCTTATAAAATAGTTTAATTACGATTTTTGTTTTCTTTTCAGAATATTATCAATATTCCAACTGCTTTTTCTTTGTCCTGAGAAACAGTGGGAGTTTTTACCAGCCTCATCCCAGTACAGATCTGACATCACTAAGCTTCAATAAAGAGAATCTGTCAGGTCCTGCAGCACTGTACCACAACTTTTGCATTGGTGAGTCAGATCTTGTTAGCTATAGTCCCACAGACAAACTACTCAAAAAGCAGGATCAGCCATTTCTTAACCAACCACTGAGTTCAGGGGTTGTGATTGTAAGGGTGAACAGGTTTTGATTAATTTTCTTGTAAATAAGAACTAATGGTGTGGAATGCAAACTTAATTATAGGTTAAGTTAAAGAGCTGATAGGATAGTTTTAGTCTTTGTTCTACTAATGATCAGAGTAATCTATCTGACCACTGGTATTTATTTTTATACAATATTTATGTGAATTCCATTGTGAGCAGATAAAAGTCAATATCTTCTAAGTTATTTTTAATTTAGATTTGTGATTTATCTTATTTTATGGACTGAAATTTTTTTAGAAAAATTGGATGATGGAACTATTTTACCCTTAGAAATGTTGCTTCCTTAAGAGACCTTAACCAATTTTAATAAAAATCAATATTATAATTTTTAAATCCCTAGTTTGCTATAAAATTTTCTTTGACCAGACAAATCACAGCTATGATATTTTTTGCGCACACTTTTTTTTTTCATAAAAGCATTCACAGGAAAATAAAATTAATCCAAGTTCTTCCAAAGCATACCATCTGTTGAAGTTTTACACTAACATGATAGAAAGAGTTCACTGCAATACCTGGTTTTATTGGAAAGATTTATCTCCCTCCTAGGCAAACTAGTTCATGAATGAACTAAGATATATTTTTTGGCAAAAATGATCACAGTTATTGTTTGTTCTGAAAACCTTTGAATTCAGGTTCATGCTCTAGAACTCCTGATATTTTAAACTGATTCACATATCATTTTTGAAGCTAAAAAATTAAAATAGTCATCTTCCTTCTGTCTTTCAATAACTTGCTTGTATTAGAGTCCCTGAGAGGAATAACACCACGTATACTTTTTGTTGTCTTCTCATCTAACCATTTTCAAATCAATTTTTTTAAAGTCATTAATATGAGAAAGAAAAAAAAATGTTTTGGATCTGATCCAACTCTAAGGAAAGTATTTTTCAATTCATACTAAATGGATCAGCTACTATACGGTGCAATTAATGCAACAGTTCCATGAAAGCCACAGGTGAGAGAAGACAAGGAATTCAAGCTTTTAGGACAGATAGATTTCAGTGTAAAGCTTTGACATTATCAGTTGCTAAAAATCAATTATTACGTATTAATTAATGTGGCCATCCAAATAATAAACTCTTTAGAAAACCAGTTAACTGAAACACTCACCATGGAAAACCTTATTGTTTCCTCCTTCAAAGGAGTGGTTTAGGATTACAATAGGGTGACCTGGAGAAAGAGAATGTAGGGGGATTATGAAACAAAATTCAGTAGAATAAGATTTTTGGCATTAAGAATGTGGATTGAGATAAAAATCTTCTCAACATTGTGATGATCACACTTGACAGATTCAGAAACAGACTCATAACATTTCTAGCCAACAAGAGCCAGGTTAAAAATAGAAAAAGATGTCTCTTTTTCAACAGATTTTTGCTACAGCATGCTCTGGATTTAGAGGGTCTCAGGGAAGCTACAGAAAAGATTGAAAGGATAAACCGTGGGTTGGTGAAGAGACCTACCATACTTGAGCTGAGGAATTCTTTCACATGAAAATAGTTCAAACTTGTGAGGATATTACAGGGCATGGTTATATAACTTTGTCCTGTTCCTAATCTTCCTGTCTATGCATTTACTTTGGTTCACTGCTGGAAAAATATTGTTAGGTTAGATTGACTCTAGCTCTTGGCCAGTGAAACCATTCACATATTCTGGAAGCCTACCAAACTATTGACTTTGAAGGACTGTGGATCAAATGCTGCGGTGAAAAAAGGAACTACAGATGCTGCAGTCAATGGGCATCCTTAAGTTTGTGCTCAATTATACACCTAAGTATAACTGAGCACAAGCTCTCCTCATGCTTTTTATGAAGGAGTAGAACTGCTCTTAAGACAGACAGAGTTTTCTGTAGGGATTCTGTAAATTGTGATGTGATAAGGACTATGAAATGAACCCAATTTTTCACTGGAATATGAACAATGACTAGACTTAGAATAAATCAGAACTGTCATGTCTTCTGCTACATTTCACACCGTGCAATCAGTATACTCTGGCATATTTGTCAGTTATTTCAAGAAACACATGGTTTCACACAATTTTCCGTTGTACCTGACAATACTTATCATATCACAGCTAAAAACAAGGCCAGCATCTCACTGCTTAAAGAATAAAAGATAATCAAAAAAGCAAAGGAGCAGTCTTCCAGGTTATGAAAAACACCAGAATTCTACTATGCCTGCAGTGAACTGAATGAAAGGGCAGAAATTTTATTTTCCAAAGACTTATCCTTCCTGCCCAGTCCTACTGATTCATGAAACCACACTGGCAGCTGGGATAATGTCACTTAAACCCTAAGATTAGTTTCATACTTGAAAGATGTACTGAAGTGCTTTTCTGGACCTGGGCCAGATGCTCAGCATCTTCCAGGATAAAGTTCATATTTATGAGTGCTTCATAAGTGAGGAAAATCATAAAATTGAATGGCTTTGTTCTCATAAAAAGGGAAATATAAAGCCCTTAATGCAAAGTAACCATGTGTTAAGTACTCATAGAACATTTTTTCCTTTGTTAATTAAGCAAAAATTTCATATGGGTGGGGCATTTCCTGGCAGCTGATGTTGAGGCGAGAGCCGTGAGTTTTAATTGCCACTTAAATCTAGTGCATTTCATTGAACAAACAGGTGGAGCATATCCACTTTGAATGTATGCAAACAGCTTGCCCTATCATAGAGAGGAGAATGAGTTTTCTGATTGATTAGTTCCTTTTTATTCTAAGCAGGTTGTGGCCAATTGCAGTAACTGCAGATTTTCTGCATTGAATGTTAACGCAGTTTGCATGGAAAACTAATTCAAAGAGAACACTTAGAGGTTTAAAATCTGTACTAAAGTGAAAGAAAAAGCAACCAAGCAAGCATATTTCATTTATAGCTCCTAGAAATGGGAGTTATTAATTGAATTATGTGGCTGAAAAGGAATCTATTTAAATGTGATAAGTTTCACTAGCTCTGAACAAGCAGCTATTTCTAGGCTGACACTCTGTAGGATGTAAGATTTAGTTAGGAACCAGATATTAAAGTACATTAAACCAGTTACCAAGTTACATTCTGTGAACTGGAAAACAACTCAGTGGTTTGTATTTTTTTTTAACATGGAGAAAAAGGGAAAATTCATTTGTGAAATGTGTTTCATTTTATTCTAATATTAAGAGGTTAGCATTTAAGAAAGATTTCTTTTCTCTGAAAGAATATTTTCCTTTTTCAGCTGCCAAGACCAAGGTAACTCATATAAACATCTCTCAGAGACAACACATTAATTTGTTGTATTTTCAGAGGTTTAGCTAAGGTGGTAGTTGATGATATGTAACCTATGTCCTCTATTTACATGCATAATCGCAAGGTTGAAGAACACTTCACAGCTAAGTAGCTGAACAGTGGATCTAAGTCATCATCATTTTAGGATTAGTTTATACTTTTGATGTTCAGTAATTGAAGCCCTTGATTCCAGCATCAGTGTGTTAACATATGAAAAGATGGAATCTGACTCTCAGCTTGATGTTGTACTTGTGACATTCATTACTTTATTCACCTGAACCAGATGCAAATTTGCAGATTAGCCTGCAAAGGACTGTGTCTTATCTTTATGTCTAAGGTTAAATAAAAATGCAAAAATTTTTATTACTGTTTACATTTTTTCTGCATACTTTTTCTTTATTCTGTATTTCTTCAAGAATAATTTAGAGCTAAAATAGGAGGATGAAATATCTCTTTGTATTACACTAGAATATTCAAGGGATGCTATTTATTGAGAGGAAAGTTACATGACCTTCTGGTCATTTTGGTTAAATTTACACTGGGCTTATTTTGAAGACAATGTTAACCATAAAAACTGTTGTTAACCATAATCAATTTTAAGCATAAGAACTATGAACTAATGCCTAAAGCACAGAGGAAAGGAAATAGGAGGAGCAAAGGATTTTTGGTTTGAAAGCAGGCCAAAGTAATGAAAATTCATGTGCTGCAACCTAGGGGCCAAGGTAAGAGCATGGTTAGAGGTCAGATAGATGGTCAGCTAAATGGAGAATCAGAGCAATGAGTAGCTCCTGAGAGATTAGGAAAAAGGAAGAAAGGGGATGTAAATGGATTTTGAGTACAAATTATTCCAGGAAAGGCGAGAGCTCCAATGATATGGGAAACAAGTATCAGTGAAGGAAGGGCTGTTCTCCATGAAGTCTGTACCTTGCAAAAGATCCTTGCCAAGACATCAACTTAGAAAGTTTGGTTTGGAATGGACTTGATTTTTATGTGTAAAAACCAAAAGACAAAACCAGATTCTTTACAGACAGTAGAGGTGCTTTTATATGGGTAACACACACATGCCAAAAAGATGCATGCTGATCTAATATATTTATTTCAGGTAACATGTGGCAATCAACTGTAATAAGCACAGCATAACTCAATACATCCTCAATACAGAAAAAGCATTCTGACTTACATTTTCTTTAAATCAAACCACACTTTGTAGCTGTGGGCTAGAAAATAGAGTAATAATAGAATTACAGCAGTATTTTAGAAAGGTGGTCACAGTGACAGTCTGGAATTGCCAGTAGAAAACATATCCTTATTTAGTACTCTGTCTCTGAGATAAGTTATAAAATTACCTTTCTTTCATTATATGTCATTCTTAAAGAGTCATTTAAATTAAAATCATACATTTTAATAGGACTTTTTTCTCAGTAAGACCTGTTTCTTCAGAACCCATATTTGAAGGTGGCTGTGGCAGTTTTCAGCGAGAACAGATAAAAACAAATAAAGAGGAACTACTCTTAGGACAGTGATTGAAGCACTTTAAAAAAAGAAAGAAAGAGATAAACACAGCAGCATAATAATTTTATACAGAAAGTTAAAATATTAGAAAAAGTTTCATCAGTTGTAAGCTTGAAAAAATATCTTACATTTTTCACTTTAGAGCATCTGCACTCATTAAGGTAGTGAATTTTTCATTAAGAAAATAAATATTGAGATCTTTGAAATTATTACTACTCCTTGGGACATAAATATCTTCTTCAGGAGACTGAATATTTACTTTGTTATTTATTGAAACATAAAGGAGTCAATTGGGCCTTTGCTTTTGAGGCATTAATTTTAGCTTAAAATAGTGAAATTGTAAAATATGATATAGGCTTTTAGCCCTTGTGCTCTGTGTGGATGCAGAACACAAGAAACAATTTGAAATTTACCAGAAATGGTATTATAAATAATGAGCTTTATTGAAGCTCACATACTGGTGTTATGATGGTTTTGCTGATATCATATTTGAAGAATGGTTTCCACAGAATGAGATTGGGATAAAGACACCACCATGGTGTCTATCAAGACCATTTGCCAAAAATTTGTGAAGGCTAAAACTCAGCTATTTAAAAGAACATCCCTTATATAATGAGAAGTTGAATTATCTCATTTCATTGCACCAATGGACTATGCCTGATAAGTCAGTCCTTCCAAAGCTTCAAAGGAAGTGGTGACAATAATTGAGTAGAAAAATTATCAATGGAAATATGGGACAGATAAATCTATTTCTGCAAGAAGTGTTTCACAGTAAAAGTTTTATGCATCTTTCTTCCTTTAAGAGACTTAGGTGTTGGCTTAGGTTAGCAATCTAAGAATTAAATGTTTCATCTAAGAAACTGTTTGTCCAGAACATGAGAGAAAAATGAACTGGTGAGAAACATTACACTGCCTGTGCAGTTTCCACTGGGATGAAATGATCTGGCTAATCAGTTGAGATGAAAAGGCTTTTTAAAATTTCATTTAAAATCAATATCTAACAAGATTTCAAAGTTGATGACTTGATCAAATATTCATCTCTGGATGTGTTCAAGGCCAGGCTGGATGTAGCTCTGAACAATCTCTTCTTGTGAAAGGTGTGCCTGCCCACGGGGGAAAGCTGGAGCTGGGTGATTTTAAAGGTTTCTTCCAACCCAAACCGTTCAATGATCCAATGTGTTATTTCAAGTCAATCTCACTACAGTTTTCACCCTTTGTACTTTAAAGTCTTATCTTTGTCACATATTTAAAGAAAGGCTATAAAGAATTCTGGAATGCAAAATGAGGGTGACAGACCTGTACCCCGAAAATTTCTCTCCCTCTTTGCTGGCTCACACAAGTGGCTTCTTGCTTCATTTAAAGTTGCCCCTGTGCCTGAATGAAATTGGATTCAGAATTTAAGTTGTGAAATTTAAATGTTATTTATTCAGTATTAAAGTACTTTTCATCAAGAATAGCTGTTTTTTTCTTCTGGCAATGGAGTTTTTAATGTTTTTTGCTTTATTTCATTACTGGTGGCACGGAATTCTTGTCACAGGCAAAATATAAGTTGAGCTCGACTTTCCTTTAATGCTTAAAGTTCTAGTCTTTAGCAGGTTTCAAGAATCTGTCTCTTTCTGTGGCATTAATATGTAATACTTTCATCCAAAATTTATCTTTCTTTAAAACATGCCCTTATACTTCTCATTACAAGAGAAGTTTTACTTGCTCTTTACAAGAGCACTAGGTACTTGCAGGTCTACTTACCTTTTCATATTTTGGACACTTCTCAGGATGGCTTATCTCTATTAAATACATAGGAATTAGCTTCAGAAAACATCCTTAGCTTTTTGATGGTTAACCTTTTCTAACCTTTCTTTCTGGAAAGCTCAAGGTTGGTTTTTTTTGGGTTTTTTTTGGTGGTTTTTTTTTTTTTTTGGTTGGGTTTTTTTTCCTTTTTATCTCTCTTTTTCCAATTATCTATGCACTTTTTGCTCTACAAGCTCTTTTTTTACATTATTCTAGATAATTGATTGGCCTGAAAGGAATTGAGGAGTTTTATTTCCTGGTGCTTTCCTGCCAGATATTTGGCATATGTTACCTTTTGCTTTTGCAGCACTGCATTTAACAGCTGTCTAAAGAGATATAACCAAGTGCTAGGAGACAAAGAGCAATAAGATTCTCAAGAATACTTTTACTTCTAATGATATTGCGATGGAGTTGTGTGCATATTACTTTTAATGATAAGTATTTTGAGAGGAGTTTTTATTATATCTTTTTTTAAAAAAAACATTAACTTTCAATTTATATATGGAGAACTCTTGAAATAATCTAGGTCTTTCAGTAATGGAGGTCTTCTAGGAGATTAAAACTATAGTATTTGTTAAGGAATAAGATAGGGACACATTTGAACCACAATATTAATATATATGTATCTAAATGTTGATTTAATGACATTTTCCAGGGCATATTTAGTTATAGCACTAGAAAATTTTAGGAATATAAAGTAATTTTAACCCTATTATTTTTATTACTTTTTATTGTTATAGTTTCAAGCATCTTGTTCTAATTATGCTTATTCTTACTATTACAACAAACATATGCCTCAAAAATCACTTTAATAAGACAAAATACCTATGATATAATTAAAAATCTGTCAAAACAAGAAAAAAGTCGTTAAATTTGATATCTCATTTCTGAGACTCTGTAAAATAATTTCCTTTTACTGCTTGGTAGTTTTCATCTCTGCATTTTTTGAAATTAAAATAAAGTGATTTACAGAAATTTTAATGCTTATAAATATAGTAAATATTATCTACATTATCAGTAGTCTGCAGCATCACCTATTTGTTTGTTGGGTTGGTAAACTGTGATATGTAAGAATGAAAACAGAATCCTAATTCAATTAAAAAGCAATTATTTTCTGTGGACTTTCACCTAATATATTTTTACTTCGACTACAGAGTTTTACTTTGTAAGATTTCAGTTAAATTTATTCAATTATTGTAAGGCAAAGAAAGGAAAGCTTTAATCCAGCTAAGAAATTCTAGGAATTTCTCTGAGCAGAGAAGAATTTTTTTAAGAGAAAGATATCAGATGTTTGAAAGGATTTGGTCAGGAATACGTTACGCGTTATAGAGGAAAGGAAATGGTAAGATAGAAGCGAGAACTGACATGAGGGTAGTGGATATTAATTCAGCTGGGAGATGGTATCAGGCAATAGAGTTCTTGATGGATCCATGGGGAGGGAAAGCATAAAGACTGAAATGTTCCACAGACACTGACAGTGAATTAAGAGCTGCTCCCAAATAACAAGAGCGTGGGCTGAACAGCCTGGGGAAGCCCTGGCATGAGTTGTTTTGCCTACATATTGCATCAAAAAAGGAAATAGAAAAACAGTTTGATGAGAAATAGAGAGCAAGAAGAAATTACTCTGTATGAACAAGGAAGGAGGAGTTTGGCAGAGGAACAGCGGTAAGCAAAGGTGATCAAGCAAAAAGGTGAAGGGGGTGAGAGAATTAATAGGGACTGAGTGAATTGGACATGAAATGAGTAGCCTGAAGAAATGAATACTGTATGTAATACACACTCATTTTAGGTGAGATTATAATAAATAAGGTGTAGGTTAGTAAGGGGATTTAGTGTAGTTTTTGGCAGACTACTAAAGCAAAGTAAAATAGGAATCATTTGGGAAAAAAAGAGCAGACTGTGCTCAGTGCTGGAAGCTTCAACATCAGGGAGCTGAAGAGTGAGCTTAGGATGGGGATCAGGGTGGGGTGAAAGAGTAAGCTTGACTGCAGGGGATGTAGAGGGTGCTGTGTTTCATGAAAGCATTCATCAGAGTTAGTGCTTTTGAAACATTGCAGCTGTAGAATAAAAGCCATCAGAAAACATGTATTTACAGTATATTTTTAAGATAAGCTTTGGTAATAGATATTAAATTAGGAGGTGATCAAGATGGAGGAAAAAACCCCTACACAAATAACGCCCCCCCCCTACATCAACCTGTCTGGAAAACTGCAGCTCTGTGTAAAGTTTCTTGAGTTTGATTTTCTATCAAGCATTCTATTGCATGATACCATCTTATAGCTCACCAATGAATTCCAGAGCTTCCTAGCTTTGAAACAATATTCTGAAAGCACTTCTAATATTATGTTAAAATGTTTTTATATGAGCAGCATTTAAAGCAGATATATGTCTCTAACACTAATAGTAGCCAGAATTGACTAGGCTTTGTTCTGTTATCGAGGAAGATGTAATCTTCTGATAGAGCACTCATAATTCAGGGCTTTAGTCCTGTGAAAAGCTCCTCTGGGATTTTTCTAGTTTAAGGACTTAGGGGTCTACTGCCTCCTACAATTGTTAAAGAGGATAAGATATATAGTTAGAGATCACCTTCCTAACAGTCAGCACCAGTCTAAGCCTCTAATAGAGCTATTCTGAAGCAGCAACTTCAGAAACAGTTGGGTCAGCATGGTTCCTTGGGGAATCACATAGATTTCTGGATGCCCAAAAGAAAAATTGCCAGTGATAGAAGCTGGCAGTGCTTAGCAGAGCTAAGCTGTGAAACAATTCAGCTGTACTCAGCCACAGTAATGCAGTAAGACTGGCTGACTTTTTCAATTCTCCTAACTACGTTAGTTTTGTCTCTTGAAACCAGAAATTAATTTTCATACTGAAATAAGTTAAATGTATAGAACTTAATATTAAACATTCAGTTCTCTAAGTGTATGGCTTTTTGATTTTTTCTTTCACCTGAGGAAACTGTGATCTATTTCCAGGCCAGAGAAATAAGTTCCACCTATGCCATTTTCTTATCTATGTCCACATTTCCTTTTCCATTTTATTTGATTAAAAAAAAAAAAAAAAAAAAGTGAACAGCAAAACCCATCCTTCATCCAGAAACAGCAAACCAACGTTGCCCAATGTTCCAAGCCATCAGAAAAAAAAAATCAGGCTGGGATCCTTCTCAGTAGTTAAAATTCATCTAAATCCCACAAATTATTTATCTCATATGGATCTCTAGACCTTGAATTAAATGTAAATTCAGAAATTTCAAGTCCTAAGCTGAAATTCTAAGCTTATGTGTGTTTTTGTCTTGATTTGATTTGAGGTTTTTTTGCTTGTAAATCCAGAAAATTACGCCACTGTGTTGTCTTGACTGTTTAAGCAGAATAATAAGAGAAATAACCTTTTCAGCATTAGGTAAGAAAACAAATAAAATCTGTCTGTTATTACTAAGCCTGATAAGTGCTACCTGCCTGTGGAATCCTGTGAGTAGCCCCTCCCTGGATAGGGAACATTTTGTCCAGGATGAAAGTGGCGACCAACACATTACAGGTGCATGTGGGGCTTCAGAGAAGGGTTTTCTATAGTCAAAGAAAATTATTAAATAAAACTAATAAATTGATTGTGGGGAGATACAAGACACAATTAAAAACCCCAAAAGGAATATGGTAAAAAGCATTTCAGCATGTATTCAATATAAACATCAAGCAAAAGAAATAGCACAAGCCTTTATGGATTTCTATTATATTGCAGAATATATGGTCTCTTATTTATATAATACTTTTTAATGATTACATGTCTTTTGAGAAGGAACCTAGAAACCATAATGGCATTTTAAGTGATATTCATTTACAAAATTGAGAAATAAAGGCAGTTAGGGTAGAGACTTCTCACAGTGCTGCACCTATATTTTCTGTGTAGTCAGGTGTATAATTAAAGCCATCAAAGTACAGACAATCCCACAGTTGTCTTTTTAACAGAATACAACAAGTTATTTTCCAAAAATTCTCTGTTAACCTCTTCTAATGAATCAAATTCTCTTTTGAGATTGGTTATTTGAAAGTATCCTGAGTTATTTTGAACCTGTAAATGTTTTAAATACTCTTACTAATCTGCAGAGGATCTGAGTGATTAGCAAAAAAAAAAAAGAGACTTCTTTTGGAAGCTTCAAGACTTATTTTTTTACTACCCAAGAGCTAAACACACCATAAAAGCAAACTCTTCAATAGTCAAATTCTTCATTAGTCACCTGTGTTATCAGGAACATAAGTGATTTCTATCACAAAGCAAATGATTTGACATGATACCACTGTGTGTTCTTAATTGCAGAGAATGACCTGACTCTTTTTCCTTCTAAGAGCTTTAGGACTGAAACAAGAGTGACGCGTGCTGGACTTAGATTAGTTTTTCAAGTTATATGGATGACTACAAAATTGCAAAGAAACTTCAAAATAATCAGCAAATTGAGACGCTGCAGCTATATACAAAGATAATAATAATTATTATTATTACTTTAGATATCAAAAGTATTAAAAAAAAAGGATCTGTAATTTCTTGGGCTGTTACAATCACCAAACTCTCCTCTTGCCAGCACAACTTCAGTTCCTACCAGCTGACTTAGCTATTTGACATATTTGTAAGGAGGGCAGATGCAGCACTTGGTGAGCCTCAAGAACACGTTTTAGAAATCTGTCCTACAGAACTAAGTAAAACAATGGTTTAGAGGTTTTAATCAGAAATTATGAGTAGGTCAAGGATTTCAGTGTACCCATGCTAATGATTAGGTTGTTCAGATTACAGTGTTTTCTAAATAGATACTTAAGAAAGTCAGTAAGAAGGCAGCCTTTTAAGATTTTATTTGGCTAAGAGACCACTTAATCATGCTCCTGACTTGAGATGCTTTGGGTCATATTCACTAAAGTTTTCAAAATAAAAATCTAAAGCTTTTGTAATCTGCACTTTACAGAAAGAGAATTAAATATGGAAGTGCACCAAAATGAGCAGATGGGAGAAATTCATGCCATAATTCTCCCTCTCCCGGGCTCACTCTTGGGTTCACAGAGCTATTTTACTTTTATCTCCTGCCTGAAATTTTACTGAGTGGAATACATTTAGTTTCTTCCTTCTAGAAGTTGAAAATATTTACTTATTTAATTTAAAGTAAAACATCTTAAAAAATTAAGCAGATTTGGGAGTGATGTTTCAGGAAAATTCAGGAGCTTATGCTGTTTTGCATCAAAAAAACCCCAAACAACCACAGCAGCAGCAACTCCAGCCACACAGTGTTTCTATTTCCTGATATCTGCAAGGAAAGCTAAGCAACTTGTATGACAGATGTTTCAGATCTCATTTGGATTGGTCATAAATGAATATTTCTGAACCTTGTACCATCTCAGTAAAGTACTGCATTTGTTCCACTTTTATACAGAGCAAATAATTTCCTTGTTGTACAGTTATAACCCACCAGAGTGATTCTATAGATTAATACAGAACATTAAGCTTAAGTACAACAAACTTTGTCTTTTGAAAAGTTTGACACTGAAAACAGATGCACTTAGTATCTGAGAGTTAATAAATTAAGACTTCTTTTTAAAAGTGAACAGTTACAGGCACATTGAGCTCCACTGTTGATATCACTGTTATTGCATTTCTGCAGCTGAAATGTTACAGTCTGCATTCTCAGTTAACACTGCCAGAGAGAAACTGAGGACAATTTCAGATATGCCCTGTCAAAGCTCCTGCGTTTTTGGTTATTTGATGCTACAGGAGAGAACATGCATGCACACTGGTTTCATCAGTTCTCACTCAGACATTGCACAAACTAGGTGTTTTCCTCTCCAGGCAAAGAGACCTGTCTGCTACTCTGATTTAAAGTGGACATCTACAGATAGAAAAACCTGATCTAGAGGGAAGTTACAAAATCATTTCAGTACACAATCTATCAACCCCTTAATCATTCATATTTCAGCTCCTCTCCCCTTTGTCCTACATTTCATTTAACCAGCATAAACATTTCTTGTGATAGGCAGAGAGAAGATGGGGAAAAAAGAGCCTGAATTTCTTAGTTATGACAGCATGGAGGTTACACACTGCTCCATGCCCATTGTTTTTCATGTTTATCAGTATAAACTCAATGGTTTCTTATTCTCCCCCATATATTTTTTGTAAATTATTCTTTTTCCATTCAGCCTTAAACTACTAACTCCTTAGGACAGCCAAAAACCTTTGAACTTCTTCTGTATTGTTTAATCTATTAGCTATTGCTGAAACCACTGAAATGTATTGTAGCAGAAATTTTCAGATGAGTTATTCATACCATATCACACTGTGTATCTAAATGCAATCTTCTCTACAAAAAGAAAAGAAAAGAAAAATATATGCTTTCTTTAAGAAAGAATTTAGAAATCAATTTCAAGCTTTCTTATGCATTTTGGAGGCTGGGAAACAAAAAATTATTTTTCTAATGTAGTTAATAAATTTTTTATCCATATACCTGTTTAAAATCTTGGTGATTATAGAAATTGCCATATTGGATCTAAGGAGGCCATAAAAATAACCTACCTTCTTCTTATCCCTCAGTGGCCTCAGTTTATGTTCTGGCATGTGTCTTTGTGAAGTGTCAAAATCTCAGCTTGCTGCATGCAGGCTGATGGTAGTTTCTACATCTTCAGTTATGTCAAATGTAGAGGAAAAACAGAAAACAGTTTGAAAATGTCAGCTAGTCACAATATTAGAACTACAGAAAGACTTTGCAAAGACACAAGCTTTTTAAATTTCAGCCCAAATCACAGAAGTTACCACGGTGCTTTAGGAAAAAGTACTGTTACTTTGGGTTATCCATACATGCACATTTTCTGTGTCAGGAGGGCATTTCTTTGTCAGAGTTGATGTTACTGCACTCCAACAGATTCTGTCTCCAGGAACATCACTAAGGACATGTCTGGCAGACAGTAACACATTGTAAAGACTTGGAAAAAAGGAGGAGCACAGTGTGTGATGTGATTACTAATCTCTACTATTGAAATACATTTTTATACATATGTATAATAGCCAAGATCAAGACTACTGGCTGTGGTTTATGTCATCTTGTCATTTTTATGATAGAAAGACACCTAAAACCAGCAGATGATTGAGGTGGCTCCCACTGATTTTACCTGAACTCATTCCAACATTGCCATATCTTTTTTGGGGTACTTAAAGGAAACAGCAGTTACAAGACTGAACTGCAGGATACATAATTTACAACAAATTTGTCCTGTTTAAATTTCACTTCTGAAGGTGGAGAAAATATTGCTTTAATCATCATTATCTCCCATAGGTTTCTGTTTCTTATTAGTTTATTAATCCTTCCATATGGATTTCTTAAATGTAAATACTGAGCAGACTAGTCCCCTGAAAAGTAGATTTTCCTTGCAGAATGTTTCTTCTTTTCCCACAATACTTTCAAGACTTCATCACTATGGGAAACTTACAGGTGTGTTATTTAAGCTTCTGTATGCTTACTTTTCCTCTTTTTCCCTTTGTTCAGCATCACCTATCTAATCTTCAGTGCCTTTTCAAAACACTGCTCTTTACTGCCCACTGGCCCCACTATAAATATCCCAATATCAATATGGGTGATTGATAAATGTGTACATGAATCTCTGAGCATGCCACCTGAGTGGCCAGCTTTGGGAACATGCATTATGAGTTGCCCTCAGGTCAATAGGCAGTAAAGTTTTCTGAACATTCTCCACCTCAGATTAGAATCAATTTCTTGACTAAATAAACACGCAGCCAAACTTCAGCTGACAGACAGGAGCTGTAAAATGTGAGAGTGAAGGTCAGCACCCTGGATAGAATCTTTTTTACATGGTGATCAGACAGACCTCATCAGGAAATAACCAACTTTGACAGATAAGGTGGGCTTAGCAGCAGCATTGGCAGTGAGTGATTCCTGTGTCAAAACCTACACCTGTCAGGAGGGGAAAATCAAAGTGGGGTCTCTGCATCATTTTTCTAATTGAAACAGGCATTGGTAAGGAAGAAGCAAAAAACTTGTTCTTTTTGAAATCTAAGGGTCAAAAATGAATATTTGATAACTATAGAACTTGTTTGGAAAACTGAAATAAAATGTCCTGCGATAACTTCTAGCAATAATATAAATGTATGTAGAAAAAAGTCAAATTTGAAAACAGTAACATAAACTTGAAATAAACGTGACAGTGATAATGGAATTGAATTTTTCTTCATAGGCAGGAACAATTAGCATATTTGGAGAGAATTTCTGAAAGTAAATAAACTATTGGACTCAAACACACTTTCTTTTCACCTTAGAAAAATATTTTCTTTAATAATATTGATTTTATTTAATTTCATTGGAAATTTTACAAACCTCTTAATATGCTGGTGGTATAGGAAGGCCTTCATCTCAGTTTTGCCAGAAATGCACTTAGTTTTCCTGATGCATTAAGAATCAGGCAGCTCCCAGCTTTTGCTTCTGTGGGAACAGAATAATAATTTCATCCCAGTAGGATACAATTTCCCAACAAAGCAAGCTGTGAAATTTAAAAAGAAAAATAAATTAAAAAAAATTTAAAAAAAATTTAAAAATCATAATTTTTTTTGTGATCTCAGGCACTTTATTAAAAAAATGCTAGTCAAAGGATTAATAGACATTTGTATTTTTAAACAGTGTAGAGGAACAGACAGCAACATTTCCAGCTACAACTCTTCAATCAAAAAAAGCATGTTCAACAGAAGAGTCCATTCTATTTTTGTCTCTTCCTTCTGGTTCTTAGTTAATTAAGATTATAGGCATTATAAAAATATGGGAAATTATTTAAAAATTAGTAATATATTTGGATTATATTTATACATATACATATATGTCAGCAACAGGTTGTTAGATTCCAAAGGTTAAATTCTAGGAAAACACATTCTACCACAGGAGACAGCCTTCCATAAACATGTCCAAGATGAAAAGTAAAACTTTTTTCATTAAAAACATTCTAACCTAAAGTTTATCATTTCTCATCTACCTCTTATAAATTCCACTAGCTAAAATTTTCCTTCTCACTGTGCCTCTCTTTTCTTTCTGACTTCACTTATATGTGGGTGTTCAGACTTCTTGATATACTTAATCTTTTTTATATAACCTTTTAAAATTTACCTCACTCTTTCTTGCATGACTTTCTAATGATTTTTCAAATTACCAGTCCCTTCAAAGTCCATTAGGTACATCAGGTTGCCTATTTGAATTCTTATTAATGAGTATTTAACAATTTTTCCACTTCAAACTTTTCTTTTTTCAAATTCATTCTTTTCACGCAGAAGAACTTCAGCTTCCTTACAAAGGATCTATTTTATAACTACAAGAATTAGGTGGAAAAGTATTCCGTGAAATTGAAGTTTTTTAAAGCAAACATTCATACAAGCAATGTGTTAGAATTAAAATGTAAGAAAGATTCTACTACTTAGCTTTGGATCTCACACAGATTGACAACACCTCATAAATCATAAGATTTTTTTTTTTTCACTGTGTTTTTTCCTTGTGTTTATTTCCAAATGCAGGTCACAGCTGGTTCAGAAGGAAAGGCATGATCTGATTATTTAATGATTCCCTGATAGGGATGACTAACTACATCCCTCTGGACAGTGGTCCAGTCTCTCCTTTGGAGTTATTATTTATAAAGACAGTACAGACCCTAGTCAAACTAAAATATTCTTCTCTAGTCAACAAAAATGTTTAGAATCAAACCAGAACTGCATTTTTTTCTCTTTGACTGCTCCTCCTCTGGAGATCATATCCTATGTTTACCCCCCCATTCGATTTTCTCAGAAGCATCTTCTGTTTTCACCTTGAAAGAATTCAAAAAGATTTCTCTTGGAAACACCAGCATCAGACATTATGATATAAAAAAACAATCTAATTTCCCCCCCAAGGATGTTAAACTCCTTTGGCACAGTTTTTTTGTTTATCCTTCCAACCCATCCTCACTTTGTCCACAGCATTGCCTGATCTTCCAAGCCATCCTAAGCACTTGGCTATCCTGGCTCTTTGTAAATCACTTAGCTGGAACAGTCTGTATCCTGGCTAATCCTCTTAAGACTCTCATCCAAATATATTAATCATAATAATATAGCAGCCATCCTTGCTCCTTTCTGTTGCTTTGTTTACCAGAAAGACAATCAAAGGAGTGAGATCCTTCACTTCCCAGAATCTTTTGCTATGAGTCATTTGTTCTGAACGTGAGAGATCTTGGATTTTGTATAGCTGCATAAATGAAACATGACTAGTCTGCATGCCCTTCTCTCATGCTTTCTGCTAGGCTGTTTTGTTTGACAATGCCAGGTTTAAATGGCTTAAAACTTACAAACACCAAGTCACAAATAAAAGCAGGACTTAGTGATTGTAATCCTCAGCATTGTGGACTCTAGAAACGGACAGGAGAAATGGACTCTGAGAAAGCCAGTGGCAATGCTGATATGCTTATTTGTGCTACAGAAATGATAGAGGCAGGAAAGGTGTTTAACCTGGATAGGAAATTACAGCAATCAACACTGACTAGAATCAGTCTGTAGGAAATACCAGGATAAGGATGTGAGTGAAACCCTGTTCTTCACTACAAGGGGGTGAGTAACACTGTGTAGAGCCTAAAGACAGATTTACTGCTCAGAAAGAAGCAGGCTCCTGCCTCTCCTTAAAGTGGTGGTGGTGCTTTTGCTGCCCAGTCTCACCCTTGTCTAGGTGATTTGGATATTTGGCTCTGAAGGATGTCCTATGCATCAAGACCTTTTATCTTTGTGTATTAATGTCTAATGAGTCTCTCTGCTGTTTCTTGCTAGTTTCCATGACTCAGGCAATCTGGGCTACACATTCCTGCATCTTCTTCAAACTGAGGAACAGGATGGTTTATATCTAAGGAACCATTTACCATGATCCTGCCACGTGGATTTTTGCCGAAAATGCAAAACCAACGTTTGACAAGATACTAAAGTTACAAGATAAAGATTCTTTTATATAACTTTGATTCACTTCCTATGGTGTATATCAATTATACTTCAAGAACACTGTGACAATTCAGATTCTGGATATAATTAAGCGTGGTAATGATCTGCTTCTGGTTTTTAAAGAGAATCAGACAATCATATTCTGTCTTTTCAACTAGCTATCTGAAGACAAGAACATTTCTAGCTGATTATATAAAGCTCTGGGTTTTTTCATAAGGAAATTTCCTTTTTTTTTCTTCCCTTCAAAAATGTAGACCTTTCATAGTCTCTTTTAAATCTGAAACAGCTTGAGAGAAGGTAGGACCTGGGGTTTCTCTCTTCCCTAAATTTATATCTCTGAATTACTCTCCTAGTGAGCTTTGACTTGGGAAAGGCAATATCCAGGACTACATTTGGGACAAAATAATCCATTAACAACTGACAGATAAATCTGCAAAATAAAAGAAAACAATGTTCCAGCACTCCTCCCAAAATATAATTTGAATAAATTAGTCAGTCTTCTGTTTATAGTCATTCCATGATCATCAGAAATGAGGAGGCAAAAAAAAGAAGAAAGGTAAAATAGAATATGGTTATTTTATCTGAAGGAAATTATATGCTTATTTACATTAGTCTGTTATTATGCAAACATTTAGGAAAATATGCTTCTCAAATATAAGGAATAGATGTCATATATGACAATGCAGGTTTTTCATTTTGCGGCATGATAAAATTCTTTAACAGGTGTAGGCATGTATAACAGATGTTGCTGTGCACTGTCCTTGATTTATATGATGGGCAAATTCCCCAAGCAAGGCACATGTGTGTCATGTCCAGTGGAGGGGAAAATACCCCTGTATCTTGCTCCAGATAAAGAAGAAAAGAGATTTAAATGAAATTTGCATTTTTGTTTTTTCATTTCAGATTTTTACTGTTTCATACTTACCAGAAGAACTGATATTACAAGACTTTTTATTTATTAGAAAATGGACCTAAATATATATTGGAGACTTTTGATGGTATTGCAGTATTCTACTGTACTTTTGATTATATTAAGTGTAATAAATCTTCATAGAAACTGTTTTGACATAATCTCACTTTTGAAAGTGACTTGTAAGTTTGCTCTTCCTGTCAGTGCTTATATTATTATTTTTTACTTAGTAGAATACATAATGTCTATCAAAATTTTAACCTTCCTAATAATTACATTGATATAAAAATATGACAGTGAAAATAGATTAAAGGCAATTACTAAAGCCATGTTATTTTTAGGTGGTTGTTTGAGTCCTGCTTTCAGATTTTCATTTATTCTCCAGTGAGGAGCTCAGAATAAGAAACCTAGTATTTAATGTAAATTTTTTATCATGAAATTGGCAATCAAGACACTACATACAGAAAATCATAGAATATCTCAAGCTGGAAGGTACACATAAGGACCACAGAGTCCAACTCATTGATTCTCAAAGGACTACCTAAAGAATAAACACTAAAATATCATTATGATAAAACAATTTCAGTAAAGTAGGTCACATGGAGCAGTAGAAAAAGAAATTGCATTACACATGAAAAATAAAACAAGTGGTTCTGTATCAAATTTTCCAGGTTCTCTTTCCTTGTCTAACCACCAGGCACATATAAAAAGGCAGTTTCCAACACACACACTCAGCTACTGCACACAGGTACAACACACAAGACAGTAATAACTTGATAGCCCTTTATGTACCTTTTACTTCCCTTTCTGATTATCTAGAATGTTTTCAGAGGACATACCTAAGTATTTCAGAAACAATTCTTCCTCAAAATCTCTGTACTTATTTTCAGTCATAACATCAAATATATTTTCTTTTCCTCTTGTGGTTTAGAGATATTGCAGCTATAGAATTGTTTGAGAGGAACTTTATTCTTAAATTTCTTTATGTGGATAAAGTGAAGTGCTTCTTGGTGGACTGTTTTACTGAATCACACATTTCACTACACATCTGTCTGACTTCTGGATCTTTAACATATTTCTAGATATGTATTATATATCATTACTGGATCTCTAGAAACAGAAAGATTTCTGAGGATTAAAGTCTTCAAAGCAATTTGCAAGAGGTTACTAACACAACAGCTTTAAAAAGAATGCTTAGGAATTCCTGTGTAAAAGGCATTCCTCATCTGTATTTCCTTACGGTAGCACTATGCAGCTTAACGTATGGCCAGAACATTTTAAGAACTCAATCCCAAAAAACCCACAAGCTATGTTAGGCAATATTTTCAGTCTTTAAGTCCTTTTTTTTAATTGAAAAACAAATCAGGGTTTTATGAGATAAATTAAACTTAATTTAGCTATAATTTTGGGGATTGCCATATGGTATCAATAAATAATTTCTCAGTAAGGTACTGCTATCCCTTAAAATAGATAAACATATGTTAGTGTATTGCGCTTGCATGGCAAGAGTTTGGTACCAGGGGGCTGCAGCAGTGGCTCCTGTGAGAAGCTGCCAGAAGCTGCCCCATGTCTGATGGAGCCAAACCCAGCTGGTGCCAAATCAGACCCACTGCTGGTCAAGGCTGAACTCATCAGCGATGGTGGCAGCGCCTCTGGGATAACAGAGTTATGATGGGGAAAATGCTGCACAAGAGCAGTCAGGAGAGAGGACTGAGAGTGTGAAACTGCCCTGCAGACACCAAGGCTGGCACAGAAAGAGGGGCAGGAGGTGCTCCAGACATCAGAGCTGAGATTCCACTGCAGCGCATGAGGAAGACTATGCTGAGGCAGGATGTGCCCCTGCAGCCCATGGAGATCCACCAGGGAGCAGAGATCACCTGCAGCCTGTGGAGGAACCCTCACTCTGCAGGCGGATGCCCACACACCACAGGTGGCTGTGTCCTGAGGGAAGCCAATACTGGAGTATGCACCTGGCAGGGAGGGACCTGTGACCTTGTGCAGAGAGGAGCCTAAACTGGGACGGTTTTGGTGGCAGGACTATTGCCCAGGTGGGGGACTCATGCTGGAGCAGTCTGTTCCTGAAGGACTAGCCCCCACTGTTCCTGAAGAGATGCACACTGGAGCAGTTTGTGGAAAATGCTAGCCTGTGGGAAGAACTCACATTGGAGATGGTCCTCTGTGGGGGGGACAGTGGGTCAGGGGAAAAGCATGAGGAGTGCTCCCCCTGAGGAGGAAGGAGCAGCAGAGACAATGTGTGAGGAATGACTGCAGCTCCCATTCCCCATTCCTCTGTGCTGTTGTGGGGAGGAGCTAGAGAAAATTGGGAGTGAAGATGGGCCTGTGAAGAAAGAGATAGGGGGAAGGTGTTTTTAAAATTTGGGTTTATTTCTTATTATCCTAGTATGATTTGATTGACAAAAAATTAAATTTACTTGTTCCCAAGCGGAAGCTCTTCTGCAAGTGATATTAATCCCCAGGCGACCTTTCCCTGTCCTTATCTTACCCATGAGCCTTTCATTACATTTTCTCTTCCCTGTCCATTTGAGGAGGGGAGTGACAGAGCAGCTTTGGTGGGCAACAGTCACCCAGGCAAGGCCAACCCATCATAGTCAGGTGCTCATGATTAAATCCATATCATTCCACTCTGAAATAGATCCATAACAATTAACTGCCTTGAGCTGACTGGTGATGCCTTCATTCACACAGCTAATTATGGATATCTTATGGATATATATGCCACGAGAAGCACTGCTATATTCTGCTATTACTTTAGTGAAAATTTTCCTACCTACATTGGAGTCCAGCTCTTTAGACTTCAAGATGATTCCTCATTCCAGTGAAGGTCTTTTGGTCACAGCAGGTGTCACAGCATCATTAGTCGTCCTGAGTGAAATGGCTCTCGGGAAAAAATTTAAAAAATTATTTCATTTTACCATAGCACAAGAATGAGGTAAAATAAAAGAACAGAAAAAAATTCCTTTTAATAGCACTTTCATTCTTCGAAACTTTTAGAATCTGAGAAGGGGTATGTTTTGCCGGAAACAGCAACAGAAAAGTTTTGTCAGGTTATCTTTTTATTTGGATTTATAATCCAGCTGGAAAAGGCGTAACACACTTTGTTTTTTTACTTCATTTCATTTACTTCAGTTCATTTTACTTTTGAGCCTCTGTAAGTCATCCCTGGCTGAAAATACTTGAACAAATGTGGCCAGAGCTTGTTCTCAGAGCTGGATGTAAAGCAAACACAATTTTGGCTTCAGCTGCACTATCCATTCCATGAAACAATCAACGACAAGGTGAGAGACGGAATTAGAATTCAAGTCCACTTCCAGAGTCTCTTTCTCTGAGCATCAATCTCCAACTCTTTGATGCTATACATAAGCCTCAGCATAGGCCAGCAGCTGTGAACCTCTTGTGGTGGCTTATGACAAATTGAACAGCTTGGAAATGATTTCAGAATAAGAACTTCTTTTTATAACTGCGCCTTCTTTTTTCATGTCTACTGTGGCAGCACAGAGCGAACTTTTGCATAAGAAATCATATTCTTTCAGTAAACCTACCATTTTTTACACAACCTTTATGCTCAATACTTATTTTAGTTTTGGTAACTAACATTGTTATTATTGATTTCTAGACCTGGAAAGCTATTAGTTGTTTTTTGTTTGTTTTGAGGTCTTTTTATCCCTGCAGGCCCACTGGGAACACTGTTTTTTACCATCTAAATTCTGTTCCATGTACAACTATAACTTATGGCTTCCTATAAAGAATTACTTTCTACACTTAGGGGAAGAGATGGGTCAGATGCACTTCAGTGAAACAAGAGCTTAGAAAAAGACACTTTGTAGGGTCAGAAAATAAAACATGGCAATCAGCATACTACTGCTGTTGCTGTACATCTGACCTCTGCCAAACTTGCAGCACCCAACTGAAAACTCTGCATCCTAAAAGATTTATTCTCCACACTGACTTTTTCAGTTTAAGTACTGAAATGTATTTTAATTTTTTTTTACCAGAAGTCTGAGAAAAGTGATATTTAATGCTTTAATGTGTAACACATTCTAAGTTACATGTTGAAAATGTAGTGCTAGCTAGACTCAAATCCCCCTTGTTTATGACCTATCCCATATCAGTAAACTTTATTCAGATTTGTCTAAATTGTAATCATTAAAGGCCAGCATCAGAGGCAAGGAGATCAGGAATAGAAGCATGCATATGTACCTACAATGCTACAATACAGCCAGTCATTATTAGCCATAGAATTGTAGAAACATAGAATGGTTTGGTTTGGAGAACATCTTCAAGATCATCTAGTTCAAATCCTTCTGCTGTGAACCTGGTCCCCAGACCAGATTGCTCAGAGCTCCATCAGCCTGGCTTTAAACATTCCCAGTGATGGGCATCTGCTCTGGGGAACCTGTTCAAGTGTCTCATCACCCTCAGAGTAAAAGAGAAATTGTTCCTAATATTTAATATCTATATCTTTAATTTTAAAGCCATTTGCCTTTGTCCTGTTACTACATAGTCTTGCAAAAATCCTCTCTCCATCTTTCTTGTCTCCATCTTGACCTTCAGATACTGGAAGGTCATAATTAGGTCATCCCTAAGCCTTCTCTTTTTCAGGCTGAACAAACCCAATTCTCTTAGCATTTCCTTTAAATATATTTTAAGTCCAGGATTCCCATATTTTAAGCTATATGCAGAATTGCTTCTCCCTACTGCAGACTGGCTGCTCTATGAGCAGCAGATATGCTACTGCAGAAAGCACTTAAAAATGCTGATTAAGGTGTTGCTGTACCCTTTACTATAACTGAAACACTTCTAAGAAGGAGACATGTCCCTGAAGCTGCTGTAATAAATCATCTATTCATGATGACCTGTTAGCTCGATTTGCATTTATCAGCATCAAAGATCTTTTCATTATAGTCATAGTACCAATGCTAAATTACATTTTTCATCTGCTCTTATATAGATTTAGATTAGCATCAACATTTAAAATTCTTAAAAGTGGAAGAAAGTGCTTAAACTGTCATCGCCGTAAATAAATCTATCATCCAACAGAAAGCCTGCAGTAAGGGTGAAGTATGACATAATTATTTCAAGAAAACTCCTCAAAAGGACCCACCTACAATCTTATCCAAAGGTTATTCCTGTCTTGAAGAAAAACTTACCTGCTTGGATAAACTTTGGAACCTTTCTGGACAAGATAAGTCTTCAAGATGATTTAATCTAAAATCTACTCTTTACTGTACAAGCTTTCAAAAGGCTGTCAAAATTTATAGCTCACAGGAATAGGACATAGCAGGACTTCTATTAACATATCCAGCAGAGAGCAAATTGAGTGACCCAAACACCATCACAGGGGCAGACTGAAAAATGCTTTTTGGTTCCCTGTATTTTGATAGGAAAAAAAATAATAAAATGTTCTATATCTCTCCTGGTCATCTTCATCTTTCCTGAGAAAAAAGGCATCTGTGGGCGAAAACTGATTGCATTTGTACTTCCTTGGGGAGAAGGAAGAAGAGTGTTAGTGACACCACTGGCATTCCGTCCTAATCTCCAGCTCCATGTTAATCGACCTTTTCTGTGGTACAGTAGTTGCCATGGTAAAGCTTATCTGAATCCCCGTCACCCAAACCCCTTCTCTTTCTGTTTCTCCTTTCTTTCACTTTTTTACAAAATGTCAGCAATCTCTGATTTTTGCTTTATCTTTGAAAATGGAAAAAAAGATCATAAATGAAAAAAAATCACAGTTTTGTTCAAAGTTTTGGGTACATACAGGATGTTACATGCTGTAACTTCCAGAACCACTCTTATCTAGTCATGAGATGCAGAACAATATCTAATGTCACATATGTAATTACTTTTGGGTCATTTTCTAATGAGTTCTTGTTTTCCACAAGAAATAGAAGATTTATATAGTGACATGAAAATTGTCATGCAGAGTGGGGACTCCTTACAGGGAGTCTTAGCACAGAAATTAACAGAAATATAAATAATATTCAGACTGACAGAAAAATAATACATTTTATTTATTCCATTTAACTTATTCTGCTTCTGTCTAAAACAAAAACTTGAAATAGTTTTGATAATTGAGCCTCTCTGTAGTGAGCAGAGAGGTGAGTGTCCTCCCAAACTATGCATGATTAGTTACCTCCAAGTCTTATTTCAAGCTGTAACCATGCTTAAATTATTTAAAGGGAGACACTCTAAAAGATTATTGTCTATTAAATTGCAAAAAAAAAAAAAAGAATTAGAAAGCAAATATATTGTTTCCTTCCCAGTATCTTTGTAGCCCTGTTTTGGATGTTTTATAATAGTTTTACATCTTTATTACATTGTGGTGCCCAAACCTGCAGAGAATATTGAAGGTGAGGCCACATCAGCACAGAGCAGAGAGGGACAATCCCCTCTCTCAACCATCCGGTGAGGCTGCACATGAAACATCCTGGAAATAAGGACTGTATTTTTTAAGGAAGATCTTGTGAAATTAGCCTGAAGTATAAGTTGAAAAGACTGTATTTTCAGAGAGCTGCATTGAATGATATAAATAGAAATATTGATTTTTGGTCTGCTTAGGAATGTCTGTATTAAATATCACTGTGCATTGTAGAAGATGAACGAATTCTAAAGGGCAGGTGGTAAAAACAACTGTGATATTTTAAAGTATTGTCTTCCACTACCACTATTTATAACTTGTTACTCTATTATGAAATTTCAAGGGGAATGGAGTTAGTATGAACAGACACTAAAAGTGTTCTGAAGCAACTTGGGCAACTTTGCACAACAGCAGGTTGATAAACATTCTTCCAGCTGAGTGGTGGTGCTTAAACCTCCAAATGAGGGGCCAATCCTAACTGTGGCTAGTTGACACCTTTAATTGACTTAGGATATTATGTGGTGGATCAAATTTTTCTGAAATGACAAGAAATTTACTGATAAATGAAGATGAAAATGTGATTATTTAATATTTTGATCAAGAAACGCCTTTTTCAGAATATTTTATGAATTGTGTGAGAAATTCTACCCCTTTTAAAGCAACTAGGAGGTGTACCCTGACTTTATTGACTGAACAACTTCTGATATAAAAGGCAGGGAAGGGAAGAAAATTACAAATGCAAAATATATATTTCATAGACAAACCAGTTTGGGATAATTTTCATTGTTTATTATTTTTAATTAGAAAACACTGTTCCTAGTTAATTAACTTTTAAAATTTTATTTTTATGAATATGTATCCTTTATAAATCTTTATGATTTCCTCCATTCTCCTTGCATTCCACTTTAAAATATTTTTTGATTGTTTTATTTTTCCCTTGGCGTACTCATGAAAGTCTGACACTGAAATTAATTTCCATCATCTAAAATATATGCTGTTCCAGGCATTGTAACAGCAGGGAGAGAATCACTGTGCTTGAATTAGCATAGGGATAAATTCAGCAAACTACTTAAAAAAGGCAATAAAGATTTTTTTCCAAGAAGCAAAGGAAAGGAAAATGTTGTTCCATACCTTAACTTGTCATTTCAACCAGAAAACTTCAAGCACTGGTCAAAGTCACTGATGCTATAACGTGGATGGTACAGGTTGCACATGTGTATGGTAATTTTACAGCTAAGAAACATTTTTAAAAAATAATCTTTGAAATATAATACATAATTCCTTCTTTTCTCTTTCTCCTATGGTATATTCCCAGTATCTCACTTTATTCTTATCTGGCGGGAAAGCAGTTATTCTCTTAAGAGTAGGAAATAGAGCCTGGAATAACATGCAGACTGAATGGTAGTGTAAGAAAATTAAAAAATCAAACTAAGCATTCCAACACAGAGATACTTGTCATCATCTTAAATGTCTCTGTGACTCCTGCAAAAGGGACTAAATCCTTAGAGGATGGATTTGTTCACTACAAGTTTCTTCCAGTGTGAGGAAATGACCATGAGTGCAACTTGGAATTTTCCCAAGTCCGCCCTCAAGTTTACATCAACAACATTACATCTGCACTATGAAACAGATATTTAGCTAAATGTTGTTGCAAATACTAAATTATCAATGTAATTTATATAATAATTATTATACTATAAATTAATATGCATACACTTTTAATACATAAAATAATAAATATATTACTATTCATAGAGAGAGTTTAGTTTCAAATGAAACTGAGCTCAAGTTTACATATAGTACCAATATGAAACCTGCTGCAGTTTGTTATTCTGTCCTTTGGGGCTGAATTCCATTTTTAAAAATTACTCCACATACATATCACTTTCAATTTAAAAGCCCACAAAGAAATTTTGCACCTTTTTTTTTGGGTGAATTTTCATCTTTGAATTTAGAAGTACTTTTGAAAAATATCAGGAAAATTTCTATGGCAATTAGACTAAAACTTACATTATAATTTCCTTAAAACTATAATATACACTTACTAAATATGTCGTTCATTGATCTGTCTAGTATTTTCCAAAGCATCTGTTAATATGAGAAAATGCTAGAAAACAACATAGATTTTCAGCCTCCCTCAAGTACTACTCTCTAAGCCTCTCTGGAACTCTCATCCACACAGTCATGTTTGATAGTCACTGAGAGGATTTCATACTTCTCAGCCCCTATACATTGCGACTTCTACTGCACCCTAAGACAATAAATCCTACAACTTGACTTTGTGTTATATGAAACAATAATTCCAGGTTTTTTAAGCTTTACTCCTTATTGCATATATTTTACCATGCAAAACTGCATTGCTATCTTCCTTATTCATTGCAGGATTGACACATTTTGAGAATAAGTCTTGAGAGAAAAATAGGAGCATGAATGCTTTTTTTTCTATTTCTATAAATGTTATGTATGGTAAAAATTGTATCTGAACATCAATTATATTGCTTATGTTTGTTATCATACTCATAGTGCAACCTAGAATTTTTAGATAATTATTCTTTTCTATAAAATTGATTTCTGATAAATATTATTTATGGTAGAGATATTACGAGAATAAATGTTGGAATTTCTAGGAGTTGTGGCAAATATTATCAACACAATGTCATTTGGACAACTGTATATAATTTTGCTTTTCAATAAGAATAAACATCATGAAGTACAAGCAGTCACTGTACATATATCACCGTAAAAGTATCATACATATAATTTGTAAAGACTAGCTAAAGTCATTGTTTGCCACATTCACCTGAAAATATTAAATTAAAAGTATGGTAAAATAAGTATTCTGGGTTATCATAAGACTTCTAAGTATTTTTTTTTCCCCAGAGGCAGTACCTGTTAAAGTAACATCTAAAAACATTCACAAGATTCTAAATAAATTGTCATTCAGATGAAAATATTAATTTTCAACCTGCACTGACAAGTATCCTTTGACTTACAACTTCCCCTACATTTAAAGACATTTACAATAAAGTTTTGTTGATGGTATTTCCAGTGCAGCAAATTACATATGATTTTGGGTTAATGTCCAATTATTTGTTAAAAAAAACACAAAACAGTCTTCTTTTTTTTTTATATATGTGCATGTGTGTGTGCAGCAAACCAAAGGATGATACAAATATTCATCTGAAGCATCCATTTTGCATGGATGAATGAATATACTTGTTGACACACACAGGTATATTTGTCAATTTCTGTGTGAAAATGTGGATGCCTGTGAATATATTACAATGAACTAATATATTTTTAAAGCATTTGCACAGATTTATAACAAGAAAGAGAAATATTTCATTCTAGGGCAGTTCACCACCACAAATATTCTTTTATTACCCTGAATGAAATATTCTTTTGTCAGAGGGAATAATGAATATTTGTAGTTTATAATGATGTTTCTTTAAAAGGAATATAACTTCACTTTTGCAAGGTACAGAATTGTCTGAATACAGGTGAAAATTCCCTCAATGTTCCCTCCTTCTTCTGCCTTCAACATCCCCTCCCTCTCCCAATGCAAGCAAAACAGAAACCTGTCATAAAATAAGCACTCAGTAAAACGATATAAAATCAAAGTGATATGTCTGCCATGGGATGAAAGAGAGGGTGTAATAGTAGTTAAAGCATAATATGTTTAAGCCTGGGGATAAAGTGAAGTGCAGATGTGTCATTCCTTGAATAAAAATAAACTAATAGTTCAGCTATACAACCATAGCTGCAAGGATTTTAGAAGCAGGTAAGAACACATTAGTTTTTATGTGCCATCCAAGGCCTTATATCATAATCTCAGGCTGATCCTTCATTTGGATTAAGAAGCACTTTTACTTATAAGTCCTGTTAAGCATTCCAAGTGTAGGCCCAGTTCTTCTATTAAGAAATATTCTTTTTGAAGCTACAGTGTGTTTGTTTGGGGTTTTTTGTTGTTGTTTTTTTTAAATTTTCTTATGTTTTTAACTTACACAGGGCCACACACAATGATGCATCTTATATTTTATATATTTTCTGTAACACCCCTTCCTGTTGGAAAACATTCATCCTACTCTTGCTCAAGTACCCAGCAATCCATATTTTGCATTCTCTCTAAATGCATTATTACCTTTCCAGAAGAGAAACCATCATGCCACAAAGATAACTACTGTGGTGTTATAGGTCTCATGTGGGAAAGCTCAGATGTGGTCCTGCCACAGATTTCCTGAGCTGTGTGGAACATATGGATAGAGACAGTACTGTATTTATAGGTTTCCCCAGAGCAGCTAGCAACCATTACAGCCTTAGGGCATGGAGCCTTTCACTGCATTTTACCAGGAGTTAAAATCTCCTGACCCCAGAGTGTTGGAGAAAAGAAAAGCACTACCTTCTCTTAAGTGAATTAATCCAAAAGAAACTTTCATAGAAAATTACCCTCTCACTAAAAGCAGCTTGAATACACTTACACATTTCTCCTGAGCGAGCACAAAAGATGTGTCAGAGCTTGTGAGAGATTCACAAGCTCTTTCACTCTCTTCACACATTCACCATCTTATCTACTTTGACCTCTCCTAGATGAAGAGATGCTTTTCATTAAGTCTAAAGTAATGATCCTCTACTTTGTAATATTTTTTCAAGTTAAGTGTTAGTAAAACACACGGCTGCCTGTGTAGTCAGGTAAAATGCTTTTAGTCTGAGCTTGTACCATTTACACTATCTTATGCTGCTATAATAGGCTGTTAGCAACCATCTCAAATTCATGAATTTGAATAAAGAAAGCCTAGGATGAGAAAGACACTCTAGTCATGAAGTGCATTCTTTTTTTCTAGACATGTTTTAGGTTTTTTACAGAACAAAATATTTCTGTAGAAATCTGTTAGGCATTGTGTCACAAGAGAGAACAGCATGTTCTATGAAGAACCTGACAAGGAAAATGTGCAAGAAGAAAATAATATGCTAAAGCAAAATACTTTATTTTTCTCCTCTTTTAAAAGTGATATTTATTTCAAATAATTTTGTTCTTGTTGTGACGTTAGCTATAGAAACAAAACAAAAAAAAGACTGTTAATCAGGAAGAGCTGGGAACTTCATTTTAATGCTTATAACAAATTATATTAGATAAAGCTGAAAATCTCTATGATCCAGTGATAATATTATACAACATTCAAGAGCTATATGCGTGATTTAAAAAGACAGAAAACTGTAATTTATCAGAATACTTTCACTATTAATATGCAAATGATGCATTGGCTACATATTTAACAGCTCTTACTTGGAAAGAAATTATTGTGTTTCTGCTGTAGAGGGGGAGCTTTTCCAAATCACTGCCTATGATTTTCCTTAAGAATTGAGCTAAGTGAATCGTAGTAACACAGTGAATCATAGTATCTAATGATAGACGCATTGTAATTTGCAAAGCAGGTTTCATCATCTATTTTGAACATACAACATTATAAATTTTACATGAAAATTACACAGCCACAAAAAAAATTATGTAAAGTGAAAAATATACCCTTTGGCTGCCCTATTTCAGACCCCCTTGATGGTTTTGAAAGCAATCACAAAGAGATTCTTCTATTCACCCACCTTATACACAATTGCATTCACCTTGTCTGCTACTGGCAATTTATTCTCTTTTGCCTCAAGGGAACTCGAGCACCTTGATTCCTAGAGAGACACCAACCCCCACTCAGAGGTAGAAGAAAAAAGGATGAGTTTCTCCACGTTATTGTTCTTTTCTCCTCCCTGACTCCTTTTCTGTTGTTTTGTTATACACAGCTTCAGTGGCGCTGAAGTCATCCAGCTGCAGAGCATTTTCTGATCTACAAGACATGAAACATAATGCTGAGACAGATTTATAATTTCTACTTGTTTAGGAAATTAATCTGTGAAGAAAAGAGCATGCTCTGAAGAACCACTTGTTATCAATGGACTGCATCTTAATATACAATGAAATGCAAGCCTTAGAAATGTTTTACTTTTTCAATAAATTTTATCTCCAACAGTTTTAATATCAACAAGAACCCAACTCAGTTTTTCCTTCCTCTATTTCTTACCTCTTATAACTATACTCTGCCAGTCATTTTACATGGAGATTGTTCCACAAAGCAACTGAAATTCTCTATCTTTACCAGTCAACTAAACTATTCTGTAAAACCAGGTAAGGGGGTAATTTATGCCAAATATTTGCAATTCAATGAACTCCTGTAGGTAGCAATCTTTAAAAATACATCAAACAAAAATGAAAAGGAAAACTAAAAGAACATAGTTTATGAATTTATAGCAAGGTTACTTTTCTCAGTCTAGGTGGTGTTACATCTTTATCCATCTAGATTAGTATTGTTTTGTTGAATTTGCTATATTTCTTTAGTTTTGCTTTGTGCGTTTGGGTTGTTGTGTTTGTGTTTTATCAACAGTGAAATTACATTCTTGCCTGAGATTCTGAGCTTTACAAAATGCTCCTTTTTTTCTGAGTACTCCCATCACTGTCAGGTAGTGCTATCGACTGCTTCTATGTAAGGGGTTTAATCTGTGGGAAGAGAAGTGGCAAGAGCACAAAACAAGCGAAGCACTCAAAACTGCAAAGGACATGTTGGAAAGAGGATTACCAATGTAGCACTTGATAAAAGTCTTACAAAATAGCATGACAAAAGGTATGAATGTAAGAGCAAACCAAAAGAAATAAAATTGTACAGTATTAATCCTTCATTAGAAAACCTGCCCAGACATCTCAATTTTAATTGTCTGATAAATGTCTCAGAAATTATTCTCACAAAGGAGGATAGTTTTAAGGCTAGTGTGTGCAAAAATCCACCATCTTAAAGTCAGGCTTAGTTTAACCAGAAGCCAACATTATTTTGAAACATTTAACTATCTACATTTTATTAATAACACATAGCCTCCTGATAATTCAAATCAAGCCTTGTCCAATAATTAAAAGGTATGCTAATGTAATTTTAAGGCAACTGAAGATTAAATATAAACAAATCAACAAAGAAACCATCAAGTATCCATCCTGAAATATACAGTGCTTCAATGCATAGTAGACAACAGTACTTGCTCTCTTGACCATCTTTGCTAAAATTTATGTCTGGGTCCCCAGGCTCCTCTCCTAAGAAGAGTCTGGCTCCAACAGAGCCCTTTGGAGAAGAAGGCTTCTCCTATCACCAGGGAATTTCTGAGTGTATGCAGGGTAGGAAAGGTTGCTGTGCTGGCAAGCAAGAGCCAGCCAAAGGCTGGAGCTCACGCAGAGGTTAAGAGGCAGCAGAGAGGATGAGTCTGCTAACAAGGCCACAAACACAAAGGGAAGGGCTTCTCTGGGACAGAGGGGAAAAGATCAGATCTTGCTGCTGTTCAGAAAGTATCAAGATAATGGAACTGAAACACAAAAGTTCCAGTCTACAGGGACAGAATGGGCAGTATATAAAACTCTCCATTTTTGTTCTTTTTATTCATTACTTTAACTTCTTTTCATTTGGAAAGTCAATACACTTGGACTTCTATTTTGGAATAAAATTTATTTTTGAATCTAAACCCTTTTGGTCTCTTTGGGGAGTTTCTCCAGAAGGAAGTTTAAGCACATCTGTTCTGCAGCAGTGGCCAAAACATATTCATAGTTAATATGTGCACAGATACAGAGCAAGGCTACAGCTGCAGCAATGTGCTCAAAAAGGATTAAAAAACCAACCTGTCCCTCATTAAATAATGGCAATGAAGAGAGAATATCAACATGCTTCTGTAGGTGATGTGTTGCTCAGGTGAAATGACAATTGCACCTCACTGCCACAGAACTAGGAGACAGAGTAAAAATCAACTTACTTCTCATTCTCTTCTATTGCTTCCATCACATTTATGTTATTTCCCAGGTAGCTGAAATATAATTTGTTCTGTTTTCCTACTTGTAATACTGGAAATATCACTGTTAACTTTTTCACTGCCCTGCAAATATGTTTTTTGCAATGCTCACTCTGACATTGTAAATCCTACAATATTAGTTTCTTTGTTACCTTGCTAATTGAGTTACACTTTTTAAGCAGATATACTTCTTCATGGTTTTAGGCCTATTTTTTTTTCAAGCTTACTAACCTCACTTTCTTTGGTTTTGTTTAATTTCCATTATTTTCCTTTTTATCCTTTTTCAGTAACTTCATTTCACATTCAGTGAAGTTGCTAAGCCTGGATGATACCTGTTTCCTGCCTTTTGTTTTTTGTTCACTGTAAAATTCTTTGTTATCCATCAATTTCCTGCTGTATTTTTCCCAACAAACACAGTGTGATTTTTACCTGTGTTTCCTCTCTGTGCACAAACATAAATAATGCAGAATTTGGTCTAACAACAAAGACATGAATAAAATACATAAAAACAAATCCACCAGCTGCTGTGTACATCCGTGTTCTTGATTTCAGTCTGCTTTTATACCTTATCACTCAAAATTCCTTCTTTTTCTCTCCTAAAATATGTATATGTCAAGTGAGATTCCTGCCACTTCTTTTTAGAGAATTAAGGCAAATCCTATCTCCTTTTTCTTTCTGAACAGAGATGTCAGGACTGCTGACCTCTGCCAGGAAAAATCTCCCTCTCTGCTCCTTTATTTCTTTTCAATTTTTCAGGAATATTCTACTGACAACTCAAAACCAAGTCATCCCCAATGAACTGATATAGCTGACCAATCTTTTAGTATTCAACACTCCACTTTTTCTATGAAAACGGAGAAACTTTCATGATTTTGCTAATTGAAATTTATCACATTAGGAATCGAAAAAATTACCATGGCATAGTTCTCCAGTGGTGTGGTTTACTGTTTTCCTGTGACAAGACTATTCTGACCATTTGTTCCTTAGAGGAGGTAAAGGTAAAGGCAAAGGTCAGATTAGGTGATTATTTCTTTGTTGATGGGCTGTGGGAAGAGTTACCAATTGCCACCACCCCACCATTGCTCTGTCAGATTCAGCACAGGGAAATGCTGGAAGCAGAGTGCATTGCCCATCATCTTTCCAAAGCACAGTCATGTCACGTTACAAAGGAGTACAAAGTGTTGTCTTCAACTGAGCCAACAAATATGTGTATCCTACTCATACCTCTAATAGTGGCATGCCTTTCTCTAGCTAAGGCTTCTTCCTCTATTTTAGTTTGTATATTAAAATGACATCTGGCAATTGAGAGCTTATCAAGTTCCTGTTTTACACATGCTTGTACTCTTCTTTTGTTTCATTATCTTTAGAATAATTTATCCCAAATCAAATTTTTGCATTCAAATAACGCTTTTTTGCTAAATGATTTTCTTCATTGGAATCCTTACTCCATATTTAGAGCTGGGTGTAAATGTATAAGATCAATTCAATCCAGCTAAATGCTTAATTTCTTGATTGACTTTTTAGGTTTCTACCTTAAATAACAATATCAAGCACAGCTGTTTTTACCATTATCTACCTTTCTTTTTCCTTTTGTTTGAGATTATTATTTTATATACCTTCACCTTAACATCTCAGGACAACTTCTGTAGTAAGACTTGAACTGAAACCAAACCAACTGTAATTTGGAATTCCACAAACCTCCAATTTTTTTCTAATAGAGTAACAGTCAAAGAGAGTCATTGTTTTAAGTTGCACAACTGAAAATGGGAGGGAGAGAAAGTGTATTTAGAAATCTTTTCAATAAAGGCTGTTCAGAGAGGCAATAATTACACAGCAGGTAAGAGGTTGCATGTGCTGAAAAAGAGAAAGGTTCTAAACATAAAAATTAAAAAAAAAAAAAGTACAGCTAATTTTCTGCACTCTTTTCCAAAGAAAACAATAACTTAATGCCGTGCACAAAGGCGTTGGGTACAAGGTTATACCTTGGACTCACAGACAAAAAAATAACGGCAGGTAAATAACAGTTGCAGAGATTAATTTTAAGTGGTTAATTTTAAAATGTTTTGTGAATTTTTCTTATGCTACTCTGACTAATGGACTTGCTAATTAAAATCTACTTTATATTAAAAAATAATGAGAGCACAGATTTAATAGAAATTGGTAGCCAAGAGGTGAGTCTATTAACAGCAACTTGAACAAATTGAAAAAAAATCAATTGAGCTTAAAAAGAGATTTTAAACTTGTCAGAAATCTATCTTGGAGAGGAACCCTATTACTTCTATTTCAGTGAAGTCTGGCAGAGTTTATAACTCTTTTTTTCAATTTAAGATTAAATC
This sequence comes from Zonotrichia leucophrys gambelii, assembly GCF_028769735.1. Lineage (NCBI taxonomy): Eukaryota > Metazoa > Chordata > Aves > Passeriformes > Passerellidae > Zonotrichia > Zonotrichia leucophrys. The sequence continues at coordinate 21,730,033 of NC_088173.1, read as the reverse complement.
TAAGTTTCACTCTAAGATTCTTCCATATGATCTATGATTTTTCTATATCATCCATGATGTTAAAAAAAAAATTAAATCCTAACTATGCAGAGTTTCTTCTGCAGTTTGAAGCCTACTGCTGGGCCCAGCATAGAATCCTGGAGGACACCATTTGTGACCGACTTCCACCTAGACCCTGTGGGAATAAAACCCTCTGGGATCTCCCATTCAGCCAGTCCTCAATTTCAATTTTCATCCAAAGTAATAAAAAATTATTAAAAACAAGAGTAAATATTTAAAGGGGGTGCAAATACCACAAATATTGGTACAAATTTCATGTCTCTGAAGGTTTAGAGATATTTGGTTGCACCTCTGATCTCCACATTACTGATTTGTCAGTGTTCTTGTGGTATTTTCCACAAAAATCAGATCTTGAATTTAATTCCGTGGAAATGTTTGAGGCATTACTTTTTTCACAGAAGAATATCCTTACTTTTTATTCACTTTTTTTTCTTTAAACTACAGAAAGAAAAAAGCAATTATAAGATTTTTATGGTGAAAACATAGAGTACACCTAAGCTATTTTTACATGAATATTATGACACTAAAGGTTTCCTTTATACTGTGTTAAAAAAAATACAAGAGAGCACAACACTGCTGTTATCCTTTGCTGCCTTTTTTTTTTTTTTTAAATCTCATCCAGTACAGCAGTGAAATGACTTGAACTCAGGTCTGTTGAGTGCAAAATGTGTTGAAGATTTTTTTTTAAACTATAAATCCCAGAGTATGAAAAATGGGAAGAAGAATTTGAAATTTGAAATTTCAAACCTTTTTTCATTTTGAAAAATTTGAAACCTTTTTTCACTGATCCTCCGTTGTCTCCAGCTACACTTTGAGTTCCATTTGGGTTTGGAGCTCACAGACTACAGCAATGTCAGAGATGTTTTGGTTTTTTCTTCTCAGCTGTAAAGAATGGAATTGCTTTTACATAGAAAAAAAATTATATTTGGGCAAAACAACCCATTACAGAGTGAAGAGATCAGAGATTTTCTTTTGGTGAATGTTACCACATTGTACATTTTATAGCAAATGTATCAGCTGGTGAACACTTCCAGTGAATACTGAATGGATAGAAGTTGGGTATGCTGAGGATATAAAATGCAGAAATAAAGTTGTTCTCCTTCTTATCACAAAGGTCAGAAAATAGCAAGCTGATCTAAAGTCATGAGACAGCATCCATTCACTCCAGTGCCACTCAGCAAACAAACAGGGGATGCCACAAAGAACTGCAGTGTGTTGGATCATTTTTGCTAAAATCATGTAGCACTAATTATTGAGGTCTTCCTTGTTTAGTTCAAACTAATTTCATTTGAGTCTTATGTTATTTTACTAACAACTATACCCACCACACAGTTGAAAGTGCCAAATAAAGTAAAGTAAATGACAATATCCCAGTCACTGCTAGTTTCGAGGAAATCTAAGAATTAAAATTGCAATACAAAAATCTAGAAGAAAAGAATATCTAAAGGCCTGGGTGAACACACAGTGATATCAATAGAAAAATATAAATTTACATTGATGACCCTTATCTGTATCTGACTTCAAGCCTTCAAAAAAAAAATTGAAAAGAACATTTGATGCTATTTATTTTGATGCAAAGTGACCTGAAAAAACCCAGATTCTGTGCCAAACATTAATTCAAAATGCAAACTAATTGAAAAATACTTGTATAAAAGGATTTGAAAGAGTAAATGCCAAGATTAAGAAAAGCATTCTATTTTTTTTATGAGCAGACTTGGGGTACTAAGAACCAAGCTCATGAGAGGGAAAAAACGACAGAAAACCCTTTCAGGAATGGATTAGTAATTCAGAAATAGGCCTTTGAAAACTCCAAATCCTGCAGGATGATTAATTATTCTGTGGTTCACCATGAAGTATTTTTAGCTACTTTAACAAAGACAGAAAATTGCTGCCTTGTCTACTGAGTGCTGCAAGAAAATGAAAATTACAAAACGTTTCTGAAGTAACAGAAATGCTTGAAGTAACCAGCCATTGCTTTTGCTATGCTGCTTGCATTTCTGGACCAAGATTAACCTTTTATATACATTACTCCATGGCATTAGATGTCTCCTTGTCATTATGAATTTAAAAGAAGATAATTTTCTCTTTCACTTTAATACCTGTGGGTATATGAAGAGGAAGAGAATCATTAGGAGAGAGTTTTTAATTTTTACTCACAGACTACCATGGTTATCATGAAAGGTCTCTTCCAAAAAGCATAAGGCTATCCAAAGCATAGGGCTTAAACTCACAGAAAATCCGCAAGAGATTTTTTTCAAACTCTCAGCCTGAATCTTGGCCTAAGGACCTTATTCCTTTAAAATGGTCTTAAAAAAAGAGATTTTTCCAGGAACCAGTATCGAACCAGACATAAGTATTTCTGTAAAATTCTAGGGAACCAGTTTATTTATTTATAATAAAGCAGAATCGTTCAGTTGGAAGGGATCTACAATTATCTTGTCAAAACACATTCATTTAATTATTTTTTAAATGCAAGTAAACTCATCCTATTAAGAAAATAACTCTTGCCTAATATGAGGAAAATGCAACAAAATCAGTGGAACTGAATAGTACTTGAAGCGAGGCAGGTGCAGAGGTCCACACTGCCTGGCTTGTATCAAAAAGTGAAGAAAAACACTGTAATTAAGAGATAATTTTCATGTAATGTAGAGCTGTCATTAAGTGATCTGATAAAAAGTTTGAATACATCTGTAACATCAGGTTATAAATGGTAGAAGTATTTATCAGGGTTTTGAATATCCTGTAAGAAATAACAATTAGGTAAACAAGGTTATAGAGAACAATAAGCTTAAAAGAAATACTTGATTTGAACCTCTAACAATCAGACTCAGAAATTACAGTTCCAGTGTATTTAGTGAAAGAAAGGTTTTGTGATTACATCACCAGAAAAATGTAATGGCCTCTAAAAATATTCTGTGCTAACTTCCTAATATTTATTGTTACTTTTATTCTACAATATCTTAAATACCAAGAAACATACTATACTCCCTCTAAAACCTGAATAAATTATCTTTTCAGAAGGCCTACTCCATTACTCATGAATTCTACAATGCTCTAAGAATTGATCCACTATACAGAACTAATATAAATAGCTATTTAACAGAAAGAAGACACTTAGAGAGACTTGTAATGGATCTGGCAATGAGCTTCTTTTGTTGAATAGAAAATTTCTTAGATTTTTATATAAGGTGAATATTGTGACAGTAATTGCATACGTGGCATGGCAGGGATCCCATGTACAGTCCTATTATTGCTTGGACAATAAGTCATTGGCAGTTCAAAGAGAATTCTAAAAATCACATTAAACCAACATATGGAAGCTACTTTGGAAACTGAAACAGGAAGACATATACCTCAGATAAAATAGAAATTAGAAAATAACTTCTTAGAAAAATAAATGTTTCTGAAGGAACTAAATGCATTTCTGCTTAAGGAAAAAGAACAGATTAAGAGGTCCATGGTGTAGGAAGATTGACAAGGTCTCAAGAGAGGAGAAAAGGAAGAAATAAAATTAAAGAACATAAGCAACACAATAGTACAAAATACTTAACCTTGAAACAATCTTTTAAGGAAACCAGAAGAAATTATATAAATTGCAATATTTAATTAACACGCTTCAATGAAAGCACTAGGAAAAGTACTGCTCCTGCCTTCCTTCCCTTGAATGCAAATATAAGCAAGCCAACCTGTTTTCCTGTCTCCAGCAGCTATTATTTTGCTCTAGTAAAATGTCCCAAGGCTTTGTAGTAATATGAGAAACTATTAGACTGGAGAAATTAGATGGAAAAAAAAGAGAGAGAGAATAATAAATTATAAGAAAATGCTGCTACTATATGTTAGATACCCATTATATCCATCAGCAACGTTTCAGGCAATAATAAATCCTTCCAATATTTCAGACATACAAATTTACTGTATGAAACTTGTTGGTAATTATCAGAGACACTGAAAAGAGAGAGAATTCCTGCAGTATACTGTTATTTTGGAGTGCCTGAAGCATAGAGGGCAAAGCACAATGAATACATGCTGATTACTTAACTACCTTTTTCCTCCTTTTGTAAGTAAAGTCTCTACTGGCACATTGTAATGCAGTTTGTTCACTAACAATTCATAGAAATGAGTCAAAGTGATTATTCTCACAAAGTCTAAAAGACAAAAAAACCACACATGAAGCAGGACTTGGCTTCTCAAGCCTTTCAAGATGAACCTGCAATCAGCATAACACAAAAAAGCTAACTTAGAGCAGCAGGAGCAGATGTATTTAGCAGCAACATAGAATAAATGGCAAATAGAAAACTTCTTATGGATTCTTCCAACTCAGTTGTCATCAGTAGCCATTAAAGCACCTGTTTACATAAAAAAGTGATAGCAGGAAAGCATTTTTAGCTGCCTTAGGGGACACAGCAATGAGAAACAACAGAACCAAGGCTATAAGGCATGTCAAGACTGCCTGGTGTATCAGCTTGCATGGTGTCAAACTGCCACCACACCTGTTTGAGAACCATTGCTGTAGAAAAGAATTTTTACTCTAGGCAAAATTTCTTCTTAGCTTTTGTCTTTCACCACTGATTTTCAATTACACTTACTGTTATTATTTCAATAGCATCTTGGTTTAGTTGAACCACAACCCATCACATCATCAGTGAGATATGACTGGTAATTTCAGACCTCTTACAGCTCATTAGTTCTTCCCTATTCTAAAGTACCTTCATTTATGAAAAAAAAATATTTCAGGTAATATTATTTCTCTTAAGTGTTCTTATTGACCCCAAAATATACTGGCTGGGCTGTCTGTGATTGCAGAGATGGTCTCTCTTTACTAAACTTTGGGGAGACAAAAGTCCTTCCTGATCATTGAGGGCTGAGTACGCAAAACATTTTTGACCCTCTGTTACATGGCATCGTGTCCCAGGCAACAGTAAGGAAGGCAGTGTGGAAATAATAGAAGATTCTATAAACTTACACTGATATCTGATTATTACTGACATTTTTACATGATGTTTTTTGTCACTTGGATTGTTCATCTATGATATTCCCTGTAATTGTCTAATTATTCCTATACAGAGGCTCTTCTATGTTCATTTTAATTGCCTCCACTAAAATTCAATTTTCATTTTGTGATCAATTTCCATTTTGACTTAATATCTTCTTCAATAATTAAAAAACTCCGCAGTTCAGGAAGCACTTATAAAGCTCCATATACAAATTTAAGCCCTGAGAAAGATCACCACTGACAGGAGTTAAACTTCACTTATTTTAAAAGTCACAGAGAATCGAGATGTTAAGACAGCTATCATCTTTTAAGAGAGTTCTTTTCAACTAAAGGGATATGCTGCAAGATAGTGTGGCAACCCATAGTGTATTATAATTTTGATTAAGACAAGGCATAGCAGGAGGTAAAAAAAAAAGGTTGTCAGCCATGAAATTTTAATTTTTCTTAAATATTAAGGCAAAAATCTCTGAAATCAATAACAATTTTCCATGTGTAAAATGCTATTGTGATATCTGCATAAAGCATTTTTTGAATGAAGAAGGGATTACATGACCATGAGAAAGAATTGCTTAGGACTGCACACTTTCATAGGCAGCAATATTTGAATATACTGAATTTGGAAAATTATGAAATCAAAAAAATTCTGGACTTCTGAGGGGTATTAGACATAAACACTTTGAGATGTACAAGAAACGTTGTTGTTGAAAAATGAAGTGATGTACTGGACTTGAAGACAGGGCAAATTATTAAGTAAAGCTTAAAACTGCAAGATCACAGGACAGTACATCTTGTTAGGTCAACATTTTTTACCTGAGTGCTGCTTGGTGAATTTCTGCATTTGAGGATTAATAGCTAAAGGGAATTGGAGCGTTTTCTCCTTGTGTCTTGAAATCACTTTGCAAATCTCTTGAAAAAAATGTTTAACAAAAAAATAGTGTAAAACACATTTTGTTTATCTAGCCAAATACTACGAAAATAACAATGTTATAAAAAAGTAAAAACAGCAGACGAAAATATCAGTGTAATACAAAATATTTCTCCTGACAAATTTTTTGGTAGTAACAGTTGCAATAAATTGATATAAAGTATTTTCAAATGTTATGCTTCCCTTTAAATCTAAATCAATAATATTTTGTTCTCTGTTGTTTTGCCCCAGTAAGGTTCTATGATAGCCTCAAGAGACTCAGAAATGAAGCTGCTCTCTTTTAGGTGATACAACTTGTTAGTCCTTTTTCTTCACAAAAGTGTTTTTCCTGTACAGAGTAAACCCCTGAAGATATTTCTAACCTCATTTAATCCTTTCAATAGCTTGATAACCCACCCTGCAGTATTTTATCTTTATAACGGTCATGGAAGAAAGTGCTTTGGTCTGCAGCTTTTCATGGGAACAAAATTGCACCTCAGACTTGTGGTATAAGACATGACACAGTAATGTGTGAACCATGAATTATTGAAGTAAAGGAATCCTGAAAGAGAATATCTTCTCTGAAGGCAAAAGTTCAGTCCAGGTTCGCAGGCTGGACTCTCTGAACATCAAAGCCAGCCAAAACATGACCTACAGAGAGATGAGTCAGGATATCTCAGGTCATTTCCTGACAATCAAGATTTGTACTGAGCCTAACCATAACATGATTTTTTCACTGAGATAACAAAACAGATACCTGCACCTCCATATTTAACACCTTCAAATAACTTCCCTTTCTTACCACCACTCCAAATATGATCCAAGCTAGTGATAGTGAGAAAAAACAAACAAAAAAATGCCACCCCCCTCAGGGTACACAAAACTCCACATCCTTACCTACACACACCCTTCATAAAAAAAAAAAAAAAAAAAAAAAAAAAAAGAGAAAAAAAAAGACTGAAAATTGCTCCAGGGAGAAAACAATTACAGATCTTACCTTTTGAAATATTAAGATTAGTAGGTAAACTTAGATTATTTAATATACATATAATATACAACTAAACCCAGTGGATTAATCCATTCCCTCTAGAGCTGACTGAGAGGTTCTGCTCCAGGCCCATTTCCAGGCCTCACCAGCAATGAAGCTGAACACTATCCCCTTATGGGCACACACAAGGTCTCTGCAGACACTGCTGCTTGTAAACAGACAGAATAGGATTGGCACAGGCACCCACCAAAAACAGGAGCTGCCTGAGTAATCACGCAGTCTTGGGACTCTCTGGGGAAAAACTCTTCCCAGATGTGTCCAGTTCTCCAGCTCAGCAGCTCCAAGACCCCTGGCATCCCCATTAACCAAGACTTCTCCAGCTTGCCAGGTGGTCTGCCTTGAAGTTTGCTCCTGGGTCGTGTGCAGAATGCACATTATTGCTCCTCTGGTCACTGGTTGCTGTTTTTGCCCATTTTGAACAGCAACTAGTCAGATATCCTGTCTGTTATCAGCCTTTCTCCACTGGAGTGGAGTGTAGGCAGCCTAATTTTAAAGCTTTTTCTCTTACTAAATTCCTTTATGTTTTAGATAGTGAGGTTTAAAACCAAACTCCATCAAACTGCACTATTCGTTCAAGGTTTCTATAAGCTACCCAACAGATAACAAACAGTAGCAAATTAGTGAAAGAGAGAAATACATAATTCAAATATCTCATAAATAGTATTAGAGACCTCAAAGCCTAAAAATCTATCCACTTAAGTAGAAACAAGCCGACACAAATAATTGTAAGACTTACCAAAATAATGGTTATTTAATGAACTCAAAACCAGCAAAACTTTCTTGATACAATTGTAATTTTAAATTTGTTATAGCAACTAAAAACGTTTGATACAAATACTATATCACACATATCACAGTGAGCAAGCAACTGTAAAGCGGTTTTTCCTCCTTCTTATAATTTTAAACCTATTTTTTACTGATATCATGCTTCTGATCCAGAGATTACGAGCTTGCTTCAGATTTATTATCCCAGATTTGTGTATGTGAGTAATACAAAAAAGCAATCTGTTGTTAAGTGCTTTAATTTGCATGGAAGATACTAGAGGGATTTCTACATTTGATCTAAACCCTGAAGTTCAGAACAAGAATGAGAAAGAAATTGATGCTAAAATAAAATCAAAGGTAGCCTTTAAAGCCTTTTTCCTATAGCTTCTTTCTTATTTTTACCTTGAGATGGATTTTTTTATATATTCCTTCACCTAACCATAAGGATAGCTGCTCTTAATACTTTTCAAGAACAAAGTGAGCAATCTCTTTTCAAAAAAAGAAAAAAAGAAACCATCTTATAAATGCCATTTAAATTATAGTTTCTCCTTTTTTTTCCCTAAAATTATAATCTTTAATATTTGCTATATTTTCCTGAAAGGAAATAAAAAATCATATTCTTTTTTAAACATAGTGAAACAACAGGGTTTTTTTTGGGTTTTTTAGCACGACAGTACTTTTCTCAAATATTTAATACTGATTCTTCTATATAAGGCTCATAACCTCAAGTGCTTTTGGTATTTTCCAAAGTGAACTTGGAAATGCTGAATGAGTGCCTATACATAACTTGAAGAGAAAACTTCAATTACTATTTAAACTAGCTTCCATCTCTAAAATGATAGAAAATGTGGGGGCTTTTAGAATGTCTTAAAAATTGCAATTTACTCTATTATCTTTATGAAGTAACATTATAAGATAGCACCAGATGGAAAAATACATACCAATTCCAAACACACATGCATATGCTGCACATATACTGCACTTTAACCTCAGTGCTCCTGTTGGGCTTCTATGGAATTCTAGTCATGTGGCTACAGGGAAAAAAATAATTTAGTTATGTGCTTATAAAAGGTTACCAATTAGCTTGGTAAAATAAGTATTTCTGATGTGTTTTGGCTTTGTTTACAGTTCTTGAATGAGTTCTTTAATGAGCGTCTTAAAAGTTTTTTCTACAATTTATTTAGTTTTTTAGAGGATCATCCTGAATTCAAAGGTCATCTTGAATTCTTTTATGCTGGAACACTCTTAAATTGAAAGCTATAGAGGATTAGAATTTGTAAGTCACCAACAAAAAGTGCAACCATTTGTATGGAGACTACAGCCATGAAATCAGTATAATCTCTTTTCCTACTGTACTTCTTTCTAGATCTCATTTGCTGAGACTAGAGGTGCCATTCAGTGAATTCCAGCTCATCCATGTCAGAAGGGATGAAAAATATAATTTTAAAAATTTCTATATTTTTATGGAAGAAGATTCAAGAATATGAAAATAAAATAAAAGTTCAGAAAATTCCCAAACAGCTGTATTTCTGAAGGAGATGCAAATATTCCTGATCTGCATTGTGACTCCTTTAGTACAGTATTGCCTGTTACTAATAATAATTTTTAAGATTTTTTTTTAAGAACTCCATCAAAAGATGTGGAAAGGAAAGAAAACACTCTTTAATTAAAGCATATGCTTTTCTCCAGTAACTACTTACAAAATGTATAAAAATTCAGAATTTTTATCCTCAAATTCCATCTCTAAATTTAGATTTTTTTTTTTTTCTTAAATGGGAATATAGGTTCTGCCATGGTGAAGAGATCTCTCGTGAAGGTACCACACTGTGGTTTTTGGGAACCCAGCATGGACAGTGCCTTCAGATGCTGTGAAATCCTGGCAGCTTTTGTTGGCCCAAGTGTTCAGGACTATTTTCACCCATGAAGCACAGTTTGCTACCTTGGCTTCAACGCCGCTGCCTGCAGAAGGAGCTTTAAAGAAGATAAAAGAGAAAGGTTGGCTCAGAACAAGCCTGCCTTCCTCTCTGTACCACCAGAGATCTATTTCTACTCAATTAAAAGGTGCCAGGTACACCTGGAGTAACACAGAACTATTGTTCAATCCCTCAAAAAATCTTCTTTGAAGCTCATCCCAGCTCACACAGGAAGAGGGGTAAGGAAGAGAAACCAGAGGGGAAAAAAAAATCCAGTACGATTAAAAACTTTGAGAAGAGTGGTTGAAAAGTACTTCAGGGATACTTGATCAGTGTTGAGTCCTTATTTCAAAATGTTAAGTATTTAAAAATAATACAACATAACATTATGGAGAATATGATGTACACAAATAGTATGAATATAGATGTACAAAAGTAAATACTAACCTTTGGTAGAATATGCTATTAGAATAAATATTTGAATAAAATTTTTAAGAAGTTCCTCAAAATACCTATCTATCAATACGTATTTTCTCACATCAAAATTGAGCTGAACACTCACAAAAGCCTCTATATCAATTATTAGTAGTGGTTATGGATTTTTCATGTGGAGCACTTCACACTGCTTTTAAAAATCAGATCTCGAGTCAAGCAAGTAGCAGCTTGCTCACAGGTAGGGACAAAAATGACACACAATTTGTGTTATTGCCAATGCACACAGATACTAACAAGGAATTCAGAAAGTCCACTAACTTTTTACACAATCTTATCACCTATGAGATTAGATTATGACGTGTCCTTTTAATGCATTTTAAAAAAATCTGCCCTCAAACTGTAAAAAATTAAATAAATTGCAGAAAATACTTTTAAGACGTTCATTCATAAATAAACATTAAAAAAGGAGACATAATATTTGCACTGTTTTTCTTCGGCAGTGCATGTTAGTGACTGTGTTTTAAATATACAAATTTTATCCTTGGCTGCTATTTTTTCTATTTTGCAATTTTTTTTGCCTTCCCTTTCTTTTTAAAGATCCTCATTTTAATCATGTGTCCATTGAAAACAAGCATAAATGCAATCCTCTTCTCCTGAAGTGTTAAACCAATATATGATCTTACAGAATCTTTTCATGATCTGCCCTTCTATTGTTATGCCTCAGTTCTCAGAGGACATTTGTGAAAAAAACTGACTGTTTTTTTTCCATAAGTCTTATTTTAGCTGCAAGAAATCTGGTACACTGCTAATAATGCTAACAAGTAGTCTGTTAGCAGAATGTTTTACTTGCATTAGCACTTTGTAGGTTTTGTAGCACTGATCTAAACAAAGAAGAAGAATAAATATAGTTCAAATCCTAATTACAATGCAATTTGTCACACCTTAACGTATCCTTCATGTGAATGCCATGAAATTTTACCAAACACAATTATGATGGTGATATTTCAGGGCTTCAAGCTTTCCCCATTTTTTTTTTCCTTTCTGAAGGTAAATAAATAATTTAAAGAAATGCTTTGTTCAACCCATAAATAAAGCTTTGGGGTCCCCATAACTATTTGGAGAAGTGAAAAATTTTATGTAAAAGTGAGACATTCCCTACTGAAACTATTGAGTGATTTAGATTATATCAGCTGGTTAGAGTGTGGTGCTAATAATGCCAAGGTTGTTGGTTTGATCCCATTCATTTAAGAGTTAGACTGGATGATCTTTGTGGGTTCCCTCCAATTCATAGTATTCTGTATTCTAAGGGTGCTCATTTCAGTGTGGTTTTGTGTGTTATATCTAAGAGCAGCATCAAACTCACCTGAAACAGTCAGAGGGAATAACAAGAGCTTGCTAACGATTATTGCTATGGCAGTAACATCCAGGATATGAAAACAATGACTGCAGAACTCCAAGCTAACTACACCAATGGCAACAATGGGGTTTATTCTCCATTTTAAACCCAAGCTTTCTTGAAGACCACAGGACTTCAAGATTCAAGGAATTCAAGGACTTCAGGACTTCAAGGACTTTCCTTCCTATGCAAGGAAAAACATAACTGGCACATAAGATACTGTGTGTAGTTTCATTGTCAAGAGAGACACCGCTCACACTAATTCTGTCCCTTTCTGTTGTGAGTAATCATTTGACAGACAGATTGCCTAAATATGAGACAGCATTAGCAGCTGACTTTCCTGGTGTGACAGGATTCATGTTGCCCAGACCTAATTACTTCGGACTTGTTAAAGAGAGAGACAACTGTGGACGATAGACAATGTACTGCTAATGATGCATGTCATGTGAATGAATGGACAGGTTAAACCACATGTGCTTGCCAAATTTCTATTCCTTCAGACAATTAATACGAGATGTTCAGGAAACAGATGGCCAAGTATCTAAAAGTCAAATCAGAATATCTTTTATGGCCTGTGGGGAACAGTTACAGGCAGGAGAATTGAAGGTGATTAGCATGTTGTTGACAGTCTATTCAATCTTCTGTATCATTTATTTAAAAGAAGCAATTCTTCTCTGCAAGAGACCTGACTTACCTTTCTATCCTACTAGTACAGCTGTGCCTGAGAGAAGATCAAGTATTTTCTGTCACACTGAGTTTAGACCTCTCTGAAACAGAAAAAGCTACAATAATAATGTTTTCAATCTCAGAATTGAAGTAATATGAATCCAAAGCCCATCTCAGGATTTGGGATTGTTTCATCTGGCTATTCAGCTTAACTTTAATGTTTAATGTGGAGAACATTAAACCATCATATTCCCTGTAATTATAAGCTAGGTTACTCTATGGAAAGTTATCCTGGTTATGGGTTTAGTCACTTTTTTTTAGTAACCTTTAACTTTCATCTATCTTTGCAACTCTCAGATTTTTTCTGTTCCTTTTCTCAAGGAACCTTTCAGTTTATTTTTTTTGGCAGTAGGGCAAAACCATAGTGTAGTGTAGGGCAGGTATAATAATGCTTTATTAGAACTATTAACATTTGTTATGTGATGATTTTGTGGACCTCATAAAAATCCACTATTTTCTTTACTGATCCTCTTTTAATTTGCCCCAAAAATGGCCTCCAAGAGATGCTGTTGAGCTCACTAGAAATTTGGATGGGTAAATAAAGTCTGAATTTTTTTCTTGTTGTATTTCAACAGAAGACCATTGCCTTGTATGTATGCAGTACATAGTTCAGAATGATCTTCTGATTTTTCCTGTCACACAAATTTACAAGGATTAGCCCGGACATGCACTCACCTCTTCTTGATTGCCCAATATTGGTTTATCAACAAAACAGTTCTCTTATATACCAAAGCTCTGGACAAATTCAACACAGCATGAAAAGCTCAGACCACGATAATTTTTACCCCATTATTTTCAAATTTTTTGCCATTTTATTTTAAGAAAGCATAATCAAATAGTGCAATGAAATTCACAAAAATAGAAATCACAGTGGATGCTCCTCCTACCTTAAAATATAATTGCTTTTTTACTCATAATAAGACATTATTTTTTAGCTTTATTCTACATTATATGATTCCATGATCACATATAATATATGCTAGTCAGTCCACTGGTAAAGTGGCAATTTTAAAAGAGATAGCATCTGTAGAATAGGATTTGATTCTAATGACTTTTGAGGAAAGGTTCTAACGACTTTTGAGGAAATTTTTGTATATTATTGAACAGTAGACAACTGTAAAGCAATGTCAGAAATATATCCTGAGATATATTGAGAGACAAGAAGTCTCTCCACTGGCTCTAGGAATTCTAAAACGTTGACATTTTTTGCTTATTAGTAATAGAATAGTAGACTAGAATTAGAATTAAGCTTAGTTCTGCAACAGTTCTAACCAAGAACACTTCAGAATTTAGTGGATAGGCAGAATTTTTTCCTAGGTGAAGTTTCATCTATATATTCTATATATTTATCTGTATATTCATCTATACTCATTCCATGAATGAGTAACTTTTGAATAATATTAGACCACAGGGAACATCACCCACAATACAAGTCTGATGAGTATTATCAGTGAGAAAGTACACATTTAGCCCAATCAATATCATCATTCTATATAAATAACTGCATCTTCCATTTCTAATTTACTCACACTGACACTAATGCATTCCACTAATACATCCCAAGGTAACAGCTGAGGAAAGTTAAACTAAATTGCTCATATGGACCAATCTTGTAAAAATCTAATTTTTGCAGAACTGATTTTAATAACTGTGTCAGTTATTGTAATAAAGCAATTTTTATAAATATTTATGTGGAATGAAGGTAGGTATGGAATGCGTTTGTTTCTCTGTTGCCATCTGCAGTAGAGAGAGATAGGACTAAATAAAGATATTTAAGGTTTTTTCTTTTTCAAATGAATGTTGACATCATCTTAAGCACATTGTACAAGAAAGCAATTATACATCAGACATACTAATGGTAGGCTAATCTTGTATATCTGAAGTGTTGAAACAGAAATGCAGAAAACTCACAGCCCATAGACATCTTGAGAAAAAAATTTTGAATTATTGGAAAAGTCTGTGGAGAAGTCTGTGGCTCTCAATTTGATATCTATTAGTTATACACAGGAGTCCTATAATGTAAATAATAGTTTCTAATCACATTGAGTTGGGCACAGATTTTTTATTTCCATATTTGAAAGAAATGTCTATTCTTTGCTCCTGTTCCCAGCTGACAGTCCTGATAGTTTGATGACAATTTACAGTATGATTTTAAAAGGTTTTTTCCCAACCTAAATGATTCTGTAATTTTATTAATGTTTTTTTAAACTTTATTCTACAACATGATACAACATTAGTCTCCCATAACCATATGAAATAGACTTTTGTATGACTATGACTAAATTCCAGGGAGAGACATAAGCTACAAAACTGACAGAAAATTTGTGTATGCTCATTGCTTTTTTTCTTCCTTCCAGTAATTATGAATATTCTGACATTTCCTACCATTGATCACACATTAACAGACAGCAATTCTTACTTTTGACATATGCAAAACCAAAGACATATTTGCAGTCCCAAATCAGCTTTTGAAAACAGTTGAAAGATATCCAAGTTAGTAGGATATGTCACCCAAATGTTTGCTCTTAAGCTCACTATTTTCTCAAACATTCAAATAAATCTCTTTGACACCAAGCTGGTGATATCTAGATTCTTTGTTTCACATTTTATGAAGTGAACATTTTTTCTGTATCATCCGCCTCCTTATTTCTCATCTCTACACCCTCCATAGTTGAAAATGTATTTAATATATATTCCTGGATAGCTAGATACCTTCAGATACATATCTGTATATACTTATAGATATCTATAGATACCTACAGAAAATTTTGGCTGATTCTATAATCTGCATTAGATTTAGCAGTTATAGGAAATTTTTATGCTCTTAGAGCGGAAGATTTAGGTTGGTTAGCACTGTAATGGA
Source organism: Zonotrichia leucophrys gambelii (assembly GCF_028769735.1). Taxonomy (NCBI): domain Eukaryota; kingdom Metazoa; phylum Chordata; class Aves; order Passeriformes; family Passerellidae; genus Zonotrichia; species Zonotrichia leucophrys. The sequence continues at coordinate 21,714,930 of NC_088173.1, read as the reverse complement.
ATAAATTTTGATTAAAAAATTGAACAAAGCTTATTTGCAAAGTCTAAGAAGAACACACAATTCAACTAGGCTTGCTATTCTAGTTTAGTTTCTCATTTTACACAGTGCTGCCACTTTGACTCCAGACTAATTTCTATCTCAGAATATCAAAAAACTGTAAATTACAAATGACTCACAAAAAAGTTTCAAGGTAAGTCTTCTCATTGAGACCCACATGCTGATTATAATGATTAACACTAAGAAAGGTCTCAAATCAGTGTGGCATCCTGCAGACTTTTTCACAGGTATAGCCAACTTTACTGTGCAGTCCTCAAGTGACTTCGAAGTTGCTTCTAAGTAAGCCTTCACAAATCTTATCCCTGCTTGCCAGAATATTCATTTTAATCTCCTTAATCTTTTATTTATCAGTAAAACATATGGAATTCATTTGACACTAAATAGAGAGTATGTAAAGGCAATAATTCCCATCATTTTGAAAGGGTGAAGATGAAACAGGAAGACAGAAAATTATCCTGAAGGACTGTACTAAATTTTATGCTCAATTCATTTCAATACTGGTCCTTAACCTTGTTTTTCCTTCTTTCTATATGCAGGCCTACATAAAGGATTTCTGAGTTTAGACAAAAATAAACTTAATAGCAATGATTTATCTATTTAGCAAACATCATGATTGTTCAAGAAGCACAGACCTGAAGGAGCCATTTGAATCTGTCCCCAGTGCTATGTAATACTTTCTAAAACAATCAATCATAACCTGTTTTAAAATTAGGCAATATCGTTGTCCCATTCCTTCTACTGTGGTAAGAAACTGTCTTTCCTTTTTCAGACTATCTTAATTAGTCAAAAGTTTACACCCTTGTGTTCTGGTATCTAGATACTTTTAGATGATTTTCACCAAGCTGCTGTTAACTATAGTATTTTCTTACTATATTTACATCTCACTCCAAGTTTTTATTACCCTACTTCAGCCAAACTTATCTATTTTTCTTTTATTAAATATATTTCCCATTCCCCTGTTTATCCTGAAAATAAAGATTTTTCTTTCTTGTACACAACATTCCAGAGGAAGTCTCATGAGTATTTTATGCAAGAAAGGTAACTCCATCTTAAAAATGCTTGACTGATGTTTTCTAAGGCTGAATAACCATTTTTTAAAACTGTTTTTCTTTTGTGACTCCAAGTAAATCATAGAACATGTTGGGCTGGGAGGTACCTTTAGAATCATCTAAGTTCAGCACTCCTGCCCTGATCAGGGATACCTTCCACCAAACCAAGTTGCTCAAAGCCCTATTGAACCCGACCAATCCATAACTAGCTTGGACATCCCAAAAGTTTCCTTTGTTTCTACCACTAGTGTTTTCATTATATAGCATAAGCCATTACTATGTCCTTTTCAAATTAGTGAATTTCAATTAGTGAATTTTGCTCTACTTCTATTAATTAAGACATCTAATTCTTACTCTGTCTTCATCCTTTTCTGTACTGATTGCCAGGTTTATTGCATCAGCAAACTTGCACTGTCCAGGCGAATACATCACTGAAAAGTATTAAACAGGATTTTCCCCATTACTTATCTTTGAGTTTCACTACCAAACATCAACAAATTCAACAATTGACTCCTTAAAAAAAGTTCCTTAAACGTCTGGCATCTCTTTCTTTGTATTATATAAAATGTTTACAGAACATATTAGTATTATATAAAATGCTTACAGAAATCAGATTAAAACTGAATTTCCCTGTCTAGACAATCAATCTGTTGTCTTATCAAAGACAGATACAAGGTTAGTCTGACACAATCTACTTTTGATGAACTGATGCATTATTTTCCAACATTTATTCATTTACAGTCATGACTTGAACATTCATTTACTTTTAGTATTTATTCATAAATTCTATGGTACTGAGGATAGACTAATCAGCTTGCAGCTGCATGTTTTTTTCTCCTATAAGCTAGATATTCTATTTTCCTGTCATATGGTGCCACTCCAACTTGGCAATTTCATTAGAAATTCCTACTAATAACTGCCAATTTCACAGGCCAGCTGTTTTGAATTTCTGTGAATGAAGAACACACATTTCATACAATATTCAAACAGAACATTTTTTATTACCTTTCTCTAAAACATTTTTTTGAGTCAAACTGTTCCTTTTTATCCACCCCTTACTCATTGTCCGTTACTATTAATACCCAGTCAGTAATACTCCTTTAGAGCCATTCTGTTCTCCATTAGAATTTATTTCTTTGCTGACTGGACAATCTGCTTCATAAGTCATGGGCACAAGCTTTCAGCACTCATATTTTATCTGTTACTGAAAAAAAAAAAAAAATCACGCTTAATGATCTTCACATACCTTCAATACGGCAACTTTATTTTTTTTTAAAAGTATCATCCCTACAAACAGAAATACAGACATGTTCATTTTATTGCATAGTAATGGGTTTAATAACATTACTTCTCTAAGACCGAGTTACAATGAGCACATTTCACCTCCTAGAGCTCAAAAAAATGTTCTTCAATGCTGTTCAATTGTTTGCTGCATGGTAAAGTGCAAAATATTTTGTTACTTTCCTTCTCCCATAGTTTTCACTGTGGGTAGATACAATGTAATCGAAGCTTATATTTTTATTTCAGATTAAGCTGTGCTTTGGCAATTTGAAGAATGAACGCAAAATGTGTGATACAAGAATCTCAAAAAAAATTCCTTTTTTTTTGTTGTTGTTATTCAAGACTCTAAAGCAAACAAATTTCTTTTGGCAGACCATGCTGACTGTTCCAACATTTGAAATTCCATTTTTATATTTAAAACTAAAGGATATCAGCCTGTAAATGTGATTTTGGTACATTTTTCATTTAAGATTCTAACTTCACAAATATTAAGAAAAGATTATCTCAAGCTCCATATTTATTGCCAGCAATTTCTTCTCATATAATGTCCTGAATATACCTGAACTTCAATACTGCAAAAGATAACACATGTGATCTTGTTTCAAGTGACTTGACCTCAATAAACATGTCGCAAATGTTTTCTTCTGAAGTTGGAATTACTTTAATTGACTTGGCATTTGAGTCTGTTAATCAACATTCATCTTATCTCAGTTGAAGTAATTTAACCTGAGTTCAGTTAAATTAATTCTCAGTCTCATTCTTAGAAAATTACATTCACAATTATAGTCTGTACAAGACTATTTAAATTGCCCAGAATGAGAAGTGGGATATTTCACTATCTGTATATGGCCCTAAATACAAGTTACATCTGATTTCCTTAACAATTTCTTTACAATTGCTATTTTCAACCAGGTATTCAACCTCCTTGAAAATCTTGCTCTATTGTGTGAATTCCCTTTGTTCTGATTTCCTTAGTAGTGACTTGGAAGGAATAAATGCTCACTCTCTTTTCTCTTGGAAAAAGAGGAAGCAACAGGTGAAACCATCAGTCAGAAGGTGCAAAACAAGCAAAGAGAAGGCAGGTGTCTAGGTTATCTATTGCCTCTACAGGTTGATGCTTGCTACAGGGTGTTTTGGATGGCCTGAAAAAGTAATTTGACAAATACCTGGAGAAAAGACACATTAAAGACTATTAAATACAGAAATGCCAGATCTGTCTGAAAAAGATTCTGAACCTGAAACAGTAGGTATTCCTTGGAAGTATCACTTCACATTTTGACTGTTTATACTCCCTCCACTGGATATCTATAATTGGATGGTAAGTGCTGCTACATATCATTACAGATCAATATGATCTAAGTATTCAGAAATTCTCTGTTATAATGATGGGTCTGTTTAATGACATGCAATAAAGATATTCATCGCTTGCAGAAGATTGCTTAAAGGAACATAATATTTTTTTCTCATAAGAAAATATGTATGAGTTCATGGTGCGACTACAAAATATCCTCAATCAATTGTGCAGTCGCATCTTTTGCTACATGTTGTGCTTTATTTGGATCATTTTTGTTTCTGTCTTTTGATTTTTGGGGGGGGTATTGGTTCGGGTTTTTTTAAGAAATTGATCCAAAAGTATAATGAAGCTGACAACTTGTTATTACTAAGTGTTCTAGACTTTTAGGAAAACATATGAAACTATGACCATACCATCTGTATTTATATATTTGTGTAAATGTTTCATACAATTTTTGGCAACAGGACAGATATGTGCTTGGTTTAATTTTCTATCTCTTATTCAATGAGAATTGTACTTTCTTTATCATGATTTATAATATTTTAATATTTTAATTAGCTTCAGATTACTGCTTTGTGATAACAGTGATGTATACTTATTCACTATGCTCTGTATGTTATGTTACATATTTTTTATATAAATATGCATCTATATATATAATGTTCTGTTTGCCTTAGAGATGGGAAATTATTTTATATTCAGTTTAATTCTTGCTTTCATAGAAGCAATACAGAAAATTCCTTGGATTTTCTATAATTTTAACCCTCTTTTCAACTGAAATCACTTATGTTCATTCCCCACATGTGAAGGCAAACCAAAATCTGTATAATCTTTACACAATCAATCACCTTAAAAGAAAAGCCTAGCTCACATTGGTTGTTAAGAAAATATGTGGGTTTGCTACTTGCTTTGTTTATTCTCTTATATATCTTTCCTGGGGTATTAAAATTAATCTTAAATATTAAAATATCTTGATAACTTAAAAAAAACCCCTTAATTGTTTTATTAAAAAATATGTAAAAATTCATTTCACAGGCCACAACCCAAGCTGAGTAAAACCCCTCATCCCACTAGCTGCTCCATTCAAGAATTTTTCCTCTTAAGTTTTGAAATGTTTAAAAGAACATTAAAAGCAATTCAATCAGCACATTTCACTAAAATCAGTCTGTTCATTGCTTGAGTTCCTTTGATAATCTTGTCTTTGGGCTGTGATGGGTTATTAACAAAGACTAATTTTAAGCTGGTTTCCTAAGGCTCTCTCTACTAGTAGCAAAAAGAGGCTTTCGTTTAGAGGACAAATTGGAGCACACAAATCATCCTCTAGTAAGGGCTTTCTGCTTCTTGATGTATAGGGCAAATATAGGGAGACAAATCTCCTGGGCAGATCTGGAGGCCACGAAAATCAGAGGGGTTTGGAAATCCGAACATTTTTTGAATTGAGCAATTTTCTTTCCTGACAGTTTAAGCAAGGTAACATGCTATAGCAGAAAAAGTGAACATCACTAAATCATATTAATGCGGAACAAAAGATGTTGAGAACCATCACTTCAAATTTAATATCTCTTTTTAAATTAAGTCTATCATCTTCTGGAGGAAAGTAAGAAGATGTTTTAATAATTCAAGAACTCAGTTATTCAGGGAAGCTTGATCTATTTGACTACTAACACACTGATGACAAGGGTGTCTATACTTCTCTTTTTCATCTCCTGCTTTTCACCCCTGCCTTGACAAGTCCATACATGACTTAGTTCAAAGTGATACTGAGAATTTGAAAACTACTGTTCTGGTCATGAACTCTTTCCTAATGCTGGAGATAAGTTTGGTTCACATGACAATTTACTCAAAAAAATTTACCATCCATTTCAGCTGGCTTATATTTCTAATTGTTACTGCACATACAGACAGTGGTTACTGTTCTCAACTGCGGAGGACAAGGAGGGGGGAAGAGGGAGGCAGAACTTAAAGTATAGTTGCAAATACTTAAATGGCTTAGATAGGGGTTCAACTCAGTGAATCCACCACCCTGCCACTAAAGCAGCCACCAAATTTCTCAAAAACACTCCAACCTAAAATTCTATACTTACAGCAGTCATTTAGATGTATATTTATATAGGTTTATACTGCCCCAAATCAGAATCTCCAAACATAAGAATACTTCTATGACATTACTCCAACTAATTAGTTCAGGAAACAATGACATTAATGATTCAGACTTCTACAATACATTCAATATTATTCTTGTAAATGGCTTTATTTTGTGGTAAATCTGAGGAAACTAATGATTAGGAATGGAATGTCTTTTCTGGCATGTGCAAACACATTTCTCTCAAGTACATTGCTCCAACAGATATTAAATGTTAAAAATTACATTATGATAAAAAAAAAATCAAGATGTTTGAATTAGTAACTATTGTTCTATAAGAAAAATACTGTGTATTCATATTCAGTTCTACTTTTGTGCTGTTATCAGATGTCAACATGTTGCAGTGAAAATAATTTTGAAAGGATTGAGGTATTTGGCCAACTTACTATTCACTAAACATAATTCTGTTAATGGTGTATCTTGAAGAAGAGTGATAAATTTTAGACTGCTTAGAAAATCTCCCCTCTGTTAGTTAACAACACTGAAGCTCTTTGCTAGACTTTCCCACAATAAAGCAGATCCACCTTTAGCAGTCAATGGCACCAATTGTGATGCAAAGTAATTTTGGTCGTGTCTTTCATACTTTCTGTGTTCATATAGACATTACAGTATGTAAAAGCAAAACATTGCACTAAGTATACCACAGCTTTTAGGGTAGAGTAAGATTAAAAATTCTATAGGATTTCAAGTGAGAACAAAAGCTTTTTCAGTTTTAGTTTGTGAGGTCCAGTCTTGCAATAGGTCTGTATATCTAAAATAGAACATTTACTAAAAAATAGATTTATGATCTCTCACCCATCCATTGAGAATCTCAATTGTCTTTTAAAATTATTCTCACTTATTAAAATTAAACATTAATATCACTTTTTTTTTTTTAATGTATCCAGCATTAGCTTCTGAGGAACAGATTCATGCATCTTTCGCTGGATAGACACTTCTGTCTGGCAAAGACTGTGTTCGAATGTAAAATACAAGTCATGCTAACATTTTGTCTTAAACTTTGCCTTAAAATCAGCCAAAACTTTCTACTAGTTTCTCTAATATTTTCTTCTTTTTCCAATATTATTTTTGAGTGTGGGCATTAGAACTTGTTATGTCATCATATGAATCTCAATAGCATTGCAAATATTGACCATAGTAGCACTATTTTCTCTAAGAATTCAAGAATGATATAACCCAATTTTTAGCTACTGCATTTGTCACATGTTCTCGATTAATTTTTCATCCACTGGAGAGTAATTAATTCTTCTTAATTAATGATTAATTTTTCATCCACCAATAATTATTTTCAAAAATTGAATATTTAACATGAAAATATGAATTGTAAACTTCAGATACATTTGTGATCTTGATTTTTTAGACAATATGGGTTCCTAATTTAGAGTAAGCTGTCTGAAACCAGATTACTCTGTAGAACTCATTCTTGTAATTACCATGTACTCCAATACTTATAAGCATAAGTTTTATGGCTTTTCTTTTATTAAAGCATGGACTAAGTCACTTAACCTGGTTCTCATTTTATCCTGGGTCAAATGTAGTTCTCTGAAATATTTCCCATCTTTGTACTGCTTCCTGCAACACACAAGCTATCAAGCCTAGTATATATCAAAATTACTGGAATTTTCTGATGACAAAAAGGTTTTAAAAAACCTCAAAAACCAAACAATAGCACTGCCTCCCCCACAGGAAAAAAAAGCCAACAAAACAACCCAACCAGCCCACCAACACAAAAATAAAAACCCAAAACAATAACAAATACCCAAAACCAACCCCAAACTCAAACTTGTGAGAGGAAAAAGCAAGTGACTTAGGAAGAAGTGAGAAAATACTTATTTTAAAAAGGAATTGTAACCTTTGAATCACTAAGGAGAATTGTAATGTGTGAATGTGAACCAGTATATAAAAAGGACATGTTAATCAAGGGCGAACCAATTGACTTTGAACTTGCACTGTACTACTTGCAATAACTTATTCCAGTAAAAGAATAAAACAGTTTCAGAAGAGAATGTCAAAACAGATCTTTAAATATAAATTAAGGCAATATTTTCATTGATTATTCATGTCTTCAGAAGTCCAGAAGAAATTTTCCCTGTGGCCATTATGACCTCATATGCAAGAAAATTTATGATAGACACATAAGTAAAAAGGGCTTAACTATCCAAATTAACAATAGGGAAAATGTGATTTGGAAACAATTGCAACTCATGTGATATCTTACTAATTATTAGTGTTAAACTGTACTTTAAGGTTGTTTTCTTTATCCTCTGAAATTTATCTATAATTAGAGCACAAAAAGGAGGGGTTGTGGACTCAGTGATCCTTGCGGGTCCCTTCTGACTCTGAATATTTTGTGAATTTGTGAATTTATCAAAAAATTAGTCAAAATTCCAGCACATGACATATTCTGGCAGGGAATGACATCTTGTTTTATATCTATTTAATATATGTTAATATATGTTAGGGGAGCAGAGTTATCAGTAAAGAAGGAACAAGGACAACACAGACGTGGATGACCTGAATAAGAGTAAATACCAAAAAAGAAGCTATAAAGGAAAAGGAGCCAAGTCAGGTGAAGGATGAGGAATAAAGATAGGTAAACTACTAGATAGAGTTGTTGAAGCAATTATCTACAGTAAAATATCTCTACAGCAATTACAGTGCAATTATTTGGAGTAAAATAGTCATCAAGGGTGTGGGCATGTGAAGCTGTGCACCCATATAGGTACCTACAGAGATACATTAACATACCAAGGAATGACCAATTCCAATTTGATAGTTTGGTCCTTATGGAATACTACTGTCACATCTATAAAGGCTCTTCCATCACCAAGGAAGCCCTGTCTCATTATTCAGATTGCTCCTGCAGGGCTCCCTCCAAGGCTATAAACAGCGCAGCCCATTGCTGAAGGCATCAGTGTCTGGGAACTGGGCACAATCACTGAGAAGCCTTCAGCAATATTTACACAGCTGAGAACATTGAAACAGTCTGTCCATGCTAGTTGTGTTGAAAACACACAACACATTTGTTGGATAAACTCAGACTCCTGTATCATTTAAATCCACAGGTTTACCTGCACAGCATGGTTTCCATGCATTCCTTTGGAACCAATACATCAAAATGCCTGAATTCAGTGTCCCACAACAACCTGGAGTGAATATTTGGCCCTAGCAGTTCCCCAGGAGCTGCCTGCAGTAAATTATTTGATTGCTTGAGTAGGACCAAGCTAGCACGCTGACATAAGGAGTCACATCAGTTACTGAAGGCACACTTCATGTTTCACACTTCACAAAGCCAAAGTAGGGAGAGGAAAAGTGCTTCTGGAAGTTTCTTACTGCCTCAGAGAATGTATTAAGCTGGTGCCTGTCCTGCTACTGTCCCACTTAACTCTCTGCCCTGAGCACAGCTCTCATGCTGTCTCTGTCTTTTATGTCCCACATACCCAGACAGTACTGGGGCCTGTGTAAAGCCAAGGCATTCACATGAATTGCAAGTGGTCCCTGCAGCTGCTGCTTCTTTTGAGCACCCTTGAGATGTAATGTTTTGCTGCTATATTGGTATCATCAAAAGAAAGATAAACTTTTTAAAATACTTATTGAAATAAGCATATATTTCAATATAGAGGTCTCACCAATTGAATAGCACTGATACCAAAAAAGGATTAAATGCCAAGGGGAAACCTTAATCCACCTCAGTACTTTCAAAACCCAAAAGAAATAAATGCAATATTATGCAAACTTCATGAACTAAAGAACAATGTCATGACATATCCTGTAACATCAACTGTTAATGATGTTATGTAAAAGACACTTACATGAGGTTAAATATCTTCACTATTTCATAATAGGGAATTCTGAGATGGGCTAATGGCTTTCTCGAGGCAAAGGGATGTCAATGTCAGAAGCACAATTAAAATTTTTTCACAGGCTTACAGATCCTACTCCTACACTATTAGCTCACACTTATATCTAAGGTGTCAAGAGCAAAATGACATCCTACTGCCATTCATTCACATAAAAGCCTTCCAAAGCAGTGCAGTTGATTGTAATATCATCTATTTATCAAAGTAACCTAAATCACAATATAATGCTCAGCTTCTAGAGAGAATTATTAAAGATATCAAGAATCAAGTCTTAAACCTTTGCTGCTGCTTGACTAAGAAAAAATAATGTAATGTAAGGAATTAAATCAAAGATCTATTTACCTCCTGAAACAGAAATAATAATTTACGACTTCAAAATATTGTAGGAACATATACTAAGACAGCAGAATTAGTGAAACAACTGCCAAAATAACTGAAAAGCAGCTTCCTCTGAAATGATGCATATCGAGAACATCCATGTGTAACAGCAGGATCTAAATACTAAACAATAATAATAATGTTGTAGACCATACTACAGTCTTGTTTTCTAAGGTGTCAAATATGCACCTTGTAAAGGTAGCAGCAGCATCTTCCAAATTTTTGAGAAGAAAAAGTAAGAGTTCTTTAGATGCCTGAAGGAATTCAGAACTATACACTTAGTTCTGACACCAGTGTCAGGATGTACCTTGCTGAGCTCCAATTTAATGTCTGTGTCCAGACTGAGAAATTAACTCATCAGCTTTAACTTCTACAGATTACACTTATATGCTGTAAATAGGTAATGAAACATGCTCTTGGTTGATTACAATTTGAAAAGTTGCTATGTAAAAGTGACATTTTCTTCTACTATAATTTTCTGCATAAGACATTTCCCAAGCAAACTGACTGCTATGCAAATAATAGAGCATCCTTTGTGTTTGCGCTTGTATCTGTAGAGCACAACCCTCTAATAGCCATGCCATTCATAGCACACAGGGAATACAGAGGGGTGTTCGTGTTTATCCATGTGCATGCATATATATGCACGTAAGCATATGAACACATATGTGTGTAACACAACTGTTCCCTAGGGATTTATCAGTTTCACAGGCTTTCTCTTATGGTTCCAAGAAACATCAGAAAAGGAGATCCTTCTGTCATTTCCTCTCAACTATATTGCTCCCTCTTTCTATAAATTAATAATACTGCATAGTTAGTTAAAAAATTACAAAAAAAAAGACTGGAAAAAGAAAAGGGGAAATAATCAGGGTCTTTTTCCCTTAATTTAAAAATCTGTTCAGTAATATAATAAATAAAAACTAAACCCACATATATTTGGTATAAAAGGTTTAAGGCTAGAAAAACATCCTCAGAACACGTTATCTATTAGTGTACATAATAATATTAATATGAAAACATTGGTACAAGAATTTCTGTTTTGCTCTGTTTTCTCACATGGTCCATGTGGAAAATCTGACATGATAAAAAATATATATTTTAACTGGATTTGAGTGATGGTGAGGTAGGAATTAGGGTGCAGACATAAATATAGCTTATTAAAAAGCAAAGAACTCTGTTGGTATACTGATGATACAGCTGTTTTCTTTGCCAATAATCTCTTTCCCCTGCTTCTTTATTTATTGAAAGGAACGGGCTTGCCATCAGTTTAAAATAAATAGAGCACTTGTTCCTACAGTATCTGAAGTGATATAAAGATTCTAAGTCCTTTTCAAATCTCAGATAATGCATATACATTAACTTCCCATAATTAAGGGGAAAAAAAAGAAAATGAGCTCAGTACCCTTAACCCAATTAAATAGCTGTCCTTTGTCTGTACCTTGTAGTAATTAGGATTTTGATTCACCTTCAAATAAAATAGCTTTGATAGATAAAACCAGTTAAGCAAACTAAGAGATAACAGAAAATGAGTTTTTTCAAAAGAGCACTGTCTGTGAAATGAGTCCTTGTTTGTTATCTCCAGCATTATTTCATTGGCACATTGATTCTGTTTTCAGCTGTAATAAAAGGAGACAAAATCATACACTTGTTTTCTCTTTTGACTTTTCTCCTGGTACAGTTATAGCAGTCAGGACTCCAGAAAAGCTTGTTTGTGTCACTGGTTACGTAGAGGACCCACTTACAATGAAGAGATTTTGCACTTCTTTTAGTACACTATTAATTAGCTGCTCATGCCTAGAGTCAATTAATGATGAAGTTCCTGAATTCTAAGACATTCCAGCAAGTTTTAGTCAACTAGGTAAAATACCTATATCTCAAGGAACTTCCTTGTACTTTTTATGTATCTCTTTTCTGGTAAATAATAATAACAATAACTATTATTATTATTATTATTACTACTATTATTACTATTATTTTCATAAACATGCCAGTTTCAGGAAGGCATGTTAGATCAAAAATTTTCTGAGTTTTCATCTGCTTAAAAGTATAAATATCTAATTAAAATAGCTAATAGAATAAATATATCAAAATTAGCAATATCATCTTGTAATCTTCCATTGCACCTGTCTCAAATAAAATCTCTTTATTCCATGATTACTTTTACATCCTTGCACAACCCTGAAGACAGAATAATCACATAAATCTGTTATTATTTAAATGGTTAGATATTTAGTTTCGCTACTGCTTGGCCTACAGAGCTTTTTGGCAGGATATTCAGAGTTCCCATCTCCTCCTATACAGGTATAACTCTTACAAATAACTCCATCTCCAAATGGTTCAAAAATAGTTTTGGAACCAATGATATTTTTGCCTTGCCCTCTAACGCTGACACCCTAACAGAATATCTTCATTATCAGAAGTTTAACACTGGAATGATAATATTTGAGAGGAATTCTGTATGTCATTTTGAAAAATGCTAAACTAATTCTAACATTTGTCCACCAATACATTTCCAGAAAATTAGGACAATTTCTGTTGAGTCTAAAACTACAGATTGGTTTCCTTTGCTGCTGAGATGTGAACACAGTTTATGTCCCAACACCATTTTGAAGGTTGCTACTCAATAAATTAGTTGCTTCAAATGTCACAAAAACAAACCTAACAAAAAAAAAAAATCTCAACCCACCAACCAATCCACCCACTCACCCAAGATTAAAAAAAAAACATAGAAGACTTTTTTCAGCTGAAACTTCTAGCTCAGAAAATCCAAACCTGCTCTTCATAGCCCTCTAACCCACTCTGCTCCGAGTCCACATTATTAGCTCAATATAGTCATATAGTGAGAGAGGAAATGTCTCATACAACTTTTCAGCACATGGAAAGCAGTCTCAGTAAGAGCATTGTAATGTGAAAGAGTGGAAGACATTTTCTAACCCTTAAATGTTCCTTGACTTACAATCTGACTTCACTATGCAAAAGGAAATGAAGTCTCACACACTTTTCCAGGATTTTGTCAAGATCACTGTGTTCTCTATGTTTCTTGCTACTTATTGCATTTTATCATGTAAAAACTAAATTTCGTGCCTGTGAAATTAACATTGGAACAGTAGATATTTCAACATTAATCAACTGGCAAGGAGTGTTCTGGCAAACAACAGACAAAACTTCTTAGGCTCTCCAACCACACAAAAATGGATTACTCTTATGAAAGATTACATATTAGAAACATTTGTAGAATGTAGTTTCCTTTTCTCTTTCATGAAAGAAGTACTTGAGCAAAATAAAATTATGATATAAGGAAAAAAAAATAATTATGCAAATTGCATCTCTTCCTGACATTGCAGCCTCTGGATGTACCTTTACCGCTCTTGCAAAAGAGGAAAATAACCATCAGCTCTCTAAATTGAGGGCTGTTATCAATCTCTCTCTCAGTTAATAGTCACTAGTTCCCTAAGGTCAAATTTATGAATATTTAATACTAAATAGAAGTGCTAATTGTGTTTGAGAAACACAGAATTGGACAAATATATTCTGCACAGCCATTATAGTAACATAAAACATTATTATAATTGTGGTGTTTTAAGTGCTTGAAGGGAGAAAAACCATAAAAAGGGCCAATTAATTTTATCCAGTACAGGAGAAATACAAACAAGAATGGTGACTGATTGGGGTCTTGTTACACAAACTGCTTTCTTTGTTTCATGTGCCCCGGAGAAAAGGGCAGCTCCAGGACAGGAAGAGCTTTCATCATCCAGGCCTGGCACCCATGTATTCTGAAAATGGTCCCCAGCTTCACTGAACCACTTAGGTATCCAGCCCTTGTCAATAATGATAAAAAGCCATTGAATCCTTGCTAGCCTTCTTTATGCTGATGGGAAAATGCACAGTGAGATGCCTGTGACAGAATAGCCATCATTTACAAATACTGAAGGACTGACTTTTGACATCATTCCAGTTTTGCTTCAAAGTAACTGGAGAAATGTCATGCTGCACTCAGTTTAATTTTGTAATTGTGACACATGATTCATTGTTTTCTGATTAAGTTAAAGAATTATTTTAGAAATGCTTTGGCCATAAATTGATCATTTTCATTTATGTTGAAATGTCAAAATCATCCCAGTAAAATATACTGTTTATCACTTCCTTATATTTTGCCTACACAAGAATGGTAGCCGAAGTACTAATAGAATTTTTTAATGTTTTATGTGGTAGTATATATATATATTAATATTTATAAGACAAAAAGCACACAAGCATGTGCATATAACACAAGTCTGGCAAGAAGAATGACAAATACTAAGATTGAATACTGCTGTGATTTAAGATAATTTGGGAGTTACATCAATGGGTATTATCTTTTAGAACTCTTCAAGTTCTTGGAAGTTTCTTTATGGTGTTAAAAATAATAATACTGTCTTAAGTCATGCAGGTGTGAAACCCAAATATTGGCTGAAGTCATCATTGCATTTGAGTGCTTTAACTGACTTTGCATGACTCTGAATATGCCTCACTATTTTAGAGGAGTTTAGCAATGTTCTGCTCTCAGATAAGCCCCTTCCTCCTACTAATGCAAATCTGTAATTAACTTGATGGGCACTCCTACAGTTGAACAAACTTTCATCCCCTACTGTGTTATACAACATTTTACATGGCACTGGAAACTTGAGCACCTATGGCATTAACTCAGAAAATGAAAACAGTAACCAGAAAGTCTCACTGCAAGCACACTAAGAGAAAATCTGCAGCTAACACATTAGTCCATAAAAATTACTGAATTTAGAAATGTGAAGTGATATTTGAAATTTTACATTTGAACTGGTTTTCTCAAAACTCCTAGTTTTTCACATTGATACTGTCCTTTTACACTATTTTCTGTACGTTTAAGCCTTGTAGAAAAAAATTAATTTTTTCATATCTTTAAAAAACTATTTCATGAGCCATACATAATAAATATATTTTTAGTAGCCATATTTGGTTGAGGAAGAGAAAATGAATGTATTTCATATGAATTTTCGCAAAATGACTTAGTTATATTTTAATTTACTCTGTCAGATTTTAATTGTTTAAACATATTCTATTCTGGAAATTTATGAAATTTGTTCTTAAAAAAAATTCCCTGAATATGAAGAAAAAATTACTTTTAATTTAGCAAATCAGCAGAATAGAGCCTTGCTCTAAAATAGACTTAGTAATGAATTAAGACTGGCCCTCATAAAAGACACCAAAGTACTGCTACATAAATTATAGCACCTCAAACACATTGAAAAGTTAAATAAATAAATAGATAAATTTGAGGTAATAAGGCAATGTTATATTTTCCTCATTTATGCCATCATAGCTGCTGCCAGGCAACTTCACCTTTGAATCAATTGACAGCATCATTCATTGCTCATGCTGTCAGCATTCAGTGTCTTGTACTGAATTAAAAAAAACAGGTACAAGCCATGAAAAGTTATAAAATAACACTCAAAAAGGCAAAACCATTTGAAACCCTGGTCCATATAAACAAGACCACTGAGCAAATACTAATATGAGCAAGAGTAGTTAACTCTACATGTAATTGCAGTGAGCATCAGAAAGAAATAGAGTAGTAGCTAAATTCTTTGTTCATGATTGATTGAAAATGCCAAGCTATTAAAACAGTAATTCCAGGGCAAATGTAGTTTATTCAGGGGATTACCTTTCTTTTGTACTTCTATTCTTCGTCATCTGTGACAAGAGTACCAATGCTGTCTCCCCAGGCTTGAATAAGACGAAGGCATTAGTCTTTAATCTTTTTAAAAGGTAATCTACAGAGATGAATAAGGTAGAGATAATCATAACCTTTTATGGCTATACAGGTGCAATCTGTTATAAAGAGGTGTCCCAAAGTGGGGTGAAACAGCTACATGGTTTCTCTGAATTAAATGGTTCTGCTGAAGGAGGCAAGCAACATGGTTT
This sequence comes from Zonotrichia leucophrys gambelii, assembly GCF_028769735.1. Taxonomy (NCBI): domain Eukaryota; kingdom Metazoa; phylum Chordata; class Aves; order Passeriformes; family Passerellidae; genus Zonotrichia; species Zonotrichia leucophrys. The sequence goes on along the minus strand of NC_088173.1, from coordinate 21,698,928 downwards.
TTATTTCTTCACTGAGTTACGGACATAATTACTGCTGCTTTTATAAATAGTTTGAAAGCATGTCTCACAACAGAACATGGTAGTTGGCTATTGCATTGACTAAATCATCACAAATTCTTCTTCCACTGAATTGACCATAACAATACTTCTGTAGAAACAAGATCTGTACTAAATGTTCAAACAGATGCAATTAGAGACTACTCCTAATGAGTCACTTTAATGCAAATGCATGGTTGCTTCCTTGTTTAAAAAGGGATCACATGCAGATACATGGTAAAATACATCAAATTTAATCCCTGTGAAGATCAACACAAGATTAACAAAATGAACAGAAATCTTGAGTTTTGCCCTCAAAGAAAAGGACAAAACTCTCAGATGCTGTTTATAGAGGGAAACTAGAGCACAGTGAGACTGTGAAGACTCATTTCAGAGTAGATTACTACACCTGAAGTGTTCCATGAGCTGCATTCCCACAATACAAACCCAACAGACTGGTTCCATAGGGAAGGGAGTCAAGTCTTGAAAAGGCTCCTTCATGGGACGGAGTAACCAATGCACAGCAAATTTTGATGTAGTCCATGCAACATAATCACAGCGAATCTTTCAACTGTTACTTTTTGAAAAGTTCCTTAGAATTTACTATGTCTGCAAAAATTCTTTGTAGTAGAAATGGTTGTAGCAGCCTGTGGTACGAATGAAGTGTGCTGTAGTTTTCAGACTGCTACATGATACATAATGCAATTTTCTAAGATGTGCTTTGGGATGTTTATTGTATCTACAAGTGCTTCTTTTTCTCCTAGAAATGAATAGATTTTAAGGATTATGGTCTCAGGAGCAAGTATAGCAAAAAAAAATCCCATTAGTATAAGTGGGAACTCCATGACTGATTCTCAGCACATGCTCATGGGAGATGCTCCTCCCACAGCAGCTTACTCATGGGAGATGTTGGTCTACAACAACCTTTATAACCATCCAGAAGAGATCTTCTGTAAAGACAAAACCTCCACTGAAAAGATTTAACTCCTTCTTCCACAGCTGCAAGTGCTGCAGAAGAGCTGGGGCCAATATCACCGATAAGTTATGCAAAATGTTTAAAGTAGTATCAAACAAGTCAGCTCTGAAGTTCCTACAAAGGCAGCTATGGAAGTAAAATAGAAACTACTCCACTGAAAAAGTAGGTAAAACTAGCAAAGAAAGAAATCTTATAGAAGGCTGAAATGAACTAATGTGAAGAAAATGCCCAGGAAATAGTTAATTGAAACTGTATGTGGAAGCACAGCGTGTACTCAGCATGTGAATACGTGGGCTACATATATCATAGGACACTAGACCTGGCACAATTTTACAGGACTACAGAAATACACCACTGTTTGGTTTAGCAGTTGCAAATCATCTATCGCATAATTTCCTTGTTTATTGAAATTTAGAAGAGCCACAAAAATTCTTATATAGAGAATATTTTTGAAACCACTTTCAACGTTTTTTTTTTTCCTCATTCTATCTACCATGTACATGGTAGACCAAGTTCAGCTTTTGGGGCTTTGTACAGTAACACAATTGTGACTTGTGCCAGCATTATCAAAATATTTGCTTAAATAGACTCTTACTGCAGTTTAATTTGTCTTTTGTTATCTCAGTGAATTAATGATAATTTGAGGTGGAAGAACAGCCATCTACTAAAATATTTCCTATTTATCATGTACGACAGAAGCTAAGAAAAGTCTGTGGGGAAAAACTGGGAAGAATTTCTTGTTTAATTGCTGCATCATAACTAGCAAAATCTGAATAGAATATTAGTTTAACATATCAGTACAAATGCCTTTAATGGGCAATGAGGGGAGAAAAAGGAGAACACTGGAAAAGCTGTCATTTAGTACATAAAGTAGATATAGAGCTGACAATAAAGCTATTCACATTCAGATAAGGGGTTCACTGCAGCAGTAATTCTCTATTACAGAGATACTGAAGAAGAGACTTAAAGCCAGATTTTACTGTTGATGTCCTCTTTTGTTCTGCCTGATGCTTTATTTTCAGCTTCAGTAAGGAAAACTGATGCTTTGTAAAGGAAATGGCTTTTGGGAAGCAGAGGGAATTTTTTTTTTTTTTTTTAAATAGCAGCAAATGAGGAATAAACCCCCAAATGCAACTCCCTCCCGACCCAAACCATTCTATGATTTTATGCTTGTTTGCTACAATTGTTATTGGAAGAAATAGTACAAATGGAGTTGCTGATTTCCTTAAAAGAAAAGAAGTGTTTCTCAGCAGGTTTTATTCTTCCTTTTTATCCTTCTCAGAGGGAGGATAAAGTGACAGAAATTTCTTCTCTATAAATTATCCTTAAAACAGCCAGTACACCTCTAAAAGTTCGTCCTCTTTTAGGAATAGCTCAGAAGTGGAAAGATGGGTGAAATAGCTCTGTCACCATCAAGCCTTCCCACAGTCATTTGTATTGGACGAAAGGGCAGACACTGAGGCAGAGCCAAAAAAACTGGCTCTCCTTATTTTGTGGATGAATAGTAAAAGTGATCAAAAGTGTCTGGATTTAATAAAAGAAAAAGTTCAATTGAGAAAATCTGTACTCTCCTTGCTCTAACAATTTCAAGCATTTGGGTAACCCTTAAATCTTTCTCTGCTTTGAAAAGGCTGAGTTTAGCATGAGCAATAAGGGTGCTATGGCCCCTCTTGTAACAACAGTTCAAAGTTGCACTTCAATAGAAACTAAACTTTAATTGCACAAGTAAAAAAACCCCACATCCTCCTCCTTTCAGTTAGACAAAATACCAAAATCTCCTTCAGCTGAAAACAGACAGGACTGTTCTAGAAATGTTTGATGGTAGGAATTTCGACATTATACTTGGAAACATAAATTTGTATAACTTCTCTATTATTATCATACACATATACATATGGATTCAAAGACATAGAGAGTAGAAATTATTGAAAAAATTAGGAAAAAATAATTTGGATTTCAAGCATAAAATTTACTCCCATATGAACATGATTAGAACTCTTTCTCAAGCCAGCCCTTTCCTATCTATTATACAATATTCTACGTCATTCTTTGTACCGTCTGGTTCAAACAAATTAAAATCCTTTTTTTTTTGAGTAACAACCATTTTTAACTAAAAATTGATAAAAAAGAAGTGAATGCAAGTGTGTTAGAATCCAGCACTATGTAAATGCAGAATTTTACCATTGCAGATTTATTATAGTTAGTTATCTTTTTAGATTTAGCTCCTGGAGTCCGCTAATACATCAAAGGATTTTATCACATCATGTCATGCAACATATAGATCTAGTAATTCTTCCCTTTAGCTTGCCTAACATTAAATAGTAGCTCTATTTTAGTTAATGTATTGCTTCAATCAGCACTGAAAATCACTTTTATGAGCTTAATAGGAGCTTCTGCAACTTTTCCAAACTTTTTTTTTTCCTATGGATGTTCTGCTTGAGATTGTTGCTGTGACACTGTACAAAATCACATTAATTGAAATGTTTATCCATGCATTGTTCTCCTATCAGTTTTACAGATTTCTCTATTTGCCCTACCAGGGAAAATGATTTACCTTAAAATTCTACAGGGAAAGACTAGCATTCAGCTAGCATACAATTCACCAAGCGTCCCCTGATTACAGCATAGATACTTATGCATTTGTGACAGCAGAAACTTCAAATTTTTAGAGAAAAATGAATTATAATGTCATTCTTATGTTGTTGACAGCATTACTACTTATGAATATAGCTTTATTATTCAACAGAGACTTACACCCTGTTACCTGAATTGGTTTAGGCAGGAAATGAATATGTCAACATAAAAAAGAGGAAGCTGTTAACAGCGCTGTATGAGATGATGTTGCTAACCATGCCTGTGAACTGGACCACTATAGGGAAACAATGGACACATCACTTCAAATAAGTTATCAGTGTAGTTCAATATACTGCACTTTTCAGCAGCAATTTGGAGGAAAGTTAATAATTTTCTGAAAGTTCCATTTCTCACCGTATTTTTAGTTCCTGTCCCTTTCTACCCAATATCATCACACATACCAAAGTAAGCCTTCACTGTAGTTTAATCAGTTGGTAACATCAGAATAATGATTATGCTTGTTGCAATGGCCTTGTCATGAAAAAAACACACTTGCTTCTTAAAACAGGGCCTCAAATACAGACCTATTATCCTCCCAGGGTATACATTCACCATTAAAGTAACACATTTGTAGCAAATCTGTATTCTGTGTAGCTAACACAGAAACCTTATTTTCCCATAGAAGTAGAAGCACACTCTGCAGGCTTTGACAACACCGATTTCAGAATCCAAACATATGCACACGGACATAGCAAAACCTTTTTATGCTTCTGTGTGTGTATTTAAAAACATTACAGAAACTGTCACTAAGAGGTCCCTGGCATGTTGGCAGCTCACAGGGCAAGGTGCCAACGCTGACATGCAGTTTCTCATCAGCTTGTTAGGAGACCTGGCTGTGTGAGCCCAAACCTGATACGGGTGTCTCCTGTTGTGATGCACACTTTAACTGCAGGATAGCAGCAGGGGCTTTGACAACATGGGCACAGCTTGGAAATGGAGTCAACACCAACAGTCTGTTGTGGGTCATTGAAGAAGGCCGGCCTTGAGAGCTGGGGCAGCACTGGCGCTGGTTAAAGAAGCAGAAGTTCACCAAGGGAAAATAACAGTTGAGAAACAGCATAAAAGAACTGCCCTGACAAAGTAATATCCCTGAAAACACCTAGCCCGGGGACACAGGCCAAGAGTTGCGATCTGCTGTGAAACTCAGCTGTCTTGCAAATGGCTAGATGTCAGATGTCTGGGGAGAAAAATCAGATGCCTGATTTGGCTTCTGATCATCTGAGACAAAGCTCTGAAATCTGACTGCCTTGATGGTTACAATCAGCAAGGACCATTCCCATCAGAACTAATCAAATATCTGTTCTGTGTTATCATATACTAATTTAGGCCCATTTCCCAAATGTTCCTGTCACAGCGATCTCTAATTTCTTCTTCTTCATCATCATCTCCTTCTTATTCTACCTCCTTCTCTTCCTCTCCCTGTATTTCTACTTCCTTTTGTTCTTTGGGGAGAAGGAAGGGAGCTGAGCTATCACAGAAATATCTGTCAGAATCTTCTTTTCTTTGATAAGCAATCCTAATGATAGATCCAATGATACTCAAGAACATTTAGAAAACTGCCAGTACCATTGCCAGCATTTTTTTGCCACAACCAGATTTACATTGTACCCATGATCACACCGATGACTTCATTCTGCTAAATCCTCCTGCTACTTCTCAAATTATTTTTTTTAGTTCATAAATAATCAAGAATTAGCTCATTTAATGTCTTTTCCAGATCATTATTGAAAACAGTCATTTAAACCTTTCAATACTCAAACATATCACTACATTTTACACTTTCCAAAACAGAGGAATTATTCAGGTTCTTTGTTTTCCAGGTCTCATCTGACTTTTGACCTGTGAGACAACATTGGTTCTCCCCTTAAGACTGATAATTTTTTATGGCTTCTTTTGAAAGACTACAAAAAGTTTTTTTTTAATTGAGATGAACATGTGTATCTGTCTATTACACTCACAATTGCATTGACATCTTTAAGGAATTATGCTATATAAAATTAGAGGCTCATGTTTTCCCCTTATGAAGGTCAACCTCCTTGTAAAATTATGATCCATTAAGTAATTATAAATTTTACTTTTAACTGGTAATTCAACTAAATTATTTACTGAAGATCAGTGAGTTCTGGGATCTCATTTGCTCCTCTCATAAGGGTAACTGAAATACTTTCTGCTACAGAAGCTCATTGTAACGAATAGCAGAGTTTGGGAGTTTTTGGTTGTTTGCTTGTTTCTTTTATGGGATTTTAACCACCCTCACTATGTTCCTTCTGAGTTTTTTGGTGTGTCCTCATATTTAACTTGTAGCTTGTTAACAGTTTTTAAGCTTGAAATTTAAAAGCACTGCTTTTGATACTTTAATCTCTAGTAGTGTCCTTCTTTAACAAATGAGAAACAGATGTAAATTGTCTGAAAAATAAAGACAAACACCTAGAAAGGATGCATTTATCAGAGATTCATTACCAAGTGGTGTTATTCTCTCAGATTATGTAAAGACATTTCATTTCAAGGAAAAAAAAAAGTGATAGCATTTCCTTTTCACCTTTTCCAATTCACTGACAATAGGCCCTCAATTTCCTTTTAAAAGGGTTTAACATAAATGGAGTACAAGCATTGTTGTGGGATTTCTCTTGGAAAACATTGGTATTATACCTCTGAGGACTGCAGGTATTGTTAGATTAACTGTAAAAACTGCATGTGTAATAAATACCTAGATCATGGTGGGGGAGGGGGGGGAAGGCCAGTATTCAGTATTTCAACTGTGTGAGCAGATTGATTTTCTTAAGCTACCTTTAAAAATTGCCTTTATTTTTTTTTTTCCATGAGCACTAGTGACATTTGTTGCAAAGAGGAAAAGTAACTTTCATATTCCTATTGAAAGCAATTAATGAACCCAATTATTGGAGTGCCAGAACATACCTACTTTTTGAAGTATTTCTTGTCACATGCTGAATATTTCATAACATCCAGACCACCATATCCATATTTATTTCAAGATGGTCTAGGAATATTACATCCTGTTAAAATTGTATTAATTCCAACAATAATTATGCTACATATCAGCAAGAAAAAGATCATTCAGAATAGGAAAAGAAGAAAGTTTTAAACATGAAAAATTCTTGTTAAGGATTTGCACTTAACCAATACTAACTTGCAAATTATTTAATAATGAATGAACAATTAATCATTTCTGCTAACTTGAATGTACTGGCACACTGATCTCACCTATGAGCCTTATAGATTACTTTAATGACTACTGTGGAAATGAAAAAGATGAGGGGGTTCTTTTAGAATTTTCATTTCTGAAATAATTTTAAAAGTTTTTGCAATGTTCACAAGCCAGAGCTCCAATATCTTTGCTGAAACAAAACACCACCATGAAACAAGTAATTTTGCAGTAAAATGCTGCAGATCATGGCAATGATGAAAGCATATTTTTAAAATGAAAAACAAAGGGGTTTTCTCTTTCTTTGGGCATGCAGAAAGTTTTGCTAGGAAAGAAAGATTAATAAGAGCAATTAAAGTAAACATACACAAATGGGCTTCTTAGAAGAGAAAATCCATTGTTGTGATTTGCATTTTCATGCATTTTACTTTATAAGTATTTTGTACACTTTAGTGCCTATTATTGAAAACTGTTCTGCTTCTTAAAGCTGGATTTTCGATTAAATAAATTTTGCTACATTGTAGAGAACTTCAATGAGGTTATTATTAAAATTCCAGTAGACTTAAAATTTTATAAATCAAACTTTAGAATACTGCAGGAAAAGTAGCACAGCTAAGATGAAGGGAAAATCAGATGGAAGCAGATATTTGTAGATTTGTAGAAAAGAAATCTGTCAGCTCTTGCAGAGTAATGGAAAATATCTTACCAGTTACTTATAAAAGGAAGAAGTTTTAAAGGAAGAAAAATCTTTTTGTGTAAGAGATACATGCACACAATCTCAGCTTTCATCTCTCTAAAATCTTTCAGTCATACTTGAAGTGGAATACAACTCTGGGAGTTATTTTTGACTGGTGTTTGAGAATTTCCTCTGTTGCTTTTTAAGATGTCAAAAGTTCAAGTTTTAAAGCTTTAACTCAAGCTCCTTTGTTTTTTGTTCAAATTCAATTCTTCAACAACAAAATTGCAGTTACACATCATATATTTTTAAATATTTTTTTTAGAATAATTTTTTAAGGAACAGTAATTCACCATGTTTTTAATTTTAGTGAAGCAGACAGGCTTCTACATGTTTCTTAACCAGTTAAATGAAAGATAGTTCATGCTCAGATTATGTTAGGCCATAAGGCCATAAAAAATGATCATAGATGAATGAAATAAAAACCACTGAAATGTAGCTAAAAGCTACATTTTCTCTCAGATGAGGAGACACTGAGCTGTTCTGCAGTTAATTTGGATTGTGTCAGTAGGCAGGAAGGTGAACCAGTCCATCAAGGAGTTCTCTGGAGTTCTTGGGATGTGAGGTGAGCTAAACAGCAAAGTTCAAATCCTGCTTCTGTTTTGAATTCTCCCCAGACTTCCTGATAATTGAAATGCAAATTTCAGTCTTGTATCAGCCCAAGCTACCAAAATAAACTGGAGCAAGGACTTGTGTCAACAGTCTGAGAGAACTGCTTCACTGGAGAGTCACGAGTGAAAGAACAACCAAGTGCCCTGGCCCATGTCCAAAAAAGCACTTACATGAATGTTTCAATCCAAACTCCTGAATCATCTCAATCAGGACCTTATTTTTGACTTTGTGCAGGTTCATAAAACTGCGAAGGATTTAGTTTTAACTAGTCTTTAAAATCTCTTTGAATTCTGAAAAACCCAAAACCAATAAACAGAAACTACAAATGTCTCCGTGACCTGAGAACTAAACCAGCAATTTACACTGTAGAAGCAAATAAATGCAAAAAGGAACAATCATGTAGCTTCACTAGTTCTAAAATGAAGATATATAAATGTACACATCTGCTTCTTGAAGGACAGTTCCCCCAACAGTAACCCCAGTGTTTTCTCTAGTTAGTCAAATCCATTGTTAACATGGCTGTTACATTTTACTTGCATTTGATTTTTAACCCCTTAGATATGCACTCATGCTTCAAGTCACTTAATCCACCAATCATTCCTAGAAATGATGGCAACAAAGATAACTGTTACATGCTTTTGTTGAAATTATATAGGCTATTTTTAATAACAGCAAAAAATTCTGAAAGTTAGCAGACCAACAGTTTTTCACATCTTGGTTCTGCACAAATACAAGAACAGACAACCACAACAAAAATAGCAGCATTCTGTTTCCCCTCTGCATTTGTTTATACTGAACACAAAGCACTTCAGAAGAAAATTAACTAAAAAAAGCAAACTGACAGGAGGCAAATAGTAATTTTGATATTATTCAAATGCACATTTCTTTACTTTTTTTCATTCCTTGAAGAATTTCCGTTCTCCTTAATCTTCCAAACAACTGCTTTAACACATCACTGAGTCAATTACAGAACAAAAATTCATACATCTTTTGTTATTCCATACATTTAATAAAATGCAGTACTTGCTAGACTGCCAATCACAAAGTCTGTTCAGCAAATGGAAATGATCCAAATCACAAAAATCAGATGTCTGGCAAAAAAGGTATTTGTGTGAGCCTACCTGAGGTTCAAGCAGAATTCCAACCCCCAGTGGGTAATGAACAAAAACCACAAGGACTCAAAAGCTCACAGAAATGTGTCATCTTGATTCAATGGTGCAAATTGTCTTCAAATGTACACTTTGGATGAGTTTGGGCAGAGTCTGCCTCAACTATTCTCATGCCTAAGTAACATATACTGTTACTTAACATTATTTTAAACCCTAATTTTGCCTGGAGTCTGTCTGCCTATCTTCAGAAATTCCGGTTTACTTTTCATGTAGGGTCCTCTAGGAACCACCTGTTGGAACCTGCTTGACTTGTCTGGGCTACCTGAGTTGGGATCTGGTTGTGCTATCAAAGGAGGCAAGCAAAGACAAAGAATTTTCTTGTACCCTCTCTCATATACCATCTCTACTGAGCTGGTTGTAAGAAATAACTGATAAAAGACAGATACAGCAACTCACAAGTGGGTAATAATATTTCCTGGGCTTCCTTTGAAGTACATGACAGGCTTTTAAAGGGAATGATTGTCAAAGAGGCAAGAGTGCATTCCCTTTCAGTTGAGAGTAGTAGTTCATAGCGCCTCTGTGCCTCTTACTGAGGCATCTGTTCAACACCTTCTGGAAATTCTGGGCATGCTGGAAAAGTATGTAATTTAGAATAATAAGGATTTGAAGCAACTACATGAAGTATCTTGGCAAAATAAATGTGTTTCTCTGTTCTTATGGGTCAAAAATATTTGTACTTTTCATTTTAAAGAGCTACTTTCAAAAGTGGATACTTTGCTTGAAATGCTGAAATATCTCATTATGTGTGTATGACTAAGACATTTCAAAGCTATCAATGTGAGAAAAATTGCTGGATGTCTGTCTACTTCCCAAGTACACTGCATTTCCAATATATTCAATGAGAAACAAGGCAAAAATAGAGATGTGTATTGTCTCAGTTTGGCAGAGGGATATTCAGAGCTGCCTGATTTCCAGCCCTGTATCTATAATTTGTGAATTCATTGCCTTTGTCCATATGCAGGGGAATTTACTCCACAGGTTTTGGATTTGTAAAAATCCCTAAAATACCAAATGAGAAATTAAAATTAATATTTAGAAATACTTCATGGGATAATATAATTGGATATTATTCAAATGTTGGTCAAAGCTGGACTCATGGTTTTTAAACTACAGATGCAAATAAATTCTGATATCTAGTAACTAGCAATGTTCCTCAAGTTTTCATATTGGAGTTGATACTGTTTAAAACCTTCATTAACATTCTGGTTAGCATAACAAAAGGGTCCTGCATCATGTTTGCAAATGACATCAGGCTGGGTGGACAGGTCCACACTGGACAGATGCTAAATGGATAAAATAAGTGGACTGAATATAAAAAGGACTCTTATGAAGTCAACAAAGGCAAATGAAAAGCCTTGCATCTGTGATGATATAAACCCTTACTATTTTACAGGATGACAATCACATGGGTAGAAAAGTGGCTTTGTACAGAGCAGCTTGAAATCTTTCTGTAGGCAACAAGCTGAGCACAAACCACCCACACACCCTTTCAAGGACGGAGACAGATCACACCCTGCACTGCCCCAGCCATCAGCTGGAACTGGCTGTCACGAGCATCAAGACCAAGGCTCCCACACACTGGAGGATGAGCTACAGGAGACCTTGGCACAGACAAGGGTAGGGACTTCAGCACAAATGCAGTTCCTCAGGACCAAGCAGGATTGGTGGCAGTAACAAGCTCTGCCCAGTGATCATCAGGCAAATGTGATGTGACAGTCAGGGCAGAGGTTAAATTGCACATCCCACAAAAACATCAGGATCAGAGGAAATCAGTTTGGTGCAGGAATACATGTTTCATAGTTCAGACAGGAACTACGGACACAACCTGAGCTTAAGAAAAGCTTCTGGACCAAAAGGGAGAGGATAAATTTTTGCTCTATGGCTGGTCAGGACAATTAGTGCCTGTGGGTGCACTCAGGGCCTTGATAAACTGAGAGCTGAGTTCTGTATAGTAACTGGGTCCTTCCAGATTTAATCAGTTCTTTCCTGCATTTCTAGTCATGTCTCCATCAGTCTGTCTTATTCATGTTCTCAGACCAGATTAGAACATTTCTTATGTCATGTAAAGTAATTAATTTTCTACTTTAGCTAGTAATATTTTAGCAATTATGTCAATGCCTTATTTGAAAAGCTGCACCTGACAATAACAAATGCAAAGTGTAGTAGTTTTGATTCATGACAGAAAAAGAAGTACTCTACTAGATTAACTTCAGAAAGAAAACAATGTTTTTCTTGATGTGTTAAACAATAACAATTGATTTTCAACTTAATAGCCTTTTTCTTTAAAATAATAATCATATTCTTACAATTTTGGAAACTACAGAAAAAAGAATTGATGTAAAAAAAATTACTATTTTTGCATATGAGCTTGAGAGAGATGTAAAGATGAAAAAAGTAATTTAGGACAAATTGGAAGAAGCCACTCTGCATTAATGTCAGGGATCAATACTCCATCTGAGCAAGATATACAAAATATTTTTAACTTCTCAGAATAAAGCCACTTTCTCAGACTCAACAACAAAAGCCTTCTTCAAAACAATCAATCAAGTTTTGAACATCTCCATCCATCAATATATTCCACATTTTGCGTACCATAAGTCTTGGGTTCTTAATTCACACAGTAACTTTCTTGACCCCTTCTCCCTCTTCATTAGAGTACTTATCCCACCACCTTTGCTCTGCTTTTTTTTGCATCATTGCAGTCTTAGTAGTTACTAAATATAGACCCAGAAATGTATGCATCAGTGTAAGAAATGTGACACAGCAGCATTAATTTCTAGACTTTGCTCTCCAGTACATAACACAGTCCCCCAAACCCAATGCCAGGTTTCTAGACTCTATAGCAATTTAAAAAAAATAAAGAAGAAATTAGCCAGTCACCAAAGATAAAAATGCAGAACACCAAGCTCTCATGGAAAAGACCACCCATTAAAAGGGATGCCTTCTAATACAGTGTTCCAGCAATTCCCATCCTAAACATTTAAGACCCAGGTAGCATTCATTACCCTGCCCAAACACCATGTGAGCTCTTCAGCTGCTAAGGCAGTGAAGGCCCTGTGGCCTCTGCCATGCAGCCAGAGGAGCTCAGGCAGCTCCTCCTCCTCAAGCTGTTCCAATGTTAATGGCCAGTCCAGCAAGCTTCAGTATCAACATGAGCCCTAATTCAGCAGCAGGGCACTGCTTCTCTACTAAATATCTATGAAGATCAGTTAGTTCCCTGGATATTGTTATATTTTTAGTTCATAATCTTTTGTGTTGGGTCTAGAACCCACTTCTCCCCTGTTTGCCAGATGATTTAAATCTATGACCAACTCAGACCTAATCACTGTTTAAGAATATACTATGCAGTAAAAAAAGCTGCAACAGGCTTAATATCTGTATGTCCACCACACAATATGCTGGTTACTCAGCATCTCCAACAGTAATTATTCCTGAAAAAAATCTAGAAGAAGCTAATTTGGCAAGCAGGAGGAGATGTGGGTGAGTAGTTTGAAATAGGGAATTAAGGAGCTAGGGAATAACAGAAAAAAAAAACCCTGAAAGATAATGGCCAGATAATGAACATGTCATCTCAGAGAAACAGCAAAAAAAGAGAAAAATTCAATAACTAGCAGTCAGAAAATATCTAAGACTTTGGGGAAAGAAAACTGACAGTACATGAACAAAATTATTTGCGTGAGAAGGGGCAAAGAAATAAAAAGCTCAGGGATGTCTATGGAATAGATAGGAGAGACATCTTCACTATTAGGTTTGACATTCTTACTAAACAGCAAGAAAGAAAATGAACATTTCTGTCTGTGAAAGAAAGAGATAAGCTACAAGAGCTTTCAGAAGCAACAGCAGAGCCATAAAAAGCACCAGAAGGCAAAACTTTGTACTGGGCATGAGAAAGAGCTGGTTATGCTGAGTGTCTGAGAGGGTGGGGCTGAACTTTCACTGCAGCCCTGCTGGATCAGAAAAAGCTGCATTACTCCTAAAGCTGTAGTTCCCATTTCCTTGTAGGCTGTTAGAAAAAAAAAAAAAAAGGCAATAAAGGTCCTTTATTAAACTTCCTACTGTTTTCACAAAACATCAGACCTACATCAATTAAAGTATGAAAAAGAAAATAAAGACCACGTCTGAGAAATATCCTGAGGGCCAGAAAATCCTAATCCTTTCTAAGGAGTAGAAGCCCTGTTGTTTTTGACTTTAAAAACAATTCTGGACAAAATACTTGAAAATACACAATAAAGAACATTTGTGCAGTGGCAGGAGATTAACTCCATGATGTAATAGGTGTCTTTCCCCTCTAGCTTCTATCATTCTGGTTTAAATTGCTCTTTAAATTTAGAGAGTTAAAATTAAATAAAGACAAGCTGTCGTACCAGTATAAGCCTTTGAAAAATCTATTAAATGCATTCATCTGTGTTACAGCTCTTCCTTCACTTGTATTAGGGTAGTGCTGTTGAAATCAACATGAGAAATCTCAGTAACTATTTATTCCCATTCAAGAGATGTAACTTCTTTTCCAGTCAACTATACTAAGTGTTTTAAACTCCAAAAACATCTGAGGGTTTACTGTTGAATATTCTGTATTGTGATGCCTAGTAACATAAAATAATGCAGCTTAAAATTGATTTTAAATCTGTGTGGGCCAAATACTGCTTTCAAATTCAGTGGCATAAAACGATAACTGAATTTATTTTGAGCTGTCATTGGCACCTAATGGTAAAAGCAATGAAAAACAACAGTTACCAAAGTCCCTGAAAAAAGACAAAAACAGACCAGACATCATTACTTCGGTGATGTCTCTCTGATCCCCAAGAATGCTATTGGAGTAATGGCTGTTTTCTTGTTGTCATTGTAGTGCAAGAGTTCTATTGTCATTACATTGCAATGGTTCCACATTGCTAGAGTTTTGTACCTCCTTGATGTTTCCTGCAGGGAGCTCCGCTGGGCACTGACTGTTCCTTGTCCTCACAGCAGCCCAATGATTCCAGTTCCCCTCAATCAACCAACCCACTCTTTAATAGCACTCCTCTTATTGGCTACAGCTGTGGCCTGTTAACATCAGGCCTGCTCCTAATCTCTAGTAACTGGCTCAGCTGTAACTCTCTATGGGTAAGATTACATTCTATACCATCTTCATGTACCCATACTCTATCCACCCACAGTTTCTCAAATGGCTCTGGCAGCTGAGTTTCACCTCTGAGTTTCATTTAATGTGTGTCTAATGACAGATCAATTAAGCTTGGGAGAGACCTTTGGAGATGAGCTGGTCCAACTGTCCTTCTCAAGCAGGGCTACTTAAAGCCAATTGACCAAAACCGATTTTGATATATCCCTAAGGAGGAAGACTCCACAAGCCCCCTGGGAAATTGGTGCCAGTGCTTACAATCTAAAAACAACAGTGTTTCCTGAAGTTCAGATGGAGCCTCCTGTGTTTTCTCTTTGTGCCCATTTTTCCTTGTGTCCTGAAAGCGAGTCTAACAGAAGACCCTTGCTCCATCCTCTTTGCATCTTCCAGTGAGGGGTACATTGAGCCTTCTCTCTTCCAGTACCAGCTCCCTCAGCCTTTGCCCACAGGAGAGATGCTACAGGCCCTATAATCATCAGCCCTTTGCTGGATTCTGTACAGTATGCCCATGTCTCACAGTGCTAGGGAACTGTGAATCCTTCTCATTTATATTTATTCTCCCATCTGTGTTAACAGGCTAAATGTGCATGGATTACATGCACAACAGTAATAGCTTTGTAAGTCTCCTGACAAGTTCAAATGAGTTTAGAAAAGGACTCTTCTAAATAAATGCTGCTTTGATTATCTGAGCAAACAAAAAAATTAGCCCTATTATCCCTTTATTTATCCATACAGAACATTTTTTTTTTTTTTACTAGAACTTAAATTTGTTGTCACAAGCTTCCTGGTTTCCTTTATTATTTGTATAATTTTTAAAGATTTTATTGAAAAAAAGCTCATGAAATAATCACTGAGAACAGATAAAAGCTTTTTATTCCTTGGCTTGCAACTGCAGTGATGTCAATTATGTCCCAGAGAGGGGCATATTATCAACCATAAAGCTGTAAGTGACCTCTGTATCCCACTCATGAACTAAGCAACAGTAAGAATGTTAGACAAAAAAATCTTTGGCAGAAGATTAAACCATTTTAGCTAGCAGCATGGTTACTCAGTATGGGGACCATTTCTAGTGCGGGACTAACTGTTGTCAATTTCTAATGCATTCACAAAAATTAGAATACATAATAGAAGTCACAGCAAGACTTCTTTAATAATTATTTTAGTGATAGGGAAATGGAGTTCTTTTTGTGGCGAGCTAGAAACCACTCATTTCCCTCAAGAAAGGTTCACATCTGAATCCAGCATGTCCCCTCTTAGTCACATACCTAATTATAAATACATAATTGACCTCATTGTACTAAATAATGTCTGTAGAAAATTTTATAAAATTAGAAAGACTCTGGTTAATTATGGGTACCCACAAATCAACTCAAACCACATCGTCTTTATCCTGACCAGTGTAAAGAATTAATGATTATATATAAAACAATATGGTAAGATCCTGGCAGCAAATCATGCTTTCTTCTTTAACAGTCAAAGGACATGCTATTTCCCACCCTTCTTTCATTCAGGCACTAGCAATTTGTCTGTCAGCATGTGCTGATACACAGCCTGGTCCTAGAGGAATGGATTAGCAGATTTTTTTGCCTGAGTCCTTAAATACATGGCTTGCCATGGGGCAAAAAAATATGTCATATTTATTTAGAAGTACAGTAAGTTCCACTGACTCCTTTTTTGCTCTGCTTGGCAGGAAGTCTGCAGCTACAGGTGAGTGGGACACTGTCCTGTCTAACAAGTGGTGTTCCATATCCACAAATATAGCTGCTGTGCCTCTTCCAGCCATAACTCACCTCCTGCCACAACAGTGGGCACTGGATACAGAATTAACATTAGCTACAACATAAATATACCAAGATTGATTTTTTAATGTGCAGAACAGGCCGCAGTACGACTGGATTTGCATGGGTGTGGAGAGATATATGCTAAACATGAAGCTTTTATGCAAACCTATACATCCCAAACACTCTTCTCACAACCAGACACAATTTCTTTGTGGAAACACACAAGTGTGAGGCAACTATTACTAATTTCAAATTCCACACTTTTCAGTAGGAAAGAAATTGCAGTGATGTAAAGGAGTTGTCATAGGTTACAGAACGGAGTATCATGTCTGAGTCTGGACCACAAAGGGAAGACACATGCCTTGGTGGAACTCAAGACCTTCTTTTGAGGCCATTAAGTAATCAGGGAAGGGGGATAATAAAGCAATATCAAAGGCAAAAAGAGCAATAAAGGTGTATCTGTGATTAGATTGCTTGTTTTCAGCCTTTAACGGATTCAAATATTAGTTTGACTCCAAAAAAACCGTTGTTGGATGTTTTTTCTTGCTTTACTCATGTTTTACTCATTCTATATTTCAACCTTGTTTTCATACACATTGATAATCATGAAATATTCTGCTATATCATCCACCTTCTAAAAATGAAATTACAAGAAATTATGATGAGCACTGAAACACAATAGACATGGAAAATTTATAGCAAAACAGTCCAGTTAATCAGTACTGCATAAGGGAGTTATATCAGGATGCTTTTTTTTTCACTACATTACATTTTCTACTACTATATTTTCTACTGCATTAGTAGAATGATGAACTTAAAATTAAAATGAACCTATTACTATGGTCATTGGAGGTCCAAGACAACATGTTCAACAGCTAATCTCACTGGATTAATAGGATATCCAAAATATATTTTCTGGTTTTGTATGAGCTTCTCTTCTCAGCATTATCATGGCACAGTTAATTTTCAGTGGGATTTTCAATTTAATGAGGTTCTTTAATAAGGAAGCCTATTAACGTTCACACTTGGGAATTAAAAGGGCAACCCAGTCTATGAGCAAATTTATCTTTTTCCATTTGGAAACTATTACACAACCTGTATATGCCTTTTATTGGTGATCATTGCACCTGCACTACAGGAGGTTCATAAAATTCGGGGTTTCTGCGAACAAGATTTGCCACACCACTCAATTTTTTCCTTTGTTTTACAACAAGGAGCTGCTGTTTCATCATCCATATTGTTAGCCTCCAATCCAGTGTCTTTAGCTTTACCCTTTAAATTGGTGGGACTTCAATAGCAACCAAAGAAAAAGTACCAGGTATGTGAATGCATGTATATGTTAAAGAACACACATGCATATGATATGAGAGGTTTAAGACAAACTTACCAGATAAAATAATCTGCCTTGGTTATTAATTATCATGACCGTTCTAACAAAATAAGATTTAGCTTCTACTTGTTGGAAATCAGAAGTGATAATCAGTACTTTGTAAAAGGCCTGCTAAATTTCTTTCTCGTGCCTTCATTCACATTCAGCTCTCTGAGCTTGGGAATAACCAGCAAAATCCCCACTGAGGAGTACTGTGCAGTACAAGTGTGTTTTGTAAACTCTTTAATGCATTGACTGAACTTGTTTTTCAATTAAAAAGCACACAAACCCCAATATTTTTCTCATGCTTGTTCAAAAAAAGAAGTTTAAAGCGTGAAGCTATTAGAAAAACTCTCACCATTCTGTGAAAAAAGCCAGTACAGGCAGGGGGTGTTGGGACCTTCTAATCTTTTGTACTTGACAATTGTGCAGTCTGCCCCAGTTGCTGTCTGACAGTCCCCGTGATCTTGGGCAGAGCTGGAGAACTCTTGCTAAGGGCAACTGGACAAGCCCAATGTACATCCTGCTTGAACACGTTACTCATGCTTTGGTCATACTGCCATAGAAACAGTGTTTTTGAGGTTGGAGAAGACCTTTAAGATCATCAAGTCCAACCATCAAACAAGCCCAACCTCCACACTCACCACTAAACCATTTCCTCAAGTGCCATATCCACAGGTTTTTTTTTTTAAAACTTCCAGGAATGATGACTCTACCACTTCCCTGGGCAGCATATTTCAATGCTTTACAACCCTGTCCAGGAAGAAATTTTACTAAATATCTAATCTAAACATCCCCTTGCACAACTTGAGGCCATTTTCTCTTGTCCTATCACTTTCTAACTGGTAGAATAGGCTGACCCCCACCTGGCTATACCATTCTTTCAGATAGAAGAGTGATAAGATCTCCCCTGAGTCTTCATTTCTCCAGGCTAAATAACCCTACCTCCCCCATCCATTCCTCATAATAATTTGAAAAATAATTTCCCAATGGAAGAAAAGCTAATGGAACAAGAGGTACAGCTGGAGAAACAAAAGAAGCAGAATATCTGGGAATAGAACTGGATAATAGATCACCTGTAGTCTGCTCATCGAAGAGGTATGGCGGATATCTCTGGAGTTTGCTGCCTACAGTCCTGATTAGTGGTTCTTTACTGTAAAAATCAAGGTCCTGCAGGCTTAAGTCACCCAATCACAGAACATTCTGAGTTGGAAGGGACCCAGAAGGATCAACAAGTCCAACTCTTATGTGACTGAACGCACAACCTCGGTGTTTCAGGCTCAAACAGGGAATGGCCCCACATTTCAGTGTGGGTGACACCATAGCCAAAGTCATTAAGAATGAAGTAGATGTTAAATTCAAAGATACAGCTGGATGTGAGAATGAAAAATTACAGAAAATGGAGTTTATTAACTTTTTGAAAAATCCCAAACAATATTAGAATCTGGGAGCAAACATTGCAAAGAGGGCAATTCTGACAGATCTTCCAGGTACTGGGGAAACATTTCTAGCTAAAGCTACAGCTGGAGAAGCTAATGTACCATTTTATCACAATCAAGGGCTCAGAGTTCTTACAGGTATTTGTTGATGTGGGTCCAGCTCAAGTTAGAAACTTAATTGCTCTTGCTCAGAAAAATGCCTTGTGCATTCTCTTCATTGATGAAATAGATACAGTAGGAAGGAAGAGAACGGGAAAGTCTAGAGGTCAAAGAGTGCACTCTAGCAGTTCCTAGTAAAAAAATGTATTTAATACAATCACTAATGTAGCAGTTTTGGCAGATACTAACATCTCAGACACATTTGAGAACAGAACACTTTGACAGGCAGATTTAAAATAATTCCCAGATATAGAAGGAAGTGCTTCTGTTTTCAAAGTTCACCTTAAGCCTCTGAAATTAAACATTATTCCAAGTAAATATATCCTAGCAAGAAAATTCACATCATTAACACCTGGCTTTTCTGATGCTGATACTGCCATGTGAATGTTGAGGTAAGCAATTGTGTTGTCTGCAATTAGAAGTGGAAGCAAATGAGATACAAAGGTTTTAAAAATGTTTAGAAATTTCTGGTGAGGGAATACACTGACAAACCCAAAGTAAAAACTTCTTATGCTCTAACTGATCCTTTTTCCCCCCTAAGAATTTTCTTTGTAGTTAGATTGTACATTTTTGTTTAGATATGGCTAATGTTTTGTTTGTATGTTTTGTGGTTTAAATGAGGGGGGTTTTTTGTTTTTCTGGGAAGTTATGTGTTGCCCTTAAGCTTTCCAAAATCCCATCAGTAATTTTGGCTAAGAAAACAGTGGCTCCACTTAGAAATAATACAGTTTTCCTTTTTTCCTTGGATTTTTACTGCTCAATACCAATGACTTGTCACAATATCTTGCATAATCTTTGGATACAACCTTTTAGAATCGTAGAATCACAGAATGGTTATGGTTTGAAGGGACATTAAAGATCATCTAGTTCCAACATTTCTAACATGGGCAGGAATCCTTCTCTCATTTAAAAGTATCAGATACGTTCATCAGTCCAGAAAGCATTCATGGATAAAAAGCAGCTGAAAAGATTATATAAAAAACTCAAGGAATAAACATAGAAAGGGTAGGACACAAAGAAAATTTGGCAAAGGAAAAAAGGGAAAAAGAAAAATGAGCACTACTTGGTCTGAATATTTAAGGAAGGTCTGGAGGAAAATAACCAGGATGTCAGCACAGCAGGCACATTTTTCTGCCTTCCAAAGCTCAGTTTGGAGTAAATTCCATGATCCCTAAACTCTTTGTAACACTCCTCCCTGTGGACTCTATCCTGTCTCTCTGAGGACATTTATTGTTTGTTTTTTTTCCATAATCCCCACCACTTTCTCTCTACCTTATTTCATCTGACAGGTTTCTCTTTTCAGTGATCCAGTTTTGCTTTTCTCTCTCTCCTAACTTTGTGCTTTGACTGTAATAGCTTCTCACTTTGGTTTGTGGCAGTCAAACACACTTCTGCTCTCTCTAAGAGGACTTGTCATATTAATTTAAGCTTTATATTTACAAACACATAAATACAGGCTTAATTTAGGTTTGAAGTCAAATGAGATAAAACACATTTAATGATTTGCTTAAAGCAGGACCTTGGTTTCATAAGTCTAATCTTTGTTCTTCCAAGATGTGCACATAGTCATTAATATATTTATAAGTTTCTATTTATGCTGAAATTTTTATTTGCAATACACAAAAGCAATAGTTCTGTAAAATGTAATGAGTTGAAAATTTCCAGACTCTGTCAGAATACTGCTCTGTTTGAAAACAACTGTGTGCTATTTCTCTGTGGGTGTGTACTCACTGTCTACATGCAAATTGCTGCACTGCATTGGGCATTACAATTTATGTTGTTTTCAAAAGAATCCTGAATATATTTACATAGCATAATATTTACTTTTCTTGCACTACCACAACTAACCAATGTTTCCATTAAGAAAAGCAGACCATGGAAGATGACAGATAATTTTAACAGCAGTTCACGTTGTGTGCTACTTCTGCTCCCATTATGCAGTGTACACACATTCCTTAGTATGTTTTCAGATGCTTTCTTTCCCATTTCAAGCCTTTTGCTACCAAAATTCATGCACAAACTTATGTAAATAAAATAATATGGGGCACTGGTCCAGAGTCTGAGCATCATTCCATTGGCTTACATCTAGAATAGCTATTATTTTCAGTAGCACTGTGTGTATTAGTGTAAGGAAATTTTAGTAAGGTGTTTCCCAAGAGGAACAGCTATTTTTATTCTCTTCTGAAATGGGGTTTTTCCTCATATCTTTAACAGTAAGATTGAGTCTGCATACAAGAAGAACGCACTAGAATTCTAAATCACTAATGATTCAATCAATATATTAAAATTCTAAAATCATAGCCTTTTCTGATTTTCATTATTGCAGCCTTTCTTTCTCTACCTCAGTAAAACACCTGACTTAAAACAAACTGCCCCAATGCTGTGAATTCAATTCACATTTAGCACCTTTTCAGGCATGGAATCTACAGACACTCTCACAAGAAAGAAAATCAAAACTTTTGCATTTTCTCACTAAACCAGTCTACCTATTTACCATGCCCCATCTCTAAGACAAAACATATTTGTGAAGCATGTAGGATTTTGCTCACTGCACCACATCGAGTGCATTTGCTTATGGAGCTCTTGGTTACTATCCTTTGGTAGGCTAGGTTCTAGGCATGGAGCAGAAATTCATGCCATATATTAGTGCAAATAATGCATGTATTTATTTAATACATCCATTCCCTGTCACTTGCCTCAGCTCTGACTCCTCCAAAGATGGAAAAAGCTACTTAGGGATTCTTTCTGTAGAACTAGTCCAGAAATCTGTTGAAGATATAGATTATGTGTGTGAGAGAATGATAATCATGGGGCTTTTTGCTAATATTTTATTAAGTAGAAAAGATAAACTAGTAGCAGCAAATCTTTAGAAGACCTCCTTAACTTGACTAAGGACTGTAATACTGGGAGGTATTTTCTGCAGTTTGTACAGTGTAGCTTTCTAGGCTGTTAAAATATTCACAAATTAAAACATATATTTGTTTTACCTCTATTATGTTGTGAATAAACATATTTAATTATATAACACACCATACATCAAAAATGTTAAAGAACCCAGATGAAAGCAAAACAAAGTGAGTCATGAAAATATCAAATTATAAAAGTTAGTCTTATTATAATCACAGAATGTATCTTTTTACTATTAGGATTATGTGGAATATTTTAATGAGGAAAAGTATGAATGTAATTTCTATTATCACATCAATGATTTTTGCATACCTGGAAGCTAGCATAATAAAATTTAGTCAGAATTTTTTATGCTCCATGCATGAAAGTCCTTTATATGAGTTTTCACCAATGAAAAGGGAAAAAACCATATGTATAATTCAATTTCAAGATGTAAAGAAAAAATGCTACAATCTCAGGAAAAGTTTTGAATCAAATTAATTAAAAAGCACCTCATAAAATCAAAAGCATACTTGAAACATTCTAAACTATAAACTGTATTTATAAATGCATTACAGGTGTAAAACTGTGTGATGTGATTCATGTACAATACATGTACAAACCAATATATTTTAAATATAAATCATGTACATGCAAGGCATTCTATTTCCTCTAAATCCTGGGAGTAAAAATTAATAAAAGGTCAAATCAAACACAGTCCAGTGGAAAAAAAAACATTAATATTTAGGGAATATTATAAATTACAATAATTCCATAGACACAATTTCAGCTTTGAAAACATCAACATCTAAAACAGTCTGAATAATTAAAATAGGAGTGGTAGGAAAAATTTTAATGTCAGATATTTCTCTTTAGTAGACACCACTCAGAATAACTCAGAAACAGGATAGCAAAATACATTCAATGTCTTGTACAAACCTAATCTCCAAATGTATTTTACTTTATGATTTATAGTAGTACTAGAATGTAATAGATGGTATGAGACTAAATTCAAGGAAACAATCCACTGTAATATTCTGGCATAGTTGTAAACTTCATCAATAGAATCAAATATGGAGCAGAAAATAAGTGAGAATTTTTTCGCCAAAAAAGATTTCTGCAGTGAAATTATATACTTAATTAATATTGTCATTGCATTTCATTTCATGAATAATCTGACAAGTATATAGTAAATATTACTGCTTTTTTCATAATGTTGGGGCAAAATTTTAAAACTTCAAAGCTGAGATACTTTTTTACTCCTGATTAAAAATGTGGCAATTATTACATTGATATTGAACAAACTGTAGGACTGCAAGACAACATTTGTAATGATTTCCCATATTAATTTCTAAACTCAGATCTCATTATAAAACCTTAGTGTATGAAACCCAAGGAACAACACACTGGGAAGAAGTAGTTGACTTTTCCACTGTTGTGATGGTGGAGGTTAAGAGTGCAAAAAGGCCCCAAGTAAAGCAAAAGATTTTTTTGGTGCCCTGATTTTGTTCACAACTCCCAAAACACAGTCAATGTATTGTTAAATATGTCTGCATCTAGTTGTTTGGGGGTTTTTTAGCCAGAAAATATGATAAGTCTTGAATGAAAACTATCCAAGATATTTTCATTCCTCTAACTTAACAAACAAACACATGATGACAACATAAAATATTTACTACTAATTCTTAACTTGAAAAGAAATTGTTTTTAAATACTCATTAATTGCTACTACACATTCACTTACAGGATTTTCTCTTGACTCTATTTCCTAGGTTAACTCTCTTCTCTGCTAATGATGAAGAGCAGAATAAGGAAGGATCTGTTAGAGAGAATTTTCACAAGTAGGAATTACCAGGAATGTTTCTGAAAATGGAATCTCCAGTGATACTGCTCCCTTTTTTTTTTTTTTTTTTAAGCTAAGCACAGTAAACAGGATTTTTATTCAGGACAAAGGTGAAACTTCTGAACTCAGTAGCTTTGGGTCAATATATGCAACATTAGAACTTGGAATATTCCCTTCATTGTGGCAATTGTAAATAAGCCACACTGTCTGTATATCTCATTGTCACAAAAAATCACCTAGAACAATTAACCTGGTTTGTATTTTTTCCCCATTTCATAACTGGAATAGTTCCATCAGGACTAATGATGCATTGCCAAAAACTCCAAAAAGCAATAAATGAAGAAGCTATTCGTCAAGGCTGTTAACAAAGAAGGCAATTTAGAAAACATATATAGACTTACCGTTTAGTATTTTGGATTTGTTTGGTTTTGTTGTTTTGTTTTTGTTTTCTTTTTTTTTTTTTTTGTGGGGTGTGTTTTTGTTTTATTTTGTTTTAAGATTAAAGGAAATATCAGAAACCTTGTCATACTATAAAAAGTGTCTGTGGGGAAATTAAATTTTCACTTAATTTTTCCCTGAAAACTTTTCAAAGTTAGCCACAGACTTCAATACCCTTCACCTGACATCTGAGACTGCCAGTCAACTAAAGATTACCTTCACTAAGGGTTTATTAATTTCTGTCAATTCTGGTAGTTTCAATTGAATTTTCCAGTATATTCTATAGAACTAAAAAACCTCCAAACCTCACCACCCCAAAAACAGGCACGCTGAGAAACCCATTGTGGCAGAAGCCTTTGTCAAGCCCTGAGAAAAAATAAGTAACAGGGATAATATCACCTTCTTTCAGAGTCTTAAAAACATTGTGAACTCTTGCACTTATACTCCAAGCATGAAAACTTCCGTATTTAGCAACAAATTAGAACAGTCAGAATACAACAGTATTGCACACTGATTTCCCTAATGTGTAATAACCTTTATAATTTCACTAACATAAGAAAAATAGAACTATGGCAAACTTCATTTCACTTAATTTTGTGCTAGGAAGGCGGAAGAAGTGACCTTTGGCAGAAAAGGTAGAAATGCAAGTACCTGTAGTGATCATTCTGACACGAAACACAAGCTAGTAAGTAGGAGAAACTCACTCCAAATACATATCTTCAAAAATGTGACCTTAGGACTTGTTTTCATGATTTCATTTCTATGCTAAAAAGAAAAAAAAAAAACCAAATCCCAAACCCTCATATTGTAAAAAGGTCCCACTTTATGTTTGATGTGAAATTTTTTTATTATCTAAATACACTTGAATTCTGTCATTCCAGAATTATTCACAGAATTACATGGATAAATCCGTATAAAATCTGTGACACAAAGCTACCAAAAAATTAAGCTATTCCTTAGAAATTGAATGTTCTTAATATTTCAACCCCCCACAACTGAGATCAGCTCCTCCTGAACAGTCTATTAAGAAATTGTGCCAAGATACTTTTATGTGTTGAAATACCTTTCTACTTTCTATAAATTTCCACTTAAATCATTGTGAAGAAGAAATGTATAAAGCAAAACAGGTTACGGCAGCCCTCTGAAAGATGAGAAACAGAGTTCTAATTTTTTCCCCTGATCTCTGTTTTATGCATTTGTCATTATGGACTTTAGTCCCTTAGAAAGCCTGAAATAATCTGGATATAACCCATCGAACCTTCTGTTCCATACAATCACTGGTTGGTTTCAGTGAAAAAATAACCAAAAAAAGCCTCTCAAATTCCATGCTGTATTTCTTTGTTTTCTCAAGCTTACAGTAATCAGCATGGCCTGATCTGACGTATTTAAAAAACCATGCTGGGTTGTGAAGGTATTGTGTAAAATATTATCTGGTGGAACTTCAACAGTGATTTGAGATCATAGAGCTTGTGACAGAGGCCTACACAATACTACTGGTTTGTATTTGGGCTGTTCTTTTTACCATTTATCTTTTCAACAGAGGGTGACCTGGTAGCTTTCTGTAATGGGTTCCAGCTACAGAAGGTTCTTTATCTGTGATATGAGTGATATGAGAAGACTTCAAGTTAAATATTAAGGGCTATTAATTACGAGACTGCCTTTTAATATGGGTTCTCATGTTTGGGGGTTTTTCACCTGTAAGGTTTCATCTGATAAAGATCTTCTATTACAATAGATTTAGAATAGCTAATCTGGGTTTTCACCCAACTATGAATGTTTAAAAAATAGATTCCAATTTCCATGTGAAATATTCCATTTGAAAAAAAATCAAATGCTTGAAAAATAAATATTGTGTTTGATTGTTTTTGTTATTAAAACCGGATATAGGAAAGACAGCAAAGTGTTGAATCCTGACTAGAACTGGAAACCAGGGATAAAGGCAGAATTTGATGCTGGAATTTGCAAGTGTCCAATGTACACATACAGGTTAACAAAGTGAAAACTGGTTGTGGTTGCCAATCACCTTTGAAACTTAGTCTTTCACCCAAACCTGAATGAGTTGCTTAGAGACACAGAAATTAAATTAAATTTGTATTCTCTATAACATCAACTACATAAGGCATGCACTGTTTATGCAATTCTAGTCTCACAGCCAAGGGAACATAACATTAGCCACAAATATAGAAATGTGACTTAAACGGAACCTCTCTCTCTTAAATCTTTCCCCCTAAATACATTTCTGATCACCCATTTAAGACCTACAGTGAATATTGTGAATATCAAACTCTTAAAGGTCATTATGACCTATGAAAAACAAGTGCATTTCTCCAGTGGATGAGTAAACACTGATGAAGTTTATGCCATCAGCAGTGGAATAAAAGGAAAGCAATACACTGCAGTCCCAAGAGAGACAGACACTGTCTGCTATGCCCTTATCTGCATTTACTAATGATTAATTGTTGATCCTGATTTTTTTCCCTTCACCAGCTTCTTTTATAACTCACACTAAATTATACAGGATATGAGGCAGACTATTCAAGTAACAAGTTTATTATCAGTTTCTTCTGTCTGATTAGCCAAAACCTTCCTTGTAATACACAGGGGGATTCATTATGCCTTTGCTGGAGTTTAACTCTTAGATAAAATGTTCAGAATAAACTCTTCAACTTGAAATTTGACTGCCTTGCTTTCCCTAAACAGATCAATTTTATTTCCAGGTCAGTATAATTAAGAATAGCTTCAGCTATAGATAAATCTATTATTTTACTTTTTAGACACATTTTCAAGGTTAAAAAAAAAAAAAGAGTAAGTAAAAGATGTACTAAGTAAAAAATTGTGAAACTATCATCCTGCTTTTAATCTTTTTCATCTCTAAGATCTATAAAGAGGACAGGAGAATTCAGGAAAGGATTATACTGACATGATCCACTTTCTGAGAATTCATAGCTTTCATGCATCCTTAGCTCAGAAAAGCCTATTCTTAAAAGAAACACTCTGCTACCATTTCTGGAGGCAGAAAATACAATTTCTGCACCAACTTATCTTGCAAGATATGTTCATTGCTATTAACACCATATCCCAATGAGCAACAATATTAACTATACTTACATAAAACCATTTAGGAATGCTGAGAAGTTTGCAAGTATATTTATTATATTTTCAAATGCTTACTTAACACTAATGAATTCAAGTTACTGTTGTTAAGCATCATTTTGAAGCTTTATATACTGAATTCAGCATTTATTATGCATAGCCACAGAAGACTGCAGAAGACAGAAATTTTTGATTAGAAGCTATAAAAATCTAGATTCTATCTGCTATGAAGTCCTGGTAATTCATATCTCTGAAGCAGCAACAATAATATGTAGAAAGCAGCAAAATTAATCAGGAGAACCAGAGTTTTGTGGAAAAGAGTCTATTATTTCTAAGGAACTCTCTTTACCAGTTCAGAGATTCCAGTGCAATTGCTTTTCTGTGCAGACATAATACATTTTATGATGTCATACTTTCTAGACAATTATGGCTACTCAACTGTTTAAATCAATAAACTGCTCCTAAAAAGTCACTTCTGTTTCACTAGGGCAAAATATATTCCCTTGTGTGTTTTAAACATCTTCTTTGATAGGTAAGTAATCTCTAATAAGGTAAAACATTTTCTTATTTTTGATGAATATGTAAGTTAAACTTGAGAAAATACATTTTATAAAACAATAAAATCTATGAGGATTTTGTTTTGTTTTGGGGGTTTTGTTTGTTTTGGTTTTTTGTTTTGTTTTGGTTTTTTATCTAGACTTGCTTTGATATTGAAAAAAATATCAAAATGCCAGGAGAGATTTGAAAGGCAACATGTTGCTAGCTAGAATTAGGACTAAATGAAAGGCAAAGTAATTCTAACCTTGTGTTAAAAAATCAACCAGACACCTGAACAAAAACCACAGCTACAAATATCTAAAGCCACTTTTGTGTTTCATGCACCTGACTGATGCATGCCTCAGGGATATTTGCTGATTCTCACAGGTTATACATGATCTACACCTGATGCATGCATAGAAGAGCTACTGCTTCTGATAAAATTTGGTTCCTAAACAGAAGGGATACACACAATAGCTGTGAGTAAAAGTATGCCTTAATTTAGTGTAGCAAAGGCAGCCCTAGAAATTTCCTGGTGTTCTAATAAGAGACATTGCACATTTGGAAGGATCCCTGTAGTGGCTGTCAAAGGAAATCTTGCATGTAACAGGTGTTAAGGTGAAAGATTACCCTTACAGAATATTGTTAAGGAAGCACAAACTTCAACAACAAAAAACCCAAACACCTATCTGTACTGCTACACTGAAATAGAAATCATGGTTTAATCAACATTTTTTTACCAAGCACTCTAATGGAAAAAATCCTTCATGTCAGTAAACACACACAGCCCTTTTTTAGGCCCCTTAAAACAAGCGGTTAAGTTTGCCATACCTACAATTAATTTACAAACCAGCTATCCCACGTGATGAAACCATAATGAGAAAGTCAATAATTTTGTCTTGAACGAGCTCACTTTGCCTGAAATACTTGATTCTGCAGGAGCCATTAAAATTTCCTCCTACATCTTTTGGGGGCTAACTCTGTGTAACACCCTATCACATTAATATCTATGAATAATATTAGCATACTCCATTAGTACAGTAATAGTAATATACATTCACCAGCTTTCTTTTAGGAGTTTCACATTACACTGTTCTCTTTTTCTCAGGCCAGAAATTACATCCAAGCCATTGGGAATAACTGCTGCTCTCCATCCAATATTGCTGTAAAAGGTCTTTGAGCTCCTTTACAGAAACAAGTGGCTGTTGAATGATTGTCTGCAAGTCACAGGAAAGGGAACATACATCTGCCTAAACCAGTAGCTAAAGAGCCTGCTGAAATGATCTTTGGCTGTTGTTTTGAAAGAGAAGTGTAGTAATATATTTAATGGAAGAAAGTACAATTACAGGAGCTTCAAAATACAGGTAGATGAAAGAGGAAGGTTTATGTGTTCAAACACACACTGTTTCAGCCAAACTCAAGTAAAAGGAGTTTAACTACTGAATTTGAGCAATCCAATTATTTCAAATTACACCTTTCAAAATAGCAAGGGCATCCATTTGTTAAAGAAATTTACTGCTACCTTACAGATAACAGGGAAAAAATATCAGTTGTAACTTCTAGATAAGAAGGTTCTGATCTGTGGTTTTCTTCATTCTTGACTCAAACATTTGCAATTTAGCAGAATTATTGTTAGGGTACAAGACAGCATGACAGGTTCCTGTTGAAAATTTGGCTTAAAATATATTGACATAACAGTAACAATACTCTCTTACATCTAATGGTAGCTGTGACAGATAAAATTAATTTCTCATTTTTAAGACCTTAATTTCTCATTTTTAAATAACAAGAGTAAATAGTTTTAAATCCTAGAAATAATTCTCTGTCTTTTAATCCTTAAAAACAGTTCTCTCGGAATGACTTTGAAAATATGGACTGTTTAATAACCCAGAATTATAAAATCACTGAGGATGGAAATTCTAGTTTGAAATCCCCAATGCATTTCCAAGGTTTGTATTACACTAGGGAAAATTCTTTGCCTTTTTTTTAAAGTGGGAAAAATGACAATTTCTCCCCTTCACTAAGGTTCAAGTGCCTCATTGAGAATGTTGTGAAAAGCACCAACAAAACATTACTAGTACATATACAAGAAAGAAACTTGATGAAAAGGTGAGGTACCATACAAGTCCAGGAACAGACAAGTCTGTGCTTGTCTGTCACCCTTAAAGCTGCTGCCCTCCTGGATCAGAGCAGTGACCTTGCCTTGCACCTCTCACGCTGCATGCCAAGTCCATTTTCCTAGGCTGTGAATAACTGTTGGGGGAAGAAATCCCACAGAAAACTCAAACTTACATTCAAGGAAAAAAATCCCTTTAAACTGAGGCACTCACCATAAAAAAATTTTATTTCAATTAGCCACATCTTTAGAAATATTGTGCAAACTTAATCATGATAAGCAACACAAACTATGCTCATAGTCTTTCTTCAGGGCAGGGTATACTAGTCTTACAATATATTTGGATCTCCAAGGTGTTTTGAGAAAACAACATAAACTCCATTTTTCATGTGCCACTGAATGACCCAGGGACCCAATATATCACCATGGAAAAGATTTGAATCATAAAAATACTGAGATACTGGCCTGCCTTCTCTGAGAGCCGTCTCCTGTACAGCCCTAGCCACAGCCTGGCTGGAGAATGTGAGTGGTGGGTCGGGGGAAGGAAGCTTGGAGGTAAAAGAACTTGCCATCCTGATTCTTGTTAGTTAGAAGGATGTAAAACTTCAGTCACAATAAAGTTTATACCCTTATATTATGATTCTTCCATATGACTTCATTTTTCTTACTTCTCACCTTCTTCTGTCTGATTAGCCAAAACCTTCCTTGTAATACACAGGGGGATTCATTATGCCTTTGCTGGAGTTTAACTCTTAGATAAAATGTTCAGAATAATGTGTTCTACTTGAAATTTGACTGCCTTGCTTTCCCTAAATAGATCAATTTTATTTCCTTTTACTTCTCATGGCTTTAAAAGAGGGGATGATCAGAAGTTCATATATATTCATAGATGTATATATCTATGAACGTGTTTAGTATATTTTTATATATACATATATATATCCACACACACACATTATATACACTCACACTCCTATATATGTAGGTATAAAATAGTTGTTACTTGTGAAGAGCATTTATCCACAGGCAGTTGTAGACATACTAAGCTAGAGGAGGTTGACACTGCATTCAGACAGCATGTACAGAAAGAAATTAGATAAACAGGGATGCCTCATAATGAAATCTGCTTTGTTGATAAGAGAACAAGCTATCTGATTGCTGAATTCAGCTTGCTTCCTGTTGTTGCAGAAGTGTTCTGTGTAGAGAGATAGCAATGCAACAGTCATTTCAAAATTGAAATTGAAGATGTAGTCATCGTGAAACCAGGAACTGATTTGAAAAATCTACAAATGCCTCCTTCACCTCCCACTTGGATTTAAACCAGAAACACTTTTACTGCAGAGTACAGAAGGCATGTGTCATTTGGGATTTATCATTTTGACACATAATTCTATGAATATGCATTTTATAACACAAAAATGAATCTTATATTTAAGATTTATATTTTGTGGCTTGATAGTGAATACACCTAGAAAATTGCTAGTTTACTTTTTGGAAAACAGATGTGCAAAAGGAAGTGTTTTTTTAACGTTGATGTCACACAAGCCTCTGCCATAATACAAATTCATTGAACCCCGCGGAGGAAAAAGCAAAAAAATAAATGAGGTAAATATTTTTCCACTTTCAGCATCAAAATAAGATAAAATCCACCAAAAGTGTCTTGCAACTCTCTAGAATGTGTGGTTGCTTAAAATATAGTATAATAGAAGTACATAAAATAATCAGATCTATAGCCTTATTTGCAAACATTTGCATAATTTCCTGTTTAACAGGTTAATATGTACTTGCAATGAAAGTTTTGTAATTATTTTGAATCAATGTGTTATGGTATGCTACAATTTCTAAATGTCACCCTATATGAGCATTATTCTTCTTGAGAGAGTGGAAGAAACCAGTCTAAATAAATTTTACTCTACAGTTAAAGCAAATGTACATAAACAAGAGCCAAAGAGTAAATCACTTCCATTCCTGTGGCATTTGTTTAAAGAACTTGAGCTCATTTCTCCTTTGACATGTCAAAGAAATCTTTACTCATAACCAGCAGAGGTATGAAAGTATGCTAATACCATGAAAAAAATTGAAAAATGATCAGAAAGTAAGGAGACAGGGAGGGAGGGAAGAAGGAAGGAAAGAATGAAAGAGGTAGTAATTTAGGAAGTCAGATACCCAAAAGCAGAATTGCATACACATTGAATCCTAAGGGGAATTTCTGAGTTTGTTAAATTGACACAGTCATGCTTAAAGAAGGTAGCATTTATTCACAAAAGAATGATTTTTTTGCCTCCTGCTACCACAGTGAGTCTCCTCATATCAATAATTTCACTTTAACCTTCTTTTAAGAAAGCTATCAACAAGATAAAGATTGCATTTCTATATTTTTGGCTATACTATGACATTCTGAGACCTTTTTACCTATATACATCCAGATTTCCAATGCAGTAACCTACAGCATTAGTAGTAGTCTCACACTTCAATTGTTTTTTCAAATCATCAAGAAGGCAGGACTCATTTTTGTGTCTTTAGATCTCCCAGAAGCCTTTGATATACAAGATGTCTGAGGGTACAGACATGAGAGACAAAGCTTAACTTACTGCATTATTATCTTTCCTCTGAGTGCAACGAAGTCTAGAGTTATGCATCACGTGTTCCTAGTCTCAGTCATATAAAAAAAATGAAGTGTTGTAATTTGCTCCTATTCTGGGGAGCATAGAAATGTTTGAGATACTGTAGAAAATTGACATCTTAAGATTTATCTGAGAAAGTGTAGCCTTTTTGGTCTGTATATTTAGATGCAGGCAGTACAATCACTCCTGTTGGTAAGACTAGATTCATTCTCTGCTTTCCCTACACAGACTCCCTACACACATATGAGAACAGAGCTATTTTTTTCCCATAATATATTGAGTACATACCTGAAATCCCTTTAGGGGTTTAGTCTTTCAGAACTCAAAACATTAAAATTGGGAATCAACTTTTATATTTTCTCTTTCTTTCAGAGAAGAAGCCCTACAAAATGGGAAGAACTGCTGAAAAGTGCTTGCTCCCTAACTGTAGGTGGTGCAAAGCTACTGGGGAGCACTGGAAAAAATGGATTCTCATCTGAAGGAATAGGTACATCAATAGTGAGCAAGGCTTTTGTTGTGAGCATCATTAGACCACCAACTATTTCACATACCAGGCTTCAAGCTGCTGTTGAGAAATATGGTTCCTCTGCTCCAGGAATGCAGAGGAATGCATTACTTAGAGCTATCCACCTTGCACAAAATATTCAATCATTTTTTGCTTGAGCTTTCCTCTTAGTTAATTATTAGAATAAATCCTGACAGTTTCTCCCACCAAGAGATACCTACTTATAAACATTCTTCTGCTGATTTTTGGTTTGAAGAGCATACACTATCACAGAAGGCTAAAGTGATTTTCCAAAGCATGTATGTTTTCCATGTCATATTAATTGCCAGATATCTTGCTATGTAAAGCTGAGCATCCTGGAATTTTTGCTCATTGCGATATAACAATTCTTTTGAAGTAACAAACTCTGGAAATAAGCATACTCTAGCATAAGCACAGCACACAAGAACTAACAGCCCATCACATTTGACTGAACTGATCCCCATTCCATAATGGTTCCTGAGCTATGAGTCTGCACTGTCCTACACACAAGACTTCCTACACGTATCAGTATTTTATTATATACAACCAGACAGTATTTCTGTGTAGCTTCAGTAGTTGTCCTCTTAGCTAGGTCCCTCTCTAATCCCAGGCTCCAAGCATCTTTTCCATTGAAAACAATGATAATCTTTGTCATGCCTTTGTTTGTCTTCACCCCATCCCTTACACTTCACTTCAACCCTCCTGGCCTAGTGCAAGTCTCATGGAAAATGCAGATTGTTTATTCATTCTTGGCTAAAAATAGATGATAGGTTATTTTTTTCTTTCATCTGTAAGATAAACTCTATCATTTGTACTTTAAAATGGATTATATCATGAGAAACAGCAAAAGCAAATTTCAAATAAAAATTATTGTACTCAATAAATAACTGCCTGAAATAAAGCCCAAAAAGTCCTCACTGAATTAAAGATATACAAAGTTGTCATGGGACAACTACTTAACTAATATGACTTAACCAATTGCACAGCCAATTGCAGTGAGCAGGCTTTTGATTCATATTTTTGGAATGTCACAATATAAAACATCTTTGAATATATGTGAGTGGGATTTTTTTCATGACTGTTTTTTTTTCCCCAGAATGAAATTCTTTTCCTAACAGGTTTGTTTAAGGCTACTACCACTTCATAAGATCTGTCATAACAGTATAACTTAAGCAATTAAATAAATGCCAAACCAATCAATTAATGCCAGTGTGTGCAGAGTAGGAGCAGATTGATTTGTATCAGTACAATATCACAGTCCCAAATTTTCATTACGATGAGATAAATGAGTGAGAACTTGATGCACATTAGACAGTAAAAGTGCAACAGTGATTCAGCAAGGGAGATAAAGAACATCAATGAATAAACATAACAGTCTGAAAATGAAGCACTTAAGAATGCAGAAAAGTTCTCTGTAAAAATAAAACCAGGAAACTGTAACAATTTAAAATACAGGCATTCCCAAAAGATGCATGCCATGCAACTGAAAGAAACTCTTCAAATAGAGTTGTTAATTTGGAGTAGAACTGAGTCCTGCACAAAGAAAATAGCAAGAGCATATTGTTAATTGAAGTCAAAGCTGTGAATTAGTCTCAAAACTAACATTGGATGCTGTCAAATTCCATGGAATATACTTTAAATTAGTCTAGTTGTGGATAAGAGAGATGCTGCATTCATCCTCTCACAGCTGGAAAAGTTTCTCATGGTGGAAACATTTCCTGAACCAAATTAGTTTCATCAGCAATAGTCACACATTTTTTGGTTGCTCCTGTTCCCAACATTTCCTTCAACACCAGCAAGCTTGCTTGGCATTTTGTCCCCTACAGAAGATTTAAATGTGACTGTGTGTGCCTACACTCTGAGGCCATACTGTGACTGCTGTGAGCAGCAAACATTCATTACTTTTAAGTGTTAAACTAGACAGCAGATGGCGGATGCCTGACCGATATTTTTAATCACTTTATGCCATGTATGACCATCTGAAGGATTTCCACATTAAGGAATAATCATAACAATTTCTGAAAACGTTTAAAATAGCTAAAAGCTTTACAGTTGAAGCTCTGCAGTGCTACAGGACTAGAATAAACCTTTTTCTTCAAAGAACCTCTGGAGAATATTTGTTTTCATATATCTTTTCAGATAATCAGAAGTACACCCTTTTGGATGCTTCAATAATCACTGCACTTATTCAGAATCTATGCCATAAGTGATACCCCAGGCTCAATCGGAAGAATACTGCTAAAGCCAATTGCTTTTCTTAGAAATAAAAATGAGGGATATGTTTCCCACAGAATGTCTTTATAAAAAATGAATTATTACTTTACTTAAAGGGAGAAAAAATGTGATTCTGTAACACAACTTGAGCCATTAAATAAACATTTCATGGAGTTCCTAATGCTTTCCTTAATTCGCACCTTACTTTTTTTAACTTCATCCTCTTTTTTTAACTTAATATAGCTTAAACATAATCTGACAAAAATAAATTGGTAGAGGTCTAAGATTAATAGTGGTTGAAGAGGTATGTGGGCAATTAACTTTCTATAATTAGACTTGTGGTTAACTAGAAACACTTAAAACAATAGGAAAAAAAACAGCAACCAAATTTTAAAGCGATATCTGATGAAGGCTAATACAAGAGGAAGAAGAGATGGAAATTGATTCTTTCTACCAGTTGCTCCTTCACACCATTTTTTAATTGATTCTTTCCACCAGTTGCTCTTTTATGCCATTTTTAAACTGGCAGAAGAATCTTGGCCTAGGAGTACTGCCAGTCTAACAGATGGCTGTAAGTGCTGCTAGTCAGGAGAAATCAAAATGTGCATCAATTCTGAGGATTGGGACTATATTCTTTTCCAAGGAATATCAAAGCAAAAGCCTGAGCCAGATTTCCTTCTCAACTATAAAGGTGCAAAGTTATACAAATGAAAAACTCAATTCCTTTTTTTACAGTCTTAATATCAGAGAATGAAAACTTTTGGTCTTTAATAAATGACCATCAGGAATAAATCCTGTTTTAGATCTGCATCTCTAGAGATTGCTTCTCAAGTCTGATTTTGTTAGTCAGTCTTACACGCATGACTGTCACTTCTCTTGGTCCTGGCTTCTATGAGTAGATCTATGTTGGCGTTTAACTTGGAGCCTGGTACTCTATTCAGGTTCAAAACTCCTACGTTTTCCATGTACCCTTTACAGTGGCTCACTTTCCTTCTCAGGCCTTAATCCTATTGGAAAAACAGAAGGAAAATTAATGGATTGAAAATAACCCAAACTGTTTCTTACAAGCAATCTGGTTACAAACCACTTAATAGTTACTTTGAGTATAGGTAATAGAAGATAAGTAGCCACTATGAACACAGGGTTTGGATTTTATTTATCTGCTCTGACCATTTCTGATATTGGTCTAGTGCACTGTGTCTTATTTTATATTAGACCAGTAAGATCAGATTTGGATTTCTTACATTCTTTTCCTTTAAAGCCTCTACAAGAGTAACTGTCTCAAAGCAACATCTTTTATTTGATAGTATAA
Source organism: Zonotrichia leucophrys gambelii (assembly GCF_028769735.1). Lineage (NCBI taxonomy): Eukaryota > Metazoa > Chordata > Aves > Passeriformes > Passerellidae > Zonotrichia > Zonotrichia leucophrys. The sequence goes on along the minus strand of NC_088173.1, from coordinate 21,662,149 downwards.
TACCTGTATAATATCATCTGTCTCACTTGATCTAGTGAGACAGCTTGGTGAGACAGTCTCTTCTCCAGCTGCAAAACTGAACAAATATAATTTTCCAAATTCAGTTTTTCTGTTTTCTACTGCATGAATGTGCTTTCCTTGCTCTGAGAAAACTGGAGTTATTGCTGCTACTTAGACATTGTATCTTAATGGCTTTAGGTCCTACCACTCATTGGAGAACACATGCATTTTGCTGTCACCTGTGAAAACTTAGAAGGATTGGGGATTTTTTTATTATTTCTACTGTACAGAATTCACACTATTAGAGATAAACCTGAAAAGAACAAAATGAACAAATGAACAATGAACAAAAACCACTAAATCCCCCTGCATCTTAAGAGACTACACATTTTTTGCATAGACAACTGTGAAAATCATGTATTGATAAGATTAGAATTGTTACGTGAGTGTCAATCAATCACAAAGTAGGGACAATATATAGATCATGATCTCAAAACTTGCTAACTTTTTTAACTCCATGGAAATTGCAATTTTTCTTTTGAACCAGTTTTTCCAAACACCTTAATTAGACCTAATGCTTTATTAGCACCTTTAAATGTCAAGAAAAACAAAATAATCTAGTAAAATTATTTTTAAATAGCAGTTGTTTGAAATATGCAATTTGCTTTCTTTTTGTTTTAAAATATCTACAAATATTCCCATATAGCTTTAGAAATTCCTGTGGTATTATTGCTGAAACTTTGCATTATCTTCTAATCAAAATAAATAAAAACAGGGGGAAAAAAATCCAGCGCAAGCAGATGCGATTTATGTCTAGGAAAGCTGAGCTAGAGGTCAGATCAAACAAGTTAGACACCTGTAAGCAATGTTAGAGAAAGAAAATAATCTGATAGGGAACCATAACCTATATTTATAGCTTGGACACGAGCATACATCTTCTGTCAACTGCCTCCAGGTGAGCCCAGCTGATTGCTATCACTCTTACACCAGGAGCTATTGCTCCTGGTGGCTTTGCTAGTTATGGGTCTCATATTAAGTCAAAATGATTTAACTTGGCAAAGACCTGATGCTGGCTTTGTTTAAGCTAGTATTTTCTGCTTTGTCAAAATAAATTAGGAATTCTTTTTAGAGAGGGTAGAAAGCTGGTTAAAGAATGTTACACTCCTTGATCTTCATATTGGTTGTGATCAGCAAATAATCTGTATGAAGGATACTGTTCTTTGTACTTTAATACAGCTCTTTGTACTTTGTACATACAGTTTCTTCATTTACATTTAGCTAAGCAGCTTGGACTGATGCCATAGTGTTATTTGCTTATGGCTGTACTTTTCCAAAACATATAGACACAGTTTATGTAGGTTAATTCATGACAATTCACCACCCACTAAGTACAGTGTTAATTAAAAATGTCTGATACTTTAAAATTCTGAGTTACCTGCATTTACTCAGGCTTCAGAACTGATAATGTTTATAACTGATAACAATAACTGACAATTTTGGCTCTAGCATCAAGCTTTCAAAGTAATACCTAACTCTGTCAGTGGGTCTCATTATCAGTTTCTATGACCTTTGGTGCTCTTAAAGATGTCAGGTGCTGCACAGAGGGAGAGCATCTGAGAAAAGATTTAGTTCTGTCTCTGTTACCACCCAAAGGGTGATAACATTTGCCTGCAACTCTGACACAAGAGACATATTGACGCTTCTTACTGCAGAAAAGCTAGTAAACTCTAGTTAAAGAACTTTAAACCTAAAGAAGTAATCCTGAAGGATATTTTAATCCTAAATTTTGATCACTTTATGTTGAAAAATATACATAAAGCACATTTCTAGGTCAAAGAATTCAAAGGAAAATCACAATGAAGCGTGCTATTCACTTTTGTCACTGGTTTTGACAGTAATTTACAGGTATTATTTACAATGAAGGACAAAAATTTAATTAGGATCTTAATATAACTTATTGCTTCACAAATATTAATGGAACATTCCCCACCAATTTAGAGAAAAAACTGTCTTATTATGATAGCATATATACAAATCCTTCAATTTTAAATTTAAATCAGCATTTCATACACATATTGTTATTAGTTTATATGAACATAATAATAAAAAACTTCTTTAATTTTAATAGGTAATTAGGTAGACATGTAATCAATATTCTCTTTTTAGTCTATATTTCCCATGTTAAGCTCAAGGAATTGTTGAGAACTGGATAGTGATTCACCTTGCATGCTGCTTGTAATTATTAAAGATACCTTTATACATGTTTAACATATGAAAGGAACACTTTTTTTAGTCCCCCAACTGACTAATGATATAAAGGGAACCAGGCAGTCAAATAACTACATAAGATGCCATCAAATATAACCTCTGGACAGTAAAAACAATGAAATGTATATGCACTAATGTTTAATTAACACTATTTTACTATTTTTATTCTGAAGTATGGACTGTATCAGGGCATAGTAATTACTGTGCTTATCTTACCATTAAATTCCTTACAAAGCAGAAGCACATCTATGATTCCACCAGAGATTTTAATTTAATTAGCTGTATGGTGAATGGGATACTGTGCACTTTTTCTTGAATTTCCAGTGAAGTTTCCACTACTTCTCTCTCCACCCCCCATATCTTAAAAATAATTTCAGACTCATGAACTATATTTTTTCATCAGTGCTGTTTTTAAAGGTAGAGGACCACTCTTTGTGTCTGATTTGGATTCAGGATCACAGAAGTCTGGCCAGGATAATTGGTCTGCCCTGTGTTCAATACCTCGTGTACCCACTGGCCCTTTCAAAGGGGAATGTCAAAGCAAAAGGTGACTCAAAACTGTGCTACCTGATCATGCCATGTAGGTAAATCAAACATAACAATGGATCAATAAAAATCAAAATCATGCCTCTTGCTTTTGACCACTCCTACTTTTTATTCACTAACAAGTGAATAAAATAGAAGCAGATCCATGATGACCCCATTAACATAGTCAATAAAAACTACCTCTTTTTACTAATGACAGCTTTTACCTATAAATTAAATTTACCATTCTTTTCATGGTATTTTAATTCAAATGCACAAAACTAAAAACCATTGTGCAAGATATACATTTATTCAATTTTTTTGCAATCTTTAGAGAAGATACAGCTTTGGAAAAAGTTTGTGATGAAATCAGTTTATGAAGTGGCATTAATGAAGGGGTTGAAGAGTTACGGGTTTTTTTTTTAATTTGAAAATTTTCTTTAGAAATTCCTGTGGTATTATTGCTGAAACTTTGCATTATCTTCTAATCAAAGTAAATAAAAACAGGGGAAAAAAATCCAGCTTCTCAAACTCACAAGCTTCTGAAAACCAAACATGCAAAACCAAAACTTGAATGAAAGAATATGGATAGTCAAAAAATACATGAAAGCTGTTTCAAGCAGTCAGCAGCATTTTAAGTATATTTTTAATTCATATGCCACCTGAACATGATATACAACAACCCATTCACAATATTGGATGCCTTCTATATCTACCTATATACTTTATGTTTAGGGGTGTCCAGAAGAAAAGGAAAAGTGTGTAAGAGCACCTATTTAGCCAGGCCATCTTCTTAGCAAGTGTTCAGAGTGAAAGTGAATATACCCTGGAAAGTAAAGATTTCAGTTGCTGCTGCAGATTTTCCCTGCTTTGTCAATGCAATATTAGTGAATGAAAGTTCATTCCAATTCTGATCTATATTACCAATAAAGTTCTTATTTTGAAGAGTCTGAAAAATCAATTAATTGTAAAAATTAATCTGAAACATTGTCTACATTGCAGGCTGAATTATATATTGTTTTCAGGTCAATAAATAAGTAACATATGAATTTCTGCTGCTCATACCTGACCTGTCCCTACACTAAAATGCACAAAACATTTCCAGTTTGGAAAATAACAAAAGAAGACAGTCCTTTTTAAGTGGACACACTAGTCTATTAAACATAATGATTGATTTGCTGTCCTGTACCAGCCCAATAACAAGAAAACTTTCCTCACAAGCAAACAAACCGTTTATGAAAGCTATGTTAATGTTCACCACTGTATTTCTAAGGATTCCAAAACATTGGGCCTCACAAAACTTTCCCCAGAGGAATGAGGAACCAGCACAAAAATAAGAACAACAAAAATAATTACCTCTATTTTCCCCAATCCTGTCTTTTAGTGAATTTAATTCAAAAGACATTTTTTTCAGCCATAGGACAGAAACAAAGATTGTTGCTGCATTGCATGATGAAATGCCATGCATCTAAGCAGATATGACAGATTATCCCTAACAGCAGGCTGATAGCACAGCTGTACTCCACTCCTTCTGGTTGTTTCTGTGACAATACAAATATTCCTGCACACCATAACACATTATGGGCATGCCAAATGTCCTCTCTGTATAATATATACTGCACGAGATTTCACTTTTAAAACCAAGATAAATATAAAACTCCCTTCAGTCACTTGCTAATAACACTGCAAGTACCCCAAATAAAGCAAACATTACTAACCAAACTGAAATTATTTTTCCTGACAGCTACCTAGCATGATTTGGTTGACAGCAACCAATTCCTAAAGAATATGTATTTTTACCTATAGTATTTAGTACATATGAACAAGATGTCATATTAGACAACATGAAAAAAAATTAAAAACAACCTCTAAAATCTCCTTAAATGCTCTGACATCCAAACAGTAAGATTTTCTTTCAAACAACAAGGAAAAGAACTCCACCCAAATCTTCTAATTTGGAGGTGTGGGGAAGCATCCAAATAAAAGTTATGTTTATTGCTTGATGCATTTATTTTTCCACATAAAGTCTCTATTATCAGTAGTGTGACATGAATCATCCTCAATTTACCGATGAAGAAATAACGTCATGCAGTAGTAAATGCTGGCTTCCCAGAGAAGTTGTGCTGTCTCCATCTGTGGGTTTAATCAACACCCAGCAGGACATTATCCTGGACAACCAGCTGTAGCTGATCCTGTTTGATCAGGGTAGCTGGACCTGATGATCTCAAGAGATCCCTTCTAACACAAATCTGTGATGTCTGAAGACGTCAGCATGTCAGAATAGCAACATTTAATTTACTAAGCTGTGTCTTAATAGGTTTATGCACCCTGACTGACATTTTTAGAATAAGCCCAACAGCTGAACATTATTTTTTTATACCGTTGTCTTCACCCTGCATTTAAACAAAACCACAGACTTCTCTTAGTTTAATTTTGTGCAAGGGAAAAATGGCTCAAGCAAAGCAAAATGAAAGAAATATTTTTCCTTTTCAGTGTTTATCAACTCTCAGTGGACAGAGGAAAAACTTTTGCAATGTCAAAAGTTGCAGTTTGCTTGTTTCCTATTAATTGACATTTTGCCACAAAATCTAACTTGCAGCACTGAGTAATTAAAAATTAGCTGCCTGCTATTTAAAGCTCCCAGTGGGAAACACACAGACATGCCTGTACAATGCACTATGAAAGGTCAAGCCTTTGGGCTGCATTCAGTGCTTGGATTGTATTTCAGTGGCTTAAAACACAAAAGAGCTTTAATAGAGTTAAATTTGCCATTGACATAAATGAGGGTTATTGGGACTTCAAAAAACAGACATCATCATTTTCCCCTTCTTACAAGTGAAATAAGGGTGAGCAGAAAATTAAAGTCTTATGCAGAAATAAAGTCAATCTGTCATCCTTTCTATTGAAAGAATTTTGGTAAGTATAGAAATGATATTGAGAAATCATTTATAATGCTCAAGTTGACACTCTTTCTAAATGTCATGAAGCATATGATATCTAAAAGCAGTTTTGATTTATTGATTAGGAACTTAAGGTCATGTTATCTCATGGGCTTGTGCAGAAAGAAGGAGTTAGAAATACCATTATGTACAGCAGCTATTTGTTGTACAAGATTACCTCTTTTACCATAATCTAAAATAAAAATATATCATTTGAGTTTCCAAATCAGTTTGCAAAAATGATTGAAGGCTGGAAGCCTAACTCCAGAAATTTTCCTTTGAAACCTTCTCTTGGAATGTTAATTTAGATTATTTGAAACCTGCTCTCAGATATTTTAAGCATGTTCATTTAGACTATATGTATGCAGATTAGTCCCATTCAGGAGTGGTCAGGTGGTCAAGAGATTTCTGAAGTACATAAAATCCATGGGAATTGATATGATACTGATTCAGTTGCATTTTGTTCCAAATAGGTTTTAAAAGCAGCTATTTAGAATCACAGAATGTCCCAATTTGGAAGGGACCCACAAGCATCAGAATCATGTGTCTCCTTATTTTGCACATGTGGAAAAGTTGAAAGAATTGTGATCTTTACAGTAAATCAAGAACTTAACTTTTAAGAAAGCTAAGTTTTAAAAACAGGTGGATATTTTCAATTTTCTTAAGTGCCTGTTACTCCCTCAAAACCATACATTCTCAAAACAAGCTTTTGAATATATACATTTCTCACAGAAGTAATTATAGTTTAAGTCCAGTAGGATACATTTAAAGTCCTTTTCCATGTTATATCAGATATTTCATACAACAGATTTTTTTTTGTTTTGAATTAGCTTTTAGGAGTGTTATTTAATTTCCTTCCAGATTCTGAAACTTAGGTATACATTTCTATCTTTTGACCTGAACTTATCTTGATGTTAGAAGACAAAAAAAAAAGCAGATTAGAACAGATTGGATATGAATAGTTTTCTTCCAAATCATGAAGGCAGGTTATGAATTAATTAACGTTGCAGCTGAGCTGCAAGTGGCTATGACAGTGCATTTTGACATAATGCAATAAAAGGAAAAGGTTGAAATAATGTTTCTTCAGAAAGCCAAAATCCAAGTAAGACATATGACTTGTAAGTTATGTGACAAATTTGCATCATCAGAAGTAGGGCCACATTCAGGACTCATATAAAAGCCATGTACATAAATGTGTATAAACAGAGAGACAGTTCTTGGGTGTGAATACATTCACTATTAGGATGACTACAGTTTGGAGTCTACACATGTACTAGATGTCTAATTTCTACTATTGCCATAAAATCAAACACCAGTAAGCTCTAGATGCCAGACTTAATTCCAGCCACAAAATGAGATTCCCATCCCTTGCTACATGCCCTGTTAAGGGGCTCTACCAAACCACTTTGGTGCCCCAGTAGGTCATTGCATGTATGCAGAGAAACACAGGGCATTCATGGTTTCAGAGAATGAAACCCATTTCTCTCTTCAAGGTTTTTCTTCAAGTTGTACTGCTAACCCTACATAACGTCTAGAGTAGGTCTGAGTGTTTAGAAAAGCTCACCATTGGTTCATACTTACTCCCTTAGAAATCAGTTGAAAAGCCTTGCTCTGACAAAAGGAGAAGCAGAGATTTTTGCCAGAATAAACCTTAACTACAGCAATAGGCCTGGGACAGTATTGTTGAATTCAGCATAAATCAACACCTGCTAACTGCCAACTCTCTTAGTTTGTCCATCTGTGCTATATGGCTAGATAAATATCCTAAGTCACTCTCGATATTTTAGGCTGGCACAATGATTTATGACAATGAAGATTAAGGGCTGACAGGTGAGGGAAGAGCTAGAAAAAGGTACACACTGCCTTTGTGTGGATCTGAACTTGAAACAAAATTTCAAGTAAAAAAATAAATATATTATTCTTTTCTTATTTTATACCAGTTTTGTTTTCCTTTAAATGCTAAGATTTGAAATCATTGCCTGAAAACATTGAATCTACTTGGTTTATATTTTGTTAGAGGCTCTCAGAGAATGTCTGTAATTTTGGAGAGATTGTTATACTGTTGTTCTTCAACTAGAAGCTTTACACATTTTTGGAATTCCTCTCCTTCAGAGAGAGGTCAGTGAAGGGATGATGGGTGAAACCATTGGTACCTGTTGTGAGAGCTAATCTACTGAAATACCTCTATTTTTAGCACAGATTTATTTTCTTGTATGGATAACACTCTAATGTAATTTACTAGGAATTAATTCTAATCTCAGTTTCTCTCTGCCTCCAGATTTACTGGATAAAAGGGGACATGGGGGAAAGTACAAGAAATTCCACACCATCTATGAGCCTAGAGAAAATGTCACATAAATATCTTCAATATCTTTACATTCTTTCATTGCATTTAGTTTGTGCCTGAGCTTCCAGAAACATCCTCATTGGATGGTGGAATTGGTCAATGGACACAAATTAAAAAATGTCTGCATGAGAAAAAACATTTTTACTATGAGGATGGTCAAAGACTAAAACAGGTTTGCCCAGAGAAGTTGTGGATTCTCCCATTTTGGAGACATTCAAAGACTAACTGGACGCATCCAATACAATCTCATCCTCTGACCCTACTTGAGAAGTGGAAGACATTGTGATTTCAAAAGGTCCCTTCCAAACCTCAAAAATTCTGGAATTCTGTGAATTTCAGTTCTTTCAGTGTGAGAGATTTAAAATCTTCAGAGTACATGCTCATGTTAGAATAAAGACAATTGTATATTTTTTGATGGCACATAACATTTGAGTTTCAATACAGAAACTCAGAGGTTTAGTAGATCTCACATTAAATGAGAGAGAAAAATTTAAAATGTTAAAAAAGACCCAAGCCACAAAAAACCGTAATGAAGAGTACAAGAATGAGGAACTCTGAACTCCTATGAATTCCTTGCTTCCTTTGCAATCTTGGCTGTGCATAACTTCTGCAAAAAAGCCAAAACTTAGGAGACACAATTTTAGATTTTCTGATTTGAATGAGTGGCATTTGAGCTTCCACTGTTAGTAACCTTTTAAAAAGCATAAGAAATACTCTCTATGTGTGTATGGCTATGACCTAAAAAGGAAGTGTCTCTTCTAAATCAGCCCAGGCCAGGTTACTAGTTTGGCAGTCTATTTAATTCTTGGCAATGAATTTTTCTTATCACACAAATTTTGGTTTTCTTTTTCTGTAGAGACATCCTAAAGAAGTGAAATACCAGAAATTATTTAGGTCTCATGAAATAATTTTACTGATTTTTATAAAATAAAGAAGCTGCATTCTAACTGCTTAAGACTAACCATATTTTGGGGACACAGAAATGGTCTAGGTAGATTTTTCCTTTACCCACTGAGACTAGAAAGTGGACTGTGAATGTTGGGACCCTTCCTATTTTTCAGTATTTAGGATCAGAATAAATTGTTCTAAGAACAGAGATTTTTCAAATATTTCTATCCAACATGGTCTATGACACTGCACAACAATTAACAGAAAAAACCCCAAACCCATTTTTTCCTATGTGGAGAGAGGGAGACATGGATGGATTCTGTGTACCTTTTTAATAGGAATTGGTTAAATTAACACATTCTGTGCTATTTTCAAAACTACAAATTACTTTTTAAAACCAACCTAAACTCTTCATTGCAAAAAACTTAGATAAAATGCAATAATAAACCATTAATCATTAGCTAAACTAACACCTAAAAATCAGCTGATAATATTTGCTGCTGATAGATATTTAACATTTTGGACTAACATTTTACCTTACATGCACAAAATCATCAAATTCAGAAATGTCATGGAGGTTTCATAGAGTCTAACAACACAGAAGCCAAATGAAATGAATAATACCTACAATTAATATTTTTCCATATAAACTGAGAAAGTATTACAGAAGCTATTGAAGGCGGAAAGGCTAAAATATTAGATTTACAACTGCAGGCAGCATTCAGGAAACACAAAGGATGTACTTCCAAGAGTACAGTTTTCATCAAATTTTGCCTTAAAGTTGATTTGACACGATAATGCTAAGTAATAGAACAAGAGAAGACAAGTATGGACAGCAGTAAATAGGGAACAGTGTAATGAGGAGTTGGCTCTAAGAAGAGTAAAATCCCTGGAAAGTAAAAGGAAATACTAATATATGATATAAATAACTAATTTATGATATAAATTATGACTAATGATGATATATATTATAACTAATATATGAAATAAAATTGGAAGACAAATAACACTATCAGTACACTACACATGCATACTACATACATACTTTAGACCTAATCCTATTTTCTGTATATCATCCAGCTAAAGTAATAAGTAAAAATGCTAAGAAGAAAAGAGGAATGATTGTTCAACACACTGCTGCATATAGCATGTATTTTTGTTTTAAACAAAGATAAAAGGGGAAAAAACCCCATTATTTCAACTGGAAAGATGAAAATTTAAAAAAAATGCACTTTTAAAAATCTCCATACAAAGGCAGAAACCTGCTGGGCAACAGTAAAAAGCATGCACATGCATGAAATGTGTCAGAACCTAAGTAAAAATTTGGTAACAGTTATTCCAGCTGGAGATCATGAATAAGACAGTAGTAGTTAAAGCCTAGAGAAACAAACTACACAGATGGAACAAAAAAACCAACAAATTTGGCACCTAGGAGTAAGCTCAAAGTAAAGTGAATGAAGGAAGATGAGATGTGACAGATATAGATGTGGGTAAAAGAAACAATATAATTGAGAGAGATGTAAAAGCAATCCCAATGAGAAACTGAAATTGTACCTGAAAACTGAAGTAAAATAATAAGAAGGGGTGTAGAAAAGCATTTTCTGCAAGATGCCATTTAAATAGCTGAAAAGAAAGCAATAGAAGTTGTATTAAAAATAAGAAGATCAGTAATTTCAGTTTCAAGAAGCAATGGAAATTTGGAATATGAACATTTTTAATCATCTCTGTAGGCTTTCTCTTAGGTTTGACGTGTAAATCAATAGATGGCAGTCTGATTCATCACTAGAAACGGGAGCTAATCAAATATTTTCTACATTGCTTTCGGTTGAACCAGCGGCATTCCTACACCTGCAGATAGGAATGAAGATCTATCAGGCCAGAGAGAAAGCACAGAAATGAATGTGGTTTCAGGCTTACAGCTAAGGTACCTCCAAACTAAGTGAAAGATACATGTTGTGGTCCCTGCCACAAGCAATGTTTGACCTTTGAAAAAAATTACTTTCTACCAGATGAACAAGAGATCACAGAGAAGCAATTTAATGGCTACAGCCTTTCTACCCTCAAAGATGCACTGTGTAAAGTCTCCCTTGACTTTTTTTTTCTGGCTTGGATTTCAGAGTCTGAGAGAGAAAAGTTAAATAAGACACTGATGTGATTTAACCACATCCAGCAATTAATATCCATGTAATGGAGACGCCCTTGCCCCATTCCCCTCCTCTGCCCCACTGGGATGGGGAGCAGAATTGTGAAAAGGGAAAGTTTATGTGTTGTGTTAAGAACAGTTAAATCACTGGAATAAGGTAATATTATGATGATAAGAGGAGGAAGGGGGGAAGAGGAAGGAATAACATCCCATAACAGTACAACTGCTCACCACCCTCTGACCAATGCCCATCCCCAAGCAATAACTGGCTGCTCCTGGCCAGCTCCCCCAGTTTATACACTGAGCAGGATGCCCTGTGCTGTGGAACATCCCTTTGGCCTGTGCAAGTCAGTTGTTTCAGCTGTGCTCCCTCACAACTTCTTGTGCACCTCCTCACTGGCAGAGCGTGACTCAGTGGAAAGTGTTTGACTTAAGGTAAGAACTACTGAGCAACAACTAGAATATCATTATCAACAGTACTCCCAAGCTAAATCCAAAAAAATAAGGCTTTGTTCCAGTTACTTTGAAGAAAATTAACTCTATCCCAGCCTAAACCAGAACAGAAAACCATATAAGCATGAAATATTTATTTCATTCTGATTATCAAAATAATCAGAGTGCAAAGAAGAAAAACTGCATTAATTAATAAGCAGGAATTTGCTTCTCTGTCACTTTTCTGAAAATCCTGTTAACAGTCTTGAATAATTTCATCTTTTATCTATCAGTGGCTTTTATGATTGGCTCAGCATCCATAAGTCACAACTATAATGATCATTCTCTAAGTCTGATGAACCAAACCCATCGGAAACGTCAGTCCCACTTTTTTGATTTATTAAAGAAGATGAAGAGAAAGATGATCCCATCTAATCTCTGTACATGTGCATTTTTCTTATCCTTCTTGATCAGACCTACAAAACCAGCCTTAAGTTCATTCCTATGTCCCTTACAGCGTGACAATTATACTATTTTTAACAATTGCCTCATTTTGATAGCCCACAAGACTTGAAAAGCATGAGGTGGCCCTGAGAAAACAATGTTTGATTAGGTTTACCAGCATCCTAGTCATGTTTTTGAATCTAATAGTGAGAAAATTATGATGTAAGAGAGAAAATTCTATTTTCTTATTTGTATCCATTTTCCTAATTACTTTCTTTATTTCCTTGCTATATATATATATCTCCATGTAACCACTTGAGAGATTTTTGAGAAGGGATTATAATTTTGTCCTGTGATCCAGAACACTCAGAATAAGATATTGTTTTCATTCTGTGAAACTATTTTTAATACAAAGGCACATTATTAAAACAGAAATACAACACCAAACAAGGAAACAAACAAACAAACCCACAAAACCTCAACCCATTCTCAACACTAATATTAATGTGGTGCTCAAAAGCACAGTCCCTAAATTACTCAGAATTACTCTCAGATTGAGAAAGTAAGCACTATAAAAATTTATTTAGGAATTACTGATATATTCTTTGTTCTCTCTCTAAACTTTTAGAGTTTTGTTTTGGTTTGGTTTTTTGTTTGTTTGTTTGTTTTTGTTTTGTTTTTTTTAATCATTCTGATATGACTACTATTTTATTTCCAATACTTAAAGGGATTTTGTTCTTCTCTATTCAACCAACCATTCTTCAAACATGATTTTTTTTGAGTGTTTTTTTCTCTGTACATTTCCAGACATTACTATAATCTTTTATTTCCTGTATTTTTTATTTATAACCCAAACGGTTTTCTGAGTGTGAAAAACATTTGTTTCATTTTTTGAGGAAAGACTTTTATTCATATATCTCTCAGACTGCAATCATTGCTGTCCTCAGCTGTGGAGAATCTTGCTGACAATGGACTAACATTTGACCCAGACATATGCTCCCACTTTGCAACAAGAGTTATTTTAAATGCCATTTCTGCTCTTTTGTGAAAGGTCACTCAGTCTAAAAAGCTGGACTGAGCAGTTTGCATGTGGCTAAAAGATAAATACAGTTTGATTCACCTGGGAATAAAAATTCTTCTCTTGTAGGCTCTCTTGAGCTGGAGGACTGAATCCAGTTTTGTTTTTACATTGCCACAAATAAATGTGTTTTGATAGCCATTTAAGTTTAAGAGAAGTATTTAGTTTTTTTCCTGTAAAAGAGCTGTGCTTTTCTTCTGGCAGAAACTCATTTTCTTAAGAGCTCTCAATTCTCAGAATAAGCATGTAATAAAGATTCCTCTGTGTTAATAATATTACTGTAAGCACATTTGAAACACAATGCAAATTCTTTTTAAGCTTTTTTTTTTTATTCTTAGTTTAATAAACTGTTCTTGTCTTATTAAAAAAAAAAAAAATCTGTTTCTTTTCCCATTGCTTTTTCTTTGTTTTTTACTCATTTCCCCATCCTGGAACAGTGAATTTTCTGCAACAAGAAACAACTATTTCCTAACAAAAGAAAACAACTTCCTCTCATTTTGACACACAAAAGAAACAATTTTTTGTACAAATAGAAACTTAGAATTTGTTCTGTGCTGCTTAGCAAGAGCCTTATTCTGTCTTGAAGAGGAAATGCATTTCATAGAGGCAAGTTCAACATCTGAGATATTATCAACTGAATTTTTATAAGTACTAGCATTTAAGAAGCTGATTCATTTCACCATGAGTATTTCACAAGTTTTCCTTTCCTTAAACTCAATACTATAAGTACAGTTTTTTCCATTAATATAACTTCAATTGTCTAATTTCAAAAATAATTTTGCCATTCCATTTGCCAGGTATTAATAAACAAGCCAAGTGGGTGAGGGGTGAAGAATCAAAAGGGTAAAAGTGACAAAATTTGTGGGTTGAGACCAAGACGGTACAGTAATAATACCTATTATTGTTATAGCATCTTGCAATGAAAAAAGAAAATATCATAGAGAAACAAAATAAAAGCTAGAAAGACAAGTGATGAAAATTTAAAAAAAATTCCTTATTACCAAATAGCTCATGCCCAGTGAGTTCCTGTCCAGCCAGTCCCTGAACAGCAAGACCCCACTAATTCCCTTTGTTTTATTGCTAAGCATAATGCCATAGGTATGGAATATTCCTTTGGTCAGTGGGTTTCAGCTGCCTCAGTTGTGTCCTCTCCCAGTTGCTTGTGCCCCTGACTCCTTACTGAAGGGGTGCAGTGAGGAACAGAAAAGGCCTTGGACCCACACGAACATTGCTCAGCAATAACAAAACCATCTCTGGTACTACCAACGGTTTCCCCCATAGTAACTACTGTGAATAAAATAAACTCTATCCCAGCCAAAACTAGCACAATACCATTATTTGTACATAGCCTTAACAAGCCAGGCTTCCACATGGATACACTGAAATTCTTTCTACTATTTGACTGAATTGCAATAAGTAATGTCACTGAAGTAAATAAGTCACACCAACCAAATCTGACCCCTAATATTTCCAATTTTTATCCATTCTTTGTGCCTTTTGCTCTTCCACTTCACAGGTGACTGTTCTGAGGCCACCATGACTGAATAAGAATTGCAAGGTTACATTTTCTTGTGAAGCACCTTACTGGGTCAGGGTCAAGATCAAGAAGCTAGCATGAAAAGCACAGAACACACAACAAGCCATACCCACTTCAAAGTTCAGTGAATGCCTTTTAACTCTTACTAGTTCTCAGACAACATAAAGAAAATTAGGTGACAAAGCTGCATGCTGCAAATTGCTCCTGGCACTTTAAGTCCCAAGCGTCACACTGAGGCCAAACTTCAGTACAGTGGCGTGCACATCCTATCTCATCTCTGCAACATATTTATCTTTTTTTTATACCTTTAAAGTTGGTTTTATGCAACCAAACATCTACTTTCTGGCACCTTATCAAATCTGTTTGCAGGCAAAAGTAATTTAGAATGCTGTTCACTTCACATTACAAGCTTAAAAATTTATATCTGAGTTTAAGATCGCCAACATAAATTTTTTTAGGGCTCTATGACAAATATATTTCCCTTCTGTGAGGCTCTCTGTGTAGTAAAAAAGCTCAGAATTACATGAAGAGAGACAGATTTCTGTCCAGCAGAAATGTTACTCTGGTTTTGTAATTGAATGGTGCAATCTGATCAAAAACTTATCAGTGCACAGTGACTTTTTGATGTATACATAGATGTAGGGTTTTTTTTTGTGCCTAAAGATTGAAGTGCTCTCTCTGCTCCTCTGTCACCTGTTTAGCACCTGGCAGTTAAGATCAGTTGTCCCACAGCTCATTACCTGTTATTGCGACCTACCTCTGATTGATTGCAGGTGCAGGGTCTACAATTTTGCAAAGCACCCTACCTACCTCCAACAGTCCCTCTTGTAAGGAAAATCAATCATTCACATTCTGCTCATTTATTATCTGCAGCTTCACCTGACAGAAGCTTCAGCTGCACATCTCTTCTAAGACTCCCATACATTTCTTTCTATAACGTTATCTAGACATATTTTTTTTGTCATTCTGAGAGCTGGTTTAGGTTTGCAAAATACATTTGGCAAAACATTCAGCATTAAAAAATGCATAGTAAAGGTTCAATATAATATCAGACAGTCATTTTACAGTTGCAAAACTTGCTCACACAGATGTAGAATTTCAAGTTTGCAATTCCAAAATTCGTGCTCCATGTCCATTTTTTTAGAATTAAGTCTGAAACATCTGTTTTTCTCAAACATTTCAAGGACATGGAGTTAGATTTTTTTACTTCTTACTCACAGACCTTCCTATTTACAATGTGTGTACAAAATCTATGTAAACTTCAAAAGGAAGAAATCTAAAAGATTTGTTCCATTAGTAAAGCTTAAAATTCCTGCCAAACAACAACGAAACCAATGACTGAATCACTCAGGCATTGGGAATACTTCAATCACATTAGACAAAAGTTTTAAGTGACTTCTATGTCTAGTGCTTCACAACAATTCTCCTCAATCTGTGCATTGCCACAGTTAAAATTTCAAGGAAAAAATCAAACCAGCAAGCAAGTCATTCTATTTCAGTACACAAGATTCAATAACAGAAGATTTATTTGTATGTTTCCCAGAATTAGATCATCTTTGAGCGTACTGCACATGTAACGAAGTTATCTGTGTATTACTTCTATGACATGAAAATATTGCAGCAGCCCACCCAGATCTCAGCGGGGAAGGTTTTACCCTGCTTACCAAGACAACAATAATTGTCTCCAGTACACTGGGGAAACTGTAGAGCCCAGAGAACAATTGGAGGCATGAATGGGCAGCTCAGGAGACTGAGACACCTACATGAGATTTCCACAATGACCAAGGGGACCAAAACCAGAGAGGAAAGAAAGAGCAGCTGTCTCACAGTTTTGTGTCTTGTCATAAGCAAATAAACAGTAACCACTCCATATTTTATTTTAATATGTGTCTGGTTTTTTTACCAGGAGAGAGCAAGAATTTAATGGTATGATCTCAAACACTTAATATTTTTTTTATTCCCAAGAAGCATTTTGCTTAATATAAAAATAAAACCATAAGTTCACAATATGGCTACTCATAGATATTAACTCCCAACCTCCCTGCAGCTCCATTCAGAATGGCTGAAAATGATAACAGTTATAGCCTGTGTGAAATTCATGAGCCTGCACTGCAAGCAGCTTATTCTTTCCAATTTTTTTCCCCTAACATCATGTTATCAATCCTCTACACCATATAAGAGTTCAGATTTCTAAGAGCAAATACTAACTCTTGATTCCAGAAGTGAGTTAATTTTCTTATAGATGTGATCAGGAAGATGACAAGGACTAGCTACGGCCTTTTCTGTGTTTACAGAATGACAGTGGCATAAGAAATCAGACAAGATGTACTTTTCAGATTTCACACTGATTATAAGGATCGTTCCTTCAACTTCATAGTGTTCTCTGATAGAATCAATTGTTAACAAAAAATAAGGAAAACGAAAATTTTAGTCCCAATTTAGCAGCAATAAGTAGACATCAACATACTACAATGTGTTCCTCTGCAACAGCAGTGTGTTAAAACCTGCCTATAGAAAGAGATCTAACTGCTTTGCAAGATCCTCTATAGAGGGGAATGGAATGGAATGGAATGGAATGGAATGGAATGGAATGGAATGGAATGGAATGGAATGGAATGGAATGGAATGGAATGGAATGGAATAGAATAGAATAGAATAGAATAGAATAGAATAGAATAGAATAGAATAGAATAGAATAGAATAGAATAGAATAGAATAGAATAGAATAGAATAGAATAGAATATCTCAGTTGGAAGGAAAAACTAAAGCATGTTATTAAGGACATTATCCAATAAAAAAACAACATTCAAAGCTTGCATTCCCTTTTCTGATTATCTAAAATATGATTCACAGGCATTTCTAGATAAATATTTCTACTCATAGCTACCATACCTTTCCATGAATTAGCAAACCATCTCTCTACATATGAAAACAACTCTTTTTACCAAAGCTATTCTCTTTGCAACTGTTTTTTGAAAGCAAGTGCAACTGTCCTCCAACCTTCCTGAAACTGGTCATGGAACATCTCTAACATATATTTCTCACAGATAGTGTTCACCTTTACAAAAAAATAGGATACACAAAGTAGTTTTAAGGTTTCTAAGCCTCAAAGTATTTGTTCCATTTCATAGCTGCTTTGACTGATCTGTATGCAGTTTTAATTTCAAAAGGAGTAACAAGGTGTGAAGTGTTTGCCACTGCAATAAAAACCAGCAAAGACTCAGTGTGCTCATGACTGAGGCAATTGCTTCTTGACTGCTGTAAGATTTTTAGTCCTCCAAAGCATTTGTAAAATCATTCAATAGTGTTGTTATCCCTTTTCTCCTTTATTTTTGTTTGCAAACAGCAAGCTAGTATTAATGTTTTCCTTGTTAACATTAATGTGAAAACACTCCAAGTTTTGTCCTTAGTGGAGAACAGAATCTGTCACACATAGTACAGGTAGCATGTCAGAAGAGGACAAGAAAAGTGAGGAGTTTTTTTAGGTATTAGAAACAAAATGACTATTAACTCATACTGACTTAATATGTAACTGATAACAATTTCTGAGTAAAAATACGAGTTGTTTTTCCCCACTCCATCATTTTCTTTATTTTTGCCCATTTTCTTTAACATATTTATGCGCATCTTTTCTGTATGGCCTCTATCCCCCAAACACAACTTAATCTGGTGCTTCTAAAACCTAAATAGGTTTATGGAGAGTGACTAAAAACTGGGACAACTTCCACTCAACAAACTTAATGGATGAAAGATAACACACATACAAAAATATACTCCAGTTCTATTGAACTGTTTGTATTTGTGAGTTTGTTCACAAGTATAGAGAGTACTTTGAAAGCTAAGTTTACCTCTCTTCTGAATACATAAATTTGTTCACAAGAACTTCACCTGAGAACCAGTGATAAAATCTCTTATTCTTCCTTGGCAGTAGCCTGTCAGTTTGGGAACTACACAGCACAGCCTGCACATCCTTTACAAGGTTACTAGGAGCTGTGAAGTGACACACACAAACAATGAAAGTTTTTCACTTCAGAGAAGGTGTTTAACTGTAGATCAATCACATATGCAGCTGTAAGCTTTGCACAGATGTGACAAAAAGTGTGACAGGAAAGCTTTATTCCAAACACTAGTATAGACTCTAAATAAAGTAGAAATGGGATCAATAACTGTATTCTCTTGACTGCAGTCAGTAGACTTGAAGATTAACTTACAAAAGTATTATTTTCATATTAGACAATCACTGTTTCTGAAGCTGACTGCAGTTTAGTGCATAACTCATGCTTTCTCCCAATTATCCACTTCATCACATAAAACAGGTGAAGCCCTCTCAAAGCTTTCCTAGTATTATCTACACATACATTTTAAAGTACTAATTTGATACACTATATTATTTTATGGTAAGCCATGCCTCCAGCTGGCTGAAAACTCCAAACTTTGCCAGGAGCCAAATAGTTCAGAGCAGCTAAAGCGTTTTACCCAGCACAGGCTTTTCAAACTCAGGAGCCAAGTGACTTTAGCTGACTGTATTGAATTACATCACTTTTGAAGCTGATCACCAGCATTTCAAACATAAATGAGCACCTAAGTCTGCCTCTTCCTTAAGAACAGGCCTAAGTAACTAGTTGAGTTGCATGGCACAGCATTAAGATGCTGTCTTTAAAAGAAAGAACCTTAATACTTCAGGGCAGCTGTACTGTGTGAACTAGAGATATCACAGTTTGCTGCTGACAGCAGGGCTCAGATGCTGCCTGGTTAAGTAAAAGTCTTAGCTGCACATTCGGCTGCAAATCAACCAAATGCTGCTTCTACTGCAGCAGGCATATAATCTTGCAAATGAGGATGGGATGCCAGTTTTGGTGCACTGTTTATGGGTCTTTTTGTAATAGATGGAGATCATACATCATTTCCTACATGTCACTCAGATTCTGTTAAACATAAATTACTACTTATCCATAAAACAAAAGAAGGAAATCTATTTTATTATTCCCCTGGAAAATATAAACAAATTATGCAACATCACACTTCCACCTAGTAGAAAAGCAATAAATTATGTATGTAGACAAGGAAATAAGAGTGGAAGTATCAAAGGAGGACAGAATATATCATAAAAATTCTGTTCACACTACAAGATATAAGGCTTTATCAGTTTTTCTATTCTGATCCATTATGCTCTGGGGATCATCTCAGCCTCAGAGCAATTCTTTTCAGTTAATGTATAACTCTAAAGTGGATGTGCTGTGGGAGTTTCTTTTATTTTGTTCACCCTGGACAAAAAAAAAATTGGACAAAAAGGAAATTATAAATGTCACTGAAAAGGCACCTTCATTGGTGAGATACAATGGTCAATTTCTTCACATAAAATCTCTAGCACGAAAATGTATTTAAATTAAGCCATAAAGGGCAGCATCACCAGATACTTAGGGTTTGAATAAAACTACTAAGTTGGGACTGTGAATTACTTCAAGATGCCCAGTACAGAATATCAACAGCAGAACTGGAAATTTCCAAGCAAGGGAGTGACAAAATTAACTGACTAAATTACTTTGTCAGGGAAAGAGGTAGCTAGTCACAGGTTTCCCATTACTTTTTGGTACCCAAGCAGCTCAAATTCCTCAGTTAGATATATGAGGAATACAAGCCTGTAGGATTGGAGGGGTTGTATTTTCTGAAAGGGGGAAAATAAGAAGGATATGTCAAAACATTGGCCTAGGTCAATAGTGCCTGTTTTTCTCTTTTGTCTTAAACTGCTTGAGTTGAACCCAGTTTTTAACAGGGTACAAGGAATCTTCATTCTTCATATTCTTGAGAGGAATTTCATACATGGTACCAGCCTCTATAGCTTTGTGGCTGATCTGAAATCATTTGTTAATGGACATTCAAAGCTGCTCCTCGTTTTTCAGAAATATTCCTTGGCTGCATCAGTCCCCCCAACAAGGGTGTAGCTATCAGTTAAGAATTGTACAGCAGCTTATTGCAGTGGTGGACTTCAGTGGCACTGTTGTGCCAAATGACAGAGTATAAAGTAGA
Source organism: Zonotrichia leucophrys gambelii (assembly GCF_028769735.1). Classification (NCBI taxonomy): domain Eukaryota; kingdom Metazoa; phylum Chordata; class Aves; order Passeriformes; family Passerellidae; genus Zonotrichia; species Zonotrichia leucophrys. The sequence goes on along the minus strand of NC_088173.1, from coordinate 21,641,521 downwards.
GCTGAGTCATTTGGCTCATGCCTACTGTTGCAGTTGCTTCATCTGCCTAGACTCATCTGTTTCTTGCACAATATTCTCAAACTCTTCAAGCTTAATTCTATTTACTATTAATTGCATTACGAGAAAGCTGCAAAAATAGCACATTCACTTTTCAATCCTGGATAATTTGCTATAACAGGAAGGCAGAAAGCAGGCTGTTAATAATGCTAAACACCTCTAAACTAAGACAGCTTTGGCTAATGCAGGCAATGCAATTTTCTACCTAATGAGGAGCTGCACTTTGCAACAAAGAAGGATACAGGAGAATTCTCAGGTTTTAGTATTTAGGGCAATAAAGTCTCTTAACAAAGGACATGTTTTTCTTGGTTACTTTTATGTTTGTGAGGTTTTTTTTCACAGAACATCCAATCCCACTTTCCTATAGATTGAACATTTTCCTCTCTACCATTTCAAAAAATAAATAAGCATAAAAAGTATGACTGGTTTATTATTTCCCTTTGATTCACACATCCTTTAATTTTTAATTAATTTACAGAAATTTCTCAATTGAAGACCATGTTGCCTCATCCAGATTTCCTTATAATTTATCATAAACCAGTTATTAAAGGCATTAAAAATTAGAATCATAAATGCATATCACCATCTCTCCCTGAGTTCTCTACTTCTGTAATCCCCCTTTCCTATCTTGTTCCATCTACCAAGAGGAAATTATATGATAGACACAGAGTATGTGTTCTCAGTTTGTCCTTTAAGTTTCTCTGAAGAGAGTGAACGGGTTAAAAGAATTTCCTTGAGGCTTGGTCTTGCTTTAGGTAGGAGCTAAGAGCTTGGGAATAGAAGATTCAGAGGTTACAGAGTGTAGTAAGTGAACAGGAAGCCTGCAGGGGAGGAAAAAAAAAAGAAAAAGAAAGAAAAAAGGACTTACAGCTCGCTGTTAGAACAGGACAGAAAGAACCTTCCTATGTGCTGGTGTGAGGACTGAGTGTGCTGTAATACAGAAAATCAGGGAACTGGTTGAAATCAATCCCTGAAACAAGTCACACTTCTGCTAGCAAAGTGTGGGCACACCATCCTGTATGTAATTCTTACAGTTACTAAGTGCTGAACATGCATGGCAAAGCAGTCCTCACAGCATGTGGAAATATCTACAAAGAGAGTGATATCAACCAAACAACTTAACTGTCATGCAAAGTATCTATAATAATTCCCCATTCCCTTTACTCCAAAATCATACAATCAATCAGATGGGATTTTTTTATTTATTTCTTTTGTTTCCTTCTAATCCAGTAAGATTAGCTTTGTTGCTTAGAGTATGGTGCTAATAATGCCAAGCCTGGGGGTACAATCCCTGTAAGGGCCATTCTCTTAAGAATTGGACCTGATGACCTTTGTAGGACCCTTCTAATTCAGAATATTCTGTGATTTGGAAATAAATTCCTAACTGCCACTATTCTGGAGATGGAGAGGAAGGCATACGTTTATTTTTTTTTAAGCAAAATAATTAATGGAAACGGCTATCAGTCTTCCCTTTAATAATTTATTCCTTACCATGAACCAGACCAGAACCATTAAGAAAAAGATGAGAAGACTTAAGGTATTATGAACTTCTGTTAATCCTTGCATCAATATAAGGTAAACAGAGAAGATAAAGAAAGAAATCTTGGAAGAGGAGAACTGTTGTTCTCATACTACAAAACATTAATGGCATAGCTAGCTACACTAGCTAACAAACCATATTTCTGTTGATTTTTGCAAGAGCTGAAGAAAGTAAAAAGAGGATTTCTGGAGAAATATGTCCAAAATGAATTGTGTTTGCACTGGGATAAAAATTCATAGCTTGAAGCATACAAAAAATAAACAGTCCAGCAGAACTAATATTAAATCTAATATCAGGACAGGCTCCTGTGAGCTATTTGCTACTCTGTTGACATGTAATAGTCTGTTCAGCATTGTAACTTACATTTTTGTACTACAAATATGAGCACAACAACTGAGTTGGGTAAGAAAAAATAATTTAAAAATAATTCAAAATATATTGTTGCTTTTCTTTAAACAGCATGGTGACTTGCAGTTTAAACCAGCAAATCTTGATTGTCATATTGTCAAAAAATTTTCTATCTTTTTGAGTGTTTGATTGTCATCTAACCTCCTGAACTTCTTGTACCTGGAAAAACTTTTGTTAGAGGGAAAAAATTCAGTGTATATTTCTTTTCTTTAGATTTGCAGAATCCACAGCAAAGGAAAATTACAGGAGCATCTGAAGGTTTGTTACAAAAACTTCCCATAAAAAAACCTTCAGAACAATTCAATAATTACTATTTGACATACATTTATGCATGCTCCAATGCACTCAAATCAACTTTTTTATCTTTTACTTAGTCTCACATTAGCTTCTCAAGTGTATAAAATAATAGAGTTTACAGAACACAGAAGGTAGCACCTCTTTCTAAAAGGCATAAACAGAATTAATACCATGGGCTTAGACTAAGAATAATCACTTTGGAAAAATTGATTAATAAACAATAAATTCCTTATGTGTAGTGCATTTCAGTTGCTGGCATTGGCTCATAATTACACAAGTTCTTTACAGTTGCTTGAGGCAATCAGTCCATGGCAAAGGAAGCTCTACAATTAAAATAAATTACTGTGTTCAGGACCAAAAAGGCATAATGTTTTATATGAATATGGAAAGTGAGGGGACATCAATTGGTATGAACAATGTTGGGGAAAATATAGTGGCTATTGTTCTTGTAACAGGTTTTGAAATACACTTTGCTTTCAGAAGCTAGCAAGTCTTCCATATCTTTTTTAAGTAAGTAATTGGCTTAAGAAAAACAGGTTGGCTTAAGAAAGCAGGTTGGCACAGACTCTGGAAGTATTCAAGCTGCATGCTGGCACCCAGGGCTCTAAATAAGTGCATGTCATCACATTGGAACATATTGTGAAAGGCTTCATTTTGCTTACCAATAGCCCAGAGAATTAGTCAATATTCAACTTATTCTACATTAATCAATTCTTCAACCTATTTTTACTAGGTAGAGCAGATCTAGTAATGTCTTGGTGCAACAAAATATAATGCTCTCCAATCATTATGAGGCAGGTGTAATATGACAAATAACATTTACTCCTGAAACTGACATTGATGAGGAGGAGAAGAGAGTTATAAACCTCTTTGTAACTTGACTTCATGAATCCTGGAAATTCCTCTTATTCCTGCCACTAACACCTATAAGCTGCCATAAGTAAATCCAAGCTATATAGCATGACAAGAACTCACAGACACTGGTAAATAAATCCTGTCAAAACACCTTCTATAAACAGCTTCATAAAAATACATAAAATTGTCAGATATGTTGTACTGCTCCTATGAGAGAAAACATCTTCAGTGAGTCTCCTGGATTTGAGGACATCTTCTCAGACTTAAGAAACTAAGATGCAATATTAGCCTCCAGATGCCAAATTTCTTAATTTTTAACACTATCTGATTAATTTTATGTTTTATTCCTCACAGTAATAACATGAAAATATGTAGCTGGGAAAGTTTATACATATTCTTAAGGAAAAGTAATTGAAGACTTCATTGGAGTTCATAGTCATCTAGTCATCTCCCACAGTTCACTAAGTCATCTTCTATACTTAGCAGGTGTCATGAGGCATTGTAAAGAGTTTTTAAATTATTTAAGCTGTATTTGGGGCAAGTTGTATAGATAGGGTGAGAAAGGTTCACCATATGTTTGAGAGACCTGCTTAAATCTCTGCTGAGATCTGCCACGTTGATTCACTTTTCACTTAAATGACATTGTCTGTTGGGAACATCTCTATCCTAATGGGTCAAACACCATGGATGCACTCATTGTGACGCAGGAATAGAGAGCTGCTGCTTTCCTTTGAACAAGTCATTGATGTGAGAGCTGGTGACAGACTAAGCTGAGTTTCTGTGCTTCTAACTCTGTACTGACAACATGGCCCAAGCCTCCTCCACAAATTTATTTTCCACTAGAAGAGCATCAGTAATTTGACTGTGCAACATCCCCTCTCACTCCAAAGTTTCCCATGTATACACATTATTATCATCCATTACAAAGCAGAAAAAGTGGGATGGGTTTTACTGCCAGGTTCTCCAGCATTTTTCTCTTAAAAACTTTCAGCTTTGATTTATTTATTAATTTCAAATATCAATTTCATTTTCTGGAATACACACTGAAATTAGAAAATTTACACTGTGGAACAAAACCAAAAGAAGTTGAAATTCATTGGAACCGTGGATTACTACTACTATTTGCAACTCTAGAGCTTGCTGTGATATCTTTCCTATCAGTCCATTTTAAGAGAACTTACAGACATAAGCAAACAAAAATCCCAAAACAAACAAGAAAAAAAAACCAGAAAACCCACAAATTTTCGTCCTAAAAATCTTAATTTAACAGCATCAAAGTTTATTTTATTTTCAATTCTCTCCATCCTTATACACATACAAGGTCAACCATGCAGCTGTTGTCAACCCCTGGACGAAAGGAACAACATTTTAGACAAAGAGTGGGAGTGGAATAGCTGACAAATAGCTGTTTAGGACCCAAAATTAAACTTCACTGAAGACGCTTAACCGAGGGGGAAAAGCAGAAAAAAATTAAGTCTATTTCATACCTACCTCCTCAATCCTACCTCACCCTCCCCAAAAATTACAAAAGAAAAAATATCTAGGGGCATAATAATTTCTATAGGGCACTAAGTGCTATCTTTCACCAGTCAAACAGAACTTGAAAAAGAAACTGCATGGAAGAACCAAACAGCATAAATCTAACAAAATAACCCCATAAAGCAGTTCAGGAAGGTGCTACTTCACCTGAGGAAAAGAAATATAGAACTGGTTTGAGATCAACCCCTTAAAAAGAACCTTTAGATAAGCAGTGGACAGGAGAGGCCTTATACAGTGCAGTCAGAGTAAGACTTATACAGATTCACCTCACCCTGACCACATAAATTTAGGAAAGAGAGAGTGACTGAGAATCTGAAATTGCTAGAATAGCAACATGAAATAATTCAAGCAAGGTTCAACAACCTTTCTTGAGTTTTGAACCATCTTTACCTTCTAAACTTTTCCCTCTCCTTTTTGTCTGCTAGCTGCAATTCCTCTCTTTTTCTTCTCACATAGTTATTCTCAGCATTTGTCTTTTCTTATTTTTTTCTTTTTTTTTCCTTTTTCATGTTTTAGCTCTGTAAATGTTATTTTGCTGAGTTTCAGTCAGCTAAACACAAACTTGTTTTTCCTGATTTTTTTTAAAATTCATACTAGAAGTTTGATACCAAACAACAAGCTGAAAATCACTGATTTCCAAATAAAATTTTACTAAAACATGCCTCTCAACAAAGCCATTTGGTGGGCCATTCAGAATGCTCTGCTGTCAAGGTCAAACAGCAAAGTCTGACAATCCTCTTCAGAGCCTTCTTCCCCATCTCAACCAGTCAGGTATTCCCACTGCTTAGTTATTCACATATGCCTCAGCCTGCTTCATTCTCTTAATTTATTTTTCTGCTTATCTTAAGGAGTTTAAACATAAGCTAATTTTGAGTCATTCATACTGAAGGCTTAATGCCCTCTAAATCTAATTTTACGGTATCTCCAGGCTGTTGCAAAACTCAACCCAAAAAACATTATAACATAAGTCACAACTCCAGATCCTTTTTATCCCCAAAACTGTGAGGAAAGCAGTTCGTTTCCAGCTAGGAGTCAGGCTGTTGTCTTCCCTTTACCTTAACTGGATTCTGTCTTTTATATACCTATGCTGATATATTTTATACCAGCAAGCTTGGCCATACTTTTCCTCCATTCTCTCACCACCAAAACCTCCTAATGCGAAACACATAGAGCTTAACCCACACCTGACATGAACAATCTGTTTATATGTCTATTTCTTACAATTCTTTTCATGTTTTATTACTAACATTTTGAAAGAGGGATTTTTCCTAAACTTGAGAAGTTCCCTGCGTGGTTAGATTTTAAATACAACCATGCCAACTGTCTAAATAATAACAGAAAAGTTATATCTTTCTGTCCACATCTGAACAGTCCTATAATATACTGCTGAGAAAAACCTGTGTATGATATATCTTAATCTTTCCACTTAGCTGCCATGTTACATTAATAAAACTACTGATGTCTGAGATGTGAGATTACAGAAATTACTTAAACCTCTCATACAATAATTTTAAGTGAATAAAGGAAGTCCCCTTCCAACCATTCCTTTTTTTTTACATCATTATGAAATAGCTATGCACCCTGGATATGTACAGCATAATAATAATTTTCTATTGGAGAAACTGAAAAACCCTAGTACTACAAGAGTACTGCAAAGAAGCAGAAACCTGGTGCTTCTACAGGTTTTTCAAGAGATCTGTACAGAATACAAAGACTAACAGGCATTGAGTGCAGTTTACTTGCTGGATTTCGTTTATTCTGAAACTTCCTCATGTTATTTTCTGAAGGAGATTTGAGCAGATTGGTAGTTCCCTTTGCAAAACACTTTTCCCCATTTAATATCTACCATTAGCTCCATTGCTTCCATTTTTTAGGGTGGAATGTAATTGATAACAAACACTGAGTCCAAAAGGAGCCAAAAACCTCCCTGGAAGGTTCTAAAGTCTTTTATAGAAAAGGACATCGCTAAGCCAGATATTTTATTCCAATAAAAAGCTTACTCCATAGTCCTGTGCAATATATCTAGTAATAGTAAAAAGTCCTCTTTAATCTATATAGTGCAATTAAGGCCTATTTGAAATTCACTCTCACAGAAAGGAGCTTTCTGTCAGGCACCTTAATCTATTTTGAAATTTGAAATTACACAGATCCTGTTCCTAGGCAAAGTATACTTTGTATTTAAGATTTTCAGTGGCAATCCCACCATGCTGCAAAAATTGAGCAGAATTGCCAGTTTTCCTACTGAAATTCCAGCAATAAAACTAATTTCTAGAATACACCAATATTTTTAATGAGTATTTTATATGATTTCTGCTCTTTTTACAAAGGAAATACTACTTTAAATCTCTTGACAGTTATTGTGCTTTGACAGCACATTTGTCAAAAAAGCTGTAGGAGTAAATTTGCTTCATCATAATATTTTACAGTTTTACAGCCATACATGGTTTTCTTTTTTGGAGTCAATAGTGGCCTTTTGCTGTCCATAGTGTGGGTAAAAATAAATAAGAAAAATATTTTTTCTAGAGAAAAAGAAAAAAATTAAGCTCTTCTCTCTGAATTCTTACATATCAACAAAAGTCTAATATAAAACCAGCTTTTAACTTTTTTCTTGCTAATAGTACGTTGACAAGTTTTCATTAAGATGTTTACATTATTTTAGCCTCTCACTTTAAAAGAAAGACATAAGTTTAATAATTTACTACTCATCATTTAGCACTGAAAAATACACAGCAAAGGTGGTTAAAAATAGATCTGCTCAGCTGCTTCTCTTCACAGAGAAGTGAATTAAATTAAGTGAAGTTGCTGGTTTGCTCTTGTGTACTTGGAGTCTCTTCAGCAATATGGGTCATCAAATACTCAATAGGGTCTATCATAGATAGCATGTTGCAAAAACAGTGTAAAGGAAGATTATATGGAATAAGATGTGGAAAGAACATCCATCTGTTTTCTTTCCACAAGATATACTGGAAGAGTTTTATGAGACAAAAAATTGTATTTTACAGTCAGACTTTCACCATCCATTAATAAACCCATAACCCCTGTGAAAAATAAAAAGAAATTGAAAGCTTTAGAAATGTATCCAATGCACTTAGAGAGCAGTATTTAAAGGAAATGAATCTTGAAACCAAAGCAATTCAAAATAGCAACATTTCAGCTTTGAACTGCAAGCTTTCTTTTAATTTGAAATTTTCAGTCACTGCAGCTGCCATGGGATATCTATGGTCAACTTCAGGAGCCCAGTAGAAGATTTGCAAACATAATGTTGAGGCCACATGCACTCAGTGAAAATTTGGAAACCTCTGTTCAATCCCTAGGAACTCCCAATAGAAAGTGACACAAATCATCCAGTTCTTAAGTGCCAGAAGCCATACAAGGACAATAAATATCCTTCAGCACAACATCAGCAGCCAGACAAAGGAGGTGACTGTCCTGCTCTGCACTGCTGTGGCCTCACCTCGAGCACTGTGTGCAGCTTTGGGCACTGCAATATAAAAAATACTCTATTAAAGAGCATCCAAAAGATAGCTGTAAAGGCGCTGAAGGCTCTGGAGGGGAAGCTGTGTGAAGAATGGCTGAGGTCACTTGGCCTGTACAGTCTGGAGGAAACTGAGGGGAAACCTCATCGCTGCCTACATGCTGCTCCTGAGGGGAAGAGGGACTGGCACTGATCTCTTCTTGCTCATGACCAGTGACAAGACCCGAAGAAAAATCATGAAAAATCATGAAAAATCATAAACCTGCCCCCTGTGTGAGGGGAGGTTCAGGCTGGATATTGGGACAAGATTCTTCGCTCAGAGTATGGTTGGGCACCAGAACAGGCTCCCCAGGGAATTAGTCACAGCTACAAGCCTGAGTTCAAGAAGCACATGGTGTGACTCTGCTCAGGGCCAGGAGTTGGATTTGATGATCCTAATGGGTCCCTTCCAGCTCAACATATTCTATGATTCTAAGTGTGCAGCTCCTTACTTATTCACAGGGCTAATGGAGGAAATACAGAAAATAACACTTGTCTTAGCTCAAGCAGTGTTATCAGACTTATTTCATGTGTCTTATCATTTGGTGTCTGCATTCAGGAACACTCCTAAAAAGTAAGATGACAGCATAACTTCTTTCTTCCTTCCCAGTACTAATGTAAGGTTTTTCAAAATCTAAGAGAAACCACTGTGAAAGTACTGTATATTTTATCCTCTGTTATAATGCATTTGTTTTAAGTATACCAGATCAAATAATTATTAAAATAATTTGGGGAAAATGGATGCTATTCTAACTGAAAACAGATTTATTGTGCAGATTGCTATTTTTTTCAGAGAAAGAAGAGGTGAGGAAGAGTAGATGAGACTTATTTTTTGAGCAATTTTCAGTTTTATTTGGTTTCCCTAGCTAGACTCACTTGTCTCACTGGAATGAATTGCAACCCATAAAGAGCTGGCTAACAACATGAAAGAGTAAAGAGGGTCAAGCTACTTAAAATTACCAAGTGCAAGATTAAGTAGTGAATCGATCTCAGTTTGTGAGTATCTACAGCAGGACAAAACTTTCATAATGAGTTCTTCGGTCCAGCACACAAAGACACAGCAAGGATGTAAGAGCTGGAAAACAAAGCCATACAAATTCAAAGTAGCAACACAGTGCACACTTTTTATCATAAGAAACCAATCATAGAAACAATTTAGCAGGGTTTGCAATGGATTATCTGTCACTGTCATTGCTAACATCATCTGATAGGATAGCTTTTCTCATTTCTAAAAACCAATATTGCTGCTCAGGGATGCACAGAAGTCCTATTTAGTGTGCTATAGAATAGCTAGGATCATATTGTTTCCTCCTTGCTGAATCATATATGAGTAGTTATATCAGATATCAGTAAAATGAACACACATTAAGAGTTTCCATCCAAAAAACAAATTTCTCACTTGAAGTGTAAGTGATGGCTTAGTTTGCCTTGTCTGGAGGACAATAAAATTCCTAGAAATCTTGAAATTAGTCAGGTTATTATTTGGAAAGAAACAGATATCCCTAAAGAACAATGAAAATTCTGTGTACGTTTATTTTTATTCTTTCTGTTAAGGGACTATACAGTTCCAATGCTTCCCTAAAGAAATATTCCATCTTTCTCTTTATTTGTCATCCACAGCCACTACTCTTCTGTAAAATGGTTTCCTCAAACAGCAGAATCTGATTCTCTCTTCATCTATAAATCAGCTGCAAGCTATGGGCTTCAGGCTGGAATTGCAAAGTGAAGTTCTGCACTCCCTAATTATTCTGTGCAAGCTAGTAATACATCAATAAAAGGGCCAAATATAAAGCCACAAGTATAAAACACCCTTGCTCACTAAATGTATAGAGTTTATATATTTACTACTTACTTTTGCTCACTATATATTCTTTCCCCTTCATTTATATACTTAGTTTCTCTTGGGTGTCAAAAATACACTGTTATCTAAGGGAAATCAGTGTTAGTGAAATATTATGATGCCAAACTCAGGTGCATTTCAGCAGCAGTTCATCATACTTTCTTATGCAGCATCATTCCAATATGATGGTAATGGCAACTAAATTCCAACAGACTACACAGACTTCATTTTTAATCTCTCCAGGGTAATTTTTCTCTACCTGAGAGCTTTATGACTTTACATTCTTCCTTGCATCCCAGAACTAGCTACATTTCCTATGAGCATAAATCTGGAAACAAGTAACTGTGAAATGTATTAAACAAATGAAAAATTTCAATACTGATTATTTTTCTGTCTATGTTCCATCATCCAGCAGACTTGTTCAGCTAGTAGCTGTAAATTTGAAGAACTGTCTTTTAATATGGTTTTAAAATTGGTATTGACTGTACCTCCTAAAGGTCAGACCTGAAGGTATTGTGCTCTTCACTTCTATTTCCCTCCTTCTCTTCTTGGTTGTCAAAACCAGTCCATGAAGACAAGTGCATACACCTTGAAAGAAAGGTTGCCCTAACTGGATTGCATTTTGCTAAATTGTCATGTATTTGTCTTATATGTATCATGTTTGGTTCACATAGAGCTAACTATAATTTTTTTTTTCTTTGGGTGAGGGGAGAAATTCCTATTGAGTATTATTTGTGAAGACTGTCTTGTCTTTATCACATGAAGGTCAAGTCAAATAAAGCTAGGTTTTTGTTTATTGGTTTATGTTTGCTACTTTTTATTTAAGGCATTTAATTATTTCTGTCCCTGCAAAAATGAAAAAAAAAAAAAAAAAAACCAACAAAAACCCAATAAATTCTTCTGGCTAGGAAAATAAACCAGGAAAATAAACAGGAAGAAAATTCCATAGGAAATAGAAAAGGTTAGTTTCTCATCTTAAGGATGGAATGAAGAAAAGAAAAATCCTTTCTGCATAGCAATTTCTCCAAACCATTTTATTTTATTTAAAGCTTGTGATATGGGAGAAGTGAGTCATGTTATATCTAGCCCATAAAAAAAGTTCCATTGAATGATGAAATTCAGGGCAAATATTTTTTTATGTGGAGCACTCCATATACATTTGATGGAAGGGCAAAAAATGGAAATCAATGCTGATCTTAACCCAAGAACTTTGGTTGAAAATAATAGCAGACTGGGACTGGCTAAGAAATGAACAGCAGATCAAGCGTGAAAGATTTCCTGCAGACTGTGCTTGTGCAGAGTTTTACCCTTAGCTCAAGGAACAGACCAGGTTATTGATCAGTCAAGGATTTCTCTTTAAGTCCCACAGAGGATTTCTTTTTACATAAATTACTTTTAATTGCCCATTTATTTTTGTATAGGACTAGAAGCAGGTATATATGACAGCCTCTAGTCATACTTATATAGAAAAGGTTAAACTACAATTTTTTTATTTCAGAAGTTCAGAAAGAGTCAATAATTCATATGTGGTGTAACCACAGGCAAAAATCCCAGGTATTTCTACACATACCAACCAAAATCTATTCATGGCATACTCTCTACTGTATTTATGTGGGAGCTTCATTTCACAGTTCCTAGTTATTCTCTCTTGTACTGAATAAAATTCCTTTGTCCTTTCTGTGGTCCCTAAGGTTTAGTTACTGAGATTCCAATTACATTTGTTGAGAGCCCACTTGCTGCAATTCATTCTTAGAAGTTCATTGACTGAAAACTTTACAATTAAAAAAAAATAATAAATAAATAAATAAACAAACCCCAAACCCAACAGGTACTGAGGCTACTTTGAAATTCCATTCTGATTCAGAAATGCAACAGAAAATACAGAGGCATCTGGGAAAGGAATGCTCTAAAATGTATAATTTACAACATTGATCCTGCAAACAAATGCATTGTTGTGAGCAACCACTGACAAACATCATCATCTATTCTGGCTTTGATTGGTTGGGCTGTAGATGTGGTAAAACTTCTGATTTATATCTTGTTTTTAATTTCCTGAAGAGTAATTTTATGATGATGCCTAGAGCATGTGAGAGGCCTTTTCCTTAGCTTTGTCATAAATCTAAACAAATAAATTATAATAGTAATGGTACTTTCCTAAAACATGGCTAAAACTCTTACTTGGTGCTATAAAAAAGGGGGGAAAGGAAGAGGTAATTCCATTTTTCATAGCATCAATTTAGAATCAATTTAACATAGCCACATAATGAAAACTAAATGAGAGAATCATGCACATTTATGTGTCAACAAGATATACTTATGTGTAAAACACTGTTACCTTCAGTTACTATGATGTTTTTCATTTTTATACTGCTAAATTCTTTACTTTTACAATCATCATTTGCATTAGAAAGATAACTGTAGATATGTTACAGAATACTATCTTCAAACAAACATAGAATAAAACAATGTAAATGTGCACACAGAAAATAGCACTAAAAACAAAGTGCTTCAAGAAGAATGCCCCCAAAATATATTGGAAATTTACACTGCTCATAATTTCTATCCCTATCTAAATCTTTAGTAATATGCTTAACAATATATTTACTGAGAAGACTTGGATTTTAGAATGCCACTGAAATTAAGTATTCCAGACATATACTAGATGAAAAAAGCTGTGTCAGATTTCATAATACAAAATAATAGGTCCAAGGAGCCATATCTGGACAAGAACTTAAGGGTATGGCTCATTATAAAGATAAAAATTGTACCAAGAACTGAGATAAATTGAAATAAAAGGAAAAAGTCACGCATGATAAAAATCACCTGGAAGTACAATTCAGAAATAGCTCTGTTCAGTGCCCAACTATTTTTAAAATTTGACAGAAATACAGAAGTTCCAATAGTGTGTATCTCAGTTGCCCCTATTAAGATATGAGATTGCTGATTCATGCACATCTCTCACAGATTCTTGGTTATTAGGTTTCTCCAAATTTCTGTTTCACAGATTTTGAGGGTGGCATTATGAAACTTTCAGATATCTGTTGGGGTGACAGTTAAGTGGTGATGAGGATAAACTGTAATCTTTGAATAAAGATTTTTCCCCAATGAAATAATAACCAAAGTAATTCTAAAATCCAGCTCATTAAAGAAATGGTCAAAAAGGATAAAAATTTTCATTCAATTATATATGACAAAAAATAAAACAGATCTAGCAAACTAAATATAAAACTATAGTAAAGCAGGTGATACTTTGAGAGGAAACTTGAGGAAGGCATAAAATAAAATGTTTTCAAGCACAGAAATAGGATGACCATAGAGTCAGTGGGGCCAGCAGATTATCAAAGTACAAAAGGCACACTGAAGAAAGGGAAGACCACTGCAGAAATCACAAGGGAATCCTTTCATCACTGTTCACTATGAAGAAGGTCAGGAAGGTTCCCTTCCTCACAAGGTATGAGACAGAGAAGCTATTTTTTTTATGAAAAGCATCAATAGAAGAGGTTTCAATACAAATTAATAAATTTAACAGTAACAGTTGTCAGGACCAGACAATTTGTTCAAGAGTGAAGGAAGTCTAGTATGAAGTTGCTGAGTTACTTACTGCACCATATAAACTATTTCTCTAATAAGACTCCATGTCAAGAGGAATAAAAAAAAGAATGGAAGAGATAAAACCCTTGAGAAAGAAATCATGCAAAGACTCAGAGAAATACAGAATAGCAAATTGGATAGCCATCAGGAAAGTATTACTATTCTAGAATCAATAGATGATAGATAAATATGAAATATTTGCTAAAGATCCACATGGCTTTTAGAGATTTTTGGGAGGACTCCTGCCTATCAGATTAATCTGTTAACACCTTTGAAGGTGTTAAGAAGCACAGATTAATTGATATAACAATTCTGGATCATCAAAATGCTTTCTGAAAAGTTTCCATTCTCCAATATTTCACCCATGTTGTTCTTCCTTTTTCCATTCCTTTTGTTACTTCTGTTTTTATTAAATGCATTCTTTTTAGGTTAACTATGTTAATGTAATTTCATATTCTACTTTTTATTCTTTTTTCCAGCTGCTATAGTTTCAAGTTACTAAAAATCTGAAAATCAGAAAAAGCTTTGATGCACATTCATAGAAAGCTATCTAGGCTATTGATCAGCCAAATTGCAGAATTTCCTAAGGTTCTTTCATAATGAAATTCTGATACTGCTCCCTCCTAATTTAATGATAAATGCATCTCCTGGGATAATACACAACTCAATTTTTGGCCCTGTGTTTTTTCTCTTCAAAATGTAATTGATATCAAGTTAACAACAAACACTGTCAGTTCTCAGAGGCAAATGTCCTGTACCATACAGAAAAATGACCTGAAGTGAGTCAATTTTTCTGAAAAGTGGGCAGAACTCGCCTTGTATTGTTCTGAAAAAGCAAGATAAGAAAATATTTTTTTAAGAAATTCAGAGAAGGAAAATCTTCCAAATACTGGACTTTGATGTCCTACTTCTAATAGCCTTTCAAATAGTCTTTTTTAAAGTGAAGAGGTATTAGCAGCCATATTTGGACCTAGCCATAGATGGTGGTCATTGTTTATTTTATTTAATTGCTTTTTGCAGAACTGCAGGGGTATAAATCAAATAAGAATATAGTTGAGCTAGACAATGTAGCTATGATTGCAATTCAGAGCTTGGTCTCAGCTGTGAACTCTGTGTCTTAATCATGCAAAGGATTAAATTCTTTCTCTTTATAACAAAAGAAACACGCCCCTGTTAGCCCTGTTTCAATCCTCTGTTATTCAATTAGAGTATTTAAATTAAATTTGGTTTATGCAAGCAAACTCAATTAAACCTTACAAGGAAATGTCTCCCAGGTTCATTTACTAAAGCTTTGTTTGTGGAGGATAGAAATTTACCCTTTGAGTGGCATCTACAGCATTCAGCAATATCATATACAGTGCACAACTATCCATTTCATTTTATAAAATATTACCAAAATATGTCCTTTTATGAATCCTATTTCTTTCTCCTTTTTTTTTTTTCTTCAATTAGAAAGATAATAATATATGTCGAAAAGCCACAACAGAGAACACAATGTTTAATAAATATCAAGAGGAAGCTATCCAGCCTTAGGTCAATTTGTTGCTGCTGCTGCTCATTGTTTTGCTTTAGTTATTGCACATTTTATCTGTGTTTAATTCTTTTATTGCCTAGTTACCACCAAAGATTATCATATAAACTAGAGAAAGGGGAAAAAATATGCCTGTCTCCCCCTGCTCCCACAATAAAATAAATAAATAAATAAAGCCTACAAGGCAGAAAAAACCTACTGTATTTCAGTATAGAAAAGAGCATATGGGCTAATATCTAAAACCTTAAAATATTGCCAGGTAGTCTATTTACTATAATTAAAAATATCCCTACCAAGCACATAATACTGTTTGCAAAAAAGATTATCTTGGCCTCTGCAATGTCAGTTTTGTTCATTTGAGCTATAGCTGAGGTTAGCACTGGACTGTACAACACAGCCTTTGAAAGCAAAAGTAAGCACAACAATTTTTTAAAAATCATCATTAGTCTGAAAAAGTTAAAACAAAAACTATCCAAAATATTATTAGTGGTAGCCCAATATGGCACAGCAAATAAAGAGCAAGTGACTAACTACTTGTCTATAATCAATAAAATTAGCCACAAAATGAAAAAAAGATAATTTTTCAATTTACATAAAAGGTTTTGTTATCCAAGTTGCCATTTGTAGAGGCATTATAGTGCCAAATAATTGGAAATGTCCAACAAAAATGTTCAAGTTCATGTAATATACCATATGTGAACACCTCCACCCTTACTATAAATCACCACAGTTTTCTTTTTCCAAAAGTTCTGAACTGAATGAATGAATTCTTAACAGCAGTGTGAAAGAATTCCAATAAATATTTAAAACAATTTTGGTGGGAGCTTTGAGGTTGTTTTGGTTGGTTGATTTTTTTTTAACTTCAGCACTGTTGTTCTACTCCCGCAGAAAACTGTGGCAAAGTGGCTTTTGTTCCTGAGAGAAGTCATCCATTAGATTCCAGCCAGAAGTGGGATCACACAAAATTCCAGGTCACATCAAAAGCAACCAATCAAAAGGCAAGGAATGAGAGGCCATTTTTAGGATACAGTAAATATTTTCAAAGAACCCTCCTAGTGATGACTTTCTGTTAGTGGCTACAAAGACACATTGCTCAGATCACCAGAGGCTGACAGATTTTGCATTTCTTCTTTTTGTATAAAAAAAGCTTGTCAAGAATTTTTGAAAAACTGTTTCTGTTTTGGGGGAAGTTGCTATCAAACTTGTTGCAAATTTTGCCATTTCATTCATACTTTTGGCTAGTCCAAATTTAAAAAATCTCCTACTATCATTCAGAAATGTGGGTCATCACATTAATTTGTATAAGTTACATGCTTATTCAGCATATGTGCATAATCCAAAACAGTACAAGAATTGCTGTTCCTAAACATATTTCAAAATGATGTCATACATATTTTGAGGATTTTTTTGGTTTTCACAGTAAGATATATTATGCAGGAGAACAATATTGCTAAATAGAAATGGAGAAAGAATGTAGGGGAAAAATGGACAGAGAAAAGCAGAGATATATTTTTAAAAGTCAAGGGAGTAGGCAGAAAATTCATACATGTAATTAAAAAAAAAAATGGGAACAAGATAAATGAAAATTCAGAGATAAAAGAACCCAGGAAATGAGATTACATATTTTTAGCAAGTCCAAATATTATCTGCACTAATGAGCACTAGACAGAAAAAAGTTTCACCATCTTTCTGGAAAAAGTTTCCCATCTTTCTGGGACTGCAAGGAAACCAACAGAGAAGTTTGGCAATTGAAGACCACAGCCAGTCTTAGTGCTTTTATACAATGTGCTGTATCCCCTGCAGTCACAAGAAAAAGGGGTGTAGTTGCAGTGAGTGAAGGATATGAATAATACTTTAAATAATTCCTTAAATAATTTTTTTGTACCATGAAAATTTATTTCTGAAGTCAGTATAAGAGTACTTGTAGCTACACTTATCTAAAAGGAAGGAAATATTTGTCCACTTGGCTGTTACTCCAAGGTTGAATCATTTTTGGTGTTGCTACTCAACCTGCCTAATAGGATGAAACATGCTTGCAGGGAAGAGGGATATACCATCACTACTCCATAAGAAACCACTAAAACATTACTCAATGTTCTGTTAGTATCTGAGATGACCTGAGATTGATCCTTTAAGGTGAATGGAATTTTAATAAATTAACACTGCTATAACCTTCAAAATTAAATTTTAGGCACTCTGCAATAATACAGAATATCATTTTAATGCCTGTTATAACTCTAAATGAGTGGTTTTAACGAGAATATGGGCAGAAACCATGCATAACCTCTGGCAACATGGAAAGGGATTTCTTAATCCACTTTCTGCTTTCTAGTTGACTGGCAGCACACAATGCAAAACAGCAAAAAGTAAATTCCAACTCATTCATGGCAGAGACTTAAAAAGCAACAATTCCCACCTGTTCCTTGCCACAACACACTTATCAATTTTTCTAATTATTAGATTCATATACAGTTTTAAATGTTCTAATTAATTCTGCTAATTATGTGACATCATTGGGATAGGATCAATTAGCCTTCAGCATGCCCTGAACTTGTGCTAGAGCTGTGGATTTACCTTATAATTACCAGCTCTGATATTTGCTGTTCCCAGACGCTGAAAAAATCATGGTTGCTGATTATAAAACATGTGCATTGGATCTTTCCTAAGTGGAAGACCTTTCGGAAAAATAGCACGTCGATGATACTGGTTGTTTTATAGATTCACTCCACATGATTTTTACAACAGATGAAGGATGTTGAGTCCCCAGATCATACACTTTCCTCTTCCACTAACTTTAACAATAGTTTCTAGCACTGCCTGTTTCCTTGTTTCCAGTTTTCTCTGGAGAGAACTGTCAAGAGATGGAGATCAATACTTCATGCTTTTCAGTACCCCTCAATTTTAGTTTTCCATCCTCTTCTAACTCATTGTTAGCTTTTCTTCTCCTTGATAGCTTTACATTTAATGCACAACTTTTGCAATAGTCAAGACAAGCTTCTGTTGTGAGCTACTAAGAAAAACAACTGATGGAAAAAGCACCCTCTCCCTACTAGCGCCAGGACATGCACAAAGTGACTTCCTTCTTTTAGGTGCTGCTCTTACCAACAGAGAGATACCTCTGTCATCTCTAATGGCCAGTAATAAGGACTACAACACTAACCCACATCCCAGTATGTCATGCTGCAATGCAGAAATTTCATTTGCGCTACATTACAAATATAGTTTTTGTTTAAACAATGGCACTGCCCAATGCTCTGCTTGATCTTGACTAGGTTGCATATGATGGGTATAATTTTATGTTTACATTACCTTTACATGTTCTGTGTCACTGTATTACATGTTCTGTGTCACTGTATTACATTTTCTCTTTAATTATATTAGTAGGAGAAATGTGAATTAAAATATTCAAGGTTTTTTATAAACTAAGCAATAAGGAGATTAATGCTTCTAAGTGATTAGAAGGAAAGCTTCTCAGTATATATACTATGTAAAGCATAATAGTACACACCAAATAATTTTCAGTGACTAAAGCAGCATTTAGAACTTTTTTTTCTGCACCTGTCACAGTTTTGAGGCTGCTTCTGTCACATAATAAGCTGCCCAAATCCCAAGGAAGCAGCAGTCTTCTGCATGGGTTTGTTCAAATTCTTTATTGGAGCCTGTGTTTCTCTCAGAACAGAGTAATGGATGACAACTACTCTTTTTTTCTTAACAGTAGTGGAATGCTCTACAAAAGATGGCAAAATACCAAAAAAGGAGAACAGTCTGGAATTCTCTGTATATTAAAAAACTGGATCTCCAAATTCACTAATCTGAATTATATTCTGTGCTTTGTTCCTCCTGAAGAAATGGATATGCTTCTCAAAATTGCTACTCAATTAACATGTAGAAGGGCCCCTGAATATTTAAAAATCTCAGCCAGAGGACTGGCAGTCTCTGATGGAAAGGTCAGTTTTCAATTGAGAGATTTTTTTTCCCATTTCTGTGCAATAGCCCATAATGAATGAGCAAACTGTGTTTCAGGATTGTAGCTCAACTGGAACACAGAAATTAATTGTGCCAATCAGTCAGCAAGTAGCAACCTGTCGCAAGTGCTTGCACATATTAACTATGAAATGAGTCAAAAGAATAAATATTCAGCATGAAATCCTTCCAAGAGCATAACGCAGTTATGTTTGCTTCCAGTAAAATTCACAGCACAGCTGTATTTGTTGTGCCAAACAGAGATGGAAATCTAAAGCCAAAATTGGATTAATTAAGCGAGGGTTGTAGGATCACCACAGGCTGATCCCAGCATAACAAATGAGAGGATGCTTCCAGTTCTTCCTGTGTGCTGGCCAAAATAATTGTTCTGTAGCAAGCTGTACTTGGAAAGACAGCTCTGAAGGCCATGCTATTTGGGTAACCTTTTACAATTAAGCCACAAATTAATCTGCTTGTTAATGTTTGTCATCATGGAAAGACACTTTAAAAATCCTAGATACATTATTGCTGCCCACTACAGCCATCTGCAACAATCAGCTCCTTGGAATAAATGTTGAACTAGTGCATTTTGAGCTAAGGCCGTGCTGAAAATTAATGGCCTGGAAAGGTTGTGGGTTTTATCCATTTTATTATATATGGTGTGTTAACCATGTACATATGGTATTATTCATGTATTAAAATCATTCTAACAAAGTAAAATTACTGAGATAAGTATTGAATTCTCTGTTTCTGTTAAGGGAGAATGGCTCAGCTACCACCCTCGCCAATGCACTTGTTGCTGAGAGGAAACAAACCTAACAAGAAAAATGGAACCACCAGAACTGCATTCCTAGGAGCTGAATATAACAGATGAAAAGCTTGAAATTGAGCGACCCAAAAACCCCTCTTTGAAGAAGTGGGGAGACATAACTGAGAATCCATGAGACAGAACTCCAGGCACACAAACTCAGTCTTAAAGGGAGCTTCTTAACAATCGCACAGCAAAACCCCAGGTCTCGCTATTAAAGGGCAGTAAACATCCCCAAGTTTAAAAGTTTATCTAAGCCAGATCTCAGTAGCATTGGATGAGGCATAACAGGGCAGCCAAGATGAATTCTTCTTGTAAATATTGATAATTTTGCTACTTATTTTTACTCATCATCACCCAGTTTGCTACCTCATAATTAAGACCACAATCTTTTGATTTGCTAAAATAATTCCAGTTTGATTTTACCTGCAGAACATTTTCTGACAGAAAAGAAACTAGGTGAAGGCAATAAACCTGCAGCTCATTTCCCAGAGTCAATAGATAGAAATCAAATGGTGTATACCTATCACATGTATGTACAACTTTAAAAGATTTAGAGATCTTAGTGCTGTTTGAGGAATTGCTTCATCCTGCTAACTCAAACTGAAATTCAGTATAGGGACTGGAAATACCTCTTATTTTCTGGGGAAGCTTTTCCTTTAGAACCTATAATAGCACTTATTCTGTAAGGAACAGGAAACAATAGCACTCCTAAATCTTCATGAAAATTTGGCAAATTAAATAGATAAATTGTTAATTTATAATCAAAAGAAACTTGTTTGTGTCTATGAAGAGCATTTTAATATACCTATTACCCTAATATTCATACATCACTACCTATATGGACATTAAATGAGAGTATTAGAACTAATGCACTTGGTTTAGAATTTTCTTTCCACTGCGTCTCTTTTTGTCTATTATTTTTCTTAAATACTGCTACTTGTACCTAAATAAGAACTCTGATTAAGATCTAATTCTGCAAAAGCCTTACAGTTTCTTTCCACTATAGAAAATCATAGTATCATATATTATTCTGACTTGGAAGGGACCCAGAAAGATTATCAAAGTACAGCTCCTGGCCCTGC
Organism: Zonotrichia leucophrys gambelii; assembly: GCF_028769735.1. Taxonomy (NCBI): domain Eukaryota; kingdom Metazoa; phylum Chordata; class Aves; order Passeriformes; family Passerellidae; genus Zonotrichia; species Zonotrichia leucophrys. Next base: position 21,620,493 of record NC_088173.1, on the reverse strand, counting down.
ACAGGATCAACCCAAAAATCACACCATGTGCCTGAGAGCATTTTCAATGCAATAGAAATGCAGATGGAGAAGAGGCACCTGGAAAGGAACCTTATGCACATGGTCAGAGTGCTAGCTGCACTCCCTTCCTGGGAGAACAGGCTTTGTTAAAAGAATCATGCTATATTATAAGCAGCCTTTTCATGTTTTCACTCACTGAAAGATTCATGTAGCCTAACATCTTCCACCAGTGCAGTGACTACAACTACTGCTATATGTTCAGCAGGGGAAAAAAGCCCTAGAAAACTTGAGCATAGTGCTGTGCAGGGCTGTGTAATTTTTAGAACAAAATATTTTGTGACAGATGTAGAATCAAGCTTCAACCAACAATAAGAGCTGTCAGTGAGACTGAAGTTAAAAAAAAGTAAGAAAAAGGTGGGGAAGAAAAAAGAGAGCTATCATCTTGTTTAACACTAATTAGAAATCAACCAGAAATTCCTTATGTAGAAGTTGCTTGAAGCACTATAATAATGATTAAAAGGCTTAACCGCAATTTTGAATAAAGTGATCTAAACAGATAACAAGGATAATTTATTTACTTTTATAAATGAAACCAAGTGTCAACTAACACTGACTCTGAGACCCAGTGTCTGAAACATTAAAAATTCTTTAGTGGAAGACAGGAGCTGAGGGTTGTACTACATCAGCTTTTCAGAGTTAACACCAAAAGATGACTCTAATTAGCAAGGCTAGTGTTACTGTTCAGGTACAGGTTTGATTTTCTGACATCCACTGGTATAGATGAATTCACAGATTTAAGATAAAATTTATCAGGACTCAAGAAAGAAGAAAAGACAAATCAACTTCAGGACTTGTGATACTTCCACATATAGGATAGAAAATAGAAAAGCAAAAAGAATGTCTCACAACCACCAATAAAATGATAAGAGAAAGTTATCTTCTGATTATATAACTTCTGCAGTAAAAGAAGAAACTAAATTCAAATCAAACCTCTGAACTTTATAGTGTGGTTTGTAAATAGACAAAGCTTTGCTCTACAGATAAATGACAGTAGCTGCTAAGTGTTTGACTACCTTATTTCAGCTATGTTAGTATACAACATTCTATCTAGATTGTGAATATCAGGCAGGTGGTCAATTTTAATGTCTATTTATTAATGCCTACTATAATCAAGAATACCATAAAGCAAGGCGTAGTTGAAATTTAGTTAACAAAGAATCCTGTTCTTCTAAGAAGCATAGAAAGAGTGCTGTGGCTTTTGAGCACAATTATCACCAAGTGAAAGAGCAGTCAGATAAATCCCCAAGAACATAGTTTAATATTTATCAAGATATACTTTAAGAAACTAAATATGTAGGAAGCTAGTTTGAGCTAGAAACATTTTCCCGTGTGCAATTCATTGGGGAATCAAATGCAGAATTCTGTCTCCCAACAGAGAGTCTGCATCATTATAGCACCTGAGACTGCTTCAAGTGCATGTGCAATCCAGTGTGACAACTCTAAAGTAAATTTGTACTCACAAAATTACTAACAAGTTGTTACCTAGGTTTTGTATGAGAGCAGATGAGAGGAAAATCAAATTATTCTGATTAAAGCATGAAAGAAATTATTTATGGGCATGATCAACTATCTTTTTGAAGTAGGTACATGCAGAAACTTGTGGGCTCATGTGCTGAAGTGTTTGATGAAGAAAAACCATAATCAGAATACCGTCCCTGAACACTGAAATAATGCTGCCCATGCAGTCATTTTATAAAGCAGCATGAGGATAAATGCTAGTGCATAGCCAACATATCTTTGTAGTGATTACTAGAGACAGGACAGAGATAGATAGTGATTATCAACAGGTAAAAGTGTACAACTTGATGCACAGATTTTGGAAGCGAAAAATCTAGCTTTCACCTTCAGACCAAAATTATATTAGGGGTTATATTGCAAGCCATTTCATCACAAAACTTCTTAGTTGATCAAAAGTCTGCAATAATTTCCACATGGTATGCTGAGGCTGATAAGGTGGGCAAGAGTCCTAGAAGATGGTTCAAACAGAACGTACTTTACAGTCTATTTATGCGCAAAGAATAAATTATCAGCATATTACAGTAAAGATGTGTGTCTGACAGAGGGCTTGAAGATACCAAATAAATCACTGAATAAGGTGACTTGCCAAACACTCTTAAAAATAAGTCTTATTCCTGGAAAGCGTACTTGTAAGATAGGTTGGAGGCATTATTTTATTTCTCTCAGGAGTTTTAAACATGACATCAGGTTCCCAGTCCAGACTGTAAAAGGCATATTTCAGACGTGATATGTAACACTTGTAGCACAGATGTAATGCTTCAGAGATGAAGCAAAAAGGGCACCTCAACAAAGGAGGTGTAAATCAAATCTAGAAAAGTCTGGACAAAGTCTGATCTCCAAGGCTAGCTTGAAGAAGAACACATAATATGAGAATAAATAGTATTAACAGTGGTAGAAACCAGAAGGGGAACTGTGTATTGAGGAATCTGAGTTATCATTTTGTCCATAATGTGGTGTCAGAGCAATTTTCCTTTGTGAGGAACACATCTTTTACTAGAGGGATACCAGAAAACAAAACCCTATACAAAAGATGAAGAGCTAAAGTGTTAAAAGTAAACAACAGTCAAGGTGCAGTATGGGTTAAAAAATCAAAAATATGAAAGCTGGACCAAAGCCTTCCTCTCTGTATGTTTATTTGAATGCTATACAATATCACCATATCTCAAGAAAATTAAACCAAATCAAAACACAATTCCTCAATAAAAAGCCCATCTGGTTTCACAAGGCTTGCATCCCTTTGTATTATTACCCAACATGCAGCACTTAAAATACTTTGAGAACAGCCTGGCCTTACTGAAGTCAGTGGGAAATTTGAAATTGTTTTCAGAGGAGCCAGGATGAAAGTCAGCAGTCCCATTGATTTCAGCAAAACTATAAATTGTCTGAGGTTATACACAAACATGAATCTTGAGAGGAGCAGGGCTTTGAACAATTCAGCTGTGTGTATTTACAAACCAACAAAAATGTTTTAAATCTGGCTGCAACACTGGCATGAGCTTCAAATGAAATTAAGTGCACTATTTCATTATGTTGAACCTCAGCTATATACAGGATAACTGAGGTGAATGTTCTGGATCAGCAGGTGTCAGTCCCCTGCTGTTAAATAAATTTAGGGGAGTAGAGGCAAGAGCAGCATCCTGCAGCAGAGCTGAGGAGCTGTGTGTGCTCTAGCTCTGCCTGAGGGAGCCCCAGCAGACAGGGAACGATCTTTCAAGCCAAGATTCTGGTTTCAAGACCTGTAGTTTTTATTGTCCTTATTTTTATGGAATAGAAAAGAGAGGACATGAGAAAAGATCTCAAGGTGTCCAGGCTCTTTGTTTCTAGACGTGGTATTTCCTTAAATCCTCAGATTGTTTCAGGCTAACATGGGACAGCCTAATTCCCTCAGCTGCACAGATTCTGAAGTCAAAGGCACCACAGGGAGGTTCCAGAACCAGCTCATTGCAACACACTCCAAAGATGGAAGAACTCTACATGCAACTTTGCTTCCGCATGAAAGAGAAACACGAAAAACGTAGGGGTGCAACCTTTACCTTATCTTAGTTAAAAATTTTCTTTTGTTCTTGTTTGCATGTGTATTAAAAGACAGAAAAAAATTTACATTCAAAATTGCAACCAGTTCTAACAATGCCAAGATTTGTCTTTGTAAATTTTGTATCTGGTTCACACAAGCAAATTTAATTTCCTGTCAAATAAATTAAAGCTGAGAAGAAAGGAAGAAACAAACTGTAAAAGTTAGTAGCACCTGAGTGGTACAGCTTATGCCAGGTCAGTGCATTCTGAGCACAAAATGTACTCAGATGACTCCCAAGCCACAGCAAACGCTCATTTTTGTCTTTCCTAAATAACAATTACTATCTAAAAAAATTGGATCTGCTCTTTTTTTTTTTAACTACATTTTGTCATCACTGGCTGAAGAGACTGCAGAAATGTGTTTGTGGGGGGTGTTTGGGGAGGATTTTTGTTTGGTTTTGTTTGTTTAGTTGCTTTAGCATGTGGTAACTAAAAGAATTAAATATAAATGATCCTTCTCCACTCTTACTCTGTTTAGTGTCCTACCCCTATCTGTGAATATTGGGCATGACATGCACAGCTGCTTTTTCCAGTGCACAAGGAAAACATATAATTGCCCTCATACAAACAACTCTTCCTTTTAAGGCTGTGTGTTAACCACAGCAATCTGATTTGCAACCACCACTCTCTAACTTGTCTAATCAACTCTCAAACGGATATTAGATCCAATTCACTGACTGGCTCTTGTCCCTTCTTATAATTTCTTCTACAGCTGATCTCTTAGTTCCATAACAGTATCCACAGATATAAAAGATATATTTAAAGTCATTACTCTTTCAATTCTACTAGACAATACCAGTTATACTGTAACTATTTAACTTTAGTCTTTTATGATCTTATTTACTTCAATTATATTTTTTTACATTATTTAAATTTCACATAAATCCTGTCATCAATAAAATTATTGAAACACATAGCTAACCTTTTCTCAAAAATCCATTACAAAATTGAAAAAGTCCATTGCTTTTTCTCTCCACCTTATAGAAAGCCTTTGTAAAAAAAAAAAAAGGCACCCATAAAACACATACATTTAAATTACTACATTTTAGAAATTGTCACTTTAGTTTTAACAACAAAAAAAAAGAATTCTGAAATACTTCAGATGTCTGCTACCATTGCCTAGCTTGTTAACTTCATATTTAAAAATAGTTCTATTTAAATAAAAATAGAAAATGTAGCCCTTAATGTGCAATCAGGTCAAGTTGTTGATATTATGTAAAAAGTAATTATTTAGCAAATATGTTCTAGTGTTATTTACCACACTTCAATTTTTTTCCTGCCCAAAACTGATAATAAAATAAGTCAAGTTCACCATATGGAAAAGTACCAAAGATCTCTATTTGTAATTATTGCTTGGAAAAAATAGATCAATTAAGTCTTTAACATTAAAAGTTCAGTTCTTTAATAAATAGTTTTTGTATTTTTATTTGCACAGTGTTCAATTTGGTTTAAAGGTGTTTGGGTTTCTTTTTATATAGAGGACATTTGAAGGACTGACTCTACTAAAGGAGAGGAAATTTAATGAGAAAAGGGAATTTTAAATTAATTTTGCAGAGTACTTATGATAAATGAATCTCACCTTTATAGTGATTAACACCTGAGACATTATTTGGTTCCTAAGATATGTTCAGCTATCCAGGGAACAGAAACTATGTTTCATTATTCATGTCACTGATCGAAACAACAAAGATTCTACACTTCAGGAGGAAAAAACATTGAAGGAGTTCTTTATTGACAACATACATACTTATGTCTAATCGTTAAGAATTCTGAAAAAGAACCTATTCTGGAGGGATTTTTTTTAAATATATTTTTTCAGCTTGCTTACCAGAAAATATGCCCAGTATGTCCAATAAATTTTACAATAAAGTTTCTTTTAGTTCTCATTATGGTCTCCATAAAAAACTGGAATACACTCCATTACATGAACTTACCATCACCCTGCCTGGAAAATCCTCCTCATTTTCTTCTTGAGCTTTTCTCCTTACTGAAAACTAAGGTTAAGGAGCAGCAAAGACACCACCTCCTGTCCCAGCGAGAGCTGAGGGCAGGCACAGCCAGGGCATCCTGAGGTTCACTGTATTCCTGCAGATAAACACCCATACATGCTTTGGAAGAAGTGAGTCAAGGATATCTGCCCGTGCACTGCATTATTGTTAGCCAAGCAATTCAACTCAAACAAGTTTATGGCAAAGCACATCAAAAAAAGAAGCTCAGGGTCTCCATTTTCAGAGTTCATCTTGAGTATTTACTTGATCAGGCATAAAGCAAGGCAGTCCAGAATTACCAAATACACAAACATCCTAATCTTCCAGGGAGCTGAGGGTATCACTGGAATTGAATGCCTGCCTGGGGTTTATAGCCTTTGTGGAACAGCCCATTTTAACAGCCCCTAGAGACACTGTGGCTGGATGAACCTTTCTTCCATGAAGCGGGTGTGCCCTGCTTTCTGTGCCAGCTTACCAGGACATCCAGACTGAGAACTAAACCAAAACCTGGCGTATCTTCTCACCTTGGTATGTTCCAGGACAATTTTGCCTTTGTACTTGGATTTCCATACAGTGAAAAACAGTGCATAAATAGATAAATAAGAAATAAATCAACATTAAATAGTTTAATTAAACCCCTATAAATTGTGATTTTTATCTCAGTTATACAGAGAATATGGTCACTTTATTTAAGTGTGCACCTAGTATTGCCAAGCATACAGGAAAAAACTAACCTCTAGAATGGGAACTTCTTAATGAAGTGTAATCTCCATAAATATCTATTATCTCTGTGAATAAACATACTTTTTTCCAGAGTAATAATATTGTGGGGAGAAAGACCAGCATAAAGACACCTACTCTTCTCCAGGTCTGAAAAAAATTGGGATGACAGCACAGAGGCTGAGTATATAATATGTAAGACAAAGTGTTGTAAAATAAGTGAACTATCCCTGAGCTAGCTGGAAGGGGACTGGAAACTGCCATTGCACTAACATGATGTGTCTTGTTGCTGTGAATGTATTTTCTCTTCATCCAAAGTCATTTGTTTCTATGATACCCAGAAATACACACAGCATTTCTACACAAGAAATTAACCTGAGAAAGCTGTTAGGTTGCACAAGTAACAGGAACATACTGGAGGGTGGGATGGAGAGGGGACGAAGGGGAATGTGTGCGCTTATACCTAAATTATTGGTACGTATGATAATGTCAGGTACACAGTCATTTTGTATTTTTAAAAATAATTAATATCATATGCTTTTTTATATACAGCTAAAAAAAGGTAGAAAAAACACGTGCTACCTATCAGGTACAAACAAAAATATTCACAGATGTCCAAGACTTCTGGTGTATTGAAGAAATATACTTGAGTATTTGAAGTGCTTGTGTTTTCTTTGAAGTGCATCATTGAAAGTATGAAAAATACAAAACATTACAATTTTTCAGATGTTGGTACATTCTATGTTTGCAGTAACTCCAAGTACTGTTCTCAGAGCTCATGATTTATTTCAGTAGCCAAATGGATTTTTAAGAGCTCATAGAGTACCAAGGATAGGTACAAGCAGGCAACCTGAGGTACAGCATAGAAAAAGGCTTTTGTATATTAAGAATCAAAGACCTTTATGAATAAGCCTAATTAGTTTGCACCCTGCAAAGAGTAACTAAATGATCTGGAAAATGAGAAATCTTTGAAAATATTTGTTCCATCCATAGCAGGCATTGGAACACAGGCTGAACTTAGCAACAACATCACTTACAAGCTTCATTTTCATGATCCATAGGAAGCATCCATTATTGAAAAAACATTAAAAAAAAAAGCTTCAACATAAATTCCTGAAACAAAATGTTCATTTAAAGGTACATTTAGGGAAGAAAAAAAAAAAACAACCCCAAAAAAACCAAAAAAAACCCCAAAACCAGATACAGTCGTCTTTTAATTTTTTTAATATTTAAGCCTCTCCAGGTTTCTTTCTATCTGAAGTGGGGTTATAAGCCTATGTTGTTAAAGAAGGTTTACAAGGGAGATAGCCACCCACTTACCTTTGAAATCCACTGATAGTTTATACAACTCCTTTCCTGCCTCTTTAAGGGATATTATTTTAAATAGATTTCTGTAATCTTAGGATGGTACTTCTACATTATACAAGAATCTTTTGCTCTAGGAAGTGTTATGTCCCTTTTATTAATTAATTAATATAAAACAATTTCTTGATTCTGAGCCACAATTGAGCAACTAGAATTACATGTATTCCTATTGAAAAAATTTGTTTAGCCTTTTACTATAAAAAAAAAGAAGAACAAATGACTCCATAACAAAGGGTCCACAAAGCTCTTACATGATGTTAGGTGTTTGTTAGGGGAGGATGAGGCCAGTATTGGTTTGGGGTTTTTTATATTATAGCATAATTATGTACCAAAAAAAAAGATCAATTTTAAGTAATGAAATATTAATATACTTATGGAAAAATTTTACCTACATTTTAAATTTTCCACACCCAAGAGGATTTTTGTAGATGGCTGATTTTATTGCATGTCTTATTGAGAGTCAGCATACTAAATGCTGTAATTGTTGGTGAAATACTGTTCTTATGGAAATCAAATGTAGTTTTCCCTTGACTATTTTTAACTTTAATAAAAATTAAAATTGATTTGCTTTTAAGACATTTTGAGGACGGAATTTTTGCCTATATTAAAGATTACATATATCCAAATCATGTATATTAATGTATCCTGGCAAAGCAGACATTTCTGAATTCTACTTTTGATTTGCTTTTTTAAATTGTATTGCATGAGTTCTGATATTTGCAATACCACTTAGACAAGGAGTAACTTCCAAGGCCTGGGTTATGCTGCACAACACTATGCTTGATATTCCTTCATGGCACTCAGGCTGCTCTCTAAAATTGGGGTGAGTGGAAGGGTCTCTCACTTCTGACTTCTAATTTCTCTAAGCATATAATCTGTTTATCCCTTTCTGACAGAGGGCACATTTTCTCCAGCTCACTTTTGCAGCACCTTTCTGCTTTGGCTCATACCAGACAGTTTAGTATGTGTAAAGGGAGACCCCTAGAATCCTAATTCTCCTAAAAGCCATTTTCTCCTGAAAAATTACACCTGCATGCTGTGTGGGTACTGGCTCCCAAATGTCAGTGTTTTTCCAGATAGAATAGTGATCCTGTCTTACTAAATATTAAAAGCTTTTATTTTTTTTCAGTTCAAAAATATCAGTAAAGGAATAATAGGTCAGAGGGTTGGCGCTGGTTGGTGAGGGAAGGCAGGGCAGGTTTGCAGGACAAATATTACCTAATTCTCTGGGCAGAGTAAAGCAGGCAGGAGCTGCCACTGAGCACTGTCACTGATAAAGTTGTTATGTACCAGTGTACCCAGGAAGTGAGAGATATGGGCTGTGCTGATCAATACCAGCAGAAAAGTGACACCTTTGGCTCTCCAAAAGGACCAAAGCCCATGCCCAGAGCAAGTTCTGCTAGGGTGCTGCATGTTCTAGGCAAGGCACAGATCTCTGAGCTCTGCTGGCAGCAGGAACTTCCCCTTGGGAGAAGTAGTTTCAGAGGGATCTAATTGCAATGTACTAGTAACAAGACTAAGTATTTTATAATCATTTAAGAATGCCCAGTTTCCAGCACAAAGCACACTGCACTCCCCTTCACATTGCACTCATTTACGACAGTTTCCAGATTAATTTCAAAATTAACCAGCTGCCTGCTTGCAAGTAGGTAAGGCAGCTTGCAAGTAGGTAACTTTAAATAGATTTTCAAATAGGGGAATAAATATTTACCTGTGTCATGGCATCACTAATATTTTCTTTACCACTGTCACCCCTGGCTGAGCTTCACTGGCAGCGCCTTATTCCCTAGTGATCAGGAAAACTTTTGGAAAAGGTTACAACCATCATAAATACTGACATGACTATCATAAATACTCGACCTGAACCCTGATTGTCTCTGAGGGAAAGGCTAATTTTCAGACTAAGGGGTATTTTTCCTCTTATATAAAAAACTGCCCAAAATGAAGAAATTGAATTAACTTCAAAATTCTAGCTCAGTGAGAACACAGAAATCAAAGTTGGCTCATGATTAGAGCAATTTATTAGAAAAGTGTTGGATTAGTCATCCTTTGAAGTTTTGGGCAGCCTTATGGAAACTATGATGCAAAGAGTAATTTACTGAAAGAAAGCTGTATGATCCAGTGTTTCTGTTTAAATATTCATAAGATATTTGACACTACAGGAAAACAGACACTGCTTTCTGATACCCAAACACAGACTTGACAATATAATAGTATCTTCTGACCTTAAACTTTGGAAAAGTGTGCTGATGCAATATTTTGTGTGGAGTTTGGTTAGGCTTTGTTCTTGTTGGGGTTGGGTTTCTTCTTTTTGGCTTTTTTTTTTTTTAAGGGAAGACAGAATTTCAAGAAAATATTTATTTGCTGACAGTTATTGTAAGTTGGTTTTAGCTTTACTTTTTTTATTTTTTACCTTTCAAACAAGCCAAACTGATGTTATTGCAACAAAAGCAGTATATTGAAAATAGAACAATAATTAAGGATATTTATCTGTACCATAGATTACTACATTTTTTATCACCTCTCAGGAAGTATTTATCTATAGCTGGAAAAAAATCCTATTAATTTTACAAAGCTAAAAATTAATTCAAACTACAACCTGCTATGAATGGCAGCAATGCTATAATACTAATTCCTTATCACACAAGTTCCAGAGAGCATTAAATGCAAGGGGTTTTTTCCCTACAGGATAATATCAACTTTTTAATAAATTTTATACACAACCTATGCATAGGAAATGTATTACCAAAAATACATTAATAAAGTACTTCACAGAAAGTAAGTTAATAAAACCCCAAACCATCCCATTTAGTGTCCAGGTTGAATTTCTTTTATATACTAATATCAAAGTAAAAAATAAAATCTGGAAGCAAGTAATCCAAAACTCTGCTGCAGAAACAAAGCAGTCCTAGAGCTGGTAGCAGCTGGGATTTCTATGTGCTTGCTCCTATGACTCAAAAGCAGAGCTGAGTGCTTAAAGAACACATTTTATACCTGTTCTAGTCCTCTAGCAGCAAGAAATTGTAGCAGCAGAACAGTGCTTAGTATTTCCTCCTTCCCATCCATTCAAAGCTGAAATATGTTTGTGTTTAGTTTGAGGAGTTCGAGGGAAGATTTTTGGTTTAGTATGGTTTTTTTAGTATTAATTTTTGTTTAATTTTGGTATTAATCTGTGTTTAAAAACCTGCTCTGATCTTTGTAATGAGATCTCACTTGTTACAATCACTTTTAATATTTGCGGGTGAGAAAGAAAGCAATTGGATGATATCATGCCCTAATGAGAATATTTTCTGTCATGAAGATTAATAGGGAAAATGGATTATACCACCAACTGTTGCTGCATTGGATCTGAAATCTTGACTGTGTGAATAAAATAATAATTACTGATGATGGAGTGTATGACAAGAGTGTAAATACGTTTTTTGGACAGTTCCTTAGTAATAGAAATTCTAATGATATAGTATATTAATATTTTTTGATTAAGCACTAAGATATCAACATAGCTAAGTAGTATAGTCATTTATGAGATTATACTTTTGGTAGAAACAAATAGAAAAGCTAAATTAATACTAGAACTTTATAAAGACAGTACAATCACTTTGTTCTGTGGCTTCCTTCTGAAGAAAAAATGAATTTTCTAACTTTAATAACTGGTATCAGCAACTCCCTGCGCAAAGAGAAGGGAGGATAGATCATATTTTTTCCATTTGTGCCACTGCAAGATTTGGCAGTCACCCTTTTGTGCAGTTATTGCACTGTTTGTGCAAAGATAAGTGATGATTAAGTGGTTATTAACTGTTTTGATTAACTGCTTATTTTCTTTCTACTAAACAAACAAGGAGGCCTCAAACAGGAGTACAGAATGGACCTTAAGGACAAAAATCATAACACAGATATAATAGCATGTTATGAAAATATTTTGTAGAAGCTTTTTTAAAAGTTATTTTTTAATCTCTGGAGCTTGAGACAAAGCCTGGGAGAGCTTATAAATTTAATAAAAAATAAAAAATCTAGACACTATTTTCTTAGATATTCCTGAAACAGGGCAAATGTTGCACTTTTTTCTTTTCTCAGCTGAATGCAAGTGTGCTACCAGCCCACAGTAATTCCTCAAGAGCAGTGCAAACCATGGTCATGGGATGAAATGATGAGCTACAGAAGTTGTGCCAGTAATCACGTCAGCCACTTGTCCTAAACAGATGAGAATAAATTTCTGTCACTTGCAAGTGCAGTCTCTTTTATCCTGTATTTTTCTTAATGACATTTTTTCTCCTACTTTTCCCTGGCTGACACACTGAATTTTAAAACCATATGCCTTTTGAAAATCCCATAGCAGCCTTTTTGTTTTGCTTCTTCCCCATAGTGCAGGTCTTATTATAAATTCAGGGAGGTTACTTAATTTATTTTTACTATTGATGGTTGGTTTTTTTCCTAAAAAATCCATGATACTTTTCCTGACATCATAGTTAAAGGGATATTAAGAATTAAGTAAGAAGGTACTTGTAGAAAGACTAAATTGCCAACACTGGTTTTATGTGTAAGATTAAAGCTCTACAGACAACAGTTATTTGCTAGCAGTAAATTACACTACTATATACACAGTATGTATATAAAGTGTGAGGAAAATGGCAGAATGAATACTACTCTGTCACATAATGAAGAATAAAATGAGCTCTAAGTTACACAAAGGATGGAATAGTGTGGTAGCTGGTGACAGCCACAGACCATTTTTATAACATATCTAAATATAATTAGACATAGTTCTTTTATTATCAAAAGTGAACTATTTCACTAAGAAACAGGCTCTGAAAGATGTAATTTATTTCCAGATGCAAAGACAATGAAATACCTATTTCTCTGGAAACTTGAAAGGATTTTCTATGACATAGATCAGGGTCCTGTCTAGTCAATTTTTGACAGCTTTAAATTCAGTATTAAACTCAAAATTTTATTCTATCATTGATCAGAACCTCTATCTCTAAACTGTGAAGGGTATTTAAATGATTAAAAAGATTTTGTTATAGTAAACAAAAGAAAATAAAATTCTAGCACCTTCTTTCCAAAAGGAGATACAAGAAGCTTTACAGCAAATGTTTTGTTATTTGGCACTAGTTTGCTCTTTGTCTTTTTTTCTTTTAATAAACCAAAGATTTTTCCTAAAACCCTGAGCTGAGATGAACTACAGGAGTGATTCACACTGTTATTAGTAAAAATTTTGCTTTTTTTGGATATGAGTAAAAATCTTTATATTCTCCAATAATCTGGCCTTGGGCTTGCTTTTCTTCTTTTTTACTGAAGTTCTGAGCACAGTGAAAAATTAAACATTGGGAATTTATCCCATTGCACATTGTGAAGATTGATGAAACTCTATCCACCTTGAATGACATACTGAATACATGGAACTGTGAAAGTGGGAGCTATGAAGTGAAACAGCAAAGTTATTTGTGATTTATAAGCTCCCAAAGGCTTTACATCAAAACAACGGGAAGGGTTTTCATCTGGTCTGGAATGAATTCTCCTTCTTAGCAAACACGTAAAACCCCCTTAAGAATGGAAGTTGATTTAAAGGATCTAATCTTCCTGCAGGTGAAAGCACACCCCTATTGCTACTTATTCTAAATGAGAACCCTCAGTTTTATTCCTAGCACCAAGAATTTCCTGTCTCCTGCAGGATTTATTGCCCTCCAACCTGAGTTTTCAGCAAACAGTTCTCTTCCTCAAAAGATGAGATCAGCAGCCTTAAACTTTTAAAGGTGTAATCTTCATAATGTTGAAATTTTAGGTTGTATTATGGAAAATTACATGAACTGTAATGAAAGTTGTCATGAGATGAGCTGGTACCACAACAGGTTTATGCAGCTACTCAAAAAGCTTTTCTGTATGTAAAGTAGAAAAATTCACCCATTAGTCACCTAGCCATCTATAAGCCCTCATATATCTAACTGTAACCTTTCTTCCTTCTAGCATAAATTGTGTGTATTGAACACAGGTAACTCCAGAGCACAAACACAGCAATGTTCCATCACAGTGAAATGAGACAGTGGCAGTAAAGCAGCACCACCCTCACCAGCACAGAGGTTTTCACAAAACCAATGGGGGGAGAGGCTCCTTGATTCTCCCTCCCTGCTGGGTGCCCACAAAGGCCAGTCCTACCCTGACACACTGCAAGTTGCTGCAGTACCCCCAGCCCACACTGCCCAGCTCTATGGCTGCACTGCCTTCCTGGCAGAGCTGGGGGGCTGCCTGATGCACCCTGAGGCACAACCACCCGTCCCAGGCTGTGCTTTAACCACACCAACAGGTAAGGACATATTTGGAAGGAAGATATATAAGCGCAACAACAAATACATCCATGTAAGCATATGGAGTAAGGCATATGAAGATGCATCCATGCAAATAAACATAATCTTTTACTACAGCTTTCTGGAACTCCTTCCAGCTCCCTTTCTTCCTTGGGCTGAGAATGACTTCAAAATAATAGATATGTGGTTGTAACATTTCATCAACTACCCAGAAACCTTTGTCCTATTTAATTTAAGGCACTGGTTTGGGGTTTTGTTAATTTGTTTTGTTTTGTTTTTGCTGGGAATTTTTTGTTTTGTTTTGTTTTTTACTACTTCTGCAATCATCTGAACTTTGAGAAGACCATTCACATGGTGCTGCTGGAACTTGGGAGAAGTCACAGAAAGTTAGTTAACCTGGCAGCTCAATGCTGCATACTCAGTCTGAAGGCTGATTTGAGAGAGATTTCAGGGAAAGCCTGAGGCTGTTTACGTCTCCAGGGTGCTGACAAGCCAAGACTGCTTGGAACATTTGAGCAGAGTCCTGGCACTCAGAAAGGAGGTCATCTCCACAATTTGAAAGCTGGCAGTTATGGCATCTGAAAGCTGGCAGCTTTCTGGTATGGCATATCCAAGAGCAAATATTATTTGACATAGGTAAAAGATAGCTCTATGACACTACTTTTATTTTTTCACTGATAGGAATAGTGCATTTTCTTTTCTCCCTGTCTGAAGATTTTTGGCCAAGTTTTGCATTATGTCTTAACTTAGAGAACTGAACTCTATTTTACAGAAATTTCCCCTGCTGAAAATTTAGACCAGTTCATTCAGACACCACAGTCCCTAGGCCTCTATCATCTGCTCCAGTGTAATTGGAGCATTTATTTCATGTCACTGTGTTTCAATTAGATATGGGAATCACTGAAATCTATGAAAATAAAAGGTCAAGAGTTTTTCTCTCAGTTTCTATAAGCAGAATGGTTACATAATTTTTTACTGTTCTGCTTGATTTATGGAGATATATAGCAGGCAAAGATGACCAAGAAAATTCAGTCTCATGGAAGACCTCACCTTATCTTTCTAAATATTTCCCCCTCTTATCCAGAGATGGAAAGTGAAGCTGTCCACACACATGTGAGGCAAGAGAATATTCAAAATATATAATTCTGGATTTTTGTCATTTTTTTCTGGAGGAAACCAAACCTTTATCAGACAAAAACCTGACTTTCTTAATATAGCCCAAACAGACAAGTATTCTAAATCAGTCCTCCAAATTACCATTTAACAGGTACTTCTTCACCCACGAAAGTTTCAGGAAACTGCATGGTGAATAAATAAATTATCACATTGCTGCTTTCAGTAAGAAATAGTTAAAATAACAGACATATAAAGGCTTTCTGTGAAAATGATGGGAAGGGAGAAATTAATAGAAAATTTCAGCCTTGGCCACAGAAGTTTGTAACTGAAGGCATTTCAGTGCAGGCGCTCAGAGCAGCAGCAAACCTCTTTGCAGGTAAAACATTTTGAAAACCAGGATTAAGCATTTCTGAGATTTTGAAAACATGACCACTTTTATATTGTTGCTGAGTAATTGAAACAGACAACTGATGCAAATTCCTTATCATGATGTTTCACAAACTTCTGACATTACTTTACTGCAATAACAACTGTTAATTAAATTCACTCAACTAGAACATATTCTGGTAATCACTGACTTAATTTACTGAGAATTTCACATTTTAAATTATTAAAGATGAAAGGTACAAAAGAGAACCATTTATCAAACCTGCTGCACTTTTCACAGTATAAATTCTATAGATTTTTTATAAAGAAGCAATCTAAATCAACATGTCCACTATGACATGATTATGTTTCTTTGCCAATGTCAGAGCTATTATTCATGCCAAAGAAGATCCTACTAACTCTTCTTTTTAGTGTCATAAATAAAGGCAGTCATTTGTCAATAGTCTCATCCTCCCCAAGAACATCTTTTATGTAAAGGGTTTTATTTTGATTTTCTTTTCCTATTGTGAAGATGTCACACTTGCCCATGGACATTTTATTTCTTTATTCTTCCTATACATGAAAACTCTTAATATTCAGGATGCTAAGTTCCCAGTGTTCACATTATATTCCACTACTTGGAGTCAACAGGACCTATAAAGCTCAAATACATCATATTAACTGTGTATTGCACCATCACCATAAGGGCAGGAAAAAAAAATGTAATTTCCACTGGTCTGGGGTAAAATTTGAAGCAAACTTTACCCTAGTTTAATGCAGCTGACAGCAAAATGTCGTGCATAGTGACCTGGCCGTGTGGTGTTAACTGATAATGTCACATCCCCTGCATGTCAGCGACCATTTTCTGAAAATAGTGGGAAGATATTGGACTAAGGCTCCCAAAGAAGGAAAAAACCCCAAAACCACAGCCCCAGTAATTTATCCAGAGCAGTCCTGATGAAGCAAGAGACACCTCCAAGCAGCTGTCACCTCCCAGAGGTCTGCCTTGAGAGCAGACACATCAGAGCCCAAGGGAAGGAACACAGACAGTTTTCCCAAACTCTGGTTTATGCAGTAAAGAAAAAGCAAACCCTGGATTGTTAGACATGACAGCAATGTCCACCTGCGGACTATCAACATGTCAAATTACACAAGCATTTATGTTGATGACCACAAGAAAACAGGAGGCTCTGAAAATCTGTTCCAGCTATTAGTCTTTGATTTACTCAATCACATAGCTAATCCATGTAGCAGCTAACCTAATAAATTAAAGAATTATACAAGACTAATTTTAAGGAATAATAAAATGGCTTCATAGCTTATCAGTGTTGCATTACATTGTTTATCATGACAAGGAACTACTTTTAAAACCACATCATGGCAGTGTGATCAGAATCAGGAGCTCAACAATGCAGCACTGCAGTGAAGATAAAATCCAAGGCATTCTTAGAAACTATATATTTTGTATTTCCATTTTAAGCTATCTTAACTGTATAAAGAACTGTAGGAAAACACTATTGCTTCCTTTTTGCCTGCTTCCCAACAGTTATTGTATTGAACAATGTAGATAATCCACATCTAATGAGTATTTCATTCTCTCTGCTTCAGATCAGCCAGAGCACAGTGAGCTTCCCTGAGACTGATTAGTGTTCATGCAGAACATCATAGAGAGCAAAGTGTAAGCAATTACTTTCCTCTATAACAATGCAACTACCTCTAACACATATATTCAGTGGAGAGAGGAAAAATAACCCTGGATACTGCTAACACTTTTTGGTTATGCTTCTGCAGTCATTGTTATGGTTATGCTTAAATGGAGATTCAATTCTGCGAATGCATTTTGCTGCTTGTCATGGAATTTATCATACATCAAAAATAAACTACTCTAAAAGGAGCCTAGTATAACTAAATTTCAAGTTTTCTGAGAGCCATTGTTTGCCTTCTCTCATTAAATGCTACTGAAAACTGTTCAATAAATTATAACAAAATAACAAAGGAGATCATTGCTTTTAATAATCAAGTTTCTGTATTGCTTATCTGTGGAAATGACTAAAGAATACATTAAATATAAAGAATAAAGTAAAACCTCTAAGTCATGAACAGACCATATTCCTATTTTGTCTAAAGATATCTTATTCCCCTAGCACTTAAGTGAGGCAATGTGTCCATATGTCACAGGTTGTGTTCAATGACAGCAATGCTCTGGGGTTCAGGCAAGTAGCTTGTTGTGGGGAATATCCTTCCTGTGACACTCTGCTGACATACTCATTCTAAACCCTTTCTGGAGAGATCCTTAATATGAATTCTTATTGCCAGAATTACTTCAAAAACATTTGATAATGGGGGCAAAAAAGGAGAGGGGAGAGAAGGGGAAGTGAGAGGGTAATGAAAAGATAAAAAGGACATGGTGTTAATCCTACTGAAAGCAAACTCGGGATTCTATTTACTGGGTCTTCAGAATGACAAGAATAATTCTAGTTCAGCAGAAATCCCTAATACTAGAAGGTCAGGATGCTAACAGACCTCTCTGAGTAAAAGCACAGTCCAAGGAGGTTAGTTACTGGTGATTAAAGAAATGCAGTCTTCACTGCTGTGTGGAAGTTGATTTACAGGCTATAAGTGAGAACAAGAACATATCCAATAAATTTGAAATGGTCAGGTACAAAGACAATACAAAATTGATAACAAGAAAACATGCGAGACCCACAGTCCTTATGACATTGAGAACCAGGAAAGAATTATTTCAGCATTATTCTCTGAAGTTGAGGATGCAACACCTGACCAGTGCCAGTACTTGAACATCCACATGGAGCCACCTATTCTTCAGTAAAAGAAGAATGTCACTTTTTGATTTCCTTCTTCCTATATTTTATATATGATTTCTGAAATTGCAGAATTCCAAAAAACCACCTCTGCATGATTCACATGTCTAACACAAGGCAACAGGTATCACAGCACCAATTTACAGTAAAGGGAAATGCAACAACAGACATGCAACAAGGAAAGACCAGGGATAATTGCAGGGGAAGAAATTTGTGGACAATGGTGAAGAGGGATTAAAACATGGTTGTAATGCAGGAAGTGGTCAGAGAGTACAATGCATGGGGTAACTTAGAGGGCAAAATCTTCTGTTGCCCTTAAGAAAAAACCCCAAACTGAATAAAACCCACAACCTCAATAGAGATACTTGGTTTGAGTTTTCACTCATTTAAGTGATGTCCTTTTATATCTGGAACTTGAGTGAAAATATAAGACAGTTCTGGGAAGGAAACAATTTCCTGTAGTCACTGATGCAGAATCCAAGTTCTGAGTTCTGCTACACCAATTATGATGTTACCCAAACAAATGCATAAAAAAGCAGATATTATATTAATGTACTGTTTAATTAGTAGAATATCTTAAAACTACAAATTTTGACCCTTTATTAATGAAGTGTATTTCTTGTTAAACTACACTGCATTTCTGATAATTAGACGTTAAAATTTCTTAGGCTCTTCACCCAAGAAAAAGACCCCACCATACACAGAGAAGTAAACAACTCCTATGCGTCAGCTAAACCTCTAGCAGTCTGATTATCTCCTATCTCTAAGTTTTCAAAGCCATATTAACATCAACATAGCCTCAAAAATTATGTCTGAATCATCAGATTTCCCTTCTCAATTTTAAGTATTTTCACCAAAAAATAAATGGTCTATTTACATACAGATTGGCCAAAACCTATGTTACATAAATGCAAAAAAAATTTTATATTTTGCATTAGATTCTTAAAATTAACTTTTAATTATTCTGACCCAGTGTTGATGCTTATTTTTCATCTGATTCCATTTCAAAATATTTTTTCATTTTCATGCTATAAGCAACTTGAGTGTTTCCTAATTTTAGTGCCTTCTGAATTCATGGTTGGCTTAAAAAATACTTTATTTGTTTTCTTCTTCCCCAAAGATATGAAATGCATAGAAATATTACAGTATATGAATATGAAGAACTTCTGTTGAAGGAAAAAAGATTACTTCACAGTTTGCATTCTTTAGCCACCTATTTTTCATTGGGTTTTTTTGGTCAAAACTGATAATAAATAATAAAATTAATAAGATACCCATGGACATTGGTGTTATTTCATAATAACAGAACTGACTCCTATAACATGAAAAAGCAACTAATAAAGTGTCACTTAAAGCAGACAAATATAAGCCAAAGGCTAAGCCTAGAAACAGCATACTAGTAATATAATAATATATTGTTCCCATCAGGCTTCGTTACAGTTCCTGGATTTATTTAATTCTATTCATGCCTAGCACAGCTCTCAGAAAGAGCTATTAGAGTATATCACCTAGCTTGTCACAAAAAGAAATGCAAGTCATCCATTTCAATCTAAAAGTAAACTGGGAAAAAAAAAGAACCTAAATCACCTTTACCTTCTATTTCCATGTGTTCATTCTTTGTTACTGGTAAAGTTTCTGTGACATCCATAAAATGATAATGTATAGCAAAACTGAAGCCTTGGGAATGACCATAATGCCTCTGGAGATATAAGGTGTGATTTCTGCCCCAAATACAAGGAGGGAGAATGCAAGTTCAGGAAAACAAAAAGTTTGAAAACAGGAAACAATTTCTACAGTTTGAACATTTAAAATACATGTCTGGATTGGTTTCTTTTCTTTTTAAGGGTCTCAACATGTTGGAATTTTAAAGTGCCACAGCAAAGAAGGACTTAAGTCCAAGCCATTGTTTCTTCCATTCATGAGACAGGAGAAGGGAAGTTTCTCAGTGGCTGTCACTATAGGGAATTCAAATTTCGTTGGTTTCTTTGGCTTGTTGGGTTTTCTTCTGTGCACCCTGCCCCTACACCCCTAAAAAGAAAAGAATAATTCTACCCCTTTAGTGCAAAATGTTGTGCAACAAACTCAAGCTGGAACTTTATCTTCACAGACTAAATAAACAGGCATTAATTTCAAGCATCATATTAAAGAATATAATAAAAATGCCATTGCACTCTTCTCCCTCCTTTTTTAGAGTACTTTGACTCAGCTGATTAAATGCATCTAGAGTAAAACTGAGTGAAAACAACACATGAATACATCCTTTTAAAAATAAAAACTAGAGGGAAAAGAAGCTGTGTACAAGAGATTTTTCCCCTACTGAATTACAGAAAAAAATTAAAATGTATGTTTTCAACAAAGCTTGTCTTTAAAGTACCTTTGTACTTTAAAATTATTATTCTGGGATCATAGTTTAGTTTATAAATGAAAAAAAATCTATTAGCACATTCAAATTTGAACATAGCCCTAATTTAATTTTG
Source organism: Zonotrichia leucophrys gambelii (assembly GCF_028769735.1). Taxonomy (NCBI): domain Eukaryota; kingdom Metazoa; phylum Chordata; class Aves; order Passeriformes; family Passerellidae; genus Zonotrichia; species Zonotrichia leucophrys. The sequence continues at coordinate 21,599,686 of NC_088173.1, read as the reverse complement.
TTGATTGCAACTGCCTTCAGTCTCAAACCTGGGTAGCAGAAAACAGATAAATTCCAAAACCAAAATTTTACTGACTGCACAGCGTAACTGAGGACTGATTTGGTCAGCTTTCATTGCAGCTAAAAATTTGAGAGATACGACCAGGCATTTTAGATACCACATTCTGATCACTGGTGTATTTAGATGTTCTTTATCATAGCAATGAGAGAAAAAATGGAGGGTTGTTTTTTTTTTTTTTTTAATCTACTTGCACCCTTCTCCTGTCTTTCTTATTTTCAAAAACAAAGTACTCCATTATCAGTTTTTCAAAGTGACAAATTTTTAATCAATTGTACTAATGTTCTTCATTACGTGTAAATTTTCAACATGCAAGTCTTTGTAAACCTGTCAGCATATTTTACAACTGATCAGAAGTAATTTATTCTAAATCACTTCAGAAAAATCAAGTATAAGAACACTTAAATGAGAACTATCCACAAATACATTATAATCCTCTTAAATAGTCAGCAGCTTAGTGCTGCAAAATAGTCACTTAGGAGGGATTCAGCTGATTAAAAGATAACTGCACCAGACTAGAGAATCCTAAACCTCACTTTAAGAAAATTACTGTCACTGAACTTACTTAGATGGGATGGATTGCTTCTGGCTTGGATCTCACTCTCACAACTGCTTATAGAGATTTACATGACAAGCCCAATCTAGGTACCTGAATTTCACATGCACGAGCTTAGGCAAAAGGAAACATATCACTAGATTTCAGTTATTCATTTTAATCATAGTACATTTAGGAAATGCAAAAAAAAAAGCTTCAGCTAGGTGTCTCATCTTTTATTAATTGCCTCTAGATTCTCTAGGCAAATCACCCAGATCCTCTATAAATCTCTCTTCTCTTGATAAAGTGGAATCAAAGCCTTAAGTAATCTGAAACTATTTGCTCATGGGGCCTTCAGAAATGGAAAACTTCCGGAGTAACCTAATCAGAACTTGCCACTTTTCAATTATACTAAATAATTGCCTGTGTTTTCAACTCTGCAACTACAAGCCCCTTAAGCCTTTTTTTAAATTTTTACCCTTAGTATTTGAAATCAAGTAGTATTTCCTGCATTTTGTGTTTTGTATTCACTCAGTTTCAATAGTTAACAGATAGCTGCAATTTTTTTCCTGAACCATATCAGCAAGCAAAGCCCCAGACCCCAGAAGTACTAAGAAATTTCAACCATAAGAAGACATCCTGAAGGAGCAGTTCCACCATCTGGCTGGGAGCAACAACCTTTTTGAAATATGAGGCCTCAGAAATCTCTCCTGTTTCCTGAATATAATCCATTTTAGTATTTGAAGGTATTAGTCATGATATTATAATTTATTTCACTTTTTTTTTATATTCCCTTTCCCTTGTGCTCTGCAAATAGCAGTTTCCAGTAAAAATAACAGGTGTACAAAGAGTTACATTTTCTGCTGTTGATTATTCTCTAGTTAGAGGCATTTAATTTTTGCTCTGGGAAATGTAGCATTTTTTTTTTATTATCTGAGTGAAATGAGGAGGAAGAACATCTAGATTTCAGCTTGGATTTCAGTCCTAGATCTGGTTTCCACCAAGTATTTACAGTATTTCACTTATTGTTATCTATGTCTCTCTCTCCTTTCACTCACAACTGAAGAAACATTTTGGTCTATAGAAGACAAGTTTTACTGGGGTAAAACTGAAACTTCCTCTCAGCCAAAAGTCTTCCACCTTTGCCCATCAGTTTTCATTTAACTGAGACCTTTTACTTTACTAACTGTAGCCTAAGGCAACAATGAATCATTTTCAAACAGTGCAGTGAACAAAAGATAAGTACAAATATCACCAGAATCAATAGCTGGGGGATTTTATCATTGTGCTATCATTATGACCATAACTTAGTTTTAACATTATCTAAAAATGAGTTTAATGGCTTAAAAGCACCAGAAAAATCAAGCAGAGTATATAAACAAACAAAAATAATTACTATTTTTCCCCTAAAAAAGGCAAATAATAAAAAAGAAGAAATCACACCAGAAAAGTTCAGACCTTCAGCTGGAATGTAGCAATCATATGAGACATTGAAACCTGTAGCTGAACCAGTGTCTGCAGTTTTGAGACATAAGCAGTCAAAGCATACAAAAATTAGTTCCTTACATACTCAATATTTGATCGAAAGTATTTTGTTTGAATTACTTATTTCTCCATTTACCTCTGTATTTGATGCTGAGACTTCAAGAATTCCATAATAATCCTTTTCTTTCTAACTAAATTCCAGAGACAAAAACCTTTTATTATTCTGTTAACTCTGCCTTGTGCTGCACCCCTGCACCTCAATACTGACCTATAGAAGCATCTTGTCTAGAGATAAGAGTAACTGGGTCTGCATCCTCAGTGAATAAAAACTGATGGTCATTCCAAAATTTTAATTTATATTATTAACTAAACAGATCTCAACCAGAAGCTGTATTTGCTTGAAATAAATGTCCTTTTGCAGAAATTATTACAAGAAAATGCTTAAATTTTCTCTGGTTAAGATATTTGCAAAATAAACAACGTAAGTGATCAAGGTACACTGTCAACTTACATTTTCAGTAATACAATTAAATTCTTTGTTGGTGATTCAAAGTGCATTGAAGTTGTTATTCATTGTTTAGAATAATCTTCACAGTGAATTATAGCACTCCTATCCCCACTTGAATAAATACTTCTTTTGTTGCAATGCCAACTTCAGAAAACAGATTTGTATGAAACAAAGGATTCAAGGCAATTAGGGAACAAAGAAAGACCTGTAGTTCTCATGTAAACAAAACCTGGCTATGAGAACAATTTATTGACTGCACTCCTTGCATGGGAAAAAGAGTGATGGTTGTTAACTCAAGCAAGGCTAATACTCAATATAGAGATAAACCAATCTTTGGCAAATTCCTTACAGACATACTGATCTGACTGTAACCATTAACAAAAAAACATTACTTAAATTTAAGGAAAAGTGCTCCACAAGAGGTTGCTCCAAATTAAATTCAATTCAAAGTTACAATAATAGAAATAACTGAAAAGAAACATAAAACACAAGCTGATTAAGTAAAGTTAATATGAAACAAAATTAGGAAGATCGTGGGAGTTAAAGTGCTACATTGTTTAATAGTTTAAGAAAGTGAAATTCTGAATGTTTTAATATGCAGGAACCACTTGAATGATAGTTTGTGCTATCTCCTGTATTCTTCCCTTCCCTGTGTTACATGAAAGAGAACCAACTCCCAAATGGTTCACTAAAATTCAACCAACCCTTCCACAGGTAGGAAAACACACTGCTTTATCTTCCATTCTAGAGTGCTGCAGCACCAGTATGGCTAGGTCCTTACTATGTTCCCCTGTTCCAGATATGTTTCCTTTCACCAGCTGTGATTTAAATAGCTGTGAGAAGGTGAAGTAAAAGGGCTTCATTTAAGTGGCAAGGGCGGGGAGCTGTAATACAACTTTAAGCTGCCTATTACTTTGTCTCACAATGATTTTCAAAGAGGAAATTAGTTACCTGTAGTTTTTCAGTATCTGGTGATTCACAACAAATTTGGTTTTCCATCTTTTTCCCATTTTCCTCCTAGGTTTCTTTCTGCAGTTTGGAAGCCAGACTAATCTCTTACAATAATTTGTTTACTTTTCTGTAATAGCTGATAAATGCCCATATTAAAAACTGAACTGGACCCTTGACCACGGTAGCTTTTTCTTTTTTTCTTTAACATTATTAGAACAGATTATAAACTCCAGTGGCCTAGAGCTGGGAGGAAGAGAGCCATCAAGATATAGTGGGTAGTAAGTAGGGAGGTGCAAATGTGTAGGAAATGGCATTTTTTCTTCATTCATAAGGGCTGCAGTGGGAGGGGCTGACATTTTTGGGGAATAGAGAGGAGATCCTGTAGCTCTGTAGCTGCAGTGGCCCCTCTGTGTGCTGATGGTGGAGGATACAGAGCACAAGGCAGGGCAGGGAGAAAGCCAAAGCTCCCACAGCTACTGAGTACTTCTGTATTTATGACCTCTGAGGCACATAAATTCAGTTTCTTATTTTCACTACTATAGAAAGCACACAGAATTAATTTATAAAGTGCCTTCAATGCACTACATGATTATCTTGTTTGTAAATACCAAGTTTTTGCAACACATGTTAAAAAAGATTTCAGATTTTGTCAACCTTCTATGCAATCTTCTTTCCAAGAAAGTACCGATGATGAAATAGAAAGCTTAAGAAAAATTAAAAGCATTTCTATTAGCAGAATGAAATCCAAAATTCAATTTTATCTTTGAAATTGAAAGCTTAACATTTTTACAGTTGTTTTTTCAGTTCTTAACAATACAATCCCCAAAAATAAGAGCTATCATCAGTTAGTTAGACAAAGAAATGACTAATACCAACAAATCCCATTATCTTCAACTTTCTTCAGAAATCAAAATTGAAAAATAAAGAAGGAATTCTTGCTCTAGAAAAGTTAAAATCTCTCATGGCAAAAAACTTTAAATTTTTTTTAATGAAACACTTAATATTTAATTGCTAATGGAAATATTAATTTAATTAACATGATTTTGAAGGTACTAATGAACATTTCACACATCCCAAATGGCAGTTTCAGTTATCACTCATGTGTATCTAGCTAATTTATCTGAATGGAACTAGTCCATTATGTATAGTAAAAAAGGTAGGCCTCATAAAAAAAAAAGTGAGAAGAAAGAGTTCTACGCTGGACTGGATCCTAAGAGAGCCTGTGGTTTTGAATTTTTTGGTTTTTTTTCACTTACTTACTGGAAAAGATAAGCCAATACTTTCCAGAAATGTCAGTCTATTCACACAGGTCCCTCATGACAAACACTCATTTATTTTACAAGTCATGGCTGAAGAGATGATTGCTGAGGTTGAAAGCTATTGGAATATCAGTGAAGTCTGCTAAATGATCTGTAGAGAAGATTTGAAATTGTCACATGCTTTGCTTTATAGGTCTTTCTAGTTTTGAAAATATCTATTTTTTGATCCTTTCATAGCAGTGCCACACCAGCTCACTTGGTTTGTGTGAGCCCTGTGTCCTTTATACCACCCCCAATGATTTTCTTTCTCTTAGCAGGATGCAAGAAGCATCCTGAGGGGAGAAAACCATTATTATTACCTAATTTTGCAAAGTTATTGTTGAGCACTGAGATTTATTAAAGTCATCAATGCAGTCCAGTTTGAGACTGCTAAACCACTGAAGATGCACAAAATTTCTGAATCACTGTATTTTTACATCAGCCAGAAATGATAAATCCTAGTTGTTTCAGAGACCAGGTATCTGACTCCAGCATAATCCCCATTCTGACTTTTTTTTGGTTTCATTTTCTTTCTGATCATTGCAAGGTCTTTGCTAGAATTTTTTAAGCACTCCTTGGTCAAAGTATGCCTTCTCTATGAAATATCTACCAGAAATACAAAAGCCAAGTTCCCACTTATTTTTGCACATTGTCCCTTTCTTAAATACTTATATGTAAGAGAATAAAAATATGCTCAGAGTGTCTAAAGGCCATAATCTCCATTTGACCTCTACACTGATATTTTCTTTCTTAATCCTACTCTCTGAAATTTAAAGTTTATTTCTTACCTTAATTTTTCAAGAAATTATGTTAAAAGTATTTCACTGCAAGAGTAGTTGTGTTTTTGTAGCTATATCTGAAGTAATTTAGGATCATACATTAGAGATTATATGAAACATCTACACAAGAGGCTGGGAGCAGAGCTATGTGCAGGAATATTCTCCACACCCATATTTTTCTAAAAGATTGTATCAATAAGTTTTGCTGCTAAAATAATATTCTATCATCTCTATTAGGAAATTTATTTCAGTATTTTTCTTGGTTTTAAAGAAAATATCACAGTACAACCATACAGAAAAACAGTACAAGAATACAAACATATTTTCCAACAGACAGTAGTATCAGCAATATTACTGATAAAAAATATATTTGTATACCACCACTCTGGAAATTCATACAGTAAAACAAGATACAGTTTTAATTAATTCACTATTTAAAGGCTGCAGAAAATTTGGCTATGTAGGACTGGGAAATAAAAACTAAGCTAAGAACCAGAGAGAATTAACTTTACACTTGAATGTTAATCCATTTTCTCTGATTTTGAAATTAAAATAATTTCTTGGGGTACAAAAATTTCTGACAAGTTTTTTCTAAGAGTACCTTCGGGCAAGTTATCTCAAAAACATTTTGAGTGCTTCTATTATATTATCCACCTGTATTCAGTAAAGGTCCATTAACTCCATCCATATTTTATTACTTTCATTTGTCTTTCCCCCCAGTCCAAAACACTTAAAGGACAAGTTAACATGTGAAAGATACCACTATATTCTGCATTTTTCTTCTTATAAAATACTGGCTTTGTACAGGTTGTCATCAAACATGTAGATACAGTACTTCCATAAAAAACAAATCAAACAAACAAACCAAAACACCCCTTCCTGCCCCCACAAAAAGACCCCAAACCAAAAACAAAAAAATAATTAAATCATACACAAAAAACACCACCTCAACAACAACAAAAAAAAAAAAAAATCCAAACCAAAACCAAGTAGATTTTTTTTCATTGAAATAACAAAATTCACCTCTATAGAATTCATAGGGCTTGAAAGACCTTGTTATGATACAGTATACATCTAGATGATATAGTTGTTGTGCTTCATTCATTAAGCAGACAAGAATAGAGCTACATGGCAGACTTCATATTGTTAAACTGAAGCAAACTATTTACTCAATACAACAAAACCTTAATTGAAAATAAAAAGATCTTTAAAAATAAGGATATAGCTTCTACTCTCTTCACAACCCATATTTTATTCTATTTTATTGTTACTCAGTATTTTTTCCTAGACAAGCAATTGAAAGGTTTATATCATAAATTTTTATGATTACATGGAGAAGTAGGTAATAGTCCAAGAAGGTAATAATTTTATAAATTGTAGGAAAATGAATGACAAATAGATTACTGGTGCTGCTGCCTTTTAGATAAACCCTCCAATAACATTAATCATTTCAAAGGACTTTTATTCAAATGGTTATGTTCAGAATTCCTCTTCCATAGAGAGCATTCATTGCTCAATGCCAAATCCTGCAGTCTGTTTACTGCTGTTGGACATTTTCCATTTCTTACCTCTATAATTTTTGGGCAGCTTGTCTTAATACTGGGGAACTTAGAAGAGAAATCATGTGAATTCAATCAATAAAGACAGAAATTTCCATGATACAGATGATAGATAACATGTAGAAACTTACTTGAAGGTACCATGAAAAGCCTTCTTTGTGAAAATTTGCTATGTTTTGTGTTCATTTTAGCGTGACTTTCTGGATGAAGAAGTTACAAATCTGTTCTGCCATGATAACATTGAGCCAGCACTTCTGTGACATCCTGTGTGGAGCCATAAATACTTTCCACACATTCAAGTGGCCTATAAGAGTATCATGACTAAAGGGATAATCAGCCATGACGCGTGCTAACATTTCTTCTGAGACATCTTGACACCATACTTAGCCTCCTGATAAGGAGTGGAAGCAGATTTTAACACCTATTTGAAAAAAATTATGTCCTCCTCTACTTATGTAGTGGTAAGAATTGCTGTGCCCCTTTAGCCATGTATGATGCTCACCAGACAATATCACAGTCCCGTGATTTGTATGATAGAGAGATATTGCAACAATAGGAGAGACAATTGGGCAGCAATGACTGACAAAGGGTACTTAGGTGGAAAACAGAGAAAGCCACCTTATTTATTAAGTCTCTAAAGCTTGATCCAGGCATTTATTTATTTTTTTAGTCCAAGGAAATCAGCACATTTCTTTCATCAATGGACCCATATACTTACATAAGGAAATATCAGAATTTTTCTAACAGAGAAATATGGAGAAACAAAGCTATTTCTTCTATATAATAGGTTCCTAACCCTTATACAGCCTCACTTTTACCATGTCCTTATTCCATTTCCCTCCTTTGTCTTCAGAACACTTCTGTACTGAGTTCATCTTTTTGCTATCTAAATTTAATCTGTTTATTCGTCTTTGTTTTCTTATACACCAAAAATGAAAATGTTAGTTTCTTTGTCTCCCTTCTCTTTGCTCCATACTCAAATGTGTCCTTAAATTCTGCTTACTGATCCTAAGGTTAAGCTGCTCATACCAATGCATGTAAGTTTACCAACAGTTGTATCCATATATTTGTATCCATACATTTAACAAATGCTTCTCCTGTCTTGCTTTTCTCCTTCTCAATCTTATCTTTTCTGTTCCTGCTTCAGCATTTTTTACATTTACTGTCTGCATTATCTTATCACTTTGCAAAACTGGGAAGTGTCATTCCTATTCTTTTCTGAGATGGAAATAGCAGGGGGTGGTGATATGTTTATTTGATTGCAATTAGATTCATTACAACTCCATACTAACACTACTGAACCTCATGCTTCTTCTACTTCTGCAAACATAATGAAATAGCAGAAAATCTTCATCTGCTGTCTTCCTCCCCATCCCCCCACAAGACCTGCAAGTGAAATGCCTGTGTGACCCTCCCTTCCAGCACTCAGTTCTCTCTAGTGCAAGGTCTAATTTTGAGGGAATACAGCTATGCAACGTTTTTCATGCTGTCAAAACTAGGCTAAGCTGTGAGAAAACACATAGACTAGAGCAAAACTATGTGGGAAAGACAAAATTTCTGTCAGAGCTAAGCTCAGACATTAAAGGAAAATACAAATATGCAAAAGCATACAATTCATCCAAGGATGACTAGAGACTGACCCTTCTGCACATGACCAATGAAATCTTAGGCAGCAAAGACACTTGTGATATCACAGGAATTACAAATATATTGATGCTTAGGCAGTAGCTAGCTCAGTCTCATCAGCTGTGCACATTTGCCAAAAACCAAGTGCTTTGTAAGTCTGTTGTTTAGAAACTGCTTGCATTATCTGCTTGCACGCAGTAAAAAAGTATAACAAGTGATCTGGACTGCAAAGGATGTCAAGACCAAGACTGACCATTATAATTAACCAAACCCCACATCCCTGATGACTTCCGCTCCCTCACAGTGTGCTCTGTTCAGCAAAGCTAATATCAGAGAGAGGCCACCACTACTAACTTGCAGGAAATTGCTGAAAGACCTTTGTTTAGACTTTGTGTTAAAATTAAAAAATATATCATCTTTCCATCTGAATTTTTTGTCTATTCTGTTGACATTGATTGCACTTCCTGCATCTGTGATATGTTGAAACAATATAAAGGTTGCCATGGTGCCACAGAATCATAGAAAACTCAAGGCTGGAAGAGACTTTTAAGATTATTGAGTCCAACCTGGCACTGCCAAGTCCACTACTAACCATGTCCTGAGATGCCATATCCACATCTTTTTGAACATTTCCAGGGATGGTGACTTCAGCACTTCTCTGGACAACATTTTCTGAGGCTTGCCAGCCTTTTCATTGAATCATGTTTTTCATAATATCCAGCCCAAACTTCCCCTGGTGCAACCTGAGGCTCATTCCTCTTACTCCATTGCTTGATATCTGGGACAAGAGTCTACTCCCCACCTGGCTACACCCTCCTTTCAGGCACTTGTGGAGAACAACAAGGTCAGCCTGAGCCTCCTTTTCTCTGGGCTAAAGACCCCTGGCTCCCTCAGCTGCTGCTCACAGGACTTGTGCTCCAGACCCTTCCCCAGCTCCATTGCCCTTCTCTGGACTCTCTCCAGCATTTCAATTTCCTTCTTGTAGTGAGTGGCCCAGAACGGAACACAGGGGTAAAGGTGTGGCCTCACCAGTGCTGAGTACAGAAGGACAATCACTGCCCTGGTCCTGCTGGCCACACTATTGCTGATTCAAGACAGATGCCATTGGCCTCCTTTGCCTCCTGGGTACACACTGGCTGAAGTTCAGGTGGCTGTCAACCAGCAGTCCCAGAACCATTTTCACCAGGCAGCTTTCCAGCCATTCTTCCCCCATCCTGTAGCATTGCTTGGGGCTGTTGTGACCCAAGTGAAGGGCCCAGAACATGGCCTTACTGAGCCTCATACGCTCAGGCTCAGATCCTTGGTCCAGCCTATCTAGATCCCTCTGTAGAGCCTTCCTACCTTCCAGCAGATCATAACTGTATCAAAGGCTATTAATAAGTCCTTAGCCACAGTTTTTTCTCACCCACTGAGCAGGTAACCTTGTCATAGAAAGAGATTGGGTTGGTCAAGCAGGACCTCCTTTTCATAAACCACTTCTGTCTGAGCCTGACCCCTGGGTTGTGATAGCCCTCAAGATGATCTCCTCCATGACCTTCCCTGCCACAGAGATCAAACTCACAGACCTGTATCTCACCAGATCCTCCTTCCAGTCTCTCTTGTAGGTGGGAATCACATTTGATGACTTTCAGTCAACTGGATCCTCCCAAGTTAGCCAGGATGGCTGATACAAAATTATGAGTTTCCTTCCATCTTTTATTTCTGATGTATTTATAGAAAGATATTTTGTTGTCTTTTATGGCAGTGACCAGTGACTAAATTCTAATAGGGCTTTGATTGCCCTAATTTTCTCCCTATGCAACTTCACAATAAGCTGCCTGTGGTGAGAGATAGGAAACAAACCTTGCGACCCTTCCTGTCACCCAGACCACCGCTTTTCATACTTTAGTTTGCATAACATCAATCTCCTGTCAGTGGGTAATGTGCAGGTGTTTAAATACACAAGTGTAAGAAAAACGTGCTGTTCTGATAGAAACTGCATTTGCTGAAGTACAAACAGCAATATCAAACAAGAAGTTCAGAATGGTTTTGACTCACTAGTCATTCAAAGATCAGCTTTCAAAAGGGGTGAAGAAAGGGAAGGATGGTAGGTATTTTTGTATGTCACAATGTGAACTAGATAGCTGAAGGGCATTACAGCTACTTCAGTAACCAGGATATATGTAGAAAATGAAGAATCCTCAGATAATCTAATACAGAAATAGTTTTTAGCTCTGGGAATTTTAGAAAAACTCAGCAAGCTGGGGGATGAAAGAACTCTGCTAGTGGACACTAGACTGCTCCAGGCAGAGAAAAAGCATTTGCAGTCAAGTGATGATTGCAACTACTCTCTTCATAAAGAACAACTTCTTTCATTTTATGAAAGCACTGAAATACATATATGAAGCTTTAGCTGTCATTCTGCCTAACCTACGGTCTGTATGGAATAAGAAAAATTCAGCTCTGTGCTTTAGCTGTTTTACTGCTGATGAACTAGGGAACAAAATGATGCTCATTGCTCCTGTGGGAAAAAGCAGTTACTTATGAGAGCTACAAATCCCCCCTTTCCCTCAAAACAACAAACAACCTAAATCAAACCAAAAAACCAAATCAGAAGTAAAAAAACCCTAATTTTGTAATCCAGTTAGTCCTTGTGTATAACCTGCAAAGCTCTGCGAAGCCAAGCAAAACAAAGTAGAAATTTCAAGCATTTTTCTTTATGTCTTACCAAAGTCAATAAAAAATAACTGATGGGAAAATTATTTTTAGTTTGAATATGATGAAATCTATCTCAATGTCTTTAGATATTAATTTAAATTCCTGTGAGGTCAGCAAAGTGATTTCACTGTGCTTTAGACCCAGCTCCTTGTGCTTGTGTAAAAGACAGAAACACAGTCATGGATCTCAAGTATTTATGTGTCACTAGCAAAGCAAATTATGCAGAAATTAAAATATCCACCCATACTTACAAAAAATTAAAATGCAAATAAACAGTACCTTAAGGTACAAACTGCTAATGAATTAAAATTTCCAGTTCATTTCAATTAATAACATCCTCTCTTGTTTTGTTTGGATTTTTTTTTATTGTTGTTAATGCTGTGTTTGATTGAGTTTTATAGTCATTTATCTGACTGGCTTTGTGTATGCACATCTCTGATGCATCACCAGAGAGAATGGGACAGGAGATTGGCAGAATTGAAAGCCAAGAAACCCAGACCGTTAAAAAAAACCAAACCAAACAAACAGATTGTGCCGTTCTTAAATGTATTACCCTAAAAGACATAATTAGTAAACAATGAATACAATTGGTCTGTGAAAGACATTTAGTTTGCATGGACAAGCTTTGGTAGCTGTGGGAGCTACAGGGGTTTCCTCTGTGAGAAGCCACCAGAAGCTTCACCCATGTCTGGGAGAGCCAATGCCATCGGCCAATGAGAACTGGTGACAATGCTTCATTGATAACACATTTAAGAAGGAGGCAAAAAAAAGATACTGCACAGATGTGATTAGGGTCAGGGAAGAGCAGAGTGAGAATATGTGAGCAGAAGACCTCTGCAGACACCAAAGGTCAGTGGAGAAGGAGGTGCTCCAGATGCCAGAATTGAGATTCTCCTGCAGACCACTGTGCAGACCATGACTGAGGCAGCTGGCTGCAACCCATGGAGGACCACAGAGATGCAGAGATCCACCCACAGCCTGCTGGGGAGACCCTCACTGGAGCAGGTGGATGCCTGAGAGGAGGCTGTGAACCCATGGGCAGCCTGTGCTGGGGCAGACTCCTGGCAGGGACCTGCAGACCCATGGAGAGAGGAGCCCATGCAGGAGCAGGTTTCCTGGCTGGACTTGTGACCCCATGGCGGACCCATGCTGGGTCTGGCTGTGCCTGAAGGAGTGCACCCTGTGGAAGAGCAACCTGCGTTACAGCAGTTTATGTAGGACTGTTGTCCGTGCAATGTCACACAGGAGCAGTTCCTGGTGAGCTCTTTCCATAGGAGGGACAGGGGAAACACTCCCCTCCCTGAGCAGTGGGAGAAACAATGTGTGATGAACTGACCATAACCCCCATTCCCTTCCTCCCTGAGCCACTGGGGGGAGGAGGTAGAAGTGGAAAGATGGGAAGGGTGGGAAAAAGGTGTTTTATTTTACTTCTCATGATCCTGATTTTGCTAGTAATAAATTCAATTAATATCTCCAATCTGAATCTGTTTTGCCCATGACAGTATTTGCTCAGGGATATCTTCTGGACTCATGAATGTTTGTTGTATTTTCTCAACACATAAACCTTTGTTATTTCTCTCCCCTGTTCAGCTGAAAGGAGAGGAGGGTGACAGTATGGCTTTTGTGGCTGTCTGGCATCCATCCACTACAGATGTTTAATGGAAGCCTTAAGACAACTTGAGGTTTTCTTGGATAGAATAATACTTGGCACTGTGGGAATTGTCACTCAAAGGAAAGTGTCTGTCTCTTTCCTTCCCTAGCTTGCAAGAAGAAAGCAAATACCTTGCAAGAAACAAAAAACACCAGACACTATTTACGACAAAATATTGTGGTAACACTATTTATGCTCAGGAAACTGCAAGTCACATTAGATATGTCCTAACTTCTTGATCACATGGGGAAATGCTGAGAAACACTCTGAAGACTCAAGTCACTGCCTATAGTGATTTTTTTTCAGCATCTAGATGGTTGCTTATATTCTTTCCAGATAATTAAACTAATAATGTAGGTGTACATAACTAGAAAGAGTAAATATTTGACCGTAACAGAGGATTTCAATCTTCAAGAGTAACTAAGCTATCTATCAAAGATCATTTACCATTAAAGTTTTATCCCCATGTGAATTTCAAGTAATTTAAGCACAAATTTCTTCTAAGGAAAACAGACATTTAAGATGTTCATACTAACCTTGGGAGCTCTGGGGGGGTTGACCCTGCCTGGACACCAGGTGCCCACAAAAGCTTTTCTATCCCTACCCTCCTTAACTGGAAACAGGAGAGAAAATAAAATTCAAGGCTTGTGGGTTGGGATAAGGACAAGGGGAGATCACTCAGCAATTGCCATCATAGGCAAAACAGACTTGACTCAAGGGAAATTCATTTAATCAGGGTAGGATAACGAGAAATGAAACTAAATATTAGATCACCTTCCCCCCATCCCTCTGTTCTTCACAGGCTTAACTTCATGCCCTATTTTCTCTCCCTCCCCAGTAGCAATAAGGGGGATGAGAAATGGGGATTATGGTCAGTTCATAAAACACTGCTTCTGCTGCTCCTTCCTTCTGAGGGGGAGGATCCCTCACACTCTTACCCTCATGTGAGACAGTAGTCCAGGAACTTCTCCAATGTGCCTACTCGCTATGAGCTTTAGTCCTTCACACACTGCTCCAGCACGGGTCTCTTCTAAAAGGTAAAGTCCTTCAGAAACACACTGCTTCTGTGTGGTTTCCCCCATGGGATCACAAGTTATTTCAGCAAACCAGTTCCAGGGTGAGCTCCTCTCTCCATTGGGTTGCAGGCCCCTACCAGAAGCCTGCTCCAGCATGGGCTTCCCACAGGGTCACAGCCTCCTGTGGCATCTACCTGCTCCAACGTGAGGTCCTCCATGAGCTGGAGGTGGATATTTGCTCCAAAATGGTCCTCCTGGTCTGCAGGGGCACATCTTGCCTCACCATGGTGTTCATCACAGTCTGCAGGGGAATCTCAGCGCCAGTGCCCGGCCCATCTCCTGCCCCTCCTTCTGCACTGACCTTGTGTCTGCAGGGCTATTTTGTCACATGCTCTCTACTCTTTCCAGCTGCTATTCTGCACCAGTTTTTTCCCCGCTACCATCTCCTCTGGCTGCCTTGGCCTTGGCCAGTGGCAGGTCTACCTTGGGCCAGCTGGCATTGACGCTAGTGGACATGAGAAAGTTTTCTGGCAGCTTCTCACTGAAGTCTCACCCACGTATCCCTCCAGCCACCCAGCCTTGACCATGAAAACTCAATACAGGAACAGAGAATTTCCTTAGTAGCCAGGCATAATTTTATGCTTCTTTACCAGGAAAATGTCAATTAAAACCATCAATATTTTATTTCAGACAACTATGAAAGTGAATAGCTGGAGAGCCAGCATAAATATTGATTAGGAAGAAGTGATTAGATGTGGTTTTAAAAAAACAGTTTTAAATGTCCAAGTATTATGTTTCATAAATTTCTGCATCACTGTTTTTCCATTAGACAAGCAACATTTTCCCTGCCACTGAGGACTGTATCAAATACATTGATAATTTGTTTTTCAACCCAGGAAAAATTCCTTATAAACACCTTTGCTTCGCCCCTCAACTTGGTTTGAAATCTTTTATAAAAAATCAATTCACAAAGAACCGACAGCAAGAGCTAGAAGACACTCTTATAAACTCCCTATTCATTACTATTTACAGAATTAATTGAAAGAAGAGGGTTTATGATCACTTTAGAGTATACTTCATTCAATTCTTAATGATGTTTAACATTTGACAGATGTTTTTCAGCTCAGTCAATGCATACAGAGATTTGCAAGTGGTGTGTCAAAAAATAGATTTAAATTAGATTTCTCCCTATTTTGAAAAACTGAATTTTTTCCTAAATTTAATTGTTTAAACCAAATTTTTCAGAATCTTTCTTTTAATATGAGATATTTGCAATGAAACAGGTAGATTTTAGCATACAAATAAAATTGTAGAAGCTTCCAAAGCCAACTTGTTGGAAAATCTATCATAGCACACCTGGGTCTTTTTGACTTACTACATAGTTTTCAATCCAGAAAATATTTTTAGTTGAAAAAAATCATATTAATTTAAATCTGAAGCATCCTTTTACCTTGCCATATGTTGACAGCAAAAGTGAAGCAAGTATTCATTATATCTCATATTTAGTACTTGCAATATGTGAGCCATGTGTACCTTTTCCACACTTATTCTGTTACTAGGACAGCATTTTAACTCTTAAGGTGAAACAGAGTTCATTTTCACTGATTGAAAACATGGATGTTCAATGCTGTATATAATAATCTATAAATATAGCACCTTTACAGACTCCTTTCCCTTATGCCACCCTGAATGTCTGAATAAGGCAGGGAAGACCTTACAGTAAACAGTTATTGGGAACTACATGCTATATTACTCAATTTTGCAAGCTTTAGATATTTTTAAGCATTTAGTACTAGTTTATCTCCACATACCAGCCTCAATGTAAATACATTAATAGGCTAAATTAATCTCAATGATAAAATTGTCAACTTTTACTGTTTCTGAAAATTATGAGGAAAAAACCCCTTACTATTTATGTACTTAAATTCTCCTTTACCTGTCCCCTAATGACGTATGTGACAATAATCTTGCATTATTCTGAAAACCGTAAAAGTTTTTGAGTATATGCCTTTAAAGTACTGCAATCTATTCAGTATCTCTAAGTAATCTCAAATTGCCTAAAAATTTTAGTAGTCAATTCCTGTAAAGTCCTATTTGCAGTTTTTAATATTAATATCTGAGAAGAAAGGAAGTGTTCAAACTATTGTTAGAATTCAACATTCAGCTGCTTTTTGGTCAATTTGCATCACACCAGGCTCCTCTCCAGCATTCTGTGCAATCTGAGATAGCTTTTTGCTTCACAAGAGCAATGAGATCTAATCACTAACTCTAACAGACAGAAGAAAAATAATTTCTTGCTTTTGTTTAAAAATTAGTTTTTCTTAACAACCTCAATAGTTTACCCAGTTACCAAATTATGCTTAAAAGGCTATTTTGAGAGAAAGAAGCTAAGTAATTTTATGATCAAAATAAAAAACTCCAAAATGAAATAAATTTTAGAAGATAAATTTAAAAGAAATACTAAAAATGGTTGAAAAATAAATCCAGTTAAAAGTAATAATTCATTTTAAAAAGAAGCAGAAGTAAAAAGTTTTTGACACTCAAAATATCCACTTAGAGAACTAGAAACATGTTGCTCAGATATTTATTTAAAAAATCACAAAACACTGAATGTATTGGTTTATAAAATTCAAAGGTAATGACTACTAACTAAAACATTTCTGCATGTTAGTAACGCATTTTGGGTGCTTTCATGCCACATGAAAGAAGAACAAAACTCCTTTTCTCCCCTTCTCTCAGCTGTGTTTACCAAACTCTTAGCCAAAGTTTTAAATTTAAGTTTTACAGATTTTTTTGGTAGCTATAGCTATACAACAAACTTAAAACTGCTGAATCTTAATCACTGCAAAATTTTGGCCCTCTGTGGATAATGACCTTTTTTTGGAGGGATTTATTTATGTGGTAGTTGGGTTTTGACTCCTGGAACAGCCTTACTAAAGAGGCCTGCACCTTACCTGCTCCTTTTAATGTAATTTTTTTTGCTGGTATAATTAAGTGCTGTAAAACTTCCCATAATTGTACTTCTGGTTATCTCCTTGTCCAAGAGTACTACATTTCATTAGCTAAATCCTGTGCTGCTGTGGCTAGCCCAGTGAAAAAATAGGATGAAGGGACACCAGGCAGAGCACCAGTAAAACTTACAGGGAAAGATCAGAGCTAACCTGCTCCTGTGGAACCACCAGTTATCCACAACCTTTCCATCAACCAAGACAGGAAAGTGAGTACATTATAGAAAATTACTGGAGAAAGCAATTCCATTATGTTTGAGCCATCCTTTGAAGGGGCAAAAAAAATAATTGCCACTGCAAACTGAAAGTGAATGAGATTCTGCCAGTAAGTCCACTGCAAATTAGCACTGAAATCGCAGCCACTGTCATTGGAATGGCATAAATCTTTGCATCATGAAGAAATTTTGCATCTCCCCACAATGAGTGGGACCCTTTGTCATTGACCACATGGAGGGTTTGAACCAATAATATTCTTCAGACATCAATGAATTTCTCACCAGGAAGTCAGGTTTTTGATTCCAAACAGCTTCCCAGCATAGCATAGAGAAAAACCTGTAAACCACCAGTGGTGGAACAGGAAACAACTCAACCAACTCATAGAAATATTAGTTAATACTATTTTCCCTCAGAACTGTGAGCAATGTGTCTTTTTTGTGCCCTCCCTTATTTTTAAACTATCAGTATATTTTACACCATAAATAAGTATTTTTTTTCCTTCAAACAGAGGATCATATAAGGACCATACAAGCAGTTTTTCTAAAACAAAACACCACAAAAAATTACAACCACTACCAATAATCCTCCACCACATGTACCAAAACACTTGTTTCCACATTTTCAATTTCCATCTGAAACCAAAATTTCCCCTCTCAAACCTATGTCAAGAAGACAGATTGCCACAACAGTTATGGAAGTTTAGTTAACCCTTAAATATTTGTAATCCTCAATATCAAAATACATAATTTTTGTGGTTTCTTTTTTTCTATTTCAACCACAAGTACTGAAATGTGCATACATAATTAGAAAATGATGATATGAGGAATCAAAAGGAAATTATCTGCTACACATTTTTAATAATTTTGAGAAATGTTTTTGATGGCACAGAGGAAGACATAATTAAAACCTCAAAGTTCTGAACAACAGGATTTGTTACAGATATTTCTTTCTTTCAATCTTCTTTAAATCTTTGCAATCAATTCCTTTCTATCAGCATTTTTTATGCAGTTCTATTAATTCACTTTTCAATAATTCCAGCTTTTCAAGATTCTAAATGTAGGAAAAAAAGAAAAACAAAATCAATTACTCTTTAAAATTTCACATAACTCTCCTATTGTCCTTAGATCAAATTCCTCAAAGAACAAGAGAAACAACTTAATTTTTCTTATTGAAAACTACAGTATATTTTATTATCAATGCACCAAAGATCCTTTGAATGCATTTGGTAACTTTTACATCACTAAATCCATCATATTGAAAACATAAAGCCAAACACTAAAACCCACAAACACAGTCTTAAAGGGAAGATTAAGCAGTGCCTGTCTGTGCTTTAATGTCCAGTAAATATTATATTACTTTATATTATGGCTTACACTAGAAGAATAATTCATGCATCAAGCATGTAAACTGACTTTTACAATTAAATATGCAGGAATGAAGGAAACAATGTTTTACGCAAAATTTAAACATTTTGTTGATATAAAATAGTCCAAAATGGCAATTCATTTACAAATGCTTGAGATTATTTAAATTCTAACTAGTTGTAATCTATAAAGGTTCATTAAATCATGCTGCAACATATAGGTCATAACTTAATTGCACCACCGTTTTGTCATGCTACCTTGAAAATTTAAAGGGACTTCAAGATGTATGCAATAGCAGTAATCAATTCCTTTAATCTCCCTTATAAGATGAAGGGGATTATTGAACTTTTATTTATCATTTTCTCATTCAAACCAAATAAATTTATTACTGGTGAATGGAGATGCTAATTTCTTTAGCTGGACCAAATAAAGGTTCAGTTTGAATGTTTCTCTTTTTGTACAGCTGGCTATATACACCCACAGTTTGGCTGCTAATGTTAGAAAATACTGCAGGAATAAATAAATATTTTATGTGTAAAACCTACCAAGATTTCATTATTAAGCATCATCTCAGAATTGTGTTGTTAAAGTATTGGTTTTTGGGCTCATCTGTGGAGTAGTCCCGGATTACCAAAGGTAATATATAGTGGCAATAAAACTTGCTGCTCATTTTACATTTTTTGGAGTATTGTATATTTTATGGGGTCAATTTTTTGAAATTTATCATTTCCACAGAGCTTGCAATTTCATGGTATCAGAGTGTTAACACCCAGCTACACAAAGGAGTTATACTATACTGTATTTCTTCCTTTAAATCTGCTATACTGCAACAGAATCAAGTAGATATAAGCCTGTATTTTTCTATTGGTTATTTAATAGTAGTGATATCCTGTGGAAGCTTCTAGAGGAGTCATAAATTTTCTTTCCATAGCTGACACATGTCACAGGAGCACTGCTTAAGTGCGTCTATCCATTTCTCACCAGAGATATGGAAAGATTTTATTTCAGCATATATTTTCTTTCTTAAGGATATCACAACAGTTTGTTCTCCTTTTAAGGAAAATTTCAGCTTTACTTTCTTTAGAAATGCATTCTCACTGAATTCAGAACTATGTGCAATGTAATGCTAGTACCAGTGTTAAATGGCAGAATGCCATTCCCCTTTTCTAAGTGCTTTAAAAAACACACCCACAGAAGAAAAACTCCCCACCAACGCACAGCTGTTTAACATCAGGAGATATTTCTGAATCAATGCGTTTGAGCACAGAAAGCCACATCCTTGTGCTTCTTATGGATACACGCAGGATAACATCTTTGTATATACGGAAGGGGTTTTTGCTCACCCGCCCACCCAAAATAACTTCAGTAAAGAACATGTCAGTGACAAACAGCATCATTTTTTCCAAGTAACACTTCCAGGTTTGCAGGGGAAAACCCACGCAATGCTAACTTCATTCTTTTTAAAATCAGTGCTTTTCAGAGCGAGTTCCACAAGGCATGATCATTTCTGTATTTAAATCTCATCAGGAAAAGACCAGAACTACATCTAGACAATTCTAACAGGCCTGTTTGATTCTGGAAGAGGTTATAGGGATGGACTTGTATTATACATCACAGGGGTTAGAGAAGAATTTTAAGACTGTATTTTTATTGAAATATCTACTTGGGTGAATGCACACTAATAGGTTGCTTGTAAACACAGAACACTATGATATTTAGTAAGGTAGGTCGTCACTTTCCTCTGATCTGGCTGTCAACAGCTATTTTTTATTTTATGTGTCAGAGGTAATCTCTTTGGAGCAGCAACTGCATGTGGTGTGTGAGCCAGTGAGAGCTGCATTCAGAAATAAAACACCTATGGTTACAGCAGCAAAGGGAATGCTACAGAACCGACAATAGCACAAGGATGGCCTGCTCTGAATAGTTGAGGACACTTGGATAAAAACTTCTAATGTTACTCTTTTTTTTAATATATTGCTCATATATTATGTATCTGTCTACTATTATAATTATCTTTTAAAATTTAAACAATTCTTTAAAGAAATAGTATCAAACAATCAAACACATGGAAATTATTTCTGTAAAATAGAGGCAGCTCCTTTTCATAAACAGAATTATTACATTTTGCTCCTGCCTGTCCAAAATCCTTCAGTTTCTACTGATTTCATTGTATTTAAATGTTTTATTCCCCCCTCCCCACACTCACAATTTTGTTTATTAGATACTGATGGGTAGAGCACCTATATCAAAATTTTAGTAACAACTCAAATGGTGCACTGGCATTAGATAAGATGATTTAGGTGTAAAAAACTGCACAACATCTCAGCAAAATTATTTTTTCATTACATGGACAAGATATAAAGTAATCTGAAAAGCTTATAATACTGTGTTTATTCAAAGAAGCTGACTGACTGTAAATAAAAAACTGAGCTTCTAAACCGAAAACCAGATAATAATTAAAGGTGTACAAAATGCATTAGTTAACCCAGTATTTTACACTTTAAATATGTGAGGGACTAGGTCAAAAAATGGGAATGATAATAGTAAGTCCCTGCTGAGGATATTTATCAAGCCTTGCTAAGAGTGATTTTGCTGCTTTTTACTTTGCAATGATATAGGTGAAACAAAACAGTACTCCTTAAATCTCCAAACTTCATTGTTACTTCTGAAACACTCTTAGGCATTTCTAGTAGTTCTTCGCTTCAGTAGTCTGTTCCTTGGAGCACTGACTGAAGTGAATTTCACAGGAGTCAGCTGAGCCAGGGGTTTACAGTTCACTTGTCTGGCACAGACCTTCAAGAACAAGTTAGCCAACGCCAGGAACAAATTCAGCAACTAAGAAATAAGTAATCTACACCTAACATTGTAAAGGTTATTTTATTGCAGATATTTATTAATATATTTTTGACTTCCAAAGGTAACTTGAAGATTTTTACACACATTCATGTGTTACTTTAGAGGTAGCACCTAAAGGCGGCATGTTGCATTTTTACCTTCAAAATCCTGATCTCTTCAGCAATGTAAAAGAGTTTAACTTCTTGCCATATGACTTTGAACTAATATGTGATGCAATACAAATGTGGGAAATTATCAGCTCCAGTGTGGATTGTAATGCAATGCATAAAAATGGGGTGTTTCTCTTGTATTTAATGCAAATAATATAAACTGAGTTAATAAAACATTCATGCTTATTCTTAACAGACACAGAAAAAAATCTTTTGTCTGATCAAAGGAGCAATTAAAAGCAGAATTGAGCTTTTAATTGTATTTTAAACTTCATACAACCTTTACTGCATCTATCTTATTAGTTTTGCATTATGTGCATTAGGGCGTACTTTCTATGAATACATTAAGTTATCATATTACTAGAATTTATTCTATTTATATGACTACTTTGTATACAAATCCTAAACTTACAGCTATTCCGACATAATCTGGTTCTGTTCTATAATTTAAATTTTATATTTCTTTTGTCGTAGTAAGAGCAGACAGAAGCTTAATCTGGCATTACTTTATAGGGCATTTCTTTTAGTTTCCATATATAGTCCCTATCTCTTTTAGCCTATGTTGATGGTGACCTATGTTTTCCATTAAACATTGAAAATAATATTTTCAGTGTAAAGCTATTTTTAAATAATCATAATTCACAGTTAATTGTTAAGTCATTTTCCTACTAGTTCACTTCTTACAATCAGATTACATAAGAAAAATAAAGTAAAAAATAATCATTGCACACTATTTAGAGGTAAGGATTCAAGGATTCATCTGTGCCTGAGATTTGCTTACTAAATAATTAATTATAGGATTCTGAAAACAACTAAAGCCTTTATAGATTTTTGTATATAGACCAGTAACTGAAAACAGGTGGAAAAATAATCCCATGGAGTAAGATTCAGTTTAAAAAGTAAAAAATAAATAAATAAAATATTCAGACCCAAACCTTCACCAAATGTGAATCACAGGACCCATCTGAAGAAAGCACAGTGACACATAGTAAAGAACATGACAATGTCTCCATGTTTCATTAATGTAAATAAATATGTGAAATTATAAGTTGCTTCTTTTATAGTTTTTAAAAAACTCACAGAAAATTATTAGACATCAAGCTCATGTGGTCATAGGTCAAGTGATAGAAAAATTATTTAATATTGCTCTTGTTGCTTAATTATATAATATTAATTATTTATTGCTTATTATGTAATATTGCTTATAAAAGTAAGCACACATATGAGCTTTAGTTGCAAATAAAATAATCAAAAAATATCTTCCTCTTTGTGACTTAAGGCCTTCAGTAGGAAAAAAAAATGCCTTGAAGTCTTTTATGCGATGTTAGGAAGTATGTGATAACTTTCAATTTTCAGGTTATAAAGAGACATTTTTTATAGACAACCAGGATCATCAGGAGACCCATTGGGTACAATGTGTTTTTAGTGTTGTATCAAGTGACAAGATATAATCTATAGCTCTAGACTCTGTTGTTATTAGTAAATTATTTTCCCCATGAAAACACAGTTTCAGGGTGATTTATTTTTTTTAAACACATCACTTTCAAAATAAGGTAGAATAAGATATTTACCCAAAGGTTTTCTCAAAAGTTAAAGCCTGACAGGGGACTCAAGTATCTTTATAACCAGCCTAAATTTTAATGCAACTCAGGTAAGTGGTAAATAGAGAAACAGAAAAGGCTGCTGTAATATGATCCTATGTTTCTAAACATTGGGCCCATCTTTGGGCCCCTTCTGACAGGTTTGTCTATCTAATATCATTTTTCACAGTTTCTTTAAATTCTGCCTTTGTTTCTTCATTCTTTCTTTCTCTCTTTCATCCTCCAGATGTTTGACGGATTAACATTCCTCTTCTTAGTCTGAATTTTTGTTTGACATATAAGTTTTTGAAATTGTTTAAAAAAGTGTTGGACTTCATATAGAATCAGGTTTTGGCTTGATTTTTTTTTTAATTGAATTTTTTCCCTGTTATTAATATGTATAAGTAATACAAGTGCTTTCCAGCACTAAAATATAGCATGCTTCAAAACGAAAAAAGACTTAATTTACTGAATTCATCAGGTGAGAAAATTAAGACACTGAAGGAAAAGGTGTCTTACTTGAAACTGATACTTCAGTAGCTTTTTATAAATCAAAATAAAAAACAGTCTTTTAATCAGTTGAGTTACCTCCCTCAACTTTCTTCAGCCTTTGTTCTCTGCTAACAAAGCGCTTTTCAAATTATAGAAAAAATGTAAAGGTTTCCTCCTCCCAACTTTCTTCCCTACAACTTGCATATAATTGCTCCTATAATCTTTGTAGCTGAAGTCCTTTGGATGCAAGGTGTGTTTACAAGTGAGATATTGTTAGTGTTGCCTGAGGCTACACTGGTGTAGGCATTTTCTTTGACCTCCAAGCATTTTGCAGAGTAGTAGAGCAGCATTACAACCCCCAGAGCACATAAGTAGCTGCACCACATTTCTAAGGAAGACTTATTCCACTGAAGCATGAAAATGCCTTCATATCGAACAATTCCTGGGCTTCATGTGAGTATTTTAATTAAGTGCAACACCAAAGTTCTATTAAAATTCTAGTTTTGGTATTGAATTTCCCCAGGCGGTTAATGTGATATGATAAAGTGTCTCAATAGAAAAAAAAAAAACAGGATTCTCAAAGCACCATTGAGCAGAAATACTCAAGAGTGCACACACTACTTATCACATAACTTAAACAGGATTGTTTAATTGGAAAGTGTATAATGTGTTTTGATCTGCCAAGCATTCTTCAATGTTTTAGTGATAAAATTCTTTGGAGATATCTTATCCTTAATAGCTTGGTGTTTGCATCACAGGCTGAACAAAGCAGCATTGTTGAATCCCTGTTTTTACTCTGAATATCTCCATATGATCACCCATAAAAGTTCACAAAGTCTCTTCAGGGAATGGAAGTCTGTCAAACACAAAAAGATGGTAGAGTTCCAGAATGTTTTTTATCACTACATACAAGAGAAATCTCACCTCACAGAGGACAAAATGATAATTTAGAGATAAATAAAAGAGAACATGCTTTGTGTCAGTATGGAATTACATTTAATGATCTAAGAAGTTATTCCAAGTCCTATTTGATGCAGAGACAAAAACCTTCACTCCAGATTTTTCAGCATGTTAACATCACTGTCCATGACCACAGTTTAAAACAAACAAAAAACAGTCAAAACACTGTCAAAAAAGCTTGATCAACTGGAGTTGCAAATATAAAAATACAATAAAATTAAGTCTGTTGCCATAGAAATTAGAACATGTGTGACCAAAATTCTGATGTGTGTATGTTCAAATCTTTTGGATGAGGTCTGTCTACAAGATCATCAAGGTATCAAATATTTCTATATTTTATAGACAACTTCTAATATAAATATTGAATTAATTAATGCTTAAAAATTCTTAAAAATCATGTGAAATTAATGAATTTTAAAAATTTGTTTGCACTTCAGACACCATCAAGTTTATATTCTGTTTAAGGTTATTGAACCTTAACTTGAAATACATTTTTCTGCTTGGTAGCTTGGTAACTAATGCAAACATGAGGAAGAAAAACCTTGAGTGTTTTCCCCCAAAACACTCCACTCCATCCACTCATGTACATTATTTTTGGACAGAGGCAGAAAGGGATATATGACTCACTAATTGCACTTCTCTCAAGAAAAAATATATTGTAATAGAGGATTCTCTACTAGGACTAGAAATAATCCTGTTGACAAAAAAAAAAAAAAAAAACTCTAGCACATTTATATCTTATTTCCCTATAACATAAGTATTTGCACTAAGTTTTTCAAGACTCTGACACAGAGCAGATTCTTAAAGCTGCAAACCATACCCTCTACATTTTGTTCCTCAAGTTGCTTAAATTGTGGCAGTATATCCGCAAGAGGTGCGATCATGAGTCTATCTTTACCTCATGCAAAGTATATATAAAAATAGAATCAATGCTACGCTTCACTAAATTGAACTATTGCTTAAATCAAATCCGAATCCCAAATTTCCTGAGTATAGCTTTGGTATTTACTGCTGGACTAGAACTGCTGCCTGATATCAATGGGTAGTGGAGTGAGTAATAAGAAATAAGGAAGGCATATTACAAGTTGAAAATCACTGAAAATCATTGACAAAGATACAAGAGCAAACCTGCAGAAAACAGTAAAAGAAAGTACAATATTAGCAACCTGAAGTTAAGAAAAAACCCCTGGCCATATTTCTAATTTTAAAATATTCAGCCTAAGATTTCCACTTTACCATGTTAAAACTGCATTTTCTTCCCACAGGAGATACTGACCTGTTCTAGTTCTAAGTACAGAACTATGCTGACTCCATTGCAGTGTGATTATACCTCTTCCTAAGAGCATCTCTTCCTCAATACTCTCAATTAAATCAAAAAGAAAGAAGTTGGCTAGGTAAGTCTTATTCTTCTAAGAGCTTCAATTTTTAGACCGTTTTTCCACCTTGATGCACTTTCATGTCTTTATTCTAAGTGAATAAGCTCTCAGCATAAAAAATTCTTTACCTATCCACTGTTTCTGTAACACAACAGCTAATACATATTTATAGATTTTTAAGCAAGTAAACCGAAATCGAGATCGCTGCGTCTTTAATTCATCTCTTCGTTTTAACCAATGCAGAAACTGCAGAGATTATTCACAGTGTACTTTTTATCTCCTCGGATGCAAGATCAGAGATGACTCACAAAAAGTTTAAAAGTTTCTTAGCTCAAGTGAATATAC
Organism: Zonotrichia leucophrys gambelii; assembly: GCF_028769735.1. Taxonomy (NCBI): domain Eukaryota; kingdom Metazoa; phylum Chordata; class Aves; order Passeriformes; family Passerellidae; genus Zonotrichia; species Zonotrichia leucophrys. Next base: position 21,573,178 of record NC_088173.1, on the reverse strand, counting down.
AGCCACATAAATATTTTAACCAAGGACCTAAATTGAGTTATATGCTGCTTAGAAGATTCTACTTGCACTGTTTTGTTTGTTTCCTCCTCTTTACAGTTTTTTTGTCACTGCCTGCCTTAACCTCATAATTAATCTACTCGGAGACCACCTCGGGTGATGTACACTCAGAGCAGAGTTCTACTGCATGGAGCTGATAAATCAAAGGCAGCACAGACTTGTTCAAAACAGACCCTTGTTTTGGATTCTCCTCAACAGTTCTGAAGGGCTGACACACCACATATGTGCAACTTCAGACAACAAGGGACATGATCTTCAGGAAGATACTCTTATAATCAATTCTAGATAGCGATTCTCTGATGGATTCCTGCTGTTTTACAAGCCCTTCTCTGTCAATCCCTACATCTTTATTTCTCATGGTAATTAAAAAAAAAAAAAAAAAAAGGTAAAAACATCAGTGCAGTAAACCATGGCATAAGAAGACTGGATATGTATAAATTCCAGCACAGAGGTACAAGTGCATCATTCAGCAGTCACCTAATGCTGCAGTTAAGCCCCTGTGCTCAGGATTCTGCTGTTGAAGTCTGCCTGTGCTTTATGATGTTTGTGGTGTGTCACCAATGAAATTGTCATCCCACCAAGTACTTGGCACTTCGAAAGGGATTTTCAACAAGTCAACTGCTCATCAGCTGAATACTTTTTACATTGGTTCTCAGCATAAAGTGAAATATAGATCTTCTTTTGCTTAGGGAAAAAACACTGTAAAACAAAACCCAAAACAAACAGTGCAATTACAGAAGACAGAGTATTGACAAATGTAGATACTTCACTTCCCTGATGTAATACATTTATAAAATAAAATACATTTATTTTAATTTTTAAAATTTATTTACTAGTTTCTTCAAGAAATGTAGGTGCAGTAGTATATTTAAAATTAGTTTGTGGCTCAAGATTATATTTCCTTTCTGGCTCTGCAAGTGACGTTAGTGATTCAGTCCTGCTGGCTGTAACAACAAAATTCAGTCTCCTCCCAAAACACTTTTCCCTTTCCTGTGGCAGAAGAATTTCTTACAGCAGCATGAACTTGGTAGGTTTGTGGGAGAGGAACTGCAGAGTGGTGAGTGAAGGATTTGGCAGAGCTGGGGAGGTGGTGGAATACAGAGGGATATAATACTCTCAACAGAGTATTAAAGATTTTCAGTCTCCACAAACATCTTAGAGTAATTTTGAAGCTCCTTTCCAACTTCCTCTGACTCATCTCAGAACCATATGTATTAGCAATCCCAAAAGCACTTCTGCTGCAGAAGTTGTTCTCTCTCAATGTCCCTGAAATAAATAAGTTATTTTCTCTTTATCCTTAGGCCAGAGGGTTTCAAATATGGCTTACATTATTGAAAAGGCTAAAAAAGCTCTTCAGGAAAGATGAGTCTTAAATTTCATTTTGCTCTAGTGCCTAGGCTTCTTAATGTTGGTTATTTAGTTGGGGATTACACCCCCGAATCCTTTTCCAGACGTCAGTGTCTAAATCTCTTCTTTCAAAAAGTTTTCTTTTCAAAAAAGCTTCTAGGAAATAAAAGGAGACAGGTCTTTCAGTTAATAAACAGAAAGATAATTAAAGTCAAGATGCTATTTCATTTTTCTTCTCTACTTGAAAACATTCAAGCTACACAGATAACTGCCATATTGTAATGCTTTCATTTCAGGTCATAAGTGAAGAGCAAGGGAGATGGTGACACTATAACCTACTAGCACAGATGCTCACATGATGCATTAAAGAGCAGGAGGTTGGTTGAACTTCACTAAATCTATTTAAAATTAGCAGCCAAAACCTGATTCTACAATTTTAGCCAAAGCATTGAACTTTGTCCTAAGGTAAAACCATGTTTGAATTTCCAGTCCCAAAAGACATGATGGATCAAATCCCACACATAACACGCATCACACCTTAAAAAGACCTTTGGTCTATGCAATAAGCACAAAGCCAATTTTTTGTTCACTTATTTCAGAAGATAAAACTTTTCATGTTGACCATGCTGGTGGTTATACCTTTATTTTTGGATTGCTGTTTTCAAGCCTTTGGATGGTAAAAGGTCCCAGTCAACAAAACTTTTATTTTCACTGGCCCAAGATAGCATGATAAAACAAAGTATTACATTGTTTCTCAGTGTGAAAAGCAGTGAAGAGGAGAACTTTACTGATGATCAGCTTACACAAAATTGTGACTCTATTTAGCATCTTCACCGAGTTTTTCCATTTATTTGGAAGAAAATCCAATTGTTTCCCTGTATTTGCTAAGGGCATTCTGTCTCATGAATGAAATATAAAGGTCTATTTCTTCCACACTGACATTCAAAACAGTATGTGGTACTTCACATAACTGTGTTTTGTTCACTGACAACCCATGAGATTGCTAGAGTTGGAAAAGTCCTCTAAGATTGTTGAGTCCAATTATTAACTGAGCACTGCTACATTTACCACTATGCTTTGTCTTCTAGTGTCATATACCTATTGTTGGAAAACTTCCAAGGATGATGATTCCAGCACTTCTCTGGACAGCCAGTACAGCCAGTTCCATGGCCTGTTCACCCTTACAGTGAAGAATTTTTTCCTAATATTCAATCCAAACTTTCCCTGGTGCAACTTGAGGCTGTGTCCTCTTGTCCTGTGTCTTGTTGCCTGGTTGAAGAGATTGACCCTCACCTGGCTATACCTTCCTTTCAGGGGTTTGTAGAGAGCAATAAGCTCCTCCCCTGAGCCTTCTTTTCTCCAGGCTAAATTCTCCAGCTCCCTCAGCTGCTGCTCATCAGATTTGTACTCCAGATCTTTCATCAGCTCAGTGCCCTTCTCTGGATATGTAGTTTGAGCCTTTCTTCTCAGCTTCCCTAGATCTCTACTTTGCCATCCAAATGAAGACTCACAGCATAAGTAATTGCCATTGAGGCTACTGAGAAACTAGCTATGACCACCAAACAGGAGGAAAAAACAATCTAGTGTACTGCATATGAGCATGTTCTTAATTTTGTTTGATGAAATACCAACCAAACAAATACCTGAATAAACCTTATTTAGCATCTATGTAATGTCCTTTTATACAGGAAGTGGGGATTTTAAGTGTATTTTCATAATACTCTTCAAAGATTAAAAGCATATTCCCACTTGTAAAGAAATCTAAGACCTTAGCCCACAAAGTGTACCATGTAAACAAATAAATAAGAAAACATTTTGAACTGGTACCTACTACTGAAAGAACAACTCCTTTGTTGCTCTGGTTGCTATTAAGGTCCCTCAAAAGCTAAAATAATTCTCTGCAGAGTTGAAAGTGAGGTTCAAATCTCTTCAGGGAATCTCGCAGGTATTTTTTCTCTATGAGGTGAAGCTGCAACCAGAGCTCACTCAATTTCAAAAACACAAAGGTGATTCCTGTATCACAACAACTGTACCAGTAATTCCAGTATCATCACTGCTCATCTGCTGAGCTACATGCTACCAAAACAGCCCTGATAGTACCCACGTAACCAGATAGACATAATAAAAAGTGTCACAGGAAAAAAGTGGCATTAATTTGTAAAACAAAGTTAATTCCAAGAAGAAAAAAAATCTCAAATAAACAAAGAAAAAGACTGAAAAAGGACAGTTTAAAGTGTAATAGCAGCCAAAATAACTTTATAATTGTTAGGAAAGCTGTTGTGCTTGATAAAGCACGTAATGAAACTATTTAGATCCAAATACAACCCTTAAAAACTTAGACGCTAAAGAAGTGTAAATTAGGTTCTCAGAAAAATCCATGGCCAAATGTCAACTGTTTTCAGAGTATAATAGAAGTCATTTGTGTGGAATGATTTCTCAGTAACCACAGTATTAACATAACGCCAAAAGACATAAGTTGGTAAAGAAGAAAGTCTCTTTCAATATAGTGCAATAAAAATCTTCCTATGAGCACTGAAGTTTACACATACCCCCTGAGCTCTGCTTACACAGGGGTCAGCAGAAAAACTCATAAGAGCAACATTTTATTCCTTCACAAGAGTTTAAAAGATGCATTTTCTGTATTGTACCTGGTACTGATTACCTTAATGCCTTAAGCTGATAGGAGGATTTGCCCTTAAGTAATAGAAAGAGTGTGACAGTCTTGTAAAAGCTTTGCTTCTGAAGAAATGCACAGAAAAGCCTAATTTCTGGTATTAAATTTGTCACATTGCTAAATATTCTCAAAAATACTTGCAGTTGAATTTTAAAAAAATCACATGGGTCTGTCCTTTTAAATTTATTTGAAAATAGGATAGAATTATTTCTATTTTAATAATTCTTTGCTACTTTACTAGTCAGTCATTTGCCCAGCAGATCTCTCTTGTTGCCCAATTGTGCTTTCTACTTTGGTGTTGCAGAAATAGTTAAAAGGAACAGAACGTTTCTTAATCTCCAAAATTACTCTATGCATTCAGAAGTAATAGAATCACTTGATAATTTGAAGTGAAACACTTGACTTTAGGTAGATCCTTTAAAATGTAGAGCTGGTGTGTTGTAGGCTAAAGGAATGAACACTAATAAGGATTCTCAGATTCTCAGTGTTCACCATCTTACGCTGGGAAGTGTATTAAGCAGTTTGGAGTGTAGCTTGGGAACTCTTAGAAACTCTTTCGCTTTCCACCAGTTATACACTACTGTTTTAGTCTCTATTCTGGTAAAGTAACAACTTCTTGTACACATTTGCTGAATAGAAGCCCAAACAATCCTAGAATACGACCTGCAGTTAGAGCACAAGTCACACATGCATCTCAGTATTTACAAAGTACTGAGAACTATAAAGACTATTCAAACAGATAAAAGTCTGTAAGATGTTTTGTTGAACATGAAAGGAAGTATGCAGAAAAGGAAAAGCTTACTAGAATGAAGTATTATGCAGTGTATTAACTATAAAAGTTTCTTTTGCCATTCTAGGTACAGTAACCACTGCAATCACTCTAGGAGAATTTGGATTACATACCAGCTGCTACAATCAAACCTACAAAATGTGCAAACCTGAAAATTTATTTGATCAGTCACACTTTATATCTAGTAAAAGCAGTTTTCCAAAGCTTATATTACATTGTGACATCTGATGGGAAGGAGTTTTTTATATACCGCCTTCTTGAAAACTACGTTTTGGTATGTGTTAGTCATTAAATACAGTGTTTCATAAGGAATCTCATAGATTCAAAGACTGACATTTTTCTCAAGCTGAATTCTCTTTATATTGAGGAAGAATACATTTTCATTTCAAGTATGCTGGCTTTGTGGAGGTGTGAAAAATATCTGAAGGTGTTGCCTTTGTACAGTTAATAAAACATCACCCTTTCATGTAGATATATATCTTTCATAAACTTCTTATCTTAGTAATTGGCAAATTCCATGGTTGGGTTACTAAAGCCACCTAAGGCAGAGGTGTGTGCCCATTGCTGATGCTGTTCTGCCCAGCAACAGCAAAACTATCAATATGTAAGGAATCATTGAGGTGTGGTACCTGCCAACAGTGACATAAGATGACTAATTAGTATGTCTGGCTTAGTCAGTCTTTATTTATTTCTCAAGCTCCCAGCTTCACTTTTAGATGTAAATTCTGTTCTACATGCTCATCTCCAGGACAGGATAAAACTCCCAAGAATGTTGTCTCTTTAGCCCATCTGAACACTAAAAGAAGTGGAGTTTTCACTTAAAATAAGGGGAGAACTCTAATTAAAAAGATAAAAGAATATTACATTTTCCTTCTCATGGAAAGCTGGTCTACAGTGAGCGCTATTGAGTTCTGGGAAATCTTAATTTCAATTAGTCTTGAATTTTTTGTTGTTGCTGTCATCATTGATGATAAGTTATGGTATGCTGAGAAATTCTGTGGAGAATATGTTTACTGTCATTCATCACTGAGATTTACAGAGATCCCATAACAGCAATTAAATGCAGTTGTTTACTCAATGCTGTCACCAGAAGAGGATATAGCCTGTAGAGTGGAACTATTCAGAAGCCTGAAAATGTTTTGTTTGACAGTCACATCCAAAACACAAGCCAACAAGCATCTCTTTTAAGGTCCTCCATACGCTTCAAGAAAATCTGAATTCTTGTCCAATAAAGAGTTTTCGTTTAAATGCTTGTTCTGTCTCTAAAGCCAAATGAAACACTTCATTAACTCATTCTTAGTCAAAATCATAAAAGGATGACTGGCTTCTTTGTAAGCATTTATGTGCTGTTATTTGTAACCCTCACTTGGTGACAAAGAGGAGACCGCAGTGTAAAAGCCATTCCTATTGTTCATCCCTTGCTCAAACAGAAGTTGCATGATGCATAAATCAGTGCATAAAGTGCAAAAACATTCATGGAAATATTTATACAAAAAAGGGATGAAACAAAAATGGGAAGCATTTCTTTTGCTCAACAGCTCAAAGCTGCTCCTCACATCAGGGTTTCAGAGAGACATAGAAAAACATAAGGCTTTGTATCATAGAGATCCTGTGGTGATATATACAAAGGGGACTTCAAGTTTTTGCATTCATAAAGTGAAAATAAAGAAGTGGTTTCATGAAGGAATAAGATGTTGCCATGTCTCCCATAGTAGATGATGATCTGTACTAAAGTACAAGATATGATGCCATTTCCAAGGGAAAAGGACAAAGCTGTGTCAGGGGAGGGTTAGGTTAGATATAAAAAATCTTTCACACAGAGGATGGATGGGCACTGGAATAGGCTCCCCAGGGAAGTGGTCACAGTGCCAAGCCTGAGAGAGTTTAAAAACCATTTGCACAATGCTCTCAGGCACATGGTGTGACACTTGGGGTGTTCTGTGCAGAGCCAGGAACCTGAACCTGTGATCCTAGTCAGACCTTTCCAACTCAGGATAGCCTATGATATTGTCTTCAGCTCACTTCTTTCTTCACTTCCCTCCTGTCAGGGTGCACCTGAGAGGTTTATAAATTACTGTTCAGGAAACTCATTGGAGTGCTGAAATAAATACCATGAAATAGGACTAATCAGCAAAAGGGGGCACATGCAGAGTGTTATGGTATGAGTTTTCTGCATCACTGCTAAGGACTGCTTCATGCAACAGTGCAGCTGCATGGGCATTCCATGGCAATATTCAGTGAAATAGTATATCTACTCTAGCAGACTCAACTAATCAAATAAAGGTTATCACTCCTAAATGGAGAAAGAAGTGAGGCATATCCTATAAAAACATTATTTTATAGAAGCAGGTCTATTTAATGCCTTAGAACTACCACTGGAATCACTGGTATGACCTTCAGTTTTCAATGTGCAAGTATTTTTAGCAATCCATAACTGTCATAGTTGATGAAACTTTCTACTACCATACCTAAAAGCTTTGTTAAAACTTCCATTTTTTATGAGAATCAGTAATAATGAGTGCTTACGTGTAATTGCAATATTAAGAAGACACTCTTTGACTTAAATTACTTTGTTTTGAACAGGAAGTGGTATAGTAATTTTCAAAATTTCTGAGTTGGTTTACTTTAATAACATTGATAAACTACAAGTAATTTCTTCTACTGCTATAGAACATTTTTAATAAATACAATATAATTTCAACCATTTTCAGTGTCTTAGCTGTAAAATTAATATATTCAATGAAATCCATAAATTGGAAGAAAACTCATGTAGCAAGAAGCTGTTATGTGTATATATGTATGTATGTATAATTACAATACCAAGTCAGGGAATTTAATTGCTATAAGCTCTTCCATTAAACTTAAGTTGAGCACACTCACATTTTCTAAAAGTGCCTTATTATAACCAAAGAAAAGCCTCTAACTTTATTTTACCTAGGAATATCTTAGAAAGGTTACAGGAGATATTGTGTTTAATCCCTACAGTACTCTTTCTTCACATATTCTTCAGAGACACTTTAATCTCATTTACAGAAAGTACTAAACAACAGTTGCTTCATGGACTGGGAAAACGCAAGAAAAATACCCTTTGAGAAGTTTTCTGCTTTAAGTGTTGATATCAAACATCAGGTCACACAGGTATTTGCCAGTTCACTTTTACTGCTCCACAGGGAAAGTGTCACAGCAGAAAGCAGATAAAGAAAAGCCTTATACTACTCAGTAGAAGTTATCAATGGATTAGGTGACAAGTTTGTGATTGTGAGGACCTGCCAGGGTGCCTTGTGTGACAAGAGAACAGGAGCCACCCCACAGACAGAACCAGTCCCAGCCAGCTTCACTGCTGTTCAGAGCTGAGCCCATCAACAATACATTATTATACATTTCTTAAACACATTACCCCTTGTGATAATGTATTTAGGAAAGGGCAAAGGTGCTGCATGCCAGTTTTGAGATGGAGAGTGAAAAAAATGTGAGCAAAAAAGCCCAGCAGACACCAATGTCAGTGTAAAAGTGGGAGGGGGCTCTCCAGGCACCAGAACAGAGATCATCCTGCAGCCCATGCAGACAGCATGGAGGTGCTCATCCAACTGCAACCATGGACAGAACACAGAGCAAATATCCACACTGACGCTTTTGTCTTTCTCACTTTCCTATTTTTAATAGGAAATCTTTTAGAAAGATTAGAAATTTAGAAATTAATCTTTCTTAGTCAAGTTTATTTTGCCCATAATGGTAATTAGCATGTGATTTCCTTGTATTTACTCAAGACCTTTGAGCTTTTTGACCTTATCTTCTTGTCTTGCTGAGGAGAGTGAGCAAGAGAGCACTCTGGTTGGAGGTCTGACAGTCAGCCACTGTTTAACACAAGTTTAACACATCACCAATTTTGTAGATCTAGGATAAGGACTCTGGAGAGCCTTCCAGAGTGATCTAAAAATAGAAGCTAATTGTTTTATTAGAAGGCTAATACAATATCATTTCCTGCAGCAATGACACAGGACATCAATAAGGTCCTGTGCTATGCATAAGACCTTTAAATCAGGCCAGTTTCACCTCTTTAGATAAATGCCTTCAGAAATTTACTCAATGACAACTGTTACCAGCATTGTGGAAAACAGCAGCAAGTGAATGTCAGTGACTAGCTCCTGATAGCATTCAGATCTGAATGAAAGTAAACATCTTTTTAACCGGCCTAAAATTGGTCTACTAGTGATTTCAGATTTCTAGTCTGAGCATGAATTCTGGAAGACAGGTACTCAGCATTATCTGAAAGTACCATTCACCTAATAACATATTTGATAAAGAAATCACTTTCAGAATTCTCACTCCACTTCTTACTTAGAGACAATCCTCAGCACAAAGATGTAGTTACTCTAGTTTAAGCAAACAGGAATCAACAGGTTAGAAAAAGGCTCTGAGATTACTAACTCCTGAATTTAACAGCTTTTTGTTCAAGAGCACAAAAGGCCTTGCCATACTGAGCTGTAATTTAACTCTGCTTACTTACCCTGATATAGGTCTGAATTGACAACATGAAAAGTTATCAGTCTTTAAAAAGTCACTTGAATATAGTCTGTGCTTCAAATGAGCACTGGAGTAAGTGCAAATTAAAAGAAATCATATTAAGCTGTTTTATCATGTCTACAGAAAATTCTCGAAGTTTTCTAAAAATAGCTATGTAAAAACAGAATGTAAATAAAACCTGCCAATATTCACAAATATCCCAAGTGGTATCAGCCTAAGGGAAGAACTCTGATTTCTACAACAATTTGTTCTCATAGTGTATGACATACAGTGTCTTCCAGATAAAAAAGCAATAAAAAAGTCTATCCTGGTTGTAAGCCCTGAAGTAAAGGATTAGTGTGATAAAGTCAAGCAGTTGCCTCTGTAGAGCATTTTAGATTGTCTGCAATAGAAAAGCTGAGAGTAAGACATAAGTACAGGAAGAGAATCTGTTAGTGTTTGACATTAACTAGCAAAAAGCTCTCAAACTGTTCAACTGGTGATTCTCCTTCCTAGGGTTCTTACCACATTCCTTCCTGCTGCAAGAAGTTGAACAGTCTTTTTGTAACAAGGAGCATGTGGCAGGTTCTCCTATTTTTTTATTTTTTTTAGGAGAATTTCCGTACATCAAATAGTGAAACCGCAGTCATAAAAGTTTAAAAAGCATAAATATAAAAAGTGTGTTGAACAAGATACACTATAATAGCACAAAACCTCTGGGGAGGAAAATATTGCTGTAACTTCTTAGTGACTGGAAAAGAGCTGATTCCAGGTGCTGTAATTAATTCATTGTGAAGGAAATAACTGGATTACAGCAGAGAATACTAAATTCCCAAGGTTGATTTATTCACAATTATTTGTATGCCTGAGCAGGTGTCTTGATAGCAACATCAGCAGCGAATTTTACAATTCACAGGCGTAACATCCCTTTCAGAACTCCAGCAAAGGCAGCTGCGTTTGAACAATTTCAGCCTACCGATAGCTGCTCATACTCCCACTTTTCCCAAGATGCTGTGTCCCCAAAACTGCTGCAAACTTCTTTCACTCCTTCACTACAAAGAAATTAAAGATTTTGTGCTTAGGCAGACACGTGAGGTTATTTGATGTATTGCTGTTTTGCAACAACATGTAGAGCATAATCAGCAATTCCCAAGTGTACTGGAGCAAGGTGACTGTCTGCAGGCTTCAAAGTTTCCTCATTTAAAAGCCAGGCAAAACTCCAGTGAAAAGTTTGTGTTTGCCACAAAACTTATAAGTCCATTTTAGATGTTAATAATCTCCCATTTCAAAGCTGGCACAGCTTCATGATCAACAATGGATTTCTCTTTATGTCATATCTGTGAGACTGTTTGCCTGATTTTACAAGGTAAGACATGGAAAACTAGAGCCCTGAAACTACATAGCTGACTTAAATGGCTATTCCTTAAAAACAGGAAGAATTAGCAATTTTTAAGAGGATTATTAAGCACCTCAAAACTCTATTGCTATAAACAAAACAGCTTAAAATATTTCACATTAACAAGTGGATACAAAAACAAGATATGTTTTTTCTGTGCTGCAGCTGCATTATTTTGGCATTTAGTAAGAAGACACAGTCTTATTAAGTCTCAGAATGAAAATCTATGCTTCTATAAATCCTCTAGAAATTAAAATATAATAAAGATGAAGTTTACATGGCATCTATAAATTCTCCTAAGATACATCAGATACACAAAATAATCTGTTATTTTAATTAAAAGATTATGGCTTTAGTGAGATATTTGAACAGCTTAAAGAAAATCAAATGAAGGAAAAAGTTTTCATTGTTCCCCTAATTTTATCAGCAAACTATAAAAACTTCAAGAAACACTTCTGCTCAATCAGACCTATTAAAAGCCACCAGGACAAAAGAACCAAGGAGTATCAGGGCATTAATTCTAACCTCACTTAGATACAGCAAATTATACAGATTTATTGTTCCACCAATTTTCATGACTTATCCTCACACTGTCTGCCTGGTCTACAATACAAAGCTAAAGCCCTTTTTCTGTTGGATATGTGGTCTAGCTATCCCAAGGATTGAAAGCACAGGGCCAGCAGAGAACAAGAGCTACTGCTGCACAGAAGGCTGTGCTTTCAAGAATGGCATTTTAGTTCTAATGAATCTCTTCCTGACATCCAAGCGTGTCAGAAGTACTGTTGTGATCTGAGTTCTCTGCCCCTCAGTCAGCAGGGGCTAAATCTGACAGCTCACTTCATAGGGAGAGAGACTACCTCTTACCTCATGGAACTTAAAAGGGATCCTTCTGGCTGGGTAAGAGACAGACTCCAATGGGAGAAGCATCAGTTCTTACTCAGCTGAAAGGAAGGTGGTTCTGATGACAGGATTCAAAGGAAGAATAATGAAAATACAGCAGAGTGGAGGAGCATTTTTACACTGAATGATACTTATGATCCTCTAGTGGATGTCTCCTTTGCTAAACTTCAGATTTGATTCGTGTCTACAATGTTATGAGTTTTGCTCATTAAAATGATTCAGTACCATTATACTATGACATTTTACCATGATATACGCTCAGTAAGTGCAATCAGGCTACAATTACTTCACAAATATATTTGAAAAACCTATAAAGGCTCTTAGAAAATTCCATACACTCTCCTTTCCTTAACAGCATTTGTACAAACCACATGTTTCAAAAATCTTCTGTATTATAGAAGTGTTTCTGTGCATAAGAAAAGATTGCCTAACTCCCGAGTGGCTAAGAAGAGTTAAATATGCACTAGCATCTCTGATACAGCAATTAGTCATACAAAATAGAGGAAAGTCAAAAGGAAAAATCTACAGTTCCATAGAGAAAAATGTTTATAAATAGCCCAAGAATAGCATTTGTAATAACTTCTGCATTGCCAGTACTTGGCCCTCTTTTCCAGCTCTGTCATATTTTAGTACTAAAAATGTGAGAGAACTTCAGGTACAGTGCTAAAAGCAAAATATCTCTCAATATTTTAGAGCTTGAAGAACTAGGTAAGAATGAAAAGCCAAATGTTTTCATAAATCCTTAGTAAATTTCTGTGTTCATGTGATGTTAAATACAACAGACTTGAATAACTCAAGGTGGTTCATTTGTTTTCTTGTAGAGGGGGTGTGGTTTGAGTATTTGTGTTTGGTTTGGGATTTTCCCCCACAGTACATCCTTATAGCCTCGAATTTCCATTCCTTGTTTCAATAGTAGATTAGAAGTGATAAGATTCTACAAATAAACATTTTAATCTCTTCTAAATCATTGATCTAATGAGTTCTTGTGGCATTTCCAGCTAGAATTATGGGATAAGAATTTGGCTACTCAGATTTTTTTCCTGTATGTTATAATCAGAATTAAAGGGTGTTATTTCCTTATTTCATTAGTAAATTCTTTGCTCTGATCAAGCAAAACCTAGCTAAGCAGAATTTGATCCTCTAATCAAAGCAAGCAAAGAAATAATTATTAATAGCTCAAAGAATTTACAAGTAATAAAATTAATGTAATACAAGGGCTTTTTAATTAACTGAGAGCATTGTTATTTTTTGAAAAGTGATCAAAACATAAACCTGGATCCAAAGAGATGAGTGTTCGGAAGAGTTATTTTAATTTAATGTAAACCAAGTTTCTTTAATGGTTTAACACACTTCTTTAACATATTTTACATTTCTTTAACACATTTCTCAACTGTTCAGAAATTTCAGGGATGTTTACCCTTGTGCACTGGGCAAGGCCTTCATATTGGAGCTTCTATATGCAGAAACAGAACCAATGCCCTCAGGAATTGTCCATTTCATAATCTCAAAACCAATGATGACGACAAATATGTTGCCACTATGGGATTGGCTGGTCTACTAACGTGCCTTGTGGGACTCAAATAACAGCATTCTTTTTGTCAGAGCTGCCAGCAACAACGTGGTTTATTTTGAAAGTTTTAAGATACCAATCTTTCACTGTCCTCCAGGGCTGCCTGCAGGACAGGAGTTTCATGAGGAAATAGCAAAGTGTTCATCTCATATTAGAACAAATATGGTAACTTTGAACTTCTGAGGAAAATACATCAAAAAAGTTACAGCCCAATTTGAGCACCCATTTGGTGTCCTGAGAGTCCAAAACCAAATGCTGGCCAAAAAGAAAAAGAATAAATGAATGCTTTATTTTTTGGGCTGTTAAAGTATTCCAAATAAATGCTTTAACAGTCTGACTTCATCATGTTCCTCTCTTTGCACATTTGTTCTCCCTAAATAACAATATTTTTTGCATAACCCAGTGCATTCTGAAAAAGAGATGGTTGACCCAAAGTCAGGTATTTTCATTGGAGCCAGGTTTCTGAACTTCCATCATAGAATTTAAATGGGCAGAGCTATGAGGCTGACTAGTCACCACTATGGAAAATAGCTCATTCTAGGTCCTATTAAGTAGATCTTAACTGCTTATTTGATATTGAAAAGGTTAAAAAAAAAAACCAAATCCATCTACCCCATACACACTTATAGGCTGGAATCTCTGTCAAAGAACACAATTATTTGACCTGTTATTCATTTCACTTTTTGCCTGTGAATGCTTTTGTCATTTCACTTTGCCCTGTTATTGTAATCTACATCCTTATCCATGAGAGGATTTATGTAAAAAAGAAAAAACACAGAAAATTCAAGCTCTTCCCTTCTTTCATTCTGAAAATATTTTAAATGTATTTTTTATTATGCAATTGTAAACAAACACAGTCTTATTCAAGTCTTGACTACCAGTTATGTATGGTTGAAAAATATTTCAAATACGTGAATGCAATATGGGGTGCTTGGAAACAATATCATTCCATTGCCTCAAGATGCTTAATGAAAGATTAAGCTGCATGCTCTACATAAGTGATATTGTCATCCAAGGCTCTCTTTTTTTCCTTCCATAGGAGCTAGAATACTTTTCTGCAAAGAATGTAGTATATATATATATAGTGATCTTAGAACTTGTTTTCAATTTGAATTTTTTCTTGTCCTTGTAATTTGAAAGGCAGATTTGTGACTGTTTTTTGCCTGCTGTGGTTAAGGGGCATATCTTTAAGTGGAATTTTAAAGAATTCTCAGAATATATTCTCTTGGACTTATGCATTTCATCTGTGAAATTGAAACACTTCCTTTAGAAACAAGAAATTCTGCAACCTCTGCTTATGAAAGGAAATAAATATTCTGCAAGAAGAGACCACTCTTAGTACAAAAGCCTAAGTGTTTTCAGTAGGATATATTTAAATGTCTGTCCTATCTAGACACTTTCAAAGGAAGAAGCACAATGAAAGGAATTCAGTTCATTTATTCCTTGACCATGGCTATATCCAGATGATTCCAGATGGAAAAGTGTGGAAAAGAAAAAAAACATGAAGGAGGAAATGGACATTTTCTTACTTTAAGAGTGGACCAAATTCACATATATGATGATAATAATTCCACAAACAGATTCAAAACCTGTGGAAACTTAATAATGTTGGCATCATTCTTAGGAAACTGGTTTATGTTCAGATGTTAAGGGATCTGATTAGCCTCCAAAGCACTACAGAGAACATTTGCATTTGTCCAGTGTTATATCTCTGATCCTTCAACCCAGTCTTTCAGACGTGGCAAAAAAATTTCATAATTAATTCAAAAAAAGTTCCCACCCAACTTAAAATATTTAGCCTGTGTTCCCTCACAACTCCAGCCACAAAGCCATTTCACCACCTTCTTCACAGACTTCCAGTGTTCAGCCTCAATGTGCTCGTGCAAACTATGTAACTGCTAACTATTCCATCACAGCTGTTCTTTACCCTAATCACCATTAACTTTTTACTTTTGAAACCTAGGAGAATACACATCCCCTTTCAACTCTTTTTATACCAAACTAAGAAAACCAAAAAGTTATTTTTCTCTCAAACCATAATATAAGCATTCAATTTTATTATTATTCTTACTATCTTCCTTCAGGGTTCAACTTGGAGTTCAACTCTCATGTTGTACACAAAAGAGATCTCATCAGCTTTTACAAAACACTCTTATGACTGCATTTTTTCCTAATGGAAATGTCCTTTCTTACCAGCCATACAGCAGAATTTCTAATCTGTTTCCCAGTGAGCTCCTTTTTTTCACATCAGTGTGTTGAAACAAAAATAACAATTGTTTGGATTTGATCCAGATTACTTGTTCTCTTGACCACACTATATAACAACTTCATGCTTTTCCTTATTTCCATTACATTTGGCAAGGTTTATGCACTTTATTTTGGTTTGCACAACTTCTATAATGCAGTTCTGTCCAATTTTTTTTATTCCTTTATTTATATCCTTTTAAAACACAGAAACTAACAAAACCTTTGTTTCCACCTCAGTTTTCCAAAGAATATATTCATAGCCATCATGCTTATTCTTTCTACTACAAATTTTAATATTTTTATTTAATTGCAGATATTTTCAGAGCACTGCAGAGTTTCCTACAAAGAACCCCTCTGTGATCCCATGTGCCACTTCAGAGGTGAACAGGCCTATCATCACCTTTGCAGATTTCACTCTTTTGCACCTTATTTGTGACTCTGATTTGCCCACAGCCAAGGCTGGATCTTCAGCAGGCTCCCAGCTGGTATATGCTTGCTCAAGGCAAAGTATCCCTAGACCACAAAAAATAAATCTTTCTGGGGAACAATATATAGGATATTGTGTCCAGGTGCATGACTGTTAGTTGAAAAATAACATTTTGCATTGCATCATTCCACACCTACATGGTGCTTTTGCGTGGACTACTGCTATACCAAATAGTATAATAGAACATTGCACATCAAAACAAACAAACAGAATTCATTTTCTCATGCAAAGAACCTCATCACAGCTGAGTTTGTCCGGGACACACAATTTATCACCAAACTGACACAAACATTTAGAGAACAAGAGAAAATAAACTTTTTCAGTGTTTTTGTTTTCTCAGATACCTCTTTGGCAATTACAAGCCAGATAATTATGTTCTCTCTTCCACAATGAAACATTTATCTGACTTTATTCCTACACAAAAATAACTTCTAGTACCACCAAAGTATCCATTTTTAAACAAGTTTGGATTAGCAACACACCAAATTATTTCATTACTGCTATTTTTCTCTCTTTTTTTTAAATCTCCCATTGCTTGAAGACAGATTGCCAACTACACTCACAGACTCTGTTCTAAATCACCAAGCTATCAATAATGAGACTGCTATATTTTTAAAGTTTTCAACACCCTTTGAAGGCATTTGGAAACGGAAAACTAAGAACAACCTGTTCATATTTCATCACTGCCACTTTCCATTTTAAATTATGCAAAGCAAGATAAACAACCTGCAAACATCCAGGAGGTGCACAAAGTTTAAGGTATAAGGTTAATGCAAAAACTGCCAAAATCTATTTCACAATATTTCATCTTAAACATCTTTTCAGAACTAAGAGGAGCACCACATGTCATTAAAGTCAGCAGCCCATATAAATGTCCATCCATCACTGCAGACCTTTTTGCACATTTTAAACACACTTAGAGTTTCTAGTTTTAGCTAAATGATTAGTTTTTCTCTCTAAAGAAAAGACACGAAATTCATCATGCAATTACCTTAACATCCTGCTGCGACAGAAAGGGTCTTTGTAACTCATCTGTAGCCGTACACTTTGTTTCTTGTATGACAGCTGATCAGAAAAAGAGCAGTCAGACTGAGTCTGGAGGCAGGAAATCTTTCAAGACTTGTGGTACAGCCTGTTCTTGGAGATTAAACCAGATCTGTAGAACAAGCTCTTCTCCCAGAGAGAAAAGAGTCCTCCTTCTTCCTCAAATTACTTGAACATCTTCAGCTGGGCAGGCACACCCCCAGGAAACAAACACAACACAGGTGTGGATAAGGAGATTTGAAAAGAAGAGCTGGGAATAGGAACCAGAACTAATAAACAGTGGGGAAAGGGACAGCAAAGTGGAGTTTTGGGATGAAAATAATTTTTTGTTGTTGTTTTTCTCTATATGTTGATTGATGACTTTGTTGAAAGAAATTCATTGCCACCAATGTTTAAATGAATGCTAGTTTAGCTTTAATAAGCTTTAAGCTTCAGGCAGATCAGTCTCAAAGTTCTGTCTAGTTTGCAGTCCCAGCATATTCTTAAATCTTTACTTTCTTCAAAAGTTGTTGATTTACAGAGAGAAAAACACCTAAACAGATTAATTTTCAAATCCTCATTCTTTGTGTAATAGAAAAAATGGACACAAATTTAATTCTGCTTGTCAGTAACAAGTGAACTATTTAGACATATAAAGATAGCACAGCTGTTAGAAAATGTTTTTAATTAAGAAAAATGTGAATATATAAAATAAACCCCTATCTTTTCAGATAAACATTCATAGGAAATTCATTGGTTTCAGCAGAACAAATGTTTGTTGGTTACTGATAGTAGTTGAAAACTCAATAAAGATAAAAGAAATAGGCAAGGATTTCCACATAGCTGCAGAAGATCTTAGTCCAAATATTTGCTTTTTCTCAGTTCTGAGTAAAGCTAGGAGCTGTTGTCTCAAGCAGTCCCTGTTGCAATTGCTGATTTATTGCCTTGCAGCTGCTCCATTCCATGTTCAGCTGCCAAAAGGAAAGGACTCCCTCCCTTGGTGGGCAGCTTGCACACCTGAGTGTGCCTGCTCTCAAACTGCAAGTGCAAATATGAGGCTGGAACAAAGAGAATTCTGAAGTGCTTTGATAAAACATTTTTTTGCATGTCTTCCAAAAAAAACCCAAATCTTGAAAATTGTCTGAGGGAAAAAATATTTTTTAGCTGTTCCCTGCTCTAGGAACGTTATCAACAAATTTCTCCTAAGGAGCAAAGCATTTGCATTAGCCATAAAAGAAAATACCCTAACCAACTGGTACCGCTAATCATAATGATGAGTAGGGGAATCATTATGTAAATGATCATTTATGAAGTATCTCACTTGCATCCCAACAGGACAATAAAGCATTTTATAAATAAAAGGAGTCACTACGGCAGAGTAAAAATTTTCTTTGCAGTTTTTTTGTTGTCAATGACAAAGGTTCTTTTGATATTTTGGTCATACTGAATAAGGCTGCGACATGTCTGAAATAATTTCTGAGAAATAGAAAAATTTTGTGAGAAAGTAGGTCTGATACTTCCCCTCCCTACTGCACTGTTGAAAGACAGTAAGCAAAGATTAGCAAATCCTCTGCTGAAAAGCCCAATTCATTAGTGAAAATTCAAATTTGAGAGTTCTGCAATACAGTATGACTTTAGTAGCATAAAGATATGATAGTCTTTTTTTTATGCCACAAAGTTCATATGCAGTATCATATTTAGGCTATCCACACTAATGAGAGAAGGATGAAGTCAGTTTATCTTGTGCTCCAGTACTCTTACAGACTCAAAGCAAAGATAAATCTAATATCATGTACTGCTTTGATAGCAGATTGTAGTTATTGTTAAGAAATGGGAAATAGAGAAATATTTTCCATCTTCTGATCACAGTGTAGGGGTTTTCTGAAGTAGAGAGCTGATCTACAGCATTATTTTTAATACCTATTGGAAAAACAGGTCTGAAGTTTTGATCAAGAAGAAGTATATGAACAGATCAATCAGATCAGAAAGGAAAATTGTGCATTTATCACAAAAGGTCTTCTGATTCTGAAATTGTCTGGAATCAGTTTCATGAAATTAGGATTAACCATATTTTCCAAATATCAAGGATGTGTTAGTGAAGTCACCATTCATGACATTTTTGGATTTTTCTTTAAAGACAGTATTGTGGAAAATTGCTGGTGAAACAGAAGTCTCTGAGACAGCTGGAGAAAGAAGGAAGTTAGGATCATACAGAATAAAATATATGATTGTGAACAAGAAAGAGGTTATTACAAATGTCACTCTAAAATATATATATATACACACATCTACTTTTATTTAAAGGAATAATCTGAGTGACAGGTTTGTAGGATGCCATTACAGCCAGCACCTGCAGTGTGTTTCATATCTGAATGTCCTGACTTAACCCTTCTCTCTGATACGCCACAAACTCTAAAGGGTTTCTGAGAACTCAGGCACCTTCTGTTAAACAGATTTCCCACTTGTCACTTGTCCAAATAAAGTTTGAGTACTACTGTATTAGTAAGAAGAAAAATTACCTAAAATTCAATTCACCAACTATAGATTAAGAGAACCATCCTGGTTCCTAATTTCCTCATGGTAAAGGAGATCTTTAAAAGGTCATCTATCAGGTAACTTTTCTACTGCGTAACTGCACTTCTGCAAAAGATCCTGTCTGGTTTTATGGGGATTTTTTTGTCTGGTTGTTTTTATTCACTCAAAAAAAGTGAATAAAAGTGATTTTGTTTATGGTACCTGGAACCGAAAATTTGCGAAGTGTATGGCTTCAGTTGGACTGAATTATGGGGCACTGGCTAAATAATTTTTAGCTATGGATTAGCGTCAGAGTTTGCAGAAATTTCTACCTCGATGCAAGAGTGAAGCAAATTTAGAGGACAAAAGTATTTTGTTGTAGGAGCAATACCATTTTTTTTCTGGAAAATGGTTGTCTTATGCAAATTTCTAGTTGCTAATTTTTTTATAGTAATAAATTACAAAGAATTGAAAATTCAGGATCTCAATTTCATTTTCAACAGCATAAAAAGGTCCTGAACAGTCTGCCCCTCTTTGCATCCATCCTTATCCTGTGCCCATCTTTCATTTCAGAGGCAGGGCCAAAAGGTAGGCAGGTGTATAGGTAAATAATTATTGCATTGAAAATTCTTGAGAACTACTACACTGTTTCTAGTTGTGGTACAGTGCTGAGAATTTTAGGACAGTTCTTCAGCAAAGTGGGGAGAAGGAAGAAGATGATACATCATTCATCATGACAGTAACTGCAAATGCCCAGCAAAGTTCTTGTAAAGTTCTCCCAGAAGAAGGTGTATGATAAACCTCTTGTTAATGGCTCCTTCTTGAAATATGTGATTGAATTCATTCTACTCAAGAGCCTTAGGAGCACAACAGCAGATGTTTTCTAGAATATGTCATTATCTTCTAGAATAAGCATCTAGAAGATGTTAAGACACTAAGAAAGTTTTGAGAAAATGTCTTGGTATACTCAAGAGCTACACACACTGGGTTTTTGACTTGTGTATGACAAAGGGATAGAACTGTGTTTCATACCTGAAATCTTTTCTTTGTTCTTGAAAATAATTATCCTCTAAACATTTTTCCTTATGAAAACTGCATAGACTTTCATTTTTTAAAATATTGTTTTAATTAATATATTTAATTTAAAATGCTTGAACAACTAAAGAACTGGAGTCAAAATAAAATAAACCATTTGTATACTAAAGAACTGGAGTCAAAATAAAATAAACCATTTGTATACATCTGTAGAATTTATAACAAATATTATATTTGGATGATTGTTTTTAAAAAAACAGATTGTTTAACATCATAACTGTACTTTAAAACCCCCAATGGTACATATATAGTTGGGGAAGATATAATTCAGGTAGCTCAGCACTTGATTCTTAGTGCTGCCACTTATGTGTCTAACTAATAGACGATGCAAATTATGCTATTATGAGAAATTAGATCAAATAAGATAGAATTGGCACTACAGGTCTCATAGAAAACCTAGATTTTATTCCAGGGCTTTTGTAAACCAAAACCAAAAAGTGCTTTACAGTCCAAAATGTTCTTCCACTGTTTTCTATTTTCTATATGTTTCCTTTGCTATTGATGTGCTATATCATCAATTTTAACTATTCAATAGGAGGAAGTTGCTATAGACAGGTCTTGCAGACTAATTGTGTTTTCAGGAATAGTGAAAGGATGAAATGTAAATAAATTAGATGAAAGATGAAATTGATCTTTTCAGTTCCAAGGAGAGTTGATAATGGATATGTCATACTCAAAGAACATATCCTGTTGCGGATATGTTATACTCAAAGAAATGTTATGGCCAAAAAAAAACCCAAAAAAGGTATATAGAGAGCCTAGAATTTATTTTTAACCTAATAATAATCCTAACAGTCTAAATATAATAGAACCAAATGATCGGTCTTGCCACTATAGTATTAAGTTATAGTCCAAATTCATACTGAAAAGCCTTACTATTGATGTCACTAAGATCGTTGTTTAACACAACCAACAACTACTTTCTTCTCTGATGTTGTGTTCGCTGTTCACATCTGTTGTGTCACAGGGTCAATTTTAGTTATCTGCATCAAGCATGGAAGTGGTGGCAGACCATCACCATCCTGTTTTTTCCAAAAAGGGTTTCAATTTAGGTGTGTGCACAGGATCCTTTCTGCCTCACTGCTGGCATTCAGCTGTGACTATCTTTACATGCTTTCTTATCTCTGCTTCTTCCACTGATTCCCAGATGAAGTTTGGAGACTGCACCATGGCCTCCCTCAAATTTATTTGCCATAAGGGGCTACTGTTCTTTAGGCAGAGACTGAATAACCTGGTCTGTCAGACCTTTACAGCCAAGTCTACTCACAGGGGTAACTAAAGCTTGGAATTAGACCAACAGAGAAGTACAAAAAGGTGACAAAAGTAGCTCAGGCCAAGGCAAGTCCAGACAAGTCCCGAGAACTGCACAATCAGGTCAACACAAAATCTGTAGCCTTTTACTAGTCATGGAAAAGGTCGTATTTACCATCTTACTGGGAAAATATGGCAATAATGGTCAGGTAAAAGTCACTGAAAGAGAAAATTGCTTTGATAGTTTATGCAATGACAGAATTTGACTGTTCAGTCATTACAGACTGAAAAGAGGAAAATCATTGAACAAGGCCAAGGATGCAGCAAAAACTGGAGGAATATGAATAAGAGATTAAAATTGTTAGGTCAGAAAGTTAGGTAAAAAATGTATTATGGCAGTTAATGCACTCTGTAGGTGGGGAAAAAAAATGTAATATTGGCAAAAAAACCCCACAAACCCAAACAAAAGCCTACACAAGCTCACACATTTAAAAATTACCACGAGTTGAATGTCAGATTTCTGTGCTTTAAAAGTACTAAGAAGAATTTTCTGAGAACATATGGATCTCTGTACAAGAAACTTAGGTGTGGGGCTTGTTGTGGAAATTGTCACAGCCAAGATCCTGCCCCAAGGGATGCATCCTGCGGTGCTGCAAGCGCAGGAGGGAAGGGAAGGACGGGTCTGGTGTCGCACTAGATGGCGGTGTTGCTCACTGTGGGAACGGCTTCTCCAGGGATGCTTGTGGTCCCTGAAAAGTGACAACTTACCGCTGTGTTGACGGCTAAAATGAGGAAATGCACGTCTGAGAAAAAAAACCCAACAAATTAAAAAAACCCACAAAAAACCCCAAAGACTGGGTTTCCTGATAAGTCAGGAATTTCTATGTAGACTGCATAAGAATTTGGAAGCTCAGATATTGCTGAATGCATTTCATTTGATATGTCCAATGAAAAAGCAAATTGTATTAGGAAATCATGCACTGATTACAGGCAGAATTGTATGTGAGTTTCACAGTGAAAGCAGAAATTGTTTTAATTCTACATACAAACCCAGAGGAATTATTCTAACATTTAGTACACAGAACAACATGTTTCTCATCATAGACTCCTTTTTAGGTTGAAAGGGACCTTTAAGATCATCTAGTTCTAACCCCCCTGCCTTGGCCTGTGGCAATTTGTACTTGATCAGGTTGCTCAGAGCTCCATTCAACTTGTCCTTGATATGTTGTTGTGAATTCTCATTCTTAGAATATGCTTTTTTATCATCAACAGGCTTTTCTAACACATTCCAGGCAAAATAAATGGCTGAAGACTGGGGATAAAGGAAGGGGAAAAACATTGTTTCAAGCAACACAACTTGCTGCTCTTAAACAACTTCAATTATACCTGCATCAGTTATTCAAGCAAACTCTCTTGTGAAATTTATAGAGTACTGTAAAAAATAAAATGTCAGTTGCAGGAAAATCCCCTTTGCATCTATTTCATTGAAATTCCTTTCAGTGACAACAGGTACCAAAGTTTAACAAATCTGAAAGCACAAAAGAGTGCCACAAGAATGTAAAGATGGAAAGAAACCAAACCAGCATTCAGTTCCTTCAGTAAAACTCTCCAGAGAGCAGAGAAGATACCAAGACAGAGTCTGCCCAGACTTAGACTGACTGCATTGCTGCTGACCTGGCCGCCAATTACCTCATAAAACCTCACAGAAGAAAAATGAGATTTTATCCCTTAAGACCTAAAAACTTCCAAACTTTTTTACAAAGTTCATATTAGTAAAGTCTAAAAGCATAATCCTAGAAACAACAGTTAAAATACAGCGTAGCTCTGGAAACAGGTAATCTACATTTGAGTTTGACTTTCCCCATCCTGAAAAGTTCAAATTCTGGCTCTTTGCAAGGGTACTCAGCTTTGATAGAAATGAAGAGATTTTGACATTTCACTCATGACAACATGATCTGGGTCAGGAAAGCAGAACTTCCCTGAAAAGCTGAATCATAGAGCTTCCCTGGAAAGCTGAATCCAGCAGAACTCTTGATTAAAGGTTTGTACGAAAAGCCACGGACAGCGAAATGACTGGAGTAACAGAAACTGTTGAATTTTGACAGTGTACAGTTTCTGTGTGGTGCCTAGAAACCCAACAGCAGTGATTCAGGGCTTTGCATGAAACTAGAAAGGCAGAGAGGAGTCCTAGTTGAATGTAACCTAGCCCCAATTCATTCATGAGGAGAGAGCTATAGAAAAGGCATTTTAGAATATAGTATTTTTCTGGTATTTCCAAGCAACATACAAAAATGCTAATGTCATTGGATAAGGTATTAATGAAATGTCATGTCAAAATCTCAATTTATTTCTAATCTCTATTAATATGGAAAAGTGCCAAACTGCTGGGATAATCATTTAGTTTGGAAAAGACTTTTAAAATTCAGTCCTACTGTAAGCAGGCTAATGAAGGTCAAAATGTTTGCTAGATCATTCCTTCCCAGAAAAAATCTCCCTTGCTGGTTTTTTCAGGGTATGTTAAGAAGGAACACTAAAGAGGAGAAACTGGAAAGACCCTGCTGGTAACATCTTGCCTGAGACTATGACAAAAGTTGCTGACAAATTCAAACACAATTTGGCACTGTGTGCTGAGTAAGCCAGCAGATCCCACTGAGCACTTGCGAGGTTCCAGGATAAAGGTGTTTGCCTCAGAATGTCACAAAATGCTCAGCATAAAAATGAGATCTGGCACACAGCCACATACTGCTCCAATTCAGGTATTAGCAAGAGAGAATATTATGGAGAAAAAGAAAACCCTTCAGATTTTTTAAAACAAAGGAATGATAACAATGAGAACAGTGGCACTATTGTGACTGAGGCTTCCAGTAAGCCGATTAAAAGTTTGTTTGTCCCAGTCATACTGAATTTTTAACCAGAGTCTGACAGTGTTAATGTAACAAACTGAAGAAGCCTCATGATTTCCTGCTTGCAGGGCCTTGTTTGCATGCTTTTCCAGAGTTAAGAGAGAAGCCACAATAGTTACTTTGTGCAGCAGAGGAGCAATTCTTAGAAATTCTGGCATTTGCTTATAATCTGCAAAAGTGTGGAAACCAAATGGCAGCTATTGCAGTGCAATAACACAAAGCTTGCTCAGCTTTTTTTCATGTTGTCACTTATACTGCTTAAAAGGGAAAAGCAAACTGAACTGCTTTCCTGGTATTTCATTGTTTGTGCCAGTACTTTTCCATTCAGTGTTTTAAACCTCATGGGGCAGAATTGGTCAGGGCTTGCTTGATCTGCCTAGAGATCAGGCACAGAATCGATGTCAGAAGAAAATATTTGCTTATTTTACACTTACAGTAGTAACATGTGGACTGTGCTGGTTAGAATTTGTCCACATTTTATTTGAAAAAGTAATTTGTGATACGGTTGCTGAGGCACAAGGTATTATGATGCTTAATACACTTATCATTTCTCACAAAACTTCCATTCATGTGCTGTGAATTCCATTGGGTTCCTGATTAAGTTTTAGACCTATGAAACATATAAAATGTCTGAATACAAAATTTAGATCCATTGAAGCTGTGCTTACCTGCCTCCTTCACTTGGGACTCTAAATTCTCCTGATTACTGCTTTCTTGACCCAGGAAAACAAATGGCAGCTTCCTTGACATTATTTCCAGAAGACAAAGTGTCTGTTTCTGGGGCATATCAAGATCTGACAATATTCCCACAATGCTGAGCAATTTGAGGATTTATTTCAGACCCATGTCAGCAGAGAGTAGGTTCTTCAGACAAATAATAGGGTCTAATCCTTTAGGGTGCTCTTACCCTGTCCTTGATATCATTCTGACCAAATTAATAAATAATTAATAATTAATCTGATCAAAGTAATAAAATCCATCTGTAATATTCAATATAAATCTAAAAGCCTGGATATTGCCACCTAATTTATTTACACTGGAATGAGTAAAACAAGAAAGCCCTTTCAGCTCAATGGGTTTTATCAAGTTTTCTCCTGCTGCATTGGAAGATCCAGGGCTTTCATCTGTGTGTGTGTGAATGCCACTTCCAGCTCCAAAGTTCAGGCCAAATTCTCTTTCAGTCCAGTCCTCCATAATTTTTGTTTCTTTACAGAAATGCTCAAACAATATTAAGCACATATAAGCACCAAGATGACAAGTCTGATGATAAATTTTTCCCTTCAGCAGTCTAGAACATAGAATTAAATGTTTCAATTCATTTAGAGAAAACCCAGACATCCTCACATCATATGCACTTTGGATTAAACCATTGTGCTTCTGCTCTGTAATGACTTTCTAGTGTGTGGCTTAGTGGCACTCTTCTCAAATTACAACAGACTTGCTTCATTCTCCACAAATCTTGGACATTCAGCACTTTCAGAAACAGTAAGTTTTAACTGAGTCTAATGTATCCTACTGGAAGACAAGAACAACTTCACAAAAATCAATTAAATCACAATAAGTAGCAGATGAAATCCAAGCAGCTAGCTGTATAATATTTGGTAATAGGCAAAAGCCTGCACCTTATTTGTGATTATTAAAGCACACTAAGTACTGTAATAACAAAATACATTTATATTTTCTTGTATTTTTCTGTGTTTTTATGTTTTCTTCTCAGGTCTGTTCAGGATCTGAATTTGCTAGTGGAGTGTGCTAAGGGTGTTTTCCTGTCCTAGCTACCAAACACCTGAAGGGCATGAAAAGTCTATCTTGGTTTACATGCACTTGAAACCAGGTTAAATAAAGGTAAATTGCTCTCCAACTCTTTTCTGTGATCCAAAATGCTCAGACTCCTTTACAGATTTAAACTGTATGTCCCCACTCTCCTGTCAACATGGCCTTATGAACACCAGTAAGGAAAGAAAGGTGTTTTAAGGTTTTTGGTCTTCCCAAATTCTGATTCTGTGCATCTACTTATATAATGATATCTTTCAAACAGCCAGAAGGAAAACAAATCATATTTTGTGTATCAAATACTTTGCTTTATGGATTTGATATACAATGCCAAAGCAATTCCTCTGAGAATTTCTGACAAAAACTTCCTGACAAAGGGATGACCTTCTTGAACTGAAAACTATCAACATCTCACTCACATGAGAAAGGGAGTTCACAGAACTTTGAACTAAATGACTTTAAACTTACAGAAACAAGGCAGAGTGCATTATTTCTGCCCAGACAAAAAGTATTACTTGATATTTAAAACTGACTAAAACAAATATTCTGGATGGAATCACTGTTTACGAGAAGACAGAGGATAAACTATATGCACAAAGTAAAATGCTGGGATAAGTAACACTAAAAAGGGAAACTTCTAAGAAGCTATATTAATATATAGTTTAAAATTATAAAGGAAAATTAAATGCACTTACTTAACAGCACTTTATGGAAATTATGTAGTCACCTATGATATCCTTAACACTGTGTGTATTTGAAAAATCCAGAAGAATTGTAGTATTTAAAATCAATAGTACTTGATACCATTTTGAATTAGAAGGCACGGTGTCCATAGAAAAGCATATTTTCTTTTTTTGACTTTCTCCTATACTATGGGTACTCATTTAATGGCTTGAGTGTAGCTGAAATTTTAAAATATTTCACTATTTTCTGAGTTTAGATTCTTTGTTAAGAATTTTTTGTGATCACTAATCACAGCATGAATATCATTCTCCCTATTCACTGTCTGGCACTACAGTATTTTGATGTAAATGTAGTTTATTACTCAATGGATAGGAAAGGGAAAGCCACTTTATAGGTAAAGTGTAATTGGATTCTGTGAAATGCTAACTTTAGATACTAAAAAATCTCAGATTAAAAAATATATATATTTTTTTTAATTTAAAAAAAACACCTCATACTTGTTGTGGTCAGTGTGAAAAGGAATATTCCAAAATTATGCTTGTTCTACAAGCTAAGTGGTTCTTAGCTAAATATAATGGTTCAAACACTTATACAAATGTGAGGGTCACAATTTAAAACAAAGATTGCCTTGAACAACATGAGAAGACGTGACTGGCAATACAACACTATCGGAAGAGTTGTTGAATTTCAACCTGTAATTCACTTGTATAAACTAGTACTTAGAAAAATACTTAAGAATTACTGAAGCTTAGAATAAAAACAGGAGAAGAGTTTTGTATTTACCTGCTTTCTATTATATGCCTATGTGTCAGGGACAATGAGGTTTTGAAGAATAAAAGAATGATTTGGAAGTATATTGATATGAAAAAAATAGAGTGGGAATACAATGCCTTCGATTCCCCAAAAGTTTGTTTTTCAAATGGAAGTATATTTAGAGCAGCAGTGGAGAAATTTAATTAACTTATTTTCATATTACTAAATTATCATGTCTCTGTAAGGTGTGTAAATCATGATGAATCTCAAGGAATAAAAATCTATAGTCTGTAATTGAATCTCTAAATAAAATAAGGTCTAGTAGATCTTAAAAATTAGTTTTCTAGTAAAAAATAATAATAAAAAAAACAATAGCAGTATACTAGCATTAATGAAAGGCTTAAAGAAAAATTGCATTTGTTGAACTCAGAATATTTACTCCTTGGCACATTTAAAATGTTTAGAAAACCAGAATACTCTGTGGAACACCAGGTAGTGTGTTGGACATTCTCAGGTATGTGTGATGGTCAAATAAGCCCTTCATTTTTTAAGATAAAGTCATCAGATGTTTAGGCCTTCTTGAAGAAGCCTTCATTTATGTACAAATATTTCTGGTTTTTTCTCCATTATGGCAAGTAGTTAACTAGCAGTTCATCCCCTCCTAGGAGGCCTCTACCCTTAGAACATCATAAATTTACTGTGTCTCATGCACAGTGATTTACACAAGTAAACAGAATGAGGGCAAGCACAAAAAATGGGGACACAATCATTTCTGCTATCAGCACAAGGGAAGATGGCACAAGTAGCAAGATTTCTGTTACAGAACAACAGGTTATGGATTCCAAAATTAGTATTAAAAATGATGATGAAAAATAAAATATTTTAACTTCTCTGACCTTAGCCCACAACAGCAGTGCCATGGCATTGACTGGAATTCTCCTAGACCCTGTGTTTTAGAGTTGTGTGCAAAGTTTGGTTTGAAATCTGGAACCAAGGCTCGTCTTCATCACATTCTGAGCCCAAAACCACTGAAGATTCCTGTACTAAACTGAAGATAATGTTCCACCTGCTTGGAAAAATTAGGCAAACACCTCTCTTCAGTGAAATAAATGAAAGATGTTCTATTTGGTTTTTAAAAACAGTCAGAAGGAGATAAATCTCTCTTCATCACAAGACTGGGATCATCCAAGGTAAACAGAGTTTAGCAAACAGGTAAAGTAAAAGCAATATTTTGTGGAAATGTAATATGATTTAAGATGAAAATGATTAATCATTTTAGCCAAAATTTATCTGAGCATCAAATACAACTCCAAAGGTCATGCTGATCTTGTGGGAAAGAGGCTCACTCTCACAGCTAAATCTTGCATTTCAGCTTACTAGGTAAAAGAGAACAACATATCAATGCCAGCAGGAGCAGGAAAATTATTGTCTCTCTACTTGGCACTGGTGAGGCCTCACCTTGAATTATTTCCAGTCCTTGGCCCCTCATTTCAAGAAAGACACTGAGGTGCTGGAACATGTCAAGCACTGGAGATAATGGAGGGTCTGGGGAATAAGTCCTACAAGGAGCACTTGAGGGAGCTGGGGTTGTTCAATCTGGAAAAAAAAGGAGGCTCAGGGGTAACCTCATCCCTCTCTACACGTGACTGAAAGGAGGATGTAGCCAGGTGGGGTCAGCCTCTTTTCCCAGACAACCAGTGACAGGGCAAGAGGAAACAGCCTCAAACTGCACCAGGGGGGTTCAGGTTGGACATTAGGAAGGATTTCTTCACTGAAGGCAGTCAAACATTGGGATGGGCTGCTCATGGAAGAGAGCAGTGTTCAAGGAACAACTGAACATGGCACTCAGTGCTATGGTCTTGTTGACAACGTGATGTTCATCAAAATCTGGATTTGATCTTGAAGGTCTTTTCCGACCTGGTTCTATGATTCTATAGTTCCAAGATAACAGAAATACCACCCCAGATGTCCATCTAACTGGAAATTCAAAGGACCCAGGAGCCACTGAATGGTGGAGGAGAGGATCTGGAGGTTCAGCCTGAACAGGATTAAATTATGTCATTCCGCTCTCAAAGTACAGGGAGAAAGTTTACTTAGAAACAGCATCCAAGTACATTTTACAAGTGTATCTCCCTTCTTAATCTTTACAGTCAACATAGAGAAAATGGATATTTATTTACAATTTTAATTAGAATACTTCAAAACTAATTTTCCATAACTTGGAGACTTAGCTCCTCTTCCCTTCTCATTTATGCAATAATTTTTCCTTATGTTGTTGCTTCTACTTCTTTGCAGTATTTGCTGCAGCAGCAGCAATTATTTAGCACAGATCTACTGAGATGAGGGTCAGAGGGGGGAAGGGAATCTTCTTGTGAAAGATTCCAGGAAGTTATGGGGTATGGTGAATGGTTTGCTTTTTTCTTGAATCTTATACAAGGACAGTACTGAAAGGTATTACCAGGCAAATACTTTTTTTTTGTCATAAGTTTAATCACAATTAAAAGGAAAGCATATACCTCATATATCTAAGTTTTCATTACTAGAGAAAAAATACAAAAAGAAGCATTGCAAAATGAAAGAAGTATTATCTATCCATGTGTAAAGGACACATACCTTGTGAAGATTAAAAATAAGAACATTACCATCATGACTAATAACAGGAAACTATTTTTTCATCTATTAGATTAAAATAAGAACAAGTTTAATATTCATAAGCTAGAAGAAGCAATCTTTCATGCATTAGTTCTAAATAGAAAAAAGCAATTTCAGTATCTTTCAGTCTTTCATCAGTAACTGAATTTGTCATACTTTGTGAAAGATAGCTCACTGAAGACAGTTTAAAATCATTTTTAAAGTAGTGGCACACCAACAGGGCATTTAACCCATTATGAGGTGACAGACTGGAGAGATTCAAGTGAAATAGTATTTTTAACTCCTGTTTATGAATTTTTATCAGTAGTGTCAATAGATTTTTGACACATAGTCTTATTAGTGCTTTCTCCAAAAATTTCTTATTATTGAAACAAAAAAACCCAAAAAACCTCTGTCCCCTGCCCCCCCAAAAAATCCCATCAACACCCTTCAAATCCAAGCAAAAACATAAAACCCCTTGAACAATCTGGAAGTTGAATTACCTGTGCTAAGGAATGTAAAGGAATGCTAAATGATGATCTCAACTCTTGGTTACAAACTTGTCAGAATCTCTTCCTTCCTTAATATCACAAGGAAACAGTTCACCGCACTGCTTTTGCTGCCATTTCTGTGTTCTGCATAATGCCGTACTCACTGGCTATAAAATGAAATGCTCCTAACATCAGCATAAGTAGGATTTCGCCCATTTCTTCCAAATTTATTTATTGTGATGCCATGAAGCACTGTAAGAGCTGATTTTAATTTTTTAAAAAGTTCCAGTATTACATAAAATGGACTGATAGCATGTGGAGGTAGGAGTTGGACGCCCTCTGACTAGGTTCTTTAAGAGGTTCCACACTAGGAGGATTTAAAGTTTAATACCAAATTTACTTTATATAATTGTTGTTTTATGACATTTTGATTTCCTAGAGTATTACAGCAGCACACTGAAATCACACCAGAAGTACAATGCAGCTATTGCAATAGGCAGCTGAATCGCCATGCAAACATGGTTCCCATTACCAGTCCCTGTATTCTCATCACCGTGGTGCTGCGTGTGTCAAGGCACCAGAAAGGAGTACAAGAGATGAACCAGGTCAAGCCCATTGCTCTCTTCAAAGTTCATTTTAGTAGCTGGCCAGTTTTCAAACTCAACCTCAGGTTGAGTCACACACACACTTTCTGCCCCCATGCTGCTCTGGCTAGCCCAGAACAGTAGTCTCCCACTAATTTTCTCAGGAAAAGCTGTTTATACAACCTGATGACTCATGGTACAGTTGTGTATCTAAGCCAAAGTTTACTTTTCAGTCCCCCTAAAAAATGCAGCTTTCTTTACAATAATTGGTAACTCCTGATATTCTTCCCTGAGCTCATTATTTTTGCCCTTCTCCTCCAAGTCTTCCTCCATTGTGGGGAGACTGGTCACAGTGAAGCAGCGTCAGTGTGGTGCAAGTGCAAAGGTTCTCAACTGCTGGGCTCCATCTCACATCACTCTAATTAGTGTATGTATGTGCTGGATGACTTTTTTCACTCTCTCACCTCATATCCTCTATCTTGTCACTTTCTGAACTCGGCTAAAATTAGGACTTTTAGATACAAAGTTGTTACTAAGTTTTTTTCTCATTTAACAACAGTATTCACAAAAAAAAAATAAGTTATACTTCTGGATCATTACAGCTAAATAATGCTTAAATATGTCTTTTTAAAAATTCTTGTGTTCTGCATCTTAGCTGCTAACCTCAAAACAAATTTATCAGCAGCATTCTTTAGGAACTGCTTAAAATGAAGACCAAAATGCAAAGGACAAACTGATGAAAAGTGAACAGAACTTGGCCTGTGTTATGGTGATTCTTTTGAAGACACAACCTTAGTTATGACAAGAGCTCTCCTGTCTAAAACTGATTAGTAAGTTAACAGATCATTTTATTCCACTACTACACCATAGTATAAATGCCTAGAAAAGCTTTACTAGAAAATCTTGACTAAGGATACACTTAAGTGGTTGTGTTTACATTTGGAAACTCAGATCTTATCTACAATGGTTTTCTCAAGTCCTCCTTCCCACTGCCATAGCTATTTTTCAGATACATCAAAAGGAGCGCTTACCTCTGCATAGTTCATCCTGTGCAAGTTCTACAATCAGCTTAGGATTTCCTGGAATCCAAGAAGCATGTTTCAGATTGTAAATGAGAATGCTCTTGATTTAAAGTGAAATGTTCCGAGCTAAGGATTTCAAGTGACAAAAGATACTGTTTTTTGAGTTTTGCTTAGGCCATACTTTAGCCCAACCATAACACATGCAGGTTTCACATTAAACTCAATCAGAAATTTACACAAATAAAACAAATTATGTCTCCATCCTCAGGTTGTAATGATAGAATCACAGGACAACTGAGGTTTGAAGGGCACTTGGCAGGTCTCTAGTCCAACACTGCTAGTCACAGCCAGTTGCACTAAAAGTCAGATGGGCATAATCCAGACAGGTGTTAATAAACTCCTAGGATGGAGACTGCATAGTCTCTCCAAACCTGCTCCCATGCTTGACTGTCATCACAGCTCTTCCTTACATCCAGCCTGAAACTCTTGATTTAATCTATGCTGCTGTCTTGCACAGCTGTGAAGAATTGAACCCTGTCTCTGCTATAACCTCTCATGGGTACTGGCAGGCTACTGTTAGGCCTTCCTGGAGATGTTGCCTCTCTGGGTTGAAAAAGCCTCCTTACATCAGCTTTCCTCATAGAGCTGCTAGCAAAAAATGGAAACAGGTTCCAGCTCTTCCCTTCATTCAGATTAAAGCTTTCAGTCAGGCCACCTGAATTTGAGAAAGTTGAACTTCAACTATAAGAGCTATGAAAGCAACCATGGTGATCTAATATTTGTTTAACTTCACTGAGAAAACAGCAGTGAGAAGTTGTGGCCATTGTTTACACACACAGTCTGGACAATATTGTCAAAAAAGAAGTAGAATTATTGAAGGCAAATAACAATCACGTCACTGAACCTGCTGGCCATGTCTCACTTGATGCAGACCAGGATGGAGTTGGCTTTCTGGGTTGCAAACGCACACTGCTAAGTCATATTGGGCATTTCATCCAAAAACACTCCCAAGTTTTTCTCCCGAAGGCTTGCCTCAACCCATTACCCACTCAGCCTATACTTGTGCTTTAGATGTGCTAATAATGAGACTGTCGTAGAAGATGAGCTTTCCTTTGTAGCAGACAAAGGAAACTTCTACATTTACTTAAGCTTTTCTAAAAAATTTTCTTTCCACACTACATATTATTTTGCATATATATAAATACATCTATTTTCATACATCTATTTAAAATAATAGGTGCTTTGAATAGTCAGTTTTACTTGCCAGCTCACTGGCTGATTGGATGATTCACCAAAGTCAGGACTGTTTAAAATTTATGGGGTTTATTCTCCTTTTATCAAGCATTTTCTACATACAGAACATTCACATGGTATAAATTACAGAACAAAAACTGCATGAGACAGACTACTGCAATTGAGTAACAGACAGTTTACATGATTATTGTTTGTTCACAATGGAGAGGAGTTCTTAAAAAGGAAAATAGATTCAGTAGCTAGAAATGTAAGCAAATTTTTATCTCAGTTAAAGCTACTTACCAGGAGGTTCGCTCAAGCTAAAGAGAGATCTACTGTACCACACAGGGCAGAATGCTCAATGCACACAAGATTACAATGCTAGAAAAGTCCAGATTTCAAAGCAATTTTACACAATCTAAATTGCAGTAAAACTTTGTTTAAAAAAAGATATTTTTTTTCTGATTGCCTTCAGTAAATGGAGGTCATTTTAAGAGCTTATAAGCATTCTTTAGCAAAAACATAATAAAAATAAAAATACTCTTAAACTTCTAAGTCATTGCTCTGAGTCTGGATAGATGTTCACTGCTGGCTTTCTATTGACTTCTTATTCTACTTCTGGGAATCTTATTTTTCCCATTTACATGTTTAACCAGTGTTATATTAGAATACTAAGTAAACAAACTATAAAAAATACAAAGTTTTTGTTGTTTGTTTTTGTCCTTTTTTTTTTTGCACTAATCCAGTTGGATCCAAGAACTAGAAAATCTGTAGAGCTAACCAAATGGTTTAACAAATAGGAATCAATGGTACAATGAATAAGCAAAAATGTCATCTACTGGTTGTAGACTTCAGTTCTTTGAATTCTCATTTTCTTAAAATGCATTTTATCTATGTTTAATTAACAGTTTCCTCAATGATATAAGTGAAGCTTTGTGATGCCAGGTTTTAAGAATGTATATTCTGAAAGGATGTGCAATATTTCTTTTCAGTAGGCTTGAAACTCCTTGCTGACGACACCCTGTGACAGCTGAAAAACCTAGCATCTATATTTTCTAAAAAAAGGTAAAGCTTCTGCAAGCAGCTTTCTCAACTAAGACACCATAAAAATAAACTCCAAAATGCAGTGATCAGAAAACACTGCAAATACAATTTTTCTTTTTCTTTTTTTCCTGTCCATGTATGTTGCACAACTTGTCACCTGGAATTTGATAGCAGAACTTTCTTTCCAAGGACAAGCAATCCTGTAGCCACAGTGGAAATAAATTTTATAATTTCTATGTTTGTCTTTCTTGTGAGACTTTCGCTTCAAGGCACAAAAAGATTTAAGAATGGACTGGACAGGATATAACATTTCAGCTTAAGGAGTCAAAGGCTGTTGTACAACAGCTCTTGTTCTGTGTCTGAAGCAAAAAAACCCCAAAATTTGAATAATATTTAAGTCTTCCATTTACAAATGCAAAGTATCATATTAAACTTCCTGAAGCTTTTTTGATTTTTTTCTCTTTTTTTACACTAATTTATTATACTTATCATCAATTTCAATATTTAGTTATTTCAAACAACACAATCTCAGCTGATAATTAATAAGGAGTACTATTAGCCATCATTTTTTTAGTCACTTTATGTGGAAGCTGATTCAAATTGTGTACATGTCAAAGAAATAACAGGTATAGAAGGGCCTAACAATTTTAAATTAAAATTGTGTAAATTTGAAGAATGGTGTAATTTAAGTGCAATGTACTGTAAAACTATGAACTCAGTAAATATCTAACACAGATTCTTACGCTTCTCCAACCCAAACTACTGTGTTGCCTCTCTCAACTTCGGTGATTTCACAATTTAATTTATTGAGCCGTCCATCCAGGATAAACAGAGATTCCTTGGAAGGGGTCATGAGATACTGACCAAAAAGGCCACTGTCTTTTATGAGACGGTTCTTACTGTTCCAAGGCCATTCACCTGCCTTCATGGGTTCCTTCAGACTCTTCACCATCTTCACCTTGCCAGAAGAGAGCTCCATGAAGAGAACATCAGTTTGTGTGCTGGAGCTGCAGTAGACATTGTATTGATGAGCTTCAGTGAAGGATGGCTGAAAAGCTACATCAGATATGTGCAAATTGGTGTGAATGTCAAACGCATCCTGTATTTCCCCTCTCACTGTTATGGACTGGATCCTGAGGAGGCCTTTAGCATCGTCAATGCTGAGCAGGTAGTGTCCATCTGGAGAGACGTGCGGCGTGCCCGTCACGTCGCCGTTGTATCCGATCACGGAGTCGGTAACGCTGTCCACGATGAGCTGCGGCAGGACAGCCCCGGTGGTGTCGGGCTTGCAGCAGATAAAAAGATATCCTCCAAGATGTGTGTAAGCCAGTGACTCGGGAATGCAATTATAATCCTTTAAACTAACGGTCTTGATGTATGACATCGTTTCTAGATCAATTTTCTGGAGCATGGGCTCGTCCTTATGAAGAATATATCCAAACCTGAAAGGAAAAGCACAAAACCAAAGTCAGAGCTACTGGGTGCATAATGCATAATAATGAGTGGGGAAAGCCACCATAGCAAAGGCGATAATATGTGCAGCAGTGTATTGCTATACATCTCAGCTTCAGATATTTCAGATATTAAGGAGTTCATAATATTTTATTTTTAGTGTTGTAATTTAGAATGTATTAAAAAAATGCCTAAAACCCATTTATTTGATTAATGGGAAAGTTCTTTTTTCCTACTGACACAAGGGGAAAAGTAAACCATTACTTTCTATATCTATTCATGTCTAACTTTTACAAAAGCCAGGAAGGAGAAAAAGATTAAGTATCAATAGATACCACATCCTACATATTTGAATTCAGTTCATAGAGCTCTTCGACTTACTTGGGAACACCAGCTTAACCCAGCGCTCATTGTTATTCAGATCATTATCTGAATCTTCCTTATTTTAATTCAATAGAAATGAATATCATAAAAGGATTTAGGTTTATGCCTGCTAATTACCCAAACACCATATTTCTTACAATTTCAATGATCCTTTATGCTCTTCCATACATCAAGAAACTTTCACTGAACATGAATAATATGGTTACATTTTAAAATCCTAGAGCTGATTGATTGTAACATTTTAATATAAACTATATCACTATTCTTTAATGGTAACGTATATGTTCTGACTGCACAATCAACTGACTATATATATATGCAAAAAAGATACTTCTAAATATTATGGAGTGATCTGAAAGTATATTAGCTTTACTTATCTAAGTAGCTTACACAGCACTTTCCCCAAACAGCTGTTTTCTT
Organism: Zonotrichia leucophrys gambelii; assembly: GCF_028769735.1. Lineage (NCBI taxonomy): Eukaryota > Metazoa > Chordata > Aves > Passeriformes > Passerellidae > Zonotrichia > Zonotrichia leucophrys. The sequence goes on along the minus strand of NC_088173.1, from coordinate 21,535,950 downwards.
TTGGCACATTTCTTGGCACTTTCCTCTGAATCTTTGATCCTAAAAATGAGGCTGCATGATGATAAATCTAATCTAAAAATACCTTTCACATCCTTTCAATATAAAGCCATATGACAGCCAGAATGTTCCAACAATTGAGTTGACAATAACACAAAATTTTCACACTATACTTGTAATCCCAGTGTACTTACTAATCAGTGAACTGCCAAAGAAACAGGCAAAAAACGTTTCAGGACATTGTTCAGGCAGTTCCTCAGCATAAGGTAGGGTGAATTACATTTGTACTTTCTACTGAACTGATGTAAGAAAACTTTTAATTTTAGTTCCACCTTCAAAAATGCTTGCATACTGCTTCAGTATCATAAAAGCACAGAACTAAAGAACTATTTCAACTGTTAGGGACCTTAGGATTTCATCTAGTGCAAATCCTGCCCAAAAGGCTCAGTGTGAATCACACTGTCCACAATTACAATTTGATCTGATTATAAGATCAATTTTGTCTTTAATTATGAATTAAATCATCTTGGTTAGGAAAGTGTGAGTGAGCTTTTTTGGAAGTTATGTCCAGATCATTTACTCAAGATACTGTTATTTTTCTAGTCATGATGTCTGCTGTTCTGTCACAGAGAAAAGAAAAGGATCATCAGGCAGAATTTGATTTTTAGATTTTTTGGCAACATAATATCTGTTAATCTTTTTGGGCAGCCATTAACTCACTGATTCCTGGTTTCATTATTAATTGTAAGTATTTTTCAGCTATAAGAAAGAGACCTATGCTGTATTATGGACAAAATCATCCTGTAATAGAAAAGGTTAAATAGGTAACAACACTGGCATTTCACATCTCCGTGTTTAATAACCAGTGTTAGACACATGAGCAGTGCTTACAAAAGGACAATGGAATTGGCTTATTGATTGTGTTTTTACATAACAATGTAAAGCAACAATCAGTGAACTATCCAGGAACATCAGTATTCACCAGAAGATAAAGGGAAAATACCTAATTTTAAGGTCAATGTGATGACATTATGACTGAATAACTTAATTTTAAGCTCTTATAATATTATTTAATCTATTTTAATAAGAGAACACAGTGCAGAGAGTTTTTGCTTTAACTACTTTTGATCTCAATTTCAGTTGCAAACACAGAGTACATTTTTTTTTTAGACTGGCAAGCTGACCTTGTCTTTAAAAACATTATTTTTCTCTTTCAGCATACCAATATATAGTCATGGGAAAAATCAGGAAATCTTTTTTAAAAGTGAAAGAAAAGGCTCTCACTGAGTTGTTTTTAGCTTACATAGGTACAGACATATATCCAAGTGAAATTTTCCAATACGCATGAACAGTGACCAAATCCTTACTGTGATGTTGAAAATACAGCAGTCATCATCTACATGACTAAATCTATAAATGCTTTTTAATATTAGACCTGTTGTTTTCGGAAACTGTATTAAAATAGTAACAAATTCTCTTCTGTAAAAAAAAATCAGTCATTCAACATTTTAATATATTTGATACATTTTATTCTATATATCTGTCCATCACATTTCATGGTACCTTTATTTAATTCAGGAAAAAGACTTAAAATTTGACTGCATGTTTTAAGTTGCACTTTAGTTTCTATCCTGCATGACAGAAAACATAAGTGTTCTTTTTAAAAAAAAGGTAATCTTTTTAAATACCCAAATGAATTTTTAACCATTTTCCACCACAAAACAAATTTAAAAATCTAAATAGATATGTTTTAAACTGGTAAAAACCTAAAAAAATTTGAAAATCTAAATAGATATATTTTAAAAAAAATTTTTTGCATTTATCATATATCATGCAAGAAGGAGAAATTTTCGTGCTGCTTGACAATTCATTTTTTTCCAAAGATTATTCCAGGTCATAAAAATTACCTTCTTCTAAAATACAAATGCAAGACAAGATTATCATCAATTATCTAAATCAGCAAATCTTACTTGCTGATTTAAATTGTGATTAAAATGAAGTATTTAAATCAATTTGATTCAAAGAAATCTGCCTTGCTTATGATTATTTGATTAAGCAGTGTTAATGATCAATTTATGTGATTTTTTTTGCATCCAAATGTTATTGATTTCAAGAGGAATATATAAGTTACTAATCTTTGTTTCTCAGATATTATTCCCAGAATGTATGTTTTTGAACCACAGGGACACTTAACCCATGTTTACTTTGGTTACATGTCACCCTGTTTTTTTAAGTTTTTCTAAGCCTTGTGATGTTTACATTCTTGTAACAAACTTTCTCACGCACTTTATGTAAATAACTTATTGTTTTGCATTCTTTCATGAAGGAAAAGAAATTTGATAGACTATTAGTTTGTCCAGTGTCATTGGAGAGGTGGCACTGTCACCCTCCAGTCCACTGTCACTTTTGGAAATCTATACATGTTAGAGTCAGAAATAAAACTTCCCTTGTTTTTACCTTAGAGAGCTGTGTGTCCGCATTGTTTTATTTTGTGTCCTATAGTGACAGGTTACATAAAATCTTTGATTACCAAATGTGAATGTGTTGTCTAAGGTTAAAAAAATGGTCTTGTCTACCTTCCCTAGGGGTAGCATCAACTGCACATGTGGAAAGACTCACATTGGGCATCTAGCCCTGCCCACAGAGGACACTGCCACTGGGCTGTACTCCAGCTTCCCATTACCTAGTCTCACACAAATCCCCTAAACTCAAAAGGTTTGCATAAGCACTCCCCAATGCATGTCATTAGGATAAATTTAGCTACTGTGGAATAATTAGGATCCTTTCAAGGCTTTTTGTTGACTAACCTGGTTAGGGTGAATGAAATAACTTACGAGCCACAGAAGAATGTTGATGTAAACCTGCCCACTAGCACAAACAGACTTAATAAAAATTATGCTTATCCACAGCAAGGGTCTCCAGAGCTCCAGACTTAGTCAACAAACACATTTTAAAACAAACCAGCTGATAACATAAGGGTACTAGTTTCTTTTATAGCTTTATCTATCTCCTAGTAATATTCAGTTTACAGTTCAAAATGCCACAAGTAAAAAGTTTACAGTACTGTGGACAGTCTTCCTGGGATGTAAACAGTGGCTTCAGCTTTAGTAATTGAGTTTAACTGAAAATTATAGAAACTGGCTTCAACATTTTACCCACTTTATCTGATGTTTTATTTTTATTGCACTTGAGAAATTTATTGTTCCTTGCTTTGGAGCTATTAAGGAACTTGATTGTATATGCTACAGCAGCTAACCATATGTATTCTGATAATCAGTTATACCTGAATGCCTGTTTACAATGTATCTTACTTATAAAGTGTGCAAAGAGCAGTTTAATGCATTTTTTTCAGTGATTGTTTATTTTCAACTCACAATTATTTACAGCTACCCATGCTATTCATTGCATTCTATTTACTTCTGAATTGGAAACAAAGGTTTGGTAGATAGGCTCTCCATCCTTCCTTAGAGAACTGTCTTCTCTAGCCCTGATAAAATATAACTCCATTTTCTTGTAACATTAACATGCAAAAGACTTTTTGCTTTATAATGTTTTCTAGTTCAAACTTTAAAAAGTCACTGCTTTGGACACAGATGTAAAATTAGCCCACAGTGTAATGTTTCTGGAGCTGCATACCCTGAGAGATCAGTTATGTGAGCAGAATAATGTATAGAACATATATAGCAGTTTATAGTTACTGACTTCAAAGCACTGTACAGATAATACAGAGGGTAAAGAAAGCGGAATGACGGGCCTAAGGCTATATAATAATCCATTGGCATAGTCCAGGTGAAAATATAGGTTATCTAAGGGCCAGCATGCTTTCTAACCTATCATGCTACAGGTTACTATTGCAACTGAGGTATTAGAGAGACAGATGTGAGAAGAAAACATATAAAAATATATAATTTTGAATAAGAGCATACAAAATCACTCCATCAAAATAATGTTTTTGATTGCTAAAAATAGACAGAACTTTGGACCTGGCTGGGAGAGAAGTTGGTAAAATTTCATGAAGGATCTACCCTTCCCAAAACCAGGAGTATAGCTGCCAAAAGCAATTTATTAGAACTAACAGGATTTCATCAATACTACTGTTTAAACAATTCTTTCTTGGCTGTCATACTGCCTGCAACGTTTCAGTGCTCCAATTAAAATTCAGTAAAGCTGGACAGGGATGCAAATACCCTAACAGACCAACAATACAGATAAAAAGATGGGGGGGATTGGAATAATTTAAAGCTGCCAGTCTTCTTGGGTGTGAAAGGATTTTGCAAGCTGTGTGTTTCATATGTTTGTCTGCCTGTCTCAGCGAGAGCTGTGTGGCTGGAGTTTTGAGAAGCTGAACAAATCGAGAGAGGTTCCTGTGCCTGTGAGGTTTGTGAGGCTGATCCTCAGTCTCTGAGAATTGCCAGGCAGAGGCGTAAGGATGGAAAAAGTAATGAAGGTCTGGAGGGAAGGTACAGAAGGGAAAAGGGGAAGTGAAGAAAACTGATAAGAAAAGCTAAGAATTTCATGTGTGGTATGGTTTAAAAAAATGCAAACCCAACAGAAAGAAAAAAAGGAGAGAAAATATACTTTTGTTATCTAAGACGAGAAAGTACTTTACAAGCCACTGGCAAATGAGGAAGGTGATAAACTGATTTTTTATAGGGATATATATCTGTCAGGTTAGACAATTTGTTCCTCATAATTTTGAAAGAGTTGACTAGCTCTTAGCATTTTAATAAATCTCAGAATAACAGGAAAATTTGGAAAGTCTGAAAAAAAAAGATTGTTGAAATATTCATAAGATGAAGTCAGGTATCCCAGCTAAGCTGAACAGCTTGATGCATATCCAAGGGAAATAATAAAATAGATGATATGAGAATGAGTTACAGAAAATCATGAATATAACACAGTCAACATGGGTTTATGAAAAAATTAACTTTGTCAGACAAACCTAATTTAATTTTTTTATTAGAAAACTTTCTGAAGGTAACTGACTATAAGGAGGGCATAGCTTTCTTGGAATAAAAACTCACACCTGAAAGAAAAATAATTTATCTGTAATAAAATGTAGTTGTCAATACAGAATCATCATTCTACAGGAAACTTCTTGGTACAAAAGCTGATACTTCATAAAATTTTCACAGATGATTTGGATGTAAATGTCTATGAATGCCCATGACACTAAGGTTGTAAATAATGACAGTAAAATCAATATAGTCAGTTGCTCATTCAAGCAAAATGTGTTCAAAGGTGGCCAAGTGTAAAGTTGAGCAGCTTCATGTGTGAATGAGGAATGTACGACATGAACACAGAACAATATCATAAAAAGTAGCAGCTATAAAAGGATTTAGTGCTCAAAGCAGACATGCAAATCAATATGAAATATGAGTCTAATTAGTCAAAAATAAAACCAAGGCCCATAAGTCTCTGTAAAGTCCTTAAGGTTATACCAAAAAAGAGGTAAGAATAGTACAACATACTCACTTCAACACACCTGTATTCTACACTGGGGAGACTAAACTAAGAATGCTTTATGGGTTTTTTTCCTCATTTCTGCCCTTTTGAAAAGGAATAAAAAAAATTAGGGGCAAGGAAAAACTTCAAAATTATTTGAGGAATAGAGACAATGGTTTTATGCAAGAGTCTGAGTCCAATATAAAAATGGTTTCATACTGAAAATAGAAAACTTTAAATTGGGAATAGGTAATTTTTCCTAACAATGGGAACAATATACCATTGCAACCAACTACAATGGACATGATGAATTTTTGGTGGTGGGACTCTCTAGGTGAAGATTATACTATCATCTACTTGGATAAATAGATGTAGCTTAAAAATATCAGATTCATTATCTGAATCGCTGAATGACTATTTGAAATGTTTAACACCTAAAGTACATGCAGAAGACAGAGAAAATGTTCTCACGGCCTTTTCTAGCTGATGGATATATGAAACACAATTTTTTTTGCTTTATTCCAATGCCTGAAAAGAAGCAACCAAGTGCTTTAAATCTCATGAAATGACTGCGATTGGACACAATCCCTTAGCTCACAGAGACACACACAAGTAAAATGCAGAGGAATCTGCCCTTCTGCAGACCTAAGGTTGTGACGCCACTTTTCCATCCACTGTATAGAAAACAGCGGTTTTTTAAAACTTGTCTTACACTGTGTCTGACCTTAAGTAATTGTGAAATTCACATGAGTTACTAATAATATTACAATTACAATCTTTCATACACATGTATATTTTAAAAATGAGCATCGTCCTTGACAACACATTGATCTCCAAATTCAGAAGGTTTATGAATGGCTTGTACTATTACAACTATAAAAGCTATATAGCGGGGTGAAAGATGTTCTAAGGCTGCATGGTCATTCTTTTGAGGTTTATTGATCTAACTGTGCAAGATCATGGTGGATAGGCTGAGGAAATGGTGTTAGACCACAGAGACCTGCTTCAGAACAGTTACCTGTTTACACACAGCAAAGATCAGTTGCAAACAAATTTCAGTCAACTCTCCATAGCCTAATTGCTGCCTTCTAAGTAACAGATGAATCTCTCTTCCCTTCTCTGTGGCATTATGAACCATCTCAGCATAGCAGTGTCAGATTATTAACTCTGCTTCCATTGCTAGATTGGATCTCATCTTTCTGATGAAGGAGACAAGAACAACTATTTAAAAAAAAATAGTACTTACCAAATTTGAAAGAAAAAATATTGCAAGTCAATAAGATGATAGTTTTGGATTGCACAGGTAAATAGATTGGGAGATGCAAAAAAGCTGTATGTAATAAAATGGGGTAAGAAAACATCATCCTCCAGTGTTATCTACAGCACCAGCAAAATAGGGACATTTCACAAAATTTATATTAGTGAGACTTTTGTATGAGATCTCTGCAAACCAAATCTGTAAGTGCATGTGCTGAGCTTTGACTATCCCAAGATTTCTCTTTCCATTCTGAGTAAAGGAAAGCTATCAAATCTGAGTAAAGAAGTCTGCACTACTACTCCATGTTCTAAAGAGCTGGAACCCAATCCCCAAAGTAGCCATAACATTGTAACTTTCCAAAGCACTTGGCTACCTAAAAGGATTAAAAAAAAATACAGCCCCTTATAATCATGTCATTAAATTGTGTCTGTCACCTCTGCTCATTTAGCTCTGGTTTTATGATTAGGCTGTTGGAAAACAGCAAGGATTAGTTGAGAACACCTTCACTTTTCTAGCATGTTTTACATATAGTTGATGAAATATTCAATTCAAAATTTCCTCTCATATAGCTTAGTCTGTAGAGACCTCCCACTGCTCATTAATCTCTGATTAATATTTATGACAAATTCAACCCTTATGTCTCTTCTAGCCAGTCAAATAATGCACAATATCATCATATAAAGGTTTCTCACAGTGCATACTGGAATCATGCGTAACTTAAACCTGCCAGGTATGAGAGCAAATCTTTAGATTTCTAATAATTTATTGTACAGCTAATACAAGTGGGAGCTGCAGCCTGTGGGCATATCACTCCAATTGGAGTAAATGCTAGAACTGTGAAATCTGTGACTGTTTCTTTCTTCCCTTACTCCATATGAATAAACAACAACGATTTTAATCCCAGATTTTCAAGATTTTTGACCATATGTTGTGACAAAACTTTAAACAAATTAGGGCTAATTATACTTAGCAACTCTATAGCAGTTTCTTGTAAGAGTAGAATACTGGATTTGGCTGAGATGGAGTTAATTTTTATTAATTTTTATTATACCAACCTGCATGCTGCGTTTTAAATTTATGAACAAAAGTGTTGACAACTCACCAATGTTTTAGTTATTGTTCAGCACTGCTGGCACAGCACCAAGGCCTTCCCTGATTCTTACTCTGCCTTTCCCATGGGTAGTCTGCAGGTTTGGATAAGGTTGGGAGGTGACACAGCGGGCTACCCCAGGGACATTCCGTACCATGTAATATTGTGTTCAACAACTAAACTTCTACCAAAGTAGCTGCTGCTCCTGCTAAGTGGGAGCCCAGCTGCAGGCTGGGGACAGCTCGCCACAGGGAGTCATTAGTTTTCCATAATGAGTTTTACAGAACCCAGAGAAAGGGAAACTGAGGTAACTCGAATATACTTTTCCAACCAACTTCAAAGAGATGGGAAGAGTATCCTAAAACATGGTAATTTCAAAATGCAATTTAAAAAAAAATGCAGATCATATGGATGCTTGCCTTATTGCCTTATTTTTAAAAATGAAAAACCATGCTCACATATTTAAAGCTACATAATTACAGCGACAAAGTTAATAACACTATAGATTATCAGTTCCACTTTCATCTCACAAAAAAAATAAAGTCAAGACCATATTTTTAAAGTATTTTAAAGCATTTAAAAGGTATTTTAAATATGGGATTTTGCTCCACATTTTATGAACCTACAAGCCTGTAACACACACAGAAAAAAGAGAACAGTAAACCCAGGAACTCTGTCATTCTTTTCCCAAAGTAATTATCATAATTGCCCCTATCTTATATTTCCTGAAAAACAACTTGAAGACTCTCATTGCCAAGCTACCAAAGTAATCCCTATAGCAAATCAGATTATTGCTCTACCAAAATTAGTCCTCTCTCTTGCTCTCGTCAGATTATCAAATGTCTCAGAGTGAGGGAAATCTTTTATCAGATCTTTCTTTGGAATAACGTGCTCACAAGAACTTGCTCATCACTGAGAAGTAACTTATGAGGCACCAAAGTTAAATTCATATATTAAAAGCATCATTTTTAGAAACTTTACTAGGTATTATTATGACACATAAATGTCATAATACCAGTTTTTTACAAGTATTTTCACATCCTCTCTCTTTTCATACCTAATTTTCAGTTTTTTACCTGCAAAATTCCCATCACCTTAAGTTCTGTTGTTTGTAACAGGTATAAAAGGTAAAAAACCAGATTTTCCTTACATGCTATGCAGCTTTCACTTATGAGAAAATGTGAAAGCGCAGATTATCATTTCACAGGATTTATATAGCTGGCTCCCTTTCACTGCTCAAAATAAATTATTCAATCACTATTCTTTAGGGTGTGGGGTTTTCAAACAAGAAAAACAAACCTTTGTTAATGTAGAAAAATGGTTTATTATGGTTTAGAACAAGTAATGATGATTTTACATAAAATTTCTCTTAACTTCTTTATCAAGTCTTATCAGCCTAAGTAGCATTGACTGTGGCAAAGCTCAAGAAGAGTAGTTTGCTTTTCAGGAATGAACAAAACATCTTTTTCCTCTCAAATATCTCACTGTTCTTATATATCTGTTATGTCAATGTTCCTTATAGCTATACCAAAAATGCTTTGAATGTCATTAAACAATTTAAAATGCGTGCAGCTTCCTGCTCTGGATTTTGTGGGTTTGTTCTATAACAAGAAAGCAGATTTCAATAAATGAATTAGAAAATGTATTGCAGAAGTATCATTGGTAGAATGTGCTATGTCTTGGTAAACAAACCTGCAAAACAGAAATGTGGCTGAAGTCTTTAGTGACTCACCCAGTTCTGTGGGAGGTTTCCTGGTTACAGAATGTCACATTTATGTGCACAACTCTCCATCACTCTAGTACCTAAGTAAGTTTCTTTCCTATTTGCTATTACTGAGAAAAGGCTTAATAAGAAACTTATTCCACAAGATCACGACTTGTTGCCTGAACTTCAGCACCACCACATTTTAATATCTCTCTGCATATCTGAGAAGAGTTGACTTTGTTTACAAACCAAAATACATAGCCATTGCACAAGGAGGTTGTTTACTGTCAAGCCTTTTCTGAATTCATTTGATACAGTCACAGGGCAAACACTCATCCTGTGAGTTGGTGTATTTCACACTGGCAAGGATTCTGCTGCCACTTTGTTATGACTGTTAACAGGTGTGTAGCAAAAGCATCCTTAAGCAACTGTGGATTCCTCTTTGGATCCTCCTTCTGTCATCCAAATCCTATGGGACAGAGGGAGGGATAACAGGGGGAAAACCCCACACCAGTGCTGAAATTGTATGAAATATTACTCTCTCATACCTGTGGTATACTTACTGCAGAGTTTTAATGGAGGTATGTATTATTTGATATAAAAAGAGTATGTTACAAAACATAAACATGCATATGAGTATATATATATCTATATATATCTATATTAATATATATATACAGGTATAATATCAGCTTGCAGTTGAAGTATAGGAAGAAAACCACATACTAAGGCACCCCTCCTTTCACTGTTTTTTCTTCTAAGATAAGAATGGAAAAGTAAAAATAATTTTTGCCTCACATATTCTGGGCCTCTGTCCTAAGGTTCCAAACACTTTCACAGCAACTCTCTGCACAATCCAGTATCTTCCAAATTTTCCGATAAAGACCCCACTGATGCTGATTGACATCAAGTAGTAGAATCCTTGAAAGCGACTTTTCCTCTCAAGGGATAAGCATGCTCTCTCTCTTCTTAGGATTAAACATAAATGCTTTCATTTTCAGTTGATGAACTGGAGAGTTGAATGTCTACATATTAGTATCATATATCATTTAGGACAGCAGCGCTAGATCTCAAGCCACACAGAGTTGAGTTCTGGGTGGTTCTGATAAGGATTTCAAGTAATACACTTGGAAATTTAAAAAGAAAGTGCTGTTTAGCTTAAGCCTATGTGCAAAATCAGTGGTCTGCCACAATGACCAGTTTAAGTGCTGTATTTTTTATAATCTGTTTGTTTCATCAGTTTATTAAAAATTGATATATGAGCCAGAAAATAAAAAAGTCTTAACTGTATCTCTTCCAGAGTACATAAACATATCAATTTGTTTATATTTATACCCTTATTGCTTTGAAATAAACAAGAAAAAACCAATTTCTTCAGTTCTAATCAAGCACAGCTGCTCTACTCCTCTTCCATCATATCAATCATCAATAAGGAGGATCAAGAATTGCCATTACAAATGTACAGCCTCACCACAACTCCTTAGTGCAAAAATAATTATCCACAGGTGGCATTCCTCTTCTGAGGACACCTACATTTTTATGCACAACTATGTATTTCTAAATATGAGCTGAAAATCTAAGCTGCTATTTTTTGCCAGCAGAAATCTAACCACGCAGTCAACAAAGTCCAAAGAATTTTTTTAAAATAACCAGTACCAGAGGCCCATAGGGGAGTGAGAAATACTGTTTATACACTGCGTGTATAGACTAAATCTCCAATAACCATTGCAGGAGACAGACAGCTTACACCCACAGATATACTCCATTTTCACATCTAAATCTAGGTGCCTACAATCCGGACCTCACACTCACCATAAGCATCCTCTCAGCATGAAAACATAATATCCAAATATAGCCTCATAAAACTTTGCACATATTTGGGCAATTGAAGCTTAAATGACTGGCATTACATCACAATGTGACTAAGAGCTAGAATTACACATGAAATGTGATTGTCTGTTTCTCCAAGCCCTTATAACAAGTTCAGGTATCATACAGCAGTAGGGGCTATTAAAGGTTGCCTTTGAGGTCAGAAATTCAAACAACTGATTCGAGGAATAGCTAGCACTGCTGAAAGTGCCTGCATAGAGAAAAGAATGTTATATAAATCTCCATGCAAAACAGCCCTAGAAACAGATGTCGCTCCCAGAATCTTCAGGAATCTCTGAAGATGATTTTCACCTCTCTCGAAGCACAGCTTTAACAGAAAACTATCACTTTTCTTTCCACAAAAAGTATAATTTGCCAGCCATAACAATCAACTTCAGTACTCTTTCAAGGCTAGAGAGTCATCTAACATACAAAGAGAACCTCTTCAGTCTGCCTTTCATTTTTGTCTTAGGGTTTTGTGGAGCTCTAGGAACTGTGTGCAAATCTTATGTATGAATTTTCCAAGAGCGACTTTGTTTATCACAATATCTCAGTGAACTGTTTTCATGACACTACTGAAGTACTTGGAATACTCTGAGAGCGCTAACACCACTGCAAAACATCGAGATGGAATCCACTTCAGACAATGAATTCACAAAAGATAACTAACATTTTTCAAGAAAATTAAATATAACAGAATGTGGCTAGTAACCATGCTATATGTACTGATTTTAAAAGTTCAGGAAATTTCCTGGTTTATGAACAGTGATTTTTAAAGTGTTTCTGTGGACAGGAAATAAAAAAGCTGTGCAAGGCAACAGTACTATGCTACACAATTTTTCCCATCCTAAAGAATGGGTAACACAGGAAGAAATTAAAGCCCACAGAGGCACAGCTACTTGCATTAACTATAGCAGAGTTAGGTCCAAACTGTCTCACCAATATTTATTGTCTTCATGATACTGTGAAATGCATACTGGGTTATTGTGCAAAGCACTCTAAAGCAAAGGTCACAAGAGAAAAATAAAGCATGAAGAAGAAACCCAATGCAGGACTTAAAGAAGGTCTGTACTAGAAAAGTGCCAAAGTCATGGGATTTCTGACACTGCTTCTTTAAATTTGCAAGGTGTTATTATTTTTTTCCCTCTTCCTTCAGGTAGAGCAACTTACTTTGCCTCTTCCATGCACACATAGCCAAGCAAGATGCAAGTGTGGAGCTGCCAGCAGTTGGCAAATTAAAAACCTGAGTTCCTCTACGCTATTTTCTTCTTTTAGACAAGCCATATATATTGCTTACCACTCCAGCTGCAGTCAGTATAAAAGAGGAAATATCTATGCATTTTTTAAGAAGACGAAATAGAGAAAACCTTTAGGACTTTTTTTCCTAAAAATGAGGATAAATTTTATTTTTCATTTATTGGAAAGAATATATTAACATAAAATTTTAAGAAATGTAAGAATTTTAGGAATTCTTCCCTTCAGGCAGATGGACAGACTAGAAGATGAGGAGGAAGAGAAGGATAATATAAAATCTGATGACCTCTATCCTTTCTGGTTTTGGTCTACCCCAAGAGATTACCCTTATGAAGACTATATACTTTTTTAAAATCTGAAATCAACCACTTCAGGAAAATTGTGTTCTCAAAACAGAAAGCAAATACAACAGAAGAGAACTAAATAAGCTACAGTCAAAATTATCCATACAAGAAGCAAAGAGAAATATTTTTGTACAAAAGAGAAATCTTCTAACTCAAATAATTTTGTTCAAAGAAAAAAACACCCAAACTATTATGTACTTATCCTGACTGAATAAAAATTTTGTTTAAAGCCTCCCAATATTCTGTGCTTAGAAATGGGAAAAAAAAATAAAACCCACAGAACATAAACCTGTGGGGCCACTCTTATGGAAAATGATCCATTTTAGAGTAAAACAAGATCATCACTATAATTTCTGTTGTATAAAGAACAGAATTTGTTTGCAGGTCTAGTTTTCTGAAAATATTGAAGCATTATACTTCTGCTTGGGAAGAAGTTCTGGGTTTTGAAAACTTCAGGTTTCAAAACACAAACATGAATGTTTGTGTTCTTATAGAATTACACATTAAAAATCTCATCTATACTTCTCCAACCAGAAAGAAAAAAATATCTATTTAATAACAGGCAACCTTTGAAATTTACAGTGTATATGGGATGAAAGAGGAAAACTAATAGCCAGATATAACTTGCTTTCATTAAAATCATTATTATTATTATGTGCATTAAGCAATACCTTTTATGATAAAAATAGATGGCAGCAGAGATCTAATCAATCAAAAATCATAAGTTTGTTTAATAATACTGATAAAAATAAATACAGGTTTTCATAGATTAATTTGGAACTTAATATTCACTTGTAAGTAGTATTAAATGAAATTTTTTAGATCTGTGGGAGCAGACAGTCTTAGTAATGAAAAAATTCCTGATTAGATCCTCAAGTGTATTGAAATATAATAGAAAAGGACATTGCAAGGGCTAGGGGCAAAAGGAAAAAAACCCCAAAAGTAACCTGCTGTCCCACACAAAGGGGATAACAAGTGCTGAATATCACCTGAGAGATCTCAAAGTGGTCTTTATAGCAAGTATTCCGAGATTGCAGAGATTGATATTCATAGATCTGTTCTGAAGATTTTATTATTTTTTGATATTGCTTTTTATATACTTCACAGAAATGAATATGGTGTCTCTATTTCCATTCTTAGTGAGGGAGCTCAGTGTAGAGAGGATTAAATTAAATGTCAAAGACTCCACAGTCAATGATGGTCAAACATATTTGATGGTGAAACATATTTTTTTCTCTCTTTCTTTTACTCTCCCAGCCCAAACTGACCATTATTTTGAAAAATAAGGATATCAAGGACTTCAAGACAGCCATGCAAGACAGATGGGGAGAAATATTTCATAAGGGCTTGAAGGAATCCTGACAAGTGTTATGTTCTTAGAATAAAGAGATCTCAAATTAAGCTTTGTGCTCTGAGATTGAATACAAAAAAACCCCATTACTAGACAATATGTAACAGAGATAGAAGATAATATTATAAAATAGATAATTTTATGCATTAGTAAGCTTTCATCTTCTGAGTTTATCCTACATCATATTTAATACAATGGACTCTGGATTAAAAAATGAGCACAACAAATTTAATGCTGCTGAGCTGAAGTAAATGACATTGTAAGTGTCATCAACAAAATCCTCCCTCTTATTGGGATACTTTTCACTAGGGTGGAAAAACCAAAAATGATACAATCTTTTAAGCATTTATTTGGAGAAAGTCTATGCAAGCTGCCTTCTGTAACTCTGCTGGCGAAATCAAGTAAGTGCTTGCAAGCACTTCTTGTGAGAAGAGATGATTTCTTTTAACACACTGCACAAAGCCCAGGACTTCTGACCTTTAGTGCACATTTGCACAGCTCAGGAATAAACTCTGATTTTTTGTGATGCAGGTGTCTATGAATTGTTTGAGGTCTCCCTGGGGGAGCGCTTGCAAGATGTGTATTGCAATGAGTTTTCAAATTATTGCAAATTCTTGTCCAATGATGACAAGAAATAGTCCAAGAAATTTTAGGACAAAGGGAAGTAACTTACTTTCTACATTTTTAGTATCCAGGAATATATGAAACTGTTCATGTTATATCATAAAGGAACCCACACAGCAAAAATCTATTTTTAGTGTTGGCAGCAAATGCATTTTTCTGTCTCATACTTTCTGGGGAAAGAGAGCTAGAAATTTAATAAAAAAACCCCAATCATTTTTAAAGCAATAAAAGTCAAAGAAATGGTTAGCAATACAGACACAGCAAACAGAAGGCATTCTAAAGATGCTCCTAAATATCAGTATAAGGTAGGATAGGACTAAGACAATCTGGCACTTCAGAAAATGTGGTAACACCAAGGTGGGCAGATGCCATATGGACTGGTCAAATTTATAGATGTCAAAAGAAATAGTCAGCATCAGTACAGAAGGAATAATGAGGTAGAGAAAAGGACTACAAAGGTGATAAATAACATACAGCAAAACAGTTTCAATAGATCTTTTTCTTCATTTTAAACATGAAGTTCACATACTGTTAAAGCTGGGGATATGTGAATATTCTCAAGAACAAATACTGAACTTTACAACAAATCCTTTCTCTCCTTTTAGTTTCTATTAGGGACCCAAATAAGAAAATATTACATGCAACAACAACAAAAAAAAACAAAAGAACACGAAACAGAAACAAAATAAACAAAAGAAAAACCACCAACAAAAAAAGCCCATAATTGTTGTTTTTAAAAAAAATGATAAAATATTATTTTTTTGCACATAGAAGCATCAGAGATAACATTTGATTTAAAAATGTAAGATTATCATGGCAAAAATGATCAGGCACATCAGGGCAGATTTCTGTGTTCTAATTTGTAGATTGTACAGGAGGTGGGAGCTGGTTCAAGTGGCTCTGTTAAGATGGAAGTTGGGTGTTTTATTCACTATAAGATGTTAATGCTGACAGCAGAGGACCCATGGAAGGAAGACAAAAATAATCTATTTGTGTAGATTTGGAAGTTTCCTTACAGTCTGATTCATATGATTTAAATCCATCTAAAATAGGCTTGTAACAAAACAAATAGGACAGCTATTAAACACAGTTCGCAAAAATCTATTCTAAATGTTCAAAAATAGAACTGAACAAATGAAAATTTCCAATCACACTTCTACTAGGTAGTTGTCACAGATCTAGACTACAGCACAATTCTTGCTGCTATCAAGGAAATTAGCTCCATCCAAGCCAGGCCCAGCAAAATTTTAGAAAATAATTTTGTTCTGGTTGTTTCTTTACAAACATAAAAAAAACCCCAAAAAAACAACAACAATGAAAACCTGGTTGATTGCATCACTTTAAGATTACCCCCAAGCTAATAAATGAGTCTTTGTAATTTGGGGCATTTTTTGTAAACCAACAAGTAATTAAGGCAGCACTAAGATAACTTCTATCCACTGGGTACAACAAATTACGCGCCATAATTGCAAGGGATTAGTTTCTTCTCATAGTTGATTCTGTTTTAAAATATTACAATGCTTCATGTTACATACTGGTACTGGCTGATGCTGAATTTTTAAAAGCAGGGAGGTTCTAGGACACAGGTACAAAATTTATTCTTACCAATAGTTTGTCCACTTATATATATTAATATATATATATCATATATATTCCTTTATATCCTTTATATCAGATGGAAGATGGTATTTTTTCCAAAGGTAAATATTCCTCTAATGACTTCTACACATGCAAAAGAGAAGAAACCCTACTGTGTGAAAAATAAAAAAAAAAAATTACAATTTAGCAAAACTACCTTTTGCTTCATTGCAGCTGACTCGTCTTACTTAAGGTTCCAGGCACTTTCTGAGCTAATGGGGAAGGTCAAGTAGAACAATAGGATTCTTTGTTTGTTTGGGGGTTTTTTGACTAATGTTGTTTTATGGTGCCCCAAAGCTGGCTGCAATCTCATGTTTCAGGTAACATTTGAAGGGAATTCTCACACTGAAGTGGAAATGGTTTTTATATTATATTTTTTTCTGCTGAGAGCTGGAATTTGTCGTTCAAGAGCTTAGTGAAGTTTGACTCAAGATAACTAAGAGGAAAAGATTTGGACCATAAGTTAAATAAATTGGTCAAGCAGTATTGAACTGTCAGCTGATGGGGGAAAAGGGCCACAGGTTATTCCACAAACAAGAGAGTTTTCCAGATGGATTCCTTATACATATGTGTGTGTCTACGTGTGCATACCTTTTTTTTTTTGCAATGATAGAAGCAGTCACACAAAATAAAAATATTAAAATAGTTTGATATTGGCTACATTTAAAAGTGCAATTAATTATTTATTAAATTTCATAGCACTGAGATGAAAATGAACTTTAAAAATATTTTGAAAATATTTTTTTTCCGGAATTCCAAAATCTCCTGGCCTCAAAAACATTATGTACATCTCTGTACATCATTTCAGTGACAGCAAATCTTAACTGGACTTGTGGAATGATGGCAATTATCTATCTTCACCTTCATGATTTCTGTAGGTGTTTTCCCACAGACCCTGTTGGGAATCTGTACTGCCTAGCACATTTCAAAGCCTGCAAACAATGG
Source organism: Zonotrichia leucophrys gambelii (assembly GCF_028769735.1). Classification (NCBI taxonomy): domain Eukaryota; kingdom Metazoa; phylum Chordata; class Aves; order Passeriformes; family Passerellidae; genus Zonotrichia; species Zonotrichia leucophrys. The sequence continues at coordinate 21,518,430 of NC_088173.1, read as the reverse complement.
CCCTTGTCAGTTAGAGCATAGGAATGGAGCTAAAAGAGGATGCAGATGTAAATTTGGGCACTTGGTATACCTTGTAATCACCTAAAGGACTGAGATTTTCTTAGTTTAGAGATAAGTAGTGACTACATTTATGAAATTTTTGGGTGGGAACATGTGAACAGAGAAGGACTAAAGTAGAGAATATAAGTTTGATGTACTTAAGAGGACTTCACATTTCTAAAAAGTCACTTATTTTAATAGTTGTTGTTGTTGCCACTGGTGGTAGTTGGACAAAGTAAGTTTCAATGCTATAAAACTGTCTGAGCTGAATCTCTCAATCTTTCATTCTTTACATTCCCTCTGGAACAAAGATGCTCTAAAATCCACTATTTAAAGCCAAAAACAGATAGAGAAAAAGACTTTTTGCTGTCTCATCTCTATCTTTCCCCCAAAAAACCCTATTTTTCAAAAGCAACATATTTATGGACTGGAAAGGTCCTTCTTTTGTGGGGGGCAAATATGAGAAGAGGGGAAAAAATGACCACAAGGTTTCCATTTAGCATGAGTCTCTCCCTAAGACACACAGTAGGAGGCTGCAGAGTGAACCCCTATTGCTACTTTGTGTGCTGTGCCACCATGGAGGATTCATTGCCAGATTCCAAAATCCTTATCAGAAATTGCAGGATATTTTCTGGATTTTCTTTTCTTGCCCTGGTACTACTGAGCTGTCTCAGTTTCCTCAAGATTTCAAGCTCTTTGCCTATTTTCCTTGTATCATTATAGGCTTATAGCTTGATGACTAAGAACTGTCTCAAAATTTCTAATGTGCATTGTTAACTGAATTTGTAAAATATTAAATTGTCCCTTATCTTCACACTAAATCATACTATGTGAAAAATTCAACCCCTATATTAATTATAATTTTTTGTTAATGTTTCATTTACAGCTGACTTAGCATCGTACTGCTTCTGTTGTTTCGCTCAGAAACTACTGAGTAGAAAGCTTTTTCTGATTATGTAGGATTTTTGCAACAGAAATAATATCTTCTGTTTGATTATTTGCATAGAAACAGCGAAAATGCTCTCACACCCTGTCAGCTACTTCACACCTCTGTAGGGGCTTAAACTCTGGAATGAAATGTGAATGTACTGACTCACTTCTCCACATGGGTTTCATTTAAGAAGGTTCACAGGAATGCATTGGCAGCACATTCCAATTACCTCTTAAAGAAAAGCTCAGTTTTCTGATTGTTTTGTGCAAATGAATAAGTGTTATTTTAGAAAGACTGCTTCCCCTATTACCGTACACAACAGAGGCATAAAAGAGAGAAAAAACTCAAACGGAATGTGTTAACTCTATTCAGAGCCTGAGCCATCTCACCAGCGAGTTGATTGTTCATTCTTCCACTTCTTAGGTCAGGTAACAGTATGACATTTAAAACACTGCTCAAAGATTAAAATATCTAAAAACTTGGAGTTACTCCATTACAGTGAGTTCATTTAATACTGCTTTTGAAACATTTTGCAATAGTGAAAGACCTTAATTTATTCCAATTATCTTTTGTTCACTTCGATTTATGAACACTGGAGCTCAAATAATCAGCTCTTTTGCTCCTTAGGCTTCCAAGAATATATTTTCATAAGTATTGTACAAGTCATCTTTCTGCAACCATCCCACATACTAATTGCAAAAGCCTATTTTTATGATAAGGAGTGGTATTAGCAGACAATTAAGGACAAGATCATTGGTTGTCCTGAATTGCTTTGGAACAGAAATAGCTCGCTGAATAAAAATTTCTTCCTATTAAATGTATAAGGGCAAATATTGAAAAAATATATTCAATTCTTATAAGGTGCATCTACAGAGTGAAAAGTCTTCAGAAAAAGCTGAAGAAAAACACCTTGGCATTTGTACTATTTATTACAGCTTAATAGATCACATCCTACCTACTTTTGTGGCCCTCGTGTTTGGTAATTTTAAAACAGAACTGAGGGGAAGGGGAGACTTTTTCAAGCTGTGTGTACTGAAAATATGGGCATGAAAGTGTGCATGAAAATCAGTGCTTTACATTCATTCTCTTGGTATAATTCAAAGTATATTGACAGTGAGTGCACAGCCAATGATAACAGCAGGATGGGCTTTTTTTCAAGATAGGCAAGATAAATATATAATTTCTTCCCTTTGAAATCTTTAGATTTCCAACTGCAAGACTGAACAAACTTCTTCCACTGTTCTTTCTAACAATAAGTTTTACTGTTTTGTGTCATAACCTCTTTTTCTAACATTAAGATCTGTTGAGCATTGCACTACAACCAGCTGGCACAAGAAAGTAATGAAAACTCATGGGAAACTGACTTTCTCTACACTCTGAGCTTGCTTAGTGAGAAAAAGGAGGACATTTATTTCCATCATGAAGGAATGCTCAAAGGCATGCTGCAATTCTTCCCTTAGAGTCAGTAGGTAAACTAGTCTTGTCAAAAAATCAGACAGGAAAATCTAAAATTAAGTCAGCTCTATAATGGGATGTCAACCACATCTGTTTGCAACTGAGACTCTCTGTAGAACCATGAACTTGCTATCTGGAAACATCAGTGGGGCTGCTCTAGACATTATTAGGACAGTAATTAGTACAGTTTCACTAAAACGAAAACATATTTTCTTTTCTTTATAAATATATATATACAAACACACACACACATATATGTATCTTTAAAAATGCAGCTACAAAAGGATTACAGAGACAACAGTCAAACATTGTTTGATTCCTAATGGTGGTTAAGTGGAAGGAAATAGTATTACTGGAACATAAAAGAGAGGAAGATACCTTCCTAACATGGCATAACTAACAGGTGAACTGAACCTATCAAATTTTTCTCCACAAAATGATAAAGTTTCTTTTCTTGTCCTCTTCTGTACATATATCAACTATCCACCAATTATAAAATGAAGTTTAAAGACAATAAATTCATCTATTCTTCCTCTACTTCTATTGGCTCATGCCTAATTAGTGTGGTCAGTTGAAGTTTTGATGGTGCATCACAGTTGTTCAGAGCATGAATGAATGTTATGCCTGTTGGTTATAAACCAAACAACCAAAAGGTTATTTCCCTGACTCCTGCTGTGTGATAAGTGCAAGAAAAAATTACCTCAGTCAGTGGTAGGAAAAATATGGGAAAACAATTTTTTTCCCTTGAAATGAATTACTGTTTACCTGAAACCAAAATTTATGATATCTCTTCAAATGTCTGATCTGGAGGCAGTGTGTCCTAAATTATCTGCTGCCTAAAATAGCAATAAAATGTGTAAAATTTTCTTTTCTAATAATGAGCAGCCCATTTGGATTTTCATATATAAAAATAATTGACCTAGGTAAACCAGAAGTATAGTTCCACCACTTAAATAAATCATTTTTCAACAAGTTTTAAATACTTATACACATACTAGTAGCAATTACCACTTTAGCTATTATTAAAAATTTAAAAAATAATGACTCACTATGGCTTTAAATTATTTGCCTTTACTTCTGCTCCTGTTAACAAGCCAAACTATTGAACAGAATATGCTGTAGATAGCAATAAACTGCAGATGGTATTAGATGGTTTGTGCTAGCTGTTAGGAGACTTATTTAATTCTTTTAAGTGATATGTGGTGGTTTTTTTTCTTAGAATTGCCTTTATTTGGACAGTGTGTTTAGTTCTAGATGCTAATTTGGTATACTGTCCTCTGCCTCATCATTCAAACTGTTAGGTTACAAGTGACAAATACACCTAGATACAGAAAGTTTTCATTTTTCTGAAAGGGGCTGGTGTTGCATGGCCAAAGGGAGCTGATTTCTGACAAAGAGTAAATAGGGCCCTTGGGCAATCAACTACACCAGCCAACTTAGCCAGTGGGCTTATTTCCCTCTTAGCTGTTTTTTTGCAATTCACACTCATAAATTGCTCCCCTGGTTGTTATACACTCCCAAGAATAATAAACTCAAGCTTTATGTTTGCTGCCTAACAGCCTTAAGAAACACATGCTGTGATTGAGTGGGGTTTTTTTGTTGACTGGTCACATTACCTTTAATAGACTGGGATTTTCTACATCACTACTAATTTGATGAATACAGTTAATTTTAAATCTTTCCTGTAACAATGTTCATATATTGCATTCTAATTTAAACAAAAAAAGCAAGGTATTTGCAGGCCAGATGTTACGGGAGACAAATTCTTCAACAACTGATTAACATAAACAGCTCTTGAAGCATACATTGAAAGAAAAGCACTGTATTTGTCTACATAGTGTTTTTTAAATTTTCTTTTTAGAAAAGGCACTCAGAATTAATAGCATTTCCCTTGAGCTCATTATTTGATAAAACCAGATTGATTTTGTTCATTAAAGCCTCCAAATCTATGGGTTTAGCAGTGGACAAACTACTGCAGTCTTTTTTGCCATACCAGGAATTTTCTTTTGGCATTTTGGCAATCTTGGTAATTTTATCTGGCATATAAATATTAAAGAAAAGGAAAACAAACAAAAAAACCCAACCAAAAAACAAACAACAAACAAACAAAAAAACTTTACTAGGCCTGAATTGATGTACATATTTACTATATATCTGCAGGCACTTATCAGATTTTATTATTTCAGTGTTCAATGGATTTCATATCCCTTTTTCATTCTTCTGTGTTTTCTTTTATTCTTTCATTCTATTTTCTGTTGAGTTGCATACAGGAGATGTGAAATTACTCAGCAGCTGAAAGTAACAGGCAAAGCAGGAAAAGCCTACTTGACCTATTTGGGCAAAATATCAACCTAAAATGGTTTGAGTTAGATGAGGCAAACCCAACACTAGCTTTGGACTGGCCCTATTTTTCTTTTCTCAGTCCTGATTCCCCTCCTAGTATGATGTTTATCCCTATGCATGGTTTTATTTTCCTATTTACTTGAACATTAAAGTATCTTAATGTCAGTTCTGTTTGGGCAGTACCTCTAGTACCTGCTAGTTTATGAAACAGTAACTTTTGTCCTCACAACACATATCTGTTCCAAATACTGCAGAAATATTTAATGTTTTTCTAAGGCTGAATGTGAGGACTGCAGATTACTTCAGGGACACAACAGGAATTTGCCTACTCAGTTCAAGAAATATAGCAATTATGGCACTTAGAGTCAATTTATTATTCAGATATATTAATCTATACATCTATCTATAATTTCTTTTTAAATTGAATAAGGCTGATTGCTAACTTGTTAGTTTAGAGTTTTGTAGGAAATAAAAAAAAATATTTCTCATCAACAATGTCTTTAGAAGAAGCCAAATGTTCCTTGATACAGAAGACTAGATTCTTCCCAGGCACATGCAGAGTGAATTCTAAAATCAACTGTAAAATCATCCTAAATTGCATGCTTTCACATTTAAAAGAATAGCACTCACTACCATCAGAAATTTTATCTTTTTTAATGGAGATGCCTATTTACACCTTTAATTTGAGAATTTTGCTAGAACAGAATGATGATAGTCAAGATTGTCTAATGAAGATATTCCTACAGAAAATTGGCATATTAGAATAAATAATGGATAATTGTTGGCAGAGCTGTTATGAGGCAAAATGGTTTACATCAGATTGCAAAAAAACTTAGAAGTTCTAAACATACAAACTACTAATACACATTAATGCAATACTCAGATGAAAAAATCCTAGATTGCAGAATGATTCAATACCTAGAGGTAGAAATGTTACAGAAAAAAAAATCATGGGAAGAAAATTATATATCACACTCTTACTAGTGTATTTTGAGGAAGAAAAATAGATTTTCCTCTAAGAGGTCTTGGGGAGAGTTCTGCTTTATGCCTGTGTTAAGTGTTGTCCTGTTTTCCTCAGCCTCTCTTTCTGTGTTCCATATGTCTTTTAAACTCCAGCTGATGAAATTGTTCAGTTCTGTCACAGCCAGAACCTGTTCTTGGGATGAGCACAAAGACAGCCCAACATCCCCCACATTCAGACAGACTTACCGCACGTGGGTAATGAGAAGGGTTGTGGCTGGAATGAAAAAGTCATCCACTCTGTCAAACTGCTTCCCCACGGGCTGGGTATGGATGGTGTGATGGGAAACACTCCCACTGGCTTGGGTTATCACCTGCACAAATAACATCAGCATTAACTAGACAAGCATTCTTTAAAAATCAAATCTCAATCCAAAGTAATAAATACAGTATTGCCTCTGTATTCTCTTGTGTTGTCTTTTCCACGTTACCAAGAAAAGGAGTGCAAATAATTACAGATTTCAGAGAACTATTACATACTGAAACACTTAGTCTTCATACTTGTTTTTCCCCTTCATTTTTTTTAATCAATCCTGAATCCATATTTATAAATTTACATTACTAAAGCCCTTTACAGTTCTTAGCTTAAACTAAGGGTTTTGTTTATCTTTTTACTTACACTAGATCTTAGAGTGAGATTAAATTTTTAAGCACTTCAGCCAGAGTGAAAAGATGCTATCAACAAATCCACTGGAACATATGGCTATGCATACTCCCAATTCTCATCAATCATGAGATAATTCAACTTAGCACAGACATATTTCAGAAAAGCAAGCTGAACTGAGTTTAAATACTCCTTAAATTGTTATGAACCAATTTCATTCAAATCCCAAAATCTTGGACCTTCTCTGAAGCAAATGTTTATGCGTGAGTAAAAGACAATTCCATATAATAGCCACTATGCTTTTCACATATATGCATTTAAGAGTGGATTTTTCTTTTTTTTAGAAAAGAAGACAATCTACTATCTATACTGTAATTAAAAATGAGGGCGAGGATGATCAGCCACTTTAAAATATAATAAGACTGACTCATTTATCAGTCAGGGAGGAGTAACCACTGGGGAGGAATGGTTACTAAACTTCCACAGATTACCTTGCACACTCAAAGTTATTAAGGGTCTGTAGGTGTTGAAAAGGTGATTTCAAATGTTACTAATTTTGCTTTTAAAATTTCTTTTATTCTTTTTCTTATATATAAGTATATATCAAATACACAAAAATTTAATGAACTTCTGAAGAAAAGGAAAACAAATTAGAAGCAAAATGAATTTTTAAGTTATGATATAAGGCTGATCATCATAGCCTCAGGGGTTTGCTATAACTAAGGAACAGAAATTAATAAAAAAGTAGAAAAGTAAGTACTGAGATGTTGCTTTAACGACTGTCCTAGGTTTGTCACTGCTTCAAAGCATGGGAAAAATCAAGATTTTTAATATCTTTCACGTGAAAAAAACCCAATAAAGACAGAGCTTGACATGTCCAGAACGTCAATAAGACTTTAATGAAAAGGAAGTATGTCTAAAGTCCAGTTTATCCTCTAATTAGGGACAAAAATATCATGAACAGCAACAGTTTGCTCTCAAAAGACTGGCAGTACAGAACAGGCTGCTGTTTTCAGCTGCATTCCTTATCCTTCTATCAATTTGCCACTGCCACTTCAGACTAAGGGTCTTGAAAATAATGATTAACTTTTTGGTGAGGTCAGTTGTTTGGCTTGTTTTCTGGTTACCTAAAATAATTTCTCTGTCCTTGCTGGGGTCATGGTAACAGTCTAAAGGAAAATATGCAACACATTGCAATTACACAAAGGTTCAACCTGTCTGCATTTCCTTACACACAATCATTGTGATCACCTCACCTGCAAAGTTGGTGAATTCTTTTCCATGTTTCCCCAGCTCAGCACCCAGACTTGATCATGTGATTTATCATAGTGTAGCTTTACTGGAACAGGATCTGTGCTCACTGCCTGAAATAGAACAAAAAAAGAAATCCTTTGTCACATTTTCAAAGGAAACATAATATATATACTTGAATGAAAACGATGAGTAGATATACATTTTCAGATTCTTTCAGACTGTATTTAGGAATTATGTTGTCAATTCTTGAAACAGCCCTCTGATTAATTCAGAGTTACTGAATTCCTGAAAACGTGTTTTTTATTTATTATGTACTCTAACACTTGGTATCAAATCTACATAATACTGAAGCCTTTAAGATGTTGAAAAAAAAGGTTTTTAATCAAGTACAAAACTATTTGTCTTCCTTCCCTGCCATCACTCTCACTTTACATACATTGGTTGAAAAACTACATCATTTACTGAAAAATGGTTAAAAAGGGAAGAGTATTCGCAAGCCACATACTGGAATTAAAGGAAGATGTTACTGTAAAAAATCAACATGATGTTGCTGCACCCAAACTTCTGATCTGTTAAAATGTGTATATTTTGTTGAAGTAGGAAGGATTGTTTTCATATGTTTTCCAATTACAGTTGCTACTTGTCATAGAACCTATTATCAGAACTGAAGTGGTTTCCCTACAACTTTAAGCACTGTCACTGGAGACCATGAACCTGTTAAACAGCTGAGCTCTAAACTTCCTTTGTTACAAAAAGTGAGGGATTCAGAGGTATTAAATGGGAGAACAGTGTAGTCGATTAAGAGATGTCATACATAGGCTAAACAAGGGGGGGATTACTTTTTTATTTTCATCATTTAAGAAGGAAAAAATAGGTGGAAATTGTTTTTTAGTCTTACCATTATGGAACTGTAAAGCACAGCTTGTTTATCAGTGTGTCAAGGAGAGTACCAGCTGGCTAATTAAGTGAACCTAATTTAAACTAATGATGTAGATCCTCAAGATAATGCACTAATGGCTGGCTGAGACTGCTGATGATACTTAACTGTACTCCTGAGGTGTTGCAAGCGACCACTTCATCTAAGCAGAATTTGTTTTTCCTTTTGAAAATGGAAAATGAAGCCAGGTTGCTCACTGGCTCATTTAAAATCACAAGTTACCCCTCGAAAAAGGTCATTTATGTTTGATAACTTCTTTCTGCTACATGCTAGAAAACAAGTTGTTTAAAATAATACTTGAACTGCTGTATAGCTAATTTGTCAAAGCATGTCAAATTTGCTTTTGGCTTCCCCAGCCAAAGGTCTGACCCACACATGGCTCTGCCAGAGGACTGCCGGCTGCGCTCAGAGCCGGGGTCGTGGCACGGCCAGGAGGAGCAGAAGGAGGTGCTGCAGGGTCAGGCACAGGCAGCACAGCTCCCCAGAGGGAAGCCAGCAGCAAAAAGGAGCTGAGCATCTCAGAAGCAGACTTTCACAGCTGTCTCCAGCTGACCAGGCTGATCTGCCAGCAGCGCGCTGAGGAATGAAGGACGATGACTCTGTCTACTTCAGCCTCTAAGTCATCCCACTTAGCGGTGTGCTGCTATGCAATACTGCACAATTCCTGCTTTCAAGAATTTAAAAATGAAAGCAAATGCTTCCCGTGACTTTAGAATGATACCTGGATAAGTCAAAAATTTTCCTTCTATATATATCTCTAAAGATACAACACCCATGTTTCCAATACATTTCAATTTATTCTGCTATAGAATACTCTAAAGCACTTACTTTGATAAATTTACCTGCCATAAAAATAAATCATCCTCAAATCTAGCTGTCACATATGTGCACACCTTTTACATTATCTTTCATAGTAGAAAGGAATAACAGGTAGAGTAGTACTTCAGAGAAAACATTGTAATGAGCAAAACCAAATAAACATTATTTTTACACAGAAAACAGCCTTGCTACCTGACTTAAAGTCCTTTCAAATAAATTTTTAATTTTCTTTAGGGTTTTTGCACAGTAATGGGAGTTTCATTAGAATTCTCTTGCTTTCAAAACATGAAATTATCTCCACATTTATTCCCACTAGCCTATGTGCTTTTTTTGCAAGGTGGCTTCATATTAAGAATGTAGACTTTCTTATTAGACATCTTTCTTATTAAGATGTAGACTAGAAATAGCTACATGCACATGTACATGTATGAAAATTATATCCTCTGTTTTAATATCATTTTCAGGAAAAAGGCAGTCTAACAAGAAAAATGCTCTCATTTCTGAACATTTCTGAGCTGAGTTTCTATTTTCAAATAATGAATTCAATCTTTATTTTACTCTGTGCTAGGCAGTACTCTTCAGTAATGAAAATAGACTGATCTGGAAAACTAAATTCCCTTCTGTGCTTCCTGTTTGTAAAAGTGGTTTTGTAAGTGTATATCATATGAATAGAGCAACATTTAATGGTTAGAACATTCTTCCTGCTTGCAGAAAATAAAGCTAGAAAATAAATGCTTGCTTTTAAAAGACAAGACAGAGGCCATGCTTGTTTTAAGAAATGCTAAACAAGTATCTCTTGACTTGTTACTAAATTCCAAATTAGCCTCACTTCAATTTTAAAACCCACCCGTGAATCAACAGTGTTTTTACTTTATTGTCTCGCCAAAAATCTTTGTTAAGTACTGTGAAATGGAAAAATAATTTATTAGGATTAGAACCATCAAAACAAGGCTTCCATTCCAGCAAAAGTTTTCCACAGCTGGAGTCAATTTAATTCTATACTTTCCTTAGTTCATAATGTTGATATTATTAAATTAGGGGAAAAGTAATGCTATTCTAGCTCTCAAAATAAAATTCCTTTGAAAGTGGTTTTTTTCCACCAGAATAACATGAAAGCTTCTGGAGTGTCCTGGTTTTAGCTCTATATACTTGCTAAGTAGCACAGACTAAGTGCACAAAGCTTTTTTCTACACTTAGGCATTCTGTATGTCTGCTTTTCAGCTCATTACAGAAACTAGAATATTTTTTTGATAGAACAATCTAATGCCATTCAAAAACTGTACAATTGTTTTACATACAATTCTTGTGAAGGGCTGAACTTTTAATTAATGGTTAATTTACTGAATTTTACTTTTTAATTAACATATATCTTTGCAGTAAGCATCTCTGCAATTTTTAATGGTAAAGTTATATATATTTTTAAATATTTAAAACAATAAATAATGTAACTAAAGACAAATTAGAAGAGCCTAGCAATGAACATATTTCATAAAGCCTAAATTAAAACCTATTTTCAGTGAGCTCAAGAGGAATCATGTGCTTTTGACACTGAAGTCTAAATGCTAATAAATGAAATTATATTGATATTTCATTCCTCCAGTGGAGAAAAGGAAGCTGACACCTGAATGTCAGTCAAAGACCATGGAAAACATTGCCAGATATTCCACTCCTTCAAATTTGTGGACTGTGTTGAGATTGCAGGTTTTTACTCTGTCTTGCTGAAGTAATACATCAAACCGGTTGTAAAAAGTAAAGTTTTTAGAAAAAAAAAATTCATTACCCCACTCGTTTTATCTCTATTTTAATATGCAAAGGTAAATTTAAGTAAAGAATCCCCATCTTTTTATTTTTAACTTATTGAATAAAATATTTTACAAGTCCTTGACACCATTTGGATAGTTCAAGTTTTGAGGAAGGCATATCTGAGTCAGCTGACACAGAATTCAGAAATCAAGTGTTTCAAGTATGCAAAAGTATTACAATTATTTTTGTAAGTCATGCAATTTTATAAATGCAATTTTGTTATTTATTTTTAAATTTTATAAGCCTGTACAGAATACATGTGTACACTTACAAGATGGAATAGTTTGAGCTGGAAGGGACTTTTAAAAGTCATCTAGTCCAAAACCTCTAGTGAGCAGAGACATCTTCAACTAGATCAGTTTACTCAGAGCCCCACCTAAACTGACTTTGCAGGTTTCCAGGGATGGGGCTTGCACCATTTCTCTGGGCAACCTCTGACAGTGTTTTGCAAACCTCATTGTAAAAAAGTCTTCATGATATCTAGTCTGCATCCACCTTTTTTTTTTTTTAGTCTAAAACCATTACCCCTTGCCTATTGCCACTGTCCCTATTAATAAATCTGTCTCCAACTTCCCTATAAGCCCCCTATAAGGACACAATACTGTCTCCCTGGAGCCTAACATATAATCTATACTTTAAAGATTTTTCATTCACTTATCAGTGAGAAAACCAAAAGGCATGAAGAAAAACTCTATTTAAGTGTGGTTTTTTATTAACAATTTAGTTAGGTTTCTAATTAAAAAAAAAATCAGTGTTTTGTTTACTAAAGGACACCTGTTTCCTATAAATATGATGATATTGATATAATATAAATATGACTATGAGCACTGCCTTGTACCTCGGTGCACTGGGTTTGTGTGACAAGCTTTTGGTAGCAGGGGGGAGCTACATGGGTGGCTTCTGTAAGAAGATGCCTGACAGAGCCTGTGCCAGCTGGAGCCAGCACAGACCTGCTGCTGGCCAACATCCAGTCCATCAGTGGTGGGGTAAAACCTCTGGGATAACCTCTGAGCCACATAAAAGTGCTACTGTGCTTGCAACTGGATGAGAGAGGAGTGGGAATATGTCAGAGGAACAGCGCTGAAGATGCCCAGGTCAGTGGAGAAGGAGGGGCAGGAGATGCTTGAGGTGAGCCAGCAGAGATTCCCTTGCAGCCTGTGGTCAAGACCAGAGCGAAGCAAGTGTGCCCCTGCAGCCCATGGAGGTCTGGGTGGAGCAGAGACCCACCTGCAGCCCCTGGAGGACCCCACTGGAGCAGCTGAATGCCTAAAGGAGGCTCTGGTTCCATGGGAAGCCTATACTGGAGCAGGCTCCTGGCAGGACTTGTGACCTCATAGGGGACCCAACCTGGAGCAATCTGTCCCTGAAGGACTTTATCCCATGGAAAGAGACCCCCACTGGAGCAGCTTGTGAAGAACTGAAGCCCATGGGGAAGACTCACACTGGACAAGTTCATGGAAGACTGTCTCCCATGGGAATGGCACCAGGAGGGAGCAGGGAAAAGAGGAACTACTCTCTCTGAGGAAGAAGCAGCAGCAGAAATTACATGTGACAAACTGACCCCCCATTCCTCATCTCTTTCACTACTGGGAGGGGAGGAGGCAGAGAGTCAGGAATAAAACTGTGCCCAGGAAGGAGGGAGCTCTGGGGGACAGGTATTTAGGGTTTGTTACACTATCCATTATCCTGCTTAGATTTTGGTAGGCAAATGAGCTGAATTTATTATCAAAGTCAAGTCTGTTTTGCCTGTGATGGTAATTGGTGAGTGATCTTTCCCTTCCCTTATCTCAACCCAAAAACCTTTTTTTGGTCTGTCCAGCTGGGGAGAGGAGTGGTGGAGTGGCTTTGGTGCTATCTGGCCTCCAGTCAGGGTCAACACACCACACCTGGTTTTGCTCAAACTCTGTGACTGTATTAATCGCTGTAGCATAGCATTGATTTCTCCCTTTTACTCAGTGAATTACCCACCAAGCAGATACTCCAGAATCCCAGAGACTAAGAAAGAGGAGTAGAGAAGAATTTGAATTCAAAGTGTCTGGTCTTAGCTAAGAGTGGTGTTTATTTTTACTGTTTTTGTAATTCTCTCTGTCTAAAAGGAGAGTAGCAGTGACAGAGTGACAGAGTAACAGCCCTCCACCTTCTGTAGCCAACCCTGACCTTTCTGTCAAAACTGATAGACATATCCTTGTGATGAGACTCTATTTTAGCCAATCATCATTTTACAGTGAAAAGAACTTCCAGTCAGAAACTTCCTAAGGAACTCATTTTCTCAACTACTCAAATATTTCAAAGAGCTATTTTCGTGTTATCTTCCTTACAATTGTCTATTGAGAAGAACAGTTGCTAAACAGATACTGCTGCTGAATGTTGAAAGTAGGTTTCAACATGCCAAATAATGAGTTTACTCATTATTTGGAACTTTTTTCCAAATAATGAGTTTTTTCCAAATAATGAGTTTACTCTCAAGGTAACTGTATTTCTGTCTCTGAAATATGAAGGAAAGTCTTAAATTCTATTGTCTAAATTAAATAGTAACTTAAAAAATTAGAAAAAAATACCTGTACAACTTTCTGAGACTGCACATCAACAATGAGAACTCTGTCAAGTGTGGGCTGGGTCACGTAAATGAATTTGTCTTTTACATTAACAGCAGTTGCCCAAACACACCGCTGAACAGGATCACCATCTGCTTTGGGACAAACTTCATCCTATAATTCAATACAAACAGGAAAAGTATAAGAATCAACACAGTCAACAATGTAATAGAGAGACAAATTATACCCATTTTCTTCTTTTTAAACTGTAAAATAAAACATCAGAAAATGCAGGGAAGGAAAAAGGAGAGTTGACACTAGGACATAAACTCATGTTAGCCAAACTGCATCTGTAAGCACCACAACTCACAAGCACTATAAAATAATTCATGCACCAAATTTTGGGATGTTTTGCAGAAATTCAAGAAGTACTGTTGACCTGAGAAAGAAACCAATTAAAAAAAAAAAAATCATGTAGAAATAAAGTGAGCAAGGGGCAGGAGACCTTAAAACCATCAAACCACACCAGACACACAGTGTGTTCCGGCAGGGGCTGGCAGCTCCCACCCGAGCAGCACCACGGTGCCCTGCAGAGGGATGCAGTGCAGGCACGGCTTACCCTGCAGCTGAGCACAGCAGAGAGCCAGGAAATACCCAACTGGGGAGATGATCATGTGCACATGAAGAGAAAGGGGAGTGGTGTGGTGAGATTGTCACACGGCACAGGGGCAAAGCAGCAGTCAGGGAGATCAGCTGTTTTGGTCACCTGGAGTACTGACAGGTTGCTTTAAAGATCAAGAAGTGCGGCAACTTCTGCCATAAGACATCAGCATGGCCTATCTTACTAGTGTTAAACCCAATAAATACCAAATATCTTCTTACTACCATTCCTTCCCTCTCTGCCCTTCCATTCCTGCAAAAGGATGAATTTGAAATAAATAAAATCTGTTCACTTCAGTGAACTGATATTTCATAATACATGTAACTATACATTCTCAGTCAAAATAGCTAACTGGAGTTTGCATAGTCACTGTTCCTGATTTGTAGAAATATATGGCAAATCATCATGTATTTAAGTACCCTATTTGCAAATACTTTCTCCCAGAAAAAGCTTGGTTTTATCAAAATTAAAGGTTACTTGGTCAAATGTGAAAATTTATTTTATGAAATAGCATGGTTTCTTTCCTATAATGGACATTATAATTATTTAAAAATAAGGACCTGAAAAACACTCTACTTGGAAAAGTACAGGATGTATCAAGAACTTTCATTTTTCTGACCTTTTCTCCTTTTGCCTCTTATTTTAAATTTTGCATCACAAGGGACAATTTTACCAAATCATAAGTATTATTTCTTTTTGCCACTTATCTGCTGCTTATTCCTAATTTAGAATGCTCTGCCTGATACATCATAACTGGCCGCTGTGAAAATAATTACGATATGTCAGCAGATAATGACTCAATGTAGAATGAGCAGCAAGATATGATGAGCTCTTAAACAAGAACTCTGTTTCTAAGCATCAAATGCCTTTTAAAAAGCACAGGAAACATTATGTGGCACAACACCATCTCTGGCACCAAGCAATGCTCTTCAAGAGGATGATGCATTTCAAAACTTCCTTTTCTGTATCATCAACATTCTTTGCCTGCTGTGCCTCTACATTTTCAAAAATACACTCAATCTTTATATGTCAAAAGAAGAAATAAATCAATTTACAGCTTTAAAAAAGAGAATTTCTTCGCAGAAGATTGAAAGTCACTGCTTGCTTTTACGTGGCTCCTAAACCTCAACAAAGGGAAGGTCTTTCAGGAATCACATGACAAGAAAAGGTCACTAAACTCAGGTACTGTACAATAGCACATCATCAGGAACTTCAGGAGAAGTTAGAAATCAGTAACAAGAAAGATTTAGTTCGTGCTGATAAAAAGCCTCGAAGATCAAAGGGAGAAGCGAAAAATTTGATTTTTTAAGGAATGACAGGCATGGGACAAATGGGATTTTCATTCTTAAAAGTAGCTAAATGTTTTTATTGTTGCATAAAGTCAACATATGCAAGTACGTCTCTAATATGATGTGCAATCATCATATCAGTGATCTATTGTCATTTGCCTTCTGGGTAATTGTCACTTCAAGTGGAAGGTTGTTTCACTGATCTCATTATTTTTTATATTTATTCTAAATATACCCTGTCTTATTTTCATGTTTTATCTAAACAGATAATTACATCTAGATTGTTCTACACCATCCTCTTATTCCTCAGAGTGAGCACCTCCAAACAATGAATCCACAAATGTTTGCAACAAACCTACACAGATATGTTATTTTCATTCGTCTCTCAGGGACTCACATTAATTTACATGAGTTTCTGGGACTGAATTCTACAAGGACATATTCAATATCTCATTCAAAAATTATGCTGAAGGAATCTGTCTTTCTGTCCCATGGTATCATATAGATTAGTGTAAACGATTTCTCTGATTCCACCTCCCCTTGTGGGATGTATAGCAGAATAGCAAAATACTCTAACTTAAGCACTTATAGCTATATCCAGAGATGAGCTACTGCCTTATACATTTTCCTGAATCTGAGTCTAAAATACTCAGAAGAGTATTTTTAAAGATTTTTTCACTGTAAGACCAGTACCAATAGTCTTATAGATATACATATGTATATATATACACACAACCACACATATACATATCTACATATACAAGAGAGGTTCTAAAATATTTTTCAAGTTGTCATAAATTTCTATAATCCAATGCCAGTTCTCACCTTGCCCGAAAAGACTGAAAACATAAAATAAAAGCAAAAATCTTTTTTTCAATGTAACAGTGAAAATTATGCACCAGACTTCATATATCCAAAACAGAGCGTTTTTCCCAGAGTAAACTGGTTTATGTGGTTGCTTCTCTCTTCTTCTTCTAGTTATACAAATCTGCATTTATCAGAAGCTATTTCAACAGAACTGAAATCTTGCTTTT
The DNA here is from genome assembly GCF_028769735.1 of Zonotrichia leucophrys gambelii. NCBI lineage: Eukaryota > Metazoa > Chordata > Aves > Passeriformes > Passerellidae > Zonotrichia > Zonotrichia leucophrys. Next base: position 21,501,707 of record NC_088173.1, on the reverse strand, counting down.
GAAAACATAAAATTTATCTCATTAGACACTTTGGACTTCTTTTACACTACAGGCAGCCATTCAGAGGTTCCATATTAATTTCCCCAGGGGTTGGGTAATTGCTTAAAATTATTTCTCCTTAAAATATAAGCATAAACCCACCATTTTCTTCTTCTAATTAAAATGTGAGCAATTTACTTTTTCCTAATTTATTCTCTCTGAAAAAAAAAAAGTTCACATCTGATAAAACATTAATTTACCTCATTGTTGTATTCCTCCCAGACTTTTTAATCAAAAAGTGACTTGCTCTGTAACAAGTCAGCAGATGGAGGGAAATAAATCCTTAGAGAAATTTTTTCAAGATAGTCTGGGGCAAGAAAATCTCAAGAGGAATTATGTACTTGCAGATTTATACGTGCAAATTCTGTGTTTATTAACTTACCCTCACTGCAAAGGGTCCTCAGTGTTTTAACAGGATGAGAGTGAAACCTTTAGGCAGTGTAATGAAATGTCCAGCTATGTTATGGCTGCCTAAGAGCAAGGTGATACCAACAGGTTGCAGCAGTGCATGTTTAAATTCATGAATTTATGTATCACCTCATCTACATTAAATCATTGTTTTCTTGACATTCTTTACTAAAAATCAGACTGGATTTTTTTAAACTTTTTTTTTTTTTTTTTTTTTTTTTGCATACAAAGGCTAGTATTTAATACACTTTCTATGCTGTGAGAGTGTAAACCAAGGCAGCTTCCGTGAACTACAAAGTATGCTTCAATCTAATTTCCTGTGGAAATTTTGGTATGCCATGTAGTCACATTAATTATAATGAAATGAAGTATTTTGCTCTGACCTCCAGCATATATTCAAATGTGAGATTTCAATATTTTATTGAAATTTGGCCATTATGTGCTACTTCTTGTAATAAACAGAAAATCAGCTTTATGTTGAAGCCAAAAGGATTTTTTCATTAGTCTCCAAAAGGCATCTGTTTCAATTGCTTTTTTCCCAGTCTCTGGAAATAATTATTCTAATTGGGATTCATTGTGAAAGGAAAATAAAAACACTTTTGCATAAGAATTAGAATTTAAATCTTTGGATAATATTAATTTGCAGAGGGTAAACAGAGGTTGAATGTTAGTGAGGAAAATGTTCCAAGCACTTCACAATTATGAGGTGAAAGTCTCTACTTGAACCATGGCTAAGAATCTATTTGACAACAGGTTAAACAAACAGCTGTCAAAGCTGGTCTAACAGCAACCTGGATCAGAAAATAGAAATCAGTTTATTTCTGTCCCTAGGCATCTAGATTTTTCACTATCAGACTAATAAATTTCTACTTGCACTTGACATTAAGAAGATTCAAGTAATTTAGGAGATTCTGGGAAGGAGAGGAAGGAGGTCTTTACAATTTCTGTGAAGATTTTAAGAGTATTTTTATTGAAATGTGTCAGTAATCAGGATGAATAGGTAAAATTTGTTTTCTTTTGGAACCTTTCAAACCTGGAGTAGCATAGTAAGTATATCTTCTTGGGGGAGGAAAAACCCACCTCCTTCTGGGAAGGAGGTCTTGACAATTTCTGTGACCCATGACGATCCAGTAAAGCACTAAATCTTTTGCTTCACTTTAAACACAGCGACTCCAATTGATTCCCATGCTAGATATACACCAAAGTGTTTTGCTGTATTGACACTCAGCTCCATAAGAGGTAATTAAATATTTAGATAAGGGTTCTTAAGTATATAGCAAGTGAGAAAATATATTTACCTTTAGCAAAATTAGCATACCTAAATATGTAGATGTATAAGTACTGCAGTGTTGTTCACAATGCAGTGCAATATTGTGCAGAAACACTTGAGCTCATTCTTTTACAGAAGCTCAGTTCAGGTTTGTTGACAGACAAACAAGAAACCTGTGGAGGAACACTGGCGTGTCATGTGTAATATCCAGACATTTTATACTATCTAAACTGCACTGCTGAATTTACAAATGTTCCTATGCTCTAGCAACTGTTTGGCAATAAACAACTCTCCTGTGGTTTTACTTATCATTTGAACAGCTAATTCAGAGAAGTGTAAAGAAATGAGAAATGGGAGAGGCTAAAGCAAGCACGTGATTCCTTTATTATTAATATGTAATAGTTAAGTCTTGGAGATGCCCTAATGGGAAAAGCTATGTAAAGCTACACCAAAATATTCTTGATATGCTTACCAACATGTCTGATTAGTGAAAGTATATGACAGAGCCAAAGATAATTACTAACCAGCAATTTATGACATGAGTTGTTACCACTAAGCAATCACATGCTGAACCTGATAAAAATCTGATCCTGGGACAGAATTGGGTTATATTATTATTATTATTATTATTATTATTATTATTATTATTATTATTAATATTAATATTAATATTAAAATTATTCAGAGGAAACAGACTTTCCAAAGATGCTTGAGGAACATATGATATTCTTCAAAGGAGAATATTTTTTTTTTTAAATTTCTTAAAAAAACTTTGGAATTAAAGTTATCAAATAGACTAATTTCCTGGGTTGGTTTTTCTTTTTTTTCCTTTTTTTTTTCCCCTCCAAGAAGATATAGTTATTATGCTACTTCAAGTTTGAAAGGTTCAAGAAGGAAACATATTTTACCTATTCATCCTGATTATTGACACATTTCAATAAAAATACTCTTAAAATCTAGACTGCACTTTAAATCAATAAAATTTTAACAGAATTCTTACATAATCAGCTTTTTAATTAAACAGCCATGAAAAAAAGCTTTTTGGCTTATTTTTTGACTGTGTCAATCTAATTTCACTTAAGCAGCACGAATCAAGGTATGACTAGCTTTTCAAAGCATAATTATTCCCACTAAAATAAATCTTGTTGCTGAGCACAGCAGCCTTTGACATCAATAATGATAACAGAAGAGGCAAATTCCATTGAGACAGCTCTAGTTCTGCTGTCATTGAGACATTAGAGAAAAAAAAAAACCAAAGTGTACAGCTCAATGCTTAGCATGTATTTCAAGGTCACTCATTCAGATCCAAATGAGCAAAAGTTACTATTTTTGAAAGCTGATATATCATATAGAGTAAGTCTTAATGTAGTGACTAGTACCAAGTGTTCCAGTGGGAACATGCATCATGTCAGCTAGCAATTTGATTAGCAGTAAAGGAAAAACATCACAAGAATAAATGGAAGTGGAGAATACACTAGTGTTTTTATGCATCCTACTCAGGGAAACTATATCATAAATTCTAAGAATTTGGAAAAATCAGCTATAAATATGTTAACAGTAAGGTTATTGAAACTACTTATATGAATTTTTAGTTGGAACCAAAGCATCAATCATCTCTACTAACTTCAGTGGAAGCTGTGAGAATGCATACTAGGACAGGGATTTGCCTCACACGTTTAATACAGACAAACATCCCGTGGAGAAAAAGAAACCATTAACACTTCCCCACTCCCCAAAAGATCCCATATTTAATACAGAGAGAACCAATCCCTGATTCATTAAGATGAACTTAAACTGGTGGGTTGGAGGTGGGAAGCTGGTGGAGACTAAAAAAAACCAACAACAAATCCAGAAATAGAGAGCTGTTAAAGAACTGGGAAATGAGAAAGACAGTCAAAGAAAGAAAAGGTTTTCAAAAGTATTCAGGGAATATTCAACAGAAAAGAGGGTCTGAAAGCTTGAATTTAATAGAGGTCAACACAAGAAATTTTGAGATCACCATTACAGGCTATTTATTTGTTCAGAAAACATGGCTGAATTTATCAAGCAGGAAACACTGAACTAGTAATAAAGTTGTATGTAAAGAAAATTATAACTGAGAAAACACTACAAATAGATTTTTAAAGACAACTTGCCTGAAAACCGAGGAGTTTTTCACTAGGCTTAATATGCCTCTGAAATTCACATTCCACTGGTTGTATTACTTTGATGCCATCTTCATAAAAAACATAAAACATGTTCCCAATTCCCAGACCTTAGGGACAAAAAACACATTGAAATATATAAAATTAAATAAGGACAAAAAAGAAAATCCTTGTCTTGAACTAAAAACCTAATCACAGTTTGGTATGAGATCAGTTTGTTAATGTGCATAATAGTAACACAGCTAAACCTATGGGATCTTTTGTTGTAAAACTAAACAAAACTGTTACATTATTTAGAATTTTACATAGTTTTTTTTTCCCATTGGCAAGACAGTGTGTTAATGACTACAGATCTAGAAATACACAGTTTGACAGCTGCAGCAACAAAAGTGATCTTGTGAAATCATCTACACTGAAACCAAATAAATATAAATTTTCTATGTATGCTTTTTTTACTTTTGCTTAGGGATGGAGGACTTAATATAATTTGTGTACAACATAAAATAGAAGACATGAGTCTTTGTTATAAACTTTATATTTCTGTCAGAAAAGAAAATATTTTCCATTTCATTTTATTACAGAGACAGAGTTGGGCAGACATTGATTCCAAGGTTGAATGGCCATAGGTGTTTACACAACTATTCAATCCTTCTTCCACAATGGTGCTGAAATACATGATGCTAAGTTTTGTGGAGAAGGTGGGAGCCAGATCTGTAGCGTGAAGTCTCACAATATCTGTGATTATGGTCATGACCACAGAAAAGGACAGTCTCAATAGTTTTCTGTGTGCCAGCTAAGACAACAGTTGTTTATTTGCTATATGGATGCTATAATGGATGATCAGCTCATATTCATAAAATTCTTTGAAAAAAAATCATAGTACTCATAAAATCACAACTATAACCATTCTGACAACTGAAATGTTGGCTATAATGATAAAAATTTGCATCCATCCTAAGCACAGGACCTAAGATTTCACTTGACATAACAATATTTGGTACAGGAACATGGAGGAGTCAAACCCATGAAAAAGCAACTCAAATCTGAAATTCTGCTTATCCTAAACTCTGAGGGAAAACCAATGTTAATAAAGAGAGAACAGGTCTTAAGACAAAATTAATAATAAGAAAATCAAGAGGGAATAGGAGGAATGAATGTTTGTGTATGTATGTATATATGCATTTATGTTGACATGTACACAAAAGTTTCCAATCCCCGTTAGGAATCACATTACTAACACAGTTCTTTAAAGGTTGTAGTATGTAGAAGGTTGTCAGGCTATGGCCAGAACAAACACATTCAATTATCTTTGAGAAATCTTGTGGAATCATTTCCCATTTCTGGCCAAATTTTCCCAGAAAGAGAGGCAGTCTCCAGGCAGGGTTTTCCTCACTTTATATTGAATCTATCTATTGACAGGCTAGCAAAAATTGGGAGAGAAAATTGCCTATGCTGCATGAGGTGTAGCATAGAAGCAGGCTTAGGTTCATGGAAAACTCCCCGGTCATGTCTGTTCAGAGCAAAGGGTGTACTCAGGGCAATATGGCCACTCTGGCCAGTGGGCACTTGTGTGCCTTGTGTGCAGATAAACCACACAGCCTGTATGAGACTGCACGTTCAGGTCTCTCTTTAGAGAATGCCTGACACCGTATCATGTAAGAATAGCTGAAATTTGCAGATAAGCCTGAGTGATGTTAGGCTGCCTGTACCAATGAACACAGTGTAGAGATCTATAGCTGAGCAACTGGCACACTGCACCTTGGGGATGAATATGTGAACATGGCTGGGCACAAAACAGGGTTTTCCCTTCTCCATCCTTTCACTGGCTGAAGTGTATTATGGTTATTAGCAGGATAAGCAATACCAGAATGTGAGGAAGTAGCTCAGATGACAGCCCCAGGTGACCCAGACATTTGGTAATCAGGCTCCTAAAACCTCTACCTCAGGTGCCAATACTCCAAAGAAATATTTCCAATGTACAGGTATTATTTATGACTAATAAACAGCCCAAAGTTTTAGGGCTTTATTTCTAAAGTCTGGATAATAATGTTAACCAAACTGTTCTACAAAAACAGTGAAGGACATACAGTATGAAATGTCCTTCTTCCATTTCAATACCAAGTTAAGGAAGTCAGTTCATATAACAAAACTTTACCTCTGGATCTAATTAGTTAATTCCCCTTTCCAACATATTATCATCCAAAACTCTTCATTTGAGTGAGTGGCTACAGATACCTGTACAGATATCTAATCTGCATAAATATCTAATCCCCTCAGCAAGCCACTTTTTCAGAACTACAGGAGCTATTCTTTGATGACTTAATTTTGCCACCCTCCTCCCACTAAATAACATCCTGCACATTTTTAATGCAGTGCCAGAAGCCACAGATAAATAGATTTGCTTTATTTAGACTAAATTGATACTTAAAACTGGCTAACTTTTTTTTATTTAATGATGGTGGTTGGGATTCTTTTGCATATACATTAATAGATTTGTATTTATTTATATATTACATTATTACTGTAATACACATGTACCTTCAAAATCCTTTTTGAAGATTTTCTGATGCAAGTGGTTGTGACAAAGATTTTGTGAACTTGATACAGAAATATCTCTAGGCACTAAGACCCATGTATGGTTTCATGATCTTGATTGTCCTACTAATCATCCATCCTTCCCTTCCTATGTGTTAATACTTTGGTAACAGATAATGACAGAGTAGGGATGGCCCAGAGAAGTTGGTGATGTTTATTGGCATCTTCAGGGTATTGCTCTCTTGTAAAATATTTCCAATGGTGTAATTAGAAACAGTATTTGCTGGAATCACAACAATTGGCCTGCAGTTCTACGCAGAGAGATTGAGAGTATCTGCTCTAGGAGACACAAGATCTGGTACTATACATTGCTTTTTGATTAGTTTCACATTAGTCACAGAGAAATTTGAATGTCTTTACCATAAGGACTGTGGTAAGCTGTTATTTTTAATTGGCATTTTTTATTACAGAAGTTAAATTTTCCGAGGTGCATTCTAATGACTGAAAGCAACAAATTGACTTGAAATGACAAAAAATTAAAAAATCAAGGTGATACTAATAATGTTTTCCATTTTGAGATAAAATATACTTGATGCTTTCCCAACAAGAGATGAGAACTGCATACTTTTGAGAATTTGGTACAAATTTGTTGCATATCAGTTTAATCATTAACAGTGTAATTGTATGAAACTCTAATCACTTGTAATCTGCAAGGCCAATAGAGCAGGAGGATAACAGCTGAGCTCCACTACAATCACAGAAATTATTGCTTGTACCAGCAGAGCAACTGGTAAAACAGAAATAAAAAAATAAAACTAGTTCATATTTATAAATACAGTGGGAATGCCCAAGGCTACTTCATACAGGCAAATGAAATGTCAGATTCTTAAATCTTTAAATGAATTTAAAAAATAAATTAAAAGTATACAGAAATACCATTTCTAGCATGAATTTACAGAAAAGCCAGATTGACTTGTTATCTTGTATTATTAATCTTCCAATGGAAATAACTGAAATAATTTCTTACTACTGAAAAGTTTTAATTCCTAAATTGCAACTTTAGATGAAGAACAGGCTACTTAGAGCAACAGAATGGGAACTCATGACAACTCTTAGATTATGGTATTTTTCTGGAATATGAGGATAAGTTTTGAGATCATGTAATATATATGAAAATTAATACCTATCTTTTGCTTGTAAAAACATTTCCATGATTTTTATGTTAATAACACCTGATTGTGTCTTTATTCATGTTTATCCTTCAGTTCATCACAAACATCCGTTCCCTGCCCCAACGTTTATTTACAAACCTTTCCTGGATATAAGAATAAAATGCTTAGTTTAATTACCCAACAACAGGTATGTCAATTTTAAACTGTTTAAGATTATAATTTTGTCAAATAAGAGAGATTCATAGAAGAAAATCAATCTCAACAGCATATAGGCCGACTGGTTAGAAGTTTTACCATGACAACAATCAAAGGTCTACATTTTAAATCTGAGCTTCTCGTTGTGTATCTTCAAACAATTGTCAAAATTGTGAACAGCTCATTTCCTTCTCTCTCCCAAAGAAAAACAGTTTACAAAAGTATGAGCGTTTATAGTATTCATTTCCACTTTAATATTTTTCAGTCAAATTCCTTAGTGTTGCAAGGGGGTAGGTAACTACTGTAACTGTAGAGTACAAATAAACATGGATACACATACGCAAGAAACAACAGATGAGCATTTCATCATACTACAGAAAATATGAACAAAAGTAATCTCCATTAGTACCTTGCTCTCGCCATAATATGTTTGCAACTGCAGCATGTAAGAGAAAGAAAGAACAGAAAATACAAATGAACAAGGGAAAACAAGAAATTATACATCAATTCTGAAATAATTATAATGCCTTAACCTGTGATTCACTAAAGTACTCCTGCAGGTAAACCACTGGAAACAGTAAATTAACAATAGTTCTCTATGTCATGTGACTAAATTGTGATTAGCCATAGTAGTTATTTAGGACAAGGTAAACCCCATCACTCCTACTAAACCCCTCCAAGCTAACTCCATTACACCATTAACCATTATCAGCAGTGTGGTTTATAATCCATTACAAAAAACATGCGCACTTTTCATGCCTGTAAAAGATACATATTAATGAAAGGTTATGCAATTTTCATGATTTTCTTTAAACCCTGGACTTTGAAGAGAATAATTTCAGAACATATTTATGAGAGAGATATGAAAAATTAAAATATACACAGGATATTTTTCCGTATGGCTGTAGCTCAACCATGCTACCAAAATTGCCATGCTGCATAATGTTCACCATTCTCTTTGGAAGACCAAGAATGGAATTATAAGATGGCATGGTAAGCAACTAAACTTTAAAGTTGATTTTTCCCCTGAAAACATAAATTTTATTTGGCCATCTTATTTACAATTGGACTTTAGACCTTTGAGACCAATGAAATTATATTGTCGTAATATTGCCTCTTTCTGTCTGGGGAGGAAAAAAAAGAAAACAAATGTAGTCTTGCAAACTTTTAGTATTTAGAACTCAGCATGCAACAGAATCAAATTTTTAAAACATCCTCACTGAAAACCAACACATATTGCAAAGTAATGAACTTACGAAATTTTAAAAAATCCTAAACATAGGAAAGGAATACAACATAGAAAACACACATATCACACACACATAATGCAATTGGGAGGTTCTTTGAAACACAGTGCTACAAAAGCTAAAAACGTTAGTGTGCTTTAAAAAAAAGTTTGGAAAAAGCAATGAAAGACATATTATAAAGACTTATGTTGGCGCACAGAAGTTCCTCATCTGCTGACAGCTGAAGGTTGAGAATGAAAACAGAAACTATCACTCTAGAAAAGGCCTGGATACTAAGATTTTCCCACACCATTTGTACTTCAAAAGACAGGAGAGGGAAAACACAGCCCTGGGATCTGACCTTTGGGTCTGTTAGTGCAGCCAGTTTTGGATTCACCCTCCTGTCGGTGCATCTAGCCTGAACTTCATGGTTTTGTCTTTGAGGGTATCCAAAAGATTTCTAAGGACTTGCTAAACAACTTCCCCTACACCCACCCTGTCAGTCACCACACTGCAGAAGGCTGTCAGGCTGACCAGCACTTTTTTCCCCTCTGTAAAACTGTGATGATTGCTCTTAAACACCTTCTGGTTCTGGGAATGCTTTTCAGGGTGAAATGCTCCATCTCTATTCCAGAAATTGACATGAGGCAGATGCTCCTATCATGTTTTGGGTTCTCCCTCTTGCCCTTGAAAAGCGGCGCTGGCTTTCTCACAGTCTGCAGGAACCTCCTTGATCACCATGATCCTTCACACATTGACAAGAGTCCCCTCACAATGCCATGGGCCAGTTTTTCCAGCTGGGTTCTCCCTATCCAGGCCCTTTCACCTGTGAAAGTTCACTTCATTTAAATGGTCTCAATCAGATCCTATACACCACGGATAAAGAAAGCTTCCTTGCCAGAGGATGATTTCCCAAACCTTCCCACTGCTGTCACATTCCTAGAAACAGTTTTGCTAGGAAAGACATGTGAAAAAACTTGCAGTACAACTTGTCCCCTTCCAGATCCTTTGCCATCAGGTTCCCATCCCCCTCAGCAGGCCCACATTCCCCCTTAACCTTCTTTTTCATGCTGATGTCTCTCATCTTTTGTCATTCACCAGACTCAGCTGCAAATGGGTTCTGAACTTTAAAATTTATCCCTACATGCCTAGAAAGTGTCTCCAGATGCAGATCACAATTCTGTATTTGCTTATATTGTGTTACACAGTCTTTCTTATTAAATAAAGTAAATTCATTTCCCCAGGGCAATCTGGAAGATTTCCTTTAAAATTACTTTTCTCTTCACATTGTGAGGAAATAACCATGTAATACATGACACTTGAGGTCCCATAAATACAGCCATAATGTTATACAGTTTATCAGTGTTTTTCTAGGGGTGACATAGGAAAAAAAATAAAAAGTAATTACAATTACACAAGTGTGGGAAATTGTACAGGATCAAACAAAATGATTTAAGATGTTAAGTACAGAACACACTAATTTATGTAAAAGATATGTATGATTCTGAGCTTTGCTCAAGAAAAAGGGCAGGATAATAAAAGTGCTTTAAAAGCCTCACATATTAATTTTAAAATTAGCAAATCAGCTACAAGAAAATTGAGATATAATTTAAGAATGCAATATAATATTATAAACAACAGACACAATCTTACCTAACAGATCAAGAAACCTCTTTTTTTTTTTTTAATCAGACCTATAACTTCTTTTCAGGAAAGATGTCAAGTCTCAAGATAAAGAGGTCAATGCTGGAACAAGTACAGCATGTGAAGATATAAAGTATGCTAAGGAACATATTGTTTGACTTCCTTTTTGGTTAAGCCAAAATTAACATTTTCCAGACACGCTTCATACTAAATTCTCAACCATTTGTAAACTCCACTACCTAAGCATACAGAATTAGTGATAGATCTCAGCAACATGTTCTGGTTTCAAGAGAAAGCACTATCTTCTCTTTTTCCATGATTCCACAGAGTTATTAAATAGTATTAGGAGATGTACTGGGAGCCTTGCAGAAGGCATTGTATTCCAAAAGTTTTTGACCTTGACCAGGTTATGTCATCAACATGGGGCCTTGTGGCAGGGAAGCCTTCATGTCACACGGGTACCTGCTGCAAGGGTAGGTGCTGGAATGCCCAGAAAAACCTGTGCTGCAAACTCATGGGCCTTATGACAAACTGCAAGCTGCCATAAGATATATGGCTTCTTTGTTACACCAGATAAAACCACTACAGAACCCAGGGAGCAGGAACCTCTCCATGGGCAGGATCTGTGCAGCTTGCTGGGGGAAAATCCACCCACAAATAATCTCATGCCGCACAAATAAATCTGTGATGCCTAGCATGTGAAGGGTTGCAAGATTTACTCACTACCTATATTTCTCTTTTTATTATATCTTATTAAAGCAGCTATTTCATTACATCATTTGTTGTTGGGCGTTTATACTGTCATCAAAAAGTCTGCATTGTTCCTTCTTCCCCCTTGTCCCTCAGCAATGCAAGACATGGGAGAATCCAAGTTTTCTTGAAAGAGGTTTACTTTCCTATTATTTTCTTTTTCTTTTTAAGCACACTTACAGCTCCATAAAAATGACTCTTCATTGTCCTTCCACAGCTATTCCATGGTTTTCTGTACAGCCCCAGCCTTTGATTAGGAGCAGCTAATATAACATCTGAATCCCTGTTCTTCATCTTTGTTATACATTGAGTTGGTTGAATGGCAATAGGTTGCACATATTTCACAAAACTCTGTTCTTAGTAATTCATGAAATTCTGCAGCATATTAATAGCAGTGTAAATTTTTATACTCTTTGGATGGAAACAACAGCTGCAAATATCCATGGTATTTCTAGCACTAAATGAATGAGGGTACTGCAATATGACTTTGCAAATAAATTCTGTATCCTTATCTTTCTTCTTGCATTGGTAATAAATTTCATTGCATTTACTTTTCTGTCTCAATAGACAATTTCAAAGATTTCAACTGTCAACTAGTGTTATTCCTCCCTACTTTTCTTTTCTTGAAACATTCAATGCATTTTGGAAATAAAGTGTGTGTGTGTAGGCAAAATTTACCTTGAGTTTCAAGACTAAATGTAACTTTTCTACTTCCTTTTGGCATTATTAACTATTCAAATTTTCAGTAATCAGCATGCAATATTATATATCCAGACATACTCAAAAAAAATGGATATCAATTAAAAGATAGTAATCCACTGTCCCTTTCAAAGCCTTCAATTCCATGATGGCAAAAGGTCACAAACAGATGTAATAGAAGATAGGCCAGTGAGAGAAATGCAATAAAGTCATACAAAATATGTGTAGTTCAACATAATTTTTCAGAATTGTACTATCATAATCTGCTGTACTTTCTATTGCATTAAAAGAGTAATTTCAAGATGTTTAAAGTGAAGATGTCTCCTTACTTCATGCATAGCCACCACCATTGCCAACTGTTCTGATTAATCCGAAACACAGGATAAAGACAGTGTATAAGTTACTCTCTTTTCTCACAATTCTGATTTATAAAAACATGCCCTTATGTTATGGGGTAAATCTATAACATAATTACTATATTTTTGCTGAACTATATACATTTTTAATTATTATTTCTATATTAGAAATAATTGGGTTAAAAGTGAATATGAGGTTGACATGAGTTACATTTTTGCTGAGATTCCACAATCACATAGCTACTTTTAATTTCATTCTTTTTCTATAAGAAATTCAGATTGGTTTTGTTTCTATACAAATGCAAATATTTAAAACCTAATTTATTTTTGAAGCCAATACTTTTTAAAAAGTTACCTATTGCTTGCTTCAAATATTTTAAAATTAATTGTCATTACAAATTCTAGGCTGTTCTCATGTGATATGCACTTCAATTTCATTTTAGGTTAATACAATAACCAAAGATCTGGTTTATATATATTAGACTATTATTTATCAGTTAAAAGTCAACAGTTGACACTTTAATTTTGTTCAAATATGAACATGTTACCTTATTTTTCTACATTTTATACAACTCTTTATAATGAATCATGCATAAGTCCTTTCCCATAGCACATTAACTCAATCCAGTGTACACTAGCAGGAAGAAAAAATGGTTCATGAGCTGAATTACTTGGAAGTTTGAAATAAAGTCTTTGCCCACAATGCTGTCAACAAGTATAAACTTGTTTAGCTCTGCCATAAAATAAAATGCCAGCATAAATTATCTCTGAGAAAATTAGGTAAATAGGTACCATTCAGTATCAGATGTGACAGGAAGATTCTATTAAAATTGCATAAAGCCTTTCAGAGAGAATTTAGGCCATAAATCACAGTCAAAAGGCTTTTAGTCTTATTCCCAGTTCTAGACAGTGGAGATGCTGTGTTGCTTATGATGGCCATAAACCTGTCAAGCCAGTAGCATTCAGATCACATAATCTTTTTAGGTGATAAGACTATGACATTACCTAAAAAAGTCACAGTCAGAAATAGAGCTACTTAATGGCATGGAACAGTTATATTATTTTTTTTTTTAATTTAGTCCTAAGATACAGTGCACAAGAGATACAAAAAGAGAACTTCGGTTCTGCATTTTGGGACTAAGTGAAAGAAACCGTAGGATAAATTACTTTGCCATATTTGATGATGTCATAGTGGGTGAATTCAATAACACAAGAGCCTGTGCTTGATAACTAAAATAAAACCTACCAAATATTAAAAGTTCATCAAGTACATTCAAACAGGTCTTGGAAATGTTCTAATAGTTTTACTTGATAACTCTCTATCATGACAGCTGCCTCCCCAAGGTGCATACATGTCACAAAAAAAATTTAGAGAAACACCTAAGAAGTCATATTAATTAATCACAAACTGAACTGCACTTTATAACACAAGTTTTTAGAAATAGTTAGGAAAAGGTAAAATATAATAAAAAACCCCAAACCACAAACCCACAGAACTATTTCACTTCAAAAGGAACAGCATGAGTTTTTATGATCTATGGCTCTAGTATAGTAGAACTAATCTAAATTGAAATAGAAAAGAAACAAAAGCACATACAAAGTACCTGTCAAAGTTATCCAGAAACCACCAAAAAATATGGATTTTTAAAGTTACTTTACTTCAAAATATTTTACTAGTAGCTAAAAAAAAATAATTACTTAAAAATTACCCCTGAAAATATTCACTTGTCTTTGGTGATGACTATTTTTTATTTTCCTGTTTTCTATACTACCAGATTTTCTTCTTTAGGAAAAAAAACCCTTATATTCAGTGTAATCTGATATTCCATATGTGTATCAAATTACAGTGATATATTCTACTCTATTATTTACATTAAATATTTTATTATTAGCTTAAGTCCTCCTAGCTATCTTTCTTCTAAGTTAATAAAATAGTTTATTTGGAATATTTAGCTATGTATTATATTCCATAGTCAATTAATGTTACTTTCATTAAAAAATTTAAAATTTGGACTAATTCCATTGGTCCTACTACTATTTCAATGGAATGTCACAAAATAAATAAATTCCACAGATGGAAGTTGCAATTTCTTCCTCCTCTCTTTGAAACTATTATTCTATCATATATCAACGAAAAATGCAGTAACATGTTTCCCACTCCACCTTTCTCATAAATATATTGTCAAGATACACTGCCAAATTATCTTTAATTCTTCTATATTTAAATTCTTCAGCTTCCAAACAGGTTTTCAATAAGAGCAAGATGATGACTTTAGTTTGCCATATGGCTTCTAGGAGTTGGGCTGATCCAATCTGTGTTCGTGATTATCATATGTTGTCATCAACAGAGAACTACAGTGGAGCTGTCCATTTGCGTGTTCACGCCTTAAATGAAGCTAAGTCCAGTAGTATGGAGGAGGAAGTTATCTGTTAATAAAAGATTTGAGAGTCTCTTAAAATGTACCTGCACGTATTACAAGCTAAAAAATGAAAAGCCATCTTTTATCAGTTGCTGCACGGATGCTGGATGCTAGAATATAGAACCTGTTTACAAAAAGAGAGAAATTGGAGTCCTAAAGAAAATAAGGAGTCTTAGTTATGATGAAATCCCATTTTTCTGCTAGCAGAAGAGGTTTCAGCCATCTGACATTCCTTTATACATTGCAGCAGCAAAAACCCTGGAAAACATCACAGATTGCTGCAAAAGGTAGAAGAAAAGTATTGTCACATCAGAGCTATTCAAGGTTTAAATTGTACTGCAATGAACACATTTGAGTTTTTTAATGTTCTGTTAACAATATTCTTCTATAAATATTTTTTTCCGGCATTTGTACAGGAGCAGGATAATAACTGAAACCAGAGCCTGATTGAATACCTTCTACCCTACAAAGGACTAAAAAGGAGGCTAAATGATGTGTAGTCAAGACAAATATTTTAAAAAAAAACTAGGTCCAAATGCAATGCATAGAATACTTGCTAAAAGTTTCAGCTGGTCTGGTGCTATTAGTTTTGAATACATTTCAGAATACATCATAAATTTTAAGAGTGCCATAAAGTACCACTATATCTGCTCCTAGTAGTTGCCTCACTTCCTGAAACTTAGTAACTCAAGTAGATGTAGACTAGTTAGACTGGGTTATATGACCCAGACAAAAGAACACTTGCACATAACTAAATTCATTAAGAAATCAAAAAACAAGAATAAAGTTATAAGTCAGCTAATATGTTCTAACAGAGCGAGCAGGTCTTCACAGACAAACCTGATAATTTTTTTATTGTAAATAGGAGTTTGGTAATGTAAAAATTCATATAGTTGTGACCCATAATTTTGCTGAACATCTGATTTGTTAAGACAGAATATTCTGATTAAATGAGTTATTTACTAATGGTAAAATATATGTTAATAGAATTAAAAACTGCCAAAACAATTAATCTGAAAATGTAGTTAAATCATTAGTAAAAGGTGAAGGAGAAAGTTCTGGAGTGTGTCCAGAGCAACAGGTAGTGAATCGTGTCTTAACTACTTTCATCAATGACCTGCAAAATACAAAACCATTTCCTAGGAAGTCTGTGAATTACCTGTAATGATAAACAACAGCTTTAACAAACTGTTTGAATGACTTTGTCAAGTTCATTTGTAAAATAATTTTTTTTTTAATCCAAATTGAAATGTAGATGTCTTGGCAAACAAAGAACAGACTATGCCTAATTGAGACAGGTGAGAAGGAATAGGATTTGGAAAGTGAGGTCTGATAGAATATCAGAGATAAACAAATAAACAAACTTCCACTGCTGGTATTAGTTGAAAATAGTGACAAAGGATTGATGTGGAAGAAAAAAATTACCAAATATATATTTTGCTTTCCAGAACATTAAAAATAACGAATAATAAATTTTCTTGTGCAAAGAGCAGTATTCATTTCTTAAAAAAAAAACCAAACTGTACTAAAACAATTAGAATTCTCAAGACAAGAGGACGGAGTACTATGGTAACTATCTTATTACGAGAAACTTTTATATTGCGTGTGTGCGAATTTGCAATCAATATTAATATATTCATAGGACAAGATTCTTAAGAGGTCAATTTATTGGAGGGCAAAAAAAGAGAGAGACTCAAAGGAGGCAACTGAAGGAAAAATTGACTTCAAATGGAAACTAAGCATTATTCTGTATTAGTGGAATTGATTAATAAATAAAGCAAAATATCAAGAGAAATTAGGGATTTTTTTGATTCTCTGCATGTCTGACTCAGGTATATGTATCTCTGTAAGGACACACTTCAGGCAAACAAAGCATTTGCTCTGTATTCAGGCAGAACAGAATGCAATTTAATGTCTTGCGAAATGTAGAAGATAGAATAGATTTAGATAAAATGGTTCCATCATGCTTAAATCTATGAATCCATGCAATACCAGTTCTGAAAAATAAAAATACGTTGGAATGAAAATCAAATGAGATTTTGAACTGCTATTTGTATTTACGAATGTGATTACACCAAAGAGTCCTTCCAACACAGCTGAGCTGTCTCAGGTATTATTAGAGGATCATGACAGTAGGGGAGACTCTTGTGTCCTCAATGAGATTTAGACCAGGTCATTAATCCCCAGAATGTTTTTACCAGTCACCACAGGGGTTGTTCAGCTATCAACCAGACCAGCTATCTCATTCTCAATGGCTGTAACTGCAGGCTTGAGGGAAAATGGAATTCACAGCAAAAAGAGAATTTGCAGTCTCCAGAGAATCAAAACAGCACAGTTCTCACATTCAGAAGTATTTTAAAGGCTACTGCTATTATCAACATCAGAGGAATTAAACAGGATCTGATAACAGAGAGCAGTAGAAATTTATCAGCAGTACTTGTAAGAGACATTTATATAGGTAATATAAACTAAAACTTTCCATTACAGCTTCACAAATCTAGCAAAAAGGATCCATCTACTGTTGTTAAATATATAAATAAAATTTCAGCTACAGAATAAGTTAATCGGTAAAAGGCATGGCTAAAGTATTTAAAAATAATTTGATTTCTCTCACCAAAGACACTGTTAAAATGAAAGTATGTTTTCAGAAGTCTTATTTTTAGTGCACATTGAAAAAGGCTGATGTGCTAAGAGGAGGCCAAACTATCCTTGAGACTATCATCTAATATTCAAAATTTTGCCTATGTGAGACAGAGCAAGGCTTCCCTGTTCAGGGCTGGCATTTACTGAACAGATCTGGAGGACAAAGCATTTTCAGAGTACTTTCCATTCACTTCCATCTAGATTACCATCCTGATTATGAACCATTATCATCAAAGTATATTGACTTTTCTTGGCAAGTGGACTTCAAATTTCTGAAACTGGAAACTTCAAAATAAACAAGTTCCTAGTACCCTTAATTCATACTTGACATTGTGCAACTTTATTTTTTCTACCAGCATCACGTTTCCCACAGTTCAGTATAGCTTTGCCTTAATTTCTTTTCTCTTTATAATACAGACATATGCATCACATGCATCTGTAACAATCCTATGAATTATGAAAACCTAGCAATCGGAGAGCACTTTTAGACAGACAAGTGAGGTAAAGGTTTGCTTATTATTTAACAGTCTACTTTTCCATAATGACACTGATTTTTATTTGGTCCAAGGTAGCAGAAAACAGTATTATCTCTTAGGAGCTGATTAAATTACCAATTTACAGAGAAATCAACTATCCATGCCCTTTCTGTCACAGATACTATTTTTTTCTCAAAGCACTGAACTGAATTTTTAATACATTTGGGATGCATTGAAAGGAAAATTCCACCAAAAAATAATTAAAATTTAGGTTTTTGTGCGAAGTAACATTAAACCCCCAAAGTTTTCCCATGCACCCCAACAATGGGTCAGATAAGTACAAAATTGAACATTTACTTTGACTATTATACTTCCTAGGAAATAAAATATATGCACTGGTAATGGAATAATGTTCTGCATTTTTTAAGTGGCTTTTGAAATTATTGTCATGCTCAAGGCAGTGCAATTGTACTTTGCAGTTTAGAACTCAACTGTAAAGTTCCCACTAAACTCTCAATAGAAAATCAATTCAATGTTCAGAAATGCTTTTATTTTGCTTTGATTTTTATCTTATATAACATCACAAAGGAGAAAAGCCTGGACTAACTGACAAGCTAGTGAGAAACTGATCTTATTTTATTCAAAACAGTATCCTAAGATTTCCAAAAGGGAGCCCTCTAATAAGGAACTCCAAAAAAAATTTAAAAATGTGTCTGCTTTATACTCTTAAAGGAGGATAAAAGCAAAATAATTTATAAAACTGTCATAAATGACAGAAATAGTTTATATCAGATCATAGAGAATCACATTTACATTCATCAGAGCCTATCTTTAGAATATAACTTGTGACCTAATCAATAGGCTTGAAGTAGAAATAGCTGTAGCATTGTGCTTAATATGTGTGGGTGGGGTAAAAAAAGCCCACAATCCTATCCAGGTGGTTTTACCTATTTTATTCCTTAATAATCCCTAATTTAATGTATGAAGAAGAGTTTTGGAGGAAATATAAAAACAAGCGGGAAAGAGTTAATAATGAGGCCCTTCCACTTCTGATAGCAGCTCTCCAATGCTAGCAACTCCTTCCTGCAGAGAAATTTCTTTAAAAAACAGCAGCAGCTTTTTAAACTGCATCTATAAAAATGTGTACCTATTGTAATTTGCTCATGTAGTTGTGACAATGATTTTGAGAGTCAGTGCTTTTTTTATTAGTATGTAACTTATTTTTCTTGCATGTACCAAAATGAGATTCTGAACAAATTGGAGTTCAACATGTAAATATCTGCTACACCTAAATTTGAATGCTATAATTGTACATATTTGGATTTTATGAGTATTTACACATGGATCAATTCTTGGGAAACCATTTTCAAACACTAAGGAACATAATGGTAAAATGCTTCCCTTCAACATACAACACAGAACTTGCAGAGTAAATCATTTTTATAGGAAGCAAAATGACGATATCTTTTAAATGAACTGTCTTAGAAATAGTTTGTTTTATATTCTGTCTTCCTTCATTTACATCTTTCATGACACCAATAGTCATTCTCACAACTCACTGCTAGTAGATATTAAAGCATTTGTTACAAGCTGTGTTCACTGTATGGCATGTGATTTTACAAATCCTGCTAAGGTAGCAGACCTAAAATTATTACATCATATTACAGGTCCTGAAAAAGTGTTCTGCATTGTTGTGGATATCCATACATATATATTCACAGCAGATCAGATCTGCAGAACTGGACTGACTTAATTAAACTTAAACGGACTAACTTAACTAAAACACTAGCAAACTGGCTAGTTTGTTACAAATAGTTTGTTGTTAAGGCCAAACAAGATGTATATAACAACCTAACACATATATAACCAACTAAAGTTCATCAGGGGCCTTAAATTTGGCAACTTTCACAATATTTTTCACACAATGCAATAGGCAAATGGAAGTGGCCAAGCTACTTCACATTACCAGAAACTCTGCATTATCAAACAACTTATTTATCCTCAGGTGTCTTCCCAAAAATATCTGAGCAGTAATTTTCATGGCACTTAAAAAAATCCATGTTAAGGCATTTGAAAAATTACCATTATAATTAGTCTTACTTAAAGCAGCTAAGTAAAGAAATCAACATTTAGATTATAAAATTTTCCTACATGGAAGACTTCCTCTGAAATATTTCAAGCATAGCAAACCTATATGTAACTGAACTCAGTGTCCTGTGGCTTGTAAGTGTCAGGCAGACTTGCAGTGCTACTAATTCTGCCACTGGTACCCTGCTGAGTACTTGACACTGCTGAATATGCTTTCAAATGAACAGGAATGTCTTAAGTTAATGCAATCACACACAGTAGTAAGACAACTATCATTTTACTGGATGTATTTCTAATAAGTATGTAGTATTCATTAAAATAAGAGATTCAAAAGAAAAAAAAAAAAAAACAAAGCCAACCAATCAAACAAAAAAAAAAAGGTGAAATATAAACTCAGGAATGGATTTTTCTAAGCAAAGTGAGGTAAGAGGAAAAAAAATACTGTTAAACAAAGAACAGGAAAACAGGGTTTATAAATCCCACTACCAGACAGAGGATAAAGAATACTGCTTGTTAGTAGTGATATTGATTTCTTTGGCACATTCAGCTCCCAAAATAGAAGTGAATATGTTCATTATTCTTCCACATTCCAGGCACAAGGCAGCATGGGCAGGCTGGAACTGCTCTGGACCTGCTGGGCACTTCAGCAGGTGAGATCAAGCCATATGATTACTGTCACATTATGAGGCTGATTTTGAATCTTGGTGTGTGTCAAGAGCAGACAGAAAGGAAAGATCTTCCTCCCACACCCCATCAACCACTGGAAAAAACACTAATAGTTGCCATATACAGACATCCCTTTTCTTTTTCCCTTCACATTCCCTTTGTATGCAGCACATCTCTCACAAGGAAACTACCAAAAATTTACAAGCAATGTAAAAAATATATTGGTTCACACAATGAATCAGAGATTTCCATTTTACTTCTAAACGTACTACAGATTGTGCACTCTGCCTTCAGTGACTCTTGGATACCATTAATTGAACTTTGTTTTTTAAAATCAGCTATCTGCACAAACTCAATTTATTTAACCTTTCATAGTTTTAATACTGATTAAATGTTTGAGTGTGGGTGACATGTGTTTTTCTACTTCTCACAATACTTACGAGTCTTTCGAGCAGAATCTTCCACAAAGAGAGAAGAAATATCCTCATCCACCCCTGCTTCATTCTTTGCAATGCAAGTGTAAGCTCCTGTATCTTCATAGCGCACATTGCTGATGTGAACCTCGCTGCCGTTTGCTGAAAGGAGAGGAAAAAATCAACATGCAGACACACTAGTGCTTTCAGATTATAAATTCAGAAGGGTTTCTCTGCTTACACTAATTAAACCATTTTCATTCCTGAGTTCATAACTTGGAGGCATGCCAAATTAGTCCAAAGGTATTCAACTGGCTAGTGAATTACATGCACTATTTCATCTCACAGATATTCAGAGTGCCTCAGTTGGTTTTGTACTTCAGAGACAAATATCAATCTGAGGTTTTATATATATTTAAATTACTATGTTTTTTTTTAAAGTCAGGTAAATATTAGGTTTTTATTATGTTGCATCTGTTTACTCGACACCATAATTTCCTTTACACAAAATAACCCAAGGAATACAACTGGCCAAACATCCAATGTAAATAAAAATTTTAATCAGTTGTTCCTAACCAGAGGCACCTAGTTAGTTTTGGTTTTGTGTGACTGCAGTGTAACAACAGAAAAACAAGTGCATTGAAATTTTTCACCTACATCAATGTAGAAGCTTCTGGAAACCTCAGGAATTTTATTTCAGATTGTGTAGGAATGTCAACAAACAATCCAGGTTTCACAGGCAAAGGTCTTCTAAATAATGTGATGTGAATAATTGTGTGAACAATGACTCATTGAATTTTTAGTATATTTGTTCAGCTGTAGGAACTATAAAAAAACCAAGCTTTGTAGATATTCTAAAGTATGGACTAAAAGGGGCATTGTCTTATGGTGTAGCATCCTTCTAGCTTGAAGCAAATGCACAGATAGTTTAACTCAGAAAAAAAACTCTGAGAAAATTTAATGAGATTTTCAAAATTTTATTTCAAATAATTCCATGCTAGAAAAATGAGTTAAATCTATTTTGCTTACAGACAAATCCTTTGAATTTATTTGTCATAAATATATGGAGCAGAGACAAAGGTGAAAAAAAATTCCTCAAATCCCTACAGGGGAAACTAAGAGAATGTTGCAATGGAAGAGAAGTTCATCACTTTCTACTCATAGTGGAAAGTGTTTCTGCAAGGCAATTGTTCACAAATACCCAAGAGAGTTGTACATGAAAGAACAGGGACTATGACACCTGCAGGGGAAGTAGCACTTCAGAGAAGCATTGCCCTGTCTATCCCACTGCTTCTTACAGTGAAGGCTGAGTGCTGTCCTGTCTTAACTACACATCTTGGTTTTGCTGATGAGTGAGAGAAAGTTTTGAAGAGAACACAAGCAGCAGGAGATTTTTTTTCTCCTACAGCTATCAAAAATTACCAGAAAGACTGAAGCATGGAGATTTTATGCTGAACATGTCCACTGATTTTGCTGAGCCCTGAAGATTAATGGAAATGAACTGGTGCTAAAGGAAAGACTTTCCTTTCGTTTCCACTGGGGTTTTTTTGGTTTGGGTTTCCTTTTTTTTTTCAGGTTTTTGGGGTTTGAGAGGTTTGGGTATTTTGGGAGGGGAGGTAGGGCTTGTGTGTGTGTATGCAATGCCCTTGCTCTTCCACAGAAGTCTGCTGATACTCCTCAGTAAAGAGCACATCCATTTCAGGTATTTCTCCTCTAGTCCTTTCTACTATCAGGTCCCCAAATCTTACAACATTCTTATCAGTTCTGATTGGGACTGGCCTTGCACTGCCTGCTCCACTTAGATACTGCACATTTTCAAACAGAGAAGAGCTTATTGGAATTTACTGGTAATCCTGCCAGTGCCAGTAAGTGCAATCATTCTAACAAAGGGAAAACAGAAAGATGTATCTTGGGGAGTAACTGGAAGAAATTGCATCTTTTGAAATGTTTTAGCTTAGACTTCAAGCCTTTGTTAAAACTATGGAAGAAGAAGCAGTTGGTATGGAAATGATGCATGGATAAAACATTAGCAAGATGTAGAAAACAATAAATGCATTTCTTTACCTTGAAGAGTTAGTTGTTTGGACAACTTTGGAGTGATATCAATTCCATTCTTCAGCCAACCCAGTTGTGGGTTGGGAATACCTTCAGCGTGGCACCGAAGGCTAGCTGTCACACCTGGCTCCCTCGCCTGGCTCTCTGGATAGACTCGGATAACTGGTGGAACTGAATACAGAAAAAAATTATAATTTAGTGGAGAACATTATTTTCATTTTAAGAAAAATAACTATAAGCAATTCAGAAGACCCCTTCATACAGATGTGGTATTCATCAGATATTCAGTGACATTCAATGCAGAATTCTGTCTCAGAAAATTTATGAAGCAGACAAAATATTCTGTGAGAAAAAACCTCTTTTCACTGTGGTATCAAAGAAAAAAGCCTCAATTCTTCAATAGTTGGTGGTTGAGTATTAAGATTTTTATTTTTCCTTAGATTTCTTTATAAAATATGACTAGTGTACAATTAGCAAGTCGTGATATGTTGTAAAGAGATTTTAATTGCCCTGTTTCACAAATCTTAACATTTCATCTCCACCTTTCCCCTCTTTTCAAAACACCTAGTAACAATCCCTTCTACATGCATAAAACCTGTTCAGGTTTATAATTCTTTATACCTGTTCAGACAGGACCTTCTGTGCCCATGATACCACCTTCCTTCTTTACCATACAGACACTTCACTAGTTTATGTTCAACCTGATATCCCTCTGAAGTCCTTTCCTGCCAAGATGCATTCCACTAGGTGGTCTCCGGGATATACTGCTGTACCAGGGTAGTTTTTCCCTGGGTACAGGATTCTTGCACTTCTCTTTGAACTTCCTAAATTCCTGCTGGTTCATTTCTCCATCCTGTCAAACAAGTAGCAGCATGACCCTGTAGTCTATCAGCCACTCCTCTCAGTTTGGTGCCATCTACAGAACTGTTGAAGGTAGAACTCTGACCCCTTATTCAGATCATTAATTAAGATTTTAAGACATACATCCTTCTGGACAAAATGTCCACACAGCTGGATAACTGTGTTACATGATGGGTGAACAGCAGCTCAAGGGTCAGGAACAGAGTTACAGTGAATGGGGTAACATCTGGCTGGGATCCAGTCATTAGTGGGGTTGCACAGGGCTTAATCCTCAACCCAGTTCTCTTCAAAATGTTCATTAAAGACTTGGACACAGCACAGGACTTGAAGGAATACTAAGTAACTTCGCTGACAACACCAAATTGGGAGAAGCTATTAACTCCCTCAAGGACAGAGAGGTCCTGCAGAGAGACCTCAACAAATTAGAGAGATGGGAAATCACCAACTGTATGGGAAAATGCCAGATTCTGCACCTGGGGCACCTACAACCAGGGGCAATCTTGGTTGGTTGTACAAACTGGGGAATGAGGTGCTGGAGAGCAGTGCTGTGGAAAGAAACCTGGGGGTCCTGGCTGATGGCAAGTTGAACATGAGTCAGCAACTCATGAGACAACTTGCTTGAGGTTGTTTCTAAAAATAAAAAAATATTAACTGTAATAAGATTAAGGAAGTGTATTTCCTATTCCCCAAAGTTTTGTTTAATGCAGCTCTAAAAGTGTGGAATACTTAGGTTGTCACAAAACACAGCTGGGTAGAGGATGAAGTATCAGTTGATAATGAAAGAAGATAACAAGATCAAAAATTAACTGTGTCTACTTTGGCATGAGATTAAACATTTTCAAATCCTATTCAACTATTTACAAGAGATGTCTCAGCATGCTGTCCCATTAGATCATAGAAATGCCTTACATTTCTGCATTGCAAGAAATGCATAAATCCACCTTATCTCAGATAGGATGCAAAAATCAGTAGGTTTCAGAGATATTTTAAACCCAGTTAGAGAGAACAGTCTTTTCAACATAACCCCAATATGCAAATTGCAAAAATGTAATATAATAACATGGGAGAAGGTTAAAAATTAGATAATATGTCTTTTAGTTTCTTAGACTACCAGCTGAGAGGAAGAGCACATAAATATCAGAGATTTAAGGTTTCTATTGATTTTCTGGAAAGGACTTTGCTTTCATGGAAGTGGATCTTATTTTTTCATCTCAAGCCTGACATTCCCACTCCTATTTCCCCTCAATTTCTTCCCTCTTTAATCTCCTCTTGCATAGCACTGTGTGCTCCATACTGAGACCTTGCCTTCCCCACTGTGCTCTTCAGAATGGGCTCTGCTTGACTGCACATTCACTGGTTTGAATATTTTTGGCACCTCAGCTCCCATTCTTGCTCGGTCACACTTCCTGAAGTCCATTTTTCATATCTGCCTGTTCAGCATTTCTTGACACAAGGTCCTTTGGGTGGCCCACCTCATGTTGTAGATTTCCCACTACAGCAAAACCAAATGCCTTATTCTTCCACCTTGTCTCTGGAAAAGCAAGGACCTCCACTTCCTTAGAGACTGGACTGCCATCACTGAACACTCTCAAGCATCTCAGCAACAGAAACAACTTTTAGGACCAATAGCAAGGCACTGCAATTAGTTGTGTTCTGACTACACACGCCAGGATATTTCTATTCGCTTTCTGTGTCAGTGAAATATTCTAATTGCATAAAAAACTTAAGGGTATTTAACTACCTCACCTGGACAGACTTCTGTTGAGAACATGTGAAGAGAATTTTTTGAACAGTTCAATTTCAAAGAATTTTCACTGACAGGAAAGAGGAATGTATTAGTTTTATTTGGGCAAAAGGCATGCAATATTTCTAATGCAATATTATTGCTAAAAAAAGTTTTAGAAAATGTTATAACTGAAATCCAACTGTCCCTAAACCAACAAATAAAAGCTTACCCTGCATGACAAAATGTTATTGTTGCTAAATTAACTACTTAAGGGTTGTTAGGACATATGAAAGGGAGGATCTGCTCAGGTGAAAATATATCTGAGTTTTCTTTTACCATTCCTTATTTCTATAGTAGATCCTGTTCCCTTTAGCACTGTTTTTCCAGGAACAGAGGTTCTTGCATGACAATAGGGTTTATTTTTTGACATGTCTTTCCTCTAATTGCTGCCATTTTCCTCTTTCCTCACCAACTCTGTGTCTGACAGGTTTATGCAATTAGAAATGTTTTTCAAGCCTTGTTTTGCATTATAATTTTTATTTCATGTTACCCTGAAGACTATTTGTAATATTCCACTAAGAAAGAACTGTGCCACTGAGGCATGCTGCAGACAACCGAAATATAAGTGGAGTTGTGGGCTCAGTCTAAAAAGTTAATTCAATGTGACAAATGCAATGTAAAGTCTTTGGGGTTTGTTTGAATCAGGTTTTTGTTTGTCTGTTTTGTTTTGCTGGTTTTTGTTTGGGTTTTTGGTGTAGCTGACCAAAACAAACAAACAAACAAACAAATAAATATCACCAGAAATAAAATTTAAAGTACATAATTAATGTGACTGTTCACACTGATTTTCAAAGAGATATGTTCTAGCACCTTGAGCTAAAAAAAACTTTAAAAGGGAGAGATCATAACATAGGTTAAAAAGGGAGGGGAGACACCGCATGTTTGTATCTAGTAAAGTATAACACACAATTGAGTGAATTCTATATCCCTTATCTTTCAATTCAAATAGCAATGTGACTGTTGGTTCCAAATATGGCGGATATGTTACTATTCAATAGCTCTACCACCTTCTATAAAACCTCTTGAGCATTATTTCAGTTGGGTCTCACGGGGGAGGGAAGTGAGAAAATAGTCTATTCCAGCTGTCTTGAATCCAGGAGAATGCATGTGTTTAAAAAAGAAACAGGGGATAGCTATAGTGAACTAGGTTCTTCTAGTGATATATATATATATATATATATATAAAAAATAACTCTTGCTTAAGCTTAGGTACTTTGGAAAAACAAAGCTGGCAAACAATTCTTCAGACACTACACGTTCCCTGCTTACATCTGGCTGAGGCACTGGGCTCTTCATTCTGTACCTTAATGTATCAGAACTGCTGATCTTATTTAAGTATCACTGGCATTTTAGAAGAAAAATAAAGATCAAACTGATAGACACAAGTTCATTTAGTCATAAAGTCCCAGAGTCATATAATCTCAAAACCGTATACACAGAAAGTCGCAAATATTATAAATACTAATAATTAAGACTAAGTCATGAAAGAGTTACTTCTTCCTGATCACAATTTTTATTTTGGTTTTGTTTTTAGTTTATATGAAAAGACTTAAAATATCAACCTATAGGGTTGCTCATAATATTTACCATATTATTTGTATAAGAGTAGACTGATTATTTCACCATAAAACAAGTCTTTTACAGTGCTCATTAATGTATTTTTAAAACTCCAAAGGAAGCTCATTATTCTTTATTACTGTGCCAGATAATTCAAAACTAAAAATATCTTAGATTTTTATCTTAAAAGTAAATCAAATTTATATCTATAATTATTGCATACTAGCCTAAAATATGTGATTTTTTTTCCCTAAAAATATATAGCTATACATAAATGGAAACCAAGAACGAACTTAAAATCTAATTACATTGTTTTCACTGAACCTCCACATTAAATCTTTGTGCTCAACGTAGTCTCATTATCCCATTAACCTTTTGACTGACTCTCCAGTAAATACAAGTATCATTATATTAATTAGTCATTATCACAGCTACAAGTACTGACCATCATGCCTGTGCTTAAGAAGCTTATTCCTTAGAAGTACAAATCTAAACTGTGGAAGAGCTGTTCATTTGACCTTTCATCTCAGTGGATTTAACTCAATTTTTCCACAACACGCACAGCAAATAATCCTATTGCTCAAAAGGTCTCCTTTGCCTGTTTCTTGCTCCCCAAAATATCAACATCCAAAATCATTTAGGAAGGTACCACTCCAGTGCCAGCTTTTGCAATAGCAGCTATCTGAGGCTTACAGAGGTTTCCAGATGAAAAACCAATTTTCTGTCAGACACATTATCACTAGAAAAACCTACATTTGTCCTCCTTCACCTCTCTCAAATTATGTTGCTTGATTTTCTAGTCTTGCAGAAAACCTTCTTCAACTTGAGCGGAGTTTTGCCTCATTATGCGCTGAACTGAGACAAACATGAATTCAAGAATATTTTAACTCTTGCTATGCACCTCTGGGGGATTATTTACACATGGGATTGGCCAGGAATGTGTTGATAAGAATATAATTTTGTGAATAATTTATTTAAATTATAATAATAATTTATTTAAATTATAACTTAAAACCAAACCCCATAAAACAGAGGAGGATGTTGGTCAAGAACTCACTAACGTGTTCAGCTTGCCAAGAACTTTGCTATGTCTTCAGGAATTAAAATATTAATAAACTGCACATCAGACTTCACACCAGTTTAGCCAGTAATTGCTATCTGGCTTTTTAAATGACAGAAAATAATCCCAGAAGAAAAATTTGGAGGAAAATATGTTGATGCCATTTTCCCATTACCTTGGAGACAACACTCAATGTACAAGATGTTGTGGTTCAGGAGGGGAAGAAACTAGGGAAAAAAAGTTGAAATATATGGATAGAGAAATATTACAAGCCAGCTTCCTGGACAAACATAACAGCAAAGACAAAATGTTTATAAAACCGCAAACAAGCACTAAGTGTCAAATGAATTTAAAATGTGAAGATATTAAGAACAGAAAAGGGGGGAAAGGCTATTAAAAGAAGAAAAATCAAATAAAATGCCAAAATAATTTTGGGAGCTGTATTTCATATGGATATACATGAAAGATAAGAATAAAAGAAAATATTTCAGCATTCTCAGATGTTAAAAAAAGTCAGCCAAATAAGGGCTTATGCAACTGATTAACAGTTAACAAAACAAAGAATGATGGTAACAGCAGTGGCCAGGAAACTAGGGCTAGAGTATGCCTCAGGAGAGAAATACAGCCTCTTAAGGCAAAGTAAATTTGGAGAAGATTGAGGTCAAACATGATTCTGGATAGGATTAAACAACAACATGGAATGACAAGCACTGGTAGTTTACAGCAGAAAGGGAGTGTTAAGCCTAAAAGAAAATTTGAGTTGAAATAACCTGAAAGCGCTCTCAGGAAAAAAAAAAAAAAGTCACTAAACCTCAGAGATGATAAAGCAGACCCTTCATCAGAGGAAAAGAATTCCTTAAAATACTTTAGGAAATAAATTGCATATGAGAAAAAAGAGAGGGTACATCATCTTGAGAGAAGGTAAAGGCCTGTCTTCAGGGCACCAGTAACAAAGCAGTTTTGTCCAAGTACAGAATTCAATGAAGTGTTACCTGGAACTCGAACAGATGTAGGAAAATGTAAAGATCAAGTTTTAAAACCCAGGTGCCTCAAGCTAATCTACTAAAATCATGGGTAGATTTCAATAACATAAATGTGAATTTAGAAGCCTACATCAATTACAAAACCTTCAGGGAAGTGCATTCTATTAATCTTATATTCAACAAAGCATTCTTAACACAAGAAACTTACACATTTATTTTTCTCAGCATGCTCCCCAGGTTACTAAATTAATACTAGAACCTACTTCATCTGTGTGTCTATTTATATATAAACCACTTCTGTTCTGCATAACATCCGAGGTGCAAAGGAAGTCCTCTGGACTATCTTTACACCTTTTAATAGTTCTTATTCTATAGAAGCAATAAGTTTAAATTATTGTGTTTCATTATTTTTAAGGTTATTTGAAGGAGCTCAGTATATCTTTTTCTATTAAGATGTAACACAATACAAAAAAATGTAGGAAAGAAACAACTGATCTGCTTAACAAAATTAAGGTTTCTTATGACTTGATAATTAGAACATTTTTCCTTACCAGTCACTTGGAGAACATGAGTTTGATAGAGCTTATCATACCCATCAGCATAGCAGGTGTAATTTCCCATA
The DNA here is from genome assembly GCF_028769735.1 of Zonotrichia leucophrys gambelii. Classification (NCBI taxonomy): domain Eukaryota; kingdom Metazoa; phylum Chordata; class Aves; order Passeriformes; family Passerellidae; genus Zonotrichia; species Zonotrichia leucophrys. The sequence continues at coordinate 21,471,639 of NC_088173.1, read as the reverse complement.
TGAGTTGTGGTAACCTTAGTGATGTACAGGGACCCATCATCTCCAAAATCCTACCAGGAAAGATTAAAAACAAGGTTATCATAATTAAACCCACATCTCTACAGTAATTACGCTCATCATCTCAGCAACAAAGCTGTGATGCAAATATCAGACATGACACATCACAAATATTAAACCAGCATATCTGACAGTAATCTGAAATTCAAATATTTTACTTGTGAATGGTGGAGTTGTTTAATCTTGCTACATATATTGTGACTGTAAAAGAAAATACAACTTTTATTTTAACAACTAGATAAACTCAGCAGAAGCAATATGTTTACTTAGCTATGACAGTTATTTGCAGAAGAAAAGCTGTTGAGAATTGCAACCGAGCAGAGAAAAATATAAATCTATGCAAAAATTAACAAGTCAAATGACATCCTGTGGAGGTGTTGCGATTCTTTGTAATAAGCAGACATGACAAAAAAAAATTCTCCTTTTTCTTCAATTCTTCTCATTAGATTCACTGATACATTAGAGAAGCACTACTGCTGTGAACTGATTTCAGGGATCTGGGATTCCTGAAAGGAAATGTTTGTGATCAAGACTGAGGCAAAAGAGGCTTTTAGTACATTATCATCTTGTACTTCTTTTGGCACTGGGTCCCATGCCAGCTCAGCAAAAGGTCCATATCTTCTCCTTTCTTTGGCTGCTGAAAGAGTCCTGAAACTCTCTACACCTTCAAATATCTGGAGCAGATCCAATTCTGGGATGGCTTCATCTTTTCTTATCTGCACATTCAAACAGAGTCTCCAGGTTCTTCCTGGGTCACCTGTCATTCTTTACACTTTTCTTTTTATTTGAGTTATGTCAAGAGCTCCTTGTTCATTAATACAGACTTCTTGCTGCTTTTAATTTACTGTTCATTGTGAAAGCCTGTTCTTGAGCATAGAGGAGGTCATCCTTGAAAACCAACCATCTCTCTTAGACCCCTTTTATTTTCAGCATGATCTTTTATGGAATTCTTCTAAGCACATCCTTGAACAGGCTGAAGTCTCCTTTCCTGAAGTCCTTTGTTGTATTGCTTTTTGCCCTGCTGTCTCCTCTTAGGCTCTTTGACTCAGCCATTTCATGGTCACTGTAGTCAAGGTTGTCCTCACCTTCATATCCTCAACCAGATCTTCCTTATTTTTTACTTCACAAACTTTGTAACCTTCTCTATAAAGTCCTCAAATCCATGAAGACTTTATCAAAAGCTTGCAAAACCAAAAGCTTTTGGTTCTACGATACCTCAGTCACTGTGAATTACAGGGTAAAAGAACTTTAACAGAAAATATTACTATGCGCTGCCTTATTCTTACATGCTGTCCTTTGAATCTTAAAAATGAGAAATACTGGGCTACATTAACCTCTGGTTCATTATGACTATTCTTGCATCCTTCCATGATCTCACCTACAACTTTTCCAACTTATTGGGATTTATTTTTTTTCAGTTCTCAGTTTTCAGTTTTGATTCTTAGAGAACACAAGAGAACTGAAATCTCTATGAAATTCCTTTTAATTTCTCAGTTTTCTTTCTTTAAATACACTCAAGATATTATTCAAAAAACATGTGTCTCTCTGTACTTCTTCATCCAAAGACGTGTGGGCAGCTAAATTTCACATTCACAACTCTGTGCTTCCAATGGTTCTGCTAGTGGTACCTTGAGAGAAGAAAACAACACACCTGAAAATAAACCCTCCTGGTAATACCATCAATAACTTGACTTCCTCAAGATAACAACAAGTTTCTATATTAGCACTTTGGTTAAACAGAAAATATTTCTGCCAAATCTTCAATATGACATTACATGTTACCACTGCAAAGATCAAAAAAGGCACCCTCTTTAAGACTTCATTTTTAACTGATGATGTGAATCAGCGCAATTCCCCTTCAGAATAACCCACCCAACTAACTTCAAAAAACTTCCTTATTGGATATTTTGACTTTGTCTCTAAAATATATGAGGCAGAAGATCAATTTACTTCTCCCCTTTACTAGCTGAACACACGTTTTCAAAGTGTTCTTCTTCAACAACATTATTAGTGGAAGATGAAAGGACAGCTATTCAAAAGAGCCACACTACAGGTACTTACAGTTTATCTGGAAAATGGGTTTTGTTATTACCATTTGGAATTTTTTTGCCTAATCTCTGCCAAAGATATTTGAGAATAAAATAGGGCAGTGGATGGAGTGTAGAAAAATTCAGCTGTTACAAGGCAGTCTGGAGACCAGTTTAATTTAACATTCCTTATGCTAAATTATTAGATATTGCTTTGAAGCATACCTACTTAACTGATTCATTGTGGCATATGATATCCTTAGGTACCATTGCTATTTTCTAAGTAAATGTGTGCCTGTGCATGGTTTCTCCCTTCTTTTTCATAGAAACCATGGATGAAACACTCCTGTGGCTATTTTATATTAGTATTTCAATAGAATTAACACATGATAACTCTCAGAGAGTTAGAATTTTATGGACAGTATGTTTTGTTGCTAGTGGTGAGCTTTGTCTGGTTGTTTGGTTTGGTTTTTTTTTACAACTACAAAATAAATGTCCTCAGCTTATTGTTATACTGAGTTCAATGTTTGTTTCGTTAATTAAAGCAAACCACTCAATACAAAGTGAACTTAATGTTGTAAGCAGCATTTGAAAAGGGATGGTGCAGTACAAACAGAGCTACTTGACACTGCATGTTGACAAGTATTTAGTGTTTTATTGACTAACTCACAAGCTGAGTAATTTAAAAAAACCCTGTATCTATACTGACACACAGACATCTTTGAAACAGAGCCTTCAAAAATCAACAGCAACAAACACAGAAAAGTGGGGTTTTTTTTACGTTTTGGAAAATACATTTGATGACAGTAAAAAAGAAGAAATTGCTACAAGCTCAATTTTTGTTCTCCTACTGTTCACATAGGAATGGCAAGGTACTTCTAAAATTACATTGAGAAACTCTAATTATTTTTGTCATACATGAAAAGATAGAATTGAATAATTACCTTAACAATGGTTCAGCTGCAATTCTGTTCTCCTGAAGAACTTGACATTTCACAAATCATAATATGTGTTACAAATAATGAGCAAAATAATAAAGAAAGATTTCGATTTGCTAGTGAATCTTTGCTTTTCTCTCTTGCTGTTTATAAAACAGAAACGAAAGGTGATTTTTTTGTTTTGAATCAGCAATTATATCCTTGGGGTTTATAAACCCCTTTCATATGCTAACGCTTTGCATATGAAAGAATTTATGACCATTTTCCAGCATTTCTTCATTAACAGCTCTAGGAAAACTGTTCCTTGCTTTCTCCTTACAGGAGAACATATAATGAAACAGACTGCTTGAATTGGGTCATCATCATAGAAGCTGGGAGTATTTTTGTTTTGGTCTGTGCCATTTGGGTTTTTCTCTTTTTTTCCAGCATTTTTTGCCCATACTTTGCTTTCCTAAATGGCTTTTTGGGGGTTTTGGTTTTGTATAAATAAATTTTTAAAAAATAAAGTACATGGGATATGTGAACTGAAGATGAGAGTCCTTACTTACATTATCATCAAACAGAAAAAACAATTAGCTTTTGGTGTTCTTAATAAATGAATTAGTGAACACCAAATATTATGAATTCATGCTTTTTCATATTATCTTTATTTCTATTTGCAGTCTTTAACAAATCCACAACAAAGGAAAAAATATATTGTTTGGACCCTTCTTTATTGATGGTTATCAACAGTAGTTAAATTATAATGATAACTCTCTGGGTGGGGGCATTTTCCTTAGTTTTAAAGGAAAATCTTGATTTTTTTAATGGGGAAAAGCAAAAAACCCCACGTCATCTGTCTCTAAGCTGATCAGGTAGAAAATCTGAAGCTACGAATTAAAATCTTGTATTGGTTTGCTAGGGGAAGGCTGTACCAATACCTGAAACCAGATATTCTCAGAACAACAGTTGTTTGCTTGTAAAACACAACCAGGACACATATTCCCTTTTATTTCCTGTACATCCTCCCAAGCTTGCTGCATTTTATTTCAGTCAACTCATGGAAGTACCAGTTATACTAATGTCACATTCCTGCTCATATTTCAAAGATTTTTCAGTACCTCTAACTTCCTTCATTACAAGGACACAGAAAGTAGATATCCTTTTGAAGGTTAACTAGAAACATTTTAAAAAATAATTATTTACGTATGGTTCATTTGCCAGACAAAATCAGCTGAGGCTTTTTGTGCTAATGTCAATGCTACAACTATTTTCCAAGTAATCAGTTTCTCTGTTGACACTGGCAAAGCAATGCAACTCTGCACTTTACTACTGACTGTCACAAAGAAAATATATTCCAAAAAGAACCCTGAGAAAAATTGCATTTGGCAGAAATCCAAGATTCTTTTTAAAGTTTTCCTTCTAGATTAAGAGGGAAAACAAATCCTGCATTTCATAAGCACAAATTCTGCAAACCTTCTCTCAGTCTTAAATTTTACAGCTGCAATAAGAACAAATCATGAATCTAGCGTAAGTCCACTGGTTGAAGAATCAGCCTGACAGAAAATAGCAAATCATGCCAAAGCTTAAAGAAGGGAAGTGCACAGTCTAACATAAACACTAGTACAGTATATGCAGTACAAAGTGATAAAATCTTAAAAGAAACTATGTTCTCAAGAATACAACATCAGACACCAGTTCGTGACTGTTAATGCAGACTAGTTTTGGTCAAAGGAAATTAATCTTCCTAAACTTCTTTTAAAGTCATTTGAGAAAGCTCAGGGCAGCAAAATCCTTTTATGGGATCATTCAGTGGATCTGCCAGTGCTCACTGTCTTAGCTGCCACCCACCTCTCTCTGCTGCCACCCACCTCTCTCTGAAAACAAACTTCCTACCTACAATTAGATATTCCAAGCATTTCATTGGTTCCTCTTTTCTTGACACTGGGGAGAACAGAAAGTAAAAAGCAAATAATGACTGAATTTTACAAAGGCTGTATCCCATTATTGCAAATAGCTTTACTAGCCTTACTCTACTGATCACTGAGTAAAGTGGTGAACATTTGGTGAGTAATTCAGAACATCTAAATAAATCTCCCATGCTGAGAAAGTCTTCATGCATATCTTCCTAAGCTTGTATTATACTACAAATGCTCAATGCAGAGGCCACCCTCTATTCTTGCTTCCTAAAATAAGACTTTGTAATGCATAAGTCCAGGCCAGTAGTTGAATTGAGAAGGATTTGGCTGTATTCAGCAAATCTGAGAAGAATATTATTTCTCTGACTGGAAGTGAATACAATAACACTGTACCTGTTTAAATAATCAATTAGATATGTATGATTTTCCCTTTATTCTCTGAGATATAGTAAGGACTGCAATTTCACTTCATGAGGAAATAGTAACAGCTGATAAATGGTAATATCCATTATTCTACATGAAACATGCAACTGCTTTGTGCTTTTCAAAAACTGTCAGTTGATTAAAAATTGGTTTTGCTATTTGGAAATCTAATAATGTTCCAACCTCTTAAGAACTTGAAGAGGGATGAAACAGGAAAGTGACATAAAAAGCCTCAGTGCTAGATTACCAGTGAGAATAATGACTTCATTTGATATGTAGATGTGTAAAGAGAATTTGGTATTTTTTTCTTGTTTATGGCAGACACTAGACATAAGTGAGAGCTTGCCAAAGTACTAGAGCTCTTGAGGCTAGCCATAAAACATCACTAACCTTTTACTTCCCCAAAAACTCCGTAATTTTACGTTATCTTGTGATGAATTGGCAATAAGGACTGTTAATTTATTTAGACATTCAAAACCTCCAACTGAGTAGACGCAGTATATTTTAAATAGAAAATTCAGCATGCTCTGATACAGCTGTCTTTTTTATTGCTTCATGCTACACAGAGATCTTCAGAATGACTCATATACCATTTGACTTTTACTCCTTTTTAACAAACCGAATTGTTATATAATCAGATTTAATCAGATAAATCTATTTGACATTCATTCCTCACATATTTTTCAAGTTAAACTCATAACCAATGAAATGAACTTATAATACTTACTCAATTACCACAGTTTATTATCATTCCAACAAACTGTGCCTTTTTTTTTAATCAGCTTTAATTGTAGATATATTTATTATCACACTCCAAGCTAGTTTTGCAAAGATAAACTAGCTTTGCACTATACAGTTTACTTGGATCATATTCCAAAGTGTATCTAAGTGTTAGGAAGGGCCAGAGGAGCAGAAGTACTGATGCAATTTACTCTCTGAGGTGATTCAGTTTAGAATTCACTGAATATCCACTAAATTTTTCTGATTCTAAAAATATCACACTACATAATTATACTGTGCTAAGATTTAATCTGTTTTCAAATACTACAAAATATTCTGTTTTAATTTTATAAAGTTTATTGGAATTTTTGATCTTCCTACTGCATAAAACACTGGATTTCAGTTTTAGTTGCATCAGTCCAAAGCCCTTTTCTTATATTGAAAATAACTCATATCTTTGGTTCCTGAATTAGACTAATCTTGAAACAAAAATCCACTTCATTTCATAGAAATCAAGTTCTCCAGATGTTTCTTTACAAAACTCAAGAGAATCTACAAAAAAAAAAGGAAACAAATAACCCTTAAATTTTTGTGTTATTCAAATTTTTATCCAATTATTATCTAGTCCATCCCATGTATCTATGAATTATCCAGGAGGGAGACAGACAAGTAGGTAGAGGGTCTTCAAGGTTTATGCAATCCACAAAAACGCAGTGGGATAAATTTTGGGTTGTCAGAAACTCCTTTATGTACGTGTGATAAACCAATAAATAGACAACAAAAATATCTTTTCAAACAACTTTTAAATATCTTGCAGACAAAAAAAAAAAAAACTAAACCAAAAAAGATAGAGATTTTTTGAAAATCCCCTAATATGTTGCAACTGAAAAGGGTGTATTGGGCTAAGTGGCAGGCGAAAAAAAAGGAAACCTAGTACCTTAAAATGATTTAAAAATCAGAATGATTCACCTTGGCCCTGTCTTAGCATACTAGGGAGGAAAAAGGCCCATTATAAATCACAAAGTTTTTCTACAGGTGATCGCTCATTTTAAATGCAGCATTAATATATGATCTAAAGACAACAGTACAAAGAAAACAGGGCCAGTCACACGTTACTTGGATTATTAGCACAATCCCACTTGAGTCAGTTTGTTATCCAGTATGTCATGCAAGAAATAGGCACAAAGATGCTTAGAAAGACTCTGGATGCAATTCCTACACTAAACTTTTTTTTCAGCTATACACCTGATTACATACAACAAAGTGAATGTCATACATTCCTTGCCATCTTTTTCTCTTTTCTTATAAAATCAAAATATTAGCAATTTGAATACCAGCACAGCAGCTTCACTTAAGGATTTAGCCAAGATTGACACATCCAATAATTCTGAAATATTATTCTTAGATCCTTTTAAATAAACAGAAAATTCCATTCATTTGAACCAAGCACTCAGTATGAAACTGGAGTACTGAAAAAAGATAATGAATTTATGCTACTAAAATACTGAAAGCTGAGACAATTTACATTTAATACTAATCTTGGTTATCTAAGCTTTACACCCACTGCCTTTGCTTAAACCACTAATACAACAATCCATGTCCATCGGTCTAATTCCTTATCACAAGAAATCTTAACAAGCAAGATTGATTCCTTGATATCAATTAAAGAAAAGACACTTCAAGGTCATTGGCAGCAACCTTTCCTGTAAGCACAGAAACTATTTATGCAGGGAAAATTCTTTGGGTTTTGCTTTGGAGGTAGGTTTTTTGTTTGTTTTCCATCTATACAGAAATTAATTGAGATCTTTTTGGTCTCATTGTATAATCTGGTTGTGGTTTCTGATCAGGTTAACTGTAAGACATTGGAAGAACACCTTGGTATAAAACAAGAAAAAATAGTGTTCAAAAAGTTTTCAGTAAAGAAATAAAATTTTTCAGCATACAGTGGCCCTCACAAATATATTTTATAGAGCTGTACCAAGTAGGCCTTCTTTTACTGATATGAAGCAAAGATGTTATGTTAATCCTACAGGTATCACAATAGTTATTCATACACAAAGGCAATAGCATAATTTGCTGAACTAGCAAAATCTCATTACTTTCTAATTACTACATTATTATCAATAAGATATTTCTGTTTCTTCTTTCTGTTACATCTGGTCTGTGTTCAAGTCATAAACTGAGGTTGGAAATTCCCCATTTTAAAAGGGATTTTGAATAGTCATAATAAATATTTTCTGGATGGTATTAACAAATAAAGGTTGTTGATATTTAGACAGTTTGCTATTATTAAATGCTCATTTTGTTATACATAAAACATTTACTATATCCTGTTGCAGGTAAACTGTGTGTTATTTAAAAGCAAAGTACCTTAAGAGGTACACGAGATTCCCATGCATTACAATAGTTCTAAAAAAAAATTGAACACAAGTACTTTCAATTGCACAGTTTAAAAATAAGACCAGAAACTCCAGTTAAATGAAATGCTTATATAAAAATTAATATGCAAATGACAGCATCACACTGAGTCATGACCACATTCCTGTGCTCTCTTTAAATTAACAGGTTCCCTCTTCTGTGAGACATCCATTACTCCAATTTTACCACTGCTCTGTCAATCACAATAAGCACTTTCTTCTGCTGCAACAATAGCTAACTCTCTGTTAACACACTTGAAATTTCTACAAGATGTACCAAAATAATTTTAATTCTTATTGGACCATTATTTTTCTCCTGTAAATAATTTTTGCTTTTCCATTTTCTGTAATGGGCCCAAAACTTTTTTAGAAGTGCAAGTCCTGTACAAAATATGAATCTATATACACTATCTTTTCTTTTTTCACCCTTGTTCCTTGCTTTTATTTTAAAAAATGAGACAGCACTACTCATTAAAAAGATTCTATGCTACTGTCACCATATAAAAGTCTATCACTGAAATACCATAATATATTTTCCTTATATACAGTACAGTCTTACTTTGGAAGACTGAAATGTACAGAAGTTCTTTTTCTCTAGCTAACCCCTGGTTTCAATTATATTTTACTCCAATTATAACTCTATCATTAGCTGTTGCCAACTAATCATAGAATCCATGTCAGAAATAAAGTCTCTATTAATACAGAGGGCTGGGAGAAAAGGTAGTTTTTTCTTCCCTGCCTTCCTTTTGACATGTTAATTGTTCAATAATCACAGGTTAAACTTCAGTCTTTTTCATGAATGAATTTCTCGTCTGATGTTTTAACTATGCATATCATGTTAAAAATGTGAAGGCAAAACAGGATTTCAGTCATTTTTCATTAACTATAGGTTACAATAGCAGGAACTTCACAGAATTCATGGCATTTGCCAAATTGCTGCACAAACTTTTAAGTATCTTGTCTACAAAAGTCATTGATATTTTACTGTACCAGAGTATGGCAATTCCATCTTATTTCAAATTAATACAAACAGGTCTGTAAAGACAGATTTTTGCCTAGAAGGAGCACATATTCTAGAAAGGAAGACATAACATTCTCCTACTTAAATAACAGAACTATTTGAAATAAAATGCTTAAAAAATGGACACACAAATCTGCTCTTAAACCAGGAAAGATAACATACTTCAGATGAGAGTCATAAGACTATATGATTTTATCAAGGTAGCCTGAAATTTATTTTCTACGTAAAGAAAAATTATTTTTTCTTTTCAATACTTCAATTAAGTATCTATATGCAAAAGCTTATAATTTGAAAACATTACTATATTTCTCTTAGAAAGTTCTAGAAGAAATACGTTAATCAGCCAAAACCAAAATATCCTTAGCAGGTGCTTTTGAGTAACTGTCATAAAATCCAGTCTCTTCTACCTATCTTTACCCATAAAAGTATAATAAAGAATGCAGATTCAGTGACCCTCTGTAAACTCACTTGAATTCTCCTTACTCAAGGACAGTTTTTTATATCAAACCAAATTAGATATTATTTAGAAGGACTGTTTCAACTTCCCTACTTCTGGTTGTAGTTTTAAGCCAAGCGTACATGAAAGGAGAATCAGATGGACATCATTAATAGATCTGTTTCCAAAATCATATTAAATTAGGAAAACCTCTAGTTTCATTTATCATTCCTTTTGAACTGATCAATGAAAACACTCTGCCATGGATACAAAGGCTCTTGCACATACCCAAACAGAAAAATTCAGAATGAGTCCTTTTGAAAAGGAATCTCTAGATTATAAATATAGCAATGTGAGAACAGTACAAAAATGAAAAAGAAAAGAAAGAAGAACACATATGAAGGTGATAAAATTAACAAGTGAAAGAGAAATCAGTCTAAGCTAAAGTAGATCTAATTAAATTTAGATATGAATGGATACCTGGTGTCAGGTATATAAGTAGATAGATCACTGACCAGTTTGATTCAGAGAAATGTTAAATATCATCATTTGAAAATCATGGCAGATAAATCCTCCTCTGTTGTTATCCAGTCAGAGTTCACAAACTGATCAGACTTGGTCCAGACAAACAATTTGCTTCATGTTGACTTTTGCAAAGAGCAGGACCAATTATATTTCAGGTCGGTAGAAAATTTCTTCCTGAATCAGTACTAAGTAAACACCCTTGTACACTTCTGCAGTATTAAAAAAAAAAGAATTTTTTTGAATATATATAAATGACAGTTAAGCCAAGTTCCCAATAGGTAATTATGCCCTACCTATTGTAATTTTTCCTCCTGGGCTGCTTGTGATAGTGGGCCAGACAGGGTTTCTCCCTTTTTTTTTTTTTGGTATTTAAGCAATTGTGCCACTCTGTTCAATGAAACAGACTTCTGGATATCAAAGCATTTTTATTGCTGGTGATATGGCCCTCCTATTTAATGTACTATAGCAGTGATTGGAAAGTCAGGACTATGAGCCACAAGAGTCTATTATTAACAAAGCATCTTTCTCATGCTCTTAAGAAGGAATGACCTTTACTGCTAGCTGTAGCATAGTCGAGTTGCTCTTTCAAGACTTCTTTTCTAAAATAATAACCTGAAAAGCTCAGTATTCTTTCTGTGTACTGTAAAACCCTTTCGCATAATTCTTCTGAAAGCTGTGAAAAGCATTAAGTCTACTAGGATAGCAAAACTACTGCAAAATGACTGGAAAAGTTGGAGAAATAAATATGTAACTACTAATAAAATTATTCAGAAATGATGCTGTTTTTCACCCAGTTGACGGATGTGTATAGCAGACAAAGTTAAAAGAGTATGTCTATAACCATACAAAAAAATTGAAGTGCAATTTTTTGATGAGCTAATCAGAAATTAATAGCACAAAATGAATTTGCTAATAACACGAATATTGAATGCAGACATAACCTGCATCTTTATATAGATATACAGAAAAGAACAGAAAAAACAATGAATTTGAATTCAAAGAAAAGCTTAAGGTAGAAAGATATTATGGGAGTGAAGAAGAGATGCTCAAGAAGTTTTAGAATTCATCTTGTAACACAAAATATAAAAGCTTTTCACTAATTTTGAAATACAGGGAAAATGGGTAAGAGTGAAAAAAAAAGTATGATAAAAGTTCTGATGCCTGAAATAAAAAGGAGTACTAGTTACTCCTAAATTCGAGCCCCAAATGTACTTGATAGACACCTGGATGTGCAGCTATCCTGCACCACCTGGATTAGCTTTGGGATGTTCCTAACTCAGCACGCTGGTCTAAGGTGCAGGATAGAACTCCCATCCATTTACCCAAATTCCATCTTTCATTATTCAGGAAAGACACAGGAAAGACACAGCAGAAAACAAGTTCTCCTGAAAAAATATGGGAATTGATCAGTAATAGATGTGATGATTATACAATGGAGAAAAAATACAGCTTTAGGACTTCCAATATTTTTTACACCTTCTATTGTTATCACACAGCACCAATGGGCATTGGAAAATATTACATGGCAGGTACATGCTCCCAAGTAATATCTGCTCCTAGAGCTGAACTTGCAAGACCAACTAGTGTCAAAAATGGCTTTACAAAATCAGTTGGCATTAGATATGTTATTATTAAAGGAACAAGGAATATGTGGAATGTTAAATCTTACTGAAACCAAGTGTTGCATTACCATTCTCAATGCAACATCATCAGTTGAAGAAGCCCATGTCAAAATTAAGGAAATCACTGGTCAAACATAAGAGCTTTTCCAATCACTCCAGACCCAAAGGTAGCTTACTGGCTGATGTCCATACTCTAATCCTTGTTACTCATGGGGTGGGGGCAATGCCTACAATGAAAACTTCAATGATTGCAACTGGAGTTACTTTTGTAATCGCTGGGATAGCTATCGTGCACTGTATAATTGCTTGTGTCATTCTCCTGCTGTTTCTATATTTTCTCTGACCTTTCTATAAACACAACACCCCCATGGGAGACTCTGAAATGAAAAAAAAAGGTCCCAGGAAGACACTGTTTGAGCTACGGGGAGATGTAAGAGACTTAAAGACCACAACTGCCTCAAATATTGTCAAGACTACAGCAGAGTGAGCTTGAGATAAGACCAGAGGACAGGAATTTGCAACAGGAGGGTGTCTATTCCAGGCCTAGAGGAGCTCAAGTTTGGTTAACACACCGTCGCTAATGCATCTGGACAAAAATTCCCACTATGGCAAACTGTGGGAGGAGAAACAGCTGCTTATACACATGCCACCCTCCGTTATGGGAACATCTGTGAACATCCATGGAAACCCACAAATTGGCCTGCATAAAAGTGGAGTGGTGCTTCCAGAAGACTCTGGGACCCCACTACCAAGAAGACCAGGGTGAAGGAGGACCAATGGGATGCCTCTAGATCCACAGTGTGTGATTGTTTTCTTCTTGATCTCTTTCTCCTTCACTTCTCCCCCCCCCCCCCCCGCCTCTTTCCTATTTCTTTATATCTCTTTACCTCACATTACCTGTTAAATAAAATCCATATTACTGATTTTGGCATATGGTCTCATTTGTATCTAAGTCAGGCAGAGGCATCTCTCAATCGAATCCTAACAAGTGGAGTAGAAAAGAACAAAACAAAACTGGTATTCAACTCATGAATACAAAAGAAAGTGTAATAATGCATCCTACTTAAAAGAAAAACTGTGTAACAGATAAAGGGCAATTCAATATAGATAAAAATAGAAACATGCTGACTTTGATGAGTCACTGTTTATCAAATCCAACCACCTCATCAGAAAAATGAGTAGAAAATATCTGAAAGTTGTAGTGTGTTTAAGAGGTGGCAAAAACATAATGTACAAGGAACCACCTGCAATTAGGCCTTTAAAATGAACCTCAAATACAATGAAGTTATACATATATAACTTCATATATATATTGTGGTTGTAACACACAATACCACACAGAAGATCACACACACTGAAGTTGCTGCATTGCCATTTAGTGATTAAAGGTCAAAATAAACTGATCAGGATCCAGATTTTGTACTGAACAAGACTGCCAGCTTTTTGCCAATGGCATTGTGTTTGTTCATTGTTGGAATATGAGTTACTGTCTTCCAAAAAGGATGAGGTTAGGAGCATCACCTCTGCAGGGAAGTAGGTTCTAGGGCTCTCTTCATGTCATAGGACACTACACTTTCCCTCACACAAGCAGTGAGATGGCCCATGGCAACACTGCAGGGAGGAGGAAAACCTCCTCAGGAATAAAACAAGAGCATGCAGATCTTGCTGCAATAAATCAGAAAGTCAGTGCAATGCAAGCAGGAATTCCCTCTTTTAGGATATTTGATATTAAAGAAATGTATGCGAACTTTGAACATCTTTTTTCAAGCTTTAGGAATGGTATTCCCTAATGTAATGTTCCTACTGAAACTTGCCAAACCATGCGGAGTTCAATCACACCCCATCCCCATGTGGCAGGCTGGAGAGGACAACTGGAGGAACAAGAGGGAAAGATGATGGACTGAGAACAATTGACTGGAAATAGCCATGAAACAAGACAACAAACAGTAACAGCAACAATACTAATGGCAGATCATACAAGAGGAAAAGAAGTGAACGATTCATTACGTGATTGCTCACCTGCCTCCACAGAATCCCCCAAACACCTGACTGCTCCCTCTGCCATGCTACTCCACGTGGAAGGGAGCCCTGGCCCCATTCCCAAAAAGTGATGTCATGTGGTAGAATACTGCCTGGGTCCTAGACATGTGCCCTCCTGGCTACTGCAAAAATTTAACCTGCCTAGCCAGAACAGGTTAAACTGAATAGGACACTATTCAGTTTAGACTATTAATTTTTCCTCTCTTTAAATTTAAGTCCTCTAATTTATTTCCTAACTTAAAAAAAAAACCAAATTAACTTTTAAGTGTTGTTTTATGTGATTTAAGGAAAAGATTGAAGGATATTTTCCTGACATTATGGTTCACCTGGGATTCTGTCAGAAGTACAAACACACATGCATACACACACACACATATTTTTCTCAGACATTCATATTTCTAACGCTGTATTAGAGTCATAACTGTGCTGTATTAAGAACAATTCAACAGTGTATAAAGAGAAGCTTGTATGTAGGTCCATATTATCCCATGGGAGAAAACAATGTGGAAAGGAATCATTCATGAGGTTCTCCTGAGATTTTTCTTAAGAATAATAAAAGGGGGAACACAGAATGAAAAGCTGGAAGGAAAAGAAGAGCTCAAATGTCTCGAGTCCTTTCTAGGAAAGGTGCTTTATGTTTTGGAGAATCTGGAAAACTTTCTGTCATCAGTTTCTGATTAGAACTCTACAGAATGGAAGACATTGTGTTCTTTAAAGAATGTTGGTTTTTATTGGTATTCTTCATTACAGTCTTTTGGATTTTCTTGGTGGGTGAAGGGCAAAGATGTCAAGAAGAAAATGCCGACTGCCACCAAAAAAGGGTCAACTTTTATGCATAAATTAATTTTAACAAGATAAAAAAATCAGAAGTTTTGAGGAAAAGGTAATCTATACCTAACTTCAAAAACCCCAAAATTGAAATATTAGATTCTTTCCATGAAGGCAGCCTAAAGAGAGATATTATGGGCTTTTACCAAAAGGAAAAAGTTGAACTACACTATTTTGAAAAATTACTGTTTAACTTTGCATGTGGACAAACCATCCCAGTAGATCTTCAATAAATTCAAAAAAAAGGGCCAAGATCTTATAAGAAAAGTAAGATTGCTCATGTATAGGAAAGAACCTGAAGGCAAAGCTGGAATAAAGTATCAGAAAAACAATAAAGTAAATTAAGTTACAAAAACTTTAAACACGTGAATGCATTAAGACTAAAAAATAACATGCATTGCATTTGGGAAATACATCTGCTATTTTTCATACGTGGGAATTATTATCTCTAATGAATAGTAGGTTAGATAAAAACAAGAAGAAAGTGGAAAGGCAAATATTAAATTTAAGATGCAAGATAACAGCGAGCAAAAAAATTCCTTTCTATATGTGTACTGAAATATCATCAAAATGCCCTGTGATATCAGTTCTGTAGTGAGTCACAGCACAATTATATTACAATTTAAGTAAAATTTGCAGAGGCATATAATTTTTCATAATTTCACTCAGATGGGTGCTAATTATCCCTGCCTCCCATCAGTTTCAGTAAGAGAAGGATTAGTAGCAAGATGCAGTACTTCTACAAAAAGTAGTTATAAGTACCACAAGAAGAGATGAGGAGAACTAAGGACTTTTAAAATTATCAACTGGATATTATTCAACTGGATATTATCAGTAATGTCATTAACATACACTTGATAGAACATTTTCAAATATACTATTTAAATACATATTTCTATTGTCATCCTTTCAAAGTCAAATGGTATTTCTTGATATTTCTTTAAAATGTCTTAGAATATACAAGACATTAGACATTATCAAGACTCATTTTTAGCCACTCCACAGTTGACAGCTTTAGAGATATATCTTGTACACTTTCAGTAGAGGAGTGGAATATTTTAAATATATATAAAAATTGGGCTATCAATTTCAGTTTAGACCCGGATTCCTTTCCTCCTTGTTGCATTTTTCCATTTGACAAAATACTAGGACATTATATTGTTCTGAGTTTGTCCCTCCTCAAAGCAAATAGCTTAATTCATATTGAGGTCTGGATAGTGCAAAACCTTAATTTCTAAGTATGAACACTTGCAAAATCACATTGTCACTACTGCTTAGCCTGGTTCCCTATATATGTGGTGACTTCCAGTTATGTTGATCTTTGATCCATTTTACTGAAAAAAACCCCAAAACCCTAGCTATCTATCTTCCCAGGTCAGTGTTTGCCTTGTCATTTTCAGAAAATGTACTGCTCTTTACACAACATTATTAGTCTTGAGATGCTCCGATGTGGTTCTTGTATAACTGAGTAAATTAAGAATTCCCAGAGTTAGGCAAATATCATTATAATTTATAATACAGCTACAGTAAAACTTAAAGTACACTGCTTCTGGGGACATCTGATATTATACAAGCAGTAAAGAATCTAGAAATAAAGAGAGAGATCAAATCTATGAAAACAGTGAAAAGTATAATAAATTTTGAAGAAAACAAGGTCTGAGGACAAATCTAACTCAATGTCTTTCTCCCCATTCTTTTGTTGTTTCTTCTTTTAATCCAGGCACCATTAACTTTTTCTTCCTCCTTATTTTACTTTATCTGGAAAGAGAGATTAATATCCCACATATACATATATTTGAGCTCTATTAATTTTAGTGCCTCACTCAGAAGCTATTGAATCTGACCTTCTCTTTCTGTATTTGAATCGTAACTAAACTGTTAAGGGACTAAACTAAAACTTAATTTTTGCTTATGAACAATGAGGTTCCTGCAGATCCACCTCTCAGATTTGTCCCCCTGGGAGGCATCCCAGATTTCAGTTATGTCAAATGCACCACTCAGTTTCATGTCCCCTGTAAACTTGCTGAGGGATACCTCGATCCCACTGTCTGTGTCATTGACAGAGATGCTGAAGAGCACTAGGCCAAAGACAGACCCTGAGGGACACCTCTTGCCACTGGCCTCCACTTAGACACAATGAAAGAGATGTTGACCCCAACCTGTGGCTCCATCCATCCATCCGTCCCTCCATCCACGCAGATATTGCATGGAACCGTATTGAGGGCTTTGTAGAAGTCTGGATAGGTGACATCTGTTGGCCCTACCTTGTCAACCATTGCCACCACTGGATCATAAAAAGTCACCAGACTGGTCAAGCAATTGTCCAAATGTCCTTCAAGATAAACCTGATCCAATGTAGATGCTTTGGATATCTTCTTCACAAAGCCCTACCTTCTGCTCTTCCAGTTTTAGACTTACCTCTGCTGTTTCTTGCTCTTTTTTGTTCTCTAATCTCTCTCTCTCTCCCTGTTTTTTATGCCCTTTTTTGAACGTTCTTTCAGAGATGCCATGGGTGTACCCTGCCAATGGTCCTTTGGGAATGGCTGCATACAGCATGTGACATCTCCGGTCCTTTTCCCTAAGAGGCCACACTGCAGCCCCTGATGCCAATCCCTGGGCACCTGCACCCAGCACAAGAACTTTCTCTGCTTGTTTTTTGGTTTTTTGGGGGTTTTTTTTGCTGCTTTTTTCTTGGTTTTGTTTTTTGTTTTGGTTTTTGTTTGGCTTTTTTTATACTCAAAAATGTATGTATCCAGCTTAGAAATCACTTGCTCTTTTCATGTCTGCAAAAACACCAAGTGAACCTTTCAGTCTTAAGCTGAGCTGTTAGCTTCATCATTTCCATTCATCATTTCCCTTTTATTTCTGTCTACAGATGCATCTTCCTTTTTTCTGTCAACAGCTCATGCCAGCTATTACACTTAGAATTGATTAGTAAGAACTCCAAATAATGGTTTTGAACATCAGGAATATTTACAGAAAGCTAACAAATATTGCAGACAGATCTTGTGGACATGAGCAAGACACTTTTCAATGTAAGTCATGTGATTAATATCAAACAAGAGCAATTATATTTAACAGAGAACTTCTCAGATTATCTTGGGTTATCCTAAGCCTCTCAAGGGACTTAAAACCATCACTCAAGCAAGATGAGCTTTTGAGCTTTGAAATTGTCCATTATTTTACAAAGCACCACGCTGAGGAAGCTCAGTTTACCATCAGAACTAACAAAACCAGACATAAAAGAGAGATGATGTGTGGGAACAATTTTCACCTTAAAAATAAAGCATTCATAAAAAAAAGGAATAAAAATAGACAAACTAGATATTTCATTGCAGCAATATTCCACACACATAACAGTTCAGGTGATTTCAGACTCACTTGGGCTAGACAGACAGCATAACTCCCAAAGTAACAATTTGTCCACATTTTGAACTTTGCTAATACAAAATAGCCAAAACAAAGAAAGCATACCCAGAAGCATACAAAATACAGATGAAAGCTTATTTTTAGTCTTGAAAGAAGATGTAATTCTAATACTAGTTTTTTATTTTCCTCTGTATTTTTAGGTCATGGCAATGTTAGGTGGCAAACACTTGCCTTCCTGAAACAAAAAGATTTACAAATTATACTAATATTCTGTTTTTCATTCTCTGAAAGGCACTATATAGGCTGCTGAATATTTGGAGGAATGAGCATGACAACTAATTTTATAATGAAATACTTATTTGGGGAAAAATAGATTTCTATTGAACTAATATAAAAGAAAACTATTATTATGATCTGTTTGTACACGAAAATGTTCATGTCACAGATTTCTCTTTTCTTTTAAATATGGGAAGACTGTACAATCCTGAATGCAAAATGCATGACTGTATTTTGGGCTGTAATTTAGCTCTCATGTTCTTTTATTGCTATATTTATTTTTTAAATTATTTCTCTGTGAAACATATTTTCTCTATATTTAACAGGGGTTCAAACACACAGCAAATAAAATCAGGCAGAGTTTGTCGCATATCATTTCCATTTCTTTTCTTTGAAACATCAGGAGCATGTAGCTTGTTATGCATCACTTTTCTATTATTTATGAGAGGTTTTGATAAAAAGCTGTTAAATAGAACTTTCTGTTACTTACACTGATATCTTCCAAATCTAAGCTGTTCAGAATGACATTGTTCCTCTTCCAGATGATGGGAGGTCTCAGGGTTCCCTGGATGGCACAACTTAGGACAGCACTCTGTCCCACTGTTGCTGCCACGGTGCTTACTTTTTGATCTTCAGGCAGATTCAGCTGAACTACATCTGCAAAAAAATGTATTGTTTGTAAGATCAATGAGCAGGCAGTTTCATGAGCTTAATTAGCATGAACTTGTTTTGTATACTGGTAATTTAAGAACTTTAACTGAAACAAAAGTAAAAAGAGCTTCCAAAAACCCCAGTAAGTTCAGCGTATTTAATATAAAGGTCAGTGTGACATTTCAATTAAATTGACTGACAAGTATCAGCCTGTAAGGAGCAGCATTTAACATGAAAGTGAATTCCAGAGGCAGGACTGTAATACACATGACTGCATATCCAAAATCAGACACTGGAAGTTATCTGACAGTTAAGACAGGCACAGTGGACTAGTCAGAACATTTATTCTGTATTTTCAGACTAACTAGCTATTCTTCATTAGTCAATGTTTAAAAAAGTCTTAAAAAAAATTAGATGTATATGATAGGAGTCCAGACCCTGAGACTTTCTCTGTTCATCTACTACTAAGCAGTTCCAACTTTAACAGAAGGCCATTTCACTTCTCTGTCCCAGAACTCATTTGGAGACTTGAATAAAAAAGGAGTGATACACATCAAAGTGATGAAACACTGCATACTCTTCCCTCTTGTGTAATTGCCTTAAGTTACAGGCTGATCAGCTGGGAGTTAGCTTTCACCTGTGGTGAACCTGACTAAACATAACCTACTAAAATTTTATATTTGAAAGGATTTTTTCCTATTAGACAAAAGAACTACATAAGAACTGAAGATCATCCAAATAAAATTTTTTCCATTCAGCTGCTAAATCATGAAAAATCTCTGGATTTATCTTTCATTCTTCAAGTAAACTACAAAAGGCATAATGGGTCTATTATCTTTTAATGATGAAAACACTTTCATATAGGAGATATTAATTCATTATAGGAAAGAAGGAACTCGTAAGGAAGCTAAGATCTTCTATAGGCTCATTTCAGCCTCACACAACCAATACTTTGCAAATACCACTTCCCCCCGCCCTCCTTCCAACCTCCCTCTACAAGTGCAAGCATTAGAAAAGCATGAAAGCAAGCATAGCTGTTCAATAATTACAGTAAATTCCTTAAAAATGTGATTAAAAATAATTTTATACTTCGTTCTAAAGAGAGGCCCCCTGATTCTTTCCTCTTTCAGAAGCAATGTGCTCTATGACACAAAACATGAACGATAGTGCCCACCAGGCATGCTCAAATGAGACTGACCTTTTTTAACCAGATGCATTACCTGACACAATGCCTTACACTAAGGAAAATGAAACGTACCAATTAAATTAAATTGATTATTCTGCATCCTCAGAAGCACTCCATGTTCTATGTTACAAGAGATGGCTCTTCAGTGGACACTACCTTTCAGATAGCAAGACAGCTGCAGGGCTACTGAATGATTCAGAACTTCTCAAAAGTGAAGTAAGTATTCTGATATTTCATTTAAAAATTCAAGTTATCTGTATATTTCAAATTCACTATTCAATCTAGGAAAGGCATGAAGGAGGGATCATGAAATCAGCTGGTGTTATAGGGCCATCTATGAAAACTGCCAACCTTCACATGATGAACTGACACAGGCAATTTATGTTCCACAAGATTTTAAAGTCTTTTTTTTCAATCAACTTCAGTATTACTATGGATTCCTACATAAACGAGGCCAGTCACTGTTACAGATGTTTATAATTTTTAATTAGAGGATGACACTCGAAAACAGAGCATCTGTCAAATATAAAGCTTAACATTTCCTACATAAGCAAAGACGATTTTCTGAAATCAAAACTGAGAGGCTCTCATTTTACTGACACCAAGGCTTCAAATGTTTTTTTTAAACTATCTTTGTTTTAACAATAATGATAGCCTTATAATAAATAATAATTAAGATAATGATGATAATAACAACAAAACAATAATAATAACATAGGATGACAGCACTAATTTTGCCAGAGAAAACTCCCAAAGAATTTCTAAAAAAATTCTCAGTCTTCAATATAATATATTGATATGCCACTTGCAATTTTTATCTCATGATTATGGTAACAAAAGGTCCAAATGCAGAATTTAAAAAATTGAAGAAACAGTTGTACCACCTGGAACTATTCACTGCACTGATGCTATCTATTTTTGAAAAGTTATGAAAAAAAACCTATTTTAGTAAATGTGCTAGAATCACTGCTTTCCTGTAAAATAGTGAACATTTATGTAAAAAACCTTAATAAAACTATACAATTATGTATATTTATATTATTATTTAATAGGAAAAAAGGCATCAAAATTACATTATAGCTTTTCTTATTTTCTTGAGAGAAAACTATTGCACATATTTTCTCCTTATTGGAGGGAAAAAAAAGTTACTGCCCAACCCAAAAAGCCCCAGGCTTAGGGAGCAGCACCTGCTGCAGAATCTTTGGCAGGTAAGTCTCTGAAAATTGCTGTCCATTAACTGCCTGCAACCACAGTGAGAGGCAAACACTGCTGGGGTGGAAGGGGTGTGGTGTGTGCAAAAACTGTCAGGTGCACTGGACAGCACTTGTCTCAGGGTTCAGGCACTGTGACATTCCTTTGGAAATATAAAACATTGGCCCAGGAATTAAATGATGCATTTATCATCTCCTCTTTTCTCCTTGAATGAAATAAATATGGTTCTGAGAGCAAATGCTTTTTGGACAGGTACTGAGGTTGTGCCATTAAGAGATATTCCTGACTAGAATGACTTCTAGCTTTCCCACCATGCTGCCTTTGTAGGTCAACAATAACTGTTTGAAGTTTAATCACACACGTTTTGCTTATTTAATGTTAAATGAAAAGGCAGAGCAAAGGTTTAGAAAAATTGGAAGTGAAATTAATTCTGTTTACTCACGCCACCACCACACAAAAAAGTAAATATGGGCATTGTTGGTTACAGAGCAGTAATATTATAAGTAGCCAGTAGAGACTATGTTTTATAGCTTGCTATTTTTAGAAACATGGATCCTCTGCTATGGTGTACCATATTAATGAGTTTGTTTGTAACTCCTCCAGACGCAATATCAATATGACACGCATCCCTGGTTCTTAATTATAAATAAGTTACTGGATACATTCTTTCAGATAAAGGGGAGAAATGCAAACAAAATACCCAAACTGAAATAACCCAAACATTTAAATAAAAGCTAGAAGTATAGTTAGGAGACAAAACCAACAGACCTGTCTAAAAATATGTGGTTGGAAATAAAACAAAGCTATTATAAGATAGGACAAAAGTGAAAGCAGAATAAATATTAACTATTGGGAAGACATTTTAGAACTTTTATACTGACCAGGGAAAAGGAAAACTTACTGAAAAGGCTCAAAAATATCAAAGATTTTAAACAACAAAGGAAAACCAAAACCAACCAACTAATCAACCACTTAAAAAAGTAAACCAAATCAAAACTAGTAATTTAAATATGAGACATTCCTACACTGGCGGAGAGATGGTTGAAAGGATTTGATAAGTTCTCTGGCTGCTGAAGCCATTCTGCTAACTCCCCTATCCCTCATTCTGCTTTATAGTCCTGAGCCAAGTCCTTCTGGCTCCTCCCACCTTGTTACTGTTACTCAGGTTATCACCGTATTTGACCCAGCTTGAATTTATCCTTTAAAACACATGAAAGAAAACTTTACACAGTATTTAGGATTAATGAGGTGGAATTTATCAACAAATTCATTTTTTTTCCTGAAAGACTTCGGCCAATACATCTGTGCAATGCAATCGCCATTTTCACACAGATCTCATCTGGTTCCTCACAGTTGCCCTGTAAATGACAGGTCCACACAACTTTCTTCTACTGTGCTCTTTCCAGTAGACTGCTTCTCAGCTTCAAGTATAATTTCTTACTCTTAACCAAGTACAAGAACTTGTATTTTGTAACATCAATTTTCATATCACTTTTACTGTGCCAGGCTTTGAGGTTATCCAATGCCAATCTTTAAAAAAGTTTGCTTCCCAAGTGATCAATGGAGAGCTTCAATAATAACTCCTTCTCAAACTGGTATTTTCCTGTTTCATTGAATTCATATCATCTCCCCTTCATCCAGGTCCTTATTCATTTTACCACTACTGACTCCCATGATTTTATCTGACTAAACAGAATTTAATATGCAAACATCCCAAGTGCTTTTCTAAAAATTATGAAAACACGTTTTTTTCTCATTGCTTCTCTTTATCTAGAATCTATGCTATAAACCTACTTTTATCTGTTCTTTGGTTAAAATTAGATGAAATTGTAAATATTTTTGTATTACAATTTTCTAAGTACTTTTTAATATAAATATATTGGTGATATCTTTCAGAAATATCTTTAGAACTTACTGAAATAAAATGCAAAATGACATCAACTGAATCAAGAAAGACTGCAAATGATGATCAGTTAGATTAGAAGGCAATTGCTTCAATTTTCTCAGTTCAACAAAAATGTAGTTGTAAACTGAGAAAGGTGGGAAAAAGGAGTTTTCAAAGCTGACATGTAGCAAAAATATTCCAACAGCAATACAGATAAACAAATAATGGAATCTTATTCTAGATATTGCTTTAAAGAGTCATACATCTTGGGTTGTCATTCTTAGTATGAGTTAAGTTTTATCAAAATTCTTGTGAGTTAACAGATAAAATTCTATCATTGCACTTTTAAAACAGAGTAGGGCAGTAGGACTCTGTTAGGGAAGAAAAATATAGTGACAGCTGTATGGTGCTTTGACCAACAATTTTCTTTTCTTAGTCGTAAGTACATTGGGTAATTGTACGTAACATCGAACGGTTTCATGGTCTATATTTAGTACTTTTAGGGAAAGAGTTGTTATATTTGGATTTGAGTTTTCTGAAGAAGTTAAAGAATAAATAGTAAAAGCAGGGCTACTTCAGTTCTTTCCCTATACATGAAAAAATCCAATCTCCAACTCCTCTGATGGCCTGAAGGGCCTGTGGGGAACTGTACACAATCATAAAAACCATTTGTGGTCTTAGAATACCAAGTCAGGCTACTAGGAAGAGAAACACTGAAGTATATGAATTTATTGAGGCTAGATAGTTCCTTACTGTCTGTTTTAGAATGAGTAGAGAAAAAATACAATATCACTCTGGAAAAAAGGTTTTAAAAGCTAAAAACTATGAGGTTACATTTGTAGTCTCTGTATCACTTTATAATTTATTATGTTGTTAAAGGGAGGAAGGGAGGAAGTTCTTACTCAACTGCAGACTGCCTTTGTTAATTTAATACCATTAACAAATGGGCAATTTGAACTTTCTCATTTGTTTCCTTAAGTTCTGTGTATTTATTCAAAGCAGCCACAATGTCCTTCCAAGTCTAAACTAATGAACATTATGCCAAATGGTCCCAGTATTTCAAATTAAGACCACATCACGCCTGTATTTATTTTGTTTGCCTATTTCAAAGCTAATTTAAAATAAAACCACTTTTAAAAGCAAGCAAAAAGCTTTTTGTCTATGAACTACAGTAAGCTCTGTACTTAATGCATAACATTACTTAGTGGCTTGAATTAGGTGAAATGCAGCTAGGTAATGTGCCTTTTACCCTTCTGGCATTGATCCCACTTTCCTTAAAATGATGTAACAAAGGCGTTTTCATCAGTGTCATTTTGCTGTTCTTTTACAGCAATTTTAAAATCAGCACACATCACCATTAGCATGACTAATTTTGTCATTATCTGCTGTATGTTCTGCTTTGAACTCATTGTAAACATATTATTCACATATTTAGCAAAATGTTTCAGTATGAAAAGTATTGGTTCATGAGTGCCTGTTCTCGAAGATCTTATGCCAGTTAGTCTTTCTGTTCCCAAAATCCATTTAAAAACACACAAACATACATGCCAAAAAAAACCCCAAAACCCTAAAAACAAAACCACAACAAAAACCCTAAAAACAAACAAACAAAAAAGCATAAATAACTTTTTCATGACTCCTTAATGTTTTAGCTGCAGAGCTTGGATTGAAATTCAGGCAGTTGATGATACAAAAAGCTGAAAGATCTAAATGTTATAATTAGCATGTATTCGTCTTTTGTTGTCACTAACAAGAGACTTGAAAAACATTTTTGTGTTGAAATTGTAATATTGTAATAGCTGCTGCTTTTAGGAAGTCCTGTAGAAACCAATTCCATGAAAAAATTATCAGAAAACAGGAAAGGAAAGACAATAATTTCTCCATTTATAGTACTAGCCAACAAAATTAATAGACAGAGATTGGTACAGCATCCTAGGAAACATTTAATTTGTGGGAGAACTTAAAGATTCTCTGAAAGACAAATGTGAACCACAAGGTTTCTGTTTCCTCTCACAATAAGACAGTATATTTTATTCAAATATCTAGAAACATTGAGTGCTTCCTGCTTTAAAATCTTAGAGGATAAACTAGAATGTATCAGCTGTCCCCTTGCTTCAGTGAATTTAGCATCAAACTCTTTTATTACTGAAACAGCTTTCATCTTCAATTTTTTAGGACCAAGAATGACTAGAGAAGCAAATATCTTTAAATAAAATTCTTAAAAATAGATTGAAATAAATTTGATAAATAAATCACAGATTATTATATTTATGAGAAGCTTATAGATGTGTGTACTTAGTGCTTACCATTGAAGCAAAGTCTGTTATTTAATGGTTCTTTGAAGAAGAAGAATTACTGTGGACCGTGACTCTAAGAAGTAGCTGAAAGACTTTTGGATTAATGGGCTGCAAGTTCATTCGTCAAGAGAGAAACACTGAAGTGATGACAAGGAGTTTTATCAACTCTGTCCCCTCCAGCAGAGAAAAATTCAAATCAATGATTAGGAATTCTTTGCAAAGCAACTAAGAGCAAACAAAACCCAAACTAATCTTGCTCCATCATTTGTAGGCGTGAATACTATATGCAGCTCTGTGTCCTCTGCATGGTAGCCAAAAGCTCAGAGGAAAGATAAGAGTGATCAAGGTATGGAGCAGTTTAAATAAATATTCAAAAATTCAGAAAGGCTTGAATTTTTATTTTAAATAAACAAATGATGCAGAGAGCTTTGATAGAAGTCAGCAAAATCATGAATGACATGTAAATGCTGGAAAAGCTTTTCCATGGCAGCAGAATGGCTTATTGTTTCTTTTAACACTGCAAAGTCATCAAAATAACTAAGAGGCCAGGTTCAAAATGAAGGACAGTAGCTTGAAGTGATATATCTGAAAAAAAAAAATCTTTTCCAAAGGTTATTATAGATTCCAAAAGATTACATGTGCCAATCACACAAACACTTGGGAGAAATTATAATGATATTATTTTTACACTTCTCTAAACATAAACTCAAGTTTATGGTTGAAAAAGCATTGGACTGGCTGGACCTCGGACCAATACAGTTGATTTTATAGTGTTAAAGCATATTTCTTAATTCCACACAGAAATCACCCCGGAAATGGGATTTTTAAGTTTTCTTGACAGAAAGAAATCTTTAAGTGTTAGTTCATTTAGTAAATTAAGTGAACATAATTGAAGGTAATTTAACATTTTTAATGAAACAAGTAAATCAACTGCAATGCAGCTGAATTAAGAATCAGTGTGTATTATCTCTTGAAAATAACTTTACCCCCCTGATATTTTTAATTGATTTTAATAGTACTTCCTCTGGATATCTTTGCTCACATATTATGCAATTTAACTTTTTAAAAAATATTAATAATGGCAATCATTATTAAAATCAGCAATTATCACCTTTAGTTAATTTCAAGTTCATGAGCTGATTAAGCTGAAACAAAATTTCCGAGTTCATTATACGTGCGTTTTAAATTTAATTCTTACTTTAATTTAAGTAATTTAATTTATGTCCATTGACTCAAACTCCTCCTCAAGACCCTGTGTTTTACACAGATGTGCACAAAATCCATATGTATTAGTTCTTGCCTTATATTCTTGTATCCATACTACAGGAATATTGAGCATGTTTTGAAAAGTATCACTATTGCAATTGCTAAGGATATTTACAAGAGTGTGGATAAAGGGTCTGCCCTACAAACTATGTTGTTTTGAGAACCTGTGAAGCTGAATTCAGTTGTTATGAGAACTTTGGAAGCCTAAGGGAAAAACCAGGCCTAGAAAGTCAACTCCTGATCTGTACAGCTTCAATGTCTTCCATTGCAAGGGAAATCAGGAATCCACTCCCATAATGTCGACAGCCTGTTTCTCACAGACTATTTATTAGGCATAAGCAAAACAATCCAAATTTTGCATATCCTGATTGACAATCTAGTTCTTTCTCCTCTTGAAGAAAAAGGAACTCCAGCTTTTATGCATTTAAGTCTCTTGAAGAGAGAGTAAACGAAGTGGCAAATATTAAGTCTCTCTCCCTCCTGTCTCCACTATCATCTCAGTGGACTGAAACTGCCTGCCCAACCTTAACATATCCTCTCAGTATGTTCTGTAACTGATTTCATGCACCATTCAGTGACTCCTAAGGGAAATTTCAAAGTTATTGTGATGGGCTAAAATTCGATTTGATGTGTGCTACTGGAATTGCTGATCTGAAAGTAGTCAGATGCAGTATCCTAGGTTTATGTGTATATAAAACTGTAACTTTTATAGATTCAATATTCCAACTTAGACAGCAACATATTTCCAGCCTATAAAGTTGCTGCAAAAGTTAATTATAAATTATGCTTAGAAAAGAATCTCTGAGTAAATGAAGTAAAAATTTTTGGTTAACCTATTCCCATTTTTAGACTTGGATCCCATTTCAAAGGCTACACTTAAGATTAGCAAGATATAGTTAAAACACTTGTACATAAAAATATTTACAAAATAACAGAAACCACAACAGTCCAGAAAATATGATAAATTCTCTCAAATAAAATGATACATTACTGTTTAAGAAAATATGCCAAACTACAAATTCCAATCATACCTGTCCTGATATGTGACATCACATTGACAGTGATGATTGTATCTGTGGACACACATGAATAATGACTGTGCATCCATAGCACATTTCAACATTTTCTAACACATCTTCTTAAATACAGTTGCTCTTGCAGCAATAGCTACTTTTAAAAAATGTATTTAAAAAAAGCTTTTTTTTAAATTTTAGGATAAGAGGAGAGCATATGGTAAAAATGACCTGTGCAAAAATAAAGCAGAAACAAAAGTTTAGTGGATCATAGAGCAGTATTAGCATGTGTACTTTAAATGAGTTTTATTAGAACTTAAAAAGCTCACGGACTTGCAACAAATTTTCTCATCTAGTGTCCAACACTTAACACTTTACACTTATATCCCTTGTAAATTCAACAGGGAATTTGAGTCTTTGTTCAGAATATGGAGAATGTCTCTGCACAACAACACTAACATTGTCACTAAAAAATAATGCCTGTGTTTGAGTTTCAGATATTTTCTTTTAAAATAGAAAAATAATTCTTGCTATGCTATTGTATTTTTAATAACAACCATTGCAATATTGGACTGTGTCAGTCTAAAAAAAATAATAGCAGAAAGCATATCAGGTATAGATGCAACATGGATGGGATGTTAAATTTAGTCTCAGCACTTTTTGGGGCATATCAGTGCTTAATTTTCTGAAGTCAGTATTTTTAGGTGCATAAAGCTGAACTTCAAGTCTTCCAAAATTGCAGTGCTGAGTCTTTGCAATAGTAATGAGAAAGATATTTAAGATATTCAAAAGAGGAAAAGAAATGCAGAAGAGAGTGAGAAAAGGCATGTAGAAAAATATACTAATTGAAAAAATTTTGGAACTTAGGTTGAATAAATTTTTCCATTCCATAACTAACATGACATTTTCTTTTTGAAAAGGAGCATTGCTCATTTTTTGCCAAATGTAATGCACCATTTCCAAAACACCTCTCCAGTTTTGCAGATGACATCACATCAACACCAACTTATGCACATGACCAAGTTTCTGAAAAGCTTTAATTTGATACTTCTGTGCATGCTGTCAACTTCTGTGCATTTCACCAACTCCTCTGGGACATATTTTTGCGCACTAGAAATCATGTACACAAAAAATGCGTATTTTAAAACATACTTTAACAATTTTTCTTCTGCATTTGCTGAATACTATAGTGACTGATCAGATGGAAAAAACTAAAAAAAAAAAAATATGATGACTTTCTACAGTCACTGTAAATGTATTCATTAACTTTAAACCCTATACTGGATATGCCATTGATCTTGCATTGTAGTCATATATGTGATTGCACAGATATCCATGTCTTCAAATTATGATTACATTTAGTTAGCAAGGGAGAAAATGCTCAGGAAAAGGTCTTTTTTTTTCTTTATTTTCTTACTTACGTTCCTTCAGTTAAATATCAGTGTGGTTTGGCTTGTTTCAAAAGAAATTACTCATGCCATTGCCTTTATTCATTTGAGTTTTGGATAATTTATAAATTTAGTATCTTATGTTTCAGTTTTGGAATGATGTAGACAGAAACAAGTACTACAAAGAGATCATTCTGCTGAAAAGAACACTGAATGTTCCTCTGATGTACCAGAATACGTAATGAGTGGTAACAAAAACTTGACAGAATAGTGAGAGGAAGAAATGCAATGAGGCCAGATCAAGCTACAGATTTCCAAAATTGGGATGTACTTGCAGCTGTGAGCAGCCTAAGCAAGGCTTCTAAATAGCCCAACTAAAGTGGAATTCATCACGGTGGATGAAACTCTTAAAACCAGGATACTTCTCCCCATAGAAATATTTTAAAAATACTTATCATTTCATGTCATCTGTTCCATTCAAAAGTCAAAAAGATTATTTTTCACTAATAGTTTCAAAAAATATCACTCTTCAGGTAAAAAAAGAAAGAACATATGAAAATGATACTTCAAAGAAAGAAAACCAGGAGGTTGACTGCCAATAACCTCAGTGTTTACCTGCAAATCAATAATCACACCTATTTGTATTTGTACACAACCTCAAAAGATTACTATATCTAAAATCAGTGTTTTGACAACTTTGCTGATTTACTGTCATTTAAAAACTGTTAATAAATCTTTGCTTCTTTTTCTAGCTGCTTTTCCAGCTATACAGAATGCAAGATGCATTTAGAATAGTCTATGCTTTTTTCTTTCCCTCACCCTACCCCTTCATTTCATCTCTTCTTATTCTCATCTTTTATTTCTCCCCAGTCCTACTTCCCTTTTTGTTTTTCTACCTTACTATTTACATCCACTGATCCTGTTTGTTTTTCTAGTCCCTTCTTAAATACATTCAGATGTACTATTTATGCAATAGCTCTAGATACTGCTGCGAGCATCAGTGGGCTTTTGTCACATCTGGAACTGACTTGGCTTCACCACTGGGTGAGGGAGGGGAGGAGGGTTCACAGCTCTGCCTACCCTGTGGCTTGGCAGCACAACTTGGTGTGCTAACCATTCACTAGAGTTTGCAGATATGCACCCTCACCACTTCCCTGCCTGAATTCTGGGAAAGATGTGTCTGTTTCCAAATGCACATCTCCTCCTGATGTATGGAGGCAAGGTGGGAGCTCTGGTGTTCTAGTCCAGTGGTTGTCCATGCTAGTCTGGACAACAGGGAGAACATGACAGTGAGCATTTTATTTTTCACCCAGCAATTAATCTGAGATTTTTTTTACAGATTTAAATCTTAATCTAAGCAGTAATACACCCTTTAGAAGATACTACCAGAGTATAACTTGCTGTCAGAATAGGAGGAGTGCATACAATTAAATACAAGTATATTAACCAGATTGTCTTCTATTGCTACTCCTATTTCAGTTTGTTCCAAACTGTTTTCAAAACATCAATCATAAATATAAATTATAGCCAATATAAATTGATACTAGAAACTATTCAGACTTTTCCATAGGTGTATAAAATACATAACAATATTTGCAATTATGTCTCTCCATGTATATCCTATAGAAGTCATCTTCTATGGACCCATTCACCATGTGTCACCATGACTTTTAAACCTTTATGAAACAAAGATTCTAGAAAACACCCCTTAGATCACTCTTTTCAGATTTTTCCTGCATAGCTTTTTGACAAGACCTGGAACAGCATTCAGCTGTCTACAGTGTCAAGTCCTGTCATCTCTGGAACACTTCCTTAGCTGAAATATGAGCTTTCCCACCATCCCATCCAAGACTGTACAGTTTCACAGTTTATCTTTTCAGTCATTCATAGAACATGCCAATGCATATTGCAGATGTAGATTTAAACTTTAAGATAAAGTTTTCACAAAGTTTAGAAAATCAAACTTTGTCTCACTTCCCCCTATTCCAGATCACTCTTTTCTTGACAATCTCTCAAGATCTGGACTTATGGTGCTGAGCCATCACATCAGGCTTCAGAAACAGGCAGACACATCTTCTGAAATATAAAAATTCTTATTCAACGTCTGCTGATTAATTCCTGATATGGAAAAATGCTTCTTCTTGATAACACTTTTCACAAAGAATGATTGCAGATAAGTGACAAAAGAAAAGTGGATATGTTGGAATGGGATATACACATAAGGCTAGGACACAAACACAACAAGATAAATAACACATAGATTAAAGTTTGCAGTCTAAGCTCCAAATGTAATCTGAATTTGGAACATCAAGCAGAATTCACAGCTCCAGAAGCAGAGTCCACAACCTATTTCACCAACAAAGCTTTATAATAAAGCCACTCTAATCAGATAAATAAATCTATATGGTCAGAACAAAAGTATCCTGTAACTGATAGTGGTCAATAGCACAAGGAACAAAACACCAGGCAAGCATATAGTGATAATATTTTTTTAGCCCCCATCAATACAAAATTGCCAGGCCAGAGGCAGTTTATAGTGGTGACACTCGGATAATGAATCAGGAGAATAAACTATCTTGGAAGAAAAGGAATACAGACAAGTATTATCTGGCCTGTTAGCTGAAGAACTCAACAATTCCACTGCTTTAATCTAAAGAATACCCTAATTTGGAATGGAGGGAGTATTTTTCAATGAAGAAGCAGGAAAATAAAGTCCAGTCATCATGTTTTACACTAAGGTGACATTAAAGAAGAAAACAAAACCAAGCCCCCAAAAAATATATCCCAAATAAAATTACCAAAATGACTACCATTTTTCTTGTAAGAAAAAACCCAAAACCTAAAAAAATGTAGATTTCACATATTAATTCATTATGACTCCTACACTAAAAACTCTTGAGTTGTTCAACTTTATGAAAATAATATTGATTACTATGTTTTAAATTTGAAAAATGTACACCTTTTCTATTGATAGAGATTAAACCACTGCTGTCAGAGGAAAACAATAGTAGTAATTATGATAACCACACATTTAATCCAAACATATTAGCACAAATGGAAAGGATGAAGCTTGGTACATGTCTATCTTCTCATACATATAGAATGTTTGCTTACAAGCAACTTCATAATAAAATGTATATGAAATAAAGACAAGATTTTCTAAGATGAAACAGGGCCAGGAAAATTAAAAACCTCTTAGACGTTCTATACAAAAATTAGAAAATTGAATTAGAATTTGTATTCAAT
Organism: Zonotrichia leucophrys gambelii; assembly: GCF_028769735.1. Lineage (NCBI taxonomy): Eukaryota > Metazoa > Chordata > Aves > Passeriformes > Passerellidae > Zonotrichia > Zonotrichia leucophrys. The sequence goes on along the minus strand of NC_088173.1, from coordinate 21,438,898 downwards.
CAAAAAAATTGAAAGCTTTTTTATAATAAAAACTTCATTTCAGTTATCTTGAGTTCCACAGACACTCCACCCCCTGCAAACCCTAACCTATTAACATGGATTTCAAGTTCTACACTCAGTTTCTTTGGCTCCTCGGGCTGATTCTATTCACTTTCTTGGGCTGCTTACACCAAAATATGTAGCTTGTTTCAACTATTACACAACTCCCATCTAACAGTTTGTTGCCTACTAAGAAGTTCACCTGAGCTTGTACACGTTTTTTCACTTTTTCCCAACTTCACTGGACACCACCATTTGCATTTATTTTCTCAGCCCCCATCTTTCAGAGGGAGAGAGATGTTCCCTAGGTCCCCTGTTACTCATTTGGCAAACAAAAGACAAGATATTCTCCACAGGCTGTATCAGCAGTGAGATATAAAAAATTCAGTCGCTACAAATCAGTTTGTCTGTCCTTAATCTCACTTTTGATCTAAATCTGGGATGGATGAGCAAAACAATTTATGAAAAAAAGACCTGATATTAAAGACAATTTTTAATAGTAGACTGTATTCAGTTACTACTTTGGATGCTTTCAACAGCTTTTAATTTTCAGGAGCCTACAAAGCTCCAGCTGTTGTGAAAGCTGCTGATTAGCAAGCATGAACTACTGACAACAGACTCTCTTTTCTTAACCTTCACAAATGTCTCTGACACAACTTTGCCCTTATGTTCTACGTGAATGAAATGTAATTGAATTTCATGTAGTAAATATAGTTCTAGGTAAACAATAATAGGGTTAAAAGGTGATGTTGAAAAAAGCCAAGAATGAAACAAACACTCCCACCTTCAGGACAAATTCAACTCTAAAAGACACCTCACACTGACATTCTATTATCAGCTATATTCATCGACAACCACTGATAGTACTTTTCTTTAAAATGTCTTTAAAACCTTAAGATACAAATAATAAACCTTGATGACTACTTTCAAACAAAGATATTTCAGTTTGGAGCATTCACAAGAGGTTTATAATACCAATAAACATAAGGGAGGATTATACACTACATTTTCTAAATCCTCACAGGAATTGTAATGAGGAATAAAGCCAATTATGATTCATTATAAGATGAATTGTGAATGTTTAGCACATCACTAGCGCAAGGTTCACCCAGTACTGGAAATTAGCAATGACAAAAAAAAGAATGCCATAAAGTTCAAAATAATATTTTTCATTAAAACAGTTGCACACATAAGTATTCATGAATGGTGTTCTATGACAAAACTCCATGGTAATTTTTGTACTCTGAATAAATCCATTTAAATTATGCACCCTGTGGTGATGGTGTGGTGGTTTGACCAGGAAGAAGTGGGAATTCTGGGATGCTGTGGTCAAACCAATGGATGCTCGGAGTTTGATACTTCCTGGTCAAACCACCACAAATGGCAAATGCAGATACAGAGACTGCTAAAGAACGAACTCTAATTTAAAAAAAAAAAAATTAAAAATACAATGTTAGAAAATTTGCCAGCCTGTAAAGACTGACTGGGGTTAACATCAGAGGACTGCCTAGAGAAGTGAAAAAGCTGTATCTATTCAGCTTTGTGAGGGCAACACTTAGCAGACTATACCCATAAATTTAAGCCTGTACTGGTTTCTACTTTGAAATGATGAGCAAAATGGTTAAAACAACAGCAGTGAACATCATTTACTCTAGCCAGGCTTTGATTCACTCACTCAGAGCACTGCTGAACCCCACTTAGGGAGGTGTGGAAAGCATGAATGAACTGCAAGTATCTTACCCTGCTGTCCGGTTTTCGGCTGTTTGAAGGGCCTGGAAAGGCCCGGAGTGGCCTTGGGGCAGCCCGCGTATCAAAGGACGAGAAGAGGCTTCAGTTCTTCTTTCGGTCTTTATGTTTATTAAATGTTTATCTAAAAGATTTTCTCTCGGCCCGACAGAGGTCTGCTCAGCAGTCAGCCATGAGCACACTGTGCCGCCCTCCGGACAGTCACCTATCTTTATACCCATTGTTACGTGTACAATATTTATCATTTCTCCCCAATCCTTTTTATTTTTATTGTCCGGTGCACTTTCAGTAATGACCAATCCCAAAGTGCCACCATCACCAAAGAAGATGGAGGAGAAGAAGAAGAAGAAGGAGGACAGGACACGCCCCAATTCCTCCATCTTACTTCTCTAAACCCCCCTGTACATAAATCCTAAACCCTGTGTCTCACCCTCTAATTAACTAATCCCTTCACCATTCACCCCGGTGAAATCCTCCTATCCTCATACAGGTGTCGTCTCCTGTGTAGGATCAAAGTCCAGCCACCAGACACTTCTGGCAACATTCCAGGACTCCCGAGCCCCCCAAGGGTGGTCTCGGTGGCTCGGCACCTCAGTCCTGAGGTGCTGAGATCCCACACCCTGCCTTCAGGCTCGAAGGGTCAGCATTTCACAGACTAAAGGTCAGTTTACTACAAGGGGTTTCGATAATGTTCAATGTTTTCATTAGTGATTTGGCTGACAGGACAAAATGGACCCTCAGAAATCTTGCAGCTGTCACCAAAGTCAAAGGATCAGGAAGCAGACTTTATAAGTTCCCTCTGCAGGACAATGCAAGATTGTCCTAGAACTTTATAAACAGAAGGAATGGGCTGAAAAACTGTGAAATTCTACCAAGACAAATGAAAAGTCTTACACTTGGGACAGAGTAAGTCCATGTAAAAATACAGGGATTCAGCTGGCTAGAAATCAGCTTTGCAGACAAGGATTCAGGTAGACCACAATTGGAACATGACTAAAGGAGTTTGGACAAATGACTGAAATTCTCCTCTGACATGTTCTGTAGTTCAATAATCCCAGTTCTGAAGTAGTCTGTGAAAAAACTGAATTATTAATGCTAGTGGTTGGGGTTACAAAAGGCAAAAGTGATCCAGTTCGTGAAGCCCAGATGGATTTCTGAAAAGCTCTTAACAGTATCCCTCAAGTCTTCACTGAGAGCTTTGAAGGGACAGCCCCATGTTTTACAAACTCTGCCGGCATGACTTCCCATCCCAGTGCGAGTCTAGGGAGCAGCAACAGTGACAACACGCAGTAGAGGCATGGGAAGGGAGCCAAAGGAAGGTTAAAGCATCCAAGTGCTCAACAGAGCCAGCTTCCCAGCATGATACTGTTCTTTATCTGGATAGCATTTCACTGGCTCAAAGTACAGCCTCAGTTTACTCCAGTTTCAAACAAGACTATGCAGAACCTCTGCACATACATCCCTTATCCTGAACATGAGGAATATGCAATCATGTCCAGCTAAACAACTAATCTAAATTGAATAAACTATTAGTCTGATGCATTGCACTAGTTAGGAGCTTTGACTCAAAAGTAAAGGCAATTTTTCCACTTAAAAACACACAATTTTTTACCATTAGTTTTCTCTTTTTTCTTATTTTAATTATCTGTCTTGTTCACTAAACACTGTTCAGCACCAATAATAAAAGACACAGAAGTTTTAACAGACAAAAGCTAATTTTGTGCTTTACTTATGATTCATTCTCCATTCTCTTCATCAAATGAGACAGAACACCAAGGCACATGAGCAAAGGTAATTAAAATTTCATAATGCAGTAACAAAAAGTCAAGTTGAGACAAACTTCTTTTAATACCTTAATTTAAAGACTTTAAATATAAATTATAATAAAAGGAAGATATCAGTAAAAATCCCACCATCTAGCACTAGTGAAAGCCCAGCTTACATGGATTTAAATCTTCAGAGTATACGAATCTCTAAATAACTGGAGGCCTAAGAGCTGCCACAGCCTCTCATCTTTCCACAAGCACTGTTAACTATTTCTGCTGGGGACTCCCCAGTTATTTGGTGTTGGCCAAGAGAAATGACCAAGGATCTTGCCTTTCAGATTCAGTTTCTGAGGGAGTAGTTTTCAATTATAGCCTCTTCTACATCTTTTTGTTTAGCAAATTTCTTTCTCTCCATCCATCACTGTATCAAACTGCCTCCTCGTGTAATTTGTCTCCTCAGCAACTCTTGCCACCAGTGCTATCATCATTTACCTACTTTCTAGCTGCTGTCAAAGAAATCAATTTAAATTAATGGTGTCTCAGTGAATAACACATGACCTCAGAAAAACTAACTAGTCAAATGCTCAAAGTGGGTCCACTGTGGCATATGAAGATATCCAAAATGTCTTGTTTAGTTAGAATAATTCATATTTTCTGCTGGAGATTGCTGTGGATTAGATAATGCAAATTATGTGTTGCACTCAACTGTTTTATCTAAAGTAGTTGGTTTAAAGCTAACTCAGCTATTTTTCATTAACTTGTAGCATAAATATTCAGTGCTTGACCCATACATTATCCAAAACACAATGAGTTTTTGCCATTCCTTTTTTCTATGGGATCTATTAAAGCATAGGGAAGCAAAGGACATAATACCTCAAATATTCTCAAATTCTCTCTCTCTGTAAGCCAAAAAGAATTTGCTTCATGTACAAAAATTCCATCATTGTAGAAGTTTCAAAGCAACTTAAGGTAAATGCGATCAGAGAATGCTTCCTTTTTCTGTTTTTCAGATTAACAATTGAATAGTTAAAATGAATCTCAAAACATCTGCAAACCTAAACCACCCTTTTGCAATGAAGTCATAATGATGAACAAATTAAAATACCCCAAAAAATAGGCACAGAACAAACTTTTGTTACATGCTATACTTTTACTTTATATTGTAAAAGTATATATATGGCAATAATTTAAGAAAAATGGTATTTGGGTAAGAACAGACAGTAATGTGCATTAGGAATAACACATAATTAAAAAGACATCCAGTCCATTACTCCCTATAATGTTTTCTGGTTCTCTCTTGAAATGAAATTTCACAGAAAATGAAGTTGGGTGTTAAACACAGCTTTCTTATCCAGAGAACATGGAAGTGTTAATTCACTGAAGTAAGAGTGATAATTGGTTTTGACCTTGTTTATTGTAGAATATGTTGCTGAATTTGTCTAAACAAAAACAGGAGTTTATGCAAAAATCAATTTCTGTATGCTTATTGTATTTGCACATGACTAGTTCAAGTAAAATCATTTTATCTAAATGCTAGGAGTTAGCATAAATATTTTCAAGTAATTTTACTAGTATAGATCCAAATTTAATGCTCCTGTTTATTGCAAATACAGATGATGAACACCAGTACTGCACATTTGCTCTTGCCTAAAATGAAACACTTAAAATGCTTCAATCTATGAAGTATTTCTGGAACTAATCAATAATGAAATGGGAATTTTAAGAGGAGAGTTGACAGCCCTGGTAATTCACAGTTTTATGCATGAAGCTCTCAGTTTATAAATGTAATAATTTGCCAATTTTATTTATTGTGTACCTTCATTTCACTTTCAAATTTCAAGGCTTTTTTCCCAGAATGGTAATAGAACTTCTAAACATCTTAGATCTCTGAACCTGTCCTGAGTTTTATAATAACCAAATTTTGTAAAAACCATCCTCTCATCTACTTCTGCCAGGAGAACGAGAAGTCAGTATTCTAAAATAGTAATTCAGGATTAAATTAGCTGAACTGTGAATGTGGTTAGAAAGCCTAAAGCACAGCAGAATTACTATATTTCCACATAAAAAGGGGTCCATGCAACTGTTATTCAATACTTCCCTGAAATCATCAGACTAGAGTTAGGAAGCAGCTCCTCACAGAAATATTTAACACAGAAACAAGAATAAATGAAAGCTGTTTTAGTATGAAAGAGGTTCTGAAAAATCCATCAGCCGGCTGAAGTGCCTATTTACATTTAGAGGGGAAAAAGAAAGCAAGCAGAACTCAAGGTAGGCTCTGTTACCTGACTGTACAGAGCCTCCTAATTTTTATTTGCTGAGGAGACTTTTACTCCTCATAAGACCAGATGTTTGTGCAAAGGACCAAGACTTCTTCTGGAGCTCAGTGACACATATTCTGAGCCCAAGGACTGTGGATATTCTGCTCTCAGCTTTGCATATCTGTAGTGTTTCCCCAAGATCAAAGCAGGCAATGGGCTCTGCATCTAAGGAGATCAGCACAAAGGTTAAAGCACCACCTAAAGATAGATGGGATTAAGATGTGACTCCTAGCACTTCAGTCCTGTATCATACAGTCCTACTCAGTATTTTCTACCCTTTCTCAGACACCAGACTTTGAAATCTGTTGGCAGTAGTCTTATGAAGAAAAGTCCCCAGTGGAGTTGCACCTGGACCTCCACTGAAACTCACATTGTTCAACATCATCCAGGAGACGTGGATGATGATAAATTTTGCTGGGATAGAATGTCTTGGGAACAACTTATTGGGTAGTTTAGGTAGCAAACATAAAAGCTGATTTGCTTCAAGACCTTATCTATGATACTGGTATGCCAAATTCAATATACCTAATTCATTATGGAAAGTATTGCATGAAGGAAATTTAAAGTGTCAAACCTTGTTTATAGAATGATAGGCTCTTGACTAGTTGGCATTTCTCAGGTATTGAGCACACAGGCTTTAGAGTACACTTTGCAGTTTTATGGAAACATCTACTCATTCCTGGCAATATGATAATAAAAGGAATTATTAGGTAAAGACCAGAACTCAGAAAAAAAAATCCTGTGGCACTGTTGCCTGAAAAACTTGATTGATTGATTTATGTCTCTCCCTCTGTAAAAAACGTCCAGTAAAACTTGAAAAAGAACAGAGAAACACAAGAAGAATGACCAAAGATGTGGGAGGTTTTCCATACAAGCAACTATAAAATGACTGAGCAATTTTAGAATGGAAAAGAAATGACTACAGAGATATGTCAGGAACGTAAAGAAAAAAACCCAAAGACAACAAAACTGTTTCAGGAGAAAAGCATGGAACAATTGTTCATGGTTTCTTATCATACACAACTTAATAAACTAAACAGGAGATGTGTATAATGAAGGAAAAAAAAGAACACTTGTATCTAGGACATTTCAGTGTGTCTCTGAAACAGAATATTGTAGATGTTAATTCCACATGGGTCCAACCAGTAAACAAACCTATGAGTGAGGCATCCATCAAGAGCTATTAAAGAGAGGCAGCCTCTGAGAAAAAAAATCCCTAAAAAGGAGAAAATATTTTAGAATAAACTTGTTTGCTTTTGCTTCTTTAGCAATCTTCCATAAGCACTCTTACAACGAAGACACTGCAGCAGATATACATTTGTTCTAACCCAGAAAAGTTAACATTTATATGTTGATATTTAAAGTAGACATTAACTCAACAATTCATGAGCAGGAACACAACATTAATCTTTGTTTAGCATCAAATATTTCAAAATAGACTATTCAGGAAGTTTTAAAACACTAATAAAATTCCCTCCAGGAAATATATCTCCACCACATGTCTTATTTAGGAAGAATTATAATCATAATGCAAAACAAATTTTTAAAATTTACTCTTTCTCAAATATTCATTCATGACAGAGTGGCAAACAGATTACTTGTTGGATCCTCACCCATCTAACACAATCATGTTCCCAATTCTTATACTAAATAACTACATAAAGAAGGCTTATGTGGCTTTACTCTCCTCTAGGTTTTCACTATTTTGCATCTCTGTTTAAGACCTCTTTTGACACAATATTGCACTAAGTAAACCTCAGCTTCATAGCCTAAGACACCTTCTTTTTAACTACAGTCAAAATTGCATTTCCATATAAATCACTTGCTAACCTACTTAAGATAAGATTTGACACTCTGTGAGCATGATGACCAGCTTGAGAATCTACTGACAATTTAATTCTGTATATAATAGAGGCACAGGGATATTTTGTTAACCTGTTTCCTCATTTCCTTTGGCAGAAAATGTTCACGTTTTCTTGTTGGGGATTGGGGAGAAGACTGAGCTTTTCAAATATCCAGCAGCAAGTTGGGCTTTTTTAATATCCAACAGCATCCATGATACATTTGGAAAATTGCAAAGATGTTTTTAGGCTGTAGATAGTATGAGAGAATCATTTAGATTAGAAAAGATGTCTAAAATAATAATTTTCAATTTTAATCAAGCACTAAGGAGTCCAGACTAAACCATGTCACTAATTGTCACAGCTATATGTCTCAGATAATATTCATCCAGCTAAATAAGGGCTGCAGTCACCAGAGGGAGTGGAGTCAGACAATTGCATCTATTTCATGATAGACAATTTTATCAAATATATGCAACCCACACAAGCATAAATATTCCTACTGAATTCAGCTCACATGTAATTCTTTAATGAAGACATAAACAATACTATATGCAATTATGAGATGTTTACTTCTGAAGATTTGGAAAGCCAATGGTGATGAGAAGCAATTAGTCTCACAGTTTATAATATCACAGACCACTAAAATAGCTGTAACTGGAGTAGCTGATATTCTTTCTGCTCTACCCATATAGTTGTCAATATTTATACCAAGTTTTAGCAGCTTAAATTCACACTCCTTAACTCTAGACACATACAAATATTCTTAGGAGTGACAGTATATTGGAAGCTACTTACAAACACTTAGAGATTTCTGCTACTAACCAGGCATTTGCTTGATGACAAGAGATTAAGAGTTATTTCAATAAAATTAAAAAAAAAAAAACAAACAGAATGAAATAAAGAGCTTTTCACATACATCTCCAAACAAACCAAGTAGTTCTATAACTACTGGATTGAACTGATCATAACTTCCCGAGTTAAAATAACAACATGTAAACTCCTTCATTCAATATGTAACTTCAAAAAACAAAGCTAAGTATTTTTCAGAAAAAACAATTCATAATGATGGAATACATTTATCGAAGCAATTTGTGAATGTACTAAAACAACCAGCATTTTCTACTGTATGTACTAGCAACTTCTACAAAGTAGATCAATAAAATTAAGAGATGTGTTAAAGAACAAAATTGTGCCTTAAAAAACCAAACCCCACTAAATTTTTTGAAGTGAATGCATTTTCCAATGCTCCTTCCAAGATCAATTAATTTTTATTTAAAATGTAATAGATTAATAATTTTAATATTGAAAATTATTTTATTCAAATTTTCTTTGATATATTCAATAAAGTATTTTCTTCACGATATACTTCAGTTAGCCAAAAATACATATGTACTAGGATAGTCAGAAACTGCAAAAGCATACAATATAAAAAACTCTCACACTATGGAATCACTGAAGAGAAAAAAAATATCTCCAACTAAAAAGCTATGGAGAAATGATACAATAAAATGTTCAATTGCCATATTATTTTGAGAAATTAAGTTAGGAATGAAATTTCACTAAATAAGAAAACTCTACTGGAACCTAATCCACCATGAAAAAATGAAGGGAAGTAGAAGGAATATTCTGCATAATATTTCTTTGCAAAGCAGATATTTTTGAAGCAATTTCTCCTAACTGTATGTAATGGATATTTGAGGGTATTCAACAAAAAACTTCACAGAGCAATGTAATGTACATTCCTCTAAGGTCTAGTGATGAAAGCTCACAAGTTTTGCAAAATTTGAATTATTATTTTTCTATTAACTCTATTTACAGAATTTTCAAAGTACTTTCATGAAATCTGGTACAAAACTATGCCTGCAGATTTTCTTTTATAGTGGAAATGTCAGATATTCTTAAGAAATCCAGATATCTAAGGAATTACTAAAAAACTTCCATGTTCTTCTAATGATTTTTGAAAATTTTTATTAACCCAAATGTGAGAACAAGCAGAGAAAGCAGAGTAGAAGAGTTCGTAAAAAACCCAAACCAGACCTCTCCAAAAAAGTCCCGAATCACCACCAACAAAACAAAAAAAAAAAAACTAAAGAAAAACCCCAAAGAATAAATCAACAATCCAAAAGAAAAAAAACCCAAACCCAAAAAAGTTCTGAATAAAATTACTAAGCAACACTGCTCTGAAATGAACATTAGTGCTTGATATTTAAAAAGCACCAGTAGGCAAAAATAGCAAAACAATGAATAGATTAATCAAATGTCTTTCTTACTAAATAATACTTTATGACCTATTAATATTCATGATAGTTCCAGAAGAGTAATTCTGCCTTGAAGTAGAGACACAATGTTCTCGCTTGTGGATTAGCTGGTGATTGTCTCCTTTAATGCCCAGTCATTACTTCTTATGCTCTGATAGCATCTTTCCCCTCTCCACCCCACCTCCGTCAAGAAGAAAGAGCTTCCTTAAAATAGTCAATAAAGCAAACTAATTATAAATTATTATTTTAAATTTTCCTTGAAATTTCCTTAGAACATCTACATAAAGGCTTTTGTGGATGTTGGAACACCATTCATAGCCTAAACCCACAGGTACACTGCTCTGCAGATATGAAAATATTCCCATAATTCACAACATAACAAAAACATTAGCAACACTACTGTAACTCACCACAGTTAACTGATTCCTGAGCAATAAGCAACAGATCAATTACTGAGGTACTTTGCTAACCATAGGCAAATATGTGGAATTGTTTGGTGTTTACTCTTCCCCCACCATTCTGTGTCATTCTCCAGAATAAGCTCATTGAAAGATGTGCAAGACATCAGTCTCTGGTATGTGGAGCCAGTGACAAATGCCATGCAAGTTAATCTCCACCAATCCCCTTGTCTGAAACAAAGCTACTATAACTAAGGTGTTTTGTTCCAGTCCTCGTCCTCTGCAGCCCTGTATTTCATACTGCTGTCTCTAGTAACTTACATCACCAAAGCAGGTTCCAGGTAAATACACTGATAGGATTAGCGATCAGCAGAGCTCAAGGTTCATAAACAGCATCTCTTAGTTTCCCCAGTATGATGCCCAAAGAGCCTGTGAAATATTTATTTACTCATGCAAACCTATGGTGGCCATAAATATGTTACTGGATTCCCCCAAAACATGAATTAAAATCAGTTGGCATCAAAATGAGTTGATTTAGAAACTCATGTGAGAAATTTCAGGCACACTACTTTAATTCATGAAACAATATTTAAAATCTTAGATATTTTCTTGTTTCTAATTATCAGTTTAAAGTTCAGCCCACTAATATAAGAGGGTGCATTTTCTTCCAGGTGAGATTCTCTAGATTGAAAATACATATAACACAGGTAAGAATTTGAGAGCTAGATCAGATTGAGCAAAAAAAATTACCATGAAGTCCAATAGCTCCTGCTCAGTGTGATGTTTACTGGTGTTTTCAGAGGCTAGCGATGAAATACTACACCCCCAGGAACAATCTAATACACTCAAGTTGTTGCTGAAAAGGAATTAATGGTAGCAGGAGACAGAATAATACCTCTTCCCCCCCTCAGAAAATGTTTCCTCTACTATTTGTTAACATGTTTTACTACTGAAGACTCATCACAGCCATAAAGCTCTGACTCAGATTACACACTAAATACAATATTTGGGACCTCATATTGAATTAACTTGAAATATAAATTACATAAGGTTTTTTTTTAATTAGCCTTGAAGATAACTTAAGGAATCCAGTGGGAAGTCTCATTTGCTTCATTGAGTAATTCAGTCTAGGCCTTCCAAAATTTAGATTTTGTTGTAAGGTTGCTTAGTTGTTTGGTTTTGAATTCTTGTCCATTTTGCTTCAGAAATGATGGTTCAAAAAAATTTCTGAACATGCACCTGTAATTATTGCATTTGACAATTTAAAGTAGAAGTAGAGCTATTATAATTAAAGCAGTGATGTTTTAGAATATTTTTTCAGGACTGCGAGAACACAATAATAAGCATATATGTTCATAATGATCACTGTATTTACAGGAACTTCTGGCTGCTTCCTTTCCACATGATTCAAGACACAACAAAGCATTGATTTTGACAGGCATATTAGTCACTGGCCTCAAAGTTTCTCCTAACAGGTGAGCCCAAAACAAGTTCTGTAATTTTGGACCAGATCAAAAACTTCCATAGTATCTGTTATTACTGGAGTTATATAAATCACATAATACCAATACTTCAGCCACAAGGACTGCTTGAAGCCCAAATTTGCTATCTGTGACCTGAATGTTATTTCCAAACTGAGGGTAATTTTAAATATACAGAATTAGTATGTACAGTAGCAACATATAAGATCCCCAATAACTGCTGCACAACAGATTAGATATTGTTTACAGTATTGAGTGATGCCTGAAAGCACACATAATTCCAGCAAAAGTAAAAAGCATGGTTAATAGAAGAATGAAAATTAGGTCAAATTTTGTTCTGCCAAGATAATTCTCACACTTTATTGAATGTCATGGGGTAGTTTTTAAAGTCAAGTCCTCAGTGCCCAAAGCCCTTCTGTGGCCCCTTTTTTTTGAGCATTAGACAACATCAAGAATAGTAACAATAGGAATAGATACAATAAGGAAGAATTCTGAGAGACATTGGTTTTTTCCCCCTTCATTTTATGCAGGATGTCAATTGATCAATGGAGCTGTTAGTTCAATTACCTAAAATAAATTTGGAGTTTATATTAATTGCATTCAATCAGTTTAATTCATAAATGTCTAAGTTAGTGTATTTGTTTCTACTGAAATTACAAAGGGAAGTGCCTACATATACATCTGCTGAGTGATCAAACAGAATAATTTATTACTATTTATTTCCTTGTGCTATGCCTTGAGATTTTACAGCCTACCATGAAGGCCACTTGAAGTATCTGCTTTGAAATTTATTTATATGGGAGGAAAACAAGTAAGATTATTTATTTTAAAAAAGAACGCTAGAAGACAAACAAAAGGAGACAATATTTACAGTGAACACAAAATTATCATGATACCACAGGAGACATTAACCAAAGAAAGAAAATCTTTGAAAAATAAAGGAAGCACACTGGTTGAGATTTACATTACAGAGCATATAAACTGTATTCCACATCCCTTTTAGCTTTTGTTCAGTTCCTTCATACTAGGATTTTGCCTGCCCTTTCAGAAAAAGTTAAATATATCCTTCCCCATCTAAAAAAATGTTTGCTGATAAAAAATCCTTGGGACTGGATGAGGAAGGAATGCAGAAAAGCAAAACAAAACATTAAGATGGAATTAGATCACTTTTAGGATATAAATTTACATAATGTGGCCAAAGCAGTGGAGGACTGAATCAGCTGATTCCTTCTGTCCCAAGCTCCAAAAAATCCAGCTAGAGCTAAACTTTCTGCTTTATCTACCTGTGTTAGAGGAAGTAATTTTTCAGGTTCCTCTCTGCACACACTATTAATTTAACTGTTATGGAATATAGCAGACAAATAATTAGGAGATAGATGCTACAGCAGTACAATTTACCCCTCCCAATATGAAAACAGCCTATAGCTAGAAAATAGCAGGTAAAACTTTACAGAAGCCAGTCATGCATCTTCATCTGTCTGCAACATTCTGTGAAGCTTGGCTGAAACGTTCAAGGCTGAGATACATTCCTTGTTTGTTACTGCCTCAGCATCTGACCTTCTGAAAGGGGAAAGGGATTTTTTTTATTCCATTGCACATAGTTATTTACATTTGGCTGTCCAGTCTAATGTGTATCCATGTTGTCAGATGAAATGAGACTGTCAAAAGTAAATCACAGAATACAAGCAAGCATGTATATGTATGTATGTATAGATATAGAATTATGTGCATATTAATACCGTCAAAACAGCCTATGCTTCATCTTTGCCCTTAAGGTTGTTCCTTTTCTACTGCTGGAGTCAAAAATAGAATTGCTGGTATTTGTGAGGAAAATTTCTAATTAACTATGCCAATGAAAAAATTCCTACCTGCAAATGCTAATGAAAGAAGACTGATAATTAATTCCAAAGATAGACATTCCTATTTAAATAAAATGCAATTGCCTAATTCTTTAAAAAGAAACTACTTTAATGGAGCAGTTTGTTCAATACCACAATGGATATGATTTTTAATCCTATCTGTGTCCAAAGTCTTACTTAAGTGTTTTTAAATACTATTTGAAATCACAGCTGGAAAAGTGCACACTAGTTGTAGGCTTGATTATCACTATCCCTGTTTTAGGCCAAGGTTGAGGACACAAATTTCCCTTATTCCTTTTCTCACACCTTCTCCAGCTTTATCAAAAGTTATTCTATGCTCAATAGAAAATGCTGATGGACAACTACCTTTACAAAATGAGACTTCTTTAATGATCAAATAAACTTAAGTTAACTACTGTACGATGTATATTTTAGCAGTGCTATGTACAAACTGGCTCGAAAAGAACCCTTGTGGTATTGCCATGCATAAAAACTGTGGTGCTGTGACCCCCAACGTCCTGCCCAACCTCTACCACCTTGCCTTGGCATTTCTGTGCTCATACAACTTAGATTTCTGTTACACAAATAAAATAAACAAACAACTCCTTTGAATTCTGTGTGGAAGCTTTGAGTAGGATCAATTTCTCCATTATCACAAAGCTGAATTTTCTTCACGGCCATTTTGAATGAATAAAAGTCAGTAACACATATTCCAGCAGTTGCACAAACATCAACAAGACCTTGATATTTCTCAAATTCACCCCTTCACTACAATTAGGGATAGAGGCTAGTCCACTGGGAACAGTAGGTGTTAAACTGAGATTAGGTCCCATATAAAGGTAAAGGAATGGAAAAAAAACCATGAAAAACACACTGTCAAGTTCAATTGATGGGATGCTGCAAGAGGTCAAAAAATTCGAGAATTTTTTCTTTGAATTAATGGCTAAGTCTTTTAAAAGTCTCCAAATGACAAGTAACACTATCATATTTTAGAAGACAATCCCCTGGAAATACCATTACTCAGTTATAATCTTTCAGTCATTAGATAGTTATGAAAGTAATTTGGAAAAAAATTTCATGTTTTTCCTTCTATTTGCTCAAGATGTTTGAAAGTGTCCGAGCTGGTGAAAAATTATCTTTTCCATATTGTAAAATGGGATAATTTTAAAGATACAACATATAATCACAATGTAGCATAATAAGAAAAAGAATAAATCATTACAGTATAATAAAATAGAATGTAAACTCTAAAGTATTAAGTACTTAAAGAAAATCCTGGGGGGGGGGGGGGAAGCTTTATTTGTATTTGGAAGAAATATTTGCAACCTTTTGAAGGTTAATTTATTGAAGAAAATTAAAATGTATCATTATTTTGTAGGTGGATGCTTAATTGAAGAGATTTTTTTTTGGAATAGTGTGTGAAAGATGTGCTGTGATGCCTTTTGTGTACATTTTCATACATGGATCTGGTTCCATGTCTATATTAATTCTCTTTATCGTGGTAAATCCAGGCTTGGCATTACTGTAACATCTCACCAGCTTTGCCATAGGCAAGCAACACAGGCCTCTGGAGAGGGGCTGTCACATTTGCTTTGCCTTGGGTTGGCATGGCTTGTGTGGAGAGCTTGGTTTCAGCTTTGTGTCCCCTTGCTTAGCCATAAGAGCTCCAGCTGAGTGACCAGGTGCCACACTCAACTTGCTTTGGTTTTGCTTAGCTTAGTTTACTATTATAGCATTATATAATTTTTGTTAACGCTGGTGAGATAGGTCAAACTAACTGAATTCACAGTGTCTTAAGATAAAATGAAAATCGAACTATGATTAATCCTCAAATTTACTTCAAGAGTATTTATTTTATCTTCATGACAGAGCCTAATACTTTGTCACATTTCTTTGGCTTTCTAGGCACACACCATGCAATGAATTAGCAGCTGGTTTTAGGTTTTATTTTTCAATATTCAATGAATACATCTAAGTTTTGTTAATGACATAGAAGAATGAATCTTATTCTAGAAATCATCTTCTAAGATAGCCTTTTAATTTTAAATAGGGTCTTCTCCACTACTCTACTGCACCAAAGAAACCTAACTGATTCCTAATCTTATATAATCTAATGTTTTCATTAACATTCAGATTAAGGCAATGCTTAACATACCATATGGAAATTATTTTCATTATTCAAAAGTCCATTAAAAATACATAACAAAAAGCTATTCTTATGTCTGGAGTTTTACAACTATACAAAACAGTCCCTCAGAGACACATCAAAGTCTTATTTCGAAGAACAATGTTATGCTTCCATTAATTCAATGTTTGCAAAAATCATGCTAATGCTTTAAACATGTCTTTAACCTTCTTGGATTGCTGTATATGATAAAGACTTCTATATCAGCTTCTACATCTATGCACTTCATCACAATCTAGAAGTACAATAACTAGCCACATAATCATAGTTAATGTGTTTTTCTACAGATGCTATAGAATTCTGTTCATTTTTGTAAGCCAAACTTGTATCACAACCTTTAAAAAAGAAATTAAGGTATTTCCTAGTGTTTTGCTGCTGCAGATTAATTAATTTACCTCACCATCACAATGTCCTAATAGCTCCCATTTTCTTCCTCCACCTTATTTCTTGGCTCTGCTCACACTTCTTTTGCATGAGTTATGGTCTGACCCCTCACTTAATCAATTCAGGTCGCACAACAGGATTGGGGTGGGATGTGGAGGCTGAATATTTTTCTGCTGACTTAGTAAGTGACTCAGAGGAGAGACTGTGACTGTTAGGGCACTGCAAGAAAGCCAGTCAGATAACCTCAGGAAGCAGGATTTTTTTAGCAAGTTATTTTTAGGAGCAGTAAGTCATTTGTTCAGCTAAGCTGCATCATAAAATCACACTTTCTGAAAGACTTTCAAGAAATAAAAATCTAATTCAATGATAAAAAACTAAGGTACTTTCAGGCAGTCTGTCTCGATTATTCATTTCATGTTTATTCTTTTTGCTTTCCATGCATCTTTTTTCTTTTTTTGTAATATCAACTCACTACTTTATAGTTTAAAATGAAGCAATTTTATATCCCTTTTTAATTTGACATCAGCTGAAGTGGCTGAGTGCTCATCTGCTCAAAGATAAACTATAAGAAGCAACAGTCTGTAATTACTCAAAATAAAGATACATTAATGGACTAGTCAACCTATGATAAGTAATTATGAAAAGAATTTACGACAAACTTGATCTGCGCTGCCCTGTTACTGAGTTTAGAGCAAAAGCTTCTAAACCAAAGTCAGATTTTAAGATTGAACCTTGAATTTGAGGTAGACAAGAGTGAAAAATCATCAGTTCTTATCTGGATATGACAAAATATATGGATATTATTGTATAAAACCTCTTAACATCTTTCTTCTGTCTGTTAACCCAGTGATTTGGTCAGGCTGTTAGTTTGTACTACACACGTTTGTCCTGAGACCCCTTTGGCATCCAGAGAACAAACACCTTGCAAAACAACACACCAAATCTTAATCTCCTTCTGAGTCCTTTGAGGCCACAAGGCACCTAAGAGAAATACTACATTTGTTGCTGGGTGTGTCAAAAATGATCTTACCAGCACTCATAAACAAAGGGTGTGGGAAGGTATTTCGGTTCCATTGATTATGTCTTGACCACACTACTTGCCACTTGCACACAACACAAACCTATCAATGCTTGTTGGCATCAAGAAAGATTATCCATGAATTCTCCATTGCCAAACTCCTTCATAAATCAGGAAGCTACTGGGTATCATTGATTTCTGCTAAAAAAATTTCTGCTGTTTCATGACTATTAAATTGTGCTAATTTAAGTACAGCACCTAAATATTTCATGCTTCAAAAATCAAAAACCTTCATTCAGAAAAACAGAGAAAGAGAAAGTAAGACTCAAGGAAGAGGCTAGTCTTGGTACTTACGAAAAGCTCTGTAGAACTCCTCTAGATCTAGGTGCTTGTCACTGTTATAATCATCATATTTCAGCAAATCGAACACAGAGCAGTCAGACGGCTCCTTGCCAAGCTCATCCCGTTTTATTACCTGACAAGAAAATTATAACCATGAAATTACATTTGAGCTCTTTGAGTTCTCTGGTATAATTAATTGTTTCTAATAATCATTTAATAGATCATTTTAAGGTTGCTGTGGGGCAATGAACTGCAGCTGTGTAAAGTCAGGGATTTTCAGTTACTTTGTAATTATTTATTACACTTTTTAAAGTTAATACCTTTAGGACAGACTCTGAAATGACACAAAAGTTTTTTAGAACATAGCATATAATGGAGACAGACTGAAGCACTACAAAGACACTGGGAATTTTTAAGCTGATTTTACTTTATATGTACAAAGAATGGTGATTAGAAAACATTCAAATAAACCTAAAATATTAATTTTCCAAGTATAAATGGCATAATGTCTTTTTCTTCTAATTTCTAACCTACAGAAAGTAAACACAGACGATTCCAAAAATAGCTAATGTAAACTCTTACTACCCTACTAATTGTATCAAGTCCTTACAGGCTTTTGGCAAGCCTATTACCTTACCAAAACCTGTTATATAAGCAGCTGACCTGAAAAGGTTCCTGTTTCTCAGTGGGGACACATACAATTTGTAAATAGATCAAAATTAATAGCTGTTAGATTTTTAACTCTGATGAACTTATCCCAGAGAAACATTCTTAAATATATGCACCATTTTGTTTTAGGTCTGTGTATGTCATAGACATCTACTTAGATTCCAGCTGAGGAATTTTTAAGATGCTGAGAGGGATTTAGAATTGTCATATTATATGGGGCATGTATTAGGAGTGTTACCTCATAACTGAAAGAGCCAAAACTAATGCAACTTTTTATTGCAATATTGCACAGTTTACAGTTTTATATTAGGCACTGAAATGAATGTAACTGCAGTTAATTTCAGGTAAAATAATTACTCTTCTAGTAATTATCAGTCTTCTATGATAATTGCAAAACCACTATGATATTTATATCAACAGAGAATAACTTCTGAAAAACAAGGGATACAGGGGCTTTTGTGTTTCAGTTGTTCTGCAAAGGAATTTGTCCAGTTACTATTCATGCAAACACAAAATACCTGAAAGAATAATAGGGAATAACAGGAGCATTAGAGGAAAAGACACAAACATTTTATGCTACCAGAAGTCATCTCCTACATAATAATATAAAAGCATTATAAAGGATAATCACCTTTTTAGTACATTAGAGAGTATGAAAACCATTTACAAAGGTAAGAAAAATCACTACAAAACCAGCTTTTGCTATTATCAATTAAAAATACATAGTATGCTACCTGAATATTAGTGCTAACTACTTCCCATCCTTTAAAAGCCTTTTTATTGAGTTCACATTAAAGTGAATTAAGAAAATATGAAATTGTGTAGATCTTGCAGCTGGTACATAAAGGACAAAAGTGTAGTCTGGGAAAAATTAGTAACTCTAAACCCATTACAGTTATACAACACAAACTAAATATGCAATGGCGTGTATTGGAAATTTTAGCAATCACTGAAATTTCAAGGCCATGAATATTCAGTATGAAAAGCATTGTTCCTCTCATTGTTTCATTGTTTTAAACACTTGCTTTCACTACCTTCAACTGTACAAATAAAGATGAAACTTTACACCTAAGGTTGAGGAAAACCTTTTTTAAATCCCCAAAAGACCTGGCTTTATAGTACCACATTTTAAATTTAAAATTAATGTTCTCAGTTTCCATTCTTCAAACTAAAATCTGTTATCTGTTCAAACTGACCAAGTATAAATGAAAAGTAACATTTTTTTTTAAGAATAATTAAAAAAATATTGGATAGATTGATTCTACTATTGCAAAAAATGATACTACAGACAGGTACACGTTATCATCCTGGCAATTACTCAATTTTTCTCTACAATAAACCTACCATCTTGATTAGAGATAAAATATTTTAATATAATATAATATTTTAATATATAATATAAAATATATGTTTGTTTTTGTACAGACATTTTTATGCTGGTGATATACTTCGGAATTCTTTGGAAAATACTCTCACTGTTGATAAACCCTCCGACCTGTGAGTTTGTGAGGATAGAGTTTAGAAGATACAGAAGGGATTTTGTCCGGTTTTCGGCTGTTTGGAGGGCCTGGAAAGGCCCGGAGTGGCCTTGGGGCAGCCCGCGTATCAAAGGACGAGAAGAGGCTTCAGTTCTTCTTTCGGTCTTTATGTTTATTAATTGTTTATCTAAAAGATTTTCTTTCGGCCCGACAGAGGTCTGCTCAGCAGCCAGCCATGAGCACACACTGTCCTGCCCTCCAGACAGTCACCTATCTTTATACCCATAGTTACGTGTACAATATTTATCATTTTTCCCCAATACCTTTTATTCTTATTGCCCGGTGCACTTTTAGTAATGACCAATCCCAAAGTGCCACCATCACCACAGAAGATGGAGGAGAAGAAGAAGAAGAAGGACAGGACACGCCCTAATTCCTCCATCTTACTTCTCTAAACCCCCCTGTACATAAATCCTAAACCCTGTGTCTCACCCTCTAATTAACTAATCCCTTCACCATTCACCCCGGTGAAATCCTCCTATCCTCATACAGGTGTAGTCTCCCGTGTAGGATCAAAGTCCAGCCACCAGACACTTCTGGCAACATTCCAGGACTCCCGAGCCCCCCAAGGGTGGTCTCGGTGACTCGGCACCTCAGTCCTGAGGTGCTGAGATCCCACAGGATTTCATATGATAATTACTCTTAATTATCTCTGTCTCTGATTTCCTGATATAATAGCTGTTCCAACCTGAATTCTCTTGTGCAGGATCAAGCCACCTCCCAATTCTCCAATGGGATCTGTTGATCTGATCAACTCTGTGATCAGAAGAAAAGTTGACCTTCACAGAACTTTTGGGTTGTTGCTTGGCTTTTCCTTTTGACGGGGAGGGAGACTAATATTCTATCATGAGATACGGCACAGAAGCAGGTACAACTCAGGGTGTGGGGATTTGGATCTGGAAAAATTTCCTGTTTCTGTAGCAACTTGAACTGCAGATCAACTGAGATATGAAGTTACAAGCCATGTGACACTCCAGCAAAGCCAATATGCCTGCCTGACAAATTAAAGTTGCACACTTCCTTCTAGAAGTTTTTTGCAAGACATTACTTAAAAGTGTAGGACAAATAAAATAAAATTCCATGTATATGATACACCATCATGTAATCACCCTTGTGTTTCACAGATGATCCAACAACACCTCTTAAATTTTAAATTCTATTTATCTATTAATTTCTGTCCATGGAGAAGAGCAAAATACAAGGAAATTGTTTCTTCAGCCAATTCTTTAAACCCAGGCTGCCTACTCCTTGGTTAAATTAAATGATGATTTCTTAGCAAGGCAGAAGAAAAACTGGCAAGATTTTTAGCAAGTCACATCCTAGAAATAAAGTATAAAGGCTAAAGCCTGATTAAAATTGTTTGCACAATTTTGTGATTGTGCCATACAGGTCAAATATGGACTATTTTATTTCCAACTTTTAAGCTGAAAACACATATCAGAGAAGATTGACAAATACTTATGCCCACAATACTTAGTTTGAATTTGCATTAAGACAATGAAGCATTTATTTTCAATATTATAAACTGATAAAAGCAGAATACACAGCAAAGCTGTTGATGGTTCATGATGAAACCCTATAAATACTGAAAAATTAGAAACTTACTTAGATTTTCAAACTAAAGATGCCTTTTCCAAAAAATGAAATTTATCCATTAGAATTTAGTACTCTTTGAAATATGGAGGAAGGATTTGCATTTTCTGGAAAAGATTAAATGCCTAAAAAATACATCATACAATTATCTATTTCCTATGAAACACCATACTGTCACTTCAGTTCAGAGCCCCTCAGAAATTTAGTCAATACAACTCCACATTTTAGAAGATTGGGAAAGTTAATCTGGTTAAAAATTACAAACTGCACATCAGAATAGATTGTTTCATTCCTTTTAATCTGATTTCTGACAGTCAAAATGAAAAATATGTGGATCTTATGAAACTAGACGACAAATAACACAACACATCCTTCATTGGCCCACCTTACCTGAAGTGTTATCGGTCAGTGCTTTTTTGCTTGCCTGTGATTAATGGTCTTTTTGTACCTCCCTCTCCAAGGAAAATGCTACATACATACAACTACAAACAAAACCTTCCTTTAAATCAAATAGGGTCCCTCAGTTAATGTGCATCCATCTTCCCTAAAAACAAGTACCTCATCACAACAATGGCACTCAGTGCTTGATAAAACACTAAGCACATCAAACACCAGACATTGTGAAAACTGTGCTCCAAATTAATTCTGACTGCATAAGGGGGGTTCAATTACTTGTTCCACCATCTTCCACAGCAGTATAATTTTTTATAAATTAAAATAATTGATTAATAATGTAACCAAATTGATAATAAAGGTTGGTAAATTGTTCCTTGCTTTAGCTTCTGTTAATCTAGTTAAATCAATATTCTTATAACTTACCACCAAGTTCTGTAGGGCAATAACACAACCCTCTATTTATAGTAGTGTGATACCTTTGATATATGTAAAGATGTAGGACTTGTGCTTCACAGAATGACACAGAGATCCCCGAGCAGATAGCAGAACTGCTAAACCCACAGCTAGTGACCTACAAAGGCAAGTGCTCAATTGCATTTGAAGGTATTACCTCAATACTATCCCAATCTGATCAAGTTGGATAGCTCAGATATGAGATGCCTTTCTGCAAACTACTACAATGAAAGGCACATTTCCCTGCCTTTCCAATTCTGCATTTAGCAGAGGGAAACCCTAATCTGACTAGGAAGATGTAAATGTGTCCTTAGGTATCTGCAAATATAATGCCATAAATGCCTAGCTCACAGTGTAAGACCAGATTAGGTATTAGGGCCACATACATAGGCTGGATAAAATTCTACATCTCAGAATTAAACCTGGAGCCACCACCACTCTGAGCCTGTGGCTCTGGACTTAACCAAGATAAAACAATGAGTGCAAACAAAATCCTGCACCATTGTGCCAGTCCTTTTCAAGATTCTTTTCAAGAAATACAGCTTGCTCCTGCTTCCTTCACAGTCTGCAAGAATATAATGGGAAATACTGCTACTTGATAAAATCAAAGGCACCTAAAAAATATCAAGATGTTGGAGTTTGTATGGCACTCACAGTGTTTGTAAGCGTTATCTCAGTACTCATCCCTAAGGGAGTCTTAATGTCTCCCAATTTTAAAGTCTCTTAGAGGGTTCTTATTTTTATTTTGAACCTAGAATTGAATATAGCACATGTTTATTTTTTTTTCCTAGATCAGTGATGTTAAAAATAGATAATGTAAGCTAAATAACATGTCTCTAATTAATGGCAGAAAATAAATAGAACTGTAACTCAATATACAAAATTTTCTTCTGCCCATGTAACATGTAGTTAAAACCAGAGTTGATTAAAAACACAAAGAGGAGATAGACTCATCATCCCCTCTCTGAGTTCCAAGCCCTTCAAATAACTCTTAACAACAGCACTGATTAGATGCAAAATCAGAAGTCTTGAAGGTAAAAATTAAAATGCCAGGGTCCAAGCAAGTATTTTGATCAGTTTAAGAAACAAAGTCAGACAGAGATGCAATTTATATAAGTTGTACCTATGCAAACAAATCCCACATGAAGTATCGACTGGCATAAAGTGCAAAAGCATTATCATTATTAGAGAAATAAAACCAAAATAACTTTGTTTTTGCAGGAGTAAGGATGATTTTTTATAGAAATGTAATTTATTTTCATTTGCCCTACTTTAAGCTGGTAAGTAAAAAAAATATATTCAGGTATTTGAAGTTACAGATAGCAGTTCATAAATAAGGATGCTAACAACTTCTTTTGAAACTAAAACCTGATAACTGAAAGGAGGGAAAGGAAGGGGAAAATTTTATTATTATTATTATTATTATTATTATTATTATTATTATTATTATTATTATTATTATTTCAACTTGCTTTCAGTCTATGTCACTTCCCTTTTCTGTAAAATGTTGCTTTCTTGTTTCACTAGTGTAGGACACAAATTTAAAAAGACCCACTAAGTCTAATCAAGTATAGATTATTTCAGTTCACACACTTCTTCCTTCAAAAAGAACCTTTGAATTTCATTGTTAAGCAATGAAACATTTTTAGAGCCTATGCAACTTTCACTGATGGCAACTAGAGCAGGCTTACTACTTATAAAATGGCAGTTCCACCATAGTAGAATAACTGCATTCATAACTGGAAAAACACATTTTATTCCCATGCCTACTCATAACACTTCAGCTTTTTTCTTTTATACAGCAAAATCAATATACAGTAATCAGGCAGTCTACAGTGATAGAAACATTGGTATTTAATTTACAAATTTTTATTAAATTCCGGTTTGGGTTTTCAGAAGATAAAATAGATAAACAAATGAGTCTGTTAACAACTGAAAATTCACAGCTAACCAGAAGATTCAATTACCTTCCATTATTTTGGATTAATTTAAAATGTGTCAATGTGCTTTAAAAACAAACCAAACTTTCAAGGAACCACCTCACCTTACTGGAAACCTTGCAGACATGTTGCTCAGAGATGATGAAGATGATGAGAGTCCTGCCTGTTTCACAGGTCTCAGTTTGGAAAGATAGATACTCTCTCTGTTTAGTACCTACTTCTCAAAACAGAGTGGTCTAAAAGTTTGAATTCATAAGTCCTTTTAAAATCAAGCCACATCTCACTTGCCAATACAAGATTTGGAAACTAAAACATTAAATGAGTCAGATGTAGCGATTAAAGCAGTCAAGGCAAAGAAGAATTTATACTGGAAAAAATGTCCATTGAGCCTGCATGGAGCTATGTAACCCCCTTGCTTTCCTATTACATTTACCCAGTGTATTGGAGTTAAAATTCGTTTTTAGCTGCAATTCTGTATTGGACTACACAGCCACGAAAAATATTATACCCAGATGCTAGAATTGTTCAAACAGTAGAAAAAAAAATAGTCTGCCAATTTTTAATGTATTGCTATAATTCTCAAAATACTTTAAAAAAAAACCCCAAAACAAAACCCCAAAACAACACAAAAAAACCCAAAAAACAACTCCAAAAACCTCAAGCCTTTCTTAGTATTTGAAATAGATTTTTTTTAAGAAGAATACTACTTTTGCTTTTTGGGGGAGAAAAATACTTGTTTCTCTTGCATCAAGATGCAAATTCAATAACCTTATGACTTTTGTTCCAAAATACATCAATAAAATTGGAATACTGCTGTCACCATTTCCAATCTCCAACTGATTAATTTCAATTTTACATTAGGTAAGATGACTATATGGACACCTATGAAAGAATAAATGCAATCCAAGGGCCTGATTGCACAGCAAGATTGACGAGATGTAAAATTTAAGATGCACTATAAACTGAAATTCAATATTCACGTGAACATAAATTAACTTCAGAAGTCCTTGTTTTCCACAGCAAGTATGTTTCCTTTCATATCCCCTTAATATGATTACATTTAAAATGCAGACAGGAGCTATTATTTATGACAACTCTGCAGATTTCAAAATTTTGACTGTGAGCACAACTGAGAAAAATTCCCCTAATCCTGAGAACATTTTCAGGAGTAGGGTAATGTCTCCCTGTGGATGGTTGACACTAACTGGAAAATGAAAGTTTCATGGGCCAAGATAAAGTGAGGGAGCAATCACTCACCAGTTACTGTCATGGGCAAAACAGACTCAGCCTGGGGACAAATTAACTGAATTCAACACCAATCAGACATGTGTAAGATAAATGAGCAATATAACTAAATATAAAAACTCCTTTCCTCCAAGGGGCTAAACTTCACTGAAAATATTCTCTACATTCTCCCTCGCCAGCAGAGCGTGGGGACAGGGAATGGGGGCTGCAGCCAGTTCATCACACGTTCTCTTTTCCACTCCTTCCTCCTCAGAGGGAGATCTCCTCTCAGTCTTCTCCTGCAGGAGACATGAACTGCTCCAACATGAGTGCTTCCCGTGGGATGCAGTTCCTCCTGACCTGCTCCACGACTGGTCCCTTCCAAACGGCACAGTCCTTCAGGAACTGACTGTTCCAGCATGGGTCTCTCATGAGGTTCATTGACTCCCTTGTATCCACCTTTCCAAGTAATACAATAACAATGCAAACAACACTAACAATGAATTTATTTGCATTCATCTGTAGGTTGAATAATTTGATGTTTCTGCAATGAGCTTTAGCAAAAACAAAACCCACATATTTGGGGTTTGGAGATGACTTGTTTCCATGCTTGTGAAAAAGAACTACTTTAGATCTCCCATTATAAATTCCTCTTTATAGAAAAAAAAAGTATGTTGGGAAAAGTATGCACAGAAAGTTTGAAAACACAATAATGGAAGATTTTTAAATTATTATTATATTTTAAAACTATATTTAATGTACACACAAAAAGGAAAACTTTACATGTAGCAACTGAAGAGAGAAGAATTAAATATAGTTTGCAAATCTATAAATGTGATTCCTATCTACGTTATCTACTCATATAGTGTGTTCATAGATATATTATTATTTATAAGATACATACAGGCATCAAAGTCCCTTAAAAGTTGAAGTTCTGAAAGACTCTAAGAGCTGCAGGAAAAATCAATATTGGAAAAGTACAGAAAAATATTTTTAAATCAATCTTTTGAAATAGTGTACTAGTAGTTGACACGATACCTATATTTGCAATCACCCTCTGGTCCTTGGAATTGCAACTAAAATTTTCAAAGTTAGCTGTATGGAAATGATAACTCCAGCATATTTCATAACACTGCCATGCAACACTGCCATATCCATGAACAGGATAATGTTCAACACTCACATCTAAAAAATGCTATTTTTAAAAATTTTAATCAGCTGCCTAGTATTAGACTCATGAATACAGTTTAACCATGATTGGGTTTCTAGTAATCAAGGTACATTTGCTCAGTCAACACTCTTTAATAGAATCAATCCTTTCAAGTAGATTAAGGCTAGTGCTGTTATGCCTACCAGAAAAGCAATTACTGGTTTAGATCTGTTATTAGTTAACATTTTCTGTTTAGAGACCACCATGAACTCTCTTTGCAAGACTTCTTCTGCACTTCTCTAGCCTCACCTAAGATAAAGCAGTAACACTTCTTTAGTATTACAGAAGTGATTTATCTCACTATTTTAATTGTTTTCAACTTCTACAGTACATCTATACACTTGATGATAGTGTGCTACAATAATAAAACAACTCATGGTCACAGCAGTCTAGAGTGCTCTAACACACTGCAGTATAATTCAAAGCATTATATTCAAATTTCTAAATAATCACGACAGAATTTCTGAATAATTTAGCCATTCAAAATTTCTCAAATTAAGTTTTTCATCTCAGAGAATCACATTTTCTAAATTATATTCCCTCTGTACATATCCTGAAAAAGACATCTGAATTGTCACTGTGCTAATAGAAACAAAAATAAACCTTACCTGAGATAACTCATTAGTATCCACAAGTCCATTGTTATTTGCATCAAAATAACTGAACATTTGATCTGTAAGAAGTTTCTTTAATGCCATTTTCTCACCAACAGATCTATCTTTTGATTGTGCAATGTATCTCTGGTTTTGTAGATCCAGTAACATATTTTTTACTTCAGTGTATTCAGTAGGTTTGCATTTATCCCCTAAAAAGAAAATACACAAAACAAGATTATTTGGAACTTGATTTCCTATTAAAAGTTTAAAGGTAAAAAAACCAAACCTGAAACATGAAAAAGCATATAGCACTACAAACAGGGTTCTTTTAAGAGATGAGAAACTAATTCTGTAGTAGTTTGAACCATAACATTTATTTGTCTGGACTTCAAATTAAACCAAAAACAAAGTATTGCAGTTTTAGATATTTTCTTAGACAATGTGTTGGGTTTTTTTTTAATAGAAACTAAGGAAACTTTAATCAGTTTCAAAGCCTGCACTTTTTTTAATTTATCATTCTTTAAATGTGTGCCTGAAGATTTATTAAAGTTTTACCTCTAGTAAAGCTTTTCATATAAATGTATGCAAAAACCCCTGCAAATATGACAGAAAAATATATGCTATATATTTCATAATAATATGTGACTTCAGAAAGAAGAAATTACTCTTGAGTGCTCATACACTATCTTTACCTTTTCATTTATTGAACATAGCAAGCTTATTTGAACACGAAAAGGTGGGATTGCAAAAGGAAGGGAAAGGATATCTTTGACAAGATCTGATTTACTCCTTTCATTATCAAGTCCTCTATAAAGTGGAAAATGTTACAGAAATGTCCTGCATACAATGATTACAGTCAGTACTCATTTTGAAGCAAACCATAAAATAATGTATGCCTGGTGTTTTCTTATGTCAGTTGCTGCATATTTTAAACTGGATAGAGAAACAGTTTCAAAGAGTTTTTTGGTGGTTTTTATTAAGATAATCTTAGGATTTTGAAAGGGCTTTTTATAAGATGAGACATGCAAATGTGCACCAGCCTAACACCATCTATTTGTTGTAGATGTATATTCGCAGTTAGCCAATATTTAACTTTAAGCAGTGACTCAAGACTAGAGCAATATACTGATTAGCAAAGAAAGAAATTTTGTAATCTTCTTTTTAGTCACTATTCTGAAGTTACATGGATTTATGAGAAACTACTATTTACCTCATGGAAACTGCGGAGGCAGTTTTTTTGTAAGTGGATCTTTTAAGAATTATTTAATTTATATGTATGGGACTGGAATTAATTATTTTGGTTTATTTAATGGCATGTGCATTGTTATGGTGATATTGTGAACATGTCCACAGGCATTACAAAAGGCAGAGAGGGAAAAAGTTCCTAAATGCTTCTCACTATCTTAGAAAGACTCAGATCTAGAAGAGAAGGATTTATGATAGATATTAAATCATGGAAGAAAAAATGGCTTTTGGAATCAAAACCACTCTAGCCTTTTTTGTTTTGGTTTTTCTAAAAGCCACCAACTGCTATATAACTATCTAAGTAACAGAAATAGACAGACCCAAGTTGTATTTAGCTGACAGCCTAAGCTATGCATAGTATTTGCATATTTGTCCTCATCTGCCAGGGGCATGAAGATTGAGGCCATACAATTTGTAAGAGTTGAGTTCTGCATGACTGCTTTTCAGAGGTCTAATGCAGAAATACTCAGTAGGGAAACGTGTTTATTCCTCTGGCATTCTGAAGCTGCAGTGAGCAAACCTTGCCATCTGAAGGGATGCAGGCTCCAGGTGGTGGGGAGGGAAAAGAGCACTTAACTTGAACATACTCTAATTCATTTGGGTGAACTCCAAGAGACTGGGCCAGAAAACAAGTACCATCTTTGTCTCCCCTAGAAAACTTTTCTGGCTGTGGTGCCTTTGAAAAGACAGTCTGGCTGCAGGTGATGACAAACACCATTTTGCCCACACTCATGGCAGGGATGCAGGGATGGCAGGGAAGACAAGACAAATCCTATTTGTTAGTTAGTGTACAGCTATCAGAGCTAGCTGCCACATTCAGATTTTAGCCCCTAAAAAGATCAGTCTCATTCTGCAAGTTTAAAACTGCGAATAGCTATTCTTTACAGATACAGAACATAGTAAAAGAGTTAGTTTTTTTAAATAACACCTGTTAAGTCATGGATTTGTCACAGGAGCACTGACAACTTGCTTCATGTCTGAGTTTAAAAGAGAAACTCACATTGATCAGTTTTCTTCCTTCAAGCACAGAACCATGTCTGTCCCTTTAATGATTGGCCAAGAATTGAGAAGAGGTTTTCATCTCAACAAAGGCAATAATAATGCCAATGTTCATTTGAATACTGAAGATTATTTAATTATAAATTCTGGACAACTTATGCGCAAATCGCACAAATATTTCCATGAGTGATTTTACAAGTCATGCAAATTTAGAGGAAAAACAATTAAATGTATGCATCACATGATCATGAAAACATTGCAGTAATTAGTTGCATTTTTTACTTTTAACTCCAAATAGAGTTTATGGAAAGAAGTTGTAAAAGAAGTTTGATCACAGTCCAGGAAAGACATTTTAGTGTACTTTAAACATTACCTTTACATCTAAAACTTAAGGAAAAATGAGCTAATGCATTCTGTCACAACACCTGTTCAGAGAGAGAATTCAGAAAATATCTTTTCCATGACACTTCTATTTCTCTTTGCACAGCACAAACTTCTGTAGCTAGAAAAATAGTCCTAAAAGAGCAGTTAAATATTGCATGTTTATAAACCATTTATACATTTTACCAGAGGAGAAAATTATTTGTATTATTTTTAAATAAAAAACATAAATGCTCTCTAATAAAAAATAATCTGAGAGACTGCTAATGCCACAAGTTTGGGTACTTCCTGCAGAAAAAATTTCATTCACAAATTCAGTGAAGTAATCTGTTAGAAATACTATATTATGTATGTTTTGATCTAACACCCACTTTCTAAATATTACTATAAATTTTATCAGTTCACTTGAAACCAGTGAAAGATGAGCTGCCAGTTTATGATCTTAGCTAACTAAAGTTGAGGTAAACCAGGTCTCCACATCTATACTACATTAAAAACTTTTCAATTTTATACATAATTGAAAGTAGTCTTTACACCAACATCTAATATTTAAGGACAAGCACGATGGATGGATATTACTGACAGATGAAGGAATCACCAGGAAACAATGAGAGACTCCTAGTGAACACAGGCCACAATTTCATTAACAAATTGCTTCTCATTGTCTTGATTGCCTTTTACTGCAATATTTGAGGAAGTGTGAAGCTGATGTTTAAATTACAGGAATGAGGCTCTGTTTACAAGAGACCTCCCCCAGGCTGGAGTAGCAGCAGAGAGAAAAATTCAGTTGCTTTATTTATGTTCTAATTTAGTAAGCATTAGTTGCGAAATAGTTGTCTCAATGACACATGAATGGTAAATGGGGATTAGTATGTCAATCTTTGTAGTGAGGAAAATTAATTTATGCTTAACAAAATTGAGAAAGACAAACTACTGGGAATACACTACACTATATTACTTCCAAAAAGGCCTACTAAATTCTATATAATTAGCTACATACATGAAAGGGTAACTGACATGTACATAATTTACTGACTTAATTCCATTTTTTAGTACTTTTTTCTTTCATTTTTGAACAAGAATTCCTACAAAAATAAATAGCTATTTTCTGAAAAAAAAAATCCCAGAAAGTAATAATAGAAAAAGGAAACACAATATTTGCTTTCCTGTTCGTTTCATTCATGGAAAGGACCAGTTCTACTACACAAGAGTTTTTCTCCAAAAAACCAACCAACTAACCCCAAAACAAACAAAAAACCCTCAGTAAAAAAACCCTCAGTAAAAAAAAACCCTCTACCATGATTTATTTCACAAGTTTTAAGCCATTCTCTATGTAATCATAGAAGATGTGCAGAAACCTAAAAGTGACAGGACAAACACAATGGAATCTGAGTGCAGGTCTCCAGTTCCATATTTTGCTCTTTCTGAAATAGTGATATTCTTAGGGTTTAATTCATTCAAACTCAAAAATAGTAGAAAAATTGAAATATTTGCTGTTTCCATCCATTCAGGGCAACAGTTTTATAGCTGTATCCCTGTTACCTAGGAAACAGCTTAAATTTAGATTTTGAGTGCTACTGTCCTTCTAGACAGTATTGAATGCTGGTATCTGCCTAAAACAGAAAAAGAAGTTCTGTTGGACAATTAGTTATGCTTAATTTGTAAGAGAAAAATTATCACAAAATTAACTAATTATTTTTGAAAATGTGGGAAAAGAACATACACATTCTTATCACCTACAGAAAAATAATAAAGAATCAGCTAAGTTAATAATTTAGGGAACACTCCTTACATCCAAAGTCAGATCTCAGATTGTTGTATTTTGTAGTTTTTGGAAAATCATGAATATACACAAAGAAGAAAAGAATGCACACATTTAAAAAACACAATAAAGCAAACCATTTGATTTCTCAGTCCTTTCACCACATTCATGGTTAACACTAGCTTTTCTTTGCCTGAGCCACTCCATTTAGCAGGAACAACCCCTGTGTCAGAAAGCTAATATTCATAGCATATTTATCCCTACAAAAGACATCAGCTGCTGAGATACTACTTGATTCTGAGCTATCTGTAATTTGCAGAGAGTTTTATCTCTATCTATTGATAGATTTTTATCGATATCTATTTAGCACAAACAGTTTCCACATTATTGTTTTAAAACTAAAATAACTTTGGATCTTTCAGACATGGCAACCAGTTTTCAGTGAAGCATATCTCATATGAGCAGTTTTAAATAATCCAAAACAGATTTATGCATAAATCAGATTGTAGGTAATGGAATAGACCTGATAAGCAACAACTTCTAACCTTCTACATTCTGAACATATTCAGAATAATTTCACTGCAAAATCACAAATTATATTGCTTGGAGCAAACATGAGAAATTAATCCAAGATTATATATATATATATATATATATATATACATACACATACATACAGAAAATTATACAGATATGCACACACACATTCATATGCACATTCACATGGACATATCTGATATCAATAAATTTCAAACATAACATAAGGGGAAACTTGAAGGTCTTCATTCATTCAGCTATTTCTCAACATCTGTCTATAGTTAAAGCATGGAAGTTGTACTCTTACTTGTAGGCCTAACAAATAAAGAGACACTGTAGACACGGAAATTGCTTAGGTTTATCTGAAAGAAACTTCAAGTCAGATATCATTTCACAATATCTTATTTTTCGATATAAAATTCATATCTTCCAAATCTAGAGGTCAAAAGTTTTGACCCTTATTCTTTGGTCTCATTGAAGCTCTGGACTTAGAAGAGAAACAATCTCACCCATGCAACAGAACTAAATTTTGACCTATGGCCCAGAGTTTGAAGCAGGTGGAGAGGAAAACTTTACACTCAAAGCAAATAAAGAGGGATTAACATCAAAGCTTTTCCTTGTTGAAGCTACGTTTTAAATAAAGTATGAGAATTTGAGAATTTTCTACTATTTAAAAAAACCCAGGAGATTTCAGGCCTACAAATTTTGGCCCAACAGCTGCTCAGATTTACGCATTCAGACGTAGTAAAAAAAAAGAAAGAACAAAAAAAAAAAAAAAAGACATTTTGAATATTTTGAATCTGTGTTTGGCTTCTGGGTTTTTGGGTTTTTTTGGGAGGACTGGGGGGCTGGGTAATTTACACACAGCAGATGTGCTGCTTTCAGTCTTATTGTGCAGCATCCATCCAAACTTTCTAATGAACATATACAATTATCTAAATCTAAATTCAGCATTACTGCCAAAGTCAAGATACTTAGGTGTTAGGGACTTCAACTACTCAATTCTGTTGTGCAAATAGATTTAAATAGCTACAAATTTTTTTAATGTTCAACAGTGCTCTCTATTGTTACAGAATATACATATAAAAATAGCTCCCACATAAACAAAGCATGCAATTATAGAGAAACAGGCACACAAATACAAAAGTTTAAAGTTATATCTGTTATTGTCCTTGAAAAATACTTCTAATTAATTACTATAGCTGGTATATAAAACAGAAATTAATTTAGATTTTCAAAGCCTTAGATGTACTTTGTAAATAAGGAATAATGTTGTCCTTTCCTCAGATACCCCCAGTTAAAATGTCCTGAACCACTGCAACTCTTCAAAACTAAAATTCATAAGACAAAAATAATAATATCCCTTAATACCACATATTGGCACAAGTCTGGTGTCCAGACTTATTTGGGGATACATATAATCAGCTTTTCACTGCCTAAACAATCAATAGTTCAGATATACTACTCAGATCTTCCTTAGAGAAATGCCATTTAGCTTAAGAGACAGCAGAAGCTGTAATAAATTTGCATTAAGACTGACCAAAAAAGTAACTGAAAATCAGTTACAAAAAGTACTGAAATCAGCTTTTGGGGTAGTGATCTGTGTTATTCTTCCGGTTGTTAATGCAGAGTAGTTCTTATATCACAGATCTCTGGATGGAAGGAAACAGGTCATATAAACTTTCACCTTCAAGCTGGCATTTGAAAGCTCTAGCAGGTTGGCAGTAATGAGCAAAACATCATTTTCCACAGCTGAGGAAACAGTGAATGTTGGGATTGTATGGACTGCATGTTAGCACCATAAACACTGTTAGCAGTGCTAGTCTAAAACTGGAAAATACAGGACTCTTCCACAGGATTGACCCTGTGGTGAAACAACTCAAATCCACACTGATTTCATACAGTGATAGCACTTCTCAGCACTTCTCATGTCTTTCATGCTTACTTTGAGGTATTATACCACGGTAAAGAAGAGATGAAAATGAGTGCATTTTACAACTGAAGGGTTTTGGTTTTTTTCTTGTATCCAGCTCAAGCTTTTAGATCAGGTTTTCTATTTTGTTTCATACACTTTTTAAAAAATTAACCTTCTGTTTCATCAGTAAACATTAATGCATAACATTAACAAGATAATCTCGGCTTCCTTGTCCTCCTTAAAAGAAATTTGAGAAAGAAAAAGAGAAAATAACTATGTCCCAAAGGAAGGCATTATTAAAAATGAAGGTTGAGACAGAAGTTTAATGCAGCATTTTATTTTCCCCTCTAGTAGAGTTAATGCAACCATTGCTGCTGTTAGCTTCCTCCCACAGGGCTTAAACAATTTTTGACTTGAAGTATCTTAAGCGATGCTATGAAAGTTGTAAAACGCTATAGGCCTACATTAAAAAAAAAAAAAAAGCATTCCACATCCAGCAAGAAAACACTTGTGGAATGTAAGCCTCACCAGAAAAATCTATGCAGAATTCTACTTCTGCTTCTTGGGAAGCATGTATCAGAGGGCTCTCTCTTATTAAACACAAACAGAGAAACAGAAAGCTACTGAAACAGATGAAATAATAATAATCTTCCTTTTCTCAAAAGCTTCCCAGAAACGTGGAGTATTAATATGTTATGAAGGTAAGGAATGAAGAGTGGGCTAAGCCAAACTAAAAAGGTACTAAAATTTTGGGGGATGAAAGAAAAAGAAGACAGTTCTATTGCTCCATTTCTATTTCTTGTCCACCGTCACCTATGCCGACTTTTTCCTTTATTTCACCTTTAGCACGGTTGGGTTTTGCTGCAAATAGCAGAAGTTGTTACATTCAGTCTTTTGTTATAAGAAAAGGAGGCTCAGTTTTATTTGTGTGCGTATATATATGGAACCAAAAATTAACAATAACTTGGCATCACACACACTTGTGTCTGAATTTCTACTCAGACTCCTACTTGAAGTTAGAGTGGTGTAAATCAATGCAGAGAAAGACAAAAGCCAGGCCTACATAACCAGACTTGTATTTAGAGATGCAGTATGAACCTTGCAAAGTTCTCAGATTATGCACTAAGTTTGACCAGTCATCCTTAAAAAGTGTTTTGTTCATTCTTTTCTTTCACAGTCACAGAATAGGCTACGTAGAGAAAACAGATCAATATTTGAATTGAATACTCCTGAATTCCTAAAAATACGTGTTTTGATACAGGATTATTTTTATATAAATTTTATATAAAATCTCTGAAATAGGTGGTCTGGTTTACGTATGGAAACATGTCAGCTATCATAAAATAACATCCAACACTTTAAAATATGGACTTTCAACCTGTCAACTAGCATGTGCCACAGAGCAACTGGGTACATCTATCCCCTCACAATAGATGATGTAAACTGACAGTTTTCATTCTATATGTCTCCTGTTTAAAGATAAATGAAGACAGTTAGTGTAAGATTTCAAAATATGCAACCTGCAAAAGGGATACAATTCTTGCCTATTTGTAGAAGTGTTATTTCCACATCTGCTGTTTCTATTTTCCTCCTTTCAGACTTGGACTTTGATGTAAATAGACTTCCAGTCTCTAAAAACAAATTCTGAATGAAAAATAAGATTATAGGCTGTCTTTTGGGGTATTTCTCTTTAGGGGGATTCTCATCTCACACCATGCTAAAACGCTCTTCATCAACACAAATTTTGTAAAGTTTCTGCACAGTATTGAAGGCATACAGGTTCAGCTGGTTTATGGAGAAGGAGCCATGAGAGCAAATGCCAAGAGCAGAGAATCTTTCAGGGACTGAATTAAAGTAACATCTGCATACTATAAAGACCCTTAACTGTGAAAGAAAACCAGTGAAAAGGGCCAAGTTTTCCTCCAAGCTATTAAAGAAATCATTACATTCAAATTCTTCCTAAACATAATGGAAAACTAATTTTCAAACTTCACACACAAATCTATTGTGAAAACACTTTTGTTTCAATTTTCAGATTACTAAACAACAGGTGCAAATGTCAAACAGGTTAACAAATAAGAATAGATACATTAAACATTAAATGCCAATGAAAAGTAACCCCCTGACACGTAATATTGCTATTACAGTTCCAGAGAAAATACATTAGGAAATTATGTCAGAAACAGAGTGTGTATATAAATATGTATACTTATGTGTTCTAATGATAATAAAGCAACAGCCTGGTTCAAATGCAAATAAGATAAAAGATGAGTTGTTTAAACCATTGAATGTTGTAAAGGTGTAAATTACCCTGTTAAGAATGGGAAAATTGTATCTGCATAATACTGTTTAAGATACCATTGCAGAACAAGTTTAGCTGCTGTTATATTTTTGTTGTTTCAGAAAAACAGGAACACAGCGGGAACACTATAATAAAGTACTAGCTGTTGTATAGAAATAATTGGAGCTATAAACAAGTATCCTCAGCTCTTATTTTTGTACTAAATAGAAATTAAATCCACAAACTCATTTAAAAAAGCTCTAGAAACAAACTTGATCTATAAATTTCATCTTAGTTGGTTGCTTGAAGTAGCAGGCATAGATTTGATTTAGATAAAATTCACTCAATTTTATTTTCTTATATTGAACAACACCATGGTAAAGAAATAATTATTTTGAAAAAAGATATTCCCTTTCCATACATGACAGAAAATGCACAAATACAATTGTACTACTACGATCAGATTACTTAGTGGATTTTTTCAAACTATATTCTACTTTTATAGACTTGTTCTAGTTGAAAAACAATGTACAAGAAATTCATGGAAAATGCATACTGTGTAAAACATATTTTATATGCAATGAAAAGTGGTGACAATATCTCTAGTGATTCAGCCTGACTGAATTCCACATACTGGCACCAGACTTTTCCCATTGTAACTAATAAGACACACAACACAAATGTTCAAAAATCCTTGTCTAGAAATAAAAAAGCGTGTATTAATTACTATTAGTCTTGAAGTCCTTTAATTCCTGTATCCATAGGAATACAAATCTGATTTAAAGACTGAAGTCTTTAAAAAAAGCAGTACACTGGAAAGAAGATTGTACTGTGATATGTACCACGCATGTTAATGGATGAAAACCTTATTTTAAGGATTTGTAAATTTATGCAGGTTCAACCTAAATTTACCTCTAGACCTTAACTGAAAAGGAAAGAAGAGGGGGAAAAAAAAGGTGAAAAAGAGCTTCATATTATCCTAATTCTGAGATTATTTTCAAGTTTGGTAGTTTTCAGAGCTTCCTACCAGTGAAAGTAACCCAAATTTAGTCTGCCATCTGACTTGGAAACTGAATTCTATCTTTTACAACCAATGGGTACCACAACATTCATGTAATAGAGGCAAAGAATGTTATTGCTGCTGCTATTATTATTACTACTAGTGCTAATACTACTACTATTATTATTCCTGTTCTGAGAAAAGAGTGGAATTAACTAGTAAGATTAACTATGTTTACAAGACATTCCAGTAGCACTGAAAAAGCAAAAAGAAGGCAGCCAGATTAAGGCTTTCCAAAAAGACTTACTCTGCAAATAACCTTGAAAATGAAACTCAATCTTTATTTCTCTTCTTTTTCTACATTCCCTATATAATAAAGAGGAAGTGGTGAGAATGGACATAAAATTTTCTCTTAGAAATTAAAAAATAACCTTAAACTGGATAAATACTGAGATGCTAAAAGTCATTCGTACATTTGCTGTCCTGCTTTTCTAGAATTGTAAATATAGCTGTCTTTGGATCTGGGTTAATAGCGGGCTCTTTCTGGATTCTGTTTTGCTTTAAGGGAAAACATGAATCCAAATATTCTCACCTCCATATTTCTCAGAAATAATTAATACATTATATGTATTGGCAGGAAATAAAATGAACAGCATTTAGATACAGATTATCATCTTTTTAATGAATAACCTTATCTTGCCTTCCACCTTCTCCATTCTGTTGTAAGGAGAGGTAGTCAAGATCCTCCCACACATATAGAAATATATTTTTGAAGTCTCAAACAGACAGTAAATATTAACCAAATTAAATTACCAGTAACCAGAATTGTCTGAGATGCAAAGAACCTGTGCATTTACCTTTTGCAAATTCTTAGGATTGAGAAATATTTTCAGCCTTGTAATAAATTGGAAAATGTACCAGCATGTAAATTGCAACATGGCGCCTTGTGCATATACTACTCATAACATAACCCTGGAATAAATAGGAAAAGGCTGGAAAGCAAGGGCACATGACATGCAGTTCTTTAACAGCTCCCTTTTTGTTAAATTACTGATTCTTTAAAACTCTAAGGAACTGCCACTATTTTTCAATTCAAAACTTTAGTGACTTCCAGAAATGCCCTAACCAATTAAAATTACTTTGAGTCCCACCTGGGAATAACAACCTTTGTTAAAAGCTGTTAATGATAGCTAATTCAGCAGGGGATACACAGCTGTGTGAGTAAACAGAAACTGCAAGAAACCACAATAACTATCTCCCAGAAAGGGATTATCTAGTTATATTTGTAGGTCAGCTGAAGTATGTTGCAAAACTTCAAAGCAGCTTCATCCTTCATGACTTGTAATAGGTTTAAAAACATTGGTTATTCTTCAAAAATCCACCAAGACAAACGGTCAGGAATTTGGGGACTGCATTTGAAATGAAATACCCAATACATGGACAGCTTCATAGCATCACAAGCATCACAAGAACTTATATTTTCACAAGTCATTCTGAGAAAAGTAACTAATTTGAGAAGACACACTAATGAAGGTGGAATTTGTTATTTAATATGAACCTATCCCCTACACCAAATTCGCTGCTTAATTTTTTATGCAAATGCACAGAGGTTTCTTGTGGAAGGGCCTTTCAAGTCTAAGAATAATTAAATAAATTTTTTCAACCCCCTTGAAGAATGTTTTCTATTTGGATATACTATGTATCCCAAGAGACAGGAGGTGTATACCCAAACTTCAAACTATTCTAAATAACAAAAATTATCTCATTAAGAAGAGAGCATTTTTCCTTAATTCTCATGTTCAGTAAATTAGTGTGTGTCAGTAAAGTGAATTACACTGTATTCTCAGCTGCACTCCTAAAAATAAAGCAGATCTGACCTCAAAGAAGGTGGGGGCAGCCTTCCTAAGCCTGACTGAGTGCCCAGGCTTCAGAGGTATCCCTGAGGCATCTTCGCAGGCTCAGCCTCAGATCCTGAGCAGGAGCCAGAGGGCAACAAGAATTTGAAGCATTCTTCACGGAAAAGATTTCAGTGTGAAAGGCCTAAAAACATACTGCAAAAAAGTGAGACAGCCTCACCAAGTCACGTTCCTTAGCAGGCAGTGGGGCACAGTCATGGCACGACACTGACACCTCTGGCTCTACAGGCTTACCCATTTGCTGGCTCACATCAACACCCGTGGCTCTCACAGGGGAAGCCCCTTAATTACAAAGCACAAGCTCAGGTGCAGTTCAGGTGCTGAGAGCAGACATTCCGGCTATAAACTGAGAAACCAGCCTATACCTTAATTGGGTATAATCTTCTAGGTTACCATTAGACAGCTCTAAGGCACTAAGAAAAAGGAAGATTAAAAAAGCCTTAGCTGGATAAATTCCTAAGTCCACACATGCCAGGTTTGTTATGAACAGCAGACCAAGCAATTCCTGACCTGTGAAGGTCACAAGCAGGTTACCAAATTTATCATTCCATTTTTCCCCCACGGGAAAAAGAGACCAGACATGTAAAAAGAAAATCATCATGATAAGGAAAAATATTTTTATAAGTAGGTCTGATTAAAAAAAAAATTACAATCGCTAAACTTTTTTTTTAATTAATATTTTACATCAGGACAGAAATACTAAATTAAGGATGTGAGCAGACACACCAACTTCTTTAGCCGTGCATGAGCACAGAACACCCTCAATAGATACTACTGAAGCTAAAGCACATACCAGTAACAAACATTTCTGAAATATACCATTTCAACATATACATTAAAAATAAGTATATGATGCAATTCATGCTGAACAAAACACAACCACTGCTACAACTGTCACTTTGCCAACCAATCTTCTTGCAAAGGGTCAGATTCAGATATAGGATTCTGAACTCAAATCTGAGCATAAAGTAATTTTATATTGCATATCTCAGCAAAAGACTTGAGGAACACTCAGAAACTCTTCTCAGCATAAAATTTTCCCAGTTTAGGATTCACAAGTGGATATATATTTAGCCAGTTATTTGAGTGTTCTTTTATCTCATCATCAAGGCATGCTGCCATGTTATGACCTTCTGGAACACAATCTATAGTAAATATTTTCCTTCAAAGCTATTCCTCATCACACAATACTGATGGGGACTTTTTTTTTTTTGTCAAAGGTAGTCCTCTAAGCAGAATTTCACCAGACATATGTCATATAACTATTTATTGGTGTGCATTAGATATTGTCAGATATGAAGAAAAATATTT
Organism: Zonotrichia leucophrys gambelii; assembly: GCF_028769735.1. Taxonomy (NCBI): domain Eukaryota; kingdom Metazoa; phylum Chordata; class Aves; order Passeriformes; family Passerellidae; genus Zonotrichia; species Zonotrichia leucophrys. The sequence goes on along the minus strand of NC_088173.1, from coordinate 21,398,294 downwards.
TGTCAGAACAGAGGTATTTGGTCAGCAACAAAAATGGGCTGCTAGAGAGTAGCTCTGTAAACAGATGTGGTTTCTGTTATTGTCCTTTTGCCATCTGACATGAAAATCACATCCAATTTATTTAGATTAGTATTTGTTCAATGCTAAAAATGTCATGCTCAGCAAATATAAATGCTATCAGTACAGAAGAACTTATATTCTAAAGGCAAATTCACAGAATATGATCACTTACCTCTTTCCATTACCCATTTCTATTTCTCTACCACTCAATTTTCCTTGATGGTTTCTGACTTGTTAAGTGAGTTCATTTACTCACTACAGTAGGATTAACTATGTTAAAAGCAAATGAGGTCCTTGCACTCTTGTACTGGCACTGAATTCTTGACTATCAGAATATTTCATTCCTCATTTACTCAATGAATTAATATGCAAGGTTTATCTAAGAACTGCACACTGAACATTCCTACACATTACTGCAGTTGCTCTAGATAATCTTCCCCCACCCCAAAGCAAACAATGATAAAATACTCAATGTGCTTTCCCTGTGGATATAATGTTTCTATCAAACAGATGGGTGGATTTCTTCAATCTTTCTAACAAGAATTAATGGAAATTAAAAAAGGATTTATTGACCAGTGGCAGATGGCTGAAGGATTTTGCTTAGGTACAACTCATGTAAATTACAAAAAAAGCAAATTCAGCCTCTTCCTATGGACAAGAGGTTACTCCTGCATTAAATTAGGAACATTGTGTTTACTGTTAAAAGAAAGTAAACACTTTCCTTTTTACAGGTGAACATTGCTTATTCCAAAAGTCATGTGCTTGGGAACACTAGGCCAAGGGAACAAGAAATTTGCTTCACAGGGTCACAGAATAGGAAAGGTTGGAAGGGACCACAGTGGTCACACCTGGCCCAACCTCCCTGATCAAGCTGAGTCATCAAGGAGCACACGGCACAGGATTGTGTCCAGACAGTTCCTGATTATCTCCAGTGAGGGAGACTCCACACCCTCTCTGGGCAACCTGCTTCAGGGTGTACACACCCACAAAGTAAAGAAGTTGTTCCTCGCGTTCAGGTGGATCTTCCTGCACATCAGTTTCTGCTCATTGCTTCTTGTTCCATTGCTCTGCACCACTGAGCAGAGTCTGGAAACATCCTCTAAGACCCTCCCTTCAGGTACTGACAGACATTGATGAGGTCCCCTCTCTGTTGTCTCATCTTGAGGCTGAACAGGCCCAGCTCCCTCAGCCTGTCCTCATAAGAGATGCTCCAATCTCTCAGTCATCCTGGCTTCCCTCCACCAGACGTGCTCCAGGAGCTCCATCTCTCTTTTGTCCTGAGGAGCCCAGAATTGGACACAGCACTCCAGATGTGCCCTCACCAGAGCTGAGCAGAGGAGCAGCTGGAATGTTCTTCCCAATGCACCCCAGGACACCGCTGGCCTCTTGGCCACAAGGGCCCTGCTGGCTCATGGACAGCTGGGTGTCCACCAGGACCCCCAGGCCCTTCTCCACAGGGCATCTTTTCCATGCCCATGTAAAATCTAACAGCTCTGGGTCTAAAAACATTAGGGCTGAAATTTTAGAACACAGGTTGATTTTTTTGTATTCATAGTAATTTGTTACTATGCAGAAAATTTATTTCTTCCTAGATAAAAAATTATATTTGAAAAGAAAATATGATCTCTACAAAAATAAAGAATATTTATAAACCCAAAATAAACTTAAGTAGATTCTATAAAATATTTAATAATAACTACAATTTTTACTCATTCACAAAGGTCTTGATAACCTAATATAATATTAAGTTACAAGCTTGGAAGCCTCAGAAATTATACATAAAAAAGACAATTATTTATTTATAATTCCCCATTAAATGTTTATGTTTCTTGAGTTAAAAAAAGGAACTCTTCTATTTTATGTTCTATTTTATGTTGTAATTACAGAAACTAATCAGATGGTTAATCTATGTTTCTGGTAAAAAATAAATCAATTAAAAATCTCTTCTGTCAAGACAGAATTGTGCTTAACCTATATGTACATTTTAATATAATTTGTATTTTAATATGCTTCTTATAATCCATTTAATTTTTAAAAGCGTACTGGAAACAGTTTAGGATGATGGTTTGGGACACTGGTTTAGTGCTTGTTTTTTTTTTTTTTTTCCCTCCAGAACAATAACCTAGATATTTGTGTAATCTATCTGAAATCTGCTCTCTTACTGAAAAGCCCTTTATGTGAACAGTTAAAATTATAATTACTGGAGTATTTCAACTCCATCTAGATAGTAATAGTTGCAATTCCAAAATATTAATGGATTTTCATGCTATAGGATTTAGGTGAAGCTAGTCTTTATCTGCCTTGAGAGAAATTGCAAAACCAGCCCAAAGTGATGTCTAAGAATAGTTACAATACAATTTCTGGTAAATTTCCAAGACTAGCCACACTGCCCCCATATTTTATTTGTTCATAAAAGTATTTATGTAGATATTATTAACACACATATATTATCAAACCTACTCAGAAATTTAAAACACAGTTCTGGCATTGCATGATTTGCAGGTAGATGAGCACATTCTGAAGAATAGCATGCAATTAGGAAAGTAGTCAACCCTGACTACAAGAACAAAATGCACTTCGAAACAGTTTTCTTTAGTAATGCAACAAAGGTACTTGAAGAGCTTGAATGGCTACACACACAGGTAAATTGTGGGACATAACCCACCATACGCATTTATCAAAAACAAGTTTCTTCCAGTTCAGTCACTGCTAATATTGCTGCTCTGTTTAAAACAGTAGCAATTTAGCTATAAATATTTAGTCTACAAATCCAACAGGACTGCAATAATTTAATGAAAAGGCAATTGATTGAGAAAAAAAATATAACCCTACTTTTGACTTATCACACTAAAATATTATAATACAAACATTAATATACACACACACACACACACAGAGAAATTACTGCTTTGGCAGAAAAAGACTTCTACAGACTTGGCCAACCAAACAAGGAACCAGTTTATGGAACTACTTAATGGTTCCATGGGTAAAACACAATTAGTGAAGTCAATAAGTTGTCACATATGCTTACTGCTGGTAGATTACAAAGCTGTCTTCCACGTCCTGTTCTCAGCCCACAGTGAGAGCTATATTCTTAGAAAATGTATGTAAAACTGGTTTGTGAAAAAGGCAGCTAGAAAACAAAAAATAAAATCTTACTAACATGATACAAAGATACATATTCCTTATCCCAAGTCCAACTGAATTTCCACATATTTCAAGTCTAAATAATTTAACTCAAAATTTTAGACTTTTCTGCTGCCTTTCAACTGCAGTTAAAAACAAGTCTATATCTTTTACTTTGTATTTACTATGGGCTTGAAAGATTTAAAAATTAAAAAGTGGGAAGTGAAGCCGTTGAAGTATTTAATGCTTAATTGGACTTAATGAACTTTAATTGATTTTTTAAAGAAGTGTGTGTGGGATGGTAGCCTGAATTTTGCTCCATACTAAATATATATTTTCAGGGAACATTCATACTGACTGCAACTAACTTATCCTTTGAAAGGTGTGTTGGCATTCTAATGATTTTTCATGGTAATGATCAAAATAGATCACTTTTCTCACTTGAATATTTGCATTTTAAAAAGTCAAGTCCTCCTATGATTTACTATTATAAAATATGACAATTATTTGTATTGTGATTAGTCCAAACAAGATGAAACATAAAATGTAGCTTCCATCCATAAGATAGAGTTCTGAAATTACCAGATGCAAGATGCAATATCCTTTTATTTTGTCTTTTTTCAAGACAGACCAAAGATATAAGTACAAGCCAATTCTAAATAATTTATACGCAAACTGATTTATTTTTTCCTAAATCAATAAATGCACAATTCATATTTTTTTCAAAAGAGTTTATTAACTACTTTGAACAGATTAGTTTATGTGCAAGTCATTGACCATGAAATTTGAAGAGAGAAGCATAGCACAATGATGCAAAGGACAAATATATAAGCATTAAAATACTTCAATGTTTAATATAAACCAGTGATGTGAGTTTTTTGAAATCATGCTTTCAAATTATTTCATGCAAGCAAAACAAGGCATCAATTAGCTGAAGTTCCTCATAACTCCCAATTAAAGTTAATTGAATTAATAAATTGAAAAAACTCAATAAAAAAAACAGTTTTCATGGAATCTCTGATAGTAAGAACTACAGCGTGTAGCTTTTTCAAGAAAAAAAAATGACAATATTTATGGGAAAAAGTAATTTATCTTGCACTGAGTCCTCAGTAGAAATACTCAAGAAATATTTCTACATGCACAGCAATGTCCTTTGAACTTTCTTTAGCACTTCCAAACCTCCTGAAAATATATTTTCATTTTTTCCCGATTTCTCCTCATCTCTCTTCTATTTTGTACTCTTCCTTTTATTCTAAGTAACATATTCCTCCTCCTCTCAATATTTACATTAGAATAAAATGATTTCCACAGTATGTCTTAAAGAACACTTTGCATTGAATATGCAATCTCATCATAAATCAATTCTTTGGCTTGAAATTCAGGATGAGAGTAGGTGGATTAGTTCAAAAACTCACATGGATGGAAAAGTAAATGCAGATTCTTGTACTTCAGATGCTTGAAGGAGTTACATGCACATGCTCTTATGAAGAAGGGACAATGCTGCCTTGGTCTGTTTTGTGTGCCTCTCTCACATTGGCAATTCAAGTCTTTTGTCCTTGTACCGACATCAACTTTGCTAAAAGATCCCTCACTCTGGCTGCTTGCTGTGGGTTTTTTTACAATTTCTACTTCTCTTTCAAATAGCAAAGTGTAGGTCTAGCTGGGTGTCTGGAGCTCAGTCTTCAGTGGTGCTCCACATGAAGTAGGCAAGTGGCTTTGTACTCCAGAAATGCTGCACATACTGTATACATAGACTGCTTAAAGTTTTCAGCCATGCTAATTAAGAAAAGTATACTCAAAGAAGGTTGTCATCCTCATGAAGATTAAGAATATTCAGTACACCTACTATCTGAATATTATCATCAAAATCCTTGACCGGATTATATAATAATTAAAATGATAGTTGCAGTTCTTCTCCTGTTATCTCAGACAATAATAGAGTTAAGTGCTCTAATGATTTTTCCCCCATATTTGTTACTGGATACCTATTAACTTCTGAACTGTATAGCAGATCACACCCTGAAAGTTAAGAAGGAATCAAAACCTCCTAAAACTCTTCCTTCCCAGTCTAATTTCTAAAGGAGGTGAGCTCTTTCCTTTTTAAGCTTTTCCCAGCACTGGTATTATTTTATTTCAAGTATCACAGCAATCTCTGCAGCTCAGGAAAATGGGCTCTGAATAATTTACCATTTAAATTTTTTTTAATTTAATTTTGTAGTCCAAAAGATTTGAGTTACCAACGTCAATTCATATAAAATTCTCATGACTAGAAAAAATTGATATGCTAATCTATCTAGATTACTAGCTACAGAAAAATAAGAGCTGCAAAAGATCTCTGTTAGTTCATTCAGATCAACGTGCCCAGTCTACAACTATGTCTTGAGACAAACTGTCTCTCTGTCAATCCCTGCTAGCTCATTCTTCCCCTTGTCCCATCTGCTCTGCAATGGTCCTTCAGAGGCTACATGGAAGTAGTTTCGCACCTGCTTCACAGCAGAATTTCTCAAGTATAATTCCAGAGTTAAAATGCTGGAACTAGGCAGAACAAGTGGAGAAAACTTAGTTACTGGAACTCTATGTATGGAGTGACATATATTGGACAGAGACATCAAACTGTAGCTTGACTTTTGACAATCACATGCCACAAAGAAGTTATTGCTTTAATAATTTTCTATGGATTTTTTAAAGCTAAACCAAATAATTACAGAAAAGGGAGAGAGACTGATTCAACAACAAAATCATGACCCAATTAAAAGGATTTCCTCCCGTTTCTCAAAAAAATCTTTATAAGAATACAAAACCCACTGTAATGGGCAACTCATAATATTCTGCTGTTAGGGAAGACTGACTGTTAGGATAAAATAGATTTTTGGAAGAACATGATGTAATAATTCACCAAGCATTTAGAATTTGCCAAACAAGGTAGCTTCAGAGACTGCTAAGTCATAATTGAGCATTCAAAAGGCTGCCAGAAGAATGCTGTAATGCAACTGAGCAGATTTCAGTGTCAGAAAACACAAACAGCGAGCTACTCAGGGAAATGTCACAAGCCAGAATGACAGAAAAAAGAAAAAAAAAAACACTTAGATTGACTAAGAGGACAGGATAAGACTCAACTGGAACACAAACAAGCCACCAACCACTCATTAGGTTGCTACTCTACTGCCTGGAAACTAAATTTAAGAGGGAAAATCAGCACATTTCCTGAAAGCACCAGCAGTACTGGGAAGTGAACTGCATAGTAGTTGAGCAAGCTCCTCAAACAACACAAGGATAAGATGATTGCTACAGAAGAAAAATAAAAGGTTCATATGAGTGTCTTTGTGGCATAGAAGTAAGAAATTCTTAACTCGCAGACTTTTTGCTAACTTGATTTTATGACTGATCACATATTAGTGATCACATATTTTTGATTTTATGACTGATCACATATTATGACTGATCGCATATTACCAACAAAATGTCAGGACAATCCTGGCTCCCAGAGACTATTTCCAGCTATTTGTACACCAGTTTAATACTTCGTAACCTGCTGAAATGGATAAGAAATCAATCTCATATTTACTTGGTAAATATTAAAACTTAGTATTGTAAAACTACAAAATAGACAATCGGGTGTAACACAGATTGTTACCCCTTGACCTTGCATTGGAAATAAAAAAAAAAAAAAAAAAAAAAAAAAAACCAACAACAAAAGCAAAAACAAACAAGCAAAACAACCCCCAATAGGTATGTTTGCACTGCTAGAGACTAATATTACTGTCACTATAGACCTGTAGAGAAATTAAAAGTAATAGATATGAAAACAGGGAAAAAACAAACCCTAGGTCTGATTCTGAGTTTAAGGACTGCCATTTCTTTCTGAAAATTGTATGAATTGTTTGAGAGAGATGCATGTTGCAAACAAATAGGAAACAGCTTTCCAGAGAGATTAAAACTTTTTTCTCTGAAACAAAATAAAATATTTTTTGGTTTGTTTTATTTCATTAAGTCCAGATGCACTGCGCCATTGTGAATGCTCAGCAAAATTTAGGAATGAATTGTACCCTGCCAATAGCAGTACTGGTAACTCAGCAAGATCTTTGCATATCACTTTGGCATATGAAAAGACCAACTCAATTTGTCCAATATTCTCAATATTCAAATCAATTTTTATGAATTACTTCATATTCTGTATTGTGCTACTTTAAATGCCTATGATTGGTGTCTTTAAAGGCTTTAGCATAAAACAGAACAACTGAAATTCTCTGCAGGATCAGCAATGGGAAAAAGGACACAAAATTCTTAACTTTCTTCTACTTATCATATGGAAAATTCAAAGCCTTTAAAATGAAGTAAAAAAGTTGGAAAAATATCTCTTAGGAAGAAAAAAACCTATATGCTTATCACATGCAAATTATTCAGGCATATGCGTGGCTTGTTAATTATATTATGAGGCCTCTCTGTCCAACAGTGCCAAAAATATTTGTGTCCTCTTCTGCAATTTTGTCTCACAAGAGCAGTGAACTGTGCAGCTTTGTGCTGGCAGGCAGTGCTCAGGAGCGCTGAAGTGCCTGGTGGTTCCATTGCTCCCGAGGAGTGCTGCTCTTATGGGAGGGCATAGCCATGGACTAAAAGAGAGAGTCTCTCTCAGTTTGGACTACTCCAATGAATGGCTTGGATGGTTAAAATGCAGACCTTGAACTTCACTTTGTGTTCAAGCTGTGAGCTCATATTGCAAGCACAGTCCAACAGAGCAGGAGAAATAGGCAACAGTGCTGACTACTATTGCCATTAATCAGGCTGCTCAGTTCTAAACACGCTGAAACATTTCTCAGAGTTGAGACTTTCATTTCCATGTACAATTATCAATAATTGAGCTTGAACCATTGATCATCTACTTTCAGCCTTACGTTACAAAGTATCTCATCTTCCAGGTATTTTTTTGTTTCTTTCCATTTTAACGTTAAGAAAGCACGTCTACATGGTTTAATAGTGTCACTGAGGACTCCAGAAGCTCCCTGAATTCCTAGCAACTCAAGGATGGGAAATGTTCCATGAATAGAGACCTTAGAGATATAGGTAGTTCTACTAAATGCTTTTTAGGTTTTTTTTAAAATCTCTCCCAGAGCCTTGACCTTTGTTTCATTGTTCAGCTTTAATTCCCTGCTTTTCCTCCAAAAGCCAAGTCCTTTTAACTGCTGAGACTGAAATTGTAAAGGACTTACGGATTCAACCACATTCAGTAAATAGATAACTTCACATGAGTAAAGAAGTGGCATTATCGAGGATTTGAACATTCAAGTCAAATATTTATTAGGCAACTTAGCACAAGTATTTGTTGGAATGGAGCAAGCAGCATTAACAAAACTACAAATAATAGAAGAAACAAGGCCTAAAAAGTCAGAGGAGTACTTTTTGCCTGTTATTCCAAATGTAAATTAAGTTCATCTGTTCATACAGCAAGGCAACACAACCCCAAAGAGTAAAATATTAGAAATTCAAATAAGAAATATCTTATGTAGAACACAATGTAAACTTAACTTTGTTTTTTTTTCCCCGTTTTGAGAAGTTACAAATTTAAAAACACATTTAAAAAACCAGACAATATAGTTACAAGCTCCCAGCAAAAGACATCTCCAACATATTGTAGCAGCAAACTACTGTAGTGGCCGGGGGACCTAACAGCAGGACTGTTTCAACAACAAACACCTTGTAATTATATAGTCAACATCTGTGCTTCCTCAATGGCAAAGTAAATGAACATAATGGTTAATGCCCTGTATTCACATTTTGCCACCTGCATATGAATGGCAATATAATGAGCAATCAAACCAGATAGCAACAAAAAAAACCAAAACACCAGAATCCCTGATCTGCCTCTCCATTTCTCTTTAACATCCATATCAAATGTGTTTATATGCAGCAAAACAACATATCAAAGTTGTACAGATAACCCAAACAATCAACACTATTACCTATAAAAAGATCAGGACATAATCAGCAACCTGACCTCATGATTTGGCAAGATAAAATAAAAATATGGGAATAGGTCCTACTTGTTTTTCCATATTCAGTCATTATATAAAGGCAATTATGTCATAATGCTAGAAATCTCAGGTAAGCAATTAATAAAAGCATACACTACAGGAACTTTTTAAGAATAGAGGTAGTGAAAAATCCTTCAATTATTATCATGTAAGCCTCAAAATCCTCTAGGGCCACACCTGTTGACTTCTATACCTATCAGTACTTTAAAGCCTGCTAATATTATTTTTTAAAAAATGAGAGTATTAAAAATTATTTCTAGTTATCACAAATAGCTAGGGCTTCTATTTGAAGGACTTGATACCCTTTTTGCTGAAGGCAGAGAAATGTCTTCCCAGGGAAATGACAGTCCATAAAATTTAAGACCAGGATTTCAGTTAAGGACAAATCAAGCACATGCACAATCATATTTCCAAGATAGAATTCTATGGGCATTGAGGTTGCATAAATCTTCTTCTTAAAAGAATGCTTTCATTTTATTCCATGACATATCAGCACTTGGTAAACAGTTGTCTGCATTTTATGTGAACCAGTATGATTCAAATCCATGTTGCATCAGTGTTCCTAGAAAATGGTGGGGTTGTAATGACCCAGTGTTATTGCTGAATTCCCAGAGCAAACCATGGACCCACACTGTTCCTTAACGGCACAAACAAGCCTATTATTATGACTTGAAGTTGTCAAAGTGCAATGGAAAAGCACTGTTCTGTATACAAATATATGAACATTCCCTAGTGCTTAATCTCTAATTAGTAAAATTTAATCTTTAAAAATATTCCAAATGTAATTATGTCTTTTTTTTAATTCATGAATTAAATAAGTTGGTTTGAGGTTTTTTAAATTAGTTTTAGTCTTTATTCAATTTTAAAAATTTCCAAGTATTACAGATAATCTCTAAATCATAAAATTACAGCAGTCTACTGATGGAGCAGCCATTTTACTTTCCTGACCTTAAGAAATATGATATGAAAGCACTTTTTTATATCAGGCAGAAGGATCCAAGAGTGCTCTTCCCAGAGAGATTCAAATGTGGTTGCTCCTTTTAATTGGTGTCAGGAGTTCCAAAAGTCTAAAACAACCAGAATCAAAAGGAGTATATGTTCTGTAGTAGTTCCACAAATGCTGACACCACGCCCAAGTGAAATGGCTATATATCAATTGTCTGTTTCCCTCTACAATGTATTTTGAATAAGTTTTGCTGGAACAAGATTACTATCAAAGACACAGTAGCTATTCACCATAGAAATTTTAAGGTCCCCCATATTTTGCAAAGCCGAATATTTGCAGCAGTGAGAAAAGAATCATTTTATGCACATTAAAAAACACTTAAGAGGCATTCCAGTCCTAAATGTTGGCATGACTTGCTGGTCAAGTAATAATTCCATAGACATGCATGCATTACTATCTTCTCATTGCCTACAGTAGATTAGTTTTCAACAAAATTGAGACTGGCAAAATAGTGGAAATAGTACAGCTAGAGGTAATTAGCCCAGCTGGAAACGCATAGTGAGGAGACTTTGATGTGAAGTGACATGCAAGGTGAATATTTGCTTCCAAACAGAGTACAGTGCAAACAAGAAAACATCAGAAATAATTGGCCAACGTTTTATAACTGAGTTCAAACTCAGTTGCATGTAATTTGTGCATATAGCATAAGTGTTTATTTTTGTCCACCTGGTCACACACGAATGTCATTCCATGTTAATAAAAATGTGTTATTTTATAAATTAATTTTAAATTCATCTGCTCAGAATTGCTTCCTTTTAAATTAGGAGACTGAGATCAGAATGAAAGTAAATCTTTAGGGAAGTTTCAAAGCCATTTTTTACCCATGTTTTGGCTGAATTTATAATGAAGGTGTGCCTATAACTGAGAAAATGAAGAATTCCTGTGTTTTGAATTTTGTAGAAAATGGATGAAAGTTGGAAAAGGTCTTTTTTTACAGTCCACATTAATATGTTACATGACTCTAGTGTACAATTTACTGGCAAATCTTTTCTGTAAAGCAAAGTATGTGATTGTTCAAAAAAATTCAAAACAAACCTTTTTTCATTTAATTTTAACAGGTATCATTCTTTGCTTCAGATGGTTTCGGCGCAAGGTGCTTGCTCATAATTATTCAAGATTCTCTCCTTTATAATAGCCCAGAGCCATTTTGAAAAAGTGACAGGTTTTCCTTTTCAATTTCTCTTTTTCCCTTTTTCCCCTCAACATTTCCAAAGAGTAGCTAAAACCTAAATATTTCACTGAAACCCTGAGCAAAATGAAAGCCTGTATAACATGTATATTATAAGAACTTACATAAAATTACTTCATTCATATGTGGAATTTTAAGCCTATAGCTTTTTGTGTGCATTTAATTATCAAGTTTTTATTAAATATCTATCTATATTTATTTATATATGTGTATGTGTATAGGGTGGTATTTTTTTATATTTAAAAATCACTAAAAATCTTATGATTTATCTTAACAATCTATAACTATGCAAAGGCATAAGACATTTGAAAGCAAAATTATTAAGAAGTTTTGTTGAATTTTCAGGAGGAAATACTACTGATTAGGATCTGTCTTTAGTGCTCAGAGTAATATGGGGGAAACATTCAAGTATGAAGATGGATTTGAAGTAAAAAATGGTATGGGCTTACAGATAGCAGCTACATATTCAATGTATTATTTTCTTTATTTGCAAAGAATTTAAGCTTAAACTTCTAAAAGATATTCTCATTATATTTGAAACAAATTTTAAAATCAAATAGAATGGGAAAGTGCCAGTGTCTCTGAGACAAAAAAAACCACTTTATCTTTGATCTTCATATTCTCTCTCTTTTTAAGACAGCATGTACAGGCACGTAACATTTCCTGTCAGCCTTTGAACAACATCTGTTGATATAAAATTATACATGCTTAAATTTTATTTTATGCATATATATGTTTTAGAGTGCTTTCTATTCAATTCTTTCAGAAGTACCATCAGGATTAGCATTGATAAAAAGCATAATATAAATGAATCTCCTTACATCTCAGAAACAAATGTGGCCTCAGAACTCACAACTAAACTTTAAATTTCTTCTCTTTAATCTCACATAGCAGTTCACTAAACATAGCTGGATTATAAAAGCCTTTCTGCAGTCAATATCCCCGTGCATGAGCAGGTGTGCTGTAAGAACATTGTTTTGAGTTTCATCAGCTGTGATCATTAACTTATCGTGCAGTGGAAGGATATTTCAAACTGACTGTAGTGCCAACACATAGTGTAAAGAGCTTAGGAAAAATTACTCAAGCAAGAACTAACAACAGATTTTGTTTACAAGGAGGGACTGAGGAAAAATCATTAACACACTACAGTGTTTTAAAAGACAGATGGCAGAACACTAGACCTAAATTTAGCCATTCAACTATAATCATATAGTACATGAAGAAAAAAAAGCACACTTTGAAAATTTGAATATAGTTAATAGAGTTTCTTTTGCAGACTCTATTTATGCTATCAAAGCACAGAGTTGGCCATTGACTAGGAGACGAGTGATAATTTTCCAAGACAACCTTGCTTCTCTGTTTATCTTTTTTAACTGAATTTTTTTCTTTATAGAATTTATGCTAAGCCATCCCAAAACTGTCAGATTGGATTTCAGGATGTGCACTAAACAAAGGAAATTACATGACATGCACCTTTTTGTGCCCATATCCTCACCAAAAGAGGCATGAACTAGAATGGCCCACTTCATTAGCATTTCTCTTTTATAGCAAGTATATCTGCTGCTGTACATATTTATATCTGGCTAGAGAAAACAGTGTTCAAGAGAAGTGCCAAGTATTGGGGAGGAACAGTCATGTTTCTTTAGGTCTGGACAGAGTTCAATTTATAGTCTTGAACAGGCTTCCAAACAGAACTGCTTCCTTCATAGGTAAGATTTCCACATCACTCTTTGTAAATTACTTTTTTTGCTTGAGGGAGACCTAGTAGTCATGCTTTCCATCTGAGATTATCAGGTAGCTCATTATAGATTAACTCCATTCTATTACACATAGTAAAGCAAAACTCAAGTTTTCCATTCATTGTGATATTCCCGAATGTGACATTTAAACCCTAAAGCAAACTATGCCAGAAGTTAATTATTTGGCCAGGAGGAAGCAATCCTTCCTGTCTAGATAAAAGAATATTCTTTGACTCCGAGTCCTTGAATAGGAATACCCCTGAAGAAGCTTGAATCACTCTCTTCATAGCTATATAATTGTATAGTCCCATCCACTAAAGTATCTTCTCAATGAAAACAAAATTAAAAATCCCTTTGATCTTTAAATGAATATCTTCAATTTTACTCTGAGCCAATTTGAACAAAAGAACAGAATAATGTATGTTACCTGCATATTTCAACAAGTAACTACTGCCATTCCAGCTCCTGATTGTATACACAGATTGCATACAATGTAAATTTTTAATGTAAAACAATTACTATCTTAAACTGGATATATAATACTGTTTCTATTGACTAATGAATTGTAAACACTTGCATGACCAGTAGGTTGTGGAAGGGATTTAAATTGGATGGCTTTTATGGATTCAGATGGACAAAGATGCCATCTTTATGGATTAGAATAATACTAACAACTGATACTAATAAACGCTGACATGGTTTATAGACATTTTAAAACAGATTAAGCAATTCATCTTGAATAGACAATGAGTTCTAATACTGGTTTAGCTTCAGTGGAGACAAAGAGAGAAAGTTCTCTGATTTAGAACCTCGATAGAGACGTTTTCAGCTACTCAACAAATAATCAGATCTTACAAGTACTGGACTGTGAATGACAATGAATGGCTACTCTTGCAGCTTCTGGTTATGCTCCTCACACACGCACACACACACAAATATATTTTGCTAACCTGGTAATCTCACCCATTTGCAGTGCTGATATGTAAGAGAAACTGCCTGCTGGGCCAAGCAGGGCCAGAGATGCTGCAGTGCTGTGCTGCAGTGTCATCTCTCTTACACTCATCACTCACGTTTGACACCACCCGTGACCACCCTCACACACAACCTGCTCAAAAGCTTCAGTGCACAGTGCCATGAAGCAGCAAAAAGGCTGCCACTGTGTGCAGCAGCTGCCCATTTACTGCTTAACTGTGCCCAGTGTTCAAAGCAGCCTTGAAAACAGGCTCAACCCCAACAGAGCCACAGCTCCTTCCTGCTCCCATAATGTCAGGGACAGCATCTAACAATGGCAGACAGTGCACACCTCAAGTCTGAAAGTCAGCTTGATACAGCTAAGAAGGAAAGAAAAGCTTTTGGTGCTGTTTTATAAACTTTTGTCACTGTTTTTCTTCAGGGACAAAAGCCTTCATGCAGCATTAAAATCACAGGTTCAGGGTTTATTTTGCACAGCACTTCCTAACAAAGTGAACCGCATAAATCTAATTTAACAGCATTTCTTATGGCTCACAGTTCCTCTTTAAACAAGCTTTCCTCCAGAGTTTACAAAAGCCATGTATTAAAGCCAGAAAAATAAATTACGGGACTTTGTGACCTCCTCATCTGGCAATGACAATAAGCGGCATTAAGGCAGAGTTTTATACATTTCTAGGGAATGTGCCATTTTCCACTGAAAAGGATTTTCCTAACATCTTTTATTAAAGGCAACAAGAACCAGGCAATTCTCATAACATGTAGAGTTTTTTGTGGTTTGTTTGGGTTTGTTTTTTGGGGTTTTTATACTAGCAATTCAAAAAAGCAATGTTCCTTAGAAAAAAAATTAGGAATTGGCCTCAATATAAAAGCAAAGGCCATAAGAGTGGGTAATAGCCTGCATAAATATACATATAATGAAATGAATATGATGATGACCCCATTCATAAGAAAAAGTCCACCTTTGAAACAGGAAAGGAAAATCTGACAAGTTTCCAACTTGTGCTTGTGGTTATGGTCTTAAACAACTTAAGATTTTTTTTGCAGCATTTTAGTCTTACATTTTCTCTAAAGCAGCCAGTATTGGTGCTTTCAAAATGGCAAAAATGAAAACCACATGGCAAGAGTTATCGTAATATCAAATAACAGAGCAATAACTGGAATTTTTTTAAAAGCAACTCTACACTCTTGGAGGACAAAATCTAGGAAGAACACTTTGATCTTCAGTTTGATGCAGCAGGAGATAGATCAAGTATCAAGAATTATTCTTATTGTAGAAAAAGGTTATAAGCTGTCAGCAGAAGATAATTCACAATAATAAAAGAATTAGAGAAAGCAGTGTACTAAGCCTCTGCCTACAGTGTTACAATCCTAGAGATGAAAGAACAGATTTTTCTTTTTCCCCTGGAGTGTTTCATTGGCTAAGAAAAGCTAGAAAATTCAATGCAAGTCTCTTCAATTTTTTTTTTTTCTGAAAACACAGTTAGACAAGGTAAATGAGTACTACTGAGTTTAATTATCTTCCTCACTGGGACACATTTTTTTATAATTCCTTCCTCTTGGAGAAATCTTTATATAGCGTCTTCATCAGTGATTTCTATAACACTTTACAGAGGAAACAAGATATAATTTTTCTTCAATTTGCAGTAAGAAAACCAGATGAAAGTCCCAGGTTCTCAAGGTTGGAATCACCTAACAATTTTCAAACAATGTTCTGGAGCTGATTACTAACTCCCACAACCCTAAAGGCTTGCAAGAACTCAACTTGCTTTTTCTTGGTATCCATGGAGACCAGAGAGAGAGTCCCTATATTTCTCAGTAGCTCCTGGGACTAGGGCTTCCCATAATCTATTAATTTCCACTTTTATCCCTCTGGGATGTTAACTTTGTAATGTTAAACAAAGACAGAAACAAAGGCCAGGTATAAGGAGAGGGAGAATGGTGATCTACGCACTAGCGAGCCTGAAAAGATGGGCTAATTAATGTCCAGACACTGACTTGGCCACCATCATCTATGACAGAACAAATGAGACTTTTGACAGGCTCCATTTTATAATCTCAAATCTGAGTGGACAGGATTTTTAAGAGAAAAAGTGTTGAAAAAAAAGCTTGAAGAGCAGATCACTGAGATCAAAATCAGTCCACAAGCACAGCAAAACAAGGTGAAGTCTAGCAAACGGAGAACTTATATTCCTATTTGATACTCCAATTGAACTTAAATCTTATCATGAGTATTTACTGAAAGTGGAGCTTTTATGTTGCTAACATATTTGCCTTTTAATGCTATATGGAGCTGAATACTAAAAAAAAATTGCAGTATTAGGCTGAGAAAAATAAAAGAGGTTATGTTTCCACAAACCTTTCTTTTATGCCTCATTTCTCTAACACAAATGGACTCCATTTCCACTTAAATAATCCCTTTGATTTACAGAGTATTAATAGCTGTACTTCACTTCTGAAATACAAACTGATTCATAATTATGTTCAGAGCGAGATAATGTACTCACATCACTCATCCTTTCACAAGGTCTGGAAATCATTGCTGCACATTGAAAAACAAGCTTGGAATGTGTTACAAAGAGAAAGTCACTCACAGAAGGTCCAGATCTTTCAGAAAGTTTTCAGTCCTGGCCTACAATTGGCTTATGCTGTCAGTTCTCTCTTCCAGGTTTCAGAAAAAAACCTTGGAGGAAACTTTATGAATTTTCAGGAAGATATTTCTGATCACATTATATCCTTACATACTCTCCAGTTCCTCTACGGTTGAGAAATTGAATAGTATTTCTCATACACAGCTTTATGTAGCTAGGCTCTTGTTTCTCCTCTATCATTTCCTCAGCACCTCATACAGAAGCAAATTTTCCTTAAAATGGTAGGCTGGTTTTTTAAAAATTTTTAAAATAACTACGTCATAGATGTACAAGAAAGGGTAAAGGTGCAATTTCATGAGCTACTTATGTCAACCCAAGTCCAAACTGCTGCAAAAAGTGATATTACTCTGTTTCTTGCACCCAGTCAATATGTTTCCTTCCAATGCGTCAGCATTACATTTCTAATACCTTAGATACAAATGAAAAAAAAAATCTTTAAATGTTTGAATTTTTAATTCTCAAATTAAATTTTATTTTAATAAATAAAATTTCTATCAGTGTCAACCTGGCCTGGCAAGAATTTCCGACTGGTTCCTGCAACTAAACTTGATTATTACTGATGAGTATGTGAACTCTTACCATAAAAACAATCTCTTACCTGTCTCAGAAATTAGCATAAGAAAGCTTTCTAGGTTTATGATCCCAGTCTGCAGGTTATTAGTACAAGGTATTAGTATCAGGATAACAGCTTCTTTGGACTAGATCAAGATGTCTAGCTTTTCTTGGTCTGGCCTGCCTCAAGTGAGGACTTAGCCACTTGACTTCCTCTGAAACAAAAAAAACAACCCAAAACCAAAACAAACCAACTGAAAAAAAAAACCAAAATAAAACCAGCAAAACCAACCCAAAATTACTTACACTAAATCAAAACCTAATAAATCCTTCATCAGTTTTTAATCCCTTAATCTGGCAATTTCCCAGTCTACATTGCCCAAAAGCCGTAAACAGGTTTTCCAAGTGAAAATATACTTTCTTTTATGTACACTTAGCATAAAGTTAGCCATCAAATCTGACCTCCTGCTATGCAAACAGTATGATGCTTGTTAAGGGCTTGGTTCCTCAGCTCCACAGTTCTAGCACTTGTGATATGGGCACCAAACAATTAACCAGGCACTGCAAGTTGTCCATACACGCTGATTTCTCAAAATAAGCACACATAAATTGATATCATCTATTGAAATGTCAAAATTTCAATGGAGATCTAGATTCTTTGGGGCACTGTTCCTGTAAAAGAAAAATCTGTACAGCTCCACTGACTTGAGGGGACCCAGAGCATTTACATTGTTAAAGAACATGATCCACAGTAATTTGAAACGCAAACACAGACACAATAAAATTTAATGTAGCTTGGAAAGGATCTATTCTAGAAACAGCTTGTAAGCATCAGATAATTATTCTCTTCAGATAGTTACAAGGGTGGATTAATTTTACATCTTGCTCATTTCCATTTAGTATGATGCAGATGAATCAATGCTACAAGAGGAAAAAATGCAGGAATGTTTATCCAAATGTGTAAACATGTTTACAGTCTTCTGCTGTATGTTCATTCCATCTCATTTTTACTTAATTACAGATAATCTTCAGAAGTAATAAAGAAAGCTTCTGAAAGAATCCCTTCCTATTGAACTACAAAATTACCAAAAATGGAAAAAAGCCTGGTTCTTCTGTAGGGACTAACTCTATAAAGGTCAGTGCTGATCTCATGAGGGTATCTATCCCTTTCTTTCCCCCTCAGTTATATATATTACTTTTAAATGAACTTTTAGAGTTGCATGCCTTTGAGTGGTCAAAAAACCTTATAAATTTGTAAAACACATTGCACTGAGAGGAGATACAAGAGAAAAGTGTCTTTAGTTTCCAGAACTCTGGGTTTTAGCTTCATTCTATGAAAACTGTTTTATGACTTATCAGTTCTGCTGTTTAGAAGGATTCCATAATAGAACATTTGGTATTCTCCAGTTTCCACCCTTCTAAAAAGGTTTTTACTTCTAATCATGTCATTTATATTCAGAATACATAAAAAGAGGTAGTTAGATCTTTCTACAGGACTGAAGAAACTTTTTCTAGTTTCTAAGCTCTTGTCCGTCATAAAGGGTCCCATACTCAGTCCTAAGAGAAAATGTAAAGTAATTCAAGAGCTTTAGACAAGAACTGTTTTGCTCTCTATCAAATCTATTAAATAAGTGCAGTACTTTGAAAATGGAAATTGCTATACAAGAGCTAAATACTATTGCCATTAATTCATTGCCAAGGGACAGCTGCTATTAAGGTCATTCTCTGTAGAATTATTAATTTAGCATTTTCCAGGATGCATCCTGCTTTACATTATTCCAACCATGCCAAAATTTAAACATTTGGACTGCAATATTTTTTGTCATTTTTGTCCTTTTAAAAATTTGACAACGATCATGTTATGCTTTGAACAATAACATACACAAAATCCACTGGCTTTAAAGGTTTTTTACATCTTTCCTACTATTTCTGGAGCATTCTTGGAGCTACGGAGCATTAGTAACCATAAATACAAAGAATGTCTCTAGCACACTCACTTGAAACCTGACTAGGTGGAGGATTCCTTTTGCAACTACAAAGATAACTTTTCCTGGCAATAATTTCTACAGCACTACTCAGGGTAAAAATAATAATTAAAAAAATACATATTAAACATAGATTTATTGAGCACTTGAATAAGCATGCCTCACAGCCAGGAAGACCATGGACCACAAAGGGAAGAATCCCTCCACCCACCCAATTGCTTTTCCTGAAGGACTTTATGGGAAGAGAGCTAGAATTGATCTTTGCATTGTAGCATTGTCATTCCAGGATTTTTCTTGTCCAGACATAATAAAGGAGAAAGTGTCCTACTGGTGAGACAAAGTGGTTAGGAGCCATAAAGGAAATAACAGAACATTGGCAGCTTTGATCAGAGACTTATATGAGGAATAGACTGAAATTGTTGCACCCAGGTGAGGCACTACTACATGAGAAGGGACTGATTGTGTGACAGAGGATGGGCCAGAAAGACATAAAACCTGAAGAGCCAATAATCAGATACTGAACTGCCATTTTCACTTTGACATTCTAGGGAAAAGGTATGAAACTTATGTCCTTTATTCTTCCTAAGTGATGGGTTATATTACACTGTTTCTTCAGCTCTGATCATACAGGAGAAAAGTTCTTCATGCACCTGAGAAATCCAGACCAGCTACAGAGAAGCAACATAGTAACACACATTAACTGGTTCTAGTTTATTTCTTAAAAAATAAATAAAATATTTAAAATATTAAAGACATAGATAAACTACCAGGGATGGCATAAAGTTTAAGTCTAAGCTAATGTTATTTGGTTTGAACCTAATTTGACTTCAGTGGGCATAACCAATCAAATGCTGTATTAAAGGAACAAGTGCTAATCCATGTCATTGAGTCTGCAATACAGACAGTGCTCAGGGAAAAAAAATGCTCAGGCTCAAACAAACAGTTAGTACCTCTGACTCAGTATAATATATTTAAAGAGTTTTACACATTCAGATAAAAATCAAAATTTTACTTGGAAGGCATTTTATAGGGTATGCTCTTTTCCTGAGCTGGCTTTTCAGTATTGCCTTGTTTCTACCAATCCCCATGAAAGGTTGAAGAATTAGTGGTTAGGGGAAGAAGAAAAGAGAGCTCATTATACTCACAGGAAAGTGTCCAAGTAGAGAATGCTACACTAGACTACCCACTTACCCATAACTAGACATCTTATACCTTGGAAAGTCTTATGCATGTATCTTCAGTCATGAAAAATGAAGTTATATTCTGAATAAATGACTACCTAGAGCCTTGAAAACTATATTCTGTATATAATGAGAGGGGACATACAACAGTGGTTAGAGAGGAAGTCTTCATGGTTTATTTTCCTAGAATTGGTGCAAGCATATGCTTGTTCACTTTACAGAATAAGATGTAAAAAGTATGTTCTGTCATTAGTATCAAACACAGCCTAGTTTGGTACACAGAAATTAATATTATGAGAAAGTAGCATCAGAAATCAATATCAAGTGTTAATTTTAAAAAGGAGGGGTAAAAAACTCTGTGTCAATACACAGGGAAGAAAACAGTCATTCAATTTTGGTATATCCTTTCTGATTGAATTTCTTTGTTATTCAGAGGAGCACAGAGAAAAAGTAAACAAAGCCATCTAATGAATGAAGACTTTTCCCATTTCAGAGAGTGATTTAGCACAGTTACAAAGTTAATTCATACTTATTAGAATTCATAAGGGAAGAAAATCTCAATAATCTACACTCAGAAGAGTTTTAAGACATGGTGTGCATTGAGCGGTGAAAGGACCCTTCTACGATGATATACAGAACTTCACTGGGCCCAGTACTCAGCATCCTCAGTAATAACCTAGAAGATTCAATAAGTAATAAGCTGAACAAATACATAAATCACACCAGAGATAAGGCAATATCAATGAGACAAAAAATTTCACAACACAACCTGAAGATAATGAAATTGCCATATACTGAGGAAAATAATTTGGAAAAGTTTTTGAAGAAAAAGGAAAAGTTTTTAGAGAAACACCAAATCAGAAGAGTTAAGAAAAACAATATATTTTACTGATGTGAAATGGTTGCAAAATGCCTTTGCTGCACTAGGCTGTGCGTATCAAAAGAGACATACAACAGTGTTTCAGCACTTGGTATCCTGCACTTCCACAGTTGCTTCTGGAACAGCATATTCAGTTCTGGGCATATCACCAGGAAATTAAAAAAAGATCTGAAGAACAGTAAAGAACTTGAACGCCTGAGGGAACTTCATGCTACCAGATTTAGGTGAACTAAATATGAACTACTGTCCTCAGCAAGGACCAAAAAGTCCAAAAGAATACAAATACAACAGTAAGGTTAAATTATATTGTTGAAGAAGATTTAATTGCCATATGAAACAAAAAAAAAACCCAAAAAATCCCAACATTAAAGTTTATGGAAATGAAACATTTAATTGAATGGGAAAATACTCTAAGACAAGAGTAAAAGTACTTGATGCAATTATCTCTCTGTGACACTGAGAAAATTCTGGAAAATTTCTTTGGAAAATTTAGAGCTAGGATAGTCCAGGACTTTAAACACTTAAAGAAGCCAAGAAGCACACAGGACAAAATTAGGATATAGCACAAAATAGTGATTTATTAATTAATGCCTGAGAAAAAGAAACCAATGCAAAAAGCTAAGAGAGAGCATGAATACCAGAAATTCCTGAACAAAAGTATCAATTGGAGTGCTGAGAAATGGTATCTCAGGACTTCTACTGTTTAGTATTTTGTGTCTGTAGCACCTATTTCTGCAAAATATGTTTTTCAACAGCAGGTGTATATTTGAGGGTATTCTGACTAGAAATTCTACTATCAGTAATAGCAAATATTTGTAATAAACTGTAAATGAGAATAGAACTAGGAAAAAAATCAAAACCTATCTCTCTTACAAACTAAGTCCACTTTATTCTGCAAGTAATTACCTTATCTGGACTCAAATGTACATATACAAAAGACATACTTCAGAGAGAGCTGACTTAAACAAAACTTGCTATGAAAAGAAAAAAAATCTCTACTGCAGAATAAAATAAGCAAAAAAGTCATTCTAATACACTCACACTTCAAGGGCCTCTCAGGCATGAAAGATGAGAATTTTTAAAAGGTTAATTTCAGCTCTCAGGTATGCCTGACTAAAGGCAGATTACAATAAGAAATTGCTTTAATTATGGCAAGCCAGCTAACTGCATCCCTAAAGTTTTTAACTTTAATAGTCATAGTTAGGGAATTTTGAGACACTCCATCATAACTACCATATTCATATCAAAGCTCATTTGGGACCACATTTTGCCCTTAGTTACAACATTTCACATCAGTATTAAATTCTTCAAATTAATGTAGATTCTGTTTACAAAAGCCCTTAGAGTCACAAAGCATCCAGAAATGGAGTGCAGCTTTAGGAAAGGAAATAGTGGGGAATACTTCTTCCAATTGAGACATTCATAGATATAGGAAAAAAAATTAAAAACTCGAAACTTTCTTTAGACAAATTATTCTGTCTACAATGCCACATCTCCAGGAAGATTCCTCAGCTATGAGAACTGAGAGTATTATGAAAAATCTGCCTTTCTCTTCAGTTGAACTTCTGTAGCTTAAAACAGTACCTGGAATAAGGACTAGGATGTGATCCTCTTACATTAGTGCTCCAACTAGTAACCAGGAGACTATTTCTGACTGTCACAATGGCTTTGTAGCTGAATAGGTCAGCCCTCAAACCTAACAAATGTTGTGAGCTACCATTCTTGGGGTAGTCTACACCCCAAATGAAGCAGAAGGGGCGCCTCATTCTTGTTCCCCACCACGTGATGAATCCAAGAGGGACACCAACATCTCCATTTCAATAAAACTTATAGCTGCTTCAACAGAGCTTGGAATACATCTAGCAGAGGCAGTCCCTACAGGTGAAACAGACAGAAAAACAACATTCTGATTCTATGCCAGACAGATTCCAAGCAATTTAACTCAGGATATTTGTGACAGTCACATACCTTGGCAGCAAAAAGCTTTCAGATCCTCTCTAAAGAAATGCACATACTTACTTTTTTGCACTGAAATGTTAAACTACAATTCTAGAGGGACAGTGAAATAAAACAAACAAACAAAGAACTCAATCCTTACTCTCTAAGGGATTGGAGTGGAACTGGCAGGGACTGGAGGAAATGTGTGGTTACTATGAGGGTTACTATGCAATTGTCTGTTACTGTTTGGTCTACCTACATCTCATACCTTGAGAAGTTTTTGATTGTCATGCCCTATCAAACCTTTTCTTTTACCATTGTTTAAATTAATCTTTCCAACACACTTCTGCTATCCCCAAGATTTTAACCTTAACTACTTCTTGATGTTGTTTAAATATAATATTCCACAATTATTCATGGAAATCTATTGAAACACCAAAATAAACACCAGAATCAAAATCCTATGTGACAACATTTCTCTATTAGGAAAAAGAACTAAGATATTTACTTTGAAAATAATGTACATATGTAGTCCAAGTCCCATAGAGTTTGAAATGCTGAAGCTAATTACTATACAATACTGCATTAATAATAACTAAAAAAAAAATAAAACAGCAACAGTAAGACAAGTAAAATAGATCCAATTAGCTGTATTCTGAGAGGACCATTTCCCAGTGTATCTTAGACAATTTTTTAATACAAGATTTGGCATAGAAAAAGTATTTCAGTAGCTTGAAAATCCCCATTCATGCAGTGTAAAGTCATGCCATGAATTAACTGTCTCACTCAAAGAATGGAATTGAAAATACATTTTCCAATCAGTAGATTTACAACCCAAAAGTAAGACCTTTCCATATATAGCACAATTCCATTTAAAAATTCCTTCTTATAGAATATTTCATAAAACAAAAGCATCAATTGGATTAGCTTCAGAACAGGCCAGCTTGGGAGTTCCCAGTCCTTAAAATTCCTAGTTACCAGAATCTGGAAAGACATACTTGTGAGAATGACATAATCCATCTTCTATTTCCTGAATCTTTTTCAGAAGTATTCACTATTATCAAACTAGGTATAATTTGATTTAATTGATCCTAACATATTATATGCCAAGAATAATGTGCATACAGTAAGTCAGTCCTATAGCACCTACACATTCAGCAGAGGAGCTAAGCCATGGGACAACATTTGAAAAAAATAAAGATCCATTTGAAAGTGTGTGCCTTCTCAGACTCAGCAATTACAGGTTTGTGTTTCTCAGCACTGAAGGTTCACTGCTACCTTAGATTATGTCCAGATTTGAAAAAATTGAAGATGACATTAAGCCAAATGAAAAAGAAAAAAGCTACCCAGGCATGAAAGTTAAGTGAAAAAGAGCAAAAGAGAGATAAAAATTTGTAAACAAAGTATATTTTCATTGGTGAATCATGTAAAACTGAACAGACAAAGCAATATGCAAGGGAAATGAAGAAGAAATTAAAGGAAAAATAAAAGTCAAGACAGCCAAGGAGACTAACTGCATAAATGCACTGAGGAATAAAACCAATCTCTCCCTTTCCTCAGTATACAATTTTACTTTGAAAAATAGTAATAATATTTAATGCTCAAATAAAAGAGAAGGGGAGCTTTATAATCATAAAAATTGAGTAGATTGCTTGGAATCTCAAGAAACATAGCTATAAAAGTATGTGTGGGAGAGAAAAATTTGATTAAAAAACTTCAGTTTTCAGTTCCTATCCCTAAATATCTGTGTAGAATTAAAAGTAATTTATTTATTATACTAATAAGTTTATTGTAGTATATAATTATACTACAATACTATATTATAATTATAATAAGGTTATAATAAGTTTATTATTATAAAATTATTATAATTATAATATAATTACAATTCTAATAAGTAAATTAATACATTTTATGGCCAGATAGCCACACATGTATATACTGAGAAATTATCAGAAGCATAGGTCATACAGTAGCTTTGAGAGGGATGGCTGCATTAAAGCAAGACAAAAATATAAAAGATATCAGTCAAAGTAAGCATTGATTGTTTCCATGTTTGCTAGCTACTACCTATGCAAGTTTTGCAACTTGAAACTGAAACTGCTGAAGCAAAACAACCTTCTACCATTTGTTATCTTACCAGGTATGCATAAAATAACCCTAAATAAGACAAAATAGATTCGTTTATAGCCAATTATGTTCCTGATAATTCCCAAGAAGTTTTTCAGTTGTTTCAACATTTAAAATAAAATCAAGTAATAATTTCAATGTCAATCAGCATTTTATTCATCATAAGTCAGAAGTGAAACAAGGTTCCATCATGCCAATTCTAAAGAAGTTATTTGTTCCAAAGAATTTACTAATTTATGACATCCAACATATAGCTACACATGGCTAGAAATAAATAACTTGTAGTGAAGTTTATATACAGTCAGTGTTCCTGCTTATCAATGTTTTTTGATGAAGGTTGTGTTCAAAATGAACTGAAAAAAATCCAAATAATATAAAAATTAAGGGGAGGGCAACTTCATTGTAAATAGTACAAGGCTATTATACCAATACTGCTTACTTGCAAGAGTTTTCTGAGCCAGTATCAATTAAAAAGTTAATAAATAATATTTTTCTACCCCCTCACAAACCCTTGCCACTAAAGCCACAGTCTCTGCCCAGAAAACACACAGTAATTTCAAAAATAGTTTCCTCCAACACTGGAGATTAGATTTAAGTCATAAAGATGTAATTTCAACTCCTGTAAACTGATGATGTAATATAAGGACATAAAACGCATTAAGTCCTTATGAAGTGATTCCAATTGACATTGAAACAAGTGATGTGATACCTGCTATTACTTTGGCCTCCTTACAACTTCTTTCCTTCTCTCTGTGATGAAATTTACTGGCCATAACAAAGCCAAGGAGGAAACTCTCAGTGACTTCAGCTGAGTCAGCTTTCTGTGCCTCCTTCTGCAAGGCAGGAGTCCAAGCCAACAGCCTGGAAAATCCCACTGCAGTGATGGGTCCATTAGGGGAGAGATGCAGATACATTTTGGGTAACCCAAAAAAATGTCTCAGTAATATTTACATGTCTGACAGCAGCAAAGCTATAGACCTACTGTCCCCTAAAACCCCAAAAATCACATTTAGGACACTTTAAATGAGGAACTTACATGCTGAACTATGTTTATACTACTGAAATTAATATGTGTGTATTGACTAAAAAAAAAGAACATGAACTTGTCTTACAGTCAGTTGTTATTTCTTAACACAAAGCAATTAATAAAACAAAAAAAATCCAGCAACTAATTCCCTCCAATCCTATCTTCCATAGATTTTATTACATATTTGTAAGTTGCAAATTTTAAAGTATTGAATATTTGAATTATAATTAGAAAAATGTATTAAATAATTACAAGCTTTATACCCAGAATATGGAGCAGAATCACATTTTATCTAGTTGATACTAAAAGAAATTGAATGGCTACTCTCATAGGACAGATACATATTATGCTGTCCACAGAGCAGCTGTCATTGCAAGCTAGTTTTCCCAAGCAGGTTAGTAGAAAAACAGGAGGAAAAACAAACAAAATCAACCAACCAAAAAAAAAAAAAAAAAAAAAAAAAAACCAAAAAACAAAACCACCAAAAGCCCAAGCCAAAAAGCAACCCACCAAAAGCCAACATCATGGTACTTTAAATATCCATTGTTGTTAAAGGAACATCAACTGGATTACTTTCCCGATATATACACATTACCTCGAACAGATATTTTAATAGCATTATACCCATACAAGGGAAAAAAAAAACCCCAACAAACCTAGACATGAAAAATTTGTCACTGAGAATGGGGATTTATCAGAATTATTAATGCTGTATCTATTTTAATCATCACATTGAAAGGAGTACGTGCAAATTATATGGTATATATAGAAATGATAGAGAAGGACTTTGCATAGAGCCAGATAGTGACAAGGAAAAGGACAATGGTTTTAAACTGTGATGACAGGTTTAGATTGGATGTTAGGAAGAATTATTCACTTTGAATTCTTCACTATGGTGAAGCACTGAACAGGTTGTGCAGAGAGGTTGGGGATGTACAGACAGGCTGGGTGGCTGGAGAGCAGCACTGCAGGAAGGGTCCCAGTCAAAAGCAATTTGAACATGAATCATTGTACCCTGGCAGCCAGGAGGGCCAACCGTGTCCTGGTGGGCATCAGGCACAGCATCCCCAGCCAGGCAAGGGAGGGGATTGTCCTGCTCTGCTCCCTGTGCGCACTTCTAGGCACCACAATATAAAAAGGTCATTAGACTATTAAAGAATGTGCAAAGGAGGGCAACAATAATGGTGAAGGGCCTTGAGGGTAAGACCAATGAGGAGTGTCTGAGGTCACTGTCTGTTCAGCCAGGAGAAAAGGAGACTGAGGGGGGACCTCATCCCAGTCTACAACTTCCTCATGAAGGGAAGGGGAAAGGCAGGCACTGATCTCTTCTCTGCGATGACCAGTGACAGGACATGAAGGAATGGCCTGAAGTTGTGTCAGAGGAAGTTTAGATTAAATATTATGAAAAAGTTTTTCACCCAGAGGGTGGCAGAACAGACTCCCCAGGGCCTGATCACAGAGCCAAGATTGATGTTTTTCAAGAAATGTCAGGACAACATTCTCAGGCACATGGTTTGACTCCTGGACCTGTCCATGCAGGGCCAGGAGTTGGACTTTGATAAACATTGTGAGTCCCTTCCAACACAGCACATTCTGTGATTCTGTGTTTAGGGCCAAGTTGGATGGGGTCCTGAGCAACCTGGTCTCATGAATGGCACCCTTCCCATGGCAGGGCAGTTGGAACCAGTTGATCTTAAGATCCCTTCCCATCCAAAACCTTCTATAATTCTATATTGCTGTGGGTAGCAGCACAGATACCTATTCCTTTGTTCTCTATTCTAATTAAACTCCAGCAGGAACTTAGTAACAAAATAGATATCTGTGCAAACTTTCCATCTCTGGACTTCAGCACATTCTGTTCACATTAAATCTTTGAGCTTATCCTATGCAAAATTTAAATTCCACTAAGCAAGCAACAGCACAAGTTTACCAACAGGTTCAGATACAACTGAGCAAATTTTTGAAAAGGACAAAAAAAAAAAGATTGTACACAAAATTCAAATCTTTCTTTCTAAAGCATAAAAATGACAGATAACACACATAATGTGTCTGAAATAGTAAGGTAGACTGTATTGTTCGGCAGAAAACACAGACTTAAACTTCCTATGTAATGCTATTCCTATGGCTATCTGCAAACATTTTATAATCATTCTCTGTGACATCACATAACCCATGCATCATCACATAAGCCATGTATCATAACATAACCCATGCACATTCATTTTTCAACCTTCTTCAACCTTCTTTGGAATCATTAAGTCTGCTGCGATGAAAAAAAATATATTCCATATGGAAACATCAGCTAAGTAATATTTTTCAGGTCATAAACCACTAAGCAAGCAAAAGCCAAGCATCTGATCACCAGTTCAAGTCAAATAGTACCTTCAAATTTATAAAATGAAACTTCAGCCAACTCATCACAGATATTTGCAGCTCATAAACGATTTAGAAATTATGAGAATCATTAACTCGAACTACAAAAGTTAACAGTTTCACCTTGCATAATGTACCACAAAATAGGAAATGGATGTTGGCAAAATATTCTTTGCATATCTTGCGCTTATGAGTCAAATATTTGTCATAAATTTATATATTTCCTGAAAACAAGTCTAACAATATTTTTCCATGCATAAAATTAAAATTCTTACAAAAAAGGTCAGCCTAGTATTTTTTATGCTTGAACAACAGTAGGTTCCATATAAAAATTACTCAACAATTGCGACCGTACTTGCTTCTCCCTTGTCTAAACTACAGTGAAAAGCATAAAAAAAAAAATTGCATTCCATTTTCAAAGTCCTTTTTGCCATCCACCATCAAACCAGCACTGCACAAAAGCAGACTGTAATTCAAAAATTCTTTATGGAAAATCTGGTAGGAACATATGGTAGTTTTATCTTATTAATTTTTTGAAAGAATCCCTAGCACATAAATTACCAATTCCAGTTTAAGGCTCATGGTAGTGAATAGAGAGTGACTGGCTATTCAATTAAAGATCTCATGCAATTGTCCTGCAATTGCTTTTCCTCTTGGATCTGACCTGCCAAGGGACATCTTGCATACCTCCATCATTACTGCTTTCAACTATTTAGTCAAAATCACATTGTTCCTTCTTTTTGAAAGATCACATGAAGGATTCAGAGTTCAGAAACAGATCTCTCAAATATCTGTTTTAAATATGGAACTCTCTATATCAATCACAAGCTATAGTGTAAGACAATGTTTTTATTGAGATTCCAAAATCTCTTTCCCTGCTCAAGGCGAGGATGCTGTGTTCATAGAACAAACAGTACTGCAGGTTGCAATCAGCATATCTGAAATTGTTTGCTTTATAATGCCTTACTTCCCTAATTTTCTGAGTTTAAACCTCATGCTTTTTTCTTACTTCATATCGATTTACAGAGATATATTATTTTACAACTACTTGCATTAGAATTGCCTAAGTCACAGGTTCATCCATTCCTCCTGATAGAACTCTGATTATATTTCTTACGGGATTTTTCCTTTCATCCATCACTGACTCTCACTCTCAGTCTTCATTTTCAGTCTCTTTTCCCCCTGCTGGGCATTGTTCTCAGTATGGCTAGAGAGGTATTAATCCTTTCTTCTTAGAACATGTGAGTACTCTACTGCACTGAGTACCTGTCTGATCAAAAAATGTTCATAATTCAGGCTTTTTTTTTTTAATGAGTACAAACTTACTATTCCAAACCAGAAATCATATAGTAGTTCACCATTAGAGTTCCATATAGTGTACAGCAAAACTGATTTTTCCTGAATACCTCTTCAGACAATTTCAGATATTTAATTTGGCTTATGCATTTAAATGGCATTTGTAAGCCCACTCTGGAAAAGTACACATTGGTAAAACAGGAACCTGAGGGTGTCATGCTCACTTTGTACAGGTGGTTGGTAGCTGCCATCTGATTAGGCAACTACAGTAAGACTATCCTCAGCAGTGGAGTTTGTAGTGTACAAAGTGTGCTCCACAGAGGGACAGAACAAAAGCGGACCTGCTCAGTGACACAAGGACCTGGCACCTGTCTGCCATCACAAGTGCCCAGGGTCATGCTGGATGGAGCTTTGAGTAACCCAGTCTGGTGTGTGGCATCCCTGCCCCAGACAGGGGGGTTGGAACTAGACAACCTTTAAGTCCTTTCCAACCCAAGCCATCCTGTGATTCCATGAAAAGGGCAGAAAGGCAGAAGAAGAGAGAGGGAGAATGAGTACACACACACACACACAGACACTCCTCCAGCAACTTTGTCTTTTGTTGGCCATGCTACATGCCTCTTCTACTGACTACTACTAATATAACTCCACCAGATAAGCACAATTTCCATAATTCTCTATATTAGCAAGTAAAGTAGAACAGAAACATAAAAGTGATGTTACTTCAGGCAGAAAGTTACTTCAGGCAGACCACTGAATGCAGTTTCCATTCCCAGCAGAAGAAATCGAGTTGAAAGAAATATTGTGCCTTCATAAAAATTGCATGAGTCATTCTGCACTGGCAAATGCAAAGGATTTTGTTTCCATAACACAGCAGCAGTTTTCTACAGAGCTTATCTCTTGCCTGACCCTTTGTACACAATGTCTAGCTCAATCCTACAGGCTCAGCAATTGATGATAGGAGGTAGAGTTAACGCAGCCATTTAAACTGATCAGTGTTCTTAGTTGGTTAAAACACTGTTGAGTTGCTTGAGTACCCACTTAAGTCAGCTGAAAGACTGACATGGCTCACACATTAGGCCTTAAATCAGAAATGCCCACACCGTCCTGTCCTTGTTAGAAGTAGTTCTGTATGTGCATCTATAAAGAAACTTTGTGTTACCTTAGCCACAGATATCTTACTACTTTTACATACCAGATAATTTACCAGAAACATAACTTTTTTCCTTTTCTTTTTTTTATATCAAGTGAATTAAAATTAAAACATCTTTGGATTTGAAATCAAAAGCAAATTATCGTACACTCTCAAGGAACAGTAAGACAGCAAAAGGCCTACAGATATGTATACAAATTTATGAATTAGCCCATAAAAACTATGTGTGGAAGACTGTGTAAAGATATTGGTTTTAAATTGTGAAATAAGAAAATAAATATATTTATTAGACTGTCTCAATTGCTATGACTATCATAATGCTATGAGACATAATTGAGGGTTGATACTGGATGTCAGTGGAGGAAATTGAAAATAGTTCAGTTGATAAGATTTTACCTTTAAGAATATGGTGCTATTAAGAAAATGGTGCTATTGCCTGCAAATGCAGTTAAAACACTATTAAATGCCTTTACTTTGAAATGCATCCCAAAGCTACTTGATGTCTCTTCCTGTATCTTATTAGCAGTCAAAAAAATTCAGATCACCAGAACATTTGAAAATGCTGCCCAGAGCAGAACAATTTTATTATCAGCAGAGAGGATTATCAAGTAATCAAGGAACTTTTTCCCATAGGCAAGTCTGAACTGGTCATTTAGTGTTCATACTGATGAAAATACTCCCTGCAGAGATTCAAAACAGATGATAACTCAATCTCAGCAGCACAATGAAAACCTATCGAGGTTTCTTTAAATAAATCCTTCATTTGGAAAGTTATTTTTTTAACAAACAGATATTTACAATTCCTTCCACAGACACTGGGATACGATGGAGACAAGAAAGAAATATTCAACCTTAAAAGCATTGACCAAGGACACTTGAAGAAAGACCAAGCAGATTCAGAATACTTAATAACAGAACACTGTAAGGTGTGACAGCAATTTGTCTCAACTGTCACACCTGTCACGTAAAAGAGGGAAAAAATTCAGTGATGCAGTTTTCAAAATGCAAAACAAAGCAGAACAACAAAATTGCAAGACTCAGTGAGTATCTCTTCTGTATTTTATGATCTAAAATACAAAGGAAGATGGAAGTTCCACATAATCGATGTGCATGCTCTTCAGAGAGAAAATAAATCCCTCTGAGTCATTCACGCAGAAGAATTCTCCAAGTTAGGATGGTCTTACAGGGAGCAAAACCCACAAGATACACCTACCCAAAAAATACCAATAGACTAAGACATATAAAGTCAAGAGGAAATGGAATTCCTCAGGAAATATCTAACCCTGTGTTCTATAACAAAGTAGTATTAGCTCTACCTGAGCCTACACACTCTGCTGAACACCACTATTCCTCCATTATCAATAAGGACAAGAATTTAAAGGGAAGAACAAAATTCACTTCTCTGGCAACTTTAATAGAGTCTACATTTCAGAGTCCCAAGCCATTATTCTTGGAGTCACATTTCAGGAGCATTTAAAGAGTGCACACAGTAAAAATTTAATGTTAGTCATGTGCTAATTTGAACTTCAAAACATAGTGATTTGTTGAAATAAGCGCACCAAATCATGTATAGCCTTCTCTCAGCATTCAGAAATACTTTTAGAGTATTCAGAATGAGTTGTGCTTTCAATAATCTATGAAAGTCAATTGGTTGAGGTACATTGCATCAAATTAAGAAAATACTCCTACTTTGCTGAAGTTAGGAAACCAGTAAGTGAGAAATGCAACCAAAATAATGAGATAATTGTACAGGCTTTTATTTGCACACTGATAATTTTCTATTTTTTGACACCTCAGATCAGAAGAAATCTTTATAACATGTCTGAGGTACCATTGATCTCCCAAGACTGAGAGACTGGAGACAAGGCCAGCCAATTCATAGACTGGAGTGTCCAACATTTGTATGCCAAGGAAAATGGTGAAATGTCTGTAGAATCAATTTTTTACAATTTATTTTGATAGCAATTCCAGCCTGACAGCTTCTTTTCTTTGTTGAGTGTTCTTGTGTTGGTAGTTTTGTTTTATTGATTAGTTCTGATTTTTCTTCAAGAGCTGACTCTACTCTTATTTCCATTTTTCCATTTTAGTATCTCAGTTTCTCAGTCTTTGAGTAATTTCAAGTAAGTAAAAAGAAGCAAAAATTGTTGCAAATAACTTGGAATATAAAAAACTATAATTTTTTTTAAAAATCACATACATTACTACATTGCAAGTGACCAAACAACCGAGCAGTGTACAGCACAGCAAGAAATAACGAAGTGTAACTTAGAAGAGAAAATCCAAGTAATTCACTCTATTTTCTTTTCACCAAAACTTGTTTTTCAAAAGTTATCAAAAAGTTTATCTCCATCTTGATTGGTAAAAATTGTGATTGTACTATATCACCTGCATAATAACACTTTGGTTTAATGAAAGAGACACATTGCCCAACTCTACATACTTAGCTTTTATAGAGACCCATTTTTTTTATGAACAAGCTTTTCTCACTTTTTTTTTCCTTCAGCTCCTCATAAATACAGATGTAAATAAATTTAAACTGATGTCATTTCTGGAAATTTACTAGCCTTATTCTACATTTTGTGGGGATTAATCATCCTGGCTTTGTACTCAGATCTACACAAAGAAAATCTTTGTCCATCCATTTTCTATAACTTTTACAGTCAGAACACAAGAATTGTCATTTAACATATTTTTTAAGTAATAATGGAAGAATTTGCCAAGAATATTCCTGTTAGTTTTTACTTCCACAAGTAATTTCTGTTACATTTGCATTCAACTTCTTGCAAACAGAACCTGCTCTTTTTCACCAGTCTAAGCAAATAAAAAGGGTTACCATTTTAAAATGAAGTTCTCACCTTCACTTGTAATCTTATGTACAATCACTCACTTTCACAAGAGACAGAGAATTAAGATCCTTTCTTGTTTCATTTATTCTGTGTCTCTTAGAAATAATACTTTATACAATATTCTGCACTGAAAACTCAAGTCCTTAAATTATGTATTATAAAAGAGTACTTAAATACTGCAGCTATCAAAGCTTCATCAGGCGAACTCTGCATTAATGCTTTGTGTTATCAGATTATCATATACCACCATTCACATTTCAAAAATTTCTTTAACTTCAAGCAAGGTCCAGAAAGTTTTGTAAAAAATTTGTATACGACTCAGGAAAATATACTTAGCACATGTAGACTGAAAATGGATCTACAATGCATCCTAGCGCTGCAGACCTTTGATCATCAAAACAATAGCATTGCTCAGGAAAACAACCCTTTTTAGCCTACATAAGAAAACAAATTTTACATACCTCGATTTTCATCTTCCAGAAGCAGCAAGCATGCAAAACAGGCACCACAGACTGGCCCCATCCATACATCATTCACAGTATGAAAAAGAAATATTACAATGCACACCCACATCCCATGAGGCTCAAAAACGCCACCATCACCACTAATACTTGTTTATAGAGTAAAACAACTAAAGAAATGAAGCAATGATTTTCTTTTTTTTTCATCACTTTTTTTGGAGTGAAGTGGGAGATTTTTTAAATTGAAGTCAAAGTAATATATGATTGTTTAGGTTGGTTATGAAAAGACAATATCAAGACTACTCTAATAGCTGTACATATTACACCTACGCTTATGTTCATTTAGCTGTTAACCACAAACATGAAAAAAAGTCATGAATAAATAAGGAGTATTAAGACCAAAAAAAAACCCCAAAAATGTGACGAAACAGACAAAAAACCCCAAATCATCACAAGCACATGAAATGTCACAGGAGTATCTTTTGATCTCTCCTTTTTTTCAGCTACCTATTCTCTACAAGTACTAGACATAGGCAAAACAAGTGTAACGCTACTTTTCAAAAAGCATCAAGAATTAAAGAATACCTCTGAATTTTTTAATATTTTAAAGAAGTCATAAAAGCATCTTAAAAAAATTAAACTGCGAGGTAAATTTCCATAGCATACAGAGTAAGGTAAACCCCATCCAATATAAGTGAGGAACTGCCACCAGTTGTGATGTTTGCCAAATCGATTGGATTTAGGTTTCAGGAAAATCTTGAGACCATTTTGTGGGGCCTGAATATATGTTGTATTGTAAGACCTGTGTGGGTCTGAGTTGCTCCAAACGAGCTGCAGCTGCAGGGTCCTTAGTTGGGCACCAGCTGTAGCTCGTGAAGGTAACTGAAATAAATAGGGGTGGGTTGAGAGCCCAGGAGGAGCCCGAGAAGACAGGAAGGACTATGCTGCAGAGAATGGAGAAGAGCCCCAGCAGAGAGGCAAGAACAACACTGCAGTGAAGATTACAACAACTGGTGACCCTGTGTGAGGAAGAACACTGCAACCAAACATTGAAAGAAGGTATGGAATCCCCCGGACAGCCGAGAGCTGTGGCAGCCTGAGAGCTGGGACTTTGGAATATCAGCCAGAGAGCTGGGACTATAGAAGATAGGACAGCTGAGAGCTGTGGCAGCCTGAGAGCTGGGACTGTAGAATATAATATGGCCTTTGAATTAAGGAGCTGTAGCAGCAGAAAGCTGGAAGAATATGGCCTTTAAAGAAAAGAGCCTTGGAACATCTAAAGACAGCCGAGAGCTGTGGCAGCCTGAGAGCTGGGACTGTATAGGGATATGCATATATTCTATGTATGTATCTAGGACAGCTGAGAGCTGGGACTGTATGCATATTGTAATTGTATAATTGTTAAAAGAAAAGGGGGGAAATGTGGGGGCCTGAATATATGTTGTATTGTGGGATCTGTGTGGGTCCCAGTTGCTCCAAACGAGCTGCAGGGTCCTTAGCTGGGCAGCAGCTGTAGCTCGTGAAGGTAACTGAAATAAATAGGGGTGGGTCAAGAGCCCAGGAGGAGCCCCTGAGAAGACAGGAAGGACTGTGCTGCAGAGAATGGAGAAGAGCCCCAGCAGAGAGGCAAGAACAACACTGCAGTGAAGATTACAACACCATTTTAGAGCAAAATTAAAGCTTACATCACACTATTTGTATAAATTGTGTGTTTTCAACTGGTTTTTCTTTCACATTTGGCAGGGGACAGGTGTATGTGTGGTCTTTGTTTAATTTTTTTTTATTTTTTATGATTTATTTATTTCAAACTTCTGACCCAGTATTCTCTTCCTTGGGCTCTTTTTTACATCTTTCATGCTTGCAATATAACAAACATTCATCAATTGACTGGTTTCAATGAACCTAATCTTCATTAAACTCAGTAGGGAGGATTGAATTAAATCCTGAGATTACTGAAATGATAGTGTTAGATAAACTCCCATATAAACTAGAAGATTTTTCCTTTCCCACAGTAATCCTTAGTACTTTGGGATTTTTTGTTAATGAAAATCTGAAACACATAACTTTTAATTTCCTTTAAAAAAATTAATTATAAAGCACTGTAAAAATGTAAGAAAGCATTAACACTCATATATTCTATGTGTCATTTGTGCTCACTCAACTATCTAATTTATACCAATTTCATGTACTCAGTATTAGATGGGGCTTTTAATCTTTTACCATCTTTTTCCCCTACAAGATTTATCACAAAAGTATGTTTTTCCAACTACCATAGCTGAAATGTCTGCTTTAAAACTTCATCATACAGTAAAGAAGATAGATATATTCCCAGTGTGGCCATTCACCACCTGCTTAAGCAAATACACTTCAAGATGCTTTTACAATTGTGATAAAGTGACAGCAAATCTAAGAGCACACAGAGCTCATATTCTAAAATTATGATTGTACAACTATGGTTTGCATCATAAGGGACCAATAAAAAGCTTTATGTTCTGTTTGAATGGCAAGGACTTGTATAAAAGAGAAGATGGAATAGGAAAATAACAAAGAACTGATGCATTCAGCAGTTGTCTTAAATTTAGAAGCACTAATGAAACTTCTTGACCATAATTAGTATTTAACACTGCAAGGATATTTTTCCCTCTTTCAGATTTTTTGTTTAGTGATATACAAAGCTTGCCATTTTACTAGATCCCAGGAGTGCTTTTTTCTCATTTTCCAGGTGGGATTAAGAGTATGGAGTGCTCATGATTAACAACACTTCTGCTATTCTCCATGCATTTAGATTTTTATTCTTCTAATTATCAAAGTGATGACTGGGAAATGCTAATTCATAGCTTTCTCCTTGCACAGTGAAATATCCTGACAAGCAGGCTGAATACTAAGTGAAAACTTGCAGTTTTATTAGTCAAACGCACTTTTTTATTCTGTAAAACAAATATTATTAGACAGATATCAAATCTGTATTAAAACACTGCTAATAGCAAAACTTCAATGCACTGCCTGTTTACCAGGATTCTTAGCAATAACCCTCTAGAGAATACAGCTAAGAATTCTACTGCTTTAAGGCCAACATCAGCAGTTTTCTTTGGCATAAATACTTTTCCTTGTAGAGATTCAGCAGACTTGGTCTCTAAATGGTGAGAAGAAAAAAACAAGAATCTCCACCATCTGTTCCAGCCCTGAGGGAAACAAACTTTCCTGGCAGTATATAGTTCAGGATTTAATTGCACCCAAAGCCATTACAAATACATGCAAAAATATAAAACATCACTCTTAGTGAGTGGAAGTTTTGTATAATTTTATTTTAGCTTATTTCTTAGGGCTATAGTTTAACTTATTTTTGCTATAATTAGTTTTCCTTTATTTCTGTTGTTTGCTTCCAACAATTTTAAAATAAATTCATACTATCATTCCAGATAAAGCGAAAGCTAAAGGATCTAATCAGATTTCATTGCCCAGTTTATCAAATTTTATTTACTCTCTGCATGAGTATCAGGAGAAGTACACTTGCTAAGGCAAATGAGAACAACTAGTTTCTTCATGAAAAGTAAAAACTTCAAATAATAAAAATTTATAAATTTCATATAAATTTTTATAAATAATCAGTAACAAAGATCTGGTTTCAATGACCACAAAAGGGAGAAGTTCAGAGCCAAACAAGAAGAAAAATAAATTAGAATGAGGCAAAAATTAACTATTTTTATTTCCTGAAATTAATCTTTTAAAATCAGTTTCAGCTGGAGAATTCCTTGGACCATTCTATTTAAATTTAAATATGAGCCACATTATTTTATCCTCAGGATAAAGTCTGATAATACAATCTATTTTAATTGCGGTTTATGCCAAAAGCATTGTATAATCAGTAATTCCATGACCAAAAAGTGCTGTAATTCAATCACTGAATTTAGGTCTCTATCCAACTTCAAATTATCATCTTCTGCTTTCAATGTTCTGCTACAGAAGTAACAGTATAAAGTCTGGTTACAGTGGTATAAATACTTTTTTTTAAAACTAAGTTATATCAAAACTGCTAAGTCCTGGCAGTAAATAGAATATATACAATGTTCATCAAAATCATATCACTTATTTTATTTACCTCTCTATGACACAATTGACAGAGTTGCTCAAATCTTCTTCTTTAGAAAGTGCTTATGGCTACTTATTTTCTGGTTGCTTCTAATACATGTTCATACTATAACTTCAAAAATTAAAAGCATAATAATAACAACATGATAGCTGCCATCACAAGCATGGTGGCATGAAGCTTTCTTTGCTTTCTTGTCATAAGATGAGAATAACCAAAGGGAAAAACTGCAAGTCATCTGGGTGGCAATCTACTAAGAAATGTAATTTGGAAGCATCTGGCTGTTGCATTTCATTACTTCTATTCTGCACAATTAGATTCCAAGAAAGTTGAAAAAAACATACAGTTGAAAAATATTTACAGATATTGACAATTTGCCTAAATTAGCTATTGTCAACTGAGTATATTAAGTTTCTTTAAACCAATTTCATTTCTCAGGTTTCACTAGGATGCTACAGACTACAAACAAGCAAATAAGCCTCAAATGGCAATGCTACATTTCTAGTTCAGTTTCCTGTAAACCCCACTGACCATCCTATATTAAAAGAGGCTAAATGGAAAACCACAAGAGAAAGCTTTTAACGTACAGGTTTTATCCACTGTAAATTCACTTACTCCATCCATTATTAGCTAGTAGAGCCAGAAATGGAAATTCAATATCATTTTTGCAGGCCTACTTTTCTTCAAAATATTCAGATTTTGTAAAAGAAGCTATGGCTTTTTTTAAGTTGGTATACCATATACTAGCCAACTTGAATTACAAATATCATGCCAATGCCTTGTATATGTATCCAATTGCTAATGATTTTTAAAGGCCAACAATATGTTCCATCAGAAAAAATTCCCACAAGAATTAATGGTAATTCTGACGTTATTTAATTAAAACTTTTTACAGTTTCCATCAGACCAACCATGTTCAGTAGTTTAAGACTTTGTACTTTAAACTTAAAAAATTATGTTTCTCACTTAAATGTCTGCCTGAACACAAGACTTCCTTTATTTACCACAAATTTATGACAAAACATTTAGTTTGACTTATCACATAATAATTTTCAATATCCCATACCCCCAATTTGATAGTAAAAAATAATTATTTAATTATTTTGAAGTACAAGCAGCCATCTTGTCACTACACGATGCACTACTGTTACCTGTTTTCTTCCAGTTTTAAAAGCATCTGCTATCCTCATTACTAGGCACTACCAATATTTATTTTAGAATGTCACAAAAAGAAAATTATGTGGTGGTTTATTTTTGCCTTTTCCCAAAATTTTTATAAAGGCTACTTGAGCACAGAAACTGAGACATGATTTGAACCATACCTGTACAATCCTTGCACTGCTAGCAACACATCAACAATTTTCTGACAGCACCGAAAAAGCAGGAGAGCAAAGAATATTCTGTCCTGTGAGTGGCACTGCCCTATCCACAGGCCCAAGTTACAGGTTTGAGAGGAGGGCACCAGCAGAACTCTGTCCACTGATTACACTTTGCCAGAGCTCTACTTCTCTCTCTCCTCCTCTTATCTCTCCAATTCTTCCTCAACAGTACCAGAAACTACTGGCTGAATTTTAGCACCATGAGCTACATTCTGTTTCTTCAAAATCAGGCTGAAGGTGTATAAGTAAGGATGGTTTTTTTCCAAGACTCTTATCCACAGAATGACTGAGGTTGAAGGAAACCATAAGAAATCATCTGGTGCTGCTTCTCTGCTCAAGAAGAGCCACTAGAGCTGCTTGCCCAGGACCACATCCAGCCAGATTTTTAGTATCTACAAGGAAGAAGACTTTACAATCTTGGTTGTCTGATTCAGTGACTTGGCAGAGACTTGAGATTGCAGCTCTCAGGTTAATACAGCTTCTTTGAACAGATGCAACATCCTTACCGGAAAAACTATAAGTTTTTGAATTTTCTACCAGTGAAAATCTGTGATGCCCATAGACTCACTTTGTGTGGTATCAAACAGCAGTGATGACCTTACAAGAAATTTTAAACTTCATTAAGGTTGTACAGAGATTAGCTAGAGAACACTAATTCTTCATTTCTATGTGAATGTAGAATACATAATAGGTTAGAGCTGATTAACAGATTTATCCCAGAATTGCAGGCATTGATATACAAAGATTGGGACTGCTCCAGACACTGAAAGGATGTCTTTGCAGTATATCCTTAGCCAGGCAATAAAAGCCAAATCTACATTCATAACTTGTTTCAGGAGTTGCCCCATTGCCACTGCCCCATCCAACATTTCAGAAGTTTGAACTCAATGCAAAGGAGGAAAGAAAGAGCAGAGTTCAAGACTTTAGCTGCAAGATATACAATATCACCAACAGCAGTGAAGCAAGGAATATTGAATGTTCAGTTTTTAAATTAAGCTTCTTATATGCATGTCCTCATAAATACCTTGAATTTAGCTTCACTTTGCAGATCTAGTAGCAGATATTACATATGTTGGCCTCGTCTGCCAGTTAGTTTAAGCAATTTAAAGTAACACTGGGGAATTTAAGAGAGATATTTGAGACACATCTTGCATAGATATTGCAGGAAAAAACAGCAGTTTTCCAAATCTCATGAGCAATGCAACTCAGGAAAATGAACTGTGTGGGGATAGCACAGTAGAGGAAAAGTGCTAAAATTTATGGTATGGTTTCCAAGGGTACTAAAAAGATCCAGCTTTCTGCTGGTTAGAGCATCACTTTCCAACAAAGTGCTGAAAGAAGTACCACACCAGCCATTAACAGGGATTTTTACCACTCTGTGAATGTGCAATTACTAATGTTATCCCTGCAGGAAATCAGGAGTTAATATAAATTTCTTAAGTGTTGCACTAAAGGGAAGATATGTAGATCATAGGATGGATTAGTAATCTAAATCTAATAATTCCTACATGCTATCAAATGTTTTAAGATCAAGCAAAAACTTCGAGTTCTGAAAGATTTTTTTCAGATTTCTTTTCACAATACAGCTTGTGTTGAACATACTTCTGGAGTGATAACTGAAGCTTGACACTTTATTGGCAGCAACCTTAAGGGTGATGTTATATGCAGAAATTCAGGCTTTTAGAAAGAGTGTAATAATAATGCTCATGAGAACTTGAACAGAGAAGCCAACTGATAGCCAAAGTAAAAAAGCAAATACATCTTAAAAAAAAGTTCTTTTTCATTGAAAATACTGGATTGATATTCACATTAACATACCCTAATTTCTTTT
This sequence comes from Zonotrichia leucophrys gambelii, assembly GCF_028769735.1. Taxonomy (NCBI): domain Eukaryota; kingdom Metazoa; phylum Chordata; class Aves; order Passeriformes; family Passerellidae; genus Zonotrichia; species Zonotrichia leucophrys. The sequence continues at coordinate 21,356,406 of NC_088173.1, read as the reverse complement.
GAAAGATGGCTAATGATCAAACTTAAATAATGTGTTCAAGATTTATATAAAAGACAAGATGAAATATTTCTAGAAGTGAAACTGGTAAAATAACAGACTTTTATGCTTGCTTTGGAAGTATATGAACATCAAGTAAGATTAAATAAATGCCAGTGCTTCTAAATTAATGTGCCAATATTTTAAGAACCAATCTAAGATCACCTAGGGCACAACTCAAACACAAAAATTTTGAAAGTACAATCTTTGAACTAGTCTTGTGGAAGTCACTGTAGAGGCTAGATAGGCATCCTAGATCTTTTCTGTGGGATAGTTAGTATTTAGTTCACTTTAACTAATTCCCCCAGCCCTCTTTAAAAAGAAAGAAAGCCTATAGGCTTTTCCTTAATATTTACAGTCTACTGCTGAAATCCTACATAGCTTTTACTCACAGGATCTGCTGTATGTCAAACACAAAAAAGCTTGCTCTGAATTTGTTTCTGCTTTCTTATTTCATAATTTTATTTCTTTTCTTGGAATACAAGGCAGCCCACTCACATCCACCCTGATGATTTCATAAGACACTTTCATATCTTTTTTAAGCCATTTACTACTTTTGGTCATTCCTGCAAATGTTTTCTGAACTTTTTCCAGTTTCCTCGTATCTATTTTGAATAAGTAATTGGAAAGTCAGTTTCACAGCCAGCTCTTATCGTCTTCTCTGAACAGCTTAGTACTGGGAGCAAGCTTTCCAAGCTATGTTTCTACTTTGTCTTTCAGGAACACTCAGGGGAAAAGCAAATGTCATAGCAGTCTTTAGATATTTAGATATCTAGATGTTTTAGTAATAGTAGTAAGAAATCTGAAGCTCACCGACTTTTTAACAGACGAAAATATTCACCAAATTAAAATGAGACACAAAAAAAGAAATAGAAGAGATTAAAATAATGTTAGTATCATAAGGGTGTCACAGAAGCTACATAAAAGTAAAAAGCTTACATATGAAGTAAACTTTATTCTACAAATATTCTAGAAAATTCAAAGTATATAGAAGTATTTGCTACATTCCTGAGGATTCAAAGCAAATTGCCATTAGCCACAATGACCAAGTGTATCACTGTATGGAAATAAATATAATCTTAAATATACAAGAAGCTCAGGGTGCATAGAAAATATGTGATGAATTGAATAGAAAGTTTTCAATCTCTAATTAGAATAATCATAAATATTTTACATTTTTTAGATCATTCAGGCTTGAGAGCTCCTCTGAAAATGATTGCAGAATTTTCATTCTCTAACATCCAGTTACAGGACACTGGACTTTATCTGAGGGAAATAGAGGACTCTACAGGTATACAAAATACTTCTAATTTAAATTCATAGAAAAGGAGATTATAAGTAATTAGCTTCTCTGTGGAATTCATTTTGCATCTATATGAGAAGAAATTGAGACAGTTTATTGACTAATTCTCAGGGTCACAGTTGGCATCCAAACATCTAACCAAGCCAGTAGGAAAAATCGTTCAGTGTCTGATGCATCATGACATGCCAATAAGTAACTGAGGGAATAATTACAGGAGTGGAAGAAAAGTAATTTCTAATTTAGTATGGCCATTATCTTGATCCGTGTGAAAAATCTAACATTTGCATAACAGTCTCAATCATCAAGGAAAAACTTTCAACTTCAATTACAGTTTTGCATGTGTTCCACACATATTTCAGGAAAAGGTGTGATTTAATTTGATGTGAAGAAATAAAGATAGCAAGTGAAATGGGAAAAAAAAAGAAAAAAAGGAATTAGTCCAATGAAACTGGAAATAAATAAGCTACAATATAAAGCACATAATGCATCAGAATTTGAAGTTTTAGTTAAAAAAAATAGCATGTCAGCAGAGTACAGTTTTGACACAGCTTTCACTACCACAAAATGTATTTATCAAATGTTTCAGAAATTGCTCTCTCTGAAGGCCTTCATGCTTTTTGTGTTGTATGCACAGCTTAGCTAAGACACACATTTCTCAGTGATTTAAACGGAGTTTCAACATATAAGCCAAAGATCTCTTTCATTTAGCAAGGCAATCTTTAAATTCCACTTAGCATGTAAGTGTTTAAAAGGGCGATTTTCAAACCATTAAGTAGAACTCATGATGTTTGAGATCAACTATAAATCATTTGGTTACAAGATGTATTATTCAAATAACTATAGCTACCTAGCTACTATTATAATGGTAATTGGGTATATAGAACATGAGCTTTTAATTTTTTTTCTCCAGACACAGAATACTAGTGTTTTCTGGTAAGCTTATTCATTTAAATAAGGTGTCTTTCTTAGCTCCTCTCATCTTGAGCTCCCTACGCAATCTAAAACTTAAAATTTCTGCATCAAGAAATATTTCCCCCTGAAGAGGGCAGAACAGAGAATCCAGTAAAGGATTTGAAGCACAAATCTCAAAACACAGACAGCCTTGTTAGAGATAAAATACAAACACAAAAAAAAAAAAGCCAGCTAAGTACACAGTAGTTTAATCTGAAAATCAATGATTAGCAATGAACCAGAAATTAAAAATACTCAACTACTGTCTTTATATAGTCATTGTTGACAGTGACTATCCTATCATCTAACAGCATCTTGCAGGCATTCCTTCCCCAACACCCTGCCCCAGCTCAGACTAGCTTCTTCCAAAGGATTTTGTGAAAGCCTAAACAAAGCACTCAGAATATTTATTTTATGATCTTCTCTGAATTTTCATGGTCTCAGAAGCAGCTCCTTGAAATGAGATCCCTTGTGCTGGAGGATATCAGCCAAATAACAAGGAGGACCTGGGGCAGTGCCCTTCTGACACCCTCAGCAGTGATGGGGTTCACCTTCTCTATCCAGGAGAAGCACTCTTAAGGGGTTTTTCCTATTAGCTTTTAAATATTTTTGACCTGTTACTGGCAGAACCTTCAGCTTTATTGAAGGCAATCTACTAGTGGTTAGCTTAGAAATGTTTTGTAAAAGAATAAATCATATAAAAATAGCTCAACATCTTCTGCCTCCTTTACCATATCGATATAGTGGATGTTGGAAGATATTTACAAAAGACAGGAGATGTTGGAAGATAGTCACAAAAGGCAGCAATGCTTTAACAGCACGGTGCTCTACTACAGCTATGAAGCAGGTGAAGTTAACATGCAAGAAAATAAGATTGATAAGGTCCATATATATGAAATAAGAAAAAGAAAAATAACTGTTCCCATCTCACATGTTGAACACTACTGAAGTCAACATAAGATGAGAAAGAAGGAAAATGAAATATTTTACATTATTTTTAGACATGTAGTTATAGTCCAAACTAGAGAACTTGAGTATCTTCACAAATAACAGTTTGCAGAAAGCATCTCAGACAAGGTCAGTCGGATACCCTAGGTTCTTTGCTAAAGACTGTCATTGACTAAAGGAAAAACCTACTTTTAAATTTTTGTAATCCAGCACCTAAATTAGGTGTCTGAAGGTGAACATCATTCAGAAACTCCATTGTCCACAACAACAAGTGTGAAAGAAGCATGGTGAATTTAAAACAAAGATGAGCTAACAAAACTTAAGGCAACCTTTGGGTTACATTTCTACCTGAAGTACTGTCTCATTTCCATAAATAAATCTCTCTTTTTCTAAGATGAAAAAATGTAGCAATGCTATAATTTTTTTCCCCACACATGCCTTGAAATTATTTCTGTTGTATACATCATAATTAAGAACTGAAATTAGCCCCTTAAATTGAAATATTCTGTGATTTTCTACTGTCATTTCTTCTACCAGAGTACTGCATCAAAGTTTTTTTTTTTTTTTTTAAGAGATTGTGATTGCTAAGATGGATGCATTCACATTTTGTTGTTAATGCACAAAACATTCCCTACAAGCACTATATGTTATACTCCTAGAATCTCATTTCTATTTCCCACTACCTCAGAACATGCGCTATGTACTTAAGGCCTATATATTGTGATGATATATCAATTTTATACGGTGTCCACAGTTAGTTCTGAACAAAGTTAAACTTTTGCTATTATTTATATATGGATTCCTGTTAGAAGATTTCCACACCCCCAGTTTAACCTATGGATACCTGTGCCTCAGCATTTTTTTTATGAACTTGCAGAGTTTATCATGTTTTCAGGAAGCACTAAAGAGACTAATAAAAAAGGGCCTTATTTAAAAAAAAAATTCCCCTCCCATCAAAGCCATCCATCTTTTTTTAACCAGTGAAAACACACTCAAAATCTGTCAAAGTACTCACAAATATTCAAACTCTGCACTGGCAGAGTTCCAGAAACCTGCAAGGTGTGCTCAAATTACAGAAAAAAAGAGCATGTTGCAATTGTTGACATTGTCAGCATAAAAGGCTTAGCATAAGGTGTAGCTCTCAGAATTCAGGCTGGCATCTCAGCACTCAAAAGATTAAAAAGTAACTAATCTTGCATGCTTTAATGAGTACACAAGTAAACTTTTCATTATCCAAATTCAAAGAAAGGAAGACCCATTTAGCCACGAACAAGCTGCTGATCTATCAACTTCAACATCAAACATGAGCACAGGTCCTGCAATCTTCCAAAACTCCTCTGAAACCCTAAATTCTGTTTTTCCTGCAACAAAGATTAACATGCTTCAGGCTCTGGGATATAAATACATTTAGATGAATGAGGTCAGCAACCACATTTGTAAGGCAAGCTGCCATAGATTAGTTTCTAAGAGATAACTGGTTTATTCAGGTTAAATGCCTAGAGCATTGAGTATAAACAAAAGGGAAAAAAAAATCTATAAGGTATCTCTGGAGTGCAATACTTACTGTATTAATATTTCAAGTCATTTATTCACTCTACACTCAGTGCAGACGCTACAGAGATTTAATTGAACAGCTTGAAAACACACACCCGATAGCAATATTTCAGATATTGTTCAGCCATGCTTACCTTTAAAGAAACAATCTTCATTGTGTACAATGGTGATCTTTTGCTTTTTCAGACAGGCAGCTCTGTGCACTTCACAGTGGTTTTCATAGAATTCTCCGTCAGACCCACACACAGGTTTGTAATGTGGCTTGCAGTGCTCCATGCACAGACACTCGGCTTGGCCAGTCTTCCCATTCACAACGCAGTGCCTGCCCAGACCACAGTACTTGTTTTCACATGATCCAAAATGGCCATCCTGACCAAAATACCCTTAAAAAAAGAAAAAAAAAAAAAGAAGGTTTTTATTTAATAACTACATTTTCCTTAATTGCATGCAAGGTACAAAAAGGATTGATTTGAGTAAATGAGTTGAGACTCTTTTGTTACATCCTTGACTAATATTAAACATACGTTGGCCTGATGTTAAAAAAATTTAGTGTCTTTAGGATGATTTTTTATACCGCTAATCATTGTCATAGGCTAACTGCAATTTAGAGCAAGATCTAGTAACAAAAGTTACTCTTCATTAAAAAAATCATAGTAAATCATTAATTTTTCAATGTATATTGAAGTTTGTCCCCTTAAGGTTGCTATATTTTTGCATGCAATAGAACAATGTATTCTCTAGATTTAGACCATAGGATTAGTCTCAAATTGAAAGAGACCCATAAGGATTGAATCTAACTCTGTGCTCCTTGCAGGACTACCTCAATCTAAACCATGTGATTAATAGCATCTTCCAGAAACTCCACAAACTCTGACAGGCAGATAAAATGGACTTTTGCACATTGAGACTGATCCATGAGAACAACTAAAGCAGAATCAGGACTCTGAATCAATATGGAAAATTTAAAAACAAAAAATAACAAAACCTCTGTGGTGGCATTACAATGACATTTCAGGAAACAGAGCGTGGAAGAGCAGGACTGATATATCAGCTGAATGGTGGCTAGAAGGAGTCACCTGAACCTCTAAGTGGTATTTCAATTATGACAAATGTGATTTGGAGGGCAAACAGAGCTTTAAGACTGCTGCAGTAGAAATAGAGGAGTTTCTGCTGGCCACAACTTTCAGTTCCTTCTGCTCCTAAAAAAAGGAAATGCATTGTCTACATTATACTAACAAAGCCACCTGCGTTCTATCCTAAGTGTGCTGCTGCCGCCATGTAAGATAAGCACTGTTGTCAGTAGTAGATCTCTTGGTGAAAGGGGAAGTTCAGTGCACAGTAATATTTCCCAATTATATGCCCAGTTTCCATTTTGACTGCCATAGAACTAACTATGGCTTCTTGGCAAGAGAAAGTGTATGATGTGAAAACAATGTGAATATGAAAACAGAATTGAAATTGCAATTCAATTGTAATTTATTATTAATAAATAGGTTTTCTGATAACAATTGTGTCATAAAATATGCATAAAAATACTAAAATGCCTCCAAATGTAGGAATAGACATTGTCCTTCACAGTTACCTAATTTTATTCTCTCGCTTTGTATTCCTAACAGGTGTATTGTAGAACAAACACCTGTTATTCTAATGCTTTGCAATACTTTCCTTATCCTCACATCCTAGCTGAATCCATCATTGGCTAACCCATATAAAAATAGCATGAAGAAGCAAGTTACAATGCATAATTTGGTAGCATTTTGATCATTCTGGATTCATTTTCCATAGCAAAATGTTAATAGGTCAATACAATAGCTTGAAGCACATTTCTTCAAGCCACTGAGAACCTATGTTCTTCACTTCAGTGGCAGATATAAAATCTCACCACTTTTTCTTCTGAAACCTATGGGTCTATTAGACAACCACGCTTTGATTTCTTGCTTTCTCATACAGCACAGATTTTCTAGATAAACATACTACAGAAAGCACACAACCATGAAATTTGGCTCTAATGACATGCTTTCACTATATTACTTGGTAACAATTTCAGCACAAATTGAGAGGACTACATATTCACCTCAGGTGTTGTATGGCAGATATAACTAAGCCACAGTGATTTTTATACACATGTAAAGACCCAGCTGATGGTGGGTTAACCTGCTCATTCATCAAAATTACTTGAAACAGGAAAATCCAATTCAACGTTAAATTTTTCCCATGAGTTTTTGAAAACATTCCTCCTTGTGCCAATGTATCACCACTACACATGAGCCACAGACATGGACTGGCAGAAATTAATGTAAAGCAAATTTCCCAATTTTCTTATACAAAACCTAAGCTCAGGTAAAGCTTTGGAATACCCAAGAGTGCTTTGCACAGGTCATGTATTCACATTACAGAATGTAAGAACTTCTTTGAAGTGATGGAAATGTTACAGTTTGAGGACAAAGTACATAAAACATTATTATTTATGCTTTCTGAACTGAAGATAAAGATCTCAGAACACATCTGACAACTCCTCTGAATTATTGAGAGGTGTGTGGTGACTCAAAAATATACTGTGCTGTATGTTATGAAAATAGAACTCATTTAATACTTCTCTTGGGACTTCATCTTAGCACTATAATTGAATCTGATGCCTGAATGCAAAACACCTTCTTTCAGATAAGGGAGAATAATTTACATTACATATATTGATATTTATAATATTGGTATTTGGCAACATATACCAATTATGTACAGCAATAAACAAGCAATTTTTCTGCCTTAATGAAAAACTGTATTTATGTTTTGTAAAACAATGTAAAAAATGTTTTATATATGTCTTCATTTTACACCATTAGCTACTCCAAAACAATATATAAATTTGCATGCATCACTGCATATGCAGCTCCTTCAACTGAAGTCTGTGGTAAACGTCCCACTGACCTCAAGAGAAGCAGGATTCTTTCTCCAAAAACAATCTAAAGCCTTCAGTCAGCATTATGTTACAGCCATAAGTTTTGGCATGTTTAATAGGCACTATTCTGCACTGATAAGGAGCCGCTATGTGGTGTTTATAGTACATACTTAAGAAAAAACACTTAGAAGTGTACTCTGAAGCACTCTACCAAATGGTAGTTACCAGATGACTCACAGCAAAGAAATAAATTAAATCCATGAAATTCCAAAACAGGTGACAAAATGCTCACACAACCATAAATTTGAATTAAATATGCACCCACTTATGAAAATATAAACAAATCAATCTAAAGAGGTACTGAGAAATACCTAGAAATGGGTCTAGATATAAGTTTAAAAAAAAAATGAACAACCAAAACCCAGCTTAAGTAAAACCAATTTCTGCTGCTTTTCACTGCTCAAGGCCAAATTGCAAAAATCACTATATTTGGCAAATCCTTCATTTTATTTTTTGTTTCCAAAATGCTACTTCCATAATTTGAATCTTGGAATGGAACTGCTACTAAGCTACAGGAATCTTGCCATTAACAAAAAAGAAATCACATTTTAAACAAATATGGGCTGTGGCATGCAGCCCATCCATGAATGGCTATGTCAGTCACCATCAGGAAATTGACGCTAACACTATTAATTCCTGGATATATTATTATTGAAGGAATACTTTTGATACCTTGATAACAGATGAGGTTTTCTTTCAGTTTCTTGGGGTTTTTAGGGGATTTGTTTGGTTGTTTGGTTGGGTTTCTTGAATGTCAGTATAGCTAAGTGAAGCTAAGTCTCCTGGGATAAAATTGCTTAGGGTACAGCACCCCTTCAGGACACCATCATCATCACAAATACTGTTTTTTAGAAGGCTCTTGTTCTATCTAAGCACATGTTTTAGAAAGCAAATCAGTCTGAGAAGAACTTAGGATGCCATATTTAGATATAATTCAGTAATTTAGCTGGAAGGTAAGCAGCATATTCAATATTAAGAGACTGAAAGCCAATAATTTGGGATGACAAATAATCTAGCCATAAATGCAAATATTTTTCCAGCAATTGTTATTGCTTATGTGATGATAGGCAAGTCTACATTTGTCAAATGCCACAACACAAAAACAGGGAACCATGTACACACATGAGCTATGTACTCTGAATTTTCAACTAAAAAAGTATTATATTAACACATTTTGAGAGGAAACAAAATGTACTTTGTTCCATCTGAAAATAAGAAACATTCAAATTATAACACCCTAAAGTTAAAAAAAAAATTCACTTTAATAACTATCACTAAAAATGTATTGCACGCAAAACAGTCAAAGCAGTCACATAGATTTTTCAGATCCTCTTGAAATTTAAAACTCTAAACAGATACCAAATAGAAGGGCAGAAGTTTTCATTTTTAGACAGTAAAGTAAAACAGCTTCAATTTAAAAAAAAAAACAAACAAAAAACCACAAAACCAAACAACCCAAACAGTTTCAAGTTTTCAGTTGGGATTCCTCATACAGGCTGCCTATTTAAAGGATACTTCAACAGCATCCATAGCTGAGCAAGTTGTAGGTCACAGTTTGATTCATTTACATCTGGGAATTAAGCTGATGTTTTAGCATGTTAAAGACTCACAGAAATACACACAGATACTTTATCCTTTTATCTAATCAGTTCAGAGCAACACTGCACAGTGAAACTTTGGAAATTCACGAGAGCATGAATCACCATCTTCTACAGCTGGCCCAGGGCTGGAACACACACACAGGCTTTCTGTGTGCTGAGCATTCTCTCACAAACTCAGACTGTTTTCTTACTTCCCTAACAATATAATTTACATTCATGGCTTCTTTCCTAACTGGCTGCATCACCCACGTGTCATGAAAAACAAAGTGGTAGCTACTTTTCAAGACAATGCAGTGATATTGTGTGCAAATAACTAATGATAATTTCTCGGGTCAAAAGACCTGTGGTCCAATTACTCCCTCTTCTACTTAAAACCATTCTGTAAATTACAATTCCACCTCTACAGCTGTATCTTTCATAGATAGTGTATTAAGCAAAGGCCCAACCAAGACTGTAATACTTATTTTAGTAAGTGCTCAGTGTAGTCTCAGGTTTTAGTAGCAAATAAGATTTATCACCACCTACCATTAAGACTCATAGGGCATTAACACTGAGCAAGACCCCAGTATGACCTGTGAGAATCTGCTCATAAATATTAAAGCTCCAGATTTTTTCTATTTTTGAACTGTAGCATTTTAGCAACAGTTCTTTAACAATTCTTTTATTTCACTAGCCAGAACAGCTTGTAATTGCATTGACTCAACATGACACTAAATCTGCACTACTCATAATCCAGAAGTCTTGGTATATTAAATTCTTCAGAAATTTAGTTTTTTTTTTTTTTTTTGGATAGGAATATTTTGGGCAGTGGACAAAATTTAAAGAAAAGTGTGGATTATTTGAGAATAAATAAAAAGAAGTTCAAAAATTTGCCAATATAATGATTATAGTAATGAATTTCCACCACGCAACAGTGCATATCTTAACAAACTGAAGAGAACTAGTGGCTCAAAGATGGGAGGGTGGGAAGAAAGGACAAACAAAAGCCCCACAGCCATGCAGGAGCAGGATGAGGAGCTGCAGCCCATGGCCCTTAGAAACAGCACCTTGTAGCTCACAGCTCGCAGCACTGCTCCCGCCTGCAGCAGTGAAAGAAAATCATACACATGCTCACCATTATCTTCCTCTGGCATGGTTTTTTTTCAGCACCAGGCAAGTAAGGGCCTGTGCTTTACACTAAAGTCTATTCCGCCTGTGTGTAAAGTAAGTTTTTGCCTGGGTCTTGTACTCTCCTTTCCTTCCTTCTTCTCTGCCTTCCCCCTCTGCCCTCAGACATACACCTACATTTCCTCTTTCCTTCCCAGTAGGGGCACTGGAAGTATTGTGAAGATTTACACCTCCACAGAACATGACTGAAATCTTCTGGTGGACTCAGTATTTATCACTGAGGACCAACTTACAGATATTGACACAGGCATTATGACTGTACAGGATTTTTTTCAACCTTAAAAGTCAAGCCTAAATACACTTAGGAGAATAGGGACTCTATATTCAAATAAAGTGACTTTCTTATTGCCCTATAAGGGTAAATTGGAACAGATTGGCAGAATGTGCCATGCTTCTAAAGGAAATAATTTGCAAAACTACAGTAAGAAAAAGGAGAACAAAATAATGCCAAGTAATATCAGGGAGATCTGTAAATGCTGAATTGCCTAGCTATTAACCTGAAATATTGAAAGCTCCCATAAAAGTGCATCTCTCAGCCAGAAACAGTCAGGTTAGCATCTTTGATCATATGAATTTGTTTTTCTTGCCAGCACTTAGAAGCCGTCTTCAGCAAAATTCACAGAATTTAGTTTCCTCAGAAAAGAGAAAAATCAAATCATACCTCCTTTACTTGATTGAAATTGAAGACCAAGAACAAAAATGCCACATAAGACAATGAGGAGAAGTGACAATACAACCACAACTACACAAAAACATCTTTTGCTTATTAGGCAGAAACTTTTCCCCCTTTCCAGATCCTTCACCTGCTCCTCTCTCATCCTCGTAGCAACCCCTTTATAATCTTGCTCCACTCCAGGTGCCCACGTCAAGGGGCTCAGCAGCTGCCTGACCCTTGCCTTCTGCAATTACAAAGCATTTCCACATGTTCCTGCCTCTGTAAACTTTCTTGCTCACTAACAGGGCTGTGAAACACTGGTTTGCTATCACAGCAAATCTCTGTGACAACTCCACTGGGGAGCCTTTCCTCCTGTGAGGTGCCTGTTCAATCTCTGCCCGTACCAAATGCAGTGTGACCATCCCAGTGGTGCTGAGCAGTGCTCTGGCCCTGTGCCCACACAGCAAGGTCTTGTGTGCCACTCACCTGCCAGCTTCCCCAGGTGACATCACTCTCCTGGCAAGCACAGCCCTCATGCTCACGGGAACCAAGGAGTTGCCCAACTCTCTCTCACTGCTAGGAGGTGACTCTTGGGCACAATATTGAACCTTGTAAAAATCTCCTTCATTAATCACCTCCTCACATTTGAGCAGCAAGCATTAAATTTATAAAGTGGTCTGTGGGCTCCAGACATGCTACTTGCCTTACACAAGGGGAATGGAACATGCACACAGGTCTGAAACCAACAGCTGAATGGATTTGGATTAAGAGCACTGCTGGCTCTAAGTGTAAATATAGACTGATGTCTTTGAGCAGTTTCAAACCAGCAATTCATTACTTTCAATTAAATCCTTAGCTCCAATTAGCATTAGCTGTGGTTGTCTTTTTCACATATCTTTATTTTGAAAAATGCTTATAATTCATTTAACATCAAACCAGTGGCAAAAGGAGTTTCTTTAACACAAAGAAGAAACAAATTACATGTTTGCCTCATCACAGATACATGGACCCTTATTCAAATGGCTGATTGCTTTTCAATTGCAGCACAGCAGGCAATCCTCTATTCTGCCAAACACATCACCCAATGTCAGGAAGAGCAGGAAATGTGCATCATAGTGACAGCAGTTTTGAAAAGGTCATAGTCTGAACAACATTTCACACATTTTAAGCTTATTTGAAATAAGGCTTTATGAATATCACAAAGGGCTAGTTTAGTTCTCAGTCAGACAAAGCAACTTTTTTTTTTGTTATTCACAAGCCAAACTGATTCGTTTCAGCAACAATGATGAAAACAATCAAATGTTTTGAGTAAGTTATTGACTAGAATTTTCCTTTTACTTAGTTAAAATTAGGGAGGCTGTTAGGATTTGGTTTCAAGAAGTAAGGTTTAACTGCCATATCACACAATAATATTAACTGTTCCTTTTTGGCAAACTTTTACATGAAGAACACATTTGTCCATTTTGAGCTAATAGTATAGTAAAAAACTATTGTTTCCTTGATAGCTATATATGGCTTTCCCTGGGATTAAATATGTTTCTGTATGAAACAACATTATAAAGAGAAAATTTAACTCATCCCTGATCAATTAGCTGCCATGAAATAGGTAATTCAATTATCCATGGTAAAAACTAGCATACCATATTACAGGTATTATTCAATTTCTGTGTTAGACATTGAAACAACACTCTTTTGCTGAAGTTTTTAACTTCAAAGCCCTTCTTACAGATAAATCTGTGATGTCTTTCTGCCACCTTCCCCAGGGACCTGTACTAGAAAAAGTAGCACACACATTGAGCAGCATTTAAACCATATGGTTAAAGTGCAGCATCATTCTGTTCAAGGAAAGCTAAAAAAGAAATGTCAAGTATTTTCAGTTTTACTGATGTGAAACATTTGCTCCTAATAAATTTTACACTGTCCATTTTTTCCCAGTTGTTACAAAGGAACTGTTGTGGGTTGGCCGTGTATACCACGCACTGCCCACCCGATTGCTTGCTCACTGTCACAGGAATACAGGGGGAATTCAGTAAGGAATTCTTTCATTAATTTCCACTAGCAGGCAGATGCCCAGCCATCTTCTGGAAAACAGCAGAAGTAACATGGCCATGTCTTAACCACCAATATTCCCCCCTCCAGTCCATCCTGCTCCTTTTGCCCAGCTGCCATCACTGAGCCGAACGTTTTATGGAGTGGGATGCCCCTTTGGCCAGTCTGGGCCAGCTCCACCAGCCATGTCTTCTCCCAGCCTCCTCCTTCCAGAGGGGCACAGTGGAAATAGAAAAGGCCTTTATGTTATTCAAGAATGTTCAATGTCAAACTCAGCACTGTTGTGGTCACCAAAGAGAGCATTATGTGGGCTGCTTTCATGACAGAAAGATCCAGTACAGGAACACTGTGGGAGCTTTGAGAGATTTTCCAGGCATTAATAACCCCACAAAGGGCATGTGGCTGTGTGTGCTGTAATCCAAACTGTTAATCAGTGGCACATTATGGAAAAAAGTATATTTAGAAGAATATCACGATATTTCTGTTATATGGAATTTCTCGTTCAATTTCTTCTACAAAAGCAGTAAGATACTAACAATTTCCATCTCCTTTACAGGTGTGAAACACAAACACATGAAAATTAAAGATTATTAAAGTAAGATACCATCTTTACAGGCCCTTCAGAAAGAACAGCAAAACACTACATGCTTGTATATATGAGCATAGCTCAGAGACATTTTGCTAACAAACCTGGACACCAATGACCCATGTGTGGAATTCTGAAAGGAAACCAAAGCAAAACAAAACACCGATACACCAAAAAAAACCCAAAAACTCCCCAAAAAGCAACCTACAAAAGGGAAATATTTTAGAGATAAGAGAGAGTTTTAAAAATAATATTTCTACAAATAATATTTTCCTCTGGATTTGCTAGAAGAAAATAGTCTTAATTATGCTTAAACTTTCCTGACTTAATTTTGCCATTTTAAGTAAGCTTAATTTGATGCAGAGTCCCATGCACTGTGTATACACCTCTTACCCCTTTTTTTTTTTTTTAGAGCAGGACTGATCCTATTTGCTCCATATATTCGGGGAAGTTGTGGGGTTTTTCTGAAGATGTTAGAATTAACCCAAAATACCAAGAAATATGAAAAAATCACACTGAAATCTAAGTGGCATTAACACAGAAATGCAAAATGCTTTTCCAGACCTCTTTAAGAAAAGAATACTGCTCTATGAAAATAAAAAAAAAATATTAAAAAGTACCAAAAATCTTTATCTTGACATATGAGAATAGTCTACCCAAACAATCCATTTAAAATTATTTCCACATCTACGTATGTCTATTAAAAAAAAACTGAAAAACCAGAGATGCCCACTCATATATATAAGTGATTACTTTCACAGAAAAGAATGCTTGAGTGAGGTGATTCAATCAAGCAATGTGACTACTGAAAAGTTTTTCTGTGCTTAGACTAAAGATACTTTCTGGAATATATAATTCCTAGGGAATAAAAGAGAAAAAAGTATAGTTTTCCTGCTAAACCTGAGTAACAGAGTTTCAATTTTATATCCAGTAGTCTTTATGGAAATAGTTTGCTATCAAATCGATTATTCTCTTCTAATAAATATGTAAAAGCAAACTAAAGTCAAAATACAAACAGTTCTCTCGCCTACTCCATGGAAAAATCAATCTTATGAGAAAACCATATATATCTTTACGAATGAGAAAGCATTTAGCTTTCAACAGAAAGAAAAATTCTAGTCAGATATTTCAACAGTCATGTTTTTTGTATTAGTTGATATAACTTCTGTCTAGTGACAAATTGCCCTTCTAAACACAGAAAAAAATACAACTTTTTCACAGATAATACTAGAATTTGATAAAAACCACCAGCATTCTACATAAGAATCAATCTAGGGGTATAGTAATAGATAATCCTTATTACGCATTTAAGAAATACAAGCTACAGAACTAATTGTATGAGAACAAAAAAAATAATTTTAAACTCCCATTCAATGGAGCACTGTCTACAAGAACATTTCTAGTGATGCATAGCTTCCTGGTTCATCTGTCACATTTCTTCCCACCAGAAAAGGGCAGAGTGTTAAACTGAAACCTCTGGCCACCACAGCTACCAAGCCCTGTCTGCTGTTTCAGTGGTTTAGCTCCTGAAGTGCAGAAATATTTCAAATGAATGACAACAAAAATCCTGTTATAATACTTGTTGCATATGGAGTTTCTAAAAGCAAGACTAACTTTCACAACCATTAATAAAGCTAAAGAGATTGCTGCACATCATACTTTCTTAAGTAATTTCAAGAAATCTACGAAATGAGATACAAAGATATAAATTTACTCTTTATAATAAGAGAAATAAACTCTGCCATGGGAATAACTATTTTGAGCTACTATATTTTATTTATTTAACTGCATTGAAAGTCATTTCAGGTCACCAAAGCCTGTTTATACTTGGCAACCCTAAATTATTAATTGAAGCAGAAATAAATATTTAATCATAAATCCTTTGAAAGTGGCAATGCCTTTGTAACTAAATTTTTACAATTGTTTTACCCATAAACAGTTTAGTAGAATGACTGAAATGATAATCCACGATAGATTTTCCTCTATTTTTAAACACTGTTTTTACAGCAAACAACCCTAAATGAGATCTGTGTGAAATGACTCATTAGTTCAAAGTTGCTGGAATGACCCGGATAACTGGCTTTGTTTGCCATAAAACACTTACCTGTTGACACTATAAATTTATCCTTATGCACAAGCATGATTGAATATAACTGTATGATTTTCTTTTCAACACTACATTGTAAGGTAACATTCATGTAATCCATTTTAAGTCATGGCAGAACTTATTTTACTGTCTTAATTTCATTTTGTATGCACAAGTAGCACAGTTTTACAGTCTAAGGGGAAAAAAAAAAAGTACAAGTAGGAACAAGAATGACTTTTAAAGCAGTTTAATCCATTAACTGCCATACCTATTTCTGAAGAATTTAAGCATTAGTGTACTTCCAGTCATACTGCCTAAGACAAACTTCTTGTTCAGTCTTTAAACCTATTCTTTAGTTCATACAGAATTTAACCTGATTACTTTTTGAATGTTCAACTAAACCTAAAAGACATTCTAACAGAATTGTTGCACATGTATTTGTAAATGAATTTCAAAGAATTCTGTCAGCACTACAATTACTAGAAAACAGAAAAATTATGGATAATGTATTTGTAAAGCTTTCTAGAGCTCTTGAACCTATTTTGAAAAGGAAGTGGAAAAGCCCAGTACCTTGAAAAAATGCTACATATTTCCTTTATAGTTATTTTTCATTTTCCTCCTGAATTTAATAGGCAGTTTAAACCATATTCATCAGTGTATACGGCCTATTTTTTTCAAACACAACTTTATTGGAGTGATTTTGTCTGGGCATATACACTTGTCAATGTGCAGGTACTCAATATCTATCTTCTTATTCTCATTCCCACAAGAATTATATGACCTTCCTTTCCTCATTTCCCTTCTCGAAGAACTTTTTTGAATAGACAGAAGTCTTGACAGTAATATTCTGCTCACAGGGACACCACAAGAGCACCACAAATTAACTCAGCAAGGAAAAAAAATAAGGTTCCGTGGATTCTGCATTGCAGTCGAGTCGAACTGTTTTTTCAGAACCAGGCACACTTTCCGGTAACTTGATACCTGTGTGCTATGATAAAAGAGAAACCGAAGATTTCCAAGGCTGAAACAGATATAAATGTGCAAATGATTTAGCAAAGTGTTAAATGCACCATCTGAAGCTGTGTCAGTACCGTGGAATTCCTGCAGCTTACACAGAAAGCATTCCAAGTGCTAATGACTAAATTCTTCAGACTTTCAAGGTCTGGGTTTTCCTTGGTTTGTTTCAGTTCCTTTGTAGCCCCCTCTAAGTGGATTATTTGCCATTTTATTTTGGCATTTGCTTAACTCAAGTACCATAAAACTGAGAAGTCAGGCGTCATACTGAATAAATGCGTAACAAAGCTACTGACAAGAAGTGTTTAGTAAATATAGTAATTTTTCTAACATTATTATCTATTAATATTGTGCTTTAATAAAAAGCACAATAAAAAATTAAAATTATGCTTTCTTAAAAATTTCTCAGGGATTATTTAGTGCCTTTTATTTTAAAATATGTCATCTCATAAGAATATCTAAGAGACACCTTAAAAGACAATGCACACCATAAGAAACAGCGGACGAATAACGTATTACTTTTTGTTTCCCTATTTTCAGTTTTAGAATCTAATGGTCAACAGCAATGGCTCTACTCCTATCTCAGATCTGAACTCATATTTAAGATAATTCTGGCTAACTTCACTTTATTTTCTTTATTCCAATATGTGAGAGGGAGGAAGAAGCTTCAGTCCAATTTAGACTTCTAGAGAGATAATCACCAATTACCTAGAAAATACAGACAGTGTAATATCTTTAAAAATCAATTTTCCATATAACCATTGAATCATTAAGGTTAGAAAAGACTTTTAGGATCACTAAGGCCAACTGTTTACATTCTTTCAGGCAGCTGTAGAGAGTGATAAGGTCCCCTCTGAGCCTCCTTTTCTCCAGGCTAAACAACCCCAATTCCCTCAGCCTTTTCTCATCAGACTTGTGCTCCATTGCCCCTTTTCTGGACACACTGCAGAACCTCAAAGCCTTCCTTGCAGCGAGGTGCTCAAAACTAAACACAGGATTTGAGGAGGGCCCTCCCTCACCAGTTCTGAGCCTGGGGGGATGATCATGGCCTGGTCCTGCTGGCCGCACTATTCTTGATACAAGCCAAGATGCCACTGGCCTTTGGCCACCTGGGCACACACTAGCTCATGTTCAGCTAGTGGTCAACCAGCACCCCCACATCCTTTTCTGATGGGCCTTTTTACAGCCATTCTGCCACAAGCCTGTAGCACTGCATGGGGCTGCTGGGACACAAGCACAGGACCCCAGCACTCAGCCTTTTTGAGTCTTGGCCTCTGTAGAGCCTTCCTGCCCTCCCGCAGATCAACATTCCCACCCACCTTGGTGTCACCTGCAAGCTAGCTGAGGGTGCACTCAATGCTCTCGTCCAGATCACCAGTAAAGATACTGAACAGGTCTGAGCCAAATAGAGCGCTCTGGGGAATCTCACCAGTGACCAACCCACCAAATGGATGCAACTCCATGCACCATCACTCTCCAGGCCTGGCCATCCAGACAGTTTATTACCCAGTGAGGAATATACCTGTCCAAGCCATGGGAAGACAGTTCTCCAGTCATGAACTTATATTTGATGGAAGACACAAACACAGGAAAAAAATTAATGAAAAATCTTAAGCATGTGATTTTGGCCCCTAAGTTTGCATCTAAGGACATACACAAAACACAGCTAAAAAAAAAAAAAAAAGTAAATCTTCAGCTTTCATTTGCTTACTTGATTCAGCCAAAGCATTTGGAAAAAAGACATGTCTGTGTTGTGGTAATAATCTGCATGTCCACCATGACTTGTTTTCAATACCAAGATATTAGATATGTTTTCTAATGGTAAGAATATCCTTCTGTGCATAAGACATCACATTTCTTTGCCAATAACTTAAACATAGGAAAGGGGAAACAATTGAAGACTAAAATATCAATAATTCATATTTTAACCTGCTGTTATTTAAAACATTTATCTGTTCTAGACTTCAATTGAACTCTCCACTTTGGTTTGTGTTATTCAAGGGTTCTGTATGGACTTGATTTAAGCTTTCAGCGATCATGCAGAAAATAGTTCAACTTCTGATTTTTCTAAGAAAATGAGAAAGCTAAAAAAGGTAAGCAGTTTTCAAAACAAAACCCAGAGGCCTTGTATTGAACAACAGGGATTTTCCTCTTCCATACCTAAATACATAAATAAATAAATTTACCAGTGTAAAGTAAGGCAAGGATGTGTGTTTTCATTACAGCTTCTCCACTAGAACCTTATTTTACATAGCTTCCCTAATATATTCCATGAAAATCCAATTTGGCATTCATTCACTCAGGTGTAAATTCTGGGCCTTGAAGAGCATGAATTCCTACACTAAGAAAAGGAAAAAGAGGTATTCATAAGGGATTTGGCAATTGTTTCTTGAGATCATGAAATTCTGTAAGCAAGATGAATTCCCTCAAGCATGGTAGTTCTTAAAGGAAACACTAGTGAATAGGACTGGAATGTGCAAAAAGACTATAATTTCTACATTCCCCCTAGAATAAGAGCAGTATTAGAAAATAGTCATCTAAACAAACTCACTGTTTATTTTTCTGATACAATTGTTGAACTATTCTGAAACAATCTTGTTGAAAAAGTAGCTTCCCTGAAGAACAGATGTAAAAACAAAGCAGAAAAGCTGTTACAGGCCTATGAAGAAATTGGAGAAAAATAGAAGGTCTACAGACCCCAAGCTGAAGTCAAAAACAGTAGAACACCCCAAGGCCATGACAATTCAAGTGTTAAATAAAACTATGAAATGAAATCTAAACTCCAAAAGACACCATTGCAAGTGTGCATAAAATAATGCATAATTCATCTTATATAATGTCTCATAAAATGTACTCAAACAGCATTAAAAACTAGATTTAGTTTAATGCTCGTGCTGACACAGACTTTCAAGGATAAACATCAACAAAATCTGAGGCTAAACTGAAAAAATGCTTTTTATGAATAGGTTTGGTAACATCTATCATCAGGCATATAACTCTATATCCCTATGTTAGTACACATATCTAACTATTTTATAAACTGTGAATTCCAAGCTATTACACAACTACATTTATGAAATATTGACATGAACTGTGTTCTGAGTAGAAAATATATGACAATGTGTGTAATTCTGAAGAAGAGAAAACAAAGGAAAGTACATGAGGTGAAAGGAGCTGTTATTGACAGCTATTTTTCAAGAATGTTTTAATATAATACACATGGCTTGTCCTTAAACAGGGAAGCATAAAGAGCACAGGACACTTGCATTCTTCCCTGTAATGGAAAAAGTAAGATGTTATTCTGGAACTCACTGACTGCTTTTCCTAATACTGTTATACTTTCTGAAAAATAAAATGGAAATGTAGCAGGGTAAAAATAAATTACTTTCCTCTCATTCCTCAAGAAAATCTGCTTTATTGATGTGACTGTCACCCATTCCTACAGTTGAAAAAATAGACAGTGGATCTTTTGGGGGAAATAAGGTGTTCTGGCCTAACATTTCCTTTTTCTTCCCTCCAGAAACTCTCTTTCCTTTCTACAATCTTTTCATTTGTTCCAATGACAAAGAAAATTCTCTCTTTCTGAGATTCACAATTTACAAACCTACACCTTTGTGCTCAGTCAATCAAAGGTTGCTTAATGTGAAAAGCTTTGGCAGGTGGCTTTATTATCCTGTGTTTATTTATTTTTACATCTCTGGTAGAACAATAATGAAATCCATTATTATGTGACTCCGGCATTTGTGACAGAAAGTCATGCTTCTATTTGAGTCCATCTAGGCCAACATATGTGACTCACACTCTTACAAACAATGGATGAATTCTGAAATACGTTTTGTATTCCTGCTACGTGAGAAATGAATAGCTTGTAAACCTCATATCTATAGGAATTATATGGAGATGAGAAACACCTCCAAAAACTAAAAAGTGGTCTCTAACAAAGCAGGATGCTTACGGATTTCTTCAGATGAAGACTAAGTTCAGAATGAGGTGATGATCCGGAGAGGTGTCAAATAATTTGTTCATAGAGAAGAGGAAACATTCAAGCTTAATAAAATTTCTCTGTGCAGAACTCAAATTTAAAACTGTATATTTACGCATTTAGGTTGCAATCAGATTCAGTTTCCTTTTTAAGTAGGATATTTCTGATGGATTAAAAGGAAAACTGCAAAACAACATCCACATCACATTAACATCAGCGTTTAACATGGACAAAGCACAAACCACTGATCATTAAATAGTGGCACTTATTTAATAAAGAGAATAAAGGCAATTTTAAGTGTATAGAACACAAAGATCTCTTCAAGAAGCAGTGAGCAGATTTTTCATGGAGATCTTTGTTTCTATGAAACGGGCACAAATTTGGGGGAAGTTCTCATTGCTCATCTATTCTAATTCAAGAAGAAAAGTGAGTCAGTTGCCAAAATTCTCCCTGAAAAATCTCTTGTGTGAGATACAAGGACTGTGCAAAAGGAAGGTGCATCCACCACTGCATATCCTATCCACTTTCTTTTCTGAAATAGCATTCAAATTTTGAACAAAAGTTCATTCTCATTAAATCATTATTCTGAAATCAAAATATTAAACTAAAATGAGAAAAATGGACTTGTGAGCATATCAAAGGCACTTCAAAAAAATCCAGTGCTTCTGTCACTACAGAGAAGATCTAAAATCTTTTCACATGCTTGATTATTGAGCCCAGAATTCCAACACTTTTTGTTTGGATAGCAAATGCTGTTGCATCGTTGCGATGTAACAAAAGTAGAAAAAAAATTAGGGATATTTTAGCATTAGAAAAACACCAATCCCCTAGTAATATATAAATTACTCTTTTGCCTATTAGACTCTTCTTCTCATTATTAAGTCAACCTTTTTTGACAGTTCTTGACAAGTACTCATAGATTCTTCTTTAAAACTAAAGGGAGGAAATACCACGTTTCACCAAATTTTATTAGTTGGTATATTCATCAGGAAAATCCTATCTCTGCATATTAGTTTTTTTATGCTGTCTCCAAGTGAGCAACATGCCAAAGGTACCTAAATATTAAATATAAATAATACCTAAAGGTTAAAAACAAAGTAAAATAGTTGTAAGTTGTCTTAGTCTTCAAGGTATTGGACAGAGTTTGGTTATTAACAATCTGGTTATCGTTAATCTTTTTTTATCATGTTCCCCATACATGGTATGATAATCCCATGAACAGTTCTATGAATAAGAATTAGAGTACTCTAGAGTAATAGTTAATAAAATTCACAACTTCTCAATATGAAAAAAGACTATAAAAAACTGATCTAAAAAGAGAAGTAACTAAAGAGATGAGGAAGAATAAAATCTGTTATTTTAAAAGGCTCAAGCATATCTTTAATAGTAAAGCTAAATACTTCATTAGGGAAAGTGAATCTCACGTAAAAAATATTTTGCTGTATTACATTAGTCCTCATGCTTTGTTTGCTAGGCATCTTATGCATCAGGTCTTCATAACATATGACAAGTGATTCCACAAAATCAAAACTGAACTTTTAATGAAGACATATATTGCACTCAGCAACATGAAGGAATAACAAAACTCTGTCCAAAAATCAACTCTTCCTTTTCATAGGCATTCTGATAAAGAGCATTACATAAATCGTTGTATTGTTTTATGCTTTTGACAAGTACTCTATAAAATCAAAGAAATTAACTTAATTATTAAGGAATAAACAATTCTGGTGATCAGTTAAGGAAAATATGGTTTTCTGCTAGAGAGAACTTTACCTTCAGATTTTAAAGTCACACTGCAAATTTTCCTGCATTTTATAAAATCATAAAACACAGCAAAAGTCACCTGAGTTGCTTTCTTTACTATTCAATACACTTCAGGGTGACAGATGAGTTTAAAATGCAGTAGTAAGCATTTTGATGCTAAGGCTCTTGAGAGAATAACGATCATATGGAATGAAGCTGACTGGAAACACTGTTCTAGCCAGAATCAGATAACGTAACATAGATTTTTATTAGAAAATATAAATTTGTTGGAAAAAACTCTCCATGGGAAGATATTCACTTGAAAAAATTGACCAGGTAAAGAGGTTGAGACTGTAATAGACAGTAGCCTGATTTTTGCTGAGGACACAGGATACTAAAACAGGACACATTTAAAATACTTGAAGGCAATAAAATTTACTGAGGGTAAAAGGTCCCTTGGCTCTGAACAAGTTGCAATTCTGCGAAGTCTCAATTCACTGTCACTGTAAAATTTTGATTCACTTCTGAAACAGAAAAGGACCATCAACTTTAGTCAAAAATTTGTCCAAGCTTGAGTATACTTTCGATTTTCCCCATATTGGGAAAACCTTCACCATATGTCTCTGACATAGTGCAGGGCCCTACTGCAAAGTAAAAAAGTCCCTTCATAGCTTGCTTTCAATCAATACTATTCACAGAGGTGGTACTCAGTAGTATAAAGCTTCTTAACGCACCTAGAGTTAAGATTTAACTACATAAAAATCTGAAATTTTTATATAAAATAAAAATCTGCACATAACAGAGTACAGAAGTCTTCTAATCTTTTCAGAGACCTCATCTCTTCCATCCTCATGGAGTGAAATGAGTATTCTTTCTGGTGTAATGTCAGAAAAGGAAAATGATGAATGCTACTCATTCTGCACTAATACTCATGCACATCTCTCTTCTCAACTATCATTTGCAACACCTTAAAACAGAATTTTGTCTTGTTACTCCTAAAGTACAGAGCTTAGAACTTCTTTCTTTTAATTTTTTTTTCCATTTCTACTACTCCAGTTTTAAATAACTATATCTTCTGAATGCCTCCTGCTATTTCTTCTGAGAATAAGTTTTAAAAAGTGGAAAATGCCCTCAACCACCCAAAAATAATTCTAGTAAATCTAAGAAGGAATTGTAATATTTTTGTTCCCCACAGCATACCGTGGGACCGGAGCTGTTTCTACACAGCAGTACTCCTATAAACAACATATTAACACCACAGAATAATAGTGATGCTTCATAAACAATATGGTGTTATTACAAAGGCACTGCATGCAAACTTACATGACTTTCTAAAAAGTCTTTATAGCCCAGCTATTTAATATAATTTAATATATTTAATATTAATTAGTATTCAATATAGCCCAGCTCCATTTAATATAAATCAGTCAAAAAGGCAGAACTAAGCCACATTAATGCAAACCTATTTCTCTAAATAGTAGGCACTTTCCTGGTCACTGCAGGGAAACAAAGCAATTCACACCACTTTGTGCATCGACAGAAAACTATCCATACTGTTCACCCATTTCTCCAAGGAAGAGGAGGAAGTCAAAGTAGAAAGACAGGCATATAGCCTTTTTGGTCAATGACTAATTTTAATCAGGTGTTCAAAGGCCACAAGATTCAATCCTGAGATATATGAGCAAAATGAGTGCTAAGGTCCCCATATCTACGTGCATAAGGGTTAACATTTGATGTCTCTGACACTTCTGTTTAAATCCTGCGTACCCTACATCACGTCTGAGATGTTCTCTGTGGAAGACACTCAGTCTTCTCTCTGCAGAAAAAATTTTATGATCCACCTCGCTTTCTTCTGTGTCTTTTTTGAACTTACATAATTTTCTTATTGAAGAAATTACAATCATTTGGCTATATCTAGCAAGAACTAAAAATAAAGAGTGTAGATTGCTCTTTGAGCCATCAGCCTAATGAAACTTGTAACTGTCTTCTGTCTCTCAGCATTGCCTTTGCATTTTTCTTTTCCTCACCCCAAAATTTTCTCATATTTTACAGTAAACCCATATCTCCTATAACATGTTACCAGATAACAGTCACAGTATATGGAGAAAGGACCAAATAGACAAATCAACTGACATGCCAGCATGCATACAGAGGTTAGCCTGACAATATTTATGCGCAGCACATCTTGAAAACATCTTTTCTCTCTGCGAGATTCTAATTAAGTAGTTAATTTTGCAAAGTTGTTAACTAGGATAAACATGGTAGAATGTATTTCTAAAGTTAGTTTCTTTTCCCAACTTGACTCAACCTGATCAATATGGTTTAAAAGTTATTATGAGGGGAATGACAGGAGAAAAAAAAAGGAAAAGATGACTCAGATGACTCTATAAACTTCCTTTCCCAAATAACTCACACGATAAAAGAAAAAGAAAAATAAAAATATAAGGAATAAAATGGCAGCCAAAAAATAGTTAACAATGTACAGACTAGGAAGTATTTAATTTACCTTTGGACAGACCTGATAGATAGGGTAATAAACAACTTACCCTACAACAACAAAGAAGAATGACCATCAGGAGATTTATTAGAGTGAGAGCAATTCAAAATAATTTTAACGTTATCTAAAATTCATCCAGCAGTTAAATTCCTTGCACTAGGTCTATAAAACATCTTGTAAGTTAACACATTCCTGATGCTATTAAACAGTTTCACTTTAGTCATCAAAGGCAGTCAGCATCTTATAAATGCAAAATGAGTTCAAGTTCATGTTGTCACTAGATTTGTTTGGCTATTTGATTGTTAGTTGTATTCACTAGTGTATAAATTTTCTTGTCATTTTTCTCAATGTTAATCACCTACAACATCTTTTAAATAGTATCAAATTCTGTATTAAAAATAAATTCTTAAATTTTACAGATATTTATATACTTCCTCACTGCAAGTCTGAGAAGGTCAGAGTTACAAAAACACAATCCTCTTAAATATGCAATCCTCTTGAAATAGATTTTTGTCTGTAAATTGGGCTTGAATAACAGATGACTTCTATGTCAATGTTCATTTTATATACGTTAATATGACAGTGGAAGAAAATGAAGAGTTCATGTTCTAAACACTGACATCAAAATTTTGAAGCCTGAAATTGCAGATAGTTTCGATTTGCTGAAAGCTGTACTACAAGTCACATGCTGTCCTGAAATCTCTTTCATCCCATCTTCAGATCCTTCAGCACACCAATAGAAAACACTTCCAATCTTTGCAATTTCTCCTCAGGGCTAGAAGCATTCCTTTTTCCCTGTGGTCCTGTCATGGCCAGGCTTAGGGGTCGATCTCTGCTCTACAATCACAGTGGAATTAACACACTCCTTACGTAAAGACATGGAAACAAATCCAGAGTTATCAGGGTAAATCGCAGAACACAGAGGCACCACAGCTAAAATATTGTTTCAGTGACGTGAAAAAATGACAGTTGCACTGTTTTCCCTCCTTTCAATCTTAATTTTGTTGGTTTTTCTCAGAGCCTAGAAAATCTGGTAGCAGACAGACTTTTGAGACTGCTGCCTGTAGTTGTGGGATGCACGAGTGCACAGAACACTTCGAGTAAATCACCATCAACACCACAGTAGCTATGTTAGGGAGGAGTAGAAGCTCCTTTGCTCCTAATAATAAGGATAAATTTTTGCTGCATGGCACCTTGGAGTGACCACTGCTACACAAAGGTTCAGTGGATTTTTGGAAATGAGAACGTTTTCTTTCATAGGTTGCAATTTCTTATTTGAAATGCCCCAACTACAAATGTTGAAAACTCACCTAAAGAAATCCCAGCATCTATTAAGGAAGCTCCAGTTCTCAAGTTTTAGGGACTTTTGAAAAAACCTAAATTATTATTTTGTAGTAAGGAGATAATGTGAAAATGGGTTTTTTTTGCTTCTGTTTTGGTTTTAACTCACTTAGGATTTCTATGAAGAAATGTCTGCGACATACACATGCTTAAAACTTTCTTTCACATTTGTCCATCTTCTGGGAAGCAGAGCCCCAGAAGAAGAATGTAAACAATTGTTATCAGCTGCTGTGAAATGTAGCAGGTGATCCTGTGATTGGCTCATCTTCCATGTGTACCATTAAGGGCCAATCACAGGAGGAGCTCAGGGAGAGATTCCCTGGACACAGAACTTTGTTATTCATTCTTTCTATTCTATTCTTAGCAAGCCTCTGCAACCTCTCTCCTTATTCTTTTTAGTATAGTTATAATGTATTATATATATCAATAAATCCAGCCTTTTGATCAAGAAACAAGATTCTCGTCCTTCTCTCACCATGGAGACCTCCTCAGGTCGCTGCAATATATGTACTTTTCATGATACAGTTTACTCACATTTTCACTATGTTTAACTAAGGAAAAAAAAGCAGAAGGGCAACATTCTTTTAAAAAAAACCCAGCACCAACACTCAAGGCATATGCCTCTCAAAAAATTTAGTCTTCTATGGACAGTGTAGATAGATGGAGAATGAAAGGAAAATTACTTCTAGCATAACAGATAAAGCATAAAATTCCTATTAAGTAGAAAATGTGGCATAGAAAGTTCATTTCCTATTTTTGTAGCTAATGTGACCAGCTCCCAGAAAAAAAAAGGGAATTATTACCATATAAACACACATTAACTATTGAAATGAAAGCTGTTATTTGCACAACAACCAATCCAATTTTAGCTATAAGAAATTGCATAAAATGAGATTAGGAAAGAAAATCACTGCTCTCATATCTTCAACTTTTCCCACTGTTTTTCATACTACTAAAACTTTGAATATCAATATATATTATACACGTTATAGATATGCTTCAGAAACTAGGTTGTCTAAGGTATGAGGGCAGAGTTAAGCCAACAGGAGCATACATCTCATTGTGCTCATATGCTCTGCATTCACTAAACCAAAACACGTTGCATGTTCTGAAAATAATTGTTTTTCATTTCTTATAGCTGTCTCCCTAAAGTCAAGAATATAATGATAAATTGCTAGAAATGTAACCATATTTACAACACCTAAGATAGAATGCAAATATTCAGAATACAAGTTCCTTGTTATTGTCTTGGCACTGCTTTGTGTCAATATCATTACTGCATCTACAAGAATGCCTTTAATTTTCTGAGCCTTTCCTTCCTTGCCTGTGTCCTTTAAGGCACTTGACAGTTGTATTGTTTTTGGGGTTTTTTAGTATATATAAATGCACTTCACACACAAAACTGAACTCTGAAAGAGAGAGACAGACACAGGCTTGTTGCCTGATCGTTAACAGAGAAATTCACATCAGAATTTGAACTGTGATTAGGCTGAATTATACTGTTTTGTAGCAGAATTCCAATTTTAACCTTAGATGGTTTGGGGACACATAAAAGTTGCCTCTCTTCTCTATCATAGAGTGCCACATTTCAGAACAACAGAAATATTGAAATAGATTCCTGCAACAGAAAGGAAAAAATAAACAAATATGAGATTCATTTCCTCAAGTTGAAGGCTGTTTGTCATGTTAGGCAACCTCAATATGAATGCAATCATCTTCCTGCCTATTGGCATAAATCTAGTCCTTCCTTTGCACATTCACCTGTAGATTGAACACTAGATGCAGTGAAAATTTAATACCTTAAGCATATAGTCTTGATTACCTAAGTTTTTTAATATCTATTCATGTTCCTAAATTTCCAGTATTTCTTTTTTTTTTCCTCTCAAGCAGAGACTAGTGATCCCCAGGCAAAATTATAAATAATGGTGCCAAATAATATAACTTGTACCATTCACAGGCATCTAAAGCTGTAATACAAATGTTTAACAATAGTATAGGCATTTTCTATTGTAATAGAATATTGTAATTGGACACTTCAGCCATGTTCAGGGGAGTCAAGTAAGACAACTTTAAGTAACTAGAGATGTCTTCTTCAAGATCAAACCTAGATTTTCTAAATTGATTTTTTGGCATTTTTAAAAAATTTCTGAATAATAATCATGAGACCACACCAGTTTTAGACTCTACATGGGTTCATCCATGCTAGTTTTATTATTTAATGATTAATTTCTATTTTGTATACTATTTTTGTTCTGTGTATCTTAACATTGGCTCTTCCAAATAAGGAAATATTAAATAGAATTGCCACCCAGTAGGCTTGCCCTAGATAAACAATAGAAAATCCCTGAACAGATTAGTGGTTTACAAATGCTTTAATGGTTTCCTCTGAGAAAAAAGTCTGGACTCCTTTAATGCATGCAAGGATTACAAATGTAATCTCATACTGGGGCTAGCTCTCTAGTTCAAAAATTCTGCAACCAAAATACTAAAATATCTGTTATGTACAGAAGAATATGACTTGTGACCTACCTTGTCTGCATAAGTCAGTAGGGTGCTTTTGTATATTCCATAAAAAAGGAAATATATATATTTCAATAAGAAAAGCTGACAGAAAAAAGTACAGAAGTCCTCAGATTAAAGCTCTGGAGGACATTAAAGATTTACAGTCAAGGTCTGTGCAGCAAAATATAATTTTTTCAGAGATATGAGATTTCCCTATGAAAATCTGATTTGATGTGCTTCATGTAGAATATGTATGGTCATTTACTGCCAAAAATAAAGACACAAAGTCTGTAACTTTAGAGTAGAACCCCAGGAGCATGAAGCAGCTACAAGAGAGTACTGCATGGACTAAAATGAATTTCTGCATCTTTGACTACTAGATTCTAATCCAGATGCTTAGATCATCCATACATGAGGGAATCTTCAGTCCACAGATATATGTGGAATGCTATAATTTGCTACCCCTGCATCAGCCAAACATGTCAGCATTCAAGAGTGTATTAAACCAGAGGAATTAAATTAATTGTGGCAGCTCATAAGTATGAAGGAAGCTCAGTGGCTGTTCTGCTGCCTGAAAGATTTCTTTTGTTGTTCTTCCAAGGTATCTTTTTAAGGGTACAGGATGGCAGCTGCTAAAACACAAAATATTTGCAGCTGCTTCATGAACTCAACACCACAGACTTCACAGTAAGTTCTGATCAGATCTTATTGGCAAATAAGTCATGTAAGGTTGAGTTAAAACAAAAAGGTATCTGCTAAACTACCACAGACTTCACAGTAAGTTCTGATCAGATCTTACTGGCAAATAAGTCATGTAAGGCTGAGTTAAAACAAAAAGATATCTGCTAAACTACCACAGACTTCACAGTAAGTTCTGATCAGATCTTATTGGCAAATAAGTCATGTAAGGTTGAGTTAAAACAAAAAGGTATCTGCTAAACTACAGGGTCAAGTTGTCTCTCACAGTCTCGCCCATCTTGTTTAGCGGTGTTATGATCTAACTTCAATAGTGAAATCAGCAGGACCTGACTCAAACTTAGATCTCTCACACGCTAAAAGAACATTTTAACCTTTACATGACAAACATCAGAGTATAATCTTCATTATACTCGTATACAGAAAAGTGCCTCCTGCCCAGTGTTGGTCAGGGTGGGGGTGGCCAAGTCTTGCTGAGTAATCTACTCAAAACCTCTAGCTGTAGCCTTTGATAGGCTCAAGTTCATTATGTTATTGCCAGACTATATAATCAAATTTCTAAAATTTTTAATTAAAACCATAAAATTAACCTTTTCCAATAAGATTAATCAGATTTTCACTTATCTGTGGCTGGTTTATAATTTTACAGGCACTTATCTACCTCACTGATGTTTTATTCTATCAAATATTATTGGTCTCTCACTGCTGCTCCTAAACTGGCTGCTATATTTTGACACCATAAATTATAGACATGAAAATATTTCAAGCCCAGCCAAACTGAAAGATTTTTCACTCAAGCAACTATTGTAGTGAAAAAGATACGAGTGTTTTTCCAAATACACAAAAATAATTTTAATGACTACTTGATGTCCTACTGTAATTTTTACTAATGTTTTTCATAAGTCTAGTTATATTTTTAAGAAATACACATAAATCTGTGTATACATAGTTACATATTATACTCTGCCAGTAGAATGCACTGTAATTTGCACACACACAAAATTTCAGCTCATGGAAAATACAGCTTTGGCTATTATGTCCTTTCTGGAAGTCCTTGACAAGTTATGTTACACAAAAAAACAAAACAGATCTAAACCACACTGTTTGCTCAGTGGTGTTTTGGAGATTTTAAAAACTGAGTGTTACAGATAAAAATTCCATTGGGCCCCATTGAAAACTTCCTCCTGACAGCAATTTAGATCTTAGCTTTTCTTTTGAAATGTTGCAGCAAAGGAAGACTTTTTTTTTTTCCTCTATAGCTTTACATGCAAAGAATAAAAACACCAGGTTAACCCTTGCACAGATGCTTGAAAATCTACATGCACACAAGTTTTCCTCAGAAAGCTTCCCCAGGAAAATAAATTAGATCTCCCCTGTAAGTATTTCTCACATTTACAGGAAGATGACTTTTGCTTAAGTCTCCTAAGGAATGCAGTGCTGGAACCTTGGTCTCCTCTACTAAACATCATATTTCCTTGTCATTTGGTATCTTTTTGATTTGTAACACTGTGTCAAAAGCATCAGACATTAGCACAAAACTGTCTTTTCAGCAGTGTCAATAGGGGTGTAAGTTCACCAGTCATTTCGCATCCAAAAAGTAGCTTCTACACCTTCTGATTTCTCTTTAAAAGTTTCCCACTCCCTTAATGTGGAAATTATTTTACTCAATATAAAATTTACATCTCCAAACAACAAGCTCAGAAAACCAAGTTACGATAATTAAATTCAAATGCATTATTTCCCTACCTTGAATATCTTTTCAAGCATTTATTTTGTTAGTCAGTTGTTAAAACATTTTAACATTCCACAACTGTTAAAATTGTTGTTAAAAAAAGTGGAAGTTTTCTAGCTTCTATTTATAATTTTCAAACACAAAAGGTTGCTCAGATTTAAGAGCTTTTACTCAATTATTTTAAACAGGATTTTCATAGTACTGTTCTAAACTTTATAAATTATTAAATCAAAGAGAAATGAAGAAAGGAATGGAAAACAAGGTTTGCTTGCCTGGCATATAATCGTGCGGAACTGCATTTCTTATAGTTCAAGGTTTTTGCTTCAATGGACAAATTTTCATCTATATTCACTTTTTCCTTTATTTTACATTAATAAAATTATTACTTTTATAGGAAAAAAATACAAATCTACCAAAAAGATAGAAGTGCTACCGATTTTAACTCATAGGTTCATCCAAAAATTTACATCATTTTGATTAAGCTGCAACCATTTAGCCAATAGAGTGACTTTTGAGGTTCTAAAAAACATATAAAATGTGACCAACAGAAGTACAAAACACATTTTTGATGCACTGCATAATATATGCCAAATCTCTTCAGTGTGGTAACACCACACTGGAAAAGCTCAGTCAAAATTCCATCCTGAAATTCTCAACTAAAGCACACATAACACCTTTTTTTTGAACATGAGTACTATAAAATAGAACATCAAGCATTTTGATATCCCTTTTAGACATTTGTATGTAAATTTCCATGTCAAACACACGGCTCTCTGTCAAAACCAGCCTATGGTGGTATGTGCAAGCTGGAATCAAGGTAACACTAATTTTGTAAACAATTATTACTAAAAAAGGTAGGCAGTGTCATTCCCCATATTAATTACAGATCTCTTATTAAAATACAAGCATAAAATATATTTTTAGTACCAAGGAATTAGCTAATTATTATTATAGCTAATAATTAATAATAATAATTTTTATCTTTGAAGAAATACCAGTTACTATTCAGATTACCTTTTAAGCAAAAGGTCAGTCAAAAACCATTACTCCATTGAAAGCCAAAAAATATACTTTCATTTTTCTAATTTGTAACATATATGTTTATGGGTTTCAAAGTGAACAGATAAAACATATTCTGCTAAACCTTGTAGTTGTATAGCTAAAGGGGAGAAGCAGATCAAATCCAAATATATTCCATATTTTCTGTTACCTGAATAATGTAAAGCCTACAAACTAGTTATCAATTTTTCAGATAACATAAAATAGAATGGTTTATTTTTTCATTACATGAATTTCATTATTTAGTAGAAGAAAATGACTGCTCCATTATTTATCATTTGCTGCTTATTTATTTAGTATAGGGGTAGCCAAACATTTTCGACCCAACAGCCAAAAACATCAGTTTGATATTGTTCAAGATGACATTCTTTGTAACTCCAGAAAAACATGACAAAATGTAAAAGGTGAACAAAAAAAGAACAAGACATATCCTGTTCTCCTGCTCTTAGGACAACAAAATAGAATCAATCAAACAATACCCACATGAAAACAAATATTATGAAACTATGGAATAATTACTAGTGAGAAAATAGTTATGAGAGGAATGCACCAAAATTAAGGAATTTCTGTGTGCTTTGTAAAGCTGAGTGGAAAATTTCTCCTTATTTAAAATATTTCTGATTTTCCATTGTGAAACCAGCTTTCAGTCTCTGTTTTACACGTGACTAAATTTCCAAAATCAATGCATAAGCACTGGTATTGAAATGAACAGAATGTGTATTTCAAGCTCTTGATCATGAATCTTTGTGGAAAGACTAACAGACTACAGGCTCTAACAAATTCACTTCATGCAATATGAACTTCAGCTCCTGCTTCTCAAAGGCCTAGCTTACCCCACAGAGTTCTGGGGAATAAAAGAAACATTAATAACTGATGACATACAGATACTGCAAATAAAGGTCATTTCCAGTAGCTGGCTGTATTACAATATTCTCCATAACTCTGAGAACCAAATCTTAATATGGCATGAGTACTCCTTCAAATTAGAGGATGTACACCCTATAGATAGTTCTAAATTCAACACTATTCTTGCAGCTTGTGTTGTGTTATGTTGTGGCTAATAAACTGCTATTGTTTATTTTTATTTATAAAATAACAACCTATTTAACCCCTAGGTTCTCCTGCTCACTGAATTATAGAAGAGCTTTTCTTTCTGTCTATTTTTTAAGTGGAAAATCTTACATTTCACAAAGTAGCATTACCACAGTCCACCCTACAATTAAGTCAGCTTCTCTGGGCCTCCACACCATCTCCAGTTAGAAAACATTCAGGACAGAATAAATAGTTAGGTGTCTGCTAGCTTTCCTTGTATGCATAATGTGATTCACCCAAAGAAAAGCTCACTAAAGCTCACGAGTCCTGAGTCAAAGATGAAGGGAAAATTAAGACACAATTAACTAAATTGGTACACAGGTATCCAGCTTTTCTCTCTTATTTTGAGAATAATGCCAGAAGTGGCCAGGTCTCCCTCTTACTCCCTTAAAACACTTTCCTGGTTTTGATGAGCAGAGGCACAATTAAATTGGTGGCTCAATGTTTAACAGAGGGGTTTTCCCATCAAAAGAAAACCTTAAAATGTTTAATAATAAGCAATAAATTGTTTCCATCTGCTGCTGGAAGATGGCAGGATCCTTCTGGTCCCTATTTTTCTAAGCACAACCCTCTTCTACCTCAAGCACAACTCACCTCTTCTATCTCAACTCAATGAATTTAGAATTTTTCTGTGTGAAGAAAGTAAGAGCATTTTCATGAACTGAATCACTCTGAAAAAGAGATAGAAATTTCTAAATGACTGACCTCTGTCCAGTATTTCTCAAAGCATAAAGGAGAAATTTAGTCAATGTATTGCTAAGATGCTTTGATGGTACTCTGAACAGGATTTATTTCTGCATTTTAATTCTTTCAGAATTATGTGCTCTGATTTACATGCCTGCCATGAAAATCAAGCATATCTGCAGAATCCCACTGAAGTCAATCAAACTCAATATACGGACATAAAAATCTACCTGTAGAGAATGCTTTTTACTCTATGGCCTGCAAAAGATGATTGCACACAAGTTAAGAAAACCCTTATATTCAAATTAGGCGGCTTTTTTCAATTCGATCTATTAATTTTAGGCCACTTAAAAATAATTAATCTATTTTGCACTACTGCTTGCAGGGAAACCAATGTTTTTCAGCAACCAGCACGATTCAAAAGTTCTTTAAAAAGTGATATGCAAACATAACATGAGCTACAATAGCTTCTCTGTGTACACTTAACATTCAATGAGTTAAAGTATTTTTTGACATTTTTCTTCAAGTCGTCCTTCCAGTGCCCTATCTGAAATTAAAGAACAAAAATGCTAAGCCTGTTTAATTTAGAATAGCAATGAATTAATCCTAATAATGAAATAACTTCAATACAACATTGTCTTTGAATCATTAGAGGATTTGCAGATAGTATCTTGTGAATGCAAACAAGATAATCACACAAGCTCAGATACCAAATAACCCTTTCTCCAAACACTGGTGGGCATGCATATTCAACAAAATGCAAATATTGACTTTTCTGATAGCAACTAGATCAGATTGCTGAGGTGCCCGATGAGACGCTGCAATCCCAGTGTGGGAAACAGTAGTGACCTTCATGCTCTGCATGGCAAGCCTCTAGCTTGCTTGCATTTATGATTCCCCTTAACTCCGAGCATTTGCCACAACTGCAAGAATAAAGTAGACATGTGGAAAAGGGCAATCTCAGTCAGCACAGAAGAGCCTGAAGGAAAGTAAACAGGTTTCATGTCTCATATTACCTCTCCAGAGACACAAGGAAAGAAAGAAATGCCATTTGCAACTGACTGCTTATGAAGATCAGTGGGCACATAAAAAGACTTTTTGTCTTAATAAGCAAGGAGAGGGGATAACAGGTCACACACCCTACAAATTCAGCAATCAGTGTGTCCAGCAAGAGTGCTAGAACACAGACCTATGAAAAATGCTAATGCCTTAAAGAGCATTCATCCAGAATGAGTGCATACAGACATAGAGAGTCATGTGACATGCTTTACCAAAAACCTCCCCAAACACGCTATAAAATCCCAAATTTAAAAGAAGAAATATCTATAATACTGCACATTTCAGTTTGTATGTTTTAATCTTTAACTACATCACACTTGCAAGTCTTGCCTAATCCCATACTTTTATTTGAAGTGGAAATAAAGAAATGAATGGGAAAAAGTCCAGCATTTCCAGCTGCTTTTATTACACTTGATATAGATGACATGATACCTCAAAACAGTTGCCTAAAATGTGTATTTAAAGACTATTAAAGACTCACAATAAATCCTTTTTTTCCTAGATTCTGATTTCTGTTCAGAGAGCCTCTTTCTACACATTTTTAATTGTATGTCTTTCCTGACATTTTATCTGTACATCTCCGAACATACAGATAAAATACAAGTTCATTAGTATATATTTACACAGGAGTATGTTGAACCACCTTAGAAAGACAATGTTTAGGCAATAGCTTCATATTTGTATCTTTGGCTTTCATCATTCTGTATTACTTCTGTCAATGCACTTCATTTATGATACTCCTAACGCTATGTACTGCTTTTGAGATGCTAGTTACAATTATAAACAGCAATAAGATTTTTCAATGTTTCTGGGGAAAAAAGGTCAGATTACTGCTAATTAAACCAGAGTGCAACCTACATATATGATCCTTTGAGCACAGAAATTATGCTTCTGATACCAGAATGTTTTTATTGGGTTTTTTCCCTCCATTTGTAATGCATTTTTAGTGGGCAATTATCCTTAAGGCTACAAATCACAGCTTTTACATTTTATGAGGAAGAATCAATGTGTGCTTATTAGAAAGTTGGTGGCACTTCTAATACAAATGGGAATTTTCTATGCCTTTCTATTTGCTAGAATTCTCTAATCTTCCTTTCCTTCTGAAAGCCTTCATTTAATCAGCTCTATGCAGGACTTTAAAAAGCTAAGAAAAATGCTTGTTTTAATATTCTTGGATTTATTTATTTCTGAGATAATGAAATGCTTTCTTAAATTTCCATTAAAGTAATTCTGTCATAGCTTTTTATAGTCTTTTAAAAGAACGAAAACATCAAGATTTGACTGATTATTGCTTGTGGGCCAGCATTCCCAAATGTATATGTGGCTTTTGTCCATAATTCAAATGAAGAATAATTTGAACCTTATTACTGAGATTTTTTGTTCTGAAATCCTGCCAGCATAGCAATATAAGCCTATGCCTAGGTCTGAACAGGACACCAAATGCTAGAGAAACAAAAATTTATAGCCTGGGTAGCATATGTGTAAATAAATTCTACATGCTACAAAGTCCAGTGAGAGCACAAAGAGAAGGAAGACTCCCACTCTGTCATGTCGCCACTGAATACAAAAACACTTGCTTAGAGAATGGTATTCAGATGTGCAACCACTTGTGTCAAATCTCTCAGATTATTTAACCAACAATCAGCCATTACTTTATCAGCTGTAGATTTACCTTTTAACCAACCCCTGTGCAAGAAAATTCTGATAATTGCACGGACAAAAATCTATCCCACTGTGTTTCTTTCCCAGGCTGGGAACTCTGATAAACAGCTTTTTGATCAATAAGTGTTGTCTAAACAGCCAAAGGCCTCGCTTTATGTAGTTATGCAGGGCCACACAGAATTACAGCTTGTTGCTGTCATTGCAATGATAGCATATGGATATCCTTTCCATAGCTGAGCAAAACAAAATCTGGCAAACCTTATTGCCAACTACTACAATTTTGAAACACAAACTTTTTCTGACAGTTATCTATATCATGTATACTTTAAAAGTCTTTAAGAATCAGTCCAAATTTACTTTATTATGATTTCAGAGAATATTTTTAAAAATAGAAAATATTTGGAACCCTATTAATTAATAAAATATAATTATTTCTTGAAGATCCACCA
Source organism: Zonotrichia leucophrys gambelii (assembly GCF_028769735.1). NCBI lineage: Eukaryota > Metazoa > Chordata > Aves > Passeriformes > Passerellidae > Zonotrichia > Zonotrichia leucophrys. The sequence continues at coordinate 21,319,002 of NC_088173.1, read as the reverse complement.
GGCCCTCAAAGGTGATGGAAGAACAGGCAAATTCAGTCTCTTTCTCCAGGCAACAACAGACAGAACAAGAGGACACAGTCTCAAGCTGCGCCAAGGGAGATACAGGCTAGAATTAAGGAGGAAGTATTTTACAGAAAGAGTGGTCAAATACTGGAATCATCTACCCCGGGAGGTGGTGGAGTCACCATCCCTCGAAGAGTTCAAAAAAAGACTGGATGTGGCACTTGGTGCCATGATCTAGTTGAGGTGTTAGAACATGGGTTGGACTCGATAATCTTACAGGTCTCTTCCAGCCTAGAATTTCTGTGATTCTGTGAAATTTACAAAAAATAAGCTTATAAAGACATGATCCAAACTTAATGTTCACCTTAACTGTTTTCGCTCAGACCCACAAACTTTACTCCTTTTCAGACTCTGAAACTGAAAACTATGTGCCCTATGACTATGAAGAAAGCCAGAAGTTACTTGAAGCACTTAATCTCCAAAAAACCTTGCAAAGTTCAAAGGCATGTCCTACCCTTCAATATTCAAGGGAAGTTGCACTGTAAGCCTACATAGTCTACCCTGAAAACACAGATTGATTTCTGACATGCCAAATCTTGAAAGATATGAATGGCTGATATGAAAAAGGGAGACAGAGCTTATGCAAAAAGGGGCACAGGTGGGAAAGAACATGGAAAAAGAAGGCTTTAGAGAAAATAATCCAGGCCATGGCTGCACAAATAAAGTTATATTTACACAGGTGTGTAAAGGAAAAAAAAAAAGAGCATTTTATCATAACTCATACCATGAAACATTTACCTTGCCCTATAACAAAACACCTTAGTCTTCCAGATAAGAGAAGTCCTGCTTCAATTTAAAGGAGAAGCTGAGTGACTCCTTGTACCATCTCTTTAATGCAATTTCCTGAGGTTTTTCTTTCATAATGCATTACCTTGCATAAACTCAAATTAATGTACAGGTAAAGCACCAAAAGTCCTGCTTAGGTTCAGAGAACATCCTGGAAGATGTTTCATTCAGTTTTTACTTAATTATTTGCACAAGATCACACATAGCATTTTTCAATATCATAATAATTCAAGCAAAGAGGAGAAAGCTGCACATGAAGAAATATATTGCTGCATGCAAGGAGTGTTGCCTCTTGTTCAAAACAATTATCATCTACCTAACTTGTCATTTCAGGAGTTCCATGTTTTTTTCAAGCATTTGTATCAGCACGCCTTCAAAGTATCCCACTCTGCTAGGAAAAATAACTGTGTCTGTCTTGAGTTTTACTTAAAAACACTTTCTGATCACTAGAGTAACCCTTCTCTGTACTTGCTTATGATTAAATTAAATTCAATCTGAAACATTAATTCCTTCAGTTGTATATTCAGATCTAAATCTCAGTCACTCTACTGCCAGCCTCCTGCTGAATCAGAAGTCTCACTTTTTTCCTCCCAGGATGCTGTTATTTATATTTAAAGAAAAGCAAACAAATCCAAACCACCACTTTTATTAATAATAGAAAACTAATTTTTACATTTCAGCAAATATTAAAAAAGCTAACTTGAAAAATTACCAAAAATTTTATTATTAGGAAGAAAATTTGCTAAAGATGTACACAATTGCATAATCAAAGAATTTTGTATTCTTTTTGTACTAATCACTTGAATAGTTGCAATAGAAACATAATTTTTAATTTTAATATCTTTAATTTTTAAGCTATAAAATATCTATTGTTTAATAGAATTAAAATATTTTATTTAAATAGGTCAGTTCCTTGTTCCAATTTGTGTCATGTAGGAATATACATGAGTAGGCCTGTTTTTATTATTTGATGCATTTTAATTTACAACTCATTCATCTAAAGAATTAGCTTTTCAGGTCTTGGGGAGCTACTTTAAATTTGATTTAAAAAAGAAATTTATGAAAAAAGTATTATATATATATATATATGAATTGAGAAGCAGAAAGACATTTGAGTGACTGTGTCCTGGGTTGGCAGGACAACAGAACATACAAACATCATATGGCCAACCCAGGACAGACTGCAGCCTCTGGTTTGGATCCCTTCAGAAGAAGATATAATAATTACCCACATTTAAACTGCTAGTTGAAATGGATGCATTCATTCCTTGTAAAGTTTCCTTAGAAACACTAGACTCTTAAGCATAATCTAAACAGACAGCTGGGTCCACCCTTTATGATAATGTGCCATGCAGCTTTATTAATCTGACCTTTGGAAACAAATGAGAAATTTTATACTGCCCCACCATAATTGTTAGTGACAGGCATTTTAGCAGCCTGTAATTTGCACTCCACTCTAACACCTACTTTCAGTTATGATGTAAACCTTAACAGGATCTGACACCATCAATCATATTCTGGTGTCTAAGGCAAGTGACAAAAGAGCGTGCTTGGAGTAAACCAGAACACGACCTTAATGATAATGAAACACATCAACCCTTGCTATTCAAAGGCAAAAAATGAATACTGCAATTGTCTCAACCAGCATCTGAACAATACACAGTGCTGCAATAATTGGGAGTGAGATTTGAGGTGGAAATTGTGTTCAACAGACTCATTTTTCAAGTTTTTGTAAGTTCTGATTGTCCAATAAGTTGCTTGCAAGACTTATTTTATTGGAGGAAATATGTTTCTCATGCATAATCAATAGCATTCTGAAGAAAACTATATGAATGCAAAAATTATTTCTGTTTAAGATGGCATGAGTATGGAAATTTCTGCCATGTAACACAAATGTGTCAGATTTTTTCTACATAAGTGTTCTTAAAAGTTTATGGCCTATAAAGAGCACAGAAAACCTATATGTAAGTTATATTGTTATATTGTCAGTGTAATAAATATGCAATAAAAACCAGTGGCCTCATACCTGAATGAAGAAAGATACCCATTTACAGGTATCTATTGAAAATAAATATAAATAAAATAGAATTTACTTCTGAAATATCAGTATTTATTCAGATTTTTGCTTCTGAATGCTACATGTTCCACCTCAACTTCACTTTTTCTTTCAAGACAACCCTTTCTCAACTTTAAATACTTCTATGAATAGTCTAATTGCATTGTCATCTTATTTCAAAAGTCCCATACCTTCTCAGTGATTTCTCATGGGCATCTCCTCACAGCACGGACTCCTTCTTCACAGCACAACCAACAAACTCCAGCTCCCTCCTCACCCAGCTACCCCACTCTTTTGTAGCACTCCGCCTCTTATTGCACACAGCTGTGGCCTGTTAAGGGCAGGGCTGTTCCTAATCTTTGGTGATTGGCACAGCTGCACCTCCTCAGGTGTGAGACTGCCTTCTGCACTATTCTCTTACATTCTATCCCTCCACATAATAGAACTACAGCCTACACTGGATTTTAAGTTCATATCTAAAAAAATTATTATAGAGCATAGATTTTAAAAATTATCTCTATGTATATCTTTTCCAGTGATATAAATACCATAGCCTCCTTTCTGTGCAGTAATGAGGTATCACAGCAGACTATTTAATACAAACATAGAGATAATACTGAGACCTACTGATAAAGGTTATGCTACAGGCAAATAAAACACAACAGCAAAAGTTGCTTTTTTCTAGTATAAATTCTAATATACATTTTCAGCTATTACTTGTTATACTTTTTATTTGCAAATAAACCACAAGTTTTTCCTTTAATAGCATTTGGACAGTTTTTGACACGCACTTTGCTTTTTGAAAATCTATTCTAAAAGGAAAACTTCAAGTTGTTCAGATAGGAAGATTATTTGGCTTCAGCAGTCTGTTACACCAAATGTGAGCTGCACTTCCTATCATTCTCATTTGTTTCTTTTTCATCATAATAATTGCCTGCTACATAACAAATAGCGTGAAACAGCTTGCTCCACCTGGTTATTATATGCCAAACTTAACTAAGATATCTGTGGTGCTGATACAAATCATATTTTGCTCTTCATTCTGAGAATGAAGGCTCTGCAAAGGCATAGGGTACACAGAAAAGGTAGATAATACTTTAAACCAGCTAAGCTTCACAGGAAATGACCCATTTTACATTTAGATTTCCATTGTTAGCATAATCAAAGGAATATTCACTACATGTGAGAAACATGGCATGCATAGCCTACAGACACTGCACTACTGTATATATATCTCTATTAAAGAATCCAATAATACTTTTTCTGTGAATTTAGTGCAAACCTTCAGCGCTCAAGAGCGAATTCAAATTACCTCATATAGCCATCTGTGGTTTGTGTACCTCTTTTAAGATGAAAGAGGTAAATGAAAGCCATTCCTGAAAATACACATTGTCTTAAGCACAAAAAAGAATCTAAATATATAAAACTACAAAGCTTTTAGCATTAATTTTTAACTTTAAAACCTCAACATTATTAATAATAAAAGAATAGACTAACTTAAAGTCAAGTCACATTAATTAGCTCTTCTCAGCCTGTTCCTGAAACAACACAAGAAATTACCCAAAACATTTTCACTATAACATTCAAGTGAAACAGTAGCTACTCTTACATGGAAGATTAATAAAAAAAAAAAAAAGAAACTCTATTGCTATTCAAAGTCTTTTGTGGGTCACACAACATTAAAATTCAGACTACCAATACATTTAAATTTAAATAACCAAAATTGCTACATTCATCCTCGGAGTGACTTCTTTAAAGATAGTAAAGTCTTAATAGGAATGAATATGTATTCCAGTCAGTATTCAGCACTCCCCTCCCCTGCCAGGGCCGAATCTCCTCTCCACTCTATCTGTTCAAGTTAAGTGTTTGTGCACTACAGAGAGAAACTTCATGAATACCACTGAACTTATTCTCTCCTGTCAAGTTCACAATGTCCGCTTTGAAGTAGATTTAATAATTTAACAGAATGCACCTTAAATTTTAGGAGGACACAGATGAATGTTTTACAAAAAACAAAACAGGAATACCAATCTCTTATGTTAGCTCTACTGTGCTACTACATGCAGAAATAACCATTGTATCTCTTGTTGGAATAGATATATGATATTGGAGAAGAGTTCTTGCCTGGAATTTTGACACAGACCATATTTTTCCCTTCCAAATTTCTGAATGTTATGAATAATACATATGATAAGAAAATCAAACTCAGATGTACATTTTCCTGCTGTAAAGAAAATCCAGAGAAGAAAGAAATTATTTGTTTGTATAATTCTTAAAGCTGCTAACAAGTCAGGCACGAAAAATTTCATCCTTTTATGAATGCAACAGACACAGTTGTAGAATATTTTTGCTTTCACATTTTCTCCACTATCATTATATATACACTATTACATAACATATATAAGATCTTTTTTATATAAATTATACATAATAAGTATCAGTAGTTATCTCTGTAATCATTATCAGAATATATGTGCATTCCCCCACATACTTTTAAAAAGTGGCAATGGAAAGTGGAAATAATGGATATGCATTTAAGAAAAATTAAAGATGCATCTGATTATTCCAATTGATTTTTTGAATATGCACTGACAGCTGTGAATTTTTGCATAATTAAAATTTTTTTTTTTAGTCTCATAGCAAAAATGGACTTGGAAACGTTGCAGTCAAGCAGTATAAAGTTGGAAATAACTCCTCTGTGAAAATGCAGACATAATTTGTAACAAAACACTCAAGAAACTCCATGTGATACTGTTCCTCCCCTGATACTAACACAATAAAACTGCAGGCAATTTTTCACTAGTATGGAATGTAGGTCTAGAATTTATCTTAAGTAAATGCTGCAATTTTGTAAAATATATGCACCATGTTGTATTCACTTGTTATTACTTTGGCCTTTTTAATTAATTTCTTGACAAAGATAAAGTGTGTTTACCTCAAGATAAAAACTGGTGAGGCCATATTTGTGCAGTTTACACTGTTTATGTCCATGGCATTACACTGGTAGCAAGTCTGACTAGGTTAATATACAAATACTGTGCTGTATTGACAGATAGATATCAAAATTGGATTGCAGCATTGTCAAATAATGCTTTGCTTATAAGAAATAAGAAAACATTTTCATAAATCTGTATATACAGTAGAGACCTTGCTCTGGGTGTGTACTTTCTGTGTCAGGTAATCACACTGTTACCAAAGATACCACCTAGAACTGATATCTGACACTGAGTCACACACTTTCTAAAAACGAGCTTCAAGTATGCTGAGAAATAAACTCTAAGATTAACTGTTACACTAAAATTATTTTCACATATGCATAAATTTGTTTATTTTAAATGCATTTCATAATCTGAATTGTTTTAGACCTTACCATTGTAATTTCTATAACTGTTAATCATGGAAAAGCCATTCCAATACAATAATAAAGAAAGAACACTCCAAAGCATTCAGTTTATAACACTATGTCTGTAGATGTTTTGTAAGAAAGGGAAAAGAGAATCATTCAGGTGCAAAACAGAACTCCATTTCTTATGACAATTCTTAAGTAAGAAAGAGATTTGAGTTTCATTTGACCAGGCCTTGGAGGAGAACAAACAGGATAAAGGGGGTGGGATTTGGCACACTTAATTCAAAAATCCCATACAACTCTTCAAAGTTTATTCACTCAGGTAAATTAGAACATAATGACAAAGAAAAGAACTTCAGAACAAAAACTGTAGGTCAGATTGGACAAACATTTACCAACTTTTTGGTGCTACACATATTCTCTAAAATACTACATTTTTTTCTGAAATGTACTGATCTAGTATAGAAGCTACCAGAGCATAACAAACTAAAACATTAGTCAGTTCAGTCCAGGAGGATTGCACTTCAGATTCTAACCACACAGAATTAATAGAGGTCTGTTGAAAAACAAATTAAGAATAATTTGTTTAATTATTTTAATATAATAATTATATTATCATTATATCATACATTATTGCATACAATATTATAGTATAACATTTATACTTATTATACTATTAATATAATATTATTCTAATTATTATAATATTTTAATAATGCTTGAGTAGAAAACTGAACCACTGGATATATTACAGAATGTAATGAAATGTATTTTTTGCCACAGATAATGGTTTTAACATGACAAAAGATGTTGGTATAATGTCTTCTGCATCAGAACATGCATAGCTTTGTCCATTACCTAAAGTAATAACATACAGACATATTGCAGAATAGATCTAACAGTTTGTTCACCCACTGGCATTTGAGAGTGTGGAGAGCTTTGTGGACAGTTGGTTAGTTGAGAAAAAGGTCACGTGCCACATTTCTCCCGCCCATCCCAACATGAGAGTATCTCCAGACACAATTTCACTTTTACAAGTTATTATTCAAATAAGGCTTACAGATTTTGTCCCTCAAATACCCTAAAATTTAAAATTTCTTAAGTTTTTTTCCATTTCTTCATATCTTACATTCATGAGTGCATACGAAAAGATTACACCAATCTGGGATTTCAGAAAAGACCAAGAATGTTGTGAAGGTATGATAAACAATTTAAAGAGGAAAAAGCAAGTAAGATATGCAGGTGATGCCTATATGATTTTCTCTCTAATTTTGGTAGCTAAAGATTAAAAAAGGAACAGATGTTTGTTAATGATATCAGAGGAGTCAGGCAATATGTTCATAATCATAGATAATTATGTTTTTGAAACTAATCTGTGAGTCAATAATGGTTTTACATTCAGATTATTAAGGTAAGCACAAAGTGAGAAGTGTTGAGTACATTTAGAAACTCAAGTAGTAATTAAAATTATGTCTGTCAAAATTCTCTAAATGGTTGAATTTTGAATCTTAGTGATGTTCAAATCTCATATCAATAGTAGCTAGCAAACATTTTAAAACATCCTATACAGCTGGTATGCTACACGACAGGTGCTCTTAACTAAAGCAAAAAATTCTTCAAATTAATATCATTAAAATTATTTGCATGCACACTTTGAAAATGTTATGAAAGCATCAGAACTGTTAAGAAACCACAGAAAACTTTTTGTCCTTCTGCCATATGAAGTGGCTGAAATATGTAGAGTGTAAGGAATATTGTTAGAAACCCATCCCAAGAAGTTGAGGAAAATTTACCTATCTCAGAAGAACATATGCAGAGCACAAAACATTTAGATACTGCATACAAACCGCAGTTACTTGTTGACAAGACAAAAATGCTCATGCTCAGGTTCAGTCCTGTTTCATCTGAACCAACCAGTATTTTAAGTAGAAAGAATTTTAAGATTTTATATGCTGTAACTGAAATAAAAATACCTTCCTGAAACTTTGCAATTACATGGATGAAGAACACATGAAAACAAACAAATTCAAAGAATATGAAAATAGAACACCACAAAAAACCCTCAATAATAAACTCACCTCAAAATAGCATTATGCAATAAAGTATATCTGTAGATACATGTATGTTTCAAAGACTACTCTGTCCATAATTAGTCTTCCAGACCACTGAAATCTTCCAAGTGGAACTGTCAGTTTAGGCAGAGACAAACACATCTTGCAGGAAGTTTTGTAGGTTAAATATTTCCTTAAGTGATGTTACAGATAAAATCACATCAAATTTTGTGCAGCTCAGAACCAATATCACTGCCTAGTTGGACAAAATGGATATCTCCCTTCAAGTAGAGTTTAATGGGTTCCTTTGGTGGAAGGTGTGGACAACACTTGGCAATCTTTTGAAAATTGTTTCCCTGGTTAGTTCACTAAAATAACTGCTAATGAATAAGATGGGCACTCCCATCCAGCTCATTACTTTGTTCCTACTTTTACTTGTTGCTATCATACACACCATGATGACCACCTGGCAACAGCATGGGGTGGGGTGTGTGAGAAAAACTGTCAAACATCATATACATCTGACATAAATCATAAAAATCCACAAACAATGGCCCATTTCAGAATCCTTCCGTATTCACAAATCATTTATTCCTCTAATCTGATCTGAGTTGTCATAGTCTTTTTTATAATTTGTATTAAGTCATCAGACAAGAAAGCATTTTGAACAATATATTATAGATACACTCACTACATATAGAGAAGATTTACCTTTATATTATTGTATTACCTCTGAAAAGAAAATTATAAATCACAAATGGGTTGAAAATAAAGGGAATTTTTTGGTTCAGTTACTTTTCCCATGCATACTCTTCAAATGAAGGACCATAGGTCATTCAGGTGATGTAAATTATGATATCATCATAAACAATCTAATTGTCCTGACACAGCTCCAATCAACCATCAGCTTTAGCTTGGCTTTAGATGTTTGTGTTTATCTTCCATGTGAGAGAAAGGAAGAAAAATGAGAAGAATGAGTACTGTGATACATAAATAACTGAATTAAGAACTGCTAACTCGGGTGATATGATTACACATTTCTTCCTAAGATAATAAAGAAGATATGGGTTGGTTTGTCACCTAATTCCCTCCTCTCTTTGCAACATTTAACTGGTGCTCTTTCTCCTATCCTCCCCTTGTTTCCATTTTAAAGTATCTCATATCCTATCTCTATAAAAAACTAAAGTATCAAGGAACAATCTTTGCCACCACTGGCAATTTTGATCTTCATTTCTTGCTTAGTAATTTTTAATGGAGAGGTTTGGATGTTCTCCCTCTTGAAATACTTTCTTTTAGGAAAAAAAAAAGATGCGAAGTCTAATTTGAGTTTTGGAAGTCTTAATATTCTTGATAAAATGTTGTTTCTTTAACCTGGATATTCTATTTCAGACAGTGCTTAGCTGCTGGCACAGAGTAAATTGCAGTGAAAATATAAATTGTACACAAAGACCACCCATAACAGTTGTTTCGCAAGGCAACCTATTAAGGACACGACTAATTTGTGCAAAAATTGGAATCACACCCAGTTTCAGATTTACTGAATGGAAAGGGAGAAGCTAAATTGATGGTACTGATGTTTTATGGAAGGATAATAACCAGCCATAGTCAAGGACATGAACTTGGTGAGAAACTGTGCAGCCCATCCCATCCAGTGCAGCAACCAGTGTTGTTCATCTCAGGGTTACAAAAACAGTAGCTAATACATTTACTTTCTATATTTCAATCCCTTTCCTAAAAATATATTTGTCATTTCAAATACTAAAATACTTAGCAAACAATCCATCTGGATGTTTTTTACCAAAAATGAATGCTACATTTGTGATAATTATAAGAATGTCCAGATTTTGAAAACAATTGGCACTTACCTTTATTTCTTGAGCTTTCATGATTCTTTTCCTGCTGCAATTAAGAGCAGAAAAATGTATTAATTTCAGAATTATTTATCACAAAATCATAAAATCATAGACATACATGACCCAAATGAGACAGTGTAGTTCCTCCTCCATCCTGCTCCAAAGTAAAATCAATTACATTTTACCTGATGCCTAAAGAGTCCTATATAACCCATTTTCAAAGTAGTGTTTTTCACTTCTTTTTTTTCCCCTCCCAAAATGGCTGGATATGCTGGAACACATAACCTAACAGGGCCTTGCAGTCTCTGTCACTTGATCTCTGTCTTGGGAGATGCTCATAATTCAACTGCACAAGTCCCATAAAAACTGGGATTTGTCCCATGTTTGGGTACTGCAATTCTTCAAATATTTCCTGCTATACAAATTTATTCCAGTAAAAACAGCATTAGGAATAGGCTAAATGAAAAACACTTCTAAATTTTTAAGCATTTTAGCTTTTGATAACAAAGAGAGTCTGCTGATTACCCTTCAGTACTAATTGCACTGTTTTATTTTACCTATAATCACCAAGGATTGTTCTTACTGTGCTCATAACAGGTTCATTTAGCATCCAGACTGTATTTAGAAATCTATAGAAAGAAGTTAATACTCCTACACCAATACATATGTCCTTTAACAGCATATCTGTTAATATTTTCTAATTCACAGGGAAATGGAAACGTTTAGTTAATGTTAAGCATAAGGCCATCTTATCCTCAAACAAGTAAAACATATTGTTCCAACATTTTTAATTTTGTGAAATAATAAATAATATGGCTAGTGATGCAGTATTTTTGTTGTTCCCTGCAACCTAATCGTACAAATCTAAGTCAATGATTATTTTCTTGTTTCTTTTCAAACAAATAAGTATGTGAAAACTTGTATGTATTTGCAAAATATATCTTCAAATTTCTCCATGACTACATTAGAAACACTAATAAGAGGTTTAAAAAAAAAAAAGGAAAAAAATCATTATCAGTAAAATGTGACGTACTAGATACATTTTTAGTATGTATCCTAAACCAAATGAATGGTATTTCCTGAAATACTGGATATGATGTGCTGTATTTAGCAGAACCAATTTTTATGCCAATCTGATTTTCATGCTATACTAAATTTAAAGCAATAGTTTCAGTATTACTGAATTTCTTTTGCATTTCATTTTACACGACAGTCACCATTTGGTTTAGAGGAACTCTGTAGTACTTTCTTCAAGTATTCCAAAGGAAAACTTGCTTGCAATTTTTATTTGATATATCCTTAGAAGTCATGCAGTGAAACTTAGCCTTCCATAGGCCAGTGTAAACTCAGAGAATCTTGTTAATGATAAGAAATCTGTGCTTATTAAAATATCAACCCACCAACAAGATTTAGAGTCAAGATGCAGCCAAGTTGTGTTAGCATTTCAGATGGTGCAATTTTATGAGCTCCACAGATACTGTTCAGTTCCCCAAAACTCACTAGTCTTTTCTCCCTTCTTTAGTTTGAAATCAGAAGAATGGAATTTTTTGCCAACAAAGCTGCAATAGATTCTAAATACTTAATCCAATAACTGATTATTAGATCAGAGTAGCCTTGCAGGAAAGCAACATTAAAAGTCAAATATTGATATCAAAGGAGAAGAGAAACACTAATTAGGATGAGAATTACTTTTTAGGAAGAAGAGAATGCAACAAACTTGGCAAAGTTGAGAGTAGAAACAAAAGGATTTAGATGAAATCTGAACATTAAAAAAAAAAACAGATTGCAGGGGTTTTTATTATTGAACTGTGTTAAGATTTCAAGGAAAAGAGGCGTTAACTGAAAATATCTTTTCAGACCTTTTGTTCTAATATCTTTATTTCTTTAATTTCAGTTCAAGATTTTGGAGCAAATTTTCATGGCTTAGCTTTCTCAAAACTCTCAAATTTTAGTTCTGAGCTGCCATTCAAACTAGAAAGAAAAGACTTTCCTAACAGATCTAAGACCAGACTCAGTGTGATATTCCTTGGGCCAAGATGCTTGGTAGCAGCAAAGAGCACCCACACAGAAAGAAAAGTCTCCATGCCTCAAGTAATTTTGAAATTAACCACTGATTAGACTAGGTGCAACATCTCTGAACTCAGAAAATAGTTTTCTGCCAAGAGAAATCTTGCTAGATAAGACTTTTCAACAGAAAACACAGAGTTAAAAAACGCAGACAAGTTCATACTGAGAGTGAATTAAATCCAGATTCCTCCTTAATATTGAGAGATAAATTATGTGAAATATTTTCTGTAGAAAATCAGTGAGAAGCAATGAATTGTGCCAGGCACCCAACGTTAAAAGCACCTGTAACTTAGAAAACTTCATTTTGGATGCTCAGAGAAGTAGGAACTGCTCATCCTCACAGGAAACATGCAAACAAATAAAGTTTTCAGGGTCCTGGATTGTGAGAGAGGTGAAAGAACTATTGAAACTTGCAGTATAGTTCATAATGAATAAATTGTTCATAATGACATTTATTTCCACCTGCATTTGTGCAGGATTTTAATGCCTGTTGGCCTGAAAATAACAAAATTTTACCCACGTATATTAGACAATATACGTGTCTAATATATAAATGTGCAAGCATCACAGTATTAAGTAAAACATATTTCTGTATAAACACATGTGTGGAGGACTTTATAAAACTACTATTACACACATTTCTCTTATTTTTCTCCTGTACTGCATTATGATATATAAACATTTCTACCCAACGTGTTAACAATCAAAAATGATATATAAATAAATTTTGTATAAATACTCACACAAACACACACATATATATATATCATCATTCATTTAATCATTCTGGATCTATGTGTCTAGAAGGATTATATGAACTACAATGCCATATTGGTACCTATTGATGTGAGCCATCTGTAACAGAACCAACCATTTTGCATTCTAGGATATTTTTATCTGCTTCAATATAGCAAAATACTTTTGAGTTTAACATTCTCCAAACAAATTATTCAGATAGGTTGAATGGCATTTTATGGTTCTGTGCTGCATTACAGTGTATCAGTCTGATGAAATGTATCAATGCAGAACATAGAACTGTAAAGGAACGCTTCCTGTGCCCAAAAGGCTGAATTTAAAGTAAACTTTTCATGGAGACAATGTCAGATTTTTTGTTATGTTTGTGAACTGAAAACTATCACAGATGGTTGACAATAAAAATTACCATTGCTACAAATCCTAAGTTAGAAACTATTTCCAATATAAATCAAATGAGGTTCTGCAAAGAAACTTATTTAAATATACACAAATATTTTTCCAAGGTATAAAAGCTCCTTTTCTAGTGCTATTTTTCTTTTTTGTCTTAATACACAAACACTATCAACATCTCTTAAAATGTTTTGACATCATTATTCAGAAATATCATGTTTGCTAAATAAGTTGGGCATAGTACCAAGTCTTATTTAGAAGGGCTTCACATTAGCAATAAGGGGTGTAGAGGAGGATGATCAAAGGGACTCTTAATCTACCAAGAAGGTACAAAGCTATTTATAAGAGAGACCAGAGCTGATATGTAAAGGTAGATGATATTCTAGGACTAAGAAAATACACCATCCACTGAAGAAAAAGTAAAGCTCATTTCTTAGTCTCATTGAAATATACATCATGCAAATTTTGCCTGGTTTTTTCCCTTTTTGAAAGAAAATTACTGTTTATAAACCTTGGATGTTGCACATAGAGGCATTCTGAATGCCACTTAATTCTATGTTTTTTAAAAGGCAAACTTCATAACTGTATTTCATACAGAACCTCACTTATGGCTCTGCCTGAAGCATCTGCTGAGGATCTGGCTACTGGAGCCTTATTTTGTCTTTGGAAAACTCAGACAAAGCCTCCTTTTCTATGCTGGCTCTATTTAAAAAGTGGCTGCTGAATTAATCAAATTCCTAAAATAAACAAAGTACTAATTAGTATAAAGCATATGGTAGATTGTCCTTGACATGTGACAAACATTTAAAAAATTTAATAAGCATACACCATTAATTACAGAAGTGATGAAAAAGAGTGTAAGTTACTTGCTCTTCTAACATTTAATAATGAAAAGTTACCATTAGACATATAATAAAATATAGTTGAAATGCAGAAAATAAGTTTTGTGTTCATTATCTTTATGGCTAATTCTGCAGTAGGGGTACTATACAGATAATGATAACAATAGTAATAATGGAATAATTTTTATTAAAGAAAATATTTCATTAAGAGAGGTACCAGAATAGTTATTATTGTTAAAACATGTACAAGCTATAGTAGCTGAATTAACTAATATTCACTTAAATTAATACAACAACTTTAATTACAAGTATTCTGAGTTACAAATGTACAGAAACCTTTTGTTCATGGGTGAAATAGCAGCATGGTCACAGTCAGGGAGTACAAGCATACATACTGCACAAAGCAGTCTGGTAAACTATTCTCAGACCCAATTTGATCAATGACATTAGGCTGAACATTTGTGTTTCAAAGAAGTTTTATAGAATCAGACTTCAGCAGACTCTTAGCAACAGCAGTACAATTGCAATTTAAACTAGAAATGCATGCAAAGCAGAAGCAATGACATTTACATTTGTAAAGCTGTTCTGTTAAGCAGCAGTAAGCAAGGCCTTGCTTACTATGGTAGGGAAGAAAGAATGTGCAAAAAGTGAACCATTTTCCTCTTGCTCTTGTCAGAATGCTATTTACTGCAGAAAGCTTTTTAGTTTAATGTTTGCAGCAGGATTCTTGAACTGGTATTCTGCATACACAGCCCAGTCTTCTTAGAGATTGCCACCATTTACAGCAGCAAATTCTGAGAAAATAATATGCCACAGGTTGTTCTTGTATTGATTAAGGCATCACATGAATATAAGATTGTGTGAAGGAAACAAGATGTGAAGCAAAGTTGCTAGGCAAAAATATGTAATATATAAAGCTGCTGAAGTGCTCAGAATTAATGGTGTTCCCAGAAATATTACTAAAGTGGAAGAATAAGCCTTAAAGGCCTGTGGAGAAACCCTGATGAAGTCTTGAATTCATGAATCTATATGAAAGTAACCCAACAGTATCTGGGGAGCCTCAATACAAGAGTGAAATGATTGTCATTAAAACCAAAACCAGACCAAGAAAAGCCCAGCCACAGATTCGGTTCTTGGTTTGCTGGTTTAAGGCCCTGAGGAACATGAAGAACAATCATGGCAGACCCAGGAAGGTGAGTTTGAAGTAGGTGCTCCTCTCTCCATGCAGATTGCAATCACTTAAAAGCAGAGAGGAGCAGAGAAGAAATAAAGGTATGAAAAAGTTCAATATCATCTTGTCTATGTCTACATACTCTGAAGGAAAACTACCTCTAGACTGGGCTTCAACAAAGTGTGTGGTTTCTGTGGATGAAAAGTGGACAGAAGTTCTACACAAAGATCCACAGGTTTTTCTGTTCAGGCCTGTGTGACATAAAAGCAAATAACCTAGATGGTGGCAAGGGCATATATTATTCTCAAAGGCAGCCTCGGATCACATAAAGCACAGCAGACAAAACTTTGCCCTCAAGGTGAAACAGCTCTGGACTAAAGTTACTGTCTAAATCCCAATGTGTCTTCAGTACCAATAGAATTGAAGCAGCTTCCTGCTAATGACACAGTAACACTGTTTATACCAAATGTATACACCGTGTATTGCACTTTACAAAATAACATTTCTTGTTTAAAATAGGCAGAGTCAGTCAAATTAGTACATTTTCAAAGAAACAATTCCTTCTGGTAGGATTGCTCCCAATCCATACAGACATATTTCCAAAACAATGCTAGTGTAAAAAGACTTGCCTGTAGCAGGCTGCAGGTAGCTCCCAAGACAAATAAACCCCCTATAGGACCTATAAGCCCTAAGTACTCTTGTCTTGAAAGGCAGCTGAGTAGTAGTTTAGGGTTTTAATTTCAAGGATTCCTATTTCAATAAATCGTTGGGGTTTAGTAGCACTGCAAAATTATCTTTTTTGTTGTTGTTGGGGTTTTTTTTGTTTTGTATTGGGTTTTTTTGGGTTTTTTGATTCCAATGTAATAGTTTGTCCATGAGGAATCCTAATGATCCCACAGGCCCAATGAAACTGTAGTAAAAGGCCAAATATATATTCCTTCATTTTACTGAAGCAGAGAAAGTCCTGTTTTCCAAATCATATAATTTTTCCACAATATTAAAAAAATCTAATAAAACAAAAAATCTACATGCTGACTTCAAGGATTAATTCTTCCATTTGCTGTTACCCTTCTATCCATATACCTCATTATCATCAATTGGCCTAGAACTGGTCACAGTTCTGAGCTGAACTCTGGAAAAAAATCCCAACAGAACATGCACATAAGGTTACTCTGCACAGATCTTTTAGGCAGCTCACTCTTACAGAAATATGGTGGAACTATAGCTTCTTTAATATGATGTCTTCATACTTTGTTCTTTGATGATAGACCAAATACATTCAAAATTTATAAGCAGTTTCACAGCACATGATAGGAAAACATTCTACCAATTTTATACTGCTGTGCAGCATTGCTGTTTTTATAATTCTTTAAGCATTAAGATGCTTAATGCATGGTTTAAGCAGCAGAAGTGGTGTGTATACTTTTGCATTAAAACATGTACTACTATGAACAAAACCACTTTTATACCGAAGATTTTTCAAGCCAATTTATGTAGCTAAATCCAGGCTACAGCTCTCCTCAGCTAAGTTGAAGGAGCTGAGTGAATAAAGACTTTACAGAAGTAATTACTGCTATTTGTGCATATTTTGCATTAAGCTTTATATGCTCAGACACTCAGTGTGGTATTGCTTCCCCATCCATAGACAGCATAAGATGTACTTTCTTCAAGCCTACCAAGACAGTCAGTGAGGTGCTGCAAATGGATATACTTGTATCATAGAGCTCAGAATCATATTCAGTGGATATACATATTTTTTTTCAATTGTCTGAGAGCACTCTAGATTTGAATAGGCAAAGAAGGAGGAAAGAGATCTCCAAGAAGCAACACTTTAGCATAGTGAATTATCCCTGGAAATTCTAGGATACAGTATTTAATGGGTATTCTATTACCTTCCCCTTTGCATGAGTTCCTAAAGCTCCAGGTACACTCACAATTACTGAAAAGTAGTATATTTCCTGACAATATAATGCTACTTTAAAAAAAAAAAAGAAAGAAAGAAAGAAAAAAAAAGCAAACTACTACAGACGGATCCTAGCCACTTCCCAATGACATTAATGGAAGCAATTTGCCTAAAATCTCAATTCATTTTTCTTTCTAAATTTCAGAGGTGGTTTTAAGTGTAATTTTCTAAAACCACATAATGTATTTTGATTTTTATTATTCAGTCTGTCTGAGGCTCATTCAGATCTTATTTTTCCTCTTGGCAAATTTTTGTACAGATAGAAGAAAATCTACAGGAAGAATGACAATTAGGGATTATAGACATGAGAGCATAAACATCAATTACCTTCTTACAAAACAGGAATTCAAGTAATATTTAGTATGCATTAAGACATAATTATGGGTAAAATTGTAGTCTATCTGCCAGTATTGATTAAAACCAGTATGCTGAGACATTGTTAGGTTACAAAGAGATTGTTTCTACCATTCATCTTAAAAGAGAAAATAAGGTAGTGTAGCAAAGCAAAAGAGAAGTCCATGATATGAATATTAATCAATTGCAACTGCCCTTTTGTAAAGTGTTCAATTCTATGTTAGAGGAATACATTCATTTAAACCAGAGTTTTGATGAAAGGTTATATCATATTACCTACCGTGTGACATTTAGGAAACTAGAAAGTAAAATTAGGATCGTATTTTCTTCTACTGAATCTTAGAAAACTCAGGATTAACTCAGTATTTGATTGGTGAATTTCAACTTATTTTTCAAAATTAATTATGAAGTGCAGCTATATACTCTGCAGATATACTAACAATTGATTACAGCTTTTCTCCTGTGCAGTAGGCAATGTACTGTAAAGCTTTTAGCTATTTTCTCTTGGCATTCATGTTGAGAACAATTAGCTAAAAAAAACAGGTTGCAGAGAGCTGAAATAACCATCTAATAAATAGCTGCAGTTCTAATCTAATTGATATTTTATTTTTAATTACAGTTCCTTTATATATATATATATAGATATATATATGACATTTATTTTTCTTCCCTGTCTTTAACTGATACATATAAACAAAAATAAAGTAGACTTTGTTATGAATAATAAACTTTGAATAATGTCCTGAAAATATTTCCTCATACCAAACCAACGAGTTTGAATTTATTCCATCTAATGATGGAGTAGGTCCCAAGAAGCAGCCACTGGCAAAACAAGACAGATATATCCAAATCGTAATCTCTGTTCTTTACTAACTGCTAATTATAAATCACCAAAAGAAATTTTTGAAAATATGAAGGTATAGAAAATATTTGAAGATTCAGTGAGTTCTTTGAAAGGCATGCTTTACTCATGCCTCACTTAGAGTAGGAATGAAGAAACAATGAAATAAATAGGTGAGCTTTATATGGAAAGTCAGATTGACCAAGGCAATGGTGTCTCAGACTTTTCTAAAAATACTACTATCTGTTGCAGGTGGGATTAGTCCTTTACTGTTTTGGGGATCAGCTTATTAGGTTATTATCAGGAATACAGTAGTTATTATTAATTTCAGAATTGTAGCATCAAGTTATGTAACACCAAATAATAACACATATACCAACAAGTTGAATACATTCTATTAAGACTATGTAATATTAGTGATTTTTACTTGCATTGATGTATGACAATAATCCTCAGGTAATAGTAATAGAAAGTAATGGAATTTTCATGAAACATTAGTGAAATAGAAATTCCACTGATGCCTCAAGAGAGTGATAAGCATTACTTATCCCTAGAAAATAGACTTGAATTATAGGCTGCTTATTCCAGGTTACATAAGCAGAGTTATAATCAATACATAAAACAAATTACAAATAATCTTTGTTTGGTTTGTTTTTGTTGGAAGAAGGGGCACAGAATAAGCTTGTTAGAGTTTTATTACTTCAAATACTATTTTGTTAGAATGCATTGGGCAGGGGAATTCAATTCCACAAAGTCGTTTGATAGAACTGACAATGAACATTAAGCAGGATGCTCGGAGGACTGAAGCACCTCCCCAATGGAGACAGGCTGAGAGACCTGGAGTTTTTCAGCCCACAGAGAAGGCAGTGGGGTTGCAACTATCTGATCTTTAAGATATGTTCAAGGCCAAACCATTCCATGATTCTGTGAGTAGTTTTAATGAAGTCAAATAGCAGCATTTTTGTATTACTAAAGTTTGGGAGAGCTTTGTTTTGAATATTATGTTGTAGACATTGAACTTCCATGTTCTTAATAGTATAGTTCTTTAACTGTAGTTGTATCAAGGCATAACTTTAAGAAAAAAATATGTAATTGGACATCTTTTCACTAGGCTGTCATTAAGCTCTCCATTTTCTTTGTGTCAGGCTAAGCACAGATACCAAAACCTTAAAGGTTTTCCACTGGTATCCTATCCTTTAGCCTCATTTTTTGAAAGGAGACTGGGGCTTTTTGATGTTGTTACTAATGCTGCTGTTTGGGTTTTCATAATAATGGAAAAAAAATCTGAAACTGAAAGACATCACATTGCTTTAGCTCATGGTTGAAGGGATTTGAATATTCTGATGGATGTAGTGCCTTGTCTGGTATGATTTACCATGGAATCAGTTATCAAGAACAAATAAAATGCCCTGAGCTGGACTACTTATATGATCCCATCAGCAATTATAAAAGAGAAAAAGTACCATGTCATAACAACTACTGTGATCTAGCAGTCACCTTACCCAGAGCTGAAGGCATTTTAAGGTAAATAGCCTATTTCAGTAAGTTCACGAGCTAAGAGACTTTCTCACTGCTATTTTGCTTTATAAACAATGAAGACACTGACTTTTCTGGTTACAAAATTCTCAAAAGAAAAGGCTGCTGAAGAGAGCCAAATCAAATATACCTAAACCCAATACACATAAACACAGATCAATGCTTCTTATTATGCCTCCTTGAAATGATTTCAAATGAAAAAGTTTAAACCAATCAGGATAATAAATGCTAAGAAATTGCTTAGCCATTGTGATGGCAAATATTTGTACTGCCAAGATTACAAAAGCCATGGTTCACACGAAGTACAGATGGGTTGTTTACCCTGACATCTTGGTAACATAAAATCAGAACAGTGGCTAATGTAAAAGAAAAAAAAAAAGAAAAATATATAGTACTACTTAATTAAGTATGGTTTTATCTAAAAAATACCAATTTTTGCTCCCAGTGCATATCACACACTTAGTAAAACTATCACCGTTCAAAATGACAACTGAAAACCTACTTAGAAAAAAGTAAGCAATGTAGAAGAAATAGTTAAAAATAGTGATATATTTTCCCACTCCTAAAAGGAGGTAATTTATTCTGACCTTGTTTTTCTACCACATGTACAGGAATAAAAGTATTAAGGATGTTTTAAAATATGGATATTGAAAAGAAATATGGATGCAAAACTTAATACTTAGCCAATCTAAGAGGAGTCTAATAGTGTACAAATATTGTTATTTGATTTTATACTAAAGCCCAATGTAAGAAAGAGCTTGCTTTCTTTCTTTTATTGCTATATACCACTGTTACACTTCCTCAGTTGGGAATACCTCACTGTATACTAATATTTAAAAAGGTAGTGGTTTGATCCTGGCTGGATGGCAGCACCCATCAAAGCTGCTCTATCACTCCCCTCCACAAGTGGACAGCAGGGAGAAAATATAATGAAAGGTTCATGAGTTAAGGACTGGGAGAGATCACTCACCAAATACTGGCACAGGCAGAATAGACTAGAATTAGGGATGTTAACTGAATTTATTGCGAACAAAATCAGAGCAGGATAACGAGAAGCAAAATAAGACCTTAAAAATACCTTCCCCCCACTCCTTCCCGAGTTCTACCTGTTCTGCCCCAGCAGTGCAGGGAGATGGGGACTGAGGGGTTTGGTCAGCTCATCACACATTGCTCCTGCCATTGCTCAAGGAGAGAACCCCTTCCCCTGCTCCAGCACGGGGTTCCTCCCCTGGGAGACAGTCCTTCATGAAGTTCTCCACCCTGAATCCATCCCTTCTGCAACAGTTCCCCACATAATGCTGCAGTTTTAACATGGGTCACTCTTCCACAGGGTGCACTCCTTCAGGCACAGTCTGCTCCAACACGGGTTCCCCATGGGGTCACAAGTCCCACCAGGGAACCTGCTCCAGCACGGGCTCTCCTCTCTCCATGGGTCTGCAGGTCCCTGCCATCCTTCTTTCAGGCATCACCAGCTGTGGTGTGGGTCTCCTTCATGGGCTGCAGGTGCATCTCTGCATCCCGTGCTCCTCCTTGGGGGCACAGCTGCTGCAGGGGCTGCAGGAAAATCTCTGCTGGGGCACCTCCTCCCTCTCCTTCTGCACAGACATTGGTGTCTGCAGACCTGCCCCTCTCACTTTCATTCTGCTCTTGGCTTAGTGCAGTTATATCTGCACAATAACTTTCCTTCCCTCTTAAATACCTTATCACAGGGGTTAGCACCATTTCTGGTTGTCTCAGTCTTGGTCAGCAGTGAGTCCATCCTGGAACCAGCTGACACTGGCTCTGTCAGACATGCAGGAAGCCTCTGGCAGCTTCTCACAGAAGCCACTCCTGCAGCCCCCCACTACAAAAATCAGGTCATGCTAATCCAACACAAAAGCCAATGCTTAAAGTACAAAATTATTTTAATTTAAAACCAGAATTTAAATAGATAAAGAAAAATAAAATTTTCACCTCTAGAATAAGAGGTGAAAAATAAACACAAACTAAGTTGACTATTATTTCGTTTTAAAAAAATAATCAGTTTGTCTACATACCAATGAAACTGTTACACACCATATTTATTACTTAATATAATTTTATATTGACCTTTGAATATTATTTGTCATATTATAAGAATTGTCTATGCTACAGGATATCACTTTCATTTTAAGAAACCAAGATAATAAAGGTTGATATAAACAATAAAAGTCTACATCTTCTAGGCAATAAATAGAGGTATTAAATCCATGGGGGAAATGATTGAGAAAAACAAGCAATGGAAGAGAATAAAACAAAGCATTCTATTTATAAAAGAATAAAACAAAAGCATTCTATTTGTCCAATAGAAAAAAAATAAAGAGATGGAATTAAATTACAAAGTAGTCTTGAAGATTACAAAGTAGTCTTGAAGACCTGAAAAAAAAGAGGCAACAAGGAAGTTATGAAAAAGAGCTCGATTTCATAAACACACACTTCAAGTATCTGGTGTGTTTCATGATCTCAGAAATCCAAACTGCACAAATTTAAACAGGAACAAATCACCTCAAGCAGCATATATTAAAAAAAAAATCTCTCCTGACTCTGTTTTGCTATTACTGCAATTGCAGTTTGTGATTACAATTTGCCATTATGATAGAATATGAAAAAGCATGCTAATCAAGAATCTGAAATGATAGCTGATACAGATTGTGTTTGCATTGACTTCCAAATATCAGAAAGGTAAAAAACCATTTCTTATCTATACAGAGGGTAACTGGAAATCCTCCTCCTAGGATTCAATGTGAGAAGACCAAGCTGACTGGAGAAGATAATTACATTGCCTCCATATACCAGCATGTTATGTTTCATTCTTTGTTGCTAAGCTGGCATGTGAAATTAAAAAAAAAAAAAGCAATGCTAATCAAAAGGTAGATAATACATGTGAATCTCCTCACTCCTGAAAATATTTGGTTGGGAATAATCTTTTCCACAGTGATGATGTTCAGTAAAAAGAACAAAAAAGATAGACACAGCAAAAGGTTCAGCCCAGTAGTCAAGATGCACCTTTGCTGCCTGACTGGGCCCCTTGGTTTCACTACAAGTTTATAGATAGTTAGTCATTGCTAATAAGTATCAGCAGGCATCTTGAAAGGAGGAATCAGCCTTGCCTTAATTCCAGATTTTGACACTCAGCACTCCCCAGTGACTGAATAGTTGGAAGAAGGATTATAGAAGCAACTTTTCTAAGACTTAAGAAATGCTTTGAGCAGGTAGTGAGAGACAGCAGAAATAAAATGTTTCATTGATATTAGCTTATTAAGGAACAGTGACTGCAATGGGTTTAAAAAAAAAAATTACCCACGCCTTTTTAATGCTATTGCCCACAGGAAAAATCAGATTAGATTGCAGAATTTCCTCCCTTCCCCCAAAAAAAGAAAATCAAATAAAAATTAAATCAAACTGAAACAACAACAACAAAAAAAGACTTCTGGACTACACTTACAAGTGATTAAGAGGAAAAAAAGTAAAACTGAGTCTTGCTACTTCTAATCCTGGAATTTGCATAGGACATAGATACTGGGCTCATGGAACCTCAGAAGGAAGAAAATTCTCTTGTTACTTTAGAGCTGAGAACAGCAGTGACATGACAGGAAAAGCTCTGTTCTTAGTCCTCAGGATTCACTGCTCATCTTCAATAGATTTTTTTCCCTTCTCTCTCTAGGACAGGGGATTTTACAGGATCAAATTTTATGACTTCTGAGATCCTGCAAGCAAACAGATTTTCCAGATAGACACTGTGAGCCATAAATCTCAGGTTATTTGGAGACCAGACAACACAGGGAAAGCACAGGCTATTTTTGAATCCCGGAATACTACTTTCTGCACATTTCTTTCTTGGCCATGACACCCTAAATGACAATAAAATCATTGAACACTCAGGCTGTCTATATTTTACAGGCATTTCAGTGCTCCTAGTAGCAGGAGAACATTTTATAGGCTTTGGGCAAAAACCTAAAAGTCATACATGGGTTTTTTCTGTGCCTATGCATTCAAATTTGCTTTTAATAACATGGGACAGAAGCTTATGTTCTTCTCTTGCTTTTTTTAGTTCAAAGTCCTTATTGCTTAAATACTTCTAAACTGAATCTAATTCTAATGTAACCTAAACCCCTCTAACCCAACCTAGCCCTGAGCCCTAATTTACCATGAATTGGGGTTGAACAAATGAAACAAAGAGCAGCAAATAGCAACAGTAAGTAGGGAAGGAGAGACGGCAAAGAAAGAGAGGCAGGTCTTTTATAGGAGGTTAAAAGAAATATTTTAGTCTAGAGAAATATCACAGACAAGAGTGAGGATTGCACAGCTGAGTCACTTTCTACTTGCCCTTTGGTAAAAACAAGATGAAAACAAACACGGCTGGAAAGAAGCCTGAATCAACAGGTCACCAGAAACCAGTGAAACTTGGCACAGCCCCTTTGCTGTATCCTCCATACACTCCTGCTCAGCTGGACAACAGAAGCTCTTTTCTGATGCAGCATTCTGCAGCCCAAGGCTGAGGCTGAGCTCTGGCTTCCCTGGATTCTCCCATCTCTGCTCCCACCCATGCTGTCAGGGCAGTGCTTGCTCTCAGTGAGGGCTTAGCTCTGACTATGGGAAACCTGATTGTCCTGACCTCAAGGTTCAGCACTGGGCCTAAGTAAAAGGAGCCCAGGGGACAAGGACTGAGTTACAGTCAGTAACTGTCCCCTGAGAACAAAACTGTGCTGCTCCCCACCCATGAGGACATCATTAACAAGGAGGCACTGTCACCAGTACTATTCCCTCCTAAGCCATGTGAAACACCTGGCTTGCCAAGGAGGGGTGTGCATGCATGTGTTAGTTAGATATGCAGAGCTGGCATGCTCTGGAGTATACATATGGATGTACAGGCTATATTCCATATTTCTTAGCGTCTGACAGAGAATCTGCAGCCAACTGTTGCCATTCTGTTGGCTGCCACCTGCCTGTTTATACCTGGAAATCTCAGAGCATACACTCTTTCACTGAAGACATTGCATAAACATTGGTCTCTGTCAGAGGCATGCAAATTACAAGAAGAAAATTCATTAGGATGCTAGAAATACTTCCTAACAATATCAGGTGGGAACCTAGGTATTAACAAATTGCTCTCATTCCTTCAGCAGCAATGCAAGAAGACTCCCAAATGGAAAGTACCTGACAAACTTTTCCAGTGTTTTGACAAATGAAGAACCAAGGATTACCCAGCTCAACAAGAAATTCACATGCTGTTCAGACACAGCCTAGGACTTTTCAGCATAACTACGTAAATGTAAGCCGCGGCAGATAAACAAGGGAAGGGGACTGAAAACAACTTGGAGGAGTTTGGAGGAGTGCTTTGTAATAATCATTCTCAGTTCTTATTGGAATATGTATCCCAATATAACCAGTTAGATGGTGCCTAGGCCAGTTCTGACCCTCGCTGCTGGGCCGAAGGCAGCACTGTGGTGTTTTACCCCAGAGATACCTTGGCTGGCGGCAGAGTGCAGCGGGGCACAAGACAGGACTCCGTTCTCCTCAGGAGAGAGAGCTTCTGGCGATAGTGGAGATAAAAGGAGTGGATTCTGCTAGAAGGTTGCCAGATGTTTATTCCATTGGTACAGAGGTGTCTGCACTGGGCCACTGCTGCTAACAGAATAGAGGCCGCATGGTCTCATTAACATTTTAAACTCAGGGCAGGGGAAGGGGAGGGGACAGGTGGGCCACCAACCAGGTGAAGGGGCAGGGTCTCAAGGGACTAGGGACACCTATCACACGACGCCTTGCTGGTATGTTAGCCTGATTGACAGGGCACACTCAGCGAGGGGCGAGGGGGAAGGGAGAAGGTAAAACAGGATATTGCAACACACCACAACAAGTTCTGGTACAAGAGAACTCATCTCTTCATGGGTTTGAATATTTCATACGTGCACAATGCAGTCAAACGTTTCATCTTCATTACCATTGTAACAGCCATGATAATGAACATTAGTATAATTAATGGTGAATTATAATGAAACACATAATCAAAGAACATTAGGACCTTTGGAGGTCACCCTGTCACATCTCCCTGCACAAGCATGGTCACCCACAACAGGCTGTCCCAGACCATGTCTGGACAGTTTTTCAATATCTGCAAAGATAAAGACTCAACAAGCTCTCTAGGCAATCTGTTCCAGTGCTAAAAGTAAAATAATGTTTTCTTATGGATTTTTTTTTCTATTTATAAAGTTTTTCCCATAGAAATGCTGTTCTTATGCTTTCAGATTATCATATATACAGACTAAATTCCTACTTGTAATTTCTATGCATGAGAAGCTGAAATCATTCATAATCCCTTTTAAAACAATACAACCTTTACAACCTTTATGATATGAATGCCTGTTTCCACCACAAACACAATCATTATTTCAAGATAATACCTAAGTACCAATAGGATTGCTTTTCCCTGCAGGTTGACATTTAAAGTTGCTCTGGTTGGACTATTGTTCAAGACAGATAAATTCCCCTTTATTAGAGCAAGAGAGATTAATCTTCTTTTTTCTTTTTTTAATCTTTGCACACATAAACTTGCATACATATTGCCTGATCAAAGAAAATATAACTGCATATATTCATTATCATCTGTTTGCAGTAAGAATTCTATCGGCATAACTTAATCTAAGCCCTTGATTTATTAAGTGTTTGATTGAAGTGGAAAGTTTTTTACCATATTATTTACATTTTGAGTATGCCTATATGTGCCAAAGTTGGTTTTAAAAATGGACTTTAGAAAAGTTTTACATTCCTAGGGTTTTTTAATAGAAACATATGTCCCTAATACCAAAAGCTGAACTATACTAAACCAATTTTTATCTAGACATATTGCCTAAGGAAAAACCCACCATATTTTTCAATACAAAGTTTTATATCAAGTTTTAATTATTTGTATGTTATCTGCATATGTCTAAGTGTGATTCCCCCAATATTAAACTTTAAAAGTTTATGACAGCCTATTCCAAGAATTATATGAGAGTTATCAGTATATTAAAAGCATAATTAAGAAATAGCAACACATGAATAGTTCCACATTCATTAAGACCAGAGATCATCTAACCTAACATATAATGCTAATTATAACCCATATTTTGTCCTTCATTGCTTTCACAGTCTTCATGGTTTTCTATTGGGGCTTTTTGCACATCTGATTTCTCTATCACATGATTTATTCCGTGGTTTCATTACTAGTCTCTCTTTTCCTTCCAGATTTCAAAGTACTTTTCTTATGCTATTTTATTTTAGTTTTCTTACAGCTGTCAAATGGAAATAAAGTGATGAGACAAAGTTTTAAATAATACTTAGCATAAAAATCTCTGTGCTGATACAGTTATTTATTTCCTTAACTGTGGCCTGTTTCAGTTTTATTCTGACTGAGAACATTACCTAGAGGGTGCATAATTGTATGCTTTTAAGATTTTACTTTCTATCTGTTAAGAAACTTTTTGTATTTAATCCACATAGCATACATTAATTAGCTAATAGGCAAGTATTTTACTTGTTTGAGAACTCATGCCGCCAGTTCCTCTTTGTATGCTGAGATAGAATCACATAATATTGGGTCTTTTTATCAAACTGAGAACCAAAAAGAAATATTTTTCATACTTTACAAAAAAGTACTGAGAAATAAAACTAGCAGAATCTTGGAACATTATTAGAAACTAACATTCAGAATTTCTGGCTATAATTCAGACCTTTTACTTGTAGCACAAAAATTCAGAAGGGTGAAATTTTTTTATCATCTCTGTTGGCCTGACTGTAGGTCTTAAGGCACCTCAGATGTTGTTCCCATGACTACCATGCCAAGAAAGAATTAAGTTTATCAGAACTAGGCTAACTTCAGACAGCCCATGGAAATATTACAGCGTTTTCCCTTGTTTTAAAGAACAACCACAGAAGTTTCCCTTTTAGCTACCAGTAAAAAGGCAACTGTTTCGGGAGTCCTGGATTCATGACAAAGGAGCATCAGGTGGGCAAAATTAGAATGGCACTTAGTAGTTGAATATGGGAACCGTGTAACTGAAAAAGCATCTGCACTTTGCCATGGTCCAAAACTGCTAAATTCAGCAAGCCCTGGGAACATCTACCTCTTGCAAACAAACTTCTATTCATCAGTTAACTTCAACACCACTCTTCTTTGGTGGGCAGTTTCCCTGTATGCTGCTTGGACTGGAATTCACTGAGGACTGTGACAAGTCATTGCCTTAAGCAGATGCTGACAGCTGCTTTAAGAGAGAGACTCTCCTGGCTCCCCCTCTGAGTTTCTGTTCATATAACTAATCTCTACTATTTGAAGCTAAAACAGATCTTATCTCATTCCCTTTGAAAAAGTTAATTTCTGAACATTACTCCAATACACACAAAAAAGACAAGGCTAGAATGTAGTTTATCCCTTGACTGGAAGAAAAGGAAGAATATTAGAGAATAATCCATACCTTGTGTCGTAATCTTACTAGGGGCTGATATGGCCTAAAGCTGTATCCTTCCTTGACTGGCCACCCCTCTGCTCCCAGCAAAATGCATCCAAGTAAAACAGTGGACCACCACATAAACATCTTTACAGGTCTGTG
Source organism: Zonotrichia leucophrys gambelii (assembly GCF_028769735.1). Classification (NCBI taxonomy): domain Eukaryota; kingdom Metazoa; phylum Chordata; class Aves; order Passeriformes; family Passerellidae; genus Zonotrichia; species Zonotrichia leucophrys. Next base: position 21,290,324 of record NC_088173.1, on the reverse strand, counting down.
AAAATAAAATGAACAAGTTCAGAGATGCAATATTACTTTAGCATAAACTGTATAATAAAAGTTTACAATACTGACAATTCAATTGTGGACTTGAATGACTATAGTAGATATAGGACAATCCATCTGGCACAACAGCAAAGAGAAAAAATGTTGGTAGTATTTGGGACAGCAGTATCAATTCCATTGTGCTGAACTGAGAATTTTCCCATCTCATATGAGGGAGTCACTGAGGAAACAACCAGGAAAAGTCAAAGAAAAGACAGAACATAAAAGAAAAGCAGTGGTGAAAAATGCAATAAGTTTTCTCAGATGAAAAAATACAAACTTATAATCAATCACATGTTCATCAACTTTTTATTTTAAATGTTGCCTCTTGTGATGCACTATTCACAACCTAAAAGTTTATAATAATCATACTCACAGATTTATAGATACCTATGGCATGAGAGGTACCTTGTATGGTTCCTAATGGATGTACACATATACATTACATAAGTGGTTTCAGAACATTTTAGAGATATACAATATTTATTATGGATATTCAGCATTTGTGTTGAAACCATCATGTTAAACAGACAACACAGCAAACTGATCTCCATTACCTCAAGATACTCCCAAGTCAGTCTGCTAGTCTATATTATTTAATCCTCCATTATGGGGCAGAGATGAGCCACTTTCATGCATGAGTGGAGGTTTTTTTCCCCTTTCTACTTTGCTTTTAGTTCACTTAGCCTGCCAGTGCAGAAACCTCTGATAAGAATCAAGATATACAGGAATAAGCACAAAACATCACAAGAGTGCCCTAGCAGCCCAGACTGTGCACTGCATTTTCAAGTCTTGCCTGACATTTTCTTTTCTATGGGAAATCATCTGAGCATAAAATGTGAACAAATTGGGGATCACTTATTATCCTGTATCATTTACAGTCATGCTCCTGGCAATACTGTTACACAAACTGTGGTTTTGATTCCTATCATTCCTCACATAGCAGTAGTCTTCACAGTCACCTCAAGGCAGAGGGACTGAATAGAATTAATTCCTGTGGAGATATTACATGTAGTAAATGGACTCCACTCTTACCTCTATTCAGAGTCTCAGTAACAGATCCTACTTAAGTCTGCTACCCTTCCCTGGGGACTACTCTACCAAACTTGGTGAAACCACTACACGTCTGTTTCATCCTCATTGCAGCTGATTTTCACCAGCCTGCCTTGCCTTCACACTTGTAATTCAAACAAAAGCTCGGCATTAATACACCACATTACTTTGACATCACTTACCTTTTGTTCCACCAACCCAATCTTATTCTGGCTCTCCTTATTAATCAAACTTAACGTTTCATCTCATTTATCATTACTTTTTCCAACAGTTTCCACTTCAATTGCCTTTCTTTGTCACTCCAGCTTTTCTAATATACATAGTAGAAGTATCTCTCTTAGGAGAGCTTGCACAGAATACATTAAGCAGAGCATTATTTGAAACACAGCAAACAAGCTCTATTATAGAGGGATATTTTACATAAATAACTTGAGGCTTGTTCTTCTACCGCCGCTCAGTAACGGGATATTATAGTGAGGATAGGAAATGACACAGTGAAATTTTCTTCTTGAGTTCCCCTCAATCTTCCACCAAAACAGAAGAGCCAATCAGGTGTTCTGGTGGATCTTTGCTATGGTATTATTAGAACTAATCCAGCTTACTGACGGGAAACACCAAAAAAAGATCACTTTGGAACCCTGAGGATTCAAGTACATGACAGCATGACATTTTCCTTCACTGACTATGTTGGTTCCCAATATCACTGTTACTGGAAAAGTAAGTCCAAAAAAAAAAAAAAAAGCCAGAACAAAAGAAATATGAAAAACCAGAATCTTGATTTTTAATCTCAAAGAAATTGTTGAAAATTTTTTAAAATACCTAATTGTTGACTTTCAAGGCCAGAATCAGATTTGTTTAGCACTTGTGCATGCGAAGACTAGCATGGTTGAACCTTTGGCCCCTTTGTGCACTTCTGGAATACCTCTCTGTACAATGAAAATTTGGTTGTAAAACAGTCATTTCACAGAAGCTTGTAAGAGCAGCCACATTCCACCACCCACCCACAAACTGAATAGATTTTAGTCTCATGTGGTGTAAAAGAATAGAGTCCTTATAGTTTTGAAAATTGTTTGACCTTGAAAGGCTCATGTTTTGTACTTGTACAGAACAGAAAATTATTACATGCTCAGTTTCTGACTTCATTGCCTGATACTTGGATGAACACTTACAACACAAATTTACAAAGTAAGCTTTTTGGACACATGCCACCTAAAATCCCAAAAGTATGCAGAGTCTGTGCAGTTATGTTTTGCCTTTTTAGAATTTAAAATATCCACCTTTTTAAGTAGCATACATTTTCTGTTGAATTTATTGGATATCTTGAATGATTTTTTTTTACTTATTACAAAAAACACAGTTCTCCTTAATACAGTATTATTATGAAGCCTTAATTTTAAGAAAAAGTATTATCTGTCCTAAGGACTCACATTATTAGTGAGTTGAACTGAGATCAGGAATAAAAATGACTTTTCAAAGCCTCATTACAACTCCAGATTTTGGTGCTGCATACAGCCGAACAGAAAGAAATAAGGTATCAAGACTATATATTCATATTGCCTAAATTTGCCTCTTTCTTATTTCGACTGGAAGGTACAGCCTAAATTATCAGCAAAGAGGGTTTTTATTTTTGTTTTAATATTGTATTATCAAGAAATCAGATTTGTTTTTGAAAAATTGTTATATCATGCATTCTGAGGCAAAATGACATATTTTTGAACTCAAATTTACATTAATGATCTAGACCCTCTACTCATTATTATAATCTAGCAGAACTTGATCTTTCAGTGTTTATATTACATTATTCTCTATTTTTAACTTCATTAATTACATATTTGTGAAAGAACTGCTTCTAGGTTTTATTATATATATATACATATTATTATATGTCTACTTTTATTTTCACTGAAGACCGTTGCTTCTTTATACTCATATAACCATGTTTGGAAATCTGATTAGTTTACTTGGCTCTCTATTCTCTCTTTAAGCAGATACTCTGCATTTTCCTGTTTCTCTCTCTGCACATTTCTCACATATAGCATGGACTATAGATTAAAATGGAAAAAACTTAAAAAATATAAAAAATTCCAGTACATATTTTAACTGTACATATTTTAACATATATATATGATTTTTCTGCCAGTAAACACCAAACTGAAATTCTTAAACAACTACTAGCAGTAACTCCCTATCATCCATTTTATTAATGAAAACAGTTAATTTACAGCTACTCATTGCATGTAAATAATTAGGGGATGGGCTTCTCCCTAGCTGCACACAAATAAGTAGGGTGCTGAGTTTCTTTCCTCAATATGCACTAATTCTTATTAACAATGAGCTTAATGCACTATTTTAGCATCAAATTGATTGGCGTTGTAGAAGTCTTATGTGCTATTTATCATCCTTAGATTTTCCTCATGAGCTGAGGAGGAATAGAACGAAGGATGTGGAACAGATAATGGTTGTTCCTTATTTCTCACTGTACAGTAATTTCACCAGTATCAAATTTACATTTTCCTTTCTGATTCTCAGAAGGCTCTGTCATTTCACTTTTTAGCCCATTTCCAGAGCATTCATGACTCTGATGCACTCTGCGGTTTTCTCACTATTGATTTTTTTCCCGTTTCAATTAATTCTGATTTTTTCTTATAAATTATAATCTATAAGAGGATTCTTTTATTCTGTGTCAAGTTTATACCTTAAAATTCTTGGATGAGAAGCACTGCTGGGAGAGCTATAGCTTCTGAACTGACAAAAAGGAATATCTTAGGATATCTCTCTTGCCTTTTTTAGGTAAGGGAAATGGGACCCTTAAATAATTTTCAGAGATTTTTGTTTTTTAAGCAAAGAAAACTACATGAGAAGTTCACAGTGTTTCCACCATCACACTGATGATCAGATAGTCACTGGTGAGCTAGAGACAATTTCTTATAGTTCTTAAGGAAATGTAATGCAAACCTGTATCTCCCTTTTCTCTCCTGCTAGTGCTTTTCCAATACTTTTCCAATACTTTGTGGAAAACAAACTAAATCCCAGTTCTGACACCTTACTTATGAATATCTAATAACAATTAATATTCTACAATAACAATATATTCTACAATACCATAGTGAGTGTTTCCTCTCAAAGTTATTATGATTTCTATTAAAAAAGTATATAAAGAGTTAAAACATATGCCCAGTCACAAGAATGCCCTATTTTAAAATGCATACATACTTAAAATTAAGAACTTTGCCATTTTTAAAGCTCTTTTTTTTCAATAATTTCTCAGTTTATATGCTCTGTTCTGTGTTGATAAATAGTGACTAGCCAGGATATCTGGCTTTAAGAGAAGAGATATTCATTTGAAAATGTAAATATTCCACCTCAATAAACTGATATAATCAACTCAACACCTCTACAAAGTATAATAAATGAAATCTTAAATAATGGCCCAATCATTGAATTCCTCCTGCCTTTAAAAGAAAAGATACCAGATATTACCCTGGTATTATTTAAAAGGTCACTTTCAACATTTAAACATGCTCTCAGAAAATGTCAGTCTCCGTCTTCTAGATATTATTAATCTGAAAATAAATAAGAATAAAATTAATTGTCTGTTTTGTGAGGATCAGAAAAAAGACCATAAGCTATGTCACCATATTCAGTGTTATTAATAGGTTTATAATACAGCTACAGTAATAAATATAAACCATGCTTCATTGCCTGTGACTTTGAGAATTTCATTGCATATCATGATGGACACAAATAACCAAGCATGAAAGACCACACTGCTACCATTTCTTAAGACGCTTTTATCTACCCTTATGGTTTCATGGTAGAAAACTAGCAGCAAAGAAAGAATATTCGTGTGTAGAGAAAATTATACTGCATTAGCTTTGAATGAATAGCAGAAGTTTTAACTAAAAGCACGTCTTTTCCCATTTGCCTGCCTCTACCCTAGTGCCCACATCTTGACACACAGCCTGCCTTCGAAAACCTTACAACAGTTATCTTTACACCAAAAATGGGGCTCTTACAAAGTAGTCAAGGTATCATATTCTCTTATGAATACAGCTGAAATACATATCCAGCAATGTTTCTGCTTGTCAAAATGCGCCGGCAGCTCTCAACCCCATGACTTCCTGACAGCTTCTGAGCACTGCACACTTCATGCTGCCACCTTCCAGGCCTCCTCCAGAAGTGGCAGCTACACTCTGAACCAGAGCGGTCAGGTCACCTTAGCTATGTACAGCAGGCTTGGGGCTGGCAGCAGTGAAGTGCAGCGCTGCCACGGCAGCCAGCAGCTCGTACATCTGCCAACCAATCTGTTCTGTCTCTCAGCTGCGGCTTCATGTGCCCACAGCCACTCACTGTGCAGGCACACGGTCTTCATCCTTCACCCACCAAAACAGGCTGGCAAGTCACTTCAGAGCAGCCAGCAACGCCACTGACAGCTCATGTGCTGGAACACACAGGACGAGAACACTTTTTAAAAATATCTCACAAAATGCCCTCGTCATGCCAGATGCACCCTGCCTTCTGCTGACTCCTGTCCATCTTTCCCTCGCTCCTTTCCTGATTTAAACTGCAAAACCATCAGGCTGCATAAGCAGAAGGAGGAGGGCAGGCCCTCGAACTCCTGTACTAGTGCACTTGGTCTTTGTGCAGACCTTACAAACACGTCAGGCTGCTCCAAGGCATGTACATCCAGGCACCACCATGGTGAGCAGCCAGCAAGGGCCAGAATTCCCTGCCTTTCCCTGTCACTCTCTCTGCCCTCCACCACCTGCACTGCCAGGCGCTGGTGGGTAAGGGCAGCAGCCAGGCAGCCCATTCCCACTCTGTGGGGGGATGCAAGCAAGATCCATTAGCCCAAGGCTTTTCTAGAAGGGCTTCTTTGGAATTGGCCCTTAAGATTTACAATGGCTCAGGTGAACCTGTACACAAATGGCCTAATAGTGCCAGGGCCATTTCCGAAAAGTTCCTGAAATGCAGATGCAGCAGGGACACTTTTCTTTGACACTAAATTCATGCTCTAATTTTATCTTACCATTTTCAGTGTATTTATTTATTTATATAAATGATGACACCGAGATGTCTTAGTCTAAGCAACCCCAGTTTCAATGAATTATAATAAAATGAGAAATGGCAATTTTAAAACCTTCTTATAAGTTCTTTGCATGATCTCATAATGTTTTTAATATTTCATAAAGAAGAACAAAATGAGAGCACTATAGTTCACATATCTCAGAGGAGCTTTGTTTAAAGTATTCTACTTGTGTGTATTGATCTATTTTTCTCCAAGACTTCAGTATCAACCTCAGGGTGATTTTAGCATCACTGACATAGGCAAGTTCTGATTTGTGGAGGTTATACTGTTAGTGAGGTGGTCTCTTTCTTCCCTCATTAAGCAAACTTGTCACAGCTGGTTCCTCAATAGCCTAGAGGATTAATGTTTACCATCATGGCATTATCTAAACTGATGGGAATTCAACTACTTTATGTTATGAAACCAGAAACAGAAAACCTGCTAGCTTAGAACTCAGGTGAATATCTTGGTTCTGTTAATATTTTACATAATTTGTAAATTGACACCTATCATACCATTGTGTAGCTGTATCCTTCACACATGCTAGAAAAGATAAATATTTTGATTTTCAAGTTTTTAATGTTTTTATTCTAAAATCAAACACTACTAACATCAACTAAATGTAAGAAGAAACAACAGCTGTTGGCACTTCCATAGTAAATTGTTAAGAGCATGTTTGAGAAAAGACATTATCCTAGAGAAAGCAAAATGGCCACTTAAGATACAAATTTTTTTAAACAGGTGACTGCTAAATTAAATATTAAAAATCTCCTTATTTGCTGTGATATATTCATCTACCACTGTTACTTCTCTCTTTTGGTATTCAAGAAAACCTTGAGGTTTGGTAAAACAGTAGTTACCAACAAAACCATTGAAACCTTTGAGTTATTGAACTCCTTGGATGAATGCTAAACCATGATATGTCTGTCATTAGTTCCAATAGCCATGATAATCTAGAGAATCACTTCCCATTAAGTATTCTGGTTAATGTTATGATTTTATCCGTTTACATCTATGAAACTCTCTGCATTGAAGTGCTGTAGCCAACAGAAATGGATCCCATCTTTTTTACCCAGAGAAAGAGATTCTTCAATGACTCAGCTGCTTTAAACTCAACCCCCCTGGAGATTGTTCCTCAAGATCACCATGCCATTGGCAAGACCAGAATAGACGAGTTTGAGGGTTTTGCCTCTAATCAGATTTGAAGTAAAGAAAGAATTATGAAGGATTGTAGAAGGAAACCAAGTCCTAAACCACAAAAATGTAGAGAGAGAAGGTAGTTAGGGGCAGGGGAAGCAGCATTTCAGCAGTCTTCATAGGATGGGAAGATTACTAGAGTGACATGGGAAAGTCTATGACATGTAAGAAACCATGAGCCCCTGAAACACAGAAGGACATGGATGCACTCTGCTGTGATGGAGAGGAGTATGCACAGCAGTACAAACACTGACAGGAAACATGAAATTATCAAACTGCAGAGAATAAAGATGCATGTGGATTTTGGCATGATTGGATTGAAGCACAGCTCAATCAGTAACCAAACGGACCGATGAATGTTGCAGCTATTTAAATAAACGAGGACTATCTGTAGCTGAGGGCAGTTTGTCCTTATCAGGATTGAACCAAAAATACATTTGCCCTCCAGTACTTTCCCCCAGTGCCCACATTAATATAATTAAGTTAACTACAGATGAAATCCTGACCCAATTGACAATATGAAAACAACTCTAAAAACCTACATTTAATATGTCTGGTACAGAATACCACCCTATTTATAGGATTTACTTGCAGTGAATAGTCACAAGTATGGAAACAAAACTTTAAAATAACTCTGTTAACTAAAATGAAAAAAAATCAAAGTTGCTTGTTACTGTTTTTAGAAAAAAAATCTATGTCTATTCATACAGATTCAAGAGGTATACAAATAAAGTGTTCTGTACTTGAATAGCCAAACTAGTTACAGGTATTTTCTCTTTTTCAATTTAACTGCTGTGGAGTTTTTTGCCTCTGTCCTCTCCTGCATTGTGGTAACTCAACTCTCTTTCTTCTTTATTGTCACAAAGGTCAACTTTCTTCATGAGCCTCAATTCAGAACAATCAGAAAGAAATACAGAAAATAGCACTTGTTTTGTCAGTCATAAAGCTGGCATAGGTTCCTAGTCCCATGTGCTTGGATGTTTAAGTCCAAGTCTACAAAAGAAGAATTTTCTCACCCTATATAAAAAGAAATTAACAGACTGAAAAAAATAGGGAATAAACACACACCCTTTCTGAGATCTGATAGAACAAAGAAACTTCACCACTATCACACCTGATTAAAAAAAAAAAAAAAAATTGACTCTGACAGCTGACTTGGTCATTTGTGTTCTACCATCTATATTAAATGCAGTTCATTATTTTAGAACATAGTAATTTTCCTAGAAAAAAATGCAGTCTTATCTGAATTTTCCAAAGATATTTTCAATCAAATAATGCATTTCTCATGTTGTATGCTTATGACCCTGTTCAATAGGACGTAAACTTTCATTTTTTGCTATGTTTTAACTGTCTTACACTATTTTACTGGGTTTTATTGCTTCTGGTTTTATACCACTCTAATATAACTACTAGGAAGAGGTCTTCCAAATGCATGTTGGAAAGCTGACAGTAAACCAGAAAAACCTACCATTTCCTGATTAGGTTGTAGCTAAATAGGATTTAGCTACAAAACAGGGGTTTTTTTCAAAAATTCTTTAGCTTAAAAAATTGTCATTCCTAATGGAATGCAGACAATACAAAGCAAGGAGCAGCCAGTATGTGGTGATGAAATAGCAGTATGTGAAAGGAATGTATTTTGTCTCTCTTCAACCACCATTGTATAATTACATTGAAAACAACTTTTTTTTTTTGTATATAATACCAAAACCATTTCTTTTGGTATTATATACCAAAAAGTTTGATATATTTTATTTGGTTTGGGGCTTTTTTAGGTTTTGAGGGGAACTTTTTGCACTCTTTGGTTATTTTTGGGAAGGCAAAAAGGTAAATATTTTCAGTTTTATTTATACAATAGAAATACAAGAAAATGTTACTGTAGAATTGACTGGAATTAAGTTTTGACCATCAATGTGCCAGGAAACACTAGAAACAGCCTCTTAACCAAAACCACCTATATTTCAATAAGAAAATAATGGTCAACGCCATCACCAGACACTCTATATCACATTTGGTATGAACTCTGTGCATAGGCAAGAGCATCCCATCTCTTCTCATGTGAAAGTGTCACTCTGAAGCTACAGCCTGAAGAGTGACCACCCCACCTCTCTGAAATATAAGTCTGTGGTCCCTCTTTCATCCCACCATGACACTATTCTCATTTTTTGATTCAGCCACATTGACTCTGGGATTGTCTAGGTCACCTCAGCCAAGTGCAGTGCTCACGAAGAGGAGCCAGGACATATTGCAGAACATCACATTCCAACTGCCCAGTCACAAATGCCAATCACGTGGCAAATGTCCAAGTGACTCTTTATTGATGAAACAGTTACTGTCACATGAATTATCCTCAGTGCTGACTAAGGTAAGCATCCCTATGCTATGAGAACTGAAAGCTTCTCTTGCCTCACTCTGTATTTTGAAGGTCTGGGAATGCCTACCTCTCAGCAATTTCAAGTATTTCTTGTTATCCAGGTGAGATTTTCTGGAAGCCACAAAATACAGAAATTCATCAAAGCAGAGAAAGCGGGTTTTGAAAGTTATTTTGAAGGTTTTTATCTGATTCAGCAACATGCAATAGAGTCTGAAGACTGTTTATTCTCTTGCAGTTCTTATGTGACTATGAAGCAGTGGAAGGAACCCCAGTGGAGGATAGTCAATTGACTTTAATCAATTTAATATTAATCACTTTCATAGAATCATTCTTGCATTCTGAAATTTTGAAAAATCAGGACTACCCTGCCTACAGATGGAGGGGAAAATCCACCTTTCTTTGTCCTTCAATGTCCTAAAGTTGCATAAATGAGGCAATCTGACATCCAGCAAAGACAGGTGATAATAACTTCCATCCTCCAGAGTAAGACACGGATCATCTCAAACCACAGCTGACAGCAAATCCAGGTCAAATCTTCTCTCTGCCTCCTCCAAAAATACTGAGTATGATCTGTAGCAATAGAAAGTTCCAGCAGTAAGAAAAAGAGAGTGCCAAAGAAGGATAAAGGCAATAAATGTAGGGGACCAAACTGATGCATCAGGTTCACTGTTCATGTTCTTGGCATGGTGCAGATGAGGGAAAAGCAGATGCTGCTAAGGTGGGAGAGGGGATATTCCATGTAACAATGCATACTGCTCATATTCCCTAATTCCTCACTTAATAAAAGAGTGTCAACACTCAATGCTGACACTGCAACCAGTTGAACACTTGGAAACAAAACTAGAGCAGAACCATTGCTGCTCTCTCTCAAAGCTTACTGCTTTGGGCAGCCTCCTGTGCTTAAAGCCAGCCCCACCGACAACCCAAGAGCCAGTTTGTAAGGTCCTGCTATGCAATCCCTATTCATGTTCCTAAATAATACCACAGCCTCCGACAGTTCTAAGTGAACCATTTAATACACAATACATACTGAAGAAAAAAAGAGAGTAGGTATCATTAAAAGTATCAAAAAGCGCCTCTTATTTCCAAAGTCACTTAACTTCTTTGAAAATCACCCATAAAAGATTGCCAAGATTCAGCCCTATGTTTTGGCTACTCTTAAAGCCCAAGGGAGATATAAATCTGGAAACTAAATATTTCAAAACTACTCCTGAAGAACCAAAGAACCACTTACAACACTGGGAAAGGCAGCCCTTTCCAGCTTTTTGTGTTTCTTTTCTTGTTTGGTTTTCTTGGAATTTTTTTATCCATGACGGCATATCAGAAACATGCCTGGGAGGACAAACGCAGGCACTGTTTGCTTTACCCCAACCTCTTTCTAGATTAGAATTCCCATAAGGCTATCTCACTCATGTGAGATAACACAATAGGGATAATGTATCCCACTAGAAGCTCTGAGGGAAAAGCTTAAAGCTATGTCTTGGGATGCAGGGGGGAGAGAGTTACCTGTATTTCAGTGTCTAAAGTCATAAGACTGTACCGCTTAGTTCAAGTTTTATCCCATACTTTTACAGTCCGTGTCTACAGTAACACACTGGTTCAAATCAAATCAGTTTTACATACTTTTGAAGGAAGCTGTCTTGTTCTATGAGAGCCTAAACTGATTTTTGGCCATGATATTCCAACTGATAGGTGGAGAGCAGGGCAGGAAAAGGTTCATTTCTAGCCAGATCAGCTCTGTAATCCAGCTCACCACTCACATCAACACCACTGGCCAGTGGAAAGATTGATCAACAGGTGGAATAAGACATGAGGGATAGCAGTGACCCCAACACAGTTCAGTTAAAACTATGAGGCTATTTAGCTACAAAATGAAATTGCACACCTTATTCTCTGATCAGAACTTTACTTGCCCAGCTACATCAAAGTGAACACAATAAACTTTAAATCAACTTATTTAAAATATAACTGACATGTTGTTTAAGCAAGCTTAGTACATTAGTATTTCTCTTACATTATTCTGATAATAAACATGCCCAAAAATCCCAGAGCAAAGTGGAATACTTTTTGTGTATTGTGATTCTCAATTATCTATTATTTCACCTGTTGTAAATACCATCCTAGAGCAGTATTCTAGTTTTTAGGGTGGTTTTCTGGTCATAACAGCCCTTCATGAACTTCCAGAAATTTAAGACTATTCTTTAGTAATGCTGACTTTTGCTATTAATAGTTTTCTTTTGTTAGATTTGCTCACTGGCTCTAATTTTATAATATTTCCTGCAGATGGCCAGAAATAACATGGATGCAAGGATAAAAAGGAGGATGCAAATTTCAAAACAATGCCATAATCTTCATTACAGAACTGTTCATCTAGTAATTAAGTGTGGAGCGGCACATATGGTGTCTGATTTATCCTCATATTTTCACTGATGCAAACTTGCTATGATAATATTAATGTAAATGTAACCATACCACTTTTCAGTCTGGGAGCACAGAAAAGCTATTTTTTTTCATCTCTTTTTCCATTAGTAATTGCACTTTTTTTTCCCACTAGAAACTGAAAGGAAGGAAAGTAGCTACAAAGTTATAGGTTTAGCTATTGCAAACTTCCCTTCTCTTACTTTGTGTATTTAAAGGAAAGTAGCTACTTCCCTTAAATAAACAAAGAATTTCATTCTCTTTTGGTTGATAAGGATTTACATTCTCCTGGTTTAGGATTATTCATCAATGTTTTCACTCTCAAAAGATGGTATAATATACACCAAACAATAAGAGTTTCTCTAGTGAAATATGTCCAAGGCTTCTGCCCTCTGCCTAAATGTCTTAGACTAAAATTTAATTCCTGCTGAAGAGAAATTCGACACTGTCCCTTAACGTGGAGCAATAGAAAAAAATTTCTCATTCCCTAAAGTCCTTCCCTGTAAGAATACTTAACAGCACACACTAAAGTTTTTGGTAATTTGTAGGTACAATAACTATGTTTTTTATTTCACTTATCACTCCCTTTCCACTCTGTTTTTTAAGCCCAGATTTGCCAAATTCTGACCTTTTACTTGTGAGGAGTTATGTGTCTTGTTTCTGGGCATAGATGTATATTAGTACAAGCCAAAAGGAGTGGCAGGATTCAACTCTTGTTTATACTGTTCAGCTCCTAGAAAGCATAACCTCCCACTTTGTACTCCAATTCTTGATAGTCTTGAGAGACTAGGTAAACTCAGAAATGTCCTAAATTAGAAATTCATAAACAACACTTCTTAAAAAGTAATTTTTCATATTCAAAAACTCAAAGATGAAATTTTCACATCATGATAATGCCAGCTTTCCCATGGCTTTCTAGGAAGTAAAGCTAACTAAATTGTAAAAATATTTACTGTGGAAAAGTCTTTCTCTGGATTATTTCTCCTCCGCTTGTACTTATTAACAAACTTCAGAATAATATTTTTGCCCAGATGTACCTTTTTAAATCAAGAAATTTCAACTCTGAATTTCACTTTTAAGCATCATATCTTTGCAAATTAGTTGAATCTCCACACACACTGCATGCTCATTTTAAAGCAGTTTGACTCTTCAGTAGCACTTCTCTATTTCACTATGCATCAATTTAAGTTCCTTATGGAGGTGTTTTAATTTGTGAAGCCTTACAGATAACATTTTGTATTCCATGCAAAGGCTACATGATGAACAGTTTCAACTTGTTAGAGATAATTAAGTGCACAATCTTTAACACCAAAAAAACCCTGGTTTTTTGAACCCAAAAAGGCCTTTTGTGAAATAAATTACAATCAAAAATAGATCAAGTTAACCCAATGTTAGAGATAACATAGAAAAAACAAAGTGCATAATTACTGATGGACCTCAATACCAGAAATAGAAGAAAATTACTTATCATTATTTCTGTCCCACTCACAAATAATTCCAATGCAGTTATTACAGGATTATAAGAGAACTGATCTCTCAGACACTGGTCAAAAGCAATCAAAAATTCATAATGGTTATTGCTGTACAAACCCAGTCGAAATACAGAAAAAAGAGTGCTGAGAAGACACTTTTCTTTAAATATTCACTGATTAGAGTGATAGCAGTAAACTCTTTGAAGCAAATGGTATTCCTCCTTGACCCCTCCCCCTCCCCAAATTTGCTGTGCCTTAGAAATTGGTTGACTTTACCAATGGCAACCTCAGAAACCCAGTGTTAGAGAGAAATGGTAAACAGACACTTTAAAATATCTCAAATTTCAAAATATTTTCCTTCCTTTAAAACATGAAAGTGGGTCCCATGGTTGATGGATACAAATCAATATACCACAGAAATCTGCTGTATGCTGGGATAAGAAAGTTGATGTTGAAAATCAAAATTATAATCTGAGATGTTAAGGATCTCAGATGTATGGAAAGTTTAAAATAAGTCCTTACTTTGAATATTGAAAAAAAAACCCTACAATTATTAATGATTTTTTTAATGCTTATGTATAACATCACAACTCTTTTCATAGCTCTTTTTGGAAGAGAACTGAATCAACTGAACAGAATTACTGAATCATTAATCATTGGAAAAAACCTCTGAGCTCATTGAGCCCAACCCTTGGCCCAGCACAGCTGTGTTCACCACTAAACACTGTCCCCAGGTGACACATCCACACACTGCTCAAACACTTCCAGGGATGGTGGCAAAACCCCCTCCCGAGGCAGCCTGCTCCAATGCCTGACCACTCTTCTGGTGAACACATTTTTCTTAATAGGAAATATTGAGCACTCAACACTTAAACAATAAAAATTTCAAAATTCAGAATTTCCATCCACGCATACTGTCTCCTGTCCATTTTCTTCATTAGAAAAAATAATAAAGGCACAAATCTCTTTGCTCATTTTTTTTTAACCATTGAGAGCTTCGTGATCAGCTCTTTAGATTTTCTTTCAGCATTTACTCATAACTCCAGAAACATGCCCAGCTTATAAAAAATACAAGTCTAACTCACTCAGATTGGATCTTTGTCTCTCAAAAGGCAAGCAGAGAATGATAAAACTGAAATTATTAGTCATAATACTTCACATTGTTCATCGAAGAGTCAGATGCAGCACATAAATTAATAGAAGCACTCTAAATCGTTAGTCAGCATATTATATCACAAACTTTCATTTAAATCTCTTTATTAATGTGAGAACTGTTCTCTCTGAGAAACCATGAGAACAGAGGGGTGCTATTTTTTATATGGATTTCTGAGACTTTGGAAGTATAAATCAAATTTTCAGAATAGATTTATTAATGATTTATGTGTATATCATGTATATTTTTATAAAGACAAGCATAGCACCCCTTTCAGAAGCTTACTTATGCATGGAAGAGATTACCGAGAGCCTAAAGCAGTAGATGAATGTGACTATAACATAGAAAAGATATAAAGGACATAAATATATTAAAATATTAGATTTTTAGTCTTTTGGGGACACCAATTTTAAGATCTGATGCTTGAAGCAATCTACTAATGTTTCAAATGCAACCTCTAAGATGCAGAAAACCTCCTGCCACCCTGCTGACGGCACCAAGAACATACAAATGTAGACTGTTCAAATATTTCTGTGAGAAAAACTCTCCAAGCATAAAATAATAGAAACAGCCTATTATTAGACAGTAGACTAAAATGCAACTATAGCTAAGCAGCACAGTTTAAATCCACTAGAAAACCGTCCTCAGTTCAAAAAATAATTAACATTATACACAAGTTAAATCTCTGGAGTGATGTTAATTATGATTTTCTCTTTCAGTGTCCCAAGTAACAACTAAATCCGCCCCTGCATCTAGGTCTAGAAAAATTTTACAAAATATTACTGTTTAGCAAAAACCAAAAAATCAAAGAAGAGAAATATATTTTTTGTGTTGGAATACTACTACAGCATTAATAATCACTGGGATTCTGAATTACATGAGAATATAAAGATAGCATAAATGAAAGATAAAAACATAACATATAGGTTAGAGGACCAACAATTAGAAAAAAATTGTTTTTAACTCACCAATATACTAGCTAAGATTCATTTGCCTTTAAAAGCATAGGAAATAAAGGAAAAATAAAATCAGTCTTCAAACTAACATAACCTGGTTCTGTGTCTTGTAGTTTATTTTAAATAAAATTTTCCTCTCTATCAAAGTACTTGATAATATGGAAGAGCAGCTCTGTGATGAACCGTATTTCAACTTAAAAATCAGCCCTCAAGATTAAAAATATCAATTTCTCACTGAAGCTGAGGTTATGGCTAACCTTGGCTGTTGCAAGGAGAGGGAGGATCTGTGCAACTTAATTCCACTTGACAAGGACAGACCCAAAGCACTGTCATAATGGGCTTCTCTTCTTTCTCTGTGGCCTTTCCACTGCAAAAACTGATTATGAGATGAACTTATGTTTCCATCTTGAAACAGAGCAGAGAGCAAAGAAGGGCTCACTGTCAAAATAAGATGCTACTATAAAAAAAAATTAATTTAATTTAATTCTTTTATCTAAACTATAGAGGCATGGAGTTGATGCATTGACCACTCAGTGGATGAGAAACTGGCTGGATGGTCAGACCCTCAGTGCTGTGGTCAATGGCTCACTATCCAAGTGGAGACCAGTGCCAAGTGGCACTCCTCAGGGGCTGGAACTGGGACTGGCACTACTTAACCTCTTTGTCAGTGTCATGCACAGTGTGACTGAGTGCATCAGCAGCAAGTTTGCCAATGTCCCAAGCTGCATGGTCTAGCCAATACACTAGAAGGAAAGGATGCCATCCAGAGGGACCTGGACAGGCTTGCAAGGTGGGACTGTGCAAAACTCTTCAAGTTCAACGAGGCCGAGCACAAGGTCCTGCACCTGGGTCATGGCAATCCCAAATACAGACAAAGGTTAGGTGGAGAACAGATTGAGAGCATCCCTGGTGAGAGGGACTTGGGGGTGCTGGCTGACAAGAAGTTCAACATGACTGAGCAACGTGCACCTGGAGCACAGTAAATCTTGGGCTGCAGCAAAGGAATTGTGGACAGAAGGTCAAGGGTGGGGATCCTCCCCCTCCATTCTGTCCCTTTGAAACCCCAGTACTGGAGTACTGGCTCTGAGATGGATGCATCCGGCTCTGAGATGGATGCATCCCAACATAAGGATGGGGCCCTGCCGGAGCAAGCCCAGGGGAGGGCCAGCAAGATGAGGGTTGGAGCGCCTCTCCACGCTCAGATATCTGGGGCTGTTCAGGCTGCAGAAGAGGAGGTCCCAGGGAGACCACACTGAGCCCTTCTGGTACCTAAAGGGGCCCTGCACAAAAGATGAAGATGAATGTTTTACAAGGGCATGAAGTGATAGGATGAGGGAGAATAACTTTAAACTGAGAGCAGTTTTAGATTATATACTAGGAGGAAATTCTTCACTATGAGGGTGCTGACACACAGCTTGCCCAGAGAAGCTGGGGATGTTCCAAGCCCTGGAAGTGTTCAAGGACAGACTGGATGGACTTTGAGCACCCTGGCCTATTGGAGAGCGTCCTTTTCCATGGCAGGGGGTTGGAAAGAAATGATCTCTACAGTCCTTCCAATCCAAAACATTCTTTCCTTGATAATATCAGATTTTGCACTCTTATGAATACTGCAGAGATAACTGAGCCAACATTTGGAAATGATACTGTCTTTCAGAGAATTTTCTGAGCATTCATCTCTCAGACTTGAGGAATATCTGTAAAATAATGAGAAAATTTGCTTTTAACAAAGGTACCTGATCTCAGATTTCTTTTAGGTCTCAAATCCCTCACAAAAGGTGAATAGTTAAGCAAGCTGTTGTACAAACATCACATCTTACAAAAACCTCTGCATTTTCTTGATTTAAGACTCAAACCAGACCCTTAGGAGGGAAAAATTAGACACTGCTATAAATGATGATACAAAAAGAAAAAAAACCTCTCCAAAATGTGACAAAATAATTCTCTTTCTCTTAAAATATAAATTCAAAAGCATTTTCAAAATTAACAAAGTGCATCTCCTCTTTTATTTAGGTACAATAGGCAATTTTCTACTCTATGAATAAAAAATTTTGGCTACTGCAACTCTAAATCACAGATATTTGTGAATTAGTCATTCATTCATGTGCATTTAGCTTTCTATTGCACTAGAGTTTGTCCTCAGAAAGCAGATACTAGTGTTTTCTGTGTATACACTAAATGTGCTTGAACCTTGTATGTTTCTATTTATCACTGGGAGGTCATGACTGCCACCAAATACAATCCTCAACTACATAAATAATTGTAACATTAGTGCACTACATTCACGCTGTAACAGAATCAAAGGTAGCATTTATTGTTTTGACTGCTTCTGCATATGAATCAAGATTTCCATTGATCTACCAGAATGATGTGAAATTGCTTTGGTTTTCCTTTCCCAGTAATAATTTATAGCAAAATTTAATAAAACCCATAAACAACATATATTATCAGTTATAGAGGTGTTTTAAATAAAGCTTACAAAAGAAAAGACATAAAGGAAATAGAACTTGAAATGTTGAACTTGGGAGCAAATCATAATCTGCAAGCTCTTTGAAAACAAAGTTTATTTCTACTGCTCAACACGTAAGAATTTTCTACCTGTTTTTGTTTTGTTGCTTGTTGATTTCTTTAAATGTGTATAATGATTTACATTTTATTTAGGAAGACAAAGGCCTGTTGTAATAACAAAAACATGTACAGTTCAGAGATAGAATGCAGAAAGCCTCTAAAATATTTTATTTCCTAATGGAAGTAAAAGCATGTACAGTAATAATCTGGAAGTTCCTATCATTTAATAAAAGTATTTTTAGTAATAGGTTTTTTTATCTGATTAAAGTTATGAGCTGCTTTCAAATTACTTTGTTTCTTTTTGCAGATATTAGGAAATTCTTTATGAAGGAACTAAAAATACTTTCAGAAAGTTTTTAATATGCTGATATGAAAATGATAGTGGCTTTTACCAGAAGACTGCCTATTCAGTGGTAAAAATATTTCAGATTACAATAAACCTCACTTGGCATAAAATGAGAAGAAAGCTCTCTCTGTCAGGAAAAGAAAGAAGTATTTTAAATATCCTTCATCTTCCATCTAACATTTCCAAGTACTTTATTGCACAAAAAAAAGTCTTTCTGAAGTCTGCTCTGAAAAGCACTGCTGGACACCAACCTCAGTTAATTCAAATGCAAATAAACTGTGAACTTCAACCTACTTCAAGCAATCAGCACAAGCATTGCCAACTCTCCCCTCATTTAACTCTTTAGAACTTATTTTCTTAAGATTTGCAGGACTCAGCAATGCAACCAATTCACTAATTTTACATAATGTATGGTATAAAGAGTGATTAATTGAATAGACTTACCATGATCATTTCTAGGACAGAAGGTGTAAATACCTGCATAAATATTACTATCAAATAAAGCTAAAAATGGATAACAAATAATACATTTCCAGTCATTCTCATTCCCACTTGGTAAGGAATCCTGCCTGGCTAAACCACAGGAACCTCTCTTGGCCAGTATATTTAGCCAATACAAACAGAAGTAAAAATGGCATAGAGGAAAAGAAAGACACCAGCAATTAGGGAGCCTTTCCGAAGTTCTTCTGCAACAGTAACTGTGCAGTAATTCCTTGATCTGCACTGGCCCATCCAAATCAAGACACATCTGTTAACAAATGCAACTGCTAGGAAGGAACACAACCTACCAGAACTTTGTAAATAGAGGTTACTCAACCCAAAACCTAAAGAAAGAACTTGCAAAATAATACAGAAGAGAATAAAGCTGTGGGTTTGATTTCTCCTGAATATTTTTCCTGGGCAGTAGAAACCCCTGATATTGGAGGTGTTAGAGGGAATTTCACACAGCACTATTTTCAAAGGGGCTAGACCAGCACTGCTCCTGGTCAGCCCACAGCTTCCTCAATGTCGCTTTGCTACAGAGAAAATATTTGATTTGCTGCTCTTCTGATAATATGAAATTGTTGTCTTTTCTGTCTACCAAGAGTCAGGAAAAAGCATGCCATATTAATTATAAATAATTAATCATAAAATTAATAAAATCACATGCAAATAAGTTTTCAGTCTTTTCATTTGCCGACAACTATTCCCTGGGCTTCAGAAGGTAAAAAATAAAAAGTTTGAACTAAAAAACAGGATTAAACAGATTTACAAATAAACTTGCTAATCTATTTACTTTAAAGTTATATAGCATAACAGACCAAGCTACACTGAATGGTTAATGAATATGGTCCTGCTTTTGCTTAGAAAATTTGTAGAAGTCAAGAGTGGCATTTGAGTCATTGCTTCCCCTTGAGTCAGTGATTCACTCCCGCAATATTTAATGCCCACAATTATCCCATAATATTTGCCAGTCTGGAGTAAAATAATCAGAAATTACTTCCTAAACTTCATTTGACCTCTTATCTTTGAGATATCAAAGCCAAGTTCAGATCTGTTAATGGCAGAACTACTCCTATTGGAGCTCCATCTTTAGATTTGAAACTAACAAAACAGAGCAGAGCTTTGTTTTTTAACATTATTTTATAGTCTCTAAGAGTGACAGAAGAGTGACAGAAAATTTGTATTTTCTGAAAAGTTAAATAAAGTCACAGTTTGGGACAGCATGCATTTTTCTAAAAATAAAAGTTTGGTATTTTTAAAAAGCATAATTGATTGCAACATCATGATTGTAACAATTTTTTCATTCTAAGATTGAATATAGCTTTTAAACAAATACAGAGGATTATTGGATAAACTCACACACAAACAAAAACCGGATGAAAAACTGACATGATTAGACATGGTACATCTAGAACACACCTAGAATGGAGCAACCACAATATTTGGGGTTTTACTGATCACCATTTGCTGTCAAAGGCCTTAAACCAGGAAATAACCAATTGATCCATTGGAAAAAGTAAGCACTGGACCCCTGACAGGGTTGTGCATAGGCTGATGTTTTCAATAGCTTTGTGCCCTCATATGCCCACCTTTGTGCGTTGATCAGCTTAAGAAAGGTCCATAGAGTAGCTCTTTAAACCTGAATTTTCTCTAAATCCTGTTTTTGTAACAAAACTCCTCCCTGATTTCACATTAGTTCAGTCAGGTGGGTGGTCAAGTCATTCACAACTTTTGTGTGATATTGATAAAGGACTTGGAACTACCTGTTATACAAAATCATATTCTTGCAATTTTATAAATATGCTTGAACAAGCACGTGCAGACAACTGCAGACAGATGACTTCTAGTTAGAACCAATGACCAAAATGGCTATGGACCACATTTAATGTATACATCTATTTAGAACACCATTTTGTTGAAAAATAGCAGTGCCATTTTATCTTCTTCAGAGTGTATGTATAATTTCAAATATCCACTTTTCAAACATGATTTGTCAAATAAATCAGCCTAATACAAACGAAGGCAAAATATTACATAGAAAAAACAACCAGATATAAATTTAAAAGCACAGAATTAATATTTTAGTATCAAAGTTTATCATCTGATTTATGCTGGTAAAATGACTGATCTCAGAAAGGTCAACGACTTTTAATCATGTAATGATGGAGATAGCCCTGTTAACTGGAAAAAAGATTATGTGTATGAATAGAGACCACTCAAGTGAACAATGATTTGCAGATTCAGGCCCTGTATAAACATTAAAATTTTAGATATGTCATTGGTGGGTTTGGATTGCAATGTTGTGGGTCATCCTCCCCCTCAGTATTATTGTAACGTCTGCACCACATGGTTCACAGTAACTTTTTCAAAATAATTTTATAGTGTCTACTTCAAAAAGTAAGTTTCCTGAATCTCCATACCTTCAAAGACATCATTTAAAATTATATCAGTATATTTCAAAGCAAATCAATATTCATGTCAATGACAGATGATAAAAGCTGTCTTAGCTGATGGATAGACTGCTAATGAAGGCTTGCAACTAGTGCAAGTGCTATGTAATAAACTTTCATTCCCTACTGTTGAGAGAGGAAAAAGAGAGCTACTTTATGACTGGGGAGAGAACAATAAAAACATATTTCCTAATTCTACCCAAATGCAATGATAGTCTTGGTTGACTGAGCTACTTTCTCAGCATTTTTCTAGCTTTCAACTTTACCCATCAGTAGCTCTGTGCTGCTGCCTGATGGTTATCTTTATACTTCAGCTGATACTAACACTCCGCAACACAGAACCCACCTTAACATTAAGGAAATGATGCAGGAGTAAAAAAATGCTACAATACTAAGAAGCAGTCACCTTTCATCAGCTTCATCCCATCCACAAAAGTTACTTTATGTTCACAGCTACTACAACTGCTAGCACCTGTGCAGGGCATCTGTGTAGAGAAAACACTTGTGGGTCAGGTCCCAGCTCCTAAGAAAATTCATCTCAACCAAAAGAGAATGAATTGCTACATAATCCTAAAAACACAAGGTGGGGACCTCATTGCCTGCTTACTCTGTTCAGTTATCTCAGTAGCACTGGCTAGCTGCAGCTGCAGCTTATTCCCCCTGGAATCTGCCTTAATCTCAGGCAGCCAGCCCTGCGTGGTGCTGAGCTCTGCGTGTGCACAAGTCGCTGCACGGCGCCCAGCTCCGTGCGTGCAGAAATCCCTGCGCAGCACGGAGCTCTGCGAGTGCCCAACTCCGACAACTCACTGAGGCACCAGCAAACTCCTCCGTGAAGCACAGCTCCGTACCAAGCTCACGAAATGTTAAACACTGCTGAGAAAAAAAAGACATTACGTCTGCCCACACTTCTCAGTTCTATTCAATTACCGACAACAGCAGTCCTACAAGTGCAACATAATACGGTATTATTAAATCCAGGATTCTCATTTACGCCTAGATGCAGCCTGGGAGCAGGCCTGATGTTCAGCCAACATCAAAGGACACAAATTCACGACTTTCACAGACACACACATCCCACATTGACCTTGGAGGCAGAGGTGGTGATGATCCCTTTCATAAAGGCGCTGCTTCCCAAGTTGTCAGCGTTACAGCGCTGAATTGTTTGTCAAGTAACAGGGTATCACCGTCCTTCTGCTACACACGTATTCAGCACGCACGAGAACACAGAGCAACATGCGGCTGTGCTCTCAAATCCTCTCTAATTCCGTCTTTACTCTCTACTTCCCAGAATGACCTCGCATATCCTGTCCTCCCCCAGACAGAATCAACCAGAGCTTCTCTAGTCCCCCCAAATCGGTTTTTATGCAAAGCAGGCTCTGTAATGTCTTTTGAGATCTTTCTATAATATTCAAGACTCCTAACACAAAACATTTTCAACCATTTAAAAATTACCCCGAGAGCCAGTTCTCAATAAAAACAAGCCTTGAACTTTTCACTCAGATTCATCTTTTGTTTATGGAGCCCTTTTCACTGAAAAGCTGCACCCTTTTTCCAAGCCCTGCCCCTACACTGACCTAAGGGCTACCAAGCTTCCAACTTTGCGCTGCCTTTAATTGCCGGCTCCTCCATCCCACCCAGCACCCCGCTACTATTAACATGAAAAATACGTATGTATGTGTGTGTACATATATCGGCATTGCTGCTTACCTTGTCCAAGAATCACTTAAATCCACAAGGGGAGAAAAAAAAAAAAAAAAAAACAAACCAAAAGCACCAGCTCCACGGGTCCTCGCGCAAATCGCAAAGAGAGCGGCACTTCTCCCTTTAACAAAGCCACAAGCGGCTCCGCGGCGATCCGGTGAGCGAGCGAGGACTTCTCCGGGGCAAAGTGGGCTCAGCTCCCGGCAGGGCTCAGCTCCTCAGCTCCCGGCGGGAGCAGGCGCGGAGCTCCGCGGCCGAGGCGCCGCGGGGAGGCGCGGGGAGGCGCGGGCGGGCGGGCGCCCTTCAGCACCGGGCGCGGCGCGGACAGCAGCGCTCCCGCCCGGCCCCGCTGCCGCCCGCCCCGCCGCGCCGCTCGCACCGCCCCCGCCCGCCCCCTGCGCCGCCCGGCCTGCCCAACTTGCGCTCCGCCACCCGCCGCCCCCCTCCGCTGGTTTGTTGCGTTTTTCCGCGGTCCGGCCGGCTGGGACGTCTGGTGTTGCCCAGCACTTCTCGCCGAGGGGTTCCGTGCCCGCGCAGGGGACTGTCACCCCGCAGAGGTGACCGAACCCCTCCTGCGGCTCCCCCTCCGCAGGGCCGCGGCCCCTCACGGCCCCCAGCGGCCGGGCAGATGGCAGCGCCGGCACCGGCAGCGAGCGGAGCAACTGCTGTGAAACAGAGAGGAACTCCCCCCCGGGGCACAGAGGGGTGTTGTGCCGGCGTCTCCCGAGCAGGGAGCTGTAATGCAATATTCATGAGCTTTAATATGTCAATATATCAAAGCTCGAGCACGCTGGAGGCTTTGCACACCTGTATCGGTAAGCCCTAGCGTCCGCACCAGATTGAATGCCAAAGTAGAGGCCCCTGGTAACCCCTGCCAGAAACACGGACGTGTGATTGGGAATCCTATTTAGTTATGCAAAACATAAAGGGGAAAAATAATCACCTTGAGATAAAACCGTTAATTACATGCTCCATTTATAAGCACGAGAAGAGGTACCTTTGGATGAACAGGAACAATCATAACAAGAAATCCAACTGGAACTAATTGCCTAAAAACTTAGAGATATGTTTATTTGAAGTCAAGTAAAGAAACAGTATTTGAAGTCTCACTTGAATCTGCTTTATTGTGAGATAACAGTTTTAGTTATCTGATGTATTACTTTTAAATTAATTTACTATCCATCCCACCACTTTTAAGGAGTAGCTCTTTCATCTTCAATGTGAAATCATTATGAAAATTAAGTATCTACTCCTCATGCCATCATAGGTTACCTGTTCCGTGCCTTTTGGGAAAATACATTACAGATTAAAGTATTAAACTGTCTTTAAATCACCCATGGCTAGGGTAAAGCCAGACAGAGGTCAGCTGCTCTGACGTACATCAGCTTTCTAGGTTAATTGCACTTGTGTCTACATGTGGAATGAACATGCAGTAAGAAACAAAAATAAATGGTTTTAGGTATGGTAAATAACATACCTAAAACCAGAACTATTAATATAGGAAATAATAAAATAGGACAGGTTGGATTGCATTAGCCTATTACTATTTTTTGAGGGGGTTTTTACTGGACTGATAATTAGGTCACGGCACTGCAAGAAGGAACATGATTAACTTCGACACACAAAGTGTGGAGTATAAAGCCAAATAAAGCAGACTTTCATTGACCCAACCCTTTCTAATTGCCAGTTATCATGAAGGCAGCTTGTCTGGCATCTGGGTTGAATTTATGAAACCCTATTATTTTACTTCTCATTTTTCTTTTAAGCCCTCTCAGTTTTTTTGCTAATATAGACAATATAATTGCACTACTTAAGGACAATTTCTGCAGTACAAAATTGACACTGAGTCTACTAGCACAGCTGCACCAGAAACTCTCATGGGACAGAGTTAAACCCCAAACTGGCTTGTTCAAAACTGAGGGGAAATTGAAATGTTGTGAGGATGAATAGGGACCTTGTTCATCCATTCTCCTTTGCCATTATGAAAGTACAGAAACAAACAACAACAATTACGTAGATGTTTTATGTAACCCACTTATTGAAGTAGTTGAGAAACCGGTCAAATTATGCAAGGTCTGACATATCATAACTTACTGGAAATCTTGGCAAATAAATAGACAATGAATCCCCAAAGTAGTATATGCAAGATCCTCAGAACTTCTGAAAATCTCTCCATCTTGTGAGGACTTGCACTACTACATTTCAGCATAAATAGTGATACAACTGTTTAATGCATTGAGGTATCTTGGCATTCTTGCATTTCTGAGTGTGTTTATCTGATCATACGTGCCTTTATTCTTTGTAAACTCAGGTATTCAATTTAAAAGCTCACATTTAATCAAAATAAATTTAATGTATTTTTAGCACGTACATATTTCCTAATTTTTCCTCTAATTTAGATCTCTATCTGCTATAGACCATAGTTAGGAAATAAATTTTGGTCATTCACATCCTGACATCTTTCTGTCTTTGGCTTAATGGATATTATTTGTGAGCTCCATTTTCTACATTGTTGGATCTGTTTTTACACTCACAAAATACGTGAATGTTTTCTTTGTATTGTTTTTGTTTTGTGTCCCATGACTTACATCATCCCTTTGCAGTTTAAACATTTTCATCCGCAGGGTGACTTGGATATTACTCTATTGGATTTAATGCAGACCAATATATATTATTACAACGAAGAACTTACTCTGTGCCTAACAATTAATTGCTAGTCCAGAGAGACTGTTGCTGCTTAGTAGTATATTTCTGATTTCCATAATCCTAATTTGGATACTTAATGATCATATCTGGCACATCCCACATAATATGCCAGTCAGTCTTCTGTTTGGTGTACTCCTGAGCCCCATGTGCTTGACAATCAGTTATGTCTGGTTTCTATATTTTCTACCCCAATTACTATATTTAAAGCATTTGCCATTGAGCAGAAGAGAGCACATGCAGTAAGTACTGGCATTTTCTTGTAAAGATAAGGAACACAGAAGAACTTCAAAGCTGGTTTATGTTTGTTTAGGCTATAGATGTTATTAATAAAAATTCTCTATTTTTTATTTATGAGACGCTGCTTAACATAATATCTGACACAGCAGGAGGTTTTATGCAGGACAAAGAGAAGATCAAAGTCTCAATATATTCAAGGGAAGTTAATGCAAATAATAGATTATAAAAGTTTTAACAACGTATTCAGTACTGTCCATGCTGTAGTTTAACTCCAGTTAGCAGTCAGAAACCAGGACAGTCTATGGACATTTGCTTTACACTTCACAGCCTCTCCAAAAGTCACTGAAGCTAGAACAATAGTCACTTTCTTTGACTAATTTGTACCTCCTTTTCTACTGCAAAAAATTCTGGAGAAGGGATTGTGTTCCTTGTAAAGAGCATTGCACCCAAAATGAATGCAGAATTAGAGGGTAAGCATAGTTTTTCAGAAGTGGCTAGTTTTTATTCTCTTGGCTATTCTACCACTAGCACTCCTAACACAATTAATTATTTTCTTTTTTTTTTAATTTGTGCTTGGGATTTTGTGTTAATCAGTAAGGATCAAAAATAGGATATTTCAAAAACTTGGCTTGTTGCTTACTCTTTAGATTATTCCAGTGACTTCTGTGTGGCTCAGTCCCCCTCACCACCTGCAAGTTCAATGACAAATTTCTATTTTTCTGTGATCTGTCTTTAAACACATGAATTGAAAAGCATTCGCAATATTAGTTACCCAAAATTTAGGATATTAATATCTGATATTACTAAATGTTAATTAATTTTTTGTCCAAAACTACACAACAGTTACAATGTGGTAAATAAGACTAAAATCCAAAAAATTAATCCTTTTGTATTTGAATGAAGAACATGCAACACTTTAAACACAATTATATTTGTAGCTCAACATCAAAAATAGTTTTAGGCATGATAAATTCTAACAATAATGAAATCTTCTTTCAAAATATACAGTCCATAAAGTACTGCCCTTTGTAGGATTCAATTTCCATTTCCTCTTAACAAATTATTCCTCCTTTTTTTTTGAAGACAACAGCTGCCCCTTCAGTGCAGCTGTACTAGTGAAGATCATTGATTAGCTTGAAGTCAATGACAGCAAAGGAACTCTCAGGATGCTCTGATATGAGATAGCATGAATAATCTTCCAAATCTCTCTCTCTTGCACACACACAGCGTGAAGGTTGGACACATACATCTTTCCCTCATTTTCCACTGGTCTAATTCACTCAATGTCTGTTCAATATTTTAATGAAAGGTGATCGTGCATCCACCATAAACTCAGTGCTGAACAAAAAGCACAAGAAATGCATTGAGCCCTGGAGTGGCGCTTTGATAACAGCAGGGCATCGTGAGCACCAGAATGACAGACACTGGCAAATGGCAGAGAGGAAAATTAGCTTACTCGTGGCTTGGAGAAAGGTTGTGCCAACCATCTGTCACAGGAGATCTCCCAAATGACAGCAAGAATCATAAAGGCACATTAAGGTTTTCCCCATATCTCCTCAAAGCCAGTTCTCCCAAAGGGACCCAAAAAAAAAAGAAATATGCATTATTTCTCACACACAAGGAACCTACCTTTGAAATTAATCAAAATAATTCAAATGCATGCCACAAAATAACAGATGTAGACTCAGTGTGCGTGGGGGGGAAGCGTGGGCTCTGAGGTTAGATCTGTAGATTTTTTCATTATGTCTAATAAAATAAATGCTAGAAATTCATTTCAGTGTGTAGCAGATTT
The DNA here is from genome assembly GCF_028769735.1 of Zonotrichia leucophrys gambelii. Lineage (NCBI taxonomy): Eukaryota > Metazoa > Chordata > Aves > Passeriformes > Passerellidae > Zonotrichia > Zonotrichia leucophrys. Next base: position 21,262,311 of record NC_088173.1, on the reverse strand, counting down.
GCAATGATAGTGATTCTGACAAGATGACATTGTCCCCATTCTCATCTTGTGAAAATAAAGTAACAACTGATTAAATAGGAAAGAGATAATATACTACATAACTAATATCCACATTAAAAATTACTATTGGAAAAGAATTAGGCAATGAGGATAAATATTTAATTTCATATCATCTAGCTTTTTTCAACTTCATTTGGGATCAAATAATTTCATTATTCATTATCGTTGAAATCTGAAAGCATACTACCACTCAATAGTAGATAATACAGATTCTATTAAAAAAAAAAAAACTCCACACAAAGAGAAAGCTGCAGATAGTCAATTTCAGTGCCTAGTGATAACATTTATAAGAGATCTCTTAGGGCACCTACTGGGGAACCTCAGCATTGCATGCTAAAGAAAGCCTGCATAAAGGGTAAAAAACTTCCTAACAGATTTAAACCAGAACATTAATTCAGCTTATTTTTTTCTCCTCTCGGCAGTCCTCCTTCTATTGACTGTAGTATTTAAAGCGTATAACCAAATGAGAAAACTTCATAGCTGAAGGTATTCACTGATGGAAGGGAAAGAGCTAATACTCTTCATTTCAGAATCTGGCAGCTCTTGATTATTTCAATGTCTATTAAGTTAAATATATCATGTTGTCTTTATGTTAAAAATATTTTACATTAAAAATATTACTAAAACCATGATGAGAATTTCAATTCATAGGAATTATGTATTGACAAGAATTTCAAAGTCTTTGAATTAAACTTTATTATTCTTTAAGGCAGTTTTTCAAAGTATTTAGATATTTTTATTTTCTACCTATGAAGTTCTGTAGCAGTACTCCTGACCTCTGTAAAAATTTGCCATATCATTTTCTTTTTCCATTTGATTTATTTCTGTCCACTAATACAGAATAGCCATTATTTTACAGATCATTTCCTCAAAGTCCCTCACAGGTGATTTCTGGAGACATATGGTATGTACCTAGGACTTTAGCTAGCCAGTGCAGGAAAAATATTGTTTAACTTTTTTTACAGAAAAGATAGCTTTTGAAATGTTATCAATGAAGTAGCAAGCACCTCCTATCAGCCTCATAATGATGGATTTATTTTTAAGCAAAATCTCTGTAAGGGCCTCTCTCTGTTCCTTTAACAGTTTTTGTGTTTTGCAGTAGTCTGTGACCAGTAATAATCGCTTAAAAACTCTAAGGAGAACCTTGTTAAAAAACACCAGCACCAAACCCAGAACTATAACAGACCCTAAACTGCTGCTGAGGCACACTGGCAAGTTTTTAATATCCACTATCACTGCAGTTTAGGTAACCTATTCCAAACCAATAAAAATCCCCTTGAGCAGGGAATAAGTACCATCCTTATGTTCATTTTATGCATTACTGTGACTGTGGTCACAGGGGTTCTTGGATGAGGGAAGAGATGAGAATGTTTACTCCATGTTCAGAAGGCTTGATTTATTATTTTATGATATACATATTACATTATAACTATGCTAAAAAGAAAAAGAAAGGAAGAGATTTCCTCAGAAGCTAGCTAAGCTAAGAATAGAAAAGACAGAATAACAAAGGCAGCTGTCTCAGACAGAGAGCGAGCCCCAGCTCTGTCGTGACTGGTCACCACATTTAAACATCTACAGGAGACCAATCACAGATGAGCCTGTTGCATTCCACAGCAGCAGATAACCATTGGTTACACTTGTTGCTGAATCTTCTCAGCTTCAGCAGGAAAAAACCTAAAGAAAAGATTTTTCACAAAAGATGTCTGCGACACATTACTACAGGAATTACACTTCACAAAAAAAATTTGAAAAGACATTCAGACTTCTTCCTTCATTTGTCCTAAATCTCAGTGATGGAGATGAAGCACAATCACTTATTTTCAAGTGGGTTTTCTTAGGGAATAGGCCAATAAAATAGTGATGGCATGTCTGGAACAAAAGTCTAACTTAATATACAGTGTTGGGTAGCCTAATGCCCTCCTAGTCATGTTTCTTATCATGCTTCTGATCCCGTCCCCAATGGTACTGTGAATATAAAGGAACCAGTTCTTCAAAGAATACACTTACTGACTTTGAAGCAAGTAGGTCTGTGAACTCTGATATCTGTACAGGGTAAGAGACTTTTTCTACAGTTCTGGAGAACAAGAGGAGAATATAATAAGATATGTAGACATATCTTACCTTGTCTCTCCTTGAGACCAATCAGCTTGTCCCAGAAGAGCACAAGGAATATTAAATGGGATGAGTATTCTGGCTTATGTGACTTTGATACAGCAGAATTCCTCGCTTCTTTAAGAAAAAAAATCTCATCAAAGGTTCATACCCATATTACAACAACTACCTATGGTAAAGAATGCAGTGAACTTTTCAGCTCGGAGACAATGTCATTATTCTACATATTAGCTAGTTCACAGGACTACTCAGCCAGAATCCTTCTTTGTCTTTCCAGACAACATTCTAACAGTCTGAATAAGAACAATAAAAAAAAAAAAATACACCTTAGCAGTCCAGGATAAATGAAAATTTCATCTCCTGACTGCTAATTTCTAACCATTTTGCCACTGCTTCTGCACAGAGGAACAATGTGATATAAAAGGGGTAGTATGACAGCTTCATGTTGGCCCATCTTAAAAGAAAAAGGATATCTTCATCCTTCTTACTTATAAAACAGTTCCTGGAATGAAATTCAAGCTGTAGTCTTATATTCTGTGCACATTTTAATAATTTGATTTCATTTTCCTTTCTTTTCATAGGCCACTTTATAAACTCTGACATTCACAAGAAACCAACTTACTCTTGCCACTAATATACTGTTAAATATTAATAAGAACATATTTTTAAAATAATATGAGGGATGTGAAATGGTTAGTTGAGACTCCTCAGTTTTTATACCTCTCAATCCAATTAAGGAATCAGCCATCTCTACTCCAAAACTTACCTAATTTAAAGTGACAGGCATTTAATTACATATGACATACTCTCCAATTACATGTATAGAAATCTATTTTTATCAGTACAGTACTATTTGAAAAGTTGAGATTTGATTTGCCAAAAATACCAAATTTTCTTCAAGTGCTTTACTCAAGAAGGACAAAAAAATAAGAGTGCATTACAGCTGTTAAATATTCAGTTAAAAGACCTCCTTCATAGTTTATCCTACCCTTTATGTAATTTCTATTGAAGTCAGAAATAGACCAAGTATGTTCTTGTTCATCCTTTTTCTGAATTTATAGAAACTTGAGAAGGATTACCCAGTCACACATGAATATAATAAAATTTGGAAGAAAAAATAGGAAAAAAATATTATTTCAGTTTTAAGGCAATTACAAAGAAGTTGCTGGAATTTGTTATATAAGAAATTTTTGTGTTTATCCTTAACACATCTGATTACTTTACTACTATTCACAAATACAGATCACATTACTTCCATATACTTCCCCAAGGAAAGAAAACACAGATGCCCTCTTTTTGCTTAAATGGGAAAAGTACTGAGAGGCTAAGCTGTTTAAGCAGTTACAAAAGAAATCTGGGGCAATGCTGGGAACAGAAGTTTCCTATTTCTTATTCTTTCTTAAACACATGATAATCCTGCCTTACCAATCCACATGTCAGTTTAGAAGCAGTGATTACAAGTCATCAATAGTGATGATCCAATATTTCAGTACAATGAAAAAAGACATACAACTGAACTTCAAAGAGTTCAGAAAAAACGCAGTGGCCTGCCTTTTAGCATAAATGGCACTGCTTGCCTGATATAACCCAATACTGTTGATTCAGGAAAAATACTTACAGTCCCTGTAAAAATGCCTGCTGTGCTCACTTTGCTTAGCATGTGCTACAGAATCTATACACACCTTTTTATTTCACTAAAAACCTCCAGAGGTACAGACAGTACAGTTACACTGTCAACATCTTGAAGCAGGATCAGAATACGTGCCACAGTTCTGCATTTGCTTCTCTGCTAAATCAGTCACTTGTTTTCAGTCAGGAAGCCAACATCATTCTGAGGTTTCAGAATTCAGAGATTTACACAGCTCATAGCACACATTTTGAAAGTATGTTAGGTACTGCTCACAAGTATAGATATTTAAGACATCAAGTGACATTCATGTAAATTTACATTAGAAAGATTTAATAAAAGGCTACAAAGCTGCTAAATAAATCATTAGGTTTGCAATGCAGGTGCGATATGCATGCTTATTCTGTACTTATCTGTAAGCATATATATATTCTAGAACAGCTTCTGTCCACACACATCACCAGTGGTTTTTTCCAGCAGCTCTTCATTCAGTGAATAGATGTAAGTGAGACAATGTCTACTTGGAAAAGTTATTTTCTTCAGCCACATGTAATTGCTAATCACCTATGAGGTGTTTGTTCTTAGTGGCTAACTGAGCAGCAAAGAGGCAGAAGTCAAGATTCAACACAGCAACCAGAGGAATAAACCCAGAAGCCTCTCCTTACTCCACTGCAATCATGCACAACATAAAATTAGAGTTCTGCAACTAGTAACATTTCATATGGGAAATATACTATATTGGTGTCTTTCACCAATATGTATTGGTGTCTTTGAGGGGTAATAGAGGAAAAACTAAAGCTGAGGTCTAGACAGAGTGGTGGGGATTAGGTAAAGTGACTTACAAACAGTATGGAATTGGCAACTTTAAAACATGGACAGAAGACAAGGATTTGAAGGACAGATAGTTATATTTTCAGGAAAGGGTATTTCCTGAGGGAAACATCACTGAAACAGTCAAAGAGGTTAAATGGCAATGCAAGATCACAGACAAAAAGATTCTCTGGACAGCTGAGCACAGGAAGTAGAAATAACACGAAATGACTAAATGACCAAAGAAAGAGTTGAAGAATAGAAGAAAAAGCAGGTGGGATGGAGAAAGAGAGAACAGAATTAAATTCCTGGAATAAGTGAAATGGTTAGAGAGGGTGAATGGGTAAGAAAACTCAGTACATACCATACTGAGGAAAGGGAAAATAAATATAATGAGATCACTTCATGTTTCACCTGCTATTTTTTTGATGGAGAACACTAAGCAAGATTTTGTTCAAAATGAAAGAAGCAAAGAAGAAAAGTCAGAGTGATGAATCATTACTTGTTTCATACAAAAAATAGCAAACTATAAACAAAAACTCACTCTGAATTGGAGAACTAAGAAACCTCAGTTCAGTATCTGCTTGAAAATAAAAATTTACATGTTACAATGTCTATATCTATTACAGAAAATAATGAACCAAATATAAATTGGTAATCTTCATAATAATCTATTAAAAATTGTCTACAGATGAAAATATATTCACCTAATAAACTCCCAGATAAATTTGAATAATGAATGTATTTCAGAGCCAGTGACTTGGCAAATACAGAAATGGCAAAATTAATGAGATATCCATGGAATACATTTGCTCATTTTTTTTTTAGATAGTACTCCCAAAATGCAGGTGATAAAAAGAAATCAAAAGGACAAGGCATGTGCACTATGTACAAGCTTTAGTAATGCAGTTTATGGTAGAATTAGCAACAATATGACTGGATAGCAATTACCCAAAGCTCTTCAAAATAAACCTCAAACCTAGGTGCCAAGCAGTACAATGACCTATTAAGAGATTTGCTTAGACCAGCCATAAAAGCATAGCAAAACTGCATTATCTTATTTAAAGCTGCCATTCACGTAGGACCATATTTTAGTCTAAGTGTCTGTGGATGCAAAACAGAAGTAGTAAGAGTGAATTTTTAACTATCTCAGCTGTGACTGCTAACCCCATCATGCAACACAGAAATCACTCAGTAGGTAGTTTAACACCAAGTCAGGTACAAGTGTTGCAGAATCACAAAATTTTTAGAGTTGGAAGGGACCTTTGGAGATCAGGTAGTCCAACCCCCTGCCAAGACAGGGCTGTAGTAGTAAAGCAGAGTAAGATATCACACAACCTACTGGTAGTGCAGCTTTAGTGCAAATATTCTTTGAAATACAGTTTTAAAATGAAATACAGTTTAATAATTGTGGAGATTATGCTCTCACTCTTTCCTAATTTTGTGGTACATTTATATTCAGTGGAGTAGCCTCACTCTAAAACTAAACACTCAGAAACAAAGCCAAGTTCATCATGCTGTGAATATACTAAAGGACTCTAGCAACACTATAAGAAGGGAGTTAAAAAACAGTTCAGAAAAATGAACCTGGTACAACATATCTAATTCCAAACATTAAGAGCACTATTATAGAGAGTGCTTTGATTTTCTGCCCTTGGATCTATTCAACTAAGACTGCAGCTGGTCCAGTGGCTCTATTTGACTACATATGAAACAGTGATGGCTGCAAAATTAAATCATAGCTGGGATAGGATGGAAAAGTGCATTGTTATGTAAACAAAGTAGGAAAATAACATGGATTATTTAGACATATTTTGGTGCATGGATTTTATTTCTATCCAATTCTGTAGAATATTTATCAAGTACAGTTTCATCAGACCAATCCTGCATGTTAGGATGCAGAAGTGTAATTTCAAATCTATAAGTAATGACTCCTTAGTAAACCTTACCTCAATGTATGCCCAGCCTGCTTTAAATTCTATCCTAGCTTTCAGATCTTTCTTCAAATCACTCATTCATTCCCATCTGAAACATAATTGATTGTAATTAAACCCAAAATAAGGACATTATGCAACTGGCCCTTATTCTTTGTATGTAGATAAATCCAACAGGTCTTAACACACCATTGACCAGTCTGCAGTTTACTGTACACAGGTCAGTTCATAAAGCCTGTTTTGGGCAGACAAATTTTTGTGAGGTATTAGAAAAACTATCATAAGTTGTGATTCAGTTTATATTGATTCTTTCCATATGTTATCTTTGAAAGAATTGAGTAAAATTTGGACTGATCCAAGCTGTAATTGACTTTTCCAACTGATTGCGTATTTTAGCTTTTGGAACTATTGTCTGTTTTAGAATTCAACTACAGATACATCATCAATGAAAAAGTTCTCTTTTTATGAGTAGTTCTCTTTTTTTTTTTTTTTTTTTTTTTTTTTTTTAGAATCCAGCCTTCAAAATCTCCTAAAAAGGACAACACGTGTGATTTTAAATGTAGGGCAATTTTTTTTTTTTTGTTAGTATATGATTAAGGCTGTTCTTCTGTTGTTTCCTTCAATGAGCTCTAAAGCAATGAGACAATTATTTTGATACATTTCCTTAGAGTCTAACTGAAGATTTAGATACCAAATTTCGAGCATCAAGACTTGAAGAATAATCATCCTTGTTCTACTTGAGCTCTTCCAGCAGTGTTTGTTTTGATTAGATAAACACAAAATAATTAGGAAACTCTCAATATGAATGTTTGGTTGATTTTGGCACACCTTCCCATGGTCTATTTTGTCATCCCACATACAGCTCAAAATTTCATGCTGGCATTAACAGCTGTGCTTTTTGTTTCCATTATCTTTTGTGCCTTTTTCATCAAACATGAAACAGGAGAACTCCTTGGTGTGCTGCATTGTATCTGTCACATGCAGTGTTCTGAAGAGGAAATGTAGAAGCACAGAAGTGTAATCTGTGTTATTGAAAAAATTAACAAGTGGAACGATCTGTAGAACATCAAACATTCACTCTACGTTGCTTTCCTCCTTCCCTTGCAAGTTTATATGACTCAGAAGTGAACAGCATACATAAAAGCATCCTATGGAGCTCTATGGACTACACTGCACAGTGCAGATCAGAATTTTTAGAAAAGTGCTCTCCTGAGACATGGGCATTTCAAATGTCATACTTCATCCCAACTAAGATGAAAAAAGGAAGTTGTTTGCTTGTAAATTTTACATAAACGTAAAATGAAAATTTAACCACGTATTCTTTCCTTACAGAGGATTATTAATTCTTCTGATTTTGTGGTCTGTGGCTGTACTGTGCTATAAAAACCACTATTGACTTTAATGGACTTTTGGTAATAATAATTAAATTATTAAAGCTTTAATAAACTCACAAAAAAGGAAAGCATCACATTTTCATAATACAGAAAAATCTTTGATGTATTCTTTAATTGCATAGTCTTTTTCTTGCTTTACTTACATTTTCACTTCATTTGAGACATGTAATCTTTTTTCTAAATTCAATATGCCCCTCAAATTATAGTGCTCTTGCCTTTTTAATTTCAAGGTTCTTGACCCCTTTTAATATACAAGTACACCAGGTGTTATTCCTTTAGGCTTTTATCAATATCACTGAGGTTTTGCCTACATTTTCTTCAAGGAAACCTTATTTTCCTGTAGCACCTAATCCAAAGGATGTTCTGTTTTTTGGTGGAACATTGTTATGCCCAGTATTTTAGGTAGATTTCCTGATTTCTTGAAAGCAATCAGAGGATTTCTCTTATGTTCAAGTAAATCAGATTTGAGATACCATGTCAAAACAGGCATTTATTCATCCCTCAAATATTACCAAACTATTGAACTCCAATAATCTGATTATCCATAAATAAAGTTTGTGCTACATACTTTATATTCTTTTTGTCCATTAATTTTGTGTAGAGTTTCAGTCAAAGTTTACCCACCAATAACATTTGTAAGAATAAAGATTTGCTTCATAGCCAGTGTCAAAAATTGTAGGAGAGAGATTCCAGGACGCATTCAAACTAACCTACAGCCACTGTGATTTTGGTTAAAATGCCCATGATGACAATCACTGATTTTGGTAGTGATAGTTTAGCATGTTTTTCTATTTCTTATGCAGAGGTGCACAGAAAATTGTACGGAGGGTCAAATCTGAATTGAGAACAAAGTGCCTATGGAAAGTCTTGAACACAGTTTTACAGAAATGTGTGTGATATCTATTCTATACCCTACTGCCCTCATATTCTCCAATAATAGCTGATTTTTATGAACTGCCAGTGACTTAATACAAAGACTGTGAAGCACGTCTTGCAGTTATCAAAATATAAAAATATGAATGTTACTGTCAGAAACATTCTTTAGGAGAAAAAAAAAACCATTCTATGGTGCCATTAACTTCTGTATCCTGCTACAAAAACACTAAGAATTACATGCTTTCATGAAATGCTAGTTTTAACTATTCAGAGTTGTGCACTTCTGTTTTTATTTTCTAGTCTTTTGCTTTCTAGTTAAGCCAGCTGAGGTATTGTTATGATGATCTGAGTTGTGTTTGTTACTGTGTTAGCGTATTACCTAGAGACCATATTAAAAGAAAAGTTCTCTTTCCTTTCTTACATTAGTCCCTGTTGTGGCAACGCTGAGAAAAACAAAGGCCTGAGAAAGGGAGCAGAAGAAGCAGAGCATTGAGGAGGTCTCTACAACTAGTTCAATAAGTAATAATACTTCCAAACCTGTAATCTATTGAACTTGTCCACTTTACTCTTGTGAGATCACAGTCCTTTGCAACCTCCAACTTGCCTGTGCTATCACAAATCTGTGGTGAAAACCCAGCTTGCAAGAACAGGCAGCCTGAGTCTTTGATTATCCATTCTCCCTTATGAAATCCGAACTTTCTCCAGTGTCAAATTGATTTAAGAGTGATGCTTTTTGTATCCTATTTTTTGTGCAACTACCTGGGGAACTAATTTGAGAAAGAAACGGAACACTCTAATTTTGTATGAGAACTCTTTCAATCTGACGATTACGTAATTTGCACTGAATTTGTTAATGTTTAAATCATTTTAGAGCAAATTAATTTGAGATTTAATACATAGAAAATTTCATCAGCTAAGAGTGTTATACAAGACCAAGTCTGCAGTCTCCCAGCCTCACTAATGCCATTCATTTTCCTGATCCTTTTCAGAGTATTTGATGTCTCATACTGGTGAAGTCATTAAATCAACAAGAATGTTCAAAAATACTTTTTCCATATTTCAGCTTGGGAGAATCCGGAATTGCACTTTGACACTGGTTTTACATGAATGCTTACCAGTAGCTGCTCTGAGTGCCTCTGTCAACCTCCCCCTCTCTGTAAGCTCTTTTCAGCAAAAATAGTTATGTGTCTCTTATTTTTATCCCATATTTTTAACTCTCTTCAATCTTATTAAATCCTCTGCAAGAGAATATAATGGCCAGATGATTCAGTGGTTCCCATCTGTACAGGAAAAGCTCTGGTAGCATCAGTGAGGATTTTTATAGGAAATCCTCTCATCTGGGCAACATTATTGTGCAGTCTGAGAGACTTTATGAAATTGTAATTCTTTCAAATTCAGAGGAAAAGTAAAACACCATGCATTCAAGAGGGTAGAATTTTACCCATTTCTAGTCTTGCCCTGTCTTTCTTGTGAAATAAGGACCTTCTAATTCAAAAGCTCGACTAATTTGGAGTGGCTTTTTTATTGGAAAATTATCCTTTCCCCCCCCCACATTTTCTAGAACTGCATATCTAGAGAAGTGCAATAAATTTGGATTCTATACATTTGTACCAAGAGGGCTTATTCAGAGAGTTTTCTGTCAATCTCCTATTTCTGTTATTCTTCTGAAGCGTGCACTTGGTATGCCTTGACATGCTGAGTGAGATTGCTCCTCAATTTCCCGTTATTTTGTTGGCTTTATTTTAAGACTGTTGACCAGAAAACAACAGGGCAGCTACAGAATGCTCATACTTTTCAACACTTCCCTATTCATCAGATTAAAATTTACCAGTTCAGAGCATCATGTTTTCTCTCTCCATCACAACTTCTAGATCTCCAAGGACCTATGGAGTTTTTTCCTTATATTTGCTTCCTGTGGTATTATTTGTGCTCACAAATGATCTCTGCTATGAGAACTGTAATTAGACTAGTGTGCTTCAGCCTCCAGGCAGCTTTGAGCAAATATAAGAACCGTGATATTTGGATCCCTGAAAATGAGTACTGCTTCTTTCTTTTGGTCTTTTACATTACCTGGGGCCTAGAAACTGGAAAAAACCCATAGATTTACTGCTCCAAGTCCCCTGCCCCTGCAACATGGTAAACCTAGATAGCATAAACTCAATTTACAGCACATTTTATCCAAGGTCTAACTTGAGGGCACCCCTATGATCTGTGATATTCTCTATGGGATTGGCAGATGCGGCTTTAGGACATGAGGCCCAACAGAAAAAACCCTGTACCCAGCAGTGCTTCCCTGTGCTCACCCCCTAACGCTCCAATCTGAAGCCTTCTCCTGCAGTCCCCTCCTCTCAAAATAGCAGTACTCAAATGTAAGTCAGTGGAGATACACTGGTTTCAATTTTTCACCATTTCAGATTTTATTTCTCTCCTAATGTTTGTCTTTTGGGTTTTTCCTGAGCTTTGGATTATTGTTGAAGCAGACACTCTTAAAATAATGGTATGACAAAAAAAAAAAAAAAATTAAAAATTCTTTCTGGGCGAATATTAGAAAGCAGAAAGCCACATTTCAACTGAAGACATAAAACAGTAAATTGAAGTTTTACCTAAAAAGAAATAAGAATAAGTAGCTGATTATATGGCACCAAGAGAGAAAATATCATTATAAATACTAGAGTGTAGAAGGATAGAACATTAATTTTGGCAGAAGAGCATGGCTTCAGTGACAGATACTTGCAAAAGTTTATTAAATATAAGAATAAACTGAGTTCATTCAAAAAAGAAAACAGGCAAAGAAGCACAGTTATACCTGGGAGCTACTTAGTTAAGTGACACAATGAAACTGATGGAGATTTAAAATGCAAGATTTAAACTGGGGAAAGTGAGCTATAACCACTTTGCTTGGGTTTTTTTTCCATAAGTACAGAGATACTACACTGAGCTCTGACAATATCAGACTGTTAAAGTAAGATTTAGTTAGTGTCATAACCAGTTCTTATCTCTTCTTGATTGATAGTGAATACTTAAGCTGTTTTGAATACCAAGTCACTGATTAAATTAAGTCAAATCTAGTTAAATTAGTTAGCTAATTTTACACAGATATCTAGAACATCAATGTCTATACCAATGCTACTTTCATATCCAAAACTGCAGTGTAAATGTGATGAGTGCATTTAATTACCAGCAATCTCAGCTTTAAAGGCACTCCTGGCTTCACAGCTGAAATTCTTCTCTGTGACAGGGAAACAACCACAGCCTTCAGTTTCCCATCTTGCACACACATGAGCACAGAGTGACAGCAGCCACATGGTCATACAGCTATTACCTTTATATTAATACTAATTATAATACTAATACCCTTAGTATTGTTTTACTGTAACACAACAGCTGGAGAGTACCTCATTCCACTGAATATGGACTATCACAAAATAACACAGGCATAGCAAAAGCCAGCTGGGTAGCCCAGCCTACCACATCTATTGGTTTTATAATGGATTTTGCAACACTTAAATTTTTTTTTTATCACTACTTGAGCTTTGGAGTTCTGCAAGAATTTTGGTATTTAAGACAGACAAACAGAAAATAAAAAACACAGGTTGCCATGGTTCAGACCAGTTTTGATTAGGAGTTTCTCATGTGCACATCAAGATCCATAGCTCAGGCTGCCATTCCATTACCCCACAACCACTTGTAACAAATTTCTGAGCACTCTGCCTTATGCTCGTCTAACTCCTTGTCATTGTATTATTCTCCATAACTCCATACATGATAATAATAAATGACACTAGCATGGGCTTGATAGGAGAGCTGGCTGTCACAGCAAATAGGCACTGCCTTAACAAAAGACAAAACTCAAGTGTCTCACAGCACTTAAACCAATTTTCTTGGTTACTAGTACATTTTAGCTTGTGATTTTTTTTAACAAGACCATATATTATATTTTTCCAAGCTCATCAGTTTTTATCAAGAGACTAAAGATAATTTGAATCAATGCCTACTACATTACTCTTGGTCCTATTACAATTTCCCAGAGGTTTTCCTTTGAGTTGAACAACAACATTTAGCTAAGCAATGTGTAAATAAGGATATATAAAGCCAGTCAAGGGAAAACTTTGCTAATTTATTCTATTGGTACCTCTAAAGAAACCAGAAGGTTAACCATGCTTTTATTTGTAAGAAAAAGTGAAGGTTTTGGCTCAGCACTGATCCTCATTTGCTTATTACTACACTTTTTGCATATGGGTGAGAGTGTCAGAGCACTGGACCATGAAAAGAAAGCTCTAGAAAAGAGCGATTAAGGAAATGAAAACTAAAAGAGGTGCTAGTGTGTCCTCTTTCAGAGCAGCAGACATCCCCTAATTTTCCACCCAATACCTGCTTTAGTGATGTAATGTTTTTATAATTGCTTCAAAAATATATTTCTCAATATTTTTCTGAGAAGTTCAACATAATTGATAAGGCAGTTTATTGGAGAAATGCCTAGTTAGTTTCCTATAATCCAGAATAACACTCCAGTTTCATCTCACTAGCCTTTCTTCTTCCTTCTAACACCTACATGTATTCATGTCATCCTATACCCTAAGAATATATAATTAAAAATTCATACAACCAAAAATAATTCCACACTCAGTGAGAGAAGGTATTTTAAAATTATCATTTAAGTATTTACCACTTAAAAATAATGAAATAAAAGGCCACAAAATACAGAGTGTATTGAGTCAATACTATACTGTCATGAGTCAATACTATACTGATCAATTCAAATACTGTCCTCTCAGTTGACTTTGCCTGAAATATTTTCCAGTTCCACCTGAGTCAACAAAGAGAAAATTATCATTATGAACATAAAGTATGATTCTACCTCACAATGAAAAATGGAAGTGATTTGTTCACAGACTTATATATGGAAAAGCAATAATGAAAAATGTGTTGTTTGCTATAAATACTTTCACTATCTACTTCTGTATAAAGGTGCCCAGATTTTTATGTGTACATTTCTATAGGTACATTTGTATATATGTGCATACAAATGTATCCTCAAAGTGATAAATATGTGTTTATTTATTTACTCCCTCCAGCCTAAGTAGGGAGATTCACTATTGCAAAGACATGTGACATTAAATTTTATTTAAAATATTTTACATTATTTCTTTCATAAAAGATAAACAATTGTATTTTAGAAGTAAAATATACTCAAAAGGCAGAAAATTAACTCAAAAAATAATAAGTGATTATTATAATAAAAATCACTTTTTAAAAAGCAAGATTAGCATTTTAAAAACCCATTTGAAATATGTTTGGAGGCTTTATAATAACACTTTAGAGAGATTTATGTTGTAGGGTATTTTTTTTTTAAAGTTACTGATTTTCACTTGGTGAATGTGATATTCCTTAGATCACTACTCATTTGTGCACATGCTCAATGATTTCTAATCAAATACAGCAAACCACATCAATTTTGTTTTGTTTTCAGAAGTGATGGATGACTTATCTCTGTTCAAGAATGTGAAAATCTACAAGATTTCCTTGAAAAAAAAGTTAGATGCAAGGCCAAATTACTTTTATTTTTCATGTAGTACATAACCTCTAGTCAGTGATAAATTTCCCATCTTTTCATTCTCGCACAGACATGATTGCCCAGCAAGTGTCTACATAATTTCCTAAGTCCTGTTCCCAACTTTGGATCTCTTAAATTTCCTTTATCACTTGAAAAATTTTCGTTATCACTTGAAAAATTCAACAGCTACCCTATAATTTTTTTTTATTACATTGAAAAGGTTCATTTTTCATATTTTACTTAAAATCATACTTATGAGTAAAGGAACAGTTTAGTAAAGACCAACTGTGAACTACATTACTGGAAGTAAAATACAAATAAAAAGGTCATCATAAACAAACTAAGTGTTTATGACTTTTAAGTAAAACAAAACAAATAATGGCTTTTTTTTCCCTTCAAGTGATCAAATACATGCTTATAAACTATATTCAAGATTCATATTTGTCTAATAAATTTATAAACTATTTCTTGTTCCAATGTGCAAAAAGCATTAAAATATTAATATTTGAGTCAATTGAAACTGATATTGAAAAGTTTCATGAAGTAACAGATGTCTTAAAAAACAATAAATCTTATTGTCGCACACATTGTTCACCCTTCACCACTTTGTAGGCTTGTAACCAAAAATATCTCATATCCAAACAACTCCAGGACTAGATATATCACAAAGTCAGAGAATATTCTGAGTTGCAAGGGACTCACAAGGATCCACAGAATATTGAGTCAAAGGGATCCATGAAGATCATCAAATCCAACTCTTATAAAAATGTTCACTTAAAATTTATGAATCTCCCCAATATCACAAATATTCTTTGCTTAGAATTCACGATAATTTACTTGTTACAAATAATTGTTACAACTTGCCTTCATCTTTTTTCTTGGCAGCCCAGTTTTTTTTTACCTGTATGACTATGTATTTCATATTTTAGCAAAAAATTAATCACTCTGATTAAAACCAGCCCTCCACCGACCACAGTCATTTGGTGTTGTGCTTAGGCATTCACTGCTCCATGACAGCCCATCAACTTGCATTTAAAGAGTGGATTAAAGCACAGCTTTAGCACCTCTTTCGTATGTTTCTCCTCACTATACCTGTTGTGTGAGCTTCAAGGACTTTGTTTAGATGACAATGAATAACTCTGGGGAGGGCTGCATCTCCCATGAGGAATAAGAGACTCCTCAGTGGGCTCAGCAGGAGCAAGGAACTGGGAATACAGAGCTGCGGCACAGCTCAAGAACCAATTAAAAGAAAAGGGGTGATAGAGAATTCTTCCTCTAGGACAGAAAGGGCACAGTCCTACAAGCCAAACTATTCAGAAAAGACTGATAGTAAAAAAGCTGTAGAGCTGCCTGAAACCAAGCCTGGAATTGAGGAGTTTTTAATTCGGAAAGAGTCTATAAGATCTTAGTCCTGCCCTTCTCTTACCAAATCACATCATTTTTAATGTAAAAAAAATTGAAATTGTCTGTTTTGTAAATAAAGCAAATCATTTAACCTTAGCTTCTTTTTCAAATTCCTTCAGAATTAGGAAGAAAAGCTGCAAGGCTTTGCTTTAATGCTCAGGTTGTCTCTGCACTAACCTCAAGACCAATGCTAGTAGAAGATTAAGAGCAAGTAGAAAAATAAATGCTTTTGTGTTAAATACAAAGCTGCAGGCAGAAGATTTTACAGGATTCTGTGAAGGAACCAGTGAGAAGAACTTGGGGAGTTATATATATGGGGCATAAAAACAAATACAAGAAAGGCAAAGGCCTGAAAAAAGTACCAGTAGATCTTATTCTTGTACCAGAAGTTTCTGGAACAAAGCAGGAAACTGTAGCTCCTGAGTGAAAATAAGTTTCATTCTATACACTAAACCCCAGGCTCACACAGGCTCACCTGAAGGCTGCATAATCACTTGTTTTCAAGGAAAAGGAACTCTACATCTGGAGACTACAACTGAAACAAATAAATGAACCCTGGGTTGGATTACTGAGGCTGAGTGGTTAAAGGAGAGGATCTTGGTTTATTCACCATTGCCAAGAAACAGAATAGCTGGGAATGTAACACAAGTTTGTAAAAAAAGTCTTATGTGAAAAACAAGGCTAACGAAATTTTATTTCTGTGTTAAAGCAAAGATAATACTGGGATAAACAGTAAATGGTATGTACTTGTCTATCGATTCAGGTCAAATAAACAGTCCCTCAATATATATTTAGGCAAAGACCTCCTGACTCCTACTTTGAAATGTTGTTTGGCTGACCTATGAAAGGAATAATTAGAATGTTGTTCAGTAAATCTATGAAGGAACTTGCCTCTTTTTCTCCTGTGTTCCTATGTTGTGTGCCAGTGTTTAGGAAATTTCAATAAAAAACATATAAATGTATCTTTTAAGAACCTTCTAACATTTCTTTGAAAATGATGAAATATAATGATTAATGCTACTTTTGCTTCATGGGATGTAACCCTTACATTAGTAAGTATTTCAGTCTTCAAAATGTGTGTGAAAAACACTGATTTAAGAAGGAGAAATTCCCTTATTTTAGCCACATAAGAAAGTGAAATTCTGCAATGCTATATTCTATAACCAACTTAAAGACGTGTTTTTTTATTTTCCTTTGTCTTTATCTATTTCTACCATTGAAAAGTGGCATCAGAATAGTAACTAGACAGACTGTATTCAAGCAGGTTTCTCAAAGGAACAGGTGGGGGACTGCCATGCCCTGTCAGACCTCTTAAAGTAGAGATGAGAGAGTTGGGTCTAAAGTCAGAAGTTCAGGGAATATTCAATTGCTGTCTCTGAGTGCCTAATAAAGATCTGGAGAAAATATAGACTTGGTTTCTTCTGGGAGTGCTCAGTGGAATGAGAGGCAACGAGTAGAAATAGCAGGAGAAACTCCCAGCTACTTGCAAGAAAACAATCCTCAGAGTAAGAGCTGACAAACATTGGAATAGATTGTCCAGAGGGTTTGGACACTCATCTTTGGAGTTAGCAAAACATGAAAAATATCAACATGCAGAAAATATGACATGTATACTTTGAGCTTATGACTTTCTGATTATATTTAAAGATCACATTATAAATGTGCTAACAATTTAAATCTTACTAATTAAGTGAAAAGCATTATTAAAAATAAGTAAAACAATCTTATCCATAAATTCCAAACAAGCAGATAAACCAAAATAGCTCTGTGGGCTAATTTTCAGAGACTTAGAAATCCTTATGTGTGGCAGGTATAAGAATCAATATGCTGGATCCTCAGGGTAGTGTTATGTCTTCATACTAGGAGAAGTAACAGTTAATTGACAATCTGTCAATCAGCTGGGGTTTTTTATCTTCATTCAAAAAAACCCCAAGAAAATGATGATTTTAATTTTCATAAAGTGTTTTGTAAATACTGAAACATGTGATTTTTTTTTCCAAAACCGTAGCTGTTGCTATTAGGCCTGCCAAAGGAAAAATTATGTGAAAGGATGTTTTGGCAATAAACAGGACCTCCTTGACACAGCTGTCTGAAAGTCTAACAATATATTCTGACTAGAAACGTGCATAGTTTAGATGGTGTCAATATTTGCACTGACTACAAATAATGTCCTCTTTCTTGTGCCATTAAAATAAGATGTAAATACTTTATTAAAAGGTACGCTTGCCCAATGGCAGCATTGTTTCATTTGTCCTTTCAGAAGCCAATGAACATAATTTATGTGTATCTCTGTGGTCCCATGAATACAGTCCTGCCGTCAATACCAGGAGGTGACAAACTTCCTATTGGGTTTGCAGGGCCTCAGGACTAAAGTTTATCAGTTTGCTTTCTTTGCTTTGAATTTGTCTTCACCTGCCTCCAGCCTTCCTTTGGCTTTGTTTGGCTCTAACAGGGATTTGTTAACAGCCAGATGGGCATGTTTGGTTTACATGTCCTTTTCTTGGTGTGGTACACACATGGATTTAGTATGTGTAGTAGCAGCTAGAATAAAAAAAAATTAGAGACATAGAGGCCTGGAATGACAGCAAAGGCTTCCAGCAGGGGCAGCGCCAGATGCAGGATAGAAGTGTACTTGTTGGGCAGGGGCCTGGGCTGGCAATGGGAACTCCTGGATTTACAGGCTACTCACTAATGGTCATGGCAAGAAACAATAATCCAATTTTGGGCAAAATCATGGAGTTTGCATCTAACATGTAAATTGCAGCACAGTGCACACTTGCAGAACGGTGAAGAAATTAGGTGGAAGGATATCCTAGCAACATATAAGAACACCTAAAATTGTATATGTTCCAGCCCAAGGAAAAAGAAAACATCATGAACAAACTTTTTGAAGCAAAAACTTGGTATATTTTTCAACCTTTTTCCTTCTCACTACTCCTTGCAACAGTGAAATATTAAGAATTATTATGAGGAGTGTTTTACTTAAATATATGTCTTATTTCTGTACTAATACT
Source organism: Zonotrichia leucophrys gambelii (assembly GCF_028769735.1). NCBI lineage: Eukaryota > Metazoa > Chordata > Aves > Passeriformes > Passerellidae > Zonotrichia > Zonotrichia leucophrys. The sequence continues at coordinate 21,243,526 of NC_088173.1, read as the reverse complement.
TGCATTTTTATTATTTTTCTTCTTGTAATAATTAAATATTAACTGCTAAAGATGATTCTTAGATTAATCTGTTAAGATGTCAATTAAGAAAAACAAAAAATTCTGATTTTCCTTAAAAGGTTTTTGCCTGTTTTTTCTGTAACAATATATTAAGGATAATGTTTGTTTTATCTTTGTTAAGACCCATGACAATAATATTATAATGGTCAAGAGTTAAATGATGCCTAGAACAACATTTTAATACTATTTAAATATTAATCTAGATAGTAATCCAAATAATGGGAGTTAGTAAGCAGTCTTTACATTGTATTTAAGCAAAAATGACTCTGCATATTTCAATATGAATATTTTAGCACTTCACTTCTAAGTGAATCTTGATAGCCCCCTACCCAGTTTTCATTGGTTTTCTTTTGTTTTACAAAACTCTAGAGTACAATTTTATGATAAGAAAATAACTCGTATTTTCTCCTTTTGTGCAAACCCATAAAAATCCCAAGATTATTACTTTTTCTGGAAAGCAAACTCATATTTGCAGCTATCTATATCCATAAAATAGTCCGAAATCAGAAATATGCTTTATGGCTGAATTTATCTTTAAAGTAAAGATGTCAGATACTTTCCCTCTATTCCCCATACCATCCCCACTCCCATCCCTTGAGAATAATTGATGAGAACCTCTAAGGATTGTTAGCTAAGTATAAACAAGCAAAATTCTTAGAAATATGTTCTCTTTGTATTATATGCACTAAGAAAAATTCTTATTGCCTTTGATTATGGCTTTCAATAGCTACATATTTTAGTGATCCTGCACATGGCATCTTTTTTAACCTAATCTACATTACCTAAAATAAGCCAGTTGCCTGTCTCAAATACCTCAGCTCAATTCCTCTCACTGTAGTGAGTTCCCTCTTAGCTGAATTTGGCTATGCACTAATTAGCACAGAATGAAATATATACACCCAACAGGGAGTGCTACAGATTTTGCCTGTAAAATTTAACAGTCCAATGTGAGCATACTCAGAGTTTTGGATGATTTCATTTTGTCTTCAATATGCAGAAACTTATGCTTTCTATCAGAAAATTGCAAAGTGCTATCATGCTACACATTTCTGGAAGACTCTTTAACAGCATCTCCAGAGGGTATTGAATAAAGAGCATTTTAATGTACATTGAGCTCATTAAAGTGTTTCTTCCCTAAAGTCATGTTTCAACCCAGTTTTCGGGATAGAAGAGTTAAAATTAAGGGAAGAATTTTGCCCCATGTAGAACTTTTAGAAATGTCCAATGACTACTGATTTATTCTTGAATGCTGACTGTGTGACTGGGAAGGAGTTAGAGGGATGTGGAGATATTGTAGTCACAGCAGGTACTCAGAATCTTTGAGGTAAAAATCTTGTGTTACTTTGATTAGATTTCTTTTCTTAAGGTGTGACTTGACATCTTGGAAATCCTTAGTCTAAAAATACCCTGTTTATGTCACTACTGTTTCTGTATTAAATGTATGAAGATCCTTAGAAATCAGTATACATAATGGATAGCGTCTTTCTTATAGTGTTAGATCAAGATTAAAAGCGACTTTCATGATCCTAGCTACAAATTTCTGTCTTTCAGTGACTGCATGAGCAGCATTTGCTGAACTTTGGGCTATGCACAGTTATTCTCATATGCAGAAATAAGAGTCTATTCCTGTAAAACGTGTGATGAGTTCAAATACAGCAAAGCATTTTATGCACTCTTTGGCTTAAAACAAGACTTCAATTCCAGAGAGTTCAAAAAGACTCAAATGCAATTTTATGTATCTATTCTGACAGGTTCAAAGCTCCAGACTAGAAGCATTTAATGAAGACCCTAGCATAAGCTCAGGCAGCACAGGGATGGTTTCAGACAAACAAGCTAGACCTGTTCCACTGGCCTAGTTAGTGGGTTTGATTTTACAGGTGCACTGAAAGCTGCTAATACCTGGGCTGAATCTACACCAGGATGCAATCTGAGACAAGCAGACAAACCAAGGAGCAGGAATAATCCAGCTGCAGCTCTGTGCTGATCGCTTCCAAGACGATAAATTGCTCGGTACACAGTAATTCTGAATGAAGCTGGTATAAAGAGTGGACCCAAGAGGTTTCACTGCACAAAACTGCATAGAGTCAAATCAAACAGCTGCAAGCAAATATTGCCCCATGTTCAAAAACTATAATAATTATTATTTTTCTTAGCCTTAATACACTTTGAGTAAGATCACATTAAATATAACAGCAACTAGAAGAGGACTAGAAATCTTTAGTGTTAAAAGCAAGATACCTACTAGTAAAATAAAGAAAGCACAGTTTTTATTATGGTTTACCTTGCATCTGAACACTTGATACCACTTGTCTACTCTAAGGTAAATAATAATAATTTGTCCTGTCACTGGCAAATATCATTGTTGACATTTTCTTTGGGGGAAAAAACCCCACACATACACACCCCAAAATTCCCAAACAACCATTCTCCAGAAAATTGCAGTATATATTTAGTTTGTATTTGAAATTATTCTATGCAAAAAATTTTTGGTCTTTAAATAAGGTTTCATTAATTGCTTATGAATCCTTTTTCTACAGAATTTAATCAGATGATTTCTGCTGTATTCACTGAAAATAATATTAAGCTGCAATAGATATTGTTTATCTGAAATCACACCATAAAAATAATATATAAAATGCTAATAGATAGCTTTACAACATCACTGAAAGACAAGTGACGACTGAAAACTCCCAAATGTTACCAATAGGTAAGGCTTTATGAAGCCTTATCTATCAGTTAGCATGTCTAAAACTGTTGGCTTCATTTATTGCCTCTATTAAATGTGACATGTACGGCCCACGAAGCAAGGCAAAAACACCATTAAAATTCTTAATATAAGGTAACAACAGAGTTTGGTTGGAATACTGCAATAAATAAGACACACGTATTCCTGCAAAAATGCATAACATTTTTGCCTTGTTTTTTTCTGTATAATGAAAATCGTCTCAGCTAAGGGCTAAGTGGTTCTACTCTTCAAAATGAGGAATAGAAATGTGTTAGAAAAAATAACGAAAGCCAAGTTGGATAACACGGAGAAATTTAGATTATAGTTAATAGAAATGAAGGAACATAGAAAAATCAGGTTTACTCAACTGGGGCTTATTGGGAAAAAAGCCTCATATATTTCCCATGAATGGATGAATGACTCTAGTATTAATAGCTAAAAATGAAGGGTTCTTTATGAATGGAAGGCTGTAGGTCTGAAATACTGGGAAAATGACAGCTCCCCACTCTTTTGCCCTGCTGCTGTCAGGATCCCTATTCCTCGAAGACAGCACACATCCTGGCACTGGGACAGGGACAGCCTGGAAAGAGCTCAAGGACCCAGCAGCCAGCTAAAAACCAAGAGAAAAAGGGTTAGATGCAAAACAACATGATAAAGAGGCAAGTCAGAATTTGCAATTTACTATGCAATAGCACATGTTTCATAAATCACTTTCATAAACCACATAAGCACTATCCTTAGATGTGGAGCTAGTGCTTGTTAGGGACCTTTGTTTCCCACCCCAACCTCTGTCAGGTAGATTCTATCTCATGCACTAATCTGTTTGCCTTTGTCTTCTTCTATTTTTTTTTAGAAATATGTCCAGGGTTGGTGATTCCACAGCATCTCTGAAGTATGTAACCCATCTTGATGTAAAACTTGCTTTAGACCAGAGTAACTAAAGGTTAAGCACCAATCCAAGTGTGTAAAAAGATACCTACATTAGCCCATAATTCACAGGCTGTTTACATTACAACTCATTAAGAAATTGCTTTCCATTCATAGTCCTTAAACCCCTACTAGTTATAATGCTTTATCTAGCTGGATTTTTTACTCAAGTTCCATGAAATGGTTGTTCAAGGAAATCTTTCTCAAAGACTGTTTTCTGTAATAAAACCTCAAGCTACATTTGAGAAAGTGGAAAAGGCTATTTTGTTGTTATTGCTGATACTATAACTTTTATGTCAAGTCTCAAGCTCATTAAATACTTCTTGAAGTCAGCAGTACTTGAATATTTTAAATGAGTATTACTTTCATCTTGGATATCTCTTTTCTCAGCTGCTGAGATTTTTATTTTGGGTTCACAGAAAAGTTCAACAATGACAGCATTCCCTCCCTTTCCTCCATACTCCTATTGCTTTTCTTCTGGTGATACTTGCTCAAAACTTCCTTTTGGCATTCAATAGTTAAAATTGCTTAGCCATTTCCCTGTCACCACAAGATGAGACCTGTGCAGAACATCAGCACCATCACTCTCAGAAGGCATTAAAAAATCAGAAGAAGGAGGATAATTCACTTTTCTCTACTATATAGGTAATTTTGTCATTGCTTTAATATTTTTAAGGTACCAAAGATATCAGCCTTCATGGTACTCTCTTCTATAGGAAGAAATATTTTTCTGCAGACAGTGTGACTCAGTCACTAAAAGAATATGATATGCATAAAGTAAAAAGGAATGCTATTCAAAATGCTCAAGAACCTTTTGAATTACCCTTGAAAACAATTTACATTTCAGTTTTAGCATTATCCTTTTAAACTAGGAACACTCTTGTAATCTTTCAGTAAATAAAATTGAATTTACTTAGCAACGCCACACCTACTTCTTTTTTTCTTGTGAAAAAAAAAGATGTTTTAACTTAAAATTGTTATTGAAATTTCACCTTTCCCTGAGATAAACTCTGTTGGTTAGATCCTGACACTAGTTAAAACATCACTGTGGGTTTGATCCCAATATCACTTAAGATTTGCACCCAATTATTCCCTTGGAGGGGAAAAAAAATCTTAGACTTATCAAGACAAACAAAAACCCAAAAATTTTATAATCATACTAACACAAACATGTCAATCTTTTCAAACTTGCCGAGCAGCAGAAATCAATGTTTATTCCCACTATCTGCAAAATCATCTTATTTGTATGGGTTCCACATGTATATGGAGTTGAAAACCCCCCACCAAATATGAAAACTAAAAGACTGATTCAATTTCTCCTACAGACAATGAGGGAAAAAACGCCTCATATCTACTCATTATGCTGCTAGGCATAATTCCAAAGATAACAAGAAAATTGGACATTTCACTAGAGGAATTTCAAAATAAAGAGTTTCCTTCAAAAATAGCAACACTACATACATTATACCTTTACTAGAAATTAATAACTATGACCAGACTTCTAGCTCATAGGACTTGGGGAGCAAATACATGTGATTAAAACTGGTGACTGCATCCAAACTTCCCATTCACTGCTGTGTTCATGGGGATGCCCTTCTCCTGGAAATGAGGCTCATCCAGTGTTGCTTTGAAAGGTTAATCTCCCCTCAGACCAGGGACATCCAAGTGTGCCCAGTGCTCTGCTCTGACACAGCGGTCCAGGAAACTCTTGGTGTGCTTCCAGCCATCCCTTGCTCAGACTGCCCTGCCTGCTTGAGAATGCCCTGAATGAGGCACCAGACCTGCCCATTCCTTAACATGAAATCATGCCTGTGCACTGACTTGCATAACTTCCTAATAACTCAGAGATGAACACAGAACATAGAAAACAGAGCTGCTGTACAGCAATTTTGCAATTACAGCTTTACAGCTTCTTATCCCAGCAATATTTACAACATGCACTCACACCTTCAAACAACAACTCCTTTACAATCTAGGATTAACAATATGCTGACAATGTGCTGATGGTAGAAAATGTTATCAAGTATATTAAAAAAGAGAAAAGGTATCAAGGTAGAGGTGGTTTGGTTTTCTGTTTCTTTTTTTTTTCTTTTTTAACAAGATATATGTTCCTGGTAAGCTGATGAACTTTTTAAATTGCTATTATGCCAGCCTGTGATTAAAATATTGTTGCTGAAGCAGACTATCTCCACTGATATCCTTTTCTCAATTATGTGAATTTGTTCAAAAGAGGAAGAGTGAAAAGGGTACCAAGAGGGTGTACACCCTGAAAGGAATACAAAATCTGACCAGTCCTCTGCACTTCAGATAGCTAAAAGGTCACGGTAATCAAATATAGATGATATTCAATAAATCCAACAATGCAGCCCATTCTGACTACAAATCATTAATATTAATCACTTGCATTACTCAAATATTAGTTTTGGTAGAATCAGAAGGGTTGGTGACTTAATCATCGTAAAAAGTATTTTTATGCTGCTTCAACAGTTTCAGCAGAGATTCAAACCAAGCAAAATAGGAAAAATCAAAATATGGTCACTATAATTTCATAAGCATGTATCAGGATATCCTAAAAGTATTATCCTCTATAACCCCACTAAGCGTAGTCCTTTTACATTTATCAATATATTTTGCAGGTTGCAGTGCTGCAAAAGAATGATTTTTCAAAATACTAGGAAATTATTTTTCCAAACTAGTAACAATATCTGTTTAATTATGGGTTCATCTCTACAATCCCACATTGCAGTGACATTCCTGTCTCTGAAAAAGTTACCCAGAATCTGGTGTAATGTGTTCTAGGACAGCCCTGCTCAAGCAGGGAGGTTGGACCAGATGACGAACTGTGGTCTCTTCCAAACTGACCCATTCTGTGATTCTATGATCCAAGGTTTCGTAAAAGTGAAACTAATTTTTTTTTCTACATTGTTACAGCAGTTATTAACCTAATACTTTGGACTACAACACATCTTCTCTCCCCATCTCAAGTGAACATTAAATAAATTCAATTCTTGGGGTTGGGAAAGAGGTATAAAATCCATAGTAGCAGCATGCAACAGATGCATACTTAGGGCACTGAAATGTCACACAGCCCCGTAGCAGTGTTGCAGGGTAGGCTACAATCCATGAGCAAACAGCACAGGACAGTTTTCATGCCCTTCTAGGAAAAATCACAAAGGTCCGTTCTTACTTATTCCAGATACTGAGGTGATGGAGCCCAAGTTGCTTTACATCAAGGTTTTATTGCCAAGGTAACAACGGCAATCCTCAGACCAAGGAAAATTTGAAATTTAAATAGCATTTTCTTTTTCATCTTTATTATGAGTGTGCGAATATTGTTTGATATAGCAAGTACATAAAACAATGCAACTATTTGCCAGATCTTTAAATTTTATTTCACCAAACATTTCTTTGATTTATTCAGAGAGTACACAATTACACCCTCTCTGCAATTTATGTTAATTATATTAATCAGGAACAAATATAGCTAAAGAGACACATTAAAAATAAGACAAAATTCACTGATGAACTGAGGTTCTGATAAGAATACATATGCAGCTAGTTCTCTGAATGGTGTATGCCAGTATATCCACTGTGCTAAGACCAATGACTCAAGTTTCATAGACTGTTAGGCTGACAGAGGCGAAACAGATCTCAGTGTTTGAGGTGATTCCACAATTCTGGCTATAACACATTATGGGCAAAATGAGGATATGACTGAAGAGTCAGTGAGTAGCCTACTCAGCAAATCCGTCCTTGAAATAATGCAATGTGCACAGGAGGAAAAAAAATTAAAATGCAGATCTTTTTCACTTTGTTTTTCCCCAGTCAAACTGCACTGGCAGACTTAGTAAGGCACAGGTTGCTTCTTTCAGTGCCTGATCATGAACAAACCTTCTTTGAGGGACAGGAAAAACAAGCAAAATAATAAAATTAAATTATGAAAAACATGCAAGCATTTAAAAATGTTATTTTGTTGCTTTGCATTTGGAACAAGAATTCCCATACAGCATCACATCTACTAGCTAGGACACACAGCCAAAACAAATATGTGTCATTACCCAGTAGCCAAGACCCCATAAAATATGAATGCACAGAGGGTGCAAAATTTTATACACAATTCTGCAATTTAATCTCCTTATGAATCTGTTCTAAAGTTCTGGCATGGAGATTGTTCACAGCCTTTCACCTCAACTATGCTGTTAGAAGCAAGACATATAGAAGCATACCGTTCAACTCCTGTGACATACATGCCCTTGTAAAAATTATAAAAATATAAGACAGCTTGGCTAATGAGAAATCCTGTGGAAGCAACTTCAAGTTCAAACAGTTGTTTGGAAAATTTAATACGCAGCTAGACCTATGACAGCTCCTTCTTCCTTTACTTTACATTGGGTGCCCAAAAATAATAACCTCTTAAAATGTTCATGTAATTAGACCATAGAGAAATCAGCCAATTTTAGTCTTCGAGATACAGATAACTGCTAGCTTGAGTTAGGTGCTAGCAATGACAAATATTGTATTATATATAAACAACCTGCATACACCATTTTTCTAAGTCCTTTTAAGAATGCCATAAAAATAATAATGTGATAGGAATTATTTGTTAGAGTCAACTGTTTGCAAGACAGTGAAGAAGATGTTGTTCACCAAAATCATGAGAAAAAGAAAAGTAATTCTTTAGTATTTGTGAGAGATATTCATAATAAGGAATGGGGTAGTTTAACAGATGACAAGCTTGCTTCTTGCTAGTCTCAACACTACAGTATTTTGACATTTAAACTGAAGAGAGTCTGTATTAAAAAAATTAGCTTCTTCATTGCAACAAATATTACTCTATTTTGTGTTAATTAGAGTTACATATTAGGATTATCATGCTCATGAACAGTGCATGAAAGTTTAATTAAAAGACCACTAAATTATTCATTTTTAATGAAACTGCCAGGAATTCTGCAGAGAAGTTCAACAACATTTATCATATCATTACTTTAATGAACTTCTTTCTAGATAATGAATAAAAGCTTGTAAGAATTCATAGAAAATCCTTAAAGGTTGAACTATCTTCAGATGCATAAGAAAAAATACGCCTAAGTGTATTCCCAGACCTTAAAAAATAAACTTTAAAAACATATTCATGGAAGCAATGCAATGAACAAGATTTGTACTTTTCAATGGAAAATGGTTGGATGTGGAAAAGTAATGAAGAGTACTTTTAGAAGAGTACACAGGAAAAAACAAGCATGTAAAAAGATACTAACAGCAGGTGGTACAGATGAACTAGAGAGAGCCATTTGGAATTATGGTATTAATCATTGGAAAGTAAATTATCCCATAAGTGATTAAAAAAAGCCCAAAAACCAAACATGTATTGGGAACAGAATAGGAAGGATACAAACTCTTGGCCTTCGGCTTTAGAAACAAACTAAGCAGAGTGAAAACAGTAAATATATCTTTTTCTAACAGCTTGTATTGCATACAATGACTAACATCCTAAAGGTGATGGAAGTAGCCAGAAAAATAAAATAGTAGTTCTAATAGGATTACAATTTGTTTCTATGATAGGCCTTGTCCTGATTTCCGCCAGGATAGAGTTAATTTTTTTCTTAGTAGCTGTTACAGTTCTGTGTTTTGGATTCAGAATGAGAATGGTGTTGATCACATACGGATGTTTCGGCGTTTCATGAAGTCCATTCAAGTCAAATACTTCTTTTTCTTTGTCTCATGCTCTGTCAGTAAGGGGGTACACAAAAATAAAAGCTGGGAGGGAGCATAGCTGGGAGAGGTAACCCAAAGTGACCAAAGGGATACTTCACACCACAGCACACCATGCCTGGTATATAAACTTAGGGAATTACCCAAAAGAGGGGGTATCTTAGGTTCCGTGGTGAGCAACTCCACTGTGCAGCACTCGTTGGGGTTTTTCCCTTATTATTGTAATTATTATTATAATTCACCATTATTACTGTATTTTTACTTTCTTTTCAGTTATTAAATTGTTCTTATCTCAACCTACAAGTTTTAGTCCTCCCCATTCCACTGGACTGGAGTGTGGGGAAATGGGAGCTGAGGCAGTGGCTGTGTGGTATTTCATCTCCAGCTGGGCTTAAACCATGACAGGCCTATTAAAGCATTAGCAGGATTTATTCCTTCTTGGCCCTCAATAAATATAAACTCTGAGAAGATAAGAAACAGTTTTGAAACAGAATTATAGCACTTCTGATCCCCTCGGTAAGCCCTGTGGGAGTACTGTACTCCTGCACAAGTGCTTCCCCTAGACAAGCTCTCCTATATGGCCAGAATTGCATTTGAGAGAAAACTAACTGAAAACCACATACCCCCAGTCTCCCAGAGGTACAATTCAAGGCACATAAGGAATGGACAAAATCACAAGGAAAACTAATGAACAATGCTCGTATTTTCCCTATATGTTGTGTGGTATGATTGCAACCTATTGAGATGGTGAATAACTGAACTATTCTTTCTTTCTTTCTAAATGTGAAGCCTAGAGATGCTGAAATAAACAAAAAAACTGCAAGATTCTCACTATCACTGAGACGTAAGAGAGAAAAATTTAACTTCCATAGAAGAGAGCTGGTACTTTACAATCCACTTTTTAGCATGACACATATCTTGTGCTGAGCCATGGTTTAACCAAAACCACCACTGTTAATAGACCACTACTCCCCAACTTACATTCTTTCAGGAGGCGTACTTCATCTTGGTGTGAAATTTTACAAAGACTTTATCTTTCCCTAGGCTTTCCATTAACCTTAAATGCTGTAGTGTGGGAAGCATTTTATTGAAGCACCACATGACATTCAGAATTGGTGCTGTTTCCCAGACACAAGCTGCCCACCAGCATCTAAGACAAGGCACCTGATTCAGGAAAAATTTTGGTCAGGCTCCATATAGTTATTCTCATTCGAAAATAGTCTGTGATTCCTCCTTAAACACACAACCTGGCGGTCATGGTGGAAATGTCGTTTCGTTTCCAGGACAAGGACTAGCCAAATATTGTGTTAGATTAAAAAAGGGCAGTTCATCATCTCTATCCAGAAGCAACCTCTTTCTCAGAGGAACAGGGCCAGATCTGTTGGTGCAGCAAAGGTCCATGTCCCCAATTCCAAAGTGCAGCGAGACCAAGCTCCTGTTCCCAGCAGGCACCCACGCATATGGCACATGTACAGAGTCTGCAACATGGAACTCTAACACACCTTGTGTGTGGGAAGCAGCACCTCAGCACCTCTTACAGATTGCCTTGCGTTTACACACCCAAGCTAATCCTTTTTGTCCACTGAAGCAGGATCAAGAAACCTTCATGCTATTTTTCCAGCACCTCCATGCATTATGTTAACCAGCATAAATTTTATTTGTAAGAATAGATAAATAAAATTAAGGGGGTTCCCGCCCACACAACCTTTTTCATGGGGAAGATTCGAATCTTATTTAACATACCCACCCCTCCAGCCCTGAATGTTCTCTTCCAACATGCCAGTGGAATCATAAGTTCTGAACTGAACAATTTATCCTAAAACATTCATAAAATATACCAGAGTATGCTGCATTTTATCACCTCCGTTACAAATGCCTGTTACTTGCTTTCAAGGCTGTGTAAGCAGAGATGCTTAACTCTATTTCTGAAACTCTTAGCTGCTTTATGTCTCTATACGAATAAATAAAAGCAACAGTTTTTATACAAGAAATTAACCCAAATCTGAGCTGCTACAAAATCTCATTTATATTCCCTGTTTTGGAGGGAGTGGTAGGATGGCATGAGAGTCTTAAGCCTATCCCATATTAATTATGTCAGTAGAACTAAATCCTTTATTTTCTACTTTAAAAACACCACAACTGATCATGTTTGCCCCTCCCATCCACCATGGTTTTTTTGATTTCTGACTGTTCATTCTTGCTATCACTGAAGATATATAAAGCAATTTTAAAAATTGCAGTGTATGGATATATAGACCCTCTTTAGATGAAAAATTATTTCAAATAAAAGACAGAGTCACAATTTTGCTTAAGTGCTACCAGTTCCAAATTTCTGCCACCTTTTCCACAGTCTGCTTTGTTTCAAAGCCAAAACAACTGTCATTAGAGGAAATGAGTTGTGCAGAACTAAAATACTGTCACCAAAAATGTGGGCTTTTGAAAGAACTCACCAAATGTGTGGGTATGGTATGAGATTCCCTAGAATGTTAGAGCAGCTTCATATCTGCAATCACCAAGTCTGACATAAATATTTTTAAGCTAACATTCATTTGAATTTTTTTTATTTTCAAGTTTTTCTAGTATCTTAGTTCTTAAGACAGCATGAAATAGGAAAAGCTGAGAGGATAGATGAGCATGTGCTCATAGAAAATGAAAAAAAAAATTATGATCAGACCTTGAGAAAAGCTTAAGTTGGAAGACACATGAACCTATAGCCATAATAATAGGGAAGCATATCAAACTCACTTTTGTCCAATTTGAACATATATGCATTAGGCTGGGGCATAGAAATAGCTGAAAACCTCACCCTAAATGATCTATATTTCTTGCTGTGATCCGATAAGCATGTGGAAATTCAGATACATAGAAGAAAGAGTAATAATTCCTCCCAAGAACTAGTCATGACCCACCCCTTTACCTCAGCAGAAACCTGAGATACCTTGGAAATCATAAAAGGCATTTTTTTGTCATCTGAAGTCTTCTCTTGCATTTTTTTTCTGCCTTGAGTTTGGGTTGTAATTAATTTTGTCAAAGGTAATAGCATTTTGATTGGCATATTATACTTCTAGTGAATAATCTCTTAAGAACATAAAATACAAAATTAACAGTTATAGTTTGTAACAAATCAAGTGTTTAAAGCAAGAGGCAGCTTATTATCAGAAAAAAAAAACCAAATACAAGAAGCAAGCAAAATTTTAAAACCTAGATCTTCATTTTCCTACTCATCTACAGTAAACAGGAAAAGAAAAAAGAACTTTGTTAGCAAATCACAAAAATAGCTTTAGTAATTAGCAAAGAAAACAGTGTTAAAAAGCCAAAATTAGTTAATCACAAGTTACTCCAAAATTGTGAAAACTTCTTCCAACAGTAGCAATACTTTTTTGAAGTTTTTCTTTACCTTTCTTTGAATTCTCGAACTGTATACTTTAAATTTTCCCGCACATCTTCCTTAGCAACATATTTTTAAGCCTTTAAACTGTCTTTGTCTAACTACAGAAAGCAAAAAGTACTGCAAAGCTTATATCAGTTTCTCAAACTGTGCAGCTGAAATTCTGAGGATTTTATTCCTTAATAAATGAAACCTCAGCACTTACAGATGACTTTCCAAGTTGCAAGTCTATATGTATTTACTGTTGCTCAGCAAAACAGCAATATTTGCCTTGGTACTCACAAGTTGCACAGCTCTACGAAGCTCAAGGAACGCAGTGTTAAAATCCTGTTGATCATTTGGAAAAACATCAGGGATTTATAAAAAGAGGGGCATACTGTGCCCTGGGAGAAGAAACTTGCTTTCTTGATTGGGTGAGGGTAACGAGGAGGGGCAGCAGCAGGTGCCTCTAACGCTAATTAGGAGCTCCTGAGCTCACCAGGGACTGCTCCAGCAGTTAACTACTCAGTGTTAACTCTGGCTCCAGGCAGCCTCATCCATGCCCTCCAGAAGAGAGTTTGAGAGTTTTTATAGCCCCTTGGCTGCTGCTGCAGCTCTCCTGCTATCCTACCTGAAAGCCCCACATGCACACACCTCAGGTGCCAGCGCACGGCAGGATGACAGGACACACAGTCTGAGAGTGACAATGAAGCTCATGATGTTACCTACTTACTCATTTTTCTCCCCATGGGCCTCCAAAAATAATTCTTCAAACTGTCTCGGGTGTTTAAATGCAGAAATGTAATTAGAAGTTCAAGGACAGATAAATAAAAATGCCACAGATTGGCATACTATGTATGATGCCTTTCCCAGATTTTTAAGGCAAATGAAAAACTGAAAGCAATTTATTATTTTTGTTGCAAAACAAATTTTTAAACAAGTAGTCCTGAAAGCATTACATATATATGTGTGTGTGTATATATATATATATATATATATACACATGTGGAGATATACATATCTCCTAATGGCATCTAGGCTCTCTTTGTAGAGTCAATTACTCAATCATCGACTCTGGGACAGAAATACATGTGAAATATTTGCAAACTAGCTGTGCTAATAAAATTATTTTTTTACATTATCAGGACATTACAGATATACCAGTGGAGAAAATAAAATGGGAGCTTAACAGAAAACCCCATCAGTACAGGCACAGGATGATCACAGAGGTCCTGTGATCACAAAACTTTAAGGGTCTCCTCCTCTTCCTGGAGGGTTGCAACATTGGCAGCAGGGAAAGAAGTACTTTTAGGATAACAGATAAAAAGAGTATTTATACACCAAAAATGAAACATCCCACAGACTATCAGACTCAGGCACAATTACTGACCAATGAAAAAAAACCCAGGTAAATGAACTGTGCTAGTAGATGCATAAATGTAAAAACAGAGTTGCATCCAAGAATGAGGAGGAGGAAACCCTCCAAATCATACACTCCTTGTTCAACAATTCTCTGTTCTTACATAAACAGACTAACAATCAAGTTATGGCTCTCTGGGTAGGTGCATTTCTGTAGCCCACTTTGGTTGCCTGTGATTTCTGGTTTCATGAACTGCCCTAGAGAGCTGGTAGCAATATTTGTCCATCACACCACTCGGAATCACATCAGACTGTGAACCAGACGAGCCTAAATTTGCAAAGCTGCATTTCACTACCATTTTTCCAGTTTGACTTCTTTAAGGGTGTAGCCCATTTCTGGGATTGTTAGGTTCATCTAGGTAATGAATGGAAAGATGCAGCTAATGCTAATGACCATTAAATTTTTTTACCATTATAGAATTATACATGAGTAATTTTCATTCCCTTAAAGTCATCTACTTTTTCCAAGAGACCTTGCATTCTCCTCTCACTGTACATCTGACTTCTATTCTGTTTTTACATTATTAAGTTGAAATGGATTTTTCTCTTCACTGCTTTTATTGCAGTATTGATTTTTTTTTTGTCTAAGTCTGTTTAAATGTTTACCATAACATCTCCAACACTATTTTAAGAGAATGATGCATTCAGAATGGTTGTGTTGTGGTTTTGATGTGATTTTCCAATGGCATATCTCAGCAGCACATGTTGAACAGCTGGAAACTATCTAATTAGAACAGGGAGGAAAAAAGAAAAAGGCTGTTTGAGATGAATAATAATCACATCCATCACACTCATAGTTTTCCTTACTTATGTAGCACACACCTGTGTCTAATTGGCAGTGAGAATGATAGTAGGATGGAATACTGAGCTGACCTTATAGTCTATTTCTCCTTCTCTGAGCTTAAAATAGATTTTGTATGTTACTTTAATTATATAGGTAGATTTGTTTACTGAAGCATTCATGTTTAAACTCATTTCATGCAAAGGGACAAATTACCTTTTTAATTATGTTTCCTTGTGAGGCCTCCATAGTTAAGATGAGTTGCTGCCTGCTAGCCTCCACAGACCATAATCATGGCAACTCATTGCAAAACACCTTCAGTGGCAATAATTTTTTACACAGTAAATATGGACACATTTTTGAAGCTGATCAATGTATTCAGTTTTTCAAAAGCGCCTGTATAATTGACTCATCTACATCTTTAGGTAATAAAATCTTGACAAAGCTGGAACAGTGTGCCCAGAGAAGTTGTGGATGCCCGGAGGTGTTGAAAGCCAGGCTGGGTGGGCTCTGAGCACG
The DNA here is from genome assembly GCF_028769735.1 of Zonotrichia leucophrys gambelii. NCBI lineage: Eukaryota > Metazoa > Chordata > Aves > Passeriformes > Passerellidae > Zonotrichia > Zonotrichia leucophrys. The sequence continues at coordinate 21,228,019 of NC_088173.1, read as the reverse complement.
CTGGCCCAGCTGGAGGTGTCTGCATCTATGGCAAGGTTTGGACTAGATGACTTTTAAGGCCTCCTTTTAACCCAAGCCCTTTCATGATTCTGTGAATGAGGGGCGTCAGAGCCTAAACCACAACACAGTAAAATTTCTATTGAAAAACTGCAATTCAAAAATTACTCTTAATGTCTAAGAAATTAACTCAAGCAGAGCTATTTATGTGGATAATATTAAGCAAATAGGGAAGTAGAAATCCTGCATCCCTTCTGTTTGTTCTATTTTTTAGCATCCCATCTGTATTTTTCTCAACAACTGTATAAATTGCCTTGTTTTTAAAATTTATTTTAGTGTAAAGTCCTCTCTGATTATAGAATAAACCATGGAATTGTTTCTGAGCATATTAAGAACAAAAAAAAAAATACAAAACTAGACAAAAAAATTTAAATATTTTTTTATCTTGAAAAATACTCTAGGTTTTTTAAGGAAATCTCTTTGTTTTTTAATCATAATAGACTTGTGATAAGAATTCCTAATATTACAATTACATTAAAAATGGCTGGAATGAGTTATAACCTTGAAATTATCAAACTCAATGTTCTATCATTTCAAATTCAGTTAAAACTTTACAGCTAAATTTGAGATGAGATGACGTTAAAATTAAAATGAACACATTAATTGCTAATAACTGTTTCAATTAAATAGTTAGCCACGAGCCCGCTATGGTCTTAATGGCTATAAGAGCATAATCTACTTTGAAAATAGCAAAACAAAGCAGACAGCACACTGAAAACCAATCTGTAGTGAGTGCACAAAGAAACAAGCCATGATTCATAATGGAGGGCTCTCTTTAAAGCATAGCTCCTAGTTTGAAGGATTGGCTATGTCAGTAATTTTAAACGTCCAGTTTTCTGCCGGTGTTGTAATGGTCTAGGGGCATGAGCGGTGGTATTCATTTGATTGACTAATAGACACCACAATATTGAATGAATTAAAAAGTGTCAGTGTCTGAGTGTTCAGTGTCTGAGAAATAGTATATGGAACATGTACTCTACATCTAGGTATATGTCTCTTTAAATGTTAATTGACTATCATATTTATATTCCACTATATTACTACTGAATCTTCTAATGGCAACAAAAAATCCCACCAGATTTCATATTTTTTGGGGGGGGAGGTGCTGCTGGTTGGCAAGTTTTTGTCAGCTTTTTGGAACCTCAGAAACTAGTTTGTTAGATTTTCTCACCTTTTAAAAGAAACACATGTAATTCAATTGCCATAGCTATTCTGGGTGATAGAGGTTCATACCCACTTCAGCTTTTTTGATTAAAAAGTGGATTAAATCCAGAAGGATGTAATCAGGTAATTATTAATCCTCTTGCAGAGCTTTCTTGATTTCTTATGATACATAGCATCCAAATCTCATTTTCACATTTGTTAGGTCAGTATGCCTCTCCTAATCAAACTTCATAATTTTTTTCAGTGTTAAATCTTCACTCCATGTTTCTTACTAAGAATATTCAAGGACAACATTGTTGAAGTTGTACTGTATGAATTCTACAGCTTGGAGGTTCTTGCTTTAGATTTTGAGAATTTCATGACTTTTTATGGGGTTTTTTGGTTGGTTCTTTTCATTTTGGTTTTTTTCTTCTTTTTTAAGTGAATGCATTTCTCAGATACAAATTGCACATCCTGTCAACCATTTCTCCTCATAGCAAATGAAAAATACTGGTGTAAACTACATTGCCATTGTGTCGGTGTACATCAGCACTTAAATCCAAGTCGGGATTTAGGCCCCTCAGTATTTTTTTATATAAATCCCAGACCAAATCCACAAACCCCAGGTCAACATTTGTGTCTCAATCTGTGAGGCACTTCAACTTGCAAGACAGTTCTTGACTCAACTCAAAAATGTTCTGGCTGTATAAGTTTTGTAGTTTGGTCAGGAAAATTTATGAAACTCTTTAGCATATAGAATCCTGCAAGAAGCCCCATTTCTTATGAGGGCAGAAGAGCCCTAATCAGCAAGGTATATGGAAATCGCACAGTTCTAGCCCCCAGCTTCCTCTTGGAGAGAGATATTAACAGAACCAAAATAACAGAGAGCAAAGAGACCTGAAGCCTATGCACTTCAAAGTGAGGATTTGTAACTCTAATTTCTACCTCTGAAATTTTCATCTCTTTGATTCTGAACTGTAAAATGTAAAAAAAAAACAATTCTGGAACCAAGAAGAAGGAGGAAGACCATCCTACAGCTCCTTTCCTTTCTATTTGTTCCTGTTTCATGAAAATCACACAGCTGCACAGGCCAGCAGAGTCTACTCAGACTTTTAATTAGGCTATTAGAAAACTTTCCTGGGAGACAGCCCTTTAAACCTTCCAGCAAAAGTGGTTAACCCCAAATTTACTGTTTACCACACAAGTTCTGCATGAAGTTGTGATGTAAAAGGTGGTCACTGCAGCATTTATACTAAACATATATATTTGATATAATACAATGGATATAACTTAAAAATTCTAGACATATGCACTATAACAATATGCAGTTAATAAGGAGAAGTTTGGGATTGCCCTCATGAGACACCTTGCTCAAGCACAAGCCTATTTTATCATTTCTGGCTCTATTTCATCTAATCAGGAACAGATAATTATAAATATGCATTACTGGATCACTGTTTCTTCTTCCCCAGTATTTAGAGCTAGGTAAAACAAACATCTGGAACTCCAGATTGCTCTAGCAATCAAGACCTTTGTTTCAAATTCCACAATGCTATTCCTATCACATGAAGTGTTACACCATGTATGTAAATTTTTATACCAATGTTTGGTAGTTTATACCAAAAAATATGTCAGTATGTGAATGATTTTTAGAAGTGATAGCAGGAAAGACTGAAAGAGAAAAAGCAGCAATCAAAGCACTTGGCTTTAAAGGAGCATCCCTGTTAAAGTCAGTTATCCTGAAAACTTGACTGCTTTCCCAACCTGTGTGCAGAAATATGACAGCATTCCTTAAAAACCAGAGATTTGAAGGTGGTTGTGTCATTGAGATACACTTAGGTACCAGGGAATTTTCATAGGCACCTCAAACATGAGATTCTCAGTAATTTCACTGGGAGTTCTGCACTTAACTGCGTCTATGTTTCCTTTATACAGCCCAAAACTGGTAACAGGATAAATTAATTCTTTTAAAGGCTTTAGCACAAGATGACTGAAATGATATAATACTCATCTGATCATGAGAAAGCCTTCTGTAATATACAAGGGGAAAACAAGAGCATGCCTTCTAACCTTTTATCGAGATTTAACATATCTTTCCAACAGTGTGAAAAGACTAATTTGAAAAGTTAAAAAATATCACTTTCCACAGAACACACAAAGAACATTCTTGTAATGGGAAATTTTCCACTCTATCGGGATCACCCAGGTCAGATGCTTTAGGATGAAAGATCAGAGTCAATCATTTTGGGAAGTAATGATGCAATCCCCACTTCTCAAAAACAAACAAAAAAAAAAAAAAAAACCAAAAAAAACCCCAAAAAAAGTATTGACTGGGGAAGGAAGGCAAGGGGAAGACACATCAGATTTCAGATGGCTCATTAGCAAGTACATCTTTAAGCTTGCATCTTTATGAAAACTAATTATGTTAATATGTCACACAGTGACTGACTTGTTTTTTACAAAGTCAAAGTTGGAATTCACTCTACAAATACCATAGCTATTGAGAGATATATTTTCAAAGCTGCATGCATGAGTTACAACAAAGGTAAGGCTGGCCATGACAACATCTTTCACAACTGTTGATGTTGTAGCTCTTTCTATTCAATATTAATAAATTCAGCATGTAATTATTTTGCCATCTGTCTCCTGTAGAAGCATTTAGTTCTGTCCTTCAAGTAAGTAAACCAAAAAATATATTAGGTAATTTCTTCAAACACAACAACTAATAAATTACAATAATGAGGTTTGTATACCGTATAAGAAAGTAAGACAGTTATTAAATGACTTCTTATCTTTTTTCTATTATGCATAATTGCCAAGACAAATTACTTAGCTTTAGAATAACATCAGCATATATTTTAGCATGCACAGTGTTGGTTTAGGTTTTTTTAATCTACCTATGAAAATTCCTATCAACATAAATTCTGCAATTTAAGATCAATTGGTTCAAATCTTCTTTCCAGTTTTGTTACTCTGGTAATATTCCAACAAGAAATCTAGTATGTGTTGACTGTTTTGTTTGCCTTATAAACAACAAGAATGCTGTGGAGACATAGGTTTAATTAAATGAAATCAAATGCGTATGAAAATTCAAGTATCTGATTTTCAGCTTGTAGCATTTTGCTGAAATTGTCTAAGAAGGAAAACTTCCCAAGAGAGAACACATATGTAACCAAAATAAATGACCATTCCTGCTCTAATTATTTGATTGTGAGATTGCATTTAAATATTCAAGAAATCAGATCTTGATAATTGTAAAGTGTTTCAGATGAAAAAGATACAATCAAGTATATGCTTTATTAATAAAAGAAACCTTGAAGAGCCATGTCATTGCTATAAAGAGCTGGTAAAGCAGTTTTTCTTTTGCACTTACTGCTCTATAAAGCCTTTCAGTTTTTGATCAGGTTTTCTTTCAAGTATTGTTGGTGCTCAATTGAATGAATTAAGCAGTTATTAACTCTGTTCCACATAGCTACCAATAATAAACTGATTTTCATTCAAAATTACAGCTTAGATTGGGTGAGATATGTTTCCATTTATTTACAGGTGAGACTTAAGTTCATTTGCATGTTATTTTGCCAACGTGAGTGCACAATCATTTTAGAGAAATGAAGTCTATAAATCTGCATTTTCCTTTCAAAGTTGCTAGAGAGCTTATCATCCCTGGAAAGTTACAGTCCCAACTCCTGTGCATATTTTTTTATGTCCTAAAGATTTCCTCAAAGACATAAAGCAAATTAACACCTCTTTACTTTCAGGTTGCATTATGTTAAAAACAAAAAAAAAAGAAACGTTGCAACAATTTTATGACAAAATTTTGCAAATTTCCTCCCAAATGTTAAATTCTATGTAATACATGTTTGTGGAAATTTTTCTGTAAGCAAGTTGTCTAAAGCAGTGTAATAAAATAATCTCTAACACAGATTAGAATGTTTCTATCCCTTGCTCAGTGCCATCCACTAAGAAATAATTCTGCCATCCTGGTCGCTGTGCAAGACATTGTTCCTCGTCTTTAATTTGGAAGAATATATTTTTCTATTGCATGTTTTTGTCACTGAACATTTCATCTGTTCCTTATTCCAACATGCTTATTCAGGGAATTTTCTTCCCCTTATAAGTCTATCTACAAGCAAGAAAGAGTAGCCTCAATATCTGACAATTAACAAGTGCTTTTAATTTGCAATTCAGTCCAAGTTCACACACTTGTGGTGTCAAGACGGCAGATGAACTCCTGTCACTAACAAATAATTACAGTTACAATTTTATTTCAATGAAGGCAAAGTGTGACATAGGTAATTTAACCACTTGAAATATGTTTTTCACATAAAACCAAAAAATCTTTCATCAATAAATTGTTCCTCCAAATCAGAAGTGCTTTTCTCTTACATCCTTAAAATGTGTTTATAGCTACAGAAAAGTTTCAGGCTGATAAGTGTTATGAATAACATATTCAATTTATTTCCAGATTATATTATCCAGATGTAGCTGAAATTTAGAGGAAGTAATCCTCCTCCCTTTTCTGTGTTTTCCAATTTCAAGAAGTTGATTGGCTACTTGCATGCTAGCAGTGACAGAAGCTAAGTTCTCAGATTCCAAATGAGCAAATACAGGATAACACATGAAAGTGAAGTTCTTTGAATTATTCTCAAGCATGTCAGTGCTTACCCTAGAAATAAATTTCCTGTCTTCATGACTGCTCAGTCTCTGGGCTGAAATTAGTTCTAGGGATCTGAAAAATGGGATCTACTGCAATGATCCTTGGATTTGATGCACCACTCCAGATACTATGTAAAACAGACTGTCATATCACTTGACAAAGTAATGAGAACCATTTCCTTTAAAAAAAATCTGGGAGAAAATATACTACAGAAAAAATGTCAGCCTAACATTTGTTAAAATACTCCTTTACCAGTTATTGTATCAATGATTTTGTTTCTGTGGATAGCTCAGGTTTTATTCTATAGTTTTCGGGTGATTAAAAATAACCTCAAATTTTGATTGTCAGGTGAAATTTTAGGTAGGCCTGGATAAGCAAGCTTTCATTTCCTGCAGCAATAGAAATGGGACTACTTTCTTTGATAATGTCTGTCTTTCCCACTCTTCATTGAGGCAGGTAAACATTTGAAGTACAATCAACTCTTAGAAAAGAGATCCTGCACTGGATATTGACAAACTTGATGTGACAGCAACTCTGAAATGTTGGATGCCACAATGTCAAAGCACTTTCAGAAAAGAAGTATCAATTAGGTTGCACAAAGCCGTGATTGAGGCGAGGAAGAAGTATCTGAGCTTGAAGTGATCTTTCCATAAGACATTATTTCCCTTACTGTTTTGCTACTCTTTCCCTACCTAATGGCAGCCTTCATTTTAGAGCTTCAAAGCCTTGAAGCAGCAATAGGAAGGCAAGAGATTGTAGCTGAGAGAGCCATTAAATAAAGATTGGTGCCAGCCCTGGGGATTGGCAGGAAGAGGAAAGCAGGAGGTAATAGCAGTGAGGTGATAGTGTATCACTGGAGGGGTATTGGGGACAGCCAAAGGTGATACAGAGACTCCATCATCAGAAGGCATGAAAATTACTATTAGAAATACTCAGTTCTTATAGAAATGGTGGCCTGGCCCTAAGACCTGATTGGCCTTTTGGAATCTTCTCTCACACTATTGGTGAACTATGAGTAGCACACTCTGGAGAATCATATCTATAAACAATGGTTACAGAGAGAGAGATAGTAATTGTTTTAATTCTCTCCTCTTAAGTTTCCCACAGCTTCTACACAACTTCCCAGGATTTTCCTGGGAGAATCATGTCTCTCTCTGTTCAGAGGATATGTAATTACTACATTAGTGGGGGAAACAGATTAATGACATATGCAGCAAAGAGATCTGAGCAGACAGATAAGGAAAGACAACAATCACCCCGGTAATTCGACCTCAACAAAATCCCTACTATTTACAACAAGGTCATCAGTGGAAACCCCCATTGCAGAGACAGGAATACAGCTAGGTTTGCTTGAGAGGGATCTGTTTCTTCTCATTATTCGAACCTGCTACCAGTGTTTAATTCAAGGTAAACTATAATGGATGAATAATTTTACCTTCTTCCAGATAACACATCAGAACTTCTCTGGACATCAGTGTTATTTGTCCACAGATAGGGAAGGATCTTGGATTGCAATAAAGAGTCACAGAACTCATTTGCAATACCCAGAAGCAAACAAGACAATTATCTGAGAGCTCCTACTCTGCTCTCACATGATTTAAATTAACCTGCTGATCTTTGGATTGAAATAGAGAGAAAAGAAATGCTTCAGCTCTCAAGTGTAAGACAGAGATTTGGCTAAGACAGGATACTAACTTCAGGATCCCTTCATCACACAATCCTGGGAAACAGAATAGCCTTTAGTTGGCATCTTTTCAAGGCTTAGATTGTTTCCTAAGCCACTTGTACATTTTGACTAGTTATTTCTTCCATTTGAGAATCAAGACTGGTGTGCTTATTTGCTGTAAACCAGAGTATAAAAAAAATCCAAGATGCAATTTATAAAATGCATTTTAGAATAGATTTGAAGTAAACTGCAGTCAAATTTAACATGAAGTATACATATATACTCTGTGACTAAAAGGCACCAAGGAATCTGAAGCATTAGGAAGGCTTCTTGGACAATTAAAAAAGATAAATTCACCTTTGTTTAATTATATTTTACTCTTCTTTTCTTCAACAAACACCAAGAATTAAACCATTCCATCAATAAAGAAAAATTTCAAACATAACAAGAACAAAAAATGCCTGTCATGGGCCATTCATGGCAGTGGACGGAAAGGCGTCAAAAATTTTTTACGGCTTGAACACATCACAGTTTCTAACTTTTACTGCTGTTTCTAAGGTCCTTTACTAGCAGAAGTAACTCATTTTGGGACATATGGCCAAGCCATAGAGCTGATTCTCTTAATTCATAGCCACAACACATAGAATAGCTTGGGATAGACAATCTTTCTTGAGATTTCTAAGTTTTTGGCACTTTACCAGAAGTGAAGTTACTTCTGTTGATCTGTTGCCTGTTTTCCATGCCTGATCACTGGGATGTTACTGCATCACAGCTGTTTTACAGACCCTGATGTGCAGTCAGCATTGCACCTCTCCTTCTCTAAGCAAATCCCAGCAGACAGTGCTGCTCCAATGCATCTGACCCTGACTAGCCCATCTGGATAAGAAATAAGACCTCAGGGTTAAAGGAGCTTCTTTCATTTCTGCAGGTTAGATATCACTTGTTCTAGAGATGTTCCTGCAGAATTAAGGAGGTTTGTACTCTGACCCACAAATAGGAGAACAATATTCATTCCAACTGTATTCATCCTCCTCTTTAATAACACAGAGTTGTTAGGTTGGAGATTAAAGCTGTAAGGCTCTTCAGCTGGTGCAGTATTCTGTGCAAAAGGCACTGTATTCACTAAGAGTCTGAAGGTATGCACCCAGGAAGCTGCTGATCAGCACTGTCAGTATCACTGATGTGGGGTTTAATTTTCAGTCAACAAAAGATTTAAACTCATTCTGTCAATGTGCCTTCTCTGTAGCTAAGTAATATTATGACAGTAAAATAAAGGCTAATGAACAAAACAAAAAGCAATCCAATTCAAACATTAAGTAGATTATTTCTCCATCTTTTTTTTATTCCTTCACATAATGACTCACTGAGAGGGAATCTACTTAATCTAAAATTTTTAAGACTAAGTTTTTCATGCTTTTCTCAGTGTCCCAGGGTCTCAACACAGCCATAGAATCATAAAATAGTCTGAGCTGGAAAGGACCCATAAGGATCATTAAGCCCAACTCTTTTTATTTTTCCCCAAATGCTTTTCTCCTAAGATATAATGCCCCTGACTTCAAGGCAAAACATAGAAATGACACAATTGCAATAATTTTTTCAAATATTTTAAAGTAGGAGGAAAAAATACCAAAGCTGCATATATTAAAATTATTGTACAAGAATCATCCATTATCCCTTTTTGAGTGGAGCAACCTTGCATTTAAAAAAGGCCAAAAATCGAGGCAACATATGTAACTTGTATCATGGAAACGAAATAAAATCATCGAGTATATCCTTTTGAGTATATAGTATGGAGTAAGATAAAAAGGCATCAGTTTATTTCTTTTGATCTTTAAATCAGCAAGTTTAATTTCTGCTTAGATGATACAATAATAAATATAGTAGAAGATGGAATGGTACAGTTCATTTCAGCACATAGAAAAAAAATATGGCTGCTGCTGGATGGATTTAATACAAGGGGTTTTTGTTCAGCTTTCTTTCTCTTCCCCACATAATAAAAAAAAAAATAAAAGGAAATATTATTTCCTTCCAGATGAACACAAAATATGGAATAAAAGCAAATATTTAGAAACACAAAACTAAGGTCACAAGCCTTTAGGAAGATGTTTAATATTTATTTGTTTCCAGCCATGAGGCAAGACTCAGATCATTAATCACATAATTCCCTCTGGGATGATGAAAGTAGCCCTGTGGTAAATCTGACCATACAGAAGTAGCAAATGTCCTCCTAATAGTTTTTATTACCTACACAGTTAAGTTTTCCTTTCATTGGTCATGTACACCTTTTCACTTAGAAGAAAATCTGAGTTGGCTTTCACCAACAAAACAGCTAGAGACATCTCCTTCTCCATGGAATAGAAACAAAGTTAACGCATAAACTTGATTTTTTAACAGAGGTCTCTCTTAGACTTGTAGAAGCATTCAGATTATCAGGGTCTTTTAATGCTAGTCTCAAATCATCTGCTTCCCAGGGTTTGTATTGATTTTCTCATAGGTTTTTCTTGATCTTGGTGTAGCCTCTCACTGTGAGTGCCATTTAGCATGAATTCTGAGATACTGTGATCTCTGCTGAGGTTTGCTTCACACGAGTACAAATACTTCCCAAAACCCAAATAACTTTTCCTACTATTCCTTACCAGGACTGCTTGTTTTTTACCTGCTGGCACTCATAACCACAAACTAATTACTAGAACGAATAAACACATTTTTCCTTCCTCAGCAACCAAATGCTTCAAGCACATAAAAAGCAGACAGAGCAAATTTAAGATTGTTCACAGCTTAACTATATATACAGAGCCAGAGGAAAATCCTCATGCTTTTGGCTGACCTTCCATGTATTTCATGAGGGAGCATCTGATACAAGAAATAAACTAGTCAACTGGTAAAAGTAAAGCACTACTATTTTGCCGCACATTCTTTTTAGCATGTCTAAATAAGCAGCCCATACTTCTCTTTAAAAAAACTCTTTTTCTTTACTGCATTGTCACAGTAAATTGAGGCATATAAACATGTCAACTGAACAAATCACAAATGCTTAATCTCAATTTAATATGTGTAATGTTAAAGTTACAATAAAATTATCATTCCTCTCACGTCCATTTACATCCAACTTCATAGTTTTACTGAAAACTAAAATCTCACATCCTTCATTTTTCTATACTGAGAAGCATACTGTAGAATTTGACAATAGACACATATAAGAAATTGATTAGTGTCACAATATGCATGCAGCTGGATACAATTATCAAAAGCATTATTAAACACTGCTATCTGTGCAAGCCAGGGAATAATTTCAACCATCACGTCTGAATTCCCTATATATAAATATTTCTAATCTTTATCTGTGGCTGACAAAAATTAATATTCAATTGTTCCTGGAATAAAATAAGCATTTATATTAAGGGACTGGTAACATGGCTTTCTATTGCTTTTTGGAATAAACCCACAGACTAAATATGGTCACCATCAGAGGTGACTCCAAAATTAGCATCTATCCTAAACAATAGCATCTTGGGAAAAGCCACAGAAAAATTTGATATAAGAATTAATTTAGAAATAATTTATATTTAAATATGTTTACTTTATCATCACATTCTTGGAAAGAATTGCTACTACAGAAAGTTTGTCATTACATATCTTCCAAGGCAGTATGTGGCTAAAAATAGATGTATTGTTATGATTGAATTAACTCAACATTCTTTGTTATATTTCGGAATATAAAACTATAATTACAGTATATTGCATACTGCCATTTAATTACCTTATTTATAAGCACAGATCTTTCCAACCAGAAAAACTATTTCTGCTTAAACAAATTGTTGAAAATAATTGCTGCTATAAGACAATTATTCTTCTCTGTGCTCAGCTTACTAATTAACTCATTTAATAAGTATCACTGATTCCCTCAGAACCCAATGGAAGCTACACTTCTTGGTTAAGCAGACAGAGTCCCTTGGACCTAATTTTGAGGAACATCTGGGCTCAACTCAGAGATTGTTTCCTTGCTGTCCTGCATTACCTCAGTGTCTGGCTTGCCTTGATCTGGTAGGGTAGCAGCATCCCTTACTTTCAAATTAAAAAAAAAAAACTGCATACCTCACATTCTACCAGAACAAGAAAATTTCTTCCACAAGGAGCAATTTCACCCCTATTACTATTCCTTACAATCAAGCAGCAGAAAAAAGCCCCAAGCAAACCAATTCAACCCCCTTCAAAAACAAACAAAACAAAAATCCTCAAAAAACCCCCACAAAAATAGCCCACAAAAAACCCAAAATATCTAGAGCTACCTTTGCCTCTAGTAATATTTGATTGAAGTTTATCAAGATACTAACAAGCAGTAGTAAATTGAACTACAAAAGAGATTACACTAACTTAATCAAGTTTTAGGGCAAAAGCATTTGCATATACTTAAAAGGACCCTTTCACAACATACATGAGTTCAGTGTCCTAAAGACACAAATTATCCTTAACTGTGAACATATAGCTTCAGCTGAGGTTTTATAACATACAGAAATAAAAACTTGTCATTCTGTCTGTAGCATGTTGCTGTAGGATTATCCATGAGCCCAAACAAAGACTGTGTTTTGAGAAAGTATAAAAAGAATGTGTCCATTAGCAGTATAAGTGGACAAAAACATTTGCACTAAAGGAGATTCAAAACTTTTCAGGACCTCTTCAGAAAGACAAGTTACCCAAATGAAGTAAAAATTTCCTACAAAAGTACAATTGGGTTTCTTGGGGTTTTTTTTCCCCACATGTTTATCGTCATGACAAAGAGCCCAGTCCCTCTGGGAAAAATTGATCTTACCAGAGGAAAACGAAATTCAAAGTAGCCTTCAGTAACAACAGGCACAGCAACTCCTCCTTTTATCCCTAATTTATTTTTTTTTTCTCAGCTGGAAAAGTGGAAAATATTATTGCATATGTTTGTAAGGAACTAGCAGAATATTTTTTTTTCTTTTTGAGATATACCAATGAAATAAGAATTAAAAACAAGGGAACAAACCAAAACCCCAAACAAAGATAGTCAGTACTTCTACAGAGCTACACAGAGTACATGATTTTTGATTTTACAAAAAAAAAACATGGCAAGTCAATCTGGATCTCTCTCCTGTTTTTGGGGTATTCAGAAAGATCTGTAGCTGGGATAAACAAAGTTAACATTCCTAAATCATTTAAATCCACTTTACTCTGGAAGATGCATGACTCAAAGTATTTACTGGGTCAAGAAACAATGAAAGAAAATAAGAGTGGTCTTCATCCTACACAAAACTTTTAGCTGTAGCATTGTTAGAAAAAAAAGGGAAATTAAAAGGTGAGGGAATGCAGAGTGGGTGAGGATGGGGAGAAGAAAGGGGATCCAGGAACTAGGAATGAAAGACCAATCCAGAAAACTGGTTAGAAACCCTTGGATTGGGACCTATGGAGGGAGGCCTATTGTAAGATGTTTCTTCTGCTTAACTGGAATCATTTTCACTCCAGACAGGCAGCCAGGCATGTGGCACACACAAAGACATAGCAGATGCAGAAATGCAGACAGGGGAGCTAAGAAGTTGCTTCCTTGGCTCAACAGGAGAGAAAAGACAAAACAAATGCTCAAGGCTGCACAGTGGAATGACAAGTGTCTTAAACTAAAGATGTGTGTGGCACAGAGATAAAAACAAGCCCCAGCAAGAGCCACATGTGTAATTCATGTAGGTGCTTATTTGATAGGATGCCTATTGAAGCTGGCTTTGTTATGCCCTCAAAGCACCCAAAAAAAAAAATTTAAAGAAAGGAATACAAGAAAACATTGTCATATTCTAAGCACTCTCCAGCAGTTTCACGCTCCTTTCCTACTCCATCTGTCAAAAGAACTTTTTTACTTCCTTTTCTTCCTTCAGATTCTCATTTTTAATTTAGACTATGGAGTTGTGGAAGTCCCAGCAGAACAAGAACAAACTTTGTTTAAATATTCAATGTCATAAATAATATTTTTAATATTTTTGCCATAATAAATGCTCTAATTTAAATAGACTCAATGAATAAATTTGTCCTATCTTATTAGCATATACAGAAATAATCATTTATGATACTAGAACAGCTCAGCATTTGTCAGCCCTCTGTAATTTCAGAGTTACAGATTAGCCCAATGATACATTCTGCTTTAAGAGACATTTAAAAATTGTATTAGAGAAGAATAAACACAAGCCAAGTTTTTTCCCCTCAATTCAAATTTCTTTTCTTGCTTATGTAAGTCAAACCTTAACCTGAGCTATTATACAGTTCATTACACTTTTTAGATGCATAGCTAAGCCAGTTTCTTCTGCTTTCATGCTCAAGGAGCAGACTTGAGGAGTGTGGCCATATTAATATCTCTCATTATAGTCAGGAATGTCACTGAAAGTTTATTCCTCCATACATACGCTGAAAAAGGAAAGATGTAAAAGGTTTAGATTCCAAGTGGCTGTCTAGTAATCCAAAACCCAGATGTTTTCAGAATATTGTATTGCTGCATTGTCTCAGTTCTGTTCTGTGTTTATACACAAACACTTCCCTCACCTGATCTCTCAGCACTTTTTCATAATGGTTTTTCCTAACAAAAGAAGAAAAATAAAAGCAAGGTACACCCCATTATAGCAAAAATACCTCAGCTTGCTACAACATAACATTCTCTTACTGAAAAATAATAGCAATTTCTTTTCTGAATAGCTAACATGTTGACATTTTACTTTCTCTCAGCAGTTACCAATTGAAAAAGGAGACTTACAGAAGCAGAAGAAAGGCTCTGTACAGCTTGTGCCTATCTAGGACAGAAACACTACATTTCTTGATTAGGGTTGTGTTTATAATTAAATTACATATCACAAGATAGCTGACTTTTCTTACATGTTTATTAAACAGAATATTAAAAAACTTAGAAATATTTTTGATTAATAACTAAAATCCTTTAGGGACACTCATTTCCTGAAAACTCAGGTAATAAAATGTGATTGACAGTATGAGAAATTAATCAAGTAAAGTTCTTTTCCCCCTGTTTTTACTGTATTGCTGTTGACTGCACATTTTGTTCTCACTTTTCATGAAGGAAGGACCATTATTTCTGTCTCAAGTAGTTTTATATGCCTTTTAAAAAGCTTTTAGGCACAGTAGCTACTTTTATATTAGAACATTTTTCAATTGTGTTCTGCAGACAGAGAAGAAGAGAGTGTCTAGCACAACATGTTGATTGCTTCCTTGTATAGAATATGAAAATGGCAGCTGCCCGAACAAGATTTATGTAATATATATTGCAAATTCCAAAAAGATCCCCATAACAAAAAATTAAGGGATATGAAACATATTTCCCACAAAAAAAAAAAAAAGAAGAAAATTTAAGAAGTATAAGATTTTGTGTCACATTACTGAACTCTTGCTGGCACTACATCAAAAGAGTATAAGAAAATTGAATGCTACTTCTACTTTTTTTGCCTTGAAGAAGAGCTGGAAATAAGTTAATTGTAGCAGTTACCTTCTTATGGAAATTAGGACTTGGCTTTTAATGGTTTTCTCCCTTAACCTGCTCTTAGTTCCTCAGGAATCACAGTTATCATAAAGAAGCCCATGAAAATCTGATCAAGGAAGTAAGAGTACAATTTTAAATGATGAAGGCAGCAATCATAAAGAACAGCAAGGTGAAACCATGAGCTGGCTAAGAGCTAATGGTTCAGGATTGGTAGGGACACATGGACAACATTGTGGTGGGTGTCTGCTACAGGCTCTCTGAACAGGATAAAGAATTAGATGAGGCCTTTTTAAACAATTGGAAGAAGTCTAATGTTCAAAGGTGCTTCCCCTCATGTGGGACTTGAGCCACCACTATCATCTAGAGAGACAACACAACAGATATAGGCAAGGGCACAAGGCTCCTGCCACAAGTAATACAGAATATATGGGGAGGTGCTCTGCTAGATGTCATGCTGATTGACAAGAAAGGACTGGTTGGGAATGTAAGGTTTGGGAGTAGTCAAGCCTGCGGTAATAGTGAGATAATGAAGATCAGAGTCCTGAGAGGAAGAAATAAGTCAAACAGCAAGATCACAACTCTGGATTTCAGAAAAACAAGTTTTGACCTATTCATGATCCTGCTGGAAAGAATCCCATATGGGACTGTCTTAAAGATAGGGGATCAGGAGACTTAGTTGATTTTCAAGGATCACCTCCTCCAAGCTCAAGAATAAGTACATCCCTATGAGCAGGAAATCAAGGAGAGGTGACAGAAGACCTGTATGGATGAACAAGTAGCCCTTGACAAAAATTTTATACAAAAATGAAGAGTAGAGGAGGTAGAAATGGGGACAAGGGACCCAGGAGGAGTATGGGTAGACTGAGAGTGCAGGGTTAGGAATGCTGAGTATCTTTTGGAGGTGAATCTGTCAGATGTGATACTTGCACAGACTTGAACCTGAACCATACTTAGATCTACTTCCTGTCTGGCAGCATCATCATATTTAGAAGATGATATGTCTCCACTTAGCATTGCTTTGCAGTATACTCCTAATTGTAATGCAACTGCATTACAGATCATTATGGATAGTCCATCCCCAAAACCAAATGTGACCTTGCTGCCTTGTACGTAGCAAGATCAGCAAATGCAGAGGACAGCTGTCTTACCTTAACTAAAATGGACATATTTTAGTGTGGATTCACTCTCCTGGGCTATTGCAAAGAGAATTAGATGAGGGAACTGATACATCTTAAAGTTACATAAATTTCTGCATGTGTGGTATTGACAATGAGAAGGCCAGTACTTAGCATGCAGGTATTCTCGTCGCACTTGTTTAAAAAAGTACATCCGCTATTATTCTTGTCCTTTTATTGTTCACCCACCAGCAAGGTAAAAACATCTCGATCGGGTGTGCATCTATTTCTAATCCCAATAGTAGAGAAACCACATTCACCTGCTGCTGGCTACTGCAATCCTTTGTGGTATTCCACAAAGATTTAAGGGGATTTCTTTTATTTTCTTGCATGTCAGAAGCAACAATTCCAGATGCAAAGTTAGCATGTCTCTTTCCTACAAGGATTTTTGTTTAGTTATTGCTCAATCTGTAATTTCAGTCTGTCTGGATCAACAAATCATAAAATAAGGCCTATTACTCTAAATTTCTCCCCTTATCTGGTGAAGACTCATTAGGCAAAATGATAATTATTCCCTTCTTGGAATGTGTTCTACAAATACAGCGCAGTTTTCAAAAGATGGCAGCATAATTTGCAACATTTAAGAGATAATCATTCTCTCTATTTCTGAGTCTGTGCAATAATCCATTATGTTACTTTTATGTTTCCTCTTTCTGTTATATCTCCTCATACACTAGAAATTTCTTCGTGTATCACATATGCGTGTAATGTCCTAGGCAGAACAACCTGAAAATGTTTTATATATCAGCCTGCACAATTTTCTTGTGGGTAAAATTCATTTTATAAATGGACCATATATTATGCAGCTCAGTGTAGAACATGAAATGAAATGCTGTACAACTCAACTTACTGGCAATATAAGCCATGAATAATTATTCCAAGACAACTGACCAACATTAGTCTTGAATAGCCACATGTGAGCTGCAAGGCTGGACTACTGCTGTATCTTACATGTCAACATAACATGCCAGAATACATGAGGGCAATTTTTTTCTCTCTCATCCTACTGAACTTCAGAACTGTTGTCTGCAATCACACCTTTGAGATTTAATATATTTCTGAAAGGACTTACTAAAGTTTATGAATCTTTCCTCACAGTTTTCTGTCCGTGTTGAAATTCATTTGAGCCATGTAAAAATGTTTGTGCTATATTTATGTTATAATCTTCTATTTTCAAGAAATTAAGTATGATGTTGGAGGAAAACTTAAGTATATAAGTCTCATTGGCTAAAAAATTGTAGTTGCTAACTAGCAGAGGCTGATTTACTTATTCTTCCTAAGCAGCTGGAGCTGGCAATACTTCAAGTGTAATATATATGGATAGCATTATTTCTCACTTGTTCAGCACCATTCTGAATAATTAGTCTCTGTAATTCCTACCATAGAGTAATAGGATGTCAATTCCTTTTTCCAGCATTAAATTTCTCTCTTACTTTAAACTGTCTTTTGAAAACATCTCTTAAATAATAAATAGTGGATGCCTAGGGAGAAATAAACTCCATAAGGTATGATAAATAAAAGTAACAGGAAAAGTTTCAGGGTGGTTGTTGGGTGCTTTGTTGTTATTTTTAAGTAAAATAAGCCTTTTATTGTTAATGGTTTCTATGATCACAAAGTTCATACATTCTTCTCTTATTAAAACAAATAACTTCAGTTCTCAGACTTTATGGTTCCAGTAAAACATTTTTCTAACAGCAAGAGAAGTGCATACAGTGCAAAACATCCATCAACAGCACCATCCATGGCCACATAATCAGCTTTTCCAGCACTGTATAAAAGAAATGACAATTGTCTTTCTGCATCAATAGGAGCAAACTGAGACACATTTTAGGGCAAAAAAGTATCCATTATATGTTTTGTTTCTTTATCTGATGATTCAAATTACTAGTGTTTCTAGGAATTCCTGTAGGCTTCCCTGTTGAAAACATTCTGCTTAGCAAATATAGATGTTAAATAAAGGAGTGCTAACTTGCAGAGCCTTATGTTAACTTGCTCAGAGAAAATTTAGTTCTGAGTAAATGCAACAGTTGACTGAAAATGAAGAGCAGAAATTAAATCTTAAATTGGAAAACCACGAGAATTTATGAAAACACATGCAGTGTGACAATAATGGAACAGTGCAGAAATATTAAAAACATGTAGATGGTAGAAACCAAGTACTTATACATAGCAACTCAGATTTTTCAATTCAGATGCCTTCAAAAAACCACTAAGTTATTAAATTTCATCATGTTTTGTAAAGTGAACGGAAAACCTGTATATATTATCTTAAAAATGGGAAGGTGTTTGTTAGTTTGGCCCATTCCTTGTTTCACACTGTGAAATATTTACTTGAGAACTCCCACCAGCACTGCAGAGCCAGACTTGATAAATAAAGTAGGGACATATCAACATATTTATTGGCATAAATAATTTTCAGTATAATGAATTATGAAGAGTGTTCACATCAAATTATCTAAAGTTTGTACTGTAGTTCCATTTCTATAATGAGAGCTGTTTTCTCATGGGTCAATAATCTTGACAAACTAGTTAGTTAGCTGAAATGACTTTCTTACAAAGAAATAAACAATGTATAATACTTCCACAGCTAACTCCAAGAAACAGCACTTACAAAAGAGGTCATTTTTGGCATGTTTATTGAAAACTTGCCCCTTCCAAGCTGACTTCATTATTTTGAAGCCAGAATAATTACTACTTATAGTACCTGCAGGAAAAATACTGGGAGCAAAATTGGCTCAGTGGGACATCTGGTCTTCTTTTAATAGCATTCATAATTTAAAGAAGTGACTTTATGACTTTAGCACCCCACTCTCTGGTTCGTAACTATACCTTGGAATATATGGTTTATTGGGCAATAAACCCAATCCCAAATATTGGGAACACTTTTATTTAGCCATTGAGATTACAATTGTGGCCCCACAGCTCCTCTTGCATTACCTAACAAATTTAGGGATTCAGCATTACTGCTACTACCCAAATAAAACCCCAAAGCCCACCATACCTAAGAATTTATGATTAGGCAAAAAAACCTTCCAATTTTTATACTATAAGATCATGTGTTTTAGCCATAAGCATAGACAAATAAGAGACCAGCAACTCTGAATAAATGAGTTGAGACCTTACTACCCATACTTCACACATTTTATAACTTGTTCCAACCAGCTCCCCTCTGGCTCAGGGGACCAAATGCCCACTGAAGGTTGCTGTGCATTGAGCACACTCCTGGAAAGCATCTCTAGTTTAGTTTTGTCCCAGAGGAATGAAGTTCAAGTACTAAGACACTTCACAACATACCCAAAGCACACAAAGCAGCATAATTGGGTTATTCATGGGACTTCTCTTCCAGCCTAAACTACTGGTGTTCACCATATTGAAATGCTGCCAGATATATTAGTTTTCTCATGAGGTGGAATTCAAGCAGATTTGTTAAGGTATAACAGTCAGTCTAGATTTTAAGATACATAACGGAATGTGGCACTTTACCCTAGGGAAAATAAACTTGCAACATATAATCAGAAACAAACAAAATGTTATCACTGATAGTAGAAGGTAGCTAATTCTGAAAGCCATTGTCATCAAGTCATCTTTATCAGATAGTTATTTATTGGATGACTCTCAGTTTCCAATTTCTACACATACCAATCTGCAAATTGAGCAAACCTGAGACATGTCTTGCTGTCAGTTATTTTGACAAGACTTTCAGTTTAAATTCATCATGTCTTTAATTTAAATTTTAAGGGCCTACTGCATTGAAGAATATTGATAACTTGTTATTTGGCTAAGCAAAGTAAGCGCTGCAAGACTCAGAGACATCTGATAAGAAAAAGTTACATGTTAATACTTCTGGATAAGTAAATAGGACCAAACAGGAATGGATTCAGCCCTAATGTAGAAAGGAGGCTTTGGAGCTGAGGTGATTAAGGGGATGGGCATGCATTCAATCACATGTCCCTAAGAGAGGGAATTGGATAACCTATTACATTTTCTACTAAATCCATGGGTAAATCAGAAGCCTCCAGTGAGCCTTAAACTCCAGAAAGAGGGTGAGGTAGAACAGGATTTTAGGTCTTTAATAAGTAATGGCTCTAAAATAATTTTGAGACAGAAAACAGTTACATGTCACCCCAGCTTTACAGAGCTGGTGAGTATTATTGCTTCCAGACTGTAAATACCAGCCTGCTAAGCCACTTACAGCATAGCTGATCACATCCACACTGTTTAAAGATCACTGTCACCATCTACTGGCAGTCAGGAGGAGTCTAGGCAGCACATTCTACAATTAAGTGTTTATTATGAAAGTAAAGTACATTTGGACGCTTTCTACCTCTCTTTTATTCATTTAAGCCCTCCAGATTATTATTTGGCTAGAATTTTAATGTATAATCTAATTGCCATTTATAATTTTTTGTTAAAAACTAGAATTTACCTTTTCTGGTAATTTGCTGTCCATTTCTCATAGACCTTTCCACATAATTTTGGGAGTTGGACACAGATTGACATACAATGTTTATTATAGATTAATAAAAACTCTTATCTTTTAAATTACTATATTTTTTTAAATTAATGAAAGAATTCCTCACACTTATTAATGTACTGTCATTTTTCCAACTTCTGTGAGACTTACAATCTCATAGATGATACTCTGTAACACTGTTGCAAGTTCAGACTAGTTTTAAGGGGAAATATCTTTCCAACTGTGGTAAAAAAAAAAAAAAACAATTTCAATAGGATTGTTCCAATGTTGTGTGTACCACCTTTCCAGCCTATCCACTTTTTTCTCCTCACTTTCCCTATTCACGACCTATTGGTATCAAAAGAATAAAAGCTTTTATTATATAGTAATCTGCAGTCACAACATGTTTTAGAAAACAAATATGTGCCTGTACTTAATGCCATTTCTCAAAGTTTTGTGTAGTAGTAAAGTCACTGGACTTAACTAAACACTTACTGTTCATAAAATGGAGGTATTAGCATTTGTTGTTCTGATATACTACCACTCCTTCTCAATTATAATAAATAAGATAGACTTATTAACTACTCAGTTGTTTTGACAATTCAAGAAAATCGGTTTTTACTATATGAGTAAGAAGACAAACACTCCTGCCAATCATACCCATAAACCTTTACAACAATTAACTTAAAATCCCAAATCCATAACATCTGCCACAGTTGTCTAAAACTTGTGCTTTCCATTTAGTCCAATATAATATCTTTTCTTTATTTCATTCATGACACTTCCTAATAATTTTGTGTTTTACTGATACCAAGAAGAGAATCCCATATATTGGTCTGAGAAAACCTGCTTCAGTTTTCACTCTTTACTAAAAGCCTCTACCTTAATACTTGGGAGGAATTTTAACATCCTTCTCCATAAACTAATAATTTCCTTTGCCTCATTGCAATATTTTTTCCCCCAAACTGCCCTCTCCTTTTCCTATGGGTTTCTTTTTATTTGTTTGGTTGGTTGAAGGAAGAGTTTTTGTGTACAAAAGGTTCTGTGTGGACTTTATGCCTCCCACGAGTACTATGCAGCAGAGATTACTACTGCCCTCACCAAAAGATCAAACCCTTCCTCACCTCAGCACACAACATTTTGTCTACTTTACAAACCATGGCATTCTATCATTACTAACCTGGAATGCATAGAAGTACTATAAATGAAAAGCTCTCCCAGGAGGACTGTGCGTTTTATTATAGAGCTTGCCCTCCCCAGCACAGAGATGTTTGCAGTTTACAGCCATAGGGACAGTCTGTGTTTTAAAAGCCAGGAACATAGGCAGCAGCCCACAATGTTTCTTTGGGCAATATCCCAACCAGAAAAGCCCCTGAACAAATGAAATCTTCTGACCATATTATTAGAACAGCAAAAAGTTAATTGCAAAGAATGCATCAAGCTTTTGGACAGAAAAAGAACATAGCAAGTAGTTGAAGCAGCTGTATTTTTTCTCCATTTACTTGGAAAGGTGTGATGTTGGGATAAGAGACAGGTGAGGGCTCCACTCTGTTACAGGCAGCAAGTGCCAAGGCTTTGATATATTACTCAATTCACCACAAACACAAAGGAGACTCTAAATTACAATCATATAATCCACTGAAAATGTCAGCTGCCACTGAGGGAGGTTTTTATATTTTGTTTTGAAAAGTCAGCAAATATATAAAAGTACAAAGAGTACATACTTGTAGTCTTGTAAGAGTACTTGTAATCAGATTTAAAAAAATAAAAAGGCAAACAAAAAAAAAAAAAGCAAAACAACCTTATGTTGCTTTGAAGTTTTTTGTTTGCTTTATGTTGTTTCTGTCTACTGAAGTCTATCATATATTCTTCAAAACACATAATGAAGTATGTAGCGGGCTCAAAACCAATAATAAAATTATATGTTGCCCAATTCAGCTCCTTGTGGATTGCCTAAAATACTGCTAGAATGCAAATTACTAGGAACCTGTGATTCAGAAAACAGTGACCATAATTAGACAGTGGAATTGCCTATTATGAACCAATAATTGATGCCATTTGGCCAACCCCACCCTGTGTCATTGCAATAAACAGTATATTTTGTCAACACTTCAGTTATAGCAGCAATAGGACATACAGGGATGATTATGAGGCACATAATTTTATTTAATGAGTTTCTACAGACTCTGCCAGAAAGTGGCAGTACAGGAGGATTTCAAGCTGATACTCTTTTTTCAGAAGCTGTTAGTTTGGAAGGAATTACATTTGCTTTGTCCTCTGTTTATTCTCATTCCCAATTCCACAGAATAACACTTTTCAAGTGAAAAGAGAAACAGTGTCTTGATATCAGGGAAGGTGAGGCATTTTGGGAAATATGTGAGGTTTATGTACATCCTCTTAGGCATCTTCTTTTCATTTACATACGTATTCCTTATCACTGCTTGGGTTTATGTTTTGTAGCTTTCCCAGTACTTTTTCAGTCATAGGAAAGCTTCTTCTATAAATTTGACAAATGTCTGTGGACACAAGAAAAACCATGACATGTACCATTTCTTTAACCACTGCTATATACACATTGGCTGTCATAATTCTTTCATTCGATTTCCAGCAGTTTGGTTTTATTGTTTGCATGGCTTCCTTCCTCTGTGTACATTGGCTTTTGCTTTCTAAACCATTCCCAAGACTGATTTAAAGTGTGCTATTCCACTACTCCACCGCCTCCACCTCCCATAAGTCATCATTCCTTTTGTTGAAATTTACTTTTTATAGGACATTTGCACATTCCAAGTGCATTTTCCTTCCCATTTAGACAGGAGGGGATGTCCACACGGATCAACTTGCTCCAGAATGTAGTGACAAGAGGTGAGACCAAAGGCTACAGTGGCCTGTTAGGATTTCTTGAGGGTTAGTGGCAGGGTTCCCCATAATTTTTCTATGCCTAAAGAAGGCTTTGATCAAGCCCAGGAGAGAGTTGTACTGAGGGAGTGCCAATATTCTTCCTTTGGTTCACACAGAAGGCTTGAGGGCAAGAACATTTTCCTGGGGCCAGAAAGGGGAAGGAAGAGTGTGTCACACACAGTCTGGGTCACCTAACTCATGGCAATAACAGCACCAGGCTGGGTGCAACACATGGCCAACTTGTTTCCTGTATTAAACAGGCCAAGAAATGACCAAAGTCAGTATAATATGAGCAAAAGCAATACCTACGGCATAAATTGCTAGAACTGGCAAGCAAGGGGCAGCAAACTTCAGCAGAGGCATCCACCTCTTTAAGATGTTTCCACCACTTTAAGCAGCCCAAGCTACGTTTTAGGAAAAAAATGGTAGAATTGATGTGTAACACAGCAGGTTTACTGTCAGAAGTAAAGAGCACCACTTATATTTAAATATTTTGGTCTGAACTATGCACATTCAGGAGGTAAATTAATAATTTTAATGGACCAAACTTACACACAGAAAGGAGAACAGACCCAAAGGTTTGTGACTTAGCCCTGGTATCAGTGAGTATTGTAATCATGCACTGGTTTTAAAAATTTGTAAATTTAAATATTAGCCACTGCTGAGCAAAACAGCTTATAATTTATTCACTACCTTATTAGAACTGCATGGGCTTTTCACATATTGAGTACATTAACCTTTCTGCTAAATGACTTAGTTTTACACAAGAATTATCTTGTTATTACAATTGTTTGACTAAATTTGCACTTGGCTCACCTCTGTATGTGATTAAGGATTTTAAATCTTTATTCTTAACAGATTTTTATGGTCAGTGATTTTAATACTGTTTTTCAAATAAAAGCTCACCACTCTGCTCCACATTTCTGAGGCCATGTGAGTTCTCAGTTCACGGTGACCTTAATTAAAATAACAAATACTAGAAAGTACTCATATGAAGCAAAATTAATGCAGAACCAGTAATATCACTGAAGATATTGGAAATATGTAGTTTTGTGGACAAGCCTAACAAGTGTGTAAAGAAAACCCACAGTATTTTAATTTCTGCATTATTTACTGTAAATTAAGAGCCTGAAAATATCTACCAAAACCATAAAGATTCCGATGAAAGATACTAGTCATCTTGGGGTTTTTTTAGAGTCAATAAATCTTACGTGGACAGGACAAGGGGAGAATGCTGATGGGAATACATTTAGGCTATTGGATTTGGCTTCCTAATTTTTACAAGAAAGTCCTTCCTAAAAAACAGAATAAATTAGTAGTTTCAGAGAAACCAATCAAATGTAATAAATGTTGTACACATTCATTTGACTTGCAGCAATCACCTTTGATGTGGTAAATTCATTTAACTTTCTCATACAAACACTCTGTTTCAAAAACTAAGCAGAAGGAGGGGGAAATTCAGAAAACACGAAAGAGAAACTTGGATTGCATATTAAAAATATGGGAAATAAAGAGCAGAATGGCAAGCATTATGGTTAAAAAAGCTGAAGAGCAGGATACATGCTATATATATCAAAGAGAAAAGAATGGAAACCCAACAGCAGAACTATCTGAATGGGAAGAAATGGTAAAAACTGGAAAATTTTGGCATGTATCACTAAAAATGGCAACAATGAAAGAAGTCAGCATTTTTTGACTATTTCTGGATTGTACTCTGCAAAGGTGGTTTTTCTTTAAAGGAAACACATATAGAGTGTGAAAAAGTAGATTTGAGAAAAGTCCCTTATCAACAATAAAGTTTCCGTCAGATTTTGTAGCCATCTTAAATACAACTAAAAGCAATTGATAAACCACTGTTTCCAGCTATTTCATTTCTTGTATCCATCCTGAACTTTGTTACAGTTAACATTTCTACTCCTCCTTCCTATTTACTTTTCCAGACCCCTTGGCTTTGGCTTACCTACAGATATTTACTCTAACATTTAGGAAGACAGCGATGTCACAGTGCACCTCAGAATTTAAGAAAGGGACCTTAAACAGGTTGATGTGTTAAGGAATCTTCACAAGACTCTCTGGCAGTCACACTCTCAACTCAAGAAATTGTCACCAAAGGCCCTTCAGCAGGTGGCTCAGGAGAGCCCACGGGGCCACGTTTCACTCCCCCCACACTCACCCAGAAAAACCAGGTTTCCTTACAGGTCCAGCCCCTCCATGGTTTCCCATAGCAGATGGGAAGGTCCTAATTTACAAAAAGTGACCGGTATGATATGAATTATATAAACAAACAGTGCTGTGCAGGATATAAAATTAATGATCTCCCATACTAGCACACCTGAAGGGTCTTGTTCCTTTGTTCCTTCTTCCTACAGGTTGGTGGTTTTCAGAACTGTATTTTCCATGTCAATAAAGTCAGATCAGTTTTTGAATATAAACATATATTAGAGCAAAGGTTGCTTGTACCTTAAAAGCAGAAAAATGTTTAAATATACAGTAAGCCTTAGTGGAGGCCTATATAAAACAAAATCAACTGCTGTTCTTTGCTTTAAAGTGTTCCTTTAACTTTTGCATTAATAGTAAGTAAAGAGAAGGAAAAGAAAGCACTAAACAGTGTTTTCCAGCACACACCACCAGATAGCAGTAAAGGATAAAAAGAAAGATTGAAAAAGTAACCACTAAAGGCTGCAGAGCAGAGGGACAGGGGGAAGAAATAAAGAAGCTTGACAATTTGATGAATCCCTCAAAGCCTAATTACATACATTTACAAATGCAAGATGTCTATTTTGATGTAAATTACTTATTAGTCAGGCATGACAGAAAGCTATGTCATATCTGGGAGTGATTTCAACCAGACATTCAGCTGCCGTCCTCCTTTCCTTGGCAAATATTCAGTTTTAGCCATTCTTTGTGTTTGGCAGCCTAGCTAAGATACCATCAGCACAGTTCAGTAGGCCAAGATCACTCTTTTTTAGTGGTCAGGGCTGACCAAACTGAGCATGTTTATTGCTGCATTTTGGTGCATTAGATAAGCCTTTCAGACCTGACAGAAACAGGGATATTTTTGTCCCTACTCAACACTTGCTTGCAGACAATGAAGGCAACCCTCAACAAAAAATCCAATTCTTTACCTGTCAATTGCACTGCACATTTTGATACCAAATGGCTGATACTCCCCATCAGACTAACATCTAGTATTAAGTTTCAGAAATATCTACAGTATTAAATTAGTTTCTCACCAACTCTGTTATCATAGGTAACTTTTTTTAAGCATAGTCTTCTGTCTACATGAAATAATTTCTCTGACAGGAGAGGGCAGAATATTTTCTAATTCTTTTCAAATGAAACATCGCAGTACTTTTGCTGTTGCTCTCAATGACTTGAGTCAAAACAATTTTCCTCATAAATATTTGTCATAATATTGATTCATTTTCATCAAGGTAGATAGAAGCAGTAAATAAAAGGAATTCCTTGACTAAAACAAGAAAATGTGCTATCATCTGCATAAAAAAATTGTATAAGGGAGAGAAAAACTTCTTTACATTGTTTTGATACTAATAGTGCTCAAAGTCTGCTAACTAGCTGAGAAGCCTAAGATCATGGATTTATTTTATGGTCTATGATTGAAGAGTAAATCAATTTCTAGCTTCTAATACTGTGTTTACCACCTAGCTTACAGTACAAATGCAAATCCTTTTCTGAGGTGATTATTCGCTTATGAGTATTTTGTTAAAGATGAGAACACAAATTTGCTGGCAATTATGAAGATTTTGAGATGCAGAGATATGTAATACGCCATCAATTTTTGTCACTAATATAGATGGGTATGGCCAGACAGTGTGATCTTGAGAAGCTGAATAGATACCTAATTAAAAAAACCTCTCTTACACAGGTAGAACCTAAATCACATTAATACGTAAAGCTTTTCTCAAACTGCTGCAGATATACCAAAAGTATATATACATAAACTTCCAGCAATGAGTTTTTGATGTTAGGCTGTTTCATCTTCACCATCTCCAGTTTTCCAAGTGATTTCACAGAATGCCACTATTAAAGTCATTATGATGACAGCACAGGTGGCAAAGAGAAGCATCCTGGTCAAGCAGGCAAGCAAATCTGAGCTTCCAAATAAAAACAGGTCTGCCAAACAAATCATGACAGATCAGAGACCAAGGCACAAATGGCATTCTGCTTCCATTCCTGCTGTTGCATATGCTAAACCTTACATTGAATTTTGGACAAAAGTTAATCGTAAAAAGTGTTACGATAATGTCTGTGTGAGGAAAAAAAAAGCATCCACAATCTGCTGGAGACAGGATGGGGCAAGGTTCTCACTATTCTTTTTCATTCCTGTATCCAAAGTATGCCAATTGAAATGCTTCACTGATAAGCTGCACAAGAAAATTATCAGGATAAAAAGTATTTGAATTGTCTTATAAGAACTTCTAATTACTGACAAAATATAATTCTTCTGTATGTTTTAATTTTTCTTGAAAATTTAGAAAACACTGTGAGCTTTATCAAATTATGTTTAAGATAGTGACATAAGTTCATATTTTTCAGTATTTACAAAAGCATGAAAAATTATGGAAGAAAGCATGGAAATTCCTATATTCACATAATATGGGTAGAAAATGTACATAGATTCAACGTAAAATTATTTACCATTCAATTATGTCATGCTGAAATTTTGTGCCAGCTTTGAACTTAAACCATGAGAGAATAAAGACTTTTGCTTTGGGTCTTCCTACAGCAACTTGGTCAAGTTTTGTCTGCAGTGTGTCAGGAACCTTTTCATGACTACTCAATATATATTATTCATGCTAGAGGTAGCTGAAATGTTTTTGATTAACACATTATTGAAGAAGTTTTCACTGCTATTAGCTAAATTATTTACTTAGAACTGTTTTCTCCTAATATTTTTCTTGCTCTAAATTGTAACATATAAATGGAAGGAATTGGTTGAAATAACCAGTGAGGGTCATAAAATCAGGAAGTTACCTGTCCTTTAGGTAATCAAATTATATTCTTCTCTTGATGCCCATAAGGGACTGAAAACTCCTCTCTCATTAAAGGAATAATGGATATTGCACTATTCTCTGTCTCTCAAGAGCTCAATTCTTCAACACTTATCCTCTGAAACTCATTGGGATCAGAGAGCAGTAACTCAACTTCACAGTTAGTCTAAAGCGAGAATCAACCATGAGCTACCTCCTTGTATTTAGATATTTTCATTTAGCATGTTTGAGTGTGCACCATTTCATACACAACTGGAAGTTCACACTGGAAGACTTATTACCATGAACAATTCTGCTCAGTGCTAGGAAACCGTTTCACTCATTGTCAAACCCAGAAATCGTTACCTGGAGATGTCCCAAATTCTTTCAAAGCCTGTCTTATAGTTCCAGGTGAGAGACACATTCCTAAGCTTATATAAAGGATGCTGAACTCTTTTCTGAAGTATTTAGCTGTAGATATATATCAGAAAGAAATATATCTTCCTGGACT
This sequence comes from Zonotrichia leucophrys gambelii, assembly GCF_028769735.1. Classification (NCBI taxonomy): domain Eukaryota; kingdom Metazoa; phylum Chordata; class Aves; order Passeriformes; family Passerellidae; genus Zonotrichia; species Zonotrichia leucophrys. Next base: position 21,198,982 of record NC_088173.1, on the reverse strand, counting down.
TTTTTAAGGCTTCCAAGGAAGCTTTTGCTATAAAATCCAGCATGCATAAAGCAGGATAAGAAATTGTTCTCCCTCAGGGCACAGTCTGAGATAAGATACACTGTAGGACAGGATCTCCAAATAAGTCCATTATCCATGCCAATTAAATTCAAGCCAAAATCCTGCTTTTCTTCACTGATGCTTTTTACAAAGAAATAAAAATGTGCTGTCAATTTGAATGTTGCATTCAAATTATTCAATTAAACTTAATCTGGCACAACTAAAGACTTGTTCTGAAGGTAAATGGGTAATACATCTCATTTCCTGCCTGGAATTCAGCAACTGGAACACTGTCTGGAATAGAAAACTGATTTCTTAGCAAGTGTCTAACTTCCAAGTATATTTTAAAACACAGGAGTATGTATCCTTAAGGAAATCATGCAGGGCAGGTTACATAAACTGGGTAAGAAAATCCAAGTAAATATAATCCATTTTGTCTCTCACTCCAAACACAGTTACCATATTTTAGCAGCTGTATTCCTATCAGAAAGCTGTTGAAAATGAGAAGCTGGTTGTTCTTCTCATTCATTCTGTTTAGCTTCCTTTCATTAAATACTTCAATCCAGATGATGTATTAGATTTCAAACTCTCCAACATCACCACAATTTGGGCTCACACAAAAATAGATCCAAAAGTTCCAGAAAGTCAGCAAATGTGAAGGTGTTGTGACATCTTAGGAACATATGGCCTCATCCATATATGTTACTCTTGTAATTCTCCCCAGAAATCCCACATCAACAGCTTTCTAAATTTCCTCTTTTTTTTTTTTTTTTTTAAGATTGGAGTATACCAAAATGAAAATGCATGAATAAACACGTCTCTAAATTTAAAAGAATCTATTTTCAACTTATCTTATTATTTGCAAAACTACATATTGAAAAAAAAAATTGAAACTGCTGGTTTCAGAGCACAAATTAAAAATTGACACTCAGGTGTTTGCTTGCATATGCCGGAAAAATGAGAAAGATGAAGACAAGTATGTCAATTTATCTACACAAATTTTACAAAACATTCCTATTGCCTTAGTCACTATACGACCAGCTTTTAAAAGGAGTATAATTTGTTTGGTTTCTAGCAATTGTTTTAGAGCAAACTCTGAAATGTTCAATGTAATTTTAGCACCAGTGACATTTTTTCCTGAGCAGCAAATGGTCGCAATTTTCAGTCATTACAGCTTGAGCCAGTCTAGCCTTGCTTAAATGAAATTTATACCAATCTTCTGAAAGAATCTTGCCATGTCTAGTTTTAACCATTTATCTAGGTGTGGTTCACATCAACCCTCCTCAGTGCTGAGATGATTGCTGTGTATAAGCACTTAGAGAAGGATCTGCTTTAACAGAGCTGAAGCTTTATCTTTCTCTTACTGCCATTCTGTTACGGATAAAGCCCATAATGAGAATACACCACGAACTCATTCAATTAAAGTTGAAAAAGCATATCTGATATTTTTTGATTAGAAAACAGCAAGGATTAGAAAATTAAATCAGAGCACAATTTTTAGAGCTAGAAGTCAGCCTAGTTTAACCTTTTCATCTCACTAGTAGCTTTTAAATTAAAGAAAATTTTAAAGGGCACTCAGCACCTAGTGTACCCTTTAGAAATGAGTGCTGAATATCTTGGAAAAAAACCCCAAACTACATATATCTAAGCTTTGGTTTAGAAGTTTAAGTACAGACTTCCAACATTTAAATTTCTGGTTAATCTTCTTGAAATACATGGTTGAAGTGTTTGTTCTGTCCTTTCAGCTAAAGAATAAAAATCCTTTTTACCCCCAGATACACCCCTCCACCACAATTAAAATGGATGTTAGAAAGTGCCCCAAAGCAGCATTGTTTACATAGCCTAATGCAGCATTGTTTACATAGCCTAACAAACCCACGTTTTATGAACACAAGCATAAAACAGCCACATTTCTGAAATGCATTGAAAAAGCAAATCCATTCTGAGACAGAAGGCAGGCTTTTAAATGTGTACCTGCATTCCTCCCAGAACCAGAATCAGACCATTTCCAGTGGCTCCCTCCAAGCAGATGAGAGTATCTGCATCAGGCAAGTGCTACCAAACTCAATTTATATATGCCATCCATTCATATAGAGATAAACCTGTAGCCACTAGGACATTTTAAATTCAATTTTAATGCCAATGGCTGCTTTGTAGTCCTCACCATCTGTCATACCAGGCTGCATTTTTTTTTTTCCACAGTGTGATATTCTCATTCTCCCAAATAAAAATACTTCTTGTTTCCCTCGTAGGAACTTCATGCATTCTACTTCAGAACATAAAAAATTTATCAGCCTAGCACTGACATTTAATGTGTTTTGGGATACGAACTACACACAAAAGTTAACACAATTTCAGACAAAAACTCCTCTACTTTTGGTCTCACTTTAAAAATAACAAAGTCACAGTTTATGTCATCTGTATATTTTTATACAGGATGGTTCACTCTCTTTGTATTTACTGCTGTCAGTGAGTGTTGAAATTTTGTTCTGAAGAACAAATTGACATAGTTTTTTCTAATAAAATTCTATGTATTCATTTCTTCCAGTGACATATTAAGACATTCTGAGAAATATGCCTCCCAAGAACTTGGAAAAGAAATAAGTTTAACGTGCAAGTAGTCTGTCAAAAAAGCCGGCAAGAACCTTGCTGTTTTCTTTTCTCCTTCCAGGTCTAAAAATAAAATACTAGTCACAATGTTTTAAACCTAATATGAACATGGAAGAAATTCTCAGATAAAACAAATTGATTTTTGGTTTGTTTGGTTATGTTTTTTGGTTGGTAGTTTCGGGTATTTTTCCCCAGTAAATGCTACAGAGAAATAGGAAGTGAAAACAAAATGGTAATAAAACACATTGTGGGAGTTCTTTGGCCCTTTGCAGTTATTGGCTTCCTTCCTCACTAAACATGCCACTCAGCAACTCCTCACCAAGCAGGACTCTACAATCTTCTCATAATACAGTTCACATAACTGTAGAATCTAGAAAGAGTCCAAGATTTTTTTCTAATTTTTTTTCCTTAGAACTACTTTCCCTGTGCTTTCTATTCCCTTAGCTTGTCTTAAGTAATGCATCCAAAACCTCCTGTCAGTCCTTCAAAATACCAGGCCACCTTTCATACCCTCAAGAACCACCAGGCCCACATTTATAAAATATCTTTGTTGTGCCTATTGCGGATCTGCCCAGTAAAGAACCTGTTTCCCAGGACACTGCTCCATGCCAGAGAGTGCCAAAGCCACTTTTAAGCCTTCCCTGTGTTCTTTCATTATATCATTAATGCAATGATGCAAAAGCTGGTTGTAGTAATAGAATGAACAAATTACTATTTGATTAGGGATCAGGGGTAACAGATGTTACCATAATATTCCATATTTAGAGTCTCAATGTTTCCTCACAGGTCTTAGGCACTCACAGTTCACATTGATTAAAAAAATTAAAAACAAACAAATAGAAAAACCATGCAAATCCCCCTCAATACACCAGTATTTCTTTGTCCTCCTTCTCCCCACTCTCAGTATAGGGAGTCTCATGATTTCACTGTTACAATTTTAGCTTCCTGTGACTCTGACCTTTATTATAAGGCCAACACTTTCAAGTTTTCCAGCAAATCTGCAAAAACTTATTCATTCATTTCTTCATAAACAGCTTCTGAATATTAAACTAAGTTAAACCTTAAAGGTGTAAGTCAGATCTACTCAGGATTCTTGGGCTAAGTCATCTAGAGCACCTACAAAAACAGATATATCCTGGACTTTCATCAATTTGTATGCTCAGTCATTTATTGGAAGTCAGCAATATAGCCTTAAGATATGTCTATCATACTCTCTTGTTTCAGATAATAATTACTGACACTCTCACATGTTCTGCTCCATTTATATTATTAGCACAAATGTCACAATCTAATAATTTTCAAAAGTACAGCAATTTTAATATTCCTCACACTGGTAAGAAAAGTGTCAGCATACCACCTCTAAAAAGTGTTAATTTATAGTGCTTTGATATTTATTGCTCTGCAGCAACGTGCGCCAAAATAGCCAAACCATGCACTGAATATCAAACTGACTTTTAAAACCAGGTGGAATGCTATTCTTTAGCAGGGGCTGGTTGGAGGATTTGTCAGAGTTATTTCTAGCTAGAAAAGTTGATTTCTTAAAACTTAATTTTGTCAGAAAAATTAATTCTAGAGGGGGAAAAAAATCCAAAAAAAACACTCCAACATTTTACAAGCAAAGAGACACATTGACATTATAGCCCAGCAAAAAGACATTCTTCTTTTGCAGAAAAAGACAGGAACAAACCTATGCTTTCTCAATATGGCATTATTCAGCTTTTAAACACTTTCAGGATGTTTATGCTTCTTCTATTTTCTGGTTAATCTTCTTGAAATACATGCTTCTATTTTCCCCTTTAAACTGCACAAGAGCACAAAGGATTTGATTTCTGTTTGCATTGACTGAAAAATAAAAGCCTGTCAAAATATCTCAGAAACTGTTTGCAGCCTTCCATTCGAGCTGCAGTTCCTGAAATACTGCTGGGCTCCCACCACAGCTTTTCACAGCCCTTCCTTAGAATAGTGCTGTGCACCCACAGTGGAAAATTACATACTTTGTAAGTTCTGCATATAAAGCCAATGAAAAAATAAAAGCAAACAGATAATGAGTGGTACTTTTATGCACACAGCTGGAGTTTTAAAAAGTAGGCACACAATTTTGAGTGTACGTGTATGATTTAGAGCAGGGTTAATAAGCAAAGAACCTCCAAATAAATTCTGGTACTGTTTGATATAACTTTCAAGGTACAGTCCTGTGGTGTGGATCTGCTTCATCAGTTTAATATTTCTGTCTCGATTTGTCACATTTCTCATGTGGTGTATGTTTGTGTTAGAGCCTACTGCAGAGCTGAGATCTGTGAATAATGGATTTTGCATTGTGCTTTCTGCACCTCAAGAAAAAGAATTGCAGACCAGGTAGAATATTGCATTTGTTGTTTCTTTTTGATGTTATTCCCAAATTTCCCCCTTAATTAAACAAATTTCTGAATAGGTAATTATATTCCAAATTTTTTAACTAACCAAAACACGAACATTTTGCTTAAATTAAAAATGAAATTATTTTCTTCCTCTCCAGTATTCAATAGATTATTTGGGAATTTGTATTAATAAGAACTTAGCCTGATTTTATTGCAAAAATTTCTCATTTCTCATTCCATTTGATTAGATTCTGGACATGAACAAAGACAAGTATTTTACTGGTTTGTGTTGCTATAAGACACAATTTTTTGACAACTTCCATAAGTCTATTTCTGTTTCCTTGTTTTATTTGTTATCTAGACCAACACAAATAAGTTTTGCAGGTTGAGCTTTCCTGTTGGTTTTCTCAAAACATTCTTTTAAATTTAGAACACAGAATCCTGAGCCCAGTCTATACCTAGGTGGAGCAAGATAGTAGAATATATTTCTTGACAGAATTTAATAAGACCAAAATCTATCAAACATTCTACATACTTTCTGGAACCAATTTAGAAAAATACGTTACCCAGCCTTAGCCACACCATACTAATTACATGGAGAATAAATTAATGGGTACTGAGTTGCAGATAGACAGTTTAAGAACAGAGTAGAAGACTGAATGTAAAGTGTCTCTCTCACACTTGTGTTATTCTGACATTTCAAAAGCTAGATAAAATGGAAGTGGGTGACATCAGAAAGAGAATCAAGTACTTTTGTCAAACTTTTAAAATATTCCCCTTCATTGTGGTCTCATACAAAATTCTTTTCCTAATGTCTTGCTAAATCTAAGCTTTCAAAAACTCATTTTTCACCACCAAAAATTAAAAATATCAGCAACAATGTTTACCTTGGGTAAAAATAATTCAAATCCCTGTTAGAGGGTCAGAAAAAAGAACAAATATAAGTGCTGCAGTTTTCCACAGGCAAGGAAGTCTTCCAGATCGTGAAAACTGGCACTATGGGCTCATAACCACTGCTAGCCAGGCTGCAGCTAGTGATCTCCAGGAACCCTGCCCCACTGAGAGGCAGATGTGGCATGCTTCCCAAATAAAGATGTTCCCTGAAACAAGCTGAGAGGTGAGATTAGAGGAGGATCACCTCAATGACCAAGTTCTTCTGATTTCTCAGAGTCCTAATTTATCTTTTACTCTCCTCCCTGTCATTCTCAGTCTTGCCTTCTTTGTGCTGATGGAAAAACCTCCCCCCCAAGCCTGCCTAGGTCCTCCATGGATTGGTTTGTCCTGAGATGGTCAGAGCAATTCAGTGCAACAACAATCAAGTTCTAGGCCAAAGCATACCCAGTAGAGATAGCATATTTCAGTAAACACAAGATTTTATAAAAAACCCCAGGCACTATACTGAGCAATGAAAATATTTAAATTCACTTCATCCCAATAAGCATTTCAATCAGCATCAGTGACATACTTCACTTTCTGCAGTGTTACCCTCTACTAAATACAGTGTTTCTGTGCTTATTATAGAAACCAAATGCTTAAGTAATTGAAGCTGACACCCAGCAATTGCGAGCAAAACATGTCAGTTCCAAGCATCTTAAAATATAACCTTGTTTTTAGGAAACTGATCTGTTAACAACATAGATCTCTAATCAACAGTGCTTCTCGAGATGTTAAAAACTCCCTTATAAACAGAGATATCTTCAAGTTTCTTGTGCACCATTTTGGGCTCTCACTCTTCTCTGAATACAAACTTACTCAGGGGAGAGAAGATATTTAAACAACAGGGCCATGACTAAGATCAGAATCTCTTGGAACTCTTGCTGCACTGATTATCCATGACACCAACAGCTACTAAGCTGCAGTGATTCAGTTCTGGAGCAATGACCAATAGTTACGATAGAGTGCCCATCTGGGAGCTCTGGAGGAAGCAGGTAGGTGTATTTGTCACAATCAAATATACACAGCATACCCTCACTGAAAAATACCAACAGCTACACATAAAAATGCACATGAGGAGCTCAGAAAAATAGGTAAAATAAGTGTCGTTTTGGAGCAAGATTAGTGTAGGCCCTGTAACATGTTTCTATAAACCATTGCAACTATTCCTTCTCCCAGCAGTTGCTCTTCATGTGCTATGACAAGATTATTACAACATTGAAACTTTTGTTTCTTCAAACTTGACCATCACTCACCACAAGTCTTTCATTCATAGCAGAAGTCCTGAGATGACCTGGAATTTTATATTGCTGTATTAAATTAATCTGCACTATTTACTCTGCAAGTCAAAGCTGAAACAAGTTCTGTCACAGAAACAGAATCCAAATCTTCCAGTACAGATAATATTTTATTCTCAGTGGAGAAGGATCAAGCTATGCAAAATTTAAACAAATGTAACATCTCTTTGGGCCCTGGACTAAAATTCACAGCCTCACATTAATATTTCTGTTTCAGTGCAACAGAAGGGTTATTTGCCAAATCATGATCTAACTGATAAAAGGGGAGAGAAAGCTCTAGCTTGTGTTTTAGGTTTTGGACAATGAATTTTCTAAAGATTGATGAAATGAAACATTAAAAAAAAAAATATATATATATAGAAGAAAGCTTTGCAGTATATTGGATATTCATCACGGATACAGGGAAAGTCCTTCACATTTTCCCAATATGAAGAAATCTAATCTTTGCAACTTGTCAAGAAAATATGGGTATAACTACAATATTTTCAGTGGCCTGCTATAGACCCAAATCACAATAACTCTCATATCAGACTCATTTGAGCAGAAGGAGGAATCTAAACCTGGATTTAGTCAAGCCAAGAACATTTGTTTAAAGGAAGCTCCCAGGAAGTGAGTGCTGATACTTTTGCAAGACACAGCTTGTGTTTGTGTCTAAAAATCTGCCTACGGAAATTGCTTTCCCTGAAGGCTGCGAGGATCTGCAGCTTTCACATGTAGAATATGAGGCATTACTCATGCTGGGAGCATTTCAGAGTCAGCCTCTGCCACAACAGAGCCTGGGGAGTTATCTGCATCTTCGGTCAAATCTGTGGGATTTAAATAATCTCCGGAGGACAAGCAATTTTTAGAGTATCTACTGATAGGAGCAACACCCAACAAGCAAACTCTTCATGTTTGCTTGTTACATCAGAGAATGACTGCTTATTGCTGCACGGCTTTGTCATTTTCCATTTCAAGCAACAGGACTTGACCTTGTTTTGTGTCAATTCTGCAATCCATTGGTTTTAATTATCAGAATGGAACTCATTTAATGTAGCCCTGTATCACCCTAGGAGCAGTTAGCTTTAGTGCTTCGTCTCTCTAGCTGCTGTTTACAAATTTTGAATACCTGTGTAATGGTCTACTCAAGTCCAGAAAACAAATTTGTTTCCTGTGTTCAACCAACCCAGCTAGCTTTTCATAACACACTGCAATTTTGCCATTTTGTTTCAGAGTTTGAATTTCATATTCAATGGTTCACAGGAAAAACATCATTTGCCATTTTTCTTCAAAATTCTTAAAAGCCTAACATATTTCCTCAGTAGTTCCTACTATAAAGGGGATGGCTCAGTTCACAGCCCCACTGAATGCTGAGACCTGAGAAATCTTTGTGAGACTGGAATCCACAAAAAGACCCCTCCAGCATTAGCTAGTACCCTTGTGTACATCAAGATCCAAGCACACATAATAAAGCCCATATAGATTTAGACTACATCATACATGGTCCACATTTTTTACTTATTTTTTATCCTATTTTTTACACTTTTACATTTACATTTTATCCTATTTTTTACACATAGGAAACTCTGTTTAGTTTTTGGAGTCAGAGACCCTTAAATAGCCCTTATTACACAATAATAAAATAACAGTCTCATTTATGCATAATAATTTCAGTTCATTATAGCATACTCATTATTCATTCAAAAATATGCTAATGCAGTGTTTATTAGTTCTTTGGAAAGTAAAACAGTTTCTACTCCTTTTTTGTTTCAGCAACATAGGTAATAGAATTAATAATTTTATCTAGTTAACTACAAAAAGCTGTTTCTTCTGAAGCTCAAATCACTGAACTCTTTGTGGAAGTAAAATTTGGCTGTAGCTGAGAGAACTCAGAAGGAGAGCAACAACATCAACCTGAAATTCTCCTGGGAAAACTCCAGAAGTAGCCAACTACCAAACCTCTAAATGAATTAGTCTTTTAATATGCTTTTTAAGCAATAGGAAGCTAACCATTTCCTCCATAGATTGGTTTATTAATCTTTTTTTTTTTTTGGAGCTTTTGGCTATGTTTTTGGTTTGGTTGGGTTTTAGGGTGTTTTGTTTTGTTTTTTCTCCTTTTTAACAGCAGTCAGTGTTCAAAGGTGCTAATAATGATAAAACACTACAAACACTGCCAATTGTGGTGAAATTAATTTATTCTACAACTATTAAGAGTGCAAGTCTACCTGCTGGGAAAGAAACAAAGGATGGTTTTAATAAAGAAACCCATATACTCTGGGCTAGCAGGAATTAAAGCAGTTCAAAGACTTAATACTAAACCTTTTTATAACTTGAAGTAAGAAGAGCCTAGTGCATCAATTTCTACTGCCTTCTGTGAACTACACCTAACAAAAAAGCAATAGGCCTGCACTGCCACGAGGCTTTTCCCCTTCATATCAAGAGTTACAGGAGCAGGCTCCAGGACAGGAAAAAAACAAAGACAAAAACCATCAAAACAAACGCCCCCCAAAAAATAAAAACCAGTAAGAACAAAATACCAGAGTCTTTGCATGGCAGCAGGGTGGCAGGTGTTTTTGCTCAGTCATGATCATTCTAGTGCTGTTATCATTATTTTCTTACAGACATAATTTAATCTTGTGCATTTAATTCTACTCCCTTAAAAAAAATTAGCATATAAATTTGATGCCATTTTTCTATCCAAATTCTGTCTTCCATGCTGTTGAACACACACATAATCTGCTTACAGGAGGAAAATAAAATATCTGAAACTGGCAGTTTGAAACCTTATTTAAATAAGGAAATTTTTTTAATCTGAAAATCTCTTCATTTTTTCATGGAGTTCAAAGTTTCTCATGAACCAATCAACTCATCTTTTCTGAAAAAGCTTTCTGAGCACACAGTGTTAAAAAGTGACATTTAAATCACCATAGCTGCAAAAAACTACATCGAATTTCATCCTAAGAAAAGCCTAGAATTTCTCTAAGTTACATAACAGGCCACTTCAGAACTCACTACTGATACAATTTCAACCACATGTGAAATTGTTATGACAATCCATTTACCAATCTTTGAGCAGCCTACATCCATTATGCAACTGAGGGAAGATATTCCTATAATATACATTCCTATGCACTTTGTACTCCTGCAAGTATATTAGGTATTTAGGAGCTAGAACATGCCAGATTAACAGATTTGAATTTTAAATGTTTGGTCCAATTTTAAATCTAAAGAACATCTTCTGCTCTTCTGGAAAGGAAGACAAAATAGCCTCATTAATCATTCACTTGGAAAAAAATCAAAATAAAGTTGCCAAGAATGTGTCTCTCTTACTCCAATTCCCAGAGGAAAAATTCAAGGACAAGAAACTGCTATAGAGTTTCTCAATATCATGCCAGCCTATCATGCCACACAGTGTGTGAGTATAGACAGGTATTACACTCAATAATGTATAAAAATGGCTCACAAACATTAGAACAACTCCCCTATTCAAGCTTCTGACTTCATATATTACTGAAATTAAACAAAAAAAAATCGATTATCCCATGCTGGAACATGGCCTAATTCTTGCATGTTCACTGGCAAGTAACATGGGTTTATACACACTGCTTCACCTTGAATCATAAGAACACAAATAAAACCACCAGAACCGCAACAAACTTTCCATATAGCAATTTAGTCAAAACCCATGAAGAACTTCCATCTGTGAAAAATGCAGGTTTCCTAGGAAAGATCAAGACCACTAAAGGGGATACCGACAGTGTTTCCTGAATCTTTTTTCCCTCTGCTAGTAACTCAGTTTCTAGGAAAATATTGCCACATTTTGTCAGTAAACAACAACAAAAAAACCACAAACCCCTGAAACTCCAAACACAAAACAGAGAAAAAACACCCAAACCTTACCTGCCTTCACTCACATGAGTAAGAATATTCCACTCTTTTCTACACATTTAGAAAGAGATGTTGAATTCAAATTTTCTCTGTAGTTCACAATGCAAATTTTGCTTTGTTTAATGATTATTTTCTGTTGTATATATGGATAGAACTAGGTAATACCCCATCCTTTTCAAGGCTTTTGGACAGTTAGCAGAAGGAAGCAACAAAATTTTATCTGTAGATTCATGAGAATCAAGTAGGAGCAGGAAGTTCCCTTAAATGCTGATGTTGGCTCCAATATTCAAAAGAACCTTGTAAATTTGAAATTAAAAAGTCACAAATTTGGATATCAGATTTCTGCTCAAAACTAGCCCCATTACAGGAATGCTGCGCAGTATTTTGAAGGCTATTTAACTCTTTAGCCCTAATCAGCATAATGAGAATAATGCTGAATATATTCCAGAGACGTGTGTGAAGCATCAGTGCAGCGAGGTGCAAACAACTTTGTGACTGAAATTCTCATTCCCTACACCTTAACACTGAATTTTCTGTTCTTTACATGTCTTTTTTTCTAATTGCCATATGCAATATGGTTCATACTTAACATGCTGCCATCATAGCCTGTCAGAGTAGATATAGAAAGCATCAGGTCTCTTTCTACCTTCCTGACTCCCCAGGTTCAAGCAAATGCATTTTGGCTGCACTCCTTAGCAGCCAAAATGAAAGGATGTGCAAGACCTGCAGAGGTGAAGGAGGGACTGCCAATGCTGTCTCTTTTTCTTTCCCTCCCTCTCACACCTTGAGGAGGGGTGTGTGTGTGTGTGAAGACAAAAGAGGGTAGGAAGCAGCAAAGAACACCATGGAAACAGACACAACATAACGAGTCAGGGGCTCAAACCTGTCTTCTTCCTTATTAACTTGACACAGATAATCCCAGAAATATGTTTTACATCGAGCACTGGCTGAAATTTTCTCTACTAACAGCTTGAAGTTTCTATCTTTATCAATTCATACTGTGCTCAGAGCAACATGATTTCACACGTAATTCTGTGAAAAACTGTTTTTTACGAAGACGCACAACTCTGTTAGCCTCTCCTGAAGATTTCAACAGCACTGAAAAGCACATAAAATTCAACTTTTGTCAGAGAGAGGGGCTTTTTAGTATTGTTGTGTTTGTTAAGAAGAATGAAGGGAAAAAAAAAATTCCTGAGATAACAGCCAAGGCAGTCGTTGGCTCCATTCACACAGAAGAAGGTAACCAATGATCCCCCTTGGCTCCTATTACACTTAGGTTTCCTTCCAGCCCTCAGGAGGATGGAGATTTTGGGGTAGGAGGTTACTGCATAGTCTGGGCTCACCCCAAGACAGCACCATAACTAAACTAGGTACACATTAAAATAAAACATGGCTGAACACTCTGAAGTCCTGACGTTTAAAGCTTTTAAGCCAATTAGTTTTAATGTAATTTTAGGATTTGTTGGTTTCATTATTCAGGCTTCATGGAAAACTGGAACCTTTGGAAATTTCCAAGAGAATTAGCTGTAAAAAATATTATCAGCTGCCTTTTTCTTTTCTGATTGAACATAGAGAACAGATCAGAAACTCAACTACCAATGTTAGTAATCAAGGGTGAGATTCAGGAGGAAGGCTTTTTGTTGAAGCAGTTGAGGCCTTATATGCAACAAGAAGCCTGGCCAGCTAACTCTTCTCCTGAGTACACATCAGAAAAAACAGTATGAGAATGGAGCATAAGTCTGCTCATCTTAACAGGATTGAGAAGCCTGCCAGAACTTACGATAAATCCTGCTCAAAAAGTGTACAATGAGGCTCGCAGAACAGTCAGGGGAGAACAATAGCTGCCCAGAAAAGCACCTTTGGGAGGTGACACATGTCAATCAAAATGTAAAAGATTAAAGCAAGGATTACCAAACTTGCACATGCCTTAAAGTAATCCTTCAAAACATTTTAAAAGGCTGCATGTACTTTCTGCTTCTGTTAGAAGGAATTCTGGCATAATCTTAGAAGGCCATAATCAGTGACCTAGTTTCAGCTGGGACTGAGTTTATTTTTCTTCCTCATAGCTGGCACAGTACTATACTTTTGATTTATTATGAGAATAATGTTGCAGTTTTAATTGTTGCTAGCTAATCTAATTCAGCAATAATATTTTAATTGTTGCTAAGGAATGTTTACACAGTCAAAGCCTTTCTGCTCCCCACCATACCAGTGAGGAGGCTGGGGGTGCACAAGAAGCTGGGAGGGGAACAGCTGGGACAGCTGATCCTCACTGACCAGAGGAATATTTAGTACAATGTTGCATCATGCTCAGCAGATATACTAAAGGAAAAGCTGATGCTCAGGAGTTGTCTGGCAAAAAATTTCATTGTGTATCACTTGCTTTCTACCTTTTAAGTTTTTATCTTACTATCATCATTATTTCCCCTTCCATTTCTGACCTACTAAATTGTTCTCCACCCATGAATTTTCCTCCTTTTCCCCCACCATGATTCCCTCTCCTGTCCCACTACAGGATTTGGGGGATGGAGCAGACCAGGCAGAGGCAGCAAGTGACTGTTTGGTGTTCAGCTGCCTCCCAGGTTTAATCACAACAACCAGAAATTACTAGAGCACCTGCCCTTCCAAAAGATACACACTATTGTGCAGGCACACGAGTTGGAAGGGAGAAAGAGAACAGATAATACTTTTTAAACCATTATGCCATATAAGTACGATAATTTGTAAATGCTGCTCAGACATACTAGAGAATGGCAGGGAAGAACGAAAGAGATAAATTGTCTCCTTCTCTCAGCTTTAAATTCAGCAAAACAAACAAATAAACCTGTATACAGTCCAGCAAACAGAGAGAATTCTATCCTGATACTTATGGAATAAATGTCAGGGTACTGCACACCCAACTCCATTGTATTACCCATCTCAACAATACAGAATACTGAATTATCACATTTCACAGACTTTTCTATCACACAGGAACAGAATTAGGAGGAGAGGTTTTATTTTTTTGCTGGTTTTAAAGGCAATTCTGATGTTAGCTATTCTCCCACTATCAATACAAAACATTGCTGATACCATACCTCCCTACAAAAGCAGGAAAACTCCAAATTAAAAGCACAAGTTGTACAGTTGTCAGAGATGTAAATTAATCCTTGAAAAACTGCTTTGAGATTTTCATGGAGAAGATAGTGGGAAAAAGTCCACAATAGTAATTCCACTCCATCAGAGCAGAAAGAGGGTTTTCATGGTAAAAACAAATCAAATTCCTCCACTGTATGCAGGAACATTGAGTGAAATGGTCCTTTTCCAAATCTCATATAAAGCCCTGTAGTGTTTGCTCTCCATTTAACAAAACAGAAGCAAAAATTGCCACAAAGGGCTTATGAAGACCTGTCTTGTCTCAGTCAAAGCTAAGGAAATCCTGCTGCTCCAGTGAATCAGAAAGAGGATTTGTGCCCACCTTTAAGGCACAGGTACCCAAGCACTGAGCTGTGGGAGCACTGACCCAGCATGACATTATTACAACACAAGCACATCAGAGAGGATATCTGACACTGGCAGATCTGGACAATGCTTCCTGAGGTGGACCTTCAAAATGAAGAGTTTCAAGTACTTATTTTGCTCTTAACTCCAAAACTTGGTTCACCTATTTCTGAAATTCAGTCTGAACTAGAACACACTGTCAGTCATCTCAACATTGCATTTTTTAGTATTAACTGACAAGATAATTTGCGTCAAAAATACCTGGCACTCAGACAAAAAAAAAATCTCTGTCTTCAATTATACCACACAACACTGCAAAACACCATCAAAAAAAAATGGCTAAAGAGACACTTAAGAAGGAACAAAATTAGAGGATGAAGTCAACCTACAATTACCAGAACACGTTTTGATATATATATTCACCCCAGCACATGCTATAGGGAAAAACATACCCATAATATGCATATACATTTTTTAAAATGCATTAAAATGTCACTGCCTTTTAAATAATTCAAAATTGTCCTGCAAGTTTCAATAATATTCTGAAAAATGAAACATGTTCTCAAATTCTATTTTAGCATTGAAAATGAATACTTTATTTTCATACAGATTTCCTCAGACCAAGAAAAGCATGTAGATTTTTCAGATATGACAAACTAAATGCATTTTAAAGCCTGGATTGTTACTGAAATCTCTAAGCAACCTGAGCCGGCACAAATCACATGACCCAAATATTAATCCTTTTTATTATTTCTCAAAATCCTTCTGTATATCAGATATGGTTATTTTTATTATGAAAAATCTCATCTTTCCATGGCAATTGCCTTCTTTATTCCTTGTATTTAACTAAGAATAAAATATATGCAGTGAGTGGTGAATGGCCTTTAATGTGCCATGCAGTCACTCTAGTCATACAGTCCCAGACACGTGAAATAACTCTTTCCTTTATATAGCCCACAAATTCACTCAGTTTGGATGTATAACATTCTCCACACTCTTGTTTCCTTCCCCTGACCATATCCATTAATTGGTCTAAACCCTCACCTGCAGCTAGGGCTTTAAATTCCATTATACCTAATACTAATCAGATGTTTATTGCAATAGTAGATGCACTTAATTTACTGCACAAACCATGTGATTAAACTGTGGTGATTATATTTCTGTTTAAAGTTTTCCTACTGTCATTTTCAAGCTGGAGAATGATTTTCCAGACACAAGATTGAGGTAAAGTTGCAACGATTTTCTTCTGTCATTGTCACCTCAACCTACTCAGTATTTCCTGATCTGATTGCATAACTGGTTAGAAAAACAGATGGGCCCAAGTTCAGAAATACTGCTCAAAAGGTGCATATTTAGACATGCCAGTCATTATGTGGAAGGCATACTTCCATCCACCCTCACATATATGCAGTAAAATATTTTCCCAGAAATATTAAGAACATGAGAAACAGAATGAAGCACTGATAGAAGCATTTTTATCAACAAGAACAGACAGATTTATTATTTTTTAAAATTTCCTTAAGACACAGTATGTTACATGGGGAAAATACCGAGCCAGAGCAAAGATCCTCACTGCGCATACCACTATCCAGAGTAGCTGTTCTGCGGGAATCTGCTGCAGCAAGTATCTGTCTGGGATGACATGATGCTGCCTGGAGAGGGATGCCCTACCCCAAAAAAGAAAAAAATAATGGCACCATAAATGTAGGAGCCTACTGCCTAAAGGACTAATTCTGCCTTTTCAAACCTCTCTGGGTTTTGCTGTCTGTTCAAGTGTCCTTCAGGAATCAGACAGTTTACTTTAGATCATTACATGAGGGAAAAGGCCACCAAAAATTTAATGCAAACTCTCTCCATGGAAGGCTGAGATCAAGATCCTTCAAGAAACTGGGAAATTAGGGCTATTTAGATGGCTTATAACAGCCATTGTTAACAATCAAACATCTTGATTTAAAATGTGCTTGATAAAGTTTAACAAGATACATAGTTGGGCATCAGAAACAAAAAATAAACTACACAGCTTCAAGCTAATTTCTTTTGCTAGAGTTTTGGTGAAAATAAGGTGAATTGTTTGAGAGGAATTAAAAATGGGAAAATAATTACACATAATTAAGATCTCATTATCTTAGCAAGGCACTCAGAATTATAACAAAAAATTTCAGATTGTGTAACACAAATCTCCTGTAGTGTCCATCAAAATACCCCAGAAGAAATATTTTAGGAGTATCTCCAAAACACCAATTAACATCAAACACTTAAAACAAACAGTTTCATCAAGGTCACCATTTTTCCCTTGTTCTAGTGCACTTTCCATGAAATCTTTTCAAAGTATTCTGCAAACACCCATATCTTTTTGAAGCAGTTCCTATATGCTCACTATGCTGGTCTCCAGTCACTGGTGCTGACCAGTAAGAACAATTACTAAATAGAAAAAGGTCCTGCACTCTAAGGCTCGTGTTCAAAAGCAAAACACACGTGAATGATTACAAGTTCAGCCTGAGCCTCATGCTATAATGCCACCATAATTTTCTTAAGCACTCACACATTTCCCCTCGAAATCGTGCAATTATTTTCTAAGTTTTCTGAAATCATAAAAAAAAAGTATATTTTATAGAATTAATCAAGGCCGAATACAGACACCGGAGTGCCACTTTCCTTCAGATATTTTTTCTGGCACACATTTAAAGCCTTTTTTAGTCTTAGATTCTAGTCTATTCCAGCAGTTATTATTTTTTCCATTTTTATTGAAATAAATCAACATTTAATCAAATGTTTCAGTATTATTTACCAACACATGACATTGAAGTAGGGTCTCAAAACAAATTTGTCCTTTGTCCCATCCACTAAAAAGCCTTTGAGAAGAACCCTGAACTTCCTTGGGTAAAAACTTAGCTTTTACTCCAATTTAAGGGCCAGCTCTCCCTCTGCAAACAGGAGTTAATAATTAAGAGTTTTGATGTTTGCGTCTGATTTATCTGCAAGAATTCTGAGCTTCCTTCAAAGCTGGGGCCACTGATAAAAAAAAAAAAAAAAAGAAAACCCAACAACAAAACAGCAACAGTATGTGTTGACTTTTGTGCAGTCAAAGGCAGTTTTCGGAAGAAAGCAGAACTTGGGCACAGCCTGATTGCCCTGTCAGCTTTCCCCATGAGTAAACACCCCAGCACCCTGCCAAGTGACACGGTGACAACAGGTCAGCTTCCCTGCAAGATTTCTTAACCTTCTCCCCATTAGCAGGGGATGAATTGGCAATATGCTGTGCTCTTTCTCAGATCTTTCAGGAAAATGGAGACCCAATACCTTGAATTATCGCTTTTTTTAAAGCTTTCTCTCTTCCTACCACTCCACATTTCTCAAGAAACTGCAAAGCAGATACTGTGTGTTAATGGAAAATAATGATGGCAGCTAGAGAATTTAATGGAAACCTACACAAGAAAAGTGAGGTCTGGGACAAGCCTGGTCTGCAATGGTCTGTTTCAACAAAATAAATGGGCCAGCAAAATAATATACATTGACTTCATGCTATTGTTTCTTCTACTTATGAAGTTGCTATACCCCTGTTTATGCTCTTCACAAAAGAGAAAGCAAAAAAATTTGCCAGAAAACCGAACATTAATTATTATTTCTCTTCCACTTCTCTGCACTGCTAGTTACACAGAGAAAATGATAATGCTTCAGTGAAATTCCCCACAATATGTCACATTACCATATCAATATGATATACTGGTATCACCCAACAAAAATACCATGTTCCTCATTTGCTTATAAATTAAGTTATTCTCACTAGTAATTAAATGGAACATACACATACTATATAATTAGATAGAGATTTTTTTGACCCACAAAGCTGTAGTTAGATACACAAACTCATCAAGAAAGGCAATTTTACATGGGGAATGCCTGAAATTAGTTATCGTTCTCACTATGTAAAAGGTTTGCTATTTTTTCCTCATTTCAAATCAGAGTTAAGAGAGAAGATATTGAAAAGTTACAAATAAAAAAACAAATTGCATTCAAAAGAAAAATAAATATTAATATCAATACAGGAAAATAAACTAAATTTTATCAACCTTGAGACCAGGGTCTGTGAAATATTTTTTTGTATTTCCAGACTGACTAGTAAGAAATATTACCCAAAATGTAATGGATTCAATTTAACTCACCCTTAGAAAAAGAATATTTTGCCTTCAGAGAAAACATTCTCATCAAGATCAGGGAAGGCAAGTCTTAGGGCTCCACACAGGAATGTGAGTTTTATCACATCACAGGTGAAGGTTACAATCACATAACCAATAGTAATTCTTCAAAGGTATTTCTTTAAACATTATTAGGTGACTAGAACTGATATTTGTTAAGCAATCAATAGCTAAGCCATAGATTATCCCCTAAATCAGTTTTAGTAATAGTCAGCAGGATCACACGAATGTGGAAGACATGATCACATCGTGGGTCCACACAAATTGAGCAGCTTCAGATGGAAACACTAAGACAAAACTTTCAAAGAATACCAATAATTTGGTATTAAAGCCCCTTGTCAGAGATATGAAGAGCTCTGTAGAGCCTTTGCCATGACAGCCAGATGATATTTTAATTTCTGTCATCAGAGTTACCACAGTGACTAGTTTCCATCTTGCCTGAAGCTGCTCTTAAAAGAGCTTAAAAATATTGAGTTCCCCTAAGACCGTATGAAAGCCAAAGAAAAGTGAAGCTCAAATGTTCAACTGTTTTGCACTACTACTTAAATTGAAATAATGTAATTCACAACTACTGCAGTGGAAAAAGACAAGTAAATAAGGAAGTTTGGCTTCATTTTATGTAGTTAAGATGTCTATGTTTTTGTATATGTTTCTATTCGCTGCAAAAGCAAAAACTCTTCTATTCATTGGTGGCATTGTGTTCAATATTTTGTATTTGAAGGGCTCTAGTAAATATAAAAGTGACAGTGAATAAAATGGAAAAATATTTAGTACTCCAATCTGAGAGAAGAAACTTGCTATTGTGAATAAAACATTGATTGCTTAAGCCAATAAATGCTCTGTAATTCAAATATGATCACTAAATAGCCTTTTTATAAAAAAAAGTTAATTTTTTTTCTGCTGTCTGATTTAACCTCAGCTGGCAACTTACACATAGCACACAGCCTCTCACTCCTACCCAAGGAAAGGGGAAATAGAAATACAAGGACAAGACTCAGAAGCCTCATGGTTGAGTAGTTCAATAATTACAAGAAAAAAAAAAAGAAAAACAATTAACAATTGTTCACCAGCATTTGAATGATGCCCAGTTAGTTCCTTTTCCTGTCTTGGTAAATGTTGAGAAATGATCCCTAAGGTACGGAACATCCCTTTGGTCAGTTGGGGTCACCTCTCCCAGCTGTGTCACCTCCCAACACCTTATGCACCTGCCTCCTGCTTGCTGGGGGGGATGAGAAGCAGAAAAGGCAGTGATTACAACACCTCTTATCAACCCTCTATTCAGCATGAATCCAAGACAGAGCTCATACCAGCTACAGTGAAGAAAATGAATTCTATCCCAGCCAAAACAAGGATGCTTGTAAACTATTGTTCATAAGCTTTTTTTGATAACTTGAATTAATATATTTCTCCTTATAGAGAGGTTAAAGGATTTGAAATTTAGGTCCCTGATCAGAAAGTCATTAAGGCAAAACCAATAAATAGAGTTGTTTTCCTAATCTGGTAAATCAGATTATCTTAACATATTAGTCATTATTTTGTCTTCTCCAACAAAAGCTTGTCTTAAAGAAATCTTACTTTAACTCTTTAAAACTTTTGTAGTGATGAGAAATGGTTGTCTGGCAAAGGAAAATGTGGACTGAGAAATGATGAAAACTATGACAAGGCCTTAAGGTTTCTCTTGTACAGGAATGCTGCTGAATGGCACTGAGCTAATTGTTCACCTAATGGTTTGAGAGCTCTGACTGAAGGATAAGTCACTTACTCATATGCAAACAGTGTTCCAAGCTCTATTTCAAGATTTTTTTTCAAGCAAATTATTTTAATAGAATTCTTTGCCTACTGATTTGTCATTTGATAAGAATTTATGAATACTGTATAATGCACAAGGCATATTAACTTGGTAACACTCAAAGGTGTTTCACTTAGGACACTGGATATATTCTTCTGTGGAACCTGAAAGGCCCAATCGACAAAAGTTACAGGAGTAATTTCAGGTTCAAAACAGAGGAGCATGGTGAGCTGGTAGCAAGTCTGCAAAAGGAAAATATTTGTTTTTCTAAAAAATAATAATTGCACAGCAGAAATCAGGAGAGTTTCAGAGATTGCACTAGACCTTACTTGTATGCAATTGACACAAAGGTCTGAGATCTGCAATGGATGCTCTTCAGAGAAAGATGATCTTGACAAGAACTCATATTTGGGGCATATGAATATGCAAAGAACCATCTACTTTGATTTAAAATAGCAATGTTTTTAGAGGGGAAAAATAAAGAATGGTGTACATCTTCTTATATTTTTCCTCTGAATATCTGTCCCCATTCTGTCAAGTTTAGCTTGCAAAATTCCACATTAGGTTACCAGTGAAATGAAGTTTGCCGTCATGAAAATTTGGAAGGGTAGGGAAGAAAGGCAAGGAGAAGACGCAAACTGAGGGAGCACAACTTTATTTCATTAAGTGACAGAGATAGAAAATGTTTGCCTTTTTAAAGATTTTGTCTTGGCTTTTACTGATGGCATTGATCACTATTTATGTGCCCCCACTGAAATCAATCTCACAACTATGGCATTCTGATTCTTTATTTTGTTTTGACCAACAGCATTAATTTATACAGCCCAATAAAAAGGACAATTTTTCTCATCGGATGTGTTTAGATTTTAGATAAAGCAGTCAGCAAAGACATTAAAGATTGATTTGTAATATCCACCTTCTAAAACACCATTTAGGAATCTAAGTATGCAATTATAATTCCCAAGGTACAGAAATCAAGCAGTTCTTAGAAACTTCAACTGCTGACACTCATAAAAACAATGCTTGTCTACATAAGAGTGAAATAACCTGCATTCAGGGACTGAAAACCCCTAAAGTCTGAGTGTTTCTTGCACTGAAATCCACAACCATCTTTTCCTTATTTCAGGATTTTAGCTGTCACTGATTCATTCTGCAAAATGCAAGGGAGATTGAGTTTTCACAAAGGTTGGAGAAAATTTCATGCATTAGAAATACCTTGTGTTCATTAAATACCCTTAACTAAAATTATACTAAATCACCGGAGATTTATGTCAAATCCTCTGTATATCTTTTATGCAATAAGAAAGGCCACTGTGAAAAAAAAAAAAAAATCTCTCAACATGTGAAGATCCATTCATAAGATTCAATAGTGTTAAAAATAAACATGGTGAAGAAAACAGATGTTTGTGTTTCCATAGTGACCTTATCTTTTTGATCAATGGTGCAACTCTGTGAAAAGACATAAGGACTACCAAAAAAAATCTGCTTTTTTGACAGCACATTCTCCTTACATGCACACCTGCTAAAGGTAATAACTCTAAAAAAATTCTTTACAAGAACCTCCAAAATAAAAATCTGCCACAAGCAACTTCCTCTCCACATGCCCTGTCCTTTTCCCATGTTGTGGCAAGATATGGTGAGCAGCACACAGGCCAGAAAAGAAATGTGAATGCTGCACATCTTTCACCTATAATCCAAGTGACATTTCTCATTTATGTTCTTTTCTGGAGCCATTCTTAGTTTGGGACTAAGCATGGTTTGCTGAACTAATTGCTTGACACCTTGCTCTGCTATCCCCTCTAAAGAGGGACATTTTTTCTATCATTGCCTTGTATGCCATGACTTTGCCTCCTGCTCATTACTGATCAGCACTATCTTTAACACACTGCCTCCTAGCTGGGTACATGAGGAGTTGGTAACATAGAAAAGCAAAAATATAATGTTCTGAACACTGTCTTTTTTCTTGCAGGGTTTTATCATTTATCATGGAAAATTATGTTTCAAGTCAGTAGCAAAGAAAGGCATCACTGACAGAGAATACGGAAGCAGTTGATCTTACTATCAGTCACTTACTTCAATTCTGTTTTCCAGATGGAGTGGCCAGATAAGCAAGCAGGATCTATTCCATTCAGACCCTGGGTAGCTGTTGGCATCTTA
Organism: Zonotrichia leucophrys gambelii; assembly: GCF_028769735.1. Lineage (NCBI taxonomy): Eukaryota > Metazoa > Chordata > Aves > Passeriformes > Passerellidae > Zonotrichia > Zonotrichia leucophrys. The sequence goes on along the minus strand of NC_088173.1, from coordinate 21,176,256 downwards.
TTGCAAAGCTCCCATACCTTCTCAGTGGTTTCTCATGGTCAGCTCCTCACAGCACTGACTCCTTCTTCACAGCACAGCCAACAAACTCCATCTCTCTCCTCAGCCAGCTACCCCACTCTTTTGTAGCACTCTAAGAGCAAACAGCCTTCTTTATTTTTGTAATGGAACAAATCAGCCAGAGGACCACCAAAAGAAACTTCTCTCTGTTGTGTCAGTCAAGATTTGCCAACCTCCAGCTGGAACATGTCTGCCCATACAAAACTGGGAATGACAAGGATGGGACTTCAAGAGGTAATATTAACTCATGGACCTCAAACCTGAGCATGCGAAAGCACCCTGTCTTCATTATGCAATGTTCTTCCACTTCTTTGTATACTAATGCAATATGGTGGGCATATGTGGTCCTACTATGTGTACATCCAAATCAGTGATAGCTAATTTTAAAACTTATTTTATTTCCACAGATTCAAAACCTCAAAAAATAACCATCTTTAAGTATTATTTAAAATAATTCTAATCTGCTTGTTTTCTTTACTTTTTGCTATTGACTCTTTCCATTCAGTGAGAGCACCTAAGTGATGGTAAGACTCAAGATTATCATAAAGGACTGCTAGACTTGGATAATCGTGTAATCTAATGGATGTCTGCACTGACAGAGACTTGTCTGTTTTGTAGACTAAACCAGTATTTTTAGTTCTTACATTTCCCCTGTTAGTTTTGAAAAATGTCTTTCCTGAAGAAAAAATCTTCACCGCAAGGGAATAGAAGTTGCAAAAAAAAAAATCATTGCTTTACTTTGAAATTTTGAAAGAGGGAAATTTCAATTTCTAAACATAAGGTGAAAAGGAGTAATCTGGGGAGGGAGAAGAAGCCAGCAATAAAATCCCAACAAGAACAAAATTGCTTGGTACATGGATGGAAAACAGGAAGGAAAAACCAAGGCATGTGCTCTTTTCATCCCCATAAATATGGTGCTTTTTTTGGCATCTTTGAAACCTCATGTATCTGCTGAGCCTATCTGGCCTTTGAAACAGGGAGTCCAGCTGAGCTCTGCTTACATGACAATACTTTAAACAGGAGGCCAGGGTGCTGTAAAAAAACCTGTAAACGCAATATCTGAAGTTGTACACTCTTACAGCACCCTAATTTTAAGCAGATTTCAGCAATCTGCTTTAGCTGAGTGTCCCATTTAGGTGCCTGTGTAGTACCATAGTCCAGAGTGACAGCCTCAATCCATAGTGCTTACATCCCTGCATTCCTGCAGTACCTATAGCCTTTACTATCACTCTCACCACTGAGTCCTGCTGTGCTAGGATGCATTACACTGCATTTCACCTGCACAATTTTTGTTACAAGTGCAGTAGGAGATACAAAGCAAGGCACAAATATAGGGCAGATAATGGAAATGTTTCTTGCAAATGTGGAAAAATGCAGTAGGAAAATAATTTAGGTGCAAGAGAGATTTCTATTGCCATCTTTTTCAGGATGTACTGTGGGAGCACAAATACAGAAATTCAGACACAGCACAAGTTCCACTGGAACGGAACGTTAATTAACTAACCATGAATTATTCAACATCATTTAGAAAAGTATCCTGAAGGGGCATATATTCCATAAGGATGTTTTAATGTGCCGTTTCTCACTCTGTGCCTAAAAAGGTCAACAGGGCACTATATTAGCATGAAATTACTTGACAATATGACTTGATTATTTGGATTTCAGCTTCTTGGCAGCACTACAATGTAGACATTTTTACAGAATTTTGCAAAAGATAAATTGCTATTCTAATTGTAGGTTCATATATTTTAAAAATTTACTTTCTGCTCTTCCGTGTATCTCATTCCCAACTAGAAGAATCAGGCTGAAAGCAATTAGATGATGTTGCCAACCACCTGGTCTGCTAACAGGTTGATGAACATTAGATATTAATCTAAGCCACTTAACATTCTTTAACAGGAACAATAGTTGTGTGGATCAAATAATCTCTGCCAATCAATCAACATGGCTGGCCATTTGCTTCAAGGGCTTTCATATTATGGAAAACTATTATTATGCTTCCCATATAATTAAGAGGGCTAACACCGTGCTATGAACAGAATTAAAAAAATTACTCCCTAAAAATGTAGACTTTTCATTTCTGAATTAGCCTGCTGTTAGCCCAATAGTCCTGCTGTTAGCAAAGCTGTGCACCAACTTGGGAAGCGGTGCCCAAAACATCTTTCATTCAAACAATAGCCTTACACACATCCTCTTTATCACCCTCAGTACCAGGGGAAAACATAATCCTGTGCTCCATTTGAAAGGCAGATTATGGCCTGATCACGTGCTGGCCTTTTGGATGAAACTCCCCTTTCACATCTAGATAGAAAAAGCAATTCTTAGAAATCTTGACCAATAAAGTTCTAGGTAAGAAGTAAATGCTAAACATGGCATACATAAGGTGTACTATGACAAAGAGGTAAAAAAAAAAAAAAGAAAGAAATACAGTATTTGAAAATAGGTAGCAATGGAAGAATTGCTGGAAGTTCTCCATGTTAATTTTAATTTAAGCATATTGTTCTTGGTTCCATATATACATAGCTGACTGATAAAAAGAAGTCTATCAGGGAAGCTTTATCAATGCACACTTCAAAGACTTACCGGTTTAAAAGTAAGTGTTATACTGCTCCATCTAGGTAAACAACTGGTTAAGTTCAGCAGTTTCAAGTACCAGATTTATCATTTATTCATGAAGAAATAACTTTAAATCACACACACAATTCCCCTCTCAAATAAATAAACTAAAACCCATTATAAAATATGAAAATACAGCAGTGCCATCCCTTGTTCTAGTGCATTTGTTACAGAACTGAGACAGTTGGTGAGCATTCCTTTATGGGTATTGCTGACATGGCCTTGAAGGGCAATGGGCCAGGAAGTCATTTAGCCACATCAGCAGACAGCAGTGGTACAGGCTGGCTTTACCCTGCACTTCCAGAACACCAGCACAGTGCCATATTAATGCCTTCCACCTGGACACGGCTCATGGGCCAGGGCAAAGCCAGTAGCTTTGGCACATGTCTCTGACTCTTAGAAGGCAAACAATCTGTATTCAGATTGTCCCCACAGGGAAGAATATAGCAAACCATCTTTCATTGATGCTTTACACACAGCTGATAATTTTTTTCTCATACTTACAAAGGCTTTTGAGTTCTTACCTTCAAAGTGCACATTATGCTGTAAACCAGTAACTGCTAAACATTATATCTTCGAGAATCTGTAGTCTAAGACATGCTATAAAGATGACGCAGCAGTGGAAGAGAAAGCATGAAAGATAATGATTAATATCTTAATTATTTGGAGGCAAAGTCCAATAAGCATGGAATGTTTTAATTAGTCTGTAGAAAGAGGGAGCCTCCATTCAGGAAACTTCCACTATGTTGTTCTGTGGTAACCAAATAAAGCTTCAAAGGTTCCAGCTCTGGATGCATGTGCATGTACATATGTATGTACAGATATACACCCAGATAATTTCTGCTTTAGGAAATATTGATTTTGTGCTGTAAATTATCACTCAGAGCAGAAACTCTGTGGAGAATGGTGCATTAACAGCCCCCAGCAAGCAGGCATGCAGAATAATTGTATCCTGTTTGTTAGCACATTTTCTTTTTCACCAAATGCTATGTCTTGGGAGACTTTGTCAGTCTGATATTAAATAAGTACTTCTAATCAAGGAATCACAAATGAGTTTGCACAAACAGCTTTGCCATACTTTTTTCTTCTAGGATGCAAATGTATGTTTTTTAATCAAAATATCACACAGATGTCCCTGGGCAAGCAAAAGGAATGCAATTTCCCCCACTCCTTTTTAGAAACCACAGGGATTAGCATGACCACATCAGCAAAGCAAGAGTCATGGCAAAGTTGTAATGGGAAATGACAAGAGAGGAGCATAAGCTGTGTTATCACTGTGGGCATCTCTCTGCTGTAGCTGAAACAGATTTGGCCACAAAACATAGTGGAAAAAAGAAAAAGGGAAAAGTTAGGAAGCAATAGAAGCCAAGGAACTTTCATAGCATTCGAGTCTCCATTAATTGTATCTTATTAAACAAAGGCTTAACACCAAACACATGTGAATCTTCTTTCCCTTTGGGGATATAAAGAGCAGGAAAGATGGGATTCACTTCAACTAACAAACAGAAAACATGAGAAATACGAGAACAGAGAGGATAGAAATGTACTTTTTCAGATTGGCAAACTATTAACAATACTCTTACTGTGTTTTTTGGGGTTGTTTTTAACTAGATCTGTTAGTACTTGTTTGAAGGAGTGATGAACATTCTGTGAACATGATGTGTGTTTGCTTAGCCTCCTCTTTCACAAAAAGAAAAATTGACAGCTGTTCTTCAACATGGATGCTGTGGAAATGTAAAATTTTAGTCATTTAAGTCTTAGATAATTAAAAATAATTGAATTGTCCCCTTGTTTTTTCCAAGAGTGTTTCCACAGCATTCACTAGAAGTTTTCTGGCTTCCTAAAGCTAAATAAGGTGCGTTTTACATAGAAGTTGACTGCAAGTGCTAGGAAACAAAAAAATTATGTCAATGTTGAATTTCTTTACAATATTGACTCTTGAAAATTGTTCTGTACTACTGAGAAATAACTGTGGGATTTTTCATACAGTCTACTTTTTGTACTTTGCTAAAAAAAGAACTTGAAATGTTTTGATTAAGATTCACTATATCAATGCTGAGTTGTCTAACCTTTTCATGTATTTTTGTGAAAGAAATATGAACCTCCTGGTGAGTTACATGAAAAGAAAATGGCAACTGAAGTTACTGAAAACAGAATCTTACTCTCCTTTTACTGAAGCTAGTATGCTATAGAGGCTACAATGTATGATTAAATAATATAGAAAAGGAAAGGAATAAAAAAAAATTCAAAAATTTCCAAATAAAACTAAAGACTTAGATGTAAGAGGAGAGAGCTTTTTGTTGATTTACTGCATTTGCATATATGTCAGGTTTAAGCTTCCTAAAATTCTCCAGCTAAAATATTATTGAATTGTGCTACCTGGAAAAATATGGCAGCTTTTAAAATTTAAGCTGTCACTATATTTCTGTTCAGTTTTTCTCCCAGTGACTGAATAGTCAAATTCTAACCTCAGTTATGGGGATGGAAATGAGGGTGGAAAATCTATCTTTGTAACAGCTGCTACATTTCATTTCAATATGTAGCCATGTATTTTTTCCAGGGTATTTTTTTTTTAGAAATTACTTTACATAATCCATGTTATGCATTCCATGAATCAGTTCAAGCTCTAATTTGATAACTCATTAAAATATGATTTAGATCTATATATAAAGAAAAAGTTCAAATGATAATAGCAATAATCACCAGCTTGTCTTACTTTTTAATTTACAAATTAAGAATTACAATTACAAGAGATAAAGGGGGGAAAAAAAAAGTGGTTCTAATCTGAATAGAATGTGGTCCTCGATAGAAAGAGCATGTACAGGAGTAGCATTTTCCTCTGTGCCTAAGTCATCATAACTGCCAAGATTCACACCAGGACTGTCCGGTTAATCTCCCCCGAAAGGTTGTGGTGGTTCTGGTCCGCCCAGGGAACGCCAAGTGTCCGGTTTATCTCGGCTGTTTGAGGGGCCTGGAAGGCCCGGAGGTGGCCTTGGGGCAGCCCGCGTATCGAAGGACGAGAAGAGGCTTCAGTTCTTCTTTCTGGTTTTATGTTTATTAATTGTTTATCTAAAAGATGTTCTTTCAGCCAGCAGAGATCCGCACAGCAGTCAGCCATGGGCACACTGTCTCTCCCTCCGGGCAGCCACGTATCTTTATACCCTTTGCTACGTATACAATATTTATCATTTTTCCCCAATACCATCTATTGTTATAACTCGGTGTACTCTTAGTAATAACCAATAGAAAGGTGCCACCGTGGCCAAAGAAGATGGAGGAGAGGAGGAAGAAGAAGAAGGACAGGACACACCCCAATTCCTCCATCTTACTCCTCTAAACCCCCCTGTACATAAATCCTAAACCTTGTGTCTCACCCTCTAATTAGCTAATCTTTCCACCCTTCACCCCGGTGAGGCCCTGTGAAGCCCTCATCCTTGTCGTCTCCTGTGTAGGGTTAAAGTCCAGCTACCAGACACTTCTGGCAACATTCCAGGATCCAGGGTCTCGGTGGCTCAGATCTCAGGACTGAGATCTTGAGATCCGACACAGGACTACACAAAAGGGCAGCCACAACAAAGCCTTAGAGATGTAAAATAGTTCCCACACAATAGAAAGCACCAAAGCAAACCACAGAAGATTAAGTAAAAGTTCAGTCTTCCAAGAAACTGATATTCAGCATAACACAGAGCCACATGAATAGTTCTCAAAACGTTCAGGAACTAAATATGGAAAACATATCTGCTTAGCTGGAATTTCATTGACTTTTCTCACAAAACTCAGAGCTCCAAACCCCTTGAGCATTTGATAATCTCCACCCTATAGTCCTTGAACACTGTGATTATTGTGTCACAAGCTGACTTTTCACAAGCTCAAGGAGACCTTCCCACAATCAGTTCATGCAGGTTAGAGGATGCTCACTTGGCACAGCCCCTTCCACTACTGCTGAGCTGATTTTTTAATGTGTTTTTCCTCCTCATATGTCTGCTATTCTCAAGAGTCTCCTTCCTTTAGATTCCCTGGCTACTTGGCCCATCATCAGGCCACGCTAGCTGTCCCTGTGTCCATTACTGAAAACGAGTGTGATGTGACAAAGTTGTATCAGGCACCCAGCCTTACAGTGGCATCAGCTGGGCTGGGAGAAGTGGTGCAGATGCTCCTCCTTCCACCTGCAGCAACTTTCTTTTATTTAGTACAGAGTAAATTGCTTAAAATATGGATAGATTCACAGAGATAGCAGATTCATTTCTCACTGGGAAGAACAGCAAGTTACTACATTCTTTATTTTCCGATTTATCAGGAAGCAAAAAGTACCTGCTTCCATGACTATAACAATTCAAGGGAAAATAAACAATCCCCAGTCCTCCCTATTTATGGTACAACCAAAATGGGTACAAATCCTTAAAGATAATTAACAAAATAGAATGGATAGGTGAAGATGTTTTGTTGTTAAGTCAATATTGGAGAACAGTCCCCCCAAACCACTCAAAAACTTAAGCAGAACTGATGCTGTGCTTGCATACATCACTGTTTTACACGGCCAGCTACCTATTATGTGGAAAGGCTGGGCATCACTACAAAAAAAATATCTTTTCCTTAATTTTGTCTCCATCTATATTCTACTGAAGGCAGAAGAGGGGGAAATGCTTTGGGATGAGTTGGCTGTTGGGTGCTTAACACCCAAAAAGACCCTGCCTTTCTTATGAGTCAGCAAAGTATATTTGAAAGTAAATGTTAATGAAAATTTGCACCAGCATGGAAGCAAAAGAGAGGGTGGAAAACAAAGGTGTACCAGAAAGACTGAAGATGTGAGCAAAGATATGCTTTTCAATCTGTAGCAAGCCCTTCATTAAATTTCAAGTGCTTGAGCCATTCTTCACACATCTCAAACCCACATGTTCCCACACACTTAGCTTTTGATTATAAATACAACTTTCACATTTTCCTAATGTCGAGTAGCTATTGCTTTAGGCAAAGTAGTACTTAACAGCATTCTTGAGTGTGAGAAATTTAGGGTAAGGGGAAAAATCAGCTCTATTTTTTTAAATTTCCAGCCCTGTTTAGAGTAAACATCAGTTGTCTCATCAGCTGCTATTATGACAAAGAATGTACTCCAAGTGCACAGATGTGGATCCTGGAAACAAATTAGGCCTAAAAGATTTTTTTCTTCTTCTTTTCATAAAAAGAGCTAAAAGACTGAATTATGTGCTGATTTTAATAACAAACAATATTGGATGACATTTTTTACTTGACAAAGTGTGATTTCTTCCCAACTGTTATTATTTCAGCCTGAGATTTTTTTCAAAAGCATTAACCCATTAGTAACTGCTATACCTTCAAGCTGAATTAAAATGTGAGAGAATATATATATGACTTGATTGAATGTAAAGTACTTCCATCCCACCCTCTGAGAAATTTAAAAAGACTGGAATTTTCAGAAGTATATTCTGCAGATAATCTGATTTGCTCTTATTGTTTCCACCTCAACTCTAGAGGGGAAAAGGAAGTGCTATAGCCAGCCTTAAAAGCTTATGTATATTGACAGCTGGATAACACAGCCTGATGTAAATGGCTCTAAGGCAATAATTGTTTTCTGAAAACACTCAAGATATTGCTTTACTTCTGAAACCATAGCCAACACTATTTTCTGCACATAGGAAACTAAAATATTTATTGCAGGTATCGCAGAGGTAAGAGACTTATAGAAATCATGACTTGGTCCAAATTTTGCCCAGGAAGTTTTGGCCAATCAGTCACTCCTTTCTCACCTACAGTTTGCTAATTGCTCACCTGTATCAGCAGCCCCAAAAGTAATAGAAATTTAAAGACTCTAATTAATGAAAAACCCACAACTTTGCAACTACTTCTACTCTAATCAGATTCTTTTATCTCTGTGGCTCAAACACTGGACTTGTTCATATTAAAGTCAGAGACAGGAAGGCTTATGGATACCAGTATTCTCTATGGAAATCTGCACAGAGGTTTATCTCTGAACAGGGTTTGAAAAGAAGAGTGAACTGATCAAAGCCTGATGAATATCAAAGCATAAAAGGAAAGCATAGAGGGGAGGGCAAAACACACAGGGGGTGTGGAAGCAGGAGGAGAAATAAATGCAAGCACATCCCAATTCAATCTCCTAAATTTCCAAGTTCGCAACCTTATAGTAAAAGTAAATACAATTAAAATTTGATTAGTATTGTTATAATGATAAATACAGTAATAAAATATTACTCCAAAATAACAATTTAAAAAATCACTACTTTCCACTGATCTTCCTTTCCCACCATCTCACAGATATGGCCCAGTATGCCTAAAACCCTTACAACTGCCTAAATCGTCTGCTGAGCTATTCTTATGTCTTTTGCTATGACAAACAGATTTGCAATCAAAACAGATCTGCTTATTCAAAAAAAGCAGGAAATCATTCTTTGTCCTCGTGTTTTGCTTGGGCTTGGATACAACTGATGAATGAATGCATTTCCTGAATGAACAGTTACATATTGTTTGACTGAAGTCAATAATTATATTCATAATATTAAAGTAGTTAGTAAAGAAAGATCCTTACATGACTATTATACACATTTTATAAAGTTCAAGCATGACAAGTGTTTCCACAGTAGCTATTGCAATCTCTCTTACTGTAGCTCAATTCTCACAACAAGAAAAAGATTTATAAAAATTGTGTTTACATGATATTTCTCATTCCCAAGCAGGATGCAACCAGGGTTTATGATGCTTCTCCATCTGCCAAAATCAGGCAAACCTATTAATATTTTCCATATTTTTTAGGCATTCCTTTTCCACACAATCCTTTCCCAAGTAAGGCACAATTGAATTGTTGAAAAATGCATAACTCTCAACAGCACTAGAGACAGCTTCCCTAAACAGCATGCTTCTATAACTTTTCCTCTCTATGTTTCAAAATATTCTGAGTATTCTTCCAACCAGATGTTTATTTACAAAAATGCACCATGTAACACTCTCTTCTTATCACATCAAGGGAAATTTTGAGACATTGGATAAGTCATTGTATCAAGAATACTTATAAGAAAAAAATAATATTTTGAAATATTTTTAATGCCTTAAATGTGAAATAGCACAGTCCTTAAATGTTCTTTTTAGTCATTTGGTGGCAGTATTTGCAAAGCATTTTCAAAGTCTTTCTGCTATGTGAAAATACCATCTTTAACTCTTGATTCAGCACTCACACTGTAAAATCCACTCTTGCTCTGCCCGATAAAGCCCCATTTTGTACCAATAAATTAAAAAAAGAGTAAAAGACCAATGGTTGTGTGGACAGTAGTGTTAAGGATCAAAATTAACCACAATTCCTTTGTGTTCTGTTAGATTGCTTTAAAGATGGTGTCTTGCAAAACTGGCAGATCCAGCATCAAACACAACTCCTCATCCACTTCCCCAGGGGTCTCCTTCCTGTCCTGTTCTCCCCAGACACCAAGAGCGAAATGCAAAAGGAGAGGTGTTTAACTACACCTCTTCCTTTTCTCAGGAGCATCTGTGGGTTCCATTTCTTTTTTTTTTTTTTCTTCAAGCTATCTCAGAACTTTACAGTAAACAGGAAACAAACCCAGTGTTACACTGAAATTCAAAAATATCACCACAGCTTTGACTTTTGCTCACATCAGGTATGCATAACATACACATTACAATAAGCATGTATAGGTGAATTTTTGTAGAAAATTTTAACACTTTTTTAATCTAGTGCAATAAGAATTTGCTAACAAAATAATTTATGAACTGCTATAATGCACCGGGATTTGACAAACCCAAAATAATTTAAACTGGAGCTTGAAAAGATTGAATAAATTCAATCTCACATAAGTCAAATTTAAATATATCCCAGTTTCTGCAAGTCTTGCTGAGAAATGCTCAGTGAGAACTCTTCAAAGTTCAAGATGACAGCTTTCCCATTCCTGTGTGATGAAACACATCTATTGAGTCACCTAAACTGTGAGAAAAACTCCAATATAACATACTGTAAGTTTAGGAAGTCCCTGTTAAAGCAGCAAGAACTAGAAAGGTCAAAAGCATTTTAGTTTTACCAACAGACACACCAACATGTAAACATTCACCCTAACAAAAGCAAAGCTTCATAACCTTGTGAATCTAAAAAGATACTGGTAAAGCTATTGCAGAGCAATAACATGAATCTTTATCACAAGAGGGTTCTTTTAAAACAAGCAACCTATTTAGCAGTATAATTTAACTACAGCATTATAATCCCAGAATATATTGTACCAGTTTGTTAGTTTATTGCATAAGAAAACAGTGGCGCTTTCACAACTTCAACAGAACACTGCCAGCATCAGTAACACTTGTTACTGCACATAAATATTAGTCGAAATTTAAAAAAGAAAATAGAAATTTCAACACAAGAACAAGAATAGCAGTAAACAACCAAGGAATTATCTCTCTGCTCATTGCCTTATACAGATATTGAGACCGTGTACAAATTGTTGATGATGATCATTCCTGCTTCTCAATAAATATGGCCCTTGAGAACAACTGCATCACCTTAAGAAAAGCTCCATCACTATCATCTTAATCTGAACAACTGTACAACACTCACTGGTCTTAATTTTTTTTTCTTTTAGATTCAGGATATGGATATATTAGTTAGAAGGTATGACACTTCAAAACATGGCAAGCAAGGAACTAGGGGTGACCCTAGAAACACTTCAGTTTTGTTTCCCATACAAAGCAAGCCCGATAGACTTCTGTCTAACCTAGGAAGGGCTATCTGCACACTCCTTCTAACAGCACCTTCTGGTGCTTCTTTGCATCTTCTCAACAGGTGCAGGTTTGAGCCTCAAGGAGTTGGGGTATCAGCCCTGGATCTATCACTATCATTCAGCAATCCTCCCAGCAGAGCAAACTTGAGAGTTCACTGGCTCAGAGGTGTCCCAGGCAGAGAGAGGTTGCTGGTTGTGGTCTGGGAGAGCTCAGAGGGTCTCACTTTGGGCTGCTGTTTTTAGAACCACAAGAAAGGTGGCTTTAGTCATAGTAATCTTCCATCCTGGCCACAATTCAGATCAGAAAATTTCTCTGAAAATTTGATAATGAAAATATTATCCCACTTGGGGTGTCACTCAGGCAAGCAGAAAAAGTTCCCAAGCCTGTCTGTGAAAATCCATGTTCTCATTAGTTCCTGGGAGCAGACAGTGTTTCTGATAAGCTCCAGAGGGGCTTAGCCCAGGTGCAATTCATCGTGGCCAAGATCTGAAGAGCATTTCTCAATTGTAGTGCAGCTGGAGGTAGGTGAAAATGCACCACCAGAGGAGCAAAACCAGTTACTCAACTTGAGAAGCCAGGAATTGGATTACATTGCAGGGGCTGTGTTTGTACTCATGGAAAGCAGATTCTAAGGAAAGAGCTGACAAATCTGTGCAAGACTGGGCACTTCCTCAGTAGTGGATTTGGGTTTTAAGTCAACAAAAAGAAGCACAAAAAGAGCAATTGACGAGCAGCAAGTTCAGCAGTCTATAGTGACACTTTTTGGTAAGGATAGCACATCATTACCACCAATAAGTACAGCTAAAGTGGTGCTCAACAGCACACACAGCTCTAGCAAACAATAACTCAGAACAAGCATAATATAGGATTCTTTGTACAGAAATCTCCCTTAATAACCATTTTCTTGCAGAATATGGTTCTCTCCCTCTGCTAGCCACCTGTGCAGCCAGTTTCATTGTATTTCTGAATCCAAAAGACAAACTCAGGGCCACATTCTTTAAGCCTTTTAGACAAGGTGTTTTCTGTCACCTCTGAGGCTGCTGTGGATCTTCCTCACTAGAAAACCAGTATTTATAAATCACATCCAAATACTTGCAGATACCATAGGCTGTTGTCTTGAGAGCCTACAGTTATACTCTCAGGCTTTAAATCCACTGTGAACCACGAAACAGCTGTTTCTCATTTATTTAGTACAACCCATTTACATGTGTGTCATGGAGAGCACCACCACTCAATGTACCATCCATGGGATATTTTTACATATAATTACTGTTTTCTAAGCCATCCATGAGTGCAATTATGCAAATTATACTCCTTGTATAACCTCATGTCTCAGTTCAACAAAACACAGAGGCATGTGCTCACTGCTGAAAGCTCTCAGTGAGACTGCAGAGGTGAGCAGACTCACTGTGAGATGAGAACCCTCAAGTTGCATCAAGAATTTTGAAACATTGTTTTTCTTAATTATTAAAACTTGCTGCATTTGTTGTTTTCTTTGAAGAAGAGGTGATGACTATTAACTCCAGAAAAAAAAAAAAAAATTTGTATGGAAGTCTGTGCTTCTAAATAGATTTCTTCCCTTAAATCTATTCGTTTTCCCAAAGCCTTAGACACTCATTTTAAAGGTACATTATGAGATAACTTTGACTTAGAAACATAATATGAGCATTTCTTTGACTTTCAGGGGCAATGCTCATCTTTTCTTTTAATTAAAGGTACTCTCATTTTTAATGAGAGTACCTTTAATTAAAATGTACATGACATTTTTATACACATAAATTAAAAGAACACAAAGTAACTTCATGGAGTGCAATAATGTTGCAAACAACATATCACAACCATCAAAATAAACACTCCGGCTGCAGTTAAAAGCCAACTTCGGTTTTACAGTTTAGAAATATAGGCTAATCAAATAAAAATTAAAATTTCAGGCTATGCTCTGCTCACAAATGTCTCTCTCATTCAAATCGTGTTTCTCTCATTTCCTTCCTCTTGACCTTGAGAAATAGCTATTTACTACCTCTACATTTTCCTGCATGTCACAGTCATTTTCAATGACCTACAATTTTCAATGACTTGCTACATTTATGTCTTCAAAAACTCAGCACTTTCTGTAAATTTCTAACATTTAGGCATGATCTCAGTATCTTTATAAATTAAATGTCAGTGTGTCTTTATCGCAAGCTGTATAAAGTAGTTTTCTTTCACATTTTCTTCTAAGTCAAAGCCTGTCTAGAGATTAAAAAATAAAATGCACACGTCATCATTCCCAGCTTGTGTAAATCAATACATACTTGATAAGCACTCATTTATGTTCCATTTTGGTCATTTTGAACTGATGGAATAGTCTGCTGCTTATATTAAATAATAAAAGTCAGGATCAAATTCTTTTAGCAAAAGATGAATTTAAATTTGGTTCTGGACCAAAAGAACTCTGAAGATCTCATTCAACTGAAATCATCCTATGATTTAAATTATATTCTTTATATTTCTTGCTTAAGTCACTTAGAATATTAACGATTGAAGTATTTCTCATGAGATCAATTTGGTTTCAATAAGGCTATTTGAAATATTTCATGCTGAAAAACAAGACAAACTTTGAGGCCTTTTAGTTTTGTAATGGATGTTAAATATTCAGGCCATTAGTTAACAATAACCCAAAGATTTTAAACAGATGTTATGAATTATGTAATATTTCACTGTAGCACTAAGAAGAGATGCCACAACATAGAACAAGAAAAAAGTTTTATACAAAAATACATACTAAGACCCATTTCAGATGCACTAATGCATATTTCAGTAATCTAAATTATATAAATCCCTCACAAACTTCTAGATTCTCGGAGAAAAACATGCTTTTCTGCTGACATCTACATGAAGCATTTTGATGGACACGAACGCTTTGAGTGCAGAGCCTCCCATATTAGACTATTAAAATGTCTAAACACAAAGTTTAAAACCTCTAGGCTAAAGAAAATTGATGTGGCAAAAAAAAAAAAAAAAAAAAAAAAAAAAAAAAAAAAAACAAACAACAAAACTCCCAAGTATTCAATCACATCACATCTAGCTTCCTTTATGTATGGAGCATTTTACTCAATGTTGTTCTGTTTACTAGAAATAAAGAAAAAAATTAAGAACTCTACTGATTTTCAAGTCTTTATGAAAAACACAAGTATCTCACAAAGTGTGGCAATTTTTTCCTCAGAAGCAACACTCCTCAGATCACAGGATTATGGAGGTTGGAAAGACCTCAGGAGACATCTACTCCAAACTTGTGTTCAATATATGCTTAAAAATACTTGAAGCAGAGCACATGACAGCATACCTCCCTGTAAAGACATTGGCACTATTCAAAACTCATCTGCAGAAATACATCCTGAGAGGAGCAGGTCTTCAGCTCAAATCTTGTTCTGCAGCTCGACACCAAGGACAGGAACAGTTGCACCAAAACCACTCACAAGACTTAATGGGGGAAGTTACTCCACAGGGAAAAGGAGCAGGGGAGAAAAAGAAATAGGAACTCTGGACACTCTTAACATAAGTCTGTGTGCTTTTCACTAAAGCTTCAAAAGAAAGGGAATCATTCCAGATAGAATTGAGAACAGCATATATTTATATATATATACATATTGCCTGATTTAGGCAACTGTAAGGAAAAGGCATGAGTCTTAAAGGACCTCAAACTTCCAAGTATTTTATACAGTTCCCTGTATGAAGCTTAATTCTGACAGTGTTGCTGCAAGTGAACTGCACATCATTTCAATTCCTAAAATGCAACTCTAAGGTATTATTTAGTTTAACAGCATAATTTTCTACTGCATAAAAATAATCTCCATAATACTGTATAGAAATATAGATTAGATGATTTTTCATTTTTAAAAGTTGTGTGCATATCACAGGAGAAAATTGGATATTTTAAATAATGTGTTTGTTCAAGTCAGCAACTGCTCTTTTCACAGGATTTCCCACTGGGCATATATTGCACAGTTTTTTAAAGTAGACTAATTATCTGAGGCCACGTTTTATAAACAAACTGGTCACCAGAGGAAGGAGCGAAGACACAGAAGTGCCATCATCATTACACTTAGTCCAAAAAATGTGAAAATTATTTACAGTTCTCTTTATCTATCCTAAAAAGCAGCACAGCTTTTTGAAGTACCCTTCAAATAGAAGCGTAGATCGAAGAATTCAAATTAATTTATTTATAGGAAATTAATATTTTTCTCAAATCTCTAGCATTTCAGATGTTTGATATCATCATAGAATTTAGAGTATTATAAGTGGAAGCATTTAATTAAATTTTCTCAATAAAAGTTAAATTAAAATTTCTATTATTTCTTCATGTTTTCTTTAGTTGTGTTTTGCATCATCAACATACTGGGGGGGCATTTCAGTCTGCTTTAGTACAGAAAAAATAAAATGGCAATAGAATGACATTGTAATTGAAATATCTACACTGAAAGATGGTTTTTATGATGATACTTTAATTTTACTGTGAATCCAATCTGTTTTAAAATTTCTATCATCTTAGTTTTCTGGAAGCAGATGTAAGTGTGAAGGCAAGCTCAAGATGAGGAACTACGGCACCTGGAGTGGTACTTAAAAGCAATTGACTATAAAAAATTGAAAAGAAGTGAAATTTAACACAACAGTTTTCTTATTTTCATGAACCAGCCAAGATTATTCACACACACTTAGAAACAATGACGATCTCAAGAACTAAGCAGGAGTTACTTCTCTGGGAAAAAACAAACTCTGTGAGCAAGCATGTCCCCTCTCACTGGGAGAGGTGGCACTTACCTGGAGGAAAGTTGCAGTTAATGCTGACTTGATCCTACAGGCACAACCTTTGGATGCAGCTGGCCTCTCCACAGTCTCCAAGTAGCTTCAAGTTGGTTTAAGGAGGTTTTTAACCTCCTCTTCAAATGCTTCCAGAAGAGCCCTGGCTGCCTACCTCTCCATGCCCATTAAACAAGCCACAGCCTCCAGAACAGAACACAACACCAACCCAGAGGCACCAAAGAAATCTCATCTATGTGTAGCTACCATCACAAGCACCTGGGAAGAGGTTGCCATAAGTACTGACAGCTGTGTAAGTAGGAGGGCTCAGGATGGCTGTTGGAAGACAATCTGGCTCCTTATTCTGAAAACCTGGTAGTTTTTTGTCCTAGAGGAGGACTAACAGGCCAGTCAATGGCCAGATGGAAAAAGTTAGGAGACAATCTAGCAGACTGACACAGGCAGCTTATGATTTAATACTAGAACACAGAAGCCCATCAAAATGGTTCCAAATGGGGTCTTTTATTTGTTTTAATCTCATTGTTTTGATAAAGCCTGCATGTCACAGTTTCTTCTCACCATTTACCTCTTGCTGAGGGCCAGCTACTGCGTGGTGGCCTTGTGGTCCCAAATCCTGCAGGACTTCCAGGAAGACATCACACCTGAGGCAGTAAATTGTTGAATTTTTCCCATGGATGTCTGAACTAGGGCTGTCTCTGTGTAGTGCCGGAGCATTCTTTGTCTTCTAAAGATTGTTAACAGGCAGGAAGTGCAGCTCTGAGCATGCTGCCCGCATATAAAAGAAAATATGGAAACCTAGCACCATAAGAAAGAAATTAGTAAATAGATTGCTATTGTTCTAAAAGAGATGGCTACCTATATGGCAGATGGCAAGAAAAATGGATGGAAGCAGATGCAATTTTTAGAGTGAAATACCTAAAATATTCCAAGTTTATTTACAACGCGCTAAGGGAACATTCAAAAGAATGCACGTTCGAACCTCAGAGAAGCTATATGGGGTTTTGTTTGGGAAGAGGAATGAAGTCTGCCATGTTGGCAGTGCAGCATGATAGATCTTGCTGCAGTGGCTCTGACTGTGCACTCAGAGTGTAGCTTGGCTTAGAGCTAGATTTCTGCTTTACGCTCAAGTTAGTATAATTTAAAATCTTGCTTTTCAGTTCTAGGCAGGCCTGATTGTATGACTGCACAGTGTTTGCCTGCTACACTGGAAGAGACCTACATTCCCTAAAGGAGGAGATTATGACTACACATATGAGCCATTACAATAAGAAAGAGGGGATGAAAATGTTCTGAAAAATAGCAGAGGATAAGCTGTTGCCAGCATTGTGACCCTCTCTCTGGAGGGATGATCCTTAATGATCATAATTAGAAAAAATGTTCCTGCATCAATAAAGTAAGAAAAAACTAAAGAATTTTAATATCTTGAATTATGAAAGGTTATTTCCAGCTTCACCAATTTAGGGCTCAATTTTTAAAGCCATATATTACACAGAGAAAAGAATATGACTTTTTATTATGACAACAAAATACTTTGAATAGTTTGAATAATTAGTGAAACAATTTGACAATACTCTGAAAGGAAATCAGAAGACTCAGAATCAGCACACATAACCTAAAGACAAGCTGAAAGATTTTAAAAATCAGGATCATTATGATTATCAGAAAAGGTTAGTTTTCTCTTTTCTGCATATTCTCAAGACCACAGACTTTCTAAGCACTGCATTTCCCTACTTCAGGTGATCAGAGCAGTGTTGAACCTTTAACTGGTATCAATAAACTCACACAAAAAAGCCAGGACTGAATCCTTTACTGAGACCCATTTCTCTTATTTAATAGCTTTTATTTCCACAACTGCTACTGTATTTTGCTGCTATTTTCCCCTACAACACTAATTTTAAAAAGTGGTACCTAGGGGTGGAAAGATAAGAAAAGCAGATGGTTTTGAAAATGAAAGGGTAGCCTATAAAAAATAGACAAGGCAAACACCATTGGGAAAAAATGTGACTGAGTTTAAAAGAGGAATCTATAACTGAAAGGAATGTAGAGAAAGGGACAGGGAATGATTACAAATAAGAACATAAGGGAATAGCTGAAATTAATCAGATAAACCATTCTCATGGTCAGGATAATAGGATTTGCTATCAGTTTAGGTGTCTCAGCTGAGAATTTAATTTCATTAAAATTAATTTTTTTAAAATTTTTCAGATTGGAAGTCAAATAAATGTCAATTAGTGCTTTTTTTAGAGCTCTTTTTATCAGTACTTTTTATATGCACATGTAAAATCAGAATCTAAGATTAATTCTTTTGGTGTGATTAAAAATTAAGGCATCATACTCAAAATATCCTTTTTTCCTACTCCTCTACCTCCCCCCATCTCTAATATCTAGATACCTGTAGGATAAAAATTATCAACAATCACTGCCTGGTATAGATTTTTGTTCTTCACATGCAGCTGAATACCTCATTCTACCAACTAAATTGTCTGTTTAGTAGGAATAGCATTTTACAGCTAGAATTTCCTGATTATCTTTCCTGATAAATCAGTGATATGTTGAACACCAAACAATGAGAAGATACATAACTCACAATTGCATTAAATCTTTTATTCCACTGCAGGTGTAACATATTGGCATAGTCATTAAAATAGACTACTGCAGAATTTAACTAACTTTTTTAAAGGTATTAAAAAATCCCTCAACAGAAATACTCTCCCTGGCTTGAGGTTTTTTCCACACCCTTCTGGAGAAAGCAGTTGTTTACTTTCTCCTAGGTAAAACAAATTAATGTCTAAGGTTTTCAACAACTCAGATAAGGGTTAAGCTTGTTTTAGCAAAAGAAAGCTCCTAATCGACTTTCTAATGTAATTTACTTCACATTTATTCCATGAGTATTGCAAGTTTGAATTGTTTTAGCACACGAGATAAGAAGGTCTTAAGGAAGGATATGTATGGTGTAGAAGCAGTAAATGACAAATTATCCTTTTCCTTTTAGTACTGTTTTCAAACAATTCTTTTTTAGTGTTCAGTGTTGATCTGAAGGAAAGTTTTAAAATGCTCTGAGTGTTCCTGCTGTCTAATCAGCTGTACCTGTGGCATGACTCACAGTCTGACTGCTACTGAGGCGTTTGTCCTTCACCCAAATCATTCACTAGATGACACTCTTGCATTACAGTACACCCTCTTTGCTATGCCAGACATCACACTGACTCCTTATCAATGAGAACATACATTTTAATGAAAACAACGAAAGAAAATGTTTCATATGTTCATGACATGCTTTGTAGAGAACAATTCATATTTACAAGTAAAGATGAAAACCAAATTTTAAAAATATTGTAATACACCAGGTACTACTAGAAAGCAGTCTTAAAGTAACTGTACTTTTGTCTGAAGCTAAGATGTTGTGCTCAAGACAAAATAAAGAAATGAGAATTTTTCTTAATTTTTTCCCCATTAAATTATTGCACATATTTCTTTGTAGATTCAAAGTATAGTAACAGATTTTGTAAGATTGAGTCACTATTTTTGTATATGGCCTGAAGTAAAAAGCAAAGAACAAATAACAAGTAACTTCTTTCAACAATGAATATTTCTTTCACCTAATTACATTGGAAGACTAAATTAATGAATGCTATTACATTTTTTTTCTCATTTCTACCCTGATAGGTTGGGATTCAAAGGATTTGTCCAGTAACTTAAAAGAGCATCTTCAACAGAAATATGCACCTAAATGCTTTATCAATTCAGGTTTATTTCTCCAGCAACTTTTCCAGTCTCCTTACATGTTGCTAGATGTGAAGATGAAGAACAGATCCATCACACCTTATTTTGTCACATGAAGAGAGGTTATGAAATTAGGAACAGCCAGTGCTGTTCATGCGGTACTAGAACACATGAGAATATAGTGCCCCTCTAAATTTGCAGCATGTGTACAATCTGCAGAAATATTCCAGGTAAGATATCTACTGTTCCAGACACAGACAGTGCTGGACAAGTGGTCTCTTGTAGAATCTACTGTGAAGATTAAGTTACCACATCTCAGCAAGGGCCAGCAGCAATTTTGTATCTGTAGGAATAGCATCACCTGAATATAGTGCTCTAAATCTTGGAGTTTAACAGAGTGCATTTTACTCCTTCAAATAAATCTGCTCTAAAACTTCCTTTCTGCAGAGAAGATCATGCTAAACAAAGTTTAGATGTTTGTTTTCTTTGTACAATATATTTGTGAGTACACATGAGCATAATTTTTGGTACTATAATTCTTTCTAACATATGTGTGCAATGCCACTGTTTTCTCATTTACTCAAGAGTTAGACTCAATGGTCCTTGTGGGTGCCTTCCAACTCAGAATATTCTGTGAATCTGTGAAGATATTTCAGAAAAGTAATTTACATGTATGCTTCCATGAAGACTAAAGTTCTTTTTTTCCTCTACAATATATTCAGTTTTCTAACAGAAAAAATCTTCTTGGTTGCCCTGGTTCCAGCCAAGACACAGCGAGTTTTTTGTGCCAGCCATGAGAGGGCAGAGCTGGAGCCATGTGGGCATGGCCAGGTTGGTTGTTTTTTACCACCTCAGGTCATTCCAGGGCTGGGGGTAAGGGGCACTTACTTCTGAGAAGGCCATGGTGGGAGGGAGAAGCTGTTTGCAGTTGTTCATTGTCACCTGAGGTCTGCAGTGAGCATTTTTGCATGTGAATCACCCTCTCTTTTTATATACTTCTGCCATTAATAATGTCGCTGCTACTGTTGTAGCTCATTTCTGTTTCCAGTAAATTGTTCTTACCTGAGCCCACGAGCTCTGCCTTTTGTGCTTTCTGTTGGGGGAGGGCTGGGGCTCCTGAATTTTGGGGGTTTTTTAGTGGTAGCACTAATTTGGGGAATACCATTTCTAAACCACAAAATTAGGGTAGAAATATTTTACAAGTTCAAGTTATACACCTAGTTGCAAGAAGTTCATTTAAAGCATTTCCCAAACTGTCTACTAGGATGCAAATGTTTCCAGCTCATGATGTATCATGATGCTACATGACTTACTTTAAAAAAGAAAAAATCTTAATTCAAGGATTGGATTCAATATTTCAAAATTTCTGTGGTTTTCAAAACACTTATTAATATTTGAATTTAAAAAATTCATATTATTAGTGATTTTCAGTCAATAAAGCCCCAATTCAGATGCCTAATATAGTTTGAAGTGATATTTGTCCTTCTAAATATTTTAGGAGTTTTTTCCATTTCTAAGCACGCCATCCACTCCATGCACTTCTGCAGTTCTGTTGTCAACAACACTCTCAAACTCCTCAATCTATTTTCCTTCTGAAAGCTGGTCCTCTTATCCTTCATTCCTGGTGGACAATTACATACTGTCAAAAAAAAAGGCAGAAAAACCTTCAGCAGAAAGATATTTGACACTTGTGTGGGAAAACTGAAAACACTAAACCCCATAAAAGGAGAGCCACAGATGGCAGGAGAAGCAGCTGGAAGCATGGTTCATTTCTCCTGCTTTGTTAGGTCAATTAGATTATGTGAGTATGTGCCAGGTAATGGCTTTTTCCCTGAGCCAGTGCAGCTTTCAGTCAACCATCCTCCTCCAAGCTAGTTAATTATACATGTCAAGGATGTGTGATTTTAATGACAGCTCTCAGGTTGACAGTGCAAGCAGCTCTCAGTGATTCAGAAACCAGCAAAAATGTCGCTGATAACTAGACATTAGAAATGGCCCACACTCAATCTGCTATTAAAATTTAAGTCTGTAGCACCAAACTGTGGAAAAGGAAAGCTGATATACATCTACATTTATTCAGAAGAGGAGGACAAAACCAAGAATATTTTTTAAGCTATAAAGAAGGAAGAGAAGCAGAGAAGATAACCCAGGCATCTAATCTTTAGATTTCATTGCCTGCATTAAGTCAGCAGTTTGAGACAAAACCACTCCTGACAGGTCTCACAATGAGTTTTGGGTTTCTATATTAAATTACTCTGCTCTATGAAGTGTTGATTATTAAGAAATATAGTTTGCTAACTAAGACTTACTAATTTCCTAATTACACTTCTCCCACACTGGTGCACATTTAAGGAGCTAGAAAGAGAGCAGCCAAAGAGACATGAAAAATCATAGAGATTTCTACAATTAAAACATACACCAGTAATTTATTATGTGTACAAACATGAAATGTCACATCTTACAATAAGAGCTGTAGTCAGTGCTGTGAATTTTAAATGCTACATGAGGATGAATATCATAAGAAAGATGGAGAAGGACTTTTCACAAGAGCAAGTAGTGACAGAAAAGGAGGAATGACTTCAAACAGAAGGAGAGTAGGCTTAGATAAGATTTGAGGAAGAAATTTTTTATTATAAGGTTGGCACAGGTTGCCCAGAGAAGTTCTGGATGCCCCATCCCTGCAAGTGTTTAAGACCTGGTTGGACAGAACTCTGAGCAACCTGGTCTAGTAAAGTTGTCCCTTGAAACTAGATGGTCTTTAAATTCCCTTCAAACTCAGGCTATTCTATGATTATATGATGAGCTTCCTAGCAATATATTTCCTATTGGAGTATGCTTTTCTGAGAATTTCAAACAGATTTTTTATATAAATCAGTGTTCCTTTTTTAGTTATATCATGTCAAAGCTGAAACTTTTCACACAGGTGGCTCCCTGAGTAGCTCTTCAGGCACTGGAAAATTGTCCCAGGGAAAAAAAAAAGATTATTAAATGAAAGTTTAAAATTTTGTCACAGCTCAGTTCCTATATTAAAAAAAAAAAAGAAGCTGATTAATGATATGGAATTAAATCCATAATGCTCAAATTCTTCAAGAGTATGGTATAGGTAACTCTGCATGCGCTCAGAACCAGATTTATTCAATTTCTATGTTTGCATAGTCAACTAAGGGATACAAGAAGGAAAAAGAGTGCATATAGAACTTTTTTGGAATGGTATAATGACCACTAATCTGCCAACCTTGAAGTCAGCAACATTTTATGAGTTATAATGAGAAATTCGCCTCATGTATTCCTAGACCACTCTGACAGTAAAAGCTGGGTGGAGCTGCTGGTTGCATCACGAACATGTTCTGCTGTTTGCACCTCACCTTTGCCTCCCATGTGCTCAGCTTTCTCCACTGCCTTGCTCTAGCTCAGGAGGAAACAAGAAGTAGCAGGATTTTACAGAGCAAGATAGAGCTTAGTGACCTTACAGAGAGGAGGAGATCACAGCACCAGGCAGCTGCACTTCTCTCCCTTTTGCATTCCACTTCACAGCTTCCCAGAGGAGTTCTGCTGAATCCAGAACCAGGTGCATAAAGTTAGTCTGGACTTGACCACAGTCTGCATCCAAATGATGTATTTATTTCAATTGCTGTTTAAAACCGAGCACCACAAAAAAACCAACAACAAAATAAGAAGAATCAAAACATTTTCTATTAGAAACCCAGTAAAAAGTCAGATGCATGACTGGCCATCAGAGATGTTTTTCTGTGTTATATTTGTATAATGTTTAATGAAAAAAAAAAAAGTGAATGGCAAATATCAAGCACCAGGCTCTGGAGAGGCAGGACTACTTGAGCCACCTCACAATTTTTTCTGGACAGGAAGGTTGTAAAGAACCACTAGTGAATTACTTACATTTTTACTGTCTCCAATGTTATGGCTCTTCCCAAGTAAAGTTCTATGATGAACTTTTTCTTCTTTCTTCTAAGAATGACATGGTCTGAAAAAATAATGAGGTAGCCATAGGGCTTTTCTGCAGATGTGCTGCTCTTGAAAGGCCACTTGAGACCTTCCTATTCTTATCTCAGATGCCAGCAAGTGTCTGATCACACTGAAATAGCTCACTTGGGAAAGGCTGTTGGCATAAGATCACTGCCCAGAAGCTCTTCACGCCAGCTCTTGGAATGAGCCAGCTGCTGTGAAACAACAGCTGTCCATGGTGGGCTTGGTAAACTTATTTAAACTTATTTAAATTAGTCACCATATTGTTGTGACACTAAATTGAAGGTGAAACTTTTCAAAACCACACAAGTGCACAATCCTATGGAATCAGCAATTATAATGTCAAAGAACTCCCAGTAATTTTGGCAGCCTGACCTTGTTACCAGTTATAAACTTGAAAGCAAGATGACAAAACTTTTAGTCAAGTCACATCAGTACCTGGGAAACATTTACAACTCTCCTGACCCCTAGCACTACCTGTCAGTGTGCTTTTTGATGGCATTAATTAATGTTGAAAACTCAAATGAGGCAGAAATCCAGGATAGTATCTAAAACAACATTAGCATCTTTCATTTCAAAAAGACAATTTAATGATATGTAATCTGTCCCAACATCCGCAGCCAAACAATATCAGTAGCTTTTCTTCAGTCTTGAAAAGTAGTGACTCTTTCTGCTATCTTCATTCTCAGATGATCAATCAAATAATGAAAGCCATTTGAAATCCTGTTTCACTGAAATATAGACATTATAGCAAGTAAATTAATTACCATCTCCAAAAATAAAATCTTTACTGGATGCAAATTTCAGTAATGTTGGTCCGGCAAATCACAAAACCATGCCAATAGGTTCTATTAAAAATTGCAGATTTTTGGAAAAACAAAGAGAAATTTCAGGCTTGAGAATTTTGAATGACAAAAGCCTCTTGATTAGGGAACACTATTTTTTTACAGAGGAATTTGCAGCTATTTGAAAAACAAAATATGATACTTGTTTATTTGGGATATAAATAAAGAATTAAAATAATTCACCAGCAATTTTTTAAAAAGCATAGACAAGGAGATCATTACTACTCAACTCATGTCTGAATATTTTCCTCACTTCAGAAAACATGGGTAATCAAGACTTTTTTGGCCCCTGTTCCTTTTATCACTCATGATTTGCTCAACCCTGAGATGAGCTCAGTTGGCTGGAGCAGAGTGCTAGTGATGCCAAGGTTGTGGTTTTGATCCATGTGTGGGCTGTTAGCTGAAGAGTTGGACTCAGCAATCCTTGTGTGTCCCTTCCAAGTGAGAATATTCTATGATTCTGTGAGTCAGAAGAAAATAACACTAAGTCCTGTCTTGAAGACCACTGCTAATGAAAAAGCCTGCAGGTGACAAAGGGAATAATTAAATCAAACACATGGTCAGAGTTTGCTTCTGTCATATATGCATTCAAGAAACAAAAGTCTGTTGCTTTGAAACAGGCCTTTACAGCTTACACCTGGCTGGATACGAGACAGCTGAGGTGTAAAAATTATAAACTCACCATAGGGCTTTGTAAATCAAGACACCTCTGCAGTGGCCATCTGACCTCTTCTGTGTGATGGTGTGGAGCAGCCAGTCCAAATGGGGGCATTAAAATCTTTTCAGGTAACTCCAAATTCTGTCTGGAAAATACCAGAGGATGCCTTTTTCTCATTCCACCTTTCTCATTACTATACACAGCATGCAGAGCCCACCCCCCTGCAATATGTACAACACAAACAGCACAGTGAAAGGTGATACTCTAAGAAACCTTCTGAATTATTTATTTGGTGAATGATGCGTATAAACTACTCCTTGGTCTGGCTACACTCTATATAAGTTAAATATAGGATATCTGCTTTATACAGAGTTGAATATTAACTGACTTTGGACTGAGGTCTTGACATTACAAGGAGTACTCTCTTGTAAAATTAGATCCAAAATTAATACACGAACTTTTCTTCATAAAAATATATAAATTTTTATATGACCAAATATCTGGCTTGTGTTTCAGTGTTACAAAATATTACAAAGAAAGAAACACATTTGTTAAATCATATTTTCTGATTCACAAGGAATAAAAAGGTAGAACTACAGTGTGAAATGCTCCAAACAATTAGCCTGTGAAGTGCTCCGAGGCTTTTAATGCTTTTCCCCTGAAGTACTAAAAGGTTGTTTTTCTTTTGTGAATGTGATTTCAGAGAGGAACAATGTACATTAATTAACATAAAAACAGGTTTTTCAGTGTTCACAGGTCTCTTAAAATCTGCTCTTTACATCTGGTGCTGAATATACCCTTTAATGTAATATACCCTTTAATATTTAAAAGATTTGACATCCACTGGAGGCTTATCATTCATTTCATGAACACTACTTAGGATCTAAGCAGGTTGTATGAGACCTGCCATCCTAACAAGGTCTCATCTTGAAAATACTTACGATGAATGGTCCTGAATAATTCTCCTCTGGAAAGGCTCTGATCACAGCATTTGTAAGCATTATCAGGCCTGACCTATCAGCTGGATTTCAAATTTTGTTTTCTTGATTGTGTTAACTTTAACCAGGATTCTTGGCCTAACTCATTTCCACACACAGCTGCACAAAAGCTTGTGCCAACAAAAGAAAAGGGGTGGCATAGAAGTGGGACTAAACTAAGTGCTTCTTTCAGCTGCAGTACATACTTAGGCTGCCCAAGAGGCTTCCTAGCCGCCTTACCAAAATAACACTTACCTTTCTCAAGTGAGAACAGGCTAAAAACCTATATTTTCTTCAACAATAGTTTCATTATCTCAAAAAAAAAAAAAAATAAGACGGAGCAGAAGCAGCACCAGGACAGCAAATCAGAGTCTGTGTAGTCTGAAGGTAAGGACAGCTGGATAACTACTGGAGTGCAAAAAGAAAGATTTCTTACTGAGTTTTGCTACAGTTATTGTGAATATGTATTTGCTATATGCCTACAGCTTTCAAAAGTACTCTAACTGGGATAGTGAGAGAAGTGCTAATGAAGTAAAATCATTTAAGTAAATATTTTAGATTAGATAAGAATAGCTCTCCAAAGTTGTTACTAATTTCTAATAAACAAGACTTGATTAAGAAAACAACACAAAACTGAATGTAGCACAGCTCATATCAAGCCATAAATCATAGCTAAGTAGTGTTAGCAAAAGACCTCTACAACTGAACATCTATTTCTTTTCTATATTTTCATAGTTATTTAAATATATTTTCATGTACTTATATTCTTTATTAGCAAAAACTTTCCAAAATAGGAAAAGTTAAACACATTAGCAGAATGACTTTCCATATATGTCTTGTTGTGGAAGTATTGACTAAAATAAAATCTCGCAGGTATTTCTTGAAAACTAATGTATAGAGCCCAGAAAATTTCACCAGCCTCATGATATAGGCTGATAGATTATAATGAAATTACAGATTATAGATTATAACAAAAATTCAATGCACAACATGGTTTAAGATATTCCTCATGAATGAAAACATTGTGGAGTCCCAAGGGATTCAGTCTCCTCTATAATTCACCTATTAAACTAGAACAGTTATAATTGCTACTATGAGACACATCAAAGAGAGTCAATAATTTTATACTCTTATGTCAGTGTTAGCTTATCTTTGAAAAAAGTGAATGTTCTGGTGGGCACTCTTGTTGGAGCTGAAAGCTTAGTTGAAAAAAGGACCACTGAGTATCAGCACAGCAAAATGCCAACACCAGTAACACAGTATTTCCACTGAACTCTTATGATACAAAGTAGGAAGAATTCCTGTTGTGTGCTATGCTGACTTACCATTTAGCTGGTGGAGAATAAGCTACTTCATCCAAAATAGTCAGCCAAATAGTTATTTGCATGATTACAGAGAATTGTCTCATTAAAGCGTCAGTGCCCAGATTATCAAGTCTCTTTTTCCCTCTTTTTTTATCTTTGGCAGAAAATACATATGTGACTGGCATTATTAAAAGTTTAAAGAATGCTGTTTGGAACAGCTGTTAGAAACTATTTTCTTTGAGACAAGCACAGTTGAAAAATATACTTTGTCCAGTAATCCTTTTATTAAGACTTCAGAGTGTAGAGACAAGAGGACTTCCAAAAGAGCTCAGAGCAAAAAGACTGGTGGAGAGAACTCACTCAATAAAAGCCCATATCAAACTCATTCTGTCTAGTGTTAGAGTTCAAATGTGAGTCACCAAGACCTCCTTTATTTATTAGTTACAAAATTGGTTTACAAAATATTTCAGGCAACATAAATATGCTTTAAGCTAACAATCACCTCAAAAAAACCAATAAGAATAGCAAAAAAAGAAATAGATGTATCCGTATTTCTGGTGCTTCAAGCAATTTTCTAGTCAAATTTATAGTTAGTTTTATCATCACCTTCCAGATCTATAATTTCTATCAGAAGAAAGAACATCACTGATTTTCACTGTTAAATTGCCTTCCATGGCTGTCTTGACTTGAAGATGGAGTTATCTCCACTATGATGAATTCCTGGCTGCTCTTTAAGTGAAAAAGATTTTTATTGTGCAACAGAGATGTTTATCAATGCAACATGTAATTCAAAAATAGACTTTCCTAAAGTATAGTGAGCCCCTCTGTGGATTCCTTCATACTTTGTTCTCATGTTAGAGGTTCCCTCTAAAAATGACAGCCAAGATACTTCTCCAGCTTTGATTCAGACAGAGGGAATCAATCACCTTCCTAAAAATTCTGTTCATTGTAAACAGATTCTTTAAAGACTTCAGACAACCTATTTATGAAAAAATTTTGCGTAGTATTTAAAAATGCTTAAGTTCAATCATCAACTCTAAGAGTAAATTTATGAATAATTGTCATTGCCAATTCCAGTTCTTCTATTGACACATTTTCCAAACACTTACTACAAAGACTAATTTACAGAAAGCATACCATTCATTACATATCAACTACCTGAAACAAACATCTGTATTAAAGCTGTTTCATAAAATGCTTGCAGCTCGTCCTAAGCCATTCTTAGGGGGCAAAGTGCAGTAAAGAGAAATGTTTACCTTGACCTTGGAATTCCAAACCAAACCCGCTCACTATTTCCCTCCAGAGCTTTTGGGAAAAAAAAAAACAAAACCTCTGTATGGTTTCCTGGCACAGATCACAGTAATAAACCTCATGCTAAGGTTTTGAAAACCACCAAAACTGTAAAACCATGAACTGAAATTCTTCCTAACACATATTTTTCCTTGACCACCATCTGTATAAACCAGCATTGTCCTATAACCTGCACAATACAGTCAAGTGAAAATAATGTTCCATTTTATCATCCATGAATGTATATTTTAAATGTCTTCACAGCAGAAATACAGATTCATGCTTAGTAAAGAACACAAAAAAATTCACAATATTTATATTATAAAAAATAGCAA
This sequence comes from Zonotrichia leucophrys gambelii, assembly GCF_028769735.1. Taxonomy (NCBI): domain Eukaryota; kingdom Metazoa; phylum Chordata; class Aves; order Passeriformes; family Passerellidae; genus Zonotrichia; species Zonotrichia leucophrys. Next base: position 21,146,919 of record NC_088173.1, on the reverse strand, counting down.
ATTTTTATTAAACCTTGTTGTTTCATTGTTTAAACAGAAAAGAAACTTGCACACCTTTATAATTAGTGGTTCCATTCTGATTCCACTGAAAACAGCATTGTTTGGGACTGTGTCACAGAAATAACCTGGAATACTGAATACAAGCATACTGAAAAATATAATTCTTAGCTTTAAAGTCCATTTTCAAAGATTTTTTTATATACATTTCTATCACTTTAAGTCAGCTCATGGATACTTTAAATGTGCAGAATGCACGTGAGTTTCTGATCCTTTTCACATGAGCATCAGAATGATGAGCAATACTGAATTTATGGGATTAGAAGTGAGTCTAGAAAAAGTACTACTTACACAGCACTCCAAACAGAAGAACTGCTCAGCATTAAGATTCTTATTGCAAAGCAAAAGAGCTGCTGAGGAATTAGCAGTGAGAAATGATAACTCTGTAAAATGTATCCTGTAAATTGATATGAGAAATGCAGCATGCTTTTGATATACTCTCAATAGCTATAATCTGGAAACATATTATTTTAAAGAACCACTTTGCTCTACTTGTACAGACTGCTATTTTGTTTCTTAACTACTTATCCTGAATTTCAGATTCTTTCTTTCTTTAAAAAATGAAAAAAAATGGAAACAAAATACTTGTCAAAGTTGGTGTTATTATTAAGATTTAAACAGGAAAAGGAGAATACTGTAAAATTCAGTATTTTCCACAGGGTGATCACTCCTAACTTCTAAATAAACTTAAATGTGCCAACACATTCTTCCACTAAACTTTTAAATATTGTGGTCTTTCTAAAAAATAATTATTTTTCATACAACAAAAATCCATTTTCTATGTATGCTAACTGGTATATTATATTCAATTATACTGATTTTTTTGCCTGCAAAATGTATAGCATTATTTTAGAATAATATTTTCCTTACATTGCCTATTACTTAAAACTTATAATAAATACATTTAAAAAACATAGAGAACAAAAAAGAGTTTGACCTGTATACTTTTTCCAACATACAGAAGACTAGGCATAACACAAATTTTTAAAGAAAATCAGTTTAAAATGTGTATCTAGAATATGCATAAATTGCTGTTTCTCCATTTACTTACTTTTTCCAATCAGTCTGAACAGTAAATAAGTGTAACAGACAAAACTTCAATATGTATGCAGAACAAAGTATCTTAAATGTTTGAAGAATTTTAAATTGTACATTCTCCTAGAATATATTTTCTTTAGTGTAAAAATTCTTAGTACAAGCATGGTTTGTGATGAATTTCTATTTAAATTTTAGATGAGAAACACATTATTGAATATTAATGAAAATTCTTTACTAGTAGATTAATACTCAGCGTTTACTATGGTAATCCAGTTTTACCGCATAACATTTATTCTTATATTTGGACAATTTCCATAATTAGCTAAAAGATGGTTAGAGTTAATATCACACTGTTGTGTTCAGAAAATGTACATATTTTCATCTTTGATCAGATACAATAGTCATTACACAGTTTGTATTTATCTTTCTAAACTATGAAGTAAATTACTTTCAACGTTTTAGAAAACAATCAAAACAGCTTTTATTGTTTCAATTTTATCATCTGTGAAAATATAAAATGAGCCTTTTCTTAATTAAGAAAAGTACTTCTTAAAAAAATCTAATTACAGATGGAAAGACAAATGTTTGGTAAGGACAGGTTCCAGAAACTGTTAAAGTACATACCTCAGTAATGCTTTGGCAGATGGATAAGATGATTGAAAATTTTTGAACAAATTGTTGCTTCTTTGACGCACAAATTGACTTATTAATTACTGAATGCGCTGTATACAAGATTTCTCCTTTCTTTTTTTCCTATGTTTCTTTGCTGAGTCCCAAAAGATTAAGGTTTTTTCATTACTCTCAAAGGATACATTATCAAAGATCAAACCATGTGACTGGAGAATTATTTGTCTTAATGCAATGTATTTGCACCTCTTGAAAATAAATCAAAAAGTGGGTTTTTCTACACCTGGATAGATCCCTGGGCATATAGAAAGGTTTTTATGAGACCAGATTTTCAATTTTAGGTTTTTTCTGAAAAAGAATCTATTATATTCTTAGTGATAACACAAGGCTTTTGCCACACAAAGATAGACCAACATACATATATGTATATATATATATATATATATATGTATATATATATATATAGGATGAGACTTCCAGTCATAATAAAAACAAGGATGTTTTAAGTGTTATTTCCTTAGAAGATTTTCTAAGATTTTTTTCCTGAGTCAACACTACTTTAGCCTCTAATGTAAAGCACAGCACCTTACAAGTAGCTATAAAGAAAGTTAAGCCCATCCTAGGAAATAGTTTTCTTAATGGAATTATAGCATCTTACTCTCACACTTCTGATCTATACAGAGGATGTAAGACAAATGACTAAAATAACATACATTTTTTAAAAAATTCAGCTCAAGCACTCTTCATCAATCTTTTATGGTGCTGGTAATACAAGCATAAGCTCTTTATTTTGTGTCTCTTGCTTTTTGTCCAGACAAAATCTTTTGTTTTCAAGGAGTAATCAAGGACCCTGAATTAGTACCTATGTGTGCAGTGCTTATCCTAGGCAAACAGAGAATCCACTCTTTGAGTGTGCTCTACCATGGGTGCCTAAAGCCTTCATTCTACACAACCTTCAGCAGCACTGAACACATCAGTACATAATGTCCCCAAACCACCAAAGACTCCTATATTTAAAGCATGCTGAGCCTGCACAGACACTGCCAAAGAAAACTCCCTGTCTGACCATCCAGGATCACTCTGGCATGACCTGGGCTGGGATGGGAGCACCTTCACAGCTACACTCACACTCTCACACCAGGTTTCCCCTAGCAGGCTCTCAAATGTCTCTATCGCTAAAACAATGTAATTTTTATGCAATAACAAAGTAACAGCTCAAGCTGGGTGCCTTCAATACCCCAAGTAAAGGAGCCCCGGGGATTTTGCAAGCACAGGAGGCTCTGGGGGTCCCTGGCTGTCTCTGGGTGTCCGGTCACTGGGCACAGTCCCCGCACCCTTTGTTGTGCCAAGGGACAGAGCTCCACCAGCCAGGGCTCAAACTGCACTGGTGCTGCAGCTGCACACTGAGCACTGCAGGGACTCCTCAACACTTCCACAGAGTTTGGGAAGGGCCCTTCTCCAGGTGCAGCCAAAATAAGTGGATTTACTGCTGTCCTTCCCCTGAAAGCCAGCTTGAGTTAAATGATAACAGATAGACCCTGTGTTCCTTCACAGTGACCTTACTCAACCACTTTCTCTTGTATTTCAGAAAAAAAAGGAAATAAGGATTATCCTTTAAAATAAAATAAAAAAAAAGGATCATCACGCTATTAAACTAAACAAAGAACTGTTCTTTTAGATATTATGTGGGTGGTTAACCTAGTTATAATTCCTGAAAAGCCTGCATATGTGAATTTGTAACCTAAATTCCTTGAAGATTAGTCCATTTTCTGTGAAATAATTATTTCCATTAAGGAAATGACTGTCTTAAACATGGAAAGAGCCAATACCTCTAGTGGGTATTAATTCATAAAAACACTTCTTTTTTTTTAAAGACTTTTTTAAAAGTCTCTATAGGAAAAAAAACTATTTCCTGCAACATATCTTCCAGATTTATAGAGCAGGAATATATAGCAATCAATACAACTGTCGCAGTCGAGGCGGTCACGACATAAAGCAGAGACCACAAGTAGTCTCAGTTGGTAACACTTGGCAACAGTTTATTAATGAAAATGGCTGATCTTTTATACACTTTCCAGTTGTTTACCCTTCTTCTACCTTAGCTATTGGCCACAATAATTCAATATCATGCCATTGGTGAAAAGTTACTCTGACTCCACCTAACTTTCTAAAATCGCTTCGTCCAGCTGCAGAATGCTCTTATCTTCTTTCTCTCGATCTCCTTGGTTACGGCCTTGGAGAAAGCTCCTTATCAGCTTCTTCTTCTTCTTACTTCTTGCTCCTTTAGCTAACAGGCCCGCTGCTAGCCCCTTCCACAATTCCCCCTTTTTTGTTTTTGAACTGTAAATACAGCTGCTATGGATTTTTGCAGGGCCCTTTGCAAAAACCCAAGCAGAGAGGGGACACACAAAATCACAATCACAACCATCAACAAAATTCCCACTCTTAATACAATTGTTCCTGTCCTTCATCCATCTTCAAGTACCGATATATGGTCTTAGCCAGTGTCACCCGCACGCTCTGCTTCAGCTGCAGAACCATCGATCCCGTCCTTTCCACACGCTCTAGGTAAGGTTTGACACAGCGAGCAGGAACCCATCGAGGACCATTATCTGTCAAAACACAAGCATAACCCCTTCCCCAGGTTATCAGTTCCACTGGACCAGACCATATACCAGTAATCAAATCCTTGACCCATACCTTGACATTTCTATGGAAATTCGGTTGCTTAGAATTCAAAGAAGAAAAATGGCAAAAGATTGGAGATAACTGTGAGTCAGGTAGGGGACGCAAGAAGTTTAACACATAAACAGCTTTATCTAATCTCACTTGAGGTGGCTCCTGTTGCATTCCCCCTTTTTGTTTTTGAAGCTGACGTTTAAGAAGTCCGTGAGCTCTTTCAATAATTGCTTGGCCCGTGGGGACATGTGGAATACCTGTTGAATGCTCAATGCCCCAAGCACGAAAGAATGCTTGCATTTTGTGCGAAGCATATGCTGGGCCGTTATCTGTTTTTACATGACACGGAACACCTAGAATAGAAAAAGCATGATAAAAATGACGAATAGCATCTCGAGTTTTTTCTCCTGTGAATGCTGAAGCAACCATTGCATGAGAAAAGGTATCAACTGTGACATGAATATACTTAAAGCAACCAAATTCTGGCATTTTAGTAACATCAGTTTACTTCCTCTAAAGCGGAAAGACCCCTAGGGTTGGTACCATAATATTGAGTGACATGAGTCATGTGACAGTCGGGACAAGAGGAAAGAATTGATTTTGCTTCACCAGGAGACAATTTGAATTGCTGCTGTAAAGCTTGAGCACTCTGATGAAAAAATTGATGGGATAAAATTGCCTGCTGCAACACATTGGGTACAGTTTTGATTGCAGCAGCAGCTACTAAAGAATCTACATAGGCATTGCCTTCAGCAAAAAATCCTGGTAATGATGTATGGCTGCGAATGTGCATAATAAAGTAAGAATGTTTTCGAGCACCAATAACTGTCCACAACTTCACTAATATGGTAAACAATGGTTTCTCTTGAATATTATACAACACTGCTTGATCTAAATGCTTAACCAAATTGGCAACATAAACTGAATCAGTAACTATGTTTACAGAACCAGGAAACAAAGTAAAAGCCAAAAGAACAGCAGAAAGTTCAACCAGTTGAGGAGATCCCTGCTGAATCACTGTCTGATATTCCCAGTGATCATCCTTTCTCCAAGCCACAGCTGCTTTTCCGGTTTTCCCGGACCCATCTGTAAAAACTGTTATACCTTCCACTGGAACAGGAGAACAAATTTGCTTGCCTTCAAAAGGGATCTCTTTAGTCAGTGTTAGAACAGGATGAGAAGGCAAATGATACGAGATTTGGCCTGTAAAACAAGATAAGGCAGATTGCAATTCATGATTATTTTGAAAGCACCATTCGAAATACCACTGTTGTACAGGTATCACAATGGTCACAGGGTCCTGTCCCAAAATCTCATGACAACGCCTGCGACCCTTGATGATAATATCTGCAAAAAGCTCATAAAGTCCTGGAGCTGTTTTCCGAGATCTGAAAGATAAAAATATCCATTCCAGAATATGCAACTGATCTTCCCAATTATCATTCCATTGACACAGTATTCCACATGGTATTTCATGGTCCTTCAAAATAAAAAATTGAACATCAACAGAGGGATCTATCCTGTTAACAAATTTGTGTGCTAGGGCTAATTCAACTTCTTCTAGGGTCTTTTTTGCTGCTGAGGTCAATTGCCTCTCATCAGTGGAGGAAGTGATGCCTGAAAGCAAATCAAACAATGGCTGCATCTGATGATTAGTTATGCCTAAATATGATCGAATCCAACCTATTAAACCAACCAATTTCTGTACATCAGTAGCAGTTTTAACATCAATGTCTAACTTTACAGGTTGAGGCATAACTTGAGTGTTGGTCAGCAACATACCTAGGTATTTCCAAGGCATGTGTTCCTGCACTTTCTCTGGAGCAATGATCAAACCAAAGGCTTTCAAATTTGTCACAGCACATTGTCTAAGAGCTGACAACTGTTGCTTGTTGTCAGACGCCAACAAGATATCATCCATGTAATGATAGCAGTAGCAGTTTTTAAATTGCTCCCGCACTTTTGACAAGGCCTGTGCCACAAACCATTGACAAATAGTTGGCGAATTTTTCATGCCTTGTGGGAGTACCTTCCATTGATATCTTTTATCAGGTTCCGCATGATTTATAGAAGGCACCGTAAAAGCGAATTTTTCTTTGTCCTGCTCAGCCAATGGAATAGTGAAAAAACAATCTTTTAGATCAATGACAACTATTTGCCATTCCTGTGGAATCATCGTGGGTGTAGGAAGGCCTGGTTGCAAAGCTCCCATTGTTGCCATTACAGCATTTATCTGCCGTAAATCATGTAAAAGTCTCCATTTTCCCGATTTCTTTTTTATTACAAAAACAGGGGTGTTCCAGGGACTGAATGATTCCTCAATGTGTCCTGCTTGCAATTGTTCTGTAACTAATTCTTGCAGGGCAGTAAGCTTTTCAGTAGTCAGGGGCCACTGGCAAACCCGGACATGCTTATCTGTCAACCATGTCAGGGGTACAACTGGACGTTCATTGCCCTGCAACACAGTGGCCCCCATTAAAAATCCGTAGTAATTTTGACACCCCATTGAGATAAACAATCTCGTCCCCACAAACTTTGAGGAGCATCGGCAACATAGGGTCTGATGTTAGCTTGTTGGCCATCAGGATGTTTTACATTAATTACAATGGCTGACAGGCCACCTGTTGTAGCACCACCCAATCCCAGGAGTCCAAAACTTGCACGAGTAAGAGGCCAGGATTGAGGCCAGCAAAGTCGTGAGAGTATTGTGACATCTGCTCCAGTGTCAATCAAACCTGTTACTGATATAGTTCCTGGATGACATCCACTGGTGGTAAGAGTGCATGTCTTTTCTGGACGGCTCTCTGTTACTTTCTCAGTCCAAAACACTTGAGGTTCTCCTGTCGATCCAAAGCTTCCTGTGCCGCGACTTCGGTCCACTGTATTTGGAACAGAACTCACAAAAGGTACAAGTTGAGCAATGCAAGTTCCTTTCTGAATAGTAACAGGAGGGTCATCAATGGATACCATAGCATGAATCTGCCCTAAATAATCAGCATCAATAAGCCCTAGATGCACATGAATACCTCTAAGTGTAGTACTTGATCTCCCTATCAAAAACGCACTCAATCCCCGTCCTATCGGACCATAGGCATCAAGAGGCACTTTACATATTTCTTTTGTTAAAATGGTTACTGTGTCAGCGGTGGGTATATCAATCCCTGCGGACCCGCTTGTTGCCCCTGAGAATTGTTCGCAAATGGGTAGCTTTGCAGGGCTGGGAAGACCCGCACTTGCTGTTGTGGTTGTTGGGGTATTTGTTTCCCCACGCGCCCCTTCGCGCTCCTCTTTGGGTTTCCCGGCAATAGCTGACCATTTGCATGATATTTACTCCTGCATTGCTTAGCATAGTGCCCAGATTTAGCACAACGGTTGCATACAACATCACTGCTTGCACTTGGCCTAAATGTTGTTTTCCGGACAGTACACTGTGACTTTATGTGCCCTTGTTGTCCACAATTATAACACTTCGCTGAAGGTCTTAACACTGCAGCAAGAGCTGCCATTTTATGTTCAACTGAACCAACTTTTGAGCAAGCAGTAACCATTTCAGACAAGGTGGGTTCCCCAGGCAAAGTGTCAATAATCTTTCTGCAGTCTGGGTTTGCATTTTCTTTAGCCAATTGTACACACAATTTCTCTCGCAAAGTTTCATCATCTACCTGTTTCTCAATAGCGGCAGCAAGTTTTTCTGCAAACTGCAAAAATGGTTCTCTCGTCCCTTGTTGTATAGTAACATATTTCTGCTTTGGAGCTGCCATTTCCATTGTTTTAGTTAAGGCAGTCATGCCAATTTGCTGAGCTTGTGCCAAAATCGAAGGATCCCACCTTGCCTGTAAATCTGGATTAGCTAAAGGCCCAGAGCCCAGTAGGGCATCAACACCCACAGCATGACGAGGGTCATGTTGAGGCAACTGCATATTTGTTAAAGCCGTGCGCTCAGCCACTCGCCTCCAAGTTTCTTGAAATACACCATATTGTACTGGCTGGAATAGAATTGTAGCAAGATGAGTGATATCATAAGGTGCAAGCAAATCTGCATTAATCACACGTATTAACTGCATTACCTCTGAGGAATTAATACCATACTGAGCTACTTTTGATTGGAGGTCTTGCACAACCCTCCAGGCGAAGATGTGATGACTGTCATTCTGTCCTGCTCCAGGAGCTGCTTTGAAAACTGGAAAAGCCATAGGGTTATCACAAGCAACATTTGCATTGGCACTGTTCTCCTGAGGTACTCTTGGAGCACCTAACCTTTCTATGATGTCCCAATTCTTTTCTTCAACTGCTTTCCTCCTAACAAATTCCCAAAACTCCTGAGGGTGTCGAGGAAGCACAGTGACTTGGCATGGAGGCAAAGTCCATGGGGCAGTAAGGCTAGAGCTCTTAGAAGATGAAGGGACCAGAGCTCCTTGCCCCAACACAGGTGTTACTGCAGGAGACTCATCACTTGACTTGCTGTTGCTGTCACTGTCAGGTAAAGGAGGATACATCCTTGCAGGTTGTCCAAGCATCTCAGAGGGGAGCGGGGGGGCGGACGGCTGGACCAGAGAGGAGGGAAGCGGGGGGCAGATGGCTGGGTTTTTCTCTCTGCTAGAGACATTTCAGCTAACTGGCGTAGCGGTGTAGTATATACAGGCACCATCGCGAGCTGCTGCGCAGGTGTGAGATAAGGAGGCTTAGGGGTCTGATAAGAAGAGGCTAGGGCAGGTTGCCCAGAAGTTTTGGCAGCTTTCCCAGAAGATTTGGTAGCGTGCCAGGTAACTCCCATGGCGCCCGAACTTTCTTCACCAAGTTCCCCATCAGAGCCCCCTTCTACCTCAGAGGCCCCCTCTGCCTCAGCCCCCCCGTCAGGTTCTGTTATCAGCCCCGACTCTTCGTCCGCATCTTGCTCCGTTTCTCTCTCTACTTTCCATTCTTTTAAAGCCTCAAAGAGCGAGTTCCAGGTTACTGCTAAATCAACAGCTGTTTTATCTCCCGCTCGAATAACTTGCCAAAGTCTGTCCCCGACTTTCTTCCATGCCTTAACACTAAATGCTGTGTCGGGATCAGTGCCAAAATTCTGTGATTTAGCCCACAGCAATATATTACGAAGCGCATAGTCTGACGTATTAATTCCCTTATTTCTTAACAAAACTTTCCAGGTAGACAAAACACTTTCTTCCTCTTTAGATAAATTTTGTCCCATTATTACTAGTTGGTGGCTCACCTACTTCCAGGTGTCTTGATTGGAGGGAATCAGGTCCGGACCTCCCTGTGGCTTCCACCTGCCACTCTCAGCTGCACCAACGCCGCCTCCCCCACTACGTCCCAGTGGGTCACGGTTGCCAATTGCTAGGACCCCGTATGGGCCCCCACCGACTATGTTCTTATCACGTCGGGGTCACCAAAATGTCGCAGTCGAGGCGGTCACGACATAAAGCAGAGACCACAAGTAGTCTCAGTTGGTAACACTTGGCAACAGTTTATTAATGAAAATGGCTGATCTTTTATACACTTTCCAGTTGTTTACCCTTCTTCTACCTTAGCTATTGGCCACAATAATTCAATATCATGCCATTGGTGAAAAGTTACTCTGACTCCACCTAACTTTCTAAAATCGCTTCGTCCAGCTGCAGAATGCTCTTATCTTCTTTCTCTCGATCTCCTTGGTTACGGCCTTGGAGAAAGCTCCTTATCAGCTTCTTCTTCTTCTTACTTCTTGCTCCTTTAGCTAACAGGCCCGCTGCTAGCCCCTTCCACATACAACAGACATCTCTTTTTCTTCTAAAGTAATGGATTTGTTTAGGGAAAAGCCATTTGCCTCCTTCTCGTAAGACTGACACCTCAGGAAATTCTACTTGAATTTTTTTTTTCATATTAAAAGATGGGATAGTACCAAAAGTATTTATCATAACAATTTTCAGAGTTTAGCAAAGTGAATTCTATTTATTGTGTAACTAATCTGCACACCAGCCCACAGAGACATCACATACTCAGAATGGTGTGTGGTAAACACCCAACTTAAGCCTAATGTACTAATGCTATAACATCAACTAGAAAGGCCACTGTATACTGGTGCAAAAAATAAAAGTATTGCTGAAATAGGAGAACAATTTCATTATTTCCTAAAAACATCTGCTGTATATCAATTCACAGCATTCTTTCCTGACACTCCAACAAAATAAGTGTAAGAGATCAAAGACTGAAAACTGCAAAAACTCTAGAGTAACAGTAAAATGAGGCAAAACTTCAAAGAGTACCAGTAGTAAAAGTTGTCTTAAAACCATAAATGGTATTAAACTAATGTAATATTTTACAAAGTCTACATTTAAAGCATGCATGAAACAATGCAAGGACTATGGAAGGATGTTATGACTGCTGCTCTTCCAGGCTAGTTATACTTCCATATCACTGATAAATTTACTACCTGCAGTTTTGCTTTCAAAAGCACAATTTATCTGATTTTAATGCATCACTTAAATGTTATACTTTCAGGAATATTTGCAATATGACATTACATCTGATTGGAAATAAATACTGTCTGGCTTTTATTACATTTGCCTCCAATTTTCATTAGTTAGGGTTACTATTGTCCACTTTAATAAAGTTTGCTTGGATACCTCCTTGATATCAATTAGATTGAATATTCTGACACCTCAGATATATTCTATTATCTCAGCTCTGATGCACTGGTCCATATAGTAGCACTTTCCTTAATATTAATCAATTTAATAGAATCTAAAACCTCCAAAACACTCTGAGACAGAGTTGGACTCTGTTCCACTAGCCATTTCCTGCCCACATTCATTAATACTGTTTTATGTGCCTCTTCAATGTGAGGTAATGTTCAAAGTAAATAATTAGTAGCTCAGTCTGTCCACACACTAACCTCTCTACAGGGATATGATCCTAAATAAAATTAATCAGTGAATCACAAGACCTATTTTGTAGTCAAGATTTTATGCTGTACTTAAGGGTCTATAAAATTAAAAAAAAAAAATTTTTAAGATTTTTGACATCTTTTAGGCTCTAGTGTTTGCTTACATTGTTGATTCTATTGATCTCCCACTGAGGATGAGATAATGAAAAACAGCCCCAAGCAGTGACTACCGAGCCCTTTGATGAAGTACATGTTGGACCAGGGCATAATTTGTCTGGATGGCAGCAGAGCTTATCTTGTTGCCAATTTGTAAAATGCACCAGAAGCTTTGGCACCTGTTCAGACCTGTAGTTATGCAAACAGCACAGGGAGTCTGCAGAGTGCTGTGGGAAGCCAAGGAATGGAGCCTGTAAGCAGAATTGTCTGCTTGTGTCCCCACTTTTTTATCAGTAGGAGTTTCTGAGCAGGGCCATATGCTATGGGGGTCTGCCAACAATTTTTCTAACCCAAGAACCAAAGGTTCAATTTGGACTTGCTTGACTCCCACTGGGATAAGGGGGAGTCAAGATAACTGACTGGGGATAGACCTGCTCAATAATGCAATAAGACAATGGAACTATCTGAGCCAATATCTGCCTTACAGATCTAGCTCCAAAAAGCTGACCAAGACCATATCCATATGATAATATCTTGCTAAAATAAACATTAAAAAGTCCGACAGGAGGCCCTGATTCCCACATGTGAGTTTAACAAACAGCCCTTTTTCTATGAAGACACAAACCCCTCTGGAGACTCTCATAGAAGCACATCGGTCTTCCAATTATCCAGTAGATCACATACTAAATTAATATATTTAGCATTCACCAGAATACAAACAGGAAAGTCCTATTCTGCTTCTCCAGGTGAATATCCCAATTACTAGGTGTGGGTTTCTTGCTAATTCTTGAATTTACTCGATCTGTGCAGAAGGAAGCAGTTTCCTCATGAAGAACAGAGGAATACGCAGCCTTGTCCCAGAATGTCATTTGTCTCAGTATTAGTGTTCATTCCTATAAATAGGAAAAGCGGGTTCAAAGCCCAGGAAAGTAAGCCTGTGTGCCTCAAAAATGGTTAAATAATAAGGCAACGCTACAGGAAGCTTTAGGAGGTTTGCTTTTTTAATCAACCAATTGTTTGATGCTGAACTAGTAATTGTGTTCTGGGGATACAGGTCACAGGACTACTTGGAGTTTGGCAATCCATTCTCCATTGAGAATTGGGAACTTTTTGTTCTTAATTATTTTGTGAGGCTTAGCTAGTTTACCAATTTTAAATGTAGCCATGTATTCTCCTCACTTGTAATACCTGTTTCTTTACCTATCCATTCTTAATCCTTTTCCTTTCCTGTTTCCCTGTTATTAAGACCTTCAACTTTATATATAAGAATTCCTCCTATGAGATTTCAGACCTATTTTGTATTTTCTGAAACAATAGCACCAAATTAGTCTTGCCTTAAAGAGACCAGAGGGACAGGGAGTCTATGTGTACCAGAATTCTTTTTCCTCCAAATTCAAGAAATCCCTTTTTATTTAGTTTTTACCTCTTTATAAAGTAGAAAAAGAATTAATGTCTAAAACATTAAAAAAGGGAAAACAGCTTTAAAATTTATCAAAACACAACAAACCCCCCTGCCTTTATTACTTCATTTACTTGCAGAAAATGGTGTAAGCATTCAATTTTCATTTAATTTCTTATTTCCATTCAGTACAGCACCATCATCTGTGAAAGCCATGATACTGTCAAATAGATATAAATTAGATCTGAATCTCCTTTTTTTTAACAGTAAATGCCCTGAATATGTCATTAACCACTGTGCATCATCAACCATACCAGCAATTTGTAACTATTCCCTCATATGAGGTAAGAAGCACGAGGGTACTTTATATCATTGATGTCAATGACTAACTCAGTCTCCTCTGTAATTCTGTCAGCTATGTCATGTCAGCTTTTGAATAAAGCCTCAGCTATAATTAACTGGCTTCCTAGGGTGAAATCAGAGTTTTAGTCAATATTGCTTAAGTTTAAACAATAGCTCTTGAATTCTGTATAGCACCTGTCACTGTTCCGTCTTTCAAATGCTTAACAAAGGTGCTCAGTCTTTTTCAACAGCCATTAGGAAGAAAAGCCAGCGTAGGTGGCAGCCTGTATTATCATATTCCAGATAATTGCCTTTCTGTATGCAATTTTCCTCCTAGCTGTTTTGCATGCAGTTATTATGAATCCATTGCATTCTGATAGCACCCAGATGCTCAAATTGAAATCACAAGCCCTTTTGTTAAGAGACTGTACAAAATATTCCTAAACTAATTTCTGTCCTCAAGAGTTTGGATTCTAAACACACAGAGCAGAATAACAAACTCATATAAATGGAAAAATATCCTCACACTGAAGAGAAGGATAATTTCAAATGTTGCACTTGCTAATAATCACAATGCTCAGCAGTAACTCATTTCAGTTTTGGCTCCTACTTCCTGACCTTACTAATGGGAATATTTTAATGATAGTTAATGAGAATTTTGCAACTGACTTCAAAGAAAGTAGGGTTTTACTTTATGAATCCAGATTCTCTAGAAGTCCGATATGTGTGATGATAACATTTTAATACTGACTAATGTCCTAAAGCACTGCTTCATAAAATGCTGCCAGTAGGTGGCTATAACCTGCATTCTTCATTTCTTGTTTTTTTCTTCACATCTTTTGTTCTGTGATAGGGCTTGAAATGAAATCTAGCACTAAGCCATTTAGGAATTATCCTTAAAAGCAGAACGAGTTATTGATTACGTCATCATGCTTCACACATACTGAAAAACCTTACCTGATAACCGTAAAAACGTTATATCTGATGATAGGTTACACTCAGTGGCTATAGAAGAAGAGCTCTATATCTTCCAAGACTGATACCAGTTGATGGCTCACCCATGCAGAGAAGCAAAGAGAAAAAAAGTAGATCTACATTAATAACTACTGAAAATTCAGGGTTAGAAAAAAAAAATACTATTTCTTTTCCAAAATGGGACCAGAGTATTTGGAAATTGATATGGAACTATCTCTTACTCATTATTGACACCTAAATTACATTAAATATTACACAGTAATAAAGAATATGATTCTTTTCAATTAATTCAGTTAAAAACATATATCAAGTCCAGTAAGCATCTAGAAAAAAAACCCCAACTACCCCAACTGTTTAGTGTATCTGTGCTTTATAACTAATTGAGTGTATTTCACATGACAGATCTTGAACAAGAAAGTTCTTAATAATGAGTGTGTTTTATACCTCAAACAAAAAAGAAAAACACTATACCCCAGTGCATCATCATGGAGAGAGACCATAAATTGGTTTTTGCCAGATCTATACAATTATGCTAATTTGTAGCGCTAAATACTCCAGGGACAGTTTCCCAAATATACAATTCAATGAATGATATGAGAAACAAACCAACTGTGAAACATGAGATTGTTATTTGGAGAACTGAAGAAGATTTTTTTTTACAAAGACACTTTTAATAAATTACAGTTGCTGCTTATTTGTCAATCCACTGACTAAAGTTAAAAAAGCTTCTTTTGATTAATCATGCCAAAGTACATCTCCTTGAATAAGTGTTCCTATCCATACTTTTATTCTCATTCACTGGACATTCCTTTTTTTACAGTTTTGGTGTGCTATAGAACCTCAGTAAGGATTTAGCATTTGCATAACTGCTTTCCTGAACAGAGACTCATTTGGCATGATTTATTGACATAGAAGCTTTAATAGAAACCACCATGAATTCATCCAGGAGAAATACATGCAAAAGCAATTAAGCACTCATCAAAATGGACCGTTTTCATATTTTATGCCCCAAAGGGCTGTGGGAAACAAATGAGAATCTGCTTCCCAAAACTATGCAGGGTGTCTTTATTTGACAGAACGAAATTACCATAGCTGTTTTTCCATTTTAATGATCTCTCTTTTTATCTTAGTGTGAAATATGTGATAACACCTAGACTTCATATAAATTTATATTACTACTATCTCTTTGTATTTAAGGTAAACTAATAGAAAAACATATAACCTAATACATAAACTTAAACTTCCATTTCATTTCAATAGATCATCAAAACATTTTATATTAAGAGGTCAAGAAGATTTGTTTAATTTGTCTTTGACTTTGTTTATTTTGTCTTCCTACTTCAAGCACAGTTATATAATGTCTTATATTAAAAAAAAATTCTACGTCTCATGACATGACATAAATCATATGCTCCTCACTGAAACAAAATATTTCAAAAGCTTAATTTCAAAATATCCTATTCAGGATTTCTAAAGCGAGCCTTTTTCTGTCATTATGGAATGTGTTTTTTTAATTTATCCTGATTTTTAATGTACATTATATTTTTATTCATGATATTGGACATGAGGGAATGTGCATTTATTTTCCATAGCTAGCAAGAAATCAGGTAGCAAGGTATTACAATGTAGACCTATGATAATCCAAATTGCTGTGTTTATGACAGTTAGAAAAACACACATTCTTGTTTGGAATACCAAACCAATTTGATCTTTGCAAGTTAGGAATTGTCATGTTTGATTGATTGGTTCTGTTTTGGAAGAACACACTGATTGGTATGTCACATAGCTACTCAAGAGCATGGAACATGGGAGACCTTAGATACATAAAACTGTTTTTGTGTGATGTTTACTTATCTTTTTCTATCCTGTATCATTTCACTAAGGCCTGCACACAGAACGAGTGCAGATTTCATGCCTTCTGAAATTCTGGTACTTGGGCTGCACTTTAAACGGATGAAAATCTTTACCCTAATAGTGGGAATGCTTATTTTCTAAAAGTTATATAAACATGACTGGGGAATGAACATAGGCAGAGAGAATCAGGCTTGTTTAGCCTGATAACCAAAAGGCTCCTGGGAGACCTTATAACAGCCCTTCAGTACCTACAGGGGCCCTTCAAGAAAGATGGTGACAGATATTTTACCACGGCCAGTTGCAATAAGACAAGGGATAATGGCATTAAACTGCAGGAGGGTTAATTTTGATTATGTATAAGAATGAAGTTAGATTGTTTGTTCTTTTTTTTTAATAAGGCTGGGAACACACTAGAACAAGTTGTCCCAAGAAGTGGTAGATAATCCATCCCTGGAAACATTCAAGGTTAGGGTCTCTAAGAGTCTAGTTGACAATGTCCCTGCTCATTAAAGGGGAGTTCAACTTGATGGCATTTAAAAGGTCTCTTCCAACATAAGCTATTTTACGATTCCATAACAACTACAGAAAACTATATTAAGATCTTATTATGCACCAGAAATTATGACAACCTTCCCACTCACAAGTGCAACATGTGGGGTAAAAAAATTCAACCCTAACTCAGAAACAGGCAGGTTATGAACAACATCAACTCCAATATTGTTTAAGGCAGGTAATCCTCACAAAATGAGGAGGAAAAACAAGCCCACAGTAGAGGGCTTGTTACTTGTAACACAGTAGAGTTACATTGCTACTCCAGATTGCAGAACTCTGCATGAAGTCTGCACATTTGCATATCAAAATACAAAAGCTCATTGATTTATTTTGTAGTGCTCCATGTCACAGGTCATTAGATCTCAATCATGTATCCCTCTGTTCAACTGCAGTAATTGATGTTTAATTAAGGGAAAATTTTGAGAAAACAATCCAATTTGGCTTTGTCACATTTACTACAAGAAGTATGAGGGAGTCCGTAGCATCCTCCTCCTCCCCAAACCAGCAGGAAGACATGCAGAATATTCTTCATTATTACTCCTTCCAGCCATGCTGAGGACTTTAAAGATGGTTCATTTAGCACCCCTATAGCAATTGTTTCCATCATTTAATTATCATCATTGTTAAAAAGTGGTCCCAAATTTCTGATCAAATATCTGTGGCTCAGCTAGCAGACTCTAATTATGTCTTTCTCTGCTGAATTTAGGTGCTTTTTAACCACTATATCCTCATAGGTTGCAATCAGGTGACATCCCAATTCTATTAAAGATAAAGTGAATGGATTGAGCTCAGTTCCTCACAGCAAGATACTTTCTAATCTTAGGAATATGTCAATAGCTTTTTGTCTTCATCTGCCCCAATTTTTCAACATTCTTTAAAAATTATGGATTTCATGAGCAGTATTTCGGTGCTGTATATGAAGATCTAAGACTTCTTAATTTTTTTACAGATTCAAAGGGTTCATTAGTCCCTTTTTTCCTACCAGACTGTATTGTGGGCAAGAATTTGGAACGAGTTCTGCTCTGTTCCAAAAAAGAATATTCAGTGTGGAGATAAGTGAAAAAAAAATCTGCAGATTCAGGAAGGTAATAACTAATTAGACAACTCAAGAGTCAGGCAATCTGCAGAATGAGCCAAAGAGCCACCATTAAACATCATTAAACATCATTCAACATCAATTTTTGACTGAAAACCATATCCTCCCAGAGTATATTAAAAAAAAAAAAGGTGTTACAGAAGGAATACTACAAGTTATTTCCAACGTTAGCACACAGTGTAACTTATGGATTCACAGAATATCCTGAGTTGGAAGGAAACCAGAGGAATTATCAAGTCCAACTCTTAGCCCTGCACAGGACAGCCCCAAGAGTCACACCTTGTGTCTGAGAGCGTTGCCCAAATGCTTACTGAGCTCTGTCAGCCTTGGTGCGGTGACCACTGCCCTGGGGAGCTGTTCCAGTGCCCAACACTCTCAAAGAACCTTCTTCTGATACCCAACCTAAGCCTCCCCCAGACACAACTTCACGCCATGCCCTTGGCTTCTGTCACCAGCCACCACAGAGATCAGGACATCTCCCTCCACTTCCCCTCCTTAGGAAGAATTTTAAGTGTTTAGACTTAAAATTCTGAAGTATTTCTGATATTTTAAATAAAATATTTTTGTAGCATTCACTTGATATTTTTTTCCATCTACTTTTAATTTTTTCTTTACTAATTACTGTGAAGTTTCAAATGTCAGTAGGCTGTTACTGTAATTTATGAATCACTAAGTCCAGTGTCTGGAAAAGAACACAAGAGATAAACTAGTCAATAAGCCCTTCCAAAGGCAGGATCTGATGAAAACAATCCTTCAAAATCCTAGACAAAATATTTACTTAAGATACTTTATGGACTATCATAAATATTGAGCAGATTTTCTGAAAAGTCTTACTTTTTTCATCATATTAATTTTGACAATGCCTTGACCCCTTTAGCATCATGTACAAAGCACTGAGAGAAGTATTTCTTCATTTTCTCTTCTCTGTAGCTTTCTTTTATTACACATTCATTTCCCCTGCTTTTATGACATCCTACAATTTTAAAAGCTTGTAAGAATTATGCTCTGCTTATGCAGATCTGCCTATACCCAAAATGAAAATGTCTGGAACTGACCTGTTACAACTAAATAGTTAGAGCTGGCTAGAGGCACTTCAGCATCCTTGCGAACTCAGCACAGCTGAGAGTTACAGAGCATTTAGCAGCCTTAATGTAGCTGTCCATGAGATTTTCATCTACATCAGCCTTTTACTGACTTTTCCCTGAAGTAAGCTGCCAAAAACCTTTGGTTGTTTTTTGCCTGAGCAGATATATTATATAATTTATTTGTACCTCATAAAATCAGATTATGACTTAAAGCTTCCAAATGAAAATTATATAAGAAAAAATGTCCGGACCAAGCAAAAGATTTTCAAAGGGAAAAATGGCACATACTTCTTGAAGACAAAAAAGGTGAGATAATTTCATGGGGTTTGGTTTTCTTTCTGTGTTTTTTTTTTTTTTTTTTGTTTTACATTTCTGTTGTCACCCCAAACTAAAAAACTGGTTCAGAAGTCATATGGGATATGAGATCAGTTTTAACTCATCACATGTCAGAGTGATTTTTCTCCCAAAGACAGACTGCTGATATCATCACTATCAGTTCTAAGGTTTTGTTCCTTTTTCAAGGCAGATGTTTTACTCTGACCTTGCTTTGTCAGGCTCTGTGGGGGATGAATGTAACATGACTCTAGGATTTTAACTGGAAAATCAGATCTTATTAGATTCTCTATTTTTGAAATTTGAAGACATACATATTCATATGGCCTATATGATCAGAGCATAGAAATACTTTGTAAATGAGTTCCAGTTCTGTATAAACTTGAATGCACAGGCTCAGGAGTCTCTGAATTTGTACATAGGAGTTTAGCACAAAACCAATAGAGGTATGCATCTGTGTACATCATGTTTGCAATATTAACAACAATAACACTAAATAAATAATACACCTACCCTACAAAGTATCTTCAAAGGCTTTTCCTGTGGTTTAGGATCATGCACATGTGGAAGGGATCAGTTACCACTACTCAGCAATGGGCTTAGTTGCTATTGATCAAATCAGAGCGTTAATTCTGCACAGTGAAATGTTGTCTGGATTTTCTGCTAGGAAAATCTGAGTAACACAGCTTAGTATCTATGCATATCCACACACAAAAGGACACGTAGCAGAAAATCTCTGGATGTGCTTTCATCCTCAATTACTTTTACTGCAAAAGACAGAAAAAAGTAAACTCTGAAAATATTGTAAAGGAAGGAAGTAGGGAGGGAGCCTATAAAAATATTGAAGATTATTCTAAATTCTATGAACTAGAAGGAAAAATTACTGTTTGTGTTTGAATTTCTTTACTTTAAAGGTACCCTGATAATCCTTTGAGAGGCCAGAACGAATACAAAAATTCAGAGTATCTTGTGAAGACATTTCATTTTGACTATGTGTATAATTTTCTTCTAACTCATTTTTTATAATACTCATTTACTGACTTTTGATGAGTACTAGTTTTACTGACATATTTTTTCTTTGCATGAAAATATATATGATATTATTGTAGAATAGTGGAATAGATTAATTTTCTCCATGATATTTTTTTCCTTCTAGCCTTCTTAACCCAGAATAACTGGTTCCTTTTACAAGTCCCAATAAATGTACATTTCTGCTTTTGGTTTGAAAGCCATTGACTTAACTAACTATTGCTAATAGAGTCTTCTTAATAGCAACCCAAAAACATGAATAAATTGCTAACAAATGGAATTCCTCTTTGCATGGCAGATGAGACTATCTTTACCCTCCTTACGCTCACCTGGGTTTGCATCGAAGGCAACAGGGCAGTGGGTGCTGAGCCAGGACCAATGATCCAAAGTGCTCCTCAAATGGGGAGAGGATCAGGGGTTGATTTGAACACATGACGTGGGTGGTTGACAATCAGCCTCTCAAGCACTTGTGATTGAATTGTCAGGTGCTCCTGAAATTAAGGTAATACTGTTAGCCACTAATGAAATTAAGAGTCAGTAGCAACAGAAGGAGAGGTCTGAGAAAACAAAATCTATGGCTGGCACAAAAGAGCAAGAGAAACAGAGACATCTCTGAAATTATGGCGACATTCAGAGTAACTACATGTTTCAGCAAACGTACAAAATGAGGTTGCACACTACAGGGGAGTTCACTTTCACCAAGATCTCTGTGAGAACTTTTCTATAATTAACAAAATAAATTACAGCAAGTCAACCTGCAAGCAATTGTACAAAGTCTTTCAACTTACTGCATTTTAAAAAACCAGCCCATGTTCAGTCAAGTTTGATTTAGTGACACTTTAATTCAAACAAGTTCTTTGAAGAATTTTCTTCTTGTTTTGATACGTATTTGAAGTATTTCATCAAAAACTCTCTGGGAGCTTGTCATGTTAGCTGCAAATAACAAGAAGTTACTTGACAGTGCCCAATCAGATCATTTTTATTAGATTTTCTCTTAAACACCGGGGCAACAAAGGGAACAGACTAAAGCCAAAATCTAATTCTTAAAAGGTGCATAATTAAAATTGCCACAATATGGTTAATTTCCAGGGTTCCCCAATTTATTTACTGTGCTTTAATACTGTGTACTTTTCCCTGTGTGCTCTGTTACACGTATGGGAATATACATAATTTGAAACTGTTATTCTATATGTATATTAACCATATTTTTCTGATTTTAGGATTTGTTATAGTGTTTATCACTGTTGTATTGCAGTGATGGATACTTCTCCAATCCAGTGAGGCAGTGAACCATTAAGTGATTCATCATATTTATGTCACTCATCATGTGTGCTGTGGTGGTGTTAGCTATCCTGAACACATCCAGGACTGAAATCCAGCCAACTAAGATGTCTGAAATTAAAAGTCCTATGATGGTTTACTTTCATAACTTGCTCATGTAAATTCTGCACACACTATAATGTCCTATTTCACTCTCAGTTTCATCAGTTGATCAATCAGGTAATTGGTAAAGGCTTGTCAAAACCAACACCTTTAAAGAGGCAATGAGACCTGCTGACCCCTGTAGCAACCAGGAACCTTTGAACATTTCTCTGGGACTCAGATTTAGCGAAGCAGTAACAGTGCATGAGAGGTTGGCACTAGTGTAAGTCACATCAACATTTTCAGCTGGACTGAGTTGCATAAATGGAAAAAACAGGAAAACATAAAAATTTCTTACCTAGTTCCAGCTTCCCCAGTCCACAGACAAGAAAAACAACTTGACACAATTTCACACACTTTCTATTTGTCAGTCTTTACAGTAGATCAGACTTGGAGTTTGTTGCTGAGGATTCCATGTTTCTGTGAGCACCTTCCTCAGCCTCCAGGCTTTGTGAGTGGTCTTTACTGGCATCTGCTGCTGCAAAGGTTTTGAAATGTTAATAAAAACCTCGTCTGATCTCAAAGAGTATCTGGAGTTCAGTAAATTCCCCAATCCCCACTCCCATGTGGGCCTACAGCAAAGCAAAGCACACCTTTCTCAAAAGGTTACATTACTTGAAGTATGCGGGAGAATTACCAGAGAGCCCTTAAGCTTCAGGCACCAACAGGTGTATATATGAAAGAGAGAATAGAAGCTTTAAATATCTCTTTAGTTTGACTAAATTAAGCTAAATGCCTTTTAGTTTACCAGCATGCCCTTCCTGGTAATTGCATTTTGTTTTCTTCTCCAACAGCGATTTCTTCCAGGAAAAAAAAGTAGCCCCTCAGGAGCTGTGCCTTCTCTCATCTTGTCTTTTTCTAACTCCATGCCTATCCTTTTTCTCCAGTCCCTCAACACTCTGAGTTTCTTAGAGACCATAAAAAGCAGTGTTACAAATAGGCAGGCATCCCAGCAGTGAAAATAAGCTGTGATCAGAGCATTTTTGATGGCAGGAATATGACAGAGGAGTGGGGCTAGCATACACTCACCCAAAACTCTGCAGGAATTGTATCTGAGGAAAAATGAAAAGTGATCCTGTGCCCCTTTCAATGTGGTGATCATGTCAGAAACACCTGGGATTTCAAGCTCCCTTAGAGAAATGTAGCTTTCAAGACCCAGTGTGTGGAGGTCACCCATCACTGCTACCAAGTCAGGTACCCCTCTTGTTCAAATGTGACTGCAAAACATCTGTGATATCTGATACTGTTAAGACACAAAGAAGGGAGAGTCTTCATACAAAGAATTCACACCCAATAAAAGGATTACATCT
The DNA here is from genome assembly GCF_028769735.1 of Zonotrichia leucophrys gambelii. Lineage (NCBI taxonomy): Eukaryota > Metazoa > Chordata > Aves > Passeriformes > Passerellidae > Zonotrichia > Zonotrichia leucophrys. The sequence continues at coordinate 21,124,100 of NC_088173.1, read as the reverse complement.
CTCACACTTCTCAGTTCAGCTAGATGTGTATTTTTACATTTGGGGAGAGTCACAAGATCTCATGGATATCAGAAGAATGCTTGTCCTATATGATTATTTCCTTATTAGTGATTTTGAATTTAGTGGGCAATTTTCTGCAAGTGTCATAGAATACTAAACACCAAGCCTGCAAATTTCCCCATTAAAAAAATAAAGAGAACTTTTCTCTAAAATTTTTAAAATGTAGAAATCTTGTCAATCAGTTCCCTTTCCTTTGAATAAATTTATGGTAAATCAAAATAGGATTATAAAATTATACTCTGTAAATCCATTAAGCTCCTAATTTACAAAACTATTTCCAAGCATTTTTTTCCCTGATACAATACCCCAGCTTTCATCTAGGAAAGAACTCATATTCTGCAAAAGTATCAAAGTTACAAGTATCAGATTTTTCCTTTCCTCCTCTTTTTTTTGTAAAAACATTTTAGCATTGCCTTTCTTGTCTCTATTTTCAAACCTAACAAAGGCAACTAGTTTATAAATTCATTCTTTTGCTTATTACGGATTTGTTAATTTTTTGCATATTAACACACTTTGTTCATACCACCAGACTCTGTCTGGAAATGAAGAGACCACTAAAAATAAAGTAAAGCTATCAAGTTAATCTTCTGGCAAAAGACAGGAAAGTTTCATCTTTCTTCATCATATAAACAGAACAAAAATATTGCAAACACGATGACGTATATATTAAATAGTCATATTGAAAATGCTGTTCCTCTTGCAAAATTAATTTTTTAAAGCAGTTGAAGGTATTATTTTTAGTATCTCACAATCTACTCATCTAATTGATCCAACCAATGATAATCACAGCCCATCTGCTTCCTTCAAACTCCCTTTCAAGGGTATCAGCACACTTCAGCTGCACTATGCCACAGTTACTAAGGCAACCAGTGTGTGAAGCAGGCAAAAGCTGTGCTTATTCACATTAAAATATTCTCCTGCCAGAAAAACCCTACAAAATGATGTATATCAAAAGCTACACATATACTTGCAAGAAATATATATGAAAGAACTTTGGAGGAGGGGAAAATACATGCCCTATTTTTATTTCTTTCTTTTTGTTCTTTTTGAAAATACTTTTATGTTTGTGAAATACGGAAATAGAGGCTTCATATGACATAAGATAAATCGGAAGTATTCAGGGCAAGTTATGAAGATTTCCAAGTGTGCAGTAGATATAGAAGTTGCTTCCTCAATGTACCTGCTATGTAAGTGAAGCAATGACACAGATTTATGTTCATGGAGTTCCTCACATGCTCACTGGGTGATGCCAGTTTGGCCTGCCCTGTGACTGTCAGGCTACTCTATACTGTGTGGCCTAAGAGTCCTTTCCCAAATCGCAGGTCTGGATGTTTTTGAGCTTGGAGGGCAAAAAAAGCCCCATCTCTTTCCTTGTGCTAATTTTTTCTCAGAAAAGCATGACAGGTACATTTTATTTAAATATTCTGCCATTTTTTTATACTAAATTTATTCAGAAGTAAAATTCTGAGGAGACAACAAATACACGGGTTTGGAAAGGCTTGAGAGGATATCAGATAGAATCAGAAGATTTGCAGAACATGAAACCAATTTTATGTCTTTCAGCAATATTCAGAAAAAAATTCTGCCCTGATCTCTAACCCATTGCAACATAACAAATATAAAACCTCTCCCTCTCTTACTGCTTTCACCAAATGCAAAACTAATTAGAATCCTGTGGAGGAATAGAGCCTCTGAGGTTATTGCAGGTGAATAATATGTTTTGATGAATTAGCTGAAATATTAATGCACCAGAAATAATCACATTGCACACTGAAGGCTGAGACACTAATTGTGTCTTGCATCTTTATACAGAGCTGACACTATTTAAAAAGGCAAATAGCACAGCTCTGAGGATGCAAAATCCCTTACTGGGAAAACAGAAAACATCTTCCAATTTGAATGGGGCTGCCCGGACAGCTCACCTTTGGAATGGTCCCTCCTCTAGTGAAATGTTAGCAGTTTTGTTCAGAGCTAAACAGAAATTTTCCTGTGAAACAAAGTGCATCAGAAGTGGTAGATTATTGAGTTCCAGATTATTAGTCTGATTGTCTGTGTTTCTTCATCTGTGTCCCACTTGAAAGATTTATTCTGCTTTAAGCACTGAGGAGAGGATTTGCTTGCCTGCTTCCAAATTATTCATACAAGCATCCTCTTATGGTTGGTAGAGAAATTGGCATTTATGGAAAACAATTTATCTGCACAGTTTTATCCCTGTCAGAGAAGTGGAGTTACAGCCTACTCTTCCCTGTTTTTCTCCACTGATTGTAACAGAAGCACAGACATCTGGCTCAAGAGCAGACGTCTACATTTCATCAGGCAAATCATCCTCCCCTTAAGATCATGATCTGCTGTCTTTCCTTAGTATATTCCTGTCCTCAGGAAATTATTAGTCTGGGCAATATGAAATTACTTCCTGAGTTATAGGGAACTTTTATAATTGAGTAATATACTTAAGAGAAGTCCTGCAGTGAAGGGCAAAAATACTACCAGTTCTGACCTTGTATCAATGAAGCAGAAAAAGACTCAAGACTTTATTAGCTACACCAAACCTTAGGAACCTGGCAGCCAGTTGCAATTCTGATTTGCAAAATTTAGGAATGCCATGGTCAAATTAACACACCTAGTGCACACAGCCAGTTGTGTCCCAATTCAATTTTTCCTTGCAAAGCTGATCTAATCCAGACTTAAGAACAAGGATCAACATTATACAGGCCATCCAGAATGAGGAATTATTTTAAAGTAAAAGAAAGAGAAAAAAAAATCACATTTTTCCCAAAGATAACTGAGGAAACCCATGGATAAACATGTTATATTATTAGGTGTTTTATCATTTCCTAAGCATAGAGATGCAATGTGGTAAAAGAACAAGCAATTTCTAATACCTAGTGTAAATTTTTCTCAATGTGTGCTGTCAGATTCACTGAAAAGAAGTGGTTATTCTGTGCCATGTGAAAATTTGCATGCTCCAAGCTTTCAGTGCCCACTTCTCATGTGTATTCTGCTCAGATCAATTAGATACCTCTGCAAACTCCTTGCATGGTTGACTCCTTAGCAATCCAGGCTTTTTTGAAGTGAGCAAGGATCAGATTAGATGGTTCTGTAAATGGTTTAAGTTACAAAATTAAGGTATAAATACATTTTTCTTAAGTATTGTAGAGTGACACACAGTCCTGACTAGCATAGCCACAGGAAAACAAGGATATGGTTTATCTGCACTTTGATTACTCTCTTAGCAAGGTATCTTGGCTTGCCAGATTTCTGCCTCCAACTAAACCAACTATGGCATCCAATTAATGGCATTTAATACATCTAGGTTAGTTCTGGGGGAGCTGTCCCAGCACTATTGTAGCTCAGGATAGAGCAGATTAATCCCAACTAGTTGTCTTACTAGTCAAGCTCAGAATGATAGAAAGCCACCAGAAAGTTCTCTTTCTGTAAGCCAAGCTGAATTCTGACACAGCCAAGTTTCTAGTCCACAATAATTGCTATATATCTGAGTTTTCACTTACAGAGGCTGAAGAGTTGAAAAGCAATGAACATTTTGTAGCTTGCCTGTGTGAAGAAGCAGGATGAAAGCACTTAGAGCTCAAAAATTCAATACAGTGTCACCTTACAGCTGCAAATGATAGAACTGGAGAAGCTGTACTGCAGCTACACATCATTTCTATCAATAGGTCTCATGGGCTTCTAGTAGTAGTAGATGGGTGCATTGATTAAGATGACTCAGCTGCCTCTTGCATCAGTGGTTCCAGTTGAGATGACTGCTTACATAAGCTGGATGAAAAAAGTTAATCTGCTGGGCAATGTGAGAGTATATCAACAGCAATCAAACAAAAGTGAAGAAACTAGACTGAATACAGTGCAAGCAAGCAGTGCATGAGAGCATTATTCTTCTAGGAGGGAATAATTTCCCGCTGGATACATATTTTGGAGTGTAATTTGTATTTTTGTACAAGCATGATAATTAGCATTATAGATGGCACACAAGCTCGGTGGACATCACATAATTATCTCCTTAAAATGTAAACAGATATCTGCTAAACTGCATCCACAGCCCTTTAGGTTTCTATAAATACTGTAATAAATGCAGAAGTTCATTTAAACAAATATAGCTGGCTATGTGCAGTTACCGTTGTTTCAAAGCTTTCATTGTGGAAACACAGTTCAAAATGTTGCACCCACATGCACCCACTGAAAACACAGCCATTATATGCACTAACAGATTTGACTTTTGAATATTCTAAAGGAATATTCTCAAGCAAACAAACAAGGATTAAAATTATTTCATAAACCAGACTAAGCCTGTGCTTTGAGCTTTACATGGGACTAGTTGCTATGTCCATACCCATGAAGAAATGGGTTTGACTCAGAGAGCTGCTCATCTTCCACACATCTTTCTGTTTCCAGGGTAATACTCTTCCCCAGAGGCAAACCATTTTCCCTTTGACAGTGTAGTTCCACTGTGCGGAGTATTGTATACATGGATCCAAGTCTTTCTATTCCTTAACATCTCTCTCTATTCCTGTTCTCACTAAAACATAGTATGTGATGTCGGAGAGCTGCAAGCTTAAGATGTCATTGCAATGGTTTCCATTATTATTGCTCAGTGGGCACTGGAAAAGCCAGACTTACATCAGACTCCTTAGTCCAAGCAATTTGTGGGTAATACTGACACATTGTCAAGGGAGCACTAGTGCAGTCATATGAGATGTGCAACAGAAAATAAAATAAAATAAATGTAAGAAATTAGCAGTCTTGTGATATTTTCAAAGAAAGAACAAGTTACTTCATATCATCTCAAGTTGATAACCAATGGCTTTAGCTGCTTAACTAATCTCAGGGTGATTTTGATCCTGTGACTTCCTGTGACTTCTGTGCAGAGAGTTTGCCAACAGTGTTTCTGCATCTATTCAAATTGAAACACTACCTGCTCTTAATGGGGGGAAAAAAGCCCACAGCTCAACAAATCTGTGCACTATCTTGTACACCTCTGTACTTTGTGTATAAATAAAATGAAGTGATGCTATAAAAGAAATTTAAAAGACAGTAAATTTGAACACTTATACATTTTTATCTCTCGTTTCTTTTACTGCATGTATGAAAACATGCATGCTTATTTGCTTTTTGATTTATAGCTGTGAAGAGCTAGTTCAATGACTCACTTCTCCCACGCAGTAAAATCTACGTTCTGTGTGCCTCTGTCTTAGCAGACATGCACACATCAGCTAACATGTACAGAGTCAATAATAGCTGCATCAATCTGTTTTCTTGTATATAAAACTGATTGGTGTATATTGAGTGGCTATATAGCCCAAGATGTCCAAAGGGTTATTCAATACCTCAGGAAATCTCAGCCAAATGGCTGCAGTTGTCCTTCCAGCATCCAGAAAATTTTCCATAGCCTATACTTATTTAAGAGATGCTTCTGTGAAAAATAGGACAGATAAAAAAATACTGCCGTCTTCTTTTGCATGTCTGGAATAATCATTGGAAGTAAATTTTGAAAAGAAAGAAATAAGTAACAGCTTAGTTCAGAGCTACTATGTAGATTTCCAGATGAAAAAAAAATGATATAAAACAGACAAAAAAAGAGACCAAATATAAACTTGATGAAAATCAGACTTAGTGGAAAGAAATTGAGCAATAAAAAAATCAAAATCAGAGAAATAACATGTTTCTGAAGTTCAAAAATTTCCTGTGGGAAACAATCAAAATATTGACACACAAACAAATAAAATTATTGTTTGGGTCCTTTATAAGTATCATTTTAACAAATGAAATTCATTAAAGTTACATTTTGGTAAACTTCCTATGTCATCATAAAACTACTGATGGAACGTAAAAAAACCTGTTCATTTTCAATTTGGAAAAAAATCTATATTGAAAATTATATTTCAGAGCAAAGAATCAAACTGAAGTGTTATTTCATTTTCACTTAAAGGTTTCTAAAATATAAATTAGGTTTTGGGGAGGCTTCTATCTCTCTTCAGCCAAAACAATATTGCAATACTGACATGAATTCACAAAATATTTTGCTTGACACCAATGTTTCCATCAACATAAACTGTACTTTTCTATCAAGAGAAGAGCACTTTGACCAAGGAAAAAGGCTTGACCTCCACGAGATGATCTGTAACTTGTTGAAAACAAAACCATGACACTCTCCAGTTTTCTGCTAAGATGTCATTCTCATCTAATTCTTAGAAACTGCACATCTCAGACATAAGGGACATATTGACCTCAATACAGTAATCTCGCTTGGAATTGGTAACAATGTGTATTCAGACCTAGAACACATCCTAGAAGGTGCTTCAGGGCTGGCAATCAAGCCTCTTCCATAGTCCAGCAATAAAAATGAGCTTCAATATTTTTAATCAAACCAAAACCACAAATTCTTATAAGATGCAATGCTAAAAATAAAAGTGGAGTTTCCGTAAGTGAGTTTGGATTTGGCTTAACATCCAAGAATATCTACAATGCCCCTAGGTACTCAAGAATGTTTTCAAAGTTTTCAATGAAAAGCTAGCTAAAATTCATATACAAAATGATCAGAAAAATGACCATGCAAGTATAAAATGCAGATAAATGAATTGCAAAATTGATTAAGTTTTCATAATAATAACTTATCCCCAGTGGAAGAAAGGGCAGATGACAGGAAAAAGAAAATAACTCAGAAGATAGAAAGCTCTGAATATCCTAGTCTCATCTGACAATTACTGCTTTGGTTCAGTAATGACTCTAAAAATTACCTTTATCTCAAGGGTTAGAGATTTCTTTAACAATTATTTATAACTCTTTGTAACAGATGTCTCTGAATAATTCTTTAATTCTTTGTAACAGATGCCTCTGAATATTTTTCTGTCATTACTGCATGGCTAGACAATAAATTTGTGAGACTCTGCTGCCTTTTCACAGTTAGGGTCTATTATACCAAGAAATACATTATCTCCATTTGTACTAAACAACACTGTTATTGCAAATTCTCAGCTATAGCTCAGTACAACATATAATGATGAACAAGAGGCTCAGAGGAACTTTATAGATGTATATATCTCAACTGCTTCTATGATATTTTATGTCCTAGACAAATTGGAACATCATTATCTTCCTAAGAAATGTATATTATTAAGTCAGAATATACTTCAGGCATGTCAGCAACTCTTTCCTATTAACATAATTTCAAGTCCTGGAAGCATTGCATCTGACTCCAGGGTTTCTTTCAGAGTAGGAATTGAAAGCAAATTTCCAGACATAACCCAGGGCAGATGGATTTGAAGCTGTTTGAGTCATTGCTACAATTAGTTTTTTTTAATCTATCATTTAAAGATAATCAATATATTAGAAATAAAGTAACTTGATCATGAAATACATGTCCTTAATTCTTTCTGTAGTTTACACACTCTGTAACTGTGTATACATATATATAAAATATATCTAGCTTCCAGAGGAAAAAATAAAGTTTAAAAAGGAATAAGCTTTAAAAAGGAACAGCCTGACTTCTACTGTCAATCTGCTTGCAAGTACTCTTATAAGGCATAATTTTAACAACAAATTTTTACATGAACAGGATCAGTTCTTACCTTTAGCTTAGTACAATTCAGAAGTTCATTAGCTTTAGATATAAAGATAATGAAAACATTCATTATCACCTTTGAATACAGGTTGTCATAGCCTAAGATCATGTCTATACATCAATGAGTAAAAGTGAATGCTCAGTAAAATGTATTAAATAATTTTCAGTAATATTTATCAATTAAAAATAAAAGTAAGTATTTCTCATTAGGTAGTACATGCACATTCCAGTAACTGAACTGGAGTAAATGTATAGAAATCCATTCAGAGTAATTTAAACAGGCTGAGGAGGAGGTTCCCTCTTCGGGAAGAGCCTGATTCTCTAATAAGAGTTCCTAAGTGAACATTCAAAAGGTCTTTCTGCCCTTCATTGTCCCTCACATCAGCAATGAAGGTCTGCCCTCCACTGCTGAAAGGAGAGCTGGCAGCTCTATAGCAATTCCTTTTATGTGGGAAACACACCTTCCAAAACCTCTGAAGGAACAGAAAATTCAGTGCACGCGTGCCCTCAGAGCTCACCAGGCATAGGCTGTTCTCTGGCTCTCCTCTGAACAAGGACTTGGCTCAGTTCAGAGTTTGTCTTACAGAGTCTGTATTGAGTTTCAAAGTCTGCATTTTTGACCTTTCAAAATAACACTGCAAAATTAAACTAAAAATTTTTCTCTAGTACATGTGGTCTACAATTAGAAAAAACAATTGGGAAAGGACTTTAGGAACAAAGATAGTGCAGTAACTATTGTTACAGACGATCAGTCTGAAAACATCCCCTTTCTAGAAGAAATGCAACTTGAAAAACAAATCAAAGAGAATCACTTTGCATAAGTGACTTTGGCCATTTCTTTTGCAAGTTAAGGGGTGATAGAGATTTTTACACTGTTTATATTTTAAGTACATGAGACATGAAGAGAAGCAAAGCGTAGCATAACATAAATAATTAAATATATCTATAGACATCTAACCCTTGCTAACATTTTGCAATGTTTTCATCTGGTTAATCATTTGCTTATTGTAACTACATGTTCACAAGCCAGTTTGATTAAAATCAGTCATTAAATATGTTTCCACATGTGTTTTTAAAATATTCTGTTGCACTTTCAAGCTCTAACATGAAAGTGAAGGAAAATGTGAAGAAAAAAGTGCTGGTAAACCTTGTGTAACCCACACTGCCAATCAGGGAAAATTACCAAAATTGCCAACATTGGTGTCAAACCATAAGTAAGGGGCAGGAGAAGTATTAATGACAAACAACAACAGCTTCTCAAGAGAAATTGCACAAACACTATTTCTAGTCCTGCCACCAAGAAAGATGAGCCAGTGTAATTTTTGTCATAAATAACCACAGGCTTGTTTAATGGCAACACATTTGTAGCACTGTTTGGAGTCTCTGCAATGACTTTTTGCACGGCATCTCACACAATATTCCCTGGTGCTGTGTTCCTTAGGCATGCTGGGAATCAATATGGTTAGTAATAGCAATCACAATGAATGTGCATTATGAGTAATATTTTACTGCCAAAAGAATCAGCAATCATAATTTGTGCCTGTGTTAATTATATTTCCCCTATGACTGGTACATAACTAGGTCAGAAAAATAGTCTACAGCCTATATTTAGTAAACAAAATAATTTTAAATCCTTTCATTCAGTACAGAATACAAAGCAGAGATTCTGGTGGGAGTTTCTTTTGACTCACATTTCCCTATAAAGTTTTAGCCCAGACTGGAGAAAAGTTAACAATTAAAGTTAAAAAAAGTTAAAAAACTTAAAGTGTTTTGAATGAGTCTGAAGATGCTTGGAAGTGCCTCAGACAAGGATGCTTGAAGGGAAGCAGCTCTTTCAAGGACTTCCTGCAAATACACTTTTGAAAAGGCTGTCCAAAATGGTATACACACTACCACTAAGAAATACAGTCCTACAGCTGCATTTACACTTCCTTACAAATTAGCTACCAACTGTCACTTTGCAATAGTTACTTGTCCAAAAAGAGGAAAAAAAACCCTAAACATACTAGAGGAGAAATTAAGGAGTGATTATGCTAGCAGCTCCTCTTTATGATCAATAGTTGAAAGCTTTTCTAACTATTCCTGCACAAATTAGAAGACATAGATGTTAAAATGCACATAAAGTAACTTTTGTCCTCTTCTGCCTTAGCAAATTTTTTTCTATTAGTGATAGATTTATTGAAATACGAAATATGAACTTGAGCTCCTGTTAAACCTCTTATATCTCATAAAAGGGGAAACAAAAAGAAGAAAAAGCCCTGAAATTACTTTAAAAGATTCCACAAGAAAATAAAAAATAAAAAAAAAAATAATAAAACACCAAGCGACCACACCAGCAGTGGGTAGAAAATAATGAAAACATCCAGACTTTGCATATTCATAGAGTGATAGCAGCTAAATTATTTTTCACTCAGCAAGCCCTGGCAGCTATGTGGTTTCTTCCTTTGGAAAAAAAAATTAAAAATACAAAAATAAAGAAGTAGAGACACTGGAGTGAGCATCCAGCAAAATAGAACTTCTCCTTCCATTTTTCAATTTTAAGCCTTTTACATAAAACATCCATATAATTTATGAGCTAACACCTTTCAGCAGAGGAGAAAGAAAGAAAAAAATAATAACTCTTCTAAGGCAAGTTGTTGTCACTGACAACTCAATTTATATCTGATGCAATGATGGAAAATGTCATAAGTCATGCCATTAGCCTGACATTAATAAACAGTTTGTCTCATTATTTTACATTTTCTTGAGGCTAACAACACATTGATATAATGTGTTTTCCCACTCTGCAAGTAGTATTAAAAATGCATCAGTGGAAAAGCACTTGAGAAAAAAAAAAGGCAATGACAATTTCTATTTTCTATTTCACAGGTTTTTCCAGTTCACCTTGAAATTCATCCACTAAGAAATACATCCTAAAAACTTGCTGAAAAAAATTTCTTGCAAACCTAAAGACATCTTGCATGTCTGAACTCAACAACTTTCGTGTGTCTCCTTCTATGCAGCAATTCTCTTTGAGAGCCTCATGCCTGATCAATCCTTAAATATTCAATGATATTCATCCCAGTACAGAACATCTCTATAAGCACACTGTTCATGTGCATCTGCTCTGCATAAAGCCACACATGAACAAATATTTAGTTTTAATCCTTCTAAATTTTTTCTGCAAGCTTAAAAGCAAATAAGTAGTCAGAAAAATTAAGCTAATTCTACTGTAACATGTAAAAGTAAACAGTTTTCATCTAATTGTCTTATGTTCTGGAATTCTTCCTGCCTTTAAAGTTTCATAGATTATAACTGTTGATTATTTTCTTACATACACCAGGACATAGGAAAGTTGAGGTTAGACACAAATATCATCAAGCTCCTACCATCTACACTTTGAGATATTCTATGGCATTCTGTGGGAGAATGAAAAGCAAGGCTGAGCCACTCATCACAGAGATTCAAGGAACATTACCAATGCTATGCTTTTCTTTCTCTTCCTAAGTCCTTGCACCGTTACTCAGCCCAAAACACCATTAGTAAGATAATTCATTGGTACAACTCTGTATTTACACTGCATGTTGCCTTTCAATAAACACAAATGTAAAAGCAATGACAAATTGCACTCAGCAAATTTTTTTTTTTTAAATTACTGGCTCCTGATTTCTGTAGCTTTTGAACACAGCTCCTTTGACAGTCTAAGAAGTCAAGGCAGCAATCAATGTTTAATTTAAATGCTGAGGGGTCATAACCCCAGGGAAACCTTGGCAGTCTGTACAAGTTCCAAGAGCTCAAAAGTAAAGGTGTTAAAAAAATATATATTTTGTAAGGAAACTATGATAAACCTGGGGAGTACATCTGCTTTAAAACAATAGAATAGAGAGTAGAAAACAAAAGAAGAAAAAAAAAAGTGAATTCAAGGATTTGGAACTACCTGTAATGAGCGTGAAAAATGTTTTAAAATAACAGAAAGTTATTTTATCCAGAAAGTGTAAAGAATATCCAAAAACTGGTTAAATTGCATTCAGCAGCAGTATAAGGAGCTGCTTATAAGGTGTACCAGAGACAGAAAGATACCTAATAACTGTTTTGGTTTCCTGATAGGAGATAGAAGTACCTGGCTTGAATAGAAGTTACCTAGGCTTGTTGGGGAAGATTAAACTGTGAGCTCAACAAAATTCAAGGAAAGGCGCTTCCTGCTTTAGGAAGACATCTTACTCTCTAATTCTTTTTTACTTTATCCCAAAAGTCAAGAATATTATTGCTTGGATAATATGTCATGGGCAAGAGAAAATATACATAGACTTATTCCTGCTGTTTTTTAATCACATATGTGAGAGACAGATATCTGTTTGGCTGAGGAGGTTAATTTTTTTCTGAAGATGCTCCTGGAGCCTTGTTATTCAGCTACTAGTTTTTGGCAGCCAAGAGAAAGCAGCAGAAGAATGTGAATTTATACTGAATTGTATAATATTAAAAACTGCCTTTTTTGTTTGGGTCAAGGATCTAAAATTTGTACAGAAAAGGGAATAGAACCTGAAAATTCAGGGCAGTAGTAAATTTTTTTAGATTAGTTTTCTTGGACTTTTCTTTATCCTGTGCTGGAGCTCTACTTCTTGCCTCTGATAATCCCAGGAGCTCCAACAGCTGGAAAAGGCCAGGTTGTTTGCCACACATAAGTTTTTGAGATCAGGGCTGCTCAGTAGCAGAGGTCCTGGAGCTCCCAGGGTCCTCAACATTGCCCCACTCTAAGACAAAAGCATTTATCCAAGGCAATATTCAGAAATTTCTCATCTTCTACCTCAGCAAGAGACAAACATGGAAAACATGCCACCAGTAGATCCAATGGAACCTGCAGAGCTGCCTATGAAAATTGCCACAGCAGCCCCACAGAGAAACATAATTTATTTACTGCTCAGCAGACACTTCCTTTCCCCTTTCTGCCTTCTGCTCCAGTTTGAATGCATGAGGAGGCATGTCCTCACACTTTTTTGGAACTTTCTCAGAGTCATTCCCAAAGTGACTTATTAAGTATTTCCTTCAGTGTGAGAAGAAAACATAAACAGAGATCTGCATATACACCTTCTTCTGGGAATGACAAAGGAGGCAGAGTCACAAAACAAGTAAACACTTTGGGTACTGTAGGAAAATATATGATTTATGGAAATCATGTTTCTCGAATATAAAGTGATTTTCCATAACTTAAAAAAGGAAAACTTATATGCTGATAGTCTTCTATACCAAAATAGAAGGAATATGCACAGGGAAGAGGTGAGGGTCAGGACAAAAGGAAAACAAACAAAATGTCTATATATGCCCAACAATTCTAGGAAAAATATATTTTTACCTGTATTTGACTACTCTGTTTTGCTGTCAAACATTTCACCATAAACATACAGTTTTCTTACTTTTTTTTTCCTCTCTAATCAAACAATACTATGTTATTAAAAAGTAATGACTACGGCAGATGACCATGGCCAGAGACTCCAGACAAATCTGAAAAACACTGTAAACCAAAAACATTATAGAGAAAAAAATAATAAGTTCTTTTTGATGAAAATATCAGACCTTGAAGGAAAGTTAACAGAAGTCATTATAAGGATGATTACCTCCAGAGACTGGGAAAGGTCATAAATGTCCCCCAAAGCAGTTTACCATGAAGTAAAATTTGTATTTAAAGATGTTATGTGTATAAAGAACGTAAAAAAACTATCTAAAAGAAATATTGAATCCCAGAATGTTTTGGTTTGAAAGGAACCTTTCAAGTTCATCTAGTCCCACCCCCCTGCCATGATCAGGGACGCCTTTCACTAAACCAGGTTGTTCAGTGCCCCATCCAACCTGAGCTTCGGTGATGATGCATCTACCACCTCTCTGGGCATCCTGTTCCAGTGGCTCACCACACCCTTAGCTGAGAATTTCTGATGCTAAAGGAAAAGAGATTTTGAGAAATGTAAGGAGACAGAGAAAACTGAGCAGAAAAGATTCCACAAACCAGTCCCTTTGCCCTGTCACCACCTGACTCATCCTGGCAGTGAATATTTCACATATAAGCTAAAAAGAGTTGTTATGTTACCCTGGGATTGCAATCTCAGCCCCTCAGACAAAGGTGCCTAGGGGCAGAAGGAATTGGCACTTTTAAAACCAGGACAGTTTTAAGGCAGATACTTTACAGATCTGTCTAAACAGCAAGAGGTTAAAGGGGCTGAGACCTGGGACATCATGTTCCCAGAATAAAAATAAAAATCATCACTTACAGCAGCCATCCTGGCATTTCAAGGGAGATCCTCAACCCATCTGGGAAAACTATCCACTCTGGGGTTCTTGTGCAGTGCTCAAAGCAGAGAGAAGAAGGGAAGGGCAGCTAAACAAAAGACTTCAAATAAAGAAAGAAAGCTGAGCTCAGAACTGACTATATTTCAAAAACCCTTTGTCAAATTGAAGATTTTGCTGTAAACCATTTCAACCTTGGTGAACCAGCATTTACAAATTTTCACTTTTCCTCTAGTGAAGTTTTCACTTGTTTTTGCTACCCAAAATATCTCAAGCTAATATACTTAACCTTACCTGGTAAGAAACAAAAGGTTGTTGAAAGGTATTTTTGCACCTTCAAAAAAACCAGCAAAGTGATCTGTCCCATTGGAAGCATCTAAAGGGAGTAAAAGGCAGTTCACCTCTAAAGTCTTTACAAAGGTATTAATGCAAACATTTCTTCACTTATGGTACCTCTCCTCTCCCCCAGTGCAGCAGATGGTCTAGCTCAGCTATGCACATACAGCAATACAGCTTCAAATTCCACTGCCTTCAGTGAAATTTAAACTAAGTTGCACTGTTGCCAGGAGGAATTGGGTCAATGACATGGGACTCTATGGTCACACTGCAAATATCTGTCTAATCTTTGTTGCCCTAATTTTTGTTTTGTGTCCTCTCAATCCAGCCACGTCGCAGAGGATGAGGCAACACATCATTTTCCACTCAAGTAACCTTGGTTATTTGAGAATTGAGATTGATTTTCCTGATTTTGTACTATGAAGATGCACTATGGGCCTGCTGTACTACAGTATGAGGCAGCATCAGGCACAAAGGAATTTGATGTTTTGTAGCAGCAGTTGTGAACTGCAGAGCTGGCAGCTTCAGGAGCAAAATGTAACATGTTGCTCAGGAAGATGAGAAACCTTCCTCTAGCCTATAGAACCCAAATATTCTTTATAGGTACTGCTACCTTTTGCAATGAGTATTTTCCCTTTTTTTTTCTGTCTTGTTTGTACTTTTGCTGGTTTGGTTGGAATGGTTTCTATGTTCACATCTACCAGATCTGCTTAGTAAATAGTTTTGCTACTTGCAGAGAAAATTAAATAAAACAAAGAAAGTTTACTCTGGTTTATTCTGGTTCTTTCCATTTGCAAGACAGATGGGACAGTAAACCCACCATTGAATCAAGAAGACATCAGCAGAAGAGGTTATTTTTATTTAGTAGAGAAGTTTATTTTCTCCTATGCTAAGAGGAAAAAAAGTTCTTACTCTGATTCTTATGGAGTTCCTTTATGGATCAGTGAAAATCCTACAAAAACACAGTATATAATATATTTTATCTTCCCTTCATTAAGGGTGATCTTTACACCAGCTGATACAGAACATTCAGCTAATATTTTCTAAGAGTGACTTTTCAAAAAACATTTTCATTTTAGAGATTTTTGGGCATTTGATATAGTCACTAGTAAAGGCCATATCTTCTGTTTCCTGACAGGCCTTTCTCAACAAGTTCATAAAAGGTTCCCCCTAATGGTGAGAGAGATACGAAAAAATAGTCTAATTCCTATTTCATTAAGAGAGAAATGGAGAAATTTCCTTAGCTTCTCAATAGGAAATTTGGTTAGCTTGACAGAAACACATCTGCATTAGGCCTTAAACCTTTGCATATCAATCGCTTAGAAGGAACTGCTACATGTAAAGGAAGAGATGGGAAATTCATTTAGTAAACAGGAAAAGGTGTCAGCAGGAATTAGTAAACCACTTAATGAGAACTGGAAGTCTGTACTCTGGTATTTTGAACAAATATAGCAGTTTGAGCAAACTAAGAGAGAGATGTTATGTCTGATGTTTAATGAAAAGAAATGCAGTTGCATTAACTTCCACACTTAGAATGTAACTGTGAACTCTGTTAGCAGTTCCTCAACAAATGTCTACAAATAGTGTACTTCATCTGAATAATGATGAACCAAATCAAGTGAACATCACACTGTGTCTTTATCACTTTTAAATCTACTGATCAGAAGATATTTTTGATTTTGTAAATTGAAACCTGTTGCAATAAAGGCAACAGAAAAAAAAAGGCATATTGCACTTTATTTTTGCTAGGCAGTCACTGCTAGGCTGATGCCACTGTTAATTGCCTTTACAGAGCAAGAAAAAGGGGATCTTTTCTAACCTGGTTTTCACACTTTTTACTTGAAATCACCACATTCCCCCTTATCTCATAAATATATGTTGGTTAATGGCAACATTATTTTCAATTTACACAAATTTCAGAGCTCAATCTTTGAAAATTGTCCATATACAATTTCTGTGACCATGTTCAGATGACATGCACATATGATTAGTCTGTGACATGATATCAAGTTGAATTATAAGGAAAGAGTGAGACAGTAATTCTCCAATGGGGAAATAAAAGAATCAAATAGAAGTATAAAAATCCAATTTTAAAGCAAGCATCAATGAACATGCCCAAATTGCTCAGATCATGTTTAAATTACAAGACTGCTTGAAGAAATAACCCTCTATAGATTTTTCATTGCCATTAAATGAGCAATTTTTGTAATTATCTGAAACATCTATCAACCAGGTCTTTCATAATATTTAGGTATCAAGAATCATGGGACATGTCTCACAAATCAAGAAAGTCCTTTATGCTGGGAGAGAAAATTTCTGCCCATTCATTAATTTTAAAGATGCCAGTTAAGGCAGAAGTATTCTTATGTGTGAGATGAAATAAATCATATTAAAAAAAATTATTAATAACCTCCTGCAAGTAATGGGGGGGAAGGTTCAAGTGAAATTCATTATTTTTTTTTCTCCTAAAAATTGATATATATTAATATTTTAAAAATCAAAATGAAGTCTGATATGACTCCTCTCACACTGATACCATCAGGATTTATAAGGAATTATTGATTAGTCTTATGCATAGCATTTAAATAAAATATCTTTCCATACAGTTTAGGTCACATTTTGAAATATTTCAAATCTGTCTGGTATTATTAAGATTAGAATTTTGATTAAAATACATCAACTTATTTTTGTTTACACAGTTAGTATATAAGTTTGGTCCTTGAGAGATGTATAAACCTTTCTAATCTGATTTCCAAACTTAGGAGCTTTCAGTAGAGTTCACCAATTTCATAAATCCCATTTAATAGAAAGTTATCAACACCAGAACGATGGAAATTAAATAGCTTACTTAGAAAAAATTAAAATAATTAAATAGGTTTAAGTGCAATAGCAACTTGCTTACAGCTTAGCATTAATGGATCTTCTCAGAGTTGTAGGTGAGCCTAAAATGAATTCTGTTAGCACAAATGGCTGAGCTGAGTAGTAAACAGAGACAGGTTATCTTCAGATAAGGACTGGGCCAAGGCTGGCCCAGGTGGGAAGATAAGAACAATTATTGACCTATCCATGTGGACATGGAGGAATCCAAAGAGGCATTAGAAGACCCCAGACCACAAATAATCATTACACCAAGAGGCACATACAGAGCAGATGATGACTGGGTGCACCTACCAAGAGGGTATAAAGACCCAGGGCTTTCTTTGTTCAGGGAACCTCTCCAGAAGTACTCATCTAAATCTGGCCTGCAATTAAACATTACCACACACAATTAATTTCTAATATTCAATAAAAAATTTTGATTCAATCTCAAAAAAAACCTAATTAAAAATGAATGGTCCTTTTATACCCTAACAGTTAGCCTTTAAATGCTTACAAGAGGCATTTTGTCCTCTTAGTGTTTTGAGAGGCAATCAAGAGCTTCTTTTTCTCTTTAATTACTGTCTTTTCATCCTTCCCAGGAACACAAAATTAGCAAAATGTCTACATCCTATTGAAGCAATGAGACAAATTATTTTCTACATACTAAAGTGTTTTGACCTTAGATAGGAAGCCTATAACATCTCCAAGGAAACACTAAGTTGAAATCTAAACTTCAATTAAAATTATATTTGAGGGTAATTATTTTGGCCACAAAATGTAATTTGCTTTATCACTGGTCATTACTCTTTCAAAACTGTAGAGTTTCCATGCCCAGTGGCCTCAATCAAAATCTATTTGTGTACCTGCCTTGCTTTGAAGCTCTACTCTAGCTGGATGGATAGTCTTCATTACCTGGTAGGTTATAAATGTGTTCAGCTCCTGTGCTGTAGTTTCTGCTGGCAGAGGGCACTGCAGTCCAAAACTAAATCTCTTTCAATGTACTTCTGCTTGCAAACTAAGGTTCTCTGGGAATTCCATGCCTTGAAATGGTTTATGTGAACGTCATACTCTTCCATCATTTTTTGAATAGCAAAACCTAAATATTAGTCACTTACACTAAAATGCTTACTACCCTTCAAATTTTTTAATGAATACAAGATACATGAAAGAATACCTGAGAGACACCTGTTGGCATGTTTGTAAAAGGAAGAGAGTTTCACTTTCAAACCTCTAAAAGTTCACCGTGTTGCAACTCTGAGTGGTCCTCCTATGGCAAGAAGGCGTCAGTATTTATGAGCCTCATGCTCAGGGACTTGACAGAAGTGTAAAGAAGGTTTAGATAATAAGCTATGAATATAGGAGGGTAGGGAGGGACTGTAGGAAGCAGGAAAAAAAATGGTAGAGTCTTACCAGGAGTTTATGGTGGTGAAACCTAGCAGGAATACCCTGAAACCAAGGTGGACAAAAATTATCTATTTGTAATGCAAGCAAGATTCAGAGCCTGAGTTTAGTCCCTATCTTTTCAATTAATACCACCACCACAAAGGCTTATCCTAGGAGTTTAATAGGGTGATGTAAATATTGCAGTAGATAAATACTGTATTTATAGTAGAAACGCATTCTGATGTGCAACCAAGGTGTTCACACTTGGTATTAACTCAGGAAAAATTTGGCAAGTCATTGTTCATTCTGTTTCTCTGCCTAAACTTTCAAAAAACAAAAAAGATATTTAAAGATGTTTAATACTAAACTTCCTGCTACTGTTTGTCAACCAAAGATGGCAATAAATGATCCTTTGACTGCTCAGAAATAACCTCCTAGGTTAGTCATTAATACTGTTCCATAAACAATGATTTCTTACCTAGCAGTTGACCAATAGGTAGGAATGTAGAGAAAAGACACGGATCTGTTGGAGCCTGTCCAGAGGAAGGTGCTCAGAAGGCTGGAACACCTCTCCTGGGCTGAGAGAACTTCACTTGGGCAGCCTGGTGAAAAGAAGGTTCATGGCAGCCTTACAGTTCCTACAGGTGGAGTAAAAGGAATGGAGACAACATTCAGCAGGGCCTGTGTCAGCAGAGCCAGCAGTAATGGTTTAGAATAAAGGGGATAGATTTGATCAGCCCTAAGGAACAAGTTTTTCTTAACAACAACTGCACAGTGAAGTGGTGGATGCTCCATCCCTGGGAATGTTCAAGGTTGAATGGGGTTCGGAGCAATTGGATATAGATGATGATGATGCATGTGGCAGGGGATTTGGACTTGGTAATCTTTCAAGGTCCATTCCAACTCAAACTATTCCATGATTCTATGACATTCTATAACTCTGTAGAGTGACTGGATAAAAAAGAAATTTAAAAAAAAATTAAAAGGAGGGGAAAATAAGAAACCACTTTGAGAAACATACAAGTTTACACAGCATAATAACATTACCAGAAGGCAAAATATTGTTGTTATGGGAAATCTCCCTAGTGGTATAGCTAGGATGGTTATTTTAACAGTCTAGTCCCTAAAAAAATTCTGGTAATGTAGTAGAAAAGTTATGAATTTAATGTGCAGCACTATTACTTATTTTTATATTACACCAGTATCCTGGTGCACTCTAGAGAAATGCTAAAGCTGAGATCCCATATGAGAATAATATTACCACTAGCAGAAAATATTTGCTAGGAAATCCATATTTACAGGGGAATTTGCTGTGCTTAGCTGCAGAGAATTCTTGAACTTGATTTACTTACAGGGTACTTGGTTCTGTTGGCAACTATTGACTAGGGAATAGACAGATACACTGAATTTTGTAAGTACTATTTTTTTAGTTTGAAACAAAAAGGCTTTTTTTCCTTCAGGCATTTCTCTTAGGAATCATTCCTCTGCCATTCCTTTTGAAAGATAAGTGGTATATGTGTGATCTGTTCCTCTGAAGGGTTTTAAAAGGAACACTATTTTTACTGCTTGGGCATGGGGCTGCTGTTTTGGTTGGGGGGGAGGTTGTTTGGTTTTTGTTTGGTTTTTTTGTTTTTTGTCTTGGGGTTTTTTGTCTTGGGGTTTTGGTGGTTTTGTTATTATTTTGTTTTTATGTAATTTGAAAGAATAGCTTTATCAGAGCAAACATTTCATCACTATTTCTGGAGGGCCTTAAGACTGCTGACAAACAACACTGTAATAAGCATCTGTAACTACTAGAAGTCACGTTTTAAAAAGAAGCAGACATACCAATATATGATGTATACAGAGTAGGCTGATAGATAGAAGGCAGTTTCTAACAGTCTCTAGGAATATCCCAGGTAGCAAAGCCAAGATTTTTCAGTACTTTTCCTAAATGTTCACTCTACTCCAATTTGTATTTTACGTATGCCCACCTAGAAGAAGCTGCCCCTTGGCTCTCTGCAAACTAATTTTCATTCAAATTAGTAAAATATTTTAATGACATGCAAATTAAAATAAAACATTTTCTATATCAGAAATATCACAGGAAAAAAAATGTCCACATTATCTTATTAGGTATGTCAAAAAAGTTAGCTAAAAATCACCTGGTTTGGTAAACAAAATTGGTTGCATATCAGTCTCTCACTCCCCTGAGGTGAGGGCTGGAAAGGGCAAGGACACGGGTGGAAGAATGGAGAAGGGAAGGAAATATACCAACCATCATTAAAAAAATCCCAAACAAATCACACAATGAAGCCTTTGGAAAATAATGTGATTGGTAAAAAACAAATGAGCTTTGAAAGGGGGCAGTTTCATTTTACCAGTGAGATATTTAGTAATTCATCTTCCTTTAGTCCACTAAAGCTATATCAAAAAGATATATGAATATTCAATCGCATATTAATTACTTCATTTGCATACACAGGTACTTAAAGAATGTTTTCAAACACCAGACTTTGTCCATCAAGCACATTTTAACACATTGAAATAAAAGATATTAGAATAGCCTTATTCCTTCAAGCAAATATGATTAAAATTGCACTAATACAATAACAGATAATAAACAGGATCTTTATGATTAAAATTAAGTTCTCTACTTCTCTCAAATGTTGGTAAAAGTCATATGAAAAATAATTTTAAAAAAAAGCCACACACAAAACCCACGAAGAAATAGACAATGCGTCTCACTTCTGTGCAATCTGGCCTAGCAGAAGGGATCCCATAGCCAGGATAACAGAGCTGGATGATCTTTAAGGTCCCTTCCAACCCAAACCAATCTATCATTTATGGTTGATGGGGTGTCCTTTTAAGTAAAAAATGACATGCCTAAACAGAAATCCCATCTAATTTCAGGTGTGTGTGATTTCTGCAGTGACAAGCCTTGCTGGAACTTGCTTGTGTTAGTAGCATGAATAGCCACCACCAAAAGCAAAAAGCTAAAAATAACCGATACTGTACAAGAAAATACTTTATGTGCATCTCTCTCATGCAATCTTCACAACTCCCCTGCAGTCAGGTCACTCTTATTCATTTCTACTATGAAGAACTTCTAAAAATAGCTAGATTTCAAGCAAGACAATCTGCCTTAGTGTCACCTTCGACTCCCAACTTGTCCCCCCTTGCAAAGCAGCCTATGCCTGCTGCTCCCAAGCACATTTAATTTCATAAACAGCTCAGGAATTACTTCAGAAACTGCTTATTAAAAAGCAGGATACCATCCTCTTCAACACATGCTTATCTCTCTATTCTTTGTTCTTTCCTCTGGTTCCAGCTTGAATATGAAGTACCTACTAATACAAATGGACCTTGAAAAGTCCAAGCACAGATTGGTACTTGTCTTTTTGTGGTGGCAGTGTATAGCAGAATAGCTTGTAGCCATCACTCAGTCACACTGACCTTCAGTTACACAATGACCTATGAGCTTCTTACATTTTTAATAGGAAAAAACAAAAAAAAGCAATTTTAGTGGCCATTTAGCTGCAAGTTACAAAATCCTTTTAGCATTTGGAAGTTTTTTGTTTTTCTCTCCAAGAGGTTAAGAAATGGGAATATGAATCAATCCACCGTTTGGATACTGCTCATGCTGCAGAATAGCATTTTGTAATGAAAATGAAGTTGTTATGCAATTTGTATTAATATTCAGAAAATAAAGTTGATTGTGCGGGGTGGGATTATGCAGACAAAAAAAATGTGACTAGTTTACATATACACAAATATGCATTTATGTGAATGTGTATCAGATGAAAACAATTTGCCTACAAAAACTGCCACTTCAATTTCAAAGGCAATTTCAATTTCCCTGAGAAAATTAGTATGAATTTTCGGCTTATTATTTTAATAATTTAACACCTAAAGCTTTCAAGCAGCAGACACCATAGGACTTTAAAAAATTAAGAAAAAAATTAAGCAGAAGATCAGAAGAAAGGATGGGAAAACTAAAATGATAAAGAAAACACCAGTAATGTTTGACATATAAGGCAAGAATCCATGGAGTTTTTTCTGCCATTCATGCACTGTATGACCTGCTTTATTATCTCACATGATCTCCTGACCCTTATGAGTTCGATTTCAAAAAACTACTCTGGTTTAGGCACCATTAATTGGTTTTCTATAGGTTTAACCCATAAGTTCATATCTGTACAAGTAGTCTCTAAAATTACTTAAAACAAAAAAAAATGTTAAATACAGAAATAGAACATCCTTCCATGCTTTATATCCATTAGCAGGTATTTCTCTTATAAAGTTCTTTTTGCTTTTAAATTTGACAGGTAATGTCATAACAGCTTGGAAAGTATTAGCAGCCTTTGAATTGTGATGTTTCATTTCTATGTTGTCAGTTGTTTACCTGCATGGCTGAAGCGTAGAAACTTTCTCTTTTTATTTAGAAGAATGACTCCCAATAAAAGGGTTGCTTTGCAACAAATGGTGAATAATGCAGCTGACTTCCTCCATAGGAAGAGTGCCTGCGGCGTCAGCCCCATGTCAAGCTGATAAGTGCAGAGTTATGAACCAACAGAGGGTTCTCTCTGGCCAGTTTTATACAAGCAAATATAAGGAAGAAATGTCAGAGGGAAAGATTTTCAATGAGGCAGACTTTTAACACAGGCGATTTGTGTGATGACAGCACATTGTCTGTGCTGCCCCGAAGGTGAGGCCGAGTCCTCCCTGAGGGCAGCAGTGCCACCAGCCCTCCCAATGCAGTTCCCAACCTCTCAGGGGTGCTCCAGGCAGCTCCTTAGCTCTCTATCTGCACTCCTTAGCTAGTTCCAGGGTTCCAGTTTGTGACCCAAATGATCGTGCCAAGAAAACTCCACCGAGGAAGAAAAGTCTGTATAACCACATGCTTAACCTGACAACCTTAACTCTCATGGAAATCCACCAATAGCTACCACCTTCCCTGGTACAGCTCCAGCACATCTTTTCTTGCTCTTGCACTAAAGCTTCCCCTGGCACTGTGTCAGCACCCTGAATACTGGCAAAAACTGCTGCAGAGTCTCGGAGCACGAGAGGGAATGCTGAGTGCTGAGGGAAGGCAGATGCACTTGCCAGCCCCAGACACTAAGGTCACTGCTAACTCACCCCAGGGCAGGGAAAGCTTTAGGGCCAGAATGTGAAACCAGCTTTCCCACACACATCAGCTCAAAAATGCTTTCTTATCACAATGTTGTGTCATTAATTAACTCAGAAAATTTTAATCTCTTTTGGAGATGTATATGAGAACAAGTTCACTAGGATGCATCTGAGATTGAGATTTCTTGTTTTATAAGTAATTTGAAATGTTGATGCATTTACTCAAAGAACTACTGGTAAGTACACTCTTAAAGAATCTGTTTCTTAATATAAATATATATCTATAAGCACATACATAATTTATATTTATGCAAATTTAAATTACCTGTTCATAAGTTGACATGAAGTTTTCAAAGTGACTAATGTTCTTTGATTCCAGTCCAAAGTCTTTAATGTTAAAATATTATTAATCTTTGATTCAATGAATGTGCTGTTGGGTTATTAAATTTTGCATATTTGGTATAAGAAGTAGATGAACGGATTTCTGTATCAAGAAATTTAAAATTAATTTGTAAGTGCTCGATATTTTAACTAAGAATAGTTGCACATTATTATTCTAACATTTTCTCTTTTTGAAGTCTGATTCTCAACTATTGCATTTGTGGCATAAATCAATGAAGAAAATATTCCTTAGAGTTCAGCTTAAAAATAGAGCTACTTTGCAATCAGACACATATACTGTAGGTCGGAACCTAGTGTTTCCACCAAATAAAACCTTTTTTTGTCAGTGCAAGAGATAAATTTTGGTCATGACACAGCTTTAAGAGAAAAGCTGCAACTGCTTTTCCTTCATTTAGAGCACGTACAAACACAGAGCAGACATGGCTTTGGCTGTAGAGGACTCTATGTATGCATTGCACATGGTTTAGACTCAAAGCTTGGTCTTATTCAGTGAATATGAGAAAGAAATGAGTGTGCAGGGCTGCTGTGGTGTAGCTGCTACCTGCATATTTCTGGTTTTTACACGTACTCTCATCTGGGTGATGAATTCTGGTTGGACAACACATAAACCAGACAGGAGACATACCTGCATCTCAGGAGACCTTCCAGGCTGATACAAGTACAGGAAATCACAGATGGTCACTTTAATCAAATTTGTCCTTCCTGTCAATTAAAGAAAAAGTTATGACTCCCTAAACAATAAAAATCTCCTGTTTAACATTGATAAACAATCACAGATGTGAATGCTTGTTTTTGCATTCAGCACATTCACCTGGAAAAGAACTAATCATTGCAAAATACCATGCACCTTCACAGTGTGATTGGAAAATGCAAATAGGCATTTTCCAATCACACTGTGGATGCCAGATGAAATAAGTGAGTATAACATGCTAGGAGAATATTTATCTGTTCTATAAGCCCTGGAAAGACTAGAAAATCACTGTATTGGACACACCCATCCTCTTCTGAAAACAACTTTACTGGAAAAGTAACTGATTAGAACCACAAGACATTTAAATTCCTTTAGATAAGTGTACTTTTCATTACTGTGGTCAAAATATCTTTTTCTAGGATTATTGTCTTTCCTCATTTCTCATGAAATTGATAAAAATCATGATGTTTGTTTGATCTCAGGGTGTTCATATTTATTTTTCCTTGCATGAGAAAATTTGAAACCAACAAAATAAACTAATACCAAGATGAAGACATAATCGATTACCGTCAAATGTTTGTCCCTTCTGATTTGCAATCCTACAGTAAAAAATTCTGTTATTGTGAGGGACATCATAAGTGAAGGAGGAAAATAATTTTCCATTTATTATTTTACGTCTAGAAGGACAAGATTTTAAAAGAAAATTAAAATGTTATCTTTCAAGGGAATGTTATGTTATGTTATGTTATGTTTCAAGGGAATAAGCACTTGCATTTTCATGCTGGATGCCTTTTTAATGCTGTTACTCAAATCTCCGAGGTTTCATAAACCAAAATCCAAGCTTTTACCAATAAAATCTAAAGAAAATAAAGTTCTCTTAAAAATAGCTCTACCAATCTTCAGATCTGAATGTTCAACATGTACCCATCGGGTTCTTTAGAAAATTACTTGACAGCAGGAAAAAAATCAAAACCACAGAGGACTATTCCTATTTAAACCCAAATTAAGCTTGGAAATAAAGCTGTATTGCTTGTAAAAGACTAAAAAGCTTTTCCAATAAGAAAGGACAACAGCTTTTTTTGTATATGATTTCTGAATTCAAATAATAAGGAAAAGGCAAATATGACAAGCGTTGTCTATGGTATAACACTTGGAATACATAGAATTCTCTACAGTGAGTAATTCATTGAAGTTTTCTTTCATTTGACTTTTTAAAGTCAAAGATATGCATTTTAAATGTGACAGCATATGTTGAAGGCAGACACCAATTAGTAAAAATGCAAAAGCAAACACAAAAGCTTCAGGCTTACCAACAGGATTTGCTGTAAAAATAGGATTAAACAAAGGCAAAAGCAACCAATGCAATTGTACTAAGAATTAAGCTTAAAAGAAATGCCAGACTGCTAATATTGCCCAGCTCCAGAGCCTTGAGCCTGACCTGTCATATTTAGTGCATTCTGCTTCTTTACTGCCAAAATGAGCTGTTATTCATATTTCTACCAACAGCATGCCTAAAAATCTCACCATGAACCACTGAGACAGTTGCCTCATCTTTGCTTTCTTCTTAATCTACTACTGCAATCCTTACATTTCCAAAGATGTTAAAATAATACAAAAAAAGCAATCTCTCTAGCTATGAAAGGACTGTATGTTCTGAAAGAACACAACCTATTCAGCCTATTGCTTGACCTGCAGCAGCTTTGCTGGCATGAATGAGAGAAGGGACCCAGCTGGATCCCACTGTTTCTAATACTTTCCCTTTTGGATGGCTCAGAGAGGAAAAAGAACAGTAATTAGGATTGAATCTAACATTTTCAATCAAGAAGGGAGTGGACCACGCATTACAGCACAACTTTAAATAACACTGTAAACACTTTGCAACCTTGAGTTGGAAAGAGAGCAAATCTTGAGTCCTATCCCAGAACCTCATTTTATGCCCAATCTGTTTTTTAACTTGGATGTACTGGGAATGACCATACCCACTCAATGTTTGGCCCTTTCTAACAAGGTAAAGGGTTAAATGCCTAGAAAATAAAGATGGAAAGAGCACCAAAGTACAAGTCAAATACCAGAATAGAGTAGAAATCTTAGTCATAAAATAAACATAAGGAAATTACATAATTCAGGTCTCTCAACCGACTTTGTAGATGGCCTCAGAAACAGCAATAATTGGTAAGCATAATTTTACCTAGTTTTTGTAACACTAATAAACTGTGATAAGTGTAGCTAAGAAAACCACAGGGGGGGGGTTTAGATTTTTCTCTTACCTAAAAGGAGGCTTTTAAAGTTTAACTGTTCTTTTTTAAATCATTTCAAACTGCAGCCATCAGGCTTTGGATCTGCATTTTACTACTGTAACATGTAACATATGTCATATGGAACATATAGCTGGCTTTCATCCATTCTGAAATTTGTTATTTTATCATCTATCCAGGACAAATAATCAAGAGGGTAATAGAGCCAAAGAGTATCTGTCTTTATCACAGAGTTCAGCAAGATGACAGGCAAGGCCAGGGAATTATTTTTAGATATGAAGTTCATAAATATTTAAATTTGGTGGATTTATAATTTAAAAAGAAAAGACCATTAGAAACTATGCTGCTGGAGAGACTGATTTTCTCTTTTTTGATTTATAGACCTTGATTTCATTCCACAGCCTACTGATTTATCTTACATCTAAATGTATTTCAATAAAACATCTGGAAAATGTAACTGTACTTCATTAAAATCTGTAAATATATTTCCCCAGGAGTTAGTACTTAGAAAGAAATCTGTCCTTTTTTTCTGTTGAGCATGTATTCCAGGTTCTTCTGTATTAGTCTAATAGTTTATGATAGAACACAGTGAAAAACAATCAGAGAACATAATTTCTAAGACTTTTTTTTGCCCTTCTATCAT
Organism: Zonotrichia leucophrys gambelii; assembly: GCF_028769735.1. NCBI lineage: Eukaryota > Metazoa > Chordata > Aves > Passeriformes > Passerellidae > Zonotrichia > Zonotrichia leucophrys. Next base: position 21,096,534 of record NC_088173.1, on the reverse strand, counting down.
TCATTTCTAGGTTCTTTATTTTAAACAAATTTAGACAATTTTCAATTACTGACATGCATATTTTTTCAGTTAAATTTAATTCAAATTGGTAATTAACATGCACCCAGTATTCTTAATTATTTTAGTCATCAGTTTTGAATCTACTGCTAACTAGATCTCATCTATTGTGTCCACAGAGAAGAAGCTGCTTACATATAGTGCAATGTAGCACAAAGTTTTGAAACAGGACAACAACAAGTGACTTGGTCAGCTCTAGAACAGCTTCTAGAAATGCTTTTGCACATTCTCAGGCTTTGATGGTAAACCATGAGACAGATGAACAATTGCAGCACATAGAGACAGAGGTCTGCCTTTTTTTGTAAGTGTTGCTTCAACAGGATGCAGTTTAGCAGAATCTCATAATGAACAAAAAGGTATTTAAAACTGTTAAACACAGCATATCCAGTTGTTCTGGACATTTCCATTCCTAACAGCTATTATTGTTAATGATCTGTAATATTTCTTTTCCTTAAGTTGTCTTAAAGCATATTTTCCTTTCAACTTTTTACTCAAAATTAGCTGGATTTCCTTTCTATACCCCATCATAGGAGTGTTTTTTCAGAACCAATATACTTTATCATCTTTCCAGACCGTTTTTATACTGCAGATGCCAACACTAAAACATCACTTTGAAGCATTTCTCACTCTTATTCATTGCCTTGTGAGAAACAAGTATTTTTTACTATTTAAAAATCCTGTATTACTGTCTACACATGCATAACAAACACGCCTGGATGTTTCTTAGAATTTCTAAGGAGTTGACATATATAGATACAGCTGACATATACAGTATTGTATCCTTGGTTGTATAACATCTGAGCACCTCACACTGTTTACTTGCAACGAGGTCATCTTGGGAGTTCATGCATATAAATGAAGAATTGGGAAATGAGGGAAAAAAGCTGACTTTGCCACCAATCTAGTTTAGACAATGGTAATCAAAATATGCTTTACAACCCAGCATCCCATTTTAATTACTCAGCCACTGTACTTTGAAAGATGCTCAATTGATCTATTCTTTGCATATTTTTACTACGTAGAGGCAAAACTAAAAGAAGAAAATAAAACAAACCTACCTATGACCCTGTTTAATACCTTTTCTTTTAAAAAATAAAACAGAATGTTTCAGCGCAAGAGCGCAGACTTTTCCAGTTCTTAAAACAGCTGACAAAAGAGCAAACTTCTGCTGTCAGTAGAAACTATCACTTGAAGTATGACTAGAGACTGCAGAAGGGTATGAACTTTTCTCTCTACACTGCCATAATCAATGGAGAAACAACTAAACCCACTGACATCTAAAATAACAAGGCACAAGTCAACTTGTCCCGACTGTGAAACTTTGTGATGCCTCGAAGCAACACATAAAATTCAGCTCTGCACCAGTGGTGAACTTTTAGCACTTGTCATATCAGAATGGAACCAGCAGGCTTTTGATTACTTACTTGTCTCCACACAACCTTTTTTTTTCCTTACGTTTTCAAAGGCTGTGCCTGCTCATCTGCATGCAGCTGCAATTGCCTGAATTATTCCAGCTTTAAGCTTCAATTTTTACACCCCTGCTCACAGCCCATAATCTTGGTGCAAGTCAGTTCCCCCAAAATGGTTGCAGATTACTCAGTAGTACATAAAAGGAGCTGGTGGAAGAACTGTGAACAACAACAACAACCAAAAAAATTAAACTGCAAAAAGGAGAAAACATGATCCTGTGACTTAGAAAATGTGTCAGCTATAAACACATTGGAATAAAACTTTGAAACCTCAGCAGAAATAAATGTTCACAAATTATCTAAGAAAATAAAAACACACTAACTGTTGATTTGTCTTACCTAGGTGAGGAGAGGAGAAGTTTTGTTTTTCTTTTTAAGAAATAATGTGCCCTTCAGGCACTGCTTCTGAAATAATGATACAGTTTAAAACCTGACAGGATTACATAAAACTAACACTGCTCCTAATAACTGAGTCTTGAATTCAAAGTCTGATAGCTCAAGAGCCATTGGGCTGCAAAGGAGGGCTCGTTCCTGTAGAGAATGGTCTTTGAGGGCTCCTTGGTGTCTGTTTTCCTGAAGCAGTATGTGCACACAGTCTGCTCCCTGTTGGTGCAAACAGCGCTTCCTCCGCAGCTTCTGGCACACGAAGCTGTACTTCTCTCTCTCTCATCCAGGCCATGGATTTACACATCATTTTGAAATTTCATCCTCTCTTTTCTGCTTTCTTTTGAACACTTTTTCAATTGTCTTGCACTCTTGGTTGTGTTACATACAGTTTAAACTTCTGTTCCCTTAAATGCTGCAGAGCAGGTTTTTGCTAATGAAGTTTACTACAGGTTACCAAAATCAGTATATAATTCTCTTGGTTTAATGAGTTCTGAATTAGGCTTTCAGTTGTGTAAAAGCCCCAGCACACTCAAGATCCTTTTGGTACTTCTGCATTTAAGTGGCATGGTTTGGTAAACATGAAATCAGAAGGCCTTCATCAGTTTTCAGCTGCCAGGACTTGGATAAAATCCCCATACCAGCTATTTCAGTTTTATTAGCTTTGAGAGCACAGATTGCAGCACTTGGAAAAAACAACAAAAAAAAGAAAAAAATCCACCAAAACCACAGAAGTTTTTCAAAAGTTTTTTGGAGTGAGTTGATAGGGGACATAAGATCATTGAGTTAGGTCAGTGGATTCTGCGGTGACTTTAACAACATCAAATCAGACCTGAAATATGAAAAGCTCTTGGTTAACAGCTTTAAATAAAATCATTTGAAGACAACAAGTGTCAAGCAACCACTAAAGATAGACTGACTCCTGCTTAAATCTTTTACACAAACACACTTTTTTTCTGACTATTGGCTGTAGGACAAAAATAACCTGGGTCAAAACACAGCTGCTAATCTGCAAGAAAAGCCAACACCTCCTCTCCAGGACTAAAATGTTGCTGGGATGATAAAGGAAGCCTGCCCTACTAACTCTGCAGACGTAGCAACAGTTTTGCTTATCAGAGCAAAACAAGCCTTACAGAACCAATATATCAAATTTCCATATATTGTGGGTTAACCTTGTCAGGCAGCTAAGCATCTCACAGTTGTGTCCATAAGTAGATTTGATATCATGAAATTACCTTTTGAAGTAATAAACATAAAAGATTGAAATAGAACAGATCAAAGCTTGTTAGACAAAAAAAAAAAGTTAAAAAATCTTTAATACATTTGAAAAATTTTGTGGTAGAAAAGTATGGATCAAAAGTTAAAATATAACAGTAGTGAATCAGTTAAGCAGAATCAGTGTGATGTCACATCCCTGATTGCAGACAATTGTGCAGTGCATTTACTCTAGTTGTTTGCAAAATGGTATAGCAGGAATTTAAAGAGTTTCAAATTTAGAAAAAGTTACTTGCTTCATACTAAGAACGTGAACAAGAGTCACACAGCAAAATGTGAAAATACCAGGCAACAGACATAAAGCAATTTCATTGCACGGGCATTCTATAAATAAAGGCATTCTTTTTGCAGAACCCTAAGACGGGATGCACAAAAAGAAACAAGCAGATACAATCCCTTGGGACCTTGAAATGCCTTCTGACAGGGTCCTTGGGAAAAAGGTTTTAAGAAGTATTAATAGTCCTATAATAAGAAGTATGATTTCAGATGGCTCACACTCCAGTCAGGCAAAAAGAATGATAAATGGCATTGTAAAAAGAAAAAACAGCATCTTGTACCAGAGAAAAAGACTGAGCTAGTTTGGTTCAAGTTTTTTAGAATACAAACATACAAGAGACTAAATTTAAAGATGGACATTATTAAATTATTAGGTAGAAAAACAACACCTGGTATTTTTACCCATTCCAAAAAGATTTAATTCAACAACATGGTTGAAAGTACAATAAATTCCATTTAATTTAACTTATAAAAGAAAAGTCTATAATATATAAAACAAAAATGGGTTTGCAATGACTGCAGATGAAGTATCACACATTGTGAAGGAGAAAATTAAAAGCTAATTGGCTATAGGGCAACATTTTAAACTGGGTTATCAAGGCTGCTCCAGTATCCTGGATACTTCCTATATTTTATCTTTTGTCTGCAAAAATTGTTTAGAAGCTGTAGAAGAAACAATTTGAAAGTCCACCACTCTGAGAAAACAGCAGCTCAAATTTTAAATTATCAGCCTGAGGATAGTACCTCTTTCTCAGTGCTGTGTACTAAGATTCATTGGACATGAATGCTGCTGTGTGCTCTGATGTACTGAATCTTGGAGCACTTGATGTGTGACTGTTGTGAAAGAAGAATGGCACAGATCAAAATAAAAACTGGGATGCTCTATTATTTTCTAAGGACTCAGGTTTGTGTATTTGCTTATTTCTTCCTCTCACCTTTAATATCCCATAAAACCACTGAAGGAAATGTAATCAAATTATGTGAAAACAGAAGGAGGCTACAGGATCATAGCTGGAAACTACAGTTCTTACTGCATCATAAATCAAAGTCCTCTGTCCAGATTTGCTTCTTACTGAATGTCCTTTGAACACCAAGGATTTCAGGAGAAAATAAGAAACTCTACTAATGGACTTTTTGGCACAGCACATTTGTTTTTTCCAGGGTGGCATAATTTTACATTTTACATTTTATTAATAAGTTTTAACCTCAAAGTTCAATTTTAATTAATTAAATGAGGGGAGGCAGCCAGGTGACTTTCATCCCTTCAATTGCAGCTTTAATTTAATCCTTTAAAAGCAAGTATAAACATAAAACCTAAAAGATAATTGTTCTACCAGTAACAGCTAAACTGAACATAATAACCTGCAGCCCAAATAACCTTGAAAGCATAGAATGCAATTTGAGCCTTAATACAACTATGTGCATGTGTAAGCAGTCTTAACTTTTTCTGCTCTACAAATTATTATTTATCTTCCCCTTAAGAAGCATAATAAATCTCCAAGACAGCAAGCTTTGAAGATTCAGTTTTCTCTGGAAATTTTAATCCATAACAAGAGATTTCAAAAAGTACAATAATTTACATTTAAACAGGTGTAGTTCTTTCCATTCTTCAAATTTAAAATAGTAATATAAAAGATTTCCACTCTTCAATTCCTATAGTGTATTCTTCTTTGTCACAAAAATGGCAAAGCTACAGTTGTTCCCTCTCATAGGGCTCTGCTCTGAATCCCTGCAGCACCATTAGCAGGCTCTCTTAGGCCATTATAGTAATTATTGATACCAATCATTGACATGTGAAACATTGATAAGAAAGCAGAACTTACCAGAAAAGTTCATTCCACAGAAGGTTTTGATGCTAGGCACACTTTTCTTCATAAAGCAAGGTAAAAAGCAGCTCCAAACAAGACCCCCATCAATTCCAGATACAGGCTAGCTAATAATGGTAATGGAAATGTGGGGTGAACATCAGGGTCTGGACAATTGTTTGGTGAAAGTAAACATTAATGTAAACACAATAAAACAGTGATATGTCACTTAAATTTGTGTCCAATTTCATCACACCATTCTGGCACAGGCTTCTAAAGCACTGCCAAGAAACTTTTTTCCATAAACTGTTGAACTTACTGCCTGCTTTAACCCCTGCTAGCAAGATGCTTTGGGGATGACAAAATCCATTGCATTTTAATTCAATACACCATTACACAGACACCAGCATATGTTAGGAAAGTTCAGCTTCACATTACAAAACTTACTTTTCAGTAATCAGAGAAGATAAAGGTTTTCCACAGTATTTTCACATATCTTATCTTACAAACAGAAATGTTATCTTACAAACAGAAATGTTGCATATATATAATGTGGTGGGATCCAGCTCACTTCATGCAGCTTCCCTTGTATCAAAGCCTGCTTAGCTCTCCAAAGCAGGGTGCAATTTCTCATGTGCTTGGAGGAAGAAGCGTTGTTGTATAAGTCTCCTCATCAGCTTCCAGGGTGTTTCATTAGAGCATTTCATCTTTGAAATGCCACCAAGCTGCTTACCTGTCACCAAAAGAAAATGTACTATGACTCAAAAGCTCTGGCCTCAAAAATACAGCCAATTAATTTATAATGCATTTTTAATATATTTGCATTAGGAAAAGAAGCATGGTTCTGTGAGTTAAAAGGCCTATCCAGTCCTACACTCTTCGATTCTGTTGTTAAAAGTAAATGATGCAGCAAATATTTTATGGTCTATATATCTCAAAAATTACCTGCAGGAATGGTGGCTTTTGCAGCTACATCCCTTTGGCAATTCTGCATAATCCATCTGGGGAAGATTTCTGTTTACACTGAATTTATTTTTACTATTGCTCAAGGTCAAAACTGCAGAAAATATACCTTAAATCACAGTTTGAAATATCTGAATCTGGTAGAAGCAATCTGGGTACCTAATGCTGCCTAAATGCATAACATAGTTTGGTAAATAGTATTTTATATCTTCTTTGAACCTCTACTTTCATTGATATAGCAAATGGAAGGAAAAATTCCCTCAAAAATAAAGTTATATAGAAAGAGAAAAATAGAAAAATTTGGGGTAGAAAGAATTTTCAGGCTTATATAAAGTATATTAATTTTGCTGTGAAAATTAAGTTTCTCCTTTTTCTCTTTATTATAAAGCCTCCAAGTTCCTATAAAAGGAAGTAACTATAACCCCAAATAAAACTTCTACTATTTGAAATGGAATTAGATTACACATGTAAGCTGTCTATGATATGACAAGTGCTTAAAGAGCTGAAAATACCTACCAGGACATGCTGCAAAACAAATGTGATTTTATAATTATTTCAGTTGTCTTGGACAGTCACAAATACAGATTATCAGTAAGCAAATATCAGGACACTATTAAAGTTAATAATTGTTCAAGACCACCTATATTTGCAGATTATTTTTGGGGTTTTTTTACAGGTTGAAATCATGCGGGCACTTTTCATGCGAAGTCCATAACCTCTCTCTGGAAGCACCTTCCCTGAAATACTGTTTCACATTAGAAAATCAGAACATATTAGAGGTGAAACCTGGAGCACCAGACCACATTTCAGCTTGTTTGTATCATCCTGGTCATTTGGGCTGTACAGAGGAGCCTAAACCGGGAAAATCCAAAGGGGCAAGAGGCAATACACAAAATACTGCACATGGACAACTGCAGAAACCCAACTTTTGTCAGGTCTGGTGTGTAATACCTAAAGACTTCTCTAGTGGAAAGAAATACATATTTGTATTTCATACAGATTGAATGCATTTCTGCAATTACATGGATAGCACCATTCTGCCCCCTTTGGCCTTTGGAAGGTGAATATATGCCTTACTCAAAGTAAATTTACAATGTAACATATATATGGTTAAATTTGTTCACAAGTATTTCACTTGTGTTTGTTACCTATAGTGAGATTCAAGGTTAAGGTAAAAAAGTTCTTTTCACTGTAAAAAAAAAATCAGTTGACATGTTTTGTTCTTCATTTCAGAATATTGATTATGTATATACCAGAAAATATCAGCAAAGGTTTACTTCTTCATAATCCTGAGCAGAAAGAGGAAAACAAATACGCTAAAAATCTTATAAGAGTATGCCTAATAACTGCACTCTTCATACATAACAGTACTTTCAAGCAGAAAAGATAGAATTTCTCAATTTCTCTACTCAAAGGATAGGGCCAAAACAACAGAATGCATTCCTCTGTTACAGCTGAGACAGTACAGACCTCATTCCAAGCGCAAAGCTTGCTCCCTCGAATTGCCACCTCACATGCCATGCAGACTATAGATGCATAAATCCCATCTGCCAAAGGAAAACAGTAAATAAAAAAGCTCTACCAAAACAAGGCACTTCATTTTACATTCCCTTGGTGACAAAGAAAAAATAATAATAAAAATAAAGGCCTCATGCCAGATGCTGGAACTTTACTAAATGACAATTAAAATATACCATATTTTTAATGGAATATGATAAAGAGTAAAACAGGAATAAGAATAATAAGAAATAGAAGATGGACGGGCACTATCCCTGTGGGTCCAATCTGGTTTCTAGATGTAAGAGAAATTATTAAAAATCATTGTTTTTTTCATTGTTTATTTGTGTGGTTCAGCCTTCCAGGAGTAATAAAAATAGAGTCAGCTGGAGATAAGGTTTGTATGGTAATGAACATTCCATAAATACCTGGTGTGCTTTTCTTTTCCAGTGAGCTTCCCTCAAAATCAAGAGAACCACATTGCCTACAACAAATATACTGTCTAGAGCTTCTAACTGGGAGGTGTAAGACTGTACTCCAAAAAGAATTCATATAAACAGTGTGCATTGTGGTACACATGTTTTGTAAAGGTCTCATTGTTGGTAGTTAAAGCACATGCTAAAAGAGCCAACTCAAAATCCAATGTGAGCAATGGCTTTGATTTTTCAAATAAAAAAATCAATATATTGAGTTCACAGTTTTCCCATGAATAGAATAAAGATCAAAGAGACCCACCGGGGCAAGACTGGCATTAAACCATGTCATATTCTAGGACAAAATTACTTCACAGAATGGGGAACCCTTTGAAAAAACCTTCTCAATTTCAGTTCAGGCCTGTAAGAGAAAAATATATTTCTAACATGTTTATTTAAAGTAAATAGAATAATTGTACAATAGCAAGGATTAGTCTTTTATTATTTTTAAATGTTAATTGCATTTAAAATGTGATGCGTGAAGGCTTTTTAAAAGGTGTAAGATACCATTTCTATTAACAAATTGAGTTTATTTCTCTATGTAGGGATTTTGTTATTAATCAATCACATGGCTAAACCATAATCAAGTTTTGTGTGTTACTTTAATTGTTTCTATAATGAAAACAATCTCTATCCTCTTCTCCTTTCATAGGAGTTAAGACTTCTAAAAACATTAGTTTCCCCAAAAGGTCAATGGAAGAAGCAGCTAGAAAAGCCAAGAGATTCAGTTTGCTTTCTGCTTGTGCCCTGTTTTTATTTCTGTCATTCAAGAAGAGAAGCTCGCTGCAGGTTTTCTACAACCCCCAGAAGAAATTTAGCAGGGTGACTTTATTTGGGCAGTTCCACGTGGAGAGCGGATTGACAGGCACAGCACTGCTCTGCAGGGCAGGTGGCAAAGGCCATTAGTGCCCGCTTCCCTTCACACTGCCCTTCTGCAGCAGGGACCCTGCCTTCCACCTCCAATTAGTCCATAAATAAATTATTGATTTGTCACCTCTAAGCTCACACTGCTTTCTAGCCTTGAAACTTCATTGTTCTCAAATATGTCCTAGGGATCACCAAGCTCGTAGAGTAACAAAAAAAATATTACTGCATATAAATCCAGACATTTTTAAAATACCTCTGTCAATTTGGCACTCTCCTGTCCAGACTTAAACCAATAAAATATTTAGCAGTTTTTGAATGAAACATATTTTCCGTCTCTTGACCAAGGAGTTACAAGTAATAGAGAAGCAAATCACAGTTGTGCAAATGCACACGACGAATTTTAATTTGCCTATAACAACAACCATTACATGCATTAACATGTAATAACCATTACATACTTGATATCTATAGGAACATCACAGTGTCTATTTGGCTAAGAAAATTCTACTCCAATCTAGCCAAATATCAGTTTCATTGTAACTCATTGGGAATGGTGGCCCAGGAAAGGTCCCAGATCAAGGACAAGAGTGCCAGATTAAGGTAAAATATAAATGATTAAATGACTGCAAATTACAGTCAAAATATCTGTGTATGTAGCGTTCATAGAAGAATCATATCTATTTACACAATTACATTTAATTTCCATACATAATATTATATTTACATCTAAAAATACTGAGAAATTGTCTATGGAAAAATATATGTGGAGTATGTAGACAAATATTGTGCATTCAGAAAATAAATTGATATAACAATATGCATATAAAAGAAATATATATCACATATATAACAGAACTACATATCACATATCTAGAAATATATATAATCATTTTTATGTATATAAAGAAACAATTAGTAGAAATCAGAAAAAAATTATGAAAGAAAAAATAATGCACAACAGAAATCTGACAAATAGATATCATCAGATAACAGTGGAGAATAAAAAGTGATACAAGACTGCAATGCTTCAGTATCACAAATAAAATTTTATCTATAAAGCTGGGGAGGTTTCCAGATCAAGGAACAAGGGAACATTTAAGTTGCCTTGCTGTTTCTATTATTTTTCATTCCAATTTTTTAATTATCTTCCTTTCATTTTTAATTTTTAATACAGCAAATAATTTCACTTTCTTTCCTTTCTGCTTTTCCCACCTGTTTAGTACATAGTTTGATTTTTAAACCCAGCCATCACACTTCACAAAATATTTATTTAAAATATTTTGTGCGTGGTTCTTTTAGGTATGAAAACAACATGACTATCCTTTCTATATCTTGTGAAATGTCATTAAAAAAGCAATCATTAGTCTCAACCAATTTAATATTCCTCAGCACTTCTGGGTCAGAAAAAAGCCTATAAAAATAATTAGCATTTACCTGACTTCTTTCCCTTCTTTTGTTTAGTACAACTTAGCTGTTCTCATTAGAAATGTAAATATTCCAAATCCCTTATTTGTTGTTCTACGTTTTCTTCTTTTTCTAACTCGTGTAGCTATCTTTTTATAGAATCGACAATTCTGTGCAAAAGTTAACTAAACAAAGAATTTCTATAATCTTGATCTGCACAGGCTGTACTTGGCTACTTTTCATTATTATTGCCCTACTTCAGAAGGTTTGGTAAGTATTCAAGCAGCCTGACAGCAGTGTTTATAGTCAGATATCTTTCTCCTGAAACAATATCACAACTTTTGCATAAATCTTTTTTCCATTCAAATATATCAACAAGAAGCTAGTGCTCAAAAAAGACATTGCTTGAAATATTCCAGTGCTTTGCAATCAAAAGTTCCTGGCCACTTTTTGTGCTTCAGAGACAAAATATTGGAACATTCACCCTAAGTCATTAATAGAGGCTGCTGGTATTTTGTAGATACAGCTTTTTTACCCCAGTTCTGGACTTTTTGGAACATATTCAAACTTAATGAAAGCTGTATTTTTTCTCAATATTCTGATTGTAAACAACTTCAGATGATTCTTTCAACAGAAAGAATCTGGCCATTTCTGAGAGCCAGATAACTCCTTTAGTCCTTCCCCAGGCAGTTCCTTCCACGGTGCCTGCTCTAACAATGCCATAGGTAACAAGTGCTGAAGAAAGAGAAGCAAAGCAAGACAGGCAATGTCAGTCTTGGCAAGGTGAATGCGGGCGGGCACCAGGTAAACGGGGAAAAGAATGAGAAAATAAAGTGGGACTATCACACAAGGGTGTAGGTCAGGGGGCTGAAAAGTGAGGAGGATGAAAGCAGCAGGCTGATGTTCTCCTCTGAAAGGAAGGAAGAAAACTTTAAATTGTGCTACATAAAAGGAAAGAAAAGAAAAGCATGTGATGGTTTGTGATGACATACAACCAACTTGTTCCCAATGATACTGTTTATTCTTTCCAATGATAGCTAAAAAAACAATAAAACCAAAACCTCATAATGAGGCTTGTGAGTTAGAGCTTATTAATTTTCAGCATTCTACTCACCCTGCCAACATTCTCTCCTAGTCACAAAATACACTGGAAGGCTGTAACGCCGTACAGAATCAAATAATTGCGAGCTTTGGACTCAACTGAGTTGTACTCCACTGACAGCACATCTAGATGCTCTTCAGATCATTGAGGGACAAAAGCACAATATTTGTCACATCAAAACACAAGACTATCAAGTTCTAAGGAGACAGAAACTGAGATTTTTGGCCAGCATTACTACATGTCATTTCTAAACACAGTTAGAAGTCCTACCCAGACAGTCTGCAGTGCTTCTGAAGCCAAGGGTTAGTGACATGACTTAAACAGGATCAAAGAGAACCTGAATTTACCTCCAATTCTGCAGCATAATTACAAGTCTGAACCTCAGTAACTACTTGCTCAAATTAAGAAGGCAGAGGACAAAGTATTACTTTTCCTTTTGTTTGGACCATAAAAATATTTTTTACACTCAGTCCCTCAAGAATTGTTCAATTTCTTAAACATTTAGAGAACTAAAGACTCGTTATTTTTCTCTAGGATGTCATAACTTCAAAATTCATTGTTGGTTTTTAAGTGTAGAATTACAACAGCCAGGATTGCAGTAAAATGGTCTTTGACAGGTTGCTTTTAGTCTCATTTAATTGCAACTATAGCAACAGAGCTCTGCAATTAACAATTGTGAGTTCTATCTAAACAAATAAAGATATAATCTGCCTTAAGTCTTTTATTACATCTGCATAAGTTAGAGATAATCACAAGAATTTTAAAGGGAACTTTGCATTATTGAATTTTCAATCACATAATGATATTGATATTTAGGTAGATGCTTAACTGCAGTCTGAAAACACATTACAAGCAGAGCTAAGTGTCTCAGTTTGAATAGGCACTGGAGAAGTTTCACCACTGGGAGGAGCCTGAACCTATGAAAATTACTTCAGTTTTGGTTAGGAACCTGTATGACAAACATGGGGAAGAAGAGTAAAACAGGTTATATTGCTATGCAAAATCAAATAAAAGTTTCTAGAGCAGTCAGTTATGAAAGAGCTGTATTAGTTAGAATGTTCTTTAATAGGCTACTGGTGATAAACACTGTGACATTTTAAGTTATTGCTAATGACTTAGCTTAGTACTTTACAAATTTTATAATGCTCAAGACATTTTCGAATATTGTTGCTATATGTCAAAATTTTGCCTTTCAAAATTTATCTGTTGCATCCAAACTCTCATGCTTGTTATCTAAAATTTTATTTTGACTTCTGTTTGTGACTGCATGACCTTGCTCATTTATTGTGCCAGAATCTATAAAAGGCTCCATAGAATGAAAAATGCAACCTACTTCCTACGTTTTCAAAGATATTTCCTAGCTGTGACATATAGAAGTATTTTTTTTTTAATCTCTGTATCTTCTCATTATTTGTAGCTCTGTAAATACATATATACTGAGCAGTATAAGTTTCACTGCTGAAAAATATTAGTGCCCTAAGCAAAAAAAAAAAAAAAGCCAGATAAAATTTTAAAGATCATCACCTAACAGGACATTGTTTTACAGAGTTTAAAAAAAAAATCTGGTTTGAGTATTTTGAATTCTTGACAGTTTCTTGGAGAAAAACAGAACTTCTATGTAGTCTGTTTCTCCCATGCTGAAAACTGAATACCAAAAGTTGAAGTTAATATTTGGGGTATGTTCCAAAGACGCAAATCTTTATTACATGCAATTCCAAGCTAACTTTAACCATCCTAGATTGGATCCTAAAAGGAGTACAGATGAGGTACCAGAGCCTTCAAAGTGACTGCTACACACACAGCTTGAGTCCTCATCACCTAGACCATTGCTGTAATTACAATATGATTTTAAAGTTGATATAATTTTAAATTTGAGTCTCTTTAAAACCAGAGTCTTTTGTTTTATCTATGCTACATTCATATCTGCCCACTCAATTACTTAGTGAGGAAGAAAACTGCATTAACAGAGAGAGGTGATATTCAACATTTCAGCTTCAAGTGAAAACCACAGCTTTGTTTCCTTCCTCTCTAACATTGTGATAACTGGGGAAATACACACAACAGGATAAGCACAATTTTTAGCAGGTCTTTTCGCAGGTCTATACATGTGGTTATAGAGATAATAGGTCTTTTGAATGATTTGACATTCTCTTACTGAAGAACTGCCCCATTTGCTGCCAGAAAGTACACACTGTTCAAGGCACAACTGAGAACATTGCTGAGCTGAGCACGACTTACACCAGTGGCTGTTGACACAACTCTTCCTTTCAAAAATGTTTATGGTTGTTAAGAAATAAATTCACCTTGCACTTTTATTGATCTTATTACCCTATGCTGCTTGCAACTCAACCTAATAAATGGCTACAAGTGATTGTTAAGGGAACATCAAGGCTTCTTTTTTCAGTCAGGTACATTTAGTTAAACACACAAAACATGAAAGCTTTAGAAAAGGATGGAAGACATCAAGCCAGAAAGCAAATTTCAAAATATCTTTGATAAAAAAACCATTCAAGTACTGCTTGTCAAGACACAACAGCACCTATCACTCCTGAACTCATTCAATATCTAACCTACCAATATAGTTTAACCCAGTTATTGCTGTATTATATATTAATGCTGTCGTATCACTAATACTTTTGCTGAAAAATTTCAAGGTAAAGACTTCATCACAACTAAAACACAAGTCTCAGAGCAATTCACCCAAAGAAATAGTAATTGAAGAATACTAAAAGAATACTAATAATAGTAATTTCAAAAGTAATTGGTTGGTCACTGCAATCTTAATACCCTCTACATCTGCAGACCCATTTTAGAGCCCCATGACATTTTCACTGTGTTAAAAATCTTTTATCCAGTTTTGATTGCAAACTTGATTTCCTAGGAATAAAAGTATAGAAATATTTAAGATTGTATTAATTATTTCCCACCAATTTCCAGTTCCTTGAGTTTCTGCTTGATATTGCAATTAAGCAATCAGCACAGGTCTAGAGAAGGGAGCAAGAGCAAGAAAGAAAATGAAAGAAAAAGAGAGAAAGGGAGAGAGAGAGATCAAAGGGACCCCAACAAGAACACCTAGAAACTTACTTGCACATTTATTTAATCTTCCCTTGGTGTTTCTCACACCTGTTTTGGAATAAATTTTAATTGACATAAATCTGTGTCTCAAATGCACGTGGTTCAGCTTGAGTAAAACATTGCAACAGTGACAGAGAAATTTGACAGTCTATATAGTCTGCTGTTGTATTGAATTAAATTAACTTTCAATTTTAGTCTCCTTTAACCATTATTTACTTGAATTCAGAAACACAACATTTAGGGCAAAGGGTCTTCTGTGATCAAGTGTGCAGATTCCTAGGAATTCCAAACCTGAAGCAAGAGTAGAATATGCAATAGAAACCTTTCAGAATCTGCCTTGGGGACATGGTATAAGCCCCATGATAACACATATATCCATTTCATAGTATTGAAGTCTCAGAACATCTTCCAGTGAAATTAGATTCCCCATTTCAGTGATGACCTGAGGGGAAAAAAATAAACATTGTGTTGCACACATAAACTGAGGATGGAGGCAGCCCTCAAACAGGCATATTTAAAAGTTGCAGGAAGGGAATACTGATCCTTAATATGTTTTCACTACCTTTAAATTCCAATCCCACTGCGTTTTCATAAATTGAGAGTTGGGAACTTTATTAGATTTGTTTTCAAGTGAAAAGTTCCCATGATTTTTGAATTATAAATATTTCACAATATTTATTCATAATATTTTTAGCCATGAGGTGTTCATATTAACATTTTTTTCCCTTCTCCTCCCTCCTTATGACATTGAATTTCATTTTAAAATAGCTCTTATACTGCCATAAACATTACTAAAGCAGGCCTTTTGCACATATATTGAAATTTATTTTCTGTGCAGTTGTATGAATTAACCCACATTAAAAAACCATTGCATAATCACTCTTAAAATGAAGACTTTGAGATAGTCAGAACTAAGCCTCAGTGTACATTTGCAGACTTTGTCTGTTGGATCTGTAACAGCTAAAGCTATGAAACTGCTGTAAAGGAAATGTCAAATACTTCATAAATCATAGTAATGATAGTATCTAGCAGCATTTCTAGCTGAGGTAAACTGAGCAGAACCTTTTCTTGATGCTGTTGATACTTTGATAATCCGTCTGTTTTGATCTGGAAAATATGAATCTTATGGAAAAAATCAGTCATGTCTTTAACCACAATGAAAAAAAAATCACTTCTAATACTTTCCCCTCACAAACACAGCATGTCTTACAAAATGGTTCACCAAAAACTATCTGGGAAAGAAAAAACCACAGTCTAAAAAAATTAGAAAAATGATATTTTGAATATGAGCAGATAAAAGAGAGAAATCAAGGTACAAAATGATCATTGGTATCTAAAAGCAGACTAGTTCATTTTCACATACTAAAAATTAAGACGGCAGTTGATTTAAAAAATTCTTAGACCTCTCCAAAGGTTTCTTCTAATTCATTAATTTTACAGAGATTCTTTAGCAAGCTCAATGAAAGGTATTATCTTCTTGCTAATGTCAAGAATTTTTTTTTTCATCTGAAACTGAAATAGGTATGACAGGTTCATGGTCAGGTAAACAGACCTTGGCAGTGCTAAGGGGTTTTGGGGCATACCCTGAACTAGGTTGTCTTCATACTAAAACACGAGGCTAAGTATTTAAGTCATGGAAGGTAAGCCAGTATCACAGTACATTTTCATATCGTCATATTTAATGAACTGTATAGGTCAGGTTGAATCTGAGTGGGAAGATTCCTAAGGGGCCCAGCAAAGCTGAATTTAAGAAATGTTGCATCAAATACCTGCCATTAGCCATACTAAAAGAACAGACTAGAGCTTTTCTGGTCTGCCTTCAAGAGCTTCCACCACAGCATCCCAGACCTCAGCAGGCTTGGAGACAGCAAATGTGTCTAGGTCAGTGGGCAGCAACCCAGGGAAGGGCACCACGAAACCCTACACAATCATTCCTTGGTGGCTAGCCCTCACACAACTCAAAAGGTTTTCCACACTGGAACTGGAACTTTCAAAACCAAAATGCCACTGAAGCTGCTTTGTTCTCAAGGTAAGTTCTCCTCCAGACGGAAGGCAACTTTTCACCGACAAACACAACATTTGAGTCTTAGCATGTCATTTGGACTGCATGGATCTGAGGTGTTACCACCTGAGCTTAAATGTAGGTTTTCCACACTGAACTGGAACTTTCAAAACCAAAATGCCACTGAAGCTGCTTTGTTCTCAAGGTAAGTTCTCCTCCAGACGGAAGGCAACTTTTCACCGACAAACACAACATTTGAGTCTTAGCATGTCATTTGGACTGCATGGATCTGAGGTGTTACCACCCTGAGCTTAAATGTATGTAGGAGCAAATATTACATTATTAAAAAGAAAATGTTTTCCCTTTCTTTTTTTTTGCATGATTCTGGTAAGGCTGCAGGATAAGACATCCAAGATTCACAAAGGTTTTTATCAACATAAAATTAACATATGTCTATTGCATTACTAATAAAAAGTATAATTACAGTTTTTCAATTTTGCCCAAGTAATGAAAATCCATTTAGGAGTGCTGATTTTTATACTGACATCACCTATAGTGACTAAATTCAGAATAACTGGATAGAGCACATTTTCAGTCCTCTGAGAAAGCATTAATAATTTTCTTCTATTAACAAATCATCATTTAATTAAGCACTAATACAGATAACAGCATACATTTTCATGAAGAATTTGCAGTCTTAGAATTCTCCAAGGGTTGTCTAAACCTTACAAGTATTGAATCCAATAGCTTGAGAAGTGGGGTAAATAACCCCAGTATTTAAAATGAACAAGTTATAAAGTCATTTAAATATTTGTCATTTGGAAAGTTTTCCTGAACAGCCCTGCTAGATGACAGATTAAGATTATTTTACACTAAGAAAATAAGGCATAACTGGCAATATTTTGCAGACCTCATATAGATGGTGACCTGGAAATATTATCTGACAAAAAAATACAAAAACAATATTCATATGATAATTCATAGTGAGTATTCAGGTACTTGTCCATATTTCCATGGATCTACATATCTGTGTTTAGAGTTTCATTAATAGCTTATAATAACTGCAACTTCAAAGTAATTTTTTTAAACATCATATTTAATACTAACTCCATCTGGATACATACTGCAATGGTAAAAAGATCAAAACAGTAGGCAGAAAAATAAAATAAATTAAATATATATATATATATATATATATATAAACTTTCCTATCAATTCCTTAAAATTCCCTTCTCTGTACAGAATTCCAGTGTGTCATGCCACCTGGCAGATAACATCTCATTTTAAAAGGGTCCCAACCTTCTTCTGTAAGAGTCCATATTTTCTGAAATGGTTGAAAATAATTCAGAAGAATTCAAAATAGTTGTGGTATATACATTGCAAAACTATTTCTTGCCTCAGTTACAAAACAAGCAGTGTCACATATTTTTTTTAGCTAGAGGGTTCCTTTCCTTGTCATAAAATAAATTTACATTTATTAGCTCCAGTAGTAAATAAACTGGTGACTGCTGTGCCTTGCCAAAACAAATTCCTCCACATCTCTGTCAGCAGTCATTTTTAAATCCAGGAAAACCTGGTTATAAGCTGGGAAATACATGACACCTGAGTACCTGAGGGATTCTGCAGTCCCTTGGCTCTTCAGGAAGCAATCTGTCAGTGTAAATATTATCACATAATTTCCTCAACAAATTGCTTTGCCATCCAAAAAGATCCAATCTCTTATCACTTCTTTGGGTAAGGGAGGTCTCCAAGTTTGTCACAATGCAAATAAGTACTTTTGTTTTGCCCCTGTTACTTGGATTTGTGCAAGTTTTATAGACCAGCAAAAGAAAATTACTTCAATAAAAATTGAGAAGAAACAAAGTACAAAACCCCCCCAGTGAACTATGCTATTTTCTAAGCTGTGGTGCTCAGTAATAAATGTCACTTTTTTAGAGGTGACAGCACAGAAAAAGGGAAAGAAGCACTATGCTGTGACACGTATGAAAGGTGCTATTGCAATTTTTATAATATCATATCAAATCTTAAATTTCCATCCTTCAGCTTCCTTGCTTTACCTCTATGCTATGACACCATTTTTACAACTGTTGCTGAAATTAGAATCTAGGCTTCAACAGATTTTCCCATCAACAGAAATTACTGCTTGGGAATCTGAGGAGACCAATATTAATTGACAAAAAAATTCTGATTAGAAGTAATAAAGTAATACCCAGTCTACTAAAACTATGTATTTCCCAGCAAAAATACTAGATACCACTGGAAAAAAAAATTCAATAATACATGAAAATATGAGTCACCTTGAAATATTTTTTAATGCATATATAATATACTACTTTCCAGAAAGAACAAAATGTGAGAAGGTACAGGAAGCAGATGCCAAGATCAGATCCTAAGTCATAACCTTTTTTTTTAACTTCAGGATGAAGGAGAGATTTGACAAGATAAGGCAAGCAAATTCTTGATTGCTATTTTTTCGTTGCAGCCCATTTTGGTGTGATGTCTGAACTATATATTCGTGATAATATTCAGAATGTGAATAAATAGATTAAATCAATTCATCTTCATTTTTTATCTAAAATTGAATACTGTATTTGAAGAAACACTACCTGTTATTGAGGACTGTGTACAAGAAAGCACCCCCAGAACTTTAGCCTTGTGTTTTTCACTATTTTCTACATCCCACCTGCACACACACCACCTGCATTCTTCTTTGATTTTAAGATTCAGCAGAGGGGCAACCTGAGTGGTTTTGCAGCTTTAAACAAAATCATGGCTCCCTGCTGAGAAGAAGCATGACACAAGAGTCTTATATCAACTGTGACCCATGCTGCAGACGCCTTGGCAAATCTGTGGAAAAAACTGGGGTTCAACTGGCACAGTAATTGAGAGGTTTGCTGGTTCAGTTGCTTTTGCTTGAGGGCAGGGTCTATTGAACTGAAAAAGGAATTGAAAACGTGCACTTGAAAAGTACAGTGAGGGGACCCAGATTTTAAGAAGCATGCTGCTAAAAAAGATGCATTTCTTTCATGATCTTACTTGCAAATCAACAGTTGGAAAATGTAACATGCCTATTTCTTCATGCCACATAGTAGTCATTCCACTCAGCTATCAGAGGCCTTGAGAAATTTACTCTGTGGAACAGAATATAAAATCTGTATGTAATTAAATCAATTAAGAACAAAAACAAAACAGATCTGTAAAAACATACTCTTTCCATTAAAAAAGAATCTCCTGAGGAGCATCAGCATTTCATTCCAAAACCACGTTCTTACTGCAATTTAAAAATACTCTATGAAATTCCTTCTTGCAGAGTAAGATTTTCTCCCCAATTTCACACTTCATAAATAATGCAAGAAAATATCTTCTCCTTAATCCTTCAGACTCCCAAACAGTTACCAAACCATCCCTGATTTACTTCTAACATTTTCTTGATGAGAATTATAGGCACATGAAATGCATTTGCACCCCATTTAATGCCTCCAGTGAGTCAAGAGATAATTTTAAATACCAAGCCACAACTATATTAGACAGTTTTAGATAATTCAGAGCCCTCTTTTGTGTTCTTTCAAACCATTTCATCACTCATTGCAAAGCATTAGAGGAAGTAATAACAAATGACAAAGACTGTGCCTGAGGGATTTTATGTGGGCTTGATGACTTCATTGTCATTAGTTTCTGTTAGAGAATAAACAGCACAACAAACTGATGCCTCTTTAAGAATTATAACTACCATAACTTTTTTTGTGGAGAATAAAATGGACCCAACATTTATTTTTTCATTAAATATATACTATAACTCAGTTTTACATAGAAATATTCATAGAATTTAGGGCCAGATATTCATTTCTCCCACATAAACAGAATCAAGCTAAATTAACCAATATATGTGGTAAGTGCTTTTGCTTTTTGTCTATTATTTGGACATGTGCATTTCTGGTTTTCCATCCTGACCAGAAGAAGCTTCAAGAAGTCTTCCCTGAAGAGAGAAAGCAATGGGAAAAGGGCAAAAGGTTAATTAAAAATTCAGTCATATCAGACAGTGAATTCTGGGTATGAATAGTGAATATGTATGTATGTGAGAGGGGGAGAGGGAGGAATTAACAGATTCAGAACATTGCTGAGAATTCAAAAGAACTTCCTCATGACCTTCTCAATACCCTATAATCAGCTGTAATCAGCTTGAAGTTTGTTTCACTAACATTCCCTTCCCCACTCTTCCACTGAGAAAAAGCAATGGAAGATTTTGTGTGTGCAGAGAAATTATCCATTTGTGTACTGAATACAGCACTGAATATAGGAAAGACTTTTTGATATCTTCAAATCTTTATCTTGTTAATTTATCATCATGTGTGAATAAACATTACATGTATCATTGTCATTTATTTGCATGCATGAAAACTCAGTGGCCCCCTAATTTCAGCTTCGTTTGTATTGAAAACTCTTACAATCATTGCCCATTCTGCTACAAACTGACTGGTTCATCCAAATACAGATTATGTTTTAGGATGCAAATAAATAAAAGCCACCTCATAGATACTTTTGTTTCCCCTGGTCAACTCCAGCAAGTTGCTATTGGAAGGTGATAATCCAGAGCAACTTTTAATATTCATAATCTGAGCCTTTGCTCCAATCAAGTGTGAAATACATAGGAACAGAAGAATACAGTGAAAAAAAAAATCAAGAAAAGCACTGTCAACAATTAGCCAAGTCTCTTAACTTTTGCTATTAAAATGAATATTGAGG
Source organism: Zonotrichia leucophrys gambelii (assembly GCF_028769735.1). Lineage (NCBI taxonomy): Eukaryota > Metazoa > Chordata > Aves > Passeriformes > Passerellidae > Zonotrichia > Zonotrichia leucophrys. The sequence goes on along the minus strand of NC_088173.1, from coordinate 21,075,142 downwards.
TAAAATTAGTGAAATTTGCTAAGGGTAATTTGGTTATTATAGGCAGTCCATTCAAGTACAACAAAAATTATTTGCTGTTTCTTTCAGCTTTTAAAATTGTAAGAACTCTTTCTATGGGTTAATGAAAGATCAGTAATAATAAAAAATATCAAGCTGTATTCTTCTCTCAAAGTTCTCTGCACTTGACAAAATAATGTTTATGTCAACTCTAAACCCTGTTATTACAGGTGGCTTTCTGACCTGTTGATTACAGGCCCTCACAATCTGTCACATTATTATTTTTCTGATTCCAGAATACCCCACAAAGAATGGAGGCTCAAGACAAAAATCAAACCTTAAATCTTCTGTGAAAGGGTTTCAGCATCACTTATTTCCTGAAGACAAATGTGAATGTATTTTTATTGTGCTTTTCAAAAATGCATTAGCGCAATCCTTTTTTTGCCTCTCTCATAAAACCAAATACTTTTTTAAAATAAGTCACATTATGAAGGGAGTAGAAAAACAGATAAAACGAAATAATTTAGAGGTATTCACTATACTAGTTGCTATAATCTTCCTATAAAAGGGTTGAATTTGTGTGGAAATTGTTCTGTTATTGAAAAATAATCTGTAACATGTAGCAGTTTCCCATCTGAAAAAAGAAGTTTGGGCATAATTCTGAGGTGCTTTTCAGCTTGTCCAGAAGCATATAAAAGCATGAGAAAATATTAGTCTTCTGGGTGCTATAGACTGAGGATAAAGTTAAAAAGAAATTACATTCTACAGTCTCAGGAAGAAGGAATATAAAAAATCTAATTTGAAAAATATTGTCCATATCCTCTGTGGTATTTTATATTGGTGCATAACGCTCACAGAATGCTAGTGAGAACTAGATATTTAAATACCACTGAGAAATGGGCTTAAGTGCCTTCTTCCCTTCCTATCTCTATTGATAACTTTTCTTTAGCCAGCAATATTTTCCTACTGTTCTTAAAATAAGAACAGTAGAGACCTGACCTCCTCCTTTTATTGTTTTAAGACCTAATTTCAATGATGTCTCATTCAGATCAGTAGAGACCTGACCTCCTTATTCTAGCCTTTTTTTTAGAGCAGGATTTCCAACAATTTTTAGTCCTGCATTATGTAAAGCAGCAAGTCCTATTTCCATACATATTATTAATGAAGCTTGAATGGTGGATGAATGGATTCCTCCCACTGTTAATTACTTGGGGCATGTCTCTGAAGAGGTGATCTAGCTGCTTACTGACCTCAGGATCTACATGTTAGACCTTGCACATTGCTTGGTATTGAGTGCCATGACTCCTTATTAATAATTCCAGCTCTTGAAACAGCATGGGACCCCCTGAGAACACTTTTTGGCCTACCTTTAGGCAACTACTCCTCCTTCTCCCAGGACAGCCTGGCTGTTTGTGCCTGCCCATCATCCCAGCCACCTCCAGGACTTTGAGTCAGCCACCATATTCCTGTTTGTTTAACTTGCACACGACTGGAAGCAAGCTGGCAGAACTTAGATCAGGATGTTGAGAATAGAGAGATAGTATTGGAGAATGGCAGGAAAATTATTCTCTCTGACCTGTCTTATTCTAAAGCAGAAGGTTGGCACCTGCCTTAAGGTAAAACAAAGATCTTTACTTAAGTTGAACACATAGACTGTATTCACAGACTCTGATAATTTCTAAAGTTTGTTATAATTTCAAAGTCCAACACAATTGGAATTAAGGTCAAGCCTTAATTAAAGAGGATTATCTTTCACATTCTTGGGGCACACAGAATAAAGCTTCATAAATATCTTAAAGTTTTCTTTATAACAAAGAAATACCTTTCTTCATCATGTTGTAAAACATGGGCAGTTATTTGAGATATCATTCTTGTAACACTGCTTACACTGATGATAATTTAAATTATCCTTTTATGTTGCAATCAAGTAAATACATACTGCTGCGCCACATTCCAGTTTTGCACTACACCATAAATAAACAACTTATGGAATATATTCTTTAAAATGAGTCTCTAAAAAGAGGTGGCAACTGGGAAAAAAGTCATCAGCACTACAAGGAGTCAACTAAGACAGCACTACTGGAGCATGTGACAGTTTCTGTGTTCAGGTTTGTTCTGTGATGCCCACAGCATACCACCAAAGACTTGGTGTGTCTAAACCACAACTTATTTATGAGTTCATGTCATTCAGAAAAGAACTGAGCTGTGTGTGCTGGCCATATTACACAGACATTTCTGACAGTTCAGACTTCCTTTTGAAGAATCAAAGGAGCATTACCTGTTAAACATTAATCTACCTGAAAATTTAGAAAAATCAATACACCTACAGCAAGAAATATCCTCCTGTGCACCTGAAATTGGAACTTACTGTTGGAAATATTCAAGATAATTGCATTACTATATAAGCATATCTTCTAATTGGAGCTTAACTTTGCAGTCTGGGAGCTCTGACAGGAAATCTGCCTTCTAGGGTGAAAGCAAAGTGAAATTGAGCAGATATGAGTATTTTACAGCTCTGTAAGCATACCCATTTTCTAAATTTCTTGAAGTGGAAAAGGATGTTGGTGGTAATGTTAGATTTGCCCCCTAGTGCTGCAGATAGCAGCAAAATTTTAAGACTTTGCTGATCGCAGGATTGAAAAAAAGGGTAATTCAGTGAAGCTAATTGCTCTAAAAATATCCTAGGATGTATCAGTAAGTCATCTACAGATGTGTGATGGATATCCTACATAGATGCAATGAATTGTATTCTGCAGAGGAGGAAAAGGACAAAAAAGATTTCAGAGAATCATGAAGTATCCTGAGGTGGAAGGGACCCACAGGGATCATCAAGTCCAACTCCCAATCCTACAAAGGATGCTCCAAGAAGTCACACCATGTTCCTGAGAGCGTTGTCCAAATACTTCTTGAACTCAGGCAGTCTTGGCCCTGTGACCGCTTCCCTGGGGAGTCTGTTCCAGGACAAAATGCTATTTGCAAAGAAATACTGAAAAGTAAGAATATACAAAAGTTTTGACTTTTGTTTTGTGAAAAAAACTATGCCAGTAAAAGAAGAAAGCCATTCTTTCACATCCCCAATAAGGTGGTTTAAGAATTTTAAAGATATGGGAATCTACTCCATAGAAAAACATAAGAAAAACAATTACTTGGAGAGCCTATCTGAAACTGACTTTGCTAGACTTAAACCAAAACATAATCAATTTTAAGGAGACTTTTTTCCCAAAAAGAAGCTACAGCCCTAATCTCAAGTAGTGATCAAAGCTGCAGAGCAAAAATATCACAGGAATAGATTATGTTGGAAGACTTGCATACATCAAATTCAGTGAAACTAAGTGGTTTTGCTACTTTTCCATATACCAGCACTACAGTAGACAAAAAGCCCCAATAAAATCACCACTTCTCACCCACTGAAAAAGATGCATTTGATTGTGCCACTACAGATTTCTTAATTTTGGAATGAATCCATGGAGCATCCATAACTTTAATTTTTTGGAAGGTTGTGTGGTATTTTTAACATCCATCTGAAGTTTAGAAGTGACCATTGTTTTGTAAGAGCCTGGCCTGAGAGAAAGCAAAGCTATAACATTATTCTCCCAAGTCTTTGGAGAATTTTGTTTCTCAGCATCTCATAATTAGCTGTAATGAGCTCCAACCTGACCCCAAATGCATTTCCTCACAGCCTTCAGTTCACAAGGTGGAATCCAAAACCAGGTGTGGGTTTACAGGTTGTTATTCAAAGGTACCAGGAGATTCATCACTGATCCATAAACATGAAGGGCATGAGGCCAATGAGTAGACCCTTGACATAATAGTTAAGCCTTCTTCAAAAACGCCCTGGAAACAGAGTTCAAATAGCTGATTAACAAGGATAAAAACCACAAAATCAACCAGAAGCAAGAGAAGTAATTTAGCACTAAACTGAAGAAAAACAAAAAGACCTTATGGCAATAATCTGACAAACTTGCAAAACAAATTGAAAATCTTTTATGCAACAATAAAAAGTCCACCAAAGCAAAGACTTTTGAATTTGTAAAAAATTTAAATTAGTCTCTAGTAAACATCTCACAGAGCAATATTCATAAGTTTAAAATTATCTAAAGAGACAGTAAAAAAAGATAATTTGGTTACAGACTGCTATCTGAACAGTGTACAAGAGCTGAAATTAGAAAGTTCATTGCTATGGATGATGATGTGTCAATCATGTCAATGTTGTATACATCAAACATCAGGAAAAGCAAGGTATAGCATGCATTTGTCTTATTAGGGATATAGGAAACAAGCTAAGATACCCAGCAGCATCTAGAGGAAGTTAACTAGGAAACAGGCCATTTAAAATACCCTTTAATTCTCTTGAATTATTGACAGGAATGCCTCTAAAATACATTGCTGCTACTCTCTAATAGATTCAGTTCTGAAGTTCTTGAATTCAATATTATGCTTTAACTTTTAAGGGGTACTGGAAAGGTCTAACATGGTTTTTAATTACTTAAGACTCTAGAGCTTACAAAAATTTAGTTTTCTACATTTTTCAACATATCATGAGGACAAAAGTTAATTAGCTGACTACATTTTCTGACTATCATGAAAAAAAATACGCTCCAGTCCCCAAACAGTTTCCTCTTAGTACCTAAAGCTTAAATTTAAATTACTTTTATTTATATTGGGTATTTCCTATCTCTCTTTCCTCCTAACCACATAGGACTCCCATTTGCTGTGTTAGTACCAGTTCTGCAATTTGAAGACCTTTTTTTTTTCTTAAACTAAGCATTTATCAGTTTGGACTATTTGCACTTCTTTCACAGGATTTTTTTTTTTTTTATTGCAGCATTTACATGCCATCTCTGCCATGGTAATTTTATATTATATACAGAAATATAACACAGCATGCATAAATTTTTACCTGCTGACATGAATTTTTTGTTTGAATGCTGCAGATGAATTGGGCCTTAATCGACAACTGTTCAGATGCATCACTGTTTGTTAATATGACTAAATTATATAATTACTGTATTATAAAGACATTTTATATGATTGTATAGAATTCATTATATAATAAATATATAATCATTAATAATGCCATTAATACTAATAATATTTAGTTGTTTCTTTCCTCCTGCAGGTGGCACTGACAATACCTGGTTCAAGAATGAAGAGTGCAAGTACATTTTATGCATCATGAGGCAGAACACATTTTTCTGTAACAGCCACCATCATTATCCCACTCAAAAGAATTGTGCTCATATGGGGCATGATTCTACCCTGCATCTCTGCACTCTCATGGGACAAAATTAGTATTTTAAATAGAAGAAATGAAAATCAGATTTGAAATAGAGCAAGAAACAATTACTAACATTTATTATTAGTCTTGAAAGAATCCCTCAGAAATCATAGGAAGAGGGATGGTGTTTCTTCAGTGCTGAATCCTGCTCAGGCTTCCACAGGCCACGTGAGTTCATGGAAGGGTCCATGGTGATTCACAGAAAAACAGAAGTTTGTCAACTTCTAGCTAAATCAAAATGTTTGGATAGCAGATTCTTGTTAAGAGTAATTTTACCACTGCATTCACTTCTGTCAGTCTAGGTTTTTTGGAGTGTTCTTCTTTAATAATCAGGATTTGAATCCTGGCTCAAACTTTACTACTTCTAGTAGTAAAGTACATGTACATGGGTTTTACACACAGCTGTACTTCCTCTGATAATGAGTTTTCTATGTTTAATCATCTATGATACACAACAATTTATATATGGAAATTGACAATTTACATCTGGACCATTTGTCCAAACCTTCCTTCAGCTTTTGCCATCCCAGTACACAATATTTTTCTATATAAATTGAAATATGGTAACTATTACAACAAAATTACTCAATGATCATACAAAAATTGTTTGAGAAAATCTGAAATTTTAGGGATGTACTGATGATAATTCTGTCCTTACCTAAACCTGGCATGGCAGATCTTTTCTTAAACTCCATATCAGCACTAAGAAGCAAAATTGTTTCTCCAGCTTCAAATTATTTAGGTCCAGATTTTATTTTGTAGTATATCCAACAATAACAAGTTTTTCATACTGAGTCTGGTAAGTTAGCCCAGGCCAAGACAACCCCCAGGATACTGAAGTGGCTCACCAGCAGTCATTTATTCAGCCTTAAATCCTCCTTTTCCCCAGCACTTCCTGATGTGACAAGTCCTCATCGATAACATTCACTTAATGAAATTCAGCAGCTCATTTTCACCTCCTGGATTTTCTTACCACTTGCTACAGGTGGCTCAAAGGCTTTACCCAAACTGCCTTATGGAGAGAGAAACCCAGGCTACAAACATGCTGTCCCCAAGGTTGTTACTCCTCACAACAAGCAGCCTGATGTAGGACTGATGTAAAAACAACGCACACCACTTGGCCTGGTCTCCTCAAGGTTTTGCCTAATGTCATTACACCCCCAAAACAGGATTTTTTTCTTTTTTTCCTCAAAAGTATCTGAAATAATATCCAGACAGCGCTGCATTTGCTATCACAGTTTGGAGGTTTGTTTTTGTTTTAATAGATATCACTAAAATGTTAATGCATTATTTATCCTTATTGTCAAACTTATTGATAAGATTATTCTACAGCTATAGAATTCAAAAAGAGACATTAAGAAAAACTCTGCAAGGGAATCAAAAGCACATTATCTCTGAAAAAGTATATTCCATGCAGTAATTTGACTGTGATATTTTTCACTTTGGACCTCAATTATACCTACAGTCACCATCACTAAAATAAGAAACTCCTTGAACATTAATGCTGCTAAACCTAGCCTGTATCAACTCTCCAACTGGAAAACTTACCATAAGAAGCCAAGAAAAAAATACTCTGCACATACACTCTGAGTGTGGTGAGGCACTGGAACAGCTGGTCCAGAGAAGTTATGGATGCCCCAATCCCTGGAAGTGTTTTAGGCCAGGTTGGATGAGACTCTGACCAACCTGGTCTAGTGGAAGGTATCCTTGCCCATGGCAGGGGGGTTGGAACAAGACAATCTTTAAGGCCAGCCCATTCTATGATTCTACGATTTACCAGAATTCAGACAAACAGAACAGAGACTTACCATTAAGGAAAAGTAAAAGCATGGAAAGTTTCCTAAAAGGTGGTTGAATGTGTTAGACTATTTCAGTTGTAGCGCAATTTATTATTTGGGGGTATGGGGTGTTTTTTTGGGTTTGTTGGATATTTTTCTGTTGGATTTTTTTAAATTCTTCTCTGTAACCCAATTGTTATTTAAAAATGAACAAAACATAGCAATGTATCCCTTTAGGTTTAAATGGGCTGACCAATAGATTCATCTTCATGACCATAAAACTTTGCTATATTGCTTAATCTGTGTTGCAGAGCAGAAAATCTGCATGCCTATAAAGGTTTTGGTTAATTTACTACACCAAGAAATATAGTAGGAAAAATATTTAGCATGCATGATGTACTTCAGATTCTTAGAGATAGCAAACACTCTGAAGTACCTGATTTATGCTCAAGGTTCTTGAAACACAGATTATCTACACAACAACAAAATTACTTCAAGGACTAAAATGCAATGCATGCCACACCCTTGTGACAGAGCTCTGGACCTGAATACTTGCCTCCTCTGTTAAGTACATCCTTCAAAATGGAAATGCATATCCACAGTTGACTGAAATGTTAAACACGCATTTCAGTCTTCATCCAAGACTTAAATAAACAGACATTTATGGTAGTAGAAATGTACAGTACACAGAGACTCCCAAGACTTTCTATGAGGAAAATTCTAATAAAATAGGTCATAGAGAAGAGTAAAAGTAGGAGTGTAGAGGCTTAAACAGATTCTAACTACCAGAGCTATCAGATGTTGTCATTCTACAGCATTACAAAGTTTCCATCCTGATATTTTAACAGTAGCTTGAAACAAAACAAAATCTAAGATGACAGATCAATTGTACAGCAAAACTAAGTCATATTATATAAAGACATCTAATCTCTTTTTATCACTGAGGTTTTTCTTTGTGATTTTAACTTATGGCTTTCCTTGATGCCAAGAAACAGACAATAAAAAGAAGCCTTTGTTCTTGAGCAGCACCTTTGTTCTTCCCAAGCCTTAGCAACTGTTCAAGGATGCAGTAAGGGTAGAATAAGGGGAAGGATTTAGTATGGACAAACTCTGTATTTCTTACCTGATTCCAGCTTTAGTCTCTTTTCTGACAGTAACTCATAGTGCTAGAACTGTTAAATAGTACTCCTAGTGACAAAACATCTAATAGGAAAAGGCACCTTCCCTTTTTGTTCTTTATTTCAGACCACATCCCTTGACCTGAGCCCTGCCTGATGTGGTCAGAAAATGGTCACAAATGGTTTTCTGCAAGCATGAAAGATGTGAATTTTTTAATTAATTTTTTGTGGTGAGTAAGCTCTGTTAAGCAGCTAGATTAAATATAGAATATGAGACTTCCTTGACAGGTTTTACTGAGCAAGGAAAGAGAACCATTCCTCTCAGGAAAAGCAGAATGAGACCAGAACCCTGGGCTACAGCAGCCACAGCTGAGGAGGGCACCTGATGTTTCTCAGTTCTCAGGTTTGGCATCATTGTTGCCATGTCCGGACAGTGTGTGAGGACAACATACGGAATAACAAATCTCCCACTCACAATAGATTTCTCATGTGCAAATGCTGAATCAGAAGCCATGGGACACTTCAGCAGGTCCCCAGGGTAGGGCAATCCAAAGAGGATGGAGAAAGTGGAGTTTGAGCCAAGGGGAACATCTGCCCCAGAGCTAATCTCTGTGCATCAGAGCATTTTACATTTTCCTCACCATACCTTGGCATGAAAGCTTGGGTTTGTGTCTCACAAAAACCTATACTATTATTTTTACACCAAATTTTTCTTTTAAACAAACCTACTTTTGACAAAATGTGGGAACCAAAATATCCCACCAAAAATTATTTGAATTGCAAGGACAAAGCACATGTTAAAATTAAGGTAATTTTACACAGAATCAAGTGTTGGGGTTGCTAATTCTTCATTACTTGAGATTTTTGCATCAAAACTAGATATTATGGCTATGTCAAATCTTATAGGCATTGTAAATGCTATGGAAATTCTTTGAAAAATTGTTCTACTCTGTGTGATGCTATAAATCACAGCAGGATCTAAGAACAGGCATTTCATGTTTCAGAGCACCTTGCACATTTAATTGTGCAACATAAATTCTTACCTAGCTCTTTTTTAGGAAAGGTACTCAATGATTTATATTTCTCACACAAAGAATATGATTTTGTCATTTTAAATATCGTTTTTTGGTTTTAAGTAACAAAATTCCAAATTAGGTGTCCTGTAGTCCAAGAAATTGCTTTATTTACTTTCTATAGATAAATTATTTCCATCTGTCTCTCTTACATTTCATGAGAGTATTGTGATTTTCTTCTATTGGTACAATTCAAGCAATAACGAACTTATTCCACATAGGATGAAAACAAATACTAAATTCAAGTTTATCAACAGCTCACTTAGCTTGCTATAATAAACTGTTTGATTACTAGAAATACTAAGGGTGTCTGTTACATTTTCAGTTCATTTACACCAGCTAGCTTAGGCTCTCAGATGTCATGTTGAAAAGATACTAATGCTCTTCTACACATAACAATAAAAACTGGCTTTTAAATCAATGTTTCTTCACTTTATGGATTTTTGTATGGCCCCAGCTATGGGATGGCCACTGCCTGAAAGCTTCAGACTCAGTTTTGATATTTCCAATAGAAGGAGTTATTTCAAATTACACCAAGAAGATTAAGAAGACAATTCATAGCCTTCAAAGACAGAAAAGCTACTTACATTAATCATAAATAGCTTAGGATCACACTCAATTTAGATACGTGCTGAGGCTCTAAACAGTGTGTCATTTTTAAGAAGTTTTCATTTTAGTTCAATGAGAACCACAGGGGAATAACATATACAACATTTTGAATCAATTCAACTTCAGGTCATCTTTTCATAGAACTATGTTTCTGCTGTCATGCAGTCATAGTTTAAAGATATGGTCAAGTCTACTGATGCCAACTGCAAGTAGCAAACAAGTGTTACAGTAGAATCCTCAGCTGCTGAATTTATTTCACTATGATTGTATCTTTAGCAAATAATTTAACTGTTTTACTGTGAAGTTACACTTCTTCCTGAAAGCACCCTGTATTTGCAAAACATAGATTTCTGTTCAGACTCTGGTTCCAAAAAGGCCTGTGAAGAATAGGGTGGTGTCAGCTGAGCACCATGCAGAGTCTTAAAGGGAACAACAGGAAAGAGAGCTTGTGATGGACTCACTCTCAGCAACCCTTTATTTTACTACTAAAACGTTTTTCAAGCACAGAAACACATGAAAATTCCACACTGTTCCTGGTTACACTGCCAGTGTAGATGCTGATATACACTGCAGTGGAGTTTGAAAACATGGATCATGACAAAAGTTACTGTCCTATGTGTCTGTGATCCTATCACTCCTGTTTCAATGCTCTGAACTAAAAAAGGAAATAATTTGCTTGGGCTGTGTTTCCTAACACCTTCAGCATGCATGTTAGCAGGACACGCACCCACACCATCACTAACTGCAAAGGCTATTCAGCCAAACTTCTCCTGAGCACACAGCGCCACTCCCCAGCTCACCTGCCCAGCCTGCAGCCCTCCATCCCTGCTCTCCATCCTGGGATATTCCACCAAGTCTCATCAGTGCTGATGATGCCATAGTTCTGGGAACTGACCAAACCTTCCAGTTCATCCTGTTTCTCATGCTGCATGTGTTTGGGTATAAGCATTTCAGATGTACTCCTGAACCATTTGAAAGCAATCAGGTCTGGTCCTAAAAAAAAAAAAAAAAAAAAAAAAAAAAAAAAGACAAAATTAGTTTTGGTAGCATTTTGGCATTTAAATCTCACAGTGATCTTCAATCTTGCTGCTTGCTTGAAGCCATCTCAGAACACAAAATGGGTCCTTAGGAAACATTGTGGAATCACCCATGAAAACAAAGCTTCTCACATCTTTCCTTATGAAAAGCATTTTATTTTCTATATTATTTTTCTTTGCTCCTTAATTATAATTGGCTTAACTGCTAACTATTTTTAATAGTGTTGAACTGCCCCCTGCAGCTGAATCAGAGGTAAAACGTGCACAAAAAATTTTGTATCATGATTCATGACCTATGTCTAAGGGTTCAGGAAATCAGGCTCACTCTTCTAGATTGCAAACTGTCTGAAATAAGGCTGATGGGACAGGATTTTTCTCTTCTGATGAGAAAAAGGCTTAGAATAGTGAAGTCATGTTTATTGAAAGACTGAGCTTTTTTTGAAAAATTGTGAGTACTTATCTTCTCCTTTTCACGAATAAAAGGGAAACTTTTTGTTAAGAGACCAGAAAAGGTTTGCTCTTCACTATTTACTTTTTGACCATGTGAGATCACAGGGTTTAGAAAACATTCAGAACAACCTATACAAACATGTTCACCTGCAAAAATAAGAACAGTCAAGCTGGCACCTTCCTGAAGTAAATTCTTGTCCAAGAATTGAGAGACTGAACCTATTGGGGTGTGACTTATGCTATAGATAAAGGACCAAGTGTCTCTAACTGAAGCAGTTGCTTTTTTTCTGGCTCAACATGAATAGTATATTAGAGTTATTGTTCCTACTTATTTGAATTTAGTGCCATTCACAATATTTTATATAAATTGTGATTCACTATCCTCCATTCTGAATAAATACCAAATAAATGCCAGTGTCTGCGAAAATGACGATAAAATTTGCCAGACAAGTAGTAAAAGTTGTCACAGGATTGATTAGAGTGGGGGCACAATGGTTAAACTGTTCTCAGACACTTTGATCAGTACTAATGTCTAGTTAAGAAATCACATACATGCCTCCATGAAAAAAGGACAAGGTTAAATAATGTACACTTCAAATTAAACACTGCCTTATTTGCCAGCGATAACAAGGGGTAATGAATGATGCATCCACAAAAATGGAAAATTCCATTTTCTGCCCCTGCAAAAGTGACTCGTAAAATCATAAGTGAAGTTCAAAAAAATAATCCAGATCATACCTTGACTTTAACATATTGGGCTATTATCTTTCAAACAATAATGTCTAACAATGCTGAACCAACACCTGCACAGCAACAGCAGGAGGGGAAATACTGGCACTTGCAGGTCCAGTCAGCAAGTGTAAAGGAGTCAGGTACCTTGGTAACAGTGGTGAAAGTAATCTTTAAAAATTCATCCATTTAATTCCTCAGGGAGAGAACTCTTAGTGAGCTAAGGTTGGTGATAAAAATGATAGCACAGTCTATCATCTACAGTCCCTGTTCAATATAAAAATGTAATAAAATAACTTCAGAACTATTAAAAACTATAGAGAACTTCTGAAAAAAGATTGCTTTTCAGTTATTGTTGTGATGATTAATTAGATTTGAAGGTTGTTACTTAGAAGACCTGGAAGTGTTATTGAACACTTGTTACTTATAAGACCTGGAAGAGATTATTCCTACAGTACTGTACTGCTGAATTCTAGCCGTAGTTCAGGATAGGTTTCAATTCTTATTTAATTTCCTTAAAACATTGGCATTTCAGTAGAATTATAAAAATAAAACCTGAAACAAACAAAAATCACAGTTTGAGAAAACAGCTTTGTTCTGATTTATAAAGTTAATTTCCAAGTCAACTTATACCCTTAAAAATTTGATAAAATCTATGAATAGAATGCTTTATAACATACTAGATAAAGTGCATCAATATTTATAAACGCAGTCAACTCTGTCAACTGTTCTTGCCAGGTCTCATTGGACACCAGTGACAAGTGATGTCCCTCAGGGGTCCAAACTGGGACCAGTGGCATTTAACATCTTCAATACTGACAAAGATGAAGGGATCAAATGCACTGTAAGAAAATCTGCAGATGACACCGAGCTCTGAGGAGCGCAGATGACACTCCTGACGGATGGGACACCACCCACAAGGAGATGCTCAAGAATTGGGCCCATGGCAATTTCATGAGCTTTAGCAGTTCATAGGGTAAGGCTCTGCACCCGGGTTACGGCAGCCCCTGGTACCAACACAGGCTCTGGGGTGAACAGATTGAGAGCAGCCCTGCTGAGAAGCACTTGGGTGATGTGGCTGGAGCATTTGCCATTGAAGACCGAGGCACAGAGCCATTAAGGATCTCAGCCTTCTCTTTGTCCAGGTCCCCCCATTTCCTTCTGGAGAGGAAGGAAATTATCCTTAGGATGTTATCCCTAGACTTTCTTTTGCTTGCAACATAACTATAAAAGCCCTTCCACTTACCATTACATCCCTGGCCAGACTCAATTCTAACTGAGCCTTGGCTTCCCTAACCTTGTCCCTAGTTGCCCATATCATTTCACTGTATTCCCCCCAGGACACCTGTCTTTGCTTCCACTTTCTGAAAGCTTCCTGAAAGACATCAACCAGCAATGTGCACTTGCAGCTCAGAAGGCCGATCAGGTCCTGGGCTGCATCCAAAGCAGTGTGGCCAGCCAGGCAAGGAAGAGCATTCTCCCCTCTGCCTCACTCTGATGAGCCCACATCTGCAGTACTGCATCCAGCCCTGGGATCCCCAGCACAGGAAGGACGCTGGCCTGTTGGAGCAAGTCCAGAGGAAGGCCCCAAGTTGACCAGAAGGATGCAGCTTGTCTCCTCTGAGAAAAGGCTGAGAGAATTTGGTTTGTTCACCTTGAAAAAAAAGGCTTAAAAGTGACCTCACTGCAGCCTCCCAGTACCTGAAGGGTGCCTGCAAGAAAGATGGAGACAGACTATTTACAAGGGCCTGCAGTGACAGTGTCCGGTTTTCGGCTGTTTGGAGGGCCTGGAAGGGCCCGGAGTGGCCTTGGGGCAGCCCGCGTATCAAAGGACGAGAAGAGGCTTCAGTTCTTCTTTCGGTCTTTATGTTTATTAATTGTTTATCTAAAAGATTTTCTTTCGGCCCGACAGAGGTCTGCTCAGCAGCCAGCCATGAGCACACTGTCTCGCCCTCCGGACAGTCACCTATCTTTATACCCATTGTTACGTGTACAATATTTATCATTTTTCCCCAATACCTTTTATTCTTGTTGTCCGGTGCACTTTCAGTAATGACCAATCCCAAAGTGCCACCATCACCACAGAAGATGGAGGAGAAGAAGAAGAAGAAGAAGGACAGGACACGCCCCAATTCCTCCATCTTACTTCTCTAAACCCCCCTGTACAGAAATCCTAAACCCTGTGTCTCACCCTCTAATTAACTAATCCCTTCACCATTCACCCCGGTGAAATCCTCCTATCCTCATACAGGTGTCGTCTCCCGTGTAGGATCAAAGTCCAGCCACCAGACACTTCTGGCAACATTCCAGGACTCCCGAGCCCCCCAAGGGTGGTCTCGGTGACTCGGCACCTCAGTCCTGAGGTGCTGAGATCCCACATGACAGGACAAGAGGGAATGGCTTCAAACTGAAAGAGAGCAGGTTTGGATTTTGGGAAAAAGTTGTTCAGGAGGTGAGGCACTGGAACAGGTGGCCTAAGAGAAGTTCTGGATGCCCTAATCCCTTTAAGTGTTCAAGGCCAGGTTTGTTGGAGCTCTGAGCAACCTGGAATAGTGGTGTCCCTGCCCATGGTAGGGGATTAAAATCCTTAAGTATTCTTAATCCTTAAGGTCCCTTCCAACCCAGGAATTCTATGATTCTATGATTTATGTGTTCTAGGAAGTGGTTAAGAAAGTGCAAATATTCTAGACACATCACATATTGGAAAAATGTTAAAAAGAACACGGTGCAATGAATTTTACTGCTGAATTTTGAATGACATTAATACTACATTGCAACATGCAATTACACTTACATATGCAGAGGTGGTATATTCAAATGTCCATAAATTTAACTTTAACCTTATGACTACCATTTGTACTTGCTTTCATGACATCTCTTAATAACATTTCATTTTAATAACAATACTTTTTGAGTCTACAGATTTCTAACAGTACAATGTTGGACATTTTTGCTGAGATATAAGTAAAAGTTGTCTGAAGGAACTTTTTTCTGTCCATCTGCTTAAGAGACAGCCCTTTCAAGACCTGGTATCCATGAGAAAGAATGGGAAGAGAGAAAAGCTGAACCCTGATGGGTAGTGGAGATAAAGGTCAGAATGGTTTCTTTCTCTGCACTCTTCCCCAAATTGCTTAAAATCTCCTCCAGTTCATGAGCAGAAACCACTAGTTTTTCTCCATGATTGCCCTCTCAAGGATAAAGGTGATGAAATGAAGATCTCTTTCTTGACAAGGGGCTGCTATGGCTGACAGAGCTAGAGATTCTGGTGTCATGAGAAAGCCGCCAGCTCAAGCTGAAAGAATTCAACTCACAAATACTTTGAAAGCCGTAACTGCAGCTTGCTGGTATCACTTAAAGAAAGCATCCTTTGAGAATTCAGCGCTTACGAACAAGCAGAGTATGAATAATGTCATTGCCACTCGTAACAGAGAGCAAATCCCAGTGAATCAGCTATGTGGGAACCAAAATATCACAGTGACAGGCACTTCAGAACTATATCATAATGCCTCTTTTGTAAATATGATGGGTTATATCTTAGCCCTATTGAAATGAAAGCTCACCAAAAATCAAAGAACAGAGTAGTGTAGCTTCTAAGGGAAGTAAATTTTTCAAAGGCTCATCTTCCCAGCAGTGTCAGGATTCTTCTCATACCCTCTGACCTGCTGAGCAACCCTGAATAATTCAGTCACCTCTCAGCCCCCTGCTATGAACCCTCTCTCGGACTGAAGCTGTGCTCTAACAGGAGAATAGGTTGCTTCTTGCAACATAATGAAAGTCAGCAGCTGCTACAGACCCAAATGCTGCTGCTATATCACATCTAAGTGAAACAGCAAGTGTACTGTATTCTGTCTTCAGAGAGATGGGATTTCCATTGCTGTTGTAGTCTTTAAACACCATCTTCATTCCATTTGGGATTCCAAGGGCTATAAACAAGAAATTGCTTGAAAAAAAAAGAAGTCATGAAAGGACTATTAAATCTAACCACCTGGATGGCAGCATGTTGCAAAATGATGGAAAGCATTCTGAATTATAGAAGAAAAGCAGGAAATTAAAGGAAAAAAATCACTAAAGCTTGCAAATAAAAGCTACTTGGAATCATCTCAGCTTCCAAACAAGCAATAAGTTAATTGCTGTAAAAACCAGGTAAAGGTAATCAAAAATTCACAGTTTTAGCTTCCAGCACTGAACACACAATCTAGGTGCTCTTAAACCAATGCCAAATTCATATAAGCAGGCAAGCAATAGCATTTTACCAAAAACACAGGCTACTGACCAAGCACAGTAGACTCAGAGGGAGGATGGAGCTGGGCTCTTCTCAGAGCTGCCAAGCTAGAGGACTAGAAAAGCACACAGGAACTGATGCACAGGAAGTTCCAGCTGAACATGAGGAGGAACTTCATTACTGTGCAAGTGACTGCACACTGGAACAGGATTGTCCAGAGAGTCTGTGGACTCTCCCTCACTGCAGATATTCCAGAACCATCGGGATGCAATCCTGTGCCACACGGTCTGAGGTGACCCTGCTTGAGCACTGTAGTCCCTTCCAAACCAACCCATTCTGTGAAGACAATTTCAGGAATCTATAAGTCATGACAAACACATCCTGTGAAAAAAACAAAACATATTTAAAAAGCAAACCGACCCTCGGACACTACATCCACATCTTGAGGCCATGCAAGGCTGTGGAAGAATTCAGCCCAAACATCTACAGGACAGTGACACTTCTGCATTTATGATATTCATGAAGCCACTGTGAGCTCCTGAACAGAAACGACACACTATTATTTCATGCATTTTTTTTCACAGTCATCTGTGAGAAACTAATCTTGTAGAAGATTCTTCTTTTGCCAGATCTTCTTCATGATCTACACAGCAGTCATTATGGAATGTTTCTCATGCCTAAATCTGATGTCTTCTATATCATAAACTCACTCAGCAAGGAAAACTGGGCTACATCTTTTGGAAAAAAAGCACAACATATTACATGGTAGTTAACGGCCCAAAGAAACAGAAAAGCAGAAGTAAATTTGGCCCACACTAGGTGAATAGTGATTCTCTTGTCATGAACTATAGAGAGGAAGACTATTTTCAGCAACAAGGAATCAGTCTAATAACTGCTGATTTTTTTCATGGGAGTCCCCTCAAACACACGGCAATCACCATCAGACCATCACTGAGGCCCTTAGAGGTAGCACAGTAAAACACATATACACACAAAGTTTCATTTCATAAACTTCTAGATAAACTTGCATAGCAGGGTGTTATTTGCATGGCAAGCATGATTAAAACAAAGACACAAATCACAGATTAAGAAGTTCAAAGAAGAAAAACTCATAACACCTTGGAAAGGGTGGGGCTGGAATTACCTCAGTAGGATTAAAAATTCGTCTCAGAAGAATATAACCATATCATTAACTTTTTTCATGTCCTTTATGGCCCAAACTTCAAATTAACATAAATTTATTTTTTAAAACATCTCAACAGAAATCCACTTTGTTCTGGCAAAGTCCCAAGACTAGATCACTGTAATGAAAGCCATTTTACAGGCACAATAAAATGTCAAATGTAGCTGAGATTACAATGCACAGGATTATATTCAGTTGTTCTATGCACAGCTTCATCAAATACGTAAATGGTCCCCAACTCCTCTTCCGCAAATGCCCAGGAGCTTTTAGTGTCAGACAGCTTCTTTTTGTCTTTTTAATATTATTCTAACATCTCTGTGCATTTGTCCAAAGTACAAAATTATTTTTTCTTACATTTTCATTTTTGTGTATCTAACTAAATCACATTACAATGACTCTCTACATTTCAAATCCCTGCCTTCTCAGGTAAGTATTCTATTTTTTTTGCTTTTCAGAGCGCTTTCTTCAGCCTTCTGCTCTGCTTCATCCTTTTGATCTTTTGTTTGTTTTAGATCTACAGGTGCCTTTCAAGGCCAGGAGGATTTTTTTTGTGCGTGTGTGAGGGATTTTTCGTCAACTCTAGTTTACCTGACAAAGATCTTATTAAGATTACCAATCCATGCATCTCAGTGCAGTAAATGTCACCATTTCCAAACTGAGTAAGCAAAAATATGCCTCCTTTACTTTCACTTTGTTTACAAAGGTGAGTTAACATAAAATATGCTCATTTTTCAAACAGATTTTACTTTGACTAAAAAAACTGACTTGACTTCTCAAAACCACCAGAGCACTGACCATTCTCAACAAAACCCAAACTGATGTCTCTTGCATCATGCAGAGTTTTTACTGCATTCAGAGGTAATGACCATGTGACTTCACCAAAGAGCAGTAACAGTAGAGAAAATAAAAATGCATATTTTGAATATATGGTTCTGGCTTAGAACACATATTGCAACTACTTAGATCATTATGATAAGATAATAAGGTAACAAGTCTTGAATATTGCACGAAAACTCAAAAGGTATTTAAGCAAACTGAAAATAGTTTATTTTCTTAGTTTTCCTCATTATACTAGTATTTACCTCCCTGTCTGGTGATTTGTTTCTGCCTCATTGATATTTTCTTTTGGATATAATTACTCAATACAATAGGCACAATAAATTTCAATATATATTTTGGAAAAGTTTTCTTCAATCCCGTTTTTCTTCTCTAATATTTGAATTTGAAGCTGTGTTGCTCCCAGTCTTTTCTGTATAAAGCAGTAGAGTCAATACTTTTTTCTACTACACCTAGTAGATTTTCATCTATATTACTCTCTATAGTTCAAACACAGAGGTAATATGCAAACCCGGTTCCTTTTCAGAAGAAAGGAAAATTACATGTTGAGTCAGGCATATTGCCCAGCATCATTTTATTTCTAACTAAGATAATAATAAAAATAAGACCATAATACTTCTTCTTCCATGAGGAATAATAACAGTAATAACAATGCATTCAATCTTATTTCCCAGAAGTCTATATCTACAATCAAAGATGCAGTTCTGTGTATAGAAATCCCCAGAGCTGCCACATCAGAGAGCCATATGTCAAGACAAAAAAAATCTGGTCTGTTTTCATTACTTGTTACAACTTCTCCTGGTCCTCTGTGGTTTCTCTAGCTCTAACCCTACATGCATTAATGCTTTCCTGATTTACTCTTTGCTCTATGCTAGGCCAGTACAAGCATTGACACACTCATGCATGAGTTAGACTGGGGCACTAAGGAAGCCAAAAAAGACGTTTAGCAGCACAAAATGGTATGCAATACTAGATTGGAATTGCCCCTAAAAAGCCATAGGCCAAATTTCATCATAGAAGAATGCCTGAAGGGTTTCTTTTTGAGGTTTCTTTGGTAGTTTCTGGTTGGTTGGTTTGGTTTTTTGGTATGTTGTTTTATTTATTTTGTTTTTATGGTTTTCTCTGTTGCTTTGAGAGTATTTTTATCATTTGGGGTTTTTTTAATTGAGTCTTTTTTTTGTTTAGACCAAAATCTTGCCTATGGCATTTTCAAGCTTACCCATACTTAGACCATCTTCTTTTTTCAGTTTGGTAGCACTTTGATCCTCCTTCTCTAGGTCACTTTGTTCAGCAACTTCTACCAAGTGCCAAGAGACTCCACAAACCAGGATATACAAAGTTCAGAAGAACACAGCAATTATTTACTTACCAATATACACAAGAGATGCCAAGGTGTAACTAGCAGTATCCAGAAGTTAATTTGCTCTCCATTCTCATGGCAGTCATCACTCAGTGGAAAACAACTCATATCTTCAGAATGGGATAATCCTCAATTTTACCGAGTCATCAAGTTCTAATTCCCTGCTTTTCCTCTTAGTATTTAATAACGCTTCTTATCAGTGTTCTTCCTCTTCCATTCTGTCAGGATTAAAATAATTCACATTTTAATAATTTTCAGAACAGAGCTAAGACAACATCACATTGCTCTGCAGCACCAAACTTCAACCAAAACTACCAGGCTCCAGGTTCAGGTGTCTCAAGCCCTTGTAGAAGTGCTTCTTCTCCCTAGGATGAAATGGGGATTTTTTGTAAGGTTCATAAAAAACCTAAAAAAACTCATGAGCGTCCAGCTGAACTTAATCACAGCACAGGCAGACAGTGCAGACCATTTCCAAATTAGTCTGGCCTTGGTGCTGGTGCTGCCTTTTGCAGTGTGGAAGAGCTCTTCCTTCCATCTAACTGAGTGCCAGCACAGGCAAGAAACAGGAGAGCAGTCACACTCAGAGGGAACCTTACACAAACCCAGCACACACAAAGCCTGTCAAACTAATGTGCAGAACACTGCAGAAGATTTTAAAATTTTTTCTCAGCCAGAATTTTCCAGCCATCAACACTAAAGATCTCTGCATTAAGTTCCAGGAGGCCTCTGATGGAGAAGGGTAACTTCGCCACATAGCTGCCTCAGGGCCTGCCACCTCCTCTGCCCCGTCCTTGGCCACAAAACAACTCTGAGCAATACACATTATTTTCACAGCTTCCAAACTCTTTCAGAATATTGTCCCAGGAATTTTTCCAAATTACACTTTTTCAACAGATACATCCATTTTGACAGATTGGTATTTTCAGATACACCACAGCAATCTCCACTTCTAAGTACACATTTTAAAGGTGAGGTTTCATACATTTTTTAATATATATCTACTACATAGAGATATATTATTAGATGTAGATATTTCTTACATATATCTCAAAAATACATCTAAGACATATATACATATATTTTTGGTATAGAGAAAACAAATGTTTCCTTTATCTAAAAACAAATTTTGCGATCTTTGCAAATTAAAATTATGTTTATGTGCATATGCACACAGGTATCTGGATATGACTAAGTACTACGCAACATAAATCTAGTCAGAAGTCAGGCCCTTAAACATTCTTGAGGTGATCTTGCTCACCCCTCTGGTTCTGGCCTGTACTCTTGATTTCCCATGTCCACAGACTTAGTCACAAACTGGACTACTGAGCTTATCAATCCAAAACCAAACACCTCCCTAGTACAAACATCTGTCTGCTTACCGAAAACACATCTTAGATATTATTTCTAGTTCATAGTTTGGTCATCACAGGAAAACAGTGGTTCACACTAAGTTACTACAATATTTAAAATGGTTTGCACTATTTATTCAACACCTTGCATAACTCTTGTAGAGACTATGCAGGCTTTTCCCTTTTGAAAGGGTTATTTCTTCTGATTCTGAACCAAAAGGCGCCTCATAGATAATTATTCAGCCCACTAAAATGCAGAGCCAGGCAAAGATAAATGAAAAGGTTTACAAGCAATACAAACCCTGTAATAAATAACAAATGGACTAGTATTTTCTTAGACTAGTAAACCACATGATCAATTTTCTATGCATCATTTTTCAGCTTAAGTGTATTCTGAAGCATTTATTCATAATGCTCATATAATTATGATGCTTCCAATTTTCACCTTTGAGAGGTGAAGGTGATCTGTAGCCATTGTATTTAAAGGCTATCAAAGACAGCAGTCTCTCATTATGTTCTAACAAAACTCATTGCTTTCTGTTTTAGCCACATCAAGCCTGCTCAGCATTAAGCTTTAAGAGCTAGATGTTATTAGTACTTGGGCAATTTGTGAGTGCAAACAGAAATTTAAAACCTCAGTGTTGGTTGATGGTTATTGTGCTTACAGCTGGCTAACAAGCTCTTTAATGCACTCCATTCAAAGTCCATTTCCACTTTCTTGCCTTCTGTATTTATTGGCCTACACAAATAAGAATTCAAGAGGTACTAGAAAATAAAGATTACTCACAGGTATGTATTGTCAGTCGCTTTTAATTTTATTCAAAATAGTACAAGTATCTGATCTCTCAGTAATATTCAACTTCCTTAGGCCTTGTTCAGAAAACCTATATAGAAAATCTGTTAATTCTTTTGGACTGGATTTAAGTAGAGATCCCTTTCTTTTGTGTTTTTATCTCACACACTATTGTTTCAGAAAATTATTTCCATACCAGGGGAGGGAGGAAGAACTTCTCAAAAGAATAAAAATACTGAAGTTTGATTCTGATTCTCTTGCATACAAGGAATATTTTAATAAATACTAAGGGATGCAAAATTTCACGCTAAGTAATGAGCAACATCAGGAACAGGTTTTTGTAGCTCTTTCCTTGCTGAAATTTTGAAGTGTTTTACTTACATGTCAAACTATGTGTTTAACTTACTGTCTTTGGCTTCTGCATGATATTGTAAGTGAAGATAAGAAAATACTTGACAACTGGTGTTTTTAAAAATTAAGATTACTTGATCATTAAGAGATACTGTAGTTACACTTCAAAGTTATTAAATTACTTCTTGAGTTTTAAAAAACAACTCTTTTTTAATCACAATTTTAATGGAATTTGAAATGCACTGATACATGCCAAAGGAATTGAATACAGGAAACAAGTTAAGATAGAGAAATTAAACTATTTACTTTAAAGGTGCAGCAGTAAAGTTAAAGCTTTAATAAAGATTATTGTTTTTAATCACTGACATTTGACAGTGGTAATAATCTGAAAAAAAATTCTAGTACAATGGAATTGTAGTTTCATTATAAAGATGTGTGAACTTTGAAAATTTCCAAAACAATATCATCATCCACTTTCACAGAATCACAAAATGGTTTGGATTGGAGGGGACCTTTAAAGGTCACCTAGTCCAATTCCCCTGCCATGGGCAAGGACATCTTGACCGAGATAAGGACCCCTCCAACGAGATCCTCAGAACCCTATCCAAACTGGCCTTGAATGTTTCCAAGCATTGGGCATCCACAGTTTGTCTGGGCAACCCATTCCAGTGTTTCAGCACCCCCATCATAAAACATTCCATCTTTACATTTAGTCTGAATCTACATTCTTTTTATTTAAAACCCTTAGCCCTTGCGCTACAGGCCCTACTAAACAGCCTCTGCTCATCTTTAAGATCCCTTTAGGTGCTGGAAGGTGCTGCAAAAAGGTCACTCTGGAACCTTGTCTTCTCCAGGCTGAACTACTCAAAGTGTCTCACTCTGACCTCACAGGAGAGGTGCTCCAGCCCTCTGAACATCTGAGCATCTCTCCTCCGGACCCACTCCCAACAGGGCCTTGCCTTCCAACATACCATGAGAAGCTGCATTATCATCCAGATCCCCTCAAGACCTTTTGTCTTACAAACAGGTTTGCTTTTCAGCTGGCTTAGAAAACTGATCCCAATGAAACATGACCACTTACTTTTAGGAGAAACAAAGTAACATAGTGAAGAGAAAACCCCCTTTTCAGTGCATTTTTATATCCACTTAACTATTCTTTAAACACAGCTTGAAAACTTAAAAAAAAAAGAAAATTAAAATGCAGTCAGGCAGAGCTCCTGTATGACAGTAAATCCTTTATGTGACAACATATCACATGAAAAAGACAATGAATTACCTCAGAAAGTGACTTGACAGGAGTGTGGATCCCTCCATCTGTCATTTGCACATGGAAAACACAGGGCACAGCCATCCTAGCATCACAGGTAAAGCAAGGAAAATAACAGATTCTCACAAAAAAGAAGTGTTTTCTCTGTCTCAAGAGATAATTTAAATTAGCATTTGACTTAACACAATGCAGCGGAATAAGAGCATTAACATGCTCAATTGCTTTGATACAGCAGCCTTCATGTAACTGCCTAGGCAGCACTAACTCAACAATTTTTTGTCTGCTGCCAAGCTGGCATGAAGCAGGTAAAATTACAGTAGTTCTGAATAACTAACAAATACTTATACCTATATACTCACATATATAATTATTCATGATAATTTAATATTTACCAAGCACATGTACTATACATTATTATATTACATATACACATACACACCTTATATTGATACTACAACTGTTGCCTGGAAATAAAATATTAGATGATAACTAAGACATTACAAAATTTCTTCCTTGATTAAAAGATTTGCCTCAACAGATTACTTCTTAAAATTAGAATGCAAAGAAGACATAGTTTCAAAGATTTTCTATGTCCCCTTTTATATTACATTATAAGCTAGCTCAGAGTCAGTCATGATTACTGTTTACTCTTGTCCTCTGTTCTGAGACTGAAGAACATCACAACCTAACTGGATTAGCTATTGACTACCTGTAAGAAGGCAGCCACTTGTGTAGAGTTTTGGCTCAAAAGAAAAAAAGATATTAAAAAATGAAACCACAAGAAAATAAAATCACTAAGTAAAAGCATTTTATGCTCATCTCTATGATATCCTTGCACTGCACAGAAGCATAAAGATGGGACTTTTGAAGTTTCTTAACTGGTTTAGACTCATGAGCCTGGGGCAGGAGAATCCTACTGTCTGACCCCAAGTTCTCTCTGAAATGCAAACTGAATGCCTCTCAGGATCCACAGTTCAATGTTTTCCAGACATCCATACTAGACAAATTGATTTTGCTTGAAATTCCCTTTTAAAAAGAAAATGCCAGCCCAGCCACAGAGCAGAGGAGACACTGACCTAACTTGTACCTGACTAGAATCATCTCTTCTCTAAAACAACAATCCCTCTATCATTTATCTACCAAAATGACTTCAAATTAAATAAAAAATACTTTGCTGAGAAATTAGTATATTTATAAATGCTGTATCTTTTTATCACTGCTTCTCCAGTCCAAGAAATGGCTGATTTTCTTGAGATTCACAGTGGCAATTAGATAATCTCAATTTTCTACACTGTGACATCCATACATGCCTCAATTTTGGAGGGTATCATAATCCTCTTCCTGCTAAGGTCAATAAGTCTTTCTTCTTCCACTACATTGGAATTGAAAATGAAACAACAAACAGGATTCTCTGCTCCCAGACAAAGGAGCATCACGACCTACATAACTTACCCAAGGCTGTATTTTTCTCTGGGGAACAGTTACTGTTTTCATCTCAAACTCTGATATCACCACTTCATCATCTTATGCTGGAAGGATGGAAATTGTTAATGTCCAAGAAATTTCAGGGTCAGAATGGTACTGAGAGCAAAAATGAGGTACACCATAAAGAGAGTATAATGTGTATATATGGGATACATTGCAAGTAGAACACCAAACATGCACTAATCAAAAACAGAGTTATCAATGCACATGGTACTGTACTTCTTTTGGATATAACAGTGGCAGAGATGAGTGTTGTAGAGTGTCAAAAAGTAGGAAAAAAATACACCCCTCTGTTCTCATCACTGCAGAAAGCATTTACCAAGACCAAAGATCAAGTGCATCACTATGTGGCAAAGCCAAGCTGTGGAGACTGCAGAGTATCATAAATAAATGTAAAACTATGAATTAAACACATCACAGTGAAGAATATAACCAAGAAAATAAACACAGAAAAGTGCTCACAAAAATGTCATTTAATAAAGAGTTGCTTCTATATAAAGGGGCATACTATTACACAAGACAGCCCAGGAAAGGTGCAATTGGGAGTGTGAAGATCCGGTAGACAGGTTTAACAACTCTTTACAGTCTAGGCATAATTTTCAATTGCAAATTGAAAGCCTCCTTGAGGTTAAACATTCACATAAAGGAGTCAATTGCAATGTCACAAAATATACTCTTTTCCTGGGTCTACATTGAAGAAGATACTTTGGTTTTTTGCAGGTTTCATATGCATGGAAGTCTCACAAAACAGATTTGAGACCACCTAACGTACATACTAAAAATTGCGTAAATAGTATTCAACAGATATAGTATTAAACATTCTTCTTCTCTTTGAAGAAATATTAGCCGTACTCTCTCAAAAGATAGACCTTCATAACAACTAATTCTGGTATCAAGCAGCAGTTTCATTCTGATGATTAGGAAGTTGCTAGATTTTTGTTTCCTACTTCCCACAGCAGGAAACTCAAGAGTGAAATCTTCCTGCTTAGAATGCAAACAATAGTCTTTGAGACTTAATATTAGCAAACTTAAAACAGTTCATAACTACAATTGACCCCATAGCAGTTTCAGCCTTTTGCAGGGCAAGTTATTTTCTGCCCATGTACTTGCAACTACTTAGGTGGGCACAGAAGAGTCAGAGAGAAGATTCCGTGTCCAAGTTGAAAGCTGGAGTGTGGGACAGTTGCTCACTCCTGTCCCTCTGTGTAACTGGCTGGCTTTCTGCTAATAAACAGCAAGCACTGAGCACTAAGGAAGGCCAGACTGGACAGGGCTGTTGTCTATGGGAAGGCGTCCCTGCCCACTGCAGAAGGGTTGGACCCAGATGGTCTTCAGTAACCCTTCCAATCCAAACCATTCTGTGAATTTCCATCCAATTCAAACCTCAGCAGCCAAACAGCAAATCCTAATAAAGCATTTTCACAAAACACTACCAAAAAAATGCAGAGCATCAGATTTACAGGAAAATCAACAATATTATTCTTCCATAGTTTCAAAAGATTTCATCTATGGCAAGTGAAGGCTACCCCACATTCAATAACTCTGAATAAGCCATACAGTGATTCAGATAAAGAAAGGTCATTATTCATGCTTTCCAGATTATGTATTTGCCTTGACAGGTAAACTGTTCTGCAAAAGCCTTGTCACCATTGCCAGTGTTTTCCGTTTTTTCACCTGTCACCAAAACAAATTTATTATCAACTGTTTTGTGCAGATTCATCAGTCCTCTAAATCAGATTATGTGCATCACTAAATTCACTAGGCAAGAATAAGCAACTATACCTTTGAGTTGCAAAGAAACAGAAAATGGAACCTGGAAACATCTAAACATAACCTACAAAAAACCTGCTTATTTCTTATTTTCATCTGCATGTCATTAATATGCATCCTGGCATGAGTGCTTTGCATTATAAAAAAGGTCTTAGCTAAGGCAAAAATACGACTTTAGAGAACATTTGTTAAAAATAATTCTCGGGGGTTTTTCTGTTGTTGCATTTTAAAAAAATATAATTGGGTGGGTATTCCTTGATAACATTCTCAAAATAAATTGTACAATACAAAATGCTTTACTTTACCCCCTAAGGGAAAATGACAGCAACTAAGACTCTCATTAGCATTAGTTTCCAAACAACTAATAAAGGAACAATTCTTCAATTCATCTTACATCAGTGATATGGAAGCACTCATTATTTTCTGCAGCAAGTCCAACTTTTAGAACAGCATGATGATTTGTTTATAAAAATCTGAGGTACAATGAAAGAATACAATAGCATAAATGAAAAGCCAGGCTTCCCAAAAACCAGTAATTCAGGCTAGGCTATTCATGTCTCATAGGATCTAGAGACAAAAAAAATCTCTGGTGAGAAAACAGAACTCCAGAACAATGACAGTAATGAAAAGATTAGTTTGGGCTGGGATGGATTTCACAGACCACCTGGTCTACCTCTCCTCAGAGAAAGACTTTGGACATTACATCCCACAGGCCACTGTGCAAAATCAAATTCTGAATCCCTCAAAGACTGGAGATCCACCATCTCTCCAAGCAACCTGTGGCAGCATGGGCTTCACTGCTTCTCACACCACTTGTCAGAGTGTTTCTTTAAGAAACCTGTTTGTCCTTTTGCTGTTCACCTTCAAGATGAGCCCATCCCCTTCCTGCAGCTGACACCTGTCTAAATTTAAGACCAGCAAAAGTACCACTTTTGTTTATTGCCATCAAATATGTGATTACATTTTCCATCTCTCATGTTATCAGTCACAGAAATTTATACAGTCCAATAGTTTACTGCATCCATACTTCTATTTGTAAACCTCAATCCTTTGAAAAATCATGGCTAATCTTCCCCTAAGCCTCTCTTTTCCTCGAGCCTCTCCCCTCCATCCCATGCCTTAAGCTTTCTCTGGAAAGCAGTTCATCAAGAAATTCCCCTAAAAGGGGAATAACTAAAAATATTACAGAAGTGACAGAGTTCTATTGTAGCTTTCCAGGCCCAATGTGAGGACAACAGGAGCCAGAAACAGAGAGATTTTTCAACTACCAGAAAATATTCTTATTTCTTCTACTTTCTCCACTAGAAAATACTTACATTTGACCAATCACAGCCCAAAGCCTAGCAAGCAGGCAAGTGCACACAAAACCAGCATGGCAGTTAACAACCAAGAATTAGTAAAACCCCTTAGATTGCAGCATATTTGTCAAACTACATTCTGTAAACCAGCTTTATACTGGGTTTGCCACATGCAAAAACAGTTAAGAGGAAGGAGAACACATCTTCATTTAAGAGAAATCTTAACAGCCTAATTCAAGGAATTATTAGCACAGATTTAATTATTGCAGAAAAAGGTGAACATTACTATACATAAAAAAACCCCAGTTGCAATAGTAGTAATAATTAAGACTGTTGTACCTGCACCTCCTAGTACCTCACTCCAGTTCTTGGTGTTAACTCTTCAACTGCCACTTTGGCTGATGATGTCTATGCCAGGGACATACAGCAAGCCATTAGCATCCCAAGTCCAAGTGTGATGTTGACAATTTTTTTCCCTTTACTACATAATTGACTTGAAAATGGTTTTATGTTTGATACCTCACTTGTAACATCTCTATCATTGTACCATCCCTTATCAGTGAGAATGGTCATATCCAGGTTACTGCTGAAATAGCCAGAAACGCAGCCCCTTCTCCATTCCCCTGAAACATTTACAATGAACTAGAACTGGGCATTCTTTTTACTACAAAAAGTTTATCTGCAGGAACCAAGTTAAACACAAATGTCTGGAATGCTGCTCTTCTGAAACTATTTGTTGCCACTGTAGACCACTTTAACCTTAGCTTGCCATAAACTGACATCTACACAATCTTCTCAGCTGCAAACCCATGAAACAGTAGTTCTAGATATATCAAAAAATACTGTTACTTAAATATATTATAGCAAACTTTCAAGTCTGAAATTACATTCTAGTTCTGAGTTGCACCATCTTAGACAAGGTGGTGCTTTCCTCTCTGCATTAATATTTTACTTCATTCTTAAAGCTGTTAGGAATTAACAACTTACTTAGACTTTACATATTTAAAGCAAACAGGTCAAAACAAATCTGAGACTAGAAATACATACTGCACACTTTTACCAGGTCAAGGTGACTGTACTGGTAAACATTCAGAAATCATCACAGCTAGTAATGACTTCAGTTGAGAAATAATCCCTAAGACGACTGTTCCTTAAGTACTTTTTCCTCCTGTTCAAAAAATATTGATGCATTGTAAGTCTTCCAACCTAGCCAGGCAGTCACTTCCATAGAAACTAGCGAAGTGCAATTGGAGGACCAACTCTTTGGACAGGTGGAGGTTCTTCCAAGTGATCCTTGGTTCATAACTTCACCTCCATCCCAGAAACAAGCTGGGAGAATTGATGAACCTCATAATTTCAGAAGAGACAGCTTAGACTGGAATCAAACAGCAATCTAGTGCCATCTGCACTTACAAATTTAAACAAGGGAGTTCTGAAATGGCTTTCTCTCCAACAGACCTGATGACTTCTTCCCAGAAAGGCTGACTGCACACTCTAACAGGTATTTATGATCACCTCTGCATTAGGAGCTAGAGAAGCTAGAGTCAAGCTAGAGAAATCATGCTGATTTTAGATTCTAAATTAAATCCAAAACCCATTAATAGGTTGATCTTCTACAACCATTGGAGAACACCAAATGTGACACAGCAAGTCAGCACTGGTTCCAGTTCAGATCTAGGTACTACAGATATTTTTTAAAAAGAATCATCCAGACAGTCTTTTAGTTAATATGAAATTAGTAAAGTATTGAAAGCTGAGTAGCGGTTTATGCCTTGCATATAGGAAAAAAACCTACCTCAAAATTTAGATGTCAGATTTTCAGTTGCCACGTAAGTTTCAAATTTGCAGAAATTGAGAAAAATGTTTTAGCACAGCAATACACCATCATTCTAAAAATATAATATCATCTATGTGAGATACCCTCATCACTACTTAACAGTAGTTACATACATTTATTACAAAATAGATTTCCATCACTACATACCAATCTCCAAAAGGCTTTTATTTATCATCTTAAAGTAGCAGATATAAAAATAAACTATTATTCAATATTCAGTTATTTTTAACATATAAATTTCTTTTTGGAAACAGAAAACATACACAGAAAAAAATAATTTCCTGCAAATGTCCCACAAAGCACAAAACTCTGCATTTGCTCTATCGCTGCAGTAAAAGAAAGCATCTCCAGAGTAATGGAACGCAGTCCTGGCAGGCTGTTCTTTCTCCCTGTAAACTGCAGTGCTCCACATGGACCTGTATGGAATCTCATTAAGGCCTGAACTGAGGAGGGTGGCTGTCTGGAGCAGGAGGTGGCGGCGGTGGCGGCGGCGGAGGTGGCAGAAACGAGTAGGATGAATTGTACGCGTTTGGGCCTGTCCACATCATATTCATATTTGAAGGTGGAGGGGGGAACTGATGCCAATCACTGACATAACCAAAGTCTGGAGGAGGAAAGCCATACTGTTGCATGGTTGGATTTTCTCTCCCATGAGGTGGTGGGAACATTGGGGGTTCCTGGTGCATCCTCCAGTCTGAAAAGTACAGCGGTGGTGGTCTTACTTGTGGTCTGAAAAACCCTCGAGGGCCTGATGGAGGAGCAAACAGATCCCTGGAGAACCCTCGGCCACGGTACCCCCTTGAAGCAGGCTGTTTTACTGAGTGATGAAGTTCTTTATTCTCACCTAAAGAATAAAACAAATATAAGAACCCCCCACACACAGCTGTAATATTATTTTGGAAAGATCAGGCTTAGTCTTCACAAATCTTTCAAGCTGAAGTCAATGAAATTTGTAAAGAAATCTTATCAACAAGTAATACTGGCAACTAATACATGAAGGATAAAATAACAGCAGCAAATCTACTGTTTAGTAACTAATCTTGATTGATAGAAGTAATATCAAAAGGATGATCCTGAGAGTTGCAAACTCAGTCTTTAAAAGAGAAATTTCATCTTCTTTCCCTCCAGACTTTCCATTTGTATAAATGGACCTCAGGAACATGCAAATTTTGAGTATTTTGGAAGCTTTTAAAACAAGATTTTAGAACAACACATTTTAAAACTAAAGATAAATCAACACTGCATTACACTGAAGGGATATCCAGCCTTCAGTCCCAATTTGGTATTACAGCACAACACAAGACACAAGAAATTATTCAAACTCACATTACTAAAATTAACTTAGTCTATCAGAAAAACCACAGTCTCTACCCTCTAGCCAATAAGCTTTCAACATTCATCTTTTTAAGACAAGTTCTTCCTTGCACAACTCAGTCTAAACATACATTTAATGTTCATAACAAATATACTGCCCCTTTATATAAATATCACAGAAATTTTAATGGGATTAGGACTATAAAATGAAAAGCACTGAAATACTAAAAATGCTCCAAAGAGCTGTTAAGCTATTCAAAAAGCTGCAGAACCTAAACCCTCAGAAGGATTTTATGGCTGGGAGCAACAAGGTATTCAGGAATAAAATACCACATAAAATCACTGAAATTTAAAAGCCTGTGTGAACCTCATCCTTGGCACTAGACTACACAGTTTTTCAAAGGTGAAAATGTTTTTTGGTCTGGAAAGGTAGTTGGATACCAGAACTTCTACTCATTTTCATGGGAGATTAGGAGTTAAGACTCCTTTTGTACAAACAGGCCTCTTGGAAGCACTGATGTAAAGTACTTGAATAAGTATTTTTGTTCTTTCCTCAAATACTCTAACAAGAGACAATTTTAATACACTCATGTAAGTCTTCATCTGAGACCAACTTTGTGCCTCAATTTGTGACATAACATTGCTATTGAATTCTGCAGCTAAAACAGATTGCTCACAACTTCAATCTGTGCCATATTATTTACAAAAAACCCACAGCAAAACAAAACCTGTCTTCCTTGACAGGAGTGCAGCAGCTCCTCCTGCTGTGTTCTCAGTTATCGAACAGCCATAGGAACAGTAACATCCAGTAACAGCCTCAAGAAGCCCAAGGCAAAGGCAGGTCTGCAATAAACTGGCAGACCAAGGATGTGGTGGAAAACACACATATGCTGGATTAACAGAAAAAATAACCATCAGTAATGAAGAGAGAGTGCAGCGCAATTCAGATCCATCTCTTAAGGGAAAAAAAAAAAATCTGTCAAAACCATAGGGCTAAAGCCAGTCCAAGAAAGATTGCGGCTTTATTTGATTCATACAAGGGAGGATTGTACTGCACAAAAAGCATTAAAGGACAGCTACTAATCTCCCAGATCAAGAGAAAAGGGTTTCAGCAGGGCACAATGCATATTAGCTTTACAAAGGAAGAGCAAAAAAGTCACAGGAGTCTGAGAAATTCAATGGGGGAAGAACCATGCTGCAGATAGCTGAAGCAATCTGGTAAGTAAGCAATAGAAGAGGGTAAGGGATGAAAGCCATATTTAAAGGGAGAGGTATAAAAAACATTCACCCAAAGCAGACCAGTGAGAACAGAAAAAGAGGAATGCAATATGAATTATTCAACCAAAATGGCAATCAAAAAAAAAAAATCACAGTTTTTTCAGGAGAGGCATGAGAGACGAGAAAATTTGATTATGGTAAACAGAGCACAGCTGCAAGCATGCACCTGGAACAGATACAACAACAGCAGGAGAAAGGAGAGTAAAGAAGGCTATTCAGATAATGAAAATCTATACACAGCTTTGTTCAGCGAATGACTGCATTAGGTAAACAGAAAGGTTCTCAGCAGGTTACAAAAGTAAGAGTTATTTAGAAGAGTATCTGTATGTCATGGCTGAGGAAGAGCTTCATTTTAGACAGAGGAGTAAATTCTCCATCCAAGACCTGTATCTCCTCCCTTGATTGCAAAGAAGTGGATTTCCAAAAACTGCACACGGCCTTCCTCTATCTTCTCCCAGCACTCAAAGGCTTTAGCTGAACCCCAACCAAATGGTGGCATCTGTTCAGAATCCTCACTGTGTGTCAACCAACACTGTTCTAAGAGCCTTTCACTTTCCCCTGACAATTGCTCTGCTGCTATACCACCTCCCTTCCATAGGGCTTCCATTTCAACAAAATAAAACTTAATTTTAGTTCTAAAATAATAAACATGGAATGAAGCCACAAACTCAAATATAAGTTAAAAAAGTACAGGAACTGTTAACTATAGAAAAACTCAATCACTAAGACAGTTATAAATGGGCATTCCAAACTTAGATTAACAGACAAAAGCATTCACTCACTTGGTGGAAATGCTTCTGATCGGACTTTCTTCCTTCCTTGACTTTGAGGTTTTTTTTTCTTCTGTTTTGCCTCTCTTTCTTGTTCATCATCACTGAAATCCAAAACCTAGTAAAAAAAAAAAAAATCAACTAGCTTCTCCGCATAAGAAAAAAGTTACCACTCCAAAAATTAGTCATAACACAATTGATGCATGACTCAGTTATCCTTTTTAATTTTCCTGAAAAGAGCAACATTCCAGTGCTGAACACAAATGTTTGATTGCCTAGATGTTAGTAAGAAAAGAAAAGGAGCTGGCTGAAAAGAAGCTGCCAGGAAAAAGCTTTCAAAGATTAACTGCAGCTAAAATGAATTAAAAAATGAATTTTTAAAATAAATCAAAATTACTTTGGCAAATAATACATAATTCAGCATTAAAACTACATTAAAAAATCTCTTCTCTAAAACTTTCACTATACTGGAATTTTCTGCAGTATATTAAATAACACTTCCTGTCAAATTTCAAATAGCAATGTTATTCCAAAGAAATTTTCAGCTTTGAAAAATGTTGTCATTTACAACAGATTCAACGTCCCTGCAACGTTTTCTCCTTGTTACACAAGGTTTTGCTACCTTTTGAATCTTAACTTACATGACTGAGGATAAGTTATCAGGGACAGGGAAGAAATCTGTCAGCAATAATTAGTTCCCTGAAAAACAGCTCACTCTTACAACTTAAAAGGGGTAAGACTTGTTCCTTTCCCAATTCTGAAAGTAGGGGCTATGCTGCTTACTTCTACCATATACACAGAGCATGGATCTCAAAAACACTGCACCAAAACAGTGCTTAAAAAGCCTCATAAAGTTAATTTTGAATACAACTACTACTTCTACTGCATAACTACATGACACTCAAAAAAGCTGTAAGAACTACAGCAAGATGATGTATACCATGAAGTAAAATCTTTCACTAATTCCTGTTTTTTCTAAGAACTTCAGTACACTATACTCCAGTAGTGCAGAAATAATGAACAGCAATTT
The DNA here is from genome assembly GCF_028769735.1 of Zonotrichia leucophrys gambelii. Lineage (NCBI taxonomy): Eukaryota > Metazoa > Chordata > Aves > Passeriformes > Passerellidae > Zonotrichia > Zonotrichia leucophrys. The sequence continues at coordinate 21,040,929 of NC_088173.1, read as the reverse complement.
GAACATATTATGCTCAAATTATTTGAGCAAATAATGGACACCTTTAACTGCTATTTAATTTCCATGTAACATCCCACAGAAGTCATCCCACAGAAAAACTATGGTTATCTGCTGCTGCTAGCCTTGCAGCATACAGACCACATTTTGTCATCCTCTGACCCCAAAGACAAAGCTAGGAGAGATTGTATAAGTGACTCTGCAAATAAGCTGGGCTAGTTAAGAGCCTGCCAAAAAGGAATGTTTACTATATAACTAAAAGTAGCAAGTAAGAAAAGCCTACCATGGATTAATTTAACATTCATGCAAAAATGAAGCTTCACACTATCACAAAAAGAAGTGACTCCAACAATTCCACACAGATTACTACAGGGGCTGGCAAGCAATCAGATTGCTGGCTGCAATCTGAGGTCTCTAAAAGGGTCTGCCTCTAAGAGGCAATTTCAAGCATCAGTAGCATAAAATTTGATCTGCACCACTATCAGCAGCTATTACCTTCACAGCAAAAGCTACCTTGTATCAGCTAATCAACTGTCACAGCTTGGGATAGCATGGTATAAACTGTAACTGCTAGAACTAACCAAAGATTATTCTAATTGAGGATTACAAAATGTTAGATGTGGGGTTTTTTTCCCACACAGAGCACACAGTCAGAAGAGTGGCCACCCTTGTCATCACTGACTTTTTTTTTCAAGCTTCCTTTGTTCGTTCCTATAGTGAGGTACAACAAATTTAAACTGAGAAAAATCTTTAAGAACAAAAAAAAACAAACTTTGGAAAAGGCAATGAATCTGTATCTGCAGATTTGACTAACTGTACTTGGCCAATAAAATTTCATGGGCTCCTACAAACTCAAATGACACATCTACAAGGTTATCTCCCGAACAGCTTTTAAAGCATGAAAAACAGAAGAGCTCAAAATTAGCCAATAAACCCATCTGATATCATCACTACAAGAAAACTGCTGAATGAAAGCAAGTTAAGACAGATGTCCCTAAGTATTGTCTTTCAAAGCTCTATGGATAACATACCTACAGTCCAATTCTTATACAACACTTATAATTCTCAGATTATGACTCTCTGTGAGATTGTCTCTACAAGAAAGGAAGGCAATTTATAGCCAGAACTGACAGACAACCATTCTTTGAGAGAAGTTAGCACTACACAGCTTTATTTCATTTACAGGAAACAAAAAACTGTATTTCAAAATGCATCATCCTTATTCACTACTGTGAAAAAAGCAACATTCCAAGTTGACAGACTGATACATCCTTACAGGACCCATCTTTGAGCCCAGAAAAGATCATGTCACAACATCTCTCCTTCAAGCCAGAACAACCATCCTGGGATAAGGACTGTGAATGAAAAATTTAATACAGTCCCTAACAGCATCCTTCTGGACAAATTGTCCAGCGGTGGGTGAGCAGGTTCATGGTGCAATGGGTGAAAAAATGCCTGAAGGTCAGAGTTCCTCAGGGCTCAGCTCCAGGGCCAGTTTTGTTTAACATATTTATCTACACGGACACAGCATTTAGAAGCTGCATGACACCAAACTGTCATTGACTCTCCTGAGGGACAGGAAGCCTTGCAGAAGGATCTAGGTGGACTGAGGCCCTGGGCAATGATTAATGGGATGAAATCTAATCAGTCCAAACACTGCACACGTATGATGAAGTAACACCAGGCTCAAGTGTAAATTGGGAGAGGAGTGGCTGGAGAGCAGCCCTGCCAAGAGGGATCTGGGGGTGCTGGTCAGCAGCAGCTCAGAGAGGGTCGGCAGGCTGTGTGCCCTGGAACCCAGAGGGCAAAACCCCATCCTGGGGTGCATCAAGCACAGCAAGAGCAGACAGCCAACAGAGGTGACTGCCCCACTGCATTCAGCCTTGGGGCGCCTCACCCTGAGTGGTGTCTGCAGTTCTGGGCCCCAGACACCAAGAATGTCAAAGTCCTTGGTTGCATCCAGAGGAAGGAAACCAAGCTGGTGACAGCACTGGAAGGCATGTCCTGCAGAGACCAGCTAAGAACCCCGGCCTTGCCTCATTTGGTGGTAAGGAGGCTGAGAGGCAACCTCATTGCTCTCTACAGCTTCCTGAGGAAGGGGAGAGAGAGGTGCTAATCTCTTCTACCTGGTATGCAGTAACAGGATGAGTAGGAAGGTCCAAAGCTGTACCAGGGAGGTTCAGACTGGAAATAACAAAGAAATTTTTTACTGAGAGGGTCGTTAAACACTGCAAGTCGTCAAGAGACTTGTAAAAGAGGTGGCTGACACCCTAAGCCTGTCAGTATTTAAGAGGCATTTGGATAATGCTTTTCTCAACACACTTCAGCTTATGCTTCAGCCCTTGTCAGCCCTGACAGCTGTAGGTTCCTTCCAACTGTAACAGTCTGTTCCGTTCCATCCTAAAAATCAGTTAGAACACTGGAGAAACAAAACCAAACAAATACCATTACCCTCTACCAAAAAAAACCCAAATCCCACAAAACATACTTTTCCTACCAAATTATGGAGTGAGAAGCATGTATTACATAGCACAGAATTATGCTAAAAAGGCAAACATTTGGAAGATTCAAAACAAGCAGACAGATCTCTTTAGAATACTATGGTAGACAAGGCTTCTAGGAATTTCAGTTACTTTGTGTATGTTTAAAGTAAAGTAGAAATTGCAAGGAAAAGTGACTCAACTGTTGTGATGTAAAACAACTCAGTAAAACTATCAGCCTTGTGTTTCTTATTGAATTTTCACAAAATGCATAGCTAGAGTGGAGTTAAGGACCACTAACAGAAAATCATTGAAGAACTATTTACAGATCCTATAGCAAATGAAGTCAATGGTCACAAGGAGCTCCTAATTCTGCATGACCCTGTATGACAGTCATTTTATGGAAGAAGCCCATCTGCTCTCATGGAACTTTATTTTATAACAGCCAACTGTAGGGTAAGCTTACTATGAAGCATTTAAAGAATGCAACAGAGATGTCAAATTAATTCTGAAGACCAGACAGCTCAAATGTCCAAGCAGTAAGTTTGCAGAGTACTAGTAAGCCTTTAAAGACAAGCAATTGCTTATGGCCGATTGAAGACAAAGCTGAAGTGAAAGAATAGCAGGGAAAAAAATTCCCTAGCAGAAGCAAAATTATTAGGGAAAGTAAAAGCACTGCTACCCAAAACTAAACATTCAGGCTGTCAAATACATTCTTGAAGGACTAGAGGATCTGAAGATATACATTTTTGTCAACTTCAAAAAGCAAGCAGAGAGACAGGTAGTACTCTCTACACTCACTATGAGACCCCTCTTAGTTCTATGACCCTCTCTTTCAATGAAGAGGTACATTCAAGTTTTGCCTCCATAAAAAGATAACCTTGCTAATTACTTGCTCTGCACAGAATATTTTCCACATATGACTTGTGTAAAAACAATAAACAAAAAAAAAAAAACAAAACCCCTCTATAGTTACTTCAGGTGGTGGTTCTTGGTCATTCTTCCAAGATGCATCTGAACCTTTTTCCCTGAAAGAAGAAAAAAAAAAAAAAAAACAAAACACAAATTAGACAATCCAGGTAGACAAAGGCTAGCATCTCCTATAAGGTATCAGGTCTCCCAGAACAGGAGCTTCCTCTTCTCAAAGAGTTGCTTAGTTTTCAATATTGTTTGTGAGCAAACAGCAACATCTAGGTCAACTCAGGGCTTCACTACTCTTGAAAAATCCTCCTACTTCAAGTGATGACTGAACATTTCAGTCAAACATCCTAACACTAAATTTTAGACCATATTCTCTAAACAAATCCTTTAGAATCTTAATTGCTTTAAACCTGAACTGAGGTAGTTCACTGCAACTTTCTTATGCTAACTGTTGACTACAATCACAAGCATTCTTTTCTTCCAGTTTCAGAAAATGTATCTTCAGTTAAAAAGAACCTACTCATTCAGTAGTCACATGAACTCATTCAGTGGGACACAGGCTTTCAGTATAACTACAGCAAAGTAAATTCAGAATCCAAAGACCCTCAGTGCTTGCCTTACAATCTTATTAAGACAGTGTTATCTAGACAACTAGGTTTCACCTTTCATTTTTTTGTAAACATAAAATTAAATTGCAAGGCAAAAGACATTTAAAGACACAAAAACTCAATTGTCTTGCCTGACAAACACCAAATAAATTTGGATTAGTCTAATTTTTTTAACCCACCACAAAGTCCTTCACTAAAGATCAAGTAATTTCTTTGATTAGCAAAGAATTTGTGAAACATATTTAAATTACATTCTCTGTGGTCAAGGTTTTTTCCATGCTGCTCTTAAAAATTACATGTTTTGGTCTGAAATATCAAGGTACAATCCTTATCTTTGCAGAAAAACTGTATAAAACAGTGCAGTACTGAAAATTTTTACTTGAAAAATAGAACCACACAGCTAAAACCTGAACATCTAAGTGTTCAGTACAAAATGCCTTTAGTCATTGCTCTTATAATGAAGAGTTTTTCATGTATCCATCAAGTCAGCAACAATCAAGTAGCAGTAACTACAAAAAACTACATAACCATTGGCATCAACAGCCTGTACTTCAGAGGTGCTTAGCCACATCCATGAGAGCACTGGCAAGGCATCTGGAGGTACCTTGTGCCTCAATCCCCAACTATAAAACTGAAGTTCAACCTCTATATGTCCTTTTGAGATTATGAGTAAAAAGGAAGGCAAGGAAGATATTTTAAACTTCAATTAGAAGAAAACATTACAGGGAGGAACATAAGGACTCTATACTAAAGTTATTTCTCAGCTGCAGAAAAGTTATTTTATTAATATGAACTGAACTGCTTCTTCCTTTCATCTTGTTATTTTTGAGCAACACATGCCTGCCAGAAATAGCAGAGCTCACAGGAATTGCCAAGACCTACGGTCATTCAGCAATATGTAACATCACTGACTGCAAACTTTAAACCATTCAAGGTCAGGCAGCTTATCTCACTGTCCCAAAGCAGCCTTCCTCATTTCAGCAAACAAAAACTGCTTTTCATGCCCCAAGGTATTTAATATCTTCTGCAAAGAACAATATAGTAATTCTTTTGACTTGTGAAGTTATATACTGTAAGACCTTGAAGTCTAACAAAAGGTAATTCAGAGGAATCATGAAAATACATGAGCTTTTTTAGAACTGGGTTTCAGGCAATATAACACAAACCTATCTTTAGCAACAAATTATTTTGCATTCAGAAAGTTTTACACTACACTTTCACTTATTTTGCTATGAAGTGTAAGGCTTATTCATAGCACTGCAAGTTTGCACAATGCAAGCAGATTGCATTTCAGATTTCAGAAAAAGCTTAAAACTCAGTGTTTCTTTCAGATCTTAATCTTGATTCCTTTCCTTTTCAAAGAACCATCAGTTTTGAAACTTTAAGCCTGTAATACTCCACAATCTGGTCTGCACACAGTCAAACTAAGAAAAAGCAGAAAATAAAAATTATTGACTATCAAACTTGCCATCTACTAAGGTGCAAAAGTCTTTTAGTGGATCACTGACCAAAGCTTGACTTTTCTACTATTCATGTCACATTCTTATACCATTGAAGTGTCTTCATACAGCATTACAGCACAATTCAGAAATCAGTTTTCATTAAAAATGGATGAAGAATTTCCATTTCATGAAAAGGCAGCTTCAGTCAATAGAACCAAATGCTTCACACAAGCTTAAGTAATTGCACTGACAAAACCCAGAAATAAACTATTGTTTTAGTGTACTGTAACTTAAGTCACACTACTCATGTTAGTCAAGACAAGAAACAATGTCTGAAGCACTGTTCAGCTGTGCTGGTAAGCCATGGAAGTCTTAAGTATCTTACCCAGGTTTCAGGCTTTTATCACCTATGACAATGAAGTACCACCAAATGAAAAATGGTTTCCCAAACTATTTCCAAAGCATGAAACAAAGCAAAACACAAGTCTCCCATCTGAGATGCTGAGTACAGCACACGGTTACTGATGCAGCAAGCAGATGATTAGAGTCTGTGCACTTTACTGTGCTAAGCAGCAAAGTTTAATAGCGCAAATCAAAGACAGCTGGCATCAAAATGCTGCAGAAAAACAAACAAGCATCAGAGCAAGAAAGTGATCTATTTTGGTCCTCACTGAAGGGAAGAAAATATGCTTGTTGCTTGCACAGAAATGAGGAGGTTAAGAAAAAAAAGACTCCTGCAGGTCTGACTAAAGAAAAGAACTATTCAGTATGAATACTAGCACAGCTGTAATGAATGCAAACCATTAAACAACCCCTGAGAACTAATGCTAATAAACAGAAACCAAGTCACTTGTATGACAAAAGATAGCTAACCTATAGTTATTTCAGATGATTGCTCATCAATAATTAGAACATTAATATCTAACTGTCATTTATTATGTTTTATTTTTTAGTCTGTATCTTTGAATACGCGTTCCTGTAAATGGCATCAAGTCTTATTTAAGCATGCTACTTTCCTCAGGCAGACTGGGATACACAAACACTGCTGAGAAGTTTCTGAACATCATACTACATTGTCACTCAAATCCCTCCTCTTGCAAATTTAGAGGGCAATTTTTATCTAGAATTGTTATCCTCCAATTGTGAGGACAGATAGATTCATTGATAATTACATTATCAACAGATTTATTGATAATTACATTTCAATTCCAGCCTTATAATATGAACTAAAAATAGTAAATTAATACAAACTTGTTCAGAACACAAACAAGTTTATTATCAGTTCTGAAACTATACAGGAATCTAAAGAACAAGAAAATGTGGAAAATTCATCTTGAAAAACTCTTTTGTACTCATGAATATGTGTGTCAGGGTATGGAGGAAGTATCAATGTCTTTTCTGGTTGTAGTATTTTAGTTAACAGCAGCATAAAAAGAAAGCAAGCTTAGTATTTTAAGTAGAATAAGCTAAACTTTAGTAATTACAGCATTCGAAGGCTTGCAGTTTACAGCTACTCTTCATTGTTCTCAAAGGCAAAATACTACAGTCTTGTTATTACAACATAGTTGAGAATACCTCAAGGAAATATAAAGTGTTAAACTTAGTTATAGAGTTTCTCACTGAAGACTCAACTTTAATGCAAATTTTTAGCTATATAAAAATAAAATATAATCAGATTAAAAAATAAATCAGACTCACTGTTTTAGTTTTTCTGCAAATATATACTGGGTGAAGTCCTCTACTGATGGAGCAAAATACATGCTATCTTGCACATTAATACCTTTCTCTTTGATATGCTCAGAGCTGTTAAATCTTATCACGTAAAAAGGATGTGAAACAGGACCAAATACCTCAAATATCTGAAAGAAATAAAATTAAAATGTTTAAGTAAACTACAAGTAGATTAGTAGTAGCTAATTTCATTGTAGACTGATATTTAAGAAGTCAAATGTATTTTCAAAATGCAGCATCAAACAGAAGTTCCTTTCAGACTCTTTTTATTACCGAATTTTGTTTGACAGTGTATTTCCCAAACTATTGTTTTTTATGATGTGGAACAGTAAGTTCTCACATCCTCAGTAATCCTTCCTTTTGTCAAATCTCTGGCTTTTTGTGTCTGCTATGCTTTCAAGTCTCGTAACGCTTGGAACAATCTCCTGATCATTTTTTCCTCCAAGTTCACTTTAACAAGATGCCTTTACAACAGTTACTGCTTGTTCCCCAATTCCACAGAGAGCTGAGAATTCTGCCATGTTTTACAGAACATCTGCACTGTTTGCTCCACTCACATCTAGCATTTAGAGATATTTCAGTAGTAACCATTGTGGATGATGGCTTTCCTTCTACAAAAACGGAAAATTCAGTACAACAACCCTCTCAGCAAACATGGCCTTAAATCAGAACAACACAGCATAGAAGAAAACATTCCCCATTTTTCATGAAGCTTCACTCTAACCCCTGCCCACTGCACCTATCTGGCAGTGAAAGAGCACACAGCCAGTTATTCCAAGATATCACACATCTGAAAACTATCTCTTCCTCTCCTCAAGTCCTCTGAAACACTGGAAACTCACCAGATACTCTAATTCTGCAAGGATGCAATTAATTCCAGGTTAGGAATTTTTGGGATTAAAAAAACAGATGAATATAGCAAGAGTCAAAGGCACAGAGAAAAACTATATATCAAGGAAACATTCTCTTTCATTTAGTAGACTTCAACTCTACCTTCTGAAGCACTAAAGCATACTCCCAATTTTATATTAGAATAACAAGTTTTTATTTTACACCCACCTTTCCTACTGCTTGCCGATCTTCTTTAAAAATTATGCTTTCCTCATTTACTGGAGGCAGGCCTTTCAGTGATTCAATTATTACTAAAATAAAAATAAAAAAATAAATTAGAACTTTAAGTTTCAACAGCATGTAGTTAACTGCAGTAAAACTTAACAAACCACACCACTACTTGTCTACTTCAGTTTGTAGAGCTGCAATCAAATATTCTTTCACACATGTAAAAGCACGTAGAATCACACACCCCTTCTCCAATGCTTATATTGCTTATAGAATTATTGTTCTCTGGGGTAAAGAGAGTCCTAAGAATCATACCAGAACACAAAAGCTTTCTGGCAGTTCAGTTAAAGTAGCAACTGATGGTGTTTATAAATGCTTATACCCAATCTGTTACACATTCTGCAATTTAATGCCATAGACGTCTCATACAATATTTGTGCCTAATGATGATTGAACTTCTCTACCTGTAAAACAACAGAATGCCCAGTTAAGCTTTCTCAATGACTGTCCATCAGCAAATAGTCCCTCAAGTACACAGTGTCCCTCCAAAAAAGGCTCAAGATCATCACTCCTAAACTTACATAAAAGAACTTTCAGCAATCAACGTATCACTGAACTAAAAGTTACTGCAACTACCACAATCTGCAAAAAACTTAACGCGCCAAACAAGGAAATGACAATTCCACCAGCTTAATAGTTCACTGAATTTCAAAAGAATTTGTGAAATCAATTTCTTTTGTGCCTACCTTTAAGATAAAATATACAGTGAAAGTACCCAATGTGTTGTTTAAGCCTCATGAGAAATATATCTTAGCAAAAAAAAAAAAAAAAAAAGACAAAAAGCCCCAAACATCCACACAAAAACAATCCTACACAAAATACACAAAAACAACACATCAAAACCTCTCAGATAATGTTCTCAACTTGATTCACCACACGTAGGTCCCAGCCTGCAGTAAGCTGAGGAAAATATACTCTGAAAATGTACAGTGCAGTAGTCCCATGAAACAGGAGAAACATTACCACCTCCAGCCTATTTGACTTACAGCTTCCCCTACCCCAACCCATCCTAAATTATCAGCTTCTACTCTTGCAGGGCCCAAAGTACAGCCCCAGGGAAAGTTTCTCATGTACACCAAAGCTGTTTACTTTCCAGGTCCCAACCCACACAGGGATTTTTTTCTCTTCTCTTTAAGTACCTTGAAGCAAAACACAGCACAAGTTTTGTTAAATTCTGATACACTGCACAGAAGTTCAGAGAAAGTAGTCATTTTGCTTTTAGCTACTGCACAGCAAGCATGAACCTACACTGTTCTAGCCTCATATGTACGTCAGAGGATGAAACATCCACTTACAAGTGTCACTCACTCACTGCACACTGATGAACTTGGAAGCTTGCTACAGAGAACAGCAGAGATTCTGAGGGACACCAAAGGGACAGAAAAAGAGTACTGACTGTTGTGTCAGAATAATATTGGTAGCTTTCAAAAGAGAAATCAACTCCCCTCAGACTAGACGCAAACCTGGCATAAAGAGGTACCAATTTAGTTCAAAAATTAAAAAAAAAAATCCCCAATTAGCTGACATCCCTAATATAGCCACAAATCAACTGAAATTGATGCCCGTTTTTAGAAGAGCTGGAAAGAAACTACAATGCAAAGAGAAAGAAAATTCATAAAGCAAGATAGTTAAATCAAGAAAATAATCACAGGTGTCCTGGGGGTTTACACCATTCATATAGTTTCATTTCATTATGATTATTAGCTTGTTTTCAAACTTTCACCAACAAATCTAATTCAACACTTTATACATGTACATTACTTAAAGTAGGATGCAGCCCGAAGAATTCACCTACCAGTAAACTGGTATTTGAAAACATTATACTCACCAGTGAGGATCAGAATTAAGGATGGTTTTCAAAACTGCAGTCTTTAAAAGTTTTGTTTATAGTTTTACATTTTAAACCAAAAGTAAGAAAAATAGCAAGTATGATTCAACTTGTTTTTAAAACTTGTTTTCAAACTACTATTTTAGCTGAAGGCAGCCTTCTTGAAGTCCCCATTAATATCAATAAGCATGAAAGGGCAAGGTGGAAAAGAACCAGATTACTGTCTTCCACACCCTCCTCCCAGCTTCCTGCAAATAAATGAAATTAAATCTCACTACAATAAAATAATGTAAAGGAATTGCCTGTATTACCTGAAGTCTTCTAAAGAAAAATTAGTATCAAAAGTTGCATACTTTCTTTTGTACTACATTCAGCCTAAATACTTTAACTTCAAAACTGAACTTAATTTCTAATTTTCATAAGCAAACCGCTTGGAATGCGGTTCAAGCAGAATGTACACTTGAAACAGCTTAAATACAAACATACTGTGGATGTTTTAGTAATATGAACTTCAGCAAAACTTTGATTTTATTTATCAAATACTGAGATCCCACACAGATCCGAAAAGATCCCTTAATCTCTATGCCTGCAGGTAAACTTACATCCATTCTGTATCTCAATCCCATTAAGCTTACCCTCCATCTATAAATCATGTTAGTCACACCATCCTCTGACTGCTGACAATGAGCAGCTTTCATTTGCTCAAAGTGTCAGAAGTGGAACGAATAAATATATACATAAATGAAATTGCACTGTTGAAGAAACAAATCTTTTTCCTGTCCTCATCTATTAACAAGCAAGCACTTGGGAGTGCATTGCACTGCACCTGTGCTTTTAGTTATACAGCTCCTATATATTCAGGGATTATTCAAAATAGCACCTACAACTGGAAGATTTTCTTAAAACACTTAAATACACTAACTGTGGGCAGTAGCAATATAAAAACCCTAATACACAGTAGAAAAAAGGGGTTTGAATTAAAAAAAATTAAACAGAGAAGTCACACAGAAAAACATGTATATAAGCCAAATAAAAGGTAATTCAACACAAACATCATTGTTAGTTCGAATTCCAATTCAGCAACCTGCTATCCCCAGAAATAGGACACTGTAGGGCTGACACTTGGAAGGAACAGCTAAGAACACAATTCATGCAGAGATATACAGAAATTATAATAATTAAACACAAAGCAAACATATCTTGCCTACCTAGCTGTTCAATGACGCTGGAAACTGTCCCAAAGAGCTTCAGTTCAACATTATCTGGAAGAACTATTGATAAGTCTTCAACAGGAGGCAATTTCTGCAAACATCAAGTCAATGTTTAGGATATAATATCACACAAAGGCACTTACCACTTTATCACTGCAGAAATTTGACAGTTTGAAAAAATCCCCTGGCATTTTGAAGATTTATTTTTTAAAAATCTACTTTGATTTGTCTCTTTCACAATCATTCTAAATGAACTCATCTTGGGGGACCACCACTTTTGAGGCAATCTCTCTTACAGAGACACTACATATTTCCATCACAACTACAGCAGGAGCCAGTTTTATTAAAACGGAGAAAGCCAACAACTGACAGGCATTTCATCCAAGCTGGATGTACAACACAATAATCAAACAATCAGAAGTCAAAAAATAAGACCACGTGTAACAACATTCAATGCATGCTAGAAGGAAAACGTACACAGCAAGAGGCAATATAGCATAAAATACACCAGATGTGTATCATCTGATTTAACAAAATGGAGTATGTCCATTTATATCATGACTTGGATCCTTATAGAAGATGTAAACAACAATCTATACAAAGACAATTATTTTTAGCTGAAAGTTGCATTTGGTACTAGATATCAGAGAGAACACAAAAAGACAAACTTCAGATACGAAAATGAGTACTACGGCATATTCAAATTAGGCTTTTGCCCATATAAGGATCAAAATCTACTATCAAAGACTAATTTACACCAAGTTCATCATCTACCTCCAATTTACCCATGAATTAAGACCTCTATGTATATACTATGCTGCTATGAATTCAGCAAAGACTTATGAAATACAAGGCAACTACAGTAAGCATAATCTTCAAATTCAACACCCTGATCTTAGCACTGAACTGCACTTTTAAAGACCTCAACTAGAAATAAAATCCCACAAACAGAAGAACCTTATCCTGGTTTATCAACACCTCACCTGATAATCTTCACTCTAACTAAAATGTTTGCCAAAGGCTTAGATCAAATGCAAAGATCAAATAGGCCAAGACTTTCCCAAATGCTGTACCATTAAACACAAATGTAAATTCAGATAAGAACACCACACCCTTCTACCAGCCAGTGATTTTTATTTAAACTTGATTTAAAGTTCACTGCTAAGACAACTGAATCACTTCGTAAAGTGAATTCAAAGGCCAAAGAGAAGCAGGAAGGTAAAATCTGATCCTGTATCTCAAAACAGTACCTTCTGCCACGCTATATACAGTATCTGCCAATCCTTGTTTCAAAGCAAGAGATTTCTGAAACAGTTCCACTAACACTCCTTAATACATACACCCAAAAAACATGATTTTCTATGTTATTGACTGTGGTGGTTTCCACTGCACAAAGGTCAATTTTCTTCACAGTGGCTGTTACGGGGTTGTGTTTGGGCTCTGTGCTGGAAACATTGTTCACGTTATAGAGATATTTTTACTATTGCTGAGCAGGGCTTACACAGAGCCAAGGCCTTTTCTGCCTCTCATGCCACCCCATCAGTGAGGAGGTGCAAAAGGAGTTGGGAGGGGCACGGCCAGCACAGGTGACCTGCACAGACCAAAGGAACATTCCATACCATGTAACATCAGGCTCAGCATACACAGCTGGGTGAAAAAAGGGAATGAGGGGCATTCCCAGTGATGGTGTTTGTGTGCCCAAGCAACAGTCACACATAGAGGCCAGCTTTGCTGGGGATGGCAGAACACCTGCCTGTACATGGAAACTGGTAAATTAATTTCTGGGTTTGCTTTGCTTGTGTTGGTAGCTTTTGCTTTACCTACTAAACTGTGTCTAGCTCAGCCTTGGAGTTTCTCTTTTACTATTCTGATTCTATCCCCACTTTGACACAGGAGGACTGACTTAAAATATAAAATTTTAGTTGGGTTAGTAGGAAAGGGTTTAAAAAATACCGCATTGTACTTACATCAATAGGCAACTCATCCTTCGTCCTAATACAGTAAGATCTGTTATCCTTCTCATTTGGATGATCATCTTCATCAGATACTGCTGAAGACGAAGATGAAGATGAAGAGAAGAGTGTACTTGATGAACTATCTGAATCTGAATCACTGAATAAAAAAACAAACACAGGACTTACAATACTGCCTACTCACAGTCACTGCTCTTGTAAAATCCCAACATTAGCATAACGCTGAGTGAAAGTTAAGAAAATATTTATTTCAAGCAATGCATCTTGCACAATGAAGGGGGGAAAAAATCTAATTTTTGCAAATAAAATGGATTAGTTTTGTAATTCACATCCTGCCCAAATCCCCTGGTAAATATTCACAGAGTAATTCAGTATTTCTCACTGTCACATGTGTAAAGATGTTTGTTGTCCTAGACTCCTAATATTTCAAGTAAAGAGTGGAGTAAGAAACCAGTCCTTATTCGTGTCAACACGTTCATTTAGCAAAAGTTTAAGTTCTTCAAGGGCTGGTGGAAGAAAAAAATGCGGAGCAATTGATCCTAGTAATGACAATAAGAGCACCTCTCCAAATAAAGCTTTTGAAAAGGTTCAATACAGACCTGTATAGACAGAAACACCAATATAGCAGAAAGAAAAAAAAATCAGATTAAAAGACTGATCCATGGAGGGAGTTAAAGAAAAAAACAAAACAAAACAAAGACTGAGATACATGCAAGACAGGAAGTTATGAAAATTTCATCTTTAGGGTTCATCAGCACAACAGATTTTGGAAGTAAAAAACACTAGACACGGGTGAAGCCCCTGAAAGTCAGGAATTTCACTCTCCGTCACTTCATGATATTCGAGGAAAACTTTGAACCAACAAGAGTACTTCTGAAGTCAAACTTGAATCAATTAACTGTTAATGAAGCCTTGCACCTTTAAGAGGAGATTCTTAGACTTCATTTTAGCCTCCTCTAGTCAAAAGAAGCACATGGCCATCCTGCTGCACGGGCAAAATAAGAAAACACAAGACTTACTGCAACAACCAAAGTGTGCAGCCTTCTAACACTGCAACAGCGCCCACACTTAACCAGTTCCCTTTCACCAACTACACTGAATATCAAAGCATAGATGCAGCAAGTAGAAGATGGAACCATTAAAAAAGAAAAAAAACTTAAGAATGAGCTTTTCCACTGAAATGCCAACATCAGAGGACAGTGGTACAGTGTGCAGACTCCCCATCCTGAGTCCAACACTGAGGTTTTCCAGCAGTAACACCGCGGGTGTCCTGTCCCAAGAGCCGCAGGTGCATTCTGTGAGGAACACACTCTCCAAGCCACAACCACCAAACTCATCCTTTCGTTAAATCCTACACCTTTACAGCACTGTTCCGCAGACCTAACTGAACAGATTCCTGGGAAAAATGTAACTGAAAAATTACACCTTTGATGGGGAGGAACAAGCTCTAGAGGGTGAAACAGCGGGGCGGAGGGGGGCGGCGGGCGTGCACACCGGGCTCCCGGCCACAGCGCCAGCGGCCCGACGGCTCGGCCAGCAAGGGGCGACTCGGGGGGATCCCCAGGGCTGAACACACCTGTCCGAGTCCGACGAGACCACGGCGGCGGCAGGAGAGCGGGGCCAGGCGGGCGGCGGCGAGCGGCGCGGTCCCACGGCTGCGGGCAGAGGGGCCGGGGCTCCCCCGCTGCCCTCCGCAGGGCTCTGCACCATCTCCGGCTCGGCCGCCCGCTGCCCGCCCGGCTCCACGGCCGCCTTCTCCACCACTTCCCTCTGCTCGCCCGGCTCCACGGCCGGCTTCTCCAGCTGCTCCACCACTTCCCGCTGCCCGGCCGGCTCCACGGCCAGGCACTCCATCTCCTCCACCAATTCCTGCTGCCCGTCCGGCCCCAAAGCCGGGTTCTCCACCTGCTCCACCACTTCCCTCTGCCCGCCCTGCTCCACGGCCAGGTCCTCCCGCTGCCCTCCCAGCTCCACGGCCAGGCTCTCCATCTTCTCCACCACCTCTCGCTGCCCGCCAGGGCCCACAGCCAGGCACTGCGTCTCCTCCACACCGTCCCGCTGCCCGCGCGGTCCCACGGCCGGGTTCTCCAGCTGCTCCGCCACTTCCCGCTGCCCGGCAGGCCCCAAAGCCGGGTCCTCCAGCTGCTCCACTACCTCTCGCTGCCCTCCTGACTCCACAGCCAGGCACTCCGTCTCCTCCACCCCTTCCCGCTGCCCTCGCAGCTTCACAGCCAGGTCCTCCAGCTGCTCCACCACCTCTCGCTGCCCTCCCGGCCCCACGGCCGGGCTCTCCATCTGCTCTGCCACTTCCCGCTGCCCGCCGGGCTCCACGGCCCGCTTATCCAGCTGCCCCTCCATTCCCGCGCCACGCGGGCCTCAGCACCGCCCCCGGCGCGCGCCACTTCCGGCCGCCGGGAGCCACCCCCGGGCGCGTGCGCCGGAGCGAGGCGGGGCCGGGAGAGGGCCGGGAGCGGCCATGGAGGATCAGGGCACCGCTGCCGGGGATCGGGCTCGGGCATCCAGCACGGCTTCGGGTGGGGTCAATCCCGGACCCGGCCTTGGTGTCCGTGCGGCCTGCTTGAAACACAAAGCTAAAGCTTATGGCTGCTCTTGCTGAGGGCCTGCTGCGAAGGATCAGTTTTTCCATTTTATAAATGTGCTGACAACACACAGAATCATGTAATTAAAACTAAAAATAAATCTAAAAAAATAATACCAAAATACTATACTAATAGTAATTTGTAGGAATCTGACGTAATGACTGCATAATGATATTGATTGTATAATAATGCCAAGTTCTTCAAAACATAAATGTCTGTGTTCTGAGTTCACCGTGAATACTTCACGGTTTTGGAGCTTGAGGTTTTTTGTGGTGTCTGTCTCCCACAGCTCTGTGGGGATGGGGAAGGATTCTACATCCCAGGATGTGGCACACGTGGTGTCCCTGACCCATAGGAGAGAACAAACTCCAGTGTGTGAGTGTCTGTGTGACTATGTGTGCTTGGTGTCACACAGATAAAGCTTTTCCTCACCAGGGTAACGTAGCGGACAAAGCACCGTGTTCTCTCTTTAGCACAGTTTATCTGTGGGAGATGCCAGAAGGTGTTCTAAAGATGCACAGCTTCAGGAGGTCACTTAGGGTGGCAAGTCCCTTTAACCCAGCCTCCAAAGTGTGGTTTGACAACTCTACTCCTGGGCCAACGCTGTGTCCCTGACCACACCACACTGTCCCTTGGACAGGATTCCAAATGGTCTTCATTACCAGGCAAAAGAGTACAACATAGGCCTGAGGAGATAAATACTTGAAAAAGTTGCATGTGATAATGCTGGAAGTGCCAGAGAGAACTGGGACTTAAATATCTGATGAGAGCAGAGAGTGATGTTTTCCAGGTAATAACCTTCCCCTCCATCTCTGAGAAAGCTATATGGCCCACAGCTCAAATGGCACCAAACCCGTTTTATTCTTGTCCAGAATGGCAAGGCTACATTGAGCCCACTCTCACAAGAGTGCTTCACTGGTACTCCATGCAGGCTGAAGGGAGCATCTGATGGCAGAAGATTCATTCTCTGGTTGTTCCACTTTCCATTATGACACAGCAGATGCAACCAGCAGAATTTAGTAGGCAAGTCAACCAAATTTGCATATCATACAAATTTAATTCATCAGTACTTTTTTCAGTTGTCTACAATTAGGTATAAGTCAAGCAGAGCAGGTGTGTTATGGGCATGTGACAGTTTTGCACTGTCATAAGCAAGGAGCCTGTATGGGCTGTACGTGTAAAGAGCAGCAGTAAACTGTGACTGCACAATTGCCCAGAACACCTAGGGTAGGAATCATCTCAACCTTCAGAGACAGCATTGGGATCCCGAGAAGAGTGCGCATGGGAAGCATGTTCTGAATATTACTGACCTGTTCTGCAAGCTCTTCAACAAAAGAGATCTTTAGAAAATTGTGCAATTAAATGTCAACAACAATTAGTTGTCAACGGCTTGGAGATTAAATATTGAACAATTATAAAATTGGTTTCTGTTGAATCTCACTGGCAAATATATTTTAATCTCTAAGTGACAGAAATGAAATATGTATCCAATTAAACAATGAATAGATGTAGAATTCCACTAAAATCCAATTCTGCAAAACCAGGTTTCATTTTAAAACTAAGCAAGGAGAGTTTATTGTTAGTCTGGGATTTTTTTTTAATTTATTCGTTTGTTTTGTCAGATGTATCTGAAATAGACTATAAGACGATCTGTGAGTTCATGTGAAAAAGTTGATCAGTGTGACTGGGAAGGGAATAATTTCCTCAAAGCAGACAAAGCCCTTGCATCAGCCAAAACCTTTCCTAATAAAAGGTAAAATAATTAATGTCATTACGTAGGATGGAATTAGTAGAATAAAAATTAATTTTATTTGCTAAACACACATCGCTTATAAGTGTAAAAAGATATTCAGGTCTCTATGTTGCATTTATGCAAGTAAAATTCTTCAACTGTCTTATGAACTAGGTCTTTCCTGCTTTTTGAGGTATTTTAGTAAGTGTTTTATAGCTTTACTCTGGCACATAGATTGTGTTATGACAGTTTTCTCTGTGTTTGTGCAGAACTGGCAGCATCCTTCAAACAAGGAAGATACTTTATTTCATCTGAATGCAGCTGCTTAGCCTTTAACATATAAAATAGCACTGCTCTTAGAACGAGGGTATTGAAAGGCTTTATGGAGAGTAAACATCGTCATCCACTCAGCCAAGGCACACAGTAAATAATCTGCAGCATAACAGCATGAGCAAAGAAATGTTCTAGGAAAAGAAACATTTCAGAGATGAACACTTGAATCACAGTAGTTCCAACGCATGTTTTCAAGGTCTGAGCAGTGAGGAAATGTCACTGCTGGGACTGGAATCTGACATCATCTGTCAAGGCTGGGATAAAAGGTTCTGCAAGCCCTGTTTTCTGCCTCCAGTCTTTGATGAAGCTCTCTGGAGCTGTTGTTTCCTACATTTATTTCTTCATCCTTGCTGCTAAGACAGGTGTACATAATTGTTCCCGTTGCACTTTTAAAGCTAAAGGGATGGCACTCAAACCATTATTGCAATGTTTTATTGCATTTCTTTGGATGCAACAAAGGAGTCTGTTGAAAAAAAACTACTATCATCATGATATCTCTCCTGGACTTGAATGTGGAAAATAGGTTGAAGATTTCAGCGTGCTGTCTATTATGTCTTGGGAGGAAAAGGTACAAATAAGAAAGGAAATCATGTTTCTTTATATATTTTAAATATGAAAACAAACACTATTCACTGTGATCTTTATAATTTATATATTTTATGCTTCTATATGCTTATGACTAGACACAGTGATATCACTATATCACTGTACTGTAGGCAGGATAAGCAGCTGGTAAGCCAATTGATATAATATTTTTTTACATCAATAAAGCTTTCAATGCTGTCTCTCATAGGATCCCTGTGGACAGGATGCCCAGCACACACCTGGATAAACAAGTAATGCAAAGGGTGAGCAACTGGCTCATGGGTTGGGTGCAGAGGTTCACAGAGAATGGGATGACATCAGGCTGGTGACTGTCACTGAAGGGGTTCTTCAGGGTTCCATTGTATGGTCAGTGCTCTTCAGTGTCTGCACAGGACTCTAAGGAGACTTAAGTTTGCCCATGATATTAAAATGGAACAAATCATTGACTCCCTCGAAGTCAGAGAGGTCCTGCAGAGATAAAGACAAATTAGAGGGCTGGGCAATCACCAACTGTATGAAGGTTAAGGAACACAAGTTCTGGATTCTCCACCTGGGATAGGGAAACCTGGTATGTATGTACAAACTGGGGAACAAGAGGCTGGAGAGCAGCACCATGGAAAGGGATCTGGTGGTCTGGATCAATGGCAACTTGAACATGAGTCAGCAATGCCCTGGCAGCCAGGAGGGCCGACTGTGTCCTGGGGGGCATCAGGCACAGCATCCCCAGCCAGGCAAGGGAGGGGATTGTCCCTTTCTGCTCTGAGCTGGGGTGGCCTCACCCTGAGTGCTGTGTGCAGTTTTGGGCACCACAGTATAAGGGTATAAAGCAACTGGAGAGTGTCTGAAGAAAGGCAGCGAAGATGGTGGAGAGCCTGGAGGTGAAGCTGAATGAGGAGCAGCTGAGGTCACTTGGTCTGTTCAGCCTGGTGGAGACTGTCAGGAGACCTCATCATGGACTACAGCCTGCTCACAAGCAGAAAGCAGAGGGGCAGGTACAGATCTTTCCTCTGTAAGTGACCAGGGACAGGAGCCAAGGGAATGGCTTGAAGCTGTGTCAGGAGAGGTTTTTAGTTTGGATATTAGGAAAAGATTCCTCTCCCTGAGCGTGGTAGGGCACTGGAGCAGGCTCCCCAGGGAAGTGGTCACAGCACCAGCCTGGAAGAGTTTAAGAAGCATTTAGACAATGGTCTCCAGCACATATGTGACTCTTGGGGTGTCCTGTGCAGGGGCAGAAGTTGCATTCGATGATCCTTGTGGGTTCCTTCCAACTCAGGTTGTTCTGTGATTCTGTGAGATTCTAGAGTGGCATAGAGGAAGAAAGGGAATTGTACCACCACAATAGGGAAACCATGGGCTTAAATTTGTAACAGCTTTGAAGCTTCTCCTCTGATCCCAGAGCCTTTTTTTTCACTCTTTGGCTGAACTATTAGAAGCTAAGGTATTCATGGTCAGGAACAGTGGCAGGGAAAAGAAATCAGATCAACAGAATTTTCTGTATCCCTCTTGCTAATCATATTTCATTCCACCCAGATGAATCAATATTGTAGCTTGCACAGCTGAGATATCTAGTACAGAAATGAGATTAAAATAGCTACAGTACAGAATGTTTTACTCATTTCAAAGCTCAAAATTATTGTACAGAGTTAAATTACACAAATTTCTTAGTTCTTGCTTCATATAAAGAGTTGGGCAGTTTATAACTAGATGAAAAGAAAAAATCTATTTCTTTTTTTTAAGAAAATTTTTTTCTCCCAAAAATACATTTTTAAATATGGAAAAAAAATGTACAAATGTATTTACCATATTCTTATCTTAGTTTATTTTCCCAAATATAGCCAGTAATCTTTCCATGATTGAGCTGCCCACAACCAATTTCAACAGTAGCATTCCAAATCCCTTCACAGAACAATGGACAAGTTCACCTCCAACTCTTCTAAGAGTTTTTACAGCTCATTTATCAATGACATCTATTTATCATTGGAGTCCACCGCATTCTTTTTCTAGTTTATTTCACTCAATATTTTGAATTATACCCATATAACCATATTTTGATTAGTTACAAAACCAACTGTATCCAAGCTGCACCTATAAATGTGATTTATTCTGGTATGTATAAATAGCTCAGAAATTTCAACTGTCTGCATAGTCAGTGTATTTTTTGTATTTTGGAGTTTGTAGGGACTCACATTTGGAGAGACTAACTCAAGTAAATTTTGAGTGTGGCTTCCCTGTAATGACCTCTATATAAGAAATAGAAGAAGTATTAGTGAACTGGATTTTTATCTGATTATCGTGGTTCAGGTATGTCTTCCACAACCCTGGGTGAAGTTTTTATAGCTCTCAGACTACTTTACCAACTGTCCAGAGCTAGGAAGGCCTCTCTTTCTGTCCTGATATATGCTCTCAACCAATCCACCTCATCTTATCTGCACAGCCTAACATTCTTTCCATGCTTGCAATATTATTTTGGGTAGACAGGCACTCATTAAAGTGTCAATACACAACAGACATTTAGCACTAAATCAGTGAACAAATTAAAGATTGTAATTTTTAATCCACTGATGTCATAACTGTCACTTTATTCAGATGTTTTGCTGTAGATTTCTGCACACTTCACATCTCAGATTGTATTTCTTATATTGTATTTGGCTAACTTCAATCCAGCATAAACTGGCACTGCCAGTAAAACAGGTGGTTTTACCTTTTCCCCAGTTCTCATTTTCTGAGTGTTTCATTATGTCAGCCCTTCTGTCCTTGCAGACATGAATAAAACTGAAAGTTTTACCTCCTCGTACTCATGAGGAAGAATTAGTTGGTTTGTACTGGATTTATTTTTTCCAAAAGATAAGTGTTAAGAAACAGGATATCAGAAGAAGTATGAAAAATTCTAAAAAGTCCCTTTGAAAAAAAAAACTGGTTTGTGTGGAAAACCCTAAGCAGACACTTCTTTGAAGTTTGAAGAAAGCACTAGCATAGAGTAAGAAGAAGATATAGGAGATCAGCAGGTGGGAAAGTTGCATATCTAGACTCATTAAATGGCGTTTGGTAAATGATTATGTCCTCAAAAAATTTATGCATGCTCATTTGCCCTTCATATTTCATTTGGTACTCAGGGAGTTCCTTCCACAAAATACACTGGTTTAATTTTTCCATTGCCTTCAGATTGAACCACAGGGAATCAATTAAGCTTTTGGCTTAATTATAATTCTCTGTACTCTTAAAAAAATCAAATGAACAAAAATGTTTCCAATACCTGAAATTTCCAAAAAATAAAAATATTTCAAGAAATGCAAGCATGCCTGCCTAGCAAAAAAGGCTACTGAAAGCACATTGCCTTGGTGCTTCAGTCTCATTACTGATTCCTCACTGATAGGTAAGATGTGCACCACACTGTCCCTCGTGAGATCTGCAAGTCACTTCCAAACCTAAAAAGTAAAACTGTTTCAGTAGAAAACGGTTATTCTGAAAAACTGTCTGATGAAATATCATCTTATTCTTGGGAGATATTACAGTGCCTGTGAGCCAGAAAATCTTGTAGATGAAATCTTCTCATAACATCACCAATAAGGCACAAACACAGTTGAGATCACTTGCTCAGTGATTATTGTGAAAGTAGTCATCAGAAAAAGCAAGAACATTTCACATCACATAAATAAGTTGTACCCAAAGTGCTGAAATTATCTAAAGTGGAAAGATAAACTAAAATGAAGATATATTGCACTGGGCTTTCCTAAATTCTTTGCCTCTGATTTTCCTCCTCCGTTCCAGTTTCCCATTCAGGGAAGTAGCATTTTGTGCTGCCCCTCCATCTGTCCCAGGGCTTCTCTTAAGCCATGTTTCCTTTCCTTCCCTTCCCTTTCACTTAATCCTTCTCTTTTGTAGTAATTTGTTGTTGTTGATAGGCTCTGAGAACCAAGGAACACAACTGTGGAAGAGATGGGGCTCATGATGTTCAGGCTCCTGCAATCTCACACAATCATGTGAATCATGGTTGGTCCAGAAGGACTAGAAAAAAGTCCACTCTCCACATCGCAAAATGGAAAAATATTTCTTCTTGTTTGATGAGCTGTACAATAACATGAGAAGCAATGCTACTACAGTGCCTCAGAAAGAAAGTAAAACAGACCTTATGAAATGATCAAAACCTTTCTTCCTGTCCACTGAGTGGCCATTTGTTACAGAAATTACCTCAGTTTTGACCAGGCAACAGGGGAGGTACTGTGCAAATGGGATCAGCAGTGCCAGTATCCAGTCCCCACTTATTTAGCAAGTGAAAGGTAATCCATATTGTTATTGTTATTATTTTCATCCTGAACCATGAGTCCATAAACTCTATGGGAGCTTCTGAATTCAGATCTCTGGTCTATTTGCAGGTTGTTTTTTTTTTTTTTTAAATGAATTTTGAATATGTAGAAGAGCTAACATGCTTAATCTGCCTGTAATACTTCCTTGCTCAAGTGAGGATGGACATATATGGATATGGACAAACTTTATATGAAAACTTTGTTTTATCTATTGCCACAAGAGATCTAGAAAGCAATGAGGTGGCAAAATGTGCTAACCTTTACATAAATAACAGTAGGAAATATATGGGTGACTGAATAACTGTAGAGGAACACTGAAAGATTGAGGTTTATGAAACCAGTAGCTGAGTGCTGTGTACTAATTCAAATAAAAAAGGAAAAAAGAGAAAGACAAAGACAGAAGGAGAAAGAAAAAGAGAAAAAAATAAATCGAGAACATAACAAAAAATATTGTGCTGCAGAATAAATTGACTATGCTTCTGTATCTTGAATACCGTATGCAATTCCTTATGTCAGAACAGATACAGCAGAACTGGAAGATATGTAGGGAAGATTCTGTACTAAACAGACAGCCTTCTTCAGTCTGCAAAAAGACAATCCAGATGTCCCGTCACGGAGACTTAGGAGGAATATGAATAAGAACAACACTTGGCAATGGCAAGAGGCTTAAAACACTAAAACCTTCAAGTGGGAGGTCAAAATTAAAATAAGAGAAAGATGGTCCTTTACACAACATAGAAGAGTGAGCTATGGAACTTCTCCCTGCAGAATGTTTAGGATACCCAAAGGTTTTAATAATTATAAAGATAACACTGCTGCCTGCAGAAAATTCCTGGCCCGCAGATTGCTCCAGACTAGGAGCACCTACGCTAGCTTTGTTAATTACACTTTTCTTTCAGATGAGCACTGTCATCTTTTGCTGCAGACAGGATATTCACCTAAATGCATCTTTTGTCTAAACAGAGATGGTTTTGTGTTCTCTCAGAGCAGTATTTCCTGATCCTCCTGAGACATCCTGACATACAGGACTCATGAAGCATTGGCTAGTGCTCAGGAACTCATTAGTGAATTGCCCAGGTTCACTAAGTGCATAAAGGGCTGTGAGGTGTACACACTTAGACTTTCATTTGCTGTTAATGTTGTAATCTCGCTGCAGTGTTTTTCGCTTGTGGGCTCTTCATCTGCACACAGTCTTCTTCTTCCAGGGTCTCTGACTCTCACCACCCTATTATTTCTCCTTACGGCTACAGTCTCCAACTAGACTGCAGCTGCAGTCGTTTGAGCACTCGGACCCACACAGATCACATACAAATATTCGGGCCCACATGACACAAAGTCTTCATAACATATTTAGGCCCTTTAATACAATTGTCTTGACATTGCCTAAGAGACACATGTAATACATGTGGCTGCATGCTGTATTTACTCTTTTTTATGTGCAGAAGTTTCCTGAGAGACCTACAGGAATAAATATCCAATGATGTAAAAATCCAACAATAAAAAATCCTTTTAAGAAATTAAATTAATCCTTTTAAGAAATGGTTTACTTTTTCTAGTCAAAAGGCTAATTTCAATGACAGTATGGCACTTAAAACAATAAACATTTTTATTGAAAAAAGGAATATAGCATTTGCATTCCCTGTTGCATTTTTTATGATGATAATTAGTGGATGATTCTCACCATAAAAAAGAGTGTGCTACAAGATCATCCTGTACATTCAGATTGAATTTAAGTTTATTTCAGGAATTATTGTATGTTCTTTAATAATAATTTAATCTAAGCAATAATAATAAAAACTATTTCAAAATTCCACTTGTCAGTCAGTATCTGAGATAAGCTTTCTGAATTTTGGAGATATGCCATAGAAAATTAACTTTCCGTTTAAAAAATGCATTCAGAGAAAAATGGAGTATTTGTTGCTTTATTGATTAAGCTAAGAAGAAAAGGTCATGTGCTGCAAAAGTTGCAACTGAACAGATTTATCCTCATTCACTATGCAATGAGTCTACAGCTGGAAGGCTAGGCCATCAATTTTTATTTCAGATTCTGTTTTCTATCAAGCTGCTGTTGAGAATGTAGAGGTTTTAAGACTCTGTCTTACACATGGATGTCGGTACTAACATTACCTTTTTATTATTTTACAGATAAATTTTATTATTTTACAGATAAAACTTTCTGTATGAGCCAGCATACTTCCATCAGAAACATAATTCTGGGAGAGCGTGGAAAAGGAAGCAAAAATCCACTGGGCATTCAGTCCCTTCCACTCAAAAGCAATGTGTTCACTGCCAGCCAATGTGTGCTGCTCCCATCCAAGATCATCCTTTGACAGATGTTAGGAACTAGATCACTTTGCCCTGTTTTCTTTGGGGGCAAGAAGAAAAAGAGGTGAGGAAAAATGTGATCCAAAACCAGATTGTTGTAAGAAAAAAAGAGTAGAGGAAGAAAATATTAGCAAAACATTGGAGAGACAGGACGCGTGATTTCAAACCCTGTGATTAACTCCTTGGTAAATAAGAGTTGAATTGCATCAGGGAGAAAGATTTTCTTCAGCCTGTGGCCAGAAAGTGATGCTCTAGAACTTTCAACAATCATGGCTGTTTCTGGTAGAAAAGAAGACTGGATTTACCTACTGGATAGCTCAATTGATAATAATATCACTTATATATCATATGTATAGATTAAAAATATACCATATTATATGCATGACATATAGTCATAAATATGATATCAATAAAGGAAATACATTCTACAGTGCTCAGTTGTTTTCCAGTCATCTGGGTCTGCCTCTTTATTGCAAATGATTTAGCTCCTTATTCCCTCAAACCTGAATACACCAAATATGTGGACATACACAAAGGAAAGGCAGCTGTGTGTCCCTGATCTTTATCCTTCTTAGTTAACCATCCTCTTTGCTCAGTATCAGAGTAGAGGAAGGAAATTCAGTTGCATTTGAAAAGGAAGAGAAAATTCAGAATGTGATGTTTATAAATGAAGCCAGTTCCTCACTTGCTTCCTTATATCTTCTGGCTAAAATGATTGAGATAAAGGAAAGCATGAAAGGGCAATTACTTCCATAGAAAAAACCATTGGACTTGGGATGCTAGAACATCAAACAGCAGAACAAGACAGTGCCCATGGTAACAAGGGGAAAGTCTTGCTACTGGCAAAGGCAGAAAGAGAAGGCAATTTATACTATGACATTATGATATATGTAACAATGACACATGAAACTCCAGTTTGTGGACAAACTAAGCTACCTAAAAAGTTACTTGGGAAAAAATAATATACATGAGCAGAATGGAGAAATATTTGAGTATTTAGGGAGGTAATGATCTAGTAGTAGACTAGTTGTTAGTGGTCCACATAGCCATAGTAGCGACAGTTTTTTAAAATCAAAGCTACTCACAAGACTGAGTAAATTTGAACTGAGGAGAAAAAGCAGAAAATTTGCAACTACACTATTTGAGTGCTTATCTCTTTTTATCTAAATAAAATCTATTTCTATATGTCATACATATTATATATTTTTATTTTACTCCTAGCAGCTTATATATAAACAAGAAAATCAAACACAAAAGTGCTTGGAAGGACAATTTCTAAACCAAAATCATGCCTTTTCTTTGCTTTACTACTTTATCTTTACATTCATGTAACATCCACTCAACTCCTTCTTTGTCATCTGTTACACAGCATAGTAAAATGACTCTGTAATTTGTCTTTGTATATTTGAATTATGTATTTAGTAAACCATGTTTCTCAGAGCTGGTATCCTTTGTGATGCTGGCCAGGATCATTAACAATACTAACAAAATACCACGTTGCAAAAGAGGTTGTTTAGATAATGCAGTGACTTTTCTGCTTGATATTCCTAGATGCTTCATAATTATAAGATAGGAATACCAAAAATAGAAATAGCTAGGTGGTTTTGTTAGGCAGTTTTTGTTCTGCAAAAAGCACATTGTGATGTTAGTCATGAACCCAAAATAAAGAATATATCAAATAGATTACAGTAATATCAGAAAATTCAAAACTAGAAATTTGGCATTTCATCAAATTGCTGGTAACTCCAGATGGTAGAGTCCTATCTGAAGCATGTTCAGAAGACATGTCCACCAATTACAGTTATTTGTTCTCATTAAAATATTTTCACAGATAAAGTGCTTAATTTTGTGGTCTCCCTTTAGTTTAAATATATCCTAGACCAATTTTTACCATTTTTACCAGCTATTCACCTCTTGAAGATTCATTTATCTATTAATACACTCTTCAGGTTTTTCTAATACTTTGCTTCCTGCTTGAGAGATACAAAAGCTGGCTGAGAAATCCTCTCAGTGTCCATCAAATCAAAAGATATACTTCAGTCACATATTCACTGCCATTCAGTTGAAAATAAAAGGCCAAGTATAAGGAAGTTAGCAAGCAATTCTTAGTCTGCTCACAGCCCATCATGGAGTTTTCAATCAGTGATGGACTGGAGATTCAGTTGTCTCCTGACTACTTATATGAACAGGAGGTCCAAATCCTTCTAAATGTTCTACACTGGAATGGGAGCTTTCACTGATCCTAAAGGTTCATTTGGTTTTCAACACAAAACTCATAATTAGGCTAAACATAAATACTAGGAATTTCCATAGAAAGAGATCAGTAAAATGTTATATTCACTGACATCTGTACCAATATTTTCTATGAGTTACAGTAAAAAAACTCAACTTGCCTGTGTAAGTTCACGATTCCTCAACACCATGTCACAGAAAATGGGTTAGACCAAGAACATTAATATCTACTTCTAATATTTTATTCTGAGCCCACAAAGAATGTGATCAGCTTCTTGACCTCCATAAATAAGATTTTGATCTATTTGCCATATGAAGTGTTGATATGCATCAGAGGCACTTGTTTAACCCCATACCTCTTCTTTTTTATCTTTCAGGAGTGTGACAGACTGAAATGTTCAAACATGTTAAAATGTTCAAACATTGTTAAAATCATGGAAGGGCTTTGCCCACAGCAGGAAACCGTGCAAAGAAAGAACTGCCCTTCTGCGACCACCAAAGCCACCTCCCTCCCTCAGAATATGCTTCCTGATACAGGAACTTGAGATAAAGATATTGTCCAATTATCCCAGGTCTAAGGAGGAATAGATAAAACTGGGGGAGAAGAGTGTCCTCACGAGAAAATCCAAACCTTGCAGCTGTGCTGAAATCATCTCTGGCTGAGTCCAGCTGGGGCTGGCCATAGCCCAGAGACTCACATTTGCTGAGGCTGGGTTTGCATGCTCTTTGCCCCAAAAGAAGAAGAGAGGTTTTGGGTGTGTGGTGATGAAACTTCTGGTCTGCGTAAGACAGAGGGGGTGAGCACCCATCACTGGAGGCTACAGGCCAGATAAGGAGCAGACCCTGGGGACAATCCTCCTTTACACAGCACACTCAGCTGGCTCAGCTGTAAAACTCCCCTGCCTCTGGAGGGTGGCACCTACAGAGGACAATCACATAAGAGGCAGCTTTCATGCCTTAAAAGCGTCATAAACTATCAAACACTGTCATCTTATTGCATAAATCCCATACCTTCTCAGTGATTTCTCATGCGCAGCTCCTCATAGCACTGACTCCATCTCTTTTCACAGCTCATCCAACAAACTCCAACTCTATTCACAGCACAACCAACAAATTCCAACTCCCTTCTCAACCAGCTACCCCACTCTTTTGTAGCACTCGTTTTCTCATTGGACACAGCTGTGGCCTGTTAAGGGCAGGGCTGTTCCTAATCTTTGGTGATTGGTACAGCTGCACCTCCTCAGGTGTGAGACTGCCTTCTGCACTATTCTCTTACATTCTATCCCTCCACACACTCCCAAGTTCCCCTCAGACTCATTTCTGAGGCCTTCCAGAAGAAGACTGCATGTGATCCCCAAGTGTTGCAACAGATCCAGAGTCTGTTGCAAAAGACACTGTAAAATTCCCCTGCAAGATTCCCACATATACCTGCGCCTATATTAATCCATTGAACTCTGTGGTTTGAGGGACACCCCACCCCACCAAGAGTACCAGATGAAGAAGACTGACAGGACATCACTGGATCCACAGGGATGATGACTCTCTTACTCTCTTTATCTCCACCTCTCTCTCTTTTCTATTTCTTTCTATGTCTCTACTTCACGTTTATTGTTGACTTTGCATACAGAGTAATTTGCACCTTAATTCTGGCAAAGCCATCTCTCTAACAGTCATAATAATCACATCATAACAAGCAGTTTGCTATTTCCTAATAGAAGATGGGTTTTTTTTGTTCAGGGTTCTTGCAAATCTACAGGCCTGTTTTCTTGCAGAGTAATTTATGGATAAAGTTTCTTCAGTGGAACATTTTCCTCCAGCACTTCTCAGAATTTGTAACAGTTCTCCACATGTAATTGACTTCAGGTCAGCCATGACCCCTAAGTGGGTAAGCTGGCAATTTGGAACAACCATCTTGAGGCTTTTTTACAGAGGATACAGACAAGTTTTAGAGTTAATCATTCTGGCCACTGTAGACTCTTGGCTGTATTTGATACAGATGCTCCAATGCTGTCTTATGCTCTTCCGTGCCTCTGAGGAACAACAGGGCAGGGTGTGTGTAGGTACCTCGACAGGCATTCATTTTGCAGTGCCACGGGCAGAATTGCTTAATATTCTAGTATTCAAAATTCAGTAAGTCCACAAGACCCTTTTGTGTGAGTTTTCCAAGGAGGACAAAGGAGGTACTTGGGCAAAATGTGCTGGATTGTAGGATAAAATGCTGAGCCACCTCAGAGGCAGAGAGCGCTCAGATACCTTGGGAGCACTGAGATTCTTCAGGTGGATGGGATGGGCTGCACTGTCTCTGAGGAGAGCGGGGGCTGTTCTGTGGGAAACAGGGAATAATTTAGGTGGGAAAGCAAGCACTGGTGATAGAGGCTTTGAATGAGATTTGTCACAAGTTTCCTGCAGAAGAAGTGGTGCATGGATGGGGCACAACACAATCCAGCACAAAATGAGCTGGGTGGTGGAGATTTTTGGCAGGAAACACTGAGGTACATCAAGGTAACAGATCACTTTTTAGGAGAAAAACAGGCATCTCAGAGGGAACACTGGAGGTTCTTGAGGGTAGAGGACACCCAGATATTTTAAGGGGACACGGAAAGGCTGAGATACCTCAAGAAGACAGTGAAATTTAGGAGTGTGCTAAGCATGCGCAAATACCTGAAGAAACAGTGTAGGATTTGGTTAGAAGTGATAATATGACTCAGAAAGAAGAAAAAATAGTTTTGGTTAGTAAAACAGAAGCTAATTCATGGGAGAGGTTATGAAGTCTCAGATTGGATGCATCAAAGTTCATTTGAGGGACAACAGAGTGTTCTATTTGGAAATGCTGAGGTATCCCAGAAGATTTCAGAAGCAAAAATAGGTTTACCCTCATATGGGCATTTCAGTTAGGTGGGTACAAGTACTTTAGAAGTAGTAACAGTGGGATTTAGGTGGAAAACGACAGAGTTGCTAAACAGCAGTAGACTTGAGGAGGGGAAGACTAAAGGAAACTAGCTTTGACTTTGTGGAAAAGCACTGAACTACTTGAGATTACATATGCAGTAGCACTCAGCAAGAAAGAAATCTGATTTGGGAAGCAGTAAACTAGCTCAAAAAAAAAACCAAAAAACAAACAAAAAAAAAAAAACCAAAAAACAAAACAGAACAAAAAAAAAAAAACAAAAAAAAAGTAGACTAGCACCTGAGATGTAGCTGAGTTCCCCAAATGGCTACTGTGGCAGCCAAGGAGAGTGAGAATTTACTGGGAAATTGTAAGTGTTCTGAAAAAAAAAAAAATTGAAAGGGTCTTCAAAAGACTCATTTTATCCTCAGGGGTTCCATAGGGAAAGCAGACTGACTCAGTACAAGAGGACCAGAGAAAGGTACAAGTGAGAATGAGTTAGAGATTAGGTGGGAAAAGCTGAGATAAGAATGAGCTAGAGAGTGGAGTGAGTCTTTCCATACAATAGTAAGTGAGGAAACAATCTTGTGCAACAATATTCTGAAATAGAAGCAAAAATTTACTATTTTAGCAGGAAATACTTGAAAACCCTCTTTGCTTTAGGAATTATTTTTGCTCTACATGAAAAGCTGCCATACAAGTCAATGGAGAGTCATGAATGCAGATTCGGAGCAGGTTATAAAAAGAAAATTCAGTGACAGTCACACAGTCCTTGGGACATGATTTTTTACATTTTTAAACAATTTTTTAAACAGGAAAGGTTGTTGGAATAAGACATATAATGTATATGATAACTAAATAATCTATATCTTAATGGAACCATGAAAAAAAAAAAAACCAACTTACAATCCTTGAGTGGGGAAAAGAATGACATATATTACATATCTCAGGTAAAACACCCTGAGAGCAAAGTTCTGCACAGAGGTGCCTGTCCCTGTTTACAGGGCTTCCCCTTTCATGTCCTAGAACCTATGTCTACAGTCTCAGCCAAGTTACAAGACTGCTGACCTGTGTTGTATCTCTTGTCCCAGCTGCAAGAGCCACTGCCAAGGAAGGAAGTACAGGAAGCAAGGGAGGGAAGGCACAGGCTGTGGAGAAGCAAAAAGAAGGAAGAATGACTGGGGAAGATTGCAGGAAGAGAGTGAGCGAAGAAGGGTGGATAAGAAAAAGTGGGGAAGGGCAAAAGAAGAGAGGTGCTCTGGGCAGAGGGTTCAATCCCATATGAGCATCCCCGTGGAGGGGCCTGTTGTTTCTCTTTCTTGCTCAGACCTGGGGGATCTCCCTGTAAACAAGGTGAGGTTGGAGGTTTGGGGGCCATTTGCCTCGTTGCTCCTTTGGTGATGTGGGGAGAGTGATGCCTCTGTAAGGAGGGTGACAGTCCCTCTCCTGTCACTTGAAGGGGAATCTGAGCTCACCCCAAGCCCTTGTTCCTGTAGAGGAGGGCACTGTTCAGCTTTCTGCCAGCTGGTGCCATACCCAGTATAACAGGCCCACAATCAGGACTTACCCCAGCAGCGGCCTCTTGAGACAATATGTTGAGAACTCTGGCCTCCATCAGCCTGTCTGGGAGGCCTGGAACAATGTCTCTGGCTGCCCAGGTTGGTCTCTCTCTTCTGGAATTCCCTTTCTTGTTTGTGCTTGTGAGTGCAGTCTGCCTGTGGTATGTCTGTGGTTTTTTTGTTTGAGTTTTTTTTTTTTTTTTTAATAAAATCACTGCAGTATAGATTAATTTGGCTTCCCAGGCTAGAATACAAACCTCATGCATGCATGCAGGTCAACCTTGCCTTCTGTCCAGCGTCAAGAAGCATTCAGACTTGTTCCTGCTCACTTAGTAGGAAGGCTGGTAGTGCCAGCCCGGCTGTCTGTCCTTGTCAGAGTCCATTCAGCATGACAGAAATTGAAACTGAAATTAATTGTTCATATTGTCTCATTCTTTCAGTATTGGAAGTTAAAAGAACCAATAGATAGTTACCATTCAATACATGTACCAGAGATTGCCATTAATGTTAAAAACACAAAAATGGCCTTGTGCCTACCTTTTCCAAGAAGAACATTAATTCCTCAGCAAATGGCAAAGCAATTTGCAACTCTCCTTTAACTCATACCATCAAAACTGCACTTCACATTTGCATTTAATTTGTCCCCACTACTATCTTTTTTTGATTGCTCGAGGTTTTCGGTTTCTTTGGCTTCTCAGGATTCTCTTAGAAGTCACCAGTTAGTAGTTTGTTTCGAGCACAAGTTTGAATTTTATGGTTTTTTTTTTGTTGTTGTTGTTCAGGAATTTTCTGTCAGGGGAGCTTTTTTCTGTAAGAGTGGTGGTTTTTATCAGATTTTTTAATAGCTCATCTTTCAGTTGCAGTATGGAAAGCCTATAGTGCGAATGGGTAAAAATCACACAGTTTTGTAGAGGACCCTTAAGAGCAGCAACAGGGGCAAAGCTGAGATGTATGGTGCAACCTGACTGATATGGAAAGTTAATAGGGGTGAATTTTGAAAGTTGCTGAGACAGTTAACATCTTACTGGCAATTTCAGCCCTTTTTCCTCTGCCTAGGTGGGGGGGGCTGAGAAGGGCCAAATGTAACTGAAGGTACTACAGTGGACCTAAGCAAGCTTCAATTTACATGAATTCATAAAGGTGCGACAATTATAGAAAAATCCAGCTCTGAGCTGTAAATTCTGTTTAAAAAATGCAAATTCTCCCTTGACTAGAGCTCACTGGAATAAACATGCTACTTGTTTATTTCTCAAATGTCAAAAGGTTTAATTTCACTAGAAGGTACTGTGAAATAGTGAATAAAATTATTTCAGTTTTGTTATGTTATTTGAAACTAATCCAAATTCAGAGATTTTTTTCTTTTAGTTTTGCAGGTGTGTTGCATTTTCTCTTGTATAACTACAGTGAAAATGGGATAAATCCCTCATTTTCACAACCTGAGAAAATGTTATTGTAATCCCTTAAGTCCTAATTTACTTTATATAATAGAAGCTTTAAATTCAGAAAGTTTCTTTTGTGACTTTGGACAAGTCCTTAAAAAAATCAAATGTGTGTGTTTTTCTTTATTTTGCTATTAAAAATTATTTCATAGGGAGAGAGGAGGTGGTTGGAAAGTGGTAGAAGGGAGGAGGTGCACAAGGGTGTTTGAAACAGGTAAAGTGACTTGCCTGTAAAGTCTAATCTGAAACAGTTGTAGATGCTTGTCCCCTAAGGTTGCCACTTCACATGGATTTAGCTGTGCATTTGCAAAGAGAGATGTAAACAATGGCCTAAAGCAATATGGAAAGTGGAAGGTTAGAGACATTTAAAAAAGAGCACTGCTCCTCATTTTTGACTATGAAAAGGGACTAATATCTTGGTTTCTATAATACTCACCAACAGAAACTTAGAATTCAGTCTTGCACATCAGCTTGCATTCAAGAAGTTACGCCTCACCAGTTATGTGTTTTCACATCCTAGTTTTCCATTAGTGCAAGAGAAAGCAGGGTTCCGTGAATTCTGAGCCAATTCTGAAATAATCATCCATTGCTGTTGGTACAATTTTGACATATCCCCTATTCTTCCTCTCACTCCTGGAAACAGCATAACCTGATGGTTTCTGTGCAGTTGCCACAACATATGCCTGAGCCTTGCCCTTTGCCTCTCATTGTGAAATTTCGAGCACTCAAGGCTATAAACAGGCCTTGCTGATGGAGCTTTGTCCTGAGAGAATTACGTTGTTCAAGATGAAAAATGTTTTGATAACACATTTAACACTACATAGTGCACAGACAGTCTGTAATCATTTACTCATGGTCAATTCAGAGATAAGAAGAAATGAATGACATTTTAGGTACCAGAGAAATTATTCCTGAGTAGAATGACTTGTGGAGAGCCCTTGAGAAAAGGACTGATCTTTGGCCTTATGAAAGAGAATATTGGTTTTCTAATGAAACAAATGAGTAAATAAAGCCTTGAAAACATAAATATATGTGTTATTCTAAGAATTATTGATGACACTGATATTTCATGCCAGTAGAAGACACTGGACATAACAAATTGCTAAATTACACATAGATATGGAGTCATACTTCAAACACTGAGGTGAAGCCTGAAATTTATGGGAAGTATTATATCCAATAATATGATATTATATAGACTGTAGCATCAGTTCATGATATAGCAGACAGTATCATAATATAATCCATAAACTAAATTGGATCTTAATAATGACATAACAGGAAATGTTGACTCAGCAGCCACTACCAGAATGCTTTAATTAGGTTGAATTTTCAGATTTTCAGGTTTCTTTAAAAATGGGGTTGACCTAGGTAGCCACTGCAGTAGACCTGCCTCTTCCTTTCATTACACAAAAATGTGCTGGGTTACCCAAATGGGAATTACTGCTGGCTGCTCCAGCAGTGTGCCAGAGAGAAACACAGAGGACTTTTGTCTTTTCTGATATTCTGTCTGCCTTGTCTCCATTGTGGAGCTCACACAGGCAGGAGTAAGGACAGGCTTGAAGTTTCTTCTCTCAGTGTTCCCCTCAAAATCATGGCATACTTCCTACCTCCCTTTACCTTTTACTATCATCAAGAAGAGAAATGTGGTAATTAAATGAAAATACCTGCAAAAAGATGAAGACTGGTCCTCCTCATCTGCATGCTCCTCGAGGGAGGCTATTGCCTCCACTAGAGTGGCAGCGATTGTATTATTCAGCTGGTCCTATTATTGGTTAAAATACAAAATTCAGGTTAGCTAGTAGGATACTATCAGAGATACTGGGAATAGACAGGTGACTGGAGCACCATGGATGTCAGGATTTAGCATGATGGGGTTCTTTTTTTACATAAGAAACACTGCATACACTTCAGCTAAGGTAAAACTTTTTTAGAGAAATGTTTCATTGTATTTTAGCAACTATTTGGTGTATGCAGTCATCCATTGTCCTTTTTTGTTTCTGTAGGCTTGGAAATACTTAAAGGCAGCATATGTTTTTTCCCTTAAATATATTTTATAAATAATCAGTTTAAATTGCTTGCAATAAATGTAGTCAGGTAAAAGATTTTGAAGCTACATGAGGTTGTATCCAATGGTAATAATAACACGAGCTGCCACAGAAAGGTGTGTTTCATTATGGCCTAAATTGAGAGAATACTCATCCAAAATTTTATTTCTTCATAATATAAAATTAATACCAGAACTGTATGAACCAATTTTTTCCAGATAATTAAAAAATGAGCTAAAATGAATTTTCAAAAAATGTAGACATATTGGAATTTCTGCAGAAACCATTGTTTCCCATTATTCAATAATCAGAGAAGCCAAACCTTAAAATATATGCTCCTAGTTTTGAGGTTTCTGCATGAAAAACCATGTGTTCTGTCTTATCCCATTTCTCACAGTATCAGTGAACCCTCCTATCAGTGCTGCAGGAGTCTTTATGACAAAAAATTATTTACACAGAGTTGGACAAAAAAACCTCCACACCCACATGTGATCCAATTAGTCTCTGAACAGAAATTATCATCACCATAAAGCTATGCTAGAAAGACAAAATGGGCAATTTGTTACACAAATAAAACTGTTCTACATATTATTTAATTGTTCTTTTTCATAATCAACAATGGAAAGTTTGCAGTGTGTCATAAAATTTAACACAAACTGCCTTTATCATTATAACACTTCAGACTGAGGTATGCTCATATTCCTGCAATCATTAAATACCTGTCATTCAGTTTCTGAGTTCAAAATGACATTTGTTCCCGCAAAGAAGCACAAAACAAGGAAACTCATTATACATTTCCAATAAGTGCATGCTGAAATACCAGTATGTTGTTTGGCCAGCAGCATTCCTTTCTGAAAGTAAAGGTAGACAAAAGCTGTTCTTCCTCAAAAGTTAGGTCCTTAGATCCTTGACTGGATCTGTGTTCATCAGTTTTTCCTGCAGTGTCCACACAAGGCTCTCAGAAGCACAGCCCAGCCAGCAGTGCTTTACAAATATACAGCAATGAGCTGCGTGTCTCATCATCAGCAGCACCCCGTCGAGATCTTTGTGCAACTTTGACACCACAGTCATCAAACTTGAAAAACATTCTGAAGGACTAGTGGAGAGAAACGTTCCCCTTCTCAGACAGACATAAGCTGCATAACTTTTCAGAATATTTTTTCTTATTCAGATGATATACCTCATTTAAAGTGATATCTATTAATTAAACAGGATTTGAAGCCTGTTGACTATCTTCAAATAGAAAGGAGTAAGGCTTCTTAATTTCTAGGCTCGAGGAACTCACAAGTCAGAGACAAGGGTATTTTTTAATTGCTGAAGATGACTGCTGCACTGCAGATGCTGTAAGGACTAGCATGACATATTGTAAGGATAAGCAGGACTTGAAACATTAGCATTCACAGTGGATCTCCTTGACAGGATTCAGTATTGCTGAAAGCCTGGGAGAGTCTCCCCAGAGAAATGTTTGGAGAAAATACTCTACATGCAACATTTCTGCTTTGTTTAGAGAAAAACCATTGCATTTCTTGACACTTGTGATTGATATGACCACAATCCCATGGATACATGATCAGCTCTTCTAGACGCATCCTTGCTGTAAAATTACCAACATATATAAAAAAAACCAAAAAACCCAAACCAAGAAAACAAACAAACAATCCTCCTCCCAACCTAAATAAACCCTCCCCAGCCAGGATCTATCAATGCCTGTCAGTCATTTAAAGTAATACAAAGAGAATAATGCTTCCAAATGTTACACTAACGCACAACTTGGAAAAAATCCACAACATGAAAAAAGGCAGGAAGCATAAAGAGGAACTTTTATGTGTGATAAATTATGTTGATTGCTACTAGATGTGTCTATAGGGTACTTTGTAACCCTCAGAAAGTTCTTATTGCATCTTTTCTATCGATAACACTATGATTTGTTGCTCTGTTGTATATGCATTGTTTCTGTACTGCAGTTTATATCATAATGATAGGAAACACAGAGGGGACTTTCTAGGGGCACATGATGACAGATACCAGTTTCAATAGGCAACAATCAGATGGAGGTATCTTAATCTCTGTTGTAGGACTAAAGAGCAGAAAGAAATGAGACAACTGCAGCTCAGAAAGTTCTCCTTTGTGGGGAAATTACTATTTCTATGGTACTTTGGCCATATATACTGGCTGGACTATTCCAGATGACTTCAGACAAATTTTCTCAGACCTGGTAAAGGTGAATTCCCTTTGATTAAATTACTGCAGCGTAAGGCATATGATTCCATAGTAAAAAAATTCTCATTTTCTGTAGCCACACATCAGAACACCAACAACTTTTAGGGATGAAAGGTACTTAAAAAC
The DNA here is from genome assembly GCF_028769735.1 of Zonotrichia leucophrys gambelii. Lineage (NCBI taxonomy): Eukaryota > Metazoa > Chordata > Aves > Passeriformes > Passerellidae > Zonotrichia > Zonotrichia leucophrys. The sequence goes on along the minus strand of NC_088173.1, from coordinate 21,003,229 downwards.
CCTCCTAGAAATAAAATCAGCAACCAGTACAGTCCAGTTGACAGTTTTGTACAGATATATCTTACACATAATATTAAAAGCTTTTCTGCTTTCTACCACTTAGAAGTGTACACCATCCTGTGTTAAAATAATTTTGCAAAACTAACTAGATACTTATTCATGTTAATCATGAACTCCAGACCTCCACAAACTATGAGGCTAAACTTTTTTAAAAGCAAGAGCTTTCTCTCAGAGATTAAAAAACTTGAATGCTTTTATATTGTTCTATGTGCTGGTTGCATCAGAGTAAGTGTAGACTTTACAACCATAAAATATTGAAAAATAATATGGAATTTATTTGTATTTTTTATCAATTTGACATGATTAAAATAAAATAAAACTAAACTAAATTAATGGTCTGCTTCAATTCCTATCTGGGCATTGTTAATCGAAGTACTCAGGGACATATTTTTTACATGAAATAAGATTTCTTTGTGCAACTTAGGGCCCTGAAAATCAATTTATTTCACTGTCATTTTTTTTCTTTATAAAATAATCAGTACATTTGAGACATATCAATATCAAAATATTGAATTTAGACTCTTTTAAGAAAATAATTGCCTACTTGTAGAAAAGTCTTACTCAAAATACAGTCTAAAATAAGAGGAGATTTGCATATGCTATGTTTTTAATAGAGTTACAGTCCCCTGAACTTTTTTTGAAAAAGGAGTTGAGTGAAGAAGGCAGAAGTTTGCAGAATAAGGAAATTGAAGAAAAATTTTAGAATAATTAAAGATTATTTTAGGGTTTTTTTTCAAAGAAAAAATACGTTATTTTGATCTATTAGAATTATTTAAGAAGGTGAAAGTAGAAACAAAGTAAGAATAGTTATTAAAATTATTTTTACTATTAAGTAATTTTTTTTTGCAAAGTGCAGTCTCCAAACTGCACTCCAAACTTTACCTTTCCCAATCTGAGTAAACAAATATTGTTGCAATACTTATCTCACAGAGAAAAATGTTTTCACAATAATGCATGGTCATAATTTAGGATTTAAAATATTCCTGCTTCTGTTCATTAATTCCACCAGTGACAGCAGTCAAACTCAGAGGTAAAAAAATAACAGAAATTTTGCAGCGATGAAAATAGCTGGATTTAGGAAATTTATGGAAATTATAGCCAGTAGCATCTCTTAAATGCCACATTAAATAATCATATTAAACAATAACATATATGACTGATAAATGGAAATATTCCCAATAAAATACTTATAAACTAAATCTAAAGCTCTAAATGAGTACTATTTAAAACACCATAGCCAGAGTAGTGCATTTATAAAAGCACATCAAGAGGGAGCTTTGAAGAGTTAGAGTTCAACAGGGAAGTTCAATTCTGGCAAGCTAATGGAATTTTAGCATGCTTTTTCCTGAAAACTGCTGCAATCTTTTTGCCTAATATAACCTATCTCATTTCAGTAATGGCATTGAAGCATCCTAAAGCTAAATGACTGAGGCAGGACTGAAATCAGAAGTAGCTCTTAGACAGGAAAATGCTAAGTGCTGTATTACAGACTTCCATCATTTATTTGCACTTACAAAAACTGAGGTGAAATAATTGGAAGTCCCTCTTTGCTCCATGTTGCCTAGAATAATAATTTCTGACTTGTTTTATCAGCTGGTGTACAGCACAGCTCATGGAGTCAAAAAGGTGCAAGTGATGGCATGGCCCTAATCCTTGCCACACTCCACAGCTGCTGGAACAGGTAACAGAGCACCTCCCAGCCTTTCTCCCTAGAAATGCAGTGTCCACCTGCACATAGGTGGTCACTGTGAGGGCTTATTGCAGCACACCAACTCTGCTAGCTTTGGGATAGATCTAAGTGTACATTATACACCTATTAGTAAAAGAAGGATAATTTTTAATGCATTGTTATCAATACAATCACTGGTGAAAGAGAGTCAAACTCATGCTGTGGATGGTTTGGCTTGAAGCTCTGGGTATCTTATGAAGATTTAGATGTCATTAAGAAAAATCCATTGTTTTCAGAATAATTATTTCCCTGCTGAGAAAGCATCCCCCAGTCTACAAAACCAATATATTAACTTAGCATAAGAAAACAACCTTATGACATTTTTTTCCACTAGGATGGTAGAAACACTAATAAGAAACCAAGTGAGCAAAAATGCTTATTGATGGGAAGTCAAACATGCTTAGAGAACAAAACCTTTTTTTTTTTTTTTAAAGCAAGGTATCAGGAGCTTCATATGACTCCACAAACACATACTGTTTAATAAAATATTTAGGTCCCCCTCCCATTAGGAGTTAAAGATAACCTGGAGTTTTCCTGGCAGTTATCACTGAGAACTTTCTTAGGTTTTGCACAAGACTGAGTTTGGAGCTACTGACACTTTGCAAGGGAACACAAGAATCTTATGCATCTGTGTCAAGGCTGCCTGCTCCTCTTCTGAGGCACACTGACTTAGCCAGGCAAACATGTGTTGTTCCAGACTCGTTCTCCTTGGGGCTCTTTTTATCCCTCTACATGCGGAAACAAGAAAAAAGTTGCCCTGGAGGCATAAATTTCCTTAAGTGCACTTCTGGGCTGATTTATGTTGCACTTTAAAACCCTCTCTGATGTTAGCCTAGGGGTGTGACAGGCAGGGCTGCGTGTGCTGCATATTTTAATTTTGCTGTGCTGTTATAAACAATTACTCTGAACAGCAAAGACAGTGAGTAGCGCTGAGATTTACTGCAGCATTTGGTTTGAGTAGAAAGTGGTTGGTTTTCAGCAATAGGATGAAGAGTAAAAGGAGGTAAATTAACTAAATGTTTGAAAAACATTTTAGCCCTGGACCAAATCTTGTTTTCATTGGAAGGGAAGGCTCTTCCTTGGATCATTCTCCAGTGGGCTCTTCAGCTGCATCAGTTTCAGTCCTGCTTGGGGTGATAAGGCAAAATGCAGTCTTTGAGCACCTAAAATCCTTACTTTTTCTTCTGAAATATTGAGTACTTAGATACAGATCCTGATATGCTGAAGGCCTTTTCCTGCAGGATTAACAGGAGGTTTGTAGGTGCTGAGGGATTTAATTTCTATGGTCTTCAGACCTTGTACCACTTTCATACCTTGTGTTGAATGGTGAAAAATAATCTTGTCTAGATGTTTCCTTATGTATGAATCAGTCTGGGTTTAGAAAACAGAAGCTTTTCAAGTAATTTCTTCCAGTATACAGTCAATTGGGCACCTCAGTGAGATGCAGGCCAGACTGGACTGAAAAATCTGTATTTCAAACAGGAAATAATTTAGGATAATAATAATAATTTCAAATATGAAATGTAATCAAGGAGAGGGAAGCTAAGATGAATGCAATCTATTTATGAGGAGACAGGTAAGACAGTTACATTATCTCCATAAATTCTGCTTTGCTCTTTCCTATGAGTTATTCAAGTTTTCAGAAAAGTCATAATGTAGGAAAAAAAAATCGCTGTGGAAGTAGTGGGGGATGGTCTGTTTTTTTTCACATTATATTACTGAGAGCATGATTTCCCAGCCTTTACTATCTGAATGTTAGTTAATACATTCATGAATCTAAAAATTTAAGACTTTGGATTTACCATTTGAGTACTCTAACCAATTAGAATTTACATTAAATTTAGTTTTATTAAGTAAAACAGAAAAAGTAGGAATTTTTAGATCAAAATCTCAACTTCTCTTTAAACCCTGACAACCCATCAGTTTGCTACTTCCCATATCAGTCTATGAACTATTTGCCCCAAAACCATCATCAATAAAGGATTCATGTTACTCAGCCTGCAACGAACCTCTTGATGCTTTCAGTTCAAAGGGCTTTGAGGATGTGTGGGTACCTTTAGGTAACAAAAGATTTATGAGGAAACCATCAAAGTCATTAAGGTACATGACAAGGAACAGGAATTGTAACCTTAAAAGAAAAACAATAGCTATTTTACTTAGATTTTTTTTTACACTGTGTCATTCTCTCATAACTGATGAAAAATATTCATTTGGTGGGTTTTGATTCAGAAAAGTTCCTGGTGGTCATCATCAGATCAATAATTTATTTTCAGTTTTAAAAATTTAGTGCCTAAATATTGGCCACTTGAATTCTGCACTGATAAGCAGAGAAATAAATTTTCCCTAAATGGGGCCAATGGGCTTGTGACAAATCATTTTCACCACGCTCAGCAACCAGCTTCCCTGTTACCTAATGGCATCTTGTCAGTGTAATGAAAACAGTAGTTCAGTGGAAAAAAAGGAAAATATCACCTGTGGGTCCACAAATAAAGGAGATAAGAGGGAAGAAGGCAGTCGGTTGGACATGCAGATATGACTGTCCTTACTGACGCACTGCACACACAGTAGCCAGGGAAACAAAGGAGATGAAGGACAGGTTACATTTATTTATTTTAGTAACTGACAGTCGTGATTCTATAAATAATCATTTAAGTCTAAGCAGAAAGTAATACCATAAAAATATGCACTTTCCTCAATTTAACTAAATTATACATTCTTTATAGCTGTTCTTTTTGAGTGCCGATTATAGCACTACTGTGGCATCTAAATGCCTTCCAGCAGCTCACTGTCAATGTGGTAACTAATTGCTATGTTATATTTTATTAGAGCTTGATCTTGCAAAATTTTGTAAGAGTTGCATTTGGAACAAAGACAAATCACCATTTGTTAGCATCAAAATTTCAGGAATGGACTGAAAAGTCCATATTTTCTTCAGTCTGTTACATTTCATTCCACACACGTATACATATTCAGCATAGTCTGATTCTCTCTCTCCATTAAAAAAATTAAGGAAGAGCTTCTAGTATTGTAAAACGGAGGATTTATATCACCTGTTGGAATGAGCCAAAATGTTCATAATGCTTAATCTAGAGGTTTTTTCTTTTCAGCTGACATACAGAAATTAAATTGTTAGTAATACAAAAGGAATTTGTTATCTCACAGCTACTTTTGATTACCTCTAGTGCTTTTGACTAAACTGTTCAATTTGTAGCAGCCACAGAAATTTGTTCCTACAAAATCAACAGGAAGGCTCACATGTACAACAAAGAACAACTCTGCTATGGCAGAGGGCTTGAATGGATATCTCAGGCGGTCTCTTCTAGTATTGTATGCCCCCAAAAGAGCCAAGAGGAAAACACAACAGCTTGGGGAGCTGCATTTTTAGCAATCTTATACTGCAGTTCTTTTCAGTGTTTAACAAATATAAATGCTAGCAATAGGTATGGTCAAATTTAAATGAGATGCAGTAAGCTACCCTTGCATCTGAAGTGCATTCAGTTTCCTAAAAGAATAAGTGATAAAAATTGGTATGGTTCGAAAATCGATCTTGGGAAATTTTTACAGTGGCAGTATAATCAATCAGAGAGCATATGTGTACAGCATTGCTTTGCAGAGTTATGCATGGTTATGCATTCATAGTTATCAATGTAAAAGAAAACCAGAAAAATTCTCCTATAACATTGTGCGTGCCTGTATCTGTCTGTCTCTCTATCTAATCTCTGTCTAAATCCACACTCTCATACATATGCATATATGGAGATACATAAAATCACATAATCACCTTTATTTTACTGACTACTGATTGATACTGTTGTGCCACTACAAATTCATTATCACTATAGCTCAGCTTTGAAGACAGAACATGCATGTTTTGTATACATCCTGTCAGTTGCTTTCATCCAACTGAATACTTACTAAATAGCTGAAGGCTTACCAGTAGTCCTATGAAGAGCCCAAACAGACTGTCCCAGCTTTCAGTGGATGAGTTATGACATTCAGTCATATGCCTGAAACTAAGCCATGAGTGGAAAAGTGCATTTAATTTCTGCAAAGTGAAGTCAGTTGTTAAGTATCTGCTGAAAAAATTTAATTTAAAGCTTATACAAAGATAAAAGTAGTATTGTCAGGAAAGACTGATAAAGTATTATGAATTTATTCTTTCTCATTCCTTCCTCTCATTTTTTTTCTCTTGCCCCTTCTGTTTCAGTTTTTCTTCATTTTCCAGCACCCCAGGATCTGTGCATGGAGCTTGATGTAGTTAGAACAATTGGACTGTAAATCAACAGTCACTTGTTCCTTCATTGTTTGTATGTTACGTCTAATAAAAAAAAGGAAAAAAAAAGAAAATTTGAATTTTAAAAACCTTACATTGGTACATGGTGATTTAAGTTCATTGCCATAGTGACTACTGCTTATTTCTCAAGCTTAGTCTTTCTACAATAACAAAGCTATCACCCACACATCTCTCTGCTTATTCTTCCTCAAATAAACACTCTAATACACATAGTACCAGAGAATAAGTACAGTAGATACTGTACTTTGGTATTTTTGTGAAAAATTACAGGAAAGAATATGACCTCTCTGTGTGTGGTGAGAACTAATGTGGAAAAATGTACAAGGACAGGAGTTAACTTACTGAAAAGAGAATTATCAGTTGCAAGGGATAAATGAATTCTCTAGTATTCATCTTATGTTTTTAAAAAGTAAGGATATATGACTTCTTTTCTGTTTTTTTCTGAAGTCATACTGATCTTAGGCAATTTGCAAACTTACTTTTTAAAGCAAGCATTATTATAGTTTCTAAAATGAATCTGGTCTACAAGTTATGTTCCCAAGCTTCCCTACTATTTTTCCTTTGCAGTGCCTCCAGTAATGCAGTTTTTCACTTGTGTTACTACCTCTTTAGGAAGAGAAGGTAAAAAGTTGTTATATACACTCCATATCCTTTTCTAATCCTCCATTCCCATTCTCTATAGAGTTATTGTAGATGGACCTTAGAAAATGATGGAAGAAGACAAATGGTTTTCAATTACATTAAAAGGGTTGTAATTTATTGTGAAGTCATATGTAACATCTAGGATGTTATTAGAGTGTGTAAGAACTGGAGAAGTTCTATCAGTGGTATTTTACCAAGCACCAAAACCCCCAAAAACGTCATTTATTTGGAACCATGTAATTAATAAAATTTGGCTTCTTTCAGCCAACATGGGTTTTTTGTCCAGAGGGGAGGAGAGGATTTTAGATGCCTCTTAGTGCTTAATTTCATCGTCTTATCAAAATGTTACATTTTATTAGAAGAAAAAGCTGAATCAAATAATTTTGAACATTTAAAAGCAGTATGTAATTTTCTTATCTCACAATAGAATTGTACAGCTAATTTTACCAAGATTATGACAAAAAATATTTTTAAACTTTTTATAAATTTGAACAGTACACTTTTTTTTTTTGCAAAGTCCAAAACTGGTGTTCACATATAACACAAACCATGTATTTCCTTGAATTAACTTTTTTATCTTGAAAAAAAATGCTATTATTTCAACTCCAATTTCAGTGTTCAGTGAAGCTATTACACATTTTCCTGATCCATTCACCACACTGGAACTTTACCAAAGCATTTGCAAGCTTTGTTGCCTCTCTTAGCAATCTGGTGCCTGGAAGGGAGATAGCTGCAAATGTTGTTTCTCTCTCTAACCCATAGTCAAAAAGAACATTGGCACTAAATCAGTAACTTTGTTGCCAAAGCTACTTTTTTTATCCCCAGTTCTCTACCAGCTTCTTACTGTTTTTCACCTTCATTGACTTTTGATTTTCTTTTGCCTTCTTTTGGACAGAACTGTTGTAATGGGACTTCATTACAAGCACTTGCCCTAGTAGATTGACCTTACTTGGATATAGAAGTATTTCTTTCAGGTTCATGAAGAAAGATTTTCCAAAAGAGCAGGTTCATGAAGAAAGATTTTCATGTTCATGAAGAAAGATTTTCTTTCAAACGCAGACTGTCTGTGTAGATACCCTGTCCCTTGGAGAACATCCTCAACATTCTGTCCATTACATCACACACACACATAAATATATATGTATATATAAGATTCTTCAAGTTAGAAAGACCTATAAGTCTCTTAAGCAGCTTTTTAATCAGCTGGAATTATCTCTCATATTTCTCAGCAGATTAATCCCTCCCAGCTTCCCACTTCTGTCTAGGGGAAGGCAGCTGAAGATTTTTTCCAAAACCCTGAATCCAGGAATCTGCAGGGCTGTGTGCTAATTGTCATTGAAAAGGGGTAGCAAAATTCTGAGCAGGCTTTCTGAAATAATCAGGACACAAGAAAATGCATAGCTCATATGCAGCAACACCATGAATGTTCAATGCAGTAAAGAATGCACATATTATATTGCAATGAAAGATTTTTCCTATGGATTTCTGTAGGCTTCACAGCGGGGCCCTGATATTTAATACTGAGTCTATCAAATGTAACCTTGTATTACATTTAAAACTCCCAGCATCACAAATTACAAATTCAAAGCAATTCTAAGAAGCTGCTAAAGGAGATCAGCAGGGAAAAAACTAAGACTGTGATATGAATGGCTAGTGATGACAATCAATTTCTACTGTTAAAAAGTTATGTTATAGTGTGTTGGGTTTATTTCATCTACTCTATGATTCAGACACAGTTACCTTCCATGATTGTAACAAAAACCTTAGATTTTAGAAAACTGGCCATCAAATTCTTTTCATGATTTAAGTGAGAGAGCTAATAAGATCATCTGAAAGGCTGGGCAAAAAGAGTAATATTTTTTTTTAAAGGAACAGAGCAGAAGGAAAATCATGAAACAAAACTCCACAGAATAAAATGAGAACACCCAGGAGTATGCCAGTGTTAGCAAAATACCAACAGGCCTGGAACACAGAGGAAAATCAGCACCTCCCACTACCTCTTCCTCTGGCAAACTTCATAGTGAACCCAGAGAGGAACTCCATCCTTATGTCCCAGATTTTATATCCCTATTATGAAAGCAAACTTACCGAGGAAAAGGCTGAGTTGTCAGGTCACATGTGGGTGGAGAGGCAGAAGAAACACAAACCACTGAACCCAATGTCTGTATGGCTCAGAGAGCTTTTCCTTCCCCAGCCCTCCCTTATATAGAGCATTTGAAAGACCTGGTCTGGATGATTTCATTGGCTTGAGCCCCACAGCCCTTTAGGCCCTGGCCAGTGAGGTGGCTGCAGTTTGGGGGATATTTGGTGGGCCAACACCCTTGTCAATCACTGTAACAATTAGTCAAAATACCAGGCTATGGCCGTTTCTTTTTAGAAATGTGACAGAATACACTATATCAAAGTCCAGTTATATTTTACTGTGAAAGTTTGGAAAACTCAAGAAGTTACTGTATTCTAAAAACCTCTAGATTTTTAATTCAGTCACTTAATTCAAAGTAATCTTTCCAGTATGTCTAACAATAGGTTTATATGCTTTTATGACACATTTATATGCAAATGTTGTAATGTGGAAACCAGCTTTATTTTTGCTAATACATTCAGTTAAAAGATCTCCAGACTGGATATTAATATAAAGTGCACATCAATACCTTAGGGAGTCAGTTAAAACCTTGGTTAAAACAATTTCACATTTCAGATCTTAGTTATTATTTCTTTCTTTCAAAAAACGCTGCTATTCAAATTTAAATATTTGATGCAAATGAGCTTCAGTGAACACATTAAATAAGCTCTCTCATTTTACGAGTATCAAATATCAGTCTCTGAGCTCTTTACACGGAGCATGCAGGCTGAGTCATATATGATTTCGTATGTCAAGCTTAGCTGAATGAAGGCAATTCCTTCTAAGTTCTGACTTTGAAAGTGAGTTGAAAATTAAAGTTCACAGTGATTCAACACAGTAATTGCTGGTAAAAGTGATTGATTTTAGCAAGACAGTTTGAACCTACTGGCATGCCAGAATATGCTTGGAGAAAGCTCATATATAAGGGCTAGTGACATTGCTTAGCCTAGTCATAGAAACATAGAATCAATGGAATCTTGACCACAGCAGTTTCTTGAATTCAGTTTTCACTCAATTGCACAAACCTTTCTTTTCTCATTGGATGTAGCCCTGCAACAATCTGTCTCTTCCACACAGTTTCCAGGTGAAGAAAACCAAAAAAGGAACCCCACAGAAATACCAGGTTTTGGAATCCAGAGACTCGCGCCACAAATCACTGCACTTGGTTCTAGAGTTTACTAGAAAATGCATACTTCCATGATTGTTATATTTCTTGCAAAAGAGCTAACAGCTTCTACAGCACAGTGTGCATTAAAGGTGTTTCTATATGGAAAAGCAAAAATGGCTGTCAGAATGCAAAGCTTGAATCCTAAGACCAGAGAAGGCTCCTTTAAACAGCAAGTATTCAGGATCTAGACAAAGTCCAACCAAGCATTTTTGTTTGGCAGAACCAGCAGCTCACACAATGGGGGCCACCCAAAATAGTTGACCTCATAGCAGGTCAGAGCTAACTCTGATGGATTAAGAAGTATTTTCCTTATTAAAAAGTTAGGATGCAGTTTTAATATATTTACATGGCCATGCCAGCCCAAGCACTGTGCATTCCCATCTTTAGACATCACTCATTCCTCCCACCAACCTCTGCCTTCACACCAGAACAAGTGTTTGTGTAACCAGCTGACAAATGGGACCACTTCCCCCATTCAAATCCCTTCTTTATTGTTAGGTTTATTGTTCTTAAGCTGGATCTATGCCGCAGCTCAGGTGTGGAGAGGGATTGCTTAATGCTGTACCATACCTACAGGAGGTCAGTGTCATTGCCACTCCAGTGGTCCCAGCAGTGGCTCCTTGCAATGAGAATACAGAGGGTCAGTGTGAAGAGCTGCAAACAGAGCACTTACAGGAAGCTGAGATTGAGCTTCTCAAACCCAGGCTCCCTTGGAACTAGTCTTCCTGTTGTTCTGGAAACAGCACTGTATAAAAGGTGTTTTTAAATAGCATTGCATAAAGAACATGTTTATCTCCGCTTCTGTATAATCAAAGCAGCTTCATATGATCTTGAATTCTGGCTAACTATAGGGCACAGTAGCGGAATAATCTGAAGTATAATTAAATACTCCTCTTAGCAGGGATGTGCTTCCAGAGAGCACTGAAAAATCAGCATAGTGTTCAGACTGGGTCAGTAACGGCAGAAGTCTTCGGTGAGATTTTTAAGGCATCAAAACTCTCTCTGTGCTACCCTGAACTAAAAATACTGGTTGGAGTGGTGTTTGAAGGAGAGAGGGTATGGTTTAAGAAATCATATAAAATATATGTTCTGAGCAGAGAGGTTTTGTCTGGCTCTTTTTTTTTTTTTGCCTAACTGTAATCATGGTCATTGTACAAACAGCACTGCATTTCTAAGAAAGCCATCCAAGAAATCAAAGGGTAATATCCTGTGTGACAGGGCCAGCACCAATTTTTAATTAAAATGTATGATTAACACTTGTGTCTTTAATTTAAAACTAGTAACATGGCATAAATCATCATCAGAATCATTGCTTCATCTGTAGCTTTTTTAAAAAAATGTGTCATACCTAGTAAGAAAAATATTTTAGAGCAATCAGAACTCTTTCAAATTCATCCAGCTCTAGAATAAAAAAGAAAAATTTGTACTATCAGCACTTTCAATAACAAGTTGTCTGTCTAACTCAGGAACCATGCTAAACTGGATTTTACCATTCAAATAATTCTTTTTTATTTAAAATTAAAAATGCCCCAAACACAAACTTTGACAAACACACATACTAAAGCTTAGCCTAGGAACTGATAACATTTCCTACTACAGGTTATTCAAAATACCAAAATTATTAACATTCAGATTCCATGTCTCCATGGCCTGTTCTTGGCCACCAAATTTGCCTCAACTCTCCCCTCATATTTCCATACAGACTAAAACTGCATTACCCAATTCTTGGATGTGCTCCACACCTGCTGAGCCATGCTGCTCTGCCTAGCTCAGACATAAGAGCATATTTGATGCCCTATCTATTGATAACATGGCTGGGTGGCTGCTGCCAAAGGTAGCAGGCAAGTGTGGCTCTTCCATTATTTTCCCTACTTGAGTATTGGTCAAAATGCTTTTACGTGCATAGATCCCAATCTCCCCCAAACTTGTAGGAGTACAACTGCACCAAGCTACTGGAACATTCAGTGCTTTTCTAACAGTATAACTCAAATACAGTTTAAAAGGTCTGTCTAAAAGCTTAGTACACCAAATTTGGGTAGGAGTGAAAGTCATTGAAGCTCTTTATTGAGGTTGTGTTTGCTTCACTCACACCATCTAGGCCCTCTGCTAGACAGCTCTGTCCCTCACTCCCTCTCAGGGTGCTGGCAATGGTCTTCATTTCACATCCCTCCCTGTTTAAAGCCCTTCTTAGGAAGTCAGAGACCCTGCTGGCAAGTTTACCTTTGCCTCACTTAGTGAGTTATATCTCATGTCTCCCATGCAGGTGCTGCTCCTCAGGCAGGGTCCCGGGGCAGAGAAACCAAAACCCTCTTGCTAAAACAAATTCCACAGTCAGCACTGCTTGGTTTGTTTATTATACCAACATGGTCTAAACATAAGAACTGCTAAACGTTAAAGGTTTTATGTAAAATGATAAAATTCACTTGAAGTCAGAATTTTAATGTGCTTCTATAAATTATATTAAACATATATATCTATATTCTAACGTGTAGAATTTAAGACTTCAGATGCTGACACCTATAATGTGTATGTCCTGCTTAAAAGAACAACCTTATTTAAATAACAGGTACTTAGCTTATCCAATACCATTTCACTCTCAGAAAGCTTCAGCAAATCTGTCAGGACTGAGTGAAAATCATCAAGGAATTCAAAAGCCAAGTTATTTCATTTCCTTATGTTTCCCTAAACCTAGGCAAGATAAAATCTATGAGTTTAAAAAACAATCTGTAGCTTCAGAGACTGATCTCATCTACCTGCCTCATCTATACCATAAACTTCTGAACAATATCAGAGATATTTCTGCAACATTGGACTAATATGAATGACACCAGGCTCAGGCTTTATAATTTCATGAAGTCACTTGGTTATCTGAATGTATGAATTCCACTACAAAAATAATTAATATTTTAATTCAAGTTTCTGTATGTTGACTTAAATGTGCTCTTGTCTAATTCTGAAGATATTTGTTTATAAGCAATGTTTTGCAGTGGTTTTATCCATGACTGCTTAAGTTCCTGCTTAAGGTGCACCTCTACCAGGTAAATTCACAGCCTGTGCTGCAGGCTGAAATTCCTTACTGCCTGAAGTGAATTCCAAATTTAAAATAACCTATGCTGTCTGGCTGTTAGTGATTTTTTTGGGTTTCTTTTTTTTTATTAAGTGAAAAAAGCAGCAGTAGTAGTAATCATCATCATCATCATCATCATCATAATCATCATCATCATCATTGAAAAAAAAGCCTACACTTTTGCTAGTGATGAATTGCTAGTACCCTCTTCAATTTTCTGTGAAGCAAATTGGTTTAAATCAGTAAGCCAGGCAGCCCAATGGACACATTTAACTTGTAATTGTGTCAAGAAAATACATCAGAGTAAAACTCACAGAAGAACTTAAGAGGATAACCATACTGTAAGAAGCAGCTGAAGATGACTTTTTAATTTGTCCCCTGGAAAAATGCAGATGTTCAGACATGCATTGCACCTTAGTATCACTTAAAAGTACTTCACCCAGAGCTGATTTAAGTCAATGGGAGGCTTTTCATTAACCCTCCATTTTAAGGCTTTTACTTCAGCACCTGCCTAACCACAGGCATATCAGCATGGTGACTGACATCCAGGTGACAACCACTGTGCCCAAACTGATAATAAGTCAAAGCTTAATTGAAGAGCCTTGAACTTTACAGTCATAATAATAATGGAAATAAAAATCAGAGAAGGTAATCCAGTCCCGTGTCTTAAATCTCTTAATTCTACAACTTTTACTAGTCTTCAAGGGAAAGAAGTGAAGACTTTGCCATATATATCTTCCAGTGTAGTACAAATAATAAGCTTATAGGCAAGTGAGAGGCTCTAAGGCTAAGTAAGGATACAAAGTGTGTTACCCAGTGTCTCCTCTTGCTGAATGTCTGTGGTGGCTGATCACCAAGAGAAAGTTTCCTCTAGATGTGTAAGCTAAGCTGACATTTAGATTGCATGAATTAAAATTATAAAAACAGCTTTAAATGAAAAATAACAGTATGTAACAACTACATTTTCAACTTCTCTATTGCCTGAAACATCTTCTCGTTGCCAGTCACACTTCTACAAGCTCTGTATGGCCTCTCACCCATATGTTCAAGCACACATTGAATAGGATCTTTCAAGGACACGTTTACACAGGCAGCTTTTATTAAGAAACAACATAAACAGCATAATAAAAAACTTGGGAGAGTTTCATAGCTTGGTAGAGGCTGGGGCAGGGGGGAAGATCACAAAGGGAAAAACAGCAGCACAGCATCAGCGTGAATATGAGCCAAGAGAGACAAGGAGGGCTTTGTTGATCAGGTTACTCTTCCTGCCATAAACAAGCCTTCTCCATCTTGTGCAGAAGAAGAAGCAAATGGATTCATGTGCAGTAGGTGGGTACAATAAAAAGCTGATATTTTTCAATTGTGCCAAAGACATTTCATTTCCTTTTTTTCAAAAAGCAATTTAGATTAATCCAAGCTAAAGAGTATTAAAAAATATATTTTCAGAGTCATTTATAAAGGTCCATATTCTTCTTCTGGAAGTGGGAGCAGAGAACCTGTTTGTCATATATACTTCTTTGACCACCACTTGGCTCAAAATTACATTTACCTGCCCATCTGTTGGCCTTCCAAAATAAATAAATATTTTATTCTTCCTTTGTGTCTTTTTGTGTCTGACAGAAGGCATCAAGGCAGAGCATCTCCTGTGCAGCACTTTCAAACATCTTTTCACCTGGGGCAAATTCTTGCAGCTAAGCCTGACCTATGATAAATAACCAGATCATCAATTCAGCTGCTTGGAAAACACAAGACAGTGTGTGCTGGCAGTTTTGCTGCAATGAGCTGGATGTTCTATATGGACATACTTCCTACACAGGCTTTGTAAATTATACACTTCTAAATTTTGAGAAACTTGCCTATGAAACACTTGCCGGAAGATAATTTTAATGAAAGAAACTATTTAAAGCACTGTCCTGAATAGAACTGAATTTTATCATACACTCAGGCACTTTACAAAATCAGAGTACAAATTTCTACTTCCTCAGAAAGCATCTAGCAAGGGGATGAAGCACAAAGTGAGAGCAGAAGCTCCATGGAAGATGGAGGAAGGGAGGCAGCAGTCCCCAGGCCCAGTGCTGCCCTGGAAGATGGCAGTCCTGCCACTTGGCAGCTGTATGGACAGCTGAGGGAAACACAGTTTGGTAATGCATAGCACCAGAGTAGTGTAGGTGTGAGTGCCTCAGAGACTAGGAAATAAAGCTGAAGTTAGTCCTTGTGAATGCACTCCTGAATATTTGAAATATCGACTTAAATCAGACCATTAACACTGTTTGTTATGCACGGGCAGAAATACTGAATAGAAGTGATTTCTGACCACAGGTCAATTAAAGTGTAAGAGCCAAAGCTGATCACATTTTTCGTCTTGTATGTTTTACTCAAGCATTTGAAATTCTGCAAAACCTGTAGAGAAGAATTTTCTTTCACATCAACTTTAGTAATGACTCAGCTAATTAGTAATAACTCAAGGAAGCAGATACCACATATTAAAGAACACAAGAATGAAGAGGGCATGGTAGATCTTGGAGCTGTATATATCCTTCAACTGATAAATTACTGTCAACAAAAATTTATCATTTGGTTATAATTACTATTCCTCTTCCCTTTCCACTTAACTGAATTAATTTAATCTGTTGCAGACAGAGATGTTATTTAAGCTCATGTTTCCTAATGTTTTGTATGCTTTAAAGAAGAGGAGATAGAAAATCTCCTTATTGTCTTCATTCTCTATGCACTGCTTTGGTAAGTTCTTTGATACAAAGAAGAAGGAAGGAAAGCATTAAACTGAAGCATTATGAGGCCCAGAAAAAAGAAAAAGGAGAAGGATCCAGAAAAAAACCCAATCAAACAAGCAAACAAACAACTATATGTCATTCCCTTATTTCTGTAAGAAGCTAATATCCAAAAATCCTATTTTTAGGAAAGAGTGCAAGCTTCCAGCCAGCAATGTAGTATTATTTAGTAGTAACCATTTAGGCAAATGGTTAACTTTAAGTTCTCAGTTTCATTGATCTGAAAATATTACTCTGAGGTCAAAATGAGAATTTGATATGCAGGCCTGAATTGAAACATGTACTGATTTACAGTCTGAATATGAATCAGCATAAAATTTTCCCTTTAGGATCCATTAATAATAGCTGGTACTGTAGTGCAAGACCACAGAGTCAGAATATATGAGCCCTTAGCCATTCACACCTTCATCAGTGATGAGATGCAGTCAGCATCAGCTCAAGTCCCTTGGGGGTTCTGTCATGTTAATTTCTTTTCCTGGTTTAAATCTTTTCTCTTTATGTGGTCATAATGACAGGGTAGATTATATGCATATAGATTTTTAACTCTCCAGTCCTCTCTTAGCCTACCAAAGGCAGGTTTTATTGTCAATTAATCACTTCCTTTATTATCCTTTTTTAATGTTGATGTGAACATCGGGAATTACTGTACATAGTAACAATGACACAACCATTTTTTTGGGGAAAAAAGCAAAATGGGAACACAGACATATTTATTATCATGGTATACAAATATGCTGGTTTATTTAGATTATGCAGAAATGTTTGTGATCGATCAAAGTGACGTTTAAGATGCTAAAAATAACTGACAAATGAAGCAAATACTGATGCTTATTAAATAGTTACATTTGTCATTTAAGGCTGGAAATTTGACATGAAATGTATGACACATAAATAATAAGATACATTATAGATCACTCACTGTTCTGTTTTTCTGTCAGTAAAACTTTTCTACAAGTCTGAAAGAATAAAAGGGATCTTCAGGCTTTTGAGACAAGAATCAACATGTGCTGAAGTGTGGGACGTTTGACAAAACAGCACAGAGAAGAAATAAATATCAATCCAGAATGATTGAAAAATTATAGTGAAACACGAAACCTGTCACCTTATCCTGTAAAGAAATTCAGCATATAGAGGAGAAGCCATGCTGGAGCTCTGAAAATGAAAAAGAGAATCAGTATTGTAGCTGGCTGTTGGCAGGGGAAAGCTTTGGAGAACTCCAGCATCAAGTCGTGAAACCAAAGACAAAAATACTGCTCTCAGTAGATCTGAGCTACACCCTGCAGATGTTAGGTCAGCACCTCAGAGAGGTACTTTTATCTCTGTCCTCATAACAAATTCTTCAGAAGAGCCATGATTTTGCCTCTGAAATTCTCCAAATGCATTTTCCTGCAGAACAGTCCTTACATTGTGTTCATTTCCACTGTCATTACAGGCAGTGTGCCCTGCGCTATTTGTGTGACAAAGCCCTAACCTGTGTGTTCAGAAGAGGCTCAGAAAGGCTTCTTGCAGGGAAGTCAGGAAACATGAGAATCCTGATCCCAGGACAGAGGTGCACAGGGAAAATGACTCCTGAGCTCAGCAAGGATGAGCAGGAAGAATGCTCCCATTTACAGTTCACCCTGTTGATCAGGTGCTGGGGCAAAAATCACCTGACATCCATTCTCAGGAGACAGTGTGGCACACTGCCAGATGGGCTGCATGATTTAAGGCTGTACCTCAAGCAGGGCAAATGTTGACATAGGAAGAATTAGGTTGCTATCCCATTAGAGACCCCCAAATCTTAGGACACACACACCTGGCTCAAAGCAGGTGAAGCAGAGAGAGCCAGCATGCTCCTCTAAAGTTCCTCTACACCTACTCTGTATGAGCACCTAATTCAGCTTGGTCAAAAATTTGCAGCAAAGTAACTGGAAAGTTTCTCAACTGAGTGAATTTTCTTTTTGCACTACATTAAAGAAGAGGGCTTTAAAAAAAAAAAAAAAAAAAAAAAAGGAGGAAAAAAGCCATAAAATTCACAGGGATTTTTTGTGATGGGAAAAACGCACTGTGACAATCCTAATTAAAAAAAACCCATGGCTGTTTTTGTACATTGTATCTCATTGTGAAAATACACACCCTTTGAAATATGAAAATTGTTGCAATGTGAGAGAGAAATAATTTCGGGAAACCCCTGTCAAGTTATTAACAACACATTCCATGGAGAAGCATGAAAAAAAGGAAATCTCATAAAATACAAAAGGCCAAAGCTCTGAAAGAACCTTCTGTCTTATAATTAATTTTCTACATTCTGCCTCTGTTCTCAAGCACAGAAAACTCTTTCTAAATTAAATTATCTTCTAGTAGAGAAATACATGGAATTATAATGCACAAGAACACATTGCTACTTTAATATTCTACACTATTTATAAGACAGCACAAGGCACAGTGTTTCACTTTTAAATACTGGCAACCCAAATAATTTTAATTTCTTAGGCATTTATCTATGTCAAATTTAGAACATATGAAATTCACCATAACATCCTGAGATATTTTTGCTTAGAAATATATCACATCAGATTTCCATTTATGTTGCATTTACATTTATATCCATTTTAAAGACCCTCTTGTCTGCCAGAATTATTTAAATTGACCTTGCTGAAGGAAAGTAGGGTCTATATTGTATTTTTAAAAGCCAATTATTCAAAAAGACATTGATAACATAGCAAAGTACACTGTATGACACAGAACCTCAGCTGGCTGATATTGTTGTAATTTCATTTACAGCAGTCCAGTTATATGGTTTCCCTCAACTGGGATCTAGCCACGAATATTTAGTTTAATTACAGGATATATATTTTAAGCAGTAACAGAGGTCTATTGCGTATATTTGGCAAATGTTTCCACGCTCCAACCAACTGTGAGTTTGGAAGCTAAACATACCAATTATACCCAACCTATATTCATACCCTTCTTTTAAATTTTGCAGGTCTTGATTAAACCATCCTTTGGCTTTGGAGATTGTCCAGGTTTTTGCAATTGCACCTGAACACAAAGTATTATGAGGCTGTACATAATTTATAGAGATCAACACTAATTACTATGAAAAGATTCAGGTGGCTCAATCTCTTACTTTTTTAATAGCAGACCTAAATTTCTCTGTCACCTGTGAGGATGGAATTGCACCTTGCCCAGACAGCAAGCAGTGCTATCTCCCTCTAGATTCTGGACATAGGTCTCAAGGAGGATTTACATGGTTCACAGGCTCGGAACAGATGGTGCATTTCATCCCAGTAACAGTAACTCCTCTCACTGATGCCAGATAAAAATGGGTTTTGGATTTTTTAAATTAAAAAGCCTGCGTTATTAAAACCAGCTGTAATCATTTGGGACTGAAGCCCCATTTATGTTTTCATTTGCTGTGCTGAAGCATCAGTTATCCCATTGTGCTCTGTGGAATTACTGCAGGGTTTTATTCTTGTAAATGAGAGCAGAATTTCTTTCTTAATCCTGTCTTTGAAACTAAGTGATTACAGCCCAAATTGCCTCTTTGAATGAAACAACTGTATGCCCCATTTAAACATACTCTATAGGTTTCACATTATTCTTTTTTTGCAAACCTACACTGATTTTACAGGATTTTAATGTTGATCAAAGATGCATTAAAAAAAAAAAAGTCCTCTTCAAATCAGAATTTCCTAATTTTATTCTTTGGTGGATATTGTCTGTAATGACAGTGCCCTGTGGTTCATATTGTTTCTAATGGTCTTAAATGGACACTCCTCAAAACTACTTCTTTGAAAAAAAATCAATAAGTAAACCTTTGTGCTGAAGCACAGAACTGTACAAAGAAAACAGAACAAAAACAGCTGATGAAAACCATAGGTAGTAGCAGGTCTGACTATGTCTTAAAATAAAATTCAGATATAACTTCTGTGAACATTAAAGCTGTAAAAGGGGCAAAATTCAGAGCGCATAATTTCAAAGTGACAACAATCAAAGTTCCTTGGAAAAGAAAGAAAAACATTACTCTTTTTGTTCTTATTATGTAATTGTGCTTGTCCTTGGACACACTTCACCTGCAATCACACTTCTTGCAGTTTGATGTAGAATTTCTATTACTTCTTTATATTTTTTCATCGTCATCACTATTTATTTTTTTAAATGTGATGGGGCTTGCCTGCCTTAAAGAGGTTTTTGAAACATCAGTGTGCATGGTGGACATGGCTATAGTCTCATAGTCCTCCTCACGGGAGTGGAAGTGACACAAATGAAAAAAAAACTGCAGGTCCCTTTGGAAGTTCTTATTGAGAAACCCGTAGAAGATGGGATTCACACAGGTGGAGATCATGGCAGTGAGGTGGCAAATCAAGAACAACAGGTTGTGGCTGCAGGTAGCAACAGGCAGAATTTCATGATTCCAATCAAACACGATATTGAAGATGGTGAGAGGCAGCCAGCAAACTGCAAATGCGACCACTATTGATATCAGCATGATGTTGATCCTTTTGGTTTCAGAGGATCTGTACTTACTGTCTCTCATCTTGTCCATCATGTTGTTCCTTTTTTTTAACCGTATGTATATCTGCAGGAAATTCAACAAAGAGAAACACATGGGGTAAATTAACCTACCACTGTCATCTTTGCAAGAATAAACAAACATCAGGTAGAATGAAGTACATTTTGCAAGAGCATTCTATCTTACCTTCAGGTAGCAAATAAATATAAAACAAAGCGGTCCAAAGTACTGAATCACCAAAAGCGTTGTGGTATAAGAAAGCCTGGCAGTGTCCCAGGGGAACAGGTCCAAGCACACATATTTGTCCTTATATTCATCAAATGTTACATTTCTGAAGGGCTCATCTGTCAATACGTGGTAGATCAGGAAAGGCAAGGAGGAAGCTGTGGCTAAAATCCATATGGCAGCAATCCCCATGTAGGCATGTCTGTTGTTGGGCCTCCAGCCGCGGGGATTGATGATCAGCTGATGGCGCTCAATGGCAATGAGGACTAAAGAAAAGACCGAGACGGTGATGGAGGCACATTGCACAAAAGGGTTCAGCTTGCACATGGCCTCCCCAAAAATCCAGTGGTCCATTAAAGTGTACACGAAGGTAAAGGGAAGACACATGATGGTCACTAGGAGATCAGAAAATGACAGGTTGACAATGAGGATGTTGGTAACATTGCGCATCTCCTTTTGCTTTAAAATAATGACAATCAAGGCCAGATTCCCAGAGACCCCCAGAATTATCACCGTCCCATAAGCCAAGGCCAAAGTGAAGACCATGGCCAAAGGCACATGGCAATCTTCGTCATCAAACTGCAAGATCTGCGAGTTCATCTCCGAAAAATTCGGGTGACCGGAAATATTTCCCAGTGGGGCGAGAACCGAGGTATTCATGTTCTTTCCAACTCGCCGCCGACCTTCGCCGCCGCCGCGTTCATCCAGAGCGCTTCGAGCTCAGGACACGCCCGCCGGCCCCGCAGCGGAGCCCGGGCCGAGCCCGCTCCTCAGTCTCAGCGCCGCATCTCCCTCGCCGCACCTGGGGACAAGGGAAGCAGCGGCGCCGGTCACGGCCGGGCACAGCGCCTGCCCCGGGCGGGGAGCGGCGCGCCCGTGTCCCGCGGCAGCCGAGCCGCCCGCGCCCGCCGCTCCCTCCGCTCCGCTCCCTCCGTTCCTCTCCCTCCGCGGGGCCGCGCAGAGGCAGCGGGCAGGACCCGGGCGCAGGACGGCAGCGGGAACACGCGTCCTGCCCGGCCCGTTCCCGCCGGCACAAGTCGCACGGAATAGCGAGCCGGGAAGGGATTTCAGCCTTCCCACCAGCGCAGCCTCCACTTTATGTTTTACATCTCCTTTTCACAAGTTTAATCTGCAAACGTCTGCTTTCTTAAACTGCTCTACATGAAATTATATCCAGGCGTCACATGAGGAGGAGGGGAAAGCCCAACTGACTAATGTGACGGATGGGAAAATGACTCAATTGCTGCTTTTTTTTTTCCGAAGCACATATACTTGATGTTGAGCGGCCAAGTGCCCTCAGCAGCACTGGCACTAAATCAAAGGTAAATCAGGAACTCTGAACATCTTAATCTTATCTAGCAGGGCTGTGGAGCAAAGAAAGAAGAATACAGGACAAAAGACAAAACTCGGCAAATTTTATCACCCCAGAAAATTTCTTTAGCCATGCAAGGGAAATAGGCATGCTTAAATAACCACCCCCTTGCAAGGCCTTGGCTTTTAAAAATCCGAAAATCAAGCATATGTGTTCAGAACGCAAATAAAAAGTAAAATCAAACTAATTGATATGCAATTAAAAATCAATTAATTGATAACCTGACACACCTTTACTTCAACTTGCCATTAGTGCCACTGAATCTGGGCATCATTAGTGGCTCTGCATTCCACACTGAGTCTGGAACTTTCTCTCTGCCCACTCCTGTGAGCTAAATTTATTGCTCACTTAACCTTATGGTAATGGAAGTAATGCCACTTAAAATTCACACAAGTGGGTTTCAAATGCGACTTCATATGGCATTTATCAGAAAAGCTGTAAAAACATTGCCCACTAAAACATACTTTAATAGAAGTTACCCTGAATAGGTGAGCTTTTGTTCTTAAATGATACTCGATAAAAATCTCTGTGCTATGTAAATCTCTGGAGAGGAATTGTCTTTGTCTCTTACTGGTGGCAGACACCCTTTTAGCAGCCTCACGCTGGGCACCACAGCTGGGGCAGTGTGTGAGGGCTGGGCTTGGAGCTGCAGCTCCTCCCGAGGGTCAGCCAAAGGGTGACCGAGCCAATGCCATGCCTGTCGCTGCTGGCAGGAGCTAGCCCCTGCTGGCTCTTCTGGCTCTTTCAGTCAGCACAAGGCTACATGAAACTGCGACAGGCAGTGGAGCTCGCCTCTGAGTGGCATTTTACTGTGAGAGTTAACAGCAGTGATTTCAGACAAAAGGCTTCTCTGTCTGTTTGATTACTCTGATTTTCAAGCTATCTAGGTATGCACCTGAGTATCACCTCTCAGACCTTCTGCTAAGTTAATTTATCAGATCTCCTAGTCCAAGAAATCTGTTTTAAGGTCTAGTAAAGAAATTTCTACCCCAAGATTCCTTGAAGCACCACTTCTGTCACAGCCAGAAGTGCTTTACACAAATGTAAAGTGTGTGGCTGATGCGGAGAGCCAGGGCTCCTCAATTCCCACAGTGTAACTTTATCAGAGCCTGAAAATCAACACCTGGATTTAATCATGAACCCCACCACCACTTGTGTGGCACAAGGTGGGCACTCCAGCCCTGTGACTTGATAGAATGATGGCAAGAGCAGGCAAGGAGCTGTGTCCTGCAAGGAGGGAACTGGGCAGGTTCTTTCACCAGCCGGGACCAAACTGCCCCCAGCGATAAGGTGTCCAGGGTTTTTCAACTCCCTTGGCCAAGCTGTGCTCTTGCTTATTTATTAAATATCAAACTCAAAACCAGAACATGCTACTGCCCCTTCTCCCCTCATTTTTCCCTTAGCAGAGATGCAACCTCTCTGATGTGTGCAGGAGTGTATCCAGCAGCCAGCCCACCACTGCCAAGTGAAGGGGAGTCCCCATCATTCCTGTCCTTCTGCAAAATGGACCAGACAACAAAGGAGCATAAAGTTCAGTCTCCCAGACAGCTGCACTGCTCCTTGTCTCCTAAGTCAGGAAGGAGATCCCTCCCCACTCTGAGTGATGTCTTGGCATAGGGAAAACCCATAGCCCTGCAAACCCCTCTGGGTGATTGCAGTCACACACAAGCACACCGTTCTGACTCTCCTTGAGAGATTTTGGGCAGAAGTTTAGCACCAGCAGACAAAAAGGGTGAAATAATGTGCTGCTAGGTGAATGGAAATGTACAGTTAAACTATCGGAGCTGTTCAAAAGCAAGAGCAAAATGCTGTCAGCCCAAGCTGAAGGTTCACCCAGCTGCTCAGAAGTTCTACCTGGAACCTAATCCTCTCTTGGATTTTGTCACTTGCATCTAGGACAGCAAGCAGACACCAGCCTCACTGGCACACAAGCACTCAGAGTCATGGAAAAGCAACCATGGGGGAAACTCACCTTGCAACTGCTCTGCCCGTCTTTGGTCTGCTCAGGGGGTGGCCCAGGAGGCTGGATGGAGAAGGAGCTGGGAAAGGAGAAGGATCCTTTGGTATTTCTCCAGTCAGATCCTAAAGATTGGTGAGGAAGGCTGGAGACTCCCCCTTAAAGCTGAACTCCACCTTACCCCAGTATCACATGATGGTGCTCTACGGAGCAGATCCTGAAAACCACATTGCAAGCGCATCACCTTTAAACTGCACATCTGGGGGTGGGTTGCCTAGTAATTCCGAAAGAAATGCAATTAAATATTGAAACAAAAGAGGGGGGCTGGGGGCAGAGCGCTGGGAAAAGCTCAGGAAGGGAGACAGTTTCAAATCGGTCTGCCTGTTTCATTTTATCTGCAAGTTATTGCCATCTTGTGGCCAAACGAAAGATGGAAATAGAAACTCCTATTAGAAGTCCTGTTAGAAAAGGGGACGAGGAAGAGATTTTCAGCATAAGGAGCAAGTTGCAAAGTTTGGGTTTGGTTTTTTAAACCAGTACAGCTAGCTTCTGCTCTTCATTTATCATGAATAGCGATGACTGGACCAATAAGAAATGTCAAGTTCCTGAAACATCTTGCTATTTCACTCAGAAAAAGCACTGCCCTGATCCTCTTCAATGGGCATAAAAGACACAGTAAATTGGGAAGTCTGTGAGAAGTTACCCAGACAAATGTAAGAAACACTTTGAAAATGCCTTGACAAAAGCTGCAGATTGTAATAGGAGTTTGTATTTATTGGAAAACAGAAGTTCCCTAGTTTGTCCAAGGTCCCAGATTGAATTTTCCTGTGTAAGGAGTTGCATGCTCTCACATTCTTACCCACAGGCATGCATCTATTATATGACAACACTGTTGCGGAATTAATAACTCTCAACTGAGAAATCAGCCTAATTATAGCTAAAAAAATCAGTAGCACAGAATCAATGATTGTGACATTTTTTTGTAGAAGAAGCCACACGGGAACATTTCAGACCCCAGCATAAGGCTGATGTTTGCACTCTATTTACAGGCACTCGGCTCCACTGCATTGTAATTGCAGTCCTCGATGTAAGAAAGACAACTGCAGGCACGCTGCAAGGCTGCTGAAAGCCGGTAGCCGTGGTGCTGCTGACATTTTAAGAGCAGCAGCCAGAAGGAAAGTGCAGGCTGTATACAATGCCTGACAGGAACTCCAGTCCTATGTAGGTCATTAGCATGTGTGCCTTTGAGTGAGCAAAAGTGGGTACGCTCAGGCAGGGATCCAAGCTGAAGGTCTCATAAAAAGCATATTTCTGTCTGAAGCAGTGACACTCTTGGACATGTACAAC
Source organism: Zonotrichia leucophrys gambelii (assembly GCF_028769735.1). Lineage (NCBI taxonomy): Eukaryota > Metazoa > Chordata > Aves > Passeriformes > Passerellidae > Zonotrichia > Zonotrichia leucophrys. The sequence goes on along the minus strand of NC_088173.1, from coordinate 20,977,962 downwards.
TGAGACTTCTCATAGCTTTGGATGTGGAATGATATATCACATTGTCCTATAAAAATATTTTTAAGGGAAATAGATGTATTGCCAGGCAGAGTAAAATCTTTGTTGGGTTTTTTTGGGGGTTTTTTGGGGTTTTTTTTTGTTGGTTGTTTTTGTTTTGTTTTGTTTTGTTTTGTTTTGTTTTTTTTAATGCCAGAATGTTCCCACTACTTCCTTGTAATGTGCTTACCCATATGGTCAAGACGGCTATTTAAAAATTATAAGCATTCTGTGACACAAAATTGTTGTACTCTGCTAACAGGTATCCAAGGCAGAGATACGTTTTTAAGATCAGTTCAGAATAAGAGACCGGAGTTTACGTGGCAAACTGGGGAGCTGCAGGGGTGGCTTTTGTAAGAAGAGTACACCCACATTGACCAGAACCATTTTCATCTGACTCCAAAATCCCCCCACAGCCTGTGGTGAGAACCATGGTGACAAAAGCTGCTCGCTGGCAGCTCATGCAAGACCATGGCAGGAGCAGATATCCATGCTGTGGTCCACAGAGAACAGTCTGTTCCTGAAGGACTGAAATCCAGGCGAACACCATGAGGAGGGAGGAGTAGCAGAGAAAAAGGGTGATGAATTGACCAGAACTCTCATTCCCTGTCCCTCTGCGCCACTCAGAGGGGTGGGAATGTAGAGCAGGTGGGAGACAAGAGTGATGTTGAGCCTGGGAAGACAGGGATGTAGGGAGTTGAATTCTGCCTGTTTCTCACCATCCTATTCTAAGTTTAGATTTAAATGATGTACCACAAAGTTATTCATTTACAAAATGTCAATTTTTCAGAAATGTCTGAATTTTCAGATACATATGATCTGCTTTCTCCTCCATTTTGTCATTAGTCATGAGGATCTCCATTTCAGCAGCAAATTAAGTGATACATAATACTTCACTTTTTAATGGTTAATACATACAGGAATTTCAAACATTGCATAAACATGGGCAAAGCAAACCCCAAAATGCCCCAGTTATACCATGCAAATATAATAATTACCTATAAAAGATCAAAAATTGAGCCTACATGTCACTCAGTGTCCTGAACTCACAGTGATAACTACAAATATCCATGGGATTATTGACGCTACAGACAGATGCTAGGTCAGGCATTGAACAGTGTGTGTGTAGAGCAATGGAAAGCACTGCCTTGGTCCCTGACATGTTCTACATATAAGTGTATGTACATAAATACACACATACACACATACATACACATATTTTTATATGTATTTATATGTACACGCATGCTATAAGCCCAGCCTTGCTAAAAGCTTTCTGCCTAACCATGCTGTTTTGTGTCCACCTCAAATGACTAAATCAGTCGGAGCTATATCAGTCATCTCTGAAGCATTTCACATACATGTGAGCACTAATACATGTGAACACTAAAAAATAATCACTCTAAATTAATAAAAAAATGCTGATTATTTTAATTTCTTTTCATTCATAACTTTCCATTATAGCAGTATAAAATACATTTGGTGCATCGGATATGCTCCATAGGAAAATCTGGCATGAGCAGACCCTGGCTATCTTGTGCATCTCCAGTCTCAACACCAAGCTGATGGTCTCCATCTGGAGCGCCAAGCTCACAAAGATGTCAAAAAATTCCTCATAACTCTTATTTTATTGATGATGACTGTCAGAACATGAGAACACTGGAGTAGCAAGATAACTATTGTGTTAAAGATTATCCCCTTCCAGGGAATACATTTTTCAGCACATCAAAGGCACCCTGGATTGGATGACTTTGTTTGTATGCATGTGTTTGTTTGTGTGAAGGCATGACATTGCAAAAAGAGAGTAAGTACAATAAACAGAACACAAGGATTTCAATTAAGGAAATAGAACAGCTTGAGTAAAAGAATACAGAAATGCTTTGAAGCAAAACCACTGAGAAGGGAATGAGATGTGTTTTAAAAAACATATAGAAAAAAATTGACTAAGATTTAAATCCATTAAAATTTTTTCTCACTGCAAAACTCAGAAAACATTTCATAAAATGAGGCTGTTGTTTTTATTGTAATGTATCTTTGTGTGTTCAGGCAATGCAATCCCTCCCTAAAATTTAAAATCCAGTAAGTGAAAGAACACCAGGAGGGTCATTTGTCTCTTCTGTTCTGTATAAAACAAACTGAAGTCACCACTACGGAAATAAATGGAAACACTCTCTGAAGGGGTTTTTAAACTTTATTTTTTATTGGTTTTATATTTTAATAATGAACATCAGTGCCATTGAAATAATTGCATTTCACACTACTCTGTTCAAAGATAAGGGAACTCATGGTCCTTGGGGCAAAAGTCTGTCATCAGTAGACTAAATAGGCCTTTCGCTGTTGAGTGTGATTTGAATTGCAGCAAATTCTCTCTTTGGCTAAGAGCATGTTTATTCTGACATAACTGCATCTGACACCAAACATAACAATACTTCATTTGACTGCTAATGTCAAAAACCCAAAAATCTGCATGAATGATTATGTGGTGTTCATCTCTGCTGTCATTCTTGCTGCTACAGTTCAATTTTCAACAATACAGCCAAGCTGACTAATGAAATCTATCCTGATCACATGAAGTATTGCTTAAAGGCTGCTTGAGCTATAAACTAAATTATGTCCACCTGGCTAAAACACTAAGTCATGTTTTCTGCTATGGGCACCCCATTGTCTATTTAGAATTCAAACGCCTATACACTCATACAAAAGCTCTCATCTGGCATCAGATGAAGCAGAAATAGGCCCCACACATGAACATTCAGGCAGGTCAATGTGTATAACACCAGCCAAAAAATGAGATGGCACGTTAGGAAGCAAAACTTATTAATTACAGGCTCAGTCTTGGAAGTATTTTATTAGCTAGCCCTCAGGAGTTCTGCCTTTCATTGCACAGACATCTCAACCACTGCCACCTTCTCAGAAGTCCAAGGCTTGCTGCTTTATGTAAGCTAAGAATCTGTGGAAGGGATGGACCAAACAGAAGCCAGACATTGGTGGTATTTTTCATAGTGTTTTATTAGAATTTTTCTGGGCATGAAGTGGTTGGGTGAAGAATTTTAACCAACACAAATGCTTTATATGTATCTCACAAAATCCCTCAAATTCTGTAGCAGCTATGTCCTACTGCTTAAACTGTTTTGCCCATGGATTGGTAGCAGACTTTACAATAACACTAGACTTTGTCTCATGACAAACTCTGACTTTGGTGATTGACTGCATGCTGAGGAACTGGATATTAGGTGCTTTAGACCTTTGGTTTTGTGGCATTTATCAGTTCTCACAGATTTCCATTAGGATTTGAGTCTTTATATCTTCCACAGTTTGCCTTTAGAGGTAAAATTTTCTAGGATATTGGAATGATTCTCCCAAAAGAAAGATACATTTGGGACTGCAGTAAGAAACATGACAAAACTAATTTGAATTCATATAGACACAGAGTTTTCTCTTGTAATTTCTGTTGTATGCTTCTGACTGAGGAATCCCAGCCTTCTCTCTCTGATGCACCATTTTTCCCCAGCTCCCCCAGAGGAGGTACCTTTCATCATCACCATCCCTTACTTCCTCAAGGACTCCTTTGTGCTCTCAACAATCATATGGGAGCTGGTCTCTAGGGAACCTGTGCTGTGATCTGCTGTCACTCCTGACATTTGATATCTCTAATGGCCATACCTTTTCTATCTCTAGATTATTGATTTCATTATTCAGTAATGTTACTGGCAAGACAGAGGTACACAAATAGTAGAAAGGAAAAAATTATAGTGGTCTGAATAGCAGTTGTCTCTGATGTGTGCAAGTATCAGGGATGAAATGCACAGACACAGTTGAGGAAAATGTGGTGTTATTTACAGGTCTGTGGGGAATAAAACAAATAATCTCACACCTGCCAATACATTACTGGCTGATGAACCCCTTTAAAATAAGACAATCAACAAACAAAAAAAAGCAGAATATTTTACTCTTAGAGGGAATTGCTTTGAGGAAGGATTACTTGTCTTACTGACTACTCCTGCTAAGAAGCACATATTTTCTGGAGGCTCCTTGGGAAACTGTACTAGGTGACCTTAGAAATGGCTTAACATGGTGGTAGGCTGTTTGTACCTTTATGAAGGTACAATGGCATCCCACATAAATCACACTTGTGCAATATAAGAAAGTTTAATTTCCCACTGGGCTCTGCCAGCAAATTTAGACTACTTGTAAAACACACTATCAGTCTGCTGTAGCCAGCAGTTTCCATAGAAAGATGTAGTATCTTTAAAACTACACTTTTTCCAGAAGAGATCTTCCACTTCAAGCAGTGGAGCCAGCAATGTGGGAAGCTCTCCTGGAACAAGAGAAGTAGGGAAAGTGTTCATTGTGCCCATCATGTGTTACAGCTGTAGTGGGTTTCTATCTATAGGTCAAAAATTTGCGTGAAAGTCTTCAAAGCCATCAGTGTTATGTGGGAAGATGGTCAAAAATGCTAAGAACAGCTACTCAGGCCTAAAAAGGATTAATTCTGTTCTCCGTTGTGACTAACAGGAGAGTTGTGTTAACACCATGAGATGGATTGGCACGTCACTTCCAACTGGCAGCTCCCTGTGCTCCACTTGCACATGCAGTGATTCACCAGCAGTGGGTGGTGAATTATGCAGAAGCAGGCAAAAGAAGATGGGATGAAATCTTCAAAAGAAGATAGGATGAAATCTTCTTTACCATCCTGAGCTTATCTGCTGAAGATGATTTGTTCCTGGATGGCTCAATGGGTATTTTCACAATACCCAGGTTAAATAAGGAACCTACCTGGACTTTTCAAAGGTTATTTTACAATATGATTGATCCAGTTGTTTTGTCTTTGTGTGGTACAGTCTTTCACAGGCTAATTATAGGGATGGCTTTTCTGCAGTGCTGTGTTAATATCAACTGTCAAAGTAGCACCTCAGCAAATGGGAAAGTCATTACATTTCTGTGTCAGATTCTGCCACTTGCGCTCCCAGGGACCCACATGTCACTGAGTTCTGCTGTAGCTCCGTAATAGGACTATGATCAATGATTCTTCTTGTGCTAGAAGATAACAGCTGCTGAGAGTAGCAGAGTTTGTCTTTTCATGCTTTGTACTGACATACTCAACAGTTTTTAGGCTTTAAAATATTGCTCACATAAGAAAATGCCCTGCTTTCTCACTGATTGTTCGCATAAAATTAAAACGACCCTTCATATATTTTGCTCTGTAAGAACCGAACTCAGCTCAGCGAGGAAAACTGTTTGGGGCGAAAACCATTGCCTTCCACCTGTTCTAAAATAAACATTAAAGGGTATTTGAGCAGGAGGGATAAAAACCTCCGGAGCTCTGCCCAGCGTTCAGTGATTGCCTGTCTGTGTTCGCGCCTCGCTGTGTCCCGAGACTCGCGGCGCGTTTCACCTTGGCAAAACGCCGCGCCCCGAGTGCCGGGCGAGGCGCTGAGAGCATCCCCTCAGCACCGGCGAGCGCGAGGTGTATTTACCGTCTCGCTGTATTTCCATGGAAACTCTGATTGTCACACCGCGCGGCGCTGAATTACCGGGCTCCAGGGCTGCCTGGAGCGGCCTCCCGAAGTGCCCCCCCGCTGCAGCCCCAGCTCGGCCGAGCGGGCGGCGGGCGCGGCACCGACGGCGGCACCCCCAGCCCCGGGGCCCGGCCCTCGGCCGCGGGCGAGCCCCGGCGCCGCCGCAGCACCCCCGCAAGATGCCACCAGCCCTGGGGGCTGCGCGCCTCCCTCCGCTTCCTCGGAGGCGCGCTCCGCCCGCCCGGGCCGGAGCCGCGAGTGCGGATCAGAGCCGTGAGCGCAAACCGGAGCCGTGAGCACAAACCGGAGCCCTAAGCGCGGACCGGAGTCGCCGCCTCGCCCTGCCCGCGCCGCCCCCGCTGCCCCTCCTCACCGCGGAGCGCCCGCAGAGGGACACGCGCGCAGGTAACGCGGAGCTCGGCTCGGCTCAGGTCGGTTCTGCTCAGCTCGGCGCAGCTCAGCTCCCCTCCCCTCACGGGGCGGCCGCGCAAGTTTGCGCGGGGCCCCGCCCTGGCACCAAGTGCGCGGGGATGAGGGAGCCACCAGCCCTGCCGCGGGTGGCGGTGTCGCGGGAATGGGATGGGATGGGATGAGGGAGCCACCAGCCCTGCCGCTGGTGGCGGTGTCGCGGCGGCCGCGGGGCGCCCGGGGCTCGGGCTGAGAACGGGAGCGCGGTTTCGGACGCGGAGCGGTGCAGAGTGGTTCCCAAAGGAGGCGTGGAAGGGTACGAATATCTGTCGTTCCCGTTTTGGGGTGGTTTGATGCTTTTGCACCCCAGGAGCCAGGAGTTGCTGTGGTCCCTGGAAAAAAAATGTAGCCAAGCGTTTCAAGTTTTCTGTTCTGGCCAGCGAATAGCCCATTATGTTCCATAGCATTTCCTTGGAGCTGGACATACAATCTTATTAGTTGGGTTCGGCATAATTTGGGAAGTTTTATTCTTATTTTCCGGGATAATGGTGTAGTTCTTTTGGTGATTCAGAGAAAGAGGCAGACCATTAATGTGTACAAAAATCGGGCTTTTTTTTGACTTCTGAAGTAATTTCAATATGTTGAATTCTTCCAGGTTCTCAGGCTAGTTTTTGCTGTTGCACATTAGGAACAAGAACATGAGAATCAGCAGCTTTTTATCCTTAGCTTGTGTAGCGAATGCAAGACTTGAGTGGTTTCAGATTTTGTCTCGGATGTTATCTCAGTCGGTATTGATGTGAGGGTATTATTTCTTCGGTTGTAACAACACAGCTCAGTGCTTTCCTAAAGCTTTGGTGGTCGTGCGGTAACGGCTACTCATATTAACTATTTACATCTGTGTGGTTGCTTAAAAACCTTCACTGACTTATTCTGTGCAGTCTTGATATTTCTCCAGTCTTATGAGGGCAGAAAGGTTGTACTTACAAATTTACACAATGTGCTTCCTTCCTGTATGTTTTCACCATGGGGTTCGGGGGGGGTTTGTTTTTGAGATTTTTTTGTGGGTTTTTTTCGGTTGTTTTTTTTTCTTCTTTTAACATTGAGAAAGGTCATCCAAGACTGTAAATTGTTCAGAGCTATAAAGGTTAATTGCCCTGTTGCAAGGATTAAACTGACTGGACTGTACAAGGACCAGCCAGTCAGAGATAACTTAATAGGTATTAATATTGTGGGATATAAGCTCTTATCCCTGAATAAACCTTAATATAAGTATTTCATCTAATTGAAGGAACATTTCCGGAGAAAAAAATTGCCTTTAGAGGATGATGGTTGCCTGCCTAACTTTTGTGCTCTTGAAAATTTCCCTTTAAATATATAGAGAAATATAAATATCCAGCCTATTAACTGTCCTAAATTATGATTTAGGGAATTTGTAATTTAAGCAATAGCTTTAAGTGAAAAAATGATGTTAAGTATAAGATGTTAAGCATGTTAAATTAGCACAGGTTTTCTGGTGCCTCTAACTCAGCTAAATGCTAACTGCAATCATTTGACTCTTACAGTAAATATTCGAATCTACCTTGGATCCTGCCACAAAACTGCAGTCTCTATTGCCTTGAGCAGCCTAGCCTCCAGCCTCAAGCATTCCAGTGAAACTACAGGAGACCTGGGCAAGCCCACACAGAGCTCCCACAGGTGTAGCTGAGCACAGTCAGGAATGTGCCATGTCCAAACCAGCATTACAGTACGGGACCTCGATTGCTTGACTGGTAGATGCAGGAGGTGAAAGTGATCCAACGTTTGGAGCTGACAGCTAGAAAACCTCCAGCAGGTACCTTCAGATTAACTAAATCTCAGCTTTGAAAACAGGCGCAAGCCACCCTGGCACTATCACGCACTTGGTTTAGAAATACACTTCAAATATGAGGTGAAGGTTTTGAAAAGGGGCTGTATTACTTAATCCTGTTTTCCACAATGGGATTTCCAGGAATTTCCATTTCCCTGAAAGTTACAGCCACGTGCTGCACTGGGATTGACCAACCAACATAAGGGAGGGTGAGCCAATCTCTGAGAACAGAAACAGCTGTTAAAACAAAGCAGGGAGATAAATACCAATAAGTGCACACAGCCCTGTGAAATCAGTGGCATGCTAAGATGACTTTGGGGACTAGAGATCAATGATATGGGAGGAAAACTTCTGTTTGCATCTTTACTGCTGCTGGCACTCAGACTGACAACAACTGGTTTCTTTTTGAGCGGGAGAAAAACCCCAGGGAGCAAGAGATCTACTTAGCATATTTTGAAATTAGGGGGAAAGCCTGATTTCTTTTTACACATCCAAAATTAAAATTCTCTTTGTGCATTTTGCAAAGGGAACCTGTGTCAGCACAGCAGTTGTCTGTTGAAACCAGTAGATTATACTGTTATTCCTTCCCTCTCTGTCTTGCTGTCACTCTGGAACTGTGACTACAGGAAGATGGTGTATAAGGGTTTTCTATGCTCCACAGACATTTTTGGTGCCCTAGGTGTCCAGCCAGGGTTTGAAGAGATCATGTTGTGACTTTTTCCAGTGCTCCTTCCTCATGGAAATGAGGACACGTGGTAGGGAAGAGTTTGTCTGTCACCTGAGTTAGAGGGCAGCCATAGCACAGAAGGAACAGAGCTGGTAAGCCCATGCTGAACTTCAGAGGCACTCCTGCTAAACTTCCTCAGTACTGATGCATCCCAACAAAATATGTCTGCTTCAGAAAACCAGCATGTTTTCTTTTTGTTTTTAAAGACATAATTTGAATTAAAACCACAATGAACCCTTCTGCTAAATCCACACTGCAAGAGCTTTATGTGGAGGTGTAAAAATCCACAGCAACTGGCAAAAATCTTTCACTTAAACCTTCAAGAAGAATTTAGTAAACATTAATTTATTAAACATGTTACAACATAACACTACATAAAATTTTGTTTCTTGGTCTTATTCATAGCATTATTTTACCTTATCCAGGGCAGAAAAAGTTATGTAGTAGAAATTTCAGCAGATTTGGAAAGTCACTGTGGTGCACATACCATTTTCAGTTGCTTACTAGCAACTCAAAAATTAGCTCAGAAAAATTAAATAAAAACTACTTCATGAGCTCAGAGTTGCATAAAGAGAAATCAAAATGAAAACTACTGATTGTATCAATGTAGAAACAGAGAGATTAGATCACTTACCAAATCTCTAGTCTGCTCCTTTCAAGTTGGTCTAGAGGAAAATGTAGACTCAGATATCACTACTTGTCTGTTATATGGGTTTCCACCATTTCACTAAAGACTAGAAGAAACTGAACAGAAATAATATGCATTAATGCCTCTCTGCTCATATACACACAATTTAATATTTCGGTTATCTAATTTCATGTATTCAGTTCATAATTCAGTTTTAGCTGTTAAAAAGCACTTTAATGTTGAGGCAAATTGGGAAGGCTGACTTCCTTTCACCTCTTTCCAACATATTACCTGCAAGGTCTTTTCACATGTATATTTCTACTCTTACTTGGAGGACTTTCATGTCACAATACAGTGAGTGAACATTCTCAGGTTGTTTTGTGGTTTGAGCTTCCCTTTGGCTCAAACCATAACCATAGGAACACACATGATGTGAAGGAAGGAGCACATCTGCATGTGTGGAGGGAGCCAAATAATATTATTGCACTTTGAAAATATCAGCATGGTACAGCTCACTGAGGATTGCTACAGTCTCAAACAGCCCTGCCTTTTTAGGTGACAGATACAGCCTTCTGCTGTATTGACATATGCTGTGGGTTTGTAGATCTTTTTTGTTTTCTCTTATGTAAGTTTTCTAAACATTAAGCAGTTTTGTACAGGACTTTGGCACTCTGGGGAATTTTGACTTTGAAATTCTAGTACATGCAAGTGTTTAAGATAAATGGAGGCTTGAACTGAATTCTCATGTCTTTCTGTTTGTTCTAAAATGAAGACTAATATATGAAGATTCAGTAGGCAGAATAACTTTGTGCTGAGCTAGGTTGAACACTAGATGATTCTGTGCTGAATAAGTAGCCGTTCACTGAATTTTCAAATGGCTGTGTGGAGTTTGCCTCCAGTTAACACTGTCCTCTCTATATTACATCCAATTACTTTAGATGTTTTTTAGTTTTCCTGTCTGCTTGAGCACAGTTAAACTATATTCAGCACTCAGTAGAAGATGATTTCTATACACACATCAGGAATTCCATCTTGGATTACTGACAGTGGATTTCCTGATGCTTTTTGAAAGCTCTCACCTGTTTTTTGTTAGTTGTCTAGTGGCAAGGTAAGAAACACTACTGCAGTTGTTAGCATATGCATTTTCAGGTGCCTTCTTTATAATTTGCAATGATATAATGATTAGCCATCTGCCCAGATGGTGACTGTCTTTTCCTTACTCATATCAATGGGCTGTTATTCACATGAGTAATCTCACCAACTCAAGGTGTATTGCTTTTGTAGCTAACTGTTCCCTCATGGAAAGCCTGACAATATGTTCTGCAGCAGAACACAGTTAAAAGGCAGCATCATAATGCAGACCTGTAAATTGCCATTCTCCCACGTGAGCATCTAGGTAGGAGTCCTAGGAGGGCTGAACACCAAATGATAAAATCTACTTAGCTAATTCATATTGACCTGAGGTTATCTGCCTCACAGTAGACTAACATCAATAGTAATTTATTTGCATTGAGGTAAAAGGTAAATTTATGTATTTTTACATTCTGATTAACAGCAATATCATAATTTCTTCAGATGCTAATTAATGACTTTCTCGTTCTAAGCAGGACTGTAAAATGGATTTAGAATTCAAAGACCGTACCAACAGCACACATACCAAGAACACCTCTGCTGCAACAAAGAATTTTTCTGCCTGGGAAGACTATAAGAGTAGTGTTGATGACATGCAGTACTTTCTCATTGGGCTGTACACACTTATAAGTCTGGCTGGCTTTGTGGGAAATCTACTTATACTAATGGCCCTACTAAAGTGCAAGCAGAAGACAGTAATAAACATTCTCATTGGAAACTTGGCCTTTTCTGACATCTTGGTTGTGCTGTTTTGTTCACCTTTCACGCTGACATCCGTCCTGCTTGACCAATGGATGTTTGGCACTGTCATGTGCCATGTAATGCCCTTCCTCCAGTGTGCCTCGGTCTTAGTTTCAACTTTGATGTTAATATCTATTGCTGCAGTGAGGTACCGTATGATAAAGTATCCCCTCTCCAGCAATCTCACAGCAAAGCAAGGCTATTTCTTAATAGTGATCGTTTGGGCCTTTGGCTTCACAATTTGCTCCCCTCTGCCAGTTTTCCATAAAACCGTGGACCTCAGCAAAACTCTGAATTTAGAGGGACTGGAGAACAGGCTGCTGTGCATCGAGTCCTGGCCCTCTGATTCCTACAGGATCGCCTTCACGATAACCTTGCTGTTCATGCAGTACATCCTGCCGCTGGCGTGCCTGACCGCCAGCCACACCAGCGTCTGCAGGAGCATAGGGGCTAGGCTGTCAAACAAGGAAAACAAGTTTGAAGAAAAGGAGATGATAAACCTAACTCTTCATCCCTCTAAGAGTGCTGGCGCACAGGTTCAACCCTCCAGATATTCCAGGTGGAGCTGTGCCTTTGGCAGAAGGCACCACAGAAGATACAGTAGAAAGACTTCAAGTGTGATGCCAGCTATTTCAAGGCATCATCAGGATACTCATTCCAGAGATCTCCCAGAAACCTCTGACACAGAAAAAAGCCAGCTCTTTTCCTCCAGTAAATTCATCCCTGGCATCCCTATCTGTTTTGAAATGAAACCAGAAGAAAACACAGAGATCCAGAACATGATTACAGTGTCCCAGTCCATCATCAGAATTAAGACAAGATCAAGGAGGGTTTTTTGCAGACTGACAGTGCTAATACTAGTTTTTGGCTTCAGTTGGATGCCTCTTCACCTTTTCCACATTGTCACAGATTTTAATGCCACTCTCATTTCCAACAGGCACTTTAAATTAGTATATTGCATATGCCATTTGTTGGGTATGATGTCCTGCTGCTTGAATCCCATTCTCTATGGGTTTCTTAACAACAGCATAAAAGCTGATTTAATGTCCCTTATTCCGTGCTGCCAAATACCATGATTTTATGTGCCCCAAGATAAAGTAAAACAAACAAGTATGGCTTTCAAGCCTAGTGGTGTGTATAGCTGTAAAAGCTCAATTAGTTTAGTTTAGTTAGTGTGAGTTGGTTGTGATTAGTAGCATTTTTTTGTGGATGGATAGTTCTATGGCTGCATGTATTTCTTGCATTGGGCAGAAATATATGCATATGTTATAATATTCTTTTATCTGTTACATGTAGGAAATCATGCTCAGTATACAAAACCAGAACACCATTTTCATTACCCAAATTGTTGGCAACCTGTACTTTGGAATTATACAGAATATATAATGAGTAATAAATGTGAGACAGACTGCTTAGACATGTCAGTATTAACTGTCATAAAACTACAATAAAATACATATAATTTACTAAATAATTATTGTTGAGATTATTTCAGTGCCAGCTTTGACTGTTTTCTAATATAATTAAATCTCTCTGGATGTTATTAGGAAAATATTTTTCCTTAGTTCTTTGACTCATAGTTTGCAATATCTTTGCAAGATGCTTTGCTGCTTATTCCTTGGTTGCCTTATTCCCTGAAATGGGTTTGAGGGTCATTGTTCTTGCCTTGATTGTTTCCATCCCACTGTACTTATCCAATACAACTTATCTCCGATTTCCTCAGACAATTTTCACTCTGGCTTGTCATTTTATGTCATTTTCGTCCAGCCTGAATTTATCTATAGTTATGTCTTTATTCTCGCAGTGATGACACCCCTGAACCCACAACACATTTCTGATCAAAGTAAGCCTTCATTATCTAAGCAAATGATAATGGAAAGAAAAAGAAAATGGAAAGACATCAGGAATTTTTCTCTTCCTTTACCAAAATGTAAAAACTCACTTCACTTCATTATAACTGACCGACTTGCTTTGCAAAGTTATAACAGCTTTCAAATAAACATGTGCATGTGTGCCTTGGCAGATGGATGGGGAGGGGCAGAATGGATTACTTTTAAATTCAACAAAGGCAAACACAGGGTCCTGCCCCTAGGGGGGAAATAACCTGTCCCTGCACCAGGACAGGCTGGGGGTGACCTGCTGAAAGCAGCACTGCTGAGAAGGGCCTGGGAATCCTGGTGGACACCCAGCTGTCCATGAGCCAGCAGGGCCCTTGTGGCCAAGAGGCCAACGGTGTCCTGGGGTGCATTGGGAAGAACATTCCAGCTGCTCCTCTGCTCAGCTCTGGTGAGGGCACATCTGGAGTGCTGTGTCCAATTCTGGGCTCCTCAGGACAAAAGAGAGATGGAGCTTGTGGAATGGATCCAGTGGAGCACACCAAAATTGATGACCAGACTGGAGCATCTTTGTTACAATGACAGGCTGAGGGAGCTGGGCCTGTTCAGACTCAAAAAGAGACAACTGAGATAGGAACTCATCAATGTCTGTCAGTGCCTAAAAGGAGGGTGCTGCAGGGATGTTTCCAGGCTCTGCTTGGTGGTGCAGAACAATAGCACAGGAGCAATGGGCAGAAACTGATGCACAGAAAGTTCTACCTGAACATGAGGAAGAACTTTACTGTGTGGGTGAGCACACCCTGGAACAGGTTGCCCAGAGAGGGTGTGGAGTCTCCCTCACTAGAGATACTCAAGAATGGTCTGGATGCAATCCTGTGCTGTGTGCTCTGGGATGACCCTGCTTGAGCAGGGAGGTTGGATCAGATGTGACCCACTGTGGTCCCTTCCAACCTAACCCATACCCATTCTGTCATTCTATGTGTGCAAACACACAAATACACACATACACACGTTTTCTGCATTTCCTCTCTCCCCTTGTCTCCTTTAAACCAGACTAATACATTTGCTTCCAAATTTGAATCACAGGTATCTTCCTTAAGTCATATTATATTTCATAGCACAAATGCAAAGTGTATATTTATATATACTTACCTGCCCCAGATTAATTTAATAATCCATCTCTGCCCTCAGGATTCAGTAAATATACAAAGCCTTTGCTTTGAGTTTTAAACTGTAACACCTTTCATCAATTATAGCTGGTGATTATTTTCTTTTCTCCACTAAGATTTTATCCAATAGGCTTTTGTATATTTCTTCTACAGACTGAGAAACAAAGTTATTATTTTTATAAATGGGTGGTTGGAAACAGTCATTGTGCAATTTTTTCCCCTTAAGATATGTCCTTTCCAGACAGTCTTTAAAGTGAAAGCAGTTCTTCTGTTTTGAAGAATCATCAGCTTATTTTTTATCATCACAGTGTTATAACTCTGAGACCTTTCCTCCCCAAGCCATTATCTGCTAAGGAGTTTATTACATGCCAGTGGGTAATAGCTTCTCTCCTTAAAGAATTTTTCTAACCTCTAGTTCCCATTAACCCATTGTTCTTTGTTTTCAATAGTGATATACTTTAATAGTTTTTTCCTGGGCATTGACTATTGCATTTTGCAGATTATTATCTTCTAAAACCCTATAATATGTCACTTAATAGAGGACAAATGGTACAGAATAGATACTGCTGGAACAATAGATTATTTAAATAGCTTTTTAGATTTTTTTAATACTTTAAAAATATAGGAAAAAGTTAAATCTACAGTCAACACAATTATGTCATCCTAAAGAAGTTACTGCAGCTTTTGCCCTCTTTCTGTCCACAAATTTTTGCATCATAGTAATATTTAATTTTATTTATATGTGATATAGCCAAATAGCATAAAAGGAAAAGAAAGCAGTCACATTGTTTCAGTTTGAAATATTCCTTCTGACTTAATTTTTTTTCAATTTATTGTTATCTTCTTTCCTACTTGCTGTTTATTTTCTATTCTTCCATTCTTTCAGAATTTTAACTATAACTCCTACATTGCCAATTGTTATTTATATATAAATTAAATGTTTATTCAGTAATTATTCTTTCCAGAGCAAATTGTACTCACTCTGTATGGCAAACAGAATCATGCTAGGACTGTAACAAGGCCTAGTTTCTGAGTTGCACAAAGATTAGTCTGTACACTGGAGATTTTAGATTTATATCTATTTGCCTGGATGAAATCAATAATTGTGCTCCCTGCTCTTTACACTGATCAAGCACAACAAATTGTAATTTGGCAATAGAGAATTAAATCAAGACAGCTATTGAATTCTTTAGTCCTGTGCCATATAAATCTGTCATTTTTTCCAAAGCAATAGTGGGAGAATGTGTGTTTTCTTTTTATTTATAAAGCAATCGTTAGCATTCTATTTGGAGATTTCCAAAATATCCCTGTCTTTCCTCTGAAATGTTAAATAAAAATAAAGCAAGTTTTCTACCTTCCACTTCACTTCAGCAGCCAGTGTAGCTGGATCCCCTAGCAGCAAGGAATACCTACGAAGCATACAGGAGCAGCAGCAAGTGAAACCAGGCATTAGGCAACTCCCAAAGGAGTGACTTCTGTGAAAGGGATAAGAAACTGAACCAGCCATTTAATATTTTCCCAGTCTTGAACATTAAAAAAAAATTCTAAACACAAGGATATTTCCCCCTTGCTTCTTTACTAGGCCTCACCTGGTCTGAGCTGCAGTGAATGCTCCTGTAGCTTCACACCCAGCAGTGACTGGCAGTGTGCTGTTCTTTCCAATAAGTGCTGGGAAAATGTTATCTCATCACAATATCCAATGACATTTTATCATTCTTGTATGTAGACAGGTAGATGTGCAGGTACAGATGTAGATAATGCACACGTCCTAGAAAACAAAGCACATTAAAATGGATTTTCAAGTAGCACATGTAACCAAGTCCTTTGGTTAGCTAAAGTCTACCCCTTCTGTAACTAAAAATCTAAATAAATGGAAAGATAGGACTTTTGTTTTGATAGCATCCACTAAATGCAATCAGGAAACAGCAGCTGCAGAGCCATGTATCCATTGGAGTTAGAAGAATGGATTGTAATGGTAGAGTAATTCCTCTCTATTAATTAAAAAAAAAAAAAAAAGGCTTTCAGACAGATGGTCTTTGTGTATGATGAATGTTTAAATTCTTGGGAAGACTCACATAACAAATTGTTTTTTCTAGTTCTACAAAATATCATTTACAAAGTTGACTTTTTGCAAATGTCAAAGGTAAAAACAACTCACCTTTACCCCTTCTCTTTCAGTGGAGAAGAACCAGATGCCCTGGCATGTGCAGGTCAGCCCTGAGGCAGCCAGGGCAGTGGCCAGGGCTGAGAGGAGGTCTGCCCGGGCTGGCACTGGAGTGCATTCAGTGAGGTTGTGGTGAAGGGGTTAGGCCCCCGTGGTTGCCCACAGGGCCGTGGCAGCAGAGGCTGGGGAGCTGGCCATGGCTGCCAAGGGCCCAGAGCAGCTGCAGCCCCAGCAGGCAGCACAGAATCCTTCTGGGGGCAACTCTGTCCCAGGCAGGCCAATGGGACAGCAAAACCACAGCAGCTGGTTGTCCTGTTCCTGGAAGCTCTCATGACCAAATGTTTCCTTCTCTGAAATACAAACACCTGGGAAAAGCAGAAAAATAATCCATTGATCTGCAGATGTGTAAGAACCAAGGAGAAGAGCATAGTCAGGAAGAAAAGTGCTCACTTCCAATCATGCTGAGTTAGGATCCAGTTCTGCTGTGCAAAAGTAATAACAAATTAAAAAAACCTTCTGCTATCCACTATCCATAGGAGCCTGTCAGCTATTATTGCGCTTTTGGAAAAAAGCATATATATCAATAGATTTTCACAGTAGTCCCAATATCCCTCTGCAGCATACAAGACAAACAGTATTAAACATCACAGTCTCCAGAAAGATGACTTTCATAAATACTGTTGGGTTCAGGAATTTAACCTTTTATTCTGCTGAAAGCTAAATTATGCCTATACTATTTGCATTTATTTATAAGTCCTTGCCAGAAAATACATTAGTACAGTCTGGAACTGCCTTAGAGCAGCAGCAGGACTCTTGTCCTAGACATGTCACTTCCTTTTTTCCCCCTACATGCCTGGAATAATAGTGTAAAATCACGAACATCATGACTTTAAAGACAATTAAGAAAATTTTTGAACTGTTTTTGACCATATGTGGTCTCTGAGGTCAGGCTTCTTGTTCTTTTATTTCATATACAGTTAAATACAAACCTCTCATATTCTTTTTTTCCTAGAGCCTTTTACATGCAATATGTTATGAAGACTCCTGCAGTTGCCTTGTTCTGATCCAAAAATATATACACCTTTTTGAAGGTATATTGCTTGAAGGTTGCCCTTACACTGTGAGTAGGGAGAGCTGATGCGAATGTTCATATTCAGTTGAAGTAACTTTTCCAGGAAGAGAAACAAAAGAGAGAAAGAGAGCTAAAAGCAGATCCACACTAACACTACTTACCCACATTCTGCCAATATCGAAGGAATACATCAAAGCCAGACCCGTCTCAAGCACCTACCACGAACAGTTAGTGTGTGGCAGTAGCACTGAACATTACTAATCCCACAGGTGACCCAGAAGCCTATTGAACATTTTTGAGTCTCAGGAAGTAACACCTAATAAGTGAGTATGGGTTTAAATGCCTTCAAAATTACCCCTCTCAAAATTTTCCTTTAACACAAAAAGCATTTTCTTCCCAACCATCTGATAAAGATAGGTTTGCTGAGATCACTCAGAGTGCATCATGCTGTGCCATTAAGACAATCTGTGTCATCATACTAGAGCATAAACTTGGGCCAGTGAATCTCACCACAGCATCTATTTTTAAATCTCTCAAGCCCAGGGATACTAGAAATATGTGCTCTACCAGGTTACCATGATTTCCTGTCCTCTTATTAAACTCCATCTCAATTACAAGACAAAAAAAAAAAAAAAAAAAAAAAAAAAAGCAAAAAAAAAAAAGCCTGATAGCCTGATACAGCTTGTCCTTGGTAAAATGTCTTAAATCCTGATTTCCTCAGAAAGTCTATAACTGCAGGCACGAAGATGTGGTCACGTTGTGTTTTTAAGAGTGAGCAATGAATTAAGATCACAAGTGGCACCATTGTGATGAAACCAATAGAACTATAAAAGTAAGACTTTTATTAATCTTGTTTCCTTTTGAAGAGAAAATATTGTAAACATTTTTAAAGTAATAAAATTACTTCATTACATGCTAGTCTTAGGAAATATCGTGAAACAAAATATTGCTACAATCCAAATTCAGCTCACTTGAACAAGTATGAATGCTTCATTTTGCCCCAGTAGTCACATTAAGATGATCATTTTAATAATGAGACTTAAAAGTAACCCTCTGGGAAGTTTTTAGAATAGAGACTTGATATTTGAGACCAAAGTAGGTTGGTCTTGCTCTTACATCCAGTTAATCAAATACTTCCTTTATCTTAACAGGAAAAGGATCATATCTGTATCACTTGGAGATTAATAGGACATTTTTCAAGCAGGAAACATTTATTACTGTCCCTGTGAACAAAATTATTTTAAAGACACTTCTGGTGCAAAATTTCTCCAGAGAAGTAACTTTGTGATACTCAAGCAGTTGATCATCTCTTCAGACTCAGCTGGAACCACAAAGACAAAACCCATTTTATGACAGACCACAAGACTTAAAATTATAAGTTTAACTATAAATCTTTTTTTGCTGAGAGAAAAATATATAAACTAGGAGATAAATAAAACCATCCCTTCTACAAGTAATTTTACTGCCTCTTTCTATGAGATTTTCATCTGATTTTCATCCAGATTTTCTTATGTTAAAGAAGGTGGTAATCCT
This sequence comes from Zonotrichia leucophrys gambelii, assembly GCF_028769735.1. Lineage (NCBI taxonomy): Eukaryota > Metazoa > Chordata > Aves > Passeriformes > Passerellidae > Zonotrichia > Zonotrichia leucophrys. The sequence continues at coordinate 20,959,153 of NC_088173.1, read as the reverse complement.
ACTTTATTTTAACTCCTAGTAATTTCCTTTGGCTTTCCACCAAATTGTGGTTCACTTAGCACTCATAAGGATTTTGACTTCTTGGCCAGAGGATTAAGAAACTGCACAAGAGGTCAGAATATAAGCTAAACTTTTACTTTCTGCTGGTTTTGTGTTGGTTTTTGTTTTGTTTTTCCTTTTCTTTTTTGTGATGTTAGCACAACTGGGAGAAGTGCAAGTTGTTTACTGCAGGAAAATTAAACTTATTTTTATGTAACTACTGGGACCAAAACCAGGCAAAACAATTACGTATTTTTTAAGACTCCATCAGTTCCAAGGCACATCTCATAAAGGTAATTGTCTGAAGCCTCAATGATACATTCTCTCAATTAATATCCTGGAGTATGAGAACACATTTCAGACAGCATAGCCTCATCTGATCCACACAGCACATCACAACGGGTAAAATTCAGAACCTCATTCCTTCTGCAGAACTAAATTGCAATACGCTCTACTTGAGATTGCTCCTTAAGACCATTCAGGGACTGAAGCTTATTCAGGGCACAGCTTGTATCTTACTGGTTTTGTGGGGTTCTGTTCTTCAGAAAAGCTGCTGCAAGGCCCTTTATGTCAGAAAAATTAGTTATTTCCCAGGAGCTCTCAGGAGCATGTAACACCAATCTCCCCCTCGCACATCATCACACCTGCAGTCAGCAGGGGCCCTCAAATGTTGTTCCTTTCACAGGAGAGATGGATGAAAAAAGCAGTGAATGAGACTGAAAACTCTGTGGTACTTGTTTTTCCTCTTGATCTGAAATAGCCTAAAATTGGAGACCTTCCAGAAAGTTGTGGAAGACACCTGTGCGAGACTGCTAGAAAGGGAACAAGGAAGGAATCACTTCACAGAGATGAAGTAGAATGAAGAAATGTGTATGCAGGACTAGATAATCACTTCAACACATCCAGGATCCTGGAGTCTTACTAATTGTATGGGAAAATAATAATAATAAAAAGTAGATATTTGAATATGCAGTTTTGATTATTTTAATATAAATTTATTACTTATAAGTCCTTGGAGTCTTATATATCATACATACCTGATATGTCCTCTGACCAAAGCATCTTAACCTTGTAACACAGCTCCAGCACCAAAATACTCTTTGCTTCTAAGCTATTCACCCCATTTTTTATTGTTCCCTGTAGAGGTTTAATCCCAGCCAGCAGCCAAGTACCACACAGCTGCTGCTGACTCCCTCACCAGTGAACCTGGGAGAAAATCAGAAGGGTAAAAGGTAGGAAACTCACAGGCAGAGATGAAGACCTTTTAATAGAGAAAACAAAAGCCACACACACAAGCACAGCAAATAAAGAAATTAATTCACTGCTTCCCATGGCAGGCAGGTGCTCAGCTATCTCCAGGAGAGCAGGGGCCCATCACATGTGTTGGTGATTTGGAAGGACAAGCACCATCACTCCAAATATTCCCCCCTTCCTCCTTCTCCCTAGTTTATACACTGAGCATGATGTAATTTGGTCTGGAATATCCCTTGGGTCAGTTTGGGTCACCTGTCCTGGCTGTGTCCCCTCCCAGCCTCCCATGCACCCCCAGTCTCCTCCCCAGCATGGCAGAATGAAAAGCAGAAAAGGCCTTGGCTCTGTGCAATCCCTGCTCAGCGATAACAAGAACATCTGTGTTATCAACTCTGTTCAGCTCAAATCCAAAACACAGCCCCATACCAGCCATTGGGAAGAAAACTGACTCTACCCCAGCCAAAACCAGCACATTCCATTACATAGCACAACAGGTCTGATCCCAATTAAAGATTCTGTTGAATTACTACCAGGAAAATGCTTCAAGAGAACAGAAATAGAAAAAAATTGTTACATCTGTCAAAATGAGAGGTTGATTAGATAAAGATGTCCTTAAAAGATATAGGAATACTGCAACTTATTGGCACTTGTTCAAATACCTGAAAGGTAAATGTTTGTTTTCCATACTTTGGTGGTTGTTTTTGCTGAAATACAACTTCCAGCCTGTACCCTTATGTAGGAACATTGACAAAAGACAAGGTTATACTAAGAACTTAATGACCAACAAAAACAAGACACAAACCCCCCCAAAACCCAGAAAAAAAGCACCAAACAAACAACCAACAACAAAAGAAACAAGAAAAACCCCAAACAACCCAGAATGGAAAAGATTTTCATGTAAAGAACACAAAATAAATTGATAATGGTTTATTTTCTTTTGTTATAGAACTTCAAGCAATATAGCAAACTGGTTTCTCCTTTCCATGCCTGGATTTCATGAGATAATGTTTACAGTAAACCCATAATTTATAATGGTAAACAAGAACTAAAAAGCAGAGTTCATTCAACTATTGCTAGAAATACAAATAACCTTGTTGTTGATTGTTTACAACAGAAACAAAGATAGCATCTGTGTTACTCTGTTTATGCAATAGCATTCATATAAAGATTTCATACATTCATTTTTAACAAATAAGAGATATAGTAAGAGGAGAGACAGCCAGGCTGATTCTATGTTTGTATCACTATAAATTTACTCTTCATGATAAATAATGTTATTTGAAGGATGGCAAAAAAGTAACAAGCAATATAAAAAAAAAAATCCTTTTTCCTCTCTGAAACATTAACTTCTGTTTTCATAACAGGGTTTAAACCACACAGGAAGGGTCTTCACACACCTGTGGGATTTCCTTGGCAAAGCCAACAGTAGTGTTATCTGCAAGTTGATGGTGCTGCACAGAAAGTTGATTTCTAGAATATTTTAGCGCTGTTTAACAACAGCCATACTAAGGAAAAAATAGAGCTAAGCTGCAACAGCATCCTATTTTTCTTTTTTTTTTTTAAGCATGAGTAAAATTTGCCTTATTCATTTAAAATTAACATTTATAGTATCTACAGCACACTGGTGGACATAACCTGATTTAGGCAGGTCTTGCATGACTTTTTCGGTAGCTTCACCTTCTCGTCTTTCTACTCCCAAGTTCAGTAATAACAGAAGACTGTGAGAGCCCTCTCCTGGTGAACAAAGTTCATCTCTAGTTGCTGCTTGCCAACCAGAGATTCTGAGACAGATACTCCAGCTGTAAAAGAAGATAACCCTTATAATGCACTCTTAAGTTTTTTATTTATTAATACTTTTCCTAAATTAAAAATGTCACAAAACAAAGGCTTTATTTTCCAAATACCACCTTATAAAGTGAAGCAGAAAGTCAAGGAAAATACTTCTCAAACCACTTCTGTCTGCAAAGAAATACTACCTTCAATATACTTTCCCACCAGTACAAATTTTGCATGGCTAAGGCTGACACCCATCTGGAATGTTTTAAATAAAACTTTAAAGATTTGTTTGTTAGTGGTAGGTTTTGAGAAGGTTGCGTGCACAGAGTCACTCCCCAGACAGGGAATGAATGAGTGAGCAAAGTCTGCGGACCCTGAGGCACCTAAAGGGAGCCCTGGGATGCTCTGAGCTGGGAGTGGAGAGGAAGGCTCTAGGCAAGAGCACATTTCCTTTCTCCTGTGTAATCAACCAGAGACAGCCCCTTCTGGGTGCACAAGTTATTCTTTCTTGCTACCAAAACTGAATCTTTTCCTAGGCACTTCCCTTCACTCCTAGCACATATATGAGGTAGCCTGCCCACATTATTCAGAAAAGGGAGGAACATATATTAAACACAATATCTTTGCCATGTCTGTAGTTGCTGGTATTAAATTTTGCACTTTCCTTAATACCTATATTTGTAACATGAATTTGGCTTATTTGCCTGCTGTGCTCTCTCCTTTCCCTGTAGCAAGAGCTCAATTTAGGTTGAAACACTGTCTCTTTCCCTTGCACTTCTGCTTATCTTCTTAGTCTGATTTACTGTATCAATTTTAAGGACATTGTGTATCTCTATTCCCATGACTTTTGAGGCCTGAGAAGAATTCTAAGCTCAAAATATTTTAAATTCAAATCAGACTAAATCAAGGAACTACCAGACCATGCTTGGGTCTTGCTTACTGTCTAGATAGCATCTCAGTAGGCTGCAAAAGCAGTTTAAGTAATGTTGACACAATAAGAATGCATACATACTTAAAGCAAAGCTTAGTAGCTTTGAGACCTTTGAGCTTTAGAATATACAGAGGCAACAAACACCCTTCCATTGCTGTGGGAGCGAAGCATTTGAGCAGTGATCGCACCCCCGTGCCTTGGGGAGCAGAGGACTCCACACAGCAGTTTCACAAGGGTTTTTTTGGGGAGCAATGATGGCCCACGCAGCCTAAAATGAACTCAATGATCATTTGCATCAAAGCCATCTCAGCTGAAAGCCGAGCTTTATCCAGGTTGAAAGCAACCCAGAGAGGTTTATGGGTCGGTTTTTCAGTGCACTAGTATAAATTGTGTTGCCTTATCTGAAGAGTTTGCATGGAGATGGCAGAGGCTGGCTGTGTAGCAACTGCTAGTGGAAGAAATGTTCAGAAAACAGGGAGTTTAATATATGTACTTTGCTCTTAATGTTGACACATGGCTGGTTAAGGTGTGGTGTGTAGTCAGTGTAGCGAGTCAGAAAAGCTGTATACACTGAAACTGTTACACACTGGATAACTTTTATGAGAGGCAATTTTCAATCAGTTATAAAAACACGTGTTTCACAACGTAAACTTTTCTGCTCAAAAACGGAAGTTCTAATTTTTAGCTGGCAGACAGTGGTTTTCCTCAGCAAGAAGGAAAACATGAGCAGTGAGTTATTGTGTGGAAGAGCCTTCCATGATTTCAGAGACAAACACTCCCAGTTCAGCTTAGACTAGCACTGCTATCTCTTGTAGATGTCAAAGAGCTGAAATACAGTAAGGCCTCCTTATTAAAAGGACATACTTTTATAAAAATATGTAGCTAGGATTCCCATTTCAGATGATCTAATACAAGATCTCATCTCCTCTGTTTCTTTTAGAGCAACAAAGCACATTAACCCTGCTATTTCTAGCTTCAGCTATAAGCTAGAATCCACTGTAGCAAAAAGATGTGTGTCAACTGGGAGAAGTAATGTTTGGAGGCAGAGTAGTGCTGGCCAATTTGATCCCTATTATGGCTGCAATGTGCTGTAAAGATTCAAACTGACAGCTAGGAAAACACTTTTGTATGAAATGACTTTAAGATGACTTTTTTGTTTCCTTTTTCAACACCCTTTTTTCTTTTCTTTTTTTTTTCCTACCCTAGTCTTTTCCTTAAATAAACAAATATATTCTGCTCTCTGAAATTCTGTTATTAAGGGTAAGCTCAAATGACAACAGTAGGTAGAGGGCTCATTGCTTATCTGGAACTGAATAATTACAGTGAAATGCTGTACAAAGCAAACCACCTCAGAGTATTTGTACTCTAAAATGGAAACTGGGACATGTACTTCGCAAATCTAAAAAGATCAGTCTGAGGACTTACATCACTAAGTGAGAGAACTCAAGAGCTTGCTCTCAGGCATTGACCAGCCTTCCTGTATCAAAAAAGTAACAGAGATCACTGATAACACTGAATAATTCCCAAATTATCACAAGAGCCCTGAGGACCCTAAATAAATACACCTAAGCTGGGACAAGTTTTCAGAAGTGCTAAATGCTCTGCAGACACCCCTGTAATCAGGGGCAAAAGAAACCACAGCAAAACCTCAAAGAGCGACCATGTTTTTTGCTGGCCTCCATTCAGGAGATGAGGAGAAAGAGGAGGGCTCTGCTGGCTGCCACTTACTTTTTTGGAGCTGCTCTTACACTCTTGACTCACATGCTTCACAAGCAGGTAAAGCATATGTTAACTTCCATTTTCCCACTTTTCTGAGGCCCTGGAGAAGTTTTGCCCCTCTTTCTCTCTGTTGCTGTACTACATCCAAACAGAAATACCTGGGAGCGCTTACAGGTCTGAGCTCACTTCCTTGTCATGTCCCACACCAGACCACAAGAGCAAGGCATGGAATGGGATACAGGGTAACAGGAGAACAAGACACAAGATATGACTCCTCAGACACCTAATGTAAAATTTCTAAGTACAGCCAAGAAACCTAGTTCCATTCCAGTTTATTTAATCTAGTAAAATTATTTTGGGTAAACCAGTGGAAGTACCAAGATAGCAAGTAAAAAAAAAAAGAAAAAAGTGACTTAGCTCCTTCTCTAATTCAGTAAACTCATAACTGTCTCATTCAGTAAAATAATGAGGTGTGCTATTTTATAAGGGATTATATGAGATGATTATTTTTAATCAATTAGGGTGTGGCAAATATTGTGCCAAGCAGTCCTTTAAATTAATGGTATGCTTTCAGCTAGTCACATGGATCATGCTGATCATCTGCATTTACACACAGCAGAAGAGAAGATCATTTCTAATTAATAAATACATTTCTAGCAAAAAAAAATGGTAAGTTAGTAAACTGCATAAAAAGACAGTGTTAATGAAAAGTTAGTAGAAACACCTAGTTATCCCTTTGAATGTTACCTACAGAAAATGGGCTCTTACAGAAACTGCTGACTGTAAAGGGACACTATTAATACAATGCATACTTAATCTGTAAATTTATTGTCAAAAGTATTGCAAAGGATAAAACCTTTGTGAACTGCATCACTTAATGACAACACAAAAACACTTTTACACAAACCCCTTTTTACACCTGCTAAGTAATAAAAGTACTTAATCATGAGATCTCAGGCTCAGTTGTAAATTAGTTGAAAAAAACCAGTGCATGAATAAAATATTCTCTGACTGCCACTTGGAGGTTCTAAGCTACACCAGTCCCTGGTCTGATCCATTTATAAATGATTACAAAATTCCACCTGAAACAGCTGAAGTTTCAAGACAACACATGTTACAAAAATCCCCCACCAAGTCTAATACTTTTTGATACAATGTTTACAGAAGGCTAATGACAAATGATCAAAACAAAATCTGTAGTGGTGATAACGAATTATATCTGTGTGCATCTACCAGTTCAGTTCCTCTGAAACAATTAACTGAAGATAACAATTAGGCAGATACTATCATAAACAAACAGCTATGCTGCTCGTGATACCTGCCTAACAAGGTCTCCCCCAGGATTTAAAATTTAACTCACTAAAATAATTATTGTTCTAGAGTAAAAATAGGGTACAAAAGTATATCATTAAGACCATATTTTTCTTGTAGAAACCAGAAAAACTAGAAAACTAGATGCCAATGCAAGAACTGGCTAAAGGAATTTATTAAAAATTCTCATCTCTATCATCAATCTATTTCTGGATTAGATTGAGATATTGCCCTTCTAATATAAAACATTTGAAGTTTGATGTCCAGTAATTCTATTTTAGGAAGCATTAGGCACTGTAACCCTGACTTTCAAATAGGGATAACATTAATAGATCCCTTGGATATTTTTGAAGTTTTAGATCTATCATTCACCATTAAAAATCTTAAACAACCTAAAGATACATGGAAGCAGAGAGGAAAAAGATCTTTATCAAAGATCCCGCTAAAACATAGTCTTGAAAGTTCACACAAAAGCAATCAAGTGTGTATGAGACAAGACAGCTCAATGTTTCTACAAAATTGCTTCATTACAGAAGAAAAATAGCACAAACAGTTTTTCAAAGAGTGAGCCTCTTGCAGGAGATGAGGTTTTTCTTTATACCAAGACCTTCACTTCTCAGTGGACAGGCATTTCAAACTGATTCTTCCAATTACTGTACCCCAGTGAAAAGCATCAAGTAACATCAGAGAGAGCTTCAGCTTGTCTTCCCATTCCCCTCAGTGAAACGCATCTACCTGGTTAGCAATGCATGAATTGCTCAACAGAGCATCAAGAACCAAGCTGAGGCATGTCATAGTGGGCATGGAAATGCCTTTTCATTTAAAATTTATTGTGACAGGTATTCATTAGTGATTTAAGGAAGCCAAAAACCTCTCCTGCCTCCTTGCACTCACCAGTATGCTGCAACACCAACCTTGGCCCAAATGCCCATTCAAGTTACATATGGCAACGCTATCCCCCTCTCATGTTCCTAGTTAGGCCAGTACTCATTTTAAAAACCCACTTTATTATGGACTTGCAGACTTCCCCTCTACCACCTCTGATTTTTGCCATATTCTAATTGCTCAAAATCTGTTTGCCATTAGTTCACAAAAATTGCAACCGTAAAATGCGGCTCATAGCATTCTTTAAAGCTTTTCTTTTAAAGTGTCTACTTTTGCCCCATCCTCAGGTAACCCTTCTTAAATTTTTCTTTTGCAATAGTGGATGGTAATATCTGTGGATAAATGGGTTATTATTTGAAGTGTCAGATGAATGGGAAGAAAAATTTCTAAGTGAAAGCAGCAAATGCCCACAAAGTAGAAAACTGCTTTTCAAAACATCAGACTTTTCCAAATTAAACCAGTTCTTCTTAATAGAAATTGTCACATTTAGGAAGAGACTTTCTTTGTGAAGTCTGAAAATAAAAACATTGTGATCTATTGAAGATGATAAAGCCAACATCTTCCCAAATATCCTTATTTTTGCACTATAGATTTTTGAAAGAAGACAGAACATGAAAAACCAAAAAACTATTAGGCAATTATTGAACTTGCATAACATTGTTTGAAACATTAGAGAAATTCTTTTCTAAGATGTTAAAGTTATGTTTTCTCTCTATTTAGAGTAAAACACCTGCAATACTTTTATGCTCATTATTACCAGCAGAAACCCCTGAAATTATGCTGACAAGTTGTTTCAACAGGATTTTATTTAACAGATGCAACAAAATATGACCAGCTTTCCAAATATTGCCAAATAGGGCAAAACTTCTCTTTTAACTTAGCCTCAGTTTTTAAAGAATATTCCTGTTATAAAAACAAGGTTTTGTCCATATCCTTCTAACAGCTCTGCCTGCAGAGATGTCACCTCCCTGTTTTCTAAGAAACATGATTCTCATAATGTAAGAAAATGCTTCTCCTGACAATCTGCTAGAGAAATGTATGCATAAGTACCTTTTTCAGTAATATAAACACAAAATATAATGATCACTATGACCATGGGAGCTAAATGCAGAGAAAAGCCTCTCTGAGCACTTGCTACTGGCTGTTGTGACTCTTCAAAAGCCAGGAGCCACACAAAGCCCACAAGACATGTGTACAACAAACAATAATGTCCATGAGTCCTTCAGCATGAGTCCTCTGTACTGATTATTCCTACTCAGCAGCTGCTAAGTTAGGAGTAGCTGAAGGTGACAGCAAAATCAAGTTGAAAGCCTCACAAAGAGAACCAATCCCCTGGTGAAGCCATGCTGGATGCCTCCAATCACCTCCCTGTCTTCCATGGGCATAAGCAGAGCTTCTAGAAGGATCTGTTCCATGACCTTCTCAGGCACAGAGAAGTAAAATGCATGCAATAGGATTTAACACTGAAGCCTCAGAAAGCAAATAAATGCTCCTCTTGAAGTTACTCAAATTCTATTGTGTTGCAATTTTTAAAAAAAAAAATCTTTAGAAACAAGAATACCAAGTTAATTTAGCTCCTAGATTTCACATGATGCCATGCAATAAAACTGTATCTTCCTGCTCTGGCATTGTTTCATTATAAACTAATTGAGACTACAGAATGGCACATGTCATTTTGAAACTCTTCCAATTATCTCTGGGGGGGAAAAAAAATTGAAAAAAAAATCAGATTAACTGGTTTTTTCTTCTTGTTTTTTGTGATACCAAATGTACAGTTTGACTAATTTATCTGGTTTGCTTTTCTGCCTATACAAATGAAATCATTTCCAGAAGCTCATTAGGAGTAATAGCACCTAATGTAATAGTAAAAGGAGGGAAGGGTCAGCCAAGGTAAATGGCCATACTAATCAGGGCAAAAAAAAAAAAAAAAAAAAAAGTGAAATTCAAATTCATCTATGTATGTCTATACTTGCCCACACAATTCATTATTTAACAACAATATTTAATAATTAGTGTGACTTGAGTAGATTGTGCACTTCATATACCTAAGTAGACACGGAATGCTGAGTCAAACTATCAGATCTGGTTGTTTTATTGAAAAATCACCAAGAATTATAACATTAATACAATTAATATGTTTCAAAACAAGCTTCTTTTTGGGAGACATTCAGACACACAAGGCAGATTTCACAATAAATGCTTGTCTTTCTCAGGAGCTCTGAATTTTATTCTGAACTTGGTGTAAACTGATGCTGTGAATAATTAATTTGAAGACTACTGCCTCTGTTCATTTGTCAGTAAAGCAAATAAAATGATGATGCCCAGCAAGATGAAGTACTTCAGGATTTCTTGGGGACAAGAGTACAGCTAAGTGACTATACACCTCACTCATTCAATGGAGGGCACTCCAAGATAGGTATGTTGCTCACAACCTTGGGATGAATTTCAAAGCTGACAAAGTTTCAAGCCAGACTTGTGCTAGAGCTTTAACTTACATAATTGTTATGCATAACAGCCCAGCTAAATTTATGAGTCAAGGTTATATTTCTTCCCTATATGTGAAAAATAGAAAGCAAATATAGTTTGAAGATATGTGGTCTTTTGTTTTCTTGACACACCAGGAATCAAACGGACAATGTAGTTTCAAAAAAGTGATTGTTGTAAACAAATAACAAATTTCAGCTACAAGTTTCTAGGCATGAATTTAATTGCAAGACTCAAACATCATGTGCAGGGAGTTACAAGATTATTTGCAAATCTCCTGGCAAATTTACTGCAGGGCCTTTCTGTGAATTGCTTGTGGTCCCTTTCCTATACATTATATCTCAACCTCATGAAGACACATGGTCATATCTAAAATAGATTACAGGTTATCTCTCACCATGGGGGGCATTAAGATTTCTGAATGGGATAAATTTTTCCCTTTCAGTTCCCCATAGCCCTCTATTTGTTGCCATCTTATTGCAATAGTTCCATACCTTCTTGGTGATTTCTCATGGGCATCTCCTCACAGCACTTAATCCTTCTTCTTCACAGCACAACCAACAAACTCCAACTCTCTTCTCCACGAGCTAACCCACTCTTTTGTGGCACTTGTCTCCTTATTGGACACAGCTGGGGCCTATTAAGGGCAGGGCTGTTCCTAATCTTTGGTGATTGGTACAGCTGCACCTCCTCAGGTGTGAGACTGCCTTCTGCACTATTCTCTTACAGTCTATCTCTCCACAATCTATTTCCATATATGTTGTTACTGGACAGCATTCTGCCAGCCATACAAATCAACTGTCTGTGATCCAAACACTGGGAAACACCTACGCATGAATGGGTTTTAAATATGGTTGGGGGCAGGATTTTTTGTAGGGGGAGGGATAAGAGTTTTGCCAAAGGTGGCTCCAGATTCAGCACTACATAATCACTTGTAACTTCCACTTGTATCACACCATGATACAATGCAGCAATTGTCAGTAACACTTTTGTACAGCTGCGAAAGACCATTCAATTGCCGAAATTCACAGTGACCCAGAAGAAAAATGAATTTTGGTGCAACTGCACAAGCACAGTAAGGTTGGAACCAGAACTGGCCTCAGCATGCAACAATCCACCACCACACACCAGCTTTTCTGCCCTGAAATATTGTAATAGAGGATGGAACTCAAAGTCAGGGACTGAACAAAGCCAATAAACTTTTATAGGGATGGTCCATAGACTAAGGGCATAATATCTGTATATATTTATATATATGTAGAGATAGAGAGATATAGATAGATAGATAGATAGATAGATAGATAGATAGATAGATAGATAGATAGACAGATAGATAGATAGATAGACAGATAGATAGATAATCTCAAATGACCAGAAAGATGATGGTGGTTAACTGGGATGTATTGGGAAGCGTGGGATATAGGCATGATGTAAATGGTTTGGAATAAGGAGTAGATACTGTCCTGGATTTGTCAAGGATAGAGTTCATTTTCTTCGTAGTTGCTGGTACAGTCTGTATTTTATATCTCATATGAGAAGAATATTGAGGACACACTGGTGTTTTAGTTGCTGCTAAGTAGTGTTTACTTCAGGTCAAGGACTTTTCAGTTTCCTGTGCTCTACCAGTGACTATGACATGCAAAAATAGTTCTGTACTCTAGACATATATAAGTGCCTATCATACTATTTCAGTTATGGCCACTTCAGTTAATGTTGTTTTAGTTGTTTCTTAACCCCAGTTTTCATTATTTTTCCCCCTCCTCTCATTCAAAAGCAAAAGGCAAGGTAGAGAAACTAGCATCTTGAAACCATAATTATATTTCCTCAGGAAATACTGTCACCAGTAGCTGCCTTTAGTTTGTTTAAAACTCAAGACAATTTGGATTACTAGAAAATGCAGAAATTATTTGGTTATTTCTGTACAGTTTTATGCAGAGGTACTTTATTTTTAAAATAATGGTGCTTTTCATTTTGCTTTAGCCCAAGCAGCAGAATTATGTTTCCCATGCATGCCATATTACGTGACAAATAATAAAGATCTGAATCCTCAAGAGCTGTAACTTGAAATACTGGCTTGAATGAATGCTGTCCCTAAGGAAAAGTAATGTTAAATCTTATTTCAAACAGCGAAGTGCCAGCTTATAAAAGCTGAAAGTCTGGCTGGAGAGCTTTTTGGAACAGACTTTCTGTTGCAATGTTTTGCCCTTCTGCCACCAGTGACAAACCACGAGCTTCTGGATTCCTGGCCCGGCCATGCAGGTTACAATTGGTATACTGAGGAATTCAGTATCGATGTGAATGCACCTGAGCTTGCAGCCTGGAAGGCCATATAACCAGCAAAAATAAACAACAAGCCACCAAACAAGCAACCTTTTACTTACCATGGCAGGAAATACATGCTGGAGACACAATTGCTCATGAGCACTACAACAGGGACTCTGGGGCAGGGAACATGGTTTTTCCAGAGTCCCTCCAAAACAGCTTCCAAGTCTCCGCAGCAGTGAGCAAGAGGACTCAGAGGCCCAGTTTGTGTGACGAGCATCAGAGTCTGATTTTCTAGAATATAATGTTATTTAATATAAAGACCTTCTGTGAGTTAAAATGAGTTCAAATTATTTCAAATTTGTTTTTATAAGTAAGTTCTTTTATTTTGTAAAGAAGCATCTTTTCCTACTTTTTATTCCAGAAACTTTTTGTTTTGGTTTGAGATTCATAATTTTAGAGGGAAGGGAACTAATGATTAATAACAACATCAAAGATCAGAGCCATAGCCTATTAGGCATATCATTTAGTACAGCTGTCTGGTAATACTGTGAAAGTGTTTATACTCAAATATAATTTCTTCTTATCCTGTTTTAAATACCAGAATACACAACATTTTTAAGTCCACTGAGGGTTTTTTTCCAAAGTAATTCTCAATATCCAAAGAGTACAGTACCCACCTTGCAAGAGATGTCATTACATTTGCTGTGGCAGGTCATAGCCAGTGGGAAAATTGCCTTTGGTGGATGGGTGCAGTTATACCACTTCAGAGCTACTCAAGAACTGCTCTGAACATGGAAGCAGAGTTTTACAGGACTTCATCACCATGATTCTGTGCCATTAAATTACACAGAGGTCACTGAAGGTCTTTGCCTTGAGACAATTTCAGTTTCACACAACAGAATTTCATTACACAGCAGTCACTATAGCACACAGTGATGGCTTTTACACTAATAACATTCAGTAATGATTTATATCACGCTAATTGTTAAGTCTGTGCTCCCAGTGTTTTTTACAATATAATCAATCATAATATGATATTTTTTTATTTTCTAAATATTATTAATAAGAAGCTTCTAATCGCCCATTTACATGATTGAGGCTCCTCTGCCAAAAGAAATGTTACTATTCAGTAGGGTATGATTTTTTTAAGGAACAAATGCACTATTGAATATGGGTTGAGGTACTTCTCAGTCTAAGTGGTTTTAGAGATTTTTTACAGTTTGCAGGGGATGAAATGATCCAAACTCTAGCAATTACATACACCAAAAGCTGAAAACAATCAAAGCTCATCTTTATTTTCCTCTTTTTCCTAAAGGTCAATTCCTTTAAATAGGCACTAATGAAATCATAGGACAAAAAATAGAAAACATTAAAGGGACTAAGGAGATAATCGGAATTATTAGGATTGTAGAAGGTTTACAAGGAGAAGTTATATTTATTTAATGAGGAAAGCTAGGCAATCAGCCAAAAAAGTCAAACCAAATTTAAAATAATGTAGTTTCAGATACAGGTATATAGCAGTAAGCTTGAACATGTTTATCTAGACTATGCCCAGATCATTCTTGCAGACTTGGTTTGAAACTCAGAAGTATGCAGAATATCTACAGAAGAAAACCCCAAAAACATTGTAGGAGAGGCAAAATGTGCTATGCTGCTGCAGAATTTATGGGGATTGCATGCTTTTAAACTGAATATATCAGAGAGGTAAATTCATGTACATTTAAATTTTGCATAACACTGCGACATGTTTTGCCAGCAGTAATGAGAGAGTCTATTCTGAGTTTGAAATAAACAGGAATTAAAAATTAGTATGAACAAAAAAAAAAAATCAGAAATTATTTGTAGCCTCGCCTGATTATTTGTAGGCACCTGACAACACAATATGCCTGCTAGAGGAGCTGAGGAAAACCTCCTGAGACCTGATGAAATCCCAGACAAGATTGAATTTCTGGAGTCAGCTCATCTAAAATATTACACAACATGTTCATGTAATAGCCTCAACTGCTGCAGCCACAGGGCCTGAAGATTGAAAAGGACAAGAAGGAAAGAGACCACTCAAATGAGACAGTTAGATTAAAAAATTATATGCTGTCACTCAAATTTTAATGAAAGCATTGAGATTTCAATCTTTTCACGTTTTTCTGTTTCACACAGTACCAGGATTTTTTTTTTAGGCTAACTTAGTAACCATCTTTGTATTGTCAGAGAATTTCATCCTTATTTTTCCATTCTTAGTGTATGCATAATGAAAACATCCTGACATATCAAGGACGGGTCTGATGAATTTACCAGAGATTACATTCAATTCACTATCGAAGAAAAAAGTTGCAATAAAGTCTCACAAGAATAAAATTGTGAATTTTGGTCGCAACTTCACAAATGGGTATATTTGAAAGGTTATAAGGAGGAATTCTTCAAATGGATGCCCAGAGAAATTAAACAAAAGTCTAGGCAGGGAAGAAAATTTTATTCTCTAAGCTTCAGGCATGTTGCCCAGACACAGCCACCCCACACTGAACTTTGGATCATTTTATCTGAGCATTAACCACTGGGCAAACCCCGGGCTCAAGGAAACTGTGGGTTCCAGAGAATCTCTTGAAAATTTTTGTGTATTGACACACTTGCATGCACCCTGACTGAAATAATTTGGTCCAGAAAAGTGTCTGCAAAACAGAGCATTTAATGGATCTAGTACAAAAGATTTTCTTTTCTTTACTGAAGCTGCCATGCTACAGCGTGTTATACTGCTACTCTCTAGGCCCATTTCTGGTTCTTTTCTCCAGAAATTTTTAAGGGTAGATACTTCTACAGTTGATATCTTGAAGCTGGAAACTTGCAGAGTATGCTACACAGTTCCCGTGTTAGCATGGACTTGCAAAAGGTGAAGCATTGTAAGAGAGCCCCCGCAAAATCTAAACAAATGAAGCAGCCAGAGCTCTCATTTCAAAAGGTTAAAAAGATGGATAAAAGAGGCTCTGTCAAAAAGACTAAGTGGTCTTCTGATGTTCTGATTAGCAGCAGGAATCCATTAGGAAGAGCTTAAGTGTAATTAGAATGGAGAGATTAAAAGAAATACAATAATAGAAGCATTCAGAAAAAACAGAAAGTGCAGAAATAGGCAACCTGCAACATAAGCAGAGGAGCATATAGTAGGTGTTTTTAGTAGTTTCTTGTGCAATATAGATTAGAAATTATTGTAAATCATGTAGGAAAGAGTGAGTTATATAAATAGGTACTTCTATCACACCTTTTCTTAGTTTGTCAGCAGAAAAATTAAGATATCAGTGCGAAATGCATCAGTATCAATGGCATAAGTAAACCCTAATCTACTGAATATAAGAAATGTAAAGAAGATTTCAGACAAATGCTAGAATGTCCGGAGCACAGGTTTTAAAACTTGACTTTATTTAAAGCTTTCTTGAGTAATTTAAGTTGAATTTGTAGAAATATTACCTCAGCCACTCCTGTTCACAGTCTGTAAACTGTGGGCATAAACAATGACATTGAATTGACAAGAATTTAATGTCAGAGCATAAGCCTGACTAAATTAAAAGCAAATGGCATTCTATTTATGAACTCAGGATACAGAAAATATTAAGGTCTGTCTTTAAACCAATGAATGCATCCTCAGATTTGCTGAAGCTCAGGCAGTCACCTAATTGTGACAACTATGAGCTCAATTGTCAGCTGAATTATTCTCCTAAAGGCTGATTTAAAAATAACACAGGTCATGTACAATTTTCAGTACTTTATAATTCTTACCCAATTTATTTATATTTAAACAAAACAGTTTCCTTCATATCATCATTACTTGAGAAGATCTGGCCTCTGCATATGTAGAAAGAGACTAGAATTACTAGGAATATATAATTAATGAGGAAGTTTGCAATAAATATACATTAAGTGGACCAGCTATATCCTTTATTCATTAAGATAATAGCACATGCAAAAGTCACCTATTTAAGAGATATTAGCTTAAAAAATACACTAAACAACTGCAAGCAGAACTGCAATTTTCTATTTCTACTCTACTGCTAGGTCTTATTGCTAACATGTAATATACTCAAGAAACTCTACATATGTCTCTCCACTAAAGCCCTACTACAAACGCACTCAGACTTTGGCAGATTGTGAGACTGACTGCCCACTGTCCCCTCACTGATACAGTTTTCCTTGCTCATTACTTGTTTTTTCTTGTTTCTAAATGCAGCTGTTAATTGCTTTAACCTTTAGCTGATTCCCTTGAACTCAGGAAATTTGTATTTTATTACAACTAAGCTAAACACAATTTTAAATTCCATTCTTATTAATGCAGTTATAACAGTGTAAATGAGATTTTTAAGAATATTCAGAAATCAGTCTAAGTCCTATGCCAATTGGTCCAATTCACGACATGGAAATGTCAGAATTTCTGAAAAACTGACGCATGCTATTGTCATTATAATGGAGCCTCCTTCTTAGAATTGTGTCTGCTGTATCCTAAGTACCATACTATAGTCACTGCTTTATATTATTTAACATAACATTTAGCAGTTACTAGAATTTAAAACAAATCAGTTCAAGGGTGAAAGAATTAAACTGTGTTTGATAAACTTACTTTATTTTGTTACTTTATTGTTTATTACTGAACATTGTAAGAAAGATTGTCACAGCCAGATATCCCTTTATTTTAATTAATACATTTGTAATAGCATGAGTAAAATTAATGCAAAAAATGCAAATTAAGATCCAGCTATTAACATGCCAAATTTAGATTCTTGTGTCTGTATCTACTGCCTCCCCCAACATGACTTAGGAGAACTTACACAGCAATTACTCCACAGAGCTGTCAAGACATTTTGCAAAAGATCCTCTGTAGATGGATTCAGTGAAGTACTAAAAAGCAAGGAGAATAGTTTCCAGATTACAAACTATTTAAAGAACAAGACCAGACTGGAAAGCAATGCACATTTATATGGAA
The DNA here is from genome assembly GCF_028769735.1 of Zonotrichia leucophrys gambelii. Classification (NCBI taxonomy): domain Eukaryota; kingdom Metazoa; phylum Chordata; class Aves; order Passeriformes; family Passerellidae; genus Zonotrichia; species Zonotrichia leucophrys. The sequence continues at coordinate 20,941,532 of NC_088173.1, read as the reverse complement.
CACTTTTTGGTTTGTAGCTAGGTGATCAGATTAAATGCATCATCACCCTGAGGTCTCATTACAGTCAGTGGCAGAAGACCAGCTGAAAGGCCCTGGGAGCTGCCTATTAAATTTAAGTATCTACACAATCTGTGTTTCTTTCTTACACTTCCTATTAAAAACACACTGTGGGTGTCTTTCAGCTCCAACTTCTGCCCCAACCATGTCCTGCAGCTCAGAAGTGAAGCCAGTTGTACATCTGCTTCCCACCCAGCATTTCTCTGTGAAATGAAAGCTAGATGGAGACCACAGCAGTTTCTCTGTGGGATTTTGATGGGAGGGCCATACCTATTGACATTCCCAGGCATGCATGCTCCAAAGCCTCCAAGCTGTTCATCCAAATGAAGAAAGAATCTACAAGTTACTTTTTTCATCTTCCATTTGTATTCATGATTGGCCCCATAGTCAAATTGCTTTCACAGCCATTTTACCTTATTGCCTGACTTCCTTTGGCATCCCTCAGTTAAATGTGAGCTGCTGGTCCCCAGATTTGAACAGTATTAAGACAGAGCTATTCCCCAGTTTGCTGCTATGATTCCTGTGCTGTTTGACAGCATAACTCTAAACCTATTTACTTGAATGGACTATTTAAAATTCCATGCTCAGTTTCCTGTCTGTGACTGCTACATCCTAAATTATTATATTAAAATCCAAAATTGCTAATCCCACTGCCATCTGTAGCACTCGCGTAAATCTATGAAACAGTTTTACTGCAAGTGCACAAACAGCCAATGTTCCAATATAAGCTGAATGAAGACTTTGCTTTAGATAATCTCACTTTCCTTATATATATATTTAGTAAAAGATTTGTGGGCTTGCTGTTTAGGACAATCTTTAAAATTAATATGTTTCTTTATATAGTATACAATTCATCAGCATCTGAAGAGCAAGAAGTACTAAGAGCTAAAGATGGTGTCTCCTTTGAGCCTGGGATGCTGGAGCTGAACACTCACAAGAGCTTTTCCACAGGCCCTGGTGCAGGTGCTGATCTGCTTGGAGGTGCCACAGGAGCATTGCTGACAGAGATGAGGGGTTTTTCTGTTTTGGTGATGTCTGTGAGTTACACTCTCTGGTAACTTTAAATTTTGATTTTGGACATTCGAGAGGTTGCTTCCTTCCCTTAGCAAGGGAAAACCTGGTTTCCTCGCACAGGATGTTCACTTTGTTCCGTTTTCTTCAGCTCATCAAGGCACTTTCTTTGCATTGGCAAAATTGTGGAATTCCAGCTCTGGAATTTCTCCATCATAATGATCACCAGGTTCTTGGACTACTTCTACTTTTTCTTTTATCTCAACCTCACGGATAGCGCCAGCAGCCCCATTAATTTCAGCCACCAGCAGCCGCGGAACGCCCGCCGCGCCGGCCGCGCGCCCGCCCGGAGCGCTGAGGCTGCTGCACCGCGGCGCCGGAAGAAGGCTCGCTCGCCATGGTGCGTGTGCCGGGCAGGGGATGGCGATGGGGATAGGGTCGGGAACAGCGACAGTGATAGGAATAGGGGTTGGGGTAGGGGTGCGGCTCCCGCAGCCTGCGCTTATGGGGACGCGGTGTTCCTGGCCCCTTCATTGCCTCCGGAAGCGGCCCCACCGCGTCCTTGAGGAGGAGAGCCCGCTGGTGTGCTGGCCCTGTGGGCCGGTACTGGCGGTGAGCCCCCCGTACACATGAAAACTGCTGCGTTCCCACCCGGGGGTTCGCGTCCTTGTGGGCCGGTGCCGGCGGTGAGCCGACCCTGCACATAAAAACTGCTGCGTTTCATCCGGGGGGTTCGCGTCCTTTTGGGCCCCTGGCAGGCCGGGGCCAGGCGCGGTCCGCCTGTGGAGCAGGTGGGAGGTGCCGCGGCCTGAGAATTCCCGAGGTGTTCAAAGTGTGTCTTTAGCCTTTGGATGGATGTCTTTGACACCATCTTTTTTTTTTTTTTTTTTTTTTTTTTTTTTTTTTTGGCAGCCCTAAGCACTGATGTTATCATAGAGAATTGGATGTATTGCTATTAGAGACTACTAGTCTCCGTTTACTGATGGCCATTTATTGTGATGTAGGAAAGCCCCCTTGCTTTAAGGTGTTTCTTTTGGGTGCAGTTAACTAGCACATTATTTCATAAAGTCATTTGGTTCTGTTCAAACATTTTCTTACCAGAAAGTAGCATAACTTAGAGCAGTATTACCATACTCTGGAAATTTGTGAGCTGTATTCCCTCTCTGTGCAGTGTGAAGGGGTACAGAAGGGAAGCCTCTGGCTGCTCCCTGGTGTGAAGCATTCCAGTGATCTCTGGGGAGGAACAAGAAAATCGCTTTTATTACATTGTACAAATTACACGAGACTCTTGTCAGAAACCCAGATAAGAGCTTGAATGGGGACATTTTTCTGCAAAGGTACAGAGAGCTAATATTAGTTTCCTAGCTACAGAGTTCTACAAAGTAGGTATTCTGATAGTAGTCACTAGGTAAGATTTCTTACAGTATTTCCTGTGCTCCAGTGGTTTTGTTACAGCATGTACTGGCTTCAAGTAATTTTGTTATTGAAGTAGGTGAAATTGATAACATGTTACTGAAAGTTAAGGGCCTTCTTAGATATCAGTGCATGACCTTTTCACTCTTTACCATGGTGTATACTTCTTCCCTTTGATGTTTTACTCAGCCTTGTTAGTGCATAGTATCTTTGATGTCTTTTCAGCCAAAGTTAAGAAAACCTCAAGGAGGAAAGCAAGAGAAAAAAGTTATCCATCCCTACAGCAGAAAAGCTGCACAGCTTGCAAGGGAAGTACACAAGCAGGAAAAGAAAGAAAAGTAAGTTGACTGCAAAACCTCTGTACAGATCAAAGAATAACATCACCAATTATACTTTTTAATTGTGGTAGTGGACACGGACTGTTAGGCTGATATAACCACAAGAAGACAGAAGGGCCTGTATAACTTGATGCTGCTGCTGGGCCATGTGAAGTGACAGGTTTACATGCATTAAATCAGGTTGTACAAAGTGTGTAGTTCTGCTGCTTTACTTTGGGTGTTGTCCTTAGAAGTTAGATTTCTTGCCTTTGATAATCTGAATAGTATGATGCTGGTGATTTCACATGAAGGTGAGTCCCCTAGTTTGGTTTTACTTCAAGTTCAGTAAGGATCCTGCTTAGGGTCTAGCTGCTTCTGCTAAAATGCTGAGTTAATAGAAAAGAAAACCCAGAAACCTTCCTGCAGAAGGCAGACTTCTGAACAAAACTGTATAGTTAACTCCTCTTTAGTGGTTTTGTGCTGTTCCATGGAAAGTTTGTTTTTCTGCTTTTAAGCTTTACCTCCCCCTCCCACAGAGAGAAAAGACAGCTGGTGAAGGCTGGCCTTTAAATTACATTGTCTCAGCTTGCTTGTTGTTATGCATAAATATGTTTATTTAGGAAGTTACTAAAGCCAGCTTAAAGCATTTTCAGTCTAAGTATAGTAAAGCAGTACATAAACTAGATAATGCTGTATAAATTGTAGTGTCTGGATGGACCATGTGAGCTGAGCCCAAATACTCATTTGTCTGAAGCTGTTAAATTGGAAGCTCCTGGTCCAGAGACTGTGCAGTTTTATTGTTGGGATTGATGCACAACCTTATCCACAGCAGTTGCACTGTTGCTTTCCCTAGAAGGAGGGCCTTTGCTGCCAGAGTGGGGTCATGTAGCCTCCAGCAGGGCTGCTGCAAGTGTTCACAAGCAGCAGATGTTGATTGGGCAGATTCTTAATGTGAGAGAGGTTTTTCCTGCTGTTTTGTATTTTTTTCTGTGCTCTCTTACTATTGATAGTAATTTTTTATCGCAGATTATTTTCCTACTGCTAAATTGACCACTTTGTCCCTTAGCTCTCTCACCTTGTGTCATAAAAACCTCTCACAGTTCTTAGTCACAAAAGATGACTTCATCTTACTTGATTCTTAGTGCTTGCATTTGTGACTTCACCATACAGAAAAACATGCACAAGAAAACTCAGTGAAGGAGCAATACTTACTAGTTATTCATTGTGACATGGTACACTCAAAGCTTTTAGTGACAGTCTGGTGTGGTTACCCTGATATGGACAACAGTGCTGATGTTTCCTCTTGGAGTGCTACTTTTTCTTCCTCCTTCCTCTTGCAGCAGCAAAACGTTCAAAGGCCCTGCTGAAACTGAGATAGTCAATACCCACTGCTTTCCCCTCATCCATCCAGGCAGTTGTTTCATCACAGAAGGCTATCAGGTTGGTCAAACATGACTTACCTTTAGTAAATCCATGCTGACTACTCCTGATCACCTCCCTGTCACGCATGTGGATAGAGATGGCCTCCAGAATGAGTTGCTCTGTTGCCTTTGCAGTGATTTGGGTGGGGCTGACTGGCCAGTGGTTCCCTGAGTTCTTCTTGCCATCTTGGAAGACCAGGGTGACATTTGTTTTCTTCCAGTCCTGAGGTTCCTCTCCTCATCTCCACAACCTTTCAAAGATAATTGGGAGTGGTTTAGCTGTGGTGTCTGCCAGCTTCCTTGGCACTCATGGATGCATCCCTCAGGGCCCATGGCAAAGTCTTCCCCTCTGACATTCCTTAGCCCTGGTCAGAGATTCCTGAGGGCTGCTCTTGGCAGTGAAGGCCCATGCAAAGAAGGCATTTGGTATTTTTGCCTCATCTCTCCTCTGTTGCCAGGGTGCCCCTCAGTTCAGTAAGAGCCCTATGTTGGCTTTAGTTTTCCTTCGGTCACTGATGTGTTTGAAGAAGCCCTATCCTTGCTATTTCAATCTAGGCTGATTGTAAAAAATGTAACTTCTCATTTTGCATAGGGAAACCATTCTACCAAGAATAGTGTGTCAGTTTTCACCATTCACAGCATATTGTGATAGTAAAATGATCTTATGTTTTGTGTCTTTATATCTTATAAATAGGATTTCTACATCTTACACTTCTGGGGCCTGAACAGTTAACGAACATTCTGTACTTTGTAGATAGATCACTTTTGTTGTGGTGTTCTACAAATCAGTTGCACTAAAAACATCCTCCAATTCTTTATGTTCTATTTTCTGTGTTGTCTTGGCTTAAAGAGCAATTTAATTTGAAAGACATGAAAATGATTTTTTTCCCCCTTAGTTTTTAAAAAACTTATTAAGGCTTCCAATTTCTTTTGAATCTCTATTTTTACTATCAGCTTGGTAAATTCTCAGGATTTTTTTTTAAATATTGGGAATTAAACATGTGTTGAACTTTTTTGTTGTAATTACTTAGCTTTCTGTTTCTGTAATATAATGGTGAGGCTTGGATTCATTTTGCATAGCTCTGAAAAAGACAGGACAAATTTCTGATGCTGTGAATGGAGGAAAGCTTTCCACTCCTACACTCTTGGGAAAAAGAAATAGCTCACACCAGTTTTATACTTCTACATTGCTTCTGCAGGTCTATTAAATATCTTTAAACAATTTTCCAAATTGCTTCTATTGAATGACAGCCCTGTTCTCTGGTGGAAGGTTAGTACATCATTTGGAGGTAAATAGAAGCTGCCTTGTAATCTCTATAGAATTTTCTTCCTTAGTCCCGTCTACAAATCTGGCATTTTTTTGACCTTGCTTGTTATTGTGTAGAAGTTGTCTGAAGTATGAATAGGACACAAAACTAGAAATGAAATTCTCAATGTGATCTCACTAGGTCTGAGTAAAGAGGATAATTGCTCTGTACAGGCTAGTGCACTTCTGCAGAATGGAAAAACTGGATTAGAGTACTCAGTGAATGTAGGAAGTCCATAGAGGTCATCTGTACTACTTTATTAAGCTGTAGATTTCCTTGCCAGAGGATGCTTTAATTGTGGCTGGCTAAATTTGTGCAGTAAGATCTTTTTGAACATACATACATTTTATCTGTTGATTATTATTTAACACAAAGGCGTATGGTGTAGGAATGTAGGAAACCTTTGAATGGTATGTTACGGGAGGGTGAGAATATCTTTCATAGAAGTCAATGTTTTTGGGTTTGTGTGGTTTATTTTGCTTGTTTTGCTCAGGTTTTGTTGGTTTTTTTCCCTTTGGTGCTTGTCTGGAGACAATTCAGGACTAGAGACAGTTTAGGCTTCTATTTGCTTATTAACTTTCCTATAGGATGGAGGGAAGGAAGTAACTACTGTGACTGTTCCTGTTTATGTTATACAGAAAGGAAAACTGCATTAAGTTGTGAGATGCATATTGCAGTATCTTTTGCCCAAATGAGATAGTAAAAAAGGGTAGACATTTTCCACAAGGAATTTGAATATTTTAAATGCAGCACTGGGAAAAATGAGGGAGAAATTCTGCATTAAGTTGCAGAAGTCTTTTGCAGGCTCCATTGTCCACTCTTCACTGCAAGCATTCGTAACAAAACATGACAGCAGTTATAAGTTTACTCTCCAGAAACTGTGACTGCACTACAAAAGACCAATCTTAACCATAATAAGAGGAGACAAACCAATTGCTTTTAGAAAATTGGCTACAATCTTAAATCATCTTGTTCACTTCAATTACACTTTTTTTCTTGCCTGCATCCGTCTCCTCTCAGTTGTCTTCAAGGTCTAATGAGCAACAACAACTTGCAGTGTACTACTACCAGTTTATTCTCTTAATCTACATGTGAATTCTTATTCCTTTAGGCAGCTTGTTTGCTCTGTTAAATAATTACATGGATGTTTTTTATGAGACAGCAATAGCTGCTTCACTGGCAGTAGTAGAACACTGACTTTTCTACACTTTAGGAAACCTGACCATAGTGAGAAATTAATGAAACTTCTGTAGTAGTGATGTACTAACACCAGTCATGTTTTCCTGCAACTGCAGAAATACCTGTCTGGTTTTGGTAGCTACAGCTAATGTAGCTGTGCTTTTTTTTTTTCCTGTTGTTTTCCCTCCTGAGTCAAAATAGACCCTTTCTATTGTGCACGCATGATAAATTTCTTAGTAGTCAGTGCATTTTCATTACAGATAAGCCAGTCTGACATGCTCTGAAACATGACATTTAAGGAGTTTTTACAGTACTGGGGTGTGAAGCGACCCTTTGGGAGTAAGCAATCTTAAAATGTTTCCTGGTATAACTCTGGGTGTGCTTTTTCTGAGGTTTTCCCCTGTCTAACCTCCTAATCTCTCTTGACCCACTGTGCTTCTACTTGTATTGCTTATGGCAGTGATGCTTTGTGACATACTGTTGCAGAGTCTTCATGAAGACCTGACAGACTCTTAGGCTTTTAAAATTATTTATTTTGAAAAGCCTGTCTTTTTTTTCAGAGCCATAGATGGCATTTGTATTTGTGGATATTATCAGGGAAAAATACTGAGTACGTAATCTGATTTGGAAAATACTTATTCATTGTTAGTATTTAGATAAGAACAGTTGAATACAATATCTGAGATAAAGAGCTGCTAAAGGAACATGTAGAATTTACTTTTAAAGTACTTAGTAAACATCAAGAAAACTACTAATCATTCTTACTAATAATCATTGCCTAAGCAGAGGATTTCTGGAAGGTGGGTAAAGATGAAAATCATCAAGAAACAACAGCCTGCCACAAGACTGTGTCCCTGGCCTTACCTCTCCTTCCTGAGCAAAAGTTATTACTCATTGTGTAAAGGGAGAGGAGAGGAAGTTTCTTTGACTCACCCGATTTGATTAGCCTCCCTGCTAATGCTATTGTCTTCTAGCAGTCACTGAGGTGAGGTTTTTATAAAAAGTGCAATAAGGCAACATCCAAGCTGATCATTCATTATTTCTCATACTGAAATTACTTGTGTGCACCAGGAGACTGAAGGTTTTTCATCCAGAAGAAAATGCTGGTTCTGTACTTCGCTGCTTTGATAAATAAATGATTTAGTGGCCCTTAGCAGGTGCAGGTGGCAGTTTGAAGTGTTTTAGAATGCAGATGTGTGAAATGATCCTGTTTAGGCAGCTTTCCTAGATGCCATCGTCATTTTCTCCATTTTTTCTGGCAAAGCTCTGCAGACAGGCTCATCTGGCAGCATTGCCTTGCAGGGCTCCCAGCAGGGATTGATGGTGTGGAGTTCCACTAAGGGAAGTGTGTCCTTTTCTTGGGTGCTGTTACCATCCAAAGCTCCCTGCTGTAAGTCCTCTGAGATAAAAGCCTGCCCAGCTTTTATTGATGGCTTCTTCTACACATGCTGGGGTAGCCATAGAAGTAAAAATTTCTTTAATGTATTTGTGTGTTGTCTCCTTATCGTACAAGTTTCATACCTTCTCGGTGTTCTTGTGGGCTGTTCCTCAGAGCACTGACTCTTTCCTCTTCACAAAGCAGCCAACTGACTCCACTTCCCTTCTCAACCAACCACCCCACTCTTTTATAGCACTTCTCACTGGTTACAGGTGTGGCCTGTTAAAGTCAGGCCTGATCCTAATCTTTGATAATTGGCCCAGCTGCAACTCCTTTCTACACTATCTTTATTTTCTTATATTCTATCCCACTACATTAGTGAATTCTTAGCAGTTCAAGCATGCTGCACATTTGCTTGTACATGGCTTTTAGGGAGTCTTCAGAGGATGAAATATTTCTTGAAAAATCGAATAGTTATTTAATAATGTAGGTTTGTGGACAAGTGACACAAGTATGTTTGTCTCTGGAAAAGTAAGGGTTTATCTTTTGATCCCAGTTTTTGTGGTAGATGATAGACTTCTGTTAGCTCTTACTTCAGTTAGCTCTAAAATGCTCATTAAATTTTACAGAATAAAAGGAATTTAATAAAAGAGATCAATAGCTTTGAACTGTGATGAATTTTAGCATTATTTGTTATTTGTCAATTATAGCCTTTATGATTTACTTAATCCATTACCAATTTTTCTATTTAATAATAATAATAATAAGTCAATTTTATCAGATGTCCTTGAATATACACTGAATATTCATGGCTAGGATATATTTTCCAGTGAAAAATTTCATACTTACCCCAATAATGTCTTGTTTTCCTTTCTGGATAACAACATCCTTTGATGCAGATTGAATCTGACACCTTCAGGACAAAAGAGTATGAGGCTTGGGATTTCCTGCTAGAGAACTTCTCTTTTTTGATAACTCCTAATTAGGATGGAAATTTATCCCAAATAGCACTGTATACCCACATCTCATAGAGAACAGAAGGTTTTTGAGTATCCTGCCAGAGATTCAAGTGGACTTAAAAGTCCTGTGAGACAGAGTTGGGGAGTTCTTTAATAAAGTTGTTAATTTTGCTTTCTTAACATATTAACTTACTGTTCACTAAGCACAAACTGTAATTATTACAAGCTTTAAGGTAACAGAATGATATATTTCACATTGCATGCTGGATTTGCAAGAATGCTGTGCAGTGAAATCTCCCAACTCATTAAACATACCACAAGAATATCAGAAATACTTCAGGAAATTGTGACAATCCAGCTCTTTGGTATAATTCCTTTTGTTGTGCTCTGAGAAAAATGTTGCATCTTTTTTTCTTCCAAGAAACTTTTTAGCTTAACAGGTAAACTGGACAAATTTCAGCTAGTAGTTTTACCAGAAAGTAGATCTTTTGGATGAAACATAAAAAGCTTTACATTATTTGGAATTTGTCAAATATTTCTATTTGAATTTATACCTTGACTTTCATTGGGACTGAAAAAACCCTCTACTTTTTGAGAATAGAATTAAAGTCATTGTTTATATGGTGCTCATTCCTGGCTAACACATCTGTTTTTTCTCTGCTAGGTTGAAGACTGACAAAGCTTTGCGTTTAAGTATTATTGGTAAGCAGAAACTTCTATTACGAGTACAGTTTTCAGTTTCTTAGTACAGATTCTAAGTTCTGTCAGGTTTTTAGACATCCAGTTAGAGCTTCTTTTTCTATAATCTGATTCTGCAATCTTCAAATAGACTTGGTTGAAATACTGAAATACCTGACATGTCCACTTAATATATACAGGATTGAATTTGGGGCTGAGCATAGCTAATCTTTAGTCAGTGTACACAACAGCAGGGCAGTATAGACCAAAGGAGTGTTTTGTACATCTGTACACATATTTTTTGTATTTGGTCTCCAAGCTGTTTATAATTGCTTGTAAAAGAAGATGATATATGTAGCTTAAAAGACACATTGTGTTAGTAAGTAAATTCAAAACTTTGAGACACATCCTGGAATATTTTTCTCTTCCATATGATTGATCCTGCAGCTTTTCAATTTAATCTGTTTAAAAACAGATATGACAACCAGAACTCTTACTCAGCCACTGTGTTGTTTTTTTTCCCCCTTTCTAAGTTTCCTTCCTAAGTAATTGATACAGTGATATTTTAGTTAGTTTCTCGTAAAACAAAGCCTAAATTTTTTCTTTTCATGGAAGGGAGGTATAAAATAATTCTGAAATGATGTGGAAATGTTTCTGTTACAGCTGCCTTCATACTTGATACCCACAATATCAGAGTCTGTGATACCATTCAAAATCTTGAAAAATGGCGGCGGGGGGGGGGCATTTAAAAACTTTGAGAAACTGTAATGTGTGTTGATGCTACAGTGGTGGTATAACCATTAATATTCAGTTTATTCTTGTAGGAGAAAAACTGCAATGGTTTCAAAGTCACCTTGATCCCAGTAAAATCGAGTACACAAAGAAGGAAGCTGGTGAACTAATTGAAAAGTAAGACTGGTGTTTAAAACAAGATTAAAAAGCTTGACTTGTCTTTAAAAATAATGTGATGATAACTCAGAGGAGGACTTTTATATTGCTAATTATAATATCAAGTAGATGATTTTGTGGCCAGTGACAAATACTGAGTGACGTCTATAGTCATATTAGAATTATTCAAATAAGTGTTGTTGTAGTTTCTTTTTTTTTTAAATTATTTAAGTATATCCCTAGTTTTTTAGTGTGTGGTGGACTTTAAATTATTTGGACAGTAGTAATCGCGTGCACTTGCTTGTTGGGTTATTCTGTGACACCTGAACACACAAATTTCATACTACTTACTCCTTGAGTCTCCAATAAATAAAAGAAATTAGAAAATAAATACAATTAGTAAAATAATTTATCAGACTAATTCTGTTTTGCAATTTTTTTTGAATGACTGCACCTAGCTTTTATGCATTTTACTTCTTTCAGTTATATGTGTCGATTCAATGCTGAACTGGAGCAGATTGAATTACAAAACAGTATTAAAGGCAGACAAGGAAGACAGCATGGTTCACGGGAAACTGTCATCAAGCAGACAATCGAACGTGAAAGACAACTCTATGAGGGCTATGGAATGGGTATGTAAAAGTATCAGAAAGAATTCAGTCCTCACACCTGCTCACAAGGCCAGAATCTAAGCAAACTTTCTAAGCATTGTCCTTATTTTTCTCTTTAAAGAAATTACCTAAATGCTAGGTGCTTGTGCCTTGCAGAGTTATTTGGAAGGATGGCCACTGTGAAGAAAAGGAGAAAAACAGATGGTGGAGATCTGACTCTCATATTCTACTTCTGCCTTTCTTTGTGCATCTCTGCTAGTACTGTCTTTTCAGGGCAGGCATATATAACCTGTTTTTTAAACTTCTAATGCACCTGCCTTGAATTCTGTACAGCAGCTGGTTCGACCTTCCTTAGATGGCTGGAACTAGGCTGAAGGGAAGCAGCAATAGTTTGGTGAAATAAAAAAGAAAAAGAGATCATAAAAGTGCAAAAAGCAAAGAGTTGTTTGGGGATAGTCAAGATAAGCAGTGAAGTGTTTGTATTTTGCCAGTAATGTACAGGTTGAAGCTGAGTGGTAAACTTGGCTTTAATACTAAATTATTATCCAGACATAATTGATCCTTCTAATAGTAAAATATGTTGTGGAAAACATGAAAAGTCGACCTTATTCTGTAGTTAGGATTCAAAGCAAAGCAAGGTTTGGGTTGTGTGTCATATTCCCTGGTCAGCTGTCCCAGCTGTGTTCCCTCCCAGCTCCTTGTGCACCCTCAGCCTCCTCACTGGTGGGCTGGGGTGAGGAGCAGAAAGAGTCTTATCTGTGCAAGCCCAGCTCAGGAATAATGAAAACACCTTGTTTTCATCAACACCATTTCCAGCTAATCTAAAATGCGGCCCTGTGCTAACTACTGTGAAAAAAATTAACTCCACCCCAGCCAAAATCAGCACACCCTGCTAATGTATTCTACAAATCAAGAAAATTAATGACTTTAAAATTTTGCCAGTGCAGCTGGCAGAGGAATTTATGAATATCTGTATGACTTCATGCATCATCTTTGATGTGTTAGAAGGAGAGGGAAAAAGTAATAGGAAAATAGATTTTGTGATTGTCATCAAAGAGCTTAATTGTAGAATGTGTTATTTTTGTTTTTTGCTTTTAAATTTTAGTTCTTTTTGTCCTTACTGCTTTGTGGAAAGCTGACAGAAAAAAGCAGTAAGGCAAGAGAAAAAGATGTCAAATACACAAGCACAACATAAAAATCGTGAAGAAGCTAGAAATATTGTAGGCAAAATTTGAGGTTATTAGAGAATTAGTAAGTAAAGCATTCACAGAGCACAGTGCAACTTCACATATTAAATACACTTTCAAATCATTCATTATTTGTTATCACAGCTGCTGCAGGTTTTGCTCTCTGTCTAGGACAGTGTTCATTCAGAGAAAATAGTCGCTGCTAAGTACTATAGCAACTAAATACTGTAATTAGAGATTGGGCATAAATGGAAATCAGCTGAAAACAGTGCTTTTATTCCTCTAGCTCATTATTAATCCTAGAAGCTTTAGTGAGTGGAGCTTTATAACTGACTTAGATTTGTTGGGTTTTTTCCCCCACGTTCTTGAACTCAGTGATTTCTTGTATGCATGTGCATTTGCTATGAAGAGACTGCACAGTATATATTCTTTTCATTTAGGGAAGTCTACTGAACTTTGATGCAGTCTATTTATATCATAGAATCAATTAAGTTGGAAAAGACTTCCAAGATCATTAAATCCAACCTTTGACCAAACACTACCATGTCAACTATACCATAGCACTAAATGTCACATCCAGTCATTTCTTGAACACTTCCCGGGTTGCTGATTCCTCCATCACTTCCTTGGGCAGCTCATTCCTATGCTTAACCACCCTTTAAGGGAAAAAACATCTGTCCTGACATCCAACATGAACCCTTCCTGGGTGTAGCTTGAAAGGTTCATCCAACATGAACCTTTCCTTTTGTCCTGTCAAGGAAATATGTAAACGAAAAACTAGCCCTTTACAAAATGTAGGAATTTGTTTAAAGAAGTGGTAGACATCCCGAAATATAGTAAATTTTAGTCTTTTTTTAAACAAACAGTAGCTATACAGGGAACATTATCAGTGATGTTGTTGAGGCTTAGCAGCTCCTTGTTACTTACTCCTTAAATACATCTATAGTAGTTTTACTGCAGTTTTCTTCCTCTTGTTTTAATTTTTGTGTATTTGGATTTCTGTTTAATCTGGTATTACATGTTTATGGCAAAGCTATTGAAAGGCAATGCTAGATACTTATTTATTTATTTGTAACCCAGAGTTAGTATGCTTTCAGAGGAAAAGCATCATAATTATTTCATTCTAACACCATCCATTTTTGATAATTTGCTTCTAATTACCTTACATGTTCTCTCAGATGCATAATACTAATCTTGGGGGAAAGTGGCTTTTAAAACTAGATACACTAGTTTTATTAATTAGTTCTGCAGGCTTCACATTACAGGGAAATCAATTTAATTCAGATGAAGGCTGTATCATTTCCATTTATCTCCTAATGTAACTTCTGTACTATTCATTAGCTGCTGTTTTCTGTAGTGATCATTATTGTATAACTGAATTAATTTTTTGCCTAAAGAGCACCTACAGTTTCCTTCTTTTTAACAGGCTGTCTGTTCATCCTCAAAAAAAAGAAAAGCAAAACTATCTGAAAGGGTCAGAAACATTAAAAAATGTTTGCTTACCATCTTTCACTGCGGTTTTGCTAAACACATAAATTGTTGAATACTTTGTCTTAGAAATGCCAGACAGTCATATACTCCCTAAAATACTGTCTTCATTTCTTTCCCACTAACTCTTGTTCTATATTTCTTTCTTACATTTTTTTCTGTCTTTAGTTCAGAAAAACATGCTCCTATGATTAACATTTTAAAGCAAATTAAGGAGTTCACAAGCAGCAGCAAAAACCATGACATTGGTGCATGCTAAGGAGATGCAGCTGAGTTAGACAAGTGTTACTAATCCAGCATAATTTAGAAAATCAGTTACTGTGCAGTATATAATCATTTATACACACAGCTCTATTCTTAATCTTGCAGCTCAGTAGTTTTTATTGTGTAACATACTGTAAACACATATGTAACCATGGCTTAAAAATTTTCCAACTGCCAAAGCAGTAAAGATGAATTCAGTGCCAAATCTTGGTTTGTCACAGAATTTCGTCTTCAGAGCGCCTGCTTTCTCATGATGTTGGTGAGCCCTGAATGATAGGCTAGATAAAACTGTTAGAATATTCTCTTTGGAAAAGGTCTGCATAACTTAAACCACTTATTTTTTTAAAAAAAAAAGGAAAACAAATGAAAGGACTTAAGTTGAAAGTCTTGTCATATAGTCTTGGTTTATCTGACAAGAACACTGAAATGTATGTTGAATCAGTGCTTTTAGCAAAGATAAAAATACAAATCTCAGCATGGTGCCACTTCTCCCAGACTCACTGTTTACATCAATACATGCCCTACTAGGGGCAAATGGAGTAGCACTGATTGTTCCTTGTAAAATACCTGGGAGAAGGGAAGAACTTCTTGCCCTTGTAGGAGCTGGGATGTTCCAGTGTTTGGTATTGTGCTACCGTGAGTGCAGTTCAGAAAAGCACTAGGTAAATGTTTCGTTGTGTTGGCTTGCTCAGCTGTGAGCAGTATCACCTCATCTGTTTACTGAAGAACAGTCTGAAGAGATCAGTGTAATTGTTATTAAAACATTTCACATATATTATTGTTCTTCAGCTGCTAACTTCATCACCAAGTGTGAAAGGAAGGAATAGTTTTCTGAATAGTAAGGACTGTCTGGCCACCAAGATAAATGGCACAGGTATAATCATCCTATGTTTTGTAGTAGCAAAACCATCCATAGTGCTGCATTGATAGAATGATTCTATTTATTACTCTAAAACTTGAGGAAATTGATCGATGAACAAAAGTAAAACTGTTTGCTCAAGGACAATATAAAATGCGCTGAAATGTCACAATTTTAAGAGCTAAAATAAAGTGGATTTAATGTTAGAGAAGTAGAAAACATCTGTCTTGTTGAGAAGCCCTGCTGGCAGTGAAATCTGTACAATTCATAGACAGTAATGAGGTGTTTTATACTGTGGGAAGATGTCAAGGCTCCTAAGGTATAAATCTCTATAAATTAGTGGTGATGTTGAACACAGGCTGCTTGTAACACTGCAGGACTGACCAAGAAAAGAATGACACAGAAGGGGAGGCAAAAGAGCTTTGGCATCCTATGTAAAAATCTGCCTAAATTTATAAATTACACTTTAGTAGGAAGATTTTGGCTATTCCAGAAGGAAAAAAGCAAAATGATCAGTTCCACATGTCTCAATACAAAATATTTCCCTTCCTTTTTGCTAGCAAAGGTAATACAGATATGTATTATTGTTTTAGTTATTTGTATTATTATTTTTATTGGGTTTTTTATTTGTATATATGTATGGCAGGTTTCTTTTAGAACAGTTTGGTTGCAGTGGAAGGGAGGTGTGTAGCCATTTTGGTTAGAGGCCATTTAGCTCACATTTCTTCCTTTGAAATGAAACTCACTTGAATAATGTAACACATCTAACAGAATTTAATTTCTTTCCTATTAGAAATCCCAGACATTATGAACAGAAAGCATCTGAAATTTTTCAGGTAGGTTTTTTATTATCACTAATAATCCGTTTATGCAAAATACTGTTTCTGAAGTTCACCTGTTGTACGTCTTATTTAATAAAAAAAGGAACTTACACAAAACTGCTAAGGAATTTGTCATTTGAAAGAGCAGAGTAGGTATGGCACTGCTATTTTGTAATTTCTTAGTTGTTACAAGCTGAACACCTGTGCCAGTTATTAATTAGAATATTGGAAGATTTAGACTTGACAGTTAGAAGGCCATTTCTCTAAATTAAGTAAATTAACTTTTTTTCTCAATGTTCTTAGGTAATGTTTGACCTAAAATTCTGACTTCAGCTGTTCACAGTAGTGTTGGTATGTGTGTATATACTAGTTGAAAATCTTAAATGAATTTACAATTTGCATCCAGTTAAAAGATCTGGGAGCTGTGAAACTTGCTGCTGGCTCATCTGGGCCAGCATGTTGGTATGTCCTGGTAGTAGATTGAGTGAGCATTTTTGCTGACAGCTCTATCAAGTGAAATACTTTAAAGGAAGAACAAAAAAAAAACAACTTAGGAATGCTTATGTTACAAGGACTACTATATCACTGACTTGCAGGGATGTTATGTAGCCAGAAGTCATATTTACAGGATGTTGGAATAAAGCCAGAAATTTCAAAGGGAGACTGCTGTATTTATAAATATGCAATTGGCTTCTTAAACAGGGACATCAGGTAGAAGTATTGTTGTATTGCCTTGGTAAAGGAAAAACATATCTTATAATTGGCATATACTGTCTTTGCCCTTGAGAAAAATTATCCATGAAGTGCACTTACTATAATCAAGAAAGCATTCCATTAAGTGAGTCCTGGGTTTGACTTATGTTTAAAACAACCCGTTCTCCTTCATGCAGCCTTTTGCAATAATACACTCACCATGTGATTTAATGTTTACTAACCTTTTGTGTTCTCTTGAAGTCAGACATACTACAAGTTAACATTTACCATAAATCACCAGGGACTTATGTACATGTGAGGTCACATATGCAGATCAAGCCTCCAGATGAAGAAACTCTTCTGACCTCTTTTTCTGTTGCTTACCAGACTGCAAATCGAATGAGACAAACCTAAAAGCAGGTGGCCAAAAGTGACTGAGGGTAGAATTAATCTGTGGGAATAAAGTGAATCATATATTTTTGTTTCAGAATATCACATCTGAAAGTACTTATTGCTTCACAGAGAAATTACAGCTTCTGTAGTGTACAAAATCAGGTGAAATTTTTGTTGCTCATTCATACCACTGTGGAACAGAGGATAACTTAGAAAAACAGCCTCACTTGAGTTAGCATCTTCTGAGGAAATGTGAATTAACTCTGCCATTCCTTCCTTTCTGTTGGTAACTGGTTTTCATTACTTATTTTTTCTCTTTAAGAGAATGGGATGGTGATCTGAGGAAACTGCCAAACATTAAAATGAAAAAGCTCTCTGCTAGGGATGCTGCCTGCAGTCACCCCGAGGTGACAGATGCAGAAGCAAAAGAAGACTTGAAGGAAGAAGAAGAGGTGGGCCCTGATGAACACCAGTTGATCCAAGAGCTGAAATAGTGAAAAGAATTTTAAGAAATCTATTTAAATTTTCACTGGAAACAAAAATAAAATTTAACTATATTTCTAAAGGCTTTTTTAGTTGCTTTTTTATTATCTGTTTTCCTACAGTGAAGAGTAAACAATGTTACTGGGTAAGGCTTTATATTACTGGATAAATTTTTTTACTATAAATAAATACTTATAACCTTAATCATGTAAGTTTATGTCTTGAAATCCCCCAACTAGCCAAGTACCTCTTCTGTCTAGGTTCAGACTGGAATACTTGGTGGTCAGAAATCGTTACCTTTTTGTGGTAATTGCAATAATCTGTTAAACATGAGGAACCTCTTCTCTTTGTACCTTTTCTTTGAGAATCTCTGTCAGGATCATAGAGATCTGGAAATGCTTCAATAAGATATTGAGTATTTTATGTTTTGTCAAGAGAATTTTAAAGAGTTACTGTCCTCAGCAATCTGTATTGCAGAATTCAGATAAAAAGCCAAAGTCCCTGCAGTCTGTATTTAAATATATCTTAATCCATATTTTTTTCTCTAACCCTTTTGTTGAGAGTTGAATTGAAGCCACTCAGGACTTTTCAACAGTCGGCTTGCTTTATGAAGCAACTCTTTAGATGCTTTTAAATGTGTCTTTCGGGAAAGTTCTTAGCAGATTATCACTTTAAAAGCTGTAAAATGAATAAAAGAAGGAAAAAGGGCAAGGGCAGAACTAGGGATAATTTCACAGCAGGCATTAAGTAGGACATCTCAGTGCATGTTAGGTTGTCTGGGCACAGAAGTCACAGTTCAGCTGAACTGTTTGCACACATGGTAGTAGGCACAGCTTAAAAGCCTGTTAATTATGTGGAAATAATTATTCCTGGTGGATGATCTTTCTAGTTCATGATCCCTAGTACTCTTCTGTGTGCTAAACAATCAAGTGTTTGTCATAGTAAATAGTTATATGGGTTTCCTAGAGTTCTTTTACAGACATCCAGGTCTGTATTTTCATAGCTATGCAGCAAGAGTTACTTATGAGTGTTAAATCTGTTAATGTGTATATTAAGTTCTTCCCTCTTTACAAATAGTCTTGTACTATCCTTTCATGTTATAGGAAACCAATCTGATTATGTTATATAGAACTAACAGCTGTCCTCCTTAAATGATTATAAAAAGGAAACCCAAATAACTTTTAACAGACCTGGAGCATGGGTGGGTAATGTAATTCATCTTCAGGTGAACTGCAAGTCTTAAACCTGCCTAGAGGTCTTGGCCTCTGACACCAGCCACATCTCCAGGCTATCACATCACTGCTTTGTGTTTGAGAGACCAATGTGCTGAAGTTCATGGCAGGCCTTTGGTATTTTTTATATCTTTGTTAAATTGAGCTGTGGAATTTATCTTGTTTTGATTTATAAAACTTGAGTTGGTAAGCTGTGGTAGAAGCTGAGTCAGAGTAATTAAACTAAACTTGTGTATGTAGCTGTTTCAGTACTTTGAGAGATTTTGCCTTTTGGAAATTCATTTTGAATTTTTGCTTGTATACAAAGTCTGAGGTTTGAAATTGCAGGTAGAAACATTGAGTCACTTTCCCATGACACTGTAAAATATGGAAGGAAAATGAGCAGATAACTTGATTACTGGGAGGTGTCATAGTAATTACAGTATATTAGGCTGCCATCCTGGTGAGTGCTTCAAAAAGACTGTCATGCAGTTAAGAAGAATGAGATGTTCTATATTTCTTGAAACAATTCAGTAATAAGATATTATAAAAATCTGGTTAATGTGTGAAATCAAGTCTTTTTTAAACATTTTTCATTTAGGCTACAACATTATTATAGTTCAGATTTTATTGACTTTCTTAATTTTCTTCCTTGAACTCCATATAGTCATTGCTTGTTTAGCTGGCTTTTAAACTGTCTTGTTAAACTACTGCACAAGTAGTGAAAAAAGAACAGTGTCTGCATGTGAACTTTTTACATTGAATTATCAGAAAAAATCATATGCAACTGTCAGGTATTCATATTTGAATTTAAAATAATCTAGGCCTAAGCTGATGATGTGCAAGACCAATTTATCAGATGAGTTGTTGCAGAATATTAACTGGGCAGTGGGAAAATCAACAAAAACCCCCAAAGCCATTTATTTATTTATTTATAATTTTTGTGCTGAGAGTTTTTTACCTGACGTGTTACTGAGACAAGCTGCTGGAATCTCTTCAGGTAATTTCATAATCCAGTCATGCTTTATAACCAGCTATTAGAGTTTTGTATGTTAACGAGTTTCTTTCCTACAGGTGAAAAAAAGACTAATTCTCTCAGGAGTTCTGAATTGTTATTCTTTTTCTTTAAAATTTAGAAAGTAGATCCTGGTTACACTGATATTCTCTGTTCTTACAAACTTACTGTGGAGAATACCTTGAAATTGTTCTTTTGTAACCAAGGATTTCAGATTTTAATGCTAAATCCTCTGTTAATTCTCTGTAATTTACAGGGCATTTTTCTGGTAAAGGATTAATTTTAGGGAAGATTTCTTTCATTCTAATTTGTCGAGTAGTTTTGCAATGTTCCTGTGTTTTTTTAGTTTTCAACTCAAAGCTGTAATAGTTAAAATTATTATTTCATTAATTATCATGGCTTAAAGATACAACATTTCAAACAAAAAAGTAATATTTTTATACATAAAACCACTTTCATATAAGAACTTTGGGGTTTTTTAGTGTACTTTCCAGTTTGTTGCAATGTTTTTACTACGTTATACTTTTACTTCATCCAGCATTGGGGAGCTATGGCTTCTCTGAGGAAGTGGCTGAATTACATTCAGACTGTGAGTAGCAGCTGACTTGTTAGTTGAGAAACATACCCTATTGATGGTCTCAGCTGGGAAGAACCAGCTGACTTTAACCAGCTGACTATTTCTACTTAAACAGTAGAAATAATGATTTTTTTTTCTTTCATGTTAACAAAGCAAATGTGATTTAAAAAAAACCAAAACTAAACAGAAAATAGTGACATTCTCAAAGCTGCTTGTATACAGTAAATGTAAATTAATTTACAATTCCTTACTATTGGAAACAAATTAAGCCATTTGTAAGGGGATATACTTATAGAGTATAACAATTCTTTGTTTGTTAGTCTGTCTTTTAATGCAGTAACATATTTACTCATCTCTGTGATGACCTCTGCCATGTGTGAGGACAAAGTCTAGGACCAAAAACGTGTATATTGGATTAAAACTGGAGTTTGCTACACACCTGGCAGATATGAAAGGGTAGTACAAAAATCTCTTTCTTTTTCTCAGCAGAAAAGGTTCTGTGCTTAAGGAACCTTCCAGGTTAGTTTTCCAATGAAGGGCAATAAAATGCTTGCAGTGCAGAATTATATCAAATTGGCTTGTTTGGTCAGTCTCAGCATGATACAATGCATAAATTATCTTTCTATCTTCTAGCCCTTTCAAGAGCAATAATTCATTATAGCTGATTTCCAGACTTCCCCAAAAGAAGTAAGTTTCATGAAGGTCAGAGACTTTGCTAATGAGCTGTTGTGATTTATGCTCTGCAGTTTAAGCTGATGTCTTAAAATCACCTGCCAAGGTCCTGTGCAGAGTTCCTCTAATGAAACTGAAAATAAGCTGATGGTGAGACACTTACCATAATGGTGCTGTAATCAAGTTCCCTAAGCCTTGACTGTCCACTTTTATTAAAATGGAAGGTTTAATATGTAACTAGTTACCTGTTACAAAGGAAAAATAAAATGAATCAAGTTATTAGACTAAAATGACAGCACTACTTTAAAAACAGAATTGCTAAATAATAAATTTAGCAATAACAATATTGCTAAAAAAAAAATTGAAGCATCCTACTAATATCAGCTCTTATTCAAGTTAACACAATTAACCAAGACAGTACCATGCTGATTTGGAAACTGATAAAGGGATGATGCCCATTGCTAAGATACAAAGTGCTCAAAAAAATCTCATCCACACTTTTTAATGAAATATTCTTTTTCCCCAGCTCTCAAAATTTGGTAGCAAACCTAGAGGTAAGTGGCACTTGAAGATTCATTAAAGCCTTTGCCTGAACTTCCAGACTGATTTGTTCTTTTGACTGTATCTTCTGGGCTCCTGTAAGTAGCAGTCTTTCTTCTGTGAGCCAATAACACTTGGGTTTGTCCTTATCTGATTTATGACCTCATCTTAATCCTGCTACTTCACTTTTCACTTCTATGCTGTTTGTGAGACATTTTTAAAATCTGTTGACTGTGTTGTTTACCACGTTCCCAGGCATGTGCATACATAAATGTAATGGTCCATGTTTCATTATAGAAGTATCTCCTCAAATTATTAGTGATTTACTTAACACACTTAAAAATTACTGTGACCTATCTTCTTTATTTGGAATAGTGATGATTACTTTATTTTCATATATATTGTCGTCTATGTGTTTAAAAAAAAAAAAAGTCCTGTAATTCAGTTAATATCAATTACAGATATTTGTAACTAGCAAAAGTGCAAGTTTGTCCCAGGGTCCACATTCTCCAGCAGTTTGGCATCATTCTCCTTATCAGTCAAGGTTGTTTTCTGAGCTCTGTGTCATAGGTAGTGGAAATGTGTATACCAGTGGTTTTGGCAAGTTCTTTGACAATTTCTTTTACTTTTGGGAATGCTCATGCAGAACAGCCTTAATATTTTATTGGCTGGGAGGTGTGTGTACAGACATCAAACTAAACAGAACCCTGCTTCATGTTCTAACAGTGCCCTTCATCAAGGGATTCAGACTCTTTTGTGCAAAGCAAAAAGGCTTAGGGACCCATACCTCTGGTCTCTTAATTATGAAACCAAAATTGCTTCCACTTTTCTGTATGCTAATAAATGGAAATTAATATAGCTTTACTACAGTAACTTCTTTTTTATGCTGTTTCTTCTGTATCTTGCAGGGATTTGTGAATCCATTTGCATTTACATAGTGAGCCTAGTTAGGGCAGCTTTAAGAAAATGAAAAAGTGGCTAGCCTTGAATGTACAGAATGAAATTTGTTAGAACATTACTTCTGTGTTTTGAACATATATGCTTACCAATCATCAGCCATATGATTCCAGCTAGAATTGTGGTATTTTGAAACTTAGCTCACTCCCCAGCTGACCATCTATGAGAAAGATATGGAGTAGGTGGAGCTGTAGAAAACTAAATTTGGACCTTGGTTGGAACATTCATTTTTAACCAAGGTAAGATTTTTTTTTTGTTTTACACTTCACAAAATGCACAGGTTTTTTTTTATAATGCAAACATGCAATATTCCTTTTCATTAAGAAATGTCTTTAGGATTTTCAAAAAGGAGAAAACCTCACCAAATCAAAGTATAAAATAGTACAAAAAAGGAACAGGATCCATGCTGACAATCTGAGCTGGGATTAGCTTTAAAGTATTTAACTGTCCAGTCCATATTTAAAGTTTTTATGTGTTGGACATTACAAAATCATTGTAACAGTTTGTACCAAGGCATTGCTTTCCTTGGACAGCTTACATCCTCTTACCTCCCTGGAGTTGAAACCCAGTACTGGTCATCCATTATTCTATGGATGCAAAACCAGTTGCTTTCTAGGCTTCTTTATAGGGTTGAAGCCTGCAAGTTAAGCAACTATAAGTATTTTCAAGTGTTTTTGTACTATGAAGTATTTTCCTGAGCATTCTGCCAAGGCAGGGTACCCAGAAGTAGCCCCTTGCATCTTAGCAGGTTTATCAGTATTAAGTAAGCAACTGAGTTATATTGTTCACCTTTCTTGCAAGAGTGTGGTCTTGCCAATCCATGTTCAGCATGGGATGCTCTAGGTAACAAGGTGACAAATGTAGATTACTGCAGTACTTTGAGTAATTTGTTTAATACAAATACATTTTTTCACAACATTAAGCAGATACATTACTTTTGTTTCCCTTACCTTCTGTCTTCCAGTACACATTCACCCACAAAAACATACACTTTTTCTTTTGCAAAAGAGAGGGATTTAAACAAATAACACAAACTTGTAGTTTTGAATATTATACACAGTAAAATACTTTCATCAGAGTAAGTTTCATTGCATTATTGGAAATTATAAACTGCTTGTTCTGGAGATGGGAAATATTTTTTTCTACAACAATAATAAACAAAAATAAACGCTACCTTCAGATAGAGCAGTGTGTGAATGGCACAGTTGGACTAGTCAAGAATCTTTGTAATGCTACTGATAGTCAGAAGTGGTATGTTTATGCCAGTTTGAAATAAACATTATAATGCTTGTAACTTAAACACAGGAAAAGAAATGTGCATGTTCACAGGAGTGAATACAGGAGCATCTTGATCAAACTTCCGGATCTGACCTGACACCAAATTACTTCTACCTACCTTTATTAAAACTTAGGTTGAACAAGCTGTTCCTGCTAATGGCAGCTCAGAGCCAGGTTCTGCCCTTGCGGGTTTAGCCGGGCCAAATTCTATTGTCAGCATATTTGCCAGAGCTGCACTGTGGTTACACATGAGTTTGATATGGTTCATTATTTGAGATGGTATCTTCATTAAAAAGTCTTTAGACATCATCTTAAAACCTTCAGTATACTGTTCTGTTTAGTTGTGTGGTTTAGGTGGGGTTTTTTTCCAGGACAGAATACTGTGGTCAGTAAATTAATACAGAAAATTGTACTTTAGGAATGAAAAAGTATTGGTTGATACGGATCTGTCTAGTTTATCCATGTACTTTCCTTATTACTGAAGACAAGAATCCAAGGCATGGTGGTGTGAATAGCTCCTTGCCCTCTTGAAGAGGTTGCACCCTGCTTCAGAAACTAATTCCAATCCTCCATGAAATTCCTGAAAGCTCTAGAAAATCCAGTGCATCTATAAGAGAAAGGGATGCACAGGTTAACACTGTAATGCTTTAAAAGGTTAAATGCTGCTTCAAGCCAGCTGAAATCTCTCTTGCTGGTGACTTGTCTCACTGTCCATTTTACTGACTTGTCTCAGTGTCCCATTTTACTCCTTTTCCTGCTGTACATATTCAGTATTTCCAAGGGAGAGGAGGAATTTCAACTGAAGTCTTTCTGCTTTCTTTTATTTCATTAACTGTAAACTCAGTTGCATATATGGTTGAGTGCCAGAACAGTGTTGAAGTTGAAGGCATTAGTATAAAAGTTTTCACATTGCCTTTTCTGTTGCTGACTCTTCAGTGTGTTTTTAAAAAATGTAAAATCTTGTTGGATGCTACAGTTCTGCTTTCAGAATCTTCAGGTATTTTCTTCTTCTAGGTGAATTTTATACTTCTTCAAGGAAAAAACCCCAATGCAAATTACTCTCCAGTAAGCTGACAAAATAGGGGATAAAGTACTTTCAATGGGTCATGATGCTACTGCAGTCAAAGAACAAGCTGGCTTAAAGAAGCAAGGTTACTTTCACTTAATAAGAAACTATTATTTCAGAAAGCTCTTAGTTATCTTTCATAATAATGTTCCTTGTCAGTAAATTTTGCTGAGGTTTATTGTAAACATCCTTCCAAACATTCAGATGCAGCTGGTAATTTTATGTGTCTGACATCAGATACCATGAGAGTTACCTTTTAACGAGTAGCTTTTGAAAACCATGCCATTGCAGACTATCTTAAGCATGTGCAGTTACTAGACATTCCTTAGTCATGTCATCATGCTCTGAAGACCTTCTGAAATCTCCTCCACAATTTCAAATTGAGAAATGATTTGGTTCTCTTGTATGTCGTTTCAAATAAAAAGCTGCTACAATTGGAAGTTGCAGTTGTATAGTTGGGAAATTATTTTATATAAAAAGTGTGTGCTATTACATGAAAAAACTTCAACATTAATCCAACTCACCTGGAGTAACTGACAGCAAATATATAATATATTAAGGATCCATTAAAGCACCAAGATTTTGTGTCCTGTCTAGCCAGATAACCATCACTTAGTCATAGCCAAATTACAAGAGCAATTCCAGTACAAAAGAATATAATGATCTGATTAAGGACACATTTCTTGCTAACACTGCTAGTATTCCCTGAGCCTTAAGCCAGTAAACATTCACAAAGGAATACCTAGTATATAAATTCCAATACATGTTAGCCCCTAAAGCCTGGGTATTTGCAAGGATGGGATGAACCTGTTATTTCATGGTAAATATTTGAGTGTATAAAGAGAAAATTTACCAGTAGAAACTTCAAGGCTTCTGTAGAACTCCAGTTCTCTTGTAATTGTGGCAGATACCCCTCCTTTAAGTGAATCTCTACTCTCCTGTCCTCATTACTCTGGTTCTTTATATCCTTTTTTGCTTTTCCTCCTTTATTAAATACAAGATTTAAAAAAGAACTTCCAACTTCTTTTTAAAATACACATTATGTTCAGGCCCCAGACTTGTGCACACCAGTACATAACTACTCCAAGTCAATACTTGCTCTTGTGTCCTTACAGTAAACACCACAGTTTTGCAAAGTGAATCACAAAATTGGTTCCTTATACATAATTCACCCGGTTGGACACAGGATTATATCTACATTCATTTATCTATTGCACCTTTTAATGCTATTCACACTTCATTTTTATATGCCAGTGCTCAAAACACAAAATTAACAACTGAACTGTCGAATCTCTAACACCTTAAGTTTACCTGTACAGAAGGAAACCATTGATCTGTTTTTTTCAGTCAGGAAGAGAAAAACTAGCTTTTTAGAACAAGGAGATAAAAACTAATGTTTTCTTAAGATATGTAAGTAGGTATGTTCTATTACATCTACCTTTCTGTATCATGAATCTTAAAAAATAAAACCAAAAGTTGCTTCCATCCTTCAGTATGTCATCCTTTTTCAGACCTTTGATAACAGACAATTTACTTCTGTGTAATTCTGCAGTAAAATGCTTTTTTTTTTTTCATTTACAATTCTGCCTCAATACCTTGTGGATCCAATTTATGCCTAATTCACTCCTATAAAGTAAAAGAAACAGCGGAGCTGCTCTTCTAAATGCATATCTATATATTGTCTCCTTCCTTACTTCCCTGACATTTATAAAAAACTATCTGCAGCTTATGGAAATGTGAGTTTATACTGGTTGGAACTGCTTACTTTTCAAAAATCCAGCCATAGTTAAAAACAACTGGTTCAAATATCCATAGTTGACACAGCTGCCCAAACATTCAGGCACATACAGTCACAAGGTGTTACCATATGAGGCTTAGAGAGGAAGTGCTGCAGTACAGCTCTCTGTACTTTGATTCTGTTAATGCATATTACTTGGATTGGTACCCTTTGAAGTGTATCTCTGAAAAGGTAAATAGCAAATACAACTTCTAGTAGTAAACACATGAAAGGTTTTGTGTCTTCTGTAAACAAAATCATTGTGTCACTTTTGTTTTCTACTTTCCCAGCCAGCCCAGTTAGGAAAAAAAAAGTACATTGTTACATAGGTTTGGCATTGTCTGTTAAACCTGTTCTCTATTGCACTTTCTACACTTCCACTTTCACTACACTTGCTGACTAGTTGCGAAATTACATCACGAACGGTCACATTCCTTACAGTAACAAATTGCTTTGCTGGATCCATTTTCCTTGTACTGTTTTGGTTTTTGTATGGGGTATTTTTTTTTTGTCGTTTGGTTGGGGTCTTCTTAAACTGAAAAAATGCACAGTCATTACTACTTTCTTGTAGCATTTGTAGTGTAGCAGACACTACGGCTTACTCTGCGAGGGAGAAGCAGCGCTGTCCGTGTCAAACTGGCATGACCTCCGACGTCGCCTCTTCCGCCGCCGGCTGAGAGTTTGTACCTGTCTGTGCTACCGGCACCACCACCGCGTCCTTCAGCTCCGAGGGCTGAGTGCACGGAGAGCTTTTCTCCTCCAGTTTTTTTATGGTGTCCGGGCAGTTCTGAACAAAGATCACTCTGTTGTAGGCTTTCAACCTGCGCCACAGCTGGACATAAACCTTGCACTGCACGTACATGAAGACCAGGCCTCCTGTGAATCCAATGGCCACCACAACGAGTTTTGTCCAGAATGGCCATTCGAGGACACCTTTGAAATAGAAAGTTTATCTTATACATTGAATATCAAGCACTGTTTCAGTAATGTATACTGAAAAGAAGCCACTGGCTAAGAATGCCTGGGTATGTGCAAGTTATTGGGGCACTTGTGGCTCTGGAAAATTGATGGGGTTTCCTATTCCATAGGCTGGCCAAGAAACTGCCCATGGAATAGGAAACTGCTTCCTATTTTTAACTGATTGGACCACAATTTGGTCAAATAAATCAATCAAAAAATCAATGCCACTCTCAAAGTCTTTCTTTCAGGACTTCTTCCACTTTTTAACATTAAAGATAGGCTGCTGCTGCTTCTGCGGTAATACAGGGAGCATCTCTTTTCATATAACTGCTATCGGACAGAGAGTATATAATTTTGTATATAATTTTTTTCCCAGATTGCCATGTTTTCAGACTTGAGCTTTACTAGTAGAAAGGTCAGCTGAACCTAGACCTGTTTATTCAAACAGAGTAAATTTTCAGAGTAAATTTATGTGAATTATTCAGAGTAAATTTATGTGAAACTTGATTTCCTACCACTGGTGCTATATAAATTCTAGAATATTTAAAATATATTTTAAATCTGCTTTTCTATAAACCAGTGTCAAGTTTAGCAATTAAAGTGTTTGCATCATATACTTCCCTAAAGAGAAAAAAAAACCTGCAACCCCAATTTGAGATATCCATTTAAAATGGGGTTTTTTAACTAGAACATTAACAAACAATAGTAGTATTATTCAGGGTTTCAATTTTTCTCCTTCTCAAGATATGTTTATAAAGTGTTTTTTCTCCAGTGCTTATTTATCTTTGTCTTGGCAATTCCCATTTAAAGAGTGAAAATGGGGAAGAAAGCAAACTACATATATGTCCTTATTCCCCACAAATACATGTTCACTTTTGTAAAAGTACTCTACCCTGCAACAAGCAAATT
Source organism: Zonotrichia leucophrys gambelii (assembly GCF_028769735.1). Taxonomy (NCBI): domain Eukaryota; kingdom Metazoa; phylum Chordata; class Aves; order Passeriformes; family Passerellidae; genus Zonotrichia; species Zonotrichia leucophrys. Next base: position 20,913,163 of record NC_088173.1, on the reverse strand, counting down.
TTGGACCAAAAGCATCCTTTTCACACTTCTGCATGTTTTAAGTAGCTCCAGGGCATATCTTTGTCCATGTTTTAGTGTAAAGAATCAACCATTACATTTGGCAAATACTGAATGCTATACAAATCATAAATACTTTTTGAGCCTACCAGGAATAATTAACATGATTCTTATGCATTGTGTGTAACAACAAAAATCCCTGTTAACTGTTTTGATATGTAAATTCAGCTAGTCTGCAGAAATAGCTTCCCCCTTGTAATGAGTAGGGTGATGTAGTTGTACTCAGAAATAGAAATTCAAAGCCATCCCTAGTCCTGTCCTCTGGGCCAGGTTATTTGAGATAAAAAGCAAGGTTACCCATTTCAATAGAATGCAAAACAAGACTTTGTAGTGTGTATTCATCTGTGACTTACTGAGGCTTGTTGCTTATTTTCCTCTCTAAGGCAAGAAAGGCAAGCATCAGGAGTATCATCAAATATTTATCTAACTAGCAAGGCACAAAGTTCCACCTGTTTTGTTTTCCATGTTAACTCTGGAATATAACACAAACCTAGAGACCTTTGTTCCTCTAGGGTGCTTAAATTCAATTCAGATCAAAACTCAAAAGCTTTTTATCATTATGATCACATTAAGGACTGAATTTAAGAGCAAACTTAGATTTGAAATGGAAAACAGTAGTTAAATTTAGGATATATTTTCCACATATGCTAAGTATTGCTCCTACTGACATTAAGCATACATTTTGTTACACATGTCCAGTTGGATTTTCAGTATCTCTGCAGATGAGACTCCATGACTTCTCTGTTCCAGTGCATAGCCAATAAATAGAGCTGGAACATGGACATTCACAGTGAAATTCTATTTGAAAGGACACAAGAATGGTTTTCCATGCTGCTCAAATCCCACATGAAGGACTAACACAACTGGAAATCAGTCTCTTGGAAGTCTGTATTAGGGAAGGTTGTTAATGGAAGAGGCTCTATCATACTTTGCTTCCTATCAAGGTTCAGGGGACTAATATATATAAATTGCTATTTAAGGATCTGAACTTGCACTGAGCTGTTTGAACTTGACTCATCTTTTTGCCTGAGCTTTAGAATTACCTAGGTAAGGGGAGATTAACCCAGAGAACCGGCAGGCCGGTTAAGCTGTTGTCATGATTACACAAAGTAGAGTTCTCTCTGCTGGGACATAAGGTAAGATTTTCAAACTGATGCTTTCAGAACTTCTGCATTAAAGCCTCTGGTGTAGGCATGTGAGCTGTTATTTAAGAACAGAATGTGACTGGTTACAGAGCTGCTTTTCAAAGGCAGGCACTGCATTATCAGCAGCACTGAAAAAGATAAAAGATACTTACCATTATCATTGCCTTGTTTAATTTCTTCAGCAGTTCTGTCAATTAAAACATACAATGACCAAACAACACAGGTAATTGCAATTATATGGAATGTGACTGAGCACACAATTTTTCTCCTCTCACTTGTTGTCATCTGCAATTTCTCCCACTAAAAATAAAAAAAAAAAAGTAATTAAAAAAATCTGACTTGTAAAATTTTACATCAAACTGATTAGGCCATAGTAGCTCTTTCTACCAAAACCACAAGCAGTAATAAAATTAGCAAATCCTTTAGTTTTGGTAATATGCATTACAGGAGTGTGTGCATTGTCCCTGTTAAATTCACAATGATCTCATTTTCATAGATTCAGAGGAATGAAGAATACTGTTCTGTTTCTGTCTGCTTGTGAATGATATCTTAAGTCATTTCATTACAGTACAGCCATAACATGTTAACAGACAGATAAAAAGATTAATATTTACTTTAAATTTGCATTTCTGGTGGTGAGAGAAGAAAAAGCCCAAAAATCTGTTTGTAATATGTATTAAAATTATAGGAATGCAGCTATGTAACAGTCTTTCCATAAAATAAAGGCACAGGAAATGCAACTTCATTGAGGATTAAATTCAATAAACTTGAAAAGATGATTACATGGAAATGACCATATACGATAGCAGCCAAATAATCTCAGTAATGCAAGGAGGATCTTCCAGCCACATGTTTCTGAATTATGGTGCTAAATCCTGGCTTAAGTTAAGGCTATTTTAAGATGAAATACGCTATTCTCTGCAACTGAACAATGCCGCTCTTGAGGCGATTTTATTTAATCTCACTTGTGACATGGGTTTTTTTTCACAGCACTTCTTCAAAACAAAACCTTCTCTCCTAAAACATTTGCCTTTGAAAAGAGATGAAAGAACAGAGCACTTAAAAGCAAAATGCCTCAATTCTGATGGATAATCTTGGAGCCAGTACAGGCAGCTGGGGAAGAAAAGCAGTACAAAGCATGAGATGCGAGTGCCACCTCCCTGTGGCTCTGTGAACACCAGACTGAGCTGCACTCAGCTCGGTGCCACAGCGCTGCTGCCGCCTGCTACAGCTAGGATGGCAACCACAGCCTCTGCAGAGCACTGCCATGCTGCACATTTACTGCCAAGCTGTGAGTTTGTCTTGGTTCTTCTCGTTTAGGTTTTTGGATTGTTTTGGTTTTATTAGCTGTTTTCACTATTTGGGATTTTTTTAAATTTTGTTTCCAGGCAATTACAAATTTTTCTAAGTTCCCTAAGGCTAGGGCTGGAGATGCCATCCAAGATAGATGTTAAGCCTTTAACCTGACATAGCCATAGCCATTCTACTGTCAACACTCTCTGCAGTCACATTACATTTTGAAGGAGCACAACTGCAGTAAAACCTGATGAGGGTCAGTGCTGTGTCACCAAGGGGAATAACTCTCAAAAATACTTCTTCCTGCTAGTAGAGCAGGACATAGCAAACAAACTTCAGTCTTTAATGGCAGTTAAATCTTGCATGTTTCAGAGGTGTTGCCTCAAAACACGATCTCTAGAACATTTTCTAGCCCTCGTCACCATTCCATGAATCACAGAATGCTTTGGGTTGGAAGGGAACTTAAGGCTCATCGTGTCCTGTTCAACCCCCTGCAATGAGCAGGCACATCTGCAATTAGACCAGCCAGCTCAGAGCCCCATCCAACCTGACCATAAGGTTTCCCAGGATGGGGCACCTACCGCTTCCCTAGGCAACCTGTTCCACTGTTTCACCATTCTCATCATAAGAAGTTTCGTCTAAATGTAGTCCAGATACTGCCTTTTTTTGTTGTTTTGCTTAAAATCCTTTTCCCTTGTGCTACTGTAACAAGCCCTGCTAAAAAGTTTGCTCCATCTTTCTTACAGGCTCCATTTAGGTACTGGAAGGCCACAATAAGGTCTCAAAGCCTTTTCTCCAGGCTGAACAACCTCAGCTGTTAGCTATTCCTCATAGGAGAGGTGCTCCAGCTCTCTGATCATTTCCTGTGGCCTCTTCTGGACTCTCTCCAACATGACCTCCGTGGGCACCCTCTAGGAATCCATCCTAGAGCTGGATGCAGCAGTCCTGCTGGGGGTCTCTCAAGAATCACTTCTCCCACACTTCATGAACACAAAGCATAAATAATTATTTAGAAAAATGTAAATATTTCCTGAGTAATATACAAAGAGTCAGAGCCATCAGCTTATTTATTAGCTGAGACCTCATTTCAGTTTCTGATATATCTACTTTTTGAGTGAAAACTAAGCTTGCTGAGTTTTGTATGGCAGTTTGGAAAAATGGGAGGATTAAAAAAAGGCTTGTTTTAATTTTCTTTTAAGTAATGACCCCCAAACTTTATACTCATTATAGTTCGTGTAGCTAATATTCAGTGGTCAGACCAGAGAGTATGTGGCATTATCACAGTCTTATTTCCTTAGAGCCACTAGGTTACACAGCCTTTGACCAGGAGATTTTAGTTTTTTGCAGTGAAAATTCAAGTCTTGAAACAGACTTTCTTTCCAAAGAAAGAACCCTTGTCTTTGTCCAGATGGAAGAAAAGATTTTAGCTTAACCCTTCACTTACCTGTGGGCGTTTTGTGAGAGATAACAAAGAACATAATGAAGAATGATTTGTTCTTAAACAGATTTTGTCTGTTATCTCAACTTTGATGCTACACCATTTGGTCTGTTGGAGAGAAGACTCTGCAAAATTTTCATTGTCATGTATACATGCAGTCTCTTTATAGCCATTGTACTCTCTAATATACTCATAATGCTTTGTGTTCATCTGAATGCCCAGTCAAAGACAAATGCTGGTCCCATTTGTCTAAATGTAAACATTTTGTAGGTGGAAAAAACCCAGACAAAATCAACCAACCAACAGGCAGGATAGGTAAATAAAGGTTCCAGCTCACAGAATTCTGCTGAGATTTACAAGAAAGGTATCTCAGGAGAGGAAGCCCGCAGAAATTGGCTGAAGCAGGCCTTTTTGGTAACATCTCATCAAATCCAGCCAGAAGGCAAGCCAAGGTCTACTGGACTCTGCTTCCTCCAGCTGCCCCCTTTTCTTCTCCCACAAGACTGCCTGCCTTGCCTGCCCTGTCTGTCCATTCTATCCACACACGTTACCACACCAGACAGAAGGTGCCTGCCAAGACACTGGGAGAGGTCACCAGGGCATAGGTGATTATGGGACTGGGTCACTGCAGAATATCTCATACTCCCAGTTTGGGATACAGGAAAGGAATAAGGTCCAAGGAGAGACTCTGTCACAGACAGCTACCTGGGAACATTTTACAGCTCTTAGTGTGCTCCAAAGCTGCTCTTTTGTTTTGTCTTGCCCTTGCTGCAGTCATAATTCTCCCAGCTATGGTGATGATGAGCTGAACTCAGAAGAAAAAAAGCAATTAAACTTGGTGCTGTACTTCTGGTGATCCCAATGGCAGCTGATGTAACTTCCCCATCCTACTCACATATTTTAGGTTGGCTGAACAGAGAGTACTTTGTGACTAGATGAGTCATGCTCTACTAGATGAGTGATGTTAGTAGATGAGCCAGCAATTTATGTTGTCCTGGAGCAGAAAAGTGCAATTCCCTATTTTAGGATTTTTGCAATAGGCTTGTATCAAAAAATTAACTGTTAGTTTTAGAACAGACTTGCTTGGACAAAAGCACAGTTATGTGATATAAAAATTGCTTGAAAATCCATAACAAAGGATGAGACAACAATGTAATGAGCAATGAAAGCATCAGCCCCTTTTACTTCTGCTTTATAGTCTGGGACTTGATACAGCCTAAAGTCATGTGGGGAATTTGGCAGGTGCTACCTTTCATGTCACAAAGAGCATTAATGCCTCCTTAACCTCTGATAAATTCATCCCTGCTGTGTTTTGAAGCTCCTGCAGTTTTCATGGCTTTCCACATTCATAATAGAAAGATAAAAATAACTTGTGTCATGTTTTATTATCTTCATCAGTGATCTCCAAGAAAATACAGCAATCAGGTTGATGACACTGTGACATGCCATGGATAGAATATCAGATGCTACCATCTACAGCACAAAATTAAGTACACAGATGCAATTTTCTTTGGAAATTTAGATCTTAATGCTCCTCAGGTGCTTTAGATGCTGTAATGACAGAAATAAATGGCAGCAGCCAGAGGAGACATTTATAATGACTTGAAAATTACTGAGTCACTAAATTAATAGAAAAAACTGTAGCTTTTGCCCAGCCCCACATAAAACAATCCTTCACTGTTGTACAGCCAATTGTCACACTCACAGATTCTGTAATCCTGGCAGCAATACAAACACAGACTGGAAATCATCACAAATGCAGATGGTTTAATGTCCTGCAAATGCAAGCAACTGCATGAATATCATAATGCTTCACAGAACAGGTGTGCTAGAACACTTTGTAACATCTAACCAGAACCAAAAGCTCTTTTAAACAAGTCACCAAATAAATCCAAAGAGTAACAAAAATCCAAATGCGTCCCCAGCAGAAAGCTTGGAATATCCCCAGCCCCCTTTTTATTTTCTGAATAAGCTTTCCGAGCGTGTCGCTTGCAGTGTGCTCTGAAAGCCACTGGAGGGTGGTCGGAGACTGCCTGACTCAAGGTTCCCACCAAGAACGGAAAGCAGCTGGACTGTGAGCGTGATCAGGAACACTCGTCCCACCCCAACTACTACTTACAGCTGCTTCTAAGACCCAACGTGCATCTCAGTTGGAATTCCTAAACTTTACTGAGAATTTTGGAATAATCTTTAAAGTGGCAGCTGTAAAACTGTACCCTGCTCTAGGTTTCTACCTCATATTTTGCTTTTGTTTCCTAAAGAAAATTTCACTCAGAAATTTCAAGAGAGTGGTTACTGATTTCAAATCCCACTCTTGTAATTACAAAATGTAGTCATGAGTCTTCAGGGGAAATAAAAAAAAAATAAAATTAAAAGACCCACCAAACCCTAAAACACACAGGGAACTTTAAATCATGTGTAGCCAACCACTTCCCTTTCCTGTAAAGCAGTTTGAGAAAATCTCTCATATTTATTTTAAAGTACAAAAATATGCCTCCCTGCATGCCACTTCTAATACAAGCTTGATTAATCAATATGCAACAAGGAATTACAGATATTTTTTTTAGTATCTTCTGAAAACACTCCTTGTGAGTGTGGGGATGCTGCTTCATGTCCTGCATACCAACAGAGCCTCTCTGCTTAAGAGAAGCAAACCTGCAATGTTAATTCCCTCTCGTACATTTCGCTTTCTGCAAAGCGGTTTCACGATGGCCAATGCAGAACCGAAAGCTCCACGCTGCTCACACAAAAGCTGTCTCCACACCTGCCCATGGCACTGAGCAAACTCTGCTGCCTGGGTTTCCTTTCCCCACCTCTGCATTGTGGATTTGCTGCCTGCCTGCTCCCACCCACCACTCTGTGCCCACGTGTTGCCTCCTGTCCAGGGCAATATTCTGTCACACTGGCTACAGGTTTTTGTCTGCACCGATGTCCTGAGGCAACTGCAGCTCTACTGCAGGTCTGCAGACTCACACCTCTACAGCTGAAGGTCTCTCTGCTGCAGGGGCCCAGCACTGAGGATGCCAAATATTGAAGGTGAAGTTAATGGGCTGCTTTGCAACATATGATGAATGCCTGGACTTTTTAACCCCTGGGTATTTTCAAGAACTCTGTTTTAAAAATTGCATGTAAGGAGGTCTGACAGGGGAAGCTGGTATGGGGGGAATATTGCTAATATTAAACATTTTTTGTGACATTTTTCTCCCTATCCATTATTTAGCAGAAAAAAAAAAAAAAGCCTATGTATAATGTAAACAACAACCACAGCTGGAGAGATTTCTGCTCTCACCTAGAGCTAAAGTCATCATGCAATATTTTCTGAATTCTTTCTACAGTCTGAAGAAATACTTTCAGCCGACCTTTATCTTAAAGTAATTATGCCTGCAAAATAGAGGCTAAAATTACTTACTAGAGCTGTTGTAGAAACTGCACTCTGCACACAGACTAAAAAACATACAGAAAAAGGTCTTTCTTATCTGAAACTCAACCCAAAGGATTTAGCCAGCACTTTTGGAAAAGGACTGGTGTGGTGTATGCTGAAGTGAGCTGAGCAGTGAAGATATGTCAACAGTGTGAACATGTAGCTCCGAGTTATTTATGTTAGGGAGGGTTTTCTGGTCACTTGCTGCAGTACTAATTGGCTCAGGCTCCACAGTGAGCTGTTCACTGCTATCAACCTACCAGCTGGAGGAAAGCAGCTGCCATGGTAGTTTGTGGAATGGAATCTGAGCAGTGGGTGGAAGAGGAAGAAATAATAGTAATAAAGGACAACAGGGCTCCACTCACGTTGGGAGAACAAAATAGCCCCAGAGAAATTGGAAGTGTTCGTAAGAGATGAGACTTCAAACCTTGTTATTTGAATAAAGGCATTCTGGGCCTCTCTGTGCCACCTAAACAAAATGTGGTTACAGCCTGTACCGTGGGGATGGTGTCTTAAAGGACAAAGCATGTGTCTCCACATCCTGCTCCAACATGAGAAGTGCCCCTCAGACAGTCCAAGAGAATGAGCCAGGTCTGACAGCTGACAGGAGAAGGGTTTGGGCCATGAAAACACCTACACTACTGTGTTCTTTTCCCCAAACACATCCAGAGAGTAGGAAGAACTGAGCAGGAGCACAGAAAATACAGAAAACATATTTGTCATTGCCTTTTTTGAAAAGATGTATCCCAGAGAAGAAACTCTTGTAAGGATAAAGACTAGAAGACCATAATTAAACCCCTGCTATGTTAATTGCTGAACAGGGAAAGGAAATGAATTTTTAAAACCCCATGTCACCTGGTGGATCCTATGTCCCTGTCTATGCACAACTTTACCTCCATCTAGTTATCTCATTAGATATTCCAGCAGAGATCATTGTCTGGCAAATCTGCCTGAAGTTTGCTCAAAATCTATTTCTGTCCCTGAGAGATACTAAACACACCTGTCTGGAATTCAAAAGAATGTCTGTAGTGTATTTAAAACACCTATTAAAATTTTTAAACTGAACCAGAAATGGGTACATTTCTAAAAACAAACATACTTACTTCACTCTTGTATGATGTGCATACCTAGAGTAATAAAAGAAATATCTAATGAAAAACCTCACTTTGATGAACACCTTAAGATTATAATCTGCAAAGAACTATTAATTCAGTTTTATCATAACCAAGATGACACCTTATTTCTTTTTTGTGACAATTAGAACAGACTTAAGTGATATAATCAGTATGCACTCTTCACAAGCTTATGCAATGTTTTGCTGTGTATGACATCAATTAGCAAACCCTTAAAAAATGTAAAAGAGAAGTGTAGAAATTAAGCAATTCAAGAATATAGTTTCTAAAATGAAGTAGCTGTTTTTGCAATATGAAAGTGGTATTGAGAATGCTTGTCATTAACCAGCTACAAGAACTTCAGTATCTGCATCCTAAACATCCCAACACAGACTAACAACAAAAAAAACCCAATAAAAACCCCAAACCAAACAAAAAAAAAAAAAACAAACCCAAAACACAAAACAAAACACAACACCTATGCTTTGGAAATACAGAACCTCATGTCCCTCTCATCCAGTGCTCTGTTTCAGATAGAGGCCAACACCAGATGCTTTGGTGAGATGTGCAAGGAATCCCGTGGGAAGTAATTACAGAATAATCTCTCCATATTGGGAGTCTCTTTCTAGCTCCCATCTGCTGGAATTTGCTTTACATCAATATATAGAATGCAGAAGCATGTGACCAAGTGTTTACTCTCCAAGTATCTTCTTCAAATTCTGAAAAGACATTAACCCATCTTTTGTTCAACAGAGCCTTCAGTGCTATCATGAACTCCTCATTCACAATTACTTTTTCTTTTCTTGCTTTGTAAGGTCTTTAATAAAAAGATCGCTATCTCCAAGCACAGTACACTTCAGCTACCTTATCTAAAAAATAATCCTGGCAAAGAAACTGCAGGTAAAACATTAAACCACTGATCAGGAGTGAACTATCACTCTAGTGTAAAACTATGAGGAGTTTCTGGTACTACAAACAAGAGGTACACATCTACAACTCTAGAAAATGTCTACTTCAGGTATCTGGGCTATTACGTACTCAAAAAACAAAAAAGAAGCTACATGTTGGTAACCCATAAAGAAACAGGGATAAAAGGGGTAGAATCTATGTCTCCATTAACTTTTATCACAGTTAGTCAAGAACAGAAACAGATGCTACTGTTGTCTGCTTTCCCCACAGTATTTCCATGATCATTCCATCAAAGGATCTAGTCTGTCACTTTTGTTCTCTCTTTGCAGTTGTTGACTCCTGCCTCTGCCTACTCTGTATTTCCAAAAGAGCAGCATATCTAACTGAAGGCATGACATTTGCCCCAACCATTAAGTAGCAAATACATTTAAATCACAGTCCTGCCCTCAAACAACTTCGACACATACGCATACAAAGAAAACCATAAAAAAATCAGTCAAACTGCCACACTACAAGAGCACAGACCATAATTTTCCTGCAACACCAGTTATGATGAAATTTCCCTTTCTGACCAAAGCTAGTAGGGCTGCTGCATTTTGTGATGTGTATTTTAGAGGCAATATAAAAGCATGACATAGGCTCAGTGGTGGATTTGAGATGGATTCTGCTGGGGTCAAAGCAGCTACAAGTCCTTTCTCCACTACAGGAGCCACAACAAACCATCTCCAACAGTCTGTGCCTCTGTCTTTGAGTACCAAATAGGATTTCCCTTTGCACATTTGAGTGCTTATAGTGGGATGGACATGGACAGAAGGCTCTAATAGCATTGTAGAAATTGGAAAAGGAGAGAAATTAGAAAAACTGATATAGCAACATTGTGAGACCAACATCCTATTACATGGTTTTGTAACCCTCTCCACTTCCTTTAGTTCTTCAGTCATGTCCAGTTCCAGAAAATTTCTCTAAAGATCTGTTGCTTTAGGGACCTAAAACAAGTTGTAGAGTGTGATTACAGTTTTGATAGTCTTTACTTCAATTGCCTTCTCTCCAGTAGTCATCACAGTGCCTTATTTCCTCTATTTCAAACTGTCCAGCCTGCTGAGAATCAGTACAAGTTGTTACCAAGGTGTGGTTTGGTTTAAATGTCTTTGTTTGCCAAAACCCTGGTATTTTAAAATACATTGTTGTTTCAACATACCTGGACATATCATTTTTTTGTACATATCTACACATATGTCTGAATTTCCACGTAACAAAGATTAAAAAAAGGAGCTCATGCTTTTAAATATCTATAAATATGGCTTTAGGAAGAATACTGACTTTCCAATGAATAGTTACAGTTGCCTTCTCTGTCCTTTAATTTTCCCACAAGAGAGATTCTTTTGATCCAATTAAATAAAAATAAAATAGAGGAAAGTAGTGCTGAGGAAAGAGAGTAATTAAAATAAAACCACAGCCTAGTGCTCTAGTAAAGAGCTGCGGGGAGCTATTCATTCTGAAAAAAAAGGAAATTCTAATTTTTTCCCCAATAATTTTAGTAAAATGCTACAGGAATAAAATTAAATTAACAAAAACTAGCAAAGCTGAGTAAAGTAAAAGTTTTCCCATTTAGTCATAATTTAGATCCACTACTGGAATTTCTGTGTTCAAAAGAACATCAAATCATAATTTTTCAAAAGAAAATCCATTTTTAGCACGCATTCCACCATGCAAGCATCAACCTGTGAACAGATCATTCTCACATCAATAGGTCCCAGGCAAAATAAATTTGAGGCAGGTAACAACTGTAAAATTGTACGTGTTAATTATGTGACAGATAATTACCTGCATTAATCAGATCATGAATAGCAGCCCTCTCCCATGGGAGCTGGTAAAGTTCCTAACTTCAAAATTAAACAGCAAAAATGGCATTTTTAAAGAACTCCATGAATCACAATGACTGGTTTAGGTTAATGCTTGGGTTGAATATGCTCTTTAATTTCATATTACTAGCTATACATTTTGTGTTAGCATTCCATTTACACTTTATTTCTAGAGCCAGAGACTCTCTTAATTGTTTTCAATGCTTCAGCCTCCCAGTCCTTCCTTGGTTATAACTATTGATGAGGTCAAGCTGTAAAACAAAACACTGAAAGGCCTGAAATAAAAAAATGAAAAGGAGGCCCCAAGTTCTTAAAAAAAAAGAGAGAGGCTGATGCACTGCAGGATTGAGTAGGGCTCTCTAACAAAAATGGGAATTTAATCTTTTGATGCAAGTTGCATCTGTAAAACAACTCAGATCAAACTGTTTATTTCAGCCTCAGAAAGCACAGAAGATTTGTACCTTCCAGAGCTCATGTTCATGGGTCTGTGCAATAGTGGATAACACCACTAATACCCAGAGCCACCACCACTAATACCCAAATTCCCTTTGCTTTTGCAAATGCTGCTGAGCAGTAAAGTAGCCAATTTGGTTACGGGAATTTAATTAGCAGACGACACTGTTTTAATTTAATTTTCTAGTACAATATTTTTCATTTGCTTCTTTAAAGAATGTAAGTTCAAAGCACAAACTGTACAAACATCTTGCTCTACCTCCACACGGGGGTGTCTCAGCAAAGTATCACAGTAAGATGGCTTTCAGCAAGCCTAGGGGTATGTTATGATGGTTTCAAGGCAAGAGGCACAAGAATCTTTTGTCAGAAGTCTGTGGGAACTGGGATAGCTCTGTGAATAAAGCTGTGTTCTGAATGGAAGAGAAAGACATATGGAAATGGCAGGCTAGCACAAATTCTACCATCATAAGAAAGCTCAGCTCTAGCTTGTTCTTGCGGCAGAAAATGCAAGACAGCATTATTCTGTGAACTGCAGCATGCTGTCCATATACAGATAAATTAGCAGTAATGCTCTATTATCCTCAAAAATTAGGAATACAACTGTCTGAACAAAGTAGTCCCTTGCATCCCCAAGGCATCACAATAGGATATAAGTGCTATAGAATCATTTTTACTTTACAAGCTTTAATATACACATTGTCCCATGAGCCCAAAGTTATTTGCTATAATGACATGATAGCCAACAAGAAAGTAATAGCTTTGTGCCTTTGTGCATACTGGTGAAGTGTCTGACCCCACATATTGCAGGCAATTATTTGAGGCTGCTGATGTTTTGAGACAGTTCACTGGAAGAAAGATAACAGTGGAGCAGGTTGCCTTGGTGACACTATGTAGCTGCACCAGAAATCAAAGCAAAATGCAGGAGCTCCTTCTGTGTTGAGGACTGCAAAATATTCATCCAATTGGGTGAAAAGGGAACCAGTCCCACGGCAAGTCCTGTGCAATATTTGATACCACTTCTTATCACGGGCATTATTAGAAAACCATGGACAAAGGCAGGTGGTTCCCACCTCACAGCCCAGGGCAGTAAGAACTGAACAGCAAGCAGTGGAGTAATGACTGCCCAAAAGTTTGGGGCTTTTTTTTGGGAGACTCCTCTGGTCACGCCTGGATCTGAGAGTTTACTCTGGCAAAAGCAGTTTCTAATGGCCAGCACTTATGATTTCAGAGCAGAACATCACAGAAATTTCACTGCAGGTTCTATGACTCCATACTCTTAATAAAGAAATGTAAATATGAATTCCCAATCTACTATTGAATCAAAAGTAAAAAACATCCTTAACATATATTGCCATCAGTGAATGCTTTAGGCATACTATGAGGTTTTTTTATATCAGCATATAACCAAATACAGCATACAAGACACATAAACACTTAGAAGATAAATATACACATTCAAATTAAATAAGACTAAGTTTATTTCATGATCAGCATTCTCTTTGCTTCTGTTTAATTTAATAGAAACATATCACTCTGTACTAAAAGAACATTCTCAGTCCTCTATTTTTAAAAAAAGGCATAAATTCAGATACTCTTTCTATCAGAATGAAAATTAACCTCAAGTGCTACAAAATGCTTCTGTAAACAAACGAAGTGACTTGCACTTCCTTAATGACCAAGAGCAACCACATGGTAACAATGAGCAATATTGCTCACGCCTCACATAAATAAGACTTTATTTGTAAATCATTTAAAAAATAGAGCTGGGAGAGAAAACAGACATCTCTGACACCACACAATAATCTGTTTGGATGATGCATCAAAGTAAGACATCTCATCAGATACTAGATGTCTTAAATACATAGCAAAATTTAAATATGAAAAGTATTTTGAAGTATAGCAAGGCACTGCTGAGAATCTCCATTTAAAGACTTTTTTTGTTGAGCTTTCTTTTAATTTGATACTTTAATCCATTTCATTATAACTTTATTTTCATTCAATTCCTGTTTCGACTAGTCTTCAAACACCAAATTCAAGAGATATGAAAATGCAGGTGTTAATATCTAGGAGTGCATCTTTTTTAAAGAAGAAGTGTTTTCTCAGGTTTAAGCTATTTCCTGATAGAGCTCAATATGGAACTCACACAAGCTTCCTACCACTTCCTAATTCCTTCTGTGATAAAGTCACCTTTTAAATTCTGCATCATGGATTGCAGATGCTGAGAGGCAAAGCTACAAATGTAACTGTATTATTTATAATGACAGACAGATGTAACAGAGACCATGAGAAATAAATCAGAAGCACTAAGCAATGCTTAATATTTAATCTCTGTATTTATCTTGGGCTGAAGTAATTAGACCTGTCCAAATATATGAAACACTTGCAATGTCTGTTGATCAACGCTTAAAAGGATTACCTCAATGCAAAGACTCACTAAAATGATTAAACTCAGTTTTATTTGATGTCTGGTGCTTTCAGGGATTCTCTAATTAAATAACTGCCACACATTGGCACAAACTTATTGATTTAATACTGATTATCTTAATTTATGTTAGCTTTCTATGTTCTACATTGTCACTTATGGGTGCTAATGGATATGGCATGATATTCCAAAATGATTGTGGTATAAAACCTTAGACTTTGACAAAAAAATCTGTTATGAAACATTGAAGGTGCATGAAGGGCTGAGGTATAAATAAAGATGGTAATTCATTTTTGAATAAATAATTTGTTTTATATTTAAATCATGCTTTTGTGATTCTGCAAAATGCAAAACTATAGATTGCTGTAATTAAGTTTGATAGTCTGTAATTTTTTTCCCTTCAGGAGGCCAGCAGTAGGAATTTTACAAAGACATAATGACAAAATTCATCATAATGAAACAATGCACAGACAGGAACCAAATTTTAGAATGTTGTATAATAAGTGATGAGAGAGATTAAAAAACAAAAAATCAGAACTGGTAAAGAGATGTGACCCTTCCACTTGAAGAATGTCACTTCAAATCCAGGTCTAATGGCCACGGAAATTGCATCATCTGAAGCTGGACAGAAATTCACTTTAGGAAAAATAATTTCCTTTGTTTTTTTAAATAAATTAGTCTCTTATGTAATTGAATAGGCACTCCTTTCTTGAAACAAAATATATGGTCTTCTGTTTAGGATGCATGGAAAAGTAACATCTGTTTTCAGAATTCCTCAAAGCTTATTAGCAAAATTAATAATTTTTTTGGGGTCAATTTTGCTGTTCCAATTGGCATCCAACAAAGTTGACAAGAGCTGTGTTGTTTTCAGATACATAACATCCCTGACATCATGCCAAGGGGATTCCAGAAGTTCAGTAATTTTGAGTCACTGCTGACAGCCCAGACTTAGGGGACTGAAGGCTCTTGAGGTCTAGTACAGAACCAAGCTTTGGCAAAACCCA
Organism: Zonotrichia leucophrys gambelii; assembly: GCF_028769735.1. Lineage (NCBI taxonomy): Eukaryota > Metazoa > Chordata > Aves > Passeriformes > Passerellidae > Zonotrichia > Zonotrichia leucophrys. The sequence goes on along the minus strand of NC_088173.1, from coordinate 20,898,044 downwards.
AAGCTTTCAAGGTCTGGAAATTCCAGAGCCAGTAGTGTTTTTCAGATCCTGCACCAAGGAGACAGGATTGTGGGGAGCTGGTGTTAGGAGCTGCCTGTCCCACAGTACTTTGGTCACCACCCCTTGTGCCAGCCTTTTGAAAACATGGGCTCCCAAGGAACACCCCAAAACTGAGATTCTGGGCTTCATAAAAGCTGCCAAGAAATTTGACAGTGTTTCATTGGCACTTTCCACTTCTGCAAAATATATAAGTTCTGACAAAAAAATCCTAAACAAAACAGTTTCAGTGATTTTTATAAAGGATGTTTGAGTGGAAATTTGCAGTCAGCTCTACTCATATGGCAGGTCTCATGATCACTTTTTCCTCCCTTACCTTGGCTTTGCTACAGATGTCAAAATACTTGGTTTGTGAAACAGCTTCTCATAAACTGTTAAGTGTTTCATAAATTTGTGAACAATGGTGATGATAGTGCTCACACTTAGTAAGGAACACATGTTTAATTAAATGTACCACATGAAGCGTGTCACAGTTGAATGCCGTAAATGCCAAAAGACAACTCATTTTAACTTTGAAATATTTGGGAGCTTTGGTTTCTGAAATGGGTGTGACTTATAACAAAGGATTTATAGTTAGTGCTGGGTCCATTCTACACAAACACGTATTTGTTAGCATTGCATTTGAAGGGAGGAATGTTGCCAGCACAGACTGCCAGGCAGATAAACTTTCTGCTTCAAACAGAAACAAAAATATCCTGCCTGAAAGAAGAGGTGAATCTTTTATATGCAGAAATCTAAACCATACCTGAGAACCAATGATAAGCTGAATAAGGTGGCAATCATTCAATTAAGAAATTGCAGACTTGTAGGAATTACATTACCACTCTAAAAGGGGGAGGAGATGTGGCACTGACCACACACAGTTAAAAGTGCCTACTTCTGATATCAAATTATGCACATTTTTCACTCCTTTTCTCCTTGGTTGCTATAAATTTTGTTTCCCTTTTATAAAAGATGCTATATTATCTAACACAACCAGCAAAAGGCTTTTGTTTAAAATACCAATATCTGTATATTCTCTTGAGAAAAGTAACTGTTGTGAGAGTACTTGATAGATGTTAAAGCAATTTGGTTTGAAAATAGAAACATAAAAACTAAAAAAAAAAAAACCCAAAGAGATGCAACAGGCAGGGGTTTTTATGCAATTATCTCATCCTGTCATATTAGTTAAAATCTATATGCAATTACCAAAACTGAAATCAATATAATTGAGTTTTCAGCCGTCTTTCTTTTTGTTTCAATTTCTAGCGTACATGGCCAGATCTACCTGGCATTTGAGAACTTTGTCTTTGCCTATAAGAAGCTTTGCTTTCCAAATTAGCCTGAATTCTCTCTTCAGAAGTGGTTTATCACCATGGACTTAATAGAAAATTCCTCTGAATGGGAAGTGTGAAGAAATTCCATTGATTGCCTTTCTCTGAACTACTGCTACCTGTGTAAGGCCAACAAAAACAAAATGTCTTTTGCCTTTGGAACACTATATATAGGCATATGTTGGTCCAAAGCTGGTACATATTTTTCATGTAGAAATTTATTTCAAATCAAAACTTGCCCAGCTCCAGATTGACTCAAACTTCAAAGATTCAGCAAGAGTCCAGAAGGATAAGAGTATTTTAAACCAAAAATTCAAAGAGAAGCTATTCACTCCAAAGAAAACAGAACCCACATATGTTTAATAAACTCTTCACCTTCCCCATACTGACAATCTGTGTAGCGTTTTATTGATTTATCTTAGAAAACAGATGAGTGCAGATAACACACATTTGACATTCAGGATGCAAAGTCACCCCATCTTTTCAATTCCATTAACTAATTTTAAAGCAGAAGTGATTAATTTGCCCATGAGTGTCACAGCTACAACAGATGCAGATAAATTGACTGTGTTACTTTATAACTCCTGTGTCCACACGGGTATAAGCATCACTCTCAACCAGAAGTTATGGGCTTCGTGTAAAAATTGCTGGGTGAACTGGACTGTGTTACTCAGGAGCAAAACATGAAAAGATTTCTTTCTGGCTTAAAAATACGCAGATGAACTTGTAACAAAAAGCTGAAGATAGAAAGTCTAAACCAAAAGACTATTATTTGTGCATTTATATTGTATGTGTAAAGAAAGTGAGTCTTTAGTCAAATCCTCTGCTGCTGAAAATTAACCAGCTTATATGTAAGACTGAAATCACCGTGACCGATTACCAACAGCAAATACAAAGCCATTCTGGACAGATGTTTCTTTAGCTGTGCTGGCAATTTGCACAGCCATCCTGGAGCTCCGAGCCCCGGGGATAATCAAACTGCAGAGCAGCCTACCTTGCGGAGGGGCTTGAGCTTGGTCTCCATGATGAAGTCGTACTTGCAGAGCTCGCAGCAGCGCGTGTCCGAGCTCTTGATCCACTGGTGCAGGCAGGCCTGGTGCACAAAGCGCAGGGTGCCCGTGCAGCGGCACGGCGTGATGAGGGGGCTCTCATCATCTCCCTCACAGTGACAGATCCTGACAGGAAGGACAGCAAGAGCGAGTCAGCCAACCTGCCAACCAGCAGTGCACAGGCACGGGCTTATTTACACTGCTTTCTCATCTTCAGGCTTGACATTCAAAAGGTGCCAGGTATATGACCTTTCAGATGGAGGCCCAGGAACATACTCCTTGTTCCTTTCTGCCATTTAGCAGCCTCTCTTCACTTACTTATTATTTCTCTTTGAATTTGCTACGTGGTCTGAGGGTGAATCAATAGAAATAACGGCTTTTCCCTTTTATGCATGGCAAAACCTTTAAGACAAATACCAGAGGAAAATAGTCCTTGGTCTGTAAGTAATGCCAATAAATCCCTCAAAGGTAGAGAAATCTAACCCAAGCTGAAAATATCCAGCATGTGAAGTACAAAAAGTTTCTAGGATATTTCTTTGGAGGTACACAGTTAAAGAATCAGAGAACTATTTTGAGTACTCTGGAGTCATGCATATGGCACAGCGCGTACATACATGCACATTTTTTAGGAGGCAGGTATTGAGAAGTCATGATAATTTTTTTTATTCCTCACTGTCCCTTTTAGGCAGACAGCTGCATTATTTGAGAAAACCAAAACTACTCTGTAAGCAGACCCTAAGACAGAGGCTGGTCCCAGGACTGTTTTACCTTACAATGGGATACAGAGCTTTTCCTGTTGTGGTTTTGCATAATGTGAGCAGTGCTCTAACATCATCATCTAAAGGGCTTCTTCTGTGACACATGTCCAAGTGTCCTGCTGATTTTCCCCTCTTCTAAACAATCTCATGATCATATCAGGAAAATATTCACCCATCAAAAACAATGTCAGATTTACTGGCAACCATTTATTTGAAGGCAGAGAAAGCTTTACAGGGAGCAGAAGGCTTAACCAAACACCTGAAGTTAAGGAGGTTCACCTCAATGAAGACTAATTCCCTCCCATCCCCAGCCTAGAAAAGCACAACAAAGTACCCAAGGTCTAATGAGTGCATTAAGTGTCAAGCTGGCACGCAAGTGAAAAAAAAAAAAAAAAGAAGAAAAAAGAGGTAAAAAATAAAAATCTGAAGCCTGAGAAATGCTATTTCAAAATAAAGAAGTAGCAGTAACATCACAGATCCTGTTGTCACACAAATATAGCTTAATACTTAGGAATGGCACCCTCAGATGATGCAGATGCAGAAGTGTCTGAACACATCTGAGGAATAACTCACACTTACAGTGAAAACGGTGACTGCACCACCTCTGGGGTAGCAGAGCTTCAGGATAAGGTTGTCTTCCTACTGGGAAGATGGGTGACCTTTCTAAAGCAGGAGGTCCTGAGGCACGACAGAAGACAACCTGACAAAGACAGCCCAGGAAAGACTGGCTGCTGCACAGCTCTGAGGCTGCCAAGCCTATAGGAGGGGAGCAGGAAATCCAATGTCTCTACATGAAAGATCTACAGATCAAATCTGGCAGCTCCACTATCCTTCTACAGGGTAGCCCAGAGCCATGAGAAAAATCTATCTATGATAATGGGAAATCAGAACAAAGCTGCTTTGCTGGACATACAGAAATAAAGAGACCCAAAAATTCCAACAGATAAATGAAGCTCTGAATACCTGTCCACAAAAGCCAGGTTTCAAGTTCTGCAGTGGTGCTTGCACAGGATTTCATGCCTCACAGCAGTGAAGAGGAGAACAAATTACTCACAACTTCCTTCTTGCACATGCTGATTTTTTGAGACACATTTTACAGGAACTCAATTTACAGTCTTGTCTTTACTAATCCAGTCGAGTTAGGTGCATCAGTATCTTAGTTCTTAGATGGGAATTGCCTATATGGTGATTTCTTACTGAGCCTCTAGCTTAAACAGAACTATATTTTCAAAACACCGAATAGTTATTTTTCTAACAAATGCATTCCCAACTGAGAGTAACATAAAAACATAATTCTCTTTTTAAATTAAAACTATTCCCAAAAGGAAGACCAACATTCTTTTTTCATTTAAATTCAAGCCATACATAATTTATTTTACAGCCTTAGCATTTAAACTATTTAGAAATTAGACAACTAAGCTATGGACTCAATAGTTTTTTTTTCTACTACTGCCAAGATTGTTTAAAATTATTTTCAGAGCTAAAATACAAACCTAAAATTCCACTGAGATCTTCAAATAAAGTGACATTGCAAATTTGAAATGAATACAAATAATCCTTAGTAGAAATACTTCTACAGAAAAACTCTATATGCATTATACATTCTATTTGGGCTTTCCTTGTACATAAGTCACAAGCCAATTGTATAAACAACAGGGTGACACTAAGAGCTTACAGTATGAATAAGCTCAAACTAAATATTCTAATGGCCTTTTCTGTATGTAATGAGAATTAAAACTAACTTCACTAGGAATTAAAGTCCAGAGAAAATGACCAAAGGCATGGCTTTCATTAGCTTGAATGCTCTTTGGTCTCTATGGTGCAATTTAACTCTTTGCTATTTGCTTGCCCAGAAGAAATTAGCTTAAAAGATGATTGTGTACCTGAACTCACAGTGACAGTCGAAAGATTTTTGGTGCCCAACACCTGTGGTAACAGACTGTTGGCTAAGTGCTGAAACATCTTTTAAAGACTTGGAGCAGGCAACTTGCTGTGTCTTCCTCAGCCATTAGAATTAAACCACAATTTTGTGTGTCTTTGCTCTTTGATGTGTTCATCTATAATGTACATCATAATTATCACAAATCAGAGAAAGCAAATTGTTAATGATGGTTTTGAGAAGTTTGTTGTGCAAACAGAATGGAGGTAGGGATACAAAGCACAGACATACCTGAACCATATCTGAACCAAGCTGGAGGTGGAGAACTTTCATTCTAGTTTCCTGTTGTCAGTGATCACAACTGTTTGAAACATTCATGCATCAAATTGATTATTTAGCTCACTGAACTTGTTCTGAGAATAAAATTTGTTCACATACTGTAGAAATTAACTGAATGGAAAAAACCCAAAACCACTCTCTATGATAAAGATAAATATATATAATTTGTTAAATCTATACTGACTTATTTACATTTTGTTGCACAGCACTGATCATTGTTAATAGCTTCAGTTTCAGCTGCTCAGACACACCTACAGAATTTACATACTCGACTTTTCTCAAATTTTTAGTCCTTTAGTAGATAAATGGCCTTTATTACTGAGAAATACCTTTGACTATTTTTTTTTCTGACAGCTTAGTGCTTTAAGGATTCCTGTCTATGAACAGGACCTTTCTTTTCCAGGGAAAAAACGAGCATGAGAGTCCAAAGGAGCTTTTGCTCCATGAATCATGTGTATACCAGAGATATATAAGCCATTAGGTGATCTTCTGATTGTGATACACAAAGTTTTGTGTGTGTATTTGTATGCACTTACAAACATCTCTCTACACACTGAGATCACAGAATATCTATATTTCAATAAAACTCACTGTGAATCCTTATGAAACAATACTCTGACAGTGCTGTCATCCTTATGCATAAGTTTTTGGTTTATATGTCATTATTTTAATTAGCCAGCATATATTTTTCTAGCACAAAATTGTTTCTATAACCTTCAGCAAACAGATGTACCAAACACAGAAATTAGTGCTAACACTGTGCATACAGGAGATGAAAAACAAAAAGCAAAAAAAAATCTTTGAAGGATGTTCTTAAACAGTAGGTTCACATATATAATGCAACAAATTAAGAAAAATATTTTTCAGGGAAAAAAACCTCATAATGTTAAAACTGAAAACATCAGTATTTGTGAAAGATTTTTCATAACTCATATAAAAACTGTTGCAGAGCTCTTCTATGTTCCTTACAAAACATATTGCCACTACATATATACACAACAGGAAATTCTTATCAAATCAAAATTATGAGATGCAGCTAAAGAAAGCACTCAGAAGTGAGGCATCTTCAGAATATAGTGTTGTCATACTGTCTTAAATTCCATGACTATTAATTTCTTTCCTACGTTTTCCATGGCCCTGTTCATTGCAAAAGATAAAATGCAGAAAGGTAAGTATGAAACCAGTCTACAACTTGCAGGCATTCCTAAGGTCATTGGATTTTGGCTGATTTTCAGAAAATCAGATAGAGTTATCTTGGATGCCTGACCATCATTTTTCATCAAATTAAGACTTCTTGTCTTCCATATAGACAAGCATTTCCATTTTCTCTACAGACAAACAATCTCAGTTTAAAGGGCCAAAAATCAGTATGGAACAAGGAAATCACTTGGAAAGCTTTCAGGTTTTCCCAACAGTTATTTATTCTGGCAAAATTATAGCAATTAAAATTGCAATCTAGATGGTTAGCATCTAAGCTGCTTATTGCAGGAGATACAGGCAGATTCCAACAGATTTGTAGCTTTTTCTTCATGTGCAGTTAACAGTTTTACTCTCATTAAAGAGAATAGCTGCTCATCTCCATCCTCACTGGAAACCCAGCAGTTTCCCTAACCTGTCATCCAGTAACCCACCTGAGTCTTTGGAAATTAGGCAAATAGGCTGATCCCTGTGTCTCTGTAGTGAAGTGGAAAACACACTTATTCTGCAGGAGTCCTGTGGGATTTAGTGCTCCACTCCCACCCTGCCATCAATTGCTCCTCTGGCACAGCATCTACCCAGCTGATTCCCATGGATGACTACTGCCAAGGGAAAGTGATGAAGAATAAGAATCATCCAGCAGGTCCCTGCTTCTGCTGCAAGCCACATTGAGAACCTTGTCACCAGGAGCAGTGCTGGAGGGAAAGTGTTTGCAGGAATTCTGCATCACCAGAACTCTCTGTGGATCCCACATTTGCAATTGCCCTCCCTATCTCAGTACCTGGTAAAACTGTTAAGGTTTTTTTGGCCATTACACATAGACCAAAGGTTTAGCTACAGAAGCTTTTATAGACTTCCTTGAAAATACACAAGGTCAAATTTTACCCTCATTAACAAATGAAAAATGTAGGGGAATGCCTCTGAGACTTTAAAAAATAGAAATGCATATGGGGGCATGGGCGTACTGATAATGATGTGCAATAATGTTTAACGGCTATAAATGATGTAATTATGTAAAACCTGTATTGTTCCATAATTTTCTGGGAGCTGTACAGCTGTGTCCATGCTAACAAGCATTACAGTGAAATTGTAACAAATCTTGAAAAAAACCAGCTAGTGCTGAAACCTGGGGTATCTACACCAGACCCATTTTGGTGGTGTTTCTTTGATTTGAAACTGATTTTAGACTGATTTTAGGAATACACTCTGAGACAAGTTCTCAGTGTGGTCTAAGCCATGGCAAAAGTACGGTTGATCAGATGTGCCTCAAAAGCAGGCTCCTTATCTGAACTAATGGAGGCCCCTTCACTCACCAAATTAGGAGGAGCTACAGCCTTGTGACTGTGGCATGTTTACACCAACTGAGATGCAATTTATAGGAAACTGAACTAAATTAACACAGATGCCTAATAACCACACTGTCATTTTCTTGAAGATGGAAGAACACCAGTACAAAAGAAATACTTTGGAACTTTTAACAAATAGATTTCCTTAATAAAAGAGATAAATATTTTCTCCATATAAATATGCTCAAGAAAGATAACACCTATTCCAGAAATATTTTTTTTTGGTGAGATATTATTGAAAATCTTGCCCTTCACTGGAAAGCACATATGAACTCATAATACTTAGGCAAAGAAAAATTTTTACTCTGTTTGATGGCTACATCTCATCACTGTATCTCACTGCTGCTGAAGGGAGCTTAGTCAGGAAGAAACAGCAGAGCTGAAAAATGTTGGAGCAAGTGAATCCCTGGATTTGATTTTTGGCTGTGGGGATTATTAGCTGCCAGCATGAGCTCCTAGGTTATCTTAATTGGACCAAAAGGATCCAATTTCCCAGAATTGCAAAAGGATGCACAAAATTGCTGTCACTACTGTTCGATTTTTTCTTAGGAAAACTATTCTGTCCAAAAAAGGTCATTTTCTCTTTTGCCAATTCCTTATAAATTCCTTACAGTGCTTTTAGATAGTTAGAATCTAAAATAAAACAGCTTTATGAAGTACTCACAGCAAGGAATTGTCATTCATAAAAAGAATCCACAAAAATATGGAACTCTGCTTATGCGTGGTTCATCACTTGGGAAAAAAAAGAAAAGGTTAAATTCACGGAATATGTTCACCTTGCAATAGGCTACAGAGTGCCATGTTTCTCTTATTTTCCTTTTACAGGCTTTTCTTTTTTTAAATCTCATTTCCATTCTTTCCACTTTTAAATCACAAAGTAATCTAAATGACAAATTGGTCTTCCTCTCCATTTAAACATGGTGCGAATGAGGCACATTAATTCTCCACACCAAATGTAATCCATTTGTATCTCTTCCCTGTCACTCCTGCCCTTCCATTATGCTATACAGTCAGCTGTCTTTACCTGACTAGAGGAAAAACCATTTTTAAAATGTTGCACCACACCAGTGAAATTTCATAAGGACCTAGCTCATAAAGCTTTCTCTTCATTTCTGCAAAAGTGATGAGAATTTGTAAGAGCCCCAAGAGCAAACAACATTAGTGAAAGCACATAAATATTTTATTTTGTCGACGTTTCTTGTCTTTCTATTAATCTTGCTTTATAGGTGATAAATAGGATATCTAAAGTTACAAGTAATTGCTGCCTCAGATGCATGGTTAGCACAAGAAACGTGTCTGACAAGATTTACTGCACTGAACAAGTTCAAAGAACTAGGGACTGCATCTCAAAACAGGATGTAGATTTCCTCCCACCCACCTAGTGAAAATCAAAGCTTTAAGGAACTGAACTCCATACACAAAATATGCAAGCTTTAAGTGTTTAATAATGAGACCTTTAAAACCAAGGGTAACTTTCTAACAGGAGGCCGTGCCATTTCACTTATTTCCATTACAAATAATAATAAGTTCTGAAAGAAACAAGCAGAAAGGACTCGGTTCTCCCCCAGACAAGTGAGCCTAAACTCAACAAAGAGATACTTGCCTTACTTTGGCTCTCCTTGCATCCTTGTTGAGCATGGAGAGCTTCCAAAAGAGACTGCAGAACCAGATGGCTGAAGAGGTGACAGATGGGGATTTGAACCATCAGCAGATAATAGAATTAACCAGAATTTCATATTGCTGCAAAGACTGATGAACCACCAGACCATCAAGCAGAGGAGGAGATTCCTCAAAAAGCAGGAGATCCCTATCAAAAAGTCACTTTGCAAAAAATAAAGCTCTGAACAGGAAAGTAAGCAGCAGTCACAGGTTTGGGTTTTTTTGAGAAAGGGGTGAGGAATCTACATGCAGGACCAGATTCAGAGACTCAGCTCCTAACACGCTGAGATCCCAAGGTACACACTAACATCCAGGGAGAAACAGGTTAAAAACTCTCCAGTCAAACACCACAGTCTGGAAGTAGAGCACATTCCATTTTATGGTGATTTTAGAAGGCTCTGGATGGTACTTCAAGTCTACATGTTCTGCATTACAGTTTCTTAACTGGATCCAACATCAAGGTTTCAGCATAAGTATTTAGAATGAGTTTTAAAATTCAGTAGTAGAATTTGAACCCATATATCTATCTTCTATATATATCTATGTTCAACTTTCTGTTTTTTCTTGCTCAAGGACTTATTTCCTACCAACCACCTTTCTGTCTTCTCATCTCATGAGCACTCTTCTACCTGAATATTTCAGAATGTAAGTAATTTAATGAAAAACACATTTTCTTGCATGTCCTACTAAATAATATTAAGAAAAACCCTGCTGAAACACTTGATTTCACAAGAGAAAACTACATAATCATATTGCCTCTTGTCAGCTGCAGTACATAGTATTTCTTCCCATCTATAATTGTGCTAACACAGAAAAATGCCCATATTAGTGTTTTCCTACATTTTTAATGGCCTTTCAGTTAACACATCAGATTTTGAAAACTGTTTTTTAAAAATTATGCTTGAAATATACTCTGCAGATCTCATGAGTCAACCTCATAATCTTCTTTACTTCTCCCCTTCCTTACTGTTGTGCCCTACTCCTCAAATGAGAGCCTGCCATTATACCTGACTGCAGAAAGTCATTCAGAGTTCATTCAACAAAATCAAAATTTGACTTCTAGTAAGCCTCTTTTTTTCAAAGTGAGAAACTCCACTTTATTTAAGTGCATGTGTTTTTGCTGAAATGAAATCAGCAGCACAAAAAGATTGTACACCAAAACCCTAACTAGTTAAACAGAAAATATCTTTCAACTACATCATCAATAATAAAAATACCACAAGATATATTCAAAATCAATACACAAAGCACTTATAATCCACTAGTGGTAATATCAACTACTCAATTTTCTTTTCTTAGTGATTTCCATGTGAAAATCCATGGGACCAACTTCTCACAATCCATTCACTTTGTCATATCCAATACACAGCTGTTTCCTTTGGGGAGATTATCCACACACGGACCAAAGAAAGCTGTTTCTGAGGCTGTGCCTGAAGCCATGGCAAATTCCTGGATATGGTATATATGAAGAAAATCTTCAGGCAGAGCAACTCAGGAAAAGGAGTCTAACTCTATGATTTAGAAAGCCTAACCTGTGAATCTTTAAAAAAAGAAAAAATTAAGTTAGATGCCAAAACAACTCAGCACAGCCAGAATTTATGTGGTATCTCAGAAGAAGAAATCTTGGCTCCTAATGGACTTCAGGAGAAAGTAGTTGTCCAGGGAAGAGACTGTAAAGGTCAGGATTGATGCCATGACATTTTTTCAGCAGTTTGGAAAGAATCAGTGACACTAGAAGGGCAAATAATTCCCTGAAGTGACCAAGAGGTTCCCCTTAGACTAGCTGCAGAACATATTGCACAATGGTACTGTACTTTATCTGACTAAAATGTGCTTATACTGGAATTGAGTGTGCACTGTCACATTCCAGCTCATGCTGATAAATGCAGAGTGAAGAAATTGTCAGCAATCCATGAGGCAATGAAGGAAAAAAGTTGCCTACCCAGAAACTGAAAGACAAAATAACTGTTTCCAAGAGAAGTTTATGATCCCTGTTCCTTTGCTATTTCCACACAATACTATTTAGGTGAGGGCCAGTCCTCTCAGCCAGTGCTGTCATATCAACTAAAAGACATTAATAGCTAGGATGAAAAGCTTGAAGAAACTCCCCAGGAAAAAAAAAATCCACATCACAACCAGTGACTATGCTAACCCAGTCTTAGCATAAACAAAACCACCCTCTTTTTTCTATACCTCATGCAGAAAAATGGAGAGTATATGTGCACATCTACATTGACAGATAATTACTTATTCAGGTTTTGTTTCAGATTGGAGGCTGCGAATTTTAAAAAGAAAACATACCACAGATCACAAATCAATGAAGTGCATGGACATGTCCCAAGAAATAGAAACTACAGTGTGTTCTCAATTGGTGGTAAAAACATGTCTTCCTTTTTCTTCAGCTGTCTACAAACTGATTAAGTAAGACAACTTATCAGCTATAAAAAATTAACAGGCTTTTGATTTTGCTATGTTTTTCCTAGATATATTACAGTCATTATGATACATCTGATAATGACAACAACAAAAAAATGGTATTATCCCTGACACAGAAAAATGTGTTTCTGACTGGCTTGAGAAATTTTGCAGAACAGGTCTCATCATCAATCATATTAAGTTTAATGCTGGTTGTTCAAAGAACATCTTCACTGATACTGAGCCTAAGGGCACAACCTATCAAAATTTTTCAACTTTCCTCAACTAAATAAGAGCCTGGTTGAAAAGTCTGCATGCACATCCAAAATGTCCATCCTTGAACCAAGCTCCAAATCTTGCAAAAAGTGCCTGAAAAATTATAGTAAAATTCAGTGGTTTGAGAAGACAAATAAAAGACTGGGATTCACTTTTCATCTGAAAGCAAATTCTAAGTTTGGTAACTTGGGGAACGGCTAAGAATAATCTACCTAATGCATTTACAGAACATGTATATGTATATACATATATAAAACACACATAAAATATATATGTATAGTATGTGTGTGTATATCTATATACTCACACACACCATTTATTTATTTATTTGTGTAATTTTTACTGCAGTATAATGAAGTCCATTACGAAGACCCATGGTGAAGTGGATTTTCTCAGGTTTTGGGTAGCTCATACTCTTAACAATTATCAAATGACCTGTTATGTATGTACTGCATGTACTACACTGGATCTTCAATCTGGGTAGTTCAGAAATAGAAAACAACACTGAAGCTGTTACAGTTACCTGTGTGCACCTCTGCATCATGCCCTGTAAATAAATTTCAATAACATGGTTTACCATTGTTGCTGTTTTTTTGCATTTCCATAAGGCAGAGAGAACCCAAGCCTGGTCCAAATACATAAACTCAAGCACAAACACAGCTGGACTTTGAAGAACTTTAAATTATTAAAACAGACAATGGACAGACAGTGGAAAAGTGTGGTTTTGCTTGGAAGTATAAAAAGGAGTGCATAGCCCTAGCTGTGTTAGTAATGGCTTATATCTTCTGCTGCAAAAAACCCCACAAAATACCTGCATATTACCTTTTTTCTTTTCAGAAATAAGAGGTCTTTGCAGTGTTTCACTAAGTTAAAGCATACTGTGAGACTGCATGATGTGGCATCATGAACTTCCTCATCCTCTGTTTACATTTCCACACAAATTCTTCTCAGCAAAGAAAAGTGAGAAGTTTTGGGTTACCATATGAAGAAACTAAGCCAGATTGTCACTTTGCAGATGAGAGCCAATGCTGGCTCACAAGCTTGGTGAGGGAGAAAAAAGGAAATACTTGTTTCAGTTCTGTTAGACTTACGGGATGGTGCATTTTTATTTACCACTGAAGTAAGTAACTCAAGTGTTCCCAGCTGCGTACTCCAAATTTGGATGTTAGCCCAGAAGCGGCGAGCTTCATCTCATTTCCAGGATAAAATGCTCACCTTCTGGTTGCATGCTTCACACCAGGGCATCAGATTGTCAGAGGCCTGCAATTCTGAACTAAAGAGAACTCTTGGTGTTGCTTTTTCTTTCCCAAAACTTATTTTACTGCTTATTCTGCCCAATCACCCTTTGTATCATTCCAATCCTTAAGAGAGGTGACTGAACTAACAGCCCATACACATTCACAGTGTGGAGGTGTTTGGCAGTGCAAAATCACAGATAAATTATGCTCCACTAGAGACTGTTCTCCAGGCACCATCCACTGGCTTTCTGAGATAATGGCAACTCTAAGACCATAAATTAATTTCATATAAGTGATTGAAATATTACATAGGGGGACCAAAGCTGGATTTCAACTGATCACTTAAGGAGGAAAAGCTCCATATCCCATTGTATTGAGCAATTTGGCATCCTGCTCCATTCTCTGTGTCCGGCTGGAGATTTAAAAAAAACCCAATACTCTGCCAGAGGACAGAGTGGATCCATCTTCATGGAGCAAAGACAAACATTTGATTCCTTTTTAAGATTATTCTTTTTAAATAAGGGAAGTATCTCTTCACATTGAGATATGCTAACTTCTCTGTAGCAAAGGTTCTTTGTTATTTCCTGTGGCCTGCCCAGCCTAGTTTATTACTGAGAAAGAGTAACAGAAAGCAGTCAAGGGAAAGGCACTCAGATTGTGGCAGGGAGAAACTCCCTAAGAATGTTAAATCCTTCTTATTAGGGACTAACCTGCATACTTCTAAATCATCAGACCAGTCATCATACAACACTGGAGGCTTCTGAGCAGCATGAGGCACAGTGGGCCCGGCCCCAGCAGGTGCTCCATGATCTGGGGCAGCCAGGGCATCACTGCCAGAGCCTGCCTCTGCAAAGGAGTCCTTGGTGTGCCTAAGGAAAGGCGCAGGCTGCCGGTCTCTGTGGGAGCTTTTCCCTTTGCTTTTCCCACATTTTCTTGAGGAAATCCTTGCATCCTGAGATGATGCTGAAGACTGTGATTCCTTAAGCCTCGAAATCCTTCGGCGGTGATTTAAAGTGGGATTCTCAGGGTCAGACACCTCTTGTTTCTCTTTTCCTGTTGTCCCCAAGGTGACAAGTTCAACAGCATTACTGTTTGAGGACCCATCCTGGTTACTGCATGATCTATTATTTCTTCTCCCTCTCCTGGCCATCCTGGCCTTTTCTCTTGCTCTCCTCCTAGCCTGAGCCCACTGACTCTCATCCGAAGATGATGATGAATCAGATGCGTTCCAGCTGGATCTTGGAGGCTCAGGATGCAATTTACAGTTTCTCCCCTTTCCTTGCTTTTCTGTGTGCTCACCATTGTCTCCAGTCTCTTTTTTCCGCCTAAACCTTCGTTTTATGAGTTTCTTACCACCCAGCTCCCTATTAGAAGGGGTCAGCACCATGACAGGGGTTGCATGCTCAAGCTCATCTTCTGACAAATCATGCAAGGTAGTTGATCTAGACAAAGCAGTAAGCAAAGGAAAGGGATGGAAATGGGAAGGGTGGGTGAAAAGAGAAATCACACAGAGAAAAAAAAAAAGAATGAGAATGAGAACATGAATTTTAATACAAAAACATGAGACTAAAACACAAAAACAAAACCAAAACAAAGCGAGATCAAAAGAAAACTAAAGTCTATGTCAATTATGAATAAAGTTAAGCAGAAGCAAGAGCTACATAGCTACATAATATTTAATAAAGGCAACTAACAAGTATCAGCCAGATGAGAATATATTTTTCTCAGCACATACCTACAAATGTCCTGAGTGGAGGGGCAGACAGATAACCGAGATTGACTCCTGGGAGCTGTTCCTGTTGTAGGACTGCTTGCCTGTTGAAATAAGTTAGACAGTTTGGAATCTTTGTCCATGAAATACATTGCAGATATTTTACTGCTTTGCCACATGATCACAAAATTAAAACAACTGTTTCTGCTGTTCATAGTGCGCTGTTGAACACATAGAAGCTGGCAAAATACAGGAAGCTTGAACAAAAGTGAAACCAATTTGTGGAACTAAGTACGACTGAAGTGTTTGAGCTCTTATTCGCTCATGACAACTGTTTGAGGAAGCAGCTTTCAGCATTTGAATTTTCATTTGGCTCTACTGTAAATGTCTGAAGGGAAAATGTCTGATTTTCTTTTGTGCAGTCAACGAACCATGATGATGCCTTTCCAAATCACGTGAAGTGCATCTGCAATACATTTAGTGATGAAGAACCCAAAGCTAACTTAGGTTGAGTGGACTGATGAAACAGCAGGAAGAATAGTGTGTTTTAAAAGGTTTTCAAGGCAATCAGATCTTCTAGAAAAGCTGAAAATGTTAAACTGAGATGAGCCAGAAAAATTCAAAGTGCAGGCTGCATCTCTACAGAGCTGATCACATTCTCAAACAGCAGAAGAGATATAAAAATGTTTAGTATGTGACATTTTGCTCATAAGGTTGTTGCTACAAATTGCAGATTCAGTTACCCAATACTTTCACTAAAAACATATTTTGATGGTGTTAGCAGCAAACCATTTCAATCTGCCTTGCTATCAACTGACAGCAGAACTGTATGGAATCCAAATGTAAATCCAAGGCATTGTGATTCTTCAGGATCCCTCACAAGACACAGTATTGTGGGAAGTGGATTCAATACAAATCACCAAGGCTGTGACCTTCCTGCAGCTGATCAGGGCTGTTGGCTTTTACTATGCAACCCCATCCAGCCCATTGTGATCACCACTTCCAAATGCAGACAAAATACTACATGCCTCACAATTCCACAAGATCGAGCACCAGATGCAAGGGAAGGATGACCACTAAGAAAGAGTACAAAGCACAAATCAAACAAAGATGTAAAGCCTGTTATCCAAATCTTTTGTAATAGCAAACCAAATTCAGTCAGATAATTGAAATTATTTCTAGCTCAACTTCCACAGACATTTTTGTGGTGTTAAAAAGGTGTTGGAAAATGAGTAGTACAAGTAAAATAATCATAAACAGCAAGTACCTGCCAACACGTCACTTTTAGCCAGGGTTGTCAATATCCATTCTATTTAATGCATACATCTTTTGGAAACATCAGTCACCCCTATGTGGATTTTTGCTTTTATATGGGTACCAGCTGACACTTAAGAATAGTACTTTTGCATGAAAACAATCTTCTAGCTCCTGGAATTCAAGTAACCATTTTTACCTGTTGATTAATATCACAAAAGTACACCAAAACCACCAACAGTATTACTAATTCTTTACTTCTAGTTCCATGAATGAAAATCAGATATACAACTAAGCCAAAATGAGCAATTAAATTGCTAAATTGACACAATCCTTGTGTTGTAGGTTTTTGCCATGTCTGGATTAACCATCAAAGGAGGAACATCAGTGTGTATACATGCAGTGTCATGCTGGAAGAAAAGGACAAGTATCTGTGAGAGAAATTGTATTCCATATCTCCTCTTCTACAAAAGCAGTATTTCAATTACATGCATTGGGGCAGAGTATGAGTGCTTCTTACATACATATTGGAAACATATGTTAGATGCATGGCTGGGTATATAATCTCCTTCCATCTCAGCCTCTGAGATTAGCATTGGGTAATTAGGCATGTCTTAAGCTACTTAATGAGGAAAGATGCAGACATCAGCACCAATAACTAATGTTACTGGGTTACATGCTGCTGCTGCATGAAGAAACATCCCTCCAGACTAAGCCCCAGTGGAAAGACTGGTGAAGAAACCCAGCCCCGGAGCTGAGTGAGGAATCCTGGATTCATGCCTCACGATGTGCTCATTTCTTTTTTCCCCTCACAGCTCCAGGACTGTTACCATTGCTTCTTTGGGATCTCTGCACTACAGGGGTTTGGCCTGGTGTTAAATGGTGGTCAGGTCAACCCCACACAGTAAAAGGAATTTTTACATCACCTTGCCACAAGCAGTACCCTTTGAAGGGATATGGCAAAGCTGGCCCAGCAGCCATACAGTAGGTCTGCTCAAGTTCAAGAAACTTTCAGCAGCTATTAAAGCAGGAAGCCAACTAGACAGTTCTTAAGAGAGCTGAAATAAAGCCAAAATGAAACAAGCTCCTTGAAAAGCTTTTACACTTACGATTTGGAACTGCAGACCAGCAGAAATCTAATTATTTTAAAATAAAAATTACATTATCAGCCTGACTACTTAAATCTTACATTTCACTTTCAACTGTCAAGAGGTCTGGACTGTTTCAGCCCTGCTCAGTCAAATTTACTTTCTAGTTCCACTGTGCAGGCATGATGCTATGTTTAGTTGTACATAACTCATAGGAAAGTTTATTTCCTTCAAAACCAATTTACATAAATATCTTTTACAAAATGAATGCTTTTTGCTTTTTTATCTAAGCCCTATTGGAGCAAACATGACAACTGGCAGGCAAAAAGCCAATGCACCATTTAAGTCTTCAAAAACAAAGCATGACAAGTTATATACAAGATAATTCAGATTCTTACCTGTGATCAAATATAATTAATTCAATTTCTATAACTTTGTAACACAATTTTTAATCTACATTATCTAAATGTATATGCATTTATTTACATTAAATTAGCTTTTCATGGTAAAATCATAGATTCATAGAATTACAGGTTGGATGGAACCTCAAAGATCACCCATTCTAACCTTTCTTGGCAAAAGCACAGTGTGGACAACATGCCCCATCACCCCATCCAGCTGAATCTTAAAAGTGTTTTAATGGAAAAAAAAAAAAAATAACTGATGGAGCGAATTCTAAAACCAAAAAGGTTAATGCTTCTGATATTAATTTTCTGATGTTGATTTGTGTCCATCACAGGAAATGGAGGCCCTTATTTTGCAAATAGGTCCAGTCTTTGTAAATTAAATAGGAGTGGAAGGACCTGCCAATGTCAGGTCTGTCCTTGCTAACACATGTCAAATTAATTTAATAATTCACATCTAGATGAGCAGTTTTTAAGAACCTGTAAATTTCAGCTCAGTTGGACACCTAGTCCCTTTACTTTTTCATCCTACCCTGTTCTGACAGCAGTAATTGTAACTGCTTTCTGCTACCAGCACTGCCTCTAGGTTTACCCCAATTCTTTTGGCAATACTCCCTCTTTGCCATTTCTTTTACAAACCTTACATCCCAAACTAATTTTAAAAATTTAAATAATCATATCTTTTAAATTTAGTCCGAGAGCAAACACATCTAGAGGGGCATAAAGGGTAGTGTGTTTACAGAGGACATTGTGTATTTTCAAGGCATATCTGACAAACCAGAACATAATAATTTGAATATATTCTGCTCATGTCTTAGCAGTCCAGCTCTTTTGGGAATGCATATGCAGCAGATGTTGGAAACAGTCTCAAGCAGACAGATCTTATTGCTGTAATTGCCATCCCATTGCTATTTTGCTATACAGCACACTGAATATTTTGAGATACTGTATTTAGTCAATAGAGGATCAGACTGATGCTGAGAACTCCAATTCCACCCGGGAGGCTGAATAACAATTATTTTTTTTAATAGTATTCCTTGAATGAATGTCTTCTTCAGACAGGTATATTGTACAGCTCACTGGAATGGGAAAACTAAACAAGCACTGTACTAATTTTATCATAACAAATTACATCAGTAGCAGAATTAAATGCGGTAATTCAAAATAAAGCTGTCTCTCAATTAATTTATAAGCAAGGCAGCTCATTTCTCTATGCCATCAGCACAAGGAAGAGGTCTAAAGGAAAATGCCAACTCCAGCTGATCAGGTCTGGCATTTCAAAAAGATTGTTAGGAGAGAGAGATTCCCCAGTCACCACCTTCTGCTGTCTCGGCCAGTTTAGATGAACTCTCTTGTCAAGCATTTGCAATTCAATTAACAGATATGACAGGGCACTCATCCATAATTATTTTTGGTATGTTGGCAGTGTGTTTTTCAAGCAGAATACTGGTAAATACAGAGTTTTCAGGATAAGTGAGATGATAATCACTTACCCAACAAAAAGGCACTTCAGTGTCACACACATGTGTCTGTGTTAGAAAACCAGCAAAGACAGAAACGGGGTACAGAAATAAGTACAACTGGTGAAAACAGTAAAAATTTCAAATCAAGGCTACCTTTACTTAAGTGTTCAGGATCTGGTAGAAGTTTCCAGAAAATAAAATAAAATAAAATTGAAATTAAAACTAAAATTAAGGTTGAAATGAAATGAAATAAAATAAAATAGGAGGGGAAAAGGTCCTTAGAGGCCATCTATTGCTTAAACTGCATGTTGAAACTAGTGCAAGAACATGAGTCAAGTTGTGCTCTTCCTAAGAGCACAGAAGGGATCTGCTTCAGCTTAACAGAAAAGCAGAGTAAAAGCAGATTCCACAAGTGCAAAGAATCACACAGTAAGGGAGTGAAGCTTTAAATTGAAAAACCAGATGATGTAATGGACAGCTTATATAAAATGGCCTCACAGCTATCACCAGAAAGGGTAATGAATCCTCTTGTGTCTCTCTTCTGAACAGAAGCATTTCCAAAAGCTGGTCAACCTAGAACACTGCTGAAGAAGAAAGCTGCAGGCAATTGATGGGTGATAGGGCAGACAGGGAACATGTCTAACGCTTTTATTCCCCTGCTGAGTTTGCTCTAGTAGCAGTGATGCATCACAGAGTGCTCCAGATCCCACCAGCCATTACAGTTAAAAAGCTGAAACTCTATCCTATTTGAAAAAGAGCACACAAAGGAATGGATCCCTTAGAAGATCAGAGCAGTTTGTCTGGCTTTGAGCTCAGCAGGAGACCCAGTCTGTGTATTTTAATCTGAAAATTTCTGCTTTGTAAACAACATAACATTCTGCAGAAAACATCCACCTTTACGAACTTTTATGTGGACATCTCCTCAGGTCTAAAAAGTTCCAAAACATGATGAAGGTGACCTAAGGTGGGTGTTATTTTACAAGCTCGGTCTTGATGGCATCTAAAATTTGTGTGCATGGGTTTGGGAGAGGGGGTTTCTGCACTTTGGTTTGTTTGGCTGTTATGTTTATCTTTTCTTTATTTGTTTCTTCATGATAGAGTTCTTGCTTTGTGCTCAGATTTCAAAGTTGTTTTTAATCTGATTGATGTCTTTACAGCAACTGTTACATTAATTAGTAACTGAATTTCTGTTAAATTATCTTTCACAGATTTTCTTTTTCAGTAACTTACTCCTTGCACAATTCTTCTCTAAACCTTTTCTTTCTCTCCTTTCCTCCTTCCCCTCCTTTCACCTGCCTCTGAAGAGAAGGCATTAAGGAAACAGTAACACACACGGAAGGAGCAGAAAAATCCTTCAGATTCTGCCAAACAACATCAGCCAGCACCTTTAAAAGTCAGTGTGATTATGTTATAAAGTGATTTGAAATCTAAAATCAAAATTGCAAATGGCAAATCCATACTATCATTTTAAAAATGAAGCAAACGAGTAATTACAGCTTTAACTTGTAAATTCAATCAGCTTGTTTAAGTTGTTTTCTCCTGCCTTACTAATCTATGTTAATCTTTAGTTTCAAGGTACAGGTTCAACTAAAAAATCCACTTTTTCTATAGGCATAGAAGCACTGCTAGCTAAGCTTTGAATTATCAGATGGATTATAGTATATATAAGTATATACTATATAGTATATATAAGTATATACTATGGATTATAGCATATATAAGACTTTGCTATAGATTATAGCAAAGTCTTTGTATCATAGCCACACAGTATTTTTCATTCATGAGTCTCTTCAAGGATGCATCTTTCTAGTCACTATCACTTTCTTAATAAAAATGTTTCATATTTCTTAAAAAAATACAGGTAATTGGAAGAAAGGATGCACCAGGTTTTATAAAAAAGGTGCAGAGCCATGAGATCAGCAGCTTTTGACTGTCTAGAGGGAGCTGAATGGAAATTTAGCCTATAGGAAAGGTGAAGCACAAAACCTGCATTTTCTTAGTTATTGGATTTTGCGGTACTTTATGTCTAAAGGTAGGCAGTACTCAGAGAACCATTTAGAATGTCTGTTCCAAAAAGGGCATCTGCTTTCACACATCCCTCTATCTGCAAGACTGAAACCCTCAAAACATTCCTATAACCTAAGCAGCTTTCACTCAGATGACATTGCTGCCATGCCCTCACAAGTGCATGTGAGTGCACACACCCACCATGTTCCTCCTTGGGTCTGGTGGACTGTGCAAGACTGGATGAAATCCCATCTGTGAGGATACCATTCTTATGCTTGAACAACCTCATTCTGGTGTGTATTTGATGTCTATTTATTCCAGCCCTAAGGGAGGAGAGAAGCCTAAATGTGCCCAAGCAAAAGAGTTGTAGTAAGAATATTGAAATGACTAAACCAGAAGAAGTGAAACCATGAGAATGCATCATGGTGAAAAACAAGAGATATTGTGTTTTTATGAAGTGCAATAAACATAAAACTGCATGACTCCCCTAATTTTTTACCACTGCATAAACAAAGTTTGCTTAACTGAATTTGTTTTTAAGACAAATATGCGAAATGTGCTTCTGAGTGCCATGGTGAAAAAACAAATGCCATGCAAAGATTTCCAGAGTATATATGTAACAGGTATGTTACAGATCATAACTACTATTTATAATTATGGAAGTAATTAATTATATATAATAAGCATATGCAGTGACTTGCATACTCCATTTACTAAAAAAAAATCAAAGCTGCATCTGTATGATATTGGCTATCACAGGATAGGACTGAATTCTGTGATAACAGAAATTAAAATTATATATGGGCATTACACACTGAGTGAGCTTGTATGAAAACATAAAAACTGTGGCACAACACATTCCACACATATATGCAGTTTTATCTGAATGTGTCAAGCTGTGAACTATTTTCTGTTGGTTGTCCCCATGTATTTAATACCATCATATAGGCATGCAATTTCATTCAGTTCAATTTTCAGGCAGACTTAGGTAAATTCTGCTGCCATGCCTTCTGTTAAGCTTATTGTAAACAAAGAATAAATTGTATGGACAAACCATAAAGCATTCTCTATACATGGAAATCAAACATTCGTATCTAGGAGTTTTAAAAAAAACAGCTACTATGCAATGGATCTACTTCTAGTCTTTGGTTTTCTGCCTTTTTTTTGTGTTCAAAATGAATTCTGTTCTGATGAAGAAAATCTTTTCACTAACTTGTTTACTTTGCACTGTTGTTTTCAATAAATGAGAGCTAAGTGCTAGGTTAGTCTTCAGCTTTCCTAAAAATGATTCTGTTTGTGAGCAAGAAGAATGATTTGATGACTAATGTAACATTTATACTCGCATTTTAATGCCAGCTTTGTATACATCATATTATCTACTGTAAAAGCACTTATGAAGGCTGACATTTTATGCTTTACAAGAGCAAGGACGTTTTTCTTGATTTGTTTTCTTTTTTGAAAGCCCTAAGTTTTCCCTCAGCTACTCATTACAGTAATCTAGAACATACACTTGGAAGGGATGGAGCTTTGTGGTTCCTTGAAATAAAGCAGCCACCAACCTGGAAGAGAATTTTCACTTGTGATTAGCATGAAATTGGCAAAGAACAGTAAGAACTATGGATCAACTTGGAGCATTGTAGCTGCCTGTAGCAAAGCATAAGGCATCACACAAGTGGTCTTTAGGATTCAGTCATGAAACACATCATCTTGGAAATGCTGCAATCCTAGTTCTGGCAAACAAAGTCCATGGTAAGAACTTCTTTCAAAGGAACACTGAAGTTCCTTTAGGTTTTTTTTCACCATGAAATCTACCAGGAGATATTATGTGCTCTCTGTTGGTGCCACTGCCTTAGACACAGTGATGTTTGGCCACTACAAACACTTACAGTGTGTAATAGTGAGTTCTGCTTCAAGCTGGGTAAACCATCCAAATTGCAACATAGGTCTCTTCATACAATTACCTCATATACAGAGAGGATGAAATAGCTGAGAATATCAAAACCTATTTAAAAGATTATTCAATTTTAATGGAAGAGATTAAATGGTAATTTATAACTATTATAAATATTGTATTACTTACTACTATTATACTATTACTGTTACTATTATAAATAGTACAGAATTTGATGCCCAGTTTGGGAATTTTCTTTCAAAGTCACAAACTGAGTGATTCAAATCAAAAATCAATACATTAGAAACAATAAATTTTTCATCTAGATTAGCATCCTGGTGCCTTCTGGTTTTCATTTGTATCTTATTGAGAGGAACCTCACTAAACAAAAGAAATCATAAATTGCTAACATAGAGTAAAAACAATTATTTCCTTCTTTCTTTCCCCTATTGCTATTCATATTCTAAATTAGACATGTGAATATTATCACACAGAATAGTCCAAAACAAGCACCTTACTTCCTGATGTAACTCGACAGTGTTTTATTAGATGGAAGCTTCAGAGACTTGTAAATAAAAAGTGTTCTAACACCTGCTCCAGGCTTTTGAGAAGTAATTGAGGCAAATCAAAATTCAGGCAATTTGCTCCAAGCCTGATTTTCTCCGTACTGAAAAATAAGCCCAAGGTTCCCATCAGAGAATTTTAGATCTTGCTGCTGAGATACTATCCTTCTCTAACGAGCTCTTGAATCATAATTAACATACAGAAAGATAATTACAGTGTTTTAGAAACATTTCTTCCAGAAAGCATTTTAACATAACCAGGCAGCCTCAGAAATACATATAGAGCATAAAGGCTACAGACTGTAACTCAGACACAAAATTTGTTCCACTGGCTAACCACAACAGAAAACAATGAATCCACCAGATCCTTCTCTGACTACCCTTCCTCTTAAATTATACATCTATTTAAGAAGACATAAGAATTTTAATGAAAGAAGTTACAGCGCACAGAAAACTAAGCAATGGCAAATAGGTAATGATCACGATCAAGTTTTTAATTTACCTAAATTTTAAACACATGCAGATAGGATAACAGCAATCCAGAACATTGCACAATACTATCTCTTACAAAGAATAATTAAGTTCCTTCTGCTTCCAGCAGCAGAAGAAATAGGCGGGAAAAAAGTCTAATGCTTAAAAATACAGAAATAATTTAAAATCATGACAGCTGGTTCATAACTCACTTTTCCAAGTGTCTCATATTTTTCTTTATGTGTATAGTTTTCTTTATGTAGACAGGTTTTGAAAGCCATAACTACTAACTTGGGCTACACTTTGTCAATACAAGATAATGTGAAATACAGAAAATTCAAAATATGAGGTAATAATCTAGTTATTAAATTATTAATCATATCTAATTAAGTGCTAGCAGGGCAGAACGCAAAAAGATTGTTTATGTATTTATTGATTGCACAGGAAAAATCTAGGTTATTACCAGAAGTGCAGCAAAAATTAGGCACTGATACATTTTCCTAATTGTCTCTGATTGGGAAACTATCAGAAGCTGTTGCTTTTGGAGTTTCAAGGCAGTTTTCTTGACATAAATAAATAAAAAGCTGAGGTGAATGAACAAATTCTTAGATTGCTGTTCACTGAAGAGAGCCACAGCTGTCAGTCAAATATTTTAAGTTTTGTTCTTTCATTTGCCTTAAATAGTCTGTCACTGAAATCCTTGCCAGAAAATTACATGCAATAAGAAAAGTCCTTGCAACATGCTAAACTTCTACGCTCTCAGCAGATTGCAAAAGTGAATGGTAAAATTGAGGTTGATTTCCACACACACACACATTCACCCATCTTGGGAATGTTTGACTGTAAAATCTCTTGACTGAATAGATATATACTAACCAGTATCTGTCAAATACCAAATCAAAACCATTCCTTCTCATTATAACTAGATAAAACATCTTCAGTGTTCAACAATTCAGTTTAATCTCTAATACCACAAAATTCAGACTTAAAATTCATGTACCTAGCATGCAAAATTGCCCAAGCATACACGGCAAACCTCAGGTGTCCTCTACAAATAAACAATTTAAGAGCATTATGAAAGATGAATCTGCATTTACAGAATCTATGCTTTATTTCATTTCACAAATAGCTAAGTACAAAATCCAGTGGTATCTGCTCTGGGGGAGGAGCTCTACATCCAGCTAAGGGTGGAACACGCAAATTAAAATATAATTCCATTTGACCCTTTTTAACTTACACATACAGGCAAATGAAAACAGTCCAAGACAGTGTTTTGATGACACTAATTCATAGCTTTACATAAAGACTATCTAATTTTTATGCCCATTGAAATTTTTGTTGCGTGCAAGATCTGACATTGCACAGAACTCAGATCTTGCCTTTGGCATGCAGTTTGTCTGGCCTAGAAGCTTTCATCCTTGTTTTGAGGTGGAGTATTTTTTACTATCACTTTCTGCCATGCAATATTAACCTGCAAAGTCAGGTGTTTGCTTTTCTATGTATACACACACATACAAAAACCTAGTTTAGAAAAAAGCATTTTAAGTCAGACAACAAACAAAACTGGAATTCCAGTCAAATGGCTTTCAGCATTTGAAAAACTTTACTGGAAGGTAGCTTCAGAAAAAAAAATTGATTCAAAACAATGCATGATGCTATACATCAGAAAAAGATAAAATGCACAACTGAAAAATTGGGATTTTAGCTTGCAACTAAAACCAGAGCAAATACCACTTTCTAATTAGCAACTATACTGATTTCTGCAGAAATCCCTTCAAAATGCACATTAGTCACTGGCATGTTTCTCATGTCAGTGAATATATTTATGCTTTGTCACAGGGCAACCCATGCACCTGTCTTCAAAAAGAGCAGAGAAAGTAATATCAATTCATAATAGATTTACAGCAACTATTGCTAGATACACACATTTAAAAATAGTAATTAAAATAATTAATACAATTCCCAGTGATAGAGTTTGTAAGTATATATCTATATGATTTCTAAGGACAGGCAGTTAACCCAGAAGAGTTTCAGCCGTATCCTACAGCAGGCTGCATATAGTCTACTTCTTTTTCCCTTCTAAATGTAAGAGAGCAGAACCTCACATGGAACTAGCATTTTAACTTAAAATCACAGTTGGGGTTTGCTGTAATTTTTTTTTGTTTTCTGCTCTGAGAAGAAAAAAGTTTTGCAGTGGGCACCCCAAAGACAAAAATATTTTGTGAAGAGGTTTAAGGATACAGTGCTTGCCCTAAATGCAAAATATTTAAAACCAAACATAATACGTGGCAGATGTTAGGCCTGGATTAAAAAAAAAAAAATTAGTTTTATCTTTTGCCTCCTGTACATCCCGGCATTTTGGCATAAATTTCAGCCACATCTGAACCAAAAATACAGAGAAAAGGGGGTTAAAACCAAAGAAGTTCAGTAAAAATCACATTTGGCCTTTCCTAAAGTTTGCCTTCTCTTTCCTAAAAAGCAAAAATTATCTAGATGTAAAGTCCTGGCTTCAGTGAACCATATATCCCTGTAAAAGGAATTCAGAATTCAGCCTGAAATTAACACAGATTTATAGCTTTGCATATTACACCTGTAATTATTTGGGTAGGGCAGGAGGAGAAAAAGACAACAGTAATTTTATTTTAAGCTGAAGTGCTAAGGTAACATTAAACACTTGGGAAAAAGAGGCGAAAAAAAAGGGTATTAATTTATTTGCTTAGTATTGTTATTACATATTTTACAGTAATGACCAATAGTATGATGGAGTTTACAGGATAACCATAATGTTCTGCAGCAAAACTAAAAATCTGATTCCTATGAATAAATAAAATACTACATAATGAATATAATGGATTAAAGTACTGTTTTATATTTAATTACCTAGTTTTCTTTAAATTCCAGAAAAGAAAATAGAATTCACATACCTTTGAAATATTACTTGATCGACTTGTGGAACGCCCTGGGGATTTTTCATTCTGGAAAACAAAATTAAAAGATGAAAAAATTTTATGTAATTTGGATTTTACCTAATCTTTTCTGTGACTGTGACTGCACAGAGGTTCTCTATTTTTCTTCAGTTTGGCTACTGACTGCACAATGGAAGACAGTTCAAGAAAGAAACCATCACAATAGTCTTGTAAATTCCATGAATAAAAGTTTTTCTAAGGTTCTGTAAGAAGTTAATGCCAGCATTTAATTACTGTTGGTTTATTTTAGAGTTTTTCAGAAAAAACATTTTGAGTCAAAGCTTAAGGAATCATCAGAGCTTCTCATGAAAACTGGTACTTCAGTATGAAAACAACTGTTCAATGACAAAAATTTCCCAGTTACACTGAACATACGCCTGCATGAAAAAAAAGTAGAATTTATTCTTTAGGCAAATTAGCAGTACTAGATGACTTCCTGGACAGATATGTTCTGAGAAAAACAAATTGTGATCATGCAGAGATGCAGTTCAGTTCAACATCTACTCCTCCATCCCCTCTCACTCCTGCAAACAACACACACACAAACCACCACTGCAGGCTGAAGTGCATGAATAAAGTGTACAGCAAAGAGCTACATTTCCACAGCACATGGTTGTTGTGGGTTTTTCTTTAGCAACCCAAAGAAGGGAGTGGAGAAGGGGTTAAAAAATTTCTTCAGTATTTACACTTCCCTGGCAATTGATTCAGCTTCATTTACACTGAAAAGGTAAGACATTTCAGAAACAGGGCTCATCCTCTTAGTAAATCCATGCATCTTAAGAGAATCATAAAAATATTTTTCTCAGCACTTGAGGATGTAGGTTCAAACACTCAAGTGAAACATTCACATCACTCATCAAGCCTGATTTTTACCCAGAAGGAGCTGAACTAGGTATCATGTGCCTAAGTCTGTCAGATAACCTGCTTGGAGGAGCAGGGTGACAAAACCCAAAGCAGAGCTTTTGCTTCTGCAGCTTTATTTGCAATTCATGCATCAAGCAAACACATACATGCACGCATGTCCACAAGAGGCTTTCAACTTGACTATTACCCATCTCTCCTCAACATGTATTCAATTAAACAACACAAAAATACTGAAGGTGCCAGCTACCAAAGACTGAATTTCCTCCTCAATTAATCCGTGTCTAGTCTACAAATTAGTACTTCCCCAAGACTTTTGGCACAGAACAGTTTTGTATTGGCAAAAATGACCAAAAAGAAACATCAGGCAACTCATCAGCCAGCATCTAGAAAAAAAACCCTCCACTTTTATTTGTCATTTTTGTAGTAAAAAAGCCACTTTGCTCTCAACCCCAGTAAGCACATCCATACAAAAAATTAGTTTTAAAACTACGTGCATCATATACCTATGTATCTTACTTCCTCCAAACTTTAGGTGGCTTATGTTTTTATTCCATCCCTCAGTGCCATCACATTTTTTTGGACTGCAAACATAAATATCCTGAATTATTTCTCTTTCTACTTTATCTTCAAAACACTAAGTAGCACAATGGAAACTTGTCATCAAAACCAATGCTGAGTTCCTTGACCACAGAGCACTCTACATTTTATTCTATCAGAGAAACTAAATCTCAGGACTTAACAACCTTCAGGTTTGTTTGTCCCTCTTTTTTTTTTTTTTTTTCTTAAAGAACAATTTAGAAAAAATAAATTCTTCAAGGTATGCATTCATTTCTAACATTTTGTCCTTGAGGCTGGGCCCAGTTTGAACAAGGATGTGGAGTAGATGATCCTTCCTGACCTGAAGTATCCTGTGATTCAAATATTACTTCTGTGGTATATTATCCACTGTATCTTTGGCAATAAATTCATAATTGCTTATCCTTTCTCAATGACATTAAATGTATGCAGTTCTGAATGTCTGCATTTATATCCATAGAAAATACACTTTGGATATTCTGGGTACATCATTTAGAGTAGCTCTGCTTTGACCTCAAAAAAATAAAAGTTACAGACCCATGAAATTAGTTCCCATTTTGTGGTTAGAAATTACGAACAGGGATCACAGCTGAGAAACTCCCTACTAAAAGCATGCAGCCTTTATTGTCCATCCCTTGGACTAAAAAACACATTGTATTCTCTGACAGCATAGTGAACCCTGGAAGTCTAACTTCTCTTCTTTCAACAATCCATCATTCAAGATTCACTTTCAAAATATGTTTCTTGACTACAGCTCTCTCTCCAGACTTTTTACATGATTCATTCTTCTCTCTGGCACATTATCTCCTTTGCTTGGGATACAACAAGATTCTCACTCTCCAACTGAAAATTCACAGCATCCACAGTCTGCAAAGTACTGCTCATACACTGAATTGTCTAAACTGAGACAAAGAGTGCTGTCTCAACAGTTTTCTGGAAAAAAAAAAAAGAAATAAATTTAATCATCATTACTAGGTTCAGGCATTTCAAGGTGATTTATCATGAAAACCACAATATAAATAGAACAAAAAGTGTTGCACTAAATTACAGCACATAAATCAAATACAGAATTCCTCATTGAAGTTCCTATTCAACTTGCACAACTATTCACACAACAAAAGAACAGAATAGGAAAGTTATGGCAAAATCACTTTTGAAACGTGTCATTAAAGAGTTTCTGTGTGCTTCTGTTTTAATGATTTATGTTTACAAAGAACTCACATTGTTAAGAATAATTGATTTTTGTTATAACTTGGTGAAGAGGAAATGCAGAATGCTTTCCCTACAAGCTTGTTAAACGGTAATATTTTTTTTTTTTTTTCAAAGATTCAATATTAATTTACATTTTAAAAGTTAACAATGAAACATAGAACATGCTGAGTTGGAAGGGACCCACAAGGATCATCAAGCCCACCTCCTGGACCAGCACAGGGCATCCCAAGAGTCACACCATGAGCCTGACAGCATTGTCTAAACGCTTCTTGAACTCTGCCAGGCTGGTGCTGTGACCACTTCCCTGGGGAGCTGTTGCAGTGCCTGATCACCCTCTGGTGAGGAACCTTTTCCTGATACTGAACCCAAACCTCCCCTGGCACAGCTTCAGGCCATTCCCTCAGGTCCTGCCACTGTCACCACAGAGAGGGATCAGTGCCTGCCCCTCCTGAGCCCCTCATGAGGGAGCTGTAACTGCAATGGGGTCTCCCCTCAGTCTCCTCCAGGCTGAACAGGCCAAGCGACCTCAGCCACTCATATGGTTTCTCCTCAAGGCCCTTCATCATCCTTGACACTCTCCTTTGGACACTCTCTAATGCCTTAGTATCTTTTTTACACTGCAGTCCCCAAAACTGCACACAGGACTCAAGGTGAGGCCACAGCACTGCACAGTAGAGGAAAGAAATAACCAAAGGTTTTAACCAAAGACCAAAGATATTCAAATATTTATACATATTTTTGTGCATCA
Source organism: Zonotrichia leucophrys gambelii (assembly GCF_028769735.1). Classification (NCBI taxonomy): domain Eukaryota; kingdom Metazoa; phylum Chordata; class Aves; order Passeriformes; family Passerellidae; genus Zonotrichia; species Zonotrichia leucophrys. Next base: position 20,867,300 of record NC_088173.1, on the reverse strand, counting down.
AGGAAATCAGATTCAATTTCCTTAATCTTTGAATCAGATTATTTCAAAGAAAATAGCATTCACCTTTTAGAATTACACATCTCAGCAGGAATTATTTACTGTCTGTAAAGAGCATTTTTCATTTCTGGGACTGAGTTTTCTAAATTCACATACACACACAGTCCTGGCCCTTAAGCAAAGTGAAAACAAGATATTCAGAGACATTTCTCAATAAATTCTTAAACTGTGTTAGCAAAGTGAAAACAAGATATTCAGAGACATTCCTCAATAAATTCTTAAACTGTGTTTTCATCCAGTCAACAAAATAGCAAAACAGCTCCTCCCAAGACCCCTCCTGGACAGGCACCAGCTTTTTGGGTTGTCTTATATATGAAGACCACACTGAAATGCCTCTCCTTATTACCAGATCTCCTGTACCACCAATAGCTCATCTCTTCTACCCTAGGCTACAGCCTGCAAACACTTGTCAGCTATCTTTTCTAAAATGTTTTGGCATAAAAATAAGTTCCTCCAACTATTCTACTTGGACATCAAGAAAAATCAGTTTGTGTTTGTAAATTTCCTAAGAATTAGGTTTTACCAAGATCACTTCTAAGGAAATAATTAAAAATGTAATTCAGCCTTCAATATAAATTCTGGGAGGAAGACAAAGGAGAAATAACACCACAAAATTTCAGATTATGACATCTTCATGCAAGTGCTTTGGGAGGAATTTTCCATATACCTGTCCCACCATATAAAAACAAAAAAATCTGTATGCAAATATTAATTAAAATAATTAAAAATAAGTGCAAAATCTGTTTTTTTACAATTGTAAACTATCTCCCAAAACTTCATTTCAACCTAAAACTCAGTTTTTGAAGTGACATTATTTTCAGGGACCTTCTAAACCAATTAAACTTTCTAATACTTAGATACAGCTTCTTCTTCTTTTTTTTTAATTTGCAAATGTGACTTGCACTGCTTACAAACACATTTTTGTTTTTAAAGTCAGAGAATAAAACCCTGACTGGGCAGAGGAAGAGGTTAGTAATAACAAATCTCTAAAATACTGCTGTGAACAGTTCAGGCTCTCATTATAAAGAGGAAAGTAGGAAATTAGCTCGTTGCTTTCTGGCTCATATATAAATATTCATACGCACGGCTAACAATTTTAAGTCTTGCTGGGCAGCACAGCACATTTAAAACTAATCCATTTGTCTGCTTTCTTTCCTTAGCTGCCCCTTGTTTTGCTCTGGCTATGAGGATCACTGGGGCTGACCCAAGCACCTTGCTAATGAATTGCACTTCATCTCCCTGAAGTGAGCACGAAAGCATCAAGAATTAATCAGAATATCTCAGTTCACAGGAGAATCTTAAGCAACCGCTTTTGTCACACAAATAAAACCAAACCACCTCCCAAAAAACTCTTTTTACAAAATATTTTGTCTTAGTTTTATTTTTGTGAACTCTAATCTTTGCATCCCAGCAGTGCCAAGTACTGCTTCACATATCTGTACACAGCCCTCAGCCTTGGAGTTCCACACATGACTGCAATGACAGATATCCATCATGCCACAACGCGTTACAAAAATAAATGCCTCCTAAATGTAAGTACAACACAGGGCAAACAAACCGTTTTGCCTGCCTGAAGTGCCTTTCCACATGGTAGCCCCTCACTGGATCTGCACAGGAGCCTCTTCTCAGCACCTTTTCACTTCTAGAATTCTGAGTAGAAATTGCTTTCCCTTTATGACCTGAGCCATCACATATGTAGATGATCTTAAGTAGGAACATCAGTTGCTGAAAGAGCAGAAGCTGACATTATTAAAACTGATGTATGGACTGGATACAATTATTTCAGTATCTCAACATGAAAATGAAAAGAAAAAATCACAAACCAGGCAACATTTGCTTTAACTGTTAAACAAAAACACCAATGGCCATAATTATCTAAGACATAAACACACTGTAATTACTGGGCATCATGCATAATTTTACTGGAACCCAGAATTTTTTCAATATGACAGAACTGCTAGATTCAAAATCCCAAGTGACAGGAAAAAAGCTCACTGTGAATATTAAAGACTGTGCTACAGATGCAACCTTTAATTAAAATAACAAAGTACAGACAACAGTAACTATTAATTAAAATAAAATATCAACAAAACACACAGAATATAAGCATTTGTATTATTCATATATACTGCATCACATATATATAAATAAAACATCTAAAAAGAAATAACTATCTCTTCATCTATTTGTATGAATTGATGTGTAAATGTAGTTACTGTCTACTAGTTCTCTGCTACTGCAAACAGCCAGAGCCAGGATAACACTGTCTCCCATGGTGTGGCTATTGCTACATTACTAAAAAACTACTTCAGTTTGTCCTGTTGGGGGTCTATGTTTTTAAACCAAATACAAGCACAATACTGTTCCTTTAAAATTATTTATGCCAAGCAGGTAATGGCAATGTTACTACTGACAGAGCATATACCCTGCCTCTTGGTCAGCTTGGACTTGGACAGTCTTTCTCCATAGGAAAGAAGAGGAGGAGAAATCAGCTGCTGGTGACAACATCCTAACAATTTCAGAGTAACTGACAATTCCTAAACAGGTTTGATGTGGGGAATTTATGTCCTGAAAGGAAGTCAAAGCCGATGTTAGCTCTAAAATAATACTGAGAAAAAAGCCTATCATCAGCTGACAGTTACCTTTTATTTTTAATGCAATTATTCTCTGTGCTGCTACATATTTTATCTATATTTTCATATATTCAACAGTCAGACATATAATTCTTCTTATAAGTGAATCATACCACTAAATCACCAAGTATAAAATTATTGGCAGTCAAATCTATATTTGAAAATGTAAGAAAATCTATCTCCCTTATTTGTAAAAAAATTACTAGCTTATTCTAAGACATTTTAACTTCACTAAGAAGTTCAACATTAATGTCAAATCACCTACAAAGTCACTAGGGGAAAGGCAGGAGAAGATGAAGCTAAACAGGCTGAAGGTCTCTGTTGTAAAGCACAACTGTGCAAAACCAGCTAATTATCACAAAAAGGGTTCTGAGGATGCTGAAGCATTTCAAAATGCCACTCTGTCTGTCATCTGTGGAAAGTGACTACATATTCCAGTGTGACATAAAAAAATTAGTTTAATTACCTTAGAAGTTGTATATTTGCCACATTTATATATGGGTAGGAGAGTACACAGCAATGATCAAGGAACCTATCTCTTCAGGGCCTACTGGGTAACTTTACTTCAGAATAATGTACAGGTGCTTTACTTCTCTTAGGCCCTGTGCAACTAAGAAATCCCTGTTGTCAAATTTGCAGCCCATAAGACCATAAAAATTCTACATTGGTACTTCCACTGTAATAAGGTTTGGAGTTAAAGCTTTTAGGAAGTTATCCTCTTTTTTAGCATTTTATCCTCTAAACAAAAATCTACAATGCCACCAACTACATGGCACAGACATATTGCTTTGCTACTTATGGCTGCCTCTTGCCCTGGTATCTCTAGTGTGCTGGCTTCCTATCTCCATGTCAGTCTCAGTGTGCTGGGTTTTTTTCAGGGAAAGCTGCTAATGAGCATGATAAATATATCAGAATCTGATCCACCATCTTTTTGAGTTGAAAATGCTAATTGTTTTGCGGAGAAAAGAAGAAACCTCACAACTTGTAAAAGTTGTAAAGCCCGGTATGCTTTATTACGACGCGCGCCGGACGCAAGACTCCCCAAAAGGGCATGCGTGCCCCTGGAGACTCCGAGTCCCCTTTTTATCCCCCCTTCCAAATGCATATGCATACAGTTTCAAATTAAGTTCATACATATTCATTCCACATGACATTTAGCACTAATTCTTCTTTATCGAAGGAATTCCTAAGTCGGGGGCAGATTGACCTCGTGGTTTTTCTGTTTTTCTTTCTCTGTCTCCTTGCTGTCTCTGGAACGCGGCCTCTCCTTCAGCTTTAGCTCCACAGACCCTTCACCTCTCCTAGACACTTTACCTAGTTCAGGATGGATATTCTGTCTCATTCCCCCCTTTCCTAGGAAATAAGTAAATTCTTTTACTTAAGGAAAATTTCCACGACAATAAGTGTCTTTTAGCGCTTTACCATGTACATTTGACAAAGAGGTTAGTACAGCTATTCGTTGTAGCATTCTCCAGTTCCAAATTAACAATGTAATAGATAATCCTAAGCTTATCCCAACTAATATTAGTAAAACTAGAATAGGGTGGCACAACTTATCAAAGGTTCCATTTGCAGTTGGTGATCACCCAAAGATCACATCTCACCAGTGATTATCCGTATTTTATTCTTTGTAGAACTCTGGTTATTTCTTTTGTACCATGTTGGACAGTAATTAAGGTTTTCTTTCCACTTTCTCGGATTTCTTTCAAGACTTCTAATAAGTCTTGGTGCTTAATTAATTGTTTTACCAATGTAAGGTTCACCCCGATAGGGGTAGGTGGTAGTCTGTGATACATTGTGTAATTGGCTGTAATCAGCTGGTGGGATGTTACTGGTACCAAATACGAAAAATCACACCCAATAATCTTAACAAAATTACAAATACAAATACAGAGATTAGAATGGTTTCTACTAGACAGAATAACATCATTGCTATTAATTTGTACAGCAGCACAAACAGTTCTCAAACATGCACCCTTTTCCAGTATATACGAGCACAGTTTTCTGGTCAGTGACTGGATGAATTTCAAAGTGACAAATACTCTGTTCAGTGTCCAAACACATCCTGGGCATTAGCAGTATTGCTTTCACAAATGAATCCCATTTGTTCTCTAGTAATGCAGGATTCTAAGTTTACTACCTGCCACTTTTCATTCATCTTTTTGTGCCCACACTCTATGTTCTGAAGGATAGAGTGTTGTTTCTTCATGGTTTAATCTTAGGGCAATGATGGGATGGATAACATAAACAGTGGCATTACATATGGTAAGCACAAAGGCAGTGGCCACATTAGAAATAGGATCATAGGTGAAATTCACCATAATCCACCAGGATTAAAACTTCCTTTCAAAATCAATTGCATTATCCCATTCAATTTTCTGAATTTGAGCTGGAAAATTACCTTCACCCCTTTCCTATATGATCAGAGCTGCTGTTGCTTGTATCCATAACTGTGCTTGTATACAACTGAAAGCTAAAGACACATTATCTTGAACTATACTAAGTGCTTCTACTATCAATTTGTGGTCTTGGTCCCCGGCCTGTTCATTCTTCTTTACTTTGGCAGTACTTTTGAAATCTGTCACTGGCTAGTTCCTAATGCCAGTAGAGATTACTATAAAGGCTGCTTCAATTTTGTTAGGCTACCTGCTGCAGCAGCCAGTTTATTCATCAGTACTTCTGAATCAATTCTATTTAAAACTCCTAATCTTGTCCCTAATATGCCAGTTAGATGTTTGTTATGGGGAACAGGAACTGCTTTCTGTCCATGATCATCCCTCCCTGCCAGAGGGATGTGCTGGGCTCATACTACAAATTCAGACACACTTCACAAGTGTATCTGACAGAGGTTTAGGTCATACTTGAGACAGATGTTTGTTCTGAAATGTAGAGACTTCAGGGAATTTTAACTTCTCTCTCTCCCTCCAAAGCACCTGATTTCCCAGATGTGTGGCAAGCAGGAATGTCTCTCCTGGTCACCCACCTTGCCCTTAGCTAAGATCAAGCTGTGGACTGTGTTCAGGGCAGAAGATAATGGAGGGGAAATCTTGAGAGAAGAGCCTAAATTCATTGCCTACAGGCTGTATCAGGGTGAAATTACACCAACTGTCTGATTCACTTAGGTCATCACAGACTTCCTGGTGTTCATATACACCAGGGGAGGTTCAGACACTAATTACATCTGGTCTCTCATAAGCCATCCTTTTGATGACTAAGCACTTTACTTTGATTTCTTCGCTTCAGATTCCTTGAAGTGTTCACAGCTCCTGTTCTTGCTATTCTTACTCCTCACATACTTGATTCTCGTGGATTACTACAGTAGATATGTTTAATATAAACCTTCTTTATCTCAGAAGGTTTTCCTATGGATCCAGTATACTGATTAAATGCCAGGGACCAAGGCCATTCAGCATTGCTTTGGGTAGAGGTACTCTCTAGTTTTAAAACTTCAGTTATAATTCCATACAAAACAATTCTGTACACTAAAGTATGAGCTACTCCCGACCGCAATATACTCATTTTGCCCGAATAAGTTTTAGTCTCAGTTCATTGTCTCCTGGTGTCACTCCTGAAGGGGCTTCTGGGCCTTCTTCACCCGAGAGTGATGGATCCAGCATTCTGCTCCTTGATTTTGATTGCAGTGAAGGTGGTGAGAGGTACTTGCAGTGGTCTCTCTCACTGTGGTTCTGAAGTCTTCTCTGTAAGAGACTTAACATATACATCAACCCCAGGCTATCCAACTCCCTGCTCCGAGTTCCAGCCACAAGTTTCTCAATTACTCTGAGCTGTTTGCTTAATGCTACCATGTAAGTGGACATTCTGGACATTCCCCTTGTATTCTGTTGTCTTCTATAAGGCATTCCAAAAGGATTCAGCATTCCTTTAGCTCAAAAGGTTTAGTTTGAATTTGCAATAGTGCTAGTGGAAGAGCTTCTTGTCCCAGTCTTATGATTTGCTGCTTAATCAAATGATTCATTCTCTCCCCCTGGCCGCTTGATTGGGGCAGTATGGGGTGTGAAGTTCTTAATCTATGCCCAGATGGCTACTAATCTGTTGCACTATTTTGGAAATGAAAGGTGATTCTTTATCTGAGGATATTGTGGCTGGAACTCTGAAGCGTGGTATTATCTCTTGTAAAAATGATCTGGTCACCTCTTGAGCTTTGACAGTTCTGGTGGGGAATGTTTCTGGCCACCCTGAAAATGTATCTATTAATACCAGTAAATACTGATAACCCCCTTTCCTTGGGAGTTCTGAAAAGTTGATTTGCCACTGCTATACAGGCCCATGGCCTCTCCCAGTCTGACCAAGTTTTGGCCCGGGGGTATTTTGAGGTTAGTCTGGAGGCAAGGATCACATTATCAGCTCACCTGAGTGATAGTGGCATATAGATTCCTGACAATGATACAACAGTCCTTTCAATCAGATGTGTGTTCTAGAAAGCCTGTGGGGATTACTACTTCAAAGTCAACACTTCATTCCAGTGCACTCTGTATCACTCGCAGCCTTGGTCATTTCGAGAAAGGAGCCACACTCTATAAAAGGCTTTAAGTAATTAGGCCCTAGTGTGTTTTCTAGTGCCCTTCCTTCACTAGTAACCACGAAAATGGGAGGGGATTACTAGCTCTCTTTCAATGGTAGCCCACCCCTTGCAGTTGTACGTCTCTTTTGATTAGTATTATTGTATTATGGCTTACCTTCGAGGAAAATCTGTACCTCACCCTTTGCTGCTTTCTTTGCCTCTCCATCCGCCAGCTCATTTCTTTCCTCCAATTTTAAGCTCACTCTCTGGTGTGCCTTAATATGCCTTTTCAGGTAGCCGAACTGCTTCCAGCAGCTGGATTGTCTCTTCTTTCCCTGTGAGGTCAGCAGTCCCCTCTCCTTCCAGATGGCTCCATGTGCATGCACAACTCTGAATGCCTTTTGCTGTTTCTAAGGCATGGGTCCATGCATTTATCTCAGCATCCTGTGCAGAGGTACCTGTTGGTAAGGGTCCAGACTCTATTACCTCTCTGCAGGTAGTCACTGTGAACTTTGCAATGTCGCTTTCTTGTCAGTGACCCAGGTCTCTGCATCGTCCGGAGGAGTGTCCTTTAAGTCTGGGCGGCTGGAGTAGGTAGCTTCAGTGGTCTCTAGGCAATCATGGTGTACTGCTTCTCCTTGATTCCACTGAGAAAAGAAGCTGGGTTGACAATATTAGTCACCACTATCTCTCCATCATCTTGCTCTACCATGATGGCCTGGTATTTCAGAAACCTCTCTGGTGAAAAGCCAGTGGCCACCCTTTACTTCCAGTACTACAGACACTGTGTGGGACACTAGCACAGTCATTTTTGTCCCAGGATAAACTTGTGCGCCTCTTGAATGTTCAGCACAACTGCTGCTACAGCTCTGAGGCAACCTGGCCATCCTTTGGCTGTTGCATCTAGTTGCTTAGAGAAGTAAGCAGCTGCCCTTCAGTATGGACCCAAGTCCTGAGCCAATATTCCCAGAGCAATTCCTTGCATGGAAAAATAGAAAGAATGCTTTACTTACATCTGGAAGTTTCAAAGCTGGAGCCGACATGAGGGGACTCTCTAGCTGGAGAAAGGCCCGTGTGGTGTCTCTTGTCCACTGGAGATCTCAGTTCCCATTGGCAATAAGAGCATAGAGGGGTCTGGAGAACAGTCCACAATTATGAACCCACAGCTGGCACTACACTGCCATGCCTAAGAAGGTTTGGAGTTCTTTCGTTGTCTGGGGTTCAGGGTTTGGCATAGGGCTTCCCTGCCTTAAAGTCTGCTGCTCAGCACTCACTTCTTACTCCAGGTAGATTACCTTCTGTTTCACTACCTGTGCCTTTTTCTTTGAGACTCTGCATCCTTGGAGTCCTAGGAAATTCAAAAGGCTTACCGTCCAGGCTTCTCTTGCTTCCCTCGTCCGAGTGGCTACTAGAAGATCATCCACGTACTGCAACAGCCTCCTTTCCTCTTGTGGAGCTTCCTGGGACTCTGGGTCCTTGCAAGCTGTTCTCCAATCGGAGTGGAGAATTTTGAAGCCTTCAGGCACATGGACTGTGTGAGCTTGTGTTTGAATGCAAAAATGTTCTGGCTGGCTTCATGGATAGGGAGGCAAAAGAAGGCATCTCTTAGGCCTAAAACAGTGAACCAGGTTAGCTCAGGTGTTAAACAAGTTAGTAAGGTCTATGGATTTGCTACCACAGGGTTCAAATTCTGTGTTATCTTATTGACAGCTCTTAATCCAGTACTACCAGTTATTGGACTGATTCCTTCCTTACCTTCCTTTTGAGGGTACTACTCAGTTCTCACTGGTTGTGTTCTTTCATTAAGCTTGATGGGGGAGCATCCCATGGGGGAGCATCTTTCACTCTCCCTGGTGCAGCAGAGGCCCATACCCTTGAAAACACTTATTTACTTATTCTAATATCTCCTTACTAATGTCTTTCTTAATTTCAGTGTCTGTTAATATTAAGCCTAACATCTTTATATTATTTGCCTCCAGAGTAACCTTTCTCATTTGAGAATATTTAGCAAATTGAGCGAATTGTACAAAAGCTTTTAGGTACACATAGTACACATGTTACTTTAAAGGTTTTCAAAAGTATGCCTTTTCAGACTGGCCAGTTGTTCATTCCCCACACTACAACATAAACATTCTCCACAGGTACTAAAGCTTTATTTAAAACTGAACACATGACCCTTGTGCTGACAAAAATTCTTCCCTTTTGGGAAGGTTACCTTTACCCCTCCTCCCTTACCTTGGGAGGAAGCCTTTACAAATCATATGTACTCATTTTGCGAACTGTGATTGCTTCGCATTTCAGCGTGATAATCCTTGCCTGATTTCATACGTTGCTATCTTATGCTGCATGCTGAACAACATGTTTGATTTGCTTTCTCTTTGCCTTGTTTTCCTTTTCAGGGGCCAAGACCAGAGAGCAGTCTGATCTCACAGTCTCTTTGTCATTCTGGGTGATTTCTTAAGACAAAAGACATTTCAGCATACAAAAACTATCCCATTTATCTTCCTGTTATAAAACAGTACTAACAGCAATGAAGCACTATAAATCTTTTTATTTTCTGAGCTGCTCTTACTGGCAACCTCCTCCCAATGAGCCCCTCCCAAAAGGGGCTAATTTAGGAACCTGTTTGCTCTGGTCAGTTCTTATTATTTATTTCTCCTTGCCTTATCCTGCTTCTATTCAAACTTTTTACAGACTTTCACAGTAGTTTCTCAGTTTTCCTCCTATACACACAGCTCCAGGTGGCAGGTATCAGATGTGATTCCCACACACAAGCTCTAAGACCTTAGGTTCTGAATCCGCTTGACCAGAAACCTTTAATTTACACTCGGGGCGTGTACCCTGACACTTATTGGAACAGCAAAACAGCAATACCAGTGTTTCTCATAAACACCGCACTGCAATAATACCTGCACATCCAGCTTTTGCTCACAGGCCATTCCCGTGTTCCCTGGGGAGACAGGGCAGCCAGAGCTGTCCCTGTGCCCAGGGCGCAGCCACTGTCACCTCACACAGCCTGCTGGCCTCTTGATGTACCAAAGGCTCCCCAAAATTGCCCACAAAGGCTGGCTATTCTGTTTATTACAGAGAACTTTAAATCCTTTCAGCAGATTGTTTCCAGTAAAGACTTACTGCAGTACCAACCGAAGTCTCATAAATCTCATAAGTCTCATTAACTAATTCATCTCATTCATCCCTTCTATATAAACTCTGTTTTACAAAATATCAGTCTTTTCTAGTTCTCTTCTTGCACAATCTAATTAAGCACTGTGTCTACTTACACTTGTTTTGCTGCTTTGCAAAAGGGCTGTGCTAGTCACAGCCAAAACTCTGATATACCTGCAGACACAGACACACGCACTCCCCCCCCCCTCCCCCCCCGCCTTATCTCAAATTCACTAGAGCCAAGGCTTGAATTGCTGTGAGGGGGAGAATTCTTGGAATTCCTTTAACTCACTTTATCGAAGTTAAACATAAATCACCGTACTATAGCTCTCCTATGTAAAATGCTACTCTTGTTGCAACAAAATCTTAAAATCTCCACAAACACCACTATACAGTCTGAGAATCAAATTACCACAATGCAGCGGAAGAAAATCACCACACAAAATCACTGGGAAAGGGCATATTTCTCAAAGTGCTCACTTTTCTCAACACAACACAGCACACCATAATTCGGCATTTACTCAAATCAATTTTTCTTGGACACAATCAAAATAACAGCACACAGTCTAGAGATCAAGTCCAAACATCCAAGGCAAAGGAACTCTCTGAGCTCATACTCACGGTTAAAATGTACCAAATCTACACAAATCACTACATTCAAACACGATAAATACCATCACTGACATTCCTCCACTCACTTCTCCGCAGGCACTTCTCTCCTTGCCCCCGCAGCCTGCTGCAGCCGGCGCCTCTGGCCTCACTCGGCTGCTTCAAACACGGGGAGTACTGACCCATCCCCGCACTGTAGGGCACTGTAGATTTACTCTCTTTTATACACCATACACATATCACCTGCACGATCACAAACACAGTGCACTGGCCACACACATTAACCATACAGCAACACAGTGTCCGGACACCACTCACACACGCACAAACAGAAGAAACATACGCGAATTCAGCTCTGCCCTATCAGAATCTGAATTCTAATACACGCATACACGGGTTCACCCGGCTTACCCCCGGAGCCGCTGGCAGTCCTGCTCTATCAGGACGACGAGGCGACGAACCCCGTCTCTAATACAGCCGCTCTATCAGCTGCAGCTAGCTTACCCCGGAGCCGCTGGCAGTCCTGCTCTATCAGGACGATGGAACGAACCCCGTCTCTAATACAGCCGCTCTATCGGCTGATCCCAGACGTCTCTGGGTCGTTAATTCCCTTGTTCTTTCCTTGTTCTTCCCCCCTGGGGCCCCATACATACCGTATTCTCCTCCGCAGGCCAGCGGGTCGTTGTCTGTCCTCGCAGGTGGCAAGTTGAGACAAGCGGAGCCCCACCAGGAAAAAATCCTGGGGCGCGCCTTGGAGGTCCGTCTATCCCCCCTGCCCCCGCGGGGACAGAGAACTCCTGCCTGGCTCGCCAAAATGTTTTGCGGAGAAAAGAAGAAACCTCACAACTTGTAAAAGTTGTAAAGCCCGGTATGCTTTATTACGACGCGCGCCGGACGCAAGACTCCCCAAAAGGGCATGCGTGCCCCTGGAGACTCCGAGTCCCCTTTTTATCCCCCCTTCCAAATGCATATGCATACAGTTTCAAATTAAGTTCATACATATTCATTCCACATGACATTTAGCACTAATTCTTCTTTATCGAAGGAATTCCTAAGTCGGGGGCAGATTGACCTCGTGGTTTTTCTGTTTTTCTTTCTCTGTCTCCTTGCTGTCTCTGGAACGCGGCCTCTCCTTCAGCTTTAGCTCCACAGACCCTTCACCTCTCCTAGACACTTTACCTAGTTCAGGATGGATATTCTGTCTCATAATCACACTTTAATGAGGCTCAGGGCACTTTCCATCACAGGCCAAGATGAGTCAATAGCATGCTTCCTGTTAAGGCTTTCATAGTGATGCTTTTACCTGCAATTACACACATATCTTCCATGTTTCAGCATTCAGTTACTTTCTCTATGTTGCACAGATATCCAAGGTCAAAGCTGTTTTCAAATGGGAACAAACGCACCATTACAAAAAAAAAAAAAAAAAAAAAAGAAAAACGCAGCAATGAATCAGCCTTGAAACAAAGCACAGGCATGCACAGAATGCAGTCAGAAAACACTATGCTAAACACTCACCTGATGTCAGTGAAATCCCTTTCTCAGATCACAAAAAGGGCCAAATTTTAATTTGTTCTGCCACATGTAGCAAAAATGAAAAGTTCCTAGAAATCCTAGCCAAAATTGGAAATTAAATAACCATGAAGCTGGGAATTTGTTCAACACAAATCAGTTAACACACAATGTGTGTCACATAGCTGCCCTTGACTGATCATGAGGTAAGAACCTAGTCAGAGGCTTTTATTGGAAAATCATTTTTGGCAGGTCCTACTACAAATGAGAATGAGGTTAGTGCTCATTTCGGCTGGGATAATTCTCTTCACACTAGCTGGTATGGGACTGTGGTTTGGACTGTGCTGGGAACTGTGTTGATAATTCAAGTACGTTTTGGTTGTTCATAGAAACAAGTGCCAACAAGAAGTACCAGTATTTGCATTATTTAATACAGGGTATCCCAATCTGACAAATGTCTCCACTTAGCTCTACCAGGAGGTGAAACCTTGAGTTGCTGAGGATAGACTTGGGCAATAAGCAGTACACTGCTGAGTGGCAACAGCTGGGCACAGTGGATCTTTCTGCTTCCTTGGCCCAGGGCAATACATCAGACTGAACCCAGTGACAGAAAAGTTTGTGGCACTCACACATTCCAAAACAACCCCATCTCATCCCACCCAGCTCACTTCCAAATGACACAGAGACTAGGGACAGGAATATCCTAACCACTTTCTAGGTTAACATACTCTAAAGCCCCCCGAGTTCCACATGATTGTTTTCATTCTTTAAATAGATATTCACTCACTGAATCCATCACTGACTGACAATACTTTAACCTTAAGAAAAATCACAAGTATCTAACCCAAGGTTGTTCTCTATGATAAGGCATTCTAAAATAATTAGTATGCAAAAAGACACATCTAAAATAGTATCTGCCCTTGTTGGCTCAGGAATTGTGTGGTGAACACCATGCACTAAGCACAGCACTGCATGAAAAATCTAGTAAAATTAGCTGCCTGTGCTCTGCAGATTATACCATGGCTGCCTGTTTTATCCAAAGCTGACCACACAGCTAAAAATTAAAATCTGCAAAGACAGATATTGGACAAGTGAATCTTGCTCTTTTTTTTTTTAATTAACATGTCATAGAGAAAAAGCAAGGAAGACTAAAAAAAAAAAAATCAATAAACTGCTAGTCAGCACTCTAATGATGTACCCTGGCATTACCAAGATGTATGCAATACTATTCACAAAGGATACTAAATAAAAAATGCAGAGGGACAATATTAATTGCAACTGAAGAAAATATGAAAATAAATAAATTTAGGGGGAAAAAAAGAAAAAGGCAACTATAAGGGAAAAGAGATGGAATGAAAAAATAAACAAGGAAAAATGTTTCCCCTGTTTTGTCAAAATATGGAACCCTAGTAGAGTTTTCTCTACTTCTCTTATAAATGTTTCATCTATCCATATAGGCATTTTAAAAAGCTTGCTCCTTAAAAGAGGGAGGGTGAGCAATTGCATGAATTCATCACTGTGAAGTTTTTCACCAGAGAACTGTGCACTTACTGACACTCAATACAAGGCTCCAACTTCTGACACATAGTGTCTGTAGATTTACTCATCACCTTTAGAAACACAGCCTGGCCTCCAAACATCTTATGAATGTTTTTCTTTTCCCCTGCTATTTGCTAAGTTACTTCTCTTCAGAAAAAACACAGCACTTTTAATCATTATTGTGTCGATGTCTAACTACATCCTGTTTAATTTCCATCATCTCACTATGTTAATCAGAGCACTTCAGCTGAAACAGGTAAGCCATAGAATTTGAGACAGATTTCCACATGTCAAAACCACCTTCTGCTACTCGTTTGCTCATTTTTAAATTACCTGGAAACAACCTGCATGATTGTAGAAACACTTGATTTACATTTATTTAATACTGCAAACATGCTATGGGGGTTTCATGGTTGAGTGTGGTTGATAAAGATACCTTACCTTGAAAGACTGAAAATGTTTTATACTTTTTTTCTTGACATTTCTCAGCTATAGAAAATTAAGAAAAACACCACACCCTCTTTTTTTCCCCCTCTAAAACACAAATGCAAAGCCAACAGGCTTTAATTTGTCAATCTGTTTTTCTAATGCAAGACTAGCAGTCCAGCTTAAGTTTCATTACTTCTGGACAGGTGTGAAGGGCCACTGTATGTCAAACAAGATATGCCACTGCACGTATCTTGGTTTCAGACATGAAATAAATCAACACCTAGTTTACTTAATTATCACTTATTTTCACACCGTATTACCCTTTTTCAATGGGTTTGACATATAGAACAAGAAAGTGAAATAGAATCCTCGTCACTTTGACATCAAGCTATCATTTTGTCTCTGTCTGGGATGAACAGAAATGCAATAAATTTCTCTGCAGAACTCTTAAATTACAACTTTTTCTTGCAAACTTTAGACCACTGAGGGAATAAGGCACTTCCCACCTGGTTGTTTGAGCCAATCAACTGTTCCTCTGCTCTCCTTCAATACACTAGGCGCTTTATTTATTTCCCTAACCTCCCAGTACAAGATGCAACTTTGCTTTTCTATAAGATGAGCGAATCTGAAGAGAAGGCTTTTCATTGCCATGCTGAACTGATAATATTTGTTCCATTAGCAGTGTGAATGCTCCCAAACATCTGGTCTCCACAGTTCTCTACTGTAAGAACACTCCTGGTGCTCAGTATAAGTTTCAGCCAAGAGTTTTTAAGTTCTTTACAAGAAAATAGATGTGGTGCATGGACCATGTAATTTGATTTTGTTTCATGGGATGGCATGCATTCCAATTTATCTTTGTTAAGCATGAAAATATGCTGATTTTTAAACTGAAAAGCCCAACTAACACATTTCAGAAGCTGGAATTCAGGGATCACTTTGCAGTCTGTGTTTTTGTGACCTCCTGGATTCCAATCAATTAGAACCAGAGATGAAAGCCTCTGGGTGGTCAAGTAGTTTTCTAACAGCCAAGTGTTTATCAAAGGATAAAAGTTTAATTAAATACACAAAGTCAAAGTGCCTCAATTATGATAGAGTTATAAAACATTACTTGATTATGTTCTGTATGTTCAATATCAGCCCTTTCATATCTGCTATCTAATTAAAGTTTTATGTCTTTATGTTGCACATTGGTGGCCAGGACTTCCACTTCTGAATGTGGACAAAAAAATCCTAAATGTCACCAGCTGAGTAATTTATTTTGTACCAGCAGTCCCTGTAAATCTTGGTACTATGGGCTTAGCATGTCTGAAACCTTACAATCACAATCTGAAAATAAAAAATGTAAAAAAATGAGGAAATTTTATGCCAGTTAAATCCAAGATTTACATAGATTCCACAGATATAATCATTAGCAATGTTCCTATTTCTTCTGGAAATCCCTAAATTCATCTTAATGTGAGAGCATGTTAATAAATAATTAAGCAGATTTTGGCTTATCATTTAATATAATCAAATTAGTTATTATTTAGTTTGCAATTTTCAACATAAATGTGAACACTGCAATTCATGTCTCTCTAACCATCAAAGCAAAATATCAACTTTAGGGCCTGAATGACAAAATTTCTATACAATTATTTTCAACAAAGCTCTACATGAAAACTCCTGGAGTGATATATATATATATATATATTCACAGTAAAAGGTGTAGAAAATTGGAAGAAAGCTTCAAGTTAAAGTGTGTCTCTACAGCCACTTCTCTGTTTTAGAACTAACACTGAAGTTAACTCAAATAATCTATGTACTTCAAGCCATCCTTCATAAAACACAGAATCATAGAATTGTTTGAAAAGACCTCTAAATTCACCAAGTTAACCCAGCACTGCCAGATCTACCACTAAATCACATCAACAAGCGCCACACCCACGTACCTTTTAAATAACTCCAGGGATGGTGACTCAAACACTTCCCTGGACAGCCTGTCCCAATGCTTGATCCTTGTTTCAGCTACCTATAGAATATTTTAGGACAGCATTTTTTTTGCCCCTCTGCTTTCTGATATATTTATTATATTCACCAATGAAAGGATGCTGTGGAAACTACAACTAAATTAGGTTTATTTTTAGAGCTCACAAGCCCTAACTAACACCATATATTCATTTATTCAGTCAGGGGATGGAAGGAAACTTATACAAAAGATTTTTTGGCTCTTTTCCTTTATAGCTACCTTAATGTTTAATTAAAAGGCTGTAAGTTGGTTTTATTTTCCACATAAAATAATGCAAGTAAAAAAAAGTGAGGAACACAGAATACACCTGTTGTTAGCAAACTTGCCAAGCAAGTTATACATATTCATGAGAGAAGGTTCCTACAGACAGACGTGACCTACATTGAGAATCACAGATGTGTTGAGGGATGGGCACGCACAGCACAGCATTTACTGACTGCTCCTTCTTAGCAGACTTTGTGTTATAAACAGAAATCTCTTACATGTAAAGAGGAACACCAAGGGGATAAGGAGGAGAAAGGTGGGGAAAACTAGTAATAATGACACTGTCCTGGTGTCGACAAAATGTTACACTAGCAAAAGATTTTACTGTTGAGAGCACAATTTCTGATTTTAGATGTGACAAATGAACTGACAGAAAAATAACACCAAAAAATAAGAATCAGCTCTGTTTCTAAGATACCTGATTAACTGTAATGCTGAGACTTTGCAGGCAGTTATTAATTCCTCCCAGTCAGACCTTCATGCCTAATAAAAAAGTCCCTGGCACAATTAGGAAAGACAATAATTCAAACTTTCCCAGGGTGGCTATAAATAACTACTTACCAGAATATGGAATAGACTACATTTATTTTATTAATATCTGTTAATTACCACACAGAATTTAGACTAATGTGTTGGGAGTAACATCCTGACACTGTAATTGACTTGAGTATTTGCCCACAATATTCTATGCATTTATGTGTGTTTGTCTTCAGGGCTGGAGCTGCTAAAAACGCCACTGAAATTACCCAGTCTCTTATTCATGAAACATTTTAATTACTACCTTATGCTCTTCATTTTTTCCATTACTGCAGGCAATAATGAAACACGTGTGATTTCATTCTATTCTCTTCTGTGCTTTCTCACCAAAGAATCCTGCCTTGTTTAGTCACTACTAAGTGAAATAATATTACAGCCAAATCTCTAGCGTCTTTTTCTAAATATAATAATAATAATAATAAATACCATACTTCCTCACATTTCAATAGATCTCACTGTAAAAAATGCTCTAAATTTTCAATCTTCAGTATTTCAATCAATTTCCAGATTTCCAGCAGTCTATGTTCACGCACAGTTATATCATTTTAAGAAAATACACAATATTCTGCAACTTTTATATGAAGCAGGAATTTAACTGCTGACTTACTCAGGGTCAAGTGGAGACTTCTCCACTGAAGATTTGGCTCATTCATCTCAGGTAGTGGTCCACAATTTGCAATCTGATGCTCATACAACAACCCCAGCACCATGTAACCTTTCAGATTTTTGGAAACCTCACCTCCCAATGCTGGCAAACATTGGCTTATACAAATATAAAAATGTAGATGGTATTCAGATAATTCTCTCTTTGGTCTAAAAAACCATCTTTAGCCCCAAATAAACTTTTTCTCCTTGTACAGAAAGAGTAATCTTGCCAATTATTACTACAAACAAGCAAAACAAGGCTTTCACAATGTGAGATTCTAGAGAAGAAAGTATTATAGAGAAGAGCCTCCGAGGAAGGATTAAGGATTCAGTTTTAGGTCCTGATATTTTTATTAAGCACTTAACTGATTAGAAATGATCAACCAGAAAACAAAGTAAAGGGATTAAATCTATGTCTTTTTTTTTTTTTTTACTTGTTTCCAGAGTTCAGTTTCTTTAAAAATAGCAACAAAACCTAATTCCAAAAAACATATTTGTGTTTTAACTTGGGAGGGTCATGGAAAACTACAATAATGAGCTGGAAAAGAGGACAGGTTACAGAAAATATCAATAGACAATCAGTTTCAGTATCTTCTTTGCTGTTCCTATTTCACAATAAAGACAAAGCATGAAAATGTACTTTCAATATTCTGTTTTCAGTTTACCTTAGTTCTTTCCAAGCTCAGCTGTGTGCTCAACCACTTCAGTAATAAACCTCTCCTTCTGTCTAATTCAGGACAGTGATAATGTTTCTGGATACCAATGATCCACTACTCCAATGTGACTCCCAGTAGTATTTAAAACATGCAGCTTCTTGAGTATGCTTCAAATATGTGTCCTAGTTGGAAGGTTAATTAAAGTATGATTCTATCTGTTTTTCCAGTTGTAAAGGTCAGTATCCAGATTGAACCTACACTGAAATGAAATTAACCTTTTGCATTCAAAGAAAATAGATGTGCTGAAACCACTGAACTGTGATACATGCAAGCACTACAGCACATAACTCAGCTTACCCATCCATATTAGAGACAAACTAAGGAGGAAAGATAAGGACAAACTGACAGAACTTCTGAAAACAGTGCCAATTAGCAGGATGATGACTACAACCTCATACTGTGATTACACGGAGAAACTTCACTAGTGATAAAAGATGAAAATATAATCACCAATAACAGCTCTGATACAATTTCTCTTTTAAAAGTAATGCACACATGATTCAGTTGGACAGGACAGTGGAGGCCCCTCCCCATAATTTGCAAAAAGAGAGTCACAAGGACAGTCCCTGTGAATGTGAACGTCTCAGCCATTAAATTCTCTCAGCCTGCATTACTCACAGCGAGCATGAAGTGAGATCACTTCCTCCCCTGCATTATGCTTCAGGGAAATTGGATTAAAATGTGCTCAGAAGGCTCAGATAAAAGCAGAAGATTAAGTGCTACACAGGTAAAATATGTTAAGCCTGTGTGATGTAAAGGATCTATAAGGCAAAGAAGAACAGCTCTTTGTGTAAGGAGATCCATGTGGGAGAGAAGTTGTGTAAATGTCCCAGCTCTTCTCATACAACAGATAACACCATCCCCCTGGGGTCACTCTCTCACTGTGATATATTCACATGGTTCAACTGCCTCTGCAAGTAACTGGAAAGGAGAAATAGCACAGCTAGATCTTCTTCCCTTCTCAAGTCTGTATTTGAGCTGCTCAGTAAGAATCTCCACAGTGTAAGGAGAGAGCAAGTGAGTTTGGTTCCTACCTGCAGAAATGTTAGGGAATACTTCCAGTAAAAAAAACCACTTAATGTAGCCCTGCTGTCAGTCCCTCAGTGGTGTCATGGCAAAAATTAGCACCAGGAGCCTGAATCAGCTACAGGATGGGACAGATTCAAGGAAGAACTCCCCATCCTGCCTCTGAGATGCTCAGTCAGTACCAAGAATCTACTGTTCCACTTTAAACATAAAAAGAACAGATACTTTTATACCATTCCAGATCACTTCTGCAATGCACTCCTGCCCTTTGAGTGCCCTCCTGGATGCAGCTTTGAGTTCATATTTACATCAGCTTCTCAGTTCAGTTTTGACTGTGCACTTCTCCAAGGGCTACAGCTGGTACAAGTTCTTTTGTGGTGCTAAGAATCTGCGACATGGAATTGGAGCAGTGAATGCAAAGCTGTGTTTTTACAAGGGCTTACTGGAATGTGAGAATAGATAGTGGGATATTAGTAACTTCACCTGCATCCTAAAATAAATGTGTTCCAATACCTGTAAGTTATTTACCTATTTAAGAGAGTCAAACATTTACCTCATAATCCACTGAGGTGCTCCCTTCACTGGCACTGAATCAGGCATCCGAGCTGTGCACTGATCTCCATGACAACAAGCTTGTATATTTGGCAACTAAAAAAACTCAGGTAAATTAAGGGCAATTCACCCTCCTCTCTTACTCCTAGGTACTTTAAAAAGCATAAAGAGTAAATAATGACAAATACAAGAAATGGCTCATGATATTTTTAGCAATGAAAATAACACAAAACAGAACCGCCATTAAAATGTTTTTCAGTTATTTCAATTAATTAATTATAACAAGATTCACATTTATTAAATATACACTTAAAAAGAACTGCAGTCTGTCAGCTCTGCTGTAACAACTGCTGTACAGAAATTCCACAACACAACATATTTTTTACTTAGACAAAAATAAAAAAAAGTAAAACAGGTGTTTTCCTCTCAAAGGTTCTTTGCCTTTCCCTTAATCTTACCTTTGCAAATTCACCTTGGCCACCACGAAACACTATTTTCCTGCTTACCATTAACCACCCATTGCCTTTTCCTCTATTATGCTCTAAGTTTCCTGTGAAATAGTTTGTCAATTAAGCTAATCAAGATCTTAGTTTCATCCTATTCTGAACAGATTTTTTGTTGTTGTTGTTGGAGGTGAGCAAGTTTTTTTCATCGTGGTATGCTTTGAAAAATTTTGCTGAGCACCCCAATATAGTTCTGAACTAACGTGAATTCAGAGATCACTTCTACATGAGATTAAGGAGAATCATCATCAGAAACTATATCCACTCAGTAAGTACCTTCCTAATGGGCAGGATAATCAAGAATAATAGTTTTCTTTCTCATTCTAATTTAATAGGCCATAGAGAAAACTATAGTGTAGCATACTAGTAACTCCTTCCTTTTTTTATGTCCTTAAATCATCTAACAAAAGTTTCAGAAAAGTTTATTTAAATACTTCAGCTTCTTTTTTTAAAAATATCTTTGGTGAATTTAGTAAAGATTCCAGATACACTTTGATAAATGAAGCCAGATGCTAAATAGCAATGTGGGAATAAAATTTCATATGATGCCAGCGAAGAGGGATGGAGGGGAAAGGGAGAAGAGTTATGCTATCCATGCCTCATGTTGTGACTCTGGAGGATAATTATAGTGAAAACCCTGCTGAGTAGATTAGTGCTATAAAATTTCATTAGACACTGCACTCAGTATTGTACAGAAAACTGGGAGGAACTGAATGAAAAAACAAGAAATAAGAACAAGATAAAACAGAAATAAAAGAAAGAGCTGATCTTTATTAGTCCTAAATACCTCTAATGGTCCTAGAAACTTAATTCATAGCCCCACAAGCCCTTAAGATGAAAAGAGACTTCAGAGGAAACATTTAAGTAAGGACATACAGTCTCAGGGGCTTTAGGAAAAGAAAGGGGACTATCAACAACATGGACAAATATTAATTGTCTTTGCAGCCTCTTGCCCCCAAGTTTAACTTTGTGGGAAAGAAAGAGAAGATTAACTCCACATAAAGCAAGGAAAGACCTTCACATTTTGGTACTGACAAAATGATAATTCAGCCCAACCATTAAATTAAATCACGCACTCCATACAGTACCTCACAACTTGTTCTTCTGGGAACTGAATTATACCTCATTAGTCAACTTTCCCTTTCTGGAACCCTAAGTTTTTCATCCTTATCCCAGATGAGTAGCAACTTGACATTGTTAATCAGATCATAACAAAAAAAATAAAATCCTGCATTATGAGAAAGTCATAATACTTCTAAACCAGTTTGCTATGACATCCAGTATGTGCATGGTCTTTCCTCACTGCTCAGCAGTCTATCCTTATCTTTCTTTGAGCTGAAGGCTATTTCCAATTTTGCTACTTTTTCTTTCCTTTTTTTCCCCCCAGGCCTTGAAGATTAGGCTCAAACCTCAAAATATAAACCAAATCTTTTTGAGTTGAAATTTCTGAAATCTAGACAAATTTATAGTGTTACAGAATTTTTGTCCAGGCCTTAATATTGATTTACATGGCCTCATTCCTGTGATTTACTATCATATTTATCAGTTCTCACACTTATAGTTTCAAAGAATATAGATTTTAATCCTGCAGAAGATTCTCCTGAGGAATGCATAACAGCACACTGACCAACTTTCTGAAAGTGTTTATTTTGGATGCTATAAAACCTATTTTAAATTGCCATCTCTAACTTTCAGTATTTTCAGTGGTAAAACAAAATAAAGAAACAAACAAAAACCTAACCAGCTTTGTACTAATTTTTTTCACTTTTTGTATCATGTAAAGTTTTTTATATCATGTAAAGCTCATGGAAGCTCCTTCCTGAACTTTCAGCTTTAGTGTCTTCAAAAGCAACTAATTTCTACCTGAAAACTTAAGTTCTTTACTTGCCTGAACAATTCCTTATTTTCCAAATTAAAATCGTAAATGCTATTCTTATTACATGACACATTTGGTTTAGCACAGTATTTCATATATAACAATTTTTAATCCAAATTCTTCAATAACAGGTTTCTTTTTAAGCCTTTTATTACCCAACACTAAAAGAAATATGCATCCTTTCTGAAAACTATCAGGGAATTGTTATCATTGTGCTAGGCATAGATGAGATCACATCTACAATAGCATGTGCAAGGACATAAATATAAGAAAGATTAATTGAAACTGAACTGGGGGTACAAAGGCAGCATAATGATTAGAGAAAGCCAACACTCCTAGAAAGTCTTAAAGAGTTTGACTGGTTTAGATTACCAAAATTATGGCCAAAATGAGACAGCTGGTGTGTATAAAGGTATAGCTGCAGTAGGTAACTAGGGGTGGGACAATTTAAGATAAGCCACCATTTGCACAAAGTAAATGGTCTTAAAATATCCACAGAGTAAATTTAGGTAGGACACGGAATATACTTAATTGCTAGAAGCACAATTTTCCAGTAAAAGGATAAAAAAGAAAACTGTTAATAATAAAACAAAGAATAACATGAAAATTATAACAGCACATGACTGGAATCCATGATGGAGTACACCACCTCTAAACACATATTTTATTTTGGCAATAATGTTTTGTAGCTTTCATTAGAGAGAGTGATTAATTTTCCCCAAAATTGCTGCTTAGTAGGAAATTTTTCTTTCTAACAATCTGCTTTCCACTAGAAATACAAGTTTTTAAAACTTCAAATTATTAACATCAATAAAACAAATTTTTGTTTCAAACTTGGCCAATATGTAGAATAATAAATAGCCTGAGCAATGCTACCAATGCACAAATTACCCAGGTTTTGGGTTTGAAATTCATATGAAGCACAAAATGGCACAAGCATTTTACTGCCTTCTGCTCTCAAGCAACTCTGTAAGTACAACTTCTCAGAGGTCAAACTACATCTTTTAGAAAGACAGCTTCTAAAGGATTTTGTGGCTATAATATGCAAAATACAGTATCAGTAAGGCTGTTGTGGTAACTAACATGAGTATCAAAAATCTGGCTCTACATTCCCCTGTTTCAAACACAGAAGCTCAATTTTCGACTGAAAGCTTAGATATACATTTATTTTAACTGGGCAGAAGAACTCAATTTACAGCAAGAAACACACATTTTTTAACCCTAGGTATTTTGCTAAGAGCATTCTTCAGGAACATGATGCAAAATTACATACTATATTCAAGATGGAAATCTAGTACTAAACCAAACCTGAGATTAATAGTTATTTCTTTTATAATTTATGATTTCCTGTCCACTGAATAATCCTTCAGGATCAACTGAACTTACCCCTTTTTTTAGCTAGCCAGTTTCAAAATAATTAAACACATAATCCTTGACTCTGTATCTCCTCAGCATTTTCAAAACTGCTCAAGAAACTTATTAGCCACAGAAAGGATTTGGGTTTCTCTAATCTGGCATTTCCCTTTGTTTATCCAAAGGTTATTTCCATTCATTGTTACCTTTCTCCTCAAACATATTTCTGACTTTTCATTCTGCCTTTCACACACTAAACACTCCAACAAAACTGTATTTGTGAATATCCACTCAAATGAACATTGAAAGTTTAGTTACTTTTTAGCTGAATATTTGTTGCCTTGTACAGCAATTGCCTGTTAAATTTTAAAAGCAATCACTAGTATTTGTAATAAATACACATTTTGTAAATTTTTCTTTAGAAGAATTGCCAACAAAACTATTCTTATACAGATAAACTTTTTTATTCCAAATATTCTCTATGCCAACCAACCATTATCCCCAGCTATGACACAACCTTGCAAGATGTTTCCATTAAAATTTTATAACTCTATGAATCCTTGATTCCCTCGTCTTTTGAAAGTGACAGTTAATTCCATTATTTAAATCTTACTCTCAGAAGCTATTATTCAAAGGTATAAAAATAAACTAAGTTCTGGACTGCTCTTTTTAAAATACCACTATTTGAGTATATTATTTGAGTAAATATAGCAAACCAGACTGACTCCCAATGTTTTGTAATGAATTTTGCATCTTGCTATTACTTTAATACTTTGAAGTAGCACAACTTTCAACTCAACCCATAGGAGAAATTAGGCAGAAAAACTGTAAAGGAGACTTCACTAGAGCACATTCATTCATTAATAAAAAAGATGTATTTTATTTATGGGGAAAAGTTTCTTCTTCCCCTGCAGCATTTCTGTACTTCACAGATGATTCCTCAACTGTCAGCTCAGTTGACATAAAGTTATAAACACAAACTGTTCCAAAGTCTGTACCATTTCACATACAAATTTAATAAACAATGCAAACACCAAAATACATCAGCTTTGATTTTGTAACACCGTGTATTTCACCAGTATATTGCTACAAAACATACTAAGTTGCAAGCGATACCCATAAACCCTGTACCTTAGTATACTGGTGAGCATCTAAACTCTCACCTCTGTTTATTCTGTTCAGCTCTGGTAATAGGATATAACATTGGATTTCCTCATTTGATTTGGGTTCAATGTTGAGCACTCAATTAAAAAAATTGAAATCTGCCAGGTTGTTAGAACTCTGATTGCCCACAATCTAAATCAGAAATGAAACGAGAAATTCACTTAACTTGTGACACCAGCGCAACGTTAGAAGCATCAAAGTTAATTTTACTGTCAAAATCAAACCATGTTTCACAGCACTGCTTTAACCCAGCAGAATTCCAAAATTACAGTCTCTGACAAATAAACAAGTTCACCTAATGACATGTGTTTCAATACTCACAGCTGATGTGAGATTGCAATGACTCTGCAGTACATGATGAGGTAAGAATTTAAAAGAAAACCCAACCATTTTATTCTTCCCTAAATGAAGGGGATCCAGAAAGGCTGATATTTTTTCCTTTTTTGAAAGAATCTTGGTTACACACCTGCAGCTCTGGAACTGACTGCTGATACACACTGCCTTGCTATGGTGCAGATTGCAATGCAGGACGCGCGAGATTGGTCCATTAGTGCCTTATCTCCTCTCTATGCTCAGCATTCTGCTTATCTTATCAACCAAACGCAATGGTGCCACCAGTGATTCATTCAGGCTTGATTTATAATACAGAAAATAACATCTAAAATTTCCATTCAATTTGGTAACAACATCAAAGGCTTTAATGCAAATCTACATATGGAGTGTAAAGCTTCAGCTTGAATGATGTGAATTGCTTATCATTGGTTTCTTTTATTTCACTAGTAAACTGAACCCTGCAACGCGGGCATGGCTAGACAGCCACAAAATTGCTATGAAGCCATTGGAATACTGGAAAGACACAACAGAATAATAGAAAGTGCCTGATGATACACTCATGCTCCTTGTGAATGCTGCTATCAGTGCTCATAGTGAGTCCTGCGCCAGCCCACTGTCAGAAGGCTGGAACACAACCTGAAAACTCTGAGATATATTTTTAAGTCAATTTCTGTTTAAGAAAGAAAAAGATTACTGACCCTGAACATACCCTAATCCCTACCCTAACAGTCTAAGCATGCTTAGAGCTATTAAAGTAAAAATATTAATTTTAAAAGTTAATTTTTATTTCCCTAGTAAATTAAATCTTTATATTTCCCTAGCTTTCTTTTCTTTTGTAAAAGGTTTTGTTTACCTTCATGCAAAACCCTAAGTTTTCTTTTTCAAAACTTCCTTTTTCCAAATATGTACTTAAATCACTCTGTACTTGAATTCCTTTGCTGACTGAACTTTAAAAAGCATGATATAATATGGAAAAATTATTTCTTATCCTCATGGATAAATTTGGAAATTTGGGATAGATAATATTGCTGGTGCCATGGGAGAATTGCAAATTTTGCACTACATGTAAGCAATGTAAAATTTGTATCTTAGCTTGTTTTCAACTAATTGAGTAGTGGAAAAGAGAAGCAAAGTATACCCATGTAGTTTATTTAGGGTGTTATTTTTAAACCATTGAAGTATTACATTAACTTCAAGTATTTGATCATATGGCTGGATGTAGCACTACTTGTAATTCAGTGCTGACATTTTAACATACACAAACAACACAGCATATGTTCATATTTAGCAATCTATCAGGAACTTAGTGTCTTTTTTTTTAGCTCACTAAATTACTGGAATTAATATGTTTTTTATAATCTCTTAGTGCATACCTGAAAGAAGTAGTATTATGGCTAACAAGAACCTTGACATCTTAACTTGGAAGTTATGAAACCTAGCACACTTTGGCAAGTATAAAATTATTGAAAAATAACTTTTTTAATTAAGTACTTACACTTATACATCCTAGAGCCTGTGGGACAGAGAAGAGCAGACAGCACATTTAATATTCCTCCTAACCTATCAAGACCCAAGCTATTCCAAAAACAGGTTGAACATTTCAAAAGTGCTCAAACACAAAACCCAAGCATCTCATTGCTATTATACCACTTAAAACCCTTCGTTTTAAAATATTCTGAGGCTGCTGTTAAAAAACAACAAAATAATATTCACATAATTTATGGAAGGCATGAATAAAAAACATGCTTTTAAGTGCAAGTACTAATTAATGGACTCCACAAGTAAGAAGAGGAAGAAAAAAATCAACATAAAACATGGAATCATAGAAAAACTCTTCCCAGTGATATTATATTAATTGCCTATGCAAGTTTACCAAACAAGAAAAAAAAATTGTGCCTCTAAGTAGGGAATAATTTAGTTTAAAAAGTATGTAAACTAAAGAGGTCACCTGTAGCCCTGGATTCAGAAGCAGTCTGACAATCCTCTGCTGCTTTCACATAGAGCCTGCATTCAGTCCTTTCTCCCTGCACAGCTGCACATCATGATCACCACCCTTTCAGCTTTCATCACATTAAAATCACATCAAAAATGTTAATTATTGTTTTCCAGTGAGAGCTTTCAATGACAACACGTGACTCCAGTCAAGCTGTTGAATATAAAGCCTTCTCCATGTTTGCATGGTAAATCACCTGTTTGCTTAAATCATGAAGAAAACTGAAAGACTAGTTTCCATATAAATATGTACGGTATAAAAATAACTACTTTGAAATCAAACTAAGATTCAGGTCAGACTTTGGAAAGTTAAATTCCCAGCAATTATTAGAGTGCACAGGTATTGCAGAGAGTCTGCATAAATTATTCTGTCCCATACCAAAATAAAAATTTGACCTCTAGCTAAGTGTTCCAGGCAATGCCAAAGAATCTAGTACTCTGTAAGCAATACACAATGCTGAGGCATCTCAAAATCAGGTTATGTGAGACACGTCAATTACTTTTGAAACACATAAGACTATTCTGACCTGCTGAGTTTACAGATACAAGAAGACAGGATGAGTGTTTTAGTGATGCTTTTTGTACACACATATCATAGAAGATCTGTCTTCAAATAGAATCATGAACCTTTTAGTTTCACCTTTGATTATGCCTGATGTGAGAGACTCTACTGCCTAAGTACCAAGAACTAGCCTGGGAACAAAATTATTAATTTAACTTTTTCCTGCATGTGTTCAGAGAAAGGTTTACAAGAAGTGATAATCCAGGACAAAGACTCCTCCAGAGATTCTAGCTCCAAGAACCTTTCTGCCTAAGCATTTTCAAAAACCAAAAATTCTTGGTTAATTTTTAACCTAAAATCATCCCCCAGACTCATTCAGTACTTTGATACTAAAAAAATTAAAGGGGGGGGGGGAAGTCATCAGTTTTTATTTACACTGAACTTCCACCTCCTTCCTCAAATCCCTCAACCATCAAGTCAGCAGCCCAGGAAAAGCTGCTGTTCTCTTCCCCCTTGCAAAGAATGGTGAAAGTGACACAAGCACAACCTCTGTGAAGGCCAAACACACACATCTGGGTGGGAATCCCAGATGAGCCAGCTGACTATTCATCTTGTCCTGGCCTCTCATTCCTGAGGGGACCAGGCACAGCACCAAGGCTGCAGCCAGCAGTGGGATCTGCTGACATGGAGCAGTTTATGTCACCTGCTACTCTGCCATTCAACTGGAATTTCCGCACCCATGAATTTGCTGACGGATTGCATCCTGCTGTGGTTATTTGGGAATCCACTGCAGGGAAACATGAAATTAGGAGCAGCGCTCTGCTTGAAATTGTTTTGAAGGTATTTCACATTCTTTCAAAAAAGAAAAAAAAAAAAAACCCCAGGTGTTTCAAAGACTCTGAGTTTAATTTCTTTGATTTTAACTATCAAAGGGGTAGAATGCATAATTTTGGAGATAGTATCAGTAAGGGACAATGATTTTCTCCTTTGAAAAAATTACACAGCAGTCTCAAAATTGTACAGAAACAGCAAAGACATGCCATGCCTCAGGGACTCTTCCAATTTTTTAATATGGCCTAAGAAAGAGGCATAAAGGGCACTCTTTCTAAATCCATGAAAGAGTTGACAATTTATTTCAATATGCATCTCAGTGGGAGCCCAGGGATTTCATTAACAATAACAAGCAGTACTTCTTCACACAATCCAGTAATTAAATCTGGAATTCTGCCAGAGAAATTGGTAAATTTTAAAATTTAATGTTCAATAGATATTAAAAGCAATGCAACTGATGAAATTATTGAAAGTAGATACATTTATCATGGGCTGTTAAATGCCCTGTGTCATCCCCTCTTCAGTTTTAGGAAGCACGTCACAGAAATGTTGAGATTTGTATTCTTCTAAAGACATCAGTTGCTTTTGAAGGAGACATGACTATTTTTTATGTCCATCTTTTTTAGATGGAGCAAGATGGAAGGCGCTCACATTTGAATTTCACTATTGCTTTCTCACTGTTCAACACTTGGACAAAACAGAACAATACACAACAATTCCAGTGGCAGCACAATATTTCACTTTTAGGAGCACAGTGAATAATATCAACTTCTGCCATATTGAAGCATCTTTTAACACCAAAATGCAATTTATGCCTTATTTTGTATCATACTCAGCCTCACATGAAAATATTAAGCTTGTAGCTATAGCAAGAAGCAAACTTAATATGAATTACAAACATATTTGTATGCTACTTCATATTTTATATTCTGATGTGTTTATTTGAAAGCTCCATTAACTACTCAGTGCAACAAGAGGTAATGTCATTGCTGTCCAGGAATTGAGTGATAAATGGAATGGTGAAGTCTCATGATTTGCATTTACAAAACAAGGCACCTGGAAAAGATAAATTAAAAACTACACAAGAAAAGAAATTTCCTGGGGAAAAAAGAAAATAAATTTGAACAGAGGAGCAATCTGTTTTGCAGACCCACATTTTTGCTCCTTGCAGATCTCTAAAATACTGATTAGGCCCAGGTTGGCTTATCCCACAAGATCTGACAAGATCACAGCTCATGGCAGTATGAAAAGTTAATTTCCTTTGTTAATTGCTCATTGCTACTGCATGGAGTGAGACAAATGGAATAGGGAAAAGGAATTTAAAAAAAAAATAAGATTACAGTACTTCCAGCAAGTCCAAGTATATTTAGCTTTTCTCATCCCTCAGTTCACATGCACATATATGTTTTAGAGACACACTTTAAACAACACATGGCTAAGGAGTATTGCTATGAACATGTTTACATACCTTATCCATTGAAAAAGGTGCCCTTCTACAGCAATGAAATGAACAGCTGGCTAGATTTCTCATCTCAGCTCACCAAGTATTAATATGATTACCATCTTGCAACCAAGAGGACTACTCAGGTAGAAAGAGTTGGGTGCTCTATCATTATCAGTCATGTATCTTTAATTACTGAACCTTCTACAGCAGATTTTCAGGCATGAAAGTGGTTTTGCCCAAATCTATTCTAATCTGAAAATCAGACAAGATTTTTTAAATCAGAACAAAAATATTTCTAATGTTTAGTATTTAAGCTTTGACTTTAAATTTATTGAAAAATTATACACAGTCAATAAAATGAAAGGTAAAATAGTAGAAAAATGGTGCTCAAAACCTTCCCCTCTTCCCTCTCCCCACAAAGATATCTGTGCTGTCCATTGCTGAGGCTTTGAAATTTGAAAAGCAAATCCTACAATAATTCCCTCCTAATAGAAAAGACCTTTAGAACTGGGGAAGACAGATGTGCACAGCTGAGACTGGGTGGGACATGATGGGATGGGGAACGATGGGAAATCAGGAAGGACAATGTAGAATATTCTAAATGTGATTTTCAAGTTTGAAGTGTTTGAAAGGTTTTATTTTTTAGTTTTTCAAAGGAGAGCTTAGAACACAATTCTGAAAACTTAAACCTCAACTTCAACTAAATTTTTTTAAAACTTTTCTAAGCAAAGGAACTCAACAATGACTCAACTTCTATTAACAATAAATTTACTTCTTACAACACAAAGCAGAAGTCATGGTTTTGTTCAAAAGGTGAGCTTTACAGAACTCAGTACAAAAATATATGTTTCCAAGAAAAAAGTATTTGCATGAACATCAAAAACAGCTTCATGATTGTGGAAAGTTTCATCACAGATATCTCTTGATGGCATAGGTTTTAGTGAGGATTATAAAGCCATTTCAACTACACTGTTTCCATTAAAATAACAATCTCAGGACATCCAAATCCAGAGGCAGTGACTGGAAGGCTATTAGAGAAAACTAATAAGCTTTCTTGAGCAGACATGTTATTCACAGACATCCCGCTGAATCTAATTTTTTAATATTGTTTTAAAGATAACCTACAGGTCAAATGCATGGGAATACATTAAATTTTCACTCTCAGCTTTCTAAATAATGTATTTAAAAAGCTGTCATTTCTTAGCCTTGAGCTTCATTTAATACTGTGTCTGAAGGAGAAAGGAGTGAGCATGTAAACGCCCTGGTTTTCAGTATCATATATATAATTCTCCTCACACACTCCATTTAGAAAAAAACCCAGTAAAATGTCTTTTCTCTCCTCGTTCTTTCTCATGGCACAGAAAACTTAGCAGCAATTTAATTCTCATGTCTGATATGGAAATATTCATCCTTTCCCAAAGTCTTTATAAATTTCATATTATCGAAAAAATAATGTAAATGTTCTGATTTCTTGTTTTATGTAAATAACTATAATAGCAATAACAACAGCAATACTAGCAGTAGCAATGTCTGCTAGTAAAACTGAAGTAGCCTGAGGTGGCTAATGGAATAATGTAAAGACTCAGCCAATAAATCTCGAAGCAGTTACATTTCTTGGTGTCTGCAATCAGTCCAAGGCAAATGGAAGGTTTAGGAAATAACTAAAACAGAAACTGCAAAACTTTACATCATTCATGTGTGCCACAAGTTACTGATTCTTGATTTTCTTATGTCATGTTTTTGTTTATATCATTTTTCAGATTTCAAGGTGTCTAAACACTAAACCTGAGATTGTGGTAGTGTGCAGAAAGCCCTAAAGAAGTGCTCAGCTTGTCTGGACAGAGATGTCTACACCACCACTGACAATTCTGTGGTAACACAGATGTTATTTTGTAGGTAATGTGTTTGAGTTATTTGGAAAAAAAAAAAAATTTTGTGAATCAAAGTAGACACTACTACCTACAGTGAAAAACCAGAAGCTACTAAGCTGCACTGGAGAACTGTCTTGCTTTGTTTTCAGCAATAATGAATTAAAATAAATATATTTTGCTTATTATTATACACACAGCCACAGTAGAGTTTATCCCATGGAGTCTACTCTATTTATCTTTGCCTTTAAACTGTATCTAATAAAATAATGTATGAAAATACTCAAAAGTGCATTACCTCATTTAATTCAAGTAAATACATTAGGTTTTTAAGAGAAGTTCTAACAGTTTAAGTTAAAAATTATATTGACTTTACCAGAGAGTTATTGCTGCAAGTCTGCAAGCATTTCAGAATGCTTTTTAGCTTATTTCTCTGCGGGAGGCAATCTGTATTAAAGCAAAATAAAAACTTGCAATCAGAAAAATTCAGCCTGTCAATATGGAACAAAGAACATACAGATCAGGTCTCATCCAACCCACTACACCATTTCAAATGTGAAAAAGTCACTATGGACTTGGTCTCATCCCCTAACAGAAAACAATTCTCAGATATTCTTCCACCTTTATACATATTTTGATAAAGGAAGAGTTTACCTGAACCATGCAATTAAAAAAATGAAAAATAGAGCACAAAACCTCCAGACAGTGGCCCCTAGAAACAAAATTCCTACTGCTATGATCTCTAAATGACAAAAAATAAAAGATTCAAAAAATGAAAGAGGTTCTTTCCTTGAAGTGAATTTTTTTTTGATTGCTGTTTAATTAAAGTCCATGCTGGACTCCAAACCACATTTTAATGCAGACAATTTGTTGGTCATTCTGGAATGCAAGAATGCACAGGTATGCACAGACCCCCCATTCTGACTGGCCTGTATGTAGTTAATTGCCTCCCAAAAACAAACACATAGATAGCCAAACCTTGTAGAATTTTCTCATGTAACAAAACTAAGTTGCTTTCAGTTATTTCTTTTTACCTGCAAGAAACCAGTTGCTTTACCAACCACTTGGAATTGAAAATAAATATGCAAAATTCTACAGAAATTGCATACCTTATGCATCTGATGAACTGATGAGCAGTGCATTTCCCATGTCAGGCACTGACTGACCAAAGCATTAACTTGTGTTACTGTAACCCACACTGTCAAAAGCCTCTCTCTTTGCAAATGGTTCTTCAAACTCTGAACATTGAGTTGAAAAATCTTTCATACCTGACCTCACTAAGAAAACTCATGTAAAATGATGATTTTTTTTTCTTTTAAAGAAGAACAGACCATGTTTTCATGGATGATACTGTAGGTAAAATTTCTTGATTCAACCCTATAAATGAAGATGTATTACTTGAAAACTTGTTGTCCATGTTAAACAAAAAAGTTTTAGGCCACTTACAGCATTTAAAGAAAGTTTTAATGTTCCACTTTGCAGAATTCTTTTCTTTATTAGTATTTTAATCACTTTTTGCATCCATGGGAAAAAGTTTCCCAAAATGCACATTTACTTTAATTATGTCATACTGTATGTTCTCTAAGTCTCTTTTGAGAAAGAAACATGATCAACATACAAGATTCAAGCAGGAAAAATGAATGTTCCAATGACTAAAGTAGAGCAAGATGACTGTTTGCGATTCCTGTCAATGATGTTGCATATAAAAACTTTGGTTTGCTTAGAACAGACCTTGAAAAACAACAGATTAGTGATAAATATCTCAAAAAAACTTTTACACTGTATTTTAAACATACTCGCATGCCAAAAGTGTAGGCACCCATAGAACATGAAAACTGCATTTAGCTGGAAGTGTCAACACAGTGAATATTCAGCTAATTGATATTGCTTACTACAGGAGCCAAGGTGAACTATGAATAGGGTGAGATAAAGCATTTGGAAGAAAACAAACTTTCTTAAGGGAACAAATGAAGTCAGAATTGTACAAGATACTTGTCAAAGTGGAGTTGACATCTGTCAGTATTTACAATACAGTATTCACCTTTTTCCTTTATTATCTTCCTCATTCCATTTTCTCTCTCTGTTTTACATAATAACTTTTTTTTAAATCCTATCTGACTCACCCTCCCATTATTTAAAAAAATTTCACTGTAGGATATCAGTAAAAATTTCACCTTGATATCAGTAACATCAGCTCTGAGATGCATCACTTCACACATTCTAAACATGTAACTTCTACTGGTTCCCTGAAAGGATGACCATTTTTACTGAAATCCCAAAATAATGACTTAAACCCGAAATTTATCTTCACCCCTTTGAAAACACCCCTCTTGATTAGAGACCAGGATTTTCAGATAGGGAGCACCATTAGGCATTTATGATACTGGGACATTACCATTTCTTTAAAAATTACATGAGTGTCTTGAACTAGCTATTCAAGATGAGAATATACTACAAGATGAGAATTTTATAATCTCAGTTCTAAACAAAATGGCTTTAACCCACAATAGCAACAAAACTGAAGGGAAATCATGCTTAGTCTACATAAAATACTCAACCTATCCCATACTGCTGTAGTTCAATGCACATAATTATTGATGTTTTGACAATTTAGTAATTATTCATGCAATTATAATTTAAATTGATTAATTGAATAGCTCATTTTTCTGCATTTTGTTTTTATCAGTTGTTATTAACATTTCAGAAGCATTAATATTTATAGATTACAAAGATTACATGAAGCAATTAACACATTTTGGAATATTATTACCGAGCGAAAACAAACATCAAACACAATTCAATAAACACGAGTTTCCATTATACAAAAACTAATTCAATTATTTCAGCATCAAATAGGTAAAACATAATGTAATATAGATACAGTTTTGATGCACCCCACTACTGACAGAGCACCGAGGGAGCTCTCAGAAGCACCTGCACTGCTGTTGTTGTCTTCCTCTACTGTGAGTTTGTAATTAGATGGAGCAGCATCAATGCACCTCTGCTCAATGACCTCATTACCATAAATTTCACTACACCTAAGTTTGTTCTGCCTGCCTTCAAATTTACTCAAGTCAGAGCCTGTACTCAAGAGCTGCTCTGTGAACTACAAACAGTAACAAGCCTGCAGATATCTTGGTTTTGGGGGTTTTCCTTTTCCTCGTTTGTTTGGGAGGTTCTTTGTCTAAGGAGAACACAAGTTCAAATTAATGGTCTCTACAGCAAATAAGCTTTATCTACAACAGCTTTTTATCCCACAATACACCTTTCCCCTTTATTTACATATTTGTCTAACATAATTATTCCAATGGCTAGTGAAAATGCCAATTATGGACTGACCGAGAGTAGAAATAGTCCTACAAGAGATTCTTCTCTAGGACTTAGGACCATGTGAGGAGCCAAATAATATCCAGGAAGAGTAAAATAGGATTGCAGGGAATTAATACCATCTTCTATGTTCTTCAATTTAATTTTTTTCTCTTAGTATTTGTTCCTTCACATTTTTGATTTTTTTTCCTTTCTTTTAACTTTTTTTCTTTTTTAAACTTTTTTTTCTTTTCTTCTTTTAAAGAAAGAAAGGGAGGCAAAGTTTCTACAAGCTACCAAATTAATTTCTGTGGAAGGAATAAAAGTTCATAGAAAAAGGACATAATCTGTCATTTTCAATTCAAATATTTTATAGCCAACTATCTTTTTTTTTAAAAAAAGATATTTTAATGTGATTTTTACATACACAGTTTAGCATCCTAATCTTAAAACAAAACCAAAAGTCTTTCTAGGGCAACTGTTTAGTATCCTAGCAAATATTTCCTTTAGAAAGAGGGAAAAAACCTACATGGACAGAAAATCAGAGACAGAAAAAAGCTAACAAAAATGTCATAGCAAATATTTCCATTCCAAATTTCAAGTACCACAGAAATGAGATTTATGTAACCCCCAACATAAAATCACACAGCAGCCTAAGTCATATTATTGCCAAGATTATGGTCTTCACCTTCAGTTTAAATTTCCCCTTCTTAACCTTATCCTGTTACTCCCATCTCATACTTTATGCAAGGGCCAGGGGGAGGGAATAACAGATTAACCCCAGAGGTAATTAGCCTAACAAGGTCACAAGCAGTTTTTTCTCAGTCAGCAGAGTCAACACAAGTGATTATGGTTAGTATCCACATACAGCCATCTCTGACCACATAGCCATGTTAATGAAATTGATAGGACTGGCATTTGTAAGACAAATATTTGAACACCTCTGAAATTGCAGCAGGGTGCCTGGTTCATCCAGCTATCTGTATCTCCTGTGGATCAAACACTAAACTGAAGCCTGTCTGTTGATTCATCTTGAGAAAAAAAAACTAGGTCTTTGCTATATTTTCTCCTCCTTCCTTGTGTTAATTATCCAAAGTTATTAATCCTTCCACTATTCACCAGGATGAGTCTAACACCTTTGTCTCTAGAGGATTGAAGCACCTTACTATTTTAAGTGAAATTTCATCTCAAGCGTTCATTAGTTCATATTAATGGGGATGAAATAATATAGCAGAAATTACTTTGACAAAGTCACATGGAAGTTACATATAACAGATGTCAATGCTTTAACCTGCACAATAATCATGATTCCTTTCCTCTCCTGCACTCTCTGTTGCCGCTTTTTGTTTGAAAGGAACACCACAACTCCAGCTGCAATGGCAAGTGTTCAGTGACACTGACAATACAAAACAGGGACATTCGATTCCAGAGATTTCCCAGACCATACTTTTGGAAGAATCTGCTCATAAAGGTTATATTTTATTTGAAGGTATGAGATCTCCCCAGACCCTATTCCACCTCAGTTCTCCATCAAAATCACAAAGAAAGGGAATCCCACGTGTTGCAGATTTCAAGAGACCTACTCAATCTTCTGTGCTACAGACGCCTCTATGTGATAAAAGGAAGGAGGACGGAGAGCTGCCACGAGGACTCAGGCTGTCCCCAGCCGGGCTAGGTGCTCACATCACAGCCCTGACATGTGCAGGCCCATTATCTGCAGGAAAGCACAGAGCTGGAGCACAGAGCTGCTGAATGTGCGCTGAAATGGACCCACGAGGCTCTGGCACAGCAGTGGGAGCGCCGCTGCAGAGCCGTGCTGCGCTGGGCAGCCTCTAGGACACAAAACCAACACCTAACCAATTCAGCGCTGGGAAGACTTTTACTGAGGCAGGCAAAGCAGAGGAATACATCAGGGATGCATCTAGGGAGATACACAGCTCCCTATAGCCGTGCTACTTTCCTCTTCTTTCACCCCGTCTGTAACAAAACTTCTGTACTGATATGAATGCAGGAAATGGCTTCTAGGTGTGCAGGTACAACCCTATTTTCCTCTTAAGAATATATTTTGCAGCAATCATTACTTTGCAAACCACTTCAGTGTGAGAATGAATCCTGTTGCAGAAACTGAAATGATTAGGTAAAATTTAAACTAGCAGGTTTGAAATACACACACATATATATACACACTACGCAAACTTAGATGCACATATTCACATTTGCATATTTTCAAGCCTGCAAATGGTATCAGCATAGATTATTTAAACAAATTATGCATACATATTTCTGTTTACAGCATTGAGTTACACAAACTGCAGTAGTCAGCACAGCAGAGAGCCTATCCTTAAGCTGTTGCTGGATCTTTTAATTCAAGCGGTATGGGACAGCAAAATATCATAAAAATACTAGGGAACCTGAGGAACGGGAGTATAAATAAACTTGCACTTTAATTTAAGTGTTACCTTGAGATATTTAACAAGATAAAGTGCATTATCATCTTCCACCACCAACTTTTTTCCTTTTTTTTTTCCTAATATGATATGCTTTCATAGCTTTCCTTGCTGGTATTACTCTGGCAATAATGGTAATAACTCTGATGCTTCCTATCATCTTGACTTTCCCACTATGGTGTGTGTGCTCACTTAATGATGGGACTGAAGGCTTCACTGAATGAGAATAACTCAATTTCACCTTATAAAAAACTTAGGTTAATTACTTGGCCCTGTCTGATTTTCTCATTTTCAAGAACTCATTTGCCAGATAGAAACTAAATGGTCATCTGGCAATTCCCTCTTGTTTCAGTATCTGTAACACTACATCACATAACCTGAAGTTTTACATACTTCAAATATAAGACTTTTATGAACATATGAAAAATTTCTAGATAAATAATTTATTGAACTTTCAGTCAAAAGTTATGGGAAACAGTCTAATGTAGTCAGACACAGCTCTCATCCTCAAAGCTAAAAAATTAATAGGTGTTAAATTCTACATTGAAATGAATGCTCCTTTTCCCCAGGTGAAAGATTAATGGCAGCTTCAATTATACAAAAAGGAAACAAATTATGAATAATTTATATGAAATAGATTTGAAGCAATTTTGTGGGCACATGTTGCTGTGAGACACTAGATGCATGAAATATTCTGGGGAAAATAAAGAGTTAAATACAACCTATTCAAACAGTGACACAGAAATTTAACACATTTTATGTCAATGTCTTTTTATAGTAATTTTATCTAGAGAAAAATATTCTATTGCAAATTTCACTGATAATAAATGCAGAAACCTAACAGCTAAAAAACCTGAATTATAATTTGAGTTATAAAGCCAAATAAAACATAGAAGTATAACAATAGTAATATTAATAATGATAATGACAATATTTCAACTTTACTGCATTATTGAATCCAGCATTCAGATAAGCTTTTCTTTTTTCCTCAATATTAAAGTTATTTTTGTGCATACAAATTCAAAATATCATTAATTTTCTATGTAGCCTCTGTTTTTGGTTAGAAAAGGCAAAATGAAAATTCTTTAAGTGAGGATTGTCATTTTAAGCCTGCCATAGGGGAAGTCTAACTGAAATCACCGTTCAAATATGTAAAAACTTGACCATATCTTCGTCAGTCATAAATAATGAAGTGACACTGGTTGAAACTTACCCAAAAACTTTTGCCCACATCTACCCTGCTCTAATTGTTTATGTATGCATAGAAAAGGAGCACAAATGAGCTCTTAACAACTTCACATCCTCGCTATGTATCACATTCACAGTGAGAACGTAGAAGGTGACGGTAACCAAGGTTACAACTGCTAATTGGTTTAAATATAAGGAAAATCAACAAGATTGGCCTGGGGTGCCATGGCTCCTGAGGCCACTGCCAGCTTAGGCTGATCCTGTAAATTGTAAAGCAATGCATTGTTAAAACAATTGCCCTGCTGGGCAGCATGCTGCACTGTGCAGAAGGATGTGGAACACCTACAGCACAAGAAGCAGTTTTCGTAACTTTTCCATGAACAGATACTTAGGGAAATCGTATCATTTATTACACTGGTGAGCAATTCTACACCTTTTAAAATTACATTTCTCTGCATAATCTCTCTTCCATAGTTTTACTCGCATGTACACATTGTTTGGCTATTATATTAATGTTACTACTATATTTTTTTAATCAGTTTATAGAGACCTTTGTAGGTGGACATATTGTGGATCTCCTAGCTGGTTCTGCAGCCTTATTCATAAAATCTACTTAATAGTTATAGAAATAAGATGATAATTTGGAAGAAAACTCCACATTCTTAGATAATTACTCTTTTCTCACATCTAGTTTTTGAGTTTTAAATTACATGGTTTTCTTATAACAAATTAAAATACAGATCTTAAACATCTCATCACTCCCTGTCAGATTAACAGTTCAAGGCTTGTAGTATAAAAGGAAACTTAGATGTACCCTATTTCACAATATTTTCAAGGAATTACATTATCTTGATGAAAATCAGGCAGCTAAACACTTCAAACTCAGATGAAGAACTCCTTCTTATTCTGAAATTAAGTTTGGGTGTTTTTAGATAAAGATCCCAGATACAAGGAATGGTTAGGGCTAGATGGGACCTTTAAAGATCATCTAGTGATAAATCATTCTTACACTATTAGAATCTCACATAGTTAGCAAAAACTTACAGTTAAATCCCAGATACTTGCTTTATCATCATTGGAGGAGAACCTCTACTGGTTTTGGCTGGAATAGAGTTAAATTTGATCATCGCAGCTCGCATGGGGCTAC
Source organism: Zonotrichia leucophrys gambelii (assembly GCF_028769735.1). NCBI lineage: Eukaryota > Metazoa > Chordata > Aves > Passeriformes > Passerellidae > Zonotrichia > Zonotrichia leucophrys. Next base: position 20,827,135 of record NC_088173.1, on the reverse strand, counting down.
ACTTTCAGTTTTTGCAGGAAACAGTGTTAGTAACTCAGGGTTGCTTCATTTTTTGCTAAGCAAGGCTTACATCCAAGAACATTTCTGCTCCTCACCCCACCCCACCAGCAAGGAGACTGGGGTTGCACAAGGAGTTGGGAGGGGACATAGCCAAATGATCCCAATTGACCAAAGGGATAAATCATGTTCTGTGGTGTCATGCTCAGCATATAAATCTGAAACAAGGAGGAGGAGGAGGAAGCAGAAACATTCAGAGTGGCATTTTTCTTCCCAAATAACCGTTACACATGATGGAGCCCAGCTTTCCTGGAGATGGCTGAACATGTGACTGCCCACGGGAAGCAGCGGACAGATAAATTCCTTACTTTGCTTTCATGTGTGGCTTTTGCCTTGCCTATTAAACTGTCTTTATCTCAACCCTCTTATCTTTCTCATCTTTCCCCTCTCCTTCTCTTCCCCATCCCACTGATCAAGTGAGAAAGCAGCTGTGGAGGGGCTGAGTTGTCAGGGTGAACAGCAACATCCCCCACAAAGCCCCCACTTTTCCTTGTTTGTTTAATTATATTTCAGAATGACTGTTGTCTGCTATTAGCTTGCTTAGTCAAAATCAGATGTGGCAATATGGGATCTACCTATGTCAAACAGATCATTCATAATCACATTTTACTTTCTCTTGGAGAAGCAGATGGCATCATTTCCTCACATAAAAAGAAATCCTTCCTTAGAGTTAAATTAGATGCTTGATCATTTGTCATGGCTTCTAAATTTCATTTGCATACAGAAACACAAATTACCTAGTTACTCACCTGACTATAGTTCCACAGATATTCACCTACAATTCTGGTTGGGAATACAACAGGGAAAAGCAGTTTATACTAATGGCTACAATTCAGCACTAAGTACATGCTCTTGTGCCATTAGCTCCGTGTGTTTCACATGATGTACTGAATTAAGGACCAGCCCATGCCCTATGCAGAAGAGGCTGCAAATAACAATTGGGAACATAGATTATAATAATGCTCAGATTTTGAACTAGGACCCGGAGAAACACTAGACATTCTGCAAACACAGTTGGACACAGAAGTGCTTCTAGGCAAATTGCTTAATCAATGTTAATACATATTTACATATTCACATCAAAATCATTTGAACCCACCACATATACATATGCTTACAGAATCACAGTATAAATAGATACTGTCAGCACAGAGTGATTAATGAAGAAATAATTTTAAATTTCTTATTTTCAATTATATCCATTATCTTTTCAGAAGACAAAAACCTGGCAAATACTATTGCATAAAATTATGAGTTTTCAAGATCTAGATTCTTTTCAAGTAAAGGAAAAAACATTACTATTCTTTCCCCAATTTTAGAAACATCAGAGAAAGGGAAAAATGAAAAAGAGATGAGTTTGCATATTGCCTGGTGAATAGAAAGGAAAGAAGAACATTAATAATTTGAATTTATACAGTTTTCATGTATTATAATTCAACATAGTCTAGATGTTTGATCTCAAAACTAAAATTGTAGCTACAAAAAAGTATCAATAAAGTGATGCCAAATCTATGTGGTATGATAAATGTGCTACTGGACAGGCAATAATGTTACAATTGTTAGGAACAGAAAGTTTGATCTGGAATACTGTGCATAACTGGTCATTCCTGTTCAAACTGGAGCAGGAATAAAGAAGACCTTTTAAGATACACATGGGAATATGGAAACTATGACAAAAAGGCAATGTTGTATTACAGGTCTCTCAAAATATGATGAACATTACAAAGGATGCCTCTTCAAAGTTTAGAAACAATGTATACAGAAACAAATGGATAATAAATTCAGCTTGATAACGAGATGATCTCTAGCTATCAGAGAAGCAAAGTCAATTCCAGGTTTATGTTCTACTACAGCAAGTTAAGTAACTACATGAAATTGTTTTAAATATAAAAAAAATATTTACTGCGAATCTGAAACTATCAATACAATCCCCCAAATTCACAATCTACAATATTAAACAGTATTTTTTCAGAACTTATGCCTCCTTTGATGACAGAATGATTCAAAATTTTCAAGGTGTGCTCAGAATCAAGAATCTAGAGTGCCATCTAAAACTGAATGAAAGGTTTTAAACTTCAAATGAAGTAGACTAAGGTGATAAAGCTTGGGAGTATTATTATAATTAAGCTGACAACAGTAACAAAAAAATGTTTCCAAGATGCCTTAGTTGAATTCTGCTAAAATATTTCAGAATTTATTTGATTTGGATGAAGCGAGAACATCTTAACATCAAATAAAATGAAATGAGGCAACTCCTTTTATTAAACTCTTTAAATACATTCCAGTGTTTTCATAAGCTTAATTCTTCTGTATTTTTTCTTCACTGCTGTTCAGTGTTCCATTTACTTGCCTAATGAAAAAAGAAATTTCTTAATGATCATAACCTGCTTCCCGCTCCGCAAGCTCCCTTCTGTTTTTCACAGAGAGAAAAATATTTCTTTCCATAAAAGTGGACTGGGAATGGAATTCCTGCCACACAGGGAAAGGCTGAGAGAACTGGGCTTGTTCAGCCTTGAGAAAGGAAAGCTTAGGAGAGATATCCATTATCATCACATTCCAGGATTTCAAGGGTGGCTGCAAAGAAAACGGAGACTCCCTTTTACAAGGAGTTAGAAGCAAAATACAAGTAATGGGTACAAGCTGGGCACACTCTGATTAGACACAAGAGGAAAATATTCTGCAATGACAACAATGAACCATTGAAATAATCCCCAAAGGTGAGGTGCTGGATTCCCCAACACTTGATATTTTTAAGACTGAGCAGGACATGGTGCTGTCATCTTGACTATTTGGTGCTTATGCCAAGAAAGGTTGGACCAGATGATCCTTGAGATTGCTTCCATCCTGGTATTCTAGGATTCTGTGAAAAAATTAATGAGAATTGCCTGCCATTTCCAGATGATTTTCCCTCGGAAAAGTGGCATTGTGAAATGCCCACTTTGGGGTTTACTTTTAAATGGAAAGTATTTTTCAACGCCTTAGCTGAAATTCAGAAATAAAGAAGACATTCTGCTGCATCAGAAGTGTACACAAAAGCATATGGCAGAGGTCAAAAAAAGATGCAGTCTACATTCCACTTTGCTTCTTTCCAAACCCAGACTTGTCACCTACAGAATAAGGAAGCAAAGAGCTGTGTCTTCATAACACAGACTAACATGGGCACAAGACTCACCAAAAAAACCCATACTGAGGGAATCAGGTCCACAGAGGAGCTGTAATGCACTGAAAAATGAAGTTTGATTGGAAAGAAGGGGCTTGAATAGCTCATTGCAAGTGGCTTTGTACACTTAGAACAATTTACTATATTCTTAATTTTCTGCTGTTTCATTATTTTTCAGTTTCCAGCACTAAACTCTGTATCTTCACTCAAGACCAGCCAGAAAAATTTTCAATACTGAAAAGGTAATGACTACTAAGCAAAATCAAAATTGATTCCAAACAAAATTTCAGACTAAAAATGTTCACAAGTGAAAAAAGGATTTTCAGTCAACATCCTACAAATTGGAAAGATATTGCCAGCAAAAGCTTATACTGAATATAATTTTCTTCAGATGTGAGGGATAGAAGAAGTCATGGTTAAGAGAGTGGGAAGCAAAGAAAATGAAAGGAAAGCTTGGCAGGCCTCAAGAGACATTACTGTTTTATTTCCTGTTGTGAGGATTATTGTTCTACAGCCAATCATGATATTAAATGACACACAGTATTGTCCCCAGTAGTTTATTTTTCTGGCTTTCTCACACACTTCAGTCTACATGCAAGCTTATTTTTGAACAAGTTTTAATATTAATAGGGTTAAAAGATGCTAAGTCTATGGGTTCACCAGTTCTGAACTGTATTTCCATTTTATCAGTTCTAAATCCCAACTGGTAGATTGGAATGCTTATCTCATGAATATCAAAACAAATTAAATGTTGACTAGCAGTCAAGCAGAAATCAAAATACACAAATTTCCACATATCCCAATTCCGTAATAGCTACCTCCTGTTACTATTAATAGCTAAATAGTAAAAGCAATTAAATAAAATTTTAAAATAAAATAGCAGTAGTAATTAAATGTGGGAATAATATACTTGGCATCTTTTTTCATAGAATCATTGATTTTTAATTTCCTTTTATTTCTCTGAAAGTAAAGCATTCTAGAGGAAAGTGAGCTATAACAATATTCTAAAATATATATAAAACTATAAACTTTGCAGTAAAAACTGCTGTCTTTTTGTGTTCTCTTCTATAGCAGAAACTTACATTCTATACAATTTACCACTGAACATGATAATTTTGCCACATTAATTAAGGGCTTTATTTCCCCAAAACTTCAACAGCTTTCAAGCAGACCACGGTCTCTTCATTTGGACTAGCACATTTCTTCGGTGGATAGGAACAATTATTCACCTTTTAGCTTAGTTGTCATCCTGTCCATGTTTCAAGAACTGCAGGGCAGTATTTCCTGATCACTCCTGTTTCTTAGGATAGGGAAATACAGTGCCTATCTAACACTCATTAATGAAATTGGAGCAGGCATATTGAACTGGATATATTTCAAATACTCAGTCTTGCTGCAGCCTGAAAATGTCAGTTGAATTAAAACAAACAGACATTTTTTCCTCTTAGAGACAGGGCAGTTGGAAGCCTTTACATACAAGTACCAGTTCTTACTCACCTGGCCAGGTCTACTGATGTAAGTGGCTTTATTTCAATGAACAAAAACTGCAGGATTAAAATTCTTAACAATGAGTCACTTTATTCAGTTTCACATGATACAGTTTAACTCCACCATGTAAACTGTCAACTTGACATTGCCTGAACATCTACTCTCAATAGCTTTGCATGCAGAAACTCAACCATCTCTTGCAACAGCATGTTTATATATGAAGATAATTTTAAAATCCAGCTGTCTGCCACAAGTTTAGGTACATGACACTTTGTTCCTGTTACAGGCAGGAACAAAGAGTAAATGAGGTGCCTTCAGATTATGTCCAGCTGTATTCATCAGAGACCAAATGCCATTGCACTGATTAGGATCACAAAGAATGTAAGTGACCCATACTCAGTCATCTCCTGCTTAAACACTTCACCATTCACAAAACATCGATACTGGTTTATAGACACAGCATGCAAGTCAGAAAGAACCATGCATTACATAAGAGACCAAAGAAAAGCAAACTGAAAGAGCAAACAGATGTTATATCAAAGGGTTTCACACATGGAGGAAATGCAAGCAATGGCAAACAGTACAATTTTAAAAATAAATTTAACACCTCAAGTTCTGAGCATGCCACTGTCACAAAATGCAACTTCTCACTCACCAAAGTAGAGTTATGTGAAGCATCACCTGAGACCTCGGGTGTTCTTGTGCTGTTTGGAAGTCTGTGAGGGTTACGAGCTATCGCTTGGCACCAGCCCAACATTTTCTCCTTCCACTTATCCCTTCTCAATTTCTGAAATTCTGAAAATAATTTAGATTCCCTGAAACATTGACACTTTGAATTCATTGTGTGCAAGTCTCTGGATGCATGCCTTTTAAAACAGCTTTTTAAGTTATATCTGAACAAGCTAGTGAAACATATTTTTTTCTAAATTATTCCAAAGTGCTAAACCATAAAGGTTAGAAAAGAGTCATGCATTTTCAGAGCACCTTACATGCATTAATACTATTTTTGTGTCAGCAAATACAGTGCCTTCTCTCCATGTTAAATCTTCCTCACGTTGTAACTTTAATTTTAAAAGTGTTATTTTAAAGGGGCTTTATTACAGAATACCTCTGAGACTAGCACCATCCCAAAAACTATATAGCATTTGGATACAAACCCCCACATTCACTGAAATAAGGAGAAACAGCCCTAAATCAGCAGCAAATACTAGATACAAATAAACAGTGTGAAAACACACAAACCTGTATGTACCCATGCCCAGACACTTCAGAATACCTGGCTCATCTTGAAGTGCTATGCTAGGATGTGTTGTAAACAGCAAAAACTAATGCAGGCACACCAGAAATAAATGCTCTGCGCCAACTACAAATTGCCTCTGAATTTACTTCTAGTTTGAAAAAATAACAAAATACCTTGTAAATAAGACTACCACATTCTGGAAATGCAGCACTAGTAGAGGATGCTATTAAGTGTAAGAAACCCTCATAAGTATGTTTAAAATCTCGCAATCTGTTTCTTCCCAAGTGAAGTTGGCAACGGAGGAATTCAGTGCAAAACTTCACTAATTAATTACAAAAAACAACTTAGAACAATTTTATTCTCAACATCTGAAGCAATTTCTAATCTGGTTGTTTATAACATACTGTAATTTAAAATGTGTTATTCTGTTATTTCTGAATCATGAAACATAATAAACAGGAAGATTAACCTACCAGACTGAGTGCCTAGTACTCCAAATAAGGGTAGCACTAGACTGAATAAAACTGGAAAATAATGGAAAAAAAAATACAATAATGCTGAAGACCTCCCATGGCACTATGCAGCATCATTGAATATTATGCACTTGTAACTTAAGTTTATTGTTTCTGCAATACATCTCCATGCAGGACACAAATTATGCATATATTTACAGCAGATTTTATCTTTCCAGGTTCTGAGTCTGACAAACTACAACCCCTTCCTGAATAGGCTCTACCATTTCCACACTTAACCATTAATATATAGTTTTCCAAGTATGAAATGCACAAAGCTGTATTCCCTACGTAACTGAAAGGAATAAGTGGAAATTAGCATTAGCTTTATTGCACTGGAGATGATTATGTGAGTGAGACAACAGATCAGGTGATTTTTTTTTTCAATTTTTTGGTCCCTTTGAATCTCAATGTGAGATAAAAAAGCATACTCAGTAAGAGATCAATCAATCCTTTCTATACTGCCTGTGCTCATGAAGACAAGAAATCATTTGACTATAGGTACACTCCTATTCTGGTCTCTTTGGTGTGCAGAACCCTTTGGAAGATTTGCAATTCTTTTTTTGCTCTGAGCAATCAAAATGACTGCCACTGCCCAGATCATAACTGAAAGAAACATTTTGCTCTTGCTCATACACCTGAAGAACCACCATAAAGGAGTTTCCTGAAAACAATCTGAATTCATCATCTCTAGACTTGTTAAAAAAATAGAATTACTTTATTCATATTTTTAAGGTGAGAACATTTTTACTTTTAAGTTAGCCAAGCAAAGGGACACACAATTATTGTCCATGTTGTACAATATCAATGCTAAAAAAAAAAAGAGAGGTTAAGGATGATGTATTTAAAATTAGCCACTTGTTTGAAATAAAAGCATAATATTGCTAAAAAAAAGTCACAAATCTAGCAAGAGAAAAGAAATTACATGCTTAATTCAGGGGCATAGTCAGATTCAGGTAACAAAAGTTATGATTTTCAGTCCTTACCAGAATCTAACCGCTATCACAGAACAGCAGGAAATTGAACACAAAACACACTGTTCTTTAGCTAAGCTAAGTTTTGTTCTCTGTGTTCAAAGATTCCCAACAGTAATCAAAGTGACGGTATTTGTCCAGCTGCATGATTTGGCACACCACCAAAATATTCCAGGAGCAGAGCTGCAGGAATACTGAAATACAAATAGCCTTGACTGCTGAGCTCTGCGAAGATAAATACAGCCACTGTTATTCATTATCTATCTCTTGCCTGAGTCTTGCCAAGCTGTGACTTCTAATCAATTATGCTAATTTGGATAAAACCATTAATTGAAGGGCTGGATGCAAGAGAAATCTCTGACAGTTTCTGCTATTTCTGTGTCACAAGTAAGCCACTGGCTTTTCTTAACCAGCCAGTTATTATCCTACGACTGCTGTGTTTCACAGGGACAATCCAGTGTAGCTATAGCATAACAACATAATGACACTAAAACTTTCTGCCTATAAGAAGCTCAACCTCAGGTTTTAAAATTACTTCTATATTAAAAAAATAAATAAATTCATATTAGAATATATGTGATTGTGTCAACAGTTGTACAGGTACTGGTTTTTATTTTCAGTGTTTCGGTGTAATATCTCAGTGCTATGGCGATTCACCAGTGGTTCTTTTAATTCGGGGGGAAAAAAATTACTTTCCACATACAAATGTCAACTACCTGTAAAATTTCCATAATTTAAAGGCAAAATATATAATCCTCAGAAGAGCTGAGGACCTTCTGCCCCTCCAAACAGAGGACTAATTTTTTGAGTCCAGCATCAAATTAAAATAGCATGAAAAGCCATCAGGCTAGAGAAGTCTTATCTTCCTGATATCTGCAGCAACCCTAAAGTACCTGTATAATACCTAATAAAATACCTAATCTTCTAGCCTCATTAAAAACAATGCAGAGACCAACAGAAAACAAGCACACACGCACAAGAATCATTAAGGTGACACCTAGAATGATGGCACCAATCAAGACTATAATGGTACCAGCTTGCTTGTATAGTTACTAGATATACACAATCAGACACCTCTGCATTAAGTGTAGGCAAGATTCTGAATTCAAACATGTCATGTTTATTAATGACTGTTTTCAAAAGTGCTTCTAGGGCACTACTGGAAGAGTAAACCCAATTATGCACATCTAAATGCCTTTCCCTACCCGTAAAGGCAAAATAGAGCTGTCATTTAACTTAGCTATGCAGCTCTTTCAAAACCGCTGCAGAATCAGAGCCCCTCTCTAGAGTATTAGATGTTACATTATAACCAAGTTTTCCAGAACTTATAGTTTAAGTTTGTAAACTGCCAAATACAGCATATTATTCAAGAATACCTATATTATCTAATCAATTTTCTTTAAAGAAATTACTTTGATGGTCCTGTACCATAATTAACCGTAGAATTATTTCTAACTAAATCCAGCCTTTGTTGATTTGTTCTTTTCTCTTATACTGCTAGTATGTATTTTAAGTTGTCCTTAGTCCTTTAAGACTTTGATTCTTTTTTGTCACAACTAAGGACGCATATTTCATTTATCGATTCCAACAATTCAATCACTGAAAATAAATAAATTTAAGATGACTGCTACAAAAATTATTGCAGCTAATATTGCTTTGCTTAAACACGCCATAACTACTATGTCCAAAGCATGACAAGAAAGCTCTAAATGTTTTCAAAGAAAATAGTCTTTTGGGCTACTAACAATTTAAAATTTGTGGGTATGTTTGCCTTCATAGTCCTACTCCTTTTTTTCCCCCACACGGAAGTGTACCTCTTTTGTAAAGTAGAAAGCAATTTTAAATCATTCAAGGCTCTTTAGAAAAACACCAATAGGGTTTGTTCCCCATGGTAAATTTTTTTGCATTGTAATTATGCCATTTTGCATTTGTGAAGATTTCAAGAAGAAAATGCTGAGAAATGTATATTTATGGAAACTGATTTAATATTTAGAAACCCCCATCTTTTATACATTTAGATACTGCATAAACATCTGTATTTCCTGACGCAGTTTTTGAACTACTTTTATAAGCAACCTCTATTCCATCCTCAAGTATGAATTTGTTGCCTAAAAGGCTCTTGCTGTCAATATCACAGCTACTCTTCAAGGGAATGCTTTGCTCATCCAAGGTTAAACATCTCTGCTGAATTTTCCTCAGACCTTCAAAAAGCAATGGAATTGCATTTGCCACTGCTACAGATGAGCAGTGAAAGGGTGCCTAACCCCTCCCACACGATCCTTCAGGACCTCTCCATGGAAATTTCAGATGCATCAGATTCCCAAGTAGGAAGGACAACAGCCTTGACACAAACATGGAGTTGAGAACAAGAACAAAGTAGATGTTTTTGCTTTGTGAGTTTGCATATATTTAGCCATACATGACTGCCAAGTAGCTTAAATCAAAGCTTCAATCAACAATAAAGACATGACTGGCAAATACACCTGATAGACCATATCCAGCACTTGGAGGATGAAAACTCTTCAGGGAAGATACAGAAATAGCAGAAAATGTTAAAATGCAAAAAATACAAATGAAGCTAAAGCATTAACCACCTCATGAAGCTATGAATGCAATTATCCAAACAAACAGGGCATAAGAAGTTACAGTAAGTCTTTAATAGACTTTGTTCTGCTTATAAAAAATTAAAAGTTATTTCTTAAGGTTTCTTCCCATTCTTATGTGATTTATTTACAGAAGAAGGAGGGTATATTTATGCCGTAAAATCAAATCCACTTTGCATCAGGCAGAGCTCACTAATGAAGTACAATAAGAAGACAGAGAAGTAACTTCTTTGTAAAAAGCCCAATAAAGGTTAAATACCTGAAAGACATAATTTAACCATGAAACACCACTGTATCAAAGGACAGATCATTAATACTGAATTTAAATTAACTTTTAAGAAAAAAGAGAAAATCAGATTTCATTGCAATACCAGATGTATACACACCAAAATGCGCTTAAGACCATGCCTGGTCCAACAGAAGTACCTCCCCTTTGTCAGGATAGCATTTTTAACAGAATTTTTTTCTGTCACATACAAAGTTCTGGGCAGCTGTAAACAATCTTCTTAAACATAGAAAGCTCCTGCTTGTGAGCAGTCCAGAAAGAGCTCCTGTTGAGAGGTCAGTCATACATAACCCACACTAGACAGTGGCAATCACTGCTGGAAAGAAGGGCTTATCCTCTTGCTTAGGTATCATGGCTCTTTGTAACACAATCTGTAACAACTCCAGGGCAGGACAGGCCACTGCTACTTTATCTTTGCTGGTCTCCTCCATTTTTCTTACCTCACTTCAGATTGTTTTCAGCATCTCTTTTAGGCTAACTTCAGCCCATCATTAGCATTAGTCATTTGCTCTCATATTCTCCTATATAATTTTATAAAACGTAACTGTTAAATTGGTTTCTGGTTGCCATTGTTAATAATCAGTGTTTGCAAGAAATTTACTCCTGGTAAGGGTGACAGCCTTCCAGTACCTGAAGGGAGACAGGAAAAATGGAGAGGGCAGGACAAGGGGGAATAGCTTCAAACTCAAGGAGAGTAGATTTAAAATGGATATTAAGAGGAACTCTTCATTGTGAGGGTGGTGAGGCACTGGAACAGATTTCCTAGATAAGCTGCAGATATCCCATCCCTGGAAGTGCTGAAGGCCAGGCTGGATGAGGCTCTGAACAATCTAGTCTAGTGAAGGTGTCCCTGCCTATGGGAGCTGGGTTGGATCTTTAAGGGGCCCTTCCAACACAAACCATTCTGTGATTAGTGAGAATTGCAGTCATATCCACTAATACAAATCTGGAGGTATTCTCTGACTCAACAATATCATGAAAGAGTTAATCTGAGTGCTAGTTGGTAGAAAATTCAGGGTCACCTCCGGAAACTGAAGTGCAGCTATTTTCTTCTAAAAACTAAAGACCTGAATTGTAAGTAGTTAGAAGGCAAAAACTGATATTTTGTCAGAAGGTATTTAGAACACTTACTGAAGTTAAGTTGTAAGCATTATAATCAAGAATATTCTGCTAAATGTTTTGAAGACTTTTGTTGCCATCAAGGGTGTACCACCTAACGAGCTGACAGAAGAGCCAAATGTGTCAGGAAAATTTGTGACAGATTTACCAAAGGTGAAGATTTGGAATCCTTTTTAATAAAGATTAAATAAGCCCAATTAAATAGCTGTTCGCCCCTAAGCTAACTGAAATATACTGAAATATGTTACTCCCTTCTAGTGGATATTGTGATCATGACTTATGACCTGACTTAGGATCTGACCTCTGCTAGTAGAAAGCCATGACAGATGGCCCATTCAGGGTTTCTTCAGGATAAACGGATTTAAGTTATAAATAATTACTGGCCTACTGGCCTAATACTGCAGTTACTGGTAACAGCTTAAATAACTTGTCCCTTACATAAGTAAAGTTACATTAACCTAAAAGCTAATAATTATGTGAATAAACATTTGAATAATATTACTTTGGTAATTTTTGACCAAAATTTCCAGAAAACAAATTACAAAAGAAGGACTTAGATATGAGTGCATGGGAACAAAAGTATGACTCAAATAGCTGATTTTTTTTTTAATGGGGTTCTCATTAGGTAATAATAATGGTGGCATAATTATTGTAAGCAATTATTCAAGGTTGCTGTCATAAAACAACCTTGAGAAATTGAGCAATGAAAAAAAAAAGTTGAAAGATTATCTAGTCCTTCTAGTTTTTTATGTTTGTAGTTGGGAAATACACAGAAAAGTTTTCCTGAATAGATAATAAATCTGGAAAGGTGCAAGAAGATTGTATGAATATCAGTATGGCCCTCTAAACTTACATTAGTGGGACTCTTGAAAGTGCCTTCCAATAGTTTCAAATTAAGCCTGAACCTCATTTATTACAATGCCAGACCATAATGGTTTACTCATTATTTTCCACAGAGAAAACTGGGGAGAGCTTCTTTGTGAGATGAAAGCAATGCAGTACATGCAGTTAAAATCACAACTCAGCTGTCAGTGAGCTAAGATTCACACAGCCCATATGCATGTCACAGTTATAATATACCATTCCTCACAAACCATTTTTAAAAAATTAAAGATGTGGTATTTGTTGTGCTTGCTAATTAAAGTGTAAAACTAGAAACAGCATCAGTTTCTCTAAGCACACTGTAAGTATCCACCCTCTCACAAGTCTTTCAAAAGACCTTGAAAGAAGATGACATTGGCAAGATTACTGAATATTGCAAATATTACAAAATATAAACTTATAAAACAGAAATCTTGAGTGTACGGCAGAAAAAACCCACAGCATTGCTCCCTGGCTCCCTTTAGTGACTGGGTAAACACAAAGATTTCTAACTCTGGGGGGGCTGTGGTGCAGCAGCTCAGGCAGCCGAGTCTCATCCAAAGGTTTGATCTCTACCCCGGCAGCCCTTCCCTGACTTTGCTACAATTCACACTGCTTTCTACTAGGCTACACTGAGCCCTGGTGCTGACAGTGGGACAGGAGTATGCAGCACAGCAGAGCACAGAGATGCCCATGCAGGACTGCAGCATGGCCTGGCACAGCTGTGCAGCAGCTGTTCATGCAGTCCCATGCAAAGGCACTGCTCCAAAACCTGGTCAGCTGCTGCACTGAAGAGCAGCTCCATGGCTAAGCCATGAGCCCTGCCCTCATGACAGATTCCAATTATTTGTCCTTCTACAGCAGGGGAAGAACAGAGAGAAGCCTTAGCTTTCCTAAGACACCTTACAGCACTGATGACAATGCAATTGCAGCACACAGCCCAGACATGGACACTGGGATTGAGAGCAACCTCAGCAAGTTTGCCAACACCATCAAGGTGTGTAGTTGTGTCAACACGCCGGAGGGAAGGGATGCCATCCAGAGGGACCTTGTCCGGCTTGAGGCGGGCCTGTGTGAACCTCACATTCAACAAGGCCAAGTGCAAGGTCCTGCACCTGTGTTGGGACAATCCCAAGCAAAAACACAGGCTGAGCAGAAAATGGATTGAGAGAAGCCCTAGAGAAAAGGACTTGGGGATGCTGGTGGACAAAAAGCTCAATGTGACCTGGTAAAATGCACTGGCAGCCCAGAAAGCAACCACATCCTGGGCTGTATCAGGATCAGTGTGGCCAGCAGGCCAAGGGAGGGGATTTTGCCCCTCTGCTCTGCCCTTGTGAAACCCACCTGGAAGGCTGCACCCAGCTTGGGAGCCTCCAACACAGGAAAGATGCCAGTCTGTTAGAACAGGCTCAGGTGATCATATGGCTGGAGCACCTCTCCCATGCAGACAGGCTCAGAGAGTTGGGGCAGCTCAGCCTGGAGAAGTCTGAAAGGACGTCTTGGGGCAACCTTCCAGTACCTAATGGGAGCCCATAAGAGAGCTGGAAAGGAACTTTTTAAAAGTGTGTAGTGATACAATAAACAGTAATGGCCTTAACCTGAAGGACGTGTAGGTTTAGATTATATATTGGAAAAAATTTCACTGCTGTGGGGATGGTGAGGCACTGGAACCAGATGTCCAGAGAGGTTTTGATGCCCTGTCCCTGGGAGCGTGGAAGGTCAGCCTGGATGAGGCTGAGTAATCTGGTCCAGAGGAAGAATTCCTGCCTGTGGCAGGGAGGCTGGAAGTAGGTGATCTTTAAGGTCCCTTCCAACCCAAAGCATTCTGGGATTCTGTGACCTGTACTAAATGCCTCCTCAAGGGTTTTTGAATCAACAAGATCTGGAATCAAAGCCTTCCATGGCCTTGATGTAATTCACTGACAAAATTTGCCTTGCGAATAAGTATTTGCCCTGGCTGGCTTTTTTTCAGTTTCCTCCCCCCTATCAGTGCACGATTATTCTCCCTGTTTTCTGAAAATTTCTCTTTTCATTTACCAGCTCTGGCTTCTTCTGCCTTTGGCACTAACCAACACGTACTTTTTGTTTAAATCACTTGAATACAGACTTGGAGCATTTCTCCAATATAAAATAGCTTCTTGAGCTGGTACACAGGCTATACCTTCTTTCTTTGGCTTCTCAATTCTTTGAATTCAAATTTTATTCATTTAGAAATTTAGATGTTTTACACTGAATTCTTATTCAATGACATTTTTATTTCTTTAGCGTTCTATTAAGGTTTGTATTATTTTGACACAGCTTTCTGTTATACCATTCATTTTCATATATATGTGTGTCTCTAATCACAGTGTTTTTACATGAATCTTGCTTATTTTAAGTAAACAAGCAAGTAACCTTTCATTCTACTGCTTATTTTTTTATCATCTTCTGAAAAAAAAATAAACAAGAGGTATTTTTTGAAAGAGTTAATAAATAAAAGTTCCACCAATAAAATTCCAGCAAGATAGTAGAAACAACACACTTATAAAACTAATTAAGCATTTAGAAAAGCACATCTACAAAATCACACATCTTGAAAAATATTTATCACTACATTATCACAGGGCTTGTTTACAACTTTGAAATAGCTGCCATGCTACAAAGCTCAACAAGCTAGCTGACGTTCCCAAAGCCTTTCCATTCTCTTGAGATTGAGAACACACACTTAGCAAGCACTAACTCAATGGCAAGGATTTTATTAAGGACCCTTTATATATAGCTCCACAGAAAATAAGCATGCTCCAGGAAACACAAAATCATGAAAAACAGAGATGAATGCAAAAGCACATGTAGGTAGTTGGCCTACATTCAACCTTAACACTTAATTAGAAAGCTAAGCAGAGAAAAACTAACTTTTAAAGTAAAAACTGTATTTAACCGCAGGCCAACCACCCACAAACCAGGGAGCATTTCAACAAGTTCTTAAGGGGAAAAGAAATGTACTGGTGAAAATTATTACATACAGACTATTATTGTTGCTACTGAAGTACTCATTTTAAGAGTCTCCAAGCACAAAAGGAAGAGCCCAACCTCCCTCTCAGCTTAGGCAATATCTGGGATATAACAAATCCAGGTCAGGCCCCTGATAATTGGGTAGAAGTCGGTGGGAAGAATCAAAAGATAAACAGAAAAGTGCAAACAAGATACTCAGACAGTGGGGTTGGACACACTCATCTGTGATGTGAAAACTGGAAAGATGAAACATGCACTGAGCGTGCAATAAAGCACCTCAGGAATCTTACAGCCCAACATGCAATTGGTGAAGGACAGTCTTGGTCATCTCATGTCCATGCTGAAGCTACGTCACATTTTGAAGCATCAGGATGTCCCCAGACCATCAGAGGAGAGGCAGTGGCATGTTTACAATGACAATTCATTTCTCTGTGCCAACACAAAGCACTATCATATGGTGTGGTCAGGATGGGGTAGGCTATTCTCAGATACAAAATATAGTAATTCCCTGCACAAGCATTTACTTAAGTCTTTACTGGTAACCCATGGGAGTCCAGTTTGCATAGAGAATTATCAGTTGTTAATACAAACATTATTTATTTTTAATGCCTTATGTTTCCTGCACTGTAACAAAAAATATATTTTCACAAAAAATATACCTCCAGCTGATGTCTAAGATCATTATATCAAGTAAAACATATAGCTTGAATTTTTTGCTTCTCTTTAAAAGTGACATTTAAACATAAGTTTTATCATAAGACAGAAAGAAACACATCTTTCTGTTATCATCTATGTAAAATTTCATCTCAAAAAGTTCTTTTTCCCAACAAGTAAAAGCCCATGACTGCAGTATAGAATGAAGGTGCTGGATCAAAATTGGTTTTTAGCAGAGTAAAAGTTCTACAGAAAGATTTCCATAGTTTTATAGAAAGAACCCTACAGTCCTTAAATTTGCAACAGTAACAAAGAAGTCCTGGAACAGAAACAATACTGGGAATTAAAATACATTTTGCTCCATGTAAGCTCAGTACAGCTATGAAGGGGCATCAAAACTGTGAAAATTACACTCTCTTTTTTCATTTGCCACTGAAGTGCTCCCATGCTGGAGTAACAGAATGCACACTTTTCATATTTAGAGATTAGTAAAACCAAATCAAGATTGCCTGCTAGGTGACAAGCAAGATACTAGACCCTTATTCCCAGCAACTGTGCCCTACTGACTTTTTTTGCCATTTCTCCATTCTTCTAGTTCGTGACTGTTTAGCTAAAAATAGTAGTTCTTGGAGAGAAATCAATTAGGATCTTTTAGACATTTCTGAGATACTTACAGCAGTAGTACATTGTTATCACTAAAAACCTGTCCAGTAGATATTGCAATGATCATATCACAGAATCACAGATTGTGCTGAGTTGGAAGGGACCCACAAGGATCACTGAGTTCAACTCCAGCCCTGCACAGGAACAACCCCAACTCACACCATGTGCCTGAGAGTTTTGTCCAAACACTTCTGACACTTCATATCAAGAACTGCTGTTGGAACATAATTCCAACAAAATAATTATGATAAAAATATTGCATAATGAGTCAACACAGACCAATTGCTGTCACAGATCTATATTTCAGACATATCTGAAGATACAGTATATCTAAATATTTATGTTGTAAAATCTAGTTTTTCACAGGTTTATTAATATTAAGGTACCAATAAACTCTGCTTACTGTCTGTTTTATAATGGGGAATCTCAGATTAAAGAAGACTGGTTTCACTTTGAACATTTGAAATAGTTTTGCTTGACAGTACTGATTACTAATAGCAAGGCATAACTATATTCACAACGAACAGAAGCTACAAGTAAATTTTAATTTATTCTGTCCTATTGCATCATAGGGTTTTGATCAGCTAGAACTCACACAGAGATGAAACCTAGCCTTGACTCTTTGGCTTCACACAAGAAGTGAAGGTTGCCTAAGCAATTCATGCTGTCACTACCTTTAGAAAAAACAGCGTTAATGGTCTTCAGAATAATTAAGCCAGGCACCTTCTGAATGAGCTAATCTAAAATGAAACAGATAACCATAAGGTAATAAGAAAAAGTATGGGCGGAATACTAATAAGGTAAATCCTGCTTCTTTGAT
This sequence comes from Zonotrichia leucophrys gambelii, assembly GCF_028769735.1. Taxonomy (NCBI): domain Eukaryota; kingdom Metazoa; phylum Chordata; class Aves; order Passeriformes; family Passerellidae; genus Zonotrichia; species Zonotrichia leucophrys. Next base: position 20,809,707 of record NC_088173.1, on the reverse strand, counting down.
CCCTTCCAGCTCTTGGTGGAAAGTCAACAGTATAATGAACAAGGAATAGAAATTACTATTTACCTGGACTCTCAAAGAACTTTAGGTCATACCTTCCTGAGAAAGATATTTAAGTAAGTAATCATAGGGTTTATGCAAAGTTCTGTGTCAGGCAAAAACGTGTGTCTGTTGAGCAACAATAGGCTCAAACAGGAATATATGAGCTATTTCTGTTGTGAAGAGGTGTTCAAGGTTTTACAGTAGGGTTTTCCTGTTTTAAGCATTAGGAATTCTTGCTTGAGGAAAGTTGCTGAGACTGACAAAGCAAATAATAAATAGAGAAAAAGATCAAAATTATAATAGATTATTATACATGCACCATAACTTCATTGTTATCATATGCTGCTTTTCCTTGCATTACTTCATACTCAAAGTGGAAAATAATCACAGAGAGCAGAAGAAAACCCCATTACATGAAACCATGTTTACTGCATTGTCCAGGTCCTTCAAAAGATGAATTTTGATTTCCTCACAGGTTTTAGTATGGCATCAATTAACACTCAGAAGAAAGTCTCCTTTACCCACATGTCCCTCACCATACAGGTTACAAATTACTTGTGCCTCTGACACAGTCACAGACAGAGACAGCCTGGCTCCAAACACCTACTTTGCTGGGGTATGATAGGACTACAGACATAGGTCCAAGGCCTGGAAGCAGTTCAGGTGTGAAGTGGTTATTTGTCACAGACATCTTTTATGCAAAATCCTTTCCTTAGGATTTTTCCTCCTGAGAAGCTGAGAGACCTCCGGAACCAAATGTAAACAATGATTATCTGCTGCTGTGGAATGCAACAGGTGGATCTTTGGCTCAACTGGGATGTTTATAATCAATGGCCAATCACAGCCCAGCTGGCTTGGACAGAGAGCCGAGCCACAAACCTTTGTTATCATTCCTTATTATTCTATTCTTAGCTAGTCTTCTGATGAAATCCTTTCTTCTATTCTTTTAGTATAGTTTTAATGTAATATATATCATAAAATAATAAATCAAGCCTTCTGAAACATGGAATCAGATCCTCATCTCTCCCCTCAATCCAAAAACCCCTGTGAATGCCGTCACAGTTATTAACTAACACCACCCACAAGCTGGTTTCTGAAAAGCACAGGAGCACTGCCCTTCTCAAGAGCCACAGTCTGTGAAGGCTTGTTAGGAAAACCACAGCAAGAACATGTGAAGACAGCTGGGGCCACACTGCACCTGAGCAATACATTCCTGAAATTTGAGGCACCAGAAAGGATGCCCAAGCATCCTTGTGAAAGGATGCCCAAGCATTCCTGTGTCTGTGTTTTTATTCCAATGAAAAACTGATTGCTGCCTAAGTTAGCATACCTTAGTTTTAAAACTTTACAGAAATCATTTAAGTGACAGCTTAGAATTAAGCTTCTCTTATTGTTCTGATTCTCATGAAATACAGGTGCCTACCTGTACACCTTTTAAGGGAAAATGCTCCTAATAATTACTTCTTCAGGATTTATGCTATGAGCAACCTTTACCGGGACTGGATGGAATGAGAATTAGGAAGGAAAATTTCCTCCCTGAAGTATTCTCCCTCTTTGGCTCTTTTACTGGAAAAAAATATACTGACATTTATTCTTTTATGACTTTTTCATTAATGTTAAGCACTCATTTTAAACTTGTGACATCCATAAACTTAATTTGTGAGGTCTTTCATAGATATGTGGCTTTGTTTTTCACCTCTGCAACACATGGTATTTTATATTACAAGGAAGGAGAATAAAACCTGCCTCACAATAACATTCATATCTTTCCAATCCTACCACAACCAGAGGCTAAAGCAGTACTACACATAATTTACAGATCTTAAGAGGGCTGATAGACCTGGAGTTCAATGTGCCAACAGCTTTGCCCTTGCCAATGTACAATGTGCCATTAGAAGATGTGACCCAAGTTGTCAGGAATCCTTCATTCACCAGTAAAAATCTAAGGTTTTGTGGCTTTCAAATGCTGTTAACCCCTCATTCTAGGTGTAAAACTTGGTGACAACCCTTAACATAATGTACTCTCCTCAGCTATCTAGTTGCACTAGATCCCTGAATTTTTAACGGGCTTTGTTCTAACTTCACAGTTTTGCCCAGAGTAAGGAACATATGGGCTTAATTATTTAAGGATTTCTAAGAGTTTGGAAAAAACAGACATGTCATATTTCACAATTATATTTCACCTAATTAAGCAAAAATAAATTATTTGTTTCAAGAACTGACTCAGTGAAATCTGTCATTCCCTAAATTTCAAGGATTGCATGAGTAGGGCAATTGACTGATAAACCCATGGGAACACAGCTGGTGATTTTACAGCAACTTTTGAAGGAAATGAAAAGTGTAAACTTCATCACCTTTACCACATCCTACAATTTATGTCTCACATAGAAGACAAACATCTGCTCCACATATTAAAAAAGAAAAAAAGGAAAAAAAATCCCCCCACAGTAAAGTTTATCAAGGTTTTTCTGAGTTTAGCAGGAGAAATGAAGACAGTAACAAATCTGAATAATCTTTAGCATCAATAATTTTTTAAGACAAGCAATATCCAGTAATTTTTAAGAAAGTTTACTGTTCTCTACTGAAATTTTAAAAAAAATCCCACAGAAGACTTGAAGAGACACTATTTCCAAGACAATATTTCCATGGTTTATTTTTTGTAGTGATCAAATAATAGCATATATTAAAATCTTCTGAGAGCATCACTTTCTCACAAGCAGACTAATACACCCATATAAATGCACCTTCTCCTGTCATAACACTCAATTTCAGCTCATTTTAAAAACAATATTTTCAATCACAATCTTTTTAGGGGAGAAAGGATTGCGTTCATAATTTTGTGTGATTTGGCATTTCTACTAGTGTTTTACCCATTAATGGGTCAGCTTGATAGCCTCTCATTGGCACACCTTCTTTATTTCAAACATCAGAAATAGATAATGTTGATTTTTAAAAGTCACTTGGCCTCTCTACCATAATGGCAACTGAGAGTTCCCTGCCTCATTTCAATGAGATTTGAAGAACCACAAATTTTAACAAAATAAATAATTGCATTTCTATAATGTATGTTAAAGAATTTGAAGGAATTTCTATCACAAGGGGTCACTAAACTTCTTGCCTGATCACAGCTTTGAGCAAGCAATTTGATGTTCTATCTGCTATAACCACAGGACTCAGCAAGTCCAGTTTGCCTCATGCATGGAAAACCTCTCTTTATAAAAGGACTGGAAGCAAACACGCAGTAGAAGCCATAGCATTCTAAATATTAGAAGAATCATCTTTCTTACGAGTTGTGATGTTGCTTGACAGTCACAGAATCATAAAATAATTTAGGCAGGAAAATCCTCAGAGATCATAAAATCCAACCATTAACCCAGCACTGTCAAGTTTGCCACTAAATCAGATCCCCAAGCACCACATCTACATGTCCCCTCCTTTAAATAGCTCCAGTGACTCGTGCCTTTGTTGGGCAGCCTCTTCCAGTGTTTGATCAGCCTTTCAGTAAAGAAGTTTTTTCCTAATATCCAATCTAAACCTCCCTTGGTGCAACCTGAGGCAATTTCCACTGGTTCTGTCAGGTGTTACTTGGGAGTGGAGACCAACCTTCACCTCATTGCAGCTTCTTCCTGGGCTCTCCCCAAGCCTTCTTTTCTCCAGACTACACACCCCCTGCTCCTCCCAAAATTTGTGCTCAGACCCTTCACCAGCCCTGTCACCCTTCTCTGGACATGCTCCAGCCCCTCAGTGTCCTTCCCATAGTGAGGGGCCCAGAACTGGACACAGGATTTGAGGTGTGGCCTCACCAGGGCCAAGCACAGGGGGACAGTCACTGCCCTGGTACTGCTGGCCACACTATTGCTGACACAAAGTCTCTGAAACTTGAAAGATCAGAAATCAACAAACAACCTAAAATATAACACTTGTTGTGGGATAATTCAGACAATATAATAACAAAATGATTAGCTAAAGCTGTAATTCAGAGAGAATTTAATAAATTGGCTCTCTTTTTTAAGGTAGTGTTGGTTTTTTGAAACATGAAGCTTTTGAGCTGATACTCAATGCCTACCCATCATTCTCTTGAAATCCTTTAACTTAAGTGTTAAACCCCTAAAGTAACAAAATACAGCTCCTTGAGGTATATTTTTTTATAAGTTCAATATCAGTGGAGGGAGGGTGAGATTCTGCAAGAAAGCACATCTTTGGTGAGGACAAACTTAGATTAGAAATGAAAAACAAGTTGAAATCTGGCCGGTAAAATAAATACTTGGCCAACAGGCCTAGCTGTAAAATAATGAGGAACGGTCAGGAATAATATATATGAAATCAGATCTATTTCTCCCTTTTGCATAAGCCAAATCCTTCCTTACAGTCATGACAATGTCCACATGTATGTTAGGAAGGAAGAAATCAAGTCTTCTGGGTGGGCACAGCACAATGACAAAGGGGAAAATAATGGAACATTTCTGTTGGTGCACAGTGACAGGTAAGAGTTTGAAGTAAAAAAAAATAATAACCGGGGCTAAAGAGAACCCTGTTTCCCAGGCACATTTAGCAATAGGATACTCACTTCTGGGAGGGAAATTTTTATAAATACTTGAATTATAAATCCACTTTAGTACTTCAGTGATTTTCAGATGGATAAAACATTACCAAATATTTTGTAAGGAAAGAAGCAATATTAAACTGAGGAGGGAAGCGACAAAACTTGTCCAAAAATGTAGAGGTGTGTGCTTTTCCACTTAGTGTTCAATTTAGTGGATGCTTTCCATGGTGTTCCTCTATCCCTTTCTATACAGGATTTATTTCATATTTTCTCAGCACTAGATGAAGATTGCTGAAAATAGGATCTGTAACACTCAACTTTCAATCTGGTTTCAAATTTGGCATGCTGACAGCAGCAAGCCAATCCCATAGCAAAAGTGACTTTTCAAAAATCTCATACTTGAGATAGTTCACTATGGAATCCTCCCCTTGAGATAGTTCACTACTGAAAGCATTCAGATGGCAAGTTGCTAGTTACATATCACTAAATAAACACAGTACAAAGTTCAGTTATACTGCAATTTGTTTCTGATTAAAGGAAATAAAAATGATGCTGCAGGTTCAGCACTTCTTTTTCAGTGTTTGCTATGAATACTACATAAATTTTCCAAATGCAGATTTGTTAACAAATCAGCCTGGGCTTTGAAGAGAAATTCCTATCACTTCATGTCTAATCCAAAAATACACAGCATATTACAGAATGCCCTCTCTTCATATCTTTGCAATTTCACTCTTCTCCCCACAGATAAAAGTGTTTGGAATTTAATAAAGAAATATTAATTGCACACTAAAACCAGAATCCAGCCTACTCATTTGTACCGTCTCCTGTTTTTTACTGTGCAACTGAAAGTAATTAGACACGAATAAAAATTAAGTAACTTGGGTCTAAGTGCAAAACTCAGTCCAATTAAAGAACACTTGGGGCTGAAATGAGAGATCTGTGAAATAACAGTAAATGATTGTGTGGTAGATGATTGCATCATGGATAATAGGTAGGGGTGAAGTCAAGTACAGACTGGAAAACCTACCAATGCAGTCATCCCCGTCCATGTAGGAACAACTGTAGGTGAGCTCTGCAGCTGACCTGTGCACCTGTAGAGCTGTTCCTATCCATACTGGCCTCGTAGGGAGAGCTAAGCAATTGGCTGAGAGGCACAGTAAGTACTGTAAACTGTTGCACTTTAGTACTATAGTACTTTAACGATTTAATTTTTCACATATTTGTGTAGGTTGTTTTGTATGTTCTCTATTTGCAACAGGGTAATTCTACATTGCTTCCACACAGTGATGAATGTCAATGGGGGGAGTTAAAGATGACAAATATATAGAGATAAAATTATCACCATTACAACTGCTATATAGCTTATTCATCCAAACAAAAAGCAAAACTTATAGTTGCAAATCAATTCTTCAAAAAGTTATTCAAAATTTTTTTTATCATATTAGCCTTTCACATAATATTTTCCCCCTCTTCTGAAAATTTAGTCCATCAGAAATTGAATGGTAAAAGTCTAAGAGATTTGGGATTGTTCAGCCTGGCAAAAAGAAGGCTTCAGGGTGACCCAATTGCAGCCTTCCAGTACCTGAAGGGGTCCACTGAAGTAAATAATGTCTCTCCGTTTCTATGTCAGAAGAAAGGGGAGTGAAAAAGAGTGGGTTTAGATTAGGTATTAGGAAGAAATTCTTTCCTGTGAGGAGGGTGAAGCACTGGCACAGGTAACCCAGAGAAGTTGTGGACTCCTCATCCCTGGGGATGTTCAAGCCCAGGCTGGATGGGTCTCTGAACAACCTGGTCTAGAGGGAGGTGTCCCTGCCCATGGCAGGGGGGTGGAACAAGATGATCTCTACAGTCCCTTCCAATCCAGGCCATTCTGTGCTTCTACGCTTATTCTTATTATCTTACCATTATTGAAAACTACCAAAAGTACTACTTAAATTGCCTAACATATTTTTTAACTCCATCCTGCCTTTTATAAAACTCCAAACCTTCAAAAATAGATGCATTGGTGAATGATTTATTTCCTTAAGATCACATCCTATACTGTTTCTGATTTTTTTTAACAAGTTTTAAAAACAAAGCAAATACTGAAACCATGGGAAGCAATGCTCACATAAAACCTTAGCAGCAGTGCACCAAATGTTTCATTTGGAAAGTCCTCTGAGAGCTGCAACTATACACACAGAAACACAATTGTATTCTGAAGCATTGGATGCAATAGCTCCAAACACAGAAAACTTGATCCACTAATACCTGGATATCTGGTTTGAAAAAAAGGAAGTGTTATTTTATAAAGCCACAACTTAGAATTCAATGCAAAATCCAGGGATTTGTCAAACAAAAGGTCCCACAGGCCTTAGACTGAAATTAGACAAACTGAGAAAATATGCAATCTCCTTTGAGGATTATTTTTGTTGACTCACATCATCTTTGGTTAACTCTGGTAGAGTTCTGTGTATCTAAAGAGGACAGCCCTTTTTGGCAAAGTCAGAGATGTGAAACAATTCTCCTGTAATTTCCAATACCACCAACAGCTGTTGCTATCACTGGGATATGCCTATACCATGACCTATCAGAGAAGTTCAGAAAGCAAGATGGTTTTAGAAGTTCAGTCCAACTCTGCAAGACTATGCCTACTTCCTAAATAAGCACACACAATCTGTAACGAATGCAAAGCTCAAGATCACCATGGTAAAATCAAGATCTTGGATTTCAGCACTGCTCCCCATAAGGATCCATGAAGTTGTAAATGCAAAAGTTGCAAAGGCATTAATATTAATGATTTACCTTGTGCCAATCCAGACTGCTCAAAATAACTTCAGCTCACACAGAGCTCAGTAGGGGAGAAAACCTTCTCTAAGATAAGTAAGTACCTACTGGAAGTACCCAACACAGAAGACTGCATGTCCAATAATTGCTTTTCAAATAGATGCCCAAAGCTCGAGTGGAAATAGTGCAAAATGCATCAACAGAAATTTAGTGCAAATTTAGTGCAAAATGTGTCAACAGAAAACATAACTTTTTTGTAAATGCTTGTTTATTTTTGTTGTTGTGGATTTTGTTGTTGCTGCTTTTTAAATCAAAACTGATTTTATTAGTCAGCCCTCATCAGATCAACACGATTCATCCTAAGAGCCTCTTTATCACTATTATGGCCATATCAGTAAGTGTATACCTTACAGGAAAATATTCAGTCTCAAATGCATACAAGAAACAAAGAAATTCTAAACCTGAAGGCCAATGTTGGGTATTGGGATTTTATACAAGAAATTTAATTCATGATTCAAACATAAAAATAAACCAAAAACCCAAGGGAAAAAACAAATAAACAACAAAAAAACCCAAAAAAACCCCCCTGAAACAGAAGCTTCTAAATAGGTTATATCCTAGCAAGAAAGCTGAAACAAAGGGAGACAGCACTTGCAAAGCCCTCATGTTTGTCAGATCACTAAAACTGACAGTGTTGAACCACAGAGAAATAAAAATAGAAGAAAAATCTTCCACTGAGCCACTGAAAGATATTTCAAGAAGTTCACACATTTCTGACAGTGTTTCTCCATGCACAGGGGCATGGAGAAAATGTTTTTTTCCTTTTTAAAACAACTAGTAAAAGCTGTACTCATAGGATTTAAGGAGGGGTTTCTTGAATCCTAAAACTTAATGGCCTCTTTTACTAATATGTTTACATCAATAACAATATTTATTCTGTTACAATGGTAAGATCATACAGAAATTTTGCAATTAGCATGGAACTTGACACATTCAGTACCACTCTCAGATATATCGGGTTTTGCACAGCAGTTCCCCTTCCTTCACAAGGGGAAAAAAGGCATAGAAAATCAGGACTTTTCTCCTCCTACTGCTGATTTCTACCATCAAATCAACCAGGTATGATCCATTGCACAACCCCCTTCCAAGGAAGGGAGAAACACTCAGCTGTTCACAATCAGCTTTTTCTTTCCCTTAGAACAAACACACACCCAAAGGCCAAGCTTGCTGGAAAATGAAAAATGCCCATAATGAGCTATATCCAAAAGAGAACAAGAAAGAAAACCGTATCTCCAGGAACAGTGATATCTCTTGTTGTGTGCCTTAGAGAAAGAGAAGCAAATCTACATATCTCCTATGGTTTACCAGTAACCTTACTGTGAGATGGTATTAAAACATACATTATGTAAGTACACTAATGGGGATAAGAGGGTTGCCTAACCTCCCAAGATAATTATATCTAATCTAGTTTCTTGGAAATGTACTACCACAGACCAATTAGTGTAGATTTTTGCTGGTTTTCCTGCTTATAAAAAAATCCCGTCAATATAAAATCCACATTCTTAACTACGTCTTCAACAAAGAGGCAAATATATTTCAGAGTAACATACAAATAGAGAACTTAATATCCTTCTAAGCATTACTCTTTCCTTAATTATTCACTCTGTTAACACTTTCTGGTTGTTAAATTCTAGCAAATATGAAGAGAAGTATATCTTGTGCTCTGTTAGGCTTGAAGAACTTATCTGCTGAATTCACTTCATTACTTTCTAAAAAGGGAAAGAAAACACAACTACAAGTCATGCTTTGACATAATAATAGAAGCCTCTCCAAATAATTATCACTATGCCAAAACCACAGATTTTGAAAGGAATTTAGTACCTAAATGCCTATCATAGAACTTAAAGGTGTTTTGGCACCACATTAAAATATTTGGCTCATTTGAGCTTAACTCTCGTCAGTTCCTGAAAATAAGGTGCAGTGACTTAACTGAGTAATGCACATTCAGATTACACCGTTTCACCTTCACTGCTGCAAGTCCTATTTACTCCTCTTATTTTTGTTTTATTACATTACCTTAACCTGGTTCTAGATTTTGGGATCACAGCACATCCTGGATATAAGGTGGCAAAATAACTGTCACAACTCTGGCCCAAACTTCAGATTTTCCAAGTCTGGACTTTGGTGATTCTGGTGAGGCCAAAGAAGTTGCATTCTGTACAGTCTGGGCAAGCATTTTTCTTCTCTGTTACTTCATTCCATGTGGACTCCATGTTCACACCACCATAAACAGCCATACACTTCATTCTGAGCAGAAAAAATGAGCTGCTTTCACGGGTACATTAGAAGCAACAATGAATAATGAATACAGTCCCATGAAGGATGAAACATGGGTAAAAGTGCACTTCATAAGCAGGAATGCTCAAGGCACAATAACAAAGCTGTTAAAAATCTGTCATACTTGCTATATTTAATGTAACAGTAACATAGCAATTGCTATGTTTTAATCAGTATTTACTGAAGATGAGATATTAATAAGAAACTACTGTGTATTAAAACTACTAACTCAAAATGAAAATGAACTAAACCCAAGCAGCAGCCCAAAAAAAATTAAGAAATGTTTTTTTTCCTGATTTCTGCTGATTGCTTACACTGATACTTCAGGAATTACTGAAGATTCCATTCATCTGCTTCACTAAAATCAAATTCCCCTGCTGATCAACACGGGAATGAAGGCATTCCTGCTGCCACTGATTCCCGAAGATATTGATCAATAAACTTAATACTTTATGTGTAGGGGAAAAGAAAGGAATCTTGTAAATTGTTTTAGGATTCACCATTTTTCAAAAGAGCTAATTATGACACCCTTTTTTTAACAATTACTTCATAACAGGACTTTAACCTTTTGTGAAGAAACGTAATATTCTTGACCTTGAAACCATTGCTTTTCTCAGCTGAAACATTATTTTAACAAACAGTGAACTTGTATGGTTTTAATCCTTTTAATTAATACAGTAAGTAAGTAACAATGTTTTAGTAGCAACATGGCTTGACTTAGACCTTGATGCATAAGAGCATTTGAATTTTTGACAGAAAATAAAACTCCTTATAAAGAACAGGTACAAGAAACAAACTCAGAAACAAACTCATTAAGCCTCTACTTAGTAGGAAGACTTTGGATTGTCCTCATATAAATACACATTTACATGTAAGAAGAAATAACAGATCTTTCTAAAATGAAGATATATAAAATTGCAAAATTGTCCTGTAGTAATGAATCCACTCTCCCTAAATTACTTTTTTATTGTTGTTGCATTGCTTTTTCCGTAATTCTTCATTAATTTCCTCTACGTTTCTCACAGCAAGATCCATTTATATTTATCTTTGTGTCACTGTAGTTATGAAAAGTGATTATGAAAAAAGGAATGCAGTGGAAATGTTTGTAGGATCAGCATTATCATATGTGTTACTGGAAAAGGACTCAAGGAATCTCAGAAATCATACCCTGTGCAGATGAGCAGAAAGTTTATTATTGTCTAGTTTAAAGACTTAAAGCTTTCTAGAGAACTACCAGTTTTGTATTTTTTCAAATAATATTCAAAGGCACTCAAAACTACCCAAACTGTATTCTGTCTTCATTTATTGCAATTCTGATTCATGGTAAGGAACTGCTGTAAGGATTACAGTATTACATTCCTAGTGCATGACAACAAAAATCTTAATCAGCCTCTCAAATGTGTTGTGGTTTACTAGGGCTGTAAATTTTGCTGGTTTACCTATCCAACTATACTTTTATTGTTCACTCTTAAATGGCATCATGGTCTTTTGCATTTTGGAAGCAGATGATGTTGAAAGTCTTCGAATAACAAAATGTGGAGGGTTTGAGACTCCTGTCTTGCTCAAATTTAAACTCACACAGTATTTCCAAATGACTCCCCAAGAATATAAAACACTGTACACTTTTGTGTAAAACAACAGGGTGTCTGCCGAAGCAAAAACAAAACCTGTGCAATGATCTGCACACTTGGAATTTTAATGGGCTGGATTTACTGCATCTTCATCTGATTTTACTAACGAAAAATAAAAGAAAATGTGTATAACACCAAATGTTAGCTGGCTTTTAGCCTTCTGCTACAGCCTCTCCTAAAAGGAGAAAGGAGACAAAGGATGGGGGAATTAGATACAATTTATGCTAGTTCAATACCTTTTATATCTCCCAGACGATGCAAGTTTCAAGTACCAACCCTCAAAATTCAATTAAACTAATGCTCTTGTGTTATTTGGTCAGACAAATTCTAAAACTACTCTGTGTTAGAAGCCAGCATTAAACAAAACAGAAAATGAAGGGCCTCACTGCAGAAACAAAAGCTGTGAAACTACAGTCGGCTATAAGAGCACTTCAAATGAAAGACCTATCCCAGGAAACTTACACAAAATCTCTCTCCATAAACCAATTACAGGTAGATGGGTGTTGCTTTATTAACCACTAATGTATACTTCACACAGTAAATATCAACATTTTGACTTAGCAGCATTACCTGCACTATCAGAACAGCCAATGCACTGAAATTATACCAGAAACTGAAGAGATGAACTTTTAGAGACCAAATTTTGGTACATGACTTACTACAATTAAATGGGAGGGAAGTAAAGGGATAGCACATAAATCCCTCAACAGTTTGTAGCTCGTGCAACAATTTAAACAAAAGTATTATCTTAACAGCTGTCAGTTACCACATGTCAAACACAACTTATTTCAGTGTTACATTATGGCAAAAAGACAACTACCAAATTTGAATGCTTGACAAAAGAATCCAAAAGACAAATAATGTCAGATGTTACAGTAATCATACTGGAAAAAAATAAAAGTAAAGAAAATACAACTTGAGCTCTTTACTATGTAAATTAATCTTGCCTATGTTCTACTCAGGAAACTTCAAACCACAAGAAAAATCACATTATAAATTAACTTCAGAATTAAATTTTTTGCAACTGCATGATGAAACTAAAGAAAAAAAAATTAAAAGTTAAGCCATACTTACAATGTATTCTTAATATATTCTGAAAGGTGGGTTTTCTTTCAATTAATTCTTTCAGAGGGGAATCCAGTAAGTTGTTTTTTTTTCATTGCAGTAATTTTTTGTTGTTGTTTTAGCAGGTTTACTTAGCAAATACTATCAACAAAAGGAAAGCAAAGACTAGGAACTTCAATTATGCCCTCATTTTAAATCTTTATCATGATCAAAGCAAATCATTTTCCTAGTTTTATTTATGGACATAGCTGTTCCATCTCTTCTGAACCTTTTCAACCAAGAGACAGCACAGACCATTTGGGCCAAAGAGTTAAAGTTCAGCAAGACTTTTAGCACCCAAAAACACCTCCACAATTAAAAGTGTTGAACAACATGAACTGAATACTGCCAAATTGTTACCTTAGCAAGCTTCCTGAAAAAACACTTGTAGATACACACATATAGGAGTGTGTCATGGGGTGAAGCTTACTTGAAGGAGTCATTCAGATAAAAAGGGTCTGAACAATAGGTCTGCCTGCTAATTACATTAAAATTTGAAAAAATAAATATAGCTATCCCTGATGACACATAAATGGCATGGGGAAGGCTGACACAACTATCTTCCAAATAACAGGGCCTATCTTGTTTCCCAGCTATGTATAGAAAGAAAATAAGGCAGACATATAACTTTATGTTGGTTTAATGTCTTTATGGTGAGAGGACAGAGAGTCACAGAAACCCAGGAAACAACCATGAATTGCCCTCAGATGCACGGAAAAACTCAAAGAGATTAGCTGGGGCCATACAACAACGAAACAATTGGCATCTTAATGTGAGCACCCACATTAGGAGCTAATAAAAAATGGAGAAAGGTGCCTGTCAGTGAGATGCCCTGTATGGGTGCCACGCAGAAGGCTGAGTCTGATGTGGAACAGCTGGCCGCTCAAAAATGCCAGCTGCAAGCTAGGACTGAGCACAGGGGCCCTTTGGAGCAACTTCCCTCTGCCCCAACCTCAGGCACCACTCAGCTGGGCCAGAGGGGCAGGCAACTTGGTCAGGGTGTGTATCCTTACAGCACCTGCCAATTGCATAGAAAACAAATCTTAAACAGAAATTGCTGTCAACCCATTCCACCATTCTGGTTTGCAATTTAGTCTGTATTTTTTTACCAAATACTTATACGCCATGCTACACTCTTGTTCTTGCAGGTACCAACCTATACTCCCCTGGGAAAACTCTTTTTTTCCCCTCTAGAAGCTTCTATTTTATGTGCAGAACTTTCTTACTTTAAATCCACAATAATACCACTAAGAAATAACAATTGAATTTGCACTCTGGGGGACCTCAAAATGCAATAACACGTACTTCAAAAATCACTCAGGTTAAATACATTTTGCCATCATCACATTTTAAATATATTACCAAGAGGTGAGAACTACTGGATCATTAAATAATAGGTTTTAATTTATTAAATTAAAATAATATCTTTTGTATTTAAAATTGTGCAAATTAAAACATATCTGACACTGATTAGGTGGTATTTAGTATTAACTGAAAATTCTGCAAACACCTCATGCTGTAATACAGCTCTGCATTTAACAACTACTCCAAAATTTGAAAGCTAAGAAAACAGTATGCATCACTAGGCTTCATTTCTAAATGTCATATAGGAAAAGAGGTATTGACTTTATGCAGTCACCAACAATACTTAAGGAGAATGCACAAAGATTCATTATTGATGTTCAGAAATATTTGAAAACAATTTCCCACTCATCAATTCCACATACACTAGGTAAAAATAATACAGATATTATAAATGCTTGATCATGAACTTCAATATTTCTTTCTGTTTGAAATGGGAGTTTTCAATCTATCTTTAATTATTTAATGAGTTATCACTTCTTCTTTTATGCATAATTTCAGTCTTTCTTCAATAAAGTTCCCTATTAAAACAAACAATACCCCAAAAAAGTTCAAATGTAATTACAGAAATTGCTTCAAATGCCCTTTACACCGGGGAAAAGTAATTATGTCAGAGAACTACTAAATCCTCTGAGGCATGCCAGACTCCTGCACACAGAAATCAGACTGCAGACTTGCAGGCACACACACCTGGCATCTTCCAGTTGCTGACTGCTGCTTTCCAACAGTCATGAAAACTGTACAAATTCATAGTAATAACAGGATCAGTGTGGCTAGCTTTGTCAAGAGGCACCTTCTGCCAGCTGCTCAGCTCTGAGAAGTGGGGATTTTTTGATAGCTTTTTTCCTTTAAACCTGTAGTTCTTACACAGAAAAAAAAATCCACAAAATTACAGTTGGTATTTGTGCTGCACAGGTCTTTACAGCCCATGTATTTATTTCCTTTTGTGTAGATAAATTTTATGGAGCATCTACTCAGTGCACAAAGTGTTTAGAATTGATTTTCCTAGTAACACGCTCTGCTGTTTTTATATCCACAATTTTACATGCATGACAAATAATTGCTATTCAGACATGTATTTTTGGGTGCAGAAGTGAAGGCCAATGTTTTATAACTTGGTTTTTGGTGGCCCTAACATCATACCAAATGCAACCAACTTTATGAGGACACCTGCTAAAGGTTCCCTGTTCCTTTGTGCATACAATAGATATGTTCTTTACCCTGAAACTGCCACACTTCCTCCACCTTTTTCAAAACCAGCCCTTTTCATCAAAAGGGAGTAAATTTGGGCAAGTCTTTGCCCAAGGCTCAAGTTTTTCAAAACTTGATTCTCTATCAATCACAAGTAAATACTTTTCATGATTATCTTAACAGTGCTTTCAGCCCATATCTGATGGCTTCAATTTGTTACAATTTTAGAGAAATTATATCATGGGTAGGTGCATGAGGCATAAAAACCCTCTTTGGAACTGCCATGAAAAACAACATCCTACAAATTGCTGGAAGAGACAGGAAAATAATCCATACACTGGCATTGAACAGATTTACCATTCCTTATAGAACCAATTTTCAAACCAAAACAACTCCTACATACAGTACTCAATAAGCAGAAATAAACAAGTCCACTAGACAAAGCAAAGCTACCAATGATGCAAAGCAGCCAAAGCCCATCATGTGAAAAAGAAAAAAAAACTAAAACCAAACCAACCAAAACATACAAAGAAAAACCTCCAAACACCACACAACCCCAAAAAAACTTTGTTTAAAAAATGGCTAATTATTGAGATAATATATTCAACATAGCTTCAGCAGCCAACTTATACCATAAAATACAGCACAATTGACAACTCAGAAGACCCCAGCACATAGACCAACATGTAAAGCAAATAATGAAAGAAAGCATACAGATGAATAGTGATAAAAGTTGGTTTCTTCTCCTTCATCATGGGAAGGAGAGTAAGTGAATCTGCTTCTACAAATTACATCTGAAGTGGTAGTTCACCATTAAATATTTTAGCAGCAATTCAGGCAGAGTAAAGACCAAAGAAATATCATTTAGTTTTTCTCTCAAACTGAAGTAGCATAAAATTAGGAACAGTTATTTGCACTGCAGATGTGAGATCTCAGACATGCTATTATGGCTCAGAATGCCACTTAAACTTATGTGACACATAATATTACATTATTTTCAGTAAAATTTTCATTATCAGTAATGTAAGAAGACATAAAACCTATTTTGCAGTCAAAATTTTTGATTTCAAGGCTTAGTCTACTTTGACTATCACTTGATAGTATTTATTACTATCAAGTATATTATTTATTTGCTCTATTTTGAACAGAGTAATAGTTCACTAGTAGCAGAGGTACAGCATTTGTACCTTTAACATTCTACCCTTCTGATTCCACTCAGTGCCAAACACTATTCTGCCAGAACGTGAATGGCAAACAGAATATGCTTCTGCACACCAGAGAGTATCAAGTCTTAATGCAGGGTTTCCAAAGGAAAAAAACAAACAATAACAAAGCAGATATCACATTGAAGAGTTTAGTTTACCATCAGTCAGTCAGACTTCACCTGCACTCCTCCTATCTGTACATTACATTACCACTCAGAGACATCTATATTAATTGGGGTAATCATTTCAGCAAAAAACATTATATGAATCAACAACCCAATCATCAGATGTTTAAATTTTTCCCTAATTCACGATAAATTGTGTTTAGCAGAATGCTGCAGGTTTACCTTTTTTCAGAACAGACACAAAAGTGATACCTCAAAGTTTTAAAGAGCAGGTCACTTGTGTCACGGCAGCGTTGTGAAGTGTGGCAGCAGTGTAGCTGCTCCCAGTCATGCCACAATTTATTTGTTTAAGTTTAGCTGTTTGACAATAAAGGTTACATTAGCTTCAGAGAGAAAACTGATTCTGTCACATTTCTCCTAAAACAGCTGGACAGCAGCAATTCAAAAGTAGAGAGTTCTATATTAAGATCTTAAATGAACTCAAAATCTTCTGTCCAGGTTAGCTGGTGGCAGATGCAGAAACCATGAAACCTCTGGAAGTAAGAAAAGAGTTGTATTATACAACATTCTTAGAGTTTTATTATTAAGCAAGAATGCCAAATCTCTCTTACAAACCATTGCCTTGCATTTAAGATTGCAGAGAAAAAGTTTGATACCACAATCTGTGAAAATATGGAAAATGTATTCTGAATGGTTTGGCTTTTCCTTGCATTTGAAATGTTTTGAAGATGGCAATTCTGAATGATGATGTTTTAGCCCACCATCTTTTTAAAAGGTGTTTCTTTTAACTCCTTGCACATTTGGTATCACCTTTTAACCTTCTCTTAACTTTATCTACTATTAGTCTTCTGATTATTTATAATTTATTATTTTGTTCTTATGTGTTATTATTCAGAAATTTTAAATGGACAGTGAAACAAGTTGTCCAAATTCTCAACCAAACTCAACACATGCACAAAGGGACAAGTGACTAACATTTGTGCTTTAAACAAAGCTCAAAATGGTAAAAAACATGGAGTCTCCACATAAGAAATAGGTTGATCCAAACTGTACTGTATGCACAGAACTTCTATGATTATGTGGGAATGGTAAAAGTGTAAGGGCTTATTGTTTCCATGGAAACTTTTTACCTACAGGATCCACCCACAGGAAACAACACAACACATCCACATCCCTGAGAAAATGGACTTCACTGGGGGATTTCATAATGTTCTGTGAAAGCAGAAGGAGCAATGCCACATTACTTCAGAGGAGAAAAATGAAAGCACAGAAAATTACATCTGGAATTAGAACCAAAGTCAGAGCACTGCAAGGTGTCCATCAAATATAGTCCATCAAATTGTCAAAGAACAGCATTCATAGATAACAAAGGGAGCAGGAAGAAATACAGCAGAAAAACTTCCATCAAAAGTAACACCATTTTCATGCACTAAATGGTTGCCCATGGATCCTGTGAAGAGGACCGTCAGCAAACCAGCATTCAGTGGCTCAGGAGGGCCAAATCTGCTCACTACCTGCAGACAGGGGCTATGTCAGCCATTCCTCACTAATGAGACTTGGAACAGATTTCAGGCACAGCATGTGGATAGGCTGAGCTCGCAGCAGCACTGCCCTGTGCACGCTGTGACCTCCTTTCCTCACTGGAGGAGACTGCAGCAGCATTAGAGGGTCTTAACAGGCATTCCTGTCACTGCCCATCTGTAACAGTGAGACAGCACTGTCACACGGTTCAGGAAAACCAATTCACATTCCCACCTGTGTCTGAGCTCTTGTATTCAGAGCAGAAGTCTGGAAGTGCTCAGAAAACTGCAGATTCAGTGTCATTCCATGCACACAGTGTTCACAGTTAGCAAATGACTCCTCTCTGGGCCATGGACACTGCCAAACCACAGCACTCTAGCTGCACCCAGCATGTGATACAGCATTCTCAGACATCCTGGTGCCTACTCACCAGCACTGCAGGGTTCACTGCCAAAAAGCAAACATGTTTTTCACCAACACAGGTGAAATTTCACTTATTTTCACAAGGTTTGACCAATTAAGCATTTGCCCTGTGGCAATGCCTTGCCTACCACTGGAGAAGTCAAGTGATCAGAAGGATTTTTTTTTTCCTCTCAAAGAAAGTGTCTGAAGTAAAGGCAAGGAATAGCTAAAACTTAAAAATGCTAACATGGTATTGCTGTCTGACTCTTACCCTCACTTCATTTTGTTCTTGTGCTCAATACTTGACATTTGTGTCCTATACTGAAATTAAGATTCCTGATTTCTTGCCCAAAAGCACAGGGAGTACTAAGAGGGTGAAGTGTTTGCTGCATCTTTATCCCTCTCAAGACAACAAAGCCATTGCAACAGGCTACTGAAATAATAGTAGAATACAGGATGGAAAAGTCTTCCTTTAAGCATTTGCAAGCATGATTATTTTAAGAGAAATGACGGTGAGGGGGTTTTCTGTTTGGGCTGCCACAAGACAACAAATCTCTCTAATAAAACAAGCATTTCCTTAAAATCAATAAGACATCTCTGTAACTACTTGAACTTTTTCAGCATGATGGTACTGTAAAATACAGCTGTAATATCAAATATATCTAGTGAGTAAACTAAAAGGGTTTCCTTAGGATCATATGTCAGGGGGTTAAGATATACACACAATCACTAAGACAGTTTTCTTATTATTGACACTAAAATACTTCAACCTTTTATATTCACATAATGTTATGACTGCATAGCTGGACACACTCAGAAAATAACTGAGATAAATGAAGGTATAG
This sequence comes from Zonotrichia leucophrys gambelii, assembly GCF_028769735.1. NCBI lineage: Eukaryota > Metazoa > Chordata > Aves > Passeriformes > Passerellidae > Zonotrichia > Zonotrichia leucophrys. Next base: position 20,790,636 of record NC_088173.1, on the reverse strand, counting down.
ACATGCTAACTACTGAAAAATTTCATTCCACAACATGGATAATCCTAAGAAACATATTCCGAACAAGGAAATGCTTCCACTATCTACACATACTGTTCTTGCTGCCACAATTTTAAAAGGCAGCACTGATATGGAAATGCAGTCCTGAATCTCACATATTCAAAGTCCAGAAGAAGAGCTGAAATATCTACTGATACTTCAAAATGGGCTGAGAGCCATCCTCCACCTTCTTATTAAAGTCAAATTATTCCACCCTGAAATGTAAAACAGCTGATGTTTGCATTCCCATTAAAAGCAAGGTTACACTGTCAAATTACACTCTCCAATACAAAATCTTGCCTTTTTATTGAAAACAAAACCAAAACAGGAAAAAAAGGACAAAGAAGAAAACGTCAAAAATAATAAAGTTACAAATATACATATAAATAGGAGCTAGGAGAAGTGTGTATTTTATGAACATTGTTTCTAGACACAAGAAAAGCCTTTGCAGCAAGGGAAGGCCAGGGGCTGTGGCAGACCCCGGGTGATCTCTGCTGTGGTAGAACAATGCCTTCATCTCTGAGTACAGAATTCAGCAGATCTGCAATAACCACCTCATTTTAAAGGACAAGAATCAACAAGCCTCATGCAATTTGAGTGGTTTACACGTGTGCGTGCTGCAGAAACTAGAATTGTATTTCTAATATGCTTAGGACATTTCTCTGAAGCCAGGAAGCTTCCAGAGCTGGTGATATGAGCTGAAAATGTTGTCTCCACTAGACAGAAAATAATCTTTCCCTTTCATGGTAACATTGAGGAATGTTCCCAGTGTCTTTGAGAAAGACCCTCAAGTTGGGCAAGTGTTCTCTGCTTTAGAAAATAAAATCATACCAAACTCAGTAGTATTTTGTTCATGGTTATGAAGATCTAAGTATTACTGTCAATAACGATTTCACTATTAATAGTAATAATTTTAATAATTATAGAATTCTATATGCCTGAATACACAGGATTTTAAAATTTCTTGTTCAGATAGCTAGATTCAGACAAAATTGGAGAAAACTATCAGGCTAGCATCAGTTTTGCAATGCTGGCAGTATATTCAAGCAATTTGAGCTTCTATTGTATTGTTTCTTAACTAATAAAATAGTTGCCAACAGCCAGATTTCAATGCCTGACAGTCATCTTTAAACAGAACAAAAATGCTGGGGTATATGTGACCATGGAAGCTATTTTTAAAAATGCTGACTAGATTCAAAAATACTTCTCTAAAATGAGTCTTGGGACACAGACTCTGCTGACAACTAAGTTCTGCCTTCGATAACTTGTACTTGAACTTTATTTGTAACATGCCAACCCTCCAGAAGAAAAGCATCTCCACCAGGGCAAACAGCTCACAGAACTGTTCATAGTGTGAAAGGTATCTGGAGAAAATAATCTGGTTTTCAGCTTCCTGAACTGTATCCAGTTCCTGGTACCCTCTTCAGCCACCAGGTTTAGACAGCACAACACATTCTGCAAACTGTCTCAATTACAGACATTGCTTTGATATAAATGAGGACACAATAAAGTCATTAAAATAAAGTATAGAAGCTTAGAGCTGAAGACAAAACAACCATCAATTAAAGATGGAAAACTTTTGTGTTCATGGTTTTGGATTATTGGGGTTTTGCATTTATTTTTAAAAAACACTATTTAGCAGGAAAGTTCTACAATTCATTTTAATATGGAAACTCTTCCTCTGTAAAACCTCAGATTAACTTTAGAGAGAAATCCAAATTAAATGAAATCTGAAGCCTAATATTTTAAACTCAGAGGCATCTTAGACTAGGGGCAGGGGGAACTACACACACAAGCCCAATTCAATTTATTTGAACTGGGAATTCCAGAGATAAAAGGAATTATAAAAGCTTTCTTCATGAGACTTGTAGTCAGACTTCAGCAGCAACAAAAGATGTGTGCCAGCAGATTGTAAGCACTGGCCACAAACATAAAGAGGCAGAAGGCTACTCAGATACAGAATCCTGAGCTTCAAATCCTTTATCAGTGAAAAGATCAATTTTTAAATCAATACTAGTATTGGATCCTTAGTCAATACACAGCAAATTGGAGAAATATGCTTTTACAGACTTTTCATAACAAGCCTGACCAAAAAAAAAATTACCATGCAGCCAGTAGCCTTTGCATAATCTTATCAGGAAAAGCAGCCTATAAAGAATTGCATTATCCCAAAGCATGCTAATAAAAGCACAACAAGGAATCTCTTATTTTCTTACTGGTAGCACAGTAATGTTTTTTATTCACAGAAATAAAAAAGAAACAATGTTTCAAAATTATTATAACAAACCCAGCATGTTAACATTTCCCATTTCTTTCACTGTCATGAAATTGCTTGTCATCAGCATCACATGGCAGACCAAAAGAGTAACAGTTCCCCAACAGGGACCAGAAGACTTACTGATAAAAAACTTAATTTTCTAAAGCATCCTAAAGATAACTAAGCATGCCACAGACTGATTTATGGGTGTATTTTGGGAGCACTTCAACCATTGATCAGGAGCCATCTATCACCACCAAAATACAGAAGAATTTCACTAGGAAGTGTCTTCAACTGCAGATGCAGTTGAATTTCCATGCAAACATAGCACTGAAATCCAAACAATGGTCATGTCAAGAAAAGAAGAAATACCATATAATATTGATGGTAAACAGTATTAGCAACTTTGTCATAAATTGTGTATGACATCATGTTCAACATGAGCTTTGCATTAAGAAAAACTATGAAAGGAAAGCAATACATGTCAGAACACATCAGTAATCTGATTCATATGCTAGAGCTTCCCCTCCCTATTCTCCCACCCCCACATCTCTTGCGGAGTAGAAAATCATACCTCCTAACAAGACTGTAATTACATGACTCTTCCCAGGCAGCTGTCATTGAAAAGAAACATCCTACCCTTCCCATAGGAAAAAAAAAAAAAAGGTGTATTTTAGGTAATGAATGACCATCTCTATTTAGCTGTTAAGTTACACCTAAGAAATTTTTAGAATGTGAGATAATCAGCCACAAAACCAAAACCATCTATCTGGCTTATGAATTATTTCACCAATATCCTGCAATTCTAAGACTTTTATTCCTTGCATTACATGCCTTAAGCTATTTTATTATCACTGGTATCAGTGAAATTGTCACATATTAGGAGTTGCACTATTCTCAACATTTGATAAAGTGACCAAAGCCACCAACAAATTTAACTACACTAAACATTTTGCCTCCCTATGTAAAAGCAAAAACCAAACCAAACCCAAACAAAATACAGACACAATCCCAAAAACAAAACAACCAGAGAAAAAAACCCACAACAAAACCCAATACATCGTTTGACTTAAGGTTGTAAGGCAATAAAACAACATCAATATGTAAAGCCTTTACCCTTTCTCCTTAATTACAGATGTGTTTCAAGTATCAAATATCTCTGTATGTACTTCACAGCTGCTATGAAAATCATTTAACAGAGAGGTAAAAGCACGTTCTTTGTAGCATGTAAGGAAGCCTAAAGCCTTTCAAAATATTTCATCTATCATTACATCTATTTAAAATTAAGTAGGTAATAAGCGAGATAACACAGATAAAAGTAAAACAACTAATTCCCATCAATAACATTTAGCTACTGCTTCCTCCTTTAAAAAACATGTCATTTTCTTCTAAACTACTTACAAGCTTTAAGGCAAACATTAGCAGTTACTCTAGTCTGGTGCTTAAAATAAACATTAGCAGTTACTCAAAAGTGCCAATCACAAGACCCCTTAGGTTTCATCTCAATACTGACTTGAAGATCTCCTTACCAAAAAATGGTGCTCTACACAATAAATGAGGGTACAGAATTTCGAGCAACATATTCTTTCTTTTTTTTTACCTTTAAGGTACAAACTGCACAGAAAAACCAAGTTGAAATTCAATTTACTATACTCCTTCATGAATGCCAAGTATTTCCCACATAGCATTTAAAGGTTCCGAAGTACCAGGTCTCGTTCTGTCTTATTGCTTTTGAGAAGGCAGAACATGAAAACTCTGCTGACAAACAGAGAGGTCCCAAGTTTCCTTCCCAGCACAGAACTGTGCAGGGTGCAGAACTACATTTCATGCCAAAATACAATACACAGTGGAGTGAGGATTCCTCCCTGCAATTTATTGCATTCTGTGAACTTCTGTGAAGGAAACTAATAGTCATTGTCACCTCTACCAGAATATTAAGATCAGAGAAACACAGTAGGCATAAGAAGAAAACCATTTACCAGTTATGAGCAAAGAATCAAAACTAAAAATAAATCAATAATAGCATGGCTAATTTGTTACTTGTTAACTACAGACTATCAGATTTTGCAACATCTTTAGGACATTGGGTTAGGTTTTGGGGCAACAGAGTAAGACTCATCTCTATAACAAGCAAGTTATACTAGCATATGAATGTGACATAAACCACATTACAAAAGTTATTTGGTTGGGGTTCTTTTCTTTAAATCAAAGTCTTGCAAAGTAACCAAATCAAGATTTACTAATATCTGCCACTGCTTTCTTCATTATTTTCTACTCTGAAATTTTTACTTTTGGTAACATGTAAATTTTCCAGTACCATGCACTGAAAACTGCTCAGGCTGAAGAGGTGCAGTATCTACACATTTAGTTTGGCATCAAGGAGTGTCTTCTCTACCATACCATGACAATTTTTGACTCTTACAAACCTGCTCCTACCACTCTAAGTGTACAACATTCAAGTCTGACCTTCCACAGTAGTCATGGCAGTTTATCCAACGACCCTTGCAAATTCTTCGTTAGTATTTTCACTCATTTAGCCTATCCAATTTTCTCACTGGATGAAATTTTCTTTCTGTACTTAACTTACTTTAGAATAATAATTAATGCCTTTACAAAAGCCAATGTAAACTGAAGCTACTTTATGAACTTCACAGTGTATGTTCACAACTAAAACATAAAATGAGCCAGAGTAGGCATTTCCTCAACCACGCTCTCAAGAATCATATACATTTCTTTTATCTTTTTATTACAGCAGAGAAAATCAAATCAGAAGTACAAAGTAACTGTTGAAATGTTATATACATATAAAATGGGGGTCATATGTTAGCATGACATTGGTCCCAAGGCACTGCAGTCTATGTATTAAAAAAAACCTAACTAAATTTGGAGTCCTGATGACATAATTTGATCTTTAGGTTACTGACTAATTCACTTTGAACAACAGTTCTATTAGTAAACTCTTCTGAAAACAGACACCCAAGGGTTTTTCTCTGTCACAGAAACCCAATTCCACACTTCACTATAAACTTAAGATATTTCTCAAATATTGAAGAAAGCTGAGTTAACTATTTAGTAAAAAAAAAAAACCCATCAAAAAAAAAAAAAAGCCCACATCATATTGTAAATGCACTTTACACTTTAGTCTTCATTTCTGCAACAAACTTTTCCAACTGCATTACTAAAAGAGTAAGAAAGACAGTTTGTACACTTAAATGTTTGGGGCAAAGCCAGCGGCAATAATGACTGGCGAGCTTTCCTAAAATCAGAGAAACAAACTAGCAGAAGATTATACTTGTGTATGGAAATGTAGTGCACAGCTGCTGCAACAGGTTATCCAACATCTATGCTTCATTATGGAAAAAATCTACTTCATCTTTAGGCTACATTTAAAGAAGCTCTACGGCTAAATTTGATGCAAATTCCATTGTTAGCTACAACTTCTGCTAATTATTATTGAGGCAAACCACTGAAGGATTGCAGGAATGGCCTGCACTAAGTTTTTACTCCCACAAAGGACACTGCAGAGAAAAACTGCCTGCAAACACTCCCTGTAGGCATTGCTATCACACCTCTACTCCCAATATTGGCCAGAGGTCCACTATAGGCACTTGGGGCTCTGAAGTGATACTGCACTCAACATCCCTAATGATAGATCAGTGTTAGGCAATCATCTGTGTGTGCAGACACATATTAAAACCTTCAGGTAAAGCATGTGTATGAGCATCTAAAAACCACAGAAAAGCATTATAGAATGAGTTTCAACATTAAGAACCTCAGTTGTGCATGACTAAGGCAGATTTACGAATTCACCGTGAACTTGGAAACAGTCCACTGCATCCAGCTCTGCAATTAGACAGAAGATGAATTCTTCATAAATTTTAATGCTGTGGTATGAACATAACAAAGTTCTTCAGAAATAACAGGATCTGGTGTACGATCCTAATAGTAGTTAACCCTAGCAACTGGAAGACCTTTTGGACATTACTTTTTTCTATGTCTTCCTGCACCAGCTTGATGCTCTCAGCTAGAAGCCCATTTAACTACTTTACTTAGCTTCCACCTCCAAAAGCCTGCTGATGGAAAGGCAGAGGAAGCAGGTACCTGCAAAAACAATATCAGAATACCATGAAGCCAGAAGACCCTCGCCAACACACACTGAGGACCAGCTAGGGGAGCTTTGTGAGAACCATACCATGCAGGGGTAGACCACCATCTACATAAGCCTGAGCAATCTCTGTCTAGAATTAAAAAACCTGGTTCACTACTCCCAAATTACATCCACAAAACAAATCTGAACATCATCATAATTTACATAAGTAGATATATGGGGAAAGCAGTCTTCAGGGCTTGGGCTACTATCTCCATCAATAGAACTAGAGAGTTTTTAAACTGAATGAATTCCAGCCATAAGCCTTATAGGATAAGCAGAAGTTTGAGCAGAATCATTAGGCTCTGACCAGCAGAGAGCAGTTTAGCAAATACATTTCAGTGAGTACCATGTACTTTAAGTTTGGTTTGGAGTTTTGTAGGGTTGGTGTTTTTTACTTTTTATATTAAGTTTAGAAGAGAACTTTACTGAACTTAGTTATACATGTCATTTTGCTCTTTTCTGATACATAACTTCCACAACACTCAAGAAGAAACTGCTTCCTGAGACACCGGAGTCTTTGTGAAATGACCCAGCCCAGCCCTTACAGGGAAAAAAAAACCAAAACAGAAAAGTGCATGATGATTCTCACAACTCAGAATCCCCACAATTCCCCCTCCCCTCTAAGTTAAGTCTCACATTTATCTGACTCCTGTGTGAATATTGCACGTATTCTTCAGTTAACTCAAATGATCAAATTAAAACAAGAATGTCAAGGACAATTTAAGCTGGGATAACATGATGTATTTTTGCTTTTCACACCTTGAGCTTTAATATAAAGAATGGTTTTCACCTGAACCTTCACCTTTAACCAATTAAGAGAAGAATAAAACCAAACAAAAATTTTCCATTGCAGGACAGAAATCCCAAAATATTATAGCTCTCATGAATGTGCTACCAGTTAACAACTGGAGACTACTTCCAGGGAAGGATGCTAGTTAGACCAAAGTGCTCAAACAAAAAACAGAATAATCATTTTCAGTGAACTTGTCATAGCTAAATATTGAGCACAAATATTATCTTAAATTTAAAAATTTAATAAAACCTCCAAACAATACTTTTCCACAGTCACACAGACCTCTTACGAATATCAACCATCTGTTGAACTTAACAATTTCTGGAAAACTATGTCACACAATCCACCAGGAGAAAGACTTCTTTCAGGGATACAGTTTCTCACAGTCTCTCAGATAATATTTAAAAGACATTGTGTTTGTTTTCCCAGTAGTACCTTGGTTTCCATACAGCAAGAGGAAAAGAAAAGCACAGAGACAAGAAACATGTCTGTAAAAAGCAGATGTCTATGTTACATACGTTTACTGCTATATCTATCAACAGACTACTTATGTTTTTGGGTTTGTAAGGAATGCTTTGGGTTTTTTTTTGGTCTTGCACAATACAAACTTAATCTATACATTGCAAAAGAGATTCCTACAGGTAAAAACACCGTTAAAATTGCACAGAGTTTCTGTATTTCTTTTTGTACTAACCAATGATGTAACATGAACCTACAATTTCTTCTTAACTGGGAGACAGTAGGATACAGTTTTTACTGATGAAACAACACTTTTGTATGTTTATGAATCAAAGAAAGTCAAGAGATAAAAAACAAAAAAACACTGATGCCTTTGGTGAAAAGACTAAGCTTATGCCTATACGGCACTTACATTAGAAAGACAGGCTTTGATACAGTATTTTTGTTGGTTTTAAACAAAGACAAGAATTTTCCTGAAACTACTTTTCCACCCAACCTATTGTAAAGAATCTGCTACTTGACAGCTTACAGGGAACAATGACTGCCAGTATGAGCAGGCTGCACTCATTGAAATGAAAACCTTAAACCCCCCTGACGCAGTTTCTAACTTCTTTCTGTTATTTATCTGACTTCTGAAGCAGGCTCCCTGTCAGGCTGAGGTGCTGCTCTCACAGCATCCCTGCAGTGTGCTACAGCTGCACCCCTGAGTGCTCTGCAGCGCTCCAGCAACGCCACATCCTGCATCCCACATCCAAACCCACTGCCTACCACAGGCACATCCCCCTGTCCCAGCAAACTGAAACCTTCCTCTTACCTCCACCTCCTTGCTCTTCTCTTTGTTTGTGCCCATTGAACTTCTCCCATTGTTGGCAGTCTCCCGCGCTGGCACTACAGAAATCTGCTGGAGTGGCATTCTTACAGAGCTGCAGGTTGCCAGTACCTGTTTGGATGCCTTATATCTTCACTCCCCCCGAGTAGCCCACCTGTATAATTGTTCATATCCTCTCTTTGCCAAGCTCAGCTCTAAATAAAAAGGGGAAAATATTATTTGAGAAACGGTGAAGGCAGGGTCTTCCATCAAAAGAAAAAAAAAATCAACAAAGCAGAGCAAATTGCAAACACAAGCAAGACACAGCAAACAAAGAAGTAAACAATCCAGGGAGTTTCACATGCTTAGAGTGATGAGTTGCTGCAAGTCTGTGTCCCTGGAGCACCCCGCCATAGCACTAGCCCCCAAGAGCACTGTGGGAGACAATTCAATTTCTGTGTTACCTAATAACTGTCATGGGAACCAAGGAAAGCCAGGTCTCACAGGCCCCGATCAGCGATCGCTTCCCGCTAACGGCACCGGCTCCCACATTTGCAGCAGCTGCCACTTCTGCTTTTTTCTCCCCTCCGATCCCACAGGAGCCCACTAAGCACCCCAGACACAGCCTCGTGCCCGCTAGGTGCAGCAGCAGAAGGCTGAAAAGCTTAGTGTCCTATTTTGGAGGCGAAATCTCCTCCTTTAAAAGCACAGGAGAGCTTGCTGTGTCCTTCATGCGTCTACAATAATCTGCTTAGGTCAAGGGATCTGCCTTGAAGTGAGGAGTAGCGGTGAGCAAGCGAGGTGTAAAAAGGAAGACAAGACTGGGAGGGATTGCAAATGTGCCTTTCTGAGGCTGATAGTAAAAAGTTAACCCTTTGCTGCGCTCCTCTTTTGCCGAGACTTGCCCAGAAGCCAGCTCAGCAGGATGAGCAGAGGCAGACACACACGTGCCTTTATGGTAGTCACACACATCCCGAGAATGTCACTTATGTCAGCTTCTCCCTCCCAACAGCTTCACTGCTCCCAGTCACTCTGGAGCAAAACACTCAGGAAAACTGTTTCAGCATTTCCCCGCCCCTTAAAATGCAAAACAATAGAAGAAAGTCCCAGGTGTTGTATTACAAAAATGGATATGAAGAAAGGAAACTCCTGTTGTTTCTACTTCTCTAAAAAAATTATTATTCTTCATAAGTATTAGGAATGCCAGCAAAACTGTTTTTTATTAAAAATAGTAAAGAAATTATTAGATCAGAAGCCAAGTTCTTAGCTGCATAAATTATTCTGTATAAATCATGCAGGAATAAAAGAAAAAAAATCCCCCACTAGGCACCAACAATGTTTTAATATGCTGTCAATTAAAGAAAAAAAATATTACCCAAGCCCTGAAATACATCATCTTTATTTCCAGCTGTACAGAGCAGCACTTAGAATTCTGACAAGAAATAATAGCATTATAAACAGCCTGGATTCTTACAAAGCCAGTGGGGAGGATTTAAAATACTGTTGATTCACTACTCCACTACTTTAGTTACTATTTCTCAGTCTGAATTAATCGACCTTACAAGGGACTAGCCTGAGATAAATTGAGATCTGGTTCAGGCTGCCATCCTGGTTTTACATCACTGATATAAACTAAGGTATATTGACTGGCAGTAAGAGAAGAGTTTATCAATGCATAAGCAAAGAAACATAATCTGTGCTAGGAGTTCAGAGATGCTGCAAGAATTGAGTATATGTGCACATCTTTATAACATATATATATATATTCTATATATCTATAGTCATGGAATAGATTTACAAAGAATAAAATTAAGTCTATTGCCATTTACACAGCTCCTTTTACACATTTTTAGCTATATTTTACATGATAATTCCATTTTTAATTTCCAATATTCCAAAATCAGTTTGAATGTAAGTTTAAACAACTTCCAATGTGCACAGGGAGATTTGGAATATAAATAAAGGGAAAAAAGACAACTTCCAGCTCTACCAAGACAGTGGTAAATCAAAAATTTATTCCAGAAATATTCAAAGACAAGAAATGTTATATATCAAGCTAGTAAAGTTTAACTTTAATCTTAAACTTGATGATAATGTAAAGGAAATTCCTTTTTAGTTCAATAGAATGTTTTAAAGCCACAGAAAAACTCTTCTCCTTCCTCTGAGGCACAACCAGATTAAGAACTCCCAAACCTGACTCTGCTTTGTCATGATAATCACTCACGTCTTTGATAAAAATATCGATAGAAAAGTAGAGGGTTTGTGGTATTAAAATGGAACCTTCCTGTAAATGTGCTTTCATGTCTAGTAAAGCTTAAAAAAGTCAACCTGCCTTTTGATACTGTGCCAATAATTCTGCATCTGAGATCATACGAACTTGAGATTTAAATCAGAGATTTCTGGGTTAACCAGTAATCTCTTTAATCCCATCTGTTTTAGCCAGAATAAATACCTTACAGGGCGTGATGTACTTAGTTCTTTCTAAAATGATGCATGGCCCCTTTCTTCCCCCACAGTGAACACATGACATCAACATGTATATAACAAAACCCCCTAGTTCCAAACAAGGGCTGAATTTTAACATTAGGTAGCTCCATGCTTGCATTCTGCTTCACTATTTCATTAATTATTCATTTCTTCACCACATGGAGACTTCAAATTCTCGTGCAATTGCCTTCCCTGTACATATATGGCTCTTCTCAGCCTAAGTGCTACAATTAGTGGCAGAACAACCAAGCCTCATGCTGCTATATCCAGAAATACAGAGATCACCACTGCTCCATGGTAAGGAAGTTGTTAAAAAATACAGGACATATCCAGATGCATATTGTAAAAGTCAGTGGCAGAGGTGTGGTCAGGATCATTTTTCATTAGAATTAAGTTTAGTTTTCTGTCTTTGCTTTTTCAAGTTTACTATGACAGAATTATAAAACATAAAACTTTTGCACAGGTGTTGATACACCTATGATCTCAGAACAACAGAGCACATCTTAAACAGAACTATTGATTTCAATTTACAATGTGTTTTTAGCTCCCAGAGTCCCTAAGTTATAAACAAAGAAATTTTATATATTCACACACAACCCTTCTTGTTAGAAAATCTATTTACTCCCACTCATCCTCCACAGCGAACAGGCTGTGGTGTCCTATTTAAAGAACGCTAATTTTGGCAAATGTACCACCCAAAGAGTCATAATTTCAGAGCCATGCCTCACCTGAAGGACAGTGTGTCAGCTGCTCAGTGAAGTATGAAGCTGCTGTGCAAAGCAGCATTATAGGGTTTCAATCTCAGGAGGGCAACAATAACAAAAGAGAACTGCTCACCTGGAGCAGGTGAAAATGACATTGGCAGAGAAAAGGAGTATGTGTTGGCTGTGCATTAGTAATTGATTTACATTAATGTGATTCACAGGTCTTGAAGAAAGTAACTACAGAAAAGAGAAATACCACCCCTCCCTCCTCTTGTTTATTGCTCAAAACCCTACTAATCTCAATTCAGATAAGCCAAGGAATCCAACTTGATTTTCAGTCACCCAACACATTCCCCTTGGTACATACTTTATGAAGAGTACCAGTCAGATCTTGGTGACCATGAAGGAAAGTAAAAGGAATCATTTCGTGGTGTCTCACCATGTGGGTCTGTTCCCTAGCTGTGGACTACCCCTTGTTCAGCTCTCACCTTCCACACATGAAATCCTTTCACCTATTCCCTCCACACATGGGTCTGAGAGCACGGTGTCCTCTCTCACACTCAGGACACATACATTCCCAGAACATCCCTAGAGGCACTTCCATGAGGCTCTGGGAGCAAAAAGGGATCAGAATTATAACCCAACATACACACATACTATGTTTTTAGTTTAATTTAATAAGGAGCTCATCTTCTCAGCACACCCATTTACACGAGACTACTGCTTTGAACTATCAAGACAATCTGATCAGCTATGGTTAATGGTTCAACCACGGTGATGCAAGTGCCAATGAGAGAATGAAAGACAGCAACACAATTCTTTTGTAACACAATTGCAAGGAAACAATGTACTAGTGTACCAGCAGCTCACTGGCTGCTTATATATAATAGCTCTGCTTATAATAGCCCTGCCATCACTTACAGAAAAATTTGTACAAGACTCTTGAATTGAAAAATAAAAACATAATAAGTTTACCTGTATAAATAACACTATCAGAAACAGGCAATTCTAGCTCTTTTTTTACTCACACAAAATCATCTTTAGATAAGATGTACCGCAGCTTTTATATGATCTTTCAGCAAATAACTATATTGAAGTGTTAAAAAAAAATCACTGCAGACATAAAACACAAGTTGGTTGTTTGGACTCCACATTATTTGTCAAAAAGACACACCGGCTACAAATACACAATATACAATAAGGTATAGACATATAGTCTATACTCCTGAGATTTAGGAATGACTTTCACCTTCCCCAAAAATTAAACAGAAGAGCTACTAACACTGTGCATGGTATTCTCCCCTTACCAACAAGGATTGCTTCTCTTGCAATCACAACTTAGGTACAGAGACAAAATTCAGAACTCTACATCAGCTGAGGAAGCAGATGGATACTAGCAGGTAATCAGCTGGCAAGACTACACTCACTTTATCTAGCAGAAGCTTCTAACACCTAAACTAAAAGTGCAACAAGCAGTAGTCTAATGCAGACCAAACAGAACTGCTGTAAACCAATTCCTTGGGCTTCCACAGCATCCTGAAGCTGACACTAGAACCAAATAAAGTTTTCAGACAAAAATGAAAAATACCTTTAGATTTTCTCCCAACTCTTAAGCCTACAGGAGTACAAAGTTAGTCATGGAATTAGGGCAATCAGGAAAGACATCTTTGGCCAAGCACAAACATTCCAAAGCAGCAGATTCCAGATGGGAATGGGTTGTCCTATCTGGAACAAGAGGAAAACCTCTTGTTCTCTGCTATCTGAATGAGTATGTCCTAAATACTGTGCTGCACTGTGGACTGGCTTTACATGGAGGAGCAACAGGAATCCAAGTTTTCAGCAGAACTCATGTTCAAGTAAGTCCTTAGCAGAAGCAAAATTTAAAAGTTATTTTAAAAACTTGAATAGAACTTGCATTCTTCACAAATAAGAATGAATGGCTGTGAGATACCACATTAGAAGTTGCCTTTTAAATGCCCCACAAAGTTGGTACAGACTGGAACACAGCCATCATGCTACTAGATCCTTAGGGAGGTTGTGGCAGCTTTTTTCCTTGCCTCCTTCAGCTTTGCAATTGACTGAACTGCTGAGAAGTACCATGTAATGTAATATGGTGCATTAGAGCAATAGAGGTGTATTAAAGGTATTAAGGAGGCAATCAACTGAAAATTTCAAACTAATGTCTTTGGATATTTTTCCTACGTTGCCATTCACAGGATATTGTACATTATTACACATCATTTCATCACCAGCATCACTAAGCACAGGTAATCTTCCCCTCCGCTGAGAGACTAACAGAAGTCAGTGCAAACACAGAGGAATCTATTTGCCACTTGTATATTCTGTGCAGATATACTACCTACGTATAACATCTCAGAACGTTTCTAGAACATCTGAAAATCCAAGGTCATGGAATGATACAAGTCAAAAAGCAAGTTAAAAATCAAAGAGTAATAGCTGAGACTGAATTAAAATATGACTGGTACTCAAATAAAAGTTTACCCAGCTAAAACTTAGATTGATGAAAGTGAGATATGGAACGACAGAATGGCGATAAATCAGATAAAATGTTGCCCCTGGCTATTAAAACAAATTATCTTTGTTATCTCCAAGCAAAGAGAATTAAAACCAACTGATTTTCACTGCCAAACACAAAGACCTTCACGGATACCTTCATGTAGTGTTTGCATTAAGCTTACTTCATTTAAATTAAACCAAGCATACTATTCCCTCATCATACTAGTGTCCCCATGAAATAGGGAACAAGGGAGGACTTGTAAAGTTCTAAAAACTGCCAGTAACTTGAACAGCTCATTTACAATTTAGAATTTTTGTTTAAATGTAACTAAAGCTTATAAAAACAACCAGAAAAAGTAAATTACCAAATTTTAGGCAGAATGGGCAGACTATGTATTTAACCAATTTACACAAAAAGGAACTGAAATTATGTTGTTAAAATGTCCACTGAAGAAATTAATTTTAGTACAGTGACACTTAGCTACTCACTACACAGACAGGACTTCTATTATGTTTATTCTGATTTGCAATACCCAATTTGTGTAAATGCCCACATGTACTAGGAGGTCCTACTACCTCTGTATTCCAGGTGTGAAGAACATCTACCTTCACAATGAACTTTCAGGCACCTCTCTGCTTACAAATGTTGCTGACTTTTGGCAATGTAAATGCAGTATCATTTCATACAATATATATTGATATATGTACTTATAATACATAAAATTATGTTCCTGCATTTGTAGTAGCGGAAGTAACCTGCACGCCATACTGCGTAGCTGCTCATTTCCACCAGCACACAAAATTTAAATGGCATTGTCCATGTGCCTCTTCAGAGTACAAGGTAAAGAAAGACACTGACACACAAACTATTATTTCCCACTTCTAAAGGACATACACAAAAAGGTAGTTAAAATACTCTCTAACATAAAGTGGTTCACAGTCTTTATGACAGAAACATCAAAATTTAGCAAGCAGTGTTCTGTTTTGGGTTAAATGCCGCAAACCTGAATCCATTAATCTTACAGAGTTCCAGCACTGCTTAGTAAGAACGGACTCAAGGTCTTGGCCAGCTTTCAAAGCTGTCAGTCAACACAGGAGGATGGGGGCACAATCCTGGAAGACTTGGACACCCTTCTAGATGAGAGCATGAGAAACAGGATGAAGTTCAACAGTACAAGCAACCCAGTTACAGCACTGGTAGAACAGGAAAAATAAATTGGGCAGCAGCCAGGAGCACAGACTGATTTAAGGATCAGTCTGGATCAGCATATTCCTTTACAAAAGGATGACTGGAAAATGCTAGTTATCTTCAGCAATAACATAAACATTGTCCCAGGGTGCACCAACTAAGTTATTTCCAATTCTTCTTAGTCCTGTACAAAATACACCAGTAATTTCCTCAAACACTAGACTTCTTTTTTTTTTCATAGTCTGATTACCAACATCAGAGAGATCCTGAACTTGAACGCAGTGGGAAACTGTTTTGAAAAACCTGCATAAAAGAAAATTATTTCCTAACCCACCTGCTTCTGTTACTAGTCACATATAATTATAGTGGAAGATCAGGATTGGTTTTTTTTAATGCAGATATTCAGGTACGCAGTATTATGCTACAAACTGTGTTCTCAACTGTTATTTGATAAAGAAAAAAAGACAGATGAACAAAGTGCGATCAAAAAATAAAAAGTCCATTTGCGTGAATATTGCAAGTGTACAGACTTTCAATTTAGAGATTTGCCATGCTTGATAAGCCATGCTTGATTATTTGTTTTGTGAATCTCAGCTGCTAGAATGTTTAAGGAATATTTTAAAAATGTAAGATGTAATTTAAACATGCAAATAAATATTCATTCAAACCACTTTCTTAAAGATATTTCTTCTCAACTTCCTACAGGTGTCTATTGTTGATTACACTCTATTTTTCCCTTTATTTCACATAGCTATCTGATCATCTTATAAACACTGCTATTTCTCTCCTAATCTCATCTGCTGTGACCCCTTTCTCCTTCTCCAAGCAAAATTTTATCTTTGTTTAAATACTCATATTTCCAAAATTACAATTTCTCTGATTTTTGAGTATTTTATTCTGTAACCTGCATTATTGACAATAACTTAATTTTAAACAACTTTTATATTGAACAAATATTTAACCTTATGTCCAATTTGCACCTTGTCTGGCTTCAAAACTTCTTTCATCGCTTCAGAGAGAGGAGGTCTCAATGCCAGTATGATAAGGATGTCATTAAATTACAACAGCATGAAATTAGAAAGTATCTGTAGAAAACTAACATTACAGAGGTGGAAAACTCATTTTAAATTTGCTTGTGGTCTTGACCCAGAAATTCTACTAGCTTCTTAATTTTAAGAAGGCTATAAAAAGTGAGATTATGCTTTTCTATATGCTGTGAAATAGCTTGAATGCATTCTGAGACCAAGATTCATTTTAACTTGTGGTTAATCTACAGGATTAACCAAGTTCAAAACCACAGATTTCACATTTTTGGATCATTTTCTTCACAGTATCACAGAATGGGAAGGTTGGATCATCTGGTCCAATCTCTCAGCTTAAGCAGGCTCATCAACATGAGTCCAGACAGTTCTTGAGTATCTTCAGTGAGGGAGACTCTGCACCTTCTCTGGGCAGCCTGTTCTGGTCACTCACACAGTAAAGAAACTCTTCTCTGTGGTCCGATGGAACTTTCTGTGTATCAGTTCCTGCCCATTGCTTCTTGTCCTGTGGTTCAGCATCACTGAGCAGGGCCTGGCTCCACTCTCTTGGCAACCTCCCTTCAGATACTGACAGACACTGATGCCCTCTTGGTTGTCTCTTTTTGAGGCTGAACAAGCCCAGCTCCCTCAGCTTTTTCTTATAAGAGAGATGCTCCGGTCCCTTCACCATCTTTGTTGATTTACCTCTAGTGAATCCACACTGACTACTCCCGACCACCTCCCTGTCCCCCATGGGGGTGGAGAAGGCCCCCAGGATTTTCCATCAGGGTGATCAAGATCTGTGGTGGGGCTGACTGGCCAGCAGTTCCCTGGATCCTCCTTCTTGCCCTCTTGGAAGATTGGGGTGACATTTGCTTTTTTCTAGTCCTCAGTCTCCTCTCCTCATCACCAAGACCTTTCAAAGACGATCAAGAGCAGTCTAGCTATGCTGTGCAGCTCTCTCAGCTCTCAGCGATGCAACCATCAGGGCCCATAGACTTGTGGGTGTCAAGTCTTCACCACTAGGTGTTCTCTATCCCAATCCTCATTGACTAAGGGAAAATCCTGAAAGTCCATCTTACAACATGCCTTTATCCTGGTCTCCTGAGTCAGACATTCCAGAGGGCTGGTCTTGCCAGCGAAGGAAAGGTGGCATTCTGTACTTCAGCCTTCTCTGTGTCCTCTGTTAGCAGGATCCCCCATCCATTTAGTAACAGGCCCACATTACCCTTATTTTTTCCTTTTATTATTGATGTATTTGAAGAAGCCCCTTTTGCTTTCCCTGACATCCTTGGCCAGATTTAATTTCAGATGGGCCTTGACCTTCCTTGTCTCATTTCTACTTCAATAACCTCTCTATATTCATTCAAGCAGCCTGACCCTGCTTCCATGGCTTGTGCGTTCCCTGCTTAGGCTCGAGCCCAAGCTCAAGGAGTTGAATAACAGGAGTTATTCATCCATACAGATCTCTTGCTGCCTACACCCAAGTTTGCTCATTAGGATGCATCATTCTTGAGCCTAGAGGAAACAATCTTTGAATATCAACCAACTCTGTTGGACTCCTCTTTCCTGCAGGGCCTGTTCTCATAGAGCTCCTCCAAGAATATCACCTAAGAGGCCAAAATTTGCTCTCCTGAAGCCCATGTTTGTGATCTTACTTTCTACCTTACTTCCTCCTTGCTCATACTAAATTCCACAATTTCATGGTCAAGGTCCAAATATTTTGTTTTAATGTCCAAATATTTCCTAAGTTTAATAATAAGCACTATTCTAAGTGGATGACACCGCTAAATCACTGCCGTCCACCTACTGTGTGATTTTCACTTAGAAGGAAGTAATTTGGTTGCATTTGCACACTTTGTTACCCAGTAGCTCTTTATTTATTTTACTAACGAATTGAACCTCCTGTGCATTTAAATGCTTTTGTTTCATTCTGTAAGGAAATTATTGATGTTTTTCAATTAAAGTGTGAGCCCAGAAGGAACTGATGTCTGACTGATACCTGGGGTCAGCAGCCTTGTTTTCCTGAGTAAACAGCTATGAAGAACAGAATCTCAATGTAAATGAGCCACCAGAGGGAGCTCATTCAGCCTGCTGAGTATAATAGAACTATATTGACATTGGCAAAAGTTAATTAAACATTTTTACAGGGGTCACTGACTGAGTTCAAAACAAAGCACATTCCCTGGCTGCAACTCTACATGCCTGAGAAGCTAATGAAATCAGAAAAAGTTATTTCTTTAACAAACATGGAATGTATTTCAGATTGAATAAAGATAATTAAGTTTAGAAATCTGTGATACAGCATTCTTCTAAACAAGCACAAGACTTGTATTTATCCATCCTTGTTTTAGCCAGATAAGAACTTCCAAACCTTATTAAAATAAAGACCAAAAAAAAAAAAAAAAAGGGATTAACTTCGTAATTGAATCTTAAAATTGTGGAAGTATACCAAAAGCAGAGTCACATAACTAGTTCAAAGATATTAATTTCCAATCAAATACAGTTTGGCATTATAATGCTTACCTACTTCTGGCATCAGTTATTATACTTAGATGGCCATTGCCATACTAACTTAGAGTTTATTATCACAATACAGCTTTCTCATTTTAAATTGTAGCAGTTCAGAAAACAAATCTCTCAAGTTCCTGTTCTGAAGGATCCATTGTTTACTTTCAAACTTGAGAATGTTTTTTGAAAACTAATACTGAAATAAACTTATTCAGATTTTTGCTTATTGACCAAGGAATCAGGAGTCTAGCAGGAGCTTATTTTGCTTGTTACTTTTCCATGGAGCTCAGCATCTAACAGTAACTGAGTAACTGAGTAGGGCACATGCAGGAGAAAAAAGTCAATAAAATTATTTCCTAAAGGAAAAGCATCCTCCAACATAAATTCCCAGGCTTATCACTGCAACTCTCCCTATGTACTTCTGAAGATTATTATAATAAATATTCCTTACAAATTAACACACCTCTTCCACAGATTTAATTCTATATTTGTGTTACCCCCATTACCAGCTTTCTAAACACTGCAAGATAAATTTGATCATAATTTTATCTTACCTCTGCCTGCATGCCTTGCTTTGGAAGATAAGATTAAATGTAATGTGCTATTTCATTTATCTCTTCTTTCAGGCTTCAGTAAAAAAACTGAATTTTTACCAATACCACATAAAAGTAGTACTTTTTGGAGTTAACTCCCAAGCAATGTGAGGATACCACAAAAAGCACTTGTTCTGTAATCACACTCCTACTTAACCACTGGAAGAAAATCCAGCCTAAGAAGATACAATACCAGTTACAGTTCTTTTAAGTTCCACTAAGCACTTGAGAGTGCCCACCTCCTCCACACAGCTATTTCACCTTTGGTGAGCATGATTTTTCATCATTTGCCCATAGCAATCAAAAACAATCAGGGAAAAAAGTTACAATTGCTCTCTAGTACACTTTCTGAAGTCATCTTTTCCAGGAATATTTTCAGCTACAAATAAGTTTTTTCTTGTTTTTCTCACTGAAAAACTGTATTTTTTAAAAGAGGCAGAAGTAGTTATTAAGAGCCTAAATTAACAAAGGGTCAGATTTGTCAATCTCCTGATTAAAAACAGCTAATAAATTCATTTTCAGGACTGAAATAAGATTTGCTACCCATACCCCTTGTGCTGCAAACATATGCAGTTTCTTCACATCACACACTGATTACAAGTTTACTTTGTACTGCCGAGTATCTTACTGATTACCATTACATTATCAATTGCCACCCATGTTTTTATAGCACAAGAGTTTAAGATTCTCCAGGAATGACTTCCAAACACTAGCAGCAGTTCCCATGCCATTTATACTCTGCAAAGGAAAACCCAATTTCATAAAGCTCACCTTCATGGAAGTAAGAGTCCTCATCTCCTATTCTCTAAGCAAAAGTATCCCAGATCTGAAAGTCAGGATTACACTGTAACACCTCCAAGATGTGAAACCACTCCTACTTTAATGCTTCTGCGATTTAAAAGCAACCATTAAACACAGGAGCAAAATCACCACCAGAAAATCTACTATGATCATGTTAGAAAACTATCCCTTTCACTCTAGTGATGAATTTAATCTACACTATCTTTGAAAATTTTCTTGATTTGTCCTTTGTTTTCTTCAGAGAGAATTACCAGAAAAAAGACACACTGGATATCAAACATGCTTCATTACATTAACGAACTGGTTCAGATTAAAATAAGAGAAATCTAGAAACAGAAAATATTTTTGAAGCAGAAACTGAGTATTTTCTAAAGTTAGCAAAATCTCTATTTCAGCCAAACCTTTTTTGGGGGAGGTTTTAAAAATTCCTTTAGGGAAGCTTCCAAGATAACATTTCCATGGTTCCCAGAAGCATGAGTCTCAAAGCACCTTGAACAAAGTCTGCACCTTAAAATATTCACAAAAATTACTGAGGCATTTTTTCTAACATCATGTATTGATAAACACTTTGTAGATACTAGTATTTTAATAATCATTTACCTTATAATAATATTCTACCTCATAAACAGATTGTAGAATTTCCGCCTACTTGGCTTTTGCTCCCTCCCTCCAATATTCTTCAGCTGCCTGACAAGGTATTTTATCACCTAAATCTCATCCTACTGGACTTTTCCAGCTTAAGCAGTAAACTTAAACCAGCTTAATCGAAAACCCAGAGCTTTCTTATCTCAGTGAAATTCTCATTTCAGATAGAAAACACAGTTAAAAATGACCCCTTGCTAGATGATTTTCCCTCTCTGGCAGTAAGGAAAACTGAAGTGACACAAAACAGAATAAGACCTATAATTACAATACTGTAACGTGCATTTACCAGAAAGACTAAAAAGCTGCTGTCTGTAAGACACAAAGCAATGAATGAAGCAGTTTTGTTCTCTCCTATTACTCAGCTAAGAATGAAATACTTCCCACAGCCCTGAGCTGTTGCAGTCCCACTAGCTTAAAAAAGCTACAAGATTGTGTCAACTAAGCCACAGCTATTAGTGGCACTGGGTCAAGAGTTTCATTGCATTTGTGACGCAAAGGAAAAATTTCCCCTTACTGCTGCACACTGTGCAACCCACCCTGAATCCAATTAATAGCAGGTACAAATCCCTTTTTAGATCAAGTGCCCCGCAGTTGCAATTTTTGGAACTGTTTGCTTCAGAAAAGCGTTGAAATTTCCCACTGTTGCGTGAGCATGAGTCCCTGGTAGCACATGAGTAACAAAAAGCTGAGAGCTGCCCTCCTCTGAATTGCAGAGCCCAGTTTACTCAAGGCAGAGGATGACTACGGGCACAGCGCACACAGGAGCATCTGCCTTCCATGCTGTCTGCTCAGCTATGGCTGCAATGTCTCCATTTCACCAACACTCCTCTTTTGTTTGTTTTTGTTTGTTTGCTTTAAGTGACTTTCCTTGTCAGCTTCTTGACAAGCAACTTTCTCTCAACCAGAAAATAGAGGATAAAGGACAGAACTACTCAGCTATGTTTAAAGAAAAAAAGCCACTACTGTAAAACTCTATTTTCAACCCACGTGTTCTTTGTATATTTAGATGTCAGGCACTCCTACAGGAAAAATATTTCTTTATATGTGTGCCATGTCTAGAAAATTAGAAACCCAGGCTAAATAAAATTAGAATTTTCAGGCTATATTAACATAAAATTACATTTGTTAAAAAAAAACCAGTAAAAATTCTCTGATTTCAAAGAATGATTGAAACCCTTCCCACCTCAAACTCCTTGCAAAAATAACAGTGCTCAACCTAGGTCTGTTAATACCACCTGTTCTTCCATTCAGGGATGACAATTCTGAAAACACCTAAGCATGGGTATTGGGGTACTCTTCTTGCAACAAACAAAGGAAACTATTGCTATGACTTATTCTAACATCAAGTAAGGTTTTTTTTATATATATACATATATACTTACACATACATACATAGACATGGCTGCAAGGTAATAAACATTCAGTGTGACACTCCCACCCCATCAGGTTCACTTAAACAGTATGAAATCTACAAAACTTCCACCTGCAGAAATATTGATGAAAAGGACACATCACCCAGCTGGAGGAGATGAAGGATGAAGAACAAAAGTGAATGAAGTAATGAAACATGCACAGAAGAAGTAGGTCAGAAACAGGAAGCAAGAGCATCTTAAATGAAAGTGTAAGGAATGAATTTCATAAAATGTAAAATGCTGGCATTCTCATAGCCTAAAATCAACCTAAATAATTCAGTTACAGGTTTTAGTTCAAGTCATAATTACATTAAGATTCAGAATATGTTTAGACACTTTGTTGATGGAGTTATCGTACATATTAGCAAAATCCAAAGTTAGGCCTCAGATGAGACTTATAAGAGCCAATAAGATCATTTTTATTCATTTGTTTACAATAACAAATATTTATTTGTTACTGGTTAAGAATGCATCTCTCCACATGAGTGCACAACTGGCTGCTTCAAAATGTTCAATATGCCATCACTCCACTTAATAATAACAATAATAGTAGTAGTAGTAGTAGCAGCATAGCTGTACTTAAATGCATTTCTCAAGTATAAAAAAAATTTTTATTCATGGTGACATCTTTGAAAATTTATTTATGTGCACTATTAAAAACATTGCAATTCCGAGAAATCTTCCAGGAAAGAAATAATAATAGCTTCCTTTTATATTTTTTTGTCTCGTAATTCTGCTTATGCACAGGTCTTCTCCATTTTGTATATTTAGCTCCATTAAAATACAGTGTGATTTACTTAGGGGGAAAAAAGAAAAAAAAAAAAGCAACATAATCTAAAAGACAATCTCTTCCAAAACAAAAAATCTCAGTCTATGGTCAGAAAAGAATTGCTGTGATTTTGCTTTCCCAAGAGCCGAACATCAGCTTTCAATCTCCTTTTGTGAGCAATGCACTTAGATTTTGTCAGCTCTCAGGAAATGTGTTCATTATATCACCTCACACAAAGGCAGCTCCAGTCTGACACACCAGCACTGCCGCTGCCGAGAGAGCACACGTGAGGGCAGAGCCCTCCTGAGCCCCAGCCTTCCAGTGCCACAGCTGGGCTCCTTCTCCACCACAGGAGAAGGCCCAGCTGTTCCTGTGTGAGCAGATGGAAGCCAGCCTGTTACTGAGCTGGGGAACCAGGAGTCACTCCTGATGGGAGCACCCAGGGAACCCAGGCTGTAAGGGTCACTCCAAGATCTTCCTGCCCGCTGTCAACTGAGCCAAAGTGAGTCATTATAGATAATTAATCCCCTTCTTTAACATGCACACTGCTCTCACCTCTTCAAGGGATCATTTCAACATGAAAGCCAAGTTTATTTCAAAATGGAAGTTGTTGCTATCCTGTTTCTTTGATGGATATACACTGGGGAAATAGTGTATATACAAAATCTAACCCTTAGCCA
Source organism: Zonotrichia leucophrys gambelii (assembly GCF_028769735.1). NCBI lineage: Eukaryota > Metazoa > Chordata > Aves > Passeriformes > Passerellidae > Zonotrichia > Zonotrichia leucophrys. The sequence goes on along the minus strand of NC_088173.1, from coordinate 20,766,803 downwards.
CATAAAATGTGTACAGTCTACCTTCCAAAGCAACAACTTTCCTCTGCAAAGCCAGATGTCTAGACAAATTTCATGCTCTGAAATCAACAGAGAAAATTAGTGCTGTCAGTGCTAACAGCCTCAGGAATTAACTTTCTGGACACTTAACACAAATGAGTTTATCAAAGGAAGTTTTCACTTTAGCAGGAATTCTTAAATGACTTCTGCAAAACATTCCAGGAACAGTATCTTCCACGTGAATAAAACATTAATACTCATCATTCTTCTCTGACCTGTGCAGTGCCAGATGGCTCAGTAGGAAACCCCCACACACGAGAAATCACACACACCTCTAGTCCAGCCATGTCTCCAACCTCTAACAAGATGGCCAAGACATGTTCCAGAGTGTATCCTCTAAGAAATTCTAGCTTTAACTAGAGTTGGAAATGTGAGTTTTAGCCATTTACACACAAAAAATACCACCTATCAGGACTATTTTTCCAGTTGTATCACTAATAACAAGACAATTGAACATGGAAAGGCCAAGGATTGCAGCAACACCTATGCAATAGTAATGAGAGGTAGCAATAGTGCAGAAAACCTTGCTTTCTCAAGATCTTCTATCCAGCTCTGTATGATGCAAATTACGTACGCTGCTGGGCTATTCAACCAAAACAACCCACAAGCTGCTGATACCCCCCAGCTCCCAGACAATAGAAAGCTGCAGATAGCAGCACAAGCAGACAAGTTTTGCTTGTTTATTTACTTTCAGAATATAGACTTTTTCACTGATTGATCACAAAAGCAGAAACACATCAGTATTCCTACTGCCTTCCTGTCTGTTTGCCAGTAATTTCTAATGTCACTCTTCAGGCTGCCTTCTGTTAAATAAACCTTCTGCTAATAGTCACAGCCACAAACCAAGAGCTGTTCAAAGAGGGTATCTTGAAGAGTGGGGGGGTACAAAAGTCATATAAAATCTAAAAAATACAAACAAGCTATCAGAGATTACTGCACAGCTGAAAGTCAATGCTCACACAATGCACACATGATTTAAAAAAGGAAATAAAAACAACTCAATCTTGCAGCTACACAGACCTGACATTAATGCTAAACTAGTTAATTGAGGAGCAAAAGCACCTCTTGACATTCTAACTATTTTCTAGCTAGCAATTTCTTATGATTCATGCAGTGTAGGTTTACCTGAAATAGACTACAAGAAGAAACTGCAATCAAAGTAATTACAGAAGTATGAATTTGCCTCTCCCATTCAAGTTTAGAGGCAAGAGCTTACACATTTTTTTCCAGGAAACAGTGAATCATTCAACCATTCTCACACGAATCAGCCCATAAAAAAAGTGCTGTCTTTGGTTCATTACAGTAATCAGCAATTATCCTCCAGCTCTGTGGAAGGCACACGTAGGCCACAATCATGACAGTCCTTCCAACTCTATCAGTAGTCTAAAACAAGAGTAATCCTGCAGATTGACATTTCCTGAGACCGTCACCTAAAACCTGCCTTCAGAGGAGGAAGACACAACACTCAGTGTTGTCGTCATCAATTTTTAGCCAACACGAAGGAAATAAATGGAAGTTGCTTCTCTACCAATGTGAGATTTCTCAGGAGTGCTCTGCTTTCAGTAGGTGCAAAGGAGCTCCCCAGAGAGAAATGTGCTTCTGTGGGCATGCTGGAGGTCCTGATGCCCCCCTTGCACCTCTATGACAACACAATCCTTCCACACTGTAAATTATTGCTACTGGAGTTGAACCTTTTGTCTGCTGAAAGGAAGCTGAAACAAAGTTTTCTGCTTGAAGTCAGATAATATGAGATGTAGACATACAACATAATACCACATCTCACCCAAAACTAGTGTATTTGTTAAATTAGACCATAAAGAATTTTCTTTGTACTTTTTCTGGTATCATTAAGAATCTCGTTATAAAGTGCATTATTCTTGGCAGGACAATTATTTGCAAACAGACTCGGAAAAAAATTCACAGGCTCTCAATCCCAGGTAACCTTTCCTGTCAAAGGACTAAATGTGGAGTAATAGTCAATGCGTGTAACAAGCAGGCTAAAAATGACAGGCTACACACCAAAGCTTATTCCTTCCCTCCCAAGCTAATTCTGCAGCATGGTCAAGATAGTCAAGAGGAAGAGATGCAAATTCAGTCCTGAGAGAGGCTGAGAAGCCAAATCTTGTTGCACTATTTGGAAGCATATACTGTACTCACACTGTGCCAAATGAGGGAATCAAAACATTTATAACTTCACCCATACATTCTCTAAACCTACACATAATTACCCAGAAACTTACTAATGATAAAATATATAGAATTAATGCATATTTGCACAACACTGAAAATAAACTAATAAGTTTCTTCTACTGAATTTGAAAAACTTTAAACCAATCAAAAATAACAACTATTGTTCAGAGGTACTCACATCTTGTATCATTTCCTTTCTTCCCTCCCCCTGGACCTCAATTTTTTTTTATTCATTGAAACAGACTATCTTATCTTCCCTTCCTGAGAATTCTTTCCAATATTTTTTCTTTTGTTTGTGTCTTTTTTCCCCATCAGCTCTTTTTCAACTTTAGCACTGCTTAGGTCATGAGGAGCCATCAAACCCTTAATTTTTAAGGCATCTCAGAGAACTCTCCAGATTTCCCTTAGTTCAGCAGCTAATGAAGCCATGCCTGGTGGACTATGAACACTGTGCACCTGCTGATATCTACAGCATCATCTTGATATCTACACATGCATTGTGACCTGAGATTCAGGAAGTTTATGCCTAGAGAAAATATTAACTGTATACTGACTGTAAAGAATAAAATATTTTGGTTTAGTTTAATCAATGCTCTTTACTGTGTCAACATATTTAACTTACAGGACACTTTTCCCTGACCACTACTTTCAGTGAATATCAGATACCACATACTTTTTAAAACAAAGAAACTTTATGGAGCCTGTCCCCTTATTTCACCTTCAGCAAATCATAGTTAATAGGTCTGATTTTAACAAAGCATGAAATTACACCTCAGCACAGCAAATTAACAAGCAACAACAGGGACAGCTGTTGTATTTCTTGTTGTCATCATTTCAGATATATCTATTTATATTCCTCAGTATACCCCTTATTAAAAAAAATCTACATAATAAGTAATGAAGCAAAACATGAAAGACCTTTGCAATAATTCTATTCTCCTTACTCTGCAATTTAGGTTTGTACAAACTTATGACCAGAAAGATGCCTATAGTATGCAGAAATGCTACAAGTAAAACTTGTATTTCCCTGAATATAGTGACAGAAGCTGACATGAAAACATATGCCAGGTAACACCTGATATTAAATTTTAAATCTAAGTTCAGTTCAGAAAGACAAGAGGCAGGTATAGGGAGAGCAGGGAAGATTTACTCCCTGGTGATCAGTGAAACTTTAATTAGAGCTGTGCATGACACTCCTTGAAAATTAATGTGCTCTTAGGGTATTGGAATTTTCTACAGCAAAAAAAAAGCCTGTGTTAGTGTTCACCAGTTTCCATAGACAGTACTTCAATTCTCACTACTGATTTTGGTAGTGTCTTTTTGGGGTTTTTTAGTCTTTCCTTTTGCTGCACTTTCACTGGACTCTCACCAGGATGTCCATATAATTGACCCAACCCTGTAGCTGTGAATGAAGAGAAAGTATTCCAAATGTATTTTTTTCCCCAGAGGGCATGAGAGGAATAGGAGAAAAAGCTATGTTCTCAAAGATTCCCTTCTCAAAGGCAATTACTCAAAGAAAATGAGGAACGCTTGATGCTGTGCATCAACAAAAATGCCTTTCCTAAATGGGAATAATTTATTGTGCAAACAGAATATTTCTACTCTTACATTTCTGCCAAGGTCAATGACTATCATATTAAGAACTTGTGGTTCATATTTAGAACTTCCAGTTCTTCTATAAACATACAGCAGTAGACTTCGTGCTACTCCTTATTTTACACAGAACATATTATGATGGGTATAATTTTGATCTTTTTAAGCACAGGACTGAAATATTATTTTGATAGTGACTAGCTGAACATAGAAGAATCCAATTGCAGGGGAGAAGGTTGAAAAAGATTCTTATTTACTTACTTGTGGCTTTTCAGTACTTAAAGGGAGCTTATAAAAGAGAGGAAGAGTAACTTTTTACACAAGTGGAAAATGATAAGACAAGTGGGAAGAGTTTTAAACTAAAAGAGGGGAGATTTAGATTGGATGTTAGGAAGAAATTCTTTATTCAGAGCTAGGAAGGCACTGGAACAGGCTGCACAGAGAAGCTGTGGCTGCCACATCCCTGGAGGTGTTCAAGCCCAGGTTGGATGGGGCTCTGAGAAACCTGGTCCAGTGGAAGCTGTCCCTGGCAGGGAAGCTGGAATGAGATGATCTTCATGGTCTCTTTCAACCCAAACCATTTTATGTTGCTATTTGATGCTATATGATTTGTTAGTCAGCTAATATTAATAGAAATAATACATGGAAAGTCCTTTTGAAAGAAAAATGTAACAACTACAAAACTGATCATAATTAATTGCTGTCACAATCTACAAATCTCAGTGAGTTATGTTGTTGCTTGTCTGTGTATCATGACAGCCAATCTTACAATACTAATTAATTAATTCAGAATATTGGCAGGTTCATTAAATGTATAACAGAAAAGCTTCTAATCCATATGCAAATCAGCAGTATGGAATTATTTCTAGCAAAAACACAAATAAGTTAGAACTATGTAATGGTTAAAAATGCTAGATTTCTCTGTCTTGTTGCAACCTGTACTCATACAATAACAACAATAACATCCCTTTCCTCCCTATGTTGTTTTTTTTCTGTTTACACCAATACCATGGCTGAGTATGTGAATTACAAAATCAGTTGCAGTCTACAGTAAGAAATAATATTGGATATTGCCAGCTCTTTAACCAGACTTCAGAATTGTCTATATACAGTAATAGACTATGCTTCAAATATTTTAGATCAGGAAAAAAGTACATTCTTCTGCTATTCTGTCCTCAAATGCAGTCACACTATTTAAATCAGCATGTTTGCAGGATTCCAAACAATGCATCTTTTGTCTGGGAAGCTGTAAATGTACTTCATTGCTCAGTGTGCAATTAAACACTCAGCATTTGCATCCTGTCAGGGACTTTTCTCCATGTTCTCACCTACGATTTTTCCAAGTCACTTGCAAGCACTTTTGTCCCAACTGTTGTCTCATCTTCACTGAACATAAATATCTCTAATGGACACACACCCACCCACATGCATACATTTACATGTGCACACAAAATACTAAGATTTCTCAGGGAGATATGAAGAAAATAACAAGGGTAATTAATTGAAAGAGAAGACAAAACTGAAATAATTTAGCCTATTCTACCTCAATCTTATCATTTGTGTTCCTTTAAGGCTACTGTTATGACATGGGAAATCCATTTGACTACTGCTAAGTAATTAAACCTCTCAAATAATACTGAAAATCTGACTAATTCAGTTACTAAGACAGCATTATCAGAGGAGCACTTTTTCTTTTCTCTTCCCTGACTAATTGTAAAGTCTCCTTCAATTATCCTGAAATAGCCCATCTGGATTCCTTGACAAAACCTAAAGAAATGTTCCAATGTTGGAGTAATTTTAATGCACTTAGGATAACAGGACAATTGCTGAAGTTGCATCAGCACTTTGTAAATATTTATATAATAAAGACAATAACATTCTGTTTCTACTTCACAACTGCAGAATTAAGATTTTAATTTCTAACAGATTTGCTTGTATTGGTACTTACTTTATGGTTGTCTCTAGTTATATCAGAGCAGTAAAGAAATACTGAGACAAGAAGCACATTTTGAAGAAAGTCAAATAAATATCAGCAGTTTTTCTGAAACTACATAAGGAGCTTGAAATGTGGAGGGCTATTGTTTGCAAGTTTTTGTTTGGTTGAAGATTTTATGTCAAACTAAATTATCTTTGCTGCCCTTGTAGAGGCGTTGTTGCTACTTTAAAATAGAGTGCTAGGTAACAAAAAAAATCTGAAATTATTATTTTTAAAGGATTAAACACCTACTATCAGTTTTGAAACATTTTTCAGTAATGCTTTCCCCGTTATAATTTTCAAGAACTTGCTATCTAGGTGATGCATAGTTCAACTATGATAATTACATACAAAAGGGAAAAAAAATCAACATATTGCTGAAATTGCAGCTTGCAAACTCTCAATCTCCTTCAGGGTATACTTTTTTGGCATATTTACATATTTTCAAATTATACCTTTTGACAGGGACTAAGAACTTCTATATTCTAAGCTCTGACACCACCCACGTGAATCTGCCAAAACCAAGCCTGATGGTTTTGGTTCCTTGTGTAAAATGGATCTTTTAATATTTTTCTTGCCATTTTGCTAAGAGAGCAAGTTCATATCTCCCACTTTAAATATTTTGATGTGGACAATTAGATTTAGGATGAAAGCCACAGTTTAAATTTGTAGGTGGAGTTTCTTGTGAGATACATACAAAATTAAATGAGTTCATTTTAGCTTGAAGAAAATTCTTTGCCACAAATGACACAATTGTAAAGGGCACTATCATATAATTGAAAAACACTGAATCCCGAAGATGTCTCAGTCACAGCAGGCACCTGTACATGAAATCTTTGCAAAGAGCTTTCAGTGGTAGTTTCACACTCTCATACAAGTTTGAATAATTTTTACCATTTGCTTTTAAAATAGTTCCTGAAAAACAAGTAATTGTAGTTTAGAATGCATCACAGTGGATGCAAAATCTGTAATGAAACAGCATGAAAATCTTGCTCATTGGTTTCTAAACCTTAACAGGTTTTACAGAAAATGTGAGATTTAGTTATTTACTTAGAGGAAAAAAAATGTTTGTTTGGGCTTTACTAAAATACAGAAAGTGAATAATAGCACATGTTACCACATAATGCACTTGGAAAGGTTTTCTTCACAATTAAGCTGCAAGTCAAAATGCCAAAATAAAGTTGTCTTTTCCCATCACAGTACGATACAACTTAGCATTTAACATCAGAAAAGAAGAACTTACAGGTAAAGCAATCTTTTAGAAAATTTCTGCTGTGACAGAGCTTCACATGACCTTTCACATTACTTCCTGGGTTCATTTCCTAGAAGAAACAGAAACAAGACACATATGAAACCAGTTGCAATGTTAAGATAGCACCTATTTCATTGCCTTAAAACAGGTTATGAAGCAAGGTTTGGAAAACTTTGTAGGCTGGTGTCTTCCAAAAGGCATAACCTAAAGTAAAAATTTGGACTTGAAAGGTAATCTTAAATAATTTTTATCAAATCCTGTACCAGACACTGATACCCATTATCTTTTTGTAGACTTTCTGACTGATTTGAGATTACTCCATGACCTTCCTGAGTACAGGGAAACCACAAATGATCTTTCCTCTATTCATCACACTGGTACAAAAAGCCTTTGCATAGCCAGCTAACCCATATGGCATTGGCAGGATAACATTCAAAAATAAACAAGGCTTAATAAAACAAATTTTAAAAAAAGCCAAAATGTGTGATTAGTTCTCCAGCAATGTTTTTATACATATTTGTTCACAAAACAAAGAGTAAAATACATAAAACACCTAACTGAAACAGTTGTCTCATAAGAATAGCAAATAGAAGCTCTGTTCTGCAAGGGACTCGAGCCAGCACAAGAATGGAGGTGCAGAGACACCTCTGGTGGGCATTTGCAGCAGGAAGCTCCCTGCTGGGGGGAGGTGAATCCCACAAGCTGCTGCTTGGGGAGGTTTGCAGCCTGCTGGAAACTCAGGTCAGGACATTGCAGAAGGCTGCTGCAGGCTATGACCCTCTGCTGCTCTTCCATACAAGTGACACCAGAGGCAATGAAGAAAGCACTGAGCATTGATTATGCTGCTAATTGTATGGGGGGTTGGGGTCAAGTCCATGGAGACTCCAGGCAGTTTTCCCCTCAATCCTTCCAGAAAGACAGAAGGGTGAAAAAGGAAGTAACAGATCCCATAAGAATTTGTTGCGCGGTCAGTGTGGGCTACAGGGTTTTAGATTTTTAACAATCATGGGTTATTCTACAAGGACAGAGGATGGCTTAGCAGAGATGCTGTCCACATAAGTGGAGAAAAACATTTTGACAACAGGCTGGCGAACCCAGTAATGAGAATTCAAACTAGAAACAATCAAGAGAAAAAGTAAAGGACCAGGCTGGCAAGCAAAGAGTATGGGGTAATGTCAACAGGAAGAAATTTGTAAGCAAAAAACCAGGGCTGTAGGGGTTCCACCCCAACTGTGTACATGTACATCGGGAAATGCCTTCCAGGCAGAATTATGGTAAAGGTGTTCTATCTTTTTGGGAAAAAAGCATACTCTTCTGCCTCTTCAAATAGCCTGTTTGCTAATGCACACAGCAGAGCAAACAGGATGAATTATGAGGTCTGCATGTAGTTGGAGAATTTCAACTTTACTGGGATCACAGACATGAGTAGACAGCTCATATAAACTTGAAAAGTAAATGTTTCAGCTGGTGCTGCACAGCATAAGGAAGGCTATGGGCAATGGTCTCCCCATCACAAGATATAATGAAAAGATATCTCCTGATGGAGACTGTCACAAAAGTTATGAAGAAGGCCAATACACTGAATGCCCTGTTCATCTCACTTTTCACTGATAAAACCATCCCTCAGCTATCTCAGGTCCCTGAAAACCATAGGAAAGCCTCAAGCAAGGCAGATTTCCTCTCAGTGGAGGAGAGACAGGTTACGAAGCATTTAAACCAACTGGACACACACAGATCCACAGGCCATGATGAGATGGACCACACATATTGAGGGTTGGCTGATGTCATTGTGAGAGTACTCAAACACTGAAAGACCAAAAAGAATAATAGAGATCAAGGTGAGGGGAGAAAACTCTGAGGACTGGAAGAGAATAAATATCACCTCTGCTTTCAAGAATTCAGTCTCAGCCTCACCTCAACTCCTAGCAAAGGAATGGAAAAAATAAACCTAAAAGCTATTGCCATACAAAGGAGGAATAAGAATCTATCTGGACATGGTAAGCATGAATACATGGAGGGGAAATTGTACCTGACCAACCTGATAGCCTTTCACAATGAGCAGGCTGACCCAGTGGACCAGGACAGAACACTGAACATTGCTTATCTTGGCTTTAATAATGTTTCTGTCACAGCCTTGCATTGTCTTCCTCCTGAAAAACTGATGAAACACAAAACAGATGAATGGAGAGTAAGGCAAACAGAAAAGTGACTGAACTGCTGGCCAAAAAACGTGGATCAGCAGCACCACGTTCACTAGAGGCTAGTCATCAAAGGCACACACCAAGTGTCAATACAAAAGCCAATACTGCTCAGCAACTCATCAATAACTCACAAGCTGAGACAGAGTGCATGGATACTACAAAACTAAGAGTGGCTGATACATGCCAGGTTGTCCTGGCATTCAGAAAAACCTTGACAGGCTGAGAAATGGGCCAACAGTGACCTCATGAAGTTCAATACTGGGAAAAGGTGAAGTGCTGCACTTGGCAGGAAGAATCCCAGACATGTTGGCAGAAAGGACCCGAGGGACAACAAGCTGGCCATGAGCCAGCAGTGTGCCCTTGCAGCAAAGAAGCTCCCCAGCAACCCTCGCTGCACAAGGAAGAGCATCACCAGCACACTGAGGGAGGACATCCCTCCTCTCTGCTCAGCACTGCTCAGCCATCCTGAATGCTGCAGTGGGCTGCCCAGAACTGGGCCCTAGAGAGACAGAGAGTTACTGCAGCAAGGCCAGCTGAAGTTTGTGGAGGTAAGTAAAGGATTGGAGCACTTTTTGTATGAGGAGAGGCTGTGAGAGGTGGGGGCCTTGAGAAGAGAAGGCTCAATGGGATCTGTCCTGTGCTTATAGACACCTGATCAGTGGCAGAAAAAGGAGAGCAGAACTTTTCTCAGTGGTATCAAGTAAAAGGACAAGAGGCAACAGGCACAAATTAAACACAAGATATCCCATTTCAACATGATGATTTTTTTTTTCTATGGGGGTGGTCAACCAATGGCGCAGGATGCCCAAGATGCATCTCCATCCTTGCAGGTATTCAAAACCCCACTGGTCACAGTCCTGAGCAATGTGTGCTAGGTGGCCCCATGACCCTGCTCTGACCAAAGGGCTAGACAGTCTCCAGAGGTCTCTTCCAACCACAATTCTATGGTTCTGGAAAGCCATTTATTTAACTGGTCTCTGCTTAAAATAAATTGAAAAGAGGTTAAATTAATCACCCATGAAATCTCTTCTCCACAATGCATGGGGGAAAAATTGTACAATTAGCTAGTGTAAATACACTAGCTGTAGTACAATACTAGCACAATACAGCTAGTGTAAAAGGCTTTAAAAGGTTATAGCTGAAAGCTAGAAATATATAGGAACCCTGACGCTAATGAATGTCAACATGTCTTTTGGACTCCTGGATATCGATGGCAGGATTTTAAAACGGTAGATTAAAAGCAACAGGAGAAATTCAGATACTCTGATCCAATTAATTGTCTCTCTGTCTGCAGATATTCAAAGCCCAGCTGGATGTGTTCCTGTGTAAGCTGCTCTAGCTGACTCTGCCTTGGCACGGGGGTTGGACCAGATCATGTCCAGAGGTTGCTTTCAACCCTAAAAATTCTGTGAGTCTGTCATTGTTAAAGATAAAAAATTTTCTCCAATAATTTCTGCTGCTAACACTTCTAGTTTCCCATGAGAAAGCAGAACATAAATAAACATAGAACTTCAGATCGGTATTCACATCCGATATTTAAAGTTTACTAATAACAAATGTATCAAATTTATTTCCTTTCCTAATGGAAAGATACACTGAAAAGCAAACAAACCTTGCTCTGACCAGTCAAAATAGCTGGCTAACATGCACTCTAAAAATGTGAATCACCTGCATGGTGTTCAGTGGAATAGAATTTCATGGCATTTTATACTAAATGCAAACATCAACACCTATGTAAGCACTAATAGGTTGACGTCAACATCTCCCAAAGAATTGTTCCACTCGTGGAGACATCAACCTGTGGAATAAGTTTTGTAAGTCATGAAAAACAGAAGCACAATTAGATTAGAAAATCCAAAGAAATATCTAATAATCAACATATTACTTAGAGGAAAAAAACCCCTTTAGCAATTGAAATCACACATCTTCAAGGGATCAGATAAAGCTTTTATTTTTCCATAAGCTTTTTCTTTATGCAAGTTTGAATTTGAGTTGTTGAAAAGATATGATTACAAATTATATTTTAAATTTTCTAATGACCTGTCTCCTTAGAGAAAAAGATAAACAGCATGTGCCTATTTTATTTGTCGCCAGGCAAAACAAAGAATACAAGTTAAACAGAAATACAATGTATTTCTGCACATAGGTACTCATAAAAAGGCATGCTATATGTAGATAGTCATATGGGCATCTTTTGTGTTCATGTTGCTATGGAAACAAACTTGTTTGTAACCAAACATGTTTACAAAGATATTCTAGCTCTTAAACACAGTATGAGTCTTATCTTTTTTATTTCTTAAATCAAGGATAAAAGCTGGTTTATAAGGTTATAGAAGAGCTGCCAGTAGCCAAGCGCATGTGAAGCTAACAAAATTATAGCATCTTAAATACAAAGATTTTTCATTTCATAGTGTTTGTGTACTTAAATGTAACTTCAGAGACTAGCCCCAAACAGCAGTAGATTATGGCAAAAGTAAGGACAACACAGATTTTGCATTATACAGATGAGGCAGATAAACCTGGCATTTTCTTTGATTTCTTGGAAACAAAATTTATAGGAAACTTTCACTGTGGAACTACTTCTATGAAACAGCACACCCATTAAAAAAGAGCAAATCAAAGAACTATATTATATAGACTTAAGTTCCTGTTTTCCTATTTTTTCACAGAGCATTAAACAATCTCTATTCAATACCTGTATTTGTTTTATTTATCTTGGTCCATCTGCTCTGCAAGTGTTCTTGCAAAGCAGTTTCCCATGGCAACACCAAATATCACACAGTCTCAGTCTTCTGTCAAAGCCCTTCTAACTGATCCATTCCTGAATTTCAAACAGCATATTTTTCTGCAGTATTTAAGTAAACAATAAATGAAGTATTTCTTCAAGCAAAAAAAAAAAAAAAAGACATGAATGAAATAAAGACCCATGAATAAGCTCCTCTCTTCAGGCATTTACTTTTTATTTTATTGTTTTAATAATTTAATTTTTCAAGAGTATTACATTTAAATGATCTAAAGCAAGGTGGGAGAGAGAGGTTATTTTAAAACCCTGTCAATATGATGGTAGTCTTTATATAATTAAAATTTCAAAATCATTATGTTGCATGTAGCAAAACAAATCCTGCAAAAGTTTTAAGAATAAGGAAATAATATGCTGAAATGTAAGTTTTGGAATGAAAAGACCACAATGGCTGCTTACTGCGGGACAACTTCTGATAGCTATCATCACCTAGAAAATATTACTAGCCAGCCCCTCTAATTTTTACATCCTCATATTTATAATGACCAAAGAAATGTAAATAAGAGGAAAATTTATCTACACATTTTCATTCAAGATAAACCAATAACACTGATTTCATGAAAGTAACTCCTACTTTACCTGAGATTCTATCTTGAGAACCCATTCTCCCTGAATTAAGACATGCAAGAAACATACATTTTTAAGTGAAGTTCTGAAAAACTCTCTGAAGTAAGCATCAAAAAATCCCAAACTCTTCAGTAAATATCACCCAAGTCCTAAACACACTCATTCTGGATGAAATTGCAACAGAGGCATTGTTCAAGCTGCACATTAAAGAAGAAATGTTCAGACTTAGGAAAACTGGCCTACTGAATTTCTAAGTCTCAAATCTTTTATTTTAGATTTGTCTGACCAAAACCAAGATCAGCTAGGAACATATCCTGTGGAGATCTCAAAAATAATCAGACCTTCTGGGCCATTCCTACACAACACAACACTTTAGTTTAGAGCCTAGAGCTACTTCAAGAACTACTACAACTGAGCAACCTCAGATCCACAGCAAACAACAGGATTAAATTCCCACAATAATTTTCCATCAGCATCCCCTCCTGTCCTGGTTATGGCTGAAATAAAGTTAACTGTGTCCTCAGTAGCTGGCACAGTGCTGTGCTCTGGATTCAATGCAGGGATAATGTTCCTATCACACTCCTGGTTTTGGTTGCTGCCCAGCAGTGCTTACCCCTAATCCGGGACTTCTCAGAGCCTCAGGCTCTGCCAGTGAGGAGGGGGCACATGAAGCCATGGGAGCACAGCTGGGACAGCTGACCTCAAATGGCCAAAGGGAAATTCCACATCCCAGAATGTCACACCCGGGACATAAACTGGGGGAAGCTGGCTGGAAGGGGCTGATCACTACTTTCAGAAGGGCTGGGCATCCATGAGCAGGGGGTGAGAAGCTGTAGTACCTATTACTTGTTTCTCTTGCTTTTAGTCATAGAATCTGTCCTCTCCCTTCTTTTCATTACTAATAGTATAATTAGGATTATTTATATTTTATTTTGTTTCAATTATTAACCTCACAAACCCTTAATCCATAAACCCTACTTTTTTACCTGATTCTCCTCCCCACTGGAGGGTAGAGGCAGGGAGTGGGTGAGTGGCTGCCTGACACTCAGTTGCCAGCTGGGATGAAATCACCCTACATTTCCCTATAATTTCCTTGGGTTATTCTTGGGTTTTCCAGGCACACTCATCTGCTCACCTTGGAATTTGGCCCAAACATGTTTTGCAGATTAGTCTACATTTCTGGTCTCTATGGTGAAATTCTGTACAATGATTCTGCTATTTTTAGGTAGAAGGCTTCTTTACATGTTTTAGACATAAATAACACCATGGACAAAGGAAGCAAAATATGGCACTTCTACAGAGCACAGGGCAGATCTACAAAAGGAGTAGAACTCAGCCAGTCTGTTGTGCATGCACCAAGTCAGTCCACTTCATGAATATATGCAAATATTGCTGGAGGGATAAACCAAAACACAAATACAAGACCCCTCTGCCTGCAAATAAGAGCAGATAAATATGCCTTTACACCACCTGTATGCTCAACTGCTACCTTTCCTGTGGTTTACTACCCATAGCCAAAGTACATGGCTGAAAATTATCTGTGTACAGACATGAACAAGAGATGCATTTTATCATTCCACTCTAAAAACTTTTATTCTGCATTTTTAATAGGCCATTGAAATAAGCCTGTGGTTAATGAGTGACATGTTTATGATTCTAATGCATTTTATTTTCCAAGCAAAGACAGGTAGTAGAACTGATTCCATCAGTCACTAGGGTCATCCTAAAAACTGCTAATTCAATCCCTAATTGTATAAGCCTAACCATGAATGTGTTTTATTATTTTTCACTGTATTCAAAGTGTTTCTCTTGAATACGTAGGTTGGTTTTCTTGGTTGTAGGTTGGTTTGTAAGAAAATCAAAGTTAAAAATATTTCAGTCAAAATTACAGTGAAAGCTATAAAAAGAACATTAATTTTTTGTCAAACCACACATACTTTGTGTTTACCTATCCATAGGAGGATTCAATTTTGACTCATTTTAAAATACCATGGTAAAAAGATCAGAGATGACATTACCTGCAATAGTAAATTGCATCACATGCTACAGCCTGTGATACATGTGAGATGAACTGGCTAAAAACAGAGCCTGTTTTCAAAAATATTTTTCAAATATGCTACTTCAAAAGTTATGATTTAATCTAATAATAAAATAGAAATTCTTAGAGGACTAACATCCTGCTTTTTCTGAAAATCTGAAAAGCAATAATAAAGACTTTAAGTTATTACAATCTATTCTGCAAATGGCTAAGCAGCCAGGACCGTGTTCATTTATGCTTTGTCCTTTTAAGCTTTCAGGGTGCTGCGTAGCCATAGTAACTATGCTTTTTCTCTGCAAAATCCATTAGCTGGTTTCAGTCTGGGATTCAATACTACCATAATCAAAGCCAAAGATGAAAAAAAAAATTGTGATTAAGAAAAAGATTGTTGGTGACAAGCATTTCTTTTAAAAGCAATTTCTGCATATCTATGCTTTATACACAACAGCAAAAGAAACCAAAAGATTAAAAGGACATCAAAAGATAAATTCAAAATTAATTTTAAAACTAGGTTACCACCAGGAATTACAAACTACTTCAGCAAACTTGATAGTTCAGAGGACTAGGATAAGCTCTATCCTGCATTCTATTTGTATCTTGTTTTGAGTCACAACAGCACTAAACAAGTTCAAATGCAGGCTCAGTCCTGACACTGGTTACAGATAAACTAAACCAATGACATTGACACTGTTTGCTTGAATCGTAATTAAAGAAGGTACACTTGCTAACCAGGAGGAGGCACATTTTTTGCAAGCAATTGGATATATTCCACAGCTGGATTTTGAAAGTGTAGGAATCTATTCCACCAACCATTAATTTAAAAATAAATTCCTTGAGTCTTTGCACTGAATACCATGTTCCTTAACTGAAAATTTTCATTGCCTCCTCAGCTATTTTACTGTTAGTTCATCCTCTGCTGATTGTTCAAATTCCATCTGCTTCTGCATTACATTAGAATCAAACATGATTCAAAGCTAGGATACCTGCCATGGCAAGAGTGTGCATATTTGGGCTGGGGAAGGGGAGAATATCCCCTAATAAGAGAAAATTATCCATAATGGCATTTTATTTCTGCATTCCAGCTTCATATCCTGCCATAGCCCTTCTTGCAACAAGCAACAACAAAGAATGGCAAGGCTGTGGCTGTATAGGGTAAAGACAGACTGCAATACTACTTTTAAGAGACCACAAAAATTACAAAATGAACTCATACTTGCATTCAATAGAACTTAAAAAAATAAACTTCATGAGTTACCTGAATCTAAACCTTCTCCTTTTTCCCTGTAATACACAACTTGTAAAGCCCTGACTTCACTGAAGTTAACAGCAAAACTGCCATAACCTTCACTAGAGCAAAGATTTCACCCATGTATATTTAATGACAAGGATGACACAAGAGAGGATTAAAGGTCATGCTTTCCCTGTCACTACAGCAGAGGACAGAGTCACATCATCATGGCTCCTACACCCAGCTTGTCCAAGGATTCTGTGATCATCAGCCTGCCCTGGTCTACATCAGAATGACAGCACTTTCTGGAAGTCACAGTGTAAACAACACTAACAGTTTCCAGGAGTTCAACTCTCAAAGAAAGATGCATAAAATGCTTCTTTCCAAGTACTCTTGGTTCTGCCTTTCAAAGAAGAACTGCCAGAGGCTCACCTTTACCTCAAAACACTATGAGCATACTGAGGAAGTCAGGGATGTCCTAAACAGAACATTTTGACAAGAGACTCTGTCATTAGCACTGACTGCAGAATTTCATCCAATCAGCTGCAGAACAAAGCACTTCTGTATATATTGACAGAATACTCCATGAACTGCAATATTAGGAGAAGATAGGTCCTTTGCTTTTTCCACCCAGTCTTTCGGATGCAAAAACTCATAACAGGAAGCAGCAGCAATGGTAAAAATCACAGAAATCAAATCCAGCACTGAATAGTATTTGGAAAAATAGAATTCCAAAAAAACCCCACCAAAACAAAACAAAAAACAACCAAACAAAAACTGCAAAAACAACAAATCAAAAAAGCTGGAGATTTCATAAAGTGGTGTAGGCACTCCCAGCAGACTTGCAAGTGTTGCAGAATCCAATGAGAGCTTTTGCAACTAACACAGCTTAGAATGCCTTGAAAAACACCAAAAATTTTCTGTTCCCACAGGCTTTAAATCAAAATACTTTACAGCATTGTCTATGTACATGCCTGTTTAGGTAACTTTAACATTCACCCACAATTACTCCATAAAATTTTTCTGTCAAAATTCAAAAGCCATTTTCCCTTCTTTTTCTCATTAAGCTGAGAGAGACACCAAAATTTTAGGGTGCTTATTTTCATAGCCTTGGTTTTTCCTGGATTTAATTAAGGTGTTAATGCCTTTCAAGACCTAAGAATAAGCCACAAGTTTTAAGTTATGAGGAAATACAAGCTAAACTTATCTTTAAAACCTGAAGTACCTATTAAAATAAACTTGGAAGAGAACTGGTCATTGGAAGTTTTATTTTGTTTGGCATTAGAAAACAAAGGAACTTCACACCATAAAAATATCTATTTGTCATCTTCATCTGAGGAAGCTCTCTAAGGATGTTTTCTATGTCCAAGGATATCACTTCTTTCACATAAACCTCCCTGCTTACTCTCCATTCCAGTATCTGCAGTTGCCATAGTTACCATTTTGCACGACCACACTGTGAGTGGTGACCTCACTTTCAATAAATCCCCAAAGGCTCAAAGTTTGCAAAATATTTCAAGGTTTGTGCAGAAATTTTGCCATGAATTTTCACTAACACACTGGCAGGTGCCAAGGCACTTTCAAACAATGTCTCTTTTTGAAGACTGTATATTGTATTTGCAAACTTTCAGCCACAATGAGAATACAGGAAGTGAATGAAGGTATAGGAACCGGAATCACAGCAAAAGTCATTAAATATATTCTGAGAATTTCAACATGCAATTTTCATTATGATTCAAAAAGTTTTAAATAAGGAAGGTGGTCCAAGTAGAATCAGGTTTCCTCTTTCCAAATTCCAAAAATGACAAAGAAAAATCCTTAAAAATTCCTAAACCACAAGTTAGTAAACAGGACCAAGTTACAGCATTAATGGATTCACCTTCCATAGATGCTTTCATCATAGCTACCATGAACACAAAAAACACAATCAGAAATCTTTCTCTTGAGCTTGACAGATGGCAAAAACAAACCATGTCATGACTGTAACAGATAAGTCACTTAACTACAGCCTCCTAATAAAAAAAAGCAGATATATTGGATTTCTGCATGAGGTTCCACAGCTTAGCTCTTAAGGAAGAGGAATATAAAGAATGCTGCTTAGAGGAATTCTGTGCTGTGTTTGAAATCCTTAACATGATACAGATTACTATTGACTGATATATAAAATTCAGGTACACATTACATCTCTCCAAGAAGCAGAATCTCTAGAAATTAATCTATATTAACTAAATGCAGTGCTGGACTTTAGACCCTGCTAGAAGCTTCCAAAGAAAAACTCTTCTTACTACTTTTCCTGCAGATGACAAGCACACACATGATTATGGAAACTGTCCTACCTTCCAAATAAGTGATTATCACAAATATAAAGTAAAGATTGAATAACTTCCAATACTTTCTTTTAATAAATTAGAATAAACTACATTCTATTCAATTTTTTCTATCCTGTTAGATCACAGGCCTTACACGCCACTCAACTTTTGTGTTTCCTACACCCCAAATCAAAAGAGAACATGTTGAGATGAAAAGAACCCATCTGGATTACATGAATATGATGCTAACAGGGAAAGGGACCTAATGGAATTATGAAAACATCATACCCATCCACTTATTAGCATACATAAAACTTTTAAATCAGAATTTTTTTGTCACAGAGCATCTCTAGCTCAACAGTTAACACTAAGGATCAAATGTGAGAGAAGGTTATTTTCATATTCATCCTGTGATCTTTCATATGCAAAGCAGCATCACCCTGTTCCTTATCTCTCAAAACTCCACTCTTCTAAGAACACACTTGAAGATTCTGCATTGGCTTTAACCTTAGAATAACAATGACTAAAAGCCATCTGTGACAGCCCAGCACCTTGCTATAGATGCATTTATTTCCCTGCTTGGTATATTTGGCATCTTTCTCACTTATAATGTCACTAGATTTTTTAAAGTTACTCTTCTGCTGACACTAACCCTGCTGATCTCAGGTTTCCCCATGCAGACAGAGCAACTACAAGGGTTCTTGTCTTTCCGCCCTGTTCTGACATGAAAACAAGAGGACACTGGAAGATCAGTGGATTATCTACAGCTGGATGAAGCAGATATTAATGCTTCCCATGAACCTCAGAAATCAGGAAAACAGATTTCTGTACTTGTTGACTGGCTTTTTAGATCAATTACTGGTGTCTATGCACAGACTACTGCATTTCCATGTGTATTTAAAAATCCTTGCCCACACCAGCAGTTAGTATCAATCAAGTTTTCCATCTAAAATCAAGAGTGATCAACAATGAAAACTGTCCACAGTGTTGAGCTCAGAGCACTGTGGATCAGAAGCACCAAGTGCAGCTGTAGGCCAGTCATCAAAGACACACCCCAGGAGTCAATAGGAGAACCAATACTGTTCAATATCTCCATCAATAACTTGCAAGGTGAGACAGAGTGCCCCTTCAGCAACTTCACAGACAGTGCATAACCAGGCATAGTGGGTACATCAGAGGGTTGTGCTGCTGTGAAGAGGAATCTTGACAGGCTGAGAAAAGAGCAAAATACCTGAAATGCAACCAAGAGGAAGTGCAAAGTCCCGTTCCTGCGGAGGAACACCAGGCACCAGTATGGGCTGGGGGCCAAATTGCAGGAAGCAGCTTTGCCAAGTGGGACCTGACAGTCCTGGTAGACAAGCTGACCATGAGCCAGCAGTGTGCCCTCACATCAGAGATGGCCCAGAGCACCTGACCTCCAGGAGGTCAAAACTGGAGCTTCCTTCCCTCTGTTCAGTACTAGTGAGAAACATCAGGAGGGCTCACTCCAGCCTCAAGCTCCCCAGTACAAGAGAGCACAGTGAAGAACTTCAGTGAAGGGCAACAAAGATTATTAAGGGACAAAATCATCTTTTTCTATGAGAAGCTGAGAGAGATAAAGGCACTCAGCATAGTGAAGAGAAGCCTCAGGGATGGGACACAAAAGAAAGAGAGAGACTGGAGTTTGCCAGTGGTGACCAGTCACAGGACAGAGGCAACAGGACACAAACTGAAATGCAGGAAATGGCAGTAGAACATCAGGAAAGCCTTTCTTATTGTGACATTGGGCAAACACTGCAAAATGTCACCAAGGTGGATTGTGGAATCTTCATTCTTCTACAAGATCAAAATATTACTTGATGCAGCCCTGCAGTCCCTTCCAAGCTCAACTGTTCTGTGAGTCTCTTAGGAATGAACATGTCTGGTTTTAAAATGGGGAACGCAGGTAAGGTTTCTCACCCACACTGAGAGTTATGAGTGTCTACACAGTGTTTTGTTATGATCCACACTATGTTCTTGCATAGAGTCAACTTCATGATGAACTGAACTACTACATTCTCATTATGTGTGCCTGTTGCTTTGAAAGTAATTATTCTCATATTGATCAGCAATGTTAGTGCTCAATTATTTGTGAAAAAGAATCTTAAATAAACTAGGAAAAAGTATTTACAACAATGAGTGTTCTGTGATTTTTCTTCAATTGCCTTACACTATAATTTTTTCATAATGTGAACACTTGGATTGCATTGTGTAGATTTTTCAAAGTACCATCTGTTTTTCAAGTCCTCATAGATTTTGCCATTAATAAATCTAAATCCCTGCCATCCTCATTCACTATACAAAACAGGCATTGCATATCACTCAAAATATGAACAAAAATTCTCCAAATTTGAAATTCTCTATGAAGTGAGCTGTATCTCTCATTTTGCATTTCCTACTTATCAGACAACTGTTTTACAATTTAAATGTTATGTCAACTCATCCATAACCTTCTTTTATGTTCTATTTCAACACTTTGTGAATAAAATATTAATCTATCATTTAAATTAGTATTTAATTGAAGAAAACTCAGTTCTCTCAGTTCATGAATTTGAGAATTTACAGTACCTAGCTGTCAAGTGATATCCAGCAAGCTGTCATGAGGAAGAAGTACTACACATACCTTCCTGTCCCCAAATGCTGGCTCCTATTACAGGCCTTCATTCCTAACACAGCAACAGGGAGTCATTTTACTTCTCCCTGAAACAATTTTTCCCACCTACATATCCAGCTAGAATTTCTTCCTCAATTAAAATCATCACTACCTTATTTTTCTTTATGCTGAGTACATTTAAATCTAGGTGTTTTCCAAGCTTAGTTAAAAGGAGGCTGCTAAGATGACCCTTTTCCTAAAATCAAGGCAGGAAGTAACAGCAGAAGAAAAAAAAAACAGAAGGATTTTTGAGGTAATACTGAGTTGCAACTGTTTATGAATCTACATCTGCAGAAACCAAAAGAAAGTCCAACACAGGGTGAAGGATCCATAACCAGTGACAGGGTGTATAAACTTCCCTAGGTCACAGAGTATTGAAGTTGGCGATATATTGAAGTTGGAGGGGAGATGACCCACCCTGCGTTGATCAGCATCGACTCCACTTTATTGATCAATCAGGCACTTTTTATAACAGTGTTAATTCACTTCATGCATACCGCAAAATCTGAGCTCACAATAGGTCAGAGATTACACACCAACTCCTCCTTATGTTTCCAATACCAAGATTTGGGTTCTCAAAATTATTCTTGCTTTCCCAAAACAGCCAAAGATAGAACATCCACTTGTTATGAGAAAGCTGCCTGAGAACTCTGATGTGCAAGGCTCTCAAGGCCTTCATATTGCCACTTTTACCTGTAGTTAAAAATAACCTGAGAACCTCTGCTGTTCACAGAAACAGGGTGTGAGAATCTGCTCCTCACAGCTGCTTTCTAAGCCATCTCTGAAAAAATCTCCAACAACAGAGAATCTGGTACTTGCTTCCTCATGACAATAAAATACACTGGGGGTGACTTAGAAGCAAGAGAGGTGTCATGACACAGCTTTTTGCTTCTGTACTATGATTTCTTTAAAGAGGAAATAAGATTTGCCATCCCTGATGGTGCCACCCTGAAGCAGCATTTAGGTGACTGCCTCTCCTGGTGTGCCTCTTTGATAAATTAACAAAGTCTTACTTAACAAGCCAGAGGAAGTAAAACCACAGCTCCTGCATCTCTAAGATGCAATGTAATGAAAACGCTGCCCTGAAGTTGGAGCAAAACATCTAAGTTCATGCCTCAGGCAATCCAATTTCTGGAACAGGAGAATCATTCAAGGCACTGTCTGACCAGTACCAGCCTCACTCACTTAACATTTTCTGTCCACATTATGGATACTATATTCACGAAATCTACACTGCATTACTTCTTTTTTCTGGGGCAGTGCAGTAGCATATCTTGGCATTAATTAAAACAAACCACAATACTATAATTGGTCTAGAAAAATTGCGCAACATACTTTTCCAGACAACATGTATACCCTAAATTCCTAAAGTGAATGGCTAGTGTTAAGAAAAATCTTAATTAACAAACTGCCACAGGACCACAAGTATTTTTAGCTGAAACTTTTCACCTTTCTCCGGAAAAAACCAAAACCAAACCAAACCAACAAACCAAACCCAGCTCCATTTTACTTATGCACAAGCAAGGTACATCATCTCAGACTTTTTTCCTAGTAAATTCTCAAGGAATACCAGCATTTCAACCACTGCTACATTGAGGTATTCTACCCTTCATAAACTCAAGATATTATTTAACTATAGAAAACATGAAAATGCCATCATCAGTTTGTTCCAAATTTTTTCCAGTAGCTGACTTTTGAAGATCAAGGGAGCTTCACTAGAATTTAAAAAGGGGGTTAAGATCTTAAGGTGGGGGATAAAAAAAGAGAAGAAAGCTAAGATCTGTAATTTAAACAATGGCTGGCATTTGCTTCTACTACTTCAGTGAGTTGCTGCACACTGCAATGGTCACTCAAATTTACCACAATCCAAAATCCATTCAGTGGATTTATCTGCACTACTACTTTAGTCATCAATTGAAGTCATCAATTACAGTAAATTCTGATAAATTGATGCAGCACCTTTTTCTTGCAAATAAGTTGGGATGAAAAATGAAATCTTGGAGTAAGGAATTCAGTTCTAAAGGGTAACCAGAATGAAGTTTTGGACACAGTCATTTTCCCCATCCCTGCACAGCAAATTTCTGGTTACTGGTCTCAGATCAAGCCTGAAACTCCAGCAAGAGTCTGGTTTGTAACAAACTCCAGGCAGCTCTTTTTCAATCTTCTAGAATCTTTCTAGCCATCTTTAAAAACTGAACTCACAGAAGCCAGACTGCTTCTCCAAAGCCCATCTTACTGCTTTTTTTTTAGCCTTTCTAGCAGCTGAGTGAGTCTCTGACTCCCTGCTCCACCCAGCCTAACAAAGCCACTCTCCCGGCAAAAAATGGGGAGCTGCTTCCTGGCAAGGCACTTCTTCACTTCACCCCTTCATTGCCAAGATTTCTTCCAAAAACCGTTTCTCAGCATCTGAGGGATGGCAGCCCTCTTCTACCATGCTCCAGCTATGTTCCTTTCAGGAGAAGCAGACACAGAGCAGGTAATAAACTGCAAACCAACTGCACAGAGCAACCATCACACAGCTATGCAGATTCTTAAGTGATCAGGTAAATAACATCTCTACAGATGTGCAAATTTGGAATGATTTGAGGTAAAGTTCATATGAGAAACATATTTATGTAGATTCCTTTTTGCCATCAAAACAGCATTTGTTCTCTGCTGCTTACGCATGTTTTTCCAATACACTCTGCCTCATTGAAGCACTACATGCTGTTTAAAATACACTAAGGATCCCACTTTTTTGTCATTAATTACTTCAGACATCGAGTTCTGCAACTCAAAGCTCATCATCTCAAAACTCAATCACTGTACTGCACTTAAGTAAATATCCCCAAGATACATCATCAAGCACATTTTCCACGTCATCTGTAGAGGCTGAAAATGGTCCTTCTATTACAGTTCACTTAAAATGGAACCAAATTGAGAAAGAAAACTATCATCATCTTCCAGGTCCCTGCTGAGATGTAAAACCTCAGAGAAAAAACAAATTAGATCCTTCAAAAAAGGAAAACAAAACCAAAAAACAAACCCAGCAAACAAAAAAAAAAAAAAAAACAAAACAAAAAAACCATCCTACCCACTAACATAGCTAGCACTAAAGCAAAGCTACCCAGAGTGCCAATCAGAAAGGCCTCTGCGGTCTGTGTACAAAAACATGCTTCTGCCCTCCAAGACAGAGTCCAATCAACAAGAGCAAGCAGGGATTCATGTCCTTATGGATGCAGTTTTCATGATCCTGTGGCTGCATCTTGCATAACATCATATATTGGTAAATCTTGTCAAATTAAGAAAATATCTCTAATTCTCAGAGCTGCCATCACATGTCTTTTAGTTAACACTAAACACTTTTGCTCAGAGTAACCAACTCTGAAGTCTCTCTCCAACTATTAGGAGGAAAATCCTTATTTTACCCAAATTCTTTTCATGTAATCCAGAAAAAGAATGACAGCATGTAACTATTAAACTGCTTTGGATATGGCAAGGAGTTTAATATAACCACAACTGATGTTCTGGTGGGCCCTTCCCAAAACTGCCAATAGCTCCTCACAAAAATCACTGCTAAATCAGGAAAGGGAAACCAGAAGATGTAAACTAGGGAAAAAGGTAATAAATACCTTCACATTTGAAAGCCCCAGGTGGTCTTCTGACATAAATTCCTACTGCTCTGCTTTCTGCTGATTTATTAGTAATTAATATATACATATATAGAATAGAAAACCACTCATAGGCAAAATTCATAGGTGGATTATGGCTATTTACAATAAGGTAAATGATGTCTATAAGGATGTACATTTGTCTCTTCTGCTCTGCCAGAATAGTACTGAGTACCAGGTTTCAGGCCACAGCTTTAGGCAACCAGTGAGTGGTCTAGCTTAAAGAGAGCTACAAGGCTGTAAAAGAGGCTGGAATAAAAGAACAGAACTACCCCCCTCCATAAGTGAAGTAGAACTGCCTCCCCCATGGGATTCATTTACTTGTGCAAAACCAAAGTTTTCCAGTTGTAAAAGCATCTGGCTCCTGATCTACCTAGGCTCATCAGAACTCTGTCAAAGGCATTTAATGAACTTAAACCTTTCCACATAACTGTAGTGCAAAACCAAAATCCAAGTATTTTCTATCAAGGACAAGAAAAAAAATGCATGCACAAACCTCTTTCTTAAGGAAAGAAAAGGCAATAATTAAACTCCAGACAGATGCTATCCACCAGGCAGTCTACCATCCCCAACTACTACAGTGAGGTGCTCACAGAATACACCACACCATCCAATTGCCAACACAGCTGGAAGAGCAAGCACAGGGCTCGAAATCTTGGGAGTCTCAAATGGATGGTGAATGAACAATTACCCTATTGAAAAAACAAATGGAAGAAATAACAAGTCTGGGTAATGTTGAATCTAACTACTGTTTCTAGGTTTTTTCACTACAAATCACTTAATGCACAAAAGGAACACTAATGACAAATTCATAACACATCTGTCAGTAAGAAACAAGACAAATCCAAGGACATGAATTGATATAGACAATATTTATCTTCCTTTTTTAATCTAGACAACAGACTGACTGACCTGCCACAACAAAACCAAAACCTCTGATATTTGACCTGTTGTACCTTGAGAAATCCCTCCCCAAGCAAAAAATTAAATTTTATGCACACTAGTCCAGCAGATAGCTTGGATTTTATGGCACAGTCCAAGAGTTTATGTCCTTCTACTGCTTCTATTTGCTCCCAAAGACCTCGCTTTGTGCTGAATAGACTTCTTCACAGCAGTATTTTATTCTATTCATTTTTTTATTTCTATTCATTCAGATTCATGTTTTAATTATCACAGGAGCAAGAGCTCCAGTATTGCAATTCTTGCTCCTTTGTGAGAAAAAAAATAAAGACAGTATCTATAATTGTTTTTTTCACTGCCTGGTTTAGATTCATAAACATACTGTATGGGGAGACAAATTCTCCCAGGACTAGTCTAATTAACAAGCCATCAGCCATGCTGATTACAGGTACTCTCAGAGAACTTTAAAACCAATAGTTCTCAAAGTAACTGCAACTCTCGTGCGCTGTTTCAGGGAACAGTTTTGCTTTTTCATTTTAATAGAGTATTGCAATGTTCACAGAAGAGTAAAATACAGAGAGATTTTTTTTTAATTGCTTTCTAAAAGCATGGTGGCCTATTACTTTACTCACATATTTACCACTGCGCTTATCAACTAAAGAAAAAAAAAATTATGCTATGAAATATTCTCAGTTTGGGGATGTAGATCGTGACTTTACATTTCAGAATAAAAGAAAGTGAAGCTATGTGATTATGTGATTCTATGATTTTGAAACAATCATGTCAAATTGGTTGGAGAGCAACCTGCTGAGGGAGTTTGTTGCTCAGGTTATTAAAATGCTGAGGGTTGTTTAAAACAAAGGTTTATAGTAAAGGGCTAATTCAGAAAAAAAAATCTGCTTTCTTGCAAGAAATAGTTCATGATCCAAAGGTCCTTTAGCCCTACCATTCAGACTGGTACAAAGCACCTAGGCTAGAGGACACCTCAGCAGTTTTTCAAGTCATGAAAAAAATTCCCAGAAGAGACATACAATTATGAAAAAATTCAAGTTTTGCCAATGAAAAATTCTGCTCTTGCACGAATGCTATTGCACCAGCATCCAAAACCATTGCATGCACAATCAGCCCAATGATTCGGGGCCAGATTATTACTAATGACAGTCCACAATCTCCTTTTTTTTTTTTAACTGCATTGTATTCACAAAGAGAAAATCTTCCTTAAATAGGATACACCTTCCAAAAGCTTTCTATTTCACAGCCACAACTTGAAATGCAAGCAGGGTGAATGCAGCACCAAATAATCAACACATCCAATGTGAACCCCCAAAAGACTCCATCAGTAACGATGGTATTTCACCACTGGACCCATACAATATGTATCTTTTGCTTCTCAGAGTTTCACTAATTAATAAATGAAGCAAGAACTTAGCTCTTTAGTCATGAGAAAACTATAAAAGTTTCAGGAAGTAGCCCAAAAACACAACTCTATCTTAAAGAAGAAAGGGAAATGATTATAGAAAAAAATTATTATTTTCTTCTATACAAAGAAACATGGTGTGTTATTCAGGACATAATTATTAGAAATAATAGTCTGAGGTTAGAACAAAGAATAAATGGGATGCCAAAGAAAGCTTTTGTGTGTTGATATTTATTAGGCTATAAAAAAACCTGCTAAAAAGAATGCAGCTGAAACAGCGAGGAATTTACAGTGTAACAAAGCAGATAAATATATAAGGTACTTTTATGCCATACTCATGAAAGTGCAAATTACAGCTTCATAAGTTTACTTTATACCTTTGATATCTATTATTCATTCCATCATTTTTTGCTGAAGTAAATATTTGAAAAGAAAATAACCACAATATTTCCTTGCTCCACTAAACAATACATCAGTATTTAACTCCTCAGTATTCAAAAAGTCATGAATAACACCCCTGCCCTGAGAAAATGCAGGAACACTTATCATACTCTGTTCCATACTACTCGGGCAGAATTTTAGCATTTGAAACAGTCCAATAACAGAATGTGATATCCTTTTGAAAATAAAACTATGTAATTATTATAAAAGTAACTATAAATATTTTAAATACAAAAAATAGAAGTTCCAGCTTTAGTTTTAGCTCTAGAAATTTTTCTTCTGACTGTACAAGCTTCAGGTGCATCAAACAGATATTCCATAATAGCAGCAGTACATAACTATACCAGCAGCAAAACATAACTATAATAGGAGGAATCAGTCATTCATCATTCTATGACAAGTTTAACCTGTACAATTTTCACCATATACCCTTACATCTTTAACAATTTTTCTCACTCCATAATTATATAAAGCCAGTCAGTATTTTATAATGCTTTGGTGTTTTATGATGCTTTTGTAAAAACAAGCCTAGCTTGCAAGCAATGTCACTGTTCCACACAGAACTTACTGTTGCTTTGTTGCATTCCTTATTCCTAGAATTCTCTTAATCTGCAGGGAATAATATACTTTAGACCTGTGAGGTCAAAATTCAGCCACGCAACTACATGGAATAAAAATGTAAATAAAGAAATATATTTAATATTACATAGACTGCTGACAAAATTCTGAAATTTCCCCTCCTCCCTCTGTCCCACCCAGTTCTTCTCACTATAACAAGGCTATTTCCATCTGCGGTTATGCCTACACTAGGATTATGTTATTATAATGACTTAATAGCTAAATCTCCCTTGTTATCAAAACCACTGATAAAGTTAAGGAGCACATAAAAGCCAAGTATTACTGTTTTCATTTATCATATAACAAGGACTCAAAGACCTTATACGTAAAACCAGCGTTTCCCTGTCTTATTTTAAGGTTACTTTTCCCCATGGAAGACAGCAAAACAATTCTGCCATTCAATGTGACAACTCATCAGTGCAATAAGTAGAATTAGCTCTCTAATTCCAAGTAGAATTAATTCAACAGACTTCTTCCTGAATTATTTATTTACTAACCAGCACTTCATAAAACTCCTCTACAAATCTAGATTGGAAACACATTTTTATGATTAAACCTTATAAATTCCACCAGGGGAAAAAACCATGCCAAAGAGCTGATTTTGATTATAGGAAAAATTCTACCTACATATGAATGATGGAAGTTTCTTAGCAAAATAGATTATTTGAAATGTTTCTACTGTTACTATAAATACTATCATTTTAAACTGCGGCTAAACAACAAAAGATATGAAAAGTACCAGGCTGCAAAAACAAGTGTTCTATTCCATCACAAAAACTCTATATTGAGAGTCAGTAGCCGACAGCACAATAATAGCATCATATTCTTAGAACTGTGCAATTTTTTAAAATTTAAATAGCTACAATGTAGTACATATAATCCAGGAGAGAGGTGGAGAAAAATCACCATTGATTCTCTATCTGCTCCACAATAAGCAATTGGACTCAAGAACTGAATAGTGCAGATTAGCATTAGAATACCAGTCAATTATTACTAGCAGTAGTACAGCAATCTGAATGGACAGTACTCTGAACAAATACATGCAGAGTTAACCAGAGCATGGAGGCCAGCAGATGGCTGAATAAAAAGAGCCAGGGATTCCTGTTAATTTCAATTAGTGATGCAATTCACTCTTACCTTGTACACCCTTTGGATGTCTGTACTATTCCAGCATGATGATAAAAACCAACAAACATATGATTATAGTAGAGAAGAGCTCTGAAGATGCCCACAGCATGTACGTTTTTCCCCACCAAAGTATGAGTTCATATTCAAAAAAAGGGACAACCAATAAGGAATAAGGACAGACTTGAAGTATTCTGCAATTATGTCCTGTTCCTGTGGAATGACAGATCTTGTGGACCAATTATAAGGGGCTGGGAGCTTGATACATTTCTCTCTCAATGGAAGGACAAAAGGGTATTAAGTAGAATGAAGTGTTCCTAAGTGTCAGCTGTCCTCAGTAAGAGTCCAAGGGAGTAGTCTGCCTTTGACCAAATTTTTGTAAGAAGGAACATTTAAGTGCTCCTGAATCCAAATATAAGAGCTCAAGGCAGCTTTGTATAAGCAATTGCCTTCATGGACTGACAGCGCTGACCACCAATGATGCACTAAGGTAAATCAGAGAGGCAATGAGGGAAGGAAATACAATTGTAATGGCAGACACCCAGGAGTATCAGGCAAGCATCACACTGGGACACAAAGCAGAGATGAAACTTTCAGCACTACAATAATCATTTCATGGAGAGCTGGTTAGGCAAACCATTAGAGACGCAGTCCCAGAGTGTGCGCAGGATCTTGTTCAATTTTTTTTCTATTGAAAGGCACACTAATAATGAATTCAGACTCAATACCACTACAGGAGTTACAAAAGCCAAAAAATCCACCACAGCTGTACGTGATTTCCAAAAGGAAAAGGACACAGAAATGAGGTAGCCTATTAAAAAGAAGATAGAACTGCTAAAAGAATTGAATCCCACAGACAATCATGTCCCTCACTGAAAGAGACCACACTGAACACAGTGCCAGCAGACATCACTCCTTAAGAAAGAATTTATTAAAAGGTAAAAGGAAACTGAGGTAGAGAAACAGGCGAAGAGCAGCTTTCAGAAACAACAAAACAACAAAAACTTCATTCATTGAAAAGCTACAGTTAATCCCAGATTAAGGTAAAATGAATCATACACCTTGGTAGATTAAAAAATAAAAACAGGTAAAGAAAAAAGTCTGAGTAATAAGTCAGAAATGAAAGGTACACACTAAATACAATCCCATCCAGGGCTAGGCAGAGCTTTTTCTGTTGGAAACATATTGCTTGCTATTTTATCACATTCCTAAATGTTACCTATCAAGACATGCAGAGCTTCTGGTGGTTCTACTCTTGAAAACATTTGTCAGCTAAAATTCAGACAGTACCTTGTTTTGCTGAAACACAGAATGTGGAAAAAAAAGAATGGCTGGCAAAGATCTTGGTTCTAAAATCTAATTAAGAAATATGGCTAGCTGTAAAACTGCATTTATGCAGAAAGTAGAAATAGTGACAAACTGTCTCCATGAAATTTCTGTTTGTTTCAAGGAAAAGCAAATGTGAAACTGCTTGCATTGGTGTATTCCTTCAAAGACTATTCCTTGACAAATGAACATTTATGTCAACCTCATGTGGTTGCCAGCTTTCTAGTAACTTTGTCATGGCCTTCTATTCCTGTTGCAACAAAAACTGGAAAAATTTGACATCTAAGGGCCTAAATTGAATCACATACCTATCTTACCCTTACAGTCATGTGATATATATACTGTCAGATAACAATGTCTCCTGTAGTCAGCTATGGCTTTATTATTTTATATATTATCTTAGTTACATTTTTCTAATTTGCATTTTTATATAAAAATAACAGTGTTGACCTACACAAAACTGAGGGTTTACTGAATAAATGCTGAAAATGCATTGGTTATGAAAACAATACTATGATGTCATCAACTGTGTTCTATTTATCAATGGCTACATCTGAACTCCCTCTCTCCTATCAGACCTGAGATATGCCAGCAAAGACAGTATCTCAAGAAACCCTGACACAGATGTAATCCTGATGTTCATGACATGTCTGTCACAAACAAGTTGCTGATTTCTAAGTGTACAATAAATTATGTTTTCAGTGCACTTCCTTTATTTGGTTCAGGTTTCCCCCAATAACAGAGCCAAAAACGGTGAAAAAATAATGAAGAGAAAAATGTAAGGTTATTACCACATGTACACATAGAACTATCTCTCATTGCTATACTGTTTTTCTGTCTGGAGATGAGTAAAAAAAAGAAATAACTATCAGAGGAAAAAAAAAACCAAGCACAAGAAAAAAAACAAAAATGATCAACAAAAAGTCTGAAAATGAGCACTTCATATAAACAAACCAATTACTTGAGATCCCAGAAGAAAACAAAACCAAAACAAAGTGAATCAACCAACAAAAAACACTCAAAAACCAAAAAACGCACCTCACCAATATCAAGAGCAGTACTAACACTCAAATCTGTGTATTGGGATATTTAAAAAATGTCACAGGTTTTTACCTCTATGCAGGCATTAGGGCGCAGACAACATATTCTGTGCTCATTCTTCCCTAGAAATAGAAACATGGCGAGGATTCTTCCAGCTTCACGGATTCAGCTTGTTCAGGACAAGCTCACTACAAAAATCTCAACAAAGACTTTCAGGCAGTTTTTTAAGTAAAGCCTAGCATTACTTTCACTCCCCAGAAGAGCTGTTTCTCTGCCAGCACTGCTCTTTACCAGTCCTTGTGCTCAGCTCCCACAGCAACTCAAAAGAAATACTGTGCATTTACAGGCAATGTGTTTTGTTTTGCTCTAAGATCTACTAAAAGAGTTTTTCCAATTATCTCCAACCTTAAATTCATTATATACTCTAACTACCACAATTTCTGATCAAAAAACTAAAAAAAACCAATCAGTACACGTGGAAGAGATGTCAAAAATATTTGGATCACAGCAAAAAAGCCAGCTGATCCAACACAAGAGCCTGAGGCATGAGAGACAGGTCTCATGAGCACTGGTCCTTCAGTGCTCCCTCCAAAGAAGTGGAGCGAGAAGATGGGCAGAGGCTGGTTACAGTGAAGAGACAGTTTAGCATGTAGCTCCTTAACTGTATTTTAATCCATTAGTCGTCAAATTCCCATTTGTGTTTAGTGTTTACAAAAGCATAAAGCCAGGCATAACCACACACGTGAGCTTAATGATGCTGACAGAGTAAGTGTGCAAGAAAACTTGGAATTTCAAGGAATGAGTTCAAGGTTAAAAGGTTGCTACATACCCTTTTGTCTCTCTCATTTATCCATCAATAAAGTAAAATATTACACAGTGTGTACTCATAGAAGAAAACCCACACTCCCAAAAGCTATGCTACAGCTTGAGAGAGGACATTAAGATAAACACCCCACAACACTCTCTGGGGAACAACATGGGAAGATGTGCTGTGTGAGAACAAGCTTATAAATCAATTCTTTCAGAGTAAAACTAGTCTTCACATGGGCAATTTTTAGGTCAGGACTTAAGGGAAAGCAGGTAAGAAGAACAGGTCCTACACACAGTAGGGTTTTTTGGTTTTAAATAAAGTGCATTAAGTAGGAAAAATGATGCCATTATTGTAACTGAACAGCTTCAGTACCAAGTTCACAAAACAAGGGTTTGGGAACGAAAAGGAACAGCAACAACAGATGTTTATTGATCTCTATGAAACAACTTGGTCAAACATAGGAAATACATTTCAGTATTATACTTTAGTGGAAGGGTTTACTCTAACTTAAGGTGGATGTGGTAGAACACTTACTATATTTCTTTGTTTCTTTCAACCCAAGTAATGTGCCAAGTAGCACTGGCAGCATAAATCATAGTAGAGCAGCGTGGTTAGCTACACATGTACTCTCAATTTATTCCCTGTGCTTAAAAGGGCTCTTAAAACCAGTATCTCCATAAACATGTAGCATCCTAAGCTTGGAAAAAATTTCAGAAAAACACACTGACAGCTTTGCACAAATAAGCTCATAATGACTTGACTTACATCACTTCATGAAAGTCAGTGGAATTCAGAAACACAAACTCCTAACAGCTAATGAAAAGCTTCTCAGCAAAGAGCTGAAATAAAACATAATTAAATGCAAAAAAGAAAATCAATTTTAAAGTCTAATTACTAGGTGTCTGTCAAAATACATTTCATCTAATTAACTGCACACACTCAAAACTTTCATCTGCTTACTGTCTGCTGTGGCACTACAACAATTTGTACTATAAAGCCACTGAATCACTACCATAGAAAAGCAAGTAAAATGTTTTATAAAGAGGAAAAGTTTGAAGAGACCATTTTTGTTAAGCCACCTGATAGCAAGTGAGCCTGCAGAGAAACTTCTGGCCCTGCATCAGAAAAAGAGAACAAATGACAGTGCATCACTAGAAGAAAAGTGCAGTTAATTTGCAAATATTTAAGGCTATACAGGAACAGAAAATAATAATTAAAGTTTCTGAGGAAGGTAATAATCTGGGTAGTTTACACTAGAATTTCAATCTTTTATAACAAAAATACTCCAACTGGCATCTTCTCTGAAGGCATCACCTTTGTCCAGAAAAGATGTCAAACACAGGCTCATTTCACAAGTACTCTGGCAATCAAAAGTTGTACCTCTGGTACACAACTAGCTACCAATTCCCCCCCACTGAGAGCTAAATGCTTCAGTGATACCCAACAGAAAAAGTTCTTTCATTTTGACAATTACAGTGCAAATACATATTGGTTACTTAATCATCCTATTCTGGCCACCATAGAACAGTCTCCACTCAGAAATAGGGCTGAAATGTTGAAAAGTTGTATAGATAACTACTTCTTTTCTTGAGTTTTCACAGGTTTAAAATTTGAGCTTGAAAACAAGATTCTTACCTGCATGGTAACTGCTAAATTATCATTACATTGTCAGCTGTGAGTTTTAACACATTTTAATGGAAGAGTACATGAGAACATAATGCTAACTCAAGGGCAGCTGACCAAGTTAGAAAAGATTCAACAGACTTCCTATTTCTGAAATTATAAAATAACTTCAACATAATTTTTAATTCATTTACCTCACTCTATTTAAAATATCAAGAGGGGCAGGAGTGCAGTTTTAAATCTTAACATCTACAAATTTAGGCACATTCCCCAAGAGTGCAGCGAGTTGCTTTATGCACCCATGAATCCATACTGTTGAATAGGGGCAACCGCTCCCATTTTTAAAACCACTAGAAGACTGAAGACACTCACTTCATACAACAACTTGGCAGCACTATTTGTCTGGCTTGCAAGAAAACATTGAACTGCCTCCTGAACTTGAGAAGACCAAGCCCATGTTAATCACATCCTTCATGTCCTAGTGGACTGTGTTACTCATCAAGCTTCTGGAAATTGTAAGAGTTAAAAAAAAAAAAAATAGGGAAATTGAGGCAGAATTGCAAGAACATGGCTATCTAGGTTGGTCAGAACATAAATCAGAGAAAACAGGACTCAGGGGTGGCTCTGAAGATTAGTGAACTCTTTGAGATAGACCTCACTAAGGAATACTTTCCCAAGACTGAGTTTGTGTTTCTCTGAAACACAATAAACCATATCAGAACCTATTAATAGGAATCAGGATCTTTAGCTTCTTCCCTACAACAAACACTATATTAAGCAGACCCAGGTTAATTTTCGAAAAGTTCGGTGTCTGGAAAAAAGCAGTGGCAACTATTCTCCTGTACACTCCGAAGGTGATCTCAATAGGTCTCATCAAAGTCACACTGATGATACTAATGCTGAAATTATCATCCTTCTGCTCTTGCTGGTCTCTTACGTCCTTTACGATCATTGTGTAACACTTTACAGATCTGTAAAGGATCTGTAAGACTGTATCCTTAGCAAACCTGCAGATGACCCTGAAGCAGAAGAAATGGCTGACATAAGCAACAGAACTCCAACTGAGAGAAACCTCAGCAAACGTGAGGACTGGGCATCACGTACCTCATGAAGTTTAACACAGACTAGTGCTCAGTTTTACACCTTCAGCACTCTAACTGCCGTGCAGACCAGCAGCACTTACAG
This sequence comes from Zonotrichia leucophrys gambelii, assembly GCF_028769735.1. Taxonomy (NCBI): domain Eukaryota; kingdom Metazoa; phylum Chordata; class Aves; order Passeriformes; family Passerellidae; genus Zonotrichia; species Zonotrichia leucophrys. The sequence continues at coordinate 20,731,785 of NC_088173.1, read as the reverse complement.
GGGGGACAGAGATGAACAGCAGCCAGCAGTACCTCTTGTCATGACTGAGGCAAATTGCACCCTGAGCATCATTAAAAACAGGGCCCAAGGAACAATTTATTGCCATCTCACACTTTGCAGTGATGAGACTGGCATCCTACAGAGCTGGTTTATGCTTCACAAGAGCAGTGTGGAGAGGGCCAGCAGAGGACTGTCACAACGGCCAGGGGACCATGACACATGAGGAGAGGCTGAGGATGCTGACCTTATTCAGTGTGGTGATTGGCCGGCTAGAGGGGCAAGCTGATGGGAAGGGGAACCACAAAGACAAGGAAGCCAAATTCTCAGCAGTGGCAGACAGCTAAGCAAGGGGAAACAGCCACAAACTGACATTTGAGAGCTTCAGGCTGAACATTACTGAGTCAACATTTCCCTAGAAAAGTAATGCTGCTCTTGATTTGTTGTTCATGGAGGCTATGGAATCTCCACATCCTTGAAAGTGTCCGAGACCAGAGTCCTGAGAGATCTGACCCAGGGATGGCCACAGCCCCGCTCTGCCCAAAGTTTAGGTTCCATAACCCTGAAACCCTTTCCAACAGACTGATTTCCTGTGATTCAGTAAATGCTCAGCTGAGAACCACCTTCACGGATGCCTCACTCTCAGTTCAGGCTTCTTCCTCCTCATTGTCACAGTCTGTACGATCACACTGATGTCTTTTTGCCTTGATCCATATTCTCCAAAGAACAGGTGAAGTTAAGAAGAAGGAGTAATTAGAATGATTTGAGCACAAGCTAACCATGAATGATATGACCTTAGGAGGAAAACCAAAAGGTTTGAAGACACAGTCCTTCCCCTGGGAGATATTTTTTTCCTGTAAGCACCAGATCTCTCTTGTGTAAATTCAAAACAGATTTCATTTAATGGCACATGCTTTACTGAGTAAATAAAACCACACTAAGAATAAGAGAATGTAAAAGGCTGCAACAAATACCTGAACCAATTCTGACCCCTCTTTATATCAATATTTTCATCCTTTGTTCATTCTTACCTGTCTTTATTTATCAATTCATCTTTCATTTAGTTTGCAAAGTTTACAGACTGAAAACTTTCTCTGTTCCTGCTTTAGTTTTGTTGTTGCTACTACTGCTCTGGGTTGGTTTCCTATACCTTTTATTAAGGTCTTGGCATCACGAAGGCAGATAAACCTCCGAAGAAATTCAATTCAAAACCACAAAATGAAATGCCTATGACAAAAAAAAAATTCATATTTGGGTTAAAAAGGCAGGATGTAGACAAAGAAAAATCCTCAGTAAATTGGCTTGCCATTTATGCAGTCTTTAGCCCTTTATTCTAGACCAAAGGCTGCTCCCTAATATTGAGAATTTATCAAGAAATATGCTCATAGCAAGGCAGTCACATGATAAAGCTGTAGAGAGACATAAAAGCTTGTCTATTCTGCAGGAAGAGCTGTCATTAGATAAGCAAAGAAAAATAGCACAAAGAATTATAACTTTGCTTGTACCAATTTCTTCAGAATCTTTTATAATCCATTACACTGAAAGACATTATTAAGGCTGTAGTTACATCTCCTTGTTTGGGAAAAATGCTTACAGCAGGAAAAACTTGCAAAGCAATGAAGCGATAAATAATTGGACTTAGAAAAAAGGCAGAGTATCTGAACAGAACAACCTGTATAAATTTAATTATTGCAAGCTAATAAAAAAAAGATTGGCAAAAAAACATGCGAGTTTCCTTTTGGCAAAGAAAATCAGAGTTTTACTTTGTTAAAGAAGGAGAGACTTGATAATTAAGTAAATTACTGAGCAAGAAAATGGCTCCAACATCATACTGCCCAAATGCTTCACTGCAGTACAAAAGGCATGCATTGCACCCCATTATGTGGCTCACCTCTGCTACTCTAATTTTAGCAGTCTCAGTAAAGATCTCACTCCTTGCGTCCATTTAGTTTGCTATCTGGTAGAAGTAACATTTATTATAGCAAAGAACAGAACGAAGCATTTTTGAGAGAATAAACATTCTATAAGCAGAAAAAGACCAGTAATGTTAATAGCGAAGTAAGCTGAAAACCGCAGACATACTTGTGGATTGTAAAGGGAAGAACAACAACAATACTGAATCCCTACCAAAAGTATTCTCTGAGACTGTATTCTGAAAAGCATGTAATAAGATAGATTTAAAAACAATCAGGAAAGTGATTAAACCCGAATTTACAGTTTAGTCTTCAGAAAGAAGAAAACAAAAAATTTTCTGACAAACATTTTAGCAGTAGCTTCGCCTTTTGCCTGTCAAATAATTCATAAAATGCTAACATACAAAAAAACCCAAACTTGACAACTGTTCTCCCCTACTGATGATGCCCCGATCTGTAATGTTACCATCAACCTGTACATTTCTCAAGTGTCTTGTCTGATCTCCCACCTTCACAAGGTAATGACAAAGCAGGGTGACAAAGCAGCATTGCCCTCCAGGACGAGCAGAGCTCACATGCAAATCTGCTTGAACTACTCCACATCATGACAAAAACTCCAAATAAATTAATAGCTTTATCAACAGCATCACAGATTTTGCTCTATGAAGATTAAAGACCACAACATTTCACATAATTTAGTCATTCACCCACCAGCTTTAGGACAATGCACAGAACTGCAACAACTCTGAGGGTGCCAGAGAACCAACAACTATGGAAAATAAGTAACATATAATTTTAAAAATGAATTTGCATAAATCAGATTTAAGTTTTGACCATACATAACTCCTAAAGTTCCCCCTGCTCCTCATATATAGAAGAAAAATTTGTCAGTGGCTCAAATAATTACTGTTTCAACCTCAGTTACTTTTATTTTTCTTAATAATTTGAAATTTCCTGATTATCTTCTAGTTACAGTATTGAGAACAAAGCACTTACAAATGACACTTAAAATTAAGTTTTAAGATTTGAAAGATACCTAGTCTGGACTGTATCCCATTGTAATAAAACAAAAACATGGGGTGACTCTGAATGTATGTGCTTGACCTACACAGACACACTTTTTCATAGCTGTCTACTGAATAACTGTACTCAAGACATTTTTGCATTTCCAAAAACACAATATTGTTTTTCTTCTATCAGGAAAGTAATGCATACTGTTCCTTTCCTCTTAAAAAGAAAAAAACCCTAAGCTACATGCAATTTTGAATATGTGAGTATCTCTTGTGTTTTAATCATAGAGTAGATTGGACATATAATTTAAAATTGATAATTACAAATAGCAGAGAGATCTCCTAGGATTGCTATCCCTTATCAAGCACATTTCTGGATAGAAAGAAGCTGTCCATTTTGCAAGGGAACTGTCATTTGACCAAGAGCCACAAGAGATTCATACCTTACACTTTTGGAACAGAAGAATTTGCTGATCAGCACGAGTCCTCCTGTTTCACGAAAGAAGAGAAAATCCAAAATGACAGAATGCAGCCTCCCAGGGATTACATGAACTTGGCCAGTAGGTTCAATTAGAAGTTTTTATGAAATTGGAATTGCTGTTATAGCTCAGTATTTGCAAAAGTGTTATGAAGTTCCTCCCAGGAAAGGAAGGTTGTTTGATTTAACTACTGTGTATTCACAACTTTAGCACTTAATCTGCTCAGAGACAAGCTATCACCCAAGTGCATGAGGCAAAATACAAGATTATGGTAAATAAAACCAGCTGGAACTCCATAACTTAATTAAAAGATCTTCATTTCACTCTTGAATAAACACCTTTGCCATCTTTTTATAAATGTTCTATCCCTTATTTACTTGGTCTCATAGTACCAAATACATTTTGAAAATTCCTTATAATGTTATCCATGAAAGTCAGGCTGATGTATGCCTCCCCAAAGTTAAAAAAAAAAAATAAACCACGTAAGAGTAATGTTATAATGTTCATACTCCAAAGCATTTTTAAAGGAGTAAGTCAAAACATTACTCTACAATCTGTTGCATGATAATAAGAGCAATAAATTACATGCATTACCATAAAAACATAATCCTATCACAATTGTGTTTTATAATGGAGTCCAATTTTCTCCAAATTGAGATGCTCTGCTGACTAAATTGAAGTTTAAATCAGATGACAGATGATTTCTGATACACATGCACAATAAGAGAGAGTATGCCACCCACTAGCAATTTTCATGTTTGAAACATAACAAACCGCTGGGTGAATATGAATCAAGAAACATTCTTCACCAAAAAAAAAACTAGAAAATGTTATTAGAGAGATGATAATGTGCTATTCCTGCTGGCCATGGATTGCCACCTTCTCAGAACTGAGGGCTGAAATAATTATATTATACAGAACTTATCAGAAACACTACAAGCACCAAGACTTCTCAACATCTTAGAAATTGAAGTGGAAGATGAACAATCTACTGATCATCCAGCATACATTTTTATAGGGAAAGATGTTTTCCTCCTCCTTCCAAAATACAAAATTATGTCAGAAAACTGTCCAAGTCACAGGACCAAAGAATGAGTCCCATGAATGCTGGAAGCAAGCACAGGGCATCACTTGGCCCAACCTCCCTGCTCAAGCATGGTCATCCCACAGCACATGATACAGGACTGCATCCAGACAGTTCCTGAATATCTCCAGTGAGGGAGACTCCACAGCCTCTCTGGGCAATCTGTGACAGTGCTCAGTCACCCATACAGAAGTTCCTCCTCATGTTCAGGAGGAATTTCCTGGGCATCAGTTTCTGCCCATTGCCTGTTGTCCTATTGGTCAGCTCCACTGAGCAGAGCCTGGAAACATCCTCTTGTCAGCCTCCCTTCAGATACTGACCAACATATGGTTATAAAATACTGAAAAATCTTTTATGGATAATATTCCTGTTGTTGTATATACTCTAAGCAGGAACATCAATTAAAAAAAACCTAACAAGACGCACACTTAAAAATACAAAATATTACAAAATACAATATTCTGAGTCAGAGTTGCTAAAAAGTTAGTTTAAATAACCTCAAGTTATTTTTTTTTTAATATCAGTTTCATATGGAAAGGAAATTTAACATTTTAACAAGATTTTTAAACACATCTCCATTGTTTTTAAACACATTTCTTGTTGGATACCAAATGTCATATTTACAGGTAAATCAAACTGGAATGCTTGAGTAATGGTCAGTATTTCAATTTTTTATCTAGCTTCCTAGCTTTTACAGCATTCCATAAACTGGTACAGCTATGAGGCTCTTTAGGAAAGTCCTCTCTTACATAAAGACTGAATGGCCCAAAAATCTTCTTTTGTTCTTTGTTCAGGTCCTGTTTCATCATGCACACAGCCTGGAAACCACACAGAGATAAAAATTACGGAGAGCGGGTGGTCAGAAGCTTTAATTCACAGCGCTGCAGTGACTGCTATGGCTGTCAGTTCTCCTGGGACCGAATGACAAATGGAAGCAGTGTCACTAAAGCACACGCTCCAGCAAGAGGATAGCATGAATGTTTCCTCTGCTTTTACACTCTTTGGAGACAGCTGCTCTAAACCTATGCATTGGAAGAGCAGAAATTTGTTTCATGGGTTGGAATATTAATTACAGTAGAAAAGTTTAATTCCCTTTATGTGATTATAATCAACACTTTTGCCTTCAGCCATCTCAAATAAAAGTACCTCACTAATCCTTACAGAAACTCTACAAAACATCTACTTGCTACTGCAAGAAGCTAAGTCTCTACTACACATCTCTGTATAGGAAGGTAGTAGGGCAGATGCTATTCAATTCCAGATGTGTTAATTCACCTAACATCTAATCTTTTGGAAAGACATATTTTACAAACTGGAGGATGCCTCTATAATCGAGAATTTTTATATTATTGTACCCATAAAGCCAGCACACAGGCTTCATATACAGTGTACTTCAATTCAAAATTCAGAACTGAAATAAAGGATGAAGAAAACATGATTTTGTAAGAAAATAACAAAATCAGAGGACCTAAATCAGTAACACGCCAGTATTCATAATGTCTCCTACTTTCAGCTCCTTGGCAAGAATTTAAAATCTGTCCACTCTTGCTGGCTGAGCAACACAAGCTATGAACATGTGGAGAATATGCCTACAATGCCACCAAGAAAATCAGCTGCTTTCACAAAGTACCCAAATGAGCCATTAATGGAGACTCACTTCATGAGCACATTATGATTCAGGGGAATGAAGTCAAGCAATACCTTAAGTAGACTACTGTTGCTGCTAAAATAGATCGTTTCTTGGGCAGAGTAAGTTTTTGATTCATCCTTTTTGTTTCTTTCTCAATTTCCAATCTAGCAGCTTGACAAAACTTAATTCTACACTGATGAAAACCTTTGACAGTTGGATAAAACACTCAATATTTAACATTAGCATGCATAAACTAACATTTTGCTACCTAGATTTTCCCATTTTCTTCCTCCAAGTTATCCTTTTCTTCAAATATCAGGTCACAAATTTTTACATTTTGCACTTAAAACAACTCATTAGGTATGTGATACTATGAATATTAAAACATAATTTGTCATAGCATTATGTGTATTCCATTTAAAATATACATACTTGCCCACGTTTGAAAGAGCTACAATATCCCAGTTTGCCATGACTTTTTCATCACATGCCAGAAGCAGAAACCCTTTCCCTGGTAGTATTCCCTCACACCTGTCAGCCATACCTACAATACAGTAGGTATGTAGTCATCCTACTTTGAAGGTACATCATCAATTCCACAAAAGAAATTATCATGAGGAATAAATAGTCAAAGCCCTTCACAATTCATTCACAGCACCCCAACCATCCTGAAACCACACTATAGATGTTCTATGTCCTGAATTTTCAAAATCATTTTTCTTCAAAGCTTTTGTGTTACAGGAACACAAATCATAAGGCAGAAATAATCCCCCCCCACACACACAAGCCCAGATCAGAGGTCCACTCAACCAACAACATTTGGCAAAATTTACTGAGCTTTGAATTGTGCCAGCAACATTGCCACCAAACCCAGCACTACCAGGGTATGTTCCACTGTGCTATGCCCTCATTTCTTAATAGCAAAGATTTGAACTGTGTCCTTTGAGTTTAAAAAAAAAAAAGTGAGCACATACTCTATCTCTGTATTGGGGGAGGAGGGGCTGTGAATGTGTGTAACACAAAGTATAGATAAAAGTTGCTGGGTTTGGAGGCATGACATCAAGAGTAAACACAAAACTTTATCTCGTAAATTTTCATTACTGACTAAGATGTCTCTTAATACTTGAGAAACAGGAAAATTTTTCAGACACATTTTGTTTAAGCTCTTAAACAACCCATTATTTCAATTGGCTAGCACTGTCCCTTGGAAAAAGGGACAATGCCAAACAAATACCAAACACTCTTTTAAAACATAGGTAATCCTGAAGATGTTTATCCTGGCAACACACACACAAGCAGGTTTTAAGCTACTCTGAAAAGAATGACTGTAAAAAGTAAAAACTCTATCAAACAACATTATTCAATTACTAAAATATTTCCTTTCATACAGTCTTTTTCCCTCCAGAGGCTAAAAAATATCAGTTTTGTTAGTCAGTGAAATCAAAACACAATCCTGTATGCCAAGATAATTTCTTCTATCTTCTAAACACCTTACCTGCAAATGAAATAGAACCGTTATGGACCAGCAATTGAATTCATTCCTTCAGTGAAAAAACTAAACAATTTGAGCTGGAGAATCAAAATTGAAAGTGATGGTGTTGCTGTAAACATTTATACTGCTGCTATTTGCCTTCTGTGAGTGTATATAGCATCTCATTATAATACTAATACGAATGAGACCACACACTAACTTCATTACCTTCAAAACACCTGAATAATTTAGCTCTAGTTTTCAGTGCAAATTTAGGAGATTGCATACATCAAGGCTTACTGTGATTTGTTTTCATTATTGTAATCTTGAAATGAGTTGACTGGCCCTCCAAATGAAACACAACAAAGCTCAATAATGAAAAACCAGCCAAACATATATTTCAGTAAATCTACAACAACACCAGTATGCAGTCTCCCGTCAATTTCAGAAACATTGCAATTTATTCTCAAAGAAGTCATAAATAGTATCCTTATCAGAATGGCCATTTATAACACTCAGAAGGCTTTAATGTTTTATGGACACAGACATACAAAAGGAAGATGGAACAGGAATTTACTTCCATGCAGTACTAACTATATTAAATTTCAGGTTTTCCTAAGAAGCCAAGTGATTAGTAGAGCATGCTTGGAAAAATTTCCCACCTCAGTTCAACTACCTGAAAATTGATGAGCTTTGAATATACTTCTCCAAATTCATTTGTAGATACATACAGAATGTGCCTCATAGTAACCAATATTCAACTCACACGGGAATGTGTTTAAAAGACAAACCACTTCATTTTTTTGAAACAAGCATCTCACTTCTAGATCTGATGAAGCATCTCTGCCAAGTGAAACTTGTCATTAAAGTGATGGCTTGATACATAGATAAAAACAAAATCCAAATTGTAGCCATCTTGAAAAAGTCATCTGTTTGAACCTTATCCCAAAGGCCATCTGGATTTGCATATGCAATTATCATTATTTTAGAATGGTAGTATTGGTAATCATCGTTTAGGCAGAATTCATAGGTATTTCATATTCTCATAGGAAAAATTCATTTCTTTTTTATGTATAATGACCCTCTGGATGCAATTTAGAAAAATCAAACATTCCTCAAATACATCAGTTTCTACAGTATATAAATTCATCACTTTTACTATTAAAAAAATTATTTTGCTTTGTTTTGCCCCTACAACAGATCTTTAGATATGCTTCCTGAAATACACTACAGACTTCTGTTTGTATCAGTATCTTCTTTTACCATCACTCCTCTTATCAAAAAGTCTCTATCACTTGAATCCTTTAGATGAAAATGGCTTGTAAATATCCAGGTTTTTTCCTTACAGAATAGAATCACAGAATATGCTGGGTTGGAAGGGACCCATCAGAATGATCAAGTCCAACTCCTAGCCCTATAGAGGACACCCCAAGGATCACATCATGAGCCTGAGGGTGTTATCAAGATTAACTAGCTAGAATAAAAGCAAGATTTTGATTCCCGTCTTTAAGAGGCACTCATAAATATTTCACAAAGCAGAAACTTTAGGAATGTAAGTTGCCTAATTTGTAAAGAAACAGCCTCAATTTCAAGTGATCTCTGTTCTTAGGATAGACTTACAAATCCATTTTTTCAATACATACTTAATGTTCACCTCAGGAACTAGACAATCAGTAATTAACAGCCCACACTTCCAATCTGCAACTTCAGTCATTCCCTTGGACTTATTACTTGATGCAACATTTACTAATATTAATCTACTCTATTTGAATTAGACTGATACTACAACTGAAAACTTAGATCAGTTTGAATTACATATATGTCATGGAAATTAAAAATCACTATTATGCACATTCCTATTTTCCTAATCTTTATTAGATCTTCCAACTTTGCAATGTTTTAAATACAATCATCATTTTATGAGGTTATATAGAAAATATAAAAATGGAATTTTTCAGGTACCAAAAATTCAAAAAGCACATTTTGCAGAATTTGAAAATGTCAGATGCCGCCAGTTGCAGAACCTTAAAAAGACAACAAAATTCATGACTGGGATGCAGGCTCACTACTTCCCTCTGTTTTTATTGATGAAAATAACTGATTAACTTGCAGTATGCACACTCAGATTCAGTTGCTATTAATTAAGCACATTTTCAAAGGACATCTATCAAAAACTTTTGCATAACAGTGCAGAGATTTTCAAAAATCAAAATATCTGAAACAAATTGCAAGCTACTGCCCTAAAAAATATTGTGTGCATTATAAATTTTACACATCAGTTCATCACATTCAACTATCTGTTTAAAAACTATCATACTTAGTTTTCAGAAAAAAAATTATAGCCTTCTAAATTTATCATTTTTCATTTCGTAACCAAAAAAAGAACCACTTTTCCTGATTAATTTTTTGTAGCTTCATTTGCTTGTCATTTTTCTTCCATAGAACATCCAGACAGGTATGCAAATTGCTCAGTTGTCCATAGCTGTTTTTTTTTTAAAGAGATGACCAAGTCTAGTCTTGGAATTTTAAAGCTTGTGGTGAGAAAGTATCTAGTTTATAAATACTAATAAAACTTACAAGTGCTAACTGGGTTTCATGTATAGTTTCAATAATAGAAAGAACAAAATTGACTTTGTGCAAGGTGATAAACACATTGGTTTCTTACTGTACACCTCCACTGAATTCTATGCAGAATAACATCAAGCTAAAAGAGTCAGGCACAACAGTCAAGTGAAACCAGACACAAAGAAAGATTATTTACGAGGAGGAGGAATATCTGTGGATGTAAGGAACTGTCACGCAAAATAGGAACAGACAGCCTGGCAACTTCAAGTCACTCTACTGCTTCCAGTGGTATAAACAAACCATATTTATCTTGGATCTGATGTCATTACTGTTTTGATTCCAGCTACTGAACTGTATAGCAATAGAGGTTAATATTTTTAGCACATGCAGTTAAAATGGCAGAAGAATCAGTTCCCCCACTGACTGAATGCTCTGAAAAATAGGTTCAGAAGAGCATCTGTGCTCAGTTATAGGTCAGAAGCTTGAAACTTTACCAGCATCTTTCTGCACCACAGTTCATCTAGAGAACGCTCAGCATGAACTTTTTAGCCATTCTCCCCAGAGGCAGTAGTGCCAAAAATAAAAGTCAGTGATTTCTCTCAGCTGCCTAAGCATGTAATATTTATTTGAGATCTTAAATATTTCCATCTACACATTCTCTGGAGGCAACTCCACCATCTTCCATGACAGCACTACCCAATTCCTCAGGCTGTCTCATCTTTCATCACCTTTCTTTCTTCCTCTGCAAACACTGTCACTAAACTCTATTCCTTCTAAGTCTATCCTCCTTTGTCATTCTTTCTGCTAAAATACTCATCCCTCTGTCAGCCTATCCTGAAAAAGACATTTTCCACCTGGTTTGCTTTCTGTGTTTCATCCAAAACTCCTCCCTTCAGCTGCTTCCCCAGCTATATTTTTTAGAAGTTTTTCATTAGCTTGTCTTGCCTGCCATCCACTTTCTACACTCAGTCCAAGGAGATAACAAATGAATTTCTGTGGTATAATCCTGTCACATTTTTCTCTCTGCACAACATCCCTTAAGTCTACTTTAAAATGAAGCTCCAAAGGCTTCTAGTTGTTCCTACCTCCACAGGGAAGACCAGGGTGTCAGCCAACTTACTGATTTGATTTGGATGTGTCAAAATCAATGTCTCTAAAGCCATATTCCTCAGAACCTTCTTCTCACATGATTAAAAAATAAAATCACATTAATTTGGAATAAAGTACTACTAAATTACTGGAACATTTTCAGTCCAAAAATAGTGCTTCCAGTTTTCAATTCATTGCAGATACTGGTTTTTCTTTCTTTTAATACCTTTTAAACACTCCAATTTTAATGGCAAACTGGATTATTATAACAAACATATTACAACAACTACATTATGGTTACTTTGGGCTGTTTCCAAGTAACAAAATAATTCTAAACAAAATGTCATTACGCTAAAGAATTTGTGGCTTACAGCTGTAAGTCTTCTCAATGAGTCTTTGCATGTCCTAACACTGCTCTGTGGCTCTCACAAATTGCAGTACATACAGCTGAAATGCTGCTAGATTAATACTGGTGCTACCTGTCCCTGCCTGCCAAGAACAAACAAACAGAAAGGATGCCATTTACAGTCGCTAGGAATATTGTCTAAAACTGACTATAAATCTGAAGTCTCTGAAAAGTCACTGGAATTCTCCATAAATACTTTATTTTTCCCTAGAGACTGCAGTAGGAGATTTGTGACATTCTGAGGCAACAACAGTGCCCATGAAGAACAGCGGGAGACAGGACCGGAAAGAGTTTCAGCAGCTGAATATGGAGCTAGACACAGAATCCATCTCAACATGTCCAGAGATGAATAACAGGGCTGATGGAGTAATCAAGGCTACAAGGACCTATTCTACAGGACCTTTGTTGGCTCAGAAAGAACCAATTCTTTGAATAAAGTTTATCAGTGGAAAAGAAAGGAAATTGAATCCTAAGACATGTTTGATACTACTGAAAAGAGAGATAGACCCCTACCATTTGTTTTTTTCTATTAAAAAAAAGAATCCAAACCTTTCCATTGTTAATGGCTACCCCAATAGAAAGATGGAGAAATGGAATTTTTTCATTTACCAGCATCTTAGACATAACCCTCCAGAAAGTAAAATTGCCAAGTGTCTTCCCAATCCTTCCCCACAATATTTTTATTCTTAAGAGAATATCTGCTTACCTATAAAGGGATATCTAGAGGACGGCAACTTCTAAGTCTGCATATATTTGTTTAATAGCTAAACCAGACAGTTCCTACCAGTAAGTTAAAACAGGCCAGCCAATCCCTGTGAACACTTTAGCCAGCTGATTACAGTGCTCTAATAAACCACTCTATAAATTCAAACTACTCCACAAATAGGCTGTGAGAATTCCATTGAGAACTGACTCTCACAAATGACAAATTCCAAGCAACCAGAAAAAAAAAAACCAAAAAATCCTGTAGTACGTAGACAGATATTGATATGCAGATAATATAGATATCTATATATGTAGACATATATAGAATTCCTGATCTCTATATATCTAGATGTGTAGATATATATAGATCAGGAATTCTAACAACTTTTGCTGCTGTTACCATTAAGCAGCAACCTGAAACACTTGGCATTTTCTGTTCCAGAGAATTTACTACCTTTCAAGTACAGTTTCAACAGGAGGCAGACACTGATGTTTCTCAAAGAGGCATAAAAACTGGGCAACTCAGCTTAAAAGATGTGAATTGAAAGAAGCATCATGCTGGTTTATCAAAGTCACTAACCCATGTAGATTTATTGAGCCCTTGAAGTGCTCCATTATGGGCTGACACGTTGTTGTACCAAGTTTTATCTATGTTCACAACTGTGCTGCAGCTGATTTGTGCAGTCACATGTGCCTGACTTTCACTGCTTTATTACCGAACACAGCAAGAACACTCTTCTACCAGTACACACAACAGCTGTGAAGTGCTCTATAACTTTATTTAGACAAACATTTCACGCTGGTCACGTAACAGAGGCTCCTGACAGCAAGTTCTAACCTAGGTTATTTATCACACCAAGAAATCAGGAGTAACCCCTGCCTAGTTGACTGAATTCCATACCTGAGTGTATGTGAATTGTGTGAAGCAGAATAAGGCAACTGTATGGAGACTAGAATCTTACCAGTCATCCCTAACTACTGGAAATAACTTGGAATAGGACAAGTACCACCAATCTACGCTAGGCATGGCAACCAAAAAGCACAGAAGACAAGAAACACAACAAAAGCAAAGAAGCAGGAAAGCTACTTTACTGTGTCATGGGGAACCTCTATGATAAAGTTACTCTTCCATGTAATTACTTGGTCTTGTTCTAGGAAATGCAACAGTTAACAGAATGAAAACACAACTTCTCCTTCTAAACAGCTCTTCAAGGCTAAACACAGTGGAGCAAATCACACTATTCTTTGTTTTTGTTGCAAATCTGATGATTAGTAGCAGTTAACCTCCTCCTTGCCAGACAGCTGAGAGTTCACAGAACTTTCTCAGGGAGGCTTCATAACTCTATCCAAAGAGGACACACAAAACTCGCCTGGAAGAGCACCTTCTCTGTCCTCTCATGTTGGACACGAGGCTGCCCTTGGGGCCCCTAGAAGCACCTGCCCCTCCCAGTGTGTCTGTGATTGATCAGCTGTGAGCGCTGCCCCAGGCAGTTTCTGCTGCCCACCTAATTACCAATACCCACAGTGAGGGAATCAAACACTAGATTTTCCTCCCAGTGACGCATAAGAGACTCAGAAGCAACCCATCTACATATCAAGAGTTGAAAGACGGGCTCTTCCCAAACCTTAGGTTTAAAGCTAAGTGCCTGCTCTGAACTAATTTTTGAATGAGACTGCCCATTAACATAAAAAGTCTGCAGAAAGACAAATTCTAAATTAAATACCAAAGCTAGATATATGGTTTCTCCTAACCCACTAATACTTAAAAGTTCTGAAAAATATTACTGCTTTATCTCCTGAAAACTATACACCAGCTTGAAACCAACTTGAAATCTAATTTATAAATACACCAGAAAGCCTCTAATTTTAGTATTTAAAAATGTTTAGAAATCAATTGGTAAGAATTTCTTTCGCCTCCAACAGCATTTCAAAAATACAAAGCCACGGACATTACAAGAAAAAAGTGAATCAAACTGAGATGTATCAAACACTTGGATACTGAAAAACTGCTTGGCTACATAGGGTGTGAGGATTTTTTAACTCACACAGTGGGTTTTTTCAGCAGCTTCTGGAGCTTCGGATGTTCTCTATAAACTATTCCTTTTTTCAACAAGGAAACAACTTCTTTGTGGAAAGCAGTGTGGCCAAAAAAAATAAATTGGAACAGGACTGAATAGAATAAAAAAATTGCTGAACATAGATTTGGTGGCAAACAACAACTAGTCAACACAATCATACCCTTAAAAAGCCTATTTTCCCTGACAGTTCATTGACCTCTAAAAATTTCCCATTTTGAATTAACCAGTGGATAACAGTAAGTCATCATACCAAGAGAATTTTCCTCTGTTCTGAACTGTCACGTACCGGTAACAAGTACAGCAGGTTTTCCATCCAAAAACACAAGGTAAATTAGAAGAATAAGCTCTTCATGTCTCTGTGTTCTCCTTCTGTAGCATTAGGTAATCAGACAGCAATTTATTCTTCCACAGCTCCATGCACTGATTATATGAACGCAATATATTGCCTGCAGAGAGCTTCTTGTTAGATTATATTAAAGGGCAAGGGTGCATTATTTCATCTCCTTGGTTTGCTCTATCCACAGAACAGTTTTAAAGAGTCTCTCTAAACTCTAAGGGAATCACTGTCTGGAACAGAAAATATAAAATTACTCTTTGGCAGAAAGCACTGCCATCTTCCTCAACTCTAAGCCTCCTTTCAGTAGCAAAGCACCAAAGAGATCAGTGGGGTTTTTGGTTAAACATGACCGACAATCAGGCAAGGTACCTCCATGCACATGATGCACAGAACTATTCCCAGATATTATTGGAGTCTTGAGAATATGAAAGTGTACTTTTCAAGGCAGTTGAAACAGACAGACAAACCTCAGGTCATGTTTCCAGCAAACTTTGGGCAAGCACAGACAGCTTGCTACTATTGATGCACCCCTGGGCAGGATCTTACTCTCCACTCCATCACTCACCCAAATTTTACCAACTTTATGTTCTTCATGTTTCAACACTGACACATGAAGATGTGAGGGGGATGGAAAAGAAAGGAAAAAGGCAAATAAAAGAAATTTTAAATGTTGACAAAATTAATAAATTGATTTATTGCAGCATAAAAAGAAAGAATATTAAAGATGTTTTGACCTTTTCCTTGGACAGTATACAGAGGATCAACCATAACTGAATTGTTTTACAACAGATTGTGTTTCAGAAGGGATGTTCATACGGGACAGGGCTGAAGCACTCTACAGCCATTCATGCACTTCGTTCCCAAAAGGTAAAATCAATACCAGAAAGCTTTACAGAAACAGAGGTAAAAGAGGGACTTTCATGCAGCATGGTATAGTGTCAAATAAAACTTGATCTTTCCCAGAATGCAGCTTTTGGTGGTTTTTTTTGGTCTGCTTACAACACACCATTAAGTGCACGAAGGCACAGAACTTCCATTTGATTCTCACTGTATTAGCATTGCCAAGAAGCTTGAATGCCTTACAGTATATAAAAAGATCAGTTTTCCAATGGTATTTTGGAATTGAATGAAGAAGTCAAACCTCATGAATACTGTGACCAGAAAGAAACCCTAAAGAAGTCATTGAATAAGGATGGGAATTGGATACAGCCTAGTTTGCCTGTTACATACTTTACAAGTGGCCATTCCAAATTGGAATTTTAAGCAACTTTTAGCCAAAGCCAAAAAGCAGACTGTTATCTAACCAGAAACTACATTACAACATTAAAAATACAAACCACTCATAGAATAAACAAATAAAAAAGGATGTTTGAAATAACACAGACAATTTAAAGAAAAAAAAAAAAAGAGCTGGATGGACCAATTTTTATTCTTCTTTTTTTCCCCCCTTTGAAGTAAATAAACTAGCTCCACAAATACCAGATTATGCTTTTTTCAATTTCACATAGCTTCAACTGTAACTTAACAAAAAGTGCAATCCTTTTGCTCAAATTCTTACTTGAATTTATTTACATACTGGAGATCTCAAGCACACTCCAGCCTGAATTGTAGAAAAGTCAGCGCATCAGTGCATGCAGTACCAGAGCATCTTCCAAAAGTCCTACCTATGTTTACACATTACACCTTCATATCCTCCCATCACCCAAATTAAGGGTCACATCCTCTTTCCTCTCTAACTCTGAGTCACTTACTGTAGAGTTTGGTCTAAAGCCTTCTCATTTTGGGAGAGGCTGAAAGAGCTGTTATAGTTCAGCATGGTGAAAAGAAGGCTCAGGGGATTCAATCCATCCACAAACGTGATGCTGGGAACTAAAGATGACAGAGGCAGGCTCTTGTCAGTAGTGCCCAGTCACAAGTTCAACAGACAGAAACTGAAATACAACAAAATCCAGGCTGGTTGTGGAGTCTCCATCCTTGGGGATTCTCAAAACATAATGGGACACATGGCTTATAAAAGTTTTCTACTTGAGCCTGCACCCTACAGGTAATCTATGATTAAAAACAAATTCAAAATTACCCCAAAGTATACTTTTAATTGCGAGAAAAGTACTCATATTTCATTTTACTCAGGAAGGTATTCCCGAATTCACCTAAACTAAACCCTGATGAATGCTATGCTACTAATCAGAGCAACAACAGTAACTTCCCCCCAGATACATCCTGGAGACAAAAATCCTATCCCCTCCTGGTAGAGTTCCCTGCCTCTAGGTAATCCACCTAAAATATACCTTGTCACCCCTAAAGCAGCAGTGAATCTTCATCTTCAGAGGGGCAGGAGAGCTGCTACATATCTGGAGAAATTATTGAAGGGTTTTTGAGGGAAAGGACTATGATTTCTCAACTGGTAAAAATGCATTTCCATTTTCTAATAAAGCAAATGGCTTACATAATTACGTGAAACTCAGGTATTATATCAGCATTTTCTAGCAGTATATATGAAAAAGCTCAGGAGTTTGCAGTTGGGAAGGTAAATGAGCATCTTCAATTGACATTACCTTCTTTTGCAATCCCAAAGACAGATAACTTTCTTCAAAGCCCTACCCTTTTCCCACATCTGGTGGAATCATTCTGGTAAATACTGGAGTAAATTTATTTCATTTTGCTTTGCATGATTTTATGGTTCATACTGCCTAACGCTGCGAAAAACACACGCAAAACATGTCCACATATTCAAACTGCAACAATGAGATTTTGGGAAACTGTACTTGATAAAGTTACCTGGGAGGCAGAGGCAAAAAAATAAAACAATACAAGCCAGACAACGGTGTTATGAGTTTTACAAACAGGAAATCCAAACTATTCCGAAATCAAGGTTGTTGCAGATTAACAATACTGCAGAGTTGGATATACAGTGTTAGATGCATACGAAAATGAAGTCTGTCTGAATGCCAAGACACAACAGAAATGTTGCAAGCAAAGATTAGTCATATGTTTGACAACTCTCTATATTCAAATAGTGCTCTTCACAGAAAATTACAGCAGGCCTTGGCACAAGTGCTCGGAAAGCTAGGAAGTGTGAAGGGAGTCATTGAAATGTTTCCCAACAGACAAAGAACAAACAAGAAAGAATTTTCTTTGCAGAAAATCCTACAATATATTAAGCATAAAGAAAAAAAATAATTTCCACACAGGAAAAACATTTGATACATTTACTGAACAAAAGATGTATGGTCTAATAACTAAAGGCACCAAATAACTTTTAATAAATAAAATAACTCAATTCTGAGGAAAAAACAGAGAAGAAAGTGGAATAAAACCTAATACTACCAGTGAAAAGCCAATAAAATGTTGGGGAAAGGAAATTACACAGTGAGGAAACAAGCTTGTACTCTACACAGACTGCAAGAGAGAGGCTCAAGACAGAAGGGAAAGAAAAATATAAAGTGCAATAGTTTCCACTTCTGAAAGCATGTAAGAAAAGAAGTAAGTACAGAACAAAGACAAGGAAAAAACTAGAGCTGGCAAGGTTCTTTGCAGGTTTTCTCTGTCATGAGGTTCTGGGGGTTTTTCCCTTCCCCTCCCAATTTAGGTGTTTAACGAAAAGATAGTGGCAATACAGGGAAACACCTAAAGATTGTGACAAGTTTCAGAAAATCAAGTTTACATCCAATTTACAAGATTTTGGAAAAGCTGGTAGTTTTTTGAGTCAAAAATTGGTAGCTGGTAGTTTTTTGAGTCAAAAATTTTGTACATACATAAACAAAAATGCATGATATCATTATTTGTTACGTGCACTTCTGCTAAATTCTGAATTCTCAGATTCAGCAGTCATTTAGCAAACAGATGGACCAGAAAGAGATTTACTCAATAATTTAGGGTTCATATGCAAGGGAGGCATGAAAGTTTCTCATCCTTCACCAAGCATTTGAAGCATGATTACAGTATTCAATGACCAACCATTCAAAAACCAAATGATATCAAAAATGAATTGCATACAGCAACTTAATGCTATTTCTACCATGTGATAATTTGTAGCTTTAAGAAGACGTTTCTAGTTTAAAAATAAGGTGGGGAGAAAAAAGTTCTCAATCTTTCAAAGAAGTGTCACAGCAATCAACAGCCTTAACAGCAGATGTTCCCCAAGCTTGTGCTCAAGCGGGGTGACGTCAAAGCCAACGTGTGCTCTTCCCACCCATTTGTTCCATGACAGCAATGAAAGAACACATCAGGCCAATCATGACTTAGTGTTGAGATTCTAAACCATTTCTAAGGAAAGCAAAATATCCCCAGGAACAGTAAACCTCACATATCACAGCTATGTAACTCAAAATTAAAATGAGTGTTTTATCTCAGAGTGCAAAATACCCTCAAGTTAACTAAAAATAGCAACACTGTATTCAACAAATTCCCATGAAGGTATTTAGCAGCAAGTAATGAAATATTGAGACATTTACAGATAACATTTTGGCTGAAAAATCTTTCCACTACTTCCCACTTAGTTAGGCTTCTCCTACAAATATCTTGTAGACTCTATAAAATATCTACCAGTATTAACTCTTCTCATGAATGCCACTCATTATATAGCACTTATGCTAACCAAGTCTTTGTTGAATTTTCAACCATATATTAGAAACAGAAGTTAAGCAAGCATCAAAATTATCTCGATTTAGGAAAATGCCAATCAATTTTAAACTGCCTCTGTGTCACAGTTGAGAGGACCACAATACACAGATTATCACCTTACAATTTCAGAAGGCCTTAAACATTCACCCAAACAGAGTAACACCATACCTGATCTGAAGGCTTCAAGCATCTGCCCATACCATTCCACTCCAAAAGGCTGCAAGTGTGTGTGCTTTCTGTTCTTCAGCCCAGCCTTTTATACCCTCTCATTGATGCACTGCACCTGTGTGTCCCTGTGGTGGTTGGTCAGTGCCCTGGGCACTCCATGGCTCACTGCTGTCAGTGCTGCTCACAGCTGCACCCACTGGGGATGAGGCTCGGCCACAGCCCCACTCCCAACTACCACAAGCTGCTTTTACTCAGCTTTGGTACTTCTGAAAACAATCTCTCTCTTGATGCCTTCAGTAAGGTTCTCCAAAAGGCTGAGAGAAGAGAAAATCTACTGAAAAACTGCTTGAACTACTAAGAGGAACCAAAATTACAAAAAGGGAATGAGATGAATAAACACGAACTATAAATGACAAAGTGTTGAAATACGCAATAACCAATTTTCTGAATAAAGAAATATCACCTCTACTGATCAATTTTTTTGTTATGCTTGTTATTTCAAAGACCAGCTAAGTCATTAAATACATCCAATATTACTGCTTAAATGACAGAACTTACAGAAGGAAAAATACTTTATATAACTTAATAAAAACAATGAAGAAATTTCAAACCATATTTTCTGTACTGGTATATAAAGGTAAGCAAAAAGGAAAAAAAAAGGCATGAAAAACAGAAAGTAGCACTTAAAAGAGCATCCTCAAAGCTTAGTTGATTTTGCCATTGATTAGCTCAAAATGAATGTAACATTTAGGAAATGAAATCTTGCAAGTATTTTACTGTAGCCATCTTATCTATTGTTTTATCCTATTTGGAATCAGAAAAACAAGTGCTATCTCTCATTATCTTATCCAGGTATACATTGAATCCATTCATATACAGCCTAGGTATTTTGCAGAAATGCTTTTACCTCTGTGGAAGCTGAAAAAAAATGAATAAAAGAAATGCAACAGAATTATTCTAAACACTGAGATTTACCAATGCTTGGATAACAAATGAGAAATATATCCAAAAATCTAAAATATGCCCTTGTCCCAGGGAAATGTTACATTGTTGTCAGGTTTTCACAGCCTTCTTTTTCCTCCTACTAGTATTATTATATTTCCTCCACATTACTATCATTGAGCCCTTTCCCCATTGTTCAATATCTACCAAAAGAGTAAGTACTGACAGCTCAGAAATTCTAACTATAGGATTACAAATGAAACCCAAGTGATATTTGAAACTTTAAGTCACCATTTGCTTTGTAACAGACTACATTCTAGCAGCAACACAAATTACAGTCTGCAGGCCTCAACCATCAACTCCCCCACAGTCTCTTCAATTTGTTGACCCTATGAGCACAAGATGAAAACCATCCTTAAAACCATCTCCTCTCAGGTGAGCAGCGACAGGACACGAAGAAATGGAAAGAGGCAGCATCAGGGTAACTTCAGACAGGACATTAGGAAAAGTTTCTTCACTGAGAGAGTGATCAATCACTGTAACAAGCTCTCCAGGAATCAAGCCTGGCACAGCTCAAGAAGCATATAAAGATGTCACAGTCATATGCTTTAGTTTTAGACAGTCCTGTGAGGAGCTGGGAGTTGAACAAGATGGTTCTTATGAGTCTCTTCTAATTTGAGATTTTCTATGATTACATAATTCTCTATTTAACACCTTCATAATGGGTGATGATGGGATAGATGATGGGATGAATGCATCTCATCAAGTTCACTGGTGACTGAGGGGAGGGGCTCACACACCAGGGTAAATGGCTGTGCTTCAGGGAGATTGCAACTGACCTGAGAAATGGGCTGCCAAACCTCGAGAAAAAAACAGCAAAAAACAATGCATAATACTGCAACTGTGATAGAAAAGCCCCACACAACAGTCCAGCATGGGAGCTAACAGCAGAAAGCAGCTCTGCACAAGAGGAGATGCGGGGTCTGATGGACAATTTCAGTGTAAGTCAAAAATGCACCCTTGCAGAAAATGAATGCTAAGGGCACACTAGGCTGCACTCACTACAGAAGAACCAGCAAGTAAAGGGAAATTATTATTATTCTAATCCACCCCTGCCAGCCTACATCTTGAGTACTGTATTTCACTTGATGCTCCCTGGTATATGACATACTGGTTCATATCTTTTATGGAAAGCCAACAAGATGGTTTGGGGCTGGAGTATGAGCTGCACAAGTAGCACCTGAGAGAACTGTGTCTCTTCAACCTCTACAGGAAAATCTAAGGGGAGATCATAGTACTATACTCAACTATTTAAAAACAGAGCCAGAGTTCCTGGAAATTGCACAGCAAAAAGATAAGAGACAATTAATGTAAACTGAAGCAAGAGAAATTCAGATTAGATAAAAGGAAAAAAAAAATATTAATAGTAAAGTTGATCAAAACCTGAAACAGGTTGCCCAGAAAGACTGAAGAAAATTCACTCCTGAAATAATCCAGAAGCAGGCAAGGCCCAGAGTAACCCACATACCTTCAAAGCCATCCCTATTCCAAGCAGGCAGGAAGACAGATCAGTTCCAGATGATACAGAAATGGTATGGAATGAGAGATTACATTGGGTCTGGCTGAGATGGAATTAGTTTTTTTCAAGGCAGCCCTTAGGGTGTTCTGGTTTTTATTTGTGGCTGAAATGGTGTTGGTAACTCGCCAGTGTTCTCCCTATTGCTGAGCTGTGCCAGCACAGTCAGCCAGCCAGGGGTAAGCTAGAGGCTGAGAGAGGACACGAGCAGGACAGCTGTCACACGCAGACCACACCGTATGGAATCATGCTGAGATATAAAAGCTCAGGGGAAACAGGAAAAAGGGGGGGAATAGTCATGGTTATGGCACTCACAAAGCATGCAGAGACCCTGCTTCCCAGGAAGCAGCTGGACACCTGCCTGCCCACACAAATTAGTCAACTATTGTTTTTATTTTGCTTTGCTTAAGCATCATGCTTTTGCTTTTCCTGTTAAACTGTCATTATCTCAACCCATCTATTTCCTCCCACAGAAGATGGGAGTGAGCAAGATGCTGGGGTGGAGTTTGGCTGTTGGATGCCCTTCCACTCGAATGATTCTATGATATTTCTTCATATATGTTTCTCAAATATACCACAGGTGTCAAAAAGCACTTCATAATGCTGTGAGAAAAAAGTTGTTAAAATTTTGGACTGTCCCAAATTTTCTCAAGATTTGTTTGGGTTCTTTTGTGCTTTTTATGTGAAAACTATGACAAATTCAGTATTGGCTAATATCCCAGGAGAGCCACAGATCAACTGCTACAAGTCAAGAATCTATACATTTATCTTCCTATGTCTTCCATCAATATTCACTCAAAAGTGAAAGGAGAGAGAACAAACCCTTAGGAAGATAGAGCAAAACTGAGAAGAATGATTAAATGACACACCATACTCCAAGTTTCTACGTGGGTATGTGTGAATTCTGACATATTTAAAAAATTTGCAGCATTTTTACTGTTGTGGGAGCTCAGGGAAGATATCTGAGCAACTGTTGTAAAATAAAAACTGAAGTAAAAAAAGTTGTCAGATGCACTGGATTTGCTATCCTCCCAAGGAAGGAAAAAAACCTCAAGGCAAGCTATTGAAGAATAAGCCATTAAGATAAATCACAAGGTTTGATGGTTAAGATTAAGGGGGTTGGGGTTTTTTTTGGTTCAGATTGGGAGAATTGTGGAGACTCTTTTCCCCTGTTAGTTATTTATAGCCAACAACCTATTTTATCTCATGCAGGGGTGAAAACAAGGGTGTACAGTGTCTCATTGGTTCTGAAAAGCCTAATGAGCTGCTACAAATGCCTCAGACTGTTTTCTCAGACCTAGAATAGGATGTGTGAAAACTAAAAAAAACTTTAACAAGCATGTTTATTTTACAGAGTTTGACAGACATGCTGCGTTCACATTTGTGTGCTGCAGAAGGTTTGAAAGTAGAGGCAGCAATGGACAACCCAGGTACATTTACTTAATTTAAAAAATTCTCCAGACAGGCTTTTGGGGGCTCTTGGATCATAAAACTTCTTTCCAACAGACCACCATATGCTACCAACATTATGATCTAATTTTACAGCAGGAAAATGCTGCTTATCAATACCTGACAGCCTTGCTCACAGACATCTGCAGAAAATCAAATGCTTGCAGATTCACATTGCCACATGTGGCTTTTAAGACAGAAATACAAATTCAGAAAAAGAAATTTACCTGCATCAATAAAGTGGGCCCTTTTTTCATTATTGTTGATATTGCTATTATTAGATTTGCTCTTCTGGACAAAACCAACCTAAGCTTTGTCTGCTTGATACAGAAAAATGAAACATGAATTAAGAATCCTAAATTCCATTAACGATGATATCTACCAGGACCCCATTAACAGATGCCAAGGTATGTTAGTCAGAGTGGATGTGACAAATGAGTTACATTACAATGGATTACATATGGTATTCAGCTTTTCAAATTAAAAAGTCAACTGTGACACCATCAGGCTATTTTTATAGAGGGCAGTGGGAGTAGGTTATATTCCTGACTATGAAATCTAAAAATGGGTCACCTTAGGAATTAACATGTTTAAAGAGAAATATAATGCATGAAAAGAAAAATACTGTGCTCTAGATACTAGTGTACTCTAGATTGTGATAGCAATCCACGTTCTCCCGTACTTTAGCATTTTGATCTGGTTTTTTTTTTATGCATTGATATAAACATAATGCAATAGCTCTCTCTTAATTTTGAATTTGTCATAATGCCAAAGAGCAAAACTTCTAATAAGCTCTTAAGGTTTATTTTCTTTTGTTACAGGGAGCTGTACTTGGTTGGGTTGTGTTCTGTTTAAGGGGTGGGGGTTGTGGGGTTTTTTAGGGTTTTTTTGTTTGCTTGTTGATGGGCTTTTCTGGTTGGTTTTTTTTTTTATTGACCCAGCAAGACCAGGAAAAGGTGAAACAGGAAAGGAAAAGTAGGAACTAAAATTCAGTGAACCAACAGGTGAGAGCCTGCACATCACTTGTCACAGTGAAATGGAGACCTCGTGCCAACGAAAGACTTGTGCCTCAGAAAAAGACACACAAGTAGAGATGGATGCAAGAGTAAGTAGTAATCTGTGTTGGACAGGTTTAGTGACTTGACTTTGTCCTCCTACATAGCTCAGAACTTGAGTTCACTCACACCTTTTGTCAAGTCTTTCAAAACAGCTCAAATGTGCTGCCTTACTTAAAACTTAGGAAAAAAAAACAAACCCAAACCGTACCACACCTGTCTCAGCAACAAATCATTTTTGAAAGAGACAATTATGATTTTATTTCATTAGTAGGTGGTTCTACCAATGCTCACAGAGATCAAATTAAATTCTCAACTAATATGTGACTTGAATATCTCAAAACCCTTAACTCCTTCACAACTATTGAAATTTGGTTAAACAATATGGAGGTCTATTAATGAACATCATAGATGAGCAGTCATTCTCTGCCACTTCTACTATCCAGATGTGCTTAAATAGTACACAATAAAGCATTCATAAACAGCTTTAACTGAGGGGGGAAAAGCAACAGGGGATGCTTTTTTCCTGGAAAAAAAAGATAGGGGACACCTTTTTCCTAAAAAGAACCCTTTAAGTTTTACTTTTTCTGTGCTTTCCATTTCACATGTGTGCTTTGTGACAATACTCCATTAAGATTGAAGAGTTCTTCCTTCCTAGACTGATCTTCCTAGTTGTACAAAGACCAGAATATACCAACCATTTGTTGATGAAGGGCTGAAATTCCTGCATAAGTCAGATATAATAATAGAGTCTAGAGATTCACTACCTTTTCTCTCACTAATGAGCAAACTCTCAGAAAGCCAAAACCACAGAAAAGCAAGATAATGTAATAGGCATTTCACTTATTCAGGCAGCTACACAGGGTCATTTTCCATAAAAGATTTCAAGGACCATAACTTATTTTTAACATTAGATTAGCTACATATTAAAAGTCATGCTCTCTTTTTGTATCATTCTTTTTGAAAGATAATGGGAAATATGACAGAAAGAAGAAAAAATTGAAGACAAAATATTTCCAACTTTCACCTTGTCTTGCCTTCTTTCGTGCTTTTTTTGGGAGACTCCCCACAGCCATCAATCATTTTTCAAAACACACCTCTTTCTTCTCTGGACTGAGCATGTGCCCTCCAGATGTATGACTTAGAACAGACTCACTACTGGGAAGGATTCACTGGGATGCACAAAACATTCCTAAGCAAAGAGTTTTGATGTTTTTAGAGAGCAAGCCTGTTTTAGTCCTCAAATTAGTTTTTATGTCAAATCTGGGAGTAAGGGAGTGGATGGCGGGGTCAATGTGTCAAAACATAAACCCCCAGATTTCAGCCCAACCAATTTAAAATACCAGTAAAAGAGGCACAACAAAATGGAAGAGCTACTCTCTGAAGGTGAAAAAGAGGCAGTTAAGTTCCACACTTCAGTTTCATTTCTAAATACTTCATGTGAAAATGTGAGCAGACAGAAAAACTTTACTTAAGTGGAACTAAACAAAGATGACATCACTTTCTCTTGCAATAAGGAAAAGGTGCAAGCAGAAGTATCTCTAGGCTAACTCTTAAAATAAGGAAGCACACCAGGGTCCTAGTGGCAGCCCAAATCAGTGGGAGGGGGCATGGCCAAGACACTGTGCCGTTCAATGCCATCTTATGTTATGGCGAGGGGAGAGGGAAAGGGAAGAAAAGTTTCCAGCTGGGAGCAAGCACAGTGTGTGGTGCCACTGGCTGTGGATAGAGCACATCCTGTCAGGCTTTGGTGAGCATTTCTGTATATAAATCTCCCTCTCTTTGTACATTTTTGCTAATTGTATTGTTGCTGCTGCTTTTTATTTTCCTATCTTGTTATTTTCAGTAAATTGTTCGTATTTCAACCCATAATCTTTACCTTTTTGTGTCTTCAATTCTCAACTCCAACTCTAGAGCTGCGAGATGGCCCAAAAGATTTTAGCTGCCAGTCAGGTGAGCCTCTGGTCACATGCAAACATGTCACCAAAACCTGACCTGACATGGCAGAACCCCACCTCAACCACTGACCCACCACACTTGCTCCCAACCACAATCCATGCCGTTCCTTCCCTTTCCCCACCCCTCACCACAATGTAGGATGGTATCAAATAACACAGTGTCTTGGCCATGCCCCTTCCCAGTGATCTGGATGACAACTATGACAAAAACACAAATATCACAACAGGGGCAAAAGATGGCAAGGGTTTTCATGATGGGAGAACCTCATATGCCACTTTGAAGCTAAAAGCTCTCTCCCTTCTAACTGGAATTTGCATGTCAAAAATGTCTCAATGAGAACCAAAATCACAGAAAATCAGACACCTTCATTGTCAGGTATTTATGAGCATCATTACAGGATGATTTTTAAGACAGCAACTAAGCAATGTAGGAAAGGCACTTTTATTTGCATGAGATCTTCTAGAACAAGGAAGGAAAAGAACTACACAGCACTTTGGGAAAGAATTAGAAGAGGAAAGGTCTTGTTACCGATCCTTTACAGGTGGCTGTAATAAAGGCTTCATAATCAAGGTTCTATACTAATTCCAAATTAATGTAGAAAATATTTAGATTGTCCAATCTCCTACAAGCATTCAACCTGCTTCTTTGGAAGTAAGAAATTTGACACCATAGAAAAACCAACCAGATTATTTCTTCATCAGGCCCTTAATAGCCCCAACAGAGTGCTTGAAAGCTACAGATTCATTATATTTATGTGAACACTAAGTCATATAGAAGTAACCTTTTAAAAAAGACTCTTTACACAGAAGTATAAAGAACCTTTGGAGTCTATCAAAAAGGAGAAAGGAAGCCAATTCACATGATAGATTTTAAGAGTGGGAGAGTAGGCAAGTGCCAGTGAACAAAATCTCATTGTAGATAGTGCTTTCTTCATTCATTCAAGTACAATTCAACACTTACAGGAACACAATTATAGGAATTTTCTCACTTTGTATTAGAAACGTACAGATGTAAGAGCAAACATTTTTATGCATGATGCTTTCCTGCATCATGCATCAAAAAAAAAGAGAAACCTGTAGGATCTGAAGACTCCTTTATTCTTTGATCCTAAAAGAAGGTTTTTTGAAACCAACAAAGAAATACTATATAATTATAAGTGCAGGACAATAAAATGAGAAAAAAAAACCCCATAGATATTCCCTATCTTGATTGCAACAAATAACATTTCCTTAGACCATCTGTTCCTCTTTAGGTATAAAAGCTTCTAAAACAGATTAGGATATTAAACAACCATCCTGCAGAAAAGTTTCCTGTTGCTAAGAAACAGGAAGTAAAATCATACAGCCAAGGTCAACTATTACTCAATTGATTCAGGCTGATAACATTTTTGACCCAAACTGACATATTTCCTAAGGAATCAAATATACTATTTGTTTAGGCTGGACTGTTTCCATATTCTGCTTAGATTTTTAAATTTGCATGGAGATGAGTAAAAGTATAATGGTGTTCAGTGAACAGTGACAGTAATGCTGCTTTGGCTAGGCAAATCAGTAGGGAATTGGAGTACATGTTCTTGAGGAGTTAAAAAATTCATCACATTTTGTATAACCTTTCATTTCTGACAGCTTTGTCATTACACAGACTTTAGTTCTAGGTTCAAGTCAAAGGTCAAGGCTTCTAACACACCACTTCTTTCAACAGGCAAATTAAAGACAAGAGTTTCCCTTCTGCCAGCATGAAATAAGGCATTATTCTCTTGCTACTCCCAGCTCATTGATTCAGTTGCACTCCCCCTTAGAAATTAAGAAATCCAAACCATCTCTATGCCAATTAAATCCAAAAATGTATTATTATAGTGAAATTACTGCATGGACTCTAGTTGTGCAACTTCAAAACAGGCAGACAGAGCAAGCCACAGGTTTGCTACATCAACATGTAGGAAAAGACATCTTTAAAAAACACTGAGAAACCCAGTACCATTATCCATGAAGTTTAATTAATGATGATTTTTTTTTCCAAAAAAACAAAATGCCATCATTACTTTAAAGACTTCCAAGAGAACAAGATAAGGGAAGTTTGGAGGTTTGTTTTAATAGTATTGTTCTTCCCTAGCAAAACAGTAGGGACACATGGAAGCAATCAGGTACTTTGCTGTTTCTCCTTCTGCTCTCCCTACAAGTGTGCATAGCTCTTACCAAGTAGCACATCCAAGAATTTCCCTCCCCACCTTCACTCTCAAGAGTTAATTACACTACAGACAAGGCCCTGGAAAGCAACATGGTTCCAGGCAGAAAAAGTACCATATTACAGTCTACTGAACATTAAAAAAGATCCAAACAGAACATGTAAACTGCACTACATCCCACAAACAACCCAAACAGAACTGCTAGGAAGTGAAGCTGTCTGTCCCCTGTGCAGTGTTTCCCACTGGTGTGCTGCGCTCACTCCGACACACACCGAATGTAACATGTGCTCAAGCACTGAACTACAAATGTTTATCGTGATGCCTACATTTCTCAGCCTGAAAAGGCAGTTCCCAAAATTACAGCACATACCACATAGATAATCTTCTGGCTCTTGCAAAATACCTCTTGCTTACCAAACTTGTACCTGACATAACTGCCTGAACTCTATAAAAATAGTTTCTTCTTGCTGCCTCCTATTTGTTCTCTGCATTTTCCACTTATTATCTCCCCTGAAGGTAACAGCAGTGATAACACACCTTTTAAGAAAAAAGGGAACCCAACAGTGATAATGCCACACATCAGTGCTGAAATAGCCAAGGATAAAAAAGGTCAAACTGCCTCCTGCACTGCCCAGGTTTCTTAACGACATCAAAAGATGCTGGTACCTTTAAAGATCCTGTACACCCATTCAAAAATGCTTGTATTAAAATTAATTTTTATTAACTTACTATTATTGATAATGTTGAGATATATGTACGTGAAAAAATAAAAATATATGTATTAAAAAGAAGTTGTCTAAGTAATATGTGAATTTCAGTAATAAACACTACCCAGTCTTTTTCCTTCCCCTCTGACCCAATCTTCATTTATGGTTTAAATTTTAGCACTCTGGTGATATGGAAGATTTTTCTAAACTGTAAATTAGTTCAAGATGTTCCTTCCTTTGACACCTTCTAACACTACTAACAGTTCTCACGTTGACAATGAAATTGAA
Organism: Zonotrichia leucophrys gambelii; assembly: GCF_028769735.1. Lineage (NCBI taxonomy): Eukaryota > Metazoa > Chordata > Aves > Passeriformes > Passerellidae > Zonotrichia > Zonotrichia leucophrys. The sequence goes on along the minus strand of NC_088173.1, from coordinate 20,702,069 downwards.
GGCTGATCCAGTCTATATAACTGGACAGTGGTTTCATGTCAGCATGAAACTGGTAATAGGGGAAGTTACTGCAGCAAAAATCAACATCAGATTTTATAAAAGTCTACATCAGATCTCGAAAATATCCCACTCATGCTCATCCTTCCAGAAATTTCATTCATTCCCAATCCCAAACTCACTTACACACAAGTGACACATCTGTCCAAGTGGTCTTGCCAGGATCACCTGCTTGTGACAAAAAGGACAAGAGACACCAACTACCAAGTCCTCACTATTGGAGGACTGCCTTTCTTCTGCTGGAGTTTCTTCTAGGTTCCTTCTCAAATGCAAACAATAAACTACAGACCTACATAGCTTCCAGGAGCCATTGTGGGGTGGTCCTCCACACCAAAGCCTTGCTTATCTCAGTCTCCATAAACCTTAAGCCAGGCTGTTTTCCTTAATTTTTTGGGCAGGCAGGACAAGTATTAGCACACATAATAAGTTTTCACTCTTATCAGCTCTTTCAGACAGCAGGCATCCTGCTCTTGACATAAGCACTTCTCAGTCTTACTCCTGGCAATGGTGTACCCTGAGCTGCATTCTTGAAGAGCTGATCTTCATTATCACAGGCCTTTTTTTTAACCCTTTGCTGTTTCTGGTGGTTAAAAACATGATTTCTACTTCGTTCATACCAATCCTAATATTTCTATTACAGCTCTCCTGAAAAGATTAACAAAGTTAAGCCAAGTCATCACGAACAGACACAATTGTTGTTCCTGGCAATCACAGCAAAGAAGCCAAAAGCTGATGACTATCAAAAGCATCTGGACAACACTCTCAGGTACATGATGTGATTCTTGGAGGTGTCCTGTACAGGTTTGTTTAAATTCTGTTTTTTAAATGTCCATCAGCAAAGACATCCTCATTATCCAGTAAATCATAGGTTTTAGTCTTTCATAATGACAATGTACCATATGGGAAGGTTCCAAAGGACAATTAAATACCAACATACAGAATCTTTATGCATAACAGCTTACATTTTTCTTCATAAAGGAAAATTTTTCTTCATAATACTTTTACTCCTGCCTTTATAGCATTTGTCTCCTCTGTCTTGATTTTAGCTATGGACCAGAGAGCACACCATGTGCTCAGAACTTTCCACAATACCAAGACAGATATGCAGGTACTGAATCCTCTTCAGTAAAGAAAATGGTTTTGGCATCTGTGCAACAACTGTTTATCAACTGCACATACTCCCAACAGCTAAGAGGCTTAATGCTTTCCACTGAGAACTCAAGTTCTCAACAAATACAATTCTCTACTATACAGTACATAACTAACAAAATTGGGAAAGAGGACTTACTATGAAGGAAGATGTTTTCCAAGCCAAAGTAATTGGAGAAATATGAAAGAGAAAATAAAGGCACAAGTAGGTAAGTCTCAATGAATATCAAATTGATTCCAAAAGCCTCTCATAAAAAAATAAATGTTGATGTGCAGAAAGCAGATTAGACCACTTCTAATTAGGCCTTTCAAAAAAGTTTTAACTTAACCATTTACTTCCTTTACAAGGTATGGTGTCAATCAAAAAATTTCCAACCTAAACATAAAACTATTCAAGGCATTCCTTTTGTTATAGAACATTTCCTAATGGGAATCACGCAATATTTCCAGGCAGAGATGCTCACAATTGTCATGTTTTGCACCCTGAAATGGCCTCTGTCAGTTTCAAGTATTTGCAGCACCTGGCAGTTCTGCAACCCTTATAACATTTGTCACAGGACAAAACACAAAGCTTCAGCTTAAAACGTAGACTGAAAGCCAGAGAAAATGGCTTCATTTCTAACAGTCTGAAAATTATGCCAAAAATAATCAGTCACTTGAGCTCTACTTTAACACTGTCAAAACCAAATCCTGCTTAACATTGTAATAATGGGAGCTGTGGCGGAATATTCACTTTCTAGCATTGCAAAGTTCAAGACAGGAAACATTCAAATCATGTCCTGAGGTGCTTGTGCCTGTTTATTCCAGACTCAAAGCCGAGGCAGGTGTTAGTCTGGTGAGGATGCTACATTTCCCTACCAAGAGAAAGTACAACCAGTTATAGCACTGACTGAGACTTGTAAGCTCCTGTGGAGTATGACACCTTTGCCCCATTTGTTACCTACCATCCTATAATTTCTGTTATATGTGGTACTTTACAAGGAGCTGTATGACAGAAGGCATAACTGTCACCTAACTGAAAAAAATTGAAAACATGTTCTTTGCTGATTCAGCATTAAAAAAATATTATCTACCATGAAGTTATTTTACGTTTCCTGCCTATGAGAAAGACCAACCCTCCCAGGTCTAGTTGAGAACAACTACTTTCATTTTGCCAGGGGAAAAAAAAAATGTTCATTTCACAACCAAAACGGGTAGTACAAGTAAAGATAATTTGTAGGTTTGTTTGTAATCCCACACCTACTGCTTAACTGTAGATTTGTCAAGGGTGTATATCTGCATATTTAATTCTTTGGATTCATTCAACTCATATGACTATTCAGATTTTGAGGCTCCTCTGAAGTCTTCTCACTGGCTGTCTGTCTGAGCAGGTGAACTTACAAAGGAATAGGTATGTGTTGTGGGAAGGCTGTGGAGACAGCATTGACTTCTAACTCCATGTATCTCATCTCATTCTAGACAGAAGCACAGAGGATAGGCTATGCCCCTGTCACAGACTGAACAAACTTGATAACCATTTAAAATGCAAAAATGGAAGTGTAGCAACTGTGTTTGACAAGGAACCCTCACCCCTGCAAGGCAAAATGTTGCATTTAATTGCTATCTGATTTTATACTTGAAAGATGCATATTTTTCAGTCAGATAAAGTCCTTGCTGGAATAGATATAGTCACAAATATTTTGATATGCCTGTCTACTCCTAGATTTCTACAGCTGGGAGAAAAAATTCCAGCAGTTAAACCAGTGATATTTCTGATCACAGCAATGGCTGAGGTTTACTTCAGTTTAGCACATGCCTCTCCATTACACAAAAGACATCTGCACAGACAAGTACACCCAAACTGCTCCAGAACTAGCACTAGCTGTGCTTCCTCTAATCAGGCTTGTGAAAATGAACCAACAATTAAGTCATGCTTACAGCAACAGAGCATTCTGGACTTAAGGCTGAGTACAGACAGCTCTGAACACAGGGAGGAGGGCAATGTGTTAAACTAGCGAGGCATTACAACAAGGCAGAGATCTGAAACATTGACCTTGTTAAGAGAATGCATTCTTGGATGTTAAAACTCTAAACTGTGTTTCTTCACCAGTTTCTCTTCCACTTTCTTCTCCTCCCTATCTGCATTCTTTTTTTTTCTCTGCAAGCCTTATGATTCATCAAGATTTTCTGAGGATTGTTTGTTGTTTGGTTGAGGGTTTTTAAGTCTTAGAAGAATTAATGGGATGAGAAAACAGCTTTCTGGGAGCTCTACCCAGGATGCTTCCTTGGCCATGAATAACTAACTGGTTTTGAAAACAGCACTGCTCTATTTCAGTTGCTGAGCAGGTGGTCCCTTAAATCTTAAAAGTTATGTCTGTTAGTTAAGTGTTCATGTAAATATTTCATTAAGCTTCCTGGCTTATAATAAGCATCGCTTAACACTATTTTATGCAACACACACTGCAGAAATCATCCTACCAAGGGGAGAAAAAAGATGCATGAGATGTGAATAATTGCAGTTGGGATGGGGAAGAGGGGTTGGCAATATCAAAGGGAAAAAAAGAACATGAATTCTAAATTAAATGCGTCTGATTAGGGAAGATACATCTTGTTTCATCTCATAGCCTAGGCAAATAAGCTCACATTACCCCTATATTCTCTTTCCTATAATCTTACTCAATTATTTTCAAAAATTTCCCTTAAATTACTTTACAAGTAGCTTAAGAAAGTCCAGGATATGCTTTTCCACAACACCTTACCATAAATTAATTTATTTCTATAACATCCTTTGTCATCACAAAAAATTATTAACCTCTTTGTGTTGCAAAGCAATAAAGATAAAAGGTCTTAACCATGAGCAACTTTTAGCTGTTGAGATGTCAACAGTCACTCCATTTGAATTTCTGTGAAGCTGAGGGATCCTCTCAGGTTCACTGCTGCTCTCCCAGAATACTACCACTTAAACACTACCAGAAGTTGCCTACTCTCTCTGTCAATTTTGCAAGCCATCATCTGTTTTAATTCCTGGCATTCGCCCCTTGGCAAGTGATTTAAATCATCCCAAGATGCAAATAACACACAGGATATTAATTACACTTTGAACAGCATTTCTATTCCCATTTTTATTTTTTTTTAGCATCGAGAAAGGAAACCTTCCCCTCAGAATTTTAATAATAATATTCTCAAATGTCTCTTATTTTATTTGTTCCTTCATGAAACAGAGAAACTATCCTATTATTAGCATAAAAAGCAACACGGCCTGTCACAATTCTTACAAGGTTGTCAGCACAGAAGAGTGGCCTTGCAGTAACAAAGTTTTCTACACTTCAACAGTATTATTGTAGAGATGGTGGGGCAAAAAGCTGTAATTTAGAGTTCCAAAACAGGCTTCAATTCTTATTTAACTAAAGGTGAAATGGAAAAGCAATATCTGGAGAGAAAAAAAAAAAATGTTTTTTGTTTTCCCGTTTCCAGTAAAGCACCTGTGCTCTCTCTGCACATTGGAATCAATGCAGCAAGAATTGCAACGCTTGCACAAGGAACTGCAGCCACTGTAAAGCAGGAAGCACCACGATGGAACTGCACAGCCAACACAGCAGCAAAGCATGGACAAACTTCCAGCTCTGGAATGACTGCTCCAAGGGAATAACAGCAGCACTCATACAGCTGCAGTCCTGCACAGAGCACAACAGAACAGAGTGAAGCAGAAAGGGAGCTGGAGTAAGCTTTGCACTACTCCCCAGCAATATCTAAGTAGGAAGATAGGTCTGGGGCTAAATTATTACAGGTGAGAGCAGAATTCTCTTTTGAACCTGCTAAACCAAAAGGTACTTATTGTAACATAGCATTATTTCCTGAATAATACTGAATGCTACTAAACATAGACAGGACACCTGGCTCAGAAATATCTCCAGACACCAGCAGGTAAAGCTGGTACAGTCTCCACAGCAAGCAAGCACTAAAAGGCCTATGGCTTCAGAAGCAATCATCCAATTCTTCTACAGATTAGCTCCTGATTTCCAGATTGGGCAGAAAAGGAGAGAATGACAGCACAAAAATATACATATTCAAATAAATAAATAAAATCTAGAAAAAAGAAAATATTAATAAAAAGAAATAAAATCTTATAAAAAACTAGCTCCAGCTTCAAACAGGTGTGGGTAAAGACGCCATTAGCCATGTAAGCCATATCTCCAGGGTAACATTTAGATGCCTAACTACAAAAAACACTTTCCCCCGTTGTGCATTCAGCATGCAGGTTAGAGCTCTACAGATAAAAATGTCATACATCCCTGATTTATCCCCAGCACATCAGAATTCTGAGCAATGGTTCTACGAAAAGAGGACAGAAAAGTATGGAAAAACGTGTTATATGCAGCTGTAATACATACATACACCAAAGAAACTGCAGAGTAAATGGGGTCTGCTGTAATAGCCAAAGTAGGGAACAGTGCCAAGGTGTTACTACCCCTGAAGAAGAACTGATCAAATGTGATCAAGAACTCAAATCAAATGGACATTTTGTCTACACTGCTGTCACACTAGCACCTCAGCCTGGCTTCAGCTGGGCACACCTGCCTGTCTGCCTTCACATCTCAAATCACAGAGGAAGTGGTGTTCTTCTGAACTAGCTCCTTGTCATCCTCTCTTATTAGTATCATCTGACTCACATTCTACCAGATCATTTCTTATTTTATTTCTTAGCACATCACTTTTCTAGCCTAGACTCTGAATATCACCTCCTCATTGTACAACCTGACTTCTCAGGCTTCAAGCATTCATCTCTTTGGGTTTGTTCCCTTCCATATCATTTTCTCCTCATTGTTTTGTTTCCTCAGGACTTTTACTTCCAAGCAGCTTTCTCTCCCAGAGCTCCTGGGCAGCAGGCAGTGTCAGTTTGGCTGCTCACACCCTCATCTCCCACAGCCTGAATGACTCACATTTGTGATTTCAGAGTAATCCTCTTTTGGTCCAGCCATTAAATGTTACAGAAGCTTCAGCCAATAATGTCTAAGTCTTCCAAGCACAAGAACAGGTGTTTTTGAGGTCTACTATTTTCCACAAGCAAATAAATCTTCTGAGGAAGGGGAGAAAATCATTCCTTGGACAAGAATCAATCTATTTTATTTCAAGGCCCCTATACCGAAGCATCAGAGTCTGTGAGTTTGCAAAAGCATTTGACAGTTATCTTCTGCCTGCCAGTTCAGCTCTATAACCTTGCTGAAACCTTCAAAAATTTCTACTCCAAAGGCTGGCAGACATCACAGAGGGAGTTTAAAGCCCAGCAAAGGTGTAAGTAACAATGACCAATGTCATATATCAAGAAGAGCTTCTTTAAATAGATTATTAGAGTAAAAGAAGGGTATTCATAATTTATCACACCACACTCTTCAACTATCTTTTCAACTATCTATTTCAGAACTTTTACCCAAGAAAATTCCTTTCTAGCTTTTTTAGCAATTTAAAATTTCTACATGTTGAAATCACCTGCATAGGGAAAATGCCACTACATCCAAATTGTTTTCACTTTGTTGTAACTGGTGTTGAAACTGGTTGCTTCTATTTGAAAAACCTTTCTCCATACCACCATGGAGAGAGACACACACCTGCTGTTAAATATACTTTTATGATATTGGTGCATTCACTTTTTTTGAACATTGTTTTAGGAAAACAACTACAGAAAGTAGCACCCATGCTCCATGAATTTAGTTTCTTGCTCTGACAGGCATCTTATTATCTTTATGGAACCTTCTTCAGAAATCTCCTAGACGTTATTTTAATGCAGTAAGATATGGCTTGATACAAAATTTCTTCAATTGGGAGGTTGTTCTATTGATTAGAAACCCTACTCCAATTTCTAGAATTTATACACATAGTTATTTGCTCTCCTATCAGCATTATTATGCTGATAGGAGAGCAAATTCTAGGTAATACTTTCCTTGTGATTATCCCCACATTTACAGAGCACTTACTCTATAAAATTCAACTTGCCAAAGAAGTCAAGCTTCAAAATAATGACATGATGCAAGTCAAAAAAGCTTGACAGTGTATTTTGTTTCTTAAAAACAAAATTTATCTTATTTAGAGTTTAGTGATGAAAACAGCTATATAAGCACAGCTGAGGCAAAGGGGTCTTTGATCTGTCACATTTCCTTATAGTACCGCTCTCCTTGGTAAACTCCTAATGCCTTTTTCTAATGTTCTTTTACCATTATGCACAGAAATATCCCTTCCTATAAAAGCAGTTTAAGAACTTGATTAACACTGACGTCAAAACCGTAATCCTGCAGTTCCTTGGATTAGTTTTTGCCCCTTTAAAGAAAAAAAAGCACAATTCCCTGTTAATGCCTAATTAGTTAGACACCTCACTTCACAGCCAATCTGCATTCAAGCTCCATGTTAATTTCCATTTCCATGCTTCTATTCCTTTTCCTGTAGGCAACAGGAATCACTTGGTGCAAAACATGACACTCAATTAAGGTTTTAGACAAACCTAGACTTTTACTGTTTCCCATTCCCACTCCTGGAAACACCTCTGATGAACTTCGTGCTCCTGTCCCCAGTATTCTTTGCAGGGTTTAACTCAGCTTGCCAGTTCCTCTGTGCAGAGGCCTGTCTTCAGTCCTAAGGCACTGAAAAATCCTGTTGCAATGAGGAACGCAAGCATTCTTTCATGAACTCAAGTGTATCTTAATGGCAGCTTTTCAGAACACACATATGTTTAATCGTGGTTCAAAAAGAAGTAATTATAGTATAGACTTTAGAAGTCATCTAAGCTCTGAAAGGCATATACAGGAATGCTGGTGGCAATTCTGGGGAAAAAAATTAGTTCTATTCCATTAGGTACAACATCACCACAGGCAATCAAAAGCACTCCCTCAGATTTGTTTTGTAACAATTACCATTACCTGGATTCCTCACAGATGTTTAAGTAGTGTTGTAACCTGTGCTGTAGCTTATTGCTACTGACTAGTTCTTTAGCTGAACAATATACCCTTTCAAGTTTTAAAACAAAAATTTACCTTGACTAGATTTCATAGGTCATACATTATATTTAGCATTCCACAGCATAAAGCCAAACAAGGAGGAAAGAAGCATGTGCTTTGTAACATTACATATTTTTCATTCCTATATGTTATTTAACAAAGAATTTTCATCCCAATTTTACTCTTTAAAATTTGCATAGCAAATGAAGATGGTTTTATATGGTTAAGACTACATGATAAAAGCTCATTTGCGCCCGACAACAGAGCACAGAGAGACGGTGTCAAGTGGGGAAGCACAAATTATATTTTGCCCATCTTCTTCCAGGCCCACCACAAGAGCAATCAGCCCATTAAGGGGCTCTTTCAACGAGAGAGGACCACAGGGCTGCAGAATGGCACAAATTAGGGGACAGAAAAGGATGGAAAAAGGCAGGGACACAAATTAAGGGACTTGCAGGAAGAGGGGGAGGCCCCATCCAGACTCTTCTCAGGGCAGTCCCAAGAAGGACCTCAGTCACACTGTTCAGTTTTGAAACCCATCACGAGCGCTCACAGATGTGGGACACACTATAGGATGTAAGGGAGGGGCATTTGGAAATAGCGCAGGACTTGCTATGAGATGTTTACAGGGGAAACCAAAGGCAGGAATGGATTTAAAGGATTTGGGAAAGAGCAAGCATGAGGTAATTGAGGAGTAAGTAGATAAAAAGGGCCAGTTGCATGCAAATATTCTGGTCGTTGGTTCAACTGCCTGGTTGTGTGCTGTCCTGACCAGCTCATTACAGTCTGTCCTGTATGCTTATTATACCCTTTCCAGCTCTTTTCTGGGTGAGTGGCTCTGCTCCTTCTGCATATGTGCACAGGGGTGTGAGTGCAGCAACTCCTGCCTGCCAACCAGCAGAGAGGCTGGGGCGAGTGGCTGAAGGTGCCAGGCTGAGCTGGGCCATGGGAACAGCTGTGTGCAGGGCAGCACGTGGAGCAGGCGTGGGAGCACATCCCCTGTGTCTGTGCACTGGCAGGGTGTGCTCTGCCGGGCCGCTGGATGGAACTGGGGCATGAACCTGTGGCAGCCTCACCTCTCTCAGCCTGCAGAACCAGCCTGGCATTTTCCCTTAGCTAAAGGGGAAAAGAAGAGGTTTGAAAATTTCAACACAACATGCTTAAAACAAAATTTCCTGTTCCACACACAGTGATCATCATCCTTCATTCCATATCTTGATTCTACTTCTTTTTCCACTCTGGTCATTTCACCTACTTATATCAATCTGCTCTTATCTAAAATATTTTCTCTCCTCCTTTTCACTTCTACCCCATACCATCACAGATTTTAGCAGTTGGTTTTCCTTTAGCTTGCTTATATCCTTCTCCATTTCCAAAACCCTTACCTCTGTCTTCCCCTCCACATTTTTTTTTTACTCTTCCTCTTTAAATTCCTCAACCACCCTTTCAGTAGGGATAAAATCTGCCCCTTTCACATTCTGTCACTTCTCTTCAGCATTCTTTCTGCTTGCCAAAACTCCTTCTGTGTAACACTGCCTTCCACTCTCTTTCAAAGCAAAACACATGCATTTGAAGTCCTCTTGTTCATAGTTAAATAAAACACAGCTATTTTCAAACACTTACAGACTGAACAGGGTTTGCATTAGGACTTCTTCACAGGAGGACAGAATAGAATCAGCAGACTATTACTACGAATGCTGCTCAAAAGGCACAAAAAAAAAGGAAAAAAGTTACTCACAAAGTGCTGTTCATGTAACAAACTTACCAAGAAAACACTCAAACTCACCAAGAAAACTTATCTACAACCTGTTTCCTCCTCCCCTCTGTGAGGTTCCAGAAGGACAGAAAATGACAGAACTTAATTTCTCAGGCTTTGCTCTTCCTTAAGTTGTCCACCTTACCAACTTCAGCATATCCTTTAAAATTGCAGAGTTGAATTCAGTTCTTCACTCTAGCAGGACTTTATCAAAGAGCTTTTATCTTTTTGATGCATTTTGCCTCCAGTGGACAGTCAGTCCCTTCCTCCCAGCTCCACAGAATACTGCATCCCACCAGCTGTGGAGACCAGCATTTGAGAAGCTTTGGGAGGTGGCATTAATTTCGCCTTTTTGCAGGTATGTCACCTTCCAGCCAACACCTCATATCATCTTTTAGGACTTCCACTAACCTAAGGCACTGATGTTACTGTTTGATTTTTAAGGAGGCATTACACAAATGAGGAAATTTCACAGTAAACATTTTCAATCCCCTACAGTTATGTTTATCAGCTTTATGGAAAAGCATCTGTCTCCACAAAAACCCATACCCATCAGCTGGCTCTTTAATGGCCATCTACCCACACAGAGAACCATCACAGACAAGGACAATTTTATACTCTCATTGCATTAATACATTTTCTACAAGATATTGAAATTATTAGTACTCACCAGAGAAACAACTCGGTAGCATCAGCTGACCTGTGCTTGGCAGACAGACCTCAAATAGGTCACACCACTGTGAGGAGATAGTGGACACCTTTTGAAGTCAGCACTCAGAAGCTGTGCTTTAGGTTTCTCTCCAAAGAAGCAGCACAGACCCTCTGAGCCTAAAGCAGCAATGAGGCAAAGTAGCACATTTGTCACCAGAAGCCAGGAGAGCAATGTGCCTGCATTCATAGATTACATGGCAAGGACTGATGCCAGTTTCACGTACTAGAAATGCTGAAGTACAAGGTCTTCCCTTGGGAAGCAAATCATCCCTTTCTGATGATGACCCAAGACCAGGGAAGCATGATTAGATTTCATCCTGTTACACACTGCTTTGTGTTAGCATGCAGAACTTCCACTCTTCAGCCTGCCTCTGAGCAAGGGTTTTTCCTCCTTTACTCCAGTCAATGGCTGCCTCTGTACTCAGCCAACCCCAAAAACCAGAGATCTGGAGCTCAGCTCATGTCCTCTTGTTACAGAAAAAAGGTACCAACTCACAGTTTCCAGCAATACACCAGGATTAAAACTGCTTTCCATGTTATTCTTCCAGTCTCCTTCCATCACACTTATTAAGTCCTACAGTGTCTTACACCAAACTTCGACCACATAGAATATCCTCAGTTGGAAGGGACCCATTAGGATGATCAAGTCCAACTTCTGTCTCTGCAGAGGACACCCCAAGAGTCACACCGTGTGCCTAAGAGCCCTGGCAGGCTTGGGGCTGTGACTGCTTTCATGGGAAGCCTACTCCAGTGTCCAACCATCATCTGGGTGAAAACATCTTCTCCTAATACACTGTCATCTTATTGCAGGGGTTCCAAACTGTTGTCTCCTATTGCAAAAGTTTCATACCTTCTTGATGTTTCCTCGTGGGCATCTCCTCCAAGCACTGACTCTTTCCTCTTCACAAAGCAGCCAACTGACTCCAATTCCCATCTCAACCAGCCACCCCACTCTTTTATAGCACTCTTCTTCTCATTGGTTACAGCTGTGGCCTGTTAAAGTCAGGCCTGTTCCTGATCTTTGATAATTGGCCCAGCTGCAGCTCCTCAGGGGCAAGATTACTTTCCACACTATCTTTTTAAATTCTATCCCCCTACACTAATATACAACCTAAACCTCCTCTGACATAGCTGTAAGCCATTCATCCAGGTCTCTGTCACCAAAGAGAAGTGATCAATGCCTGACCCTCACTCTGCTTCCTATAATGAGGAAGTTTTAGAAAGCATGTAACACATGCACACCCTGTCCTGGCAGAAGATAGCTCCAAAAGTTCACTTCCACACTGGCAAGAAACCTTATGACAGTCCCTATTTTATTACTACCTTATCTCAGGCCAAAATTTTGTCCCTTAGGTTAGGTATGTGTTTAACTTGGTTCATGTTAGATCAGTTTAACTTCTGAAGCAAGTTATTAGTAATTGGCTTCCACTTTGAACTTTTCCTCCATGCTAAACAAGTCCCTTGGTTCCTTAACATCACTGGTACTTTTTTTTTTTCCATCTGGAAAAGACTTCAGAGAAGACAACCTTGGGGAAGGGAGAGAGAAACCTATCTTCTGTGAGAAGTCATCAAGCCATCACAGCATCAACTCCACTCCATGGAGGCCAAGGAAGCTGCTCCCACGACAGCAAAGATGGCCTCGCCTTCCCTCATTGTGCTTTTGCTTGCAATGTCTTCTATGCTTTAGAGAGCCAACAGGCAGAATCTGGAAAATTGGGATTAGTGAGCTACTGACGTCAAAAACGTTTGCACTCAATGACCCAGAACAACCAAAAGAACTCTGACCGGCACAGAAGTTGCCTCCTGCATTTCCTCAGTGGCAGACCTAACCATAGAATGCCACAAGGATTACATTTCTACAAGTTCCTACAGAACTTGGTGCCATTTCCCTTCTGCAGTGCATCCCCCCAAGAGCTGTGTAACACAGCGTGAAGTAAAAAACAAAATAGTGTAATACAAGGGAGTAGTTAATTGTAATACTTCTAAAAATGTGGAAAAAAAAAAAAAAGAGAAACTGTTCCTATAAGAAAAACAGAAAGCATTAGAGGAAATCAGCCAGTGACCACTACCTTGTTTAAAGAACTTCATTTAGCAATGAAGTCAAACAGGCAAGGACAAATGTTGTTCCAAATCACAAATGAAACAAGGCTCTGGTTTTCAGAGTGGGAAACTCCTCCTGCTGAATAGCTTAGAAGTAATTAAACTTCTCACTGTTCTAAAGTAGTTTTTGAAGTACACTTCCCACTATTTTGATACAATCAAATTGAATGTAACATTTTTGCAGAAACCACATTTGACATTTAATTTTGTCTACTTGAAAGTCAACTTGGAGGTACAAATGGACCAAACTTGGATTTCAGTTGTTGGTGGGCAACTGGAGAAACATTCCCAGCACATCAAACCCTTCCTGACCTTTCCAGACTTATGTATTTTATTCTACTGAAATCTGAGGGTTTGGACTACCATTCTTCTTCAACAAATCACAACCATGCTGCTACCAATGAAACAAAGTCAACTTGATATCATGCAGTTTGCCTTTGCAAAAATGCACTCAGTTGTGACTAAGATGAAGTTCTACCTCATCCCAAAGCATAAAGGGTTCAGCCAAGCCAGTACAGGGCAGCAGCTACCAAACTGAGGTGTGCTGTACCTCCTACCACTGCCCCAAAGCAGGCAGGCTCACATGCCAGAGACACAGGTATAGATGGGTCAGTTCTGGAAGTCATTCTTGTGAAGAAATTTGGCAATGGACAAGCAAACTTAACAGGACAAAATCCAGGCAGGAACATTAGAATTCTTCCTAAAAATGAGGCCATGAGGTACTAGAAAGCTTTCAATGCCTAGAAAACCACACTCCCCATGAAAAAACATTCATTTTATAAGATTATAAAACAGACATAAATATATTATCTTCACTGCAAAATTAGAAACTTTGTTTTTCAATAGTCACCCGCTCGGAAATTAACTTTACAGCCATCCACAGCTCAGCACTATGAAAGTCTCTCACAGTACAGAACAAGACTTATCTTGTACACCAGTTCTAAAACCAACAGGACAGCACTGTGGCAGTACAATTACCAAAAGCACCTTTAGTGCCTCTGCATCCGAAAAATCATTCCATAGAACAAAAGTTATAAGCTGTATGGAAATACCCAAAGGAGCAGTGAAATTACACTGAATAATGCAATATTATCAAACTCCACACTATTTCTAAATTATGAAACTCTAATCTAACCAATGAGATTTAAGTTTCAGTGTATGTCTGGTTGCCAACAAATTTGGGGGGGGTGGGGGGTGGGAAAGGCATTGAACCATCGAAATGGCACAGAAAATAACCTAAAGTTGGCTTACTACTCATTATTGCTTTAACTGTATCATTAAGTCTACTTTTTAAATAGGTGTTTATCCCTCTTTCCTGAAGAATCTGATATAAATTGCTGTAATATCACACACTTGCCTGGAACAAAATCTCCTTTTCAATTACCAATAAATTGGAAAAATACTACCCAGCAGAAGAGAGATCCTTTTTTCTGGCCTGTGATCACTCTGTTCACTTCAAAGAAATGCACCTCATTAACCCTGATAATTAACAAGGTTATTCTCATCACATTAAAGGTTTAAGTTCCTCTATTAAGTCATTATTTGCACTGCTATTAAGATGATGAGACTGTTCTGGATTTAATTTCATATAACAAGATGTTTCTCTTTACAGATCCTAACTTTTTTTTCAAGTCAAAGCATATAATTTCATTGTCTTGTATGCTACACTGAATCACAGAATGAGTTAGGTTGGAAGGAACACGGATCCTCTAGTTCCAACCCCATGCCACAGGCAGGGACACAACCAGCACATCTACTGGACTAAGACATGTATTACATACATACAAAAAACCTCCAAACAAAATCAAAACTGAAAAACTAGAAGGGGAAAGGCAGCAATGCAAACAAGCAGCAAAAACAGCAAACAGGCATCTGGCAGCAGCACGGCTGTGGCAGCAGAAACCAGAGAGAACTGAAAAGGGAGAAGAGGACCAAAATTACAAGGAGATCCATATGGCCTGGGAAAAGACTACCAGCAGATTAATCTACTCCTAGCTGGACCATTCCAGTAGAAACTCTTTAGTCCACAGACTAAAGAGACACTTCCAATTCCCATGATGTCCCTCACCATGGCAGAGGGTTTTAAACTAGATGATCCATAAGATCCCTTCCAACCCAAATCCCTCCATGATTCCATACTTCCATGTAACAACACATGTTTGGGGCATTTTGCTCTTAGGTTGTATGGACAACAGTCTAACCAGTAAAGTCTTCTAAATACCTATTAAATGTTTTAATTTTTGCACATAGGTATTCCTAGTATGGAAACTTGCCTGACGCACAAGAGAAAAGCCAATTGTCTAAGTCAGACAGTTATTCTAAGAATATTAAAAATTGCAGCAGCCACTATCAACATCCCACATCAAATATAAAAACACAGATGATTGTTCACCTCATTATCCATGCTGGCATCATATTAGTTCATGTGCTCTGTCGTTAACAAACATATGGAAAATCATAATATGGAAAATTTGATTACAATTATTTAGAGATTTGACTACACGGGTTCCAATGGCAGCATACCTGACACCAGGGCACTCAAGCACCTTGAATGCAAATATCTAGTGGTGGCCAATTAACATCAAAGATTTTGCAAACAAGTTTTTTTTGCACAGAATTCAGTCCCTATGGAATAATAACAACAGCAATATCCTTTAAATGTCAGAAGAGACAAGAAAACTTTCTGCCATAACATGACTATTATCACAGTGCCGACTCAGCCAAATACTGAAAGCAAACAAGTTCATAGAGTCAAGGTCAGCTGTGAGTCTACAGGAGAGTTCTGAGCACGGCAAGTTTGCCCATCCATGCATCCTAAAAGGGTGCCATTCATTTAGCTTTGCATTTTCCAGAACTTCATTTTTTGTACTTTAAATCACCCATTACTAAATCTTGTCACAAGTGCTTAGCAGAGTACGACAAACATTAAACTTTTCCCTTAAAGAGTGTCAAGAGTGCTGTGAAATATTCAGAATAAAGACACTGTAAGTCTTATCAGTATAACAACTCCCTCAGGAATTACTAATTTGCAAATTTCTCAAAACCCTAACAGGGTTTTAAAATGTTGTCTAAAATACAGCAGGATACCCATGTATGAGCCATAGATTGATCCTTTTTTTTTTTTTTTAAGTCAAAGGCCAGTAACTGTTCTTCAGCTGAATGAAGTCTGAAGTATACACATGAGATTAATAGAGGACATAATGGAGGATGATATTTAACCACCATGACAGCTTTATGTAAGTTTGGATGAGACTTTTGGTCAATAATATTCGACAGCAGCAGAGCTGTCACCATCACAGGAATCACCAAACAGAGCCCTGTACATGGTCGGAGCACTGAGAAATCCACCTGAGTGCTCACAGGTTATCCACATCTTTGTTAGTCAACACTTCGAGTTTTCCTTCTCAAATTGTGATTTTCCCATTGAAATCAATGACCCTTGAATAACAAACATGTGAGTTTCATTGCCATTAGTTAGTTTATTTCCTCACTCTAATACAAGATAAACATAATCATCTCATCCCCCCACACCCTTCAGAATCAGGAACAGAACCCCAAACAGAAGTGTTTGTTTTTCAACATGAATTACAAAGAGCTTAAAATTACTCATTTTCCCCCTTTTTTTAAACAAACACTGAAAATAACCAGAATGGCTTTGGCATTGCTTTAATCACTTTAAACTTAAAGACAGGAACTCTAATTAAAATCGGGAACTCTAGCTGTAAGAAACAGCTAATTAGCTCCCAACTTTTTAATGAAGTGCTGTGGCAGAGTCTATATTAGCTGATCAGTATTAACAAGGAAATGCTTTGCAAGATAAGCTCATTCTCTCAGGTAGTACATCACTTTGTCTACTTGCTTCAGTCCATGCACAGTCAGACGGATTTAAGAAAACACACAACAATAACTATCAGATTTACACATCTCCATATACTCTCGATAAATAAACTTTGCAGGATTTAGAACTGAGAAAGAGAAACACGAGGCAGTCCACTACCGTTCTGCTAGGCAATGAAGACAATTTAAATTGCATTAAAGCTTAAGATTGTGTTTCCTTCTTCTTAATTGCTCCTGGCCACAAGTTGCAAATACAAGAAAGAATAAGACAGGGAAGAAGTGAGAGAAGGCATTTGACGCTTGTGCGCTCAAGAAGTCTGGACAAAATGCATGGGGGAGAGGAAAAGTGAGAACTGCCAGATGAGGAGGAACCTTGTCCAGACAGTCTCAGCAAGAGATGCCGACAGCGGTGGGAACCTGAACAACTCCGTACACATTCTCCGTACACATTTCCACAGCTTTTACTGTCTCGCTTTGCAAGGACTGGTACTTTATCCACCTTCCCACACACAGAGCATCACCTAAACAAGAAATTACTTAAAATATGATTACAAACAAAGACCAAGTTCGCCTGCGCTCCCACGCCAGGGTTTTCTAACCTGGCTTCCCTCTTGTCGCGACATGCCACACTTACTCGGAAATCCCTGATCGTTAGAGCGGCATTTAGGGTGGTGCCAAGTGAAGGAGAGTGTGAAATCGCCCCCGAGAGCCCGGGCTAGCCGGGGCCGCCGCTGTCCAAGCGCCAGCCCCCCGGAGCTGCCGGGAACCTTCCCCCGGCGCCCGCAGCCGGCACCGGCCGAGCGGACGGCGGCAGCAGCGCCGTCTCCCGCGATGCGCTTCTCCCGCGAAAAGCCCCGATACAACAAGAACAACACAAAAAAAAAATCAACCAACTAACCAACCAACCAAACGAACAACCAAACGAAATCCACCAAAAAAAAAAGAAATTATTTTTTAAAAATAAAATTTAAAAAAAAGGGCAGCGCCCGTCCCCGCCGGGACCCCGCAGGTGCGGAGCCGCCCCCGCTCTCACCGGTGCCAGAGCGAGCCCGGGTGCCGCAGGGAGCCCGCCCAGCCGGCTGCCGGCCCGCCGGGTCCGGCCGCGCCCCCCGCCCCATCCCGCGCCCGCCCGGCGCGGCACCGCCGCCGCGACACGCCCCCGGCACGCCCCATGACGTCACCTCGAGGCCACGCCCCCCGTGCGGACAGCGGCGATGCCGCACCCCCAGTACCGCTCCGGACCCGGACCCGGTCCCGCCCCGGCGGAACCGCAGGGAAGCCGCAGCGTGCGGGGCAGCCGCGCCGTCAGAGCGTGCCATGCCGGAGCATCCGCCCCCTCCCCTCCGCTCCTCTCCCCCGCTTTCTGCTTTTCCTTAAAAATCAGTTTGCTGCGAGTACAGAAACGCTGCTTCCCCTCGCCCGATGGAATCCCCGGGGGAGGGGAGGCAAGGGGCTTATTTGCGTGTTTATTTCTCTCCGCATTAAAAAGCAGAGTTGTCTCCCCTTCCCCTGGGAGAGCTGCGCAGAAATGGCATCTCTCAGCCTTTGGTTCAGCGCGGAGAATGGGGCGGGGGACAGGAGGGGGCACAGGACAGCATGTATCTTCATTGCGTGGAGTCCGCGCTGTGCCCTGAGTCTCATTTCACGTTTGAAAAGAAGTCTGAGTTTAAACGTCTTAGCTTAACAAACTAAGGTGCTGAGGCAGCGGTCCAAAGTGGGGTTGTCAAAATAAAATAAAATGGAACAATCAGTACAGACCAAATTTCCACAATACATCTAGCTATTTACCTATTTTGATACAGGCCTCATCATTAAATCAACCATTCCAGGCTGATTTAAATAATGTCTCAATGTCTTAGGAGACAGAAAGAGCAGAAAGGACACAAAGACTTTTTTTTTTTTTAACTAGCTGTACTCAATTGACACATCTTGAAACTAAAGACGACCTCAGCCTGAGCTGCAGTGTGGAGGGAGTGGTAGTACAAGCCTCAGGCTTCTCCAGACAGGTCCACTGTAAAGATTGAAGACCATCAAGTCTTTCCGTAAGGGCAGGTGTCTAAACAAGCATCACCTTCATCATGATCAAAACATTAAGCAGATACCTCTGTGTTAAGGAGCTCACTCAAGCAGATTAAACTACTTTTTCTCTTTTTCTGGGTCATGATGTATGACCTACAGATCAAAACGTGAGACGTTTTCTAAAGTCATATCTGCTTGTTATGTATTTCTTCTTTTCTGATAAATAATTAAAAGGAAAAAAAGCTGCTCAAAATTCTCTCACCTTCTGGCACTATTTTAAAAATTCTCTTAATTCTCAGCTATACACAGGTACATTCACTCGTTGCAATTTTTATCTTGCCTTATTCATCTTTTTTTTTCTTATTGAGATTTCACCTATTCAGGCTTCTAACAGCAATTTCTTTATCCTGAAAATAAAATTGAAAATGGAGTTAGAGCAGCCTCAATTACTGCTGTTTTCCCTCACCATCTTAACACACTTTCATGACTGCTCACCACATCAAAATTACATCCCTTCCTCTCTTCCAAAGAAAGTATTTGGGTGTTGTTGCTTGTTATCTGCAGAATGATTTTTGATAAAACTGGATCATTAAGAACACACATGCAGGAATGAAGACTCTCCTTCCACAAAAGGCTTCCACCCACCTAGGACCATGAAGTCCCAGGCAGGGGCAGTAGTTTGAAACCTTTGCTCATTGTTCTGCCTGAGCAGAGAGTCACGAGCATTTAGTAAAGGCTACTGATCTCATGAGTCCAGTGGAACACAAAATTTAAAAGACAAAACTTACAGAGATAATTGATACTGAGTGAATAATGAGGCTGCTATCAACTGAAAACCATGGGGCAAGCTGACATTTGAACAGTAATGTTTAACTGGAAAGAAGATGTGCACCAAAGAGAAGATACATAGTAGGCAATTAATTCAGAGAAGTTAATATAAAAAGATGAGCTCAGTTTGGCATTGCAGAGCAATTTCTTCAGAGTGAATGCCTCAGGAGAGCAGAGCATCAGTCAGTTGGAGTTGCAATTGCTGCTCCTGTATCACTTAACAACAGTAGAAATACTTGTTTACAGGGCACTGCAGCTTTCTCTAGCAAAATTTTTAGGCTCCTTCACTTTTTAAGCACATTAGCAACTCTGTAACTACAGCTGCTGTGATTCCATATGGCTAAAACAACCAAGAACCACATACCAGAGTAATTGATTATGACCAAACATGTCTGAGTTCTTTGGTTACCATACCTAGAATTTTCTCCTTGGACATCAATATGCTGTCTATTTGAAGCCAGTGTATATAGAGTTTTAAAGAGATATTAAAGTTGAGGAAGAGTTTGTGCTGAAGAAGGTCCTGAAAGCAGTTCCATGAGTTCAGAACCATAGAGTTTAATTACAAGAGTAAACTTTTCTGGTTTAATCCTTTCAAATGTTAAAATTAATATTGTATTTACAAACATTTTCTATGTTTCTATGAGGACATGGTAAGCAAAAGAGAAGAAAGAATAAATCATGGTATGCACATTATTTAAGGCAAAATATACAATTAGGGAATTGAAGTAGTAAAAGCTACAATGAGCAGTTAATTACAATTTTTGCAATAGAATTCAAATTTACATAACAATATGCCATTAGCTTTCCCAAAGATAGTAATAAATTTGAGTCAGATCTTGCAGGCTTGATTCATGAAATGAAAGACAGCAACAAAACCATTTTTCTATTAAAAAAATAACAAACTCGATGGTGTGAAAATAGGAAATATCATGGTGAGAGCTGTTGCCGTACTCACAGAATGTGGTAGGCTGCCAGGTCACAGCTCAGTAAGATGTGCTCACCAAAAGTGACACTTCTTTCAGGTATTCCCAAGCCTCCCAGCATTAATAAATATATGACTGATGTGGTGAGCAAAATCAGTTTACTTATTAGAGTGCCAGCAAATCTGGATGTTCTATAAGTTCCTATGTATATCTCCTCCTCCAGCTGTCACCAGTCACTGGTGTCCTCGCAAGAGCAGCAGGGGCTGAACTCAGTCTGGAGGAGAGAAAATGAAGGAGAAACCCTTCAGCAGACATATGGCAACACCAACTCAAGCCAGCTGCAAAATACAGAGAGTGAAGCAGTTACCCCACAGGCAAAGATTTAGAGTCCTCTTGATTTCCATTTATTCCAGTTTCAATAAGTTGAAAACAGCTATCCTGGTAACCAGGTCTACTTTCCAGGAGAACATCTCAAAATGAGAAGGAGTTACTTAATGCTTTCTCAGAGCTTACCACACCCTGGTAATGAGGCTAAAATGAGAAACACATCTTTTAATCCCTTCAGGCAGAAAAAGGAATTGAAGTTTAACATTTAGATTGGACAAGCATGTTAGTCACAAAGATAACAGATAAAAAGAGAGAAAAAGTCATCCTGATGTTTAGTGAATATACAACAACTTTGCAACATCATCATTTTCATTACTTTTTAATTTTTAGAAAAATTTAGGAATTTACTTTTAGAAAAATAAAGTCTTGTTTCTATTGTAATTATTTTTGCATTGAAGATTTTCTTCAAGACTAAATAAAAAATTTGTCTTTGTTCACGTTGAAGGTCTTACTGGACTTTGGTTTAAAGCTAAGCATGGTAAAACAGTGCTAGAAATCCGTATCCCCAAGACCAGGAAAAAGGTGTTCATTAAACCAAAAACCCTCAGCCTAGAAGCCAGCCACTTATTCCAGCTTTACTGGATTGCTCCCCTAGCCTGCTGTTTGCCATGCTGAGGGTCTTTAAAGCATGAGTTACATGTATTCAGAAGAAGGAGTTAAGAGAAAAGGCAGAAAGGTAGAGCTATTGCACATCCAAATTCATGTCATGTTTCCTGCCACACATTCACCAACAGAAAAGCATATTGCCCATTGCCTGAGCTCACCATGTTAACAGGGAATGTCCAATTACCTGGATGATTATATTAAGGCTTAACTCTGGTTTCTCACTTTGACCTTGATTACTGATAATTATTTAGCCAGTTTTACTTTGAGATTGATGGGTTTCTTCATAATACTTGGAATAGAGACATCTCTACACAATGTGTTTTTAATACAAAGAATTAATTGTGATTTTAATACAAAGAATTAATTAATTATCTTTTTCATAAATAAACTTTCTAAATGTTATGAATTTTTTTTCTATTTCATCCTAACACTAGCTCCTTCCTTTTCCTTCTTGTTGAAACAATACAAACCAGTGCTCATGTTGATACATGGAATAGTGATACAGTGAGCTCTTAATAGCATCTGGTTTTATTAACTTTGTATAACCCAGACATTTGTTTTCCCTCATTCTACAAATGTCTGCTGAGAGCCTAAGGGCCAAAATGCAAAAAACATTGAAGTGATTTATTTTACAACAAAGCAAACTGAGGACTAGAGGATATCTGGCTGTAAGGAAATATTTGACGTGTAGTAATTCAAGGTCTGCTCTGAAGAGGACTGAGTCATCTTTGTTGAGCTAATATAAAACCTGTACCTTATGTAGTTCTATAGGTGAAGGTGTTACCTGCTGAAGTGTCCTTATTAGCAATTTGAAAAGCATTTGAAGAAGATACACTATGAATATTCACTTACTACTGGAACACAGCACACATAAATCCACATATGTAAGAATTTTCTAACAGGAAAACTGTCTTGGCAATGTAGAATCATGAGTGTGAAATATCACATCTCCTGCTAGTTGCCTTCCTCTTTTATCCTTGAAATACCGTGCCTACAAGCACTGCACTTCAAATTGCCTCTCATATGATTTTAACTCAGACCTACATATCTGCATGTTCTATACGTGATGTGCAGATGTTGCACTGCCTCCCCACTAACCAGTGTATGGAACATCTGTTGCTCCCATTTAAGAAGGCATGAGACTTCTTTATCCCTCAGACTGTTCCTGCTGCCAGTTTGTTCTCTGCTCTCATTCCAGAATTCTCATTACAAATATTACACCAAGTGTTTTCTTCTCTGAGCTCTTACTGCCGGATTGCAAATACAATGGTGTTTTGGTAGCTCACTCAAGATGACCAATTCTATGAAAACACTGAACATATCAGCAAAAAGGTATAAAAAAGCTCCCACCAAAAACAAGTACTAAAATTTATTTTTAAAAAAGAGACTGAGGAAAACATTGCTATGAGGTAAGCACACTTTGGTATGCTGTTTTCCATCTTGTGAACTTTCACTCCATGATACACTTCCTAATGTTTCTTTTCTTCACAAAGAAAGAGCAAATAAAAATGAACAGATTTTACAAAACTGAAAAAAATTAGTTATCATGACAATCCAGAATGAATGCTCTGTTCCTGAGCAACATTTATGATCTAATAGAAAGGGTAAATAAGGTGTTATCAAAGCTACTGGTAAGTGTTTTCATGTCTTGGTTTCTTGGTAAGGCACATATCAAGTACCCTGTACTAATTTTTGCCCATGGGGTTGTTTGTCCTCTACATCATATTTAGCAGCCTAAGGGGAAGAGTTGAACTATGATTCAGAAGAGTGGCCTCAATTAATGCAACAGATTGAAGGGTATTGTCTAGTCAGTCATTTTATTTTTTGGATAAGTAGAGAGTTTTAATTATCAAGATTTCTGAATGCACTGATTTGAAACAGAGTTAATGAAGTTCAGTAATAAATGTGGCAGTGGTTTAACAAGATTCAACAGCAAGCTGGATTATTTACTGCATAGAGGACAGGGTTAGACAAAGCTGAGACCCTTCCATTGAGTCAAGGGGTTCAGAAAGGACCCCCTTGAGTTCCAAATGCCTTCATAGGGAGGAGTCTAGATGCAGGTGGATCCACTTCTAATCCCAGACTTAGCCAGCGATTTATGACTAAAGGATTGTGTGTGCACAATTTATCCTTTTTATCACTTAGCTAAGATTTCTAAGTTTAGCTCGCTGTGAATCACTTACCAAGACGCTGTTGCAGCGAGGAATCCCTCAGCCTCAAGGAGCACCTTGGGAGTCATTCGTGCTCAAGGGGAGTTCCTGTTGTACAACACACCACCATGCAGAGCAGCTCAGGAGGCCATGGGCTCCACTATTCAGTGAGTAAAAGAGAGTGATTTACAATCATATATGCATACCAACAAGACATCTAGGTCATCATTCCAGACAGCCCTTGGCCACCATGTTGCCTTCCATGCATGGAGATGAGGCATTGCCCCACAACCAAACTATCAAGGATGCAGCAGCTTGTGTATTCTCTAATGCTTAACTGTAGACTTCCACAGCAGCTCTATTCTCATTCTTCATATTAATTCAGAGCAAGCATTTCCAGTCCCTATAAAAAGTGCATTTTACAACCACATCTTATTCTAGAATTCATCAACAGCAGTCCTTTTTTTTGAGACAATAAATTAATGCTCTACAGGACCTTCATAACTCAGTATAGACTGTCATTGTACTGGAGCTGCTGAACACTTCCATGCCCAAATTTCATCTGCAAATGTCACATCTACCTCGTTCTCTCAGGCATTTTCATTATCAGGATTAAGTCTCTATTTGGATACTCCAGTTTCCCCCTCATTCAGATGTGGAAGATCAATTCCATGGTATAACTCTGGCCACTGAACTTTATTTAATTTGGAATTACTGTCCTGTGAACAGATGGGCTACACACCTCTGGAGTAGTTCACTTGGTTGGTTTCTGGTTTTCACATTTGTACTTGAGCTGAAGATGCATAAATCTCCCATAAAGTAGGTAGTTTCACTACCCTGGCAGTGGGCTGTTCTTATTTAAACTGTTTAATGCTGCTACTGCATTCACAGATTGTGATGTTTTCCTTTCTCTTTACTTGAATACTATTAGATCTACAGGAGCCAAATTGTCTCTTTGACTGCATTTCATT
Source organism: Zonotrichia leucophrys gambelii (assembly GCF_028769735.1). Lineage (NCBI taxonomy): Eukaryota > Metazoa > Chordata > Aves > Passeriformes > Passerellidae > Zonotrichia > Zonotrichia leucophrys. The sequence continues at coordinate 20,677,610 of NC_088173.1, read as the reverse complement.
ATGATTCAATACTTGAAATTGCTGGATTCTCATTAGATTTGATTTCCTTAATTAAAAGGATCTTTTTGGCAACAGAAATCCCTTCAGTCTTTCATGTGTTTGAGATAACTTGAGTAATATTTTCCTTTATACCTTGTTTTCAATTCATTTTAAGAAAGGTAATAATTGAAGCCTAATAACTTATATAACTTATTGAAGCCTAGTAGCCTAATCATCCAGAATTCAAAGGTCTGACTTGCTCACAACTGCAGAACTGAAAGATATAGCAGGAACCACTTTTTGTTTCATGTTACTATGACTATTTTAGATATAATTATTACAATATTGTATGTCCTGGGCCAGGAGCTGGACTCGATGATCTTTAGGATACCTTCCAATTGAGGATATTCTATGGATGGGGGTCTTGGAAAATCAATTAATCAATTTATTCCAAACTGATTAAATAAAATTGAGGTTCAATTCTTAATTTTAAAAGTATGGCACCCATCTTTACATGCTGGTGAAAATGTAACCAAGCCTGACAATACAATACTACATGAAAAAGAACTCCCTGCTGAAGTTCTGTTTTGATACAGAAAAGAAAGGAAAGGTCAGTCAATAACTCATTTAAATATGCTCAGGTGTGTATTTTCATTGAGGTCTGCCTGTAGTGAGCGTTAATGTGTAAAGATCAGTTTTCTTCCCACACTTGACAAGACTCATCCACTGTTTAGGCAGTGGAAGACAATAATTTTCAAACCACAATGAAACCTATAAAAAAATCTATAATAACAATTTATCTGAAGAGTGAAGCTGCCACACATTCATTGCTTTGATTGCTGCAATATCACTCACACAAGTAACTCTATGAAACTACATATGCTCATGCTAAAGAAAAAATGCTATAGGATCACCCTATAAATCAAAACAAAATCTGTAATTGAGTTGTGCTGGTTATTAAGACTGATGAAATGCAGCTTTGTTTTACACAGAATGCACTGAGAAAGGAGTTATTTCACAAAGTCTAAATACAGCATCTGTGGCTTTGGATACCCACATACCAACATTGATATTTCAGGCTTTGCTTATAGGGACAAGCATGTACTAGCATTACCTAGTTAAAAACAGGTTAGCTTTCAAAACAATTTTGCTGTAGCTGTCACTTCTGGTGTTCTTAATGATTGCTATTATCATTACCTTAGTGCTTTATTCCTTAGAGGAATAAGTTAGTAACTGTTTGTTTTCATGTAAAATAGATAACACAGATCCCCAATCTTTTGCATTTTTCCTTTTCTCCAAAGTCCTGAAAACAAAGTTAAAGCTTGGAAGGTGTTTGTACCCAGGAGAAACCTTTGTTCACTAAGTCCCCAAGAGATCTAGTGCCTTATTAAGATTTAGGTATATGGTTGACAAAACAAAGATCTCTTCCTGGTTTTAGCCCAATTTTGTGCAGACACACAGCATCTTCTGGGTAATGCAAATATCACATAACAAGAATCCAGGTTTTAGAAAAGAAGCTGTGTGAATGCTGTTTCTCACAGTCCCACTGTTAGCCACTACAAATACTTATTATTTCAATACACACTGACAGTTAAATCAAAGAGGAAGTCAAAACCCTCAGGAAAATTACTGCTCAGTAGTAATTTCCAGCTTTGCCAACTTAGACAACTCAGTAAAAATAAACAAACCAACCAAAACCATCTTCTCAAGGTGAACACATCAATCCTCACTCCATTTTCATGCCCACATAGAAACAGATAATCTCAGCAGCTGAGAAAAAGTTTGTTCAATGGCACAAGGTGTTCCAGAAATGGTGCAAGTCCTTAGGGTTTGAGGGGCAAGCAAAGGTTTTTGGTAGAAAAAGGTGAACAGATCCATTTGGGGAATGGCTATTGTATTTTACTGTTTCAAAACTGTTTTTTGTCCCTGTAGATCAAAGACTGGGAGACTGTAATAGTTCTGGATATAGAAAGCATTGCTCAAACAGAGTGGAATAAAGGTTATGTGAGCAGCATCTTCATGCTTCAATTGCTTGGTGTACCACACCTGGATTTTATTGAAGACCAACTAGGAGGATGTTGAATTTTTCACGTACTTGAATTGGTTTACATTCAAGTCTCTGAGAGCTAGAGCAACAATCCTCAAATAAATATTTCACTGTTCAATTTTGTAGCTTCTTTGATAAGGCATTTTTATTGTTATTGTGGCAACATTATAGGTATTCTTAGAAATACCATTTTAGTTAATAATTCATGCAGAGAACACAAAATAATTCACGCAGAGAACACAAAAAATATCCTCACTGTATTCAAGTCCATTTTCATCTTCATTCCAATCATTAGAAATTACTAAAGGATGTGAGTTACTGCTTTTGAGGAAACATTTTCTTCAACCTTTCCTTTCCTCCCCAAGTCAAAAACCTGTTGGAGTCGGCTGAGGTCTTTTAACTTATTTATTCGCCACAGGAAGGCTCCTTAGAAGAGAACCTGCTCCAGAATCCAGGTCCCAAAAAGTTGTTGAGATTAATGATGTGGCAGGCATTGTGCACAGCAGGTTACAAAAAAGGTGATGTGACAGCAGAGCTATTACCCATCCTGCAGAATTGTGGGAAAGAGCAGTTACTCTTACGTTTTCTAGGAAATAGGGCTCAGACAGAACAATATGGTTTTTAATGGGATCCAAAATTAGACTCAGTTTAAAGTTCTACAGTTTTTTCTTAATGCACTAATGATAATTCAAAAAGTCATCGAAAGATACATTTTATAAAGAAACAGTCAACTCAAAAGATGCAGATACATAATTTATGCTTCTTGGAACCACAACTATTCTTTTTTTTCCAGTTGATTCAAAGGGAACTAGAATTTATGTGTATCAGTTAAAACATCTATCACTGCATGCAAACTTTTCCATAAGTATTTTCTTTTTTGCTTTTTTCATTGGTTTTTTTTGTTTAATATGACAGCATATTGGATCCAGTTCATCCATCATGGTCTATCTTCCTCACTACAAGGTTAAAACTTTTTAAAACTGCATGAAGTGTTTACTTGTTAATGCTCATTGCATTTCTGTTCACAATTTCACTGTGGTGGTGTGTTTACATATAATTACTCTTGGGCACGCAAAACTAAGCCTATGCCCAACAGAACTCTAATTCAAAAGACATACCAATCCATCACCTATGCGTGTAGGGGAAATTTTCAATCTTCTTTCCACCAAATATATGACTGATGAACAGAAATATAGCTGCTCTCTCACAGTAAGTGACTTCCATGCATACCATTCTCACCAAAAAGATCTAAGTTGAGAAATCTAATTTAATTATATTTAATATAATATTAAATTAATATATTTAACCTAATTTAAGTGTATTTATTATTGCCTGAAGCATATACAACAAAGTGAAGCTCCATCTTGGAGAATTACTGGAAATATATGGAGAAAAAAACTGATATGCCAATAACATAATGACAAAAGGTATTAAGAGCAAATGACAGAAGGATTAATAAAGTCAGTTTTTCTCTGAAAAGGGCTGTGTAGAAACAACCCTGAAAGAATTAGCTGTAGCATGAATTAAAGCATTTTTCTTTCTCTGGACTAGTAGACCTTTTAAAGCTTGTTTTCTATTACCTAGCACATGCTATTTTGAATGTTTTGTAGCCAGTTTTCTTCCTGTCCTTGTACTTCATACATATTGAGAAACAAACACTAATTAGTTAATTGCATGTTGATTTTGTCAAAGTACAATAGTACTAGTTTGCATGGCAACTGATATGCACAGATACTGATTTACAGAAACTGTCTCATGTTCCCAGGAGTATTTCCTTTGTTTTGATATGGGGGAAATCAGTTGTCTAACAGACCCCATAATTAATGTAACAAGCATTTTATAAGGAGTGGGAGGCTTCTACAGTCATAAAAAAAAAAAAACAAACAGTGTTAAACTATGTGGGAACTTTTCAGATAAACTATATTCCAATGTTAAAGCATTTTCTCAAATCTGTATTTACCTTAAGTAATATTTAATACCACAATCCTTTTGCAGAAAACACTCTACAAAATCAAAACAAGGCACACAAATAAAAAAGAAAATAAGAATTATGCATGCAGTACTGTACTTTTAGTCAATCTCATTTGCTTTCTATAAGATGCAAAAGTAAAACTGCTCTCCATGTGTCCAGTAAAGGCTGGTAAGAATGTATTTCCATGCTTACCGTATGTAGTGTATAATAGCCCAAGAAGATGAGAGCTTCTTGTTCAGATAATGAGCAGAGGGAGAACTTCATTTTCACAGGCAAAGATGAAACACATGCCTTTTCTTACATGCTCCAAATAAGTTCCTGAGGACAGAGCTCATTCTGTCTTGGAAAACCACTAGATGAGGTATTGCAGCATGAGAGCTATGGTTTAAATCCAAACAAGAGAAGGAGGGTTGTTGTGCAGCCTGGCCATAACATAGCTTCTTCACACAAAATACCTACATCTCCTGTCATAGGGTGAGTTTCATTGTTGATGTTAAACTGGCCTATAATGAAACTGAGACTTGGATGAAAAACTTAAAACCAAAACTCAACAGATCTACAATTAAACTGAAACAACAGAGATTTAGAAATAAAACAAATGCTGACATGAGTCATCTGATTACCAAACTGCTATAAACCACACAATCCTGATGCCAGGCTCAAGCACACATTTTATTTATGTGTCTGATACACAGAACAGCTCTAGAGGCAGAAGGCACAGTCTGGGATTTCGTTGTCCCCCAACAAGACACTAGAGAATTGCTCTACTTCAAATCCAGTGCTAAGAAGTGTCTCAGCCCAAAGTTGCTTCTGACCATGTTGAAAAGCAAGTTTGAATTGCTGTATCTGGGGGCAAGCCTTGAACCCCAGGCCCTCCTTTCCTCTTAAAATAATTCCCCACTCATAGCATTTGTGTTGAAAAGGATGACCTGTATCAACACTCAAGAGGGTCACTTACTATCGTGATCTGTGCTGGAGGTAAGGCAAACTCTTTTCAGTGGGGTGATATTCTTTTTAGCCTGTGATCTTAAAAGTAGGAAAAAAAGGTAAGCATTTAAAGAATCAGAATTTAAGGGGCATGAGAAGGAGAGAAGAGTTTTGATTTACAGTTCTAGACTTTATTCTGTATGTTTGTCTTTGTTCTTCAATGCTGAACTTTGCTTCAAGCATGTTCATGCTGCTCCATTCTATGAGGTACATGATAAGGAAAAATAAATTAATGTCAGAAGTGCCAGTTAACTTCACGTTTCATTTGGAAAATGTATAGCTGATCTCTTAGCATGCCAGCAATATACAGCACTTCATTTCCAGCCCCCACTTCATATGCTGTCTTACAAGCCTCACAGAAACTCTCCCTTGCCCCCTTATGGAAAACAATATCAAAATAAATGGCTTGTCATTAATCTATGTCTAAAATCAAGAGATGTTTTTACACTTACAATACTTCTTAAGTTTTAAAAATTCAGGAATGATAGTACAGCTACCACAAAACTTCAGAGCACAGTCCAGCTAGGGACCAGCACTAAATTCTTGTTAGGAAGAACTTATAACTCTTGGTAGAGCTCTTATTTAACTGATTGTATTTTGATCTAGGAGTTTTATTGAGTTTCCTCTTCCTTCTTCCTCCCCACCCACTGCTGGGATTGGGGAAGTGAACAGCTGTGTGGGTGCCCAGCTGCTGGCTGGGATCAACTCACAACAGTTCTTTGCAGCTGAAATTGGCCATTTTTATGTCAAAACCCTGCGTCAATTCCAAAGTCTGCTAGAAAAGAAAGTAAGACAAAACCAAATTCCTATGTTTGTATATTGACTATGAATAAGGGATATAATAGTGTGGAGAAAAATACTCTTATCTTCCTCCAACCAATTTATATTTAAATAAAACTACTTTAAGATCTACGAGTTACAGCCACCCCCTGAAATTACTAATTGCTAAGATAAATTAGTTCTTTCATGAATAAAGTGATCAAGTGATAAGTTTTCCCTGTTTATTGCCATCTATTTCCAGTATCAGCTTGAACACTAGCTTCAAAGCAAATAAATTATTTTCATTAGAACATCTTCCCTTTAATGTACTATAAATTCAGTTAATAATATGGAAGACTTTCTATATTTCATCACAGAAAATCTTTTTCCTTTTGGGTATAACTGGTGAATAGAAAACAGTTGTTTTTTAAAAAAATATAAGAACAGGTTCAAACATGATTCAAACCAAAGCTGAACATTATTTTTTTGAAAAGTTAATGTTTGCTGTCTTTTTTTCTTTGCCAATTTATTTCCCTACCTTCTAACTAAACTGTTACTAACTTACAATGTTATTATCCATTTGCACCACCTACGTTTTGTCAAGAACAGCACTAAGACACCATAATATAACAACATGAGCACTAATATTAAAAAGAAACACCACATGTTTAAGAAACCCTTCATTACAAAATATCACGGGTATTTTCAGGCTGTGGACTGTCTGAGAGGATTGAATCTGTTTTCTGAATCTTAAACTAATTTAATTTCTGGTTACACTACCATATTTGTTAATCAGGTTCCTTCATTTACAAGAATGGATCCTTTTGGAATCTGCCCTCTCCAAATACTGGAGTGTTCTTTTTTTTTCTCTCTGTTTTTTTTAAACAAGAACTTTTTTTTTTTTTTTTTCCACTAATTGGACTGATTAAATGTTCCTTAGATTAGGCATAAGCAGTTTTCCTGATGGTTTGCGTTTCACATTTCATATCAAAATTACTGAATAACTGAAGCCATAAACCCTGGGGAAAAGACATTTAGGTGATGGGAAACATCAGCATTCCCATAGTGCAGGGTGGGCCACAGCAGTTTATGTAGCCCAGCAGTCCCTCTGTTACAACAACACTCTAAAGTGCACCCAAGGGAGCTGTTGCATTAAGGCTATTGAATTCTGCCAGAAAATAAACCCCTGAGCATTCCAGCTGTGCTCAGACATGAGAAGGGCTGCATGTAGCTTGGCTTCATTTCTATTCCTAGTTGAGTTCAGTAAGAAGTTGCACAAGTGCTGATTGGCAGTGTGGTGTTGTGGCTCAACCACAGCAGGCAAACAAGAACCACTCAGCCACTTGCTCACTCCGTCACCAGTGGGATGAGAGACCTGGAAAGTAGGAAAACCTGTGGGTTGAGAAAAAGGCAATTTAACACGTAAAGCAAAAGCTGGGAATGTAAGCAAAACTAACAATTCATTCTCCATTTCCCATTGTGGAATGATTACTGGAGAGGACACCATCATTTTGAACACCTCCCTCTTCTTCCTTCTTTTCCTGTGTTTATAGCCTGAGCATGATGCCATATGGTATGGAATATCCCTCTGGTCAGATGGGGTCAGCTGTTCCAACTGTGTCCTCTCCCATTATCTTGTGCACACCAAGCCCCTGCTGGTGGACAGTACAAGAAGCAGAAAGGGCCTTGGATCTGTACAAGCCCTGCTCAGCAAAACCAAAAATATCTGTATACTATCAACAGTGTTTCCAGCACAAACCCAAAAACAGCCCCTATCTGTGAAGAAAATTAACCCTACCCTAGCCAAAACCTGCACATGCTTCTTACCAATCTGGCACTGGTCTGGCTAAATTCAGTAAGAACTCAGACCCTCTAGATTCATAAAAAAGAATTATTTACTGAAGAAACAGGAAAGCAGATTCAGGATTGCTAGTGATAAACATGCTAATTGGTGGTGGCGGGGGATGGAATCCAATTGTTATCATCTCATTGCAGGGGTTCCATACTGTTGTGCCCTTATCTCAAAAGTTATAACTTATCTCAAAAGTTTCACACCTTCTTGGTGTTTCTCGTGGGCTATTCCTCAGAGCACTGACTCTTTCTTCTTCACAAAGCAGCCAACTGACTCCAGCTCCCTTCTCAACCAGCCACCCCACTCTTTTATAGCACTCTTCTTCTCATTAGTTACAGCTGTGGCCTGTTAAAGTCAGTCAATTATCTTTGATAATCGATCCAGCTGCAACTCCTTAGGGGTGAGATTACTTTCTACACTATCTTTCTTATATTCTGTCCCCCTACACTTTATAGAGTGTTAATATGCATTGCAGTGGGAGGTATAGTAACAGACATGTATTGTGCTATATATGTATAAATGAATATTCCCAGGCCTACTCCAATGCTATTGATAAGCAAAGCTCACCTAAAGGTGTTCCTACAGTGGAGGAGGACAGACACAGTCCTGAGTCCTACTGATCCTGAGAAAGCAGACATGTTTCCTCATCTTACTTTTTGCCCTGCAACCTCCCTTTTTTTTCTACTACAGATTTTTTTTGGCCCTTCCCAACTGGATGGAACAACCACATGTTATAGGTGGGGTTTGGTGACTTTGGTCAAACATGTTTTACATGTCCCATTTTATTCCTTGTTTGCATTGGGGAGGGTGTGAAATTTAATATGCAAATAGGCCTTATGATGGTCCTGGTTATTTTAAGTCTGAATTCATAGCTGATATAAGAGGTAAAATAAACACTTTGGTCCTCCTCCACCTACTGAGACAGCAGTAAAGGCTGCCTCACCAGAGTCATTGTGCACATCCCTGTCTTCTTAAAGGACCAGATTTGGAAGAGGTCTTGCTTTTCAGGATGAAGGAAGAGCAAGGCCAGTGGCTGGTACAGAGCCCTGGGTGCTCCTCTGTGCCTCCCTGAACCAACACTGGGCTGTGAGACCTCCACTTCCCTCTAGACAACATCCCATTGTTCAGCCTTTCTTGAGCCAGATGCAAGATAACTTAGGGGTCCAGCTCATGGTTTTCTCAATCAGCCTGATTGATTCACCACCAGCTTAAGGCAGCTCTGTAGCAAGTCTGAAAATTTACCACAGGAGGTCCAGAAAACTGCTGTACTTACTCTGTCTGAGAGATACCTTATGTGCTCCACACGTTTCTCACTTTGCCAAATGCTACCTAAATGTGCCTTTTTATAGCTACAAGTGGTAGCTATAAAAAGCTGGACTGCATATCTAAATCAAGAAATCTCCTTGGATTCCTCATGTCTATGCCATGTATTGATTAAAAAGGTCAAGAGTTTGTACAAATAAGTGAATGCACGGCATGAAATTTCTATCTTGTAAACTTTTAGGTCAATCATTTATTAAATATGGATATTATGCTATTTCTCTTCTAGTGAAGAAGCTTAAGGAAAAAATCTGATAATATGCTACTTTGACTGGACACTTTTCTATATTTTTTGAGTGGAACATATAATCTATTAAATGAGCTAAGAAATGATTGATGCTGAAAAGTAGCACTGGCTCATAAAAGACATCTTTTCGAAAGGAACTAGCATGTAATTGTATGTGAATAAGATTCTTGGTAAAAATATTTGCACTTTTCTTTGAAACTTTTTTGTAGCATTATTTCTTGTAAATATAAACAATCAAATCTATAGAAAACAGCTACTTGTTGCTTTCAGTGTATTGCACAAAGAGATTACACCACAGGGAATGATTCAAGTTAGTATATTTCTTAATCAAAATGTGCATAACTCAAGGCCACATTTTGAAAAACATGAGCTTCCTTTTTGCAGATCTAAAAAGAAAACAGTTAAAAGCATGAAAACTGACAGCAACTATATTGGTTCAATTACAGAGGCAGCAACTGTCTTTTTGCTCATCCATGTAATTGCCATACCATGCTTGTTTTCTAGGAAGTGATTTCAAATGTCTCATGTTAAATTAAAGCAAAACTGCCACCTCCTGAAGATCTGATTAAATCTTATCAATAAGGAAATCATCATCTATGGTCAGAGAAACATAATGCTTTGCCTGTGAAGAAAAACTTCCTTGCCCCTTACAATCCTCTCTAGCAATGTGTCTTCATATTGTAGAACACAGTAGTGACAAAAGCCAATTAATTCCCTTTGTGAAACTGCATTTTGCAGGGTCTCTGTTCTGAGAAGCTCTTGCTTAGTGTGCTTTCAGTGCATTATTTGTAATGCAAATACTTGCAACTTAAGAGCAGTGGAAAACTGTATAAATCTCCCAACATGTGAGAAATTAGCAAGTGTTACATTGCTGTTTGATATGCAGCACATAGTCAAATTTACATTCCTAAGTTTTACTTTGAAATAAAAAGCATACTCATGATCTTTGAAAATAAGAAAGTAAAACATTTAGAGAGAAAACAAGAGGCACCTCACATTCTTTTTGAGCTACATTTTACATTAAATTCTTTTCTGAAGATTAGAAGTGGGGCAATTTGTATGATTTATTCTATTTGGATGCTGTGTCTATAAGTGAACTGGTATGTGAGCTTTGTAGGAGCCCAGTTTTCAATGGTATTAAATGTAAATGCCTTTAATTGTTACAAATTTACCAATTTTTGTTTACAAGGCTGTATAATGGTCTGCATATAATACTATAAGTGTCATTTGCCAAAGAGGATTGTATGCTTACAGGAAGAAAATAAGATATCTAGGAAAATTGGGAAGACACAGCTCAGAGAATGAGAATACAGCCAGGAGTATTGCAGCATAGTCTCAAAAAGGAAGGTTGAATTCCTGAAAAGCAGCATTGTCTTGGCACAGGAAATAGTCTAAAGTGTCAGTTACTCCATATATATATGTAATTTTGATTATATTTCAATTTTTTGTAAGGTAGTACTACATTAATGACAAACACAGGAGAAGTGGGAGCTGAGGCCAAAAAGAGAGCTAAAATCTGTGGTAAAAAGGGGGCAGGGAGAATGCAAAGAAAATCTTCAGCATGGTCTGAAGCCATTGCACACAGAGAATTGAAGAGGTTGATACTTGGTCTTGAATTCTGCCTGTGCTCTGAGTTGGCCTGGCATCAGGAACACAAGTGCAGGTGCCTGGATATTAAAAGGCTCCAGAGCATCAATCTCACTGTAGGAAGCTTAGTAATAAGGGCAGCATCCTGAGGTTTGGGAAGTTAAGCAGTACAGCATAACTAACTCTGACACCAGTTTCAAGTGTGTTATATATTTACTTTGCATGATGCAGATGGGGATATTTAAAGAGTATGCAGCTGGAATTACTCCCATCATATAGAATGGAAAATGTACTGTTTTACAGAACATTTCACACCTGTAATAGTCTGTTAAAACACTATTAAATATTCATTAATTTTTTGACAGGCATAGGTAGGTAAGCAACTGTATTCTACGGTCAACAGCAACACATGCACGGGCCTGCCAAATATGACCTGTCTCACCAAGAAAACAGACATTATCCAGAATTACAATATCTAAACTATCAGTATTAAGTGTTAGATTCTGAAAAGAAAACAACAAAATAAGTAAGAAAACCTCCTGTCAACAGGAAGTGAAATCTTCACCCATAAAACAAAAACCTGAGGTGTGCATGTGTGTTTGTTTAAAGACAAATTAAATGGTACCTTTGGCTTGAATCTTACAGGCACTTTCAGCAAAATCAAATGATGGGGTGAAAACCCATCTGGAACAAAATGTTATACCTTTGCTAGGTAGAAAGATAAGTTCAGGAGGTTAAAATGAGCATCATCATAAAAAAATTCCCTGACAGAATAGGCAAAACACATATGAATGAATAAGGTTTATAAGCCTTTATGTTGGCAGTGAGGGACAGAACCCATATCAAAAGAAGCAAAAGGCTGTTACACTCTGCTATTTCTATGAAAACTTGGGGGTTTCTGTGTTGTTATTCATAATTTTTCCAGTGAAACTCAGTCAAAGAGGTGAACTGCAGTGAAGTAAAGAGAGCAACTTTTCATCCATTGTGCGAAAAATATCAGAGCAATGCTATTTTGATCTGCCACCAGAATGATCTTCACTCTGTGGATGCAAAGATGAATTTAAAGCACTTTGTGATACCTCTTAGTATCCATGGGGGTTCTTCACAGTTGGCCAAATAAAGATATGAAATGGTTACATCACTGTTTCAGAGCAAAATACATGAAACAAAATGGAAATTATAGTTGACAGTTATACTCAAGTCATGGTGAAATATTTCTGACATGATTAGCTATCAGAAAAGTGCCCTGCCTGGACATGACTAATCATCATGATTATCTTTCTCTTATTTGATAGAATATACTGCGAGGTATGTGTGCAAAACTCTTACTCTCTTATTTAAATATTTCAGCACTGTGTCACCAACAATTTAAGTAAACCTAAGCAAAAATCTAAAGACTCTATTTTTCAGAGAGACAATACCATTTAATTATGCTTGCAAAATTAAGGTGAATTTTAAGGGGAAAAAACGCTAAGGATGCACTGGGTGGAAACTGCTGTTCTTCAGAGTTTTTACTCTGATATTTGGACTGCAGAGCAGAACTCAATATTTAAAGCCTTCAAATTTTTTGCCTGGTTTTCTTTCACAATTTTCCCTAGAATGAAGGAAGTTGCTAGTCCAGGTTTTCTTGTTCTGAAGCATTAGAAAAAAAGTAGGGAAAGGTGATCTTAGAATGGTTATTTCCTATTCAAAATTACTTTTAACAAATGGTAGTGGACTTTGTCACGTACTTAGGAGATGGGGGGGGGGACAGTGCCTATTTAGAGTCTGAAAGACACTGAGGCAGAGTTCATTCTAAGACCTGAACAGCTCCTCTTAGGTGACTGTCAGGGGATCCCACTCTGCTCAGCCATAATGACAGCATATCTGGAGCGCTGTGTGCACTTCTGGGCTCCTCAGTAAAAGAGGGATATGGAGCTTCTGGAGCAGGTCCAGGGAGGGCAACGAGGATGGTTACGGAATTGGAGCATCTCTCTTATGAGGAAAGCCTGAGAGAACTGGGCCTGTTCAGCCTCAAGAAGAGACAGCTGATGCCTTCTCTCCAGACAGCTGATAGGCATCATTGATGCCTATCAGTGTCTGGAGAGAAGCTGACAAGAGAATGGACCAGGCTCTGCTCAGTGGTGCAGAGCAATGGAACAAGAGGTAATGGGCAGGAACTGATGCACAGGAAGTTTCACCTGAACATGAGGAAGAACTTCTTTACTATGGGGGTGAGTGAGCACTGGAACAGATTATCCAGAAAGGTTGTGGAGCCCCCCTCACTGGAGATATTCAAGAACCAGCTGGATGCAGTGCTGTGTCTTATGCTTGAGCAGGAATGCTGGACTAGATGACCCACTGTGGTCCCTTCCAATTCAGAAAATTAATGTTCCAAAGCTCTCAGGGGATGGCTCCCACCATTCCTCCTCTCCTGTCCCATCTTGTCCAAGCAGCACGAAGTGCTGTCCTGCTACTGTCAGTGCTGCTGGCACCTCAGTCTTGCAGGTTGATCAACACCACCAAGCTCTTGCACAAGGCCTGATAAGAGGTTATTGAAACTGGAGAGGAAGAGCAGAGCAGGCCAGAGGTAGAGAAGAGGGAAACAGGGAGGATCACACACCCCAGAGTAGTTTGCTGAAGGGGAGTCATCATTTCCTTTCCAATGAAGGTGTGCACAGTCCTCACAGACAGTGAGCATCTCACTTGTGAATGTTTTCTCAGTGAGTTGTGATGCCATGCACTGTGTGTCAAGAATAGTGACTTTTATAATGCCACTCACATTCCTGGGTGTGAGTTTGTCTTTGATACTTTCATATCAACACCTCAGTTACATGAATGCCCATTATATTTAAGGCCATAACCTGGACATGTAGAATTCCAGCCAACCACAATTTTCTGTACATTTCAGTCAGAAGATAGTATTCTATTGGAACAAAGCCAAAACACAACCTTGTAGAGATAAAAAGGTAAGAGGTTTTTTTCTTTCATTACTCTACAGAGAATAAGGATTTTTTTTTTAACAAGTAAGCATGAGGCTGAAAGGTAGCCTTTAGACTAACAAAGCACTGGTATAACTCCTGGAAGAGTTCCCAATACTTCTTTATTGGCTACTACAGTATATAAAAATCTAATTAACCACAAAATGATGATGAATAAATCCAGTCTGCTCAGACTGGCTGCTGGACACTGGAATATTATAAGTGCTCATCACAGTCATTATGGAGAGCATAATAGGCAGAAAAAAGCATGATTATGAGATTATTAAATTCCACTTTTCTTTACTGTTTCTAGATTCAACAAAAACTTTTTTTTTTGCATGTTTCATTTTCAGATGTTTTCCTTTATTACAGATTTTAAGTAAAGTATTCTCTTCCAGATATAAAAAATAATTATGAATATAAATACATTATTGTTAAATATGTATAAATGTCAGTATATAGATGTATTAATAGATTTTTATCTACTTAATATAATAAAATCAATTATAAATACTATTATTTTTCTGGGATTTCTATTACACAGTATCTGGATTGCTAATGCTACAGGCACTTTATTTTTGCTCACTACGTCAAATGCTGATATCATCATACCATCTTGAACTCAATTTGCTGGATTTTTATCTTTTTATTTTAGCGTTATAGGCATCTTTTACACTGCCAAATATTTGTACCAATGTAAATAATATTTTATTTCCCTATAGATCAGAATGTTGGACTGCAAGGGTTTGCTATATGCAAAGCTTTATACCTCAGCTATTGCAGAGATTACTTTTCCAACACTGTGGCTCTCTACCCAACATTTTGAAGGAGTGTGGGATGGGAGATATGAATGTTAAAATAGTCTTTTGAGTTTTTTCCTTGGCTGCTTCTACCCAGATGAAAATGTCAAGAGTTAGAGCATTTTTGCCTCTGCTTCCACACTGTACTTCAGTTCCACAGTGCAATGACTGCCATCATAACAGTGCAGTCCCCTTGGTACCTAAACCATGTGTGCACACACTAACATGAATTTTCAGCCTCAGTGTTGATTTGTAGCTAATCTGTATCACAGCATAACACAGACAGTGGCAAGAGAAAATGATTAAAGACCAGCAGAAATGTTATCATGATCTCCAGCTGTATCCTTGATTGAGTACCCTGTAGGTGTTCAACCAAAGCTACAGTTCACTTTCTCCTCGGAAAAAGTCACTTCATATTTTTACATGGCACCCATTTGGTAATTCGCACATTTTTAGTTATACTTCTTAACCTAATTTTTAGACATTGAATAAAGTTTTCTAGACACAGAATGAGGATGTGATGTTTCCCATATTCAAAAAGTATTTATGTTTTGGAGAGACTGAAGTGAATCAGATCCTCCTGTAAACAGCCAGAATATTTTCCCTGTCATCAAAAGATCTCAATTAGATTTTTAGCAGCTGAACCAGATGTGAATAAATTTAGTCTCTTGTATTAAATTGCCTAATTAGGATAGTAGCATCTTGCAGGGAAACTGGGGATGATTTATCACCCTACTTTCATTATAAAAAAAATTTAGAATACATCAGACTTCTGATTAGTCTTTAGCACCCTTCTGGTGTATATTACAGCCTATGGCATCCAGAGTTTGCATCTACCTACCTTATCTGCTAGATATTTCATGAAAGTACTCCAAGTATCACAGAGGGAAATTTTTCAAGGTGTTACTTTAGAAACAATATTCTATATGCTCCACTTCCCTTACTTACTACAGACCATTATATGTAGGAGATCACTGCATAGAGGATTATAGAGGGCCCTGTGTCAAACTAGTCTCTTTTCCTTTGTCATTCTCTTTAGATAACAGATTTTCTAACTCAGAGTTTCCTAGGAAAATTTGATATGCTTTTTTTTCCTTCTTGGACTATACAGTCTAGGACTGATAGGTACTGCCACATGGACAGAAATATCTCTGTTTCCAGATACATCTTAAACAGAGATATTTTAAGTACTGCCATTGCCTGTGCAGAGCTTTAAGAGCACCTTTTACATTCAGTAATGTGAAAAGCAGCCATTACTTTCAAATTCTTTTCAGTGATCAGTACCACTGCCATTATAAACATCACTTATATTCATTAATGCTCTACTTGGCTTGTGCTGGCTACTGTCATGGGCACTCACATTCTGTTTAAAACACAATTCCTTGTTATATTCAAATCTCTGCAGCACCAAACTAAATGTGTGTTCTGTTATTGGACTAATCATGAGTTTGTGAACTTCCACAAGTACGGGAGGACATCCACAAAAAGTTCTTGTTTGAAAGCTTGTCCTGTGATAATACCCCAAAATATTTTCCACCACAAGATAATTGCTGAGACTGGAGCTGGGCAAGAAAAAACCTTTTAAAATACTTACTTTAAAGGCATTTTTCACGGGGAAAAAAATCAGGAAGAAATTTCACAGTATCATTCCACATTCCAGACCCATGGCTTCATCTTTTTATATGCATATATATATATATGTAAAACATACATAAAAATGCAATGAATGACATTGAACCTGTGGGGGAGGGGGATGGGCAATGCAATGTGGAGGGAAAGAGAGAGAGGATTCCCCAAGGCTACAAATAGCCACAACAGTCCCAACATCCAAAAAAAAGCCCTAGTCAGGCCAGCCAGTATAAACATCCAGTGATACAAAAACAAACAAACAAACAAACCCAAAAATCACCAAAAACCCAAGACCACATTAAATGCGTAGCCATCTATTCTTTTTTTAAATGAGAAAGACACATGCATACAGGTACCTACTGCCGCTAGTTCACTCAAAAGATTACTCTACATTAAGTAAATAATATCCTCATCTGGGCAAATGACTTCATGTCATCTTGTTTACTTTTACTAGGAAGAGCTGAGTGTGACAAATACATGGGCTGTGAGAAAAAATTCCTACAAAAAATATTGACTACTCCAATGAATTTACTATTTCCATTTCAACCAACTGAAATCCTGGCAGAGTGTTTGCTCCCTTTCTTTGACATATTGGAAGCCAGATATTTGTACTTCTTTTTATCATTTTTGCCTGCTAAAGTGAGAAATTTTGTCACAATTTAGAAGGCTCAAAACAAGTATTATCTGAGATAGTTAATTCAAATTTCTGTAACTCAAAACAGCCTGGCTCTCAGATGATGCAGATGGTATGGAGGAGGAGAAGGATCGTTTTGGCTACAGAATCACATTTAATCCTTTTTTTCCCCCCCTCTAGCATAATCATATAATCAAGTGATGGCACAAGACTCTTGAGGCTACTGCACTGTCCCCGTTCTTCCCTTTTTTAGCCCACTCTAGTGTGGGTGTGAGTGTGCAAGGGTTTTCCCTTGGGAATGACTCTAGCAGAGAGGATGAACAAACATCTGTCATTCAGAGAGAAGGCAGAAGGTCACAGAATGACAGACGGACACTCTATCAGTCTCCACAGAGAGGCCATCATTAGTGGATTCCTTGCTGAAGTACAGCCAGCTTTATCCCCAAAGCACAAGCATACAAGGTTAGCTTTTGATACTGCCAGAACTAGGATTTCAGGCAGTAATGGAAAGAATAAAGAGGATATCAAGGTAACTAGAAAAATCCCAAACCAACCCATCAGATTGTCAGCCATGTGACAGTCATTCAGCTGTATTTCATGTTGACCACAACCCCACCACTCCTCAATGTGCATCTCTGTTCTCCCTGTCATAGTGTTACCTGAGCTTTGAAAACTCAGTGGACACCATGGCAAAAGTTTTGTACTACCTTCTTTTCCCTTGAAACTGATGAACTTTTGTTTTCATTTAAAAGTCTTGAATCTAATAAAAGTGATAGATATCAAAGAGAATTATTAATTGCTTGATGGTTAATTCACAGATCAGTTTAAAACCACAGAGTGACACCAACCACTAGCAGTAGCCAATAAAAGTAGGCAAAACATTGTATTTTCATCAAATTTATTAATCATAATAATTATTCACAAACTGCATCGCCATGGAGACAATCCTCCTAAAATCACCTGAATTAATGAGGTTGGTAATTAACTTTATTTATCTCATTTCAAACTGGTCCTTAGGTTTTGACATTTACTGATTGGATTCTGCAACCTTTATATCATTTACTTTTGAGTAATTTGTAACCAACTTCGCACGACCCTCTGACAATTTTGCTGAGCAACCACAGATGACAGAAAATCTTTTTCTTGCAAGGCATTCTTGAGAGAAATAGATACATAGGTGCATATACTCATATAGCCAGCTTACTCAGGATATGCATCACTATTGACATTTTATCAGAGTTAAAAAAAAAAGCCACCAACATAACAAACCCCACCAGAATTATGATCAATGGTGACAGCTGGTTTTCTGATGGTACAGACCATCTTGGGAAATACAAACTATCTTTAAGTACCCCTTGTAAAAAAACAATACATGGCATACACAACTAGAAAACGCAGTTGTTGAAAGCTCTTATCCAAGGCAAAGGTAGGCAGATGCTGCATCTGTTAAATGCAATGGTCTAACTGACATAAAATTGCCAGGACTTTATAGCCACCACCATGTATATTTATGAGGAAAAAAATTCTTTAACCCAATGCATATTGCAGCTGGTGGAAGAGAAGCTGTTTAGGAACTTTTCCATGGGTTCTCTTTATGCAAGTTGACAGAAAATTTGCAGGCCAGAACACTGACAGTTGTGACACTGAGTGGCAAATTATTAATATGTACCCAAGAAAAAAAGAATACTATTATGACTTTCTAACCCACAGACACAGATTATTTCTGTCCAACAACTTCAGATCTTCAGCTCTTGACCTATATGTTAAATCCTCTAAAAGCAAACTTTTGTACCTTGTACTTTATTTTATGTCTCATGAACCCATGGTGGGCTGGAACCCAAGTTCAATCTTGAGATTGATGGTTAAATCAAGTGAGGTATCTTCAAAACACTTTGCCAGTAGAGCTGTTTACAAGCTAAGAGATAACTTTGGTTTTCAAGCACTTTTATAACTCCATACTATTAGTGTAGAAGATTTCAAAAATGCTACATGTAAAACCAAATGCTACCCATGAAACCAAATGCTACATGCGAAACCAAATTAAGCTTTCATGCAGCAGCTGTTCTACCCGACCTCAAAACAAAAGTCACTCCTGCATGAATATCACATAATTTTAAAGCAACAACATAATAAATTTATACAAAATAACTATTGTTTCTGTGGTTCGTTTCTCTTGAAACATGCCGGAAATTTGAATTTTGTATTCTTTTGATAAGTAGGGAAAAATTTCTATTTCAGCTGTATGAAAAAATCAAGAAACAGGAAATGTTGGAAGATACTCCTTGTCTCCTATGGTCACTCAACAAATTAATAAAGTGTATATTTTAATAAATGGGGTTTTTTTATAGGAGTCTGCATATAACCCAAGAGTGTTTATTTCTGGTTATCAACTTCAAACTTAATCTTCGGGGAGTGCAATATTAAATTGGAATGCTACCATGCATGCCTGCTAAAATGCAAAACCAAATGTGCATTTGGTTATAAATTTTACATCTTCTAGTAAAAAGCAAAAAACAGCCTTCCCATTCCCAAAATCATAGGGACTTTTTGACCAATTTTTTTCTTAGAATTCCTCATTTTTGCCAAACTGTTTTTGACAAATATTTGGCCAAGGATGAAATTCCCACCATCAGTATCTGCAGCAGAGTTGAGACTGCATCAGCTTCCATCTGCCAAAGTTGAACATATTTCCAGATAGATTTGGCCAAAATGGTAGTGCAGATCTAAGCACTAGATATGGTAGTTGATAGCAGCACTGTTAATAACACCCTTCCCTCTCTTCTGCCCAAGCCATGTAGACTAATATCTTAGCCCCCAGTCCAATATGTAGGAATAACTTCATGGAAGTTGAGACAAAAATGCTGTATAATGAGGATTTACAAATGCTCATCATGGTTACAAATTGGCTCATCATAGCCAAAATTGTTTCATAGTGATGAAGATACTTCCAGGCATTTGCACACAAAGAAGAGACCCCTGGATGGAACACTCTGGCCCACTACCTTCCAAAGGTGTTATATATACTGGAGGATGTGTATTTAAATATTAACTACTTGCAAGCACTTTGCCACAAAGGACTTCTAGGTAAAATTGCTCATAATATGAGAAAACTCACAGCCCAAGACTACTGAAGGATCTGGAAATAAACTTGATAACATCAGATTCTGGAAATCTTGTCCATCTCCAGATCAATATCTACGAGATCTTTATCTCCCCATTAACAACAAAATTAACAACAAAAACACTTATAATAAATCCATCCTATTCCAAAGTCTCTGGTAATACCATTTTAAGCCAGGAATGAAAACTGATCAAAGGTTTTTGAAGTGAACAACAGGTTTATCTGGATGAAACCCACTTGTGTCATACATAGACTGCTCCTAAGGGCACTATCTGGTTTCTAGCCCGATTTCTAGGCTGGGTGGCACACACAGACATTTTGTATCTCTACCCAGTAGAGAGCTCTAAACTGTTTGGCAAGCCAAACATGCCTTCTCACATACATCTGCCAGTTCCCACATAGTAAGCATCATCTGCACTAAGGCAAGACGGTAAATCAAAATAATTCCCTTGCAAGATTCTGGAACGTCCTTTAGGACAGCTGCCATCCAGTAAATTCTAAAACACAGGAATCAGTGGTATTAAAGCCCTGGCAAGCCTTTCATTACTGCCACAGGTTCATAGCTGATCAAATCTGTCTGCCAAAAAGCTAACTAAAATGAAAGTAGGACCATTTGGCAAGTCAAAAAAAAATTACCGAAGCACTTGCTGAAAATCGTTCACCCATGCTACATGGAACTTGGAGTGTAGATGCCAACAGTCTAACTGTGGTTGTTCTAAAAAAACATTAACTATTAAATTTTAATGTTCATAAAAACACTAAAAGAGCAATGAAAAGTCAAAGACATTAAATATAGTAGGTACTTTCAAAAAAAAGAAACACTACCTGTATAATGTATCATTGATGTGTTTTCCTTACCATAAATCTACTTCATGAAGAATATACTTCATGATCTGTAATCTGTATGAATTTTAAGATTCTAAGAGAAAGACATTTTTGTCAGTGCCCTGTGTCCATTAATATCCAAATAAATAAAGAAATATTTTAATTTCTTCTCAAGGACAAGTGAAATATAACCCTGCTTTTCAACAGGCTGAAGAACTAAGTGAAGTTTTACTGTGATGGTTTTAGTATTGTACACCTCTAGCTTTAATTGCTGAAATTTCTTTATGGCTTTGTTACTAAATGACACTTGCTATAGTTTGTTGCTCTGATCTCCACTTATGATTTTCCTACTAAATATGGGTTGAGAAGGACTTGATTCAACAGATGAAAGCACACTTGTTATCCCTAATGGCCTCACACAGGTGTCTTCAGATAACTGAATCAGCACAGGGATAGATAATCCCTTAAAAATGACACCATGAAAATGAAGATTGAACTATGTTACATCTGTGTGAGAAAAAAATTTATTTAACTGATGGCAATGTGTATGCCAGGGGTGTCATAAACCCAGTGTGACAAACAACAAATGTGAACAGAATCAAAACCATTGCATTAGACTCTAAAGCCTTTGTTAGCAGACCAGATACAAAAGTGTCCAGACATGATCTTAGATTAGTTTAAAAAATTATTCCAGTTCATCATGTGCATTCAGTGCATGTGGATATCTACAGCACTTATTTTTTGTACAGACATTCAGATCACATCTCCCAAGCAGGAAATATAAAGGAGATGGAATTCCTCACAGAAGAGTGTCTTATCTGTGAGAACAGAACACAGGAAATGCCAGGTTTTGCCATGTCTTGCATTCCCAAGACACCAGGGCATTTAAGATAGAAGCCTGAATGCTGGCTCCCAGACAGCCTGACTCCTGTCAAGAAGGAATTCTTCCTGGCTTGTAAGCCTCTTCTCCCTCCTTTGTTTCTATCTAATCCATTACATCAGAGAAAAAAAAAAAAAATCTCATTCCTTTTTAGGATCCCTCTGAGCTGTCTCAATCAGTTCAATAGGATCCAGGGAACCCAGGTTTGTTTTGCTTTTAGTATGAACTTTTCATAAAGGTTGTTTTGAAAATTGTCTTGTTTTTAATATTCCCTACAAGCATTCTTTCTTACTGTGATGACTTGCTTTGCTAGTTTAAATAGACTTGACATTTTATGCTATATGATAATCTGGAAGCTGTTTTCAAAAGTACATATAGGACACCAGATATTTGCCAAAAAAGAACATTATTTTCTTGTTTATGAAAAAATAATAATATTTGTCTTGTAGAAAAAGAAGACCATGAGAATGTAAATATTTGTTTGATTTTTGCCCTGCTTTGGGCCATAAGGAAATGGCTTGATCTTATTCCTGTTACAATACTTACTGAGTTATACAGCCTTATTATTACTGTTATTATTACTGGATAAAATATACAGCACAATTATGATATATCCTAGATCTTTCTTGGAAGCTGTCACTTGTCTTTCATCCATGTAGACTAATTGAAGTTTGTTCAGCAATACTTCTTTAAAGAATTTCAAGGCAAAGATTGTAGCAGAGCCTGAGACTTTACAAGAATATTCTTCCCTCCAAACTGAAGGGGAGTCTATGTAAAAATATAAAACAGAAATGCATACATGAAATTTTGCTTCCAAATTTCCTACACAGTGCCAACAGTGGTAATAAATATGTCCAGTTGTTAATGTCTTTATAAAAGTCAAGTTACAAAACCTGTAAACTCACTCAGTGTAAATGAAGGGGAGGAAAAACTGCTTTGAATAAATCTGAATGTGGTAGCCACATGGGGCAAAAAAGAAACAGCACAAAGAGTTAGCAAAAGTTCTGTCAAAGACAAACCTTCAGTAATTGCATTAGAACCTGCAAAATCAACCTAATATGAGGTATCTTCAAATACCTTTGTATTGTCCATGCCTTTTTAATGCAACAAATGCATAAAATATTTGTATATGTGAAAGCACAATATTTTTATAGATGTAATATCATTTGTCTAGAAATCTTTAGGATCTGAAACAAGAGAGGATACTATAATATGGATCTTACTTTTTTCAAGCATTCATATCACAAGTAAGACCTAGGAGCTGCAGCCTGCAAAACTGATATTTACACAATAGTGCATTACATGAAAACATTCTCATTTTAGAATCTGTTTCTTTTGGTGTGGTTTAGGGCAAAATAATACAGATCAGCAAGGTAGGCTTATCTGCAAAGTGCAGTAGGAGCTGCACATTTTCGAATAAAAGGATTTACATGATCACCCAAATTTAGACTCCTCCAGATCCTGTGCTTGCATTCAGTGCTTTCCAATCTATGCCGTACCCCACTCATATTTACCTTACAAGTTTTATGCACTGTTTTGAAATTTATATTTATTTCCTCAACAAGAGGTTGAGTGAGACTTTGTGAATCACCTCAAAATCCCGAAGAGTTGTTTTTTAGGATATCGAGATTGAAATCAAACTTCTTTGGAGAAAACATCTTGCCCAACACGAGCACCAGTTTTGTAGTTCTCCAAATAAAGAACTTCTCTTTCATGCTACAGATGTAGTAACTAAAATTGCCTTACCTCATGAATATTACACTATATTCAGGCACTTCCAAAGAACTTGTGAAAATTACGGACAGCTCTACGGAAGAAGGAAACACAGCAATCATCATCTGTGGATTGCAATAATAAGGCCACTAATTTTAGTGCAGTATCTATTCAGAATATATCCATGCAGGACACACAAAGAATTATCAGATGTTCTGCACTCCGCTGAATGGCACAGCACACGGGGCATGAATTATTACAATTTCCTCAGAAGCCATGGGCAAGGGACAAAGATTAAAATCTATGTAACTGTTTAATGCACAGAGTTCCATGTGAAGCTGGAAGTTTGTACAGTATTTTAAGCTGCTTTTCAATTGTAGCAAATTATTTCCTTTCTGCACCACAAAAGGAAGATGTTGCTACACAAAGGGAGTTAACAACAAGTAACAGATATGAAAATAGACAGCAAAATGAAAGAAATGAAACTTTATAGTGGTTGTCCTTTAGTAAACAAGCAGTCAGAATTATCTACACAAGCATAGAATTTCTTTTGCAGGAATTTTTAAGTCCTTCTGCCTTCATATTATTAAAAGGAAAGATTCCTAGAATCTTGTACTCCTTAAAATCTGGCTCTAAAAGTTATCAAGGTATCCTAACTCTGATATAACCTATTTGAAATGAGGAGGCAGGGAGAAAAAAAAGAAAAAGAAAAACAAACAAACAAAAAAAAAAGTCAAAAAAAACCCCCAAAAGATCCAAAAACCTCTTTTGTCAGCATTATGAAGTCTTTGGAGAGGAAAGTTCATAGATCCTTCCTCTGGAGGGTCCTTTCCATATTTGATACATACACCTAACATATAGCATCAAATTCACATCAAAATCTTACTAATGATTAAGATTTTTTTTACCCAAATAAGAGAGGTGATCTCCACAGTTTAGTAGATTAATAGAATTGGATTTATATAATTTTAATATCAATATTGTTCAGTAAAGTTTACAAAGTCAAAAAATAGAGCGTCTCATAAAATTAATTTCAGTATTTCTGTGAAATAATTCTTTTTATGAAATAATAAACAGAAAATAGCTGATGTTATTTCATGAGATATCATGAAAACAGTCGTTGATCCATGGAACAGTAATGTTTGAAGTTAGACATTAAAAAAAAATCCTTTTTCTGAACACCACATTAATTTTGGTTCAGTAAGTTTATTTTTCAGCAGCAACTTTTATATGCTTCCCTCACTTCATTCCAGCACACCCTTTAGATGACCCAGAACTGCATCTTTGTAACTGGAATATACCCCAGTGAATAATTTCTGAGGGCACAGCTCTTGCTCAGCTAACAGTAACTGCCAAAAGTGCTCTAACAAATTAGGAAAATCAGAAATATGCAATTACTTTTATCTCCAGCTACTGATTAATTGTACAGCAGCCACAACCAGAATTTCGATTAATGAACAGTAACATTCTGCTACCATAGAACGGAACCTAAATAGTGAAAATGAAAGCTCTAAACAAGTAAGAAAATGCATTAGTGACTTGAGTCTCATGCTGTCCTTTGCTATGAAAGAAAACTGGGTGATGTTTTCTTTTCCTCACAAGATAGATCTCTATTTTGGTTTCTGGATGAATTTGATCTTTTGAAATAATCATGGCAAACTAGGGCTAGGAACAGGAGGTAGAGTGTATTGCTGTTTCTCTTGGCATACATTTTTCAGAGATGAGATTTGTGTTCACTCTTCATATGTCAAGATGTAAAAAGTCTAGAAAGATAAAAATATATATTCATGGAAATTGTATATGTGATGGGGTGAAGGAAGGGTTTACTGGTGTCTGTACTGTGGGGCACAATCCAAAGTTTATCACTTTCCATGGTAAGCCTGCCTCAGCCACTAACCATGTGAGGTTTGTGATTCAGTCAATAGTAATCAAAACCCACAGCTGGAAATGGACTCCAAATACACTTAGTGCAGGCTCAGTGGGGAGCTTTGCATGGCATATTTGCTGAAGCTAAAACAATCCATTGCACCCTTTTGGTGCCAAGAAAGAGGTAGCACAGATAACTATGTTTGGGGAAGGACTGAGAGGTGGCCCTGATGACAGCTGACCAGAGGCAGTTCAGACCTACCCCATCTCTGTCCCTGTGTTCAGTCACACACCCAGCCAGCACATCTCATGTGCCTGTCCCAAATCTATGTTTTGATCACAGCACAGTGAATAACCATGGTACACTTTGTAGCTGCAGATTCCTTTGGATTGGAATACAAGGCTGATGTAAATGAAGATTGTCTCTGTGCTCTTAACCACTAATTTTTTCCCCAAAGAACACAGTTTAAGACAAACAACTTTTCATTATACATAATGTTAAAAAATGCTTACAAGCCAAAACCTGAAGTTATCCCTGTACCTCTACCTCACAAAGTCTAGAGAATTTGTCCTTATAATGCTTACAAGGTGAGCCATTATTCAACATCTTTGTTTCACAGATAAAAAGCTTAAGCACAAAGCCTCTGCCAGGGTAACATGAACACTTGCATTTATCTTGGTGGTATTAAAACAAGTCCTGGATTCAAAAGCAGCACTCAGACACACAGATAATATATGAAATAGAAAACAAACAGAGAAACAAAAGCCCAAACAAAAAACCCCAAGCTTACCTACATCTCCTGAATCCCAAGACAAAAAAAAGGAGCACCAAGCTATAACTTTTCAGTTTCCATTGTAATCTGTATCACACTATCCTGATATCTATTTACAATACATGCTATTTATGTTACACATCAAATGCTAAGTATTCTTTCTACACATTCTAAGCATGCAAAGTGCAGAAAAACACTAGCTTTCTTGAAAGAATAAATCCAGAAATGCAAAATATTTTCTAAGCCCCAAGAGAGTCCCAGGTGTGTTACCATAAGCAGGCAATATTCCTGCACAGACAGGTCACTTTACTGTTACACACAGCACAACTCTGAACTGAATGTGATGTATTAAACCCAATTCAAAACACATTTAAACCACAACAAAAACATAACCATTTTATACAGAAACAAACTGCACTGTACCCCTCAGATCAAGCTAAGAAAAAGCTTTGCCTTAGATATTCCATTTTTCTACAGGAAACCACTCTCTTTTTCCTTATCAAATATTTTTCCAATATTCATGATCTAGAAAACATGGATAACACTTAACACTGGAATATGCATTTTTATTTATAATAAATTGCATGTGACAATGTATATCCAAGTCATTATTAACTTCAAGCAATGATGTTAATATGATATGGAATTCCAAGTAACATATCCGTATTCCAAGTAACACCTCTGAGCAGTGGAACACAGGAAGGCTCTGTCAATTGTAGTTACATTTTTCCTGTCAGCCTCTTGGTTGTAGAGACATATATTGATTTAGTGTGTACACAGACAGAAGGTGTTGCCACTAACACTAGAACTGAAAGGGTGGGAGGAACATGGTGCAGGAATACCAAAGCCCACATGCAAAACAAGGATATACTGGTGGATCCAGTGAAAGCTGATACATAGAGATTTACAAACTGATATTTACAAACTCTGATAGCATGAGAGTCTCAAGCACCAAGGAGATGAGACATGCTATGCAGCCTTTCACTACAGTGAAAGACACTAGGTACTGACAATTTCAAGCTGTTCACATTATTCATATTTACTTCAAGGTCAGGCTGGATGGAGCTCTGACCAACCTGTTCCAGTTGAAGATGTTCCTGCTCATTGTAGGGACATTGGACTAGAGATGGCCTTTAAAGGTCCCTTCCAACCCAAAATGTTCTAAGATCCTGTTTATACTGCATGCAGTGATGTGTGGATTTTTAAATATTTATTCTACTTACTAGCATGTCTCACAGAAGGTAATTCAGATCACCTTGGATTTCCTTAGCTATTTCCACGAGAAGAATGAGTGTCATTTTTGCCCTCTGCAGTCTAAGTATGCCAGTTAAACTTACCCCACTTTTACATATGTATACATAGTAATAACAAATGCTGAATCAGAGCCTTGCCGTCACTTATTTTTGCCTCTCCATATTGCTCTCTGTTTTCTGGGATAGCCAGCCCACTCACAAGAGTGTTTAAAATACTGAAAAAGTATACTGGAAAATACCAGGGCCTGGCAAAGATCAGGAATAGGCTCAGCCACACAGATAGTTAAAATTCAGTCATAGCTCTTTTTTCTTTTTCAACCTGCTTTCATGCCACCAGCAATGTTGAGAGAGCTGAGTTAGTTGATGAAAGAGACAAATGCTCTGTGTCTCTCTTATATTTCATAAGCATGACAGTGACGTAATGTGAACCCATTGCAGTGTTTGCACCTCAGAAGACATTAGGTTGTTTTTCATTTCTGCCTTGATAACTTCACTACAAGGACATAAAGAGCCAGTAGACATGGCTCACTGCACAATTTTGGCAGCTTGTGTTGTAGTTTCTTACCTTACACAGCTATGAAGACTGTGAGAGTCAGTCAAAGAATTAATTGCCAGTAAACATTTCTTCTCCTCACACAAGACAGAAAAGGGAAGAATAGAAATTACAACTATTTCACAATAAAAATAACATTTTCTATTAGATAGCTGAATATAGATTATTATTGACATCAGCTGTATTGGCTAAAATTGTTTTCATTATTAGTGTTCATGTCCTGGACCTGTCATTTATTCGCTGGCCCAGAGACAGTCTTTATCACGAGCTGACAGACCAGGCTTACAAATTTACCTGCCTCTGTCAGTGAGGGAGGACTGCAGATAACAGTTCTGCACCACGTCTTCACCTGAGCCAGGAGGAATGAGAATAATAGAAAATACTTGAGAATTCAGGTACTTATCCTATCCCTGCAGAGTGACCAGAGAAAGCCCAGCAGCGCCGATAGTGACGCTGATGGGAGAGAGCACCACGGCTTTGAAGTGGTGTGGTCTGCACTGCTGCACTGGCAGCTGTCAAAGCAGATTTGTTTCTTTTGTTCAGAGAGTCTCTCTCTCCTTCTTGCCTCTCTATGGGCAGCATTCAAAGAGCAGACAATTCTGTCAGGGAATTTTCCTCCCACTGCTGAAAACTACATTCTGTATCAGCAAGAAAGTATGGCTGGTGTTTGCTAATGACTAACCTTGAATTTCTTCTAATAAATCACAAGTGATAAATAACAATGAGAAGATGATTCAGTGCATGCAGTTAGATAATGCAGAGGGTACCAAATAGTGACTATGAAAAGAGCAAAATAAAACAAAACAACATATTCAGAATTTCATCCAATATTAATGTGAAATTTTCACTTGAACTAGGGGAAAAAACCAGAAAAGCTTTCTTTTCCATGACAGCAAGTATTAGCTCTTGAAATTTTCTTAGCGCTGACACCAGTATGAAAAACTGAGAAACATTTACAAGCATGCATGCACACACTCAGACATGCAGAGAAATAAGGAAACATCTGAATATAACAGCATGAGCAGACTCAGGTCACAGAAAATTCTAGAGCTTCTTGATACCACTCTGATGATGTAAGAATAGGATATTTTGGTTCATGGTGTCAATATCAAGATATGGGTTCTAATTTGATGGTACTTTAAAGTTAGTAAAGCTTAAAATTAGTTTTTCTAAGACTGTACCTAGTACCACTGATGCCTCCTTTTTCTTTCCTATCCCTTCTCCTTCAACAGAAAAATATTTAGGTTTTATTAATTTTAATATATAGAATAATATTTGGTTTTTTTCTTTATGAATTATATATATTATATATTTAGTCTTTATAAAAAATTAGTTTT
The DNA here is from genome assembly GCF_028769735.1 of Zonotrichia leucophrys gambelii. Classification (NCBI taxonomy): domain Eukaryota; kingdom Metazoa; phylum Chordata; class Aves; order Passeriformes; family Passerellidae; genus Zonotrichia; species Zonotrichia leucophrys. The sequence continues at coordinate 20,648,516 of NC_088173.1, read as the reverse complement.
AGAGGAAAACTGCAAAATGAAAGAGAATTACAGGTTTTTATTGGTTTATAAGATACTCCTCAATAGGTTCAGAATTTGATGGGTACATGCCTAAGGGAAAGTGGCAATTTTAAGCACAGACTTTAAAAACTTTCATTATCAGTAGCACTCTCTTTAAGTATTTGCCTTTGAGTCAGTCTCTTAAGTTTCCATGCATTGTTATCTGGCAAAATAGTTGCACTACTTCTACAGCTGCCTTCTGCACTTAACTTTCTTTTGTTAGTGCATTTTTAAGACAAGGTGATACATTCTGTACCAGCATTCATATACAGAATGATCTTTGATGTTATTAGTTCTGGATGTATATAAAATTCATCATATACTTTCTAGTGTTACTCCAATAAACACAGGAAAGTTTTTATTGCCATTTAACTGTGGTTCTCCCTCACACTGATTTCAGTTTTATGTTTCAAAATTTATGTTTAAAATTCCAAGAGTGATCTGTTGAAATCAATTCTTAGCTACAAAACCAAATCCAATCACCATTCCATGATGTTTCAGTTCTTTCATAAGACAGGAACACTACCAAAAAGATGCAATAATAAAAACACCCAGTTGCTTCCTCAAAGAACACTTCTTCAGCATTTTGGCCTCCCACAAATGCCTCCCCATTAAGCTGCTTTTGCAGTAGAGCTCAAAGGTCAAGGACTTACAAGGAGCACACCTAAACCACAGGTTTGGGCATCAGAAGCAATTAATCTGTGGCAGATTAGGTCTCCATACAAGCTAATTTACTATGCAATGCTTGTGCTCTCAAACATACAGTGAATTGGCTCACATAAGCCATGGCTAATTTGTGACTGAGAATACTTGTGGTAGCCAAGCTATCTTCTTTTTACAGATAACTCAACATATCAATGCTGCAGGTTGCCAGATCTTGAACAACTTCAGAACAGGAGCCACCCTGATTCAGGAACACATCCTTACTTCAAAAGGAAATTCTCCAATAAAATCCATGAAAGGTCGGTGCATAAATCACTGCTTTCTCAAAGATCTCAACTTCAGACCATTATACACTTATTTTCCTCAGTTACCACCACAGAATAACCAGTCAGTTACTCATTAATTATACAACTGACAGTACCACTGTGCATGGGGTTCCAGACCAAGTAAGATTTTTTTTAGGATCAAAAATATTACTCTTAGCTTCACTGAAAACTTTGTAATGAGGCAGACAAGAAGTCCTGAGCAAGGAGAGAAAGAGGTGAGAAAGCCCACTAAATAAGGAGCTTATCTGATGGATTTGAAATTATATGCATATGAAACACAATGATTTCCTCTTGCTTTGGTGGAAACAAGTGGAACGTGAGAGCACTGAGAATGTTGCACCAACACAGCCAAAAGGAAACACAAAGGTCTGTAACTGAAAAGCAAAACAGGAGTGCAGAGCAAAGCTTGTAAAGATCTGGAATAGATAAACCTCTTCCCTTTGGTTTTAAATTGCCTTGACATTTTTCTTTCATGTGGCTTTTCCTTTCCTCTTGGAGCTGGATATTCAAACCTTGCAAGTAAATAAGGAAAACAGCAGTTTTAAAGATTGACACAATTTGTTTGATAAAGAGCAAGTTGTCAAAATTATGCATAGAAGCCCTAAGGCAAAAAAGAAAGAGTTTTCAATCACAGTGGTAAATAAAATCCTTGACACAGTCTGACTAAAGGGTCCAGCTAGCAAATTCAAGTTCTATGTTCTTCATTGTGACAGAAAAATCAAGGAAGACATACATAATTATTTTTTATCAAAACCAAAGTGACAAAAGCCTTAAACCTGCTGGGGTTTAACTCTGTGTAAAATAGTTTATTCAGCATAGCCTCTCCAATGTATTACCATGCTTTACATCAAAATGTCTCATTCGCATGCAATAAAAAGCAAAGCCAGGTTAGGTCAAAAAGGAATCCGTAAATAATTTTGATGCTAAGAAAATGTGACTTGCATTACCACAATACACACTCAAGTATTTTGCAGCTTCCTGCAACAAAAATTCAAAATAAAAGCAGTATAATGATAGCTACTATAGTCACAGGAGCTGTTACAGTCCAAATTGGAAGCAAATTATCAAAACATGCCGTGTTGGTGGTCCTGTAGGACAACCCTGTCAGGCCCCGATATGCAGGTGGGACATGTGGAGGATGGATTTGACTTTTATCACATGCAAAGCAACAGACCCTGCATGCATATGCTTTTTTAATAGCACAAAGCTTTCTATGCAGAATTTCTAATTCAGGAGGTGTGCAGCTATCCCACAAGCTGGTACTTTGTCTATAAAATGCTTGGATAGGAATTCCATTGTATTATCTGTCAGTAATTCCTATGTGGGAGTCTTCTATGCTATTGTAAGACAAATATCAGCTAAAAGAATTAGTTGTCAACTTCCTTTGCATGCCAATTCCTGGTGTTTTTCAGATTCAAGGAGAACTTGGTATCCCTACTTGGTATGCACATGAGCACACACAAACAGATTAGTTTGTTTATGACTTAGAATCCCATTTCAAGTTTGCTTTTTTTTGGGCTGATTTATTTATAACAGATGCTGACTGGTGAAGGAGCACAATCAGCAGAAACTTTCTGCATGCCTCCCTGGCCATTTTCCTTTCCTATATATCCTGGTAGATTTTACGATCAACATCACTGTCACACAGAGCATCAAAGGAACAGCCAAAGCAAGTGAATTCACATTACATAAGCTCTAACAAACAAGGAAACACTGCCTGATATCCACCCCAGACATCTTTAGCCCTCAAAATCCTGCTTCACAAAACAAACAGTGACTTTTTATTTCTGCTGACAACTGAGATCTTACATTTCCAAATCATCGCTCCATGCAGCTATCACTTGAATGCATGAGTGGGGAATGCACCTTTCTGAAAGCAAAGCATCTAAATTTCCATGGAAGTAAAATAAAAACATAAATGAGATATTGCATAAGTATAGAAAAATTATCTGAAGTTAAAAGCTTTGTTGGATATTTACTTCAGATGCAAGATGAAAAATTCTGAAAGTTCCATTTTTTTACCTCTAACTAAAGGGGTTTCCACCATTAAATATTTTCAATTGTTTTCTATTTCTTGATTACAGTAGAAACCATTGAAGACTATTAGGAAAATAAAAACTGAAACAAGCTAAGAATCTCAAACAGTGGTTGTCGTCTAGCTCATAAAAGGGAACAAGCAAAATTTTCAGGCAGATTAGGCATAAATCACTGTATTTGATTTGGGGTTTTATTTTTTAGGCAATAATTAAATATTCCTGCTAAATATAAACTACTTTTGGATGATAAAGGTTGTTGTGTGTTAAAGATTCTTTAACCCTAGGAGAATAAAAGATTAAAAATGTCTCATAAAAATAACAATCCTATCTCAAGGACTATCATTGGAGTGAAATGGAGATATTTCTATAGAGTCCATTTTTTTTTTCTTCAATGGTAATTGTCAGTATTAAACAAAATACAGAAGTGTTTTGCCGATTACCTCCTGCACAAAGCAGAAAACCCTAGAAATAGAATGTAAAAGAAATGGATTATCAGAACAAATACATTCAGAAAATTTCTGGTCCCTTGTTCACACTACATTTACAACAGTAGGAGAAATAAAATTTCTTTCTGTTCATTCACTTCAGGGCCCCTTTTTTAATGACAGCTCTAGTAATCAGGAATAAGGCAGATTTTATGCAGGTTGGTTGCATGCATCAATGGTAATGTAATTTTCTTTTCATATGGCAGGGGTTCTTAAGGATGAATAAGGGCTTCACATTACAGAAGTCATGGACAATACTGAATGGTGGCTGCCAGTAAGCAACATCCTGAGACAGTTTCACAAGGAGTCATACACAGAAAAGTGGGTTGAGAAAATTATAAGTTGGATTCCTTTTTCAATTGCTTGACAGATTGAATGCAGATTCAGTTAATAACAGAGTGTGACTTAACAAATACCAGAATATACATTGCTGGGAAAAGAGTATTAGAGCTAGATTTATAAGATTAAAAATACATTATGTCCCCATGTTTATATGATTGACTGTGTTTAAATACTAATACTAGAAACTTAATTCTGAAACATGAAATTAAATCTTCATGTATTTAGCGAATGCATACAAATGTCCTGTATAAATTCATTCAGCTCTAACAGTTTTTAGAGCTACTGGTCCAGTGCAAAGGGGTTGCCATGGCTACTGCTCTAGGGAAGGTCTATTGAATCGCCCTTTACAATAAACTGTTGCTTTTCAGGTGCTGCAAGCCTACACGTTGGAAAACACTATTTCCTCTTTCCTCCTCCCAACACAGCAAGCTTCCCACACAAACTGAATGTTATTGCATGTGTGTGTGAAGAGCCATGCCTGCTCTTTCAGCAGCTCGTCAGCTGTGACCATTTCACATTTATTGTTAGCATAAACAAGAGGCAGGATCATGGAATCACAGAATGGCTCAGGTTGGAAGGGACCACAGTGTGTCATCTGGTCCAGCTTCCCTACTCAAGCAGGGTCATCCTACAGCACACGGCACAGGACTGCATCCGGACAGCTCCTGAATATCTCCAGTGAGGGAGACTCCACAGCCTCTCTGGGCAACCTGTTCCAGTGCTCAGTCACCCACATAATAAAGTTCTTCCTTATGTCCAGGCGGAACTTTCTATGCATCAGTTACTGCCAACTGCCTCTTGTCCTATTGCCTGGCCCTAACAAGCAGAGCCTGGTCCATCATCTTGGCAGCCCCCTTCAGACCCTGACAGACATTGATGAGGTCCCCTCCTATTGAAGATGGAGGGAGAGACCCACCTTTCTTGATCAGCATCTGACTCCGTTTATTCACTCAAACCATCACTTTTTATAACCGTGTTAATTAAGTTCATGCATATTGCAAACTCGAGCTCACAATAGGTCAGAGATAACATACCAACTCCTCTTTATGTTTCCAACACCAAGATTTGGGTTCTCAAAATTATTTTTGCTTTCCCAAAACAGCCAAAGATAGAATATCTACTTGTTATGAAAGCTGCCTGAGAACTCTGATATGCAAGGTTCTCAAGGTCTTCATGTTTGTCACTTTTACCTGTAATTAAAAACAACCTGAGAACCTCTGCTGTTTACAGAAACAGGCTGTGAGAACCTGTCCCCCACAGCTGCCTTCCAAGCCATTTCTGAAAAAATCTCCAACACCCTCCCAGTTGTCTCTTTTTGAGGCTGAACAGGCCCAGCTTTCTCAGCCTGTCCTTATAAGAGAGATGCTCCAATCCCATAATCATCTTCATTGGCAAAGATATCTTAATTGATCCCAAACATCTTGCTTAGAAACATCTCAGAAATCTTTTCCATAAAAATCCATAAACCTGTTAAATCCGCTGACCAGTCACATTCAAATTTCATCAGGTCCAGAGGTCCCACCAATTCTAGTTTCCCACAAATTTCATAAAGTTCAGTTGCTGAATTGAGTACTGTTAGTGCTTCAACTGCAAAAGATGGAAATTTGGGCACTTGCTATGAGGGCATGGCACGGTCTTCTGGAGAGGCACTGTCTGAGCCCTGAGATTGCAGCCACTGGCTCGCCTGACTGCCCCTAGCCATAGTTCATATGCCCAGTAACAGCACAGGGAACACAGAGGCAGGGGACTCCCTGCATCTCAGGTGTGGGCTGAAGGGGAAAAGAGGAGCGCTGGAAACATCTGAGCCAAGGTGCACTGAAAGGCAGCCAGGGTGCACAGGGGCAGCTCAGGCACTGGGAATTTTTCAGTGAGGAGTTACAGTCAAAAGTACAGAACTTTTTTCTTAAGTTCAGCTGAGTTGATTTATAATTTATTCCACACCAAAACAAGAGTGTCCTTCCAAAACTCCTTCATTAGGAAAAAAGCCAACAGGACAATATGATAACCACTCTTATCTGAAATATGGGAAATTTATTCTTAAAACGCTCATTCAGAGCACCTTAACTCTGGTAATCCCTGCGTAGGCATCCTAGCAGTTATTTTTTCCCTTTGAGGTCCTTTTTCTGCTTTTAACTAAAAAGTAAATCCTGATAAATCCTCCATTTAAACACCCACAGATATTTTCTGTTTGTATTTCGTAACAAGAAAAAAATGCAAAGATGTCTTTTTGACAGGTTCTTTTGCAAAGACTTTTGAATTTTGCAGTTAAATTGAGACTTCAGCTAGGCTAGTTTCAGCTAGGAACTAGCCAGCCTAGTTTCTTTCTATGATGTGGAGTCATCAAGAAGCAATATAACTTTTCAGTAAAGCAAATCTCAACTCATAAGGACTTAAAAGGGATCACAAATAAACAAGAAATTAAAATCTTCAATTAACTCAAAGTTAATATATTGCTTTCATGAACTATGGGCATTAGGAGTAGAAGAGTTGATGTTTTTAGCATTATAGAAAATATTTCAAACAATGACCCTTCTTCAAGTGTCCCACAGTATTCTTGTCCTCCTGAATGACTCTCCTCTTTACAGTTTTCAGCTATATTGTTCAGGAATTTTAGTGATTAAAATCTCACTCTCTTTCATAATAATGACAACATTTACTGAACAAACCTCCTATACTGCCTCAAGAATATGCAAAATTCTCCTCCCCTAATGCTTTCCAAATACAAACTTTAACAATGGCCTATAGTTTTCTTCAAGTTGTTAGTAATCATGTAGCTCTGTATCAAGATTTGCATGCATTCAGGAAGTTTTAGGAGCAAAAATGTAGGGATTTGAGAGACTTAATTTCCCCTTCCAGTGTCATAACAGCATGTCCAATGTTTTCAGTACTTTGTAAATGTAATGTACTTTGAAAGTATTTCTTCAGTGTTGTTCCAAACTGGCTTTAATCAGAACACTTTTTGTTCACTAATGTGAATACACGGTTTTGGAAAAATCTTGCCTGATTATGTATTTGCAAAAAATCTAGTGTTCATGACATTACAAACATCAAACCCTTTCCAAGTCAATGTTAACATTGACAGACCAACTCCAGTATTTGTCAGGATTGACAGAAAGATTTAAAAGCATTCTGTTCTGGTCAGTACTAAAAGAGAGAACAGGGATGAGAGGGAAAAATTGATTATGCACCCTAGGGGAGATTTGCTGCTTTATATCCCTGAAGACTTGCACATTTTTCAGATTCCTATTTCTGTGCATCACAGTGGAGGGCACAACTGTAGGACAACCATTTTTGCCTTGTACTGTCCCAACAGGTTGGCCACTGACTAAGGCCTAATGTGGTTTGGAGGTTTCAGAGCATAGTCATGACCCACTCACTAGCTGTCACAGGACAGAGCTGCTGCTCTAAATGAACAAGGGACTCCAGCAGAAATTCCCATAATGTGGCATACTCTTTTTGCCACGAGCTGCATCACATTCTTATTTTCCAAATAGTCAGGAGCATAGGACTGTCCTTTAGAAGCACCATTTTACCACAGGTGGAGCCACTCACTAAATAAAACACTTAGATGGCTAAAACAGCATCCTGCATTTTTTCTTTCGTTTTAACTAAAACAGATCCAATTGCTGGTAAAGTATTAGGTGTTTTCTTCAAATTCATTTTTTGACAGAATTTAACAATAAACAAATAAATGAATGAGATAGAGTTAAAAAAACCGTGGTTGATGACTAATTCCTGGGTCATCCTATTTCCTTGACTACTCTGCTGCCATCCCATAACACACAGTAAAAATGCCATAAACCCCAAGTGCTAGACAGTAATCCATGGAGCATGGGCATTTACATGCCAGATATGAAATCCTTTTCCAGTAAATCTTCTGATTGCTATGTGAAGTACTGGCAAAAGCAATCACACCTATGCCTTAGTAACTGTGTCTGCCATAGTAGTGTGTATATGCATATGTCATCAGCCATGCTATCTCTGAAAGTGTCTATCACATGCCCAGCAGAAGAAAATATTTTTAACCCAGCATTCGAAGTCCAAAAAATTTTTAAGCAATTCTCCAAGTAACTTTTTTGATTGAGTAAAAAGCAAAACAAATACCAAGTTAGCTGTTTCTCTGAATATTATGTGAACCTCTCTGTGTATCTGTATAAATATTAAAATAAAGTCTTGTAAATCAATAAGCACATATGGTTTCTTAACCACTCTTTGAAAAATTAATGCACATCTAACTGAAGGAGAAACATAAAAGTGGAGTCTATGGTGACCTTACATTTTATTAATGATCCAGCCAGTTTAGACATTCAAGCCACAAAAATAGCTGGTCTTCCTAGCATGTTACAGGTATCTAGGAAAGATACTGGTGATTACACTAAACAACTACTGAGTAATAATGTTTTTTATTTATGTGGTTTTGTGAAAGGGGAGTGGGTGGTCTGAGATTGTCTAAGAATTACATGAGACTACTGGAATTCTAATAAGCAAGAAAAACATACATATCCCACACACCCATCATGCCTATATAATGTATGGCATGTTCTTGCTAAGTCCAGTCTGAATTTCTGAGTAAGGCACTCCCTAGAAACTTAGACATCAAGGGAGGTTAAATAACTACAAGTTCCTGTTTTGGGTGTTTAAAAAATGTATAGTGGAATCAGTAAAGAATTAATAAAATTCTGAGCACAAGTAGCTTTGAAAACTTCCAGGACTCTTATACTATCTTCTGCCCATACATACAAGAAAATTAATGTATACACTAATAGTTTTAGCTAATACTGTGGAGTAAACCTCTGAGTGCATGGGTTACAGCATGCCTATATAGGGCCCTTGATGATTCTCTAAATCAACAAAACTATTTCCTGAAGAAACAGGTAAGTCTGACTACTGTATGCATAACCCTATCTAGGTAACTTCTCAATTCTATCTCAGTTATAATATGCAGGTGATGCATACATCCATCTACCATCACAAAAAGTAAAACTTACTGGGGTAAGTTCCATGTTATCATAACTCATGGTAACTTTAGTTAGTTAGTTCTACCATCTAGAAACACACAAGACCCTGGAATATTTTGATTAGTCCTTTACTCATTCAAGAATGCACAAAAATTCAATTTCCATTGTCTATAAGGGACATGCACAGAAGATCTTTACATCTTTTAAATGCCAGTCTCCCCCATTCATTTAATGAAAAGAAGAGGGTGGGCATGCTGTGAGCATACACTGTAACTGGCCAGTTGGTTTGTAGCTGTTGAATTTATCATTTAGGCAGATATGTGCACTCTATCTAGAGGTAGGCTTAAATCATCCATACATCAAAATTCCATGCCTTGGTCCTAACCTGGTCCTCACAGATCCAAATAGTGATACACAAACTCTACTAGGTTGCTCAGGATTTCAGTTCCCCAAATAAAGCAAAATTAAACATTAATGTGGAACCTGAATTCATCATCTTAACTTTTACTTAGTGCAAGAAAAAAAAAAAAAAATCAATACTACGCATTTATGGTAACTTTCAGGTGGTGTACTGGGTCTGCTCTTTGCAACTCTGGTGAAAGAGCAATACTGATTCAACAGGAACACTAAAAGCAAATTATTCCTGTGAAACCAGTGAAATTGGGTGGGGCTTTTTTCCCCATCAGGAGCCCAAATATTAACCTATGTAATGCTTTGCTCACAGAGCTGGGAGAAACCTTTTAGTTTGTGAGAAGTGTCTTTTTTTTCCTGACAGAACAAAACAGTCAGCTGGAAACATCCTTAATAGCTGAGCCGAAATTTTGGTGTCAGAAGGTCCATAGTAGCTAAACCAGCATTGGGGAGGGCTGCAACTTAAATCCTGCAGAAAACACAAAAGCTTACAGCCTTAACTCTTTATTACAGTAAATCTATTTTAGAAGTGTTTAGAATAGATGATGCTTTTCATTTTGCAGGAAACCAATCAGGTTTTCATACTTTCCTTCAAATCTGTCACCTTGGGAGGTGAATTGTAGGTACTTTTGGATTGCTTTAGTCATATTACATTATGGCTCATTGTGATATGACAACACACGACAGATTAAGCTAACAGCACTTGGCATTCCAGATCATCTCTATCCTGTTGCATTTCAGATATTTTATTTTAGATTTTACTCCTACACAGTGCATAGGATCATGATTCAATCCTAGGCTTGCAAGGTTGGAAGGAACCTCAGGACCTCTTTAGTCCAACCTTCTGCTGAGAAAGAGTGAACTACATGGTCAGACAGCTTTGCTCAGGGCTTTCTTTACACATTCAGGTCTTGAAATCTGACACACAACCTCTGTGTCAACTGATTCCAATGCTTGACTTTTCACCATGAGGGGATAGGTTTTCTATCTATTCCACCCAAGTTCAGCTTGCAGACTGGTCTCACATCCTCCCACCTTGCCCAGCTGTGAGGGGCCTGGCTCCATCTTGATGGCCTCCTTGTTGTCCAGGTAATTGCTATTAGGTGTTACTCCTCCACCCAAAGCCCCCTCTTCTCCAGGCTGGACAAAACAGATTCCTCCCCAACATCTCCGCATTCTCCACATCTTTACAGTCACTCTTGATAAGCCTGAGCTCTCCCTATCACTGGTGCACAGAGGAGAATGAACAGTCTGAGGGCCCTGCAAACCTTGGCAGCCCTGTTCAGATTGCTTGGTCTGAGCCCCTGGCCAGAAAAATACCTCCAAGGACGACACGGTCAGGGCTGCAGAGGACCATAGGTCCCGTGCAGGTGCCAGCCCCACAATCAGGAGTGAGGGCTCCTTGTGTTGGTGCACAGCTCCAATCTGGCACCCCTGGCCCTTGGCTTTAACCAAGCCCAGCCTGCAGCCCCAGGCCTGTGGGCAGACAGGCAGCTGCCCTGTTCCATCACAAGTCACAGGCCTCCAGCCTTCCTCCACACACCCCCTCTCATGGACCCTCCAGCTATGCCAGGCAGCCTCTCCAATCCACAAATACTCCCTTGGAGATCCCCATGTCCTCTGGCAGCTGCTCCCTGCCGGGACAGCTCCATGGGCATGCTGTCCACCTCACCTTTGCCTCATAATGGCAGTGGCAAGCCTTGCCTGTGCTGTGTTTCATCCCGGAAGTTTAAAACCTGCTTTTCATTGTCTAGAAGTTTGCAAAAATTAAGTGCAGGATCATTTATAAATGGTGGTCAGTAAGGAAGATAGTTGATCATTCAGAGGAGCAACAGAAATGATAAATAACAGACTATGTATACATTTGGACAATTGAAGGCTTTGTAAATAATCACTAAAGATCTTAGATTGTAAATAATTGCTGCAACTTCACAAGGTTTTTTTGTACAATTTTTCCAGCCATTACTAGTAAACCTAAGAAACCCATGACAGAAAGAAAAGCACAACTCCCAATCAAAGGGCAAATTATTCTGAAGAATTAAAAGCTTCAATCAAAATATAAAATTAATTTGCTTTGATCTTGCAGTACATTTCTCAGTAGTCCTACAGAAGGTCAGTCAATGTCATAGAATTTCCCCAAAGTACTACATCTCAAAAATTCAGAAAGCAATCTATTCCCTGCAACAGGTCACAGTTCTAGTCTGTGGAGATTTTTTTTTCACAGCATGCATGCCACTGATACAGACATAGGTGAATAATGTGGACAAGATAGCAATATAATCAAGATTTTACCTAGGCTATGAAAGAATCTCTATACTCTTTCAAGTTCAGGCAATATTTTCTAGCTGCCAGTTGTTCATTTAGAAAAGAATAAAGCTGGTAATCTAGAAAAGATCTTATATAAAAAATAAATCTTTCTGTTCCTGACCATGTTTTTACTGGATTTTTGTACTTATCTCACACTTCAGTTAATACAGAACTATGAACATTTCTATTCAGGCTTCAAATGCCTTCCAGAGGGGATAATATTGGTCTGCATCCATGGCGTGCATTGTATGGGCTCACAGATCACAACTTCCAGTTTCACTTTATGCCAAAGAGGTTCATTGCATGTGGTCCAAGACTGCTGTGAGATGCGAGCCAAGGCTGAACAGGGGAGAATGAGCAAGAGACTTGTTTCAAAAGCACACTCCTGATCCAGGCCCAGACATTAATACTAAAAGTTCCCCGGTGTTCCTCCATTATCTTTATTTCAGTGGCAAGTGATTAAGTAATTCCATTACATTATTTGTAAGTTATTTGGACCTAGGGGAGGTAAAAGATTCCTAGTGTCAACATGCAGAGTAATAATAGTACACAGTGGTAATACTTTTCAGGGCACTTGTAGAACAAATTTTATAGATCTAAAGCATTTGAATTTTCTCTCCCATGATGGTATCAAGTATCATCAATATATTATTCATGGGGGAAAAAAGCAAACAGTTACTGAAGTAATGAAGAAAAAGTGATTTTTTAATCATTTTAATCTTTTTACCAACTTACTATGCATCTGGAAAACACATTCTTCAGTTATTTGTTTTATATTCCTACTACACCTGAAAATATACAAAGATATATATTGTTCCCTGACTCTTATATTGACATCCTGTCTTGCCATTAAGCCATGGAGGAAGAGAGAGCAAACACATCATTTCAAGAAAGTAGGTAGTCAAAGAGAACTTCGCACTATACTGCAAATATGTATGTGGCCATCAACACCAGTAAAGAGTGAAAAGAATTACCAATTAAACATCTCCATGTGCGAAGTATAAATTTTAAAAACAAAAAATTGTTTAAATGAAGACTGAAAATCTCAGCAAACAGACAGTGAAATACATTGTAAAGGAAAAAAGAACATTAAAAAAAGTAAAAAGGGGTGTGACATGAAGGCTGAACATGAAAAGTGAAATTAACTATAGAAAATACTCAATTGGACTGTGTGAGAGAAGCCAAAAGAAAGTGGTCAATTTACTAATGAAAATAAGAAAAGAACTGGGGCACTTTTCAGTAAAGACAGCCTAGAATATTAAGTTAATTGAGGTTTATGATTTGGATTGAAATGGAAACTTTGCAACAGTTTTTCATAAGGATTATGGTGTCCAATGAGGTGTCAAAGGTGTAAGGGCAAATAGTTTAGTAACACTGAAAACAAAATTATAAATAAAAAATTATACTAAAATTAAACTGAAGAGGATTTGGTCTCCTGACTATACCATAGACTCTCCATCTAAAGACAAAAAATTCATTCAATGTAACTTGAAATCAACTATTAAGGCTAATAATAAATCTACCAAATTAGGAACTAGGTGTAGAACTAATGAACAACAAGCACAGACATTATAGCTGAAAAAGGAAAGCCTTGAGCCAGACAGCTGCATGTCTTGGAATGTGACCTCTGTAGTAGGCAAGTCTCAGATATCTTGTGTGCAGTAACATTAATTTTATAAAAGTAAATGGGAAAAAAGGATTAAATATTATAATACTTTTTCATTACTATATTATGACAGACCAATCAAGCATCTTTGTTTGATAAACCAATCTTCTAACCCAAGAAAGTTCATAACCATCCTGACTGTTCTTAGGTGTTTGTTGTGATGTGGTGTGGAATTTCTAGCTGCATGCAGGAAGGTGGAATTGCTAGAGGAACAGAAGCAGAGGTCATGCCTGGGATAGGTTTGGCATTAATTTGGTGGAAAAAGCAAGAGGGAAAGTGTGCATGCAGAAGAAGGAAAGCATAAGAGATCAAAAAAGAGATTACTTGCAAGTAATTAGTTGTAAGTAAAGCCACCATTGCATCTGGTTTGTGCTATAAAATTAAGACATTTGTAAATTAAAACATCAGTGGTACCTCAGGTTGCTTTGAGCAAACCTGTATTAATTACCTCTGTCAGCCAGAGCCTCTTTTGGGACACAGTAAAATACGTCATTTGAAATGCAGCCTCAGCTTAACTAGAAGTATTAAAATCTATTTATGTTTTGATTACAAGATATTTAAAAGGCCAGGTAGGTTTTTTTCAGGGACTATTTATTTCACATCATTCTTCAAGCAATTATTTGCTTGTAAAGACCTATTTTGACTTCATCTCACTGTAACTTATGTTGGAGTAATGTTTGTAGAATGCAGTTTAGTAAATATGAAAAAATTATTTAATCACATAAATTTTATATGTTTTTTCTTGGACTGTGTCTGAAATTCAAAAAGCTGCCTTCTTATTAACCATACTTATAAAAATTAATCCTGGAGAATTCTCAAGCCTACCTACTAACACCCTATTCCCCAAATCATAAAGTTGCCACCAAGCAGAGATTACTTCCTGAAATGCAGCATTTGGTGAAAAGCAACTGCCTCAGGGAAAAAGCATTTTGTTGATGTATTGAAGAAAGACCTCATTGGGGCAAAATTATTCAAGAATAATTCTCAAGGAAGCTATTCCATATGGCCTTTTTCTTACTGCTGCTTAACATTCTCATTTTCCAGTAGAGAGGTAGATGGAAAAAAACAGAAAGCACATTTGTCTAGCTGAAAAACTGTCCTCCCTTCAAGATCACTTTGGCATTTAGCTTTTTTAAGCATTTCCTATAAAATTGTGCTTCATATAACAAAATATGTGTTTTAGCAATGAGAGCAAGCAGGTGTTGAAGAAGGCATAGCAATTAAAATGCTGCCCAACAACTGAGTGATTTTTGGGGGTGTGTGCAGAGGAAAAACAAACAAAATAGTTTTGAAATAAGTTCTACAGAACCATAGGATCATTTAGGTTTGAAAAGACCTTGGAAATCAAGTACAACCATAAACAACACTACCAAGATCACAACTATATTGTCCCTAAGCACCAACTTACACAACTTTTAAATACCTCCACAGATGCTGACAAATCTACATTAGTAGTTAAGACAACTGCAGTAAAGCTTAAAAAAAGATCTTTAATTTCTTGGTCAATGACTTTTCTCTAATTTTTTTTTTAGTTTATGCTAAATAGCTGCTACACAAGAGGATTTGCTCCTAGACAAGAGATGTATATTTACTTTGAAAAAAGGGCAGGAAAACTGCCAAAATGTGGGGAAATATTTCCCTTCATTTTTTCAGATAAAACATTTTAATCAAAAAAGTCACAGATCTTATTTGTCACTTAACTGTATTAACCACCTCAACAACAACACAAGTCAGTTAAATTTTAATCAAAAGTTTGTCCTAGTTATTTTTACCTCCCAAAATGTATTGTTCTAGTCACCTTTATTGGGACAGGAAAAGGGCAGGAGTCGGTACAGCTGGGAACAATAATTTTATTCATAGCATATTGTAATGCACAAGGAGATTAACCAATTCTTTCCTAGAAACTTATCTTGGTGCAGACTATTGTCATCAAAATTATGATTATCCAAGGCACATCTCCCTATTCTAAAGCATTAGAATTCTAAGGCACTGCGGTCCTGACTGTTTCCTGACCCTCTGGCAAAACATCACAACACTAAGTTTAGGAAAAAAGTAGGTAGGATTTTTTTACCTCTTCTTTTGGTGCATGGATTAGCTTGCCATTAGCAGTCAGTCTCCAAAACTGCTTTATACCTGCTAAAAATGTGTATTATTTATAGAATCCTGAAACCACCGGCTAAAAAAATATTAGAGCCTTGCGGGGAAAATACATTTCCCAGTTCATTATTCCTGAGAACTTTCAAAAATTTATCACTCAAGTCAGGACAAAATACACTGTATAAGCCTCCTGCAAAAATATAAACTGCTTTAGATAGGACATATATATAGTAAGTGTATTCTGTATTCTTTCAGTAAGGATACAATGCTTTTCACCTCAGTAAATCTTCTTGGGTAGCAACAAGATAGAACAGATAGAGTTATTCTGTCAGACATAAAAATGGTGTGAGAACTGAAAATCTATGCCTTCTGCAATTTATGATTGCTGCCTAGCAGCAGCATGGATACTTCAAGAACATATTCTGTCTCAAAGTACTTTGGAACTTTAGAAAGTTTCCTCGAACTTCATAAGATCCTCAGAAAAAAGTAGCTTCTTTAGGGTATTTGCGTGTTCTCATCCTTGGGAATTTCATCCTCTTGTTCAACAGCTAGTTAGCAGAAGATCTATAGAAAGCTGCTCATACATAATGTTTTTGCTGGGATTTCATAGCAAATGGAGGAGGAAAATAAGCCTTGGGTATGTTATTTAAATTGGCTTTTTTTCTTCTTCTTGGTGAGTTTTTTAAAGCTTGCGTGGGATCTTGTGAGATATGAGGAAAAAAACTGCAAAGCAACATAATGATTCATCATGGAAAGCAGAGTTCACCCTGCACAGATGAAAAAAAAAACAGTCGATGACTTTTCACACACATATTTCCTAATTAGTGTTACTTAAGCCAACCATCCTAATTCTTAATCACTCTAAATATGTACAAACAAAAGCATTGCTCCCAGGATATCTAGCTTTTGGTTCTTTGTGTGTTCAAAGAGAATACAGCAGTGACATTTGCACATTCACTGAGGTGCCAACAGTAACTTCAACTTCAGCTGACAATAAGTCAGAAAAATATGAAAACAGTTCTGTCTCCTATCTCAAGCAGAGCAGAATGGTAAGAAGAAGTCATTGAGTTCAGAATGATTGCCTTTAATGCTGTGTGTTATCTAGTGCATAGCAGAAGGCACTTGAAAAACACCAGGGCAGGATTGCAAAAGAAGGTGAAAATGTGAGGTGATGAGTTTTTACTGACAAGGAACTGACTGGCATCCCAACCTTGTTCCACAGGGAACATGGGAACTCATACAGGCATCTGGGTAAAACAAGAAATATGGTGCATAAAGCAGCCCCTTTGTGCAAAGCAGATGCTAACCCAGAAAATCCCATGCTAAGATTTTTCCTTCAGGTTCATTTCTCACAGGATGCACCTACACACATGCATGCATATATTCACACACATAAGAACCACTTCTGAGCTCACAGGAAATTCCTTATGGTTTTAAATCTCTATATTGAACCTCAGGGCATTTTTCATCTTTACAACAGATGAAAGGAGAAATAGATGTAGTTCTCCATTTCAGAGCAGGGAAAGCAGAGAAACATTTTGTGACAGTTTAATTTTGCCGCATGAGTCTGAAAATGGTGTGAGAAAGAACTGACTCACTTTTTTTTTTTTTAAAGCCCATCTTATAAAAATTAAAACAATGACACACAAACTTACAGTAGTTATCTACAGAAGTATTCTCATGGAGCTTTGTTGGACTGTAGGCAAGAAAGGTCACAAGATACTTAAAGGGAAAGAAGAATGACCTGTGCACTCTGCAAGTTGCTCACTGTTTTGGGCCATGCAGGATTGCACACCTACCCAAAAAGGATTACACATCTACTCAAGAAAAGGCAGGCTAGAATCAAGACTAGACCTTGGGAAACAAAATACTAATTCCAAAAATAAATTTTTTTGTTCACAAGCTACCCTCACACTAAAGAACCAAATGTGTTTCAGCACATTCCAAAAATCTTCTCTGCTCCTACTGATTCTTCAATAGGTAGCTGAGATAGTGGAAACCCCTTACGTCACTAATTTCATTCATGTAAAATGATATTCTTACCTCTCTTGAGAAAGGCAAATTTCAAAATCCCAAAGAGCTTCATATATCAGAAAATTTCATTTTAATACACCTCTGCAGAGGGCTTGCACAAGTTACATTCCCATTATAATAGAAAGCTTAAGTGTAAGAGAAAATGTTTTGTTGAATAATTTTTGCACAGTAAATAATTCAACTTTTCTAAGTGAAAGCCACAAACAAGCTTAGAAGTGTATTTCAAAATAAGGAGTGTAGATTAAATTGTCTTACTGAAGCCAATAATTTCTGTTGCTGTTCAGGAGAATTATCATTTCAATACCTGGTCTATTATCTTTTTACAGGTTAGATTCTTTGGCTTGATTATAATTTTAGCACTGTAATTGGGGTGATGGAAGAAATCCAGTCAGGATGCTTAAAATACTGTATAATTATTTTCTAGTTGCCTCTATAAACCTGTGTTAGATTGCACCTGAAAAACCTCACAGGGTTTAGAGCATTTTGGACCAGCACCATCTGGGTCCCCTGGGATATGTGACATTTCCAAGATTCCGCACGTATGAAATAGATCCCCTCAGATATACAACATTCCTAAGATTCTATGTCAACTGTATGGCATTTGGACATTTCTAAATGGACAGCTAAAAGGGGCAGTGCAAGCAGAGATGACCTGCACCAGATGACAACTCATGGGAATTGCATTCTGCCACTCCACTCTACACTTAGCTTACTGTTAAATTTTAGCAGAAATCTGCAGCTCTGATGTTGCATTACCTCTTCACATCCTGATCAGTCTTTTTCTTACGGGTCAATGTTGGAGAAAAGTAACTGCATCCAGCAAGTGTGGAGGAGAGGAAATGTGGAGCGGGCTTTGCAGCTCATGCCAGCAAGTGGATGTGGAATTCATCCAGGCACATCCTTCCACAGCACAAACTCCTCTCCTGATTACCTCATCTCATGTGAAAATGCAAAATGAGCCAAGATAGCCTGTATTCTTTGCACAGGCTGACAAAGATCTCTTCCTACATATGTAGTCGCAGTTTGAAAGTTGGTATTATCATTTTCCATGGTCTGTTTAACAGAGGCTTCATAGTGCTTCCTAATGTAGACAACTCTTGTAATCAAATGGACATGGAAAAGAAGAAAACCAGGGGTAGATGATAAAGCTGTTTGAGCATATGTTCCAAGAATGCAGGAACCTCTTAGTCTCTGCAAACATATAAAATGAGTCAGAATGTCTAGATTAGGGTGGGTTTTTTAAATAGAAGGAAAGAAAATGTAGTTACAACGCATATTTAGCAAACTCCCGCAATGTGCTTATCATTCTCTGAATGCTCAGTTTTAATGGGCACAAAGAACACCTGCAACCAGCTGGATACAGGCCTAATCAATTCCAAAACACTAAAGATATTTTTTCCTTCTCATTTTCAGATGCTTACAGAAACAAGGCTCTGAAACAAGGCTGGGCAGACTCCCCCATGCACAACATCCTTCAAACTTCGTGTTAATCACAAGATTTGCATCAGTTGTGAGGCTTTGTTCTCAGCACTTTCAGCTCTATTAAAGTGAAAAACGATGTGAGTATGCACAGTTCCTGACACTGATAATGTTTTACAGTTATCACACATCAAAATACATACCAGGAACAATTGTGTATAAGAACTACTGAATTACTTTCTAGATAAGGTAGAGTGACAGGTAGTACAAATAGCTCATTATTTACATACCTGTCTGACATTGTGATGTTGATTTAGAGAGTTAAAATTTCATTACAGATAGGTTTTTCCCTCACAATGCATTATTCCAATATTTTAGCAGAACAATAGATTTCACACTTCAAAGGAATTAGTAGTAAAAGGCTACATACACTGAAATGGAAATTACTGTATTGCAGAGCAGACCAGGTCTGCAACATAACTGTGCTGATAAAATCTGCCCTATATTTCAATGATGTTTTCTACTGAAGAATGAAGATAACAGGGAAAAGAAGAAAACGAGCAACATGGTTATTGGTAGAGAATTGTAGGGCAACAGGAAACAAAAACAAAAAGGGGTGATAGAGGAGGTAACTGGAAGATAGCATGCAGAAACTTGATGAAGAAGTTAGACAAGCAATAAAGACACAATACAAAAAACACAATGAAAAATCAGAGTGAAGAAGAAAGTAAAAAGTCCAGGAAGAAAAGGAAATGAGAAGACTTGAGAGGCAACAGAAAAGAGTGGCTGGAAATAGAGTGGACGGCACGGGTTGGTGATACCAGGAAGGCAGGGAAAGATTGGTGTAAAAAAGAAACAGGAAGGAATGAGGGGAGTGGACAAGGAAATAGGCTATAAGTATGAATGAGAGAAGAGCAAGGACCAAGATGGGTAGAGGAGGCAGGATAGAGATGCAGAGACTATAGAAGGGTAATAGATACCTAAGGGAGCAGTCCAGTTAAAAGAGAAAGAGTGTGTAGGGGACTACTAAAAATGCTAGTGGTAACAGATAGAGCAGGATGGTCCTCAGCTGGATTTCAGATTTTGCTTTAGACTTCTGTATCTTCTCTGTTGCCTTCTTCTCTTTTTTCTTTTTGTTGTCACCTTTTTCCTGTCTAGTAGGATAGATTCAGACTAAACCAATGTGTTTATATCTGAGTGGATATAAGGGATTTCACACAAGAGATAACAGGAGGGCTATTTCAATCAAATGCACAGTGAATGATTCCTTTTTCTGTAACACTGAGCCAAGATTTAGATGTTTCAAGTTTTATAAGAACAGACCATTCTCTGCATTCAAAAGGAGAGGAAATGGACAAGGCAGATTCTACTCTGCTTACCAAACCATGCTTCTGTTAAATATTCTGCTAATGTCTCCTGGGGTTTTTCAGGTAATGTGCTCAGTATTTAAACCAAACTCACCTTCTCTGACTTTTACATAAATTAAATTCCCTACCACAGAGCTGCACATTCAAAGTCTGCATGTGTCAAATTTGAAAGCTACTTGGGAAAATTATAATCAAAATGAAGGAATAAAACAACTCCAAATGAATGACCACATACATCTTCATCTATTAAATGCAATGAGCATAAACATACTGTGTTCCTATGGTGACATTATGCATTGTCAAAACAATTAGTTATGATTATACAGGTCAAACCATAAGCTTATTCATTTCTCAAGATAGCCAAGTGTTCCTTTTAATTAAAATAATTAAAATGTTGTCCCTGAAATTGGCTTAAATAGTGTTGTATTATTGATAGGATTTGTAATAAGTCATCTCTTTTGATTTGCATTCTAAGATATGCCTGGTCAAGATCTAATTCTTCATTGCTCTGGCATTATAGCTAAGATTTCTGTATGCAAAACTGTGGTGTTTTCAGCATTATATAATCCATTAAATACACTGTAATGGTTTGTAGGTCTTTTATTATTTGTCAACTAAGTGTAACATGAAAATGAGCTACACACTGACATAAGAGCAATCCACTGCAGGTGTCCTTTTGGATAATCTTGGCTTCCCTACATTGCTTTACTTTACAGCCATATTGAAGAGCAACATTTATTTTCCTGTCCTTAACACCTCAGTTGAAGAGCTTCAATTTCTTTGACCTTTGCTGGCCTGTCTTCCACCTGTGTATTTTTAAGCAAACTGCTGCTGAAGTGTGTGTTGAACTTAACACACTTAAGTGTTGGGTTTGCAGAGAAAGAGCTGTACTGACTATTGATCAGTATATGCTTACACTTAGAATTAACCTACTCATCAAAGCTTCGCTTCATTACAAACTAATTTGTACGGATTTTGATGGCAATTTATTGGTGGATATGTTAAATATAAAAGGTAGGCTCATGTTACACATAATAAGATTATTCTATCCTAGTTTGTATGGTAAAAACATATTTCTGTTTTAACTTTAGGGATGAAGATACAGCTCATTACAGTAATATAGTAAAAAATAAAGGACATCGACTCTCCAAATTTGATTTGGTTCTGGTCACAGAATATGCCGAGTTAGAAGGGACCCACATCAAGTCCAACTCTTGGCCCTGCATAGGACACCCCAAGAGTCACACCCTGTGACTGAAAGCATTTTCCAAATATTTCTGGTACTCCATTTTAAAAATGGAAAATTCACCTCAAATATTAGATATACTTGTACAAAGACTCATTTAAGACTGAGGAGAAATTAACCCAATTCTTTCAGAAAGCTAGTTATAGAGAAATAATTACTCAGAATTCAACTGCTTGTCACAGTGCAGAGCCCTGCAAAATTCCCAGCTGCATAA
This sequence comes from Zonotrichia leucophrys gambelii, assembly GCF_028769735.1. NCBI lineage: Eukaryota > Metazoa > Chordata > Aves > Passeriformes > Passerellidae > Zonotrichia > Zonotrichia leucophrys. Next base: position 20,626,906 of record NC_088173.1, on the reverse strand, counting down.
ATCTGTGTATAAATCAATTTCAGAATAATTAAACAGCTCTGTTATTTTAGCCAGAGTCCTCTGGGACAAGTTTGAGCCAACAGCAATATTTGTTTTTTCAGTAAGTTTCTCTCAGGTTTTTTCTAAGGAAAATTTTAACTGATACTTTACTACTCTGTTGCTAGCTGTTTCTTTTTCATGCTAGGGATTCTCTCTCAAAAAAAAAAGCATATAAAAATTACTTGTCTTACCTAGGTGATTTCAAGTCAATCTGTGAACTAAATGCCTCACTATTCAGTCGTTAATATGATTCTGATGCTAAAACCCATTAAAATATGAGACTTAATTTGTCCAAAGTAATTCTTACTTTAAAGCTAGTCTATCTGCCTCCTTCTCAGGCACAGAAATATGCTGCTACAGTGAAATGTTCTTCCCAGCTTCCCAAGGAAAGGAAGCAGGATGCAAAGCCAGGCTGCAATGCCATTAGTTAGTCTGGTCCCATGGAGACAACTGATTCAGAAAGATACACCAGAGCAACAACACAACATGGCTTCGCCACTGTTGTCATCTCATTACAGGAGTTCCCCACTGTTGTTTCCTATCGCAAAAGTTTCATACCTTTTTGGTGTTTCCTCATGGGCAGTTCCTCAGAGCACTGCCTCTTCCTTCCTCACAAAGCAGCCAACTGAGTCCAATTCCCTTCCCAACCAGCCACCCCACTCTTTTATAGCACTCTTCTTCTCACTGGTTACAGGTGTGGCCTGTTAAAGTCAGGCCTGATCCTAATCTTTGATTGTGGTAGTGTGTTGTTAAGTTTCTTGTGTTATTCCCCCAATTTATGTATTGTTCTCCCCTATTATGTGTAAAATGGTTTCGTTCCCTCTTCTTTCCCGCCACCGTTAGCCTGCCAGCTAAGTTGCTATAGCAACCGCTATTCATAGTTGCCGATATGTAATTGCTCCTCCCCTGGTTTCCCTTATAAGTGAAAGTTGTTTCCTCCCTGTCCAGTCAATCACTCCCTTCCTCCTCCCAGGTTTCGAGAACCTTCTCCTCTCTGGAGATGGTGGTTGGCTGGGGTCCCAGGACACCTCCTTTACTTTTTGATTATTGGTCTTCATGGAGTGTCAGTTCTGTGAAGTTCATCCCCTCACCTTTCCCGATTGGCTCTGCCTGTACCCACCCGCTTCCTTTATAATCCTGTTTTCACCCCCTATGAAAAAAAACTTTTTCCCGGTTGGTTTCCCGGTGTTTTTTGGATCCTGCGTCACCTTGAATAAACCGATGTTTAACCCCCGGGAAATGGTCAGCTCCATTCCTCTCCTATACCAGCGAGGTACGCCAGTCCGCAGCCAGCACAGCCCGAGGCCATCAGACGCCGAAGGGTGCTGGCCAGGAATTGCAGAGGGGCGTCGGCCTTTCGCCCTCAGCTAGTCGGATTCTAAACTTCGGGCCACATACGTTCTCCTCTGCATTTGATAATTGGCCCAGCTGCAACTCCTTAGGGGTGAGATTACTTTCTACGCTATCTTTATTTTCTTACATTCTATCCCACTACACTCTACATGTCTTCTATGAAGAGTTTTTCTCAGGGCTATGTCTCAGCCCAGTGAGGAACAGGATTAGGAATCTGAGTGAATTATACTTATTATTTTTTTCTATAAGATGATTTGAATTCAAACTAGTGCGATGAATGTGTCTGTTCAGCTAGCTCTGTGAATCCAAATGTTGAACTCCAGAATTTAATCTGAGGATTAGATTATGCAGAAAACTAGCAGTGACTATTTAAAGTGTGTGCTATCCAGCTGGTCAAAAAGAATATTTACCATGAGATTTTTATATCCTGTCTGGATGAATTGTGTAAAACAGTCTGATCAGCTTTAAAATTCCTCATCATGATCTTAAAAAACCTTCTGAAAAGACCTTGAGATAGATAAAACATGCTCAAAAGAGATGGATTTATACAAAGTTCCAAACAGGAAGTCAGTCTTGAAAAGAATGTGCAACAGAGAAAAATATATCTCTAAATCCCACTGTTGGTTGCTCAAATATATTTAATATTAGCCAACCTGCTGCAATTTAATTCAGAAAACTCATACATCAGCTTTTTTTATTTAACCATCTTCCAGGCTTATTATGTTCCTAAAAATCAATAAATAATACTTTGTTTTGAAAACTCTATCCAAAGTCCCTGCTATTTCAAAGTCATTGCAACTCCCTGAAAGAGAGCCTGCAGTGGTAACTGAAACAGGTTTTATCTGTCAGGTTCATCCCATAGAAAATTCCTGTGTCTGTACCTTGATAGGTCCAAGTCATCAGTATAGATAATCATCCCTTTCTGTTTCCATGCTCTGGATTTGGAAAATCTGCTACAGAACAAAATAAAACAAGGGCAGAGGAGTTCTAATCTGACTCCAGAAATTTTAGCCCTGAATGTGTTTTCATGGGTGATGTAAACAACCAAAGTCATTAAATGAATATTTTGACCAGTTGCTTTCTATTTTGTCTCTTATTTATGATTTCACACTATATCAAACTTTTACTTAATACTTGGCTTATAAAATATTCTGACGAGATACTGATGGGACTGGCTTCAGTATTAATCATCAAGTAATCATTAATTCACCTTGTGTAAGCAAATTATACTTATAAAATTGATTATATATATATACACACACATATCTTTTTTAAATTTTTATATGTATACAAACACTTATGAAGTGGCTGGGTCAGTATAACTGTATTTCATCTCTTTATGTGATGGATAAATATAAAAAAAATTGAATGTTAATAAACTAGAAAGTTTAAGACATTTACACTTCCCTCTGCAATACCCCAAAATTCTATTTATACTGAAAAACTATTAAACTTTGAAGGTTCCTTCTATGAGATTTTTCCATTACTTTTCACCATTTTATTTTACCTGAGACACTAAACCTCTCTCTCTCAGTGAAAGTCACCACATCCATATTCCTCAAAGTTTTGCAGAGCATTAGTAATTTTCATCTTCTCCGAATATATTACACCACAAAATTGTGATCCTTCCAATGTGCTGTGGATGGCAGGTGTGGATGGATGATCCTGGCTGAGAGGCAATGCCCCTGCTCACAGCTTGATTACCGAGGTACCTGTGGCTCCTGGCTTTGTTCAGTGGCAGCATCCCTGCATCTTGCAGGAGGGACTGTGTGGCAGCCTCCTGTTCTGTGCTGGTGCTGTGCTCTCTGAAGAGAAAAGCAGTGTTTCTTTATTGGAGTAGCAGTATCTGCCGCAAATTGCAAACTGTGAGCACCATTATACTGGCATGACCCCATAAAGCTCTGCTCTATTCAGCTCTGCAGGTTATGTATCATATGGTCCTGTTCACACTTGTATTTAAAAACAGGTTTTTTTCAGAAAAGCTCTGTGGGATCTGGGGAATCTTTATGCCATGTAAGTTCAAGATAGTACTAATATGGTTTTTAAAGCCACATTCAGATCTTACTATTGATGATGCTGAAGTCGTTGAGATTTTGCCATGCTTTTATGGGATAGAATGGAGCTCATGCCAAGCAGAGGAAAGTTATTTTAAATGTTTAAGGTTATTTCAAATTTGCACTGTGATATTTCATGGTAAATTTTAACTACAAGAGAGCCTGTTTACGTCACATTCTGAAACAGTGGAGTCAGACAGGAGTGCCTGTAGGAATCCTTTCTTACAGAGGGCAAGGTAAATAAGGAACTCATTCATCTGGATAAGAGGGGGTCAGGAAGTTGAAGTTTCTGTGTCAGCCTCAGAACATCTTGAAGGCTTTGAATCGAGGCTAGTTCACTGAATAATCATATTGGTTGAAATCAGGGAAACTATCCAGACACATACTCTTTAGACATGTAACTTTTGTTCACTCATGGCCTTTTCAAAACATTGCAGTCTGTGTCTTCCATCCGATCCAAGTGCCAAAGAATGAACTACTTAAGACAGTGCTGGAATATGTTAGTCACTTAAACGTGGCACTAGCTGTCCTGAATGAGGAAGAGCACAGTTTGCTGAATCAGAAAAACTGTTTTTCTCCCTGCACATATTTTCTTTCTCCTCATTATTAGTAAAATTGATAAGTATTAGGGGATGGAGGGGGCTCTTGCCTACCTTTGTGGAGGGATAAAATGTAAGAAATTAAAGATAGTGCAGAAGGTAATCTCACCCCTGAAGAGTTGCAGCTGTACCAATCACCAAAGATTAGGAACAGCCCTGCCCTTAAGAGGCCACAGCTGTGTCCAATAAGAAGATGAGTGCTATAAAAGAGTGGGGTAGCTGGGTGAGGGGAAGAGATGGGGTTTGTTTGCTGTGCTGTGAAGAGCTGCCTGTGAGAAATCACCAAGGTATGGAGCTTTTGAAATAAAGTAATGATATACTTTTTTGGCAATAAGTGTGTGTTTCAGAGCATGTTTTCTTTTCACAAAGGCAGTTATAAATTGTAATCAGACCCAACTTTCCTACCAGTAAAGGAGGGAAGGAGACCTGAGGAGAAGCTATGTAATTATCATTAAAGTGGGAAAGGACAAGAAACATTCATGCTAGGTTCTGCATTTCATAGCTTTTCAGTCTTGATGTGCTCTTTAAAAGAAGTTTGTCCTCAGTCATGTATGTTACAAAGCACTATATTGAAAATTCAGGTTCTTTCATGTACCACATTGACACATAAATGTTTCATTACTAGTATTTTGTAACTCTTAAACACTGGACAGATCTTTCCTAGTTGATCAAACACCTTGTAGCAGTAGTAAATTTTATCAGTTTTACAGTAATAGACTATTTATTATAAACCAGTCATAAAAAGGAGATTGGGAACTACTTCTCTATATAATAAAATACTCTCTTGGAGCAAATAAATGACAACTGAAAATTCAGGGTACATATGGGTTTTGGATGTGAATACTGAATGCAGTAATAAGCCTTTCTGCTGCTTTTAGCCCAGACTCTGGTCTTTCTGAACATTTTTTCCTTTGCTGATTCCTTACTCCAGTCTCAGCACCTATCCTTTCCATCTCTGAATCTGGACATACGGCCTCTGCTATTCCTGCTTCCAAACCTAAGCATCTCACACTCTTCTCTTCCTAACTCAGGCTACTTACAGGACCTGTTTTGCGCTAAACCATTAACATACCATGGTGTTTTTGTCCATGCAAAACTCTCTTTCTCACCTGTTTTGCTCTTTTCTTCCTTTTCAGCACGATAAGAGGGCCTTTTTCCTAGTGAAACTTAAGGAGATGAGTAAAAGCAGGGAACACACCTCCCTGTTTTCATTAACACAAGTTGCTACAGCTATCAGAAGAAACAACTTTGATAGAAATCTTGCTCAGCACCTATATTCTTGAACAAGAGCTTGTTCGCTATTGGTAATCATTCTTTAACATTCAACACATCTTTAATGAATATGTTTCAAAAGGGTTACTTTTAGACTGAAAGGCTATTTTTGAAAGACTTAACATTAAAAGGAAGAAAGTAAGTTGCAGAATAATCTCTTAAATGTCAGGCTTGTGAAATACAGAAGAGCGGTATTTTTACAGGTTTGTGCAAATAAATAATCTTTCACCAAAAATATGCATAGACAGATGGAAGCTAGGTGGATTAAAATGAAAACAAGTTGTCCAATCCATTCTTTACTTAAATCTTTGAAAGAAAGGAGCCATAATCAAGTATAAATTAACAGTCTTCCCCAAAGGGTTTATAATTGATTTCCAGTTCACTCTAACCTCTATTTTTCAGCTATCTAGTTGATTATTTACTAACAAAGGTATTTTCTTTTACCTATGAAGAGACTATCCCTGTAGGGACACTAATCACTCAAGATTTGCAGAAGTAGTTCACAACATCTCAGAAGCTGGAATTTATCTATATAAGGAATATTTGCCAATTTTTGGGACAAAGAGTCTGTCATTATTTTTAAAAAGTGCACATATTTGCCTGTACTATGTTTCAAGCTTTATAATACAAACTTTGACAGCTTATGTCTAAACATGAGGGTAGAACCTGGATAATGCAAAAATCACACGACACTGTGCTATTAGGCATCCAGAGGAGTTTTTTCCTATCTGAAGAGCAAAATGTTCTTCTTATATGCCAGGTGTGATGATTTGTCTTTCATTACTTAAGACATGGCATAGGAAGATTTGAATGGGATTTTGCTGGTTTTCTTCACACCTCCAGTTAATTTCATGGCAGGTGTATTTAATAAGGCCAAATTTCATAGTCCCCAAGAAATTGCACCTCTAGAGAAATGAACATGATTGCAGAACCACCACAATTAACAAAGAGTTTCAGGCTGAAAACATACCCTGCAGTCACATTTTCCAGAATGCTGTGGTAACACCAATAATTCACCTAGATTAACCCTCATTATATCAAACTTTGAATAACAATGGCTCTGATATCACAACTTTCATACTTCTGGGACAGAGGACAGGACCACCTCTGGCTGTGACAATCTACATATCAGAAATTGATTGACAGCACTCATCAGAAAAATATCAATACACCTAAGAAAAGAGCAAGGAGTTAAAATGTGGTTTCCACTTGTACTTATGTAGTCAGGTGCCTTCATTGGTAACAGCTGTAAAAGTATATCTTGGAATTCACCTAGGAAGATGTAGGGAATTCAGTTCTGCTGTGTCACTAAGGAAGATGAATGCTTTCTGTGAAGAAATTACCAATATCAGCCTTTTGTCACAAGATCCAAAGGAACTCATGGCTGCAGGAACAAAGTGCTTCAGAATGCTCAAAAATGGATTTTGGAAGTCATGCTCTGAACTTGAAAAAATGTGGGAATCTAAAAAAAAAAAATTATAGAATCACATAATGGTTTGGTTTTAAAGTGATTTAAAGATCCTCTAGTTCCAACCCTACCATGGGCAGGGACATCTTTTAGTAGACAGGGCAGCTCAGAGACTCATCCAACTTGGCCTTGAACATCTCCAGGGATGGGGAGCCCACAATGTCTCTGGGCAACCTCTCTGGCAAAATAGGAGATACAAATTCTAGAGGTTGAATTCTTATATAGTGAGCAACAAAGTTGTACTGATAAGGAACCTTTCAAAATTAACTTTTACATATATGTAGGTTGATTCAGCATTGGCTAGAGGAAAAAGCAGGGAAATTACAGTGACAGTCTAAAATTTACAATATCAGATGCTAAGCATTTGTAGTAAAAGCTGTAAATCAGCTGGGAAAGTAGATGTGACAGGTGTGTTTCAAAGACTTTCTCCTTTCATGCAAGAAAAGAAAAAGGTATTTCTTTGGTTTAGTGAAATAAATGCAGATACATCATGACTTTAGTAAATATTTTTATTAACTTCCCACTCCCTGAAAAAAAACTTCTACCACCCCAAGCATCATACTTGGTTGTTGCTTGGAGGTTTTGTTCGGATTTTGTTTCTATTTTTCCCTTCTGGATCCTAATATAATATCATGTTTGTATGGATTTATCAGGCATTATTTCCTCACTCTTCCAAATAAATCTGAGTAAAACAAGGGTCCTGTCAAATGCAGCTCTAACACAGAATTTTTCTTCTGACTGCATCTTCCTTTCTTATAAACAGAAATGGTGATTTGTCACAGAAAAAGAGTTTATCTTTCTAGCACATGGAACAAATCTGACCATGAATTCTCTCGAGAAATCAGAAAATAACTTCCTTGGGCTTATTTCCTTCATGGTGTCGATCAGATAAAAAAATTAAAATATTGTAGAATTATTCTGTTCATTTTTGTGGTCACATTCTGTTATTTTATCTTCCACACTGCAGCCATCTTTTGTATCAGCTTGAACTTCTCTGACAAAATGGAGCTGGTTCCTTAGATTTGCCTTCTACTTATTTTTGCAACATAAACCGTGAACAAAAAAAGTATGATGTTTTGTTCTCCCTCTCCTTTTAGGCAGTTTTTTTCTGTATCTCTGTTCTGATACTCTCATATCTAAAAGGATACTAATTTATATTCAATTTAACAATTTGATTTTTTTCCCACTCAAACATCACTGCTTGCATTGTGCAAGCACAGTAAGAAAAATGTCAGCCAAGCAGGATTTTTGGCCAACACAGCACAATTTATTCTAAACATTTTATTAACCTATGAAGTACCTTACACATTAATTTTAGAATCTGTGAGAGGTTTTGGCAATATAAAAATAGTCTAGTTTACCCTTTTTTAATTATCATCAAACTATATTTTTAATTTTTTCCTCCCAACTGGAACAGCAAAAACTTTGAATTATTGAGATACCCCTGGAAAGACAATATTCAGTGCATGATATGTGGAGGCCATTTTCCATCACTGAGAGGAGAATGAGCCTCTAGGTACCAGGAATATCTCCTGGTCTTTTCTGTTGGACCAACTGTTGCTGAGCTGGAACACTGCTCCTGAAGAAAAAATGATGCCAGTTAAATAGTGTTCTCTGGTTTTTTTTTTCTAACAGTCTCATTTTCATTAATCTAGTGCTGATGTCAGAGGATTTCCCCTTGTTTATATATTAAAAAACTTGCATTGTCTCAAACAGTAGGTGTTCTTTAACAAAATAAAAAGAAATATTAATCTTACTCTGTCTGAATTTGCTGTAGTATGTAGGGGGATAGAATATAAGTAGATAAAGGTAATATAGAAAGTCATCTTACCCCCTAAAGAGTTACAGCTGTGTTGATTATCAAAGATTAGGATCAGGCCTGACTTTAACAGGTCACAGCTGTAGCCAATGAGAAGAAGAGTGCTGTAAAAGAGTGGGGTGGCTGGTTGAGAAGGGAACTGGAGTCAGTTGGCTGCTGTGAGGGCAAGAAAGAGTCAGTGCCTAGAGGAGCTGTCCATAAGAAACATCAAGGAGGTATGAGACTCTTGCACTAAAAAGACAACAATATGGAACCTTTGTAATGTAATGACAACAGTAGTATTGATAAATTTATATATTGATAAATATGTAGTTATAAAAATGGAAAATAAATTATTTGGGCATAGTACAATGAATGTGTTATATTTCCCTATTTGCAGAAATTAGAACAATTTAGGAGCAAAATAACCAGGCATATTGCACTTTGTTTTTACTTACTCTTACAGTGTTAAAAATATTTTAAAATAATTCATAATGAAAGTAGAGAAATCAATTCCAAGTGACAATATTCATATTCTCTCAAATTATTGAGAGAGAAAATTTGGTAGTCCTGACTTGCTACCTGCACTATGGACATTACTGTCCATATAGATATGCTGCCCTATTTTCATAAGGAGCTGTAACTGCTTTTTAGTTGCATGGTAGATAATCAGTTCTTCTCCAAAAGCAGATACAACAGGGTACGTACCTGCATGCTTGATGTCACATTTTTTATGCCTTTTTTATATTAGAAGATAATTTAAATGATTTACAATGACTAAAATGTTTCCAATGGCCTCCATGGTCTGGTGAACATAAAAATTTATTTCTTAAAATAATACCACTTTTTCAAATAACACACTACCATACTCTGCATTCAAGCCTCAAAGTTCTGTCACCTTAAAAAAAAAAATATTGGGGAAATGGTATTGCCAAATAATGTCTAGCTCTAACACAGCTCATCATTTCTCCTACCCACTCCTGTGAAACTCATTTCTTTATTGTTTGACAATTCTGGTAAATTCTGCTCAAGTATTAAAAAAAAATCCTCCAAGATAACACAGTATATGAGATGACTTATTCTTTGAGTTGGTATCTGATAATTGAGATTGATCTTGCTCAACCTTTACTATTTGTTAAAGAATAGGGCAGTAACAGCTTGCTCACCTACTATTTAAACCAGAAAACATGAATCTGCCCAAATGTGCCTGAGCTCTCCAGAAGCAGACATTGAGCCAAATCATAAGAAAACAGAGGCAAATTCATGAAATTCATCCCTCAAGGTGTCCAGAACACAGCTTGTCTATGTGCTGCCACAGGATGTCACTGATGTTCCACTCACACATCACAAACAATTAAAAGTGATATTGGAACAGAATTTCCCACAGGTGTTGAGACACCTTTAATAAAATCCAGCTTAATGAGAAACCTAACAGCTAAAGAGGTATCAGCTGGCTAGTTTAAAACCAAAAGTGTTCTATGGGGTTTATGTGGAAGGAATTTGGTAGCAGTGGGGCTACTGGGGTGGCTTCTATGGAAGCTGCCAGAAGCTTTCCCTTGGAAAGGGGATTCCAAGATGGACCCACTGCTAGCCAAGGCTGAGCCCGTCAACAATGGGATAACATGTCTAAGAAGGGGGAAGCAAGCAGCACAAATGGCACTTTGAGCCAGTGAAGAAAAAGAAAGGAGTGAGAGAGAAAACGTGAGAAACAGCTGTGCAGACACTGAGGGCAGCAAGTAAGGAGAAACAAGGGGAGTTGCAGGTGCCTAAGCAGAGGTTCCTCTGCAGCCCATGGTGAGGCAGCTGAGTCCTTGCAGGCCATGGGGTTACATGCTGGAACAGTCTGTCCCAGGCTGTGGAAGAGACCAATGCTGAAACAATCTATGGAGAATCCTCTGGGAAGGGCTTGTGTTTGAGAGGTTTGTAGGGGACTATCTCCTGTGGGAGGGGCCCCATGCTAGAACAGGGTAGGAGTGTGAGGAGTTCTTGAAGAGGAAGGAGCAATGTGTGATGAACTGACTGCAGCCCCCATTCCTTTTCCCCCTGCACCACTTGGAAGACAAGGCTGGGGGGAAGGTGTTTGCCAGATTTGGTTCCGTTTCTCATTACCCTACTCTGATTTGGTTGGTAATTAATTAACTTTATTTCCTCAAATCAAGTCTGCTTTCCTCATAACAATAATTGGTGAGTGCCCTTATCTCAACTCATGAACCCTTCATTGTATTTTTATCCCCTTGTCCAACTGGGAACCGGAGCAACAGGACAGATTTTGTGGGCGTCCTGGAAACCAGCTGTGTTCCAGCCCAGCACAAGTGTCAACTCAGATGGAAAATAATTTAGAGGTTGAATCTGCAGCTGGGGGAAATCTCATTTTACACTGTACCATTACCATGTTAGCAGCATGTTGTGATATGAAATCCAGACCTGCCCAGGTCACTGAATTCCCATTTCCAAAAGCTGCCCATTGGTAAAAGGTAGCTGCTTTTCTGGACCTTACTATTTGAGACTAGGAGAGAAATCGTTAAAAAAATAGCTATAATATCACATGCAGAGTAAAAACTGGGCTGTTAGAGCCAAAATAAATATTTTAAATAAATAATTCTCTTCATAAATGTGTCAAGGAGTTTATAACAGTCCTATTTTATGGGCTCTGAACAGTTTCTGATTTTTCTTGACATTTTTATAACTTCTGTGGGAAAGAAAGAACATTTTGTCTTTAAGGGAAAGTTTTGACATCATTATCTTACAAACAAGAAATGAGAAGCTAAGACAGCAGTATGAGAGTCTGTCTTTATTTAAAATTCAAACTTCTTTTCTTCTACTTTGTTCAATTTCCTCTTTCCATTATTACTTTCCTCAGAGATTTTTTTACTGATAAATTTTGAATTAACCATTCAAGACTTCAAAGTCATACTAAAACATAAGTTACAGCACACCATAATGACCTCGTAGCACTAACCTCACTCAGGGTTTAATGCATAAATCCAGATGTGCCTACCTTGGATTCCTGCCCTGAAAACCATCACTAATCATAATAATTTTTTTTTTCACCTCTCAAGATCAGGTGCATAAACTAACCATAGTGTCTGTGTGGCTTGGGTCATGTTTGCCTGTACATGTGCACAACATGATCTAAAACTATTATGTTAGAATATATGTATTTACCTATGCTCAGATATCTCAACCCCAAGCCCCACACATCTGTTTTGTTTAGCACTTCAGTATTGACAAGAACCCAAGGATTCTGGTGGTGTCTATATGGTACACTAGCAATATCTTCACTGCTCCTTTAATCTGATCCCAGATTACATAATCCAGGCTACCATCAGGAATTAGGAGTTTTTTTGGAAGACAGAAGCATATGGCCTCAGAAAAGGGCCACTATTTACAACAACTGACTTTGCAAGAGATAATTTTTCAGTTTGAGAAAACTCCCTGAAATCTGTTACAGCAGGTGAAACAAAGGAGGAAAATCAGATACCAGTTATTGCAGCATCACACAGCATTGCTGTTTGCTTTTACTGGCTGCTTTATCTAATTATCTTGTTGGGCTGGTAGTTGCACTGGAAACTGCTGATATTCTCAGTCAATGGTTTTATGTGCTTCCATGGTAACAACGAGAATCCATGTGCACTAGAGTTAGAGACGTTTCCAAAGTTGACCTTTTACATGCTAGGATTGTCTCAAACCTTTAGAGGCAGATGGGAAAAGTAAATCGAGGAAAAGAATCAGCACAATACAAAATTTAAAGTATCTTTTCTTCTGAAAAGTGTTTCATGGGATTTTTTCTGTTTCTTTGAATGATTTGACACAAACAGCAAAGAAAATGCTGAAAGGGGAAGGTCATGCATACTCCCTTTCCCTTAGGTAGAAAGAGAATATAATACTGAAAGTTTCTCTCTTACAGAGATATTCTTTTTTTCCCATTTTTAAATGGTTGGAAAGAATCTGGACTATGTTCTGTATTTGTCTCTCAGAAGCCCTTTGTCATCTATTGAAAAGCATTATTTTCTGCTATGATTTGGCTGTTAAGGAAGAGAGAACTCCTCTTCAATTGCCAAAAGTGCCACATTTGTCCTTCCTTGTACATTTAAAACAGTGGCTAAGATATTATCTCACTTAAGGGATTAAATACTTTCACCATTCATTTGGCCTTAACCTACCTAATCTATGTACCTTCATTTCTAGATAACCACAGGATATGGAATAATTGAATTTACAGTTTTCTAAATGTCTTTTTCAAATTTCACATCAGTATCTGCAGAATCCATCTTATTGTGCAATAATTCAATTGATTTCTGTGTAGTACCCAACATACTAACAGGGTTACTCCACAAGACAACCAAACAAAAAGTACACACAGCTTGGACACACTTCTGGCATGTGGAGCAGAGAAGAATGGGTGCCTGCAACAAGATTTGGGCCTGGGATCTTCCTGACAGGAAATAGGCTTAATTTTGACAGGGAAAAGACTCACAAACCAGAAAAAGTGTAAAGAAGCTCTTTGTAACACCTATAGATCATTGTGTGAGGGCTGTGCAGGTTCATGAAGCCACTCAAAAGCTGCTGGAGTGAGGACAAGTACCAACTTGCAAGGACTCAGTAGGCAGGGAAATTTATCCTTAATCATTTTTTGTTTCATGTCTTACTCAACAGATTTTTATTCCTTTTTTCCCCCTTACTATTTATTTTTAAAACAATGTTTTGGAAACTGGAAACAATTGAGCATGCGCTCTAGAAGGACAAGTTCTGAGTTGCTACAGTCACAATTTGGGGAGAATCAAATGAAAGAAACTATATTCTGTTATATTGTGTGCATTTCTTTTGATAACTAACCTACCTATACAGTGTATCTCTGTTCCACTAGTACATGGTGAATACAGTTCATGCCATTTTGAGGGAGATTTAGAGACTCATATATAATTTAGAGACTCATATTTTAGTGCCAGAGGAGCGTTTTAAAATCATCTCTTAAAGTTCTATTTACCCTGGGGTATAAGAATCACCTGGCAATGTGCACCCTGCCATTTAGACCTGACATGGTAACATACATTTGTCATTGGAGATTAGTGTAAAAGCTTAGGTACCACTTCTTAAAATCACTTTTGTAATCTTCTCTAAATATAAAATTTTTAAAAAGTTAAAATTATACAGTAAACACCATTTTGACTTCCCATTTTTCAAGAAACAAAAGGACTTTTCTATAGGCTTGCCTTATGTTGCCCTGAAATGGCAACCATTATCTTTATTGTGATGAAAATTGTCTGCTTTGCTACAGTTGGAAACTACAGTGAAAACACAACTGAACATGGTGGCATGAAAAATTTTAAATTTACTTTTCTATTTACAAAGTTCAGAGATTTATCCTCAACTACTAGAATTCCCCTTTTGTAATTAATCAGATAATCAGAGCTACAGTAATATGGGATGTGAATGGTTTTGCAGTGGTAGAGACCATAAAACCAAATAGAACTAAGCATCCAAAGAGTTTGAGAGATTGAAATCTCTCTCTGGTGCCTAAGGCGCTTGTAATCTTTCAATTAAATTAATCAGTATTAGAGAAGTTTCATGTCTTTGTGTAATAGTAAAAATTAGGTAAGATGAAAAATCTGTACTAGTAAAACCAAGAACAAATTTAAGAAAAGTAAAAAATTTATTTAATCTGAATTGTTTTACCAGCTATCATAGGCAACCAAATGATAGAATTTAGTGGCATGGCCTTCTGATTTACATAGGAATACTGAGACACTATTCAGGCTCCTCTGCTGAAGTTGATGTGCTCATAAAACTGGAAACAATTTTCCAAAAATAAACTAAAATGTGTGGCTTATATGTATGTATTTTGAAAGAGTTTTAATCAACAGCTTTTGGGACAAATTCAATTTCCTCCCTCATTTTGGGTAAACACACAACATGGAATTCACAAATGAAATCGAATGGAAGAGATGGCCCACAATGTAGCTAATTCTGCCTTTTTCTGACAAGTACTTTGTAAGCCTGTTCAAGCCATCTCATTTAAAATTTTAACTATGTCTTTATCCAAAGAAAAATTAAGTTTTCTAAAGGGATGTTTTTCACAGTATGACTTTGAACTAGCTTACAAAATATAGCTGAATTGATCCTAGCTTGCAAAAAAGCAACTCCCACTTGATCTTCCAGAAGCCATTCTTTTGGAAAATAATTTTGTGCAGAGCACAAACCAGAAGCAAGTTTACAAGAGATAGACTGGCTGGATCTGAAGTTGATAAAAAGAACATTTTATCCAGTGTGACAGTGGCTAGGGAATGAGTTACCATCCCTGTCTTCAGAAAACAGAAACCTGAGAGAAAAATGTTTCATGTTTAACTATAACAACAATAGTTAGACCTTCCCATCCTTCTGCTACTATTAATCTTTGTATTTTATTTCTGTGATGTTCCTTTTGTTTGATCATGGCCCTTCAGCTGAACATCTGTATTATACTTCTGTCATCTCCCACACATGCAAAATTCCTTCACAGAGGAACAGATATAAAAAAGAAATATAAAATATTTCTGTTAGGAACCTCACCCCTTTTCATTCTCTTTTTTCTTGTGCACATAAGATAGCATAGTATGGTTTCGTTACTCCAGAAATTGCAGCAAATTAAAAATGTGTACCCTTCCTGAAAAATATTGGTAACTTTTAAGAACACAGTGTAGACCAATGTCACTGTCATATTTTCTGGAAAAATTCCTTTGCCAGGATTTCTTCTCCTAGGAAGTTGAGGCGCCTCAGAGAAAAATGAAAACAATAATTATCTGATTGCTTCTTGTGTTTTGCTGCTTTAGAATGTGGTTGGAAATTGTTTATCCAACATGTGAATTTTTTTACTTAATGACCAACAACAGCCAGCTGTGTCAAGGCTCTGGAGAGTCATGGGGTTTTAATTAGTTATCTTGTTAAGCCTTCTGCAGATATCCTTTCTCTATTCCTTAGTATAGTTTTAGTATAGCATTCTTTAATATAATATAAGTATATAAAATAATAAATTAGCCTTCTAAGAACATGGAATCAGATTCATCATTTCCTTCCTGCCACGGGGGACCCCGAAAATACCACAGACCTCTGTTCCTTTAAATACTATCATGTCATGTGGGAGTAAAGAGATAAGCAGAGAGCTTAGGCAGATTAGAAGTTATCAGCTCAACCTCTTGATTCCCACTGCTCAAGTGTACATTTCTCTGGTGGAGCAAGGAGCTGAGTCAGTGGCACAGATTGTGTGAGTCCTCCTGTCCTCCTGCATGGTTCCCAAAAATCCTGTGAGCCAAGGCAAACAGCTCTCCTCTGCTACAGCCCAGCTTCTGACATCATGAGCTCAAGTTGAGCACACAGAGCCAGTTTCCCTCATACATATTATCCAATCATAAACTTCCAGACAAGAAGTCCACAGGGCCATTGAGCCAAACTGAGGATGGCTGAGACCCACTTCCTCAATGAGCCCCCCCCGTCACTGGTTTGCTTGGTGACAGAGCTGCTCCCAGTGGCCTGGTGCTGAGCAAAGGAGGATTTGTCCCTATTCTGTGCAGCCTGTGCTATGAACAAGCCATGTCTGATGGATATGGCCCTCCAACGGAGTTAGGGCAGTCTCTGTCCCTCTTGGTGAGAAGACATAAAATACACCTAAAAGCCAGTCTGTGCTCTACTGAATCTGCTGGTGCAGTTTAATCCAGCAGGGAGTCAATCACTACACAGCTGCTCACTCACTCCCCACAGCGCAAGGCAAAAAAAAGGTAAAACTTGTGTATTGAGAGAAGGACAACGTAGCGGGACAGAAAAGAATATGAAAATAATACAAGTGATGAAAGAATATGCAAAATTAGTGATGCACAATACAATTCCTCACCACCTGCTGACCAATGAGCAGGTAGCCCCCAACCCCTGGCCAATTCTCCCCAATTTTATCATTCAGAACAATGACATATGATGCAGAATATCTCTTTGGTCAGAGGGGGTCTTGGCTGTGCCCCCTCCTGGCTTCTTGTGTCCCCCACCCGCTCTGCTGGCAGGGCAGTGTGAAAAGCTGAAAAATCCTTGACTTAGAGTAAGCACTGCTCAGTGCCAACTAGAACAGCAGTGTGTTATCAACATTATTCTCATCCTATATCCAAAACACAGCACTGTGCCAGCTGCTAGAAGGAAAATCGGCTTTATCCCATCTGAAACCAGGGAAGTAGACACTTAGGTAGTGCTTGGGTTCCAAAGCATGTAAATCTTCAGTGCAAAAGCCATGCACATTATAAAATCCATGCCTGGGAAAGGGAGGGAAGAGCAAAAGATTTACCAGCAGCATAGCTGCCTATTCCATATCTATCTCTGCTCTATATCTTTGTAATAAATTTGTCATTGAGGAGAATTTGAAAAAATTAGGTGAAAGAATTTTAATGTTGCTATTCAACCTCAAATGATCACCTAAAGCACTCAGATTCTACATCCAAACAGTGCTACCTTAAAAAACCCGTGGGGAAATGTACATATTTTCTGGAAAAGAAGGAGAAAATACAAAATTGCACTCAAGAAGCTTAGCTAAAATGGTCTATTATTTAATATTTACTTGGCTTCTGCTTTTCCTTGAAAATGTCAAAACAATTTTTTTCTCAACATGTTTTTTTATCTCTAAGTGAAGTCACCTGTAATTTCTTTTCAATTCAATGAATTGTAGTCTTTAACTCTCCTAGAATAAAAATGATCCTTTCAGAAAGACAAAAGTGAATTAATCATGACACCTGAACAGGGGTTAACCACATAATCTCCCATAAATAGCAAAAGAAATTCTATCACTTAATCTCATTGCCTCAAAATGAATATTTAATATTAAAGTCAACACTCTAAACTTGCTTGTATTGTGTGAAAGTGTGAAAAGAACAATGAAGTTACTATGTCATCAATGTTTTAAAACTAAATTTTCTACTGTATATACAGAGTAACACTTCAATTTATTTAAATTTATATTGTAGGCTGTAACCATATTAACATCATCATTTCCTCAAACAGAGAAAAAAGCAGCATAATGTCTTCTCAGGAGCTGCTGCAATGCATCACTTTCAGACTGTGCCAGTGTGCTCCACTATCAATGACTTTTGACCAACATTTTGGTGCATTCACCATTACAGTAATTTTGAAAGTCTAGGTAAGAAAATAATTTCATCAGATATTTTAAGTGAAACATTATTAGAAACAAACAGACAAACAAAAAATGACAAGCACCAAAGCAACCACCAAAAAGAAAGAATATTTCCTTTTTTTCCCCTGTCATTTTGTTCATTTTTACACAGAGAGAGCATTAAAATATTAAAAAAAATAAAGCACTGTTTTCTTTAAGAATCTCACCTTAACTTCCTGAAGAAAAAAAGCACTCAATGGTAAAGAAACATTACTGGCAGACAGAGAGGAGACACAGAATTTTTACTAATTTAGCCTGGAAATGCTCTGACTTTCAGTAAAATACTTGAGTTCTACCTGAAATCTTTAGTATAAGACCTCTTTTATTAAAGTGGTTAGATACACATGTTTAAGAAACCTCCATATTAAACCAATCTTTTTCTATTTTCAGGTTATTCTCCAGTCAACATCATATAGAATTTCACCATGATAACACCATAAAACTGTAAGACCTAAATTTTTTCCCTCAAAGCCAAACAATTGAACTTAAACCAGACTGAATACTTTCCTCTTCAAAGCAGTGCCTAAAATAGGAAAAAAAATGAATTAAAGAATTTTTTAAGATATATAATTCAGAATGGATTAATACCTTAAAGTGTCAGATTAGATTCCCATTGATAGTTTGCAACTGACAAAAGACAAATACTGAATTTTCACAAGAATAAAAGTAACAGTCTTTTAAAATAAATCATATTTATTTAAAAAAAAATGATAATGCTCTAGCTTCATATCCCTTGCTATCCAAAAATAGACGATGCAGTAATTTAAAAATTACAATTCAAACCTATTCAAATGCTCAACCATAATTTCCTGGCATTTTTTCCCTATGTAAAAAATCAGTTTGTATATAACCTCTCTTAGAAGGTTCTCTTCTAGTGATACTTTCATTGCAAGTGCACAGAACCCACATTTCTCTTGGAAAGTGATTTATGCAGCTCTGCAAAATCAGGTAGCAAATTTTTGAAGTTAACAAGGGCTCCCTCTTGTGATATTGTACTGAAGTTGGATTCATTCTGAGACATTAGACTGTACCATTACTTTATGAATGCAAATGCTTCACTAAGCAATTGGGGAATGTCAAGTGGATTGTGTCCTGGAAGATGGAGATGTGTACAGTCGTCCTAACTATTCAAAAATGCAGAGAACTTGGAAGCTAGGAAAAAAACCACATGCATGACATGATGTTCACATAAACATGGATTTTTGCAAGAATTTATGAGTCTTCTACTTTTATTAAATAATTATCCATATAAATAAAAATCCGATCATTAAAGTGAGAAGGTTGTAAAGTAAAACAAACTGCTATCAATAATATGAATGTTTTAATAAATATGTAAAATTGTAGTTATGAAGGTTTATTAATTACAATATCTTTGTTTGGAATTTTTTCCAAAGTGTCTATATATGGACAGAGGTCTTAACTGCTTCTATTAAATTCAATTATCTTTTATGCACTCACCTAAATTATTTCTACTAAGTTTTCAATAAATACATCCTTTAATTAATACCAAATGTCTCTTTCCCCTTTAAAAATAATTAAAATACCATTTTCTGATTCCAGCAAATAGAAAAATATTGCTATATTGGTTTAATTTAATTTAATTCCCTAAGTAAATATCATGGAAAACAAAATCAGTAATGTCTGTGGGCATTAGGAAACTTGAGACTCCTAAATAAACATTTCTTCTAGTATTATATACTTTTTCCCCTCAGAGGTCAAAACCAAGGAACAAAACTAGATCTCTAGTAGACATCTGCAAAACCAAATTTCACCCAATGCCTGAAATGTAAATTAATTGAAAATGGAAATTACAAACTGCAGGCAGAAGGTTACTCGAATACATGCTGCCCTTTCAGCTGATTAGGGCCTGTCAGTACTGCAGGAATACAAAGTTTATTATCCCTTTCAATTTTGGTTTGGTCATTTGCAATTATAGGTACTGCATGTGATATAAACTCCAAGGTATTAGCATAAAAACCAAACTGAAAAGCTGCATACAGGCAGCTCAGAGTAACTTGAATGAATTAGTCAGTGTCAAGAAGCTTTGTATACCACAGTGTGTGTTTAAAATAATATCTAAATCTAATAGCTGACTGCATGAAATGTAGATGTCCTTACGTGGTGTCATTATTGATTTGCCTCCCTCAAATGAGCTAACGCTGGTACTATGTCTTCAAGGAAAATAACAGCTTTCAGCAGATCCAGATAGTTATTTCTCACAACAGAAATATGGTGTTTATTCCTCCAACATATATATCCTACTACCACTCCTTCTTGTAGCATATTTGGTATCACTTTCTATGGTAATAGCTAAAAAATTATGACTGCACACAGAATTATCCATAAACTGGGTCAAATGGAAACAGATTTTTCTAAAAAATGCTTTGGAAGAGTACTTGTCTGTAGTAATTTTTCCATAAAACATCAACAGCTATGTATTTTTGTACAAGGTATGTAGGATCTGCTCAGATGCAAAAGAGGGCAACCACCTCCAAACAAATTTGCCATCTGAGATTCAGCAGCAGAGCTAAAAGAGGAGCCAATCTGAAGCCCCAACTATCTCAATCATGCTTCTTATGGCTGCAAAGCTTCACTCCAGGAAGACCTTCGACAAGCATTTTGGTCACAACAAGCTATATGCAATATGGAGAGGTAAGAAAGGGAAACTGGGATATGAAAATAATTAGTACTGCTTTGTCGGATCTCAAGATCTCAGTCCTGAGATGCTGAGCCACCGAGACCCTGGGGGGGCTCGGGACTCCTGGAATGTTGCCAGAAGTGTCTGGTAGCTGGACTTTAACCCTACACAGGAGACGACAAGGATGAGGGCTTCACAGGGTGAATGGTGAAGGGATTAGTTAATTAGAGGGTGAGACACAAGGTTTAGGATTTATGTACAGGGGGGTTTAGAGGAGTAAGATGGAGGAATTGGGGTGTGTCCTGTCCTTCTTCTTCTTCCTCTTCTCCTCCATCTTCTTTGGCCACGGTGGCACCTTTCTATTGGTTATTACTAAGAGTACACCGAGTTATAAGAATAGATGGTATTGGGGAAAAATGATAAATATTGTATACGTAACAAAGGGTATAAAGATACGTGGCTGCCCGGGAGGGAGGGACAGTGTGCCCATGGCTGACTGCTGAGCGGATCTTTGTTCGGCTGAAAGAACATCTTTTACATAAACAATTAATAAACATAAAACCAGAAAGAAGAACTGAAGCCTCTTCTCGTCTTTCGATACGCGGGCTGCCCCAAGGCCACCCCGGGCCTTTCCAGGCCCTTCAAACAGCCGAGATAAACCGGACACTGCTTCTCTTTTTTCTTCACTGATTTCAATGTGCATATTAACCTTGGGATGCCTAGCTTAGCAAGGGGCCCAAAGTGATAGGCTGTCCCAAGCTCCTTGAAAACAAATACCATGTATTTGTATTAAAGTGCCATAGACTGATATAGGAGGGAAATTTTAAAACACTCAGCTGGAGGAAATGACAGACTGACTTCCTTTGAGGTACAAATATACATAAAAACACAAGACTGAGTTATATGATTAATTACAGACTTCTTTAACATTCTGGGAAAACCATAAAGTATATGTTTATGTCAACTATTACTTTACCTATCGTTCCTAGGACAATGGCAATAAATGAAGGAGAGTAAATAATCCAGCATGATAATTCACATCCTTGTATATTTTCAGCACTCAGAGAAGCAGATAAATTACAATGTCTCCTTCATATTCATTTACCAGCAAATCACCTCCATTAAAATAGTCAAAAAGGTGAAATCTACAGAATCCAGGTAGTACAAGGCATAAAAGAAGTTTCAAAAATTTCTCCTTTAAACTTTTACAGAACTGGAGCTAGTTATAAGATATCAAAGTGTTGACAGCTATAACAATGTTTTATAAAAGGAGGGGTTCAACTGAAGAAATGCATCTGAAACTGTAAGATCAAATCAGCATGCATATCCCATTACTGGTTGTTCAAATAATGGAAGCATATATGTTATTTCCACTGCCTTTTGACAGCATAGAAGGGTTCACTACTGGCCATATCCAGCTACTTTATGTCTTCTCCACACCCCTGAGATAAGCAGATGAGTCAAACTGAACCTCAGCCTCTAATTCTAAAGAAAATTCACCTTTAGGGCTTTTTTTTCCTACATCATCATTTTAGTGATACAATGAGCTTGAAAGCTGACGCACATCTTCTTAAGAACTCATTTACTGTTTTTATGCACTACACACCCATCACTTGCTTTGCATATGGATATGTTTGTGAATATTAAAATGAATCTGTACATGTGTATTCCAAGTGGTTAAATACTTGCAGAACTCTCCATGCTGCGAAGTGTTCTCAGTTCCAAATTCTAGTGAGACAAAATCAAATTTTAGGCAACTGTGAGAAAACAGAGAAGGGAAAAAAGGAACCCAAGTGCAACTTGCTGTTACCAAGTCCTAACCTCATTTTAGCTGTGGCTTTAAACAGGAAACCACTGTACAGACAAGATGTGCTGCACAAATAAATAATCTGGCCATGGAAAATTAAACATAATCTTTCTAGTCATGTCAGTAGAGAGGCAATCACCTGGTTTGGCAAAGTAAAGATTATCTGTTGATAGTACAGGCCATAAAACTTCATATCCAGATGAGTTATGTTGAAAAAAATGTGTTTACTGGAAAGTGAGTCATGCTTCCTATAAAATGATGAACACCAGCTCTTATTACAGATTCACAGAATCACTGTGGTTGAAAAAGAGCTCCAAGGCCATTGGGTCCACCCTTTACTAAACAGCCCCACAGCCACTAAACCATGTAATCAAGTGCTGCATCTACTCATAGTTTTGAGCGCTTCCAAAGATGGTCACTCCACCACTTCCCTGGAGAGCTTGTTTCAATATTTAATCACTCTTCCAGTGAAAACATTTTTCCTAATAACTAACTTGAACTTCCCCTGATGCGACTTGAGGCCATTTCCCCTTGGCCTATTGCTAGACAAGGTAGACTGGTAGACAAGGCCATCTGCCCACCTCACCACAACCTCATTTCATGCAACTTAAAATGGAAGTGAGAAATGAGGTAATAATTCTATCTTCTTTAACTTTTATATTGAAAGGATTGAGTAATTAGCAGTGACTTGGAATGGAAAATGTTGTAGTTCCCCTTTATGGCTGCTAATATCTCACAAGATAGGGTGTGCATACTTTCTTTCTCAGTTCACTCTCTCTATTAAAAATGAAAATAAAAACCTAAAAACCCAACACATAGGATCTTGAAGAGAATTGAGAAAGCTGTCCTTATGGAATTGGAAAATTTTCAGTTTAGTCTTTCTACTGAAGTCCAAGGGATCAGATATACTGCACTAAAGCTTATCAATTTTTGCCCAAGGAACAAGCTAGAATCACATATTTAATACAAATTTTCTAAAGAGAAATGTGCAACAGCGTATCTATGAAGAAAAGGGACAAACCAAAGCCCTACCCAGCTTTGCTGCACACGCAATTCACCTTTAATCAAGGGAGGGGCAGAGGATGAGCTGCAGTCCTGCTGCTCAGGATGATACATACACCCTAAAGAAAGCTGGACCAAGGAAATGGATACTGGAGAGAGAATGCTTCAACAATATCACAATTGTAAATATCACAATTGGCAAGTTGCTGGATTGCAGTTGTTGGTGTATCCTGCATCCCACAATTTAGCTTATTAAAAATCATTAATCTTCTCTTAGAAAAGCTGAGTCACTAAGAACCTCCACTGAAGTAGAGCTATCCAGACGCTTAGACACACAGACAGAGAGTTTGTGTAATAATTGCTAAAAGGGAAAAAGAAACAACATAAAAGCAAGAGATTTTCAAAACATTTTTAGCCATTTTTTTCAAGTTGAGATTCTGAGTGAAGGCAAAATATTGTATTTTAATTAGCATTTTGATTAACATTTTGAATCCTTTCTTTCCCGATAGTTCACTTAATCTAAAGTTATTATTTTGCTAAATAATAAGATATTTCTATATTCTTATTACAAGTGCCAATTAAAAAAAAAAAGGGGGGGGGGGAGGAGAGGGGAACTCTGATCAATTAACCCTAATTAAGTTTGAAAGATTAAGTTTCCCTGGAAGAAATGTCTTCTGTCTGCCATTTTGTTCATGGTATTTTAAAGGAAATAATATTTGGTATGCATACTTTTGGAAATACCACTCCATACAAATTCAATGTAACAGCACACAAAGTAACAGTCCCACTGATCACTTTGGTTAAAACACATACTATTACAATATTACAATTTTATTACAGAGGACAAAGAAACCTTCTCTTTCCCCTGCACATGTATTTGTTGCAGAGCTCAACAGACTGACTCTTCCTGGAGTAAAACCAGCTGAACATCCCAGGCTATGATGACAGTCTCAGTTTGGCACTGGTTTACCACAAGGTGCTCTGGAGAGAAATGCACAGGGATGGGCTGCACCCTCCTGGCCCTGAGCTGATCCATCCTCTGTGTGTACAAGCTCCTCCCAAATTTTTATGTAATCTGTGACTGTCACTGGGATATAGAAAACTCCATTTTGACAAATCTTTTCTTTCAAATGGCTTAAACCCCAATAATTTCAAGCCTATATTGGTTAAAGGAAAGTCCTGCTCCCACTCCAGAAGTTTTGCCACACGTTCACATTTCACACTGAACGTGTCTTTCCTTTGTAATAGAATATGTATAAATTATTTATTGTTACATTCTTGCACAGAAAATGCCTTCAAGCATTATGAAAGAAATTATAAAGATGTGCTTAGCACTACATGTACAGCTGTCATATGAGACAGAACAAAAGTAATCAAATTTTACATTGAACTCGTCTGCATTCTGACCTATGAGGGTTTCAAGCTGTTATTAACAAAAAATAATAAAAGTAATCACTCATATTTAGAATTGTTCTGGTAAATCAGCAGCGTTAGGTTCAGTTTTACAAATAAAATTTCATTCCACTGCTGTTATGAAGTCAACAATACCACAGAAATAAATACAAAATACAGCAGGATTTTCCACCTTTTAAACTGTGCTAGTTCCTTAGGCAGGTAAAAACATAGAACATGTGGACGGCAAAGTTAAAGTCACACAGGTTTATTTAATATTAAACACATTGGCCACAACATCCGAAGAACAAAAAAACCCAAACCAACCAACCAACCTAAACAACAACAACAAAAAACACCAAACCAAAAGAAAACCAACAAACCAACCCCTCAAAAAACCCACAAAAAGGTAGCTAGAAAAACTACCTGTCACTGGCAATTTCCACAAATAGAAAATGCCCCTGAACTCAACACAGTCTAGCTGCAAACATAGGTAAGAAAAAGGCAAACTTAGAGAAACATACACATTATTTTTGTAATAGCATTATGACTATACAACTGCCTTTTTTATTATTATTATTTACCAAGAGCTTTTTTATGTTCCTTGCTGACTCACTAACATTGTTATCTCGCTTATTTCCTGAGATAACAAAGAATGATGTATGCTCTCAGTGGAGTTTTCCCCAATCATTAACCATAGCAGCAGCAAGGCCTAGGGAGAAAGACAAATTTATCTCTATAATACCATTGATACACAATTGTTAATAAAGATAAATCCTATTAAGTGAATAAATGTCTTACTTCACATGGCACTGGTCATTTTTCAGTATACTATATTAAAGTTATACCTTATTGCATTCCTCACAGCTAACATAACTGACTTAAGTTATGCCTTGATAAGATTAAAACACAAGGAAAAAAAATGAGCAGAGTCAACAAATGAGAATCTAGAAGATACCCATTACGAACTTAGGATATACTGAGATAACTAGGAAGCTACAGATATGTAAGTCCAAAGGCTGTGTTGTCTTTGATATGTACAGTCTATACATGTTGTAATTTATTCATTTGGCTACTTTTTTCTACTGGTGCTTCTCTGGCTGTTTCTTCCACAGCCCTTCTCTTACCTTTCTATCACTATCTCATTTATTTTTTTCTGTTTCAGTTCACTTTGGAGCTAATGAGCAGGCATATACCTATGCTGCCCAAATAGCTAAGAAGTTTAAAAAAAATACCTCCTTTATTTCCACAGCACATGACTAATAAGGTTATAATTCCCTGAAGAAGCTGCTCCTCAGGTCCTCCAGTAGCTTTAAGTAGGCAAATTACACTAATTTATAACAGCCAGGTTGGGTGACCCCAGCTGACCAAAGGGACATTCCCACACCATGTGGCATCACGCTCAGTATATAAAAGGGGGAAAGAAGGGGGAAGGGGAGGATATTTGGAGTGGTGGCACCTGTCTCCCCAGGTCACCATTACCTGTGCTGGGGCCCTGGTCTCCTGCAGATGGCTGAACACCTGCCTGCCCTGGGAAGCCGTGAATTCATTCCTTGTTTTGCTTTGCTTTTGTGTGCTGCTTTTGCTTTTCCTGTTAAACTGTCTTAATCTCAGTGAGCTTTCTATCTTTTACCCTTCTGGCTCTATTCCCAATCCCACTGGGGGTAAAGTGAGGAAGCAACTGCTTGGGCTTAGCTGCTGGCTGGGGTTAAGCCATGACAGACTGATATTTAACTATTTAATAATGTACAGGTAAAATACTCATTTATATAAATGAATGTACTACACATATGCCCAGCAATACAAAATACATCAGTTTTGCTTAAAGAAATTGCAGGCTATTATATAAAAAACCTGTCATCAACTGTAGCATGATTTCAGGAAACAGGCCCATTCTTTAACTGCACATAAATTTATTTCTATCAGTTAAGCACACTGTGAAAGATTCAGCAGCTTTATTGAGATAAGGGAAGTAGAAGAATTTGACTCTCTTTATGGAAAAGCTGTAAAATTTGAATTCACATCTAATTTCAGGCAGATATATAAATATCTGTTGGAAAGAGCAAGAAAGTATAAATACAGTCAATCAGAGATTTTTCAATGTATATACAGGTGTAAGTTTTCCTCTGACTGAAATAGCTAATCCTTGGTTTATTTAATAAAATGGGGCAATGAATCCATCATGTAGACAAAGAAGATAAGTATGTGTAACTACTATTTCACTGCTAGAAATAATAAAGAGAGATTTATAATAATGAATGCTAATGAAATATTTGTTGCAAGGTGATCCAGCAAAATATACATTGG
This sequence comes from Zonotrichia leucophrys gambelii, assembly GCF_028769735.1. Lineage (NCBI taxonomy): Eukaryota > Metazoa > Chordata > Aves > Passeriformes > Passerellidae > Zonotrichia > Zonotrichia leucophrys. Next base: position 20,599,996 of record NC_088173.1, on the reverse strand, counting down.
ATGTGACAATGTTCAAATCATGTCCACAATTTAAGAGTGGTTCTATTTTATATGTTCTATTCTTATGTATTGACATGAGTTTTCATAAGCATCATTCCTTTTCCTGCAATTGAAATATTCCTGCTTAGATCACTATACAAAAGTTCAGAAAGAGCAATGTCAAAATACTTTATATTTTTAAATAGAATAATCAGAATGTTAAAAAATACAGTTTAGAGATCCCTTTTAACTAACATGTAGCTAATGCAATCCAAGGTGTCTTATGCTTTATAGTTAGTTTGTATAAACAATGTCTGTGTTTTTCAAACCAAGGCTCAAAAGGGAAAAACCTCACAGATTGATCAGAAAGGTCCTTCAAAAGGATCTTCTTTCATATAAGTTGAACCTATATGGGTTTGGTTTTTACTGACACAGTGATATCATTCTAATTATTTTAAAGTTCTTGCTCATACATTTTCTGAGCTGGGTTTCTTTCTTATACTTGTTAGTCTTGTTTACAATCATGTTAATATTTCACTAGAGCTTAAAATCCAACACGATTTACAAGGTGCAAACTTCAGTCTTGACTGCCCCAAAGGCATTGCTACAATTATGTGCCTTCATACTGCTTTCATATGCCAGCATCCTGGAGGCAGGTAGAGGAGAAACAAGTGTCCTGTCGAGCTGTGCCTCTCCTGCCACTTTCACCACCCCCTGGTCTGGTGTGGGCTGTACCTGCGAGAGCAAGGCAGCGGCTGGAAAGCAACAGGGAATCACGTTACATTTTAGGTCCTCCCAGCTTCGGGTGATTAATTCGGTCCATTTCATAGAACTGGGATGCTTTTGAAGAAAACCCAGTGGAATATGTACACAAATCGCTGGCAATCAGTAAGTGCCAGCTTCTCTTTACTCACTAAAAGTCGTTATCTTTTTCTTTCTTTTTTTTCCCCTTTTTTAAAAATTTCCCCCCCACAAAACTCCGTAGAAATGTATCAGACTTCTTGGTTTTAAGTTTTCTGGGCGAATGTTTTTTAGAGCTAAATCATATGGGCAATTGAACACTTTAAATCCACTGACTTCAGAATTCCTGGACTATTGACTGGAATTTGATTGGCAATTTGGTGGTAATGTTTGAGCTTTCTCTAATACATGTTAAACTTTCCACTACACAGAAGGCAGGAGGTTTTATATTCTAGCAGTTTTTCTATTAAGAAAATTCTATGCTTTCCTACAGATCATTAGAGATAATTTTTGTTTTAATAAATGGAGTTTAACACTCTCTCAGAGTCCAGGTATGTTTCTGTTATTAAATGCCTTGCACACAAAAACATATAAAAATAAATATAGCATATAGATATATTTGCCCATACAGTTAAGTGCAGCTGCTCAAAGTGTCCCCCGGAGCAACAGCACATTCTGAACCCTCGGTAAAAAGGGTTTGAGCTTACATTCTTGTATGAGCCAGCAGCATTGTTTCCCTCTTAACCACCGAAGTGACTTAACCAGTTTGACCAGGATCTAGTATCCTCCTGAGTAAAGACTTAACTGCTCCATTGAGAGCAGTCCCTTTCCACAGCCAGTCAGATGAGTAAACGCTTTTACACTTTTTCCTAGGCGAAGCAGTAGCAGTTCATGGAGCTGCCCTTCACAAACCTTGAAGTAGCTTTCATCTTGCTGGCTTTTGTCATTTTCACCTTGTTTACCCTGGCTTCTATCTACAGTGACTCCCATGACAACAAAGAAGGTAATGAACTAAAATAAATGTAGTACTTTACAGGTTTTACTAACTAATTTTCTAACTACATGTTTTGCGCTTTATCTTGCCGATAGACTTACAGTACCGGACGCCAGCTTTAGGAATACTATTCCTAAAGGGGCAGAGAGTAATTGCTTAGGGGATCAGTGAAAGTCACAAGCATAGAAATTGTGTGAGGTCTGAGAAGGAAACCCTTTAGAGCCGGCTCTGCCCACTTGGCCGGAGCTGCGCCACGCAGCCGAGATAGCGCAGCGAGCGACCTCTGCTCTCAGCAGGGGAGGATTTTCTCCTGGCAGCAGTTCTGATTCATGGTCTGAGGAGTTAGAAAGTGCTTCGGCTGGCAAAACTAAGAATGTTCTTATAATCAAGGTAAATGTTTGTTTTCATAAGGCTGAAGCCAAGAATTTGCTGCTTTTTAAGAGAGTGAAAATGCCATTAAAAGCACGGGTGGGGGTGTCTTTCTCCCATTCAAAAGATTCTGAAATCTGAATAAAACCCCAACCACATCCCCTGCTAGTTCTGCAAAGATTTAACATAACCTTACACCCTCAGCAGAGCATTCCCGTTTCACAGGAGTGCTGTCACAGCCACCTTCATGCCATCTGATCTCTTGCTGGCAGGAGTATCAGCGAGGCTGCTGGAGTGGAGCGGGAGCAGGGAGCTCTGGCCATCCCTATCAGTAAAGGAGTTCCTCTCCTCTTCCCAGCCTCCCGTTGGATCACCCTACCCCTGCTAATCTTCCCCAAACTGGAGAAGTGGGAAAGGAAAGGAGGTAGGGAGAAAGGGACTGCAATAAACTCCTGAGGCACACAGCAATATAGCTGTTGTTTCTGCCATGTATGACAGAAACTAATCCTGCGTTACCTTGATTTCTGTCAAAAATATGAAATTTATTTTATGGACGTTTTTTGAGCAACCCTAACAGAGTGCTCTCAATGTATGTCTCATATTGTAAAACTCTGGCCTGCCTAGTAATCTGTGAAACAATAGCTGACAGCATGAAAGGTAAGGAAGTGTCACAGCGCTTGCCGCTTGCATGTCAATGAGGTTTCTTTCTTGCTCTTCTGCTCCCTCAGATCTTACATCATTTCTGCACAGAAGGGGAAAGTGCCTGAAAACAATGCACATTTCTGTGGATAAAGTGTGGTTGCCATGAGAACTGACCTCATTCAGACAGCGTGGACACAAGCAGTTTTTCCTGGCAGAAGTCTGTTGTACTGACATGGCAAGAGCAGCCACTCCTCTCGCTCTGAGCAGGATGGGGGAAGCGTGCGCTGCAAGGCATGCAGTCCTTGTGGCAACCAACAAATTCTGCAGAGGCAGGAACTTGGAAATGAGACCGTGTTTCACCAGTCTATAACTGAGATATGTCTTATGAGATCAAAAAAGAAAGTTAACAGAATCATATTGATTTTAACTTATGCCTGCCATTGTGCAAAGACAAGGTTAGGTCCCTTTCCTTGTCCTCAGCTTCCACAGTAACTCACAACAGAGTTGTAGAGTGACTGACAGCATCTTCTTAGTGTCAAAACTGCATGCAAACTTTTCACTTGATCTGTTTATCTCACCACAACCACACTTTCAAAGAGAAAGCTGAATCTTCTGCTGAGCACTGTATGGGAGCAGAATCTTGATTTAAGAGCTCATAAATGCCAAATATCTCAAAAACTTTGGTGTGGCCTCAGCAGGCCTAGGACTCACTTTGCTAAATAGAACTATATTCAAAGAACTTTGTATGAAATTATTTTGGACAGAATTGTTGTGAGAACAATTCATGCTTACTACTCTAGTTAAATAACCCCTGAATTCAGGCAGCATCCTTCTGCAGTAGCAGAGCTTTGTAACCATGTTTATGCCTTTCTCCTTCAATGCTTTTTTAAAATCTGCATTTAGAGAAAAGACCAGCAAGCAGGGAATCTATAAAAAGCCTTCTTCCTAAGTTAAGGGGCAAAAGGAGAATGAAAACCCTACACCCCCTTTGCACTAACATTGACAGATGTCTGGTTAGAAGAGCTAAGTGAAACGTGTTTCTATGGGGTGCTGTCCTTCATCAGCCTTTTAGCACACTCATACAGCACTGGGCCCCTGCATTCTACTCACAGCTGGAAGAAGTCTCCTTCGCCTCCCCTCTTGCATGTTAGCCGAACAGAAAAAAAGGGCTACAGGAGGGTTCTAATTTATATTCCAGTTCAGTTATTTAAGAGAAGATAGTTGTACTTTTTTGGGGGAATATGACTGTGCTTGTTTTATTTTCTCCTGTGGCCAGGAAGTTTGCACATCATTTGCTTTTCCCACTACACCAAACATAGTGTGTATTTTTCAGATATTTATTTAGGTTAAGGAAATGAGAAATTGAAATGTTATCCTGTATTTCTCAAGCTTCTAAGGCAAGCTTTGAGGGAAATTGTTCTGAAAAACCAATCTCACCACATATTACAGTATTTTATCATGGTACTGTGTAGCGGGGGATGCAGTGCAAATCAGCCGTTCCTGTTCTAGCTCAGAAGCCAGTGCTCAGATTTGCCACTTCAAGAGACTGGGAGAGAGGAGTGTGCATGGCCAAGTGTGGCAAACTAGACATATCAAATAGAGTAATTAGAAAGTGAGAAGTATGCTTACCTTCTATTAGAAGATAAGTGTTTTCCTCCCTCAGAAAAATGAGGGCATGTTCTGTAAGATTATTCTACCTCTGAGCAAATGCAACAATTCATGCAAATATAAAGAATGTCATCCTTCAAAGGATATCTACCTGAAGAAGAGAAGGAGAATATTTGGAACAATGTTCTTTGTTCAGGGAAGAAAAATAAGAAATCTGAGAGCATTTATTCATTAACTGAGGTGGAAGTAAGAGAAACTCCTCATAACATGACAACCGAGATGCTTGAGGAAGGGCAATGAACAAGTAGAAAAACATTGTGGAAAAATGCAGGAATGTTTCACTCAGTTTGTCATAAGGAAACTTAACTCAGAAAACTAAATTTAAAATAATGCATGCATCATTATGCATAACAGTAGCTACTGGAAGTAGTACAGAAGCTTACAGAAAGTCTAAATGTAAAATCAAGAATATACTCATTGGCTGTGTTCTAGAGCCTTTTTTGCTGGCATTACACGTTGTTCCTTACAGTTAAATGCCAACAGGCTGGCATCTGGCACAATCTGCAGGACATGGATTAGAGTATAATTTGGAAATCTGTAGTGGTGTGATGTTCTGATGGAGGCTGCAGCACGTGTTTGCTGCTGCCCTTTTAGAAGAGGCTAAACCCACTGTCACAACTTCCATGGAACATAATTTTCATGGCCCAGTGCCACTGTAGCTCTTTATGTAAGGAATAGCTGTGAGAAAGCAGTCTTCTGATTTTCTAGGATCCTTTCTTCTGTGTAGGAGGTAAGCCTTGCCTTTAATTCTTCTCCCAATTTGACCAGTATCCCTGTCAGGAACCCAACAACAACTCCTTGAGGCACAGTGCAGTGTACTTCACAGAGTTTTGTTCTAAGGAATATAAAAGATGACAAATTTATTGTAAAAAGGTAAAAGAGAGTGGGATTTTAAGAACTTGTGATGCATTTGCTGCCAAAAACAGACAGTCATGAGAAGAACAGTTCCAAGCAGAGTCTATGCAATAAATCTCCCACTGGAGGGAGATGTGTAGTCACTGTGAGCCACTAGCTCTGCTACTTGGAGGAGAATTATCTTGCAAAGACCAGAAACAATTCATGAATCCCTGGAAGCTCTGCTTTCAGCAGTGTCTGCTAGAATTGAAATCTCAAGTCTGAAGATTAAAATGCCTGTTTTGCCATTCATATCTCCAATGCATGACAAGCTATTCCAAACACAGGTGCAGCAAGGGAGTTCTATTTACTTAGCAGATTTTTGCCTCAGGGAAATTTGATTTCATATGCACTAATAGAATTTCAGTGGAAGAAATTTACTGTTTTGCTCCACTTACACAGCATAATCCAAATGGTAAGACAGCAAGGAAGATACCCAGAAAATTTATTTCTCCTTATCTATATTCTTTTTTACAGAAAAACAAACAAACAAACTATTCATATAGTGGAAATAAAGGAAGTATTGCCTACACTAAACCACAATTTTAAAAATCTACTTATATTAAAACTACTTAAATTTTTCCATGTTTAAGAATAGTGACCCTAAAAACTGAGTTGTCTGAGCTGATCTCTTTGAAGACTTCACTTGTAATGATTTGAGTGCTGACATACTAAACAGTGAGAAGTACAAACAGTAAATGCACTCAAGAAATGTATCTTCTAATGTTTAAGATACTTCTAATATTTTTGGTAAGTTGTGTATTAGGGAAGTTTAATATTTCCATTATATCTCTAAAGATAATTTCTTTTGTTTACAAACTGCTAGTGAGCCTTGTAAGGCCATGGATTCATACAGAATGCTGCAAGCACACAAATCTGCAGACAAAGCCCCTTCTGATTCTTTTTCTTATAAAAATAAAGGCTCACTAAGCAAACTTAGTGATCACACATTTACAAAAAACAGGTTATGTCTAGAAAAATAACATATGCTAAAACCTTCAAAATCACACCAAAGGGAGCAATAAATGTTGTACATCAGCCACTATTTCACAGAATGAGATGGGTATGGGCCAAGTCCTGAGAACTCCAAGAAAGAAGTTTCCTACTAGTCAATAAATCTGATTACAATGGAGAATAAAATATCATGCAAAAGGCAATATCTAATCACATAACACATTTTTTTGTTACTGATTACTAGGAATTACTGAATAATTTTGAATAAGAAACTTTGCATGACATGATAAAGTTTTCTACACATTTTCATCCCAGCTGAATCAATCTTCACCTGTATGTTACCTACAAAGAACAATTTCAGGAATAAAGAGCATTGGCCATGCATCCATTCTTATTAGGGAAAATTAAAGCACGTAACAACAGTGTTAGATCTGCAGGAGGAAACCTGGAGAATTAATGTTTAACCTTCCCTTAATCACAAAGGGACACTTTTCACCATCCTTGGGACAGTCCTTAGTGGCCTGCATTGATTTGATAATTTAGTACCAGTTTCATTCCATGAAAAGGGGAGATAGCACAATTCACATGCTTGATGCATTCTGCTCTAGAGGTCAGTATTTTCAAATTCTAAAGCAGCAAAATAGTCAGGTTTAGGCTCTTTAGCTTGGGGCTTTTTGTTCACCCCATTTACATAATTAATAACATTAAAGACTGTGAGTCACTTAATGATTTTTTTCTCTGCTGCCTAACTGTTCTCAGGTTACTTTCACATCTTATTAAAGATTGTGTCACTGCTTAGAATAATGTAATTAGTGTTTTTCAGACTTTGCTACAATCAGCACTTTCCTTTAACACCTATGTTCCTTCTATCATTAGTGTTTGATCTTGCCATGTGTGAAAACTCTTTAAACTATTTTGAGGATCTCTCTAATAAGAGGTCAAAAGTTTACTTGTATTATAAATTATTCAGAAGTATTCTACCTACTTAAGTGAGATTACAGTAAAATTTCAGTTCATTTGATGAAAGAGAATTTGGAATTCATATTCCTGGGTTTAAAATCAACCATAAATGTGAGCTCCTTACCATCGTGTTTGATACTGTAGTAAAAAAAGAAAGGTATTTTTCAGTAACTGCTTTAAGCTCTGCTGCATTTTACACTGCACTGTGGACGTCAGAAGTACTACTTGGGTGTCACAGCAGATATTTTAATAATGGTTTTTAAATTGAATTAAATCACCACAACACTTAAGACCCCTCAGTATGTGCCATATGTTCCTTTTACTACTTGCAGTCCTTAGAAATGAGGTTTACAGTGGAAAAGACGCACTTGGGCTTCAGAATCAGAATCCCTTCAGAACCATGTTTATGTCTGGCCTCAATCACAGCATGTGTCACATAAGAATATTATCAAAGCACCAAGGAAGGGGCAATGACATCCTTAGACATATGAGAGGATGGGGGTACATTCCAGCTTTTCCTCATTTCTTGCTTTATAATTTAAAGATTCCTTATGAATTTCCATTTGGAGTAGTTTCAAAAAAGCCTGGGTTGCATTTCACAATTTCTCAAGTTCAGAGAGAGCTTGTGTTGATCTGAATATCCCTTTCACAAATCAGTAATAAAACTGTATGTGATTTATGCTCAAAGAAACATTTAGCCCTAAAGCCAAAATAGCAAATGTACTTAAGACCAGTGTTACACCTAATAGAAGATCAATGCAAGAGGAGGACATTCTAAAAATATAAGTAACCCAAATATTCAGCTCTTTGAAGACACTAAAAGTGGGAGCTGATATAATTCTGTTCCAAATTTGATTATTTAAAGTAAAGTACTTTAAAATTGTAGAGAAGTAAATCCTGTGGGAGGATTTTTATATTTAATATTCTTCTCTGTATCATATATAAATTTCTTTTAAGAATCATGGAGGTTTGGGGGAAAGAATATAGCTTACAGCAGAATTTTCAGATGTACTACTAAAACCAGGCTATCACTGAATAATGAAAATGTAGGGCCTTTTACTCTGATGAAAAAATCGGTATAGGGCCACCCATGGTGTACAGATTTAATGACAGTAGCACCTTGGCTGGATGGAACTACAAGAAATGCTGAAGCACAACCATCTGTATGGCAACACAGGCATGGTCCTAGAGGTGAAAACTTGCAGGTAATTGCTGAATAATTAAAGAAAAGAATGTATTTAATCTGAAATAATTATAGCGACTCCTTTGTCTGAAGGTATTTTATAAACAATTTTAGTTGCTAGGAAAGTACTTCAGAGTCTACAGGCCAGAAGAGGAAGAGGGGGATGAAAGGTCCTCAGTGGAAGGACCAGGGAGACGTCTTCATTCGTAAACATCATCTGCCACTGCTCCATCAAGTGCAGATTGAATGCATTATTTTGACTCAAAAAAGCCATGATAAGTGGACCATGAGATGCCATGTGCTGATCAGAACAAAACTGAGGTATTTAAAGACAGTAGTATCAACATCAAACACCAAATCCAAGGGGTCTAGGTCTCTATGAGCTAGATAGTTTTATTGTCTTGTTTTTTGTTGGTTTGGGTTTTTTGTTGGGTTTTTTCTTTGAGAAAACTTTTTGAGAAACCTAATAGGCCTACAGCTAGTCTTCCCACATACAAAAATATTGCCAGGGTGCTTTCCTGTCACCCCTTTACCTCCCAGCATATAAAGTTTAAAGTTCAATAACTCCCTTCAGTGGCAAAACTCAGGGAAAATAAGTCACCTTTGAAAAGCCCTACAGGGGAGGATAAAAAAGAAAGAAAAAAACAGCTCTGTGTTTTCAAACTAATAATGTGGGAGTAAGAGTGAACACTAAGACTTTCCCAGGAATCCCTAAGGAACTGGCATATATTATTTTAGGACTAAATTCAGTCCATATTGCTGTCAAAGGATTGCTTTTGAAATGTTGAGTAACACTCATGGATTTGATGACATTTTTACTAAACTCAGAAGTATACAACAGTTTTTCTTTCCCTGGGAGGTAAACATTGCTGATATATACATATACATACATATACATACACACACACACACATATATATATATATATATAAAATATGTATAACAATTTAAGTGCCAGAGAGGTTAAGTAGTCCTTCCCAGATTAGAAAATAACAGTTTGGTTTCAAAGAAGGCAATAAATGAGATTACTCCGCAAGCTTCTGTTCTCTGTCTACTAATTCTATTTTCCCCTTAAAAACATGATACTCTTGCACCCCAACTCTGTACGTGGTCTCTAGAAAAGCCTTTTTGAGGACTATGTTTTACAAGTAGTTCTCTGCCTGTGGGAGCATTCATGTCTAAAAGAATATGGAAGGGAAAGGCTCACCAATCTCAGGGAGTTCTGCTGGCTTTGTGCCCTAGAACATTCTTCAAGGATGGCAAAGCCACAAGTGTGAGCATGCACTCAGACTCATCTTGGAGCTAGAAATGTTTAAAATGTGAGTGAAATCTGAAATTAGTTGATGCTTCTGCTTGGCTCCCATGTTCTATTCTCTATTTCTCTGAGCTCTGCCCCTGTCTTCACTGACACCACACAGCTCTCTCAGGCCAGTGCTTAACTGCACCTGTGAAGGAGAGGCAACTGCAGAAACACAGAGAAGTGACCTTGGGCAGGCTTTTGCCAGAGCCAGCTGGAATCTTGCTAACATATCTCAAAATAAAATTTGTTTTCTTTAGTCTCCTGTATTCTTCACTATACAGCCTTCAACTTGAGAGACATTTTGTTTGTGGGTGATGGAGTGTGAAGAAAAGGTGGGGGCAGATTTTTGCAAAAAAGTGATCGATCTGTCCTCAAACTGGTTTATAACAAAGATAAGCTTTGTTGCACTGCTTAAAAATAAAATCCCCCTCCTTCTAGATAATTTTGCTACTAAGACTGATATCTAAGATTAAGTAGAAAAAATTACTTATAAAACATGTTTTTAAAATATGAAAATATTTTAAAATAAAAAGCAATATATTTCTTCATTATGGTTGAATTTCATGCAACTTGCACTGAAATACAGGGAGGGATCTACCAACCTCTAAGTTAAAGATTTCTGTGCTCTCTGCTCCATGTAAAAGGATGCTCCTGACTTCCAGAACCTCAAGAAAAGAAAACTTTTCAGCCTGGGGGAAGCTGACAAAGTTGTAAAAAACCCCAAACCAACAACAACACTAAGAGATTGCTATTGTGATTTCAATGGAAGATAACTTAAGGATCAGGAGGAGAAAGAGAAAGAGAAAATACTAACCCTTAATGAGGCAGAATTAAAAGTAATAAGGCATAAACAGGCAAACTTAAGGTAAAAGCATAGCTGTTTTTCAGTGACCTCTTCATATAAAAAATATTTATAAAAATTGGAAACATTGTGAGACAATTAATAACAGAGGCATTGGAAGTTAGTAGTGATCAGGTAACCCAGAGCAGTCCCTTTGTACACAAGCAGGTAGGACGGCTCATCTGGAGCTTGTTTTGCTCACATAAATTGGCAGTGTTCGATTCAGGCCACAGCATAAACAAGAGAAATAAGACTTGTGAGCCCATCCAGAGAGAACAATTCTAAAAAGGTGTGCTACCAAGGCCAGAGCAAAGGCCTCCATCTAGTAACAGTTCAAATATAGGAGGATATAATTTAAGAACAGGTTAGACAAGAACTTTGAGTGTTGAATAACTGTTCTTTGGAAGGCTGCAAAAATAAAAGTGCATCTTTTAAAGGGAAGAACACAGATGCCTAAGGACTTCAGGACAAATCAGTCATGGAGTAAGTACAGAGAAGTACATGGAGAGGAGAGAATAACAACAAAAAAAAAAAATTTCAAACTAGATGTCACAGTATCTAAAGGCACCAGCAGTCTTCTCAGGAAATATAATCTTTTTCCTTGCTGCAAATTTATGCAATAGGTCAAATATATATGTTTGCCTTGTTTTCTTTGATGGCAGATTGTATAGATCAGATATCAAAGTATGTTAAGCCTATGCAATGACTGCAATTTTAAAACCACTAGAGGTGGTCCAACAGAAAAGAGCTGGAAATTGAGTAACTCCCTAATGATAAATTTCAGGGTTTGAATGCTATCAAAGCAGAAACTATATTCTTTTTTCTTCAACTAGTAAAGGTCAAACATCTGAAAACATGACTGAGATGCATATGAAACAGTAAAGTGAAGCAGAGTAGTAGAGCTTCCCATAGGAAAAGTGGAAACCAAAGAAATAAGTTAACACTGGAGATTGAAGAAGTGAAAGCTCTGCATAAAAATGGTTTCTGTGTACATTTAAGAACCTCTCATTTCCTTCTGTTAGTATAGAAAATCAAAAGGCCCACAACAGGCTGAAGTTTAAATATTGCAGCGTGAAAACAGTCAGCAAGCTCCTTACCTAGAGATAAAATGCAGGAGAAAAAAAAAAGCCCATTTTCAGGCAGTAAAAATACAAAAGTATGGTGAGACTAAAGGCCAGAGATGCTGTTGAATAAGCCACCAGCTTTCATCTCTGTTTAATGCCCTCTGGCACATGGACACTTTGGAGAAAACTGCAGACTTAAAAATTAATGAGCTTAGCATGCCATGGCTGAACCAGGATTAGTTTGATCCCAGCTTGTAATAAATAATGAAAAAGTGGTGGCTGTAAAATAATTAAATAAGTATACAAAGCCCAGAGTGAAGTAGTGACTTTATACTGTAGAGCGGAACTAGACTGTTTTAGAAAACAGGAAAGTTCTTTTAATAAAAATCACAAGACATATTGAAACAGAGGTAAGAGAGGCTGGTTTTATTTTGTTAGGCATATTATATTTTTTTAGGATTGTAAGTAAAAGCATTAAAAATCTGCTCAGGTAATACACCCAAAAAAAGTTAATAATACTGTGGTAACACTGATAAATTACATTGACAGCAAGTGCATTTATCAATAACTGAACTTTTAGCAAGTTAGCAGAAGTGGGAAGTTGGATACTCAGTTTATCTGTAATATTTCTTCCTATTTTAAAATACAGGAAATACTTTTAAAGAAATATAAATGCTGAAAGTATTTTGAAAAATCAGTATCAGACAGTACTGATAGACATATCCTAGGATGGTGGCATTCTGAGGGGGAAAAAATTGTTAACAAAAATCGAACGTACTCAAAAAAAATACACTTACAGATATTTAATATTGGCAAGTTCTAGAAAGTTATTTGTGTGCTATTAATTGTGAAGTGGATTTGTAAGAATTATTTTCAAAACTTTAGCTACATGTATAAACAATTTGATACATTTAAAAGTAATATATGAAGTGTTTCCACTGTTTCACATGCTTAAAGTTTATTGATTTCTTTGGCACAGTATATCAGGGTTATAAAATTAAAGATGGTTTGAATACTTATGACAATATTAACAGCGAAGAAAGTACAACCTTATGAAATGTTAGACTTTGGTTTTGTAAACTCAGAAAACGTGTTCAGATTTACAGATCTTTTTTCTTGATTTCAGAAAATTTCCTTCTACCAATCATGCTAATGAAATTATCCCTTAAAACCACATCATTATTTATTTACTTATTTTAAGGAAAGTTCTTAAGCCACACTGAAATCCAAATTGTAATCTCCCATAATAATGAAAGATTATTCTTTCTGTTACCATGACATGAGGTTTTGGTTATGCTTTGGAATTAGACTTGCCAAAAAATTTCCAAGTTCTGAAATGTTTTGGCTATTTTTAGTGGGGAAACCAGACAGTTCTATGTACAAATGAAATATATTCACTGCTAAAGAAATGCTATTTGACATTGGTCTGAAAGCATTAATTACTTAATTTCATTAACTCAATTAACTGATTTTCCTTCCTCTTGCAAACAATCATGACAAAATTTTCAGTCACAAATAGCCTGAAATAAAGGGAGGAACATTCTTTACTTATTTCACATCTTTTCCTCTCCCTTAGAGTTAATGTTCTGCTTTTGGCTCAGAGCTAATTCTAATAAAAAAACCAAGAACTTGAGAAACACACAGATGGCCCCACACTATAAATTATGTGGTTGTCTTACGTGGGCGGTATGTAAAACATTGCTTCTTCACTCCCTATAGCAAGCCTGAAATCAGAAGGCACATGGTGCTTGATAAGGCTTTTTACATTTTCCATTTTCAATGTGTGTAAAAACTTAGTGACCTTCAGAAATAAGTCTTGTCAATTAGGAAAACCTTTCTGTAACGTCATGCCTCCACATCTAAAATGCTTTTCATTAATGGTGGCTTTATTCTTGCCAGAGAAAAGCTACACACAGGAAGAAAACAAGAGAAGGAGAAAATCCAACAAGAAAAAGAAGCATTCGAATATGAGTGAAGTGGTTTAGAATATTACCCAAGTCCACTGTTGGAAACACTCGTGAAAGAGGTATCTGTGGATGGATGCTGGTCACCTGAAGACAGTGAGAAAGCGGATGTGAGAAAGGAAGGACCTGGTCATCCATCAGATGGAATCCAGACGTGACAATTAGAGTTAATGAACCATGACCCATGAAGCTGCTTCAGCACCTTTTTACAGCCCCACTTCATGGCCTTCATAAAAGTACCAGGGCTTATTTAGAGCACATCTGCTCTAAATTCCCCAAGGAGAAACTTGCATTCAGAAATTATTTTTTGTTCCTTCACCACTTTTCAGTCATTTATAAAGAATATTTAACAGCAGTGTATTTACTTCTCTACCTATTCAGTCAATAGAATATCAGAATTGAAAGATAATTTTTTTACAATAAAACAATATTATTATAATAGTTATTTAGCTTGCATTAGCGTTAATAAGCTGCTGAGGCTGACTGAAAAGTACCAGGCAAATGTGGAGTTTTTTAATTTCTTCAGTATCATGGCATCTATATCCAAGTATTGCCTTTGGTTTTAAATACTTAGAAATAGAGTGCCTTGCAAAAATCAGGTTGATTTACTGCTTTTGCAGAGTGCCTCAGTCAGCCTTGGTACTGAAGTCCTCAGTTTCTTCACAGAGCAGATAAAACTAATGAAGCAATACCTCTTCCTCCCTGAAGTGCAGAAGATCTGCTGAACTTCTAAGGCTGAGGTTGGAACTGATCCTTCTTGCCTTATGGACAAAGCATTTCTGCAGTTTTTGGGTCCTATTCATTCCCTTAGGTCTCATCCAGTGCTGCACCCACACTGCTTCTTCCATCCACATGCAAAAAGAAGCAAAGGGAAGGACAAAGTAGCTCATGGACTAATTGTTAGAAAACTCCCTTTTGCATACTAGGAGATGACTGGAAGAGCTCTGGGCTGGGCTACAAGGTGTAATATGCAGAGGAAAGAAGTAATTACTTTCCTCACCACAATGACATGAATAAAAATATCATTAAATTTACCCTGTTGACCCCAAATATCACAAATTTGACCCTGACCCAAAGCTTCAGATGGCAATATCTGAGCAGCCTAATTATGGCACTTTCAGATTGTCAGTGTTCTTCAGGAAAGTAAAGAGAATACTTTCTTCTCATGTTAACCACTAATTTAAAAAAGAATCAATCTGCACAATAATCCATGACCAAGTAAATGCTAGAGCCATTTGCTGGAAGAATACATGTACTTTCTTAAGGCATTATTGGTCAGCCAAAGTCTGATGTGTATACTAGAACAAAAATTATTTTCCAAAACAAATCAATTCGCTAACAAAACTGATATCTATATTACAATTGCTTTTTGGCAATAGTAGACACTCCCAGGAATCCTTGTCCAGCATAGCCTTTGTCAAAGCCTCCCATAGTAAAAAACATTATTCCCCTGGTTTCATATCAAGCAAAGACATCTCAGCAGCTGATGCCTCTTTAAATCTGAACTGGAAGAAAGCCACCATTCAGAAATAAGACTCTATTTTGCACTTGCACAAGGAAATGTCTGTGGTATTTGCAGGACCTCACTGGGAGTCATTGCCTTTCAAGGGAAGTAGCTCATTGAAATTATTGTATTATAATAATTTTTCCATAGCCTAAATAGCAGTTGAAATACTAAACTGCTTTATTACAGCAAAGTTTTCTCAATTAAAAAAAAAAAAAAAAAGTGCTTCACACTGTGTTAAATGTCTTGGTAACAACAATCCCTGAAACTGTCTCTGCTAGCATACACACCATTGTTAAGACAAGTTCAGGTTTGTCTTCATTATTTCATCGACTTGTTTTTTTGATTTAACTTTCCTAGAGCTCATTAAATGCTACTGGTATTGAAAACATGGTCGAACTAGTGAAAAAAAAATATAAAGTTTTATATAAAGTAGCAAAATCTTTAAATTATTGAATAGTGTTTGCTGCAAATACCATCTGTCTTGTGTAAGCACCAAATTATTTTTGCAAATATGTAACCAAAAACCATAAACAACGTAGTGAATAAACCACCCACAGACCAGGCAAATTATCTTTTAAAGGCCCACTCTTTTAATAATTTCCTCCAACCCAAACCTACTTCAGTAAGTCTGGACATAAAACATAACAAAAGAAATAATTGTTTTTCTCTTCATTAAGATGTCATATAAACATACTTAATGGGAGATCTCTATGTAAACAAAACTTTCTAAGAGAAACTGCTTTAATCGACCTTTGGCATGAGTTGATTTCAAGTCATTCTAGGATGAATGAACCTAACACATACATATTCTAATACTTTTTATTTAAGAACTACAGTAAAGTGTATTTATCTGTAAACCTAGTTTATTTGGGGTTTAATTAATTTTTTAATTACTGTTTTGATGACATTTAATCTACAAATTAGTTATTTTGATTAAAAAGAAACCACTGTTTCTCATTCAATGCTCTCATTCAAAACAACTCATGTTTGTAGGGAGATACATTAGGAAAGACAACTTCAGTGTTGACACAAAGATAAGAGGGCACTGGGAATCATGACTTGGAAGCATGAATGTCCAGTCCTTCTTGAGAATTACAGTCCAAGCTTTTGCATACATTCAGGGAAAAACTAAAGAGAACTTTCTTTTAACTAATAAAAGCTGTACAGGACCAACCACTCAGTACAGTAAATGTATCAGAAAATGTCACATGTACTAATTAAATTATAGTATTAAATTATTCTTTTTAAATCTCAATCCATGTTTTCAGTGGCCTGTGTTCCTGTTTTACATGCTAAGTGAGTCATGGCTTTAAGAACATGTAAAATTCCACTTGAAAAGGGGACAGTATAATGGGACATGGATTCAACGAAAAGAGTTTTAAGTGTGAAAAATACTGCGTCCTTCTTTTCACTAAACTGCTATTGCATACAGAAGCCGACATTAGACGGAGATGATTTTCAGCTTCATCTTGGAGACTCTCTTAAGACAAAAATTAGGATTAAATACTACAAAGAAACTTCTCTCCAGATGAAGAGATCCTCTGAACAGATCATCATACACTTAGTTAAGAGTCTGATTGCAAACCCATTTAAGATGAACAGTACAGAAACTACTTTGAAATAAGAACATCCACACAGGAGCTGTATCACTTGGAAAACTTTTCATTGTAAACCAACTCAGCCTTCTTATACAGGCAAAGATGAGTCTTTCACGGACACATTGGCAAATCCCAAATATGGAGATAAAATCACTTCTTATATTATTGTCCAGTCATAACAAACCTAATTTTAATGATTTGTAGGTATAAACATTGGAACATTGAATGTACCATAGAATCATCACCTAATTACGTGTCTAATATTAAGAAACAGGCAGCAGCTATGCATACACGGTAAAGAGGCAGATGTTTTATTAGGAACATGCAGTAGCACTTTGCCAGATTAAAATTCTGTGCTGTCTTCTGTTACTATGCACAACTTGAATATACTGTTCAAAATATGCTTCTGTAAGAGGACAAAACATGTCATCTACCACACTGAAGCTGTAAACTTTCCTGCAGGCAATTTCTGCTCTTCCCAAGCATCCTCCTTCTCCTGCCATGTTAAAATCATTACTTCTGTGACACATGGCAAAGTTTTCCAGCTGTAGTGGACCCAAGTAAAGATCCTGGCTTAAGGTAAGTCTTTTATTAATGTGAATCTGATTTTGTTGAAGTCAGAAAATGTTTACTGCTGAATTCAGTTAGGGAGCAACTTGGATTTACTAGCCCATTCCTGCTCAGGGCACTATTTAGAGAAGAGGACCTGTAATTTTGGAAGTGACTTGTTCAGCTCAATGGCCACATCCTCAGGGCTGAAGTAAACTAATATTTTATCAAAAATTCCCATAAGAGTGACTTCTCCACAGGGCAAGCAATCCTTTCCAAGAGACACCATAGAGGTGAAGTAATTTTTTTCTTGTTTTGAAATTTAGTGGTTACTGCTCCTCAGTGTACTATTTCTGCACTGACAGAGAAATCTACTTCCTCCTGACTGTTGTCCTCCTTATTGTTTTAGTAGGTTTTTAACAGTAAAAAGCAGAAAAGAAAGAGTACCATTAGTTTAGAAAGTTAATCTTAGAAAGCAATGGAAAGTACCTCAACAAACCTGTGGACCTAAGCCATAAACTTAGAGGTAATGATAAAAAAACACTAAGAAAGAAAAAGAAAAAGGTTGTGTGAACTACTATTTTACATGAAATTGCATAAAGAATTGATCACACCAGATTATTACTGCAGTAGCATAAAATTCATACGACTAAAACCAATGGTTTAATTTAAGACTTAAAGGTAATACCTTTTGCACCAGAAAATTCCTAGTCAGCCATCTCCACTCATTTCCATGACAGACTACTGTTGACTGTCTTCCATTTCACTTGGCCCCCAAGTACTAAGTACCCATGTGATATGAATTGATACTTGACCAAGTCTTACATTCGTCTTCCTATTTTCTGAACAACTGGCAAACAAGGAAAACAAACAGGAAGATCCTGTTTGGAAACCCCTTACTTTGAAGGACTGACAAAAGCTGCCTCACTACAGCCCTTGCAAGGACAT
Organism: Zonotrichia leucophrys gambelii; assembly: GCF_028769735.1. Classification (NCBI taxonomy): domain Eukaryota; kingdom Metazoa; phylum Chordata; class Aves; order Passeriformes; family Passerellidae; genus Zonotrichia; species Zonotrichia leucophrys. Next base: position 20,581,841 of record NC_088173.1, on the reverse strand, counting down.
TTTCCATGACTGGCTGAACCAAGCAGCACACAGTATTCCTAGGGGATCCCTTTGATCCCAGGAGTATCATTTACCTGTGTTACGGGTCATTTATTTATTTGTCTTCTCAGCCAATATCCTTTGATCTAACAAATTCAGGATGCCACTGCTCCGGTATATGGCAAAGTAATTAATTCCAGCAGTAATGTCTTCAAAGATGATGTTGTAATTGAGCACAGAAGGAAAAGCCACAAAAGAAGAAAGCAGATAGACATAAATAGTATATCTAATTCAGCTAAGAACCAAACTTTGTATGTTGGTCTGAGTGGGAAGATTTGGAAGATTAAGCTACACACTGTAGTCTTTTTCTCCATTTTATGTTACATGTAAATCTTGTATTTATTGAAAGATAATTGACAGATGTAAATTCATGGGACTATATGGTTATATATTCTAAAAAAGGTCATATAAAAGTGCTAAAAATAGCATTCACTTATTTTTTTAAATTAAGGAATTCAAGATGTATTCTCATTGCTTTCCTAGTAACACTCAAAGTACTCAAAGTGATATTGAAGCCATGCAATATATGCACATATGGGCCAAATTTTAGCTCAAACTTCACAACTTGTACAATTTTTTGAGGTTGTTCAGGACAGACCAATCACAAAGTGAGTATTTTATTAAATATATATATATATATATATACATATATGTATATATCCTGTCTTAGATTTTCTTATCTCATTCTATAATGTACTTGGGCTCCTTGTTATTCTCTAATTTTCTTTGAGGCTCACTCATGAGCTGCCATGGACTGTCAGGGAGTATGCCCACTTTATCTTTAAATCCCAACAGCCAGGCTGAGTGCAAAAAGACCAAGATCTAACTCAGAAGGCTGAAGTTATCTCTGCATAAGCAAGTAGTGCAGCCCCACAGGAGAAGGCTTGTAGAACAAACCTGTTGGTACCAAGAATGCAACAGCCAAACTCCGTGTATTTCAGGTGTGTGTACTCAGACAGGCTGATAATCAGCTTCTGTGGATTGAACACCCCTTAACAGTTGGACTGCATCTATTGTACTCATCTTCAATTCACAATTAGGTGAAAAAAAATGCAGTTAGCAAATTCTGATACCTCTTCATGACACTAAGTACATTAATTCAGAATGACTGGGATATCCACTGTAAAAGTGCACTCCTGATAAAAATCCCAAATTTAGCAAGAGCCTGGAGAGGGTATGATTTTATGAATGCACATACTAGTGCTGTGGCACAAAAACTTGAAGTTTAATATTCTTACTTGCTTTGCTAGAATTCAGGCAAAATACTCAACCCTAAAATTTGACATTTTACTCTGCTTCACATGTTCTGACTCTAAAGCATTGAATTCAAATTAGTTCCTGGAAGCAGTCATGCTGGAAGCTTAAAACTGTATTTGCATATTCCATTTGGGCTACTACTGTAGATTTAGACTTTAAGATTACTCTTTGATGCATATTTCCTATTTTTTTAATCTACCCCATAGCCTTCTTCATAAAAGTTTTCTACAAAGACATAATATATCACATTCCATGGTATGATCTCTTCAACTGAGTGAAACAGATGTAAAATGTGACATTTTTTCTGGGTGGCAGAGTTTGTTGATAAGAAATTTCCTTTATTACTACCCATGTTTGCTCATATCAGTAATGGGATGATGACTGTGGTAAAGGTCATATTGGTTCAATACAGCATAAAAACATGCAGAAAATTTAGTACTGTGCATCAAAGAAATGTTGTTATGCATTTAAAAATTTTACCTTTGATTTATTAGATGTAATATTTAACTATTTGTTCTGTGGAAACTGCATAAAATGTTAGCAATTTATACCTGGATGCAAGCCCAAAGTAATAACTGGAATTATAATTGATAAAAACATAGCTCTTCAAATGTTAGCTGTATGTCCCTCTGTCTTTCTTTTCTGAAGCAAAAGATTTGGAGTGAAATATTGCTTCAGAACAATATAATGCTTCAGAAGAGCTGCACAGACCTCAGCGAGAGAGGAGTGAATAACTTCTCACAGAGATGGAAGATTTTAATCTTTTCTGCTTTCTCCAAATACCCTCGGGAAGCAGGAAAATAATGGATGGGTAGCACACAGCTCTCACGTGGCCTCTGCCAGCCCTTCCTATCAGCACCTGTCAAAGCTTCATCTGCAGGCTGATTTAACGTGTGGTCTCTCAGAAAGAAGGCTTTCCTATCAAACCCCCTTATCTACCTGCTCTGCGTGAGATAGATGGAGGAGGTCATGGCCTTGGGAGGGGTTATTTGCAGATCTTCCCTCTCTCTTTTTCATTGAGTTTTTTATGTGAAAGGGAATCTGAGTGGTGCTATTTACGGCCCTGCTGAGGAAGATTAGCAGAGCTGCGGGACAGTGATACACACATAAATTCTGCGATGCTGTCGCTCGGGGCCCACAGGGATGAAAGTGCAGCGCTAATGGCACAGCTCAGCATGCTGGGGGCAGCTTCGTGCAAGGAACACGACGGTAACAAAAACATATTTACAAAGCTATTAAGGGCCATGATATGGGTCAGTACTTTTGGGCACCCCGTAACTCGTCCCCTCTTCCTTCCTCCTCTTCTGCTCTTCCTTTCCCCTTTTTGCTCCTCCTCCTCTTCCAATCAACAAGGACGTATCTTATTTATCATTCACTAAAATTTTCACTATTCCCAGGGCTGATTTGAAAGACTGCAGTGTTTTTTTGTTTTGTTATAGATTTAATATAAAATATGTACTTTGCCAAAATGACACTTTATATAATTTTATCAGTCTTTAATTACTATTCCAGTCTTGCAAATGTATTTTTTTAGAACTCTTAAGTAAAATGCATGGATTTTCTTGTCATTCCTTGAATTATTGTATGCAAGATATATAATTTCTAGTGTTAGATTTTTGGTATTTGAAACAAAGCCTTCTTTACAGCAAATACTCGGTTTTTTTTCTACACTACGCATTTACCATTCCAGAACACCTAGCTCCTTTTAAAATTGCCCATTACCACCTGTTTAAGAACAGCTCTATTGACATTGTAATGTGCTGAACCACTTATGCATGCACATGCAGAAACTCCTTTTCAGACCTGATGTCTTCAGTCAGATACATTTGTAGTTGTAGATGTCAAAGCTACCCACCTCAATCCCCCCCACAGGCTCTGTCACCACCTATGAATCTCTAACTTTCTACAGGAAAATACTTCCCTCTTTTAACTGCATCTTTTTTTTCTACCCCTGCCTCAGAAAAGCATTCAGATCCCTGAGTTAACACTAGTTGCATAGCTTAAGTGATAGTAAAGGATAACACAACCTTATGCTTTTAAGATCCAAAATGGTAGTGAAAGCAAATTAATTTCTGTATTTTTTGTATAAGAAAAAAATCATAAATTTTAGAGTTGTTACAACTACTCTATTTATTAAGATGTTTCAAACTGTAATAAATTACATCTGATTAATTTATGGTTTAGAAGAAAATTAGTGGAAATGTAAGTAACTAGCTTTCAGTCAGCATTTATTTGATTTAAACTAATTTTTGTGTTTGAGCACTTTTTGGTTGTAAACTTGAAAGCAAAAAGTCAAAGATTACTTGAGTTCAAAACAAAAACTCCAAAGCTGGCTCTTCCTGAGCATTCTTTAAGCTCCCCTACTCCCTGATAGATCCAACACTGCTTATCTCTGAATGATAACACTTGAACTTAAAAACGGAACACCAAATGAAGAACCAACCTCTGCCCAGCCACATGCCCAAAACTGGCACAAAGTTACAGATTTGGGTTTACTTTTAAGACCTGAAACTGAATTACTGGAGATGACAGAAGCTGTTATCCCTGTAGTTTATGTGGCCTTGGCACAGTGGAACCAGTCACAGAAAATGGTAAGAAAACAAGGGCCTGACTAAAAGAATGGGATCTGGAAGGAGGGTTAGAGCTAGGGACACAAAGCAAGGAAAACAGAGGAAGGGTAAGAGTAAAAGAAAAATATAGAAAGAATCATAGGCAGAGAGATTAGGAAAGGAGGAAAAATACACAATGAAGAAAAAAGCAGAAAAGCAAGAAAGAAATAGATTTTGATCAGGTTTTACTCAATTGTATCCCTTTAATCAGTTACTCCTGATCTTGTACTATAAAAGGAGCCATTATATTGAAGCCCTTTTAATTGCTTAGTAAAAGAACTACCTTTCTTTCAAATTTTGTCACTTAAATGACTCTTGATATGACTCTTTAAGACTTTTTCTTCCCAACTTGGCTCATAGTCTGTATCCCTAAGTTCTTGGAATTCTTTTTTAGTTAAAGGCCTCAGTGAAATATTTTGTACTACCATCCTTGGCTAAACAGTTACCCTTAAATACATGTAGAGGAAAAATTTTGTGCCACTTTGGTGTGCTTTTCATAAGTGAATTTCAGCCAGGCATAACATTTCCTTGCTAACACTGCCAGAAGGCACAACCAGCAAGTACAATAGCTTCTTTTCTTGTCACATGAACAAAACCAAACAAGTCCAAGAATACACACTCAACAATACTAGAAAACATGGAGGAAGAAATTCTAGCAGAAGAAAAAAAAATCACTATAAAAAGAGAGAGAAATTGAGGCAGAAGAAGATATGATATTCCTCCCAAAAGGCAATTTATGGACACATTGTGTATGCTCAGGAAAACCTGGTGTAGACATCCGCATCCACTGCTGCTCATTATTAGCATAGGAAGTTCAGTGCTTGAAGAAACTAACACATCCCTTCATTCTTTAGCAGTCACCAAATTCTCTAATCTTTTTTATTATTTATTTTCCCCTTATTTTGGCAAAAAAAAAAAAAAGGCTATATAGTTACCTCATTTCATCAATTTTTTTGTCTTTTGCATTCCAGATATTTTTTATTACATTTCTCTTCTTCCTCCCAAGTATCTTTTACTGATTTTGTAAGCACAGAAGGACATAAAAAGTGCAGGGGGAATATGAATGGCCATCTCAACCAGTTTTCTTACATTATGTGCCTTTATCAATGACCCTGTTGTATGGAAAGTAGTTGTCCATGCCTCCCACTGTGAGCCATTCATATTTGTGTGTGGCTTGCTTTTAAAGTACTTGGTTTTGTTCAGGTGGCTATCTAAAAAGCAGTTCTATTTCAGGAAGGCAGCTTTTGGTGTTTTGGTGACAGGTGGTCCCACTAAAACATTATTATTTATTTGCTTAGCTGGCTGTAGATAACAAATACACTGAACAGTCCCTTCTTTGCTCAGAAGGGAGTGAAGGCTCATGCAGTCTGCGACACAACTTTCCCAATTTAAGCTCCTTTGTCACTGTTTCTTTTCACAGAACTCTGTTCCCTTACTTGAAAGGATTACTAACCAGGAGAGTGACCACCTGAAAGGTGCACAGACCTTAAGAGGTCTTCCACAAGAACCTGCATCACCTGTTTGATTTTGACAAGTTCATACAATGCCTCCTTAACTTTGAGGGAATTAGGACTGGCCAAAAGCTCGCAAAGGAAGCCAGGTCAGTAAATGCAGACCCAGACTGAAAGTCCTCATACAAGATAGGTTTTAAGAAAGTGCTTAAGCTGATTTCCCTTCAGCAACCAGCCCTTGAATATATGCCATAGGTGCCTTTCTGAGCAAGGACAGCTCACTGAAAGGAAGCTGAGAGCAACCACAACTGGACATTTCTTATGGCAATGACAATATTGCACCTCCATAACTGAAAGTGTGCTGATTTCCAGCAGTCTTAGATTTTCAGTGGTTAACTTTCTTGGATGAAATTTTTTTCCTACCTTTAGACTCTTTTTGAAGTGTCATTGACTTTCATCTACTATTGTTCTTTAGTCTGAGCTGGTTGTGTATGTTGAACATTAAAAAAAACCCTAAAAACCAACAACAAGCAAAATCAACCACAAAAGGTTTGGTAGGGTGTAAAATAGAGAATATGTAATTGCCTTTTAAAAAATTTAATGCAGTGACTGTTACCAAAAAGTGATGCTATATAGACTGTCTGCAGGGACAAAATGTAGTTCAGTGTCTGAGTGATTCAGCACTTACTGAGGTACTTCTGAAAGTGTATGCATTTTACTTTTAGCCAAGTTCTACTTCTCTTTGGGACAAACAGGTTATTTTATACCTCTTCCATTTGCAAACATTCAGTTCAAAGAATCATTGATTTGTGAACCTAATGAGTTTTTAAGTGTTGCCTTAAAGACATCGAATTTGTAAACACATTGAACTGCAACTTCTAGTTGTGACAGACCAAGGATTTCAGGATAAAGACATTGTCTCCATGCATATTCACAAAGTATACATATGCATTGCTTATGGGAATTATTAACAATATTTTGAAAAGGAATCTAAGACAATCACAGTGCTCCAGAAACAGAAAAAAAAATTTAGGTCATAGTGTTTTGCTTCAATGCCTTCCATCACCTCAATGATGAGAATGTAACAATTCATGATGAAACAGTAACCAAAAAATGGGATAAACTAGAGTTCTGCCGTGGATTCTGTAGTTTATTCTGGTGTGCCGGTGTACATAGACTTGGAATTGTAAACTTCCAGACCTCAGGGTGACTTTATTTTCTCACTAGCTCAGGTTTCTTTTGGGTTTTTTTACACTGCTGGGGATCTCTAAATGACTATCTGGGGCAAGTCCTCAAAGGATCCTAATACAGTTTATTGACTGGTTTTGTCCTTTGTTTTACAACAAAACAGTATTTCCAACATATTTTCATTTGTTTGCACAGCACAAGCTGAAAAACCTGTTTTCTGTGTTAAAGACCACAACTGCTGGACTGTTACAGTTATGTCCAGTTATTCCTGAACAAATGATCACAGATTATTCTGAAATAAGTTTTACTTCTGCTCTGCCCTTCTGGCATTTTAACATTTTTCATCTCCTTAAAATATCCAGTCATTATACTAATGTATAATGTTTTTCATTACAAATGGTTTTTTTTTTCTCATGTATCACAATTTCTTTGACTTGTCAAGCATCTATTAAATATATTGAAAACCATTTGGTGGTAGAAATTTAGTTTGTATATCCATTTGCATGACAACAAGCTCCCATCCCAATTTTGTGTTTACTAATAGACTCATGTATCTCTATATTAAACTGTGTTCTCCAACACATACCAGTTGTGTGGAGTAGGAATAAAAGCATCCAAAACATTTCAGGCCTGTCTCCAGTCAGATAAAATATAGAGAAGACAGCATGCAGAACTATTGTATTCTATTCTCGTTAATTAAAAGTCTAAAAAACTCTAAATAAAATTTGTTCTCACAATTCTTTTTTTTTTTTTCTTATCTGCCAGCCACCATGAAAAAAAATGCTTAGACTGAAAATCCAAAGTTTAAAACATCCAATCAGACACATTTAGAAAAGTTCCCAACACAGCCACAAATTCCCACCATACTTGAAAAAAAAATTTCAGAGAATGCATTTCACATATTGGCATGGATGACGGCAATATTGGCAGGGCTGCTTTATACAGCAATTTCCCTCCCCAATTTTTAATATCTCAGGTACTCAGAAACCACTTTGCAGGAGCTGTTTAGAGGGCTGTTCAGCAGATACTGCTAAAATTTACCAATGCCTCCATTTTACTGTTATCTTACTGCTATCTGGAGCAGTTCAGAAAGAGCAAGCAAAAAAAGACAAGGAAGGAGGCAGCAAAGAGTACTTTGGGAAAAATCTGTAACAGGAGAGACCTGAATTAGAGATAGTGAGGACAGATTAGGCAGAGGCCTTATCTATTCGAGAGAGAATGCACTCGTCTGGAAGGCAGGGAAGTTTGAACTCCCTTACCTCTTTCCCGGAGGGCACTTGCAGCCCCAGGTGAGCCGCATGAAGGACCGACTCAGGCAACTGCACCAGCCTCTGTAATCTCATTTACTTATAGAGCAGCACTGCATCTAATTAGAGAGGTTAGGAGCCACATTTCAATAACCAGTAATACAATATTAAGCTGGAGAGGTATTAGGCTGCTAATATGAGAAAGTTTGACCTTGATGGGAGCTCTTGTTGAGTGAGGTTTTGTCACAGTATAAAAACCTCCTCAGCTGCCTTTGTCCCAGCTTGCATAACTGCTACACCAGAGCAAGTATGATGCTCTCTGAATGTTTTCAGGCACTCTACTTTTTTTATACACAAAACTTTTTAATCAATCACTTACTTCCTACTTATTCATCTTCCAGATTCAGGATAAACTTCTGATGAATGTACGACTAGACGGACCAATGCTGTCAAGAGGTAGAGTTCTTACAGAATTTGTTACACCTTCTAAAAATGATGGGTTTTGGATTTGTGTAGCCAAGGACCAACAGCTACGACAGAAAAAAAAAAATCAAAGCCTAATCTAATGCAAAACACATGGAATTGCATAAAAAAATTAGTAGCTAATTGGCATTAAGATGTTATGAGAAAACATTAAATCATCTGTTATTGTTATAAAAAGAAGCAGTGACAATTTACAGCAGAATCTAAATGATTTAAATTGGCACAATTCCTGCATATAAACAAGGATCACAGTTGAACATATTCTCTAGCTCTGTGTGAGAAATTCAAACCAATTGAAGCAGTACTGCAGCAAACTGATTTTGAAAAACTGATAGAGAAAAAGTAATCAAAGGTGTCTTTTTTCCAATGAATCTTCACCTTTAATATATAATTAGAATTTGGCTACTTAATTAGGTGTGAAGTTTTTTTTTTTCAGTAAAAGACCTGTGTTAAATGTTTTTGTTTCTTTCTAACTTTCTATTTACACAGGACATAAAATATTCGCTTATGTTTACTTTTTTGTAGGTAGCTCACCTCTAGCAGATTTTTGATGATTTAGTAAAGAATACTGGACAGATCTTTTACTATGTTTTTCAGTGTGTAGGTGTTCAGAGGGAAATTGAACATATTAATGTTTTAATGAAAAATGTTAAATATTTTAATAAAAATAAATATATACATTTTGAATTGAAAACAGTTGTCTTTGATTAACTGGAACACTCTCCTCAATATGCTATGCTGGAATCCCCCATTTTGTCAAAGATAACTCTGGACAAAGGAAAAAAAAGACTGTAAAAACTAAAACAAATGGATACCCCAGTTCTTTCAGTTTTTCCAGACAAATTGAGGGGCAAAGATACATTGTCATTTGGACAAATTTTTTCTCCACAGAGAATGTTTGCTAACTTCATCTAAATTTATCTGAATAACATCAAAATTAAAATATTATAGCTAGTTTTGGGAAGAACAGTTCCAAAATACTAGGGATCAAAACTACCTATTAAAAAACCTAAAAAAATTATCAAGAAAGGCATACTTTCTAAGAACTTTGTAAAAGTTTCTTACCTAAGAACGTTCTAAAAAGTTCTTAAATATTTTAGAAGGAATATAATCATCTCATATCTACTACACCCATAATCTTCTATAACTATGATACCAGATATGAACACAGACAAGGCCTTTCAAAGTTTGCTCTGTTGAAGATATTATGCTTTCTTGTATAAGTTACCCTACCAAACTTTTCCTCCCCATTTCTTTTCTCTGAAATATCACCTTTTTGATTTTTTTTTTTTTAATGCAGGACAATAAAGTTGTCAGCTTGCACTGGCTTGGAAAATGAAGATGTTTGCTGTACATGCAATTAGTCCATTAACTCTAAAACTATGCTATTTTACCAAGGGGTGGCCAAGAGGTTAGAGGGAGAGAACAACCTCAGCTCTCCCTCAGCTTTGACAAACCCATTGTGAAAGGGACACCCTTCATCTCATTTATAAGACACATGGTCCCATAAAGCCAAGATTTATAAGGCTGTATAAATTATGCGTACATGTCAAGGAGACAAAAGCAGTCTCTGTCAGCATCATGGCGTGCTTTTCATCACTACAGAAAAAAGAAAGGAACATGCAATTTTCAAAAGGTCTCCTTTCATCACCTGGAAACATCTACAGGATGAACTGAAAACAGAGGCAAACTTGTTGTGCTATCTGAATATACCCACTGGGCTCATGGATATACAAGGAGAGCACCAAGGAGGGTGGATGGAAATCAAGAAAAGAATTGGAACTTTGCTGTTTGTTTGAAATCTGTAACAAGCTGGTTCCTAAATGCCAAGATAATGGATGCACAACTATGCCATCTTACAGAAATAAGATACTTTGCAATTTTCAAGTGTAAAGTAGAATATGTATTTACTGGTAAAATCACAATATCACATATTCCTTCAGGTAAAGGGACAGTCCTAATGCAGACAATGAGTATAAGGTCTATCTCACATTTGATTGATTTTCTACTTCTGCTGGCTTTTCTACATGAAGGAGGGAGCTAAAACCAAGTAAAAACATGAGCATTACCTATTAAAACCCCTGAGGAAACTATTATGAGGATTTAGCTTCATCTTCATCCTTCAAGTCTCCACGGCTCATGGTTGCTATTTAGTATAGGATTATATCTATGTATTGATTCAGGGAGAAAGTAGTTATGAATGAAAGTTACAGGGATTTTAATTTAAATTATATTGTTGGTAAAAAAAAGTCACGTTTAAGTCAATGGAAATTTTCTTAAATTTGGTTTAAAAAACCAAGAATATTAAAAAAAAACTCCTCAAAACATATTCTGGATCTTCATGACAAAACAAAATCTCAGTTGGAATAAGATCTATGAAAAAGGGGACTCAAAGAGTACCCTACATTTAAGACAATTTTTTTTCCTGTAACCAAAAAGACACCACCTCAAGAAAACCACCACCACCACCGGAAAAACACCCCAAACCAAACTCAAGACCCAACAAAAACTGAACCACATTCTCAAAATCATCACAGTTCAAGATGTGTATCTTCAGGTTCTGTATAGCTAATAATACCATAGGTAGATCACTACAATAAAACTGATAGTATTAAACACGGCTCTGACCTCTCTGAAGGCAAGGTCCCTTCTGAGTCATGATGATATTTTCAGTAAGTGGGATCCTGAACAAACTGAAAATCAGGCCACTACTTTAACCAGCCTCAGTGAGTCAAGACTAATCTTTTCTATCTTCACACAAATAAAATACCCAGTGGTGTGTACAAGTGCTAAACACAGGCTGGCTCTGCATGCTTCTGTCAGAGCTAATCGCTCTGTGAGATACTAGAAGTGGAAAAAAGTTTGGGGAGCCACATGTGAAGAATGGTTGGTTGATAAGGCTACCTTTCAGGGGCAGTAAAAGCAAAGAAAGGATTTCCTGTTTGATAACAGAAGAGATAATGAAACTCTGAATTAACCGATAGTATGACAGCAAAAATTCAAGAAAATACTTCTCCTTTTCTGTGTTTTTAGAAGTATTTTTTGTTGTCTCTACAGCAGAGTCAGACAGGCATCCCATACAAATGTGCAAATAACTCACATTTTCATTTCTCTTAGGTTTGCTCAATCTTAAGAATTGGTCACTGGCTTTCCACTGCAAACTGCAAAGACTGAGATATTCTCTGCTTACAATGAAATACTTCAGATAATGTTTTCCTGTAGAATACCTAAGTATTTTATAGGAAAAATAAATGAAGATGCTTCCTTTTTTATGCATTTGTACTTATGTCAGTTAGCAAACACTGCAATACAATCAATCCATCAATCCAAATGATACCAAAACAATGAGAGATGATATGAAAGGAACATAAACTAATCCCTTTGAAATACTGGGCTGAATAGCTGCCTCTCAATAAAGACTGACATCATAAGAAATGTGCCTATTAGCCTAAACTACTACAGTTCTGCTTTCATCATGTCAGCTACAATGATGGCTTCGAGGTAAGGATAAAGCAAGAGTACATTAAATGTGTTTATGCTTAAATGAGCTGCAATCAGATAGAAAATAACACTTTTCATAAAGGAAATCTATTGCTGCTCACATGCACTGATGAGATGCAACGTAGCATTCAGGAAAAGGATGTTTTTCAAGTGTTTCAGCTTGTTGTACTCAAACTTTCCCAACAAATATTTATTCCAAGATACCTTGACCCTGCAAAGAACTCATTCCTGAAAATACTTCCAAGTATATGAGCACCCTCAGAGAAGCTGACAGATCTACTTATTGGGTTGTTGGCTTAAATATCCACTTCCACGCCAGCACACTGCTGGATCAGAGCCTATGAGCTGCAAAGAATGCTTACTAGCTACAGTATTAATTGAGACACACAGGAATTGTAACCTCTCAGCACCTCTCCATATGTTATGACCTCATTTAGGGCTTCTGATCAGTTGCCAAACATTTACTTAGCTGTTAGCACACTGTAAGTTAATGTGTAACAACTGCAACAAACCCTGAAAATAATGTATTTCTAGAAGACAGCTGTAAATCTCTGAGATCTATTTAAAATCCCTACAGAAATTCTATATAAAAAGTGTAGTCACAGTCCTATGAATATGACACTATAACTCATTTAAATGTAATTTAGAGTTTAATAAACCTTGAATTTTTATTTGGGTTCTTCTCAGGTCTTCTTATACAAACCAAACAGGAAAAAATATATCTGCAGTAGAAAGGTTACCTTACCTTACCATTACCTAAGATTGGTACTGACACACACTGAGAAAATGATACAGTATTTTCTTTATCTATAAAACTGTGAACCAAATTTGTTGCTGTTGAGATTCAAATAAAAGATTGGATAGGTTCAGGCTGGGGTAGAGTTTATTTTCTTCAAACTAGCTGGTGTGGGGCTGTGTTTTGGATTTGTACTGAGCAGAGTGTTGATAATAAAGGGATGTTTTTGTTACTTCTGAGCAGGGCTTGCACAGATCCCAGGCCCTTTCTGCCCCTCATCCCACCCCAGCAGCGAGGAGGCTGAGGGTGGGGACACAGCTGGGACAGCTGACCAACTCCCAGTGACCAAAGGGGCATTCCAGACCATAAGGCATCATGCTCAGCATACACAGCTCAGGGAAGGAGAAGGACAGGGGGACGCTTGGAGTGATGGTATTTGTATTCCCAAGTAACCATTACTTGTGTGTGATGGAGCTCCAGTTTCCTGGGAATGACTGAATACCTGCCTGTCCATGGGAAGTGCTGAATTAATTCCTAGCTTTTCTTTGCTTGCATGCCCAGCTTTTGCTTTACCTATTAAACTGTCTTTATCTCAACACACAAATTCTCTCACTTTTTCTCTTAAGGTCCTCTCCCACATCCAACATGGGAGCGTGAGGGAGCTGTGTGTGGGGCTTAGTGGCCATTTGGGATTATACTATGATAAAGGTCCAAGTACATACATATTAATCCTTTGAAAAACAGGACAAGGAATAGCAAATTTGTTGGTGCCTTACAAAGGTGACTGCAGTCAATTTCTGTTTGAATTCTGCAACAGTTTTCATATGCCTAGCACTGTTTTGTAAGTATTTAGAACCAGAAAACCCTGCTGTTGCTATAGAGAAATGTGAAGTCGATCATGGTCTATTTATTTTGCTACATGCCAGTGATGGACAGCAGATGTAAGCTGCTGACCTTCAAGTGAATGCACTTATACCTTAATGTAGATACTCTTCACACTATTTATTTTTTTATTTCTCTAAGTACATAGCATTTAATTTGGGGGTTTCAGGCTGAAATTAGTACAAGTTGAATGATGGCCTTAAATCAGTTAGCTCAGGAAGGCCACCCCTGTCACCATGGCAGCACCATGGCCCTAGGAACAGCTGTAAACTCATCAGAGGACGTGAGCAAACACTCAGGAGCATGGTTATTTCACTGTTACACTGCTATGGTTACCTGGACTAGCACATTGAGACCTGCTATGGGTCTGCAGTGATAAGAGCCTTGTGAAGAAGCTCATTCTATAAACAATTCTTCACTGGGATTTCCATCTGCAAGTTATCCAAGGAACAGCCCACATGACATTTTCTGTCTGCCAGAACAAGCTGTGGAGCTTGTAGCCTGTTCTCAGCTTGTCCCAGCCTTCAGGCCACAACACCCTTTCCACACCCTGTGAGAGCTGTACAACCACACACAACAGATGGAAAACCAAAGAGCCTCTCAAGAATGACAGCAGAAGCAAGACACTGCTGACACAAAACCAATGAATTCAGCTGGTATTCTCCATCCTGATCCTTCCAAGAGTGAGGACAGATAGCAAAAGGCTGCATGAGATGCCTGGCCAGTGGTGGCACACATTTGTGGCCACTTTTGCTAAAGCAGCCCCACACAGCTCTGACAGCCAGGACACTGCACAGCTACCACATGCTGCTTGCTTGGAAGGGCTATGGACTGGCCAAAGGAAGCTTTCCTTTATATTTTATGAAAATTAAAAACTGTGATTTACTACCTATCAGCATCACAATATATGCTTGAACCACGACATTCACGCTGTGATTTTTCTATCCATGTATCATGCCAGAAAATCATTAAGACAATTTATTCAACGACAAGGTATAAATCACTTTGGCTCCAAGTTTATCTGGTGCTAGGAATTTACTACTCACCTTGGTGGCTCATTAAAAACAAAAAGAAAAAAGTAAAAAAACCCAACCAACCAAAGAAAAGACCCCAAAAAAATCCACCACAAGGACAAACAAACAAGCAAAACAACAATGACAAAAACTAACAATAAAATCCTACAAACAAACAAACATACAAAACCTCTATCAAACCATACTAAAAAAAAAGGGGAAAATTAGCAATTATTACATAATGGAAGGACTGTTCAAAATGAACAAAATTTTGCAGATCTAATACACTAGCATCTTTACCTCTGCATCTCTGTGCTTTTAACAGATTGAAATGCTGCAATGAGAAAAAAGTTGAATAGAGACAGAAAAACATATTTTGTTAAATAGCACATTTCAGAAGGAACGTTCATCAGGGTCTCTGGCAACAGACATTTATTACTATTTTGTATAAATTTGCAAGCTGAAAATATTTACTAGCCTTGAAAGCAAATAAAAACACTGCCAATTTCAACTGAGGGTTTCTAAGTCAATGATGCAACACATCTCATGAACTGCACTTCCTGACAACAGCTAAGTTATGCTCTTAACCTAACATAACCTCTCTTCCATGAAGCATGTATTTTGTCTGAGGGCTGATGGTTTGGGCTGCTGTTTTCTTTCCTGGATTCAGCTATTTTTGAGGGAGCACGGTATCTATTACAAAACTTTGATGAGTCTGGAGTCTCAAGATCTTCTTTGAGGGTTTAACACAATAATTCCTGTGGTAAACATTGAGATCAACAAAATTAACTTTTGAGCTTTGTGCCTTTTATTCATGCTAGACATCATTATTATTTAATATATATATATATTGCTGAAGCAAGACCAATGCTTTGCTGCTTCAGCTTCTACAGGATATTCTTTTGCTATATCCTGTATCTACTGTCATGTTTTGCACGTATTTCCATGACATCATCTCTGCTAATTTAGTCTTTGGTGTTTCCATTGATAAAGAACTTTTCTACCAAAAAAAACCCCAAAAAAACAGCCAGGACCTTTTTTTGGTATAGCTATAAGTGCTGTACAGCCAGTAATCACCTTACTGGATTAGTACAGGGGGTGACAGATTGCAGTGCTCTGTCTTGTAGTAGGCTTTTTTCCTCAAACTTTCCCACCTTTCCTATCAGCGCAGCTTCAACAGGGGGAGAAAAGGTAAGATCATTAGTGTGTGAGATCCACAGTGAGCACTGATCACAGCAGGCACCCAGCAAGTGCAGCAGTTACAGCACTGAGATCTCTCCAAGGCAAACTCTTCAGTTTGGCAGACTTGTTACCACAGCACATTATACAGTCATCCAGCCTATGTAATCAAATAAAAAGGTGCTGGCATAGAAAGATCTCACAAGTCTACATTGTGAAGCTTACACTTTGAACAATCTGTTATTAGGTAGAAGCATGCAACATCTAGAACAGCCAGCAAAAAGGGTAGTGAGTAGGTAGGTGCTGTTATCCTAACTAAGAGTAAACACCACAAAACTTTTCAAGCAAGCAAAAGTATATATAATGCAATCAGAAACATTAGTCTTTCCCACACAAACAACAAAGAAGTTCAATGAAAGTCCACATTTCCCTAAATATAAGCTTGACTCTCTTGCCTCCATTATTTTTCTTGTGTTCATATATTTTATTTGAACATAAGCTTGCAATTCCTTCTTTTCAGATTGATGGTCAGAAAAGCAGAGAAATCATAGATACCTTCTGTTCTTTTGCACCTCTCACCAGCTGTGTTGGCCACAGCAAGGCTGACCTTCCTGATCACAGCAGATAAAGAAGTAATTCAGATAGGAAACATGGAAAAGGCAGTGTCACAGCCCCGACATTGATAAAGAGCAAGGCAGTTCTGCAATCTTTTTGCCAGGAGGCAAAGTTCAGAGGATTGTACTAAACAGGTCCAAACCCTAGTAAGAAAACCCTTACCTAAAGCACACATTTCACCTGGTTTCAAGATGGTCACCAGGCTTGCAGGGGGTTAACTTTATTGGTGACAACTATGGGATATTAAAACATTACATCACACTAGACTCCCTGAACTTGTGCTCACTCTTGCTACAGAGCTGCTTCACGAGACACCATATCCCTAATGCTAACATGCAAGCAACATGGAAAAAGGATCTGCCAAAGCTGCAACCTAAATTTACTACCTGAAGTCAAAAGTATAAATATGCAAAAAACTGGAGGTTAATTTGAAATTCCCTTTCAAGTAATCACTCAACCAATCTTTACAGAAATTTGCCAAGCCTGTCCTAACACCTCCTGCATTAAAATTTTACTGTGGCTAGTGGCTGCCCAAATCCAAACCAGAAGATCAGTTATGTAGCAAATTATCTCCAGGAAGTTAACTCTTTCTGTCTGAAAAGCTTCCAGAAATTTGTACAACTAAATGGATAGCTTTGGGTAAGACTAATAATTTCCTGACTGCATGTGAAGCTCTAAAACCTTGAGTTTAGGACAAAAATATGTCTGTATTTCCTTCCTGAAATTTCCCTACTAAATGTAAACAGTAACTTCAATGTTAAATACTACAGTAGGCATCTCTTTTTCCTACATGTGTGTGTTCTAGCTGCAGCAGAAAGGTACAAATATGTTTGCCTTATTTATATGATAACTTCTCAGGGTTTTCTTAATAACATGAAAAACATACTTTTAAAAATACTTTCCTCGCTGAAACCTAGGGCATGAAGGGTCTGGATATGCAAGGGGGTTACATATTTGAAAGTCAACCAGCAAATAAAAATTTATTATAGAACCTCGTGCTTTGCAAGAATTGTGGGGTTTTTCTTGAACATCATTTATTGAAGACAATATAAATGACTCTTTAAATTAAAAAGCTCTGAAATTATGAGCAGTGCCAGAGAAGAATCTGACCCCAAATGGGCTGCCTGAAATGGAACATGCGGCCGCACTGGTGGGGATCACAGGCACTGCTGCTCCAGAGCTGACCTCTGTGTTTTCCTCTTAGGAAGAAATATGTGTATGTATTTCCTAGATGAATCTTAGAATCAAATTTACTTCTAAGAAATGGAAGGAAACTGATAAATAAGTGCACCTTGGAGCTCATGAAAATGTATTTTCCTTAAGCAAAAAAGAAAATTCATCAATACAGTTCAGTAGGTAACTGATGAAATTGTCTTTTGAAAAATGAAAAAATTGTTGCTGATGAAATTGTCCCTCTAGGAGAGACTTCATAATTTATGATTATTTAGGAGCAGGGCTGGTATTTCATTGTATTTTTAAAAATCAACCATACAGATTGTAGGGTCACAGAAGTAAGACAGACTGAGGCTCCCAGAGCATGTTTTACTTCTATCATTATTCTAATAATTGTAATTATGACCTATATTGCAGCAAGAACCTAGAAATGATGGCAGGAACACAGCATACTTTCTTCCCAGATTAAAATTAAAGAAAATGTACTTTCTAGGTAGTGCATCTCTGCAACACACATAGAAAACATTAAAAAAAAGTTATGCAAGGTTCAGCCTGGTCTGAGCCATCCCCATTTCCTTTCCTTGAGCACATCTGTCTCCAGTGTCAGGTTACTGGTGCACATTCCTTGTGCTTGCTGACTACCATTTTCTTCCGGAGCACTGTCTCCCCTCAGGCAGGAAAGGCAGTGAACACTAATAGGCAGGGAAGTAGATTTTTTTTTTCCTCCAGAAAAAGCCATAAAATGGTAAACAGGAGGAATAGAGTTTTGTTTCCAGGTAGATTTTCATTTCCAAGAACAGATAAAATTCAGGACAGAGTGCATAATTTTCTCCTGAAATCATAATTTTTGAGCTAATGAGTTTTGCCTAGAAAAAGTAGTCTTCATGATTACAGTCAACGAAGAAGGCAAACATTGTATTTGGCATCTGGTGCTGTACCCTGGGCTGAAGAAAAAACATCCTTTATATTCATGGTAGGCACATAGACCCTATAAAACCATGAGATAATAATCCCAGTGAAATTTGTGGTTTAAAAAAAAAAATCACAGACACCTAAACAACATTTCAAAATTTATCCCTGTGAGCATTTCTTGGCCAACTTCTTCCTTTCAAGTGGTTACTCACATGAACTTTTTGCATTTTTAAAATTTTGTTTGTTGCACAGCCCACTTACCATCTTGCAATGTAATAGAAAGGAGCAAGGAAAAGCTGAGAACTTTCCCTCGTGACACTTGCAATTTGATTCGAAGATATGCTTCACAAAATTCTTTTGACCTGTAAACGTGTTTATCCCAGATCTTGTCTGGTTAGTGAAATAATTCTTCTGGATCAGCAGGATGGATTAATTTGGGGAAAACCAAGTTAGAAAATCTGACAAAAAACTCTGCTGTTATATCTTATCTGACAGTTTCAAGTCAAAATAAACAAGAATTTTCACTTATTATCAGTTGCTATCATTGCTGAGCATTCAGCATGGTTTCTTATGAAACACTGGAGACCCACAATATATTTTTACAGGCTTCTAAGAGGGGAAGAGTTGTTATCCAAGGGATATCTGAGATACCAGGATTGAAACCAGTATTGACATATATAGCAATTAATTCCTGTACTTTAGAATCATCACTTAACATTTTATACTGAAAGAATTTGAAAACTCTTTCTAAATATTAACGATAAATGCTAGAGTTGATAATTATGTGCTGGCCTTCAAACCAAAGGTAGTATTCAATTTCTGAATAGCAGAGCAATGGGGAATACTAATTAATCTCTTACTCCATACTAGGAGGTGCCCAAGTATCTTTCTGTTCTGTTGTAATCATCCAAGCTTATTCTATTTCTTAATACTGTGCATTTTACTGCTTCCTCACATTATTTCATCTTTTGCTCTTCCAGTGACTTGCTCTGTCATTTATTGAGGTATTTTTTATTCTTCTATATGTGACAAAATGATCTGATATTCCCTCAGCCACTTTTCCCTTATTTCTTCCAATGTTATTATTGGAAATGGCACCATGTTTTCAAAATCTTTTCCCCAAATAAGACTGTAGCAGCGACTGTACTGAAAGTGTCACCCAGAACAATTAATAACCAGTGAAGCGATACAGTATTTACTGAAATGTGTTAAGCAAAAGATAATACTGTGTGTTACTTACAGTTAATGTTTGATATTCAGGAAAGGCAGTTCCTATTCAACACTTTCAAAATTGTTTCTGTAATATGCTAGCTGTTTTTTTCACTTTCTGGATGTAAACAGATAACCTGACTATTTGATCCTATCAAGGAGGAAACGGGGAAGAGAGTGTCTATTGGAGAAGTAGTAATGATATAGGTAATAAATGCTGAAATAATCATTCCTTTATTATGTTCCTTCCAGATTATAAGAGAAGGAAAGCTTTTGATTCAAATAACCAATTCTTCTAGCTTATAAAGTGTTATCTAGAGACTTGCAGCTTTCCTACCCACTTTACATTCCCTCTCCTCTCAAGCCAGCACAAACCCCACCAGCAAACACTGTGAAAAAGGCAGAACTATTACATCACTACATTCTACTGAGTTGTTATTTGCCTAATTTCAAGTAGCACATGAATGTAAGTACCTGAAAGAAAGCTGCCTGCAAAAGAGCTACAAATTCTAGAGTGAGGCTGTATTACATTTTAGAATTTTTTTCAGTGGGGAAGCATAGAATTATTACTGTATCTTACATGAAAATTATAATAACTCTGTCATGCTCATGTTACAGTGACTTGGATTTTATTAGTCAAATAAATATTTGTAAACTTTGTCACAGAGTTAGCAGGGGAATTAACAGATTATAGCGTACAAAACTGGGAAAAACCCCAATAAATATTGCACTTAATGACTGCATCTATCTCAAGTCCCCTAAATTTAATGTGACCTCAGAACTAAACTTCACCACATTCAGGTGCAGAAGAGGCCTGGATAGCCCGAGGGACTGGCAATAGTCTATGCATTCTTTCTGCCCTTCAGCTTTCTGCAGAGTCCCTATCACTTTGAAGTCTATACTACTTTCCACCTTAAGGTTATGAGCCTGAACCTCACCTGCTGAATGAAAGTGATGGTCATTTGCAGGGCTGTATGAATGGGGTGGCCAGTGTCCTCTCATTCATGGTGAGCAAGAGAACACACCCCTAAACCCGTCCTAGTGGAGACAGAATGACATTAAGGGTACTGAGGATGTAACCCCGGCTCTGTCACAAACTCGCTGGGTGATCTGAGCACAGCACTCCTACTCCATCATATTTGTACTTGAATTTGTAGCACCCTTAAGAAAATTCTGTCACTGCCACCACAGGACCCTGATTTCAGCTGAGCTAGTCGCAATAATATTAAAACAAAGTTCACTTCAAAGGCCAGAAATCACAAGGAGAAAACTTAATGACCATCAAGCTGTAAAGAAGAACACTGGGATATGTCTCCTGGTTATAAAGGCAAATCTGATCAACCAGCAGAGGATCTTCCTTTTGTTTTCCTGTTTTGTCTGAGACACCTTCCTCAGCAGTCTTGATATAATTTTAAAACAACATTTAGTAACTATTTCCTCCATGTATTCAAGCTGCAATTTGTCTTTTAATTGATATGGGCATACTTTACCTGGACAAATTAAGTAACCAAGTAATGATGTATAACTCTATGAGGAGATAGTAGTGTGCACTATTGAGTTAAACAGGTTTTTAAACAAAACTGAAAAGCCCACGATAAGGGAAAGCAATACAGGGGCAATTGGATTAAAACAAAACAAAAACCAACCAAAAAACCCCCAGCAAACCAACTATATATTCCACTCTTTTAGGAAATAGGCAAACAACAACTTTATGCAACTTTCAATAGCAGTTACCTAGTAATAATAGTAGTGCTTTGCTTATATAGAAATGTACTCTTTCCTGCATGTTTTAGAACAGAAATTTTTCCCAGAAAGCAAAAAATTTTAATGGTTTGTTTTGCCAAATAACTTGGTGCTACCTCATCACAAGAAATCAGCAGGTCGGAAAAAAGAAAAGGACCAGTCGAATTTCGACTGATGCCAGTAATTCACAGGATTTCAAAGCCATCAGTGCTGCTCCCAAATTCCACAGGGTTTGCCTTTTTTCCCTCTAGGCTTGGGTATCTGCACCAATTGGTTTCAGTGGTTTGTTAAAGTGAGCTCTCATCATAATCAAGTATAAATATAATGCAGTGTGCAGGTGGGCTATGCAAATGGATGTCCCATCCAAAACTGCTGGCCTCAAACTGGCACTGCTAGAACAGATATATCTATTTTACCCTACACGGTAAAAAAAAAACAAACCAAAAACAACACCTCACAAATTAATTCCTGAATATTCTGATCCTTTATAAATAGTTGACGGTACAAAAGACACCCATTAGCCTTAAGCACTGCCAGTTTCACTTTGAATGGCCACAACTTGGCAGGTATTTTGGAGAAGAGAGGGAGCATTTGAGCTGGGACAAGGGCCATGCTTGGGGGGCTTCCCTGCCCCCGCTTTGGGGAGGGGGAACAAAGGTCGGGGGGGCATTTCCTGCCCCTGCCATTGGTGTCTGCATGTGGGACCAATATGGGCAATGCAAAGTTTAAACAGTTGCAAATGGGGGAGGGAACATCGGCGCTTGTTTTACATATGTTTTTTTCCTGGCCGGGCTGAATTTAAAGTGGAGCGGCCGCATTGTTCGAGAGGCTCCTCTCTCCTACGCATTGACAGGAGCTGCTGTTTACACGGGCTTTTCATTCCTGCGCTGTTTGCTTATGGAAAATAAGGGGGAGTGACAGCAAAAGGGAGAAAGGGAGCAGGGAAGGGAGGGAGGCCCGGAGCGCAGCGCAGCCCGGGAGCCTCGGTGGGGCCTGATCATTAACCCGCCAGGGCCGGGCCTGTCCCCGGCCTGTCACGGGCATGTGAGCGCCGGGGCTGCGGGCGCTGCCGGCCCCTCACGGCCCCGCGGGCATTTCCTCGCCAGCACTCTCTCTCACACACACACACACACACACACACACACACATACACACATACACACACACACCTCCGCAGTGACTGCAGACATGAGGCTCCAGCTGCTGCTTTGGATCTTGGCGGCGCTCCTGGCGAGCCTCCTCCCAGCCAGCGGACAGCGGCCAGGTAGGCGATGCCTCAGCTTGTTGCTTGTTGCTTGATGCTTGTTGCTTGTGCCGGGCAGGGCCCCGGGGGTTTGTGCCTGCCGCGGGCACCTCCGGCGTGTCCGTCCCACACGCGGTTTGTGACCTCCGGGACGGGTTTGGACCTGGCGCATCCATCTGTGCGCTTCATCCCTACTTCTGGCGGCAGCGGGAGAGGATGCTTCGCCTATCCCAGGAGTCTGGCAACTTTGAGGGAGGCGGGGAGGTGCGGGGGAGGAACAGGGATAAGGTGGGACCCAAGGTGGCAAGTGCTGCAGACTTGCTACCGGGAACGCCGGCGGCACCGGAGGGCACGGCCACGGGCACCGGGGAGCTCCGGGGAGCGCGGGGGCCGGCCCGTCCCGGGGAGCGGCACTGCCGGCGGCCCCTCTCATGCTTCGCTTCCCTCCCTCCCTCCCTGTCTGTGTCCGCAGGCAGCCTGGCGCTGCGCAGGAAGCTGCACCGGCACGGCTGCTCGCACCGGCGCTGCATGCCGCTCCACTCCAGGGTGCCCTTCCCCTGAGCCCCGCCAGGTAAGCCCGCGCGTGTGGGGCCGCGGGGAGGGAGCGTCTCTGGGAACGCGCTCCTGCCTTCGGAGCAGCGTGCGAGGCGTGGCTGCACACGGGCTCCCCTCGCTTGCTTTGCGAACGGGGCTTTGGAGCTGCCAAAGTTGCGGTCGCTGTCCCGGGGCTGCGGCGCCCGTCCCGCCGGCCGCTGCCGCCTTGTCCCCCTCCCAGGCCACCCCCCCTGCCAAATGCCTTCTTGGGGCAGTGAAAAACATCTGATCCCGCTAATCGGGCCGAACGCTGCCCTCCGAGGCTGTTGGCAGAGCTGCGGGGCAGGATGTCACTGGTGCAAAGGCCGGGCAAAGCGGATCTAGCAGAGGATGCTCCGGGCTGCAAGCGCTGACACTTCCCCCGTGCTGCATGCAGGGCGAAGCCACCTCACTCTGCCCGTCAGTAACATGAAGGTAGCAGCACTCAACCCACTTCAAAGGGGACTGTAATTCTTAATCATTGTCAGCAAAAGACTTTCAGCTCCTTGGATGAAAGGCTATACAAGTGCAAAACATTAATGCTTTATAGCTGATGAGGGCAGATACATTCAAATACTAAGTGACTGCAGAAGCACACAGGTAGCATATGCTAATAGGGTAGGCATCAAAAGGAAACCGGGCCCTCTTTGCAATTTAAGAATGAATAAAACATGCAGTCAGTAGTTTTGCATCTTTGAAACTCATTATATATTAAAATAATGTTGTAGCCCCAGGCATGTCAGCGCCCTAAATAAACGGTGACAGAATCTGCACTCTGGAGCCAAGATGTTTCGATTTACTAAGTGGTTAGCAGTGAAAAGGAGACTAAAGTAAAACTCAACGTCTTCTCAATGCATAAACTGCCCTGGTGAAAAGAACCTACACCACTCCCAAAACAGCCATGCAAAAGGGTACTATTCCACTCTATAGGGCTGGCCCATAAACACATGGAATGTGCATATGGGATGCCAAACTGGCAAGTTTGTAAGGTTGAAAAAAAAAGATTGCTGTATCTTAAAGTGAATCTCAGATGGGCTTCATACTGAGTGGCAGAATTGAGATGCAAGTAGAAAGGACATGCCAGAAGGATGCTTTACTACTGAAGGCCATGTCTCCTCACAGCTACATTTAAACAAGAGACAGATTAAATGATACTCCATCATCAGTTTAAGCTTGAACCTAAAAAGATAAGCACTGAATCGATTCACTCAGCAGGGAATGGACAGAGGGACAGAGGAATTTAGGCCCAGTTGCTTCTTCGAGAATCAATTCAGAATGATTTGCTTCAGTTCCTAAGAAGAGTACATTTTCTCACATCTGACATCCATGTCTGGAAATTGTGTAGAAAGCACCTACACTTTCTGTAATGTGCTCTGAAGCCTCATATAATAAATGCATTTTGCTTTAGACTGCAGTAGCTGCATACATCCCCCATATTATTTGGGGAATTCCTTTCCTCACAGAATATGAAGATAAAAGATATTTTCAATGTTATCTCCTTTTCTTTGGGGAGCTGATTTCTTGAAACAAAAGTCAATGACCAAATAAAACAGTGTACTTACTAATTCTCAATAAATTTTTTAGACATGTAGCTGAAGATCCTTCCACTTCATAAAGATGTTTAGAACTCAGTAAATCTCTGCCAGGGAGTAAGGGGAGACAGGCACCTGAACTAACTCTCTTAACTTCAGTCATTGTGGGTGCTATCCTTTATCTTAAGTAGGATTTACCACCTACGTTTACATTCCCTTCTAGTTTTAGTCCAAATTCAGCAAATATTTACATGCCTGGGTTGCTTGACTCACATGAGTAATCTTATTGATCTCAGTGGAGTTGTACATATGGATAGAGCCATTTGCAGATGCAAACAGGATGCAGCCTTAAGCCTGAATTTCAACTAGTGGTTGGAAACTAAATGAGCATAGCAGCCTCTTGCAGCATTTGAAATTAGTAGATTGAATTTGATTTTTCATCAGTTCCATACACAAAGCATGGGACAAAAAAAGGAAGAAAATTTTATATTAGCAGCCTTCTTGCTTTTGTCTTTTTTTTTTCTTCAGCTTTGTACCTGAAATTTCCAAATTAAGAAATATTATTCCACGTTTCATCCATGTGTTTCACAAATAATGTATTCTGCTTTGCATGAAACTTATTTAGACTACTAAATCTCTCATTAATATTTATTTCCTTTTTTCCCTCAGCAACTTCATATTGGACTTTCCAGTGTTTTAAAGGAGCAACAGTTAAACCAATAAGAGAAGTTTGCCAAAAGTGCAGATCAACAACAGCTGACCTGACAGCCACCACAGTGCCATCTCCAGCAGTCCTGTCTGTCACATTCCACTGGACCTGAACTAAAGGCCCCTGTCTCACACCCTAAAAAGTGATGGAGGGGGGAAGTGTGGTGATGGGGGATGTACTGTACATGAACTTACCTGGTGGAATCATTCCCTGCAAATGATTTGGCTTTCACAATCACTAGTGAAAGTTAAAGATCAAATCAAATATCAGGTAGATTTTGATCTGAGCTAGATTTCCGGTGGCAGTAAGGAGGAAGGATCTGTCCAAGGCTACTCTTGGTGATACATATTATTCAGACTGAGTAAAATTGAAAGTGCTGTTGACTACTCAGTTCAGGCTGTGTTTAGGATGAAATAGTCTCAGACTCCAGTATGGAATTCTGAAAGTCCATTTTTTGTTTATACTTTTATATATTAATAATATATACATTTATGTTTTAACATCTAACATTACATTTTTATGGAATTACCTTTATAATAACATAGAATGCATTACTGTAATAGCACCAAAGCCAGCACCACACCACTGGTCCCACTGGCTTCATGTACAGAAAGCATAGTAAGAGTTTACAACATAAGAAAGCAAAGAGAGTGTTATCCCTTTGTATAGATAGAGAATTGAAGCACACAGAGATAAGAGATTAGCCAAGGGTCATGCAAAACTGATAACTCAGATCTCTCAAGCCAGGCCTTAAGGTCAAGCCCATCCTCCTGTCTAATGAGCTGTTACTGCAAAGCCTATCATTTGTTTTCTTAAAGTGGGCTGCCAAACCAGACAGTTTAAACATGCTTGAAAATTCAGTACTACAGAGCTATTTGCTTAATAGTAGTTTTCCTAAAATACCAGCTACAGTATTATAAATAGAGCATAAAAATAGACCATTGAAAAGAATCCTTTGTTTGGTCAGCCCCAGTGTTGCATAGCACTCTATTCCTGTAATTTAAATGAATGGGATATTTGAACATAGCACTACAATGAATGAAGACTTCAAACAGAAAACAGGCTGTTCTTTTCAGCACTGGAGGTCAAGAATACATTGAGCTTTTAGTCTGAGTTTTGGTCTTAAAAATACATGCTTCCATATCAGCAGAAGGATATAAAGGATAACGTGGTAGTCCTTTCATTAGCATAACTAAAACAACCTGAAAATAAAACATAGCCAGATTTTTAAATCATTGCACTAGATTTGAAATGCCAACAATTTTTACAAAATATATAAAGATCATCAAAGATCAGAAGTGCTGTGGTTTAAATCTGGTATGACTATTTTTTTCTTACAACACATAGTTTCTAATAATTGAAAGAACAGCAGTCAAAAAACTGGATAGCTGAACCTTTCTAATCAGTGTGCATATGTAACCCCTTATCTCTGAGAACTTAGAACTTTACTTGAATTAATACTGGCAGAGTGTAGCAGGAGTTTAAAATTTCTCTCCATGAAAAAAAAAGTAAAATGTAATTTCAGACCCAGTTCTGGAGTTGTGTAAAACCATCATACAAAGGTGGTCAAACTTATCTAAAACAACAAGCAGTCCTGCAGGTAAACCTTTAGAGTCTTGGGAAAAAAAAAGCAGTTTTCCAAAAAGGCATTCCACCACTTATATATGTTTTTAAAATTATTTATTTACCTTGGCTTTGATATGTATCCTTGGCTAACTCTGTTTAGAACTACAGGTAAAGAGTGTGGGAAAGCAAGTAAGGTGAAGAGTAGCTGTTTCACAGTTATGTCTTATGAATGAGTATATGGATCTACTGTGGCACTGGATCTTTTCTATAACGACAATTATTCAATTAACTTTGATAAAATGGTAAAAAATTAATCATGTATCTATCAAAAAACTATAAATGCATGGTCCTTCACAGAAGTAAAAACAAAACAGCACCCTGGGATGCCTGCTCTCAGTCTACAAAATTATTCTAAGTATCAGTTCTTAAAAGGCATTCTGATACCATCACATCTGTTTTGAAAAATGCATTAATTCTGAGCTTCAATTGATATATGTTTATCAACTAGCTGGTTGATTGTATATTTTGTAAAAAGATAGTATGCATTTCAAATAATATCTTATTTGAAATAAATTTTGTACACTCCTCAAAGTCTGTATTCTTCAGCTGTCAAAAGCAGTTCTTCCAAAGAAAATTGAGAGCTTGCCTATTTCCCCTGTGGATTCGTATAAGAATCAGTGTTTGAAAATTTTTTACTCAATTTCTGACACAAACAAATGATTAATAATGGAAGAGTTTTCCTGACATCTTCTGTCTTTATAAAAATGCAAAATTCTGATTCAAGTCAGATTTGCATTTGACTTTGTTGAGACTATCGTTTTTCATTTGATTGCAAAACATGAGGCTTGTGGTAAGAATGGCTTTGCATGATAACAGTGGGATCACATCTATAAATTTGAATAATTTGGACACAGTCCAAATTATTTGCAACAGCCAAACTGACTGAGCTCTCCCTGTGCATGCACCAGTGTACGTTTGAAGGCAGCTTGCACAAGTACAAATTGCTGGCTACTCAAAGTCAGAACTGATGCTTGCATGGATGTAATCTAGCAAGACTTGACCCCAAGATAGATTAAGATCTCAAATTCTGGAAGGCAAAATGTGAATTTCTAAAACGTTGAATTAACTCTTTGTCTTGTAGATAGTTGTAATATGGGAAAAATGAAAACTTAATTTGAAAGTACATTTCATTAAGTCCTGTAACAGCAGGTCAGCAGGAAACGGAGGTAAAGCAAGGCTTTGGTGAGAAACAACAGTTTAGCATGTTCCCAAAGGATAATAAACAATTCACCTCTTCCCTTTCCAGTATGGAAAAAAGGAAATTATAGGAGAATAAAGACTGGAAATATTTCCCTTACGCCACATACACATGCTATAAATATCTCAGTGTCTACACAAAGCCAAATTTTGCTAAGGGTCACAAAATATTTAAATTGACATCTATCAGGAGAAACATTAGTATGGCAAACTAGTTTCAAATGTTGACTATCAGTACAATTAGCCCACTGATCTCTCATTACTTGCTCTTCTACTGGCCTTTCTCTTCCTTGCTAGTGATCAGCTGCAAAATATTTGTGCAAAGCAGGAAACACTCCAACAGCACAAACAGGGCATCATGACTTTTAGAAAGAAAGCCCAACTCATTCCAAGGCTGAAGCTGCTTTTCCATGTCTCGAGTTACCTCTTCAGACTGTTGTCTGCCCAAGTCTCTGGTCCTTGCTGCAACCTTGTTTTTTAGATTAAGGACTTCCTGTAGAGCAAGCCTGCATAACTCCATGTTAGTTACGCACATGTTAGTGTAGAACCTTACAGCAGGAAAACCCTGTTAAAATCTTTTACAATCAGTGATTTCCCTCAAGGAGTGAAATACTGAAGTGTTTCTATAGAATATCCACTGTGAGCAATTAAGAGAGACAAAACAGAAATACCAATTGAGAGTTTTCCCTCATGTAAGATGTGCATTCACAAGAGACCATCACATCTTTTCTGTCATGTGTTCAGAATATTTAGCGCAGTTCAGCATTTCATCTAAAAATTGTTAAAACCCCACAATGTGAATGCATTTTTCAGGCAACCCTGAAAATATATTCCTTAGGTGGCACAAAATATTTTCTCAGACCTAAAAAGTATATATGCTTGTTTCCTAGAAATAAAAAGCTACTGGGGTAGCACTGAGTAATAAAAAAGATTATAAAATAATGATATATTAATTTTTAAGCTACAGTTTTAGCATATATTAGCAATATTACTTTACTTTTGTTATCTTCCTACTGCCCCAATTGCAATCAGGTAGCTCTTACCAAGACCTGCAAATACCGATGGATTTCAGCAGCTGTAGTTACATAAAGAGTATCACTTCAGCTGTACAGAGTAGCAGCTTTGTGGCTTTGCCACACCTCACCAAAGCAAGGCTGTGTTGGTGGTTAGCAAAGCACTGCTTTGCAGCAGAGCACGTGCAAACCCCTGTGCTCACAGAGCAGCACATTTTGCCCCTCTGAAGCTTGGACCCAATGCTCCAGTGCTTGCTGCAGGCACAGCATACCGTGGATTTCAATCAGACAGTACAGTCCAGGCCAGGAGCAGGTGCTGCCACTGCAGGGACAGGCACCCCGGCTGCCACACTGGGCATGGACAGCACTGGCCACCCCAGCACCCAGCCTTGCAGCAGCAGAGGTGTCTGATAAACAGGATACTGCAGAACCAGAACAATTGGGAGTCATTGTTCAATTTAGCACTGTGGCACGTCAGACACAGCAAGGTCACAGCTGAGCTTCATCTCCCAGCCCCAGCAGCAGCCATTCACCCCTTCCATGTGGCCTGTCAAGCAGCTGATGGCACACACAGGCCCCCTGAGCATCTTCTGCAGAGCAGTGAGCTCAGCCAGGGGCAGGGTGGTGCCCACAGCACCAAACACAGGTTTGGTGCCCAGGCCCACAGAACCCAGCCACACCACACCATGCACTGGGGCAGGCAGCACAGGGGAACCTGGGGCTGGGGAGTACTTCTGCCTCCAAACAAGGCTGGCCTTGCCCCATTGCTGCAGACAAGGGGCTTGGGGCTGCCACACACAGCAGCAGCTCCTACTTGACAATTCCCTGTAGCTCTGCCATGGCCAGAGGTTCAAGTGTTTAGGGTGAGTAGTAAAGATTACCAGCTTCTGGCTGGAGCCCATACAAATGTGAAAAGCCTCCACCCTGCCCAAAGAAAAAGTTTAAAGATACTAAGAAAACAAGATAGAGTTGGGAGTATGATAAATATATAAAACTGGGGCAAGGGGTGGGTGGTTGTTATCATTTGTTATCACTTGTGTACTTAGGAACGGTAACATTTAAAGGGCAGGAGATGTACATGTGTGTGCACAGCAAGCCATATTTGCCTTTTTTCCAGCTACCATGTTCCACAGAAAGCAACACTATCGGTTAATCCAAGGTTTACCTTGAGCAGTCAGAGAGAAGAGGAAGGTTTGAATAATGACCTCAAAACACAGGAAAGCTGTTCTGCCTCACTATGCAGCATCCTTCTCAATTTGGAAAGAAACACAAGTGGCAGAGGAAGTCTGAAGCATGATAGAAAGAAACATTAAAGCTTCAAAACAAGTGTACAGCTTTCCTTTTTCGGCTAGTTTTAACTGCCAACATCACTGTGAGAACTTCAGCATAACAGAAAAATCTGCACAGATTGCCTGTTGGAACCAGATGTATAAGAGCTTGGAAAGAAGAGAATTCACACTCTTCCTTGGTTGCATTTATTGTGCATGAATTTCACAGTCACATTTTACTGCTTTTCATAGAAATTATATAAATTGACATACAGAGTCACATCAAAACCTGAGTTCTAAAAACAAATAACTTTATTCCACACATGTATACTATAAAACTCTGGCTGCATTTTCAAGAAACAACAGCTAAGGAGAACAGTCTAGTGTTGGATAGCAGCAAAGCCTCCAATATTTGTTTTCCTTTGAATGAGACAACCCCCGTATTTTTTGCACACTAAACTGTCCAGGTTCTTTTAAAGTTGTGCCCTAACACCAAAGTAGGATGAATTAATTTTCCTTTCTTATATTTGACTACAAGACCACTCCTCTTAAGAGTCTTCTTCCCAGTTTTGATTAGTGATTACCATATCCCCAGAGAGGCATTGGCTTCTAAAATAATTCTTTGTCTTCATTGGTAGACAAAATAGTACCCAGAAAAATAATGTTTCTTTCACCAGCCTTAATTCACCATAAATTAAAACCAAGATTTCTTGTTTCTTCAACTTCTAAAAGATCTTTCTGTCTTCTGCTGCTTTCCACTTCCCCGCATACACCACTTCAACTTTTGAATCAAGATGCTGACTTTCTTGAAGGGCCAAAGGGAAGAGCAAGTATGTAACAAGCATTTTTGACGGTATCTTTAAAAGCATTCAACACAAGTTAGTTACCAGATCAATGGAAAAGCTCGTGCTCAAATATTTTTGCTTTGTTAGTTCAGTTGGCAGAGTAGGAGTCTTGTTACTAACACAAACTTGTGGTAATGGGATAGTCACCAGCCCTGAGGATCCCTATTAAGAGCTTTAAAGCCAGAATTCTGAACAATTTCTTATCACAACACAGGTTTTCTACCAAAATCTTGCGAGATTTACAGTTTTAGGGCACTCACCACTTTTTTATAATCCCAAGTTAGATGCCAAATTTCTCCACTTACCTGACAAAGGAGAAAAGGAGACATCTAGAAAACAAGTACCTGCATTGGATCACTGAAGTAATCCACCCCTATCCCTGGAAGTAAAGAATCAGTGACAGAACACACCTAGTCTCAGCTCCAGCAATAGAAACTGCATTTACATCCCTTGGAAAGTCAGATTTTTCTAGAGAACAAATTTGTATTCCAGAAATAAAATACTTTGGTAGCCTGAAGCTTAATGGTTACATAGCAGTACAAAATAATAGCAACAACTGGGCAAAGTTAAACCATTAACTCAGGTCCAACTTAAACTTATGAGGAATTAAAAATCCTTGAAGCTGCAGAACTTTTTTCCAGAACTGATGATTTGAAGACGATTTGAAGCCAGAGTGTCCAGTTCTAATCGGTTTATAAGTATGCAGAGCTTATCCTTCCGGCTTAACTTGTACTTCAAAATGTGAAAGATGATTGAAGAGTCACATCTGTACAAACCAGTCTGGATATTACATTACTTTACATTCCCCTCCAGAGTTCCAGCAGGAGTTTCCCAAATGCTGTTAAGTTTTGATTTGCTGTGATGTTAACGCCAACAGTCTCTTGCTGAGCAGTGCGTTGTGTCGCTGAAGATACTCTATTACATCTCCTTGCTTCTCAACTATCTCTTCTAAACTGGAATTCTCCCTTGAAGTAACAAAAGTAAATATGGGTTTCAGTAAATGACAGCAGCCTTCTAATATATGAAATATCAGAGCTAATTAACACACACTTAAAAAATTGCTTCCTTTAGTTTCATTTTTGCTGGGATCATTTAATTTTTGAGGGAAGAGGCAATCTACAACACCTATATGTCAAACTCTATTTTGCATGAGAAGGCAGGAAGACAAAGTCTGGCTAAACTTCATGCCATTTATACACAAGTGAGTTACATATTTCCTGCTAGACAGTTACAGAGTGAGGATCTTACTGTTTAAGGAACCAAGACAGACAATAAGCTAGAATTGCAGTAAGGAATGTGGAACCTTTCCCACACACATTAGGAAGGTTGTTTTGACCAGGCATAATGTTGTAGTTCAGCTGTGGGAGATTATAAGCTGTTTAAGATAGAAATTGATTAACCTGAAGTAGCATACATTTTATGCTAATATATACAGCAATATCTGTCACATACCAAGACAGCATCAGTACCAAAAAATTGTGCTACTTCAGATCTACAACCTTGTGTACAACTACCCTCCTCCCTTAAGATATATCCAGTTCTCAGATATCTCTCAATTTAACTCCAACAGAAACACTGAAACATTTAAATAAAGCTCACTTAATTGAGGGGGAAAAAGTAGAGAATTTTGTCAAATCTAATTAGGAATTTTTAAGATACAGCAAGATGAAGTACCAATGCCTGAGTGTAGTCTACTCTTTCCTTCCATATTTTTTCTCAGCTGACTTGAGAATCTGCCCTCCTAGTACACTTGTGAGCATCTTAGTGCTGAGAAAGTTGTTCCTCAGCCTTACAGTGTTTTGTAGAGGAACACTGCCCATTTCATAGTTCTTAGAAAGTGTTGAGAAGGATATTGAGTGGAAAAAAGGTTAGGTCAAATTAAAAACCTACTGTAGATAAACTGGGCAAAGTAAAGAACACAAGTTTTGGAAACAGAAAACTTGCAACATTAACCAGTAACGTGCACTGCCAACTGAAGGCTCCTGATCAGCAGCTTAGGTTGCAGAGGTCAAGATATTCAAAAAACATTCTTATAACAAGGTCAACTGAAGGGCTGACAGGATTCACTTTTCAATAGATGTTAACTCCCAAGGGAAAGAGAGTCAGAGTTGTATAGAGCTAAATTAAAATAACGGTTTTGCAATCAGTTCTCACAGGAAGTTTGCACTCTTTAATCAAAAATGAGCACAGTCTTTTCCTCAGCTGGTCATTGTTGCAGACACATTCCCTGGGCATTTGAGAATTTCTCAGGGGAGAAGATGAATAGGAAAGAAATGAGGTCCACCATGCAATCACCATGGTTTTTATATCAAAATGGAAGTCAGACATGGTATCAAAATTCAAGACAATTCTAAATCCTTCCTGTATCCTGGTTACCTACTTCCAACTTCCATAAAAGCATGTGCATGCTGCATTTGTGAAACCAGGGAAAGTCCCAAAGTATTAGTCATCTCTCATTAGTCAACCTTTCAAGAAGGCAGCACATATAGAAGCAAGTCATAGTATATTAGAAAATCTCCAATTCTTATACAGAAATCCATGATCTTTTCAATTACTAGTTTTTATTAAGTCATACCAGGCTGATTTCAGCAACTGGAAAATGACTGAGCAGGTGGCAGGTACACAAAGAACAAATGAAAAATAAGTCTCAGTGCCTGGGACAGTCTCAGTTACTATCGGACAGCTTCTACTCTCACTGAGACCTTCTTAAGTGCCCTCCACACCTTAAAAGTTCCTTCCAAAACTCAAAATGCATTCCAAATCCATTGCTAAAATCTCATGTCCAACTGCTGGCACAGAACAGAGCTGCTCAGTTTTCTTCTTTGTCTATCAATTGCCCACAATGTATCTCCTTCCCTGAAAAGAACTAGCTGAAGCAGCTAGGCTTCTGTAGGCCTGCTTTAAGTAACAGTGTAAGACAACAGTATCTTTCCTTAAACCCCATATAAAATGAACTAAACTAGATTAAGCACAGCTATTTATAGTAAAGATTAATGTAACCAGCCATAAATGGTCAAATCACCTCCATCCTTATGTTTGAGGATCCTTCTGTACCATAGTAAATTGTCATTTACTACAGAGGAAGTACAAGACTGCTGCATCTCATCTGTGCATCTAAAATGGGAGGCTTATGCACAGTTCCTTCAGAACTGTTATTCCCACCTCTGGTTTAACTGACAAGTTTAAGATTGCATGGAAGTCTACAGGAAATCATGTAATTCCATTCATGTTACCTGTATAGGCTGAACACAGCACAACATTAATACAGAAATCTTACCTGAATCCAACTTCTGAGGTAATTTGACTAGGGTAGGCATACATCTTTTCTTCTTCAATTATGTCAGGTCTTGGCTTGGCACGATTGAAGTTGCTTATTTTCACTGCAAGAAAGCTTTATAAATTAGTTGGAAAGTGGGGAAAAAAAAAAAAAAAGAAGCTTTAAGACCAGAGTCCAAGTTATGAAAATCTGTAACAGATGATCCTAAGATGACCTCAGGATAGGAGATGGAAAGACAATAATGGAATTTGAGAAATGGGAAAGCAAAAGCAGCCCTGAATGGGGAAGCTTGAGCATACTGCTTAACATCTGCAAAGTTTAATCTGTCACCTAAGAGAGGGTGAAACATTAGTTGCCTTTTACAGGGTACCAAGATTCAGTCTCCAAGTTTAGGAAAAACTAAGTAACATGCCATAAAAAAAACTGTAAGAAGTTTTGTACTGGTAGCTGATTCAGAACTTCCAGCTTAAGCTCTTCAATAAATACTACTTTAACTAGACTAGCTGCAGTGAAGCAGCAGCTTGTTTGCCTGCTCAGACGAGGGCAGACTTGCTACAGAAAGCCATTGTGAACCAAGCACCCTTGGCTATCAAACCCAGAAGTCATTCCTGGGCACCTGTGAATAAAGTTTAAGGCTAAATTTAACAGATGTATGGGTGGGACGGGTGGGAAATGTTGTAGGCACCCTCTGCATTATTTCAAAAAGGAAGCTGAAAATATTTAAAGCCATTCAATGTCAGATCCTGATTCAGAGAAAATATCTAAATATCCAGAGTACGCATTTGGGACTCTGCAGTTAGGGCTGCTTGTGAAACAACGCATCTAATGCCACAAAAAACATTACAGTGCAGCTCTGTGAGAAATCCACACTACTGTAACAGAGGAGTGTCCTTACAAGTCAGCACTATGATGGGGTTTATTACAGGCCACCCTGCTAAAACAATGCTGAGACCCTCCAGAGGTTAACTACGAGTTAGGCTCAAAGGTTAGTTATTTCTATGATGGTATTTCTCTACAAATAAAACCACAAAGGAATGGACATGGAATTCTCAACATGTGTTGTTTGTGGGAATGTTGGTCTTTTATTCAAGTGATATTAGAGGTATGTGAGAAAGTAATTAAATACATATATTTAGTAAGTCATTTAAAGCTTTACTCCCTATCCTAGCAGTAAAAAACTTAGAATAGTAAGCTGACATTTAGAGCTGTCTGTATCGTACTTCATTCCATGCACTTTTACCTCACTTGAACGATTTATATATGTCAAGTCCATTATAGGTCAATCACAGCAATTCCTTGTAGATTTCTGAATCTCTGCATCCTACAGCTATATATACACACACTGCTGCATGGAGATAATTTTAAGGAATGCAGTAGTCTTTCACAGGATATTGTCTACCATACAATTCATAAACAGGTCCAACAAGCAAGAGAAGTACCTAGAATTACAGTCAGGTGTTCCTGATTTGTGAGACAATTATTTAACAGAAAATAAGTCAGGTACATGAACCTTTTACAGATAAGCATTTATGTCTCATTCTCATAGCTAAATAATTACCTCACTGTGATGAAACAATATATAAAATGGTGCTGCCTTCTCTCCAAAATTGTACAAAACTAATACAAAAAAGGGTGGGCCAGTAGTTTTTAGTGTAAATTTACCTTAGTCTCCCCATTGTTGCTCAGCTGATACTATCTTAGCGGTATCTGCTAAGTGCTTGCCTTGAAGAGGGGAATTCTCAACCTCAGCAGATGGCTGCCCTTAAAACTATCCCATTAAAGAAGCATCGTGCTTCCACTCAGTCACATACTCTGCTCCAGGAGAAAAAACTGACCTGAATATCATTATTACTACAGATTCTCAGGGTATTTTCAAAATTGTCCAAATACATTTGTTTTGCCTCAGTACAACCTTAACTTGATATTAAAATGTTGAAATTTTAAAAGTTGAAATTTTAAATGTTGTTTAAATATTACCTTAAAACCCACCAGTACAGATAAGACAGACATGCAAGCAGTCTCTCACCTTACCTCAACAAGCATTGGGATAGAAAACACAAATTACACTGCTCTCTGGAAAAACAACTTAGGGTGACTGGAAGTCTTCCTCATCTTGCAGCAGGTGTAAAGTCACATAAAAATTAACCCTAGCTTTGTACAGCAAGCTTTAGAGAATGAATTTTACATTGATTTGGGGCTGCTCAAGAGAAGGCAGCTGTTGGTAGAACACACTGCCTTACTCCTTCCTTGCAATGCAACTCTTCCCCTTAGTTCCAGGATTCACTGGACCCTTCCTCAACCCTCTTTGAGCTGCAAAGCACAACACTGCACCCCACAACTTCCTTATTTACCAACATCTTTTGCAACTTTGCATAGTTTTGCAAAGTTTAAAGGCAAGTCTTTTATCAAATCATTGTAAGTTACACCAAACCTAAAGCCGACAACCTTACAAACCAACAGTGATAGCACAAACATGGTTAATGAATTTGAAGGTCACAGGGACTGGCACAAGTACAAGTCAGGAAACAATACGCTTTTGGTGACAAATAAGCAGAAAAATAGTTTGAGAGTTTTTACAGAAGCACAAGCTCAGACTTTACTACTATGCAGGTCATCTTTCTTGCACTTATCCTTTTTGGTCAAGGTGAGAGTCACACAATGCTGTTCTTTGAGCTCCAGGAGGCCTTAGGGCTAGAAATAGCATTTCTCTGGAATTCCTGACATCCTATTAAAGTTTTACAATTTATCTCTTATTTCCCGAGTTTCCCAGGAAAGTAAGTATGCGTATGCAAAGAAGGGATGATCTCCAGCATTCCTGGAATAGTTTTCCAGCACCCATGATTGCTTTCCCTCATCACTTTCTTTATTCTTACAGAGGACAGTCAGTCTACTGGTGCCACACTGGGCCATTGAGGGAAAGCCTGACAAGCCTGCAGCATTCAGGCTTCTGCACACTTGTAAGACAAAGACATAGTTTAGGGCTGGGACCTGATTCCTTGGCACATTTTTGATGCTGTTGCAGGAGAGTCAGAATAGGTTTTATTTCCTAGATGAGCAAGCTAGTTGGCAGTATTTCTCTGTGTGCCATTGCATTACTATGAACACACCAAAGTTTTCTTTTAAGCATTTACTTATCAGCATTTTCGATAGCTTTGCAAAGTTTAAAGGCAAGTGTTTTATCAAGTCTTCATAAGTTATACCAAACCTAAAGCAGACAACAGTGACAGCACAAAACAAAGCCTCACAGTTTTATAAAGCACTACAGTGTTTTGATATGATCACAGCTTCCAAAACCCATGCATCTTTTAAATATTCATTAGAAGGAACCTTCAATTTTAGTGTCAAAGAGAAACTGAAGCCTTTGGGGTGGGACCAGGGAAAGAGGAAGAGGCTGGAAAAGGCACAATCACACAATCAGCTATGCAAACCCCACATGTAAATCTCAGACACCGGTTCTGACTAAGCCAGCTAGCTCTTACTGCTTCACAGCTTGTGGTGCATGCATTTGAGAAACACTGATAAACAGACAAACCTGTTCACAGGACACTTTGAATTAATTAGGCATTTATTGCCACTTCACTGGATTAACAGCTTTGAGATAACATGGAGCTTTCATTTAGCAGCCCTTGGAACCAAATCAAGCCTGACAACCTTTCCCAATTTGTTTTGGATTTGCCTTAGTTCTCCTTCTACAAGCACAGAATCGTTTTGTATTTATAATGGTAGTTAAATGCCTCGGGGTACCACAAGTGAACTACTGTGAGGGCAAACAAACAGCTGAGTACCAGCTATAATGAATGTCACAAAGAAGGCTAAGCTTGCCTCTCTCACCTGTGTAAATCACTAAGCATGTCAGGGAACTAATCATCTCCAGGCTCAGGACTCCCAGGATAAGATACAGGTACACTTTGCTGTGATCAGGAAAGGAATGCTGCACCGACAGAATCAAGAGCAGGGCTGTATTACCTAGAAAACAAATGTTATATTTTAAAGATTTACTAATTTTATTAGCTACTGAAAATTAATTCATGCTTTCTCATGCCCAGTATCTGCATTTGGCTGCAACACTTCAGTAATGCTTTTCCATTTCACACCATGCTTGCCCCTTCAGCTAATTTCCTTAACGTGCAAGCTTATACCTGCTGGCAGCAAAATGAGGTCTCATTTCAGCACATGCTTGTAATGGTAGACAATTGGGAGTTTTCTTATAGATTCTTCTGACTTAAAAAAAAAAAGAGTGGAAGAAACACACTAGAAATACCTAAAATAAGTACATGGACCTAAAGTGTTTCTGACTTTGATGCTATTCACCTTACTCATTCTTTCAATTCCTAAGAGATCATGCAAGCCAGCTGAAAATGAGGGAGTATTTTCCTTCAAGTAGTGGATTTAAAATATATTTAAATTAGGCTAACAGAGCAAAAAACCAAAAACCCTTAACACCTTCCTTTCAAAGCCAACTTGCATAGGCGTCCACTTGCTATTATCTTAATACTTGAACATAACTGAAAGTTTAATTGAAATTAGTACAATTAGTCAAGGAGAAAAAACCTGAGTTACAGGTCTAAAATCTTTTCTGATACTGAGTGTGAAGTGTTTTCTTCCTTCCTGTAAAAATGTGTCAGACCAGTGTCTGGATAAAGAACTAAATTTAAAAAGACCTAGGGAACTGTGCAGTTCTCTTTCCTGCTGTGTCAGTCAAGTGAAGGAAGTGGTATCAGCAGTCATTACCATGGCAGGAAGCTTGCAATAATGGAAGAACTACCTTCTGAACAACACATGATCAAAATTCTACAGCACACACCTGATTGCATCTGAACATTCACAAATGCCCAGAGTTTGTCTAGTAGGGGAGAAGTGGGCTCCATCTAAGACTGAAAGCAGGGCAAAGCATTGCCAATTACACTGCAACAGGCAGAAATAATCCTTTACCTCATTAAGCCTCCTGTAGCCTGCTTTTGTCACTGCACTCCAAACACTTCTACATCTTCAGAGCTCTATCTAGTGGCCAGAGCCTGAA
This sequence comes from Zonotrichia leucophrys gambelii, assembly GCF_028769735.1. Taxonomy (NCBI): domain Eukaryota; kingdom Metazoa; phylum Chordata; class Aves; order Passeriformes; family Passerellidae; genus Zonotrichia; species Zonotrichia leucophrys. Next base: position 20,542,301 of record NC_088173.1, on the reverse strand, counting down.
GTGTTGCACATTTATCAAGATGACTAGCTCTTTTAGAGACTGTGAGGAAAGAAAGCTAGATACCTATACAGAACAGGACCATTCACTTTTTAGTTCTGGTGGAAAAAAGATCTACTCCAGGAGAGAGGTGCAATTATAAGAGGCAAAAATACTGTAGATGCCATTGCTCCACCCTTTTCCACTGCTATTTGTAGGGAAAATCCCCTTAAGATAGATGGATTTAAAATTTGAAAGTGATTTGTAGAAAAGCTTCACCAATTAGGTGCACCAACACTTTACAGCTAATCTTGCCAGAGATGTAACTTAAAAATATAGTTAAATAGTTAAACTTCTGTACACCACCTTTTGTCCATAGAAAGTAGAGAAAGGTAGTCAGATACAAAGCTGACTGTTACACATCCTGTGTGAAGGTCAGAAAATTGGTTATTTCACTAAATTCAGAGAGCTGTTGGGCAACAAGCAATTCATCTGTTTCTATGTGGATTGCTGAGCTTGAAAAGAAGAGTAGCACACTTCCTGAAAGGACTAGCAGGCCTCCCACATATCCAACCAGACAAATGGATATGCAAATCAAATCACTAGCAGTCAAACACAATCCTTGCTGACTGAACACTCCGTGGCTGAAGACTAAATGCTAATGGCTAAATGTTTTACTCAACCTCACAGTGTAAGCATTTTTGCACTACTAACAGTTCCTTACAACCTACACCTGGCAGACCAGAAAGATCAGTACAGGGGTTCATCTGACTAAAGGATAATTTGTAAGTGCCCATAGGCAGGTTTGTAAAAGTTCATAATATAGAATACACAATTATATATAACCTGCTCAGTCTTTTATTAGATAGAAAAAACCCCAAGTTCACTTCACCTGTGGCATGTATCAGCAGTGGAAGCCTTTTCAGATGCCTTGTTGATCGGTATATGGAGAAGTAACCTCTTCTTCTGACTCTGCTGTGGTGGTGCTGCACGAATCGTTCAAAACAGACATGCAGAACCCACAGAACCACTTTTGCAATTATTATGACAGTCTGCACTTTAAGTGGGTGCGTGTAGTTTCCAGGGCACTTATCTTGGTTTGGATTGGGGTAAGAACAAAACATAGCTGCTAAAAATGCTAGAACAACAAAAGCAACCTGGAAGAGAAAGGAAGAGAGAAAAATCTTTAAAGTCAACATTTAGCTATATACATGAAAAAACCCCTGAAACAGAAAGCCAGGATTATGTACTTAATTCATTATGCATTACTTTCTGAATTGATTTTATTAGAGTTGAGGTAACATATAAAACATTAGACACTTGCTACAACCACTACATGTCACTCTGGGAACATACAGATGACTGAAATTGCTACGCAGTAAGATTGAAGTCCAGCAGGGAAGATTGAATTCAAGCAGTCTCCAGGAGAACAGAGCTGGTAATTGTCACCCTTCCAAGAATTTCAACTAAATCAATTTCACTCTTCCTTGCGTCTTCATAGTGAATTTATTTCATTTCTAGACCCTCTTTACTATGCCTTTTTACTTTAAAGAAAACTTGATTTATGCTCCTAGAAAAGAGAAATCACATCTTTTTAAGACTCATGCAATTACACTGAAGAGCCTGTCCCACAGAGCAGTATTATCTTATCGGTACATTCTATATTTCCTGAAACTGACATTCCCCAAAATTGACATTTCCTAAGTGAAAATCAACACTTTCCCACAGCCACTGAAGATCATCTCCACTTTGACTTTAGAAAAGTAAATCATCAGAGTAACTTAAAGTGAATTATTAGCACTGGGTAGGCATCTTTGCCAAATCGTAATCATTCCTTAGTATATTTACCATCATATTTTTCCATTTTACCTTTTTACTTATGTCAGTAAAACCAGACAGATTGTCAGAGTGCATATATAGCCAGACTGTGTATATACTAATCCTTTCAGACTACTGCCATTGTGCCATAACTTTTCCTGTCTTCTAGACTCCTCTCCAAATTTTCAGCATCAGCATTAGCAATGAACATTAGCAATATTTTGGCCAATTAGAAAGCAAAGCTGAGGATGCATATTATCTGTAGTGTATGTATACACACAGGGCTTTCTTAATATTTATAGAGTTTTGTCACAGAAAATGTTTTCTCTACTGTGATCATTCAATGAACAAGAGCAACGTTATACTTTCTCATCCTGGTTCATTCTACAGAACAGGAATATTTTTAAAACAGAACTGTAAAGAAAAACCACTCCCACCAATACAGAAATAAATGGAGAGCTACTAATATACAAAACATAAAGAAATCAATTTATCTCAAGTCTATAAATGATTTCTAATACACTTAGCTTAAAAAAAAAAGTGTCAGATGTTCTGCATGTCATAACTGACAGAAGCAACACCTCAGAACTGAAGACAGATGAAAGCACCCAATTTTCCTTTGCTGCCTTTGTCTCCCTACTTAGTTCTATGAGTATTTAAGATCCCACTGCCCCCTTTTCACCCTCTTGAACTTGTAATTCCTATTTTTGTACTTTCCTCAAGCAACACTCTTCACAGAAATTAAGTTTTCAGAACCATTTAATTACTCTTGAGACAAGCTGCCCTTAGCTTGCTCAGGTTGTGACCAGAGTTAGGTAATTGTGAAGGGAGCAAGAAAGGGGAATAATTTTCACACAACTGTCAATACCTAAAAAAGACTTTACAGAGGACAGATAGAATAGAAGGTGGAAGAAAAGAAACTTAAATCAAAATAAGAGTGTACCCTACATTATCCCTAAGACCATTACTTCAAATACAAATTAAATACCATATTATCTTGAGATAGGTTAAGTTGCTAGATTAAGAAGTTAAATAAGAGGCAGGTTTATCATTTGTTTAATCTATTACTATACCATCTTCTTTTCTTACAAAGTTAAGAATAATTCAGCTATTTTATTTGATCTGTTTGCTGTTTTGTTTGCCATTTTACAGTAGTGATACAATTAGTTCTACTTCTTCCAGGTGTTAGGAATACATTTCAGTAAAGAAAATGGCTATATTAAACTGATGCAAGCAGGAATGACCTAGCATTGCATCTCTACTAAACTACTACAGCAGTGTATACAAGAGGAAACAGGAAGCTGGCATTTAGAGTGGTATTTATTAAATATGTTTTGCTTGCATTGTCAGGAAGTTTAATAATAGGTGCTTCACCCCACACATATTTTTACATAAAAAGTTATTCTTATAAAGAGTAGTATTTAAGTTCCATTTTGTGTATGTGCACAGACAGAATAAAAGAAAGAAAAGATTAATATAATGAAATTATTTCTAGCCAGTACACTTCACATTGCTCTCCAGCCTCCTGATGGGAAGCTTTCAGAAAAGCAAGGCTTGGCAAAAGGAAAGGCATTCAAAAACCCAGTCCTACCACAGCCCAGCACATCCTACCCATTTCCAGAACTGTATGTAACTAGGCAGCTGCATCACAGCAGCTATTTTGCTACCTAACTCCACTTCTTGGCACAGGAAGGTGGAGAAGAAATACTCCAAGTTACACACAAATTGCTTTAGAGATGCATTACAGATTTCCCACATAACACCATGATGGCTTAACTTCTCCAGGACTTTTACCCCTTTGGCAGGCTGTGCATCAGAAGCTACCCTGGCCACTCTCCACATTCCACAAGGTTCATGCACGTTGGCAGAAGCACTGGGGAAGGATATCCAATTGTTTTGCCCACCCATCTTTTCAGTGAGAAAGACAGTGCCACTCAAGGTAGCAATTATAATGCTGTTTTGCCAACAGAAAAGGATACTTCTCCATTTTGCTCCAAAAACCAACTGGTCACTGAAGCAGGTTCAGCAACAAGACCTAACCTATGAAATGGCATGTTGACAGATGCCACAGTAGTTTTCCCATTTCACCTAACCACCATTTGCAGGAGAGAGGAAAAAGTGGGAGGATAATAGGCAGCAGTTTCCTAGGATCTGGATGACTGACATTTGGCTGCATTAGTTATGGTAGTAGGAGGAACATTTCTTGATACTACTACAAGGCCCACAAAACAGCTACTCCTAAAATTAGAAGTCTAAAGCACATTGAACAACTGCCCAAAGAGAGACCTTAGAGGCTGGTATGTGCTTTTAAAGTCCTGGCAGAGAGCATGTTTTCAAGAGCACTGGGCACTGCATTTTGTGTTTGAGATCTAATGAAGCCCTAAAACAGCTCGTGTCACTGGTACTACAGAATCACAGAATTTAGGTTGGGAAAGACCCTTAAGATCACCAAGTCCATCCTTTACTTAAAACTACCACATCCACCACTAACCCATGTCCCTAAAACACATGAAAGTGACATTTCAGCCAGATCTTAGGCTCTGAGCTCTTCAGCCTTCCTTCTTCATATCTGGTTGCCACATACCCACAAGCAACAACAAGCCTCTTCAGCTTATCAAGAAAAAACTCATTACTACGCAGGTCTCTGCTTCTGTCTACCAGCCTCCATAAATGCCTAGATACTGTTCTGTATTTATGCTTTTTGCTCTCAACCTCCAGAAGTAAGACCAAGAAGTAACATTTGGATTACTTTCTTTCTCCATCCACTACTATGCAACACCCCCCGAGCAAGTCCAGCTTTAACTGTTTAGTTACCTTCTCGCTGAAATTAGGTTTGCTCTCAGAAGGAACAGCATGAAAATTATCTCAGCCCTCTATAACTAGCATAGCACTTCAATATATTATTTTTAAATAATATTATTTTTAAATTACAATAATACTGTAATTTAATGCTATTTTTAAATTACAAAAGGCAATAATATTATTCTTAAATTACACTTCCAACAGCACAGAAGAGCTACTATTTAAAATGCTCTTCCTACTAACAAGATGTATCACAGCACCAACAACAAGAAGGCAGAAAGTATTTGATAGCATACACACTATCAAAATTGATTGGCAAAGTGGACCTCACTGGTTTGGAAGAACAGCCAGTGTACGCAATTCACTGTCATATCATCCAAATTCTGTCACATGAACAGTGGATTCTGAAGGATTCAGAAGAGAAATGGCAAGTATCTTAGGGAAATCATGCTTCTTAAACTTACATGTATTAGCAACAAGAAATTGGCAAGGAGAACTGCTGGGATAGCATGAAATCTTGGCCTCAGCTGGGAATGCAATGTATGAGACGAAATGAGTGGTGCATCCAGTAGAGGATCATCTTCCAAACTCTGTGTTATTTCCAAGGAGCCCTGAATCACAAGGGGAAGACAAACAAGAGCAACAGGTAAGCTATAAAAGTAAAGTACAAAGGTTCAGGAATTTCCTCTTAGCAAATCAAGCCTTGAGGGGGAAAACCCCTACTAGGTCAATATCTTGAAAAAGCTCTTAAACTCCAGGTAAACTCTCATCCCATCTTTATGTGAGAACTCACATCCCTGAGAAATCCAACGCTAATCTACTTCCTAGAATCACACTGAGCCTTCAGGAACTTCAGTTTTTAAAATGTAATACAAGTATCTGAGCTTCAACCCTGAGATGTCAGAAGCATCAGTATACTTATGGGAAAAAGTGACAAAGACTTTCTCACATGCTTTATACAGGTACTGCAAAACTCTTTGTTGTTCTTACTTTTGTCTGACTACAGTTGGAGGCAACAACAAAGTTGCAGTGTAACAGTAACAATTTTGAGTGTTCAGCGTCTGATACTACTGGCATGCCAAAACACCTGCAGCAGTAACTAAAGCAGAACTCAGGCAGGAAAGAAGCAGAAGCTCACAGAGGGAAGAAGGTGCTACCAGGTGCTGAGCAAGACATTCTCACCTACACTAGAGAGAATGCAGCCTGCTCGTGTCATGTTGGAGCCAAGCATTAGTTCTTGGACTTCACAATCAGCTCAAATATAGTGTTCTTTACTAAGCAGAAGGTAAAACTAAGTATGGGTGGAGGGAAAAGCTTTGGACAAGGAACTTGCCCCATAGCTATGCATCCCTGCTCCATTAGGCCAGGACAACGTCACTCAATACATAGTAAGTGGAACATACACGAGGTACTATGATGGCCAAAACTGCTAGAGTTTCTCCCTTAGCATCCTGTTACATCCCTTGCCTCACAGGAGAAAACAGCTCAACATTTCCACTCAAGTTTTGACTGCTGATCTTCATGATACCAACCACAGCCCAGAACAAGAAGACAAGGGCAGACCCTATCCCACTCCAGACTTCTGATGTGTCAGGTTTCACCAGGCCATTTACTGATTTATAAAGTGAGGACCCTCTGCCATGAGAAAAAGCAGCATAAGCCTCAAGACAAATGAAACATGCCATCCTTCTAGATACTAGCACGGGAAGAGAGGGATTAAACCTAAGTTTATACCTCATGTTAATTAGGACAAAGTGATTGTCTCCCCAGAGTTATTTCACCTGCTGACAGCTGCCTACAGTGAAGGAAATCGTCATCAAGAGTTATTTCAGTCAACAAGCAGTTTTATTTTAGAACTGTGAACACTACACCTGCCCTGCCACACAGGAGTGTGAACAGAGCAGCCTCAGCTATTTGACACCTTTTAATTAGCCCAGCCTTTGACTGAAAATGACCCCTACTGAAATACCTGCCTGGTAAAATGACAATTTACTGCACACCTAAATGTCTACAAATGGCACTCCTCTTTTGGCACTGATATAAAATCTAGAAGCATGAGAGCAAAGATGCCTTGTAGCCCTCCTTTACCCATTTTCACAGGCCAGGTGTCACTTTAAGCTCTGAGAGCAAGGACCAGCACTCCAGCAGCCAAGGCATCTCAACTAATTATTTAGATTTCACATTTTGTAAAAAATCAATTACTATGAGGGTGGAGAGACACTGGAACAGTTGCCTGGTGAAGCTACAGATGCCCCATTTCTGGAAGTGCTCAAGGCCAAGCTGCGGCTTCGAACAAGCTGGTCTAGTGGAAAGTGCCCCTGACCATAGCAGGGGGGGTTGGAAATAGATCTTTAAAGAACCTTCAACCCAAACCATTTTATGATCACAGAATCAGTAGTGGGGTTAACAGCTCACATCTCCCACAAACCCAGCAATTCTTCTTAGGACAATAACCTTTGTCTCATGGGAACAAACGATTCACCATTTCTGCATTTCACTATTCCCTCATTTCTATGAAGGATCAGCACACTCCTTCACAGACAAAGCTTTATCAGAGCTGTGACCAAGCTACTTTCTCACAAGACTGGCTACAGTCCATCTTTGTATCCTAAAATACAACTAGTATTAGGAAGCACTAGATTACACAATCTATTCAAAGAGATTTTATTACATGGAGAGGAGGGGAATTAAACCATGGGACATGATGATCCCATGCAGTCAATCTGACATAAAGAAAATCCAGTAAGTGTGCTTCCTTACTGGAGCAAACACTGGTTTTATTTAACTAAGATGAGCCACAGCCACAGTTGGCAAAAGCCAAAATGCCTTAAATCCAGACCTGCTTGGCACTGCTGCTGAGCACAGGTTAAAGCTCTGGCCTCCTGGCTCCCTGATCCAGCATGTGACCGCTGCCACAGCAGCCCAGCGCCGGCAGGAGGAGGGCAGGCAGGAACAAGCCACAGCCAGCAAGCCTCGCCCACGCAGCCTTCCAGCTGGGGCGGGGAGACACATTCAAACAAACACAGAAACGCCGTGCTCATGCCAGCCAACAGCACATAATCCAGAGATGGCACAGACAGGATCCGCCTGTGGAAAAATAACCCAGAAAAGAAAGGAGCCACACGAGCAGCCCCGATTAGAGGCTAATAACCTCGATTAAAAACAAGCCCAGGCCCAAATGCCTCGGGGATACTTCAAGCCCGGCTGGGGAGAGGCAGCGCGGGGAGCGAGGGGCCGCGCCGGCCTCCGCCCTTCGCACAGGGCCACTGGGGACACGCCTGGGCCGGCGGGCGCCCCCGGAAGAAGCAGATACAGCCTCGGGCTCCAGGACGGAACACAGCCAGGAGGAGGCGGAAGGAAGGGACGGCACGAAACACGAGGCGCTCGCCCGGCGGCGCCCACCCTCAGCGGCAGCCCGGCCGCTCATCCGGGCGGGGTCCCCGCGGCCGCGGCCCCGCTCCCGCCCGCCGCGCTCACGTTGTCCAGGTCCTGCCGCCGCCTCCCCGCCGTCAGCGCCATCGCCGCTTCCCACCACAGCGGCCCCAGCGGTGTTTAATGGACGCCCCCGGTGCGGCCCTGCCGCCACGGGCAGCGCCGCCGCCCCGCCCCGCCAGCAGCGCCCCTGGCCGCCATTGGGCCCGCGCGGCGCCAGCACCGCCCCGGGGCGCGGCCCGGCCGGCGGAGGAGCCGGGGCCGGGGCCGGGGAGGGGTCTCGGTCTCGGGCTGAGGTCCGGTCCCGCCGCCCCGGCACAGGTCCGTGCCCCCCCAGCCCGCCCTGGGGTGCCACGCTGCCCCGTGGCCGTGCTCGGTGCAGTTCTCTCTCAGCCCGAGCCTGCATTCCAAACGGAGAGCACTTAGAGCAGGCTCCGGGCTAGTGTCCCTGCGGGGCCGCGGCTCGGGGGGCAGCGCTGGGAGGGGAAAGCGCCCCAGTAGCAGGTGGTTGGCCAAGGTGTGGGGTAAAGGCAGCGTGGTGCTGGTGCCAGCTTGCAGTGAAGTGTTTTCTCACTTCCGATTGGTCTTGCAGAAAGCATGGAGCCTATGCAGCTAGTTACTGTTTCCAGTGGATCTGGTCACCCCTTCAGATCAGGAAAAGTTTTAGCATTCATGAGGCACTTTTACATTTTCTAAGTTATTTTTGGCCCCGTTGTATATTTTGGGAAGAAACACGTTTTCTTTGAAACTTGTCCTTGGTAATTTCATTTTCTAACCCTTTGTGATCACACTGAGACAGACTGTGGCCACTGACAGTGTCCAGACTACTCCCTTATGGATCTCTGTCTTATTGGCATTGACAGCCTTGTGTATTCTGCATACTCCTCAACCACTTATTTGTGCTTAGTTATTATTTGGTAATTTTTAGCCTCTCTGACATTTTTCAGCTATAACCTCTCTGAAATGAGAAGGATCAGAATGACACACTGTTCAAGCATGTGCAAAGTATGAATTTCCAAAGCATCATATTTGTTATCTGTTATGTACTCTCTTCCTCTGCTAATGTTTCTTAACCTTCTGTTTGTTCTTTATGAACGTCCCTTAAGCGTCAGTTAATGCTAGTGAGGCCTCTGAACAGGATCAAAGCTGTTAGAGGGCTCTGAAAGACAAGTAAGATTGTATCCTCTCCAGGTTGTAATTGTTCTATGTGTACTATTCAAGAGAAGCCAGGACTGTCACCCTGAACAGCTACAGTGGCTCTATCTCTCTTGAAAGCATGTTGAAGTGCCAAGAGGTGAAAATGCTCTTGAGGTATGAGCTTCTTCAGAGAAGAAGTTCCAAGTTTTTTATCTCAATTTCTGTGACTTTTCCTGGCTATCTTTTACTAGAAAAAAATTCTCAACTGAAACCTCCCACCCAGAGCATTTACATTCATCCCTTGCATTCATTTGTTTTGTTTAATGCAGATACACACATTTAATGAACTGGACATCTATCTTAAATTAAAAAGAAGCTTTAAACTTGCTGGTTTGACTCAGATAAAGTCCAGCTCCTGTGATAAGCGCATGCTCTGTTCCAGTTTATCAGCCTAAATGTTCCTTTTTCCTCCTCCTTATTGTGCTTCCTCTTTATTTTTTCATTCCTGACAAGAACACAGATCCTACTGCTCAGCAAACAAAAGTTTTCAGTGACAGTGAAGTGAGGCCACAATTTGCATACATGTATGTAGTGCGTGTAAGACATGTCATTAGACAAGTGTTTAAGATAAAATCAAAAGAACTAATTCTTCTAACTATTCTTCTAGCTGTAATTTTAAAATCCTAATGTCCCAGTAAGTTTACATTTATTACCACTCTTTTGAATAGCTATAACTTTGTATATAATTGTAAACCTTGTTTTTTACTGAATGGGAAATTAAGAGTTCTCAAGGGACTATTGAAGAGCCCAGTTAGGGAAAAAATTGCAAGTTTAAATATTTGAAGTGCATAAATACTTACTGCATATAACACCAGTTAACATATTCAGAAGTATGTGATTACCAGTTTCAACTGGTTTATGTAAAACGTGTATGTAGTCTCTATAGTAGTAGTCTGCTCTTGTTCTTACTAGATCACTCAATCTTTGCTTTGGTTTTGATCTATCATTTTAATTACTAGATTCACAGTATTTTTTATAGTGAGAGGTTTCAGTGATGAAGATAGGTTCTAATAAAGTAACATTCTCTTCTACTCCATTCCATCTGTTCCATCTTCCTTCAAATTTTGCAGACATTGTAATTTAATCATACCCAAACTTGCAAGTCTGGCTCCTGAAGCATGATCTAAGCTGGGCAGTCTAAAACAGATAAAGATATGGCCTGGTCCTAAATGATTTCCACTGCAATTCCATCAGTAATGATGAAAGTATCTGCTAAGGGTAAGACAAAAAGTTGTAGTATGGCCCAACAATGCGGTGCTGCCCTTAGGGAAAGCTCTACTTAGGCATTAGATGCACAGGAGTAAATGCTCTACTTAGGCATTACCTTTGCCATATCAGTAATAATTACAATATTTGGGGACTAGCTGTCACAATTGTATCCTCACAAAGAGACGTAATATCTACTTTTCTTCCTCTCAGTTTCACGTAAAATTTGGCATGAATGGAAACAGGATTGAGCTCACAAACTTCTTCACATTCAGCTATAAGATATAATTATCATTACTGTTTCTTTTTTCATACTACAAGTACAATTAGTACTTAAACTGTATTCAGTTCTATGTAAAGAATACAGTCTCTGCTTGGAGAATATGGGGTTGTGACAGATCCCAACATTACTTAAAATACAAATGGGAAGTGAAAAGGTAAAAATAATAGTAGAAAATTTTATTTGCATAAATTGGCTGTAATAATCCTGAAAGCCATACTGTAGTAAGTGCAGTCTATGTTCTAGCCTCATATTGCAGACACTTCAGAAGTACTCATTTTATTTCAATCTCCTGTAAATTTTTGAGATCCCGTGGAGGTTAAAAAAACAGTTCACTGCTGAATATGTTTAATACAAAGGAACCTTTCACTCCTTGTACACTTTCAGATTTTCACATCATGTAAGTGATGTGAAAATCTGAAATCAACTTTTTGTGTTGAGCAGCATGGGGCTATTTATGCATGGTAATTATGTAATCAAAAACTGCCACTTGCTATGCAGACTTTGCTTCCTGAGTAAAATGCCCATTAAAAATTCTGTGCCCTTTAAATGCAAGCTCTTGAAAAGAGAAGAGCGTTACACTGGTAGTGATAAAAACTCTTTCAGTCTTTCACCGATTAATGTACAAATTTGAATGCTGGAGGATTAGTGTGCCCAGGGGTTACTTCAGCTAATCTGTTAGTACAAATGATTTTGCAAAATGATTCTGCATAATGTCCATAATGAATTCCAGAGTTAGGACTGATGAAAAAGGGTAGATAATATGGCTGTAGAGAGAATTTGGACTGCTTTATGCAGATGAGACAAAGAGTGAAATAATAGCAAAGAGAAAAATTGTGAAAAACAGAATGGGCACTCTTGATTACTTTAAAAAAATTTACTGATTTCTTATATATATTAAAAAGCAAATAAATTGGGGTTAAAGAAAGGATACAACTTTTCAATTTCATATCTATTTTTAAAAATACACACCAGAAGTATAAAAGTTCAGAATTAACTATCACAATGTATCTTACTTTATGCTAAAGATGAGTTTGAGTTTTAAATTAGCACTTAAGCAAATGCCTAATTTGCAGGGTGAAAAGTACTCCCTCTGTAGAGTTATATTTTTCCTTTTTTTTCTGATTTTTCAAAATCACATTTCTGTTTACATTCTGTTATAAGGTATCACAATATGACAAGCATTTATTTGAACTATATAAAGGGAAACACAGAGCTTTTTCTAAAAATATTTCAGTTTAGATTATATGCTTTCTAGGGTGATTTTCTTAAAAATGAGGTATGTTTGAGATAATTACCTTGGGAAAACTACTGATAAAATTGAAATAAAGAGAGAAGATGAAATTTCAAGGAAAAATCAGTTGATTTTTTCCCCCATAGCTTTTTTTCTCAGTTTTCTCCACAGTTTGTCTGAAAATCTTAAAATTAACTTTTCAAGAACTAGTTTGTGTAAACTAACTTCTTAGGCTGTATGGTTAAATATTAGCATTGCAACAAACATTCTTTTGAATATTTTAAGTTCTGAAGTTACCTATTTTTTTACCTCAGTATATTTATCCAGATCCCAATCTTCTTTTGCATAGAAATACTGGCAAGGGACTGTCCTTGATACCAGTGAAAATTCTACTCCAGAAACACCATAATAAGCTACTTATTCTGTGAGTACCTCCTTATACCAGAATTATTGGACTAAACATTTTCATATCTTTATCTTTGACTTAAATTTCCCCTTATTTTTTTTTTTCCAGTTTACTAGGAGTCCAGTTTTAATAGACATTCTGTATAGTTAGAAGTACTGATCCTGAGCTATTTTATTAAACAATGAGTATATGCTTAGAAATACTAGAGGTATAAATACTTCTAGTCTTTCTTACACAGAAAAGGTTATTCCAAATGAAGATAAACTAAATTTCTGGAACAGCAGCATGATATGCTTTTCACTTTCTATGAACAACCTCTCTGCAAAATTATGTGCAGCAACTAGACCTATGTGATTGTAATTGCTATACCTCCCTGAATATAACATTTTAGTATTTTAATGTCTTTGTTTTCATTGCCTCTTTGTACAACAAAAGAATCTGTACAATGTGTGAAGTATAGCCCACTTGCTTTTTCCCAGTCTACAGCATTTTTCATTTTCACTGAATGTCCCCTCAAGTGATGCAGACTCTGCAAATACTGCTCCTCCTGTCTTGTTTATATGCATATGAAACAGTAAATAATCAGGTTGATTACTTTAGCATACTATGCTGCTTTTCACAGTGTAAATTGCTCCCAATTACTGCTCTTAGGTAAGCTCACAACGAGCACGATTGGAGAAAATCGATGATTTTACTATTGGTTTGCAGTAGGCCAATCCTGGATACCCAGGAGAGTCCATCTCTCTGTCTCTTCGTGCATTCAGGAAGCACTAGATGGCAGTACATCAGTTGTTTAAATGTGATTTTAATTTATGAGCTGTAACTGTTTTCTTCTGAGAAAGGGGCGTGTTGCTTGATTGACCTGGTTAGCGCTATCTCACAACATTGCTGTTTGAGTGGGAACATGATAGAGAAGTACACAGACTTTGATGGGCTTGCATGTAATAGGTACCTTACAGTTATTATCTGTGAAGAAAATTACTTTTGCTTCATTTTCAAGTAAACAACGTTTTGATGAGTTAAACAAGTATGACAGAACACAACAATAAACAGAAATCTTTTCTACACTCTCATAAAGTAAAATAATCAGGGATAAACTGCTTATGATGCATTGTTCACTAAAAACTACATATTGCAAATATTTTTTTTTCCTGGTGTAGGCTGTACTCAAAAATGGTGCATAACTTATTTCAGTAATGTATAATTCTGTGTTAAGGGTGAAACTCCTCATCAGCTTTGGTCCAACTTTTTCCAAAACATCCTTGCTGCAGGTTTCTGCTGCTATCTTTGCATCATGTCTAAGTAGTAATGTGGCTACAAGGTGAAATCTGGTAATTACTGATGGGATTTCTTCTGATTTGGTGAATGGAACCCACTCAGTATAGAGACCTGACTGCATTATTCAGTATACAGGAAACAACATGAGTCTGCAGGTACGAGAACAGGAATTGCTCCATCTCTTTCACAGTTATCTCAGGAACACACTACATGTGAAATATATATAGCTTTGTAGCATTGGGCTTTAGATCTACTCAACAAGATATCTACTTGGAATCTTTGTAGTTTGCAGTACAAATATGAATCATGGCTATGACCTACATTTGCTTCCATTTGTAACTCTTATTTCAGCTAGGACTTTCTTTTGGAAGCTGTAATCTAGAAGGAACACAGCACTGACCAGAGGGACTTGGCGTCTTCATCAAGTAGAATTCAAAAGTGTCATATCATTTGCTTCTTTGTGGCCTTATTTTCCAGAAATAAGATTAGATCTGTTTACTAGACTGTGTGTCATATCAAGTCCTTTTAGAAATTACACTATATCTGGTTTTGAACACTGAAAAAACCAGTTCATAGTTACTAATTTTCATCATCATCATTATAAGGTCCATGAATTTTACAGAAAAAATCTTACCCTTTCACCTATTTTCATTAAGTATGTGTTATTCTTAGTGCTTCAGCAATTGTTCACATACGAAAATAAATGCTAGAAAAAACAAAATATTTTAATCCATGCTTAATTGTATTTCACTGATTTTGGTCACAGTACAATTTCTCTTCGATAGCAGCTGCTTTGCTATTCCTTATTTCACAATCCCAATTTACATGTTTTATTTTTTCTCTCTCTGCCTACTCTCCAGTACATATTCTCTGCAATCTGGTCCCTTTCTCAGTCTGCTACATGCACTTTCTTGCATTTCCTTTTCACATTGCTTTTCAGTGTAATTCTTCTCAACTGCATTGATGTCCTTATCTCAATGGTTCTCTGAAACTTTAAATATTCCATGCTTCTGAAGCAAGAAAAAGGAATCTCTTCCACTAGAGTGAGGCCTTTTAAGATTAGGCAATGCTGGATTAATGCTGATATTAGTGCTGGTGTCTTAGACAAAAGAATGTAGTAGTAGCTGGTGTCTGTGTTGAACTCAAGTCCTGCCATGAATTCCACAAAAGTCCTTGTGGATTTGTTTAGATACAAGTGCCCGGATTGCATAAAGGTCAGCTGCTGGATGGTTGAGTTATTGAGGGTGAAATGCATGGGAAAAAAAATGCCTGTGTGCCCCCATGTATTTTGGATAAATGCATACTTATCTTTACATAGATTTTTGTACATAATTTACTCTCAACTCAATTCAGTAGGATACAAATATAATGGATAATCTAAAAGCTAACAAAAGGAAGAAGCACATTATTTTTCTGTTTGAAGCAATAGGAGTACTGAGAGGTACTTAAGTATTGAGTTCCAGAGCTCTTCCTTTCCTCTCCCCTGTTCATGAAAATAATCCCAGCCTCAGCAGCATGTCCTCATAAGCATTCTACCCAAATCTTTCAGGAATGATGACTTCTAACATCTTAAACAAGAGCAAATGTTCTTACGACCTTATATTTTGTCCTTTCTTGGAGATGTCTTCCTAGCTTATATTGGTCATTTAAAATTAAGTAAGAACTTATATCAGTGTCCTCTATGGCTAAACCTAAACCAGATTTCTTCTAAAGTGACCATGTCAGCATAGAGCATGATCCCTTAAACATGCTAATAAACCACCAGGTATGTATGCAGTCACATTGACTTTTACCAGCATTAGTTATTCTATTTATAGGTCTGTGTAACTTGTGGGGCTATCCTGTTAGCAAGCAGAGCTCTGCTAGCATAACTGCATTTTCACTGGATGCAATTCATTGATAGTATTGCAGTTTCTGTATGAGTAAAATATTTCTAGTGTCAATAGATCTGAAGAACTGTGTGATCCTAAGTAAGCATTGGCCACATTCTTTGTAACTCACTAAAACAAGTGGGAAAGTGCTAAGAATTATTACAGGAACAGCCTGAAACATGACAGGGAATTTTCTCAGTAAATGCAGTAATTTGAATTGCTGCAGCATAAACAAAAATGACAGCTGTTTCATCATAGATAAGATACATAGCCCATTTCCTTTCAAATCTACATACATACACCCACAGACATATATAAATAAATTTTTTCTCTGAAAGTTCTTTTCTAAGAAGAGGTATTGGATCAAGCAGAATCCCATAAAAATCTAGGCATTGTATTTAAAGGATGTGTTTTCCCATGGTTAGAGATACAGGTTGTTTTGCCATAACCACATAATGTATTTTGGATGAAGTTGTTTTTGCTTCTATTCCTCTTGAAATTGCTGAACTATAAAGATATAATTTTCAGGGGAAAAAAATTGAACCTTGCCCTATTTGTTTCTTTCTCATGCTCTGCATCACAGAAATTAACTGAACTAATGTTGAACATTTGGCTCTGAAGCCAAAACAACACTGCAAGAAAATGAGAGAAGTCACAGGTTGGAAATGTTTAATGTTAAGAATAAATGTTTGTACTGGTTTTGGCTGGGGTAGAGTTAATTTTCTTCACAGTGACTGGCATGGGGCTGTGTTTTGGATTTGTGCTGAACAGAGTTGATAACACAGAGATGTTCTTGTTATTGCTGAGCAGGGATTGCACAGAGCCAAGGCTGTTTCTGCTCTCTATGGCCAGGCTGGTGGGGAATTTGAGGGTGCATGGGAAGTTGGAAGGAGACACAGACAGGGCAGGTGACCCCAACTGACCACAGGGACATTCCCACACCATGTGACATCATGCTCAGCAGATAAAGTGGGGAGAAGAAGGAAGAAGGGGAGGATATTTGGAGTGATGGTGTTTGTTTGCCCAAGTAACCCTTACATGTGCTGGGGCCCTGCTCTCCTAAATGGCCGAACACCTGCCTGCCCTGGAAAGCACTGAATTCATTCTTTGTTCTCCTTTGTGTGTGTGTGCAGCTTCTGCTTTCCCTGTTAAACTGCCTTAATCTCAACCCATGAGTTCTCTACCTTTTAGCCTTCTGATTTTGTTCCCAATCCTACTGTTGGGGGAGTGAGTGAGTGGCTGCCTGGGGTGTGGCTGCTGGCTGGGATTAAACCACAACAGCTACATCACTAAACAGTTCTGCCGTGTTAGCATGGAGCAGAATCTGCAGCTGCCTACCTACTTGCAGGATCTATATGCAAAGAGTGTTCAAAGCCCCTCAGCTTCCAGACCAGCTCACAAGTTCACAGTGGTCTCGTGTGCACCCTTAAACACAACACAGTAGAATTCACTTAGGTCTTAAAGATCAGTAGAAGCTGGGATCCTTGTCTTACAAAGTGATGTGTCCAGGAGTTTAAATTATAGAAACCTGCAAGTGTGATGTGACAGACATCATCCACTCTCAGATCTACCCAGGCAACACCTGCTTATGAACTCAGACCTCGGACATGCTTTGTTATGTGGAGCCAGCTGAATTTTAAACCTCCATTTCAGAGAGCATTATTTCTGGCTGGCTCCTTTGGAGCAGACTTCCCAGAAAGCAAGTTTTGGTATGTATTTAAATCTTTAGCAAGTACCTTGTCTTCTTCAACACAACCCAGAGGCAAATCTAGTTGTCTCCTGAGAAGAGACAAATTCAGTAGTTACAAAGCACAGACTTCATAAAAACAGGCACTGCCAATTGTGATTATTTAATTTAGAAAAACCTCCAGTGATAACCCATTGAAAAAATTTTGAAGTGTTCCCAAATCAAACATCACTGTAGTGAAAGAGGATTGGTAAACTGAGAAAACTAAAATGACATTTTCCTAGGGAGGAGTATTACTGGAGATTGGCAAAAATGAAAATAACAGATTAAAATACATTTAGTTTTAATAGCCAGTGATTTTATTAGAAACACTGGTGAAGGCTTTCAGTATCCGTTTATAACAAGTATTCACCCAAAACACTCCTGCCATTTTGTTTTGTATCTTACTTGAAATATGCTGCCCTCAAACTCTTCTCACTCTTAGAAAAATAGTGTTGGTCAGTTATTGGTAGATTTATTTGTTTAGAGATACTACTACTATTTAAAATCTTTACTCCAGTGAAAAAGCATTTTAATTTTACACAATCAGATTTAAATATCTGAATTGTGTCCAGCCTGCTAAATCCATTTTCCACCACACAATCTTCAAAATTTGGAAAAAAACTTACAGAGGTTTAAGTACAGTAAATTATTCTCTAGTGCCCCAAGTCAGAAGTTGCTAAATGTAGATTCTTGATTAGTGTTGTTTACAAAGACACATTTGAAATAGATGTCTGTTCGTTTTCCTTTTTGCCATTTTGTATCACAGAGGCTACTTCAGCAAACATTGAACCACAATACAAGTACTTAATGATCAACGTCAGCAATGTTTGCAAAACACAGGAGGCCAGCTGTTTTGAGCGGCAGTGCTCCTGCTGGACTGATCAAATAAAAGTCGATGACACCCAGCAGGTCACAGGGAATTAGACCCTGTTCAACTCCTCCGTGCCGACGCCACTTCTGCTCTTCCTTTCGGCCCCTGCTCGAGCAGAAACCACCTGCATGAGCTGGTGCCGGGCCAGCTCCTTGGCTGGCCTGCCAAGAAGTTGCGATGTCCCTCATGGTGTGCACCTGCTGGTGGATTTTCTCACTGTCAGTCTCGCTGAGGAGACCTGGAACCGCTTTCATATTTAATTATTTTTTCCCCCGTGGGACAGAGCACCTGTGTGTCCCACGCGAGCACCCCAAGCCACCCTCGCTGGCGCTGAGGACACGCTGGCCCGGGCGCTCCGCGGGACGTGTGGCTGCGCAGGGTAGCTCCGGGTGTCGCTCTCCGACCCGCCCTGAACCGCCGCTTTCCTGGGAAACGGGAGACGCACACTTGGGCGCTGAACCCGACTCATCCCACTCGGAGGCCAGGCTTCTTTCAGCAAGGGCACCGGCGCCTCAGCCTCCTCTTCCTAAAGCCCCTGGCCGAGGCTGTCCCACCTCCAGGGCGGAAGACTCTGGCAAGGCGGGTACCGGAGGGTACCGGAGCCCCGGCCACCACCGCAGGAGGCGCCGCACAGGCCGAGCCGGGCCGGGCCGGGTCCCACCGCCGCCGCGCCTGCGCAGAGCGGCCCGTCCCCGCCGCGCCCTCCCGCGGGCGGGCACCCGGAAGCCGCAGCGCCGGCGGCTCCCGGCGGCGGCGGGGCTCGGCCGGGCGGGCGCAGCCGCTCCCCGCACCCCGCACCAGCGGCGGGGCAGCGCAGCTGGCATGGTGCTGGCGGCAGCTCGCCGCGCCCGCGTTGCACGGAGGAAGCCCGAGCGGAGCCGCGATGGAGATGCTGCTGCCGCCCGTGTGAGTGCGGCGGCGGCGGCGGGGCGGGCGGGGAGGCAGCCGGGCGGCCGGAGCCCGCCGGATCGGCGGTGCGGAGCGGATCGCTGAGCGGTCCGTGGGCTGGGGCGGCGGGGCGGGCCCGGCCGCGCTGCAGCGAGCGAAGGTGCCGCGACTCTCCGCACCCGGCCGGCCCCGCCGGGCCCCTCGGCACCGGGGGAGCGGTGCCTGCGGACGGGGCACGCTCGGAAGCGGCCGCGGGGCAGCGCCGGCGGGAGGGTCGTGTCGGCGACCTGGTGGCGGAACGGGTGCCCGCCCGGCCGGCTCTCCCTCGGGCAGCGCGGCGCTCGGAGATGCCCGGTCGTGCCGCTGCGGGCACCGTGCGGCGGGGGCAGCGGGCGCGGGGCTCCCGCGGGCGGGCAGCGCTGCCGGCACCCCCGCCCCATCGCCTTCCCGTGTGCCTTCCAGCCTGTGCGGACAGGCGGGCTTTTTCTCCCTCCTCCCCCTCACTCCTTCTGCTTCCTCCATATGTGGTCCCAAATTACTCCATGTTTGACTCAGCAGTCGTGCTTATCTCACTCCCGGTTTTCTGGTTATTTAGTTAAGCATCTTTTTTAGTGGCAGTGCCCAGGCGATGCATTCCAGGCAACCATCTCCAGCTGCACCTCAGCTGGCCTCCTCAGTCCTTTCACGGGCTCCGGTTCAGTGCTACTTCATCTTATGCCTTCGGTAGGTAGATTTCAGGCGTGATGTGCGTGAGGTTCTTGAGAACAAACTGAAAGAAACCAGTTGCAGACAGCTCTGGCCCTGTGGGTGAAATGGTAAGAGAGACCTCAGTACTTCAGGCAGACTGGCACTTAGCAAAACAGAAGGCGTATGACTGATGGTTTTGTAGGGTTCATTACCTTAAAACAAAGTCCCCCTTTGTGACAAACAAATGAAACTTCAGCAAATTAATTTATGCTTCATGTGAACTCCTCCATCTAATCCAGGTTGCTTGGCAGCTCTTTACGGACAACTCGATCACTTTTGTTTTCCTTGCATAGCTGTATTTGGTGTGTACACAGCCTGTATATATATGCAGATAAATAGATATCAATATCTGATGCATTGCTTTGGGATGTAGAAAGTTGCAATGAAAGTGTTCTATCTTGAACTTGATAGGTCAGTGGTATAATTAAAAGCTGGGTCTCTTGGTTATAGGTCTTTGGTGTTTTGAATGTTTTCTGCAGTCATTGATTTCTGTCTATAATTTTTTGGAATTCTGATCACAACATATGTCACATAATGTAGAAAAGTAACCTTCAGTCTAAAGGAGTTTGCTAGATAGAAAGTATTTTTTTTTTTACCTCTATGAACTAGCATATTTATGTGCTGAATAGCATGTAACTTGTTTGGGTTTTTTTTTTTGATTGATGCAGAATTCCTGTAATTTGTCCTTTTTCAGTAATGAAGTGTATAATTTTCAAAATTGAACATGAAACTTTTAATTCATATCAGTTTTGTGGTACACTCGAGTAAGCTGGTTGTAGTCAGAGTTCTGTGGATGGATGTTGCTTGGTTAGTTTTATGGAAACTTTTCACATTCTTTTGTTGCTTGATGCAGTTTTGTATTGCTTTGCTCCAAAATTTTGTAGCCAGTGTTGGGATAATGGAAAACAGAACCAGTTACTTGGCTTTGCACAATTGTAGTACGTGGAACTTAGAGTTCTAGGTTAAAATCTTAAATTATTGTTGGCTTTTTCTTTTAAATTCATTAGACATGCCCAATTAAAAAGTTTCAGGTATAGTAGAAGAGAGGTTGCAATTATGTGAGTCACAGAATATGCTCAGTTTGACTGTGCTTACCTAACGCTGGTAAGGCTGAATTTTCACTTGCAGTCAGATTGTTGATATACCAGGGTTTGTGGCCTGCCAAATGACTTCTCAGTGCCTTTGCTTATTTCCAGTTTAGCTGTTGAGGAATACAGTTACAATACTGTAGAATAAAGCATCACTGATGCTAAGCATTTTCTAAGTGCTACAGCAACACATTTTGCTTTGTAAGAACAACGTTGTGACTGTAAACAGGAAACTCATTGATTTGGTTTGGCATGAGAAGTCTGCTTGCTGTTTGGACTCTCCAAGTGACTGAGGAGTGTATATAATGATTTTTCTACAGAAGTTAATGTCTGTAGAACTTGGGTATGTCTTACAGAAAGAATTAATTGTAGCTAGATGTAATGATTTTTCACACTGCCTAGTTTTTCTCTTGTTATTTGGAGTGGGGTTTTGAGAGTAACAAAAATTAAAAGGCTGGTCGCTTATGTACATTATGGTTTTCAAAACATTGAGTGAATCTACAAAAGTACACAATTTTTCTGTCGCCCACTTCTTGTGCTGTGGCTAGGGAAAGCCTGGATAATTGCAGTAGTCAATGTGTGCTCTTCCTGTCAGAGGAGAACCAGGAGCTGTGTGAAACAGTAACTGAGGTCCTGGTAGAAGGGCAGAGAGGAGCTCTTACCTGACAGGCAGTGAAGGCAGTAAGAGACTTGGGTGATGGTTGCTGCATTCTGCCATTGATCTGTAGGGCACTAGGTGAAAAGTGCCCAAAACTCTGATTCTGCCCTCACTTCACAGCTTATTGGAAGTATTCTAGACTATTTCTCCACTAAATAAAATAATATTCACAAAACCAGAAAACATCCTCATGTTTTCTTTAATATAGATTAAAGTTAGCCTCTGACAATGTCACTACTATTAGTCACCAACTTACTACTTCCACTTCCATGGGAATTCTACCTATTCCCCTCCACCTTTGGTAATAAGGAAACTAAAATTGCTTGGAGTAAAGGAGAAGTTTCAAGTGCAAATCTTCTTCTCCCCGAGATGAAGGTGGCCGAAGTAAGAAGCAACAGCACTGGAGATTAGACAGAAGTATTAACTTTATTTTTTTCCTCTTTCTTTCCAGATGTACCAAACTTTGCCATCAGAAGCCCTTGGATCTGAAAGATGATAACACCGAAATTCACTGTCCTATTACAGTAAATCCATGGCACATGAAGAAAGCTTTTAAAGTTATGAATGAATTAAGAAGGTATGACTTCACTGTATACACCTGCCTGGAGTCCAAAGTTCATCTTTGCTTTCATTTGCATTCGTTAAGTTAATAATAATAGTTTGTTTATTAAGAACATGGAATTTCAGAAGTATAGCTGAGGAGAAGGATTAAATATACAATGAAGTGATAACTGAATAATAGCCATGTGATGATAACTGTAACGTATGCAGTATGTTTGTGCATTTCATAAGTTGGTCAAAACTAGTTTTGTGAGACTTGAAAAATACTTACAGGTTGTACTTAAGGAGTTACAGCTACTGATCTTCTCTTGTATGTATTTCATCTGTGACAAAAAGTGACTCTGGTTGAGCCTTCGGCTCTTTGTGTGCCCGTTGTTGATTTTTGTGGTAGGCTGTGAACCAGAAAAATATTAAAATTTTCTAGTCTGGAGACATAATTCACAGTATAAACCAACTGACTGCACATTTTCTTAGTTATCTTTTGCTTGTGCCCTGGGAGAAATTGATGAACTCCCAAATCAAATATTGGAAGTAACTTTTCTCAATAAAGTTTTGTAAGACTTTGAGGGATAATACCATCAGTTTCAGTGAAACTGGGAGGCTGATGCGGATGATGTTCTTAGCATCCATATTGATTTATGTTTTACATATGAGTAGGTGAAGTGATGTTGAAAACTGTGACAGCTGGTAATTAGAGCTCACAACTGAGCTCTGGAAATCAGGACTCACAGCTATCACTGATAGTAATTTAGTGCTACAACTTACAGCAACAATGGAGAAATTAAATAAATAAAAATACTTCTCTAGCAGAGACAGTAATGGAGGCTGTGAAAATCCTGTAGTTCTTTATTTCCTATATAAAATTAAAAATTGGAGAGGCTTCACCAGAAAGAAACACAGCAACTGATACCCTTTAAAAGTATGCCTCTGCCTTTGGCTTTTGCTGTTCCGTATAGATAAATCTTTAAAAGTGTGTGCTGGATAGACTGACACTTGTTGCTTCACCTAATTTATGCCATTGGCTTTTTCAAGTGTCCCAGTAACCAGATGCAGTGTCTCAAGGAGTGTAACAGAGCCTGGCTAGAGCCAGTAGCAATGACTTCCTAAGGATGAGCAAGAGTTTACATGGAGGAAGTTCCCCAGAATTTATCTTAACAATAGTTTTGGAAGTTAGAAACCTTACCTGCATTTTGCTGTGTTTTAAGTAAAAGATTCACAGTCTTCCAGCAGAGTGCATTTTTGAAGCCCATGGATTATTTTCAGAATATACTTTAGTTTCCATGGTTACCTAAATTCAAATTGCTGTAGAAGCAATTTGAGCAATTTTGCCTTGCATGTATAAATACTTAAAGTTTGAACAGGAGCTGTGCCATATAACCTCAACTAGTTGCCATTTAGTAAGGTACACCAACAATATTTACAATTTAAGCTGAATACAGCTTTTAAGATGGTAAGTGGTAATTAAATAAAATTATAAACCTTTCTACTGCATTCATTTGTTTGAAATAATAAACAGAAAATCTTAAAAATTTTTCAGACTTCATTGCTCTAAACAAAGATCTAATATTAATCCAGTAATTTTTTTTTTATTTAGATTCAACTTTAAAAATATAGTGAATCTCAGTGCTTTTCATTAATGTAGCACAAACAGGTATTTGCCCGAGGTATACTCTCCAGGAAGTGAATAGTTAGTGAAAAAATAATTTGCTTAAGCATCTAAATACATTTGGTTTTGAATGCTTAAGTCTCTGTGCTTATGTTAAATTTTTGGCTGCTGTCAGGTTGTCTGGCTCTAGTAGCTTGTTAATGAGTTTTTATGTGCCTTCAAATTTTGACAAATTTTAGCAATTTTGTCCTTTATATTTTTTGTCATTTCATTGCTCAGCATCACCTCAACACTGAATAGAAAGCTCATTAGGAAAACTAATTAGTTCTTGACATGTGACAAAATTACACTCTGATGCCTATCTTTTCACTTTATTATAATTTGCTTTTATCACAAAGGAATTTGATGTTACCTATATTTATCAAAATTCTTGTTCTTACAAACAAGACTTTACCAAAACCTTTTGAAGATGGGGGTAATGAAAACTTTCTCTGTATGAACCAGTGAAGAATAGCCTGCAAGCTGGTAAACAGTTGCTCAGTTATTCTTAAATGCATACTTGCTTAACCCCCTTTTTATCATTTTCCATACCCTGATGGTTTATCCCCCACAATTCTGTTCATTCAGTCACTCTATATAAGCAAATTGGTACAATACCACTTCAGAACACAGCCTTTTCTAAAATAAATTGATGGCCCTCATGAAATGAAGGTGCTGAGTTGCTGTGGAAGCCACAAGATGCTTGCAGCAGAGTACATGATTAAGTTTTTAAGCTCGTTTCTGCAGTAGTTTCTCTGGTTTGTCAGCTCTGTAGTAGCTCAGAGCATATTCATTCACCTGATGCAGTTCCAGACTAGAGGTGTTACTCTGTCTGTGTGTGTGCCATGTAATTAGTAACCCTAGTTGTGCATTGATGTAATCTGTTTCTTCTGGCTTCGTTGTTACCTTTAGTATTTCTGTGCAACTAAGTATAAAACTTCTTGTTCCTGTTGTCAGGTTAAGTGCAGGTGTCTGATAAAGCTGGGTATCTGATGCCCTTTTATGTGTAGCTTTCTGTTTCCATTTTTTTATAATAAATGTAATGGTTGTTTCAAGATCCTCTGAATTGTGTGTTTTGTCTGGTACAGTCATTACATTGTACATATTGTTTGATGATAACTATATTGCAAGCTAAATTTATGAGATTTACATAGTTGCTGTAGGTATTAAGAGTTGAAAGCAGAAAGATAATTGTCAGGATTGCAATATGGCCCCAAAGGTTACTTGTGGCCACCAAAAGTTTTGGTGTGTGACCTCTGCAAAGCCACCTTACTAGAGTCTGGGCTCATAAATTTGGATAATTGCAGAACTGAGAGATGAGAGTTTTCTTTTGGACTGAGGTGAATATCTGA
Source organism: Zonotrichia leucophrys gambelii (assembly GCF_028769735.1). Taxonomy (NCBI): domain Eukaryota; kingdom Metazoa; phylum Chordata; class Aves; order Passeriformes; family Passerellidae; genus Zonotrichia; species Zonotrichia leucophrys. The sequence continues at coordinate 20,517,262 of NC_088173.1, read as the reverse complement.
GCAGTTTGGCTGAGAGCTCTAGTTCTGCCCAAGCAAAATGCAGCTGCTCACCTGACTTTGCTACAACTCAGTGTGGTAGTTGCAAACTATCTAAAAATCTTCATTATGTATTCGGGAAGGGTAAAAAATTATCTTTTTGATGGTACTGAGAATAGAAATCACTAGACTGGTGTACAGCTCTAGGAATCCCTAAGGAATTCCACCCCTAAGGAATGTGTTCTCTTAAGTCGTGCTTTTCCCTCTTCCCTCTGTTGCCATGGGTCTGAGTTTTGTGGATTCCATACTACCTCCACAGGGACAGTGCTAGCATGAACAGGAAGGAAGAGGTGACTGTAACCCTTAGTTAGAAGCTGTGAAGTTGCAGCCTTTGTGTCGTGGTGTGTTTTTCTTTTTTTCCCCCCTCTCCTTTTTCAGTCTAGAACATTGGATTATAAGGGTTTAAGTGGAAGAGGTATAGCCAATAGCTGTAAACTGTGTTAGAAACACCTGTGTTTCTAATGGTTATGAGATGTTACTTTATTGCAACTGAATGGGGAGGAAATATGTTACAGTCACAAAGGACAAGAATACAAATGCTTATAATGAAGATACAAAGTCAGTCAAGATACGAAGTTGACCATAATAAATTCTAAACTGTTCAGACTGGAAAAAATAATTGCTATTGTGTGCATGGGCTGAATATGAAAAATGCTTGGAAAACAGTGAATATAGAGAAGATTGAGTAGTGGATTTGTGCAATTAAGTAGGCATAAGTTTTCAGTGTAATGTAATACAGGCACCTCCGTTGAAATTTGGATTCTTTGTTGTCTGTAAAGCCTTGTTTCTTATGTAATTTTTTTTTAGTGCTTGTGTATATTAAATTCTGTTTTTCAAAGGAGCCCAGACTTCCAGAGAGAATGTTTATAAATTGGGCTGATACAAATTATGGTTATTCAATGCAGAAAACTTCTGTGCAATGAATCACAATTCAGTTGTTTGATTTTTAAACAGTTTTGTGTACCCAAGCCCCATCCCTAATCTGATTGAGTAACAGCCATGTGGTTGTGTAACACATTTAAAAACAATGCTTCAACAACATTGTCTGCCTGCCTCTTTTGATGGCATGGGAAAAGAAATTGTGTATGATATAATATATACTTTTCTGTTGTAGTTCACTTATGTGAAATTGCCTTCTCTGATATTTCTAAATAGTCAAAACTTGCTGTGTGATGTGACGATAGTAGCTGAAGACATGGAAATTGCAGCGCATAGAGTTGTGTTAGCCGCCTGCAGCCCCTACTTCCATGCCATGTTTACAGGTACCAAATGTTTCAATACTTACTATGTTGCAATCCAGTCTAACTGTATAAAGAATAAATTTTCATGACTTTTGCTTTTTAGGATCTAATTTGATTTTTAGATAAGCCAATAGGAACATCTGGGATTCTTAATGATTTTTTTTTTGCAGTCTAAGGACATACTGTCAACGTAGCCTTTGTTAGCATGATGAATGCTTTAAAAAGTCTCCTTAATTAAAAAACAAATTAGATGTTAAGTAAGCCAGCGATAGTCAAGTTGTTATACCCTTTAAGCCTCTAGTAATCTCACTTGTCCAAAAGAAGGTTAAAATAACTTTCATGTGAATTTTGGAGTAAATTATGTCCTTTAAAAACTAGTGCTTCTACATTCTTCAGCCCATGAGTGCTCTAGGCTCTTAGTAGATATGAAAGCTTTCTGTGGCTTTGGCAGCCTATAGCTGGAGTGCATGTTTCAGTATTTTTAGGGTAATTCTCCATGACATATGTACTCTGCATCATTGCCACTACTTTTCTGTACAGGCTTGATTTGACTTCTGCTCACTCCATGCTGGCCAAGTTACTGCTTTACTGCTAGAGCGGGAATGCTGAAGGCTTGCAAGGCTAAGATAGGTTCAGGTTTATAGGAGCCTCCAGCTGAAATTTCTGTGCTGTGGGCTTAATTCCATCATGGTTACAAATCACATTGAAATAATGTGAAATTCTGTGCCAAAGTAAGAATGCTACTAAATGCATGTTAAAATTAACTTCTGAGGTTTTGTCTGTTCATCCTGAAATCTTGTGCCAGCTTTGTAGTTAATGTCAACTGTCTGAAATTAAAAGACTTCTCTGTAATCCATTGCTTCTGACCACCAGCTCAGATGCAGGTAGAAATGTGACTCTTGGCCTGCCCATATGCAAACAGATTGGTGTTTTAATAATTTTAATTGTATGCAACAAGATGGATGAAATTTGAAATGTTCTTGTGTTCTGGCGAAGCAGCTGAGCATTCTAGATTTTATAGGCAAATATTTTGACATATTCAAGGCCAGAAGTAGAGTAACTTCTACAAGAACGCTTTAAAATTGCTTGTAAAATTAAATATCTTTTCCTCAAGCAGTTCTTTTAGTTTGCATTTGTGGTTGAGGCAAACATTGTGGGTGACTGATAAATTCTTTCTTCATTTTTACTGCTGTCTATAAAATTAGAATAAAAAAGGCTGCTTCTACAGTTCCTTTTTATCACCTTAGTAGCAGAGAAATGCAAGCCTCTTATGTTAGTTCTGTATTAAAGACTAGCTGTTGTTGACTATCACATTGCAAGTACTCTTTGCTCAGCATATAGCTTTTTATTATGTCTTCTGTGATTAAGACATTTCTGCTTGCCCTGACTGCCCTTTCTGTGAAGAAGTTTATTACCCATTCAGAGTGCCAGTGCAGCAGTGTCTGTAGCTGCTCTCCAGATGGAATTACTGAAATCTTCCCTTTTAAGTTTTTTAACTTGTTTTATGTTTTTAAATGTAGGCGTTCTTTAGCCCCAGTGGTGCAGGAGGTGGGAACACTCACTTGAGTAATGGGTGTGAAGTGTTTAACTAATATATCTGTGGTGAGGTTTGTGTAGTTGGTGAGCCAAATAGGTGGGAGCTTAAATAGAATTCAGCTGTGGCTTTAAGAGTTATCAGCAGATTTTTTGCTAGGCTTATATGTTGCTTACAGCATGGCCCAGCTGTGGTATTGGTGCATTTCAGCCATTCCCCACACAAAAATTCTTGAATTTCATTGTGATTGTTCTCTCCATGAAGCCTGGAATCCACACTTCCTAGATGGATTTTTATTCTCATTCAGTAATCTGCAAGTTCAAATAAGCAAATTTGATCCCTTAACCAGCCACAACCAAAGGGAGAAGTATCTTCTATCCAGAATAAAACACTGATTGAAAAGACAGTGGTAAAAATTGCACTCTTATCTTTAGGGTTACTTCTTGAATAGAAATTAGAAGCTTATATTTAAACATGTGTTTGCAGGTTGATTCCATCATTCTCTGAGTCATTAAATATTACTGCAGTGCAGGCTGGGATATGGCACTAACTGGGTTCAAACTCTCTGCCTGTTAGTTTTTTTTTTTCCTTTTCCTCATTTGTACTTGTAATGGTAGCCCTAATAATTACCAGGAAAGAAAAATTTACTGTTTTAAAGTTACAAAATGTAGTAAGTTAGTAACAATTATCCCATGAAGAGATGGGGAAGAGAGTCTCTGCTATTTAATCTATGTTAATAGGAATTCTTTTGTCTTATACAGTGGAATTATTTAGAAATATAATTTAAATCTACCAAAATGTTTAGAGGAATTGAATATAAAGCATCAGAGAAGGGACTCTTCAGTGGCTATAGGGGCTGACTTCAGATAAGGATGATGATGGCAGTTATCCTTAGGGATTTACCTGCTCTCTTCACTTCCATTCTCCATTTGTAAAATTATTGGGTAATAAAAATAAAAAAGAAGAAAAAGGCCTTCTTTGCATTACTTTGTGAGGAACCATGTAAGCTTTTTAGATAGCCCCTTTGTAGCCCCGTAGTATCTTCAGCTTAGCTGTTGCTTTGCTGCTGCTGCTTGGGAGGTTGGATCAGCTCAGTGCTTTCTTTCAGTTCATGATATTCTTTCCTGTCACTAAGAACTCTATGGAGACATGGTGGTGCTGCTTCCCAGTCATAAACTGAGCTCTTCAGCAGGTTGAATTCTAGACTGAGCCTGCCTGCTGAGTGCATCTCTGATCTCCTCTATATGATCTAGCAAACAGGTATGGGTTGATCTAGAATTGTAGTAGGATTGCATGTGTGGTTCACATGAAAGTTGGAAGCAAGTATTTTTGGGATTATTTTGGTTGGGTGTTTTTTTGTTATTGTTGTTTGGGTGTGGGGTGTTTTGGTTTGGTTTTCTTTTTCTTGTTCAGGGTTTTTTATTTTTATATTCTGGGCCTGGTTTTTAAATAGAGAAGGTGCCTATCCATGACTCTAAAAGCCTTGACACAAAATCTGAAAACAAATCTAATGTGCTTGCAGAATATCAAAATCTGCTCTCCCACACACGCAATTTTCCCAGAGGACCACCTCCACAGCAGCTTGCATAATAAATAAGTTGCAGCTTACATGCTCTGAAGATCAATAGGTTTAATCTGTGTCAAAGTAGAAGCAGGAACTTGGAATACAGGGCCCTGCAGGGTTCTGCAGTCATCCTTCAGAGATGTAGGGGAATGTTTCAGAAGTGCAGGTGAAAGGAGAAAGTTCTGTGGGAGCTGGATTTTGCTGGTTTTTATGTCTTTCGAACTCCCTGCCACTTAAAGGGTTGATTTGCAATGCCATTCTTTACCCTTCAGCTCAAAAAAAGGTATGGTGCCATGAATAGTGGTGACAGATTTGTCAGTGATGATCTCTTTGCTGAAAGCACTGGGTAAAATGCATTGTTTGACACTAACCCTGGAGACCAGAGGGTAACAAACAATGAAAATGTGTATGACTTCATAAAAAAATATCTGCAATGGTTAGCATGTTTTTGTTCACTTCTCCATCCTATCTGCTTTTCTTGTTGTATACATTAAATTTCTTATATCACCAATACCCTTATCTCTAGATGTCTATGCCCAAGAGAAAGAAATTATATCCTGTACAGAAGAATAAGAAACTCATATATTCAGAGATTGGGATATACTCTTCCAAAGTGAAATTTTATATATCTTCCAACATCACTTTTGTAGTTCATGTTTTGTTTCTCAGTGAAAGTCAGTGCAAGAAGGTTTAAAGGTCTGAGATTACCTGATCTGGAAGTCATATAGAAGATTATAGTCATTACTTCAAAAAATATATTTGGATAATTATTTCAGCCATAAAGAAAATATTGCACTTTGAGAAACATCATATTTTAGAAGGTGGAAGATATTTTGCAGGCCTTTCTATGAAGATGGGTTGTGGCATATGGCCAACATGTCAGCCTCCACAAAATGAGATCCAACAAGTTTTCCCTTGCTTACCATTTTATCTTAGCTTGAGCTGTTAAATTGGAGCTGCAAAAGAGGTGAATTCACCAAGGGAATAATAAGTAGGCAAGGAAAGAAATATGTATGTTAATTCTTCTGTGGGGACATAACTTTTCTTATTTAAATAAATTTACTCTGGACTGTGTTTGGTATGCTCCTTCAGTTAAGAAGTTAATAAAGCTAGAGTATTTTAATATCTTGCTTTCCCAGCAAAATGTTTTTGTATGCATTTGAAGTGTCATATTTAGGTCTGATAACAATATTTTCCTGATACTTTACACTGGAAAAAATAGGTCACCTGCGCTAAAAGTATTAACCCAGGTAGCATTTGCGTGATGACAACAAAACCTTCCTTCCTCATTGGAGGAAGGAAGGAAAGGAAGAAATTAAATTATTAGTGTCGAAGTTTTTCTGCTATCACAACTGTTCATACACAAAATTTCTGCTGCTGTTAAACTTCTACATTCATGCTGTATTTTTATCTTATTTACTTGATTAATAAACTGTATTTGTAGGTGAGATGAGTGAAAGCCGAGCAAAAAAAGTTCGAATAAAGGAAGTTGATGGCTGGACTCTAAGGATGCTTATTGATTATATTTACACTGCTGAAATTCAAGTTACAGAAGAAAATGTGCAGGTAAGAGTGAGAATATTTTCTGCAACAAATGAGATGCAATGTGTAGAGTCATTTATTTCGTCATTGTAGTTCAACTCCAACATGGGAAATCTCATCTGTAAACTGGAATATTTTCAGACCTAGTGCTTACATAGTAAGTAGTCATGCTGTTTAAATTCTGGCTCAAATTCAAAGACAATTCAAGTAAATGAAGAATTAGTTGACTTTAGTGGCCTTGCAACCAAACTTTATGTAATACAATAAAATAAATGGTCTACTCTGCCTAAAATTAATGCTGTCAGCCACATCTGTACCACCTCTTCTCTAATATTTAAGTGAAATTTACATAAGCAAAGTAGATTTATTCCTTAATGTGAAACCATGTTTTCCAATTAAGCTGTCCTGTTTATTTTTTTCACTGTTAGCCTGCACAATAAAGTACTTTTCCCTGTTCAATCTCTGTAACTTGCCAGTGACCAGCTGTGCAGAAATGTTTAGCTACTGATTTTTTTTAAATTAAATCAGCTTATATCTATCATGAAGGTTTTGTCCATCCCACACAGAGGTAATAAGTTTTTCCAATTGGCTGTACCTGAAGAAATTAGAAGAAAACAAATACTAGCTTAGAAAACATAGCCTCCTGCATTTAATATTTTCTAAATGGAGGTGGACTTAAGATGGACAGAGTAGATTTTCCTTCCAGTATCTTTTGAGATTTTTTCTAGACATTTGATAAGTTTAAAACTAGTTGCATAAGGGATGATATATTTAATTCTCATGTTTTCCTTGTACTGCTATGCTCTTCTTTCTATTCTTGCCCAATGCCAAATAACTGGTTATTAGCAGTTATTTTGCTGCTTTAGCAGAGTGAAAAACCATGTTGCTGTGTTTGTCATTGAAAACTTCTGTTGCAATTATGTATTCTGAAATTAATTGCTTTTACTGGACATTAGGCTGAAATTAATAGCAATTTTATTGGCTGCTGAATCCAATGGGGGCACTGCTTGTTTTAGCCATGCTTGACTGAATACTTCCTGAAATGAGAAATGCTGCCAACAAAATATCTTGCTACTAAGACTTCCATATCTTAGCTCATAAGTTGTTTAATTCTGCAAGACTAATTTCTTGTCTTTCTTAATGACTTGTTTCTTAAGAATCTTCCTTTTTAAGGAATTGTTCTGGTTTGATGATGAATGTACACAGTGAAAAAAAAAAGGGCTGAAATTTTGTTGTATTTTACCAGTCTGGTGGTTGCCCAAATCTCTGCTGTGGAAGACCTTGAGCAAATCCAGAGCTATCAGAGATTCCCTCACAAACCTTTTGCTGCTTGATCCTTCTGGCTTTTCATCCTTAAAGCAGAATATTCTGTCTTGCTGACAGAGCTTGATGGCCCTGATCTTGTACATTTGATCCATAATATTGGAGGAGACTTAACAGGTGTGCTACTGTATTTTGGCTGTTGGTGCTGTCTAGGAGGAGGCATTATCACCTGTCCTTGGCAATGCTGACTCTTCCATGTTAATAGGGAGGAAAAGCATTACATTTCTTCTTCATACAGGAGTCTTTGTAGGCCAGAAATCCACGGGTTTAACGCTCATGAGTCTGATAGGGCTTTAATTTTCATGGCTTCATGTTATCTGTCTAAAGATAGATATCTGATGATGCTGGGGATATTAGTATAAATAATATGGCTTGGTGAGTGATATTACAAGTTTGTGGTTGCTTGAGTACTGAGAAGAAAGTCAGACTTCTAAGTTGGGTTTTGATTTTTTTCCAATATAGTTGCACTTTAATGTTGATGGTGAATATACTTGTAATATGACTGTATTGTATGTAAACTTACTCTTGCTTTGTCACTTTCATCCTTTTTACATTATTATTACTAGATATGTAGAGTTTATTTGCATTACAGCAGAAATAAACGCTGTGGATAAAAATAAACATGCTGATGCAAATTCTTTTCCTTATGCTTGAAAGCCAAGATGGGGAAATTGTTGCTGTGACTTTCTGGAAACCTAGAAACCTAGTGCAGATTGTCAGGCATTAGTTAAAAATGTGTTCTCTCCATAAGCATGTTGCATGCTATTGAGATTAATTCTAGCTCTCAATTTCTTGTCTATATGACCTAGAATATATCGTGAAATTTTGGTAGTTAGGAATTTATTTTGTAGAAATACAGAAGTGTGAAAACCTAAGATGCAATTTTATGTTTGGATTAATGTGTTGAACTATGAACTGGAGCGTCAGCTTCTAGTTCGCTCCTTATGATTCTTGTTCTGATACCTTTGATGGGAATTCAAGTGTATCATTCCATCTCTCCCAGTTATACATAGTAAGAATAGGTATTGAATTAATTTCTAATATGTGATACAATGTTTGAAGAGGGTGTGTAAGCTTCATGTTTAAGTAATGTAGAATTGCTAAGTAGTCCTTGGTACTAAAATAGCTGCATTGTATATTTATGAAAACTAATTATAAAGGAATACATAATCATAGCCCAGCTCATTGGCCTTTCTCAAGGGGCAGGTTAATTCTGAGCTTCTTTCCTTAGGATCTTAGTTGATCTAGATGTGGACAGGAGAGTGCTTCCTGACTGTGCCTTTGCAGCTTCTCGGTGAGAGCTGTCCATTTTTTCCTCCCCACTGTCCTGTTCTAACTTATGTATGTTTTTGAGCAGGTGTGGAGTAGACAAATAAGGTGTAAGTATGTGATTGAGGAGAAAACCGCATTCATTTACCCGGAAACTGTCAGCACGGGAGGCCCTCATCACTGGGTGTTATCGCTACATTAGTTAAACACAAAAGAACATTTGTTCTTTTCTTCAGTTCTTGGTTCAATAGGTTCCCCCCAGCCTGCAACAATTAGACAGCTGGTATATGAATGTGTACATTCTTTTAGTGTTTGTCCTTCATTTAGAACAAGTTACTTTATAATTCATCTCTAGTGGCACTAACTTTGCATAATGCCATACCACTGTTTCTACTGTATTTACATATCAAGTCACATTTTTCTGCATTCTTAACTCTTTGCTTTTCCCTTTTTTTTTTAAGGAATGAAATTAAATGTCAGACTTAGTGCAATATCTCATTCTTCATATTTTAAGAAGAGAATATGCGAGTTAATGTTTTCAGAAGGCAAATCAACTTTTTTCCATATCAAATTTTTTTGATATCCATATAGGTATTAATTACATGCAGTGCACAATGTGGGAGAGTTGGTTACTATAAGGAGCTCATGCGTGAGTAACTCTCCCACGCTATGTGAATGCACTGCAGCCCCTTTTTAGTCAGCTGTACACCTCGGGCCTCTCCTGAGCACAAATATATTGGAGGAGAAATTCCTGCAGTTGTTGGTGGGCTGTGGATTTGTTATGGGCTTTAGAGGCCAGCCTGACACAGGCTGAGTAGGATGTGATTTGAATAAACACAAGTTAGGTGATTTGGTTCCTTTCGATTCCCTGCTACAGGTCTCTGTTCCTTTAATTGTGCTTATACAACGATTTGCTGGACTGTTTTGTAAAGCAGATCACTGAACTCAAAAAAAACATCTGACAGCGTAACACTCTGTATCTCCACTTCCACCCCACATGGGTTTTTGGGGGACTTTTGAGTTATCCTTAACGTGGATCACAGCCCTGTCAGTTGTTTTCACCCAATTGATGAAAGCAAGAATCCCAATTGGGAGTACTGTATTAAAGTGTTGGAAGTAGATGTTTCTCTGCAGCCTGGGTCAAGCATTACAGGTAGTTTCACTTTGCTGCTACTGCTGTCTTGCTTTTGGACAAGGTGAGTGCATGAGAGATAGAAGAGAAAATCACAATAGAATTGTATTTTTACAATTGTATAACTCTATCCTGGCGTATTTTTTCCTTTTAAAAATTTTGTTAGGTACAACAGACATGAAGTCCAGAATCTTTAATGGGGTCATACAAGAAGTATAATTTTTTCTTCTGATTTTTTGAAATTATTCAAGAACAATGTTTGCATAGTAATAAGCATATTATGAACACTAATATGTATGCATTTTTTCTTTGTAACTCTTACTGTTCACACAGATTGCCATAAAAAGTACAACAGAGATGCTTCTATTTGTATGGTGTCATTGGGTGTGGGCATAAGAGTTGACAGCAGATTTGATTTAAGGTGCTGTCAAAACAAGGTCCAAAAAAGCAGCTGATTTCCCCAAGAAATCCTCAAAAAAGAAGATCCTAATGTTGTCCCAGCTATTTACTAAGGTAGACATTCTACAGTACCATGTTTGGTAATATGGGCTTTGACTATTCTTGCTACATATAATCACCTCTAGCTGATCAGTGTTGCAGGGTTGTTGAAACGCTGAAAAATTCTTAAGGTTGAAAATGAGCCTGTGCCTCCCACCAAAACCCAGAGAAGTTTAAGAAAACAGATGTGTTCTTTTTAAGATGGTCAGCTTCTGAATTATATTTGTGGCATGACCCACAAGGATTGGGTCATGCCATAAGTTGGACTGAGGGCATGTTAAAGGAGCACAAAGAAGGAATGTGATGTTACAGGGAATAGCATAAAAGATAATTGCTGCTGAGTTCTGTGAAGTGAAACAGTGACTGAATGTATCGAGACTTGGCAGAACATATTCTGTCTAACAATGGAAACTGGATAATAATCCTTAGATGGTTTATTCCAGTTGATTTAATAGTTTTCCTAGTTCAAAAGGTAGGTAGTACCTGACTTAAATATTCCAGGTCTATATTAGATTAATAGTACTTATTTCTGTCATCTTGTAAAGCAGCTTGTTGCTGTTTTGCTGCAGTAATCTCATGTACTGAATGACTGTTCTTATTCATATACTTTAAATTTTTTCTTTAGACTAAACATCATAGACTGTTCTTTGGAGACAGTAGTTTCTAAATCTTTTACCATTCTTCTTGCTCTTTCCATTTTACCTATATCGACATATTTAACTTGCATTGGGAAAATTGGTCCATTAAGGCCTTGTTACTACAGACAAGAGTGAAACTGTTATCTTGTGAATAAAAAATACAGTGTTTGATTCTTTATGTCATTGATTTTCTGATGACAAGACATTGTTTCTAGTAGTCACTATATGTTTGTGATGGTAGAGAGAGTAAGAATGAGAACATCAAAGTAGTCATACAGTGGGAGAAAGAAATTCTGGCCATTTTGAGGGATTTGTTGTTTTAAGCATTTATGTTTTTTGGCATAATACTTCTAATGAACCAGAACTGCAATCAGTGGAAGTCATTATCTGATTTAACAGTAGTAGCGTAAGTTCTTTCGGTGAGTTTAGTGGGCAAGACTTCAGGTTCACACCAGGAATTTCCTGTTAGGAAGAGATGCCAATTTGCAAGTCTGTTTCCAGAGTACAATCAAATGTTAAAATTGCTTTTAATACAAAAAAAGTAAAGAAATTAACTATTTTCACTTTGGAAAATGTTTAATTATATTTTAAAATTCACCAATAATAGAAAAAATATGACTGAAAATCTTGTAAAATTATATCTGGTTTTGGGGTGGAAGGGCAGGAGAGAAGCAAGATATGCACAAGTCATTTTAAAACTGAAAGAAAAATGTAGAAGAGAGCATTGCACAAAATAGAATGCAAAATAAAGAACAGTACAGACTGGTATTTGTTGAGGAGGACAAAAGCCCCCAACAAATCAGCAAGGAGTAGATATTAATTTATATCTATCTATTATTATATATCTATTATTATTATTAATAAATAAAATGTAGTAGAACTATGTATGATCAATAAGATGAAGTTCATGCAAACATAAGGTCTGCATTTACTGTGCCTAATCTTCACTGGATACTAATTTAAAGACAAAAATAAAATTCTGTGCAGCATGAAACATTCCTTATTTGCTCTTCTGCTAATCATTAGAATAAAATCAGATAAAAATATTCAGAATAAACTGTTGTATTGTACTTTGAATTGGTGTGCTTATGATGAACCTCATGCAGTTTTATGGGGGTAGGATGTGAAATAATCTGTTTAGGGGCTACAAGTTTGTTCTGAAACTTGTATTACCAGAATGTCAGATCTAGTAATGTAGTTGTTCTTTTTCCCCACATCTGTGTCTCATTATTGTCTCAGATTCTTTCCTTCAGTACCCTTTCTACTAAGGGTCAGGTATACCAGTTCACAGGAGTTTAATTTAAAAGAGAGTTCACATCAGGTACACCAGTTCACAGGAGTTTAATTTAAAAGAGACTTCACACATCAACTGAACAACAGCAGCTAGTTGTGTGTGCTTTTAGAGGAAAATGCAGAATGACTTAATAAAAGCCAGTTTATAAGACTGATCTCTTTACTTAATATTTGCCACAGTCTTTGAGCACATACATGATCAAATTAATAGAGCTTATATTCTGGTAATCTTAAGAGCCATACTAACTTAGTATCTCAGCTGAGAGTCAAAATGCTCCCAGTAATATTGTGATACTTTTCAAGCTTTATCCTTGAAAACAAGTGTTTTGTGTATATGAACAGGTGACTAAACTGTCTTTATATGAGTTAACTCATATACTGTGATGTGTGAAGAGCATAAAGCATGTGCTTTGGAACTAGTTTCACTTTTCACTTTAGATATCTAACTTGGAATGTTTTTCAGGAGTTTGTGAGCCTGCCAATAAAGTATACCTTCAAACACTACAGAACTCCTCTTTTCCCTTATTGGATCAAAAGATGTCCCTCCCTTTCAAAGGGATCTATCCAAAGGGGTATATTTTCTTGATGAATATTGGAAGTTTTCTGTGTTAATTGGGGTAGATTTTTCCTTTTTAGAATCCAAGGCTGACTTTGCAAAGGTTCTTTACAAATGTGTGATTAGGCATTGTAAGAGGAGAGAGTTGAATTCAGTGCTTGAACAGAGACATGCATTCCGTGTCCTGGAAGTGTGCCTGCTGCTGTGGAAGTGGGTGGAAGAGATAAAAGAAATATTTATTCAACTGAACTGAATCCTGTGAAGCTTTCAGTGAATCTTATAATGCAGTAGGTTCTGTTTCAAATGTAAAATACATATTTTATGTAAGAAACTGGTTTGAGAGAAGGTAATGCTGAAATTGCTTCTATGGGAATTGGCTATTTTCCTTCAGAGAAGCTAAGAAATAGATGTGTGGAAAAAAATGCCACACTTAGAAACGTAAAAGGGGCAGGAAGGGAATGTCTGATCTTGATGCATTGACAGATGTGCCTCTAGTCACCTCTTCCTTAAAAAGCTTTTGGTAATCAGGGAAAGTGAAACAGCTTAAACAGAAGTATATCTTGAGAACAGTAGGTGCTGGCAGGCTGTATCTAGGCAATTGCATCCCTACTGGTCATGATTAACACCTTGCATGTCACCAAGAGATCACTATTAAGTACAGGTCCTGTACATCCCCAGTTGTGCACTCTACTGAAATGCAGGGCTCCTAATGAAGATTTTTTTCTAAATTAGCAGCAATTCCAAATAGATGATGATGTTCTAGACAGTGCACTTTGGTGATGACAGCATGGGTCATGATGGCAGTTTTTCTAGCTAGAAGCAGACACAGCATTCTAGCAGATGCAAGTAACTTAATAAAACTGTTGCTGCTGTACCACAGGCTAATGAGGTTGGCATCTCTGAAGTTTGCTGTCTGATTTCATAAAGGCCTTTTATTTGTTTGCATTTGCCTCTATTTACTAACCACACTTTCCTGATAAAGCATTAAAAAATCATCTCTATAGTATTTATTAATTGAATAGAATTTTGAGGCATGTTTTAAGCTAGTTGGTTGTCCCTGTCCTGTCCCCACTGGACAAATTGTTCTTTGTACAGACTTCCTCTTGCATCTCCACAGTCCCTAGACAGTCACCCCATCTTGGTTTAGCTTCCAAAGTCTTTCCTGCAGTACATGGCTGCTTACACCTTAGGGGCTGGAGACAGGGTATTGGACCATGGGAGTTTTCCTCTGAGCTGATTTATTGCTAAATCTGCTATCTGCATGCTTCTAAAGAAGAATGCAGTTAGGTCAGATAATACCAATCCTGTTGAAGTTAACAGCGATATTTATTTTGTTGTGGTTTTTTTTTTTCCCTAGAGATAATTTTTTGAAGTAAATGAGTGTAAGTTGTTTCTTTTACTGCTCCTAAAAAAGTGTATGGTGTCATTGGAAATCTTTGCACTGATTTCCCTCTCAATAGCCACGGTAGATTCTTTCAAAAAATGAAAATAGCTTTGACTTTACATTAAAGTTTGTTGATAGCATCTTTAAAGGTGAAATCTGTGAATTTGTTTCCTGTGACTTAAATTTAACTTGCCAGCAACTCTCAGCAAAATATCCCAGTGCAGCACATGTGCTTTTAGACAGACTGATAGGCCAAATCTTCATTAAAACTGTACAGCTGTCTTTTAAGCTGTAGTTTTATTTTTCTGAGCTGATACTGAATTCTGACTCCCAAATAATCTCCTATAAAATTTTGGACAGATTTGGCTTCCTGCCTTCAATATACCATGAGTAAGGTGCTAATTATTGAGCCCTGAGGTGATAGGTTACAATCCTGCTTGTTTCTGAGATAATTAAAGTATTTGTCATGGGCTTTGGTTCTCTTTTCTTCTATACCCTGGCTTTTTCCAGACTCAGATTAATCTTGAAAACACCATATATCCACCATCATATTTCATTTTACCATCACTTTTTGCTTTGCCTTCATGAAAACCTAAAATGTTCTGTCCATAAACTCACTTCTTTCTTTCTTAAGAGGTTTCGAGCAACTGCATAAGTTCTTGAAAGTATTTTCTTTTTCAAAATATGTTTTATATAATCGAGCTATTAGAGTGTCAAGAACTATTTGATGGTTGGTGGTCATCTTTCCCTGACACAGATATTATTAAAGCTTTAGAAGGAGATGAAGTTCTTTATTGGATCATCTTATAGAGCCTTAAAAATAAACAAACCTTTGGCCTTTCTGCTCCATCTCCACTTTGGCTGCTGTGGCATAGATACTAAATTATGAAAGCTTTGGCAAAGTCTGAAGTTGTATTCAGAGTTATTCAGGTTAAAATACTTTATGAAACTGGCTCATCCTAATAAGTTTATGATTAAAACAGGATTAGCTGATGTTTTTAAATTCTGATGTGTGTTGAAACTACATGGTAATCCAAACTTTCACTTCTATTCTTTTATGACACTACAGTTCTAATAATATTAGGGGCTTGCTGACGCTGCAGAGAGGTTCTTAAATCCAAGCTGACATGAGTTTCCTTGCAAACCCTATTCATAGAAACATGTTTAGGTCTTACTGAGCAAGAACTTAATGCTGGACTAAACAGCCTTATAGTGTGCTCTTTGGTTGTGTGCTGAAAGACTACCACTGAGTTTTGCTATTGTATGTATTTTATACTTAAGGCTTCAAGCAACCATCTGGTTGCCTCCTTTTGACCTATTTTTGTATTTATGACAACAGCTTTGAGGATTTTAATAATATGAGGGCACAACTAATATGTGGCATAGCCGGAGGAGAGACAGTGGCACACTCCTTGAATTTATATGCATTGTAAGACATGTCAGGCAACAGTAAATGATCTCATTTTTTCCAGTGAAATAATCCTAGTAGGCATTCTTCATTTGCTTATATGTGCCTGCTTGTCAGGAGAATGAGTGTAGGAGGGAAGGCAAAAGAGGAGCGTGATCTCTTTACAAGCCTATTTTATTACAAATATATGCTTCATTAATTTGCACTTTAAATGAATAAGGTTCACCTAAGAGCTGCTGACCAAAATACTAAGCAAACAGCTTTGCTGGAAAATTTATTATTTTGTTCTCTGACAATTTTTAAATGCATTTAAATTGTGTTTTTCTCTATTTTTTTCATAGCATATCTTTTGTGATTTTAGCTATTATATATGTGCAAAGTAGAACTGCCTGGTTTTGGGGACACATTATTATTCTGTGCACTGCAGAATCGCTGCAGTTGCTATATTGTCACTCCTCTCTGTTTGTTTTTAACTGAGGAGCTGGGTTTTTGATGTGGCTGAAGATGTGTTCCAAAGCCTCACGCTTATTTGATAGATGTTTGATGCTCTCTTAAAGGATTTCCGTTTCTGATCTGGCTTGCTTGGTGGTATGTGACAGGAGGAAATCACACTGTGTGCTCAGTGTGAGGAAAGCATTAAGGGTTGCTGAAGCCGGCAGCCTGATAACAACTAGGTGGCTGCAGCTCTGTGTCTGCAGGCTCCAGGCTGGCGGTGAGGCTGAGCGTGCCTTTGTGGTAGGTGCGTGCACAATGCCATGTGTGCAGTGCACGCTGCCAGCCCCACAGCTCTGTGCAGGCAGAAACACTCACCTGCTCTGTTCTCTCTTGAGCTGGGCTGTCTTCCTAAAGAGTCTCTTGCACTTGTCTCTTCAATATCTTTTGCATTGTCAAGACAAACTGAATAAATACAATTCATACTTCATTTAGGGATAAATTCTTTCGCATGTCCTCCCCTGGATTATAGAAGTTAGTGAAGTTAATGAGGTAAGTAGCAAAAGGGGTCTGCAGAGAAAGCAATTGCTGTGTCTATACAGCCGTAGCTGTGGTCAAGGCAGAGGGAAAAATGGTGGCAGGACCACCAGAACCAGGAGAAGCAGATGTTGCACAGATATGGCAAATACTCCCTCCTGAGGTATTCACATTTTTATGTTCCTGCCTTTTTTTTCTTTCCCTTCTGCAGATATCTTACTGCTATTTCTCTCTGTCCTCCAAATTATGCTTTTTAATTTTATTTTTTTTGGCCATCTGAATGGGGATACAAGAACTTTTTTCATAAAGCAAATTGAGTAGGCAGAAGGGTATGAGCCTTCTAAGAATGAAAAGATGAACCTGAATGGACATTTGAGCTGTTGTACACTGGCTTTGGTTGCCAAAGAGAAGTACATAAGGGAGAAACAGAACTAGGAATGAGCACCAGAGAGAAAATTAATCTAAAATGTGGATCCAAACGTATGAGGAGTGAATTGAAATTGTCCCAAGACTGTAAAAGACTGTCTTTGACTATCAAGTGCCAGTGTGTGTAGGAGGCAGAGAGTCATGCTTTTTCCAGAGAGAGATTGTTGTCTTGTGGACTGAATCACAGATTTCCCCTGTCTCAAAATCTCTGTACCTTCAGAAGATGTTTGGGTGTTCTGTTTTTTTGTGTTTTGGTTTTGTTTTTTGGTTTGGTTTTTTTTTGTGGGAGGGAGAATGTGGGTTGAGGTTTATGAAACCACTTGTTTCTGCTTATTTGGAAGAGACTTGTGGGCAAAGGCGGTGAAGAGGCTTGTAGCTTGGCTATGTCAGCATGGTCTAAGCAGGAGCCAAGGAATGAATCAGAAACTCTTGGAGGAGGTGATGGGGTGAGAGAGAAGTGGGGTTGAGGCAGGAGTGTGTTACAGAAGAGATACTGATCTGTAATCCTGCACTTCAGAAGCATGTGATTCTGATTACTGTGGGAGGTGAATGGGAAGTCACCGAGGGATTTAAACAGGCATGTTTAATTTAAATGATAAAAAGAATAAAACACTTTTACTCAGCACTTCAGCTCTAAATATAACATCTATTCATTTCTTGCATATTGTTTCTTAAATGAGTGATTTAGGAGAGCGTGTGGGCTGTCAGAGCCATGCACGAGAAAGGTGCCAAAAACTAATTAAGGTAGAAAGTCCCAGTTACGACAACAGACTGTGCAAGGTGCGTCCTCTTACACATCAAGGATAGGCTTAGAGAGAGGGTCAAAAGATGAAGTACAAAACCAAATGAATAAAAACATCTAATCACTAGAGCAAATAGGATTTTATAGACATATTTGTAAAAAGAATCCTTGTGTACCCACAGAAAAGAAACTTTTGAAGCAAGGTGGCTGAGACTGTATGAAAATGTTATGGTCTGTAACTGGCTATTCCTTGGAATTTCAGCTCATGTTTTAGTAAATCACAATGTCATTAGTGATCCTGAGCCTTATAGAGATTATCGAGGATTTGTTTTTTCTTAGTGGCAGGTGAGATGAGGAAAGTTCAAACTTCTCATATGTTTCAGAATTCTATTCATGAGTTGTGCATAGCTACTAAAAACCTTCTGTAATTCTTAGAGTGGTCCAGAAATAACCATATCAAAGGCTTTTGAAAGTCAAGTTAGTTATAGTCCCTCCTAAATTGTCACATGATGAGCAATAAATAGATCAAAAATCCCTAGGGAGGAAAGGAACAAATAGGAATAAATAGTCGGGTTTTGCTGTATCAAAGTGATTGTAATGTGTCACAGGCTTCCAAAGGACCTATTTCCTTTAGTCTTGGAAAGCAGGTAGCAAAATATGTAGGTAATGAACTGGTTTAAGTATTTTTTCAAGATCAGACAAAAATAGAAAATCTCACTGCTTTCTAGCTAAGCTAGATGTCAGGCTATCATGATCACAGACCAAAATTAATGTTGGAAAGTGTAAAGTAATGCATGGAGAGAAAAAAATTGAATTACTCCTACATATTGCTATGTTTTACATTAACAGCTTTTCCTAGTATAGAATAACATACTGAAGTCACCTTAGAAAAAGTTCTGCTATTGTAAAATAGTGTCTTTAAATCTGAGCATAAAAAATGGCACATCTGTATGTCACTGTAGAAATCTACATTATCACCTGAAACACTGTTGGATGGTCTAAAATATGACAGGAATAGCATGCTTTGGGGATAGGCTTAAAGCCATTAAAGGCGTGGAAAAGCTGTCATTTGAGAGAGGAAGGGAATTCAGGCCTTTTCTAGGTTGACTGTGAGTTGGCTAAAATAGGACTCTTATTTTTCTTCTGGTGTCTATGTGTTTCGAAGACTCTACATACACTTGTAAAGGGTAAAAGGGTGAGTTACTAATTTATGCTGAAAGACAACAAGCTTTTCTTTAGAGTACCTAAAGAGAAGTCCACAAAAACATATATGTACATCCATGGAGTTGTTGGTATGTTTAAGGTGAGTGAATGCCTAAATAAATAGAACATTGCTGCAAAATGCATGAGTGCATTAGGGTACCAAGGTGAGCAGTGCTGCTTTCTATCTGTGCTGGTTGGTTTGAAAATAATTACCTGTGAACCCTGGAAATGATACCTGTATTACCATTAGATAGACAGTGTTTCAAAACATTATCAAAACAAAGATTAGATAGTGTTTCAAAGCAGGTATTTTCGCCTCTTAAGGTTTACCTCCCTAGTTAGGTGAGACTGTATGAGGTCCAGATCTGGGTTGAGTTGACCTGTTCTAATCTTCTCCATCCTAGGTTTCCTTTTCTCCCTTTCCTCAGAAGAGGGGAAGACAGGGGAAGGGATGGTGCTGGTAGAAGCAGAGCAGTGCTGTGAAGCTTCATTTCAGTAAATACTGGGTTTAACCAACACATACGGGGGAAGGATGGAGGACATAACAGATTCTGTCTCAAACCAGATGCCAAAATTGCTTCCAGTGTGACCCAGAGTGGAGGAGATCCTTAGCTGGTTGTTGCAGAGCTAGACAAAGGCAAAAATGTTGCCATTTCCTTCTGTAGAAGGAAACTGAGATTTCTCTTTTTTCTCATGCAGTTGATTAGGGAGAAGTATTGTTTTTTCTTTTTAGAAGGTCTGGATTTACCTATTATATAAATATTCTTCTGGAAAACTGTGAAGTTCTAGACCAGCCTGGAAGATATTTTTAACTCCTTGTTTTATGGTCCACCTGGGATTGGGATTCCATTGAGCAGAATTACAGCAACAAGCTCTAAGAATGGTGTGGCCTAAAAGAGTTTACAGACTTGAGTAGACTCTTTGTCCAGAGAATTTGTGGCTGCCCCATCCCTGGAAGTGTTTAAGGCTGGGTTGGATGGGGCTCTGTGCAACTGGGTCTAATAGAAGGTGTCCCTGTCTGTAGCAGGGGTGTTGGAACTGGGTGATCTTAAAGGTCCCTCTCAACCCAGGCCATTCTATAATTTTTAAAAAAAGAAAAAAAAAGGAAAAAAAAAAAGAGTATCAGATATGATGACCATTGGGTAAATCAGAAGTAATTAGTATTGACATCACAAGTTTTGTGATCCCAAAACCTGATGCCTTTATCTTTCCTTGCTAGGATGTGGCTGCTCTTTAGCTAAACATTAATAATGGAGGTGTATAAATTGCCTTGTCAGACTGACAGTTTGTATGACTTTTCTGAGTCTTGAAAATCATCCCACTGCTAGGCAATGCTAGAGGTGCTTCTAGTCAAGTTGGATGAAAGCAGCTACTTCTGTCTCAGCTACAACTTTTGCTGTAGGCATCCATGTCTCTATTTCTTTGTATGGCCATAAAGCTACCTGTGGCAAAACCTGAAAAGTAGCCCACGCCAACTTAAAGTGCAGAGGTCAGTTGCTCAAATGAATGCATGTGTGCTTGTCCACCTCCCTGTAAAATTCAAGGTGCTTATTATGTGTAAATGAAGTCACTTAGAGACTGCACAGTTGACCTCTCTTACCTGCAGGTAGGTTCAGGACATGTTGCAACATGTAAGATGGAAGATGCATAAAGGCTTCCTTGAAAATGTTTCTGTTTTCTTGATATTGGTTGTGCTTTAAATCGTGAAATGTATGTACTAAATGTGCATCTGCAAAGAAAAATCAAATGGGAAGCTGTTGATGCTATTTACTTTGGGAATTTTGGTTCTACATACCTGAATTTTTAAAGCACAACATCTAGATTAAAGCATTTATGAAATTTGTCACTAAGCCTAATGCTTTTTTTCCAAGGAAATCCTCTGTGACATTTCTAGAATGTAATTATGGTCTGTTGTAGGAAACTGAGTGATAAGTAAAAGATTATCTTAATAAACTACAAAAACATAATTATGGTAAAAGCTTGAAGTAATCAAATGTGTTTTGAGTCCACTGAAGGACCATTTACTGCATATTAGATGTTAATCTTGACATAATTTTTGCATTGAAGATAAGCACCATGCACAGAAATAATTTCTACTTCATGCTATTTCTGTTGTCCTTAGTTCTTGGTTTTGTATTACTTTAAGACTTGGTAGTGTATATCTTCTGTACCAGAGAATGAAATAATAGAGCAAGCAAATATTCACAATCTACTATCCCAGTTATGCTGCTGTTTGCTTCCTGCCCAGGTTTAGGATTTTGCAAATGGCCTTTCAAGCCCTCTCTTTTAAATTGTCAGAAAATGCTGAGCCATACTAGGAAACCAAATCTTGTTTGTCACAAGTCATTCTGTAACATACAAAAACCCCCAGCAAACCAACAATTCCTTCCTTCCTCTCTCCCCACCTCATCAAAGGTTTTTTGTGTACTTCAGGAAACAGCAAATGAAAATTTTTAGTTTTTTGTCAACCCTTCGCATCTCCAGTTTGAGGCAATCCTTTGAAGTCGTTTCTATTGTAGTGATCTTTGGCATAGCCCAAGTGATTGTGTGTGTCAGTGGGGTGTGGGCTGAGGCTGGTGTGGTGCTGGAGGCTGAGCTGCTGCAGCTCAGTGCCGTGGCAGAAGCTCCCTGAGAGCTCCGAGCACCAGCTGATGCAGCGATTCTTTATGTGGGTCAGCCTTTACAGGAAGAAAGCAAACCATGCAGTGTGAGTTATGTTATCCTGCCTACTTAATCTTTTCAGCTTCTTCTAATCCTTCTGCAGGGTAGCTATGTATATGATTTGACTGCATAGCACTTCTGGTGCTGTAATTAAAGAACAAATTGTCCAGTTCCTGAATGACACAATATCAGAAGTAGCTTTGTTCAGACTCAATTTAGTCTTGTTTAAATTATGCTGTCCCTAAGAAAATATGATGGTGTTTTTATGCAGCTGTGTAATCTTCTAAACATTGAATTAATTAAAGTATGATGAAGGATTCTGAGCTTTCATTTTAGATTACTTACTATACACATACTTAAATTCAGTGGCCAAACTTCAAATCAAGAACTTTGTTCCTATAAAATCAAAATGTCTGCAATTTTTTTCACTGAAAGAAAAATGTAAAACTTTAAAATTTTTTTAGGTTCATTATATCAGACTAGGAAATCAATCTGTCTCTCTTGTGTGAAAGCTTATGCCAAAATGTGCTTTCATGTGGTAGTTAAGGCACTGTTCTGGTAGAGAAGATGTAGGAGAACCCTGAAGCCAAGCAAGACTGCATGGTTCTCCCTTGTAGACTAGATAGATATCCCTTATTATAGTGTATTACTTAAATAAGTAACTCTTCTGTAATTTGTTTTGCTTCATAAATCTTGTTTCTGCTCTTCAGCAACCACTAACTGGATCTCAAATCCCTCCCAAAACTACCCCTTTCAAAAAAACCTCAAGAAAACAACAGAAAACCCACCTCTGTACCTAATGTCTTTATTAATAACTAGTAGTTCATTCAGACTCATCTTTTAAGGTGCTGTCTCTTCAAAAGCTGCTTTTTGAGCAAATTACTTCCTATCAATTGAATGTCATTAACTGAAGTGGACTCTTAAGTACAGATTATGATGAAAGTTAAAAAGCAGATATGTAAAACACCTAGTTCTTCCTTATCCTTCATTTGAATCTGTCACAATGATTTCCAAGCTGGGAGCTGCTTAGTGTTTTTTAGATCATGTCAATAATTTAAAATTCTGTATTTTCATGATTATTCAATCATTTTCTACTGAAGTGGTGCTCTACCTATTTGTATGTAGTACAAGGGGAATGTGAGGGAATGAGGCTGTTTTGTGATCTGATTCCCTCCTGTGCTACTATGAAACTGCCACCTGCACCTGATTTTAATTTGCATAGGGCTCATTAAGCTAAAGGAAAAATTAATACATCCATGTCTTCATTGTGCAATAGCCTTGAGGATGTTAAGATATCCAGAAGGTATATGTCATAGGCTTCATGACATCATGTTCTAAACTTGCAGCTCATGCACATCTTTAATTCCAGTGCAACCTCTTATTTTTGTATTTTAACACTGGAACACCGTGCTTAACATGCACATGTTGTTCAGACAGAAATTCAAGCAGGGCTGAATTTTCTGAAATTGAAACTTCCACATTTTATCCCACAGATGCCTTAAAATATTTGTGTCTATTTTAGTGCTTTTGTATGCATACTCCCAAATAGCATAATTTCAATGCTGTGCTGAATGATTTCACTAGAATTTAGATTACACTTCAGTTACAAACCACAGTTTTAATTACAGCACAGATGCATGTAGATGAGACTAAAAAAATAAGATCATTTGGGTTATATTTAACCACTATGTTAATTTCCTTCTTCCCCGTGCTATGATAATGTAAACAGCAAATGAAGGAGCTTAGTATGCTGAAATGGTTATTTAAAACTTAAAAATAAATGTTAAACCTTAATCTATTTCCTCAAGATTTCTTTATTACAGCCATTAACATAACTGCTGTTCTCTGAAATTTATTTCATTTTAATATTGTAACTGAAAATATGCAATATCTGTGATTAGCAAGGAGGTAACTTGCTCTTCTGTGAGCTTCTGTGTTGTATTGTAGTGTGTTTGGATTCTCATGCATCTGCTTTCCTCGATTAGTGTCTTTCCTAATGTCTCAGATCTGTTTTCTTTCCTCTCCATGCAATAAAGTATGGAATTTTTCTATTTTAGACACCACATTATTCAATTCTCTTGGCATACACTGCTCTGATTTTTATTGGCTTATTTGCCTGAAAAGTGCTTCAGCGTTCTGAGAAATTTTGGGTTTGTTTATATTGTGGGATCTTGTTTTCAAAACCTGCAATGTGATCTGTCACTATTTTCCTATTGACATTATACTTAAACTGGTTTTGAATTTGAGCTAATATTCCTGGCAGAAATTTTAAGATGATTACAAGAAATTTGAAAGCAGTAAAGAAAATATTGTCTTAAGCCTCTTCATGTCAGGTATCACAATATGGTCTGTCTAGGAGAACCCCATGCTACAAAAAGGAATGCAGACAGGACAGCTTGGATTGATATAAAATTACTGGATCAAATTGATTTAAATTAAAAGGCAGAAAGCTTTAATCAATTTAAATTTCACTTTTTATTGAGCTTTGCAAAAGCATGTTGAGAGGCCTGTTCCCTGAATTTTTAATATCACTCAGGAATGGAGATTCTGCAGCTGGTTGGGACAACCTGTTCTGGGGCTTAATCTGCCTCACTTTAGAAATACCCAGCAAAACGCAACATGAAACAGAAAAAGCCACCTAATTCCTTTTTTTTTCCAGTCAGATTTTCCTATGTTCATACTTTTCCTTGTTTCCATTGTGTGGCTATGCATCTTCAAGAACACTCTGGCTCAATCTTCTATACCCTCACAATAAGTAGCTGTGGACTGTAATAAAGTC
Organism: Zonotrichia leucophrys gambelii; assembly: GCF_028769735.1. Lineage (NCBI taxonomy): Eukaryota > Metazoa > Chordata > Aves > Passeriformes > Passerellidae > Zonotrichia > Zonotrichia leucophrys. The sequence continues at coordinate 20,493,064 of NC_088173.1, read as the reverse complement.
TCCCTTTTTTTCTTTTATGGCTGCACAAACTCAGTTTTCTTAGCTTTTCCTTGTAATACCACATGCTCTAGCCCTCTGATCATCCTGGTGGCTCCTTCCACGGGACTTGTTCCCCCATTCTCAAGCAGCAGGGCAGCCACTGAAACCTTGTGTGTTGAAGGAGTGGTACCAGTCAAGGGTCCGTGCCTGTCAGGTCACCTAGCAGCCCTCAGGTGGGATGAGCACCCTTGTCTGCTATGGAGGCACTCCAGGGCAGCTGCTCTGACCAGCTTCTCCTGGATAGTCCCTTGAGGGACATTTAATGATTGCCATGAAATTTGCTGTTTTGAAGATACTTGGTACTACATAGCGTTATGTTTTGATTTAGTAGAGACATACTGCAATATGCTGAAATCACAACACAAGCATGACACAGCACTTGAAATATACATTTGGATCATTATGCAAAAGTGATTCCCATTTCTGATCTACATATGCCCACTGTCAGGATGGAGGGCATCTCCAGTTCACCAGTAAGGAATATGTGGGCTAAAGCCTTCTCAAGCCTATGGCTCTCTTGAGAGCTCCTTCTGTTGCTTTTTCAGCTTTACACTTTTCATGGGACTGAGCTGTGTCACGTACGTACTTCTCCCCCTGCTGGCCTGGCTGTGCTGGGGGAGACTTTACTTGCTAGTAATTATTTTAGAAAAGGCTGTTTGCATAACCTCATGACTTACTGGTACAGCCATATACCTAAGGAGAAGTCACCCTCCAGTCCCCTTTATGTGGAGATAAATTTGACTTTATGCCACTAGATGCTCATTCTTGTACTTCTTCCTCGAGTTCATCACCCATGCCCATCTCCTCTGAGCCTTCTTTCCTTGAGGAGGTTTGTTCATCACTCAGGCAGGCTGTATCTCTTTGGGACCGTTGTAAATGTGTTCCTGGTCAGCTGGTGGGCCTGTGAGCACCTGGAGAGGTGCCTGCCTGCTCCAGCTGCTCCTCACCTCCAAGTTCAACACAGGTTTCAGTCATGTGAGGTGAATGTCTCCAGCTGCACAAAGATGAACAGAGTCGTAATGCTGTCAGGAAAAAACTGGAGAGAGAAAAGCTGCAGGCATCATTAGTACCCTCAGCCCCTGACATACTCCTGGCAGGTACCTGAAGCACCACAAGAAAGGGCAGCAGCCTCATTTACAGGTTGATGATTTAATTGAGTTGTGAAGGGCTTGAATTCACTGCAGTGAAAACATGGACCCATGTTCCAGGCTTAAGTAGATCCCTCTTGACCCTGCAGGTGACATTGCAGGTGGATTTTAAAACAAATACTTGCACCTGGTCACAGTCCTTTTTTTCTCTGTGGGGTTGGAAAGATGTATTTGGCATGATGGGTGCTCAGAGCTTTGGGAATAGACATGTTACTGCAGGAAGGAGAACCAAAAGGAAATAACCAGGGAAGAGTCTTCACAGGCTCGTAAGGGTTAAATCATTTGCTTTAGGAAATCTAGCAGTCATTCTGAGATTCATCACCACAATTTTGACACAAAGAAAGAGAATACCTAATTTCTTATTTGCCATCAGTAGTAATAATCTGTTCAGTTTTCTTTAATTATAAAAAACATTAGCCATGTTGAGAATATATTTTCATAGAACATATTTTCAAGAAATCGGAGATTTTTTTTCCACCCCTGCATTTCTTGCAGTACAAAGCAGTATGCGCATTACAGTATTTTTGATCTTTAAAGGAAAGTTATGATACCCTCTGCTGGCTATTTTTGGAACAGATCTGAGCTATAACTGACCAGTTTAGAGTCAGCAGCAATTAAACTTAATCTGTACTGCAGTTTTAATGTAGTATTTTTTTCCTTTTCCTTTTTTTTCTGATGGATTTGTGAGGAGTTTGGGTTGCTTTGATATTTCTTCCCTCTTTAGTTCTGTCCCTGGCTTCAGCAGAGTAAATCTGACTGTGATGGAACTGTATTTTTGAATGCAGGTTGTTATGGCTTTCAGACCAACACTTCTATAGGTACAAATGAAAATAGCTAGATGTTATCACAGCTCTTGTTGCCTAGTAACCAAAGCCCAATGTGTAATTCAACGAGATAAATTTGATGCACTTTTCTTCTCTTTTCCTTTTTAGCAGCAGAATGTAAAATACATTTAGCCTTGAATGTTTTGTTTTGTCATAATTAAAATATATTGAAATCTCTAAGTTTGCAAGCTCAGTTACAGTGATCTCAGAACTGAAGTAAATTTCCCATAATGAAGAATAATCTGGTTCTTGTAACATTCCTTTACTGTTCATATAGGTATGCTGGGATAACTGTGAATACAAATATTAAATTATTTTCTCCATGCCATTCTCAAACTTCACATTTCCATTTTGTATTCTGATTTGATGATGGTTTTACAGATTTTTCTACTGGATCCATTTATGCAGTCAAGGATTGTTCTCAGAATTATTTTCTCAACTATACTGATAATGTGCCTAAAATTATCTAAGACTGTCCTTGAATTAGTTACTGAATTTGTGATCAGGTATGAAACGTTTGCTTCATTGGGGCAAACTGTGTAAATAAATACTTGTAGTAGATTTCTGGCATTGATTTTTTCTATGTAAGTTAATGATTATATCTTATCATAGAATTAACTAGCAAATGAATTTACCTACTCACTGTTATAACTAATCATACTGTGTTCTGATAATATAAATTGTATTCGTGATATTATCTTAGCATTTATATAAACATATACCAGAATAAAACTATTTCATGTACTCTTTCAACCTTGTAATTAATAACCTTTAAGCTTACTAGAGTTGTTTGGAATTGTGTAACACTGACTTTTATCATTATTAGATCTTTTTCACTTACTTTGTTAGACTTACTAAATATTTTCAAGAATTATCTAAGATTTAAACTAATTTTTAAGTATTTTGCTTAGTAATAGTCTATCTGAGTGCAATCACATTTGTGTCTTTTCTTAATTTCTCCTTCATTAATAGTTGATATTCAAACCAAACTCTTGTTAAATGTGTGATCCTTTATTTTTCCTGTCTATATTGATTGCCAGACAATCTTGAATTATTATTCTTCCAAGATGGTCACAGACTTCTGGGGAAGTCTGAATTCTGTCCTTACTGGAATCTCTTGCATAAGGATGCTTATATTTGATGGTAACAAAAAATTGTACAGTGTCCACTGCTTGCATGCAAATAAGATTTACGTATTCTGTCATGATCTAGAAAACTTTCTTTTAAAAATATCCAACTGAAGGCTTGGAAATGAGATGTTATTATGAAATGCTGGGAAATGCAGGAAGGGAACTTGTGAATGAATATTGGAAAGAGTTTAAATAAAGTGTGAGTTACAGTTTGTGGAACGAGTTCCCCAGTGAACACAATGGTAGAGATGTTGCTTGTTATTCTAAATGGTATCTGTAGGGAGGTAAAATCATGCTTCTGCTGGGTTTTAACTTCCTCAGTTGCAGAATGCTGAAATCTTCCTCTTTATTTTGGTCTTGGTTTTTTAATGGTTTATTTTGTTTCCTAATATTCACAATACTCTTGTATAACATCAGAATTGAATTGGGACATTAACCAGCTCTTGCTTCTCCTTTCAGGTACTACTCCCAGCAGCTGGTCTCTTGCAACTGCAGGATGTGAAGAGGACTTGCTGTGAATTTTTGGAATCTCAGCTTCATCCTATCAACTGCCTGGGGATTCGTGCTTTTGCTGACATGCATGCATGCACAGACCTCCTGAGCAAGGCCAACACATATGCAGGCAAGTTCTCATTGCTGGAGCACACATTGATGTCTGTCAGTGTGGGTGGGATCCAGAGGAACCTGAGTTTTATCCAGGGCATTGCAGACATGTATCTCCTGATGAAAACTGCATTTGATCTGAATGCCTTCAAGAGAAAGAAAATGTGCTGGCTGGCCCACGATTGTATTTAAGTTGAAGGGGGCAGCATCTTCTCAGACTATTCTGACTCTGCAGGGTCCAAGCCATTTCTAATCCAGAAAGAATGTAGCTTCCTGTGTAAAATCCTGCAGCGTCACTGAGGGGAGGAAATTGGGAAAGAAGAATTAAAATTCTGACAACTACCATAAGTCAAAGTATTTAGGAAGCACATGGGGGAAGAAATAAGAAAAAGGCATTGGGAAGAGGGGTAGCCCCTGCACTGCACTAGAGAAGAAGCAAGAAATGTAATGTTGGGTATTATGTAATCAACTTATCTTCTGAAAATCCTACTCATCTAGCCAAAGACCTGAAATTTCTTATTCTAAAGGGTACCTGTAGTCTCATCCACTTGAATCTTGTATTTCATGTGTCTCTCCAGCTCTCCTATTTTCATGCTTGGTACTAACCTTATCTTTCCTCTGTAACCAAACCACCTTCCATTTCTGTCAAATTCCCCCCAAAAGCTTTCCTTATTGTCATCATATTCTTGGAGTACTGCTGGCCTGTATGACAAGCTGCCAGCTCAACTCCTACTGTGTATTTGCTGTGTCTGTGGGGTGGATTTTAAAGCAATGCACAGTCTGTTCTTACTCTTGAGATAAATATGCTGTGTATAGTCAGAATGCATAGTCAGGTCCATTCTTTGCTCTGTCTTCTTCCTCCTAGCACTGTCAGCCCTAGATCAAGAGCAATAGAAAACACAGAATTAAAAATTAAATGTCCTGATAAGGCTGTAGAAAAAAATATGTATGACTGCATTGCTTTTCATAACTTTCCTTAAATGCACAGTGACCAATTAGCATAATTAAAAATTAGTACAGAGTTAAAATTGAATGTTTTTCTGAAATAGAGCACTAAGTGCTTCAACTCAGGTTGCAATAATAGGCTTTTTATTGCCATGAATAAATTTAGAGCTCAGAAAGGCAAGGACTTTGATGAATGCTTTCAGTTGTCTTCGTTCCTAGAAATGCTGATTTGTGGTATAGATTTTTTTAACTCACGGGAGATTATAGTATTTCTATCAAGAATGATTGATATATCAATTAAAAAAATTCAAAAGCTTTTCAGGTTGTTTTTGGAAGTATGAGCTTTTGTAATGCCTGCCTTACTCGTGAAGTTGTGGTGTGCACATGACTGAATGACTTTGTGGTATTTCTATTTAGACATCTATGCAAAAAGTTTTAATTAAATCCTTTTGTCTTTGAGTAATACACTATTAAATCCAAAAAGCTATTACATGTTTTTGAAATAGGAAGCAAGACATACATTTATTAACTAGAGTTAACGTTCAGATATTCAATATTTTAGGGAACACATTTTGATACAGCTGTTACTTAAGTTTGAGTTTTAAATTATTTTTTCTAGCTTCTGTTCTGACTGGGCCATAGTTACTTCTAAACTAAACCTCTAAAGTACTTAAGTTACTTCTGAACAATCTTTGTTCTGTTTAGTAGTTGAAGCTAATATTTGTATAGATTACTTTCTAGAAATAAAGATTCTAAGAGCCTGGCAAGACCTTGAGTGACCTAAACGTGTTTTGAGAGCACAGGAATTGTGTCCACCTGTTAACTCTCCTTCCCTGGGTCACTGTTCAGGCATCCTTTGCTGTGCAGAGAGAGTGTCTGCAAGCATAACACAGACAAGTGAAAAGAGGAGGGAAGTTGGGACATGCAGGATACTGGACTGAACACCAGAATGCTCAGTACTCCTGATAAAATAATCCGGGGAGGAAGCGTTGGCCTTCATTTCTCCTTGGAATTGGCTCATCATCAGTCTTGCTGAATTTCTGTCTGCTGGCTCCCTGATTTCATTTCATACAGTTCTATACCTTTTCAGGTCAATGTTTTTGCTCTTGAATTTTCAGGCTACTTACTGCCTTTATCTCAACCATCATAGCTTCTTTTTTCCCCTGTTCTTATCTCAAATGTCTCTTTGTACTTTGTCACAGCTTTCTTACATATGAAAAAAAAATTCTCAAAATCTGAGCCAAAAATACATGGCTGTGCCATTTCAGAGTTAAGCTTTGTATCACAGGCAGCTTAACTCCCAGGGCACACATTTTGGGATTAAGACTCCAGAAATTAGAATGAGTACAGAAAAGGATTATTAGATTGAAAAAAATAGTAAAAATATTTTTGTGCTAGTGAAAATGAAAAGTATTTTGTTTTGTAACTTCTCCCAGTCTTTACTTTGTTACATCTGCTATTGTAGATTTAGAAAAAGAGCCGGTGAGATAGTTCTGCTAATAGACAATGATAATATAAAACCAGATGGATGCCAATGGATCAGAAGTTATTAGATAAGTGAAACTCTAGAACTTCCAGTGGGAATGAAAATACAACTTCCATTAAATTTGGAACTTCGTATTCCTGTGGTGGGTTGGTCCTTTGCAGCAGAGAGCAAGATCTCTAGGATAGTCATTTATATGCACCTGTGATCTGAAAATAGTGGACAATTGATACAGGTTACTTGGAATGAGCTTCTGTTGCAATTTAACTTGGAGATGGCACATGTCCCCATGATGTCCCGGCAAGCAGTCCTGCTCTGGGTCTTGTTACACTTGCACAGTCACAGAGTGTGTACAGCTGAGGCCTCTCCTCCTTCTTTTTGAGGATTCCTAGGAAGAGTATGTGGCATCAGCACTGCTAGTCTGTCCTTACTTTGGGTGTGGGATATGTCTTATGTGATGTTAAAGAATGTTCACCAATTAACAATTTTTCCTAAGAAGGAGGTGCATTATATAGGTGTTGTAATGTTATGTTTCAACCTGAAGATAAATTAATTGGTAAAACCTTCTAATGAGAAGAGGTGCGCCGTCTTGGACTAGAGAAACCACAGCTCAGTGCTTACGTCCTGACACATTTGTTAGTTTGAACCAAAGAATAGTAATGTATTTCACCCACTGCATAGGGCAGTACAGGCATTGGGAGACCTGTGGCAGTGATGTCCTTGGAGGCGTGGCACACCTTTTGGCTTTTAGCACTGTGCTGAGATGTTAAAGATTCTTTTGTTAGGGAACCCTGGCATGTTTGGTGATGCAGGGTTTGCTGCATTGTATTTGGGATAACAGCATTCTTGATTCTGGTGCTCTTAGTCTGAAACTTGAGCCCTGGCAAGCCTTGGAAGCGTGCACATCTTCTGTGGACTGTTCTTGTGTACATCCGTATGCCTGGCATGCAAAGGATGGAGTTGTCAGAATCATTCCTATGATTCTATTCTGAGTAGCAACGTCTGTTGCTATGCTGCTGTTGCCTTGGCTGTTGTGAATTTCATGATGTTCTAAAAAACAGTTATTTAAGTATAAAATTTGCAAATAAATCAGTTTCTTTGGAAAAAAATGTGATTCTGCAGTTTTAGCTTCTGCTGGTTCTCCAATTGGCAGAACTTGTGTTTATACCTCTGCAGCAAAGCTGGGGTTCCTCTTTGACCAGTGCCTTAAAATAGGCCAATAGCAAAGGCCTTTTGTCCCAAGCCAGAAAATCTTAATGTGACATTGTGAATTAATGCATAAATGTTTAAAGTATAAAATGTCCTGTGCAGGTTTCAGATGTAGCTTTCCTTCCTATGTAATTGAAAAATATAAAGTAAATGTCACTATCTGTATAGCCAGACTTGTGTGCCTTTTGGATAGGAGAGGTGTCAAGTGCTTTTTGCTGAATGTGCATGTACAGTTCCAGACCCAGAACAACAAATACCAAAAAGTGGTACATTTACTTAATGCTCCTTTCTATGCTTTCCAGGCTGGCATTGTTTATTGTGCTTCCAGACATTTTTGTTACTAGCCCTTTTCCTGTTGTTAAAGACTTCTTTTTGTTCCACCCTACTGGCACAGGGCAGACAAGGACAGATCTTTAGCTATTCAGATAGAAACTGACTCAGTTGCAAAAATGTGAAAATCTGTTTTTCATATGCAATTGGAACAGATATTTTAGAAACGTCTTAAAATTGATTTTATTTTTTTTTAAGTCAGAGATTAGTCTTGATAATAAAGAAGTAGGACTCTACTTTCTTAAGAAGTGGGAATTTAGAAGCCAAGCCTCTGCAGGTCCTAAGCCAGCTTGTTTTCAGGCTGCCAGACTGTAGAGCCAGCTGGCTTCAATTTCTGGGTAAAGAGGCAAGAAATGGGGCAGGATTCCAGTACAAATTTGTCAAAGTTGCATACCGTGTGGAAAATTCTGATTTGGGAAAAAAATTATTTTGTTCTCTCATGGAAACTTCCATATGGATAGTTCTCTCTTTGCTTCTCTAAGAGATGTTCATAAAGAAAGAAGTGTGTTCTGTAATGCAATAAATAAAAACCATGATAATTTGAGATTTTACAGGGGACAGTTACATGAAATATTTAATCATTTAAGCATAACTTTCATCATGTTTGATGTTAATGTCTTCAGATTATCGAAGCTCTCAGGGTGGGAGCTGTAATATGAGACAATAAAAATCCTAACCCAGAAGGCAAAAAAAACCCCCACACCTCCAGTGCTATTTTTCATCGTTATTGGGAAAAGAGGATCCAAGTGTGATTTCTTGAAATTTTAGTACTGAGTCGTTATTTCGAAGATGCTGATATCCTTCTTGCTAAAAGGATGCAAAAAGTTTGAATTTCATAAGTGTGAATTTTATAAATAATGAAGCCTTCTGTCTTCAACGCTTGAACCAGCATAACATAAATTGCCATTGGTGGATTTAATTGATTTTTACATTTCCTTATTATTTTTCAGTTTTTAATTGTATTAAATAATCCATGTAGCTGTAATTGCAACTGGCTTCTGCCAAATGTTATCTATCAATCAGTGACGATGGTCTGCTAGACAACAAGGGATCTGATTCTTACAAGACAAGTTATTTCACCTTACCTCTTTTTTTGATGACTAGAATTTATGTCGAAATCCCCTCTATTTCTCTTTTGTCCATAATCACCTGAGGATATGTAGCTGTTGATTGAGTAGTTTGGTTTAGTGTTTCTCCTTTTTCCACTCCTTCCCTTGACCATGTGCCATGTTTTATGCTTTAAGAGGCTGACATCCAGTAAAACAGTTTTTGTTCAAGCACTGGGGTTTTTTTTCTCTTCTATCGTTCTTATGTCTAGCATGAAAACTGGAGACAGTCTCACATTCATTGTATTACTTGGAAAGTTCTCAACTTTCACCTCTCCTGGTTTAGAGGGTGGATCTCTTCCTACTTCATGCATGACATAAATCTAAATAAACTTTAAAAAAGCAAGGCTTTTATATGTGAGTCCATAAAATCAAACTGGTATTTCTGATTTATGAAATATACTCTGTTTGATGTGTTCCACTGTTGCATTGTATTTCTCAAGAAAAGATGAACAGTGCTTCAGAACCTCAGAATGTTTGAGATTTGGATGCATGTTGCTTTCCCTTTCTCTCTCCAAACTCAGCTTCTCAGTACAGTCAGGCATACTGGTTTGTGACACTCACCTAAAATTTGGAGTTTATTGTAAAAATAATCTATACAAATTTTCTTTCTCAATTTCTATTTGCAAACAATAAAACCTATCAGATACTTAGCTTGAGAAACTGTGTGCTTTTCTGAAAAGCAAACAGATACAATTTGTAGAGTGGAAAAGTAATGGGCATGTTATAAAAATCAATAGTATTTCTTTTCATCCTTTCTTTCCCATTGTCTGAAGTATTGCAGAAAATACTACCTGTCCATCATGAGAGAATGTTGCAGAATTAGAGGGGCTTGTACTAATGATCATTGGAATTAAAACAGCTGTTTTCTTGTACCCTGCAAAGTTGAACTGAAAAATTAGACTTCTTGACCTTAAGCATTCAGCATTCTTTAACTTTTTTAACATCTTAGACAACTTTCTCAAGTTTGGATTCTTAGTTACAGTAGTACTAATACAGTGATTGAAAAGCCTATAAAATGTTCTTTGGTTTGAGTATGTTTTCCGGCCTCTTTTTATTTATTCTAATTTTGAGACAGTTCTTAAGTTCTTAGTAACAGTTGTCCCTTCTGACTTCTGTTAATAGCAGAAGAAGGAGAAAAATAATTAAACTGAATGGAACAACTTTTTAAGCAAAATAATGCCATGAAAAGCAATTTTAAGGAAGGGAGGGGACAACTGAATAACTGAATGACAACATGGAAACTTGAATTTTTTTCAGTTTTATTTATGGTGAGGTTTAGAAAACATTAGGAAAAACTACATATCTTCTGCACATTGTAGAGATTGCAATATGCAATATTTTATGACCTTGGAAAAGCTTTGAGAGATGCAACAGGACTTGTTGTATGACGTTGTTGGTTGGTTCTAAAGAATCAACCATTGTTCATGTCAAACTACCAATTTAAAATATGCTTGTCATCAGCATACAGAGTATAAAGACTCTGGAGTCTTTTTTCTGTATTTTTGTATACAAATTTGGTAAAATGAGTCTTAGGTACTTCTCAAGGACAAGTACTGAGATGAAGCAAGCATCTGAAAATTACTACAATACTTTTAGTATAATGTGCTTTAATATTTCAGTTAAAGAATGTTTAAATATAAAAGCTATTTGTGAGACCAAGCTTTAACCTGTAGAAGAGGTTTTAAGTCAATATATTGCTACTAGACAAAGTAGAATAGCTTGCATATTGAATCATTTTCCTCTGTTTTCCCCTGCTGTGTTGATGCTTGTTAAACATGAGGAGACCTGTTGCTGTATGTTAGCATATTTCTTTTCCCCCAAACAGAACAGCACTTTTCTGATGTTGTGCTTAGTGAAGAATACCTCAATCTTGGTGTAGAGCAGGTGTGCAGTCTGATATCCAGTGACAAACTCACAATTGCCTCAGAGGAGAAGGTAAGACAATCTGTATCCCCTTATTTTTTTATCCTTTCATGTGAAAGAGTGAGCTTGCTCCTACTGATCTTGTGCCCTTTTTCGGACGTGTTCTGTGTGTCCATGGCAAAATTAGGCAGGTATTGTGCTCAAGTTTAAAGGATGTTTCCCAAAAGTGTTGACAGTCTGATGGTGACAACTAGTCTCAACTCTTAAAAATCCTACAACTATATTAAAATCACATCACCTTTTTTGGGAAAAGAACCCAATAAATAAAACTACATTAAATAGAAATTCCTTCTCATCTTCCAGCAGAACAACCAGAACACATGCTGAGTCATATCCACAAGCGTTTAGTTTACCAAGGAATAAATAATTTCAAGTTTGAAGAGCTATTATATGTCATTTAGTAACTTTACCATCAGCAGTCCCACAAAGGTATTAAAGCTCTGTGTGTATAAGTGAGCACATGTGGTTTGCACAGGAGATGACATGGCAGCTTGGTATTACCAAACCAGAGTTTAATATGTGTTAGCTCATCTTTAGCGTAGATCTCAATCTTTTGCAGCCGTTTTTGAAACACTGCGCTCTTCAGTGAGCACAGGGTGTCCCTGTAAACCTCTAATGATTTTCAGGATGTGGTAGCATTAATTTTGAGATTTTTAAATTCAGTTATGATCTATTTGAAATATGTTGGTTTTCTTTTTTCTGCGAAGTTTATAGTTGTACTCAAATGAGGCTAAATTGTGTACAAAAGCATGTTTGAATACTCATTTATACAGTTAGGCAGTGTTTCATGTTTGAAACTTTGAATCTAAGAACTATCTGCTTAAACAGGAGCTAGCACAGCTATGTTGTTGTTCCTGTAATACCCTGAAGGCCTGGATCTATCACCTAAATACACGTGATGCTGCTTTCGTAGAGTATAATTAAGGTTTTAATGCTCTAGTGAATGATGAGCTACTGTGCAATGCAGGCAAAATCAGGCTTGGGATCACTTGTCCTGCTAAGACTCAGTGATGATAGGTCATTTGAATGGGCATGTGGCAGGTCAGTTCTCCAAGAAAGGAAGAAAAATATCAGGACTGTAGTATTCCTGCTGTTGTGTTGCTTGTTTGCCTAGTTTTCAGTTTCAGTGAAGTCACTGTGTGCATTTTGTCAATGTAGCACAGCTATCCTTGAAACAACAGTAGAGGATTAGATATAAAAAGAGACCAGATAATGCACCTTCATAATTTTAGAGTTGATAAATATGGAAATAACAGGAGCTGTAACCACTGTCATCTGTTCTTAGGTTAGGAATTTTAGTATAAGCAAAACTGTTTTTGGAGGCACACTAATGTTTTCATGCTTATGAACTTGTTAGTCAAAGAACTAAATTTGTTTGTTTTCTGGAAGGTATTTGAAGCAGTGATAGCCTGGGTGAACCATGACAAAGATGTAAGGCAGGAGCTAATGGCACGTCTGATGGAGCATGTTCGGCTGCCTTTGCTTTCCCGGGAGTATTTAGTTCAGGTAAGCAAAAAGGAAAACTAATTATTCTGCATGGGAATATTTCTGTTTGTTATTTTAATGCTAGGTAGATAAGTTTAAATTTCAACAACAGTGCCATTAGGATGTTAGTGATAGAAAAAGTAAACAAACAGGCACTACCACATACTCATGTGCACATCCACCCACTGAGGTGAGAGATTGCCATGTAGAGGATGACTTATGTAAGTAATTTATCTGTTTGGCTGAGTGCATGTCATACTACACCAGGAATCTGAACAATGTAATTTGCTGAGATCAGGTTAGGTTTCATTTGTAATACCATCTTTTGATAAAGGTTTTTTTCTCATAAGTGAATTTTCCCCTTCAGAATTATATCTGTTGTTTAAGCTGATTAGGAATTAATGACAAAGGAATCATTCTTTTACCTGGTTCAGATAAAATAAATTTTTTCAAATTTTATAAGCTCATTTGGATATTTTCGTGTCTGGTCAAATATTTAAGATTGACAATATGAGTTCAGTATTAACATTGGTTAGTAGGTGTAAGTAGGTTGATAGGTGTTTATTTTTAAAATTCTGGTTTTGTGATACAAATCTCCAATTTGTGTGGGTTGTTTTGGGTGGGATTTGGAGTTTTTTTGTTGTTGTGTTCTGTTGTGGTTATTTTTGTAGGGTGGCTTACTAGTTTGTTAAATTATTCTCCTCTATTCCAGTCTTAAAATATTCTGTACTGTCTGTATTTAAAAAATTTTAAAATGTGCCCAATTGTAAGAAAAGTGATTTACCTTGCTTATCACTGTTTCTTCCACTTGCTAATTAACAATCAGCATATTTTGATTTATTTTTAGTGACTGCATATTTCCAACACAAATTTGTGCCCTACTGGTTAAATTCCAATCTTAACAAGTAGATTAATCTGCATTTGTGTGATAGATCATAGGCTTTAATACACTTTGTACTGTGATTTCTACTGCCTTAAAATGCTCAAACCTTGTTAAACTTCTATTAATAAACAGCGAGTTGAAGAGGAAATACTGGTTAAGAACAGCAGTGCTTGCAAAGATTACCTCATTGAAGCTATGAAGTATCACTTGCTACCAACTGAGCAACGAGCATTGATGAAAAGCACACGGACAAAATTGAGAACACCTGCCAGCCTTCCAAAGGTAAAGCCCTTGTTTTTCCAGTGTATATACTATTTCAAACTGCATTTTAAAAACTTTCATGAGAGCATGACTGAGTCTGCAGGTATTCCTGTAAAAAAATTGTACCAGAATTATTTATCATAAATAAATATCATAAAGTTATTACCTTTACACTCCATGATATTTATGATCCAGATGTTTTGCCTCCCACCTACACAGAGAATCATCACTACCTGCCTTCCCAGAAAACATTTTTTAGTAAGTTCTTCAGCTATTTTGAGAAATATACAACTATGGAGAAGTAAGCCTGTTTAAAAAAAACAAAATACCAAACCAAACAAACAAAAAAACCAAACCAAAAAACCTCAAACCAAAACAAAGAATGACTGAAGCTTCTGTATTGAGATTTTTTTATTTAATCTTTAGTTTATTTTAGCATAAAACAAACATTAGATACTTTCTTCTTTACAATGAAGTAAAGAAGTTTTCTTGTGGTACTGTTGCGAAAATGGTAATAATGGAATAGGAGATTCAATTCAGCAGACTTAACACATTTTTCTTAGAAGAACAAGGTAAGGCTGTTACATGAACATTGCAGATGGTGAATTCTCATACCTGAGATCACAGTAGGTTGTGAGGATAAAGCAAGGTCTCCCTCTTTTGTGGGAGCTTTACCAAGATTCTGATTGCTTTCTGTTTTTCTACCCTTGGTATTTCCTCCAGACAAAATAACTACAAATAACATTTGTTTAAAAAAAAACACCTAGCAATTAATTTGGCCTGGTTCACAAGACTCAAATTTCTATAGGAGAGCCATCCTTTAATTATTTCTTGTAGAGAAGCTTGCTTTATTTTTAAACACTTTTTTTATCTTTCAGGTGCTCTCATATATGCAGATAACTAACAGTTATTATTGCTATTATCTCCCTGATAGTTGATGATGGTAGTTGGGGGACAAGCTCCAAAGGCAATTCGCAGTGTTGAATGCTATGATTTTAAAGAAGAGCGCTGGCATCAAGTGGCTGAATTGCCTTCCAGAAGATGTAGAGCAGGTAAGGAAGCCTAATTTTTTGTTGTGGTTGGTAATGCTTCAGAATTTAGGCATTGTATGTTCTCTGGAACAGTACTTGAGATATTTACCTAAGAAGGGCTAAACCTTGACTTCACCGATCATTGAATTACTTGCTAATCTGGAACAATACAACTTTGATCAATTGTGCTTAATTTGAGCTTCAGTTTGCAATCTGTAGGATAAACTGCTTTATTACCTCCCACAGAAACAAGGGATAAATAAATCAAAATGTTAATGCATTGTAATAACGACTAATTTTCCTATTAAAATGCCCTAATCTTATTAAATGTTATAAAGAATGTGAAGCAGTGATAATCCACTACTGAAAACATGAACATGTGATCTTAAAGCAGCTGAGCAATTTAAGCAAGAAGAAATTCAGCAAGATGGTATTCAGGAACATGCATTGTTAGCAAAAAATGTTAGAAATTCTGGGGCCTAATCTGAATGAAGTGTGGTTCTAGGGGACTGTCAAAAGCACGACAAGTGTAGTGAGTACTGTAGTTTGTGTCAAGTATCTGCATACTTAGGATAGTGCAGAACACAGTTACAGAATACAGTTAATTGGCAGAGAGACTGAAACACTCACCTTTCCTCCCATGTCCCTGCTCTAGGAATGGTGTACATGGGAGGCATGGTTTATGCTGTTGGTGGTTTCAATGGCTCTTTGAGAGTTCGTACAGTAGATTCCTATGACCCAGTGAAGGACCAGTGGACAAGTGTTGCTAACATGCAAGACAGGAGAAGCACACTGGGAGCAGCTGTGTTAAATGGCCTTCTTTATGCTGTGGGAGGATTTGATGGGAGTACAGGTATGTGCCTGAGACACTTCTGAACAGCTTTGACTACTCTTAACATAACTGTTGCAAATTTGAATGCCTCTTTTTGCTGGTACTTGTGGTGAAACCAATCATGAGGGTAGCCTAGCACCTTGTGGTGTGGAGTGTCCTTAAGTGGTCACATCCCCTTACCTGAAAAGTGGACTGTTTGCTCCTAAGTGTTCAGGCTTAAAGACTAGTGAACTTCTGGCAAGTTCCTTTCCAGTTTTCCTTCTTCAGTCAGAGAGTCCTTAACTTGTGGAAGATATGAGACAAAAATTATCTAGTCTGTTTAGTCCTGTTTGCATAGGAAATTGATTTCTGCATTTTCATGTAGTGTAAATAAGATTATAAACAGCTTTTTCTGACCTGTAAGAAAACAAACACTGCTCATTCTCTACTTAGATGCATTAAACAATTAGTACAGAAGTGACCTTTTTGCTGAATAACTATCATAGAAGCATATGTAGAAGAAAGCATGTAACTTAATTAAAAAGAATGGAAATAATCCAGGGAGGAAGCTTTCACTGCTACACAAAAATGTTCAGTAATTTGCCCGTTTTCAGACGTAAAGTTCGGTTGACTGTAATTGCCTTCTAAAGGACAAAAGGTTGTGCTTTTTGTTCAGTATTTAACAATCCTTAAAATGCAATAATTTGAGTTTTCAGATATGAAGAATTTCCTGAAAGCTAGACAGTATGTTGCACCTAGGTTTATAGAGAAAATGCTATATTGTCTTCATAGGTTTGTCATCAGTCGAAGTTTACAACTTAAAGACTAACGAGTGGTTTCATGTAGCTCCAATGAACACAAGAAGAAGTAGTGTTGGTGTAGGTGTTGTTGGAGGTAAGTCAACAAATGATATTAAAAAAACCAGACGGAAATGCAATCATTTACCCTACTAGTTTTCCTTGTTTCTGAAAACATACTTCAGATTTATGTTTTTGCTCAATCTTGTGATCGAAATAGTATGAACAACATGTAATCATTCTGCTTGGGTTTGACCAGTAGTAGTTTTAAATTTTTTTTCAGAGCTTCAGCTGTGGCTGAGGCCAGCTGAGGGAAACCTTTCTAAGCTCTAGGTTATGTATGCCAACAATTTCAGCTGACGTGATGACCTTATCATTTGGTCTTTAGTGATGCAGCACTGCTGTATTGTCAGCTCTGTTATCTGTGGCTGACCTTGCTGGCTGCACGCTGGGGACAATCCCAAGGGCAGTGTTGGGAAAACTGCTGACTTTTCAGTCAGCTTGGTGGTGAATAGTCTGGATGTCACTTGCACAATGGAGGCCTGGCCTGGCTCTTGGATCTTAAAACAGTTTTATGGGTGGGTGTGTGCTTTAACTGCATAGGAACCACTGCTGTTTCTAATCTGAAAATGCAGACTGTGCGAGTGATTTTCAACTAAATTTCCAATATTCCGAGGAAGCCTATTTGTGAGCTTCTAGTATCAAACATACTTGAAATAGCTTGATTTTGAGCAATGACTAATTAAAAACCTTACCTTTGTATTTCAGCTAGGCAATTTAAAATCTTTTGACTTGTATTGTTGTTGTTAAATACTGGGTGCCTTTTACATCCTAAAAACGACAAGATCTGTGGCATGCTAACCTCAAGTGTTTACAGTATAGAATCTCAGTCAGTGATTGACAGGTGCTGATTAGCAGTTAATTGGAGAGCAATGCCTTCCTCTTTGTGGTGTGGCAGTCTCTGCATGTGCATTAGCAGCTGGCAGGCTCCTTTGGTCCCCCCAGGGAAGCTGTATGCTGTTGGTGGCTATGATGGAGCGTCACGGCAGTGCCTTAGTTCAGTGGAATGCTACGATGCCAATTCCAACGAGTGGAGCTACGTCGCAGAAATGAGCACGAGGCGGAGCGGAGCAGGTGAGTGGACAAGGATCAGCTGTCCTTGCAAGGATGAAAATTCGTGGGTTTAAAATGCATCTAAAACCATGAAAGGTAAGCTAAAGTCTGAATCTAATGGAATGTGCTGGTTCTAGATGCACAGCACAACTGTTTCCACTGAGTAAGATTCAGTCTGTTAAGAGTAAATATCCCTCTTTGTTTTTTCATACTTTCATATTCCTCCTCTTCCCACAACTTCTGATGGTTTTTAACATACAGACTAATATTCATGGATTGTAATAATCACTGTCACCTCAATTCTTAAGTATCAAAATCTATACAGCAAGAATGAAAAAATGTCTTTTCTACAGGGATCTCTTTGCCAGTTAGGGCTGATTATTCTAGCAGCGTTTCCAGGTTGACTTTACATGTGAACTGTGACTAGGTTTCCACCTCTTTGAAGGACTTGTTCTGCATTCTGATTCACTGCAGGAAATTTTGTCCTTGTTCATTCCTAAGTTTGTATTAATGGTTTCATCCTATTACTTCCACTTATGTACCCTTTATTTCACCTTCAGTAATTCTTCTCATCACCTGGTGTTTGCATCCCCTGTACACGTACAGCCTACTACATGTTATTCTTCCTTATCATTTAGCCAAGGTATATCCATTTATTTCTGTATAAATTTAAAAATCCCTTCTCTTTTTTTATTTTTGTGGATTTCTTTTTTCCTTCTTGCAATTCTGAGTGTGTATATTTCTCTTTAAAGACATCTTTAAAAGTGCCTATGGTATTCCACTTTTGTCTAATGAAATGGTGCTTCCACAGCTCCAAATTGACTTTAGCATTTTCATTATCTATTAATATTATGGACTTGAATCTCATTTACTGTTCACTGTCCTCTATTTGTCTTTTGGTATTTCAGGTTTTTTCAACTCGCAGAAGTTGTTTTATTTCTCTAGATGCGTTCCCATGGACTTTTTCAAGTCAAATTCCATGATATTATTTCCTACATTTATTTTTTAGTAGTTAAGTCACTTTTTTTGCCAAGTACTTAACGGTGGTTTTTAGCAACACCCTTCAAGTATCTACTGGTGATTGCAATAACGTGCTTCATAATGGGAAGAGATACTGCTACAAATAAATCTGAATGGACTTCTAGTATACTCAGTATATGATTAGTAATTACCCCAACTTCTCATCTTACCTTCCATTATTCTTTGTTAACTCTGAACAGTTTTTACCTATGTAATAAATTAAGTTCAAATAATTTCAAATTAAATCTAGCAAAGTACTAAATTCGTTATTAAATTAACATAGTCTGTGATACTTCCATCATATCCTTACAAGATCAGCAAGCTGATAACTCTTATTACTAGAAGTCACATTTCAATTGTATTTCTAAACTAAAACTTTGATGATAATGAAGGAAACATGATACAATATACCTCAAGAAAACACAGTTGCCTTGTGAAACTTCTAGTAACTCAGCCTGTGCTTCTTGGAAGTAAATTCTGGATTAAAAACTGGACAGAGTTGCAGTAAGGGTACTGGAAAATATTCCTTTCTAATATTGGCAAGTGTTGAGGAATATATTTATATAAAATGGGCAACTTATAAGAATAATTTTAAAGACAAATAGTGTTGGTGGGTTGTGACAAAGTTTCATTTTGCAGTCTGCCTGCGCACACATTTTGTTTCAGCATTTGGGGTTTATTTTTTGATACTCTGTTTTTGCAAACTGTTGTTGTGCATGTAGCCTATTTATATAGCAGATGTTTTCAGATTTTTTTTTTGATGTTGAATTTCTTCTATAACTCCTTAAATATACTAACTACTGGGATCTTCCTGCCCCTCTCCTCTCTTCCCTTGTCCCTATGTTTGCTTATCTAACTCTCTTCTGCCCTTTGCCTGGTCCACTGATAAAAAAAATGGAGAGGAAAACGAAATGTAGACAGTTATTCCAGTTTCATATAATTGAGTAAAATAATCAACAGCCACTCTGTTAAATACATGGAAAAATTATATTTTTGCATGGCAGAGGAGTGGGTGGTAATGTGAAAATCGTGACTGTTGATTGAGCTTGGCTGTAGAAGCCAAATAGCCAAACCCACCAAAACTGTTTCAACTGGAAATCAGTCCTGGTGGTGTTATGGGGGCTAACTAAAGAAAATTTTGTTCCTGTATTCAACTTTTGGATGTCTGGTCATCTCAAAGAACTTAAGCTCATCTCTTCTGTTCCTACTGCTTCAGCTTCACTCAAAAGCAACTTTTCAGAGGTTAACCCTCAGTTACTCTTCTTTAGTACCCACTGCTTCTCAGTTGATCAATACGGGGACAGATCTGTTTCCAGCAACATATTGGGAGGAGGAACTTCAGATCCAGATATAGGCCATTTGGGAGGGCTGAGAGATATAAGACAGGGTCCTGAAAAATGGGCAGGAAAGAAAAATAACAAAGAAAGGAGAACTCAGAAGACGGCAACAAGAGGATACAGACGGAAGGAGCAAGAAATAAGGTAGGACCTGGAAACTGGGTGTGGGATTAAGGGAAAATGAAGCACCATGGAGGAAGGGAGGACATTATTAAAAATAAGGAGCTATGAAAGAAAAAAGTGGCAATGTGGCAGAGGGAAAGCTCTACACACTGAATAGGAAGGCCAGTAACTATTGAAGGCATGGGTGGGGGGATTTATGTCACATCCCATATTTAAACTGAAAATATTAGCCCTCCTTCTGTAATGTTTAATTCTACAAAAGATGAATGTTGTACTTTCCTTTCTAATAAAGTGTGATCATAGTGGGAGAAAGAAAAGTTGTCATACTATACTGTGGCATGATAGCTAGAAATAATAGTAATAAAAGAGGAATTCAATTAACTGGGAAGGATATGGGGAAATGCTAGTAGTGAATATCACTGGTAAAGCCCTAAATAGCATGATTTAAAAGAGTGTCCTATCAAGAAGCTATTTTTCAGATTTACAGTACCAATTAGCTTCCATGTTTCCTTCCTCTCTTCTTTTAGTTCTTAAAATCAGTCTCTAATAAGAAAATTTAGTCATTTCAGTAGGAGTCGTTTCTCTTCACATATAGAAATGGCTCTTAAACACAAAATTAGTGATATGTTTTTAAAGATATTTCAGCTCGTTATTAAGGTCTTGGGGTTCTCTTCTTTTTTTCTACTTTTTTTTTCTACTTCCATTTTTTTTTCTTTGAGGGACTTACCTGATTTTTTGCATTCATATTTGTTGTTTCCCTTTAAAAATTTTTTAAATGGTTCCATTGAATACTTTATGAGCTATATTTGCAAATCTGTATCTCTGCTTTAAGTTTCATAGTCTTAAATGTGGCATTTATTAGATTTCCCGGTATACTTTCATAGAAGTGCTTTTTTAGTTGTCTTTATGGTCCATCACTCAGAAGTTTTAATGCAAAAAAAACCCTATGTTTCTGAAATTTATTGTTTTGGCTCTAATAATGCATTATAAAGGAAGTAATAAATAAGCAGGCCTTTCTTTCTGCTTCCCCCATTTCCATCTTTTCAATATGTGCAACCCAAATAGCAAGTAGATAGATGTAGCTTTATTCACGCCTTCATTCCAAGCTCACAGATTGATAAACTTATGTTGTAAAGTAAAGGAGACCTTAGGATTAAAGGACACCCTTTAATATCCTTTTGGATATTTTGATAACTGAAGCTTGGTTCAAAGAAGCTTGGTGTTCTTCAAGTCCCAGAGAAGGTACTCACTGCTAACTGTTTAATTCTGTTCCATCTGTTTACAAGGTATTCCAACACTTCAGTGGAAACATCCCTATTGTATAATGTCTATCCATTCAGCTTTTATCCTCTGTACTGCACAGCTTTTACTTTCTAAAAGTTCACTTACACTTTATCATCCTGTCAGATTTCTGTTATGCTGGCTGAGCACATTGTCTCATTTACTGTCACTTCTAATTAGTCCTAAATTTCAACAAGCCTCATTTTCCTGCACGTCATTTTTCGTCCAAAATTTTCTAAATCTTCTGTTGCAGAACAGCTCTGGTCTTTGTATGCTGCAATATGGTAGATGGGCATGCAAGGCATTTTATCAGTGTCTTGCTGTAGTTACTGTCTCTCTGCTTTAATGCATCCTGACCCAAATGTTTTCTGAAATAGTTTCCAACATTGACTTAACGGAGGATTTATGTTAGCTGACATATTTGTTGTTTCTCCTTTGTATCGTTCAAATAATTCTCTGGTTAATTCTGCATATTTTCATATGTTTGCAGGTGTTGGTGTGTTAAACAATTTATTGTATGCAGTAGGTGGTCATGATGGTCCTTTGGTAAGAAAAAGTGTGGAAGTGTTTGACCCCATTGCCAGTACGTGGAAGCAGGTTGCAGACATGAACATGTGCAGAAGGAATGCAGGTATGTGCAACAATGACTAAAATTGTGCCAATGTCAATTATGGATGGCATGTACCTGGATTTCTGCTGCTTTCATAAAAAAAACATGCTTTTAGGGGGGTGTGGAAGTCAATTACTAATTTTCATTCTGGTTTCCTGCCCTTTTTCAGGTGTTTGTGCTGTAAATGGTCTCTTGTATGTGGTTGGAGGAGATGACGGTTCCTGTAATTTATCAACAGTGGAGTATTATAATCCAACAACTGATAAATGGACAGTTGTGTCATCTTGTATGAGTACAGGGAGGAGCTATGCAGGTAAGCCATATAGATATTGTTAATACACTTTTTAAAGTATAACATTTGACAAAGCATCCAAACAGAGTCTTGTCTAAGGTAGAATCTAAGATAATAAAATGGGTAGGAAGAATCTGATGGCATATTTTGAATGATGACTTCAAATAATTACTCACTACAAGGAAAAAAAAGGGATTAAAGTGTAATCAAGAATGATTTAGCGCATACATGGTGAGTCAGAAAGATGATTCTGGTATGACCAGTTTTTTTAACAAGAAATATGCGTCTCAATCTAAGGGACATAATTGGGAATCCCAATTCCAAAGTTCTTTGGGATTTGATATTTAGAAAATGAGCTGTTTCAGGAATCTTTTCCTTCAAAAACTGCAGTTTTTCAAGTGAGTTATTTAAGTGAATGTTAAGGATGTATTTCACTGATAGCAAAATTAAATTTGATTAGTCACAGAAACTTTCATAACTTGGCGCTGATTCAGACAGCTTTGTGTCAAAGAGAAATTAGGGAAAAATATGTGCATTGTTGCTGATGCACAATTAAATGCTATTTGCAATGTATCATATTAATTTTTTTCTTGATTTCAAAAACAATACTGCCTAAAGACTTATCCCTTTTTCTCTCCTTTCCTCTAGGTGTTACAGTTATTGACAAACCTTTATGATCAGTAAAAGGATTTTCAACTTGATTATGCACTAGAAGCAGTCTTCAACAAGTGTATTTGAAGTGACTGAGTATCTAAGCACTTCTCTACTTGTAGCTGCACCTTGAGTCACAGTGGAAGATGTGACTGTCTACAATTACAGATGACAGACGATGAAGATTACTCTAGGTAGAAGCAATTTGTAGGATTATTCTGCAGTTGAGCAGAAGCTGATTGAACTTTTGAAGTCTGGTAGACCAATTTTTGTATTGCAAGGTCTTCAGAAAAAACCCAACACTTTCATAAGGACCAGCTTCTGTCAGTCATGACTGAGAAACGGATTGTGAGTGAAGAATGGTGTGTATTCTGGTGAAAGTAAATTTTTGTCTTATTTTTTCCAGAGACTAATAAATATATTTAAGGAAATGAACTGTCAGTCTTCATTGTAGGTACTGAATCCCACCTCAGTAATTCAAACTGGCATGGGGTACATTTGCTTCCTTTTATAAAACTTTTGTTACGTAACTATACTACGTGCATATGTTTGTGTGAGCATAAGTTGCTCTCTATTGAAACTCTTCAAAACCTGATTTTACTATTTATAATTTGGCACAGTACTTTGAATATGTCAGTACTATGTTGTAAAACAGAGATGTATTTTTTGATATGTAACAATGCTTAACACTAATTCCCGCTGAAGGAGATCAGAGACGGTTTGACACTTCTTGAGCAGGTGTAATTTCAGTATCTTTTTAATAAAAATGTTGTCTGTACTTACAAGGTTTTTTTTTTTCCTGTTCAATTTTGGTCACGTTTAGATGTTACTTCTTTTTTACCTTTTTATCCAAAAGGTGATTTGGCATGAAAATAACTGAAAATTTATAGTGAATGTATGCAATTGCGTTGAACTTGCATGGTACAAAGGCCTATTTATGCGTGTAATCTCAGCTTCTATTAGCCAATATCTGAATACACTGTATATGGCCATGCTTATACAGCAGCACATTTTTATTTGTTCTTGGATGGCCTCCTTTTAACATGACCAAAGCTACTGTCATATTTGAGACATTTTCTTCAAATAAAAGTTTGTACATTGTTTCCTAATGCCAACAGGTCGCTTAAAACTTGTGTTTCTCAATACAAGTCTCAAACCAAATAATCAGTGAAATAAACTGGGGGACTGGGGCAGGGGAGAAGGAGCGGGGAGAAGCTGGAGCTCTAAAGGTCTGAATGCCACCGAACTGGGAGTTATTAAGGTTTAGGAGCCAGTCATGTGAACATCGCTGTATGCCGCAGGTCAGTTTCTGGAAGCTGTGGTTGTCCATGAGTGCACGAATGGCCACCGCTGGCTTCCCTGACACGTCAGAGCTGTGACACTGCAGGTGCCAGGGCTGGGAGTCACGGAGTGCCCCAATTCCACACCGCTGGGGCGAGGCGGGGGCTGTGAACGGGCACCTTGTATCGGCATTGTACGCGTTCACCCAGGGAACCCTGTGTCGGCATTGTACACTTTCACCCGGGGCACCTTGTATCGGCATTGTACGCGTCCACACAGGGCACCTTGTATCGGAATTGTACACTTTCACCCAGGGCACCTTGTATCGGAATTGTACACTTTCACCCGCATGACACAACTCGGGAACGCGGCGGGGGCCGCTGCTGCCATGACAACACCGCCGCCTGTGCACTTCCATCTTTTCATTACCGCGGAACGGGGAGCGGGCGCAGGCACCCGCAGGGGTGACACCGTGTCCGTCCGAAGCCGCGGTGCTCCTGCAGGCGGGCGGCGGGTCCCGGTCCCGGTGCCGGTGCCGGTCCCAGTCATAGTCCCGGCCGCTGCACGGAGCCGCTCCCGGCGCCGCTCCCGCAGCCGCGCCCAGACGGGCCCCGCCCCATGGCGTCGTGCGCGTCACCTGCTGTCCTCCCTCCCCATTGGCCACGCGCCGGAGTCTCACTATCCTCACTCCACCCCTCCAGCCAATGGCCGCGCGGGAGCCGTCGCCGCGGCCCCGCCCCCCGCCCGCCTGACCCTGCGCCGCTGCCGCCCGCCGGCCAATGGGGTAGCGGGGGCGGGGCCTCAGCGGCGGCCAATAGGCGGCGCGCGGTGGCGCGGGCGGCCCGGCGGGTGTTGTTGCGCACTCGGAGCCGCTGCCGCCGACAGGTGAGGGGCCGGGGCGGGCGGGGTCCGGTGTGGGGCTGCGGGTGCCGGGGTGCGGGCTCCCCGAGGGACCCCGTCTCTCCCCGGCGTTCCCCGCGCGTGGGTGGCGTGTGCCGGTGCGTGTCCGGACGGAGGAGCCCGGGTGCAGCCCGTCCGCTGGCTCCTCGGCTTCCTGGCGGCGTGCTCGGGGGTGGCGGCCGTGGTTAAGTTGCTTTGCGCGTCCGTCCGCCCGGGAGCTCGGGCTGTGCGCTGCCTGCTGCGATGCTTTTGCTGTCAGTAAGAAGTGTCAGCATCGCGATGCTGTTGCTAAGGAAGAAAAGCGATAACTGATGTTGTTGGATAGTGGCCTGGTGTGCTGGTTAGTACGTGCGAGTTAATGACACGCTGGAATGGGCTGCCCAGGGAGGTGATGGAGTCACCCTCCCCAGAGGTGCTAAAGGAAAGGCTGGATGTGGCACTTGGTGCTGTGCTCTGCTGGGTAGGGGGGCGGTGGGTCAGGGGTTACAGGTGGGTCCTGGTTATGGGATCTCAGAGCTGTTTTTCAACCTGCAGCTATCTGATTTGTGTCGGATTGAGGAACGTGTTGAGGAACGATTGAGGAAGCTGGGGGTGTTTAGCCTGGAGAAAAGGGACTCAGAGGCGACCTTATCGCTCTCCACAACTTCCTGAAGGGTAGTCCCAGTCAGGTGGGGCCGGTTTCTTTCTCCAGGCAGCAACTGACAGGATGAGAGGTCACAGTCTCAAGCTGCATCAAGGGAAATAAAGGTTAGGTATTAAGAAAAAGTTTTTCATGGAAAGGGTGATAAAGTACTGGAGTGGTCTGCCTGGGGAGGTGGTGGTGTCACCATCCCTGGGTGTGTTTAAAAAAAGACTGGATGTGGCACTCGGTGCCATGGCTTAGTTGAGGTGTTGGGGAGCGGGTTGGACTCGATGATCTTGAAGGTCTCTTCCAGCCTTGTGATTCTGTGGATTTAGCCTAAGCATACCAGCTGGGGATGGAGCAGTGTCCTCTGGCCTGTGAGTTACCAACCTGTGTGAGAGTGGAGGATGGAGCATAAAGGGGTCCAGAGGAGGGCACTGGAAGCGGTCAGAGGACACACCATCAGTGGGGAGAGGCTGCAAGAGTTGGGGTTGTGCAGCCTGGAGAAGAGAAGGTTCAAGGGATACCATCCTGTGGTACATCAAGGGGGCTTTCTGCTAAGGCTTGCAATGACAAAGCACAGGGCAGTGTTGTTAAACTAAAAATGGCTAGGTTTAGATTTGGCATAAGAATGATATTTTTTACAATGAGAGTGCTGAGACACTGGAACAGGTTGAGCAGAAAAGTTCTGTATGCCCTATCCCTGGAAGTGTTTGAAGGCCGGGTGGGATGGTGCTTTGAGCCATTTGATGTCTTGAAAAATGTCCCTGCCCATCCCAGGAGGGTTGGACTGTAAATGATGTTTAAAGGTCCCTTCCAAGCCAAACCAGCAAGGAGCCTACTCTGTGGAAATGGCATGAGTTCAGGGCACCTGCAGAAATGCAGCTTCTGTGGTTTTGGGAGCTGTGAGGAAAAGTCCATTACTGAGGGAAAGGTGGGTTGCCTCAAGCCAGCTGGAGTGTTGATGTAATTTGCAGGGATTTTGGTTCACAGCCATGAGAAAAACGGGACTAGATAATCAAGAGATCACAGCTAATTAAAAATTAATACTAAATATTTTTTTAACCTTCCCGTTGCTCTTTTAGTACAGACTACAATTATCCTGCAAAAGCATTGAAATAAAAATTTGGCTAGTAATTAATATTTCCTTATCCTTTTGCTCCCTTGACATAATCTCAAAACCTAGGAGCTGATTGCCTTTCAAATTGGCTTGCCTCTCAAACCAATCTAAAGGTTTGTTCTTTCAGGCTGTTCTGTATGAAGAGAATCTGTCTTTCCTGTCCTTTCTCAGCTTTTACTTTAAGACTAGGTAATGACTATCATGTAATGTTTTGGTTTTTTTTCTCTGTAGATTAACTTCTCTTTATTGTATTTTTCTCAAAATTTGCAGGTTACTTACAGACAACTACAGAAGAGCTTAATTGTGATGTTTTAAGATTGAACCATGGCCATGAATGACAGCGTTAATATCTTGAACTCTGCTTATCTGGCAGTGGAATATATAGACTCCTTCTTACCTGACAATCCCCTGCAGCAACCATTTAAAAATGCCTGGAATTACATGCTGGATAACTACACAAAGTTCCAGATTGCAACCTGGGGATCACTTCTAGTTCATGAAGTTTCATACTTTTTGCTCTGTGTACCTGGATTTATCTTTCAGTTTATACCATACATGCAAAAGTACAAAATTCAACAGGTAAGAGAAAGTTGTGAGGCATACACTGACTTGTCTTTGAACCTGTCAGGCAGAGCATGCAGTCACACTGTATATCATCACAGTATCACCAATGTATATGGCTCCATTTCATCTGCCACTTGGACATCCTGAAAACAACAAAGTAAATTTACTCTGTGTATGAGGAGAGAAAGAGAAGTGGATTTTAGGGAAGAAAAGGAGTTGTTTTTTCTCCTGAGGAAGGGTAATGCTTTCCCCCATGATGTTATAGAGAGGAAAGGGTATGTCAGTCTTACTGTTACTAAAGTTTCATATACATAGTTCTTATATCAGTAAGAGACGGTGAATAGAGTTCTGGCATCTGGTGTTAGAGGTGTGTCTTAGTAGCATGAAATAATTACATGATGTGCTTTTTTTAATGGCAGTGCTCTTCTTCAAAGTACCTCCATGCACATGCTCTTGACAGGATTTGGAAATATTTTGACAATGAAGAAAGCCTGGGATGGATTGCACACTCCTAATTGGAGGCAAAGGCATATCCAGTATATAAAGATAATTGGTTTCCCCATGTTCATTAGAATTTGAATTAGAAATTAATAACAACAGCTTCTGAAGTTATTGAAGTAATTGATAGAATGCCTCCCTGCAAAACCTGAATGTTTTCAAGACAATTATTTCTTCAAAAGCTTGTCTCTTCAGCCTCTCTTTGTATTATTTTAGCAATGGAAATGCATTCTGTGGTGTGAAGAAGGAAAGAAAACTTGGATTGTATTAAACTGTTGAGTATGAAATGTTCCTCCTAGCTATAAACACTGAAAAAACAGAAATAGTTTGGAGGTGTCTGACAAGACAGCTTATCTCAAAACACTAGCCTAGAAAAATGAGATTTTGATAAAACTGAATGCAATCCTATGTTATTTGTGTTGCCTGAGTTAATCTGTATTACTGGAAGGCATCTGTCTTCCAAGGTGAAATTAAACTGACTCCAAATGAATTTTTGGAGCACTTCACTTGTGTACAACAGAAACACGTAACACAATCAATTCTTTTTGCTTCATTTTAGGATAAACCAGAAACATGGGAAAAACAATGGAAGTGTTTCAAAACCCTCCTCTTCAATCACTTCTTCATTCAGCTGCCCCTGATTTGTGGTACCTATTACTTCACGGAGTATTTTAACATCCCGTATGGGTGGGAAGAGATGCCAAGATGGTATGTAGAGCTTTCTGGTATGGTGATGCTGAGTTGCCTACAGCTGGAGGCAGAATATTTAACAATTAGTGTTGTCAACTCTAATAGGAAATAATTTTTTGGCAATGTAAATTGTGCTTGTTAATCATCCTTCATTTGCTGCTTAGCTGCTGTAAGAACTAATTAGAATTTTCTAATTTTTTTTTAAATGGCCCCAAGCTGTTCTAATCTTTGGGAGAGAAGGGGGATTAGGAGTGAGTTTATGGAAGCAAAGCAAGATTCCTGGCAGGGTGGGTTAAATGTTAGACTGTCTGGGGGTTTTATTTATCTAAATTTTTTATTCCTCCTAAGTATCTCTGCCTTCCACCCTGTTTTGTGTCATAGCAGAAGAGTGTTCCTCAAAGGAGAATATACCACCTTCACAGTGTTCTTTTCTTGCACTGAGCTGATGGACTTCTGAACAGAACTGGATTAGCTATAAGTGCCCCCTTCTCCCCCACCCCAGCAACAGTAGTTTTTTATCACAGAAGGTCATCTTTCTTGGAGAGCTGTTTGCTCTCTGGTGTAGATGGCTGATGCAGCTCCAAGTTCTTTGTCAAGGCCTCGCACACTCTGTGGTTGTTCTCTGTAGAATGCATTTGTAATATTGAAATGACAACTTGTTACACTAACTGTGAGTTAACACTCGCCAAAGTGAGTTACCGTGTGCTAACTCACTTCATATCAACTGATGAGCTGATAAGCACCACAGCCTTTTTACCAAGTATTTAGTATTTTTTATGTTAAAAAAGTAGTGCACTGCTATTCAGTCAGTAATAGGTATAAACATTCCTGACCATTATTAGCATATAAACCATATTCTCTTTCAGAAACAGATGTCTGCTAGTATTTTCTATAACTAATAGATCTTCTGCTTTTTAAAGGTATGTTCTGGTTGGCCAGTGTTTTGGATGTGCAGTGATTGAGGATGCCTGGCACTATTTTCTGCATAGATTGCTGCATCACAAGAGAATATACAAGTATATCCATAAGGTTCACCATGAGTTTGTTGTACGTATTACTTGATTTTTTTCTTTAAAAATAGCTTTTAGTATATGTTTCATAGAAGTTACTTAAGCATCTTATTTGAAAGACCTGAGAATTTTGCATTCCTTTGACAGTGTGATTAGATGCCTTTTCACGGGCACTTTGTCAAGAGCAGTCATCCATTTTGGTTCTGAAAACACCTCCTGTAATTTGATTTCATTTCAGAGAAATAAAAGATCACACTCTTGCTAAAGTTTGAAGGTGAAATGGACTTTTAAGAATGCACATATAGATCTCATTGCTAGGGGAAGGGAAACAGTAGATGTCTGGATGTGGTTGTTCATCAGTTCCCCACCACACGGGCTGTTGCCCAGAGCATATGAATGCCCAGAATGTGATCAGACAGGCAGCTCTTGCACAACCCCAGTGTGTGCATCATGTACTTGGTTCAAGGAAAGGATTACAGCTCTGGATGAGGGCCTCTGGAATTAGCATAGCCCATTGTGCAATTCAAATACACAGATGTATCAAGGGCATGCATTTTGGGTGGTTCTGTATTTAGTGGTGTTGGAGCTGGCATTGAGTGCCAGGCAATGAACCACACTTGGCTGGATCCAGGTGGGATGCAGCAGTGCTTGCACTCTGTAAGTGGTGCTGCTGTGTTTAGGAGGCACTGCCTGTGGAGCCCAGGAGTCAGAGCTGTGTGTTTCTGTGCTGCTGTGTATAACCTAGGCTGTGCCAAAAAGAATCTGCAAGCTGCTGGGTCGTGGGTGCTTTATGCGTGCTGCCAGCAATAGAGGAGCCTGGTATGGATTGATGCATGCATATGTACAGACATCTGCAGCAGCAGCTGCTTTCTTCCTCTTGCACTTGGCAGCCCCTCAGGTCTCTAGCTGGAGCAGCTTTTGGCCATTGTTCTTGAGAGTGGTTAGCAGCTCTCTCAGAAGTGATCTGTGGCCTAATGGCTGTTCCACTAAAAACTTTTCCTGACAGTAAAAAGAGATTTTTTTAAAGTATCCCTTAAGATAAAATGGACTTTTTTTTTTTTCTGATGATCTTATTTATAACTTTCTGCCTTAGGTTAAAATTTTTTAAACTGTTCTCTGTGTATGGTGTTCTGTGATTGAAAACTCTTTAGAATGTCTTTTTTTGCTAAACCAAATGTAGGAATGACTGGTGTATGTGTGTATATATATATGTTTTATATCAATCTCAAAATCACTTTTGAGGGGTACAAATTTATTTATTTTAAAAAGTGGTCAAAGATGAGGAATTTTTCATTTTTATTTTGATAATAAATTTCTGAGTGAGGCCTACTTCTGAGAATATTTTGGCTTTCTTCTTTCTTCTGCTTCCAAGCCTGGATGTATAGCAAAGGTGATAGGAGTTTGCCAAACATTTTTAATACTCCTGAAATAATGCTTTGACCTGGGGTGATGGTAAGCCTAAACAAAAGTTTTCAGTTTTTCAACTAGTAGTGTAGTGTTTGGAATCATTAATAGAGTGATAATCCTTATGACCTTGGGATACTGTTTTTCCAAAGAGGAGCTAAATATGTGTGCTATGGCCCTTGCTCAGTCATGCCGTTCCCTTGGTCCACAGCATTGTTCCATTTGTCCTGCTGTAGTCTTGTGGGGTAATGGGAAAGGGAGAGCCTTGCAAAATGGTGCTTTTGATTTGGGAGTACATAAAACTGAAAATGGTGACTGTTCCTGTCTGTTATCTCTTTCTAGTCTCCATTTGGAATGCAAGCAGAATATGCACATCCTTTGGAAACACTCATCCTTGGAGCTGGCTTTTTTATTGGAATTGTTGTTTTCTGTAACCATGTGGTTCTTCTGTGGGCGTGGGTGATCTGTCGCTTGATGGAAACCATTGATGTACACAGGTGAGATGCTCATTGCTTCTTAATTGTTTTTCCTCTTGTCCCTACATCAAACTCACCTGTCTCTGTCACTGAGATGTATGTTTTATTTTGCACTAAAATATGTTTCTGTGTCGTACAAAGAATGAGCCTACCTGGGGGGTTACCACTCATTTCTGTTCTGAGGCAGTGTTAGCAGCAGATCTTGCTGATTAGAGGAGTGTAGACTATCAGCTAGAGCATCTCAGAGGGTTGGAGAAGCTAGGCACCTGATTATGATGTCTGGCTACAGCTATTTGGTGTGCAAGTGATCTTATACGTATTGGAATAGCAAAAATCAATTACCAAAGGTGATATTCCAGCCAAGAGTTCTTTCTGTTTAATATTTTGTCAGACTATTTTCTTGCTCAAGAGAAACTTCATGCTCTGTAACCAGTGACTCTGTTTAAAACAAATGCATGCATTTCTTTTGTTTATTTAAAGCAAATGCATAGATTTCTTTTGTTTATTTGTTTGTTTATTTATTGTAAATAAAAAGAACAAGTCGTCTTGTCACTGTAGTAGAACTGACAAATTTGGCTCCAAAATCTTAGGGCAAATCCCAGTAGGCCTAGTTTAGTTCATCTACACATTAATGAGATTTTCTTTCCTGTGCTCAAGAGGCAGAGGACACTAATAGTTTATTTTTGAAATGATAAGTATTAACACTTGACCTTGTATTTGTAAATATATTATGAAGCACATAGTGTCTTATTGCAAGCTGAGTATCGGGTGTTTCAATGGAACATAAGCTGCCAGTAAATTCATGGTATAAAGCATTCCAGGTTTAGTCATGTTTTGCTTGTAGAGTTCCCGAAGTATATGTTGTGATATACCATAAACTGAGAAAAAATATGAATTTCCTATTACAATTATCATTTTAGCTTGTTCTCCACGTGAGGAGTTTATAATGAATTGCCTTGCACTCTCCCCACTAGGTGGTGTAAGAGGCTTTCCAGCCCTACCAAGCAAAGGAGTTGGAATCCCTCTAGAGCACACTGTTCTGCTTTTAATCTTACTGTAATCATATATTTGGATTTTAAATATTTGAAGAACTTGCAGTAAGGTGAAAATAAGAGTAGGCATACAATGATTGTTGATTTGGGATGCTCTCAGATGAGCTGCTGTGCTGATGGCCACAGCTTGCACTTAATGTTACTCGTTGTTCCTCCTTCCTAAAGTCACTCTAAGTGAAAACTGCTAAGCCAGCAGGAGAGCAGCCACTGTGATTTTTTAAAGTTACCTGCTCAATTTTTTTTGTATTGCTTAGTAAACTGAGCTGAAAAGCAAGTGCCAAAGCCATTGTGGGATAATTTACAGTCATTTGGCTGGGAGTGGAGGGAACTCGTTTTCATGTTAAGCCAGTATCACAGTGATTACTTTAGGACCTAAGAATACTATAAAATACATTTCTTTCATAAAAACGACAAGTTAATGTCTGTATTTTGTAGTTTATGTCTCAGAAAAATCCTTACCCTTGTTGCTTTTCCTTTTTCCCTGCCCTGCAGTGGCTACGACGTGCCGCTGAACCCTCTCCATCTGGTGCCTTTCTACGCCGGGGCCCGGTTCCATGATTTCCACCACATGAACTTCATCGGCAACTACGCCTCGACCTTCACGTGGTGGGACAGACTCTTTGGCACAGACTCTCAGTTCATTGCCTATCAAGAAAAGGAGAAGAAGAAACAATGCTTAACAAAGAAGAAGGCTAACTAAATTTCCAGTGTAAAAGTCATCTTTTGCTTTTCTGTAAAGCAAAATAGTGATTGGGTGTTTAGCATAAATCTTGTTCCCTGGCTACTAAGAGGTAGGGGAAAACAGCTAATTGAACTGCAGTATCTTTCTAATGGGAATGTTTTCTATTTTGTACATAAGTACTGCATATATTTTAACTACAGATTTAAAGATGATGGAAAAAACCAGAGACAACTTGTGTCTATCTTTTTTTTTTGACAAGAAAAAAATCAGTTTTATCTATAATGTTGCCCATTTTTGGATCTGGGTAGAATTATGTACGTACGCTGAAGTTGGTCTTAGTTTTTTTAAATATATATTCTTGAATTTATAATATCAAATAGCAGAAGTTATTAACTAGCATCAGCACTGAATTATTTAAATATTGGGTAAAAATTGCTTAAAACCAAAATGTCTGTTACTAGGAAGCTTGGACAGGTCTTTTGCACACTGGATAATGTGAACTGCTAATAACAATACCTGGCTAAACATGAATTGTCAGAGACATTCCTGATCTAGATTTATTATGTTAATTTAGATTACAAAAGAGTAAGAAGAGTAGAAATTTTTATTTGAAGACACTGTTTTTTGCTGCTCTCTTGAAGTCGGTCTGTCAGTGTACTTAGCATTTACATTACATTCTTCTGTGTTGTAATTTGCTGATCTGACTTGTTGCTATATTTGCACTTGTGACTGATGAAATAAACGTGGTTTGGTTTGATGCATGTATTATACTTTTCATATGCTTTTAAACACAAGTTGAGATAAAAGCACGTAGGATATAGTCTTACTCTTCATCTCTTTAATGAAGAAGCATTATTTGTTAGGATGGTTTGCAGCAATGCCATCTGTTAAACTACTTACAGAAGCAGCAGTGAGAAATGGAAACAGAACATGTAAATTCTGCTGGCTTTTGTTTTGGAAGGCTTGGATACATATCTGATCAATGTAGCAGCATCTTTTGGGATGAGTGAATTCTCAGGCTGCAGCTTGATCACAAGCTAGAATCTCAAAATCTGCTGCTTGAGTTGCACTAATCACACAGGCAGTAGTCTAGGATTTTGGAATCTACTCTAAGTGTTTATCTGTTGCACAGGAAATAACAGTGAAGTATTTCAGAAGGGCTTAAACCCTTAAAAGATTTTGTACTTTGTACTGTCATGTCAGCTGCTCTTCAGACTTCTAATACCACTTCATCTACTCAACATGTTCCTTACACGACTTTTCAGTGTTTTGCTTACTCAAGAACACACCTGAATTTTAGTGCTGCTTCACATGCAATCTGTTATAACTGTCAAAACAGACAATCCAGTGGAAGTGCAGATGAGATCAGGCTTCTAACAAAAAGTGGGGTGTTAATGACATGCAGAATGACTCAAATATTACTTGGGATGTGGAAGTAGTTCAGATTCCTTTTTTGTATGTATTTTTTAGGAGCTTTTACTTCTTTGTGTATCCTTGTTGAAATTCAGTATTCTTTCTCTTCCCTCTAAAAAGAAGTAAGACAAATATATTTGACTATAGGAGGTGAACAGAACTGAAATCCCTGCACTGTTCAATTTTTAGCAGGGACTGGTACTTAGGCCTTGCTGAATCCATCTGCACTGCCTGCCTGAACTCTCCATGGTGGAAGCAGCCTCTTTAATCAGATTTCAAAGATGGCCATTATCCTCTGCTTTGTCAACTTCCACTCCCATCCTGCAGCTGCAGCTATACTTTGCTTTATTTGACTGAAGCATTAGCCTAAAAACAGAAGGAGCTTTCAGAGCTTTTTCCTGTGAACATCATTCTACTCATTTGTTCTCAGCCTGCTGGCTTATGCCTCCACTCACACTGCCGCAAATTATGCACAGCTGGGAGCCACTTGATTAAATATTCCAGTAAAGGTATTTGTAAAAGCTTGGTGTCTCCTCAGCTATTGGAAAGCTGAAGCAAAGTGCTAAAAACATGATGGGATTGACTTACAAAGTTGTAATGTACATTCCATTCTTCAAGAGGTTTAAAAATAAAGAATGCAGTTTAAACGTGCGTCTAGGGAAGCGTGCATGGGGCTTTTTTGGATCTTTTAAAATTAGTTGAATCCGTGTTTTTCTGACACTCACTGCTATTTTAGTTTTTTGGGTTATTTTATGTACATCCTTAGTGTACAGTGTGATCACATCATTGCTTCTGATCTTCTTTCTTTAACAAATCCCTAGAGAATTATGCAAGCTGTGCTTTATAAATTTATTTTTTGTGGAACAAAAATGTGCCTGCTGGACCTCTCAACACAGGAACTTGCATTTGAAAACCACAGGCTTGTTTTCTTCAGGACTCAGATGGACGAGCATTTTACCACCACCCCACTGCTTTTTCAAATGTAGGAGCCTGTATTTATTGCTGAATGTGATGCTTGTGAGTAAATGAGCGACCTCATTACTTTGTGTCTTTTATGCAAATGAAGAATTGTGTGAGGAAATTACATTTTTTAGATTTTAGGCCCTTATTAAATGAGACTTCACTGATTCCCCCCCCCCCCATATTTTGTGAGAGAGTCTATAGAGTATGTGCAGATCTGAAAATAAAGAGGTTTTTGTGCAATAGTAAAAAATGATAAACATATGGATTAACAGTTTTGGGTCTTCACAATGCATAACAAAACCTTACACAATCAGTTGTCCTTTATTATCTTCAACAAGGAGATAGATTTAAATAAGGTAGGACAGGGGAATCGGTGGGGGAGGAACATTTTCCACTACTTTATCTTTTCCTGAAAGTCTGATTTAGTTTAATTAAAGCTCATCTGTGGAAAAATATCAGTTTGTGCTGTGCCTTAGGATATGACATTAATTAAGTTCTCTGTAAACCATGAATTAATTTCTTGGAGTTAATGTCAAAAACTGGAAAACTGGAAAAGTATTATAAACTGTAATGATTAGGATTGCAAAATAATCAACTGCTTTTGGCAGCTGATGTGAAATACAAAATAAGGTGCTTTATTTTACACTACAGCAGAGTATGCCAGAAAATTTTAATATTGATTGTTATTATGATTATAAGATTACATTATTTCATTTATTTTCCTCACAGTGTTATATTGCGTGCTTTATGATAATTTTTTTAAACTGTGATATGTTTCTAGATTTTTAATGTTCATTTTTGTTGAAAAATTACCTTATTGAAACTTTCATTATGGCTACTGCTAGTTATTGTTAACCACAGTGTCTGGTTAATTGCCTCCAAATTTCTGCCCCAATTATGGCTGCCTCTCTTGCTCTGGCAGCTGCACCCCTCTGGCACATCTTGTTCATTGAATCCTGTAACTGGCAGGTCCAGAGACAAGGAGCCATTAGTTCTTGCTATAATTTTCTGTCTGTGAAGGTAGTAAATACAGTAGTCAAGTCACTTTTCAATTTATTTTTCACCAGCTCACCAGATGGTATCATCCTCCAGGGTAAGGCATTCCCTCTGTTTCTCAAATCACTGCTGTGGCTTGTCTCTGAATTCTCAGTCTTGTTTCAGCTGTAGATATCAGAACTGTGTGTCCATGTTGTTCTCTCTGAGACCACCTTGTGATATAATCACTTACTCCCACTTAACCATTATCTTTCTGTCTAAGCATTGCCCTGGAACATACAGTCATCACCCAGCTTTAGTGATCTCTCAATGCTTCTGGCAATGCTGCTTGCCAGACTGTCATCTGTGTTTTTCATTTCTTGCTCTTAAGTGTAATTCACAATTTGCTGCTCTGAGATATTTAAATGTGCTTGACTTACCAACTAAATCACATTCCAGAGCTTCTATATTCTTATTATTCACCATTCTTTGTCATCCACACATTTTAATCAGTTATGATTCACGTTTATGTAATCACTGAATAAATTAACCCTTGGACTTGAAATATCAGTCCCTGGGGAAGACCAGAAGAATGCTCCTCTAAGATCATGATTCACACTTTTAAAAAGCCCTATCAGCCAGTTTTTCAAACCCTCACACTGATCCTGCATGGCAGTTTCTCTGTGTGAATACTTGGCATCATAGCCAGGCTGTAGCATCTCTCAGAAGCAGCATTCCAGTCCAATCTCCAGGACCTACCATCATCCCAGGAGCAGTTACTACTCCTGCAAACTTGAACAAGAGGCAGCAATAAGTCATTGCTATTTGTACAGGTGCAAATGTCAAATACATTTTGTATGAAATTGAAGTTGAAGCCTATAGAGTATTGATGCAGAATTGTTACATGTACAGGATGGTCACCACCCAGCAAGGGAGCAGTTCTAAATACCTGATAGGGCTGGGTTTCAGCAACATGTGTGAGTAATCTAACAGCTGGAGGCAATAAAAGATTTGGTCTTGCAGTAAAAAATTTGGAAGCTGAGTGGGTTTTTTCCCTCTCCTTTTCTGTAACCCCCTGCATAAGTGATTTTTCTGTATTTTTATTATTAAATTTTTGTTTGTGGTGGTATTTCTTTTGCCCTGCCTTACATTAATCACCTTCTCAAGGTACTGGAAAAGCCTCAGCTTCCTATATCTCAACCCTGTTGAGATATACAAGTCTATCCAAGAAACAGAGCCACTGAGTTACGAAAGACATTTTGAAGGTTGGAAATAGAAGATTCTGTCTTGAAGACACAGCTTCACATGACCACAGCTGTCACAGGTGTCATAGGTGTAGTATATGGGAATATAATCAGCACTCTGGTAAGTTTTGTAAAATCTTCTTACACTTACATTTATCTCTATTTCCTTGCCTGGTTTGTTAAGGCTGAGATCAACTGTTCTCTCTTTTAAATTGATGGAGTAATTTTATTCCTAGCAGTAAAACTTCTTTCCAAATACAAACCAGAGAAGTTTAGTGTTTCTGTGGTATGCATATTAGCAGTAGTTTATTATTAATAATGTAAATATCTGCTCTCAATCATAGAGCGCTTTTAGGATTTTTGATGTTCTTCAGTTGTTTGTAATGGACATAGATTTAGGGTTATCTTTCTGAATAATAAAAGAAAATAGTCACCTTAGCCTTTTTGTCTTGCTACACAAATAAAAAAAAATGTGCAAAGGCTTGTAAGTCTTGTCGGCAAAATTCTGTGAGTGAGTTTATTTTGGAAAATATATGCTTCCTGGTGAATAGTGATTTGCTGAAAAAGACAGATTCAGGCAAGTCAAAAGTATTGGAAAATTTGATTCAGCAAATTCTATTTGGCCAAAGGAATGAAGTAATCTGTGAATGGTTCTATGTATGTTTTGTGTTATATGTATGTGTGTTATATGTATGTTTTGTATACATGTAGATTTGTCTATAAATAAGTACTTTTGGAAATGCTTGTCAATTTCTTTTTGTAATTGCCAAGTTATTTAGGCTGTGTCTGTTGGCACAATATAACTTATTCTTTGCTGCACTGTATTCAGATATAAGAGACAGGTAAAGCAGATTTTAAATCTGTTCATCAGTAGGTTACTATCAGCTTACAAGGCCATGCCCAGGTGCCTGGTTATGCTTACAGGCTGGGAATGCCCTTGGGGTTGGAGCATTCCTCTGAGACTGAGGCAAGTGCCAAAACTTTTTACATATTACAAAGAAATTTGGCCTTTGAAGATAATCATCCCTGAACTAAGGAAAATAGGAGGAAGGATTAGATACAAAGGAAGACATCGATTTATTCCTCCTACTCAGTTCTGCATATGTTCCTATGCTGTTTGAGAATTTAAACATTGCTTTTTAATCCCTTATTAAAAATAAATTAGTATGTGTGAGCTCAAATATTGGATAGTATATAAACCACCCTGCTTTACACAAGATATGCATGTGTTTTTATATATACACATTGTCTTAAGTTTTTTAAGAGTGGGGGTGAATAAGTATGAAAACAGAAGTAAATCCATTCAGATCTAGGTGTGAGACTACTTTTATGTAGGGGAATAATAATTCACTGCTTGAGGAGATGAAAATAAAT
Source organism: Zonotrichia leucophrys gambelii (assembly GCF_028769735.1). Classification (NCBI taxonomy): domain Eukaryota; kingdom Metazoa; phylum Chordata; class Aves; order Passeriformes; family Passerellidae; genus Zonotrichia; species Zonotrichia leucophrys. The sequence continues at coordinate 20,454,358 of NC_088173.1, read as the reverse complement.
AGATGATTTCCCAGCCTACTTGCATCTTTTAGAGATGTACTTTGGTCAATTAAACTAGAAGAGAAGCCAATGACAGTTGCTACAAAGAACAAAAGGGAGGCTTTTTGAATCAGAAAGTTCTCCCAGAAAATGATAATGTAACCAGCATCAGCAGATTTATTTGTATAAATAAATATTTATATATTGAGAGCAAGGAAAAGTGATGAAGAAAACAAGGAATATTTAGCCTGTGATGAGTGTAGCTAATACTGCTAAAGAAGGTGAATCTTTTGAATGTTAGGTCAGTTACCATTACTTTCAGCTCCTGTTTGGAGCACAGAGAGGGCTGCACATGTTGTTGCACATTGTTCTAAAGCAGTGTGATGATATAAACAAATTTTTTTTAATGTAGTCCAATTAATGCTGTTAGGAAGGGGAGAATTCAGAGAGAGAGCCCTTTTGTCATCCTAAATTCAGTGATCTTGGTCAGAGAAAACACGATATCAAGGAGTCTCTCTACGTCCAAGTCTTGCAAAAGAGTGCAAATTAGTGTTGTGATAACCACAGAGCTAGTGGGACATGCTATGACAGGCATCTCCAAAAGTTTTCTAGCAGTAAGAATGAAGAGTTGAAGGCTACAAAGAGTGCTCTGAAGGTGCCTTTGCACATGGTTGCTTGGAATTAAACTGGGCAGGACAGCTTCTGAACCCAGTTGGCTTTGAAAGACGGTGAGAAGTGGAAGGGCTGAACTTTGGTTCTTGCTATGAAGAACCACATCAAATAATTCAAGGCCGGCATTCAGGGCCATGGAAGGTAACAAGTATAGGTAATGAGTATAGGTAAATAGAGACAGATATTCAAGTATTTATGTGTAGTTGTACATTCAGGCCTGTGTTTCAGATGTGGGATCACTTTCTGAGCTGGTCCATCACCAGAGGTCAGTGCAAACATTCTCTTAGAAGAGATTGTGTCCATTATCACCTTATTTGGAGTAGACACCCACAATTTAGGAAAATATCCATAATATCACCAAAGATTATTAAAAAAAAATCTTCCTGAAAATTGATTCAGTATTAATTGGTGATAGAATGAGATGTTATACAGGCTCACCGTTATAAATTAGGAGATCAGAATAAACATACGTTATATTATTGTGGACAAAATTCTGTTTGTAGAAGGATGAATTGGATGTGCACTTTTCAAAATTTTGAACCTCAAAATATTCCAGCAAGTCCTTGTGTCCTTAAAAAAAGAGAAAAATAATCAATCAAGAAAAAAAAAACCCCAAAGCCCAAATCAACAACCCAATATGGACGTTACTCTTTAGTATTTAGCCTTTTGCTTTCAGAACTCGTCCTTTGCAGGCTGTTTCAACATAATCTAAACAGCTGTGCCTATGAAGACAAGTTGAAAAGAACAAGGCTTCAGAAGTCCTGTAGTATCTGTGGTCTAGAAGAAACGCATTTATTAATATATGGTGAATAGTTCTTCACATGAGCATTTGCTTTGAACAGACTGGAGCGTGCTCTCTAAGTACTGTCAGTGTCAGAAAATGTGTCTTGCTTTGTCCTCTCCTTTCTGTAATGCAGCAAAGACACCTTATAAATGGGGAGCAAAGCGACCCTGCGGATGGCCGTTTATAGTTTTCCCTGTCAATCAAATGCATTTGTGTTGCCCTGCGATAGCACTGAATCCTTCATGGAGCACTCTGTTACTTTACGTCTGTGGCAGCGCGCTAACCCGCTGGGACCGCACAGACTGATGAGGCGGTGGGGAAAACGCGCGCCCGGATTCTCGCAGCGTTTTTACCGCAGCAGCTCCATGACAGCAGCTTGAGCGCCTTTCGCCCGCACCGCGCGGCCGCGGCGCCCGCCCGCCCTCCGCGGGAGCGCTCGGGGCGCGGATGGGGGCGGAGCGCCCGCTCCCGCCCCGCCCCGCTCACCGCCCCCCGGCTCCCTCCCGTTCCCCGCTTCCCTCCCTCGCTCGCTGGGTGCCGCCGGCGCTGGCGGAGCAGCAGGCGGGCGGGATGGCGGCGCGGGTGCTGCTGCTGCTGCTGGCGCTGTCCTGTGCGGTGCTCGCTGCCCGCGGGGCCGCGGCGGAGCCGGCGGCGGGGGCCGCCAGCCGGCGGCGGCGGCTGAGCTCCGAGGAGGGCATCTCCTTCGAGTACCACCGCTACGCCGAGCTGCGGGAGGCGCTGGTGGCCGTGTGGCTGCAGTGCCCCGCCATCAGCAGGATCTACACGGTGGGGCGCAGCGCCGAGGGCCGGGAGCTCCTGGTCATCGAGATCTCGGACCGCCCCGGCGAGCACGAGCCCGGTAAGGGGGGCGCGGCCGGTGCCGCCCGCACCTGTGCGCCCGTAACGGCGGCGGGCGCTGTCCCCGGAGCGCTCGCTGCGGCAGCGGCACCGCTGTGAGCCGCAGCCGGCGCGGAGCGGCTTTGTGCCGCTGCCTTTAGCGCCCGTTGCGGCGAGAAACGCCCGGATTCCCCCAAATGCCCGGCGGCCCTGGCCGCCCTTCCCCGCCCGAACCGCAGCGCCCGCGGAGCGACGGTGGCGGCCAGGCTGTCCCCGGGGATGTGTCACCCACCGCGGCACGCTGCGGGAGCCGGCACGCGTGCCTCGGCATTCGTGGGTGCGCGGACTTAGAGTTTGGGACGCCTCGATCAAAGGGAATGGGACCGATGCCCTGCGCTTGTGCTCCACCTACGACTGTGTCAATTTCATTGTTTCCGCTTTTAGAATCGATAGTGTCCTAATGTCAGTCTGTGACAGGGCTTATCCGTGAGGGCTGCTCGCTACCTTTGGCCCAGCCATCAGCCCTCTGCAGTCATGTCCTCACATTTCCCTCTCTGGGTTACAGCACAGGTCTGGAAGTCCGTGACTTTTAGGCGGAGGTGTGGCTTCTGTGGCTCTCCAGGGATTTGGCCAATACAATTAGTGTTTAATATTCTGCTTTATGGCCTGAATATAACCTTGCTTTGTGTCCTCATGAGACTTAATGTTAGAGCTATAGTTAGAGGTTATAGGATATTGGACATAAGCGGGTTGTAAGAGGAAGGCAGGGTAGTAAAGCATTGTCTTGGAATGAAAAATGTAGGGAATGCAGTGAAATTTGGAAAATTTCTTTGTGATGTGTTGCCATCTTGATAAGAGGGTGTGAGGATCCCGAAGCTAAGAATGAATCTATTGCTGCTGTGTAATTTGTACGCTAGAGTGATAACAGTAATTCTGGGATTTTGCATTGCTGCCGGGGAACAGCGGCTATAGCTCATTTGTGTGGCTGTTGTGTCAAGCCAGCTGAAAGGGACAAAAAGAGCAGCACACCGTGCAGCTGAGATGGGGCTATGCCTCTTCTTGGAGACACACTTCTCTTGGTGTCAGTGATGTGAGAAAGGGCTTGTCATTGAGCCCAAGCTAAAGGGAGTCCAGCAGTATATGAACAACAAACTGCAAAAAAAGAAAAATTCCTATGGATTGCATCTACATACAAGCTGTAGACAGTGTCAAACATTTCCTGGAATGTGCTGGGCGCCTTACTAAGGGAGCCCTATAGACAAAAATGCCACATGTTGCAATGTCCAAATCACATGTCAGGGAATGTGATGAGGCCTGGCAGTCTTTAGTAGTGGATGCTGAAAATGCTGGTTTTGAAGGGGATTATCTAGGGTTTGAACCACAGCAAATTCATTGTTTTATGTCAATCCTCACTTTCATTCTGTGAGGTTCTGAACATTTCTCAAAAAGTGGAGCACTACTCCTCTCTGCAATGGTGCTTGGGAGAATCTTGGGATCTTTTTGGGAAGGGCAGCAAGACAGACCTCATGCATAGTTACCCTTGCACTCCTTAGAAAGAATTGTAAAAGCATTGATACCACCCCTGCTTCTTTATTACAGAACCTAAGCACCTATATGTTGTGCCAATGGTTGAATTAGAGGTGTTTTCTTCTTAAAAATGTGCCCTTTCTTCTACTGTGCAGTAAAAGGCAGCACTGTTTATTTTTCTATGGGAGCTTTTTTAAGCTGTGCAGTAAAAGAAGTGGAGCCTTGTACCAGCCTTGGCAGGAAATGTGAGACTGATTCTGCTCATACCTGAAGGGGGGACCCTGCTTGCTCTCAGCATCCATGCTTGATTCCCAGGGCAACAACCAGAGTAAGGATATTTTGTGTGGCAAAGCTTGCAGGATCAGAATCTGATTTATCATCTATTATTATTAAAAAATCATGGAATGAAAGACATGCATATACATACCGATAGTTACTTTTCGTTTTTCCCAGACAGCCAAAAAGTTCTGAACATAATCTATTCCTGCAGGGCATCCTGAGTGTCACAGGGCTTATTTTTTAAATATAGGGAAGTATGAACAAAATATATGCTGTGGTTCATAGATTTTTAGTCTATAGAGAGCTCATGGTTCTAGAAGGCTGATGAGTTCACAGGGATGATACCTGAATCACCTAGTGAACAGCTGTGAAACAAAAAAAATGTTTGTGTTCACTTAGTGAGCAAGTTGATGACAAAATAGATCAGGAAAGTGTCAGCAGAGCATCAGTAAAGACTCTTTGTACTGAGTAAAGAGGCTTTGTACTGAGTAAATCAAATACTGCATATACATGCAACCATTGCATAATCACATGTATTGCATGGCTGTGTAGCCTTGTGTGAATGCATTAGATCATATGAAGTATATAAATCAACTTCCACTTTTGAGTATCAGCTATTTTTGAAAATTAATTTGTAATATATGTGCAATGTTTGAAAAAAAATGCTGGAGAGAAATAGGAAGACTTCAGAAATGTGCTTTAGACCTCCAAGGCAACTGGAAAAAATCCTCAGTGAATGAAGAAACTGGAACAAATCATAAAGGCCTCGTTTTTTCCTGGGGTAAATACTCATTAGGAGGGTTTTTTTTTAAAGTCCTGATACTGCATTGGAAGTCAGAATGACTTCATGTGAGCCACTCTGGTTTCTTGCACAGTCATACCACTTGTCTTTGCAAATCTTGGGAACCTGAATTAGTCACTTGCAGACCGTGAGCTGAGCCTTCACTGAGCTCCTCCCAGGGACACGATAAATGCCAGGAGCGTGAGGCTGCCTGAAGGTTCTGATGCTGCATTAAACATGAGAGAATGTGCCGCCTTTCTGCAAACTTGAGCACCACACTACCTGTGCTTCAACTGTGCTTCCTGCCAAACAGTGTTTGGACTAATATTTGTAATTTTGTGCATTTTGTGGGGTTTTTTGTTGTTCGGTTTTTTTATAAAATGTTTGTTTGGGTGTTTATTGTGGCAAAAATTTCTTTAGTGTGAAACTGCATTTGTATGGGGGATTAGAGCCTGCAGTCACTGATGGAAAAGAAGCTCTTGAATAAGGAAAAGCACAACCCAGAGATGACGGTGTTTGAACTTGATCAAGTTTTATACCAAGACAGAAAACATCACTTTAAGTCACTGAGGACAAGGCATGAAGGCAGAGAAGACTTGAATGAGTCTGTGTCAATGGTTATGTGAAGAAGGTGTTGCATGAACGTAGACTGGAAGGAATCAAAATATTTTGGAGTAGCTTTGATTGCATGAGAAAATACAGTTTCATCCCTGTGCCCACCAAAAATTGGCCAAGTTGACAGAAGCCTGTGGACAGCAAGGTCAGATAAAATGAGGAGAAAGAAATTGTGAGAAGTTGATGGTGGACCAGGGGAAAACAGAACATTTGATGGTAAAGCACATATTTATTTTTGTTTTTTCTGGGACAATACTTTGCCTTAGTTCACATGCAGGAGAATACCGACTACTCCTGAGAGAGGAAATAGGCTCTTGCTGTGGATGTCTGATGTTCTGTTGAACAGAATGTTAATGATTGTATTGTTCATCCTTTTCCCCACAAGCATCTTTAAAAATACTTCAAATGGAAGGAAACCACTACTAATTTTTAGTAGCGTGAGACAACTGGTTTTCTAGAAAATGACATAGTTTGCAGTTTCAAGCAAGGCATCCTGAAGTGGTGAGGCAGGAGCACACGGTGTGTGAATTGAGCAGTGCAGCTGTGCCTTGGAACGTTCACAGGGCCCTTTGGGTGTGACTTCAGTCAATTTTATGAGGTGCAACTCAGCTACAATAATTCTTAGACCCATCACTTTATCAAAGACTCCACTTGGCAGGGTGAGGAAATGAGCTGGGTTGGTCACTGCTGGCACTGAGCCTAAATAAGCTTCTAGGCTTCCCAAATTGCAGCTCCTGTACTAGCCCCTCCAGAGCCCCCAGATGTGAGGCTCTCAGTTTTCTCACACCCAGGCCATGCAGTGCTAGAACCATTTCCTCCTGCAAAAAAATAATTAGAGGGTGACTAAGAGAGAAGTGAAAATCATGGCTCTATATTGATGAGTGGAGAAATCCAAGATCTGTCTGCTAATACAAACAGGTTTTCATTCTGCCACTGAAGTGCTCCTGTAGTCAGCTGTGGCACCAGCCATGCAAACTGGTGCTTTCAGTGGTAAGAAGTTACAAAAAGTAAAGCTGATGAATTTACATGGAGAAAAATTGTTTCTCATAATGCCTTTGTCACTGTTGCACAAAATCCATTTAAAAATATTTCTTGTTTTATTGTAATCCGAGTGACTCTGCAGCTGTCTAAGACAACCATGAGCAAGTGCTGCTCTTTTTCAAAAAGAGAGCAGGGAGAAGAAGGAGCACACGTGTAGGAGGCTGCTGAGGTTTCAGGCCAGCATGGGCAGGAATCAGCTGTGCCACTGTAGGTGGCAGCCAGAGTGGGGAGACCACTGGATGTCACCTGTGAGTATTATGGGCTGTCCTGCTTCAGAGGAGTGGGTGCAGTGCTGGGGTTGGTGGCAGGGTGTTGCATCCCTGGTGATGTCAGAAAGCACACGGCCTGTCTCTTGGTTATGGAGGTGTCATCAGACACAGCTCTCCTAACCTCGTTAGCTACAGCTAATTGCACTTGATTTTCTAAAGGTCTTTCTTTTCCTTGTGCCCCAAATCTGCACATAAAAGTCTTATGAGCTCTTTGATTGGACCTGTTGATATTTCCCATATTTGAAAAGCAATAATGCAAATTGCGCATGGCAAGAGCTTGCTATTAAATCTCGATATTAGAGAGCAAGCCCAATTTGTGTGCTGGAGGTTTAAGCAAATACCAGTTTTTAGCAAGGGCCACTCATGTAGTGGTCCCTTTTTGAAGGGAGATGTTGCAGGGCTGGTTGCTGGTGAATGTGTGTGCACTTTGCTGATACTCACCCGGCTGCACTGCAGAAAGGCAGGGGCTGTAAATAGGTCGGTGTCAGCAGAGCACTTTGTATCAGGAGCACGGGAGATGCTGTGCGGACCGTGTTGTGCTTTCACCCTTTGTGTCAGCTGTGGTTTAGCTGCTCTCCTGGCTTAGGTTTGCAATCCTCTTTAGAGGTGCGCTGCTGCCTGGGCACCTGCAGCCCCAAACGAGCGACAGCAGGGCAGCTGCTGGTGTCTGTAGGGATGGATAGAAAATGCAGAGTAAAACATGGTTGAACTCATTCCTCGTGTAGCCTTCTGCATTTGGAATTTTTCTTTCCTTTGAGCCTCAGGGAACAGATTTCTTTCAGAGCTTGTGAGGATGTTCTGGCTTTCTCATCAAAAACTGTCAGGGATCTGCTACTGCCTCCCCTGCTGGGAGTGCAGATCTGGGGCGGGCTGTACCTCCTGCGTTCTACAGAAGGCTGGGAAGCTGTAATTACCTTTCCAGCAAAATCCCTTACGGGTTTTTGTGCCGGTTAGGGTATCCCTCTGAAGTCACCCAGCCAGGGTGTGGCCTGGGGTAGTTTCTGGCAGGACGATTTTAGTGCTGCCTGCATTCAGAACGGGATGCTCAGTGTCCTTCGCAGACTGTGCAGGTTGGGCAGGTCTCGGGAGGGCTGTGGAGCAGCACGAAGATGGCTGCATGTGCGTGCTGAGTGAATTCTTCAGACTTTTAGATTCTTCTTCCTTCATTTTGTCTTTCTTAAATAATATTTCCTTAATAGTTCTGATTTCATCCTATCTCAGTCCTCGTGTTCACCCAAAAATAGAGGTGTAGAATACAAAGCGAGAAGCGTCTCACAGAACTGGTGCAAATCAAGGCGAGGCAGACACATTTACAGATCTCATTCGCAGCTCGTTGTTAATGCCATTCACGTTCCCATTGAATCAATGGAAATTCCCAGGGAGTGTGGCTAGGCAGCTGTGCTAGGCAGCCTGCAGTGTTCCCGACACATGCAATGCTCTCACTCCAAATCGCTTCACTGACAGGTATTTAAAGGCTTCCCTTTTTTTAGAACATTTAAGAAAGGGTTAATAGAGGCTGTGTGCTACCTGCGGAAACACAGTGCATCCCAGCTACTGCATCCCAGCAGTTATCTTGTATTTACTGGAATAACACAAATGGCAAACAAACCGGGGTAAAAAGGTCTGTAATCATTAAGAATAAACATGGCTCTACAGAAGGCAGTTGTTCTACTTTTCAGACTTGAAATGAGTCTGAGTATGCAGACTATTCAGGGTTTGTTGATCTGACCCCGACTGTTCTTGACAGACCCACTCCTTTTGAAAGAGTGGATTACTTCAATTTCTTTCAAAGAGAAGAGTTGTCATCACCTCCCACACCTTCAGACTGCCTTATCAGTTCCCAAAGAAAGCAGAAGGGGGGCCTGTTTTGTTATTGTCTCGGCTTAAAATGATGTTTTATTAGGGTGGCAATAATGTAAACTCCAAGATTTTGTGACGTGTATTGTCAAAGCCAGTAAGTTGGAGTCATGTGATTTATCAAAAGTGATCTCGTTATTAAAATATGTTAAAAGTTTTTTCAGGAAAAATTGTTTGTTATTCTGTAATTTAGTAATCAATATCTCACGCCTTTAAATAACTTAGAGGGTGAAAAACAGAAGACAGATGTTCTGATTTCAGAATAAACACAAATTTTTGCTTGTAACAGTGGAGTTGCTGCTAGACACAGCTGATAATTTAGTATTCAAACTTGTTTGGAATTAGTTCTCTGCTCATTACATCTAATTTCCGTTTTCAAAGATGGCATGTGATTTAGAAGCCTACATCCTGGGCATGCATATTCAGGCTGTAATCTCCCTTTTCCTGGTCGGCAGGAACACCTCTTGGCCAGGCTGCAGACCCTCTGAAAGCATCTGTTTTCTCTACTGACTGTCTAACAGGAGCTAACATTGGATAGGATTCTGACTTAGGAATGTGTGCAAGAGCTTATGGTTAAGTTCTGGTGAATCCCAGCCTTCATGTATCATCATCTAATCTACCTTGTTGTGCTTCATGTGCTATTTTTGCAAAACATACAGTGTATGAACCCTGTCTGAGCTTTTTTCAGAAGATTAATTTATTTTTTTAAGTCCTCATATCTATTTTAATTCATGTTCCTCCTAAGAAAAAAAAAAAACCCAAAACATCACGTCACATAATTTTTTGATCTACTCTTAGTCTTTAAACAAAAGTCTCATGCATGTATTACCATGGAGCCTTGCTGTTTTGTTTTCTTGGTTTTTTTTTTCCCTCCAATTGGATAGGGAATTAAACTGTGAGGACTAGTAACTCAATTCTCTTAAAATTTTGTGGAACTAAAAAAAGTGAAAACCACAGCATGTACTTAAAGGCTTCTGGGCTAGGTAATTGAAATGACTGCTAGGGTTACAAGGAACAGAGTAAAGGCTGTAAACATCATTTTGGAGTGAGATGCACATCAAAAGCCAGCATTCAGTGATTTCAGTGGGAATGAGGTGTTATATATTATTATTTTCTAGTGTGCTGGGGCTAAATGAAGACATCAAGGGTCTATGTAGTAAAAAGGTTGGGAAAAAAATCCTTATCAGTAAAACGGAGTAGGCTTTGATCTGCTGTGGGACAGAAAATGGAGCTCTTTTGTCTGCCATACATCTGCTTGTATGATCTCAGGATAAGGGTGAAAGCTGGTGGTGTTCTGGGAGCTCTGCAGAACAACAGTGCTGAAACCGAGCTAGTCCCATTTTCACGTGCTGGGCTTTTGGGTTTGGGAACAGAAGTTCTGCCACACTGTGAAGAAATGACTGTGTGTGCCAAGGTGCAGTAGCTGCCCATGGCAGTGAAGTTGTTGGCTCTCTTGCTGCTTTCAGGGGCACTGCTGGGGGAAAGGACACTGGACTAAAAGTGAGGTGTTGGTCCATGGTGCCCTTCCCTTTGAAATGGAGGTTTCCTGCAGGGTGCCAACTCTCTGCTAGCTGAATTGGCACTGGTCACATCTTCCTGTCTCAGCAGCAGGTATTGTCAAAGAGCTGTGAGGTTTGGGTCAATATGAAGCCATATGTTAGAGATGTTTCTATGTACTCTGTACATAGGGCCAGGTAAGAGAGGATCTTGAGTCATGAACCTGTGGCTGGCAGTTCAAAGGCAGTAAACATTTATTTTTAATTAATGTCCAAAGAGACATTTATAACTGCATAAGCTGGTAGCTGCATCCTGGTAGTTGTTCATACTGAATTGTGAGGGGAACCTCACATCCTTGTTTGCTTGCAAGTGAAGTCCCATGGAGACAGGTGTTCTTTGCATGGAGCTGCACGTGGCCTTGGAGTGTGAGCTGCCTGATTTATGATCCAAGATACTGTTCTGGCTGCAGAGCCTGCCCAAAGCAAGAACAACCTGATATAAAATTTCGGTAGCCAAACTGAATTTAATTTTTATATCTTTTATTTTAAAGCAAGCAAGCAGTGCTGGGTGGCTGGGGAGTCACTGCTCCACTCACGGCACACACCACTACAAGTTCACCAGAGCATATTTACTGTTTCTAAGCCTACAAAGCATTTTCCAGTGTGCTTGTGTTAGTCCAAATCAGCAAATATCAACAAGCTGGGATCAGCAATTTCATAATCTTTCCAGGTGGCCGTTGGCTTCCTGTCCCTCTTGTGGTCATCTGGAGGGAGGCCTTTCACTGGTGTCTGCTGTATCTTGTACAAGTTCATCAAGGTTTTTATTACACATAAGCATTTTATTACGCATTAGTTGCTTTGTTGCAATATCCTTTAGCTTTACCTCAACTTCCTCTATTTTATTCTAAGCATCAGTTGGTTTTGCCATCTCATCTCTCTTACTTTACTATACTTCTATTTTTTTTTATTCGAATCTTTATTTGGCAGTTTGGTCAAAAAGTTTCAGAACTGTTATTTGTAGTTATCCCAGGGAACATATCCACTTTCAACACAGCAGATGCAAGCATTTGCTGATGCCATTGCTGATTGACATGAATCACAAAAGCATTTTTCACACAACCTGAATGCCATTTTGAGTACTTATGCTTAGGGATGCACTTGCCTTAAAGCCAAATGAAAGGAGTTGTTTGATCAGGGGAGACTGTCAGCCTGGCCAAAGTTTATTGAGCTCTTCTCTTGGCATCCTTGCTAGGCTAATGATCTGCTAGGTGTCTAGAAAGTATGGCACAGACATTTGCCATATTAGCTCTCCAAACAAAAGAGAAGTCACATAGTACATTGCTATGAGAAATGCAGCTAAGAGTTCAAAGATACAAAGAAAATGGAAGGAGAATGAGACATGTCAAAGGTTAAAACTTTCTGCATAGTTGTGTTTCCTGTACCATCACATTAGAGATATGTGGATAATACATGTGTGAATTACCAGATGCTCATCTCCTGACTTTTTTTGGCTGCAAAACATTAATCTGAATTCAAAATGAAACATTTTTCCTGTGCTAAACCAAATACTTTGCTGTTTTGGCAGCATTTTGGCTTGTTGCACAGAAACACGATTCTAGAACTATAAGCAAAATTGGGGTGCGTCTAAGGCATAAATAGACACTTTTTACCCACCTGAAAAATGGTGCTTCAAAGGAAGCCTTGTGACTATGGTAAGCTGACTCTCCATGTCAGATCTGCCCCTGGTAAGAATAGACCATACTTAAATTTTTCCTCCTACCCAGCTGCTGACCATCCATAAATCAAACTGAAGTCAGTGGGAGCTATTCATCTGAATTTAAGCAGGAGGCTTACAAATCCTGATAACAGTGAATCCTAAATGTTTAAGCCAACTTGCATGTGTATTCTAAAAAAAGAAAGCTAAATGTGACTCTAATTCTGTAATAGGCTGCACTTACGGAATGAGGGATCCAAGTTTATGCTGCTCTTGATGAAATGTCTTCCTTCTCTTTGGTGACATCAGTACATAGAGGGATGGAGAGGAAAAAAAGCTGTGTGGTTGGGAGCTGGGCTTTCACATGCTTAAATTTTAAACATTGTAAGACGACGTTTCACAGAGAGGAAAATCTGTTTTGTGGTAAAGGATGGCTGGCTGCCTTCCTGGCTCTGCTGGGATTTTTTTGTGGTTTTGGGTAAGAGCACCCTCTCCCTGTGACTCAGGTTCTCCTCTCCATGCCTGTGTTCTCAGCCTCCATGCTGGGTTTACGTGTGGCTGTGCAGGGTACCAGGTGTAGAGGTACTTGAGAGCTAGCATGTGGCTCAGCGTTTGATCTGCCTTGAACAGGCAGTTCCTACCTGCTTCCTGTCAGACTTTTCCTAGTAGCAAGTAGCCCCAATATTTGTGTTGACTTAGCTGTGCTAATGGACATATGGTGAGGAGTCTCTCCAAGAGCTTCTCTCCCTGTTTTCCTGCTGCAGATATACAGTTTTTTGTTTGGTTTAAAAATCTGCCTTCATAGCAGATAAATATAAAGAAGGAAACAAATCCTTTTCTTCTGGTGCTGATAGGGAGAGTCACAACAGAGACATCAATATTTGCAGGGTTTCCACGTGTTGCAGATATGGCAAAAAATCCATAGTCAAAATAAATACTGCTAACCTTCAGTGGAAATCTTTCAGAACAAATCTTTAGTGGAAAAGCCTATAAATAAACAGAAACAGAGGAACATCTGTTCCTGATACTCCATGAAGCAGCTGATAAAAATAAAATCTATTATAACAGTAGCCAATACAAGATGAAAAAGTACCTGACAATGGCACACCTCCTGAATAGAGAAGTTTAGGAGCCAAGAAGCTCATCTGACTTGAAAATTGAAGAATTGTCTGAAATAGATGTTGCCATGGAGACAGATAGGATTAGCAGCCTGAGACTGATTTCATTGGTCTGCTGCTAGCACAAGTTGCTTGTTTGAGTAGCATTAATATGTTGTCTCATGCTGCTTTATATGCTGAGACCATCTGGCATTAGTGGTATTTAAAGGTGCAGTCCTGTTACGGAAGGAGTTGGCCAACATAGCTTGATTTATGTTTGTAAGACAAGCTAAAAGAGTTACAGGGACTTTGAAAAGCTGTCTTGTGCACAAAAATATTCTGAAAAATCACAGCTTGTGCAGAGATGAAGTGGGGCTTTGGGAAGCAGCATGAGGAATTTCAGAAGTCTGCTTTATACTCAGTCAGCACATATTTGAAATATTCTCTGCACGAATACACACTTCTGCATGTTTCTTCAGGTGTGAGTGTGAAGGCAGCCACATGTTTTCAAAAATAAGCCTTTTCACTGCAAAGCTGCTCAGGAACTACAACTCCACCACCTTGAACCAACACAAGATCATATTGTGTATTGAGGAAAAATATGTTGTAATGTTGCAGTGTTAAATGAAGAAATTAAGGTCCAACCAAACAAGAGTTCCTTTAGTTTACTTCAGAGTCCATGATTTCAAGAAAAGCATATCTTCTTTTAGTTTGACTGTATACCTTAAAAACGTATTTTTTAGCAAAGGATTTGGTAAGAAAGGCAGTTTGTAGAGACTAAGATAAACCTTCTCTTTGATCTATTTATATCAATGAGTCTTCATCTGCTTTCCTTAATACCACTCTGGAGTGGGAGTTATCTTCCAAAGGAGCTTATATGTCACTGCAGACATTCCTCAGATGCTTATAAATTTTCACTATTTTTTCTTCTATAAATATTATCTTGGTACTTAATTATTTTCAGGACTTTTTCCCCAGACAGAGATGAATGGTTAGAATGACCAAATAAGAGCCAGAAGATATTGCTGTCTGAGTTCAAGTTCCAATGTGGAGGTTTTTCTGGAGGCTGGGCATGGTAAGGAAAGTGGCTAGAAGGAAAACTAACTGGAGGCTTTGTTCTCCTGGATAGACTTAAAACTGGATGGAATTTGAAGTCAAGTCTCAATAATTATCCCTAAGCTTGATAGGCGTTTTTACATTTACATTACATTTTTAGAGCTTACTGATGTTCTGAAAGTACTGATGGGGAAAGCATTTCTAGCAGTGCTCTGCAGCAGTGTAACATTTGTCCTCAGGTATTGACGTGATTGATATTTCTTGGATATTGGTGTGAAGTGTGTAGTACAGTAATAAAATGAAACAAGGACATGGGGGTCTGTTCCACAAATCTTTAGGTTTTAAGCTTTTATTCTGGAGCTCTGACTTTGGTGCCAAAACAAATTCTTTATATAATTTTGCTTCAAGTGCAGGACCCAAGAAATACATAGCTGTGAATGTCCTCACTCCTTCAAATAGCTTTAGAATGATTATGTTTGGTGCTTAATGTTTTTACAGCTTAGTTCTGTTTTAACAAAATGAATATAGGGCACAGGAAGAAAGCCAAATAACTTGTATTCCCAGCCTGCTCCCAACCCCCAATTCCTAGTTTGCAAATCAGTTTGCTCCCTGTTTTGTTTGCTTGTTTCTAATGCTGCCGTTCAGTTCTGTGTGAAACAAAGCTTGGGTGCAGTTTTGGGTGTCAGTGCCCCCCAAGACCCCCCTCATGGTGATACAGATGTTGCTGCCACAGAGCTGTTTGCTGCTGTTACCCCTGAGCAGCCTTCCAGCATTACCTTGTCATGTCTTGTAGCCTCCCGTGCATCTTCCTGCTCTCACGACACATCGCACTTCCATGGTGTGCAAAAGAATTAAAATCACCCTGAGAGGCTGTGATGGTATCCCTGCATGGTTGTGGGCCCTTTGGTTTAGATAAATCCACAAGTATTTCCTAAAGGCCCTGTGGGGCCAGGAGTATCCTCCTCCTTCTGTGGGGGAGGATCAGGAGGGATCCTGGCCTGAGGAGATGGGGTGCAACCACCTACACTGCTTGGTCTTCTGGGTGCTTGTTGATTTTCAGTTTTATTATTTGTACTTAAACACTTAATTTCTGAAGCTGCTGGTTTTGGCCAGATGCTACTTCATTCCTTCACATTATTTCATTTGTTTCAGTTCTCCAGATACTGACATTTGACTTACCAGTATTTATAGTCTAGGAATGAACTTTTGGTTTTTCTCCATTCCATTCATTTCCAGGGATAGAATGCTGCTTCAATTCTTGCTGCATTTCCATAGCATTTAAATGAGCTGACTGCAGCTGATCAAGCTATTCACTGAATATTTCAGTGTGAGAAAAGGTGATAGAATTGAGAAACAATAGCATCTGAAATAGCACCAGTTGTGCTACATAACATTCTGCTGAGTTGCAAAGTCTGGTGACTTGACTGTCTGAAATTGAAATAGTTGCAGTCAGGCTTTCTTGTCGGGAGTGTCCAACACAATTCTTTAAGTTTACTATTAATGTGAAGTGGAATGAATACAGATTAATGTTTCCAAAGTCTGTGATATATTTTGCCAGTAGCCCTGAAAGTGAATGATATGGCAATGTGCTTTTGAAACAACCAGCCATAGATGGCTAATGACACATTGTTCCCAAAATACCACTGCAATAGCACTGTAGATACAGCAGATTTATTTTAACAATAGATTTTCTATGTTCAGTGGGTTACTAAAATATGATTCCATATGATGGGGGCAATTTCAGAAACTTGTAGTTAAAAGCAGCTGAATCATCAGAAGATGGAATGTGTCCTGTATGAAGAATCAACAAAAGGCTCCAAAAATGCTTTGTTTAAATATAAACAGAGCTGTTATTAGATTTATGCTTCTTAAGGTTTGTCCCAGGAAAATTGCTCCTTTGGATATCATTCCAGTGCTGCTCCTGCAATCCCAGTGAAATCACAATATGAGGTCAATCTGGAGTGCTCAGTTATTTGATGTGAAGGCCAGAAGAAGATTTGGTGCCCATGAATACCTCTGACTTCCCCTCAGAGCTGCAGAGTATTTTTGTGCCTGTGCTGCAGCTCACCCTCTGGGACCCTGGGGCAGCAGGGCTTGCACAGCTTGTGGCAGCCTGTGGTAGGGAATCATTTGGTGTCTGAGATGGCCAGGCACCACAGAAACTGGAGATACTGTCTGGTGCAGTCCAGTCCATTCTCCATTTTCTCTTCCCTAGGAGCTGAAAGGATTAGGATGATCTGAACAAGAAAAAGGGTTCTTTAGTGTCCTCTCTAATGACTTAGTGGCATTTTCTGCTTAATACTCATCCACTCTGTACAGACTTGGTAGCACCTAATATAGTGTCTCTAGGAGTTCCTTATTCACTTGGTATCAAAATTTACTTTGTGTAGCTTTAAATATAAATTACAGATCTCATGTTGGTTTTATTACTTTTTTTCTCCAGCATAAAACTCATTGATGTGAGGCAGGACATTGAGCATCATGCTACTAACTAAAGTCAGGGAGAGTGCTGCATGTTGCAATGGAAAAATGATCATCCTCAGCTGAACAAATTTAAATTTACTTATTGTTAGTGCCTGTATCTAGGAGCACTTCCCAGATTATTGGTATTAAATATATGAACATTGAGCTAGATAGATTGTACCCCATTGCTGGTATAAAACATGTAGGTCAAAACCTCTGCAAGCTTCCAGTTGTGGTTCAGATTCATTGCACCCTAGAAAGTGGGGAATTTTTCTATATATTCATTTTTTCTATACAAAGATTCATCCTTTCTTTTTGCTGCTATTTCTATCCTTTTTACCCAGCTTTTTTTTAGTCACTGCAGTTGCCTTTTAAAAACAGGCTCTCAAAATACAGCAAGGGTGAAATAGAGGTGAGGAAACAGAGAAGACTAAAAAAATATGGCTTTGCTGCAGATTTTGTAGACTTTCTGTTTTCTCCAGCCTTAAAGGCTTCATTATAGGGTGTATCAAGATTGTACTGTCTAGAAGGAAGCTGTAGTTGTAATGTACAATAAGAGCATGGCACATTAGTCAGCAATCTGTTTATAGCATTGTGGTTTTGAGCAGAAATCCTTTCTGTAGGAGATTCTCCAGCAGAATCTCAGGAAAATTGAAGCAGCTGCAGCTGTAAAAGGAAATGTACATTAAAAAGGCCAGGGAGAAACCACAGATAGAGATCCTCCTCTGTTATTTATAGCTGTTTCATTAATTGCCCCTTTCAAAGCTTTGAACAGAGATAGAAATCACATTTACATTTAGATACGTAAAAGGAATACACAAATGATGACATCAGTGGCTCAGCAGATGGCGAGATGATTGCTGCAGTCCCTTATGGACTGGGATCTGTCATTGCAAGTGGAAACCTCTGAGCAAAAGAGCATGGGGTTACAAGAGGTAGTAACTGTACAGGGTCTAACCTAGTGTCTAGGAATAGAAGCAAGCAAAAAGAATATTGTAATAATTTCACCATTCAGAAAACAGGACTGTGGATCAAACTCTTCCCTGTGATTGCTTTAGGCTAGAAAACAAGTCCAATTCATTTCAGACATCCTACTTTTCTCTTATTTTCCCTTTGGTTACCCTTATTACTCTTTGTTGTTTAAAAATACATTGAAATTAATGCAGAATTTCTCATTTTATTTACTTGGCAAATTGGGCAGTCCTTGCTTAATTTTTGAAGCAGTTTACAAGACATGCATAAGTGCATTTCAAGAAATGTATGTCAGGAGTTGCTTCTTCCAGCTTTCCCATTAACTGCTTCACACTGTATCTTCCAGGAAAGCAGTCAAAATTATAAAGTGTGAAAATCTATATGGGATTCGGTTCTGCATGCAGTGAAGTCAGTTGAAGCTTTGCCAGTGACATTAAGGGATCCAGAGTTCGATATATTGCTTAAACTATTAAGTACTATAAAAGCAAGACTCAAGGGTGAGCTATATGTGTCTTCATAAGCCATTATTAATAATATGAAATAACATCCCATAAATTAGAATAATGTGATTGTGTGTACATATTCATGTCTATGTGCACACTTTGTATCAGAAATCTTCTGAAAGGTCCTCATAGAAAGGGAAGATCCAATCCCTCAGCTATTGGCTGTAGAGAATCTGGGTTTTGGGCTCCGTAACAGAAATTTATCAATCTGGATATGAAGATGCACCAATCTGATCTTTAAAGATGCACCAGCTGATCTTTAAAGCTCCTGGAATACTCAGTAAGAAAAAGTAAAATTTAAAAACTGGAAATACTTAACTCTAGTCCTTGTCTTAGATAGGAGGCTACAATAAAACAGATACCTGGTAAGCTTTCCAGCCCTTCATATTCATGTTGCAAATACCTTTTCATAAAGCAGTGATATGAAAATCTGAAAAGAAGCACAACACCAATGGCAGTGAGATTTTGTCAATTCTTCTGTTTGATAAGCAAATGAATCCCAGATCATCTGAATATTATATGGAGATACAAATTAGCACATCATTATACCTGATCTGTTGGAAGCTGCTTTGAAGTAAGTATGCACAGTGAAAGCTTTAATGGCAGATACAGTATGTGAAGCCCATGCTTTTCCATTTCTAGTCATCCACAGGAAATTGTGACCATTGTCACATACACAATAAATTGGGACATTTTGCTTTTACTGGTGTTATTAGCAAAACTTCCATGATCTTCAGCATGTGTGAAATCGATCCTTTGGTTGTTTTTCTTTCCTATTTGCTTGGCTATCACTAGCAGCAATTAAAATTTCAGACTACTTCAAAGACCAGGCTTTTTTGCTAAGCTCTTGGGGAAATCAAAAAAACCCCAACAACTGAAAACCAAACACCAAAATCAAATGAGAAACTCTTTTGAAACTGCTTTTGATTTTTAATGCTTTGAAAAGCAGAAATATATTTTAAAAATTTATTTGGATATTGTTCTGTGTAAAATTTCCAAAAGAGAAAAGAGGAAAAATATCAATCTGAAAAACATTGCAGTCTTGGTGGTTAAAAAAAAAAAAAAGACTTGAATTGTTGAAAATCAAAAGTCTGCTGCTTTGTGTTTGTATTCCTTGTTTTCCTTGTTCAGTCAAGATTCTGGGGAGTGGTCTTTCCTGCAATGGTCGGAATTCTCCAAGGGCAGTATTTCACTTGAACAAAGATTTTTTTTCCCCTAATACAATTTGATTAAATAAATTTTAATAAAAATGAATGAACTCATAAAGTTATCCAATTATGAATCAGTTTGAAACATGAAGGTATAGTTGAAATTCAAGTTTCAGTTTGCCATTCTTACATGGTGCATTGAAATTCACCAATTTTTTACCAAGTCTTTTTAGGTGATTTCTTGGCATAAATTGACCCATTTTTCAAAACATGAAGCATTATTACATGTTATAGAAAAAGATCTTTTGAAATTTTTATCAGCTGTAAGAAATTTACAGTGCACTCAGGGAAGGTTTCTCAGGCCAGCCTGTTTGTTTGACTTGTAAGAGTGAGGTCAGTATCTGTAACACTGTGGACACAGTGATCCCGTCTCACCAGAGGATCAAGGCAAACCAGAATACCTTTGGTAGGGGGCCAAATGAAAGATACCCCAGAAAACAGTGTTTCAAATGTTCACATTAGGCTCAAAAGCTTCAAAGGTCTGCTTCGCTTAAACTGTGTTCAAGTCAAGAGCTTGCTTTGTCTGCAATTCAGTAATTTCAAAGGGGAAAAACATAAATAACTTTAAAAAGGAAGTGGTCTTAAAGAATGGGAACAAAAATACCAAAGGTAACTTTCTAAAACTTTCTCATGTATTGAAGGGGTTAGAGCAGATAGGTTAGAGGGATATGGTGCATCTTGAATAACTGTTTCATTTAGTTCTCTGCAAATGGAGAAAAGACATGAAAGAATCTAGCTAATGTTAAAGTCTGTGAAAGTTCTTTAGATAA
This sequence comes from Zonotrichia leucophrys gambelii, assembly GCF_028769735.1. Lineage (NCBI taxonomy): Eukaryota > Metazoa > Chordata > Aves > Passeriformes > Passerellidae > Zonotrichia > Zonotrichia leucophrys. Next base: position 20,434,438 of record NC_088173.1, on the reverse strand, counting down.
AAAGCAACAGAATTCTCCCAAGAGTGCTGATGTGTTGCTATGTGAACAATTATAGTGTGGTAGCAGAAAATGTTTACTGAGTGCCCACTATTCTAGGAAGGATTTTCTGTAGGCTATATCAAAAGAGAAAGAAGTGTTTTGATGCCAGTTAAAAAGATCTGTCTGTTTTGAGATCTTTTCAGTTGTATTTACTCTGAAGAATCATGGCAAGCCTATTTACCAAGACTCAAACGGACTCTGAAATTGCACGAGAGTTAACAAGATGTTCAAGGAAAGTTTCGTTCTTTTAAGTTACTGTTATGTGGGTAACTGTATCTGTGGAGGACAAAGTTATTCAGAAGAGAGAGACACAAACCATCCCTTCATAGAGTATCCACTAAATAACTAAAACTGCAGTCGTACCAGAAAGTAGAAATGAAAATATGTTACCAGAGGTCCTGCCTCTCTGTTAAAAGAGCCTGAGGGTGTTGTAGCTGGAATTTTTTGGTGTTTATTTGTAGTGCTAGCCTGTGCTTAAACCTGCATTTTCATCACTGCTGTCACCCACTTAAATAGTTGTACCCACTTGTCCATGCTGCTTTCACACTTCCATCAACAAGATTTTCTTGTGTGGTGGGGCTCTTCAAATCAAAAGTTAAAGGAAGGTCCAGGATAAACAACCCACTCATTAAAGGAAACATCACAGAATTTTTAATGAAGATAGATACGAATTATATTTCCTAATAATCTGGAGCTTGGCACCCTCAGGAAGAAATGATTTTCAGCAGTGTGAGACATTAATTCCCACCGGGATTGGAGGTATTGTAATATCAGGTATTCTGTGAAAAGAGGTAAGGAAAGAAATTTATGTTAAAATGATTATGACATTATTATTATTAGGTTTTCCTTGATATTTTTGTGTGAAATAGTGTCTCTAGCTGATATCACAAAGATGAAGTTGATTGTTCTCATTCTTTTTGATACCACTGTGTTAATAAATTTCATAAAATGGATTCTTTTTCTTCACATTTCCATAGCAAAATAAATATAATTTTTTAAAAGTAGTCAAATTGAATAAAGCTATTACGATTTCTTTCAAAAAATTCTCTCTTTGAGGAACACTTTGGAAATTAGTTATAAAACTTAATTATGATTTTAAAATTCTTTCTCTGTTCTTTATTTCTTTACATTGTTTTTATGTTGTTTTTTTTTGTTTTGTTTTTTTTAATCACAACTCTGGAGGGAAATTCCTGACCTTTTTGATTTTTCCCATGGAAATGCTGGACTGTGTTTGACATGTCAACTCATAAAGTTGACATAACGTCATAATTATGGTTTCAGACCTGTGTCTGTTTCCTCAGGAACCATGAATCATAAGTAATGTTTGTAGAAAGACTCTGGAATTACATTTCACTGATAAGTGGAATGCAAACAATGAATTAAGAAGCGTCCTTTGTTAATTATCAAGTGTTAACCATTTTTAGAATGATCAGAAGAGAAAGAACTGGGCAAAACTCTTCATAATTCTAGTAAGAGTAAAATCACAGTATATATAATTTTTGTATTAATTGGACTTTTGAGAATAATCTGTAGTTAAAATGTAATTTTGGTCCGTATCATGGACCAAAACAACACTGTTAAGGATACTTCTTACTTAAATTAAAGTTTATTTCATTTACAAGAAAGATGAATGTTTTCTTCCCTAATAGCAAAGTCAGCACAGCAGTGGAAGCAACGAGCTGGCTTTTCTATGAGCAGTTACACAGTGCACTTCTTTTCACTGATCTAAGTGAGGGTAGAAATTGGTCGCAAGATGTTTTCCAGAGGTAAGAATACTGTGATGATGGATATAATGGAAAAAATTAAGAGAGGAAGGCTGAAAAATATCTCAGAGAGAGCACCGAGTTTTGAAGTACTGAGCCTGTAGAGGCAGCAGCTAAAATAATGTCACCTTTTGACACAAAAACTGGGACAGTGCATGTCCCAGCACTGTTCCAATGCATGTGGTGTTCCATCAGTTCCAGTCACTTGAATAAACAACCCCACTGTTATGGTGGGGGCTCTAGGAGGCCAAGCACTGGCTTTACTTGAGTGCTTGTCAAGGCCATCAAGAATATAAAAGCAAATACATTAATCTGGCAGTAGCCCAGGACACATAGCTGCTGCTGCTGCTGCTTTGGGTGTCCAACAGGTCTCCAGTGAATTGATGCTGTTACTGTGCCAAATGGAATATTTTTCAGGACAGATGGACAGAAAGCAAAGGGTAAGGATTAAGCAGTGGTGAGGTCACATATGGAAACACTATTCAGTGTGGAATACTTGATCAGAGATGTTATAAATGAACAAATCGATAGCCAAATTTATGAAAAATTTAACAACAATTTATTGGGTCAATTACAAAAAATAGAATTTTGAGCAACCACCACAGCCAAGACAGCGTCTGTCCCGGGAACAGGTGCTGGGTGAAACCAGAGGTTTGTCCAACAGAGTGATGGTTTCCCCTCAAAGGTTCACCCTGAGTGTGTCCAGTGTCCAGCTTATAGACAGTTTTTTCTGCCTGAGGCAGAAGTGACTGCATAGTTCTTTTGTGTCCCTTTGCATGTAAAGCTGGATCCATACATGTGTAGAAACAGACAAAGAACTGTCCATAGCCTAGAGGAATGTCTGATTGCTCAGGAAGAGGAGTCTTTTCAAATGTAGTAGATGATACCATCTTCTGAATGTCCAAGACTTGATTAGTCCAGGTGCAGGATCTCATGAGCTGCATGGTGATGTCCCGGTGATCATCACTCAGGCAATTCCTGATACTATCTTCAGGGGCTGGTGCCAGGAGAAACCCTCTCTGATGGCTCCAGCCTGTCTTCTTCATATGGTAACAGGTCTTGGTATTGTCCCAGAGCTGGTCCGGGAATTGATTAACTCTATTCCCGTCAGACATCCTGGCTCAGGCTGCTCCATTGCTCCATTCACATGGAGAAAAGGTCTGGTTTTATCTCAACTCTGCCCGAAATTAGTTACAATTTGAATAGAACTCTGCTCCTGGCTGGGGAGGTTAAAACATAACTTCTACAATATTTTATACCTACACATCACTACTTATACAGCATGAATTAACTCTATTGCATATCGCAAGAGAGAAAGTAATTAATTGTTTAAACTTAGTAGTGAGGAGATGGTTTAAAAGAAAAAGGCGAGTGAAGACATGAAGTAAGAAAACTATTAAAAAAACCCCAAAACCCACAGGAAAAAATCTAGTAGGACTGAAGCAAGAAAGTTAAATTAAGAAAAAAGTATGAGCAGATACCCAGAAGTGTTCATTCTCTGCTTGTTCTTAGTCCAATGCTAGATGGTGTGGTCAGTGGCATGAGAAGTCAATGAAGATGTCCCACCTCCTCCCCTTGTTGTCCTTCTTGTTGCCAGTGTGGCAGCTCTTTGCAATATTCAATGGTGTGAAAACAGCTGGATGCTGTGGCTGATTGTTCTGGGCTCTTGGTCTCCCAGGAGGAATGATGATGAAAAGCTGCTTGTTACCTTTGGCAAGGCCATGGAAAGGTGGTGTCCCAGTGCTGCCTGTCTTTGTGTGGGTGTGAGCCCAACGCCTGGGTGAGCTGCTCCGTGCTCCATCTCCAGGAGCACACAGCACTGAGGCACTGCCTGGCTGGGGGCTGTGGGCTGGTGGCTCCACATCTGGCACCTCTGCTTCTCAGGCTGCAGGGAATAGCACTGTTTGAGCTCAGGCTGCCAGTTTGCACCTTTTTCCTGTTGCCCTCTTTCTTTCCGGTCCCTTGTAATGAAAATTTCTTCTCCCTCACCCTTTACTTTAGAGGACCTTCAATTTCTTCAAAGTATTTCTCTGCTGTTCTCAAAAACATTACCTTGAATCATGGACTAGCCTTCTGGGCAAGTGACTGAATTTCCAAGTGCTGTTTTCCAGTCACTGCAATGCTGTGAAGCTGCTGCCTTTGTTCACTTACAAGCCTTGCAGCAGAACTGAGCTTGTTCCTTTCAGAGCCTGACATGGTATGTTATTTCATATTTCATCTTATTGTCTGCTTAGAGTAGCTTACACTGGTCTTGTATTCTTCTCTATAATTGCCTTTATTGTTTGACCTCTTATGGCAGCTTAGCTCTTAACTCACCCTAAAATCCACAATGGACTTTGGAAATATTTTGATTTGGTGGAAAAATTCAAGAGTAATTATCCTCTGTATTGAATTTTAACCTCAGGAAATCCTGACCTCCTGTTCCCCAGAATGAAAGATGTGTAAGTGCTACAGGAGCACAGCATCATTTGTATTTCCACAGTGATTTGCAGAGGAAATCTTAGCACATACTAAGTATTTTCTCCATTTTTTAAAAGAAACCCTTCTCTTTAAGTAGTTTTAATAAGCCTCTCTGTCTCCCCTTTTTAACATTCTGTAAATGGTAAGGTAAATTAAAAATGCACAAGTGTTTTGAAATGAAGATAAGTTCTAGGAAAAAAGACACTTTGTCTTAATGCTATATTTTGTGTATAGGATATAGGTTTATGAAGATAATTACAATTCTATAACCTTAAAATTTTTAAAGGAGATAAAGTGTAGTTTTTTATCCCCTCTTCAAGCCCGTATGAAGAGAAATGAAGCTTTTGTGCACTGTGATGTAAAGCAGGATTTATAGCTTTGCTATGTAGACATTGATTGGATGCTTTTGGCTTGCTTCATCGCTTTTTTGGATAATTTTTGAAGTGTGCAGATCTAGTGGAGAGATTTGAACTTAGAAAGATGTGGAGTTTAACTTGGTCTGCTACCCAGGATTCTGCTTCCAGAACAATTCTTTAAAATTGCCTACATCAGAGTTTCTGTGAGAAAAAAAGTAACACTAGGAATTTGTGCCAGCAAAATGTGTCAGGTTCAGTACCCAGTATCTCCAGGCAGAGAGTATCGATGCCAAAGTAAAATCTCAATTTCCTATATTTGGCAGAAAAAATACATCTAACAGAAAATGTGCTCTGGGGGGGGATCTGTCACGTCTTTTCAGACCTCTGAAATGCACAGTGTCACCGAAAGCAGTGCATCTTCAGAATGCATTATTCATGGAATGCACATGTGTTTTACCTGGTGCTCATTAGAGCAGGTAGTGGGGCTGCTTCTGGGGTTTGCTGCCACCCAAACTTGGCTGTGCCCATCTCTTTACATCTGTTATTCCTTTAGAACTAATCACAGTCAAATCTAGGAGAGAGAGAGCAGTCCCATTCCACAGAACTGAATGAGGAAACCCACCAAACTAAACTAAATAAATCCAACACAGAATAATTTTAAAGATCAAAACTCTTTTTCTGTATGAAACAATATATATAGCTAGGATCATGTGTAATGGAAAATAAGAAACAATAAAAACCAGAAAATGTTACTTATCCAAATCTTAACACTTGTTTCTTTGAGATGTCCTTATGCTTTTGAAGTGTGGAGATTTTGCACTTTCAAACATCTGGGTTTTAACCTTTTATTAAAATGTGGGTACTGAAGTTAGAATAAATGGACAAATAAATAAATCATGTTATGAATGGGTATGGTGATCTTTATGCCAGCTCTTCAAACTTACTTCAGGCTACTTTTCTGCTCACCAGTGACTTGTTTAAGTGCAGTATTGTAGTCTGATCACTTCAGAATTAAAGCTTCTTCAACTGGTAGGCAATTTGGCACAGGATTTGGAGCAACGTGGTTTGACATTGTTTTGTCAAATCTCAGAAGTGCTACATTATTTCTGTATTCTGTAGAGCTTTGGATTTTTATGAATGAATATTTCCAGCCCTTCACAAAAGCCAAAAGTGCTTTTTGAGTTTGCATGCTCACAGAGGAACCATAACACTCTGAGCTCTGTATCAATAAAGGTGAGAATCTGAACTGTCACAATACGTTTGAATATCTTTACTCCCTTACTGATGAATTTAACAGCCAGATTCATTTTAAAAATAAAATTATTGTGTCATGGACCATTGCCTTTGACAGGTGCTTGGATGGTGGCTCTCCAGGATGCTTGCAGTCTCTTACATCATTCACTTGTGGGGAAAAAAAAATAAAAATTGTCTAGTTCTGCTTCAGAGCAAAATTTTCTGGCAGAAGGAGGAGACAAAATTTCCATGCAGACATTGTCAGCTTCTTTGTCTTTCTCAATTAACTGGTTAAAAATATAGCTGTCTTTCACTCTTGTAAATTGATTTAGAACATTCATGGGATTTAAATGGGCCTACACAGGAAGGGCACAATAAAAATGCTGCTTTAGTTTTGTGTAATTTACCTGAAAAATGTTACGTTCACCAGTTGTGACATCATTTTCACATTTTGTGTTCTTCTTTGTAGATGTATTTGTGTGACTGTAATCCCAATTCAGCAAGCCTAAAATAAAGCCATAAGATAGGACATTTCCTTCCTTCATGTAAATAGAAACATGTAGCTATAAAGCCAAATGATAAGCAAATAGCAGCTGAACATCACGTGTCATCCTGCTTTCCCTTGTATGCATCGATGTGATACCAAAATTGCATCTGTTAGGATATTTCTGTAGCGAAAATCCATGAAGAAAAAGCTCTGCTGTACTGCTGCCTAGACTTTCAAAAATATCATAAGGCTCTTATTTTGTTTTTTTTTTTAGTGGAACCATATTAACAATATACTCAAGAAAAATTTCAGTGTAATGAGAAGCGAGTGCTGTGTATTTTTTTCTCTGCCATTATTCACTTGCTTTTATACTAACTGTTCAGTGAAGTGATTTCATTTTGCTCACTCTTGCTTTTCTTACACCATCCTGTCTACTACTTCATTTTGAGCTGTTCCTATAAAAAAAAATTGCACTCATATTCAATTGTCTGTTTGAGCTAATATTGCTTCTTCTGCCTGTTTTGGGAGTTTCTCTGAGTCCAAAGGCTTGGAGTATAATTTAGGATTGGTACTTGATTTTGTTGCTCTTGAAACATTAACAAAATATTAGTATATGTTAAAACCTCAGTGTAAGGTAATACAATTAGTAGATGTTAAAACCTCAGTGTTAAAATATTAATTTGTACTTCTCATCTGTTAATGATCACTTCTATTGTCCACTGAGCAAATTTTCAAACCACCTTTCTTGCACTCACTCTTGTGACAGGTAGCAAACAAATTCCCCACGCAGGGTCAGAGGCCATGCTTGATATTTGTCCTCAGATCTCTCCTTAGTGCTTACTTTTGTCACTGCAGTTCTTAAAGGTAAGGGAGGAAAAAGGGTTAATGAGGTCTGTGGTAAGATCACGGCCTGCCCTGTGCTGGCCATTTGCTTCTATTCTCTTTTATTTTTCTTTTTTTTTGCCTCCACAGGAGATGCTCCCAGAGCAGGAACATTCATTGTTCAGTGGTGGCACAGTGGTGCCTGTCCCTTCCTGGGAGTGATACAGGCTTTGTGACAATGGCATTAATGCTTGTTTGGCAGGTCTTGCTCTGCTGCAGTGGTAGCTTGGAGTAAGCCATGGTTAAAATCCCAGGATGGCTTTCTGCACTGTGACCACCCCTTATAATTATGCTTGTGTGCATGTTGGCAAGGAGGGACTATCAGCTCTTACTGATGTGTTGGGTGTTTTGGTGTGTGTTTTTGGGAAGCGTTTGGTTTTTTTTAAATGTCTATTGTTTAGTGATCAGCATAGTAAAGTGATTTTTTTTGTATTTCTTTATCAGACTCAAGCAACTTTCCATTAACAAGCAATCTTAAATAGGAACCTTTCTTTTTCTGGGGAAAAACATAATTTTTGCCTATTTGAAAAAGCTGTAAGCTAAAGCATGAGATTCCCATAGAAGATGTGTGCAATGCATAGGTCAGAAACCCTGATAAAGTCTGGCTTCCTATGTTGCAGTGTTATCTTTTAGCTTGGTAGTTTGTAAGTTGTGAAGCTGTGAAAGAACAACATTTCCTAGTCAGGAAACTCACAGTTCCTGAAATTATCTCTTGGACTCTTTTTTTTTTTTTTCCTTAGGTTTGCCCTCATATCCTGCTTCCTTTGACATGTTGAGTTGATTATTTAGATCTAATGGGGCCTTCTGAGTAGTGTAAGATGTGAAAACAGCATTGTTCCCATTGTGAAATCTTTTATGAGCAGACCTTGGTTTTGAGTTTGTCATTTTCATGGGGTTGCAGTACTGACCTTCCAGGTCCAATGGGGGACAAAAAGCTTATCCTGGGATCCTGGGATGTGTTTGGTCCCAGCATAGCCTGCTATGTGCTGCTTTGGTTTCCCTCTGTGAAAAAAGGGTAATTCTCTAACAGGGGAGAGTTTGAAGTAGTTGTCTTAGCATAGCAATAGTGGAACATGGATTTTACCTTCTGTCTTCCTTTTTAAGCAAAATCAGGCAGTTAGACATTGACACCCCACCACACGTGTCTGCCCTTCTGTGCACTTTTTCTAGTAGCTTTTCAAATAGTGTCAAGATTCTAAATCTCATCTTCAACATGGTGTTGTCAAGCTTTGTATAATCTTTTGGTTTCATACCTGGTTTGAAGAGAAGGTTTCAGTGAAAACAAGCCACCTGGAGAATTCTAGTGTAAAAAATTAATTTTTCTAGGTACATACCTGGAAGGAAAACATCTTTGAAAATAAAGGAGTTGTTGAATTGGGCCTATATTTTTCTACCCTTGGAGGACTTATAAATAGGTGAAAAGCTTTTGCTTAAAAAAATTGTTAAATGTGGATAGAAAAATTGCATCTGGAGAGGGACTTTTTTTCAAGAAATAAAAACTTGATTGAGAGTTTACAGGAGTCAGTGGAAAATCTTTTCTCAAAGTTGCTTTTGCTTGAGTCTAATACCTTGTTCTGTCAAACTCCTGAGTATATGCTTGACTTGACGTTCCAGATGAACTCATCCAGTGCTAACATGCTGAAGGTACGTGTATGCTTAATGGTTCAAGTCCTACATAAAGGGAAAAAAGACAAAACTGAGCTCCCAGTGCAATTTCAGTGGTAATTTTGGCTACAGGTAAAAGGGAAAATGTCCTTGTTGTACACATAGAAGAAGAATGGTTCTATGGTTACAATCAGGTCAAATATCACTTTGTTGTTTGGGGAGAAAAGCATAGTTCCTTCATGTAGGGTTAGTAGTTGTCTTGTAAGTTATGGGTTGGCTGCTCTTTGCCAAATTTGTTGCCTTTTATTAGGTTCAGTTTTTAGTGTTCAGTGTGGTAACCTTCAGTCCCTTTGCCTTCCTGTGTTCCTAAAATCTGAACACATTTTTTTAAGATTACTTACATTTTGTAACTATTTCTTTTTTCTTTATGGTTTAGCAGACTGCTGGAAAAAAATATCCCGAAGCATGCTTTTGGCAGTCATCACAGTGTGATCATTAAAGTTAAGACCAGGTTGAAAGAAAAAGTGACATACATATTAAAAAAAAGTAGAAAATGTGTCAAATACTGGAAAGCTAATATTTTATGAAACAATCCAAACAACTTTGTCTTTTAGCACAAAAATATAATCATTGCATTAAAAATATTTTCTTTCAGATCTTTTAGTTAAATAAGAATGATCTACTGAATCATAAGGTGTAACAGGGTTAATAAAAACATGGAATACTAGGTCACTTCCCAAAAGGTTTTTTCTCTGTCTTGTAATCATGTGGTTTTGATTTTGTTTGTGAGCTGTGCCAAATCTGTCTTTTCATATGATTTTGAGTACCTGCAAATGCAATTTCTTTAGTTAAAATTAGAAATGTGCTTTAGATCAAAGACGATGTTAGCAAAAAGAAACACAAAAATAATTTTCATGACCTGGGAATGACCTCCTTGTTGCTGGAGTCTCTCAGTGAGGGATGTTCCTGCTTTTTTGTGAGATGCATGTGTCCACAGACAAACACAAAGGTAGAGAAGTGCTTGTATAGCTAGAAAAGATTTTGCAGCCACACTACTCAGTACTGTTCCTCTGTTTGTTGTATCACTGTTCTTGAATTAAGAGCTTGAGAGATGTGTTTTGGATCAGGCATCACATCACCTTCCTATTTGATTGGCATTATTATTTCCTAGGTTCCCTTTTTTCTTCATTTAGAGAAGTCTTCCTTCTCAAAGTGCCCCAAATGCCTCAAGTGGGAATATTGCTCTAGGGCTTCTCAGGAGATGCTTTTTGGCTGTGTTATGCTCTCTTCCGTAGACTGGCTAACCATATTTCAAATATTATTCATGGCTAACTTGATGCCATGAATAATGGCAGTATGTGTGAGAAAAGCAGTTTCACAAATCTCAGAATATTCTGAATAAATGTACAAAATGTATGAATCCAGCTTTTAAACACGCCAGATTTAATTATGCCTCTTTACTGTACTTTGCCAGCTTTCTACACCTGCATAAAATGGAAATAAAATGCAATAAATCTGAAAGGTAGGTCGTTGTTTTCCTCTTGGTTTCAGTGCTTTAATATTGTTCTGAATTTCAGAAGCGTGGCAAAATCTCAGCTCCCAGTATTTTATTGCACTTACTAAAAAATGTAAGTGACAACACAGGAATTGTGGTGAAAATGCTCAGACTGACGTCAGATACCACTGACAGAAGTAACAAAAGCCCTTGGACTTTTACTAGTGAACAAAATTGTCCTTGGATAAGATGTGCTTTTTCACTAACATGATGTTTCCTCTGCATTGTCAAAAAGGAGTTTGTCTGATCTACTGCTAGTAACATGAAAGAGAAAGGAAGTTTCAAGTGAGATGAAAGGGACCACAAAAGATGGATTTTCTGTAGCTGCTTTGTATTGCTCAGAGGAAACAGTAATTGGACAGTGCTAGGAATTACTCCTTGGTCACTGACCTGCTGGTCATTGCCCTTTAATGCCCTTGGCATATTGGGCATAATGGTAGAACATGGCTATTCTTTGCCCTTTTGAGAGGAACGTGCCTTGTTACTTGGAAGTAGCCTTTCTATGTGTAATTAGAATAAACCCTAGCTAGGTTCATTGTGTACCAAATCTCTCAGAGCTCCATTGCCATACATAGAGTTCATTATGAAGTAGGTGGGTGCTCAGCTGCTGAGTGACTTTCTGCACTTACAGAGTGCTCTTCAAGGTCAGGATTGCAATTTCTGTTGTTCTTGACTGAGACCATGCGCACAGTGCATATTGTAAATGTAAATGCAGAAATATCTTACTGCTCTTTGGAGGGAAAACCCAGTGGAAGCCCTGACGAAAACTGAGAAAATAGAAAGCATTACGTTTGTTCCCTATATGAGGAAAAACACCTGCTTTTAGGACACTGCAGTGTGTGCTCTGAGCAGACCTAAAAGCCATTACAGATTTTTTTTGTTAACCATTTCTATCTTATGAAGACTCTTCTGTGTCTCAGTTATACAGCTGTACTGTGCTTTGCAGTGTCAGGGTCAATGTCCATATGTGATTTTTTTTGTCTGGAGCTCCCTTATTTAAAGGCAAAACATCTCCTGAAAGCCTTCTGGATCCACTCACATCTGCTGTGGGGACATAGGATTTGTCTGGTTCAGTTATCTCCATCATTACTATTGAGTCATGAATCTGTTGTGTGATTCACTTCTTCCTCTTACGCAGGAAGGTTGATTTTATTAGCCTCTGCACCAGTTTAGCTTCCTCTCCTTAAACTATTATACTGTCCTGCTAGGAGTAATAATAGCTTGTTTGCTTTGCTTTCATTGTGTAAGATGATGTGAGGGGCGTTTTTTAAAGAGTATGCATATTTCAAACATATGTGAGTGTGAACAGACAGACCTTCTCCAAGCATACAGGTCTGCATTTCTACTGACTGACTATAAATAAATTATTAAAGTACTATACCAACTTTTCTTTAAAATTTTCACATAACATTGAAAATTCCTGGAGCCAATATTGCAATGTTTGGATATGTAGTGTTGCTCTACCAGTGTTGATCACTCTCTACCCATTTAACCTTCATTTTCTTCTGCTTTATACTAACATGATTTAACCACTCCTGTCTGAAGCACAAGTACAATTGTGATTTACTGCTGGTTATCATATAGGCTTCTTACCTTAAATGCAGAAACCTGAGAGAGCATTAGCTGCTAAAATCAGGCACTTTCCTATCAGGGTTTCACAGAGTTTGCCAGGTTTTTAAGGCTACAATGCAGATGTATTTTTTCTGTAATCCACTCCCCCCCTCTCCCTTTCCAGCATTTGAAATGACAGAATTCTGTTAGAAATTATTTATATCAAAAGTATGACAGTAAAATAATTTTTAAGACTAAAAGAAGCTACCTGAGTATCTATTGGTTTCTGAGAATATTGATATAAATCAGGTTGGCTGTGTTCTGGTGTAAATGATGTCCCTATTAGTCAAAGACTTCTCACAAGTCAATTTTTCATTTTTTTTCCCCACAAAGGAGCAAATTAACAGCATAATTAACTTGTGCGCTTTGCCTCTGTCCTTCTGTCATTTTTATAAAAGGTCACTTTATAACACTTTCTGTAACTTCCATGGCCAATAATCAAAGAAGATAAGATCAGTAAATATTCAGGCTCATCTGAACAAGGGAAGCTGAATAAATATGCTAGTGCAAAAGGAACTGTTATTTTGTAATGTGGTGTCTACACAAGAAACTTGTTGGAGGGGTACATTTTTGGGGAAATTTTATCCCTTTCCCTCTGTTAGCAATGACCAATGCACTTCAGCATCATCAGCCTGAATCACAGCTCTGCAGCCCACAGGTTTTTTCACACAGTGTCAGATTGTGACAAAATAGCAGTGAAATAAAAGAATGTTCCAGTTACCAATCAAGAAGGAACGTCCAGTACCAGGAGCCTTGGTGGAGTAACAAGTGCCACTGTGATGCCTCAGGAAGGCTCCTGGAAATCCAGGAAACAAGGCTGGAGGCTTGCCACTAGTTATTTCTTACTCCTCTCAAGCCGAGAAAATATATTTCCCAAGGACTCAGAACATCCTTGTGACAGAAACTGTGGTACTTTTCAGTCAGAAATAGCTCTCCTCTATGGAGAGAGCAATGCAGGGAGTTTTGCTGGGTGAGGATGGGCTCTGTGCTTCCCTCTCACATGCTGGTGCAGCGTAGGGCCCAGGGCAGTGCAGCCCTGAATGCTGCCCAAGCTTGCTTTCCTCCTGGAAAATGGCCTTGCAGTGAGTTCTGGGGAATGATGCTGCAGAGGAGGAGCCCTGGCCTGACTTTACTCCCTCAGCTCTTTTCAGATTTGCTATATGCTCTGGGCACTGCTGGGAAAATCACAATATTCATCATTTCCAGCTTGGAAGTTGCTGCTGCACAAGCTCCTGGCTGCACTTCTGTGTTTTTGGCCACCTCTGTGGCAGGGGAATCACAGGATGGTTTGGGTTTCAAGGAGCCTTAAAGATCATCTAGTTCCAGCTCCCCTGATGTGGGCATGGATCCTTACACTGGAAAGGTTGCTCACAGCTCCATCCAACCTGGCCTTGAGCACTTGCAGGGATTGGGCATCCACAACTTCCATGGGCAACCTGTGCCAGTGCCTCACTACCCTCACAGAAAATAATTTCTTCTAATCCAAACCTACATAGCAATGTTTAATTTGGCCTATATCATTTACTGAAGAAGAATTATTTACATGTTTTCATTGACTTTTCCCTTGTTTGTTTCCAGTAATAAGGGAGACCTTACTTTCATTTTTTCAATTTTATTTGTCCAGCATTCTTGCCTAGTTCTTTGACTTTAGAGCCTGGAATCTACATATAAAGGCTGTGAGTTTTTTCTGATTTTTATTTCTTCTCTTCATGAAATGAGGATGAGGAAAAGCAGAGCCCAAATGTGTCTCCTGCTGGCAGCAGGCGTTTGAACTAGTTTAGCTTTGAAATTCCCCACATAGTTGTTACATGCAAAAGGAATGAGATAGTTGAGCTTGGTCCTTTTGAAGTGCTGTGATAACTTGCAAGCACCTTTGTAGCTGAAGTGAAAAAGCTGATTTTAGTGAAAAATGCTGAAGAGTGAGAGCTTGTTAAAGTGAACTTGATGAGGAACCGTCATGAATACATGTCTAAATTATGTGTCAACTTGCTCATAACTGGGTTTATTTCAATGATAAAATGATAGACTGAAAATAAAAAAAAATTGCTCTGTCTGCCAACTAAAACTTGCAGGATATAGTGAGTGTTTTTGAAATGAAAATTCACTTGTTATAAATGGAAAATCCTCCTCTCCTACTGAGCACAATGGAAGAGATGAATCTGTTACATCCCAGAGGCAGCACCACTGCGGACAGTTACTCATGGCATCTTTGTAGTGCCAGTGTCCTTTACAAAGAATGCCAGGGTCTGTGTTGGTCTGTGTTTTTTCCTGGCAGTGAGAGCAGAAACTGGTAGGCAAAACCCCCTGTTTTGTGCTCTGCCACAGACTGGTAAGGGTGGTTCACAGATTGGTAGGGGTGAAAACCAATTTCATGTTTGGTTTTTTAGGAGCTTCGTCTTCAGTGCTGAGCTAACAATACTTGCTGCTGTAACACCAAGGAATTCTGTAAATGCAAACTCCTATTTAGTTTTCTTAGGGCAGAAGAAATGCAATCTGTTATAAAAAGAACTTGGTTAATCCAGATGTAGAAGGTTATTTATAGCTTCTAAAGTTCTGATGATTTTTAAAATCTGCTTTGAACTTGAGAGGCCTTTTTAACACATTTACACAAAATGAGGGGGTTTTGTATATCACATTTCAGTGCTTCTTACTAAGTTAAAAGTGTTTGATTAAATAAATAAACTTGTTTTCCTTTACAAGCAGTTTGTTATGATTTAAAGAATCATCGCCACCTGTATTGGATGGAACCACCAGTTTGTGAGCAGTAACACCAACCTAGTTGGCAAAAATTGTTGTATTCTGTGGTAATGCAGGTGGGCTTTTCCCACAAGGCTGGATGCAGTGCTGCATTGTGCAACACTTGAGTGCAAGTGCAGCATATTGTGGAAAGATCACAGGGATGTGCCAGCAAAGAGCTGTAGGTGGGGACTGCAGGAGCTGAGCAGATGCTTTGCCCACTTTTTGTGGGAGGCTGTGCCAAGTCCTGTAGCTGCCGGGGTGAGAGTGGGATGTTGGAAACCTGGGGAAAGCACTGAGTCATCCAGAACTTTTGTGGTGGAAATAGCTGTCTTGGGCATGAGGTAATCTGTCTGGAGAATTTAATTTCCAATGCAAGGGCACGTAAGATCCTAGTTTGAAGCCCAGCTCACAAGCTTTGTACTCAGTAGAATGGAGATTGCGTCTTAATTTTTATGTCAAGGCCAGCAGAAACAGCTGCTGCTTGTGAGCTTTCACTCCAAGTTTAATCTGTTGTACAGAATTTATTGTTAACTTTGATTTTAAGCAGTAGTGTTCAAGTAATTATGAAAATTTCCAGAAAGAGCTTGAAACTGATTTTAAATCATAGCTGTTAAAAGTACATGTGGTTTTTTTAATACAAGAGGTTGCCAAGAGATCCTTCTTTTCATCTTGTTTTCTTCCAGTGTGTTTTCCAGCAGCTAGTGGCAAGAAAGGGAAATACTATTTTTTTCAAAAATCTTTGGTGTTGACTATTGACCTGTTTCTGCTTCCGTGTAAGCCACCCATGAAACTTCCAGTAGTTTCTTGTTCAGCAAGGTTAGGCCAATGCTCCATCTTAGTAAATGTTGTCCTAAATTTACGTAAGGCCGATCCAGTGATTTAGAAACTAATACTGCATTGTGGCTCTGTCTTTCAATGCCATTTTCTCCACAAACTGGGGAGATCAGCATTTACATTGAAATGCTGTTATGAGGCAGATTCAAGACATTTATTTTACAGGGTATTCGAAATATAAATTTTCTAATTTGTTCACTTTTCTATCTTGCATCTTCATTTATTTTACTCGCTTTTTTCATATTTGAAGGAGAAACTAATTTTATAATCTTTGGTTTTCCATGTAGTTGATCTCCAGATAATTTCTTTCTCTTTGAAATGCTAATAAAAATTTAGAGTGTAAAAAAGTCTTCAATAACATTTAATGAATGCATTTCTTGCCAATGAGGTTCTGAGATTTCTTCTGCCAGTTATCTACAAGAGAAGTTTGCTGGTTGCCATATTAAAAATGACAAGCAACTGTAAGTAATCAGAAACACTAAATTTGTTATTTCAGGAATGTTTTTGGCTTTTCTGTAATAAATACAGGACAGCAGAAGGACTCAAATTTTTAAGGATATTTGAGGCTGGTTTGCAAAATAGTTCGTAAGCACTTAAACTTCCTGGGACTTAATTGTTTTTCTCCCATATGGCTTTCAGTTCCACAAGTGAAATACTGTACATTTTCAGGCTAACTGCTTGACATTAGACTATGGCTGGCAGCATGACGTTGCCTTGACTCGTAGGGTATATAATTAGAAGGTGGTAAACTTTTTGTCCCTATGTTTTAGAAAATTACTGTCTTTACTGTACAAATACAGCCCGACCTGAAAATGGCAGTGGTTAGTCACTGTTAATTGGATGACCTGTCTAGCATTAACGATGTACAAGCTGTTCCTAGGAAACTGTGGAAGACCTTTGCTGACAGTCACTGCAGAAGGGAATGGTGACATTCCCAATGTTTGCCAGGCACCAGAAAAGCACGACATTTTAAAATACTTTTACCCTCAATTGTTCATCAGGTTGTAATGAGTATACCACATATAGTCTAAGAAGGATGTAAAAGCCTTCTAAGAGCCATAATGGTGTGATGGCTAAGGCTTCACCAATGACTAAGATATTTACAAACTTGATTGCTGCATTTCATTTCTTATGTTAGAATTCACTCATTATCACAAATCTCTGTATCTGAAATTAGCTCTGAGCTGAAATGAGGTGTAAGCATTTATAAATGCCATACATCGTTTGCAAGACATACTTTTTCTGCTGGGAATGACAGGCTATCATTTGTCAAGATGTATTGCCAGAAAATTAATAAAATTCATTAAAGAAGAATTTTAAATATTCAGACAATGTAAATGTTCCTTTGTGTTTATTTTATCTTAGACCCTGGGAATCCATGAAAACAATCTCTTTTCTGTGGGGGTCAAAGAAATGAGAAAAGGCAGCTATTATTTCTTCAAGTTTCTTCTTTTTCTTCTTTAAAGCCACTTCCACTTCTGCAGTGGCCAAGTTTTTCTACTGGTTGAAGACACCATTTAAAATTTCTTTGTCAAATTGACACTTACAGAATCTTTTAATTTAAAAAAAAAATCTTTGAGGCAATTGCAGTTATGGAACCTTACAAAGGGTGATTAAGGTCTGCATTAAATGGCTCATGAAGGATTAATGGCAAGAGCAGCTCTTCCTCTGGCTAAGCAGCGTGCTGGCAACAGGTGACCCAGAGGCTGTTTTCTCCATGGGCTGGGCTGTTTTCCAGAGAAGGCTGAACCTTGTGGAAATGGTGTGGCAGGACATATTCTGTGACTGGACCAGGGAAACCATGAAGTGCTAAGGTTGAATGAGCTGATTGCTGGTACCATTTTGAGGTGTCTGTTAGCACATGCAGTGGAGGAGCAGCAGCAGCAGCTGGTTCTTTCTGGTGCAGCAGTGGATGTGGAATGCTGGCAGCATTGCACTGGTGAAACAAATGAGTTTTCCTAAGGTTTTTGGATACAGTATGACATTTAGTACTTATATTGAGCAGAAACACAGTGTTTATTTTGTTCCTGTGCCTAGAATTAAGAAAGTGCTTGGGCTGGGAGCTGAAGGAGGTGTGAACAGGTATGGACCAGGCATCCTTGTCTTCTGCAGCCAGAGGATGGATGGGAGGTGGGTTTCTTGGCTTCAGAGACAGGGATAAGAAAATGCCCAAGGGAGATAAAATATAAATACAGAATTTCCATTTTGAAGCAGGGTTTCAAATGTTATTCAGTTTTCTGTTATCTTTTCCTTTTCATTCTTTTTACATTTGCTTTTTGATACTTTAGCTCTTGATTTGCTAGCAGAACTAATGAATTGTGCTGACACCTCATTGCTAAGAGGATTCTTTGAATACTGGTTTCACATTTTGTGTTATGAGTTGTGTAATTTTTCTTTATCACCCCAGAAGCTGTCATTGCTTCCTTTCACTGAAAATCAGTCCCCTGTTTGTGGTGTTGGGAAGTACTGTTCTCCTGACCGAGCCCTCTGTGACATGATGATTGGTATGTTTGACCTAAGGAAAATGGGGCTGATCTCTTCAATCGCTTTTCATAGGAAACATTTTCTATATTTCCAGTGACTCAGTAGCTCTTCCTGGCTTATTTGGGATGGGTCATTACTACTGAAGATCCAAAGCTGTACTCTTGGCTCACTGTGGACCCTGTGTGACTGTGTCCATGAGCCCTTACAAACACTGTTAATGATTGCTTTGGGGTAAGGCCAAGTAATACCCTATGGGAAACATATGTTTCTCTTTACTCATTTGAACCAGGCCTGTAAAATTCAAGTGGGTGACAAAGTGGGAGATAAATGCACAGGTCTGGCAATCAGAAGAAAAAGTTTCTCCTTCAGGCTTCCTTAGGTATGTCCTAGGGAAAAGCCCAGGTGCAAAATGCAGCTGTGGTGGTATTTAGGGGAGTAACAATTTTGCCTGTTAGCTTGTGAAGCATTTTCCCCATAACTAACAAGCCAGTGTACATGTGTGTGAGTATTCTGAGTTCATGTGATGTGCAGTGCTGCATATTTCATTATACAGATCCATCTGTTTTATGGGATCAGGTTGATTGCGTGGTCTGATTACTGTTGTTGATTAAAGCTCTTGCATTCCCTGGTATTAGCAGATAGAAAGAAACAGTAAATAGGATCTCAATGCCAAAAGAGGAAATGGAGGGGTTTAGTCACAGTAATGGCGTTCTGTCTGTCAGATAAAGTGAAACTGTTTCACACAAATTAGGGAAACTTTTAAACCTGTCTAGCAAAACATTTCAGAGATGAATCCATATTTATAATACAAATTTAGCTGGAAGGAAAGCCATGGTATTAATAGCACTGTATGTGCTAGCATCTTATCACTGGATTAAGGTTAATGAACACAGACTGAAGGGTTGTAAGTAGATATGGCTGCATGCTTGATTAGCAATTACTTAGGTGTTGTTTGTGTAACATTTTTCCTGCCTTGAATTTGCCCCTTTAATAGTGCTAAAGGCTATCACAAAGTGTGGTGGAAGACTATCCATAGCCTACAATTAACTGAATGTTTGATTAAAGCAGTTACAACAGGACTACATTTCCAAATGAAAAGCATAAGGGAAAAGGAGCTTCAGTCTAGAAGATAGCATATTCCCCAGTTTAGTTCCTCTTGATCTTGTTTAGCTTTTTATATGTACACTAAAAACTCTCTGGAATGAGAGCCCAAAATGTAGTCTTTTAATAGGCAAATTCTTCACTGCTCCAAAAGACGTACATTGTGTGGTTTTCATGTCCATGGTCATAAGAATGATAATATTTAGCAATTGGGAATATTGGATGGTTTTTTTATACAGAGAATATCTATTTGTTACACATTCTATATGTTCTACAACATATGTGTAGAATATGTGTATTGCATGGTTATGTAATATGTACAAAATTTACATTAAATATACAATAAGCATTAAATATAGATTATATGTATGGAATATTTAAGCATTGTATTTAATTCTCTTTATTAGAATGTTAAATGGAAATTGTTGATTTTATGAGTTAGGTTTTGCACTTGGCCCACAAAGTCTGAGTGAATATCCAAAACACCTGCTAAGATTTTTAAATCACTGTGATCAACAGCTGGTTGTGGCCTTGCTTTCATGAAAGAATTGCAGTGTAGGAGAATAAACTTTACCTAATCTTGGAGAGAACAGTTAAGATAAGAAGCCCTGCTAGTGTCAGTTTATATATTTTAAAACTAACTAATCAAGACATGTTTTTGTAGTATTGATGCATCAACTGCATTAGATCTCCACAGTAGTAATATTAATGTTGGTGCTTAGCATTTATTTTGGCACACTGTGTTGTCCTCTGTTGCTCTCACTCTGCCTTTGGCAAACAGCTGAATATTAATTAGCATTTGTTAAGCCAGGGTTTACAAGGAGTTTTGAAGCTTCCTGGGGATGCCATGCCCAGCTGTAGTAATAGTCATACCCACATCTCAGGGGCGCTGTGTGATCCAGTCCATGGGTGATTTTTATATGTTGTTCTAAGACGTGTTCTTCTTTTTCTTGCAGGAGAGCCAGAATTTAAATATGTTGGGAATATGCATGGGAATGAAGCTGTTGGAAGGGAGTTGCTCATCTTCTTGGCACAGTACCTGTGTAATGAATACCAGAAAGGGAATGATACCATTATCAACTTGATCCATAGCACACGTATCCATATCATGCCATCTTTGAACCCAGATGGCTTTGAGAAGGCAGCATCCCAGGTTTGTAAGGCTCTGTGTGTAAGAATACCTATCAGTGTCTGCCAGCTTTATCATAATGGCTCTTGGACTAACAGTTTTACAGATACATGGACTCCTGGTGGCAGTTGTTGGATGGAACAACAAAACCAAAGTATTTCCCAATAGTACAGTAGGCTTGTTATGTTTAACAAGGAGCTTTTATGCTTGACTTTTCAACAAGTAGCCTTCTCTCCTGTGATTTAAAAATATAATTATGCTTATGTTTAATGCATGTTCTGTCACTGAGTTCACTGATTGAACTGCTTCTTAAAGACTTAACTTCCTAAATAATAAAGAAATGATTCCTAGTAATAAATGATGTTTCAAAAGTTCTAGAAAAGTGAAAGTTTGTTTTCTTTTAGGATACTCCCATGCAAATACACCTAAAAAAATTATTCATGTTCACCAGAGCTTAGTCCCCAAACAACAAACATTATGAGCCATCTTATTAACATTAATTACTTTTGATTCTTAATTTCATGCATGAAATACTTTAATTAAGGTATTAGTCAAGAAAATGTAGTATGCATTTTAGGGCGATGACTCAGTCAAGAAACATATAATGTATTAATGTATAATTAGCAAATGAAAGTCAAATACTAACCCTGTTATACAGATTCTGGTCAAAATACAGATTTTGTATTTTGTTATAAACAAAAATAAGAATTTCCTTGCTTACAAGGTATATTTATTTTTTAAATTAATATTGAAATGTTGAAAGTTCTCAAGTTTTCTGTTTATGATTAAGTAAGTCAAACCTTATTAAGATCTTTATTAAACTGATTGTCATGAAGTCTTTAAAAATACGCACAGACTCTTTATATTTGGTCATACATCTCCCTCTCGTGGCAGTGAAGCAGAAGCTGTCCTCAGATTGGTGTGGCATTTTACTAATTTGAAATGTCTCTCTCTCTAGAGGTTCACAATCTCTCCTTAGCCAAAGTACATCTGCTTTTATATGGTTGTCTAAGATTTAAATATGCTAAGACTTGATTTAGAACTGCTGTTCTAATTTAGAATATCTTGATCCTGTACACAGAGTGTTACAGTATATTCACTATACCCCAAATTAAAATCAGTAACCAAACTTAACCTACCTTAAAGAGTACTGACAGCTTACAGAGAGAAGCTAGGGAAAACTATGCATTCTGAAGGCATTTCCTTAATGAAATCCAAAACTTGTTGTAGAGAATCAGTTTAAAGAAATAATTTTGCAAAAATTCTAATGGCTACCATTTCAGTGAACAAGGCTGTCAGACACAATAAAAGATTCAAGTAAAGTTTGAGGTCTTTCTTTACCCTGGAAGTTATTTAGAGGAGCTTGAAACAATGCAAACATTCCTTTGGCTTCCAGATAAGCCTACAGGTGTTGTGACTCTCACTACAATGAGATCAGTAATTCACAGTCAGGGCATGTGGCAATGGGGAAAAGCCAAATCTTGGGGGGAGACACCCCTGGCGCTGAAAAATCTGATACTGCTGGTAATTTTACTCATCCTTAGTCCAAGTGTGCCATTCTCCTGAATCTACTCATCTCCCTTCTCTTTGTGTTCCCTTTCTTCATTTAGCCTGGTGAGCTGAAAGACTGGTTTGTTGGTCGAAGCAATGCCCAGGGGATAGATCTGAACCGAAATTTCCCCGACCTTGATAGAATAGTTTATATTAATGAGAAAGAAGGTGGCCCAAACAACCATCTTCTGAAGAACATGAAAAAAGCTGTGGACCAGAATCCCAAGGTAAGTAGGGGCTGAATGTTGGGTCACTGACATGCCCATCTCTTTCTTTTATGTAAGCAAAAAGTAGTGACCCCTAAGAGCTCTGTGTATGGTCTTTATTGTTCATGTTGTTCTGAGTATTTTGTTCATTTAGTTAAATTTATCCATCTGATGCTTCTTGATTTGTTTCCTCAAAATGGATTGCTGTAGTGTACTCTTTTGATCCGTCTTAATCCTTAGACAATTCCTCAGTCAAAAGGTATCTTATAATTTTTTTGTATTGCCTTCTCTCTTGATTTTAAGCTGATTTTCCAAATATTCTGCATTTTTACTATTGCTAGAAATTCACTTGTGTATTGTGCTTAATTATATTGCTAGCCAGATAGCTATTCCCACATATAACACATGCATTTTTGTTAAGTTTAGGCCTTGAATATGCAGCTGTATATCTGGAGGGATTTTTATCTTCTTGTGTTTACCCCCAGAGGAAGTTCTAGAAAACTGACTGTTGTGACTGCAGTCCCATAGGACTGTGGCCTTAATAGCTGTGTTCTGGCTTAAAATTCAAAATATTAATAAAGTAATTTTACTTTCTATGCAGAGAAAAAACTGCACCAACATTTAAAAAAAATATTTTTTATTCCTTTGTTTAAAATTGAGTAGGCTTTTTTATCCATAATGGGAAGAAGTAAAAGATCGAGATTGCTTTTTTTGTAGTCTCATTCTGAGATAGCTGACACCAGTTTTGGACTTATATTAATCCAATTAGTGTAATTATAAATCTAATGTAAGGACTGACTTAATTTTCTCTGGAGCCAGAATAAAATTGCTGTTCACTTAACTGTCTTGCAGAGTTTATGTGGTAATAATTAAGCCCACTGTATTTAATTGAATGTTTCTACATTGGATTATCGATTTGTAACTGCTGGTAATGCTATTCTGTTGTAGCTTGCTCCTGAAACAAAGGGTGTCATTCACTGGATTATGGATATTCCCTTTGTGCTCTCTGCCAATCTTCATGGAGGAGACCTTGTTGCAAACTATCCTTATGATGAGACTCGGAGTGGTATGTAAATACAGGTTAACATGAAATAGTAGGAGATAGAAATTTCGTTCTATACTTATTTCACTGGTAGCTAAGATCCACTTTATAAACTGTGCAAGCGAATCCATAAAACACTGCAAAACCATATAAAAATTGAAAAAAATTATAAATGTTATTTATAGCCATTGTTTTGTAATGACTTATTTTATCATGCTAATCATGTGATTAAAGCTAGTCACTGTATGACGTATTTTCTAGTTTTGAAGATAATAGTTTGTTTCAGTACAGAAATTATGTAATGCCTGAGGGAATCATAGTTCCTCAGATATATTAATCAAGGCAACTTAGCTCTTAAATTACCTGGGGCTGTTTGCACCATGTTTAAATGAAGTGAGAAAGATGTATCTGGGTTAAGGTTTCTTGCACCTGTAAAAAATGAATTTCTGAAAGCAGTAGTGTGCTGACAGAAACAATTATTACTGTTGCTGTTTTCAGTATTGATCTCTTGTAAAAAGGATCACATTGTGGCATAGATGTAATCATAAAGTATACAGCAATATTAGTTTGGTTTTTTATGCTACTATGGGATGAACGCCTGACTAAAGTTTCATGAAATTATATTATTTGTGATTCTCTTCTTTCAGTTGACTGTATCGCGTTTTAATTGCAAATCCTTCTAATATCCAACTATAGAACTCTTTAGGGAAATCTATGTTTTTGAACTATGTGTTCTTCTAAAAAAATATCTAAAGCCTAGAGTAGCTTAGGTTTTGTGGTGCATTTTTAAAGTAATATTTTCGTAAATATTGAGACTCTTGTGATGAGCCATTTTAATGATAGGGCAACAATTGCTGAAGTAATGGGGAAATGTTAACATTATAAAGATAATGCACTATTAACTTGTGATGCTGTAGGACACTTCCCTGTGTACATAGTGTTTTCAAGCACAATTCTGCTGTGCAGTGCTGATGATCTAAATTGTGAGCCTAGTCACTATGACTGCCCTTTAAATAATTCTTGTTCCTGGGATTTTTCTCCTCCTTAGGCAGCGCTCATGAATACAGCTCCTGCCCTGATGATGCTATTTTTCAAAGCCTGGCTCGCAGTTATTCTTCCTTTAACCCTGCCATGTCTGACCCGAACAGACCACCGTGCCGTAAAAATGATGATGACAGCAGCTTTGTGGATGGAACAACTAATGGTGGCGCGTGGTACAGCGTCCCAGGAGGTGAGCCCACCTACAGCAGTCCGTGTCACTGCTTATTCTGGCCTTGAGTTATGTTCTCCACAACTTTTGGTCTGGTTGAGGCTAAATCAAAGGCTGATCACTCACCACACCTATAAAGTCTGATAAAGCTCACAGTGATAACTATTAAAATACTCCTTTTTATGGCTTTTTCTACAGCGTTTCTTCAGGCTCCAGGTCATTGCAAATTTAATAGTTCTACAGTGGGCAAGTGATGGCTCTGCTATCATGAAATATTAGGAGAGTTTTTTTGGGGGGGGAGGGGTTAAGAAGAAAAGAGTGAAAAATCCCCTGACAAACCCTTAACAGAGCAGGCTCATTTGAACCTCAATAATGAAAGCATCCAAGCTGAAGGAAGCAGGGGAGCCTGGTTGCCTGATTTTGGAATGTCATAGGAAATGGGAGTTTGGCCTTGGATTTTAATGGCAACAAAACCAGCCATGAAGATGCTTGCATTTGCATCTCCATTCTTTGTGGGTTGATTAGTGTCTGATTCTGCCCAGTTGCTGTTTTCCAAGGCTTTGGTAGAACCTTCTGTGCTCAGAGGAGCAGCAGAGCTACTGCAGGCATGTCTAGACTAATTTTCCAGAAGTCCAGAAGAGAAGCATGAAATGAGACATTTAATTCAAATGAGACATTTTATTCCTTTCTATTAAGAATTTTGATATCTTTGTAAACTGAGCCAAACAGGTCTTGGGATATCTAAATCTTGGAGTGTTCTTCCTCTGCTCAACTTGGAATGAAAACTGAGCTGAAGATTTCTGAGCCAGCTTGTGTTGGAGTGATTTGCCTGTTATTTGGCTTTGTTGATTTATGCTGGATAACTTTGAACACACATAACTGTTTAATTCTTTGCTTTTTTCTTGATATTCAATCACAGTCTCTGAATGAATTTTAAATTTTTACGTGAAGTGAATAGGAATCTCTCAAAGCATTAGACAGCCTAAGTGGTAGCCTAACTCTGCTTGTCTTACAGTAAAGGTGGTACTAAAAGAAGAAAATATTTAAGCTCCTCTGAAGAAATTAGAAACAGAACAACTGCTAGTGCTCACACAGCCAGTGATCACCAGGGGCTGAGTATGAAGTAAAATATTGACATTTCTGAATGTAACTAAAACCTCAAAATATCTCTTTGTGTGAGGCTTTTCAGACTTTGAATTGGAACCATTAAAATTCTTGAAAAAGTTCTTGGAACCATTAAAACTTGAAAACTAAAGTTTGCAAAAGCTGAAAAATATTAATATAAACAGTTAAAATATAAAATATAAAAATAGTTAAAGTTTGTTTAAATTTAGCTTAATGAAATATTAAATATTATATATAAAAATGTAGATATATTTAACTTATTTTTCCTTAAGAAAATGCTATGAAAAGCAGTTTTTCCATTGTTTTGATGAAATACTTTGATTCTGATTAAATGGCATATGGCAAAGACACATTTTTCCATTGGAAAAAGTCTTTGGAAATTTCATTTCCTCTTTTTGGAACTTATTGTAAGCTAGATTGCTAATTTCCCAAGTGAGGCCTTTCTTTTTCTCATATTTGTTAATAGGCAGGAATGCAAGTTCTAAGCAGGATCTCTCATCCTAATATGGTGCAACTAATAAAAAATAGAGAGACAACAATATACTTTGGACCATACAGATTGAATCTGTTATTGGTTTGGGGTTTTTTTTCAAGTGCAGAAATCAGCTGGCAAGCTGTGACTTTTGAACAAAACCTCTGTGGTGGTGTTTGCTGACTTAAAAAACAAATGTAATTCAGTGAGAACAGTTCTGCTCTTTCTATGTCTAGTGCTAAGGAAAATGACTAAACACTGCTCAGTTCACGTGAAAATTTTCTGGGAAGTTTTAATATTAAAAGTTCCATCTAAAGCACAAAATGTGGCAATTCAGTTATTGATGGTATCCGAGATCTTTTGCTGTCCATATGGCAATGAACTCCAAGTAAGCAGCAGCATAAACTGTTGAAAAGCCATTTATGTTGTTTTAGGGCAAGTATTCCACTGTACATCCTTACCAGAGTTAGGAATATAAGAAATGAAACTCTGAAGCCTTGTCTCCATTGCATCTGCTCCTGTTGGAGCTAAGCTGGTACTTCTCTACCTTTGCACCCTTGGGTTCCTTTGGGCTTTTGTACTCCACTTTCCCCTTTTCCCTTCCTTTCTCACTCTTCTACTGAAGATTCCTTTCTGCACCAAACACAGCTCCAGTATCCACTCCTGCCCATTTTCTGTCTCTATCCCTGGCCATCTCCTAGGTTCTGCCTTTGACAGTAGGAAAAGATGATTTTTCATTTGAATTAATTACTATAGATGCTGTTGCCCTACAGAGCTCATTATGATGCCCCAGTTGTGGAACATCAATTCTTTGCCATATAATTGATCCTCAGGGCCTTGTACCTTTTATAAAAGACAGGTGGGCCAGCAGCCATCTCCACTGGTTCTTCAGTCTGCAGGGGTGGTGGATGGCTCTCATGTGACTGTGGCCTGCTTTTCATAGCTTTCTGCATTGAATACCTGGATTCTTTCAGTAGGAAGGCTGAACATCTGTGGCAGAGACATCTGGTGATAGTCCTTTGCTCTAACTGGAAGTAAGGAGGAGCCCTCCATTGCATTCATGCTCTGCCCTTCCCTTTTGTCTGACCTCAGGATTTCCTCACCAACCTCATGCAAGGTGGCAATTCCCCTTTCTGGCTTTTTGGGTGGAGAGGGTGGATGATGTAGAGGAATATTTGACTTTTTCTTCTCTCTCTTAATTACACTTTTTGTTAGGTTTTTCTCAACATTACTGTTTGGCAGTTACTTCCGTCTGCAGAGCAGGGGTACAGAGAAAATTTTCCCCCAAGAGCACCTTTGTGCCAGGTCTGAGGCCATGATGCTATTACCCTTGTAGTAGTTGTTATCTGTAATGAGCTGATCCCTGTAGGTTTTTCAGAGGCAGCAAGCCAAGGCAAAAAGGTCATTCTTCTGTGCTCAGGAATGGATCTTTTAGCCATCAGACTCTGGGGAGAAAGAAGTTTATACACAAAAACCACTATGTTTTTAATGGAGGCCTTCTCTGTATCAGCATGTAATTAATGATTTCACTCATGCGCAGGAAAGCCAAACTAAATTTGCAGAAACAGCTTTAATTTTTGGCATTTCCTTAGCTGCTGACTGTATAACTTTTCAACATCCTTAATGACTTTTTAACGTATCCTTTGTGTAGACTACCTATCTGGAAGCAAAAATGAGAAGAACAAATAGTAATCAATTACTACCTAGCCACATGCCTGCTCTGCTTTTTCTGTCATTACAGAGTCACCTGAGTCTAATCAGATTTGTGTCATTACAAAAATAACTTTTCAAAGCAGCTTACTTTGCTGTACCATTAGGCTATTGTTTAAGTGTCTTTTTTTTAATTTTCAGATACTCTCAAATCACCCTTGGCACTCAGCTAATTCTTGGATTGCCAGTTTTGCCAGCAGTGTTAGGGTTTTTTAGGATTTTGCTAAACACTAATGTAGGAAGCATTCGTGTTCTCCCCATTCAAGTACATCCTGTCCTCCTAAAGGTCTTTTCTATGTGAAGAAGCTGATCTAACTTAGTGCTGTAACTTGCAGCTCAAAGTCTTAAGTAATTTTGATGCCTGGATGCCAGGGGCACACCCTGCATTCCACTTTATTCACAAAGCTTGGTCTTCCTTTATTAAAACCTGAAGAAATAGTTTTTTCCCCATATTCTAAGCTTACTTTTGTAAGCAGTAACATAAAGATACTATAGTC
Source organism: Zonotrichia leucophrys gambelii (assembly GCF_028769735.1). NCBI lineage: Eukaryota > Metazoa > Chordata > Aves > Passeriformes > Passerellidae > Zonotrichia > Zonotrichia leucophrys. Next base: position 20,406,347 of record NC_088173.1, on the reverse strand, counting down.
TCTCAGCCACTGGAGCAGTGCAACAGAGAACTTTTTGTGTTCTCAGTTTCAAAGTCCTACTGGTGGTCAGCAATAAAGGGCATTCATTGTTGAATCTCAGTTATATCTGATGTATCTAAGCCTTTCTGATCTTCAGAGGGCAGTTCCTGTTAAAGTGTGAGAAAGTCAGTGCTACGCTTGGTCACAGTGAGAGGCTTTGGGAGCGTGATGATGTACATGCATGTGATTCATGTCATGGATAGGGCACTTCAGGGACTTGACCAGGGACAGTGAAGTTGCTGCAATATTTGATAAAATCATTAGAAATGTTTTGGTTTCTTGGATATTGCACCCAATCACCATTGTGAACAAGGAGGTAAAGAGTGCACAGCCCAATGCACTCCAGATTGCACATGTGGGAGGCTGTAGTTTAGATCTTGGCCAGCTTCATCCCATTCATCCCATTGTCCCAGAGATACAAAAGATTAATTTTTTCAGGAGCCGCACATAAACCTTGGACAAGGCCAGGCCCTGGGAAATAAACTCTGTATGGACATTGTGCACAAAACTGGAAAATATATTGCTTTTTTGTGATTTTGAGAAACTAGGGCATCCTCCCTGAGTAATACTTTGGGAAGAAAGAGAAATTTTCTGAGAATTGGAACAGTAATGGTCTAGAATTACTGTCACTACAGTAAAATTACATTGTGCCCTTTGGCTCCCTGTTCTCCTCTTCATGCATTCTTTCTGTCTTTTAGAAGAAGTACAAAAATCAGAAAAAGCAGCATTATCCAGTGTCCAGAACAGATGTATGATAGTCAGCCCTGCTGTCAGGATTTTACTCATGACTCCACTGCTCTCTTGCTGTGTATTGCTGAATGGACCATCTAAGAGTTCTGCCTGCTGGAACATCAGAGCCATGCCTCCCAGGAGCCTTTGCCTTCTGTGTCCTCATTCTTCTAAAAAAAAAAAAAAAGAAAAAGTGTTAGAAAGAAAAAGATTCTTTTAGCAGTCAGAAAAATCCCTGTGCCTGTCAGTAGTTGGGAGTCTTGTTGCCTGGTTGGCAGAAAAGAGGAGTCTCTTCACCTTAGTGAGCTGGCTAAATCCCACCTGACTCAGTGTGTTTGCCATCCTTGGGTTCTCTTTGGGATGTGACACCAGCACTCTGGGCAGTTGTGGACCCATGAGCAGCTCTGGTGCTCAGTGAAGTGCCTCAGGTCTCATGTGCAGCTTGCATGGGGGAACGCAGAGCTGCATGAACAAGCTGTGCTAGGAACACTTCTGAATCCCTCAGTGACCTCCATGGGGCTGCTCAAAAGGCATGATGGCTGCTTCCTTTTCAGGCCTTCATTTGAGAATCCACTGACTCTGCTAGCTAGACAGACTGGGGAGGGGAGGGATGGTCCTTCATCAGCCTCTGCAAAAACATTTATTTATAACCCTCCTGGGGATGGCCACTGTCCCTTTCCACTTGGTTGATCCAGCTACAAAAACCTGGAAACCTCCTTCTATTTTGGTTGACCAATTAAAGCAAATAGCCAATATACCCATGTAGTAGGATGGGTGGCTCAGAAATATAAAAGAATGAATATTTTCCATAAAGTTTTTATTCTTAGTGATGATGCCACTATACTACTTATGTTTTAAAATTTCAATTATTAAAGTTGCATTTATAGTGATGCTTCTCCTCTCTTTCAAAGGCTAGCTAATATTGATTTTGCAGAGGCATTGAGTTGGAGAAACCCTATCCATAGAAAAATTTTAGTATAAATACATTTTATAGGAAGTTTTATTTTGTGTTTTTTTGGTGGAGAATATTTGAAATCTATGCAGATGATTGAATCTATGCAGCAAATCTTGACAAGGAAATGTTTTCCATGTAAAATGTTAGTTACATGAAATGTTATAATTTCAGAAAAAAACTCAACACATTTTTGACCCATCTTTATAAATCTCTTTTTCAATGTCACTTTATTATGTTTAATTTGCTTTATAATTAATTGTCATTCTTCTAGGCTTACAAGATGAGCATCTTTTTTGTTTGTTTTTTTTTTTTTAATATGGAAATATTTTAGCCATAACCTAAAATAATTTTATTTCCCAATGAGAAAAAATGTCATTTATATATTAACTATCAAAAAATGTGTGAGCTAAAATATATGGGTCATGTGCAGCATCAAGTAGAAGTATACAGCCTATTTATGAAGGCTTTATAAACTTTCTCTGGGAAGAAAATATATTTTGGAATTATTTGTTCTATGGTTTCTCTGATTTACAGCTTCTGAATTCAAAATTAAGCAGATGGAGTGGAGCTGCATCAATTGTATTTATAAACTGTTCTTTTCTTAGTAGTCCCAGCATTTCATGTGTCCCCCCTTGCTTACTTCAGAGTAACACAAAATGCATCACTGCCTCTCTTTTCTGGCATTGCAGGAATGCAGGATTTCAATTACCTCAGCAGCAACTGCTTTGAAATCACAGTGGAGCTGAGCTGTGAAAAATTCCCACCTGAAGAAACTCTGAAGGGCTACTGGGAGGACAACAAGAACTCTCTTATAAATTACATTGAGCAGGTAACAGAGAAGAGGATGGCAAAACCAGCTATTGTGCATAAAGTTTCTAAACTTTGTGCTTTGTGAATATCTAATTCAAAATACCATATTAATCCAGATGTTGCTTTAATTCTTATTTGTCTCTGTGGTAGTAAATCCTGTGTGATATTTCTAAATAAGTGGAAGAAGAGTGGAAAAGAGGGATGCATTTGCAGTATGGAATCCTTCTCACCCTACTTAAACTGTTGCAGACATTTGATTTAAATTATTTGTGTTGGGTTCCTCAATGGAAAAAAATACAAATCTCCACAGTCTATGACTGACTGCCCCCGTGCTGGTGTGTGTGCTCAGAGAGATGGATTGCCCTCTGCAGATATTCCAGTGTGCTTGCAGATGTGGGAAGGATCATTCTGTGGATGTTCAGGAACCTGGGCATCTGGATTAGACCATAGAGAATTTCTGAAATCTGAAAATTGTAGTTAAAAATTACAAATAAATCTGATATCATTAGTGGTTGCACACCTGAGATTGTGAAATGAGGAACACACTTTATTAGCACAGCCCATCAATTAATACATTCATTTCTTTAAGGACTTAATTATGCAGAAATGCTTCAGTTAGCCAGAAACCTGAAATATTTGAATATTTGAAGTGTTATACTTTTCTGTTAAAACATTATCTGTAGGCTAAGGGAAAAGCTGTACTTGTCCTGCAGGTTTTTACCCATTATTTATGGAATCCATCTCAAATTGTTCAGCTCCCCTGCCTAGGGGTTAATTTTCTCTGACTCATGGAAAGCTGTGTTGTCACTGCATTTTCTAAATTGCTCATGTATAAGATACTATTTTGCCAACTTCCTTTGCTCCTGCAGAGCTGCCAGCTTTATCCTTGAAGTTCAGATGGTCTGTTTGGCATTGGTTCTTATCTTCTTGCAGGATAAGATGACCAGGTCTATGCTCCAGCTCCCCTGGGAGTGCTGGGGACAGTGCAAATATGTAATTTCTGCTTTTCTGAGGCTTCTCCCAGAGTGTATGTTACAGGAATCTGAACTGAGTCTGTCAGCTGAATTATGGTGCTGCTGAATGCACCATATAGGTTCATAAAGAGGAACATCAGTATCTCAAAATAAAACTTGGGATCCACAAGTCTTTTCAAAGGACGTGGAATCAGAGAGAAGCCTGAACTTCACAGCACTTTGCTGCTTTGTTTCCAGGCTCACAGTGAGGTGCATCTCCAGAGATTCCCAACATCCCCTCATCCCCAGCACCAAGAGCTCCCTATTTCTGCAGAATAAAAGGCAGTTGATCCTCAGTCTCTTGCTTCTGAGGAGTTTGCTTTCAGGCTGTGCTTAAGATGCACTGGTCCCTCTGCACGCTGAGATCACATTTTAATTTCATATATAGTGGGAGCAGATGGATTAGCTGCTGCTGGGGCTGTTACCTGGAGCACGAAGGAGAAGGACATGACCCACCAGTGCCCTTCTCCCACAGCCCAGGAGGGAATGTTTGACTCTCTGTGGTCCCAGCTCACAGAACTGCATGTTTGGGGTGTGTAATAGAAAGCTCAAGCACCTCACAGAGGGATTGCCCACTGAAGTCCAAGTGAGTTCAAGGTGCATTTACTTTGCTAATGCTTCACCTTTAAGAAATAATGTCATTAGCTCTGCATTCTTACAGTTTATGAAACTTTTAAAAAAATATTTCTGTAGGCTGTTCTTTCAAAGCTTTTCTGTTCATTCATTAATCCCTAATATGACACAGATTTGCAAGTAAATGTTTACATGTATTATTACTTGCTGTGTATTTCTGAGAATTACTTGCATTGAATAGATATAATTATTATAATTACTTGCTGAATTATTTTCCTTTTCATTCCCTGTTCCATTATGATATTTAGTATTTATCACTGATAGTGGTCAGTCTGTAAACTGTGGGATTCATAGCATGCTTTGTTAGATATATCAATAGATATTCCATTGCCAAATAACACCAACTTTTCTTAAGAATTTTTTATTTACTATTTGTGGATGACCTTATTTATTTTAGATTCATCGAGGAGTGAAGGGGTTTGTTAAAGATCTTCAGGGCAATCCAATAGCAAATGCTACAATTTCTGTGGAGGGGATAAGCCATGATGTTACATCAGGTGAGTGTGGTACCTCAGCAGTGCTTCTCTTTGGCTTAGCAACCTGGAGCCAGTTCACATCTTTTTAACTGCAGCTTTAAAGAGCAAAAGCTTGAAACCAGCACGGTACATTGTGCCTCAAGAAGTTTGTTGCCCAAGGATTTTACGAATCTTTCACTTGTATTTTGCTCTCAGAGTAGCTGAGACTTTGTCCGGTTTTCGGCTGTTTGGAGGGCCTGGAAAGGCCCGGAGTGGCCTTGGGGCAGCCCGCGTATCAAAGGACGAGAAGAGGCTTCAGTTCTTCTTTCAGTCTCTATGTTTATTAATTGTTTATCTAAAAGATTTTCTTTCGGCCCGACAGAGGTCTGCTCAGCAGCCAGCCATGAGCACACTGTCTCGCCCTCCGGACAGTCACCTATCTTTATACCCAAAGTTACGTGTACAATATTTATCATTTTTCCCCAATACCTTTTATTCTTATTGTCCGGTGCACTTTTAGTAATGACCAATCCCAAAGTGCCACCATCACCACAGAAGATGGAGGAGAAGAAGAAGAAGAAGAAGGACAGGACACGCCCCAATTCCTCCATCTTACTTCTCTAAACCCCCCTGTACAGAAATCTTAAACCCTGTGTCTCACCCTCTAATTAACTAATCCCTTCACCATTCACCCCGGTGAAATCCTCCTATCCTCATACAGGTGTCGTCTCCTGTGTAGGACCAAAGTCCAGCCACCAGACACTTCTGGCAACATTCCAGGACTCCCGAGCCCCCCAAGGGTGGTCTCGGTGGCTCAGCACCTCAGTCCTGAGGTGCTGAGATCCCACAAGACTTTTTTTTTTACTTCATGGGTCTCTAGTGTAAATTGGTTTGGGTGGCTCTTGGTTATTAATGCTCTAATCTGTCTTCTAATTTGTGAAGCAAATAGTGTTTCACAGCCCTGATGGGATTTAAAGCTCTGTCAACAGTGCTGCCTTCAGTTTGAAGGCTAAATTTTAGTCCAAAAGTGTTATATTTTTCACAATGCAGTCATACCTTTTGGTATGTAAATTCTTGACAGATTTCCAATTTACATAACCTCCTTCAGCAAAGATAAATTCTCTCTGCTGTTTACAATTACGTGATGTGCTTTCAGAAGGATGATTCTAAAAGATGAAAGCATTGTGTTGGTTGGTGTTGACAGAAAATGATGTGTCAGCTCTTCAGTGATGATGTGCTTTGTTCTAGGGGTGAGTTCAGAAATAGCTTGCACAGTGTGCCAACTTTCAGCCTTCCCTTTACACCTGTGCTCTCCTATCCTGAGATTTGCAAAAGATACCAATTAGAGAAACAATAAATAAATGTCACTGCTTTATGTATGAGTTTATTTTATGTTCATTTTCTCAATGATATGTCTCACTATACTGTCACAGAAATGCAAAATATTATGGAGCAGGATTGGTAGAATATTTAGTCACCTCTGATTTGTGTTGGTACATCACCTGCAAAGAGACCAGCAGCTCTTCTGCCCAGCAGGAGAACAGTCTGTGAAAACATGAGTTACCTTCTGTCACTGTAAACAAGGAGGCAAAATGTATAGAGACTGGAAATAAATTGTCAGGCATAATAAAAAGGGAATAAACTGTGCAAAGAGGTATTTGAGAGAGAGGAGCTCATGCTTCTATGACACAAAAATTGCATCTAATTATAAATCTTTTCACATTATTGCGTGTGTATAAGACTTAAAGTCATGTATTGTCAAAACAGGGATGAAAACAAGTACTTGAATATTAGCACAGTCAAAATGAGGGAGAAATATTCTTTGGCTTTTCTCCTGCTCTTTATTCATGAGTTGAAATTCTGCTTTGTTCCAGTGACAGAAATTATAATAGATCATTGCTGTAGTTCTACAGCAATTTTTTTTCCCCCATTCTGTTTTATGTAGAGAAAAATCTGGGAACAACTGGACTGCCTACTGACGTTTTTTTTGACCATGCAAATAGCAGATATTTAAGTAATTTTTCCCTTTGTACACTGTGTAGCTGCAGATGTGGTGAAAAAGCATTTAAGGGGCTAGTACAAAGAGCATGGCCAAATCTTCTAAATGGCACTGCTAGCTGAATATTAGAATAGCTCTGCAATCTTTTCTGGAGGTCAAGAAATTCAAACTATTAGCCTGTGACAAATTAGATAATTGCCTACTGCTGGTGCAGGGAAGATCTGAGTCTTTGTGAAAATGCAATAGGGTCATTTCTAGAGAAGATGATGATGAGTTTTGATTCTGTGGCTGAAAAACATAAACTGTAGTAACAGTGTGGGAGGAGCCTTTCTTTGACCTGAGTGGATCAAGCTTCCATTTCTTTGTTTCTCTGAACCAAAGAAAAAACCCTTGACAATGCCTGGACACTGAAACATGTAGATAGTGATGCTTCAAGGGTGATACACATGTAATATTCTAGGAAATTATGATTTGTAGCTTTTTCTGAAAGATGAGAATGGTAGTCCCACTTATTTAAATGTGATGGGAATGAAATTTATTTACGCTTGGATTATCAGAATACTGATAATCAGAATCAGAATACTGAGGAACACTAAAAATCCGTATCACATTGCAAACAGAATCTCAGACATTTAGCAGGGACTTTACATTGTCTGGGGGGTGCTTCTAAAGTGGAGTAATGTCCCATAATGTCCTTTTCTTCAGTGTGATGGAGAGCCTTCAGCCTCAGTGGGCATAATATTTCATGGGGTCTCCAGCACAACTTCAAAATCTAAATTTTTTTTGATAACCTGAAAGGAAATATGATACATATGTATACACACACACACACACACACACACACACACACACACACACACATATATATGTGTGTGTGTGTCTGTGTGTGTGTGTGTACAGCTTTTACTGAAGGAAGAAAGAAGGAACTGCCTTTCAGGCAGTCAAAAAGAAAGCACTGACAGGAATATAAAAGATTGACTTATGAGCCTTGCTTCTTAGCTGTGTAATTAGTCTTATACATATTTATTTGGGTTCTTTTCTTCTTCTTTACAGCCAAGGATGGTGATTACTGGAGATTGCTTGTGCCTGGAAATTACAAAGTTACAGCCTCGGCACCAGGCTATCTAGCAATAACTAAAAAAGTGGCTGTGCCCTTCAGTCCTGCTGTTGTGGTAAGTGTTCACATGTGTTTATTTGTCCTCTATTATACATTTAAAAGGTTCCTTTTTCCTTCGTGGTATGCATCTAAGGAGGAGGTGATTTTTCAGAATATTCTAGAACATGTGAATTTAGAAAGTCTGGAAATGACTCTTCTAGCACTTGATGCACCAGCCACTGAGAGCACTCTCACTGTAAACTCATTTAATCTCTTGGTGTTCTTATTTATAACAAAAAGACACAGAGAAGGGAAATATTGAGATAACATGTTATTGGTACATGTTTGAATAGAATATTATGGAATATCTTTTAATAGCACAACATAAAAAGTAAGAGATGTTGAGCTTTTGATGTAGACATTTTTTAAATTAAATTTTGTCAAATGAGTACCTGCTTAGGTTAAAACCAGTGGCCAGCTCCGTGCAGAAAGGTAGCAATGAGCCACTGCTTTCCATGGATATCCAGTATGTGAGGATGATAAGATCTAGACTGCTTCTAGGGTTTCAGAAGCATTTTGAATTCACTCTCTGAACAGATGTGGAGGTATTTAAAATAAGTGCTATTTCAATAGTGTGAATCACATATGAAGAGATACTAAAGGAAGAAGTTTTTTTTATGGAGAGAGTGATAAAGTTCTGGAATGGTCTGCCCAGGGAGCTGGTGGAGTCACCATCCCTGGATGTGTTTAAGAAAAGACTGGATGTGGCACTCAGTGCCATGGTTTAGTTGAGGTGTTAGGGCTGGGTTGGATTTGATGATCTTTAAGGTCTCTTCCAACCTAGCCATTCTGTGAATTCTGTGAAACTAGTATTGGTACCTACATTAATGAGCCATGTGTTAGGAAAAGCTCCCTGGATTTTTTTGATGGCATAAAATTGAATACGTGTTTTGAAATGCTGGGGGTCTGCAGTGCTCGGCGTTAGCTGAGATTAGTTCAGACAATGGAGCTCATAAGAGTTGGACTTGATGATCCTTGTGGGTCCCTTCCAACTCACAATATTCTGTGATCTGTGTTGGCAATATGCTGATGATACCTTTTATAATATGCCACACGATTTATGTGGCTGGCTATTATTCGGTTTTAATTTCATTGGCTCATACTTTCTGAAATTTTTAGTCAAGTCAAATACAAGTGGACAGATACCTGGTTCTTTAGGGAATTTTGCTCACCTGTGTGAATTTTTGGATAAGTTACTGTACTGATATACTAGTATTGCATGTATTTTCATCAGCTTTGAGACACTTTGGAATAAACCCAGTCTGAACCAGAAGGTACCTCTCTAAGCCCTATGTTTGTGTTAAGCACCTTCTTTCAATAAATGACTCTTAAAAGCCTAACTATTCTCTGTCTGTAAGTCTTACTGATGTTTCTGATTGTTTCTCTTAATCAGGTTGATTTTGAGCTGGAGTCATTGTCTGAAAGAAAAGAAGAGGAAAAAGAAGAGTTGATGGAGTGGTGGAAGATGATGTCAGAAACACTAAATTTTTAAATGATGACTTTGGCTTTACAGCTTTTAATCTATTATATGTTGACTTAGTATAATGTACTGTGGAAAATCCCTATATTCTAGATTTTGTGCACTTCACAATAATTAACTTTGAATTTTTCAGTCATCTTTTGATTAATATGATTACAAATAACTACTAGCCTCCTAGATAGATAAATAAGTTATTAATTTTCTTTCATATTGTTATAGAAAATTTACTCTTCTATAAAAATCAGAAAAAATGAATGAATATGCAGCCTATATGACAGTAAAATCTGTTGTGTATTATTTGCAAGTTCAGAATATGTAGGTTAACACTTGATTTTAAAAAATAAATATGCTGTAGTTGATTACTGATACTACCAGAAATATTTGACAGTGCATAGTAGTAGACAGTGCTCTTTACTGAGTTCTATAATGGATGCTATTGAAAAGATTTATAATAACAGTGTGTGGTGAAATAATGTTTTGCAAGGATTAAAATTCAGTATAACACTTTGTATGTCTCTGGTGTTGGAGCTATTTAAATATGTAAGAAACACAAGCTGACTTCATTTTAGTAAGAAGAAAGAATCCGTATAAACTCTTTAATAAAAGATGGCATAGAATGAATTCAGGAAAAAGCAGAGCTTTATTCCTTAAACAGTTGATAATATTTGGAGATCAGGTTTTAATTACTTCTCATTTCTTGTTAAACAAATTAGAAATTCTGAGTGGAAGAACAAGATCTAGTGCATCTCATTTATAGGCTGCTTGTGTTTGTTCAACGGCAAGAAAAAATAATTTCAGGTGTAGTCTGTTTTAATTAAATAATTACCTTTTCAACAATCTTTACTTGTATCCATGATGTCTAGATAATCAGCTAAGAGTTCATCTTTTCAGTCAAGGCTATCAAAATATTACAGTTTAGACAATTAACTGGAAATCTACTGAGATTGTAATTTTAGTGTTGCAAGTCAATAATGGATTTGTTTCAAGCTCTGTTTCTTCTGCTGGCTAGTCTTATCTAAAACTAGAAACAAGACAGATAAGTGAAATTTTTTTCAGTGTGGTGAAATTTTCAGAAAAATGTTGAAGGTGATACAAAAGCAACTTTGATTTAAAGCAATTCTTTTTGGTCCCTTTTTGATTTTTTTAAAACTTTAATTAACATGCTATAGTATTTTGGCCAAGATGAGTGAAATTTGCAGAGCCAGAGAATACACATGGACCACAGCAGGTGCAAGTTTGGTGTAATTCTTCGGAAGTGACTCCTGGTATGCTACTTGAGATAAGCTAAGCATCTTGTCTGTTTGAAAGCTTACATAGGTTGCTAGTCTATTTTAATTCATGATCAGATATTTGATAGAGATTTCCTTCCTCTGTTTCTTTAATACCACTCTCTGTGTTTTGATTAGCATATTATTTTAGCTGGTGCTCGTTTGGAACCAATCAAGAGTGGACTATCACACTCCTGCTGTAAGTGAAAAATCACATATTCAGGTGCAGGATCCAAATTTACCTCCTTTGGGTATTAAAAAATTTACTGCAAGTACTGTTTTCTGAGAATTTTAAATTCTTTAATAAAAATAGCACTTGATCATTTTAAGGAACAGGCTTAAGGTTTGACACACAATGGTAAACTGAACAGCAATAAAAAAGCATAAACTTTCTCTCTCTGATGAAGAGTTTGTGATGCAACCTGCAGCTCATTGGGGTTGTAGATGTTTAACTCCAAATTTCAGAGGAAAGTTACTTACTCTACGTCATTATATAGTGATGAGCTTTGATTCTCCATTGCAAAGAAAAACCCCAGTGGCAAATAAAGAATCTTATCTGAATGTGTCTTAATAACACCTTGTAGCTAGCTGTGCACAAGAGCATGCATAAAGGATGCCTGGTTACTCCAACCTGGATGTCTATGACAATTTGAAAGGCCAAGATGTGGCACAGAACACATTCTATGTCTGTAAGTAATGACCTTGTTTTTAATTGAACCAGGTAAAATTGAAGGAAATGGTATGAAAATGAATTATAACAAGATGTTGCTGTCACATGGGCAAATGGCTACAGGAGTGTAAACTAATGTAATAAGGCAAGTGTATATTTGTACAGAACACCCTGGTCTGCCTCTTCCAAACCTAAGAATTTCAATCCAAATGACACTTCATGGTACAATGCCTGTCATGCATCCAGTCTTCCTGTGGCATAGTGCAGACATTACATCAAAGTGATCTCGTAACAGGTTTCTAATCCACACCTGTGTGATGTGTGTGAGATCCCCCAGTCTACTGTTTCATACATTTGCAATTAAATGTGCTGACCCTTAAGTGATCTGTTTGTTGTGCTCTAGATGACTGCTTGCTATTACTGTGTTGAGAAAAGGTAAAAGTGATTAAATGTTACAGCACCAGAACCACTGCCACTGTTCTTGCTCTAGGTAAACATCCTTAAGAACAGCGTAGCCAGGACTCTCAATAAATTAATTCATTTTGTAGCTTGCTGAGCTGAGATGTGTTGTAGGACTGTGTATGTTTAATGGAAGATTAAAGTGTTATGTGATGCTAAGCTTTTGGTTAAAAAGGCACATGCTGTACTATTGTACAATAAATCTACAGTTTTATTTAAAATGTAAAATGTGTGAGTAATTTGCAGGTTCAAAATGTGACCTCTTTGGCTGTGCATGTCTGCAGAGTATGCCATAAACATCCTCAGTGTGTGCCAGTTAATTTGCTGCTTAAACAGAGAAAGGAGACCAGGATTTGTGCTGATATCTCACTGAGAGCCATCCACAGCCCCTTAACTTTGTGCCAGAACATCCTCCTTTTGGAGTACATGTCTTTCTGAGCACTTCTCCCATGGAGGCTTTCAAGTCAAGCAAGGGAGATGAATGAGATGCTCTGCCTCCACGCAGGCTCGGTGGGGACAGGGCATGCACTTGTGTGTGTCTGCCTTGCAGTGTTTCCACATTGATCCTTAGGGTTAGAAAGCACATTGTGCAGTGTGTTTGCAAATCTGTGGTGCTACACATTCCTTATAACTGCAGGGGTCAGGATTACAGAAAAACAGAAGTCAGTCAAATTAAATCTCTGCATCTGAATTGTGTTTGCCGGTCAGGTTGTGGTGTTCACATCCATGTATGTGAATTCACATACAGCCTTGGCTAGTCCTGAGCTGCTAATGACGTAATTAAAGTGTAAACTAAAACTGAGATGGTAGATTAGAAAGAATTGCTGCCAGATTTTTCTGAGTTTCTTTTTTCTAACAGCTATAACAGGTGTCTTAGGAACACTTAATAACTAGGCCATGAAACGAAGAGCTTTCAGAGAAGATAGGTTTAGAAGAGCAGGAATTTAAAATTCAAAGATGCTGTTCCAATGAGCTGATTTTCTCCCATGTGTTTAGTTTGACTCATGTCTGTGGAGGCTGTAGAGTAGCAGCAGTTTAATGATGGCCTCTGAGTTAGAGCAGCTCTCTAGAGCTGCTTCCCAGTAAACCTGCTCCACTGGAGGAGTGCCTTGTTTCCTGCTTGTGGTTTGCTCTGGAAACGCAGGACTGAGAAATGCTATTGCAGTGCTTACTTTCTACCTTCCTGAATCTTGCAAAATACTTGTTCTGATCATCTCCTTGCAAGCATTTTATTCCCTGTGTATGTTTCTGTTTGTGTAGAGTTATGTCTGTTATGAATAATTTACTGCTTGTTAAGCTAGCTCATAGGTTTGGCCATTGACACAGCCTCTCTTCCATTATTTCTGACTTAGATAATTAAACCCAGAAAACAAAAACACTCAGGAGATTTTCTGAAATCCATGACATTAAAAACCCCAAAACAGTGGGTTTGTTTGCCTCTTAGCTTGGAGGGTTCCAAGTGAATTTGCTTCAAGTTTTTGTTCCTAAAGCCTGCTTTAGGGAGAGAAGTGGATGACAACAGAGAAGTTGATGTAATCCTGCATATCCAGAGACCAAGGTTTTCAGCAGTATAGCAAGTACTGGAATCAGCAGTACAAAAATGAGATATTTAGAAACAACTGCTGTTTGCTTTTATTAACTGTGATAATGGGAGTATATTAATTGAGTTAAATGGCCTCACAATGCTGATCTTTCTTCATCCCTCCTTATTTTACCTCTCTGCTGCAGGGACTCTGTTTCAGCAATGACTTAAACACATCCATGGTTAGGCATCATTTATCACACTGCTACATTTTCCCTGAATTAATAGTTAATAATCCATGTTATTTCATCCTGGTTCTCCTTTCATTTTCAGTTAGGCCACTACACATTTTTGTAATCACACATCCCTGTGCACAGTGGAAATTGTCAAAGAGAGAAGCTGAAGAATTTGGCTCCTGTGTTGGGAATATAGAGGGAGTTCGACATCTGGAAATGCATTGGAAGCAGTCTGGTGTTGAGAAATGAGTGGATTTTACTGGCCTTTTTTCTAATTATTCTTTAGTAAAGGCTGGATAGGGTTATGTGGCTGTGGGATTCTAGGATTGGAGTATGTCCATGCCTTCAGTGTTAAGGTAAAGCTACTCTGGAAAGGTTCCTGTTATTACAAGACCTTTAAGCCTGGAATCTGAGAAGTCAGAACTATCTGCTGTCACAGCTGCTCATTCTGCATGAGCAGCATCTTTTCTGGGAGAAAAATGCAAAATAATAAACAAGAAATGAAATCTACTTTCACAATGTGCAGAATTAGTTATGGAACTTAAGTTTCATTGCAAGACACAAAGTAGAAATCATGGAGGTGAGCTGGACCAGTTGCAACCCACAGCTCACTTAAGCCTTCGAACTGCTTCTCAGTGAAAGGTAAGGTAAATCTGGGTGCCATTTTTGTTACATTCACCCAATGAGAATGTGATCAGGGCCCTAATTTAGAGACAAAATACAGAGCTAGATGAACATCTCGCCTGCCAGTAGCATGGCAGCAAAAGAGGGGTGCACAGTGTTGCAGGACTGTGCTGCAATGGGAGATTGCAGTTCATGAGCTTAGCAGAGCACCAGCTCTGCAGTGTGCTGTGGTGCACGTGCTGGTGTCCAGGGGTGTAGAAACATCCTTCCCCCGTACTGCAGCACCCCTTGCACAAAAGGTGAATTTAACACATTTCAGAAACTATGGACAACATTCAAGATAGGACTTGGCTGCCAAGAACAGTCCAAAATTACAGTCTGACTTCCCTCCCTTCAGCTCACTAAATATCCACTCATGTGGCTTTTCTTGGCTGCTTCCAGTTCTCTTGCAGGGTGTGTCAAGAGCTAGCCCAGCCTGGGAAGCTCAAGGATCACTTGTTCCAAGATCCATTAGGAGTGGATTACAGGGCTTTTTTTGGGGTCTACAAAGAGTCCAAGTTTGCACTTAGAATTAGAGAATCACAGAATGGTTTGTGTTGGAAGGACCTCAAAGATCCTGTAATTCCAACCCCTCTGCAATGGGCAGGGAACCTTCCACTAGACCAGATTGCTCCAAGCCACATCCAGCCTGGCTTTGAACACTTCCAGGGTTGAGGCTGTCAGAGCTCACCATAATTGGCACAACTGTGAATTTGTTGGTGTTCTGCAGTGTCCTGTTCAGTCAGGTGCCCTGGCATGGCCTGAATGAAACATGAATCTTCTGGTCTCCAGAGCAGGGCCCCAGCAGGAGCTTGCTTTTGGCCTGGGTGCTTGCTTGGGTTTCCTTCAGCAGAACACAGCTGCTACAATTTCCTGATGGTATAGAAGGGATGAGCTGGCCTGTGCCTGTGACTCCACACCAGAGTGTGGGAGGCACACATTAGGACTTGGAAGCTGGGAGTTGTTTCTGGATTCCATAGGTTAGACATGATTGAGACATGGTTTCTGAGAAGTGACTGAAGAAACTCAAATCTGTAAAGGAATATCAGCAAATGTGATATCACCTACTTTCCCCTCCAGATTCAGGTAATATATTTGAAGGTTTATCCTGTTACTCATATTTATCCCTGTATATGCATATATCAGCATATCTGCTTTGTTTCCTGTATGGGAGGGAATACTTTTCAGTTTAAAGAAGTTTTGGATGAAATACAGAAGCAGCTTTGGGAGCAGGAGTACGCTGAAAAACATCTGACTGGCTTGTGCTGCTCAGCATTTATTATTAATGTGTGGGAAAGGAGGGCATTCACTCCAGTCCCAGTGCTACTAGGTTTCAATAGACATAAATAAAAATTTTGGAGGCCAATTTTTGCACACATTTAATGCAGAAAAACTTAGGACCCAGAAAGGTCTTACTGCAAATAAAAGCAGTACTGCAACGTTTATCTTTTGGATTCACTGTGTGCATACATACATAAGCATGTGTGGGAGCAAGGGAGCAGGGCAAGAACGTACGTCATCTTCCCTAGGCTATTTTAGTCATTTAACTGCCCAGAAATCCTTAAAGGCACCTACTCTGTTTGCCATAAAGGAAATGCAGGCTTCTTGTTTTATGAATGGTGTCTAAATTAGACTCCTATGGCAGGCAAGGGAACCCCAGGCTGACCCTTGTGTTAGGGACTGGTTGGAAAGAAGGTGCCCCTGACTGGGGAGAGCCAGGCAGGCACCTCCAGAAGGGGCTGTGCAAGCCTGGGATCCGGCTAGTGCTTACAGGAATGTTCTAAAATGCATATGATACAGCTCTGCTGTAGCTGTGACCGTGTCAAACTGTGTGGCTGCCCCACATTGCCTCTCAGGCACCAGGTGCTCATCAAGCACTGTGCTGAACCCTTTGTAGATGTAGAGCTGAATCTTTTACTGCGTTTTGACCTAAAAATCTTACCAGATGTTTTAGCAGGGCTCTTTGCAAAAGAAAACTCTAAAGGGACTACTTTCTTATGCCTTCTTCTGGAAACTGAAAGACTAAATGAAAAGAAACTTCTTGTTATACCAGGACATGATAAATGCCCTTCCAAATAAATAGAGATTCTGTCTTCAGCTTTCTATTTCCACATATGTCTGACAGGACTCAACATCAGATACTTGTTAACATATGTGGTAACATGTAAGATGTTAAACATCTGCAAAATCTTCTGATCATTTTTGTAATGTCTGAAAAGTTAGACATAGCTTGCAGGGAATTTCCACTGAAAAGCAACAAAATTTGGAGGACATCCCAAGTTAAGTCATTCAATATTTGTTTGCCAATGCGTTGGATGGTATTATAAGATGCCAAGATAAATTCAAATTAACATGAAAAATATGCAATCATATTGGTTGTGGGTTTACATAAGTTGCTGGCACATTATGCCAAGAATTCTCAGATAAATAGTTGCCAGGAAAACAAAGTTCACATGAAAAAAATAATAATTATATATAATAGATTTGAACAAGTGGCACAGAAGAATGAAATTTTTATTCAGTGAGATTTTTCTTCAACAAAGCACTTAAATATGGAGATGTATTCACAGACTGTTTCCAAATCAATTTATCTCAAACCCCTTATTTAAAATTTAAGGAAATTGGAGTCACGATAAAAATAGAAAACCCTAGGAATTTCAAAACAAAACCACTGATTTTTAAAAAGTAGAAAAATATTGCTATGAATATTTCTGTACCAAAATAATTCATTTATGATAAAGCTACCTAGATGCCTTAGATGCCTTTGGAAACTGTGGGTTGAAAACTAATTTTTAAAAATGGCTATTTAAAGGTAAAGAGTAAAATTTTGAAAAACAAACTGTTTTGCTTCAACTTGATTCTTTCATCCATAAAAATGAAAATTCAGATTTTTGATATTTTATAGTATAATGTTTACACTTTAAAGCATTTTTACTAGTTTTGTAGCTTTTATTAATGAAGCCACATAATTGAAACCACAGTCTAGCAAAGAAAGACTGAACAAGATCAAATAGTTGGCAGCTGGAACTAGGCAAACTTAGAAGCAGAACTAATGTTCAGTATTTTCTCAGTGAGGCTAATTTACCTTTGAGATAGTTCATGTAGCTGTGCAGTAGATTTTTCATCACAATAATTTTTTTGAAGTAAGACTATTGTCCTTTTTAAAAGCTGTTTAAATGCCTTTGTGTTCCTTGGCCGAGCTACTTTATTCTTCATGGGGTACGCCCTTTCAGTTGATTGTCCCACCTGGTTTAATTGTTTCCTGAGATTTTAGATAATCACACATCCCTTTGAGCTTCTGCTTCATTAATCTAAGAGCATTTTTGGATTCACTAATTACAGGGTTCTGAAAATTCAGGCTTGGATTCCATGGGCAGTATTTGTATACTGTTAAAAATATCTGGGTATTGATTTTCCGTGCTTGCTTTGGAGTTACTTCCCTTACTGTCTGTGATCTGAATGAAGCTGAGTGAGATTTTTTTTTAGCTTTGGTTCTGAGCTGAATTTTCCAACACAACAGAACCTGCTGAAGTGTTACAGAAATGCATTTGATATTCAGATCAATTAAAATGCTCTGAAGGGCTTTCTCTCCTCCTTCAGTCTTACATGTTTCTTGGTTTTCTTGGAATTGTACTATTCCTAGAATTTACTAATTAAAGACAGGCTTGCTTGCATGATATTTTTAATGTTAGCAGCTTCACTTCTATAATATCTAAGAAAATCTTTTGTATTGCAAGTCTGCATTCCTCAGAAATACATCTACTTCCATGGGGAGAGATGAGATGTCAAAGCCATATATTTTTTCTTCCCCACTTCAGTATTTTCTAATTTTTCTTTCTCCATACCCTCATTTTTTCACTCTAAGACCTTCTGAGATGGTTGCTAAAATACTGATAAGACCTGTGCACTGCAACAGGTGCTGGTTTCCAAGTCAGTAAATGTGAAAGAGGTGGCAATATGATGATATCTATCACCTAAAAGGTGAAACTAAGCTGCTGGTAGCAATAGAAAGTCACAAAGTCACAGAGCATGCATAGCTTTATCATTTCTGTTGAACAACATCATTATTCTGGGCTTTTAGATAGAAATTGTTGAAGGCAATGAGTTTGTGTTCTATCAGATTTTCAGTCAGGAATTATCCTTCTTGAAGATGGGGCTAGAAAGGTGTCATCATAGAATGTAGTTCAGTTCCTCGTATGGTTAAGTCTCTTATATTAGACCAAACTATTCCATGACAACTTACAATTTCTTTTAAACAAATGGATGCTTAGGTGGATACTGTGGAAAACATGAAAAAGTACTCACTAAAGGAAAACAAAGACTTCTAAAAGGGTGAAAGGCCCAGCACTTTTCTTGGCATATTACAGTCAATTGTAGTTGATTCTCATGGTTTTATTCAATTTCTCATTTTGCCTTGCAAGGCATATTTTTCCTCCAAGAGAGGATGACCCATGAAATGGTTTTGCTTGACCTACCCTAATCCCCACCACAACAATTTCAATACTTAATAAAGTTACTCCTCTAAATAGTTGGAACTACTGCTTTATTGTTTTATAGTCTTGGATTACGACCTGGATAGTCTTAATCTTAGAATCAAAACCATGCTTGGTAATGAGAGGAAATATCAGGATAAGCTTAATTAACTGTAGGCGAGCAGCTAAGAACACAAACATCCAGGAGCACGTCCAGTGAAAAAACTCTTTCTTGCCTACAGCTGGAGCTGAGAACTGGAAGGCTGTGTGTTTTTGGAGACACTGTATGTACAGTGAAAGAAAATAACAAAGTCACACCACACTTTATATTTTAAGCCACAAAATTTTGTGTCCCTTCTCTGGGCACAACTGTACTATGGATTTTCACACCTGACTAGTTAATCGGTGGGGAGGAGGGGAAGCTTAAAAAGGAGATTCTGTTTGATTTACTCTTCTTTACACTTCTCTGTCATCAAGTAAGTAACTACAACTCTTTAGTAATATTTCCTCTAATATCACAGTCACAACTTATGTTACTTAGATTCTGCCAATCTCAAGCATATATTTTCATTTTAATTTTCCAGATATTTCTTCTAGAAATGATGTTGAAACCCCAAAACTTGATTATGCATTGAAACTTTGGGATACTGAGATTAGGCTGAAGGTCCGCCATGGCCACCAGTGGCACTGCTGTGGGGATGGTAGCAGAGATGTTCCAATATGTACCAGATGTGAATCTGTGTTCTGTGCAGCCAGGCAGAAACTTGCTGGAATATTTTAAAGCAATACTTCAATTCATTTTGCTTATACCAATAGTATAATTTCTGCCTCTATGGAACGTATAAGGATTTGTTTACAATGAGGGGACAAAGAGGCAACATGAAGAGACACAATGGGAAATAATAGCTGTGTGGAGATGACAGGCCCTATCCATACAAACTTTCAGCTCTCATCTGTGTTCAAGTTCAAGGAATGTATCTCAATTATTTTCGCATCATACTTTTCCAAAGAATGTTTTCCCTTTAGAAAGCTGCTGATCAAAATAGCCAAAAGATAAAAATCAAGTTGTGCAATCATTTCCAGTTACAGCTTCTTTTGTTCCCTCAAAGTCTTTAATGTTTGAAACCTCGCTTTAAAAAACTAAAAAGCAAATGAACAAAAGCTACAAAACCGCTTGGAACTTGGATTATATATATATGTGGAATATCTAATCATAAAATCAAGAATTGTGCAAATCCCTAAATATCTTTTAATTATTACTAGATGAACAAAATTAAAGAGGATCTGGATATCTATGCCATTATGTTTCTACCTTGAAATTCTGTGAAGGGAGAAATATGTTATGTCTCAAACCAGTCTTCCTGCTGGGCAGGATCCTGTGCTAGAGAGATAAAAATATGACTGAATGAGATGATTACCCCCTGTATCACCCTAATCTAATGTTTTACAAGTCATCAAATCCAGGTATTTAAGCACCTGTTTGGCCCTTATCCGAGGTCTCCTTAGAGAGGAGGAGAGACTAAATATGTGCTGAACTGGCTGCCTACCTCCCATTGTGATTAAAAAGACCTAACTGCCAGAGTCCATTTTCCACTCTGGTTTCAAAACCCATGAATTCAGTGGAATCACTCTGGATTATAAATGTCATCCTTGGGAGTAGAAAATGACCTTGTGTCCCTTTTCTTTCCACCACAAAGATCCTCTTTCCAGCTTTCCCATGTTGAGCAAGGACAGATTGGCACGTGCTACCACTGCACATTTCCCTCCCAATTACCCATTTCCTCTCCTCTGTGCATTTTTGGAACAATATGTCATGTTCTGAAACCTCACATACCTGAAACATTTGGAAACACTGAGTTCTGGACACATCTGGTTATTAAATTTGAGATGGCTGCCTCTTCTGTAAGTAAAACCCTCACAACTGCCATCGGAAATTCCATTAAATTTTCCCCTCTGTGTTAAAATTTTGCCTTAAATATTTTACTGCTTTATTTATTAATAAATAAGTTTTATAGTAGCGATGAAAAACACTACAGAAACTTATATGAAAAAATGTTATTTTTAGGACAAGGATGTAAAATCGTCTTCCAGGTGAGAACGTATCCCCCCACAGCTAAATTCAGTGGTAGAGTTTGCCATCCACTGTGGTGAATGCTCAGTGGCAGGTTATGGCCTTTGGAAAACAGAACTGTAGATGGATAGAAATAATGTTTTTCTGAATACTTTTACTGTGAAAATTTGTGTGTGGCCATATGATCAGCATACAGTTTCTTGTAAATTTGCAGTGTGAACAGCTTGATAAACCTGTTGGTTGACTTCAGCCTACTGATGTTTGACATCAAACTGACATACAGAAGGGCTCTCAGTACAAGCTTCATCCTCTGTTCTTAGGAATTAGTAGAAGACTGTCTATAGAAATGTCTTGACTCTCCTCTACTTGCTTGGAATAACATTTTTCCTGTGCCAGCAGAGTGTAAATGAGAGGCTGGCTGCTAACTTAAATGCTGAGTAGCCTTGCTAGAGCTAGCAAAAAAATAAAAAATGAGGCTCATCAATTGTATGCCATTGAATTCCTTGTGTCTTCTATCAAGAGGTGTTCTTTCTCCTCTGAATTTTAAGCATCATGCTATTTCCACTTTGGATAAAAAGCCCCACGCAACCCATTAAAAGTTATTAGAAAATTATCAAGCATCCTTTTGTATATAATCTTTTCCATTTATGATGTTTTTCCTTCAGTTAACAAAAATTTATTTCTCTTTTTGAAAAATAAGGCAGATATTACAACTTGGTATAAATAGAATTACCTTCTTTTTACATCTTGCTCTCTGAAGAAAATTTCTGTTTATTTTATTAATTCATTAGGTAGTAAGCTGGGGATCAGGTAAGTGATAAGTAAGGTAATAATTTGTAAATAAGTGCTTTTATTTCTGGTAAATGGGTGGGGAATTGATCTCCAGTTACAACAATGGCAGCTTTTACTAACTACAAGCTAAAAGGCTAAGGATATGTCTGAACTAACTTGGGTGGTGCTGTGCCTGCCTGTGACAAGTTGTGAATTTAGGGCTGCAATAAGTTTAAGGATGGTGGCAGAATGAAGAAAACAGTCTACAGGAGGGGATGGAAGAGATGTACTAGAATTTTTCACTACTTCTGTAGCTATAGATTATTACAAATTTAAATATTAAAGACAGCTGAGTTGCTGTTCTATTGAAGAGAATGGAAATATTTACACAGTTAGTGATTGTACTGTATCAGTATCTTGCTGAATTAGTGTTCAACATATTTAGGAAAAAAAAAAAGGAATTATTATCACCCTGGAAGTCTATTTACACTTGCTACCTTTTCTCATGGCCTAATGCCCAACAGCTGCACTAACAAGAGACATTATCAGCCCTAATTGTCCTTCAGCTCCCTCCCTGCTGGAAGGGACCAGGCTGCTGACAGAGCCAGTGTAGTGTTTCATTTTAAAGGGCATTGGGTAGCTTAAACAGTGGGGTTTTGCTAACTTGACTCTTTTAGACTGAAATTAATTAGGGTGCTTGCCAACCTTCACCCCTTAGGCCAGCTGCTTATGGGCTGCATGTGTGTTCACATCCTGAAGCACAGTGTAAGTAATACCCACGGGTCAATAGCAAACAAAAACTGAATTTGATAAAGGAAATATTTTGAATATTAATTATAGTAATAACAAATATAAGAGGTAACACAGTGACAAAATAACAGGCTACAGTCTATTAAATGCATTTTTTGTTGCTACACATGGTGCAAAGTATCATAAGACCAGTAAAGTGAACAAATGTCTTAACAAGGGGGTCCAGTAATTTAAGCCCAAACAAGAAAAAAAGAAGCTAAAATCTAGTTTATTCATGCATAAATTATCACGCATTAAAAGATCTTTATTTATGCATAAAATTAGGCCCTTGCTATATTGTTAAAATAGCAAGACTCAGGAAAAAAAACCAGCTGTAGCCAGTTCTTGTACAACTTGGTATTTGTAACTGTTATTGGGGCTTAAAGGAGCTTCCTCAGTTCCATAATGTGGCAGCTGGATTTTGAAAGCAGAGGACACTTCCTTTTCCGGTAATAGTAAGGATTTTTTCCCTGTTCTTTCTTTCCAGGGAAGAGCCTGTTTCTCTCTCATGTGCTGTGGCAGATGGGGTAAGTGTGAAAACATTTACTTTTTTCTTTTGCACTCAGCATTCAATGCAGCATATGGGAGCCAAGAGAGGAATGAGTGGAAGGCGAGAGTGCTCAGTGACAGAGTGGCCTCCCGGAGAACCTGGTGGCCAGGGCCTCTCATGCACTGTGCCGGAGCAACGTGCTCCTTTGTGGCTTTCTCTGTCTTATAAGTCAACCTTTGCATTCTGGACCCGGGTCAGTTTGTGTCTTGAAAGAACTCTTCCAGAAAAGATAAATCTTACCATAAATACTGAGGAAATGTGCTTCAGAGGTCTAGGCCTGAGTGTAAAAGCTCAGATTCTTAAACTGGAGTGAGGCTGGAGTGTTCAAAGTGGTGGGGGATTGCTCAGCACTCAGTTGTTGCAAGACTTGGAGATGGCCAAGCTCCACTTATAGAAGCACCTAAATGTGTCCCATTCTTAATTTGGGTGTGCTGTGCCTCCAGCAGTGGTCACAGCTGGGGAATTCAGCAACCATTACCAAGTAACGCAGAAGGATAGTGCTCAAAGTGGGGATATGTAGCTGCTAGCAGCTCACACAGAGTGGTGAGCTGTGGGAAACACCAGTGTCCCAAACTTTCTCTCTTAGAACAGGATTGGGAATGCGCCATGTGCCTGCCTGGGACAGTGACTCATGGCTCGGGGTGCATGGTAGGAACACCCTGCAACCGTGGTGTGGAGCAGTCCTTTGCCTGCACAAAGTGGACTCTGCCTCCCTGCCACCCCAGGGCTTGGCAGGGCAGTTTAGCTGCTCTCCTTGTCTCCAAAACAGTTTAATTATTTACTGAAAGTGGCATCAGAAAGACTGGATTGCTCTTCTCTCCTCCAGCCAGTGTTGCTCCAGAGTGGGGGAGTTGTGTTGCTGTCAGGGATGAGAGTTCACATCCCCTTCGGGGGAGGACCATTGAATCCAAATCACCTGTTGCTGCATGAGAACAGTTCCAAATCCTAAAACTTTCAGCAGTTGTACCTGCCCAAGGAGACAGTCAGCAAGTGGCTTCTTCTGGAATAGTGCTTTTTTAATGGTGCTGAATCTCTCATTGGCACCAGTGGCAGGTTTCTTGGGATTGAGTAGCCTGCAGGAAATATGTTCTGCTTCAAGAAAAAAATGCATTGAGGAAAGCCAACTAAGGGGAAAATTCAGGTTCTTTAGATGGTGTAAACCCCGGGAAACAGAATTACAGTATATACTGCATACACTAGATGGCAATGTAATACCTGCATAAAGAGGTTACCCCCACATTCAATAAAAAGTGTTGCCAGGTAGGTATTACGAGCTCCTTCAAAGTAATAACTTTACCTTAACCCTTTTACTGCGAGCAAATATTCTAACAAGGGGTGAAACACAGGACCAATTTGGATCAGTAAAGGACCACTGAATTAGTGTCGTGCTTGTTCTCATTTGTTTAATAATTTTCTGAAAAGTGTATTTATTTGTCACAGAGCTTAATAATAATTTCAGAATGTAAACTCTGTTGGTATGTAGTTTGACCTTTGTTAGGTTTTGCATCTCCTATCCCGGTCTGACCCTAGCTCAAATAGCTTTGAAACGTCCTTCCCGTATATTCCCTTTAGAATACTTCAGACACTGCAGATGTTCCCTTTTCATTTCCTCTTTTTTTTGTCCGATGACCAAAAGCCTGGGTAATAGCTTGGTAATGTTTCTGGGACATAAGGAAGCTTTGTTGCTTGTATATATCAGACTCACCTCCACCTCAGACTTTGCTGTGCCTCTCTGGATTTAGCCCAGCTGTGAATAATCCTGTGATTGTATTTGATTTAACATATACTGTACTGTATTTTAGCTTTTCATATATTTAGGTGATTGCCTCATTCATCTAGAACCATGAATATTCAGTATGGCTTTGTACTATAATGAGAAGCTTTTTCTCAACTGTTTTGTGGTTTTTTTGTTTGGGGTAATTTTTGGGTGGTTTTTTTTTTCCAGTTGTTACTATTTATTTGTATCGTATACCATTTAAATAAAATTCAAGGGACACCTGCTCTCCTGAGCTCATAGCAGAAATTCTAATTGATACTTTTGTAGCACTGCTATCACAAATAATCAAACAGGGAAATTGTGTTGCAGCTTTTGAATGCTAACAGAAAAAGTTAATATTGCAATTTGAACATGTTGACCTTTTAATCTAAATTTAGATTCAATTCATCCCCATTCACAGCTAGTTTTGTTGTACAATCATAACTAAATGCTTCTTAGTGAAGCTCTTGATGTTGTTTTCAGTCAATGAAAGATTAGTGGGACACTCCAGGTGGTTTTCTTCAGTATTTGTGGTGTCTGTGTGTGAAGAGCTGCAGTAACAGAAGGCAACCATCAGTAATCCCACATGACCCTCAAGAATCCACAATGTCAAATATCAATCTATATTCCCAATAGCTGCTCAACTTTCTTTTTCGGGTTTTAATTTTCTATCTCCCAATTAATTCTTCTAGTATTGCCCCCCCTAAATCAGTCCCCTCTCTCTCTGCTTATTACTTCCATTTTATCCACCCATCTGCTTTTTTAAATTACCATTTCCTTCTTCCTTTTTCACTGTATAGAACATACATGGAACAGGAATTTATATATTGGCTTAAAGGGACTTAACAAAAATATTTAGATTTCTTTTTCAATCCTGGGATGGCTTTGTTTGATATTACTATTTCTTTATATGCTTTGGCCCTGTCACATGTTCAATTGACCATTTGTTTTCTCAATAGGGCAGATGAATGTAAACATACACATGAAAATACAGAAATGTGCAGCACTGCATTTCATGCAGGACTAATTGCTGTCTTGTATTTATCCTGACTGTAAAGGGCTTGGGTTGAAAAGGGCCTTAAAGATCATCTTGTTCCAACCCCGCTGACATGGGCAGGGACACTTCCACTGGACCAGGCTGCTTAAAGGCACATACAACCTGGCCTTGAATGCTTTCAGGGATGGGGCATCTTCCTTCTTGTGGTCTAATGTGATAACAGCTCTCCTGCCATGCTTCCTTAGCCACTTTTCCAGCAAGGGCCTGCTCTTGCAGTCAGAGTTGACAGTGGACCAATCCTTGAACAGGGACGTCTATTCTAAACCAGCATGAGTTTGTGTTGTGCTGCAGTATTTCTTGCCTCAGGGCTTTCTTTTAAGGTGAAGCAGAAAGTGAAATCTGAATTAATTCATTAATTTATGGAAAATGCCTTCCCTAACTTGGTAGTATGGCCTTAGATAAAAGTCGGCTGAAAATTCTCTGTGAAATCCTTTTGGTGTTTTTGATTGCTGAAGGGACCACAGAATAATTTCCTCCTTTCCTAATGTTGTACATACCACTGCGAATCTTTCATTGGAGACATTTTATTACTGTCATATTTTAGCAAGTTAAAAATACAATTTTTTAAAGCCTATTATGTATATATTAAAAATATCTCTTCTTTGACCACAGCTGGTTAGAGAATGTATTTTAGCAATCTGTTATTTGATTTACCTTTTGATTTGACTCTTTGACAGAAAGTTGTTTGTCCTTTTGGTTTCTCAGTGAGAGATTATGTTAACAGCCTTGGGTAAAAGATGTCTTGATACCTGCATACAGAGCAGAAGATGACTACATTAAAGGGATTAATTTTACACAATTAAGTTTTTCACACAACTGAACACCAGTCTTTGCCTGAGTGTAGAAAAACAAGGCAACCTATGAGAACTGATTGTTTCACACTATAATTTTGGACTATAATCTTATGTCATCAGAATATTCTATATCAGACCAATTTCCTTGCTTTATAAGCTACTGCACAGTTCCAGGTGTTGGAAAAGAGCAGAAGCCATTCCATATGTTATTATATTTCAACATAAAAAGAATGTGTATTAGGTAAGGAGGGAAAGGTCAGTGTAATTGGTTTAGCCTCCAGACATAAGTCTTCTATATAACTAATTTTCACAGTTCTTACTTGAAAATTCTGCAAAGTGGTTTTCTTAAGGAAGAGGGGGGAAAATTGCTTCACTGGTAAACTGATTTGATTCCAGAATTACTGACTTATTGAGATAAAAATGAAAACTTGTGTGTGTCCCTCTTTGATCAAAAATTCCCAAGATAAATCAAAAGTAAGAACCATCTAATAAGCCATGGATTAATGAAATGCTAAAATAACTGTTTTGCAGTGGAATGTCAGCCCATCTCTGCGGCACTTAGAGAATCTCAGCCCATTTAGTGCTTTACAATTTCCAGCTGAAATTTCGTTTTCATTCTGTTGTTATTTACGATTCTTTATGTGAAACATAACAAATCTGATGTGAATTGTCTCTTTCTTTGTTGTAAGTTAGGTAGCCAGACTGTGTTGATGATTGCAGTAGCATGTATTTGTTTTCTGTTTAGGCAGGATTTACACCAGCTCATCAAGGGTTAGGGTTGGTTGTATTTTCCTTTCTTTAAATTCAAATTCTTCCCCATGAAGGTTTTTATTTAATTATGAGGTTCTATTTTCTAAGATGAAAATAGTTGTAGAGATAGTTCCCACTGCAAATCTTCTGCATTTTTTGTCTAGTTACCGTGTTCAGACTGGACAGCTTTCCTAGCTGACTTTCTGTTCTCTAGATTAAAATGCATTAACTGTGAAGTGAGTTAAAAAACGAATCTTGGCTAATTTAGCAAGAAATGCCCATAGTCCTTACTGTGCTTTGCAGAGTTCTTAAGCTGAGTGGATGCAGCAGCTGACTGAAATTCCCGGAGAGAAAAGCCATATGACCATTACCTCGAAAGCAAGTAATGTCCAAAAAATCTAAGTGGCAATAATTTTCGTGTTCACATTTCCAATTATTTGACCTGTGTGTTTTGGAAAAAACTCTTGCAACCCTTTGTTAAGCAATTGTTTCTTTAAGAATTTGCGTTTGCCTTGATGTCCTGGCTTATTGGGGGAGCCTGCTTTGTGAATGAGCTCATCAAAAGCCGTGGTATCTGGAAGCCAGACTTCCAATTAATGTGCCTGAGGACCCCACCTGGGCTGTGCAGAAGTATGGGGCGTTGTGAACCTTTCTCCAAAACGATTCTTAGAAAAACCCACCTTGTTGAGCTGCTGGTGGTAATGGTTATGCTCTCAAAGTGAAGGAGGCATTCAGGATTATCTTAAAAATCTCATTGACAATCTTTGATCTTTATGGCTTAAACACAAGGGAGAAAAGGATGAAACAAAACAAACAAAAAAACCCCTCCTGCCCACCAACACAGAGAAAATATTTCTTTTCCTTTGGCATACAAATATGTAGCTGTTTTCTAAAGTATACAAATTCTTTAATTTTTTGTCTATGTAGTACACTGATATATAGAAACTAAAGTTTATTGAAAGTACGTCATGTCTATGATGCATGCTGAATTCCCTCTCCCTTATCCTAAGCAGTGGTTGTGTTTATGCGGCACAGAAAGCTAAACTGGCACAGTCAGCATGCTTGCTAATTTTGTCAGTGGAAGGAAATCAAAATGCAAAGAAAAAGAATTAGAGGTGGTAAAAGTAAACAATAAAATATTGAATTTTGCTCAAGTTGTGATGTAATATGGATGGATTAGGTGAAAAGAGCAATTTTTTCTTCCTTGCAATTTTTTCCTCTCTAAGAAACCACATTTTGTGTCTGCTGGTAGCTGAAACGTCTGTAGGATTATGAAAAATTTGAGAAGAAGAGATAACTTGAGTATTTGTAAAGCTCTAGGTAATTAAACTACTTTGAGTCAGGTGAAGAAAGAGTAGTGAGTAAACAAACATTTCCCATTGCATTTCAGAACTATCTTCTGGTATCTTGTGCAGATTCATTGCAATAATTAGATGAGAAAGAAGCAGTTGCTATTGCAGCCAGCTACTGTTGAGAAAAGAAACAAAAATCTTGGGAAGATGAAATAATGGAGGGCACCTGGGAAGGAAGCTTGGGGTTTAAGAAGAAGTTTCTGGTGAGTGATAAGGCAGCGATATTGCAAACTCAAGAAGGGAAAAAAAAAAAAAAAAAAAAAGTGGGTTTAAATTGGCCATAGATTATTATATGAGAAGGATAAAGGTTAGGAGATATTTGAGAAGGGAACAGCAGAGGTAGTGAGTTTAGGGGTGGAGGAGGTACTAGCTAAGGAGGGAAAATGGAGAGCAACTTTTCAAGGCAGAGAGAGAACTTGGGAAGTTAGACCAACAACAAATTCAAGATGAGAGGCAGCAGTGTAAAAGCACAGCTCTGACAAGATGATGAAGGGAAGAAGGGCAGCCTGTGCTCATTCTGGCATGTGTTGAGCTCTTCTGGCAGAACTGCCATGCTGGTTTGTGAAACAAAGCATGGTACAGCATCGAGGGTTTGGGGATGGGAGGTGTCAGCTCCTGGTACCCTGGTCCCCAAAGAATGCAGACACAATTTTTGCAAACAACTTCTGTGAAGAACTGTGGAGCAAACAAACCCGGGAGGAAGCCAGCGTAGGAAGGCCTCAGGTAGCAGAGTGCAGAGCTGCCCAGCTCAAGCAAACACCTCTTCAGACAGATCTTGTTTGCACTTCAACTGGTTTCTGATGTTGCTCGAGGCTGTATCCTACTGAACTTGAATGGTGTAAGGCAAAGAAAAAAAAAGTGGAAAATCTCCAATTCAGAGTGCTGAGAGAGCGTTTACAGGAAGTGGTTAATGGGAGTGCAAGGTCTGGTGATTAAAAAGCTTGCTGCAGCCTCCTGTCTTTGATCTTACCACGGTGCTTGTCCCATCGATCATTCCAATTTATTGCCCTATCTATGCACATTTGCTCTTTGTGAGACTATTTACACAGTCCATCCTCATCAGATTATCAGGTGATTTACACCCTGTCTACACAAAACCAACTCACAATGGGTGATCCCATTGATGTGCAAGTGGGTTTTATACAATTCAGTTGACACTGAAGTAAATTGCACTGCCATAAACTCACAGGTTTATAGTGTGTGTGTGCACAAATGTGGATTAAGGGGTTGGCAGAATATCAATTAGACTGATGTGGATTAATGTACAGAACAAACTTTCAAAATAGAAAGAAACTTAGATAAGAAATATTCCAAGAACTATTTTGCAGCCTGGTGATCCGGATTAAAACCCACCCTGAAGCAGATCATGTCATGGTTTTAAAAAACTTCTAAATCTGAATATTTTTGAATTGTTGAAAAAAGGGGGAAAAACCCTAAGAAAGTTGTTTAACATTTGGGGCACTGACTTCCCCCAACCCCCCCACTTATAAATAGAGGGGAAATACTTGAAAATATCTTTCAATAAAGTAATAATTTAGATGAAACACTACAGTAAAAACATGGTTCCTACTCACTGCACCCATAAAATAACTTGAATACTACTAAGATACTTTTAAATTCCCCAAGAGCCTAAACTACTACTCAATTTTAAGCATATTGGTTAGTGAAAAGAGTCAAGCCTAAGAGAGAACTCGAAAGAAGAATTACTGATAGATGTAAGATAAGGAAATTAAAAAAAAAAAACCCACAGAATAACACATGTTGTCACATCAGGGCATCTGCAGTATCTTATCTGGATATTGGGGGATGAAGAGCAGCTCTGCAAGACAGTGAGTGGCGATGGGAAGTGTGGAAGCAATACTATCTCCTTTCTGTCTCTGGTGTGCTTGTGCTGCTCAAGTGAAAATTTTCTTTTCTGCATTTGAGGGAAGTATTTTTAATTTTTACATCTACCTGAAAATTGAAAATACTCTCCCTACCTGGTTTTCTGTTTGCATGGGTACTACTATTTAAACCTTGGGCTCTGGTTTAAGTGTTTTAAAGCTACTTTGATTCTTTTAATAATGAGTCTTATCTTCAAAAGAAGGAGCAATAATGATTAAAAATTAAGTATGGTATGCTGAAAGCAACGAGGTTGAAGTGTGATTTCTTTGACATCACATCAGTTCACGTTACTTTACCAGACACCCCAGCAAACTGGTGCTGATATTGGATTGGATTAAGCTGATTGATTCTCTATTTGGGAATTAATGATAAAGATGTAAACATCAGCTTCAATGGTACTAAATATTCTATGTCATTGTCACCCTTAGGCAGGGTTCTAACTTATAAAAGCAGGGAGTGAGCTATAGGCACTTAGCAGTTGCACTCTGAACTGTTTGTGTTTAGCTAGATTTTGAATGAATGTGCAATAATTTGCTCTTTACTTAGAACTCTAGCTGCTCATTTTTCCCAATAAAAATATGGGAGGGCAACAAACCTGCATCTTATAAACTACCAGGAACAGAAGCCTGGCTTCCACAGAGAAGTCTCCAGTAGGAGAAAATAAATTTTCTGATAATGGCATTGCACTTTGTTTCTGCAGACAGCAAATTCAAAGAACACTTAGAGTAAATATCGAGCCGTACAATAAGTCTCTTGAGATAGACATTTATTTGAATCCTGAATGATGTATCACTCTAATAAAGTCAAAGTCAGACAGAACTGAATAAAGGATACCCTTCACCTGCTGCTTGGCCTGTCGCACATTTTGGAGATGAAGTAGTGGGTTACATTCACACAGCTAGTGAAAGGTCTTAACAAATGAGAGAATATGCTAAAGAGACAGGGCAGCAGGTCTTGCTTCAATAAGAAACCAACTGTTCCCAAAGTGCTCTTTCTTTTGGTCCCTTCCCTCTGTGATTAATCCGTATTTGAGACTGTTGACCCAAGTGATTGTTCCCAAATGATCGTCTTTGCTTCCTCTCTGCTTAGACACTATTATTCCAAAGCTGAGGCTCTGTGCTTTCCTCAGACAGTTCCACTTGTTCTGCTTGTCTCAATAGGTGTTTTTAGAAGATGTGTCTTTAATAAAGCTCAAGAGGAGTTAAACTAAAAATTCCAGGAAGGGTTTTAACACAAAGAATAAGAACTGCTAAAGTTTAAATGTTGAAACATTTTGGCAGAGATAATAAAGTATGTTCATTACATTTGCTAGGAAGGGGAGACTGGAATGCCACACTTGAACAATTGCAAAGATTTAACACTTGGGTATAAGAACATTTAGAAATAAATGTATAGGGTGGTGATTTTCCAAGTGGGACTGAAAGTTAAATTAAAATCAGATCAAGATGCATGAAAAGGTATTGCATACCATTTTAGACTGGTGTTCTGTGATACGCTGACATGATTTTGGCAATATCAAAAGTAGCACTTTTATAAGTGAGTTCACACTGCCCTAGTAATTTCAGCCACAGAGCTACAACAACATAACTGGTGAAGAAAGATGAATGTGATTGATTGGATAGAGTGCATGGATTAATAAGTGTCAGAGCAGAGAAAAAATGTGCAATGAAGAGAAACGGGGCATGGGAGGAGAAGGAAAACAGGTGTTGTGGCTTACTAGAAGGTTTATGGAATTTGGCACAGAGTATTATCCCATATTTAGTGAAGCTGATGGCAAAGCTCCCATTAACTTTAATCATCCAGAATCCAGACATTTCCCAGGGTATCCAGAAAAAAAAAAAAGATTGTAGAGGGGCAAAATAATAATGAAAATATGGGAACTTGGACAACAGCAACACTGAACAATACAAGCTTGTCAGGAGCCAGCCAACAGAGAACAGTGATTTAATAATAATAATCTTATTCTATCTTATTGACCAACTGAATGCAACTACAAACAAAGGTAGAACTGCTTTAAAGAAATTTCTGTCTTCTGCATTTACCTAAATAAATGTCCATATGTTAGCTGTTGAGAATTTCCATGGCTCAGAGCAATGTCTGTTACTTGTTGGTTCAGTGTGATGATTTATAAAACCCCTCAGTTATTCTGTTATATCTAAACAGGGTTGGTGGGGCTCACTGCTAGATATCTATTTTGAATGCTACCCATTTCAATAGGAGAATAACTTCAGTTTTCTGCTCAAACCACAGTTCTCTCAGTCTGTTCAGAGAATGTCTTAAGCTGTTCAATTTGCCACATATTCGTGAATATGTCTTCAAGATACTTTTAATTATGTCTGAGAGTACCTGGCTGTATATTAGTTATGTACATTATGCAGAAAGGAGGAAATCTCAAAAAACAGGTTCAAAAGAAGCTAACCTGATCTGTACTTCAATTATCACTCTAATATTTTTTTCAGTAGAAAAATCTGGATCACAGAAAAAATGGAAATTAAAAGTGTTCTGATTAAGATATTATTAAACAAGTTGCTTGATACTATCTTGAGATCTGGGACTATTTAAAGGAAGGTATTATGAATAGCAGAGAAAGTGGTTTGGTCTTTATTGTTATTATGTGATATAGTCACATTCACTGGTATATACCATTTTCTTTATTGGATTGCATGATTCTGGGTTCAGTGATCCATGACCAGAAAAGGTCTTGGATTAATTTACTTCTAAAATTCAATTGCCTGCAGTCACAGCACAATGAACTGTCTATAATTATGTTTGAGAAGTGCTTGGACATAGGAACAAGATGTTTTTAATGAATGGATTTTTAATTCTGAGCAGCAGTTCCCAGAGTTATTTTCATGGGTTATACCTAATAGTTTGGACTTAGAATAAGGGCCTTATAATAAAAATAATCTGTGCCATAGTAACTTTTTGTTCCAAGTCACTTACAGGATGTTTGTATGCAAGGGAGGATCCAGCAACTTTACTGAATGAATCATTGAGAGGGACAAATGCAGCTGAATTTTCTAACAGTTACTTCAGGCAATATAACTTTCTGTCTCTGGCACCTGGCTTTGCTCTCCATCAGAGAGCAGTTGGTGGATGCCAGGCCTACTCCATAAATCCTCTTTCAGAATGTACGTGGGAAGAACTTTGCTGTGCAGCTCAGTTGCTGTCACAGGCAAACTGGTTGTGTCAGGATGGTATCAGCAGCCCTGATATTGCTGTCTGGGATGGTATCAGCAGCCCTGGCCTCCCCCTGCTTTATCACAGAGATGGCCACTGGGCTTTCTTGACTGGCTGTTCTTGGTTTGCAGGTCGTGCATCAGGCAGAATCTCTGTTATCTCTGGTGGCAGCTCTGGGAAGCACTTGGTGGCTGCAGCAGCTGTGGTGATCAGCAGGTTCTGCTGAGATCCACCACAACTGAAAGGCTCATGTATAAACAGCATAACAAGAATTTGAAGGTTGCAGTTTTGACAACCTTGGCATTTCAGTAGAGATTATTTGGTGTTGATTGTGATTTAATTTTTTTCTATCTTAGAACTTGCAGTGTAGTAAAATCACTTGAGCCAGCTTAAGGAGCAAGAAAACTCAGTATTAATCATTACAAATGTGCATATATTTTGCATTTATGTGTTCAGCATCAATGATTATATATGCCTGTCTAATTATAAGAGTTACTTTCCAGTTATTTCTCTGCATCTGAAAAACTGGTACCTTTTGACTCAGGTATTGAAACTCAAAGTTCTCCAGTTATCGTCACCTTTAAAACATGTTAATTACATATACTTCTGTCTTGTTCTGCCCCTGGCTTTTACATCCCCATTCACATAAATTCTTCATGTTGTCAAAATTCCCAATATTAGGCACAGATTTTATAGGTTGTTTCCAAATAGGGTGATCATGTGTTTATGTAACCAAAGAGGAATGAAATGAAAAGGACATGAGCAGTGCCCACATGAAGCTTGTTGAAGCTGTATTTGCAAAGATAAAGAGCCTTGGGCCTGAGAGGATCTGCTGGTAGCCAAGCAGAGCACTGAGTTTGTGAGAAAGTGGGCACTGGTGTAGAGTAATATCTTGAAGGAGAAACCTGTTAACAGAGATAATTATTTTTACATTAATGAAAACCTTATTTGGTGTCCGCTTATTTTGCTAATTTCTCAACATTTTCCTCTTTTTCCAATTCAATATAAAATATATAGATCTATAATTTAGATGAATATAATTTAATAAATATATCCACCTTTAAATCTCCTTAAATGCTACTTTTCTATCTGTTACTTTTGTTAAGAACTTGACCTCAGTAATGCTGACAGAGACTTCAGCTAGCTGTGTGTAAACCAGTACTGACAAGAGACTGATTATGGACTTTTCTGGGATTTGAGTAAGACCTAAATCATGGATCATAAAGGCATGGATCATATTGTCAATGTCTGAGATTGTGTCTGGATGTTTGATTACAAAGCTGACTGTCCCCAGCATATTCTATGGTCTATCACTGGAAAGCTCAGCATGATGAATAAGACAGTTGCAAAATTCTGCAAAATCCAATCAAGCATGGATTATGAGTTTAATAGCATGTTTCATTTTAACTGTGTCTGATTTAAATCTGTGGGTCTGTAGAATTTAAATTATGAAAGTTCATGTGATGAAATATCATTAATCTGCAGCACTCAGAATAGGTATGTGAATATAGGTTTTAGTTTAGTGTTGGGAGCAAAAGTCTTTTGAATGTGGTGAAGCAATGACTTTAATGAGATTTCGAGTAACACTTTAAACTACTTCTGAATAACTTCTCAACAAAACTGACAAGAAAGCTTCAGAAAGTTTGTCTCATTTGAAACTTCTAAAATGTCACTGGGGTATTGATGTCTATATCTATGGAACCAAAGTAGTTTCCTCTTTCTCTAGTAAATAAAAAGGTTAAACATTGACATGCCACTCATTAAAAAATAGCTTAATTAAGGTGCTTCTGACATAAAGTGTGTAAGTAATTTGGGACAATCTTCCCCTGCTCAGGAACGCATTGGGAAATGTGCTGATGGCAGGTGTAACAGTCTGCTATTTAGAAAGTGCTGCTCAAACACTTTCTCTTATCCCTGCTTCTCCATTTGGAAGTAAATGTGCTGCTCCTTCTCTGTCTGCC
Source organism: Zonotrichia leucophrys gambelii (assembly GCF_028769735.1). Classification (NCBI taxonomy): domain Eukaryota; kingdom Metazoa; phylum Chordata; class Aves; order Passeriformes; family Passerellidae; genus Zonotrichia; species Zonotrichia leucophrys. The sequence goes on along the minus strand of NC_088173.1, from coordinate 20,370,873 downwards.
TCAGACCTTATTTCGCTGATCACAGTTGAAAAACGGCATCCAATACCATAAAATGGCATTAAAGGGTGATACCTGTGCTCTGAAGTGGCAGCAATTGTACTTTCTATTCAAGATTTATGTCAGGGAAACCTGGATTTCAGGCAACTATTTAAATCTTTGGTATGAACGTGTATGATCCAAAACCATTTTTGCTTTATATTACCTACAATGCCTCATTCCATCCTGCTGTAAGCATCAACATGTAACATCTACATTCAGGGAATTATTTAATGATACTGAAGATAGTTCTGTATGGAATAAGCAGTGTTCATATAAAAATGTTAAATATGAGTCCCTATATGTTGTAATTGTGCTCAACAGTGAGCTATTTTTCTTTTGCTGTACAATTAATCTACTAGCAAATGATAGATTTACAAACATGCCTCTTATTAGAATTATGATTCTTAAAGTCTTCAGTTTAGAAGTAGGATCTCTTATTCTAGGAGAAGCCAGTATAGCAGAAAATGTAGTCTTAAAGGGAGGGAAATATACAAGTCACAAAAAAGCAGAAGGGAGAAGGTAGTATTATTCTAATCTCAATATTAAGTACATAAAGAACCAATCTACTGAAACTGAATGACTTGCCTCAATGTAATCCAATGTTTTTTGTAGTAAAGCCAAGAAGATGATTTTGATTTCCCTAATGCTTAACCCCACCCTTCCTTCACAATATTCATTATTTTAAAGCAATCCCTAAATCCTGCTCATATCAAGTGAGAGTAAAAGAAATCTTTGCATCTTGACAGAGACATGCCATTAATTTGCAAAGAATGCCCAAAGGTTTGACAGTATAAATCCTGCAATACCTGATAGCATATTGATGGGTTCCTTGTCCTCAGGGTCTTTGGTTCAGGGATAAAGGATTTTTTAAAAATTCTTCTTTTACCTACATGTAGAATGCTATCTATATGTTAAATTCTTCAATCTGCTTACTCATTATTGGCAAGAGAAACAAATTTTGAAACTTCTTTGGCACATCTCCATCCCTAAATCTGCTGCATGTAGCTGTTCTAACGTTTCCTTTTTTTCCCTCCAGAGTAGGCACAGTCACTCTTTGTCCTCTGCAGAGCAGATAAGTGCACAGGGAAATCTCATCTCAGCCCCAGCACAACTTGACTCCTGTGGTGTTTCAGTACTTTATTCTGGCCATCTGTGTCTAACTGCTTCAGCAAGTTTCCTCTTAGTATTGTCATTAAGCATTTTCTGCACACAGACTTTGCACTTGGAAATGAGCAATGTTGTGTTAATTTAATTCTAGTGAATCAGCTAGACTGCGCAAATTTGCAGGGACATGTTGTTTGGACCAGAATACATATTTCCTCTCCCCCCCCACCTCACCCCATATTTCCTATTTTCCTTTCTTATTTTTCTTCTTGCTACCAGTCTTCTATCCACTTTCTATTCAGATGTCTGTCCTATTGCCCATTACTAATTACTTTACTCTGAAAAGAAACCCTGACTTCCTCAGGAACATAGTGCCTCTTTAGAAGTGAAAATTATTCAGTTATAAAGGCCAGTTTTCAGGCCTTCTAGATCCTAAAACATGATGCAAAGACATTTAGGCATGAGGAAGGGTTCACAAAGCAGTTCAATTTTAGGTGTTGATCTTGTTTTCCTGTCACCTGCTGAATATTATATACATAATATCCAGTGGTGTAAGAATATAAATGTGCAATAAACTATATAGCCCTACTAAGGTGAACTAACTTGCCTAACAAAAATAAAGGGAAAGAAATGGCATCATGAGGAGGATGTTCATAATGACCTGCATGAGATTTGCACAGCAGTGGTTTAATCTGAACAAGACTGCCCCTATTAAAAAAATCCTCTTGGATGAGTGGAAGAATCCTCCCTGACCCCACTCCATGTTGGATGAGAACATTTGTAGATGAAACTCCTTTATAAAGTTGTACCTTGAGCGTTCTGTGAATCTCCCAGAATAGGAATTGAATTTAATTATTTTTTATTATCTTTCATGTTGTATGAATTTGCATATTTTTTTTTACTCTGAGAATGAATGTAAGTGTGAGAAAACGAAATTTGTGGCAATGGGTGCTCCACAGCAGCTGAAAGTCCTTGGGTGAAGGACTCCAACTGCTGGCTTGTGCTGTGGTCTGGCACCTGTGAGCCAAGTGTGGTGAGAGCCTTGGATAATGAGGGAGGTTGATGAATGTGGGATAGTTTGACATATTTTTTTTTCCATAACAGCACAGCAGTTCTGAAAATATACAAATGCATTCTAAATGTTTGGCTCAGGTTGTCAGATTTATTATTCTTTTAGGGTATTGCAGATGGTAAATTCTTTTTAATCTTACTTTTTAGTGTTATGTACATTTGTTTGTAAATTCCTTTACTTAGGAACATCTGTATTTTGTTTTCTCTGGTATTATTAAAGTTGCATCAGATTTGCACTCAGAATATCATTATGTGCAGCAGTGACACCAGATTAAAGAGATTATTATGATTATGGACTCCCTGTGCATTTAGTTCTCAGTTCTGTGCCAGTCTGTGAGCTGCCTGAGTGGATCTGATTTGCAGCACGGCTGTTTTCTACAATATGCAGATGATTAAGGCCTATAATTAACTAATGATTTATACAGCAATTTGACAAAACCTTTTTACTCTCGTTGTCTACTCCCAACAGAAACCTTTCTGTACCTTCAGAGAAATTTCTGCTCCTGTATCCTCTAAACCTCAGCTATGAAACATCCTTTAATTTGTAAAGCAACTTAGCATTCCTCTTTGTAGTGGTGGAGATGGCTGCGCAAACTTCAGAGCTTAGCATGGAGCACGAGGGGAAACACAAACTTTAAAAGCCACTAGGTCAGAGAAGAGCTTTTTGCAGCTATCCTCCAAGTGCAGCCAGCAGCAGTGGCAGCCAGCCATCCTCTGCAGAGAGTAAAGCTATAAACATGGCTTTTGAGGGCAGAACAACCCATCATTTCTGAAGTAGCTGTACATGTAACATCTCCTTTAAGTGACAACCTGAAACAATAATAGTGTTTAGGAACAATGCCTTGTTAAGAGTAAGTGATGCTGGAACAAGGGGACCGTAGCCGCCCTTGACTTTCTGACAGCCTGGGAGCCAGTGAGGAAGTGCAGATGGAGCCAGTCTGCATCAGCCTCTTCACACTCACTTCTTTTTCATTTCAAACAGCAGGAAAATACTGAGCAGTGCCAAAGTCCAAATAAGCCACTCTGCATACAACAGGAAAAATCATAGAGCACTGAAGACCACCTTAGATGTGAGTTCAAAAGAAAAATGTGTATACACATATTGCATGTATTGCTGATACTCTTCCTTTAAATCCCCACTATAAATTTCCAGGAAAAACTAGGAACAAACAACAAAGAGAAAGTTCTCTGATTTATGTTCTCTTCTAGAATGGAAGAAGAGAATGTTGGAAAATATTCAGAGTGTTGTTTAGAAAATGAGGGCACATCTCAGAAAAGGGAATTTAGAGCCCTATCAGTCTCCTATTTAAATCAGTGGCAAACTTCCAAGTGGCTTCAGAGAAAGATTCAGCATTGAGAAAACAGACTATGAACATATTTTTTAGCTTATTCTGTCCACCTTCCCTTTTAAATGACTGAAAATATAAACCACATTTGATACAAATGGTTCTCACTGGTAATATGAAATGCGTCCAGTTGTGTTGTAACTACTTTGACAATACCAGAAGCTACAATACCACTCCATCCCCCCAAAAAATTGCAATAACTATGAAGAACCATTAGAAGTTTCAACCATTAGAAGTAAAAAAAAAAACTTGTATCATCAGTTAGAGGAAAGACTTGGAAGAAAACGGATTATGGTGAAAGAGTACAAAGGGTAAGAAAACTGAGGTTAAAACTAAAGACCATCTGTGAGAATGGAAAATACTTGAAGATCAAATTTCTTGAGACAAATAGAATCTTTTAAATCAAAGGAGATGCGCTCATTGTTTTCAGTGGCTTTGAATTCAGGCTTTAAATTAGATTGAAATTGTTATGTCAGAACGCCTATAGCAGTCAAGGTCTTAAACTAGGTTTTTGCAAGCTGGTGGCCTGCTATGTGTAAGGAAATCATGGGGCAAGTCAACAAATCAGGAGAAGGTTGTATTTATCCTGACTATTGAATTATATTTTATATTTTGGTCTTCAGATTGTTTGGTCACACCTTTGTACTCCCTCAGAATTAACTGAAAAGATATTCATCGTTCTTAACAGTTGGGAAAAAATTGAATTCCATCTGTTTCTTCCATAGTAAGTAACAGCAATGAAGGTCTTAACAAAGAACTCCCCCTTGCTAAGCACCACATCAATGCTATTTGTGGTGAAATTCTAGTTTAATGTATTTGGGCCCAGAAAAACTGCTTTCTTATGCAGAAGTCCATATGATCAGACAGCAGTGACAGCTGATCATCCAATCTGGTTGAAAATGCTCAGGCATTTCTGCTGTGTAACAGCTTTTGGATTTTTTACTGGTATATCAAGGCAATTTTAGTAGGATAAGTTTTATATGGAAAGTTGTATGAATGAGAATTCCAGGTCTTTCTAATGAGCACTTTACTTGTGGCACAGTCATCCAGAAATCTCTATAGGTTTATTAAAATGTTTCTCATTCTTTCATAGATTAGACTCTTTCAGGTTTTTCTATCCAAACTTTTTTTATTGTTTTACATTGTACTTACTGCTGATCTGCAAGACAAGTAAAAAATGTTTTATGCAAGGACCTAAATGTTACAATTTGGATGTTGAATCCTATCTGTCATCACAAACTCTATCTAATACAACAGTCAGTTCTATTACTTGGATATAGATAGCAGGGTAATAGAGAAAATAAACCCAGAGAAACTGTAGTCACAGGCATTGAATATCCACAGCTCTAGTGACCCCTGGGGCAGGGAAGAAGTAGATCTGGGGTGCCTCAGAGTGAAGACAAAGGAATGGCTAGTGAATGTTGTACTAAAATATTTTTGTATGTCTGATATAGCTGGGGAGAATGTGAGGTGAATTTTAAATGGTATTGCATTTCAGCCACCTTACATCTGCTTGCTTGCCCAAGTTATTGAAGATTATTCCCTAACTTAGGAGGAAATGGGTGCAGAGTCTGTAGGTATCTGAAAGCAAGTGTTGGCTGCCCCTTTGGACACAGAACCCACCAGTGCAGCTCTTGTGTACCAGTCATTCCCAGAGATGTACAGCTGTCTCTAGGAGCAAACAACTCTGCTGCTAGAGGTGATGCTTGTCATTACCACAGATAAAACAGAAACTTGAGCTGAATATAGTTGTTCCTGACCAAAGGAACTAAAAGGTGGAGTCCAGGAGCTCTGCACTGTGCTGTTTTATGCTTTTCCTGAGAAAATAATGGGTTGGAAACTATCACGTATTAATCGTTTTCATTATATTTCCTTTCCATGTCTCTCTTATATGTCCTTTTTGCCCAGTTTATGATTTCACATGCAATTAGAGTCTCAAAGTGCAGGTCACCATGTTCAAAACGTTACACCCGTTTCTGGCAGCATCCTCATGAATAGCCTGGAGCATATGCTTCCTGTGTCGTCCCCCTCTCTTAGGGACAGAGGCTGTTGCTGCTGATAACAAATCAGCTCCTTGGTGATTCACGGGAATTAAAGGCCAATGCAACCTGAAACATTTCTATGTCCCCCAGCCTTACCACTTGATACTGTGTCCTTACTCAGGCCTTCCTAGAACGGTGTGGTCACCACCTCCTGAGGCTCTTGGGCGTGAGCGAAGTCTTCCATGCCCTTGGGTAAAATGACTTTACTCTTTGGAAAAGGATTTTATTTTCTACAACAGTAGTTTTCACTGATTCCATGGAAACTACTTGCAGGACCTTGTCTATTTTTCACTTGTATTTATAGGCAATTTGCCATTCAGCGTTTGGATTATTTTTGCATTCAAATGTTTTTTCCCTGTGACTGTGTATGAGAAAAAAAATCATTAACAAACTGACTTCTAAAAGACAGAGAGGTGATTAAAAAATAGATTCTTCTCGAGACTTAGATCCTCTGCTACAATCTGCTCCTTAGATAAATTGTTCTTCACATCAAGAGTAGTGAAGGAAAATGCTGAATTTAGAACATTTGAAGCTCATGGAACATGAAGGGCCTATTGGCTGAGCTAGCAAATGCTTTTTCAGACAGATTTCTTCTATGTCAGTCCTGCATAGTGTGTCTTGTGGATCCTTCAAAGCTGGAACTGGGTATTACAACAAAAATTTCTTTGAACTTTGGTCAGAATCTCTCATATTCAAGACAAGTAACCCTTTAAAGCCATCTTTGTTACAACTAGAGCTTAAAAACACAAAACAGACCAAATTTCAGCCTAAAGCATATTGCAGGTCTGTTTTTCACCTATAAAGCTGTATTGTTTAAAACTATGCCCTACATGCAAAAAAAAAAAAAAATATATCTGAATGAGGAAGTATGAGTTTGATCTTGAAAAGATAAAAAAGAAAAAAACCTTAATTAACAAAAGTATAATCAGAAAATAATTCTAATACTGTGCTTGAAAATATCCTATAAGTGCCTCCCCCTTTAGAGTCAACCGAGATGATATCCAGTCTGAGAATCTAATCCATCATTAATTATGGTTTTCAAGTAGAACTGGTACTTATATCCCTGCATTTCTCCATGATCAGCCTCACCTTCTGAAATCCAAGGATCATTTCACAGCATATTGCTGTGAAACCAGAATGGGTTCTATTTACAACTCTCTCACTCTCTCTCTGCACATATATATATATATATATATATATATATATATTTATATGTATGTATGTATTTATATGTCTGTATGTATTTTAAAGCAAAGTAGACTGAAAAGTAAAACTTCAGTGAAGGCAGTGTTTGAAGGGTCTGCGTCTAGCTGTTCTGGAATTGCTTGAAGTCCACACTTTTTGTATGTGATTTGTCTGGGGTTTTCTCCCATTCTCACAAGCACATCTGTGTAGTTGTCTGCTTCCTCTGGATTTAAAATAGCATGTATTGCAAACTCTAAAATAAATGTGTGGAAGTTGTGTAGCTTTTAAACAAAAATGTCAGGCCATCAGTAAATTTGCTGTATCTAAGAAAATATCTGTGCCTGAGGCACAAATTAACTCCTTGCCGTATCTTTCCATGTCTTATGGATTTGATTTTATTTAAAGATGTTGTGGAATGAAAAAAAAAAAAAAAAACCAAAATCAAAACAACCCAGGAAACTCAGCACTGAAGTCATTAAGGTTGTTGATAATTACTATCACATTCTCAGTGTTTTGCTGATTAATTAAAATACCTCAGTATGTCCAACAACACAATGAATTTAGCAGATCTAGGAATGGCTTTCTGAGCAGGATATGCGAATGTCAGGGTTATTTTCCACCTTTCTCTAATAGTGATCCTACATGCTGAATTATTTTTAGAATGTAGTCTGTTAATAAAAAGTTCAGTAAGGATGGTCTTTAAAGAAGCCAGGATGATTCTTTTCCCTTCACACAACAGACTGTGCCTTCCCTTCGAAATCCCAGCTCAAAGCAGGCATTCCTGGCCCTTGATGTTAAAGGGTGTTACTTCAAAAAGAGAGAAGTCACTATCTGACTCACAATATTGTCATTTTTGGTTTCCTAAGGATTATAGGAAATATTACATATATTTCTTTGTGGTGTTTTTTTCCACTGTCTTCTTTGTGCTACAGGTTTTTAGTTCTTTTCTGATGAGAAACTAATTTCCCCACATTGGTGCTTCTGGGGAAGGGAATAATAAGGCCTGGAGTGTCCTCCCAGCACTTAATTTAAAAGTAAGCTTTAAAGAAACAAAAATAACCAGCAGGCTTTCTGCAGTGCATTAGTGAGACTATATGCTTGTTTTTTCTGTCTATTTAAATACCTTTTCTGATAACCTGCAGTGGGAGGGATTTGAAGCCCTACCTCAACATCTATTGAAGTACCTAATGGGACAAAGCAACCTTTTCCCTCCCTCTGTGCAGGGAGGAAGAGCAGTGCAGGTGTGTGGCTGTTGAGAAGGGCTGCTAATCCATGGCTGTCAGACCAGCAGGGTGTAGCAGGCAGGAGGCACCGGCACAGCCCAAGGCTGCACTGCAACTCAGGGCAGGAGGGATCTGGTGTGGGGGGCTGCTGGGGTGAAATGGGCTCTGTGGAGCAGCCTTGCAGCTTCATAGGAAACAACGAGAGCAAGCTAGGAAAATTACTTGGCAATTGCCATTCAGTCTGATCCTGAAAGAATCTAATTATACAAGTTCAAGCATTCCACAAGATGCATGAGCATTCAGCACCTCAACATGTCAGGACCAGAAATGGGGAGAAAAGGGAAATTACTGCTTTTCATGACTGCCAAATCTCTGTATTTGTACAAATCTAGCACTCAATAAATAGCAAGCTATGTCCTCGTAACAGTTAATAAACTATAAGCATTCATTTCAATGTTTTTTAATCTAAATGTGATGGTTAGCAATTGGTTTGTGGTTTTTGTTTTTCTTTTGAAAAATGTAACACATATTCATTAGTTAAAATCTTGATGGAAGTAGAGAACTGTTTCTGCTTATGTCCTGAGGGAAATTGGCCCATCAATTTTCAGCTCCTATAAAAGGGGATAGAAGAGAGTTCCCAAGGACTAGACTTGAGCAGATTGTGAAGGTCCATCCCATCCTACTTAATGCAGTTCAGATGTAGGAGTTTCCACCTACTCCAAAAGATGATTAGCTTCTAGTGATTTTCCATCACTAGCATAATTTTTAACACTGTGCAATGTCTGTCTGCAGTCCAATGATTCTGGTGAAAGCACCGACACAGACCGTATGTATCAGTGTATGTGTGCACCAGAAATTTGTTTATGTCTCTGTTGTGACCTCACTCCTCCAGATCTGAGATTCCAGACACACCCAAATGTATAGTGATCCTTAAAAAACCCAAGCAATTATATTTAAAGGAATACAGAAAAGTTGTTCTATTTTTATCTGACTCTTTGTCACAGACGGTGGAGGTATTATAGACTTTGAGGAACTGTGGTGTGAGTCATTCCAGTAAGAAAATTTGTAATCACAGGCTGTGTATCTTGTTAGTTAATTGGGAGTACAGAAAAAAAGCGTCATCAAAAGCTTGTAGCAGCAAAGGTTTTGTCTCCCTTGGGCACCCAGCTCAGGAGAATCTGAGATTGGAGAGAGTATAAAGTGCTTCTGACAGCACTCAAAGCATTCGTTTACCTCACTATGCTTACTATTTAAAGTCACCACAGTTTTTGTTACCTTAAATTGATTGTAAAATGTTGCTGTCAGAGTTTTGGGATTTCTTTACAGTGTTTCCAATATGCTAGTTCATATGACTTTAATGAAATTTAATCTCCAGCTTCTTTGGATCTAATGATATGCCTGTGTTACATTTTTTGTTTGGATCAAACATATCCTCTCAAAGGGAATTTTCTGGTCATCCTCTCCTTTAAGTGCATTTTGTATTTGGGAGTATGTGAGTTAGGATGTGTTGATTGGCCGCTGTAAGCACCCCAAAGCCCAGGTGCTGTGCCCAGGGCATAGATCTCTTGTGCTGAATCAGGTGCTCACAACACTGGGCAGCATCCTGGGGCAGTGCTCTGCTCTCTGTGACCACTGAGGGCTCAGTCTGGCTGGCTGTGCAAGCTCCCAGTTCCCTTAGAGCATCTCCCTTTGTGCAAGGATGGAAGAATGAGGAGTCAGGCTGTGAGCAAGCCACGCTGTGCAGCACACAGCGTGCTCTTCCCAGCCGGCTCCTCTGTGCACGGCGGCATGGTGACTGCTGCCGTGGAAACTGCTGCCATGATGACCAGCCCCAGCTCCCTACCTCTGCAGCAAGCTATTCCGCTAGCAGAACACCCAGTCACAAATTCGCCTTAATGAGTAGGACCATGTGAGAAAAGTGAATTTGCTAAGTGAAGTTCTGTTGGTAAATGTGAATGTTTTTTCTTTCAGTATACATTAGATTAATTTCACCATTTCTATCTCTTTATAATCTCCATAAAGCTCAGTTTTGCAAGTAGTCTCCCAAGTACTGTGTTAACATCTCTCTGAAAAGCTGCTGGCAATACCCCCAAAGATTTCTCTCCTATCTCCTCTGTGAGTCCTCAGTATTGAATCTGAACATTGAGAGTGGCACAGATGGAAAAGAGAGAAGGGAGAATGTGAATATGTAAGAATTGATAAAATGAGCATTGCCAAAGTCCTGCAGAATGACAAAGTGAAGAAGCTTGGTAGAAATGGGGACTGAGAGGTTCCTTTTAGTTTTTCTCCTTTGTCATACTCCTATTGGTGTCACTCTGAGATATTTTGGGGAATCTCCTGTGTAATTTAGGACCAGGGAACTGACTGAGTGACCAGCCACTTTACTGTCTTGCTGTGTGATCTTTTATTGTTTTACTTCTGTGTCACAGTACTCTTCCCTCCCTAGAGTTCGTTTAAAAATAAAATTTTAGTAAAGGATTCCTTAACTGCAGCTAACATTTGCAAAGTATTTTGCTTCACACAAAAAGGCAGTCTAACAGCACCATGACATGACACTTATTACTTGGCTTTATGAATTTTTTATTTTTCCACAAATAGCTTTTTGGCTCAACCAAAAGGAGTGCTGGATGAAAAAATTCAGTGTCAGCAACTTCATATCCTCTCTATTGCTTTATTTACTTCTTTCTTGAAAAATCTCACTTGTGTTCTTAATTTTACTGGGCACTTGCTGATCAGTTTTCTCATCACCGCAAGACAAATTGCTCTCTGCAGACATTATTTTCACATTCGTTGGTGGCAGGGGAGGAACCATGTGGGCTTATCAGATTGGCAGATGTGATCTAGGAGAGCTTCAGTTTAACTTCATAATCTCTGTTTTCCAGTTACTCTTTTATGTTTTCTTAACTGGCCTTTTAAAGAGCTGGATTCTGTTTTGTCTTGTTTGTTTATAGAATAAGTAAAACTAAGAGAAAAATAATCTGGCATGAGACTCTGCTCTGTTTGTATGGAGCAGTGAGGATGGTACAGTACTGTCAGAACACCTCACAGAGAGGATGCTGTATCCCATTGCCTCTGGGATACAGAGACACTCTACAAAAGTCATTGGATGATCTTCAAAGTATCAATAGCAAGGTCATTAAAGACCTGCCAAGTGCAATGTCTGTTGGACTCTAGAAAACAAAACACTATTTCAAAGCTAATGGAAATTTCCATGAAACAGGAGGGATGTGATAAAAAGCCCTGCATACACCCAACCTTAAAAGCGTTGCAGGTTATAAAGTAAATGTATTAGTAATGCTTTGTGGACCTATAGGAAACTTTCCACAAAAGGAGTATAAGGTGATGTCACAGTATGTGATGCCTGAAATATAGAAAAGAGTTGGGGTTTTTAATGCATAATTATATTTACATATATGTCAGTATGCCAAGTTTTTATTGCATATCATATATCAAGTGAATTCCCTTTATTTAAAATATTGCTGCAGCAAATAAAAAAGTAAGAACAAACACAGGGCTTGGTTCTCCAGTAGAAAAAAAGTTTTGTAAACCAGTAGTTGTCCTTCGCTTAATGAGAAGCTAAGCAGAATATTTCTGTCAGCTCTGCTGGGATAAGGGATTCAGAAGCAATGTGTGGCCAAGGAACATAAGGAAGAGTGACCTTGGTATCTTTAAATATTTCTTTGTTTTTCTTCTCTGTTTTGGTGAAGCTGTGCTAATTTAGGGAATCTGTCTTATTGTGATCCAAATGATAAATAATGTACTAGGAAAAGCTGCAAAACAGAAATGAAATACTTTTGAAGTTGTTCAAATTATTTTTAATATAGTTTGGAACATTTTTTAGTAGTTTTACCCTAAAGAATAAATCTTGAATATGATTAAGTTGAAGAGACACTTTAAATCCAGATTAAATAACAATTTGTTTGTTCTACTGACTCTCATCTGTCTTTGTCTTTGGTTGGTTTTTTTTTGATGTTGTTTGCTTTGGGTTTGTTGGGGGATTTTCTTGCCTTTTTTAATGCTGATTTTTTTCCAGTTTTCTTCTTTTAACTTACAAATTAATTTCTCTTTGCAGCATGCTTTCTTTTCTTAATTTCATTTTACCTGGGATCTCCTAATACATAACTATTATCATTGTTTTACGTTTTAAACTCTCTTTAAAAATAAGTAGCTGTGTAGCATATATAGAATTATGCCCATATATCTAATTCTGATTAAAGTGAAAAATTAAAAATTTCCTCTTTGACATGCTCTAACAGAACAGGAAGAGTTAATTGACATAGTGTAACAGATTCGAGCAGAGGATTTGTAAATACTTGCAATTTGCCTAGCAGGAAAAACTGTGGTTGTTTTTTTTTTTTTTTTTAAATATCAGGAACATTGGATATTACTCCAGCAGGATCTCTCCTCTCTTGTGACCAGTGGCAGGAGTCTAGGAAATGGTGTGATGCTGAGTCAGGGGAGGCTTAGGTTAGATATCAGGAGAGGGTTTCCATGCAGAAGATGGTTGGGCACTGGAACAGAATCCCCAGGGAAGTGGCCACAGTGCCAAGCCTGTCTGAGTTCAAGAGTGTTTGGCCCGTGCTCTCAGGCACATGGTGTGACTCCTGGGGATGGTCTGTGCAGCTGGACTCAATGATCCTGATACATCCCTTCCAACTCAGCATATTCTATGGAAATGATAAAGCTAGTGTCTCCCTTTAAATGGACTGAAAGAGAGTTATTATTGATGAGTCAGGTTTGCTTCAATCCATGGAAAAATACTGGAACTAAAAATTAAGCTAAGTATTTGTAGGTACTTTGAAAAAGAAGAGTAACAAAAGGAGGTAATATATATAGTCAATACAATAGATTTAATGTCAAAAAGATATTCAATCTAATTAATTTCCACTCAGGACTGGCTAATACCCCTTGTCAGTAGAGAAAAGGTATTACATATTGTTACAATAGGGCTGTAGATATTTTCATAAGCAGAGGAGACACAGTCTAGACACAAGATGAATCATTAGAGGATGAATTCAGACTCAAAGACTACACTCAGCAGTTTTGTGCAGTCCACTATCAACTCTTTTAATTATCTATCTGGATAGTAGGTTAGGGAGTGTTCTTATTATCTCTGTAGGCAGCATCCTCCTGGGAGAGTCAGCAGGCGCTCTCAGGCCGGGCTGGACTTTGAGATAAGCACTGTCATGGGGGGAGAATCATGGTCCTCCTCAAGCACAGGACAGAACCACTGTCTTTGGCAAGAGGTCAGTTTGGGCTGCAGTGACCACAGATGAGCCTGGTTCACACTAATGCCACACTGGGATCTGTCAGTGGGATTGCTGGAGGTGTGACAGGGAGTGCAACAGCTTCCCCTCAGGGCTGGGAGAGCCTTGGAGCTGCTCTGTGGGGTCAGCCTTGGGACACTCCTCTTTCTGCAGGGATTGGCTCTTGGAGACAGTCTCGGGCTGGTTCTGAAATTATCACAACCTGTGGAACTGGGAAAACATTGTTGAATCTAGGGGAGACAAGAAGGAGGCACGTTAAGTCTTCAAATAAGTAAAATGTTTCCACTAAAGCCAGGTAACACAAGAAGAAATTAATTAATCAATTGTGCCGTGAAAGATTTCTGTTAGATTTTAGCAAAATGTGATGGCTACTCATAAGGTTAAATAAGTGCTGGGGTAGATTCTTGGGACAGGCTTTCATTACTAAAGGCCTGAATAGCCAAGTAAGAGAAGTGTCTATTTGCCATGAACATCTCACATACACTTTAATCCTGCCTGGTGGAGGTAGAGAGTGTAATGAACAACCTTTTAGCCTCCCTTCCAGCTTTATGTTTTAAGATTTTATGATAACAATATAGATTCCAGAGCAAAAAGATAGCTTTATATTTCAGTCAGTGGAGAATGTTCTGAAGAGCCAAAATTCCCATTCTGAAAGTAGGCACATGTGAAGTTTATTTGACAAGATCCAAGAAAATTGAAAGATGGGCCCATGCAACTTTTAGAAGATCTCTATCTCCTTTTCTCTAATATGCTAGCAATTAGGCTGACTCTTCTTCTCCGCAATACCATAGCATTGTCTGATTTATGGACTGGCTGATGTTTTCCAAAGATCTTTCCCCCCCTCTTAATCTATAAAAATGGCTCCCCTGGAGGTTTTTGATTAACAGGGAACAAAGAATTATTATTTCACTTGTGAGGATATTTTTGTGGTACTAGAAATTTTCTCAAGACTGTGAACTTTATGGGGAGTGTTTAACAACATAGATTCCACCTATTTTCCCACATTTGCTTTATAATATCGAGCCTGAGTTTAAAAAAAGCTTAAGCATTTCCACTGAACACTTTCTCTAGTAAAACCCTATTAAAACCATATTTCTGAAACAAAAATTACAGTATGACCAAAACAGTTGGAATGTTCCCACTAAGGCGTATCTGCAGTACTTGATAGTTATTGGCATTTCAGATTTATGAAGGGCCAGCTGCGAGACATTCACAAAACAGAACTTTTGATTTATTTATTATTAATAACAAGCAGAAGTCTGCATTGAAAAACAAATTGCACAATGTGACAAGCTAAGGAAATGAGTAAATTCCTTGTGCCAAACATGTGATTGTGTATTTGCATAATGAATTCATTTTCTCATAAATGGTCAGAAAAAGGCCCATCCCTCACATACAAAATATTCCACACTTGGATTTTTTTTTAAGTTTGTATGATGAATAAACATAGTGAAATTACATTTAAGCATATATCAGAAATTAGTTTTGTTGGTTGCTAGTAATCTGCTGTCAGAAAGCCATCAACTTATCTATGTGATCTTTAGCTTTGAAAAATGCATTATTTTTCTCTTTGCAGATATGCATGGCTAATTATTATATAATTGTTTACAGAACTAGCAGGGGAACTACTGAAATTCATTCTGCTTTTCAAGACAGCTTGCCAGCTCATATACAGATATTGACACTCATCCAGTTTCCCACTCATAGGGAGTTTCCCTTCTGTTTATCAGTGGTATTTGCTTCTACCAAATATCTACCTGACTCCTCCTTGAGATTTATCTAGAAATTTAGCAATACTATTTTGATAAATCATAATTTCAGTTTCTTTTTTAATACATCTGTGGTTAGGTTGAAAGCTTGTAGCATTTGATAATGTACTTGTAATAGTCTATTTCTGTGCAAGGGAAGATGTTATTGCTGGCAGTGTGATAAAACAAATAGTTTATTAAATATGTGTAAGTCCAGTTCATTTAGGAAGGAGCCATTTGGGAGACCAAAGCACTCACAGGTTTCTGGTTTCAGATTTACCTAAGTGTTCTTTTTTTATTGAAGGAGAAGCTATATCTGATCTAGTGCAATTCTACCAAACTGCTAGGGGCCCAAACCATATATTATGGCCCAAACCTAAAAAAATGGATTCCATTGTTTGACTGTAGTTTAAATTCTGAGGCAATATGTAAAAAAATCATCAGCATGTTTACATACCACAAGCTGTATGAACAATAGAACTGGACTATATATTCACATGTGCTAGTTTATTAGAACATGGTGTTTAAAATTGTGATATCACAGAATAATACTATCAATTTATGATTGCAAATTTGGTAATAAATAAAAACAAATTTGTAGATATGCAGTAGGATTTAAAATGGTACTATTTTCTGCAGGAACTTACTCCAAACTGTAGTAAGTCTGCTTCCTTACATTGCTGTCCAATGACATTTTATAATTCTTTTGTTACCCTTCTGGTTGAATTTTAGATTAAAAAGTAGGAACCATGGTGATATTGCTTATGTTAATGACATGGCTCCCTGTGATGTCAATAAATCCATAACCCATTACACTTCTCTTTCATTTCCCATGGGTATGTATGGTATTGCATAGGTAGTAATCTCACATTGCATAGGTAGTAATCTCAGGCCTGTGCTTGTTAATTATGGAAATGTAAATTTAGAGTATAAAATCGCTTTAAGTTATAAAAGTTTATTAAATAAAAAAATACGAATTTGAAAAAAATAAATTAGAACTATAATCTATAGTATCCTCTCTTCAAAATCGGTAATCTAATATGGCTTTCTACATTTGAAACTGCAACATCAGCAAAAGAATGAACCAGTGCTCATTCTGACTCATGTCCAAAACCATTTCAGTGAATCAAATGCACCTGTTGGGATCAGTGACCTTTGGCTCACACTCTGCCTCATGCCTGTAGGGGCTGAGATATGTAAAATAGGTGAATCTATACTTGATGGGCCATCAGGTTAGAAAAACATCATCCTACATGGTTATCAACCAGCTATCAATTTCTCACTTATGTGGTCTTTAAGTCTCTAAAACCCTCATGGATGTGGCATGAAGGATGCAGAGCTTTCCTTTCTGAGTGTTTCAGCAAAATACTTAAATTGGGTAAAGCTGCAAAAGAGTACCTGACAGTTTTGAAGCCCATTTAAAAAATCTGTATGAGTTTTTATTCATTTGCATGACAGCAGTCAAGGCTGTTTACTATAACATGAACAGAAAAATCAAAATTCGTTTAAAAATGAAAGCTGACTCTTCAATAAAGCAGGTAAAGAAGAAAATTCATCTCAACAGGCAACTTATAGTGAGAACTCCTGAAAGTTAAGTAAACAGAGCAGTCATAAATATCTAGTTTTGCCTGGTTTTCAAAATCCAATATCCCTCTCTTTTTGGGAAAATGTACCCATTTTCATACACCAGAAATGTACCCATTTCACCTGAATACTCTGGTGAAATTGATGTTCCTATTTCAGGATTAATTTTTAATGTCTTTCTTACATGCTAAGTTCTTAATGTAAAGTGCTGATCGTGCTTTCTTTCATCTACCAAATCTCTGAACTTCTTTAACTATGAACAAATCAAGATGTCATTTCTGATAGGACTGAGAATTTCCTGACAGCTCATTTGTCAATAATAAAATCTGATCTTTCTAATACAGGCCAGATTCTACACTGTGGATCAAATAAAAATGAAAAGCATGTGATGATGCTGGCTTTTCAAAGATGAAATAGAGATTGAAATCCTGACAGATATTTATTATAATAAGCTTTCTTTTCTGGAGCAATATTAATAGTTGCATGAATCAGAGTTATTTCTCTAAAGAAGGTTCTGATCTACTTTCACCTCCCTTGAGATTTTGAGAAGTTAAACATGCCTCTTTCTTGCTATTTTTCTTCATTCCCTGTCTTGGAAGAAACTGCTTTCTAACAGGTCTATATTCTTTCTACGCCAGAAGAAAAAGGGTATACTGGGGAGCAGGGAGCATCTTGAGGTATTTGGAAACCTACTTTTGCAGACTCACTTCACTGTGGGTGCAAATAGCTTGATGCAAACTACTTGTTTGTACATTATGTTTACCTACAATAAGATAAAATACAATAAAAATACAGTTCAAAAATTTTGTTCAGATAGGTAAAAAACTGAAAGGAAATCTCACCTTAACTAAAAAAAAAGAAAATCTCATCATAACTAAAAGTTATGATCTATTTAGTGACAGATTAAACCAAAAAGGTGTCTCAGGAGGTCTGGTTCTCTGCTAGCAGCTTTCTGGCTTTTTAGGGTTGTAATTCTCTCTTCTGTGATTGATTTCCGCAGAAGTATCCCACTCCCTGGAAAATGTGAAATGTGCTTCCTTTTATGGACAGATTCTTTCTTGGAGCCTTCCAGGGATTCCATTCAGATCCAGATTTTCTTTCATGTTTAAATTTTTGGTGGAAGGTTTTGAAATATTTCCCATTAAATTACTAGGAGTCTGTCCTTCCTTTGCATGTAAAAGTCATGTTTGCATCCCATGTGTCTGACTGGCTTGCAGGTGACTGTGGGTGGAAGGAAGGCCTGATGATCTTGTCAGTGTCCAAGGTATCCTCTTTTTCAAGGAAACACTGATGTGAGAGGCTTTGCTTGGTTACTGGAATCATACAGACAGGATTTTCACGTTGCTATCATCTCAGATGTGGTTACAGCTTTTTGTGTGGATGTGTTATAAAACAGGTCCACAAAATAGTTCAGGTTAAGAGTAAGCTCCTCAAGGTCTTATTATTCAACAGTAGGATTTCTTTATAAAGTATGTTCAGTACAAAGGGAATCCATCCTCTGAAACTTGTAATTGAAAACCTATATATTGTAAAAAATTCACATAGACATCTGGGTGAGGTTAATGTATACGACCACAATATGCTCTTAACTGAGCCTACACATATCAGTAATTAAACATTGAAGTATTATAACATGTATGAGGCAACTACAGTTAAAACCTATATTGGAAAAAACCCCATTATTGGAAAATATTCTTTATATGTAAATTCTAACAGTGATTATCTCTGTACTGTAAATCTAAGACCTCTGAGTATACAAGAGACTGCATATCAAATAAATATGCATAAAATAGAAATAATATTAGGTTTTCATTTGTTTGGTTTTTTTCTGTTTGTTTTTGAGCATCAATGGACCTTTAATTTGGATATATAAATAAGAAAGAATGAAATCAATATGCTGATAAGAAATCCCCTATCAAATTGCTTTCAGAGTCTGCATAAGCTTTCTGCAGTGCATTGGTGTGGATGAGTAGTCTTTCATTTTTTTTTTTTCCTGGTACACCCACATATCTATTTCTGTCCAGCTTCCAAATCTTGTGCAGTCTCAGAATAACATCAAATCAATACACATCCAATACTCTTGCTTTTGCCTCAACAGTAAAGAGCTAATGGTGCTGACAGTCTTTGAAAAGCTTTCCAGTTGGCCCAATATGGAATAAATTATCCTGAAAAAGTAGAAGTCTTTTCCAGCTATGCTATTATTGTAGTATATTCCATCAACAGTATCTATAAGTGTTTAATAATACATTACAGCATTACAGGCTAATGGGCGATAGTACCTTTAGTACAGAAAAACTGGTACATTGCATCTTATTTTTCCTGAGAAAATTACTCCTCAAAGCAGGAACTGTGAATTTTCTATTGCACCTTCAAACACTGAGTCTTTAAGAAATAAACAAATTTAATGTAAAATGCGTGTGTAATTTCCTTAGGAAGCAATTTAGGGAAAAAAAAGGAGTGTAACATTTTGTTCCATTTTCTTAACACAGGTGCTAGCTGTGACTTTTTCAGGAGGGTTCTTAAGCATGTGTCTCACTTTAATTCTGTAAATCTACAGATGCTGATATGACTTCTCATGTATGAGCATGACACACACACGTGCTAAGGGATGCTCTTTTGCCATAAAAGGAGAAAAAAAAAATCTAATTGTGTGTCTTGTTTCTGCTTCCCTGTTCTATTTCTTCTTTGCAAATGTCCTTGCCTTTTTATCCTCCTCCCCCACAGATTTGATTTTTTATCCTCTGGCCTTCTGGTACTTATCTATCTATTTACTTCTCCAGACAGATCATCACACACATTTTGGTGATCAGAGACATCAGATGCAATAGGAGCTTGCCCAATATCCGTTACCTCATTAATGACCACAACCCTCCTGCTCTGCTGCCTCTTCAGCAGTGCCGACACAGTGGCTTGTAGAGCTGTGTAGTGAAACACCTCGGGGTGAAAAAGATTTAATAGGTGTCATTAACAAATTCTGTTCTGAGGTTCCTCATCTGGCTCACCATGCAGTCTCAGCTGTGGCTGGTGTGCAGTTAACTGCAGTTAAACACCACAGAGCAGTGGAAACAGAAGGGCAGTCATGGCAAGGGTCAGGGCTATCACAGGGCAGTGCCTAGCACGGTGTTTCTGACAGTGCTTCCTATCTCAGAAAAGGCCTGAGGACAACACTGCTTTGAGAAATGAACACAGCCTGATTTCCAGATGAGAAGTTGTAAAGTCTGTGGGATAACTAGTGATGTAACTGGGGACAGCTTGACCTCTTCTATTTAGGAGAAAATAGTCTGTACAGCAGTCAAAATTCAAAAGGTCGTGTCTACTGATGATCATAAATAGTTTAAAAATATTATTAAATTCATAGGAATGCAATCTGTAAACAACTGGAGTTTGCTTGTTTATAATGTCTTTAAACTTTTGCCTATAAAATGTTGAGATTCATACTGTACTTATAAACACTTTTTGAGATTCTATGTGAAGTCAAACCTTGATACTGTGATTCCAAGCTATTGAATTGCATTGAAAAATCTGGAGGTCTGTCATAGATATTGTAGATCTCACATAATAGGGGCACTATCATGTTATGTCAATCTTTAAACATGTGGATTTTGTTCCTACTCTTTTTGTACATTTTTTCTGATGATATAGTGAGGCCATCTGTGTGTGCCTAAAGAAATTTACCTGAAGCTTTTGCTAGTAGTACTGTCTGCACTGGAGCAAGATGGAAATTTCCTAAGTCTAAGGTTTTAGAGTGAAACTCCCCAGATAGTTATATAAAAAATATAAAAAAGGATTGTTACAGTTAAGAATCAGAAACTTTTCCCACCAAATGTATGATAATTTTTTTAACAGAAGAGGAATTTTATTATTTGTATGTTATCAACAAAACAATTATTTTCAAACTTGTATTTAGTTTGGATGTTTAGAAAGGAAAACAAACAGTCACTGGATCAAGTATTTATTCTGGCCAATTTTCAGATAACTTTATTCTGAATACTTTTTTAAATAAGAAAAAGATTTTTGCAGATACTCTGTTTTGTGGTTTTAAGTGCTCTTGGCAGGAAGGATAGGTATAGAAAGGACATTCTGTATGGAGCTCTTTGCTCTCAGATTTTACCATTTATTCTCAAGAGCTAGGTATACAGATTAGGAGTGCAAAAAGAATAGAAGGAAATCAACCAAAACCCCCAACAGACACAGAACAGAAATGCCCTAACAAGATTGTTTGTGGGGATTGTAAATCACATGTCTGACTGCAATTAGCACAGGGCTATTGTTCTTTATCAGTTAGTGGATGGAAAACGTCTAATTTCCACTTACCTAACATTGCTTTACTTTCGGTTTGCAACCAGACCATGGCTAGACTTGACAAGATTAAAACTCACCTGAGTAATTACAGCCTATTAGCAAGGCTAAAAGGGCAATGAGAAGGAGAGCCAGAGAAATAAAAAGCATCACTGGTGCTTTAGTGCCAAGAAGGGATGGGAAACTGCAATAAACTTACAGTGAAGCTGGAGTATAGCCAGGAAGATGAGGGCAATATTCTTTCTCTTTTCCCTTATCTAGGATGAATACAATTCTTTTTCCCATGATGCTTTTTTCTTCATTTTAGGAAATTCTTGTTCATTGCACAAACCTCCACAAACAGCATACCTTATCCCAGCTAATCTAATTTCAAAGATATTACCCTGTATGATATTATAGACTAGTATATGCCATACTCCTACGTTGCAAGTAACTGGAACAACTAAGACCTCAGAGCAAGAGAAGTCAATAATTTTCCTAATCGCAAATATGAAAACCTTGCTTCATTCATATTTTGGTAAAAGGGACTTCCTAGACCCTTGAGAGTTTTTGATTGATTTGAACCTTCTTGCCTTTGAAACCCAGCCCTGGAAGTAACATTGAATTAGTAATGAGTAACTGTGATGGTTGACATTAGTAGAAGAAAACAGAAATGGGTAATGTGGAGGTACTTTTTGAGGTTCCCATTGCTATGGTTATATATTATTATCACATAAATAGAATCGTAACATTAATGCTGAGCTTGCTTTGGTTCTGTGTTTCTGTTGCAGTTGGAGTCTATTGTTTGTAGATAAGTGACCCTAATAACTGTGAACACAGAGCAGATGCCCCAAGGTGCCCAGTCCTTTTGGCAAGCAGAAAAGATGTCTCCTCTAATCACTGAGCTCTAATTATATCCGAGTGTTAGGGGGAAAAGACTGCTAGCTGAGATGCATAGGGGTCCAAAGAATACAAGGTTTTAACTCTGTAATGGATCAATTTTAAAATTACCATATTTGAGATGTTCAAGTTTGGAACTAAATTTTTGTCCTTTCTTTGGATTCATGAAGGGTTCTGTTTCTACCAAGAGTATCTGCATACTTTCTCCTGAAGAACATATAAGCTAGTTATTTCTGAATAGCAAAATGTATCCGTCTCCCCACACCATTTCTAATTTTTTCAATTATTCTAAAATTGCCACAAATTAGCATCATCTTACAGGTGAGTATATTAAGGACACAAAGTATTTCTGTAGTGTTGTGTTTTACTTATCCTTCCAACAGTTTCCATAGGTCAGGATTATACCACTTATTCTTCCTCATGGCAAATATATTCATTTATTATTTACTGGGGATTGTAGTTTACAGCAAGGATGCATGAAACTGAAAAGATTGACATCCTAGGGAAGACTAGCTGTACCTATTTGACTATTAGCCTGGAAATGACTGGAGCTGTTTATAATTTGTTGAAATACTTGGAAAAAATTCTGTTCAACGTTTTTTATTATTATTTTGTTGAGAAAAAAACATTGAACCAAACAAAGCAAACTACTTTTGACTAGCAACAAAAAAATGGTGATGAAGGAAAAATAGGAAAAGGAAAGGAAATATAACTGGAGAACTGGAAGCAAAGAGATGGAAAAGCTGGAACAGAAGCAGTTTCTGAATGTTCTTGTGAAATTCTCTCAGTTCCAGGGTTCCACCCAGATACTTAGCTGAAATGTGATCACATTGTATTCGCTAAGACATATGCTTGCTATTTTTCCTCATCCTTTTTATCTGCCTAACTGTTGATAGGAAGAACAACCTCTGTACTTGGTGCTAAAGTGAAGTTGCAGATCTAGCTGATGTTTAGTTTGGTGCTGATGGCTGCCTTCCATTTCCCCCAATGAGAGTTCTCTCTGTTCTGATAAATTATAGTTGTTGCCAATGGACCTTTTCCTTCCCTTTCTTCAGCACTGCAATCCAGCTGTCTACTGAGTACAGGGAAAATAGCTGACTGCCCAAGGTTAAAGCAAGGACTCTTTTCTCTTGCTGGAAAGCTGACAGTGAGCAGAGTAACTCTGCCTGAAGAAAGGGACTTATCCAAAACACTTCTATTAAAAGATCTTTTCATTCCACTTGACATTCATGCATCTACTGGTGGTGGTTATTGAATAACTAAATCCAAGGCAACCATTTTAAATCAAATTAACTCTAGCGGAAACTCAAAATTTTCTGGACATTTTTGACATTGCTTTAACGCATGTGCATGCCTTTACTAGCAGCCTGTTAGACACCATTTTGTTTCAGGAAAGAAAGTTTCTGTTTAAGATGTGAATAATCAAATATCTTCTATATAATTTGTATGTCATCTTAAAGAAAAATCTGAGATTGATGCTGTTGAAATAATTCCAAAATTTGATTCCTAGCCCATCATCTAATCTGCACTCAGCTGGAAGATCTTGTCGTGAAAGGTCAAACCTCAGTGCACCAGAAATTCAGTTTAACAATGACTAGCAACACTATTAGATATGGAATTCTAAAACTTCAGTACTTCAAGACACTGACAAGTATCTTGTGGTTGTAAGAAATACTGTAAAAATAATTATTTAGGAAGGAAAAAAAAATTAAAGGGTGACTTTGCACTTGTCCAGTGTTATTTCTGTCAGTAAATTTTTCTGGATCCTAAGCACTTGCTATAGGTTTTGTCAATCTTAGAGTTTTGTCAAGGAAGTGGTAAATATCCTTTAAATGTCAGAGCAATCAAGAGTCAAAGGAAAGACTCCAGCTGATTCCTCACAGAGCTGAAAGTAAGAATAGCCTCTCTTTGTGCTACTGGTTCACCTATACCCTGCTGCTGGTCGTCTTAATGTAAGTTTGAGCTTCACTGATCTACAGTCAAAACTTTCTTCTGAAGATCAAGAGAGCTAAGAAAGATTAACTTTCCAACATTGTCATAAAGTTTTCCTGCACCAGACATACGGAAGCAAATTGCTATAAAATTGTTAGCTCTGTTAATGACCTTCCAATGAGTATTTTGGTCTGAGATCTAAAAACATCTGCCAGAGCCCAACCACAAGTGTTCCCAATCTCATACAACATTTTCAGTCCTTTTATTAAAAACGCCAAAATGAAATAACATTTTAGCTTCATGAACATTTTAACATTTTAACTTCACTACTCTAATATGCAGAAAGCAGGTGTAAAGTTAATTCAAAAAAAGAAAATTATAAATGTAATGAAAAGACTTTTAGTATGGGAATTCAAGAGTATGTCATTAGTGAAAAAAGGTATTAATATAGAAACAAGAACAGAGCAATTTGTATTTTTTTGCAGTAGCTTAGCATGAGGTTGATTTAAAGATTAGCATCCACATCAGATTGAAATTTGACCATAAACTTATTATTGAACTGATGTGTGTGGTATTTACTTGCTAGTGCTAGACCTGAATTCAATTCCAAGTGACACAGCAGTTGTAAAGGTGGTCCTGCAAATACAGCATTTGAAAGGTATTTCACAAATTTAGAAAGTAAATCAAAATAGCAGACCAGTATAATTTTCTGTGTGATTGACTTTTCTCAGACTGTACCTTACAGGAATTGAAGGACATTGAAGGTAATGATGTAAGACTGGCTGCTGTTACCTTTACATTGAACAATAAATGTTGCTTTTACAGATTGAATTTCTAGTCCTATAGGACTTCAAATTCTTGCCAGAGGGTAAACCACTAACCTATGTGTCTCACGCAGAATTGACATTTATTCATATTTTTAAATCAAAGCTGATTGTTCAAAAATCTCTAAACAATCCTCTGTACACAGGGATCATGTTATGAGCAAGCTTTCTGCCAGAAAAGTATTGGTTTTTCTCAT
The DNA here is from genome assembly GCF_028769735.1 of Zonotrichia leucophrys gambelii. Classification (NCBI taxonomy): domain Eukaryota; kingdom Metazoa; phylum Chordata; class Aves; order Passeriformes; family Passerellidae; genus Zonotrichia; species Zonotrichia leucophrys. Next base: position 20,346,133 of record NC_088173.1, on the reverse strand, counting down.
GCTCTTGACATTATTTGGGACTGACTCTCCATTGGGGATATATTTCCCTAATCTGAGTTCAACTTCTATTAAGAATTAGAAAATTGTGAAGTATCTTTATCCTCCAGTTTCAGTGAACAGTGGGCTAAGCACATACAGCTGTTACGTTTGCGTAGATGCTGCTGGATCATATTCAGGCTTCCTTCTGATTTTAAGTAGTAAATCCAGAAAATGTAACCCAGTAGAACCATTACAATTAAAAAGGAGTTCCTGTTGTATCTCATTATCATATATCTTGGTTGAGTTTTTAAAAGATAAGCCAGTTTAAATCAGATGAGGTTAAAGACTGAACTCCTACATCAGAGGAGCTATATGTGACTCCACAGCAGGATGCTCTCCTTTGCCCCATAGCTATCCATCTCCACTTAAATTACCTGCCAGCAAATACATGCAGTTCACATTTGTTACCATGAAAATGTGAATAAATATTAAATATTGCTTTATTTCCATCCCTTGCTTGAGGCTCAGCAACCATATCACATTGCCACATGCCACTTTTCCTGACCTTGTATCTTGGAGAACTTTGAATATCTTAATGGCTAAGCATGAATGATGCGCAGCAAGAAAAAGTTGGTCAGTCAAGAATCAAATGCTTCTGAAAATGACACTGTTATGGACAGTGAATTATTTTCATTTAGTACCATTACTATTGGTGTTCTGTAAACCAGCTGTTGGCAGTTTTACGTGATCAAACATTTCTGAGGAATAAGCATGCGAAAGGAGTTGAGCACACAGCAAAATTACTAGGTATACCATATTTTAGAAATTTGATTATTACAAAATAATTATGATGAACCCTTATATCATGACAGAAGCATAAAATACTAGTGAGACTGGCTGCTGGCAGTGAGTTGTGACCCATGTACAGATAGGTCTGGCCTTGAATGTGGGTAACTAACTTAAAACTTGAATTTTAGTTTAAGAATGTAAAAGCTCCATAGGTCATTTCTGTCTCCTAGAGAAACAGGACAAAACAGGAACATGAAGGACAAAATTTCTCATTGGTTTTCTACCTGTAAGAGATGAACTTTTTCCTCAAATAGGAAAAGCCCAGTGGAAAGAACATGTTGAAGTGATTATGGTTTTAGCCACTTCTCCCTGCAGCCTTCTAAAAAATTCAGTATGAGCACTATGAAGTAGTGTTGTTGTTATATATATCTTCACAATAGGATTAATTAGTACAGGATCATAGCATCATTTAGATTGGAAAATACCACTATCATGGTCAAGTCCAACAGCTAATTGATGTGAAGAGTAAATTTTTTACATTAAATTCTTCATGGTAGAAACCGTAAACAGGTAAGGGTTATGTAATTACCAAAGTTCATTGTAGAAACAGTAAGTACATTCCAGAAACATTTATTTTTTGGTGCACTGAATGTAAGGTAATATACAGCAAAATGCTACTAAAAACCAGTATGATTTGTTCGTCTAATTCATTTGGTATCTTATTAGAAAGATAAAATTCTGGATAAAGGTATACTTTTGGTACCTTTTTATACCTTTATACTTTCATGTGAATTTAAGCGTATAAAGTTCCAAAAGAAACCCAAGAATGTAAAAAAGGACCAGTTACTCAGTGGTGCATTTTTTGTATTTCTTTTTTTCAGTACAAGACAATAAAAGGGTGTATGAAATGTCCTTCTTGTTTTTAAGTCTCAGACACTGTATAAAAAGTAGAACAATTGAACATGTTGGAACTTAGATTTTGACAAGTCAAAATCTAACTTTGATTTTTACTTGGAAAAAAATGCATTTCAATATGATCATATATGCTGGTTTACTTAAAAATTGTAGCATTATTTATATACTTCATCACATAAAGAAATATAGTATTTATTAAACAGTAATCAATTAGCAATTATATTAAGACTGTTCACAGAAAGCTCAAGTCAAAAATGTTAAACGAGTTCATGCTTCCTCTTCAAATACCTTTTCCAAAGCTTTTTGTGGTGTTCATGCAGCTTTACTCTGGACGTTAAGGCTGCTGCTCATGCCTTAGCTTTATTTAGCCTCTTCAAAGAAGCGAGGGGAGAAGGATCAGACTTCGCTGCTGAGAGTATAGGCTTTTTTCATCTTGCTGTACCTTTGACACAACTCACAGGAAGAGTCCAAGCTGGTGAGGGAAAAGTGCTTTTGAAATTTCTGGGTAACATCTCCTGTGCTGTCTATCTTGTTCTTTCATCCCAGGCACTTTTATTTTCAACATGAATAACTGCCACAATAAATATTCTTCACAAGTTTCAGAGACCATTATTTGCTCGGTTGAATCTTCTCAATGATCTTGACTCAAATATCAAAAACTCTTCACAGAGGTGGGAAAACCTTTTCATTCCCAAGCCAGGGAAACAATTTTGCTGGTATAGCAATTGAGCCAGCTCTGCTATAGAAAAGAATGCAGTTCTTCCATCGCTATGCTGGAAAAAAAAAAAAAAAATCCCAAGTAATTGTTGTCGTTCTTGCGGCTGTGGTTTCTCTTCCATGGTTCTGTTTCAATCTCTGTGACCTTGCAGCTGCTGCAGCCATGTTGCTTTCTCTCAGCAATAAGGCCTTAGCATTTTTTTCCTTTATGCTGTGAAGACTGTGACCCATTGACTTGTTATGATTTTTTTAAAAGCTCTCCATAGAATTTAATCCAGTTGTTCACATCTGGAAAGTAGAAGCATAACTGCCTGAATATTTTTTTTTTCCAGTGGGGGGAATGAGGAGGGGAGGAGAAGTAAAGGAAAGGGTCAGGATTTGGATTTTAATTGCTTTTACTTCTTGCTGAACTAGTTTTATTGATTTGTAGAAATTGAATCTATGCAGTTTTATTCTTCAGACAGTCAAAGTCTAACTTTTCTGTACAAAAATCTTAATAGAAACGTGCAATTATGTGGCTGCCAGCTAAAGAAAATACTTCCATGTTACAACATGCCTTCGTCTGGTTTAAATGCAGCTTGTTCTGGTTACTAGGAGTTTCTCTTGGTTGGAATAGGCTTAACAGGTTGTTGCATTCCAATCAGTCAAATTCTTCTATTTTAGTCAGAATGGATTTGGACAGGTAGCATTAAAAAAAGACTTTTTTTTTTGTGTGTGTGTTCCAGTTTTAAATTTTTAAAAAATATTCATTGATCTAGCACTTTTCCAACCTGTTCTCCAAGCCCAGCACACATTTCTTGTGAGAGAATTAGCTGCAGTGGGAGCTAGTGACCTGAACAGCAAGCGCACATATTTTTACAATCTGGATGTTTTCATTGTGTTAATTAGAATAGAAGACTTGTGAATGCATGATTGTTTATCTGTGTGTAGCAGTACATGACACCACCACATACTTCTCCAAGTATTACAAAAAACAGAAACAAGAGAGAGAAAAATTATTAACAAAGGAGTAATCTGTGTTTAGTAATGGGATCTATAAGCTGAAGCAACCTATAAATCTACAATGTTGACGAAAGTTTATTTATTACTGGGCAGTGTAACCAGTAATGATCCGGGCAGTAGTTTTCTTACTGAGGCAGTAAGAAAATTAGGTGCTTTTACTGGCAAAAAAGCTGGATCACTAGGGAATTATACAATGAGATCTGGGAAATTTAGCATTTTCTTGGTAGTGTAGGGGTGGTGGGGTTAGTCTGAGAAAATGCAAGTCAACATAAACTTTTCTGGTAAAAGAAAAATTTGTGATACAACATAGAGTTTAGTGCTCATGTACGGCTTGAATTTTAACCTGTGATAAGAGGGGACAGCATTTATTTAGCTGCAATGATGGTACTCACTTCTGTATAATTAAATGCGATAATAGCTACATGAATTCATTTGGTTCTGAGTAGCAGGAAAGCAGAAGAATGCTGAAGAAATTCCTTAAGAAGTAAAGAGAATGGTCAAATCTAAGCGTATTTTACATTGTAGCCATACTAAAATGGATAATAATGAAATATAATTATTAAAAGCTGATGAATTTGTCATAATGGCTGATTCTAACTCTTTCCAGGAAACCAGTTCTACACGTATTTTATTAATTCTTAATATTTTATCATCTGATTATTTCCAAGACTTGTCTCTTAATAAATTATTTATTCTGAACATAAGAAAACTTATGGATAATTTGGAGTTGCTCTTAGGGAAAAAGTACTATATAAAAACTATTTTCTAGTAGTTTTTATCAAAAAAACTATCGAGGCCCAACACCTCGCTTTATGCCAATTGTGCCTGAGCTATGAATAAGGAAATATGTAGGTTCACTGTTTATTCAGGAAATTGAATTATTATTATTATTATTATTATTATTATTATTATTATTATAAGAGGGGAATAGAAACAATTTTTGAAAAGACACATAAAGTAAATGGAAGGAAATTAAAAGCCAAAGGGTTTTTTTGTGGTTTTTTTTCTTTTTTTCTCTTGTTTTTAAGATTAGATAAATATATTTTTTTTTCTCTTGCTTGTGAAAAAAAGTGCATAACTTTCATATGAAGCAATGTGTTCTACATGTTAACATTGCTAGGTAGCAATATACAATCTATTTGGACAAGAAAAGCTCAGAAATTATATTTCTAATCTGGCATTTCAAAATTGTTTAAGATTTTTAAAGATATTTTTGTTCTGGCACTGTTCACTTTTCCAGTAAACTGGACATCAAAAGTACTGTAGCTGCATAAACATGAGAAGTATAAGGAAAATATTTTAATTTCCTTTAAAAGGAATCAATAAAAAGTGGGTTATGGATATGTTTGAATATATCTTAGTGAGTTTCAATTACATTTGAGTATATCTTACTGGGAATATGAAATATAATTTGAGCGCACAGCATTTCTCAAGTGTATAATCTGTTATTTTTAGATTGTGACTTTATTAATGGGAAATTTGCTGAGTGAAGACTTTTACCAGAGCTTATATAAAATCAAAGAGTACCCCTTTTCATTTACCAGTGGTGTAAATAGCAGGTTTAGTTTTTTGGGATTGATTTGTTTTTGGTTTTTTTCCTTGACGGCTGGATCAACTCCTATTTGTGGTGCATAGAGTAATGCTATAAAACTACAGGTGTGGTCAGAGGTGTCTCTGAAATGTCAGATGGTTTCATTCAGATAGGAATAAATTTCTAAGTATTAAAGGTAGAAGTATTTCTCCTGGAGCCAAGTTTGTGAATAGCCATTGTATCTTTAGTGGTTTGAATACTTGAAATTTTGAAGGAAATGAAAAATGTTACCAGAATTTGAAGTCTTGGTTTATCAGTACTTTTTCATAACAGCAAATTCAGATTTAGTAAACTGATTGTGCTTAATAATAGCATGGAAATCACCTACATAATTTCTGAGTCAGCAGGATAAGACTGAGCTGTGCTGCCCTTTGTAAAAGCTGTGAATTTGCTTTCTGCTCATTTCCAGGACAAGCAACAAAAGTTTAGCATCATATCTGTGATATGATCCTGAGCAATTTTGCTTATTTCAGGTAGTTCTAGGTTGTTCCTCTCTAAATAGAAAACAGCATTGTAATTTCATTGGTATGGAGCTAGGGAAATTCAGTTGCCTGGGAAAGCATTTTGTGCTGCTTTTGGTTTTGCTCAAAAATAGGAGTGGCCAATTCTAAAGGGAAAGGGTGTGTATACTTTTATCCAGGATGGTAATTTTTTAAACATGTTTTATAAAAGAGTAAGTTAATAAGTGTTTTATTCAATACACAATTGTAAAGTTAAAAATTAAATCCTAATCTAAAGCCTATAAAAGGAAGCACACATCAGAGATTCAGTCCTACAGATGAAAACTCTTATCACTGAGATGAACAAAACTGAAATAATTGTCGCAAGTACTAAGGCAGCTTTTTGCCCTTGTGAGGTTTCTAAAATAAAGAAAAGACCTGTGCAAGAATTTTTGTATAAAAGTCTAACCACAATTTAAAAGATGTTCGTGACTCACACCGACCTTTTCATCTCACATGTGTTATGACTGTGGCTTAGATGAACAAACTCAGATGTAGTATCTGAGTGAATAACAGTGGAAGTGGCCAGAAAGACAGGGGCTTGGACCATCAGTGGGAATTGTGTCTTTCTGCTGCTTCTAAAGGAAGATGGATTTTGACTTTGAACATATCACAGCCCCTTCAGAATGATCCAACTTGCTTTAAAAACCAAAGATCTTTACTGTAAAAGTATTATATTGTCTTTACTGTTTCCTGTTTTTTTATCAGTTTAGTGGCTTTTAGATTTTTAACTATGAGGTTTAGGATTGGCAATGATTGAGGAGCAGTCAGTTTTCTTTGTTTGTTTTCAAATAAAATCTCCTGGTTTGAATACCCATGTCCTGAAGATTGCAAAATACTGATCACTATTGCAGTGTGTCCCCTAAGAGAGGAAACACTGCTGTGAGGACCCTGCAGCCAGAGAAGGTGCTGAGCACTCCCTAGAGCTCTTCTCTGGCTGGGAATGCAAGTGCTCCTGCAGCACAGAAACAGGGGGAATATGCCTTTTAATAAATGGAAGAACTTGAGGGAAACAAAATGACATCTGCGTCTTTTCTGTACTGCTGTTGCATATACAACAGTTGACAGTCCTCCAAAAAATGAAGCAAATGTTTCAGAAGTCTCACTGTAAATTTTATCTGCTCATTTATGGATGGAACATGAATTAAATGAAGCGAGTCCTTCCAGTCTGCGGTTCTCCCATGACTAGATAAATAACAATAAAAGAATTAAAAACAGTGTTGCCCTGGGGACAGTAAGTCTCTCAAGATTACTAGTTTGTATTTTTACAGTGTCAGCAAGGATGTAGATTTGTAAATATCCCAGACTACCCAAAAGGGCAATAAGTTATTCCCCTTTTGTTGTTTTCTTACGTAATATACTTCCTTATTTTCATAGAGGAGGAAATATAATGCTGAGAACCAGTGCTAGAAGTTGCCTACTCAGAGTCTTTCTCATAAATATGAGTGAGTCAGAAGTTGCCAATTTGTTCAGGAAAAGCTATGTAAGACCAGCACAGAGAGATGAAAGAAATGTATTTTCTTAAGGATGCCTTGTACTACCAGAGTTTTAAGGGCTGAATAATTATAAAGGTCAGAAGTTAATCTTTGTTTTCAGGATAAAAACTCTGCTTTGGGAAAAAACTTGAGTCATTTACTGTCAGTAGTGACAGCTTGGATTACATTCATTTATAGCTTGTATTCTGCCATTCATTGTTGTGCTATTATATTGAAATGACAGTGTCATAGGAAAGCATGTGTAACAAAGCCTGTACTAAAGGATGTAGGTATCTTTGAGGAGTCATTAAAGTCAAAAAGTGTTCTAATGTTAATCTCAGTGAAGGTATCATTTCCACCCAGCCCATCTCTAGACCACTGCCAGTCTTAAAATGACGGATTGGGCTGGGGTTTCCAGTAAAAAACCCTTCTCAATTTGTAACTAAATTCCTTCTTTGTGTGTCTTGTTTCTGCCATCATCTTAGCTGTTCGTGTCCAGGAAGCTTTTCAACTGACTGGCTGCTGAAATGCTTCTCTAGTACCTCTTCTCTAGACTCCGTGGACTCAGTTTGGTTGCCTAAACTTCCCTATTTGGTGCCATATGGACTGCTGTGATGTATATAAAACACTGGTGCAAGAGATATAGAAGGAAGATGAAAGAATTTATGAGAATTTAGTTCAGTGAGCTCTTGGTTACACTATGGCTAGTTTATAAGGATATTAAAACACCATCCCACAAAAAAAAAAAAAAAAAAACAGTTTCAGAAAAGCCTTTGTATTTTATTCAGTCATTTTCTGATTTAAAGTCTTTGAAGTATTTGTTTTGAAAGCATAATTTTGCTATTAAAATGAACACTAATTATTGCAAATAAAAATGGGGCTTAAATTCTATACATAATATTGAAATTATGGAAGACAAATTCTTTTTTATTATTTTATGAACTTCAAAAAATATTTATTTTGTTTCAGTCTGACCACATCTCCTGCATTGTGTTCATTAGTTCAAGACCTGACTTAATATAAATTTCCCCTTTTTCCAGCCTTTGACTTTCCCACAGAAATACTACTGCAGAATTTCTTTCAGAGTAATTCTCTTACAATTTCTTCCAATCTGAATGACTGGTGGGGTTTAAAACACCCTGTTTTCCTTTGCATCTTGTCAAGTTTGGAGGCCATGGTTTGAGCCAGTGCAGTGCCCCATGGTGTTGTCAGACCTCTTAATCCTACCCAGTCTTGTGTTACTGATCTGGGCTCTGGCAAGGACGTGTGGATTCCAGGGCCTGCCAGGTAGTTGAATATTAAAACAAATATCTCAAGAGGTATTGAAGCTCTTATCTTCAACGTTAGCTCCCACTCAGCTCTGAGTGCTTGGGCTTTAACTGGGTGGGATGAATTCTCTTGTCAGGAAGAGAATGGCATGCCAGAATAGTTCTGCTCTGGATAATGGCATTTTCTCACATTTTGTGGCCTTGGTGTGAAGTTCTGATGCCATTTAGTAATAATTTTCCTTCAATTGAGTTGGCTCTAGATTTGGTCTTATTTTTTTTCTTGGGACTGGAGCTATGTCAGGTTTTCTATATTTTTCATATAGAAACTTTGGTCAGTGCTTTGCCAAGATAAATAATTCTCTTAGGGAACATAAATTGAAATGTTTTCATCTCCTCTGACTCTAAATGATCTACTGATCTGTTTATCTAATCAGCCTGTTTTCTTTCTTATCTATTATGTTGACATCTGAATTTTCATCTGTTATGTGATAAATTAAACTTAAACTACTGCCCTCTAGCACTTCAGTATTCTGTCAAACTTCCCTCTCTGTTTCTAACCTACAAGAGATGTTTCAACAGTGGACTTTGAAATAATCCCAGACTGACTTAAATTATTTTTTTATTCAAATTTCAGTTTTCAAAACTAATGCCCATTTAGAGGGAATTATCTTTCTAGTAAGTATCTCTAAAAATCAGGTTACATTTAGGTCAGTGCTTTCCATTGGTGACACTATTCCATAGAAGTGCCAGTGTTATTAAATATTGTATTAAGATTTTTATATTTAAAATCAGTCTTCTTATCAATTTTATTTGCAAAACCAGAAGTAAAGCACTCAATTCAGTCTTGTGGGATGACACAAAATTATAAATTCAAACCAAAAAAACCCCAAAAATCAAAACAAAAGAAAAGCAGGACAGCAGAAAAGTTTGCAGTGAAAATATTGCTTTCTCAGTGTAGTTTTACTACACGTTAGTCATACTTTGTCATCTTAGTTAATGGGCATCAACTGAAGGGACCTGGATTACTGTCCGATAGGTACAATTGCTCCTATTGCCCATTTCTTACGGTGTGGGGTGTTTTATTTGCTATGCTAGAACTGTAAGGTTCCTGCTTTCTGACTATTTTACTGTGCCCTGTTTGAGTAACCTGTAGGATTGTCCCCATTCAGGTTACTCACATAGGTAAGCACAGTTTAATCCTTCTGAAGTGTTAGAATCCCATTGTATTCAAAAGTTTTTTGACTTTGTGGGCTTTTTTCCCGATTTTATTTTTCCGAGGAAGTAAAACATCTTCATGAGAAAAGGATAGTTCTGTGGTTGAGGCAGTGTACTGCAAACCACAGTGATTGGTCTAACCTCTGTAATATCATCCTCAGCCAAATTTGTTTGGGTTGTTTGAGGGTGTTTTTTTGGGGTTTTTTTTTGGGTTTTTTTCGTTTTTTTTTTTTTTTTTTTTTTTTAATTAAGAAGAAGGTCTTCTGATTAGATAGAGAACAGGTCAGAGCTTTACATCCTTTTTTTTCCCACAGTTTTCTATTTCAGCTCTGTATGACTCTGTATATCCTGCCTCCTAGTGCCTCAGAAAAGGGGGAATCAATTCACCGAGGCAGTGGTAGAAACTTCAAAGAATGAGTCCCCGGCACAACTGAACTGAGAAAATTTGATTCATGCTTGAAATAGTTCAGTCATGGCCTGGATACTGGCATCTGTATTTACTATTCTTAGTGTGCCTGCATATATTTGTTCTATATAAAAGGGAATAAGTATTATGTGCAGGATTAACGTTAGTAAGAAATAATGAGATGAAAGATTCCACGGAGCTAAAAATTGTTTTGAGTATGGTTAAGTCCTGATTTTTATTTTTTTTCCCCTTGGATATGACTGAATTTCCCTACTAGACTGAAACTAGGTCAATGAGCAGATAATTTATTCACATAAGTATTTTTTAGGGTTGTTGGCTTCACTATTTTTCTTGTTTGTCATGATATATATTAATGAGATTTTGATATGTTCAACCAATTTCCATTGGCAACTAGATTTGCACAGTTATCTATTATGTGCATAGTAAAGAAGGAGCAGGTCTTGCAAGGTACTGAATGGTGTAAAATTTCCCTGACACCAGTAAAGGTCAGCATTTTCATTGCCTCCCAGGATTGTAATGGAATATATAAAAATATTTTATTGCTCCATTTTAATATTTATGGTTTTGCCTTTCATGCGTGGGATTTGAAACCACACTACAAAGTGACAATGAAATGTGAAACTTTCAGGAGGTTGATTTTTGTGTTGAAGGCATTGTAGTATTCCTGTTGAAAAAAGTGGTAATGGACTCCAATTAGTATCTGGGCTGCAAAGAAACAGAATTATTCTTCTGAATCCAGATGGCTCATAAAAAATATACAGTCCAAACAGTTTTTATTGGTTGGTGGCCACAGAACCTAATTTTTCCCTGGATCAGATCTATGCTGGCTTTTTGATACTTTTTCTTAATACTCTTTAACAGTTCAGCGTAATCTAATTTTGATGTTTAATATTTCTTTGTTTAAACAGTATCTCATTTTAAGAAAAATATTTTAAAGGGCATAATTGCACTCTCAGGTTTACATGAACATTTTGTGAAATAAGATACATGTTAAATTAGTACTGGTCAGAAATTAACTATTACCATGAGGCCTCTGTGTTTCCTCTGTGTTTAAGCACTAAAATGGTGAAACTCAAGAAAATATCTAACTTCCACCTCTTCTAACAACACAGAAGTGTTGGCTGCACTTTCAGCCAACCTTATGCCATTTAAAAAAACTGAAGAGAAATGCTATGTTTACTACAATTAGTAGCAGATTGAAATAATTTCCTGTAGAAAAGCTACTCATGAAAGCAGACTCCATCTTCAAAAGCACTGAATCAAATCCCCTCCTGTCCAGCTCATAGGATTTCTTCCTGGAATCTCACTGCACCCTATGATAAAAATCCAAAGACTGAGATATTATGTGAAGTTTTTTTCCTGTCCACTTTACTTGAGGGCCACTAAGTTATCCATCAGCTTATTTGTTACTGGCTACAAATTTACATTCAGAGCATAGAACAAAATCATAGAATAGTTTGCATTGGAAGGGACCTTTAAAGGTCCAAAACCCCTGCAGTGAGCAGGGCCATCTTCAACCACACCAGGTTGCTCAGAGCACTGTCCAGACTGGCCTTGAATGTTCCCAGGGATGGGCAACTACCACCTCTCTGGGCAACCTATTCCAGTGTTTCATCACACTCATTGTAGAAAAATGTATTCCTTATGCATATGTAATGCACACCTGAAATGAAATGTAATGTATACCTGTTCTAAAGTAACCCATCTTCATTTCAAAATTATCCCTTGTCCTATTTTGACAGACCTTGCTAAAAGTTTTGTCCCCTTTGTAATTTTATGTTATTTTATCCAGCAGCTGACCAAACCTTAGTGATTTTATAGTATTTTTATCCAGCAGTTGACCAAAACTTACTTGCCAAACCTGCTTTCTCTCCTTCCCTTCTTCCCATCCCCTAAACTAATGCTTTTCCAGGATCTTGGAAAATATTTCTATTATTGGAGGAGAGTTTTGGAGTACAATCAAAACCAAATAAAAATATTGAATCTACTTTAGCTTTTTCCAACAAATGTTTCAATTTTTTACCTGAAATCACAAAGGAACTTAAGTGCCATTCACAAGGTGAGGCCCAAGGCATAAGAAGTGTTTATATCCTTTAAATTCTTAGGCAGTATACAGACCAAAGTAGATATCTAAATACAAGTGTGAGGAAGGTGTTCCAATTTCCAGAATTTAGAGTAATAAGACATTACTGTTTCTTCTATTAGTAGTAGTCCTCCACTATTCAGTGATTTAGAATTTGAATTTACTTTCTGAGAACATTATCTTTCAATATGCTAACTGCTTCAATTCAAACTAGAGTTAATGATGAATGCTGTACCCTTTCCACAGGCTATGTTTCTAGAGAAAGAGATATTATCCAGCCCTCTATCCTCACCTGATTTTTTTGGGGAAGAGAATCATGCTAATGTTTCTTTGTATGCTGGCAGCAAAATAGAAAGAACATGCAATCTGAGATCTCTTTTTTATATATGCTAAATACACTCAATATTTTCCTTATATATTGTGGGCAAAGTAGATGACTTACAAGGAAAATTTTTCCAATTTTCTATGAAATAAGTACTTTCAAATAAAGTTGTATTATTTTTTATCTCATGTACGTGATATTATGTTTTAAATCGGAGAAAGGTAATAGCAAACTCACTGTGTCATGCAAACCAGACCTTTTAAACATGTAGAATGATAGTAGAAGGATCCTATGCTTTTTAATTGAGCTTATTGAAGAGGTCAGTATTTATAAAGTGGATTAAACGTTCCTCTGGCAAGGAATTAAAATTTCCCTTTATTTTTGGCTTCTCTTGTTTCGTTAACTGCTATCAGTTCTTGAAGGTGCATCTTTAATAACTCTTCTCCACTAGTGCTCAGTGTCGTTCACAAGCAATTTAGCACTGCAATATTTGAATGAGGGCTGCAATTGATGGGAATAATGTTCAAAGAGACCTGGCATAATCCTCAAGGAGCTGTGTGTCATATATTCTGGTATGAGATGCAGGCCTCTCAAACCCAGCCCTGCTCCTTTGCCACAGATCAAGGAACAGACAAGAAGAGATTCAGGGTTAGGGTCTGTAGAACATAGAAGGTTATATGTCAGAGTAAAGTGTAATTTTTGTAGTTTTATAGGGGTGTCTTCAACACTTTGACTGATGGTATTAGCATAGTAGAATTATTCAGTGTGACTAATATTTATATTTTAGTCTGCATTCTAATTTAGGATGTCCTATCAGCCTCCTGACAAAGGGACGTTTCAAACTTATTTCCTTAGGTGAGAAGCATAAGGAGGTACTTAAGTCTTGTACCAACACAGAAATATGGAAGGGTATTAGTACTAATGTTTAAGAGATAAAAAATCACTGAATTATTTAATCCCTATCTGATTTGCTCAATAGAATATGTCATACAGAACAAAATACTAATTTGCCATGTTACTTTTGCAAAGTAATTTCTCACTTCAAAAAAACCCCACACCCCATTGCTCTTGTTTTAAGTATTACTGGCTCAAACAAATGTATGAAAACGAAATTGTCATGAATACTCTCTTGCTAAACAGACTATGCTCTTTGTGAGTTCAAAGGCTAAACTATTGCCAGAATGAAATTTAAACTTGTCTCTGCTAAACATCTGTGCTCTCAGATTTACCAGTGACGCGTCCCTTTGACCTGTTTCATTTGAACTTTGCTGGAAATGAATTTTCAAACTACTAAATCTAACTTCAGGGTGTGAATCACTACGGGGTGATGATAGGTAATTGGATGGTGAACTCACAAGGGGCATGAGAGTACCGGAGCTCATATGTTCTCAAATGAAAGAACAAAAAATGTTAGGGTTGCAAGTTAGGGATGGGTGAGGGTGGAGTTTCTCTTTATTGTAAAGAAAGCAGATTTTTGCAATGTGTTTTTTTATGACAGTTAATTTTTATATCAACAGGTGAAGTTTTTTTATGCATCATGTATTAATATAAGTGATGATAACACAGAAACATGCTGGATGGATGAAACATTCTTATTTATAGCAGGCAAATACACCTCTCTAAGCAGATTTTTTGACTAGAATAAGCATGAATGTATTCTGCTGTTGCAGTACTTGTAACACTCAAGAATCCTTAGGACCTCTGCATGGCCTGACCTGGGAGAGGGTAATCCTTGCCCACAGACTACCAGGCAGCTCATCAGGCACTGTGTACTTAGTGGAGAAAATAGCAGAGTGTGGGATAGACTATGTGACATATACATACTCATCTTGAAAACATGAGCTCTACTCTAGTTCTGCTGCTTTTATTTCTACAGGAAAGAGGCAGGATTTGCCTCTGTGCTGATGAAATCTGCTTGTAAAATCATTCTTTTTAGAGCCATCCAGTGCTGCTAATAAAATAGGTTTGCCCTGTATTTTCTGAAACTTGGGAAAACTCATCAGCCTTGGGTTTCCCCAAGGTTTTTGTAGCTGTGTCAAGTTTTCCTTTTGGTAGCAGTCCTACCTACATGACGGGTTTGCCGGTGTTTTGAAACAGAGAATCTATCTGCTATGTGTGTTTGCAATCTTGTTTCCATCTGAAATTACTTGTGTTAATGATTTTTTTGCCTGATGCAATTGCCAGTCTTCTGCTGGGAATGCATGATCAGTGTGTTTCCGTGTAGATGTAGGTTCTTAAGCAAAGTGTGTATTGCTCCACAGGGAGCCAGACGGGTGACAAGCGGGTGAGGTTTATTGTTGCAGTGAACTATACTAATGGGGATTCAAAACAGAGCGGAAAGGGACGCTTTGGGATTCATTCAACAACATGCATAACCTTGGCACAGATCCCAGTGTATCGGTGTTGAACTGAATAAAACAAATATTGGATTGCTGAACAGAGCTTTCTGAAGTGTCTTGCATGTGTTTCTGCTTTACATGGTAAATATTTGTAGATCTGTTTTTAGTTAATATTATTGACACAGATTAGGTGAGGAAAAGAGACCCAAACTCAAAAAACATTCAGAAGCTTGCTTAAACTATTAGTTTATCCCTTCTAATGCTCTGTGATACTACTTCAGTATGTATTTATTTCTGTGGAAATACCAGAGTGTCTGATATGTGTTTCCTAACCATACCATATTTAATAGCACTTCTGAGAGACAAGCTTACTGTATGATTGATATCATATTTTTACTGAAGACACAATGAAAAACAAGAAAGAAAAAGTATGAAAACTCTTAGTACAACTTTGAGACTTACTTCTTTTATGTTGTATTGAGTGATTGGAAGAAAAGGAGGATGAGAAACTGTGTCCTGTCTTCTAATTTAAAAGAAAAAAAAAATCTAAATATTCCACTGAAACTTCTTTTTAGAGCTCTTCTTCTTTCTCCCTGCCCCCCTGAAGAAGTTCACTGCACTCTCGTCCCTAAATATTAAGGTCAGTGTAGGTTTTCCTATTAAGGAAGCCCATCTGTACAGATTTTTAATCAGTAACTGCTCTTTCCTAACCGAAAGGCAAAATTGCTTCAGCAGCACCTCCCTCTCTGTTACCTTCTCCCACACAGGCAGGCTGGGCTGCAATAGCATTTGGCACTTTTTTCAGATATTTTTCTGTAATTACTTGTGCCTGTTTTCTTTCTCATGTTAGCCTGTGTGAGAATGGCTTACAACTATGTTTATAGAAACAATGCTTTGTAGAAAAGACCCAAAAATAATGCAGATGTTATGTTACTAATTTATGAGCTGCTATTGTGAATTTGGAGGTAGAGTTTTATTAAGAGCACTTGTGCAAATAGTCATGGTTGATACCATGAGGGCTGAAGCATGGTGTCTTCAAAGCCCCTAAATACAAATGGCACTGCTCAGCCTGTTGCTGCAGACTGACTTTGGAAGCTTTGGCAGCATATGGCTTTTAAAATTTCCTTATCATGAACATTAAGCTGGATAATTGAAACACTCTAGCTCTTCTGCAAGAGCAGAAGAAAGTTAGCTCAAGCACTAAGCAGAGACCAACGCTTTGTGTGTCCTGCCTGTCTTTGCTCAGCAGCCTCTGCGCTGCTGTGTAAATAGCACTGCTGCAGTGGTAGTCCTACCTGGACAGCAGTGCCAGTGAATAGTTCACAGGGAGCTCTTCAGAACCCAGAAGTAGACACCCCTTCTCTGTCTCTGGGATTGCTCTGCAGCAGCTGTTGTTGATAAGAAACTCCTGTGTTCTTGGAGATGGAGCAAGCATTACAGGTGGTGGATGGATCTCCCTTGAGGGATGTGCACAAGAGTGCAGTTGAAACATGACCTGTCCATTGCAATACCTCCTGTCTGAGAGTCTAAAAAAAATCCCTTTCCAATCTTATTTTCAAACATGCAGTCAATGCATGAGCTGGCCAGTGAGCTGGCAGCCTATGTTTCTCTTCAACTGCATCCTTACATCTAAGAAAAAAAAAAATCAAACCCCATCTGATTTTATGAGAAATCAAAGCTATCTTTTTTTGAACGCACTTCTTTCTCTACTGAGATTATCAGGACAAATATAAGGCAGACAGAAGCTATATTAAAAGGTGCTCATATAAGAGTAAATATTAAACATAAATCATATTTCCATTTCCATTTTTCTAAAACTGCTAATGAGAAATACCTGCTAAGCTGCCTTCATGTTACATTCAGATTTCCTTGTTCAATATCCATATTTCATAAATGTTGTGTTCTGAGGTTTAGAATCTAGAAACCTAGAGTCCTGGGAGAAGTGCAGGTTTCTGGGATGCAATAGTAAGCAATACATTACAGGAAAGTGTGGCTATGGAGTAGAAGAAGATAGAGCTCGTGAGGAGAAACAAACAAGGCAGGCATATGTGGCATCTATACACATTCACAACACCTGACCTTGTCAAACTGTGATCTCTTTAGTGAAAAACTTGCTGAAATGAAAACAAATTTTAAACTTCAGTATGTGAGATTGCACCTTAAAAGATGAATATTTTCTGTTTTGTAAGTTGATTAGTGGTTTGATGTGCATTCAGCACATCAGACAGGGCATAGTAATGGTTTCTAGCCCTACTCAGGCTATTATTATTGGCATATTCTTTCACCAGTATGTAATCACTTTGGCAAACAGTGTGGCCAATAGTGATTCTGGCTGATGAGTGTAGGAAAAGTTCATTGGCTAGCTAAATCCTGTCAAAATTTCCCTTACACATAATTTGGCTGGTGGGGTTTCAAAAATTGCTCTGTAACAGATCCTTTTGCACCAAGCCATGCATGACTCTGTGTTATTTACAATTAAAACCAAGTCATTTGGGACCTGAAATACCATTTCCTGATTCAACTTGTATTTGTACCTACGCGTCTGATTATTATTGTTATAATTTTAACTTTATACCTACAAGTTTTCATTTTGATTGAAATTTTATTGTCTAAAACCCACTCCCAGGAAAAGGGAGAAATACTGATTTTCCTATTCTTTGGTTTTTTTTCTTTTCTTTAAAACAAAACTCAAAGTAGTTAAGATCAAATGGGAAACCTTAATAGATTTAGTTTCCAACTCAATGAGGAGGCCACTCACAGAAAAGTGTTAGTAAAATGGAAGTTATGAGAGGAACAGTTTTCTCATTGTAGTACCTTCCCTTAAAAGGGACAACAGCACACAGTGAAAAGCAGCATCCTTTTGTATGACAAGCAAGAAATGACAAGCAAGTTCCTGTGGTCCCAGAGCAGCAGTGGGGATCTTTATCCGCACTCAGCTGGGCCAGGACTGAGCAGCGCTTGCCTTCAGTGGGCTGCCCAGGGCAGTGAGGGCTCAAGAACGTGTTGGAGGTGTGTGTCCTGCTCCCTGCAGAGACTGACAAGGCTGTGGGAGAGCCCAGGGAATCTCTGAAAGCCTCATTTTATAAGGACGGGATCCAGCCTTATTGGCTCTGGTGCTTTTGGCCATCAGCTTTCTCATAAATTGTTTCAGAGGAGCGGAATGACAGGAAGGTGGCTTTCGACCAATTGAAAAATGTATTTTCTGATTCAGTGGTGAAATACCCAGAGAGCTCTCTCTTCCAGGCCTTGATGTTGGCATGTGGACCTCTAGCCTCAAGACAAATGTTCATAGATTATGACAAGCTACATCTCTACCACAGGAATTCTTGGAAATTTTGAGCTGTACCCCACTGGTGACCGATATCCCTGGGCCTGCATGTGGCTTTCAGCTTCAGACTCGCCCTGGTGTTGTTGAATGGTCTGTGCGTGCCAGCTCTGCTGATGTCTTCTCATTTTGCTACTTGGAAATGGTCCTAGAAGGAAACCTCTAGATGCAGGTAGGGCCTGTTGTGCAGATCTCTGATCTCTGTCAGCCATGATGCAGGTAGGGCCTGTTGTGCAGAAGGAAACCTCTAGATGCAGGTAGGGCCTGTTGTGCAGATCTCTGATCTCTGTCAGCCATGATGCAGGTAGGGCCTGTTGTGCAGAAGGAAACATCTAGATGCAGGTAGGGCCTGTTGTGCAGATCTCTGATCTCTGTCAACCATGACAGCAGTATGTGTGAGGGGAAGGAGCCTTGGTGGATGGCTCTTCTGGTTGTGTCCTGTGGCACTGGGACATGAAGGACACAGCATGTTTTAAGACACACTGACATATTAATTTTGGGCAGGCTGTGAAAAAAAGAAATTGAAGCAGGTTGTGTTGACACCTTCTGTAGATTTAGGACACCAACCAGCATGTCTTCTTAGCACCTGGTTTTCCTTAACATACTACCTCTGTATTTCCCTTTAGAGTGGAGTCCAGACAAAAAGGAATAGAAACACACTGGATGGCTGTGGAGATGGGCAAGTGATACTCTACCATGGCAGTGTAAATGCAGCTCAAAGCTACTGCAACAGTTCAACAAATATAGGCACAGGCAGCAGCTGAACAGTGGTTGGAGGATTCTGCCTAGTTCTTCTTATTTTGCCTCAGATGCTTAGGAAAATTTCATAGTTATTAGGTTACTGAACTGATTTTCACCCGCCATTTTGTCTTAAGTTGGAACAAATATCATGGAAATCAGCCTGACAGTAAGCATTTGGTCCCTCAGCACAGCAGTTCAACAATGTCTGTGGACAGTCAGACAGAGGCAGATGCCTGTTGTATGTGCCATGCAGGAGCACCAGAATACACCCCTGGTACCAAAATGGCTCAGAGAATCTCCCATCATACAGCACTGTGCACTGCAGATACACCCAAAGTATCTAGGCCAGGGCAGGCAGTCCCTCTTCCAATGTTTAGTAAATCTGTCCCCCTGTGTTTTGACCAGTACAGAAGTGTTTAAAATGCTGTAGTCCTTTGGGGTTTATTGAAGTATTTCATTTTATAAAGTGTGCTCATGGAAGGCAGGTTTTGCTGTCATCACTACAGATGCAGATCTCATCACTGCATCACTGAAGGTTGCTCTTGGGACTCGTACCAGAACACTTTGTCCTTGCATTCCTAAATAGAGATGCAGGAGGTTTCAAAACTCCTCATTCACATCTTAATGTTTTTAAACTCCTTGCTACCATATTTTTAGTGATACCACATATGAAATGAATACTCTGTGACACTTTCTGTATTTATGTATTCCCAAGCTTTGAACACGCTTGGAGCTAACCTTGTACTTCAGCATCCAGTCCATTTAAAATATATTTCACAGTCTTATTTTTCTTCATCAGAAGCATCTAGCTACTGCTTGAGGCATTTATAAATTATTCGTAGAAGCACATGCAAAAATTATATTGGATCAATATTCACAAACCAGCAAGGTTTCAAATAACATGTAGGCATTTTGCTCTAAGCTATTAAGTCTGTTCCAGTTTTGAAAGAACTATTACTTTTAAATCCTTATAAATCTGTGGGAAATGATAATATTGATCCTTTTATTTTTGTCTTGCTGCACATTTAATTTGTATCCTACAGAGTGCACTATATAACTTTTCCTAAAGTAAACAGGACAGGATCATCTATACAGAAAAGAGTTGTGATATATTGCATGTATAAAATAGCTTTATAGTTGAACAATGATTAAAAATAAAATGTGCATTGGACCAATCTCATATTTCTGTGTTCCTACACACCGTCAAGAATCCCTAAGAAATGCGCTTATCAAGAATTGACAGAGTATTATGCAAACATTGACTTTTTATTGTAACTTCAATCTGGATTTATGCCTGAAAACCTCTGCTATATTGTTATTTTGAGTAATGAGAGGCATTTATAATGCACTGAAGCATGAACAAATTTTGAAGGCAACTGTTATATCTCTCTGAGGTCTTTAGCATGCTGAGAGCCTGCAGTTGAAGTCTTCCAGGCCCAAGGATTTCTACAACAGATACATTTCAGATTTTTTAACATACGAATTAGGGATTTTGTTTTTTACTCTATCGGGACGTATTTTAAGCACTCCAGTCATTCTGAACATGGCCTGGGATTTGAGGTTAATTCAGATCCAGATTCACAGTTTCCTGAATTATACACATATGCAGAAAAAAAGTAAGGAAGTAATCTAGAAGGAAACCAGGTACATTTATGATCAGACCTGTTTTTCCCAGGAATTTTGTTGTAAAGACATATTCCTGGGAGGTAGTTAATTTTCAAGTAAGTAGCATTTTTGTTTAGGGCAACATTCTGTCAGAAAATGTAGAGCTGTCATCAGCAGGTTTTGCTGCCGTGCTTAGAAATGACTGGTGAAGGTCTCAACATTTCTGTGTAGAGAATGGCACTGTTTTCCTTTGCAGTATCAGTTAAGCACAGACAAAAGCTTCAGTTTCCTTTACAGCAGCCTGCTGGGACCGCTGAGTATCCTCTCTAGCTCACACTCATGCATTTGGAAAACCCAATTTTCCCCACATCTGCTACAGGGAAGACAAGCATGTTGTTAGGCATTTAGCTCATCATGTGATAAATGTTTGAGCAGAAGAGGGGGATAATGGCTTACTCTTCCTCTTCCAATCTGTATAAATAGTTCCAGAGATGCTGATGGCTCTGTCACCTATATCAATGACTGTTTTTTAAATTTAAATCTAAGGGCAAGTGCTGTCCTCTTTTAATGCAGTTCTCATTTTTACTGACAGAATTCTGGACAGAAGCAAAAAGTAGTGTTGCCTTAATTTGGGCCTAGACTGGAAAGACAGAACAGTCTTTTGCTTTTCTTCATAATTCTATTAGCAGCCCATATGATGACTCCAAATGCTTTTTTCCTCAACAGCTTTACTAATGCCCTGACAAATTGGGATGATTTACACCAAAAATTATCTATGTTACTAGACCTTTAGGGTAGGACATATAATTTTTTGTTTATACATACTTGGGTATTTGTGATGTTCAAACAAAAAATAATATATCTGTAATGGTTTGCAGTGACACATCTGTAAGAAGTGTCACAGCAGAGGAAGTGTCAAAATTCCCTGAGCTCTCTTTTGAACAAATCCCAGTATAAACCTTTCATTGAAGAGTAGACCAGTCACAAACTCAAGTTTTATATTGGATTTCTGTAAAAAAGGCATGATGGCTTTCTGCACTGGAAATTCAAATGCCTGGCAGATGGACTGTGCTCAATTTCCAAGCCAAAGAATGGGGACTTTCTTAATTGCCAGTAGTGCAACTGAGGCAAGTGCATGTAATTCAGGAAGAGTATAAAGGTGCTGACCTTAGAATTAAAATAGAGAATATTTAATGTACAGCTAGAAGGAAAAAAAATTCTGTTGGAGTAAAGGAAATATTATTTGGTCTTCTTTTATCTTATCATTAGTTAAGCAAGTGAGAACTAAAATTCAAAGGGTGAAGGCGTCAAGCACTGTTTGATGAACTACCTGGCCAGTATCTTCACAGATTAGCGCTGCATTTTCACACTGATACAGATATCATTTTCCATTTTGTTGATGTATGTCGTTGAATTTCATAGCAGCTCAGGAGTATTTTGCCGATGAGAACAGACAAAAATTAATTTAGATGTAGTTGAAAAGGTAACTGCATTTTTTTCATGGAATAGTACAGGCTTATTTTTTAGAAAATATCTTGATAAATACCACTTTTAATTATGTTTTTTAATGGGAAACTACAGTAGAATGTACATAATTTTTTTTAAAGCTCTGTGTTTTCAGTTTTAACTTTTATTTTCCTTTTCTTCCCTCATTAAAAGATGAAGGAATTATGTCATCTGGGACTGTTGTGTATATATTGCCTTTTATTTGACTTTTCAAATCTTTGCCAAGCTTAGAAAAATAATTATGGGAAAAAGTGGAAAAAAACCCCACTTTTGAAATTTTGCCATTGTGTACTGAAAGTATGGAGAGATTTTGAAAAGACAAATGGAAGGAGAAAACAGGGACATAATTCATTTTCTTGTAGCTAGTATCAAAGCAATGGGAGTACAACACAAATGTAAAAGTACAAAATATTTCCAGTGTTTCGTAGTTTCGTGCAAACTGTTGTTTGAAAAACAGCACCCAGCTTTAAAATTTGCAAGTATTTTCTAAATAGTTTTGCAACAACTTAATGAGTTCTAGATGAACCATTGTAAGGTCATAAGGTATGAGATTAACTTGGTCACCTTGTTGTTGTTGCCAGGTTCAATTCTTCAAAGACCACAAAGTACTCAGCAGTGACCACTGAGTAAAGTAGCTCCATTTTTATCAGTTAAGCTATAGAAATCTATCCCTGCTGCTGATCTGACCTACATTTAGTGCCTGTCACTAGCAGCCATGAACAGGTTTTATTCTCATTACTACTGAAGAACCTCACAGTAAAATTAAATCTGTTGTAGCTTAGAACGCCCAAGAAATTAAATTACTCATGTGATGGAAAACTTAGCTGAGTAATGGATTATGAACCATGAAATAAATTATATTTGGTTTCATAGCAGGACACAACAAAGTGATAAATAATTGAAATTTATTTCTGCCAGACAGTCTCAAAAATTTTGAAGACACTTTTGTTTCTGACAAGAGAAGACCACAAGGAACTGTGTAACTTGTCCAAGTCTGTTTTTAAGCAGCCTATTTATGTGGTGTACTGACAATTGATACAGCTTTTGAAGTGGTGTTAGCTGCTCAGTTGAGATGAGAAAAGTTTTTCAGTTTCTTATTTTGTTTCACAAAATGCAAATTATTTGCTCTGAGGAATCAGGGGCATGTGTGTTTTGTTTATCATGGAGTTATTTTGCTCATTTAGCCTGATCATTTTTTAGTTTCATTTCTAAAGCTACCTCAAACCTAGTCTTAGCAAAATTCTGTCCACAGTTAGGTGTTGCAATGTAGAGTATTAGAAATGTAGCATATTGTTAGGAACTTAAATAGAAAATGAATGTGCAGTGATCAATATTGACCACTTATGTTGTGCTTAGTTTTGACTAGAAAAACGTCTCCCTTAAGACATTCAGAAATGGAAATGTTACTGACATTTTTGGCCTTTCCATTGGATTTTTAAGACATATGGATCAAAAGTTGAAGGCAGCCATAAAACTCATGGAAAGTGGCAACTTCTTTCACAGAATTTCAATACAAGTAAGCCTTATTTGTTCCTGCAAAATTCACCAGGGCTAGCTTCCCATGCAGAGCTAGCTCCAGCACAGAGCAAAAGCTCTATTCTGTATACTTTATCTCCACCCCACACCGAAATCCCTGAGTACAGTATTCCTTGGCTGTTTTTCAGTATCCAGAAGCCAAATCATCTGTGTTTGTGTAACTTGGTAAAAGAGAATTTTTAAAGTCTATTGAGTTTAAGGAAGCTTCTGCTTCTAGGTCAGACAGACAATAACTCTTCTCTTTACTATAAAGCCTTACATGCTGAATCAGTAATTCTAGGCCATCTGAACAATAATATCTGAACATTATGGTATCATTTATGTATTCCCAAGAAACTAAAATGATTGCTTGAAGAATGTTTTTCAGGCAGTTTTTCCCTGAATAATTCTCCCTTGAAAATTTGAGGCCACGTAAATGAATTGCACATGTAAAGTCTCAGATTCACATGTCAGCTTATCTGAGCAAGCGCTTAAATCTCAGTTCATTCTCCAACAATCAATACACAAATATAAGAATTCATGTGTCAGTGCAGGTGTCTCAGGGAAAAGTGCCTACCTCTTTGAAATACAACACAACTATTTTTTGCACTAACTTTCTGTAAGGTGTATAGGTGATGTATTAGGTCGAGTATTGACTAGAAGCCAATTTTCTTTTGATATTCTCTAAATGTTGATATTCTGTAAATCGGTGTCCACACGGGTGTTACCAAATGCTTGACCCCACTCAGAAAGATGGAAAAGAGTTAGTCACTGACTTACAAGTAGCAGTCAGCCAGGTACTTGTGATCACATTTCATGCAGATCAGTTTATATATTTGCAATTTTCAAAATAAGAGTTTACCAGAATTTTATGCCTTGCTGCTGTAAGTGACAAGGACTATGAATTCAAAAGAGAAAATATTCACGGAAACTGGTGTCCAATTAGACAACTCATTAGAAGCCCAAACAGACATGAAGAAATTGTACTGGGCAGAAAATAGTCTAGTTGTAAAAAAATCTTAGAACAGTACTGCAAAACAGAACACAAAGCTAAACAAGTGTTCTGATGAATTTAAATGATTAGTGTCAATTACTATAACTTAGAAGTTTGAAAATGTGTCTGGCTAACAAGAAATTTAAACCCAGATTCATAGCAAGACTTAGCAGAAAATACTTAAATGACAAAGGAAAAAAAACCCCAGGAATTCAATTTCTAGATGCAAATGTTAAAATCAAGGATCATCAATCCAAAAACATAATCAATAGTTACTCCTATTCTGTATTTGGAACCAAGTTTCAGGTATGAAAAATTTATATAATAGAACAGAGTAGAATTACATTTTAAAACAATTTTAAAGCTTACTTCCTGGGGGAAAGGGAAGAATAAAACACTATCTGTTTCCCCCACCACCCTTCCCAACCCTCAATCAATAGCTAAGTAACTAAATCTCAAAAACATTAAAAGAGCTTTATAGAGTCATGTGAGAAACCAGTAATATTTGTTGGGGGCTTGTTTTTGCAAACCTTATAAATTAGTAGACTATTATATGGTTTATCCTTTAGTCTAGTGTCAGATTCTATGTATCTATTTCTTTTTTAGGAGAGGTTATTCTAAGGAAATTTTATTGAGAAACTCAAAACAGTTTTTTGTTATAGCTATCCCATCCATTGAGGGATACTGCTTCAAGTGGTTGAGGGACTGATAAGTTGGATAGGTCAGTTTAATGAGTTTTGCCATTCTTGATAATCTTTCAATAATTTTCATTTAAAGTTATTATTCTGTTCTAGGAATATTTTAGGGGTGGGGAGTAAGGAAGTTTAATTTCTCTGGTCTGAATCTGGAGAATTTCCTACATGGTTTCAGAACTGAGACATTGATTTCCATTGGGCAGTGGACTGTAACCAGTTGGCAGATGTCAGATCACAAACCCCTAATAAAAGACGTGGAAGTGCTAAATTGGCCGAGATTGAGATGAAGTCACTGTATTTAATTGAAGCTTTGCCATAACATCCTTACAGTCTGTGATCAAACATATCCCAGTGCATTATACAGCTGCTCAAATATATCACTGCTTAGACAGCAGTATGTTTTTATTGGATTCAGCCCATGTGAATACCCTTTCTAGGGGTAGCATTTTACAAAAATTATGTTAATTTCTTCCATGAGTTGTTAGGCTGAAAGTGAAATCTCCCGTAGGAGAAATAAATATGATCTAACATCACCGGTTCTATTTACTGCATCTCAGTCAGGAAAAAAAGCTAAAATATGTTTATTACATTACTGAATAAAAAAAAACAACTTTAGAAATATCCATGCCACAGAAGTCTCCATTTTCTAGACATTTTAGACAGAAATATCCCTGCTATTTTTTGCTTAGGCCCTGACCTTCCTATTTTTTATAATAAAAGTATGTTCTTGCCATTGATCCTCTATTCAGCATGAACTACTGCTAAACCTTATTTCTACTGTATGAGGTTTCTTTTCATGCCTGCCTGCCATGTCTTTTTGTGCCACTGAGATGTACTCTGTAATCCCTCATGGCTCATGCTTTATCACCAGGAAAAAAACTGAAATAGCTCTTCACCTAATTTTGTCTGATGAATTTTTCTGTATTCTGCTGAGGTAAAGAGATGGCAAGTTTTAGATGAAGACACTATA
Organism: Zonotrichia leucophrys gambelii; assembly: GCF_028769735.1. NCBI lineage: Eukaryota > Metazoa > Chordata > Aves > Passeriformes > Passerellidae > Zonotrichia > Zonotrichia leucophrys. The sequence goes on along the minus strand of NC_088173.1, from coordinate 20,320,160 downwards.
TTGAGAAGCATAAGCTGGTAAAACCATTTATATTCAGTTATTAAAAGATTATGAAAAGTTCTTTTCATGGTGACAATAAGAATGAAATTGGACAGTTGGAGTGTTGTGAGCTGGTAGGCAAAAGACCTCAAAGTTGCTGTCATGGAAGAGAAGCAACCTAAAGAGAATATTCTACCTTGCTTGTAAATGTTCACTGGGGACAGTAACACAGTGCAGGCAGCTGTGTGCCATCCAGCTTTGGCTGGCTCTGGGTGGAGCCTGGGTGTGAGATGGATCCATGGCCACCAGCCTCTTGCCTATATGGAGCTTTGTGTTTTGTGTGTGGCTTGAAAACTGCTGCTTGCCCAGGTAGGATTTGTGATTGGCTATGATTTTGGAATGCTCCCAAGGTACCTTGCAGCTGCATTCACAGGTAATCATAATTTCTGTATTGTGCCAGTCACATGTTTTATACAGCGTGGTGTTATGTGCCACTGCTTCTTCAGAGGTAAGGTGTAGAAAGTTGTAGGGTAGAAGAAAATTAATATCTGAAGGAGATTTATTGGGTTTAACTTGGGAAATGCTTACAGGAATTCTGTTGCTGGAGGTGTCATATTGAGGAATACAAAATACTGAAATACAGGTGCATGAGGCTTGCTTGAGCATGGCCAGATTCCTAGGTCAGAAATTTACCTGTAAACAGGAACATTGCCAGCATGGATGTGGCCGTGATCTGCACGTAGGGGTGGATTATGGGAAACTGAAGGCAGTAATGCCTTTTCTAACTGTAGAAGATGTGTTCTTCCACAAAAAACTACTGTAAAGCATTTTTCTGCAGATAGGAATCTTATCAAATGTTTACATAGGACTTCTGAATATGTTTTTTTTAAAGGCTGAAAGTACACTGACAAAAGAAAAAGTTTGGTTGGTTATTTAAGAAAGCAGTTATTTTTTTTATCTTAACTACCACTGTAGAACGTAGCAAGTGGTATGATTTAGCTGGTTTAATATTCCACTTTAAGAACTTTCCAACAGAGTCCCTTCCTGCCCAGCGCACTCAGCTGCGGTTCCCCTGGGTTGTTTGATTCATAGCTACAATTGCTTCTCTGACGTGCCTCACGTCCCCGGCCATAGGAACCTTTGGCACTAACAGGTACAATTCCTTCTGAAGCCCATGAGATATCCACTCAAGCTGAGAGCTGGGTTTTACTCCTGAACTGTAACAGAACAAAAAGTTCCTGCTACAGTGCAGCTGAAAATACATCACGTCTTGAATCTTTGTTTGCCTTATAACTAGAAATTGTCTTTGCAGCTTGCTGTGAATATGATAATATGGCACAGGCATATTATGGAATTGCAAAGACTTTGGGTGCTGTCTTCACTGCTGCTTGGCTTTGATGGTTTTACAGACATTATTACTTTAACAATTTTATCTTGTGTATTTGCCCTTGAATTTGATGCTAATGTATACAACATTGTTGTGGCTTTTTGTCCCAGATGAGGAAAATTTTTGTTACAGAACAGGAAAAAACACCACAATTTCTTAAAAAAATATAACTTGGCTTTGATCCAGTCAAAAAAAAACCAACAACAAAAAGCTGCTGTCTTTATTAGCAAACCCAAGGGGATCATTAAATTGTCACTGATGCCCAGATGAAAACATTTGCTTTGCACTCAAGTTGTTATTTTAAATCAGTATAAAATTTAAATTTAAATAAGTTATGTCTGGAAAAAACTTGTTGAAATGATGTTTTATTTAGATGTTCTTTATCTCTTACTGAATAGAGATACTCCATATTAATGATACTTGTGGGAAATAGTTTATTTTGTCTCTAAGGTCTTTTGCATTTAGGACATAGAATAAAATCAGTAGCAGTTCTGCAAAATACCTGTTGCAACAGGACTGTGGTTATTTTCTACAGGCTACCAATCAGTACTTTCAGGATTTAAAAACATACTTTAAAAGGAGGTTTAAGCCATTATAAATAATTTAATGAAGTCATTAGGCTTTCCATTTAGCATTAAGAAGTCGACAATGTGCTTCTGAGAAAGTGACCTCAATATAAATTGGACCAGAAAGAGCTAGAAGGAGAAATTCTCTGGGAACAAAAGGCATAAAGTAGGGAACTTCTTTCTGGCAGAGCCAATTGCAACAAAGCTCCTAAAACAGGCTAATGAAGTTCACCAGATGAAAAAAATCCCAAACCAGAAAATCCCCCCAACCACTAAAATAACTAACCATTAAGCATAGAATACCTCTTATATTTTCAATACTAATTACTTGCCTCCTACCTGCAGAATATATTGCTTGTCCCTTACTCCATTCTCTATCTAGAGCATCTCAGTTTTTGCCTTTTTTCTGTAAACTCTTCAGGCTGTTATTTGCACATAATAATTTTTAGAACATGTTTGCTTCACTGGGCCATTTCTCCCAGTTGTGCTCTCCTGTCATTCTGATGGTCTCAAGGATTCTGTACACGTGCTCCTATCCAATGGAATCTTCTCCCTCAGAAATTTCTTTCAGCCTCTTATGATAAACTTAACTAGAAGGATGGGCAGGCAAAGGATTTTATCACTTTTTTAATGTCAATCAAACATCCAGTCTAGGCTATAGAAGATAGGACTATTTTTTTTTCTTTCTCTATTTGCCTCTTGAAATTTGTAGGAAGGACTCTGCACTAGAATCCCAACATTGATCACAGATGTATTCAATAGCAGTCATGGGCAAGGCTGGTGAGTGGATGCCCATTGCAAAACTCTTAGTGGGGATTTTCACCTTTCTGTGTTTCAGTACAGAAACTGTCTCTGTGTTGTAACCAAAGAACAACTAGGTAGAAGAGAGAGATTTTAAAACTGGCTGCAGAGCAATTTGTGTCTAAAAGGTCTCAATGTTTTAGATGTTCAACTCTTGTTTGATCTAATATCATATAAACAGGTAATTCCTGTAAGAGATGACAAACTTCAATTAAATTACAGCATATTCCTGAGTGCAAACCTGTGATCTTAAGTTATTGTCCAAGTAAAACTGTGATCCTTAGAATGTAAGTCAGAAAATACTAAATTTTTCTCCTCTAATAGATTGATATGGAAGGGCAATTGGAACAGAAAGGTCCTGTCTTGCTCCCACCTCAGGGAGTTATTCTTGTCACCTTGCCTTGGAGATGGATGTGGTTAGGAATTTCCTATTTTCTAAACTCAGACCTTCTCTCAGTTTCAGGATACCGTTAGCTATTATGAAAACTGGTAAATAATGCACATTGTTTTTCAACATGTAGAGCTCTACTGGAAAATAACTAGCTATGATAGTTAATTATTTTATGTGATGACACATTTCCAGGGATAATTCCATGATACTTGGTACATCTTCTTAAGTGCTTGTGCTTGTAAGTGGTGAAGATATTTTACAGAGTACACATTATATGTGGTATTTCTTGGATAGCAAAATTAAGTCTCCTTTGTTCTGATTGAATCACCTCTTCCTAATTTCTAATAAGAGTTTTTGAGGAAAAGTCTCATTTGTAAATATCACTTAATGAATTAATTAATCTTGAGACAACATAGATAAATCCTACCTTTTATTTAAAAAAAAAAACTTATATCTAGTGTGATTTTCCAGAGGAAACTGAACCCAGATGTAGAACATCCATGTTCTGCATGATTGTTTTTGATTATGGCCTTTGATGGCTAAATGAGATTTTTCTTTTGGTGATTACTACAGCCAACATTTGAAATTAATCTTTTCAAATAAACAAGTGGCTATTGTTATGTTCAAATTCTTGTGTGGTCAAACTCTTCTCTTGAATAAACTTTGTTTAAATTTCTGTCACTTTTTTATGTGCATTATGAGCATTGGATCTCTGTAGGGCCATCTTTGATGAAAAACTAAAAACAACCCTTGGGTCTTATTTTTAATGATGGAACCACTTCACACAAGTTAGATCTCTTTTTCCAAACAGAATGCTTGTTATAGCAACTCTTGTGATTATAAATGTGTTTTGAATAATTATACTTTCATTTGGGTAGGGTTACATCACATTCTGCAAGTGGAAGAAACTTCTCCAGTAGCAAAGGCACAACATTCAGTTAGCAGAACTGGGCCTGAATAAGGCCAGTTGCGTCTTAATGTTTTTACAAGACACTGTTAAGTTAAGACACATTTCTCCTCTTTCCTCTGACCAATCCAGATCTGTGAGTAAAAATTTGTAGCTTAAATATTGGCTTGCATTAGTTCACACTGCATTGTTTTGCTACTGTGAAAAATTAATTATTTTGCAACACCTGACAGTTTCTTTACTTAGTCTAATCACATTTGTCAGAAGATAGATGTCTACCAGCAGTTTTCAAGACATGCCTCTCAGCTGCATTATGACGAAGATAATGGTGAGCACTAAAGTTGACAAGCTCTTCATTCAAGAAATAATTTTTTTTTTACTGTTATCCAGTTATTTGGTTCGAACATAAAGACCTGGCTTATAAATAGTTTCTAATATATATTACAATTCTGTAACTCTTAGGCTTTTACATGTTTGTTTTGGTTTTTTTTAAACCAATGGATTAAATTAATATTGATGTGAACACTAGCACTTTCATGGAAGGGTCCTTTCACTGCAAAGGCTTTCAGAAGTTGTCCAGCTTGCAAGAGGGAGTTTACAGGGCACTTAGAAGAGAAGTTAGCAGGGTTGTTTGATGTTGTGTCAGAACATCTGGGTTTTGCACCAACATAACACATATGGAAGCAGTACATGCCCTTAAACGGGCTTTTGGCTTTGTTTTACAGAATGCTTGTTACAGAATTTATAGAGGATAGTAAACATAAAAGATCTTTACTCTGAAGCTTAGTATAAAAACTTCTGTATGGTTTATTTCACTGTGTAAATTTATTTTCTTCTCAAGTGCTTTTAAAGCAACAACATTGTGAATCTCTGCATTCAGACATAATTTAGAATTTTTAAAAATATCATTGACTATCAATGTAGATTGATCAAATCTACATTGTTGATTGTACAAATCTACATTGTAGATTGCCCACTGAGTTTTTCTGTTTGTAATTAGAGGGTCTTAGGAGTGCACTTTTTTCAGAAATCATGCAAAATAGTCATCAGAGCATGGTCAGAAGATAAGTTTTCTCAGTGACCTGGACTTGCTGTCGCAGTAGGAGGACACATTATATTGTAATCTAAGGCACATTGCCCAAGTCCAAATCTAAAGCCAGGCTACAAGGAACAAGTCAACAAAGAAATAATTAAGAAATCCTTAATGCAAGTTTGCTGGCAGATTTTTTTTTTCTGAAATGTTAGAACTAAATGGCACTTTTTTACTTTGTCTCTTTTTTCGTCTTTCTTCCTGCTGTATAACTATAATAAATAAATAAATAATGAACATAAATAAAAAAATGTACTAATTCAGGTATGCTGCCCCCTAGATAGTGTCATGTTTTTGAGGGCTTTCCCTGCAAGTTGGAAAGTTTGCTCTCTTTACATTTCTTTAGCTCACAGAAAATAATGAAATAAAAATGAAATAAAAATAAAAAAAGGAAATAAAATTTTTACTGTTCTTAATGAGCAACATAATATTTGGATAATCCCTATTTTAGAGGCAATCTGTATCAGTCTTGCAGTATTGCTTGTGTATACAGGAAAATGGATACTTAAAAGGCAATTGAGGCGGAAAATCAGAGTGCAGTATAACCAACCAGTGAAGGTGGCAAAACCTGACTTTCATTTAGACTAGGGAGAGGTTGCCCAGCTTCTAGATTTGGTTTATAGGCATCTGGTTTTCATCTTTCAATTTCTTCTTCTATTTGTAAAAGTAAGTTTTAAATGCCACCTTTGTTGTGTGTGGGTGGAAGGTTCTGGATTGCCCTTGTTAGGATCTTACACTCTTTTTTGCCTGTCTGGGGAAAAAGATTTTTTCTGTTTGTTTGTTAGTTTGTTTCAGGCTGACCCAGGATGTTTTCAGTTTTCTGCCCAAACACTAGAACAGAAGTCCTTTCCAGACCTGCCACACAGCCTGAGTCCTTTTGTGTAACTTTATACCAGAACAGAAGTGTGAGCCAGTTTGCTTGGACCATATTCCCATGGACAGCCTGCTATTTTTCAAGCATCTTCACATCAAACAAAACCAGTAACAAAAGAAAGATATTTTTTTTCTCTTTTAATTCCAACAAAGACAGAAGAAGGGCAAATGAAATTCATGTGTGTTGAAGACCCAAAACTGATGGGAGAGGTAAATAGTCCTCCAAGTTGGCATAGATTAGAAACAAAGTATTTTAACAAAATTATGTATTTACCCATATAGTTTCTTTAAGCTTCTTGCAGATTTGAATTGCAGCTTCAGCAAGGCTCAAGAAATCTTGCTGAATAAATGTTTCTTTGTGTAGTCTGTGACAACAGAAAACAGCAGTATTAATGAAAAGGAATTATTATAGAGATAGCTCATAATTTTAAATGTTAGAGAGGAAGAAAATCATGGTCATATGTATTATTTGTCTTGCTTGAAATTATCTTTATCATGTTGGAAGTTTTTATTCGGAAGTCTGTGTTGACTCTTATGATTAGGGACAGGAATCCTACAGCTGACAGGAAAGTGACCTATAAATAATGGCCCATGATGGACTTGTCATATAGTCACTAAATGAAATATTCTAGTACCCGTTTCCTTTGTCTTGTTTCTCAGTTTCCGTCTTGTTTAAGGTTATTTCTCTTGACATATCCCACTAGCTAGAATAGGTAGGAGTGGGCTTGGGCTTTCTTTGTGTTGTAAATGTATTCCATTTTCATCAGAAAAGTATCACTGAACATATTATTGGAATTTTTTTTTGTGAACAAGAACTTCACTTGAATATACAGTTGATAACAGATTTCCAAGTCAAAAATAAATATTTTTTTTAAAGTAAAGATTTATAATTACACAGATACCAATATTTTATAAAACAGGATTAGAAGGATTCTCTTACAAAGTATCATGAATTCTGGTTTTTTGAGCAAATGAAAATGTTACCGTTTAATAACAATATAAATAAACAAGACATCAGATACACTATAGTAATAATCTACATGCATTCCCTTACCACCACGCAGTAGTAATGGCTGTAGAAAATCAGCAAGCTTATGATGCCAACTCATTTACACTCTCTGAGTCGATAAAAAATACCAATTTTCCAGCAAGGAATAAATTATTTTATTTCATTTACTAATGATGAAAAGTGTACATATGGAATGATAACCTCATGTAGCAGATGTGCTCTGACTTTGCATCATAATTTGTGTAGTCATGTCTCTAATGATAAGAACCTGATGCTTCTAATTGATAGTTACAAAAAGGATCTGTGCTAAATCTGTCCTCAGAAAGGAGACATTCCTGTTATTGAGGTGAAGAAAGATGTTAGGAGAAGAGGAATCCTGCCTCCACTCTAGCCCATGGGAATTTTACCTTTCAATTCACTGAGGCCAGCGTTTCACCCCAAACTTGTAGTTCAGATGTCCTTTATTTACTCATGAGTAAAGAGGCAAGCAGAACCAGCCATGCCAAATGTGCTTGGTTGGCTTTCAGCAAGCCTGCCAGGAGTGAACTCCCCTTGCAACACAGCTCAGCCAGTGTTGCACACATCACACTGGCAGCTGACACTGCTTAGAAGTCTACAATAGAACACTGCATGAAAGAATAACTATAAATCTGCGGTTTGGGCCACTTATATTTCTGCAAAACTTGCAGAAAATTTGTGTTGGCAAAGAAATTACGCTGTGCTTAATAAAAAGTAGTAGCTCAGTTGTTTTGAAACAAACCTTTGTTTTGGTTTATAAGATTATGACATCTACAAAAAAAATTATATGACAGCAAGACCCTCATTGTTGTGTCTCCCAGTCTCACCTTCCCTCCCTTTTGAAGTCAAGGTGATTTACTACAGGAACAGGAATAATAAATATGTCTAAGTGGCTTAGTGGACCAGATACTTCCGCTTGAGATTATGCTTGGTTGACGGAATAAATTACAGTACTTGGGGTTTTTTCCAGTTGAACCTGGAGGATAAATTTTATCTAATTTCTAATTGAGATCACTGTTTTTGAGTAACTCAGTACATTGCTTAGTCATACTGAATTCAAGCTTTTGAGTCTACATCATTTTCTAGAGTAGAAAATACGCTGTGGTCTGTGCCATGACCATTACTTGTAATGTCTGTGACACAACTGGAGTGACTAACACAGTTCTTTGGAGACTACTCATATATGCAAGATGTACTTATGATTTAATTTGCTTTATCAAAGTTGCACATCTGCTCATTAAAATGTCACATCTTGTCCAAGCTGGAAATGATGTTTTGCAACTGCAGAGCTGCAGTTCTTCTACTCATCTGCCTAGTCACACACTAACCACAAAAAAGAGGAATCACAGTTCATAACTGGAGATGGAGCTATTCCACTCCTATTTCTCTTTTGATTAATAAACTTCAACAATTGAGGAGATACAGCAATAGATGGTGAAAGGCATGCCTGCAACAGTGCTAATAGTAAAAGCCTTAAAAATACCAAAAATCAACTTGCTGTTTCTTTTCTTCTCCAATCAGCTCTACAAAACAGTCTTGGAGAAAGAGAAACAAAATACGGTAGTTGAAAGAAAGTTCATAGAAACACAAGGTAGCTGATACAAACAGAGTGGCCTTAAATGTGTAAAATAAGGAAAACAATGATTTCATACTTATACTGCAAAAGTTTGTTTTATTGGCCATAATTGTATTAGATGGAGTCGGATGCACTTCAGTCAAACTCTTCATTGTGGGCCCTATTTGCATACTCATTTTCAATAAAAAGAGTGTAGATTCCACATTATTATCTGAATGGGCTGAATAATATATTGATATTGAAAAAAATTACTAATATTGAAATAAGTTAGGATCACTCTGTGATGGCAAAAGATTGAAAGCACATCAATATTCCCAATGCACCAAGTGTGTCCTTTCAGATTGTTCAGGTATCAGCTGGGCAACTAAAGAGCCCACTGCATTCATTGCCTGCTTTTTGTCTCCTCATCCTTGTGTAAAAGAAACCTCTTCACAACATGACAACCAGCTTGCTATAGTGAAAGCACCCTAAATCTGTAGCTTCTTATCCAGACAGCTAGATAATACTGAGAGTATATAATAAAGATATAATGAATTATATATTATGAATTAAGAGCCTATAATGAAATGAATCATTGCATGCATAATTCAGTCTGTAAAAATCCTCCCACCTAAACAAAAATAGGTGGAAATAAGGCCTTTGGATTTATCACTATTTGCCTAGTTTAGAAGATTTAAATGTGTTGAAGCTTGGGCTCTTTAACTTTCAGGATAAGATCAAGCAATTAATTTTAATTTAGGATATTTGTATAAGCTCAGGATCTCAAAGTAATATAGGCATTGCATAGGCTTGTTGTCCATCTATTAGTAAATAGCACATTGTTTTCTTTTCCAAGTTATGGCTGGCTATTTATTTCCTCACTTGCTCATCTGCATTTTTAACTTTTTATGATAGGATTCAAAAAATCCATTTTGTATGCTTAGTTAGGAAATCTGAGATCCTGAACCATTTCTCAGACTCCTTGAAATGCATTTAAAAACACATGTGGTAAACTGTTCGATGTGAGTAGCCCACCAGGAACATGTAGATTTTCAATGATGCCAGAAATAGAGTTTTGATTTTTTGGTCTTAGCATTTCGCAGTTTGTTTATACCAGCAGCAAACATTTGTTTGCAAAAAACCCTTTCTTTTGCAGATATGAATTTTAAGGTGGCATCAGTACAAAAGATTTGAAATGCTGTGCCTTTTTAGTGAGACAATTTTAAGGGATGATTTTCTGATGAACTTCCGGCACTTCCTTTTGCATAATTCTTCAGTTCTAATATACTTGAATGAATAGTAGCCTGTGGAGTAATGTCAAATAAACACATATTTCAAACAAGAGCAGGGGGAAGTGTAATTTTCTATGCAGTAACAGGCTGACCATATATTCAGAAGAGGTATTTGGCAGGAGTGTGATTCAATAAGTTATGAATAGCCACTGCCTGCTGTTTTACTACACCCCCTACACAGGGCTGCATTGAGGACCTGCAAAGTCTACAATTGCAAATGGGGCCTAAATTCCAGGGTAGTAGGAGTCCAATATTTGACCTCAGCAGGAGAACTACAAAACTAGCAATGGCCAAGGAAGAAACAGAACTCTAATCAAGACTGAATTAATGTTGATGTGATGATTTGAAACCCAACATGAAAAATAAAACAATAGCAGATCTGGCCCTATATGGTCTGATATTGCCACCCGGCCTGAATTGCTGTTGAGAGCTTATAATTTATTGTACCAGCATGCCTGATTGCTGTCATTGTGCCAGAGGTTTGATACTCCTGAAGTCTCAATGGGGAAGGAGGGTAGATCATATCTGAAAATAAACCATCAAACAAGAATTTCTGTGGCAGAGGCTTGTTTACCATATCTTCAGATAAGCAGCTGGAGGTTGCTGAGTATGAATTTCATAAGGATCATATGGTGTTAATAATACTCAGAATTTTTTTCTGTAAATCTATACAATGAAACTGAGCATTTTTTCTCTACCTTAAGGCTTTAGAAACCAAACTGTACAAGTCTAGGGAGAGGTTTTGCATGAAAAAGGAGCTTGAATTCCAATTCCCTCTTGTGACAAAAACCCAACTCCACATAGGACTTGATCTAGAGAAAAACCAAAACAAAATAAAACCATTGGAAAATCTTCAATGGATTACAATTGGATTTGAAAGAGACCGCAAGTCCTCTGCATCGGAGAGGCATAAGGGAGCCCTTTCTATGTCCTCTAGCTGATGGCCAAAGTAAAAGAGTGCAGCAGTAACAGCTTCAGACAGCTATGATTTAAGTCAAAGGACTGATCTTCCATTGATTTTTGTCCTTTCCACACTCACTGAATCAAAGACTCACTGAATCAGAATGGGTATGGTTGGAAGGGACCACAGTGGCTCATGTGGTCTGGCATTGCAGAGAATAAAGCAACATTACTGTGGGCCTGTAGGCTGATTGCACTGAAACAAATATCTCGTTAAAATTTGTATTGCCGCTTGTTCTCCTTGTATGTCTCAGCAGCCAACGAGTCTGTCATTTTGGCTCTCATCACTTGGCTCTCTAGCTCTCAGTGTAAGGCCATCTCCAATCCTCAGGCACTGTTAGAAGTACTTTCATTTAAAACAAACTTCCACAAAATCACTTCTGTGTCTACAGGTTCAAGAACCTCGACACTGTGTTGCTGACATTTTAGGTTTTGGCAATACAGTAAAACAATTACATTAGGTGGGGTTTCCCTTCTACTTTAGAGATCTTGAGCACAACTTCTTCCATCCTGACAACAGCTACTTGACATTCAAAGCATACTAGGAGCAGATAATGTACTAAGAACAATGACAAATTAATCCAGAAACATTTTGGAAAAGCAATGAATAATAGGCTTTAATTTCTTCAACCATGTTGGTAAAATAATTCCCTAAATCTACTAAATCTTGATTCAACCACACCCTAGCCAGTTGTTTCAAGATTGCAGGACCAAGCCCATTAGTACTGAGTCCTCTATTTATATTTTTATGGTAGTACATGGTTCACTTCACATGTTAGTTTATTTATGTTCAAATATGTAATAGAATTCCAACTGACATGGCATACAGTCTGTTTAGATTTGAGTAAGCTATATTGAATCAGGGAGACATTTGAGGTGCAATGTACTATTTGGATAAGATAGAAGAGAAAGTCCAGCTAAAAAAATACAATGAAAAATGTTTCTCTCGCATTTATTTTCAAACTCTTTCTAATGGTTTGATGGCTTTGTCTCCCTTCACGGCTCATAAGAGTGACATCTGTTCTTGCTGATAACCTGCAAACTGCACATCTGCTATCAGAATTTCATATCAGATACCTTCTGTCTTCATTGTGGCTTGCTTGTTTACATACTTTAGGTGCTATGTTTCGTACTGAATATATAAACTCTTTGAAGCAGATATTTTTATAAGATCTTGAAGTGACCTGGCTCTGGACTTCAGGTTTCCTACTCTCTGTCTAATTATATCTCTATTAGTATGCGTGTGTATTTGTAAATACATATAATAAATTTATAAGCAAGTTGCTGGAGCTGAGTTGTAAGAAAGTATAAGTGAAATTAATTTAAGTAAGTTTTGCATCCTTAAGTTGGTCTGACTTTGAGCAAACATGGGGCTTAAAGCCCGTGTCCTGTTGAAATCTGACTGTTCTTCATCTACAGCAGGTGGTTCAAAGAAAAACAATCCTTAGTGTACTTTAGCTTTGGGCTGTCTATTTCCAGAGAGATCCATAAACTTTGCAAAACAGATGGCTATATTGACAGCTTGCCAGAAGCCTAGGGACCACACTTAGTCTAAATAGAAACATGAACAAAATCACTATTTATTTCTACTCATGACACGTCTAGTAACTGAATTAAACTGAACTGCTGCTGTTTAAACCTAACAGTGATGAATTTTATTGTAAAAAGCTGGGGGTCAGTGCTGATGACAGTCCTAGTTTAAGACCTTTTCAGGTAGTGTCTTAGATAACTCTTTCTTGATAAATAAATAAAAAGGGACCTTAGTAGAAGCCATTTAATCAAGCTTGCTGGCAATTCGTGCTTCGGTTCTCTGAAGGGAGGAAATGGGATTTCCTGGTGTGGTGTGCCAATGTGAAATGCATTACATGCTACTGAGGGAGCTCCTGGCCCACCCAGTGCCAGGAGGCTCATTTAACAGTTTTTCTAACATGGTTTTCAGTGCAAGATACCCTGCTTCTCTTGCTCATTAACCTCTGCTGTGTTCTGAATACACGAGGTGCAGGCAAAAATAAGCTGCAAGCAGCGCTGTATATCAGTTATGTGTAAGATCAACAGCTATTCCTTTATTCAGTGAGAGTCAAGCAAAAACCAGAGGATGCAGTCAGCAACCCTTGCTTTCTATAGCTTTCTGCTGGCATTCAAATGTAGAAAGTTTTTTTTAATTTCGTCTTCAAACTTTGGGCTCTCCATCCGACCTTGAATATCACCAGGAAGAAATGCCACCTAAGTCTGAGAGGAACACACGGCAGAACAGAACATATTGTAGCTGCAGTTCTTAGCAGGTTTTTGAGCAGCTGCTGAAACTGAAGGAATCAAATGTCTATCAAACAAATGCATCAACACAGACCAAAAAGTTTTGTGCTAGTAGGAGGCTGAGTACACTTTGTATCATACATTTTACTCCTTCTGCTTTCCCTCTTGTTCAAACAGCAGGACTTCAGGGCAAACAGCCAAGATGGATTCAGCCCTTTGCCGAGGCTGATTCCTCAAGCCTGACATCCTTCCACAGGCACAAGAATACAGAATACAGCTTGATTGACACTTCAGTGTGATGACTCATAAAGTCATATTCGGATGCTATGTTTATCAGTTGCATGAAAAAATGAAGTTCCCTACTCATATCTTCTGAGCTGCATGTAGCCTCAAGCGCAGGTTGACCCAGAGCTGACCTTAGGAGCTGGCAGTAGGGGTTTCTGGTAAGTTTATTAGGCAGCAAAGGGATCTGTCTGTAGGGTGAGGTTTGGGGCTCCTGTGCAAAGGAGTGTTGGAGAAGGGGTCTTTACTGAGCTCTTTCTTTCACTTTAAAGTTCATGTGTAGAGATTTATCTTTTAATGACTGATGGGATTTGCAAGGAATCCCATTGCTATCATCCTGGACATATATGCAGTCCTGGGCAGGATAAAGTACTCTTGGCTGCAGGGATGGAGCTCATGATAAGCACCTGCTTTTCCAGTATACCACACAGCTTAGAGAGCTGGTTTTTCCCTCAGTCTCAGTATTATGAATGGCCCTCCTGAAGATGAGATAAAGTATCTCTGAGCAGTCCTCTTATTAGGTGGGTGCCTGGGCCTGCATCAGAGGAGCCTTATTACTGTGTTGCCAAGAACTGACTGGGCTGGGAGTTATCTACTGGATTTTACAACTGCTATCTAGTAGATAATAATTCCTGTCACAAGTGCTGTGACCCCTTAGCTCCCACTGCCCTCTAAGCTCTGTAAGTTTTATTGTTAAGGGATTTCCAGCCCATCCCTATTCATTACCCTGGAAACATAAACAGAAGCATTACTGAAAATGTCTAATAATGAATTTAGCCTAAGCACCCTGCTGGGAGGTAGAGGAACATTATTATCCCCATTTTACAGTTGAAGAATAAGTTGCAGAGTTCAAAGCTGTCCACCAGATCTCCTTCTGCCAAGTCTGTTCTGCCTATATGACTAGGCTATTAACTTGAATTCCTCTTCTGACCACTAATACAATAGAATCAATTGCAAGATAGGTGGTCTCTCATGTAATCAGATTTGAAACCTTTGAGGCTTACTCCAAATTAAAAACAACAGTTTAAATCCTGCCCATAAACTTGCCAGCATTCACTACAGGTTTCTGCAGCATCACTTTAATAGACTCTCTCTGTAAAACACTGATTATTAGAAGGCAGAATGCAGCTGTTGGTGCTTAGTGAGTATATCATCTCTATGTGCAGCTTCCTTGAAAATCCCACAGCAACAGTTTAACGTGACTGAGAGCCATGTTCTTCTCACTCTTTCACAACAGAGATGAAAAAGTCATGGGTATTTAATTTTTCCATGTAGCTACATCTATGCTTATTTTAAGCATTGAGAAATCAAGGCATTGGCTTTAAAATAATGAGATTTTAAACAGATACAGTTCACTGAACCTCTCGCTGTTTCATGTGAGGGGGATTCATTTTTTTAAGTATTTCTTCATGAGCAAAACAACTTCAGGTTGGGTGGGATTCTTCAATATAGGAGAAAATATTTATATAATCTCTTGAATCCTATTGCGTGGATTTCAGCAAACCAGCACAATACTGGTAAAGTTGAAAGATACGGAAAAATCTCTCTTGCAAGTGTCTTAAACTCTGAGGTGGTTGTCACAGAAAAGCAGATGTTGCCAGTGTCATAGAAATTAAGAAAATATCTCATATGGGAGAATGGAACAAATAAAATCCCATTTTAGCTGAAACTTTTTGGTAAATTATAAGTCAAGTAAGGCAAGTTCAAAGAAATCTTGATTCTATGTGCTCAAGCAATGAATGCTACTCAGAAGGAAAATACTGAAGGAAATGTTCTTTTTTACAGTTTTAGTCTATGTAATACTTGTCTGTTAACTCAGGCAGATAAAACAAACTGAAGTTATAATATTGTAATCTGGGTAAGGAAGCAATGTGGAATGCAGAAGAGACAATTAGAGTGGATTGAAAGGAAAAATTCTATTTGGAGCCTGTGAAAAGAACTAGCAAAGGCACTCAAAGCTGATCTATGTGGAGCCAGATTTCAGCATGGCAACCAACACCAGTTGTGCAAGTCAAAGATGTGCAAAAAGAAATGCATTGGATCCAGTTTGTAAGTTTGGGTAATGTTCATCATGAACAAAAAGGACAATTATGCCACCCACTCAGATGAATGTTTTTTAGCTCTAAGTAGGTGCAGTTTCAGTGGAAGATGAGTAGGCTTTCCTATAAAATAGAGGCTTTAGTGTGACAGTGAAATATAAGAAAACCCTCAGAAGATACACAGGTAGATTAAAATTCAGGACACAAGTAGGAACACTGCTACTAGAAGAGTACATGAACCACTTATGCATAGTTATTAGCTTAGAAGACACACTGGAAGGGGCTAATGATGAGCATATCCAAGGTTGGATTAGAAATCCATAAAACCTTTGATCTCATGGAAGGGGGGTGTGTATTAGAGTGGAAGACAAATGTGGTGAATGAAGAGCCTTTGATAGTGTTTTCTTGGAAAGAGTAATAATCAAGAAGAGAACAGAAGTATTCAAGCTTTCAATGCATTAAGTTACTGGGGGAAAATGAATTATGAAAACATTCATAAAAAAGAGGAACATTTCTGAGAAGGAAGGGTGCTGAGGATAAGGCAAATGCCACTTAACTGTGTATGCTTGATAAACCTGCAGAATTCTGGTAGGTATTATTTGAAGAAACAAGATCCATCCTTGTGCATGCATCATTTACTAGATTTTTTGGTTTTTCACTGTTGCTTGAACAACAAGGTGTTTCAAAAGGATTCACAGAAAAAAACAAAATGCAAGGCACTAGGAAAGCAGTTTCTCAGTGACAGGAAAACAAAGTAAAGTGGTATAAAGATGGATTATTTTGGAAGGAATTTGAGCTGCTGCATAAACAACAAATCCAGGGTGCACTTATAAGAAAAATTAAGACTGGGTTTTATGGTTAAGGCTGGCAAAAGGCAGGGATTCAGTGGCTATCTAAAAAGGTTCTGTGACAAGCTATGCAAAAAAACCATGAAAAAAAGTGCTTACTATGCTTGCTTAAAAAAGTAACCTGAATGTGCTATTTGGAATAGATATTCAGAGTACATGAGAAACAATTATTAAACAGTTTGAGAGATGACAGTTAATTAAGCTGCAGCCAGGAAGGATGTGGAATAATGGCATAAGGAACCTTATTCCATTACACTTGTGCTGTCAGCTAGGTCCAGGAAGAAAGCTTAAAATGGGAGGCACTGGAAAGCCTTAGGAAACACAAAACTATTCCTTGCTAAATCAATGGGTCTTGGTGTTTGGATGCAAGTGTTAGGATAGCCTATTGCAGTTGTGGGTTTGACTGTGAAAAACCACTAACCACTGGTTAGGCCAAGTATTTATTTGAACTGTGCTTCTTTAAAAATCTACTATGCTTGAGGGATTTGAACTCCTGATTAGGAGCGAGAGCATAGATGGAGTGGATGGGGCAAGACTGAAACTTTGGAACAATGAGACAGCTATTTTTTTTTCTTTAGAGTAATTTACTAAATTCTTATACATTACAAGTGGGGCTGTATTTTTCTCCACTTTCTGGTGGCATAGCAGAAATGTGCCAGGATTTTTCTAGGTCTTGAATGGGACCTAGGAGCAGCTGGTCAATATTTGTAACCCTGGTCCACGGGCAAACCCTGCCCAGGGGTAAAGGACTCCTTCTAGACAGGCACATCCCACCTAAAATATAAGCTTCTGTTGTTTCAACATTTTGGGGGCATAACTATTTCTAGTGTTACAGTTCTAAAGAGATATCCAGGAGAAATAAGGTGCTGAGCTAGAGATGTGTTGCTAGTTAGAAAAATCAAGGAACTGTTGTAATTTCCGGTGTTTACAGAGCAGTACACCTTATGTATAAATTCTACATTCATGGCATGAAATGTGAGGAAGTTGATGGCACTGGCTGGGAGCCAGAAGTGCTGTTCCTGCTCCTCCATGGCAACAATTACAACAGCCCAGTGAATAAATGTTCATTAAAATATTAGAAACTTACCACAAGAACTCAGTGTCTCCAACACTTTATGCCAAATTCAGGGTAATAGTTGGTAGCAATGCCTTCCCCTAACTACCCTGCTGCCAGGCTCTCTAGTGGGAGCTTTTCTCAGTTCCTGCAGCATGAGCTCTATAAATCTGCTTAAAAGCTATAAATACTAAGATATACATGTGGCCAGGTTGGATAGGGTACCTGTTTAAGTGCCTCACTAGATGGCCAGTCACTTGGACAAACAAGAGTGTTACTTTCTGTAAAGAACAAGGACAGCTGTCACCACTACTGTCACCAGCACAGGTCAAAGCAAGATCCTTTCCTCCAAAGGTGAACACTGAATCCTGATCATAGCCCAGATTCAGAGTATTTATTTTGGCTTCTCTTATCAAATAGCTTATCCAATTTGCTCCTTTCTGTTACATAAATCTAGTTTCTGTAAAACTAAAGCTTTTCTGGCTGAAAATTTTCAGTATTTTAGATTCAAACTGATTAGTCATTTGGCATGAACAAAACCACACCTTCTTGGTAAATGGGTTGTTCTTCAAAGTTACCTGCCTAGATCTAGCTGTGAACATCTTACTCATATTTTTATTGACAAAGGCAATAATCATGACCTCCACCACATTGCTCCTCGTGAGGCAAAGGCCCTTACCATGTTGTGTGACAATTACAGCGTGGCTTTCAAAGCTATTTCCTTGAAAGCTGTGTCTGGCAAATCAGCTCCTTCAAGCATTTGCAATCTAAAAGGACAGACCAACCCCAAAACTGGAGGGTGCCAGTCTTTACTCTATTTGCACTCTACTGCAGAAGCTATAAGCCTCTCACTATAGCTATAAGCTGTTCCCCTGTAAGCCTGCTGATAGCAGGGAGCTTGGTGCACTGTGGAAGCTGAACTAGGAGAAGTGACGATGCACGCTGGCAGATGATGCACAGCAAAAGGAATGGAAAGCTCAGGGGGGGAAATCATCACATATGGAGTCAAGAGCAGAGCTGAGAATCTGGCACTTGAGGAAAAGCCTAAATGAATTGTGAAAGTCTCCTACCGTAGAGGATGCAGCTGTCTTATGTTATCCACCTAATCTTCCATCTCCTGTAGCAAAAGATCCTAAATGAATGATGCCAAATTTGTTCTCCTTGCATGTAGAACACAATATGTAGAACAACTCTCATAAAATGGAATCTATCCAATATTTCTCTTTCTGAATGTCCTATGTTAGACTTCCTCAGACTTCCTTTGGTCTTCCTCTGGAGAAAGTTGTCCATTTGCCAATGTCACCCTCACCAACAAAGTTATATCCACCAGTATCTCTTACAATTTTTAGATGAGAATTAAAAAAATTCAAACTATTGATAATGCATATTCTGTCCTTCCTAATAGTTTCAAGATCGGTTTCCAAAACAGCAATACCAGCTAAAGCTGGATTTTGGATAAGTCATTAACAGGACTACAGTTGGGCCACATAAAAAATTCACCTCATTAATTTGATAGAGTGATTAAAGGAGATGATTTAAGATCATTTTCATGCAGGTGGACGTACTCTTCACAATATTGATTCAACTGCTTTATATGCTGGTAACTCTGGGTATTCCTGCTGTTGTCAAGACAGACATTTGCAGCAATGCAGATGGTATTCTAAAAATTAGCAGGTTATTTAGCAGAGATAAATTACTGTCTGAAACTTATAAGAGAAATGTACCCCGTGTTTGTGTTAGTCAGTATTATTCTGAATTATGTTTAAACTCTTGCTTAGTGCTTGGCTCAAAATGGGGGGAGGATGATCTCAAATGTAAGTGCAAATAGAGTTGCCTACAGTAAGTGGCTTTATCTGAGCTTTGAAAATGCACCCCGTTCTTTAAAAAAAAAATAAATAGGGAAGAACTCCTGACTGGGTTTGGATTTATTGAATGACTTATTCAGTGATGACATAGCATATAATATTAATATAGATTTTAACTTTATGCATCTAATTTATTGCTGCTCGGTCTCGTCTCTCTTGACCATCCCCACACAGTTTAGATATATTGAGGGTATAAAAGTAAAAATGCTGTGTATCAGAGGCTGTCATCTCCTATTTGTTTCTTATGCAGATAGGTAGGTAGCAAATTTGTAAGTAAATAGCACATCAATTTATCATCTTTGGTACTTGGAAACCCCCACATAATACATATATTTGGCATTAGTGCCACTTTTCATTAAGACCCCCAGGGTCACGAAAGGCTATGGAAACTCTGAACACTCATGATAGAACCTTTAAATGAACAGCAGAAAGAAAAACTCTATATACTTTCAATTCTTTTTACAAGTCTGCTTGTTTTAAGAGAAGGGTTGGCCAGAAAACAAGAATTCTATTTGCAAAACTATTTGAGGTTTAAAATATACAACAATTTTGCTGTGGAACATTCACATGACCTTTTAGAATTTCTTATAAGTATTGATTCATTCTGGCATAACTAATTTCTTGGGCAGATAACTTTTCTTAGACTGTAGGGGATTTTATACTCAAGGTTTCTTTCCCCTAGTGCATAGTGTTTTTTCTTTCTGTCTTAATATTGGTATTTAATAGAAAAATACACAAAATGGATAAGATAGTACAGCTCTTACAGACCAGAAAGCATTGAGCTGGGTAGAAGACAGAGTCTGAAGCCTGAGTCTTCCAGAATCCCTTCATGTGGTCAGGCTCTTAATTACTTTGGTTTTGGCCAGCCAGGTCATTCTGGACTGGAAAAAAAAAAAATAGCTAATGGTGCTGACATAGAAACCTGAATGATGATTTGATAAATTGTCAATACCCTAAGAATTTCTGATGCTCTTGCACAACCTGGAAGTGGTTGTCTTCTGAAATCACAGTTAAGCAAAATTTAAGAAATTGTTAGGGCTTGAATGATTTTTTTAAAAAAAGTCAGTATGTTTTCTTTCCTGTTTAATATGCCTTGAAAAATATAGAGGACAAAATTCTTGTCCAAGCACAAGACTTGTAAATACCACAATTCAAAATCAGAAATTAGATTAAACTATGCTTCTAAAGTCAGCAAGAAAGCCCATCACCCAAGGCTTACAAAATCTTTCCCTTCCTTGCTACACTCAATAAAGATTTCTTTCTAATTATTGGCTGCTGTAAGTTAATTGCTGAGTGTGTGAGGAAAGAAAAGAACTACTTAGAAATTACAAACTGCATTAACTTTATGGTTTATTAATCCTTTTAAACACACTGTAATCATTCAGTATCCAAAGTGCTGATGTCCTCTGGAAAATTCTCTCGCTCAAAGAAAAATAAAAAATAATACTATTAGTCCTTAATTGTGGGTGTGGAGTACTTTGCAGTTCTGGCTCTGACCTGAACTCCATTACACCTAGTGATATTCATGCACTGACATATGGACACACCCTCACATCAGCATCCTATTTCTATTTGGCCCAGTTAATTCTTAGAAAAACAAATATTTCTAAACCAGCATAATTTTCTTTGGTTCTGGCATGAAATAACTGAGGCACAGCATCTGATGATGTGGAAGTGCTCTGCTTTCCCTGCCTTGCCCATGTCAAGCGTCAGTCTCCCACATGTTTTCGTGACACAGTCTTGTAGGAGTCAGCAGAGTGCTGTATAGACTTTGGCCCAAACAGCTGGATGACTGACTGGATCTGCTCACTGACTTCAAATCACATGTTATCAGTGAAACCTTTGCTGCTGTGTTTCCTTTCATTGTGTCCTTAAGCTGACCATTTCCTGTTCATGTCCTTTAAGCAGAGAATATGCAGAAGATCAGGGTCAGCCCCGACGCTGCAAACGCTTCACTTATGGTTTGGGAAGATAAAAGTGTTATTTTAATAGGGTTTGAACAAACATAAAAGTTGCCTACATTTCTTTTTTTCCTAATCAGTCACAAAGAACTGATCATAAAAATTGCCTAACTCATCAATTTTTAGCCAATATTGAACTGATTTTTTAAAGTATGGTGTGTAGTTGCAGCTGGATACATGCAAGCTATTGCAATCTGGTGGAGAAACCAGAGTGTTTTTAAATGACCCTACACTGTAACCTAAGCCAAGTAAATATGATGATTCACCCCGGGAAGATAAATTATTGCCTGGCAAAATGCCAAAGCATTTTAATTTGTAACTCCAACATGTCTCTCTTGGAACTCATTGTAGGGTGTCTGGGATACAAATTTATTTTCCAAATTGTTATATAACTTCATAATTCATTGTGAGGATTTTTCCCTTTCTCATCCAGCACACAGATACATATGCTTAATTTAGACAAAAAGTTTGCTTTAAATAGCCACCTGAAAATCTTCTGCTGTAACACCATGGGGGGAAAATTACTTTAGTTGTGATTATCAGTAACATTTGAGATTTCAAATTAGAGCTGCAGCAGGTGTCAGGGGGCTACTTGTCACCACAGCTTGGAAATGTGACAAATTGTCAGAGCTGGTTGGATGTCCTAGGCTGTTATTAGCCATCTGTTTGCAGCTCTGGGAGGGTCAGCTGCCTGGACTTGACCAATGTCACCCCTCAATTACAGAATTTACAGTTTCAGCCAATTTAGAGCTGATTTTGTTTACTGTTTATAAAAGAAAGATGCATCACATGGTGCTGGGCAGGCTTGTTTCTGGGATTTTATGGGAATTGTGGTGTACAGTTTAGGATTCAACTGCCCGACTCTCCCCTGGGCACAAAGTGGGTGTGAGTCTGTGCCCCTGTGCCCTGCTCTGAGTACCTTCTCTTCTGAATGTCAAGACTTCCAGCTGGGAAGGAGAAGTTACTGTTTGCCTGTTTGTGTTCATTGTGTGCCATCCTTACAGCAACCCGACTCAGGGTTACTCTTATGAAGTCCCTTCTCAGTTCCCAGTGCTTTCAAGAGCTCATTTGCTCCTGCAATAGTTCCCAGAGAAGTCAGTCAGTCACTCCTCTGAAATTTAAAAATTCAGTGGCTAAAAAAGCTTAAAATACTGTTGTGTCCCATTCCTTTAGCAGAATGCTAAAGTTTCATCATGGTCCTACCATTTCCAAGACCAAATTAATACTTGAAAACAGAATAGTAAGAACTGTATTTTGAAAGCTCCAGCAGGCTTTCCTTTTTTTTTATTCTCCGAAACATGTTTGAAAACACTCTATAGCTAATTGGGGTTACTCTGCAAGCCAAAGGAAGTTGCAATGAGGTTAACCCAAAATGAAATTATTTTATTGCATTGTATACTTTGTTAACTGTCTAAAATATTTCATGATATTCATCAGCATAGAAGGATAGTAATGATTCCACTTATATTTTTAAAAATTCCTTTGTATACTAACATGTCTGAAGAAATGGCTCACTTAAAACCCTGAAAAATACTATAAATTATAAATTACTGTGCTGGAAGAGAAAAAAAGTTCAGTACATTTGGTTCTTGCTTTCTGTGCTATTAGTTTTCTACTTGGGAAGAAATATGGGCAATGAAAATTGTCTAATAAATTTTACCTTCTTCTATTGTTTATAACATAATTTGCTTAATAAATAATAAAAATGGACAGGAACATGTACTGTGTCTTGGAATGTTAGCATCTGACACCTCTTTGCCATAACTGGCCTGCACCACAGTTTAAAGTAGCTGTCATGAACTGAGTCTTTAGTATCACCTCCTCCTTCTGTAGTCATAGCCTTTAGAGTTCTGTCAGAGTGAATATGAATTGAAATGTGCCCCATAGTTTTGTTGGAAGATCAGGCAAGAGAAACCCCTTCTGTTCAGGAATTGTATAGGACACATTTCTAGAACAAGCCTGGATCCCCTCTTCTACTTGTATTATAGTGCACCTCCGGACATCAGAGCCATAAAAGCCTTAGAAATCAATAAAATCACACTTTATGGGTTTTGTATATGATGTGTATCAAAATATAACATGGGCAATTCTGACTAGAGAGAGTTTAGTTCCACTGAGAGTTTCTGCTAAGATCATGCTGTAAATCAAGAATGGCCTGCACAGTTTAAAGAATATTAAGCTAGCATTCAAGATCCTTAACTGGTTACCAAGGTTTTACTTCAGCAGTGAATGGATTAGACCTATACTGTGTGTACATGTGTGCCTCTGAACATGTCCTATCTATCTCTCAGTGCAATTCTTGGGTTTGTGAAACTATATGCAAGATCTGGTGATCCTTTCTTTAGGACTTGAAACAAAGATTTCTTTGAAGTGGCATCTTTTTCCTCACTGAAGTAACTAATTTCCCATCTTTCCACCTTCAGCATTTCACAGAAGCAGGTATTGGGAAATTTCCATTAGCCTGCACTGTTTGTCTGCGGTAACAGAATATGACTGCTATGTTATCACATATCAAGCCAACCAGGTTTTCCTTGGATGGTAAGGTGGGAAGATGCAGCTCAATGAAACTTTAGGAAAAATCAGTTGATCAGTTGCCAAAAAAAGTTAGGGACAGGATGAGGGGGTAATAGTTTTAGACTGAAAGAGGGTAGATTTAAATTAGACGTCAGGAAGAAATTCTCCGTGAGAGTGATGAGGCACCAGGACAGAAGAAGCTGTGGACGGCCCATCCCTGGCAGTGTTTAAGGCAGGGCTGGATGGGGCTCTGAGAAACTGATCTGCTGGGACATGCCCCTGCCCATGAATGGGGGATTTGGAGCTAAGTGATCTTTAAGGTTTCTTCCAACTCAAACCATTCTGAGATTTTATGATTCTAGGATAACGTTCTCAACAAAATTCTGTAATTTTGTAGTAATATGTTCTACAACTTTTTACTAATATATGGAAGTGAATTACAGCTCATGCCTCAAATATATTGTCTTATCTCTTACTCTCCATCTATACTAAACAGTAATGGAGATGCATATAAAGCACATAGTATTCAGAGTTTGTCCCTATATATCTTGGCTTTTCCCAGGGAAAACAAGGAGGGAAGAATTTTATAGTAAGTGTCAAAGTATCAAAAGAAATAAATGAATTTTTACTTGTATGCCACTTGCTGAGAAGCTGACATTGAATCAGTATACATAATCTGCCTCATCTCATATGCAAATCATATGCATTTAAAAACATTCCATAAATTTTAGAAAATCTTCTTTCAGTGGAAAGGACACAAGTAATGAGTGTGTCACACAAAACAAGTAACTGTCTTGCCTCACTGGGTGTTGTGATATATGTACTTGTTGATTCACAGGGATTCATGGACATGCACTCATGTAAAATCAGTATGACTGATCAGAACTGTAATTGGATGGATTTTTTTCCTTGATTTCTAAACTAACAAAAAACTTCCAGGGAAAGAGAAAATTAATATATAAGAATAGAGGTGGGAGAGAGGTTGATCTTACATGTGTGTGTGTATGCCTGTTAAACTCAGTGTCTTTCATTTAAAACTGAAAACTAAAGAAGTGGGGTTTTTATGTTGTTGCTGTTATACAGTAAATAGAAGTTTTCCTGGTTTTAAAGATCTGGTTAGTAAAAGATTTTGACTTAATTGGAACAAGGAGTGTCCAAAGTCGTCTTTTGTCTGTGGAAGGATAACTAATTTGTAATACACTCTCTCCTCAAAGGGAGCAGATTTATATTTCCTAGCAATAGTGGAATGTCTGGACCACAGAATGAGTCTTAAAAACCCTGTTTTGAAGAAATGTCTGCCAATACTGGATTATCACAGTAATGTTTCTTTTTCCTTCTGTTTTTCATGCATTATTTGGGAGGACCACACAGCATAGGGAGCAGTGGTGTACCATAACTGCCACTGAAATAACTGCAGTCTGAGAAATTGTGAGCACAAGGAAATAGAATATATTTGGAGGATATACTCAGGATTTATGCCCCAAAGGCTGCAGAAATGTTTATGTTTGTTTACATTTTAATAATAGTGGGTTTCCAGTTTCTGCTGTGATCAAGTATTTTAACTGCATGGATACTCATAGGATGCTACCAGTCACTGGCTATGCTTAAATGCTATCCAAACACAACCAATTGAGTACCTGTTACTGCTTGTTCCTTTTTTTTTTTTTTGCAAAAAACATAGCATGGTCTGCTAGGAGTCCATAAATATAAACATCAGATTTTAAGGCTTTTACTCTGAGTTTGGAGTTTTTAGAAAGTAGAACAAATTTTGTTTCAAAACTTGGTAATACTGTTTCAAATCTAAGTGTGGGATACTTTTCTGGAGAATAGCTAAGTTTCATTATTATCAACAAAAAAGACCCTGTCAATCAAATTCAGCATACTAGAAATCAAAGAAGAACAAAACTATTACAGCATCAGACTGTGCCAACAGTGTTAGGCACTAATTGGCCTAATTTCTATGTTATCACATTAATTACAACTTGACTGTATCTGCCAGGTTGGGCTGAACAAATACTGCACATGGCATGACTGAAATATCTGCTACAAACTTATTTGGCTTTTTATTATTTATAACTGTTAAGTTTACAGGAATATAAAAGTCAAGAATAGAAGCTCACATTTCATAGTTGCATTCTCTGTTTCAAGTAAGAGCCACGTTGAATGTTTCAAAGTTTATTAACATCTGTCAGTAATTTGTACTCTAAATTTTGACCATAGTGTAATAAATCAGTGAACAAAGTAAAGAAATATAGATGTCTCCATGTGGTGACTATGCTTAGAAGGATATTTACATATGAATAGGTCAATCTTTATGCAAAAACGTACCTTGAAGTGCACAAATTATTCACAAGTGCATTTTATGAATTGAACCTCATTACTCTAAATGATACTGACCCAAAGACACTTCACATTGAATTTTGCTTTCATACCCTTATATATACATATATTGAAAAATGGTTATATTTAGCAGTTTCATATGGCAATTAAGACTTTAAACATTGGCAGCCTTCAGGTCAATGTATATTTCAGAGCTATGTGTGTTGTGCTGCTCTTACATGATGGGGAAGCAATTTCAGTGCTGGATGTCTGTCTCTTCATGAATTTGAGCTGAGGCATTCTCTTTATGCAAACACATTATCTTTTATTCTCCTTTTGTAGCCTAATTACATACTGCAGTCTTCTCCCTAAATATCTAATTTCACTGAAATTGTTAGTAATTCTATCATGACATATGCAGATATATTGAGGTAAATACACTGAATGTTTGGAATGTCCTTGTTAGTGAACTGGAAAACTGATGTCAAATTTATCTTTTGAAAAGTGTGAATTGTGAGTTTAAAGTGTAAAAAGGATGGTTTAAACAGTCTAGTTAATTCAAGTCCCTTGAACCAGTTCCAGTCATCTTGTCATTTTTTAAATCTTTGCTAAGATTAAAAGGTTTTCATTAAGAAATGCATTGGGCAAATTTTGCTCAAACTGTCAATAGCAGCAGCTGCTTTTCCTTTATGAATTATCTGTAAAGACAGACACATTTGGGAGCTTTCAACAGAGGAGAAAACGTATTACTTGCTATAGTGGCAAGTTCTCCATTTCACTATGTAGCACCACTTAAGGGTCATCCTGTCCCCTTCCAGAGCTGTGTTTGCACAGGAATTGTTTAATGCAAAATAATGGGACAGGGAATTCTGTATTCCTGCTTTGTCTGAGTGCAGTGTAGCAGATGAAGTAGGAGTGTACTGGGTGACTAGATGACTCTCCCTGAAGACAGAAAGTAATCGCTGGGCCAGTTATGGATTACAGGCCACAAACTACTGAACAAAGGACGCATTTGAGCTGTTCATTTCAGCCAAGATTTAAGATTTCTCTCTGTCACAGCTAACTCATGGCCACCTAATATTTGTGGTCAGTGACCATATGACTGAAGAAGGAAAATCAGAGGTTTGAGAAAGGCCTAATGAACATTCCTAGGCGTGAGCCTTTGTACAAGTACTCATGAGACTTCTTGTTTTCTTCAAGCATTTTGGCTAAAAAAATACTCACATGTTTTCTGAAAATAAATACAAAAGGTCATAAATACCACTGAGGTGAATTCATGGTTTTACTGTAATGCATATCTCTGAGTACTCACTTTTCAGTATTCACCCATGTCTGAGTAGTAACAAGGGAACTCTTGGAATGCAAATGTTCTTTATCAGCTGGGAAACAAGGAAAAAAAAATCTATGTTATACACAGCATCATGCCTCTAGATCTGAATCTGCCACACATGCAAAAACACAGAATAAAAGTAAAATTGTGGAAGTAAAATTTCATTGTGCCTGGGAAAGGCTGAAGTAAAACATCATTAAAAGTAAATCACATTTAAACTGTGCAAAAAACCTGCTGTATAGACTGCTAAATGCTACTGAGGGACTCGATGTGTTACAGCTGCAGATGTTGATTTGTAATAATAAGCCATGCAAATGTTCTTCTAGGGACAAATACACTGTAGAAATAAAATGTGACTAAGTTTAAAAAAAAAGGTATTATATAGTACAGTTATTTGTTTATGGTAAAAGTCTCAAATCTGCAAGGAAAATCATTAGAGAGTTATTCTTAACCTAACATTACTGATGTATGCAATCTTAGAAAATGATCTTCAGAAGTGTTAATTTAGAACTACTGCTATTCACTAGTTCCTATGTATATTTTAAATGATTCATCACAGTCCTGCAAGCAGAGCAAGCAAATAGGAGCTCTGGGGACTCACTGGACCTCATTGACTGAACAGTGAACACCCAGTTTTTCCTCATTCTGTCAGATGTTTTGTACAGAATGCTGTGCTGCTTCTAAAAATTAAATTAAATGGAAATTTCAGAAAACCTGGATTTTCAAAATCAACTTACATTTCATAAGAGGCTGTTAATAAATGTATGTATTATTCTTTAAGTAATTTTATCTATAAATGAGTATTCTTTTCTTCCTCTTTCAAAAGAGAAATGAAAATGTAGCATTTGCTCAAAAGAACTGACTTGGCTTACAGAGATCCAGAATGAAAGCTGTTCTTTTACCCCTAATAAAAGAGAAGTTCATAAGATTCTTTTAAAGTAATTTTTATGAAAACAGAGTAAATTAATATCTGTAGAAAATATTTGACACCATGTACAAAATGGGCAATTCCATAGCATGACATTAGAGAAAGGTTGCTATGCACAGAAATTCTTATTCTCAAAAAAAATCTGCTATTGAATTTTTCAAAATCTGACATATTATGGCATTCTTTCCGCTATAGTAATATACTGGTCGTGGGTGCATTTTCTGAATCTTGCCTTAAAATTTCTGTTGAGTTGGAAAAACTGAAGGTTAAAATCATCAGGGTGACAGGGAGAAAATGATTTACACTTTCTTTTCAGATAAGAACAAAATAACCATTTCCCTTTGACATTCTTGCCATTTTTTGTTACTTCACTTATAGCAAGGGGCATTCTTATTTGAACACCCTTTTAACACTACTTAGTATGTCCTTCAACACATGACCATTGATATCAAAAGTTCATTGTTTTAGAAACTTTTATTAGGATTCATACCCTTTGAACTTTGTATTGTTATCTGCCAAAACAAAATGACAATCAAATAATTCTGCCACCCCCTTTTTTTCTGTCCTTCCACTTTTTTTCAACTTCCTTGCTTTTCATTATTACTGTTACTCTGAAACTATATTATCACAGTGGAACATAAACAAAAGATTAGGTATCTCATCTGGATTAGCTTCACGGCCTCTCTCCTTTTCACCCCCAAAAGCTCGATGACCTGCTAAAATATATCAGCTGCGTTTTCTTTGGCCAGCTTGGTTCACTTGACTTGACACTAGCAAGATCAAACTACTGCAGACTGTCAGCATAAGGGATATCCTTTGAAAAACAGAAGTTTTTCTTCTATAGGGTCAGACTTTTTTCCTAACTCCTTTCTCCTTTGTATTTTGGATTCCCCTTCCCATCTTCACAGAATGAAAATAAGTCAGTGTATAGTGACAGTTGCCCTTGCAGTGTTGATCTGTAAAACAGCAATTATATATTGAACATTCCAGCAGAAATTGAAAACCTATTACAAAGATAAAAAGCAAGTAATGTTTTCCTCTATCTTAGAATTCAGATCTCAAAATTAAGAAAATTGCTTTTCAGTTTGCAGATGTTTAAGTGAAAGATAACTGAAACATAACTCCTGAAAATGATGCTGGTTTCAGATTCTGATATTACCATTACTTTCTTCTAAACTCCATTGCAGAAAAGAAAGAACTAAATAGTTTTGAAATACTACCCTACTAATAAAGCTAAAAATACAAGCATGGAAAAGCTCTTCTCAATGGAAGACAAGACTGTTCTTTAGTGGGTGAAAATGTGTAATTGCATAATACTGTCTGTCTTTACATGCACATTCAGAAAAAATTGTTTGCATGGTTAATGATTCCACTTGTTGTGATAATGACCAGTGCAGTAAAGTTCTGTCCTTCCATCAAGGATACCATCTCCCCCCCTTACAGACATGGGTCTGAATATTCCATTTGGTCCCGAGGGCATCATGAATTCTGAACAGGGTATGGTTTTCCATTTGGTTCATTCGTTCTGCTGCTGCAATTGCTCTGATATCAAAGGATTTTAGGGAACAGCTTAGCTTATGAAAGCTGACTATGATGAATGTTTTCAAACCTCTTCCACAAGTCTTGTGGAAGGAGAGGAATTATGTCCTAGTAATTTCTTTTTCTCAATTAATCTGGAAATGAAACTGTGTGTCTCAAGAGCTTGGAACTCTATAATGATAAAATATGAGACTTGATGAAATGAAGATAGCACTACAGTTCACAAATTCAGGGTTGAAAGAATCCAAATTAAAAATGGAGGTTGAATAGGAGGTTGAAGCAGATTTTGCTGCTTCAGGCAATTCACACAGATTTCATGCAGCTGCATAGATTGAGTAGGAACCCAATGGCATTATTGAAAATTGACTATTTCTCGTTGAGCTTTCCGGGATGAATGCAGAAACCCAGTTCTATATAGTGCTATTTCCATTGTTGTTTTGAAAGATACACCAGCTTTATCTGTCTGCTTTGCTACTGTATGGGAGACTGAGCTGGATACAAAAGGAAGATCTATATATAAACACATAGCCTGAGAAGCTCGGCAGGGTGTCAAAGAATAAGCTGACCCACTAATAAGTAAGGGGTATGAATTTTATAGCTGTGATGTCTATCAAATCTCTTCAGTGAATTGTGTGTGTATGGCACTATTGTGTAATGGTTATGAAATATTCAAGTTCTAGCCTTTGGAAATATTATAGTTTACTGAAAAATAATTTCAAAATAGCAGTTATTTTAGATTAGTAGATAGAAAGACAGATGGAAACAATATTGCTATAAAAGAAATTTCAGTCATAGAAATAGAATACAAAGAACTGCCATATACACACATAAGAAAATACTATCTGTGTGTTTATATCCTGTGCAACTCCAGAGGCAATGTTATATGATCCCAGTTTTTGCTTATAAGAGACTTTTTAAATTTATAATGACATTTCTCAAAGATATTATCTGTACTTAGGTATGAGACTTGGTGATTGTAAGTTTTGTATTTTACAGTATATGAAATTACAGTGAATTGCAGTCAGTGAGAAGCTCCAACTTCTGACTGCTTTTCTGCAACACTGTTCTAACAGTGTCACTTTGTGACAAGTCTCTATGCGCATGAGGAAGGAAAAAACTGGGCAAAAGCTAATAGTTACTGCGGCTCCAAAACCCCCAGTTAACAAAGGCTTCTGCCCCAAAGCCACAGCACTGACAGGCAGACACCGGGGGTCACCTGGCAAATGTCTTGGGCTGTGCCCCCTGTTCTGTCACCTGTAGCCCCATGTGTAGGGTCCATTTCTATCCAGCTCCTGCTGTGGCCCACTGGGCTGGCTTTGCTTCATGCTCATGTACACTTCTTTAGCAGTTCCCAGTGTTGTGCCTATTTTCCCCCTTGCCTGCCCTTGGGCTGTGCTCTTGACTCGCTCTGCTGGGGTGCGTAGACGAGCCCTTTCACCTCTTGCAGTAACCTTGCTTTGCCTTCTCCCTCAGTGTTTCAGCTCAGCTGTCAGTGCAGACGTGTCTGAGCCTTCAGTTACCTGTCAGCAGCCCATCCTTAGCCACCAGGCCTACCTGGCCACGTACTGCTGCAAAAAGCTCTGTCCTCTCCCTGAATGCCAAAACTAATCCTGAGCTCATGCCTCAGTGGCTCACTCTCACAATAAAAGAAGATTTTACACAGGTAACTCTGAAAAATCCCATGTGATGGGACCCCACAGAACAACTTTGCCTTTATTTTTGTCAAATAAAACAAACAAAACAAAACAAATTTGCTATGTTTCATCAAAGTTGGTGCACAACAGCCTGGCTCCTGGCTGCAGAAAGGAGCTGGAGTATGACCTTCCACTCTGCTCAACATGGAGAGTCCTCATGTTGCCCAGGCAGCTGGAATATGTGCTTCTCTGCACAATATGTCATTGTGAGCAGGAATTTCCATCATTATAAATGCAATTTAGAATGCATTTCCATATTAAATTCATTGCCAAAAGTTGTATTAGAGATGTTTGTTTCCCCTCATGCAGGCTTTCCAGACACAGCTCTCTCGTTCTGAGATAACCAATACTGGCTGTGAACTGCTAGTGTACAATGGACTTGCACTTTGCTTGTCATATCATTATAGCTAACACAATAAACATTGAAGTGGCTTGGATTGATTACAGTATGCTGCATGCACAAAACCCAACATTTTCAGGGAATAATAAATTTTTAAGAGATTCTGTCTATTCAGTGTATCCACTGAAGAGCCCACTGAGCCAACAACTGCTAACATAATGTACTTCTCAGTTTTTATTTTTATGATGTATTTTATTTTATGACCTAGTGAGCAGCATCCCTCTCCACAGGTGTGGAGGGTTGGAACTAGGTGATCTCTAAGGTCCCATCCAACTCAGGCCATTCTGTGATTCTATATGTTTATATGATTTTTTATTTTTATTCTCTATAAAGTTACAGCAAAGTGCAGAGAAGCAGAATGACTGGGAATAGGGATAGCAAATCTCCCTGTTGTAGGCTACTGCTTCTTAATCTGGTCCTGGAAATGAACTTCAAGAGGAGAAAATCCCTGCTGTGAGCCAGCAGCTGTGGTGTGAGTCACATATACCTTTCCAGGACAGTTGGACTTGTACCACAGTTGTAGAGGACCTAAAAAAGGTAATATTTTAATTATTAACATGTTCATCTTGGAGATTTTAGAAGTCAACCAAAAGGAGAGTCACACATTCATTTCTATTGCCCATATGAAATAATGGCCTGGCATAATTTGGTCAGCAGTTGCATTGTAGAGCAACTCAGTCAAAATATTGTTTTGGAGTCTTTATGAAGACTATGATAAAGTAGTTCAGATTTGGGGAAAATTTGTTCACTAAGTTGCTTTTGGGTAGTAAAAGCTAGAGCTCTCACAATAAACACTCACAAAAACTGAGGTACATTTCACTTTGGTTTTTGATAAACTATTAGAGTTGAGATCTTAGCTTCAAGAAATTTTTGATTACAGATGATGCAGACAGGTGATCAGATATTCAACTTATTTTTTAATGTGAAAATGCAGCCCATAATCTACATAACTTTTGAGATAACAGCATCTGTGGGAGAGTGATCCTCTGCAGACTAAAAATAATACAACCTTCCTCACTTATGGGGAGAATTGTAAACAGTGAGAGAAATTGACAGAGACATATACATGATTGGGGGTTTGATCTGTGGGGAGTACTCTAATACATGGAGCAGAGGCCATTCATAAATATAATTGAAAAAGAAATATTGTATCTGTTGTGGACACATGATATTCTGTTCTCCCTTAAAAAACTTGATTAGAGCTGAGTTCTCACTTTCACTTGACTGGAAAAAAGTGATCTGATTCTGATTTCTTTGATCAGAAAAAAAATTTACTATTTCTTATATCCCTGGCATTCTTAGATACTTGGAGAATGAGCACAGTGGTCCACATGAAAAAAAGTAAGAAAGAAAAAGAAAATCAAGTTTTTGCTTTGTCTTTGGTTTCTGTGGGACTGGGTCCTTAAAATAAGCCTCCTCACAGCTGTTCTAAGAGGAGGAGGAGGAGAAATAGTAACCATGCCCCAAAGTTACTGGTGTCCTTCTAATTAAAAAGCATAGCAGGGGCCTCAAGTGGTTTGTTGATTGGCCAGGCTGCTGATCACCCTAGAGGTGATCAACCCATATCCTTCTCCCCTTTTCAGCCAAGTCTGTTATTGCCACAGAAAACAATGCTGAAGACACAACTTCTAAAAATATAATTCTGTCACAAAGGCAGATGTTTCATTTGTTCCATTCAGCAACTGTTAGCTTGATACATTTTATTTATTCTCTATTAAAAGAATGGAACATACAAAAGGAGTAGCTTCCTGGATGATAGTTATGCCAGGCTCTGATGAAGCCTCTTATTTTCCAAAAATACCTTACAGCTGAGCAGATTCTGAGGCTTTTAGATGAGTAAGACATATATATATTAAAGGTCAACTTCATTGAATTCATGGCATTTGGATAATATAAGTAGATAAAGGGAAGGAAGAGAATTCCATTTGAAGTAAAAGTACTTTTAATAAACACAATAGGGTCTAGAAACATTGTACTTACTAACCATGACATAATCAAAATGACAAATAGATATTTGGCATGTTACTGATTTAATGCAGTTTAAGTTCTCAGATTTCATCTGCAAAACTGATGTATCTGTAAAATTTGTGGATAAGGAAGAGAAATGTTTCTGATGCAAAGTGCTTTCAAGAATAACTATAAAAATTTTACTCAGGCAGTCATAAGAATAGTATCACAATTTATGCAGTAATTAGCACAAGTTTTAATAATATTACAAGTTTCATTGTATTCCAGATGCTTTCACTCACAGAGTGCTAGTATTGTCCAGTTACATGGACTTGTAAAATGACTTTTTTAAGCTATAAAATGAAATAAGCCTCCTCATTTCTTGCTGTCCTTTACTATGCCCATAAGTGAAAGAGAATATGTATTTGTCATTATAATAATTTTCATTTCTTAGCCATATGGATGCTCCAGAGCCTTTATTGCAGACAGATCTGGCCTGTTGCTGCATGCTGGAGAGCCTCCTGTCTAAACCATTTTCCCCTTGAGCATACTGTTGTGTCAGCTGTGCAACTGTTCAAGACTGGTGCTTGGCCTCAATGTGCTTCCTTTTTCTTCTTTGTCATTTTGAACATGTTCCTGAGGAAAACTCAGTCACCAGCAGAACAATTTTACTTGCACCATGCTACAGATCTAATCCTGAATAGCTCACTTGCCAGTTTTGCTCACCTGGAAGAAGGTGGTGGTGAGATACCAATGGGTTGTAAAAATCCAATTTTCTGTTCTTGACTGTCTGACTCTGGTGTCCTGTGTGAGGCTGCACCCCTGCCGGCCCCAGTGCATCCCTCACCAGGCAGTGCAGTGAAGGTGCTCATGTTACAGGGCTGTAAAAGTATTTATAGTTGTATTTACTGAACAGGTTTTCTGGTAACCTTTTGCTGCATTTACAAAAGATGAAAAGAGAAGGCAAGTTTAATTTAGCTACAAGGAGCATATATTACCTGAGGATGCTTTCCTATGGTGGTTTCTGATCACAAGGGAAAAAACCAAGGAGGATGAATACATAGTTTTGAAAGAGCTGAAGAGTCATTCTGGCCTTCAATTCTGCAATTTTCTAATGGTGTTTTTTTCTTTTTAATCTGTATTATAGAATCTTTATAATTGGAGGCAATTTCTTAATGTTTAAAAGAAGTGAGAAAATAATGTTCAGAGGAAGAAGCAAGTATGTATTAAGGCTCTCCTCTGGTGAAGTTAGGAAAATACAGAGTCAGAATTTGGAACTGTCAAACAAAATCTGTGCATGCAGGGCAAAAAATTAAGGAGTATTATAAAATATTGGTTAGAGATGTTAAAGATTCCACTGTTCTGCTAATGAACATGCATGCATGCTTTGAAAGTAGGGTTTTGTTACTTGCGAAATATTTTCTTTTCTTTTTCCTCAATATCACCCCCTCTAGTACATATACAAGAGATATACTCAAGAACTTCCATTTTGAAATTACACAAGGGGAAATAATCTTGCCAAGAAGTTTTCCATCTCTAAGTGTTAGTGTCTCAACTGAAAGCATGGCCAGTCCCATTGTGGTCAGCCTTGTGGCCAGCCTTCTTTCTCTTTCTTCCCCCATTTCCTTTCTATTGTGGAAGAACACAATAGAAACTTCACAAAGAGGAAAATACTTGTAGTATTTAGGGTGGACCAAACACTAATACAAAGACCAAAGAGGACAATCATCCAAATAGCAAGATATAAAAATTATGTCTTAACTAAAAATAACTTTGCTTTGCCTGGATGTACCATGTAGGCAGTCTGTGCTAATACTTTTTCCCATGTAAAGATATTAATCATAAATCATCACAGATACTCTAAAAATATTTGAAAAACTAGCAATGTGGCAGGCTGCTGTTTATGATACTGTTTGAACTTCTACCTTTCTTTCTCTTTTTTTTCCACTTTTCCTTTCCCTTTTTTATTACTTTCCTCACAGATTGCACCCAAGCACCAAACACTAGAAAAATATTCTCCCAGAAGCAATAAGGTAAGACGTGGGCTGAAAGCCTCCTTTCCTCAGCAGCTTTGCTAACTGTTTTCCAGACGCCTTTGCTCAGTCCAATCAAGGTGTTTAGGTAATGTGGAAACACTACATTTTCCTAGAGGTAGATGACTGCAACAGCTGGCTAAAGATATTTTGCTAAACTGCTTAGTATTTTCAAGGTATTTAGTTCTTAAAACTAAAAACCATATTAATCAGGACAAAACCATGTTAATAAACTCCGGAATTAAATTGCTGATTCTAAAGAATGCGTGAGCATTGAACACTTTGATAAAAGGCACTTACAGAAACCTCTTTTGGGACATGCTTTAGCTTTTGGTATTACTGTGCTTTGCTCAGTCTTTACTCCTTGTGTAAGTGTGCATGTTAGCCTCTAATGGAGTGTGAAATCCCACTGACTGTACAAGGAAGTAGTGAGGATTCCATCACCTGTGACAAAGGCAGGGCTCCTTGCAGCCAGGATATGTCAGTACAACAGCAGTGTAGGAAGGAGACATGGATATTGTTTGGTACAGAGTCAGGGTAGCTGCAGGGAACTCTGAGCTATCTAGGTCATAAGAAGAACAATAGTATTTCTACAGGTAAGCAAGACCTTCATCTCTTTCCAGATAATGACAGAATTATTTTGTTGCGCTGACAATGTTTCTATGGGGAGATTATAACCATAGTCAGTCTCACCTATTCATGTACACTTCTGTAAGTTTTGTTCATTTGTTGGTAAACGGCTGGATTGTCCCATTGTAGTTACCATTCTGTGAAAGAACATGTGTGAGTTAATTAAGACAAGCTTTGTAACCTCAGCTTCTATTGCTGTAATCCAAACAGCAAAAATACTGGGTTTAGAAGTAATAGTGAGTCAACATTTCGATAGTTTATTTTGTCTTTCTTTTTCTTTTCCTTTTAAAGAAGGTGTGTATCTTTCTGGTTCCCTGTTCCTTCCAACAGGGATCCTAAGAAAAGAAACAACTGTGTAAATAAATATCTTTTTAGAAGAAACCATAGGGAGTCCATCAACATATCCTTCACCACCCCAATGGCTATCAGATCTGCTTCCATCAGGTGCTGATTTTTATTCCCTACTTCAAAACATTTTCACCATTTTTTTCCCTTGTTTACAGATCACCCTAAACTTAATTTTGTTGCATTTTCAAACCACTAAAAATTGAAAATAATTTTTAATATAACCTTGACTAACACAATAATATGCAAAACAGTGTCAAATTTTATGACTGTTGAATTCAAATAAAAGCTGAAACTTTCAGGAATTGAATATTAACTAGGCATAGACTGCTTAGTGAAAAAGAAAAGGACTTCAGGAGAGCAGCTGGTTTTTGTCTGATGCCTACATATTTTTCATAGTTTAGAGGAAATATTTTATTGGGGTTTTTTTGCTGTAAGAATTTTGTAGGTGGGCAGCTGACAAATGGATAGAGCAAAAGGACTCATGCAGTGTCAGAACTGAGCTTACTTGTCTGCTAAACCACTATGAGCTCATTATATAGCACAGGCCAAAGCAGTGTCAAAGCTATGGTATAATTTAAGGACAAATGTGGAAGGAAGATGTGAAATGAATAGAAAATTTATCACTGAAGTTATTAAAATAAATTATGAAAATTAACTGTCTTTAATTAAAAGACAGAGAATAAAATGTGCCAGAGATTTGACAAAATGTACAGCTGGAATAGCACTAAAATGAAAACAGTTTCTTTAGTATCTCAGGTTTAATACTTGGCATAGATTTTGCAAATTAACTTGACTTGCAAAAGTCAAAACTTCTAGATTAAATTTAAAAAAAACCCATTTGTTTGGTGGGTGTAAATATATTAAGAGGGGTCAATAAACCTTTTTCTCATTGTGAGTGCATTATCAGGCAAACCTATATTGCCTCATGCTGTGATAGGAAAGCAGATAAGGCCTTTGCCATCTGTTCTGAAGGTCCTGAGTTTAATTCTCCATGGGAGTTAGTACATTATGCTGGTGGGGGGGAAGGTATTCATTTGGGAAACTGTTTATCTTTCCCTTGGAGAAAAAACATTTTAAAAATAATATTATTTTAATCAGAAGAGATTTCAACTAATTTCTCTGCTTTTTTGAGGTTTACAGTGAACTTTAGGTAAACAATTCTTGTAGGAAATAAATGACTACAGGAGACAGGGATATTTATCAAAAATGGACTTTTATGGTTTAAAAGCATTATATAAATATCCTGTTTGTATTATATTCATCTTCACAAATTTTGCATGTGTACTTCTTTCTAGACCTTAGTGTTGTCATGATGATTAAACTTCATTCACACAAAATTAATAATATTCTGATGTCTGAAAGAGAGCAAATTGGTGATATACAGCAACTGGTCTCTTTTCTTTCATTTTCTTGTTTTATTTTTTCCCCAAGTAGCAAACAAGTTTTCAGCCTATTGGTCAGAAGCTGAGTTCCTTACTTCTGGTACTTCCAAATAACAAACAAATGCAGGACACTCTATTCATTGAGTGTTTTCTTTTTTATCCTTCCCTACCAAAGACATTTTAAACAGATAATCATAGATGTCACTCACATAGAGCCACCACCTGCTGACCTCTTCAAGTCATATGAGGGTTCACTTAAATCTATGCCAAAGACCCTGCTTTCTAATTGTATTTCCACCTTTATCATTGTGTGCACAGATGCATCTTTATGAAATAAAGGCATGTGATAAAGATTTTGCACACTAGTGCAAGGCATTGGCTCTGGCTGGATCTTTCAGAGGCTTTTATACAACAATGTCCTTTCACAGCCAAAGTTAACAAAGCCAGAATGCCTCATTAATATAAAGTGAGGCTGAGTTTGTAAGAACTGGTTCTCTCCACTGCTCTGTCTCAGACTTTCATGACTTTTGCTTCTGGGATTGATTATGGGGGGAAATGGTAATGGTATATGAGCTTATAAGTGATTCTGTCTCACATATTGATCTTCTCTGACTAGACATGTTCACAAGAGAGACAGGAAAATGATGTGGATGTGCTCTTGGAGGAACAGGAGATGCAGTTGCAGAGTTACAGCTGTTTTGTTCAAGCTGGGAATAGAGAGATCAAAGGAGCTCTGCACTATTAAATGGGCTCTCTGGAGAGAGGGAAAGAGACAGTGAGGACAGAGGGATGCAAATAGGAATTATGGGTCTGCTGTTCTTGCTGACGAGGCAGATGTGAGATATAGATGTAGAGCCCAGGGGATGCAGCATAAAGCAATTGCAGCGTTTCCCCAGCTTCTGGGGAATAGTAAGGCACAGGGAATGATAGAAAAAGGTGCTGGGCTGTTTCAAAATTCCTTTTTCTTGGAGAAACTTCAAATTATGCTTTGATCCAAGGAGGCTGCCAGGTACCAATGGCACAGCTCCTACAGGGAGCAGAAGCCATAAGCCACCACCACTGTTCCAGGTGGCAGAGGTGGGAGCTGTCTGCAGGTAAAGCTTTGCTTTAGGGTGGATTGACCCCACAATGACACCCCGAGGGAAGTGACAGCTCTGCTCATGAGGCAGGGAGAGTGAAGTTATTTGGCATTGTTCTCTAGTGGCACTTGAGAGCTTTTCTTTCAGGAGGCAGTGAGACAATATTGCCAAAGAGAGACCTAAAATGGGAGATTAAAAATCTCACATTGTGTGTACACAGGTAGCAATCTGCTTT
Organism: Zonotrichia leucophrys gambelii; assembly: GCF_028769735.1. NCBI lineage: Eukaryota > Metazoa > Chordata > Aves > Passeriformes > Passerellidae > Zonotrichia > Zonotrichia leucophrys. The sequence goes on along the minus strand of NC_088173.1, from coordinate 20,280,652 downwards.
CCTTTTACTACATTTTTCATTAAGAAATTATGTCTATTTTCTATGTTTCATGTGTACAGAGTGGCTGAAAATCATTACTTTAACAAGACAATAAAAAAGCTCTTAGAATTACTTTTCCAGGTGTGTTTTGAATAAAGCAACTTTTTATTATGATTTCTACTGGTTCTGATCATAAACAGAGTATAACAGTTTGGTGATTGTAATAGTATTCAGATTCACAAATTTACACAAATGTTTTGCTTCCACCTTTGGAAAGGTCTAGATCCTTACAGTTATAAGGCATAAATTCAAATAAAGGACCAGTGACCTTATAGTCCGACAGCAGGATCTGTTCTTGTAATCAGAAATTACTTTGAATAGAAAGACCTTTCAGAAGCCAAAAAACCATAAATGTTTTGGTTCCCATCTGGGTTTAAAGTCATGGGATTTATAATTCTAACTTATTTAAGTGCTTATAAAAATGTTGCCCTTGTGTATTAAAAAATGCAACAATGGTCAAAATACACTCAAAGTTTAGATATGCCCCTAAGTTTCTTTGATTTCAGGGCAAATTGAGAGCCCAGAGGCTTATGAAAATTCATTTAAACACCTAGTTTAGCTCAAAAGCTGAAGCCCGAGTTTCAGTCTTGTGACATAACTCTATAAAGAACTAATGCAAACATTGTCGATCTGGACCTCTAGACAGCTTCACCTCTATAACATTAATTACTGGTCAATGTTAAATGTAGTTTATTTTGAGATGACACAACTATTAGTGCTACTGGGACTTTTTTTTCTAGAAAATTTGCCTTTTACTTTTTCTCAGGGTAATTAAGTGATTCTTTAAAGTGAACCGGATAAGCAACATGATAGAATTACTTAAAATTACTTAAAAATATTTAAGTAATTTACAATTTTCTAAACATCTTCCATAATTGGGTTTTGAGCCTGGATCCCTTCTGCAATGTGCTCTGCCAGTATGGAACTTCCTGAATTAAATAAATGGCAGTAATTTAATTTACAATATATTTCAATATAGTATTACTGTAACATGAGATTGAAAAGCTGTAATGTAATTTGTGTAACTCAAGAAACAAAGAATAACTTAAATTAGATTGCCAAGCACCTGTACTTACATTGCTTGCCTTTGCACAGCTAAGGAATGCAAAGAACAACGTAGCAAGAGGAAGCTGTGCTGGTGTGTGTAGTGTACCTGTGTGTGCACACATTTGCAGACATGCTAATAAATGGATTTATTTATACTTTCTTCCATGGCTGGTGAGTGTGGAAGCAGGATGGGCTGTTATTGAACAATACTACAGCTGCCTAAAGGTGAGATGAGCACACCAACTGTGCAGCCTGGATGTGGAAGGACTCAGAAATTTTCATATTAAAATTTTCTTAGAAATTGCTTTGAATAAGAAAACACATAGTAATTGCAAGAACCTTTACTGATCAATTTTAGGGCAGGATTTTCTGAAATAGGTATTACCAGCTATTATTCTTATATCCAAACTCATAAATCAGGTAATATTAATATATAAAAAATATGGAAAATATTTTCAGTTATAATGAAATTTTCTGACACATCCAAATTATTTTTACTGCACACATAGGAAAGCTGGCTTGAGATACTCAAGTAAGGGGTGGTTCTCCTGTATGTCTGAGTGCTAGCATGCCTACTTGGGGTACATGAAAAGAGCCCAGATTCCTCTCTCAGCCTGGTAAGAAGAAAGTTTTCCTACCTTCCAAGAAACTGCCTTAAGCCTGGGGCTGCCAGGCATTTTGAAATGGAGATCTCCTGGGAAGATATCAGGCTGATGGAAGGAATGATCCTATAGCTGTGTTACAGTATGAATAATACCTTATAAAAATGAAGCATCTTATCTGTTTCAGTTCTGTGTGTTTGGATTGACGTCAGACCATTTGTCCTTCTGTTCCCTAGCTCATCTTGCGTGACCTTTTGAATAACAGCAAAAGAATATTGGTACTGCTCCAGTTTTCTGACGTTGACTCAGTTATTAAAAAGTCTCAGAAAATAAAAACAATCAGTTGAAATCCTCTAAGATACTCTTCTGGGAGTCCTACGTGGAATTTCAAAATATTTAACTCTAGATAGCATAAGGTTTTTCTACATATTCTGTAGTAACTAGCCCACTCTGAAAAAGTTCATTCTTCCTTAAGGATGGAGTATCTTATCCTTCTTTCCAGACAGAAAACAGCACTGCACAGAATAAGTCTTTCAATTACCTGCACTAGTAAACATTTTATTTTGGCTTTAGTCATTGCCAAGTACATACACTTCCTTGATCTTCTCAGTTTTATCAATTTTGCCTAGTTCATGAATTTTATGTGGTATATTTCTCTCGTAAATGTGGTACTTTCTAAACCACAGTGGAGTAGCTGTGTGCAGAGGAATAGAAACTGCCTGATAACCTGATGGTTCCAATGTCCTACTGGGAGAGAGGGGCCTTTTTCCAAGTCAGTGTGAGTGAGCACAGGAGCCGTGAGCAACCTTTGGCTCTCAGACAGAGCCAGAGCCATTTCTGGACACGCTGCTGGGCCTTCTCCCCAGCTAACCTCTGCCCAAGGCCCAGCATGTAGAGCAGAAGGCCCAACAGAGGGGTTTTGGCTGGCAAATCACTGTGATTTTTGAACTGGAAACCTACCTAGAAGCTGAGCCCTCCTTCCTTCCGATGGTCATTTGCAAGATGTTGCCTGCCACGAATACTGGTGGAGTTGGCTTTGGCCTTCCCAGATTCCCTCCCTCAGCCTGCCCTCCCCATCAGTCCTGTGCCCTTCTCATGCAAAGGCACCAATATGTTTATAGTTAACTTCCTCTGTGCTACTCTGTGGTATACAATAGGTCAGTGAGGAGTGTTGGATTTACTGAAATAGTGCACACATTTCAGCATGCCATTAGCTGGAGAGGATGGCCAGCACATTCAGGTCTTCACCAATGCTCAAAACAAAGAGAGGAAAAAATCTCAGTTCACGTTTTCCTTGTGAGCTCTGGCTGCTATTGATTACTGTGCAGATGAAATGTATCCTGGTGTCAGCTTCTTTATCCAAATAACTTTATTTTTCTCACTCTTATGGCAACAGAATAAAACCAAGGCAGGAAGTACCCAAAATAAGAGTGGAATGAATGCATGTCATACAAGACCCAAAAAAAAGTATTGTAGTGTTTGCAGAGCTAACAACAATTTTGATGGTCTTCTAGAAACAGGCATCAATAGTATATGATGAGGCCAGAGATAGGGTTTCATTTGATTAGATCAGTAAGTGCTTTGAAAGCATGGAAGAGACATTAAATGAATGTAGTTCTATTATACAGCTGGCTTTATAAAATGGCTTTGTAGTTTATTGGTTTGTGACATGTGGCCCACTTCTGGCACTTTCTTTAGATGTTCCAGGGATCTGTACTCCCTGATACTTATCAAGTATCCTCATGTATTAACAACATTTTTTATTGTTTTGGGATGGAGCAGATTGAGGAGAGGACCACAACACAGCTTGTGTTAAATAGGAGGAACAGGTCCAGAAAAAGATAGTTGTTGGATATGAAATAAAAGTAATCAAAAGAAACCTTATACAATAAGGTTTTAGAGATCCACAGTTAGAGACATAAATGGACAAGAATGCAAACTCTCTGGCCTTATCAATCAAAGAATGGTATTATGGAAGTTGTCTCAGCATATAGTTCTGCCAGAAAAAAAATGAACCCAAATCTACTATGTATTGTTGAGCTGGTTTTTTTCCAGGTTTGATGTTAGGATTCATTGCAAGTTTGGAATTTCATTATTCTCTTTTTATTGTTGGTACAGTGAAGGGTCAAGGTGTTTGCACTGCAAAGTTCTGATGTCTAGTTGCTAGGATACTGCCTTTTTCAAGTCTTTTATCAAGTAAAACAGAATATAATGCTGTTTATTTTTTTCCTAACATAGATTTTGCATCAAAACACAGCCATGAAAACTGGTGAAGATTTGTTTAAATCCTGTTTTTTTATTGTCTTGCTAAAGCTCTCTTAGCCGTTGAAACTCAGCACCTGAACACAAAGCAATTGCTACATTTAAGTCAAAAGTCAGTGGTTTGTTGCTATTTATATTTGGCAGACTACATTTCAATATCTGAGACACAACTTCATCTATTCTGTTTGTACATACTAGAATTTTCTATAACTCAAATGTGCACTGTATATGTCCCAGAGTTACATTTCAAAATTTGCTAAATATTCACTGATCTCAGAAGAAGGAGCTTATAATTTGTGTACATTTAAAATATATTTATAATATTAAAGAAAATTGTTTAATTAATTTAAATGCAAAAGATGAGTTGAAGTAGTGAATTAAATGTTATTGTAATTATCAAAGTATTTATAAACAAGCATGACCATACTATAAAATCTCATATACTTAAAGATAAGAGAGTAGAATCTGAAAATCACAGAATGATTGGGGTAGGAAGGGCCCTTAAAGATCACTTCATTTCAACGCCCCCTGCCATGGACAGGAACACCTTCCACTATTCCAGGTCACTCAAAACCCCATCCAGCCTGGCCTTGGTCACTTCTGGGAGTGGGGCATTCAGAACATCTTTGGGCAACCTGTTCCAGCACCTCACCATCTCCACTGTAAAAAATGTCATGCTTATAACTGAACTAAATAAATCTTCTTTCAGCTTAAAATTCTTGCCCCTTGTGCTGTCACTGCAGGCCCTGGTAAAAGTCATCATCTGTCACAAAATCTCCATGAACGTGTTCTTCTCCAGGTTAAGCAACTCCATCTCTCTCAGCTTTTCTTCACAGGACAGGTGTGTGCTCCAGTCCTCTGGTCATATTCATGGCCCTCCTCTGGAATTGCCACTAACAAGGGAATTTTACTTTCTTCCAAGCCCTCCACCCCATTTCATTCTGATTTATACATCACTAAAATATGTTCTCTGCTTTATGCATAATTAAATGTTTGAACAGTTTCAATGTTGTATTTAATTTGAGTTTGTGTGAGTGTTTTCTAACTAGAATTATAGTTCAGTTACATCAAAATTCTCCCAAGAACAGCCTCTGCACCAGAAAGAGGACCAGAAAAAACAGCAGTTCTTCAGGCATTTTAGTCCTACTTTGTATCATCAGTAGAATCTTTTAGCAAAACCAGCAGTGATGAAGCTCATCATTCTTGCTCTAGGCCAAATCTTGGCTGCTCCACATCTGCTACACCACATTAATGAACTCACCTCACACGCTGAATGTTTTTGAGAAGTCTGTATAAAGGGTTCTGTTTAGCACTGGCCAAATGAATTACTAAATGCATATTTATGAATTTTGATCATCTTCTCACTCAGAAAACCCAGAGTGCTTTGCTCTGTATCTTGGGCTTCAGTGAAAATATATAGAAATATGTCACTAGATTGGAAACAGTCCACTGGAATAATGAAGATATGTAAAAACGCTATGATAAGCATACTTATCTAACCAGCATAATTTATTTTATGTAAGCAGTCAAATCCTGCATCTCTAACAGATTGCTTTAACATCTGAATTAAGGTTGGATTTTCTAGCACTTGGATAGCTGTCCAAGTACAAGCACATAAGTCATGACACCACTTTGTTCACTCCATGGTCTGTAAAGCATTCAGACCATGTTAGCAGGGAACCGTGTCTAAGCTTGTAAATCCTGCTTGGATGTGCTTCATAGAGAGGTTGAGAGGGTCAGCTTCTGAATCTCTGAAGAATTTTGGGGCAATAAAATCTTGTGCAGCGCCTGGTCAGAGAGTGAGTGAACTAGCTCAGGACTGTCTGCATACGACTGTACAGGGACAGATCAGCAAGGAACAGCAGGGGTGAAGTCAGCAGAGTGTCCTGGTGCTACACCCATTACTCTGAGATGATGTGTGTCAGCTGTGTTGCTGGGTGCAATTTCTTGTTGTCACAGGTAAACATAGATTTTTTTTTTTTGGTGTAACTGATTCTAACAATGTATCTGTACTGCTCTGAATGCTCAGTGCATCTGAAGTCCAGTATTGCATGGCATCAATAAGCCCAGCGAAGTTCTTCCGCACTGAGAGTTTCCTGTCTGTTCTGCCAACAGTTTTTGGTTCCTAAACAGGGGAAAGGAAACAGAACATAACTGAGACTATGACCTGCTACCTTTTGTGTCAAAAATTATCCAGTATAGGATGGTGGTTTCTGGTGTGAAATCTTAAAACAAAGGGGCTCTGGCAAAACTCATGAAACAGCTCACTAACATGCCCTAAAGTTCAAGTGATTATGGAACATTTTTTCACCATCAGTGCCACACTGCTTTATTGAGTTGTTGTGCTGCTCACCACTTGTTCTTCACCCTAGAAAAACGTAGAAATGGTTCTTGGAACTGGAGTTCCAAGCATATGTGATGGAAAAAAATCCAGGAGTGAGGAACAAAAGGTTTTACAGACTTTTTGCTTGATTAGCTCTTGTTCCCAACATTAATGAGTTCAACTGGAGTTGAGGAACTTGTTCCATACTGCAGTCCCCAGAAGTTTACATTTCAACAACATATAATATGAACAAAGGAGACAAAAAGAACAGAGAAAGGAAGGATATGGCTTCAAACAAATGAAGCCAGTATAAGTCAAATATAGCTAAAGAAAGAGAGGAAGAGTAAATCATTTAAATAAGTGATATTAGCCACAAAGCCCCAAATGAATCTGGGAAAAAAAAGAACAAATGGGAATTATTCATAGAAGCTCACACCCTCCTATGGAGCCTGGAAACTACTGAACACGCTGAGGCTCTGAAGGCCCTTCTACTGCTAGTTTAAACCCCAGCACTGAACATAACATTCCACATGCCCTGAGTGCACTAACAGGCATTAAGGTCCCTGAGCACGCTCACCTGGGACCCCCACCCACACCCCCTCTGCCTATAGGCTCTGGGGCTCCATAAAGCTCAGACCTGAGACTCCCCTGTGCTGGGTTTATGTGTCTCTCTGTCTACCCCTGCTTCCCTTGCTGGACCTGAAATTGCCTTGCAGGTAGCTTGTTGCTTATTTCTATCCCCTCTGTTTCCTGCTGCAGCCTTAACTCAAGCCTTGCTTCCATCTGCTCCCTGCTGGAGTGCCTGGATGGGCTCTTTGTCCAGTGCCTCCTCTGCCCATGGTGCTGGTGTGGTGTGGGGCTGTGCTGGGCTTGCCCTGGGCCCCTGCTCCTGCAGAGCAGCCCTGCCTGTGCTGCTGCCTGGCACACCAAGCACTGCTGTGCTCAGACAGAAAACGTGAGGCCTAAGCGTCTGAAATCTGCTTCTCTGCAGCTTCAAAACAAAGTGCTTTCCAGATCTAGAATTTCAGGGAGGAGGGATGTGTTTTTCAAAATAATCTCTTGCTGTGGGATGGCTGTCAGGTCTTGCAGAAGATCCAGCTCTCAGGAATGGTCGAAGAATAATGAATGGCTGAGTTTCAGGCTTCTAACTTCCAGATGAGCTATACATGTACCAGAGACTTGTGCTGAGGGAGGGGAGAATGACATCCATTTTAGGAGAGATTCGGAAACTTAATGCCTTTAAATTAGAATTTCTACAAAAAGTTAAATGTCCTTCAGAATGGAATGACCATTCTGTGTCCAACTTGACAGAGTACACAGAAGAGAACAAGGTCTGTAGGATCTCTGTGTTGGTCACCTAGGTCTGGAGAATATGAAGAGACTCATCAGCATCCCTCTGGAGTGAGCAAGCTTGTGACCTGTTGGGAATCAGCATCTAAAAATAATTTAATCTGCCAGAATTACATTAAAATTGAAACATCTCTGTTCATATAACATAACATTTATGCTTTATGAAAACATATTAACATTAATGGATAGGCAAATTGAGAATACAATGTTCAACAAAAGGAGCAGTGTTGTTGTTTTCCACTCCAGCTAGATCCACTGATAATTCTCCTTGCATACCATAAAGCAGTAGTTAGTATGGTTCCATGTGGCTAATTTTTTTATTTGGAAGTTTTGGTTATTTTAAAGTGTCTTCACTCATAACTATTGATTTAGAAAACAAAAACCTCCTAATCATTCAAGAGTTAAGAAATAGAATTAAGACTGCTGAGGCCATTATAGTTCAATCCTTGTGTACATTATGAGATAGTCTTTAATTACATGATCTCATCCTTTGTTTTCCCACAGGAATGCCTCATTCAGTGTGCAGGATGAACAGTGCTTGGAATGAATCAGCACAACACAGTGAAAGAGTCTGTTGTTTGCAAGACTCATCTCAGTTTTGTTGAGGAAGTTGGGATATGTGTTTCGAATGAGTTGGGATGTCAAGAAAAGAAAGGATGGTCTTGTAGCTGAGGAAACTGTGTGTTGCCCTGGAGAATGAGTTTCTGCCACTGTCTTTGCTAAAAAGATCCTGTGAGGTACTGTTTTGGGACAGAAAAAGCAAAATACCGAATTTCCTGAGAAATCTGAGGGCATGGGTCCGCATTCTGTGCTACCAATATGAAAAAAAAGTGTTGAATCCTGTGATTACTATTATTCTTGCATTTAATGTAATGTGCAATCACATTACAAGTTGTTTTGCAAGGGAGTTGTACAAATGTATCTTGTGCCTTCAGTACACCATATTCTACACTCTTTATAGCTATTTGAAGTATTAATAACAGTTATCTGTATACATATATCTATCATTTAGTCAACTGTTAAATAGAAAACTAGAAAAAGTTACTAGGAGTAAGTTAGTCTTTGGTATATGTGGATATGAAATAGTAGTGCAAACTACCAAACATTAATTACAAGTTTCCTAATTTATTATGTGCATTTATCTTTGATACTCAGATCTATATCCTACTAGTGTAGCTTCAAACTCTCTGTGAAGGGTTTGCTTTCTTTTACAATTTTTTGAAATAATCTAGTTTCTTTTTATTGTAAGGGATTCTTTCAAAATCACAACCAAAATGAAACTGGTGTATCAGCTTTCAAGAATTCAATTTGCATCTGGTCTGTTCTCCATGTACCTCACTGTGATTACCCTTTCCATTTCCACACCTACTTTTACACATCAGTTTAGCCAATTTTACAGTGATGCAGTCAGAATTAACTTTTCCTCATTCTAGAACAAAGTAGAAGTAATCCAGTTGCCCTCTGTTCCTGTGTAACTAGGTTTTACTTAGGAAGGGTTTAATCAATGAAGAGTAGGATCCACACTGCACTTAAAAGCTGCACTGCAGGCTCCAGTCTGCTCAGATGAACTATTACTAAAATGTGAGTATGATTTTTCTTCAAATCATGGCATCATAAGATTAAAAAAGAACTTTTTTCCTCCTTATCTCTGACATCTTCAAACTCTGTCCCTTTCAGCAATACAAACAGGATCTCTGTCATAGCTCATAAAGGGGATTCCCACCTTTCTAAGATATTATTGGTTTCCAGTCCTCGTGCTTTGAAGTCACTGCACTGAAAATCACTTTATTGTTTTATAGTGGAAAATCAATGAGAGATTGCCAAAATTTTTATTCTTATTTTCCAAGTGATTAAATACTTAGGAAATATTCCCATTATCACTTCACCTATTGCATGACAAAATGTAATGTAAAAGGCAATACATTAGGAATCTAAAAATATTTCCTTGCATTGAGCATTTATCTAATTTGTTATAACTCTGCATTTTTAGCAGTTTGTTTTAAGGATTTGAATGTTTAAATCCTTTAAAAAAATTTAGTAAGAATTTGGATTTTGGATTGGCAGCAAACAATAAAGAAAAAAGTTACAAAAAGTTACGAGATCAATCTGATGGCTCTGCTGAATTCTAATATATTTTAAAGTCATAAAAGGGTTTGTTGCTTTTCAAGTAGTTATTCATCATAGAAGCTAGGCAAAATCATAAACTTGCATTGGATGTTTTTACTTAGGTTTTTAATTACAGCAATCAGCCTTTGTTGGGGATAATAAAAACTGATTTTATGAGAATATCCCAGGGCTGAGGAGGATGTGGCTGTGATGGTGAGCATGGCAGAGTGTGTACTCAGCACGGAGGGACAGGGCAATGTCTCTGACACTGCAGCACAAGCAGCCTGAGCTGGAGGACTCAATCCAGCTGAGTAAGTGAGGCTTCCAGCCAAGGGTATTCTCAACAAAGCAAAGCTCTGCCGAGTGCCACATTGTAAGATGTAGCTTAAATCAAACTTCTCCAAAACAAGCATATTGGATTTAGAGGGTAGAGAATGACTTAGAGAACGCCAGTTAAGTCATCGAGCTTATTCTGTTTACTTTCTGCTTATGTACAAAAAGCTGTGCATCTTCCAACAGTCTTCTGAATCTTTTGTTAGAATCAAATTACAGCCTGGAAAAAAAAGGTGGGGGGGGAGGAATTTCTGCCTCATCTCTAGATTCTCTTATTAAGAGTAATAGCTATGGGCCATTTCCAAATGGTCAGAGCCATCTGTTTCCTTAAAACTTTCTTTGGATAAACTCTGAGAAGTGTTACTTTGATTTTTCCTATATCCTGTATCAACTATAGCAATCTGATGTAATTCAGGTGGAGGCCAGTATTTCTAAATCTGTCATGACACTGGGACTGTATTGAGATAAATTAATTCAAAAATAATAATTAACCTTTTTGTCCCATTGTTATCCAGAGATGTACAAATGCAGATACTGTGACAGATCAGGTGACATCAGCTTTTCCTTAACACTAATATTAGTACTTAGCCTGGGGATATAGAAAGTTCTGTACAATTCACTGCCTTCTTTCTGAATGATCAAATCTCTTTGTATGAGAAAGGCTATAAATACTCTCTTTGTTTACTCTGCAGCCCAAGGGCAAATCTGTGATAGAGACAAGATTCTGCAGCCACAGAGTTACAGAGAACTCAGCATTCTACTGTGCCATTAATAGGAGCTTCTAAGTACTTTTGAGATGACCTAAAAATAAGTCAGTGTAGCTCTACAGTTTTATGGACAAATTTATTAGAGGCATGGTGGGAGGGGGCCAGAGAAGACAAAAAATTTATGTGTAAACAAATCTTTAGAAGCAATGTTTTCTAAAGCATGTGTGTTATGGAAATACATAGGTAAAACTTGCACTTAGGTAAATGCCCAGTGTGAAATCCTCATGTAAATTAAATTCCCGAACTCAAAAATATTGGTTGTGAGCCAGCCAGTGCTGGGAATCAAGTAGCATCTAATCAAGGTGCTTTTCAATTGTAGTGAAGAAGGATAAATCCTGTCTAAATAGATTCTGAGATTACCACTGCAAAAAGACCCACAAACTCTCATCTGTTCCATTTCACTTAGACCAGCTGAGACTGCCCACAATCAATGGCTGCAAGTAGTACTTGACTTTATCAATAGATAAAGGTACAGCAGCAGGTTCAAATCTGTAATGCAAATGAAATATTGGGCTACTCAGGCCTCACTGGGACACAGATTCCATCACATTCTTAGACCAAGCAGATAGGTCATATGTTCTCTTTTGAACTCTCTTTGAAAAGTAATGGGATTTCTTCCTTTTGGGCAGTGGTGTCAGACTCTCTTTACCAGATTTAATGCTATTCTTAAGTAGGTTGTAGACTTTTTTCCTTGTGTTTTTTCTTATGTAGTAATTTGTTTCCCACTACTCTTATAGGAAACTAAAATATCCCTTCAAATGATTTTGAAGTGCACTCTTAATAGTCTCCTGAAAAAAAGGCTCTCCATTCCTTTAATGAAAAGAATGGAATATATGCACAATTTCAAGTAATGTTCATTGAGCTTGTAATAATGTCATTGATGTTTCTTTTTTTAATTGAAAATATCTTGCTTCATAGAGGCTTGGATTGTGTTTCTCTTTCATGGGTACAGGAGGTTGATAATAATTTTGTTTGACTATTTCATTAATATCATTCTTCAATCACTCTTTATGCCTGAGATCCCAGAAACAATGCTTGTTGTTATGCTTTATTTATGACCTTGTACTTCATACAATTCATTTTCATCCAATTACTACTACTTTAGCTTCCAAGGTCATTCACTTCTAGTATGGTAGTACAATTCTCTTCTGCGTGGATAATTCATCTCAATAATGTATTATCAGCAGATCTCAGCAGTAGATTTTCTTTTGTATGATGAGTTTATGAATGAAAGTATTAAATAAATTTTGCCCTATAGTGGCTTTCTGAGAATTTCACTAGAAAATTAAAAGAACTTTTTTGGGTCCAGCTTACTGCCTGTGTAAAGAAGGAAGACTAACAATTTATTTAGCATTTATTCAACTGAATTATTCCTCCTTGCAACATTTGAGAAACATTTGCAAAGCTTATATGAACTTTATGTTTGCATCTATACAATTGATATTTATTTGAAAAATAACTGCAATAGAAAAGTTTTAAAACTTCAAATGGTGTATGGGAAAACAGTGTACGGTTTTGCTGTACATTTATTTTGGTAGTGAATCTTTTAGTCTGACTTGCATGGTAGAAAAACTGGCAGTGCAAAAGTTGTCTTTCATGTGGAACATGGCAAGTCTGCATGTCTTCTTTCTCTGAGAAGAAAAAAAATACAGTTCTCTATAACAATATAAAGCAATGCTGACACCTACAGAGAATGTATGTAAATATCAACTTACAATTTGCATTTTTTGTAAGAATTTCCAGAATTATTTGGTTAAAGAACAAATTATTTATAGAAAGCTTTTATAGCGATTCTGAAAAAGTTAGATCTTTATTTTCTGCTTAGGTCAGTCTTCAGTAAATAAGATACACAAATCTGAACGTAAACTATATGCTTTAAAAATTATATCATTTACTTTCAGTAATGTAGACTTCCAATTGCATAAAAATATTTTTAAACAAATTGATTTGTGCAGCAGTGAAGGACTCAATAGCCTTGAACCAAGCCACCAGCCTGATGTACATTGCTGGACAGAATCAGGTTTACTGTTCCTGAGAGACTGCTTGCCCTCCCTCTCTCAGTGTGACACAGCAGGATTATATTGCTGTTTAGAGGGTTTGCAGCCTCTCTGCTCAGCCAAACACTTCTACAAAAACTCCTGGGTAGTAGGTTGCCCATATGTGCGGCAAAGTTAAGGAAAAATTAGCCCAGCAGATTGAGGAGAGATTTTGTAGAAGGGACATGGCTCTTTTACTGACCATTTCTTCACTCTGATGTACTATTACGGGTTATGCAAGCTGTGATATTCACCACACTGCTGCAGAAAGGTGAACTCCTTTCTCTCCTTTGAAGTATAATAGATAGGTGTTTTAAATACATAAAAGAAGTATAACTAACAATGAATTCTCCACACTAGTCATTTTCTCAGAGGCAATATACAGGTTTGACAGTATGTTGCTTAAAGTGGTGATTTAGCAAAGTGAGCAATGGATAGGAGGCACTAAACCATGTAAAAGAAACTTTGGAAAAATAAGAGATGGCACATGTAGGCTTGTCTAACATTCATATTATCCATGCTCCCATTATGCAAACTTCTGTGAAAAGTTCAACTCTAAAAGAAAATCCTTTGGGTGAGTTCAATGTAGGCTGTTAAATCTGAACTGCTGAAGGTATTTAACTTTTAGTTTTGGTTGCAAGCAGATGAAAACTTCTGGGAAGACTGACTAGAAGGCTTGAATTTGAGCTTAGTGGGTTTTAGAAAGCTACGAATCAGAAGACAATTCTATTAATCAAAGGCAAGTCATAATTATTTTGATGTAAAACACTGAATAAACCCCCCTTATTCTAGGCCTCTACTGCTTCTTTAGAAATGAATATATCACAAGAGATTAATGTGTGTCTTTGAAAACCAGGTGCATTTCATACCCTGGAATCTTTTAATCTGACAGATAACAGTGCATCTCCAGTAAAATAGTCAAGATCTTCCCACTGAAAAAGTGATATTATGTGTATTATAATTTCTATTGGATAATCACACACAAGTTCTGGCATGTTTATTTTTAGCATTAGGTAGAACTGTTTGCATGTTTTATTTGTTAATTGTAGGCATTAAAACAGCAGACTCCCTCCTTTCCTACTGTAGCTGTGGCCCTACAAATGTGTGTGCAGTACGTCTCTGCACAGAACACAGTTTGATATTTACCATTGTCTGGATATTCAAACACACATTCTGAAGCATGTATACCAACTTGATCTTAGCAGAAGGAACTGAACCAAGTTAAGAAATGCCTTTTCCTCTTCAATAATTGCATGTTTACATTTTCAGCTTTTAATTCATGTATGCGTTTAGAACAGAACCAATCATTGTTTTAAACTCCTTTGTTCTGGGGGATCTGAGCATGATGACAGAGTAAAGCTTAGCTTGCAAATTTGCACGCTGAGACTGACTTCCACCAGTGTTTTCCTAGCACCAGTGGGCAAACAAACACATTTCCCTCCTGATCGTTGCTATTTGCAAAGGCTTAGGCCTTACATGCGGATAATTAAGTAGAAGTGGAGCCGGCAGTTTTCTTTCTGTCTGTCTGTCTTTCTTTCCAGGGGTGCTATGTAGAAGATGAGTCCGGTCTCTCGCCTCTCCCTCCACTGCCTTGAGAGCTTCCAGCAGCGTTTTGTGAAGTTGCCACACAATCAGGGCATTGTTTCGAAGCAAGCAAAGGCAAGGCGTTATGATGTTTTTATAGTAGCTTCCAGTCAGTGTATGGGGGAAGCGGGAACCCCACGGGAGATGTTCTGCCCGCGACCTGGAAATGGCCGGGGCCTGGCGGGCCGGGGGCAGGGGCGGCCCCGGCTCTCACTAGGGGTCGCAGGATGCCAAAGAATCACCGCCTGCTCGGAGGGCAGGGATGCCACCACACGTGTGCGCCTCACCGCCAACGCCATCGCCTCCCAACTGGGGAGATTCTTGGAAGAACACCCGCAGGCGTCGGGACCGTGTCGGGGCCGTGCGCTGCCTCTCTCCGGGTGCCCCTGGCTGCTGGCTAAACCCGAGCTGCGCTCGGGACTGAGGGCTGCGTCTGGGGAGATGGCCCATCTACTCACTATTAACTACAGGTGGTGGGTAATCTCTGAAAAAGGCCTGTCGCTGGGACAGATGAGATTATTTCTGTTGCAGACCTTAACCTGGACATTGACAGCAGACTTGGTAGGGACTGTTTTCTGTATTATGCTCACTAAGTGCTCACTGTTGAAAATTAATAATGAATGTTATTTATAAGGACCAATCTCTTTCGCGCAGAATCCTTGCTTGTAGTGTTTTATCACTTCTCTGGCTAACTCCCTGATTAGCTCAATTATGTGTACGCTGTCTGAAGAACCAGCATAGGTTACTTCAACATGATTCCTTGTTAATGTTCTGATACTAAAATATCATCACATACTTGGTTTCAGAAGAGAAACCCGACTTCCTTGTCTAGTTTGCTACTGCTTTTTAAACCAAACCTCAGACATGTTCCAACATCTTTATTTCCCCAACAAACAGATATTCTGTTCCTGTGGTGACACTGACAATGGAAGTTACAGAAAGAAATGTAACAAGTGAAAACAACCAAAGATCCAAATTTACTGATGGAGACACCTGGCAAACTGATCTGTTCATTAAAGTGAATGGAACTTGGACAGGAGTAGAGAACTTGTTACAAATACATCAAACGGCTGTATTAAAATCAAAGGAAATATGCAAATATAAAAAAACTGTATTCAATTGTTTGACATTTGACACCAAAGAAATAATTACTTATAAAGAGAAAAATGAACTGACAGTAACAATTTCTATAGAGAGCTGAGTGGCAAAGTAATGGGTTTCAGCATATTTGAGATAGGTTACTCCTCTAACCATAATACAAAGAGGAGAAAACAGGTTTAAGAAGGAGGAAAAGTAGTAGTAGGAGAGTTTCCCACAAAATGAAGGCTGCTTGAATCATTTAGAAGTCATGATCTCTTGCTTTAATGTAGGTGAGTCTTAAAACAGGAATATTTCTCATTGTTTTCACTGCTAGCATTTTGTGCAAAGTTTATCTGCAATGTCTGTCCTGCAAACTGCTACTCATGTCACCCACTGCAAAAGAGGATCCATGCAAATACAAATTTGGCCATGCTGTATGAAGGTAGGGAGCTTTTTAGATGTTGGAAATTAAGTGCAGTTTTTATATGGTAAGTGCAATTCTTTAACAAATAAAATGCACATGCACACACACACTTAAAAAATAAATCTTACCTGTTGTGCAGTTCTACATAATAATAAACAGGAATACAAATGTACACCTTGATTCTTATGCTTCGTACTCAAAGATTCTGAGTTGTTCATGTATTCAATGTTTTAAGCCTGAACTCAAAGTAAGGGCTTCAGTGACTAATTTGACAAGGGCATTTCTGCCAGCACATGGGAAACACAAACTTAGATGTCTGGAGAATGTATAATAAATCCAACTCTTAGAAAATCCTCACTGCTTTTTCAGTGAGAATGGATTCTATTAAGTGCAACACAGAACTGTGCATGCACAAGTGGTGCCTGAGACCTCTTTCACCCTTTTCTTAGAAAGATAAAAATTTTATGTAAATGCTGGTTCCAGATTCTGGAATTAATTTTGGATGTGCTTTGGTCTCATTTTAGTTTGGGTGCTTTATATTGTGTTTTCACTGATATGTGCCCCCAACTGACAATAGCTATGTCTAGTCAGTCATCTGTGACATCTCTAGTATTGCAAATTATATAGCTTTGAGGTGGGGGAGGCAAAAAATGAATTGCAGGAGCTTAGTACTGTAATCATGCTGAAGGAAAATTCTACTAAAATGGCTGCAAGTTAAGCTCAAATTGTAAAACATATGTGTATTCCATATATATGTGTGTAATTACTGGGAAATATGTATTATTTACAGCAAATATTGATTGTGCCTGCACAAAACTATCACCTTAGTGAGTGAAAGAGCATTCAGCTTTAGAATACAATATAATCCCTGAATTCTCCAGACAGAGGTTATTAATTACTGCTGCATGGTGCATCAGTGCCTTCTTTCAAAAGAAGCTCTTGCTGGAAAATGTTCTTTTGTAGTAAAGAAGAATTGACAACAAGCAGAGTGCAAATAATTTTGGAGAGGGCTGGATAATGTGGATGCAATTACATTAGTTTTGCCATACACATTTATGATCTTATGATACTGAAGATAAGAAAGAGGTGCCAAGTAAGACACCTTAGGTATATTAGGTGGGGTTTTTTTTGATAGTTGCATCATAAAATTCACTGGGTATTTTACTACCTGTATTAATGAGAAATATGTGTTAGACATTGTTGAAAAAGGTAAAAGTTCTCTGCTGTTTAGAGAACTTTTATAAGTATTACTACAGCCAAAACAATGCTGATAACTACAGGACAATATTTCTGTCATTGATAGTGCTTGTGCCTTAGTTTCATGCTGCTTCCTGTAAGACAATTGCCATTCTTCTTCCCGGGTGCTGGTGATAGACCTTATTTATCTTCAGAGAGCCAGAGTTAGAGGAATACTTGTGTTTACATAGACACCCAATTAGGACAAGGTTCCTCTGTTTGCTTGGATTCCTTACCCCCAGTGTCACTGTTACATGTTTTCTGCCATAAGTGCCAGAGATGTTATAAATGCTAAATTACAATGCAAACTAAACCAGAGCTTTTTCATCTGAGTGGCTCATGGCTCAAAACAGTGACTCCTGTTTGTCAAGGTGCTGAGCTGCTTTGTCTTCCAGAAATGAATGGAAGATCAAAATGCTCAGCAGTCACTCAAGATCAGGCTCATTAGAGGCTTTCTTCTGTCAGAAATCACCCACTGACTCCCAGCTATGTGACAGTGTGCTGAATACTGGAGGGTAAGATTAACCCTGTACACCTAGTCAGTCTAATAACAAATGTCACTTCTGAGTCTAACAGCAACATTTGTTCATACCAGAACAGGTCTGGGAGTAGTACTATCATTTTTATATTTTATTACACTATTATCGTAGAATTGCCAAAGAAACTATGTTCACCAGTTACCAGTGTCTAGAGTGATGGCTGATAAAGTGACCCTGATCAGCTCTGATACAAATCAAACGCAAATTTGCTGTCAGCTTTGACAAGGAGCAGCACCTTACAAAGCTGAGAATTGGATCCTCAATGATTTATCAACTTGTAAACATAAACTGCAAACTTCAAACCAAACAGCTTTTAGCTATTGTTTTCGGGGAGTGGGGGGATGTTGGTTTTTTGGGGGTAGGGTGTTGGGGTTTTTTGGTTGGTTTTTGTTTGTTTGTTTATTTTATGTTAGACAATAAAATAAACCAAACAAAATCAAGTTAGCAAACATTTAGATGCCAGTTTTTCATCTGGCAACCTCTATCTATCTTCTGAAGAACTGCAAGCTAAGCTCTGCTAAGCTCAAAACTCATAGACTTTGTTTTTTTAATTAAGAGAAGGTCAGGATGCCTCCTAATACTTGGAATGCAGCTGTTTTCAGACAAGTGAATATTTAATATGACCTCTTATACTAACCTCCTAGCTTTGAACATTGCTTTAACAATTAAGCTCTTCTGGCCCTATGTTTAAAAAGCTGTCCACAGCTACTGCAAATTGATTTATTGCTTGATGAGGATCAGGGATGCTGAGTAAACACAGAACAGTTTCTAATTTAAGTAGTGCACCAGTGGTTTTGTTGTTGCTGCTTGATTGCTTGTTTTAACATCAGTATATGTTGTCAATGTGGTTTTGCTTGCTGCAGCTTTTAGAGGATTAAAAGTAGAGGGAACATAACACAAATCATGTTATAAACACAGTCTGGTTGGGTATCTAATATTAAATTTTCATGACAATCTCTGCTGGTAGATATTTTTTAAGTTGCTTATACACCTTTGCTTAATTGTGAAGATTTGGCATAATGTTTTCCATGCTAGTGTCAGCTATGAGCTGATTTTCAATTTTAATTTCTTCATCAATCTTTCTTTCAGAATGTTAGCTTAAACTATCAAGGTGTTTGAAAATGAAACATGGAAATAGATGAGATTGATCCTAATAAAAAATCACATCAGTATTTTTGGAAGGGGTTCAGTATGCTCAGCCTGTGGGAAATATAAAAATTCTTGAGCAGAATAGAAAGAAGGAGAATATCCATCCTTATGTAAAGACATTTATTATTTTTTTTCCTGTTATCATTGGTATGGACTTACACATGACCAGAGCCAGCCTTGAATAGATGCAGCTTTAACAGCTCCCTTACCTGAATGTGCCACCTGCACATGATCACTTTGAGCAGTGCCTTGCTTGGATCTGTAACTTAATTGAGAAGAAGCCATAATTCCAAATGCTTAATCCACCTCAGCCATACCTGTGGGATGGGGAGGGCAAGGTTGTCTCACTTGAATAGATGGGGAGGAAGAACTGATTTTGCAGCATAGTAGAGCCAGCACAAAGCTCCTGAGAAAGAATGTGGAGTGTGATCAGGAGAAGTCAGCAGTGGGAATGACAGACATATTTTGGGACAACAAATTTTTCATGTAAGGAAACTGTGCCTGAGGAGTAACAGAGTGAAGAGATAGACGGAAGGTAGCAAACAAGAAAAAACTGCCTCAACAGCAATGTAAGGACTGGAGTGTGAGGACTTTCCCTCTGCAACTGGGAAATATGGTCAAGGAGCAAGATCAGCTTTGTGGTGCACACCTGGAGTAAAGAATAGACAAGGAGGGTGGATGTCAACATAACTAAAAGTTAAATCAGGTGAGAAGACAGAAGAGAAAGATCAACTAGGTAAAGGGAGTGAAAACAAAACAACAGCAAAAACAACAACAAAAGAACCCTGCATAGCTAAAGATGAATCTGAGAGTGAGAAGTCCCAGAACGAGATTAAAGAAAAGTGCAACTAGGGCAGCTGGAACTGGGATGAGAATCAAACACTAGCATTAACTAGATAAGGAAAACAAAAGTGGGATCAGCCAAGACTGAAGAGAGAATGAAGACAGGTTTGAAATAACAAGCAAAGATAAGGCAAAGCATGGACATGAGAAGAAAACAGATGGGCTATTTAAAAACACCCTCTCCCAGAGTTTGGAAGGGATCCCAAGATTCTCTCTTCTGCCATGAAATCCAGTGGTGAAGAGGGAAGCATCTTTTCAAATGCTGGGCCAAACACAGCATGACATATTCATACTAACAGGTAATGTGTTGAGGAGCAGAAGATTCAAAGCAGTGGATGAATTATGTGGGTATTATTAATGAAGGGGCTGTTGCTGGCAGGAATCTGGCTGTGTTTATCCTAGAAACTGAAGGAAGCATTGAAGAAAAAAAATTATTTGACATAAGCGGTGTCAAAAGTCTTGAGAGAGCTGAGCAGTTTGAAATTTGTGTCTTCGCTCTTGTCTCTGCCACAGAGTTCCTTGATAGAGTTGGTTCAAGGCTTTTAAATTATACTGCTTGATAATTTCCTTCTCATTTTCAGATGCTTGAAAACTCCGGAGTTTGAATAGGGATAGTTAATTTACTGACTAAAATTATTAGAACTGAAAGCAGTGGGAACCAGGCCTTGAAGAAATGAGCTTTTCTGTAGTGCCAAGTCCTGACAGGTCTACAAGATATCAAACCAGGTAATCTGTAACTGTTTCTCAAAAGTAATATTCATATCCTGTCATAATATCCCCTCAACTGAGAGGTGTATTATAAAACTAAAATAGTTAATATTTTGAAGCCCATGAATACTGTAGCAACAAGCTCCAAAAAATGCCCATGAGGAAATTAATAACTCTGTATGCAGAACAGGATCAGAATAAATGCGTAATGAATAAAGCATGGGGCATGCTTTCAAAAGTAAAACAGAAAACATAACATTGAAGGGCTTTTTGTTAATTAGGCACAGAGGTTTGCAGGAAAAAATTATATGTGAACATGCAGTGAGTAACTTTCATAATGTATGAGTACATGTAAGAGAGAAGGGAGAAGTATGGTTTCTCTGGTGAGCTCACTATGATCATGAGTGCTTGATTTTTAACTTCAAAAGTTTAATTTTAGTTTATGTGGTTCACTCAGTATAATTTTACAATTGTGTACGTGCATGTTTGTTACTGTAGATACTTTATTTGTCACAATGTGCTTTCAGCTTCAGCATTTCCCTACAGAATGACCACTTGGGGAGTGGGAAAGTACTTAAACATAACTGCAGCTGTCTCAGAAGTGCTCTAGGTACCTCAGAGTGAATATGTTTATCAGGAGATAAGGCAGGAAGGTAACCAGCTTCTGTAGAACTTCTCTGTTTCAGCCTCCTGAAAAGTCCCATGAGTCCTGGTCCCAAGGAGCTGACCCACCACGGTCTTCAGCCTTCAAAGCCTTAGGCATGTGCTGAGCTCGATGTTTGTGAATAAGCCCATTGTGTCCACCCACCTAAAACTCCACGCTAGATGGAGGCCGAAGCAGCAGACAGATAGCCAAAGAATGAGGAGGAGGTGTGAGCAACGATGTTTCATATGTATTTTTTTTTAGTTCTGTGATTGTGTTTGTCTTTCGTAGATGCTTGTCCTTTTTAAAAGTTTTTTTGGTTTTGGTTGTTTCTTTTTTGTGTAGGAAGAGCTGAAAAGCCTCCAGCTTTCTGGATTAGAAAAAATTACTAATAAATAAATAGATATATATAAAAATACCATCACCACTTTTAACATAACTACATTTACCATTATCTCTGTCCCTGTAATATACCCACAAACCAGGAAATTTAAAAGAAAAGGGAAAATGGCTTTGTTGTTGCTGTTGTTGTGTTCCTTTGGTTGGTTTCCTTCCAGCTTAAGCATTCTGTCTTCCTGGCTATGTATTCGTTTCTTTGGAAACGGCTGTAGGATGGATTTTTGATTGACTGTGTTGTCAGATGGATTATCAGAGTTGTGAGCTTTTTGGAATGGTAGACATGAATGTGTGATAAGGAAAAAATATTTTTTACTTAAAATGTTTCAAAAATTTGCATTATGAAAGGAGTTAAGTTGAATAATTAACAGGTTACTTAGGGAAAAAAGTTTTTTTTAATGTGGAACAGTTTGGTTACTAGGAAAAAAATTCTTTTAATATAAAGAAAGCTTTTTACTAATGTGACTGATGGGAATATTAATACCTAAGCAATGTAGAATAGTTTCTGCAGAGCTGCAATGCATATTTTAAAGAGTAATTCTAATGTGTAGCTGCTCTGGGTTACAAGCAGAAAACAGCTTTTACTCTGACATATACACACATTTGTTACAGCACTCATGTGCCCAGATTTCTGCATGACTCCCATCTAGCGTTTCTGGGTTTGTTTCCTGTCTTAGTCGGGGCTCTGCGAGGCCAGCTGTCCTCAAGGCTGTGAGTGCTTGGTGCTGCTCTGCCTGTGCTGGGGATGCTGAGGACGGGGCAGATTGAGGCTGAAGGTGACGTCAGTGCCTACCTTGCTGGGAGAGTTAATCTCCCGCTGCAGAGGCTCCAATAATCTCATCACTTGGGAGACTGGCATGCTGGGGATTGCATGTTGTACATTCCTCCTCTTGGGCTGTAAAGCCATCAGCAAAACCAGTGTTTCTAAAGCTCTGTTGACAAACGTGCTTGCTAGACAGAGATTACTCCTTTTTTGGGGTGGAGGTGCGAAGGCACAGGAAAGAAAATTAACTTTTTAAAGGTGCAAAGTAACAAAACCAGGTTAGGGGGATCCACTCGTTCAAATGAGCATGCAATTAATAGCACTGCAAAATAAGCTGCCTCCTTTGTGGGCATAAAAAAAAAACAACCAGAAACCATATTTCAGATTGGATCAGGCTGGTTTCTTTAGGAAAACACAGCCTGCCAAACCATGACACTGCAAACAGAGGCAGTCATCAGCCCTGACACTGCTCCGAGGGACTGACAGAAAGGGTCTCCAATAACTTCCTTGGAGTCAGTTCCAAGTGTCTGTGATGGCTGGTCATAGAAAGTATATTGAGGAAGAGGGGAAAAGAGCAGGCCACAAGTTTCTCAGGCTTTTCTTTCATCTGGTCTGTGGCACTTTTTGAGGGCTTTATGAAACATAGCAAACTGAACTGCTGGGACAAAGATTGCCTAGTGAAGGCTGCACCTTTTCAGCGGCAGGTACCCGTTCCTTGGCTTTCAAGTCTGCAGCAAAAACACTGAGTTAGGAGCAATGCGGACACAACCTGCACGCCAAAATATAAGGAAGCACATGGGTGCTTCAAAGACACTGACACTACTCGGTGCCAGACTTCTTAACATTGTTAAAGACCTATTAGCTCTGTCTTAACCGACCCTTCCAGTTTTAATGTTATGACCTGCCGAGAGCGCCTATCTATAGGCAGCACTAACCCTGCATTCGCCGGACGGCAGGGGCAGACGCAGTGTCCGGGCAGGCACTACAGCTTTCGTCATTCGAAAGGAGGCTCTGCACCTTGCCCCCACCCGACCCCCGTATTTCGGGAGTCTTTACAAGTCTTGACAGCGGCGATAGGAAGTTGTGTCCCGTCCTTCCTTCCCCCGATAGCTGCGATAGCACAGCGTGCCCACCCGGAGTTTGCGTTCAGCGCTTTCGGGTGCCCGCGTGTCCCGGCACCTGGGGCGGCCGGCGGGGCCCAGGGGCGCTGCCTGCGCTCCTGGCACGGCCGGGGAAAGGCACTGCCTCCGGATTTCCACCCCTGCACAGAGGGAAGGCTACCGGGAAGTGCTGCGGGGAGAGCGAGCCTGTGCGGGCTCGGACGTGAGAGAAAGACGCAGCCGCTTCTTGGCGGCAGCTCTTTCAAAAGTCCGTGTTAAATGTGACACCCCGGCGAAATGGGAGCAGAAGAAACACCCCTCTACCCGCCCCTCGTCGTCCCCCCCGCCCTTTTCCATGGAAACTCGTAAAAGGAGGAGGAGTAGAGTTTGCTACGGAAAAGTCTCACCTTGGTCTGAAACAGTTTCAGGCGTTCCTGCGGGATCGGAGCTGCCCGTCTCGGGGGAGGGGAGGAGGCAGGCAGGGAGATCTCTAGCTGCCTATACGTATATACATAATTTTTCCCCCCGCTTGATCTTATTTTATTCCAGCAGCACGTATCTCTGCCCCTCCTCCCCCTCCCTCTCCAGGTTGATCGGCTGAAATGAGGCTTTGCGCGCTGATCCCTTCTCGGGCTTTAAAACAAAACCCGGCCCCGCGCAGCCGGCGGCAGCTCGGGGCGCCTCGGCGCTGAAGCGCGGCGGGGCCGGGCGAGGCCAGGCAGGACTCCGCGGAGCGGGGCGGTGGCTCCCGCGGAAACTTCGCTCGGAAAATAAACCTCCACCACTTTCCTGGAGATCCACGTGAGAGCAGGAAAGCCCGACTGCAAGATCTCTGCGCTGCTGCATGCTGCAATTTTACTTTTTGTTTGCCTTGATTATTTTTTTTTTCTGTTTGTTTGTTTGTTCTTACTTTCATTTTGGAACCGGCTCCCAGCTGCTTGGCTGAACTTCTGGAGACCAGTGGACCTTTTATAATGCCTTCTTCTGTTTTAAACAAACTGTGTTCTCTTAAACTTTTCTCTTTCCCCCTCCCCCTCGCTCCTTAACCCCCACCCTTCAGCTCATGGGGCTAACACTGCAAAGCAGCAGCAGCAGAGGGGGAAATATACAGACACTGATTTATTTTCCTGTCTCCTAAATTGTAGTTAATTCTTCTTATCGTCCTCCTCAGCACCCATTTTCTCGCGCTTTTTCGGCTGCCGGGTGTCGATCTATGCATTGTTTTATCTGATCTCGATCCTTTTGTTGTTGTTGTTTAAATGCCATGCACTGCTTATCTAGAGAGAAAGCTATATGGAGATAGAGGCGTATAGTGAATGCGCGTGTGTTTCCATAAGACACACTATCAAGGGAGCAGATCAGAAGCAGCCCGGATCCTGACCCTGACTGTATGAATAAGTAAGCAGGATGCTGACGACTGTGTGTTAGTTGCCTGTAAGGTTTTCGTAAGTTAAAGGGCGACGGAGGAGGGGGAACAGGACAGAGACAGAGCTTAGAGTGTTTGTGCAGAGGGGGGCGAAACTCTGACACTTTGCTCCTTCCAGCATAGCTGCTGCCTCCCATCAGTAGAGCTCCGCGGTTTGCTGTAGTGCACCCCACCTCCCTCTCCCTCCTCCCCGCTCCCTTTTCTTCCCTTCCTCCTTTTTTTTTTTTTTTTTTCTTTCTCTTTTCCCCCCTCTCCCCGAGGTAGTTTGCTGATGTGCAGCCCAGATCCATCTTCTGGCAGCACCAGCGGGACCGGGGTCGGCGGGCGCGCAGCGGGGCGCGGGCCGGGCGCGGAGCGGGACGCGGGCAGCAGCCGCCGCCTCCTCCTCCGCGGGAAGTTTGGCTGGGTTTTGACAGAGGCGAGGGGAAGCCCTGACAGACAGGATCTCCCGGACTGAGTCCACCCCCTGCGCCCACCCACACACCCAGCGACTTTTCCCCGGCGAGGGGGCAGGGGGGGCAGCGACGCTCATGCTCCTCACTCTGTGTCGCACCCGTCTGACTGGGGCTACCTAGGGAGCACAGTCTCTTGGAAGAGCCTCCAGGTGGAGAAGGAAAAAATACCATCCTCCCCCAAAACCTATGGTTTCTCCATCCCTTACCCTCCTTTCCCAAGCCGGCGTGGACAGCAGAGCCGGCCGCCTAGCTCACCCTCGCCCTGCTCTCCACCTCTCCGCCCGAGGGAGGATGAAGATGCTTTGCTGGAGGATGGCACTGTGGCTGGCCGGCTGGACTGTCTGCGGGAAGCCTTCTTCCTGCTCTGGCCTCGATTATGACTACACTTACGATTTCACTGAAGAGGATAAAGCCGAGGCGATAGATTATAAGGATCCTTGCAAAGCTGGTAAGTGACTTCCACGTCTAATGCAGCTCCCCGCCCCCTCCCCAGATGGTGACTTTGGCTTTATTTACGCGGGGTGCGTGTGGGGGGAGTCCCGGGCTCACCTGCTCCCTCCCGGGGCAGCGGCGGCGAGCGCAGCCGGAGCCCTGCATCCAGCCGCCTTGGCTGGGGAAGGTACCCGGGACCTGCTTTTCTGGGACTTCCCACTTACTTCCCTACGGTCTCCGACCGGGCTGGGAGAGGCGCGGCGGCGGGCAGGGCTGGAGCGGCTGCCAGCGCTCCGCAGCCCCGGGGGCGTCGTGCCGCCGAGGAGCCGGCCGAGGGGCCATGCAAGTTGCAGAGAGATTTCGGCGGGGCCCGAAGGTGTCGAGGCGGGAGCGCGCCCCGCGGCACCAGCCGGGCACACGGAGCGGCCGGGCCGGGCTCCGCCGGAGGGTGGCGGCTTCTCTCGGAGCCCTCCCTGCCCGCCCCCGCGCCGGGAGCGGGTGCCGCCTCCGCCGCCCTCTCGCCTCCTTCCATCCCAACCTGTCGCTCCCTCCCGGCCGGGCGCCCCTTCCCGTGGGCCGGGGTGGGCCCCCGGCGCCGGCCGCCCCGTGGAGGTGGATGCGATAAGCGCGGCTCCCGAGCGGAGGGTTGCGCAGGGGCGGTGACTGTGTGTCTGTCTTTCTGTCTGTCTGCCTGCCGGGCTTTCAGCCCCGGCGTCCCGCTCCCAGAACCTGGCTGGTGGTGCTGCTGTGGTGCCACAGCCTGTGCCGTGGTGCCTCCCGCCTGCTCGGTGCCTGACAGATCCCTTTCCACGCTGTGCTGAGGTGCAGCCTCTTCTCGCTTTGTACGGTGGTTTTCTAGAACGTTTATCCTACTGATTTAGGACTGCAGCCTCTTTAATGCCAGATACAATTCTTCACCCTTTGAAGTTATCAGTAACAAGAACTGACCTCAGGAACCGGGTTCACTGGTATTTCAGTAGACGTGTGTATCTCGGTGATGCTTTTTTATCCTCCCCAAGGTGTTACCAGCAGCAGCAGCAGCGGTTGTCCATTCCCAGCAGCTCTATTGTTAAACAAGCGCTCAAGTTTTCTAGCAGCCTCCTTTGCATTAATTAGTTATTTTGTATTCTGGAAACTAGTTCAGCCAAAGGTTGTGTTCTCTATATCTGTGTGGTTTTCTTTAATTTATTGAAGAGAATGTGTGGTGTACATATATGCCAAATATGCAGACGCTCTGTTTTTCTAATCACAAAAATATTTTGTTCCTAAGTGTGAATTGTTAGGTCTGACTTGCTTACAACTGAAGAATGTTCAAGTTCGAAAAGAACAGAAGCAACTGCAGTCAAAACATTATTTTTTCCTCAGTTAGCACTCACAAATAAGTAACTGGTCATTGTTAACCTTTTTCTTCTGGTCTGTAATTATTTAAGAAGATTCATATGCATCATTTCATATAATGAGAAATGCCTGTTTACTCTCAGTTTGCTGTGGGATTCTTGTTTCATAGTGGGAATAATTAGCAATTATAATTCATGATACTAAGTGTTTTGAGGTTATGCATGAGAGAAAGACAACAGTAGGAGACTGCAATTTGATCTGCATTGCCAATTCTCTGCCATCACTTTGTTTTGCCTGGAGAAAGAAGCATTTGTTTGGAAAATTTGGCCCATGGAAACATTTTATTGAAGTTCTTACTTGTGCTGCTTCACAAGTATAGGGAGCTTAGGTACCGCAGGGACAAGAGATAGGTAGGTGGGTAGGTGTATGAAGAGTTACCTGTGTGTAGGTCCTCTTAGTCTTAAAAGCTGTCACTTTGAGGGTGTCTATCTAGTAAAAAACCCTACTTTTTAATTTGCTTCTTAGAGTGTGGTAGTTCTTCAGAAATAAAAATGCTCCCCAATGCTGCACACAGGGTGTGTACCATATACCCATTATTTTTTAATAAAAAATTGAAAACTCTATATATCAATGAAACTGATCCTCCAAGAGTATTTCCCAGTTTACTTTTCCTGCTAGACTTTCCTTAAAGACTCCATTAATCTCAGCCTGTAAAGTGCCTGATCAAAGATGCTGG
Source organism: Zonotrichia leucophrys gambelii (assembly GCF_028769735.1). Classification (NCBI taxonomy): domain Eukaryota; kingdom Metazoa; phylum Chordata; class Aves; order Passeriformes; family Passerellidae; genus Zonotrichia; species Zonotrichia leucophrys. The sequence goes on along the minus strand of NC_088173.1, from coordinate 20,252,935 downwards.
GAGCAGCGGGTGCTCAGCCTCTTTGAGCAGCACAGCCCAAAGTGTGTGTTCTCCCCAGGTCAGCTCTTATCGTCTGGGGTGGGTTTTGGGCTCCCAGGAATAAATGTACTGATCTCTGCCATTAGGATGGGTTCCACAGTGAGGCCCTGTAGAAGGACAAAGCCAGGCTTCACACTCAGGGGTGCGAGACATTCACACTCAAATCTGTGTGTCACTCTATGCGCAAGGAAACAGGATAAAATAAGAGAATTCTTGCTGAGATAAGGTATGCAAGCTTTGTAGATATAATTAACACCTGCTTTTACTGCGTCTTGAGGGCCTGCAGCTGAGCCTGTAAAAGTGCTTTTTTTTTTTTTAAGCTGTTCTGGCTGGTCAGTTGGGTCAGTGTTTTCTGTTAGGAACCAGATAGAAGTGAGTTTCTGCAGCTTAGCAAGCACCCAAAGTCATTTAAAGGTTTTACCTATTTCAAAAACTTTAGTGAAAATCTTAGACATGTTAGAATAACTGGACCTACCCCCAAATATGCTGATGCAAGATTGTTTCACCTGTATTTTAGAAGTTATTGGCATTCAAATGTTCTCTAGTGAGTTGTGTTTGCTGCTTAGTTTTTTACTGAATAGACTACGTTTGCAATCTTGTGACAGAAAGCACTGCACATGAGGCATGAGACCCATAGTTAGATGAAGTTATAATTCTATAGCTCCTTATAGATACCTGTTTCTGTTGAATAATTGTTCTCTTGCTAGGTCCTTTTCTCCCTGTTTTATTGTGAAAAAACTGAAGGAATTTACCAGAAACACAATGTGGCAGCCTCTGAGGAGTTATTTGTGGGTATTCTGTGGGGGTTTTTATGGGTGCTATATGTGTGTTTTAACTTTTTCACAAGGAAGGGATCATTTTAGTGGATGTGCCTAGAATCACACTGTTGCTTTGACTTAAAACTCCCAGGTGCACCACAGTGTGGGATGCTATAGAGCTGAAAAGTACATTTTATTACAATATTTCAAACTTTGTGAAGAATCTCCAGATAACAGATGTCTGTCAGATGCCCTGTAGAACTAGGAGGTGTTTCTGGAGCTGATGTTACCATTTGCATCTAAAACAGCAGCTATTTTATGCTGCAACGCCAAAGTACAGTCTCAATAGTCTGGGGCACATAGGGAGCCCCAGTGCTTCAGGGAGCAGAAGGGCCTGGAGAAATGCTGTGGTGCTGTTGGGGAGACAACCATTGGAAGGAAGCTGTTGACATTGTGCAGAAGAACTTGATGAGCTGTGTGCTTTCCTGTAGGTTTGTCTGCAGACCTTTAACCTGTGTGTGAATTTTGGGTCACGCTACTCCTCCTTGCAGCAAGATCCTGGCACACTGTAGCAGCGGGATGTGATGTAACGCAGTTTCTGGGCTTCTGATGTCTCGGGTGTTTCCTTGTGTCTCTCTGCAGGATATGGCCCTCAGTGTTTACCGTTGTGAGTTCAAGTGTAAGGCATTAGTTCATCCTCAAGATGTAATTTGCCAGAATATGTGAAACTGGGAATGCCGTAGTCTAAGGACATAGATCAGCATTTGTATTATCAGATATCATTCCAAAGAAGAAAATGCTGGGTTAGATTTCAAGGGGCGTCATCAGACTTTTCAGATTGCAGCATGCACCTTTATTTATTTGTGGATTCCTGAGGTTTTTCTCTTTTTTTCCATTCTTACCACAGTTTATGACTTATTCAGGATATCTGCTGAGAAACATAGAGAGTGAGACGGCTAGAAAAATAATTTCCCATCCTGTAATACTTGTTCAGAGCCTGCACTTAGTTGATATTCAAGGTTTTTTGAAGGCTTTTGTTTTGTTCTCTCAACAACTTTGTTTTCCTAAAACAAAATAAAGCAAATAAAAAGGTGGGTGTACTCTGGTGTGGTCTTCCAATTAAAATTCCATGAACTGTGGGAGATTAGGCAAGAAGTCTTAGTTCTGTTGTATAGCTGCAGTGCTGAGGTCTGTTTCAGCCTCTGGACAGCTGACTGTCCTCAGATAAGTCTCTTTTAGCATTTCTTCTGTGAGGTATTTCACTTCCTAAAACAAATGTTAAAGGTTTGGGGAATAAGCTTGAAGTTGAGTTCCTTGGACTATTATTTTTCCCTTTTGTGGGCCTGTTTTTTTGCACTAGAAATTTTGTCTTGTACTAGGAGAAACTTTCCCAAGGAGGACGTCACTGAAACTTTTACAGTTTTCACTGCCATTAGCTTGGATTACTCCCCCTGCCAAAACCCAGTTAATTGGGATTTTTTTCCTTTCAAATGATGCATGAGTTGCTCTTATGTTTTTTCCCCTCAGTGAAGCTAGATAAAAATGTCAAAAAAAGAATATTGTAAACAAGCAATTAAATTTAAAGCTTTATACCTTGAAAGTTGGTTAGCATGCAGTTATTTGGCTAAGAACAAATTCTGTATGTATGCATGCCTGCCTGCTTGAGAATTAGAGAAAATTAAGACTGACTGTACTAATATCTCCATTTCTCCCTCCTGTGAGAATCTAAGGAACTACTTTGTTTACTTTGTTTACTTTTATAAATAATAATAAAAAAGTTTGGACTGTATGTAGCAGGAAAATTAGTATTTCCCACATCACTGAAGCATTTAACCTAATAATGTATTTTGTTGGTAAAATAGCTGAACAGGAAAGATTGATAGTAAATGTTGAGTACAATTATTATGCAGTGTCATCTGTAACTGCAGTCTAATTATTGTTTCCTGATGTTGTAGCAGCAGCATTCTATACTGCTACATTTTTATTTTAGTTTCCCCTTTGTGCTCTGGGACATGTGTTCAGTTGTAAGCATTCTAATTGTGCATTCTGGTAATAGGAAAATTCCTAAAACCTCTGATTCTATATTTTGAATCTGTTGCATGATTTAGGTAAAAGAGATCTTTCAGATTTATAGTGTAGTCATGTAGTAGACTCTTAAAGCTATATTGTGCAGTTTGTACTAATATAGAGGTTGTGCTGCTAATATCACTTGCCAGACTGACAGAGCTGTGACTGTTCGTGTAGTAAATGCATAGTGTAGGCAGCTGAGAGAGAAACAAGCTTTTCTGAATAGTCAGCCCAACTGGTTTCCATCCTGCTGTGGATAAACTTATAGGGTAAATAAGACTACTGAGGAATGTAGCTTTTGCATATCCCCCCCCCCCGCCCCGCCAGAATTCTCCACCATTACTTCATCTTTTATGCCCTTAAATGTTGTATCTCGACACCTTTGAAAGAGATTTGTGAGAACATAAGGTTCTTTTCCTCCTCAGCTTCATTGAAAAGATTAATTCAGTACGAAGCTCTGGGAAAACTACAATAAATGAATATGTTTTATGTTCTAACTTTGTGAATGTCCTTCCACACCAAAGGCTCAATTTCATGTCCAGAGCAGTTTCTATAGGCGTCTGTTTCTGAATACACATCCGGTGTGTCGAGCGAGTGACCTGCAAGGAGCAGTATTACATCACTGCAAAACAAGGCTAATTGACAAATCTAATTGAGCTTGGAATCAAGTCCCCAAGGCAAACTCTGAAACACTCACCACACCTGGATATCTGCATTATGTCATTCTGATTGCCCCTCTGGACAATAGGGTTGATAGGCTTATGACATAATTTCATTCACTTCTTTTTGGAGAGAAAATCATGTCTGTGGTGCATGGTGGTGACAGATGGTCTGCAAAATGGAAGAACTGTAAGACTGGAGAGTCAACTTCTGATTTTCACAAGCACAGTGGACCTTGTGGAGAGGAAGACTTCTTTTTTCCCTTCCTGGATGCATCATTGTAGTTTAAATTTTATAACAGTGAATGAACAATGGAAGAAATCTCTAGTCTTTGTTTAGACAAGATGTGTTTATGCTTAAACTGAAATAGCTTTTTATAGTCTGGCTTTCAACTTAAGAAAAATGTTCTAGTATTTATTTTTTGTTTCTACTACGTATCTGTAGAAAAGATAAATTCTAAGAGCAGTGTTACACAGAGCAAAACTAAGTTTTCCCCTTCCAAAGCTTTCAGTTGGATGAGCAACATTTCATAAGGTTTTTCAGAGTTTTCTCAGCCTCTTTAGGACCTTTCTAACCTCCTTGTTTCAGTCATTAGTGAATGCAGTCCATACCCCCCATTCTTAACCAGAAGCAACTTCTCTCCACTTCCCTACTACATCTCTTCAGAGTAACAGAACTGAAAGTGTGACTAGAGAAATCTTTGTGTATTTTTAGTTCTGTCTTGTCAGGATATTTTTCTTGGCTGAGAGCTAATGGCCAATCTGTTAGTGTGTTTTAATGCATATTCATTCTTTGTGTCTGCTGTGTATCTTCTACTTCTTTTCCTATAATTTCTTTCATTGTTACTTTGGCAAGTTTCCTTGCTTCTGGATTCATTCCCCCTCCACTGAATGCACTTTTTACTTGTTTTTCAGCTTTTTCTTGTGCTGCCTGATTGGTCTTCTCTTCTTCTTGATGTGTTATTCTCTTGCTTACAACTATCAGTTTTTCCCTCCAAATAGAGCTTCTAGCTCATCATCAGGCTTTCTGTAAGATTGTCCTCTGGTGCTTTGATAGCTCTGTAGCAGAGAACTGGGCACCTGTGAGCACAGCTGGAAATGAGGAGGAGGAGGAAGATGAGTGGGCTGTGTGTGACCAGCATGTTCTCAGAGGCCTCGTGCTGGATGCTCAGTGGGCTGAAACGATCTGTGAGGCACTGCACAGCCAATCTGAAATATCCAGCTACAAATGTTTATGCAGAAAACATACATCCACCTTCTTTCTCTTCTGGGCTCCCGTACCTAATTATCAAGATTTGATGTGAAGACAGCCCCTTGCTGACCAACAGGAGCAAGAGTACTCTAAGTACTTGGAGTGTAAAGAAAGGTTTTTTTGGTTTTACTTTTTTATAAATAAAAGGTTTTTTGTTTTTGCTTTTGTATTAATAGTAGCACAGTAGAACAGGTTGAGCTGGAAGTGTGAAGGTGGAGGCTGTGCTGGGGACATATGCAGAGAGTGCCAGTTTGTGACCCATGTGAGTGATTGCTCCTGCAGGCTGCAATAGAGGCAGCTCCCACTCAGACACTCCCAGATGGCTTTTATTTTATTTTTTTTTACTTCTGGCTTTTTGGGGGGAATTTTGCCCGAGTAATGATCTGCAAAGGCAAATGTTGAGTGACTATGAGTATCAGGTGTTTGAAAATATTTGAGCACAATCAGATAGCTCTTACAGAACAATAATGCTCCAAAATGTAGGTTTGTGGGTTTTCTCCTCAATATTACAGAACAGAGATTCTTAAGACCAAAGTGACAAAAAATCAATATTATTCTAAAATAACTCCTAATTTTTTTCTTGAGGTGTGTGAAATACGATGCCTAATAGGATATGCAGTGTTTATTAAACCAGTTTCTTTGCTATATATACTCTAATGATAAAAAGGTGCATCAGTAATTGACTAGAATTGATTTTGAAGTTTTTTCCTTCATTTTGATGGTCATAAGTGACCCCTGATCAGGAAATAACCAGCAAAATTAGGACAGAAAGTTGCAAAGGAAGGATGTTTATTTTAAAATTAATTTTCAGTGCATTGACATTTGACTTTGGAAATTCTCTATCTTGCTGTCCTCGTGAATTTCATGTCTTTTCCTACAGAAACAGAATGACAGGAACACATTGCTGCATTTGAAAGATGCCAATACCTCTCCAGCCACATTGTGATTCCTGGATATTGTAAATTGTATGGTGGAACTTTAGTATCAGTTCTTGTAAGAAGTGAGGGGACAAGGACATCAGCTGGGGAGGTTGTATCAAAATAGTTGCACAGATGAATTACATTATTTTCATGCTGATAGCAGCAGTTAAATATATTCCTAATAACAAGTGTAATTGTTATCAAACAAAAATAAATCCATTTTATTGGTGTCTGATATTTTAATAGGTGCTAGTTAGGTGTGTTCTTGCTGTCATGGGCATTGTGGCACTAAAGACCTTCAACGCTTTTCCACTTTCCCAAAAGTGGATAAAGAATTTTGCTTACAGTACAGTGATTGTCCAAAGAGTGGCCAAAAGGCAGAACTTCTTCATGATGTATTCAGATAAGCAAAGAAAATAATTTCAGATGGTTTTTATATAATATCAAGATTTATTTAAACAGTTTACTTGCAGAGTGAATTATATTTGCTTTCATGAGGAGTAGTTTTAGAACAACTCTGAGGGTGTGAGAACATGACGATGAACTGCCCAATTTCTCCATCTGGTAAAATGTCCTTATATTTATAACAGATTTGCATACATCTTCTTTTTCTCTTGACTTGCTTTTTTTCCTTACTCCACATTACTCTTAGAATTGTGCTCTTACTTCAGCTTTATTTGTAGGTAGGTTATGACACACTTTACAACTGTTTTACTTTACGGCTGTTTCCATACTTAAAATCCTGTACTTTATCCTTTGTATAAATGTATAGGCAAATGGATAAATCAGGTATCTTGTGTTCAGACAACATGCTTAGCCCTTTTCTAATTGAGTGTAGTCCATGAAAAATTGCCATCACCATGTTGAAGGCATGTTACCCAATTTTTATGATGTTCATTTTAGTACCAGGATCTTTCATATGTCTGTCAGCCCATCCTTTTACCATAATATAAACTGCTCAGTCTTTAACTATGAAAATCTTCAAGACTATTGATTCAGGACTGAATTGTGGAATTCTTTTTCTGTTAATGATATGCCATAATTGCATTATATTCAGATAACTTACAGAGATTAATCTTTTATGCTTGGAAAAGAAATTGTTAAAGAAAAACCCACAATAAACCTTTAGACAAAAAACATTAATTCAGCCTGTAAATAGCAAAGGAACCAGGCTTGCATGGTTATTTAATTCCCCCAAGGTTGCATTATTGGAAAAACTATTTAATGAGAAGAGGGTAAAAAGATGTTCAAGTTAGCAAAGAGAAAATGAAAGAGAAAGAACATGATAAACATGAACAATTTCAGAAATTATACAAAAAGATAAAATAGAAAATATTTGTTTCTACTTCTGTTAGTCTGTTATATTCTGAAGTGGAAAATTCAAAACAGAGACATGGGGATTTTATGCAACTTTTTTTTGATTGAAATCTGCTAAAGGATTCCATGGAGTCAGTGTTTGGATATATGATATGACATTTACATAGGTAGCAGGGGTATCTGGAGGGCTGGTATTTAGTAATGGTAACAATAATGATTTTCAAGTGTATATAAACCTCAGGCTTCAGAGTTCAAGCTAGTATTTAGTAGCTTAAAACAAGGATGAACCCCAATATGTGGCAAGATTATGCCTGTCTACCTAGTGCAAATTCTTGTTTCTTTCTGTGAAGCAGCTGGTGGTGACTGCTGTCAAAGACAGGACCTTGGATATGATCCAGTGTTGCAGTTCCTTTGTTCCTCAGCCCTCCTTTAGTGCTATTTCAAAAACTCATGTCTTGTAGTATGCCTAAAAGATAAATGCAATTTACTATTTTGGGATGTGAATGAATTTCAAAGCTCAACATCATTGAAAATACATTGACCAAGTATAGCTGATGAAAATGAGTGTATGCAGGCATACAAGAAGAAAGCTGCATTTAGCTGTGTTTGTAGATTGTCAGTATGGGTCCAGTGAAGCACTTGTACACACTTATCTGTAAACCACATGTATGCACACACTCACCTGACTACCTAAGGAGCTACCATGGAAGTAAAGATGCCTGTAGAACTATCTATAGAGGCTCTTTGAAGTCGTGTGTACAGATTGAGTGGGTGCTGTTCTTCTTTTTGCTTTTCCCCCACTTACAAATGCCAAGGTAACTTGTGTGTAAATCTGACCTAGAGGCCATTGGACTCACTCAGTGTGTTTCCAGTTACTTTAGAGATAATGTTTATAGGTGAATAAGTAATAAGCAGAGCTGACTAATTCACTTCTGTGTACTTGTATGCATGTGCTCACATGCTTTGCAGGCACATCAATGAAGGCAGTTGGATTTTTGCCCCAGTTTCTGTAGTTGTCATCACTAACACAAGAGTATCATGAAATCTTGCATTCAGTGACCTTGTGATTACAGGTTCTTTCTTGCTGGACTGGGGTGTGAAAAAAATCCAGCAGCTTGAAGAGCATCTGATTTTCTCTTTTTTCCCTTTATGAGAAGCTGCAGGATAAGACTGGATTTTGATTACTGCAACAATTTCTCAACCTTTTGAGATAGGTTTCTTCTTGTCACAGCTGAATACTCTATTAATTGGGCAATCTGATAAATGGCTCAAGATGCTGATAAACACGATGCTTGCAGTTGCATATACAGTTCCTTATCTGTATAATTTCAAGAAGTGTAAAGTCAAAGATAAGAAACCATTTGTTACAAAATACAGCAGGCATGTGAAACTGGTGTCAATCATGTACCATTAGGTGAAATTTGACAAGCCCTGAAATCTTCAATCACAATCAAAGCACTGAAATCTTCAGTGATTTGCAATATCCCCAAATTAACACATTTTCTAATCCAGAGGCTGCTAGGAGATGAAGAGATCTTGGAAAACTAGGAGGAACAGGTGTACTAGTGTTCTCATTTATTTATTAAATTGAAGAATTAGTCAATGGCAAAATAAGAAGGGAGCAGAAAGTACTTTTTTCCCCACAGCTGTGTGTAGTTTGGATGGATTGGAAAAGCTCTAAATTGCTGTATAGAACTAAGTAAACTTAGAACATAGCCTAACTCTGTGCAAATCTTACATTTAACCACACTGTTTGTTACTTTCATGTTTGAAAATTTGTGTTTTCTTTCTGATGTTGTTTCTTCAGTGTGTTGAACTTAAATCATGGCCAGAGTGAGAAATGCAGGTGATAAATGAATTTAGATTTGACTGAGGATTCTTGTTGAAGAAAGTTCTTGGCTTTAGTTACGGAGTTTTGTGTAGTTACTTGGTAAGGAAAAGAAGTAAGGAAAAAAATCTCTCCCCTTCATGAAAAGATTAACTTTCTACAGCTTTTTGATCCTTTGATCACTAAATTGCAGGTGCAGTAGAGAGCAGAGAGAGGAGGAGAGGGGTTTCCTGTTTTTTTTCCAGTTTATCTGCATTCTTGAGGATGAAACATTTTCACGCATGAAATACAGGTGAAAATACAGAAATCTAGTCCAAGCTTTTGGATGTTTTCATTCATAATATCTTCAAAATTCATAATTTGGAAGAAGCTGAATTAAATATGAATTGTAGTGCTGATGGATCACAGTCAGTGTGTCTACACAAGTGAAGCATGAGTAAAGAGAATTTATAACATACGCTTCCCTTTGCATTATGGAAGAGAGCCAAACACAAAGATGCCTCCTAGATCAGTAATGTGTTTATGGATATATGCAGATCTTTTAGCTAAAGCTGAAATGTTAGAGACAAATGCAAGCTATTCTATGGTGCTTTAAATCAAAAATGTGGAAAGCCAGCTCAAGTCATGACAATCTTTATCAACTTGGACAAAATTAATTTTTCTTGGCTACTTTTTGAGATTTTTAATAACGTGTCTTAGATTTATTTGGTCTATGGTATAGCATTCCATCACGTATAATGCATTTTTACTGATTTATTGATCTAGACATTCTAGGTTCAAGTTTGTATAAGAAATTGAATGATTTCCTGAATTACTCACACTTATAATCAAATCTTTCTAAATATTTTGTTTGTCTTCCCTAATTTTGAACAACGTCAGACTAAATAACAGCCACAAGGAAAAAAAATCAACAAAAATAAACATAAATAGTAATCCTTAATTCTAACTACATAATCTTATAGAAGAAGAAAAATTATTTGACCCTTGGTTTCTGCTCACATAATCTGGTTTGTCTTCATTGACCTAAAGTATCCTAGGTTTTATCTGTGGAGAAATGTTTTTCTCCTTCCAACAAGCAGATGATGTGTCATCAAAATTAGCAAAGACCTAGATGAGATTTTGGATGCACTTGCAAGTGCTATTGAGAAAAGTTAACATTCCCATTCTTTGTGTGATTCCTCAATTGTGATTCCTTTTATGCTGTGCTGATATGGAAATAAACCCTTTGTACAGCTGGCTGTCCATTGGAAAGGACAATGTGCAAGATTCACTCCTGCACTTATGGAGCTGCAGGGATTCCTTGCCCCCCAGGGCACACACTGCAGCTTTCCTTCCTGCCCTCTGGAGAATCACTTCTGGATTTAGTTTCTCTCCCTGCTTGTTGCCTGAGGAGTCACAGGTATCAGTGTTTAAGGCTGGATAGGTGCTTAGAGAAATCATAGAGAATGGGTTATTTGCCAAGCAAAGCCAGGTAATCAGAGATGCAAATGATAGGTAAATTACCCTGTACTGAGCCTTCTGTAGCCATAGATGATTTCCAGCAGAAATTTCTGTGAGAGCTTTTTTTCTGCAGATCAAACTGCTCTCTGTAGTTTGTCTGCTGCTAAAGTAGTGACTTTTAATTAATGATACACATATTGAAATTCCTAGTGGTATTTTGTTCCAACCTGTTGTTCAGTTAAATATGGATAAATTTTTCTTGCTCAGATCTTTTGGTTTTGCTTTTGGACACTGCTGTGGATTGTTCAGTAGCTCTTACACCTGGTAAAATGCCTTGGCTTATAAAGATTTTGTGTCAGGATGTTTGTTACACTTTTTCTTTCTGTGAGATTGGTCTAAGAAAAGGTAGCTACCTTCCTTGCAAACTTTGAATTTCATCTCTTTGGACAATCATAGCTAAAGTAGCACTGCCTTGTATCCTGCTGTGGGATACAGCAGATCCAGCAGGTGGGGTGTGGAAGAACTTGCAGCAGTGATGTGTTACAGACCCTGGGTTGTGTTGGATAGACCATGATGTGGGCTGTACAGCAGGGAGCTGTGCTCTGGGCAGGGACCCACAGCAACCAATGAAGGTACTGTGTTTTGGTGTTTCTTTCCCTTTATGATAAAGTAGTGTTTTCATTTTTTATCTGACTTTTGTGTCCTGGCACATTTATATATGAATACTAAATGCTTTATGTGCAGCAACCTTATAAGGCTGAATTCTTCACTCAGGCTGTACTTCCTCTTAGGATCTTTTGTTACTTCTAATGAGATTAATGGCATGGTGGCATTAACCTTAATGAAGTCAGAACTTCAGGTTGAAGAAAAATTGTATTTAGGATCACTATACTGAAACTTACTGGAAGTGTATTTTTTCAATAATCCATTACAGTGAAGTCAAGAGATAACTGGGTAATTATGGTGGTAACTGTTAGCTTTGGTATTTTGTTTTATATCTATATCTATATCATCTATATCTATATCTATATCTATATATATGTGCAGGCATTGCAATGGGAGGATCTTTTTAAAGTGAATTCCAAAACATAATCAGCTGTTTTAAAGCAAACAAATAGTTGTTGTTAATACACAGTAAGAAGCAGATAATCCATGTAGTTTAGCAGGCTCTTTGAACTGGGTGCAAAGAAAAAACAATTTTAAAGGTTTTTGTTGTCGCTCCCCCTTTTACAGTAGGAAATTATATGGAGAGAAGATGTTGCAGCAAGGGGAGCATAGAGGAACTGTTCTGTGCTGTGAGCCAAAGGACATCATTAGGAACACTCCTATTATCTGGAAGCCTGACTTCCTGTCTCAGTTTCCTCGTGGGTCTCAATGAATGGCAGAAGAAATGGAACACTTTCCTGCTTGGCCAAAAACTCTGCTAAATTACTCCTTTGGCTGCATGCCACACCACGCTCCGGAATAAATCCTGCAGCTCCCCCCTGAGTCTGGAGGGTACTTGCTGTAGTTCCTTGGGGCTGGTGGAGTGAATTTTAGGAAGTCCAGGAATACTGTATTGCTTCAGGTGTCCTTTTGTACATTGTGAAAAAATCTTTTTGTGATAGAGACCAAGAGATGCACTGGCATTTTATTAATTTAAGATTCCATGAGATGCTAAAGAACTGCAAGTATGTTAGGATTTTCATATTTGGAAAATGATTTTATTACAATGAAAACAGTGTTGCATGCCTTGTAAAATCTACCAGAAACATGTGTAAAATAAGACACTTTTAGACATGCATTCAACTAAATAACTAAACTTCTGGGTTTTTTCCCCCATAGTTTTCTTAGGTGCCAAAATTATTTTATTACTTTTATTCCAAAGTATAAAAATAAGGTAGTAAAGATTTTTGTATATAGAATAGAACAAATTTCAGACATCTTATTAAGTGTGGTGGATGATGCATCTTCTATGCATAGAGAAGTATTAAAAGAATTTTTTCTTTTTTTTTTTTATTTCTGGTCTTTGGTGCATTTCTTTAACATGCATATTAGCCCCCAAAACCTTCAGTATCTTCTCTTAGCTCTGATTTTGATTAAAGCTGCAGCACCAAAGTTTTGATTCAGTTGTTACTGTCAGTTTCTATACTTTCTATTTTAACTACATTTGGCAAGTATGAACCTCGCAGCTGACTCAAAGGAAACTTGGCGAAATATACACCATTTCCCAATAGCCTTTCTCTATAACAGAAGATATATGGGACAGTGTTTAATAAATTTTGTCTTGTTTTGCATCCAAGAAGAAAAATATTCCTAATTCTCTGGAGCAGGGAAATGCTTACCATAGTTAGTGTTCTGTATCTGTCGTTTTTCAAGGGTGACAAGCAGCTGTCCAGCTGGAAATGTTGGGCATACTTGGAAAAAAGTACAGAAAATGCTTAATGCCACTGGTATATCTAAACAAGAAAATATTGATCAGGTTCTGGTTTGTTCAGCTTTTCTTTTTTGTTTTGTTTTGTCTTGTTTTTTCTCCTGCTAGTTTATCTCATAGTTTTTACTGTGTGTTCTTTGTTCAGGCTTTCCTGAATTTACTCTGCACGACTTTCATGGAACTCCTCTCACCTTCTCTGGTCTCAATGAATTCCTATAGTTAAATGTACATGTTCTTTCTGAGAAAAAGTTATAAGCTAGCAAATTCTGCTATTGTTCTTCAAACAGGACAGAATTTGGCTGAACTATTTATATTATTTTCATCCTGACTTTTGAAGTAAGGATTTGGGTCCAGTATTGAAAGTTTATCTTTTAAGGACTCAAGTGTATTCATGGTTTACTACTATTGCATATCATCATATTATTTCGCTGTTTAATATCTCTATTCACAATGTAACATTTTTCTAAGGATTTCATATCACATGATTTACCCTGTGGAGTTTTGCTTTCCTGAGTTTCTTGTGTTATACTATTTTTTCCCCCTCAAAGAGCTCTCTGATATAAAGTTTGCACAGAGTTTCTTCCTGATGTTTTCCTGACAGTATTGTGGAAGAAAGTAGGTCTTTAGTAGACAAAGGGCACTGCCATTTTGTGTAAGGGAGTAGTATTTCTTTATGTAGACTGGCCTATAGATTGATTTGGTGTGGATTCAACTAGTCATAAAATGCAATATTGGTGCACCCAGTGATGTGACTGTGAGGAAAGGTTGCCAGGCTTGTAGGTATAAACTGAGTTAAAAATATTCCCAAAGAGGACTGCCTGAAGGAGATTGTTAAAGTTTATCCTGACTAGATCTGTCAAGTTTCTGTTCAACAGCAGAGTTAGAAGAATAGCAAGAAACTGGATAATTCTCAAATTCTTATTCCAGTTGTTGCTTATGTAAATGACGTTTTGTTTAAATTTTTTGTATTTGGGTAGCTGTGGCAGTTTGAATTTTTTTAGATCATCAGCTTCGACTTGAGATACTTATTGTACTAAACAGCAAGTCTTGGTTATAAAATGTCTACTTCATTTGTGTTGTCAAAATGAACATAATGTGGTTAAAAAGCAAGACTTCATTCTCACTCAGCTCCATAAGGTCAATTAAACTGAGGGTGCTGGAACATCTAGCCACAGTATATGTTGACCCGGAAACAGTTTGATAGGTCAACTGTAACTTGAAGAAGTGCATGAACTTGGTTTTTAATTGTGAAGGTTTAATGTAATTTGGTAATGTAAATGAAAAATGGGAACTTGCTGTCATTATGTTCTAGGTAAAATCTTATGGAAGCATTTGCCAGCCACTTCACTGGTTTACAGAACAGACTAGTATTAAATTTAGGGGCGTAAAATCTGCATGGAGGTACTTTGTATTTGAAGATGACTTGCTTTAAAAGCTTACTGATCTTTGCAGTATGCAGATTTTTCCTGGAAACAAAGTATGCCCTTGTTTCAAACCATTTACTGTACTTACAGAAATGTTTGTGGTGTAGGAGCTCACGTTATTACAAAGCAAGCCATTCCAGAGTGAACTGCAATTAGTAGTGAAAATGTTCATGAAGGTAGAAGGACATAAATTACTTGGTCGCCTGAACACATTGTTTCAGTGTTCCAAGCAGGCTTGGTCTGTTCAGCCTGGAGGAGACGGAGGGGAGACCTCAGTGCAGTTACAGCTCCCTGGTGAGGGGAAGGCCAGGCACTGGTCTCTGCTCCTGGTGACCAGTGATAGAACCAGAGGGAATGGCCTGAAGTTGTGTCAGGGTACGTTTAGGTTGGTTTAGGAAAAGCTTTCTCATCCAGGGGGTGGTTGGGCACTGGGACAGGCTCCCCAGGGAATGGCCAGAGCACCAAGCCTAGACAGTGGACTCAGATACATGGTTTGGTTCTTTGGGTGCTCCTGTGCAGCACCAGAGTTGGACTCAGTCTTTGTGGGTCCCTTCCAACACTGATTCTGCAAAAAAACACTTCAGTTGAAGCAAAGTAACCAATGAAACAGCTGGCTGTTTCTGTGTCCTATCTGTCATTTAGGGTCTTGCTCTCAGATCTAGCAGTGTGTCTTGGCTTTCAGCAGCAGCAAGCAACATGCCTGTGCTGCCTGCTGCCAATGCCCCATGAAAATACACTCTGGGGACTCGGACTCCCTGATATACAGAGGTTAAGATGGAGTAAGAAGAAATCACCATAAATCTGAGGCTTGGTGGCAGCTCTGAGGGTTTGGCACTGTGGAAAGCAGTTGCTGTTGCTCAGCCTCTTAAAGCTGGAGCACAGAACAAGAGGTGTGGACTGAGTAACAGGCTGGGACGAGCTGTAGGAGGGTGAGAAGCTGGATAGCAGAGGGAAAATGAAATGATGCCTTTGCTGTGCAGTTGCTGAGTAATACCTAGAACAGCTAGAATTTGTTATAGCCCAGTTAAATGGTTCCACACACAGCTGGTTACTCTTTTTGCATGTCAGGGACATGTTTTGGTACAAATGGCATATTCTTAAGCATACGGGTCCTGGTCTATGGTTTAATCACTTTTCCAGACAGTTTCATGTTCAAATTTGAGTGTTACAGCTCCTCAGTTTCGAAAGACATTTTTTCTTCCGCACTGGTCCTCCTCCTTTTCCATTTAGGACAATATGTAGTTTTGTTGTTGACAAACAATAAATATTTTATTTAATTTTTTTTTTAATTTTTAAAAGGCTCTTGTCTATGTACAGACCCTTTTTAGGTTTGTCTGTTAAAATGCTTAACAGAGGTATTTCATGAATTCCAGGATTTCTGTCTCCTCATCTTTTAGGGAGATATTGCTAGAACACAAGCTTTTAAATTTGCTTCTGGTGAATGAAAATTTGGACAGATCAATTTTGTTTGTTTCTTTTCTAGTTAGACACACTCATTCCTGAGCAGTCTCTGAAAGCTTTTATTGCCCTCTCAGCCCATCACAGACATCCTTCCCAGGAGTGCACCTCATGGAGTCAGGCTGCTGTGCACCAGTAGTCTGGAACCAGGCATCACCTTTCAGTTTGCCCAAGACGCAGTTTTGTTAATGGATACAGCAACAAATAAAAGCTTGAACCCTGACTTCTGAATAATCAGGTAAAGTTTCTTTAGTGTAGGGCTGACCTTTGCCTTCCATCAGCACAAAAAACACCCCAAAAAGCAATAACAGAAAAATAACTTTCATCTTACAAACCACATTCACTTTTGTGAAACAGAATTGCTGTGTATCTATCCAGTATTATTTTGTTTTCCAGTGGACTTCCCTTCTAGAGCTTGCAAGTTACAAGGTTGTCTCTGGTTTTGTTCAATATATTTAGAATAGTGCCTATTATATTTTTCTTTTCTTTTATTGTTTATACTGGCTGCAAGAACAAAACTAAAACTTTCATTTCAGGTTGGAACATAATTTGGTGTGATTGCTCAGCTTCTGATCTCACTACCAAAAACGTCTTCTTTTAGGAGTTGATAAAAATATTTGGCTCTGTTTCACCTCAGTCACTCTTGGCAGTTCTTCATCTGCTGTTCTGGGGTTTCCATCTGCTCTTTTATGCTGCAGTTTCTTCTTCAAGCCCCAATTCAGCAGTAACAATTGCAAATAAGTGAAAACATCACTGATTTTTCTAAGGGTATGGGGTTGGATGCAGGTGCTGTTCTGCATCTCTGGCAGAATCTTCCAGGATTTTATCTCTCTGCTAAAAGGGAGAATATGGCAATTCCCTGAGGCTTTGAGTATTCCTTTGTTCTTCCTCCCTCACAGGTGTCCAAAGATTTAACCTAGAGCTGTATACACTACTCTAAACTGAAACCAACAGATCTATGAAATTAAACATGTTGCAAGGGTTAAGGAAGATTTTTTTTTTCTAATGAACATTTCAAATTAAAGTCCTCTTAGTTACAGAAAAAAAGTGTATGAATGCATGTGAAATTAGATTTATTAAAAAGCTTTTATTAAGTTTTTTCCCAGTAACTTATACTTGCTATGTTATTTAAACACTTCTAACTTAAAAAAAAATCACAACTCATAGTAGGGGTTATTGATGCTGAATAATCATTTGCTCTCAAGTGATTAAGCTGCTAACCAGCACTCTATATTACAAAAAAAATAAATCACACATATACATGACTGTCTGCTTACTTACGTATTCCACTTTCAAATGTGTGTGCCATTTCACAGCGTTTTCACCCCTTATCCCTGGACTTTTTTTTTTTAACAGAAAGCACAATCAAAGTTTCCTTCATCATCTGGCTGGTGAAAATGTAATTGTAGTTGTGTAGTGCTGGTGTACCAAAAGGCATATCATTATAGCAAAACCCCTATATTCGTTACTCGTAGGAGACAGCTTGTCTGACTTAATGTAAAGCTTAATCAGAAGGTTTACAAGGGGAAGTAACAGAAGAGAAAAGACCTTAGTAGTGAATACATGCATAATGAATTGATTCATTCAGTGCTTTCCTTGTATTTTTTTTTTCACTTGCTCTTGCAATGTACATTTTGTCATACTGAGAATTTAATTAATGGTAGGGAAAAAAAGGTAATAGTCCTGTGTCAGCCTAGCACTGACATTTATGACAGCCTCCTATTGAGTTAGCAGGTTTTTTTCCCTATAGAATGCTGAAACTTAACATGTAAAAGCTTTTTAATAACTTTAACAGTGAAAAAGATTATTGAACAAAAAAGTGGTTTAATAAAAATCTTTATCCATTTACTGAAGCATGCCTTCTACACAAGCTCTTGTTTTCCTTTCTAACAAATATTTTATACATCTCACTAGTAATTTTTGCTGTCTAAGAGCTGTTGTGTAAACTAGAGATATTTACAGCAGAAGTGTGCATGGCAGATTTTTTTTTTTTTGTTTAAATATTATCTTGCTTTCGCTTTCAAAAATAACCATGGATAGAAGTGTTTTCCTTTGACCACTAAAATAGTTAGAATGTAATATTCAGTATGGAGAGGAAGCTGAGGGAGCCTAAAACATCCTCTAAACTTAAAAAAGTGTGAATTTACTAATGCATGTTGGCAAGTAAGCTTTTCGTGGTGTTTCCAGGCACAGTGATGTGATTGTGGCAGACAAAACCAGGAGGAGAAATGCTGCACTGATTCATCTTCCATTCCTTACATCTTCCTAAGCCAGCTTTCAGTGTTTCCCACCAGCTCTGCCTGTTGAAGGCAGGTGGTTCTTTCTTTCCCACTGTACCTGGGGCAGCTGCTGGAAGAAGCAGGAGTGCAGCTGGGAGCACTGCACCAGCACTCAACAGAGCTTGCAGACCTGGTGGCTGCTGCTGTGAGCCTCTTAGCCAGGGCAATCTCCTCTCTTTCCCTCTCCAGTGCACCTTGCTGACTAAGGACACTTTCTCTATTCTATTCACTTTAGAATCTAATAAGGCACCTGGTATGTGGAGTCTGCCTGGGAAGCTGTCTCTGTTATTCTTTCCAAAAACAGAAGAGGAGAATTGATTCATCCTTTATCACAGAGGAAACTTGTTCTCTGCTTTAAGCCCTGAGGGTTTAAATTAAACTTGGCAAGACTTGATGTGCCCTTAGTCACAAGAATCTGTTGGATAGCCCTACTACATCATCTTCTCTATTCAGAAGTGACCTGTTTTTCACACAGTTGGTTCTGCAATGAACAGATTAATGCAGGCAGGTGCTTACTATTACTGCCTGTTAAATCCCAAAAAACTCCTTCCTGCTGATGTCACCATCCCTAAGGGCTGGTGGATGATCTGTTGCCTGCATGGCCATGAGGAACTGCTAGCAGGTAGGAAAATTGTCATGGGGGACCTTTGCCATGATGGTGGCAGGGAAGAAGGAGTGAAACAAAAAGATTCTTTTTCTTGTTTTTGAAGAGTCTATGGAAGTGATAGGATTTTGGAGCTCCTGAAGAGTCAAGATCCTGAAGAACTATTTGTGAGTCAGGAAGATGGTTTTGAGGAAGGCACTTGCATAAGGGCTGACTGGCTTGTATGGGGTGAAACAATACAAGTAGTGTGGTGAGGCGGAAGCTCTGGTCCAGATGTCCATTTACTGCTTCACTTTTAGTCTTAGCTTAAAAGCTTGAGAGAAATTTTACTACTGGCTTCTCTACAGGCAGAATTTGTCCTTTTATTTTACTTGTAACTAAGGAATTGTCCTAAATAGTTTTGTTCTGACATAGTATAAAAATTTATGGTGGTCAGCGTCGTTGTTTGTAACGTACTGGGTGTCACTGGATTGCAGTGTAATTCATTATAGGCATACATAGGTAATACTGCCTAAAATACATTGTGAGGCAGGTGGTAATGTGTGTCAGTGGAGTTGTTTGGGGTTTCTTTTGGTCATTTTAACTAACTTTGTGGTCAGACAGCTTCTGCTTATAACTTCACGGTTAGGTCTGACTTGAGTCCAAGAAATTCCATGTAGTGGATGAAAGAAAAATTTTTAGATGATGATGATTGCTGAGATGAGACTGAAGGCTCAAAGGGAGAACAGCTTCCCAGTGGCTCTGTTTTTTTGATATGAAGGACATTGTCTACAATCTTATCCTAGTTATTTATTCTACCTTATTCATGCCATTACAGGGATAAAAATAGGACATTTTAAAAATGGCTTTGTTTCTATAGCACCTGAGGGCTTCAAATGAAATGTATCTTGCACTCCATCTGGAAAAATGACCTCTTGCAAATTCTGTCCAGGCAAATTCTATATTTGAATAGATGAATGTTTGGCCTGGATGATCATCTTTGGTGACTCAGTGCATATGCCAATATGTTGCTGTTGACAAAAATGAAAATTCTGGCTAGAATATTTCTTCCAGGGACTCTGTTAGGACTTGGCCTCATAAGCTCAAATTATATTTACCATTCTTGTGGCAGTATTCCAACACTGGTTCTAGGTGGGAAACAAAACTTCCATGAAAGATGTCAGGTATTGTATACTTTATTCCAGAAATTTCTAGTTCCACTGCTGTTTGAAAATAGAGGGTGATGCTCTCTGAGATGATCAGGTCACTGAAATAGTGAGTGAATAGAACTGTTTTATAAGTCACGTTGGTCTTGTGGACAGGTGTACTGGCTGCAAAACATAAAAGAAAAGACAGACAAGTTTCTCAGTAACAGTATGTTTCCATGAAACTGACATTAATAGTTTTTCCATTGGTTTAATGAAGTAAATGGAGCTCACAAATGCTGTGGTTTTCTGCTTTTGTATGTTTGTCTCTTTAGAAAGATGCATTATGCAAGTTACAGTGTACGATTTGGATGCTTTCCTTACATCCTTCCATAAGTGGGAGATTTATCCAATATTCTTGAAATCACTGTGAGTTGCTCACTTATTTTCCTCCTAGTTTCCCAGAACTCCCCCCTCCCAGTCTTCCTTAGCTTGAGAACCAGCTTTTCACAATGAAGAAAACCCATTTTAACTACACCAAAGACACAAGAGAAAACAAAAGAAAACAAAAAGCTATATATATATGAAATCAAGTGTGAAAGCAAGGCAATCTCAACTGCCTATCCCCTTGGCCTGCTGAAGGCATGATGTGCTGTTTATCTGTAGAGCACCTTGCCTATCTGTGGGAAGTGGTCAGGTCAAATAGATAAATAGTAGTCCAGATTCTTGAGCTTTTTACTCTGGCAGGAAATGAAATGAGAATTTGGTCATGTTAAAAGCTGAGAAATTCAGAGCAATAATAAGGCGATGGAAAATACCCAAATATCTAGTACTGAAGAGAAATAGAAGATCAGTGCCAAACCCTGGATCAAACTGAATGCCCCCAAGCACAGCTGACTCCAGGGGTGGGTGTGGAGCTCAGGGAAGAGCCAAAAATGAACTGGGATTTTTACCTCCACCAAAAGAACTGTAGTTTGCCCATGTGGAAATCACACAGGAGGCAATGAAACCTCTACTAGCTTTTTAAAAATCTTTTTGCAGAAGTTTGTTGATTTCCTCATGTGTAAGGGATAGTCTGCAGAAAGCAAGATGATTTCCCAGTCACACCAGGAATGTATTGGTGGAATGGTATCTCTGACCTCTCTCAGCTGATGTAGGAAAACTGGCAAAGCAGGAAAACCTGGAAAAAATTATGTCAAATCCTTTATTAATGCTGTCCATTGTCCCAGGGAGCTTCATTTTTGAGTTGGCTACATCTTCCCTTCTTCTGATGTGGCTCTATTCTGGAAATGAAGACAAATGAGGCAGCCATGATGCACAGAAAGCACTTCACGTATTTCATGGATTAATACTTTAGAAGAAAGATGTGAGACTTTTGCCTAGGTTTTTACAATGTTCAGTTTTCATCTAGACCCAGGTAAAGTATTGGCTCTGTATTAGAGGAAGCTGTCTTGCCTCTGAAAATCTGCTGGAAAGTGTAAGAGAAGAGGCATATAAGGCAGGAATGTACTCTAATTGTCATGATCTGATATAGCAAGAAGAATTGGCATTTGTCCCCATTAACTTGTGCAGGTGCTAAACTGCATTTTATGTGTGTCCTTACACTTAAATCATTATTTTGTCTCCTGTATGAAGAAAGGAGCTTCTGATTTGCTGTTAGGCATTCTAGATGTTATTTATTGATTACCAAGAAGGGTAAGGTGAAAGGGGAAAATTTAAAAGCATGAGAGAAAAATCTGTGAGAAAACAGGAAGGTATAGGAAAAAAGGGAGAAAAAAGTCTTACTTTTATCTTCATTGACCTGGATGTGAAAAGTCAAGCAAGTGAACAGAAGAGTAAGGGAGAAAACAATAGATTAACAAACCCATCTCTCATATTTTATGCAAGTATAAAATCTGAAGAAGCTACTAAAGGAATTGGAAATGAGGTTATAGAGCAGCCTGAAAGCAAACCGCTGTGAGATTGAAATGCCTAGCAATCTTGAAAAAGGGGTGTTTATAGGGGTCTCTCCGAGTTGCCCTGGGCTGTCCAGCAGCTGGTGAGAAAAGCGTTGCAGGACGAGAGGGGAAGCCGCAGCTGCATGCCCTGGGCACAAGGACTGTCAGGCACCTGTCAGCGAAGGAAGCGAGGTGGGCCCTGCCTCCCTGAATTATGGTTTTCTCCCAAGGCACTGTGGCAGGAGCATGTGCACTGTCATCCACACAGGCTTCTGTTATGCAGAAAAAGGCAAGTGCTGCTGGAGAAAAGTTCGTTATGCAGATTGCTTGTATGTGAAATTTCCTTTCACAAAGATATTCTTTTGTTTTGCTTAGGCACAGACTGTGGTAAATGAAATCCTTTTTGCTAAATGTAAAATATTTTCTGAGTAATGCCTTTATTTTAGTTTTCTGTGTGTGTTTATGTGGTGCTGCATAGATTTTGGAAAAAAATATTAGCCTATCTAGCCTTGGCTTGCCTGAGTTATAATGTTTTAGTTCAGTGTAGTGGTGTAATACACCACTACTTCTACACACAGACTGGTTAAAAATCTCTTCTTCCTTGTCATGCAAATACAACTATCCTAAGAGCTGTTAACATAGGGCAAGCTGGTTAGGAGGGAGTAATCAAACAAAGCCTTGTGCACCTAATCTGCAGCTCGTTTTGGATTGCTGCTCCATCAAGCTTCTCTCAGTATCCTCGAAGCCCCTTTTCAGGGGGCTGCTGTAACACAAAGGCCTTGTATACACAAGAAAAGTGTAGTGATTAAATCACTTAAGTTTAGAGATCAGTTTAAACAAGGCATTGCCTTCTTAAGGCATTCTTTCTTCAATTTAAGAGCACCTCATGGTGATGTTTCCAAGTTAAATCAACAGAAAACATTCTTAAAGCAAAGAACTCCAGCAAACCCGGTGTGTAAACAGCATTAATTAGTCTTATCAGTTGCTAAAACTATGTTCTCAGATACAATTGAAGGCTCTTTTATGAAGTTTCTTCTCCTTAATGCTTTATTGAAAACACAGTAGGAAATTATGGATTAAGACAGGTTTGTTAGCTTTACCTAGATAGAACAAGCACGGATAGATCTGGCATGAAAGAAGAGTTGCCATCCCACCTCCCCCTTACTTGTAAGCGGTGCCAGGTGCTGAATCCCTCTTTGTGCATTTATGTACTGAGGGGCTCTGTAGAGGATGGTGGGAAGGCAAAGCATCCTAAAGTTAATGGGAATGGTAATAAACTGGTTGCCACTTAATGGCTTTAGATGAGAGAAGTAGTAGTACATAATCAAATGTTATTTTAGTTTCTATAGTCTGGAAATTTATTATTTTTCCCTAATGTGAAGCACTAGGTCATTACAGTGACATGATACCTGGCTTATTTTCTGATAGGGAAGATTTTTCTGAAGTAGAATTTGTGAAGAAATATGTTTATTTTTGTCTACCCAGCTGAATTTAAAAGTGTCTCTTACCACGTATGCTTTTTTTTTTAATGTCTAATTTACCACAAGCATTTAGTTTTATGAGTTTTTTCGATTTTAGAACATATGAGCAATAAAACACATACTGAAAATCCATGGGTGTGATTTGTGAGATACCATTCTCAGATGGGCTTTATAGTATGTGGTTATATACCTGGTTACCATTTAGGACATTCAGAGGGTTTTTTTTTTTTGAGATAAGCCAAGAGGAAAGACTGACTGAATGTTACTGAATTGGCAGAGTAGAGAATAAGATAACATAGATAGTGATTCCACTGAAATTTAAATTAGTTTGGCTTTGGATTGAATTAAATGCTTTATAGAGAGTGCATCTCAGAATTGAGATATTTTGAAAGCATGCTGACTAAACATTGATCTGAGCTTCTGTTTAGGTGTCTGATTTCTATCAGCAGTGCTTCCATGTGTGGAATAAGAGGAAATCTGAATAAGACAGTGTGTGTGAAATGTTAACGAGGCTGAATTAGTTATACAAACTCAAAAAAAGATTGGAGAAAGCAACTGAAATGTTTAAATATTGAAGAAATTAATTGTAAAAACTCTTAGGTATATGCTTTAAGTTAAATTTGTTATTCTGTAGGTATGAGAAAGAAGTCTAATTCTTTTGATTACATGGATGCTTTCAGTAGGCCCTTTAATTTTACAGTGAAGGCTTTGGTTTGTCAAACACTTTTTGATCCAGTTTAGCTGACAAAACAGTAGTTTTTGCTGTGAATAAGGGCCTGGTGAGATAAGATGTTTCAAAAGTCTCTGTTCCTAACCACTTTGAGTGAAGCTCATAGTTGTGTGTTTGCTAAGCTTGTGCTGTTCTCCCTCTTGCTCTGCAGCTGTAGTCAAATTATCTGAGCAGCTAAGGTGGGCCTAGTGAGTGCTTTTAAATTGAAGTGGTAGGCGTGGTCGGCTTCCTCGGACTTTCTAAGCGTGTTATCAATGAAGATAAGCAGATTTTTGTCTTGTGGGCACTTAGCTAAAGTCAATAAATAAAGCTTCTGTTGACATCCTTGGCCAGTTCCTTTGGATGCTCTTGTAACTAAATATTTGCAGGAACACAGTTTATCTCAGTACTTTGGTTGGATGTGCAGTGTTGGGTTCGAAGAGAGATTACACATCCCTCTCTGCATTGTGTTTCTCAAATCAGGCTTGAAGTCATCTTTGTTTCAGAGCCACTGATTAACAGCTTATGGAATAAATTTCTGCAGTTAGTGTGAATGTAAAGTAAATATTTACATGACCAAATTTTTAATTTGAGCTTTGCAGGTGTAAAATTTGTGCTTCATAACTATACATAGACCTCAATCTATTTGCGTATTTAAAGGATAAAAGTAAAATCAGTTTATTTAATATGTGCAAATGTCACCCTTGTAATCCTGATTTTTTTTTTCTTGGTTGGGTTTTCCTGGCTTTTTTTTGGTAGTACAAATTAGACAAAGTTGTTATTGTTAAATGGGTTGGAAGCTAGTTAGCTACTAGTTAGCTAGACTCATAGCATCTTAGAATATATTGGGTTAGAAGGGACCTTAAAGATCACAAAGTTTCAAACTTCCTACTGTAGTCAGGAATGTCACCCATTAGTTCAAGTTGCTCAGGGACCAATACAACTAAATTAAAGGATGAATATTAAAATATGAAACTAGAAATGGTTGTAAAATTGTATATATTTCAAATGTCACTGAAAGTGCATCTCAGAAGGCATCTCTTCTGCATTGCATCTGTATATCACTCTGATTATGCATTTGCTGAGGAATCCATTTGAAAGAAGTCCTGGTAAATAGGCCAGTGGGTGAATTTTTTTCTCATGGATACACATGATGGATTTTGACACTGATAATCCACATGTGATTTCTAAGAATGTTTTTCAGATTTAGAATTGCCATCAGCTGTGATACTGGAGGGTTTGTGTGTCTAAGAGGAGAAATTGTTTACAGTCAGGAAAATAAATACATTTTACCTTTTTGTGCATTTGGATACATATATTCTGTAAATTATGTTTTGTTTTTCTTCACATAAAATTGTCTCCTAAATACCAGCTGGCAGAGAAGTTGCCTTTTGCAGAACAGATGATTTTTTCACAGCAGTTACTTTATTCATTCCATAGCTGTCATTTTTTTCAAGGAATGGATCAGAGCAAGCATTCCTAAAAGTAAGGATTTTCTACTTGACCCTTATCATCATCACAGAGTTTGAAATGATGGAAACTTTCAGAGCTTTTTAGTTGTTTTCTTTGGATTTTTTTTCTTGTGTTTTGGCAATTCTTATTTATTTTAATTCTCTTGCTCCTGGAGCAGTAAGGATGCTTTGTTGCTTTGAGGCACTAGAGATTATACCTAGCTTTCCTGATTTTGGTGTTACCTTTCTTTAAATGTTAGTCCCTTTGTCAATTATGCACCACTCTATTTGCTATTCAACTTGGTTCTTTCTTTTCAGGGATTTACAGTATTATTGAGTTAAGGATTCTCCCAGTAGATGGTAATGGAGAAATACAGTTAAGTGAGTTTGTTTAAGAGTGCTGATTAAGTAAATGTTTCTGAGACTATTGCCTTAAGGCATTGTGTAAAGAGGCTTCATTTTACTTCTTTTAGCTGAAAATGTAGTTTTATTGAACTCTGTTGTTTGTTAAGCACTAGCTTTTTCCTACCTGATATGCTTAAGAAAAAAAATGTAGTGATATCTTCATTGTTCTTAATAAAATGGATTTCTAAATTGTAAGAGGATGAAGCATTTTAGCTTCTGGCCTTTGCACTTAATTGCAGAATACCTTTCTGGAGAGAAAAAAAAAAAAGGCCAACAACCAGTGTTTTATGCTCTGGCTTGAAGAACTTCACTCCTGCAGATAGTTTCCAGGTAAATGAAGTGGTCTCATCTACAAGAATGTGTCATTTGAAAGTCTATCTTCCATTAGTGGGATAGTGACTGATTCTTCCTTGTAATTAGGCAAATTAGTAATTTAGTGGGTAGGTTAAGTTATTCTCTAAATTAAGGTAGGTGAAGTGTTGCCAATTAAGAGTTGATAGATATCAAAAATTACATGTGATCTTGCTTTTTGTCCAGGACCTTAAAGACTTTTCTAAATGTTAATTAGGCTGAGCAGTGTTCCTTTGAAAACGTATAGCTTATTTTTTGGAAAAATAAGATCTAGTACCCAGAGATACCAAAGGATTCTATTAAGTCTTGTAAGAAATACTCTTGTCTCTGAAGCTCTGCTTAAACTTTGCCATAATGCTGCCGTTTAGACTCTTTTTTAGATGTCTTGAGAAGAACTGAAGAAAACACAATTTTCATCATCTTTCAGCTTCGTAATGAGTCCCAACATTGTTTTGGGGACAAATTGATGATTATGTGTGCTCTTGTTGGCTCAAAATATGAAAACAGGGCAGGGGCTGTGCTGTGTTCTACTGATGTGGTGGGTTTTATACAAGAGATGAAGGATGCGTGTGGGCATTCTTTGCCTGCCATTGCAAATGGTCCCTGGAGTGAACATTTAGGAGCATGCTTAAATTTTGTCTGGAAAACAGCAAGTTGGAGCAATTGGAAGCAGTGAGGGGAATGACAGGGAGAATGGGTAATCACATGCCCCATGCTCGGATTTATTTGCTTTGGTCCCCTTTTTACTTGGTAATTCATGTAAGACCATGACAGCCCTATTTCTTCATTGTCTCTGAAACTTCTGGAGTAATTGGTAAAACTCTTGACAGGCCCTTAGAAAAAACTTTTCTATGTACAAAGTTTTATGTGTAACTTAATTAATTTCAGAATTGAATCAAGATACAGGCTTAAAATAAAAACTACACTAAACTTGGCTTTACAGCAATTACAGAAATCAGAATAAAAGTAGTTAGATTAACTGTGATACTTTTTTAGACTCAGTATTTTTTCAAGTTTGTAATTGTTTGGTCTTCAACTTTTGTATAATTAATTTAAGAATCTACAGGGAAGATTCTACCCCATGTGGAACTTTTGCTAAAATTACTAATTACCTAAGTAAGTGGTAATTGCACAGTCCCCTGTGCAAATTATGTCTTAATCTTTTGATGGAGATTAAGACATAATTTTGGCAAACATATTGGAGTGTTCAGACTGCTGCATAGTAATAATAAATGTAGCTATTGATTTGTCTCCTCAGTTTAAGTGCACTGTTAGGTTAACATTTCAAATTCTAGAAACATAATTTAAATAGAAAAACAGAGCTAAGTTGTATCTTGAAATGTGCAAATTTTTTTTATAGGAATCTAATGCAGTGATATTTTTTGAACTCAAACCCAGTATTTTGGGGTGTTTTATACCTTCATTTTAAAAATCACCTGCTCATATATATATAACCTTGTATTTTCTGATTATCACACATGCCCCACTTGCCTGAAGATCAGTTCCATTGTCTCTTGTGCTTTCATTGGAGAATGTAATTATGCTGCAAGAATAAATAAGGCACAACACTCTGCATCCATTTTCTCTATTGCATCTGAAAAATACTGGGGAGGAAGTGTGGTAAAGCATTATTAACACTCAAAGTAGAGTTTATCTCCCTTAAGGGCAGCCTTGTAAGACGCAGGTGTTTAGTTTAATCTGGTCATCTCTCATCCTGATATAATGAGTTGAAGAGAGATGTGGCATTATCTGTCAGTCACTAGGTCTGCCTGTGCTAGACATCTGCATTAGACATGGGTGCATGGTCTGGGCCTGAAATGCCTGTTATTAACTTTCTTCTTGCTGGAAAAGTGGGTACAGATGTGTATGATCCAGTAAGATGTACTTTGGATGCTCTTGGGTTTGGAGGGAATAGCTAAACTTCCCAAGTAAGTGATCAGATACTCTATTTCATTAAAATTGTCTGTGCCAATGCCTGTTTACCTAGTGAATTCACATAACTGGTATTTGATTTTGTTCTACATAGACAGATACTTCTACTCTTTCTGAGTTTTCCTTGTAAAGGACAACAGTTTGGAAGCACAGTATCTGTGCACTGGATGTTTCTTCACTTTGCCGGCATGGTGACCGCCCCTTTTTTTTTTTTCCCTGATTTTCTCTTTTCCCTGTTTTTGCATGCTGGGTAGGCCTTGATATTTTTACATTGAAGAATGGGCTACAAGACATAAAAATGGTGTTGAAGCACTCTTTCCAAAGATTTCCTGGTCTGTAAAATGTCAAGTCTTTCATTAATGGTTGAGATGAACTATTGCAAAACTGGAGGGTACTTTGAAGTTTTTCCAATTACTGGAATTTACACAAATGGAGAGGAGAAGTTCAAATAGGTCTTCTGAGGCATACCTGAATGTTCCCTTTTTCATCTACTTCCTGTTCAGTAGTTTAGCATTAGACTTAGAGACTTTCAGAGGATATTCTTAAGTCAGTGGAAGAAAGTCCTGGCTCATGTTCTTCACAATCACACTCACTTATGAAAAATAAATAATATTACATTTTGGAAACAGACAATGCTGTTAGAGAAAAGAAAACATTACAAATTTATTCCTCAATACCTTACCTTTGTATTATGTATTTCTTCCTGGCTCCAACACTAGCTTTGTCCTCATAGCAAAAGTAAACATATGCCAAAAGCTAAACACTTTTGCTTGCTTACAAAGAAGGAAAGCAAGCACTTCTTTTCATAAAAATAGCCAATGATTTATTTTAAAGAAGAGATAACCCAAAACTTCAAAAAAAAGTAGTGCCAGCTCCTCATCCTGAGAAGCAGATGGGAAGCAAAGAGCTCTTTGAAACAGTTGATAGCATTTTAAAGGTGGTATGGCTGGTGGGGTGGGACTGTGGGATAGGGGAAGCAACAGCAGTATGGTAGTTCCAAAACTGTTTCACTAAACCATAGAAAGCAAGTAATTGGCAAAACTGTATATTATTCATTTGTGGTTGGTGAATATTACTATTTTTGTGTAATAGGTAGTGACTACTGTTTTCCTCGATTTCAAATTTATTTTGGATTCAAGGAAGATAATAATTTGAATAACTAAATCAAATATGTATTTTAATGTTTTCAAATAATTCAAGAAACTGAGTATTCACTTCCAAAGTTTCAGAATGAAGAGTTGATGGAAGCACCAAACTGAGGCACAAAGTTACAATTATGTAGAAAAAAGTTTGCGCGAAACAAAGGTTAGGACATAGTGAAAGTTGAGGAAAGGCTACATGTCAGTTGGATGTTCCTGCTTTCAGTCCTCTGGGCTTTCCTAGCCACCTGCCTGCCTGTCTGTTCTTCCATTCACCAGTTACTTGGAACACAGCATCACTTTGGGCAACACAGACAAATCTGAAAAATGTGTATGAATCTACAAACACTGTGTAAATCACCAGCTGTACTTCCTAGTTAGCATTTAGAAGAGACTAAGCCAAGGACAGGAATTATGCTTACATTCATTCGTGGCCTAAATAAATGGCAATTTTTTTTTTACTTTGCTTAAAAAAGTTTCAAGTAGATATAATCCAATAAGTATGAATGAACCCACCCAACTTCCTCAGACTTTTGTACAAAAATTCTCAATGTTAAAAGTATTAATTACATGATAGTTCCAGACTACGTACACAAAAGGGACAGACAAATAAATTTCTCACTGGAGCTTTGTTTTTTCTTATCTTTATAGCTGTTAGGGAGTGATGCAGAGCATGAAGCGTCCTACATGGCAATTCTAGGCTGTTGTGATGAAGATTCTTCTGAACCTGCCAAAAAAACTCCCAATTATTTATCGTGTTAACACGTGTACTGGTAAATGCAGCCTGAGCTTCACAAGTGCACTTCATGTAAGCTTCCTCATAGTTAAGCAGTAATGTCTGCTAATCATGACAGGTTTTAGACTGGATTTTAGCTACTGATTTCAGAACAAGGTTGGGCTTTGATGCTGAAGAGATCTCTCTTGAACTGTCACCTGCCTTAGTCTGTGTTTTGGCATTTGTCCATTTTGCCCTCTCTGCCTTATTACAGAGCTTAACAATGGGGGCCACAAACCTCAAATGCAATTTCCTACAACTGCCATAATGTTATAATTGGAGAGGATTACTACACTCATCTATGGATTTGATATTGTCTTTGGTATTTTAAGATTATTTTGACTGTTGCTGGAGGATGGGATAGAGAAAAGCTATTACATTGCAAATCTTTGAAATTTGGAGGGGAAAAGACCCTGGAGCTAAAAACCCACTTTTTCATAATTCCCATCCAATTTTATTCAGATTTAATTGAGTTTAAACAGTTCAGTTTAGACACCCAATTTCCCTTCACTTGATTTTTTTCCTCAGGAAACTGGTTTCAGCCTGCCAAATCCGTGTCTGAACGTGGCTGTTCCAGGGCGAGGGTCCCAGGCTGCCACAAATGCTCTGGACTGCATTATGCTGGGAGCTGACAGAGCAAGATGATTTGGAGGGAAGCAAGTTCATGAAGTCCTGCCTCCCATCCTTAGCTCCATCAGCCTCTCTAGAATACCTCCTGGGAGAAAAGGTTCTCACAATTGCTGGGAAACTTGGAGAAGCAGACAGCCTGAGCAGGCTTTCTCCATAAAACCATAGTCTCTTTTCCCTCCTTTGGGGGCACAAATATGTGGCACAGATCCCACCTCCAGAGTGGGAGAAAAGAGTGGGATGAATGGAGCGCTGGCTCCCCTGATTGACGTAGGAGGTAGCACTCAGCTCCATGAGCCCTCTCCCTCTCTGGGATAAGGCCTTCCTCTGTTGCCAATTGAATTCCTGCATCTCAGCTGACAGAAGTCCCTGCTGTAGTTTCAGGCTGAGACGCGTGATGATGGGTGCATGGCCCTTGTTGCTGGCCCTGCTAGAAACTGACTTTCTACTTTTTAAAGAAAAAACTAGGAAGTAACATTAAAATAGTTTTTACCTGTTTTGCAACTATACGTAATAGAAACATATTATGACATAATCCTCGATGTTGCAAATTATTTTCTTTTCAAAAATAATCCTACAATAGAAAAGAATTAAAAGATCTGTATATCTGTTATGTCTAAATTTAAATTCTTTTGCTGTAAAGGTTTTTTCCCCCTAATCAAAGTGTATCATAATACAAGGCCCCAAAACAGGAAGCCCAGTGCAGTACTTTATTTTACCTTTCTTTTAAGGGATTAATTTATGTGAAATATCATGGGAGAGATGGAAGAGTTTTAGCTCCTCCAAATGGTTTTTTTCAAACGTGCACTCTCAATGAAGTTTAGGTACAAAGAAAACTAAACATAACCATGAAGACTGCTGTATTTGCAAAACAGCCTTAGTGTTATATCTCTTTCTTGAATTCATTAGTTAAGGACTTTTGGCAGAAAACTCTATGAGTTTTACTAGTGAGATAGTCTTACATTTTATAGTGGTGAAATGTATAACAATGGCTAGATACTTATCATCTTTACAGAAAATTCTCTTAATGAGTTACACTATCGCTTTCTTTTCAGAAAGAGTAGTTTTTAAATTCATTTTTATCTAAATGAAAGGTCATCTGAGCATACAGTTCAGATTAATTTTTCTTCCAAACAAAATACCATTAAATTTTAGTATTGCCAGGTATTCCTGTCCATGTTATTGTGAGGAAAGACATGATGTGAATATATGGCTGTCAGCTCATCTGATACTATCTTTTCTATTAAAGAGCAGAATGCACATTGCCAACCTTTTGTTATCTAGTTTCCCGACTGCAGCACAGCGTTGGGCTCTGCCAAACTGGCTTACGTTTGTTAAGTGCTCACCATGGACTTTAGTTATCTTTTCCTGGTAGTCTGCATCCTGCCACTTAGCTGTAAATGTCACACACTCTTCTTCATTCATGCTTCCTACTAGGAGTTAGTTTTATTGAAATTGTGTGCAGAAATTTGCAAGTGGGCAGGAGAGAAATATTAAATTTATTCTAGCCATAGGTGCTGCTGAAAAGACTTCTGTCAGGAAGAGGTCAAAAATAAGTTGTTTCTCTAGATGGTAGTACCCTGTCTGGTGAGTGGAAAAATGGGGAAAGACCCATTAAAAAAGTCCAAATGTAGAAAATTAAAAAAAAATTATTCTGATAACTTAAAGCATAATTAGTGTGGACTAGTCTTTTTTTCTGTACTTACATAACATATATCTAAATTTAACTTTTATATTTTAGCTGCAGGTATTGATTTTTCAGATGTAATCTTTCCCTGGAATTAAAGAGAGGACAGAAATAATAGAAACACAACAGAAGTCAGTATATGAAATGCTAAAAATTTGTTACCATTTAACTGGTTGCAGGATATGCTCCTTTTAAGTATCTGATCTGCTGACAGATTGAAACTATACTGTAAAGTACACCATCAAACCAACTTCTTGGTACTTCTGAATAATACTTCACTATAAATCTCCAAGAGGTTTTGCATTTTAGGACATTTTACTGCAAGTAAAATCTTGTTATATATCCACACAGAAGATATTATCTAAGATTAGAAAAAAATGTTATTTTGTCTCAAACCAAGTGAAAGATAATTTTCAAAATATTTCCATAACAGGGAAGAAATTCCATGTACTCAGAGGGGGAGAAAAACCCAATCCAACAAAACTCCTAAAACATCTTATTGTGAAAGCAAACTGCCTTTACATTATTCTGAAGAATGTCAAAATCATAATATTCAATAGCATAGCATACCTTTGTGTGATAACAGTGTGCTTTTGACTGTTACAGAAGAAGGAGTGTAGGATGCAACTCTTGGAAAAGGTGTGTACATAGCTGCACACTAGTGTACTCTAACTGATATTTACTGGTAGGAAATCAAGCATTTCTTTCCAGTAGCTACCTATCCCTAAGTATTTGTTATGTTTTGAAACTTGTGCAACAATTTTTCTTTTGTCTGTTTTTATTATGGTGACACAAATTTCTGTTAAGGATTTTCTTTTCTTTTTTCCCTCTAAACCTAAGCTACCTTCGCTTTCAAACTAATCAGACCAAAGGCTCAGTCTTTCTCTTTTTCCTGCCAAGTGCAGACATGAGAATTTTTCTTTGTTTTTGTATTTCTCTGCTGAAGATGAGGGTGCTTCTGGGAGTTGCAATTTCAGTAAATATCTTCTTCAGTGGTGCGTTGTTAATATCGTTTGTACAGTGCTCCATGTTATATTTCACCTCATTGATTATCATAATACAGAATTGCCTCAGAAGTTTAGTTCTGCCCCAGTGGAAAATACCAAAGATTCCATTCCTGAAAGCTGCTTTTGCTTCACTGACAGATGACTTTGCGAGATCAAATAGGATGATAGGAAAAACACAGGATCAAAACTGTTCATTTATCTGTCCATCATGTATAGCCAAGAGATTTTTGCTTTTCAGATAACTTTACCACAAGTCATATCTTGTTATATGTGGGGTTTTTTTTGTGATTACCTTAAAGTCAAGGATCATGAGATTACTGTGAATCTTTACAGTCATTTCCTATGCAATTCAGAAAAATAATGTATATTTCTGTCAAGGCATCTGAACCAACTTAAACCAGATGTTAAGAATTTGTCCTGTCTCTTCAATTCAGAATTTATATAGGTTTTTAAGGTATTTTGTAGATCCATGGTAGAAAGTGGTGGGAAGCATGCTGATCGTAACATACAAAATTACTCCAGCTGGTACCAGTTGTGGTCTGAAGTGGCACAGCCACATCTTGGTGGCAGCAGCTTTTATTGTCAGCTGTGGAATGCTCACTCACTATCTGCTTGCCACAAGTACCCTAAAAAGTTTTTGGGTGAAGTTCTGCAAAGCATCAGGCATCAAGGACAGCCAAAAGACGCCAGACCCATGAAACACAGGCTGTCTTGTTAGTGTGTTTGTACTGACTTCTCACTGAGCAGTGAGAAGGAAAATGTTCTGTCAGTTTGTGTGTGTCAGTTAAAGCATCATATGAAAACTGCCTTTTGTGACTGCTGGGATGCATTTTCTACATTTGTTAAACATCAAAAGATGTTTACAACAAGAAGCTTACTTATAAGGAATGGACAGTAGAGAGCAGGTTTTCTAAAATCTCTGGAAAGTGTATATTTGACTTTAATATATATACAAAAAAGGTGTGAAATTTATCCTCTGAAAGAGATAAAAGAGATTCCACATGGTCTTCAGTGATGAAGCTTATTAGAGCTCTCTGTTATTTTGATTGCCCATGCCAGATGTTTTACATACAGCTGTCTTGAAATTGAGATAATTGGTCATTCCAGAACTTGATAATGTTGGTGTTTTCTTTGTTTAAGAAACTACTTAACTTTTGTTGGCTGCTACTTCTGATAAACTCATAGAAGAGTGATTTTGTTTTCTCATTGTCTCTTTTCCAGCCAACTGTGTCTTTTGTCCTGCCTCCAAGAGGAGGCTTTACTCTTCTGTGGGATCTGTAGAGCAATGACAGTTGTTTCTCTTACCTCTATGCTCAGGGATTGGAGTTCAGTAACCATAAAATGAGTATTTTGAATTGGTAATTCACTTATTGTTATCATCACATCAAGCACTTATACTTTTGACTGCCTACTACAATTCTGCCCAGTCCCTTGCTTTCTATTATCTTAAGGTAGCAAAGGGTGTATTTGCAACTCACTTTTTTCGGGAGTGTGGAATATACTCTCATTCTTGATGAGCTACAGATAAAAATTGGTGATGATAAATGATTAACAAAGCTAATGATCATTGCTACACTTTTAATGCCTTCCCAGCTCCAGCATGCCTTATTCTATTACAATGTCCAATTTGATCTGCCCTGCTACCAATTTCTGCTTTCTTTGCCATTTGTCAGTGGAACTAAGAGAAGTCTCAAGGTGAATAAGCTTCTTCTCTTTACTATTTGAATGGTGATAATATAATTTAACATGTTTTCTGTTACATTTTATATATAGTGACTTCCTCAGGTCTCTCGTTGTACCTTGAAAAATCATTAGCCTGAATCCCTTATGAACCTGTTCCAGCCTGTCAGCATTCTGTTGAGAGAGCATACTTGAAAGCTGAACTAACTGTTCTGCCAATGGCCCACTAAGTTTGTTTGCCAGGTGAAATATCTACTGTTCTTTTGTACCATTTGCCTGCTAAAATAGCTTACACTTCTGGGGCCACAATATTGCCCTGAAAATCATGTTTGCTGTTTGCTTGGTTATTCACCATTCTGCTAATTCCATGTTGTATTGGTAAGTGGGTCGTTAGCAATTCCTCTTGTTTCTGTTTCGAGCTGCATCCCTGGTGAACCCTGGCCTTTTTCCCAGCTCTCTCCCTTGTTGTTTTCCATTGCTTGCCAATTTGATAAGATACCAGGCAGGTTCTGTTTGATCCTCGTGCCTAATATTTCTCTGATGAGGTGGACAGAGGTATGAACAGTGATAATGTGGTCTCTCAGTTGTCAGTCAAGGCACGCTCTGCTTCTTGGCTGCTGTTGAACCAAACTGTTGATTTTTAGGCTGTATATCATGCAAACTCACAATCCTTTTTGAGAGTTTGTTTTCTAGGATACATCTGCTTCCTATAATGTGATCTACATTCTTCACAGGTACATGCACCTGTGTGCCCCAGTTCTGAATGTAAAAATGAGTTTTCTGGAATGCACCCGAGTTAGCTGTGAACTCTTGGTTTGCACAGTTGTGGTTTCAGTTTAGCAAGAATTCCAGGTCACTCTGCATTTATGACTTGTGTCTCCATTGTAGTTAATGTAGCCCCATGCTAAATGCTGACTTTTTTCATAAATGTTTCTCTGTATTTTTCTAGTTGAAAAATAGTTGTATAGCTTTAAGCAAAGAGATGCCTTGCAAGAAAATAGATGCAGATGAATGATAATACTTGGTACTTAATTGTGCTTTCTTTTGTCCAAAGGCCATTTTAATCAATATAATATGAATGATTCTAACTAATGGTTGTAATATGAAGATAATAGCTTCAGTTGTGTATGGAAGAAACATTTAGTTTCTGACATAAAAGTGTGATATAGCTACCAAATTAAAGACATAGTTAGTTCATCCCTCTCTCTTTTATTAAGCTAGAGATTTAGAAGTATTAGAGTAATTATTTTTATCTTTGAGTGTAAAATTTTTCTGATAAGTGGACTCCAGCTGGCATCATGCCTTTCTCTAAAAGTCCACTTATCTTCATTACTTTGCTAGTAATTTTAAGCTCTCTGTATCTTGCTGTGCAGTACGATTTCAATACTAATTTATTATTATTATTATTATTATTATTATTATTATTATTATTATTATTATGTTATCAGTTAAATGCTTGTACAGAATTTTATTGCATGGTAGGAATTCCAGTGACACTATCACAAAATTTTACTCTCTGGCTTGATGTATTTTAAACTCTTTAAGTAGGAATGGTCTCTACATTTGTATTTGTGGTATCGGTTTATGAAAATTGAGTGGTAGTGCTAACTAATATTTCAAAAGATAGGTCTAAAGCCAAGTAAGAAAGGTCAGCTTTAAATTGAAAGACTCACAGGAAAAGTTTTCAGTAGGAACAGTGAAAGAAATATACTGTTCTCAAAGTGGTTCTTGACAAGTTATGGGAAGCTTCATGCAATAAAGTTGGTGTGCCAGCAGGGATCTGAATTGAGTAGCTCAACCAGATGCATATTTCTGTTTACAGAACTTCAAAGTGAAATCTTTTTATTGTATTGATAAGTACTGTCTTGCTAAAACAGTGAACTTCTGGATATTCCACATGAAAATTTTGATTGAATATATGGTTGAACTTTTATTTTGGACACTATTATACTAAGAAACTGAAAGTGACAAGGAAAAGAAAATAAAAAGTATAGTGTTCATGAGCTAGTTTATTGTGTTTTATAATTTCATGGTTTATGTTTTGCAGTTTAAATAAAAGAAAATTCCAATAAGACAGACTAACCAAAAATAGTGACTTTGATTTTAATTATGTTTTTGAAACACAGAGAATGAGAAAAATCCATGTACCAAATGTAAAACAGTGTTATCATTAGAAAGAAAGGTTATTTTCCCACTCCCATGCTGGAACTAACATTAGATTCCAAATTCAAAATACCATATTTGTTGATCTGGTGACAATAGTCAGGCAGATGATGTTTTTGTGGTGGCACGTGAAGCTTTGCTGAGGCTGGGGGCTGTGGATGCTCTTTAAAGAGCACCAGTGCAGTGCTTCAGGAGAGAGAGATGCTGTGCAACACCTGCCAGGTGGGGACAGGCTGGTTGTCACCATCAGCTCAGCAGTAGCACTGCTCTTTGTTAGCGCAGGCTGGGGAACCAGCAATGGCTCTTGCGTTTTGCCTTTCAGGTGCTTTGTTAGTACTGAAGGATCCCTGTGCAGTTAGCAGAGTGCACTGTTTCCTTGAGGTTATTGTCTCATTTTATCAAGATAACTTATTTCAGTGCAAATCCAATAAATACCTCTTGAGATACCACAGATTGATAAAAATAGGTGGGATCAATCAAGTAACTCAGGCATAGGACTGGGAATAGAAGTATTGGTTTTGGTAACTTGGAAGCTTTTTTGGTGTTTTCTTCCAAATTGACTGAGCTGTTGCAGGTGGAGTAGCACTGATATCCATTTTCTAAGTTTTTCTTTTAATCTCCTGAAATCCATACTCCATAGGTCTTTCATTTCCTATATTTTCTCATGATTTCTAGGCACCTTGCAATCCTTTCTATGCAGTCTTGAGCTCTAAGGCTCTAGCTCACTTTCTCTAGGTCACAGAAATGTGAAGTACCCTTTGTCAAAGCCAACAAGCATTCAGAAAAAAAATCCAACCCCCAAATCCCTCCTGCCAATTTCAGCTCTGATGCCTTAAGTTGCTCCAGAATGCTTTCCTGTCCTGACAGATGTTCCTCCCATGTTTTATGAAAACAAATGAAGTCATTTTAGCACATGAAGATGTCTTCTGTTCTCAACCTTTGTGTTAGGTCATTTACTGCTCTCTGAAGTGTCCCTTGTGCATTCAGGATTTTCTAACACATTCATCAAAGTTAAAAGCTATGCTTCTTACTTTTGTCTGCCATGGAAAAAACAATTAACTCCTGTAGCAAAGGATTTTTCTTTTTTCTTTTTTTTCAACATTATGTCTTGTAGATTACATGACAATTTTCTTCTATCCCCATTCTGCCTTATATATTTTTTTGGTATTTGTTAGTTCTAAGATTAATCTGTCAGTCCTTCAGTTGAAAATGAACATGACATTTCTAAAAGATTCTGGTGATGTGTTTCTACTGATTGTACTAAAAAGCTGACTATCTTTAAATGTGGTTCTTTTTTTCCTGTTCAGGTATAGAAAGAAATGTACTTTAAGAACAAGTGCAAGAATAATTTATAAATCATGCCACTCATTTTCCCAGTAGGGAAGGTGCTTCTAGATGATACTTTTATAATTAGTTTTTATATGCCATTTGGATGACTTATCTACATGAATGTGTTTATACCAGTAATAGTCGTGTTATGATAATTTTTTTTTATTTTTGGGATCTGAGTTTTTGGGAATATCTAATAACTGAATAACTTATGGTTTTCACAAGAGGGCTGTGATATTACAGTTCTTTAATAAATGAAGCAGTATTCATGCTACCAATCCACAATCTGAACTCTTGTCTTCCTAAAAGAACTTCAAGCAGATCAGTTTTTATAAAATGACAGTCTGTGGATATTTTAGTTGTGAACAGAAAATTTAAAGCATTTATTTCCAAACATAGGGAGTGACCCAGGATCATTCACCTGAAATCTTATCTGTCCCAAAATACACGGTATTATTTGAGCACTCTCATATTCAAATACCAGTACCTTAAAGAGCTCTGCTTTAGAGCACTGGCTCAGCAAATCTTACTGGTTTGTTCTTTATTAGGAATTCTATTTTCAGTTACTCTTATATTAACTTGGGGAAACACAACAAGTGTGTGTACTGACACAGTTTGTATGTGAGAAACGTGGATGTGGAGGATTACAATTTACAGAGCAGAATTCATATGAGAAGAGATAGTGGGTAGAAGAAAGCATGTTTTGTATGTCTGGCTTTTTTTTCCTCCCACATGTGGAACACAAGTCTCTCAAATATTTACAGGAGTATGCTTTTTGATAATATAGGATTTGTCTCCAGCACCATGTCCAAGAGTTAAATGAAAATGGTTTTTAAGCACGGTAATAATACGTATGGTCTGCTTAAGGGGTAAGTGATACAGTAGTACGTTTTCTGACTGCTCTTTACTTGGTCAAGTGCTTTTCCTTGGTTTTCTACATATTCATGTTTATTTCTGAACTGTTTGCTTTGAAAGCATAAAAGAATAAAGAAAGAAGATCACTTAGGAGTTAAAGAACCTACTACACTTCTCCATTTCTAAAATGTTAATAGTGAAAGAAATTTGAAATATTAGATCCTTAGTGCCATAGGCTAAACAGCAATCCTCTGAAAAGGTTAATATTTAATTTGGCATATTTGCTCTGAATGTTAGCTATATTAAATATTTGTATTTTCTCTGAGCTTTAAAGAGGCTTAGTATTTTCAGCATCTTGTGTAATTCCTATTTCCAGAGATCTATTAAGAGGTTATTTAAGGTCACCACTGTGTTGCTGTCAAAAGACACAGCCCTCAAAGCCAGCAGACCATGCTAGCCCAGGGTGAGCTGGCTAGAAACATCATGTTTGGCTCATGTACTTTGTTTCAGCTGCTAAATTGTAAAAAGACATCGGAAAACCCTCTGAAAATAATTTAGGCAGTAACGTCTTTATTAATTAAGAAACAAATACATTAAAAAAATTTAAATACTTAGTATCTTTCT
The DNA here is from genome assembly GCF_028769735.1 of Zonotrichia leucophrys gambelii. NCBI lineage: Eukaryota > Metazoa > Chordata > Aves > Passeriformes > Passerellidae > Zonotrichia > Zonotrichia leucophrys. The sequence goes on along the minus strand of NC_088173.1, from coordinate 20,213,201 downwards.
TCTCTGTATCCGTGCAAACAGCAGCTGCAATTAAGGCTGTTGTAGCTGAGAGGGGAGAAGCAGTGTCTGCGAGTGGGATGGCAAAGGGACCCTGGGACGCTGTTCCTGCTAACATATGGGCTGCTATTAGAAAGGAGCATGAGAAATCTGCTGGTGAGCAGTGCTTGAGGAGCTGCAGTGTCTTAATGAGGGCAAGAAGAGAAGAATAATTGACATGGAGAGCAAGTCAGGATGTGTTATTTGAATTGGCCCTTTGGTGTTCAGTTTGACGTGCAAGCTAAAATGCCCTATAAAATGAGGATCAACATGAGGCTGACTTTATGGAAATAGCCTATCCAAGGTATAACTGTGTACTTTCTTTTAAGATTTATGAAATTTTTGAACCTTCACATAGCTACCATTTTACACCACAGAATCATCTCTATTTAGATTCATGGGACTCAGGTGTTTCTCACCAGAGGATTGATTTTATTTTGCTTGTGATGCATCAGCCTGATAATCAGCTACAAACAAGCAGGAAACTGTAAGTCCTTATGAAAATCCCAGTGCAAATTTGCACAATTTAACCTAATCAATTTGTGGCAGCCTGGAGGTGGCAATAGTGGTTGCAGCCTCACAAGTCTGGGGATAAATACAGCCTTGTAAAGAAATTATAGGCACAGGAGAAAGCTGAAGTTGTGTGTTTTTTTGTTGTCCTCTCCCCTGCCTCCCCCGCTTGAGTTCTGTGGATGACACTTGAATTACCACTGTGCCAAAAACTAGGAAATGAGTAAGTGTGGACTCAGTGCCATAATCCTCTTCAGAGCGGGGCGGGGATTCTGCTGGCTTGCAGCAGAGTACTTGCAGAAAGCTAATACTCTTTTCTGGTTAGAAACAAGGATTTTAAAAAGCTTTTAGTAGTTATGCTGGATAGTGCTTTTCAATAGCAAACAAATAAATGCAAAGATGAAATGAGGTTTCATTTTTGCCATCAAGAGGCAAAATATTGCAATGATGGAATAAGTTCTGTCTCAAGTATTCTCATGGCTAAAATTGCTCAGAATAATAAGCTATGTAAGAATCTGATGTATCAAATATTAAATTTACTTAATAACTTGGTATTAGGCATTGGAAAACATCAATACTTTTCCACTGTACATTTACTGTCACTTCACTAACTCTGAGGCTCATTTTTCACTTTCTCTTTTACTTGCTGTGTCCAAAAAATAATCAGCAGCTGTACAGAGTCTCCATGGGAAAATAAAACTCAACCACTTAAATTACAAAGGGGGGAGGGAGAGGGAGGAAACAGTATTCAGAGGCAAGCAAGGAAAATAGTTGTGATTCATGAGACTCATCATTTCTATATTAAACAATTACATGAATTGGATGATACAGAGTTAAGGAATCAGCCTTCAGCTTTTTAGTTTTGTTGACTAAAATTTGTACTCTGGTAAGAAAAAAAATATGGTAGGAGACAACTACTGAATATGAAGAAAGAAATGTAGAATTGCCTTGGTCCAATACCCAGAACTGACTGTATTAAGCACTGGATCACTGCCAAAGAAAGCAGCATTAAGAGCTATTTAGCTATTTCTTTCCTTGTCTTTTTCACAGAGCCAAGTCACAGAATGATGTGCTAAAATATGAGATGGAATGACTTAAGTGAGCTTCAGACAAAAATGATGGAAACAGGAAGCTGCAGCTGATAATGAAAATCACTTCTGAAACCTATAATAGGGGTTTATTTATATACAGTTTAATAATTCTCCATGTTTAAATATAAAATGATGCAAATGGAGCAATATTTATTTCATGTGGTATGTTGTCAACCTTGATCCTAAATGCCAGATAATCCCTTAGATATGCACTTTCCTTTCTGTGCCATTTGGCTTTCTGTATAAATCTTTGGTTGTACTGAATGATTATTCAGGATTTTCTGTTTTCAAGGTACTACTTTAGCCTACTTGGGGTTTTCTGTCTGTGAGAAAATGAACATTTTTTTCATTTCCCATAGATGAGGGGAAGGTACAGAAGGGGAGGGGTTCCACATATATCAGTGCTGCTTTATTGTAACATTATTGTGACATGCTTCTTATGCTCTAATGCCAAGTTATAAAGAAAGTGTTGCTGTGGCTTCTTATTGTCATAGCAGAAAAAAATTACTAGGAGAGTTCTCTCCCTAATTCCTGAGTTCCTTATTCCTTTCTACTCCATAGTAACTACTTATAACACTAGAGGAAATATGTTATGGTTGTGGAATTTCTTGAAGACTGGTATTGCTAGAGCCAGATAGCTTATCTAAGTAGTTATTCCTTTTTAATTTTTTTTTATTATTATTATGTTTCCTCTCCCTAGATTGCTGCTGCTGCTTCCCCCTCAGGGTTGCTGTGCAATGCTTGTACTCTGCTGGTTTTGGCCATGATTGTGCTGTCCTTGTACCAGGATTCCTTCAGGGGGAACCATTCATATCTGACTTGCCTGGGTGTTGTGGAACAAGAAAGCACCCAGGGAAATATGCTTACAAAGGTGTATGACCAGGAAACCACTACTCTCCTGTAGTGTATAAAAATTTAATCCTTCATCTTAACACAAACAATAATTTTTTTACTTAATTTTGTGATTACTGTCACTGAAATGCTGGGATGTTAAATTGAAGTTGAGATCAAACTGATTTGCCCATACCAGCAGTAGTCTATTAATGTATAAATGTTTTATTAATTTTGTTCTTCATCTTTGAAAGGGATTTTATTATCTGAAATAATTACAATTCAATAATACCTCAATTCCATTGAATGGTTTGGAAGCTACCTTTTCTCTTTTCTAAATTCTGCATGTTGGAAAAACATATAAAAGATTTTACCTCTATCTTTTTAGCTACTTAACTAATCTTTTGACTTGTGCCATGCATTATCTGTTAGCTTGTAATTCACTTGGTTTGGTGCTGATATTCTGTTTTCTTGGTGTTTGAATGAAAATGTCTACGACTTGCATCTTTGGGGAGGCTTTGTGCAGCTGCTGTGTCTGTCTCAGCCCTAACAGCTGTTTCATGTAGGTGGCACACTCAGACTGACAACTTTCTTTCCAACAAGGATTTTTCTCCATTCATCTATATATGGCTTATTTCTGAAGTTATCCATTTCCCTATTCTCTAAGAAACTGAAATAATTAAAATCTGTTCTTAATTTCAGAAGAAATTAAATTTATTTCTTTATAGTCTTAAATATTTATGTGTTTCCAATATTTTAAAAAAAGATTTCACTTTAATAATTTTGCTTCATCAAGGTTTTTTTTTTTTCTGTTCTAAGAAAGCATAGCCAAATAATTAATTTTGTTAATCTTTACCCTAAGGCTATCCAAGGTAATGAAGTTTCAAAGTAAAATGAAGGTGAATATTACAGCATCATAGTGGTCACACAGGACTATCTGGGGTAATCATGACTGTTGTGATAATACAGATCTGAATTTGCCCCTGGTGTATTTTTGTAGCCTCCTTAAGAAAGCTAGCTGTAGCAGAAGAACTCAGCATTTGCAGGTGTGTGGGAACAGCAAAAAACCCTCATGACCTGTCAGCTTCTTTTCCTATGCCAGAACTCACAGAGAGTTATCACTAAATTGAAGTTCAGCTCATACTGCTCCAATGGTTTCTGCTAGGGGTGGTGAGCAACTTTCCCAGAAAGATGGAGAATTGTTTTCTTCACTCTGCTGTTCAGTGGCAGAAGGAGTACCAGGGCCAGGAAATGATGGTTTTCTTGCATGTGGTTTCACATAAAGCAATTCAGCCTTTGATGTGGTAGCAAACATTATCTGTGATTGCCCTATATTTTTGGCACTCATGGATCTTCCCAGGAGTCACTGGTTTCTTGCTATGGCTTTCCTTTCAAAGTGGTTAATAACCACTCTGAAGAAAGCCTCACATTTCAATTTATTTTTTCTTAAGCTTCTAACTGTTTCTGCATACTAAAAACTGGGAATAGTAGAGAATTATAATAAGACATATTAATAGCAGGATGGATAAGTGGGTGTCCTTGAGATGATTTCTCTGTAGCTTTGTTTTGCCAATATCTAGCCAGAGGCAGTTATGAGTGGTGAAGAAAGTTCTCTGTGTAGCTGCTTGTTTTGCCAGCAGTGTGCAGGCACCTTTACTGTTTGCTGAGCAGTGTCCTCTGCCTTCAGTTCAGTGGTTACCCCATTATATGAGGAATCGATTTTACCCGCTATAAAGCACATGTGGTGTTGATGATGATCTCACACAAAAAAAGAAAATAGTTACTGAAAGTCAGGAAGCTTGCCAGGCTGAGCAGCTTAACCAAGAACAAAACCTTTCACAGAGTAGCTGTTGCAATATTGAAGAGCCTGTCCTCAAAACACACTGCAGTAAGTTCAGGAGTAAAGCTTGTCCTTTTACCTAAGATTGCAACTTCTGTCAGAATTGTCTTTGCTTTTTTGAAGTTTTTATTTTTATTTTACTAACTTTAAAGAAATATGAAAATTGTCACTTAAAAAAAAAGCGGAAGGAAAATGGATTTGAAAAAAATCACTATTTTGAAATTAAGAACTAAATAAAAACTGGAATTAGCTCAGAGTAAATGGATATCTGTAAATTGAGATTTATCTGTGCCATGAAGACACATATTTAACAAATTAGTGTCTCCTTTCAAAAAGATCAAGCTCTGCAAGTGTCTCTTTTGGTAAGTGAAGGTTCTACTTGACTTGCCAAAAGAGAAGGGTGTCATAGTTATTCCATTTTCCTCATGGGTATTGCTTTATATCAGAGGTGTTTCCTGCTTTGAAGAATCAGCACATGGCCCAGTGCTGCGTGCCACCTGCCCTGTGATGTGACTGCCGTGCTCCTGGAAGGGCTGTCTGGAACGAGTTCACTCTGTGACATGGTGGATGGCTTTCCAGCAATTTTTTCTCTTCTCCTGCCTTTGGCTCTACAGCTGTTTTTGTGTCCCCAGTCAGGTTCTATCTGGCTATTTTTCTCTCCTAGTTGGGTCAGTTTGGTAGTCACTTCCTAGAAATAGTGTGGAATGGCTGTACTGAAATGCTGCATACCTCAGATGGGGCTCCTAAGTGTAACTTGGGAGCAGCAATAGGGAGTTAGTTCCCTGTTAGTTGCCCTGTCTTGCTTCAATGATTTCTAAGTATATTGTGCCTGAATATCCCAATAGGGAGGTTGCCTTGCCAACATCTTACCTATAAATCTGAGCACATGGTCAAAGGAAGGAAGGAAGCCAGAAGTGTTATCCATGGGGAGCACTGGGAAGATTTCTAGGGGTGGATGACATGAGACATTGGTGAGTTGCAGGTATTGCTGTCAATGTGGAAATAGTGCCATAAAAGATTCTAGTAAATTGCATTAAAATTTGTTATTCTGAGGCTACATCACTACCACATACAAGCTAGCTGATTTCTGGATAGCTTTGTGTGTCCTTGTGAACTGTTGTCAAGGGATGTCTCATTTAGAAGTATGCAGGAATGAATTTCCAACTGGTGTACAGTCTGGAGATGTTTAAAGTATTCAATCATCATAATTTTGTTTTCTGATAGAAGTGGAAATGATACATTGCTTAGGGAAAATTGTTTTCTAATTGTGAGTTTGAAAAATAGAATTGGTTATGAGTGTTGATGAACTTGCTATTTTATATAATTTATGTGGAAACAAGGAAGTAGCCTGTCGGAAGTGTTACATCCCTTTTCAGGTGTGCCTATGTGACCTTTCTAAGTATATAAGTTATTTCAGTATATAGCTAATATTTCAGTGTCAATTGCTTAGAGTTCTGTAGATTTGGAAATGCTGCATGCTGAAAATCATGAAATAGCTAATTTTTGATGTATCTTTGAAAGTAGGCTAGCTTGGTCTTTTATTTTATGCTGTTAAAGTTTCACTTAACTTCCCTTCTCTGACATACTTTTGTCCAATAAAAGGGCAAATTGATTTGGATAATTATTTAACAATTGATTAAATTAACTTTCACTTGAAAGTTTTATGGGCTCTGTATGGCAATGTGAAAATTTATTGCACAGTTACAGCTGAAGGTAGCACTTGTGATGAGCAATGATAACACAGCACACAGTATGGTGTGCTGTGTTATGCTCATAGTTGTGCACAAGATCTTTTGCTGTTTATTTGCCCTGTCTTGTTCTCAGTTAGATAATTTCCAAAAAAAGAAGTGTATTGCACCTGAAAATCTTGCAAATACTGAAATGATTTGAAGACAATGATAATACAGAATAAGGTTAGTTACAGTAGTGTATGTTGCTGTCCTTGTAATGAGGTAAAATTGTCTTTACATATTTAGCTTTAATCTTTCCATTTTCTGTTCAGATTTAGAGGCAGTTATGTAAGTTGTGAACGGATTGTATGGAATAGAGTGACTCACCAAGACAGAACATAGTGCTCATAGCTGTGTTGGTACAGGGAAGTGCTCAGTGACTCAGCTATAGAAGAGTCTGCTAATTAGAGCTGCTGTGCATGTGGATTTAGATGAATATCTGCCCTGAAGCCGTCCAGCACACTTTCTGACACCTCCTATTGCATGAATTACTGGGCAGGCTTTGCTTTGGGTTGGGCATATCACCTTTAAGGATGTTAAAGGAGCTCTTCAGTTTTCCTTGTTATGCCTTGCAGTTTTCTGTTTATTTAATACTTTTGTTGTCTGTTCTTGGCAGCTGCTGCAATGGGGATGAAGCACGAACTCTTTGTGCTTTGCCCTCCCAGTAGCATACCAAAATTTGAGGCTTTGCTTTTGAAAGGTCTTCTAGTTTTGCCTTAATCCTTTCATTGGTATCTTCTCATTATAGGAGTAATCCCTCTGTCAAAATTCTGTCTACTCACAGGACAAGATCACAGTTTAAATCTCAGTTTACATCTCAGTTTGGGAAGGTCTCATTTGAACATGTTTTTAGCCTGAGGAGTCATCAGACCAAATCAGGCCCTGGGAATGGTTTCTGGGTGGTGTTGGTCTCTGCGGGCTAGCTGACTGCTCTGACCTACCCCAAGGTCAAGTTGGTTTTCTTTGACTGTGCTGCTGTGCTGTAGGGACAAACACCAGCAATCCCAACTTACTTGCATTTTATGTTGTTACTAATATTGGTATGAATGCTAGCAGGAAGATATTTTGTCAAAAAATGGCTGCTTATGATTTGAGTTTTAAAAAGCAAAATTGTAGGAGAAGTTGTGATGCTTAAAGAAGATAAATATTTTATTGCAGTTATAAGAATGTACTCCTGTCTATATTTTGCAGACTTACGTGTTAATTGATAGTTCATAGAATGAGCCATCCTACTACATATTGCAGCCCTATGGTATTTAGCAAATAATTTCTTTCTTCCAGACATCTTGAAAGTTGTGAAAGATGCTTTTATTGTCACTGTACATGCTCATTGACTCATACCATGTGTGTACATCTATAAACATAATATAGTTCAACTCTCTTTTTTGAAAATTATACAACCTACTTATTTTCCTCTTTGTTTAGTGCTGGTGAGCTAATTGGCTGCAGGTTGCAAACTTGTCTGCTTTTGTAGCAGTGTTTTGTGTTTATAAGACCTTTTAGAAAGTGCTGTTTAACTGAGAGCTTTTGAGCTGTGTGAAAGCAGAGCAGAACTGTATCTGCTGGTTAAGTGTCTTCTCTATTTTAACAGCTCCACAAAAATCCTTCTCCACTGTTGCAGGAAAACATGTATTTACTGCATAAGCAGGTTTTGTCCACCTTTCAGAAACTGCTGCGTGTATTTTCGCTGTTGAATTTGTTTAAGTGTATCATGTTGGGTCCATATAAAACATATGAAAATAGAAAACAAAACCAAAAACTACCTGGCATGATATTGTCTTTATCAAGTGCTGGACAAAAAGGTCCATTTTCTTTTTTCTTAAGAACCTTTATATAATAAAAGCTATTTGGATTATTTTTTCTCTGCAATTAATACTGTCTCAGATATTCAACAGATATTTCTTAAGTTCACTCGCAGTCTTGCATTTTCAAAATAAACAAAAAAGCCACCTGGAATATCAAGTTGTTGTGATCACTGAATAAATAGGTAGGATAAGAGATAATATGACACAGCCTTAAATAAGTAGAGGTACATTAAGTTCTGTTTGGATCACTTTAAAAGTTTTTCTATTCATTTGTTTCAGTTTTATTTCCTTGCCTAGTCAATTGATTATCAGATTCTTGTTAATTTTCCAGATGAAACATATTAATTAAATATGTGTGAAAAATGACTGAACAGCTGAACTGATCAAGTCTGTCAGAAGTTCCTTGGAGGGAGCTACTAAAGCTCTTAATCCTAACATGCTCTTAGCAAAGCCTTTAACATCATGCCTTGCATACCCAAACAATCCTCTGCTTGCTTTCCGTAATGTTAACATTGGTTTGTGACATGATGAAGTATACAGAGTGACTTCTTCAGATGGTTTCAGGCCATAAAAGCTTTAAGGCAGGAGATAAAACTATGGTCTTCTCTTGTTACAAAGTATTTTGACGCTTAAACTGCCATTCCCAAAAATTATAGGATATTTTTAATAGTTATGGGGGATAGTTTTTACACCTTTTTGATAATTCTGTTGGGGTTGTGCTTTGGGCTTTGAAGGGCACAATTAATATTCAGTGCAGGCCTTTAGTTGGAAAAAAGGTGAAATTTTAAAAAACAATTATCAGCTCCCTTTTTGTTTCAGTTGATGATTGCTTGGACTACATTGAAGTTAAAGAACATCCAGTAAACTGTTGTTTCTTTTGCTGTGTAAAGTTGAATTAATTCAGAAGATCAGAAGTGTAGTTCAGTAAAAGTAAAGTGACACTTATTAAATTGTTGCTAAAGTCAAATGAGATCTTTTTATCAAGGTTTCTGTGTTTTGGCATGTTTATTGCCTTCTGCAAAACAGAATTGCCTTGAGTAAAATGAGCCAGTGGCCTGAAGAAAGTTCCAAACTTTCCATTGTATTTTAATCAAATAATGTTATCTATTTCTGATCTTAGTGGTTACTCATATTTCTTTAGTATGTGTCTGCTATTGGTCACATATTTGTTTATGCTTACGTGACACTGGTATCAGGACTTATTATTATATTACTGTCATTATATTATGGTAAACTCAACCTGGTCCTTGGTTGCTAATCAAAAACAAGACAATACACCAGATGCTTAACAAAAATAGCTTTCTTTTCCTTTCTAAGGCAACACAGTTACTCCACACTGCCTGAACACTATGGTGTATTTTACATATGTACACACAAATTTGATGACTTTATGTCAGACAAATTCAACGAATTAGTACTTCTGTATTTGAATTTTCATCTTTAAGTGATTATTACCACAGTGAAGTGGCAAAAGCGATAAAGATGCATCACCAGGACTAGGGAAGATATTTTCCTTTTTCTACTTTATTGTTAGTAGGAAGTTTGATTTGCCTTGGGTTTTGCTATTTATACATCAGTATTACACACGGAAACCAAAGTGATTTCTGCTAATGCATTTCTGTCAGCAGGCTGTCTTTTGCATCATTCTTTGTTAATTTGGAATCTTCCTTTTGTTAACGCTCAATATCAAGAGGAAAGAAAAGGGGCCTTGCTACTAAGCTTTAGCACTTCACTGAGTTTGGTGTGGGCAATCTGTATGACTTCTGCTGGGGCACCTTGTGTCTCTACAGACAGAAATGTTAATAGTTTCTTCCTTTTACAACTTTGTTCTCATTGTTCAAGTTTGCAATCTGTCCATGTGCTTATACAGAGGTCCTCATTATGAATGGCATTCAATAGAAAACTTCAGAAGATGTTTATAAAAGTGAATAATATTTAGCTCAAACAGATGGAGACTACTGACTTTCTTCTTTCACTGTTCAAAACCCTGATAATCTGAGATTTTTTTTTCCAAGGAGCTTAAGTGAAAAGAGACACAAACATCTTGAGCTGTCACTGGCTTTGTGTCTTGATGGATGTGACGATAAAACCATCACTGGTGAGAACAGGTTAGCGAGAGGAAGGATGTCCCCAGTGTGCCCAACATGAGCATGAGAACAGTGACCCTCGGAAGGATAGTGTTTCACAATGTGCTAGACTGAACAGTTTCAGTAATTGTCTCAAGTGCTTGTGGTTTCTAAGAACCATTATCTTGTGTAAAAAAATTTATGTGTGTAGAAATATTAATATTTGGAGGAAACATAAAATGTTGGTTTTGCTGTGAATTGAAAAGGTTCGTTTTTAATTTCACTAATAATTTCATTATTAGCACTGTGCAGATGGTCTGGGGATGTTTTATAGGTACTTTACAAGGCAAGGTAAAGTCAGTGAACATAATTTCTCATAGTTACCTTTTGTTCAGGAGAAATTAAGTAAACTGGAGGAGGCAATACAATATCTTGGACTTATTTAAACTACCAATCTTTTTGCTTAACAAAAAACTATTTGTTTAAAGTGGGTTTAATTCAACACCAATAATGTGAGCAACTTGTTCTGAGAAATGGATAACTTTTGCAGCAATATGAAACTACTGTGATGAGAATATTGTCTGATGAGTGGTCTTTAAAGTGTGATATAAAAAGCAAACAGAGAAGAAGAAGAATACATTTAAGAGCAATGTTTAGGATCAGTGTGAATGGAGGAACACTAGAGAGGTTGATTTGGTAATAGCTGGACTTTGGACTAGGGTTTATTTGGGTAGAAGTGAAGAAAGTTTTCTGTAGAGCTGTGTAACAAACAACCAAGCAGTTACTGATGTCTCCCTCGATGGGGGAAAGAAGGAAAGGAATTGAAGATGAAACTGAGATTGAATCCAGGGGTTTGTGACTCTGAGGGAACAGGAAAAGGAGGAATATGGATCAAGATGATAAACAACCACTTTTGTTAATTGGTACACGCTCTGTTGCCTTCATTCCCAGCAGTTAAGAATATGGCTGTTGAGTTCAGCTTTAACGCTAAGTTTAAATTGGCAGGGAGATCTCAGGATAAAATCTCTGCAGAAATAGGCGGAGATGAATGTTTGAGGTTATAGATCCCTAATTCCTGGAAGTGGGATTGTATCATGGTCCACTGAGTTGTAGAGGCAACTTAGGGAAGATGAGTTACCTATGAAGAAGTGAAAAAGAAAAAACCTGAAAGAAAAAGAAAAGAGAGAAGAAATCCACCAAAAAGGTCAAAGGAAATTTAAAAAGAGATTGGAGCTTTGGAAAGTAAAGATTTGAAAGCATCCTAATTGTGAGATTAACTGCAAAAGGAAAACATACAAATAAACTGAGGGGAAAATAAAAAATAAAGGGTTTTAGTGTTTTCCTTTTCTCAGTTTAACAGAAAACAGATAAATTTAATGATCTGAGCAAAACATAATGTAACATAGAAAGCAACTGAAGCATAATAAAAACTCCTTCAATAATTACTATTTTTAGAAAGATATTAGGAAACATAAAGGTTCTGTTTTGTCAGACATTTTACTTCATAGTTCAAATATTGACATCTCAGGGTCTTTTATACTTTTTTTATTTACACAGAGAAAACTACATGCTAAAAAATTATTTATAGAATGACTCTAGATTTAAGTTACTGCATTTAGGTAATGTACAAAGAAACCATATAGATGAAGATTCTGGAATAAGTTATTAGCCGTTCACTAGGTAGTTTTCTTATTTTCTCCACATAAAAATGTAGATCAGTAAGGAAATATATGTGATGTAAATATATATTTGTCATATACTTTCCCAAAAGTTGTAAACTTGGCATTATATTCTTCAGATTGGCTTTCTTGTCCAATAATTCTTTAATTAAATTGAGCTCTTTTTTATTTAAAGCTGTCTTTTGGGGAGATATTGCCTTAGATGATGAAGACTTAAAAATCTTTCAAATTGACAGGACGATTGACCTTACGCAGCACTCCAACGAAAGACTTGGCCATAACACAGGTATGCTATTTCAAACTTGTTTTAATTTATTTTTCCTGTTAGTTAATTCTGAAGACAGTTCTGTGTTTTAAATGTGGAAAGTCAGTATAATGTCTTGGATAACTTGAGTTTACACTTTAAAAAGTTATTAAACAAAAGTTATAGATTCACATTAGGGAAAAGAGAAGCAAAATATTTAATTTTATTCAAGCATTTCTGTTTAAAAATGTCTTGTTGAGTTGAGGAACAGAAACTTGTAGGAAGATTAGAGTCTACTCTGCAGGTGGTCATGTGGGAAAGGAAATTGTACAAAGCTTTGATTTCATCACTGAAAGTTCCTGATAGCAGAGCCCAGACACACTATGGAGAACATATGTGGTATCCTGGAGGCAAAATTGGAAGCCTAGCATTGCAACCTCTCCTTTTGCTTTTTTTTTTTACTGTTTCATCCAGTTCTGTACCCAGACCTAGAGGAAATGCTAGAATGTGTTCATCATCCTTGCTAGACATGCAAAAAAACTAAAAAACCTTCTATTTGACATTTTAATAATATTTCTATGCTATTGTTAACACACAATGCATTAGCACCAGAAGCTGCAATCTGATTAACAGAGGCAGCTGGGTATTCAGACAGATAGATAAAGAGATTTTTTTTTTTATGTGTAAATGTCTGTTTTCAAGAGAGCAAACATAATCCATGCCTAAATGGATGTCTGTCTAATGTCTAAAAATATTTATGCTTTCAGGCTGTGATTAGTAAATTGACAACTGAGAATTTGTGAACTTTCAGGTTATGATACAAAAAAAGCCAACTTACTGAGAAAAAGTCTGGAAAAAATGTTATTAAAAAATGTAAAAATTTATTACTGAAATTTGTTTTCTGATAAGCATGTTTTATGTATGCCTGAACTGAGCTACCATAAATTATTCCTGATATGTGGAAAAAAATTTTTAGACCAAAGAATCAATTTTGAATTTAAGCTTTCAATATTGATATACTTAAAAAATATTTTTATTCATTCTAGGTAGATATTGTGATTAGAGTATTTTTATGACAACTTCAAAATGTATCTCCTTTACATCTACTTGTTTTTCCAAAACAGGAAAACTTTTGATCATCTAGATCTGGACTAGATGTTAAAATGCTAATGGAATTAGTGATCTCTCTGCTCTCCTCTCCTCCAACCAAATAGTTTTAATTGCTTTTGAAGATATCTCAGGCACCAGTTTTGTTGAAAAAATGCAGAACAACTTCGGTCATTTCCCCTTAAATTGGGCCCAGTCAAGTGATTTCTTTGGCTTGCTGACTCCCACTTCTTTTTGCTTTTCTACTTTTGAACTGCAAAATTGTTATTATTTTTTAATTTCCACACAAATATACAAATTTCTAAGCATTTAAAAATTATATTAAATTTTCTAATACTTATTTTTTTCCTTTTTTACCTGTTTTGTGACATACACATTGTGTTTTCTTGTGGATGGTATCCTATTCAGGATATTGAATCACCCCGTTAAGTATTGCTAATGCATTTGCATCAGTTGTTTCTACCTTTATTGCACAACAAGAGTCGATGCAATTGTGATGATCAGTGGGACTAAACTTTAGAGAACAAACTCTCATAAGTTAATGACTTCGTAACTGCTCTCAGTGAACCTTCAACATTCTTGATCTTTCCAAAAAGAGCATTAGAGAAATCAATTTTACACTTCACATATGTAATTTATTTTTCCAAATTTACAAGATTCTTAATGTGTAATCTAGGAATCGTGTGCTCATCTCTCCTAATTCCAAAAGAGTAAAATTCTAACTAGCTCATTAGCATTGGGTAGCAACTGGAAAAGGAATAAAAGCAATCCTAGGTATCTGTAATCTAGAATACAAAATTCAGTCTTTGTTACAGACACAATGGCAATGAATTGTAAGCTTGATTTCTGAGCAATTTCTATTGTAGATTTTCACAGACTAAAGGTGATATCAGGTAGAAGGATTAGATACTTGGTTGTAAACCATCACGAGGAAGTGGTGGAGTCACAGTTGTTATTGCAACTCTAATTAAAATCCTGAGGCTCACAGGCTGTGATTCACATTGTATGACTGCTCCTTTTCGTGAGGATTATCTGCCTGGATTTGCAGGGTCAGATAAATTGTGAGCTTCTTGGAGTATGGCTCAGTCATTTCATTTTTCATTTTGTACAAGCAAAATGCATAATCACCGTAAACAGAAAAGAAGAGTAAAGCTGATAACATTTATGTCTATAGTTTTATAAGTCCAAACTGCCAAAAGTATCCTCCTTATCCTGCCTGAATTATGAGAAGATGCAGCAAATTAGAATTAAAACTTTTTTAGTCTACATGGCTTGGCAAGGTTGCACGTGAGACAGCTTAGTTAAGTGAGAGACTTTTTCTTTGGGTTTTCACTAAATGAAATACACAGACTGCAATAAGACAGAAGAGTATTTTGGGGTTATTTTCCCCCTAAAAACATAGTATAACACTTTAGTAACTAATGGATTCTTTAGGCGTTTTTTATTTGCCAGTTGATGCTTATAATGATTTTTTAAAATATTTATTTGGAATGCTTGGCTATAAGCCTTATAAAATAAGATGAATGTGAACATGAGAGACAATTACATTAATGATGATCCTTGTTCTATCCTTCGCACTTTATGTTATAGTTACCCTGTAACTTGTTGGAAAGGAATGTGTTGATCTATTACCTCATCTATTTAAAATGTTTTTAAAAATTTGGAAAATTTTTCCCAAGAGAGCCAGCAGCTATGTGACAGTGCAATGCAAATAATTAGGCACATTGTTATTCACTGAGCAGCCACACACTCACTTGCCTTATAGGGAATTTTCTCATCTGTAATATGAATTCAAGTTGCTGCTTAAAAATATTTTCTGCATAGATATTAAAATTTCTTATAGAAAGTTGGGAAATGCCTTTTTAGTGGTGCTGGAGGTTTCAGTGGTCTGGTTTTTTGTATATTTTTACCTTTTCAGTTGTTAAAGTATTTTAGAAACTCTCTTGTCCTATAACAAGTATTGACTTGTAAAATACAGCTTGCTGCAAACCTCTAAAATCACAAAACTTTCAGAACAATTCTGCATTATTTAATTGACTCGTGTAGTGTAGTCAGTGTTATTGCTTCTGCCTTACTGGTGTTTGAAAAGCCACTTGTAGCTGCAAAAGGTTTATGTGTGAAGGGAGGATGTAGCAGACTCAGATTCAGTAAACACAGAAATATGTTTTATTTCTGTAAATGGCGTGGTAAATGTTAAAATAAACTACTTCCTATCTTAGGCTTTCATTGGCTGCTGTAATTACACAGACGTATATGTGTATATACCTGCCAGGTCTTACTGCAGTATACACCAGCATGTGATGTTTCAAGGCCTTAAAATTGCATTGGCATCTCTATTTGCATGCTAGCAAAGAAAAACAAATATTTCATGGCAAAATCAACCATATTAAGTTTTGCTGGGTTGGTTTGTTTGTTTGTTTTCTGATGGAACTTTGACTGTTTGCTTTTTTTCCTTCCCCTCCCTTGAAATGAGAAAATTATGGAATGCATTCAGGAAATTTCTTTGAGAGTAACCCTTTTAGCTGTCAATCAATATGGCTCTGAGGATGTCAAGGTCAGCAGGAAGAAAAAAAGCTCCAAATAATAATTAGATGATGTAATTGTCATGACTTGCCTGAATAACAAAGACATGTTGGCTTACATTCATGGAATGCATATTAGAAAAATTTTCAGCTAATCATGTATTTTTATCACATTGTCAAGAGTACTTGAGATGTTTTAATGGAAATTATCGAAGAATATGAAGCTTCCTTTAGGATGCCTCTCTAGGCTGATATGGTTGCTGTGTGTGTAAAATTCCACAGTTTTAACTTTTGGAAATTCCTTTCTTTTTTTTTTTTCTTTTCTTTTTAAAGGTGGCTTTGGAGAGCATGGAATGTCAAAAAAACGCGGTGCCCTCTATCAGCTTATAGAGAGGATAAGAAGATTTGGCTCTGGTATTTTCACTGTTTAAATTAGCAAGTTGCCTGATGTGATAGTGTATCATGAACATTAATTATGATAGTACTTTAACACTTTAAAACCTTTCTGTATTACTATTGGCATAAACAAATTAAAAAATTATTAGTGCAAGAATAGTAATGAAGAAATTAACTATTTAGAGTTCTTCTTCCAACATGAAATCTGAAAGCTAAAGCACATAGTTTTAAATGTTATGTTAAAAATTGCTTAACTTTGTTTTATGACTGTGTTCACAGTTATGGGCTTAACTAATGTCAATACAGTGTCTTTTCACTGCAAGTAAACTATGCTGCAAAGCTGCTAATTTAGTTTGTTTCCTACTTTTTTCTGGCTCCAGGTGGGGCACTCTGATGATTCATACTGTAAAGCATTTGTGGTGTGTTGTGCTGAACAAGCATATTTTTATATTAATCATACTCTTGTCAGTATGAATGTAGTTAAATTGAGCAGCACATAGAAGTGGAATCTCCCCTAACTCTGGCTGAGTTTACACTCTATATTTGATGCAAGAAGACATCACTTTAATGTTGTGTGAAACCTCACTTCAAAAAGGAAATTATGTGCAACTCCATTGTAATTGCACCATGTTGTGTTACTCAGAGCACGGTAACTGCCTTTGCAGAGATGCTTTGATATACAATCTTCATTCTTTAAACAAGAATTAAAATTTTAATATTGCATAAATTCTTGTCATCTTTTGGGTGCAGTTTGGAATAAATTTCTTGCTTAGACCTCTAAAGAGCACAGATAAAAGTAATTTGGAATAGTAAAACATCTAAGTAAGTATGTGATGAGGTTCAGTACTGACTGCATACTAAGTGTAAAAATAGTTTTCCGTAAAGTCTGCCTATACTGTAGACACTTTGTGTGTAATTTCTTGTGTAATTCTCATTTACACACTCATTTAATTACAAAGATTAGTCATTTGCTTTACCTATATATTTGGTTGGGGTTTTTTTTAAACCCTGGAATTTTCTGTATAATTCCTGGTACAATTCCAGTTACATGTTGGCTGTCACAAAGGCAGACTTTTCTTCCCAAGTATCAGAGCTTCCTCCCTGCCTTGTGCTGTAGCTTCTTCCTGGTCTTCCTATTGCTGCTCTCTCAGCCTTGGGGCTGTGCCGACATTCCTTACCATGACTCTGCCCTGGAATCCTCCCCGATTCTGACATGGTCATTAACACTCAAGTGCAGCTGGTACCACAGGGGATTCTCTCCGAGGGAAAATGTAATCTTCCACCAGGAATAAGAAAAAAGGCTTCAACTGCACTGAGTAGGATTTGTTAACCACTTTTTGAGGGATCCATTTTGATCAACTGGCCAGATCTCCAAACCAACTTAAAAATTGCTCAGAAACACCTGTTATGGTGTCCAAATCCTTGTCTAACTACCTTTTTGCTTTCCTGTTCTCGCAGTAGGTTTCAGCTGATTTAGAAAGATTTGCCTGTAATGGGATGAATCGTGGTAGTATCCCTGAAAATGGTAGACAATTTTTTCTCTTGTAAAGAAATTCCAGCCATAAGTAAAACCTACCCGTGGTGTTCCAAATGTCAGTGTATGAAAAATGTATGATTTCTTACTGCCCAGTGCTTTAAAGATGGTCATTGTACTTGCTTTTTCCAGATCATACAATAAAAATGAAAGGGAGAGTGAATGTCTTGATTAGTTTGAGTCTGTCCAAACTCTGACGTTCTTTGCTGGAAAAATCCTCATTTATTTAAAAAAAACAGACCAAAACAAAAGCCAGAGGAAATTAAATGCAAAAAACACCACCACAACCACAGGGAGTGTGATTTCTTAAATATTTTTATAAAATGAGAAAATTTAGTTGCACTTATGCAATGTACATTCCAGTTGATAAACATATGTGTAAGATTGTTACTCTAGATACAGTCCAAAAAAATAAAGATTCAGACTTCATGTCTTTCTCAGAAAACTGTGTAATAATAGACTGTCATGTAACACCCATGTCCTGCTTTGAAAGGGTATAAAGAAATCTGAGTTTGACCTGTTAGAAAAGAATTTTCATGTGTGTGTGATCTCATTCAGTGTTTTAATTATCACTGCAGGTTTTGAGCAAAATAATACATCTAAAGGAAGAACTACTGTAAAATTCTCAGGGAAAAATGAGAAAAACCGATTTCCCAGAGCTGCTACATCACGAACAGAAAGAATATGGCCAGGTGGTGTCATTCCATATGTAATAGGAGGAAATTTCACTGGTAAGCTTTGTGCTTTGCATGAAAAGAGGAAAGATAATTTTTTAAAAATTTTTTTCCTTTTTTTTTTTTTTAAATTTTTAGAAGTGAAGTCATACTATGGAAGTCAGAAGAAGGGTTTCTGTTGGAACAGGCCTGAAGTACATCTGTTTTGAAAATATTAGTCATACTTAATTGTTTGCAAAGGCAAGCTACATAATAAAAAATGTATAGCAACATTTTAGAGAGGGAAAGCTCTGTTTCTTTACCTAATATTTCTTGTTGCACATTTGTTTCCATGAGCCTAAGTAATCGAATGTCAAGGAATTTTTTTTTAATGCAGTATATTTAGCACAATAATATCTTCAGTTTAACCAGTGTGACATATTCTTCTAAACCGATTTCACTTAACAAACTGACTCAAATGTGTTTTGTCATTCCTTAATTTGGTTTTCAGTTGGGTACACACAGACACTGTATATGACAGAAATAAAGACTGGATGCCCTACATATAAAATTCTCATCAGAAAACTATAGAAAAAGTTAAAACATTTGTTATCCTTGGAAAAGGTAAACAGGTCAATATCAATGTGGATGTAAGAGATAATTTAAAACAAAAATGGAGCAAGGAAAGCAAAGAGATAAGGGAAAATATATGAAACAGCATCTTCCCTGTATATGATAATACAGAGAACAAAAAGAAACATGCAAATGCTCACACATTTTATGTCATTCCTTTCAAACTGACAGCTACAGTCAGGCTTTCAGTTTGGGTATTTACATAGTACTGTGCCAAATGTGACCTTTGCATTAGGATTAGTCTTCTGAAATAACTGTAGGAAACTAAATGAAAGCACCATATTAAAGATTTTGCCTTTTTCATCATAAAAGATAAATTCTAAAGCTTAGAAAAAATATCTTATAGATAAAAGAAAAGGGCAAGATGGGATGGAGTAACCTTTATTTTTTATTTTTTGTTTTTTAGAATCTGATGTGATTTGAACTTGTTCTTTTTATAAAGTTTCAGGTTTTGTCTGTAAATTTTAAAAAGGTTAGATTTTTTGTTTGTTTAATTATATTATGCTTTAACCTGCAAGGAGAATGTATTTCTGCTAGCCTATTCTTGCCAGATAATACTCTTTGTAGATTTTCAGCTCAGAAGAAATACAGATATATTCTCACATGTTGCCTCTATGTCAGTAAGCTTTGTCTTTTGTCACACAATGAAATTACATTGCTCTGCTCTCTGAAGTTTTGTTTTTTGCTGAGAGTTGGCCGGGATGATTCTGCATCTAGGGGATAGTTCTGACCTTTTCTGAATGTATTTCTCATTTTAAAATCAAATATCTAGGTGTGTTTTTACCAAATTCTGAATTTCCCACTTTTGGTGGATCATTTGTTTTCTGAGAGATTTTGATGCAAACAAGGGGAGACTGGTACCTGTTCACGACAGCCTTATTTTAATCAAATGTTTTTACCAGTATGCCTATTGGCATGGCTTAGATTTAGCTGGTGTCCAGAGTTGAAGGCTGTAGGATTTTTTAAAATTTTTTTGTTTCTACTAGATGGATAGCTATGATGTAAAGTTCATCAGTGTTGCTTGTTATTTTACTTTCTGGTTTTTTGGGCTTTTTTCCTCCCCCAGTGTGGTTCACTTGATAGTTTCATCTGGGAAATTGCTTAGTGAATGTTGTGCTGATGGAGGCACATAAGCAACGCTGTATTTATTCTGCTGTCTTCCTCTGGTGTAAAGATCACAGTCGTGATCTTTATGGCAGGATTTATATTTACTGGGGTGTGTCAGGCAGCGTGAGCCCCCTTGCAGGCACATCTGTTACAATGAGCTGACGGCCTGAGTATCCCTTTAGCTGGAATCTTGCCATACATGGGACTACTGGGACACACAGGGCCTTGTGATTCACTGACTACTTCCAGGCCCATATTCCTAGTACTGGTTGTGAGAGGGAAGGTACAGCTGGGAGGCTGCCGTGGTTTCACCTGCTGCCCTTGCCGTTGCAGGCACGCAGCGCGCCATGTTCAAGCAGGCCATGCGGCACTGGGAGAAGTACACCTGCGTCACCTTCATCGAGCGCAGCGACGAGGAGAGCTACATTGTCTTCACCTACAGGCCCTGTGGGTAAGTGTGCACCTGTGGGAACACACAGTCCTGCTCTCAGCCTCTGGCTCACGGCCACGTCTGTCAGCTTGGTACCCATAAGGGAATATAAACTTCACAGGAAAATCAATAATTAATGCATTTCAATGATGCACGTGTTCTGCCTGGCTTTTAAGTTCATTGGAACAGGTATGTGTGGTAACTTTGTAAAGTTGCACCTCTATGGTCTATTTCTAGACAATTTTATCTTAATATATACACCTATAGATATGACTTATTTCTTGCTTTCTGTCATGTTTCCAATATTCATATGTGTTGTTCTAAAGGTATTTCAGGTTTATTATTTGTTTATTCTTAGCTTTCTCAATGTCACATATTTACTGCTGAATTAAATATGGACATCTACCCCACATCCCTTTTCCAGCTAAATTGTTGTTTGTTGTAATTTTCACTCTCATATTGCTAGACTATCCTTGCCCAGATTTGTTTAATCACCAAATTATGGCCATTTTGTAGATTCCTTTCTCTGGGTCACTAATGTGTAAAAGTGAACAGAACAGTTTTTATTACTCAGGAGTGCAGCTTTCCATTAATCACCATGTTCCATCTTCAGATATTACTGCTCAAAAATGCCTCTGACAGCTATACTTGCTATTTATTCTGCTCAGAATTCTTAATTTTATATGGCGCTTAGTGCACTTTCTGAGTGCACTGTGTTCATTTCCCAAGAAGAGCGCATACTGCCTTACGGAAATTCTGTACTTCTGACAGTCACCTCCTGTTTGAGTTGTAGGCTCTGCAGTGAGCAGCTCTCTGTCTTACTGACTTCCTGATCATTGAGCCCTTTGCATGTCAACTTTTGAATCATAATAGGATAGGGTAGTGAAAAAAATTTTTGGGACCTCCTTGTGTTGTAGGAATGATCCTGGATGTATTTCATTTATAGTCTCTAAAATTACATGTAAAATTATCTGTTTGAAACACCCATTGTATTTTTCTTGAGGTACAGGACAGCATGAAAAATTTACTCCTAGGCTACTTTTGAAAGTATAAAAAAAGCATTGCCTTGGCCCCTCAAAGTCTCTGAGCCTCAGATCCTTGCAGCAGGGGAGCTTGTTCTGTCATGTTCTTGTGCCACTGTAGGTTTGCTGAAAACTCCCCTCAGAAACAGTGCCAAATTAAATGGACTTTTGTTCTGACCCAGCATGGGCATTATTTTAGTAAACGGCATCCCTGAGATAGGATTCACCCATTATGTAAGATTCAGGGATACTGACACACAGTTGGAAGAAAAATGGAAAGCAGAGAATAATCATGATGGTTCCCTTGCACTCAAAGAGGCAGAAAGCCATTTAAATGGAGTAGTGTGAAAAGTGTGTTTTCAGGCACTTTAGAAATAGATCTATGGGGGTATCTGTCAAATGTAAATACTACAACTTCAAAATACCCAAGGCCAAATGACAAAAAAAATCTCTCAGCCAAAGAACTCTTCCTTAGGCTGCTTGATGTTTCATGAGATCAAATCACTTCAGGAGAAGGCAGGATTATAACCAGCTTTAACTAGAAGGTTGGAATATCAGTATCCACCCCCAAAGTCTAGATTGCTCTTTTTCATTAATGTTCCTTAATTGAAGGGTACTATGCAAAATAGAGATAATTTACCAGAGCTGTAACAAGTTTAAAGTAAAACCAAAGAAGAGAGTGGCTATGAAAAGTCCATCATTGATGAAATAAAGCCAGGCCAAACAGAAGGAACAGCTGAATGATTTTTCTGGGGGCCCACAAGTCATTTCAGGAAGACCCAGATAAATAGGGACACGCATTCTCTGGTGAGCAGGAACTGTGCACTACCCACCAGCATCCAGTGCTGACGCAGGATTTTCCACGGAAAGAGCCCAGACTGAAGTGACACCAAACCAACTGCAAGCACTCTCTGCTGCATGGCCAGTCGCATTGAAACTGATCTTCAGCTCTTTCCCATGGCACCCTGCTGTGTTGGTTTGTTAGCACATTGTGTCAGTATTGTTTGTACTACCATGGCAGCTAACGTTCACAGATGGCGGAGACTTTATTGTACTTAGCACTGTTGAAATTAAAAGCTCAATGATAAACCCTGCCCCAAAGAGCACACAGTCAAAACATAACACATTAACTGAAACAAAGTAGGTAGTCATATATGTGGAAATTCAGGTGGTAGTATCTACAAAAGTCTCATATGACAGCATTAGCACGCTAGCAAGTGAAGTGTTACTGAGCCTTTGTAAACAATAAGGATATTTTGGAGTGTAATGCATCACATCTTGAAACAGTTCATGGGAAGATCATCCCAGAAGAGCAGTGATTAAAAAAGCATATTTGAAATATAGCAGCTGGTTATAAGAGATACATGACTTTCTTAAAGTTGAGAGGTTCCATATCAGCAAGGAACAAGAGATAAGTTTTGATTATCATAGACCCATAGGACTGCAAAGGATCTCAGAAAGATGTCTAATGTATTCTTAAGACAGAAACAGTTATTCCTATATCATTTCTGATATATGTTTATCTAACTTGGTTCTAAAAACCTGCAGAAATGAATATTTCACAGCCTTCTAGGAATTGTATTGCTCAGCATCCTCAATATAAGAATTGTAGGAAGTTTGGGCAGCATTTTTTTGGCATAGCTAAACAAGGTATTTTTTACTGCAATTAAAGGACGTTAATTTTTTTCCTTATGGTCATAGAAAAGAAATTCCTTTTACTTTTAGAAGAAATCAATTGTATAGTTTGATACTGTTGTTAAATATTCTATATTAATGTTAATGTTAAATGTTCTATATTCTTGTGGGCTAGAAAACAATTCATTTAATCTTTCCTGGTAAATAATGTTTTCTAGGCCTTTAATCACACTGCTCTTTGAGATTCTTTTCAGCTAGTCCACATCATTCTTGAAATTGATAGCCCCAAATCTAGGGCATATTTGTCCACATAAGTTGTCAGTTCTGCTGAGCCAGTGCAAGAGA
The DNA here is from genome assembly GCF_028769735.1 of Zonotrichia leucophrys gambelii. NCBI lineage: Eukaryota > Metazoa > Chordata > Aves > Passeriformes > Passerellidae > Zonotrichia > Zonotrichia leucophrys. Next base: position 20,189,985 of record NC_088173.1, on the reverse strand, counting down.
TCATTCATGTAATTTGTAGCCTCTCCTTCCTCTTAGGTACCTAAGCTCAGTGCCTCCCTGTTTCTCATCAGCTGCCGTGTTCAGCACACGGTTGGTTGGGACGTCATTCCAAAAAAGAGCCAGAGGTCTTTCCACAACACAGACACCCCATCATTGGTTCCAGTCTTTACCAGGTTTTGCACATCTTAAGATGTCAAGAAATTCCATATTTCCCTTTCCAGATCTCTTGTATAATTTTCTAAAGGTGCTTGTCTTCACGGTATTTAGCAGTGTCTTCTATGAGTGCAAGCTTAAAAAGTGTTTTCTCTGTCTAACTTCATGTAATACTCCAACCAGCTTTATATCCCCCTTGATATCAGCTTCTCTAGTTTGCTTACAGAGTTCAGAAAAAAGTCAAAAGCTTTATGGCCACATCCCTTTTTGCCATGAGATTAATTAAATCTGCTGAAGTTGCAAGCTACAATTATTTTCCATCATGTCTGGTTTATTTAACCTGAGTTTGAGAAAAGTTAATTATTAAAATATGGTTTAATAATATAGCTGAATCACTAACTCACTACTTTGAAATTTTCTAATTAGTGATAGCCTTTTATATCCATAAACTGCAGATATGAAAATAAGAATATAGTATTAAGATACTAGTGTTTGTGATTCTACTATCAAGCAGTGTACACTAGCATTAATACCAATTACAGCAAGTATTTATGCATCTAGTTGATTAAGGCAAAAAAAACTCGGTAACAGACTCAAAACACTCTTTGCTCACTACTGCTTCTCTGTCCTTGTGTTTCTGCTTATCAAAGTGGAAGGGCCCAAAGACTCGGTCAGGGCACTTTTCTGCATGCAAAGCCAAAAAAGGGATATTGGGATGGCATCTAGTCACTATGTGTTAATAAATATTATTGAGTACAAGATCAAGCTTCTTTTTATGTAGTAGAACAAAAAAGAAAGGAGCATTTATATTCTTCTAGTAACTCAGTATGCCTTTGATCTTGGTTTGTTCTCCATTAGAAGACTTATACAATTTTTATGATAAAATTCAGATGACTTATTGCAATTGAAGTTTAAGTATTTGACAGTTTAAGTATTTGACAGATCCATTTGAGATACAGGAAAATAAAATCTCTTTCATATGCTTCTCCAAACATTGTAGAGTGAACAGATGAATATTTTAACTTCTTTGAACTTGCCAGTGTGTTAAAAAGGCATTGCAGGCAAGTTCTTAAAGTTGGTGAAACAGGTAAATTCATTGCCTAAGGTGCACTTTTGTAGCATGCCTCAGCTAAAGAACATGTTATAAAAGGTGCTCAATCACTCTTAGAAAATGAGAAGAAAGTAGAGTTGTGCTAAATAGTCTGTGCATGGGGGAGGGCTGACTCACGCTCTCTGGAGTTAAATAACCCTGGCAGCTGGCACAGCTTCCCTGCTGGCTGTGCTGTGGCTCCTGTGTGCAGGAGGGGTGTGATCAAGGCACAGGCTGGCACAGTCTAGAGCATGGTGTGCTGACACAAACGGTGAGGGTGGTTTATATAAATACACTGGGATAGGCAGCTGTTAGCTGGGGAATGCTGGTTGTAGTATTGGGGTGGGCATCTCCACTGATCAGATAAAGATGCAGGAGACACTTCTGCTATCACAAGTCCTCTTGGGGCAGTGAATCAGGATATTTAGTAACCATGATTGTGTATTGATTCCTGAGAAAAGGCAAATTCATCAAGCCAGTATCTTCTTTGTATAGGTGGAGTTATATCTGATTGAAAGAGGTGTTTTCACCAAGAAGAACACTCTGCTTCCTGAGTGAGAATTTGTTTGGAAATTTTGTGAACCTCTTTTTCTTGCTTTGTGTAACATAAAGGTGATCATACACAATCCTAGTATGCTTCTGAAATTCATTCTCACCTTCATACAGTCAGTGCCATGACAAGCTGATGTTGTGGTCTATGATTTTTATATTGTCACGTTTTCAAGGGTGCAGATTTTTTAAAAAAGGACAACATTGACTCTACCTGAGTCTCTCTTCCTTTGTATCAAGAGTATTTTTGATGGTAGTTGTGAAGTAGTATTACTTTAAAGATTGAGCTTATTGTTCCATTCATTTCACTTTCTCTATGTCATTTGTTTCTCATTGCTCACTGTCATTGATCAGCTAGACTGATTAAATGGAATTAGAGATTCATAAATAGTTACTGTCTCCAAATGCTGTCTGGTGCAATAAAGATTAAAGAGATGAGCTTTAAAACCTGCCAGTTGATTCAATTTAAGGGGTGTGACAAGTGCTCATACAGCACAGAGATCTTGGTTTTTTTTTGTCAAACACTCCTGGGATCAAACCCATAATATTACAAATTAATGTACTTCATAGACTTTTTAAATTTTAGTTTTCCTTATTCTTTGTCTCAGCGCAATTGTTGAAGTAAATTGTTGTAGCGTAATTGGATGTATCTGGTGTGCTTGACAAGACATTCAACCTAGCAAATCCTAATGACCCTCTGTAAGTGTGAACTGCTGCTGTTATTTTAAGACTTGGTGTTAGTTCTGTTTTCCTTGGCGTGTAAAGAAACACTAAATAAATGTCTTTATATTTTCTAGGGAGTACTTGAAATCTGTCAAGTAACCAGTGTCAAGTAACCAAGCAACCCTCTGGCTGCTTACTTTTTAGGAGCAGGTTAGCATTAAAAAAATAATTCCCAATATGCTGGGGTTTAGATGCACAGCTTTAGACTACCTAGAGGAATATTATGTAAAAGATTGCAATTAACTTTTTTCTTCTAAAAAAAGCCTTCTTTAAGATCTGTCAGGTGAGGTGGCCTAAGTAATTTAAAACATTTGAGAATGCTCAATCCTTCTTTTTCATTATTATAAGAGTAAAATGTTAAATTATTTTGTCAGACACCTAAAAATCTATCTGATTTATGGAATACCACTAAAAGCTTTCAGAGGTGATCTAAAACACAGTCTTAAAATGTTAGACCCTCATTTGGTCCAAAAGAAGTAAGAAGGACAGGAAGAGAAACTATAGTTAAAATCCTATTTTATTATTTTGCCCTTGTTATCAATAGTGTCAATAAAGATAAAGCAGGTACTAATTATAATAATTTATTTTTCAGTTTTTCCTTTATATCTGTTCATCTCCAAAATATCACTGTGAAAAAACTATATTCAATATATAGAGAAATTTTCTGGTCTCCAAATGTATCTTTTCTAGCTGAAGCATATAATGTATATGAAGTCAATAAAATAGGCACATTAAAACTATTGAAAATGTGTTAAATAGTCTATGATTTTAGGTCTCAATAACCTATTGATTTGTTTTAAGCCATAAATAATCATTAATGTTCTTTAGTTCTGCATTACAATTTTTCTCAGTAGAGTTTCCACATAGTGGGCAACATGAAGGCTCTGCAGAAGTGTTTAAACTGTATTAAACAAAAGGATTCTTTCTGCCATTTGACAATTATATGTCCGTATCCTGTCTTTGTTCTCATCAATCCCTTGCTCTGCCATCATGTGTTGTATTAAGATCATGAAGATTTTTAACTACAAATTAAATTCCAAGACTTATGTATTTAAATGTATTGACTCTTCAAGGTGATTTGCAGGATTATAGGTGAATGGAAAACTAAGTAGGTTAAAATTGGTTGCATGGTTGGGTTTGAAGTGTTGTGGTAAATAGATTGGACTCAAGCTGTGACTGAAAGTGCAGTATCATGGGCTTATCCTGTGACCTGGCATTATTAACATTACTGTCTGTGACCCACAAAGACATGGTGGTGCATGCTGCCATCAGAGCATTGCTTTTTATTATTTTGCTGAAAACAAGTTTCTGTGTCATTCTATAGGATGACTGAATAGACCGTCATGACAGTGAGAATTCTGTTGATCAAAGCTGACATCTTCTAAGACATTGAATAATATCAAAAAATGCCCCACTCGTGTGTATTTTGAATAATCAGCTGTTCTTGTAGAAGATCTAGAGTTTGTGAAACATCTGAAATTACATTGTACATTTAACTGTTGAATCTTTTTATAGTATTTTGTTAAGTTTTAACTGAATTTGCTATGTGGTTTGTAGACATATGTGAGAAAACGTTCATCTGTGTTTGTATTTCAATTACAGGTGCTGTTCTTATGTGGGTCGAAGGGGAAATGGTCCTCAGGCTATATCTATTGGCAAGAACTGTGATAAATTTGGCATAGTTGTCCATGAGTTGGGTCATGTGATAGGTTTTTGGCATGAACATACACGACCAGACCGTGATGACCATGTCAGCATCATTAGAGAGAACATCCAGCCTGGTGAGATATTCTGACAATAATTTTGGAAAGCAAAGCTCACGTGTTTGTTTTTGATGTTTCCTTCACCTGCTCAACTCCATTGGAACTGAGTGCTGAATAGCTGAAATAGCAGTTATACCTGCTATTCTTCTTCCCTTGACTGATCTCAAATTGATTGACAAATAAAATACTGAAATTATAGAATAATATTTTCCAAAAGTCTGGACAAGTAGCAGGCCATTAATATAGAGGGCTAGAAGAAGCAAAATAACAATCATGCTCAAAAACTTTGAAAGAAGCCACTGCTCTTAAGGCTCTTTACGAGTCCTATTTCTGTTCTTGAGGAAGGGCATTTCTCTTGTAGGCTTTAGTGAATGATAAGTAGAAATATGTCTGCAGCTGCTCAAGTGGCTTTGACCTGGGAGGGTAAGGTGAAGAACTTTCAATCTATGGCAGACAGGCACAGATCCTGCAGTTTACATTCTGTTCACCTCACTCTCTACAGAGCATGCAGCTTCAGTCAGTGACCTTGGTGTTGGTGAGATAAAGCATCTGAGGAACTTGAGAACTTAAAACTGTGACTGTCAGCTCTTTGCCACCCTAGCTGTTTGTGCCCTTGCTTGTGTTGGGTAGGCAAGATGGGAGGGAAGTAGGCTTGGAGTAGCTTAGAGTATTTGTTTGTTTCTTTAGAAAATATTTTAAAATATTTGAGATATGATGAGTTTTTGCCACTTCATCTAGGACTTGGAAGGAGATTGGCAGCTGATACATGCTCCCTTAAGTGTCTAAAGTTCTGAAATGTCATGCATGTTTGAGCCTTCTTTCTTGTCTCACTGTATTATTGACTTGTGCAGATGCCATAAGAGCTCCTCTCCTTTTCTTTTACTATGATGAGAAAATCAGCTGGAGTGCCATCCTCAGCAACATGCTCTCTCTTTCAGTTGTTTCTCTGGTTTCTGACTGAAACTACTTCTTGTGGTGTGGCATGTGCTTGAGGATCACTAAATGGGATCAGGAAGCCATGGCCACTGACACATTTGGTTTTTGTTATATTATGCAGCTTATGTTGGTTAAAAGGTTGATGTCACTGCAGGGTCTTTTTGCAAGACTCCAGTGGGAATATGAACTGGAGTAAGGAGTGCTTTGTATTGCTGATGTACTGATTAGGTCAAAGAACTTAGGGTATGGAATTATGAACTAAGTATAATTCCTTTTCTCCTGTTAATTTGCAACAGCTGGATCTTGAAAATGTGACTTTGTAGTGTCTGCATTACATGAAGCCTCACAGAGAAAGCTTCAGACTTTGCTGAAGCCGAGTCTCCAGTAGTTTAGTGCTGGATTTAGTATCCAGTTAGGCTGTTAGTATCCAGTCTAATGAGTGAGGAGGGTTCTTCTGGAGTCTTTGCTGTCAAAATGATTTCTTTTAGGAATTAAGAACCAAACCAGAAATTAGTATGGACTGTACATGAAGCACATCATGATGTGTGGGGCCTTAATGTGTTAGTTGCATGAAACTAGTCTTTCTAAATCCAAATATACAAATTTGATGTGTGTTTCAGAAGATGTCTGCCCTATCAGTTAAGGGGGAATAGTAAAGTTGCACACTTCCTCCCAAACTGCAAAGATTTATGAATGTCAGTGAGTAATTAGGTTAGGATCTTTGTTGGTTTTCTTTTCGTGTTTGGTTTTTATCTTTAGAGAAAAAGATATTAAAGAATCTATAATTATCAATCATTTGTAGGTCAGGAATACAACTTTTTGAAGATGGAGCCTGGAGAGGTGAACTCCCTGGGGGAACCATATGACTTTGACAGCATCATGCACTATGCCAGGAACACCTTCTCAAGGTTGGAGTCTCAGGTTATACCTTTTGGCTTTTAATTCTCTTCCTGTCTGCGAATGCTAAGAACTATGCTTTTTGAAGTATTTTTAAATCCCTTAAAATGTCCCTTGCGACATAATATTCCTACAGCAGTCAAAGCACAGCTTGTTTATTTTAAGTCAAAATAATTTAATTATATTTGAAAATGCGTTTCTTTTCTGTTCAGTTTCAAAGCAGCCTTTTGATCTTGCCTAAGTTCTTTAGATTTTCAGACAAGATAAACTGGAAACATCATTTTATATGATACTCACTTTCTTTTTGTGTCCACAAAAATTTGAATTCAGAAAAATCAAATGAGTGAAATGACTAGGAATGTTATGTGTAACGTGATCTGTTTTCTAAAAGAAAAATACATCTCCTTTGATGCATGGAGTTTCATAACCATGGATTATGCAGGTAGAGCACAGGTTATTTGGACATCTACCACGCAAGCCACAGCCTTTGTTAAGGACTGCAGTCAAGCATTTATAACAGAGGCTGCAGCCTCCTCTCTATTTGTTTGACAGTATTTTTACTGTCATAAAAACCTTATAGTAAAGACTTCTGCTGGTTTTGCTCTGTCCTGTTGCAGGCTGATCCTTTCTCAGCTCCTTAGGGACTCAGTGGGGTTCTCTCTGAAAGGGTGCAGGGCTGTGGGGAGCTGTACAGTGAGCTGGACCCATAGGTTAGCCCTTCCCTAGAGAAGAAGTGAAAGAGGCATTTATCCAGTCTCCTATTGCATTTCATCAGCTAATTATTCTCTAAAGGTACCAGGGTAATGTAAAATTAAAAGAAACCTCCCAAAAACACCCAAGAAAAAGTTGTAGTTTGGAAGGATATATTCTTGGGTGGTTTTTTTTTTTTGTTGGTTTGGTCTGGGTAGGGTTTGTTTTTTTGGTTTTGTTTTTTTTCTTTTCTTGTGTGTATGGGTCTTTTTTGTTGCTTTTTGGGTTTTTTTTGTTTTTTTTAAAATATTTTTCAAATTCATGCATTTTAAGGTAAAAATACTGGACAATCTGACACTTTGAAGTAAACTGAGGGCCACTAAAACCTCACCAGCCTCTGCAAATTTGTTTGGCTTGTTCTCTCGATATAAATTCTATTATTATATAAAAATCCAGCCAAAGGCCCTATTACTGAGCATACACATAATTCACCCCTGCAAGAGCATGGGAATGAGCCACATGAGGTAGCTATTAGTCACATTGCTTAATCCAGTTACACATACCATTACCTTAAGGATGAGATTATAAGAACCTGTATAAAATAGAGTAATTGAACAAGACAGAACCCCCCTGAGTCCTAGGTCAACGACAACATCAAGGTAATTTGATTTGTTGGCCCTGATTTCACCACTTTCCAAGCTGGCAAAAACTGATAGTGCCGTGAATAGGCATGCCCTGCCCCAAGGTACAAGGGCTTGTTACTTCATACTGTCTAAAAATAGCCAGCAAAGCCCTGAGGTTGGGTATTGATTTGCACTAATTCATCCTGCAAGCATGAGTGATGCCCAGTGAGGCATATTGCCAGCTGTTTGTTAGACTTTGCTCACCCAGATAAGTAGTAGGAATCACAAATCATCCTAAAGTTCTTGTCGTGCACGATGATTTTTTTCATGCTGTATTTAAACTTACAGTATGTTCCTTTTTTAAAGTGCTAAGACATTCAAGAGAGGATTGTTTTCAAAGTTTTTGAATGTATGAAAAGCACCAGTTTGATGTTGTGCTGAAATTGAGTGGAAAATAGAATTATAATTTACAGAAGCAATCGTTTTCTAAAGAGTAATGTGCCTTTGTTCTAGAAAATTATTCATGCTGTATGTAGTTTATTTCAATGTTTAGAGTAACATCCTGAGATTATTCTGTCTTTACAAAATTTCTAGTGATGGCTCAAAAAATCTAACTGGATAAAGAGAGCAATATGTACTTGCAATACTCAAAATGGTTCATCAATTTTAATTTAAAAACCAGTATGGGTTTATAAATTGTATTCCTAACTACAAGGATCCTTACCATTTGTTAATTTTTGCATCCATGTTATGTCTGAAGGTACTGGTTTTGCTTTTCAATAAAACCCCTACCGGTATACAGGTGATTATAAATAATTCAATAAAAGAGACTATAGAAACATATTCTTCCGTTAACTGCTGTTTTACAGGATTTGAAGGATTTAAAATTCTGCAATGTGGTAATAGAATGTAGTTTTATATCTTAGTCTATTAAAATTTATTTGAGAATAGCAAAATGTTTTAGATAATATTTAAAATCTGGGAAATTTTGAATAAATTGCACATTTGGAACAAGTGTTTTTCTCTGTGATGTCTTGTCATTTAAGGTTAATGTCACTGAAATCACATATGGTAAGTTGATATATTTTATTGCAAGGCAAGTAAAGGCTGGCAAGTAAGCATGTCTGTTTTGAAAGTGTCAGCAGTTAGAGTGGAGTTAAATGTCTTACAACACTTGACAGAATCATGATTGGCAAATGTCTTTGATTTTACCTGTTCTCACATGTAAGTCAGACTGTAGGATTTCTTATAAAAACTTTATTAAAAATAGGAACTTTGTGATTAAGAATTTTGTGCTAGAGATTAACTTATGTATTTTAATGAAATTTTAGATCTTTTTTGCCAATATAGCAATAGCTTAATGGCAGTGTCTTTTCCATGTAAAGTCTTAATAGTAGTTAGAGATCTTCTTCCTCTTTTTTTAGCAGAAATATGATATGTTAATTGATGTACCGAGAGAAGATTCTTTTTTGGTAACTTTACATAAAGTTTGCCAACCTGAGAAATTTTATGGTACATTGTCTGCATTTAATGTTCTGTATATTATCCTCTTATTTATGCCAAATGTAAAAACCAGATTTACAATCAGGTATACATTCATGGAACTCAGACAGTTTTATGAGAGAAACCTGATAGGGTTTTTTGGGGTCTATTTTTATTTTTATTTTTTTTAGGGGCATGTTTCTGGATACCATTCTCCCTTCCCGTGATGACAATGGTATACGACCTGCCATTGGCCAGCGTACCCGTCTAAGTAAAGGAGATATTGCACAGGCAAGAAAGCTGTATAGATGTCCAGGTATTGCACCACAAACAAACAAAAACCACATACTAGCAACTGTTTGACTTGTTGTTCAAGAGCAATGTTAAACCTTTTGAGTCAGCTGCTCAGTATTCTCTTTCAATGTTGGCAACTGACATAGGCTGCTGAGGAATCGAATCATAAAAAACCCCTTATGGATAAGGTCACTGGAATGCAAAGTACCTAAGGACAGATGAACTGTATGAAATGACATGACATTTCAATCTGCTTTTCTTAGCTGTTCAACAACTAGAAAAATATGTTTAATATCACTTCTGATTTGCATACTGGGTGGAGTCCTTTATTTGAATTCAAGCTGAGTGCAGAAGGAGCAAAATGAATTGCTGTGCTTGGCTGTGAATCCATTATATTTTTTTTAAAATGTGTCAATGAAAGAAGCGAGGACAACCGAATTGTAAACTCTTGTGTGGATGAGATGGTTAGATCTTTCTACAAAATTTCTATAGTTTTAACAGATACATCTAAAATTTAAATATCTTCTGCCTAATTCTGTCATCCTATAATTGGAATGCATATTAATTTTTAATCTCAAAATAATGTGGTTGAGTCGCTATCTGTCTCAGAGACATCAGTGGCAAGCCTGGAGTAACCCAGAATCAATGCTATGGTTCGCGTTGTTCTCTAGCGCTCTTTCTTCACTAAGCGCTGCCAGAATGGTGGAGATCTCAAATGAAAAGTTTTTAATCTCATTGCTCTAGTTACTGCTGTTACCACGGTTAACCTTTGGTGCCAACCAAAGAAGTTCAGAAGTGCCTTCTCTCAGTCAGAATTTACCAGTAAGATCCTTGTGGGAGGCCGGACGTCCCAGCTCTGAGCCACGTAGGCTTACAGTCATACTGCTCCTCATGGGAGCGAATGACATCTCAGGAGCTGTTTCAACTTAGATACATTGCCACTTTTAACCAACCGATCAACACAAAAGGATTAAAGAAAGCAATCTGTGTTAAAGTAATGGAGTTGTTTCAAGTTTGTACCAGCAGCGATGAGATCTAATGAAGATTCACTGTACAGCTTTTCCTTTGTGCTGTAAGCATGCTGAATCAGACTCTTGTATATACTGAGAACAGGCACAGGGATTCTGGGCCTGCCAAAGCAGAAACCACTTAAACACCTTTTCTTTAACAACTGTTCCTTTGGGAACAATTTCTGCTCTTTCCTTTTGGTACAGAAAGTACTTTAATAATGACATGCTTGGCAGCAGGATTTCTAGTGAAAGCATACAGAGAGTAACAACTTCATGAACAAAAAGAATATGCATATATTTTGATAAAAGACAAGCTTTGGAGGAAAAAAGTATATAAAACTGCTGGGCAAGTAAGAGGTAGTATCTCATGATCATACTGACTTATGAAAGGAAAAAAAAGAAAAGAAATTATAAACTAGTCAATTTAGTATGCATATAATACTCTAATATGCAGTTTCAAAACTGTAGAAGATGCAACATACATTTAGAGCTACTGTTCAAACAGCTGTTCAGAGAAAATATCCTTTTCATATATGTTATGAAAATGTACTGAGAGTTATAATTTCTTTCAATGGCATGAAAGTCTTGTTGAAAGTTCATTTCACAGTATTGTAAAACCACTGTGGTTGTTCAGTAGCAGTTTGCATTTGAAAAGTAAGATTTTTTTTTGCAGCACCAGTGAACATGGGTCACAGGAACAATAAAAATGAATGGTGGTTGAAGTATTACGCTCCTTTTTTGTCACCTAGCTTTGCAAAATTTGGGATAAAATGTATTGGCTTTCCAACCTTACTTAAATGAGCCATGCCATAAAAGAAAGTGAGTTTTAAGAGAGAGAAAAAGGCAGAAGATTTTCTACAAATGTTAACTAGCATACTATTTAAAATACTATTTTTTCAGTTAATATTTTTAATAGAAGCTGCATAGCTGAATAACGCAACCCAGACTGAATCCAATAAAGAAAGCAAATCTCTGAAAGTTATCTAGTACTTTTCTTCTAATAAATTTTGCAGCAAATACTGAAACATAAAATTCAGACAGGCATAAAGCTTTTATTTTTATGTAAAGAATCAAATCATCATTGTAGTACATAGCAATACAATCCCTGATACTGTGTTGCTTTTGGAGGTAATTTTATTTCCTATTTCAGACCAAATTATTAATCATGATGCCTGCTTATTATAAAACAGCAGTGAATATTTCAATCCTTAATAATATCTGCATTTTTTCATATGTTCATTTGTGCTGCCTTAAATGCAATGCAATGAAATTTCAGAAACCAATGACTTAATCAGCATTTTCCAGAGACCCACACTTCTATGATAAAGGATTTCATAGTATTGTGTGTGTTTTGTTCGGAGTTCTAATTATTTCTGCAAACAGTTGCAGACCCAAGTCCTTTTTTGGGGCCTGTGAAAGTGAAGTTGAACTCAGGATTGCTGGAAAATACAGGTGATCCTCACAGCAGGGAAGAAGCTGAGCCTTCCAGGGCGTTTTAGATAGTCAGGATCATTATTCAGGAGGGGGCTTACTGACCAAGAAACAGTTTTGAGACTGGTGAAGCCTGAGTGAGATTTGATAACCTGCCTTTCAGCAGTGGGGTAAGTGCCAGGTCTCTAAAATGTAGCAACAGCAATTTTGGTTTTTTTAACTTTTCCTTAGGATTTTTGTAAAAGGAAAATGTAATTGCTGATAGGGATCTGTTACATTTTAAAACCAAATTATATTGTTATGTGATGGAGTAATAAGGGGAAAGAAAACTAAGTTGAAGCCCTTCCTCTGCCAATCTAATTTTGAATTTTGATTGTCTTGGTATTGGAGAATAAAACTTGAAGTTCAAGGTTGGATGTATTACAGTTTTCAAACAGTCTAATTGAAGAATAAAATGTGTTTTCTTCTAGCTGCTAAAATTTCAATGCTGGTCTGCCTCTATAGTTTTATATAGAAATTGTATATAGAAAGAAACATTTATATGTTGCTTAATAGGAGCAGAAAAATAAGAAAGGAAAATGATGGAGAAAGATACTCATATGCCAAAAGAACTAAAAAAAAAGTGCATAAAGTGGGACTGTGTAATGGATACGAAAGTCAGACTGGTGGGAGAAATTTGTTTAGAGGAAGAGAAGGTGGATGGACGAAGTTCAGCAAATTTACAAATTGCCTGGGTTAGATTTGAAGAGAATGTTCACCATCAAAAGTCAGCCTTTGTTTACTGCATAAGGAGAATTAGGGTTTTTGGATTAAGTCAGTTTCCTTATAACTATTATGAGGAATCAAGTCAATAGTAAGGCCCTGAGTTGCAGTAAACTGATTTAAGTTCTTGATTTAAAAAGAATATGATCACCAGTAGATATTTTTAGGGCTCTATGGCAGCTTTCTATGCTATATATGTATAGTTGTACAGACTTGTGTCTAAGTGTTAAAAAACTTAAAGAAAAAGGGTGAAATCAAATTAGCCATAAATGATGCTATGCATTTGCTAGTGCTATGTGCAAAGGAATGAGACTTGGTTCCCTAAGTGTCCTGGGGGATCTGGGCTTCATCATTTGCAGATTTCACAGTAATCCTTGATGGGACTTGGCCATGTGTGCAGGCCAGCCCAGGGAGGTGTCACACTCAGGCAGTGTAATTAAACACTGCTGCAGAGTACACTGGTGGGAATGGCTTTGTATAAGCACATAATCTACCTGCTGCCTACACCCAGTGCTAATCTTTACAAGGAGAAGCAAAAATAGTTTCCCTCTCCTAACCACGGAAAGTCTTATTAGATGTCTAACCTTCTCAAGCTGTAAAGCAGAGGAGAGTGGCTTTTATGGCTAGAGTATGTGTGTGGGGAAAGCTAAAGTGGCATTTCTGCAAGTGGTCTAGCCTAGTAAAATTGATATAAGGCATGACATTTGAAAGGAGGGAAAAAGTATCACAGAAAACCTTGGGAAATGTTAATGATTAACAACGGAATAAAAATGTACAAATGCTTTTTAAAGCATTGTAAAGCATTGTTATTTAAAGCATATAAGATTTAAGTTGTGATTGATATCTTCTGACTTGAAATATACTAAAATAAGTATGAAATGAAATTTAAATAAGTGGCCCTTACCACTCATTTTCCTTCCACATTTCTCTCCCAAAGTGGATTCCATTACTAGTGGATGATTATACAGTAAAAAAAAATTGTAATATTCTGTCTTATAAACCTAGTCGTGAATACTGCAGTTGCTACAGTCCAAATACAATCTCTACATTCTCTAGTGATAGAACTTTAACCATTCCTTGTTGCCTAGAAATGTGCTTTTCAACAAGAAATTCCCAAATATCACCCTGTCTACTACAGCTTTGGAAGCCAGCCTAGAGCTCAAATCCCCTAGAAAATTAATTCAACTATTGATTGGTATAAGCTGTTACTGTTATAGCTCCCTTGAGTAATCAAGAATTTACAATTAAAAGATAAATATGGCAAAACACATGAAGCCCAAGTGTGTAGAAGGTAAATTTTCATATTAAATAGCTTTATCCTGTAATTCCTGGGAAAAAAAAAAGGAGTTCCATGACTCCTTTTGCAACTTAAAAGCCATTGTTTTAGGTCTGTAAACATCTTCTGTAATGTGGAGCATGGACTTAATGAAACCATAGATGAGAGGAAGAACAGAGGGCTCTAAGAGGGGTGAGAGGAGTACCTGGATTCTTGTGAATGTCTCATCTTTAGACCCTACTGTCCTCCAACAATTTTACTGTTGGCTTTTTCTGAAGTGCTTCACTTTTGCACTGTAAGCTCTGACACAGTTCACCAGCTCTGGGGTAACCCAGTACAGGCCTCTGCAACTTAAATGTCTTTGCATTCGTTGTTGTGTTAAAAAGAAATTGACAGGCTAGCCCAGGTTAATGACAGAATATAGCCTTTTCATTGAAGGGTCTTTGTGCAGAAATGTCACTTACTGCAGTTGCCTGCAACCTTTTAAAGATAAAACTGCATTTTTTTAAGTGAAGAGAGGAAGACATTTTATTTTTGTGTTTAACTCCTAAAGGACACAGTGGTGGTAGCTTCAGCTGTTACACGTCTTGAGAGCCATGCCACTCTTTCCTTTCTCTTCTTATCATGATAATCATTTGAGTGTCAGAGAGCAAATTTAATGCCTTGAATATAATTTCCACCTGATATAACAGTGTAGTTGTCCAATCACATCTTAGGTGCATTTTAACAAAACAGCTTTACAGCTGCATTGTCTGTCTTTGTCACAGGCAATCCTTTCCTTTGTCCTCTTTTATTTAAGGATTTTCCAGAACATTTATAATTCATCGATATTTTGATGACACTGTTGTTCACCTGCTGGCAGTGGTAATTTGAAAGCACTGCAGATCTGATTACACTGTTAGTCATGAGATAATATCAAATTCATATCTTCTGTCATACCTGCAAAATCAGTGGGAGAAAAAATTTGATTAAGGTCAAAAAAGATGACTGACTAAGGTACAACACCCTATCAAAGTCAGTTTTAATGTTGGAGAGTGGTAGTAACTTCCAATGTTAAATTTTACTGTGAAGATGATTTATTAGCCAGCATCTAGCAGCATGATTGACAGGTGAGAGAAGGGTGCTAAAAGCTTCAATAATAAAGAATATAAAAGCTCTTGGTATTTTAAGACCTTACATTTGCTTTGCTTTTATTACTAAAAATCACCCTTGCTAAGAGACTTTGTGGAATATAGGACTTAATTTTCTATACCAACATAAATAAGCAAGTTTAGGTCAGATCAGTTTTTCACGTGGGTAAAGGACTAAATTAAATGAAACCTGAAACTAAATTAAATGAAACACTGAAAAAATTTCAGTGTGATGCAAATCATGTTGTGCTAGCTTTTCTTTTAGTTCTTAAAGGCTGCCCTTTTTTTTATTACCAAAAGAATTCTATGTATAATATTGTAGGTGATTGACAGGAATGATATTTTTAAGGCTGCCATAATTTGGTTATGTCAGCAGACAGCACACAAGTGAAATAGTTCATGGAAAAAAAACATCCTGCATAAAATGGAATGAATGTCAAACTGGCTTAAAATAAAGCTTTTAATAAATTGTAAAGTAACCAGTTTATTTTCCATTCTGCATCTGCAGTGAGTTAAATGAATTCTGAGTAGATATTGGAAAGATGCATTTTTCTCCGTTAGACACATTACATTTTATATTTTTACTGTAATTTGTTTCTTTCAGCCTGTGGAGAAACACTGCAGGAATCTACAGGCAACTTTTCTTCTCCTGGGTTTCCAAATGGTTATCCTTCCTACACACACTGCATATGGAGAATCTCTGTGACCCCAGGAGAGAAGGTATTTTAATGTTCCTTTAGCTAGACACAGATACTATTTTCAAAGTAAAATGTTGGATTTTTTAGCTTTTTGTTTAAGTTTAAAAGATGCATATTAATTGAAAATAATGGAGTGTCATAAAAATGGGACTGCGGTTTCTGTACTATTGACTTTACTTTGATCTGTGGCATTAGAATTCGTCATCAATTCAATGGATGTGCCTGTGAAATAAAGACATGATTTCAATTTGCAGTATAGTTGCACCATGCACTCCCTTTAAAACTGGCTTCTAGTTCAGTTTATGGTTCAATATAAAAGTAGAAGAGGTGATTCAGGCTCCTGAATGGTCCATTTCCCAGCATGGGCAAGCTGACTGAGCTGTATGGGGCTGATAGCTTGGGCTGTGACTAAGGAAGTTCTTAGTGTGTTCAATAAGATGCTTCTGAAATGGAACCATAATCACATGAGTAAAGAATGTGTGTGTTCCCTGGAATTGGTTCTAGTGCATATAGATTTAATTTCTGGGGATAAATTTTATGGGGAAAAGGGCGGGGGGAAATGTGCTTGGTGAGAGCAGTTTGGAGAGAGAAGTGTGCCATGCTAGGGAAAGCAAAACCTGTCCTTCTTGTGTACACTTTCAAAATGTGCTACTAAATCTCATTTTAAATTATTAGCTCAAATATCAGGCTGCTTCAAAACAAATAAGGATAGAGAGAGTGATAAAAAGCTTAATCTGAGACAAAATATGCAGGAAAAAGGATGTAAGTTTCCTCATGTGAAGCAGTGGCTAGTATCAAGCAGTCAAGTACTAAAGACTAAAATAGAGAATCCAAAGACTGAAATATGGAATCTAACAGATTCAGTACTGGCAAGTTCAAGTAGGAAGACCCAGCACTTGCCCCCAGATAGTTCAATAATTTGTCTCAGAAATCTCCCACTATGTATGAATTGGACATTCTTTGCTCCTGATTTTATTACTTTGTTCCGTGCTTCTTTCAGGTCGGGGTCCTGGTAGACACCGAGAATATGTACTCTTGTTGCTCTAATAGGTCCTGAGGAGCTGTAAGGGCATTTGCTACTGTGGGGAATGAAAGAAAAGTCATTTGGAGAGTGTTTGCCCTCCTTTGGGCTAGAGCCAGAGCCAGGAGGAAAACTAAACACTATCTGCTGGGAGGAAAAGGGTGACTCAGCATGTTGTCAGGGAAAAAAATGAAGAGATGAATAAGAGAATGTTTGTGCAAAAGATGAAAATTACTCTAGATAGTAAATTTCTGTCCCCATTATTTGTGTTGCATTTTAGACATGATTGTGATAACAACAAAAATGGCTTGAGTTTTTTTCCACACCTCCATTAAAAAAAATTAAAAAGTGTGTTCATCTACAATTATTTGGTCTTGAAAAAATTCTAATGTATGAGTCAATGTTGATGTTTAAGTATTTATAGCATAGTTCAACTCTGTGTAAGCCTGTCTATAGGCACTAATGTAATATGTCTTGAGTTTGTAACCACCACTAAAGCTGCATTATACTGGACAGAATATTAATGGGGGAAAGCCCTGTGTTGAAGTCAGCAATGTGAGAGGACTGGCTCCTTTCCCAATTTATTCCTTTACCTTTTACTTTTGAGACTTAAGACTACATGGTAAAATGTAGCTGTAAAAGCTGTACTCAGTATATCTATACACAGAAAAGCCTTGGAGGGAGGATGGTGTTATTAATGCTGTATGCCCCCAGCCAGGGAGAATCCTGCCTTCTGGTGTGTAGAAATTTTATTGGTGTAGGGAGAGTTGCAACTATGCCAGTGTTTTATTTGAATCTGCCTTTTGAATAGACTACTTTTCAGTTTTCCTTAACGTTTTACGTGAAAGATGAAATAGGCCAGAAAAATCCTTGATTGATATGGGTAAAAAAATGCCACCTACAAAAACCTTGGTTTGTGTACTGGTATTTGTTTTATATTTTGTGCTTTCTTATCTCAGGCGGTAGGAGGTATGATATATTCTCTTGGAAGCTGCAGTAGCACAATCCAATCTGCTGCGTAATCAATAATTCTTTAATTGTGCTGACAAATACCCATTGATTGCTTTTCCTGGGAAGCCTCTCAGCCATCCTGTCGCCTTGAACAAGCTCTGCCTTGTCTGTAGCTCTGTTTAGTACTTTGCAGAATAGCAAATTGGAATTTTAAATATATTTAAGCTTGTTTGGTTCATGACCAGAAATCATGCTGCGACAGATTGGGGGTTCAGCCTATGTACAGCTAATGAATTCTGGTCAGTGTTAAGAAATTGCTGTATCATCAAATACCTTGGCATGCCAGAGTGAGAAAAGGCTGTGAAGGTTATTTCATGTAGTTTCAAAAGCAGGGGCCATTGAGGAGGTTCATTAAATTTTAACCATTTCCACTTAGATAGCAGCAGTTTGAGACATTGACATGATCACAGCTAAGTGAAACCATCCATTTCCCACCCCTATCCTGGCAACTAAGGTTTGGAAAAAGGTGAATTTCCAAACAAAAACCAGAGACGAAATCTGATGTTTCAGCTGTGTCATGGAAAAAAGGGAAACTTGTGGTTAGAGTGGTGAGAGACCTCCAGGCTCTAAGGAGCTGAAGGGCTGAAGGAGGTGCAGGTTGTGGCTTCTGTGGCTTGCTTCCAGCAGAGCCAGCTGGGTTTGTGTCAGCAGCTGTCTGCATCTCATCAGGGCAGAGAAAAGGGGCTCCCTCTTGTGCACCCCTCTGACTGCACAGATGGGTGGGTGAAGTTGGCATGGCAGGGAAAGGACAAGACTGGTGAGGGCAGCAGGCTTTCCAAGCAGTGTGGCTGAATGCAAACACAGACACCTCCTTACCTTTTGAGAAAAAAAGAAGGTAGGAGTTTAGAGGGAATCTGAACTGCAAAGTGAATGATTTGAGGAGAACAAAGGTTTTGTATGTTGATGTGGTCTCTTTACTTGAAGGAGGAGTTGAAGGAGAAAAATTCTGCCAAGGACAGAGAATTTCTTTGTGAATGAGAGAATGGTCTCTGCTATCTTCTGAAGTAGATTCAAATAGAAATTGGAAATGTATTAAAAAGCTGAAGCAGAGTAAAGCATATGAATGTTTTTACTTTTAGCCAGCTCTTCATATTTCTGATGGTAAATAAGTGATTTTGGAATTCTGGCAATATTTGTGCATTTATTTATTCAGTACATCTTCCTGAAGGACTGCCCCTGCCTGAGTAGTAAGGGCAAAATGTCCTGTGTGTTAAGTATCCATGAAAGGGTGCATGAAACCGAGAACTTTGACATGGAACTAAACCATTTTATCTGACTGGGTTCATTTTTCCAGTTATGGTGTTAAAATTTTTACCTTGCCTCTGGAATAATGGTAAATTCCTCTCCTTTCAACTGACACTCACAGCTGCTCCATGGGCTGCCATGGAGATGTATTTTTGCAGTGTGAGGTACTTGCTCCTGTGCAGCAATTTATTTTTGTTTTATAATGGCAGGTTTCAATTGCAAATTTCTAGGATCAAAGCTAAGATAATACCAATTCTATGCTCAAATGTGAATAGAGAAGAACTTCAGTTGTTATTATGTACACTGAGGAACTGATTCTGAAACAGATGATTTTCTTTTTCCAAGTACACTTAAATCCAATTAAAAGATATTAATTGGAAGTAATTTCACAAAACAAAATATGAATAACTTTTAATCTTCTTGTTTGGATTTATCTCTGTAATTGCAGGACATGATACTAAGACTATGCCAGTCAGTCAGGGTTTGAACTGTAGCTATTGTGTCAATGTGTGATCAGGAAAAATCCTATTCCTGTATAAAAAGTTTAAGTTTATGGCAGTTTAGGATTAATATTTCTTAAAGAGGGATAATGTAATTTAATATAAGGGTAGTCCTTGTAGTAAATATTGAAAATATGCTTGTTTAGAGATACTCTCAATAATACTTGGAGTCCAAGTTCAAAAGTTCCAGAAATATGCAGATTTCATATTTCTCTATAAAAAGCTTTATTATAGGTTCATTAAGAATCATTAAGGGACTGTACACTGTTTCTTATTAGTGAAATTGTTTTCAGAATTACTTACCAACGTTGTCAACATTTATGTGTCTGAAAGTAAAATATCTTGTTAAAACAGTAGTAGAAGCACAAACTAAAACAATTATCTAATTTTTTTTATTTGCAGCTGATTATAGTCAGTGCTGCTTATAGTTAAAATGTAACGGAAGAGGAATTGGCAGTAATTATCAAGTAGCATATTTTAAATTATATTACTCTAATATTTTGCCTAATTAGAATTCTGGAATTTTAATTTCTCAGTGAAAAACTCCCTGTGTAGTAGTTTGTCTTGAATTTGTGCAAATATATAAGATTAAATAAAATAAAGTTTTCATGTTCCCAAGAAACTTAGTCAAAGGAATAATTGAGGAGAGGATAATTAAATGGTTGGAATGGTTGGAATTCCATTACAGGTGAGCACTCCCGCTTCAGTTCTTCAGAATGTTGTCGAGTTTGTTTTTCTCTTATTTACCACACATGATTTATTTAGGTCTTCTCTGGTTGCAGATCGTTTTAAACTTTACCACCATGGACCTTTACAAGAGCAGTCTCTGTTGGTACGACTATATTGAAGTAAGAGATGGCTACTGGAGAAAATCCCCTCTGCTTGGTATGCAACTGTTAAACGCTGCACTGTCCACTGCTCCCCACTCACTGGGCTCAGTGGACCTGCTATTGAACCCACAGCAAACTTCTTGGGTTTCAGGTGTCTAGAATGGATCTAAACTTGGGGATGGGAAAAAAACCCCTCTAAATGGTCTTGACTTCAAGCGTCAAACCTTCCTTTCACTGCAGCTTGCTATTATTCAGCTGCAAGTGTGGAAAGATGGCAACTATAAAATCTGCAAGATTTTGCTTTGCTTATGGATATTGAATTATGAAGCTGCCTTTTTTTTTTTTTTTCCAGAGAAATAGGGAAGAAGTTTACAGACAAATCTATAGAGCATGTGATGGGAGATTCATAGGTCATGTGATGAGAACATGCATCTTCTGTAGAGCTGTTGTTACGAGCTCTGTGCCTGTACCTTTAAGATTTGAGGAAGATTGCTTCTCTTTGTTCCTTGTGTGTCCTTTCCTGCTCTTGCAGAAAAGACAAATGCAAAGCAATAATGAATTAAGTTTGAGTTGCAACCGAAATGTAAAAGCTGCAGTCATCCTATTTTAATTCAGAAGGTTGGTGGGAAGATTTTACCTCCCATAATGCTGGTGCCCAGATACAGAGGACAGCTAACAGGAATGTCTACTTTCTTGGTGTTGAACAAAAAATAAAGAAACAGTTAAGATCAGACAGTAATTATCCTCTTCTCCTGTTCTCTACCAACTAGAAAAACAGAAATTTTACCTACCTAGGCAGACTTTAAGAGGGTAATGTAGAATAGGTCATTTAGATGTTACTTTTAAAAATCTCTTTGGCCCTTTGGCTCAATCAGTTGTAGTTGTATTACTGTGACCTACATTTGTTCCATTTTAATATTAGTACTCCTTTTCCCCTTCCAAAATGCATGTGTTCGTATGTATATAAACAACCTCTAACAATATTTTTTTCATTAATTCCTCTAAGGTTTTACGCTTAGACTTGTGAGCCTGACTGCAATAAAAAGTTCTGAAAGCTTTATAATAAAATCTTTGTGTGTTAGGTCCTGCTCTGCAGAAACACATGTGCTTAACCATAGGCATATGAATAGTTCCACTGAGCTGGTTCTGCTACTTCTGCCTATAATGTTAAACACTTGTATAAATGTTTGCAGCATTTGGCTTCAGAGGCGGCAGAAAATGCAGTTACTGGTTGCATGTTTTTAGGCAGGTTTTGTGGTGACAAACTGCCAGAAGTGCTCACATCCACCGACAGCCGGATGTGGATTGAGTTCCGCAGCAGCAGCAACTGGGTTGGGAAGGGTTTTGCAGCTGTTTATGAAGGTAAGCCTCTTATAGATTAAAAATAATTTGGTTATGGAAGAATAATATTAACCAGATACCTTTTAAATTAACCATCCCCCACCAAAACTAACATATGAAATTAGTATTTTACCACTAAGAGACAGTAGGTGCTAAATTACTAGAGGGGGAATTTGAAACTCCTCCCATGATCAGATTTCAGCCGAGCTCTTTGTCAGGGAAATCACTATCACATATTATCATTGTGATAATAATCATAAACACTTTTTACTGGTCTTTAATTTAGTAAATATGCATGTTCTTGGACTTCGTGTTTGCAGAGATTTCTGTGTGTACTTTCTGTTACTGATTGCAAGCTTGAAGTGATAAACTGTAGGTTAAATGCATAGATCATTATAAAATATGAGATTTTGCTTTCATTTGTCTATTTCTAAAGGTTAGTAAATATCAATGAAGAATGTTTATTAGGTATATTTCAAGAGTGAACAAAAATTTAATTATGTTGACTCTTTAAATATATTCTGTAAAATGTATAGATTCAGATTATCCATAATTACAAATTCATCCTCAACACTGTAGACGTGTTTAGAGCTATTAGATATGCTAAATTATATTTGCTAACTAAAGTACATATAATGATTTAAATCAATTGTGTTTTCAATAATTTATCCTTGGTAGATTTAAGTACTATCCAGAACCATTTTATTACTAGTTTTGAAAATGGAAGCATATGATGTCACTTTGGGCATGGGGAAATTACAGAAAGTGTAATTATTGACAGTAAAATGTTATGCCTTTATCAGCTATTTGTGGAGGTGAAATCCACAAAAATGAAGGCCAGATCCAGTCTCCCAATTATCCTGATGACTACAGACCAATGAAGGAATGTGTGTGGAAAATAACAGTGTCTGAAAACTACAATGTAGGATTAACCTTTCAAGCATTTGAGGTAAAGCCTTTTAACTAATCTCAGAGGAGCACCTAATGGCTAAGTGTCAGTGAAATTTAAAGGAGTATTTATTAAACTGTGAATGAATTTGAGTTCTCTATGAAAAATTACCTCCATAATCTGTGAAAGTTTCTCTTCCCCAGAAATTTTCAAAATTATAGGTTTTTTATGTAATCTCTAATATTTTAATTAGAATGTTAAAATTACTGAAGATAGTCACATTTTACCAAGTACATCGTCTAGCTCAGCAAGGTTCCTTCAATATTCTGTTAAATAACCAGGACTTTTTATTTTTTGCTAAATCTTATTGTCAAAAATGAATGTGTGGCTGGAGAAAAAAACCACTGTGTTCTTTGGCCTCTGCTTTGAAAAGGAAAAAACCCTAAAACTAATATTCAGATCAAAAACTTATGTTTAGTGAGGAAAGAATAAAAGATGTGGTGAGTCGTCATATCTGTATGTCTTTAGTGTCCATCATGCTGTGTATAACATTACTAAACTATGGCAAACTATTACATAAAAAAGAAAGAGTAATATTTCATGTCTGTTTTATTCCTGCACAATACACTGGCTTCAACTTTGTAGATAAATTTCGGAGAATACTTTGAGTTGATTTGTTTTCTTTGAGTATGCTTCAGTAGTAAGGGCATGAAGAACACTTTTTAAAAATCTAGACTTTTTGCCTTTATGTTGTACCTAGATCTAAATACAGGTATAGTAAACAGAGCTGTAATTTCCAACCTGACACTTTAGTCTTGCAGGCAGACTTCAGGGTTATGGCACATTTTTTCAATGATTGGTAGAAAGATTTGAGACAATAAGGGACTAGGACTTTATCAGCAATTATGAATATAAAATATCAAAGTGTTATTATTATCATAGATTATACTTAATTTTCCTTTTTTTTTTTCAATGCTGAATTAATGTCAGTTCTAGTGCAGACAAGATCAGCTTCCCCTGATCTTCTGAGTCTGCCTGATCTGGCTCAAGACTACTTACCATAGTTGTTAGTCTCTTTATTTAAGCCCTGTTGAAAATGAATGTTTTGAGTACCTTTTATATAATTTACTGACTAGATGTGGAGCTTTTCTAGTCTGCCATTGGTGGTCAGCATTTCTTAATGTGATGGCAAGGGAATTGGCCCTATTCCTCTGCAAGAGAGACTTGCTGCAATATTTGGTCTGGATGCAGTTGGTCAGCAATGGTCTGCACGTGCTTGAACTGACCTCAGTTCAGTATCCTCGCTGGGAGAATCAAACATCTCTCCCTATCTTTCAGGACCTTTTTCTAATCACCAAGTTAGGGACTATTTACAAATGTGAGGATGGCATGCTTTTGCCTCACCATACAGGAAATAACCAGAAGTAAAGGACCAGCAAACAGCAGAACGTTTTAGTAGACAAGATTAGGGCCTTAGGAAGAAGTGTCCAGTTTTTCCTCCAGACTGTTTAGTATTATGGCACTCTCTAGAGGTGAGACAAGTGGACTAGCACCTCATAAGAAGAAGGAGGAAATTGAGCAGAAATATAGTCGGGACAGTCTCAAATTGGGACTTATACTTTGCGTGTTTTGAAAAGAAAAAAGAATTCCAACAGTAGGGACTTGAAATGCTTTCCAGGGAGGGTGTGAGCTGTAATTCCAGAGTGGCAAGATGCCCTTGAGCACCAAATGAGGCACCCCAGGCAGGCACAAGACTGTTATATCTGTCTTTGTGGCACCTCTTACTGGCTCATCCACTGGGCTCTCTGCTGAGGATGGGAGTTGCTTTGGGAGCTGCTCTGGAGTGCCTGGACATTCAGCACTGATTTCCATTTCTGCTCCCAGCTCTTGGAGATAGGTGTTCTGGTTTTTGGTACTGAGTCCCACTCTGGACTGAATCCTTGGTGCGCTGCCCAGTAAAACAAAAAGTTGCTTAAAAATCACTGTTCTTGGTGCCAGCTGAGATAGAAAAAAGTAAATGTCAGGCCAGAGAGTTATTGCAGTGTGTTTGTGAGAAAATTACTTCTCTGTGTTCTGAAAGGTACAGTTAAGTAAGGGGAATTCTCATTATCCCTATGTAATACTAGGAAAAAAAACCCTGTATAAATAACCTTCATTCTGAAATGAAAGCACTAGGGAAACTGAGAATTTCAAGCTGTATCAATGAGTCATCTTGTTTTGCCTGCTGTGGGCAACACATTTTCCACTGAGTGCAGGATTACACTTTCTTATTTGGCTGCTATAATTTCCACTGTCTGTGTGAGAGAAGAGATGTTGGGACTGGGAACTCCATATTTTTCATTGTGACAGTCACCTTTTTAGTATTGTTCTTTCAAAATTAGCAGGGTTTTTTTGTTAGTTTGTTTGCTTTTGTATTTAAGAACCTTTTTTGGCATGCAGTCTCACCAGCTAAAAAAATCCAGAGGGTTTGTAGAGAAGATTCATATTAATCTTCCTCATTTGAGTGACCTTGATAAACTCTGTGCAGATAGCTTATTATAGCAGATAATTTAAATTATTTTTATATAAATCAGGAAATAAAATTTCTCTGATCTACTGATTTCACTAGGCATATATTTCACCTTTTATGACTGAAGTAGGCAGATATGTTTACCTGTATTGCAGTTTGACTTTATGAACAAAAAATTAACAATGACAAAAAATAATGTAAAGATTTTTACTGCAATAGAATTGCTCCTAGATTTGCCCTTCATATCCTTTTTCTCTTTTTTTTGGGTTCAGTTTTAGGGTGGTTTTTTTGTTTATTTTAATTTGATTTTTTATCTTTTTTCCTGTTGGAGGAGTGCTAGAAGACAAAGATACTATGGATGTGTATTTGTTTGGGTTTTTTGGTTTGGTTGGTTTGTTGTTGTTTTTCTAAACCTGAAACTACCTATGAGACATTTTTTTGAGATGAGATGTAGAGAATGTCTCTGGCTTACCATTTCTCTGGGAAGTTTCATAGTTTTCCTGCTCTTCTGTGCCTGCTTTAGTAATTTTTCTGACATTTTCTCAACTTAGTTCTCTGATGCCATTCAAATTCTATGTTTCTTCTAAGGCCTTCAGGAGCTGAGGTTATCTTTCAGTTTCCTATAGGAAATGCATTTTTCTGTAAAAAAATTTTAGATATGATTTCTTTTTTAAAATTTGCTAATATTCTGTGTATTTCTTCTCATGAGCATGTAGTATCATGTGAATATCTTGTGAAATTTTAGTGCTTCAGTAAACAAGATTTATGGGATCAGTCCAGTTACAGCCAAACTCACCAGGGGCTCCTTCATTAACTGAAAGAGATTTTCCTCGAAGAACAAATAGGAAGTAGGAAAAATAAGAAAAATAGGAAATATAGGAGGAAGCAGGAGGAATAAGAGACTATTGCAAGTGCAATAGACCTTTGTATGGCAGTGTTCCCAGATGAGAGTGCCACATAATCTTAAAACTTGAGGTACGGGAAAAAAACCTCACATTTTATAATTTCTTTCATCAATTACCAAGTACCAGTTTTTTCTCAAAACCACAATAATTATCTGTTAGGTTATATATAGGTGTAACACTTCAATCCCTTAATATTGATAATGCTGGCATCACTTGCACTAGTAGTAAACTAAATATAAGTGAATATGGTAGAACAGCCACCTTTCAAATGGGTTTTTTTGAAACTCAGTCTTTTTTTTGAAACTTTGCAAGTTGGTTGATTATTATAGTTGTAGCAAGTTAGAAACTTACTCCTATACAAAATGTATTTTTAGCTGTTCTCTTCTGCCCAAAACGAAGTGATCCTTAGAAAAGAAATAACTAATTCACCTCAATGGAAATTTGGCACATGTAACTCAGAGCCACACTGGGCTGGTGGATAATCATAATTTCCATATTGCCCATAAAAAATGGAAACATGGGAAAAAACCGGATGTTAATTAAATGTCTTAAGTACTGAAATGACCACAGATGTGTGGGGAAAATGCACAATTCCTTCATTGATATTAGTGAGCTTTGGACCAGCTCACTTCTCGATTTTTACAGAGATAACAAGGCAGACTTTATTTCAAATTGGAATATGATGTCATGAATTTATTATTTAGGTTAATGAAAATTTGGAATTGGTATTGTCAAAAACTTACCAGTGCTCATGTACTGAATTAGTTGCATACAATTGCCACTAAAATCAACAATAGGTGGTTGTATCCCAAATCTTCCTGGCTTTCCTCACTCATTCCCAGACTCAGATTTTTCCCAGAAAAATTCCTGATCAAAAATCTAGGAAATTACAGTAAATGGCAATATGGTTTGTGACAGAGGAGTGGGTGGGAGCAAATTATGCATGTAAATGCCTGGAGAATTGGAAAGTTGGAAAGAAGACAGAGAAATGTTGCGTGTAAGTGCCATATTTTGATATTTTGATGCCACAAATATGGCACAAAATCAAACAGTTCCTTCCTCCCAAATTTTCCTTTTACATAAGAAATATTAATGTGCTTAATGGAAGTTCCTTAGTCTGTGATGATTCCTGAGCTTCATGTTGGTCGTGGTGCACAAGTAGAGCAGAGAACAGGTGGCTACTTCTGGGTACTGTGAAGCTTAGGTGCAAGAAAAACTCTCTGGAGAGCAAATGTAGACTTTTCTGGGCTTAGTTTAGACTTCTTTATTGATTTAACAGAATATGGATGTGCTGAATTGGATTTGAGGCTTTCTCCAACCCTTCTACTTGACTGTGATCCTGTTACCCTCCCCATCCTCTCCATCCCTAAGCTTGCCTCTCCCAATTCAGCTAGTTAGTTTAAAAAGAGTGTTTTTATAGGAATTATTTTTGAATGCTTGGATCTAGTTAATTCTTTTATTAAATAAGACTGAGCGATGTGAAATATTCCAACAGTAAAATGACCCTGCTCAAGAGGGTTTTTAATTTTCTTGAGAAAGACACACTCTCAATAAAGACAAGCATTGTAAATTATCTATCTTATGGACAAGGTCATATTTGGGCTGCTACTGCTTTCCTCTCTGGTGCAATTCCCGTTCTGATGGACTCTGCAAATAATATTATGTAAGGAGCACAAGGCTCACTACTCAAGCAGACATGCACACATGCCCACTCACATATTAGTCTGTGTTTCAATGTCATCCAGCAGAAAGTTTAAATGGAAAGGGAAATTTTCAGTTGCTCTTCCTTATGCACGGCAATTTTTTACCTTTATCCTGCAACATTAGGGAGCAGTGACAAATGCAAAATTTTGCTCTGTCTGGATGATAAAAGGAGATTCCAAAAATCTTATCATATTGTTGAAATTTGAACTTTTTAATATTGCTAAAACAGTGAATATTTCTGACTTGTTTCATTTCTGAGCCATTAATCTTCTTTAATTGAGTGTACATGACAAAAGAGGACTTGACTTGAGATGAGAGTAGAAGTTTAACAGAGCACTAGGAAGTTTAGAGGTGAGCATGTCTTTTTTAGGTTTTTTTTCCCAGTTAGGCTGTTGTGTCCTTAGTAACATTTCAGTATATTTTTTTTGTGCAGAAAACAAGTATAGTTAAAATCCATTCGATGATGTTCATTCATCTTTCTGCTGCTTGAACCCTAATCAGAGACCTTAACCTTAACTTTGAAAAAAATTAAATTCTTTTTGTTATCTGCCTGATATTTGTGGTCAAGTTCAGGTAGGTAATTTTGAAAATTATGTTTTACAGATTGAAAGACATGACAACTGTGCGTATGACTACTTGGAAATCCGAGATGGAGCAAATGAGAACAGTCCTTTGATTGGTCACTTTTGTGGGTATGACAAGCCAGAAGACATTAGATCTACCTCTAATACCCTGTGGATGAAGTTTGTTTCTGATGGAACTGTTAATAAAGCAGGGTTTGCAGCTAACTTTTTTAAAGGTAAGTGTTAAAATATATTTTGAGAGTTATGAGCAGCTTATCACTTCTTCTTGGACGAGAAAATTATGAAGAGATATTAAAAATATTTCTCAATCTTTTTTTTTGCCACTAGAATGAATAGAATGATTCTTCCTGGGCATAAAAATTATTCAAAACAAAATAATAGATGTTTTTGAATCTCCTAGTAAAATGTGTCCAAAGACTGAAGGAACATATTCAGCACAACTTTCTACTGTCTTCAGGTTCAGTTAATCAACTTAGTTCTGAAACATAACCTAATTTTGAAAAATGGCACATTTTTTACATTGTGCTATTAAATATAAAGTTAAACAATGTAATTGCAAGTGGCTTTTTTTTTTTCCTGTTTAAGTTTTTTTTCCTTTTCTTTGTCTAAATCTTGTCAGTTTTTTTCTGATCTATTTTCTGGGTTGGTCTGCTTTATTACTCTCTGTAAGGAGGGAAAAAAACCAAAAAAGAGATCAGAAATCATATTGAGCAATAACCTCATAGTCTTCTGTGAAGCTTAGGTGCAAGAAATGGTGTTTTTTGGGGAGAGGAGAGTGTCATACAACTGCACAAAATGGCTGAAGCATTTGATACATGGAAAGTTTGTAATTTGCACACGGTGCTGCTGGTGGCACAATTAAAGCCACTGGCAGTGGTGTGGCCATGGTGATACCTGAAATACAGGTCATGCCACCAGGAAAACCTTTTTATTCTTTTGTAAAGTAACCATGGCTTTTCTAATCCCAACTGATAGTTTTCATTGTAGGCAATTATAATTTTGAAGGCAATAGGCATGAGAGTAGGAGCTCTTATTTTTTTCCCTAAGAAATTACTTTTCCTGGTGTAAGAAAATAATATTCCAGCATCTTAGGAATATTTCAGTGATAAATCTCATGGGAATGTTTCAGAGCTAGCAGAGAGAACACACAATTCCTTTCCCTCCCCCAGCCCTGATTCATCTTGTTCCTTTTAATATCAGTAGAATAAAAACCTAGGATTTGAGGATTCTGTTAATCTGTTTTTGAGTATGAATTCAGGATAATGTACAGATTGATTCTGAGGGAGATAAAGTGACCTTCAATTGACCCTACTGTGGATTTTCAATCTTTCCTTCAATACTTTGTACAATCTTTAGATTATAGCTGCCTGAATTACTGTATGCTGCACACAAAGTGCTTATAAATTAGTTCTGCAGCTGTTAGTAGACATTGTAAAAAAAAGAAAAAAAACAAAAAACAAACAGAACAACCCAACAAAGAAACCACACCCCACATAGGAAAAATTTTTATTTTCTCTATTGCAGGTCTCCTTAGCATTTGAAAATCCTCTAGTCAGTAACCACAGTGGTTTACACAGTGCATCTTATAATGGCATGCATATAGCTTTCTGGGTTACTATTGATCCAGCAGTTACAGCTGAGGAAGGTAATTATTTAACACATTTTTGCATTCTTGCCTGTCTTGGCAGAGGAAGATGAATGTGCCAAACCTGACAATGGGGGCTGTGAGCAGCGCTGTGTGAATACCCTGGGCAGTTACCAGTGCGCCTGCGATCCTGGCTACGAACTTGGTCCTGACAAGAAGAGTTGTGAAGGTACAGTGTGCTGCTGTCTTATGGGCTCTTAAAGCTCTCAGAGTGCCATGGCCTGAATGAAATGCTACACATCTCTTGGTCTCTGTCTGAACAGCATGAGATCTGTGGAACCCAACCCAGAAAAGCAATGCTGTCCTTTTAGTAGTCATGCCAGAGCCAGAGCCATGTTTGTCCCGTGTCCATCAGCAATTTCATTTTGCAGATTTTGCTGTTAGTCAATCAGGAATGGTGCAAAGCAGGGCTCCATACCACTTATTACACTATTCATACTCACTAAAGCAAAGTCTCTCAAGGGGACTATTACCAGCAGAGTATGTGCCACTTTCTCAGATTCAGTGTTTAACGACCCCTCAGGCACCTCTGACTGGGATGTGCCTGGGAATCTGGCAGGTCTAGAAGAGCAAGGTCCTATATTTTAGCTCAGAGGAATCCTCCCCACTCGTAGTCACACTGTGGACTTTTCTTAATTTTCAGGGTGAGCAAAGTGTGTTCAAATAAGCATTTGGAGAAAAAAGAAAGATAAGCGGAAGTCCTGTAAACATAGGATTGAACTGAGATAAGATTTTGCATTCTATTCATATTTCATATCAAAGGAAAGAACCATAAACTCTTGATCATTATGCACCAAGTGTTGTTTGATTTTTACTCATAGACACCAATAAATCAAAGGATAGCACAAATTTATTCTTAGCTCATCTTTTTGACTAGTGATGAAAGTTGGGGTGCTTGGAGTCCTGGTTTTCTTCTGATGTAATTCACTGGTCTCTCTTTTTTCTAATTTCCTGTCTTTAATTTATTATTTTTCACAGTTTGGGGTAATTTTGCCTGGTTTCTTTGCAATTCTTTCTTGTTATTTTGCTTTTGGATCTGCAGTGTTGGTTTTGGTTTTTTGTTTGTTGTATGTTTGTGTGAGCTGGTGGAAGTCGTAGATTAAAGGCATGTTAGATTGTGGCTCTCATCAAGCTGGCACAGGGTGTTTTTGGTTGTTTTTCCTCCCTCACCGACCTTTAGTGAAGAGAACATTGGAAAAGCAAGTTATTTGGATGCCTGCACATTAGATAGACAATAAGGAAATGAGTTCAATCAAAGGGAGGGCCATGAAGACAAAGGTTTGATCTCTGGGCTTTTGATCATCAGCCCAAATTTACATAAGGAATTGAGTTTAGTCTGCTTGCTGATTCAAGTCAGAATATTAGAGAAGTCTTTCAGAAGGCCCTTCTCTCTGCCTCTGAAAAACAGAAGAGAGGTACATTCCTGGCGCCCAAACAGTAAAACAACTCTGTCAAAAGAAGTTACTCTAAGCACTGCAGTGCAGTTTAGAGAAAAAACCATGAGCTATCCCTGAAAGTGTGTATGTGTTTGTTCCAGCTGAGGTGGCACTCACTGTGTGTAGATAGTACTTGGAACTGCTGAATCAAAATTACTGTGTAGTCACTGTGAGCATTAGTTCCTTGTTATCGTTTGGGCCGTTTGTGTGAGCTAGCTCTATTAATTCACGTGTGAGTAGAAGCCTCTAGTCAGAAACTTTGCCTTATACTTCACTGCAGTGTTGACATGCACCGAAATTTGTTTTATGATCTTCTAATCCAAGTCTCCCCCAATGGCAGCATATCAGAAAGGGTTAACATTTTCTTTTTTCACTATTTCCACATTTTCCACCCTTGCCTCAAGGATCAGTAGAACAATGTTCAGAAGCAGAAATTGAAATCTGGCAGTAGTTTCTCTGACCCAGATTGGATCATTTGAAGGGAAAGCTTGTGTCATCTGGATGCAGTCCTTAAAACTATGTCTTTTTTGATACACTGAGTTGTGACCCGAGGTCTTAGTTCAGCCATTCCCATCCGATTACTTTTACATGTTTATCAAGAAGTGTGCTGCATGGAAAACTAGGGACCAGGAGAAACACTGGTGTGTGTCTGAGTTGACAAAATGAGCCTTGACATAGTAACTGGTGAATTCTCCCAGCTGTGTTAGATGGAGTAGATGCAGTATGTGAGATCATCAGCTAGACTGCTATAGCCAGTTTTTAAAGCTTTCAGTGTTAGCGGAGAACAGTTGAGCAGAGCTCTTTGGAAGGAGATTTGTGGATGATTTCCAGTGCTGTCACAGTGCTGTAATGGTTATCAATGTAGCAGAGTGTGATTGAGAGCTTCTCTAAATCCCCTTACTTTCCTTTAAAAAAAAAAAAAAAAGCACAGATGGAAAAGATTAATGAGTTTATCCTTTGCTAGTTGAACTGCATTGAAGAACGTTGTATCGTATTTTTCTGTTTTATGGAGGTGATTATTTGGCATATACTTGGAAATAAGAGGCATTTTCTCTTTTAATTGAACATCCATGATTCAGCAAAAGTAATTGTGACTAAAGTGTATGTGACTGCTCTTCCAAGGAAGTGACCCTAGCTAGTGGGTTATGGGAGGCATATACAGCCATATGAACTGAGACAGGTAGGGCTGATTCTGCATCAGGAATGAAGGAGAGAAGCACACCCTAAGTATCCCTCTGTCAGAAGAGGGGTGGTCAAGGTCTTGGGGAGGGCGGTGAGGTCAGAGGACTTGCATGGGAAAGGCTGTGAGAGAATAACCAGAGTCTCTGGAGGGAGGGGAAAAGAATGAATATGATAACGCCTTGTGTAGTCCTGAAACTTATCTCTGCCCACAAACCTGCAAGCTGTTCATGATAGGGGCTGTCTCTTTCTCTTTGTTTGCACCAAGCATGATAAAGCAAGATTCTGATTAGTCTGTCTGGGCATTGCAGCACATAAGTAATGAGAGGACTGACTCTTCTTAGCATGTTTCTGTTTATAGTAAAACACACTGTCAGTCAAGAAATGATGTTCTCTTTTAATTTTACAGCTGCTTGTGGAGGACTCCTGACAAAGCTAAATGGGACTATAACCACACCAGGGTGGCCAAAAGAGTATCCTCCAAACAAAAACTGTGTGTGGCAGGTGGTTGCCCCAACACAATACCGAATTTCAATGAAGTTTGAGTTTTTTGAGTTAGAAGGGAATGAAGTAAGTAACCAAGAGCTGCACGATCTGTTACACTCTAAGTGGTTTCACAAACATTCAGAAATAGATATTGTCTTATAGAACCCTTGCTGACCTTTCATATGCTGACAATAAGCATGGATGTTCTTGTTTTCATTTTGGGACTGTTTCTGGATTCTTTCAAAACAAACATGGAAAGAATAGCTCTCTTTTACATATCATCTAAATGTATATGTATTACAAGAAATTTTAAAAAAATGTTCTCTGCTGAGTCTCAGCTGACTTTTTTATCAACAAAATAAAACAGAGCAAATGGGGCTGAAGCATATTGGAAAGAATTCAAGAGAAGAAAATCTGGAGAAACCAAATCATCTTTACAGACTGACTACAAAGAATACACATAAGCTGTGGTTAGTGATGGAGTGAGGGAGCATTTAAATCACTTACAAGTATCTCACAGAGGGAATAGTTTGAAGTGAGCAGTACCAGAAATAAGTCACGATAGAACAGCAGTTTTTGAGCTGGGCAACCCCCAGAGGCATGGGGGATCTTCTGCCCAGGTGGGAGGAGGGACAGGGCAGAGCCCTCCATGTGCTGAAGGACACTCCTTACAGCTTTAAACAAAGGGGTGGGGGCTGCAGTGCTTTTGGGATGAGAAGCAGTAAAATGTGGGTTTCAACATCCTTTTCACTTTTTGTTCTGCTTCGTAGGCAATTCTCTGTCATATCATTGAATTCCCTCACCACGCTCCAGCCATAACATGCTGTAACCACTGAGTTTAAATGCACATTTTTTACAGGCATTAAAAACACAAATCCCAGGATGTTATTTCTGACATTTCTATTTATTTCTAAATAAATTTGTAGTGATGTATTTAGTATAAAGATGGCCTACTTTTTAGGCAGAGGTATTTGAAGGTACAAAAGCGGGAGTTTGATTTATAACTAAGAACCAAACCAGCCATGACTTCTCTAAAATACCTCAGTATTATTTTCAGAGGCAACAATGTCAGATTTTTTTTCCTCCATAAGTTTTTGAAGTGGGTTCTCAAGTCCATGAAATTCCGATTTTCAGTGATGTATACTTTGCACTTATGTCCTGTAATCATTATGACTAGAAGTGCAAGAGATGTAAAAAAGCTTAAAAGTCCCAAAGAATTGAAATTTAATTACCATTTGAACAAGTCATAAAAACCTTTTTCTTGCACTTTCTTGGTACATGGGCAAGATTTGCAAGGAAAACACCTGGCATGTAATGAAGTGAAATCACTTCTCTAAGCTCATGAAAGACATTCAACATAAAGAGACAGAAAAATTCTGAATGTGTTTCAGCAATCAGAACTAGCATTTGATCATCTCATGTGCTACTAAATCTTGACTTCATACTGTTAAATAGTAGCATTAAGGACAGATGCCTGTGAAAATGAGAAGAAACATAATATCTGGAAAATTCTAAGATATTGCCTGAGTGCAGACATGAAATTTGTCAAGCAGTCTATTTTTTTTTATTTGTTATTGGAGGATTTATTTGTAGATTTATTTTATTTGTTGTAGGTCCTCCATTTATGACCAAATTTAGTATGTCTTTTACACTATTATAATTTTAATATTTTACATTGACATTGTGCAGTTTAACTTCTATTTTTTTTTCAGGGCAGTGTAGTATAGAGGAAGTTAGATCTATTTGAAATTCCATTTGATTTCTGATCTAAAGCTAGGCAACCATAAAAACTCACCACCATTACATTGCTGGAATTGGTGGGATTTATCAACGTAGTGAGCTATATTTGAAAATCACATGCACTATCAGAAATATGTCTTCCAATTAGTATAGATTAACATGTGGCAGTAACTCAAGAATCTTTGTGTTCTTTATACTGTACAGAAGGAGTTTTGACTGAATTAATCACTTTTAAACTCTGCCACATGTGAAAATTCTTCCGGTAACAATAGAAGTTTAATCTACATCTTCAGTGTATTATATTAAAACCAATTGGAAATTATGACAATTTTTCATAGAGACAGAGAACAACAAAGGCCAAAACATCCTTTTCTATTGTTCTCTTCCAGCTCCCCTGACACTTTTTTTTGACTAGACATTGCAATTTTTCAAATACAACTTGGATTTAATGGACCAATATAAGCTCTGTATGAATTCTCCTGGACAATATTCTCTCTTAAGCTATTAATTGCAGACAACTGGTACATTTTTGATTAAATGATTGATAGTTGAGCCTAAGAAGCTTAGAAGTTTTTGGCTGGATGGCTTTAAGTTGACCCAGGGATTATGTATTGAAAGTATCATTAGAACTAGACCTTGCATAAGGCTTTTTTTTTTATTACATTATATTACTTTATTTCTGATCTTTTAATAAAAATGGCATGCATCATGTTCCAAATTGTAGCTATGCTACTGTTGGTGAAAGTTGCATGGATTTAATAGTGGGAAGTTCTATATTTGGAAATAAATGAATATATCTTAAATATGTAATGATGAAAACTTACCTTGTAAGTTTCTAGGTGAAAATTAATATTTAAAAACATCTTCAAAATGCAAATAGTATAAGATTTGTAGGTTTGGGGTATGTGGTTTATAGCACACAGAGAGGTGTAATTTTTAGCATCAACATTTCTAGATTTTACTTTGCTGTCAATGGAATATTTGCTTTTGAAATGAAGTGGAAATGCTTTAAGTATCTTGAAATTTAGATATTAAACATGGGTCAACATCTATAAAAATATAATTTGGAACACAATTCATAGTAGAGCTATGTGTTAGTGACCTTAAAACATTCTTACCTATAATTAGCAAATGTAACAATTTAAAATGCTTTCAGAATCAGGAGAAAATGAAGAAGGATATTGGTCATTTATTATTCAGCAGTCATATACATACCCATCAGAATTCTGGCATTCATGAACAGCTTCATGCTTTTATTTTGATTAGCCAAATATTTTTTCTTTCATTCTTTTCTCAGGTTTGCAAGTATGATTACGTGGAGGTTCGCAGTGGCCTTTCTTCTGATTCCAAGCTGCATGGTAAATTCTGCGGTTCAGAAGTGCCTGAAGTTATCACCTCTCAGTACAACAACATGCGCATCGAGTTTCGCTCTGACAACACTGTCTCAAAAAAAGGCTTCAAGGCACACTTCTTCTCAGGTATGGAACAGTACCCTCATATACCTGTCAGTGCCTCTGGGTGTCCACTGACTGGGTGGAGTGACCACAATTTTGGCATGAAAATGAGTGGCTTCTTTGCTTATGGTTTTCCTGGTAGCTTTGAATTAGTATTATTTACATAAACATACACCACTCTCCTGTCTTAAAATATCATTCTGAATTGTAACGTCTGTAGAAAATATATTGAACATATCTATATGTACTTAAGTAAAAGCAGAAGCAAGAAAACTTTGTGAGATACAGAGGACAAAAGAAAATTTACTGTATTTCTATGTTTTATGAGATTTCTTTTATCCCAAGTTTTGTTGCTGTTTTTTTCAAATCCCAGTTGTAAAGTGATACGAATTGCACACTGTGTACTCTTATATTTTTTCTACTCAAGTCTCTTAATATATTCCATTTGTTGGGAAATTACCACTTTGTGGTACAACATTTGTTTAACATTATGGCTACATCTGTGCCAAACTTTGCACTTCTTAATGTTTAGCAGAAGAACAGGGTTTAAGATCTTGATCTTGCAAAAAAAACCCGTGTCTTTTTATTTATGAGTGTAATTTTACTGAGGGAGATCAGAGCGGTGGGAGTTTATATCGTATGAGGACTTACACTGTTGAATAAAGTTACACATAAGTGAAGCTTAAGATGTGAGGAAATATTTGCTCAACAGTGGCCTCTGCAATTACCCATTGAGTGTGGAATATAGAAATCTGGCTCTGGCAGGAGACCACTCGGTGTTTGTAGCAACAGTTTGCTTTGTGTTTTTCCTGCCTGTTTACACACACACATAGGGATAGGTAACTTACCTTGTGTAAAACAACAAAAAACAACAGAAAACACCAGTTCCATCTGCCCACCTCCCTAAACCAGATGTCAAACAGAAGAATCTGGGAATTGAATTGTACTCCATATTTTTTTATAGCAGTGAAAATTCTGAACCTGGAGAATCCTGATTATTCTTTACTTAGCATGTAGTAAAATATACTACCATTATTACCACTTACTTGCTAAAATATTTTATCAAAACTGAAATGAAATGGTTTTTCATTGATGACTGCTGAGAATGACTAATGAGAATCTGTAGAATGTGTAAGGAATATGGTTTGAAAAATGAAAAAATATCTACCAAGGCAAAAAGTTTAGATTTTCAGTGTTTTCTTATTATGACTATTTTGATGCTTTTATTAAGCAACTATGAAATATGGAAAGAGGAGTTTTGTCTCATACAAAGACATAAAAAAGATTTGATCTCTTTTAAGTATATCTCTTTCCTAGTAACCACATTTCTCTGGTCATAATGTTCCAAAGATACATCTTTACTTTTAGTAACACTATCTACTTTTAAATTTATGATTTACATTAGCAAGAAGCATTCAAGGTTTACTCATTATTTGTAGTAAATACATATGTGCACACAACAGAGCTTCCTCCTAGAAGCACACAGCTAGTCATTTTCTGTTGGTCTAGTTGTGCCAGCAGGAATTGTCACATTGTCTTTTTACAGGAATATATATTGACATGTTCAAGTTCTAAAGACTGCAAATGAAGTTTGTTGAATCTTTTTAGGATCTTACAGATATTTCAGATAAGACTAGCAATGATAGTGCAGTAATTTATATAAGCTCCATGGTTCAGAAGTTGTGTTTCCTGGACATCCTGGTCATTTATACATCTATAGTCAGTTAAATTTTGGTTTTCATTAAAGTAGTAGTTTATCTTCACATATGAATTTATTTCTTTTGCTCAAGTGACTTTCTTTAAATGAGTGGGTTCCACCATTGCGATATCTTGGGGAAAGACTAGACTGAAGGTCATGGATTACAAAGCATCAGGTTGTAATTATTCTGAACTAATTTTCCCTTGTATATTTCAGTTCTGACAGAACTGTTCTTATCATTCCCTCACAAGGTAATTTCAAAAAGAAATTTTTAAGTGATGTCATTGATCACAGAATAATTCTTTAGTCAGGGATAAGTTTGAACTAATGTATTTTTCAATAAATAGAAATGTGTTATGTGTCCTAGATATTATATATATCTAATCCCATTAAAAAAATAGTTTGTTATAAAAAGCCTTTGAATCTCTAAGTATGTCAATTTACTGAGTGCTTCATAACACATTCCTGCCAACATTTCATATGATTTCAAATGTCTGAATATAATATGAATATTTTATTTTTATTTTTTTCTGAACTGTCTTCCATTTGTTCAAATTTCTAGCAGATTCCATTCTTCTATGTCATCTGACTTTCATTGTTTGACTAGGCTTTCTGATTAAAACAGAAATTTTGTAATGCTTGAGAAAAATGAAACTTCTGAACTAAAAGTATCTAAAAAGAAGATGCCATCTCCAAATAATTAACCAGACATCTTAGGTCTGTCAGAAAACACTGTTACTTTCTTGTCCCTGAATTACTTTATATGGGCATAATATGCTATTCATCTGCCAATAAAGAACAGACTTGAGACTTCAAGTATTTTGACTTTTGGAGTTGATGGCAGAATTTTTCAGCTGATGAAGTGCTGTTTTTTGCCTGTTTATATGTATATTAAACTTCAGACTACAACAATTTT
Organism: Zonotrichia leucophrys gambelii; assembly: GCF_028769735.1. NCBI lineage: Eukaryota > Metazoa > Chordata > Aves > Passeriformes > Passerellidae > Zonotrichia > Zonotrichia leucophrys. The sequence goes on along the minus strand of NC_088173.1, from coordinate 20,151,384 downwards.
AGAATGATATCTGGGTAGAAATACTTTGACACTTGATTGCAGACATTTACCATTTTTATTAATTGAATCACAATAGATGTGAAGCACTTAGTTATAAAGACATAAATAATGACAAAAAATGTAATGAGTAAAACACTGCATCTTGCACTCTTTTCACCAGTAAAGGCCATATGCAATGCTTAGCAATATAGAAAGGTGGATAAGTTAAATTAATGTGAAGATTAGGAACTGAAAAATGTTCCCTAAGCACAGCCAAAGAACTACTCTTTTCTTCCGCAACTCTTGGTGGTGAATTCTGCACCACAGCTAGAGATGAGGAAGCATGGCCCAGCTCCAGCTCAGACGACAGAAAGCAGTTTTTGGGTGGTTGAAACCTGCTGTGATAAACTGTGAAAGCAAACAGTGACATAGGGCAACAGATGACCTGCATTAGGAAGGTATTTATGTTGATACAAGACAACATGTAATTATATTTTTGGCTGTAAAATAGTGCTAACAGCCAGACAGGTGCTACTGGAAAGTGAGAATTTTTTTTTCAGCATTCTGGAAAATTTACATTTGATAGGACAGTTCTGAAGAAAGCTCAGTTAGGAGTCTCTGCAGGATACTAGCTGAACTATGGAGACTCTATTGTATATTTATAATCAAGTTTCTCAGATAAAGAGAGGAAACTGGGGGTCGCTATATATTATTTAAAAGAAAAACTTTTAATAAAACTTCTTGGAATTGGATATTAGACTTCTAAATGAAAAACTTCCAATAATAAGTTTTTTATTCTTCTCCCTGTGTCTTTCTTATGTCCTCCTCTGTCTCCCGCTTTTGTTATAAGACCAAGGCCTTGGAGTAAGTCCCTGCAGGCAGGACTCAGCACACCCTACTGGGCCTGTAAGACTAGAGAAGTGTTAAATAATTTCAAAAATATAACAATTATATATATATATGTGTGTATATATATTTAAATACCCTTTTTTTCTGTGATCTTTCTGAAAAGATGACCTGAGGATTAGTCATAGCTTGTCATTAAACTGCTTCCATTTATCATAGGTTTCAGACTTACGTTAGTGTTTTAAGTAAACATGAGTGATTCTCTGCATAACATTCAAAATTACATGGGTTTTTTATATAATGTAAAAATGAGGTTTATCTTCTTGGTGGTGATTCATTGAGCAGTTAAAAAGAGAAAGCTAGACTGTTTCTAGCCTTGAACAAAAAGTCATCTCTGGTGCCATCCTGGTACATTTTTTCCACAGACAAGAAAGCTGCCTGCAAAGAGAAAATTTTTATTTTTGAATCTTGCAAGGACTTGGTGCAGGTCCCTTCAGGCCGAGTACATATTATTCACAGACTGGTGGCCTCTGAGGGTCTCAGAGGTACGACCATTTGTCCTCAGAATCATTCAGTCTATTATTTTCTTGAGAGTGGATCTTTCCTTCTGCTGTGTACTGAAAAAAGAAAGTAAAAGAAAGTATCCATTTAAAATTGGGGGTACTCATTTCCATCTGTCAGCATAACAAATGGCTTTGTTTTTACATGGCAAAACATTTGTTCTCCTAACTAATACAGACTAATTGTTGGGGTTTTTTTTCACAAATTTTTAAACTGGGCAATCAATTTGACAGAAAGTCTGTTCTCAGTTATGAAGTGTGAGGAAGGCTTGTTCAACAGTTGCATCCTTGATTAACTATGTACAAGTAATTATTGTAGCTCAAATGTGTTCCAAAACTTCTCCTTTGTACCTTCTGTCCATTATTTTATTTCTGAGGACATCCAATGTGGGACTATTTGCTTATGCACTTATCTCTCAAGAGATTATTTTGCAGAATATAAGCATATCTAATGTTAAAATACTTTTCAATGTTTTCATAGAGTTTGGTGGATGATGAAAATGGTCAGGGCTTTTATTTATTTAGAATTTGTGTACCTACTCTGTACTTGAAAGCCTAACTTAAATGCATTTTGAGCTTGCCTTCCTTTCCTTTTGTTATTCTGGTGGAAAATTTCAAACTAATGCTTAGGAGGGAAATATTGAAGAATTTTGTTCATAATAGTTCTAATTTCTCAGTTGATTGCTACTGTTCTTCACTTGCAATGTGAAGTGAAGTGTGTAGTGCTTGCTTTTGCAAAATTATGACTTTCATTAGACATTGCATAGAATTGCCCCCTCAGTTAGGGACTTGCTTTGCAAGGTGCATAAGCAGTGTATTGTGGAGCTTCTGTGCTTCCTTTCATCATCAAAATGACAAGTAGTATCTAACAAACACACTACAACAAGGTATCTATGTTTTCAGCTCTTTCTTAACCTTCAGATATGTTCACATTTGCAGAAAGCTTCCGAAAACTTTCAGTGCAAACAGATTTGAGAATTACAGTACAAAATGCAGTGGATGCTTGGGTTTGACTTGCAGAATTTACCTATAAATGCACATTATCATCTTGTATTGTAAGTGGAAGCTGATTTTTATGGAAAGACCTGCAAGTCAACAGGTCAAGTGCTGAAAAACATTTCGGCAGAGGAAGATGACGTGTATGCAATTACAATGCAAACTTCCTTTGTTGTGTTACTGAGTATGAGCATCAGAAAAGGCATGGAAAAAAATGCATGAGTAAGACAATGAAAAGAGACTTAAATCATCCATGGTGGCTTCTAATCTATAGAAATTCTTGCCATACCTGGTAAAGTGTGAAATATCACATTGCCTTGTTTGGACATAATGTTAACTGTTGCTTTCCAAGGTAAATAAGACTGTAGGGGTTAAATGGTCTGCATTCCAACCCACAACAACCAGACCTCTGGGATGACCAAAATTCCTTTGCTCTGTTTACTCCTCTCTTTTGCATGTTGAAATGGCACATTTAGTAAAATACAGAGGAGGTTTAATATGTCTGTGTTTATATACATATATATATATATATATATATATATATCTAAGAATGTATACATATGTGTTTGTGTGTACATGTATAGTTATGTAGATGTGCACGCATATATGCATGTATGTGTATACACATGTCAGGAGCAGTCTGCCTCTTTTAAAGGGACCAGCCTCACCTAAAGCAAGAGCAGCTGAATGACATAGAAGCATGGCAGCAGAGGCCTCTTGCTACTATGACAGCCTGTTAATCTAGTTTGGCTTTTTTCCATGCAATGAATTTGTAGCTGTTTAATGCAGGTCATATTTCCTCCACTACTCTCTGCTTTATTTCTAACACACTAAAAGCTCTTTTGAAGGATTATATGTTAATAAACAGAACTGCATGCTACATTGTAGCTCTTGAACTAACTAATGCCAAATTCTTTTTTTTTTTCTTTCAATGAAATGTTTTTCTTTTTGTGATGGTCTATAATGTCCAGCTTCATTAAAAGTAAAGCACACTGTCACTCTGCTGGGGGAAAAAGCCCAACTTATTAGAAAAGCCTATGTGAAATCTTTCTCTTCTTACATGTTTAATGTGTAGAAGTTGAAGTGTTTTTGATCTATGTGTTCCTTTCAAGATATCACTATTAAATTTGTGCAAATGGAATTTGCACAAAGCTGGAATAATATGTGTTGTCCTTAAACTACACTACCATTGTTTACTAAGATAAAACTGGATATTTATGAAACTTTTACCAGCTAGATCAGTTGAAAGAGTAAAAGCTGGTAAATCTCTTACCTCCTTTGTTCTAACTTGTTTTTTTACTAGTGTTCTTCTCCCTTAGGAACTAATGCTCAATTGCAAGAGAGATGAGACAGACTCTTTGTGCCACAGTGCAAGGCTGCAGGCTGAGCAAAGAGTGACCTAAAACAACGGCACCACACAAGTGCCTCACTGGGAAGAGTGACTGTGCTGTAGCTTATCCTGCTCCGGCCCCAGGCTCCGTGCTCCTCTTGGTAGCAAGGTCTGCTGGGAGCCGTGTGCTCACCTGGGCTTGTTGTGTGTTTTGTAGACAAGGATGAGTGTTCCAAGGACAACGGGGGCTGCCAGCACGAGTGCATCAACACAGTGGGAAGCTACGTCTGCCAGTGCCGGAACGGATTCGTGCTACACGAAAATAAACATGACTGCAAGGAAGGTGAGCAGAAGGCAGTGGAGTGGTTGGTTACACAACTGTCTCGCAGAAAGCTTTCTGCAGCTCTCCTTTCAAACAAAAGAAAGGAAAAAAAGTTCTTGCTAATGGGGTTTTAGACATTTGGGCTTAAACACAACAACATCCCTCCCCTTTCCCATCCCCTCCTTCCCAGCGTTTGTGTGGGCTGAGTTTGAGGTCCACAGGAATGAAGTTTGGAAAACTTGGGATCGTTGGCACAGAGTGCTACTTTCAATAGTTCTGTGAAGAGTAGATTATGTAAAGCTCTGATAAAGTATTTATCTAAGGCTGTATTAAACACAGGGGTAGAGTTTCTGGAGAGAAGCCTGGTAAAGTTGTGATTAGCTGCTATCAGTAGCAGTTAGTTTCCTCACAGCCAGGTTGAAACCATATCTACTCTTTCTGGGTTTGTTTTAGGCAAGAGATTCAGACAATCTACCCTCCAGCAAAGTCCTGAACATCTTTTTTCCTTTGTCTCTCTCAAGGTGGCTACCTTCAAGAAAACAATAGGTTTTGGGATTTAAGTAGAATTTAAATTCTTTGCAAATGAACCTCAAGTGTCCAATATAATGAGAGCTGCTGTAATGTCTCAATGTTTTCTAGCATGGATTTAATCTGAGAGCAAAGACATTCCCTTTGTGAATTATTTGCCTTTTCACTGGTTTTGGTTGCCTACTCTAAAAGGTTTTTTTTTCTTTTCAAAGAATTCTCTGATATTTAGAAAGCAGATTGAGATTGCTAAAAGTAAATACAAAAATGCCTTCTTTTAATTCTGGGTGCTAGTGGCTTAGTTGCAAATTCTGTGACTAAGCTGCTCTTTGTACATACTTAGAGTTTAGTCTTAGCTGTTCTCGCATTGTGTATATATTTACCTAGGAGCTGTGGTTTACAAATCAAATTGATTGCTCTGTAGCTGCAGTGAAAATTACCAATAAGAGAAAAAATAAATTGTTTGAGAAATTTCTTTTGAAGTTGGAGTAGTGAGATTTTCATATGGATTTACACACTTACTTGCATGTAGGGTGGGGGGAATGGGAAAGTACTTTATATTTATCTTATGTTTACTGCTAAATAAGACTTCTTCTGAAAAAAAGCCATCCATTGTAAACAGCAGTGTATGTTTCACAACAATCCATAAAGAAACATGCTGGATTAATGCTCTAAAGCACTTGCCTGAGGGGAATACTGTGCACTCTGAAATGCATGCTTACCTATCTTCTTAAAAATCCTTTCCACTTGATGGCTGCCCTGACAAAAAATAGTCCTTTGTTGACTACTTCTGAATGCTGACCCCCAGACTAACTGCTGCTATCCCTATTGGCACAGCTGAGTGTGAGCAGAAGATCCACAGTCCCAACGGCATCATCACGAGTCCCAACTGGCCTGACAAGTATCCCAGCAGGAAGGAGTGCACGTGGGAAATCAGTGCCACCCCTGGCCAGAGGGTCAAACTGGTGAGTCTCTGCTTTCCCTTCCTTTTCAGCTTTTCTTCCATCAAGTCAGCTTCTCAAATGACTGTTCAATGATATGAAACTTACTAGACTTTACTGTCAGTTTGCATCCCAGAGGCAAACTATTTTAAAAACTTGCTGAATCCTGTCCATTTCTGGCCAACAGGGACTACTCAATATCATAGAGTTGTGATTTAAGTTTATAGTGATTGGAAATATTCTCTACAGCAAAGGCAGGAGGAACGCTTTCCTCCTGTCAGACTTTACTATATCATTGTTGCAACTCATAAAACTTGTGCAAAGTTTTGGCAAATATGGCAGAAGCCATTTACACAAATTCCAATATATAGAAAAAGCAAAATTTTGAGTTATGAGCAGTCCTCTACACATACCTTTTCCTGTTCTGTTTTTTTGAGAAGGAAAAAAGATGCAAAAACCCTGAGAATCTGGATTTCTCATTTTAAAGTGGTTTCAAATTTTAACATAAGTAGAAGAGCAGCCTGGAGTAGATTTGTGAATTCTGTGTCCAGCTGGCTGAGGGCAGTGCTGGTGTCCAAAGACAGGCCTAGGAGAGCTTAGATAGCTTTGCAGGTTTACTGAGGTTATGTGGCCTCTGTATGAGGCCAAAGGCACAGTCTTGCCAATAGGGTTTTTGCTTTGAGCTCAGCCCCAGCATGTCTTCTGCAGCTTACTTGCAGGACAGCCATAACAAAAGCTGACGTTACATATATTTAAACTTCTTAAATTGATTTTTCAACTCTTTTGGAGCATATAAAGTTAAGGAGAGAGATATCTCTGTTTCAGAGGTAGAAACAATAGGCAGTACATGCGCAGGGATGAAGAGTGTATTCCAATCTCATAACTGCTGACCTTAGCAAATCCTAACCCCTTGTCCTGGTTTTGGCTGGGGTAGAATTAATTTTGTTCACAGTGGCTGGTATGGGCCTGTGGTTTGGATTTGTGCTGAACAATGTTGATAATACAGAGATGTTTTTGCTATTGCTAAGCAGGGCTTACACAGAACCAAGGCTTTTTCTGGTGGCAATGAAGCTGGGGTTGCAGAGAAAGCTGGGGGGAGACACAGCCAGGACAGGTGGCCCAAACTGACCACAGGGGTATTCCAGACCATAGACGTCATGCTCAGGATATCAAACTGGGGGAAGAAGGAGGAAGGGGATGGTATTTGGAATGGTGGTGGAGCGCTTGTGATGGCTGAACTCCTGCCTGCTCATGGGAAGCAGCAAATTCATTCCTTATTTTGCTTTACTTGTGTGAGCTGCTTTTGCTTTTCCTATTAAAATGTCTTCATCTCAGCCCACAAGTTTTCTATCTTTCATCTTTCCAATTCTCTCTCCAGTCCTACTGGTGGGGCAGTGAGCAAACAGCTGTGTGGGGCTTGGCTGCTGCCTGGGATTAAACCACTCCTATTAATGGTGCTGATATGGGATTGTGTATTGATCCTTGTTTGCCAAAAGTAAAACAGTTGAACTGTACTGGAAGGCATGGTGGTGGTGGAGAATGAGTGATGTGCATGCTCTGTCCATTCCAAGGGTTAAAAAATAGGTTTCTAAATCAAGCAGCCTTCTTACTGCTGCTTCTGAGCAAGTGGTCTTGGTACTGGCTGAATAAACTAAAGCCAGCCAGGTATAGGCATGTTACTGTAAAAGCTTTTCCAATACTTATACCCACAGCAGGCAAAATTCCAACATTCCAATATCTTCAGCCAAATATTCCACGGTCTACTTTAGAAAGAAAAGATATTTTAAATTGGCTTTTGCCAATGGAACTGCAAAAATATACAGAATTTTACTACATAGAATTTTCAACAGAAAACAATTCAACAGAATTACTTTAATTCAACAGAACAATTCAACAATAGAATTTTCAACTCCATGACTTAGGGTCTGAGATCTGCTCTTCTGTGCAAACCAGTAGGGTCAGTTACTAAATTCTGTGTGTTCAATATCTTTAAGTTGTGCAGTACAGCAAGGTCCCATGTCAATAATATTAACACCATAATTCCACATTGGATGATTAGTTTTTCTTTCACACAGTGTTTAAGTTTAATTTTCATAGTTTTCTTGTTCAAATTGATAAAGTGGATTGATTACTTCATGATAACAAACCACAAGAATTGTGAGGCTGTGCTTTCTTTTTCAAGATGGGGTGTATGTATGGAAACTAATCTTTTATTGTGATTGCCCTCACTCTGCTAACCATTGAAAAGTGTCTTCCTGAAAGGGCTAAATTCAAGTATTTGGTGCAATTAAAAGGCCTATGAAAAAAAAGGGTATGCACTTCAGAACTTTTAAATGAAGCATATAGATAAAGATGGCTTTGAAAATGTGCATAGCAGAGAGACTAATTTCCATGAGCTAATCAGCCGGATGTTTGTAAGAGACAGACTTAAGTGTCCCCTCCAGGCAGCTGTCCATAAGTGCCACCAACGTATCTACTTGGTTGAGTGCTGCAGATAGAAAGGGCTGGGTGGTCAGAAGCTATATGTAACATTTCTGAGTACCATTCCCACTAAGGAGACATATCACATGGAGTTAAAATAGTCATGGTGGGGGAGGAATTCAAAAGTATTTGTCCCAGGAAGAGAGGGTGTGATTTAATTATACTACAAACTTAATTAGATCATTTGTGAACTCTGTTGGCAACAACTATTGAGTTTTGGTTAAGGGAAGTTTATGTCAGTTCTCCTCTTTCAAACCTTCAAGGAACTGGCTGACCTTTAAAAAACTTAGACTGTCTTTTGGTATTTTAAAATATCAGACATTTTTTGATTTTAAAGGACTATGCGCATTAAGATCAGATTTTCCTTTAAAAAGCAAGTTTTCTTTGCATTCTCTTTGGAATTGCTAGAATAGATTGCTATACCCACAAAAGATTTAGGACTTTTTCTGGCCATGTTTGAGTGACCCAATATAACATGTACTGTGCTTCTGCAGGCTTGGGATTCCCAGTGAGAAGTCAAAGATTAAAAATAATAGGTGTGCCTTGCAGTTCATAATGAGATATACTTCCTGGAGAGGGTTGGTTTTGTTGGGGGTTTTTTCATGCTGGTGAGAAGTGAACAAAACAGATCTAATTTTCCTCTAAAAAAATGAATTTCTGCAGGCTGCTCTTGGATCATGCCTGTTGCTCCCATAGATTCCAAGTTGGCTTGATTCAACACTGTGTTTAAGTAACTCCCTTACCGAGACACAGTCTCTCAGCTTTCTGGGGTTTTCTTAATCCATCAGATTTTGTTTTGGTATGAATGACAACACATAGTTGGCATCATAAAAGTAGGATGGCTGACCACAATTTAAGAGCAGCAGGAGTGACGGCTGTACGGCTGTTTTCATTGCCTCTGCAGTTTTAATCCCGTAATGTAAACCCCAAACTTTCACCATGAAATGAACCTGCATTCGCTGCATCACACAGTTCTTCACATAAAATAAGCGCTATTCTGAGTATTGACGTTCTCTGGGGGAAAAAAAAATTGTGTTATCTCTTTAGGTCAGCTTTCAATATAAATTACCATTGCATTTCACACTCTCAGGGTTCCACAAGTGATTTGGTAGGTCAGATTTGTTTTTGTGTACCAGACAGAATGCTTAATTGTGATATTTGCTTGGTATTTGATAGTTCAGTTTTATTCCTTTTCTTAATTCTATTCTGTTTGGGTTATGGGGTTTTCTTTGGGGCCTTCTGGGGTTTATTTTCATAAACAATCAGCTACATGACTGCTCATGAAAGCATGTGTACTTGGTGGTTTTATGCTGTTTTGTTGAACAAAATATATTTTGAATTCCACTTTAAATTGTTGCTTACTCCATACAAAATTCACAAAGATGTATATTGCCTTCACACTGTTTACATGAGGAGAAATTACCAGATATTAAGCTTTGGGGTTGTTGAAATTTAGCCCTGGTCAAAAAGTCTTATCTGAAAAATCTTAGATGTCCCCTTGAAATAACTTCATTTATATCATTCTAGTCTTGGAAGATAGTCTTCCAGATCTGAAATGTGGGTATTAGTTGTATGTGTGTTAACAGTTTCTGTCAGGCATGGCATACACTTTTTGGAAATGCCTGAAGTTTGTTCCAACAAACAATTAACACAATTTTGTTGTTTCTCACAATGCTTTTGCTAGTAAAAATGTGACCTTGGCATGAAGGGTGAAGCCTGAAACATCATTAAGTTGTAAGAATAGGAAAAAAAATTTCTAAATAATAGATTAGAAAATACAACTTTCATCCATAAAACTTCATGTGGAAAAGTCATTCTCAGAGGCTTTAGTTGCAGTGTGATGTAGGTTTTAGAAAAGGGCAGGGGGGGACCCATTATACTTTGCAGATGTTTCAATCAATCCTCAACAATGCAAAGAATAGTAATTTCTGACTTTTTGCTGTTTTGAATGCTCTGTGAAATTTGGAATAATCCTAAAAACAGTGCAAATTTAGCAGAAAGGCAGTAGTATTCTAGATTTAATATTCTCTTATAGGTAGTAGTTGTTATAAAGATGCTAATCCCTTTCTGTATGAAGGATGATGCACTCTTGAAGTTCAGTGTCTTAATTTTTTTTCCAATAAAACTTCAATAAGATCAATATGTTATTCAACTCTACAGGCTTGTAGAAGCAGTAATGTTAAATCTGTCATTTTTACTGCTTCCTTGTATTCTACAACATGTTAACATATATAAGTATGTACCGTGAAAATACAGTCCCACAATGTGTAATTTTGCTTTTCTTTCCCCTAGACATTCAGTGAATTTGAAATAGAGCAACATCAAGAATGTGCTTATGACCACTTGGAAGTGTTTGATGGTGAAAGTGAAAAATCGCCAATCCTGGGACGCTTATGTGGCAATAAAATACCAGATCCTCTCATTGCTACTGGAAACAAAATGTTCCTCCGCTTTATTTCTGATGCTTCAGTTCAAAGAAAAGGCTTCCAAGCAACTCACTCTACAGGTCAGAGATCAGGGTGTGCTTTTTACTAATAACTTACCATTGGTAGGAGTGGGATGAATTCGCAGATGTAACAGCTGTATCTAATGAGGCCTTAAACCCAGTAGGAAAAGTCTGAGATTGCAGAAAGTATTCTCTAATATTTTAGATATTCCTTTCTCCCCTGTCTCTCCCTCATAGGTGAGAAATTAAAAGGTGTTGAAACAGAGTCAAATAAGAAATGAGGTTCCTCAGGATTCATGACTTGAGATCATAAAATATTGAATATCTTTTCACTGCATTTGTAATGACAACACTTAACTGAGACATGTGATGCACCTCCATTACTTTCCTGTTCTAACTTAAACAAAAATCTGGGTTTCATATAAACAGATATTTCTTTCCTGTAGTGCTTAAAAGGAAAGACAAACCAAAGAAGAATAAGGAAAAAACAACATTAAAGACTTTTTAGGACCTTTAGAATATAATGTATAATATAATATTTACCATTCAATTTTCTTGTTTGGCAGAAGTCATTGAAGTTGGAAACAGTGGTTTGTAATTGCATTTATAGAGTTTTTGGGACATTTTCAGTGTAAACATTTTTCCCCTGATGTTGCTTGGCTTACAGTGGCCTCTAGTGCTGAACCTCTGAACATCCAGTGCCTGCAGTAAAACAAGGGGATTTGGGGCATTTTGACGTTTATTTTAATCTTCAATTATAATGTCTGTCTTTACCTTCCAGAGTTCATTCTTATTTATCCAGGAAATGAATAATTCAGAAAATAGTTCATAAATATATCTTCTAGGAGATAAGTTTTAATGACAGGCAATAGTTGTGAATAGAATTATAAAGGTAGTGAGTTTTATTACATTGTAATAAAATCTAATAATATATAATGATATATATTACATAAAATATAATATTATTTATTATAGATACATATAATTATATTAATAATATATTATCTATATAATATATAATAATGTAATTGCAATATTACAAGGTTAGTGTAATATGATATTACCCAAAATATCCATCAAGTTGATGTGTAATGCTCAGCTAAAAAATCCTCATATATATCAGTGCTGGCATTTTGTCTTGTTTTTCCTTTTGATTTGTTCTGAATAATTCAAAATCTTTAGTAATTTAATTTCCCTTTCTGAGAAAGACAGTAGACAACAGTATATGAAATCTTTATGCTCTGGGCCTTGAAAGTGAACAGTTTAGCTACCTGTAACTCAGTTTGTTTTCCTTGTGAAAAATCCTGTTTTACAAGCATGCAATGTTTTGCTTTCCCTACTACAGTAACATTTTCCCTTAGATGAAAATTTTGATAGAAGTAATAATTACCCATTTTTAATTACCTTAGGGTATATAATTAAAGGTCAGAACTCTTGCTAGATCAGGTATGGTAAAACTGCTGTTTCATTTATTGTCCTCACTTTCAGTTTGCAGAACTGAAGCAATCAGTATGTGAACAAAGTTCAGATGTACACTCCCTGCATTCTAAAGATTGCAAGTCTTGCTATGACCTGCCGAATTTTATGTGCCTTAAATATAAAAACGTTTATAGCATGGACAAGCATGTGCTTTTCTGAGAAACTGAGAAAAATAAAATCTACCCAGATTTTAAGAATGCTATAAAAAACTACCAAGTTTGCCTCCTTAAGAGAGGGCATTTATTTCTGTCAGTGGCTGTTGCACAGACATGACCCCTCATCTCTGGCATGTACCTGGAGATAGTGTTTGAATGAGGGACAGCTCAGGTCCACACTCTCCTCCTCCAGCCTTGAGCCAAACACAGACTCTGTGAGAACTCTGTGAGAATTTTACCCCTGTGCTGTGGCCACATGTGAATGAGCAGATACCTAATAAGTGCATGGGCAGAGGATTGTATTCCCTTCGTTCATCTTGTCTGGGAGAAAATGGTTGATGGCGTGCAATGGGAGCAGACAAGGTTGTGTTTGATCCTGTATACCTGTGCAGACAGACAGGGAGTGCTGAGGAAGCTGCTCCTGTCACTTCTAACGTGTTAGCAAAACTCACTCACTGAAAGGACTGCTGTAACATAACAGCAGTGAATGAGTAGCTGGATTCTGTGCCCAGAGCTGTCTCTGCTGCTGCATTCCTGGCATCTTCATCATTTAATGGCCCCTTATTATTCCAGTGGATGCTGTCAATGATGATTTCCCTTCTATGATGCTTTTTGGCTTGATGTGCTATCTGATTTCAAAATTTCCATTTAATATTTCAGAAAACAGGATAAAAATGTAGCAGCAAATACAGTAAAGCTTTAAAAATAAACTGGCTAGAAAGGCTTCCTTGGGTGGAGCAAAACTTATAAAATGCTGTTTTGAAAGTGCAACACAGTTTTAGAAGGAGATTCTGTCATATTTTCCCCTCTCAGAAAAGGCAAAACCCATCCAAGAGGAATTCATAAAAATGCTCCTGACAGAACATTAAACATCATTGCTCAGGGAGTCATCTGTCTGCCCTAACTCAGGCATCTAGTTCTCTTCTGGACAGTTTCATTTATGGTGCCTGGCTTCCAGCCACTGCTCTAGGAGGTTGCAGATCTACTGTAGGTCCTATTCGTATCTGTCAATGCTGGGAGGATGTCTCAAACAAATCTGGATATCTCAGATGTCACTCAGTTTAGATGCCTGTGTTGCTTCCAAAATAGCTATAGTAATTCAGTATAGGAGTGTTGAATCAAATTTATAATCTTGTTTCATTAGTTCAGATGGAGTGGGTTTAAGCTTTTCCCAACTGTCTGGCTTGTTAAACAATCAGGAAACTACTGCTCAGTTTGTTCTTATGTTTGAAAGAAGCCTCAAAGTCACCAGAAAGGTAATGAAACATGAGAGGGTTTTTGTGCCTTAGATGATCTAGAGTCTTTCACTGAAGGTACCAGATAACCACGGTTTTACAAGTTGGACATATTCCTTGCAGTCAGGAGCAAACACCTGCCTACAGCAGGACAGCTGTGCCTGCACAATGGAAACCACAGTGGGTCAGCTCCAGCAGCAAGGCTAAGCAGGCAGTGCTGCACAGCTCTGCTCTGTGCCTGTCCCTGTGTCCCAGTGCAGAGCCTTGCTGGGCAGGCTAAGTGTAGGCTTCTGAAACTACAGCTTAATACTTAAGAACCTGAAAATTTGGCTTGTAACTTCTGTTCTAAATTATGAGGCTATAATCTGTGAGAGAAGGGCAGGGGAAGAGGAATTGCCATTTTCTGTGGCTGTATGGCTACAACTTTCCTTTAAGCTTCTATCCTCTGTAGCAAGCAGAGGGAAAGAATGCAGACAGTTCATTAAATGTTGTCTTGTTTGCAGCTGTTTGGTGTCTGAGGCAGTGAGATGTTCCTAATGTTGGCAAGAGTCCAGTCAAACAAAAAATAAACCCAAAAAAAACCCCTTTCCCCTCAACAAAAAAACCCCAAAACCCCTCAAAAAAACAACAAAAACCCCAAATGAAATTCAGAATAGGGAGAAAAATCAGTAAATTAGAATATCAATGAGAAATAACTGTTTGAAGTATCTTTCTTGCCAATGTTTTATCATGTGCTCTTATTTGTTCTTTAAGAGCAAAAAAAAAGAAATTTCATTATGAAATATTCATGCATAATGAATTACTTATAAATTATATTTCCTGGTTTTATTCCTTCATTACCCTATTGAGAAAAAAACCACTCTTTTTAAAAAGTAAGGATTTGGTCATTAGTGTTATAAACTCTTAGCTGAAATGTGACTCCTTGCAATATAATAGTGCAATTGGTCATGTTTAGCGTGGGTGGAGTCCATGAAGTAAAATTCAAAGTGTCTCTTCACCAAAGCTTAGAAAGATTTGAATATTGCTCTTTGTTTCAAGTTACTCTAAAATGATCAATCAATAATATCTACATATTTTTAAATGCAGGTAAAATTATCTATTTATTTATAAAAATTAAATCTAAACTTGTGATTCTCAGTATTTTGTTCAAGCTCATTTGCACTTGATGTTTTTATCAAGTGCTGTAAGAGATTGTTTGTTCCTGATGAGAAACAAAAACAAAATTATTCTGTTTGCATTGAAATCTTCGTACATGTAAAGTAACAAAGCCTGCACCCACCTTTTGGAAATATGGTGCATATCGGAAACAATGCTTTTTTTTTCTTAAGTACAATTTTCATCTGTTCTTCATTGAGTTCTAATGACACTGTTACTTATTTGTTTTGCACCTTATTCACCTTTACACTAGAGCTAATTCATATTTAAATTTTGAACTCTTTGAACAGTTATAAACAAGCTCTAAGCCCCACATCCATTTTGCAACCGCATACAAATAGACATTTATGCTAAAATAATGGTTTTGACAAAAGGCATGGATCTCCTGCCAAAGGCTTGCCTCAAGAACAGCCTTTCAGATACAAGACTTTATCTGGTAGCAGCAGCTTTCTCCTGACCCACTCTTTTACAGAGAAAGGCCTGCTCATGAACTGCACAGCAAACAAGGCAGCAAGCTTTGCAGTGGTGTTTAGTATTGAGCTGGCTCTCCAGGTGCCATGTTATGGTTAAAGCTCACCCTACTGTGAAACAAAAAAGTTTTGCATTCAATCACTGCCTATGAGTGTGCTGGATCTGATCCTCCCCTATCACTTGCAAACAGTGTCATTAACTCCTGCGGAAACACCACCACTGAAATGTGGATACCCTTACAGCAACTGTTTTGCTGGCCACAGGAATCTTTCCAGCGCCTACTCAAAGACTGTCGTACTGCTTAAGCCACATTCCTTTGGTGTTCCCCGTCTTTGTCTTTCAATTGAAAATTATGAGCTATGTTCAAGTCTCTCTAGTTATAAAAGAGAATTTATATAAGAAAACTCGGAATGATGTAGTTCTAGTCATACTGTGTAGTACTTCTCTCTCAGCTTGTTTGATTAACCTGCTTGCGACATTAAATTGCACACAGCCTGAATGTGGCTGCGCATCTATGAAGAGAAAGCACAAATTTGCACTGAATAAACTTCTTCATCTTTTTTTCCCCCCTCCATTTAGAGTGTGGTGGTCGTTTGAAAGCTGAACTGAAGCCCAAGGACCTGTACTCACATGCTCAGTTTGGTGATAACAACTACCCGGTGCAGGCTGACTGCGACTGGCTGCTGGTGGCCGAGCGCGGCGCCCGCGTCGAGTTGATGTTCCAGACTTTCGAGGTTGAGGAAGAGGCAGACTGTGGCTACGACTACGTGGAGCTTTTTGATGGTCATGATAAGACAGCAGTGAGACTTGGTCGATTTTGTGGGTCTGGGGTAAGTAAATAGGTAGAAATGGTTTTTTTATTTTTCATTTCTACAAAAAGAATAAGAAAGACAAGGCAGAGGAAGGTAAGGGTCATGAAATTCAGTTACAATGCCTTATAGTAAAGGTACTAGATTATCTACTTCATATTTTAATGGATAAATTTGCAGGCTTGTAGTAGTAGTAAAATATTTTCATTAATAAATTCTCACGTATTTTTTGTCCAAAGTATTATAGTGTTAAGTTAACATTTAAGAAGCTGGCAGTGGCATGTTTATCAGCACACAAAGAAAAGTTAGCAACTTTTTTTCCTTATATTAGAGGGAAATGCAGCAGTGTTGAAAATTATTACATTAAAGTTCTTTGAATTGGAAAGAATACACATTTTAAAGTAGGAGGGGCAGCTGGGAAGTATTTATAGTATGCTCATTGACTTTTAAGTCTGATTTTAGGAAAAAAAATATTCTCCTAACTTGGGTGATTAATATGGGCCTTAAGAAAGCCATGAAATCCTATATGCATTCTGGCACATTTTAACTATAAGACATGGAGGAAGTTGGCGAGAGGACACCCTGAAAAGGCTGTATCCTATTTCTCATTTTAGACTTGCATTGGTCTGCTGGCTGCCTGCCTTGGAAAAACTGGTGCAATGATCCCACAAGTCCTCTTCAATTCTTTATATGTGTGCCAGTGCAGGCACACTTTTGTACATATACTCTTTGCCTAGATAAAAGGCTTCAAAGACTATATAAGATGACAGGAGCTCTTAAGTAATTATGTGTCACTTTTTTCAGCCTCTGAGCTAGATCAAACATCTTAGTCACTCAGACAAGTTACCTGTAAACTGGCTTAAATCCTTTTAGTGCCTTTTTGAACACTAATTAATGATGCACAAAAGGTGCTTCCACTTGAATTGTAGGGGATATATTCTAAGGGAAATGCTACAGCTGAGTCTAAAATCTACTCATTCACACAAAACAATATTTTTTTGTTACTGTATTTTACAAGCAGAAGGGCAGCAAACCAGAAAATGGGCTGAATTATTTTCTTCTTTTGGGGGCTTGGGGTGGAATGGTTTTGCATTGGTGGTGGTTTGGTTCTGATAAGATGTAAATGAATGGTTTCAGATGCCACATAGGATAGATACAATTAAATAGAAAATCTATTGAAAATAAAATGCAAAATTATCCAAACTGGAATGGGAAAAATATATATGTTAGTACTTATTACCACCTTCTCAACTTTAGAAGAAGGATTTGGTAATTCAGCTGATAATTCTGATAAATATGCTTCAGTAATAAAATAGGACATTGTGAAGGCTGTGAAGAATAAGATAGAAAATAGGTATTGGCCTCTATTTTTTATCCAAATTTAGAATATTATATATGGTTCTGCCCAGTCACTTTCTTTCTCCAGCAGAACTAGAGAAAAACTAGGAGTTAGGGATTTCCTCAGTCTGCCTCTAGCCTATAAGTGAGAGCACAATGAGATAGAACTGTTCTGTCTGATGATGTCAGATGGCATTGTATGAGACACAGTGGAATTACATGATGAAGTGCAGCAGGAAAAGAGAAATAAGGAGAAAAATAGTGTATGAATACACAGAGTGGACAGATAATTTTTTTCTTTTTATTTATTTATTTTAGCCACCAGAAGAAATTTATTCAGCAGGAGAATCTCTTTTACTTCACTTTCACACTGATGATACAATCAACAAGAAAGGATTTCATATACGATACAGAAGTATAAAATATCCAGATAGCGTGCACACCAAAAAATAACACAAGAACCTCCATGCCAGAAAAAAAGAGTGAGAAACAAAGAACACACAGTGAAAGGAAGGAAGGCGTGTCAATTTTTTAAAAACTGAAGTTATTAGCACAAATGATTAATATAAGTTCAGTTGAAATGCTGACTTATAATACCAGAGACTGAAGTAAAATAAAAGAAGAAAATCACCTATCCCAGTGGAATAGTCAAGAGGACGATGTGCAGGCTCCATACTTGACTGTCTCTGCAGAGCTTGTGAAAGAACTTGGCATGCAGGGAGAAAGAAAAGCTTTTGTTCATGGTCCAGTATTTGCTAGAACCCTGCGTGTGGATTCAATCAGTTTCATTGAGGGGAAGTGACCCTCTAGATCGTTCTTCTCTCTGACAATTGTATGGTGTCTAGAAGGAAAAGAAGCTCTTTTAGGTCACACACTCAAATACTGTCCTTCTACCTAGTTGCTTTGACTTTGAATCCTGCATACGGTGTGTACAAAGACTTGGAAGAAGATACAAAATGGGAAGGCCTTCCTGTATTGTTCTGTATTTTTTACAAATTCACCTGCCATATCAGGTTATCAGTGTTTTGAAACTGGAAAATCCTACTTCTGAAACATAACTGATCTATAGAGTATTTTGTTTAACTAATGACTGAGAAGTCTGAACTGTTACATCAGTCATCACTAGTGACCAATCACTAGCTGACTGAATTTTAATGGTGTAAGCATCTGAAAATGTTTGGTTTACTGGTTAAGTAAGCTATCTCCGATGATGTGCTCTTATTTTGCACTGAATATAGAAAGAGACTGAAATAAAAACCTGTCCTGAATCAAAATCTGTATCCATGAAAAAGAGAAATGGTCCAGGATCATCTGAAACTCCTCCTACTGAATTTTTTTCAGCAGTACATTTGAAACCACTGCTAAGCTTTATTTCTTTGGACCTTTTTGTGAATGAGCTATTTGTTGGATTCAGTTACTCAGAAATGAGGCTGCAGTAGTGTCCAAAAGACAAGTTTCCCAAAGAGGTTTTTGTTAGGTTTTTTCCTAAGAGCAAGACTATCCATGATGGTGAAAAAAGCAGAATGAAACAACAGACCCAGGATCTTTTTGATATCAAGTGTGAATTTCTATGGTGCTATTCCATGAACATTAAAAAAAAAAAAACCAAGAAGTTTTAGACTTTTGAGCCAACAGTTTGCAGATCATGAATGTCTCACTATACCTGGCTGCATCTGGAGAAGGAAGGCTTTACTGCTCCGATGGAAAGTGGGTTGCAACGGCAGTGCTATTCCTGTGGAACAACTACTATTATTGCCTTAGAATCCTCGCACACAATCAGACAGATCTTCCTGTAGATACACTCCTAATTTGATAAATAATTTGACATCTTGAGCATCTTAGCATACACTAACAAAAGGATCTTCAAGCAAAAGCCCCATCTGCAGAGAGAGATCATCTGCTGTAAATACAGAGACCTGCTTTTGATGTAGAGATATGTTACATTTAGAACTGAGATATTCTATGTGCTTTAGGCCGTACATGGCTCTAGTCATAATGTATATGCATTATGTAAGTATTGTATGAATGAGTGCTCCAGGAGAGTGAGAGGTATTGTATGGGTGAATATGGAATTGTTTCTTTATGTGCCAAGTTCTATCAGGACCCTGTTTGACTGTAGCAACTTTTCTTTAAAGGCTTCATAGACAGATAACAAGGACTTCTAGTTTGCAAAAATCAAGTTTAAATGAAGTATTATGTTTCACTTACAAGAAATATTATTTTGATATCCTTTGATGTAAGTTGCTACTCAAATTAGCTTAGTTTTTGTTTCCTTCTATGAACATACATTGGCACTAATAAATCTGACCTTTTTTTATAAAAATAAAAACTGAATGTCCGTTTAGATCTCTTTGCTTGTTTTAACAGTCCTATTATTACTCATATATATTTTTCTTTTTCGATAGCTGATGTGTGTGAAGTTCAAAAGCTTAATAATTTCTGTGTTTTTATAATGCTGCTCCACTCTCTTTGGCTCATTTTTCAGGTTGTTTGATCAAGAAATGAACTACAAACAGTTTCTCCAAGGTCTTTTACTACAAAGTTCAGGCAGAGATATTACTAAAGTTAAAAAAATAAAATGTGTATTTTTGATGTTGTTACATAATTTATCAGCTTGGTGGAATTGCAATGCTTGAATTTCTGAAAGAAAAGCAAGCAGAAGCAGTGTCTCCCTGGCATGGTTAATCAAAAGGAACTGGGAAAGTCTGAGGGTGAAAGCAAATGCAAGTTTCCATGCTATCTTATTTTCCACTTTTCTGTTTTCATCTCCCCTTAATATTCTCTCTCTCTCTGTTTGCAAAAGCCTTCCTTTTCTCTAAATTTGACTTTCTTATTCCCCTGAGGATTACTCTGATAACCACAGGGTTGAGCCAAGATCATTACTTTTTGGAAAGATTTCTTTTGTTGTTGTTGATTCATACAGGCCCCTGTATAAATCCTGCTGTCCTGTATTAAATACTGCAGCAGAAATGGATGGAGAAGAGGTTGGATTGGGGGCAAGACATTATGGTGTATTTCCAAAGCCCTGTGGAAGTGATTGTCTATGGTCATGTCAAAGTATTGCTTTTGAGCACATCATTGCGGGGATTTTTTCACATGGAATATGTGGAAGTCAGAAGAGAGCAGTTGCCATAACTTCAAATACAAAGTTTGATTTTACTTCTCTGGTTGGTTATTCCTCTGTAGATCTCATATGCTTCAGAGTGGTGAAAATGCAGAAGGTGTTCTTAATGATGATCTTGCTGATAAATGGACCATATGGGTTCTATCTTCTCACTGGCCATGATCCTAGTCTGTGCCTCGTGGTGCTATCAGATGCTATTAAAAACACAGCTATTTACAAGTCCTAGGAGGTTTTTCCTGATGTAATGAAAAATGACATATGCAGTGAACTCCTCCCTTATAGGGGAAGTATGCCTTATAACTAGCCTAACAATAAGAAAATAATGAAAAAATAATTTATTTTTGTTTTTGAAATTGTGAAAAGCAGTGTGGGTTATCCACATGTGCAGATCCAGATTTGAGATCTAGTTACAGTGCGTTTATTGACAACATACCCATCAGGGTGAAGATGATACTTGTTCTGCTTCCTATTTGACACAAACTTTTTTTGACTGTGGCAATGTCACTGGATTTAAATTGTGTTTCCTGAAGCATATCATAAAGTTTTCTTCTCAACTACCTAAAGAGCTTCTGATGTGCTGAATATTATTATTTAATGTTAAATTTAGCATAAAGTGTTATTTTGATAGAATGTACTGGTCTGCATGGCTGACAGGCTTTTGGAGAATTTAGGTCTGTGGCAGATCAAATCCTGTGATCAATATCACACTGATAAGAGGGAAGGTAAGGTATGTTTGTGAGAAGCTTTCCTTTTGTCCTTAAAAAAAACCTTAACAAACAAAAGAGAGAAAAAGGTTAAAAAGAGTAAAAGTCACCAGGGAAAGCGGTTAAAATGGTTGCCTTACATACAAGGTGTGGAGGTCAAGCTGAAGTGAATAAAGCAAGGTAGGTGCACACACAGCAGATTTTCTGTTCTTTGCTGACCTTTTGTTATAGTCTACAACATATTTGAGTAATATTGCCTTGCTGTGAGACCCATGAAATCGCGGATTGACCTAAGCATGGGTGAGAGCCAAATCAGATCCTTAACACAATATTGCAGCGTTACTTTTTCATTTAAAGCAGATTGCTTTTGAACCACTGTAAAAATTAAATTCATTGGATGGAAGCTTTATCCACCTGGGGAATCAGTTCTGCACTTTTGCTGTGCTGCTGGGGTACAAGTGGCACACCCAATTTGTTCTAACAGAGGAAATTGTTGTTGACCTCACAGGCTGTGTGTGCGTTGCACTGACTCTGTGCTGCACCGCCACAGAGAGTGGTTACCGCCAAGGCTCACTGCAACTTTTATAATTAAATGGTTTTGTTCTGCCAAAATGTACAGATCTCAAAGTTTAGAGACCTGATATGTGTATGCAATTTCAGGAAAGTATTCAATCTTAAAATAGATCTGGCCAGTAACCAGAGGAGAATTTTGCTTTGACTTCAGGTCTGAAGTTAGGTCCAAATGAGTAATAGGAGGGGATGGTTTATATCACATTAACATACCTGATCATACAGATTGGCAGAACCTTACCAAAGGACTTGCTCTGATTTTGATTCTATAATTTCTGATTATGATTTGATTATTAATTGGTTAGTCAAAAAAAAAAAAAAAGAAAAAGAAAGAGAAGCCAGAACAAAGAATATAAAGCTATCACAGCTACAACTAAATTACATTGAAATAAAGCAGTCTCTAAAGTCAGCACTGTTGCTGATTTATTCTTTTTTCAATGCATCCTTCATATTCTTTAAAAATGCTTTATGATATATTGGTTTCACCTACCTAGGTGAAAGCAGTATATCATATGGACCTAGGGAACAGTTAGATGACTAATTGCATCGGTTAGTGAATTTTTCAAACAGAGAACTGAAGACAGCCTAAGAAATGGCTTGCTTTGGTTCATAATCACGTATATCTGGTGTGACTACCCATTTGTGAGAGAGGGTAACACTGGGCTTACAGCTCTTACAGGTTGAGATTTTTTTCCCCTCTAGCACTATCAAGTTTTTCTGCTCTAAATTGTATACTCAGGACAACATTTTAATGTTACTCTGCTTGATTTAATTCGATTAATCAAAACAATAAGCAGCTGCTTAAATATTGTATCATAGAATTGGGATGAATGAAGTCTGATTAAAACAAAAAGAACAAAGGAAAACGCATTTTGAAAGTTAGAAAATGTTCCCATTTCCCCTGATATTTCATTCTGAGTTCACAAAGAAAACAAGCTATGGCAGTGGCAAAAAATATCTATGTGGTACAGTGATATTGGGTGGACAACAAAAGGAAACATTAGCAAGGCTCGAGTCCCTCTATTTGGATCCCATTTCTGAAATTGTTTTCACTGGTTTTTATTTATTTATGAAATCTCATAACACAAGATTAAGTGACATGACAGACAAAAAGATAGATGACGGGTTTTTTGTCTGTGTGGATGTCTTCAATGGCCTTCAGATGTAGTAATTCTTCCTGTGTTGTTACAACTACTGGAAAGGATCCCTGAATTTATGCATGTATGTTAGAGGATGTTTACTGTGTGATAGCAACATCTGAAATACAAGGAATGCTAATAATCATTAGGAATATAAAATCTTTCAGAGCATGCTCAATGACCTTTCTCTCCTTCCATTCATGTTTTCTAGGGACATGTCAGGGAAGTGTCCACACAATGAAATGCAATGAAGGGAAGTTATAGTGAAAAAGGAAAGATGAAAAAGACATTTTGGCTTGAATATGGCTTGTCATTCATGGAGTAGAGTCAGATTGTTTAGAGCATGTTAGAAGAATATATGTGGGAGTAAAAAAATGAATCTGAACAATACAATATTTTAGTTGAGTGTCAGGAGACCACTTTAGTGTTGGAGACAGAATAGTTTCCCAGGGATAATAGTCCCATTTCTCAACTATCAGGAGCCATATTGTACAGAATGTTGTCTAATGGAGAGAGAGAAATACCCAAAGGTGCCTTTTCAGTTATGAAACTCTGCTCAAATTTGTGCAAAACATTTGCTATGTGTTCAATTAATTTAATAGTAATAGCAGTACACTTTTGTAATTGAAAGAACTGTAGCTAGTGAAGACAAAAACACTTCTATTACAATAGATAGAATATAATAATGACTCACATCTGCAACCTGGACATCTTGAGTATCAATTCTCAAGTAGAATATTAAAATATAGCAGGTGTTGACAGTTGTTGAGATGTCTTGGCAGAGTTGATGTTCTGAAGAGCTGCATGGACAAAAGCTGACTTTTTTGAGACACATTTACTAATATGCTTGCCTTTTTTACATTGTTGCTATTTCTTCTGACGGTCGTGAGACAAACGGTTTTAATTACAAAAATCAAGAGCCTTGACTATACTATATAGGAAGACCATACAGAGCTGAAAATATTCCTTCTTGACATTTAATTAGTTGCTTAAAAATTCTTATTGTTATTATGTCAGCAAAGGCAATGTTATCATGAAGACATTGAATAAAATGTCTTTGGAATATTTCTAGGTAATCACAGTAGTAATTCAATTTTTATCCTATTAGTGTAAAACTTCCTTGAGATTGCTGCGCCATTGACATAATGCTTTTTAAAATGTGTATTTTAGAGCAGATAAATCCTGAATTTTCTTAGTCAGTTTGCCCTGACGTAAAATTACATTAGTGTTAATTTTAGTGTACAACTGTTTAAAGAATGGGCTGATTCATGATATCATTGGATGGAATTGTGTTGTTGGCTTTTTTTTTTTTTTAATGCTACAAAGGAGGTTCTTAACATTTGGGAAATTTAGTGAGGGCTAAATGAATTTAATGTGTGGTAACCCACCATTATGCCTATTAATGGTGGGGGAAGGAGAGACACAAGCAGGGAGGGGCAGCTCTTAATGTTGTTTACACAAAATCTGGCTCAAATTCTCAACTGCAAAGGGCATATTAGTGTTATGTTTATGTATAGCCACCATGAAAGTTCTGCTGAGAATTTTTCAAAGTACTTTTGTTTCAGGAAGCCTTGAGAAAATATTGATTCTAGAATAGACGTATGAATAAAAATCACACTTTTATTATTTTATTTTTTAAAAGTTTATTTTAGAGGCATTGATTCCAAGTCTTTCTTAGTGTTGGTTTGGCAGAACTAGGAATGAAGAGCTATTGGGTTTGCCTTTCTAAAAGGTTATTGGCCTGAGGATCTCCTTTCCTGAGGAGACAAACAGAGAAGATGGTTAGTTTTCCCTTGAAAAGATAGTTGGCAATCCATAGAGTTACTGGTTTTTACCCCAAAAAACTTGGATTGTTTGTTGGATTCAGCGTATCATACTGAAAACAATGGGAAAAAATACTTAGAAATATAAATTGGATTAAATTTGTTTACTTTATACTGAGACTACTTAACCAAAGTGAACCAGAAGCAAAGACATTTGTCAGAAATAAGATGTGCAGTTGCCTCTCTTCTTTCCTTGAGAACAGCATATATCCTGTCTCTTCTGAGAAGCCACAAATTCACTGCTTTTATTTAAAATCTCAAATGACATTGAAAGAGCAAGTTGGAGAAAAAAGGCGTTTGAATCTCTAAGCTTCAATTGCTAAAAACAATTTGACATTGTCACAATGTGCCTTCATAAGGAGATTCTGAATCTGAAAATAGGATTTGACTACAGTGTAGAATGACTGAGAAAGAACAGAAAACCTGAACTATTGTGATAAAATACAGTGACGTTTCTGCTTCTGTGCATAAGTGAGGACCTTTTTTTTTATTTTTACTTTTGGTCATGATCTTCATAGAAGTTTGCATATGAATACAGAAAATACCCCAAAAGTGTCCTTTAAAATCCTTTATTCTGTATGAAGTTGTTGAATGAAGAACAGCTGTTTGCATCCTAAGTGAGATTGATTGTTTCAAGTGGAAAAAAAAAAAGACTCTGGAAATAGTGTTCAAGTGAAAAATGTATACTATTGCCAACATCCCCAGTGCTTGATGTCCTTCCAAAAAGGAGGACTACAGTTGCCTGTTATGGCACTTCATTAAATACTGTGTTCTGATACAAGTCACCTGAGGAATACTTCAGAATTTGTTGTTCTGTTTCCCACTTCATTTATTCAAAGTGTAAGAAACACAGTGGAAATCAGACATGAGCTTGTAGCAAAATTTATGGTAGAATAACATCAGGATTGCATTTTCAAATGGATCCCTGGCATGAACAGTAGAGTTCTGAAAGAGACCTACAGTTACCCCAGCCTACATTCACATCTTGCCTGTTTTGTATTTTGTCATCTTTCTTCACTGAACTGAATTCCCACCCAGAAAATCATTTATCAAGATGCTTTTTAAAAGTTGGTTTCATCTTTCCCACTGGAAATTTCTTCTGAGGGAAATTGTCTCTTCTAGACAATCATAATTAACTGCTCTTTAATTAGGCATGAAGAAGGGAGAGACTTTGTTTATACTCATTTCAGCTAAATCTTAGTGGCTAACATGACATAGTTTGTGACATTGTTTCTTTTGATTATTCCCTTATGGACTCTGAAATAAATTGTGAGTGCTTTGAAGAGGATATGTTGGATTGATTGAGTATGAGTGAGTTATATGTTGGTTAGCTGGTTTCTCTTATTTTATTAAAGTTCAGCAATTTCAATTCTATTGCTGCATGTCTCAAATATATTTCAGTGCAAGAGTAGTTCACCAACTACTATTTCATTCTCTAGCATGCCCCTGGCCTTGCACACAGCAGTGCAAGTGGTAAAATGGCCAGTCTCACTATCTTGTTTGTAAGATAAGGCTCTGATAAGCAGAGTCTTCAGTCACCAGACAGTCACTAAGAAGCAAAAATTACATAAAGAACAGGATTTTAAATAAAATATTTTAGCAGGTTTTTGTAAAAACAAACAAAAAAAAAGGCCAAATAAAGAAATGGAAAAATAATCCAGGAGTGCAAGAAATCTAATGAATACAGGAGGAAAGTAGAAGACCTTCCTTTCTTGGTCCTTTTCTGTTTTAAAGAATATGTGAATGTCAGGACAAAACCAAGGCTAAGAAAAATGTGAAGAAATCTGTAGTGGGTTTAGCTATAATAGAGTTAATTTTCTTCAGGGTAGCTGTCTTTTGGATTTATTCTGGAAACTGTGTTGATGACACAGGGATGTTTTCGTTATTGCTAAGCAGGGCTTGCACAGAGTCAAGTCCTTTTCTGCTCCTCACCCCACCCAGCCAGTGAGGAGGCTGGGGGTGCACAGGAGTTGAGAGGGGACACAGCTGGAGCAGCTGATCCCAGCTGACCAAAGGGATATTCCATACTACAAGACCTCATACTCAGCAGTAAAAGCTGGGAGAAGAAGGAAGGGCATTTGCAGTGATGGCTTTTAAATTCTGCACCAAGGGTGCATTTCATGGAAATTGGAGCTGGAAATAGTGGTTGTGGCCAGGCACTCTACAAAAGCTTCTTCTTCTTATAGAGGTAAAAGCATTTCACTGAGGTTTCTTTAAATGTCAGTCATGTTGTTATTTTTCACATTTTTCTATTGATCGTAATATATCACCTAACTGTATTTGGCATAGATTGGTGGTTGAATAGCAAACCTTTCCAGTTTTGAAACAAACCTTATTATCAATTTTTTTTTTGTTCTTTACAGAATGGTTTTAGTGCTTTTTACCTTATTTTTATGAAATCTACAGACTACAGCACTCTTCTCATGGCCTGTGCCAGGACCATGTGTCATTCATTTGGGATCACGTGGTCAACACAGGTAATGTCTAGTCTGATTTATAGAGCTGGTGATTGCTATTAATAAGCATCAGACTTCTTCAGTAACTTTATTGCTGTATACTATAGCAGGGCTTAATGGCCATATCCAGCCAATCTCTGTTTTCCATCCCACAACCCTATCCAGAATACCTGTATGTGACTCAAAAAAAGAGAGAGTATCAAGTCATTAATTAAAACTTGTAAGAAAATTTGTTCCCACAACTAAAGTGATTTGAAAGAACTTTATTATATGCTGCAAAAACATAAATAACAAAGATATAACATTTTTTCCCTGAAATGCTATTAGCTTTTACTACTTTATGTTATGGATTTAACCCAAAATTGTATGGAATTTTGAAATTTTTTGCTATTCTGTCAGAAGGCATACTATGTCTAAGAATAGATAGACACACAAAAATGGAAAAATGTAGTTGTTGTGACATCTATGGAAATAAGAAATGCAACACTACCTTCCACTGGATTCCATATTTGTCATATCTATTATAAAATAAATCACCAGCAGCTTTCCTCTGGAATTTTCTTTGAAAAATGCTGGACAGAAAAACACCTTGTGTGCTTTCTACCACTGCACATTTGTCTTTAAAGCTGCTATCAGAAGGAAAATAATTTTTTGTTTGTATGTTGAGAAATGTAAATTAATAAATGTAAGTAAAAGTGGTCATGTGGGTTCGGGTGTTGTTGGATTTAAAAAAAATTATTTCCTACCAAGTAAAATTTTACTGCTACTTCCTTTAATTTTCTATGTTTCAGCCTATCAGTTCACTCTGCCTTTTTCCCAAAATGCAGTTTATCCATTTGTATCTCTAGAAGCAAAAACATTTTTCTTACTGGAAGCCAGTCTGTCTTTCCTCCAATTTCACTTCCCTACAGTTTGCAAGGAAGACATATTTTTATCTGAAGAGCAGTCTTTTCTAATCCAAATTTAGAGCACTTTATGATTTAGCAATTTGCTTTTCTCCTGTCTTAAATATTTATTTAATCTGAAGATTTATTAATGTTATGCCTTTTATTCTTAAGCCTGTACTTAACTTGGACTGCAAAAGGTCCTTCTGCTTTTCTCATTTCCTCTAAATTCAAAGATAGTCCATATTTCTTATAACTCTACTTCCTTATTTATCTGCCTGCCAATCATTATGTCTCTTGGGACCACTAGGAAATCAGGTCTTTTGAGCTCTCTGTATAGCTTAAGTAATGAAGTTCTGCTCTGGAGTTGTGCAGGTCAGATTTTGACCCTTGCAGTTTATCACCCAACATCCTTCCGGAATGAAAAGACTTTAGCACCATTTATCTACTTATTTTTAACACACAGATCAAAGTTAATATAAGGTATCTCTGAAATTTAGTGTAACCTTTAAGTCCTAAAGGAAAAAAGATGGCAAGTCATTTGCAGAAGGCACTTATAAATGCATTAAGTAGACTCAAAGGAATATATGTACTCAACTGAGACAATAATCTTCCTTTTGTTGGAAGGAACTCTTCACCTTCTGTATCCCATCCCCTTACAATTGCTTAAATAAGTTTTTATAAAGTGCCATTGGCTGCATGTGGACAGGGCACTGGAGCAGTCTTGGAGGAATGAGGCTGAGGTGGGAAGGGCTGTTTGGGTTGTTTGAAGTCCACCAGCATTAAAGAGAAGGTGAGAAGTTGTCATTATGCCCTTGCAGTGGTTTGGACTTTTCATTCAAACATCGCCTTTGTTTATTGGCTATCTTGGCAGGGGGTTGGGAGAGAAAGAAGCAGAGCAGTGCCTCTATTATGCTGGATGCAAGAAGTGAATGGGATTGATGCAGCCTCTTTTCCTGCTGCACAGGGAGGGGTTCATTCAAAGCAGAAAATGATTAAAAACTTCATGTGGTTTAGCTGTGGAGCATTGCCTCAGTTTCTTGCTGCCTTTCTGCATCTGGCACAAATGAAAAGTCATATAATACCATCCTTGGGCCCCAGAAGCCTGCAGGAAAGGGGCTAGAAGGTACAACCCCCTTTAATTTATATAAATCAACACCTTCAACAGTGTATTTGGTAGAATGAACGAGAAATTCATGTCCCAGGGAGGAAGGGATTTGAAGGGCCATATGCTAAGGATCCAAAGGTCTGTGCAGCTCAATCCATGTAGGAAATTTGCAACTTCATTCAAAATCCTTTGCCAAAATAAAGTAAAACAATGTTGACTTTTGTGGTTTAGGCCACTGACCAGAGTACTATGCTCCAAGGTAATGAATTTTAATTTCTAGAGGGATTTGTGTTGGTATCTCATCTTTATTTGCTTTAACGTTTTGGGAAAATGAATTTGTGAAAATTAACTGCAATTTGCTATCATTTAAATTAGTAGATAGGGTGAGTTATCCTCTACTTTCTGCATGTTACTCCAGCATCTAAATACACTCTTTTCTGTTTAGGATTACGTTGTGGGTTTGGTGCCCAGCATGAAGAGAAATTTTTGTCCCCACATTCCTGCTTAAAAAAAATTGCTCCCTTTTCCGCTGGTGAGGAATGTGGTGAGATATCAAGTGGACTAATGTTCATTTTAATGTCATTTCCACCTAGTCCTTTGGACTCTAATGACTACAGGAAGGGGTCTGCAACTCTGCTGGCCAGCGGCCTGTAGGGCTGCTTCTGCTGATGTATTTGGATAAATATGAAAGGAAGAGAGAGAGGGTATTATAAATCACATCCCCACAGGAAGAGGCAAATGAATTACAAGATTCAAGGACACCAGTTACTGAGTTAAACATCTGTTTACACCGACGCACAAAGGCGCAACCTTGGCTTGTGCTCATGTAGGGTCAGGGTGGGAAGAGAGTTGGTTTTCTTCTGGAGCATGAGATGAGCAAATGAACACAACTAGTGTTATTGGCTGGATGTTCTGTTTGGATATGCAAAGAGAAAAGGGAAAAGTCTTGTCAGGAGAAAAAATGATATAAAGCAAGGATTAAGCTGTTCGAGAGTGTTCCTCATTTTTAAAGAATTGAGAATGTCAGCACAGATAAACCTTGTTGCACTGTTGCTGACTCCTTAGACAATGCCCTTGCTATTCTAGTGAAGTGCTCTCCACTCCTGGTATCTTCTCTCCTTTGGTGTCTCAAAGCAACCTACACTGCCACTCATTAAAGGGAAATCCCTTTCAGAAATGGCTTTTGGGTTTTGGCCTCAGTCCTAGGCAAGTGAAAATTAAAAAAAAAAAAAGGATTTGTTTTTTATTAACCAATCGTATTTGTTAACAGGATGATTGAGATCTAATTGAGATTATTTTCCTTTGGAAGGTGTTGATGACCACAGCTGCAGACCTGTCATAAAGAACAGGTATTAATACAGCAGTAGTTGTTGCTCTTATTTCAGCTGCAGATTGCCCTCAGAATATAAAAATTAAATCATTTACTTTTGAATAGCAGTCAAGTAACTTCTGTAATGACAGATTCTGAAAATGCCCCTACTTGTGTGCTCTGGTAACAGGAATTGCTCCTTTGGCATGCCACCCTGAAAGCGAATACAAGTCTTCCTGTCACCTTCACCTTTTATAGTACAGTGGCAAGCAATATTTCTGTTACACCTGCAGTATTGCCTGAGCAGGTAAACTGGGGGGCCAGCATCTCAACACCATAAGCTGTATAAGACAAATAGATGAAGAAAGACCCACAACTGACTTACAGTCAAATTCCAAGAAATAATGAGTACGTCTCCCAAACATACATTTTTTGATGTTCTTTTGATAGTAGATGTTTATTGTCTTATAAAATGGAGTTACTGAAAGAGATAACCAGGCTTGCATAAATTGTTTTGTGTGATCTGGGTTTTGCACATAAAGTCTAATCTAGACAATGACACAACTTTACTACTTGTTCTGTAGACACAAATTAGATCAGTGGGTCTCTCCCAGAAGTTATCCATGAAGTTAGAGCAAAAGCCATCTGTAAATGATTCATTTCAGAATAGATAAATGCACTGCATTAATGTGGAGACTTGAGGTAGGATTTAGGTCACTCCATGATAGCAACACTGGTTTCCCTTTTGTTCTCAGTGGAAGTAACATGTATTTTACCATTGAATCAGTGCAAAAGATTTAAGTCAACTTATGAACAAAGGGAAGTGAGATCACTTTTGCAGGCATCTTCAGATGTGCAGTCTCTTAATGTTTTTCTCGTGTATTTGTAAACAGGATAGTAGATTGAAGTGGAAGTTTATAAACCTTGGCCTGAGGTATGTAATTTTCTTTTTAAAAACATCTCTTTGGCTACTGAAGAAGAATATCCTAGGTAATTTTAACAAAAGGACTTGGAAATTTCTGTCCCTCCATCTGTTAACCACTTAACTCATAATCCTGTGTGTAATGCTATTACAAATGCATAAACAATCACTTCAGCCTTAAGCTGCATGCACTGCTTAAACAATTTAGGAATATATTACTTCCCTAGCAGTGACTATGGCTTACAAAACACATACAGAGCTGCAGCTTCCGATTTCTCTTCCTTACATATGCTGACAGCTTTCAGATAATAAATACTTTGTTGTCATCTCTGAAGCAGCCAGCATTAAAATGAATAGTGACTTCCCCCTTCTTCATGTGCTGCTGGATTGGACAAGCTCCAAATGACCTGGATGCCCTGCTGTTCACGTCTGATTGTTTTCTGTGGGGAAAGCAGTTTACTGAGGGCATTTCAGGAAAGGGGAGCCAGCAGCCAGTGGCTCAATGACTTTTACACCAGACAGCATGTAGATGAGCTAACAGTGTTGGCTGGGTTAAAATTTTTAAATATTGTGATCAGCTGCTGCAGGCACGAAAGGGATCGAAGGACTATTGCAAATAAGATAAAAACATTATTTTGGATTAACCCCCCTCCCCCTCCTCTCCAAATCAAAAAGTGTTTCTCATATTTACCTAGGGATTTTTTATCTCTTTGAAAATATGATGGTGATGGATTAGAAATGAAGCAGTGAATGTCTGTACTGAAATAATTTGATACACATCAAGTATTTCAGTTCTGGTTTCAATCTTACTTTGTGTCTCTTAGATAGGAGAAAGTAAACAATGTAATTTATTTTAGGCTTATTTTTGGTATTTCGTTTGAGACTACATTTGGATAGAATTTACTCAGGAGATGACAGTGCTTATGAGTTATATGGTGGTTTTATTAGTCATTTAAATCTACCTCAAATATGTCCAGTATTTGAGGAGAAGTTAAATTTTAAAATGTGATGCTATCTGTAATTAATTAACTGTTGGTTCCGGTTAGTACGTACCTAACCTTTAAGAAGTACCAGACCTTATCAGCTATCACACGATTTTTATCCTACTATTCTATTGTCTTCTTCTGCATGAAGAAAACAACCCTTGCTCTTTTTTCAGCTCCTGGTTGGTTTTCAGCTTGAGCAAATGAGTTATTGAACTGTAATAACCAGATAGCAGAAGGAACTGCTGGGGCTAAAAGCTAGTTTAACACTTCAACAGCTTCTGCTTTAGGGTGATTAGTCAGTGTCTTCCTCCAACTGAGTGGCTCTGCTTCCTCAAAGCAGTAGCGATGCATATGCATATATATTTTTTTTAATATGTAATAGCAAACTTAGAATTTTATAAGATTTGCTAAGTTAATTTCTTTTGTGTTGTCTTCTATATAGAAAATACAGGCATTAACCTGTCTCTCCTTTCTTTAACTTTAGAGCTTGTTGACTTTTAAGCACTGTAAAAGCTGTTGGTGTCCTTTGTTGGTAGTTTTTTATGGTCTAACAGAACACTGTTGCTAGCATGATGCTAGCTGGAAAGCTTCAGTCTTGCTCTTCTCTTTTAAGAGACGACCACAATTTTGACTTAGGTTTGGCAAGCTTTTTTATCATGAGGATGCTGCTTGGGTTGGTGTTCTAGAGAGGTGTCAGTGTTTGTATGCCTGGCAGAAAGCAGTGCTCTTTTGGCCAGTGCAGCGTTATGTGATTTCCCTCTCCAGTGATCAGAAGGTACCTGCTGACCCAAACCTCCTGTGCATGTGACCCAAACCACCTCCTCTGCAGCCTTCCACAAGCCCTGGTCATGACCTGTCCTCTGATCCCCATGTTCACATTCCTCCCTTATCCTTGGCCGTGCAGCATCCTGTGATTAATAAATTGATCTCAATTACTTACTTCTGACAGGAGTGTGTATTTTGTAACATTCTCCTGACCTTGCAAGCACTTTGATCTTGTGTAAACAGTTTATCTATCAGTCACAGCTCTGTGCAGTCCCTTTTGGACAACACTTCAGGCAGAGGTTTTATTTGAGCAGTGGGTGGTCTGAGCTATGTTCCAATGAAACTGATACCAGTGATAGAGAAGTATGCACTAAAACAGGTGTTGTAATAATTTAGGATGGCATAACTTCAATTTAAAAATTAGTAAAATAATGATGGTATCCACAAAGTAATTGGGATTCTTTCTTTTTCTTAAAAGTAGAATGAAACTGATTTCTTTATGGTCTCTAGTTGATATAAAGGGAATGGCTCTTTTTGTTATGCCTATTAAAAGATTTCCTCATATACCTCCAAGTCTGAAAAGGCAGTGACAATATATATTCATCAGAAAATTTTGTGATAAGACAAATAACAAAAAAGTTCCAATATTGATAACTTATAAATTTTATTGGTGTTTAGAAGTTGGGTTGACTAAACACCTGAGACACAGTCTGAACCTGATTTTTGAGACAGAAAGGTAATTAAAAAATTCAACAGTTTCCTAAAATTTCCAGATAATTGTAAATATTTTTAGAAAATGTATATAGCATGCATATGGTTAAGTACATACTGTATGTATGTATATAACATACATATGTTTAAGTACATGCATAAGATTTTAGTGGAAAGGTGTAATAGAAACCATCAGACTTGACTTTTGATTCAAAAACATTGAATTGCCACCTTCCCCCTTTCCACTTGCATGTGCTTTTGGTTAAACCTGTAATTACCATGATTACAGGTCCTTTCCTATTCACTGCGAAGAACGGAAAGTGCTCACATGATGTGTGTGACTTTTTCGCTCCCCTGTGCAACTCAACACTTATTTCCTCTTCAGTTGTTCTCTGAAAAGATTTAACAGATTTCTTCATGATCTACGTTTTCCATTTCATCTTTTTTTTTGCACTTGGAAAGACTTTTGAAAGGATGACTTTCTTTTGAACACATCTTTCTTAGTGCATTCTCCTTTAATGGGAAACAAAACGTAGCTGTATAAGGGAAGTGAGAAGCTGTGGTGTGTGTGTGTCACACACTCCTGTCTCGAAGAATCATGCTTCTGTTAGTGATTAAAGGTAACCAGCAGCCAGACCTCCAGCAATCCCAAACAGGCAGGGGTAGCAATTACACCCTCTTTATACTCTTCCTGGCCAGATGAGCAGAGGTAGGTGGTTGTGATGAGAAGCAGGAAAAACGGAAAGAGGTATTTTATTTTTCAGGGAGGGAAAGAGGCCATCAGGTCATTTCATGGTTTAGCAGCCTGCACTGGATGCAGTTGAGACCATTCAGACTTTTGCATTGACTTGTGGTGTCATATAGGACTGGGGGCTGAATTCCTCTCTGTGTTTGAGACAACTGGTCCCTTTTTCCTTGGGGCTGGAGAAGAAAAACATTGATCCCATGTTTACAGATCAGAGGAAATTCATAGTTTTGAGCTATGTGTGCTTTTCTTGTTACCTGAGTTGCTTTAGATAATTTTAAAATAAACCCCAGTAAAGAGCACTTAATGAAGGAAAGGGACCCCTTTTACAAGTATTACTTCTGTGAATGCTGGAGTAAATATATTGAAAAACCAAAGAAAAATTTTGATCCTTTCTGTGGGTTTTTTGCTTGTTATTTATTTGTTTGGGAAGCAAGAGATTGCTCACATTTTTAATGTTGAGAGTGACCTTTGTGATTTGAGTTAAAAACAAATGGAGCAGAACAAATTACCAGAGCACCCAAGCACGTTCTCAGCTTCCACACTGAAACATTTATTTGTTCTGCAGGGGTTTGGGATGACAGTCCAAAGGCTTTGTGAGATTGAGGACCACAAAAGATGGAACAGGTGGGAATGCCTCATCTTTCCCTGTAGTAGCTCTTAATGTACCACTGCTGCATCTTGGGGCATTTTTGTGAAATATGTGCGTGCCAAACAAAAGAGAAGGATGTAGACTCTATGTCAATGAGATGGCAATACAATTACTTGTTGTAGATGATGCTGAACAGTACTGCATCCATCTGCTCCTATTAAGTGAAATGAGATGTACTCCATTCTCTTTATGGGTAGATGACAACAGAGCGCAAAACCAGGCGTGTCAGAATTATTGGTTACCAGGGGCATTATTCAGATTATTTCATCTTTATTCTTCCACAACTCCATTCTTTTCTGGCTTTCTGTATACACATCTTATCTCCTGAATTCTGCAGTCAAGAGCACATTGTTTTAAAATAGCCCTAGAATAAATGCCCACGGGCTTTCAGCAGTCATTTAGAAATATGAGGTTTTCTTAAAAAACATCTTTTAAATTCTTTGATATCACTTCAAGTGCAACAACTGGACCACAGAGAAAAGTAATATAAGAAATCTTTCAAAATGTTTTTTTATCTAAGCTAATCATCAGAAATCTACAATGATAAAATTATTAATGTGGTTTTGGTACCTCTTTTGAATGAGGTCCCTCAGCTGTGTGCCATATAATATTTATTGCTTCTGGCTACTGTTAGGTTCTGATCACAACAACTTTAGTTACTGAAGCAACTAAAGATTTGTGGCCCTACCACCAATGTAAAATCACAAATGAACGTGCTCTGAAAACAGGGATGTGCCTCATTTTAAATTGATGTAGATTAGGTACACCTTCAAACCTTTTTTTTTCAGATAAACTTCCAATGACGTTTAAAACCAATCTTTAAACTTAAGAAGAACTAAGAACTGTATTCTTAATTTTTTTCTGGTTGCAGGTTGATTTACCACATGGCATTGGTTGGTGCTTTGAATATATATAGTGCTATGTCAAGGAGAACCTGAGGTATGAGGTGCAAAATTGTTAATGAAAAACAATGTTAGTCTTAATTTCTTCACCCATCTCTATATGCCTTTTTAGTTTTGTGATGTCTGTGAAATAGCAGGTTTTTTTCATGTGGCAGATTGAGAATGTAATTAATGAGCAAAATTCTTTCACTGGCCTGTGAAGTGCTGTGGAGATGGCACTGAAAGCACAAAGTCTGAAGTCACCTTACTTCACTTGAGTCTGCAAACTGTTAATGGGGATGATTCCTCAGTGGGGTTTGTAAGTATGAGCAGGAGATGAACCTATTTTGTTTCCATTGGAAGAGACATTAATTTTCAATTTTTCAATTTCACTTTAAAATTTTCAATTTTTC
Source organism: Zonotrichia leucophrys gambelii (assembly GCF_028769735.1). Classification (NCBI taxonomy): domain Eukaryota; kingdom Metazoa; phylum Chordata; class Aves; order Passeriformes; family Passerellidae; genus Zonotrichia; species Zonotrichia leucophrys. The sequence continues at coordinate 20,115,124 of NC_088173.1, read as the reverse complement.
AAAAACACCTGAATGTAAGTTATCTAAAATATATTCAAAAATTAAATATCTCTCATAGGAATTTGTGTTTAAAAGCCCTATAAAAATTAAAATCTAAAATGAAAGGGAGAAGGTTTAAGCAAACTGTTTAGTTACTGCAAAGGGAGTTATTTTAATCTGCTTCTGATCAATATAAATTGGATCTGCTTTTAATTCAATGTAAATTGAATTCCGTATTACCAGAATTCTGTTGTTAACTACCCATTATGGAAAACTAGTTCCTTCTTTGGAGCCTTAAAAATTGCTAAATATCTTTGTGTGATAACCTTGAATTTTATGATGGGCTAACTCTAAAGTCATACGGGTGTAGGTGTGCTGAAGTAATTTCTTAGAACAGGAAGCATTAGAAAACTGTGGTTAAGAAAACAAAAAAGTCTGGGTTTTTTAGCTGTTGTACATAAATGCTGTGAAAGCAGATTCATCTACCTACCACTTTTAGGTCTGAATTGTTAGTACTGGGTTTAGTTGTATCATTTATGCTTTCTCGGTGGGTTTACTACAAATGTCTGTGTTCTCTGTTCCACTGCAGTGTACAAAATATAAATCTGCTATGCCTGTGACCTCTTTGTGGAGAGGCTAGAAAAGAAGGTGAATATAGCATGCTGTGTATTTCGCATACTTTCTTGCTGCAAATCCAAGGTCCCAGATGAACTCCCTGTACTGAAAATCGTTTAAAAGACTTTATTAGAGCTCACAGTGGTGAGACTATGCAGACAACCATTTTCAATGACTGGTTGAATTTAGAGACAATTACTTACTGTAAATTATTGGTCTGTAAAACAGCCCTGAAAAAAAGGAAATTGTTTCAGAAACAGACAGCAGATGGAAGAACCAGGCGTCTGAAGCATCTGAAGACCTGTAACCCTTGTGTAATCAGAGGAAAAAAAAACTATATCTCTGAGATTTGGTACAGTATTTAAAGCCTTGGCTGGTAACTGTAGGCCAAGACAAAATATGGAACATGAACTACAAAATGCAGTTGCCCCTCCATATCTGAGAAATATTTTTCCCTATGAAAACAACTCCAGCTTCAGGTCAGACAGAGCATATTGCTGCCTCATATGCAAACCACCATTCACGTTGCCCTTGAATAATGCAAATAAGCCAGGTGCAGGTTGTTCAGAGTCATGCAGAAGAACCATGGGAAAATTACACTCTTTGAAAAATATTTTATGCCTTAGACAAACAAATGTGATACTGGCAATTGCCCCATGGCTGGCACTATTACACACTCTTCAGCTCCTTCATGGGGGGCAGAGTTTACATAGGAGCTTGTAGGAGGTGGACCTGCTGTTGCATCAAATCCCATAAAAACAGCTGGTCTTCTGTCAAGAGCCAATTCCCACAAAAGCCTCTCTTTCTTGATTGGCTCAGAAATGTGGCAAAACCTCCATAAAGGGTGTTCTAATCCCCTCCTGGATCATTCCAGCCAATTTCGGACTGCAGGTAAAGAGAGTCCCAGTGAGGCCTGGTGTGGCTTCTGAGCGCAGGAGGCTTCCGGACACACGTTCTCCACAAAAGTGTGGTGAAAATTGTAGTGAAACAAGCAAGTGTTATAAAAAAATACTGTATGGGAAGAGGAAGGTCAGCGAGTATCTGAGAAGATGAAGACAATCCGAAAATGGAAGATAACTTCAAAGAGTATGTGAGGATGAGAGGTACGCAAGAAGTAAGAAAAATAAATCTGGTTCTAAGGGTAGTTAAAGAAGAAAAAAAAAAAAAGCAGCTCTTCAGATCTTTTCCAAAGATGCGAAGATAATGTTTTATTTGAATTAGGAGGTGAACAATCTGTGGAGATACTGGCAATGCCAGGGTGATGATGAAGGAGGAGACTGAGTACAGTAACTTGCCCCTGGGTCCACAATGAGCTGATGAGGACTCGAGGCTGTAACTGCAACAGGAGATGAAGAAGATTTAGAGAGTGGATTTGTGCCAGGCAGAGAAATCTTGCACAGCCAGCCGAGAAATCAAACTATATGTAATATGACTATAGAAGTGGAAAGAAGAGATTGTGGCTGCATTCTAGGATCACATTAGAGACAGAAAATTATGAGAAGAGCAGCTTTTTCTGGTTTAAAGGCATTCAAATATGTAGCCTTAATCATTAACCAACATCGTACTTGATGGGAGAGTCTATGTTTTAAAAAATGTAAGTTCAGCCATAACAGGACTCAAAAAATGAAGGCTTTAAAAAATCAGTTATATAAGCAAAAAAAAAGTGAAAACTTCAAACTCAGAAAAAACTGAGGGGCCCATGTAAGGTTTCATGGTTCCTGCTGAGCATAGTTTTAATAAGTCATGAGCAGGGAAAGGCAGGCGCAGTGGTGAATTCAGGGAGAGGACACTTGTGGTTTAATTTAAAATTTCTTTTGAGGTGAAAGTTCTGGCTGAGGTGAGAGGTTCCTGCCCAGCTGGCAGCCACGTGTGGGCAGGATCTGCTGTCCACAGGGGTGAACACGTGACGCAGGCCTCCTGTAACTGTGATTTACTAGCTCTTGCTCCATTGAAAACATGAGATCTGCTTTTGGTTTGGCTTGAGACACACCATTTTAATAACTCCAGTGGCAAACTTGTCAGAGTGTAATATGATCCTTTCAGCCAAAAATCTGCTTGATTGTCTTTATCTTTGATTTTTAAGGCTGCGCTTGTTAATTTGGGTTTGCATTTGTGACAGCCCATTTGTACTCTGAGATGATGGGTAAGTATGCGATTCCTTTTTCCTATGTTATTGATATAGTTTTCTTCTCTTTTAATTTCCTCTCTTAATTAAGTATTTCTAATTTTTTTTAACTACAAACCTCCAGATGCCACTGAATAATTTTGTGTTTGTCCCTTGGGCTGGTTTTCCTGCATTTCCCTGGCATTTCTTGATGTCTGGAAGAAGAATCCTCACTTGAGACTGGCTCAGGAGAAGGAAGCCAGCCTTCTTTGCTCCCCATAAAGTCACCACCATTTTCAAACAGGTCTTATAGGCTGCTTTGCTTTAAGTTATCAGATGGACAAAAAGACAGTGACAAATGAGAGATAAATCAGACTCTCCTGTCTTGATTCCAGGTTTGGAGGATTTTACCCCACAACTGAATAATAAATAGAACAGAATTCAAAACTGTTCAAAACAATTCAAAGAAATTAATTTCCTCGCAATTCCTGACCATGATTCAGTTCTTTTGGAGTTACTGTATAGTAGCTGACAGAGCAATTGTGACTTTGGAAAGTGGGAAATTTCCATGGCATACACACACAGTCAACACCATAGTTCTGGAAAATGTTGGCTTTACTGTGCACCTATTACACAGTGTGTTCACACACAAATGTCCTGAAGGTTTTGGATCTTCTGCACACATGCAACACAATAGGTCATCGTGTTCTCCATATTGGAGTTCCTTGAAATAAATAGAGCAGTTCTAATTTTCTTTTTCTAGATAGATAGCCTGTCTCCTCCTTTCTTGAGCCATAAGTATCCAAAAGTTTCTTCAGCAATCAAAACTGGCAGTAGAAGACAGCCAGGAATACTGCAAAGAAATGCAGCTGTCTCTAGTATGAGTAGGGCACTTTGTGTAGGACTGTCTTCCTTGGCAAAGTGACCACAGTGGGAGGTGACACTGTAAAATCACAAGTGAGAGAAGGCAGCTGTAGTATTTATTTCAGGGTAACAGGACAAGATCTATTTTGTGTACACCTTCACCCAAGGTTTTACTTGATTCATCTCAAGTTAAACTGATATTTAGCCAACAGGAGCTGAACAAATGTGATCAAAACATTTAATCCTCTGCTCCACTACTATTAAAGTGTCTCAGCATTATCATCTTCATACTTGTTCCTTTCATACCATTTTTACAGCAAATAATAGGACAATGTTGTCATTCTCTGCTTTCGTCATTCTAACAGAATGATTAAATACAACTGAGCAAATGCCTCCTATTCAGACTCAGCAGCACAGTTTTGGTTTTTGTAATGCAGATGGCAGATCATTCTGAAATTTCTGCTGGGTCTGAAACTGAGATACAATTGACTTTCTTCCACCCTTTTAAGTGGTATTATTCAATAAAATATGAATTATGAACAATTGATGATAAAAGCATAAGGTCCTATTTTTTGGTATGAAAAGAATTGAAATAGCACAATTTATTTGATTTCTTTTTTTTCTCACATTTATTTCTTCTTCCTCCCCCCTCCATATTGTTAGACTTGGCATTTAAGGGGTTTTCCCCTGTACTAATATCAGATTACATGGTCATTCTCTTAATTTTCTTATTTTCTTCAGATGTCTTGTAATTGTTCTCCCTCTTTCTTTTCAAATATCTTATTTTCTCTTTTGCTTTGCTGAATGGTTCTTCAGGTAACCTTCTCTATTTTTTCCCTCCCAAGGCAATATTTTCATTCTATCTTACCTACACAGATTTCTATTTAGCTTTCTCCTTTTCCTTTGCATATGAGCACCTGAGATCAGTAACCCTGGTACAAAACTGCCAGTCAGGACCTCATGGGCCCTCTTTCTTTAAAAGCACATCAGAACTAAACAAAAGTTGCATTTCTTCCTTTACAATTTGTTCCTCTTCTATGTCATAAGTGTTTATCTTTTTTTGAAGAAGATTTCAGAAATTGACATCAGTCTGATAAAATATAGCATCAAAGTTCATGTAGTAAATTTAGTTTACAGAAATTTTACTGGCAATGAATTTTGCCTCAGTATTTGAAAAAATAAAAGCAAAGTACCAAAGAAATTTCTGGGCCCTGCCATGCAACATTATTGCACTAGATGTCACTGTTATACTTCCTAGAACAATGGTGGTCATATAAATGCAATATAACCTCATGCCAAAGGCTCTTAAAGTCTGCTGTGTATGAGAAGGTGTGGCCAGGAAAGTATTCAATAGCATGGTGCTTCCTGAAAGTACTGGTTTTTTTTCAATTTTTGTCTAAGCCGCTGCTCCTGAATACCAAATGGAAAGCGTTTCTTCTCTTTATAGCCAAAGACACTCTAGCTGCTGTGGATGTGAATGCTCTTCAAACAATTTCAGTGCAAATGCTTTTTAGTCTACAAAAGCTGATTTTTAGCAGTGAATGATACTGAGAAATAATATAGCAATTGCCATATTGACTAATGAGAAGTGGAAGCTCATCTCTCTGTTTTTTAAAAGAAAATGTAAAAGAAATGCAAAGCCATTATACTGACTGAAACTAGTAATATTCAAGCAGATGAACACTCATACCTGACTTCCTCTTTGGCTTCTCCTCTATGTGAAGGAATAAAAACCTGGTAGATATCAATCCAGGATGAACATTACTTCCAATATCTGAGAAACATTATTAGATCTGTGTCATACACAGTAATTTGCAGTAATTTAAGAGATTAATTAGGTTTAAGGTTGAAGGGTCTTAGGGTTCAGAGCAAAAGAAAATTTCAAGGATGCAAGCAGAGCTGCCTTTGGCTGATGTGTGCTGTCTTTGGGTTCTCCTCAGAAGGAGGAAAAGGCCACCACTTTAGAGTATTCAAAACCCATATAAATGGCCTCCTCTCTTTCTTCCTTTGCAGCCTGTTAGACAAGTAGATCAAATGGTATATCAGTTCTGTGAGCGGCTGCTGGACTACCTGTACTTCTCAACAGGCAGACATCAACTCATTTTGGCATGCCAAAGGAGGTGAGATAAGCTAGGACTAGCTGGATGTTGCCAGAGAAAGTAGTTGCAGGCTGAATTTTGGAGCTGCAAGTGGAGCTACATCAGACAGTCTTTGCTGCCTAAACTTTCTGACACTTCAGCAAGTATAGCAGAGCCACAGCCACTTGCCTCCCAGGATGCATGTCCAGAGAAGAGCTTACCTGGCCTGTGCTTAGGGACAGCAGAGCATCTCTGTGGCTGTATCCCACATGTGTGAGAGAGAAAGTATTTAATGAAAGTAAGATGTCAATTTTTCCAACAAGGTCTGAAACAGTATTTCAGTTTATCCTGCCTTTTCTGTTTATACAGTACACTGACAGAAAATCAGGGAGAACAAGTAGTTCTCATGCTGTTTGGAGCAAAGTTACCCCCAAACACCCATTTAGATTTCTTACATGCTTGAGTGCCTGCATATAAAAATTGTCATTGTCTTTGTATATATGCCTTACATGACAATCTCCAATCATCTTTTCTGTCTGGTTCAAATTTACCTGAAGCCTTTGCATCTGCTACTTCATTTTCATGCATATGCGAACTGCATTTTTAATGCACTGCTAGACTTTTCCCTTAAATTCCTTTTTCCTTCCTGGTTCAGCAGTTTACATGCAGAGAAAACTGATTTTTAGTGTTGTTAGGTAGATATCCAAAATAATAATTTAAAAAAAGAATATAATCCCACTGAATTATTTCATAGTAATTTAATTCTTCCTTTTTAAAGAAAATAAAGTAGTTTGTGCATAGAAGAAATTAATAATGCAAGAAATATTTTTTTGTTTGTCTAAACACTCAGGGAGTCTTGTCTTTTTTGTCATCTGAGCAAAGGCATAAGCATTTTTAGCTTTAAACTTTTCTTATTGAAAAATCACCCAGGAAAATATAAGGATATTATCTGTTCAACCAGTTGGATAACTGAATTTGTAATATCCTTGAATGTTATCACCAGGCAATGTAGGCTCTTCTTCAGCTAAAAAAACCCCACTTATTATATAAAGCATATTGATCTAAATTGTAGAAAGTATTACACTTAATTATGCTTGACTTTGTTTAAATTGGAATGATTTCTACAGTTAAGGTTTCACAATATAGATTTTTAAGAACATTTTCCATCCTTATGTGCAGTGTACAGCAGAGTAACTACATTGCTAGTGAGAAATAGACACTTTTCCTACAGGTGTTATGCCATCCTAGCAATTATCCTGAGCAAAAACAAACTGCAGAGTATTAAACTCTGTCTCCTCCTTATGTGAATTCTGAACTGCATGTCAGAACCATTAGAAAAAGGCAAATCTTTCCAGGCAGACAGTCTATTATTCAGCCAGCTGAGTGCACAGGCCAGAGCCAGAGGGCAAACTTTCACTTGACTAGGTCACTTATTTCATCCTTACCATATGCAGTGTTTACATAAGGAGGAGGATTTTTAAAATTACTCACAAATTTCCTAGCTCAGTTGGTATGCAAGTGATTTCAATTCAAGCTACTCCAGCAGTACGAAAATCCATAACTAACTGCAGCAAGTTTACAGCTCCAATATTCTGTGAGAGAGGAAACCTTTTTTTGTTGATGGTTTTTCCTCTGTGTTTAGACAGTTTGATTTTCTCACTTAAAATTTTTGCCTTTATAGACTGCTAAATCTATAACAATCTTGCAAATAGTGTAAAGATATGCAGATTTAAATGTCTGGTTTTTACCCAAATACCATACAAGCTAGATGTCCTGCTTGATTAAGCCCTGTCTTGCCCCATCTTTGCTGAGGGAAACAAGTGGGTTGTCACTGGGAGTTGCTCATGCTGCTGTAGACTGTGTATGCCCTTGTATATGTTGATTCTTTCCTTATGCCCACACACCAGATGGCTCCTGCAACAAGCATTTGAAGGAGTTCAGTATTCTTGATCATGTTTAAAACAAACCTAAGACCACAGCAAAATAAAGAACATCCTGCTGAATACTGCTGATAAAGGCAAGTAAATGTGTTGCACATAGCAATAAAGTTATTTCAAGATTGTAGTATGAAGGTGTCTCAAAAAATGTAAAATTTAAGTTGGCAAAACTCTAACTGAAATTCCTCTATAAGAGAAGATAATAGTATCTTCCTATCAGCTCACAGTATAGTTGTAGTCCAGGCTGCTTTTGTATTATTGTATAATTAAAAATATCCCTAAGAAAACTGTTGGGAAAAATTATGCCTGCTATGAAGAAAAGCTGACTAAACAAAATATGAACAGACATCTATCTATCTATCTGTCTATCTATCTGTACATTTTTGCCTTCAAGTAAATCTAAACTTCCATGTGAAGTATGAAAATTTTTTCCTTATCTTAGATGCAGTCTTATGGGGTCCTCAGACCATATGTTTTCAGACATAAGAATACAACAATCATTATGATTTATTAGAAGCTATGTCTGTGGGTATTCTTCACAAGATTGATAAAATAGTGGTGCCCCTACATGAAGAGAGATAACAGGACATAGGTGATTTTGTGGAGTTATGATTAATAGCAATCATCTTGCAATGATTCTTCAAAGACAACATATACAAAAAGTATTTGTGTTTTCTTTTGTTGGTAGGAAGTAGCCACTGAGGAAGCCAGTGAAACGTAGGCACACAGTTAAACATATGCATAGAGATATGTGTCTTGTCAAATAATAATTGTTAAGGTGTGCAGGTCCTGGCACATGAATTGGCTGGCTGAGAGAACCATGAGAAACTGCTGGACGTGACACGAGAAACTGCTGAGCATAAATAACAGAGCAAGAGACTCACAAAATTGCATCTAGGACCTTGAGGAAGGACAAGATTTCACAGCCAGTTAAGTGGAAGTGGTATGAGAGACTGCCACGCTCCACACACAATTTTAGAGGAGCACTGGAGGCATTTTGGAGAGTTCACTCTTGCAAGGCCAAACACAGCTAGGTGTAACTGCTTAAGTTAAGAGGAGATCTAGGGAGGGTTTAAGTTTGATGAGAGATGACCCAGCACAGAGCTGTGGAGAGACAGGTGGATAAAAGAAGCTAGACTCCTGCCAGTAAGACAAGCAGCATGCTCCCCAGGCTGAGCCAAATGCCTGGTCACTGAGGGCTTTTCTGGCTATTGTTCTATTATTTTCCACTTTCTATACTTTCATGTGTAAGAAACATTGAGGAGATCCAAGTGCTAGAAAGCAGAAGAGGGACAAAAGGTGCCTTTAGACTCTGTGTGTGTGTGTATCTATGTGTGCTGGTTTTGGCTGGGGTAGAGTTAATTTTATTCACAGTGGCTGGTAAGGGGGTATGGTTTGGATTTGTGCTGAGCAGAGTTGATATCAGAAATGCTTTGATTTTGTTACTGCTGAGCAGGGCTTACACAGAGCCAAGGCCTTTTCTGCTTCTCCTACGGCCTCGCTGGTGAGGAAGGTGGGGGTGCAAGTACGGCTGGGAGGGGACACAGCCAGAACAGGTGATCCAAAATGACCACAGGGATATTTCAAACCAAATGACATCATACTCAGGATAGAAAGAGGGGGGAAGGGGAGGATATTTGGAGTGATGGTGTTTGTCTTTTCAAGTAACCATTAAATGTGATGGGGCCCTGCTCTCCTTGGGGTGGCTGAGCAGCTGCCTGCCCATTGGAAGCAGTGAATTCGTTCCTTGTTTTGCTTTGCTTGAGTGTAGCTTTTGCTTTCCCTATTAAACTGTCTTAATCTCAGCTCATGAATTTTCTCCCTTTTACCCTTCAATTCTCTCCCTGATCCCGCTGGTGAAGGAGTGAGCCAGTGGCTGTGGGGTTTGGCTGCTGGCTGGGGTTAAAGCAGAGCACCCAGAGAAGGACAGCCCTCTGCCTGTGTGTGTATTTACGTGTCATTTGCTAGGCAGCTTCAGCCCTGACTGAGTGGGTGAGTACAGGCAACCTGAGCCTGGAAAATCCCAAACTCTGGGTTAGTGACAAGGGAAGGGGCCCAGGGATTAGGCACGGATGAGGGGTTACATGAAAGCTAGAGAGGGACTCTTTACAAGGGCATGTAGTGAAGGGACAAGGGGAAATGGTTTTAAACTGACAGAGGCTAGGTTTAAACTATATATTAGGAAGAAATTCTTGACTATGAGGGTGGTGAGTCACCAGAACATGTTGCCCAGAGAAGGCCAGGTTGGATGGGGTTTTGAGCAACCTGTTCCTAGTGGAAGTTGTCCCTGCCTATGACAAGGGGGTTTGGATCTAGATGATCTTTAAGGTCCATTTCAAGCCAAAACATTCTATAATTCTTTAATTTTATGATTGGAAGGAATTTAAGCCTTTATTATCCATAGAAAAAGTAGCAGTCTTATGAATCTAGAGAGCGAAGCTGGAGAGGTGATACAAGCCTTGGCTATCTGTGCTTACCTGTCAGTAAGACTGGGTTTTATGTGGATGCTGGAAAAGGCACTGTGTTAGCCGTGTTGGAAAATGACAATATTGAGAGTGCCTGCATCTTCCTGCTTGGCCAGACCTGCCCATGGGAAGAGCAGGAATTCCATCTGTCAGGCTGGGATGGGAGAAACCTCCTGGGTTTGAGAGTACACAGGCCTTAGCTCTGGTGGGTTGGGAAGGAAGGATGCTTGAGCTCCTGAGGTGCATTTCATTCAGTCACTTCCTAGCAGTCATGAAGTTTAGCTTCAGACTGATGTTGAATACATCCTTACCAGGATTAGCAACAAGAGACAAATATCAAGAACCACTTGTCATATTTCTGAGGACTCAGTAGTTGTGCCTGAAAAGATAGAGGTCTGTTCCTGCATACACAATGCTTTTGGTGCAGCTTTACAAGACTTTACCAACTCAAAAAAAGACAGATTTTTTTTTTCATTTCATTCTGTAGCTAAGAGCTCTATGCCTAAATTATCAGCCTAGCAGAAATGGGAGAAGTACAGCAACAATTTCATACTATTTTCACAGCTTCTTTGGCACTTGATGTTTTATATTTTGTTGTCTTGCTCTTTTTTATCTGGGTAACAGATATTTATTGACTCTATCAGGATCCATCTGCGCAAGGAAGAAAGATTATCAGTAAATGGCAGGAAGGAAGTCTACCGCTTTTAGATATGTTTGTCTAGGGATCTGAAATTTCCTTCAAAGAAAAGAAAAGGAAAATGACATCCAGAAACATGTCAGGGCCCAGATTTCTCTTTGGTGATCCCTTTTTGCTCTTTTCCCATTATGTTTCACATCTTTCATTAAGGAATTTGTTACAAACTCATGCCCATGACAGAAGACAGGAAAAGAAACAGGTGTTAAGTTACATGCAGAGTATATGAACACATGCAGAGTTCAATTTCAATATGAAAAATTGAAATTATAAGGCAGCACAATTCTTTCTTGTAACTGAAGTAGGTAAATGTGCAAGAAATGGACAATGCAAAGCAAACAGAATTTTTTTTCTTTTTTTAAACCAAGATACCTCTTGTTTCCACTTTGCATATTTCATCTGTTGTATTGGGGTTTACATTTCAGGACAATGATGGGAAATTACTAGATGTAGGGAGGGAACAGAGTGCATAATAAAGGGTTCTGGACAGGCTGAATTAATGAGCATTCGTATGAGGTTCAGCAACGTCAGTGCCAGGTCCTGCTCTTGGGTCACAAAAAAGCCAAGCAGCACTACAGGCTTGGAAAAGAGAGGCTGGAAAGCTGCCCAGCAGAAAAGGACCTGGGGGTGCAGGTGGGCAGCAGCAGATGCCCCTGGCCTCCCAGCCCACCTGGGCACGCTGCCTGCTCACATCCAGCTGGCTGCTGCCCGGCACCACGGGCCCCGTTCTGCTGAGCGCTCTCAGGCCGCCCCACTCCCAGGCTGTAGCAGCGCAGGGGGTTTTTGCCAAACAGCAACAGTCCTTTCTTACACGTGCTTTTTGCCTTCAGGAACTGCTTTTGAATGACAGTGTAACAAGCACACTGTGACACAAGTTCCAGGGATGTTTTCTTCATCTTGGTGCTTATCCATCCAGCAGCTCTGCCTTCCTTAGGTGCAGTGCGATGGTTTCCAGCAGTGTCACGAGAGATCCCACGAGAAAAGGAATTAATTCAGCTCTGTCCTGGTAAGATTGGCCATTTCTATGTCGTTTTCCTGTGGATCCCCTGCAGTCTCTTATCTGTAAGAAGAAAAGCTGTGTGAATTCCCTGTATTGAGCACAAATTGGCTAAAATCTAAAAGCCGCAGCTCAGTGGTCTGCTATCCCAAGTAATCATTTATGTTCTGCAGTTAAAACAGCAAAAATCTTGCTAGCTCACAAGGACTTGAAGGCTCAGGGATTGAAGCTGTCTCTACCATGATAGCAGGAAATAGGCTTGTGAGGCCTCACAGAAACAGCTGTGTGCTAAATTAGAAAAATCAGTACCTACTTTGAATACATACCAACACCTAATCAGGCAGGAATTCATGAACTACCTGAAAGCTCTGGAAGTGTGAGCCTCTGTGTGGCAAATACATAAACAAGATCCAGGGTATCCTAACTTGAAGGCTACTTCTCCCTTAATATTGTCTCACAGGATGTACAGCTGTATATATAAGGGTCTTTTACTGCTTGCCTAAGTTTTTGCTCTGTTTTTTTACTGTATCTAATTCATATTTTAAATTCTAACCACCTGCCTTTAGAGCTCCCTAAGTGTTTTAATAATTCAGAGCTAAGCAGTGGGAAATAGGAAGATGTAATTGAAAGTTCTGAATCACCTGCTGCAGGAGGTGTAGGCCTTGTGCTTGGCTAATTGTCAAAGTGCTAATTGATAATGGTAATATTGTCTAAGTACAATTCAGTTAGGGGGAGGAGGCGGGGGCTCAAAAGTGGAACTGTGTACCTTTTGCCTATTACACTGCTTAACTCTTTTTTAAGCTTGTGCATGGTGCAGAAGGAAGGAGGCGTCTCAGAGGAGAGACACAGCATTTTCCTTAATAGGTATCAAAAGCAGGGAACTAAGAATTTGAGAACAACAAAGTCCTGGGCTGTATTCTTTAAACTGGAAAAAGACTCTGCTCTCTGAAAATTACCCACATTGAAGATGGGCATGTTCTCTTTATGAATTGGTAACATGTAATATATTTAATTTTGAACGCAATCATGTAGCAAGTACATTTCACTGAGTTAAGAAATTCTCTTGTTTATTTGTGGAAATAGCAATGACATAGATTTTCTAATGCAGAAACTTTCTACCTTATGACATAAAATAGAGTCACAAAGAAAATTATGTTTTCCTTGCAGCAGAAGCATTCAGTGAAAACAAGAGCTTTCTCTTTCATCAGTGTCAACCATATCGTAGCCACAACATTTACTCTCCACGTGTAAATTTTTTAAAAGCTACCCTTAAACCTTGACCTATGATATGTCTCCTGGAGATGTGTCATAAACAGCCACAAAGCTGCTTCATTATAACCCTTAAAATTCCACTCTACTCACAGAAAACCTAGAACAAAACATCCTGATATAGGAGGATGATTGTTAATCCTGGTCCATAGAATTCCATTTCTATCTAATCCAGGAATCATTTCTTTGTCTAACCAGGAAACAGGAAGTTCTGTTTCTTTGAAATGTCCATTATTTTTCACAGTATCCACCTGTTATTATCTATTGTCTATCTGGTTGTGGAATCTTTGCCAGAGACTGTTTAAGTTGTGTTTGTACAGACTCCAACACATTAGTGAGTTGGTTCTTGACAAAGGATTTTATTCATAGAGATAATATAAGTGAGAAGTAACAAAATAATTATGTTGCTTTATTCTGCCATTCTCTATTAATTGTGACACATAGACTTTGAGACCCTGTCTTCCATCTTAGGGGGCTGGGTACCCAAAGAACAACTGGTTTTGCTATTAAAGACTGAAGCAAAGAAGGTTTCACAATATAGACTTTTTCTCCTCTTCTGTCACTATGTTCCCTTGGCATCCAGTAAAGGATGGAGATTCTCCTTAGCCCTCCTTTTAGTTACTAATATATTCATGGAAACATTTTTTGTTGTTTTTCACAGCAGTAGCCAGATAAATTTCTAGCTGATCTTTGGCCCTTTTAATTTTTTAACCTGCATAACCTCACAAACATCCTTGATGTTCCAAGTTGCCTACCCCTTCTTCCAAAGGACATAAACTCTCTTTTTTTCCCTGAAATCCAGCCAGTCCAGTCTTCTTGTCTGCCAGCTCATCTTTCAGGTGGGGGACACCCTTTTCATGGGGACACCCTTCCCCTGTGCCTTAAAGATTTTCTTGAGGAATATCCAGCCTTCCTGAATTCCTCTGCCCTCAGGACTGCCTCTTAAGGAATCCTGCCAGCCATTCTTCCAAACAGACTGAGGTATGCTCTCTGAAAGTCCCCAGTGGCTGCTCTACTGCCAGAAAAATGGAATTCAGACTCTGGTTTTCTATGCTTTTGCATTAGCCTTTCCACCACAGTGCTATTCTAATACAGAGGACAAACTCATGCAGCCTCTAACACAGATAAATTTTAGCAATTTTAATGGCCACAGAATGATTAAAAAATCTTTCAGTAAACGTGACTGAGCTAAAGGAGAATTCTTGAAAACACAACTTGTAAAGATACTATCTAAACACATAGAAAAAATAGAGGTAGGATAAGGCAGGAGGTGAAAATGGAGAGCAGCAAAGGAAAAGGTCCTGACATGAAAGTAGCTATGAAAGAAACCTGTAAATACGTGAAGCCTTCAACTTCTTCAGTGAAGTAATCTTCTCTGTTGAGACAAAATTGAACTATATATAGTGGTGGTGCTTCCAAGTTTCAGAGGAAAATTTAAACATAAGTGTATTGAAAATTTAAACGTAAGTATATTTCTGTTTTGCAAAAACTTAAAATGGGTTTTATCAAATCCCTGGACTTATCCAGAAAACTAAAGAAGGTAAATATTGGGCTGACTATAGTATCTTGCTGATTTTCCCAGCATACTTGTGCTGTGTCACTGGTGAGAAAGATGCCAGACAAAGATTCCCTTATCTTATTAGTGCTTTGTTGTTTGTACCATAAATACAGCTTGTTCAGAAAAGTCATTCTATCCTGAAACAACTCATTCCTGAAGAAGGAATGCATTAATTTCCTTAAAAAAAATTTTAAATATTTCTGCACAGCCAGGAATGGGAGCTGAGCATTCAGACTGCATTATGCTTGTTACCTGTCTATCATGAGACATCACTACGCACCAAGTCAAAGCAGCCAGAGGGAAGGTGCCCCATCGATGTGGCCCTACAATTTCCATTGCATCTATCTGAGAGCAGTGGCGAGTTCTAAACGGAGTTTCTAAGCTAAAAGCAAAGTCACAACTGGGGGAGATGTACTGGGTTTGGGCTAGCAGAAGAAAGAAACATCACTCTTGCAGAGCTGGAGTGTTAAAGCTGATTCAGGTGAGCTCTCAGTGCAATGTCTATTCAACTGTGTCAGGCAGAGCACAGGCAGTAACAGAAAAGCTCTGAAGTGTCAGCCTTTGATGTTCAGGAGACAGGCTCCCCTTTCAAGCTGAAATACAGAACATAGGTTTGGTGGTAGAACATGCAAAACTTAGTAGTCTGAGAGTGGTGATGACAAGTATTAAGTGGCATGAGCATCGTTGAACAGAAAAATATCACTTAAACATTTTGGCTTTAAAAAAGTCTAAGAATGCAGAGTTGACATAGCATTGATATTTCTATTTCTGTCTGTCAGAAGGAATTCTGTCCTGAATGATATCAAAACCTAAGACACAAATTAAACAATGTCTTGGTATTATATTATATATCTAGAGATCTAAATGCATATATATATGTAAATTTGAATGGAATTTGCTATTTTATATAAGTGATGCATAGTTAGAATGTTTGCCCTAAGGAATTGCTTTTTTATTTCTAAAGATTTTTTTTTCAGGTCCACATAAATGTGAAGTAATGTCATGGTAATTGTAGACCATTGAAAGCTTAATTCTACAATACATGCTCCAGAGAGATTAGTTGTGCTCTTTTATCAGGGTCACCCCAGAATCTTGAATTGTTATATTAGTGTAGCTTTAAATGTAATTTTCCACTTGCTGCTAGCATCAGTTTGCAAGATTCAGTCTTGTTTCTTTGTCTTATTATTTTATGAGCAGTTGAATGTCAAGCATCTCCTGGTGTCACTAACAGGAGCTGCTCCCTTAAGTTAGTGAGAAAAGTAATGACCCCGTAAATCAATTTATGTCTGAGTGTGTACTGCTGTGTATTCATGCTGCTACCTGATTGATTCTGGTTGTGAAAGTCACTGGAGAAAATACTTAGCTGGCATTACACATTGACAGGAACAATTTCCATAAACACAAATACCCCCAAAGCCCCCAGACAGTTTTCACAAAGCTCCTCATCCTTTAAAGGTAAAGCATTGCATTTTTAATACTGCAACACATAAAAGCATGTCTTTTAAAACACTTCAAAGCAACCTTGTCTCCAAACTGACATGAAAGCAAGCACAGAGCTAATTTAATATGTGTGTAGATATTTGATGGTTAAAAGGTATCACTTAGAAGAGCACATCAGCATTTTTCAGGAACACTCAGCATCAACATTCATAGGCCATAGAATGTTTCTACTTTTTTTAAAAAAAAATATGAATTCAACATTTCTGACATTAAGAACAGCAGACAAGACATTCCATAGAGGGCAAAAGGACAGAAAGTGTGCATAGTGTTTTGTTGAAGCAATGAAAACATAGATCACACAGGGGGCTGATAGGAGTCTAAATAGCATGGTAAAAATCATGTTGATGACTGAAAGCCATGGCACAAATTACCTTGATTAAGAGATCATCAATGGCTTCAGCAGGGACATAAAGATGAGGAAAATTCCTGTGATGCTATTAAGACTCTCAACTGCTTGGGGAACTAGAAGACTGTGGGAAAATAGTGCTTAATCTAGGAATGAAGAAAGAAGTTTTTTATGCCAAACTACAGTTATGCCCTTTCATGATGTGGAATTGGAGGGAGAGACTGAAGAGAATGTACAGTGGATGGACCTGTCTTTTGAGTGATGCACTTGGTAGGAGATGCCCAGACACTTGCTGAGGGAAGGGTCTGTAAGGGATAGAAAGACCTGAAGGAGAAGACAGGCCAGCACAAGTTGCTCTGCCTTTAATGATATGGTGGTCCCAGAACAGACACAGAAATATTCCTTGTTCCTGCATGCATCTGTAGCATGGGCTGGGGGAACCAGCAGGACCTGGAACTGGTAATTGTTAATCTTTGCTCTAGAGGGCTGACAGTTCTGGTCACTTGAGTTTCCAGGACTTCCCTTCACTCCCCTGGTGCTGAAGGAGACCTTTTCCCAACAGGGCCTCCTTCCACAAGCCATAGCATCTGTTGATAGCTGCTACAGCGGCAAAGTCTGCTTTTGGGCCACATTGAAAAAGTTTGGGCTGTTAGCTGTTTCTGGAGTTCAGTAGTAGAGTTTAAAAAGAGACTCTGAAATATACCCTGTAGATAGCTCATAACTATGTAGAATGGAAAGAAAGCAATCAGGTAGAAATTTTTGCTGTGGTTTAGCTGCCAGTTGTAGAGATAAAGAGGGGAAGGAGAAAACTTTCACAAAAAGATTTTTTTTTCCCTGTCATTTTGAAGTTAGTATTTTAAAATAAGCAGAGGTTTTTTTTTTTTTTCTAGGAGGACAAGGAGGAAAAGAAGGGACTAGCACTAATCATCCAGATGTCTATTGCCACTGAAAAGCCACTTTTTCTTTGGAAAACCCGTAATACCAGGATTCATGTAACAGAGAAAGGGTGAAAAGTAATGGAGAGTCTATACATTTGAATTTCTTCATACAGGGACCTCATTTGATGAATACTAAGGAGGGTAAATGAAAATTAAGATATATATGAATTAAGACTGTTTCATACCTTGCAACAAGAGTTACAATAAAATAAAGGCTTTAAAGATGTGAAATAATTTCTAATTCACTCATGCTAAGATACTGACATAAGAGCCCTAAAAAGAAAGGCAGGAAGCATAAAGTAACCAGAAGACTTTTTTTCTCTGATTATAAGAATATGAATCCCAGCGGTCTTCAGAAAAAAAGTTGAATTTTTTCTTTGTGTTGTTAGAATTCTTTCCAAAGCACACAGGAAGGCTTTGAGCTTTGAAGGATACTTGTGTTTAGAAGCTATAAACTCAGTGGAGTTGATTGTGGCATGTACTACCTACTTATGAAGAGATCTCTGGTGATATTTGGTTCTCAATAGCAAATTACCTGGTTGAAATCTGCAGTTAAAGAAATTCAGATTCAAAAGAAGGTGCAGGTTGTCAATGGTAACATTATTTTGTTTATCAACTTACCTAGAAAAGTATAATATGTTGGATAAGTGGAGTAAAAGAATACAGCTCAGGAGTGCTATAGCTCAGAACAGTATTCAAGAGTGTAGATCTCATTTGATTCTTGTTTGCTGTATTGCACATGAAGTGCGGATTAGATGAGATGGTTTTCATTCTCCTCCTCAGCTTTAACAATTCTGACTTTATAAAAGGTGGCCAGACTGGCAGCCCTGGAGCATGAGCATTTCTCTTTGTTAGCACTGCAGGGACCACACAATGAGCTCCAGTGCACACATTCTTCTTAATAACTCCAAAAAGTTCCTGTAGGGTCCAATTCTGTGGAAAAGAGGGTGATTTCTTGAGAAATGTCCATCCTGCCAGGAGACAAAAAGGTGGAGGCATGCCAAACAAATCTCGAATACTGTCTCTCTGTGAAAGGGAATAATTTTTCTAGGATTTAGACAGAGGACTAATTCATATAGCCACTAATAGTCAACAGATGGTAATTACTACTGGCTACTAAAAGCTAGGTCAGATTTGAGCCCAATGACCCAGAACTAAAATGCTCCATATGCCACCACTGTGCTGTCTGGTATGCTCACTAGTTGTGACCCTCCCACTGAAATAAGGCCTTTCCCTTTGAGCAGGAAGCTTTCATGTTCTCAGTTAGAGGAAACAACTGCCTTGACATTTCTGCTGTGCCGTTGATTTCAGTTCTTGCTTCGTGCTGTTTATAACACTTTAGTATTAACCTTGGGGTGACCAGGGAAAACAAGACACTGTGAAAGAGAGGAAGTAATGGAAATAGTAAAGATCCTCTTAAGAAGAGGACATCTCCCTAAATCCCTGGCAGCCCATGAACTAGAAATTAGGTTGAAGGGCTTTTTTCCTTCTCACTGTGCCCTTCAAGGCCTTTTCCAAGGCCTTGGGTGTTAACCAATTCTTAGCTGATATTAGTCATCTTGGGTGGTACATTTGATTTAGTTTCAGTTAATTTAGACTGAAACTATCTGGATTTAATCAGTTAGATATAGCCTGATCAAAATCTAGCTGGAAGTTGTTCATCAGCCATGTAGTGATGAGCAAAACAGCTTGCTGTGTCTGGAAAAATATGAGTATTGCTTACTATTAGGACATGCAGGACACATAGCAAATTTATACACCCAGTCATTTATATGTTCCTCATCACTACAGCATCTTGTGTTTTATATGCATACATAAAAACTCACAGTGTTCTCAGGCATTAATTTTCTGCAGATTAAGAGTTTGAAGAAGTTGTTGTGTAGTAAAGATTGAAATGTTACTACTTCAAGTGACAATTGATAGGGAGGTTTTCTGTCTGTAGGAGATGAACCATGCCTCCTCTGTTTTTAGGTTTCCTATCTAACAAAACACAGTCTCTGCTGCCTACTGGAACAGCCACAAAGTTTTTAGAGGTCCTGACCTAGGCTTAACAGTCCCTCTTAATTACACTAGAGCACCAAAGTCATGCATTTATTGATGCATGAGCTCTTTTCAGTCTTCTCAGGAAATGGTCCTGAACTGTTATTGTATTTAGGATATGTCATATACATGATTAAGAATTTTCCTGGTAGGAAGCCACATGTCTTCAGCTGCAGATACAGGATTTACTTGGAATCAGACCTGCTGAGTGCAGGCTTTCTGAAAAATGTGTATTGTACCTTATATATAATTCTGTTTCTTCTAGATATTATTGTTAAGGAAATACCTGAAAATGCATATGGTGTCTTCCCCATATTGCTTCTTTCTTTGACTGCTGCAGGGTAAGCACTTCTATTTTCATTATTATGGCCTATTTCATTATAGTATAAACCCCAACCTCTTAAAGAAAAACTTGTTAGCAATTACATAACAACAGTGATGCTGTATTTTATTTTTCTAATTTATTATATGTAAAGTCCTAGCTATGTGTTAATGATTCCTTGTGTCTGTGTGGTAGCTAAATAGATATTTTTTTATTTTATTTCTTTTTTCCTTATGAGGCTCATAAAATATCAACTAAAAGGTCAATATATGCATTAATACTAAAATAACATAGTGCTGTATCAGCAGGTCTTATTTCATAAATTAAAACAAAGGAAACAATCCAAACAAAACTCTTGTAATACCAAATCATTTTTAGATGCTAACACATGAGTTAGAGCAAGCAAACTGCAAAATCTGCAGTTTTATAAATGAAGAAGTCAGCAATAGGATAATAAGCCACAGAAGTACCAAAAAATAAAATAAAAAAAAAAGAAGAAGAAAAAAGAAAACAATGAAAAACTCCTAAACATTTTTATAAGTATAAACTCTAATTTCAAGAAGATGCATAAGAATTTAAAGTTTCCAGAAAAGTACCATACAGACATATCGGACGATAGACAAACCAGAAAACCCAAAGTTATTTGTGACTGTCAAACTAATGTGTTGAAACTCCATCTTCTTCTCTTGAGTACCAGTGCAAGGCGTGTGCTACATTAATTTCCCTTGACTTATTTTTTTCCACAAAAAACCCCAAACATTACCAACCTGTACTCATTAGCAAACAAATTAGAATTGGTGGCTAAAGGATGTACAGTCAAATGTGTCTTGGCTGAACAGTTTATGTATTTTCAAGTGATTTTAGTTGATACCTATAACTATGGAGAAGGTCTATGCTGTCACACTGCTGTGACATTTTGTCCACCTGCTCAATGGTAAAATATCTGGGATATTTTAATGCCTTGTCCCACTGGCATTAAGTAGATACACTTTTGAGGATAGGACTAAGGTTTTCTTCTCTTCTCATTAGAAAACTCCCTTTGTTCTATAATTTTAATTGCTTAGGAACCTAGAGCAATCTGTATTTAGCATGAAAATATCTTGCTGGATTTTCTTTTGTAGGAGAAAAGAAACTCTTGAATAAGACTGATTCATATGTCTGATTATAATCCTTCATTGTGGTTTATCACCAGGTCTCTGAGTGCACCATCCCAGAAACTGCTCAGACAATATAATAATTGCATATGTGTTTTTGTGTAACGTTGGAGGCTGTTGAAATGCAACTCACTTATTTACACCTTTCTTCTACTAGAATATTGAAATATTATTCATATCAGTCACTAACCAATTTCAGTATTCATGGCAGTAAGTGTTCCTCCTGCTATCTGTGGCATCACTTAGTCTCTTGTTAGAAGGGATCTTGGGGCTGATGTCTCAAGCAAGGTAATTGTCAACAGGTACCATGAGCCAGAAAAAATTGAGAGCAGTAAAATAAAGGCTTTGATTCTTTGAAGGAAATTGAAACATACAGTCACTCAGGAAAGAATAGAGTAATTAGAAAATGTTAAAAAAACCTTCCACCACCCAACCCCACACATATGTCACTTCAAATGACACACGAAAGACTTTATTAAGGAGACTTTGCCTTTTCTGCCTTTTTTTGCCTTTCTTTCATTTCTTTTTACAAACCAACGTTTTAATTAACATTAAATCAATTAATAGAAATGTCAAAGTAATATTTTTTATATGTGCATACCAAACATTAACTGAATTCACAAAAGACTTGGCTGTCAATCAGCACAGCTAAAACACTAATGGATATATTAATGCATAGCATATTCTTCATGTGCTACAGCTGGGTCTTGTGCATGGGCACAAATTGATAGTTAAGTTAATGCTAGATTTCCATTCTTCCACTGATGTCTTAATTCCTCATGCAGACTGAGAGATAATTACTGTTTTGCACATCGGCTCATTCCAAAGCTGCCCTGAATTCTGGGACTGGGTGAAACAGAGGGGGAAAAAGGAGAGGGGGGTGGTGTGTGCCGTGGCTTCTCTGAAACTGCAAAGGTGCTGAGTTGAAATTGGGCATCCACAATGGAAAAAATATGAACAGAGAATAATTAAAGATGGCATTTTGGGGTTACAACTGTAGAGTGTCTGTTCTAACCAAAATAAAATTAAATTAAAGCTGAAAGAAACAGCTGCACATTAAGCCCTATTTAATATTGATGCTAACTGAAGTATGGATTTGAGTGAGTCCTTCCTCAAGGTCCTTGCCTTGTATCACTGCCTTATTGTATAATAAAAAGGATTTCTCATTAAAAAACCATCATGATCACACATGTATATGTCCTCACTGTGCTCTGAGAAGGAAAAAACCTTTTTCCCATTGTAAGGCTCTTTCAATGATGCCAAAATAGTTAGAAAGGCTTAGTCAAAAATTAAGGCAAAGTCCCCATGAGCAAAATATCCTCTGTTTTTAAGTAGGAGAATGAATCTCTGTAGTTTACTTAGATCTGATACTTTAAAAGTAGAGAATTCTGTTGAAAATCCTTTTCATCAAAGCTGTTTTCTCAGACATATTAATTTGTTCCACGTGTGTTAGCTTGTTTACAGAGATCCTGTTCTTTTTTATTTGGTTAGTTAATACACTTAGATGGTGAAGGATCTTGTCCTGACAGCTTTTCTTATTGAAAATCTAATATCCAGGTAGTTAAAAAGAAGCATCTTGTCCAGGAGTTACTTGGTACTGGGTGGTATGTATTTACATCAAAAGCCTTTGCTTTGCAGAGATATGTATGTACTCCCTAAAAGAAATAAAGCAGAAAATACATTGTGCTGAAAATAATAAGAGAACCTTCTTCCTTACAGAAACAATAGGAGAGGAACTTTTTATTTAGATTTATTGATATTGGTGTTTTAGTTGGTATTTCCTATGGCTTTCCCATCCTCCCTGTGTTGGTCATCTGGTAAGACAGTGCTTTTCACAGCACAGTTTCAGGTCTGGCTTGGATTGCTCTTTTACTAGATTAGTTGTCTTTGTAATGATGATGAAGAAACAATTTCACCTGCTGTAGCAGTAGTGCTCACACTAGCATTGTGTTTTCAAACCTAGTCTCTTCTTCAGCCACACAACCCATGGCTTGTTTTTGCATCAGGGAAAAGTGATTGGCTGCATAAATATGATCCCTTCTGGGGAAAATGTGCTTGAAATCCTGTAGGGCAAACCGAGCGCACTAAAATTAATATTCAATCTGTGACACCAGCCACAGCCCAAAGATGTGTAGCCTGAGTGGTCATTAGCACCATCTCTGCTGTT
The DNA here is from genome assembly GCF_028769735.1 of Zonotrichia leucophrys gambelii. Classification (NCBI taxonomy): domain Eukaryota; kingdom Metazoa; phylum Chordata; class Aves; order Passeriformes; family Passerellidae; genus Zonotrichia; species Zonotrichia leucophrys. The sequence goes on along the minus strand of NC_088173.1, from coordinate 20,092,097 downwards.
CTGCAGATCCAGTTCTGATGAGCTGCAGCTCCTGTTAACGTGGTGTGGCTATTGCTGAATGTCAGCAGCCAATGCAGACCAGATAAGAGTAGTCAAGTGAGAGACAGAAATATGCCCTTGATCAGGGAACTGCTGATGAGTTATCTGGTATCACAAGGTGGGCGAAAAAGTCACCAATGTGCACATTTTTTCTCACAATATCAAAAGGAACAATAGCAAACCATTATTTCAAATTTAGCTTAATTATTTGACTAAGTTAGTGGAAGTCATAATGGCTGTTCTGGTTGGCGTTAATGACAGGGCACATGTGGCCTTTGGATGTTTTCAGGGAAGCCAAGTAGACTTTGGACTAAGGTTAGGAAATACTGCCCTTGAAAGTACTTCTGGACAACTGTCAGTCTCATCCTTCCCTGTTCAACGTGACTCTGAAATCACTCTGATGATTATTAAGGATGGCATTGGCTGAATTTATTGGGAGAGTAAGACAGTATTTGGATTAAAATAGACTCTGAGGGTTAACTGCCTTAGGCTCTACCCAAAGTACATTTCAGTACATTTGATACATTGTAAAATGGAAAATAAGAGATTTGTATTAATTCTATGATTATGAAAATGAACATATTATGGTGATACAGGTTCAGAGCATACAGTCACCACATGCCTGGCTGCAGCTAGAGTGGTACATGAATATATTTTACCATTCACAGCTGGTGAAAACAGTACAAATTTCCTATGCAAATATTTCTGTCCTGGTAACTTCAGCAGAAGAATATACCTACTTACAGAAGGAACAGCCTGTCTCTAATGTTCACAGACAAATTTTTCTGCCTAATCCTTCTGCCTCCTATACCTGTGCAATGCCAGGACTAAGAATTAATGATTTGGTTTCTTTATTTTTCTTAAGGAAGGAAATGTCATTAATGGATGTCAAAGTATTCAGTGATACTGTGTCACCAAATACATTGTTTTAACAATTTTCTAAAATTTTCTGGTTTTGAGGGAAATTACTTTCTGCTTCGTGTATTATTTTCCAAGGTATCTAGATTTACATGTATTTAAAGACCTAATGAAACTAAGAAAGAGATGAAGTAATGTGAGGTATTATTTTTTCTGCTTTTGCCTTTTACTGTCTTTGAATTCCATTATTCCATTTCCTATCAGTGTTCTGGATTTTTTTGCACTCTTATCAAAATTTTATGAATCAAAAAAATAACCCAATGAAACAATGAAAATTCTCAGTTATGGAACTAAGGATAGTCTGTTGACATTAGAGGCTGGTAGGCTGTGCAAATTCATTTATTTTATATAATAAATGGAATCTTGGTCCTCTTTGCTTGTCTGACTGTCTCATATTGACATGTATCAAGGAATGCTTATAAGCGTTTCCTCAAACATTTTAGGGAAAAGAATCTGGGTTAGTATAAAATACTTATTTAAATTTTGAAGACTAGCCCAGCTGATTTTGGCTGAGGATATCCAAAACTATTAAAGTGAAGGGATGGAATGTTCAACAGCAGAGTGGTAGACAACTACTAGAGAGGAATTCCAATAATTTATACACTGGAAATCATGGGGGATTTATATAGTAAGTAAAAATTTCAATATTAGCTTGAAATAACCATACCACTATTCTTCTATTATTTGTATTTTATTATTTTCTAACTTAACTCTGAGGGTGATTAGACTTAGGAGATATTTATTTTCATTGAAGGCGATCCAAATGTCCCAGTCCTCATGTTTCCTTTTAAGTCATCTTCCATTGGAAAAATTATTTTCCTAAAGTATGTTCTTGCTGTTTGTAAAGCCTTTTAGAACACTTCAGACATTTGATGCTTTACAGAGCTCTCCGTTCACACACATCTTAAAAATGGTGTTGTGATTTAGGTACAACTTCCGTTCATGGGACACACAGGATACACATGTTAGTGAAAGGAATCCAGGTGGATATCTGCACTTTAATGAGAGAAAGAGGGCTGTGCTATATAGGACACCTAAAAGCCTTGGACTTCTATTATAAGAGCTTTCAACTTCCTCAGCCTCAAGCTGCCATTTTACAGGTAAATGTACTTCAAAGGCACAATGAGGTCAAACAAGTGCTGGAAGCTAAAAATCCCTCAGATGTGATTATGCTGCTACTTGCAATTTGCTGCGTGAAATTCAGTGAGTTGTTCGTCTGCACTTGAAATTATTCATCCTTACCATAGAGATAAGAAAACATACATCTTGCAGCTGATGGAAATATTCCAAGACTTAATTAATTGTGCAGTCCTTTCATGAGAAAAATTGCCTTTGCATAAAACTCCAAGACCCTATCCCTACCTGGAATTAGTCAGAGATGTTTACAGGAATACTTTCAAGGTAAATCAAATTAAGTGTCAGATGCTTCCATTCTAAATAACTAAGCTTTGGACTATTTTTATGTACAGACAAGCAATATAAACATCAGTGTCCCATGATCTAATATTATCAAATGAGCTGCAATCAGCTATTTGTATTCAGAATTATATATATGGTTGAGAAACAGGTGTTGAACAGTAATATTGTAAGATCATATTAAGGGTGTTCAATGAGATTCCTGGAATTATGAATGTAATAATAGTAATAAGCTAAGCATAATGCAATCTTTTTTCAAAAACATTACCAAGCATCAACTGAAGGGTCCTCTGGACATTTGTGTGTGTAACATACTTGTATATGCTGTGCTATAATTACAAAATATTTTAAACAAAAACCTTTTAGTCTGTCCAAAAGTATCTCTTTCAAAGTCCTTTCCTGAGAAAGAGGTGCCAGCAGACTAACTATAACATTTTCCTCATTAAATAATCCAAACCAAAGTCAATCATTACATAGGATTCAGATTTCCTTCCTCTCCCTGAGTTTTAGAATAGTAATAAATTTTGGTAAGTGGTACAAAATATAAGGTATGGTCTGCCACTGTTGGTCTCCTGAAAGTCCTTTCTGTGATAAATTGAACATTGCATCATATCTCAGCACAGTAAGTCTGTTTCACAATCAGCAATGCTTCAGTTTATCATTTATCTATTTTTTACCATGGTGTTTTAGGTCCTAAGATATTCTGTGATTCTTTGTTAACATCAGTAAAGAGAATATTGAGCACTAATTCAAATGAATTCTCTCCCATATGCAAGTTTTGAGACATTGTCATTTCAAACTTGGAAGTTTCCAGAGTATGTCACACATTTTCTGTTTCTGCTCTCTCCACCTTTCAGAAAACTTCTTTTAGAAAGCAGCTGTTTACCTGGAATTTTAAATATATGAAAAAATACTTGCAAAGCTTTTTGTCTAGTTACAAGATTAATTTATTTTAAAAGTAGTAATGTTCTAGGATAATGTTCTAAAATAGTTTGGGAATGGGGAGAAATACTTTTTTTTCCTTGACTGATTTGAACCCTGAGCTTTGAAATGCAAATCTGATTTTATATTTTAGGTGGTAGAAGCAAATTTAGGTTGTTTACAGTTTTTGTTGCATGTGGGAACTCTTTCATGATGAGCCAGCATAACGATCATATTTGGATGTAGCACAGCATAAATGAAACGGCTCCAGGGCAAGGAATGAAATGCTGTAATCTGTTCAAGAGGGCTTGATGCTGATCTTCTGCCACCTTCACAATCTGGCAGCTGGCTCTGGCCTGCAAGACCTCAGACAGGAGCTGTAACACATATGAGAGGACTCGTTTCTGTGGGCTAGTGTGTAGGGAGGGAAAGGTACAGGATGCATTTGAGCATGTTTTTTCCTCTAAAAGATTTTCCTTAAAATTTAGGAGGCAAGAGAAGGAAATCTTTGACGGGTATGAATTATTATGGCTATAATGGTTGTTCTTCTCTGGTAAGAGTTTAGTGATTCCAGCAAACACTGGGTTGCCACAGAACAAAGGAGAAGAGTGGTGCAAGAACACAAATGGCAGGGAGAAAACATAAAATACTTCTCAGAAAATAGCTGTGGATTCCTTTGTGACAATAGGTTCATACTCAGACCAGTTTTATGCACTGTATGTTTGAGTCACTTATAATTTTTCTCTGCATGAGTCAGGCCTTGGTTCTTGGTGCTGTTAACAATTATGGTTTCTTTTACAACTACAAGAAGAATTTTCAGTCACTATCAGATTAAATATTAGCATTCTCTTCGTCAGAGAGTTTATATTCACTTTTGATATCAAAACAAAGGCTATCCCTAATCCATGATATCTTTACAAAGACTCTGGTGGAGACTTTGACTGTCAGTAGACTACAGTGGGAGGGACTGTAAAGAATGCACAACAGAGAGCCCTGACTGTTTTAGTTAATCTAAGGATGAACAGATGTTGCATTAACATATCAACAGATATGTTGCAGTAACATTGTATGTTTTTTCCTTTCTATCATTTGCAGTGTGGAAAAGGTAGGACTCAATATCTCGTAAATATTTAAAATTACGGCAAGGTTCAATCTCAGCAACAAAGTTGAATTGTTCAATTTCAGCACTTGCAAATGAAGGTGTCTGCTTAGTATCATAAGGAGAATTGTCCTTTTGGTAGTGTGAGCAGAAAGCAGGAGCTCTGACAGTTTTGTTCACTAGCATTTGCCTGTGGGTAGTGATCAAAAGTGACTAACATGCCAGAATGGATATTTTCTGCACCAATTTTTTGGGTTTTAGCACTTCGGGCATTTTGGAATATTTTTTCAAATGTCCTGAAAACTGGATTTTCTGTTGCACTAAAGTGAACTCAGCGGTGCAGATGCTGAGGGGGTAAATATATATACTTCATGGTTGCTCTGAAGCTGATGAGAACATGCTATAAAGTTGAAGGTAATAGATAATATTTCCAAGGGGCTGTCAGCCTTGAATAAGCAGAACAAGGTATGCCCCAATCTCCTTACCTTCTAGCTAACATTTCTGTAGTTAACAACTTCATCACACAGAAATTGCTGTTTGGGGAATTTGGATCTACAAGATGTCTCATTCTGTATCAGGGAAAGGAAATAAAAATCCTCCATTATCTCTTCTCTTCCTCTCTTCACACTGGCAAATATAAACAAAGATCAAAGGAAGAAAAACAACATTAATTTCCTATGTTTTCTTTGGATTGCTTCTTTTCCCAGTCCCAGTCAGGTGTACAATAAAAAAAAAAATATATATATATATATATAAGGATGTAGTGAAAATTAGGTTAAGAGTTCCTGTCCTGGCATTAGTCATTATAGGGTGCAGGATAATTTCTCATTTCCAGGTCATAGTGATGCTGCCTGCTCAGCTGATGTGGGATAACATTGTCTTCTCCTTGGCTCTGGAGACCTTGCTGCAGAAAGCTGGCCACCCAAAGTGTGCTTTAGGGTGGTGACATCTGTCTCTTTGTGCCAATTCTGTATATGAAAAGATATTTGCAGTGTCTATTTCAGAAATATGTCTTTCCTCCTAACAAATCCAGCTGTATTTGTCATCATTTTGACAGAAAAGCTGAAATATTTGTCAAATGACATCTCAACATTGATGCTAATTAAAGGATGTTGAGAATATGATTGCAAATTCCCATTACTATTTTGTCTTATAACATCAAATCTTTGCATTAAGTTACCAAGGACAAATTTTTCCAAGGAAATAAAACTATTTGAAATGCAGGCATAATATTGCTAGGGTTCTTAATATCATCCAGGGAGCCTCCTGTGTAGATGTCCTGGGGTGACGTTATGATGCTTGTATATCCCCATTCATCTGTTCTGTGCCTTTAAGACCGGCACTGAAGAGTGGAAGTTTTGTTTGGGTTTCTCTTATCAGGACACAGAGACAAGCAGTAGACAGAGCTGGTTTTTTTTACTTCCAGCTTGGGCTTGCTGCTTTTGCTTGCTGCTTTTGCTTGCTGCTTTTGCTTGCTCTCTTTTTCTGCTCTTGCTTCTGCTCTGCTTTCTGCCTCTGCTTATTAGCTAGTTCTAGCTAAACAGTCCACATTGCTTCCTGGACTGTTTCTCCTCTCCTGTTCCTGTGACCATCTCAAACCTGCTCCAGACTGGGACCCGGGAACACCAAGGGTTCGGCTGCAGCGGCTGGCCCAGCGCCGGAGGGACTGAGAACAGAGCAACCACCCCCGAAAGAGACTTTCTGATTTTGCCATCTTTCTCAGAGCGGTGTCATCGGGTATTGTTCATTTTGTGTGCTGGGGGGTGCGGGGCCAGTCAAATAAACAGGTTCTTTCCACCCCTCTCCGAGGAATTTTTTCCCGAACCGGTTGGGGGGAGGGGCCGTGTGGGTTTCGCTTTCTGGAGGGGCCCTCCTTTGCAGATTCTTTAACAAATTTGGCCTAAACCAGTACAGTAGACTAAAAGAGCACAACACATAGTAGAGAAAAAGCTTTTCCCTGATAACCTCACTTGACCATTGCATCTTCGCAATTGATCTTCAGTCTGGCTCTTGTAGGTTGATTAGAAAGGGCCATTTCTCAGTTTTGCATTGATTTATTCTGTCAAGAAACAAAAAAATGCCTCTGGTCGCAGGAAAGTGAAATGAAACTTGGAGTATTTTGCTCTTCCTTTATATTATAAAATGTGAATCACCATAATTTTGCAGTTATATTTTCTTTCTGAGCAATTTGTTGGTTTTTTTTCTGTTCCTTTAAAATAGTTTTGAAAACTGCTTTCATACCTAGGATATGAAGGATCATAGGAAAAAATTTACTAAGGTTTTCTCTCTAGTCGCATAAAGAAAATTCTTGCCACATTCTTGTTGAATCGTATTTAGGAGTTATAAATGTAGACAGAACTATCCATTTGAAAAATTGGACAAATAGTCATGAGGTTTTATCATGAGTAATATTAATACTAGAAGTGGAGTTTTTTGTTATTCACAGAAAAGAGAAATACTCCCTATTTGTCTGCTCAACCATGTTATGTTAGTTCCAGACAGCAAGTGTGCAGTTGTCTTCTCTCTTAGATTTCCAGTGATATGTAGGATATGGGTTGTTAAAATATTAATGGGTGGAGGACCTTTATTTTGTATCTGCCATGACTTTTTGGGAGGCACTTAGCATCATGGAATATAAGATTATCAGAAGAAAATAACTTATCAGAAGAAAATAATTGAGTTCCAAATCAATATTTTTATAATGCCTACAATTTAGCAAGACAGACTATCGGTGTTCACAAAATGAAACTCAGCATAGCAGTTAATTCATGACCAACACAGATTCTCTTACAAAGACCTATTGAATATATTGTTATAGTGAGATGCAGTTAATGAGTATTAATTACTTGTTTGCTAAAATAAGAGAAATAGTATTTTCAGAAGGACTAATTTCTCAATCTCAGTGCAAATCTTGGTAAACCACTTAACCAGAGAACAGCAGTTTCAATCCATGAGTGTTCTGGAAATACTTTGTAACTATGATGCACTATTTGTCTAGACATAGGGAGATTCTTATTAAGAAACTGTTACCATAGATATTCTGAATATTAGATACCAATTTTCTATTATTAAGGCAGTAATTTTATGTCTGTCTTAAAATTTCATTTCTGTATTGGTTTTCAGATAGAAATACATACAGGAATTTTATGAAAGTAATATATCTGAGACATAAAACTTCTCTAAAAAGTAATTCAAAGATCTTTTACAGACTACATCATCCTGGCATTATTGAGCATTTCATCACATCTCTCTTTCAAACAAAGACTTCTGTTTTCAGCCTGTAACAGTAACCAATCAGTAAATAATGAAAAATAGAAAAGAAAGGAAAGTTTGATGTAGAAAGAGTTGTTGAAGGGTAAATTTGTTTTCAAATAGTGTTTATTGTTCTGTGAAAAAGAAAGGGAAGTTTTCAACTTCTTTTACCAGATCCCTTATACTGCTCAAACTGTGATCTGGCTTTCCTGATTTTACCTGAGAGGCCAATTGTGTGTGGTGATTAAAGAGGCACAATTACGTATTATTCCCCTAAGAAACAGGTTCCATACACTGAATATTGGTACTTTAAAAAAGGTTTCTATTTCCAGGCTTCTCTATCTTTTTGATGACTTTGGGTACTAAGATGTGTTGCAGTGCTGTTACTGAATATGTAAACCAGGTTTTAGCAAGCTGCACCTACCACTTTGTCCAGGTACATTTTGGGTGTAATGACAAGCCACAGTTACTTTCATGAAGCAAGGTGGCATAATAAAATAAATGAGTGAAGGTAAATAATATCTCACTATAAAGTTAACACATTTTATCATGAGAGTTCATGTACACATTAACTAATATTTGGCATAAAGTTTCATGCCACTACCAAATTGCATGCTAACCACTATTAACCAGCAGTATGTTTCAACCTTTTCTTCACGATCAGACAAATCTGCAGTTTTGTATCTACGTCAATATTTGTTTTTCTTATTTCTATTATTTGAAACTTGGCCTTACATGTTTTGTATTCCTCATTTTACACATGGCTATGTTAAAAAACTACCAACTATTCAGTTTTTTTAAAGTACTCATCACTTTTCTGACTGAAACATTAAGATGACATTGAATTCTGACATTTGTGTTGTTAACTACTTTGACAATGAAAATGCAGCTCCTACCTTAGAAAGTAAGTGATCCTTTATTTCAGTATTTGTGTCAGACCTTTGAATCTTGCTTTAAACCAGACCAGCTGTAAATTATTGGATCATATCATTATAGTTGAAATACAGTAGAGGAAAATGAACATATTTGCATGTCCTTTTTCAGATTAATATCTCAGCAATTTGCTCTATTTAGGTAGTAATTGTGATGAGAGTAGCAAGTTCTGAGTTTCATGTACTGCTAAACCAAATTCTTCAAGGAACAACTGGGGTGAGCATTCTTTCAGAAGTAAATTACACAACTACTAAATTGAGTTATGATTGTTTTAAATATCAATAGATTTAAATTTTTAATTACAGCTAAATTATGTTAGTGGAAAATAAGGCTAGAGTTATACTCACTATTCTACTGTGTACTGAATCTAGACATGCATTTTTAAACAAGGGGTATATATTCTTTTTCTCTAATTAGGAAAAATACCAAATAGTCCAGAAATTCATACTTCAAGTTTTAGAAACTCAGACAAAAGGCAAGATCGCAGTGACCAAAATCTACCAAGCACAAAAACTGTGGTGTTAGAAAACAGTTATATAATTATTTTCATTTGCTTCTGAATTTCCTATAACTTGGGAAATCTTCTAGAAGGTGACTTCTGGAAGCTTCTATTGCAGCTTATAAAGTAGGGTTAACAGAATACCATTAATTCCTTCAAAAATGGATCATGTCCCTACTGTGTTCCTGTAAATAATAATAGGTGTTCAGATTAATCCTGTCAAGACTGGGAGGGGCACTCCAGTAGTATGTCAGGTTTATTATTTTGTACTGGCCATTATCCAGATTATTGGGGGTGGGGGGAGGCAGGGAATGGCAAAGGCAGTGATGGGGGACCCAGAGAGGAGTACTTTGCTAAATGCATATTTATGCCATTACAGGAAAGGTCTAATAAATTGGGATGGGTGCACTGATATGTAATGCAAAGAAGAAAGAAAATGATGGCAGCTTGAGTTACTAGTAATGTGAGTAAATCATACAGTGCATATCTGTTTAGAAGTTAAACCTAAAAGAAATATCAGAAAAGACTGGAGCTGTTTTAGGAAACCCTTTTCTAATTACTTCACTTTGTAGCCACATGGCCCTTATAAAATAATTGCAATATTTTCATCAAGTTTTAGCTGCTAGAACAAATTTGCAGTCTGAATGTTTTTTCCATAACTTGGTACTTTATATTTTAGAAAATTTAATTTAAACTAGTGAACACAGAAAAAGCTTATATATAAATCTGTGTATGTTATGTACTTAATGTGGAACAGACTTTCTGAATTGCATTCTTATGTTTGATGTTTATTCAATGAAATGTTTATTTTGCCAAAGCATGAGGTCTCTCTCTGACTCATAAAATCTTTTAGAGCACAAGATGTCAAAACATGTTTCTCTGTAGTTTTTCAGTAGCCATCATGACCCATGTGATCAAATGCAAGTGCTTGAAAGGTTGTACAATAGAATAAAGGTGAGGATAATACCTAATGTAATCTGACTCTTCCTTGAAGAGTCTGCATGGGATATTGGACAGTTGAAGCACAGAAAGCTGCACAGTAACATTTCATTGTGAACAGTTAGCCTTTCATTTCCAATTTTATTCCATGAAGTAGGTTTTCATTATTGATCATCAATTAAATGTAGTCATATTAAGAGCCAGCTTAATTACACACACTGAGAAAGAACTTGAGAAAATAGTTCATATGTTCTCTCTTTCTGTGTGGCAAGGTAATTCTCTGTGTTTCAGAAAGCCAACTTTATCTCATGGGTGGCTCTCTAAATAGGGAATATTAACAAGTAAACCCACTAATAAAGCCATTGAACTTTGATGGGAAACCTATCTGAGATTTAGTGCTGTGCCCCATAATGCTGGTACTCTGGTACTCTGATGTTTCGCTTAAAAAGTGAATAGGATTTTTAGAAATATCTGTGGAAAAGACCAAATCTTGATTTTAGTGATACTGACATAGGTCATGATAGTTTTATGGCCAGAGAAATATGCATGTCTCAGAATTGCCCAGAATATTTTTATAAAGCTCACAGGATTTGGAAAAGAGAACTATCTTTTACTCTCTTATATCTTGCTTGATATCCCTTTCCTAAATATTCTTTCTTCTGGCATTTGATTATCTCATCTGTTTCTAGACATAAAAAATAAAAATATCATGGGTGATCTGTGTTAATTATCGCTTGATATCAGACATGTTTGTTGAACAGCATTAATACTCATTTTATGCTCACTTTTTACAAGCTTGCAATGTACAGATTTTACAGTGTAAGCTCTGATGCTTACATTTAACACCATTTTACTTCAGTGAAGCCCCCTAGCTATCATTTGGCATTCTGGACTTCAGGTAGCTTCTTCAAAATGTGGTTAATGTGCTGTAAAAACTGCAGAGATGTGGGGTTTTTTTAAGCTATTTCTGGTCAGTCTTGAAAGAGTTGCCATTAAAATAAATATCAGTGAGGAAATCACAGTCATTGTATCATACTGTGTATGACATCAACAGTCTCTCATTAACAGCATATGTGGAATCATAGAGATATCCATGCATATGTATTTTATTGCATGGAAGAAACCAGGTAATTCTTAAATTAGTCATCCTTTTGTAATCATTTTTTACTGAAGATGTTTAATGAAAATTACCTGCACGATCAAGAGGTGCAGTGACGTATGGCCAGACCAGAATTTCTTCAGGGTACTGCCCAAGCACCCTGAAATACTTGGATGTGTTCACCATATGGAGAAGCAGACTAAGAATATCTATAACCATAAACATTAATATTTATTATTTGTATGCACAACTACTGTGATTTTTGCATGATTTCTAAAATTACATTTTCCAGCTAACTTCATTTTGTAGATAAGAAAAACCATGAAGTGATGGTAAACAGAATGTCACTGTCAATTATTTGTGTCAATCACATCTTCATGGAAGCCTAGAAGGAAGACTCAGGAGGGCAAATAACATTGTGTATCAGTTCTAACCGTTTCTAATTTTAATCCTTCCCCTCAAATTTGCATTGTAATTTGCATTCACTTTCAACTCAGAGGTTCCTTTTCCTTTTGAATAGATATCACTGAAAGGTAATAAAGAATATGTAAATCTGCTGTGCTATTTTGTCCTAGGTTCTTGGAGTGTAGAATAAATCTAATTGTTATTACTTTTATAGTTGTACTATAAACATTCATAGTGTTTACTTTAGCTAAAGAAAGTTGACATGACTTATGTAAATTAGTTAGGAGAATGTTCTGTACAGATCCTCTATAACATCTGTATTGCTACTTCCCCTTCTAGACCTCATTTTATGTGTATAAAATTTAATCAAAGTTCTGCAGATTAAAAATTAGGCATGGATGAATCTCTTCCAAATACAAGACTCTAAAAGGTTTTTCTTAAAGTAATTCTCAGTAAATTTAACCAATGTCCTTTTCTCATTCCTTTCTCTGGGAGCTTTTTTGTATTCCTCTCTAAATTGTCTAAATTGCCTTGAATTTTTCTTGCACTCATCATAAGCTCTTAGAATGAACAGGTAAAAAGATCTGTAACTGCTAGTCTATTCTCAGTTTTTGCAACTCTGCTACTGAATCATTTAGAAAATATTGTGGCAAAGCTTCTATCTGACGTTAAAAAGAGGTTCATCTCAATGCAGCACATTAGATGAGCTCTAATTATGATCAACTTTGAGGGCAAATTTCTGAAGGTGGAGGACTTGTTTATTAACTGGATCTCTGCAGGTATGCTTCCGACTTTCAACTATTTCTGGTGGTTGTATAATGTCCATGTAGCTGCTATGTTTAATATTCAGGTGCTGTTTCAGTGCTTAAGTTTCTGTCAGTAGATTCCTACTTGCTTTCTACTGGCTAGACCTTTACATGCCTGGAAATATTTAACTTTAGATGCTGTTGGGAATGTTGTACTGCATCAAATAAGTGTTTTAGGAGCTTTGGTTTTTGACCCCAAATAGTAAACCAGAAGCTGGTGTTCTTTTTGTCCAGATGCTGGAACTGGCATTTTTCCCTTCTGCCCTGAGTTGCCCCAACTTGAATTCTGTTCAGGATTGGCAGGCTAATGGCAATGCAGTATGCCCTGAAACTGAAATGCACTATCAGCAGGCTGCACTCACTGCAAATTCTCTTTGCAACAAAAGATGGGCATGTTCCAATGTTCATCTCTCTTTCCCCTTCTTTTGCCTTCCCTTTCCCCTTCTAGCTCTTGGAGGGATACAATACCCAGGCAAACCACTTTAGCTGTCTTCCATGAAACCATTTGCAAAAGAGCAGTGAATTCCTTCTTATTGCAAAATACAGATATGGAAATGGAGCCATGATGACACTGACTAGCAAACATTGGTCATGCCACTGCTCTAGAAAGCAGACAGGACTGTATTGCAGCACCTTCCATTCCAGAATAAGTTTTCTGACAAAGTAATTAAACAGATGAGGGAAGCAGCTTTATGCTGAACCAGGGGAAAAAGGCGCAGTTTGCAGAAATACACCATAACAGTAGAAAGTTGATAAACTGTTTTTCAGTTTCTTCTTTTCCAGTTTTCCTCTGCTGTTTTCCACCTGAAGTACACTAGTTACTATGGAATAGTTGCTATGGAACAGTTACAGTGCCATTTACATGTGTCTAAGCATTCTGATGTCCACTGGTACAGTAATAAGCCAATTTATTTGATGGTCAGGAGTATACAATATGTACTTGGGAAATTAGAGATGGTCGAATAAAATGCAAGGTTTGCAAGGGTCCTACTCTTCACATTGTAAAGGAAAACAAATTGTAATCAATTAATATTAGAAAAATTGCCTGAAATTAAATGTCAGGTGGAAATAAACAGGACAGTATTGTCCTGCTTCTGCAGAAACAGTGCCAATAACTTACTGACCTTGAGTTTTGATTTTCATAGTTCCCATAATTTTAACTTACAGCAACAACTTCCAATGCACATATTTGCTCTGGGAAGAAGGTATTCTACTTCTGCAATCTGACTGTTTCAAAATCCTTTGCATTTGGTAAGCTCCCACTGGCATGTTCTTCCCAGGAGCTTGCCTCATGGTGCTTAAACTTCTTCCACAGACAGATCTATGCTGGTATGCAGCTTTCAGTTGGAGGCAGCCTTGGTATATTCTTGAGGCTATTTGGAAATATAAACACTGGAAAACATAAAAGTTACTCCTAATCATCTGTGCAAGGATTCTACAAAGAATTCTTACTGGATTTGACTGCATAATTTACCAGTTTAATAATTTTCCTTGCTTTCATAAATCATAACATTCTGTTTATTGATAAACTCATAGAAATGATACTGAAATTTGAAGAGTCACTGACTCAAATGTCATGGTGGGTCACATAATAACTCTACCAGATATGTTGTCCAAAACTTTAAAAAACAATTAAATAGTTTGACAGTGTCTGTAAGTAGGGTGTCTCAGTTACATCTTATGTATGTTTTTGCATGTAATCTTAATTTAAAAGTGTGGGCTGTTGTTCAGGCTTATTTCTGCATGGGGTTTATTGTCCCCATTTTTTTGTTTAAACCCTCTTTTAACAACGAAATTGCTAACTTTTAATGAATCTTGAGTTGTCTAATAGGTCGTGTACAAAGAAAAGTTATGATTTCTTTTCCAGCTTAAAAATGGGTAAGAATTAGAGGATAATAAATTTTCAACACAGTAAGTTATTAAAAAACAAATATGATTATAAATACAGTTTCAAAATCTCTGGGCTAATCATTCAATGTAAAGAGGCCAAGTAGAGGATAGCACCAAGTTCCACTGAAAAATTAATTTTTGAAGGAATTAATTGTAGATTCATAGGACATAAAATACCATACTTAATATCTAGGATGAGGTTTTTATTTGTGAAGGAACCTCCAGATGTAAACTCATTATGTCCTGTTAAGGAAAAAATTGCAGGCCTTGTCATTTACATGATGAACTTTTGACTTCATAAATGTTTTCAGAATTTGAGCATTTAGCACACTGAACTTTAGTCCTTGCTTCAGTTGGATAAAATGTATTTGAATAGCAACTTATTTGCATTTCATTGGAAAGGTTACCATTTGATGACCCAGTAAATGACACAGGTCTGCTTTCCAAACTGTTGATCTCTTTCAAGTACATTAGCTTCAGATGTTCAACCATCTGTAGATTGTATTCAGCTTATTGACATGGATGGTTTTATGTGAGGGAGGGTAAGAATAATTAGAAAAAATGCTAAAATAAAGAACGTTTTTAAGGAATTATTAAGCTTGATAACACTATGGAATATTAAAACCAATATAAACCCATAGATTGCATTTTAGACTACATATTTAACACAAAAATTATTGCGCACACTTCGATCTGAAGTCACATCAAGGTTTTGATTTCATTTAGTCCTCCATTTAGGGTACAGTAAGCTCTTTTTCTCTAAGCACATGTATTTAAAAAATTATTTTTCACTTTTCTGGCTATGTCTCTGTCAGTTTTTCTCTGTTTTTGTCAGTTGTCTTCACCATAGCTGCTACTTTTTCCTCTCTTGCCTCTCAACATCTCACCTTTTCCATATGCCTTAAATGGAATTTCCAATACCTTGTTTCTCGTGTGCCTGAATATGTCCTGAATTGTTATGAGTGAAGCCCAAGACTGTTAATCCTCTCTCTCTGGAAGAACACCTTTAGGCAGAAAGACCAGCATCAATTCTAAACTTCTGGCCTGCACTTAACAACATTTTCTGTAGAATACCTAAGGCTCATCAAACAGTTGGTAGTCCCTCTCAGGCTGTTGCATTATTTAGAGAATAATTCTCTATTGGGACTGCATTAACAATTTTAGGCTGAAAAATCTTTACATTAGGATAATTTTCATTTACATCTTCTGTGGTGCAAGACAGGTGGTCATTTAAGAAATTATAAGGATGCAGGAGAAAACAGCAAATTTTTTTTGTAAACCAAGCTGAGTACAGCGTCATGTAAAAAGTAGCTGCTCTGACTGCAGCAGGAAAAGAACATGAGATGCCCTTCAGTGCTCAAAGATCAACTAGAAAAATCACTTCAAATCTTAGCACTGGAAGCCCAGGTAAGCAAATTCCAAGCAGAACTAGGATATTCTCTGACAGAACCTTGGGTTCAGAATGAATGGAAAGAAGGAAAAACGCAGATTCTGCAGCATATTGAACCATTCAGAAGATATTTGAGATAATTCATTTTATATGGCGCTTTGACTATTGAATGTTTTCCTTTTATATCCATTTTTCCAAATTTCTTGGATGCATGTCATACCATTAATGGATGCCAAAAAGCATTATTTTTTTTTTACAACAATTGAGGTCTGATTGTTGGAAAATGCATTTTGCCTTTTAAAGAAAATACATTTTGTGACTGATTTGGCTTTTTTTTTTTTGAGGGAGGGGAAAAGGTAAAGTTGCAGGTGTTGTCATTCATCTTTAGGTGGAGTTTGAATGACTTTAGTCTTTAACAAATGTAGCGGCATGAAAAGTAATATGTATTTCAAAGTTAGTGAAGCAGAGTTCAGGTTTCAATTACCGTCTGCATCTTTCCTTTGTTTCATGTCTCCCTTACAGAATACACCCAGCTCCCTCAGCGTTCCTGCCCCCAAGACGCACAGACAGTTTCTCTCTGGTGAACTATATCCAGTGCATGAACTCCTTGAATAGCAAAAGGCATTCTTCTAGTATTTTGCATTTATTTTTTTACTGTGCCAGATATTCTGCTACTATTTTTATCAAATGCTCAGATTTCAGCTGCTAAGAGAGATGGTGCTAAGGTTACAATGCAATTGAAAAGCTGATGGTTGATTAGGACATTTTGTAAAATCAACTATTCTGCTGTGCCATACTGATATCAATCAGAATTTTATTTTGTTGGACTAGGATATCATTAGATAAGAAAGTCTTCAACTAATTTATTGGTACTGAAGATTTCACATCTGCTACAGAATATTGCACCATCAATAGAGCACATTCTTGCAACTATTAGCACTAAAAACCACTACTGTGTTCCTTATGTGGCAGCTCTTATCTGTGCCATGTCACAGATAACATGACTTGTAATTCACTTTTATGGTGTGGCCCAGCAGTGCTTTACTGGAATCTCCTATGTTCTTCTGCAGTGCTTGAATTGCTTTTTAAATGTCAAGCACAGTGCAAATAAATATACATGTACAGATAATGTGTAGAATTACTGCAAGTGACTATTAACTATGGCATATTAATTTATAGCTGTCAGTGTTTTCCTGTGCAAATTCCTTAGTCTTGCTGGATCAAGAGAAAGAGAATTCTTTTTAGCTGTAAAATCTGTACTCTACCAGTGACTCCATGTAGGAGGCTTTTATGCGTAATGCGTTGACAGAGAACAATCTGCTGCAAAACACAGCTGTGCTCATTAGGGATAATGTTTTCAAAACAATGTTCCAAATAACAAAGTTGCTCAACAGATCTGAGTTACAGATTACCAGAAACTCTACATTTAGCTTTAGTGTCCTTTCTTTCCTAGATCATTATTTTCTGCAGAGATGATGGGATTCATTCTCAAGGAAAACTCTTTACTCCATGTTTAATTACCTCCATCTGTAGTTTGATATTTAGGGCAATAGGCTTCAGCAACCCTTCTAGGAGTAAAGTATTGATCTAAATATAAAACCAAGGGGCATGTTCTTTGGTTACTAGGTTATTGCTAGAGTATTTCCATCTTCATCTGAAGCAAGAATCTGTTTCAAAGAGGTTAGTACACTACTCTTAAGGCCTTGATATCCATCTGTATGTTATATGACTTGATAAAGATATATATCAAAAGAGCAAGATTGGCTACTAGTGCATTGCTAGTAAATCCAAAGTTAATGAGGAAGGATGGCAAAAATGGGAAGAAAATGTGAAGATACTCTGAAAATGTTCATTTTGCTTGGATTCAAAACCTTTCTCTAAATGATAGTAGTGTTATTCAGTTTCCTTCTAGAGAGATAGATGGGAGAGCAGCATATATTATAAAAATTGAAACATGGGCAAATAGCACAAGTAAGCCCTATATTAATAGTCACAAGCATATACCATAATGCTGGAATGACCAAGACAAAAAAGAACATGAAGAGATTGTTAAAATAGGTCATGATTCACAAGATAAAAATAATTTTTAGCAATACATTAACTCCCTTTTTAATAAAGATTTCCTTTTGTGTGTTCGTTTATAAGATGTCTTTAAATGGAACTGAAACCAGGGTTGTTACAGAAGAACAATTTAGAGACTCGGACTTGTAAACTTCATTTAATATTGAATTCTGGACTTTCAAAGATATTTATACCTCAAAGATAGTATCTCTTCCTATTTCACCCTTTGGTCCTATCCAAAGTAATAAAAATGTAAATAAGTGCACAGTGCTATCATCATTTTCAGTTAGGTGCTTTGTAAGTCAAGAAAATCAACATTAGATTGAATAACTAGTTGAAATCTTTGAATCTTTCTGTCTCAACCACAAGGAAAAAAACCCCAAAATATTAAGGTAGTTCCCACTTGTTTTTTTGTGCTCATGAATTATTCCTTTTAAATACTGAGTATGCAAAACCAAATGCATTCCTCAACTCGACACTTATTTGCTATATAAAGCTTCAGCAATAATGTGTTTTCCTCTTTCATTCTACTTGAGTTGATTGAAAAGTTTTACATATTTACCAAGCTCACACTTTGCCTGAGTTAATGAATTATGCAATTAACCATGAATGCAATTTCCTGCATTTTACAGTAATAGCTTTAATTGTGAAGTGTGATGCTATATAGAGAGAACTCATTCATAAACTACAGAACACATTAGAACAATTTCTTACGTGGTTGGGTATTCTTGGGCAAACATCTCAGATGAATATGGTAATTTGTCTAATAAACTATTTCTAGTCAGTTTATATGCAAGGGTAACATTCTTTAGCTACCATATTTTCAGAAGCATTTTCATCCGGTTAAGTATGAGTAGGAAACCAATGTTATCTTCACATGTATATTGGAAATATTCTAGTAAATTCCTTTTTTCTTTCTTATGGTAGCTTTATAAATACACATGGACATGAAGAAAGTGCCAGAGTATCATATCAGTAGTTGTTTAGCACTTATAATTATGCTGTGAATAATTTAGTGTAGTTATCATCAATGATACTCAGATTATTATACTGACAGTACTAAATTCTTTGTTTTAAGCTAAGAACTCAATGAGAAGGAGATCACAAAATTGTTTCTTTTGTTACTGAACAATTCTAATGCAGTAATACAATTACAAATCATTAGTATTTTAATTCACATTACATTTAGTTTGAAACAAATCTGTGATCCCTAAAAAGTTAATAGCTCTAAGCACATTGTTTACACAAAGGAAACAAAGACTCATGCAGAATTCAAGAGAGAAGGGAGCTAGGTCATCATGCAATTCTATGGAAAATCTTATATTTCACGTCTTTTATTTTCTTTTATGCAACATTTATACCAAAATGTTCCTGTGCTAATTTTGGCCAGCCAACTTTCTTATCTTTACCTGACTTCCATTTACTCAGAGTCAGTATATAATTTACTGTTTAGACTTCAATGGTTTACCTAATTTGCAAAGTTGCACTTGAGATTATTATCTACAGCATGTTTCTCTTTGTATCAAAGTGTTCATATGCTCACCTCTTAGATTGTATTTTGACTGATCTAGTAGGTCTTTGTATGTTTTCTGTGATTAAGAATATTTGATTAGAAGTGGTTATAATAAATTTAGAAACATGGGCACAGTTGTGTTGTGCTTGGAATGGCCAAACAGCCATTTCAGAAGTGTTCCTGACACTTGGCAATGTGTCAGGAGCACTTCCCAACACTGAAAATGTCGGGAGCAGCCATCTCAAAACGTCTTGTCTTTCATCATCTGGTGTCAGTACAGTTTAGCCTGCCATTCAGCTGCCTGGCTGTCTGATTTGCTCTGGGACCTCTTGCCTCACTGAGGAGCTGGGGACTGGATGCCCAGTTCAGAGGCCTAAACAGAGATTTGGTGTCATTCGGGATGCTCAGCACAGCCAAGAAATCTGCATGGTAGTCAGGCAGGTGGGTAGTGGAGACATGCACGGTTCCAGGTGTCTCAGATGACCTTGCCAAGGTACCAGGGGATAGCTGAGCCCAAACACCATCTCCTCGTGAAATACACAGTGGGAATTTGTGACACAGCGAATTAAATGGCAGCTGAAGGGACAAATTAGAAAGGGACTCTGCAAATTGGCACTTTTCTAAGACCTAGCAACCATGGATGTCCATTTGCAGGCTGCCTGCTGGTTACTTCATCCATATTGGAATCCCTGGTTATTTAGAAAGTTTTGCCAACTGAAATTTCTTTTCTTCAAGCCTTGTTTTAATATTGCCCATTATGTTAAAGTTCTTTTTCCTTTGTAGCATATGAATTGAGCTACAAGTACAAATTTGCATTGGAAAGAATTAAACTTTTCTTTATTATTTTTATGCAAGTAATATATGAAAATTCCACATTTTTTGTTTGTTTACTTGCTTGCTTTTAACAATATCTTGCTTTAACAATGAAGCAACAGCTTGCAGTGAATTTTCTGGTAATTTTTGGTTTATTATTTAGTGGCCTGAGGCAAGACTGAAGGTAGTAGACATTCTTCCAAAGCAGGGAGGAGTAGCTGCAGTAATGATAAATCTCTTTGGTATTGTTGCTGTTATGAGCCATTTTCAAAAGTTTATGATGCAGACATGCAAGCATGAAAGCACCTAGATATGTTTTAAAAATAATTTTATATATATATATATATATATGCATGCATGCACACACATATATAACAACTTTTTGTAAAATCCTAATGCTTTCCAGCCTACAACTGAAAACAATTGCCTATTTAATATTTTTTTGAAATCTTAGAACATGCTTCCCTTCCTCAAGCATGAGGTGTTTCTCAAGCTCCAGATGACTGTAGAAGAAGTCATTTTATTATTTTATCCTTTTACTTGAGGATGAATGCATGATAAATATCCTTCTTTGTTTTTCTGTAACCATTTCCATTGCTCCCTCTGTCCTCTTAAGTCTGTGTGAAATTGCCTAAAAACTTTCTCTATCACGGTAGCTGCATTAGGTTTAGATTGAAGTGATTTTTTTGTGGAAACAGGAAAAGAGGCTGTTGAAAGAAAAGAAAAAAATTTCTGCAGCCTATATGGTCTTCAAGCTCTGAATAAACTAGCTTGCATGGTAACAGTCTGAATGATTTGTAAGGAGAAAAGTTCTGTTTAGCTTTGGCGCTTTTCTTTCTGTCTTTCAGACAGATGCATATCCACTTGCTCATTTGTGTGAAGTGTTCCATGTGGTCGACTGGTCCAGCTCTACAATCTTTATTTTCAAAGTTATAGGCTGTACCACACAAAAAGACCACTTCAGAGAGGAACACTTTTTTAATGCATTCTTTTAAATGTAATCCTTAGTGTATTCTTTTATTCTCAGAACTGTTCCTTGGTAAAAAGATCATGTCAGTTGCTAGACCAAAATTACAAACAGAATATATTTGAGCTTCATTAATTACAATAGGAAGCCAATGTTTCGCACACGTAAAAAGCTGTGAATCTTAAGATAAGACAAACTAATTCTTACTGAAACCAGGTCATGGTTTCTAAGTGGTAAGACTGGTTTGATCTGAGCTTGTATTTAGGCTCTCAGCCTAAGACATTCCAAATCCATGTTTTCAGGTATGTATCCTTTCTTGTGTTCCTAAATGAAGGATATTTGTTACACTGGTCATATTTTTGGTTCTTCTGCCTACTTCCTTTTGTTAGTTACAAGAATATTGCCTGTGCAGCAATTCTGCCTCAATCTCTGTTTGCATATTCTGATTCCAAGATCTCAACCTTAATGATGCTGCGAGGTCATTCTGAACCCAGATTTCTTCAGAATTCTCCTCCATTTTTGCCCATAGCAAATATAAAATGTCTTGGATTAAAGTAGTTTTTCATCCTTTGCATCTCAGGGAAATCTTTTAGCAACAGGAATACATTTACGAGTAAATGCAGTAGTCAGTAACTAGGAATTTATTCTGAGCTGAAAGAATCAGTACTATAGCTATGTCTGGCAAAAAAATTGTGTCTTCATTTAACTGTTTTTATTCCTTTGTCTATTTCCAATGTCTAGATGGTTTGTTTTAGTTCTTAACTTTTATGCATGCCTTACTGACTAAACATTGATTTCCGAAATGTTCAAACTTCCAAAATCTAAAAATACCACACTGCAGTGGAAGATCATTCTTAGACATGCTCTTTTAGCTTACTTGTCTTTGCAAATTCTCTCCTCTGTGCTTACATAATGTGGTTTTTAGCAATGTATCAGATCACTGTTATTAGAGAAAAAACAAGCACAGGTGAAACTGAAACTGCTGAAGACTTTAATGCTTCTAATATAGCTGATTTAACCTGTATTCATTCCTTGTTGGATTCTGATGGGACCCAATCTCTTAATACTAGCAGGTTTGAGCCTTATGAGTATTCAGTCAGTCTGGGCCATGCCTAATTTAGATTTAGATGATTGAGGAAAACAGCCTGCTGCTGGAAGTGATTTGAACACAGTGAGCAGGGCTTGGTGGGTTACCTGTCCCTTCATATTCTACTCAGACTTCCTGTAGTCTAAGGTTTTACTGTAATTATTAGACTCCCAATAAACTTCCAACAAAGTACTGCAGGGACTGAGTTACCATATGATGACATATCTTAATGTAACTGACTTTTATGATCATATATGATAGCTGAGTCACAGTTACTTTTTTTAAAAGTAATTAAAGTAAGTTGATTAAGAGGATGTTAATATTGAGTACTCTTGGGATAGAAAAAAAATCTACTGAATTACTTGTAGATGAGTTACAATTTTTTTGGAACTGTCGTATTTGCTACAAGTTGTAATATAGCAAAGATAATTTTTTTCCAAAATATTGTAAGGGATGTATTTTAACAAGCCCCTCACGTCTGCTGCCATGCAATGTTAATAGCAGCTATCAAGAGTAGAAAAATAAAACACTTGTTAAAGAGCAAGCGTGATCAAAGGAGATAGTTGAAGCAGTCAAACTTTTAACATAGTGAGAAAAGTAAGTCATTGTAGAGCAAAGATATTTTGGTGAAATAGTGCCATACCTAAACAGATTCTACCATTCACCTATGTAAGAATTTGTGACACATCTCTAAGCAGGATTCAGAGAGGCAGGTGACAGCACAGAGCAAAACATACTCAAAGATCAATGAGAAGAATAGGTGTGCCTGAGAACTCGATGCTCAAGAGTGGCGAGAATTTTAAAACTTTGATAGCTTAGAAGGTTCATCCCTTAGAAGGAAACATCCACAGTTAATCTTGTATGCTCTGGGAAAAAAAATAGTCAGTATGCTCAAGAAAAGCAACCTAATATCAAAACAGCTAACAGAAGCAGTGCTAGATAGATCTACAGAGAAACTTTACCAGAGTCCTGGGCTCTCAGAGTCAAGAGGCAGAGTGATCTGAAAAAGGAGAAATAAGAAATTAAGCATTTTAAATGCAGGGGATGGAAAAGTAGAGGTCAATTGTATTTTTCAATACAATACAATAGTCTGACCCACACACCAATGCACTGCATAGGGGGATCAGCCTTGAATTCTAGAAGCTTATGGCAGTGTTAGTGAAGGAGCTTGTAATAGGTAATGATGACATTAACATCAGCTATGTGATAACTTGGTAGCCAAAAAAAAAGTAAATTGTTCTCATCAAATAATAGGGAATTACATATGAATGCCACAAAACTGTGAATCTAATTGGCAAAGGGGCTCAGCAAAAGTATGTGGAATGCTTGCATGTTATAAAAAAGCCCAACTAAACAGGTTATAATGTTTCTATCTGAATTTTTGCTTTAATGATTATTTATGGTATTAATGTTTACTATGGATATTAATGATTAATGCAGTTTTTGGTAGGGAATAATGAGTGTATGCAAGATTTCAAAGCATGAAAAATGGATTCTGTAAAAGAGATGGAAATCCAAGTCCTTTCTTTTTCCTCTGTACAATGGAAACCAATTCTGGGGCTGTAAGAGAAGAGATTTGACTTTTAGATTGCACTGTCATAAAGAAGGCTACTCAATCCTGCATTCCAGCTTGTTTTAAGAAAAAAAAAAAAAAAAAAAGAATTTTTGATTGTATTGAAATTATTGTATGAGATTTGTTCCAGGCCAAAATTAAAAAAAAATAACTTTTGCGAGTTGTCAGGGTATAGAAGAGTGATTTTGATTGTTGTTATTGCTGCAGTCATACACGCGAGGACTCAAAGCAGCACAACTTGCAGTTGGGGTCTAGAGGGAATTTGTGTGTCTTACCTCTGTACAGCTCCCTCTCCCTTGCTATGCTTTGGATGAGAACAGCTGAAATAGTTTGGTTTCCTTCTAAAGCTGCAGCCACTGCAGCCTGGGGACAGCCTGCTCTCAGAAAGCAGAATATGAATTATGCTGTGCAGAAAACCTGTGCTCAGGAAGCCATAGAAGTAAAAAAAAAATGTGAACTGCAGGAGAAAGACTGAGTTAGATAGCTAGTTTTCTAGCAAGGATGGCAGAAATCCTAAAATACTTTAAAGCAGTATAGAACCAAGTGCTGTAGGTTCTGTAGAAGTGGTCTGTGAAGCAGACTGGTGCAAGGTCCTTTAGCACTGCAACAGCTAACAGTGAGAGGAGCACTTAGGAATGAAAATCCAACCAAATGAACTTCCAGGAACTGACAGCAGTAAGATGTAGACAATAGTGCTCAGTAGCCCCATAATCCCTACACAGGCCTTTTACTGAGAGGGGCAGGAAAGTGTCAGTAGAATAACACACTGAAGTGGTGACACTTCAGCCATGATTTCTCCTTTAGAATAATTCTTAGAAATAGGTCATGCATCAAATAGTACCATTTCCTTAAGCTTATGATTTCAATATTTATGAGCTGATTTGAATCCCAAATAAAAAAAAAAAGAAGTGCAGTTGTGCAGCTGCAGCAAACAACTTATCTGATGCATAACTAATTGCCTGAAAAGGTTCAGCTGATTTCCTCGCCTCTCCTTCCCCTTCCGCTTCATTCCCTATGCATGTAAGTTGGAAGCAAAGTTTCTAAAATATAAGCAAGTCTCATAAATTCTCCTAAATGCTTGCAAATCAGTTTCACTTTGAAGAAACTCTAAGATATGGAAAAACACAACATCAGTGTGAGATAACTGCCTTTAACTTCTTTTCTTGTTCCAAGAATCCTGACTTTTGTTTACATTCTGCAGCAGGTCGCTTCAGGTCTTGTTCTTTTCTCTTTGTTTTTGGCCTTTTCAGTTCAGGAGGGACAATGTGCTTGACTCTGTTTCATTTTTTTTGTTGTTTTTGCTTTTGGTTTTCCCTGTTATATAGCTTTAGTCAGTCCTTCTATCTAAAACATTGCAATATTTCTTGCTATGTATTTTTTGTCTTCTAGGTACATCTCTTAACTTTTAAAAAACGTGATTGTATTCCTGTGCAAAACACAAATTCTATTGTTGCTTAGTAAATGAAAACAGTTCTGCTGGAGATGGTAAAAAGGGGAAAACAGCAGCTCTAAATCACTCAAAATTTTAAATTCACATAATTTAAAGTAATATATAGAATGATTTCCCCAGTATTCTTGATAGTGAAGTTTCAAAGAAAAAAATCACTGCAGTGATCTCTTAACCAGAAGTGTTTTGTTTCACCATGGAGTGAAATGCAAGAAAAGGTTTTATGGGGATACTGGCTGCAATTCGTGCCAATTTTCTCACCTTCCCTATTGAAGAAAAGAATTTATTTAAGATAATTGAATGAATGATTGACTAGTATTTCACTATATGAAATTTCTATAGGTAAAATTGCTGTGACATTTTTTGGGGATTAAGTTTCTGTTTGTGGTTTAGTGTTGTTTGTTTGTCTTTTAATTTAAGGATTCAAATGCACTTCTATCAGTTTTAAACATCTTTAGGAAAGCATGACTAAAGAAAGAATAGGGGGAAAGGAAAATATTTTAGTATATTTTGCTTTCTACCTCTTAGAGACTTTGAATTGTGGAGGGAAAAGATGTTGCTGACCCTGAGGGAGCAGAAACCAAAATAGTCCTGTCACCCTGTAAGGAGAGCTAACCTGTCAAAACAGCAAAGTGCCACCAAAACAGGCACACTTGATAGACGTGTCAAAGAATTATTAAGGGATAGTCAATATTTTGTGTAGGGTAGGTCTGACTGTGGACAGAGAAATATCGTGACTGCCCAAGAAGTTCACATTCCTGGAGTCTGGGCTGCTTTGCTGAGGAAGGTATTTCTCACTTTCTCCTGGAGCAATTTCAATCCATGTTTACAGGTTGGTGCTAGACAAAAGACTGTTGCTATTTTTGTTCAATGTCTTAGCACCTGTATTCAGGCCTGAGTTGTTCTGCAACAACACTTTTCAGACACCAAAGGAGCTGCCATGATACCCATCCAACCAGCTTATTGCACACCCTGAAAGCTCTGCAGTCTTTCTGCAATTAAATTAAAGTTTTTTGGAGCTTGATAAACTTATTCCTAAAATCCTGCTGACTATGTGTGAGATTCAGCACTTTGATTTATGCCTTGACATTTCTGTCAAAGCATTCATCCTTAAACACAAAACCAATTGTTATTGATTCACTCATTTAAGGTTATTTTTTTTTCCTTATAATTTCTTTCATCCTTGGCAACTTAAAAATAGTACCATTATTTAAACACTTAATAGTTATTTAACTCTGTAGGGAAATCTCCAATATACTTGAGTTTCTGATAGCATAATTGTTTCCATGACATCAGTGTTGTAATTCTTAATTTTTACCTAGTGCTAGTGAGCTGGGTAGCTGGGGGGTTAAGTAGATTTTGAGCATTAGTTGGAACCTGTTCTTATGCCAGAAGAGCCTCATGCCAATGTGCATTGTGACCATGGGAAAAAATCGGTCTTTAAACTGTTATGTTTTAATTTAAACCATGTCTGTACCTAGTACATAAACCCAAGGCAGTCACCCAGAAGTTTTTAGTTTTGATAACCTTCTTTGCAATGTTTTTGCAGGTATTTCCTTGGAAGAAAATAGATCTATACTACCATGGATGTCTGAATTTCTGATGAATGTTGGTCAATAGTACATGTTAATAATATTGGCCAAAACAGCCAAAGATTAAATTAATTCTCTGCCGTATAATCAAGCACTTAATTTTAGTTGCTTATCTTCAGAAAAACTATGTTTCAAGGCACATGTATTTCAAAATCAGATACACTCCAGTTTCATGGTAAAGGCTTTTTGTTTATTAGTTTTTAATAATGGGATTATAGTCATATCTATTGATCTAAGAAAAGATAAATCCTTTCCCAAATGTCCATAATTTCAATAATCACTCATGGCTTTATGTAATTGTTCATTATTGATAAAAAAGGTATGGAGAAAGGAGGGCTGGGGGTTTTATTAGAAAACCATAAAAATGCTACAATCCAGGCCTCTATTTGTAAAAATACTGCTTCTCAGTATTTTTGTTTTGGGGATTTTTATGTACTATTCTAAGGTGACCAGAACATAAGGGCACATAAGTTGTTTAGGTTTTTCTATGGTTATAAGTTTTCTTTATTGATGTATTGGAATTGTTTGGAATGCTGTATTTCCAACAATTAGGTTAACAAAGATCACACTTATTGTCATGCAGAAGTGATATGTGTCAGATCAATGAATTTGTGAACTAAAGCTACACCCTCTACTCTGAAAGTTCAGAAAAGAATTGGACCTTTTTCCCCCCATTATATTTAAATAGCAATATTAAATTTCAAAGTTGCATTTCTGCTGTCTTGGCAGAGAGTAGGCAAGGGACTCTGAGTAGGCTTAGTGTGCCAGAGACTCTACAAAGAGTTTGCATCTTCTTTTTTCCAGGAACAAATTTCAAACCTTTATTTTGACCTTATGCTCCTCACAGATCTCTTGTATCTGCATATAAAAATCTTTTTGTTTTAAGACCTTTGACTCTCTTTAACTTGAAGGGATCATTACTTCTGCCTTTTGAAATTGCTTTCTGTGTTTGAGGCATTGGAAACTATATTTCACTAGACTACTTCATCCAGAAACAGGTAAATATAAATGTTTCTATCATAGTTCCAGGAGCAAACATTGTTTATTTAAATGACTTCTTTCTTCTCTGAATATAAAACAGCCCTTTAATGTTAGCTCTTTTGCATCTCTCTTGAGCAAATCTGATTTAATTTATGCTAAACATAATGGGACACCTGTGTGTGCTGGATAAAAACTAAAGTATGTAATATTAGATGGAGAAATTTTACATCCTAAGCACAGAAAACAAGGAGCAAAGATCTGGAATGTCTTTTAACCTTTTTGTTGTAATTTTGAAATTAAGAAATCTCTGAAAACAAAAATCTGTAGGACCGCTTTAGCAGGTAATGTGTGACTAGTAAAGAAGTATAAAGAAAAGAATTTTTATGCTGTTTTGCCAAAGCATGAGATAAATTTTTTAACCAGTTTCTCAAGTGTAATGAAGTCCATCCCATGCAGTGAAACCTAATGGATAGACTGAAATATTAAGAATAAAGTAATTGACTTCTGATTACTTTGTCAATCTCACAAGCAGTAAATTGGAATTGCCTTAAAATGTTGCACTGACTGTGTGTCAAAGAAAGATTATAATAGAACCATCTGACAGGTTTTAATTTTCCAATGAGAAAATAGGTGGCTTTTTTAAGAGTACAATATTTGATATTTTAAAATTTCTTAATTTAGATGGAAGAAGGGATGAGTGTTAGATCTGCAAGTATGGAACCAGCTACAGGTTGTGCTAATAACGCAGTTGTTTGAAGAATGACCTCAGTTTTACTTCCATTTTTGCGAGTTTTTTAAGCCTCTCTCTTTTTGGCGTTTTTTGATTGTTGTTGCTGGGGTTTTTTTGGTTGTTCGGTTGTTTGTTTTTTTTGTGGGTTTTTTGTTAGGTTGTTTGGTTGTTTTTTGCTATTTTGGGGTCCATTATACTGTTGAAATTATATTACTATATTATCTATACAGTGGAACCAGAATACACCTTAGGAGAATGATGTGTAAAAGAATGGTGATGGGATAGAATTTCACAGAATATAAGATAAAGTATGACAATTTATTTGAGATGGGGTACCTCAACAAGGAAAAAGGCTGACTTTCCTAATGCATCTGGGAGTCAACAATTGGATCTAGGCTGAGAAAAATTAAATATGATCCTAAGACATATCACATGTGAAGTATCTCCACTGAAGATCAGGGACTACAGCCTCTATTAATTATGGAAATAATAATTTCCCTGTACTATTCATTTCTTAAAGAAAAAGAAAACAAAATAATCAGCCTGTCTTATAGGGTGAAATTTAAAGCAATATAGAACTGAGTTTGCAGAAGTATAAGGGAGGTAATCATTGCTTCTGTAGCTACTACAAATGAATAAACATCATGAAGGGTAAACAACTATTTAAGGTAAGGAACAAAGGCTGCATCAGTGTAAACAAACATAATTATGTGACGGCTGAAAACTGCAGAAAGTTTCTTCGCATCAGAGGGAAAAGTTACAGCTACAAATAAGTGAAGTAAAAGCCAAAAAGATTATTTCTTTCTAAGGGGGAGTTGAACAAATTTACAAAAGGCAGTAGGAGATGTTGCCCGTAAAGGAAGTTGTCTGAGCTCAATGCAAGGGAGCTGCCTTCTGATCCTGGAGCAGTGGGTTGGTGTAATCCTCAAGGCTGCTGTGGGCTCCTCAGAAAGAGGAACATCATAATAACACTTATGCAGTTACAGAGGCTTAAATGTGTCAGAAAAACAAATGTAAGATGTTTTAAAGTGAAAACGTTTCTTGCAGATCATTTTCAGCAGAGGAAAAATGTGCTATGAGGAAAAGACTCAGATTTGCACGCTTATACTGTTAGTTGTCTCCATTTTTCCCTATTGTCACAACTCTTGGAGTCCTGTCAGTGGAGCTGGCTGTGGATGCAATTTGTATC
Source organism: Zonotrichia leucophrys gambelii (assembly GCF_028769735.1). Lineage (NCBI taxonomy): Eukaryota > Metazoa > Chordata > Aves > Passeriformes > Passerellidae > Zonotrichia > Zonotrichia leucophrys. Next base: position 20,062,538 of record NC_088173.1, on the reverse strand, counting down.
TGTTGTTAGGGTGAGTATGCAGAACACTGTATGGGGGTGAAAACTGAATTTCACATAGGAAAAGGCTGTAATTGCATCTTTTCCTACCCTCTCATCCAGAGCAAAGTTTTATTATCAGCTTCAATGAGAAACAGGTGGATACCAAGCTCATTAGAAGTGGGGCTGCAAACAGCTGCTTTGGAAAGGAAATAGAGAATATAAAAAAGAATAGTGTTGTAAACAACAAACTGAAGTATTGTTTGAGCCGGATCAATACATGCTGGATCCAGCAGAGCTAAAGCGAAACACAGATTTCACTTCATAAAGTTTATTAGTTCTTCACTCCTTTTTACTTCCTAGTAGTAAAGAATTGATCAGTTGCACTTGGAAAGATGGACAGAAATGAGCTGGCTTGCCCCAGCTACAGCTGTGGGTGGTTGCAGCAATGAGTAGGAATCTACTCCAGTTATGGTCTGGTCTCTCACCATCTGGCCTTTTGGCTCTGGAATGTGCTGACACTGCAGCATCTCTGTGAACCAGCTGGCAGACATTGCTTTGGCTTCCACCTTGCATCCCAGGAAGAGAGCCTGTCAGTTTCCAGCAGTGACGGGAAAATGCAGAGCTACATTCTAAAGCCATTAACGTGTGCTAGGACAACTCAGTTCCTAACATACTTTCCGTAGTTCTTGAGATGGGATGTTCTCATTCTACAGCTTCTCATGTATTTTCGGTGGATATATTAAAAGAATGTTTAAATGCATAGCTGATGAATAAAGAAAAGGTAAGTTTTCATATTAAAGCACAAAGGTAAGGATGAACCTGGAGTATGTGGAGTTTTGTGGGTTGGGGCATCTGCAGTACTTAACATGAAGATGAGCAGCACACTTACAATTCAATCAGTAATAAATATCTCATGGGAATATTTCAAAGCTTAGTTAGTTAAGAGTCAGATTACCTTCTGTGCTTCCCCTTACTTCAAAGAAGTTTTACAATCTGTCAAGATATTCAAACTTGGGGAAATATATATTACTTATAAAACTTTACCAACTGAACCAAGAATCCAGATGGCCTAGCTCAGAGTAAAGCTTGCTCCATCCTGCCCATGAACAGGATCATTAGACAATGCTCAAGTTGTCTCCAACATGGAGCTGGGCTTTGAGATGCAGACAGGCTTGCTTACAGCACACAGCGTTGGACTCAAGTGCTTCAGGATCAGAGGACTCTGTGCAATATTCAGATAATGTTGTTCTGATTTTAAAACAATTTTACAAAAATTAACTAAATTGTCAAGTATTTTTATTTTAGACTAAGGACGATTCTCTTCAGCCTCACCTATCGTCTATGTACAAATCTTATCAAGAGTAGTTCTAGTTTTAAAGGATTTTTCAGGACAAAACCAGTGTTAAAGTTTTACCAAGTTTCTTCTGATGGTTCTTCATTGTCAGTTTAGTTGACTGATGTCATTGACTCTGTATCCTTTGAATATATTGTTTATAATTAGAAAAAGTGTTTTCCTATTTCATGTTAGCTAGATACACAATGTAAATAAAAATGTTTAAATCAAATTAATCTGAAGTCTTGGAGCATCTTAATCTGGTTGCTTAAAAGCAGTGAGCACTTTAAGAGGCTGATATCATTCATTGGAATTTTACCCATTAGCATGAAGAAACTGAACAATATTAGAACTGATAGAAACTTCATTATACCAAAATCATAAGGATGATCCAAGGGCTGGAGCACTTCTCTCAAGGGCTGACATTTGAAGTTGCTCAGCTTGGAGAAGAGATGATCTCTAGGGAGACCTTACTGCAGCCTTCTATTACCTAAAGGAGGCTGCAAGAGCTGGAGAGGGACTTCTCACAAGGGCGTGGAGTGATAGGACAAGAGGGGCAGCCTTAAGATGAAGGAGGTTAGGTTTAGATTGGACATTAGGAAGAAAACCTTTCCTGTGAGGGTGGCGAGGCACTGGAATGTGTTACCCTGAGAACTGATGGATGCCCCATCCCTGGAAGTGTTCAAGGCCAGGTTGGATGGGGCTTGAGCAATCTGGTCTAGTGGAAGCTGTCCCTGCCCATAGTAGGGGAGGTGGAACGAGATAATCCTTTTGGTCCCTTCCAACGCAAATCATTCTATGATTTTATGAAAATACTGATGCCTGTAATTCCCACATAGAATCAAACTAAGACTTCTGTTGACCTTAGTGAATAAACCCTCTCTCTTGTTTTTTTTTTTTTTGGGGGGGGATAATAAGGGATCTTATAGGCCCCACAAATTGCATGCTCTAGTGGCTGATACGCACTCAAGATTTTGTGCTGTTACATGGGGGAAATACCTGTCTAAACAAAAACACACTCTGACATTCTGAAGAATGAGTGAAAGGACAAATGCAATGTGTTGTGTTGGCCATAGAAAAAAGTGGTGTCTTAATTGATGTGTGTTATGTGAAGAGGATGTTAAGAAAAGAGTCCAGACTGTACCACTTTTCAGTGCTACAGTTTATAATTCAGATAATATTGTAGACATAGTAAGAATATGAGTGCATTTCATGGGAGATTAATGTGACTTTCTGCACAACTGTTTAAAAAGGATGTGGCATATTTATCAGAGGCCAATTCACACTAGTAAATATGATTACATTAGAATAAATCAAATGTATTTAAAAGAGAAGAGACCTTTTCCTGTAACTTTTCAAGAGAATCTATTTGTTATGTTGCAATGATTAACTACTGTGATATAAAAAAATATAAAATGATGCCAAATTTTATATGCATCTGGGCATGGATAACTACAAAACAAATCTCTAGAAGCACTGGAGAAAGCAATGAAGAAACTCATGAAGAAAAATACTTGTCATTCAAAATGTCTGCTCTCACTAATGACTAAGTAAATATGTTGTTACTGGTGAAACTATTGAAAAGTAGATGAGGTGGAGGTAATAATCCACAGCCACAGCAGGATGTATTGAGTTACCTAATATTGATCAAAACTAGCCACAAACAAAGTAATTATTTAATAATTTTACATTTAATTGATGAAGGCTTTTCTCTTCAAGTCTACTATCCTTTACCGGTTTTTTTTGCACAGAGTTGCAGCTCTGAATTCTTGTGGAACATTCTTACCATAAAGTCTTAAAAAACATTAATCAACATTTTGCATAAATCAATTATTATAATGTATTCAGTTCCCTTTTTCCTTCTAGATTCTTCAGTTATTTGGAGATAAATGTTTCATGACAGCTTCTATTTCTTGAGTTCTGCTTTCTGTCTTTATATGATAATTGAGGCAGTTATGATACTATTTCTGTAGAAGACTCATTTGGGTTTATCTCTCCCTCTCTCTGTATAGTTTATGTATTTATACTTTTCCTTGTTAGTATTGAAATTGTGCTAATCTGTATCTAGTGGAACTGTATATTATATGAGGAAATTCAGTCATTTTCAGATACGTATCTACACCTGACAAAACTTTTCTGCTGCTTGTTTTGGCATTACCCTCCCCAAACCCAAGAGATTCTCTAGATTTTCTTGAACATGAAACTGTTTTGAAATTCCAAAAACAAGAACATTTTTACTGATCTATACCTGGAATTTTGTGCATTACGCCCAGTGAGACCATTACCTGGAGCTCATTTATTTCTACTAAGATCAAAATAGAAAAACAACAACAAAAGACTAAAGTCCACAGTGCTTTCCCAAAGTATTCATAAAAAGAAAAATGAATGGTGACACATCTCACCAGAATCAAATCTATATCTCAGATTCTCCTCTTGCTAGTGAATTTATGAGAAATTCATATGGCTTGAGGGTCTCATGCTGATAAATTATAGATGGACAGAGCACAGAAAGAGCAGCAGATATTATGTTGAGAAATTGGTTTTGTTCTCAGTGTCAAGAGGCTGGGACTGGGGTGTTGTCTTGTGCTTTTGGAGGGGACTATTTTGAATAGTATTGAGCTTTCAGTAGTTTCCCATAATGTCCAACCCTCCACACCTTTTAATTAGATGCAATTATCAGATAGAAGTATGAGAAATTGTGCAATGTTGTGTATTGCAGGAAGTGTACACAAAGGATGTAGCTACACAGAGAGTGGAGGGGAGTTTAGGGGAAGTAGGACAAGCACGTGCTGACAAACCACTTGAGAAGTGAGAGGATAGGAAGGAGATTTAATTGGCCCCTAGTCTCCAGTGTGCCTGGCATCCTGCATGGGATGTGCTGAGAAATGTAACTGGAGGGAGCCAAAAGAGGGATTTTTGTGCAGACTAAGCCCTTGCATTAAGACACCAGCCTTTCTAGGGTTCCTACATGGGAAGAGAGAGAGAGAGAGAGAAGCACTGAAAAAGTAAAAGAAGCAATTTTCTTCCAAAACGCAATTTACAGCAGGGGGGAAATATATTCCCTGCTGTATTGTAACTTGGGGCATAAAATAATCACAGTGTGTTTATTTTGATGTGGCATTTTTGAAATTATGTAAAAGTTTTCAAGTGAGTTGCAACTAAAGATTTTCCTCTCAAAAAGTGATTCCTTCCCCTCACCTGTATATTTGATCACACATGTATTTCTTCTGAAATATCATTTTACACAAGTGAAACTGTGTGTCGGTTCGGTTCTTCATGTGAGTATCTAACTGAATGTTAGAAAAATTGATGACCAAACCTTGCCTGGCCATTGACAGTGTTTGTTGTGAGCAACATGCAGACACCCTTCTGATCCTAAAGGGGATGCTGCAGTCAACTGCTTTCTGTTGGAAATGCTTTCTTTCTTGGAATAATGACCCATTATTCCAAGGAAAAGGCTTATGTGAAAAGTGTTACATGATTTAATGTCCCTAATTGCACATAAAATTCACTTTGAAATAATTGACAGGTTCCTAAGCCCAAGTCATAGGTCTGGCTCTCACCGCTGGGCAGCTGCCCAGCAGAGCTGCTCACTGACACTCCCTAACTTTGACTTGGCCAGGGAAAGAGACAAGAGAAAAGACATCTGAGAAACTATCCTGTAGCATTCTTGGAAATGACCAGTTTGGTTATCTGGCCCAGCTACTGGCAATGTTTGCTCAAAACAGTGAAATATTTTATATCTCTTTTGCTGCTTTTGCATCATGATTTCCTATGGCTTCTGAAGTTCAGCAGTTGTAAGAGGTGGTAACAAATCCTTAGCCTAATGTCTGATCTCTTTCCAGGTCATCCTGCTGTGGTTTTTATCAGAGCCTACTTTGTCTCTCAGATGAAGTTTGGAGATTGAAGAGAAATTAGAAGCACCTGGAAATGGATTGTCATGCGCTTCCATACACAGTAAGTTACCATTCATGAAGTCTGACAAATCACATATCTTTTATATTATTAGAACAGTGAGTTAAACATTATTTTCAAACTGTTTTCAGTATGTTCCTACTATAAACATAAAAGAAAATGGGCTTGTATTCTAGTAAGCATCTGGGAGAGAGAAACTCATATGCTTAGTGCGCCTGAAAAAGCCATGCTGCTGCATCTGTTAAAAGAACGATGGGGAGAAGATGTCATGTGCACATTTACCTTATATAGTTGCTATCAAAACTTATTTCTCTGTTTTTATTTGAGTCTTATTGAATAATCTTATACTACAATTATCTGTGTAGTATACCCTTCTTTTCAAAACTATTGCTTACTCTTTTTAAAGGGACACTAAGACTGCAATCCTAAGTACTCACTGGAAAACCCAATAAAAGAAATATTTTGGCAATTATACACCATTTTTTTTTTTAATTGCCATTTACTAAGTAACATCATGACAAGCTGTTAACAAACTGAATTAAAGACATATGGTAGCCTTGTCGTATTTAACACATTCATCCATCATCACATTCTGCTATCATTTAATCCATTATGTCATGTTCGTAAAGTCAGTACAAAATTTATATATATACATATATAATTATAATTTTATAATTTGAAGGCTCTTTACTATCCAGAGTACATTGCTGTTTTTAACACTTTTTTTGTTTCCTAAGGGTTGCATGCTCTGTTACTGATAAAGAAGTCAGCATTTAATTTTTGGAAGTTCATGGTGTGCTTCATTTGTTTAACCAGTACAAAGTCTTGGAAGTACAAATGTTTGTTATACTTGCATAATGTGAAAAAAAGCAGTAACACTGAATAGATTAATTGATAAAATTAGCCATATTAGCCTCTTAAAATAAGCCAGAGGTACCTGTGCTTCTTAACATGCAGTCCTTTTTCCCTCCAGTAGAAAAACAAGTCTAAAACCACTATTTACATGGACAGAAAAGTAAATTTAGTTCTTATTTGTGGACATATTAACTAAAAAAAAATAAATTAAGGCAAATGAAATTATCATTGAACATAAAGTCTGACAAACTGATTTCTTAAATTTTCCACTTCTCACTTGTCTTCAATTTGGACTCGGTAATATAGATTTTATTATCTACAAGGAAGCAAAACAGATATGCTATAACTCTACTACTTTTCTTTGATTTTTGCCTTTGAATTACACAGATAGGAAATACAGTCCGGGGCCTGACATTGCAGGAAGGACACTGGGGGCCTGGAGCCTGTTCCAAGAAGGGCAAGAGAGTGGTGAAGGCTCTGGAGCACAGGTTTTATAAGGAACAGCTGAGGAAGCTGGGATGGTTCAGTCTGGAGGAAAGGAACCTCAGAGGAGACCCTATGGCTTGGCTCTCTACAGCTGCCTGAAAGGAGGCTGTACCCAGGCGAAGGGTCAGCTTCTTCTCCCAAGCAGCAAAATACAGTATAAGGGGAAATGGCCTCAAGTTGGGCCAGGGAAGATTTAGACTGGATATTAGGAAAAATTTCTTCACAAAAAGAAGCATTGGAATAGGGAAGCTGTTGAGTCACTATCCCTGGAGATTTTTATAAGATGTGTAAATATGTCACTTAGAGCCATGACTTAGTGGTGGACTTGGCAGGGGCATTTATCAGCTGACTGGGTGATTTTGGAGGTATTTTCCAACATAACTCTATGATTCTGTACAGTGCAATTGACTCAGAATTGAAGTCAGGAATGGCAATAAAATTACTTTTGTTTTTCTCAATATAAAAGAGGTGGAAGTAATTGTAGTCTTATCATCGTACATATTCATTGCAAAAAAACTCTATTAAGTCTTCAGATATAAAAGATTTTGAACTTTAGAGTAAAAACAGTTCATGTCTCTTGCTCTGCAATTGTGCTTTTTGGTTGGTATGCTTTACACATGAATGCATGCCAATTTGTACATTTCTGCCAACAGAGGAAAGAGAAGAATTAGAGCACTCTATCTCATCAAACAGGGGTGAGCATGCTCCCCTAGTCCTTTGGACTCAGGCTCTTAGTGTCAGGTTGAGTCAAATATTTACCCACTGCCAAACTCAGTTTGAAGCACTACTGACACTTGAAAAAAATTAGCCACCATCTGTAGGTAAACAAAATATGAAGAATTACATTTAATTTCTTATTCTGCACTCACTGCACAAGATGTTTTAATGATAAATGCTCATGTATTTTTCTTGTACATAGTTTAGGAAACATAAAAGTAATGCAGCCTATTCCACTAGGTTTATTACTGTTATTCAAATTCCCTCTGGGAATTTCATACTGAAGTCCTCCTCTAAAATCCTGACTTTCATTGTATCTTGTTCTAAGCAACTGCCCAGATGATTGCACATGTTTAATATAGACATATATGTACACACACCTATATATTTCTATACACTCTATAAAGCTGTATCTATAACTAATTTTGGAAACAAATGCATGACTCATTTCTGGTTTTCTCCCTTTAATTCTTCTTTATCTATTTTGCCATCAGGAAGCTGTTGGGTTTCATTACTGCATTTAGAGACAAATATACAGACATTTGATATGAAAAAGTAGAGGTAAATATCTCTTATCTCAGCTCTGGTCCATGGGCTATTTCTGCCAGAAAACTGGACAGCAGCACAGACACATCTGAGTCATCAGGAAGGGAAGAGTTTCTGTACAGTCATGGACAGCCACATGAGGGAGTCTGACCTGTATCATTCTATCTACTTCAGCATGAATCATGCATTCTTTATTCAACAGCATTTAAATAATGTAGGATACATCTCTCTTCTTGTACTTGCCAGGAAAACCTCCATTTAGCATCTCTTATTTAAAATGTAAGTAATAATCTGAACAGAAGCCAGAGAAACAGAAAACAGGAAAAGAAAAACAGAAAACAGAGCAAGGAATGGAAGCATGGTCATTATTTTCCCCAAACCCTCCTTCCTCCTTCAAGAGAGAAAAAAACCCTATCATCTCTTTTGCTGACTGATCTCATATCTTGAATATCACACCTCATATATTTTTCTTTCTCCAATATAGTAAAGTGAATTGATGTTCGTTATAAACACAATAATGGATGTGCATGTAAATTATTTGAGTCCTGCAAACACTGTGATCTGCACTATTTCCAACCTCAGGCTTTTGCTCTGCCTGGGGACTAAAGTGTCTTGGTATCATAGATATGTATGTAGAAATGTAATTTTAGCAAGTTTCTGTAGTAATCGAGATCTCTGCAATTCCCACAGTAACTGGGATTTTCGGGCTGGTAATGCATTTACAGATAGAAAATAAGTAGGGCATAACTGGAAAAGGCTGTGAAAATTAATACAGCGCAGTAAAATGAAAACTTTTTGCATACATCTCCTCAACTCTGCTTGCTTTGAAGATGTCAAAAGAATTTATGACTCCTTCCTCTGATCTTGTCATTCCTTCCCTTTGAATTCCCTTTACAGTACCATGTACCATGTTATCTCCTTGCTGTTTAATCTCAGTCCTCCTGATATTCACTAAGTTGCTAGCTAAGAACATGGTTCTTACATGCTTGATAGATGCAGCTGATCCTTTTATTCTTTCTCCCATGCTGTCATTTTGGAGCTGGGGGACCACTGTGATTATAAAATATAAGCCACTTGCTTTGTTCCTGCAAAAATGTTTCAAAATTCCTCTTTTTTACATTGCATCAAAAAACAAATAATGAATAGACAGGTGGTGAAGAGAGCTACATTTAATTTTATGTATTTAATGAAACAAAAAGGAAATTTATCTAAGGCAAAGTATAAATGATGAAGTTAAAACGCTCCATGCGCTTCCTTGTGAAAACCTTCTTACATTTTGTTACTTCACTTCTTCATGTTGATAGAATGTAGCCAAGATTCCTATTTTTATGGATCCTTTCAAAAAGAAAAAGCCCAGCAGTAAACTTTTAATTTGTCATGTGTGCCTTTGCAGGAAGCACCATTTGCTTGCACACCTTGTGTGCATCTACCCCTGCCTGACCTGACCACCACTGGCTGTGTGATGACACATCTTCCTTCCATTTCTGACGGTGCAAATGCCATCAGTGGAGCTGGGAACCACTGGCTGTGTGATGACACATCTTCCTTCCATTTCTGATATTGCATCAGTGGAGCTGGAGTCACTGCTGGGAACCACTGGCTGTGTGATAACTACCTGTGTTATACAACAGGCTTTCTCCCGACCTGCTGGGGAAAGTCCTATATTTTTAACCACACAAGTTTAATATCTGATCCACTGTGGTAGTCAGGTCTGTCTGTTCTCTGGAAGGTTATTATCTTCTACTGTATAGTCACATACTAAAGCACTAAAAAGGCAAACACTTCAGGAAAAGTCATACACAAAGCCTATTATTTCTAAGTCTTTATTTTAATATTCCAAAATTTTCACTTGTAATCACAGAGTTTTTGAGAAGAAAATACATATTTGAGAAGAATACCTAATATGAATTGAATTTGTTATTCTTAATAAGAGTAGATTAATGCCAACTTATTGATATTTAAGAAGATTAAGAAAAGCAAAAAATTAAAAATCAAGAGATTAATCTGATCATGCCACAAAATGTTTGTTAATGATAAATACAATCTGCAGCTCATAAGTAAATGGAACAGCAAGCAATTTCATGTTATTGTTAAAAAATATTTTTCAATGTAAAATTCTAATAGTTTCATTTAAAATTGAGACAACTGTCTTGCAAAGGGAAGACTGAAGAGTATAGCTAGAAAAAATAATATAGAATTGCAAAAAAAAAAAGAATTTGATGTTAACAGGCTGGAAAAATACTGTAATTGTGGCTCTTATTTTTATTTTGTTTCTCATGAATCCCAGAGTAATATTTTAAGATATAAATATTTTTCCACAAATATCAATATATGTTTTGTTAGTGATTTTAAGCAGAATCAAAGTTCTGGCATAAAATTGGTGATTCAATAGCATTTCTTTTGCTTCTCTGTTAGATCAGGCTCACCATGGGATTAAAGAAGACATCCCAAGGAGGAAGAGGCTGGTGGGTACCACACAGAGGGCTGTCAGTAATGAAGATCAGTGTTGGAAAAGGGCATAGGGTCTTATCTATTGCTGAGTGTCATCCTGGTGGGTTCTTGGGTAGATCAGGATATTTGGCAACTCTTCCTTATTAACAATGTCAGGCCAGCATCTTACTGGGAACTGACATGGGAACTGACATGCTGCATCTTCTCATATCATGGCTCCCTGCTAGGAATCCTGAAGAGGATCTCCCTGTTCTACCTGGAAGGCAGAAGCTATTTCTGTGTTAAGAATGGACATCTGAGTGATAGGAAGGGTTTCCTGAAATTTATATAGTCATCTTCTATGCGCAGACAGTGGATTGCACTTTGTGTTAGCTACCTAGGGAAACTGCTGGGAAGTCAGCAGGAATGAGATGTTGACTGCAGCCCATGGGTGCAGTAATCTAATCCCAAGGACACGTTCCTTTGCCATTCCACATCAGATTTTGTGATGCCAGAGGAGGCACTCAAAAGCTGTAGCAAAATATGGCCAGGGAATTTGGGCCCAGTCGTGCCCTCGGTGCTGCGGCCTGGACCCTGGGTAGGAGGGATCTGTGTCCTGATCCCCTTGTGCCTGAGGCGGCTTTCACAGGGTGTTCAGGCAACTTCTTCATGGAGTTACTTGGCCCTTGGATAAAGATGGCAGAATTTTCTGTGACACAATAACTGTGAGAAAAGAGTTTGTATTTTTTTAGGCAAAAGGGCTGCTTATTCCTTTAGTCCATGGCAAAACACAATTTTTTTCTCTGTTTACAGAGTATTTTCATGCATATGTTAATCACAGCCATTATATAGCATTCATGAAGTTTATCCTAGGAAGTGAGAGCAAATTTTTATCGTATTCCTCATAATACACAGGAAATACTCAAATTCACATCTCTGGAATAATTTTTTGATAGTAAAATGATATTTTTACTGAATCTCTTTTATTTGCCCTATAGGGTAATTTTGTTCTAAAAAATAAGCCTTATTTTCTGCCGCAGCAGTCAAATTGCAGTCAGATTCTGGATTTTCCCATAGGAGCATATTTTCTCATGTAGGAAGAGAACTAAACTGATCAATGCTTTCTAAAATAGTGAGAACCTCACCCAAACTTACAGGCGAAGGACCATTCCCACAGGCTGGCACGAGCAGACTTTGCTGGTCAGCCAGCTCTAGGACTGCACAAGAAACCGTCAGACCAGCTGAAGAATGCATGTGGAGTGAAGTCTTCTGATTTTGGGATAGCTGATGACAAATGAATATCTTCATCTCTGCAAGTATTTTCAGCCTGGTTATGGGGCTAGTGGGGAAGCCAGGAACTTGAACAATCAGCTCACAACTGCCCCACCAGAACTAAATACTGTTGTTAATCCACATTTTTGCCAAAAAGAGAATAACACATTTATTTCAGAAATAGTCTGAGTCAATATGTTTCAACTCAGTATCCCTGAGACATAATTTTCTGAAGATATGATTGTTTTCCTATTGTGCATTACTCAGTTAGAGAAAAAAGTATTTCAGAAAAAAACAGTTATTCCCTGTCTATCCCCCCCCACAGAAAACTTTTATTTTACTTTTAAAGAGCTCTACATGAGTTAATTATAAATATCTTGAGGTACATATATTGTCATTTGAAAATTCAATCTTTTTTTGGCACTCATTCCACTATCAAGGTATAAAATATTAACAGCATGAGCAGATTACTATTGCTTCCTTGGCTTCAAGAACATGTTTTTAATTTTTGAATAAGGAGAAGAAAACAAGTGCAAGCAAAGTTGAAGGTTTTTTTCCTAAAAAAAAAAAAAAAAAAAGGAGAGAAAAAAAGGTCAAGTAAGCCATAGGAGTATCCTCACATGATTATTCTGACATTTTCTGACTCATAATCTACTGGGTGTTCATTCACCTCTTGCAACTTGAAAGTGTCCTTGAGATCTGTAACTTCATCTACATGCCAGGCTGCCAATTCTATGCTCTTTAAAGTGGAATTTTCATTTATGCCGAGAGCTGAGCTGCATGGGGAGTAAAAGTCAGGAAATATCAGAACTTTAAAGGATATAAAAGAACAGAATTGCCTTTGATTTGACACTAGAAATTAGGACTTGATCTATGCATGATCTGGGATCCATGGTGGGGGTTTGGGCCATGGGGTTCAGGCCAGAAAAATAGAAGTAAGCTTTTTATGCCTGAGAAAATGATGCAATAGAAAAGGAAAGTACTTGTTTGGATTGCTTTCAGCTTTCTGAGGGGTTCCAATCTCACCGAGCAGCAGTGGGAACCAGAGGGTTTAGAGCAGAGAGAGAGTCACAAACCAGCAAGAAGTGTGGCTGTGGGTTCCTGCTGACCTTCTGTAGCCTGAGAAAGGGGGGTTCTACAAAACCAAAAAACCACGATGGAGGTTTCATTTGCTCTCATCCACTCCCTCGCAGTTTGCCTTTGGAAACATCTGCTTTCCTCACGTAGCCTGACTTAGTTGAAAAATTGAATGGCCCTACATGTAGCTCTGATTGCTCACAGGCAAATTATAAACTTATCAACCCAAACACAGGCTGATTAATAAAATCATATTACTGCTACAGATCCTGTTTCCAGAACCTGAGCTGCATTAAAATTCAAAGGAGATGAATTAGGACTGCTATCAATGGAATAAACTGCAATACTTCAGTGGAGGCTGTTTTCAGTCTTAAATTTACGATATTGTTCTACTTTTCTAATCTTCAGAAAAGTCAGTAATGAATCTGAAGTTATTGATTACCCATTGAAATTCAACTCTTGTGGCCCTCCTCCAGTAAAAGCTTATCTTCTTCTTTACAAGGGTGTCTTGAAGATGCTTTCATTCTCACAAGCTTGTTGCAAAAAGTTGTGCTTACTGTCACTGACATAGACAGAAAGGTCAGTCAATGTTTGCAATGAAGATGTGCATTTATCAAAGCAGGTCACTTGCATCTTGTTTGCAGCAGGAAGGTAAACACAGGTTCCAGATGGGCAAACATCCTCACCCCCAGCCTCCCATCCCCAAACAATCAAAAGTCTAGATTGTAAAATATTTCTCTCTTTTACAGTTGTCATCTGCTGGTCATAAAGAAAATTAACGTGGGCATCCACTTATATTCTGTCTGGAACAGAAGGCAGCTTTCTCAGACATCATTGATCTTAAAGGAGCCTTGCACAGAGGTAAATAAATGAAAGAGTTCAAATATTTTAGTATGCTATATTTCATTTCAATAAACTTCTAAACTGCTGTCTTTACGACATTTAAATGCTAACCACTTCTCCTATTCAGCAGTGATAAATGAAAAGTTTAATGTAACTTTTAACATCCAAACATCTGTATGCACACAGTGATCAAGTGTCTGAGAAATCATTTGTTCCTACCACTTAGTAGAGTGGAATATTTAATTGAAAGATAGCATTACTTTGCACAAATAATTGGAAGAATCAACTATAAATATCCATAAGGACTGTTTTAAAATAGCCTATTTTGAGGAGTGGGTTATGTACGGAGCTGTAGTGGTATTTAAAAGGTAAGTGCATGTGGTATTCGGAGCTGTGGTTTGGCGGTGAATTTGTCAGTGTTAAGTGAATGGTTGGACTCAATAATCTTAGAGGTCTTTTCCAACTTGAACATTTAAAAATATTCTGTATGAAGATCATAGAAAAATATGTGTACAAATCACTGTCTTGCACATGATATGCAGCATTAAAATTTTATGGAGCTCTGCCTGAACATGTGACTGCCTGCCCTCACCCAAGTTTGGCCTCCTTCCTTTTTTGGTACCCTCTGACCCATCACTGCTTTACTTCTAACATTACACTGCTCAAATGAGCCTCACAAAAACATGTTTCAAGAGTGAAATTACACAACTACATAGAAAATCTGAGAAGTTTTTTTGGTTCATTTTCCACATGCAGTTTTTCACATCCGATGTATGTGGAAAGAAATATATGGTCTGTATCTTCAGTGTCTAGAAAGCTAAGAATAAATAGATGTTGATTTTAGACTAGGGCATAATCTTTCTCTAGCCTTCTGTTGGAAAAAAATGCTATGAAATAATTTAAATGATTCAGGTTCACTGGAACATATTACCATTTACAATATATAGCTGAACAATAGTGATGAAGCCAAAAAACACCTAGTAGACTCAAAATGTCTTAATTTCCTTAATTTGAGAATTTTCTTCATTGAAGTTTTACTTCATTTCTAAAAATTACCAGATGATAACAAACCTCATAACTGATGCAAAACATTTGATTTTGATTTGCTTGAAACTGCATCTATTTTTGTTTCTATTTTTCTCTCTGTGGTCTGTCAGATTTTTTGACCTTAGTTTGTTTAACTTCTTATTACATAGATGATAAAAAATATTCCCTTGAGAAAAATGTCGGAGTTGAATGAGCACAGTATTATCTGTGAAAATCTGCAGACTGTAAATGATGGGGGACAAAAGGAGACAGTATCAGAATAAATGTAACTTTTTGTTGTGCTGTGTCACATGAACTCTACCAAATCAGCATTCCAGAGCAGAAAAGCAGAGGAGACAGCAGTGCTATAATGCCTATTGACTGAAGGAAGAGACTAAAGTGAATTCTTTTGTCACTTTCACAGGGAAATGCTGAGAGGGCTGGCTTGCACACCTGGGCCAGCCAGTTACAAGTTACAAGGTGTGGGGGTAGATAGGCTCCTTATTCCTGTTTTTCTGCATACTACAAAGTTTTTTGAAATTGGGGAACTGACAAATAACCTTGACTGGTGCTGTCATACCCCAGTGTGACCTAGATCCTTTGAGGTCTTTGGTACTTGCATTCTGCTGAGTTGTTTTGCCCTTCCAGATCTTCACTAGCTGTAAATTTATATGACAGCCCTGTCTTGATCTGGATGGAGCTTCATAATTTACTTTTGCTGAGGATCTGATAGGTTCAAGTTGGACATTGTCATACTTCTGCTGTAAGTGTTAAGACCAAGAGGACCATTTACATAAGGATGTAAGATGTGCATCTCATATCACAGATTCCAAGGTAGGTGTAACCTCTGTGGTTTTGTTGAAATTATTTTGTCTTAAAAGCGTTATATATCCATTGCTGAGAGGGTGTTTTTAAAGACTATAGTATAAATATTTAAATATTTATATAACCTCAGTCTTTTATCTCCTATGAGAGTTTTCAAGGGTTGCTACCAAAACTTGATGAACAGGAGACTGGTGCACTCACTGCAGAGAAGTTGGTCCCTTCTCCCTGAGGTCTGACTGCTGAAGAAGTGCAGTCAGTGTTGTAGCTCCACACCAAAGCAGCCAGGGAGAGGGAAGCTTCATACTGGTTCATCTTTGCAAGGGCCATCTGATATTCCAAGGCTATTTTAAGGCCAGGGAAATAGAAGACAAAAGGCCAGAGGGGGTGTTCGTTTAAGGAGGCAAACAGAGAACTCAGGGAATGCCATTTCACTTGCTTAATTCATCGTTTTGCTAAGACAAATGATTTGGAGAGAAACAGAGTAGAAAAGCAGACTAATCATGAGCACTATTAGTATCCTTAACCTTGTCCTTATGCACATATTATTCCTTTGATCTTTATATCAGTGATGCACCAAAGGCTGACTTCAGTGCAAGAACTAGTGAGTATTCACAGAACAGTTCACTAGGCATGTCAAGAGCCATCATAACAAAAATTTGAACAATGCCATAAGATGCTGCCTTAAAAAGAATATCCATGCTTGAAAGATTAGGCTGTAAACACTGCTGGTATTTGGTGAAGCTATAAGCAGGAGGTGGAGGCGAGAGAACTTTATCAGTGGGAGTGACAAAATATTTCAGATTTGTATTATTTGTCTAGATGATTGTCCATTGACAAAGCCTTCTATTTCTTAGACAATTCGAAAATCAAGTTTCTCGGAAACATAAGCGCTGTGTGGTAATGTAACATCATTAATAATGAATGTCAATTATTTTTTATTTGGTTTGAAAGAGAAGAAAGTGATCATTCATTCAATCAGAACAACAGCTAGAGATGGACTGAAAAATCACATCTATTAACAGCAGCCTACCTATGGTTGTCAGGAGCAATTATTGCTGGCTTGTTTTCTCTCTTTTCTTTTGTCTTTGACTTTCTTACCAGTTCTGTCCTCTAAATGCTATGAAACAAAAGGTATAATTTTCTTGTAACTCCACATTGCCCTTCAGTTCAAAATCTAGCATAAAATCACAACTTTCCATGCCCAGCTTCAAAAAATTCCACTACTGTAATTAGTGTACTTGTGAAGAAGTTAAGAAAAGCTGGTGAAAACAGAAACAAAAAGTAGTATTTCCAAGACAGAGGGCTGGTATTGATTGATTTGTGCTACATATTCATGTTCAGTGTGGTCTTGTTACTTTGTTCATTTTTCTTCTCTGTTGAAAAGATTTGCCTCCATGGTAAAACTAGTACATTTGGAGCATAATGAGAGGCAAAATGACAACTGAAAGAGTAAAAAGGAAGATGCCTGTAAAAGGCTGTAATTTAGCACATTCACATCCAAAGTTAAGGTTTGAAAATTCACAGGAAAATTATTTAGTCTTCTTCCACAAACCTTAAAGAGAACTTGAAATTTTTAAAAGGATATATAATATTTTGAGTATTTTTATACATCAAAAACAGTTTGCAGGTCAACATTTGGGAAAGTAAACATTATCTTTTAAGCTTCTTCATATTTATCCCATAGTTTTATCTGAGTGGTTTTTTTATGGTGCTAATGACTTTAATCATCTGAATTTAATATATGGGTTCAATGGAGAGAATAACCATATTAGCATAATTAAAGTATGTGTATAATGTAAGAGCCATAGTGATTGTACAGTACCAGCCTGGGGCTAAATCTTTTTTATAATACATGGTGTTCAAAAGGCCGCAATACTTAGTTCACAGTATCTAATCCTCTGCAGCTATTACTGCATTTTATAGACAAACTCATTGATTGTTCACAAATGCAATTCTTGTGAAATTATTTATATGGCAGATTGCAATATTTCTACATTATTTAAATTACTAAATTTATCCAAGTGTTTCTGGAATTATGCAGGTTGGGTATATTTCCTTCTTTTTTAAGGTGGAAATAGTTGTATAATACAGTTCCAATTCCAACGAGATATTTATTATTACTAGTGAAATCACCATACTATCTTGCTTCAAGTACAGAGAACATACAATAACATGCATTGAGCAGGAAACAATAGTTGTTAAAATGTTAGCAGCAACAAAAAAATAATGCTTTCCCTCAGATTCTTCTAGAACCTTGTCATTTGACTTTCTGGTTCCATGATCAATATTTTCTGTCCGTCCCTGCTTAAAATAAAAAAGAGATGTAATGAGAACAATGAAAAACAAATTATAAAAATTTATGTACTGAATAATATTAATAGAGTGCATAAAATCACCTAGAATTAAACAGTTTCTTGTGGTAAAGCTGTTTTGCAGCGCATGAGAAAGGCCAAGAAGCCAATGACTTTAGAGGAACTGACCTGCTTTGTAACACAAGAAGTAGTTGGACCAACAAATGCTAAACAGTCCTTATTCAAATGCATAACACTCTTTTCCTATCTAATCCAACCTGTAAGACTTTCCATTTCATCTAAAAAACATTTGTCTACGCATTGGTTATGTCGCTTCAAACAAAGGCAAGAGAATTGGCCTTCAAGCCAAAGCTTCAAGCCAAATGTCACAGAAACTTCACAAAAATCAGTCTTACAAAGTTAGACAAAATGAAGTTCACGGTGTCATAAATTTCAGGATCTTTTGGCACAAAAGAAAAAGAAAAAAAAAAATCCCAAACCTTCATTTTCAATACTGCATTCTGAGAAGTCAGACTGCTGGCAAAAATCTGGAAGGACACTTGGGCCTGGAAGATGGCAATGAAGATATAATCCACATCAGCCTTGGTAAGTGAAAGGAATGGGCACTCAGGGTTGATTATGGTGGTACTAAGCTGAAGGCTGACTTAGGTGATCATGAAGGTCTATTCAAACCTTGATGATTCAGTGATTTAAGCTATTTTACATCTTTGTAGATCCTTTACATCTTTGTACATCCTTACTTCAGTGTCTCTATTTCCCTATTGAGAGAAGCGAGTGTTTCAGTTATGTGTAGTTATCCCTATGCCTGCATAGTTTCTTCTCCACTAAATATATTTGGAATGAAAAACAAATATTTGGCAATAAAAAAAGAAATCACAGGAGAAAAGAAGTGCTTCTCTAGTATCTAGTAACAGATAAAGAAATCACTTTGTCATAGCTCAAATACAATAGTCTACAGTACTTATGTGTCAAAAGAGAGTTATGTGTTAATTTCTCTTAGATTTTTCTTTACTATATTTTGGGATTTTTATTTACTTTTCTATACTTTGTTTAACAGTGGATTTCAGTCTTGTATAATCTTCAATATGACAGAAAAATACTGAATCTAATAGGCTTGCCTAGAAAAGTGAGTGTTAATATCCAATACTGTCTAATTAAGCCCTGCAGAAAAAGACTCCCTTTTAGAGAGATGATCTTATTTTTTATTACAGATTATTTTTTTTAATTACAGAAACACTGAGATTTCCTTTGGAAATCCTTCTTTTCTAAAGAAAAACAAATAAGCTACAGACACTGTCTGTGGACAGAAGTATGTGCTAAACATCCGAGAAAGTAAAGTCAATATGGATTAGTCTGAAATGTCTATGGTAAGTATGATTAAACAGAATACTTAAAAATAGAAAGAAAGTTTGATTTTTGGTAGAAAAACATTTAAAACACTGCACCAGCTGTGTTATTAATGTCTTAATCCCTAGTCAGGGTTTTTTAAAAATTATCTTTATTTTAGTGGGTTTTATTCTGGCCATGACTTAGCTGCTGGGGATACTAATGGGGTGAAAAAGACTTTAGCTGGCTTTGAAAGATTCATCTGGACAAATCTTATCCTCTCCAAAATCAATTACTACATTCTCTATTGTCTACTGAATAATACATAAGTGCCCCAAATGTAATTCCATTGATGTCTGGTGATTTCTTCATTCCTGCAAAGGAGATTTTATTTTTCACTTTAACAGCTCTTGATTTATATTAGTGATTAGATTGTTTCTTAGTCCCCAAAGAGTCTTTATAAACAACTCTGGCCTCTCTGACCACACAGTTCTACCCTTATCTATTGCTACAGCAGCACATTAACATGCTAAAACAATGGTTCATAGACACCAGTGTTGCAGCAGAAGTGCTTTTATGTGGTTTGGTTGAAAGCTTTTCTCTGAGGGATAATTATATTCCTAGACATTAAGAAGAAAGAAAACGAAATTAAGTTCATTGCAGCTACATTGAGATACAAATGAAAAAAATTGGAAAGAGGGACTGCTCAATAGTAGTTTGCCTCCAATAAAATGTAAATTCTGCTTCACTAAACCCCACATTTTCCATAAATTACTGACCCATCCTATGTCAGAAGTAGAGCCTTCAGGTTTTTTGGTTTCTGGTTAACTCATTTGGTGTCATGGGAACTTCCAAGGATATTAAGTCTCTTTTTTTAGGAAGAGAAGCTCTGAATAATCAGAGCATGCATACCCAACACTGAACAAAAGATTAATGCTTAGTCAGTTTTCAGACTAATCAGTAAACTGGAATCAGGTACATCCACCTGGAATAAGGTGCCACAATGTTGGTGACACTGTGCTTGAACCATGTCCCAGATGATTTAATAATATCCAAGTTAGAAAACTCACTAACTGTGCAGTAACACCAAAGGACATCAAAATAATACTGAAAACAACATACCAATCAAAGGGGTAAGCTAGTTAAAGAAATTCAGTGAAGATGTGGGAGTGCCTTAAATCCCATCTTGCCCCAGAATTTCCGCATCTGCCTCTAGTCTGTGGGAGAGCTGTACTTTTCCTGCTGTGATGGTTTCACAAAATAATTATTACCTGTCATACAGGCAGTACTTGCTTAAACAGCTGGAAGAGTAGGAAGACATTTTCTGTTTCTGCATATATTACCAACATAATCATGGCTGCAGCAAGGCCAATGGGGGTTTTCTCTCTTCATATAATTTTTCTGTATTAAGACTTATGATACTTATCAGATGTATTGAAATGATAACAATTCAGAGCTTGTTAATAGCTCCCTAGAGTGATGTTCTGTAAGAATTTTGCAGAATTATTATTTGTTAAAGTGATGCAAAATCCTTGATAATGCAATTTATAAAATAGTCAAATCATTGGTTTTGAGTGGTGAGTGAAAAATAGTGCCAATAATTAAATTCGAAAGATGGCTATCGGAAAACTTAACAAGTTGGATAATTTGCAGCTCCTTGTTAAGTGAAACTCTTGATTAACATTTCCCAGTTAGCTGCCAAGAACATTTATAAGGTTCATTGGAAGAGGCCATTCAGAGTAAGAATACACTGAAAAACAAACTGGAGAGAATAGCATAGAAAATTTCAATATTTATTTGCATAAAAAACAGATGCTAGCAACAATACACATTTCTGAAAAATTACAGCAGGTATGGAATAGTTTCTCCCATCGACACACACATGTGAACACACACAGAGGAGATTATTTAGCTGTCTTTGTTGCTATAAAATATGCCAGCTTCAGTAATGGTTCACTGGAAAAGATTATACCAGTGCTGTTATGGACCCAGCAACATAAGAAAATAAGTAGTCTAACTTCTTGTGATTAGGTTTAGGAAGCTGATGTCCAACCTGATAATGCAATTTATGTATTATGTCCAGAATTTATCTGTCAGTGGATACATATGTCAATGTAAGTAGTCTGGTTTTAAAATAAATGTTCATATAAAGCTAAGGGGAAATGTCCATTACCTCACCTCTCCCATTACTCCTTAATGTTATTAATTTCCCCTCTAACCAGATTTGCATTGATTTCATGATGAAAACTAATATTATATCCTTCCTCTACATGTAGTTAAAAGAAAAGGATACAACTTTCTTTATCTTCAAATTGCAAAAAGAAACTTTGATTTAGGTGCCTGTAGATAAACTATAGTTCATTTCTGAACCTCCTCTGTGGATTATATTTTGCCTCTTTCACCTGTGCCAAAGATTTAATTTTAATGAAACAATATTCATTCACTACAGCAAAAATGTTGTTTCAGTGGCTTTCTTTGAACTAGAAATCATAACCTTTTGGCACTGTAGACAAATGTACAGTCATAGAGTGAATCGCTTACACGATAAGGAAATGTTTTTAGTCCAGAGCCTGTCCAAAGTGAGACAAAAGAAAACAAGTTTCTATTCCAAAGCAAACCTAATGAAAAGAAACAAAGGGAAGATCTATTTTGCAATAGCTCCTTGGGTTTTTTTAATGCACAGAAATAATTACTATAGAAAATACTAATAGCATAAAACATCATTTTGAGAGCTGCTTTATCATTCACTATGCTATTGAAGGAGTTGAACCCAAAAAAAGTTTGTTCATCACAGCCAAGTGCTTCATCTATGGATTTTCTGAATGAGTGTAGGGCTTTGGTCTAATGAGATACCAACTGAGGCTGAGCCTAACTGACCAGAATGACACTGTTGCTGTCATGTGACAAATTTTATTTAACTGGCCCAAGTGAAAGAGAGAGCTAAATAGGAAGTCTGCACATTTTTTTGTAATCTCTTCTAGTTAAATTACATGAATCAAAAGGAGAACTTTAATTAAAAAGTTAAGCAAAAAAATAAGGAAGTTAGTAAGTGATCCCATAATGGTAATAGAAAATGATGTGTTGTCTGAAAGCATAGAACTATTTGCAGCCTTCAACAATGTTTTAACATACCACATATGTGCAAGGGAAACGAGGCAGATTTAGGTTGAATTTAAGCCTCACAAAATAGCATGTGGTTAATGGGGATCAGAAATTTGTACTGTGACCAGACATGTGCTTCCTGTGCTCCACTAAAAATTGTATCTGACTGTGCAAAGTTTTTGGTGTATTGCAGGGCCAATGTAAAACTGAACAGCTGAGCTGACTGCTGAAGGATGGCTTCAAAGGGTCTACCAGTCAGAGGTGGTTCAAGAAGCTGCTGCTCCCTCAATTGCTTGTTACAAACACTCAACTGCTTGACCAGAGTAGCTGGGATTAGCA
The DNA here is from genome assembly GCF_028769735.1 of Zonotrichia leucophrys gambelii. Lineage (NCBI taxonomy): Eukaryota > Metazoa > Chordata > Aves > Passeriformes > Passerellidae > Zonotrichia > Zonotrichia leucophrys. Next base: position 20,040,155 of record NC_088173.1, on the reverse strand, counting down.
CGTGCTGATAGTCCAGTGTGTATTCATGTCATGGAAAAAGCTGTGAGCTGTAGAAAACTCTCCCAGCACCCTAGAGAAGTTTTCAGGTTCAGCAAAGAAAGCCAGTACAAGACAAACACTCTCCTCCCCTGTAATAACTGCTACAAAGAGGAATGGTTTTCACAACAGCTGTACACAAAAACATCAGATGAAGAAATGGGAAAAAATTCCAAGTCATAAAAATCAGCATTTGCGGGCATAGGAGTGACACATCATGGGAAAATTTTGGGTTTGATAAGGACAGGAGAACTGAAGACAATATCTCCAAGGGCATAATTAAGAGGTAGTGAACACGACTGAAAGTCTTGTAAAACACAGTCAGAGATCCAATTTGTGGATAATTGTCATCTCTGTGGAGAACACATGAGGCAGCATGATTTATTTCATAACAGAGCTTTTGCAAGGGTTGTTTGGAACAGAAACTTCTCCCATTCCTACTGGAACAAGGGAAAACCACAGCTTTCTGTACTCAAAGCCATAAAGTACTGGTAAACAGCACTGTAATTATTTAGACAAGAGTTGATTCTTGACTGAAGAACGCTGCACACCTTGGGGTAGAGGAAGAAAATTTTCTCAGGTATGGACTCATAAATCTTTCACATGTCTAAAGCGGATGGTTTGTGAGAAAGTCTGAAAGAGGCACTGTCTTGAGGCTGATAAAATCCAGTGATAAAGGCTTCACTTCCTATGTATCTAGGAGCTAAACTTGAAAAATAATTATTTCACAGTCTTGAAAGTATGTGGTGTACTGTCCAGTAAAATATGATGAAATTCAAAGAGTGAAAAAATTCTTCTTTCATTTTACCGTAAGGGAGGAATCGCTGGTAGATCAAATATGACAAAATGCAATGAATATATTTAGGAACTGACTGAAATCTGGGAAGAGTATTATGAGAAAAAAAAAAAAGTGAAAGAATTTATATAATCTCTCTGGATGCTGGTAAAAAGTTGACTGGTTGACTTAGTGATTAAATACTGCTTTTGCATATTTCATTCGTGGGGCAGAAATTATATTTTTCAGTATAGAAATAGAAACACGTAAATGTATAAATAATTGTATAAAAGAACTTAGATTTCAATAATTTTTATCAAGGCATTCTTTTATTTGGTTATTATTTTAATTTAAAACTGAATTCCAATATAAAAATATAAGACTCCCTGAGGAATTAATGTTATTTAAAGCAACTTCATTAAAAACTAAGAACTTCAGTACAATATGCATTATCAAGATGTACTAATTGAGAAATGCATTATAGTTAGCTAACTATGCTGAATCATATTCTAATATCAAATTGTCTTAAAGATATTCAGATAGTTTGATTCTACTGCTGATATTTTATGTTCCTTATAAGTTTGGTGAGATTTTATGTCCTTTCTAACTTTGGTGGGGTTTTTCTAATGTGAAACATACAGGCAATTTCATTTAGTTTCACTTTTTTATTCATTGAAAATTAGTTTGAAAAATTGCTTATAGAATAATGCATCTTTTCCTGAGGCTTAAAAAAAATAGATATCAGAATTAATCTGGGTTCTATTTTCTCATCTATATCTGTTTTTCTTTTCCATAGCCTTGGGGTTTTTCTAATGCTTTTGGGAATCAACTTTGATAGACTATTGCACCTCCTATAACCTTTTTGTAGTTTCTGTCAATACAGAATGAACGAATGGAACTTGTATTAACTTGCACAATTGTAAAATTAGTATTTCAAAGTTAAAAACACCAGGGGAGTTGGTATTATAAAATAGAATCTACTTTTCCATTTCAATTACTAGCAGCTCTTTTGGAACGGGTTCATATAGTTTTCAGGGTATGGAGTAAATAGATCATTCTCTCTTTATGAACTTCTATGTAGAGTCAGTTTTACCTTCAGTTGTACATTAAGATATGAATAATCTTCATTTATACTACTAGCAGGATGAAGAATGGCTTAGTGCTAGTGAGGATACCAAAATTAAGCCATAGACATGAACTGAAAATATTTATTCATGGTCAGAACCACTTTTATTCTTCATGTAATCAAACTGTGCTTGAAATAAACCTTCTGACTAGCAGAAATAACTAGTAAAAGCTCCTCATTAAAGAGGTGCTTATTTGCATCAGTTGCATTGAGGATGTTCTAAGGGGTTTTCTGTTATGTGAGACAAACTTGAAGCATGGCACAAGGGTCTAAGCATCTATTTAAAAGACAGTCATGTATTATTTATTGTGAACTGATATTAACTATGAAATCGAGCTGAAAATCTTTATATTGATGCCTTACTACATTAGGAAATGAAGGGTTTGGTTTTCACTATGCATTAGGAGAGACCTAAAAGTACTGAGATACTGTGGCAGGAGTTAACTGGAACTTAGTCTGAGTGGTGTTTGAGCTTCATTATCCTGCTGTAAATAAGTATTTCAGTTTGAACTTCACTATCCAGAAAACAGAGCTACATGTCTGTCTTCCCCATGCTGTGTGAGAGCTATAAAAGATGGAGGAAAGACAGGCAGGCAGCATTCCTTTGAGGCTTCCTTTGGACATAAGCTAGGTACCTTGCTGCTCAGCACTTGAGATCCGTGTCTCAATATGGGAAAATATGAAGTGGAAAAAAACTGCTTTACAATGGGAAGGTTAATGCCTGAAAATTTTGAGACTCAGTTTTGAATATGAGTAACAAAGATCCTAGTTAAATCACCTTTAAGAAGACAGAAAGTGGAAAATACCCCCAAATGGTGCAGAAATTAATGATTCTGGAAATGCTAGTATGCATGAATAACTGTATAAATTGTCCTTAGAGAACAACAGAATTATGCTTGTGTACAGATGCTTTATGCCTATGACTTTTGTATTATGATTTTAAGTAATCTTTAGATGAAGGTTTAACTTGGAAAAAAAAAAATAACACGTTTTCACCCAAGAGCTAACACATTCTTGGCTCAAAATGTTGTGTCAGATCAGATTTCACATTTCAGAGAGTTCGCATGCGACAGTTACTTTTATCACAAAATCTGTTTGTTTCCCTAAAATATTTTATTCTATTACCTTACAGACTAGAAAAGCTTTAAGATTTACTGTGACACATCCTTCTACTTTCTTTATTCAATTATGTAATCATTGCTTTTTTGGCACTCAAGAAGAGAAGGATTTGCATTTATTGTGTAATACTTGTGGTTTTGTTTTGCCAAGTGCCATAGAATAAAATCACCAATTGCTCTGAGTTTAGGAGTCCATCCATCAGTAGTGATACAGCTATCACTGTAACAATAACACCACCAGTAATTAACCTTCACAGTAAAAAAACCCAGTATTTCATTGGCTTGGTTTAGAATATTCTTGTATATCTTTGCTGGCAGTTTACTGGTAGTTGAATTTCTCAAATTTCCATCTTTCTGGCCACTTTTATTTCTTTTTCCAACTCCACCACAGTATTCGTGTTTTAAAAAAACCTAAAAAACCCATTCTTTATAACTTGTGTTTGTAATTAATCTGTTTGTCAGATTAGGCCTTTTTATATGTACATCTTAATTTTCAAGAAGGTATTTTCACCTTGAATTTACTCACGTATTTAAACATCAATTCTGTGTATATTTTACATTCCAATTTCATGTGTGATGATGTTTAGCATCCAGAATACTGTCTTCTAAATGGATTGTGCACACTGGTATTCTTTGAATTACATATAGCAGAAATGCACTTTCTTAATCTTTTCTGGCAGGGAGGTTTTTGCATGCTTTTCTTTTTTTTTATTTTTTCTCCACTTCCTGGTGTACCTCTCTCTGGTCAGATGTTCTGTGGGAAGGTAGTTTTGGTTGTTACACCAGATGTGATGTCAGTAAATTATGGAATTACAGCAAATTTACATATGAAGAGGAAGAACACAGCGTGCCTTCTTCCTGACAAATTTTCTCCTGCAAAAAAAGAAGGTATGTATATAATCTTGAAGGTGTACCCAGCTGATGCAGGAAAAATTTTGTGGGAAAGGGAGAAAGAAATAGTTCTTTTAAATAGCAAAACTCTAGTTTTTTCAATCCTTTGTGTCTGAAAAAATATTGTATGGCTGATAAAAGAAATTATGTTGCTCTCTAAATTAATATGCTTTTTTTTCTGACACTAATGGATAAAATTAATTGTGAATTAAAAGATCCTTTACCACAGATACATTGTAGCTTGTTTTTATCTATGTTCATGTTAGCTGTTCCATCATGAATCTCTAACTATTGCATCTGACTTTTCTTAATGTAAATCCTTATCTGGGGTTTATCACATTCACAGTGGTTGATATTTTACAAAGGCATTCCCTGGAGCTAAACACACCTCTGAAAATCATGAAGCCTTTGCCAGTTTTTTTTCCCAGCCACTTCTGAAGCAAAAAACACAAATGATTTCTATATAGTTTAGCTAATTTTAAAATAGCAATGTGATTTTTTTCTTCAGCTCATATGAACTTAAATGGCAATGTGCATTATGGATGCTGATTGTTGAATGAAAGCACATGTTCCAATGTCAAACAAAGTTCTTGTAATAAGTCATATTCAGGCTTCCTGAAATTCAATTATGTTTTCATTTGATTTTAATAGTAACCATTTTTTACTGTCTCTTCATGTGTGCAGTTTTTATTTTTGTTCAAGCTACTTTCCATTATGTTCACTTCTGCTCTCATTGGTAAGCTTATGGAGAGATTGTAATTTTAATCAAATAACTGTAATTTGAATAACTAAAATATCGTGCATTAATTCCCCTGTCTTATGCAGTGAAATAGAAGGCTTAGCTTGAATCACATATACTTTGAATTTAACTAACTTTAGGGCATCACCACTGTCCCACTGTGACTCCTGTCTTGTAGATGGGTGTGAAAAGGGAAAAGCAGAAACACTATTCCCAATGTATTCCAGGACATTTACTCCTATGAGCAGCGAGAACAGGCTGAATGCCACTGGCAGTGGTCATCTGCAGAATTTGCAACACTGAGGTTTTCTGAGGGAGTAAAACCACAACACTGGTTATGCCAGAGAAGGCCAAAGAATAAATCTTATTAAGGTGAGCATACCTATATTTTTTCAGGAGCGATATGGTTATCTGACTCTCAGCATTAGCAGAATTATGTGTGACTGCAAGATTATACTAAAGAGAGTCAATATTATTTCTAGTTAAAGAAAGACACAGTGATGGCTACTAAATCATGCTGTTGTCTCTGGGCTTTATACAAAATATGTGTTCTGTGTTGGAAGGCTTGTAGTTCATTAACATTTAGAATATGGACTTAACAAAACCAACCAGTTGAATGAATATCAGAAAATGTGTGTATGTGTTTAAGGGCTTATGTCTGTGTATTTTGTCTCTCTATTCACATAAACAGCTAGATGGTGCCAGGCAGGACTAGAAGTGACTGGCAGTCACACTGGCTCACTGCAGCTGAAGAACAGAGCAAAGTGACTTTCTGCCCTCCTTCACATCAGCACAAATATTCTCCCAAATTGCTAAAAGGACAGCCACCTGTATTTATGGCCCACCCCAATGACCGTCCATTCATGGATTTTTAAGCTGGTAGGCAGCCAATATCCATCTTTCTTATTTCTGGACTGGAAACCTATCTAAATCAGCTAGCTGTGAATCAAATCTCTGATCTCAACCTCTAAATGTACTTGTCTCACCAGAACAAATCCAGCTGCTGATTCTGTCTCTGTACAAATCCAGTCTGTTACATAGATACCTTGAAAGATGCAAGACTTTTAATATGGGAGATATAAGAGTTTCAATTCTTAAAGTGTGATTGAAAAATCAAAAGGCACAAAGCCTCAGGAAAAGGTTTTAACAGCTGGATGGATATCGGAGAAGGCATCTGTGAAAGTTGCAAAACTTGCAATATTTGCTTGCAATCTTAACTGGTGATAGAGCTCTTTCAAGAAAAGGAGTGACATTATCTGTCTTCATACTTAGCATCTTTGGCCTTTTCAAATCTGCACCACTTAGAGTAAACCTGAACGGAAATAAAAGTGCTTTTTGCTGAGACAGATTTTGGAGGATAGTTTGTAATATGCTGATTTGCAAGATATACTAAATATTTCAAGAAGATAATTCTAAAGATTAGGTAACACTATTCTCATAAAAGAAGAAATATTAATCTGTTATATTCCTTGTGTTGTCTTTTATTTCAGTTTAAATACCTGAGAGAGTGTTCATGGAAATGGAGTGTAGTTGTAATGACCATTTGAGATTCTTAAATAGTTCAGCTGCATATTAACGTATAACAAGCAACAAAAGCCATTTATTGTTGCTCATGATCTTATGATAAAGCCTTTAATATTACTGTTAACAATTAGTTCTACAAGATTCATATCCTTACTTTGATTGTTCTCTTGCTATTCATACAAATCAGAGTTAAAACATGAAAAAGTCTGTGTCCAGTGAAAGCCCAGGATGTTATTCCCAGGATGTTATTTTTGGGGTGGGGATATTTTTCCTCATTTACTTTATAGCTCGCATCTCTGTGGTTTCAAGACTGTAATTAGATGTTATCTGAGCAGGCTGGCATAGTACTGAAAATCTGATAAATATTCTCATTTAGGAAATCCAACATTAATGAAGTTAGAATTTTGTTACTGCTTTTAAGAAAGCCAAAACCTGTAAAAATTTGTAGAAGTAGCTGCTATTGCTGTTTGCTTTCCATGCTTCTGCCACTCACCTGCTATTAGAGGCAAATTATTTTATATTTTCTACATGTAGTTATAATTAAATCACTAATCGTTTAGCCCTGTTAGTAATAATATTCTGTCTTAACACAGCACTAGCTTTTTATAAATAAATTTAGCTTTTTTATCTATGAAGATACCTCTGGTTTTATACTGTTGTTTTTTTATTTTACTTTATGTGAGACAGAAGCGTTGCTCCTGTGGCCTCCACTCTCCCCAACGTGACATTTGAATAGATGGAGGCCTTTAGGATTTCCTTTCTCTGTCAGAGGTTTTATCCATTTTCTGTTAGCTTTAATTTTAACGCTATGGTCTTAAGGCTATTCCTCAGTAAAACTCCAGTGCTTTTATCCTTCTAGTTTATTGGTGAGCACATCTTTCTCTTTGTCAGCTCAGCTTCCTCCATCTTCTCCATTGTGCTCTCCCATGAGCTTCACCTAAATCCCTTTGATGACACCAAGCACATATTTCCTTTGCCATTGTACTTCTTCCTTGCATTTCTATTGATGACCTTGACTATTTCTCTATCTGACACGTTTGGAAAGCTGTAATCACACACTCTGAGAAATGCTTTGTGATTGTTGTTGTGCAGCTGCTTCTTTTTCTTTTAGTTGTCTCCAAAATCCTGAGAGGACTTTGCCCTCAGAACATGTTCATTATTTTATGCATTTTCACTGGAGAAAGGAACCTCAATTCAGTGCACCTGAGACAGCAAGCTTATAAAGCACTCTGTCACTCCATGTGAAAATGGTACAGCTGTATTTGTATGGCCTAATAGGGCTGCCCTGGGAAAGCACCCTTGGAACTATTTCTGGCATAAAGCATAAATGGCACTGAATAATGTCAGATAAAATGTTAGTGCAATAGCTGTTCAGATTTGTGACCCATTTTGTACCTGACCAAAGGAACAAAACTTTTCCCCTGCAGTAAAATCCTGTTTCTGCTGAAATTATTAATAAAATGCATGGAGTTCAATTAGGAAACAATTCATGTGGGTTTTTTCCTTTCTTCTCTTTTTTTCCCCAATCATCTTTGTTTCGCGTACAGTATTGTTTAATACTTCAGCTGAATTCAAAGACTAGGGGCCACATAAGTTCTTCAGAACAATATTACTTTCAACAGACTGGAGGTTTGTAGACCAAATAATTGCTTGCAGAAAGTGTGTTTACAGCAATAAAATCATTGACTTCATGATGCTTCTTCTGCATTTTCACTTAAGCTTCTAATGGCATGTCCTATTAAGAAAGATGCATATTAAAATTTTAGGAAGTAGTTAAGTTTTTTGCCTTTGTAGATATAGAGCTACCTGTATATCTACAAATAGGTAGATAGAAAGGTAGATAAAAGTTGAAATTTTAATCTCATAATGTCAAAGATGTAGTTTTTGTGATTTCATTTTGCACCATCAACTGGAGCACACTTACAGATGGAAGTCACCAGAGGTGAGCTGCAGGTGAAGTGCAAATCCCAGCTGCACTCCACAAACAATGGTAAGAGTGGGCTGGTTTATACAATTCAGTCAAAGTCTTGTATGGGTTTTTATTTTTGTTTTTCCCTAGTGCTATGCTAGATTTCTCAGTTCACAGTGTGTAATACTTTCCACTGCAGAGCCTGTCAGATTTTGACAAAGTCTCTGTCAAGCTCTGTGTGGTTCATGTGACAGTAAACAGAATTCCTAGCTTTGATCATAGACTAGTGGGATATGATAGTCAACAGCTTAAATAAAGGGAAAATCCTGCCTTGAGGGAAAAACCCCAACATCTCACTGAAAAAAATAGCATATTTGAATCTTCTCCTGGATGTGGATAGAGCTCAAATTTTTTTCCAAATTGAATAAAGTGACAGTCTCTATGACGGCAGAGCTTGGTTGGGCTTTGTAGAGTCTGCATTTTGTGACAGAGTATTTATTGTTGAGGGAAATCTCTGCCTGCAGTTGATGGATGGTTAATGTTCCTTTCGTTGACCAAGGAACAGCCATGACATCCACCCCAAGGAGCCTGTTAATAAAGAGGTTTTTTGTGAATTTTTTTTGAGATGGGCTAGGTGTAGAAAATGGAAGACAGTGGCTAGCATCAACAGAAATGAAAGGGCATGGGAAGATCATAGGATGCTGGGATGTACAACAGGCTGAAAGAGGACTATCCTTAAATTAGATTATCTTTTAGGTCCTGTCCAACCCAAACAATCCTATGATTCTCTGAAAAAGTCTGCTAATGACAAATAGAGTAGCAAAATAACCTCACAATACTGAAGGATGTGGCAAGCAAGTACAGAAATAGAATATAGGCTTATAAGGATGGAGAGAAAGGCAGGTGATCCCATGGGGTAGAACAGATGCAAAAAAGAAAAAATCTGCAGAGAGATAAGGCTGATAAATGCAGAGAAAAATGTGGTTATCCTTTCAGTCCATGTGGCCTTAGACCACATGGTTGTAGCACCTTCCTGCACGTGTCTTCTTGAGTGGTAGCAGCTGCTAACAGAGCTTAAATATAATTTCTCCCATTTTCTCATCTTCTCCTTTAGAGAAGTCTAGACTTCATTAGCAATCATAAGAAAGAAGAGTATTAGAAGTGCCCAGGAATGCCATCTAGAATGAAACAGGCAGGTGTTAAACAGAAATGACTGACATTAAATCAGATGTAGGAAATTAGTTGCTAGGAACAGATAGAAATGGGGAACTGGGGACTGAAAATTATATGGATGTGAGATGAAAACATTTGTATGATATTTCAGGTGCTATAAGAATAGACAGGAAAATCAGGATAAGAAAAACTCTTAATAAAAACATTAAAGCATATTTCTTTAAATAACAGAAGAAATTAAAACATGTAATGCAAGTCAGAGTGCTTTGTGGAATATTTGCTATGATAAACACATAAAATATGAGATTTGGACTGCATGTGGATGGTGGGTTCAGTTGCGGAAATACCTCTTCCAAATAAAGATAAGCATAAATTATGTTAAAAATTAAGAAAATTTTCACATAATAAAATGGAAAGGAAAAATATCAGGAAAATTAATAATATTCACAAAGAGTGGATATCACAAATCCACATTGACTTTAATAAACATTAATAAATCCTTTTCACATTTGTGAATAAACAAGAGATGATATAGCATTTTATTGAATCAATTATGTTATTAATATATGGTATAACAGATTAATTTATAGAATTATAAATAACAGAAATTAATGTACATGTGTTGCAGTGGAAAAAGAAGATGGACTATTTAAAGCTATCTTCTCCGAATTTGCTTAAAATTATATTCAAATAAACCATCCTTAATAATTGCATGGCTGATCATAGAAAATGTTCATCATTCCAACATAGCTCAGGACTTAGAGTAGATTCAAAGAGGCACTTTGTCACACACAGGTGTTGGAACACAAAGTGATTAATTCTGAAACCCTGTTGTCCATATCACTCAGTGCATGGGGCTTTAGACTGAGGGGGGCCTACATAAACTTAGAAAAATTTGGCTTTTTTAGGGCCCCTCAGTTAATGTCAGTCTGACTTTAGGTTGCTCCTTTCTAGGGTGGAGGTATGATTTCAATACTGCCGTGAGGTTTTCCTAAAGCTGCTGATTTAGGGAGGCAAAAGTAACCTTTCCTTTAGAAACTGAAATAGAAGAGAAATAGACAAACACCCTTGGCTCCTCAGCAAAGTATTTACTGCTCTGGGTTGCTTTATCAATTGCTCCTTTACAGAAATTTCAGCCACATCGCTCTTCTCCACAGAGTTCTACTGTTTATTCTGAAACTGGTCCTAAGAGAGGGACTAGTGGTGTGCCTATCCCTCTTTTAAAATTGTGTCATTACAAATGAATAAATGGTGAGACCTACTGGGGCTGAAATTGAGTAACAATCAACAAGATTCTATAGCCAAGAAGCTAAAGGTGGGAATCAGATTCCAGTCTAATTCCACTTTTGCAGCTTTTCCAATGAGACTTGATTATATCTGTATCTATTTTTCCCACACTGAAAAATTGAAATGGTGTGACTCTATTTAAGGAAGTTTCAATTTTAAACCAGTGAAAATTACTGTAATTCTGTGTTTCTTCACAGATGTAGCCCATGGTGCAAATCTGTGCTACAAACTTGGCCAATCTGTTGCAGATATGACAGATGGACTTTGCTGGCTTTGGACTCAACTCTGGCTCTGCCCCAAGCAAGGAGCTGCTGCTTTGCTCCCCCAGACAAAGGCTGCACCACGAAAGGTTAAGAATTCACAACCTGTGTTCTTTGCTGTGCTCCACTCCAAAATGCTCATCACCAAATCAATATATTTCCGGCTATTTTCACCTCCTACATATGGGCCACAGTTAAGGATTCCCCTGTGACTCTGCTTCTCCCATGGTGCTGCATGTTTGGTAGTTTGGCAGAGGAAAGAAAAGAGGAGTGAAAATATTGTCACTTTCCATATAAGCTGAAATCTCATGGCTAGATGAAATTACATTTTAACCAATTTCTTGATGATATTTGAATAATTCAGTATGAAGGGCATTTCATTAGCTGTAAACAAAATAATATTTTTTTTGATGTTCCAGAGGATTTCAGTTTCAGTTCTTAAAGAATACTTCAGTTACATTAAATAAGACATGGAGGACTGTCTGCTATTAAAATCAGAAACTTTACATATAATCTTGACTACTTTTCAGATGTTGCCACGGATTTCTTGTTTTCCTTGGGCAAGCTATCTATTCTTGTTGTCTAGGAAGAATATTAGTGGAATTTTTCCTATGTAAAACACATTGCCATCTTTTTCTGGTGTTAATCACCTGATCAAATGATTGAACTTCACTAGTATGTTCCAGAGGTCTTTGGTTTTATGCCCTTTTGTATTTCAGTAAAAAAATCCTCTCCCCCTAACAGCCCCAGGCCCTATCCCCCAACTTGCCTTCAAAGATTTCCACAGAGATAGGAAATTCAGAATTTCTCTTTAAATCGAACAGAAAAGTGCATCTTGGCCTTTTGCAGCCAAGCCACAGTCACTGTTCACAGTCCAAGACATCAGGGAGTCATGCAAATGCAGATATTCTGGCACTGATCCTGTGCCAATGTGCCCTCCTTCTCAGTAGGCTTTTGGTCTTCTCTTGGTATACCAAAGAAAACTTGCATCTGTTCAGATCACGGGTAGATCAAGTTCCTGTCCACCACCAACATACTAATGTCTAATATCAGTAAAAAACACCCCAGAGCCTTGGTGGAATGAAGGTAGGAGGCATCCTTGTATTCCAAAGCAAGGAATGCCATTTCTCCAAGAACTGCAGTAAGTTTATATCTTGGATTCTAATCTAGAGAGTAGATTTATCTTTAGCATCCTTCTCAGCACAGTGCACCAGTGATAGTCAGGGCACCTGGCAAGGTGTCATAGGGACGATTCATGAATGCTCACAGTTTCTTACCCTGGTGTTTTTGAACATCTGTTATGACCACTGCTGAAAACCGCATCTTTCATTAGACAGACCTTTTCCCTGACCTAGCATGTCAACTATTTTACAGTTGTAAGTAATTAGGACGATTCATTTTACTTCTTGGTGTACATTTAAACCCCCAGGTTCCTTGATGATGCTAATTTTTTCTACTTGAATGAATTTATGTACATTTCTCCAGAAATATTCTTAGTCTTTAGCAGTTTTCAGAATTTTTAAGAAAGGACCTTCAAAGCTTAGGGCTTATAATTTTGAAATATCACAATTAAAAGTCAGTGGTCTTTTCTGTTATTTCTTTCTTGACATGAGAAATTAACTAGAAAAGTTTGAGGAGTGCGAGGCAAAACAGAGAACTTTTACAGTGTGTCAATAGAAGAAAGAGAATGACTAGATTTGTACTTCAGGTTGTGAGGGAAATACACACAATACAGAATTTATCTTTTCAATTCAATAAATAACTTTTGCCTTTAGAATACAAGAGTATTCCAAAAGACTCTAGGATGTCCCTAGCTGAAATGCAACATTGGATCCCACAGTAAAAACCATTCATTAATTAATACTGGCCATATAACTGCACAACCCTTTCAACTCTAGATGCTTTATTATACCTAAAAAGCACTCAGTTAATTGTGTACCTACCTGTGAAGTCTTAATGACTTAAGAAAGACAAATAAATATTTTTTTATACTTTTCAGTATTGCATCAAGTAGTTGTCAAGTACTGTCTCTTTGTATTTTTAACGAAATACAAAATAAAACAAAAAAAGCTAATTTGTTTATGCCAAAAGCAAGTTTTTTATACCTGAAAACAGGTGTAATACACCTGTTGCCTGAAAAAAAAAACCAGGGCTATTACTCCAAAGAACAGACAAGCTTTAAAATGTGTTTGAAGTTACAAATGGCACACTTAAAAATCAATGCTTTGCTTTGTTAAATGGTTAGCTTCTGAAATTCTACATCTCTTCAAGTGTTTCTCTATAATTTTATATTTCTCCTTGATACATTTTCAGAAGATAATTAAATACATCTTTAATCAGGCAAGCTATGTCACACGCATGCTTGACATGAGGGGATGGGCTTTGCAATAGAAGATTGAGACAGAGTGAAATGTTCCTGTACATTACACCTGGCAGCTGCATTTTAGTGTTTGAATTTTCAGGCACAGGCTCATAATTCAGCAATCCCTTGGTTGTTGGCCCTTGTGGTTGTGTCTCCATTTACAAATGGTAATTTATTTTCTTAGTGTGGTACAGCTTTCCTTACAGCCCTTTTTGAGACTGTCATACCCCACTGGCAAGTGTATATAGCCCAGAGACACAGATTGCCACAACTCAGGCAATATCACATTCACTGGCAAGCTCTCGTAATCACTAGTTTAAAAAGGAGCTTATTTCTCTTTCAGTTTATTATGATAACATAATAAAGATGAAACATAAAGAAACATAAAGGTGAGGGGAATAAGTGAGTTCCAAGTTAATATATTTTGCCTCAGATTTGTTCATTTAAACTGAATTGTAAAAAACTGCTCAGTGTGAAATTATTTTTCTTTCCTTATTTCCAGCAGCAGTTTTTGCCTTTCCTATATGCATACAGTTAGGCAATTCTGAAATGTATGTGTATTTCTATATTTGCACCTGCTAGTGCATAGTTGGAAAATGGTATGAGGAGGCTTTTCTTTCTTTGAATTTCTGTTCTTGTTTTTTTCTTTTGAAAAATCCTTGATAATTCTAATGTGCATGGTACATTGCAGGAAAATCAATTTTCTTCTACTTTCTGAACTGTTACATTCATGTAAATAATAGCTCCAGTCTCTGTCAAAGGATCAAATGTTTCAGTTTATCAGGAACTGTATTTTATATATCCGTTGGAAGTAGTGAGATATAATAGCTCTTATGCTAATGGTAGTTGCCAAGTGAATAATAGGTTTCTTTTTTACTTCATCTGCAGTTCAATTTAAAATACTGAAGAATATACTGGAAACTAGAATCAGAATATACTAGAAACAATCTGCACAAATGAAAGATGGAAAATTATTTTTAGGACTTCTTAGAACTGACTTATTTCCATCTATTTCCAAATTTCAATGTCATAAGCCTAAAAATTAAAGGAAATTTTGAAAAAGTAAGTTCCTTAATAATATTTGCTGAAATAATTCACCTGGAAGCATTATTGCTCAATTTCTGATGCCACATTTATTTTTCCTTATGGATCCTGGGTCTATTTCCTCTAACAGTACTGGCCAAAGCAAAACTAGTTGTTGCATGTAATAACTTCTTACAACATCTGCTCCTGGTGAAACTGCTCCTGGTGACCTCAGAGAGTCAGCTGCTCCCAGGTTTCCAAGGACTTCAATAGATCATGATGCTGAAGATACCACTGGGTTGGCTTGTTAAGGAGCCCAGAATGCCATCCTGTAGCCAGCATGACAATAAATTCTGTCCTTGGAGTAAGTTCATGCTTGGATTGAAGTGACCCAGCCACTGTCCTCACAGCATTGCAAAGATCCTGCAAGAGAACTGAGTCTCTGGTCTGAGCCTCAGTGTGAGAGAAAAACCATTCCTGCATACAGCCAAGTACCCGGATGGCAGATATTGGACAGCTACAAGGATCTGACACCTCAATATGTGTGGAATTGGGAAAACCTGCCTGAGGCCCTCCAGTTACAGCAGGCAGGATGATTGATGCCTTTATACATCTACCTCCTGCCTTGTACCTCCGTGCTCATGCTTCAAAGGATGGATGGAGCACATGAATACTGGGACAGATTGAAGGATGTCACTACCTGTACAGACAAAATAATGCCTGTCTCAGGGCACCCAAGAGTGGGTTTCTTACCCTGAAGGGTTTTGTCAGGAAACAGAGCAGGCTGCTCTATTAGGAAGTGCAAGCCTGGAGCCAATGGTGACAGCCAGGCTGGAAAGGCAGTGCCCTCACTCTCAGGCTGAAGTCTTTCTCACAGAACACTAAGAAAAGAGGAAATAAAGGGTTCAATGACCAGATTCAGCTAATAGCCCAGTGATGAAGGGTCAAGTCTGTAATGAAGTGATCTGCCTGACGTGAGGCCAGAATGACAAGGAGAGGCAAGGAAAAATGGAATGCCCGGCACAGCACACCTCCACGATAACTCAGGCTAGAGCAAGAGACTGAGGGCAGGTGCAGCTCCTGAATTAATGCTCAGGAGGTTGCGTGGGTTGGGGTCCCAGTTAAGACTTCCCACAACTTCCCTGTTTCTATGGCACTCAGATCTAAACACACACTGTATCACTCTTGAACACAGCCAGGTAAGCATCCAGAAAAGGAGAGAAGAGGTGAAGGGGAGAATGACAGACAAAGAGTTATTAACTGGTATAGGACAGACTATGCCATTGAGAGAACTGCAGCTAATGTGACTCCTTATCTCTTGATTGCAGGTGGTGGCACTTTTCTAACCTTGCCAGGCTCAACCTGCAATGCATCTGTCAGCATTGTTGGAGTTGTCACCACAGGAATGTGGTGAAAACCTTTAAGCGAGGTGTCCAAGGTAAGTAGTGGGAGAAGCTTCGTGGGATAGGAACTGAAAGAATTGATGTACTGAGTAAGAGGGCTTGTGTGAGGTACTGAAGAATTTACAATACCCTGGGCAAGAGTACCTCTTCATGTGAGCTAAGATGCAGTTTGTAAGCTTCCAATGGACCTGGGTGTTTCTCCAATTTGATCACAAGCACCAGTACTGGATGGCTTTTGGCCTCAAGGGTGTGCCCGAGGGCAGCACAAGCATTGCCTCTCATTTGGTATTGCGTCTTGGATCCTGCCTGTTAGTGCAGAGTTGTCCTCTTCACTGACCTAAGCATCCCAATGAAGTGTATCACTTGCCCCCTAGCCAGGAGCATAAAGTTCATCATTCCCACATAATGATATACACCTTCAAGGAGAGCAAGAAGCCCTTTGGGGAAAAGGGGAAAACCCGTAGATTTGTAGCTCAGGAGTCTGTTTTGGGATAATACAGCACTGAACTGGTGTAAGTAGAGATGCCTCAGGGTTTTATTGTCTTGGAGTTAAATTACAGAGGCAGATGCCCAAAACTGGTCCCAAAGAGCTCCAGGTTGGAGGGCAGAGCTGTTGAAGAAGATGGTGTCTTTAATGCTGCTTTTTGTTATGGAGAGACAGAGCTGCTGTCAGAGCTGCTTGTTTCCTGGGCTCTGGAGACAGATTGGGATGGTGTGAGGGGAGGAGTTTAAAGTGAATAATGTGCACAGTCATTGTCACATTCCAAATACATCTAAAACAGGGATGTTATGAAACAAAGAATATAAGGAAAGAAAACACTGAGTGGAAAAAGGAGCAGATAAAACCAGTGGATAATGGGAAACCTGAGAAAGGAATGAAAGAAATGAAATGAAGTCTGTATGAAAGAACATAAAAATAAGTGAAGATAAAGATAAACTGAAATTTAAAGATGTTTAAGAGCTGCCTTTTCAATCAGCTTTTAATATGTCTTTCAATTAATTAATAGCAAAATTTTTTGCCACAGAGAGCACTGTGTAGGGGAATATGGTTGGAAGAACATTGTGGTAGTGTGTTGTTAAGTTTCTTGTGTTATTCCCCCAATTTATGTATTGTTCTCCCCTATTATGTGTAAAATGGTTTCGTTCCCCCAGTTTTTCCCGCCACTGCTAGCCTGTCAGCTAAGTTGCTATAGTAACCGCTATTCATAGTTGCCAATATGTAATTGCTCCTCCCCTGGTTTCCCTTATAAGTGAAAGTTGTTTCCTCCCTGTCCAGTCAATCACTCCCTTCCTCCTCCCAGGTTTCGAGAACCTTCTCCTCTCTGGAGATGGTGGTTGGCTGGGGTCCCAGGACACCTTCTTTACCTTTTGATTATTGGTCTCCATGGAGTGTCAGTTCTGTGAAGTTCATCCCCTCACCTTTCCCGATTGGTTCCGCCTGTACCCGCCCCCCCCTCCTTTATAATCCTGTTTTCACCCCCTATGAAAAAACTTTTTCCCGGTTGGTTTCCCCGCGTTTGGATCCCGCAACACCTTCAATAAACCGATGTTTAACCCCCGGGAAATGGTCAGCTCCGTTCCTCTCCTATACCAGCGGTGTACGCCAGTCCGCAGCCAGCACAGCCCGAGGCCATCAGACGCCGAAGGGTGCTGGCCAGGAATTGCAGAGGGGCGTCGGCCTTTCGCCCTCAGCTAGTCGGACTCTAAACTTCGGGCCACATATGCCCTCCTCTGCAGAACATTTACCAGTGTTCATAATTTTGTACAACAGCCATATGAGTTCTTTCATTAATTAAATTACTGTGCATTTTAGTGGCACAATACCTTCTGAGATGAGGCGCAATGCCTAGTCCTGATGTGACATCCTGACACAGTTAACATTTTGGAAAATATTGTTAAAGACTGATTGAAATTCTCTCTGGATAAATCATATGAAGATATTATAGAAGGCCACACCTTTTAATACCTCCAATGTTTTTCAATACCTTTCCAAAAGTACATATTAAAAGATTGGTGTGCCTCTCCATATATGAAATTTGAAACTCACATATTTTGCTGGAGAATTAATTGTCAAATTTTTAATTAATCTGAAAGAATATTATTTTTTAACCAATAAAGGAACTGAGGAAAGATCAGTTTTTGGCACTGGAGATCTCTAGTTTGTCAGTGGAAAAGGATTCATAGTGAAGTATTACATCATATATTACATCTATGAATCAAAACAGCTGTCTAATGTTGCAGACCTATGATCAATTCCTTAAAACAATAATGTACTTAATTTTTTGTATGCAAATGAGCCACTGGACTGGTTATTAGTAATATTAGGCATGTGCATATATGTTTGCAGATTTGGAGCTTAATTATTTCCCAATTTTAGTCTTTCAATTTAAGCCTGTTGTCTAGACAACATAGATTTTGAGAGTCCTAAATTAGTATAATCTTTCCTTTATCAACAAATGTCTGAACCACTCTTAGGCAGTGATCTGCCTGACGTGAGGCCAGAATGACAAATTTAGGCAAATTTAAAAAACTCTTTCTTGAGACTTTGTACTTCCATGTACATCACTGATGTTTTAGCACAATGAAATAAGAAAAAATGATGTCTCACATCTTCCATTTTAAAAACTCCACAAAATAAGATCTACATAATAATTTTGAAAAGGCTAGCTTTCAGTTCTTCAAATTATTTATGCTTCTGTTGATCTCACAGTTGTGAGTATTTGTATAGCTGCAGAATCAAGGTAATTGGTAAAAATTTAAACGTATTTGGTAACAGACTCTACTGTAGCTCTCACCACAAAGCAACTTCACTTTTTATGACATTTTCATAATGCCAGTACTGAAAGAGTTGTTTACTATGTTTTAAAGGCTAAAACAGTCTAAAAGTTTTCAAAATACCTTGTTGACTGACAAGGAAAAATAATTTTCTACAATCTAGGTAGAGTTAGTTGCCTGGATCAGGTTGGCAATTCTTTAATACGTTTGTTTATAAAAACTTGACCAAACAAAAACCAAGCAAAACCACAATAAAAAGCCACAAAAAAGGCCAGTTAAATGCATGATGAGATATTACAAACACTTCCAACAGTGTTGCAGAATACCTGTTTTAATAAATTGAGAAGTACTTATCACCATACATACCACCATTGCATTAGAACTTTAAATGCTTAAAATAGCATTTTTCAACTCTCGGGCAAATCAGAAGAGTGGTTTTACAACCAAAGTGTGAAACTCCCACCTTGTTTCATACATGAAACTATTCTTTTGCCCACTAAAACAGCAGGGTAACCTGGGCCAAAAATAAATGTGACTTTTACATGGTTTTCGAAGTGAAAATGTAGTCACATGTTATTAGATGGATAATTTTACATGTTTTCATTTAAGTAAGCTGGATAGTCAAAGTATTTTTAGTCCGTTTTAGAGTCAAGCAGAAGCAGATACATGGAAGCAATTTTGACAACAAACCTTAAGCTTTTTATCTCAGTATTCTGTAATGCTTTCCAAGTTCTAAACAGCTCAAACACAAAAATGTCAAGTAGTGAGTCTAGTTTGAGATACAAACACAAAGTCTGACTTGCCTTAAGCAGTTCAGATGACATGATGTTCTGTTTCTCAGTAAGAAATGCATTCAAATGTGTTTAGCATCATGCACACAATGCTCTGCCATAGCAGCGCGTTTAGAAGGTATGCTCTGATTTTGCATGCCAGAGGACTGACACGTGGGTGTCCGGTTTATCTCCCCCCGAAGGGTTGTGGTGATTCGAGTCCGTCCAGGGACGCCAAGTGTCCGGTTTATCTCGGCTGTTTGAGGGGCCTGGAAGGCCCGGGGTGGCCTTGGGGCAGCCCGCGTATCGAAGGACGAGAAGAGGCTTCAGTTCTTCTTTCTGGTTTTTATGTTTATTAATTGTTTATCTAAAAGATGTTCTTTCAGCCAGCAGAGATCTGCTCAGCAGTCAGCCATGGGCACACTGTCTCCGCCCTCCCGGGCAGCCACGTATCTTTATACCCATTGTGACGTATACAATATTTATCATTTTTCCCCAATACCATCTATTGTTATAACTCGGTGTACTCTTAGTAATAACCAATCCAAAAGTGCCACCGTGGCCAAAGAAGATGGAGGAGAGGAGGAAGAAGAAGGAGGGTAGGACACACCCCAATTCCTCCATCTTACTCCTCTAAACCCCCCTGTACATAAATCCTAAACCCTGTTTCTCACCCTCTAATTAGCTAATCTTTTCACCATTCACCCTGTGAAGCCCTCATCCTTGTCGTCTCCTGTGTAGGGTTAAAGTCCTGCCACCAGACACTTCTGGCAACATTCCAGGAGTCCCGAGCCCCCCCAGGGTCTCGGTGGCTCAGCATCTCAGGACTGAGATCTTGAGATCCGACACGTGGGCACCTTCTTCCTGTTCTTGGCTGAATGTCTGTAGATCTCAAATTCTGGCTCCCATGTTGTCAGATACTTTTACAAACATTCTAATAAAAAAAGTAATTCACTTTTATGGTTGAAATGTGCATCGCTTCTGTGCCCATTCCTTACCAACATTTTAACCAGGTACTGAATTAACCTTGAATTTCTGTCTGCAGCTCTCTAGTTCCAGTTTAAAATGAAGAAACCTTTGGGATCTTTTCATTGTTTCAAAACATTTTGTCATTTCTGCTTTGTAGGCAGCCACAGGTTATTTTCATAGTTGTGATTTTGATACGTTTAATACTTTTCCATTGGTATTTTTCCCTTTGTGTGAAGTCTGTATGCTTCCTTGCTAAATACTAGCTCTTGAACTTTGTGCAATCTTTAAAGCAGAGCTGTGGATCATTACAATTAACAATGACTTGAGACTACTCAATGATGTAGATTCAAACTTAAATGGAGAAACCAGCAGCTTATTATTTTTTAATGCACTGCATCTTAGCAGGCACCAAGCTTCTTTGTAGAGATGGTACTCTCAGACATAAGAAAGGAACCTGTTAAAGAAGCAGAGGTCCATAGCAAAGATAATTAGAAGCAATCATTGAACCCACTTGAAGCTTGAATCCTTTCTCTGTTTATCTTTTTTGTCTGTAATTGGCACAAGAATCACATAACCTCATAACATGATCATAAATGGATTTATGCATCAATTGACCTTTCCTAGCTTTTAAATGAATAAGATACCTTTAATCAGGTTTCTTCCTTTAAAACCTTGACACTGATGTAACTTTTTTTCTTCACTCATAAATTCATTCATGTCTTGTGGAATGAAGAATGTGTTTTCACAATTTTCCCAAAACAGAGTGAAAATAAACTTCTCTGGCTAAAGAAAAGATACCAAAGAGGTATACTAATTCAGCCTCATACTGTGCCCCATAGTTGTTCAGGAGTATTTTTGTTCTTAAATTTGTTTTATGAAGCTGCACAGACACAGAAATTACAAAATCCACATTTTGGGGGAAAAAAAAGCACATTTTCTTCCACAGTTCTGATGTTGCAGAGGAATCCCTGAGTTGCCATGTCTCCCCAGAGACCTTAGAAGTTGCCTGGATGTTGCATGTTCAGGGACACCTATGCTTGGTAGTTTTATCTACCTAATGTGTAAAATGTCAATATCCACAAAGAGTATTCCAGTCTCCAACAGAAAGCACTGCCAGGTAAAAAAGGTACTTTTCAGCATGAAAAGTATGATATGCATCTCTAGGAATAGTTCAGCAGTGAAGGTACTGAAGTCTTTAGTTTTATTCAGCAGCCAACCAAGTTTACAAACAGGGTCTTCATACAGGGTGTTTGCCTTCTGGACTGTCATATTTCTTAATTGCTTCATATTGAAAATGAGCCATGACCTTGCTATCATTTACATCCTTGATATTTTCTCATGATTTACTGACTTCAAATTAGAGCTGAAAGTTTTCAATGTACATGAAAAACTTGTAACCTTCAGCAAAATGCTTCAGCTATGAATTTGTCAAGTAAGAGAAAACAATTTTGACATGTTTAGACCCCTTGACCTTTTATAGATGAAAATGAACAAAACACTCAACAGTGTGATGGAAAAGACTACAGAGGGGAACAATTGGTAGGTCTCAGTTGTCAGTTTACCCAATACATCTCCTTAAGTGAACAAGGGGAATGACAAAGCCATTTGTAGACATCTGTACTTCCAGTTTCAATTAAAGGACATATATCAATTCTACAGATCAACTTGTGATCATGGAAGGAAGTAAGAATTCATGTTGGAATCTACTAAACAGGAATAAGACAAACAGCTTGGCCAGGCATGTAGGGTTGTAACAATCCATTTGGGATCGTGTTAGTCTCAAAAAATGAAAAATTAATTATGCACACACATTCAATAAATACTTACCTGTACCTAATCAATACCGAAAAGTAGTTTGCAAAATTTCACTAGAATTAAGACAAAAAGTGTTGATTCAAAAAATTGTAATGGAATTTTGTTCATTTGGGTTGGTTTTTTTGGTTTGGTTTGGTTTTGTTTGTTTGTTTTCTTTTCTTTTTTGGTTGGGTTTTTTTTGGTACAGACATGATAGTCATATTTATAGACTTAAATTTGCTACACAGCAAAACAAATATGAAATTTGTGGCAGAATTTACGTCTGCCACAAGCAAATTTTAAGACCCCAACTCAGAAAGCCTCTAGTCCCGCAAATGAAGATTGATAGACATTTTACTCTCAGACCCCAAGTCAAGGAACCAATAACCTGGGATATGCTTTGCCATATATTCACCTCAGTTCAGATGTATTTAAACCACAGCAAGTAAATACATAATAACATCTGACTTTACAGACTTAGCTCATTTAAAAATAGCTTTAATGTTAGGGCTGGAGAAAATGTGTGCCATGGTTACAGTGTTCAAATAGGGAACACTATGCAAAATAGTCACTAGTTTTGACAGTGGTTTCACAGCAGAGAAAGATATTAGTGCTTACAACAAAGCTGCCTTCCAGACAAAGGCTAGGGTATCAGGAAGCAATAAAGAAAAGAAAAAAAAGGTGAGAGTGGCTTCATTTAGGCAGAGAGTAAGGGGTTGAGATGGGAATAGTTCAAAAGAGAGAAGGGGTACGGATGTGTGGTATACTAAAAGTGAGTTTGTACTGTACATTTGCAGATCTTGTGCTAAGTGCTTGTATTACTGATATGGAATGTAGTGTGATGTAAATGCATGAGAAAGGAATCTGTTTAAAAATTTGGCTCCTAAAATGAAAGTCTCAGAGAGTCTCAGAGACCTCCCAGGGCATTTGGGCCACACAAAGCTGATGTTTCATACTTACATCACAGGCTGTTATGCCCTGAGAGCTTTCTGTGTTGTTTTTAATGAAGAGAACAGACAAAGGCAGCACTGTAAGTCAAATTCCCCTAAAGACAATGTAACTAGGCCAGCTGACACACTGAGGCCTTGCTGAATAGAGACAAGTGCTGCTCATCCCCCCTGCACATGAAAAGCTGTGTCAAATACCTAAAAGCTTCGTAACGCTCTTGCAGTCTTAATATTGCTCATGTGCAATAGTAATGAGCATGCATTGTGTGCTTGTGCTTGATGAGATGGGCCTTTCAGAACTTCAAGCTGCTGGAAGACGACATCTACTTTATTTGCAAATTGTGGTTAGGTTTCCCTGAAAGCTCAAAACTTCATGAAGTTTAGTGTACATTCAAAGAAAAAATGAGAACCACTTCCTCATAGAAAGTTGTCCTCCTGATCCTGCCTGCAAAATATCTAGTGCATGATCCAGGCCCTAAAGCTGCTAGTCCCCTTCTAAGGGATTTGGGAGAAAACTGGGAGAAATATTTGGGAGCTTGAGCAGCAGACTCAGGGATCTCCTCCGTGTGTGTGTTTGTCCATGTGCTGTGTGCATTTGTGCATTTCTGTTTCAGCGGTTCTGAGCTGATTAATGAGTTTTCTCAGCTACCAGACAGAATTACTGCTCCAGGACTAAAGATGCTGGTTCAGTTCTGTAGGGAGCAAAATGTGTCACTGGGACTTAGCAGAGTAAATGTAGGAGAGTGCAGCAAGGAGTGCACCCCACTGAGTTCACTCTCAGCATTTCCTAAAGAGCATGTATTGTAAAAATAGAAATGTAATTTCAACTCTCTTGGGTTCTGAAGGGTGGGAGCTGTGCTCCCATACTGTTTGCCATCAGCTTCTTCCAAGAACATACATTCAGAACAGGAACTCTGAAATGAACTCCTTAATTCAAAGTGTGCTACTCTTACAGGGCTCATGGCATTGCGTTGTACACCCTCAGCTGTACAACAAGGTATGGCAACAAGCAAGGCGCTGATTTAAAATTCTATTATGACTTCTGTGATTTCAATGCAATCCGAAATGCTGAACTCCAGTTTTCATGGTCTGACCTGTGCCACACCATGGGATCACGAGTTCCTAGCTGACCCTAGATCTAAATGTACAACTTCTGCTGACAGCTGCAAAATCTGGTGTGACAAGCAATAGGACCAAAGAGGGAGGGGAGATTTAAACCAACAGAAGGTAGGTTAAGATTAGATGTTAGGAGGAACTTTCAACATATTCTATTATTCTATAAATGCCCTGGTTAGAGTACAAGCAGTAGAAGGTAGTGAGTGTAACCAATGCAACTGAAAAATCTGATTTGGTTCTGTGGTAGGGACCTAACAGAGTTGTACAGAAATGAATCAATACTAAAATTCTGTCTATTTATGTATGTAGTGCTGCATAGAGGATATGCTTTACTAACATTTTTGGCACAATGAACCAATGAGATTTAAACTACAAAAGGGAACTATATATTCAAGATAGATATAAAAAGAAATAGGAAACTTTCTATTAAGGGTGGAGGAACAGAGCTGTAAATATGGATAACATCAGCAGGCTAGATGCATTTTAGAATCCAGCTTATTACTGTGCCATGACTTAAACAAGCAATTTTAAACAATGGCATTCAGAATCATAGAGTCATTTGAGTTGGAAGGGATGGGACTTTCAAAGCCTGGAGTTGTTGCTGTAATTAGAAATGACTTTTAAATTTTTTTGTTGTCGTTCTTGTACATAAGAGGTCTATCAAGTTTACTGGGTTTCACAAAGTACCCTAAAGCTCCACTTTTTAATGCCAGATACTGTTATTTCCTTCTTCATCAAGGTTTATTTTACAATCTTTGCTAATAGTCTTACAATTTTCTTCACTACCAGACTCTGATATGACAAAGTTTGTGTTCAAGTAAAGCAATTTAGAAGAGAGAAACATCATTATTAACCTCTGACCAATGTGTAACATTAGAGTAACAAAGATATTTGTAGTTGTATTATCCTAATTTATTTCTACAGTAATGGAATTCTTAAATTTTCTCACTGACAGAGGGTAAGACCTATGCCAACATTTAGTCTGAGATTTTCAGAAAAATGGAGGATAAATTTAGGCTTTGATGTATCTTATGACATTCCAATTCATACCCAATATTCACAGCAGTCAAAAATAGCTCCCTAGGAGTACAACAGGACAAGCTCCATAGCAGCTGTCAATATTGCATAGCCTAAATGGGCTTGGACAAGGTGACTGTTCATCACCTCCAGCTCTGCACATATTAAGGCTCTGTCAGTGAAACACACTCAATTTCACTAGGTGACAGCATGCCTCTGGTATGTCAGCAGAAAAACATGAGTATGATGTAGAGACTTTTCTCAGATTGGCATGGGTTATATTTTGCCTTCATAGGTAGTTATTATTTTTAAAGAGATATATTGCTGGAAATCACTCTTAGCAAAACAGCTCAGAGCAGAAAAAAAATTGGAAAGGACAATAATTTGATCAACAAAAGAGAATTCTTGAAATTGGACATTTCCCTTTGACAGACCACTCTCTGTGGATATGGGATTAGAATAACGAGGCACAGCAGTGTGAACTATCCTGTCTTCCAACAATGTTGTGATACTTCCCCCCGTGACAGTTGAACAGCACAAGCATAAAATCACTACTCGATACTTATCAAGAGCACCCTGACAAAACAAGGTGATACCTCAAGGGCAATGCTCCAGGGGTACATAGAGGCTCAGATTCTATTCAGAATACTGATACCTGCACGGCTTAAATTAGAGTCTACAACTATTTTAGCAGTCAGGAAGTTTGCTGTAAAAACTTTGGCCTTGGAACAATATGAAATTCAGGAAGATTTGCCAAATTAAATGCTTGGATTAGGTTACTCACCCTCAGAAAAACCAGCCAGTGAAGCAGTAGTACCACAGGAGAAAATTATAACGGCAGATAAATAATTATCATCATTCAATAATGTAATATTGTAGCACAGAAAGAAGATATTATTACTATTGCTATTATTGCTAACAGAGTTGCCATATAAAATATGTGTCTGAAAATTTCAGAGACTGGAAAAAAATAACTTTCCTGTAATAACTCTGGCTTTGTTCAGTATTGCAATTGAAGAAGAGAGTCAGTCTTCTGTCCAGTGAAAATGTGTTCCCCTGTTGTACAAGTGAACAAACACTAAACTATATACTGAAATGTTACGGAAAAAGTTTACAGAAAAGTTAATCTGAAGATTTCCTAATGGGAAAATTTGTACTTTTTCGGATACAACCACAGGAGGTCCACTTCTTTGTAAGGACTGGATGATATTTTTTATTCATGCAACAGCACAATATTAATGGGACAAGCCACTCTGTATAATAAGGAACTATAGCCCACAACAGTCACTTTCCCAGAGGGGCACACAGCAGCAATTTTTTTTATACCATATAGATCATCATCACAATGCATTAAATAGCTAGTGACAGACTGTTTTGTCAATAGAGAGATTGTTTGTAAATAGGACAGCTGGAAGCTGACTGTTATTGAGTCAGGAGTCACAGAAAACTTCATAGTGAAAGACAGCATTAGAGTCCCTGGCTCTTAATTTAGCCCTTATTCATGAATTACATCCTAAATTGCCTTAAAATTTGAATTTAAAAATCAAATGTGACTGCTAACGGGTATCCCATTTCTCGCTGCAAATAAAGTGTAAAACAACAAGGTTGCAGTTTAGGTGAAAAACAGGCCATGATACAGAGAGGCTGAAGTTATCTCTAAATACCTTCAGATGACACAGATTGTTAATTGAATGAGTGTTTTGCTGCACATGATTGACAGGACTTTTTCAGAATAATAAAAATAAAGCATTGGAGCGCTCCGTAGAATGACCCCCTCTGGAGAACTGACCCAGCTTTTAAAAAATCTCTTTGGGGATTCTTGATAATCACTGGAAATTGGACTGTAGGGACTAACTTCTCTCCTTTTAGCTACTGACAGTGTCAATGTCATGCATACTTCAGTGACATGTACAGAGAGTTATGCAAGCATCTGCCTCGCTTTCCTAATAGGAACTAAGCACCTGGATGAGGATTGTTTTGCTTTCTCAGTCCCAGGGAGAGTAATTATTGCTCACTTGCTGATCAAAATACAATCTTAAATCTGACCTCCTGAAAGTAACACAGCCATCACAGCTGGCATCTCCATAAATGATGTTCAGACAAGGCTTCTTGTGAATCAGGTCAGTTTTCCTTCAGTAGACAGGTCAGCATATCTCCCATGTCACTGTGTACACAACTGTGTGTGAGCATTATTCAGTACCAGATAAACAAGATACTCGCTAAAGTAAGGGGCAGTGATAAATGAATTGAGCCTGAGGGCCATCTCTCCTTACCAGCTGTACTACAGGCAATGCAATAAAAAAAAAAAAAACATTCTTCCAAGTATTCATCAAGAGTAGGTGAAAGTTTTCATTGTTTTGCTCATTTTGCATGCTGGTGGAAAGGAGAAGATAAGTTCCTACACAAGAGATTAGACAGACATCAAGTTTCTAACATGAAGTTTCCCTCTGCATATAACAAGACTAGGAACCCCAGAGTCTCAGTGGATCTGCTCCATTTTGTGTGTGGCTGCAGTAAAGGAGGATATGAAAACTGACTCAAGAACTTTTGTGGGACTTAAGGTAAATATAAAAACCAGTTTGGGACTCCTCTCCTATTCTCATAGGCATGTCCACAAAAGACAGGTATAATTTAGATGTTGTGCTTATTTCCTGTACCCAAAACCAAGAGTACTCCTACTCCTGTAGAATAGGTACTCTGCCTCATCTGAAAGGATGGTTCACAAGTTTTAAGGGCCTTAATCCCTTAGGAGTATAAACTTGATAATACTTACAGGGGTTGTGCCAGAGATATGTGTATTTCTGTTATGAAGATAATGGTTTCTGTAGTGATTGTAAGTACCTAGTACAGCTGGAACAACAAGTGCCTAATTGAAAATACACTTCCTGATTAGAGATTTTCATTAGTACACAGGAATCTCAAGTGCAGTGTGTGTTGAAGCCAAGCAATGTAGTTGTGGATTTCTTAAAAAAAAAAATCCAAAACCAATCTTTTGAATAGCTCAGCTGTCATAAGGTCTAGTTTCTCTGTGGTTTATGAACTGCATTTCTACAGCTCATTTTCACAACACTGCCCACGCTCATGCCAAATGGATCCTAAGTAATTGTGCTGTGTGTAACACGCTGCACAGCTGAGGCTATTCCCACTGCAGCAGTCAGTCTACTGCATACAGGTATCACAAATTATTTCCCACTTTCTTCATAGTCAGAACGTTGTGTTCCAGAGTACTGGATATTCTTTTTAAAGCTACACTTCATTAAGTGGTTAATAAGCTTTTGAAAACAAAACTGCTATCTTCACATCTGTAACGACTGCAAAAGCAGTACCAGTCAGGAACTGCTGTAGGAACTAGGAGAAAGTACCAAAACCAAAACACAATACATTTATTTTTAATTTATTTGTTTTAAAGAACTGTACTGATGACACCTTTAAATAGAGCATTACACACTCTAAAACCAAGTAAACTACATGCATATATTCCTAATTCCCAACAGGTGTCAGCAAGTTTGATGGAATGAAAGAATTAAGTCTGTATTTAGTTTGGAATAAATATAAAATGCTCATATATCCATTGATAACTCAAAGAGAATGGTGAGGCTCTTGTGCCATTCAGTAATCAATGTTTGAGATTTTCCAATTCCGTATTCAGCTGTCTCATTAAAGAGGACATTTGTTTTCACAAATTATATTTAACTCTGTGCCTGAACATGGGGAAAGAAGAGTGACAGAGGGAGGGAGTGGAAAGTCTCTTTCTTTTCCTCACTCTTCCTTCCTTTCTCTCTCCTTCTCTCTCCTTTGTACTGCTTCCCAACATATCAGGATCAGCAGTGGTCTGATGGCAGTTCATACAGGTTACCAAAGGCAAAGGAGCAGAAAGGATAACAGGGCTCTAAAACTATGCTTACAATACACCGATAATTTCAAAAAAGCTGAAATGATGACTGGAGAAGGCAGCAGCCTTTAAATGGGATGTCTTGTCCATAACTTGTCCATGAACTTACAATTGGTACAACCTAATAAGATACTTATGATACACTGTCTTCCTCACACATTTACATTTAACGTATACAATTAGTTGTTTAAAATTTGCACTTTTTCCTTAGTGTAAGGCACTGTATGGCTCTACTGCTCAAGAAAGGTTCCTGGGAAGTTGCTTTGTTTCCAAAATCTTCATTGTTGCAACCTTTAAAAACATGTCATGGGGAAATAGGCTGCTGTCTCCCCATTATGTCTGCCTGCAGGGCTGGATGTCTTGTCAAGCTTCTGCCCATCTCTTTCCCTGGTAAGGCTGTAGCTCTGTTCAGCCTTGCAACTTTTATATGTGCTGAGAACATCAAGTCACGAGAATTAGTGTAAAGGATATGTCTCCTAGTAGAAATTAGACTTGACTGAACACCTAATACTGATGGATAGTATGTTGTTCCATTGATACCTAACCTTGCTGTGATTTTCTAACTGTCTGCATTTTATTTCTAAAGTAGATTGGCCAGCTTTAGCTTCCTTCTCTTTTATCCCCTTACACTATTTATGTCTTTATTTAAGTACAATAAACATCTATCAGCTATCTTCCCGTGTATGCACTGGTTCACTGTGTCCAAGTTATCATCTAAATATTTTATGGTAAATTAAATAAATGAAATTTAATTAGTATTTATGGCACATATCAATCAGCAGATCTCAGAATACTCTTCTGAATCATGCAAAATTTACCAATGTCCTTTTGAAACTGAAGACCTCAGAACCAGGTGCACTAACTCTTTCAATGGTTTCTGAAACCTCCCCCAAGTATAATATCAGGGCTTCCTGATTAAGCATCTAATGATCGAGATTGAACCCATAACTTGAATGCATGTAGTTTCTTGGTTTATAGTCCAAGTCAGGCTTGTTTAGAGAACCAGACAGCTCTACAATTTGATGTGACACTGTACACCTGGCACAGACAGGAATAACTGAATCAGTCTTAGTCTAGGCTGGGTAACAATGAAACTCTAAATACAGTTGCTCTACCTAACCATATTTATTTTCTTTTGAAACTATAATGTGGCAACTTCACAGCTTTTGATAACTGAGCTGGATAGACAACATTTGGCTCTTCCAATCTGACTCAATTTTGAAATTTTACTGTTAGAAATAATACTGCCACCACTAGTTTTTATGCACATTCAGTGAGGTGCAGAAATACTGTCTCAAATCACTGCAACTCTGTAATTTAGGGGTAGGCAGCTAAAGGATTGTAGAGATGTTTTACCACACCTTAAAACAAGGCCAAAATGTCCATAAAACCTTAACACTACCTCTAAAAAATTCCATTTCTCAATCACAAAATTTTAGTATGCATAAAGAAGTTCCCTTGGAAGAACTGAGTCTTTCACTAAAGCTTTGACAAAAGTAGTCACTAAAATCAATCAAGTAACTCAATCACCATGTGAATGGTATGATTAAAATAGAGAGATGTCATAGGAACTTGAGAAACTACAAATAAAGTCTTTCAGTGATTGCCTTTTTTTTTTCTAAGTTCATTCCTTTTTGCCTTGTCTTCAATGGTTTCATTGTTTTAGTGTCTCTTTGCAATGCACAGCTCTTTTGTGTTCAGTGTGAGAGATTTACAGCTGCTATATAAGATAGAAATGCTACAGTTGCACAAAAAAGTTCATCGTTAGAAGAAATTTGGATTTGTATTCCAAAACTAAATCATCAGTGCAGAAGTAGGCATTAAGATCAATTATGTGATTCTATGTTGATTTTTTCATTAAATATTTAGCTCTGGCCAAATCCCCTCTTGGACTCCTTCATAACACATTCTAATTAGTGAGAAATTTAATGGCCTAATGAGAAAGAGAATAACATTTGTTGGTTGAGCTGTTGAGGGACAATATTACCTGTCTAACAGGATTCATGATT
This sequence comes from Zonotrichia leucophrys gambelii, assembly GCF_028769735.1. NCBI lineage: Eukaryota > Metazoa > Chordata > Aves > Passeriformes > Passerellidae > Zonotrichia > Zonotrichia leucophrys. Next base: position 20,009,240 of record NC_088173.1, on the reverse strand, counting down.
TCCATTTTGAAATTCTCTCATCTCCTCCCAACAGATCCTTGTCTTGGAAAGCTGAGGATGGTCTCCATTCTTGATTGAGCTACCTAACTTAATGACGGTGTCCTGATTAAATCATCGCAGGATCTGCAAAATTTTGTTTGTGTTTGTATTATCATTTACAGTAAATCTTTTTCATTAAAACACCAAAACCAGACCTTTGAGTTGATGTGAGGGGGAACATCTGTGAGAAAGGAACTTAAGCTGGAGCAAGAATTGCAAGAATTGTGTACAAGTTTTATACATCTCAATGACATTTACATCCCAGGCTCAGCTGCTAATGTGATGAAATGTCCTTGCTGTGTTTTGAAAAGAAAGTGCCTCAGGTTGTTTTTTGGTTTTTAAAAATAACTTTGGTCTTCAGCTTTCAGACATAGGATGTTAGATATGAGGAGAAATGCCTCCCTCACATCCCTGCATAAGGCTTTAGGGTAAACCACTATACCTCTAATTTCCTAATTGCTTATATCCTGCTATAAATCCCTTCCTCAGGGACCTCATTTCAAGGCATGGTGGAATCACGGGAATGTGATTTAGTTTGAGAAACTGGACTGTGACTGACAGGCACCTGAGAAGTCTAACTATGTAATAATGTGAAATTTGAGCAGTGAGTACTGAGCACTTTGCTTGACTCCAAGATTCATTTGTCCTTTTTTCAATGACTATGTAATTATTTACATAATGCTCAGCACAGTAATATAGTTTTTGTCCTTCATGGACCCACAGAATTTAAGTCTTTTTCTGTTCTATAAAATACTGGTTTTTGGAGCAGGAGAATTTTTTCCTATAGCTCTAGTAAGTCTTCTTGTAAACTTACAGATGATTCTGGAAAGTAGTGTTACTGAAAATATTCTATTCATTTTTACTGTATCATATACTGTATTCAAAGTTGAGAACAAATGAAAGGGAAATTAAAATTTGTCCTTACTGCTGTGAAAAGGTAGATATATAATGTGTTATTAATTTTATAGCAATAAATACATAGAGTTTTCTTTTTAAAAAGGTAATTATTTTCTTGGTTACACAATTTTATCAATTTTTCAAGTTTTCTCTCTAATCTCTTATGTTTCTAAAAAGCAGTTGAATCTTTAATTTGACAAATGTAACAAAATTTCCTGAAATATTCTCCTTTTCTTATATACAATGACCATCAAAGACTTCATAAATGCAATATCACTAAACATAATAAGTATACTAAGTATGCTTTTAATTTTATACTCAAGGAACTGCATAAGATAGTACTATTGCCACATACAGCTGACTTAATTTCAAATTATACTGACATTTAATTAACTCTAAGTTATTCCTAGTATATGAAATAATTAGGTAGTTCAAAATAATTTATATAGTATTTGAACAAAAAACCTCCTCCCCAGTACTGCTTAAATGAAGATGCTGAAAATAACAAAAAATCTGTAAAAAATATTCAGATATTAAAAAATCCATTAAAATGAGATCAAAAGTTTTTTAAAAATTGAAAGGAAACAGTTTATAGAGCACTTCATGCATTTCTCTTACTATACATATCAACAGGAATAAATAAAATTTTCAGAGCTACACATTATTTGCTACATAAGTGTTAATGTGTCAGCCCTTAGAGATGAGTCCATCTAACTGACTCAACAAAGTTTTGGAATTTTATGACCAAAGGTTGGGGATTTTTTAGGAAGGAAAGCTTTATTCTCATGTAAACAAGTGTCAGCAAATAAAGGTATTAATTTCTGATCTTCTAATTTCCTTTTTTTTTCGTGCACCATACTATCCAAATGAAAACAGTTGACAAGACTGTGATTTGTTGAGGGATTGCAGCAGATAGGTAAGAGCAAAGATTGAAAATTTTCATCAGCACTGCTGTCCATAATTTACTAAGTCACCAAGGACCAACACCAAATTGTGTTTAGGCTGTGCAGTGTTCAGAAGATAATGGAATATGGACTTATAAAAGGTACCTTAGGGCCAAGGTATTAATTATGTTGATCAAATGGTGCACCAGATGCACACTTGACCCAGTCTTTCCTGTGCTCTAGAAGGAGATAGGTAACTCATCTTATGCTCTGAATTTGTGTACTATTTTCTTCAGATTTATCGTAACTGGTAGATATTTGTTAGATATCCCAGAAAAATCCTTTTCTTCCTTTTTTTTTTTTTCTGTAGGAACAAAGACATTTTGTAAAAATTCAGTGTTTAGTCTTGAAAATTATGATAAGCCATTTTGCAAGTACAGCATCATATAAGAACTACAGTTCACATAAGTAATTTTTATATGCCTCTTTTCATTTTCTGGAGTGAAAACTTACTTAAGTTAGTTCAGGCTTGTTTCTTACCTTAGTAACAAACAAGACAGATTACTTTAAGTAAGGTGAGATAAGAAGCCTTCTCTACTTCAAATTAAAATAGCTTCATTTTTAATGTTTCATACTTGTCTGCTCATAAAAAATAAAGCACATTAAATTTTAATGAAATTGCTTTTAATATAACAGCAACGTTTTGGCATGCAATTACTATTGCTGCAACTAGTAGATCATTAAAATACATAGTGATCAAATTATATTTGTTTTTTATTTATATTATATAGCTATATATAGATATTGTGTTATATGATGTTGTATTATTACATAATATACATTATGATATAAAATATTGTATTGTCTATATTATATTACATTATATTATATTACATTGCATTATTATATTACATTGTATTATCATATCATATCATATCATATCATATCATATCATATCATATCATATTTGTTTTATTATATTTCTCTTCCAGAGTACAAAATGTAGTAAGGTCACTGTCATGAACCAGGCATCATCTTATGTTTATATCATTTAGCATTTGTTTGACTTGTTTGTACCTTCTTACTATCAAAGTTTAAAGATGTTCTGCTAACTTTCTGTGGGTATTTAAAACTGAGGGATTCCAACACACTTCATCCAAACAAAAAGAGCCTGTGGGCCCCTATAAGGTCAACAGAGGAGATAGAATCCCCATGGAAGAAATTCTGTCTGAAAGACTGACTTTAACTTAGAGCAAAAGCAAGAGTTTTGCTCAGATTATCTGACATGCGTGGAATAATTCCTGTTTTTTGGAGCAATGTACAGTATGAATCTAAGAGAAAGTCAAATCATTCTGAGTTGGCTTATTTTAACTGCAGATCAATGAACAACTTAGTCATAAAAACATACAATGGATAACTTATTAATTTTAATAATTGACGACTTAAATGCAAAAATTTATTTTATTCTTTTAAGAACACATTCCATTGTTTTCAAATTAAAACACTGAAAAACCCCACAATGCTCTTATTGTATGAATATGCCAGGGAAAATTTGTAGCAGTAGATTTAATTAAACTATTTAGCTTGTCCTTTGGCCTGGGAGAAACAATGCAGCAGTAGTTTTCATAATGACTGTTCTTTTTTGAATTCACTAGTGTTTAAACGTGCCTCTGGGGCTCTGGAAACTGGATCAGTACTCAACCTAATGAAGTAACTGGACTCTGCACCTGGAATGATTTACCTCTAGAGCTGAAGAGCTGGCCAAAGGTCTCTACTGTTTAGATGGAACTAAGAGTTTATTCTGACCCTTTGCACTGCATTAATCTTACCTCAAAGAAAACCTCTCTGCAGTCTTCACATTTCACAAGGTATATATATTTTACTATAAAAGCCTCAGGTGAACTCTTAAGATTGTGTTTCAGGATTTTCATTTTATTTTCATATTAAAATAATTGATCCAGGTAAATTAAATTTAAACAAACAAAAAACTCTTTTCTGACTTGCAAAATGTGCAGTTAAAACAGATCAAGATAACAATGAATCTTGTTTTTTAACACCTAGTAGCAATATCTTGTCAATATCTGCTCCATTGAATGAGAGTTCAGTGCTAATCGTAAATAAGATTAAAGAAATTACCACTGAATAGCAGATTATTTTCTCTCTTGAATGCCCAAAAAGTGCTCAAAAAACCCAAAACACCTTCTATCATGGATTCGTCTTTCAGATGTCCTTTAAAATGTACCATAAGGAAAAAAACACCCCAACCAACAAACCAAGTCTGTAAACAGTGTTTCAAGTGATGGCTGCCTTCACTGTCAAAGTGACAACTGATAAGGAATGGCAATGGGTATTAATTGCTTTTGCATTTTTTTGGTTTGTCTCAGTTTTCTAACACATGAGGTCCTTTGCTATTGTGTTGAGCAACCCACCAAAAGCTGTGGCACAGCTGTTCCAAAGTGCTGCAGAACTTTTCCTCTGCAGCCAAATGAAGGGCTCATCTTGGCGGTGGCCAATATCATGTTTGGCTGCTTGCTTGGCCCCTGGCTCAGGCATGCATTTCCCATTAAATTCCACTGATGGAAGTGAAGGCATGCAACACTTCTTTTCCCTTCATCCACTGTAGACTAGCTGAGGGCAGGACTCTGCTCACTCAGCCATGTACACTCCAGCCTAGCATGGAATTGTCTCAGCCTGATGCCATTGCCTTGCATGGGATAATAGAAAGTCATATTGAGTCTGTAGCTTGAAAAACACAGTTGCATTTCTAGAAATACTTTTAAATCCAATATAAACTGTATATTTTATTAGAACAGGCTTGTACAAAATTCTATAGCTGACAGAAGAGACAATCACTACAGGAAAAATACTGCATAGTTGCCTAAATAAAATTGTAATGGTTTTCAGCAGTGTATTTACAGCGGCACTGTAAACTCAGAGTTGAAAGTTGGAGTAGCTTGGTCCAAACTAGCTTCAAAATAATGGACTGCAAAAGCCATGAGCCATTATATTATGCTTCATGTGGCCATGAGGAAACAGGGAAAAAAATAGAAAAGGAAAGGACAATCTGGAGAAAAAACTATTTCTGGAGTTAATGAGTCCTTTGCAAAGCAAATGCAGTTCCTGTTGAGGCAACAGGAATGCTTGCATTCACTTTTTTTATTTAATCAAGTTCTTCGTGGTAGCTGTCCTGAGAAGTAAAGAAATAAACCAAAACTGAATAAGAGCAGCATGTGTTCTTTGTATCATGAGTGTATAATATTGAAGACATTGGAGTAAACTGGAAATAAGGACTTTGGAGTAAGTTTATTTAGCAAAAGGGAAGGAAAGTGAGTGTGCAAAAGAAATCGTGACCTAAGGTTTTGTTACTCTTAAAGATAACTTTAACACATGCTCACATGAGCATGAGAAAAAAGATTATAAGAAGGAATTCAAAGGGAATTTAAAGTGAACTGCAGTGGCTGAAAGCAAACACAACTATAATGAAAATATCTTTGGAGATTTCAAAGATAAGTATGAGGAAATCATGCATCTTGTTTTCTATGTACTGAAACATTTTGCCATGTAACAGATATGACAGGCATCTGGTGTGACAAAGTGTTTGACAGCAGCTGAAAACAAGATGACACTTGAACTGAAGGGCAAAATAATCACCTTATCTTGCTGCTTGAGCTCATACAAGCTTTTTATTATGTTATGGAGTGAAAATTCTTGTTTGCTTGCTTGTTTGTTTTCTCAGTGAGAAATAGAGTGTGAAAAAATAGGTTAGAAGCAATGCCAAGCGCACAGGCTGTTCAGTCCTCGCAGTCACATCTCATGTGGCTTTCAGGATTAGCTCTGCTGGCAGTGTATGAAAGACTGAGTGCCACTATATCAGAGCACAACCCAGGCTGCCAGCCACCATAACCCAGTACAATGAAGTAGTACTATTTACTTGTCACACCATTTTTGGAGCAATTTCTTTAGAATTGGTAGAAAAACACTGCCTTTAATGGACCAAGATCAAATCTTGCTGCAGTAGTTTTCATGACTAACCCTGTGCATTTTGTATGTGAGAAGATGGAGGACATTGAAACACTGAAACACTGAGCTGATTTGGGTAGACAAGTGTTGTGTCTGAGACATGTCCAGTAAGTCATTCCCATGAAGCTCTTCCCCATTGAAATTCTCTAAGAATAAAATTCATATAATGATTTTAGCCCAATTTTCTGTTTAACTTTGTGACAGAGCAAGTGTCATGAAGGCAGACGATAAACTAAGTATTACCACATCAAACTAAACAGACAAATAATGTCTGATTTTCCTTTTTTTTATATGAAATGAATTGAAAAATGACACAGACACAAAAGGAATCATGGAAAGGTAAAAGTTGTGTAAGGTAGAGGAGAATTAAAGCATTTAATTTTGATAGGGCACAGTTTTGTTATTTACCCAGTCTTGAAATTGAAAGCACTGGCTGTGTAACCAAATAAAATGACACACTCTGCTCTCAATATTTTTGCTAGATTCTTACTGGATATTTGTCTTCCTGAAGTCTTGCCATGCCACCTGTTACCTGAATGTTCAAGTGCATCACGTTTCTCATCCATGACAGCAGCTTGCAATCTGCTAAGAAGGAGTAAGCAGTCTCAGCTTTCAAGAAGGTAGAATTATTGCACTTGGTTCAGTTTCTAGAAAAGGTATGACAAGTGTATATTTCTGTCTTTCTCCTTTCTCCATTCAAGAAAAGGGAATAATCAAACTGCTAGGAATTTGCTCTGTGTTTTGCACATATTCCAAATGTTTTCTTCTCATACCTATTGATATCTAATAAAAAAAAAAATTCTTTTATAAAAGATATAGATACATGTTCTGGATACAGTTTTTCAATCCAATTCCAAACTGCAAATGGACATTGTTCCAATTTCAGTTACACAATTTCTTGCTATCACGAGTTCATAGCTTTCATATAAAATACTTGCTCCGTCATGTAGCTGTAAAAAAAATATTTGAGGACTGATCAGATTTAATAACAGTAAGAATAGAGGGATGATCATACAGTTTAAGCAGACAGATAGATATCTACAATAAACACTGCCCTGGATTACTTTAATTAATTTTCAGTGTGATTTGCAACATTCTGTGATTGTGCTTTGCTGATGCATTTGAAAATTATAATCCTTGGGCCAGCTGGCCCATGCTCACACTTGCCAGTGAGAGCAGCCTGGAGCCAGATAGGTCTCGTAATTCTTGGTCTAGGACTTCTGCAGGACCTTTCCAGCTCTTTGGACACTGTGTTTTCTCTGAGTGGAGGTAGTGGGTGTTTCTCAGCTCAGAGTTCTCCAGATGATGAGAAGGCAGTGTCACAGCCCTAACCATGGGCTTTTGTAGCCTGGGTGTGCACATAGGAGCATCTCTTCTGCGTGTGAGCCTGTAGGGGTGGGCTGTGAGGAAGTGATGATACTGAACTTATTGTTGGAAGTTATCTCGGACACAAGGAGCCTGAACAATTTGCATTGTGCTTATCTGCACTGTTTCTCTCAGGCAGATCCTAATGAGAAATGATGGAAAAAGGCAGAAGGAAGGCATTCACATAGTAAGGGTGGTCAGAAGGCTGAGGTACCTGTTACAAAGCAGAAAGGACACCAAATTGTTATGATAAATGAATAAGGGTAGGTAATAAAATAACAGATGTTTTGCTCAGTTTCTGCTGCATAAAAATCTGTTATAATTTCTTTCTGGACAATTTTCTATAAATTAAAAAGACATTATATTTATTTAACATAGGATAGGATAAGGTTCTTGGGAGTTTCTCAATCTGTAAGGTGACTCAGAATACATGGATCATCATTTCACTACCCCTTACTTCAGTAAGAGATCTATCATTTCTAAAAGGTCTTTATGCATGCCTCTAAGACATAAGCTTCATAGCCTTTCAGGGGAGAGACATAGCAATTCTCTAGGGAAAAATAAAATTAAAATTAACAAAATGTAGGCAGTTCTGATAGTGCTAGAAGTGAAATACTTTTCAGTCTCACACTATTGTCATTCACTGAGATTTTCACCACATTTCACCACCAAAAAATAGTTACAGAAAGAATTTGGTAAAAATAATTGCCAAATAATATTTGCCCATGGAGATGAGAAACAGATTTTTCAAAGATGTGTTGGACTCCTAAATAGTAACTAAGAACAGAAAACTTCACTTGTTGAAGTTAAACGGAAATAAAAATGATGGGGAATTACTGCAGCCTTGTTTGCTTTAACAATTGAGTAGAATCAGAGGCTCATTTTCCTAAATCTTCCTAAGATTGCCTTTAAAAATCTACAAATAGAAAATAAAAAGTTGGGGCACAAGCTTTCTATTTTTATCTTATATCAGTTGCTTTACTAATTTCTGATATGATTTTTAATGACATTTCTAAGAGGCCGTTAAATGGTTGTTTTAATGACATTATTATATACATAGAGTTGAAGAATTAGAAATCATTAATAAGTAATTGGAACTATAGGAAAAAGCATTATCTTGAGCAAAACATAATTCCTCATAATAAAATAGAATTTATTTAAATTATGACCTTGTTAGTTGACACCAGCAGTGAAAAAAAATGATAGAACATTGTTAATAGCTATGGTTTTTTTCTCTTTACCAAAGATGCTAATAACACATTATCCACACTATTTCCATGGTTCAGATACAAAATGTTATGGAATTTATAGGGCAGAAAATTATGCAGTAAAATGTTAGAATTGTTGTTTTCTGCCTCCTGTGCTCAAATCTGGTGCCAAGTTTTAGCTTTTAGTAATCAATTAGGCCTGAAAATGAGTTATGCATATTTCTCTGATTACCATGTAGTTGATTTCTACTAGTTAATTTTCAAATAAATACTGTTCTTGCATCTATTCTGTTTATTGTTATTGTGCTGTATTTTTATGGTTCCAGGTGTACCTGGAACCTTGATCACACTCCCAGGCTTTCTTCTATGTTTGTGAGGTTTTTTCCTTTCAAAAAGTTCCAAACTGTAAGACCGAAGTGACCTCCTCTAGCAGCAAAAATAATTTTTCATTCTCATTCACTCCAAGTTTCCAGAAACACAATTTCTATCAAATACTTTCCTTCCAGTGTTTCCTTTTTGTTTTGGCTTCTTTTCTGCCATTGATTTTGAGAGAGAGGAGGAGATATATCAGAAATTGCTTTAATTATATAAGCATGCCATTTCCCCCAGCAGGACAATTTTGGCTCAGATGGAGATATATGTTTTATGAATAGCTAGTGAAAGAGCATTTGCTTCATAGTGTCTTTAAGCAGAAGTGGAACTGTACCAAATAAATCTAGAACAACCTGTAGACCCAACCCTTTTTCATGTCTATCTGAATAGCACCTGACAGGGAGCCAAGAATACAACAGGAGAAAATAATAATATCATTAAAAATGTGAATATTTCTTTTTTGAGGCTTTGGTTAAAAAGTCTCTTCACAGTATACAAAAATAGCTTCTCACTGAATTTATAAAGTTCAAAATAAAAGCTGAGCTGATTTCCTTATGGTCTTTTTTTGCTGCTCACAAAGGCCTGGTGTCCTTAGGAACTGGGTTGGTTGGCAGAGCAGAAGAGCTAGAAGAACCACAACACGACAGCAGCATAAAAACATCTCCTGTCTATGGGACTCGCTGGTTGCTGGTGATGCTACAAAATGTACTTGGAAAAAGGCCGTAATCAATGACGTTGTAATTCCAGAGAATATGGCAAGGACATCTCCTACCTCCCAAGAACTGCTATGATGACCACTGTGAACAAGGCAACAAGAGTTGCAGCATTGTTTTGTGGGGAAAGAACAAAAATTCTGTGTGGAAGTTGAATGGAAGTTTGGCTTTCAAGGCCATAAGTAATGCCATGCAGCTGAGAAAACCACTGCAATACCCCAACAACACAGAAATAGCAATTTTTGGTTTGGTCTATTCCCAGATGCCCAGCTGTACCAGAAGGTTTTTCTACATTTTAAGCTGCTCAGTCTGCAGCTTCATTATGGTTCAAATAAGGCAGAGCTGTAATTGTGGCAATGTCATATCAGAGATGTCATATTGGTTGCCCAAGAGTGCAGGAATCCAATCTTGCCATTGCAGATTGCATTCCGCACTTATTGCAAGTAAATAATTGCTTCCTCTTCTGCACTCTGATTCTCTAAGGTCTGCTGGGACTCAGCCCTTTCTTGCAATTCTTTATTTCCCTCACTAAATGATTTTCAAATGTAGAGCAGTACAGCATGCAAATACACAGAAAAAGTTGTTGTCAAATGACTATATTCACCAAGGGAAAAAGTCCACCATAAAATTGCTCTGCAGGTTACTTTGTTTTTAATATGTCTCCCTGTAAATATAGTGCCCCAAGACACTGAAGCAGCTGGAAGTAATGAAATGTATTTTTCATACACTCACTTTTCATTTCAATGTATCAAGCAGCTCTTTAAACTGCTATTTTAAAATATTATGTCCTATTTTAGAAAGCCTTTATAATAATGGTGAATAATTAGAACTCAAAATGCTTGCTATTTGTAAATGAAAATAAATGCTTAGCCCTTCTTGGAGAAGCCATTTAAAGAAATCTTTTTAAAAAGTCATCAATTTTGGTTTATACTAGTGGTTTCTTTTATTTTGCTCAAAGTATATCCCAACAATTCAAAATGATGAATTATTCAAAGTTCTACTGTAGTAGAAGTGGTGTTATGCAAAGATAATGTATGTATGAAAGAACAGGAATATAATTTTTCATCTCTATTTTATTCTTTCTTGCTAATGGATGAGCAGAAAAATGAAGGGCCTGATGCTCTTCCACCCTTACTCCCTACTCTCCATGTAATTTTGGGCGTTTGTAATGTCTTGGGGTGTAAGAAGCACCCAAACCTCATAGCCCAAAGTTTAAAAAAAATTAAGAAAAACAATAAAGTGCTGAAGGGAAAATGGTCTTTAGGAGGAAGGTCACCAGGAGACAAATTATCCATTGGTAATTGAATAAATGTAGGGAGATAATAAAGAACCGATTTAAATGTGCCGTTGGCATAGCCCGCCACATAAGAACAGACACTGTCACATTTAGTGGAAAATGGTTCAGATTCTGATCTGATGAATAAGTCAGTAGGAACATACAAGTCTTTCAGCAATATCTGCTGGACACTGCTGAAATCCTAGGACAGGCTCCATGCCCTTGGCCTCAGCGCTGTTAGTTCTGGAAGCAGGTTTTCCCAAGTAATTTTTTATGAGACAGTCAGGCAACTGATATCATGACTAAACCTATTGATTTTATTATTATTATTTATTTTAGTGAATATTTACTTCTGTCTGGGCAATTCCAGTGGCTTGTACTAGGACAGCACTAATAATTCAGAGTTTCTACAGGAAACCTATAGATATCCAGGTATCAACACAGTCATTCAAAGATGTATGGAAAGTTAACTAAATCACAGGTTATTAATTATTAAGGGAAGCCCCTGATAATTCCCTAAAATAACAAGGCATTTAACTAAATAGGGCCCAACAAAATGCAGAGTGATAATCAGAGATAGCAAACTATGTAATATTTAGAGAAATGCACAAAATCTAATTTTTTTAAAACCTAAGAATAGTAAATGTTCTGAAATCTAGACTAAAAGCCATGGGAAAGCCAAAAATCTGCATTTGACCTTGCTCACATATTCCTTGTCTATAGATATCTTAGTACCATGCAACAATTTATAAATATTCTTAAAATAAAAATAAATTTTGTGTTTAGAATGAAAGTTAAGATATCCAGTGAAAAACCATAATGTGGAATGACAGGATACACAATGTACACGATATTTGTAAGGAAAATGTAATTATATAGTTTTGCATTTTCCAAGTCTCTCTTCTTTAAGAAGTTTGTAGTTAACAAATGAGCAGATCACTGCTGAAGCAGAAATTCTCTTCCAAGAACCAGTGTAAGAAACATTATGCTACAGGAGAGTTATGAAGTAGTGGTGGAAAAGGTATAGTGGTAGAAATAAAGTTGTCACAGTAAGATTTATGGTTCTAATTCAGGAGAAGTTAAGACTTGAAAAACCCAAATGAATATAAGCACCTGTGTCCAGTACAGCTTTAGACATCTAAGTTTTCCAAGCATTGAGATGTAATTCAGATTCCATCTTCACCAGCTGTTTTTTCAGGGCACCTTTCCCCTCAGCACATTGGCTTCTGTAAATCCATTCAGTTTTTCACTTTCCTTCATCATAGGAGCTCAAATGCCAAAAAATGGTTTGTGAATTGCTTGTGGGCATTTCCATGCCCATGGTCTGATGTGGCAGTGGCCAATATTATCATGCCTAAATTCGACTGGTGACTTAACATACAGTATTATCTATATATAATTTGGTCTTCAAAAACGCGTGGCTGTGTAGGTAGGATACCTTAGCTGTACTACTATTTCCTTAAAAAGAATTCACTAGGTAAGTAGACAGGTTTCAAAGCAGGAAAAAAGGTAATTTGTAGCTTAATTCTGTACTCTTAGGATCTTAGAATGACAGTCTTTTCCTAACGCACAACACGAAAGGGATTTTTTTTTTTCTCCAGATGTACCTTACTGAATAGAGCTCTGAGATAAGAGATTTATTTTTATGGGGTGTCAAAGACACATTCTAGCTTCCCTAATGGTCCCACAGTACTTTAGCTAGACATTAAAAACACTGCTGTAGTAAGAAACTGCTTCACCTTTTATCATCTTAGTTATTGTATTTTTAAGATACACAGTTTAGCTCTGCTAGTCTCCTTAAAGACAAGAAAAGAATATAAAATAATAATATAAAAACACAGCTGCATGAAAATACACAACAAAGCCAAAAATCAGAATGCTAGAAATGTAATGCTAGAAAGTACACCTTGAGACACTACCAGCAGTCAATCCTACACAAAATAAGAGTGCACAGTTATTTCTCAGAAAACTATTTTGAAAGAATATTCCATTAATGGACATTTTAGAGGATTTGCAAGTTGTTAAAGTTCATGAGAAACAGTCACAGTTAGAATGACTTGTGCATTTGCAGGTAATTTCTCTATGTCCTAAAATAGTTTCAATTCTCTCTAAGAATTGTCTTTTAACCAATTCTACACATTCATAGTAAGACATGTGATGTAAAAGTTAAGAAAAAAAAATTATAAGTTCAATGCCCCCTGCCCAAAAATTATTGCCTTCTATATTTTCTATTAATGAAATTTAGTGTGTGCAAAACATTGGATAATATTAATCTTAACAATTCTAATCTTGAAAGTTAGAAGACAATATAGATTTAGAAGAGTGAGTACTACATAAATTGCATATAAATCTGGGTTGGTATTGAAGTGATAAAATTTTAATATTTTAGTATTGATTTAGATAAGTTGATTTAAAACCCTTTTGTACAAATACCTAAAAGTATTTAAATATGATTTACACTTCATTCTGGGTTTTATTTTCACAAATGCTAAACATTTAGAAATATCAATTTTTTTTTTAATTAAATCAGTGCGAGATTATCACAATGAGAATACTGAACTGAAATACGTAGGATAAAAAGTAATTTCTTGTTTTTTCTTCTGCTATTACTTTTCTGCAGGAAGTTTTCTAAAAAGTGGCAGACTCAAGGTAACTTGGCAATGAGTGTAGGCATGTACATAAAAAACAAGACAAAAATATTCCATGACTGTTTATAAAACTTTAGAGGTTATAAAGTTTGGAAAATACTTTAGAAGTCTAAAATTAATTATTTCTATATTTTCCTTAAGCTTAGAAAAATATTGACCCTTCTTATGAAATGATTTTTTTCCACATTCTTTGTGTAAGTGTTAATTAGACACTTATTCACAGTTTATTGTTATGGGGAAATGACAACCTAGCAGCTTCACTGCTTCAGAAACTTTCAGCCAGTGACAACATTACACATAAAAACTCTACAGAGAGAACATATTTAGGTGTTGTACAACTGGCATTAATAGTGCTGGTAACACTAGCAGCATCCAGTTTAATTCCCAAGATAGATCACATTACCATTTATTCCTCCATCGCAGATATATAGGCTAAGCCTAAGACTGACAAATCAAATCGTCTGTAATTTAATAAGACTTCCAGACCCAAGACCCATTAGGATTGTTAAAAATGGAAATGTCTCATAACCTTGCTGTGACATTGTAATGACTGAAGCAGCTACACATCATTGTAATCAAACATTTTAGGTGCCTTTTTCTTCTGTCATTGAATTTCCAGCTATCTAATTGCATTGGATGGGAGCTGCTGTAGCTGTGTCAAGAGACTTTGAATAATGTCCAAATGGTATAATTTAAATGTCAAGAAGTAGGATATTCACAACTAATGCTACTATTACCCCAGACTTTTGCCAGCAAATGTCTTATGATAAATACATGACATTCTTCAAAAATTATTGAGGTAAAGAATAGGATGATCTAGTTTCCAAGTTTCTGAGATTTGGGTATATGTGTTAGGTAGGAAATTTCATTCTTCTGAAAACCTTCTGAAAGTATGTGAGAAAGTGCATTAGTGCTTTTCCTTTTTCATGGGAGATAAATTTAGTTTTCTCTAATCTGTAGATTGAGCAGATTATTGGCTCAGAGAATAAAATGGCTCTTTAAAAAGAAAATAATATAATATAAAAATAATATCAATAAGAAATATAGAAAGAGTGAGTGATCACCTGCTTCATCTCTGCAGGAAAAAAGACTTTCCACTTCTGACAGGCTGTCCAATTATACAAGTGTATTATTTTTATGAAAGACATTGCTTTTTGAAAGGTGCCAGCCGTGGCAGGATAATCACTTTAACAACATTCCATTTTAAGCTTGGGAATACACAAGAAAATCGAATGTTCATTTTTTTTACATAATTTATAACTATAGCTAGGAGATCTATTTTCAGAGAACAGGTTTGACAGCCATTTCCCTTATTTTTATCTGCAGTTTGGTGCATCCACTTTGATTTATGGTTACCAGTCATCATTTTTGGAAGAACATTGAACGTCATCATATTACTGGGAACACACTGCTTTAATTTTGTTTTCATCAAATGAACTAAATAATTTCTTAGTGTTATTTTGTGCAGAACAATAGCCAGAAATAAACCTGAAAATATAAATTTCATTAATGGGAACTGAAATTAGAATGGCAGGATTTGGGTAGAGATTTAAGACAGCAGAAATGACGCAGGAGAATCAAGACCAATTTCTCCAAAGTTCCCCTTGTTCATTCATCTTAATCAGAGAGGAAATATTGTTGCAAATTCTTTATCACTGATGACCTTTCATCCACTTCCAGCAAGAAGATATATCAAAGAACAAAAAATACAGCAGTAGCTGAAACACAGATAATGGGATGGAAAAATACAGGCAGAGTGTGCAGTTAAATACAAATGAATGAGGCAACTCTCTGCAGGACTGAGTAGCCAACAGAGTTATTTTATCCCACTAATGCTGCTGTACTGCAACACCTTTTTAGCTGAGTTTCTATTTTGGGTTAGCACTGAAGCTGTGCACTTACTCTAGAGCCTTGAAACAACTGGCTTTAACAATGAGCTTGGAACAGCCTCAGAGAATGATCAAATCCTTAAATTCTGAAAGAGGGCCAAAATGACTGTCTATTTACAGTCATAAGTATCCACCCACAATACCATTTTAAACAGAACTAACTGCTTATTGTGAAGTTGGACTAGGGCTAGCACGAAATGAGAGGCCAAGGATATGTATGCCATGTTTAAGTGTCTGAACTAAATGCAGGCAGGCACTGCAGTCCTTCCAGGCAACAACTTTGAGGGATCTCAGGAATTTTTATGAAGTTAAAAGGTCAGGGTTTCCCAGTGTATGGGGGAAAAGGCATCTAAAACTTCAGAGGTAGTGACAAAGAGAGAGTGAAAAAGTCCTCTATCAACACCTGCTTGTCTGCCAGTTCAAAAAGGAAACTGAGCATATAGGGAGCCTATAGCATTTAGCCCAGGAAAGAGATGTCCCAAGAAACACTTTCCTTTCCTTTCTCCCATTCTTCTCACTCTCAGCCATACTCAGACCTTCACCCTCCTCCCTATTCATTCTCACAAAACTATATTATTTTGGGCCACTCTGAAACAAAGAACTTAGCTGATCTAAACAAATAAATGGATTTTTGTTGTTGTTTTTAAGCAGGGATCATTTAAATTACACTTTATATCACAATCCCTGAAAAGTTGTATTAGTAAAATATACACAGCAATATAGTGAACAACAGCAGTTGAGAGAAGCAATGATGGAAGAGGTTGTCAAGAGGAGTGGTAGATGTTCCATTTCTGAAAACATTCCAGGCCAGGTTGGATGGAGCTTTGAATCACCCAATCCAGTTGATGTAGTTCCTTCTCATCACGGAAGGGTTGGACAAAATGATCTTTAAAGGCCCCTTTCAATCCAAACCATTCTGTAATTTTATTGCAAAAAGCAGAATAGGGAGGGCAAGAATTTTTCAAGCTATCTTCATTGCTGAAGGTTAAAATGCTCAATTTTTAATGCTTTCTATGCTATATGGCAGCTAGCAATAAAGTGGTAATATTTTAATAGCTTCCACTATGGAATATATATTACAATATGGAACATTTACTTGAGATGACTCTCAAATACTGAAGTATTATTCGCCCTGATCATAGAGCAAGAAAGAGCCTGGTATTCCAACACACATGAATATCTGAATATCAAACCTTTGAAAAAATTCACCCAAATGAAGTAAACCACAGCAGAGAAACATCAGTGCTGAAATGAATTATGTTTTAACTTTTGTACCAAATGGAGTACAGCTTGAGAATCCTTTTTCTTAATACCTGATACTGCAGATAATATCACATACTTTGGAGTAGGTTCCCAAAATTAATCACTGTACTGGTAGAAATTATTAAGAAAAAATATGACATGCTACCAGTTATTAAGTTTAATTTACCTCAAATAAGTTTTTCTCTGGAACAAATTTTCATCATGTGAAATTGTAGTATGTTGGCATTTAACCACGTCTTTAACTGCAAATTTTATAAACATAAATCATATTACCCACTATCAAATCGGACAAATTTTCTTCCTGTGAAACAGTGTTTACATAAATCTAACAAATTATATTTGAATGGTTTTGATTTTACAGAACTTCACTGTACAATCAAGTTGAGTACATGTACAAAATGTACATTTTAAAGTACATCTTTAAAATAGATGCTGCATTCATAGCACAATTTAATAATGTTTCCCAGTCATTCATGTAACCTGCCTAGGCAAATATTTTTTAAAATAAAAAATATATATTTATTTTAAAATTCATACTGAGAACTACAGCATGGATGCAAAATATTGCAGGAAAGAATCCCTACATTTAATGGTAGTTATATGGAAGACAGTAAAACAAAAGTCTGGTATGAATAGTTATGATGAAATTTTTCCTGCTGAAATCCTGGGCTGTCTAGCATTAGTGCTTTAATAATCTCTGCTATTCAAGCATGAACAATAAAAGTGTGCATGAGCAATGCAATGGGTGTTGGAGCAATGCAATTGGTGTTGACAACTTATGCCATGGCCACCAGTCTGTGCACAACTTCCCTTTAGTGTCTCCACACAGAAAGTAAATGACGTGAGGGACTGAAGCTACCAAAGCTACTTCTAGTTACATTTCATGCTTCACACTCAAAGGAGCCCTTTCCTACGTATGTGCATTTTGTCCCTGACAGGTGCAAAAGAAATGAAAGTTCAATGTTTACTTGCCCAGGCTTTTTGTTTCATTAGTTACTTCCTTCAAAAAAATATTGATAGAACCTAATGATCTTTAGGAAAGAAAAAAAAAAAAAAAGCTTTTCCTGTGACCCAAACAATTGTTCTTTCTATGATTACTGTATCACTGTTACCTCCAGTAAGGAAACCAGGCACTTGGACAGATTGTTCTGTAACATATTTACTTTGATTAAATATCATTTAAACAAAGAAAAAGATTAAAAAGGTGATGGATGGATGCACACCTATTATATATAAATAATTCATCAGTTTCTACAGTTTCTAATATCTTATCAAGTGATGAAATGTTCTTACTGTGAGTGGCTGGTCCTTTTTATATTGCAATAAACCACAGTACTTGTATTTGGGTTTTCCATATATGTATTTAAGCCTGAAAGCACAGAAGGCAGTAATAGACGGGGCAGCAATCTCGTGATTTTTGACATCAGTGCCCTGCAGTCTGCCTTCTTTATGATTTTTTTAAGCAAAAGAGTTCATTCATATGATTTTTGAGTCACTCTTCAATTCCAAAGTGTACTCCTAAGGGAAATATTTTCACGCTCCTGTATGAGTGAGCCTCAGTTTGCAGACTCCACATGAGAATAACAGGAAAGACTGTTAACACTGGATCTATTCTTTGTATTTATATTATTCAGAACTGCATGGATGATTTAGCAGAACATCTGTAGTGTCACTAAAGCACACAGAATTCATTTAGATAGCAAAAATTTCAGTTCTTCATCACAGTCACAGTTTTGGATTCATCATTTGCACTCTGTGTACTGTTGCAGTTTCAAACGACAAATCTATGAGAGGAATGGAACTCCTCTCCTGTAAGGAATGTCTAAGAGAGTTGGAATTGCTCAGCTTACAGAAGAGAGGGCTCTCAAGAGACCTCTTTATGGCCTTCCAGTACCTTGAAGGAACTTAAAGGCAGGGACAGACCTTTTAGTTATGCCTATAGCTGTAGGACAAGGGATATTTACTTTAAACTGAAAAAGGGTAGTTTCAGACTAGATATGAGGAAGAATTTTTTAACCATGTGGGTGGTAAAACACTAGAACAGGTTGTCAGGAGAGGCTGTAGATGTCCCATCCCTGGAAACAGTCCCTTGGGACTTTTTTTTTCAGCGAGACTCATTTGAATGATATTTTTATATCAAAATGCCCCAAACAGTTGCACTAGTTCAACATACACAACAATATCAATGAACAGCAGTAAAGAAACTGTGGTTGCTCAGAGAGATGGCAGGCGCCTCACCCTGAAAACATTCCAGGTCAGGTGGAACAGGGCTTTAAGCAACCTGATGTTTTTGAAGATATCCCTGCTTTTTGCAAGGGGTTGAACTAGATGACCTTTAAAGATCACTTCCAACTCAAACTACTCTAGGATTCTATGAAGTTCAAATCAGTATGAGATGTGGTAAGATTTTGTTTATATCTCTCAATCTACATGTTGTGGTGTGAAAATTTTATTTAAGGAGAATTTGAGTAATTTTTTTGTTTCTTTTTTAAATTGAGGATGCCATCTTGTAGGTACAGGAAAAAGCAGGAAGAAAACTAGGAAAAATCACTTTTGAAGAAACAAGAACAGTGTGTACATTGCCGATTGCAGAGAGGAGAGGAGAGGAGAGGAGAGGAGAGGAGAGGAGAGGAGAGGAGAGGAGAGGAGAGGAGAGGAGAGGAGAGGAGAGGAGAGGAGAGGAGAGGAGAGGAGAGGAGGAGAGAGAGGAGAGGAGAGGAGAGGAGAGGAGAGGAGAGGAAGGGGAGAGGAGAGGAGAGGAGAGAGGAGAGGAGAGGAGAGGAGAGGAGGAGAGGAGAGGAGAGGAGAGGAGAGAGAGAGGGAGAGGAGAGGAGAGGAGAGGAGAGGAGAGGAGGAGGAGAGGAGAGGAGAGGAGAGGAGAGGAGAGGAGAGGAGAGGAGAGGAGAGGAGAGGAAGGCAGAGAGAGAGGGAGAAGAAATGCAAACTTCCAAAACACTAAATGTTATGTAAAGAGCGGGAATCTAAAAACAAGTAATTACAATTATACTCAATGTCCTTGAACTCAGTATTATCAAAAGACAAAGCTCACTTAGAGAACATGTCAGCTTTAGGGTCCTTGTCAGATTTAGCTGGAAAATTAAGAAGGAGCTAAGGCAGCACATTGGGTCAGTCTTGGATACATGGAAAATTATAGGTGTAGGCTTTTAGGGAACCATGGAGCTGGCCTAAATGCTGCCTTGGACATGCTGGACCCTCCATTTGATTTTGCAACTTATTGAGGCCCTCACAAGAATTTTTCAGCTTTATATGGCTGATGTCATCTGAACATCCTTAGGCCTCTATAGTAGGACGTGACAGCTTAAGAAAAACTGCCAGCTGTGTATGTATTTTCCATTAATCTCTGAATTTTTTAATCTCCAAATTACTTTAAAGACTTAGCAGGAAAAAATTGGTTAAACCACTGGCATTCCTCCCTCTTGTAAGGAAAAAATCCTTGAGGTGTGTTCAGTGGAAGCTAAAGGGTATTCAGACCCACTTACCTCATGTCAGCAGCAGTTCTGAGACTTGTCTAGCATTGTGCCAAGAATGTGCTTAGCCATTGTAACCCCTTCAGGACTTTTTTTTGTGAGATTAGGCAGATCTCTTAATTTCTCCTTATTTCACCTCTGAGAGCACATATGGTGTCAGATCTGGGGGAAAGACCATTATTCCTGGGCAGAGAAAAGAGACTGGAAAAGGGTTCTAAAATCTCACTGGCTATGAGTAAAGCATTTACCAAAGGAGTTTTCAGCAACTATACATTCCTTGAGCTCATAGATAACCTAACAGTTGATTTAAAATTAACTCAGAAGGAATTTATTTAGATGATGAAGTCTTAGCCTATGACTATAGCATTCTCAAGAGTAAAAGCTAGCATTCACTGTAAAAATCACACTAATGCCCTTCTTTAAATGAAACATTAATATATTTCAGCATGTCATTTTCAACTTGGCTTCAAGAAAACTGGCCTTCACTGTAATCATCCTACTGGTTTAAATGACTTTACTAATGGAGACTTTTGTACACTGATGAATGACAGTGAGTATCAATTTTTCTAGGAGTCACTGACAATATTCAATGTGAATTAAGTTTTTGGAAGAATATTTCCTGAAAGTGTAAAGTCTGCTGATTCTTGTACTTTTCAATTACCAGCACCTTTCCCTTGTCTAGTTTTTCTATTCTCTGTGTTCGAGGGCTGTCCAAAAATGGGGCATGTTCATACCAACTTTTATATTCATGTTCTACTTGTAAGAGGTGAAATATTTAAAATAGTTTAAAGCAGATATAAACTCTACTGCTAAAGCAAACATTGTGACCACTGGTTACAGGCACAGTTACTGCCTTAGTGCATACACTTATGTGGGTGCTCCCACCAGGCAGTCCCAAATGCCTCACTTGGAAGCTTCACATTGCAAAAAGATGTGGCATTTGATACACATTTCTTGAATGAGTAATTCTTGATCATTTCTTGAATGAGTAATTTCTGACTTATGTATGATCATACTCACGTACCCACAGAGAATCCCACTCTCAGATATTTATTCCTCTTGTTCTACTGAGTCCCTGGATCATCCCTGCCTGGGAAACATACATGTAGCTTGTGGGTGCAAAGCACTGAAGAATATGCATGGAATAGCTCAAATCTTGAAGGGAAAATATAGGTTTTCTAAAAAGTGATGGTTTTTTTTACAATTTCACACTATCAGAAACTATACCAGAGACTTAAACTTCAGCAGATGTTGTGGGCGATTGGGAAGAAAACTGTTTTCTGTCTTCATATTATGATCTTCTGAGTAAAAGAATCCTTTCTATGATTCAGCTGGGTAGTAACAGAGATTTCCATCTTCAGAAACACTCTTGCCTCTCCATACTAAAACAGCACGTTGTAATAACCACAAATAATTCAATGTACATGGCTGCTTCAGTTCATGTGGGTCTTGGTACCCTGTGATGCTGTAACAACACAGGTTGCACAAACTCTTCCAAATCATAGGCCAGACCCTGGAACTATGGTTTAAAATGTATTTATTCTTTAGGAGCATAATAGTTACAAACAAGCAGGAACTGAGTTACAGGTGAGTAAGCCAATGAATTTACAGATGTTTCATAGATTGTCAAGAGGTAATGATTTGTCAATCTTTCTGTCTCTCACTTGAAATATTACAATAGTTAGTTAGCAACGAGTGCTGTCAGGAGAGTATTTTTAAAGGAAGTATTACTGTAGTTTGACTGTATTATAGATAGGGAAGCTAGCTCTGTACTTCAGTGTACACTAAATTCAAATGCAATAAGCTAAAATCCAAAGCAGTTTAGTGGGTGTTAGGGAATGACCAGAGGATGGGTTGCCAGTAAAATAAAGGCAACCATATAGCCTGACTATGTAAACTGGAGATTTTTTCAGGTCTTCTAACACAGAAGACAGAAGAGAAATGGTGAGAGACAAAATAACCCCATCATTTCTAGATGGGCACAGTCTCAGTGCAGTCAGAGTTTTATGTGATCTTGTTGAGTACTTTTGAGTAATTTTCTTAGATGAAGCTCTACTTTTTTTTACCATTACTCTTTAAATTCTGACTACATCTCTCCCAGCGTTTATTTCACAGCTGAGGCAGTCTGCATGATTATATAATTTGATATTTCAGGAACTACGAAACAATTGTAATGTCTACCCTGACAGCCAAAGCCTGTCCTTATGCTGAAAGAAATTAGGATTTTTCTAAACCATCCTTTTCAAACCATCTTCACCAAAGTCATCCAAAACATTTTTCAAAGATGTAGCAGCAAATAATACACTCATAAAAAAACCTCACATCTTCATGCTTTAAAGCAGATAATAGATGATGACTAGAACATTAACAGTGTTGAAAGTATTAAGCAAAGGGTTTTTATAGAAATAACAAAGTTTGACATATGTGTGCTTTGACACAAATGTAATGTACCAACAGAATATAGGCAGATATAAGTTGAGATAATTTACAACAAATGTTAACCCATGTATAGATGAAGCATTATCCAGAATACCAATCCACTTGCCTAGCATGTGCATTGAGTCTGCATTGATTCACAGTCACACTCAAACCCTGTAGATTTTTTAAGTCATCATTGACTTATTGGCTCATTATTAGATAGTGATTGCACTACCTCATTTATTAGTTCCAACTGCTGCGTTCAGCACTGTCAGTTCTATTTGGATCTTACCTACAACAGAGCACCACGACATTTTCTGAATGACTTAGAGGGAAAAATATTTTCTCAGATTGCCAGAATGTTTTCCTTTATACTGATGACTATTTGAAATGACATTTTAATGTGAACTTTTTGCATCTCAAACCCAAATAATCAATAAAGGGAAAAACCATATAGAGTATTACTGAGATGAAGAGCTAAATGAACACTTTAGATTATTAAAATTGCTCTTTATAGTTTTAGATTTTTATATAAATATATATTTAGGTCTGACATTAAAAAACACACTCTGAGCTGAGCTGCAGCCATAGCATCCTGCTGTTTCCCTCACAGTCTACACACTGGCCTCAGGAGAAAGGACAGTTGTCAGGGCTGTCCCAGCAAGGCTGCAGCTGCCTGGGCTGTGCTCGTGTCTCCAGCTGTTGAGACACCAGCACTGAACCCCGTGCATGGTGAGTCTGTGTGTGCCCTCCAGTTCCCTGTGCCCTCTGTGTGTGCCCTCAGCCATGCCAGATTTAGGGCTGGTGCCTGGCTGAGAGCAACAGTCCAGCCAGGGCAACACGAAGCTTGGGACAGCTGTCATGGCAGTGTGGTCAGGGGAGGTAAGTTATTCATGCAGAGGTGTTAGAATGCAGTGAGATATGTTTTGTCACATTCTTAGAATGCATTTTCTTAATCTTCCTACCGTGATTTATATTTTCTGATGTAAGTAAGTTGTAAAGAGCAAAAGCAGGGGAACAATGAGTGTCTGTGAAGAAAAAAAATTAGAATGAGAAACACCCTCTGAAAAGTAACTTGGGGTGAAAATTTGTGACTCAGCTATTGTATACATTGAGGAAGATACATTCCTATACTAGTTTGAGTGGGGCATAAGAAATTATGCCTGACTTTTGTCATAAGACTATCCTATGCCCATAAAATATTATTTTTCATGTATGAAAATGAAATCCTTACATGGTTGTATAACATAGCTCAGACAGACAGGCTAACATAGTCCTAAGAAACATCCATGGCTGTCAGAAGGATGAGGGACAGCCTTCCCATTTATGGAGCCACATCCAGCTGTGCTACAGCTAACTAAACATTAGTTTCTCATGCTGTATTTTAAGCATTGTCTGTGACTCAGTTTTAACAGTATTGGTCTTCTCTGCAGCACAGCATGGCTTCAAATCTCTTATTGCACAGGACGCCAGACAATTGAACATGATAGAAAATATTATAATAGAAGTTACCTCATTTTGCCTTTCCATGGTCCATCTGTCCAGCACCTGGTTGGGGTAGTCAGGAGTTGTCTTTGGCATGAACACCATGTGTTCCTTACTGAACTAAAATTCTGGAAACAAAACATAAATGCTTACATTATTAGAGAGATCCTCTTATTCATATAGTCTTTCATCTCCAAAATTTTACAACCATTCTCTTTTGATTCAGCAGCCATCTTCCAACTACTAACAGGATTGATAAAACCATTTGCAGTTGGAACAAAACCACAAATTTTTACTTTCCTTGAAAAAATATGAAAATTAGGCAGTTACTTTTCAGTGATGTTAAAATTTGATAAATTGACCTTTCAATGTACACTTGAACACCAAATACCTGGCAAAAAGTAGGAAATGAGATAACTAAGCTCTTTCTCTAAGCACCTTGAGTGTTTATGTATTTCATTTCCTACAGAAAACTTTAGTCATTGAGCTAGAGAACATTCAGAAATCTCCTTCATCTCCTTCTTCATCTCCTCTCATGCTTTTCAAGGAATAAATAGATTCTAAGCCTGAAAGGTGCGAATTCACCTGAGAAGGTAAAGCTGGATTCAAATTTCTCCTTCAGAAAACCATTAAATTTACAATATTAACTTGGGAACTGAAATGAGGGTTTCCAACACTCAAGTGCATTCCCTGATTAGCCGATTAAAAAGTCTGGTCCCATGAATCTTTAGTTACTCATATGTAAATAAAAGCAGTTTGGGAAATAGAGACTTTGCCCATGTCTCATCCCAATCACACCAAAGTGTTGATACTTCAGTAAATTACAGAAATTATGGCTACAGACTTAATTCTTCGGACATGTGAGACATTTAAATATAGTCTAATCTTCCTAGGCTAGTATGAATTTTGGGGAAAAACACGTGAACAGGTAATCCTTCCTGCACTGCTCTGTGAGAAACAAACAACCTGATGTCAACTGTCCTACCTAAGTTTAAAGGACATTCATAGCACATGGGTTTTTCTACACCTTCCTTATTTAAAGGAGGGGATATTTTCAGAGCTTACTGCTTGGCTTTAAGGTTATTAGTAATGACCATACTAGTGCCCAGAAAAATGGACTTCAAGGAATATTTAAAAAACAAAAAAGCAAGAGTGTTGTTTGGTAGTATCTTCACTTCTTTTTCCCTCAGAGATTCCTAAGTAGTAAAATTAGAATACTAATTTTTATTAAAAACTTTTAATGCTTTTGTAACATTGAAAGAAGATTCCATAATTTCTCTGTTTTTCTTTTATAGTGCTTCAACAATTCAAATCATCTGCCAAGATATTAATTTTACTGCTGGAAAATAGTGCATAGCTTTATTTCTGGTCACTTTGGCTTTTTTCAGAGTATCTTTTCTACAGATCTTAATAGCTTATGACCAACAATTGAATCATAAAATCAATTTTAGGTGGCTGGGCAGATGGTAAATGGATCTTTCACAAATGTTAGAGTCCTTAATGAATAAAATAAGCACATAAATACACATAATTTTTTGATGTTATTTCATATTGTATCAGACTTTGTAGAATATTAATGATTTTTAAAGCACATTCAATTTTCAAAAAAGTAGGGAATCACCACAAGTGCATTGAATAGGAAACAATAATTTAATAGCTATGTGGTCACAATTTGCAAAGGCAGTCATATTTCATAATTTGGCCAAGGCAAAATGTCTTTTACCACAGTTTAGTAGAATAGGTTATATATATAATTAAAGCAGGCATAGGCCTAGCTTACTAAAAATATTATAAATATTTTATAGTGGTTTTATTCATTAATAGATTTTGGTTTTTTGTTAAATGAGAAGTTGTTTTTCACCCAAGGTAAAAAAAAAAAATTTCCCTAAAATCCATAAAAATGTAGGGAAATATTTCCATTTAAAAATATAAAGACAAAGAGTGTTTAAACCCAAAGATTCAGAACTGTAGACCAAGTCTTATGTTCAGAGAGTGAGGTAATTGTATCTAGTTGTTTTGATTAAAGACTTATTAAGTACTCTTGTTAGTAATGGAATCCCATCTATACAGATATATTTTGATTGAAATGCTTCTTCTGTATACATACACCCACAATCATAGTCCTTTTCAAGTGTTTTCTCTATTAAAGAAAACATTTAGTTTTAAATTGCTTCTGGATTAAGTTTAGCATATTTTAAAGGAATGCTTTCAGCTCCACATTTGCCTGAAAACTACCTTGACTACTTTTCTATTTTTACTAAGTCATTATTTAAATACAACATAAAATGATTGCAGAAACAGTATTTGTTCCGTTGGTTCATAAATTTTTTTTGAACATGACCTTTGCTTAGTGATTTTGTTAAACTATCCAAAAATGTACACTCTATAGTGCATACTCCATTGCTTTCTGGATACATTGCTTGCATTAATGTCCCATTGCCCTTAAGTATTGCCATCACTATTATGCAGGATGGTTTTGAAAAATTCAGTTTTGTCAAAACATTTAACACAATTTCTCCTGGGAGCGCCACTTCTGAACCATGTTAACATTGTGAGAAATCTTACCTCAAGGAAGATGGGTAGGTTTGAGTGTATGGTTCTTGTATTTATTGGCATTCCCAAGACAGAAAGGCAAAATCAAGGCAAAAGTCAAATATAGCAAACACAGTTAACCAACTTAAAAATTAATTTCAAAGGGATTAAAATTTAGGACATTCTACTTAAAACATGTTCTTAAAGCTGATGAAAAGTCCAGATCCCTTTGGAGTTAGGTACTTAAAAATATCCCCTAAAATTAAGTGTATATTAATTTAATTTATTAAAATATTGTGCATGAAATGAATATACAATAGGATGTATTTGGTTCCCCTCTCTATCTAATTTTTTATTTACCACAAGTCTTTTGGGAACTATATGATACCACAAGTGTGAATTGCCATGACCCAAGGAATTATTTCAGGGTTATTTTGTTGTGCAGAGCCACAGATTGTTGTAGTGGTGCTACTGATGGAATGGCCTTTGTAAGTGGGATGAAAGCAAGGAGAAGAAAGTGAAAGAATTTCTAAGGGTAATATCACTGCTGAATTCCCATTGTGAACATCAGTTTTGGAATAATGAGCTGCTGGGTCCACCCAATTAAAAAAAGGGGGTAGAGGGGCTGGTTCAACAATTCAGTGAATTGAACAATTCAGTGAATTTAGTGACCTCCTAAAATGTCACAGGTTCAGGGATCTGTATCCCAGAAAGTCATGCTGGTGCTCCATTATGGGGGTTAGGGGAGATGGGAAGAAGATGCTGGGCCTCCAGGTGTCACAGATGCTGTGCTTTCACAGCAACCTCTTTGGAAATTTTCAAAGCTGTAAGAAGAGGAGCCCTGAACCACCCAACTGTGATTTCAAAATAATCTCTGCTTGGAGAGGCAGACCAACATACATTTTAATGCTGCTGAAACCTCTGGCTTCCTCTGTGTAGGTGGTAAATCATCTCCATAACCATAATTCTTTTTGCACCTGGGGAAAACTGAGCTTCATGCTTCAGGTGGACTGGGACTAAGTTTTTGAGTCCCAGTTCTTAAAAGAGTTCAGAAAAAAAAAGACAATTGCCAGCTTTTCCTTTTCCCTATGAAATCCCTGCTAATGCTTACATGGGCCAATTTGCAGAAAAGGCACACTACAAAGGTGTTTGGTCCTTTCTTGGATGTGTTTAAATAACAGGCAATGGCAGTGCCCATGCACTATTTTACCTTTCCACTGTTCTTTTATAGTTTCCAAGGGAAAGCCCTCATCATCTCCTGTTCCAAACCAATTTTATCTTTGCAGCTACAAATATGTATAGGTATGTGACTGTATTTTGTGTCAGCTGCATCCTGCCTATTCACACAGCATGAGTGAATGGGATTTGGTTTTACTAACCTACTAAGATATTATGACTCGGGAAGAAATAAATTTCTGGGCTAGTATTCATGTTTGTGAGGACTTGGGTCAAAGAAATGTTCTAATTTTCTTATTCTGAATCTATAAACCTATAAGCTTTTGACTTAAATACATAGTACATGGCATTTCTGAAAAACAGGAGTATTTGAGACTATATCCATCTCATTGCACATATTACATAATACCTAATTTTAACTTGAGTATACTTTTCTCCTTACTTTTGGAAGTCCATGCAAATCTCAATGATATATTTAAACATTTAGATGAAGGCCCAGGCTACAACCTTAATTATTCATGTAATTTATTTAATTATGTTCATATATGAGCTGTTCTGTACATCCTTAAATTCCCAACCCTCAGAATAAATCAAACAGCTGACTTCTATCAGCAGCTGTCTCTTGTTTCACTTCAAAGGAACAAGTAATTTAGAGGGTGAGGAAAAGGCCAAAATTTATTCTTCTCAGTATAAAACTCCCATTTCTATCAATATTAAAGAAAAATTTAATGAAATGCCACCTTGTTACGTATTCTGTCTGCTACCAATATTTTCGTAAAATGCTCCTAAATCTGTTTATAGAGCATTCTGCTATCAGCCACAAGTATATCTCCTGTGAGCCACTGAAATAATTTAGGAAATATCCTGAACCACAAGTTTACAGAGGACATAGAACACAGCTATCAGACTGTAGTGGAAAAAATTGAAACTATTTTGAATCTTTACCATCAAGAAGTCTATTGACTCTGTTTTATGGGAGGAAATAGGAGCTTTCTCAATATTCTTCTTACTCAGAGTCTCACATATCTGTGATACATTGGGTGGCATTCCTGTTATGAAACTCCCTCAGACAAGCTATATTGCAGCAGTAAATTCTAGATCTAGCCCACAACGCTGGAAAACATTCCTGAACAGATGGTTTCATTCAATAAAACATCAAAGTACCATAGTAAATAATGCTGTGGAATTTTTTTTGCCAGTCATTTCACAGTGCCACATTTAACATTTCCAGAGGCAGCTGAAAGTGAAAGAGACAGAAACATTTGGCAGTGAGCAGAGTGCCATAGGGCTGTTTGACTGGTGATGCTGAGACCAGAGAAAGAAATGAGTATGTGAGTGGCACTTCTTGGGATGGTTTTTGACTTGTAAAGAGCAGAGAGTGCAGGGCAGTTAGAGGTCATCTGCTCTTTCCCTTCCTATTCCCCACTGCAAAGAATTTTGGTGTCTCATGCTCTTTCCCCTGTTGACTTCTTTCTCTCTGAGTTTGAAGAAGAGAAACTTGATGTGATGTTTGCTCACCTCACTTGAGCATCTCCTCTATTTTGAGTCAGCACGTTCTACTGCCTGCAGGCATTAGCAGAACACAGTCTCCTCCAAAATCAGTCAAATTCTTGAAGATCTGAATCAAATTTCACCAAAATGGAGTGAGATTGTGGAATTAGCTGGCCTTGCCCATGTCTTAGGCTTCATCTACTAAAAGTAGACTAGCTATCAGTCTTTGAGAATAGATTGTATCTAAAGAAAAAGGCAGCAAATAGAAGAGAATTATCTAGTCAGTCAGGCAAGCAATCCACAGGCTTCAGTGTCCTGCCAGTTAAATCAAAGGGCATGAAGCAATACATGGTATTAAGACTCAGGGAAAAAAAAAATCAGTGCTTGGTTTGCAGTATACTGCTATTGAAAGAGAAGAATGTGGGCCTTTTACTTCTGAAAGTGCATTTTTTAGGAAGGACCACAGTTTTCAGATAATTCTGAGAATTAAGGATGAGGATGCAACTCTATAAGAAAATACCTGTTTCTCTTTATATTCTTGTAATGGGCACAGTACTGCAAAGATTAAACATGCAAGCAATTTAGAAGTTGTAGGACTTCAAACATAAAACCAAAATCAGCTGATTCAAAACATAGTAGCACTGCCTTAGAATTTTCTGAAGAAGATTTGAAATCTAAAGCTCCTTCCCATTAATATACAAGTTGAAGGCAGTGTTCTTTTCTTCCCTGTCTTCTTTGTTTCAAGGAACAGGAAAAAAAAATCAGTTGCCAACTTCAACTAGCCTTGTTATGGCAGTATTCACAGCTCTATCTTCTGCTCTATCCATCTGATATTTTTTTCACTGTCATCTCCAAAAAACACGATTCAGCAGCAGCCAGAGCCACAGCAGTCCCATCTCTGCCTGGTTCCCAGTAGTTCCTGCACTGAATGTGAATTCTCATTATGCAACATGCTCAGGCAGGGGCCAAACAACTGCTTTTTACAGAACAGCCTGTGTGTGAGTCAACAACGGAGGCAAACCCAGGTGAAATGCAGAGACAGCTTGTGTCACTCTGCTGCATGTCCAGGTCCCCAAGGACGTGCACACCGAGAGGCCTGGAAGCTGTGGCTCCTCAGCCATGCAGTTTGCCTGGTCTCCCTCTCATCAGAATTCCAGAGGGATCAAGATACAGAACTGTGATAAGAAGAGAGCAGGCAAATGAAAGAGAAGCATAAAATGATGCAAACAATTTTTTAAGCATTCTGGCATTCTCCCCAGGAAAAAAAAAAAAAAAGAAGAGAGAGAATCAGGTATAAACAGGACTTTTTTCTTCTTTATTCATGACACATTTTAATGAGATTTGAAATGAGCACAGGAAGACAGAGCAAGATAACAAGGTTATCTTCAACTCTGAATCTTCACACTATTTATGATGCTAAATTTGCAGGCTATGCTGCTCACTTACATTTCCATAAAGTAGCATAATAAAAGAAAAAGAACAACTAGATGGTTGCAATTTTTCTTCTGAACTGTCCTTTCTGAAAAAATATATACAGTCCTCTGGGTTCTGATATTCTTTTCACCTCTGCAGAATAATGCCCCTTTTGTATTTCAACCCTTCTTTGTGCAGAGATAAAGGGAATGTATGTACATTCAGGCTGCTACTCCCCTAAGTGATATGACTCATTCACACAAGCATCTGTACCCCTTAAGGGACTGACAGTGCCTTTTCCTCTTAACTCATTAATTTTACTTTTCTGTTATACTGAAGAACTGCTAATAAAGTAACTTTTCTCAATTGATATTCAATCTCTTCTCTGCCCCTGCAGGCACCTCTTCTTCTTCAGGACTGAAAGCACAATGTGTTGAATTCTCCCCACAGATGCCATGATGGAGGCATATATATTCTAACATTCACTCTGTCTTCTTGAAATATCTGTTTTGCAGATTGAAAATTGGGACTATTGGCAGGCAGCAGGGTCTGCAACAGTAAGAAGTTTTAAATGCTTTCTACTACCATCCAACTTACACCTATGTCTGCTACAGTACAGACACAAGATGGCTAGTTGTTTTCTAAAGCAGTTTTCCCTTAAAGCTCTCAGCTGTAGTTATTACATAAAATCTCATGGCTTCATTTGAATTTAGATACCTTTCCTCTGTGTTGCCAAGTTAATCATAGGAGCAGATGTTAAGCTATGGGAAACTGGAAAAATACATTTCACCAGTTCCATGATACCATTATATATTAAAAATAAATGAATAAATAAATAAAGGCACACAAAGGAGAGCATGACCTTTTTAATTACATTTTTGGTTTTTGCCACTCTCAAAATGTTGTTAACAATTAAGTTTTCTGGGCTTTTAATGTGAGGTTGAAGTTAACAGCAGGAGAGTATGGAGTCCATCATGTTTGACCCAGTTTACACTGGTATGAGTTGATATCCTAAGTCTTTCCCATGTTTATTACAAATGTCAGCATTTTTACTGGTGAGGAACAAGACAGCTAACATGAATATCAGTTGATTTAACAGTGAAGGCTGCTTGCAATCAGTAATGGAATTCCAGAAGTTCCCTTGGCCCATTCAGAACAGGTGTAAAGGTAGATAATATTATATTACTGAAAACATGACTCAGGTAATTGTAAGATTAATTGGAAACCGAGTTCTCTCATCTCTGCTGAATGGAAAACATCCATTTTCCTTACCAGTCTTTGATCAGTACACCTGTCTTTGCAGAGACTAATAAGACAACATAAAAGCAAGTAAAAGTTCATATTTTAAGCAGTTTCTGTAGTGTTTCTGACACTTGTGAAACAAAGAGAGTACTAAATATTGATAATCATGTCATTTCAAAGAGAAATAGCCTTTTTTTCCTCATGTATTACTCACTTTAATCCCGAGAGTAGTGCAGTGCGCAGTGATTCTTTTCTATGGAAAGTCATTTAAAGGTTTAAATAACTGAAGGTTCAGGAACTGCACATATACTAGCATCAATCATCATAGCATCACTTTAAAATACCACTTTCTTTGAAATCAGTGCTTGTATTAAAAATAAGGCGATAAGCTACTTACTGAATATAATGGTTTTTAAAAATATGTAAACTGTGCTGATGGGATGTATCTGATTAGTGGAAACTAGGTGAATGTAAAGTCCTGAGACTGTACAGTAGCTGTACATGTCAGTGCAATATAAGGTCTGACAGCCTTTTAAATCTCAAGAGGTAAAACAAGAGCAAGGATTAGGAGGATTTGTTCAACACAGTAGGAGTATGTTTTAGTGAACTCATACTGAATCATTTTTCTTCCATTGTGTAGAAAATGTATAAAGAAATATTCTAAGCGTCCTACATGTCTGTTCAAAATGGACCAAGAAAAAGACCCAATATGTTCTAAATGTATCCCAGCTGGAGCCTCTGAGTCTGAAGGGAAATGCCAGTTCTGCCAGCAGAGTGTACCAGCCTAGCCCACATTTTGTGGTCTATGCTTCTCTTAAGTGGCCCTACCAAGAACATATTTTTTGGTAATCATATGGCCAAACTGAGGGTCTGCAGATGAGTTGTCAAGAGTGAATGCTTTGATCCAGCTATTTGCATCCCCTTTCAAGGCACAGACAGTATTCCCTCTTTCTTAGCATGACAAATACAATCATTGTGTCCACATGGTATGACAAAATGAAGCCCACTAACATGCAATGTCCATGTCCATCCAAGACATGGTTGGTATCTTTTTCTCAGCTTAAGCAGTAAGGCCAGCCAGCCAGGGCTGCACCACTGAACAGGTAACTCAGTGACCAGTGTTTATTGTTTGTGGTCAGTTTAGAGGAGAAAAAGAGCTTCTCCAACATCAGATACATTTTGTAACTATTCTGATATATATATATATATCTAGACAAAGAAGGCCACATACACAGATGTCTAGTTAATGATAGTCTTATAAGTTAAGAAGTACCATTACCTTCTGGAGGCTGTCTCAATACTCACAACCTTATCAAAAAGCACTTAGATATCATCTAATAGGTAGTTCAGATGGTGAATGAGGCATCTTTGTGTGGTAATTGGTATTTTTTTATTAGTATCCAGGGAAAACAGACATAATGAAGAGAGTAGCATGATCCCTAGAAGAAAACACAAATGGTATTTCTCAAGTGAAACTATATTAAAGCAGGGCAGCTTGTAACAACAAAACAATGGCAATGAAACATAAGTAAAAAATAAAATTCACAACATGTATCTGGCACAAAATAATTTGGTCCCAGAGGTTCTTTTTCTTTGGGACCCAGAATAGAAAATATCACTTAAATTCATGATCAATAATCATCAGCTATCACGCACTGAAACTCATGCTAAGAAACTAGACAAGGGGCTAAAATCCAGAGTTTAGGTATTCATTTTCCTATCCAGGCTCAAATGATCAACAATTACTGCACATTAATAAACAAAGAGCTATTAGAAGGGCAGCACAAACAAATTATCTGACAGAGTTTGTTGCCTCATTCCCTCTCACATTTTTTAACCATCTCTATAAAGAGTGCTGGAAAACACTGTTCATTAGCTTGTATTGTCTTATGTGTCAAACAGATTTAGATTCTTTTATTCTGCTTATAATCATTTGGCCTCCCCATAATTTCTTTAACAGTGTTACTTTAGGAATTAATTTAGTTTTGTGTTTTTTTACTAACTATGACCAATCAATAACACTTCACTTAACACATTATGTGAACATTGCATTTTGGTACCCCCCTGTTTACAGTACAGCTTCAACTACTTGCCTTTCATTATTAATACAGCAAAGTCTAGTAGCTTATATGCCTCTTTCTTATAAACTGTGTTTGGAAAGAAGACATTAGTTAAGAAGAAGCTTTCAAACTTATAGAGGTAAATATCCTTTGGTGTTTTGAACCTTACTCTGTTATGTCAGATATTTATTGCCTCTGTTATGGCACAACTGAAGTGAAGAATGAGCTGGGTAAGAGTCTTTAGCATTTGAGGCATGGTAGTGCATACATGCTCCATCCCATACTAGAGCTCCATTCTGTTAGGGGCCATAGAAAACACCTGTGGTGCTCACCCTCTTATGAAGGGTTTCAGACAGCCAGCTGAAAAAAGAGGGAAGCATTACTACACTTTTGGGGAAAAGAAGCATTGGAAGATGAAAGCTAAAAATCATAATTGGCCTCAAATCCTATTTGTCCTGAGGAAAGAGTCAGGCAGAGATTCTTCCCTTATCACTAGCTGAGCTGGCTCCCAACTCTAAGTGTTAGGGTCAGGTCAGGTGAATTCCACCACCATTCACTGATGTGGCTCTTTTGATTTTGGGATCTCAGCAGGGGACACTCATCCCACTCTTGCTGAGCTTACAGCTGGGTGATTTGGGCTGGCCAGGGTCCAGCCAGGTATTTGCAGAGGCTGAGAAGCATGAGTGGGCTCAAGAGACAGACAAGTCAGGCAGCCACATATTGGCTTACACAGATTGCTGGCTGATGTAAAGATACTTCAGTGGGCTCTTCACTGAGGCACAACATAACAATCCCCACTAAGATATCAATTGGTAAATTCTATTTCTATTTCTAACCTCCACAAAGATGTGCACCTTTTCTCTATGTAGTGCTTATGCTCTGTACCTCAGAACCAGAAGTCTTAACAAAACCACCATCACATAGCTCACAAGAGAGAGAAGGGAGACTGACTTGACAGACACAAACTATTGAACCTTCAATTTTGTAAATGTAGACCAGAAATTATATCAGCCCAGATATGCTGGAGCCACTAATGCAAGCTAAAGTTATGGCCAGTTTTTCCTTTCTTCTATCAGAAAGAATGATGAGTTTTGAGCAAAAGCACAGGAGGAAGGGAAAAGGAAGAGTGTGTGTGCATGTGAGAAACAGACTTCCAAACTCTCAAGCTCTCTAGTGCCTTTATAGAGCACTACAGCTATCAGCAATTTACCCTTGGAAAAGGAGTTGTCAAGTAAATGCCTTCCTATTCACATCATGTGGTTGGTAAAGATCCTGAGCTGATCTATGCCTCATGATTGAGCAGACAGATCTCTTCCCTGCAATCAGTGCTGATGAAAAACTGATTTTTGTGGTAGTGACAATCTGATGGTACTAAAGTAAAATCTCCTAGACCCTCTGGTAATGAAAAATTATCTAAGTGAAAGGAAAAAAGGTTACAAAAAGAATTACAGACTTCTATTTACCTTCAAAATTGTAGAAACATTTTTGCCCAGTAATTAAATAGTCCTTTTTATTTTTGCTTTCATTAAGCATACTTTGAAGGACTATGATGTGGTCACCACAGCAGACCAGATTGCATCAGGTGCTTCTGAAGACAAAAAGCCTTACCAAGGGAGTGTGGAATAGAAGACAGTCAAAGTGCAATCAGGTTGAAGTGTCATTCACCTTATTGAATCAAATGCCAACAGAATATTGACATATTCTACAACTTTTGACCTTTTTAGATTTTAATTTTGGGATGTCCAGGGACAATGTCCATGTCTTCTGGGAAGCAAATATTCAGTTACATGTATGCTACTGAGTGGTGATATCTGTACATAAATGTAAGAGATATTTCTTCTTCCTTGTTTTCTTTGGTCAGAACACCAATTTATGATGTTGCATTGTGCTTGGCTGAGTGGGAATAAGGTGCAAGCCTGGCCCTACTACAAGTTATAGAGTGGGATAGTTGTTCCCTTATGTAGCAGTTTCTTAACAACTTCACCGCATCAACCTGTGAACAAAACATCAGCTGGTTGCATATAATTATCACCTCCCTTCCATTTGTAACCCTCTCCTCTAGTTTTCCATGTTAAAACATGGAATAAATCTTTTATTCTGAGGTCCATTTTAATGTGGAAGGCTTAGCTGAATTTACATCCCATCTCATCACATTTAAATTTCTAGTTAATGATTATTAGCAAGTAAAAGAGATAGACGTTTCTCCTAAAAAAATTAAAGGACCAGGATTCTTGAAAAGCATCATGAACTTCACAGGAGAAAAATTCAAATAATGATAAAAAATCCCATCTCCTTCTAATCCTTGAGTTTTTTAAAGATGAAATCAGTAAAGCTTTCCTCCTACTTAGAGTATCAGCGCTGGAGGAGAGGAAATGTGCCCTGCTTTCACTTTCCAGAGACTTGTACTCAAAGACAGCTCCTTTGATATCATTATATATTGAAAATGTGGAAGCAAGCTGCTTGCAATGTGTCAAAAAACAAAACTGGGGGCAAATTTTTAAGAACATGGAGGTTTTTTTCACCTTCTGTGGGGATCAGGCAGATCCTGTGTGCAGAGGTAGAGAGAGTAGAAATCACATTGCCCTCCCATGGGCAACACACTTTAGGGTTACAAACATAAAACCTGCTGAGAGTAAAAATTATGTTGGAATTTTAGCAAGTACTTTGGCTCAGGATCCTAAGAGTGGATAGTGGAAATCACAACCAATTTGTTCTTCAGGAAATAGCTAGTCTGATTCATGGGATGAAGCCACCAGCAGACCATGCATGAACTCATGCAAGAATACATAAAGACGCTGAGAATCTATGAAATAAGGACGTTTCAGCAATTGTGGGGAAATTTCTCCTGAGCTAAAGGAGCCTTACAAATTTGTCACAGAAAAAAAGAAATTGCTGAGAGATACACTAAGAATCTAAATTTACTGAATAAAGGCACCCAGAGGCACTTACCTGGCAATATCTGATCCAATTCTGAAGGAAGGCAAGCCCCCTTAGCTCACATGGCTATGCTATTTCACTTTGTATTAAATATAGCTGGCACATGGCAGGGTGGATTGTGATTCAGAGTAAGAGTCTTTAGTTCTTGAATAAGGATTCTGACCACTGAAAAAAATAATTTAAATCCATAATCCCGCTCTCTTCACAAACCTCATGCCTTTGAAACTTGAAAAATCTTTGTCCTTGTGGCTTAAAAATACAGGCCACAAACAGAAATCACATGGAAATAATGCAGGCAACAGAATAAATAAATTTTAAGAAGGAAAGAAATATATCCAGCTGGTATAAAACCCACAAATGAACATTATTAAATAGTCAAAACTGAGGAAGTAAAGCACCTTTGACTACCTCTGTAATTCCATGTGCCACATCACCTTTCATTTTATTATAAAAACAGCATATAAATACACAGAGGTCTTTTACGTCATTGGTGTAAGTTACCGTTATACTTCTTATATATAATTTTCTCCAGAAGGCAGGAAATATTAGTGTATTATCTCAATAGTTATTCCACATTAAATCCCATAATGATGAATTCCAAATTTGAAACCTGTATTACTTTGAAGAGTCTTTTGTACATGCCTCACTGGGGAAAAATGCATATATTTATTGCTTCAAAATAAAGGTATTTGCATTATATATCACCACAGTCAGAAGAGTATATAAAAATTGAAACGTTGGAAACTTGCTGCAGAGGTTGCAGCACTGCTGCTCCATTGCAGTGCTGGCACAACATGGGCCGCAGCCTGGCCAAGCTGCACCACAAAAAGCAGACATTTCTTTTCAGGTGTTTAGAAGCCAGGCTCTTTTTCAAGCTCCTCTTCCTTTCTGAACATCAATTCACTGCCTTGTTTCTAAGCAGGCATCCACCAGCCTATACATTCAGACACACAGTGGCAGATGGTTTGGAGACCAATCTGCAATTTGCCATAAGAAAGTTGAGCTGATTTAATAACGAGCACGATGAAATGTAAGTACAACCCACACTGAGTGGATTAAGGAATGGCCAACTGACAGCCCTCAAAAGCATCTGCCAGTGAGGCAACTGTCAAGAACAAGGAAATTTTTTTTTTCTCATAGCAATACCCAGGCTCTTCAATCCAACCCTTAAAAAAAAAAAAAAAAAAAAATCACTCCTTGCACTTTTTGTGAATATTTCAAAACTCAAACCTGCTCCTGAGAAGGTCTAAGGCATTATTTAAATGTGAAACCTAAATTATGATACAAACCCCTTTTCTTGTTAAGATTTAAGAAAATCTCACCCTAGAGCTTTCCAAGCCACATTTTAACTTCAAAGTTTCCAAGATATGAGAGATCTACCCTTTTTCAGAATGGATCCTTTTTACCCACTCTGATATCTATTTTCTAATTCAACTGCTCAAGCTCTAGAAGTCAGCACAGCTAAGACACATCACAGCAGCTACAAAAGGACACTCACAAAATGTAGTTGCTGCCACCCACCCATGCAAAACTGATCAAAAATTGTTTAATGCTCATGCTAGATTTGCTCAATATCACATATAAAATAAAAATTTGAGCTTTAATGATTTTGTATAATAAATACCTGAGGAATTTTTCTGATATAAGCCTATACCAATGACTAATTGTAGTTTGACTATTTTAGAGATTTATTTTAAGTAAGGTGACAGGCTAGCAGTAGATAAAGGGTTTTATTTTTGATATCTGTGCAATTCTGTTTCCCTTGCTGTCCTACCTGGAATTGAGTAAATATGACTTCTCATGCCATTTGGGGATTTTTTTTGGTTGGTTTTGACTTTTTTTGTTTTGATTTTCAAAAGCTTTTCACACCTACATTGGAAAAATGTTGCAAAGTAATACTCCATAATTTGATGGTAGCGAAGTCTCAGATATCTAATTTGTTTTCAGAGGAAGTTTGCTCTACTCTTCTCCCTCATAAAGGACAAATGGCATCACACACAGTCTAATTCTGGGCACATTCTGCTGTTTATTAAATTACCCGTGACCTTCAGATATGGATGTTTGATTTCAATAATTAATATAATTACTACATAGGGTTATTTTTCCTTATGATTATACTGAGATTTTATCTGAAGTATCTGAACACAAGCCATTGCCAGAATCTATCCTTCACAATGGTATATTCCTTTTTGATAAACCTATATCTACATCCTCCCATTTTTTATATTTGTGTCTGTTATCTCCCAGGATAGCTAACCAATAAGGAAAAGCTAACCAGTTATTGATATGTCTTTGTGTGTTTCATAGAAAAGAACAGATGGATAATATATAATTTTTATCACTAACACTGTATTTTGTTCATCCAGGATGCAATAGGAGCTTCAAAAGTATGATTTACTGTCTGTCATTAATCTAAGGATCATAGGCATTGTGATTTTCCTCAGATGTTCTGAAAGTGCACTTAATAAACATTTGAAGTACAGTTTTGTCACAATGAATAAAATGAAATAAAGATATCCCAAATAAGACTTAGAGGCAGAAATTAAGGCAGTATAATTACTTACATTATCCAGGGAGGAAAAAAACTCCTAAACATACAGCGAAGAAATCACAGAAAAAAATTTGTAGAATCTTAGAATCAAAGAATGGGTGGACTGGAAGGGACTTTCAAGATCATCTAATTCCAGCCCCCTGCCATGGGCAGGGACACCTTTCACTAGATCAGGCTGCTCAAGGCCTCATTCAACCTGTTCTTGAGCGCCTCAAGGCATTGGTCATCCCCAGCTTCTCTGGGCAACCTGTTCCAGTGCCTCTCAACACTCTGAGTAAAGAATTTCTTGCTAACATCTAATCTAA
Source organism: Zonotrichia leucophrys gambelii (assembly GCF_028769735.1). Lineage (NCBI taxonomy): Eukaryota > Metazoa > Chordata > Aves > Passeriformes > Passerellidae > Zonotrichia > Zonotrichia leucophrys. The sequence goes on along the minus strand of NC_088173.1, from coordinate 19,969,568 downwards.
ACCTGCCCTCCTTCAGTTTAAAACTATTGCCCCTTGTGCTGTCATGATCTGCTTGTGTAACCCCCCCTCATCCCCATTATCCTCTGTTTCATGGACCCCCTTTAGGTACTGGAAGGTTGCAATGAGGTCACCTTGGAGCCTTCTCTTCTCCAGGCTGAGCAACCCCAACCCTCTGTTGCAGGAGAGTGAGAGTTTCAGATAGAATTTATTCAAGAAGCCCTCCCTTTGAATCCCAAAGTGCAGAAAGGGCCCCCTTGTAAACTTCTCAGAAAGGAGCCTAGGGGCAAATGAAGCCAATCTTAGCCTCAGACTGTCAGTGGTTTAAGTCTAAGAAACAACAGAGCTTTGATTGAACCTTTGCACAACTTTGTCCTGCAGGATTAATAATTATTATTATTAATAATAACACCTCTAATCACCAGCCTCTGCCTAGACACAGGTGAAGCTCACTCCTTCCCATGTCCTCTTTTTAAAAATGGGAGAGATGTTTCCCTGAAAAGCACAATGTTTATTGAACATTTTATAAATGTTTCCCTTAAAGCTGTTCCATTCCTCCAATGAAAACATCTGCATGCAGCTTTTACTGAATGGGTGAATGAGTGTAATGTCTGTCTTCAGATTCTATATAACTATAGAACAAAAATAACAGAACACAAGTCCATAGCAAAGGCAAGTCAGAAATACTTCATAATTCATAGTATTAAAAGAAGCACAGACAGAAGTACTTTGAGCAAGTTCTTACTATGTCCAGGATCTTGCAAGTAGGTCACAGTTTGATACAACAAAAGTAATCTCTGTTCTGGGCCTGAGGCTGGATTCTTATTGCTGATTTAATGTCTCGTTCAAACTTGATGCTTACTATTTGGGAACTGGAAGCACAAGGTGGGACCAGAGCTGAAAGACTTTTGGTATTTTCTATTAGTTTCTTCAGAATTCAGTGGAGAAATCTACTTTGTGATCAGATTGCTTCTAATTTGAAATGGCAAAATTTGTACTTTATTGCCAGGAACAAGACTGATTAGCTTCAAAGTTTTAACATACATTTTTCAAGATTTCTTAACTTGTAGTAAATTGAAGAGGAGACAGAGAGATATAAAATAGGTGCTTATTTTGCACCTGTTTCAATATGTGGCAAGATTGTTTCATACTGAGATAGTTTTCTACTGCATGTGATATTGCCATTCTTGCTGGCAAAGTCTAGAAAGCAGTCTAATCCTGTAAATCACATTTGTCATTTTTAGTGGAAGGATTATTCTGACCATAGTTTGACTTGCAATTTTTATCGAATTCTAGTTGTCTTTTGGCCTTTTTTTGGGAGTAGGATGTCTAGCTACTACCAATAGTGAATTACAGATGACTCTGTAATTATTTCTAACTCACAAGTATTTCAGTGATGCATTTGAAAACATGGTATCTCAGCTTCTGTGACAGCCAGGCTAAGGATAGAGATGAGAGGCTCTCAACTTCAGAGCAGGGAGTCACAAAGCTCTGAAATATTGTCTGCAACACTATCAATATTAAGGCCTGCCCTTTAATCACATAAACTGTGAATATGGCTCTCCAAGCTCTACTTCAGGGAAGTACAGCCAAGTCCCAGTCTGTGAATGGTGCATATTCATCATACTGAAATATTTCTGCCAAGCATTTTTGTTTGCTTCTTAATAGCATCTAAGAAAAAGGGGTTAGGGTTCATTTCACAGAGGATGATGAGTAAACACAGATGACCCATGTGTGCAATATCTAAACTCCAGTTACAATGCAGACCTGCTCAGCACATACTAGTGAATAAACCCCCAGTATTTACCTCAGGGTGAACTGAGCTGTTCTCTTGGCTGTCTTGCCTAGCTCTCCATCTCACCCCAAGGGAGGGCAGACACTTGGAAGCAGATAGCTAAACTCAGATGTTTTAATCCTCTCCCTCTCAGAGTAACCTCGTGAAACAGAGAGGAAACAGCCATAAAGAAACATCTATGGTACAAAACTACCACAAGCCAGTTTGATGTGTCTGAGACAAGCTGTGTCAACAGCAATAGAACTGCAGCCCCCACTGCTGCCCAGCCTCCCCCATAGCCTCACCTCGAAGGCTCTGCCTCTGAGGAAGCAATTTGGTTTGCCTTCCTCTGCTCCATTGAGACTGCCAAACCCAGCCCAGCTGAGAGGATGCCTTTATGACTCAGAATTTTCATCAAAAAAGAACCAGATATATTATACTCATTTGGTTACTGCTGTCATAAAAACAACTGAAGAAACAATGAATCACATGCAGGCCTGGCATAAGTACAGACTGCCCCAAAATAACTACTTGGCTTCCCTCTGCAATTCAGTATGCATCCATTCATCAGTAGGCTTTGTCTGGGAGCCAGTTTGGAGCTCATGGGCTAAGTGTTACAGACCAAATCAATTTTGATTATTTACTTTTTTTCAAATCAGTTGCTGTTAGACAATATGAAGTAATTTTCTAAAGACACAGTGCTCTATAAATACTCCAGATACATCCCCGTCACTAGTCCTATAACCTTAGTAAAAGTCATAATAGAAAAGAAAAACAGACAAAATCAGATTGCCTCAAAAACAGCTTTTTAAAACCAAATACTAGTGCTAAATCAGTGGTCAGGTTTTATTTTTAATACTTTTCTATTCTTTGAAACTGAGAAGAATGAAGACCTATAAAATATGATATGCAGGAGGATTCTTTCTTGTCTAAATAAGGATAAATAACTTTCTTGCTTTTGTGTGTGTGTGTGCATGAATTTACAGTGTTCTGTGAATTTCCAAAAATAAGCTCCTTTTGTTCAGTAATATCTCTCTTCTTTCTATAAAACTTCGATATAAACATTCTCTGGGAATATTGGATTAATTAGAATGAGCTAAAAATAATGAAAAAAATGAAATGTTTATTCTCTGACTTCACAGTGTTCATATATATCTATCCTTTATTTTTTTCAGAAACTATAGCTTTTTAGCCAATCCATCTTTCCTGTTTGAATCTAAAATTATTACTTCTCACCCAAAACCATTTGACAGTAACCAGGGCTGCCAGTCTTGGTGTCCCTGATTTCCCTAAGACCTAGAACCCTTAGATGTGTCTAAATATATATGTGTTTGGTCAGATATATCACTGTTTTAACTTACAAACGGTTGTTAGAAACAAGACTGGAATTATCTTGTGTTTCCCTTCATTATTGAATCCTCTGCTTTCTGATTTGCCTTCTTCTATATTTACAAAACTTTTATGCCATAGATTGTTCTGCCTCTATAAAACACACGAGTTCATTGTCGGTGTAAGCATGTAATTTGACACATTACTTTGATGTACACACTCTACCTTGGAGACAGCAAATCCATCCCAGATCCAAGCCTTGATCCTCCTTTGCTCAAGGATACAGACTGCACTCATCCCTCAAACTGTTGACTAGCGGGTCAATTCCATGGGTAGGGAAGGCATTATTAGCCATTCCAGTAGTTCTGTTAAGACAGGCTGTTTGCAGGTACATCATGAAGGTGAAGGGGTAGTGAGAAAAGTCTTATCTGTGGTAGGAAAAACTTACCATGGAGACAGGGTTTCCCACCATTCTGCAGATTAAAGGAAAGCATTACTGGCAGTAATACTACTGCCAGTAAATATTGGCAAAGGACAGTTTCCTGTTTCCTTTTAAAACAAGAATGTTAAATTTATGTTTTAGACAAGTAACATCTTAGTAATTAATAAAGTAAGTAAATAAATAACTAAAAAAAGGCAAACAGGTAAATTCTCCCCAGTTGTAATTTGCATCTCTCTGTCCAGAAATGCTGCAAGAATTAATTCAGTAATGAAATCAGAGTTTAAAAAAAGTTATAAAGGTTTATGTGCAGAACTTCACCTTCCTTTGCCTTCACAGAACACATAGAGGTGTCTGATAGATCCAGATTCAGAGAGTGGATTAAAAGCAAATGATCTGAAGTTGGCTAGTAGCAAACTCTGAGGGTAGGGGGAGACACATAAAAACTTCTGCTCCCCTTTTTGTTTTCAGTAGCTACATGGCTAAGGATTCATTAATTCTGCCTAGAAGCAATTTTTCAGGTGTCTGGAGGGAAAAACACTTAGTCATACATATCTAGTTTGATGATATGAATTTTATGCCCTGTACATATACTCAAATAGTAGCATGGTACCATTTATTGCACATATATCAATGTATAAATACCAAACCACAGCTATATGTTAAATACAGGTTCTTAAAATAGCACTGATGTCTCCTGGAAAATAATAAAGTAATTAGCACAGTGCACCATAATATTAGCCTTGGCAACAATTGGGCTTTCAACCATGTCTTTCCTTCAGATTATATGCTGAGGATTCTAATATTTCTATTTATCTTGGGGGGTGGGGGTGTTTTTTATGTTTCTGAAAATGTAAGCTGGAAAAATCAGGATTTTAACAGCCTGCAAGCAGACTTTAACAGTGGTTGCCACAGATCTCAATCACTCCTTTGTGGAGCATGGATTGGGTCCTGGTATCTTATTTATTCCACACATATCACTGCCACACCAAGGATCAATGTGTTTCATGACTCAGTAATGATTAAATGCAGTCCCTGAAATCTGAAGATTAAAAATGCACATTTCATTAATTTTTTAATAAGTTGATATTTTGGTAATGGTTGCGCTACACAGCATTGCAGACATAGTGGATGAATGTCAAATATTAGATGATATAAGAAGCACCTATGTAATTTAAACTCTATTGATAACTGAGTTATGTTAAGAAACAAATCCATGCACAATAATCCTCTTGCATTCATCTATTAGTCTGTCCATGGATCTGTGTGGCACTCAGACTGCCTTTGATTTTGCTGCATAGAACATTTTTCACTCATGAAGTAGTACAATCTTATTAAAAATTAATTTAGAAGCATGTTTAAAAATTAAAAATATTTATGAATTACAGCTGCAATGATACAGATCTTAGAGATTAAGTTTTGCTAGGTTGGAAAAAAAACCTAATGCGAAGACCTCTGCTTCTACCTGTTCAGCTGTAAATATTTCTGGTGACACTATCAGCAGACTTGCAGATCTCTTGAACTGAACAAATTATTGCTTTGCTCTTGTTCCTGCTGTGTTTGTCACCAACCACCTGTGCAGCAAAAGAATTACTTTTTATCACTTTATCCTCAATATTTTGGAATTAACTGGTATTCTAACAGCTATTTTTTTGGTAGTTGCATAAATACATAAGTGAAAAAATGAAAAAAATAAATCAAAAAAAACTCCAATCCTTGTTTCCTCTCCCAGTGGGCTCTTACCTTGTCTCCACCAGAAACCAGAAGGCTGAACAGAAGCCAGAATAATGTCAAACTAACCTGAGAAACTTCCAGCTCTTTGTCATCCTGTGAACAGATGACTTTCAAGTTTAGTTTGATTCGGTAAGAATGGCCCACAACAGCAGAAGGAGCTGCTTGTGCCAAGTTATTTCATTTACAATTAGCTTGAAATGAGCTGCCTAGACAAAACCAGACTTTGTTTTTGAATTTGCATTACCCAAAGTGTAAGACTTTACTTAAGGTGACTTGCACAGAGTACCAAGGAGAATAAAAAAGGTCAGATTTTATTAGCTGCAACCAATGCAAAATTTTTAAATCACCACTGAGATATATAAATTTAAATGAGATGTATATATAACATGATAACTGTAGGGTCATGTGTGAATTCATATGTGAATTTTAGGATTGCTAACACCAGCAGCATAACACAAAGGAGTGAGGAGCAAGAACTGATATCCTCAGGATGATCATACAAAGTAAATGGTTCTTTGTAAGGAAAGAACATAAAGGCCTTTCCAAACTGGAGATTTAGGGCTGGATTTGGTCATTCTGTGTGTATTAAGAATTAAAATAATTTTTTACCATATTTATACTTTACATTAGTTGTGTTAACTCATTATTCCTGTGGGTCTACATGTTCTTAACAATACAAGTTCAAAAGTATTCAAGCAAAATTATGATATGAAATATGCATGATAATCATGTAAATGCAGATATGTGAGATTTTGATTGCTTTCTATGTCAGGCTAGAATACAGAAGAATAACCTCATGGGGAGTTTTTTGAAGTAAATTTGATTCCAATCCCATCCAACAGTTGAGAGGTTAAAGATGATTTGGGAAGGGTGGGAAAATGAGAAACAAAATAATCATAACAGTCTTATACAGGAAGATTCAATTTAGAACTATCTGAAAGAACAAATAATGTCTCATGAGATATAAGAATAAAATTCCAATTTTAATTCCTTACAAGAATGTTGAGAAAGAGACACGTGGTGCCTCCTTCCATCTAGGCAACATATTCCAGTGATCAGAAAAAAATCTTTTCTGGTTTAATCAAGGTTTTCCTCTAAAACCTGTAACAGTTCTTTATGAAGGGTGGACCTAACACCACTGTGGTACTTACTGGCATAATTTAACCATGCCGTGATTTGAAATGGTCTTGTGTTTTCAAACAAGAAATACCAAAACCTGAAGTTTTTCTCCCCAATGTCTTCCTACAACTGTCTATTTTTTCCCCCAAGCTAGAGAGAGTAAGTCCTGACCATAATGATCTCAGGTGACACCATGCCAAATCCTTTCCCAATGTATCTGAGGTGACTTGACAGTACATTACACAGTGAAGTAGATGGTACCACAATTGTGACCTCATGAAACCTAAAAAGAATGCTTTAGCTTTTATATTATGGATTATTCTGACTTTTAGCTAGATAAAAGTAGAATACTTTGATCCAGCATTTTCATTTGCTGTTACCCAAAGAATAATAGGATGACAAAATTACTCCCTAGAAGTTTTGCATAACCCCAACAGATAAAGATATAAAAATATACTCTGGGGATTTTGATATACAGACATCTATAAAAGGATTCAAATGCATTGTAAAGTAGAAGCATTTATATTTCAAATTTTGCATAAATTGACTGTACTTAGGAAAAAAAGCAACTTTTTTAAATCAAAAAAAGCTATATTTTAATCTAATGTTTTAAATCTTTTTCAAAACCAACTTATATTAGTTAGAGGTTGAGCCCTTCAGACATTATCCACCTCAGTGAATCTCACAGGCTGTAATAGGATCATTTGAAAATTATGTCTATTTCAAGGAGAGCAGGGGTGAAAGGAACAGGTCTCAGATATATGCAATAAAGTGAACACAAACAGAAGAAATACTGTAGAATAATTTTGTTTTCCTAGTATAAAACCTTTTTATATTACCTAAAAATTTTGATTTCATCAATACAGTTGAACAGGAAGTATATTTAGAATCCTCTATTTCTGACCACATCCACACTGATGTCACACCAATCTGATTTCATATACTTAAATTGTATTATTTTTGTTTTTCCTCAATGCAGACAGTCAGACCTAAACCCTTATGAATAAATTGCTCATTATTTTAACAGCTTCCTGCAGTCAGAGTTTCTCAGCATGTATCACATTCCTATTTCTTAAGATAGAAATGTAAAGCAGCTGGGGGTCTGCCTGATTTAAAGTCCAGATTTGCTTAGAGGAAGCAAAGATGATTTTATGTTTCTGTGTTCACTGATGATATGTGGTCTTTCAGCTTCTTCATCTATATTTAGAAGGACTTATCAGGCAGGCAGCATTGCTGAGAAAAGAAACACAAAGTAAGGCCAAGTCTCAAACAAGGTAATCAAAGTTACTGCTGGGGAAATTCAACCACTCCAACAGCTGCTGGGAAAGCGGCAGAGGGAGCTGTGGGCAATTCAGGGCACTCCTGGAATGCACGGAGGGTAACTCCTGGAGCCAGCCAACAGGCAGCTCTGCCAGAGGGAATTCAGTGCTGGATCTGACCAGTACAAGGCAGGTAACTGGGACATCAAGCCCGGAGGCAGCCTGGGCTGTGGTGCTGGTGCACTGGTGGAGTTTGCAGGCCTGAGGGATACGGCTACAAAGGTGTGAAGTTAGGCCCCTGTACTTTAGGAGAGCAAACTTCCAGCTTTTCAAGGATATAGTCAATAGGGAGACTTCCCTCAGGGGCAAGGGAGTGGAAACAGCAGACTTTCAAGGAATTCTTCCACAGTGTGAGAACTGGCAATTCCCATGAGCAAAAAATCAGGTGAGAGGCCAGCATGGCTGAGTAGGGAACTGCTGGTCAAAGCAAAAGGGAAGAAGCCAAAGCACGGGCAGTGGATGCAAGGTAATATACCCTGGAAGAGTAAAGAGTGAAGTTTGCTTGTGTAGAGGTGAGGAAGACCAAGGAGAAACTGGAACTGAAGCTGGCAATGGGTTCAAAGAATAACAAGAAGAGCTTCTACAGGTATGTAACCACAAAAGGAAGGTGAAAGTACGTGCACCTCCCTGAAAAAACAACAGTAACCAACCAGTAACAGTGGATTAGAAGAAGACTGAGGTAATCAACAGTCTTTGCCTCAGTCTTCAGAGGCAACCTCTCTTCCCAGATCCCTTGAGAGGATGAACAGCAGGATGGAGACTGGGGGAGAAAAGTGCCTCCCACTGTGGGTAAAGATCAGGTTCATGACAACCTGAGGAGCCTGAATGCACATAAATGTCTGTACATAGAGCTATGTGATGTAGCCCAGAATCCTGAGGGGGGAAATGGTTGATGTTGCCAAGCCTCTCTCTATGATATTTGAAAAGTCAGGGCAGTCAGTTGAAGACCCAAGTGACTGGAAAAAGGGAAACACTGTACCCATCTTTAAAAAGGCTTGGATTTTAAAGGTGTGAGTTGTCAATGTAATCCCTGACAAGAGCTATGTGCATAACTTATTTCAGCAGAAGTAATCCTGCTGAATTCATACGTGTTTTAAAAGATGATGAAATATTTTCACATCTTAGAAAGTTGATGAAATACTCAGAAAATTAGTATTTTATCTCCTATTTACAAGATTGTAACTGTATCTTATTTCAAGTGTGAAAACTGAATTATAAATTAAAAAAAAACCAGATGAAAAGGCAGGCCAGGACATTTGGGAAAAGATGCAAAAACTGAAAGTCTCTGTTCCTAACTACTTTACTTGGAAAACTAAAAATAAAAAGCAAATATAGATCTATGTTACTTGTAAAAAGAAATTAAACTTTTGCATATTTTTGGCATAACCCAACAATTTAACTTATTAAATATAGCACTTGACTTTCATCAAAATCCTGAGAAAGACAAGGCTGCATTTTTTCACCTGTAAGTTGGCTACTTCTTAATGCTACAACCTGTCTAGAAAAGGAAGGAATAACATTGAATTTCTTAATAAATTTCCATGTGAATAAGTTGTCTATAATAAGACCTTCACCTAAGCAAATAATTTCTAGATTAAATGAAAGTCAAACACATCCTTTCTACATTTAGAGTAGGACCTTCGTTTTTTTGATCCCCATGCAGAATCTCTACTAGAAGAATCAGTACATGCTATGGAACAGAATCTAATCAGTCCAACAAAGAAACAAGATTATTATGTCTTAACTGGTTTAAAGGGATTTCAAGGGCTCCTGCTGAGCACTTAATACTTTGGACTTAGTCTCCTACTGAGGTATTTTTGTCAGCCAAAGATAGAATGGGAGATGCATCAATGTTTAATTCTATTTTGGCCTCCTTGTTCCATTTCAGAGCAGGTTACACGCAGCATTTCTTGTGCAGGATCCTTTGGTGATAGCGTGTATTGATACACTGATGTTACAGCAGATATGGCTGTGTGTGTCTGTGAGAGATACACCATAGCAAAGGAAGATTAAGGAATGATCTTGCCTGCAAGAACCAAAATCTACCCCTTTGCCCAGTTGTTGGTTTGCTCTCTGGCCTCTGCTTGGACTCTGCACCTGGCCCTCTCCAGAGCAGTTAATTTAAAGACACCTTGGAAAACATTAAAGGAATGTCACAGCATCAGTTTTAGATCCCTCTGTAGTGCACAAGAATTATCACAGTTTCTACCTCATACAGCAGAGTCTAAAAATCGCCTTCACAAAACACCATGGGCAAAGGTTTGATTCAAAGTTACTTGAACCAGCATCAAATCTAAAGATTGCAACAAGCTTTGACCAGTCTGGTGTCACATCCAAACCTTCCCTGGCTTCTGAAATGGATCTGTGTGAGTGGTACACACTAAAGGATAAATGATACACTTGTGCAGACTAGGGGAGAGTGCCATAATGAAGTGGAAATCTGTCTTTCCCAGAAGTCAGGTGTATCTGCTCCAATACCATTTCAGTGAGAAGTACGTGATTCCAGCACTGGCTAGAAAGCCATTCTGAAGACAAAATGAACCAGGCAGGTAGTCCCAGAGGCATGATTTTAAACAAAGATAGGTTTTGCCAGCCAAACCAAGTGAAGCAAACAAATGAACTCAAACTGACAACCCTCATGACAGTAACTTCTAAGTTTTGAGAGTTAATCATGCTGCATTTTGACAGATCACTGATGAAATCTTTCAGATTTGCCTTGTCAGTCATTTATTAGCAGACATCTAATGAACAGCATATAAAGTAGGCTTGTTAAGTATAGTGCCTGCTGACAGTTCAATTTAAAAGTGATGGGTATAGAAAATTCACTCAGAGCAATTGTCAGTTTTTCCACAGGAGAAGCCTACTTACTTTGTGTTAGCAGTCTGTGTAGGTCTGGTAGGGATGTTCTCCATCTCCATGACCCTGGCTGCTGCAGGGATACAACAATTTCTTTAGTAAAGAAATGGTCAAGCACCCAGGCAAATATTACTGGAGTTATGACATTACCATATTCATTTCCTTGCTGAGGAAAGATAATTAAAAGATACACCCTGAGGTGTGTCAGTTATACTTGAAATGGATTTTATTGCAATTTTTTATTTTACTTTCTTTACAATATGATTTACGAGAGGAATTATTAATGTCATTAATTTAAGCTACCTCTTTTCCCAACATAATACAGCATGTAAATAATAACATCTAGCCTTAAGCTTACAACATAAAATGCATTTTATGAGATGTTTCCTATTACCTTTGGAAACAAAGTATAACAAAACAAAAAAATCCTTGCTGAATGTTCAAACTTTTAAGAAAAGAGATTAAAACAGATTCAAAGACTCCATTTACATTTTTTATATTGAAATATTTATCTTCTTAGATAAACACATAGGCTCATAAAAATACAGTATTTTAAAAACCACAGTAAGAAAAAAATGAGTGAAATGTAGTTAGAAAAGGTTATTATGAGAAAAGGATAAAACAAAATTTTTCTTTAATATATACTCTGAAGTACTACAGTTTTTTTAAAGGAACCTTACAGGTGGTTTTTGTTTGTAGTCTTTCAATTTATTGACCTATGTTGGTTTAAAGAAATTGAAACTCAACAAGTTCCACAATTCTATCTCTCAAATAGGATAGGGACAATTGAGGCAAGAGCAGATCAAGTGTTTGCTGATGGGCAGGCCAGGTTAACACTAAAGAACTTTTGCCTCCTCTTCACAAGACCGTTTTCAATCCTTTTTGTTTTTAACCTGTTATTTTATAAACTTAACTATGGTTATGAAGTCAGATGTACTGCTGTCCCTCATCATGACCCACAAACACAGCATGGGACCAGACTGGAGATAGAAGACTGGAAGTAGAATGAAGGCACGTAGACAAAGAGGGAAAAGGGAAAATACAGAAAACATTTCAGCACAGCTTAAAATAGGCAGAAATATAACAAACCATGAGGAGAAGTCATTGCAAAAGCACAATGATGGCCTTAACATTTTGTGCTTTTTTAATAATCAGCTAAAGTTAATAGTCTACAATGGCTTTCTAAGATGAAGAGTTGCACGGTTTTTAGACAGTGGCAGGAAGATGTGAAGAATACTAATTTCCTGGAAAGCATGAGTCTTCAAAAGGTATCTCTTTCATATGAGGAAGGAATAAAAAAGGGAGAAACTTTTAAAAGCCTGTGAGAATTTGAAACTATTGTTTCTAGTGTCATGTTGAAAGGTTCAACACAAGCAAAGAGTCCTTAATTCCAACAGTGATTCTAGTGGTGTTCAGAAATTAGTTAAAATATTTTAATCATGTTGGTGTTTATAGTGGTTTGTAAAATAAAAATATACAATAGATATTAAAAGTTTCATAGGCTGATGTTGTTTGTATATACATACTCGAGGAACTCTAAATCCAAGACTTTATGTAACTTTAGCCAGAAAGTTATATTTGAAGTTTTAATATAGATTTTTCCCTGCAGACACAGGGATATGTTGCATGAAAAACAGATGCTGAACAGTAAGGCAATAAATACTGCCATATAGAGAATCCAAAGAAGTTTCAGCTGCTTCAATGCCCACCGCAGACTAAAGAGTGGTCCCCTAAAAAATTACAGATATGAGTCCTGCATGACTCTGCAATCTCTACAACCAATAACAGCATGTACATTGCTGCCAAATTGCACTTCCATGTTTAAATAAAGGGTGGCATTTTATATTCATTGGGAAGGATATGACTGAAACGTGGCAATTCAACATCATGGGAGCTACAATTTTTAGATCTAAATATCTCATATATTAAGCAGAATAAAACCCTTGGAGAAGTGAGACTGCAGCTATTTATCTGTAAAGGACTTCTTAATTCTGAGAATTAGCATCTTGTAACTCAGATCCTGAAACTAGTCCTTCTTCCCCCACTCAATCTTCACTTATATAGGGAGAAAAATGGTCTGTCTTTCATACCTTTACATGAACAAAATATGAATAAAGTCATAGCTGTTTCAAGACTTCCATATGTGTACCAATAAAAGATGAATTACTTTTAAGAGTCCCTTAGCACAGAAGCTCCTCAATTTGATAAAGAAATCCTACAAAAAGTCCTCTTTCAAAAGGAATGAAGATGTTGGCTCTGGCTGTACCCTCAATTCAAAGGAATCCATCAACACACAGCTGCTCCACCAAGAGTCAATGAATGCTGACCAGAGCAAGGTTTCCTGTGAAAAAGTCAAAATATTCTTCAGGGACGTCCATCTGATGACTGAACTCATCTGTTCTCTTCTGCAGGACTACCATCTCTGCCTTCTGTCAGTAAAGGAAACAGGTAAAGCCCTGTAACAATCAGTTATTTCCTTAGACTTAGAACTGTTTGTGAAAAATATTGCCTTAATCTAAGAAAAATAAAGCAAATTCTCCACCATTTCAACAGCAGCATCTGTATCTGTCTGTTATATATATTACAAGTTCATAGAGGTAATTGCCTGTATCATTTGCAAACCTGTAAGATGAAAACAATGATTTAAGAGAGATGTGTACTCAAGAGGGGAAAAAAGGCTTTTCTAAAAGTTGCTTTTTAAAAAATACACATTCTAAAATAAAGAAGGAGTCATACAAACTTAATTGTACATGGAATTATTTGAATCACTTTGGAAGTTTCAATAAGTATTCACTGATTTCAAACATTTCCAGAAAAAGTCAGAGTTGCTGATCTTTGAGAGGAGCAGAAAAGTAGCTGTCTAAATTCCTCAAATAATATTAAATTGACCCAGTAAAAATTACTGTATTCACAGAAAGATAAAAAGCAAATTGAATGGACATCAGCAGCCAATCTTGTAAGTATCCAAACAGTAATTTAAAAATCTACAACTTCACTGCCTGAGGAAGCTGCCAAAGCACAAAGTCATTTGTTAAAACAAATACTTTAGACAGTTGGATAGCCAGATTTGTGACAGCTGTGACAGTCCAATGACTTAAAATAAAGAAACAAGAGAGATATGGAACTTAATCAAACTTTGCAAGAGTAAAGCACACTTCCCTACTTTGCTACTTTAAAAGGACTAAAGAGCCCCCAAGTTTTTTACAACAAATGTATTTTTCATCCTGAATTCTGTCATTCTGAGGGACAGACTTTCAGTCAAGTCTTTCCTTCTACAAATATTTGCTGCACCTAAAAGATCAAACTAAAATTGATTGCTGATGCATTTCAGAATAGCAAATAAACTGATGCAGTTGTGGTGGGGGTGGCTGTATCCCATCCCTTCTGAATCAACAGCAGGTCTGAAAATTCTCAACAACCCAGACTGGTGGGACTGGTAAACTCTTCACTGGTCCTTGAGGACTTGCATGTTCTTAGACACTTGGCTACTGCAGGTTGATCACAATATTTGGAATAAAAAAAATGACGGATTTGGGATTGGGGAGTTTATTTTGATTTTGACGCACTTCAGACAGGTAGAGACCACGGGACTCACATAAGGGTGAAAGAGATCTCCCTCCTGACCTGACTTTCCCAGTCTCTGGCACTGACAGCACTACAGTCTTCTGTGCTGAGCCTGCAGCACCCCATGGCTCAGCCTTCTGCAGATCGAAATGGTTTAGATCAGCTTAAAACCTTCAGTTCTGTACAGCCGTGCATGTCCCACAGGTGGAGACTGAAGAGTGTGATACATATGGACACAGCCTGGGATGCCTACAGTGCTGGTCCTTGGGATGCGTCATAATCCTGGCATTGCTGGTAAAGAAAAGGAGCATGGGACACACACATGCAAGCTACTACAAACCTAAGAAATATCACTCAGAACATTTAAATTATTACTTCTGGATTTTTTATGCACATTTAAATTTTCAGTTATTGATGGCAAATAATTACTGACACTTATGAGAAATTTGTGCAGAGCAAAACTCTTGAAAAATGCCTATCCAGGTCCTTAGGTTTATTGTGGAAGACTTTAATCATTGCTATCACCACTGTGTGGACTATAAACAGTAAATCCAGTTAACAGGAGCATAGAAAAGATCAGATCACTGAAAAAAATGTTTTCCTTTCGTACTTACCTTCAAACTCAGACGTAGCAGTAACTTCAGGTTCATCAACTTACAATGGCTACCATTAAAAAAGTCCCATCACACTTCAAATCATTCAAACACACATCAAAATAGAGATGCAGTTGACTAGCAGAGAAAATTACTTTTCATCTCAGTCTGTGATCCCCTAGTTGGCAATAATGATAATTAGGGGATATTTTTCAAGACTTTGTCCCAAGAGTCTAAAATTCATATATGCATGGCACTATGCCTTCCAGCCTTCATATTCTGCAAATCTTCTTCATGTCTCCATTCTTATATGTATCTAGTCACATTACGGTCACAACAACTCCACCAAATAGCTCAATTATTTAAGGAAAGCCATACCAGTGTGTCTACTTTTGTTCAGATTTGTAATCTAGATTTATTTTTTTTTTTGGATAAAATTTACAAGCACCTAATTTCCCATTCAGCAGCTGCAGTCATTTGCAGACAACTGGTTTACTTGTGCATTATACCAAACTACTCAAACAAACAAGGCTTTATAGTTTAAATGACTTCAAGTGGATAAACATGATACATTGTTTGTTTCTGGGTTTAGACCTGTTCCTGTCACCTTTCTGGTTTGTATGTTTTCCTTTCAACAATGAAGTTCAGCTACTTTCCCCATGTTGGCTGTTATTCACATTTGGTTACCCACAATGACAAACACTGCTCAACTATGCCTCCATAAAGTTGTCCATGTGGGTTTTGTACCAAAAGAAAAAAAGGTTCAGAGATAAATGATTTAGTCTCTACGGCTCTTGGAAGTTGGTCAGCCTTTGACTGCTGGAAGATTAAAGGAAATGCATCTTGCTATGAGTAATGAGTGAGGAAGGAAGAATCTATTTCTTAAAAGTAAAATGTTACCTAAACTATGGATCAGCTTGAATAGGGGTTTCAAGATGCAGCTTTGTAGGAATTTGATAGATTTCACATCATTGGCTGACCGATTTATTTTCTGCCAGCCAAAACAATGTTTGTAAACTGCACTGCCTGGTGACTGATGATGCCAAGGGCAAACAATGAACAGAGAATAAGAGAAGAGATGAAAAGAAGCTCTGCTGGCATAATGAGAAGAAATGGTCCTTCATCATCCTATCAGGCCTATGGCTCTGCAAGTTATAAATCACTGTCCTCTGCCTCACAGCCTGGGATAAGCACAGCAAAATAAATTCATTAAACTAAAGTGTTCAGAGTGCTGCATGTATTTTTATGTGGCAACAGGTTTGTTTTCCTGACAGCTTTACAGAAATGCCTCTTTTGTTGGCTTTAATCCATGCAGATATAAACTGAGCTGAGTTCATGATATACATTAATATCTATGCAACAAGAAATGTGACGCGCACATTATTTGATAGTGTAAATCAGTTTCAATACCAACTTGAACTAAACAGTGCTTTTTCATTGCCTCTATGTCAGATTCAGAAGACAGGAGCACTCTACTAGGTCTCATTTCCTTCTGAATAATTCAGACCAAATGAAGATTGGTTTATGATTTGCTGCGGTTTGAAACTCTCAAATTAAGTTCAATAAGAAAGTTACTGACTTCAATTGTCTCTCTTGAAATCAGGATATTATGAAAACTAACTGTAAAGAGGGCTCTGGACCTTTGATTTTTAGTATTAGGGAAGAATTTCTTTTTGATGTGATCCATATAATAACTGTTTATTTGTAGATATATATTTACACTAACTAATGAAAGAAATTCTTTAATTACTGATGATAATGAATAGCCCTTCATGGAATGGTGTGTACCAAAACACTTACTCCTCCACTAACAGACCCTTTTTTGTATTTCCTCATAATTTCCATGCATTCAGAATTGCAATCTGTAAGTGAAAAGCAGTTTCAAGGTAAATTGTTTTGACATTAACTCTGATTTATATTGCAATATGATTTGTATATACTTCCATAAGTAAAGGTAAAATTAACTGCTTTTACAAAATTTCTCAAGAAATTACCCTCATCATGATATAATGCATCTATCATACTTTTCATTTCTCATTTCATATGTCAGGAAGGAATTAAACCTTGCTGTAAGGACATTTAGTTTTCTTGTGAAATAGCTTTCTTGTGTAGAGATTCTATTTAATCTGAAACCAAAGACACAAGAAATTCAGTATGCAGCGTCATAAAATATTAACACTGATTAATGAAGCTCTGTTGTCATTAAGCACTCATACTAATATTTAAATTCAACTAAAAAGGTTTGAAAATTCAGTTAGTGTTATCATAAGAAAATAGATAATTAAATCGCTTATATTACAGGAATAGAGAGAAAGTTGTAAAAAAATTTCCTAAAACCACAAAAAAAAAATGGAATACACAGTCTTACATGTTGGCTTGTAATAGATTTTACTAATGTTAACATTTTTTACTATGGGTATCCTTATAACCTCTGCTGACCCACACTGAAACTTGCAGTCATGTAGGCGTCAGGAGCACACATAAAAGACCACTAATCTTTTAGAAAAACTGTGCCAAATCACCCAAATGGAAAATATTCAGTCTCTCATAAGCAATCAATTTTTTACTGCGTGCATATCCTTTGGGTAGCTACTTCTTTATTTAGTTACTTCAATTTTATTTTCTCTAATTGTTCTAATTGAAATGAAAATAACATTGCTAATAAACTACTAGCTCTGGGCTTCAGATTACCTGTGTTCCCAGAGGATTTTAAAGTTCAAATATAGGCACTTGTTCTGAAAATCTCTAAATATGGTGCACCAGAGGCCACAAGGTCTGACACAGAGCTGTTACACAAGACTACATTATATTATATGATGCAAGTTCCTGAGTTAAATGTTGTTTCTGAAGGGAGGGTGCAAGCCCAAAATGTACTTATCTACTAAACACTTCTCCCCACTCTGATGAGCGCTCCTCTGAATAAATGGGAGCAACAAACAGAAGATTTAGTCCATAAATACAATTAACTGACTAAAATCATAATGCCTCTTTGTTGTACATAGAGCATGGAAGGGTGCCCTGTAGCCTAGCACAACAGGGAAGCATTAACTCCAACCCTTCAAAGAATGAAGTTCAGAAAGCAAGCTGGTTATACGACTTGAGCACTGCCTGTGGTAGATAGGGTCAGGCGTTTGGAAGATCTCACAATGTTATGGGAAGACAGGGCCCCTGTTCCCTTAGATAAGGAAATTAACATAGGAATGCAGCCCCCTAAACCAGATGCCGGTAACTTTCCATCCCTACCCAGTAAATTTCCACCCCTTACTAACCATAGATGGTAAAAGACAGACCCCCTATGACTTAGAAAAACCCTAGATTATAAAACCCCAGGAGAAGAGATAATAAAGACCTTTTGACCGTCCACCACATTGGTGTCTGTGTGTTTCATAGGCCCGAGCAACCCTGGAGAGTAGGTCGCCGTGCTGTTCCTTGAAACCAGGTTGCCTTGCCTTGTATCAGAAGGCAACAACTGCCAAAAATTCCCCTTGCTCCAATGATGCCCCACAAAGCCCACAGGCCCAGTGGCGTGATGGCTAAAATCACTGGATGGAGAGTGGGCAAAAGGGGGGGACACCTACGTGGTTCAGGGGAAAGGGAAGGGAGAGAAGGAAATCAGTTATCTGCAGGTTCTAAGAAATCCAAACAGCCTCATGGCAAACTGTAACAAACCTGATCAGAGTGCTCACCAGTAACCAGCAGGAGGAAAACTGGCATGGCCGGGTCTCTTTGATTTAACATCATCACACTGTAGAGAAACCTTACCTCAAAGGCACACAAAACCTGTGGGAAGTTTCAAATGTGGGGAGACTTATGAGACATTAGTAGGCATCTCACAGAAGCCAAAGAAAACATTGTTAGAGCTCCTATGAGGAAATGTCCAACAGCATAGGATATTTCTATACCACTCCTATTCCAAAGGAAAATGTTTGCCAGGACACCAGCAATCCAGAGTGGATTGTAGTATAGAGAAACAGACAACACTTTCATATAGTTATGTAAAAAACATTTGCTTCCTCAAGACTAGGAAAGGTTAGGAGCAACGTCAATAGGAAAATGTAAATAAAAAAGTGTATGTGAATCTCAATACAAGCTACTTACTTTGGGATATTGGAGGCCTCATCTAATCAATCATAATTCCCTCACCACGAAGGGATAAGTGTAGCCCAAGTTCTTCTCATTCAGTACAAATTTGTTAGAAATACAATAAACTTTCCTCATGAGAAGAAGAAAGATATTAAAATTAGCAATTAAATATTCTAAAGCAAATTGAGAAAAGTGGGAAAAAAAATGAAAGGAAGCCTTATGAAAGCACAGAGAACCAAAGAAACATCAGCAGTGACTTAGGATCTTTAGCAGGTGGCAGGCAGCAAGATGCTTAAAATGACAGAGTTCATGATAAATAGTACCAAGTATTTAAAGTTCAAGTATGATAGCTGAAAACCACATTAAATTTGCCTACCATACAATTCTTGTACTGCAAAATACTCACCCATTGCCCAGAGCCAGGAGCGCTGCACCTCCTCACTCTTGCCTGCAGCACAGGAAGTTCAATCTGGTGCCCAGACCCACATCACAGAAATCAATAGGGCATGGATGGGCTGGGACCATGGCTAGGTGCAGTTTTCTCCCTCCATGATCCTCTTTCCATGACTGGAAATTAAGGAAGTGGTTGTGTGATGGAGAGGGAAGGAGGGATTGCTCTGCAGTAAGTAATTTTGGGGTTTTAGTTTTGTTTTTGGTGTAATTTTATAACAGCGAAAGACCCTTAGGAACTATGAACTATTCTCACTTTATTAGGATGTTTACATAAAAATTAAAATATCTCACTAAAAAAATGGGTCTTATAGGAGTATAACTGCTGTGAAGAGAAAACCATATTAATGGCATGGAGGCATCTGCTTATAGAGGTATGATTAGGAAATTATATGTTCCTATAACAATACATGAGATTAGAGAGCATATTTGAAATAACTTCAAATTAGATAGACTGTTTTCTGCCTACGTGAGTGGAATCTAAATTACTGAACAATCTAATTGGCCTTTAAGTTATTGTAAACATCAAGACAGAGCAATTCTCTTGGCCTTCAATAAAAAATAATAGCCTGGATGGTTAGGACTCCATCACCTTTCCTGAACTGATTATGAAATTACCTCTGTATGGTATTGTTACTCTTCTCAGCTGGAAAAAATGTAAAGGGTCTAAAACATGATATCTCATTATTCTGCCAAGTTTGATACTCTGGATCACCCAAGCGTGTTTTCATGAAGAATTATCCACATGCTTCTTTATTTTCTGAACAAAAATCTGTACAAAGGGTTGTTTTCTTATTCTTCTCACCATGGATGAGTTCATCCAGAAAAAAAATTAGATGTAATTTCCTGCCTGATAGCTTGCTTCCCAATTACATTTCTGACCCTTCACAGAAAAATATTTTCCTTTTTCCAGAAAAAAAAAGAAGGCAGGAGGGAGGAGGGAAGGAAGGAGGGAAGGAAGGAAAATGCCTTGGAACTGAGGTGACCTGTTTACCATACAAGGAACACAGAATTACTGTACCAACTACATACCTTTGTACCATCCACATGAGTCACCTCTCCCCACACTGTTAGCTATCCCAGACCTAAATTCCACCTACTTACAAGCTTTATGTCTATTCAATGATCCACAGCGCTCAGTTCTTTATGAAATCAGAGGGAAAAAATGAAATTTATAGTCCTAGTAGGAATCAGAAAGAACACATTCATGAATGCAAGGAAGGCTCATTTAACACATTTGGAAGAAATACTTCAAGAAATCTGGCTTTGGAGGACCCACAAAACATTCTTTCCTGCACTTTATTCCAATTTTCAGCATCTTTTAAATGTTTTATGAACATTTCTAACCTCATAAGAAGGGTAATCATCAAATAACACCATAAAAACATTTACATTTTCACTACCTTTCCTTGAGTAACAAAAGAAATACTAAAACAATAGAACTGTGTTTTACTTATTTAAAAGTACTTCTTCAGTTCTGTCTCTGTAAAAAGTGATATAAAAGCAGTATTTGGAGGGTGGGTTTCAAATTCCATCAGACAGAAAACACTAAGGCTTAGGTAAAATCTGATATTTTCAGGTTTTTCTCATAATTCATCTATGTTTAGATATAGAACTGAAGTGAATGGCACAGCATTATGAATCAATATTAGCTATAGTGAAAATTAAACAACTATCAATTAACATTTGGCCAATACAAATTGGAAGGTGAGTTTTTATGCAACAGAAAAATAAAGAAAATTACTTTTTCAAAGGACTTCAAATACATTTTTGAAATAAATTAATACAAATTTAAATCACATCAAACTGTAGTGATTATTTTAAATTAATCTTTTAAAATCCACTTTTAAAAATCCTTCTAGATGTAATCTATGGTTGAGATGAAAATCCAATTCCATTTTATTTTTTTTGTTGTTTATTTTCCTGGCAAAACAGACTATTCTATTTTATGCAGCAGGGGCTTAGTCAGTCCACATCATCTGTGGTTTATCCAAGAGGATTAACCATTTATAATCAAATCCAGGTGGATTAATCATGCCCTGGATAGGAAGACTCAGAGCTGGCTCTGTGCACAGCCAGTCTGGGTCATCTGGGCCTCTCAGGGCAGGTGAGGTGTAACAAAGGTACCACTCTGCCCCCAGGCCACATCACACACAGAAAAACGTTCATCTCCTCTCCATTGTGCAGAATTCATCAAGCCACCCTCAAAAGCCCAAGCTAGTCATATTCACTGCAAGTTAGTTATCTTGAGCCCAAGAAAGTATTGAAAAATGTGATGCAGAGACATGGGTGGTCACATGAGGTCAGTTTGAGGGTTGAAAGATTTACCAGTCCCTTTTCAGATACTTCTGCAGCTCCGAGCAGCTGTGCATAAAGGACAGAAACAAACCCTTGTTGCCAATGAATGACACAGTGGCTACGTTTGTCATGGATCACACAACTCAGAAATTCAGTGTTTGTTTTGGTACTGTGCTCTCTAATTGAGTGATACAGTCAGATTAATGAAGTACTACACTCAGGTATAACCTTGATGCTGCAGGAGCACAGCACTGGGGCATTTACAGGCTGGGTGCCTCAGAGCCAGCACTGTGTTACAGATACAAACAGAGCAGGGCTGAGCTCCCTGTGCTGGAGGGCAAGACAGAACTCTTCCTGAGCTGTATTCCTTTCCTTTCCTGTACAAGAGCTATCTACAAAATCAGTCACAGTCTTTAACTCTTCTCTCATTTTCTGCCCCAGCTTTCATATGGTGATTTGGAAGGGAAGAACACAAGGAAAAAAACCCAGGTAAGAAATAAGAGTTAAGAGGAAAATTAATTTACTTAGTTGTTTCATGTAGAACAAGTCAATTTTCTTCTTGGCTTACAGCAAATATTTTTTCATCACCTTCCTTATGTGCAAAACATCTCTTTTGGCTACAAAATCTAAGAAACAGCTGAAGGTGAAGCATGAGTTCAAAGATGAATAGGAATATAAAGCCATTTGAATTCCACACAACAAAGACATGCAGTTTGCTAACAGATCACAGGCATAGGAAAAATTTTTGTTTTGCTTATCAAAAGAAACTATATGGTTGTGTGGAGTACAAGTAAATTTTTCCTATAATTTTAATGGTATCTTTAGCATATCTCTAGCATATCAGCACATCAGCACATGACTGGGCCCACACACTGTAAAAAAAGGGTCTACGTCATACATATGCCAGAAAAATTTTGCTTTTTTATCGCTTCTCAGAAATTGCTAATTAATTTTAAAAGCCTAAAATGGAAACAAAATCATCACCTTGTCCAGATCTTTGTAATAAGCAAACTTTTATAGAGTGTACTTGAAGGCATTTTTGATTATGAAAAAAACAAACACATAAATGCAGATTTTGAAAACCAGCTAACTCCCTTACAAAGTTTCATCCACAATCCTGAAATCATTTGTGTGCTCAGACATGAAAGGGATCTTAGTAACTGTAATTGCATATTTTACAACAGTCTAATTGAAGCCCACATCTATTATATATACTGTCTTGTTTACAGTGAACAGACATAAATCAACCTAGGGAAAAGCAGGCAGTCTATTTCCTCTCCCCACCTGCTAACTCTACCACCAACAGCTTGAGGAGAGGGCAGTTTCACAAGACAGAAGAATGAAAAATTATCTGAATTTCTATTGCTGCACCTTTGGACTAGCCTGGCTTTTCTCACACATCCTTGCAGTTCTCCAAACAATGGCAGTACCTGCAGGAATAAGGGCGGCACTGATGCAGCCCATGGGTAGATGTGCCTCCTCACTGTGATCCCTTAGACTGAACCCAGCAGGCTCTTTTGGCAATGAATGGTTCACTTCTACAGGAAAGATCAGCTCCTGGTTACTGAGATCTTCATCTCTCTCAGCTCTGGGAAGAGAGACCCTGCCCTGGGAAAACAGTCTCCTGCCTGTGCTTTGGCACTCCACGCACACGCCTTGCTGCGGAACAGCGCTGCTGTGGCTCTGGCAGACAGACAGACAGACAGGCAGCTGTGCTGTGCACACCAAGTTGACCTGGGTAGTTACAAGTCAGCTCTGGCCCTGAAACTGAGAGAATTTGGGTGACCTGTTCTTGTGTTAATGAGACCTGACAAAACATGGGGCAAATGAGGTGGGGCACTTACTTGCAGAGTAGAGCAGGGCTGGCTCCAGACATCCAGGAGTACAGACAAAGACAGTTATTCTGCCTCTTTACACCATCTGGAAAGATGCATTCTCCTCTACCTCCTTTGCACTCAACTAATTCAGAGTGAAAGTAAATGGAGTAGTCCTGCATATTAACAAAAAGCAACCTGGAATTCCACCTCTGATTCTTCAAGCAACCTCAATGTTAGAAAATTAAAAGCATGATGCTGCCCTAAAACCACAGCCAGGTACATCACACAGAATGAAATAATTGTTTCTAATGGTACAAATGCACAATGGTTGCCATTCTTTCCAAATAATAGTGCAACAAACTCACTAGATGCAAAATTAATAGTGTCTCAGGCTTTTCTCCCTGACACAGAGCTTCAAGTGAAAATAAACACATAAAATGAGAGAATTTCTGAGACATGAGAACCTGGTGTTCCAAACGTGGACCACTAGATGATCCCAAGAAATCAAATTGGTGGGGTACCAATTGCCAACGGGAGATGGACTCAGGGTGGCGTTTCTTGTATCAGCTTAGGTGCTCTGACTTGATAGATAGTGCAAGAAAATGAAGTATCTCAATAAGAAATATGGAGAAAACAACTGACTGAAAAGGAATTAGGTGCAGAAAGGACCCAATCAACAGATGTTCCCAACAAAATTTCTGCTTCATTTATTCAACTAATAATAAGTGGGTAATGTAGGGTCAAGAAATGAAGAAATTGACTTTAAGCATATTGTGGACTTGGCATTCAATAGGATATGGAATCTCTCCTTTAACAGGGAAAGAACATTAATTTCAATTTGGATTTCTCATAGTTTGTTTATGGGCTCTGAATGTTAGTGCAACATTAAAATAATAGTTTAGGCTGGTGGGGAACCCTCCAGGTCATTTAGTCCAAGCTTCTGCTTAGTAGAACTAACTTCAAAGGTTGTTCAGGACTTGAGTCAGTGAAAAAGCTGTAGTGTGCAGAATCCACAGCCTCTTTGAGCAAGTTATCCCAGTGTTTAACCACTCTCATTGTCAAATATTTTTTTTCTCATGTCTAATCTCTATTTTCATTGTTAAAATATGCAAAAAATGAAACTATTGCATCTTTATTCTTTCACTGTTCACCGCCGAGATATGTTAAAAACCACATCCTTTCTGTTCAGGTAACCATGAATCTGGGCTCCTCACATTCATGATCAGCCCAGCTGTCAAACTAAAGACAATTTCAAAATGTTTATTTCTATCTAACTAATTTTTCTTTAAATTTCAGTTTTGTAATACATTGCTTGTAATATTGTATGACTAAAAGATTTAGACACCAGGTCAGTGTCAGATCATTCTCCTATTCATCAGAAATTGTGCTTGTTACTGAATGAAAAACATACCTAAAAAAATAAAATTTCCTGCTGTGCCTTCCTCTCAATACAGTATAACTGTCATTGTATATGGAAAAAAGAAAATAAAAAGGATACCATACACCTCTGCTGAAATAAGCCAAGGGCTTGTATGCCAACACTTTTTATAAAAAGTTAAAGTAAGGAAGTGAATTTTTAAGTTATGGACAACAAAACGTCATTCTCTTTTCTTCCATTCAAAAGCAAGATTGTTCTTGACCTCTGGAGAAACCCAAAGCTTATTGTAAAAGAAAACATCAGCTGCAGGTTGTACAAAGCTGAACAAGAACAAAGCCATTCTAGTACAGTAAATCTAATTTAACATATATTCCTCAAGGACTTTTGGTGTCACTCGCCACATGTTTGGAGGTGTCTTACAATAAAAAGTTATAAACAAGTTATTATCTTCTTAATTAAAAAAAGTTTTTACAGTGCAAGGAACAAAGCAAGTTATCTCCCTCGATTCAAATTCAAAATTCAAGAATAAGTTTAAAAATTGCCTTCGTCTCCTTGAAAAATTATAAGACCAGGTTCTGATACAGAAAATTCAAATAATGGTAATGTTTTTCAATGGTGACTGAAAAGTAATTGAATAAGATAAACAAAGGTGAGCATTTTACAGTAAATTTTTTAAGCATATTTTTTACTTAACTGAATAAATGACAAGTTGGCATATACCCCTACTTACCCTTGGTTCTACCTACATGAATTTTGAAAGGCAAATTATCACCAAAGAGTTGTGCAGTCACTAACATTCAGTGATAAAACGATCAATAAATCTGCAGATAGGAAATAACTTTCTAAACTCAGGCAGAAATGGAAAGGTATTTTTGCAGGTTTTTGGGGAAAGTATGTCTAGTATTTCCTTTTCTTTTTGTAGTTAAGGTATGGACCAGCACCCCAAAAGCCCTGTAAGGTTTATGCAATAATGTCTACTTCTGAAGAGCTTCTGGAAAAGAAAGAACCCACACCTTTCCTGCTCTTTCCTTCTAGCCTTCAGTCTTTTCTGTAGGTTGTTGTACGGGAATACATCAATATTCTTTATATAGCACCTCCTGTTTGTGATTGTAGAAGAACGCATTTTCCTGACCATTTTCACTATGTTCCTGAATCTGAAAATAACTGGTAGCAGTAACATTGACTTGGATCCACATATAGAAAGGATTGGATAAAATCAATCCACTGATTGGCATATGTTAAACTAACATCT
The DNA here is from genome assembly GCF_028769735.1 of Zonotrichia leucophrys gambelii. Taxonomy (NCBI): domain Eukaryota; kingdom Metazoa; phylum Chordata; class Aves; order Passeriformes; family Passerellidae; genus Zonotrichia; species Zonotrichia leucophrys. Next base: position 19,943,566 of record NC_088173.1, on the reverse strand, counting down.
TCAGCACTAGTTGCTGAAATATCAATTCTTCTTATAGAACTGTTCCCCCCCCCAGAAAAGTCATAGAATTTCACAAAATAGCTGAAGAAATCAGAAATGCATTCCTGGTACATAATGCATGACTGATAGAATATTAAGATGTGTTTGAGTGACAATGCAAGACAGAAAATGAGATTAAGACAATTTTTTTTGGTGAGCTCACATGAAGGAATGCATGGACATATATTAATTTGGCTTTCAAAAATCAACTTATATTGATTCATTCAGCTATATGTATTCTAATCCTGAGGTTTAACTTTTATGTTACCCGTCAGTTTCAGTTGTTAGACAAAAAATAAACTACTACTGAGGAAGTCAGGCTGTTGCTGTATGCCTTCTAACCCAGAGCACAGACTAAAGGGCAGAAGACCTAAGACTGCTGCAGTGGCATGGAAATGTCTTGTAAAGAGGTGAAAAGCTGTCAGGGACAAAGAAACCTGGAGAGGAAAGGGAACTCAATGAACTGGCTTATTCAGTGTCCTTACAAACATCCCTGATCTGACCTTTATGATCATTGCATCTTAAAAAAATTCTTTGGAGCAGTTGTCTGGCCCCATTTATTACCGTTATTGTATGTTTTGTAATAGCAGCAAACATGAATCAAGTGTATTTAGTAGGATATGCTGCATAAATGAAGAGAAGAAAGTTTCTACTGTTGTGAAATAATCTGTGCAAACAGAGATCACCAGGGAGAAGCAAATGCATGGCCTTAAAGTAACCAACCTGAAGTAATTACAGATTAACAAAGGCGATCAGTTAGAAATAGTGTCAAACTATTTCATACTGGTTTTAAGAGTTTTTAATGCAATAAACATTATGTAATTATTATTGACTCACCCATTTTATTTTTAATTCCTTCTCTTAAAATGGTTTCTAAAGTCTGAATAAAAATAGTAGCTCTTTTCATAGCACCTATGTAATCAGTGTTTTAGGTACCAGGGTAGCTGACAAGCTAGGAAGGAAAGAACAGGAAAGCAAGGAGAAATAAAGGTAATAGCAAATGTCTTTTGTGAACAAAAACCTTTGCAGCCACTATAGGCATATTGTCCTTTGATATAAAGAAACAGCAAGGTAATTTTCTTTTTGTATCTCACCCCATCTATGGTAATTTGAATGTCTATATTTATGGAGACAAATCTTCTCACTGTATATTAATCTCCTTTTACCACTATATATATCCTGTAACTTCTTCCTATTTGTCCTTATAATCTTTTATAGAACTTTTGGCAGGTGTCTAGGACATCATAGACAATGACAGAGGTTGTAGATGCTTATCCAGTTAGTGGGTTGCTTAAATACTGGAGTTTATAAAACAGCAGCATTATGCTGGATCAGAACAGTTGGCATTTAAGAGACATGAACTTCTAGGACCATAAGACCCTTCTTAGCTCAGGTGAACATATGTTCAGTGGATATGATCCATATCTATAAACTTGAGCTGCAAGTGCAATACACAGTGCACTGTATATACTACACAATAATAATGCAATGTAATCCCTTGGTGTAACACATGAAAATATCCTTAAAAGATGAAGAAAACAGGCTAGTGTCCTATTTGTTACATAAGACAAGTGTAATTCTGAACTATTGCCACCTATAGTTTCATGACATCTACTGAAACACTTCATCATTCTACTGATGATGTGTCAGAGATTGAACTATGAAAGAAGCAAAGAGTACTCTGTATAATGAAACATTATTTATAAGCATGGTCTCATTTTGTAAGGAAGATGTGTGGAAAAGACAAATAGTTTAGCTGTGACTCATAGTCAAAGAGATCATGACTGGAATTGCAGGTAATTATCATTTCTGAGAAATTCACCACTGAGTTTGGACAAAGTGTCAAGGACTCTTGATTAGCAATCTACCACCTTTATAATACTGTAGAAGGCACAGGAAGCAGAGGGCAGTCAAATCAACCTTCATTAATCTTGTATGCTTATGCTTTCAGCTCTTGTATAAATAGAAAATTAGGATAAATTACCAAGAGCCAGTGTTCTGCCAGAAAAAAAATGTCTCAACCATTTTTTTGGCATAAAACTTTGACAGTGTTTCAATCCATATTAACTCTGTGCTATATTGCAAGTTAATGTCCCTCAAGCAGATGGCACTCCAATTACTCATAGTTGTAAAAGGCTTTTTCCCCACTTCAGAGAAAACTAATGTGAGCTAAATTTTAAGTATCAAAGCAAAATTTTAAAATTGCCTTCAGTTGATGAGCTAACTGTGGAAGACTTCTTAATCCTTCTACCTGTACTCTTGTGGAGATCCTTTAAGTCTCTTCTATGGCACATTGTTTCCTTATTATATCATGAGATGTGTTTTCATTAAGCTTGAGGCAGATATATCAAGCTGCACAAATCACAGTGTCCCTCAGATACAATTAAGTTTAGAATAAAAAAAGAAGGAAGATATCGTAACTCAAAATATCTTAACTAGGATACGTGTCTTAGAATATATCCAGTCATCAGACTTGAAAGCTGTTTTAAACTTCTTTTTTTAGCACCCTAAATACTTACAGGTCTTAAGGAACAGTAGCAGGAAACATTTTTGAGCCACCAAATTAAAATCTGAATTTGCACCTGCAAACCTTAAGGGAGGCAATATTCCCTTCTGATGGCAATGTTTAGTACATCCTGTTAATACTCTGTGTGTTGGCTCCTTATGGACCTCAAAATCCAGGTTTTGAGAATTCTCATGGTTATATTTTTGAATTGCAAAATCAGTTTCTGAGATGTGATGATATGTGTAGATCTCTCACTACTAAATTAATAAGGCAGAAAACTGAAATGCAGGATTTGGTTTGAAACAAGTCAACTGGACCAAAATAAATAGGATCTGATTCCAGTGACATTTTCTGTTAGAGCTTAGAAGTGATGATGAATAAAGAAATATTAAAACAATACGCTTTTCACTGATGAAGGTTGATATAAGATATAAATGACTGAGCAGTCTGAGCCATACTGAAAAAACATTTAGGTACATGCAAAATCTCCTTTTTCTAGGTGGAGCTGATTTATAAGGAGTAGGAGATTCCTTAAGGACAGGGACAATGATAAAAAGTGGTCTTTTGGAATTTTTAAACCAATGCATAAAAAGAAAGCTTAAAAATGCATTTGAAAATGTCTGTGATTGAGAAGAAAATTATCCCACCTAAAGCATCAGTTTATGCAACTCACCACAGAGACAGCCTACAGAGGAAAGGAGGTCTTTGAGTTGGTCTAAACTGCTGTGATAACCTGTTCACAGAGCAAAACTGTGCCAATACAAACAATCTTCTCAGTTTGCAAGTCTTGGTAAAAAACTCCATGAAGCTGATTATGTAAAGCTTAGAGTTAACCCACAGCTACTGATCATAGTAAATGCCATTAATTAACATCCTCTAATAACAGAGAGGAAGGATGTGAATGGCACATTGATCTTCCCCCTGTTAACTTCTGCCACTTCTGTGCTAAACCACAAAGAGGTTCCATAACCCTTTCTGATTTATGGCATGGAAAGCTCTAATTCAGACCTATTCACTAGAACATGGGCAAATTAAGTTCCTTGTAGCCTTGAAGCACAGAGCTATTTTTTATGAAAAAAAACCCAAAAACGTTATGCTTCTGCATTTAAAATTGTGTGACTATTTAAATGATGTCGCACTCTCCTATCAAACCATTGAAGTGTCTACAATTAATAATCCAGTTTCAGATGAGTCTGAATTGCTTTGCAAAAGTAACTGATCCCAAATTAAAAAAGTTTTTGATCAAATTTGAAATCAAAGTATTACATTTAAAGGCCAGATTCTCAGCAAACATAAATGAATGCATGAAAACTTATACAAGATGACCACTGGGCTCTTCTTAAGCACAGGTACCTGACACTAAGAATGCTTGACACTTTTTTATGCCTTTACCACACTGCAATGATTTTAAGCTGGGTCAACTTATGATTGAAGTTGTTGCTGCAGTATTGTACTTATTAAAAATACCATGAACAATCACTCATCTTGTTAATCTCCTTTCTTGCTAACATAAGTAAATATAGTACAATATGTTTGAGCACAGAAAAGTACATTAATCAACTCTGTGCATCTAATTCACTGAATGCTAGTGGATCTGCCAGTCTTATCATGTGTGTTTTTAATTGTCCTTTCCCTATTTATTTTAATGTACATGCTCTTCTATTCTGTGTACTAGAGAGATACCAAGTTTGCCTGGTACCCTTAACACCAGCAGTCATGCCATGTGTCATCTGGAAGGTCATTTTCTCCCCAAGTCTTGCAGAAATATCCAGATTTTTTCCCTCTGGTGTGACCAAGTTCTGGAAGTCAATATTATGGCAAGTATAATCACGGTGCAATAGCTGGGAACTCTTGCAGGCTGCTTTTGCACTAAGTCATTTACAGGACTTTCCAGTCTTACATACTCCCAGCAGGTTAACATTTTACCTTTTTTTTTTTTGAAGGCCAGTCCAAGGAAATTTGCCATTTCCTTTCCAATTCACTTTGGTTGATCAAACATACCCTGAAAAAGATAGAATAAAAAAAAAATTTTTAACTGTCTTTTTTTTTGACTGCAACTGTCAAAGTTTATACTTTTGAGATTTCAAACACTGTGAAATGATCACTCATGATAGACACTCTGAACATTGTTAAAAGTAGAGGCAGTGTATTTTCTTCAGCTGAGTAGATTTTTCTAAGCAGCAGGCATGTTCTGTTGTTTCAGGTACAAAATCTGTTCTCCTCTGCTACTCACACCAGTAAAATTACAGGTGCTTACTCCTATATGATTCCAGAGGGCTCAAACTCACTATTTTGTGAATAGTGAATTTTCAAAACAGAATTCTCCAGCTTGATGGATAAGTTTTCATTGCATTTTGAGGTTCTGGGGTTTCTTTCCAAAGAAAGAAACACACATGGTGGTCAGATTTATCAGAGCTGCAGAGATTCAAAACATTTTGAAAGTGTTTTCTCCTACCAGGGCATAGTAAAAGATATAATTAAAATAAGTTATGGAATTATGTAATGGTGCATTTTGTCTAATGGTAGAAAATAATTAAGCTATAAATACATGTTTAAATTATATTAAGTGGCATATTTTCCAGTTGATGCACAGGAAATTAGCCTTGAAAGTCCTATTAGTGTTAAGTGGAAGCTGTATTACTAAGTCTGTTTGCATCACTTTAAAGGTTTATCACTTAAGTTAGAAGTAGTCATGAAATTCAGTAAGAGTAAAATTGTACTTTACTCACCATATATATGTCAGAATTGAAAAAACCCATCATCTGATGATGTTCATCACATTAAAGCATAATTTTTGACTTCTGCTACAATAATTCATTTGTATTTCTCTGTCAGATGCAATGTAACTCATCCTCTGAATTTGAGATAGACAGTAGATTGAAGCAACACAGTACCAACCACAGAACAAAACATTACAGCCAGCAGCTTCAGGATCCAAATCTGTCTCATATTCCCATTTCTTTCGTTAGATAGATTTATGCAATCAGAATAGATGATAGCTGGGTGCAAACTCACTTTCTGTTTGCCTGTCAGAAATTATCACAAGTTTTGCAAAAATACCACCTGTGTAGAGGAGAGAATGTCTGCCAGAGCAAAGTCCCAAGTCTCTGCCAGGGAGCTTGCACAAGTCTGAGAGAGCAATTGTCCCTTTTGTCCAAACCACAGTAAAAACCTTCATAGAGAATAATCTCAGGTCATCCAGTTATATGGAGTTTTTGTATGTACAGGCATGAGACACATGAGATTTCAAAATCAAAATTAATGGAAAATGGGAAAAGAAGTAAATATGTATTATACTAAAGCAGGTAAAAGTGATGCAAGAAAATGAACATATTTTATTATTCATGCCCTGAACAGTTCCTTTCCCTTGAAGAGGGTCATCAAGAGATACAAGTTCTAAATATAACAAGTCAAACGTAATCATGTGTTTCTCACCACAAGAGTCATGCAAATGAAGGACCTATGCCTATGAAGAAAATAATTGAAATTGAAATACTAATTTTAAAAATGAACTTTTACAAAAGAGTATTTAAAATATGTAACTCAAAACCTTAAAATATATAACATTGATACCATTGTATATACCATTAATAAACAGTCACAGCCCCCATTATCTATTGGAAAACAAATAAACCCACATAAACCAAATACCAAAAAGAATATATGTAGCAGTATGTTCAAAGCTCAGACTTTTTTTTAATGGCTGAACAGACAAGTCTATGACAAGTTCCTAGCCTGCTTTCAGATCACATTGGGGTTTTCAATTGTAAGGATGAAAGTCAACCAGAAACACAAGTTTTTATAATTATTGTCTTTAAAAAATACTGTACTGTTTAAGAAGATGCAAAAAAAAAAATAATTCAAGAAGCATTTACATTTAATTTTGGTTACTACAGTTTCTAATCAGAAAAATGCAACTTGAAGTTGTTAGCACATCACAATGCCACAGAGTCTGCACAAATCATTAATCTGAATGTCCCCTTGCTGACTTCCTGTTGAGCTCAGGAAAAATGATATGCTGTTTCCTATCACTACATCTTTTGCTATTAAAATACCTTGATATGTTTTTCTACACTATAGAAATTGCAGTAATGAAAAAAACACCTGGAATTGACTCCAATTCACCAGCACAGACAGTCAAAAAAAAAAAAAAAAAGGAAAGAAAAGGAAAGAAAAGAAAATTTCAATACTCTGAAAGACATTTATTGCAGATCTCATGCTCTTCATCCCTGGATGTTTCCATTCAGCTCTAAAGGCAACCTCAAGCATTTCCCACACCACCCATGACAGCTACTCCAAACTTCATACCAAAACTATAACCAAAGCCTTTCTGATATACATTGCTAGTGCTGCTTGTCAGCACCTTTGATGGATATACCCTTGGAGAGAAAAGCAAACATATGGCAGATGCAGAGACAGCGACAGAAATCATCTGCAGCTCAGCACTGCACTGCTTGGAAACCTACTGCTGCACCAGACCACTGAAAACCTTACCCTGACACACAGACTCAGAACAGTGCACCCAGAGATGCCACTTTGCATTCCTTTCAAAATAAACAGTCCTCATGTATATTAAAGTATCAATTTAAAAAAAAATTAAATTATTACATATTGCAGACTATGTTCCGGGAAAACAGGCAGAGCTAATTTTAGCCCTATATAGACAAGAATATATTTTATTGCAGGTAAATACAGTGGATTTAAACCACCTGATGAATATTGATGTTAACGTATGAAAATTCATAGTTTATATAGTGCATAGATAAAAAAGGCACACGCTTCTCTGCTTGTTATCTCACCATAAAATTCATCCTTTCCAAGTTGGGTAACACAGGGGAATTTCAAGCTTCAGGATTTGGCGTACATGTACCTCATAGATATTTTGTCCTCTGAATGGAATCTCTTTCTGGAAAAGTAGGTCCTGTGATAAACTACACAGTAAGATTTCCCATTTCTTAGGACATCCTCTATAAATGTAGATAGAGTTTGTCTCCTCTTCAAGTAGAACGCTAGTACATAAAAAATATTTTTTCATTTCCATTGTAACATTCCCTGGATTTTCTACAACCCAAGTTTTTAAAAGCAAGATTTAGTTCCACATTTCCATTAAAAAGTTGCTTAAGAGACTGAAAAAAATACTTATTCTACTTAAAAACTTGCCATATAATCTTTTTTGTGAAGAATTATTCAGACAAGCCAGGTATGCAAACCACCAGAATAAAATATCATGAATTTCTTCTAAAAGCAAGTTGAAATATACACACATTTCCTTATTTTTAAAGCTGAGGGGAACTTTACATTTAACAAGTAAATATGAAGTTTATGAAGCTTCAGATCTGAAAAAATGATGGAGGACATGTTTCTGGACCCTACTCTGGGAATTTAAAATTATGTACATTATCAAAAATGGTGCTGCATGCACTAATAGTGCTAATATTTTTCTTTCCATAGCACACATTTTGTGTGACCAATCCCATAAATAAAGCCACATTTCTGGTGATTTCTCATCCAAGAAAGCCTGCCCCATGTGAGATTTACTGAGAAAGATAGGCTTTAAAATTGATGGCATGCTGCGAAAATGTTAGTTTGTATATCATACATAGTGCTGTGCCAGTTGTGAATTTTGATTTTTTGTGTGATTTTGGCAGTTGAGAAATGTTCTGGCTCAACAACACCTAAGACACAAAAGCCTACATTTATCTACATCATGGGGGAGGCAGATCACAAAAACTACGTTCTGCTCTGCCTCATGTGTGTTTTCTCCACCTTCAATGAAATGAGTCTCAGCTGCAGGAGAACAAACCTCTGTGATGCGGCAGAAGATGACCTCGTCTCCAGGATCTCATGCTAAAAACAACAGAAAAGATAGGAAAGGCAGGAAAAAATATTTTTATGTTGAAAGCAACCATTCACAAAAGTTTGTGGACTGAAGGAAATCCTTCTGCTCACAGCAAAGGACCATTTTGGCGGAGGAGATATAGCCAGAAATCAGGCAGAAGCAACTTTATTACATGAGCAATAGCGTGCTCAGCTTGAAGGATTTAAGCATTCAGATTTTCAGAAACTTTGAAATACCTGCTATTTCTGAGTTCTCAATATGTCTTATAACCTCCACTCACTTTAGAAAAATTGGTTTGAGAATTGCTTCCAGCAAAATAGAAGTTTAGAAATATAATAATCTTTAAAGCCAAATATATTTGTTTTAGCAAATTCAATATAAATAAATGCTTTTTTTGATTTAAGAAACTAACACAATTAATTTGTATCTATTTTACCTTTAATGAAGGTTTACATCTAAAACTTTTCTCCATGAGATTGTTGGCATCTAGGACAGCATCATTTTCTTAAGAATCTCACCTATCACATCTTCTGAACAGCCTACATAAGAGTTCTTTTAAATTTAATTTTAATTAAGTTTCTCTGTTTACATGCTCTCAAAATATTCCACAGAGCTCTTTATTCCATATATAATAATTTTATGACAAATTAAAAGATGAGCATATCCAACTATCCATATTTGATCTAATTTCCATCTCCACTGTGCATATCCCAGCTGTTTTTACATTTAATATTGGAGTGAGAATTAGCCATACAACTTGCCTCCCTACATATTTCTTCCCATCACGAACAAGTCCAGTCATGTATCCCTGAATAAAGATATGATGTGTTCAACACAGTGTTTCAAATGCAGTCTTTAAATGAAGGATTCCTATGTTAGTTAAGTTGTAGCAAGGAAGAGAACATCAAAACACAAGTTAACTGAGGGGACTTCTTAATTCAATCTGCTCTTGTCATCAGCAACTGCATCCTGTAGCCCTGCCATAGAGTTTCCTCTTAATTCTAAGTGCTACAAAATGCAGTATCTAAACACATGCCCAAAAGGCCTTGCTGTTGGGAAACTGTGGGCAGTCGAAAAAAAACCCACCCCAAACCAAATCCCAACAACAAAACAACAAACACAGGAAGACATTTGGTTTTTTTAATGAGTTACAACATACCTATTTCTTGGACTAGAAATACATTAAGGTTCCTTAGAATGTTTTGATATTATTTGAGAATGACTATTTAAATTGTTTGTCACACTGAGCAGTTTTGTAAAATGCTTGTAAGATACTGAAGATCAGATCATAGAACTACTGCAAGCATAACTGTAATAGATATTTAATTAGGGGCAAAAAACAATGCATTGGGAAGCATTCATTAGTTAGATGCTTTGAGTCAAAAAGAGGTTTTAAAAGGCAGTTTAAGCAGCTTTATTTACAAGATGTCACTTTTTACATGTGTTGGCTAACTTGTTTTTCCATATCAAGAATGGTTGTGATTATTTAAGAAGAAACCTTCGGTTCTTTGATCTCGGTCACATTATTGTGCCTTACCAAAACAAAACAAAAATTAAAATTCCATCACCTGAAATGTGGTGACTAAGAAGTCACCTCTGATACAGTTCCAGATGCTTTCACTAAACTGCAATGGCATGCTCTTACAGGGAAAGACATATGACTTCCCTTGTACATGGACTTCCCATAGCACTGTCCATCAGCACTAGGTCTTTGCCAATGATTAATTCTTGTCAGAAAACATCAAATAGTAAAAATTAAACCAAGTTTTTTTCTAGATTACCTAACCAATTTATTTTACAGAATTTTCAGCCAAAATCACTTCTAATTGAAACTATGTAGGCATTTTAACCAGACTTCTAAATGAAAGGAAGTGTCAAAACTTTTTCTGGCTTCCTCTTTTTCTCATTTTTCACACCTTCGGTAACAAGAGACTATTTACGCTGATACCAAAACCAAATCAATTCAGAGCAGCAGGTCAAAACCACATCAATACAATGGCCAGGGTGTAGGTATGTGATTGCCAAATTATGATTCACAGCTATTACCTTACCTACAAGATCCTCTCAGGTTGCTCATTTCTCCCATTTGCCACAATTCTGTCTTCTCCTAGGCTGATTGGAAAAGCAACAAATGATGTTGCTTGCAGCATCCTATTAGAGTGGAAAAACTGAAGATCTCTGTTTAAAGCATGAGATTTCATTCAAGTTACTGAAGCAGGAAAACCCAGATAATTCAGTATCTTCTCATCACCCAGTAAATCCTGCAGCAGCAAATTAAGGCTGTTAGTTAAATATTTGTTTTAATGTGTCTTGGAGTTTTGGAGTAACAAAGTTGTGGCTTTGTTACTCTTGCAGTTAAAAACTTTTTTGCTACCAAAAATAGAAACCAAATAATCAAATCTCAGTTGGTTCCTGTACATGTCTATTTCCAGCAATTAGTATTGCATTAGTAATACATTAAAATTCTCCACAAGCACAATCAATTCTGAAGTTAGTTAAATACTAAGCTTTTCCTCATTATAATGCCATTAAGGAGGGAAGTGTCTCTTGATGAGATTAATGGACTCCTGCAGAAATTTGTGTTAAGCACTAGTCCATTGCTGGTACTTGCTTTTTTGGTGGCAGTTATCTTGTAGCTTTCAGGGATCTTTTCCTTAAGAGTCAGGAGACCTTTACCTGGCTCCAGTAACTTTTAACTTCTGCAGCTGGGTGAACTGGGTACTGAGCTACCTGGCACCTTGTTGAAAGCATTTAATTATTATTGACCAAAGTTATCCTACCAATAGGACTGCAAATCTACTGACTTCTGTGGTGCCTGTGGGAGGGAACTGTTCAGTTAGGGGGAGGAAAGTATTTCTTTGCCTTGATTAACAGAGATGAAAGTGACAGCGCTGCTGAGAAATCCTAGGCAATGGCCATGGTGATGCATCTCAAAGAGCTTTACACTCTTTTAATGCTCTACTTTTATTTTAAAGCACCTCTGAATGGCTTCTTTTCTCATTATGCAGTGGGTCTTCTGTGTTGATTTTTAGCTTGCAACTATTTCAAGACTCACTTTTGTAGACTTTCTTTTCTTGTGGTTACTGTTTTCTTCTGCACTTTCAAGAGGTCTGTTGGGGCAGGAAAAGAGACTCCAAAATGTGCATTTCACATTGACAACAAGGTACGGATGGGGTTTCCAAAAATACTTCTCTGGTGAAGTCTCACTGGCTTTATTAGGAGCAGGATTGACACTTTGCCCTTTGGAAAATTCTGCATCATTTGTGGCTGCCATTGCAAACTTGACTCCTTACTGTCACAACCACAGAGATATGTCTGCAATGTTTGGAATTCCACCGAGTCTATGGGTGCTGAAAGAGGCCACCATCAGAAGCAATCCTCTGATTATCAAGACACATTTTCTTCAGCCAGCAGAGTTTATGCACTCACAACCTGATGCTTCCCACTCAGATGCAGAAGCTTACATTTGTTTTGCTCATGTTTATGAAGAATTCTGTGTTTAAAATTTTAGTAGGATTTTGAAATGGATTCGTGAAAGTAAAAGCAAAGAAAGTATTGTGGCAATGCACTTACAAGTAAAGACACACATGCTAAGTCTGGTTTTCAGGAAGGGATTTTTGTCACTATGCTGAAGATACACGATACTCCTTCAAAGTTGCCTTAAAAGTATTCTCAGTATTAGCATAAAGAAATTCTCAGTATCAGTTAGAAAGCTAAGAACTGATTGATAACAATGGTAATCATAACAGTTTAATCAATAATGAGGTCATTAGTATTTTGGCTCTTTGCCAAACCTGCAGGAAAAGGGGAAATAATACAGACAGTAGGAGTATTTTTTCTTCAATTTGTGGTATATAAAGCTTGCTAGAAATGTGGCCTCATTTTAGAAGGCATACCTGACATTTCTTAAAGGCAAAATTAAATGGGTCAGAGAAAAATAATCTTGAAAAATTTTGATGCCATGAGAATTTAAAATTATTGCTAGAGTCTGTGTCTTATCTATGACAACAACAAGAACCTGGAATGTGGTCATTTTGGCAGTATTCAGAGCCTTGACTTGTCAGGTTACTGCCAGAACATCAAAAGAATAGAAAAGCTGAAAATAACAAACCTTTCATCTTCCCCCTCATGTACTGCCGTGACTTTCTTCCCTCTCACACTCCAGGAAATCAAGTTATGGAAGCTGCTGGTTTCCCTGTGTCTGAAGCACATTTCAGGCAGAGTTTTACTGTGCAATCCCCTCTAAGATCTCTTACAATACTGTGCAATCACCCAAGTTTTTTGTTACACTTTGAATTTGCCAAGCTAGTGATTTTCTAAAAAAAAAAAGAAAAAAACCCTATTCTATTGAATGAATATTTAAGACAAGATGACTTTTTTCCCCCGTTTTTTTGAAGTTACCTTTTCTTTTAAACCCTTCTGAAAATCATTCTTCAGAAAACTTTCACATGCCTTCCCTTTGAAGTGTCCTGCTTACTGCAGTGTATATTTCAGGAGCTCTATACCTCCATGCCTCTTCTGCACTGGGTATACATGACAATAGTAAAGAAAATGTCACCTATGCTAGCACTTCAAAAGTGTTCAAACAAAATCTTTACTCAATTGGCTGGTAAGAAGAGTGCAAGTTTAACAGTTTGAATCATTGAGTAAGTAAATGTTTGAATGAAGATTAATGAATCCATATAGAGTTGAAACAATAAGTGCAAATGTTAGCACTTTTCTTCGTTTTCTTCGTTTACAGTTCCTTAAACTGAGGGTTTAATAGAACTATGTAAAGGCTCAAATTAATTTATTTTCTGAATTAATGTTCAAAATGTTTACATCTTCCTCTCTTCCTGCTCCCCTCCTTAGAACGAGCAGGCTGGACAATAATATCAGGTAGGGCATGATCATTGCTGATCCAGTGGCATTTCCTTGAGCAGAAAATGTACCCAGGTTCAGGAATTTTAACTTTTGGAAGTGAAAAATTTCCATATTGAGCTACTCACCAGTCAGCTACCACAATGTAATCTGAAAAAGAGGAAAGGAGGATGCCCCATTGCTTCTTACTGACCACTGAGAGTGAAAGAAAGAGGAAAAAGTGATGGAAAGGTGTTGGAAACTACAGAAAATGAGTGGAAATTTTGTTAAGGAATCGAGCATAGAATAACAACTGGATTAAAGTTGATTTTCCACCCTATCCTCCAAGAAAAGAGAAAGCTGTAAACATATAGAATACCTCAGACTGAAGGAACTTTTCTATCCACTGAGTACTACCTGTAGCACTCACACCAGTAATGCCAGTAGCGTTGGTACCAATAATATCAACAATTTTGTGCTTTGACATAATCAAAATTCTTCAGACACACCGCTCATACACATGTTGAGGTCCATCAAAAGTCTGGTGGAGCCCCTTAAAGTGGAACATCCCTTGTTTCAGTACAGCAGAGGGAAAAATGCTAGGAAAACTTCCCCTCTATCTTTAAAAATGTGATTTAGGAAACAGTGAGAAGTTTTCTGAGTCTGAATTTTTTTGGATTACTGGCCTGACTTAGTAAAAAAATCCTTTGAGGAAAAATAAATTAGAACTTTTACTTCCCATTTCAAGCTGTGCTTGAATTTGCTATTTATTTTGCTTTCAAATTGTTTGAATAAAAATTTATTTATCTCTTTTTCTTTTTCTTTTTATTTTACATACAAAGCATTTAATTATTTTTTGAGGCAGGACTAAATAAAAACTAAAAAGCAGACCAGAATTTTGTACCCGTCAGTCAGCTCTTAATGCTACCAGTAGGAAAGGATAGTGTCTCAGAGGAAAAGTGGACAATCAAAACATTTTTAATTTATTATTTATTTAAAAAACTGGTTCAGCCAACTTATTTGTGAGTAAGTATATTATAAACAAAGTGGCTGTGAACATACACAGATATTATTATAATGAAAAAGAATTCCTGATGTTTTCCTGCTTATATTATGATTGCTAAAAATTTATCTCTGCTTTCTAACAATGATTACCTGTTACAAGGTAATCTCTTCCTCACGGAGCAGAAGAAATAAAAGTAAATGTAAAAAAAATCTAGTAATAAAACAGGAAAAAGCAGATTATATTACCACTTTTATACATAAATTGTTAATGGGATTCGTAGCTACAATAATGGGACTGAGAAAAAGATCAGCAAATTAATTTTAATTAATTAGAATTAACCTCAAGGCATTCACATAAATAAGGGACTGCTTTCTAGCATCACCTATAGTATCTCACAGTCAAAGCACATATCATGTAGAAATCTAGCTCAGGGCCAGAGGAAAGAAACACAGTATGGGCTTGTCACAACATCTAGAGAAATGCAAGAACAGAGAAACAGAGGTAATTACCAGTGTAATAGGTATTAAGTATTGTTATTAGTGGGGAGAGAGTTTGAGGCTATCAGCTTTTAATTGGCTCAATCCTAAATTCACTGGAGTCAATGAAAATTTTTCCAGCCATTTCAGCAGGATTTGGAGTAGTTTTCAGTACCTTACAACAAAGATGCAGTTGCCAAAACAATTATTTCCTCATTCTTCCTAGTAAGAGTCTTCTGGATAACCTTCAGTGGCAGTTGGTGCTTCTTAAGTTTGAGAGTTATTACTGAGGAAACAAATACTTTCTGAATGGACTTCCTCAGAATATGGTCACTGAACAAATAACAACAGAATTATTTTTTATTGTAAAAAATAACCAAAAAAGCATCACTGACACCTTTCTGTTCTAATTTCTGCAAGAATTGTCATTGCAATATTTAGAATGCATTTTGTTTATAAAATGTGTGCAAGGATGCATTATTTTAAAACACATTCTATGCAAGAATATCACTGGAGATAACCACTTTTTTTTTTATTAGTAGTAAATCCTTGCTCATGAAAAAAAGACCTTTTTATTATACACTTTGTGTAGGTATTGCACAGGGAAGCTGTAAAGAGACCTAGCAAGCACTTTTCTAGCCTCCAAACAATCTCCACATTTCAAACTATTTGTATCTGAGCATCAGCTCTCCTTTGAGAGAGATTTTCTCCATCACTGTTCTGAAGGCATGTGTTACTTAAATGTTGCAAAAGGGAAACATATGGAGAAGCAAGATGAGGAAGTACTTAGAAAAACCTCAGCAATAAAGTAGAGGAAATAATAGCACAGTCTTAGCAATAGCACTGTTGTTCTTGTTTTCATGACGTGTTTGTTTAAATAAATAAATATATATATATATATATGCATGTATTATATCATGGTGTCTCTACCATCTGTCATTTTGGACATGTAAAATTCATGCTCAGTTCTTGAAAAAGAAGTTGTATGTAAGTCTGCTTCTGTGGGGGAAAAATCCCACACGAGTATCTATTTCAAAATAGCATCTGAGTGGAGAAAGATGAATCCTCAATAACAAAAAAAAATATTTCTTTCAGCATCTCAAAGGAATGTCCCAAATTCAAGGTCTTCTTGCTACTATTTGCTGATTTTTGTTCTCCTGTTAGAACACAAGGAATCTTTTGCCCTCCATTAGCTACAAACTTCTTTTAAATCTCTCCTCTGAGCAACAAGGTTTTCCTGGCATTTATTTGTAAAGTTCTGTGTCGTGCAGGAGAAAGCACAGAAACCTGAGTAGAAGCCAATGTAATTTTGGCTGATGAATCTGTTATATCATAGTTCTGGAGCACCCACATGGTGACAAAGCCTTGCTGGAGAGAATAATATGAAATTGAAAAATTTTCACATGGAAAAATGAATGAGGTCTGCACCTGAAACATAATAAAAAATTACAATATTTATATTATAAAATATAATGTCCTTGGGCTGGATTGCCTATGATAGAAGTATAAATTTTTAAAGGCATAGAAGTGCTCTGGAGATGAAGCAGAGAAAAATAATGTACACAGGCACACATGATGACATGTCTTGCATAAAGTCTAACTAGAGGTCACTTTTTAAAGTCACTTTTTTTAATGTAGATTCAACTTTTCTTATATCTGTTAAAAGATTCAAAGGAAAGCCTGAAAAGAAGTTCTGAATGGAGCCTCTATATAGGTCAAGGGAAGCAAGAAAAAGGATAGTACAAACAACATGACATTTTATAGATTGCTTTCAAAGAATACCTCTGGTAATTCCTAGCTCTTAAATCAGAATGGCAAAAATCTTTTCCTTAACTTTGAAGACACTCACTGATGTGGAATCTTCATTTTTTTTTCATTTTTATATTTATATCTGATTCAGTGGAATTTTTTTGCATTATCCCTTGGTTATGCCTCCAGTTCTGGCAATATCTGTCTCACACTACATTAATTAAAGATTTAATTTCATAAACTTGTTCTTTCTCCCTCTCTATCCTCTGTTCTATATATGGGTAAGGATTAGTAACAGCAAGGGCACCATCAATTGCTGTGCCATGCTCCAAGCATGGGAGAACAGGCTGAGTGTGATGCTGCGTTTTCTGACCCGAGAACATCACCTTACTCAACAGGTGGACAGCTAGTGAGTTTTATGGGATGAATTGCATCCCAGGAATTGTGTGTATATATATGTATACATACATACATACATACACACACAGTGCCTGTTAATGTCTAAGACAAGCCTTCTGCTGTAAGATGGGAATGTAGCACCCCAACAGGACAGGGGAGCCAATGCAGAGAGGCTGCCTCCTTCTTTTGTCAAGTTGGAAAGGCAAGAGATGAAAAGCAGAGTAAACAAGTACTGACAGAGCTAGGAGCAAGAAAGATGTATATAAATGAATAGCTACACAAAAGTGTATGCTAGTGCCTGACTGTAGACATGCAGATTTAGAAATTATTTAATTCAGTTGTCTGGCAAACAGTTACTGTGCAGAAAAAAAAAATATGTTCAGAGTATGAACAGAGAAGAGATAATACTGACAATGTCTTGTACAAAGAAAAAGTTATTCTCAAAGCCTAATTTTGCTGGTTGTCCAAACTAGTTACTACTTTTCCTACAAAGGAAAACTTCTTTTAGGAAATTCATAAGGAATTATCTGACAGTTTTGAAACAACATAGCATTATTCTTTACTGTCACAGACTTGTCACTATGTGGCCAGATCACCGAATGCTCTACCTACTGTTAATGGATATCTTTGATTTGCTTCTAAAGTGCCTGAAATGGGTATTAGCCTGCTGAGAGTCCTAGAACAGCTTTACAGAAAAGTAATCTTTCTTCAGTAAAGACACGTTATCCAGCATTAGTCATATCAACAGGTATTTCAGACACATTCAGATGTTCAGTTCCTGAGATTTGAACCTACTTGATCTGAAATTTTTGGCAATGTTGGGGCAGAAAATAGCTTCCTTTGAGAAAGATTTTATTTTGCTACCTGCAGCAGCTTGAAAAGCTTTTAACTTAGCAAACATTTCTGGGAGCAGGACCAATTATTTTTTTCCCTGTGTTTTGAGCCCGTATGTGATACTTAAACACATCAAATAAGATGCTGTCCCCAAGAGCATGTTGGCTTTGTCACACTGAGTAATCAGGTCTTGTTGATTTTTGGAAGCTGTCTGTTGTCTCAGGAAAAGAATCCGCAGGTTTATCCGACAGTGACAGATGGTTTGGTTAATAAAGGTGGCAGCGACTCTGGTGGTGTCACAGTCCTGGCAGCTGGGACTCCAGGGCACAGCACGCAGCCGTGCTGAGTCCATGCACTGTCAGACACCCACGTGTCTACAATCGCCTCACCTTCATTCTGTCTGAGCTGTTAAGAAACAACTTGCCACACACCATTTCAAACGTTCCTAAGGACTCCCTTGCCAGAGCAAAGTTTCCTCCTCTTCAGTAACACAGAAGAAGCAGTGACTTACTGAAAAGGCTGCTTTCAAAAACTTGCTGGAGGAGCAGAAGGCACAAGCACCTAGCTCTTTCCCTCTCTATCCTAGTACAATTATAAAGACTCTTCAGGGTCTCTTTTCCCACTCCTTGCAAACGCCTTTGTCACTTCCTCAGACATACAGCTTCCTCCTTGGACATGTCCACACAATTCAGAAAGCACAGGAAGAAGATAAAGAGAAGAAATTGGCATTAAGTGATTCCCAAGCAGGTTTAGCAGAAAATGTTACCACAAAATGCTAAAGTGTCAAAATGAATGTGTCAAAAAATGAGTTTAGGGATAAATAGATGGGTAATTATAATTATTTAATTAATTAATTACCAAACACGGAGTTGAAAGACACCATATAACAGATTAAAGCTATCCTTCATAATTTTCAAAAGACTCCTTTTAAATAGACTTTTCTTAATAAAAGGTAAAAGGTATCTGTGGTGAGAAAAACAGGCCTTCCAGTCTAGTTTCTAAAAAGTCAAAATGTAATTATTGTTTTTAGAAAAGTTTTGTTTCTTATGTTTCTTTAAAATAGTAATAAAGGGCTCTGTATCTTGAGTATCTAGCAGAAATTTCACCTTTTGAAACTCATGAGTTTGTAATCTTGTATTTTTTACATATAGAAATAGGACACGTGTGCACAGTTACATAGCATGAACCAGTTTCCAGGAAACCACATCCATGAACAAATGTAGGCAGTAATTCTAAAGGGAGCCTTATAAATGCTTTTCCAAATATTCTAGGGCCATGGTCTCTGTTCCTGCCACATTGAAAGAGGAGAGGTAAGCAAAAAAGGTACTTCACAGAATAGGAACTCAGCTGTGTAGCAGTATAGTACCGGAGACTAGCAGGGTTTAAATATTTAAATAGTAGTCTCTTTAAACCAAGAGAGCAGTTTTAAAATTGAATGGTTAAATTCTCCTTTTCCCTTCCTCTTTTATTTCTTTTTAATGACATCTTTAATTTTTATTTTAAGCCATATCCTCAGTGACCCAATAGGCAAAAAGTCTGCAAAAGCCCTTTAAAGAATAGAAATTTAGTCCCCACGGCATTTCTGTTCATCTTTCCAAATACTGCACCATGAATCTGGGTCCCTCATTTAATATAAAGGTGGAACAAGATAACAAGATACTTGTATAATGCAAAAAACCCCAAACCAAATAAAAGCAGCTGTTTCTCTTCTACCCACTATAATCTCCAACTTTCAATTCCATTTTGTAATCCTATGCATTGATAAAGTGATTGAAGGCAAGGGATTTTTTATTCTCTTACCTTTGCTTATGGAATACGAGTAAAATTACTCTGAGCAACACAACACGTTTCTCCAGGTGTCTTCTGTTTCCACTCCTAATGACAGCTTTCTGCAAAGTGCCCCCTTTGAGAAGATGGACAGGGTTATTTACAACGTGTTTACTATCACTTCTAAAACAGGTGTTTCACTACATCTAGAAAAAAATGGCCTGTCTTATGTAATAATACATTTCTTAAGCCTTAGACAAACTTCAGCTAAGTTACCTATCAGCACTAATGAGATAATGAAAAGAATAATTGCCCTCATTAAAATTTCACATTCTTCTTCTATCCATTAACTCCATATTGAGAAACTATTGCTGCGGCGAAGGCGTATTTGGCCTTCAAGGGCAAAGAAGGTCAGAGTCCGGCTAGCTGAGGTTAAGGCCGACACCCAGCTGCATCCTGCCAGCACCCCTCGGCGTCGTAAGGCCTCAGGCTGTGCTGGTTGCGGACTGGATCGCTGCTAATCGATGAGAAGGATGGAGCTGGACACTCGCTGGGGGTGAGACAGGTTTATTGGAAAGCCCACGATGCCAGCCAGGGAAGGACCCCCTGACGTACCAGAACAAAAGGTGTCTCAGGGTTATAAAGGGAAGGGGGTGGATCCGGGAGGGGTTTACAGAAGACCAATAGGGGGAGAAGAGGGGATGAGCTTAACACAAATGACATAGTGGAGAGCCCAATAGGTACCAGGCATGGGAGGGGCCCCGCGACCACAGCCAACCACAACCCCCAAAGAGGAGAAGCTTCTGGAACACTAGGTGGAGTGGGGGGGTGATTGACTTGGCCCAGGGAGGAGAAAAAGCATACATATGAGGGAAAAAGGGGAGGAGGAATTATATAACCTAAAAGATTGACAATAGTACTGGCAGGGCTGTGGCGGGAAAACTGAGGAGGGCAGAACCATTTTACACAAAATGGGGGGGAGCAGAAACATAAAATGGGGGAGGAATTAAATGAACTTAACGAACACACTACAACATATTGCCATGGAGGATAAAAAGATAATCACATGGAACAGGCTGCTGGTTTATGAACAGTCATTGTCCTCACCCTGTGTGTCTGAAGGAGAAATGGTCACCCAACAGCCACTCCTGCAGCTGAAAGAGGCTAAAATTCAAAATTTGCATATTGCAACACTACAGGGATAAATAGTTATGTCTGTTTATTACCTTTCAACTTCACACTAAAATGTAAAAATTTACAAATAGTATGAGGAAAAGTTTGATACACTAAGATTCACTTAATCTCTTTGGTAAGGTGGAATTCAAAAGTACCATTTTTTGTGGGAAAATACAAGGAAATATCTCTGAAACTGAGTCAATACTTCAGATGTTCAAGAGATTTACCAATTCTTATCTTTTTTTCTCAAGATTATCCCAGGTTTATTACATTTTGGCCAAGAAATGATCAGCCCCTAAGCTCACTCTAAGTCAATGTTACATCTAATTAAATTCCCAACACTTCATACTTCTCCTCTAGCAAATTCACAGGGATTAAACACATAACACACAGGGGCCTGGTACACCTCAGACAGGTGCTTTTACCTCTATTTCCCTTTTCCAAGACCTGCTGCAAGGTCATCTGCTTTCTTTCCCCCCTGCAAACAAGCTTGTCTTCTCCTTTGCTCTTCAGGATACAAAAATCTCTGAGCTGAAACCTGAAATACCATTTTAAATTACAGGAAAGCATTCACAACAGATGAAACAAAGAGAGATGAGAGTTCCATCTGGAAGGACATTGGTTAACCTCATCTACTGCTCACCTCACAGACACTGCACACCTCAGTTAAAGAAGTGCCAGTAATGCTGCAATCGCTTTCACATAAACATAAAAAACAGGAAATATTTTAAAATATTTACAATTCCTTTCTTCGGGTAGGAGACAAGGTAGAATATGCAGGAAGATGGCCTATATTGCTTGTTGGTAAACTGCAACTCAAAATGTATTTGCTAGTTCAATTCCTGTATCTAGCTGGGCAAACATTAAATGCATTATGGGATGCTGATTGTCATCTTTGTTTTCAATTGTTAAATGACATCACAGATCATAGAACAGCCTGGTTGGAAGGGACCTTAAAGACCATCTGGTTCCAACCCCTTTACTATGGGCAGGGACACGTTCCACCAGACCAGGCTGCAGTCCCAACATGGCCTTGATAACTTCCGAGAACTTTGTCAGTGCCTCACCACCCTCACAGTAAAGCATTTATTCTAATATCCAGTGTAAGCCTCCTGTCTTTCAGTTTTAAGCCATTCCCCCTTGTCCTGTCACTACATGCTCTAGTATATAAAAAATATGCTAAATGATACTTTGAAGGCTGTCATATTTTGCTTCCAATTACAGCCACTCCTGTAGGAATTCAGTGAGTGGTGAACAGCCATGGGACTGGCCCAGGACATTGCCTTTGTGATCTGAGTTAAAATGTCTGCTGTTCCTCACCCCTCCTACTCCCCACAGCACTGAGTTGTAAGTACCAAGTCCAAGTATGGAGTTGAAAACCCTGAATTTACAATGGAACCTTCCAAAGCATTCAGATTCTAATTCTTGGAGAGAATTCTTTAAAAAAATTACTACAGATACCCCTATCCCAGGCTCATTAAATGTTATTGTTCAATCTAGGAATATTTTGCCCCCCCTAAGATTGGCTAGTTTTAACAAACCATTCATGTTGGAGGGGTTTTCATTTTGTTATCTTAAAAAAAATAAGTAAGGAACAGATTTTTCATATTCATTTGTCATTTCATGAACTAAGGGCTCAGAAATTCTGGACTATTACTTACCTCAAAAATAAATTTCATCCTTACAGTCTCATGTTAATTTTTTTTTTTTTTTTCACTCAGAAAAGTGAGGACAATTCTGCTTCAGAGAAAAGCTGCAGTTTAAATGCAGGCATTGGCAGGTGAAGTGTGTGGGTTTCTACTTACCTGCTTGTTAGTCTTGGCAAAGAAATGAAATTACTATCTGAAAAGGATCACAGCAGTGTATTGCACCTTTCACACTCAGCAGAGCCATGAAAATAGTGAGAGAAGAGAGTTGCTTTTTTCTTCATAAAACATCTGACTTACTCTGACAAAGATCATGACACATTAGTGGCTGGAACAAGACTGAAAAGAACAAACAACTGCTACGCATGTTATTTTTTTGGTTTTTAACATTCAGCTCTAAATAATGCCTTCCTTTTGCTGTGTATAGGTAACAAAGAGCTGCTCAGAGAGGTTTTTCTTGACTAAATATCTGAAATAAATAGTAAATAATGTCATACCATTAAGCTAAGTCATGCAAGGCAACAACATCACATTTTAAAAGCCTCTCAGAGAGCTCTCTTTCATCTATACTACATGAAAACAAAATCAATTCTCCTTAAAAATAACATAAGTGCTCTCGTAATTGAAGCAATCTTTTCAATACAGCTTGTGCAGTGACAGGAGAAAATGCAAAATATTTTTTATTCTCTAGAAAATGGCTCAAAGGCAAAGTGAGCATAGCCCTTTGAGACCTGCAATAACCTACAATGAGGGCAATAGCCATCAAACAGAAAATATAACAGATGGTTGCTTTACTCTCAGATACAGGTTACTGAACAGATGCCTTTAGGGCTTAATATTAGATACTTTTTCCCTTTCTTCTAGACCATGGCATTGGTTTGTGCACATGCCATTTATAAAACAAATGCAAAACACCATAGGGAAATGAATAAAGTTTCAAATGGCAAAATGTCAGCAGAAATACAAATTTACAGAGGATAATGTGATTATCAATGTTGGTGGTATACCCTGAAACATAAGCTTACCCTTTACAGTACACTGTATCTATCACACATTATTTTGAGCTATCTTACACAGTTCAAAAGTATACACATAAAATCTGTTATAAACCCTCCATTTCTTTGCCAGAAAGGTCAACCACCCAATAGTGTAAAAGTCAGCTCTCTTGCTTACCAGGTTTAAACACTCAAAAGCAGCAAGACAAAAATAGAGAAAAAAAAATTGTCATACACAGCGAGGAGGGAGATTTCTACAACTACCTAAAAAGATAAAGCACACAGAGATATAGATCACACACTGGTAAAACAGATAACAGCAAGAAAGATTATTTCTAACTCCTCAGGCTTATTATTTCTAACTCCTCAGAACTACAGAGGAGGATATTTTAGTAAATATTTCTTAGAACAGTATTTGTTTTGCTAAAACTGTAGTAAAAAAGTTCCTTCCTTTTAGCCCAGAAAAAACAGTGTTTAACAAATAAACTGGGCTTCCTTCTTTAAAAGAAAAGGCACATTGATTGCAGTAAAGAAACATTCAGATGGAAAATACAGTGACAAATGGACATCACTGTCGCTTCTACCATTTTGGGGAAGGAGAGGAAACTCTATTTTTAATAGCCTGGAGGACAGTTGGAGAAAATACACATGGATAGTGAGATACCAGAAAAAAGATATTGTGTGACAGAGTATTTGCTGCAGCTTATACTGCTTTGCCAGAAATGTGGTGTCAGAAACACCACAAGGAACCTTTCCCAAGTTTCACAGAACTTTTGACATGATATATTTTCCCAGGGAAAGTAGGATAACCTTAAGCTGAGGATGAATAGACATGGTTAGCTTTCATTTTATTATGAACTTGTTATGACCTTATATATCCTATTTTCTCTGCCTCAATTCTCCTTCAGCATTCAGGCTACTTTCCGACACTTTATAAAATGGTTGAACACTGTAGCATTGAAGGTTGGTGGAAATTCAACAGAAAAGCAAATTTCAAAGGTTGCCCCAAAAACTTTAAGCACCCTCAAGGAAACAAAGTAATCTAGGGTTAGGGAAATTCTATAGCTGTCTAGGCTGTTTTTCATCATGCTTGAGTCACCAAGACATTAGCTACTAATCAGAAAAAAATTATTTTTCTGGATGCCAATTATTAACACACTGCCATCTTTGTCACCTTATGTGAATTATTAAAACAAAACATTAAGAAAATTAATCATAAAGGAAAACTCATCCAAGCTACCATACAGAAAGTAGCCTACAGAATATGCTTTCTTCTTCCTTTTCTCTTTAACCATCTTGAAGTATTCTCTTTCTGTAGTAAACCCACTGACTTTACTAAGACAATTCAGTAATATAAGGATTTTACATAAAGAAAACCTGATAGATTCATTCACAGCAAAACTTATTCCATGATAGAGACATAGCTACTAAAGGCAAATTCTGAAAGATAACTGATAGTTGTTTTAATTTTAGTCCGAAGATGGAAAAGACCCACTCAGATTAGCCAAAATAAACAAAGTTGTGTCAGCTCTAAGAGTAGCAGGAGCACTGTGCTGCATTTCTAGGCCTGTAAATACAAGACAAATATTGAGTAAGTGGAAGAGAATTGTAAGTTACGTGATCATTAAGTAAGGGTGAGAAGGACAAAACTGGAAAGAAACTGGCACCCAGGTTAGCAGGTTTGCACTTGGCAATGCTCTCAAGGTTATATATTGTAAATACCTGAAAGATACCCTGAAAAAACCCCAAGGAGTTGCATAGTGATATGAACAAGCCCTTGTAAAAGGAGTTGAATTTAGCATACAGTTGGATCTACTTTGAATGAGGAAATTCCTAACTAGATTGTTCAGATTTCAGGCACTGAAAGCACAGCTTTTTCTTGCCTCCTTTTCAGTACGAAATATTCCAAGACATGTGAACCCTCCCAAGTCTCCTTTATTTTATACCTATATACAAAAGGTTGAAAATATGAAATGAACATAGGAAACTCCTTGATTTGACAAGGAGTTTGATTCACACCAACCTGCATTGAGCCAGCAATATAAATAAAATTCAGGGTCTATTTGCAAACAAGAAGTTCCATGGCTGGTGATATAACCCATCACCAATTACATGCCTCATCTAGTTGAAGAAAGGTAGGCTGACTTTGCTAGGGAAGTGCAGCAACTTGAGCCTGCAGGGACCATTGATTCTGCATGTAAAATATGACAGCAGGCATATTATAAACTGCAGCACAAATTTAAGATGTTAACAAATTCTTCTTTTCCTTCTCTCCTCATCACTTCTCACTCAAAGCATGTACTACATTGCAGATTGCAAATAATTTTAGGGGTGGGGGGTGAGAACATCTGGGTAAAATGATTGCCCTTTTTCTGTTTATGTTGACATGCACTCATTTGTGTGTTATCAGACTGTTTCGGTGCTCTGCTTCTAAGGAAAATAGTCTGGTTGTCTTCTGAATCCATTTCAGCTTTCCAGAGCTAACTGCCTTACCCATACATTCATTATTCTGTGCTCTGCAGGTTTTACTTGGCCTTATTTCTCTGGATTTAGGTTGTATTGACTTAATTTCTTCACTCATATTAGCACAGTTAAAGGTAACATTGTTAGTACTCAGCCCTTTCCAGAACAAATGTATTTGGTATATTATTTTAAAAGCCAGAAGGTGAATAAAAATATTTTAGAGAAGCCACATATTGGACACAGATTTCAAACAGAGTAATAAAGAAGGATTCTAAGCCTACAAATTTTGTTTCAATCCCTCCTTTCTTGTCCTCTCTCTTTTTATATAAATGCTTTTTTACCTAAGAGCAGGTAAGCAAAGATGCCTCATTTTTTCTGTTGCAACCCTGCCCTCTATTATCTAAAAAATGCCTACTGATATGAAGCAATAATCCATACCAACAGAGCATAAACTGGATTAATTTATGCATCCAGAATTCATCTAAGACTATCTTTTTGTTGCACATAGGTAAAAGCTTACAAAAGGAAAGCCTTGTAAAATCATGGCTCAAACCTGTTGCTATGTAGAAAAGGATTATGTGAATGTGACTGAGCTGAATTAGAGGTGGAAAGACAAGTCATGTCACCATTGCCTGTTCACATCGTGGTGTGTGGTGGTTGTTTGAATTATGTTTGTTATGATTTAAAACTGTGTAACTGATAAAGTAAACTGTGTAACTGCTTTAAAATGCCTGGTTTCTGCAGAAAAATGGCTCTCCTTTGTACCTGCAAAAATGGCTCTCCTTTGTACCTCCCTGAGAACTCTGCATTGCTCTGCTTCACACGCTTTTCTTTAGTAAACCAAATAGCAAGAGTTAAAGTGTTCCCTATCGAATTGGTTTAAGTAGAAGTGACAATACAATCTCCAAGAAAGCATAGGAATGATTTCTACCCAAAAACCATAATCCCATCATAGTCCCTCAGAGCTGTCAGGACAGAGCACCTGAACATCTCTGAGATAGAGGCAAATGTATCTGACAGTGTCTGTGGTACCTGGTGCTCCCTGCATGTGATGCTCTCATGACCACTGTGCAGAGGTCATTGAACTCTGCCTATGGGGATCCCCATACAGGATGTTGCTTGGAGGCCTCTTCTCCTTCCTTTTTCTTCTACTTCTCTTCATTTTTAATTAGGAACAACAACAACATCATCTCCAAGAAAGCCAACCCAAGAGCCCTTGTCAACCTATTACTTCAAGAGCAGCAATACTGGGAATTGTGGCTTATGCTTCAAAGGAAAAACATGAAATATTATAACATATGTATGGTTGGCCGAAATATTATTCTGCAACTGATACACTAATTACTGTCTTCACAATTCCTTTTCAGAAAAACTTCTGCATAACACAGAAGAGCTAACGCTCTACATGACAGCCTTATTTGCTACCAGATACATGGCTGAATCTTTGCCTATATAAAAATTACTTCAGGGAATTTGTGTCTAACTAACAGGGGAACTATGGCCTGTCTTCTTCACTGTTTATGACTCTGCCAGTCTTTGTGTCATTTGCAGAATTTCAGTTCTCTTGGAAAAAACCCCAATGAATAAGAGGAAAAAAACCCCAACCATAAATAGTTTATATGGGTGTCCAGTAGCAAAGAATTAATGAAAGGTAAAATAAGAGATGCTCAGCTGTTTCTCTACCAAATATACTTCAATTTTCCCTACCAATTAATTTCATCAGTATTTACAAATGCTTTATGAAAAGATTCATACCATTATCAATCACCATGATTCCTGAGATTTTCCTCCACAGAAATGAATATTTGACTAATCCACCTAAAATCCATTTCAAAAAATGTTGGTTCAAAATTTTTTCTTTTAATAAGATGTTATTAGTTGTATAAATTAACAAGTCCTTTTTCTTTAACTTCTGCGAACAATTTAATATTAATTCATGTAGATATTACTGCAATTCTTTTTGAGCTGAGAATCTTTTGAAAATGTATACTTATTCTCCCAGGGTTCAAGGATAACCTAAAAAATGTTTTCTATCTTTTATACAAATGTCTTTCTCTGTGTCTCTGTCTGTTTCCATGTCAATATGTTACTGCTTTGGACTCCTTTTATGCCTGCTACATTATTTAAAAAAGGGAATTATGAGAAGCTGAATTGTCTGAAAGTTAGTTCAAAAGTGTTATGGCAACTTCAGTGAAAAAACTATTGGCTGAATTTACACCCTGAATAACCTCATGGGTCACTTTCAGTGATTTTTCTAAAGATGTATCTGTGCTGCTGAGAGAAAAAAAAACCTAGCAAAACAGTAATACATTCTGTGGTTTTGTAAGTTCCATCACTGAAACACAGTTCAGGGCAGCAGGTGTGCTAACGTGACAGAGGAGAGTTTTGCTCATTAACTTCAGCAGTTTAAGTTAGAATAAGCTTTGACCCTACAGCATTATCTTCTAATCTTTAGATGAAAGCAGGAAAAGCTACTTATGATATACCAGGAAAGAGAAACAGATGTCAGCTGCTGACCACAAACGAAGCCTTTGATATGCCAAAAAAAGGGAGCGCTTTCCAGAAATTCCTATTACCTCTCTTTTGTGCACATATCTACTTGCATGAGCCCAAATATATGTTTTTTTTCATTCTGGGTTAAATGTAAACTCTAACCTGTTTCAATTCAGCCTTCACACAGATAAATCATTTTCTGCAGTGAAGGATTTTTCAAACTGATCCTATTTAAGAAGTGTTATTGAACTTCACAAGAAGAATGTATCTTCAGCATCAATAACTTCAGCAAACACCCTATTCTGCTGTCACAGCTGTCAATTCTTTACAGCTTATATGTTTTTGCTACCAAATATTAAAAAAAAGTAACTAAAGGAAAAACATGTTCCTTGTTCAGACACTCTCACATATAAGCCTTTCTTTTGTGTTTTTCCTTCAGCTGAGATCTCATTTCAGGAAGACAGATGAGGAATGAATACCACAGTCCAGCAACTATTATAAATATTTCACCTACGTTTACAGAAAAAAATAAAAACTTCCTGTGCCCACAGACATTTCAGAAGCTTCTTGAAGGCACTCTGTCAGACAACAGAATAATGTAAACAACAGATGAAGTAGATCTGTGTTCAGACCTGAAGTACTGCACGAGGACATCCTGTTTGTCCTCAGTTCCTGACATGTGCCCAATAAGGCAACAACTGTCCAGAGGCACACAAGCAGAACTTCTTTTTTGTGAATGCACATAAAAATATGTATTTTAACAATAGGAAATGCCCAGCTGCCATAGTTACCAAATTCAGAGAAACAGTCATTCAGCCCAACATTTCTTGGCTATGCTCAAAACTGCATATGAAAAATCACTGATGTTCTATACTTGTCTCAAAAACAAACAAACAAAAAATTGAAGAGGTACCTGGGATTCCATATGAACCTATTTTTTGAGTTCCCATTTAAAGCCAGAAGCCTTTACCATATTAAAAATCTACCAAGCTGGAAACAGCAGATTAAACTCTGCTGTGTGCAGGCTCAGCACAGGTAGGACTGTTCTGACCTGGCACAAGAGTGCCAAGTGTCACAATTATCTGATTTTGCCATAAGTGTTGGAGAAGGAGCACGTTTGTCCCCATCCTTGACGGCATGGCATGGTTACAAGGAGGCTCATCAAGGCTGCTTAGCAAGAGCTTGTTGAGAAGAGCACCTTGTTACACAATCACCAGCCATGGATGAAGATACAGACTGGGCTTGAAGGATGCACGCATCTTCTATGTTATGGATAGATTTTAATAATGTCCATGTTTATTCTCCTTCCCTTTAATATGTTTAGATGAGAAAATAAATAGAAAGGTAATATGATAGCAACAAAACAGGCACATACTGTCAAAGTTTTTCTGTACTTAAGTCAATAAGCTGGTGAAAAAGTGTTTCTAGAGGTTCTGTTTTCATTATTCACCCCTCAGCTGGCATTAATGACAGGTCATAGTGTTAATGCCAGCCTGGCAGTAACTTTGGTGTTTCATTTCCCTACAATACAGTTTCACAGAATTTTACAGAATAGAGGCAAGGCAGAGCCCTTGAGGATCAGGACTATGAGTCCTGATACTTATCAGTAAGTGATACTTGGAAGTAACATATCAATGATTTAAAATATGGATTCAGGGGAAACAGCTTTTGAATACTAGGACAGAACTCACATCACAAAATTCATTTTTATTCCCATCAGACCCATTCAGATAGATGCCTTTCCTGCTACTAAAGGGATCTATACATTCTTATGACCACTAGCTCTGACAGTTCTTCTGAGAACTATTTCTCCCAGTACATCATCATAAGTTTGCCTTTAAAACGAGTATAAGTATCTAAGCCTGAAATATGCTAGACTGGCAGTTAAGGAAGTTCAGAGGAAGAGAAAAAGGTGCTAAGCCTGTCAGGCTGAGACAGCGGAATGTTAAGAATGCAGTTACCTTGCAAATCTGTCACAGGAGAAAGTTAAGCAAAAAGCAGCAATCTTCTTGAATTCCACAGTAAATCTGAGTGTGGAGTATTTCCACTAGAAAAAAAAAGTTTATAAAGCTTTTTATTGAGACCAATTGAGAAATTGAGAAATTATAACATGGTAAGCCCAAAAATGTCAAGGTCAGGTAATGATTTAAAAAAAAAAAAATCCAGTAAAATTGTCCCTCCATGATTTTAAAGGTGCCAAAATAACACAAAATTTAAAGCTGAAGAGTGACTCCACTTTGAAAACTACCTGAGAAGCCAAGGATTGAAGTTCATGTAAATATTCACTATCAAATTTTGAGTCAGAATAACTGAACAAGAATGCATAAAGCATCCAGGATTTTTTGCTTCAGTGCATGTGTATCTGAATAAACAATGTCTTTTTGATAAGAGATTGTCTTCATCTGACTGGAAACAGTGTAGGTCAGCATAATAAATGATCTTTCTTTTTTTTTAATTGTAGGTTTAGTACCTACTTGCCCTGCTCCCAGCCAGGACAGGTTTAATCTTTTGCAGTAGCTAGGAGGGAACAGGGCTGGGACAGGGATGCTACCTCATGTCAATGCCAGGGACAGGGAAATCAACTCTCTTCCAAGGAGAACAGGTTCCTTCTGGTTAAAAAAAATGTGGCACAGGAAGATGTCTGGTACTGTTTATTGCCATGGGCTCTGCAGTGAAAATTCTTGCCTCTGAATCACTTATGTCTTTTGTACACTTTTGTTACTAATACTTTTGCTGTTACTGTTTGTTTTCTTATCTCATTGCTATTTCCAGTAAATTGCACTTATCTCAACCCATGCTCTTTTCCATTTGTCTTTCCAGTTGGAGGGACAAGGACGAGTGGGACATGTATTTTTTCTGTGGGAGTACTTAATTGGAGAATCCCATTCCTAAACCACAACACTGCTACATGTTTCATGTTAACAAATGTTAAACCAGATAATCACAGAAATCTCATTTCAATGAAGCTCTTTGCTGATGGCCTTAGTAAACCTTTCAAAATCCTCACAACTATAGAGAATACAAAACCCTCTCCCCAGAGGTGTTTTTTTCCAGATTAACACATTTGTACATGACACACATTTGGGGAAAGCAAGCCTCAGACAATAGATTTAATCCCTTACTCTCTCTGGGCTTCAAACTTCATTCACTACAAAACAATTGGAAGAAAGGTCAGTCAACCTCCTAAGGGAAAATTGTCCAGCTCCCCAGTAACTGAAGGACTGGTAGATAGAAAGAAATGTGCACATCTGGGAAAGAGAGTGGCTAAGAAGATTTTGATTTCCTAATGGTTTTCATCTAGAGCTAGAAGTGCACAAGCAGGAAAGCACGTCTGGCTTATTACATAACAGCAAGATGCTGGCACTTCTTTGTGATCAAGTTCTCATTTCACACACCCAGACTGTAAAATCCTACATGCCAATGCATTGCTCTCCCACCTTTCTAAAGAATTAAATGTGTTAAAATTAAGCATTAGGCCCTTTCAAAATTTTCAAATCAAAGTGCTTTAAATGAGAGATGAATTGTACCATCTGGCTTAGGGAATTCAAATGACTTCCCACTCACATTTGGTATTTAACTATAATTAGACCAATCTATCTGAAACTTTTCACTAGACAAGCAAACCTGCCATTACACCCTTGTCCTGCATTTCTGTCCTTGCACATCATGATGCAGTCCTTAAAACGCAGATCTTTTGTTCCCTTGGCATCCATAGAATATTTTCACTAGCAGAAGTTGGATATCTGGAACAAAAAACATTCTCTAAACCCGCTATTGGCTCCAAAGAGGAGTAGGATGAAAGCTCCCATTCAATGCAACTTCATCTCCCTGCAGCAGAACAGCCTGGGGGATGAAAAAGCCACTGAACTCTGTTGGGTGTTGACAGCTGAGCAGGGCTGCAGTGCTGATCTACAGCTGAAGGGACACACTGCCCGTGGACTCCAGAGGTGGCATGTGGGAACAAATGTGGATCCCACATGTTAATGTCCATTTTAAATTTGATTTTACAGCACAGCCATCTTGTCACAGCCCAGAATGAATATAAATCTGCCTATAATAGATACTCATTGTTTCTCTGTAAATATATTCTAGACATCACATAGAGTCATTTGCAAGTAACTTCATTACGGGGCATTTCCAAATGAACAGAGGAAGAGTGATTTTATTTTAAGCTCTTTTTAGGCCATTTAATTTTTTTTTTTTTTACAGCTATTCAGGTCTAAAAATGTGACAACTTGCTAATTATTATGTGTTTTTCTTTCATTTGACAGGCAATTCAGCTTTGCAAGGCTGTGAAGACTTCAGTGATAAAATGTTTTTCTGCATGTTGTCATTAATTTTTTCTTTTGACTGCAAAGCAAGTGAAAGTTTCCAAGACCCATTAAGGACTTTTTGTTTTAGGATGGTAAGAGGACTTAGAAATTTGCTTTCTTGCCTGTCCAAAGTTAACTTATCAAGATACCACAGGGGAGACTGAGGTTCAAGATTAGCACTAACAAATATCTAAGGTGAAGGAACATGACCTTAGAGGAAACACAACCCGCATCACTTAGATTACAAGGAATTTATTAAATGCATCCTACAGAATTTAAACAATAAGGCAAGACTCACTTTTACTCAAGACACTTTTCTATTCTGTCTCAGACAAAAATACTATTTACCAGACAATGAGGAATTATTTTCAAATTGGGTAAAGACTTCTGTTTTGCTTCTGAATCACAAAAACTTGCAGAGCTTAGGCCAAAAAAAATCTGGTATCCCATCAATCATCCCTTTCCATGGAAATAATACAAAAAGAGTTTCTCTGATGCTTAAGCTGCCACATCACATTGTAACTACTCACTTAATCAGAGATCTCGCAGCATGCTGCCAGCCCCAGTCCCTGCTGTCGTTGGAAAATATGTCCTTTTCTGTCATAACTGTGGAGTTACTCAAATCCTGATTCTCTTTACTGCTTAGTCACAATAACCTTTCTTTCTAGACAGCTAACATACAATAAATATTTAAGCAACCTAATAAAGACAGCAGAAAAAAATCATCCAAAGATTTCTCTAGTGATTTCATTTGTACTGGGAAAAAACCTGCTATTGAGAGTCCTTGTGTGTAAGAAATGGGGAGAGGATTCCTTTCTCCTGTGACTGTGCTTCCTAGTGACATTTTCTTCAATATTTCTGGGTGAAATCCAAACTACTTTTGCAAGTAGTCCAATGAAACTATGGCTATCTGTTCCTGAATGGTGAAACTAAATGAAGCTTTTAATCCCAGATTTATTTTAAGGTCAGATTGGTAGTGAAATAAATCAAGCAGGAGGAGAAAGAGAGGATGCATAGACACAAAACAATGACACAAAAAACTTTGCAGTAACTTTCACAAATATGGAAATGGTAAAACATCACTACTTTTTTTTTAACTAAAAGAAGAAAAAGCTAGATCACCCAAAAGTATCAATTGAGTAAAAATCATGAATTAGAATAAAGTTTTGTTGAACAGCAGAGATCCACAGCCTGTAGTACTCCTTGACAAGGACAAGAGTTTGGTTGTATTATTGAGTTAAAACAATAAATGGGACATGTTACACAGAACAATTCTATTTTTGGGAGAGGGAGGTCTTGTAAGTGTATTCATATCAACTTCTGGCCTTTCAATTCAAACTTCTTTCTATAAATCTCATCTTCTCCCTGTATCCTGTCCCCCAAAAACTCCCTTCTCCC
Organism: Zonotrichia leucophrys gambelii; assembly: GCF_028769735.1. NCBI lineage: Eukaryota > Metazoa > Chordata > Aves > Passeriformes > Passerellidae > Zonotrichia > Zonotrichia leucophrys. The sequence continues at coordinate 19,909,628 of NC_088173.1, read as the reverse complement.
CAGAAAAGTAATGAAAAAAGTATTCTCTGAAATTCACCAAGGATCAACAGAAACTCTCATCAAACAGGAACATGTGTCTGCTTTATGTATGAAACAGTTGGTTACTCTGATCTGCATCACATCAACACATGCATGCCACAGAAAGATCTTGGCTCCATTTCAGTTAGTGCTGCTTAAATAATGAGGACCCTAAATAATGCAAGCTGTTTTCCAGCACTCTTTAACAGGAAACAGGTGAGGAAGAAGGGTTGCCATGTCCTACCACTCTCTACAGCTCCCTGGAAGGTGGTTGCAGTCAGGTGGGAGTCGGTCTCTTTCTGCAGGCAGCAACTTTCTGCAGACAGAACGAGAGGTCACAGTCTCAAGCTGCACCAATGGAAATACAGGTTGGATATTAGGAAAAAAGTTTTTAATGGGAAGAGTGATCAAGTACTGGAGTGACTTACTTGGGATGGTGGTGGAGTCACCATCCCTGGATGTGTTTAAAAAAAATTGTATGTGGCACTCGGTGCCATGGTTTAGCTGAGGTGTTTGGGCATGAGTCAGAGTCGATGACCTTGAAGGTCTCTCCCACCCCAGTGATTGTGTGATTCTGTAAATCCTATCTAAGATCAATGACTAACAGTGAATAGAACATGTTTTTCTTACTTGAGTTTCACAGAATTACAGAATGGCTGAGGTTGGAAGGGACCTCTGGACATCACCTTGTACAACCTTCTGTTCAAGCAGGATCACCTTGAACAGGTTGCCCAGGACCGTGTCCAGATGGCTTTTGAATGTTTCCGAGGATGGAGATTCTAACACTCCTCTCCCTTCATTACAGAAAAATTATGAAGCTGCCTTTAAAATAATGCAAAAAGGAATATAAATAGTGTTTTGTTTTTCTTTAATTTCTAAGGAAGAAAAAAATCTAAAAATTTTGCCAAAAAGTTTTGTTGCATTTCAAAATTGTTTTTAAGGTCAGGATTGCTGATGGTCAAGCTTTTAACAAAATTAGTGTTTTATATGGTCAGGAGAAAAACTTAAATACAAATACAACATTTATAGGTTTATCCAAGTTATTGCATAGCACACATATAATATTTAATATACATATACTTCTGCAGTACTTTGCACATTTTAAAAGCAAAATGGGAAATTGTGTAACTACATTTTACCAAAATCTGGAACATATGCTATATAATAAAAACTTTACTTATTGTAAAAGGTCTGGAAAACGTATGAGATTTCCAGGTGAGATTTGCATTGTTTTCTAGCGTTAGCAACATTAGCAATAAATTCATGTTAGTTACAACACTGCTAGCATAATCACTATGACATTGTAGTACTTCCATTATGGGATTTGGCAGGTGGTAGCAAGTGCAGTTTTAAATTAAATTAAAGTAGCTATAAGATACAGGTTTTGTATGTATACATTTCACCCACTACGAAAAAAAAAAAAGAAAGAAAAGAAAGAGGGAGAAAGAAAAGATAAAAAAATGTCTTTAAACTGTCCTAGTTAAAAAAGCATGAATTACTTCTTATCAAGTAATAAAAAAATAATTAAATAAATAAACTTCAAATACTTTCAAATTATCATTTAACCAGGATTGACATAAAAATCTAGGTTCTAACAGGAGTGCAGTATTAAATAATTTCTTATAAAAAAATAAAATTACATTTGAATTACTATAAAGGTCTTTTTCTTCACAACCATGTTAGAGTAAATTATCAGTGACTCCTTTATGTCAGTCAAATGCTATTAATGTCAAAAACGCTGGTGAAAAAAGCTCACTATTTTTTCATCCATTATTTTAAAATACTGCTGGATGAGATCCTTAAGTAGGATAAATCAAGCAATGGGACAAGAGGCAGTGGGCAGAAACTGATGCACAGGGAGTTCCATCTGAACATGGGCAAGAAATTTTTGACTGTGCAGGTGAGTGAGCACTGGAGCAGATTGTCCAGAAAGGGGATGGAGTCTCCCTCATTGGAGAACCATCTGGACACAGCCTGTGCCATGTGCTCTGGGATGACCTTATTTGAGCAGGGAGGCTGCACCAGGTGACCCCCTGTGGTCCCTTCCAACCTGGCCCATTCTGGGATTCTGTGTGACTCTTTTACACAGAATACCAACTCCAGCCAATAGGTCACGTAGTAGGCTTTTCCCTGAGGATCCAGATCTGGGTTTCCCAGTCCTGTTTGACAAGTAAAGGGTAATAAGCCCCTCAGGAGCTCTTGCCTACCAGGACATTTCCCTTTGATGAATTTACAATGAAAGTCAACAATGGCAAGACATAGAACTTGATTATTTGGACTTTTATACCAATTTGACAAATTTCCACTAGGTAAGCCTCCTTTCAAGGAACATTCCAAAGAAACAAGTGTGACAGCAAAGATGTAGTATAAGAGGGAAAAGAATAGTGTAAACTTTTCTGAGTCAATTGCTAATTCTCAAGGAGTACAAAGTAGGCCATCTGCTGCTACAGAAATCATGTGAAGAGTCATCTGCTTAAAGAGATTGATTGAGCATATGAAACTCTGAGACCAAGAACAACCTTGGAGCCTCCTGAATGCTTCCGTAATTCCTAGAAGAGTAGAATTTAATGACAAAAAGGATAAAATGAAGGTGTAGAACAGATGCAGATGCATGGAGAATTGATTTGTGCAACAGACAGCTATTAGCTGTGATAATCTTCAGTAGATAATAGCTTAAGAGAGCAGAAGAACAATGATCAGGCTCTTCACAAAGAAAAAGAAGTCTCACCACTTCACATTTGATTTAAAGTTTCACATTTAAAAATGAGAAAAAGGTATTAGTTTAGCTAAGTAAGAAGATATACAATTGAAAGTCATACCTGCTCTTTTTGTAGACAAGGCCAATTCTTCAGAGCATGTGTTGAATGCTTTGTGATCCTGCTAAGAAGATGCCACTTGAAGGCCAACTTGTAGATTAGGAGGACTGTATTAAAAAAGTTCAGATTTGGTTCTTTTCAACAGCTTCAATAGGGAAAGTCAGCATCTACCATGTGTTTTCATAGTTTGAATTAGAAGAATTAGAAGTCACTTCCAGTGAACCAATAAGCCTGAGAAATGCCTAGAAGCATATTTATAGAAATTAATTTTCTGAAAGAAAGGGCAGTCTTATAGGTGTCATTAATGGCTGCTGCTCTTTTTGTTTACTTGTTTGTGTAGTCCATGTGTTGACCTTCTGAATCTATTTTAGGCAAGAAATGACAGTACCTTGTCTAAAACCTGTATCTGGTCCAGTAAGATGGAGAGGAAGGGCCAGATTAGCACTACAAACAGACCATACCCTGAAGATGATGTTGTTGTAGGGGACAAAGAGAAACTACTGTCATAACTAATAATCCTTTATATTTGTTTCCACTTACATTTGTACATTTCTCTTCACTTTTTGCCATGTAGTGTCTGCTAGACAGCACTGCAACGCACCTTTACTAAGTCACAGCTGTGTGATGGTCTTCCATGGGGTAAAGGCAAAGCTCAGTGGACATCAGTTCCTTTGGTTCAATGCTTCACATCTTAGATGCTCTGGTACTCTTATACTGAGTTGATGATTATGTTTTGTGGCATGTGAGACTGGTCCTAAAGAACTCAAGGGAATGGAAGAAATTATACTGCAGCATATTAATGCATGAATTAAACACTCAAAAAATTTACATGTTGAGAGTATATCCATTGCAATCACTGTCTTAAGGGAGAGTGGCTGGAATTCTTCCCATGGGTACAATATAGCTTTGGCAATTTACAGATGTTTGCTCCATGAGCTGGTGAAATCCCAGAAGTGTTTAAATTAAATGTTGGCTACAGATTGATGCAGACAAAGGTCACAAAGCTAAAGTAAGTTAGTTAGTTTAAGTTAGGAGGAGTAAGAGTGGTGTGAGGCTTTCTCACTCTCAATATCTTACTCTTTTCCACAATTCTGTGTTAGCAGTTTACTAATTTTTTACACTTCTGCCTTGTTTTCTTCTCCTATTTAAGACTATTTTTTTTACCAAGAACTGGACAAAGAACACTTCAGAAAAATGAGAAACAAATCTCACAAGCACAGTATTTATTTCTTTTTGAGATAGATAAAATGGCAGGGAAAAGCAGCTGGCTATTTTGGGCTGGTACAACCAGGAGAAATTGAGAAGCTGACACACCTGACAAAGCGAATATCTTCTGTGAAGATGAAGAACAGGCACCAGAGGGGCCACTGTTGTGGGACTACCCAGTCTACATAACCTCACTATGCCAAAAGAGAAAAATCTCTCCCTTTCTTCCACCACACTCGGGCAAGCAGGAGCAGCAGCAGCAGTCCCACAAATCCCTTCAGCAGGCACATGCAGCTCCCCTTCAGCAAACACAGCCCATGTACAGTCCCTGTGGATCCTCTGTGGCCAGGGCAGCACAGCTGAGCCATCGGGGAGGGCAGCACAGAGATCAGCTGTGCCAGGCAGCAGAGGTTCCCAAACCCCTGCCCTGCTCCTGACAGCACCATTCACTCAAAGGACACAGGGGCTGCACAGTACGAGTCCTGTCTGCACATAGAAAGAAAATTTATTTCTGTACAGCAATTTATTTCTGTACAGCAATAAATAATAGAAATTTTGTGCAATTTCATTCCTGCTGTTGAAGATTATTAGCCCCTTTTTTTCCCCATTGTTATGTAATGGCATTCAAGAAGCACTAGAGTGGGAGACAATTTAATACAAACTGACCTCTAATTAACAGTAAAAGATGTGTTATAGATTTGAAAGGGGGGAAAAAAGAGAGCGTTTCTCACTCATTTTCTCATTAGAATTGAAATCTATGTATGGCCAGACAACAGCTAACCAGGCAGCTAGTGCTTATGCTGAAAGTCAGATCTATGAATCATAGGTGAATTGTATTGGGGGATCTACTCATTACCTCTTTGGCCCCTTAAGACATCCCTTGAGTCAATACTGATGGCTTTTTATCTTTACAAAACTGATACAGGAAGTCTACTTAGAAGACAATACTTTTTCTGCTATTATTGCTGATCCAAATTAAAGTAACTATGCAGAGAGATAAAATAGTAACACCATTTCCACTACATGAAAATCAAGCTATCTTAATGTGCAAGAGATACTACTGTCAATGGTATTCCACTTTTATGTCAGAATCTCAGCAAAGTACCATTTATATAAGCAAAAACTCTGGGCACTTCCTTGTACTGAGACAAACAAGCATTTGTAATGGATATATTAAAGTACATCTGGACAACCACCTGCTATAAAACTCCTGAGGAATGACAATGTGGCAGTAATGTCCTCAGCTTCTGGGCTGCTTAATGGTGCAATTCCTACAGATGCCACTGTGGGAACAGAACTCATCTCAGCATTTATGTGTAATTTCTGATGTGAAGACATGCTAGAAGGCTACATAGCCTAATAAAAACATATGTGGTGAAATTATGAGGGGAAAGAGTAACATGAGCAATGAACTTCAAATCCTCACACTTTTTAATTCAGTGACAGGATCAGCCAGCTACTCAGAGACATAAATGCTGTCACATCCTAATGTTTCTCCTGCCTTCCTTTCCTTTGGGCTTGCCTTTCTTTCAGCATTTCTGTCTTGGGTTGTGTTTCTTGTTTTTTTTTTTTTTTTTTTGTTTTTTTTTTTTGTGTGTTTTGGTTTTTTTTTTAACTAGGAATTGTCTTCTGATGAGCAAAGATTATATTCAGGTACATTACATTTTCAAGGCATAAATTTAAACTATGGGTACGTTTTCTTTTCAAAACTATTAAGAGAAATTAGTCTTACCTAAATCACGCATTTGAAGCTGCTTGCCTTCAAACAAGACTCCTTCCTATATTCTGGCAGGATTTCTAGGGACAGATCCTAGAGTTCTTACTTCTGAAGGGAGTAGCCCAACATTTAATTTCTGTCTTTCACTGACAACTACTCTATGTTTCCAAAAATGTGGGGTAATTGAGGGAAATAAGTTCACTTGCACATGAAGAAATACAGACTGGTACCATCATCATGTGCTGTTGCAGTGTCATTTCACATTGGGCATACTCTGAGTTACACTGACCTATAAACTGGTGACATCCATTAATCACAATGATGACACAGCACAGAGACAAATCTCTGCTTTGCACAAATCTTCACCATACTAAGCAAACGTGAAGACTTATCAATGCAAAATAAATACATAAACTTCCTACAGATACATTTGTTTTGTTCAGGTAGCTGCCACAGATTTTACAACAGGAAGAATTCTTAAGCCAATTTTAACTATTTCATACTCAACACAAAAATGTATGCCGCCTATGAACTGAGCATGGTTTTTACAGTATTTTTTTTACTTTGGGTGAATTGGCTTGGATTTTACTGGTGCCATCTGTAAAACCATCTCTTAAGTTTTGTTTACTTCAATAATGAATGCTTACACTGAAAAAACAAATAGAAACTGGACCCAACAGATTTTGGATTAAAGCATGTTTCAGTTCCTTAACACTAATGCAGCCCAACAGAATTAATGCACAATAATAAAATTTACTGCAACAGTATAATAAAACTGAACAAGTTCTGAAGATGTTTTGCATAATGCCCACAACCAATCAAATGTGACTCACAGTGTACTTTCAAAGAACTGCATTATTGTTAAGAAATAAGGAAAAAGAATCGTGGCACTGCGACTGCAAAACTGGATTCTTCCTATATGTTGCTATTGCCAGGTGTTTTTTAAAAGAAGTGAAAAGCTCAGTAATCTTTGCTAGTTTTCAAACAAAATCAACATATTTTAATAGCCAATACTCTCTTCTTAAACCCCAGACTCAAGAAATCTTCTTGTGGCCATCCAGCCCCCTAAGGCATATGGAATCAATCAGAAGCATCACATTTCCAGCAGAAGAGATCCAATCTCCTTTTCTTCACAGGGACCAAAGCCCAACAGACAATCTCACAGAAACATGTTAGTACACTAAGTCTGTAAAGTAAATAAACTATGGAAAGGGAAAGGAATTGGAGAGGCTTCCCAAAAATCTGTACTTGACAGCAATGACATGACCTCTAGAGTAGACCCCTCAGCACCTTGCACCGGGTACAGCCAGCTCTTTCTAAACTACACTTGCCTGTTGAGCAGAATAATGATCTGAGTTGGAAGGATGTGCATTAATTTTTTTTTCGTTTTTAAAAATTCAGCAGACTGCTAGATGCTCCAGGAGTTTACAAAATAGCTGCAAATGTTATGGGCAGAGAAGGTGAACAGCTGACCTCTCTGCTCATCTTAACTGATAAATTTCAACGACCTTGGTAAAAATGGTTACAGGTGTGAGCACCAGCTTTGTGCATGTCCCTGTCTGAAGTTTGGATCAAATTTTTCTATGGAGTTGTGTGGAAAGCTGGTGAAAAAATGTAAAATGTCTTGCACTATTACTAATACTATGGCATGGAAATTCTTTCTAAAAATAGGCACACGTATTTCACTTGTAAAACTCACCTTCAAGGAGACACATACTGTGCAGAAATCTCTTTTTCAGGATTTGATTCAATAGCATCTGAAATACAACAAAAAATTCAAGTAGAGGTCTCATCTTTCAGGCTAGGCAACTCTGTTTCCCATTCTTGCTCTGGTTCCTTAACTTCAGAGTAATTTCCACTGCCTTTTGACTGGAAGAATTTGCAAATCAGAAATCTGTACCCCTCCTGTACAGTAAGTACACAGACAGTGTGACAACAAAAATCCAATTGTGACATGAGGTTTAAATCAGCACATCCAGCATTGTATTTGCCTTCAGGAGGTGGCTGAGTTTTTAAAAACTTGGTTTTAACTACTCACCCAGTGGTACCTGGTTAAGTTAGAGATTCTTCCAATCCACTGGATTCTTCTTTATGTAACACCAATCTCTCTTCACACAGGAACTTGCTGACAAACTACTTTATTGTCCACTGCATTTGCTGAAATGAAATTGTGAATGATTTGCGACCAATATACTTAAATTAGCTGAAAAAAACAGTAAAAAGAATTACAGTATTTCAAATAAATTTGTGCTGCCACCACTTTATTTAAATCCAATTTCCAAAAGCTTTTAGTAATTAGAAATATGTTCACTGCTTTCAAAAGGAATCTGCAAGTAGAAATACTTTTAAATTTCCTATGAAGCATAAAGCTAATCTGCATCCTGATAAACTTTTATTATTCTACCCAGGTAGTGGAATTTTTAAGTAAGAATAAGAGAAATCCAGTTCTTGTTCATGTGCCCAAAATAGGCAAAAATTTTCCTACTATCATTATGATCCATCTTCCTCAGTCTTGTGCAATAATCCAATTTTCATATAAGCAAACTAATGACACTAACTCATTTCCTTCTAAACTAAGCACATCTGTGCCTTGACCCAAAATACTTATTTCAAGGACTATATATTTTGTTGCACTGAGCTTGGTATTCCTTCCTTTTCAATGAAACAGATTTGTAATTCCACTCCTTCTCAGAAGAGCATAAGGATTAATCACTCTGCCTGAAAATCTCCAAATGTACACCACAATCTTTGCCTATCTATAAATACATGTGTAGAACTGTAAGATCAGAAAAAACCAAAAAATGACAGCAACACTGTAAAAATAGTCAAGGGCTCCCGACTGCTTTCTGCATGACTGTAGTCATGAGGACAGACATCTGTGCATTTTATGGAAAGCAGGAAAAAGCTTCTGAATGGTCTAGATATTCAGTAAATTTACATTATCAGCCTTTGCCTTTATTTATTCTCGCTGCTCCTGATCTCCTGCATTTCTTTAATGCAGGACTGAAGTAGTTTCCAGTTCCTTGGGTATCATAAAAGGTAACCAACACTACTGGATTGATCCATAGACAGGTACCTATCTTTTACAAAACAAAAGGCTGTTTTCAAGGGAAGATTTACACTGCATCAGCCCCTTCTCTGGCTTTTCCTCAGGAATATGTAGCAATTGAATTTTTTGTTGTTGCTGTTTTAGTTTTGGACCACAAAAATAACTCAAAATTATCCATATTCCACACTGTCACCGTTCTTTAGTGAATTTAACTAACTTGACTTACTTCTGAATTTATGCTAAGTAGCTTTAATACTCAGGGACTAAAATGCATGTATACTCCTCTTTCAATTCAGTGGGGAATTTTCAGGGAAGAAAGAATATAAACTTCTTTCAGACTCTTCTGCATGACAGTTGTTTTCAGAAAGGTCTTCATACTGTAATCCCTTTAGACAAAACACATTATGAATTCTCTTTAATTCTAGTATCACAAGTTTTAATGAAATTCATTTTCAGTTTGTCATCTAATAACCACTTGTCACATGCAAAACAATTCCCCACAACAGTACTTACTGCATCAGCCAATAATGACAACACTTTTTCTTTAGCTTCTTTATTTAAAATCAGTTTATATATCAGTGAATTTCAGTCATAAGAAACCGTTCTCTGAAAAAATCCCACTATCATAATGGTAAACTCTTAACTGTCTTTATTTAAGAAAATAATACAACTATGCCTCACAAATTATGACCAAGCTTGAGAAGAAGTCTCTCTTTCTTTACTACGAAACGAAGACAATGTCATAAAAGTACATAACAAAGCTATAGAAAAATCAGGGAAATTACAGAAAATCAGAAGCTCCCTATGTGTTTTGCCCTATTCAAATATTTTAAATGAAAATAAAACATTAATGGCTTAATTCAAATAAATACATATTTTAATAGGTAAAATGTATCTGAAACATGAATTCTTTCTTCTGAAACATGAATTCTTTCTTCTGAAACATGAAATTCTACATTTCAGACTATGTAAAAAGTCAAAATGATGGGCTATGCTGGCCAAAGGTTGGTTACAAGAGTTTTTATTTTGCAAACTATACAGAAACAGTAAAAAAGAAAATGCATTATACTTTTTAATATTACATAAGATAAACATTAGATTTAGTATTTACCGTGTAGAAATTAATTCAAATAAGAATCTGATTTTCCTTTTATTAATGATGGGAAATCAGTGACTTATTTTTAAATTATACAACCTGCAGTAATACATTAGACAGGTCATGTCAATTTTATTGTGGGCAGAAGGAAAAAGATAGGATATGAATGAAGATGGTGGAGTCCCAAAATGTCTACACAATTAATTAACATGCTAACATAAATACAGTGATTAAAGTAATTTTCTCTACAGTCAAATCTTGAGTGCTACTCTACACAATAAGTATAATCTAGACCACATGGCAATTACATAATAATAGGAAAAAAAATTAAAATAATCCATTTTCTTCATTCCAGCAGCAGTACCTATACTGGTATTAATTTGGTAATTGGGTGTGCTTAGCTATTGCCTAACATCCTATACTGGTATGCATGCTAAAACCTCTCTAGTTCTATTTTGCAAGGCACCTTTACAATACGTTCTATAAGTTTCTGCACTAGTAACAGAAAACAACATGAATCAAGAAAAAGAGCAAAACTATTTCCCAAAATAAGAAAATAAAAAGCATCATTATACATTTATTAAAAACTACCTTGGGGCAAGTGACAATACTCTGAAATACAGTAATGTATAAAGGTAATAAACTTTAAGCAAATCTTTTTTTCCCAATGTAAATATTTTACTCTAGTCTGATTAGAGAGAAATACAGAGAAACCACAAAGGGTGAAGCAATGATTAAGTAAATAATGATAAAGCTTACATGACCTTGACATGAAACCAAAAAAAGGAAAGACAAGAAAATTTTAGAATTACAGAACTGGTGCTTGTCCATGCTACTGCTTTTGAAAATTCCTTTCAAAATATAGTCATTTCCTAATAAAAAACATAACTACAAATGCAAAGTAGGACTTTGCTACAGTTTTTCCTTCTGATTTTTCTCCATACCTTTGGTTAATTAAAGGCTGGTTGAGATGCTACTTGTGCACCAATGTTTTCCTACTGCAATACATTTCTGATTCATTAAATGGACATTTGCAGGGCCTAAAACACTGACAGAACTGAAGATAAGTCACAGTATACATTCTGAGGAGGACATGCACAGTTCCAAATAAGGGCAAATATTTTCTCAGCAGAATTTTGAAGAGACTGGTTGGCTTTTTAGTGTGTTTTGCACATATATATATTTTCAGTAGCACATAACATTTTTTTTCTTCAGGCTACAATTCCAATGTGTTTTCTTCAGCGCAACAGAATTTAAAAACTCAAAAGCACATGATATAATTATTCTTATTTAAACAAAAAAAGTCTATGACTCCAGCTGCAATGTTTGAAATAATCATACAAAATATACATATTTGTTAGAACCCTTTTGATCTTGGAGAGCAAAGGGATTTTATGAAATATCATCTTGTGAAATTTAGAAAGGTACAACATAGGGACCTCCTAATATTATCAAATATATCCATCATGATCATCGTCATCATCATCATCATCTCCTTCATCTTCATCATCATCTTCAATTTCATCTTCATCATTCATTATTTCATCTTCATCATCTTCATCGTCTGTCCATTCATGGAAATCACCAGAGGCAAAATCCCCTGAAGTCTCTAAATCAATAGCTAAAAAGGTATGATAGTTATAGAAAAGACTCACAAGATACCCTACATATTTATAGTATATTTTACATAACCATACAAAAGGCACATCAGAATATTAACTTTCAGGACAACTACAGAGTGCTACATAAAAATAAAATATAAATAATATGAAGATTCTTTTGTCATAAAAATCTACCTCAATACTGAATTAATTTCTCAGTGTTAACAAAAGGAGACAAATGTTATAGATTTGTAGAACTGTAATGAGTGCTAGGAACAATTTAAAAAATTTAAGTCCAACTTACAGATGGCAATAAGGACCACTGATAATATAACCTGACTATTTCTCACTTCTTACATATCATCTTGAATTATATCAAGCTGTCCATTTGTCTATAAATGATCCTGGATAAGATGGACAATAGGCCTGAGCTTGTACCTCAAATACTGTGTACAGTTTACTCTCTGCTTCAGGCTATGTGCTTTTGTTGGAGAAAAAGTGAAAAGGAGTCATAAATGACGTTTTTTAAATAAAAAGGAAAAGCACTTTTTTTTCATCTTTTATATCTGGGACATCAAATAAAGGTGACATGGGAATTCTTGGAAGAAGCTGCACAATGCTGTAGGGAAGGGAAAAATAAGGGAAGATTTAGAGTGCTAAAAACGTTTGGCAATTCCCTCAAATATAAACTGAAAAATATATCAAATCGAATTCACTTGCATGCTGATTACCCAAAGGAATTCAATGAAACATTATGGGACTTATCTAATGCTGCTCTAGAAAATTAATTTGTCCTGGGTTTATACACACTATGCCAAGCACGTGTAAGGGGTCTATTAATAGCTGACACAGTGACAGGAGTTCCAAAAAATAATGCAATAACAGTAGCAAATTATAATTTTTTGGGTTTTGTATCAAATTCCTTGTAGTTGGGTCCCACACTTCTCACTGAAGAAATTTAACCTGGCTGACAATCAAAGGGACTAACACGTCTAAACTAAACACCACATGTGGTTCCTGACTTACCACATTCCGCTGCGCCGTTTGTTCTGGATCCTGACACCTCATTGCCGTATCTGTCCACACACCAGCACTGCCCTAGGCTCCCATGGCACTGACTTGGCTTGTAGTACCCATCCTCATCACAGAAGGGGATGTACTGCCCTGAAAGACAGATAGATATAGATATATATGTTGAATAAGTACATTAAAGTCCATGTCTTGGCCAATGTCACAATTATAGCAGAAAGCAACTGGCTTTTCCTGTTTCACCATTTCAGACTCTGCAGTGACTGCTTTAGTACTAAATTCAGCTGACTCAAAGTGTCTGAATGGATCAAATGTGGGAGGGTAAATATCATGTATCAATCTTGGACTGATTTCACAACATAAAGTGAGCAATACTCCTTTAATTTTCTTGTTGATCCTGTAATACGTATTTCTTACTCCCTGCATATCTCAGTCCATATTTTCACTGGTGAAAAGGCTCAAATGTAGGACCTGTTCCTGACTGGGATTTTCTATAGATGTGGAGTACAAGCAAGTCTGGATAGTAAGGGCCAGACTTTGTGACTAACAAACTATCTACTACAAGGAGTTTTTGTGTTTAATATGTATTTTACAAACCACCACACACTAATATTTAATTATTCCACCACAGAAGACAAATGCAGCAGAACACAACACAAAAAAACCCTGTAAAATTAATATTAAATTTGCATTTATATGTACAAGAGGGGCTTATTTTGTGAGGCAATGACTTGCCTACAGCTGAATAATCCACTATTTATCACTTGGACTAAGTGGAGACCACAATCAACAAAATATTCATATGGAAGCATTTGAAGTGTATAGTTCTTGTTAGAAACCATCCTTATGAGAAATACAGTTTTGGCTGCTTCAGGCCAAGCCTTTTGTTTTACAGAGCTTTCACACAGTGGCTAGTGGTAAATGAAGACTTTACACTTCAGAAATATTGATGCAGTATAAACTGATTCACAACAAAGATTTCAATTACTTACAGACTATTACAGTTAAAGGTTCAGCAGAAATACTACTTTAGGAGTACCTTGTGTTGTCCCCTCTGTACTGTAAAAATGTACCTTCTATCAGGGTAATAAAACAGAAGTAAGAGCTTTTGCTAGGTAACGTAATAAAACCAAGTTTAATAGCTTCCAAAAATTTCATAAATTTTGCTGCTGAGATTTACTGTGGTCTATCTTCATTGGATTAATATTGATTTTGTGTTGCTGTTTAACTAGGGTTATTTATGTAAGTAATAAAACCTTCAAAAGAATGATCTATGGCTCACCTAGGAGCTTCTTTCCTCCTTGCTGCTTCTGAATGTTACTGAGTTCTGTCTGGCAAGGTGGATCTGAAAGGACATAAAAAAGGTTAAACAGGTTACACAGTATCGAGGACAGAAAGCGCATGACTACGTTTTCACAGTTTGCTATGTTGTAAGGTCACTCTGACTACTGATCTTATGAAACACACACATCTGAAAGAAAATAATTACCACAGCTTGCTACAGTTTCAGAATTATGAATCTGTGCACCACCATGGATATGTGCAGAACACCATTCATAGTTAACTCATCTCCAAGTGAGCATCTAGTCACTAGTCTGGAGGATTGAGGAATGCTAGACCAAAATAGTAACTCTATCACACCCTACTTTACTGCTCTATAAAAATCTCTGCAACTGTGAAGCTTGCCTCATGTATTAAGCTAAACACAGAACAGCTCTTTTAATTTCCTCCCTTTTGTCCTTTTTAGAATTCATGTTCCAATTTTGTATTCCATATACTACACTAAGAAAATAAAATCTTTTTCTTCACTGAAGTCTGCAAGATTCAATGATTCTCTGGCAACAATGTAAGACTGGATCCCATAGGTACAAAGCCCCATGTGCAGCAAACTAACTTAAAAATGGAGGCCAAACTTTAGATGGCTCTGAGAAACAGAATATGTATTAAAATTCAGTTTTTCATTATTCAGCTACAGCTGAATATTGGAAATACTGAATTCTACTTCTGAATAATTTGATTTTTTACTGTCCATAAAAGAAAGTCGCATTATGCGCCATGAATGGGAAGAAAATAAGATGTGAATGTGTTTACATCACTGCTCAGTAAGTGAAAGAATCAAAGACAGCAAAGCACTAATTAATCTCTGAACACTGGCATTGCATACCACATTAGACCATTATTAGCACCAGGCATTTCTCATTCTGAACCAGCAATAAAATTACTGAGTTTACTCACAGGTGTCTTTAGCCTGCACCATTCCCAGACAAAATCTTACATTGCATGAATATTAAATGCATTTTCCATTTTAGCAGACTCTGATCATTTATAATACATCTTTGCCATGTGCTTAACTCAAGGATCCCTTTTTCTCCATGTAAATAGAAAAAAGTGTTCTGAGCCGGCTGAAAATGAGTAAGACTGGCCCAGCCCATTGATGCAGAGCACAGGTAAGACCAGAACTCAGTCACTCTGTAGGGCACCCTGCTGACAAAGGCCCAGATGAAGTGGAGATCAAGAATACAGTTCTGATGAACACAGAGCCTCTTGGCTGGCACAACCAAGTTATTCCAACATACCTTTGCTATTATCTAACAGTGTAAATAAAAACTAGTATACAATAATAGTCCCTTACTGGCAGCAGGATGTTAATTTCTCTTGTTTTTACATTTTAAATAACATTTATATATGCAATACATTTAAAGAAGCTCATAAATGTCTCCAGTGGCCTCAACTCTGGTGGGCCTGGCTTTTCACACTAAATCTGTAATGATTCTTTTTAGAGTGAAGGCCTTAAGGTAGTCTCCACTTTCAGAACACTGTCAACAGAAGTCTTAATGCCAGAAGAAATTTTAGGAGTTGTCTTTCCAGACAATGAACCAATTTCTCTGTGTGCTCTTGAAAAATCACTGAGATTTGACATCTCTGGGTGGGCATTGCATTTTAATAATTAGGTCTCTGATTACTTTATGAGGCTACATGACATTTTATTTTTGCATTGTAGGAAATACTTTGAGGATGATCATGCTCGCAGTTTCCTTACCTTTCAAAACTAAAGTTTCTGTCTTTCCCAGTATTTGATGATTTAAAGTCTTAATGCTATAACATTCTGAGGACTGATTATCTCTTAAACTAAAGGTATTTTCTACTACCATTAATCAAATAAATTACAGTAATTTATTATACAAATATTACAGGTTATAAGCACCTAGGAACGGGGTGGATTTGGCAGGGTGAGGTTAATGGTTGGGTAATGTCACAGAACTATTCTATTCTATTCTCTCCTTTCCTACAAAAGAGATGGGAAATATGCTGACGAAGAAGAACTAGTCAAATAGGAAGAATACATACATTTTTATCCATGAAAAATAATCCTAAATTAGAAACATACATATGCATATTTGAGCACTAACATGTGGAAATGTAAAAATTATGGATGATGCCTAAAGAAAAAAAATCTTCTTTTATAGCTATAAATCTTTGGTGGCACAATTACAAAAAGGAATACCATTAACCAAGAGGTAACAAGGCAACATGAGGGAGTTACTTACCCAAAACACTCTTCGCAGAAGTCTTCAACATTCAAACTTAAGCTTTGCTTCTTAGGGCAAAAGCAGCAAAAACTCTTAACAATACTAAAACCACTCTGGTGCTTAAAACTGTCAAAGAGAATGGCAGGCTAGAATTTCAACCAATCCCTTTTGGCTTACAGCACATTCTTTTTCCTATCTTCCCAAATCATAATGCCTCCCTCTTTATTTGCAGTTTAGCTCCTAAGTTTGTAAAGTTTTTTTTTAAGATTTCTGAAATTATTTTTATAAAAAAGCAATCACTGGACAACTCCTTGAGCCAAACAGTTATTTTCAGGGAGGAAAAAAATCCTTTACAAAAATCAGGGTTGTAGTTTCTCTTGAAATAGCAATGAACCTGACATTAGTCTGCCTGAAAATCTGAATACAAATAATCTAATCATCTTGATCCTTATTCTACTTTGACAGATGTGGCAGGAATTGTCCTTCTGATAATAGGAGTGAATCATGACCCACACAGCACCAGCCATTCACAGACTGTCAGTGCTCAGAGCACTGCTGCACACCAGAGTATCCAACACTACTAACGCTGGCCCATCAGACACCAATAGCCAGTCATATCAACAAGTCCTTCAAGGCTAGCACAACTAAGCTTTGATTTACCAAAACAGCACACTAACAGATCAGCTGAAGTCAAACCGGTAGATTTGACCATTATTTTTAACAGATAGGTCTCAAGGAGCTATTACTCACATAATGACCCTCCAACTTTCAGATATTCTGCTCCTTACTCAATAACAAAACAGTGATTTTTCACCAATCAAGTAGATAATATTTGGCAGAGCCCCTAAATTCTGGATTATGGTCTACTGCAGAAAAGGGTGCAGTGACATCTTGCCTGTACTTGGCATCAAGCATTATAATTGTTGGACATCTGAGGTTCGTACTTCAGGGACTGAAACATCAATACTACAGTTCAAGAAGTCTGCCAGGGGATCTCATTTATGATCATCATTTATCTTGATAAAAGCATGTTACATCTTCATTTGTAACTATCTATAAATATATTTGAAGTCTTTGCAATCTTAAGACTGGCAAATACAAATCATGATAATTATCAGTCTTCTATAGGAGGGGCTGTTTTTGAAGTGACGAAGATGTCTTCCAGGTATGGCAGACACAAGGGCCTCTAAGAAAACACACCTAGAGAAGTGCTGGACTAATAGATCCATGCAACGGCCTATAATAAACAAATACTTTGCTGCTAAGCATTAAAACTCTCAGCAAAATTGGCTACTTGCCTACTCTGAATCAGTGATGCCACAAAACAAGGCTGCAGTAGTTCAGTCAATTATTGGCAGAAAAAAATTCAGCCCATAAAAAGGCCATCATTGCAAGCATTTCAGCATTTAAGTAAGCACTGAAGTGTCACATTAGCATTGAACAACTAAGGAAGTAAGTTCTGAAGATGGGTGCTGAAACACTTGCATGGATTGTTGAAAATAGAGGGTCACAGTGATCAAAGCATACAAAAAGACTTAAAAAGAACACTGCCACAGTGCAGATTTTGATGTATTGCAGAAATGCACTTTAATGCCTTGGATATATCTCAGAAATACTAAACTACATTTAAGGCAGAGTAAGGGCAAGAAAAAATTCAATAAGCATCACTGGACTATACCTAAGTGTTTAACCATTAGTCAAAGTGAGACAACTACTACAGGAAGATCATCTTCTCCACAAGAAAGATCTGACTTCAAGATTCATTAAAAAGTTGCCTATAATGACTAGGAGTTGTTAGCAATGTTCAGTAATAGTTCGAGTGTAGCGTAATCAAGCAGACAGAAAGAATGAAGAGTTTCAAGGATTTGTCTAATGCTGACAGTCTTGCATGGTAAAACTAAGATCAAAGATCACAGGGCTTCTCAGGTAATGACTCAAGCTAACACTATGTACTTTTAAAAAGCACAGTGAAATTGCTACCCCAGTATGATACATATGGTTGACTAAATTTTGTATTCTCTTTAGAACAACATTAATCAAGAAGAGTACAGTAAAACCACTGATCTGCCCAGAAAGCACTAAGCTCAATGAATACAGAGAACTGCTCTGCATGGCTTGAAGCATTCTGTTAATATCAGTTTATTTTAATAAACATCAGAAAGAAGCTGCTGAATTTCTCAGCTTTTCCATCTCCTTGCTATTAATAGCAAAGGCTTAGTTAAAGGCCTTATTTAGATCATTCCATCAAGTAAAACATAACCAGACATGAACCTATTCCACAGTTCAGCATAACAATGCCAATTAGAGAATTCAATGGATCACTAATACATATGGGAAGCAGGACTGAGACAGCTGTGCAACAGCTATAAGACATGACAAAATAAGACATGGCAAAAAAAACTAGAAGATTTTTTTTCTCCTTATATCAAAAAATGGAGAATACAGATTTTGATGACTGTTAATTTTGACGGATGAAGTGCATGTTTAATGTGCAAGGGTTGCTGAAACTCAGATTTCACTTCATATACAATTTTTAGGAGATGTGTTTTTTACCATATACTCAAACATACTGTGGTATCTAACACTATCTAATCTGTTTGAAATCAGCACCTTATCTCAACACATTATCAAGACAGTGGGGAAATTGGTAAAAAGAGGAAGGAAAAGCTTGATAATGTTGGGTTCTGCAATATGAAGAATCAGTGTCACTGAAAGATGGATCTGTTGGGGTACCATTAATAAAATTCCTTAGTGTTTAGATCAGTCTTTACAATACCATCCTCAGGTTCTAACAGTACACTGAGCAAATTATTGTGGTGGGTTTTTTTATTTTTTATTTTTATTTTATAGACAAATGAACAAAATGTTAGGCTCTTTAGGAGCTACATTACTTCTGGGATGGGTTATTGTTAATTTGCTAGTGTTGGCAGCAAGTACAAACATGCTTTTAAAAAAATCACACAAAAGTTATTATAAAACAATAAGGTGTTTTGAAAGACCTTGTTCGAAAGTTTAAATGTTAACCATTTAATAAGAAAGTTACCAAAGAAAAGATATCTGCTATTTAGCGCTTATCTACAGAAGTACAGCTTTATTTTTACTTAGATTTACAACGGGCAGATGTAGCATGATAAAAACCTTTATTTCCACAGAAATCAGAAGAAAATCATAAATGTTGAATGCTAATGTGAATTTATCATGAGAGTTTTAAGGGTACAAGTGAGAATTAAAAATTGATACCAAAACTTTCAAAAAGGCTGAATTAGCTTAGCAAACTTTCCACCAAATCAGTTTTATCTCCTCTATCAGCAGTAGTAATTTGAAGCTTAGTAGCTGCTTATCCTTTTAAAAAACTCCCTCATGTTAGTAAGGAAAATTATTCTTACCCAGTGCAGACAATATTCAATGAGTGAATTCCTTGAGACATTACGACTAGCTTGACTATATATCTATATCTAAAATTGTTATATATTCCTCAGGAAAATAATGCCTATAGGTTGTGTTTATTTGTCTAACCAAAATCACATCAGGACATTAACAAGAGATTCAATTAGGCAATAAAAACTAACTGGTTTTAGGTCTAAATGACTGGAAATAACTTTATCCATAATGTTCATTCAGCTATTTTATTAGGCTCACCAAACATTAAGATACCCTACATTAGTAATAAAAAAGTTTATTTTATAATGTAGGCAAAGTAGACTGGGAAAGAAATAATTTCAGTAAACTGTTCTTTATTTTCACTTCTTTCCCTTCATATACATACTAAATTTTGGCACGAGGAACAATATAGCTGTAAAAGCATTGGTGGCAGTGTTACACTTTATTTAGAATCCTTGAATTTCCAGCAAGCCTTTCTATTTAGCTTGAGTCATTTGGCTACTTTGTTTGGGGCATTTTTATTTCATTTTAGGTAATCACCATATGTCACAAACCTTAACACAAATTCATTGCACAGCATTCAAGAGCTTGGAGCTCACTGTAATCTTCTTAGTATGTTAAAAAAAAGATAAAGCCCAACAAAAAGGTCAGACATACACATATGCAGGTTGATCTCATCTCTTACCTTGCTGTCTTTGGAAGCAGTAGCACCACTCATTGTTAGATATCAAACTGTCTTTGTATGTGTCACAAGAATTGAAGAATGCCCTGGTGCACGGCTCATTCTTGTCAAGGTAAATGCTTCCAAGTTCTGACTGGTCCAACAACAGGTCATAGTTCGTATCAAGCCTATTAAACATCCAGCCTAGGGAGTCTTTGCAAATTGGCAAAATGCTGGTATCAAATCCTAAGAGACAAAACAAAAATAATCAAAAATTACGTAGGACGGAAGCTGGAGCAGCTGCTTATTTTATATTATATAGGAGGAAATAATTAATTATATAGAAGGAAAAAATTTTAAATTATATAGGAGGAAAGCTGCTGCAGCCACCACAAAAGAACGCTGCATCATAGAAATAGCTCTGGTGGTACATAGATGTCACAAACAGTATATGCTATTGAAATGCACATAGAAATTATATGTCAGATTCACTTTTAAAGTCAGTAAATTAATCTGCTAAAAAGAGTCAAATCTGCTACAGTCAGACTCAAAATATTTAGAAATATGAGTTTTCATGTCAAATGTTATATATCTAGCACACACATTATGTACAGTAATAAATGACAGATAATGATTTCCTGGAAAAAAATACTGATCAGGAATTTAAGTGATACTACAAATCAGGAGAATGAAAATTAAGTGGTTTGCAAAGTTTACAGAACTAAGAAGAGAATAAATTCCAGGTAACTTGTTGGAGTCCCTGCTTGGTTTTTTTGGTTTTTTTTTTACCTGATAACATACATTTAAAACCATGAAATAGGAACATGATAGTCTCAGCAATTGCATTTTGAAAATTGTATTTTATCTTTACATGGTATACTTTCTGTTTAGGAGGAGGCCATGCAAAAGATGACTGCTAACAGCAGCCAGCTGCTAGTATCATACTTACCTACACAGCTTGCACCTTCCTAAAACACTGCTTGAAAAAATGGCCAAATGGAACAGGGTGAGTTAATTATTCCTGTAGCCTCACAGCTCCCATTTATGTTTTCTGCATAAACTTTAAAGTACATGCAGACTTGTCTATGGACATGAAAGGGAAATGCAGAAACCAGCAGGCCTCTTGCCTGTGTCGAAGCTGTGAGCTGCAGATGATACAAACACACTCTTTTTCTGCTTCATGTGCTGCGGGTCATGCCACAGCACGATGTGGCCAGGCAGGTGACTACACACCCTAATACAGAGTAAGATTTAGTGCTACTTAACATCATTCTTCTCAAAACTTTTAAGTCAAAACTGAGCACTAAAAAATTCGATTGATAGATTTAGATATAGAAAAGTTGACATGAGAGCCCACGGGAATTCCCAATTTCTGCTGCTGTTGAAAATCAATCCTGCCTGCCTTTTTTTTCCGACAACAGAAAAGAAATCAGAAAAGTGCTTCTATACTGCTTAACAGGTTTAATCCAGTAATTGCATTTAGAAGTCATTAGATGTCCTTTTAGATATATATCTATATGTAGAAATGTCTATTCTGTGGTAGAATGACCATTTCAGAAAGGAAAAGAAAGTTGATAGCATCAAAACTCCCTGTGCAAGTCAGACAAACACAAAAAATCCCTTCCCTAGAAATTCTAAATTAACTATGATTTTTCATTAGGGTGATCTCACTTTTTCTAGTTCCCTGATTATCTGTTGCATTAATTACGATTTTTGTTCGATAGAAAGAAGACCAAAAAAAGCAAAAAAACCTAAGCAAGCCATTTGCTATTTATGAAGTTTTCATGTATTTAACAAAATTTAAAAACATACCCAATAACAAATAGAGCAACTATGATTTTAATTAGTAAGATGCCAACTAGAAGGAAATTTAGGATAAAAGCCACTTTAAAGGTGCATTTAAGGACAGACTTTGTGGGCCATAGCAATTCAAGATAATTTCTCTGCATGTGGAAATTTCAGTTTATTGAAAGAGGTATCACTTTCCAGCTTGGGACAAAGTATTTTTAAATTAGCATTTGTGGTTCATGCTAGCAAAGCTCACAGTGTTACTATTTGTATTTTAGGATACTAGAAGACAGTTTTATGTTTTTAATAAACTATACTAAGAAAAAGCAGACACCTTCCAAACATCTGCTTATTTTATAGAATAAGCTGAGTTGGAAGGGACACACAAGGATCACTGAGTCCAGCTCTTCAGTCAGTTTCAAATTCTTCTCTAAGAAGAAATAAATTTATCTGAAGAACAGTGAAAGAGAATCAAACATGTCAAAGGTGTACACACCACTAGATTAAGGTTGGAACAATATTGTACAACTGCATAAGATTTTTTTCTCTTTTTCTTGACTTCCTTAACTATCATTAGCCTGTGACTAGAGCTCATCCTCTGCTTCCATTCCTCAATTTTTTTCTCACTTCTTTCTATATAGCTTTTAGATTTTTTAAAAAGTGATGTCCCACCAGCATCTTCTCTATTATATGTTTCATAATTAAGGACAAAGCTTGAAATTAAAAAATTTGCATTGGAGTCAGCAATATAATTAAAATGCAGATAATTTTATTACAGATCACTGATACCAACAGCATAGCACCAGAAAAGTGTTATTATGTTCTAATATTTTCAATAAATCCTGTCAAAGTTCAACATGACCACAGCTGATTATTTAAATATAGAGTATGAAGTCTGATATTCATGACATGCTCTTCCTAGAAGATAGGAATATATTATTTTGGTACACCAGAACTAATAAACCTACTTCAAACAATAACATTTTATGTAAGAAAAGCTTACATTTATTAAAACTCTCATAACCTATCTGCTAAATAGCATCAGATAGAGGAGGAAAAAAGTACTGTGGATCACAGTGTCTAACTTTCTACTAAATAACTGTATGATTTAATAATTTCTAAAACTGATTATGTTTTATCTTGAAAGTTATTTATGTTTCTTTTGTTAGAGTTCCACTCTGAAATAGTTTGTATTCTCATTTACAGTCCAGGCATATTTGTTGTTATTTCTAGTTTTTTGTTCTTCCTCTGGTCTAGTATATACAATTTTAGTGTTGTAAATAGAGAAAAATCACATTTCTTCTTAGTTTTCATCGGTCTTGTTTCATCAAGCCAAAGTCTATCACAACCATCAGTCACTGCAATAGAGAAATGTCTCAAATCTAGGTAGAATATTAGTTTTGCTCAAACAAATAAAAATGGCTCAAGTATTTCAGAGGTGAACCAGTCAGGTGTTGATAGAGATAGAAGCAGCTTTGTTTTATATAAAATGGAGCACTCCTCTGCCAGAGCTACTACACTACAAAAAGATCATCACTTCAGTTCTATATACACATTACCAACTCTTTTAGAGATTATTGTGGTAAAATTCTTGGCTCATTTTAAAAGAGGTTTTACTGAACTGTCCAAACTTAAAATTATCAGAAGTACTTTCTCTCAACAATGACTTGCTTCCTCTATTAGAATATTGATAAAATAATACATCTTGAAGATGATATACTTGGGGAAAAGAGTCAGAAAAGCCTTGAAGTTCATATCTAGAGTTTAATATCTGCTAACATGGTTTGACATGTGAAGGCATCAGCTGATAGAGAACTAAGAATCAAAAAATCACCCAGTGACTTAGACCTAGGAAATCATTGCCCAAATCACATACTGAGTATATTATCACTTGGAACACCAACCAGAATTCTGGTTTTACATATTTTTCACAGTTGTAACACAAAGCAATAAGCAGAAACTAAGGAATAATTACTATAATTGAATGATAGTAATTTATTCTTGATGATTAAGTAGCAGGACATTATGCCGAGGAGTGTAAAAACTGCTGCTCAGATGACTCAATTATGAAAGATGTTTTTCTCTTTCATTTTAACCAGTTACTCAAAATCTATTTCCATATACCATAATGAAGTCAACTTTTATGCAGCTATTTCTGAACACTATCTAAAAAATATGAAGTACCGGCTCATGCTCTTTTCCTGGTAAAAACAATTCCAAGGGAAAAAATTATTACGAAATATTACCATCCTCCATGGCTTACATACTGGGCATTCAAAACATATGCTCAAAAGGAACTAACAGAAATGCTCCTCTTTCTGGTTATTTCTCTGGGGAGAATTTCAACTCTTATCAGCTTTCCAAGACAAAACTGTTGTTTGCCTGCTTATTAAGCATGTAAGCAATGCGTACATTGAGGAAGACGGCTTCTGAAACCATGTGGAAATCAGAACAGCATACACTCACAGGGCTCATATACTGCATTATATACAAATTGTTTATCTAACATGCCAAGAAATGCACATTTTTTTTTCCCAATACCAGTGAGCTGTCTGAAGCAATAAAAGTCTCTGGCAAATCACATGTGAATAAACACACATGCACTCTTTGCCAGACTCCTGGCTGACATCTAGACCATCCATTTTACCTGTTCAGTCTGCAAGCTGCATAGCAAGAAGGTTTTCTTTTGTAATGGATTTTTGTAATATTGTGGTTAGTAGAAAACCTTCAGTGAACAGCATCTCACAGCTGAGACCTACTGTGCACAAGCTGGGAAAAGGCTTCCCTTCCTAATGCAATCAGGACAGACCAGAGCAGGAAAGACTAAAATAAAGAGGACAAAGCAGCGGTGAATGCTTTTGTACTTGATCACAAAAGCGGTGATCTTGGTGAGCCTCATCAGGCTCCACAGGAGCCAGGAGACAGAATCAGGCACAATTGTGCCCCCTGTCCCAGGCTGTAAAACATTCCTGCTGACTGTGGTTACACAGACACGAGCAGAGCCCAGGTTAGGGCAGGACACAGAATCCCAGAATATCCTGAGTTGGAAGGGACCCATAAGAATCACCAAGGACGAACTCCCGGCCCTGGGGAGCCTGGGGAAGGTACCAAAGATATTTTGATAAACCTAGAAACACTGACTCTCATGTCACAACAAAAGGTACAAGAGAAAAAAATAAAGTACAACTGCAGTGCCCTCGTGAAATTTTGCATTCTGAAGTCTCTTCCAGTAAGTGTTTTAAAGACTTTTATATGGAAGTCGTGGAGGGGGAGGTGGGGATGGGGGGCAAGCAACATGAATCCTATTCCTATAAGCTATAAGTTTCCTAATAGATTGATGGATCCGATGAAATTTGTTACTTGGGACACCACACTTACCATTTTATTAACAGGAGTGACTGTTAGAGGAAAGCAGATAACTGAAAACAAAATAAAGTAATAAAGACCCACATTTCACTGTGTATAAGGATAATTATGTACAAAAGATTGAGTCAAAACCAACTTCAGTTATCAACACTGTGTGGTTCATTTAGAGACTTAAAATTAAGTAGAGATGGATTCTTTAAAACTCCTGATCAGAATTAATTCTAGGCTGGATTTCTTCTCCCAGACTCTTGCATTGAGGATGCCTTTGCATGAGGTAACCTGACATATGCAGAAATTCACTGGAAGAACTTTTCCTTTCTAGCAAGCTAGAACTATGGTTCAGGTTGGCAGCCTGTTCAACTTTGGAGTTCAGCTTTATGGAACATTTCCTGAAATAATCTCAGGCATTAGACAAATTCTCAGGCCATCAGTGTTTTGAAGACACCAAAATACTGTTTAAAACCACAATTCTAGGAATTCTTTCCTTATTCTAGGAGTACGGAAAACCCTATTGTTCTTATGAGTCCTATCTGCACCTCATGGTTTTCAAATATGCCTTGGTAGTGAAGATCAGGGAAATATAATTTATCACTCCACATTATCAGTTTGTCTCTTCATAAGTAAGGTATCTACGATAGTTGGAACGAAATGAAAATCTTCAAGCAAAAATTGGAAGTTGCTTATTTTACTTACTTTTCTTTACACAACTAGCCTTCTCCTCCCAAAATTTTGTATAGAGATTTGATAGTTTTAGTGTAATAATATCTTCCTATAGCAGTTCCAGAAAATCCACTTATTCTTTCAGAATTCTCAATTTTTTAGGTTATTTTCAAAATTATTAATGTATTAGACTTCAAATCATGATATTATTTCCAAACCATAAGAAAAGTCTCTATTTATTACTTTTGGCCTCGGCTTTTTCATATTCTAACACAAGAAGGTACACAAGTATTCTTCAGAAATAGACTGCCTGTTAGCAGAAATATCTGTGGGACTATGGTATTGTTGGTGCTCTGCATATAATGCACTAATTTTGTGTTTTATCATACAAAATTAATATAGAAATAGAATGAATATTCCAATAGACTTTAAACAATTATATAAAATGTCACTTGATTTTTTAACTCTGCATATTCTGACCCAGAAGTGAAAAATAATGAGAGTATTATAGTAGTATGGGGGTCAAATATGCTTTTCCCCTTTGTGTCATCTATTTAGACCATAAGTGGCCTGAGGAAAAGATTTAAGTATATATGTAGCATCTATATCAACGCTAATTTCAGATATATTAAATTTGACCACATCTGAACCCGAAAGAGATTTTGGAAATAATACCCTATTATTTTTTGAAACATTCTACTCTCAATTACATTCTGCTTTGGAAAAAAGTGTCAGTAAGACAGAATTATCTTACTCTTCTAAAAACACAGCAATGTAGGCACCTGACATTTTTAACCTTTTAGCAGCATATTGATGGCTCTAGCAGAACACCACTGTTTGGTTTGTTTAGGTATATTAATGATTTTATAATCATTTAGTTTGTTTAGGTATATTAATGAGTTTATTAATGATTTT
Organism: Zonotrichia leucophrys gambelii; assembly: GCF_028769735.1. NCBI lineage: Eukaryota > Metazoa > Chordata > Aves > Passeriformes > Passerellidae > Zonotrichia > Zonotrichia leucophrys. The sequence goes on along the minus strand of NC_088173.1, from coordinate 19,882,795 downwards.
AGGGAACAAAAGTGGATAATTTAATAACTAGAGCAACTCCAAACTTTCACCACATTTGCCTTGGTCAGAAGGATTGTGCTCAAGTCTTTTAATATATCCCATACTAAATGCCACCAGAGTGATTGGGATATGAAAAACCCTAAGTACAAAGAGACAACCAGAGAGGATGCCACAAACTGCTTCTTTGAATGCAAAATGGTTTTTCAGTGAGGAAGGAACTTCATTATTAAAATACAGGAAAGCCGAGGGGAGAAGGGTCACAAAACAGATTTTTAACTCCCAAAGGATCATGAACAACTCCAGGGATCTGTTAGATGGGACTCTGAAAGGCATGCAGGTAACTTTCTGTTGCAGCTGCATTCTGCACAGACCACCAAATCTCAGGTGCTAAGTGTAAAGCCATTATACATGATAAGAAGTTCTTTGCAAGTTTCATTGTAGCTGCAGCTTTCAGGCATCTCCAAAACAGGGACGGGACAGCCCTGGCACACGAGGATATCAATATGGCTGGATGCCCTGATACACTTAGATACCAACAGGCCTGATGTCTTGGACCTCCTATGACTTTGGCAACAGACTTTGAGGGACGTTACTTGAGAAATTTGAGAAATTTGCTCTGCAAGAACAGTTTTAAGAATTTTAAAATGGTACTAGAAAGGACATTACCATGTTAAATGGCTGCCATATTTCACGTTTTTTTATGTGTTTACAGGGATATAGTGACACAGTATTTTCTTCTAAACAACAGACGTGTTCATTTCTCATAAAATGCAGTATGTATTTTGATGTCTTAAATGAGAAATTTTGAAGTACAGAAATTTACACAACAGGAAAAACATACAGCACTAGTGAAACCAGTTTTAAATAAATTCATACATTCCCAAATCTACAAATGAAAAAAATCCTACTACTGAATATACACTCATTCAATTGCTTCCTGTCTAAGATGGACTGCCTTCCTACAGTAACCTGTCAAATTACTATAAATTATTGCATTTAAATATTGGCTATTTATAAAATTGAGTCCGTACTGCACAAATAGATGTTTAATATCTAAACCCAGTATTTTTTCACAATTAGCTACATCCAGTTTGAGTAACTGACCACAGTACTGAAACACCACCCACTGAACAGTTACTGTTCAAATGCAAAACAATGTAGGTATTTGTAGAATATCTCTTTTTTGAAAAGAAAAAGAAGAAAATATAGGACACACTGAATGCCTCACATTTTGCAAAACTTGATTTGTTTTATTTTAGGAAAAAGAAAATAAACATCCCAAAGCCTAAAATAAACATCCCAAAGCCTATCCTCAAACTTTGATCCCATTTAGAACCAGTAATAAATTAATACTTAGTACAACATTCCAAATTCTGGTACTGTGATAAAAACCTAAGTCAAACATTTATGACAGAATGATGCTGACACATATCCTAAAGTCAGTATATACAGGAAACAGAATTTTCCACAGAGATTGTAATCCTTCACCTGTTGATGAAAAAAAGTCTTGCAAAAACTATTCTTAGCCATCCAAATAAACTCTTGATGCTATCTCTCTAAACAATGGTAGAATAGCATGGAATCTGAATTGTGCCCTAAATTTCACGTGCCTCCTACAATATGTGCAGATTCTGTACAATGCTAAAAGAGAGAATTTTATGACTTTGAAGGCCTCCAAAATTGAGTGTCCAAAAATCCATAAGATCCTTGCATTTTTAGCCTCATATATTAAAACCTTGTATCTTAAGTCTAAATATAGTCTTTGCTTGCTATTATAAAGTAAAAATTTGCAAACAAACTGGTGACAACAAATATGACTGTATTATATCCACATATACATCATGGTACAAATGCCTGTTTCAAGAAGAGATTGCAGGTCTTATCAAAACTACCTGTGTGCTTAAGGGAAAAAAGCTAAAGGAAAAATCTCACTCTTTGAGGAATTTTGTGTTTGCACTACATCTCACTGTATTCAAAGCATTAATTATGAACTTGACTTTCTTGCATTATATTAAATCAAATTTCTTGAAACACTGACTTGTTATTCATGCAGGACATAATATTTAACAGCTCTACAATTGCTACTTTATCATTGCCCAAATTTCAAAGTAGCATTCAACAAGAATCAGGCCACTACATGATAATTCAGTAGTTTACCTTCAACAGAGCAATGCACTAGCTGACATGATTAGATACTGTATAGCTAAAAAAAAAGCAAATTCTTACTTAAGGGCTGCAAAATTTGTATTTCTATTGTTTTCACTACTGCATGAGAAGCAGATCACATGCCAGTTATGGGCACCAGTCAGAATGTAAATTGGAAATATATAGGTTTAAATGCCATTTTTTTCTATACCAATAAAAAGTAGCACTACTGTATTACCACTGTACCTCAGAAACAATTTTTCTCAATGTTAAGAAAAGTATTCTTAGATAAGACAGAATCATCTTTAATTCGTTCTGTTTTACAGAATTATTCACATTTTCTTGACATGAAAAAAATCACACAGTGAAATGACATTGCCAATAAAGTGAAATTAATGGATTTCTTGAAAAAAAAAAAGGTAATGCTACAAATTGAAATAAACAAAAGCTAAAACAACCCCTCAAATATTTAAAAAGCTAAACATAAAATAAGTAAGGTAAGAAGCCAGTGGTGGCCAAGTTCTGTGAAATATACTCTGGAAGAATTCATAACTTGCCCTTCTTGCTAACAAAAGCTAGAGCTTTCTGGCTTATGAAATTGCATTTCCCTCCCCTCCCAGTAGGACTTTACTTTTAGCACTATTAATGCACACTTCAACTGCTCTTCTAAATAAGCCTTTGATGATTATATTTTAAATTGTAATTACTTTCAACAACAAAAACTTACATTTAAATATTTGAGGGGGTTAAAAACATATTATGCCCCTACTGTTTCCATGTCATTAGTACTCCTGAGTCTTTTCCAATTTCAAGTATAACCTTAAAGATTCCTTTTTACCTACAAACTTCATTTCCATCTGTTTTTCAGTACCAGTACATACACTGACATCCACTAGCAAAGACGGGTCACACACAATTTAAGCTCCTTTATTTTATTTCTTTTAATTTGATGGCATTCACAAATGAAAGCATTGTGAATGATAGCTGTCCTGCCAAATGATATTGAAAGTCTGAAGTGAACATTCTTGTACTAAGCCATAAATAGCCAACCAGCTCCAGAAAAGCCCAAAGTTAGTTTTTTACATGTCTATCTAAAGCACACGAGAATAAGGCAGGTCTTAGCAATGGAAAAACAAAAGAACCAAAAAGGATCAAAGAAAACATCAAATAAGACAAGCAGAAATCACTTACTGCTTCTTTCAGGCCTCTGAACAATCCTAGTCTTCTTATTCTGAATTCCACTTTCATGAAGTGCCTTAAACCAGTCTCTCAATCTGTTTGCAACTTCCCTGAATTCCAAGTCACTGCACACTGAAAAACAAAATGCAGAGTTGTTTAAGGTTTTTCTCCAGGGTGGTAAATCGAACTTTTCAAATTATGCTGAAAAGAAATCCCCTAGCTCCACAAAACTCCAACCCCACATAATAATACAATCATATATGTTCCACAGCTTTAAAAATTTATTTAATTCAGCTGCATTGCTTAGGTATGCCTTCAGAACCCATTGAAGGTCCCGAGAAATAAATACCTGTATAAAGGAATTATAAAATTACAGATGCCAAGGAATAGAAAACTTCCTTTGCAAACTACTATAACCAGTTGTAGCACAGATCTTTTCACACCTTACTGCAGATGAGGCTGAGACCCATGACAGTCTTTAGTCTTCTCATTTCCATGATCATTAAGGCAATACTAATCCAAGCCCTACCAGAAGAGGTCAGAGGAGTAATTTAGGCAGATAATCACAAACACTCAGCCTGCTTTCCTATGCTGAGGCACAAGAAGAGGAAATAGGATTGGGAGCAAAAGTGTTTCAACAATGTGCTGGAAGTATATACTTGGAATGGAGTTTCACAAGCCAAACCTGTGAGCACAAACAGGCAACTCTACGGCCACTTGGTGATGGAAAGGATGGATTCTTTGACCAGAAATAGCAAAGGCAGAAAAAGCACACCAGACCAAAGAGAGCATCTCTAGCACCAAGAGCAGCAGATTAGCAGCAGACTGGCTGAAGTGCTGTAAAGTACTGGCAGTTTGTACAGAGGCCAACAGAAGCAGGTATCAGAGAGAGATGTGCAGTCAAGAGGATTATTCACTGACAAGACAAAGAAAGGGCATGCTTGAAGCAAGTAGATATCCCTCCCAGAACTCCATCTTCCCGTTTGTTTGGGAATACAAAAGAAATAGCAGTGTCTGGAAGATGACAAGAGCAGAAAAGACAAAAAATGTATCCCTGCTCAGGTAACAAAATACATTCCACTGCCATTCTCAATAGCTGTCATTTCCAAATTGGGATCACTTTCCAGGTCTACCAGTAACCAAATAAGCTATAACCTGAAGAGCTCATACCTAAGTTGTCTGAGCTGCACAGTGACACTCTTCATAAAAAATCTCCAGTTTGCTTACTTTTCTTTTATTGTGTAGCAATCCAACATATTTAGTGACTTAGCTTTTTTAGCACTTCATTAAATTGCACAACACTATGAAAAACCTACTTGTATTTTGGAATGAGATAGAAACATCTAATTTTGTCAACAACTATCAATGCCTGTACACCTGCATGCACCTAAGCACGGGATTATTTATTCTTTACTCAAGTCCCTCTCGATACTTTGATTCTACCCATGAAAGAATGAAAGACTAAAGTACAATTCATCCATCCATATATTTGCATATGTTATGGACTGATGTTTTTTATAAATATTGTATTTGTGCTTCTCTATTGTGTAACAGAACTATTTCTTTTCTGATAATTTATAGGGAACTGGGGAAAAATAATCATAAATAGGCATGTGTACTAAAAAATGCATTACAACAACCAGATGAAAATGGCTTTCTGATCCAAGACTACATATTGTAATTCGAACATATGGGATTTCTATGTTCGCTACGGTGACACCTTCCTGTACCAACTCTTGCAATCAGAGGACAGGTCAGCACAAAGAATCAGCTGTTAACTTGGGACACTCTGCTCCTCTTTAATTTCTCCTTCCATTACAGCTGTATATTGGGTTTGTATGGGCAGGTTTTGGTAGCAGGAGGCTGCAGGGGTGGCTTCTGTGAGAAGCTGCCAGAAGCTTCCTCCATGTCCAGCAGAACTGATGCCAGCTGGCTTCAGGACAGAGCCACTGCTGGCCAGGGCCAAGCCAATCAGGAATGAGATAAATTCATGTTCAACTTCCTTTGCTGTAACAGAGATTATCAACCTAAAAATCCATTCACCAGAATGCTACTTGCCATTGAAATATGCTTGCTCGAGGTAATCCTGTATGATGAAAAATTATATTAATTAGTTGATACATACTAAAAAATGTTTAGGAACTTTTCATCCCAGTGATGAGCTTGTAAAGATACAGAGTAGTGAAATTATTGTGCAAATTTGTCTGTACTGATTTAAAATAGGTCAAGATGAGGTAATTCAGATCTATTCAGACTATTATTTAACCTGATAGACTGGGAGATGAATCTTTAATGGTGAAAGACAGACAGTAAGGTTGTAGAAGGTTAGAGAGTAATCAAAAAATGCATATTAAATCACATGAATCTACTCAGGAACCTGCCAAGAAGTAATTCTGTTTTTGTATAATGCCAATGCAAGGCAATCCTGCTATTACAATCAATTTTAGTAGCCATTAAGAGAATTAGTACAAGGTAATACCAAGTCACTAGCTCAAAGGTTACTGGAGTCTGCTGTCATTTCAAGCAATGAGGCTGTCTTCTAAAATTAACAGCTATGGCTATGCAAAAAAATGAAGGTATCAGAAAATTTATAGGTACTTAATCCAAATATAACGTTATGATAAATATTATTTAAATGTTAGGTGGAACCAACCGTTCAATCTGTTTTCACATACAGTAAATGTTATGATTTATGTTGGCATTTGAATATACTTTACAGATTGGAAGTAAAATATTTGAAAATGCTGTATCAGCCTGAGTTCTTTAAGTGCCTTTCAACTCAAGTTAATTAATGAAGTAAAAATAGTGCTACTGAAAGCTGTAAAGACATGCAGGAGGTGTTTTAGCACTAGCATAATGTACTGAATTCCCTAACATATTTAAACCAGTCTTAGCTTCCTGACAGTGCTTCCTTTTTTATGTAAACACAGACACAGAAAAAATTACCTGTAGCTTTGTAAGTATTGAATGAACATGGACATAATGAGCACACTGCAATACTGTTATATCAAACAGCAGCTTTTACTAAGTGAAAGATCAAAAAAATTATTAAGGAAAAAAAAAAAAAGAAGCAAGAAATACTCTGCACACTATGCAGATGATTTTATCCAGCACATACAATCTCATTCAATCAGGCAGAACTATACTCACAAATTCATGTATACAATAAAATAACCAGGAAGTAAATACAGAGTATCTAGAAAACTTGAAGAACACGGTACACATCAACCATGTTTTAGAATCACCTTGTAATTACTCTACGTGAGATGGGCAACTGATCAGTCAGTGTGTGCTGAAGCAAGACTTCTTGCTACTCAAACTTTTCCAACATATTAGAATCACTGCATATGACTTCAAAAAGCATAGAAATAAAAAACCCCAGTATGATATTGTTTGATTCACAGAATAAATATGTTAAGAAAATATGCTAAAAGGGACCTCCAGAAGCAGTTCACTCTTACTCTCTGCTAAAAGTAGGTCTAATCACATCAAGCTGCTCAGAGCATTGTCCAGTCATTCGTGTCCTGTGACCATTGCAGTACTCATGCTAGGGTTCCTCAGTGTTGGAGAGACAATCCCTCTTTGAAAGGAACTACTATCAACTGTTCTGTAACTCCACACTGCTCTCCCTGAAAAGTGTAAGAGTATTTCCTGTGCTGTAACTTGAGGATTGCAGCCATCAGCCCAGGATTGCTAGACACCCAGAAACCTGGTTAGAGCAGCAATTCTGAATCAGCTGAGAGCAGGATTATGAGGAGCTGTCCACAGCTGATGCTCATGCAGCCCAAAGCCCTTTGACAGCATTACAGTCACACACTATCATATGGCTGCACAGGAAATGCTGAGCACCTGTTCCAGCACGGGCATTTAAACCTTCTTCTGAAAATGAAACTGCCATCAGAACTCAGTGCAGAATGTACATGGCTTTAAAGACATTACCTACCATAGTAAGCTGGAACATTATAGGACATGTGTCTACTCAGTGACAGTACTCTACAAGTACCTTGTCATTCTGCAGAGGTTTTTTTTGGAATTTAGCCCTGAGGAACTGATTACTTGGACTGAAAATGCCACCTTTTCAGTAAGGGCTAGTACCCTTGTAGCTAACTCTAAATATCTAAGAATGGTATGCAAGTGACTTAAAATTCCTGCAATACAGAGCAGCACTTCTAGGTCTGCATCATCTGTCACAAATGGGAAGAGTAACATATGGCAAAAAGAAATGTGCTAGCAAAACCCAATAAATTTGGCAGAAGGACAGAAATCCCTCCAAACCTGTAACTAAAGAATGGGACAGCCATTTCAGTCATCTTTTTACCATCCTGGAGGTACAGTTAGAACTGGTTTGGTTTTTTTTAAAAAAGGCTCTAAACTGAAATAATTCATGCATATATTTGTATTTCTATAAGCTGATATTTATCAGCCATCTGTTATCTTTAGGGCCAATGATTTTAGGAAGATAATACCTTGAAATAAACAAATAAAAGCATTCTGATTTCCTTAATATTTAACTAAATATAATGAATTTTCTACTTTGGTTAGTCTATGTTATGAGATAATTAATACAAATTCTGCAGATACCATATCAGGGAACTGCAGCTGCTTATTCTTACTGTCCCAAATTAATGTTCCATACAGACATTCTGCACATGATTAATGCTTCATAAAATGCAAAATTATTTCAATAAATTACATTTTCATAAAATAAGTCTGATCTTTTCGTGTCCTCACAGTTTTTAAAGACTTCACATTTAGGTATAATAATGATTTCTGAGTGCAGGAAAAATACTAGTAACCACAACACACACAATTTACGTGCCAAGTTACTGTCTTCAACTTAAAATATGTGGGCTTACAAAGACATTGCAATTAAGTAAGACAATACTGATTCTTCAGTCTCTCAGTAGTATCACAGACCTATTGTGGAATTTGCTAATTTATTTTTGGACAGTCAATGTATATGGCTTCCTTTACTAACTGCTGCTAACCTTCAGTGTAGGCTATCATTTCTCATCGTGCTCTGCTATCTCAAACTATTAATTTCTGAGGGTGAAAATTATATTATTAATCTGTAAATTGCATAGTTATGAACACAGACAACAAAAGAAGATAGCAAAGAGATGTTCCACTGTAATATGCTATATTCCAAGATAATTTTCAAATATTTCTGTACATTCAATTGAATCCAGTATTTTGTGTAATAAAAGATATGGGAAGTATCAAGTAGGGGCAGACTAAAAATTGTGTTAGTGGTGAAAGCTTTTAAGGAAACCATAACCCAAAGGTATGGTAGTTTTCAAAATTCAGTTTTAAGGATTCCTGAAAGCACTACACCGCTCTGGGACAAAGTCTGGACATTTTCTTCCCTTCAAGACCATGACTGACAGAGACCTGCAAAGACTTCTTGCAATCTGACACACAGTCCCTTGAAACATAGTAGACAAAAAGTAAAAAGATCACTGAATAATGCTCTTTATAAAGAAAATTTTAAAATATGTATATATTATTTTACCATTTCAAATGAGGTATTTTCTGAAATCATAAATATTCTGTCCTGACAAAAGACTTTTAAAGTGTAGTACATCAGGTAACCATGCACAGAACCTAGAAGGGACTGATGGACCTTTCTTTCTGTTGTGATAGACAATTATTGCTCCTCACTCTGACTATCTACTGGTTTGCACCTTTTCTCTGCCATGGAAGGGCAGGAGAATTAAACAGTGGGCTGAAAAATCACCCTTTAACAGAAATTAACTACAATCTGCTCTGCAAGTGTTTGGCATAAAAGAATCTTACATCATATTGGATCCCACTGAAGTCTAACAGATCCGAGGCTGCATTGCAGCAATTTACTTTTTTCATATTTAGATCGTGATCTGATGCTTTAAATCACGTCGTATTTACTCTAAACATTTGCTTGTGTGTTTTTCTTGAATGTTTAATCACTAACATTGCTGTCAATCTCATAAAATTGTTCATTACAAGAGCACAGTTGCCTGTAGACTTTTCAGAGAGGACCAAGAGGGAAGAATCACTCCAATTTAGTTAATTATTTGTATCTTCCCTAAAGGAAGGCCAAGAGAGGGAGAAAAACTTTTTCTCTACTATAGAGAAACCTGTGACAGTTAATCCATTATATGGATGTAATGTAACAGCAGGACTGCATTCCCCTGGCCCAGAATTACCAGCCAGTGAGATGCAAACTCCACCACACTACCACCACCCCAGTGATATTAGAATGCTGGTTAAGTAAATGTAATCTGCCGCTGTGTCTCCACACAAATTCACTAATCAAAAGTGTAAGGAGAAATTCAGAAACTAATGAGTTTAAAAAAACATGGTTAGGGCACAAATACCCACAATGTTTACAAATGCATTTATGAAATATGTTAGCAAAGTGCAATTATGTTTTGCTAGTCTATGCATTCAGTACTAAATGGATTGTTCATGAATGTCTGATGTAGATCAGGGAATTTTTATGAGCTGTATATGAATATTCATACAGATAGGAATTTATTTAGCCTTGATAATTTCTAATGTGGTTATTCCTGTATGTATTTTAAATCCAAAAATCTTGCATTACCAACAGTGATCCTCATATGTGTTACAGAGAACCTTTAACACACAGTGTGACATTAATCAATATCAGACCCAAACCAGACACCATGAGGTATCAATCCTGGTATCATGGTATCATTGCAGAAAGTTCTGTCCCAGCCACAGTCTCTCTGCTGGCTACCTGCACACAGTGCTGTCTGCCTGCTGACTTCGCGAGTACAGAAGTTTTCCGAAAGAGCTGTTCACAGAAGGCACAAATCAGCACCGTGTGTATGCAGAACTGAACAAAGCCCTCTTAAAATCCTTACCCTGTTGAAATCTGTAGTAAAATAATTGCTGACTTCAGTACAACCAGAATTTCACCCTCAATTTGCTGCTGTCTAGACCAACTACTTGGTTCTTTGAAGAGGAAAGGAATGCTAACACTGATCAACACAGTGATGATTGTTTAAACAATTCTGTTGACATTGTTCCCAATGAAAAATTAAATTTAATAAATTTTGCAATCTATTAAAAGAAATAGATAACCTTTTTGTTTAAAGAAATATGACATTATATTTTGAAAAAATCTATACAAAAAGCATGCTCATTTTAAACAAAATCTATATAATTAGGACTCACACTGTTTTTCCACATGGTGATTAAGAACCTTTCAAGGCAAAAAGGGTATGGGCAATTAGAGATGCCAGGTAGTTATCTATTCAGTTATAATTTCACTTGCTAATCATAAGCCATGAAAGGCATTTATACTAACTGGTTGTGCTGATTATCAGCACCGTTGCCTACAGCTCAAAAGAACTGCCAAGTATCATCAACTGTGAGCCTCTTCACCACGGCATCTGAGACTTCCAAACTACTGTCCTAATAATGGCATCACTGTGTTGCACTGTTTACAAAATCTGTAGAAGTCTTTAAACTGTCAGTGACATCAGCAAGAGTCTGAAAATAATGCATCAGAACCTGAGACTTAAAAGTGAAGAAACAAAATCTGTACTACAATTATTTTAAGAAATAATTAAATTCCTTCTGATAATGGTTTTGAAGACATCCTAGTAAGAACAGTAAGAAACATTTATAATGCAAAATTATGTCTATTTCTCACATATTCTTCTGTTCTCTGTCAAAAGACTTTCAACATCATTTTCCAACTGTTATTCCTTTTGTTACTGAAATTCAATTTCATGCATGTTTCTCTTCTGCCCTTTTTGGGCCATGCTCTTAGAAGTATTTCGAATTTCTTTAAACACATCAATAAATACCAAGAAACATATCACAGTGATACCTGAATCTCAATGGTCACACAAAAGTTTCTCATTTCTTTGACAATGATCACCATTAAATCAACACGGCACTACAGAGTCCTGCCAGATTATCCTATTTCATAGGGCCAGCTGCATCACCAGGCTATTTAGGTAGTTTTAAAAGATACAAGCCCTGACAGCCACCTGTGAATTCACTGTGGTCAAACCCCATGTTTTGTTACCACTGCACTGAGCTCAAAAATTTGTTGCTTTCCCGTCTGCATGGGTCATTGCCTCAGTTTCAAGACGCTGATATTGCTCCTCAGTGACCTTCAGACAACAGCAATTTCACATCTAGCAAGGTGAAGCTGAGGCACAGCAAATGTGTGCAGAGATTATTGGACTCAACAGCAACCACCACCACCAAAAAAATTACCTTGCAGTGTAATGGGTCCAAGTTCAAGAGCTTCTCTGCAGCTCTTGTTTCATTAAACAAACAGAAGCCCTGGTTCCATTTAGTGGGAGTTTTGTTACTTATTTCAGTACTAGTTTTGCATTCAACGAACATGAAAAACCTTTATTGCTACTGCATAAAACCTCAAAACTTCCTCCTGGTTTACAGTTGTAAATTGAAGGCTACTGCTTGGATACCTGAACAGACTTGGGATCTTATTTACTTGCTGCTGTCTGCATATATTATTTGGTTAATCAAAAGGACATAATCAACACATTTCTACCTTAAGAACCAACACTGCTATTATTTCTTAATATGCAATCAACTTACAGAGAAAAACAACTAGTTTAGTCTCATTTTATACTGAATTCCTGTTTCACAAACAAAAGTTTCTAAGTTTCTAGGGCTGCTCACAGATTAGTCAGAGTTGGTAAATACAATGAAAAATAAACACAATCCAATAACATCCTAAATAACAAAATCCTATAACACACTGTACGTGGCAGAATGTGTCTTTTGGATGATTTATAGCCACATCTGCAGATCTAATAGGACCAGATGTAGTGTGTAATTTTAAAAGGTCATCAAATGTAGAGAATAATTATATTGTGGGGCTGATGCTGTTCAACATCTTTGTCAGTGACACAAACAGTGGAATCAAGTGCACCTTCAGCAAGTTTGCTGACAACACCAGGCTGTGTGCTACAGTCAAGATGCTGGAGGGAAGGGATGGCAGCCACAGGGACCTAGACACACCTGATAGGTGGGCCCACGCAAACCTCATGAAGTTCAACAAGGCCCAGTGCAAAGTCCTGAGTCGCAGCAATCCCAGGCACAAGCTGAGTGGAGAAGGGACTTAGAGGAGAGCTGCAGAGAAGGAATTCAGAGTGGTGGTTGATGAAAAACTCAACATGAGCCATCAGTGGGCAGTCACAGCCCAGAAAGCCAAGTGAATCCTGGGCTGCACTGAAAGAAGCATGGCCAGCAACTTGAAGATTATTCTCCCTCTCTACTCTGATCTTGTGAGATCCCACCTGAGTATCACATCCAGCTCCAATGTCCCCAACATGAGAAGGACATGGAGCTGTTGCAGCAAGTCTATGACAACGGCTGAGACAGTTGGGGCTGTTCAGCCCCTGGAGAAGAGATGGTTGTATGGAGACCTCATGGGAACCTTCCAGTATCTCAAGAGAGCCTACAGGGAAGCTTTTCATCTGGAACTGCAGTAATGGAGGAACAAGTAATGGGCCCAAACTGAAAGGGGAAATTTAGGTTAGACATTAGGAAGAAATTATTTTCCATGATGAGATACTGGAACTGGTCACCCAGGGAGGTTGTGGATGGTCCAACCCTGAAGGATTCAAGGCCAAGTTGGATAAGGCCTTGAGCATCCTGCTCTCTTGTAGCCTCCTTCAGATACTGGAAGGCTCCTCTAAGCTCTCCACAGAGCCTTCACTTCTCCAGGCTGAACAACTACAGGTCTCAGCCCTTCTGAGCATTTTTGTGGCCCTCCTCTGGAGTCACTCCAGCAGGTCCACATGCTTTTTATGCTGGGGGTCCAGAGCTGATGGCCATGACTAAATACGTTTTTGCAGGACATGACACAGTGTGATCAGCAGTTGCCATTACAGTTAATGTGGTTTAACATTCCATATAAAAAAACTTCAGTACAACTTCAACTAGCATTTTGAAATCAGCCAGTAACTTCAGCTGCAAAAAAATTTCTAAAAAAACCAAAACCAAATTACATTGAACCCTAATGTTTCTAAGTTGATAAGGGAAGTTACAATAAGAACACACTTCCCACCAAACCTTAAGGCAAAACCTTAAGGCACTGAATTTGCAATTTAAAATGTTATCAAAACTGTTGTTTAAGCCTTAAAACATAGAAATAAACTAAAAACTCATTAAAGCTTCAAACTTTGCAAAAAACTGACATTCTTATACAGGCTGAGAAGAACAGAATATATAAAATCATATAAAAGAATTTGGTTTTATTATCTTTCAGGTACTAGAAATTAAATTTGTGAATTTTGCTGTTTGTGCCTCAAGGTATGCTATACTACATTTGGGATAAATCTATTAAACAAGGAAGTGGGCAGACTCCTAAATAGAATCATAACTTAGCAATCAAATTAAAATAATTCCTATTATCTTAGAATAGTATTTCACTTGGAAGGGGACCTACAACAATCCAGCTGCCTAACAAGTTCAGGGCTGACCATAACCTAGCACAAGTTATTAAAGGCTTTGTCCAAAATGCCTCCTAAACACCAACAGGATCATCAACCACCTCTCTAGGAAGGCTGTGACAGTGTTTGACCACCTTCTCAGTAACAAAATGCTTCTAAACATCCAGTCTAACCCTCCTGTGGCACAGCTCTGAAGCATTCCCATATGTCCTATCACTGGATACATGGGAGAGGAGCTCAGGACCTCCCTTTCCACCTCCTCAGGCAGCTGGAGAGACCAATGAAGTCACCCTTCAGCCTCCTTCCGTCCAAACTTGACAAGCCTGAAATTCTCATCCTTTCCTCACAGTACATGGTTTCTATCCCTGTCACCAGCTTTGTTTCCCTCCTCTGGAGCCATCCAAGGACCACCACATCCTTCTTGGCGTGTGGGGCCCAGAACTGCGGACACCACTCAGGGTGAGGCGCCCCAAGGCTGAATGCAGTGGGACAGTCACCTCTGTTGGCTGTCTGCTCTTGCTGTGCTTGATGCACCCCAGGATGGGGTTTTGCCCTCTGGGTTCCAGGGCACAGCCTGCCGACCCTCTCTGAGCTGCTGCTGACCAGCACCCCCAGATCCCTCTTGGCAGGGCTGCTCTCCCAGTTTAGGGTTGTACCCAGCAGTACTCAGTAATACTGTTTATTTCTATATGAGTCACCATGAGGGAGCCGTGACCAAATAGCATCAATGTACAACACCCACTGAACTCAAAACCACTCCTGCTACCACCATGACACTGCTGTGAAAAATATCTGATGTAAACAAATAGCTGACCAAAATAAATTAAATGAATACTGAATGTCCAGTCATTGCCTAAAGTCCAAAAATGCTCGAGTGTTAGGTAAGTCTCTTAGAAGAAATTAATAAACAAGAAAAGAGAAACCATGACATTTTCAACACATTGATATCGAATGCCTGTAAAGAACATGCAGGCAACAGCTCCTCTGATTGTTCAGTCACTCAACAGTGATGATAATCAGAAGAAACTTCCTGAGGATACAGGCAGTGGTAATGGCCCAAAGGGGAGCAATTCACACAAACTCTCCAAAATTCCCCTGAAAGGTAGTCAGCTAGGTAGATTAAGTATCTAGATTTTATTTCTCATTTACTAGACATACACACACAAAATAGGTCAGCTCATCAGCAGAAGATAGGAACATACATAAATATATGGCTGAATAAACATAAAAAATAGTGAGTTTTTCTCCTCTCTTCTATCTAGACAAGGCAGCCAAGCACCTACCTGGTGGGCACAAAACTATGCTCCTGAGCCAAAGATGTAACTAAAGAATCATCATCTCCTTGCTATTCACATTTTCCTTTTTCACCTTCTTCCCCTTTCTAGGCTGTTTCTTTCTTTAGTTCCTCACATTTTGAAGTGTCAAGAGTTAATGAACCACACATTATTTATATTTCACTGTATACAACATAATCAAGGTGTCCCATTTACTTTGGTGTTGAAAAGTTTCCTGTGAAATAAAGTATTTGTTACTCAATACATATTTCTGTAACAAAACATCTTTTATCATTATCATACTGTTACTGAATGATTTTTTTTCCTATAGAAAACCATAGATAATAATTTTTAGAAAAATACTACAATGTAAAACTTTTTTTCCAGAAAGGTAAGATGCTGAACATTTTAATCTAAATTGATTGATTGATATTTATCCAATAGAAATGCAGATTTGTGTAATTTTTGAGTCCACATACAACCCTTTTCTCTTATAGCATTGGAAGAAGTAAGGAAATTGTCTTCAGGAAAATGTCCATTCTTATATGGCCTGACATTGCACAGATAAAGTAAATTCAAAGTTTTAAAAAATAAAATAATGCAGGCTAACACTGAGACATTGATAGCAAAAAAGAGACCTCTGTAAAGACTGCAACAGGTACTTTGTTTTCACAGTTACTGTTTGGCTTCCACTGCAAAAGAAATTCCTCGTCACTCAAAATAACACTGATAAGCATTTATAACGCTTGATAAGGGCAGTATATTCCATTTTGATTTATGCAACAGAATGACCCAATGTCCACATGATACACTGGAACAAACTGCTCAGTTACACAGGAAAAGAGTTCCCACATTTCAACTTCTTAGAATGCTGCTCTTTATCTACCCCAAAACTCTGGACACCAAAAGGAAACTCAGATTATAAGAGAACAAGAGCAGAAGTTCTGACCAGACCATTTGGTGTTCAGCTCTCCCAGAAGAGTGCACCACACAAGTTTCGAGTCATTAAGCTGCAAGCCTCCAGGACAGCCCAGACTCACAGCACGTGCAGTGCAGGCAGTCTGCACATAAGGACTGCTTGTTTGCCTGGTGCTTAACAAACACATGCCAACACCATCAATCTGCCTGCAAACACCTTCCAAATGGATAGATGCATTTCTATTTCCATTATGGAAGTCCTTAAATTGCAAAAGAGGAATTCTTCCAGTCTGAAGACATCCTGCTTTGAGGAAGAGGAATAGAAAAAAAAGGAATAGTAGATTGTGCAATTATTCCATGACTTCTGTGGTAATGAAATTCAGTACAATTTTATTATGCTGTGTATAGTTAGCTTGCTTCTACATATAAATATATATAGCTAGGAATTTAAAAATTACTTATAAGGCTCCTTGTGTGCTTTGTCCAAATGTCAAGAATAAATCATTACCCATCAGAATGCTTATTTCAGACAGAATTGAGCATTACATCTCTGTGCCTGAAGCAGATGGAAAGCAAAGGCTGTTTTGCAGGCTTTATGATTTGCAAGCACTTTTCATGAGTTTGTGTTCTGCAAAATATGTTCAGTTTCTAGACTACTACTACTGGTCATAGTTTTAAGTGTATCTTGTACATGATTATGTTACCCTACAAAAAAACCCACTCGGTTCCATATGATAGTTTTAATATTCTAGGTGCTTCATATATATATTTATAAAATATTATATATATGAAGTATTACAACATCTGCATTGTGTGTGCATGTAGGCAAACAATATTTTTTCTAAGAGATTTCTCTTAATCTAAGTTAGCATATAAATTTAGAATCACTGTAAACTGCACAAGGTTAGCTAGGAAGTGTATGGATTTAGATCACCACTTTAAAATGACAAAGAATTTTTTGTGATAAATATATTTTGAGCTACAAATCACATTTTCTTGACTATATTTCATGCTATATGTTAAGCTACACATTTCTCAACTCCCTCTTCAAATGCATGAGATCAAACTCTATTTCTTTCCCTATATTTTGGCTAAAAAAGAAAAACATGCATTTGCACACAGAAGCAAGTGTAGTATTCCTTAATATACACACATGTGCTATAGTTCTCAGACCATTTAAAAAACTTGTTCTCTAACAGGTATTTACAACTAACCAAAATTGTCTCACTAACTGCCACTGAAAGTGACAAAATCACTCATGAGTTTCTATTATGATAGACAATTTTGGTTACCTAATTATAACGTGGACCTTTACATTTTACATTTTGTGTATCAAAAGAATTTCATATGATGAAATATTGAAAGCGCTTGGACCATTTTCACTAGAGAAAACAATGGGATCTTATAAATGTGAATAAATACCGGGAGGGTGGACATAAAAACAGGACCAGGCTCTTTTCAGTGGTTCCCAGTGACAGGGCAAGAAGCAATGGGCACAAAGTGTTCAGCAGGAAGTTTCTGCTGAACATTAGGAAAGAGGTTGCTGTGAGAGAAACTGGGCTTTCCAGAGAGGTTGTAAAGGCTCCATCCTCAGACACATTTTAAAGTTGCCCCAGAAAACTCTAAACCATGGTCTTGAGCAACCTCTTCCAGGTGGTCCTTCTTGAGCAGAGGGGTGGAGCAAGAGCATCTCCAGAAGTAAATTTCAAACTCAAACATTCCGCTAGTCTGTGACTCGGTAATACTGGTGTGTAGCTGGGTAAAAGTTTGGTAGCAGGAGAATTTTACTGATAATTTCAAACATCTCAACAAAAATCAATCCAAGTGATGGTATAATTTATTTCTTCATTTACTGGGCCTTTATTCAGATTCTCTGTGCTAGTTGCACAGATTATTTAGGGAAAAAATTATATTCCTTTCTTGCTCCTTTTACACTAAGCAAAGTTTTCCACCTCCTTATTTCTGTATTTGTTTCAGGTCTTGAGAAGAGAAATAGAGCAAATCAAAAGCCTGACTCCTTTGTCATATGAAAGTCTGATCTTACAAAACAACTAATTTTAAATCTCTCCCAGTACATTCGAGGAATTTAGAAATAAGTTTTATAAGAAAAAAGGGAACATCTTTATGACACTGGATATCACTTACGCAAAAACTGAAATAATTTCAAATAAACTAAAATAGCAAATGAAACAACTGAAGATAAATGAGTAACTAACTGCTTATCATTCTCTCTAACCCTTCTACCCTAACTTACAAGGACCAATACCTTAGACTTATCACTTGCAGAGTGAAGTGTTACACAGTAGGTGCAAAAATAGCACCAAGTTGTCTAGGGAGAGGGGGAAAAGACAAAGAAAATACTAATATATTGTTCTTCAATGTAAGAAAATTAGAATGTTCTCCAGAAAGGGAATATACTTCAGCAAAGAAGTATTTACTCTGTACTGAGTGCTACATTCCTGCCTCTGCTGAGAATCTCTTCCAAGAAGCTAAAGAAATCAGATCCCTGGCATCACTTACTGACATCAATGAGCTTCTGACAGCCCCTCATGCAATGCAGGAAAAACATCCTGACAGACTGGCATCTTACATGACGAGATTCATGCTGCCCACAAATGAACACTACAGAGGGGCAGGCTGCTAATCCTTACTGCCACTGAGAGCTCTCACTAATAATTAAAAGACCATCTGGAACAACTGTGGACATGGGAAATCAGCGCTTGCATTACAAAATCTACCTTTAGACCTAGTGAATTAAATTCTAGAAACATCAAGAAATAAATACATGTACACAATAACCTTGTGAATAACTGCATTAATCTCTAATTTTCCTTTCCTGAGCAGTAAATTGTCACAGATGCTTGTCTCTGACAGTTGTCTGCATCCTTTGGCCTGGACTCACTATACACTATTGGCTGTT
The DNA here is from genome assembly GCF_028769735.1 of Zonotrichia leucophrys gambelii. Classification (NCBI taxonomy): domain Eukaryota; kingdom Metazoa; phylum Chordata; class Aves; order Passeriformes; family Passerellidae; genus Zonotrichia; species Zonotrichia leucophrys. The sequence goes on along the minus strand of NC_088173.1, from coordinate 19,863,914 downwards.
AGCTTTTCACTCAGAAAAAAACACTTTAAAGCTATCAATCAGTAATTTAAAGCTGGTGGACAGCTCTTCTAAATTACTGCAATCTGTAGTGATTTTCTTTTAAACTTGTCTTCCTAATGTTATGCATCGTGTTTTCTATGAAGTCCAGTTATGATCCAATGCTCAATTAGAAGGTCAGAAACATCCCAACTGATTTGGATATGCTTGTACAAACTCTCCTTTTTTCTCTTTAATAGATTTAACAGGGTGAAACACAAAACCAGAGAGTACTACTATTTTCTTTGTTTTTCTGAGCTGCAGCAGTATTTTGTTCACCTTGCTAAAACTATAAACTCTCTTTCTATTCCTTTTCTGAAGCTCAACCTTTAATTTAGAAAGAAGGTAACTACATAATACCAGCGATTTAGTGGCCTCTATCTTTGACGTATCTTTAAATCCTCTTAAACTGTATATACAGAAATACTGCAGAGGTTGGTCAGCTTCAACTACTGACCTTAAAAGAAAACCAGAAAAAAAACCAAACAGATTGCTGTGAGACATAGTAAACTTTCTTAAAACCTGCAACCACACCTAAATTTGAGACAAGCCTGCTGAAGAGACCAAACAAAACAAAATTATCTTAATTACTTACTTTCCACCAACAAGGACTTTATTACTCTCTTTTTAAATGTTCTGTACTCTACTACTGTTCTCAGCATTCTAAGAAACTTCTACTAAAAAGAGGAAAAAATGCAAAAATATTGACAGGAATTCTTACTGAAGATTAATCAATCCAGGATTTCCTATGACTTGTACTCTTAGAAATGGTAAATAGAAAATTTTTTTTGCTCTTTTGTTTCATACCCCTCTACTAGTTATGACATACCTCTGTACTAATAAATCTCAATATAAAGCCAGTTAATTTTAGAGAGTAGTTACGTTTTAAAGGTGCCACCATACTAATGAGCCAAAGCTTAACAAGTGGATAAAACTGAACAAGTGCTGATGCCTGCATGTGAGGTGGCTGCAGCACTTGATGTTGCAATATCAGCAGAACATTAAAAGAGATGCCACAGTTAATTTCATGGATCATGGTGCCTTCAGGAAAGAAGTTGGGTTTTTCATTTTCCATGAAGACTTTAATGTTTTACTTAGAGAATTTCTGACATGTAAAGTAATACGCATCTGTGATATAAAATAAAGATATCAAGAAAAAATAAAATTAGTATTTTATTTTGTGATGCAGATAAAAAGCAACACAGTTGGATAATTACTATACTTTGAGGCATAAAGGGTTAATCTAATAATTTTATTAATACATGTTTTCATAATGCTGATTCATCAAGAATATAAAATAAATCTGAATTTAAAAATATAAAACCTGCCTTCTTGGCAGTAAAAACATTCAAGATGTGAAAATGTAACACTTGAAATAGATTTAGGTTATGCTGACACTAGTACATATTCTTACCAAGACTGAGTAAAGCTGTAGTAACCTACAAAAAGACCCAAAGGTAGCTATTTTGCATGCAAAATAAGAACGGGGAGGTTTTCAAAATACATCTTTCCCTTGCTTAAAGACACTCAGAAGCATGTAAAAATTGTCCTGCAGTTATTGTTAAACAACTTTCTTTTAATAGTGTTAATTTTTTTTCTAGCCCTGCACCATCATTTCAAACTATTAGAAATTCTCACAGCTAGAAGTGAGTGTTGTGAACATGGCCTAGGTGTTATCATACATCAATGCACAGAAAGACATTTTCAGAGCATCAGTGAATACACACAACCACAGTAAAATGTTCAGTACTGTCTCAAAAGTTTACACCAACCAAGAGAACAATGGTTCTCAACTGGGAAAGAATGGTCATGCATTTATGCAAGAAAAGCAAAAGTGAAACAGTAAATCAATTCTGTTCTTCTGCCTGTATGCTCAGGAGGGGTGAGAAAGATTTTTTTAGAGAAAACTTCTACTTTTATGTGTAAGAACTGATTGCATATTTACTATTGAAAGAAAGAGGATATTGTGTAACCAAGTAAGGATATGCTGGTACCCAAGTAAACTTTTTCCTCTGAATAATACGTTACTAGAGTATTTGCTTAAAATTAGCTTAAGTAGAAACTAGTTACCATGACAGAGGTCAGCTTCAAAAAATAAATGAGATATAACATTTATGTTGAAAAAAAAATTGAAAGGGCTACCATATCACCAGGATATTAATGAATTTCTGTCAATTTCAGTGTAGCAGTTGTAGAAATATCAGCAATAGCTGCCAAAGACAGACATTCCAATCCCTGTCTTCTAAAGGCCTTTGATATTTTAAAGAAAATACTAAAAAAATTCTGGCAGCTATTAAAACAGTCACTTCAGAAAAAGTGATACTGCAACTATTTAACAGGGAGCACAGAGAGCACAGTTGAAGTACCAAAGTAAAAAGGATATTGAAGTACTAAAGACTCAATTAATATTATTGAGAAGTGGTTACCAAAAGGTTATCACATATTCTTTAAACACCACTCAGCTTACATCCTACTTGAAGAGGACTTCATGAATCTTATCGCTCCACCTTCAGAACACTACTGAACCATCATCAGTCCATTCCTGAACTTCCTAAGGACCTCAAGCAGCTTCACTGTCAATAAACTGACATACTTACAGAAAAAATAATTCAGAATTAGTTTATGTAATTAGCATCACATGTTTTATCTTCAAAAAATAAGAAGGAGGCGCAAATTAAGTAATTTAAAGTAATTACCTGATTTACAAAAACACCTGATTTTTCTAGCAGTTATCTTCCACTGTTGAGTAAGGAAAGACTTTTAAGTATTACTGCATATTGATGGTATAAAAATAGTAAAAAAAATACCAACACATCAGTAAATGAGACACAAACATAAAGACATCCTTAGCTTATTTGTACATTGCATGAACAGAAAGATAATCCAGATACTTAGCATATGATCTGCATCTCTTTGGTTATTTATTCTCAATACAACTACTGTGACACACTTGTAAAGCCTTTAATGTACCATAAGATTGGCAAGGCCCCTTCATTTACATAATTAAGGCAATTATAGCCATAATAATCAAATGCAGCACCATTTTAATGGTCTGGACTATATGTAAGCTTCTGCTTTATAATCCATTGAAGCTGGTTGGTGAAGTGCAAAAGAAAATAATGAATATATCCTAAAAAAAGCATGCTCTCATGACTAACTATAATAGAGTTTGTTGTGCAACACAGACTAAACTTTCCAAATAATTTGCATGCTTTGGGGACCCTAGAACTGAATTTGTTCATTAATTGTTCCAAGACCTAAGTTAACATTAATGATTATAAAACCTAAAATGAAAACAGCATTAATTATCTTCTTTCATCATAACAGCTTGCCTGTCTTAAAATTGCAGGAACACACACAAAAGCACAGGCTGATAGGCTGTAGATAACTCTTTTGCCTCTAAAGGCGTATTCACCACTGGGTTCATTGGGGCTTCCCCTCCTACTACAACACAAGGGGAAAGGAAGTAAAGAAATTAATCAAGCTAATAAAAATTTTCATAATAAATCATTTAAAGCAACCTCCTCTAGAACAATCTTTTCCCCTGTGAAAAGTATATGAACACTTCATAAGAATACAACTCTGAATGACTGATTACTCATCTTGTACATAATGAGTCTTTACCTAAAAAGAACAGTGTATAAATGGCCCTGAGTGTTGGAACAGCCCCACAGAAATCAAGGATTACAAAAAAAAGCAATGTATTCTAAACAACCACCCCACGTGTATAAGCTCACTCCAACATACTTATAGTGAACCTGCTAGCTTTGGGAAGGAGTTGGGGAGCTCACCCTGAAGTGCTCCCTGCACACAGGATGGACAAGCAGTGCCAAGCTGTGCCCAGCCCCTCAAACATGCACACCTAAGCCACGGCTTGCACAGGACAGGCATGCCCTCAATGCCCTGTGACAAAAAGGACTCACACAGTGAGCAGACACAACACTGACATTACTTTAGAAATCAAAAACTGTATCACAAAACTATTTTTAACACAAGGCCAGATCTGCCAGTTCAACACTCACTTGTAATAAGAAACATGAGGAGCAAATTCTCCATGAGCAATCCATCACATTAGGACAGAACTGCTTTCCACAGCACTGAGACCTTAGGAATTTTCCATTAAAAAGTAAATTTGTGGATGTGACATACATACCAGGATTTGACAAAACTGTATAAATTTGAGTACTCAAAAGCTTCTAAAAGCAGCCATAAATGGAAAAAAAAATGGAATGTTTTGGAAATAAACAGGCCAAATGAAGAGCAAAGACAAGGTGGTTCTAGAGAAAATTGCTGTTGCAAAGGTGCTTGGAACTGAGAACACAGAGCTGTTTCCAGTGACAGGCATGTAATATTCCCATCTTCCCTTCAGTGTCACAGTTCTTTGCAATACTGCCTACAAGCACTCAGCTAACAATCCTTGCTCAGTACTACACTTCATCCTGGAAGCAATAAAATGTTCTTCAAAGCATTCTCAAATACGTTCTGAAGAGTTACAGGGATTATTTTTCATAAACACAGCATATGCACTCTAGCTTTTCTTACAGTTTTATTATGGAATGGGCAACCTTCCCTTAATCCTTCACTTCTTCCTTGTAACAGTCAAACTCAACCAAATTTTAATTCATTCTGCAATTATGACCTAATTGCAGAGAATATCAAAACTACAGATGACTGCTCAAGCACATTCTGCCTTTTCACTTTTTTGATACTACCAGCTCCACTCTGATGTGGATTAATAGTATTCTTTTACTATAATGTCTCTGCCTCATTACTCTATCTGCATTTGTGATACCACTTCTTTTCGACACATACTTCTAATGCTTGCTCTCTCTCATCCCTGTACGAACAGAAAGAAAAAGCAAAAATTTTTTAGCCAAAAGGTCATCTACCAGTATAATAACCAATTCTAGTTATCCTTTTTGAATTATAAAGATATTTTAAACAAAGTGGACACACACTATTCCATGCAGGAGAAGTCTGAAATTATAGGAGAAACAGGCATCTGGAGCAAAAGTGAGTCACTTCTAGAGCCTAACAACAGCTTACACAGCTGCATCTCCATTTCTCCAGTCCTTCAAACACAGCAACAGGCTCCTCATCACTCCCACATCACATATGGACAATACCTGGCAAGACTCCTATAAGACTCCTTTCCAGTCTTTTCCTTCCTTCCTTCCCTCCAGAGGAAGGAAGCTCAGGAGTGTGGGTGTGCTCTGGCTAAGCCCAGGCTAGCTGACAAGGGAACCAGGGATTGTGGGCACACAGGTCAGACCATTCTCATCCCAAACACATTCTCTGTCATTCTACCTTAGATGCTACTAATCACTACATTAGACTACTATAAACTATGATGGAGAAGTCTCTTTTTAGAAAGTCTTAGCATGGAGTTTGATTAATGAAAAGAAGATACTGATGACAATTTTACTTGGCTCAGTGTCACTTCAGAAAAAGAAGATATTCAGTTAAAAAATTTTAAAGAATTATGCAAAACATGTATCTTAGGATTGTAGAAACATCCGATAAAATTAACTCCACTGAGTTTCTGTTATTACACAAACAAAGTAATGAATCCTAAATAAATGCCTTTTAGAAATACAGTAACACAGTATTTTTGGGCTAGCAAATTCCCTTTTCATCATATATATGGAAATAATTCACAAATACAAATGAATTGTTGCAAAGATTATTATTCTGCTATCTCAGAAATAACCCATCATTTATAAAATATCTAGTAAATCTCTGAAATCTGGTAAAACAACAGTACTTCTTATTAAAGATCAAGTAAAAAATGGTTATCACTCACCTTATATACCACAGAGAAAAAAAGGACATTCTTAATGAATTAGGCTGACCAAATATCAAAGCATAAAAATCCACAAAGCATCAATGTTCACTTTATCTTCAAATAACTTCAAATTATACATAAGGTATACTTATAGCTCACCATTACTGTAAATGTATGTAACAAAGTAAAAAAGGTGAAAAACAGTAGCTTGAATGGTTGGATAAATACAGTTTTAAGACGAATAGCATTAAGTTTGAAAAGTAAAAAGTATGTATTCCGGTAAAAAAGGCAACAAAGGAAAAATGAACATTTACTTTTAAGTCAGTACCCTCTGAAGAATGTATATACAATAATACATTTTAGTTTCATAGCACTTTTAAAATCAAAAGCTTTCAGAAACAATAACAAAAGAGTGTTCAGAAACATCAGTAGAGTACGAAGGTTTACCTATGGATAATGTATTTTCCTCTAACAAGGGAACTAAGTCACAATGTTATAGCCAATTTACATTTAAATCAATAGCAAGATTCAGGCTGATGCCAGCAGTAAAAGCAAGAGCAGAAGTACAGTCCAGATTCAGTTTTGTTGTGAGCCCACAACGACAACAACCTCAAGCAGTGTATATCAGTACAGATAAAACAAATTCCAGGATTTGAGTGCTTCCACTGATACCACTCATGGCATTTCAGGCTCTGTCTAAAGACTATATTGAAAAAAATCAGCAAAGTTTATGAAAATTAATGAAATTAATGAAAATTAAGCAACTAAAATAGCATAGAGAATTTATTTTATTGTTGAATTTTATAGAACTGCAGTAGGAATTACATAAAAAAAACTTACTGAATATAAATATATGGCTAAGAAGAACAGTAAACTAGAAAGCTGACAATTACCCAGTGCAAATTTGACTCACATATAATAACTGTTGCTACCACCTATGCTCCCAGACTACCAAGACCACCTCCTTCCATTTATTGTGCATATTCCTCTGAGAATGTTAACAGAGAGAAGCTTGCCTGTGATGATAACTTTATTTTCTGTAACAAGTATGACAGTGTGAAATTAAATGTTACAATTAGACCTTTTAAAAAAAAATTTAAAACATACTACTGCATTTGTAAATAAAGGTCAAACAGCAATATAACATAACAGGTCACTGATAATATCAGGCCTAATACATGTTCGTTTGAAAATGGATTTTTATTCTATTGATGTCCTGTAGTTAGCTTTTCAAAAGAGAAATAGGGGATTACAAAACAGCAGTATCCATTATTGAAAGGCAGAAATACAAAGAAGAGATTAAGGAGTTAACACAAATGATAATTTTTGCCCTCAATCTCTTTATTTGTGAAGTTTGGAAACCAGTCAGTGTTCTCTCTGAATGTAAACAAAAGATCTTTTTTGGCATCTATACCTGTACTATATGAAGAGTAGTAGAGGTCATGTATTGAAAAGATGATGCTATGCAAATTAAATCAGAGGATTTGGGAGAGTGCTGCTTGGTTGTTTGTCCCTCTATTTGTTTTTCAAGCACTGATGCACACAGAACAAACCAGTATCCACAGTGTCTTTAATCCTACTGTTATTTATCCCCATCTCTACAAAGCAATTAACAATTTGGCAGTATTCAGTATAAAACAGGATGCAGCTGAGAGGGCAGTCATATTCTGAGATTAAAGTCTTTCTGACTGAAAATACTTTGAGCATGCAATGTTGCCTTTCCACCTCCTGGCAAAAGCTTACAGTCAAGGAGTATGACATTTGTAAGAGCTTCCTTGTTACCTACACAGTGCTCCTCAGATGCTGAAAGAAAGAGAAGCTCTTTTTTTCCTTCCATGAATATAAGCCTAAATCTCTTATTTTAGTGAAAATATCAAGTGAGCTCTTAGCACCGGATTTATTAGAGATTAACAAAAAATTACTGAGACTGAATTCTTCTATTTCAATAGCTACTAAAAATGCATATTCAGTATTCTACCAACAATGATACAGCTTTTTGCCATTTAAACTGCAGGGCCTTCAATTGGCCCTGAGCTTTTGGTGTGACTGCATTTCCCAGCTGAATCTTGAGTCTATGTCAAGGCAGAAGCACAGCCTTATTTCTATGATGAAGGCATCCAAAGACATAATTGAGAAGGATGCTGTACAACATCAGGCAAATCTTTGAAATAGATTGTTTGGAAGACCAGGATCCTGGGCATGTCACAGCACACTTTTGTCAGAATGCCAGTGCAGCTTGACAGGGAAAAAAAGCACTCTGTCAAAATTTTTAATTTTAAGAATAATTTAACTTTCCCAAGGTATGCACTCTGGAGTAGAGCAAACTTGAGATAACTGACAATGGATGCTCTCTTACATACCTTTGAAGGTATCCATAGCTAACCATAGCTAACAGCTCTCAGCCATACACTCATCTGCTGACAAAACTTCTGCAGAAATGCCTGTGGTCTTCATTGACCACAGCTTGCACCACGTGCATTTTTTTTTACCCATCACACTGAAGAGCAGGACAAGCAAGGGACAGGACTCACTACATCTCAGAGCAAAAGGAACAGGATCCTATTTGAAAGAAAAAGTTGGGTCCAGACACTGCCAAGGGGACAAAAGACTCTTCAGTTTTGTAAAAATGTGCACTGCACAGAATCTTTCTGAGCTTCTAGTTCATCATAACCACTGAAAAAAGCCTCAGAAATGCTTAGGAAAATCAAGATCTGCAGATTCTCATTCAGTGAAATCCTTTCATTCAAAGCTGTGCAACTCAGTATGACCTGGGCACCCCAAATCCTGGCACATGCTTGAAAAGGAGATTGGGGCAAGAGCAGGACATGAGGCAATGGCTAGGCTTGGAAAACAAGATGCTTCCTCACATGTCTCTTTAACACCTCTGTCACAAGTGCTACTGCTTCCCATGCATTCTGCTTCAACTTCTCTTCTCATTGTGCATCTACACAACTTCCAAAGCCCTCCCTCTCTCTTCTGTACTCCCCACACTCCCTTACTTCTAATTTGTGTTCCTCTAATATTGCCTCTAATGCTCTGCAGATGTCCCTCTCTCATTTGTAACCCTAAGTTTGTGTTTTCTGTCTCTTTTAAAAAATTACTGGAGTACCTATTTTAGTTTATAGTTTATATGATACCCATTGCTTTATGTAAATTATCAAAGACGGTAAAGATTTTTATTTTACTGTGGGGTGTTTTTGGTTCATTTTTTGTGGGGTTTGTTTTTTTTTTTGCTTATAACTTTTGTTTCTAACAACTTACACTCTTACACTCTAGATCCAAATCAAGTTCTCAGCCCTTTCATTTATGGATTTGACCTAAGAGACCCTGAGCATGAACTGGGTTCAATGTTTCTAAAGGTATCAATAAAATGAGACAGCCTTCACAAAAGGCTGGATCCCCTCACCTGCCTCATGCATTCATCAGAGATAAGGATCAGATTAGTTCACTTCCAACTAAAAGGACCCTGTGATTTCATTACTAAGTTCATATACATTCTAAGAAGAAAATCTGTTTTTCTGAATAGTGGTTTAATTATGTTTCCCAAAGGAGTATAGAGATACACACCCAGACTATTTTGGGAAAGTTCATAAACATAGTATGCTCCCCAGATACACCAAAAAATCAGCAATTTCAATCTGAAAAGAAGAAAAATTGTCCCAAACAGCCTAGGTAGGGAATGTATTTTAGGAAACCCTTACTTATGTTATCCCTGAAAAAGGAACAGTAACCTTACCTTGCCTGTTTGGCTCCATCAAATTTGTAAGCACCTGACATGGGTGTACACAGCGTAGAATCACAGAACCATAGCAACATTTAGTTTGCAAAATATCTCCAAGGTCATCAAGTCCAACCACAAGAACACTTTACAGAGCTCCATTTAAAGAAAAAAATTGTATTCTTGTAACTGTTCTTAGAAGAATTTCTGCTGTAAGAAATTTTGTATTCTGTCACAAGAAAAGCTGAAATTTCACTAATGATGCTCAGCTCAACTTCATGTTTCTCAGTTTTTCTGGCTTTTGGCCTTGCAAAGAAAATATATTAACAAATTTCATAGAATTTGGAAAAGCCCTGTGTTTTGCTTGCTCTGACAATCTATCAGGACAGGATTAGAGTTAATTCCTATACCCATGAGACCTTTTTTCCTTTTCTTTTACATAACTAGGCACAAGTAATCTTGACTCCCTGGTAACTTAAATCATCAAGAAGATTGTTTTTAAAAAACTCATTTTTGAAGCAAAAAAAAAAGTCTCTAGTTTTTTTTCAGTGTTTTAGCACAGGAACATGAAAAATTAAATATGCTTGAAAGAATACACACAAAAGATAATGGCATCAGGTGAAACAGCTTGCAGCAGAAAGAATGCTGATTTTATTTTGGTAAAATCTAAGGGCAATGATAATAAATTGAAAGACTAACACTGCAGAATGATTGGCTACTACTCACAGAGATGCTTTTCGCCTCATTATCTTAATTTCACTTCATGCCCACTATTAAGCAAATATTCCCACATCCATCCTGGAGATACAGAAATTATTGCTAGAGGATGCTGCAGCCACATTAAGGTTACATTCACTGTACATCTTATCAAAGGGGCCACAGTAGCCACACAATGCCAGGTCTTCCAGTACTTTTCATTTTGTTTAACAATGCAAGAAGACTACATACTTATCTATTTATTTTCAAGATACTACATAAAATAGTAAATTGGTGCTTTAAAAAAGTCAAGACTATCATTTTGCAGAGGGGTTCCAGCACAAGGAGTATTTAATTACATATATTCAATTAATATTTAATTACACAATCAATTATATTGTCAAAGACTAAAAAAGGGACCTAAAGAAGTGTTTCAGAGCACTTTTTAATTTACTTGTATGCCTGCACACAGTGTAATCTTTACAGTGGTCATCTTAATTCATTGTTAAAAGAACATTAATTTGTTTTTTAAACTAGAAAAAAAAAAGTTTTGGCAGTAGCTACAGCTTATAAAGAAAAGTGAGACTATCCTGCACAATAAATATGGAATAGTGCTTCAAACTATAATGAAATACCAGATTAGTGCAGGAATGCAATATTTTTTTCTTTTATTGCTATAAGGTTACTACAGGAAAAAACCCATCATCCTTCAAAACAGATTTTTCTGTTTTTTCAATGTATTTTACTCATCAAAAGTGTTCCTATATAGACAGAACAAAAAGATGCATCTAACAGAGATCAGTTTAAAGAAATTTTTAAAATGCAGACCTCCAATCATACTTTCCTTGACAGATTCAGGTCCATGGTAGCCTAAAACCTCATGACCACTCTCTATTCAGAAACACCAAAGACGGTATCATGTGTTGTTTAATTCCAGCTCCTGTAATCATCTTGGAGCCACTGAAACACAAATATGCTCAGCCAACATTTTTCCTCTCCGGTTTGTTCCAGTTGCAACTAAAATGCCTAAGAGGCACTGCAAAGCAACTTCATTTTCCAGCAGCATAATCTCATTTGTGGTCCAAAAGCAAAGCTGATTTACTCCTATCAAGCACTTTTCAAATGAACTTGCTTATATAATCCAGCCATTACTGACAGTTCTACAGCTCAACTGCTTGCTCCTAGGACCAGCACCAAGGACTTCTAAGTTTCCTTCCTTTCCACCACACTCTTGTTTTCTTGAATATTCAACTGAAAACACTGAGGAGCAAGGAAATAATTTCTTGACTTAAAAGCATCTGAAGGAGTATTAAATAGAAAATGAAAAAAATAAAAAAAGAACAGCAGTAACTCACATTACAATAGCTCATTTGAAAAATACCATGGTATTTTACTACAGGTACAATTTCAAAACCTTTGGCAAAGAAACAACCTTGAAGAAAATACATCTGGTTTTACTCAAGAATAATGAGTGTTTCTGATAACTGTAATATTCCATGCACAAAATCTTCCTTCCTTCTGGAAATAAGTATTAAAAATAGTACACAAATTACCATCACTCACCTCTCCTGTCATTTCTGCCTGCATTTGTGGATTTGTCAGAAGGGCAAGGGCAACGTCCTTCACATTTCACTGAAATTTGTTTTCCTGAGACACAGGCTTGATAGTCTAATTTGCACTGTAGGGAGACAGAATGACTATCATTAAAATAAACATATCTTATTAAAGTATAAACTTCTAAGAAATTTGAAGCAATCTCTCACTAAATGCTTAAACCTTTGCATACAGGTGCGAAGAAAAGTCTTCTGCAGTATATACTACTTTTGTAACAAAAATTAGATTCAAGACAGGTACAAAGTTTTTGGTTCCTAGACTGGCTACAGTCACAGACTCAATTCAAGCATGAAGGCACTTGTGGTGTGAGACTGCTTTGAATATCCATGCTAAATGGAAGCAGACTGCATTGGTTTTATCTGTATTCAATGAGCAAATAAACACAGCAACAATATTCATGATTGATAGGAAGCAATAAACAGTCAATTTTCCTAGAATTTATCACTGAATTTCTATCTTTAGGAAGACAGTGTTGTGGTAAAAAAGCATTAATGAATAAAACAAAAAGCTGTGCCTAATGTAATTCTGCATAGTGACTATCTTTTCTGATACAGAAACAGATTCATTTGTGAGGTTTTGATCTGTGCACTTACAGCTCCAATCCAGAAACCACATAAAAGTTAACTATATCTGAGAAACAAAATTGCTGTCTCAAGCATATAGAAATAATGTAGTTAAAAAACATAAAGAATAGCATCATTGTAAACTCTCATACTTCTTCTTCCAATAAAACAGTTTTTTGCATAGAGATCTTTCTCTGGGATGCTGTCAATGTATTATCAGGAAAAACACAACCAAGAAACAAAGAGGAGGGAAGCATCTACAAAGAGCTTTTTTCCAAAGCAAAAGAAGAAAGATTGTTATGGAGAACACTTCATCCTTGAACAAAAAATGCCAGATGTCTCATTAAATAGGTAAAGGACACAGAAGCACATGAGTCAGAAAAGCAGTTCAAGTAACACATAAAAATATGAAGTGTTTTCTGTGCATCACAACACTTCAGAACAATCTCACCAGAATTTGTCTCTTATTTCCTGACTCATATTTTGTTGGGGTACATAACTTCACTGTAATGTAGTTCCATTATTTGATTCTCAGGATTTCCAGAGAATGCTAAAGTCAAAGTTTCTCTCTCGCCTAAAAATACGTAAGGGGTGGGAGCACTGAAAGAATGGTGGGAGCTATGAAACAATCACGGAGCCTCCTGAAAGCCTGCTAGTTTCCACTAGTATATAGATGTAAGCACTGTGAATTTACAGAACTCTGTCAACTTTTTAAGCAGTCACACTTCTGGTCTTGTCACACTCTCATGCAGTTCTATATCTTGCATAACCTGAAGTGCATCACTGTAACAAAATAATACATTTTTGCACCATTACCAGTAATAAAAAGACAGAAATAGTTACCTCAAATTTTCTGTACTTCAACAAAGTCATTATTGTACTTCAGTTCTGAATGTGTCACTTTTTGCCAAAAATGCATGGTTACAAGAAAACGACACTAACAGATCCTTTTAAATCCCTCCCAAAAATCCCAACATAACTGTTCCAATTGAAAGCTATATAGCATTATATAGCTTATAGTCCTTTCTCAAAAAGGACTCAAAAATGGAAGCAAAGCAAACACCTTCCCATGCTGATTTTGAAACAACAGAATACTTTTTCTATCTCAATTATCCTGGCTGTACAGGAGAGTGCTTGCATTACTGTGATTCCTACCAGTCCTCTCTCCAGGAAGTACATGACCCAATTCATATTTTAATGCTCCAACCAGTATTTGGAGTTTGTGGAATGGATTACTACTCAAATTTAATACTCATGCCTGTTAAAAAGAGAAGTCTTTCTAGTTTTAGGATCTGAGAGTTTTTATTATTCAAACCTAGAGACAGCTGTGCTTTAGGCTTTTGATTACTCCCCTTGGTGAAACTGCCACTTAATATTTGACATATAAACCCATTCCAGGTCTAATTTACTGAGAAACAGAGTATGATGAGGAAAGAAAAAAAAAAAGTAATACTTTCATTTAATTTTTGACGATTTCTTTAATCCTTTCTTGAGAGATTATTTATTATATTATTTATTATAATCTAGAGAAATTATTTTTTTACAGACTCCAATGCTCCTAACTTTGATTCACTTGAATGTTGCTAAAGAGACTAGTAATACTTCATAGGTGTTTCAGCCGGCACCATGAGTTGCAACTTTAGTATTTTTTATTTATTTTTCTTTGAAGTTGTCTACTCAGTCCTATTTGCAAATAATACTATCCTCTTAAACACTAAAAATTTACTGCTCAACAGCTGGCACAGGCAGAGATACATGAGATACTGAGTGCAAGGTCAGCACACAACACTTCCAAATCAGTACTCCCATTCACAGGTATGATAAAATTTTACCCTCATTGAACTCCTTTTAAGGACAAGCAGGCAGCAGAGATATATTCATTGTTTTCAGAAACAAAGTAACATCATGGTGCTTGCATATGCTGAAAATGAATCAAGGCAGTTCTGACAATTTCCTATTAACTTCTAACAACACCAGGAACAGAACTCTGGTTCAAACCTCTTGACATCATTCCCCAAATTAACAGTGCACTAGGATACTGTAAAGATAGCTCAGTTAAATTAAGGTGGGTCAAACTTCCCTCAATGTTACTCTTAAACTGGTAGAAGAACAAGCAACATACTGAGAAACTCCACAGAAAAAAAATCACTGACATGCATGCTATGAGGACACAATGAGAAATAGTGGTCAAAAAGGAGAGGTGGTGTGAGGGTATTCATGCCAGGGCAGCACTCAACTTGATTTCCTAATCACATGACTTTTCAATGGTCTTGGGAATCTGGAGAATCAACAGGACGCTGGCAAATACTGACCCAGTTGCACTTCCATGCCCGGTAAAATTATGGAGAAGATTATTCTGGGAGTTACAGGAAGATATATGAAGGACATATGCAACCACTGGTCACAGCCAGGACAGCTTAATGAGGATGAGTCCAACTTGATAATTTCCTTTTATAACAAAGTTATCCCCCTAGCTGACCAAGAGGGGCCCAGTTGATAAAATCTTTCTGCATTTCAGTAAGGCTTTCAATGCTGCCTCTCACAGTGCCCCTGTGGAGAAAATGTCCAGCAGACAGCAGGATAAACCCATCAGGCAATGTGTGGGCTCATGGGTTGGGTACAAAGCTCTGTGGGGTAAATGGGAACATCAGGGGGTTTTCTTAGGGGAACATCAGGCTGGTAACCAGTCACTACTGGGGTTCTACACAGCTCCACTGCACAGCCAGGGATCTTCAAAGTCCTCATAAACAACTTGGATGTAGGACTCAAAAGTATACGAAGCAAGTTTGCCAACGATATTCAGCTGTGAGGAGGTGTTGACTCCCTCCAAGGCAGAGAGGTCCTGTAGTGAGACCTGGACAAATAGGGGTGGGCAATCACCAACTACATGAAGGTCAACAAAGAGAAGTACCAGATCCTGCACCTAGAATGGGCAACCCTGGATGAATACAGCTGAACTGGGGAATGAGATGCTGGAAAACAATGCCATGGAAAGGAAACTGGGGTCGTGACTGGTGGCAAGTTGAATTTGAGTCATTGTGCCCTGGCAGCCACACAGGCAAGCATGCCCTGGGGTGCATCAGGCACAGCATCACCAGCCAGGCAAGGAGGAGGGGATTGTCCTGCTCTGCTCTGGGACAGCCTCACCTCGAGTGCTGGGGGCAGTTTTGGGTGCCACAACATAAAAAAGATCTAAAGCCATTAGAGATCCTCCAAAGAAGAGCCATAAAGATGGTGAAGGCCTTGAGGGGAAGCCATGTGAGGAGTGGCTGAGGTCACTTGGTCCATTCAGCCTGGAGAAGAGGAGACTGAGGGAAGACCTCACTGCAGTCTGCAGCTTCCTCATGAGGGAAAGAGGATGTGCAGGCACTGATCTCTGCTCTGTGGTGATCAGCGACAGGACTCAAGGGAATGGTCTGATGCTGTGTTAGGGGAGGTTTAGGTTGGATATTAGGACAAGGTTCTTCACCCAAAGGGTGGCTGGGCACTGGAACAGCTCCCCAGAGATGTGGTCACAGCACCAAGCTTGGCAGAGTTCAAGGCTCTCAGGCACATGTGACTCTTGGGGCTGTCATCTGTAGGCCAGGAGCTGGACACGAAGATTCCTGTGGGTCCCTTCCAACTCAGGTTATTCTCTGATTCTAGAGGGTTGGAAGGTGAGCTAAAGGATATCCTATTAAACACGGAATAGTTTTAGAAGATAGAAATATATTAAAAAAATAGTCAAAATATTAAAATAGGCTGAAATATAATGAAATTCAATACAGAAAACTCCTATGTTCTACTGTTACAGAGACAAAATAATCAAGATATTAACAAGCTGGAGCAACTGGCTAGACATCCATTCTAAAGGAAAAATGGAATGGATGATCTAGTGATCATTAAGAACAATTGAACGGTTTTTAAAAACATCATACCAGGATATATCAATGTTAGTGCAACCTACAAAACATGTAAGATAATTTCACATAGCTCTGGCAGCACTGTACAGCTTGCAACAAAGTTTCAAACAAGACAGGAGTTAAATGAAAAAGGAGTAACAGGAATAATGAGAAATCTAGAAAATAGTCACCAAAAAGAGACTGAAGGACTGGGTCTTAAGAAAAGACTATTCACAAAACAGCTGTCAAATAGGCAAAAGACATCTGAAAGGTACCTGAAAAGAATACCACAATGAATGTTACAAGAAATAATTGTCTTAAACTCCTGCAGAGAAGTAATAAATTAGATACTAGGCAGACTTTAAGAAGGGTAGTGACATCTTAAATCATTGGAGAAGCTTTTTGAATCTTAATAATTGTCTTTACAACCAGGCTTAGATAAATCCATCAAGAATTGCACCTGTGTAGCTTATCTTGCTTTGAGAACACGGGGGGATCAGTTGGCATCAAGCTTATTCAGTTGGGAAGCACAGTACAGACCTGCTCCAGGAATGAACCAGTGTCAAAAGATTATTGCCTGCATTAATCTTGCTCATTTGGAGAAGTGTTTGAAAGATGGGTAATGAATGAACTAGGGAGATAGTAATAAAGGAAAGAAAAGTAAGGCTTATACTGGTCTATTGATCCTAGATAATTTCAGCAAAATTCAGTTTGGTACTGAATGCTTTTGTACTCTCTTGAAAACCTGATTTATGATTTGGGAACATGGTAAGTATTTTCAGATAAACTAAAACAAAAATTAGTTGAATATATAAATGCTTTGAAATGTGAAACATGAACCAAAAACTCCTTAAATTGGATATCCACATCTCACATATAATTTGCTTGCTTTCATCTGCAGAACCGTCATCTATCTGTAACAAGACATATCACACAGAGGGACAGTGTGTGAGACAGCTGTAAATTAGTTGCTATTTGTAGATGTCTCAAAATGTACAGGGAATAAAGACATATTCAAGTAGATGAAAAATTAAGTTTAACTGTTTGGCTGCCATATAATAAAAGAAAAAAGTGTGTACTGACAACAATTTCCTGATTAGATAAAAGGGAGGCACATGTCCATTCTGTGTGTTAAGTGAGTGAAGAGCCCTCTGGAAGAAAACTACAGCATTCGAACTGCATTATAAGTCTATCCAAAAAGAAAGATAAAGTCCTTGTGCAGCATTCACTCTGGCATTTCCAATAATTTTATCAATCTGCTTTTTCTCACAGACTTAATTCTGTTCCTTTTTGAAAATGCTTCAGCCTCAGTGCAAGACAACATTTTTCCACAACAGTACAGTCTTGCCAGGAATTTCTAGTGGCTTTTAAACAAAAATAAATCCCACTAAGTAATGAGGACACCCGTGAGTTCTCTGGCAAGTAAAGCACAGAAGCTCATGAACAGAAGTCCTGAGGTACAATCTGCAGACACTTCCCTCCAATCCCTCTTTTCCATCTGTATACCTCCTGGGCAGCTGGAAGCAGATCTGATAGACCCCTACAGCACACAAGTCAGCAGAAATTAGCTGCCAGGATATTCATCTAGATGTCCAGTGAATACTGTGTCCATTTTGTGCCTCAAGCCCTTCACACTGAAAGACTGAAGTCTGGCCTGATGCATTAACACACCCTTCTCTAAACAGGACCATTGGACAAAGTGTGAATTCAGTGTCAAGAGTCTTTCAGGTACTTTCATCTGCTGACGTGCTGATACTTAGAGAAATACTTTCTAGAACACCATCATATTTAATACTGAGCATTTAGTAAATTACTTTTTAGAGAGCAAATAATTAATATCTATGCAACTGTAGAGTGTCTCATTTTGGAAGGTAACCATCCCCTTTAGGTGTACTTCATCTCAACAACAGCTCTGTAGAAGTCCCTGATGCTCTTGTACATTTAAAAATCAAACTGGGCATGCTATCCAAGTCCAAGGAAAAATACAAAAATAATTAAATGTAGATTCCCCCTGATAATTATCAGTTCATATGGTACAAATAGAATTGCTGGATTTATTTGGAATATCCTTTCAAGTCTATATGCTCCCCCCAAAACATGCTCACAGCTCTTTCTTTTCGGTATATTTTCTGGATGATCAACAACTCACGATCAGATGAATGATGCATCCTGTATGAGGCAATCAAGGGGATCTCTGAGAAAAGAGCTCATTGCTAGAGTACCACACAGATATATTTTTCCTAATATCATTGTATGTTTCACAGGTAGAAATCTTTCCCACCGAGCTCTACATTCATGCATCAATACAGATGTCTTCTCTCTCTTTTTAGGAAGCTGGTATCTCTGACAGTTGAACTTTCAACTTCATGCTGTTTTCTTAACCACCTTCCCCATTTTCAAACTTTATTCCTATTTCACAAAGCTTACATGCATTCCCCAGCACAAAATTGGCCTCTACTATATTTGGTGCAAAATGCGATGTGAAATTATGCCCTCAGATTTGAATCTAAGTCAAATATGTAAAGAAAGTATCTTTTTTAACTCACTTGGTGGCTCCTGTCACCAAGCACAGGGGCAGGGTGGGTAGGGTGAGAGCTGAACAGGTGTGTTCCAGGTCCAGTTCAACACAGACCATTTGCTGATACAGAACATGGCAGAGAAGTAAAGGACTGCTTCATGCAATCACTTTAGGCTGGTGTCATGGTTTGAGCCTGGCACAGAGCCAGTGCCCCCATGAAATTGCCCTCACCCTGGTGTCTGCTGTGAGATGTGACCAGGAATAAGCAAAACAGGCTCCAGCTTAAACATAAAGAACACTTTATTACCTAAACTACAGGAAAATAGGGAAAAACTATAAGGAAAAGAAAAAAAAAATTGAAAACCTTACAAAAAAACACTTTCCTCCTCCCCACTACCTGACTTTCCCAATCCGATACGTTCTCCCAATCACCAACTGCCCAGCCTGGCACCACACTTTAGTATACTCAAACTTCAGTTCATGAAGAGGAAAGGAGTCCTTCTTGTTCCATAGGCTTCCCCTGGAAACACACTGAAACCTCGTGTGCTTCCATGTCACTCGGCACCGCCCGGAAAAAAAGTCCTTTTGCCGCTTGTGACATCTTCCTTCCATGCCAAGTGCTCTCACCACCGTGCATGGATCAGAGCTGCTTTTAGGGTTGTCTTTTAAGGATACCTTGTCTCACTCCAAAAAGGCACAGTCTCTGCTTTGGGACATCTGTCCCCCCCATATTTTTCCAAGCCCCTGGGGCCGGGGGGTCCTCACGATGAACCCTCCTGGTTCTGAGCCACTGCTTCCCCCTAAGTGCAGTCTCTGTGTCACAGGAACAAACTGAGTCCATGGCCACAAGAAAAGTCCAGCCAAAAGGCCACTCCAAATCATCTCTCCCCATTCAATCATCTCCATGTTCTTCGGGCCAGGTCCTTGTCTCAACTCATCTCCTATCTCCCTTCTTATTCAGCTTCGAGGAGGATTAGCATTTTTGCAAGGCCCCAATCATGAAAGAAAGGGGTTAAAACTTTCAGTCTCTGTCTGTCCCGGAGCTGCGGCACTCCCACACACGCTGCCGCTCCGGCCGGGCACTCTTCCCCCCCCTTCTCCTCCTGGGCCGGCTGCTATCACAGTCGGTGTCGCCGGCTCTCTCTCTCCCTCCTGGGGGGTGATGGCTGCCCGAGGGCTGACTCCCTGAGATCTTCCACCCTTCCATCCTCGAGGGCCTCCTCACCTCCCATCTCTGTCCAGGCCCAGGGCCTACCACGTGGCTGCCCCTCCCCTGCCCAGCAGCAGTGGCTGGACAGGGGAGGGTGATCTGACCTCTTCGCCTCGACGTCCCAAGAGGACCTCCCAGGGCCAGAGCCCTGCTGTTTAACCCCTGTGTATTCTCAGAGGTGTGTCCAAACCCCACTGGCTACACCAGGTGCCAGTCTCAAACTCAGAACATTCATTGGTTTGACCACAGCTTCCCAGAATTCCCACTTCTTCCTGGTCA
This sequence comes from Zonotrichia leucophrys gambelii, assembly GCF_028769735.1. NCBI lineage: Eukaryota > Metazoa > Chordata > Aves > Passeriformes > Passerellidae > Zonotrichia > Zonotrichia leucophrys. The sequence goes on along the minus strand of NC_088173.1, from coordinate 19,843,614 downwards.
AACCACCACAGCTGGCTTAAAACGAAGGTGAAAATATGGCCAAGTTAATGATGTGGTAAACCTAATTTAGAAAATTTTATGTAATTTGGATTTTCTTTACAAAAAGCAGCCAAGAAGGTATAGAATTTCAAGCCAAATGCAGCTAGGCATAATGCCAAGAGACCACATTTTCAACAAATTCAAGTTTAAGAATGGAAAAATTAATGTGCAAATCTATCCATGAAGCATCACCCAGATCTACAAATGCTTTTTTGTCTCATCAGTTATCTGCATGTGTATTACTCACCTAAAAAATAGGAGTTTGGATAAAAAGCTTTTCAGTAAACAAGTACTGCTATTTTAAATGAAAACAACTGTTGAATATATCAACCATAAAGACATGCAACTAGCATTTTGATAAGAAAAAAACAGGAAATGTGTCTATTGAACCAAGATCCTGAGAAAAGAAAATATTTTGTCGTTGAAAGAACACTGATGATACATTTTTTATGAAACTATGAACTAGAGAATGCTATTTTCATGACAAAATGAAAACCTGTATGCACAGTTTTCTTCCCATCCACCTTAACTCTTGTCTGTTTCCTTTAATGCACTGCAGTGCAATAGTATAAAATTTAAAGCTTGAGATCATTGAAATCAGGTCAACTAGTTAGTCTATCTTTTTTGGGCACCCTGGAACACACATTAAATCACAGAAATATGCCAATAGATGCCTACTGGGATTATTTAAATTAGGCACCTACTTATCTCTGCTTTCCTACTTAGAGGCTATTAGAGACATATGATGCTTAGGAGCTTCTGCAAATCCATCGAAGAACTTATCTGTTTTTAAAATCTGCTGTCTGAATTTTTAGACACCTACTCAGTTCAGAAAATATACAGTCCACTATCTTATGCTGTAAATATGGCAAACAGGCTAACTACTATTTTATACTCTCAAGTAAGAACAAAAACTTAACCAATGGTAAGTCCCTACTTGAAATACACTATTTCTAGTAAATTGAGAATAATTAATAATAATGCTTTTAGTACTTGTGTAACAAACGTAATATATTTCCTCAAGTTCAAATCAGTATTTCAATATTCCTTGAATACAACAAATTGTGTAAAAAGACATTTAAAATTTTAAAAATATTGCTTTTTAAAAACTTATTCACACAGGATGTAAAAACATATAACTATATTATATATTATATCATGCCTTGGCTTATTCCAAAAATATTAACATTGATGCAGTCCAGACTTTTACTAAAAGCTTCTGGTAAGCATTCTTAACACAAAAACCATAAATCTCTTTCTGATATATTCAAGCATATACTCAAATTCTGGCTGTTATTCAGAGCTCTTGCCTGTATAGTCCAAACCTCAGCACTTCATCAGGCTCCTTGTTTCAAACTTCTCCATCACATTTATCCCACCCAGCTAGAGATGCACAGAATGTGACTCAACACTGCGTGTATGCAAAATCCTTGGTGCACCCCATTGCTGGCATTCAGTATTTTGCAATTTGGAGAAATGTTCTTGAGAGACAGAAAAAATAAATATTTCTCAGATAAAACAAAATACATTCTCAAGTTCCTACTACAAACTTGAAAATTAACATTCAAACAAGACATTCACCCATTTTTAAAGGTGAACGAAATAATTTCATTCTCCTACACAACCATGGTAAAAATAGCTGACTACTTTGGTTCAAAAGTCAGCTAGTAAAGCTCTTCATTGATTTTCATCTAGCATGCAAATTCACAAATAATGGCAATAGTAAAATAGAAGTAATGGCAAAGCTGTAAAACCTTATAACAAGACACAAATGGGTTCTAAAAGTGTGGAATTTTTTGTTAAAACAATTCGCTTATTCCTTATTAGTATGCATTATCACTGTATTTTTAATGTAATATGACTTCCTAAGCCATGCTGGTTGATTGCATTGCTAATTAAACAAGTTCAATTCATCCAATTATGTCTAAGTTGAAATATTTATAAAGTTGTATGTGAGCTAAAATAGCATCTAAAGGGCATGTTCATTAGTTTCAATTACATGAAAAATTATAAAAGTACTAAAAGCAACATGCACAGACCTAGACAGTCCATACTGGATTATCCCATCAAAGTTTCAAACACATTTAAACAAATCTTTGTCAACTGTGGTGAAGAAGGAAGAAAAAAAGAAAAAAAAAAAGAGAAAGCAAATAAAAAGGAAAAATAAATTCTATATAGTTGGCTACAAGTAGGTGAAACACCTAGGCACTCTCAGTTTTCTTATCAGCATATGGCCTATTCACCTCTCTGCTTTTTTGCTCACCTAAAAATGTATCCTAATATTCATTTGAACTTCAAGAGCTAGATTTAATTTATTAAGCAGTCCAAAATACAAGGCTCCATGTGCTATCAGTGGCAAAAACATTTTTGAAATTTCACATTCATACTAGTTTTCACACAGGGAAGAAGCACTGTGCTGTACAAGTGGGAATTAATATTCCAAAGCATGACTGTTTTTCACTAGATCACATATCTCTTCTTGAATTTAAAGAGATAGATCTTGTGTAGAGGCACAAAGAATTGAGTCTAAATCTTTCCCCTTTGTGCTGTTAGTACTTGATTTCTCAAACATGCAAAAATTTTCCTTGTTTTGTGACAAACACACACAGATTAAAACTGGGACAACACAAAGCCAAGTTTTCATATGTTATGTTTTGAATGAAGAGAAAGAGTGACAAATTTTGCTGCATCAGTGCTTGTTTTTCTTTTCCAGTAAGCGTATGGTGGCCTAAGATGTTACTGTTTTTATGCTGTTGTTGACACATTACTGTGATGCAGAGGACTTACCTCTGATACTCGGTCATATGTCTGAATTTGTTTCCAATGAAATATCCACATAGCAATTGGCTCACATTTATACTATTTCATTGTCAGCTTGCAGGAATTACAGATTTAAAAAAAAAACCCAAAACATGAGACTTGGAAGAAAATTCTTTAACGTTACAGACATCTTTCCTAATTGAAATCTGACTAAAAAAATAACAGAAGTTTCTCTTTTTCTCCAGTGCTAGTTTATAGCACTATAGCATTGCTGGTCTAAATCTCTGTTATGGCGTCCGAGATCTAAATTTCACAGTATTTCAGCTTCTTTCTAAATGTACAAATGTGACCTCCATGAACACTGTAAGAATATATTCTTAGAAGCTAAACACTTTATTTCCATTTCATTAATAAACTTAATTACATGTTTTAAAAAAATTAAGTTGAATAATTACATTTCTTCTAGCAATTTTCACTTTATTTGCAGCTTTCACTGGGCCAAGATCTGAGCCAGTTCTCATTTGCCATTTGCTTGTTTCCATCTCAACTTCTTTAACCCCATTCTTATCACAGATTGTTACTATAAACTCTCAAAATCTGTTTCTAGGTCGATGTTCTTTCACTTCATGTTGTCTTTAGCCATACCCTCCCCCTATTAAAAGCTTCTTTTCCAATTTTTTTAAGAAATAAATGCCTAAGCAGTAGCCTCTAACGATCATAAAAATACTCTAAACCCACCTATCTCTTGAATTTTTACCATCCTTATCTTCTACTCCACTGAAACCATATGCTTTAATGGATTCCACTTGGTAAATCTGAGGCAATTGTGTCTCTTCATCTCCTACTTGCAACTGACACAGCTCATCTCAAACTTCTACACTATTTTATTAATGTTTCCAGCAACTACAAAGCACATAGGAACATTATTAATTGCCTCAACCCCCCAGACCCTTCTCTCTGTTGGTTTTTTTACAGAATTGCTTTCTGCTCCACAAGGCTAACTAAGGCAGCTCCTGTGTTTGGCTCCTATGCATTTCTGCCCACATATGACGTAGACCCATTTTTCTGGAAAAGAATTGCTGTGCCAAAATGATTCCGTATTATTTTAGTTGTAATTCTAGTTACAATATTTTAAATACTGTTTTCAAAAGATTAACTTCTGATGGTTGAACCTCCCAGAGAAAAGACTGTTCTCCATGTAAGTATGTATGTCTCTAATGAAATCTAAAGTTTAAGAAATCTGAATCTTTAACTATAATCTCCACTTTCAGAAGTGTGACTTCTCCTGTTTTACTGGCCGTCCCATTTGACAGTTAACACACAAATTTACATTTGGAATTTTGTTTCTGTATCCTACTGCTGTGACATGAGAGTTCTTTAATAAAGACTGATACTTTCACTTACCTGCTTGTCCTATTCTTTTATTGATTTTTCCTTCCAGCCTAGATGCTTTTTATTCCAGAAAAAACATTAAACCATTTTTAAAAAAACCCACACACAGAGTCACAGTATGACTCCATATATGAGGGTTGGAAAGGCCCTTGGAGATCATCTAGTTCAGACTCTCCTGCCATGGGCAAATAAATCTACTTTTCCCAAAGCCCCTTCCAAGCTGGCCTTGAAATCTTCCTGGGCTGGGGCATCCACAACGTCTCTGGGGAGGCTGTGCTAGCAACTCATCACCTACATAGTAAAGAATTTCTTCCTGATATGTAACCTAAATCTACTCATGGTCTGTTTAAAACCATTCTCTCCCTTATCCCATCACTACCTGCACTTGCAGAAAGTCTCTCTCCAGCTGTCCTGCAGGTCCCTTGCTTGGCTCCTCTATCACTTGGAGGATGAATTTCTCATGAACACATTCCAGGGATGCCCTGCAATGCTGGTGCCCTGCTGTGCTGTCCCTGCAGCAGGGCAGCTCAAGTCCCTCATGAGGATCAGGGCTTGGGAAAGCGAGGCTGCTCCTGTCTGTCTACTGAAGCCCTCATTCACCTGTTTTTCCTGGTTAGGTGGCCTGTAGCCATCCTCCACTTTAATGTCACCTGTCCCTGTCTCCCATTAATCCTGACCCTTAAGCCCTTGGTCAGCATCTCATTCATTGCAAAGTGGACCTCCATTTAAAGGAATTATACAGATAAAGTCTTTGGAAAATATTTTCCAAGTCTATAAAGTTGCAATTCTTTTTTCTTTTGTTTTTACTGAAGTATTAAATTTTAGGTATCTCTTAATGCAAATTCAATATATTAAACAAACATGATATTCTGGAAATGAAAAAGGGAATCAAATTCAATTCCTCCTCATAAAAATACATCATCCTAGTCTGAGAAATACTGAATTGCTCAGAATTTTGAAATATTAAAGTTTCTGGAAAGCATTTTGTTATCTAAGCTATCGTATTTTTTCTCTACAGTTTTAGCAGCTATTTATTTTCAATGCAGTAGATAAAGAGATCAGTTATCAGTTATTTGATATAACTTGGAATTTTTAGTACATCAGCCTATTTGAAAATCTGGATTTTATAACTTTATAGACTAACTTTCGTCACTCTTATGGATATTTCTCTGCCTTTTTTTTTCTTTTAATATCACATCGTATCAATATAAAGGTTCCAGATAAAATTTCAGGCCTTACTGGCAAAACCCATCCATGTCTGATTTTCCAGCTGCAGCCCATCTCATTTCCTTCTTTTTTTTTATTGTTTGCCTTTTTTAAGCATTTAAACAATAAACAAGCAGTTTCTACTATTTCTGTAAAGACCCAAAGTATAATCCAGGATCAATCAAGGATGACACATTTTATTTTTATCACTGTCTATTCATCAGCATCATTCAACAAAAGTTTGTTGAAAACAAGGTTTGTTGGAAAGTGTTTTCATTGCTTGTGGGGTTTCTTAAGTGGAGAGAATGGGGCAGAAGAAGGGCTGGCCATGGTTTGTTGGCATTTTTTGGGGGATTGGTATTTTTCCCCCCCATTTACCAGCACCATTTATTTTCCAGTGTACCTCAGCCACAAGTTCATTGTAACAGTACAATCCAGATTTGATGTGAAGAAGTTTTTGAATTTTTCCACTTACAAAGGGGTGATTTTGGCTGGCTGTTCCTTGGGCTAGAGACACAAATCTTGATTTTGAGATGTCCCTCTTGAGATAATCTACTGTTATTAGAAAAACAAATCAGTCCTGATAAATCACCTGAAAGAAGATCCTTGCAGCTGCAAAAGTAAAAGAACCTGTACACTGTCAAACAATTTATTTCAGAGAGATTACATTATTTTATTACTAAAGGTGGCAGGCAACGATTTCACCTTAATATTTTTGGCTGCATTTCAACTGACAGTTAAGTCTACAGCAGATTGCTTAGTAACAAGGCAGATAAAAATGGAAAGGCATAGTGAATTAGCCCAATTTAAGAAGTAAGACTGATATACATTGAGTCAGGCTTGTGAAAAACTCTTTTTTTTTACTAATACAAAACATCTATTTTGTAATAGCAATTCTTTTTCTAGCAATCTGCTGAAGCAGGAAAAAAACTGTCAGCAGCTCAGGCATGTGATCTGAAAGTTCACAATACACTAATTTGTACATTTAAATCAATTTAAGTTATAAAAAATCACAATCCTTAAAATAACAGCAAAGATTAAAAATGCCAGTACTTTTTTTTTTTGCTTGTTGCGAACAAGCTGTCTTATACCAAACGCACTGCTAAGAGATACAGATTATTAAGTTAAAATTTCAAAAATATCTGAAAAGAATAAAGATAGCAATGATTTTAAAAAGAAACATATTAAATATGGGATGTTGTCAGAATAAAAATCTATTTCTGATTCATGCAAAATGGCAAACAAAAATTGGATGGAATATTAAACTCACTCCTTCCCACAGTGCAATTTTATCCCCAACTCTTTCAAATCTCCTCATAGAAAAGAAATGTAATCTGAAAGACTGAAGAAAGTATTTGAATATTAAAAAGATCTAAATCCACATACCTGTCTATCTGTGGAGTCTTTCAAGATGTTTATCCTCTTTTCTGACTACTTTTCTGTACAGTTTGCATCTTACTCTTTAGACTCCTTACTTATGAAAAACATTATTATGGCTATTTACACATACAGGGCTGGCATCAATAACATGAAGCTTTCATAGGTAGGAGAAAATGCATTTCATAAAAAATCACTATCAATGTGAAGCCATCTTGAGCAAATTGCTGCTAACATCAGAACTGCCAAAGCAATCCTGGCATAAAACCATGGGCATAATTTAAAGATTAATTTATTTCTGCTGTGTTTTCAAAATACTGCAAACACTGTTCATTTGCCTTATTTAAGGTTAGATTTTGATGAAGTGGAACTAATTGTCAACTGCATTCAACTTAAGAGAGAAAACTTCAGCCTATTATACCAAACACCAGAGCTGAAATCAAAATATGCAAAATCCACTCAAAAGAAGAGTCATCTGCATGACCATATTTTCTTTCCCCTCTTGGCCATTTTTCTGGAAGTCCAGCTACAATACAGTGCAATATGGGAGAATTGTTCCAACAGAAGCACCCAAGCCTGAGCATCACCATCTCATCCCAGCTACAGCAGCTTTACAGTGTGTGCTGCACAGCAGTGAGTTGCTTCCCCGGGTGACAGAATGGCAGCAGCTGGGTTGCTGTCTCAAAACAACCCACCTGAGCTGCATTCATATCCTTTTATTTCCCTATTATTCCCAGGAAAGGTGAAGCTACAAACAGGCTGTGGTTTTCACGGAGAATGTCAAGTACATTGGGGTACTAAAGCCTCATGAGACAGCACTGCTTGAGAATTCCTGTGCAAAAATGCATACTGCACTTTCAAGTGCCAAAGTTTAGAGAAATGCAGAAGGTAAAAACACACTACCTGTAGAACACATGCAGTATTATTTAAAGGTCATTAAGTAAAAATTGCACCACTGCTGTGCCAAGGCAATGGCAGGATCTCTTTACACTGAATTTCTTCCAGCACAATGATTCACGTTCACTTTGATTACTCAACGTTTCAGCATGTAATATTTTTGTTTCAACATTGTTGTTATGCTAGTAACAAATATCTTACACCTACCACTTTTCTTTTACACTAAGATAAGTGTATATAACTTAGTGTATACACTAAGTTATAAGACTAACTGTGAGCTGAGAAAACAGTAAACCTAACCTGGACTGCAAAAATGAAAGGGAAACAAAATACCCTTACCTGACTCTGGAAAAGCTCAATTTAGGCAATAACTTTTCTTTCTAGATAATCCACATATCATATCATCTTTTTTTGCTTGCTTGATTTCCAAAGCAAAAAACATGTATGAAACAGCTGTAGTCACATAACTTAATTCAAGCATTTCATGGAATTGTCCTGAAAAGCAAGGATACACTCCCAAAAGAGCATCTATCTGACAAATTTCAACTGTCTGGCTGTGTTCTACAATACTATTACTATTTAATTACTTATTTTCTGAAAATGTATTATACAATTTTCCACAGTCATTGATGAATGCTTTCTAAATACAAGAAACTCCTACTGGAGTTTGATGACATAATGAAACAAACTTTGCCTGTAGTACAGGAACACAAATATTTGTCTTTAGTCAATTTTTAAACACAATGCACTTGAAATAACTTGGCAAGGACCTCTGTTTTGATGCAACTGGCAACACAGAACACAAAAGCCTCGTATCACTGACAGTAGATAAAAATAAATATTTATAGGCCGATATAGATATTCTATGGCAATGAAAGTTTTTACCATTTTTATTCTGTAAGCTGAGATTTGAAATCTACCATTACAGGGCAGTGGAAGAAAAAAGCACAACCCAAAATGTCTCTGATGGTAATGTTACTTCTGCATTGTTTGCATGCAAGGGATATTGAGGTTGGATAAGAGGTACTGCAGCACTGACAATGCACTGGAATGGGAGCACAGTGTGCCCATTTAGTCCACTCATTCCTATCATTCCCTTTGAACAGCTGCACCTTTAACACATGAACTGATTTAAAAATATCTGCATCTCATCAATATTTATAGACTTTTGTACATCTACTCCAGACCAGACCATGAGAGGCCAGAAAAGTCACTTCTACCTACAGAACTATTTAGAACACAGCATTCCTATATGGTAAAATAGGAAATAAACAATGACACTAAAGTTTATTGCATTAGCAAGAACACAGGGAGAGATTGCAATAAATGAAGTATACAGTAGTCAAAAAATAAAAACGTTGCTCATCCAGTATTAACGATATTAACTTATCTACCTCATGTATTTAAATTGCAAAATTGTGGAGACTACCATCTGTATTATATCTGTGTGCAGCCTGGACTTGAGACTTAAAGCCTGCCTGAAACTTTGAATGGCAAGGCAAAGTAAATACTAAAGGATACCATCACCTAATGTCTAGTAAGAAGTCAGCACACTTTCAGCTCATAAAAAAAACATAGGCAAGAGATTAGTTAATGAAAATCAGAACACTTTTCAAATTCCTAAATAAAGTCAGAGTGTCAATGAAAGGAACTATATTTTAGCTATGCCAAAGACTCCAGAATTCATTTGTAGGGCCTCAGATAAGCTGGTGTAAGCATTAGAAGTTTTTAAATTGCTTCTTGTAAAGGAAAGCTAGAGTTCTAGACCAAATTCCTATAATTAAAAATTCAAATTAGCAGGGAAAACATTTTCTAATGTAAAATTTAGGATAAAAGCCTGAGTATTGTCAGGGTTTAGGAAGCACCAGTTAAATCTGATGTTTTTAGTTTATCAAGAATAAAATATCTTTGGAGAAAATCCTTGGTGTTCAATCCAACACTCAGTCCCTCCTGGAAACGAATTCTTTTTTGTAAACTTCACATGTGACTACAGATGTGTAAACTTCAAATGTAATTAATTTGTGATTATGTAAAAAAAAAAAAAAAAATTATGTAAACCCTAAAAATATTTAGATACTAGGAAATATCTTTAAAGTATTTTGTTTCAAATGCAATACACATTTTTTTCTTCATAACTAACAAGCACAGAGCTTTTGTATCTTCATCAATTTAATCTATTATTATACTTCTCTTGAAGCACTGGATATTATCTACTAATGAAACAATTTGTTAGTGTAAGGACACAGTGTCAGTAAGACAGAATACAGTAGCTCCTTTGACACTACTAAACTACTTGCTGGTTCTGAGAAAAATGGGTTAATCAAGAGCCCACACTTTTTTCTTTTAAACAAGACTCAGTTGTGAATATTGGCTGAGCATTCTTCTACTCAAAGTTTTAATGAACAATACTAAATAAATTAATCAATTTTCAGCATTATGAAACCTCTCTAACTCATAATTTCACCTCTGCACTGTAATCCAGGATTTTTGGACTTTAGCAGGAGCAACACAAAATGTTTAATCCAAACGACACTGGGTAAACTGAGGGTAACATTTAAAATTATTATTTTATCTCTAAATATATATTGAGAGAAAAGACAGAAAAGTAAGGACTAGAAAAGGAAGATTTAATTATGGTGTTAAGACTCATAATACACTGTTGCAAGGAAAGATACCCAACAATCCTTTACATTATTACATTTTTTTTTCTGGCTACATTACATCTATGTCTAAGTATCTGGAATTTGAAGCACACCTCCAGTGCTCAACAGGAAAAATCTGACTTAACATGCTTATTCTACCCCCAGCTGGGGACACCCAACACTTTTTTGCTTACTCAAACCCTGCCATGGTGTCTTGTCACACAGCAGAGCACTCAAGGTGCTCTGTTACATTGTGAAACACTCCTACACTCTGCTGCTCCAGGTATTACTGGTTTATGCTGCTTAGGGTTTGCTACCATTTTGCTTTTACATCATACAAAATACTGGAATTCCTGTAGGTTGCATTCTGTAACACATATTTTAGCCAAAACAAATAAATACTGCTTTGTGTTACAATACGTTATTTTATTTTCCAAGAGATGGAATTGACTGGAACAATGAAAGATTAATTCAGTTCTTTATTCAATTCTTACCTGAGAAGAATATGTGTGACCATCTGATCCACAAACAGGATTGGTATAAACTACTGGACACTGCTTGCAGTTTGATGAAATGGGACCACCCCTCCACTGTTTATGGCCTAAACCAGCCTCTTTCATACTGTAAGTAAACAAAAAGTATGTAATTCTGATAAGCAGTATTGAAAATAGAACACATTCAGGGTATTTTAATGAGCCTTTACAAACAGTAAGCCATAAATACTTTGAACCATACAGTTTTCTTTTACCTAAAGGGTTGCCAATGTCTTTGGCATAAACTTCTTCACCTTTGTACTTTAACTCACTGTAGAGATGCTTGATGCCTGCATATTATTTCACTAAGACATATGAGCAAAAAAAGATAATTAAGATGATGCTTTGGGGACTGTTACATTTACTGATCAGTAAAAGATGTTGGAACTATGCGACACTTACTCTTTTTGTTATTAAACAGTATGAATACAACTATTGTATCAATACTGGTATTTTAGGAGGCAACATTTAGGTTTTAGAGAACTGTGTCATAAATACTTCTAGAGAAGCAGGGAGGGGGTCCTACTGTTTGCCCCACTTTGAACAGTCTTTCACTGTCTATAATTTGCAAAATTCAGTCAACATTCAATATATAGTACAAAGGGAAAAAAAGAAGTTAATCCACTGGAGCACAGAATCAGTCTACACAATCATATATGTGTATCCTCACATAAACACATACAGAGCTAGATGGATTGTTTCAATTTAGGAAGGGGCTATGCTGGGTCAGAATAAAAGTCTAAAACAGGTTACTGATGCTTCTTCACAGTACTTTTATAGCTTTCAGTTTGTGTTACATGGCCATCTTCAGACAGGCATGCTTTTTCTCTGTAACTTTCAATTAATTCCCATCCATTATTTTTTCCTTTTATTTTTCAACTCTGAAAGCATTTAGCAGCCACTGTACCATGAAACAGCTCCTTTATGATCTAAAAATACATGAAGAAGTTACTTCTTGCATATAAATAAAAAGAAAAAAAAACCCAGTCAGCACATGATTTTTATACTGGTTTTTGTTTTTCCCTCGGGATCTTAATGAAGAACCTAAAATTGATTACACTTAGAACATAGCAATGACTTATCAGGACACACACAAATATTCAAACTTATAAAACCTCAAATTCAACATTCTTTCATGGAGCAGAACTCTCAGAGAACTCCTTCAACTCTTTCACCTACAAATAATCAAGAACTATTTTGCTAGTAATGAATCATTGTTTGAGAAGAACTTGTGTGGAGTAATAAAAAGAAACATGAGACAAACTCCTCATCCTCTGGTTTTATAATGAGCAGAGTAAAAGGCTAAAAGCACACACCTAACAGTAAACTGGTGATGACAACAACTAAAAGCCCATTTCCAAGCCATGCTAATGTTTATGTGAATAATTTTAGCTGTAAATGTGGGTCTTTCAGAAAAAAAATTCAGGAATCAAAGAAGTTTGCACTCAGGTTATGCTGTTTAATGACATTTTGAACTGCACAGATTTTTTACAGTGTACACAGGAAGCTGAGATGCTGCACACAGAAGGTGTCAGTTACTATTAAAAAAACAGAAATAGCTTCAGTTCTATGTAGCATAATGAATAATAAAATGTCAATACAGGAAGTTTTTATGTCCACCAGGAAGCACTAAAAAGGAAACAATTCTAATGACCTTAATTAACAAATAACAATCCTTTCTGATGAGTTGCACTATTTGAAGACAAAGCAAAAATCATCTCTTTTCTATTATAGCAAAAAAAAAATGGAGAAACTGTGTCTTTGATTATGTACAATATATAGTAATAACTAGACTATTGCTGCTCCTTTCACTTGACTGAGAGCTTTCCAATCATTCACATGAGCTCCAGCATCATTAGATTATACAGATGGCTGCATCTTTCTCTAACTTCTTGCTACTTTTATAGCTCACAATTATCCAGAACTGCCCCAGTAGCCTGAGGCTACTGACAGGACCAGCATCCCAGCTATCAACCTGACGCAATTTCTGTTTATCACAGATACAGTACCTTTAAAATACAAATAAATTGTAGAAGCTGTACAAATAAATTGCAGAAGTTCCAGACATCAACAGAGAGAAGCTCATTGACATCAGCAAAAAACAGACTGGAAGCAGAATTTGTGCAACACACAAGGGGACTTGGTGTAGATGCCTAAAATAAACCAAAGAAAGCACTAGTGGTGCTGCTTAGTGTTTTAGTACATATGCACACGTGTGCACGCTCTTGATGAAGACAAGACAGAAAAAGGAAAAAAAGCCCTCTTTTTAAACAAAGATTAGTAAAATCACATGAAGGAAAAGAGGTGTCTCAAAGTATCACAGGGATGATGGGAACTAGAACAAGCTCAGAAGGCAGAAAGTGCAGCTCTGTGATGAACAGAGAGGTATGAAGAAAACAAAATATTTGATATAGTCAGATAAATTACCTTCCTCAACCAACCTGTGCTTTGTTAGGCTTTTAAATAATTTTTGTAAACAACACATAAATCTGTATTTTCAAAAACTATAATGAAAGGCACAATGATAAAGAAATTACAAAAAATTATACTTTGAAGGTACCAATCTAGAGACCTGGTCATGGGAATGGTTTGTATGGATATCTATTTAAAGCTTTAGCACAATGATGTTGAAAGTGATTGTATTATCAAAGCTGCTGAACAGCTATTTTTGACTGTCAGTCACTGACACAAAAACATGAAAAGTCAACTTAAAATATTTTTAATGCTAGTTATGGTAGATACATGCATTTCATAAAATACCTGAATAATGCATTTTACTTATGTACTTAAACTTTTCTTTTTATCATTATTTGATTACATCAAATTTGTTTCTGTTGACTATTCCTTTTAACCAGGTGTTGGGAGTTATGTTATTTACAGCTAGGCAATGATCTCACATATAATAATGACCACACACACATTGACATGGAAATAAGTGAGAAACTACTGTGATGATAAAAACTGTCTTGAGATGTGATCATTGATGTATGTCATCAATATCCTGAAATAGGTACAAAAGTGTAACACAGAGAATTAGTTATTACTTCTGTGAGTTATGTAAATAAAGCAATATATATTTACATTTTATAGTGTTAATACATGGAATAAAATAGCAAGCAAGGCAGTTATTTCACTTTAATAAATCACTTGTTTCTTCCTTGTATTTATTATAATTCAATATGGAAGAAGAAGACCCAGATCACTGCAACTTGAAGCTAATAAAATTTTGTCATTTAATTTTGCAATTCTATTGCAATCACTATAAATACTCTTGCACTTTTAAGTCTGTTGTTACATTAAATATATGATGTGATGAGAAAGTCAACCTCTTCCACCAAAAATTTCCTGGAAAGTCTTTGGTACCTGTCTCATAAGAAAATAACTATTACTGAATGCAAGCTCCACCTTATCTGATACTGTTGACACCTAAAGGGTAAAATTAAATATATGGGCCTAATTTACCAGCAATGCTTCTGATTGCATAAATTTGCATACACCAAACTGTGCATGCCTGCCTAGAAACATAATTAGCCAATCTGCCCAATTAGTCTGGCCTATGTACCTGTTTGCATACATAAACTTGCCTTCCTGTATACACAGTGATTGTGCCTGCAAATACTTTGAGAATACTTAATGTAACCTGTTTAAAATTTAGCTTCCAGCAACTCTTTGGCAACATTATTATTTAATAATATCTGTATAATGCATGAATGCCCAATTGAATTGAAAAATGGTATTTTATAGCTAGATTTGATACTCTTCAAACATATTTTTCCAAAACTGGTTGAAAAAAGTCTGAGTTACTAAAACTAATCTTTGAAAGAACTCTTGCAATTCTCCTCTGATAACTACATTTGCATCTTTAGGAGATTTTAGAGTTATCCCAATTTATTGATTCTGCCTGATTATGTTTTGCCATGGCCTTTGGGGGACACAATCAGGCTGGGTAAGATTAACATAATCAGAAAAGCCACTTGTATCATAAAATCTAAATTGCTTTCTTTAGAGTTGCCTGAATTTCCTTTAAAGCTGCCTTTTCATGTTGAAGCCTTTTGGAAGAAAACCATAGTTGTCAATATACTACTAAGATGTTCCTTTCAAATGGCAAAAACCTCTCAATTCATTACTGCCAGTATTTTTGAATATATTATTTTCACTTGTTTCTTTACTTTGCACTACTCCTAAAAAATAGAAGAAAATTCCATCTGAATAAACACCAAAAACAACTGAATTAAACTGAGATAAACAGAACAAAAATTAGCAAGATTAATGCGGAAATCAAAATAAAACATTTTAGCAATTTTAGCAATTTACAAATTAACATTGTTGGTAAGACATTTGCATTTATTGAGAACCAATCTCAGTGTAGCCTGAACGAGTTAGCAAGTGTACTATTTTCACAAGACAAAAATACAAAGACTGCACCCCAAGACAGAAATCATAGGATCATAGAATGTTTTAGGTTTGAAGGAACAAACCTTAAAGACAATTTGATTCCAATCCCCCTGCCATGGCCAGGGACAGCTTCCCTAGAGCAGGTTGCTCAGAGCCCCCTCCAGCCTGGCCTTGAACATTGCCAGAGATGGGATATCCACAACTGCTCTGGGCAACCTGTTCCAGTGCCTCTGTACCCTCACAGTGAAGAACTCTTTGCTAGTAAATAATCTCAACCTTCTATTTTTCAATCCCATCACTAAATGCCCTAGTAGAAAGTCCCTCTCCAGACCCCTTGCAGGCCCTCTCCAGGGGGTACTACAAGGTCTCCCCAGTGCCTTCTCTTCTCTGGGCTGAACAACTCCCATCTCTCTCAGCCTGTCCCTACTGGAGAGGTGCTCCAGCCCTCTGAGTATCTTTGCAGCCCTCCTCTGAATCTGCTCCACCCATCCACATCCTTCTTATGTTGGAGGCCCCACAGCTGGGTGTAGCACTCCATGTGGGGTCTAAGAAGAACAGAGTGGAGGACGAGAATCACCTCTCTCAACCACTGGCCATGCTGCTTTGGATGCAGCCCAGGACACAGCTCGATTTCTGGGCTGGGAGTGCACATTGCCAGCTCATGCCCAGCATCCCAAATCCTTCTGGGCAGGGCTGCTCTCCATCTGTCCATCCCTCTGCCTGCATTGATTTCGAGAGTTGCCTCATCCAGATGCAGCACCTTGCACTTGGCCTTGTTAAATCTTATGAGATTCCCATGGGCCCACTTCTGGAGTTTGTCCAGGACCCTCAGGATGGCACCCTGTCCTTGAGGAGTGCCAACAGCACCAGCTTGGTGTCATCTGCAAGCTTACTGGGACCCATTCAGGGGGCATTTCCTGTCCAACATTACTTATGGATATGCCTACTACAGATCTGACATAGTTCCATCCATCTCCTATACATTTAACTAGAAAAGATTATATACCTATAGCTGAAGCAGATTTTGCTTAGCAAATGCCAGAGACGCATTTGCTGTATATAAGAGAAGCAATCCTGTATATGAGACCTTGTTTTATGTCACAGAAACCATGCACTCAGATTTTTCTAAAGACAGAGATGCAAGTTGACCCTTAACATCTGTAATAACTATCACAATACCTGTTTAAATTAGCAGATCAATAAAATTACACCAAGAGAAACAAGTGAGGCACATTTGCATAAACAAGACCTAGATAATAGGACTATTAAACAAATTAGCATTTACCATTTTTACCACACACCTTGATTTGCTGTATCACTTCTGTGAATGTTTTGCCTTTTATTCCTACCTACTTTACAAATCCCACTTGGAAGTCCTGAGCTACAGAAGCTGTCAAAACTTTAGACCCACCCTCTAAGGTAAGAGTTGAGCATAGACTATATTCCACTGTTTCTCAGAAATCTAAGCATGCTGGCCATTGAAGCAGCAAAGCACACTCCAACAGCCCACAAGTATCTGCAGTTCAGACCATGAGAACAGGGAAGAATGGCATGGATTTCCCCATTAACTCAGAGTTGAGTGGGTTAGCCTTCCTTCCTCCTAAGGACTGAGGTTTTAATATGGCATGGATGAATAACCTTGGCATCTGAGGAAACTACCAAATTGTGAGGAAGAGGTATCAGAAATTAAGTAGTGTGGAACTATGCAATGTAAGAAAGGTAAAACTGCAGACAGAACAAAGACTGTTGAACAAGGTCAGTCAGGAGTGGCAGGAAAACAAACCACAGACGTGAAAAGTCACAAAATCACAAAAGCGAAACCAGAGACAAGTTTAAACAACACTGAGGATCAGACCATTTCAATGAGCCATGGAAGTCAACACGTTATGTTTGAACTGTCTGGCCAGCAAAGACCCACTGAGGATCTAGAAAGAGGTGGAGAGCATCATCAGTAGAATCTAACAGCAAATTAGTCCCAGCTAGATATTGTGCCCAGTGGGCAATAAATAATTTTATACATTTAGGTAGCACGTATCCTACCTACAGCGCCTTTGTGCCTTGTAAAAACTACTTGAATAAAGTGGTCCAGAAAGCAAAGATTACAAAAAGAGCTTCACAAGTTAAGCATAGGTTGGAAGGAAACCTTGGACGAAGCAGAGGATGGCAGAATGATCCACCTATCACAGCATGTCTAATTTGGCTTTTCAGCACAGTTATTTTGGCCTCCAACACAGGAGCTGGAGAACAGTAAAGTTACAGAGAAAGGTTTTCCAATTATTTTGATACTGTATGAAAATGTATCATCATTTAAATGACAAAGATGCTTCCTTTACTAGATACTACTTTCACATTAGAGTTCAAACAAAATTACCATTGACTTCATAATTTTTAAGCTTATCAACTCACCTGTTTTTTCCTAATTCAAGTTTTTAGAGGACTTCCCGTACTTCCTATAAGAATTGATCTGAATATGACTTCCCTTTCAGTGGATATACTCATTCAACAGATGGTCAGAAACTAAGGATCTCCTAACTTACATAATTACTTAAGTGTTACTATTTTTTTTAAGGCTTTATTTTAATATATAAAATCTTACACATTCTATGACATATCTCAATAATAATCAACAGTTAAATTTTTCACAAATCCAACTGATGGAAATAAAGTTGCCAAGATTTCAATAACTTCAGTGACTACATGGGATGCTCACAATTTTAAGCTATTTCAGAACTGAAGCGTCAAAAAATTTAATAAACATTTTAGTTGATATAACATATAAGCAATGTTACAAAAGAAATTGAGATTCATACACACACACCCCCCACTTTGGTAAAGCAATTATGTATTATTTTAGAAAGATTTTTAATGGTGTATATTAACTTATGAACTCAAACTTCACCTTTTGATCACCAAGACATGCAAATTTCTTTTATAAGTACTTTTTATGCTAATCTAAGTGCCTGACCTTGTAATAATGCAGTGTTTTAATAATTTCTTAGAGATATTTATTACCTTTTCCCAGAACTGCTTTCATTTTATAAAGCCAAAATAATTACTGAACACATTTCAAACCTATCATTTTCTACTTAGCAAAGACAGAACATTATATAGATTTTGTGTGTGTACTCGGCCTTGCAGAGTTTACCTCTTTGAATATAAATATATTCACTATGTATTACTTCCACTGAAAAAAGACATTAATTTGTGTGCCAAAGGAAAGCAGACATCTTTCAATGTTTTCTATAACAGGTAACACAGAAGCAAAAATAATCTCTTCTTTCTTTTACACATTATTCAATAAAGCAGAAACCTTTTTTTTAAGACAGCAAATAGTTCTCTCTAGTCAATAGATGTAATTTTAATAACTATGTCTAATAACCAGACTATGGTGTCACATGTTAAATTCTTAGTAGTTTGCTGAACAGGAATACAAAATTCCCTAGTAGTAAGGAAAGTGTAATAATTTCATTTGATTATCATCACTTAAATGGGGTTCCTATGTATCAGCATGCTTAGCAATTGCCAAACAGCAAGGTAGGGTAATGATTTAACTTTTTCAATGATTATATATCTACTATTGAGAGAGAATTCAAAGTTATTAATTCAGAATCTGTTTTGCATAATATGATGTTTTCTGTTACCCGCATTTGATAGCCCAATTAAAGGCTCAGTTTTCATTAGAGAGCATCTTAATGCTTCTGATTTATAAAAAGATGAGTCAATAAAAATAATTTAAACATAAAGAGCAAATTTAAATAAATGAAACAGTCAAATAACTAATAATCACTTCTTCAACCCAAGGTAGACAAATAGTAACAATATTTTGATTAATATCACTATAAGGATGTCTATTCCTACAACACTCACTATTTTATGCTGAATTACAGAAAACTTTTCACTAGAAAACAGCTACTTTTCCTATTGGCTCAAAACATTGGCTGCCACAAAAATGTTCCTTCACCACTATAAGAATAAATTGATATTCCACTCATCAGATTCAGAACCCTGCAGAGTGATTCCCATTCAATCTATCTTTCTCATTGCCTGGCAGTGCAAGTTGCACCCCTGCTGCCCACGCTCACAGCTCTTTCTTCCCTCATGCAGGATCAGTCACAGTGTCTGCTTAAAAATAAAGACAGAAAAGAAGGAAGAAAAAACAATTTGCAAGCATCATAGCAATCAATATCTGAAAGAAGGATTTCCATTTTCTTCCCTTAATACTATCAACATATATCTGCTTTGTCAATGACTTAAATTTATCTTTTCTATACAAAACTCTTTAGGTAGGATTACAGGTAGAAAATATCAGTCATTGATCAATTTCAAAAGAATATGTCTGGGGTTTTTTCTTTCTGAAGAGCAAGTATAGAAGGTAACTAAAGAAACATACTTTTTGAACCAAAACAGAAAAACTTAAGCAGAGACTTAAGTAACTATATGTCTCTCCAGATTGTATGTAACAATTCTGAGGTCCTCATTACACCTGTGAGGAATAATAAGCCACTTCTACAATAATACATTCAAAGTATTAATGTTCAGGGATCTGAATATCCCTTAACTGCATAAGTTACTCAGGGTGGCTTCACAGTATAGCACAAAACCTTGCAGCCATTAATTTTAACAAATGTTCTTTGCTCTTTAGCACAGCTTTAGAGCAAGTGATACTTCCCTGCTCCCCAACCCTGCTTCAGCTTTTATTGTACAGTACTTAACTCCATTCGTCAGTGTATCCATCTGTGTTTGATGCTACACCCACCACCTACAGCTCAGCTTCTTAAACCTGACAGGTTTCATTTATTGTTCACCCCTCCTCCAGAAGCAGCACACCTCATTTACTTAAACAGTAAAAGTAGGATTTTTTTTCCTTTAAACTGCTATATTACAGGCACTGGGTGAGATAATTCTACCTACCCTGGACACGCACTTACATTAAACAACTTTGAACTGGACTCATACTCTACCTAAATGAAGAATAATTCCGCTAAACAAGAATACCACAAACAGATATAATAGACCTTTTTACGTATTATTGACTGCCTGGTGCTGAGGAGCAATACATGGGAAGTAGGAATAGGACAAGAGGCAATGTCTTTACCCTGAAAGAAGTTAGGTTTAGATCAGATACAGAAAGAAATTCCTCACTATGAGGGTGGTGAGGCACTGGAACAGGCTGCCCAGAGAAGCTGTGGATGGCCTTTCCCTGGAAGCATTCAAGGCTATGCTGGATGGGGCTTTAAGAAACGTGGTCTAGTGGAAGATGTTCCTGTCCATTGCAGGGAGGGTTTACTGCCTGATTTTAAGTGTCCTTCCAACCCAAACCATTCTATGAACAAGGCTTGAAATAGGTCAGCTGTCTTGATAATTCTAGTGCTGGGATTTTTTGCCCTTAATTCTACAGCCACAATAATTTCAAAAACATAAAGATGATAACATATCTGTGGTTACAGGTTGTAAGACATAGCACACATGGGCAGAAAATTGTGTTATGCAATGGTGCTCAGGATTAAAAGTACCATCTATATGGTATTTAAATTAAAACTAAAGAACTGTTATCTCAAACTAGTTATGCTATTGTGGTTACCCTAGGTCACTTCTGACAAAGGCTGTGATGTTTTTAGATGGTGTTGTTAATCAGGTGCTAAAAGAGTGCTGTTTTACAGTTCATGAGCTTTTAAGAGAAATATCTGTGTCTGTTAATCAGTACCTCATAAAAGTTCTGTATTCTGGCACTGGTTAATAGCTATGGCATGTCTTTGAAAGAGAGAATTCCTTTAGATCATGTAGATAACTGTCAGCTTACTGTACTGTAATCTTCCAAGTGCTCCTTAGATAGAAGGAAGAGCACCTATCAGCACCGACTTTCTCACTCCTGCAGAGGGAGAGGAAAGGAGAAAAAACAAACAAAAAAGAGACAGAAAGGCTTTTCAGATTGATATTATCTTTTCTGCCAGCATGATGTCTTCTGAGTTTAAGAATTATGTCTGATAACATCAGAAATGGGAAGATAGAGCTGACAAGCTTTCATCATATAGAGGTCTGCTCGGATAAAACATATAGCAACAAGTACATAGTAAAATGATAAAAGAGCAAAAATACGTTGTCAGACAATTAGCCATGGAAGATCATCTGCTGCAATATACTAACTTATGCTATTGATATTCTTTTATATTGAAAGAACATAAAACTTTTCCTTCTTTTTTCTCCTTGCTTACCACTGAAGGCTAAGTTAAGGTCAGGAGTGCTTCTCCTCAGATCTCACACAGCTAGCTCAGGGCAGAGCCTGCCTAGGCAGTGACATTCATGCTCGACACAAAGTCCAAACCCTCAGTGAGCACCATTTCTATTACACACTCACTGCGCAACAGGTCTGTGCACTGTGGTCACCCATACTGCCAAATATGCAGAAATTCACTGAATGAGTATCAAAATCTGCTTCGATAAACTTCATGGGAGAAGAGGGCAAAACTCTGATAAAATATAAAACCTACTTCAACAAAGCACTGCACCAGCTAAATGCACTAAAAGAAACAGCAACATCTGCACAGTCTCCATTTTGGCTGCATATTGCTTGTGTTTGCCCTTGTTCTTCAAAACTTGACCATATTTTGCAACAATACTGATGTTCCCTAAATGCTACTTTTAATTTGTAATACTCTTTTACCTCTGATCAAATCCAAGGACCATCAACACTGACTCTCACTGGGGGAAAAGTTCCCTTCTCAATTAGTAAGCAATATAGTGTTTTTTATATATTGCAATGAATGATTTTTACAGCATGAAAATATTCAAACTTTAAGGAATATATAGTTTATTTTACTTATTAATCTGCTTTTGTCATAGACATATTATACCCACAGAGATAGGTACAGTTATTGCTGTATTGGAAATAAAACAAACAGTTTAAAACAAAACTTTGCTACTTTCATTGCCATCTATAAATGAAGGTATTTTTAAAACATAAAAGATTATTCATGCTATTGCTCAAGGCAAGAAAATCAAAGATATTTAAAGTGTGAGGTTTTCTAATCTGATAATTTGCACATATAAATAGATCATTTTACAGATGGAAATGCAATACAAACCAGACATATCCATGATGAAATATGTGTGCCAGAATATCAATGAAAAAAAATTGTCAATAATACTGCCAAAAGTAGTTTTAATAACTACTGTAATGTTATTTCACATTATTTATCCTAGCATGACGTAAATTCTCTTTTATTATTTATGTTGGCATTACATTTCCCCTTATGCTTGTAAGAAAAAAACTCAATTTGATTCCATAAAATAATCTGATAGGCAAACACCTGGACATAACTTTTTTCTGCCACTAGGAAGTCAGTAATGTTCCAATTTTAATACCTTTTCCTTTTCTATTAATGTTCATAAACATCAGCAGTAGAGACTCTTCCTTACTTTTTCTTTCTTCCTTCCTCAATTACTCTAATGTGGGTCCCATAAAATGGTACCTACAGGATAATACATAATCTATTTCTTCTCCATTCGAGCCACCATAAAGCATCTCCTCCTGGATATGAATGCATAAATAATAAGCCACGCTGAGTGAAAACACAAGGTACTGTGATGAAGAAAAGTAATACAGAAAAATGGAGAAGAGTTATTTGAAGAGAGAATAACAGTAAACAGAACTACAACAAGAATGCCAAAAGAGGAATTCTTAAATAAACAAAAGCATGTTACAAAAGGCAAAACAGCAATAATCAATATTTCTGGGATGGTAACACAAAGGGAATTGTGGTTCAGCTTTCAGGGCTCTTCTTTCATGTCTTCATTCTGCAGCACACAAAATTTGGAAAATTTTGAGTATTTCAAAAACTATTCCCAACTATTCAGAAAAACTGAAAAATCAGATACCTAAGGCTTCACCTTTTCCTTTGCTTAATTACTCCTTGAGGGTCTACATTTTCATACAACTGGGGCCCTTGCTGGTGCCTCAGCTGGACACCCCTGGTACTCTGCATACTCAATATTGATCCTGATTCAGCTGCCTGATTTCCTCTTCACAGTCATGCCTTCACAAAACAAAAAATTCACCACTCAGCCTCATAGATGAATACACTTCCAAATACTTTGCTTTAGAAGACCAACCACAAATTCAGCTTTGAAATCCCAAAATCACAATGCAGTAAGACTGGTAAAAAATGCTGTGGTTACACGTAAAAAGGAAAAAAATCTGAGAGATGAAAAATGGAAATAGATATTTTCTGCCCCCACTGTGGGGAAAATAAAAGAATGTAATAATTTTGTTGGGAAATCATCTGTTTGCAGAAAAGGACTCTTTTTTTATTTTAAAAATCCTGAGAGCAGACAATATACTTTTTCCAGTGGCATTTTTCCTTCCCTACTTCATAATTTAGCTCAACTTTTATTTTTATTGCAGTCTTTACAGGTTCAGGCATATACAAATAACTATCTTTTGATATCTAAATTACTTTGGTAAGACAGTAAATTGTGGACCCTAATTGGACTTGTATCCAGCATACTGATCAAATACAGAACATCCTTGCAGAAAGCAGCTGGAAAGGAACAGCTAAAAGGAACAGATAAAAGAACCTCAGGAGTAAAGTGAGCAGAGGCAAAACTTACAACTCTGTTGTGAAGAACAGGTTTGCCACATGCCAGAAAAATCAGTTGTCTTACCTGCATTCCAGCTTAGAGCATTGCTCTAGCTCTTCACACACACGTTTCTCAACCTTCCTAACCACAATGCAGACAAAGACCTCGGTGGCAGTAGTGTCTTTCAAAATTAAACCGGTTCTTAAAATTTGTTTGGAATCTGCTGCCTCATGTAGTCTCCCCTTCATTATGAGAGTAAATTAAAGTAACTGAGCAATGATTACAGAAATAAAATCCTGTCATAGTCATTCTTACTAAGTTAGTGCTAAGTTAAGTGCCCATTTTTCCGTGTCTTCATCCAGACATCTCTTTAGGTCTTTGATCCTATTCTCAACAGCACAGAAGTGTTTCTGTTTCTGGTATGTGCCATTTATCAAGGTGGCCACAGATAACAGGACTATTAAATAAATTGTGAGACCTTACTCCAAATGATTTCTTAATATTTAGAGACTATCTTCTTCTCATTCTTTAAAAATTTCCATTGTTTGCTCTTATAACTACTGCATCTGCATAAATTTCCAAGTGCTTCATAATGAGCCTTTGTGTTTGCTTCTCAGTTGAATATATTAAACAATTACTGATCCTATCAGAAATTACCTTGTTTTCCAATTTGAAGATAGGAGAGGTGAATTAGAGCATGACAAAAATATTGCAGTGTAGGTAAAAAGCCTCCAGCACTTGTATGTTGAAGTAAATTATTATAAGATGTTATATAACATCCAGATATCAGTGTACATCTAGAATATGAAAGAAATTCAGTCTTCTAGACATCTCAAATGTGTACAAAAAAAAAGGTGAAGTTATCCTAAAAGTGTTACTATTGTGAGTTCTCTGTGGAAGAACTGTATGGGTAGAAAGCTCAATAGTACAAAGGTCTTCAGTGTTCACTGTAACAATGAATAAGGCAATAGCAAGCCCTCACCTCCTACTACCCAACATGTATGTTTATTTTATGTTATCTAAGAGCATAAAGAGGATCTTGGCTGTACCTTCACACCTTTTAGCGATTCAAGCAACATATTCCAAGTATGCAAAATCAATTGATGATAACCTCAGGATATCTATCACTTTTCTGTAGTCTTATGTTTATCACCCTAATCCCCAGGTTAAATCTCCTCTCAGACAATTTTTTCTCTTATTTGCTTCTACCTTGCACCAATGAGTTTGGGATTAAAGAGGAGATAATGTCTGGGATTATCTTTAGAAAGAAGACCCAACAGAAAAAGCTTGGAACATAATTTGTGTTGAGTTTAGGGATCAAAACTTCAGCTTTCATAAGTATGCAAATCTTTGTACTACAAACATTTATTGGCAATAAATGTGCAAATGGTGAAGGGAAAGGCAAGGGGAATGCATTCTTCAAGATGTGCAAATGTTTTCAGTAACATTCAGGCGCCCAGATCTTCAGCTGATCAAGAAATGAAGTAATCCCTAAATTACAATAATTATCTAAAACGTTGACACATATGAAACTCTCTGACAAGAAAAAGCCCACGTAGGTATATTTCTCTATGAAACATCTTTCCCACAGGCATTATTTCTAAGATCCAAAAGGTTGTATTTTACAACAGTTGTTATTTCAGACTCTGAACTAAAATAATCTACAATTAAGGAAGAAAGAATAGTAATTAAAAAGCAGAACAGAAAAATTATGTCTCATACACAGTCATGCTCAAAACCATGAAGAACTAAATAATTTTAAATCACAGTGAAAAAGTTAAGTATTGCTGAATACATATTGTGCAAGATGATAACTTTGGATGGCTTGGTCCATAGGTGCTATGAAGCATTTTGGCAGTCTCTTAATCTTTCTACCCCATTAGTTAGTGGAGAAAAGTTGTCCTGACCACAGGAGAGAATCGATGCTTCTTTTTCTGTGTAATTTTGTTAGTTTGGTTTGGGGTGGGTTTGTCTGTTTGCTTTTTATTGCTTTATGGAGCAGTCTAGGAATTGCAAGTCTGTGTCTATGGGGAAAGTGACACACTGTAAGCGTTGTTGCTATTGAATCCACAACTTCAGGCAACACTCAGTCTAAAAAATTAGGATACATTCTCAATGTTTTGTGCTTTTGCAGTCTGGTAAAAAAACCACACTCTACTACTATAAAATACATAAATTTTACCCCCAAAGTGTACCTGTGCCTGAATGTTCAAATGTACCATTGAAGGTCTGTATTTGAAAAAAGCATCCCTCAGAGGAACTGAACCAGAACATGCTGGAGTCACAGCTACTCTGAGTTCAGGTTTCCTCAGGTGTAATCTCTTCTTTGCCTCCCTCAGGAGTTCTGTTTAGACAGAATTTGAGTATTTCTTTGAGATTTCTGGACAGAATCTACAGTGCCACACATCATGTGGATAGTCTGTGCATGTACAATAAACCCAAAACAACTCTTGAAACCACTGGCTAGACAGTGTCTAGAATTAAGGCAGTGGATCCCAATGATTTAGGATGCTTTAAATCCAGCCTTACTGTACTGTGATTGTAAGAATTTCTCTTCATTATTATTATTATTGTTGCTACTACTAATACAGATGCATAGGCATTTCAGAAAAAGTATTTGCATGGTGTAAGCATCCCTGTATACAGATTTTGGCACAAAATGAAAAAAAAAAAAGGATTTTTTTTTTTAGGTTGTAAGCATCTAATATAAAAGACACAGCAGCCTGTGGCAAAAGCCACACACCTAAGTAAAATACTTCTGTTCTTCTGTAGCAGGCAACAGCATTTTGTAAAACAAACCTGTTTCAGACAATCTGGACACGTGAAAAGGGTTTTGTCATTTGACTTTAAACAAAAGATAAAAATATGCCAGACACAAAACCCCCTTATATAATTGACCAAGTCACAAACATGAACATTTTGAGACTCCTCACATGCCCTTACCATGCTGAGTTTTCTTTTCCAAAAGCAGTTTGTATTTAGCAGTAAATACAATTTACTGTAAAGTAGCAATATATGCACATCACTCAATGGTGACAAACACCTCCAGCTACTACACTTAATGTATTTCTCAACATTGGAAACCTTAAATGTATTGTTTTACATAAATGGAAATCAGTACAATGATTTCTATTCCCTGAACACTACTCCTGCTTGGTTTCACACACTATCCTTTTCCCACCACTGGTACATAAGCAAAACAACAGATGTATTCAGAGCCTATATCCACAACTTCTGAACCATAACTTTCACATAAAATGAAATGCATAAAAACTGATGCTAGGTTGTAATAAAAGCACCTCATTATAACCAAAATAAAAATTTTAAACCTGCAAAAGAACCCCTCATATACAAGCATCCTGAAATTCTACTGTGTTGCATTATCCAGTATTAGAATATTTCAGTAATGCTGGAAAAAAAACAAAGAAACAAAAAAAACCCAAACCCCTGAACACACAAGCCATGAAGAAACTCCAAATTAGGCATGCATTAACTGATTACATGTGTTTGCATCAGCTATTTTAGAATTGATAATATTTTCTAATTAAGTACGCTGAAAGCTGATTCTGACAGCTAATAGTTAAGGGTAGAGAAGTAATTTAAAAGCACTGCCTTCATCATTCTTCCTAATATTTTTTTTAAATGCCATCTTTTAAAGTAGATTCTGAGGAATACTGTAAGGAAAAAGACCATTTTAAGACACAACAAAAGCTGACACACCATTTTTTACAAACAGGACAGTACATTAACATCCCCCGTTACTATTAAAAATTGTACACTAGCAACAAAGCTTTCTTAGATAGTCAGATTTCCTTGTCACATTCTTTCCTGTTATCTAGTTTATGCAGACACTTTCTAACCCACTGCTTCTTAGGAGATGGTTCAACTGAGTGTGCCTTCAGACACCAACAGCAAGACAGAAAGAAACATAGCAAGCTGAAATCCATTTTCCTGAAAAAAAAAAAATCCAACCCTAATTTATAATCTCACTGCAGAATTTCTAAGTAGAACTCTCCTGATCACTAAAAAAAAAAAAAAAAATCATCATGTGCACTGATTACACAGTGTACTCTCTCACTCCTACAGGCAACTGAGAATCTGAACAAGCTTCTTGCCAGAGCAGGTAGAAAATGAGTAGGCCCAGGACTTACTAAATTAACTGAAGTCCATATGATATAATCTAGCATAGAGCTCCACAATTTCCTTAAAAAAGTCCTATCATGGCTTTTTGAATGGGGAAAGTATAGTGTGGACAACATCTGTTCTGCTAACAAACAGAATACAAAGGCTCTGTTTAAGTCTGTTTTATTTAAAGTCTGTTTCACATACTAAAAAAACACCAAACCCCAAACATTAAAAAATTAATATTTTCCATTTTTATAGACAAAGTTTGAGAAGGCCAGGGGTTGGATAAGTTTCTTTTTTCTCTATAAGGACAGCAATTTTTGAATTTTGAAGCTGGACAACAAGAAGTATAAATACTGCATGGCTGAGTAACAACCTTAATAAACAGTAATGCTGATACAGACAACAATGATCCTGTAATATACAATGCAATCGACACAGAAGTCTTCCACTAGTGTTAACAAAAGCTCCATACAGAGAGAGAAGGAATTCCATGAGATTATCCTGTTTTCCTCTAGCTGTGTACCCATAACTCCTACTAACAGAAATGGAGGGAACACAAGCTCACCAAGGAATTAACAGGCTTTTACAGCACATGCAGAAGGTAGGACACAGCATCAGTCGCCTCCTTTCCTCCCCAACGCAATGAAATGGAGAGCAAAAAAAGAAGCTTCATTTTCTCACTTTAATAAATTAAATTGCATAGCATATAAAAATCTCCAACATATTCAAATTTCACCTCTCTTAAGCACATAAAGTCCAAATTATTTTCTCAGCAAGTTCAATGAAGCTACAGCTAAGCAAATTTCCTTTTCAGTACTTTGTAGAGTGCAAGTATGATCACAATGGCATAGTTACACAATAATTGGTCTAATCAAAGCTATATAATGTTAGTATTGTGAATGAAGCAGTGTTGCTCATTAGCCTATTACAAAAGAATTACTGTAAATTCAGCCTACGTGCAGCATCACTTCCTGTGCAAACAAACACAGATAATGCAGCAAGCTTGAAACACTGCCAAGCTGGCAGACTGGCAGCACAAATTATGCAAAGAACCAGAAAGCCTTCAGTAGATTCAATAGAGCTTGGAGGATAAGAATGATTAAGTGTTTCTGTGTACAACTACAAATCACAGTAATGAATCAGACTAAAATTTCCAATAAGGGACTTAACTGCACCAGCTGGCCTTCTTCAGCAGCATTATAATGCGAAATGATGACATCCTAAATAGTGGTGTTTGCAACTTTCACAAAATCTGCCCAAAGCAAATCCTCTGTTTTCCTTCAGTTTTTTTCAGTTTGTTTGTTTTGTTGGGTTTTTCTTTTTAAATAGTAAAACATCGCAGCACCTAAAATGACAGGAAAGCTACAAAGCTATACTGTTCCTTCTTCTCTGCTTCTTTTCCTTTTTTTTCTAACCGAATGAGAAAATCTTCTATATCAGCTCTAATAGATTTGCTTTCAAAACTCTTCAGACTACTTAATCAGCTCCAGATTTGCAATTACATCCTTTTTTCTTTTTTAATTGGAAATTTAGTGGTAACAAGTCTAAATGAGAATTCCTCTTTCGTTTGTTGCAAAGGAGGGGAGATAGGCAAAATACCTCAGATTCAAAAGTATGATGTCTTGGAAATCTGGGATACATTTCCATACAATACGAACAAAAAGAACAGATATGCATGTGTACTTATTCATTCATATATATGCATGTACACATATGTATGTACATATATGCACCTTCTATACGTGTGAATTTTTCTTACATATAAGCAAAAATAAGCCTCTCACAAATTTGACTTGTTCACTTTTTCTGCTGGGAGCATAATCTCAGGCATGCAGTACCCACATGAATAGAAACAGAAGAGGTTTTGGCCTTCTTTCACAGTGTTATTCTGAGCTTCTGTCACATCATCCAGGCTAATCCACATCATGCTGCAAGGCTCAGCACTCATCACTTCCAAGCTGAGATGGAACATTTTCCTCAAGTTAAAATATGAAGGTGACCAAATACAGGGAAGATCATCTGATAATTTACCTCATATAAAATGTATTCAGACTCATTTTCCATATTCTTCAGAAAACTGGAAGAGGACACAGTCCAAGGCAAGATAATGGTCTAGATGACCAACGACTTGAACCAAATGAGCACCTCAAAATGTCATTTAAACCAAAACTAGGAAGGAAGTTGTAACAAGATTAAATGCCACCACAAAATCTATGAAGCAATCCAACTCCTCTACCTTAATAAACTCGATTAGGTGATGCAACATCTTTACCACATCAACTTCTGTGAGTCTGTAATAAAGTCACACTCTTTAACACACTTTAATAGTGAAACTGTCCTACCTTGAAGACTGCACCCTTAGGCAGAAATATGACAGTTTTTATTAATCCCTAAATTCAGGTCCTTCTCCACATAGGCTTGGGGCAGGGAACGATTGTCACTAAATCTGTCTTCATTTCACAGAACTCTGAAGAGTCACTAATTCCTAGAGAGTGAATTCTATATCATTAGGCTTTCTATACTGCTCACCTCCACCCAGCTGTGCCCCTTACAGATGTCCAGTCTGCTCACTTCTCTGGAATCTGCCTTGTGGAGCTCTAAGAGAAAAAGAGCCACTATAGTTTTTTATTTCTTACTTTTAAATTAGAGAAATGCTTTCTTATTGTGACTCTCGATTCATGACTGGTGAACTCATTATTTTCCAGGTGATCAACATCTGCAACTGAAATGTTTTTACCATGAAAAGGTCACCAGTCCTTCCTTAACTTAAATAAAATGCTGTAAGGTGGTTTTTTTAGAATTGCAAGTATCACCAGAATCTGTGGCTCAGTTAATATTTACTGGAAACCAGTTACTATTGCTTCCTACTCTGAAGCCTAAGAATAAATGATTAGTGAAGGTAAGAAATCCAAAGAAATAAGGAGTTCGGTATCACTACACAAGTGGGTGCTGTCAGGTCCTTAAACATTGTTATGTCATGTTAACATGCTATGGCAGAGACAAATTCAATCCATTTCTGCCATGGCAGGGAGCCGTGGGGTCGAGCTGCACAATTAACATAAACAAACTCATTGCAGCATAGCAGGACCTTCACAGTGGGGGCAGGGGGCATCATGTCTTGTGGGGAATTCATAAAAGAGACAGATCTACATCTGCCTAGAAAAACTGCACACACCTTCAATGCACTAAATAATTTAATGCCTCCAAGCATTGATTGATTAAATGCATCAAATTAATTTTACACAGCACTTTTCTTCTACTTATGGAAGAAGAAAAAGAGACTGGTTTTTAATCAGAGTCCACTAGGATCAATGAGTAAGTACAATATTAGTCACTAGGTTCTAATACATCAAAGACACTGGGATTTACTTGAAACATGATTTTTGGCCCAGACATGTTTTGCAATTTCCTAATTTTCAGAACTTTTAGACTAATCATGTTAAGAGAGTCTTCACTGGTTTCCAGCTGTAAGCAGTCAAATCCTGGAACAGGCTGTACAATAACTAGGTTTCAACTGAATTCATCTCCTTTATAAATTGTCTCCTGCAGCTGATTTGAGATAAAGGCAAAGAGAAACATTTGAAGAAGAGCCTGCACCTCCTCTTCTTTCTTTCACCTTTAAGTGTCTGGTTTAAATATTTTTGACAAACATGCAGAACAAAAAGAATTCCAATAGAAGTAATTCTCCTGAAACCACAGGCACTGCCCCATGTTTACTAGTATGCTTACATTACAAGTCTCTGCTGAGTAGCAACCCTTACCCATTTTTTCAAGTTTTCCTGCTCTTCATCTGCAGATAACCTACTGGCTTAGAACTTCACCTATACACTGCTTAATTTAGTACTGCAGCCTATTATCCACAGAATGTCAGTCTTAATGAAAATTACAGTATGTGTCAGTATCATAATTGTCCTTTTCAAATGTAAAAGAAAGTTAACACACTATTCATCAGGACCTGTAAATCTAGGATAGGTCAATACTTGACTAACTTTTCCAGTTTTCTGAGCCTGGTTAGTTACCAGCTTGCATGGCCTTAATGAGTTCCTGCACATTGTGGTGTCTGCACATATCCTTTCTTTCCTCACTCAAAGTGGCAACAAGAAGTACATGGAAATTTGAGGATTTATCTCCACCACCTGCTGTGCTAAATACACAAAAAGCACACATACCATTGTGGGCATTAGGAAATGTCCATTACCACCTACAGCCCTCTCCTCTGACTCATCCTTTTTATTCCCGTCCAAATGTCTTCTGGCAGAACACTCACATCACTTCTTTCCTCTTCCCCAAGCTCACTGGGGTGAACTCACAGTTGCCAGAGATTCTTAGTACCACAGATGCAAATAACTGAATCTCCTGAGAGTGAAGAGATTGGAAACTAAAATGAGTAGATGATTTCTCCCAGTGTGATGAATATTCTGCTTGTCACCATAACACTCACATCAACACATCCCAAGATTACCAAAACTGAATTTAATATTCTCCAAGCTGTATTTGTAATGGAATAAGGTATACTCTGAAGCATTTCATTATTTCATATAGACACCCTTTACAGGTTTTTTCCCCATCAAGTCCTTTTACTTAACCAAAAAATACAAACTGGAAAGCACAATGGGATGACAAAACACCATTCAACCAAAAGGAAAAGTTAATGACAAATTCCCAAATTTCAAAGAATAAATAAAAAATTCTATTTTACACCATAGTTTGAATAACCTGTCTATGATGCATTGTAGTGCTGGCAGATATTCCCTTTCCACAGCAATCCACAGGGGAATAATGTGAACAACATTTATATACATATTCTGCATATTTTCCCCTCAGTACATTAACTTCCCCAGCAGAGAGCTAAGTGTGCAGAACACAGTTTCCAACACAGTTACAGCCAGCGGAGATGCAAATGCTGTTACCTGCTACCAACAAAAACCTTGCCCCTTTAAGCACGTCCCTCTGTTTTCAAAGTCCTGGTACTTCCAACTATTCTCATGACCAATGATCCACAACACCTATTTCATCTTTTTGTCAAATGCTATTCAGTCCTTCCAGGACGGCACATAAAAGAAGCTCTTGTGCTGTGGCCCTGCAGGAGTGTGCTGGGAGAGGACTTGCCATCTTGGCAGTCTACCAGAAAAGGAAATGAGCCATGAGAGGAGACTGAGGGGAGACCATGATCCCAGCTGCCATGGAAACTGAGGAAAGAGCAAAACTATAGGCTTGTCTGACCCACAACTCCATGAAAAGGACAGTGAGACAGTAGCTGGTTTTGAAACCATACAAATACAAGCACACTGCAGGAAGATCACAGTGCTGAGATCCCCAATCTAATAGAAATTTTAATACTTCTGAAAGCAGAGGTAGAATCATCACTAAAGTGTGCTGTCACATTAATTGATCCTGTTGGGACCTTGTCATATCATGTCACTACCAGCCTTGCAGGTGGCTGGGATATCCACCCATGCTTCACTGTGTGGTGCTGAGGGGCCCTGGGCTACAGTAGTTTGGAGATTGCACTGCACAAAGAAGAACACCTAGGACAGCAGGGACTGAATAACAATGTCTATGCCTATGTGTTTTTTCTGCAAGTTAGTAATTTCTTTTGTTGCTTGTAAGAAACTAAATTGAGTCCTCAATTTGATACAATTATCAGTCTTCACTGATTAGCAACTTCTCCATGCTATTACCTAAATAAAGCAACAATTTATAAACAGAAATTTATGAACTAGGTAATAGGGCTGCTCGGGAATGCTGCTTCTAGTAATAGAGAATTCAACTATAAATCAGAGCATTTCAGCTTGATGACACTACAGAAAAATCTATTCAGCTGTAACTGTATTTCATGCCTCTTTCCCTGCGGGTAGTCCAAAGGTGCCCATAAACATTTTATTTATCTTGGAAGTGTGCAGTCTCCTCTTCCCTGAAAGTCTCTTGGGGATCATCTTTGCCACTGTATCAATTCACATTCTTTAAAATACTTTTCCTGTGCAAGAGTCTTGGGAAAAATCTCTGGAACTTCTTTGGATCCATACAGCAAATATGTCCAAATTATAATCTATGGGCAAGTTCTTTATGAAAAGTTCCCAATAATTCATGAAAAAGGTCTTGACTATTTTTTCAGAAAACATCCCCGACTGCCTTTTATAAATTATTCATACTATCTGATCCTAGAAGAACACCACATGTGCACACACACAAATTAAGCAAAAAGGAAGGATTACTGGGATGAAAATTTTGTAAATGTTTATTCACAACAGATTATACACAAATGACATATTAGAAATGGATACTAGTAGATAGCATAACTTGACAGTTGACAATATAACCTTTCTCATCTAATTTTTACCAAGACTCATACAGAGTCTACTAGTCCTTTGGGAACTCAAACAGATGGCCCTACTGATAACCAGTGTGCAAACTACAGATACAAATGAAGGAATAACATGCTGGGCAAAGTAACTCAGTCATGGTAAAGAGACCCAGCAGACACGTCTCCTTGTGTTTATGATACTCATACTTTAATCCCATCATGTTACAAAAAGGTCAGAAAGTGCATGAAAGAAAACCTTTTTAGAAAAGAAAAAACCACAAAGCAAATTATTTTTCCTTGTATGCGGTAATCTGGGGGAACAGGGAGATCTAAACTTGGGAAAATCCTGCCCTGGCTCAGCACAGGCAGGTAAAAAATTGCCTCATCTACCTTACAAGACTAGATTTACAATGCTTTTTACAATCAAGTTTCTGCCATTCCAAAGTTTCCCATTATTGACTGCATTATATTCAAGCAAGCTTTTTCTTTTAAAATATTACCTTTCTAAAAGAGTACTAAGAACTGTGGGAGGAATAATACAGGGATGAAGGCTGATGTCAAAAAGTTTCTTAATTCAGGAGCAGACATCTTCATCTAATCTAAGAGTTTTCAGTCATCACCTACTGCAAGTATACTTAACTAGAAAATGTCATTATTTGCATTGTTTTCCATGACATGTAATACCTCTTAGAAATTTAGAATTATTGTATTGTTTGGTCACAGTTAACACTCATACGTTTCCAACACTTCACAGGAAGCTGAAAGCAGACTACCTACCTTCGTCTGATAATAATTCTTGCAGCATAGAAATCACTTTATCAAACAGAAATGTCTAGCTCTACACTGAGATTGTTTAATATAAACAGTGTAACCCCACAAATACTGTTCTTTTGTTAATTAAGTACAGCTGCAGATCGAGAACAGTTTAAACTGTTCCTTTCACTGTGTACCATCTTGCTTGAAAAGCTCCAGATGGATGCATTTAACATAACGAGACACTCAGAAGAACGTTCCTTGTATCATTCATAAAACTGTACTTGAAATGATCCTCTTCCAACACAAAGGAAGTCTTATTTTCCTCAGCTCTTTACAGCCCCTACTGAGCAAAGCACTTTAACAGACACTTATTTAAATCAATTTATTGAAATTTAGCCATTCTACTGTGTCCTGTTTCCCCTAATGAAGTGTGAAAAAAAGAACAATGTCAAGTCAAAAATGCAATTTGACTCCATCTCCTTAGCACACAACTAAGTGTATGGCTCAGGTCCTACATATTCATATTTCTGCCTTAGATAAAGCCACAAAAACACATGAATTTGTTATATATTTTCTCCTCACATTTAACCAGTCCTGCATGCAAAGAAAATCAGAATGCACAGAAGAAGAGAAAAAGAAGAGAGGAAAAAACTCCCACTAATCTCAAACAACTTACACTGCATCAGGCTGTTATCTACACTTCAGCAGGCAGTTTTGAGATCTCTAGCTTCATATAAAAAGTGATGATGTCAAAGTAACTTACAGCAGTAGGATACTATCACAATAATTTTATTCATTTAGGACTGGCACAGTGGGTATTTCCCTAAATGCATTTGTACCAGCAGCTTGCAATACTTAAACATGTATACCTTTTTAAATATTCTAGTGCAGAAGAATCAAGTAGTAAACATTATAATCAAATTATGTATACATAATGACTTCTAAAATCCACTTCTACTCTGCTCACATGTTGTTAAGTAATTAAACTAATTAAAATGGATTTATGGTTTACAAGTCATGAACACTACAGAAATGTCTATAGGATTAACTTTTGAAGTATTTACCTGTGTGTAAGCCTTCGATGACTAATGCAAACTGCAGTTTGTTGATCCTGTGCAACACAGACCTTATGGCGACTACATTTCATCTTCAAACATGGATCTTTAGCCGGATCTAAAGCTGAAAAGAGTTTTAGAAAGTTGTTACAGTTATCTAGAATATGAAATTGAGGCGAGAAACACCACACATAAAGCCCACCCAGTATGTGGAGGGGGTTGGCCTGCTGCTTGTACAGTGCTGGACTGAAAGCAACCAGGGAAAAATACAGCTGTTGTGTAGATAAGTACCTGCTATACTCTTTGAACAACTGCCACTCTCTGACTGCAATCCCCAAATAATGCTATTGCCACCTTGAAAACAGTTTCCCTTAAGTGCTTACTATGACAGAAGTGGATTCTTCCTACTCAACATTAAGTGGTGAACAATGACATGAAATTTACCAAGAAATTATTACTCAGATGAGATTTAGTAAACTAAAATACACAGGTGAGTGATTTGTGTGACATATTTAAACATAAATTTTACCTCTTTCTAGGTTTCTATTTCTGCTTTGTGGTTTGTTTTTTGCTTTGCTTTTTTTTTAGCCAGTCCTTTAGTCATAATCCATACTCATTTCTGAATTACAATTCCAACTACAAACAGTGATTTCTGGCTATAACACTGGAAGAGCCAAATAATGTTTGTTGCTTACCACTAAATTTACATCTTTCTGGAGCAGCCATGCCTACATGGCTATAATATTGAAAACCATCTTCCAATTTACGCACTCTCAAGAGACAATCCCGTTCTCCAGTCTTCATGGTGTCCTTTCAAGTAATCTAAATATTCCAAAACTGGTTTTTTTCACCCCTGTCGGTATCCTTCTTTTAATCAAGTAAGCTATGAACAGTCAGAATTCAGTTTTCCTGTGCTCCTCTTCACATTAGCATATTACTGTGCAGTATACAGTTGTGTTTCAGAAACACTATTTCCCCACTTCTTGCATCTGCTTATAAAACAGCACAGCATCACAAAATATTCTGAGTTGGAAGGAACCCACAAGAACCATCAAGTCCAACTCTTGGCTCTGCACAGGGCATTCCCAACAACCACACCATGTGCCTGACAGCATACATTTGCCTACATATTTTCTGAAAGAAAATTTGTTTCTTCTGTTCTTCACAATCAAAAGTAATCTTTTAACCATATCTCTGTGTGACCTGACAGAGGATAGTAACCTAAACCTCCTAACCATGCATGTACGCAAAAAACAAGACCAAGCTGATTATTAGTTGTAGTTTTGATGCAAGACATTGTAGTGCTAAGTGTGATTAAATACAGTCTGAGCAGTGACTTTTTCAGGGGTTTCTTTAATAATACATTCAGCTGTGCAAAAACAAATAGATCACATTATCATCAAAGCAGTAAAGTGTGGAATCATTGGTATAATAATAATTCAATGCAGACAGAAAAGAAGTATTTTGTTAATTGCAGCAAAAGACACATGAAAAGAGGTATTCTTCTTCCACACATTTTTATTTCTATGGAAACTAGCCATAAAACCAGCACACATAATCCAGAATAAATCTGATTACAACAATTCTATACAAATGGGAAGGAACTGCAGCCAAAAAAATTGACTGAACTAGGATTAGAGAGTTGGAGTCAAAATTAAAGAGAGCATATCCTTCTCCAATTTGCTTTAGAATTTAGATTCCATTTAACATCTTTTCTCTGCTTGAAGTCAGGCAGAATGTAATAACAGTCACTAGTAATCATTTAAGGTACTGGTCCAAGTACCTCTTCCCAGAATGTTCCCTGATGGAGACACTAAGGTAGTAACACTGCAATATTGCCTATCTTCAGATAACTCTGCTGTAAAATAGAATAGGCTAATGAAATAAAAAAAACATGAGTAACAAATCTGAAATCATATAAGGACGCTGAGTTTAATACCAAGTAGGAAACAGGTTCCAGAAAAAGGATCAACAGAGGAGATCTTGTAACTATTCCCACTGAAATGGTTACTTCATTTCTACAGTTCTTGGGAATATGAAGGTATTTTTGGACAATTCCATCAAATTTAGCTAGCCATAAAATATGGTTTTGGCAATATGTTACATTTTGGCAAAACATTACAGGCAGAACCCAACTTAACAAACAAGAGATGGTAATTTCCCACTTTGTCCTTATGACAACATGAAGATGAGTATCGAATGGAAACAAGGACTTTCAGTATTTACTGATATCAGTAATATCACCTTTTCTATTTGCTGACTCAGTGGTTATCACGCCCTATATGTAACCCTTGATGACCACAGGTGAGGTACAGACTCACTAAGCAGGGTGAGCAAGCCAGCAGAGCCACGGGTGCCAATGGTCACAGGACCGTTTTTATATTCAAAAGCCTGTTCAGCACTCACAGTCTTGCCCCTGACACAAACTCACATTATCACTCCATGACCTGATGAACTTCTTCTCTGTCTGCTGTGAGCTCCCTGCAGAAGTACTTTTTCTTCGCCTTACGTGTGACACACAGCCTCCCTTTTCCCACTACTTTTTCATGCAACTTTCTTAGTTACTGAACTAAGTTTTCCTGATGCAGAAGTCAAAGAAGAATGTATATTCTTGGAAACTTTTTTTTTTTTAAACAGCAATGGAGAGATCAGATAAAAAAGCACAAATTTTTACAATGTGAAAAATTGAACTGACTGAAGGGTAAATGTCTGCCTGGACTAACAACAAGCCAGAGGATAAAATAAGAAAGAACATAGAAAGAAATTTTGCTAGAAATCATGAAAACCACTATAAGTCTTCCTCTTTTTTCTCTTTGAATGCCAGATGCTCTAGTCAATCCTACACTATAAAGTACATAGCATCTACATCAGATTGCATTACTAATTTTGCCAGCTTTGAAAGGACTAAAAAAAATTAAGTATTTACAAAAGCATGGAAATAGCTTGCCTTTCTCTTGAGCCTGTTTTATTTGATTCTTGGAACTGATAAATTAATAATTTTCATGAGAAAAAAAGGCTAAACCACAAGAAAAACAGTTTTCAAAACCAGGGTCTGAATTTCTTCATCCTGAGGAATAACTGCACTCCCCTTACAATGCAAGGGCACATCTGACTATGTGTCTGTCTGGATTCTACAAGGAATCATCCTAAATATCTCAAACTACTATGGAAATGCATAAAGTTATTTCAGGAAAAGTATCATAGATTTCCACTAAGCATGTAAGTCACATCAAGAAATACATGGCACTAAGTCTTTACTTCTTCAGTCCATCTTCTAGCTATCCCTAACAAAAAATTCCTGGCACCCCCACCTCATTCAGACTATGCAGACTTGCACAGAAAGCACTGCATGTTTCTTTCCATTCCTGCCAAAATAAGCAGCTTTGAAAAAGTACAATATTCACACCAAAAGCATCACAAGCATCAAAATCCCCCAGTGGGATGTATTCCTCACAGCTATTGTCTTCAACACGATCAGGTATCAATCCAAGTTTTTACTCAACCAATATTTACTAAAATATCATCCTATTTATGAAAATTAGAGGCTTCCCCTTCCATCCCCATAACTGAAGTAAAAACATCAGTTGTTCAGCACAATTACACTGCTATTGAAAACAGGGAAAGGTTTGCACTATGAAGAGGAGACTCTAGACATAAGAAATATGTTTATGCAAGTCTTGTCAGAAATCATCTCTTGAATACTGTATCAGCTGACTTCCTACAATGTCACATACAACCTGCTTCTAAAGATGCAGGTCTGCTATGAGCTTGAACAACTTGATAACGTTCAGCTTTACACAGCTTCTGATATTCAGAAAAGTGTACTTGCTATGGGTTACTTGTCTGCATGCCTACTTTACATTTATCTGTGTATCTGGCTACAATACCATGAAATGTCATGTTACCTAAATTTCAACAAGCAGAAAAATATCACTGTCACAAAAAGCATATCAAAAGTATAAAATAGATTTTATCATCTACTATTTCTCTAAGAACTTGCATTGTAAATGACAAGTCACTCTGCTGTTAGGAACTTCTGCTGACTTTTATAATTAGTATGGATTTGTTCTTCTCACATGGTAAGAAAGTAATTAATATCTGAAAACTTAATTGAATTATTACTAATAGATCTATTTATTTATAATTCAAATTTGGGAAAGCAATTAAGAAAAACTTCCCATCATCCCTTCTGTAAGTTAGTTTACAGCCGGCACTCCCCAAAACTGACATTACTCAGAACATCATTTTTATAGGGAATATAATAGGAAATAAAGACTAGCAAGCCATAATATAAGAATATTCTTAATGGTAGCACTTTGGCAAAAACCAGAGTAAATGGTTTCTGCCAATAAATATTAGAATGCACAATCTTTTAAGTGCATTCTAACATGTTCCATACTTTCCGCTCCAAAGTAAAATGAAAGGTGAAAAAAGGTTAAGGACAATGTCTTAAACTTAATAGACTTGAAGTCCTCAAATGTTGATTCATTTCTGTTGGGCAAAATAGCAGCAACTACATATTTTGTTTCCAAATTTACCAAAACTTCAGCTATGTTTTGTGCACCCCACTACTTTAAAAGGCAAGTCTTGACTTCTTTACAAAGTTTTCATATTTGACAATGCAGGGAGGAAAAATAAATTAAATTAAAAAAAAAATTAAATTATCTAAAAGTTTTTATTTAAGATAATAATCAGGTCAAATGCCTAGTTATAACCCAAGGCAGACAGAGCCATAGAAGGGAATGACTCATATTGCCTCCTTTGATAAATCACACAATTCCTGAAGGTACCTGAAGACCATGAGTATCTTCACTTCTCCATTTTGAAAGATGACAATTTCTCACCTGCTAGAGAATGATTTCTCACTGACAAGTGTTGTGGGTCTAGATAATTGCAGAATCCCAGCACCACAATTTCCAGTAACAGTAAGGAAGAGAGCAAGGTAGAGCACATAAATACTCAGTTGAAATTGCCAGCTAACACAGCCCAGATAAATGCTTAAATTAAAATTAATAGTAGTAATGGTTATCTTTTCCCTAAATTGTACAGTGATCAGCAATCAAAATTTGCATGTGCACAGATAGACCCTCCTCAGTCATATGTAGTTTGAATCCACACTGCTGTGGATTCTTAACAAGAAAATCCCATCTTACTATGCAACATATCTACTGAGAAACAACACCTTTTAACTTCAACATGAAAATTAATCACTGTGCAGCTAGAAATTTGAAATTTATTAAAACATGAGAGAACAAACAAGAAATAGCCTACCTCCGTAACTTGATAAGAACGTTCTGAAAAAGAAGAATATCAAATATTTGTTTCTTTTCCCAGAGACTGTATTTACCATGTAAAATTCACTGCATAGCATAAAAAGCATAATGGCTAACTACAGCTGGATGTTCACAGGAGGCATCTTCTTGAACACTAGTTCTATCTGGACATATGAATGTACAACATCAGTAAGAAGGCTAGAGTGTCTACAACTTCAGTAAGAGGGCTAGAGAGGAAGTTTATCTGTAGGTGGCCAAAGAAGTAATTAAAAGTTTGGATTCAAATCCCTGAACATCATTGGTTGTGTAGTCTGGTTTCTAACTTGTGAGCAAGCTCTTCAAAAATTAAGGTGGCTGTGTGTATGGAAGTGGTTTCTACACAAGAAATTCTCCTCTCAAGAGTGCTCAGAACTCTCCATACTGATGACTCAAGGACAATTGTGTAAAGTCTCTATCAGGCTTCTATAAAAAAATCACCTGTGTTCCTAATGTTCTATATTAGTAAGCTCTGAGATATCAGCACTGAGTTTCTAGCTGCCCTGCAATGGTTGTAGTTATGCTACACAAAAGTTCTCATAAACAAAGAAACACCTAGTACCAATTTAAAACCATCTGACACTGGTTATAACCATCTGACTCAAAGTACTGTGTGTTTCTATTTTGCTCACTGCTGCAAATAAATTTTTTCTAAAACGAACATAAACATGCCATTACACTGATTCATAACATGGTATTTTAGATACTGATAATATAAGTTAAAATAAGTGCTAAAAAAGTAAAATTGAATCTGCCAGTCTCTGTTCTTCCTCTGGAACAAACCCACTAAAGCTCGATCTCTTTTTCAAAAATTCAAATACTTCACACATTCTTTCTCCATTCCCTTTAAAACAATCATCTTCACTGAGTCACACTTTTTAAGCTACTTGTGCAGTGACTAAATTATAAGAAATTCTCCCCCTCACAAATATCTATGATCTCTGCCTCAAAAACATTCCCCTTTTTTTGTGTTTTGTCTTTTGGGGATTACTTTAAGGCTACAAGAGAATACGTTACACATAGCTCAAAAAGAGATGGAAATGAGAAATTCCACATAGTCAGAGTCAAATGCCGCCCCTTATCGTTATCTGTGACAATTCAGAAATGATCCTGTTTGTTTAAACTGCTGAAAAACATAGCTATTTTGGGCTCAGACTGGTGTAAGTGACAACAAAATTGGGACAATTATGCTGAGCTTCTTCTATATATAATAAGGAACTCTCAAATATTCTGCAAAGATATCCAAACCGATTAAGACAAGGAGAAATGCAAGTACTTGCAAGTACAGTACACTTCCCTGGCATACCTTTTAAGTTTTCAATAGCTTTATTAAAGCACTTTTGGTTTTTATTTTTATATCAAAATGTTCACTTCCTTGATTTGGCAGAAAATAAAGAGCACCTTAAGACTACTTGAACATTCACAATAGTGAGATTTCACAAGCAAACAGTTAAGCATTCTATTATCCTTTCCTAAACACACTAAATCATAATTTGGAGACATGCTGGGTGTGTTACAACTGGCTTCTGGGTTCTTCAAATAGGCCAACAATGGCAAAGAAACATCTGCAGACCTATAAGAGCAGAAATGCATCCTCCTGAAAATTCCCCCACCTACTGTCTCACTTGCCAAGACGATTACTCTTGCACAACAAGATGCTATGAAATACAGCGCTAGTGAAGCCACACCTGGAATCCTGTGTTTAGTTTTGGAGTCCTCCATACATTGAGGTGCTGGAGCACATCCAGAGAAGGGCAACAGAGCTGGGGAAGGGTCTGGATCACAGATCTGATGAGGAACATCTGAAGGAGCTGGGTTGTTTAGCCTGGAGAAAAGGAAGCTCAGGGGAGACCTTATCACCCTTTCCAACTCCCTGAAAGGAGACTCCCTTGAGGTGGGAGTTGGTCTTTTCTCACAGCTAATGAGTGATTGACAGAGGCAAAGGCCACAAGTTGCACCAGGGTAGTTTTAGACTGGATAGAAGGAAAAAGATTTTTCCCTGAAAAGGTTGCCAAGCTCTGGAAGAGGCTGCCCAGGGAAGCCACTGTCCCTGGGGTAGTTAAAAGATGTGTAGATGTAGCACCCAGCAACGTGGTTTGGTGGTGGGCTGGGTTAAAGGTCGGACTCCATGATCTCAGAGGGCTTTTCCAACCTTAATGATTCTATTTTTGGCACTTGGAGAACTCTACTTTCTTGTATTGCATTCTGTATTCTTACGTTACATAGGGAATTTTAATCAATTTCATTTTACTGTAATCAACTTCAGCATTTAAATTTTTTAAACCAACCAAATCAGAATCCAGTAGACTTTTCATATGAAGTATCTAATACATCAGAAATATAAATACACGTGCAT
This sequence comes from Zonotrichia leucophrys gambelii, assembly GCF_028769735.1. Taxonomy (NCBI): domain Eukaryota; kingdom Metazoa; phylum Chordata; class Aves; order Passeriformes; family Passerellidae; genus Zonotrichia; species Zonotrichia leucophrys. The sequence goes on along the minus strand of NC_088173.1, from coordinate 19,799,888 downwards.
TTTGAAGAAGCCTGGAATAACAAAAATGACCAGGAAATGGTAAAATTGTGGCAAAACTGAATGATAACTTCCACATAAAATAAATACTGTAAAGAGTACATCTTAGCACACTTTATATTTGTAACAATAAAGATTAACAGGTTTTTAAATACAAGAAGTTAAATAGGTCAAAAAGGCAACTTCTAATATTTCAGGTTTCATTCTTCTATTCAAGTAAAATTATGTACAACTCATTTTTCTTCTTTACAGTCTTTGCCTACTGTTTGATTCTTTTAAAGAGCTTTGTTAAACTATTTCTTTTTCCCTCACCATTAAATTGTAATTTTATTTCCAATTTCATGTTCTTAATACCTACCGCTGTTAGCTGCTTTACATGCCTTCATATTGAAATTCTGTGGCAAATATAAGCAAATTAGACCTTTAAGAGAGCCTGTAAAGAAGAAGCAGTTCCAGTACACACCAAAATATTTTCAGGTACACAGTACTCATGGACTTGACCATTATCTGGGACATGCTAGCAGAGTAGAGAGAAGCTGGATTTCTAAGGTGAGAGATTTGCAGGACTAAATTTTAGCAGGTCTAAGTCCAAAGAAACAGTCCCACACACCCTTTTCTCAGCACGCTGCCCGCTCAGGAAGCTCTGGTGCTGCAGCTCTGGACAGTCACTGTCACCCTGCAAACACATTCCCACTTTTCTGACATAACTAACTATCTGTGGGTCTGAACAGACACTTGAATCCAGGATTTAGCCATGTTAAAAACAAACAAACAGAAAAACATCTTACTTTATCTAATAATAATCCTCGATATGGTGACTCTAAACCTAACATCAGGGCATAAAACAAAGACAGAAGCAGATGTGTATTATCCAGTGAACCTGAGCTAGGAGCCAAGTCTGTGAATTGTACAGGACAAGGCACTTCTGTGATGTTACCACAATAGATAAATTGATAAAAGAGAAATAATAAAAGAATCATGTAAACACAGCATCAGATAATTAAGAAAAAGCACCATGAAGTGTTCCTCAGACATCTACAAGAGATCTTCCCTGGCAAGGGCTAGCTGATAGCATCATAAAGCAGTGGGAATCTGTTTAACATAGGATTTAGTGTACTTCATTAGTGAGAAGAGTTCCCAAACATGCCTAGACACCTGAAACAGGGAACTGTTCACCAGATTAAATATAGCTTAGTCTTACTAGTAAAGAAGCATGAAATATTTTAAAAAGCTTTTCAGTTCTGCTCTTTTTGAAATTCAGTGTCCTCCCACAAAGACACCATTATTTCTTTATCTGAGACAACATCTTAAAGTACTGTACATTTTAATTGCAAAGCACTGCAACTTATCTTGAAAGTGATGGATATATATTTCTAGTTTTAAAACATCAATAGTTCTACTACAAAAACTAGATATTGAGAGCACATATCAAATGCAGCAAAGTTAATTCTACACAACTGTTTTCAGTCTTCAACTAACGGATCTTCATTAAACTCCCTTATGATTTCCCAGGGCTTGCAAATGAGTGAATCAAATTATTTTATTGAATATGACTCTAAATTATTTCAGTTCACAGTACAAAAATGTACTTGCAAATTATAGTGTTTGCATATATTTGGATATCCTTAGTTACCCAAATTATTACAGAACTAGGTAGATGAAATACATAGAGCTAAAAGGCAGAAATTAAAGTAATATAAGTAAAATAGTTTCAAAATCTGGTTTTGTTGTACAACAGTATCTACAAAATTCCTCTTGTAAACAGGCATCTAATATAACCTGATACTACAAAAGCCAAAAATAATTCAATTGAATGGTCTACACGAAATTTCATAAATACATCTATGAACCAACCATACCTTCAGGGTCTTCAACCTCCACAGAAAATGTCATGCTGCATTTTTTCAATTACATGAATATACTCCACTTTTCCTCCAAGGTACTTCTATTGAGCAGAGGAAAACATCCTTTCCACTTCACCAAATTACACCAGTGTCTTTGTGTATGCAATTTCATTCAATAGTTACATCCTCCAAGCTCTGCTAACATCTGTAGTCTAAAAATAAAATGTACCAGAAGTATTCTGTATATTTTCATCTGATGTAAAAGTGCTGCATGAAGAAAATGTGTCAGAAAATATTGTATGTGAATAAAACGTTGATAAAGCTACTAAAAGTAGTCAACTTTAGTCCTAAACATAAAACATTCTACTTGCTTTCTAAAACCACTGAAACAATAAAAGCTGCCTTTTAGCAGTAACTAAATATGCTACAAGAACACTCAGATTTATTTTAACAGTAATACATGCCCCACATAATTGTTTATGAACAAGTTACATTATGGTATTTATAGAAATACAAAAACATTTAGAGGCAAACATATAAAATATACAGTGAGAACATTTAAATATGTTTTTTCTATCTTAAAAAGATAGAAGCAAACAATAGTTCAATGGGAATAAGTCCTCTTCTTCAAAAAAATGCCAGATACTGCTTTAAGAAATTATGTTGGTGGATTGCAATACAAATCACAGCTGCAAAACAAAGTTTTCTATCTTTAAAAATAGATTTTGTGGCCCAGGAATAAATAACACTACACATTTTCATAGTAAGGGCTACCCCTCCTGGTGTGCTTGGACATGTATTTCCATATAGCAGCTCTTATTAATACAAACAGAATTACACAGATCTGTCTACATGAGCAATTTTGACATACTTTAACACATTAACATAAGAAGGCCTTTCAAAATGTGCTGAAGTAAGGAAGAATGAATTAAAACACTATTCATGTTTTAATTCACCGAATCATGAAATAGTTAAGGTTGGAAGGGATCTTGAGTATCATCTAGTTCCAATGCCCCTGTTCGCTGCTGGCAGTGAACCTTCCACTAGACCATGCTACTCAGAGCCCATCCAGCCTGACCTGAACACCTCCAGGGATGGGAAGTCCACAGTGTCTCTGGGCAACTTCTTCCAGTGCCTCATCCCATCTTATGGTAAGGAATTTCTTCCCAAAATCCAATGTAAACCTAGCTTTCTCCTGCTTAAGGCTATTGCCTCTTTTCCTATCACATGTCCTTGTAAAATGTTCCTTCTCACCAGCTTTCAAGCAGAGCCCTTTAGGGACTGGAAGGGTTATATGCAAGACATTCATTGTTCCTTCAACCACAAATTTTTCTAATATTACAACAAAGTAATATCCCTCACAAGTCAGTTTCCATTGTGGAGGAAATTCTTGAAACTGAATAAACACTACCTTCACAACATATTTTTATCTTGGTCTCTTGTCTACGAGCCCCATCACCATTTCTTCATTGCATTTATGCCACTGGCACTACCAGACAAGACAAAGCCCCTGAAGCCCTTCTCAGAGCAATTAAAAAAAGTACCCACATCCTCAGCAGTTCTAAAATGGCAGCAATACCCTTTGAAACAGCATACATGAGGGAGATTATATTGACAGTAAATATTAAGTTCCAATGCCTCAGGAGGGAATGTGTAATGGGAATGTTTGCTGCTTTGCTCATAGTATTCTCTGCCTAAAACTGTTGTATTGCAGCATTCCCAATGCTCCAGCTGCATTTTGCCTCAAGACAGATCACTTGAACATGACAGACTCCCAAAATTGTTTTTCTAGATCATCTTTTATCTGTTAGATATAAAGAGACATTCAAAATCGTAATAATTTTTTGTCTTGACTCCAAAAGACAAGCATTAGACTGCATGCCTGTCTAATAAAACAAAATCTTCCAAACCTCATCTTTTTCCAAGGGAAACTTGAAGCTACTTTGGAGGTTTCTAATGCTCCCATCTCTCTCTAATCAATAAATGTTTGAAAAAATCACACACATAAAATAATGATTAGGCTGAATTTCTGGTCCTATTTATATCAATTATTTGAAGACAGAGAAAATTACAGAAATTAACAGAATTCTGTTAGTATTCTAGAAGAGGAGCACAAATATAATTACTTAAATTTTATCCCACACAAGTACCTAGGAGCAGAATCTTACCTTGATCAAATGGTTTACCCGGACTCCATGTACGAAAATAATCATCCTGGAGGGGGAGAAACAACCTAAATTTAGTAAAATATAAGGAATCCATGAAAAGCTCACAGTATCATAAAAGACAGAAGAAGCATACCAACCTCTACTTCCTAGAAAAGGCAAGCAGCAAAATAAAATAAAAAGGGAGAGAAAAAGATTACAGTTATCATAATGGGACAAATTACTTATACAGAACAAAACAGTGTAATTCAGACGCCATTTGCATCACTCATAGTAAAAATGCTATTCAAAAATGTTACTTAATAGCCTTTAAAGTAGAAAATGTCTTACAGTAATCACACAGGTAATGTTTCTAGCACTGTTTTTAAAATGTTACAGTAGTTTTCCTGTACTTTAACTTCAAAGGTATTGAAAAACTTAACTACATTTTCAATGCATGGTTTTTCAAAAGTAAAGCTTCAAAGTCATCATCAATAAAATTTTAAACAATTTGTGAATTTTGGAAAAATAATTTTCCATGTAGTTTTAACTGCATCAGTAAGATCTTTCATTTAGTCAGTCTAATTACCTCTGTTTTCTATAAATCATCTTTATAAACATAAAATATCTTCCTCTTTATGTCATCAACTGTATTAGGCTTCAATTCCAAGAAGCAAAACCTTAATTAAACTAATTGCTTTCAAGATTACGAGAAATTTTATAACAAATTACAAATTCACAGCCAAGACAATAGATGTATCTGCACATCTCAGATAACAGGTTTCACAGAAAAATGGCTGGAATTGTTTATTATAATGTCTTAATCCAACTAACTATACTCTAGAACAAAATATTTAATAGACTGTACCAAACATTTTAAAGTCTGCATATATTAAACTTAACAAAACGCAGTGGGTGTACTGTCAAATCCAGCAGTTCCATCCCACTTGCTAAAAGATCACTGTAAAAAACCATCAATTTATACAAATTTAAATGTAAAATGTAAATCTCAGAGTTGTCAAAGCCACACAGTCAGAATTTAGAAGTTATCAAGCATCAAATATGTCTTTGCAAGTACAGAACACTCATTGTGTTTTGACCCCAAAAGAAAAAAAAGTGGTTGCAGCCTAAACTGTATTTGACGGATTATGTTTTATTAGTAAAAATGTTTTTATGAAAATTTGTGCTTTGAAAGACAAAGAACTGAGCAGAATCTGGAAGTGCAAAACAGAACTTTATTCCTGTACCAATACTTAACCAGTCCTTTACTCTGATGCTGCACAGATTAAAAATCCACAAATCAGTATATGTGATTTGTCTTTTTAATTGCTATAATTTTGAAGTAATAAAATACACACAGGCATATCATTATTTTGCAACACACTAGAAGTAAACAGAAGTTACAATTATGATGGTATTTTTGGTATATTAGGTGAATCCTAATATTCACCATGATGTTATTCCTACAGTGGTGTTCTGAACAGGTCTGAACCAGCTGCCAGGCAATTCTGTTCCAGGAGTCACACCACAGTGGCAGAACTTAAGATTCTTGAAAAAACATCAAAGTGGTAGATTCTCTTTCTATGTCTACTAAATAAAAAATGTTCATTCACAATGAGTCCATGCAGAAAATTGAGCATTACTATTAAAATAGTGAAAAATTAGAGTATCTAGAATATTCAGCTAGTAGAACAAAAGAGAAGTCATCCTGAATGTGACAAATATCCCCTCTAAGGCAAAGCATCCTGCATTTTGCTTAAGGAAGAATGTACAAGTGGGGCTTGTATAAATTATATGTTCTCAAGTTGGCCTGAAACCACCCAGAAGATAAATCAATTCTTGTTCATCTCTACTGCAGACAACTTCACAGACACCAAAGATAATATCCCTCAGGCATTGCCAAAAGTCTTGCTGACTGACTTCTGTCTACAAAGCAGCTCCCTACCTTTCTTGTTACCCTTCTGTGAATCTTTTCCAAGTCTGCTCTCTTGGCAAGTGGAATAGTGCACAGCATTCAAGACAAAGCAGCATTATGGATCTATACACAACACAACACTACACTATTTTGTTCTGTATTCTTCTCCCCAGTATGCCCACCCCTCTGTTGTAGGTTGAGTCTATGTTTTCATTCTTTTTAATATGATTTGAATGGTTTCCATGGAATTTTCTACTATAAATCCAAAATATAAATACCTGTAAACCATATGTACCTATATTGATTTTCCGACAGAATTAATTTTTCCAATCAGGTGCTATTTAAATAAAATCCACTATTGGATATGTTAAGCAAAACCCCTATGTGCCTCAACAAAAAATTAAAATTGATAATCAATTGTCAGATTAGGTAAAGAAAATGCTTCAATAAATTACAGCTTCACAAATTTACAAATATTCGTGAAGCTATTTAACCTTCTGCATAAGAGCCTGGCTTCCTCTTACATTCTGACCTTTTCTGACCTTCAGTCAGTAAGTCTGATTATAATATAGTTCAATATCCTCCGCAGAATGTAATCAAGATCGTTATATAATGTACAAAGCCTCAATTTCACAATTTCAATATAAAAGCATAATGAAGGAATACACATTTTACAGTGAAGTCTGAGTAGCATCACAGCATCTCTAGGTAAAGCAGCAATCTATAACTGCAAAAGTCAGGATCTCAGGATGGATCCTAAGTCTCCTGAATTTCTTTAGGGGTTGGTTTGCTTGCCATTGTCCTGAGCATGTTAAAGGGCAAGTTGTGCAAGTAAGCAGAATAAAAGTCACAGATTTGTAACAGTAACCATACCACTCTCTCAACATCTTCCAGCTAATGGTATTCATGCATTTTAAACAGAAAATTCATCCTCACTGCTCTACTTGAAACTATGTGAAATGTCAGGATTTCTTTAAAGTGTCTCTTTGAAAGACACAAAGCACTTCTAATAGCCATGGATGATGGATTTCAATGAGTTTAATATCCATGCCTTAAAATTATGCATATTTAAGCATTACACTCATTCAGGGTCATAGTGATGAAGTGTTTCTAAGAACTTAAGCTCATGCTACAGTTATATATGCAATTTGAGACTAATAACTTCTCTCTCTGAAATGCTCTTACTATTAAAAAAAAAAAATTACGTCGTCTGAAAATCTGACAACCCTATAAAAAGAACCAAAACAGCAGCTTAATGAGAAAAGATATTAACAAATAGGAAAATATATATTCTGCCTTGAACATTTTTATTGCTTCTTTTTGGACTTCAATATCCTTCTATATATATTCTCTTATTTGTTAAAAATGAGTTAATACATAAGTTTTTTAAAAAATACACATTATGGTAAGAGAGAAAAAAGCTCAATGAAAAAAACTTCAAATAACAAAAACCCTAGCCCATACATGGCACTTTTGTGATGCAGCACAAGTTTTCATCTTTCAATAGACACAGAACCTAGGAGCCTATTGCTGATCTTTCCTCCGTAACAAATTTGTTACATTATTTAACGCATCTCTCCTCTGCAACATTTTCTGTAAATGCTGCCACCACTTGAACAGAAATCTATATTCTAAAGAACATAGTTTTACATGGTTGATGAGTGACTCAGAACAGCAGGTGTCCATAGGTGAGGAAGAAGTTTCCTCACAAAATATTTTCAGACCAAGGTTGACCTGAAAAATTGGACAAAGAAAACTCAGCCATTGTTTTGTATTCAACGTTTTAGCTCTAGTACGGCCTACACAGTAAAAGCTAATATATTAAAATAAAAGCTGATTTGTAACAGAGAATCCACTAAAATTGAAGCAGTTTTCTGAACTTATAATTACCTTTATATTTTATTAAAATACAATTTCACTGGTGCAGCACAGGGCTATTGTTATTTATGTGACTTACAAACTACCAATTTTACAAGTCTGAGCAATGACAGGCTTCATTTATATTAACTTTTCAAGAAACAATACTTCTAACAGTTGCCAAGCAGGAACGACATGATTTCCTGAACACCGTTCAACAGCAAATTTAATTCTGCCCATACAAAATTCCATTTATATGACTTACTGTAATGCAAAAAGTACATTTTACTGCCGGCCTCTCCATTCCTACAGAAGAGTTGGGTTGTTTTTAACAAGGAAGACTTGCATACTTCACTATAGAGGGACATGGAATTGCATTTGACAATTCTAGAAGCAAAAGTTTTTCTGGCTGCCCATGCTCCCTAAAATCTTAAAATCTACAGTATTAGATTCAGATTATTTTTTCCTCACTGCTGTTAGCTGTTCTCCTATTGAATATTTCACTCTTTTTAATTTCAAGGAGTTCTTAATGGGCTTTCCATTCCAATTCTTCTTTCTGCATCTCAAGTACACACATCTGCTTCTCATCCAACATGAAAGCTCTTTACCTCTTCCAGGCTAGGTCTTTGCTATTTGGTAGCTGTGCTATTTTCAGACTCCACTCCAACAAGCCAAGTCAGTTCAGCCCACTGAACTGTCTCCCATCACAGCTCTCCCCCTGCCTCAAGCTCACTTCTGCAGCAAACTTGAGCTCCCCAAGTATGTCCCCCTCACATCTTTGCACCACTCCAATAGCAGAGGATTTGATTCATCTGCCCCAAACCTCCCCAGTGACTGTAACAGATATTTGTATCCTAAGTCTCAATGAAAGAGCTGGGGTGGAGTGGTCATCTGATACCTCTGCACCAACCTCTTTCCAGTGCCAGAAAAAGAAAGCACGAAACGTGTGCAGAAATTTTTTCCGCTTGTATTTTGCTCGAGGACCTCCAGTATAACGACAGTGAGAGCGTCATTATTCTTAAGTTGCTGGTCACATGGAAAACTGTTACAGGAATAAAAGGATGAGACAACAACAAAGCTGCCATAATATGAGAAATCCACCAGTCCTAAATACTGTAGTTTCCTTAAATAAATGAGGGCCACAGACAGCAAACACAGAGTAACTCAGATACACACATCTAATGAGAGTACTACCCCAAAACATAAACCATAACTGAGCAACTATAAATTGCACCAGGAAAACACATTATGCTTATGTATTAGAAAATCCCTCAACCTGAAACCTGAGCCAGTCTGGAATTCTCATCCAGGATGCAGACATGCTGTTCAGCAGCATGTGCATACTCACTTGCCTATCAGATGCTGGTTTTCATCTCTGCTGAAGTGCACAGACATCTGATCTATCATAAGCCATGTCAGCACTCTGCTGTACAAATGTGGAGTGTCAGTTTAGCCCATTAAATGCAGGATAGGGCACACATGAGAATAAGGCAGACACCACACTCCCCAGAACCCCATTTACCATCACTGCATCTCACATATCTCAGAACACTTGTGAAGGCAAGAAGCCAGCATGGACCTTGTGCTCCTTAGCACATTTTTTACTAATTCTCCCAGATGCATGTAATAAATTGCTTGATCTGTCAGACCTTATGTGATATCACATAGCTACAGGTCTGCAGTAGAACTAGGAACAAAACTAGTTCCAGGAGGGCAGGGACTGTTGCATCTAGCACATTTTTTGGCTCAATACTTTCTTCTCAACAGGATCTCCCATTTTCCACCACCTGAAATACCTGTCTTGCTTCCCATAAAGCCAAATTTAAGAACTGCACAGAGCAGGAAGCATTCTTGAGTGAATTAGTTACAAAAAAAAAAAAAATTATTTTAAAATCACATTTATTACACTTAAGAAATTAAAGAAAATAAGCCCAGAAGATATTTACAGACTAGCAAAATGGAGAATTCCGCCAGCTTTGACTGCAGATTAAGTCTCCCATTAGAAACATAATTAGTTTAGCCAAAACCACCAGGAGTTCAGTGCTCAAAGTACTCAGATACAGACAAAGGCAGCAGCCCTTCACATCAATACTTCTGAGAATCAAGGAGCCAAGATAACTATCAGTTAATAATTCGAAGATCCAACACCAGAAAAACTCCAAAACAACGAACCACCCCAGAGGTAATATGAGCATTGTTTCTCTGGCAGAGAAAGATGTAATCACCTGCAGGCAAGGCAGAGCCTTGCTGCAAAGCCCTTTGCGGCGTGCCTGGCAGGCAGCCCCCAGGAGCAGGGCACAGCACTGGCAGTGAAAGGACGCTGCTGTGCTGTTCCCTGCCAGCCTGCAGGGAGCCTGGGGGCAGCTTCCCCCCAGCTCCTGCTCCTGCCACCTCTGAGGCCAGCATTCACGGGGCTGGCACAGCACAACCAGAATCAATAGCTGCTTCCAGTGACCCTGGCACTCAGCTCCCCAATCCAGTGCTCATCCCGCTCCCTTCCTTGGCCTCGTGTTTCTGGTACCATTGATGAAGCTGGGCTGGGAGCCACCACTTTTCAGCCCTCTCTGTTGCACAGCTCCCATTCAGTAAGATTTCTGTGGATGCTGTCTTTTTGGTACTAGCAGCGTTACTAACAGCAAGTTTGAATAGCACAGTATTTCAAATCACTTGTCAAGAAATACAACATGCTCACTAAAGCATATATTCAGAAATATGAAGAAAGTACTGAAAAACATTTTGAAAAGGATGGAATTAATATCAAAGCAGAAGCACTATAAGCTTCTAAATCCCAGTAAAATTTAAAACATTGTTTCTTTAGAAGTGCATCTCATATTTCTCATCATGGATAAAAGAAATAAGGAAAAGTCTTTTCCTTACAAATACAAATAGTTCTGATCATTCTCCTATCATGCTTTCAAAATTCAGCTTGTGAAAAAGGCCTTAAAATATATTTGCTAGACAATAGGAGAAAAAAATGAAAATAGATTACATATGTGAAGTAAAAGACTATCTGTGGGACTGCCCTATGCCTGCTCAGGCATTTCATGCACCTGGTGCTGTTTCATTTCCTCAGACGCCACTTCATTAATGCACCAGCCCAAGGTAACAAGGGCAAAAATTACTCCCTGATCCTCTGCATACAGTTCCACAGGCAGCCAAAAGCAAAACAGAAAACAGCAACAGACTATACAGAAAACCCAGATCCTATATGTGGGGCTGGAGGGAATCTACCTTGGTATGTTGAAATAGAATGGCAATATGATTGTGAGGCTATGGTTTGTGTCTATAAAAGAAAAAAAAAGGTGAACTGTATAAAGGAGATCTCTGGAAAAAAAGGCTAGCATCTTAAAAGATAAAAGCTAAGAAATAAATACTCAGTGCAGAGACCTACCAATGACCAGTCAGAGAGGCTTGCACAATGAAATAACAGTTTTGTGCACAAGGAGACAATGGGGTTGTGTGCACTTTCTGTATCAAATGCTGCACTATTCCACAAATGACAGGAGCTCATGTAATTTGTCTTTTCAAACTTTTCTTTCTCCCTCCACCAGCCTTTTGGGGTTTTTTTTTTGTATAATGCTGCAAGACAAAATTGTCATATTCAGGACAGAAGCCCTGTAAGATGTGAAGGACACAGGGAGGGCACAAGGACAGGAGCAGGCTAGGTTTTAAAGGTCTGTTAAATGTCTAAAAGGATTTGAAAAGGCCTTGGCTCTTAAACAGTTTCTGGAAAACATTTTTTCAACTGTATCTGACCATAGCAAGAGGGGAAAAAAGTGCTAGTCATCAATTTTTATTCAGGAAGGTAAAAATTTATGTCTTTTTACCATGTCCTGGAATCACTTACAATTACAGATTCTATACATTTGATGACATTTCTTTTGTTTTTTGTTTGTTTTCCAACCTGGAGAAAATTAATTACAAGGACAGTAATGAGATCTACTGTATCATGCCAGTTGCATGGACAGAATTTTGGTATGTTTCTCCCAGCAGAGGAGAAACTAAGTCTCTCATGCTAAGGGGCTCAGGACAACGTTCTAGCCCACCCCTCACTGCCATGGAGACAAAGAACACCCTAGTGTGAAAACAGTCCAAAATGGAAGAAATTAAAGAATTCAAAACGTTATGAGAGAGGAATTGCAGTGCTATTATCATTACAAAGCAAGTAAGAACAGATGTGTCAACAGAAAATGGAATGGAGGGAAAACCACACATATACAACATGAATGCAAATTAGCAGAGGGGAGTAGTTAAAATAGGTGGTCTCAGCTCAAGAGTGCTATACAGATATTAACAAAATAATTCCTATCTACAATTAAAGAATTTTAAAAAAATGTCATGCAGTTTAACATCAATAAGAGAAGTATAAAGACAAGAGAAAATAAGGATGGTAAGAAAAGGAGAACTATATTCTAAGTAACTCAGTCATCCCTTTTGATTGGTAGGATACAAAAATTCCCACACTTCTTGCTAACATTAGAAAATTACAAATTTAGCAAACTGAAGAACAAGACAGAAGAAGCACATACACATTTCAGGGTGATAGGTGATTTAGTACAGTAATGGTATTTTTTAGTGATTTGGGAAAACATATTTCAGCAAGCAATATATTTTTGAATTGGGCTTATTAATTAGGTACATTTGGAAAAGATCAGCTGTTTTACCAAAAAGAAATGGTTACTCTGCAGATTAAAGGGATTTCACTGGTATATCTTAGTCTGTTTAAACAGAACCAAGTCAGGGTTCATTTCTTAGAAAAATATTTACAAGCCAAATGTCCCATGTGCTTAAGAAGAAATTTAGGATTTAGTAGCCTAATTCCTGTAGCTCCTTAAGAATGTACTTCACAACTACAACATGTTTTAAAAAAAATGGTAAGATCTGTGCTCATTCAACCTATATTTAAAATTTAAGTCTAAAATTCACAATATTGCTATATTACTTACCTATTCTGAGCTTCCCCTAATCAGATACTTCCTTTCCAAGAAAAGCTGCTTACATTAGTGAAGATTAATATAACACCACAGTGTTTCTCAGACAAATCAAGAGAGGCTGCTGTCTCAAGAAGCTTTCTAATGTTGCAATTTTTCAAACAGCAGTTCTAACATGTCCATAATTAAGTGTTTTTCCTCATCCCTTAAAAAACACCCATCTTGCGACATTTTTATTATTGTATCTAAAAAATTGTAGCAAAAAATGTTGACAACACTGCACATTCCAATTATTCCCTCCCTTGACAAAAGCGATCCTAAGTTAAGGCAAGAGAGTTTCAAGTAAAATGCAAGATGGTGACACCAGGTGGATAAACAAGACAAGAAGTTTAGGCTGAATCCTACTGACACTGAAGATTAAGAATCCCAAATAAAAGTGAATTAATTTTAAGGAAATCACAGATGTTTTGTTTCCTAAGTACAGCCACTATGCCTGTGTTATGGAGAGTTAAGGTTCTTTTGATACCTAAACCATGTGTGGTGAAAAACATGTAAGAAACTCCCACATATAAGGAAATACTCCCTAGGATACTCTGTATCTTAGTTCATTAGCATGTATTAAAAGTACCAGGAAAATCAGGATATGCTACAGAGAAACATGAGTCAGAAGACTTACTGTGCATCTACAGAACCCATAAAATACAGAGAAACAATGGCATTCCTCTGTCTTTCAAACTGCAGGGCAAGAGCAGCAAAAGGGGCTCAGACGTCCCCTAACAATAGTGCCAGATATAGCACGACATCTGTATATGTGAGATATCTGCATTGCCCTCCTGATCCTTTGTTTTTCAGAGAAGCTGATCTAGCCCTGGTTTTAGTCCAAATGTTTGGGAACAGTTCTGGAGAAGTTTCTCTAAGTCAGCTCCTACAGTGCTCTTCTCTTAGACATGTAAATGTTCCAGGCATCATCTGCTTACTTACACACAGCTCAGTAAGCCAGGAAAAGGAAATGAAGGCTTCTCTTTCTCCTAAATATATACAGTTACCCTTAACGTCATCCTTAATGTCTTTATTGAGCAGAGGTGACAATATGTACAACACCACACTTCAGTACTGTGTTTTTTATGGCTGTTTTTAATGACTAAATGCTGTCTGTCAAATCTGCTACATCAGAATAGTCTTCCTCAGAGAAATCACTGAAGAATGGTTCTGCTCCAAAATGGTTATCTTCCATTGGTTCTAAGGAAAATAAAATCATTATTCATTATTGTTAAGAGCAAAGTCTGGCTTCATTCTCATCATGAACAACAGCAGCTATTCAGAAAAAGAACAGTTCAATATGCAGGGCTCCATAAGTCAATATTATTTCTCAGACCCTAAAGCAGTAACTTTTACTGATGAAGCCTAAAGAATAAATAAAAGCATTCAAAAGATCAGCAAAAGAATCTACGGGATTTTAAACACAAAGGAAGTTTAGGAATACCAGCACTAGTATTTTAATTAATTCACACAGGATAATGAAAAAGTATATCACCAAGTGCTGAATTTCTTGAAGGAATTATTCTCACATACAATCTAAAATTATCTCAAAGTAGTTGACCCATTTCTTGTAGATCTTAGTCATGCATTATTCTGAAACACATTTTCATATGCACTATATTGTGAAGTTCCTGCTTTATATGAAAACTCCAATCAACCTCAGCATGTGGTGCTGTAAGATGCCCTGCAATGCATCCCTTATTGAAGGGCAAGGCAAGGATCAAGAAGCAGCCCATTCCTAAATGGTTTCCAGAGCATTAGTGTAAGACCCTCTGATAGCAGACGTCCTGAACATGAAACAGGACAGGACAAAGCTGTACAGTAAGAGATGTCAGCAAAGACCAAGCATGAGTAAGGAAAGCTCCATTACCTGTGTTGGGAACTGATAAAGGAAAAACCACCCTAAATTTAAGACTACAAACTTTTGAAAGAAAAAAATCTCTTGGCTGGTATCCCTGCTGCCGCAGCATCTTACAATGTGTACTAATGGACTCTATCATCATCTCCAAATTTCATTAACTAATTACCTACTCTTTACTCTTAGTCACTATCATTTGAATTTTTTCTTAAAATTTTTCACTGCTTTTTCTTTAAAAGTTACATTTTGCTTATTTCAGTCTTTAGGGCTTCTCCAGATCTCAAGGACATCAGCAGAAATACTTTTAGACAAAGTAAATGTTTGAATGCTAACTCACTTTCACTGATTTGACTAAAGGACTAGTTTACACACATCAAAATTAGAAAGTTATGTTCATCACAATGTTTGGATCTTAACTGCAAAGTGCCAATACGAAATATCTGTGAACTATTACCATAAAATACCATGACCAAGACAAATTATTATTAAACAATCAAAGAAAATACATCATGCTACTTCTTACTATACCCCCAGCACCATCCTCCTTTCCTATCTACAAGAACCTTCTGTTATCTCAGTCCCTCAGGTCTTATGTCAGGTTATTAATGGACTTTAATCTCAAATCCAGCAGATCCAGACCTTGCCAGGATGAGTGACAAAGGGTAATCCCACTGGCTGCAGGAAACCCTGCTGATGCTTCAGTACATGACACACCAAGCCCATGCTGAACTCACACAGGAGCAGTGGATTAGAAAGGACTATGCTGTCAGAAACATTTTTACTTTTGAGGGACTTAACACCAAAGACTTGACTATTTTACTTGGCCTTAATTCTTACCAGCTGCAATTACAACTGACACAACTCTGCACACACACACCCCCTGAAAAGGAAGATGAGCCCTTTTGGTATCCAATTAGGAAATTGCATTCTGCATTCTCGAGTTTTCCCTGTGCTTCAAAAACAGTGAGAGTCTTCAATTTGGCTTAAAATAGAATTTTATTGCTGAGCAGTAAAAATCTGCTGTATCCTGCCCCAAAATGAGATTAATTTCAATGTTGCCAAATGTTAATCATTTGTACAACATACAGTGCAATTTATTTTGGGATCTTTCCAAATAGAAGGCAATTTGTGAACTTACGCCTCCTCCTAATTCTTCTTTCACTCTTAGTTTCTGAGTTAAGCCCTGATGCACTGCTCTATGCTAAGGATGACAAAACACAGAACACTGTATTCCTCCTCACAAAAAGCTATTGTCTTTTTTGTTCAGAAATTTTCTGCAGTACTTTAATGAGACTTATCTTTGTCAAAAGCCTAAACTGAGCTAAAATGATAGAATATCAAATTAAACATTCTTTTTATAGTAGCTCTAAACCCCAGCTTACATTCCTTTAAGAATCTCCATAGCCCCATGCTATCAAAAAAAAAAAAATCAACTGAAAATCATCTCACCTCATTTTCCACTTTGCTATATCAAATTTCAGGAATATTTCCCCACAGACTTGACCCAAAATCCACAGAAGCCCATTAAGTCTTTTCTAAATATTTTTCTCACCTTGGGGCCAGGCTTCACCATTATTTTAATCACTATAAGGAAAAAAAAAGTCACACTTAAAGTATGCAGAAAAGAGACTTTGACATACAACTAATTACAATGATTTGTTGAGCATATCCAGCCTACCTGTTGTTGAATTTTTCATACTATCCTAAACTCAAACACTAAAACTAATTACTGATCTTTTAGTATGTGGAAGAGGGTGAAATTACTTGCCACTACTTTTTGCATAACCCAGAGGATCTGTATTCAGAGCTCACTTCATGTGGAAATAGCAAGTAGCATAACCTGCCTTATTAAAAGACCAACACTAAATACTTCTATCACTAATCACACACATTCTCTTCTTTCCACATTACAGTGATGTTGCTATAGAAATGATTTTCTAAACACAGTTTATTAAATATGGCATGTCAAATTCAGCAAGGCACTATATGTGTCTGCCAGTAGATTTCCTGCCCAAGTAAAGCTTGGCACAGAGGAGACTGATCTGGAAAAAACAGCTGAGACCTCCCATTTCCAAACAGGGAAACGAGATTACAAAGAAAACATCATGGATAACTATTCTGTTAATTTAATTCCATGTTAATTCTGAAAAAGTACACTATATAAGTGGAAGGAGAACCAGACTTTCTGTCTGCATGTCCTTTTTGGCTGACACTTCCTTGAAATGTTGATGTTAATACTTGACTCAAATTTGTTGTGTAAAGAGCTCAGGTTTTGCAGCTATCAAGTGTACAGCTACTAAAACCAGAAGCACTTTGGTAGTAAAACCAGCTATACTTATAGAGAATGACAACTCAATGCAGCAGACACAGTGCTAATGACAATTTAGAAGATCCTGATCTATCATAAAACTAATCTCTAAAATACTGCACGTATCATTGCCTTTCACTGTCATGAAAGTTTTGCAATAAAAAAGGTACATACCCAGACCAGGGATCAAATCCTTGGTGCCCTTACTGTGTGTTTACCTACAAACTCTGCATGTCGAGTTGTCTTAGTTACAGTGACAAACAAGGAGCAGCAGAATGTCACGGCTGTCAATGTGCTAGTTACAAAAATAAAGCAACATACCAAATCTTTGCAGTGAATTCAACAATAACAACTACAGCTAACATTTAAGACTAGGTGCCAACTCCCTTTTTCAGTCTGTGAAATGTTCAGTAATAACAGACTTTATATATGAACTGCAATCCTAGCTGAAGACTGTATTTCTTTATTTCTAATGGCCTATATGTGCCAGTTTCCTTCTGCTGAAAAGAAAAACAATGGCCTGAAAGGGCACTTGAGTACATTAACATTTCAGTTCATTTCTTCTCAGTGATACTTTAATGACAGATTGAGTTCCCATCCTCAACTAGTCATATTTTTTCAGGATCACGTATAGTTTGCTATGGTGATAGAAGCAAAAAGGCAAAATGTTTTCCAGGTCAACAGCTATGACCAACTGCATTGAAACAACAATCTTTCCTCTTAAATACTTGAGAGCACCTGCCTGCTTTGGATTGTGAGGCCAGCTGGGATCTGAATCCTTATGCCAAGCCTCTGCATTCAGAGTCCAGCTTTCTCTGTAGACCCTGATATACTGTAGGAAAACCATGGTGCCTTTGAACAAATTACATTTTGTCCAAAATCCTCTACTAGAATCTCTCTCAGATTTTAGGAGAGATGATCCAACAACACTGTTAGATCCAAAAGTGGATAGCATTGCACCAGCCTCACTGGCCCGAGATGGCATTTTCCTCCAGCACCCCATCTTGTCACTATGAAATTTAAAATTCCTTAAAAAATAAAGAGAGATGCCTCAGCAGCATCAGTGCTAAAACATTTAAAAGGCTCAGAGGAGAAATATCTGTCTAAGCTGCCCTGCTGAGTAATTCTAACAAAATCCTACTGATAACAGAAAGGAGGTAGAACTAGTCTACTCTTTGCTATTATCATCAACATAGGAAGAGATTTATTTACTCCTGTGAGCTAGGGAAATTACTAAATCAAAACCACTGTGCACACAGATAAAGGGAGACAGTAAGACAACACAACAGAAAATGAGACTACCTTTGTAGTCTCCTCCATTCTATATTCTTTTTAACCACACTAGAAAGCAATTCTCCTAGTCTGGTAGTGGCACTTAGCAACAATTTCTAGATTTGTAAACCAGTGCACAGATCTACATGTTTGTGGTAAGGTACACATAAATATACATAATTTAACATAATAAATTCTACAATTTAACTTCTGTAATTATGTATCATTTGCGTTACATCTGAAAAGAAACTTATTTATTGTATCATTCTCCCTCAAGTATTTCCTCTACCCTGCTGATTAAATAAGCTAGCAAATAATGCGTAGTTGCACATTCTGACTTAAGAAAGTGAACATCTTCTAAACTTCCTCAACAGAAGAGCACCAGATCTAATACTTAAAGCTTGCAATTTGCATTCACAAATTACACAAAATACTATCACAAACTGTTTAGAGAATGAGGTCTTAAAAACTCCCTAGTGTTTCTTAAGTATAGCAAAGTCTCTTATTTAATATTAATTTTCCATATAATGATAAAATAAATCTATGTTGTAAACAACATCTGGAAGCCTTCTAGTCTTAAGCACAAAAGGTTGCACAGTCATGCCCAGTCAAACTTTGAGTATCTCTAGGAACAGAGATTCCAGCTCTTAGTCTGGGCAACCCATTCCACTCTTTGTCTACTTTCACAAGAAATTGTTTTTCTTTCACTTAATTAGGGCTTTCATTTTGTAACATGTCCTTTACCTCTAAATCCCATGCCTGCCCATCAGTAAGGAAAACAGCCTGGCTCTACCTTCTCTGAACTACCCCAAAGGACAGTTGAAAACAGAAAAAATCCCCATCTTAGTCTTCACTGTTTATTTTCTCATCCTCCTCTCATGCAAACACTTTTCAAGGACATTCTAAACATTTCCTGAGAGACAAGAGACAAAATCAAATAAGTCCATGCTTTCTTACTGTAATGCACTAGATACCCAGTATTACAACAGATTTCCAAGTCTGAGATTAAAAAAAAATATCTGTAGCACATAAATGAGGATCACAACCTAAAAAATCAATTTTTTACCCTCTACATATAGCAAAAATAAAAAAAAAAAAAAAAAACAAAAACCAACCAAACAAACATTTAACAAAAAACCCAAAACAGACCAACCCCCACAGATCTATTTTTTGCCTGTCAGGCCCTTGAATATAGCCAAGTCAGCTCCTCTTCTACAGCATAGATTGAGTACTGGAGCTGAGCCTATGAATATCTTGCCAATTTCCGAGTTGTTACAGTGTATCTGCACTGACAAGCCTTATTTTCAGCCACACACAGTATTTTCAAGAAGATTGCAGCCCAACAATTTTTTCTATTAAAGTATTTAATGTGTGATGTTTTGCATGATAGCTGACATGCTTAGATAATAATAAAATGACCTATAAAAGAACAGAAGCACACCAAATATGTCTACAGTGATAAGCCAAGGGGTAATGGTCTTCAACTGTTAAGAGCACAAATACAGAGTAGATACAAGGAAGAAATGCTTTTCCATGAGAGAGAGCAGTGAGACACCGGAACAGGCGGCCCAGAGAAGTGGCAAATACCCTGTCTGAAATCATGCAAAGCCAGGCTGGATGGGACCCTGAGCAACCTGGTCTGGTTGAAGACATCCCTGCTTACTGCAGGAGGTTTGGCCTGAAGACCTTTACAAGGTCTCTTTAAACCTAAGCTATTCTATGAGATTATAAAATACATAGAAACATTTTTTATTTTAACAACTGTATACTATCATATAATATACTATACTAAAGTAGGATAATACTCAATCAAAAGACCAAAACTATGAGGAGAACTGTTCTACAATGCCAACTATGCCTTTATTTCAAATCTCTACTCAATACATTTTGATTTTTTTTATTTTAGGTTTTGATTGCCTTTTATGATGAAATCTATTCAGTAAAGAAAAGCATGTATTTCCATGTTTTTTTTCTGGCTTGACAGTACTGCTTGCAGCTACATCAGGATCAAATACAGCACCCATTTGCAAACTTCAGCTCTCTTGTCACCTTCCAGATCCCAGTTCTATATTTCCTCTAAAAGGGGCAAACAAGATATTTCAACTTAATCATAATATCCTGATGAAGAGACTCCCATATTGTCAAAACTCCTTTGGCTTTTTACCCCAGGTCCCTTTATACTAAGTCATCTTTAAGTTTTCAACACAGAGAATGAGAGACTGGACCTTATTTTGCTTTACAGTGAAGGAGAAGGAAGAAACAATACCAACCTTTCAATTTGGATGTATTTTGCAACAGATTTACTGTTTAAATCGCTTTGGCTGATATTAATTGGCTGAATTTATTATCTGAGCTGGAGGTCAATTCCTGATTTTAAAGAAGGTACAGGGGCAAAGTGCTTTTCAATACATGTCCACTCACTACACATATCACTAGCCTCACTGCAGCTTTCATCCTTACACAGAAATATTAAGACTAGTCCTGGAATATTTACAATATTTCCAGACATATGAATGTGGACAAGCACTTTTCACCAAGTTCTCACACACAGATGGTAAATACAAAGAATTCCACTGTATATTATTGCTATCATCAGAAAGAAACCTTCACTAAAGCACTGAAGTACTTACACTATAAATAAGCAACACATTTTCAGAATAAAATCTCAATTTTATAATAATACATTCTGTTTTGGTTTTCACTATTGAGACTGTGTCTAAAGTGGCTAGTAAAAACTACAGGTTTACTAAACAGTGTGATGGCTTACCATGTACATGCACACAAATCCAAGAAATTGCTCTTATCTACCTGCTTATAAGATACCAAGCCACTTATTTTCCAGAAGTCTACTGAAATAAATCCTGTTTCAGAACTACATACCCAAGTCCATACACATATTCATTACACTTAAACAAATAAGCTTTTCCTTCAAACTGTTTACTTAATGCCACAGTAAAATAGAGAAATTAGTTCAGTTATGAGGCACACAGATACATACATGTATAAGCAACATCACTAACAGGAAGATGTGCCTCTGTGTAGATCATGTTCTATTTTTTTAACAATCTTCATTTTAGCTTGTGAACATTATATTTAAATAGAAAATATTTTTTCCTGAAAAATTGAGGAATATGAAAATGAAGCAGAATAAAGAAGTTAAGGTGCCCACTTAAGCAACTGCTCACATTAAAATACTAAACACAGAAACAGAATTGTCACAAGAAATACACAAAGAAGAAACTCAATATTCAGGTCTACAAGAAGGAAGCGCTGGACACAATCCAAAAGTCCATTTTCTTACTCTTTACAAACAAACATTATTGTGGACAATACAAAACAATTTTAAGAGTTGGATCATTTATTTTTTAATATGTGTGTGTGTATATGTAGCACATACTTGCACTGGTGACACTGCAGTTGCAATAGGATTCTACCAAAAAGCTGTGTGCTAGGCTCAAAACTGGGACAAATCAAAATGCCTTAAAAAGCATAACAAAACAACAACAAAAACCCAAAAAAAGACACACTCAAAAAATATCAACCCCTAAATAGAGAAGACATTCTAGAGCTTATCAACAGCCTACTTGAACACAAGAACTTGAAAGCAATAACTACCAGCTTCATCTGTTACTCTAGGGAACTATAAGCATCAGCATTTTACAGGATCAGAGAAAGAGAAGTTCAACTTGGCATGAACAACTGAATATTTTTAATTTCACCTATGCTTCATGCAGGGTCAACCACAGCAGGCTGCTCAGGGACACATTCACTTGGGATTTTAATTCTTTCATTCACCATGACAGCTTGCATGGAAAAAACTTGGTTGAAACTTTACATGTAATCTCTGCAGTTTATTCTGCAGAAAAACATTACAGATTAAGCAGTTGAGTTATATTTTAAAGTAGAATGAAGTTTAAGGACTTAAACTGATTTATGGTGTGCTCATTCTGGGGGATATGCAACCTTTCTCTGAGTTTCAAAGATAGAAAACCTGTGAGGGAGCTGCCTTAAAGAAGTCTTTGGATAAGAGTAGTGAGGCTCCTAAGTGTAACATTCTCTTCAGGAATTCTCGTCAGTGTATGTTCCATTAGACATGACAACGCTACAGTATCGATCCATCACTTCTATTTCGTTAAATATTTAATAGCTGGTTTTGTGCAAAAAATTTACTTTTAGTAACTCTTTTTTTATGTTATACTCAATACTATTACTTAAAGTTAGAAAGCTTGAATATTTAAAACTAAACACAGAAACAAGAGATTACGTTTCAGTACACATAACTTGAAGTATAAACTAATTTTACCTTTCTTCTTCTTGCTGTAGTTCTGTGCCCTCACCACCTATTCTGCACTCTGAAACACGACTGAAACACAAGTATAATGACTCTTAAGTCCTTTGCCCTTGAAGTCAAGCATGGCTCACAGAAAATCCTTTCCACTCGAGAGGTGCAAGACATGAGCATGCAGGTACAAGGCTGTATCATACTGTGTAGCAACAACAGGACCAGTGAATGCATCAGGTTGAAATTTTAAGTATCATTTCTAAATGCTTCATTTCCTAACTTTCATATTCTAAGGATCAGCCTGATATCTGTATTAAGGAATCTGAGTTTTTTCCAGAGCTTGGCAGTGAAATTACTTGGCCTATGTAACACAGGACATTAGGGTAAGTAAATACTGCTTTTTTCTGGCCTTAAATTTATAAGCAAGGATCTTGGCTTCTGTGGGTCTACTTACAATATTACAGGAGCAGTATATGGAAAACTGGAGACCATCAAGTTAAAAAAAAATGTTGACATTACCAGAAATGACCTGACAAGAAAAAATTTGGACAGATGTTCCAAAGTCACCAGTTGCCTACATTCACTGCAAAGAACAATTAGGGCCAAAGCTACTAGCAGAGTTAGGCATGGTCTCTGGGTGAAAATACTCAGTTACATTAAACAAGTTTTTAAAAAGCAGCAGTATCAATCTTTGTAGTCCAAGTAGTCAAACTAATATTGCTAAGGGTGCTACTAATACAGAGCTCACTGTAAAGCCCCTTTATACATCATACCAAGTTCCTGCTATACTATCCAGTTGTATCCTTGCTAAATACATGTCTTTTTGTTCAGTTTCAATAGGAAAAGGTGATTTGCCATATTTCTTTTATGTCAATATATCATTCACTCCATGGAAGAAGATATCCTGTTTTACCACCTAAAATCTCCTTACTTTTGGTTGGTATTTTCATTCATCAGCTTTTTCCTAACCCTAGGCATTTCAATGGTATTATCCTCAATATGTTACTGCTACTTACGTCTTCATAAATTTCAGTACTCATTTTTGGGTTTATTTATCCTTTTCCCTAACTTAGGATACTTTATAAACAATATGAATGTTACTATGCAATTTTAAAAGGAAATATTACTTTAGAAACATGATGCTACTTATTTACATGGTGTTGTTGGGGCATTATCTTTGCTCATACCATAAAAATGCATGCTATATTTATATTTTCTGAAAAATCCCTTTGCTCAGGGATCCTTTTTCTCCTGGGAAGCTGCAAAGCTTCAGAGAAAAAGAAAACTACTATTTTATTGTTTCTCTTGTGTTTTGCTGCATTAAAATGTGTTTAGAGATTGTTTATCCAGCAAGTGATTGTTTCATTGGTTTTTGCTCATTTTGATTTATTGGCCAATCAGGGTCAAGCTGTGTTGGACTCTGAAAAGAGAGTTAGGAGCTTTCATTATTATCTTTTTAGCCTTCTGTAAATATCCTTGCTGTATTCTTTAGTACAGTTTAGTATAGCATTCTTTAATATAATATAGTAGCATAAAATAATAAGTTAACCTTCTGAAAACATGGAGTCAAATTCATCATTCCTTCCTGCCACAGGGCACCCCACAAATACGATAAATGCATACTGGGAACTCCACTGGTCTGACTCAGATCTGCTTTATTCCTGCTCTACTAGAGAAGTATCAGAAAAATCCAACAGTAATATTTTTACAGTTAGACTTGATGATCTTAAGGATCTTTTCCAAAATTTTCTTATCCCTGATTCTAAGTAAGTCATTGACCAGTCTTAAATACTCCACACCCACACCATCTCCATTCTAAGGAGACAACTTTAAGCATCAGCTCTCTTACACACACCACCATGCAGATATGAATCAACATGACAAAATAATACCAAATGTGCAGCCTATTATTTACACAAAATCCTCCAAGAGCACTCGAGAAATAAAGGAGAAATTATGGCCACACATAGCCCAAGCTGATTCAAACCGAAAGAAAAAAAGCAAATCAAAAGGGGAAAAACATTACTTTAAAAAATGGTATCACTGAAATTACTCCAAAACAAAGCAATTTTACACTTCACATACTCAACTCTTTTCTGCCAGCCGACCTCTTCTGTCAATTCAGCTTACTGTAAATCTGAAAGTATACTGTAAATCTGAAAGTTTCAAGCACCTTAGGGCTTGGGTGAAATTTGCTCTGAATATTTTGTACAAAATGTGCATGCTCTGACTGACAAAGCCAATAACTCATTCTGATACTGCATCTCTTTCCAACAAATATACCAGGAAGAAATTAAGTCTTTAGGCAACTAATATAATTTACGCCAAGTACCAGTCCTTCAACCCCTCTGCAATGAGTTTCAACACTCATTGCTCAGGCTGTTTTTGTGGTGCAGAATGTATCCTAGAAGACTGTTCCTCTAGGATATTTCTGTTTCGGTCCACCTTTAATATCTTGTAAACTACGTAAGAGCAACAGAATTTTAAAGGCACTGCTGGTTGCCTTTCTGAAAAGAAATATCCACTGTCTGGCCATACCTTACCAGAAAGGAAAAAGATAATCATCATCAGAAACTAAAAAAAAAGTAAGTAGTGCAAAAGCAAAATTTAAAACCTCACTTAGTAAAATCAAAAAATAATCACATCTCAAGCTCTACTTGTGCCACATTATAAAATTCCTGAAAGATACTGAGATCTCAGTGATAAGGACATAGCAATCCACAATCACAGAACAAGTCCTCCTTATCTATACCAGTCACCAGCTGGCGGTTTTGTTAGCAGCTCCTCAAAGCAAAGTGCTGCAGCAGTGATATTCCATACTTATGGCTCCAGCCTATCTCAGTTAATAAAACCTACCACAATAGTTCTAATCATAGAATAGTGATTAATATGTACAGTGATAAATATGGGAGACTGGAACTACTCAGAGTAGGACTGACAAACTCCATTTCATTAACACAGGTTAATGCTGGTTGTGTTTATTAACCTGCAGACCTTTTTTTTTTTAAACTCAGGCAAAAGTAGGAAAACCAGAATGAGTGGAATTAAAGACAAAAAAAGGTAAAAAAAAAAAAATCATGACTGGTTTCATTTTTTTCCTTAGTTTTTTTTTTTTTTTTTTTTTTTGCTGATGTGAATTTTGGTTTTTAATTGCCATCTTGATTTTCATCCAGTACCAAGGAGAACTATATAATGAACTACACATGATTTTTGTCTTTAATGCACTGGAAGCAAATCATGTGTCCACAGACCATGACTGTTATTATAAAATAAATATTTTAGTAATACATTTTAAAAACATAAAATCACCATCTGTTTTTCAGAGCTCTTTTTGGTCACTAGTATTGGTTTTTGAGGCAGATTAAATAAAAGAGTCACCCAGCTTGTATTTTTGCTAGGACTGGCATAAGCTGTAGAAAATACATTTTTCAGTTTCCTTGTGACCCTAACTGTTCTTCCTGTAAAAGTGAAATTAATTCAAAGACATTGAGCCAAATTCAATGAGAAGCACCTTTTCTCTGCTCTCAAAAGTCATGGTCACCCACAAGACTGAACACCCACCAATGTTTCCACTACTTCTGATACACATACTTTTCCATTTTCTTTGTTAAAAGTAGTCTACTGTCTTTGGCTTTACATTTCAAGTGAATCCACCTTGATTCATTCCACTAGAGTTCCTGTGCATTTAAATACTTCCATTACCACAAATGTTTCTGGTTTTAGAATGTATGCCACTTTATGCAGGGAACTAACACTGCCACGTGGAACCATCCACCCCAGTTTCCATCTCCAGCTGGAGCCAAACCCAGACAGGTGCAGTCTGTTACTGAAGAGATACAGACTGATCAACAAACAAAGATAGAGATCTTTAGAGAAACAAATCAAAGCAACACTTTCATTACCATTCCTTCTCCCTATCAGAGTCCTCAAATACTAAGGGTTTTTTTAAATTAAAATCTACTTTATGATACCCTTTATCACTTATTTTCCTCTTTTTAATATTTACTCTAATTCTATAACATATCTTGAGGGCGATATGACAATGTGCCCCACAGAATTAGACAGGAACTTAACCACATCTTCTAATTTGTTTTCTATTATTTTCTAACAGTTGCTAATTTATGATTTGATTTTATTTTTGGTCAGCTGGTACCTATTAGTAACAGTAATGTCCTGTAACTCATTACCTGAATCCTGAATGCATACTAACTGGACTACTTACAGAACAAACACTACCCAAAATTAATTAGAAGGTTCCACTGTTTTCTGCTCTCTCCTTTATTCTATGGAATTACCTCACAAGGTTACAACCAAGTGAAAAGAGAGAAAATGCAAAAGAATGCTTAAACATAAATTAAACAGTGTTGTATTGAAACAATTGTTATAAACATAAGTCTTAGGTCTCCAATGTTTTCAGTTCACTGACAAATAGCAACTAAAACCCAATCAACCAAATCAATCAATAGTGACACAAGAAACACAGTTAACAATGAAAAGTATAAAGCCTTCAATATTGCAATTTTAACAGGATCCCTGGCAAAGAATCAGGGCACACAGAACCCTTAATACATAAATACCTGGAAAGCATCAATTCTCAAAGCAGTTCAGGCACACAACTCTGCAACAAGTTATTAACTACAGCAAAATTTTACAGTACAATTTCTGTAACACTGAAGTTTATGTAAAGCAAGAATTTGCCAAGTGCATCAAAAAACAAAAGTCCCCTCCACTACTCCTGATGTGCAATGAGTGTGAACATCTGATGGTACCCATGCTGCACATTGATATCTCTCAAGAAAGCCAAACTCATTACAACTGAAAGTCCTCATGCATACCTTATTCAACACCATATTTTTAAAACCCCATGAAGAATTAAGCCAACCATTCTCAAGTCAACAATTTCAAGTATTCAGCACGTTTCCATTTAGAAATATCATATTTCATAGCATTTCTTTGATAGTCAGTCTCATTAGGATTCTAAAATGTCTGAGTCATCCTGTGTTTGGTCTGTTTGCCAAATCAAGTACCAATTTCGAATCAGGGCAAGGACAATAATAATTTTAAAAGATTAAACTATAATTAAGTTCATCAAAAAACAAGTTTTACACATCTGTTTAAATACATACGGAATTAATAGGTTATCTGCCCTGACTGCAGCTGATTTGGTTAAAAAGACAGAAAACTGACTAAAAGAAGAAAAAAGGAAAAAAAAGTAATGCAAAGTGAGTGGGAGAGAAGACTAAGTACTCACCTCAGTCTACACTGATCAAGTGTGTAATTGCCCTGAAGAGAGGCATACATGTGGGGGAGTACTTCAGCACTAATTCATAATGTACTGCTTCTAAATTAGAAGCAAAATGGGAGTCTGGGAGAAGCAGCTACCTCTGACTTCCACAATTTATGAACGATGTATGATTACAGCAGCAAATCAAAGTTTGAAGAGTGCTCTTATAGACTGAACAAAGAAAAATTTTGTGAATGTCTCATCTCTCACAAGAGACAGGCTTCATAGCAGGACAGCAGTGAAAGCAAACATGGGAGAAGCAAGGAGGAGGCAGAACTGCAGCAAGACGAAATAAAAGTAGTCAAAGACAGAAGCCATGCAAGCAGGAACGGGCAGCAGGCTGTACTGAGTCTGGCTGGAATAGAGTTCACTCTCATACAGCAGCATGGACTGCTCCATTCTCCTTGTCCATGTTTGGAAGCTGCTTATCCAAAATATCCACGTACTGCTGTCAGTGCACATCATCAGCCTGCCTACTTAAAACACAGGTCATTATTGCATGGCTAAGCACAATATGCGTTTTCTTCCAAACAATACTTATGAAGATGATTTATTTAGTTCAAACCTAAACAAAGTATAGACCGCATCTAAATTAAAATATCCCAAATCTAGTATACATGTTAAATACAAAATGGATCAGATCACAAACTAACTTCCTCCTGTTTTAAGTCCTTTGATGTTACAGTGATATCACACATAGGTTACTACCTGCATAGTCTCTATGGTACACAAGCTCAATTAGCTGGGATGAATAAAAAGGTGATTCATGAATGAAAAAGCCTTTTTTCTACAATCATTTGTCTCCTGGATAAAGACAGATAAAAGCAGGGAGGGGAAAAATTATTTTAAAAGACACCACAATCAAACAGGGTTTTTGAAGGTAAAGAATAATGACACTTAGAATGGAGAGAAAACCCGATGATCTCCAGTCTACAACCACATGGTAACTTTGAAATTGAAAGGCTGAAATTGCAAATAGCTATTTGCAATATCCAAACAGTCAGAGAGAAACTGGCTCTTCCTGAACTTTCAGCATTATAAAGCAGCATAAGGTTCAAGTACAGAATACCTGATGCTCCCTTTAAAGATTACACACTGGCAAGAGACCCACATAAACTCTGAAGACCTCAAAGAAACTCCATAATGTTAAAGGTGACACACTTGACTGACTCTGCTATCAAAGTAAAAAAGTAGCAGTTTACTTCAGTGACCAAACTTTGAGATTACCTCACCCTTTTCTATAAATGTAGCATTTTGGATTGAAATATATACTCACAATGCAAACATTTTTCACTAGATGATAAAAGTACCAGAATATGATTAACCTGAAAAATCCATATGCTCACTGAAGAGTGGCAAAGCTCTGGCACGTGACACATTCCATTCTGCCATCATCACCTGCCAAATTATATCTATATTTTAGATCATTACCTATAAGACAGTTTCATAACATCAGCTTCAGTTATATCCACATTAAACCTAAACACAATACAAATCCAGAATTATTGATCACATTCCACATATACACTTCACATGCTCATCCTGTAAATTACATGGGAGTTACTGAAAACTGTGTGTCATAGTTTTGTTTCATTTATATAAATCCTCTTCAAAGAGACAGAAAAACCAAAGAGCAAAAATGTAGAATATTAATTTTGCAACTCTGCAGGTGATCTACACAATCTTAAAATTTTCTTGCCTTCTAGTTGAAGCCTATGTATTCCAAAACACAAGGCACCATTAAGATTTCCACAATTTTTCCACATTTCACCAACTAACAATTGTACTATATGATCACTGGGTGTGCATAATATCTACTAAGTTTTTTTTAAATGGCCTCAGTATTGTAGATTCCTCTAAAATTAATTCAGTTAAGTCATTTAACAATCACTTTTGTAGCTTATTTTTCTCTTTCCCCTCTGTACTGAATGTTGCCTAAATTTTCAGAAAATTGCACTTTCATAGCTGCTTAGAAATGTAGATCACTGTATAAAACTGTTCTATCTTGAATACTTGTGATGAAAGTGTACAATCTGCCTTTGAATAAAATGGACTAACCCATGTCAGAATGAGTTTCTGGAGATACTCATTTGTCTTTCTAACCTGAATTGCTCTATCTCTCTCCTGTTTGTGGTAGCAATACATCAGTTCATTCTAGTTAAATCTGATGCCAAGAGAAAGTAGAGAAGAGCCTACCTTATAAAAATGCCTAAATACAGCCCATAAGCTCTAAATTCAGTCATGACTACCACAATTCAGTTTTTTGCTTAAGATAAATTTCCACACAAAACAAGGTGGCAAGTACCATGACAGTGCCTAGTGAGAGCTAAGTTCAATGTGACTATCTAGTCACATATATATATGCACACATATATATGCACCATAACATTATTCTCTAGGAAAGGCCAAAGAGTAGAGGACACACTACACAAGAATTAAATGAAAGTACAATATGAAGAGCTAAGTATTCAGTTAACAAATTCTCCGATAAATTGCTGGTTTATTCTTTTTCTTATCTGATAATCTGATGAGGAAACAGCATTGATAAAACTAAAACACCTTCACAGTTTGTAAGTACTGCAGTACCTCCTAATTTGTAAGCACTGCATCTAACAAACTAAAGCAGCTGTTACCTTGAGGGGAAAAAAAAGAACTACAGAATTGATTACCCCTTGATAAGAAATGCTAGAATTATTTTACTGGTACACAACAAAACCCAAACAAGCAATATAAGTGACAACTGAGATTTCTTAGGAATATCACTGTTTTCCAAATAGCTGCAAGACCACAGCCACTCATAAGAGTTCAAAAACTCCTGAGTGTTAGAGGAAAGAACACTAATCTTTTCTTAAGCTTTCAGAAGTTAGAAAAGGGATCACTGACAGACACAGGCACAAATCCAGCGCTAGAGAATCCAAAATATCTCATTAAGAAAGAAAAAAATATAAATATATGGTCAAGCTTGAAAGACAGCAGGAGTAACTTCATATTAAGACCAAAGTACAAACCTAAATATGCTTTTCCTTCATTATCGGATGCAAATGTTTGTTGGTTAACTGTTGAAAATCAAAGTCAAAAATATCCAAGATAATTTTTGCTCCTCGTTAAAGTAGAAGCCAAAGGATGTAGTCACAGCTGGTGAAATTCTTTTGACTCAGAAGTATTTTAAGATTATTTTAACCAGAAGGCCAGGTCAGCTCCTGGTTAAATTCTATGGAAACACAGATTATATATGGTTCATGTAGTTCAGTTAAATAGAATGCTGCTCTTAATTTTTAAATATCCATATAGTAAAAGGTCTGGAATACAAATAAAACCATTATCCCACCAGAAGGACAGTAATTTGCATTCAAAGCTGCAACTACAGCCATGAATGGCAAAACAGAAAACAAAAAACGGGAGCAGCTATAGCACACTACAGAAATATATGAAGACACTGTAGCAGTACAGATTTTCAGAGATTTTTTTTTAAGAAGAAGGCTCTCTAACCATGTTGATGCTTTTATCTGCTATTTTGGTTGCTTGTTATTGCCGACCATCAGACATAGCTGCTGAATTAGAGACACTGAGATTGATTTGTTTTATTTGCTCTCACATATTTCATATAAAGAAGCAATTACTATGGATGTACGAGACTTTCTTTTTATGATCAGTGGGTTGCTGACCACATACAATTTTTCGTTTTCTCCATATTTTTATGCTAAAAAAAAAAGAAGACTTTAGACAAAACAAGAGCAAGAAAGAACGCAAAGGACAAGCCAATGGCTAGCTTAACACCTCTACAGTTGTGCAACACTGGCTTCCATTCTGCAAGCAAGCATTGCATGTTTCAAACACTTTTCATACAAAGCTATAAACATATGAGCAGGACATACAGCTTCAGGCCAACAGGACAGCTACATTCAAATCAATGGCATATATGCCCTACACTTTACTTATTCCTTGCAGCTTATTTGATTATGACAGAAATACTAAAGGAGAGAACTTTGGAAAGTTCCATGAAAACATGGACATTTGCATGCAATCTTACCACAATCTAAATGTTACAAATATATCTAATGTTTGATATATGGACTGAACACATTGGTTCCAAACAGCATAATTCTTGCATAGCTTAAAGAAAATTGATGTTATTTCTTCTGTCAACTCTGGTACATCTGTAGAAAACATTCCAGAGACATTGATACACTTACTTCAGACACTATTTTTCAGGAATATAAAGTCCAAATAAAGTTTTATTAGAAGACAAGATCATAACTGACTCCTGAAAATCTCCAGATTTAATTCAAACATGGAAGAACTACAAAGCAGACTGCTAATAGCCAGCATCACAAAAAGCAACAGGCATCTGTGGATCTCTCTATCAATGAAGGCATTGGGGTTTTTTCCTCTAAAAGATCTTAAGCTTTAAATCCCCACAGTACTTACACTATCAAAGATACCAACTGGTTTATTTTTAGAACAATCCACTTAAAAGACCCTAGAGAAGAGACACAAAAAGCTGAATGAGTGCAACTACAAATTTGATTGCATTACCCAGCAAAAGACAATTATACAGTGGATGCAGACTGTTCTTCCCTCAATAATTACTTCATTAAGGTGCAGTCTATAATTCACTAAGTGCACATTACTAAAACAATAATAATAAAAAGAACGTTGAAAGTAAGACAGTTTGTTAAATAAACAAGCAAAACAGCCTTCAAAAATGCAGGATCACATAGTTAAATATACAGCACATGTTCATAATGATAGAAAAACAAGATTAGTTGTAAGAGAAAACAAAGCCACCATGCATTCTCTGCCATTAAGATTCAAGTTGTCAACAATGTATCTGAGCCAGTTTTGAAAAGACATTTTTTCTTTCCTATGCTCCATCCTTGAATTGCCACCCATCTCATACAGGGGTAGCAAGAACTTATATTAGGAATAGAAAAGGCACAGAAAGGAAAACCACCTATGTCAGTTTTTTTGATGTATCTGGAAAACCCTCTGTTAGTGTGTGAACACAACACTTCTGAGGAATTCTTTTGTTTCAATAATTCAGCTGATGAGTCATGAATCGCCTCCTTTAGAGTTGTTCACTATACCCTGTTCAAGAAATGCAAGTAATGCAAAAATAAATGCATCAAGTTTTATTTTTACAGTCACTTTTAAAAAAACTTTTCCCCTCCAGGAGTCATTTGGAGTAGATATCCCTGCATTTATTCAAGTGCATGAGCAGGTAGGTCAAGTCTGAGGGAGAAGAAAGGGAAAAGAAATGTTCATTAATAGTACAGATAAAAGTTCAAACTGGACAGGAGTTGGAAGAAATGCCATAAAAACAACTTCTAAACTAATTTGAAAATGTTTTACCATTCAGTCAGGAAAGAGTCTCATGTAAGGTCACGGGTATGCTTCCTTCAGCTGCATATGCTAGAAACACCATTTGAGTTTTAAATATGAAATTGTACTACAATAGGAACTGATTTTTTTTTTTGAAATAACCAGATTTGTATTAAGGTATTAAAAAATTATCCCCCACATTATTATTATGATGCCATGAAAATCAATGCAGACTATTGTTCCAATTGTAATGCCATCAATTCTTTTCTATAGTGAAAGACTGCCTGCTATGTGGGATCTTCAAAGCCCTTTCTTAGATATCCTGAAGGAACACTCCCAAAACCTGGTTTTGTTTTTTTTTCATTTCAAACATCTTATTTTAATAAAAAGAATATATTGAATACAGAGTATTTGGGAAAAAAAAGGAACAAAGTATATTTTTTTATACATACAGACTTACCAAAATAACAGAGAGGATTTGGACTCTTTACATGCTGTGTTTTAATTGAAAAGACAAGCATTAAATCTATCAAATGAGTCTTAAAGCTATTTCATTCACCATAGAGATGAGGCACAAGCAAGTATTTTAAGCTTGTCACTTTCCTGCTTTAAGAGACCTTCTAGCCTTTTTTGTGCTTTTTTGGTTTTTTTAATGACTCAGAACATACCTCCAGACAATGACATGTTCATCTTATCCACCCAATCTTTCAAGAGAAAACCTCTGGGAAATACAATGGATATGGCCAAGATGTTGTGGAAAATACATCAAGCTGCCACTAATGAAAATGGTCCTTTACTACAATTCATGTTAGTAGGTAGCTGTACACAGATGTAGAGGTTCAAAATCTTCCTCTGCCAGACATTACAGGAATATTATGTTGTAAATAAAATATATTTTAGATTATATTACAACATATCATCTACAAAGCAGACCCACTGAAAACTTGTCAAATATTTAGCATACTCAGTCAGGATCATTTTCCACCTATTCAGTTCTCTAATTATAAAATTATCAATTGTATATGAATCAAATCCAAAATTCCTGCAAAGCTGCGTGAATCCCAAAGGAAAAGCTCAACAAATGTATTTATAAATGTTTACAAAGAATAACAGAAAAATGTTATGATAAACATACAGACCACATTAATTACTGTCTTGCACATAAGGGCTAATAAATCCACATTTTCTAATTAAATCATTGTACTATTCCCGTCCAACGAGATAGCATTTCATTACATATACTATGCATCTGACAACCATAATTTTATGTCAAATAGGAAAGATACTCTTTCACAGAAAGACAAATTAAAATTAAGATCTACCCATCAGTACACAATGACAGAAGATAATACCAATTTAAGCTAATGAATTTCATGACTATAGTCAATTCCCTGCTTGTAAAGCAGTTGAAAGTTTTATTTATTCTTTCTATATTTTTATTTTTATATATATTTATATATTTATATATAAATATATATTTATATATAAATATGTATATTTTTATATATTTATATATTATTTTATTTATTCTTCCTATATTTTAATTTTGTACATAATTCTCAGAAGGTATCTACCCTGTGTATTTCTACTGGCCTACAAATGTATGAACATTGAGATATGTCATCTTTCATACCTACACTGAGAACGAATTCAGTACCTGCCTGAGCAAAACTTCTGTGCATTTTTGTCTAGTAAAGTGGTTTGCCTTAAAGGGAAAGTAAATATCAAAGTTCTATGCAAGTGTAAAAGGAAACTCCTGGAATTACTTTTAGTTACAGAACAAAATTTTATCAGGAAGAATGTCAGTGTCTGCAGCATCAGGGAAATGGACTTTAAAATAGTTATTCCCAAGCTTACATGACTAAAGACTTCCTACTGTAAACATGAGCCTCTTTAATTGCCTAATACTGATTAATGCGCTTTCTGATCATGAAAAGAAGCAAAAGACTCACAGATAACCTTCTGCTTGCACATGCCATCAAAAGCCATCCAGCAGTAAGATGTAAAACTAGCCTGGTGATGTTTTACATCATTCCTATGAAACATGCGGTTTCAAAGGTGGTTTTTCAGGTTATTGTTGCTACACAATGAGCCAAGACAAGATGACCTCTTCAGTGCAAAAGAGTATTTTCTTTAAAATATATTTGCTATTAATGTAGAGGGGAAAAAATCTAATAACATTGACATGAAGAATTGCAGCTGATTTTCAAGAACATATAGAAGTGGGGAGCATGCACATTTAGTTTGCCCTCTGGTGGCCAATTCCAAGACTGGCTATGTTTAGGCAAGGGCGCACTTAGGGATCAGTGTCATTGGAAGGCAGTAGGTATGTTACAATTACTTTCACAGTTCTTCACCTAAGCCCTCATATTTTTAGCATACAACTGCAGCTGTTAAATTGGTACTCCTTCCACAGTTTCCAGCTACATACCTCTGAGGGTCTACCTAATCACTTGCACAGATCCAGTCATTGGCCAGGTTTAAGATATTTTAAAAACCAACAGAATGTAACTTTTTAATCTCCTGGAAAAGACAAAAAGGTGCAAATGGAGGGCAGAGAGTTCTGAAGAACAGAATAACAAACTGATTTATGCCACTAGAATTCATAAACCAGAGGATAAAAGAGAACTCCGAAAAAATTAGTGGAGTTTCTCAAAAGCACTTGTGAATTTGTCTGTATAGGTAAGTGACAACTACCACTCAAAAGCAAATTGTTACCACTATGCACTTCTAAGGGTAGAGAATTTGATTCAGTAGAATTTTTGAGAACATTTCTCTCAAGAGATGGATGAAAAAACTCGCAGCAGAACAGAACAAACCTAAAATAATCTGTAGCTACTAAGTTGTCAAATGAGATAAGAAGCCATTTCAGATTCTGTAGAAGATCAGGTCTGACTGCTGAATAGAAATAGCACATTAAAAAATTCACACATTTTTGGTTCTAGACACTCTTCTGATAAGCATTATTTGAGACTACATAATTTTCTGTGGTTCTGAGCAGCAACACATCAAGTTGACCAGTACACAACAGGAGACCAAGCTACTTAAAAAAAAAATTCCTTTCCATTTTCTTCTCCCCAAATTGCAATGGTCTGAAACAACCACATGCCTCAACCACACACTTCTCATCACATCCAAAATTAATGTCATCCTTCTTTGCAAGCAATTAGCCTGGTAGATTCTCAAAGGGGCTTTCTTCTGAACAAAGGGTTTCAAGTATATGAAAATTTAAAAAACTCAAGAATTCAAGAGTTTGCTGAAAATATAGGCTTTATTTGCCAACACTATTGACATGAACAGTTTATTCCAATGAAGATTTCAGGCAATGCAGCCCCATTATTGCAACATCCAACAAAAGTATTCTGATTGCAAACATTCAAAAAGCTGCCAATTCTGCCTGCCTCACATACTAAATAAATGCACAGAGGCAGCTGCCAGAGGATTTGGAAAGACCAAAAGTGAGATGAGAATATATTACCCTCTAGTGACTGCCTACCAGCTAAAGCAAGATTGGTAAATATCTGCTTGTGTATTCTGTGTAATACAGCCAAGTAAAGGAGGATTTTCTATGTGCAATTAAGTAGGGGGAAAAAAACCTAATTGACCTCAAAAAAATTCCAGTGACTTGGGTAGTAAGAGGTGTTCTTGCACCTGAGCCAACTACTTAGTCTGAAACAGCCTGCAATGAGCATGGCCTCAAAATTACAAAGTCTTTCTCAATAATTGTTTTTCTAGATGAAATGGGGAACTGTGAATGGAATGACAAAATTATTACCTTCCTTAGTAGCAGTCATTTTAACTGTACTGGAGATTTGTAACATCTTTTCCTTACATCACTTTTGTCAAATATCTATTTGATTTGTGTAGTGAAAGATTTATGAAGGAAAGAACTGATGCAATGCTGATAAAGCCTGTAATATTACTGGCTGCTCTGAAGTGCCTTTGTATCATTTTGAAATGACAGCATTATGCCTTTGTGGCTTTTGCTTTTTTATCTTAAGTAGTTTCGATACTTAAGTACACAGCAGAGTAAATGGACGATCTTTTTGTTATAAAAGAAAAGATTTGGGAATAACAAGTTACACAAAGCCTTCCCTCTCCAGGTGTATCTTTCATACATGCGAAAAGGATTACAAGCTAGACACTTGCCAGCAACATAAGCTACTGTAAAAAAATCATGGGAAGAGAAGAGTGGGAAATGCCCCAGAATATCTGCCTGGCTTTTCTTCACGCAATTCTGTAATATGATGATCTAACCAGTATCTAGGGAATAGTAGTCCTGATCCAAGGTTTCTTCACCAGTTACATTAATTGTAGCATCAAAACACCTTTTTTAATAAGTAACCTTTTGAGACTGTCTTAATCTTTCCTTTCCAGAGAAATGTGGCATTGTTTCCCATCCATTCTATAGGACTTT
Organism: Zonotrichia leucophrys gambelii; assembly: GCF_028769735.1. Taxonomy (NCBI): domain Eukaryota; kingdom Metazoa; phylum Chordata; class Aves; order Passeriformes; family Passerellidae; genus Zonotrichia; species Zonotrichia leucophrys. The sequence goes on along the minus strand of NC_088173.1, from coordinate 19,762,418 downwards.
GTGCTGTTTTTCAAAATATAAAGTAGAAGAAAATACCATTTTCTTTGTGAACATATACACACTTCACAAGAAAAACATACCCACACACACAGTCAAAAGCAATATTTTGTTTAGATGTCAGAATAATCTAGATCTCTAATAACCTAGAAAAAGAAACTGTCCACTGAGAGAAGATACTGAAATAAAACTGAAGAACTGGAGTTCATCTTAACAGTACAGATTAAGTAAGCTTTCTTTCCAGGGCACTGTTAGAAAATAGGAACATTCTATCCAGATAAAAAGTATTGCCAGGACTCCTCAGAACAGAGTTATTTATTCTCAATGGGATTAGAGAATATTTAGGTTCACTAAGGAAAAGTACATTTCCAGAAGGAAAAAGTAAGACATCTACCACCAGATGGTCACAGCTCTGCATGACAAAAACTCTGAAAAAAGAGATTAGGACTTGCCAAGAACTAGAGAGCTCATCTTCAGGCTACCCTAATTTAGGAGAAGTCACAAATCTAAAGCCTGCGGGTACCTTCAATTTGAATAAAAAAGGAGTCAGACTTCAGAATAAAAGCTACTGTGCTGTAAAGCTACTTTGCCATGTGGCATTAGTGGATAAACTGTTCTCTGTAAGGAAAACTGTAATCTATTAATTTTAAATCACTGCAATGAAATGTCACTGGAGGTTTTAAACAAAATACAATTTCTGACTCCATATACATACCATATTTTTCCTTGTTTCACTGAAGAAAATAGGAAGATGGGACTAAACCAATCTGTAACTTCCTTCACACTTATTCAAAAGAAGTGAGGTTTCAAGAGCATCAAAAAGCAAATTGGCAAAGAGTATCAAAGTCTAATGAACCTTACAGAGACTGAGGCCTCAGGATCTAAAGTTAACACTTCTTATCCCAGTCAGATTTTTGAAAAGGTTGCTGGAACACTCAAACAGTGGAAGATACTATAGAAGCACAGAATGTTTTGGGATGTCAGACATCTTAAAGGTCATCTGGATCTAACTCTCCTGCCACGGACGGTGAGCCTTTATGTAGACCAGGTTACTCAAAGCCCTGTCCAGCATGGCATTGAACACTTCCAGGAATAAGGCATCCACAGCTGCTCTGGGCAGCATTTTTCAGTGTCTCACCACCTCACAGTAGAGGATTTATTCTTAACATATTGTCTAAATCTCCTCCCTTTCACTTTGAAGCCATTCCCCATTCTCCTATCACTACATGACCCTTGTAATAACTCCCTCTCCAGCTCTTTTGCAGCCCCCTTTATGTACTGGAAGGTTTCTCTAAGGTCTCTTTAGAGTCTTCTGTTCTCCAAACTAAACAACCCCAACTCCCTCAGCCTGCCTTCACAGGAGAGGCACATCAGACCCCAACCATTTCCACAACCCTTCTCTGGACTTGTTCCCTCTCATCCCTGTCCTTCTTATGCAGGGGGCCCCAGACGTGCACGCAGCATCCCAGGTGGAGTATCATGAGAGTAGACTAGAGTAGGAGAATCACCTTCCTCAACCTGCTGGCCATGCTTCTTGTGATGCAGCCCAGGATGTGGCTGGCCTTCCAGGCAGAAAGTACACATGGATGGGCATGTTGAGTGTCTCATCCACCAACACACCAAGTCCTCCCCAGGGTGCTCTCAGTCCATTCCCCACCCAGCCTGTGTTTGTGCTTGGGTGGAGCAGCCCAGGCGCAGGACCTTGGCCTTGCTGAACTTCATTCACGAGGTTCACACAGGCCTATCTCTCAGGCCTGTCCAGGCCTCTCTGGATGGCATCCCTTCCCTCCAGCATTATGATCACACCCCACAGCTCGGTTTGGTTGGCAAACTTACTGGGGGTGCCCTTGATCCCACTATCCATGTCAACAACAATGCTGAACAGCACCAGTGCCAACACCAACCCCCAGGGAATGTCAGTCTTCTCCATTTGGACATCAAGATGTTGACCCACAACCCTTTCAAAGCAGCCATCCATGATCCGCTGTCATCTTATCGCAGAGGTTCCATACTGTTGTCCCCTTATAAAAGTTTCATACCTTCTTGCTGTTTTCTCACAGGCTGCTCTCCAAGCACTGCCTCTTTCTTCCTCACAAAGCAGCCAGCTGAGCCCAGTTCCCTTCTCAACCAGCCACCCCACTCTTTTACAGCACTCTTCTTCTCACTGGTTACAGCTGTGGCCTGTTAAAGTCAGGCCTGATCCTAATCTTTGATAATTGGCCCAGATGTAGCTCCTTAGGGGTGAGATTACTTTCCACACTATCTTCATTTTCTTATATTCTATCCCCTTAGTGATCCTACCACCACACACACATCTCTCCAGTTTACAGATTATGATGTTGGAAAGTGTCATTTGCTCTTCACAGTTCTCAGAAGATGGTATCAGTTGCTCTTACTGTATCCACCAACATTGTCATCCCACCATAGAAGGCCATTTGGGCTGACACAAATCATTCAGTTTCCAAGAGGAACTTCTCCTGGACACTTACGTAACACTGACTGACCTGTGGTTTCCAAGGTCTTCCTTATCTACCTTTTTAAAAATGAGGGTTGTTTCCCCTTTTCCAGAACTTTCACCAGACTGTCACAGCCTCTCCAAATATGATAGGTAGTGGCTTTGCCACTTCTTTGGATGGTTCCCACAGGACCCACAGTTGTACCTCATCAGGTCCCATGGACCCTCAGTTTCCCTAGAAAGTCTCACATCTGATCTTTTACAGTGAGTGGTTCTTAACTCCTCCAGTCTCTGCCTTTGCATCCTGCAACTCAGGTCAGTGTGACTGCCATCCCTGCCAGTCTGAGGCAAGAAAGTTGTGGAGTATGTCAGCCTTCTTCATACACTGGGTGACCTGGTTCCCTGCCTCCTTCCTGAGAGAAGCCACTTTCCCTAGCCTTTTTTTTACCAGTGATAGATTTTCCTGTTACATTTGATGTCCCTAGCTGGATTTAAATTTATCAGGCTTCAGCTTTCCTCACCTGATCTCTGACTCTTCAGAAAATTTCTGTTTTCCTTCCAGGCTAACTATCCTGCATCCACCTTCTGCAGGCTTCCGTTTGAGTTTACCAAGGAACAGCCTGCTCATCCATGCAGGCCGCTCAGTGATTTTGCCCAAATTTTTGTTTGCTGAGATGTATCCTGAGCTTGGAGGATGTGATCCTTGAATTTCAACCAGCTTTCTTGGGCCCCTCTTCTCCCCAGGGCTTTATCCCAAGGTACTCTGCCAACCACATCCCTGAAGAGGGCCAGCTCTGCTCTCCTGAAGTTCAGGGTAGCAAGCTTGCTGTGCATTTCCTCATTGCCCTAAGGATCTTGAACTCCACCACTTTATGGTCACTGCAGGTAAGACTGCCCTTCAGATTCACATTCCCCATCAGAGCCTCCTTGTAGTTTAGAGCAAGGTTCAGCAGAGCAGCTCTCCTCACTGGCTTCTCTATCACTTGGAGAAGGAAGTTGTCATCAACACGTTCCAGGAACCTCCTGGAATGGTTATGCCCGCTGTGCTGTCCCTCCAACAGGTATTGGGTTGGTTGAAGTCCTGCACAGGAACCAGGATTTGTTAAAATGAGGCCATTCCCATCTGTCCATAGAGGGCCTCATCCATCCCCTTAGTCTTCCTGGTCAGGAGGCCTGTAGCAGCCCCCACTACAATGTCCCTTGTCCCTGCCCTCCCTTTAGTCCGGACCCATAATTCTCAGTAAACTCCTCATCTGCCCCCAAGGGAGCTCCATGCACTCCAGATAGTCATGGACACAGAAAGCAACACCCCTTCCCATCTCCCCTAAAGCCCGGATCCTTCCATTCCAACACTCCAGTCACAGGAGCTCACAAACATCTCTGTCATGCAGGAAGATCACGCCCCCTTTGTTAAAAGTGTGCACACATTTAACTCTTTGTTTAATTTCATGCTAGAGGCATTTAAGCTGGGCCCCTATGAAGCTGACTTACTGACTGGAATTCCTTTGTGCCACCCTTGAGATCCTCTCCTGTTGCTCTGCACACCCTCTCTGACCTCTGGCTTCTCCTCTAGCCCTGGTAGCAAAGTGTTAAGATGTATTGCAGTTCCCCTTTCCCAGAAAGTTTAGTTCAAAAGCTCTCTTCACCAGCTTAGCAAGCCTGTGACCAAACATACCCTTCCGTATCTAAATTCATCTGAAAGAAACACTAAAGAAATAAAAAGCAAACTCTGAGATTTTCCTGCAGTGTACAGTACCAATTATCCTTAGGTTTTAAACACAAAATCACTGATGATTATACTAGCATCTTAATTTCTCTGAGCAATACAGAGCACCAATTTTAATTCACATGCATGTATAAAAGCTGTGTATTTAAAACAGCACGCACTCCCAGCTGCTCAAAATTTCTTTGCTCACTTTACTCCATTAAGCAAAGCTTCCATTTAATGCAGTCAAATTACTTTTCAAAATTATTTTACATTTTACATATAATGCAGTCTACTTTGGATTCTTCTTTCCAGAATAGCTTCCTGAGTATATCCTGTTGCCCAAAAATCACTTTAATTTTATAAGCTAAAGATAAGCATTCTTATAACCCACAATAAAAGACTTTTTGACTAGCTAGAAAAATAAATTCAAATCACTGAATGTTTGCTAAAAGAACTACTCACACACCTGTCTTCCATTTTAGCTGAAGGATAAAGAATGTATTTTAGTTAGGATGTTTCAGGTGTTAATAAGCCACCAAAAACCATCCTTAGCCTGATGCCTCTGCCTTCACTCCCATCCCCCTCTCAAAAACGAAGTCCCTTACTTAACACTCTACATTCAGAAAACTCATACCCTGAACTCTCACTGCCTCTCAGGCTAAGGCTATGTAGGACAAGAAAAAAAAATATCTGCAGTGAAAGCTGCTTCATATCAGAAATGGTGAAATAGTCACGACATCTACTTTTTCAATGTTTGGGGCATTCTGGGCTAAAATCTCATGCTTTTATCTCTGCATAGGTAGTTTAATACACTGTGGAATTCTCTTTTTTTTACTCAAAAAGAAAGAGTTGTAGTGCAAAGCCTACAGGTTTACAATATTTTTTTCACATGTACAGTATTTACTTCATCAATACTATATATGCATCCCTAGATTACTGGATATGGCAGCTAATACACACAAAGTGTTTTGTTTACTTCATTTCTTGTTTTCAATTTTTTGCCTTTTCTTTCTCATTTTCTGATTTTTCTCCTTTCTGGCTTTCCTATGCATGGACATATCTGTATATTTTTACCTCATATTTGTGTTCTTTTCACATACTTATGAAGTAAAGGGTTTTTTTAGACTCTGGCCTTATCTCTTTTCATTTCCTCTTCAGAATTTACTACCTATCCTTCAATTCATTACTCTGATCAGCAGCTTTTGAAGGTTCTCCCTGAAACTACAGAATACAAATGGACGTGGTTAGTTGAGTGACAGAAGAGCAGCTCACAGCTACAAAGCTACACTTCCCTAACAAACTACAGCACACCTAAGAATGTTCTCGCTGTAGCTCCCTGGAGAAACCAGCACCCACTCTGCAGACTGCAGCACTACTGCAAAAACAGATTTTTTTTTGACAATATGCACACTTATGCCTCCTTCAGAGAAAGAGCTGTAACACAGTGCACGTGGGGCAAGGGAAAGAGCATTCTCAGACATTCATATTCAGAGTGCATTAACCACAACGGCCTTCAAGGAGCAACCCACAGCACACTTAAGTACTCCAAATATTGCCAAGAATTTCAGGTCATGTCCTTTATCAGTGCTCCACCATATATAAAACACACTGCAATATCTTACATTTAAACAAGCTATTCTGAAGATTGGACACTTCTGTGAAAAGAAATGAAAAACAATTGATTAAAAGGATATAAGGTATCTTCTCTAACACAGCTGTGGTCATTAAAAAGTATTAACTGCTTATAAAGTATATCAAATCACCAACAATTTTACTGAACACTAAAGGATAGTTATCTACAGTGGAAATTATCTAGAGCAATCCTACCAAAAATTACTCAGCACTGGAAAATTTGACACGACAAATTTCTGCCAGCTGACCATTGCCATGTGTGATCACATAAATGACAAAAAAAAAATCAGCATGCAAGAAATGGGGAGGGAAACAGGAAAGAAATTCAAGAGCAGAAAAGACAGAAACATTGGTCAAATATTCATATCCTGGTATAGCAAAAGTAAGTCAAGTATTTACTATTTGCAGCTGTGCTTAGTGCACACTTTCAGACCAAGATCTGGGGTTAGGAACAGAGCACAGACCTTGCACACACCACATGATCTGATTTAAGGCAGAGATGGTAGCAGCCAGGCAGCAAAAATAGCACGGCCATCTAGAGCTTGAAGTTTTTTCATTCCTCTGATGATAATGCTAGCAATTTACTCCTGCCTGGACTGTATTCTTAGTGATTCAGATGGAGGGAGAAAGACAGTTAGGTATAGTTTTAAAGGCTCATACCAGGAGGAAAGTGAAGAAACACCTCCTGAGAAACAAACTCAGGCACTTGGGAAGCAGAATTTTTACCCACGGCAGATTTGCCCTTTCAAACAAGTATAGTATCCATTTTAAACAACTCTTCCTATTAATTACAGCTCAAATTATGTGGAAAAGGGATGACCTTTCAGGAGAAAAACTTAAGCAAAATTCTCTCTCTCCAACTGTCACATTAATCAATGCTGAAAGGCTTAAAAGCCTTAAGAATGTCTTAGTAATCCCTCAATTTCCAGATAGTTCACAATGAAAAACAGAAAACAGAGTCTAATGTACAGGAGCACAGTTAACAAAGCAGAAAGGCTACTGTAATATTAACTAATACCTCCTATTTTAACAGAAATTAAACCAAGACTATTATTATAGTCTTGGTTTATATTATATATTATACTATTATATATATTATATATATATTATATTATATATATATATATATATATATATATATTATATTATATATATATATATATATATATTATATATATATTATATATTATACTATTATATTATAGTTTATATATTATACTATTAACCAATACACACTTGAGGAGTCTTAAGCTTGTCTTAAATACTCTTATAATAATAACGTGTCATGGAACAGTGATAGCAATATCCAATCTCAATCATGCGCTCTTTCCTAACTGTGATCTTCCATTTCGGTACTTTGGGGTCGAGCTCCTCATCTACCCTTACAGGAAAAGGGGAGATGCAACAGCCTTAAGCAAATTAAATTACACCTCTAATAGTATTTGAACACATGCCAATTTCCCTTATGCTGCTTTCTCTTTAAGAACCTTGAAGAAACACATCAATAGGAAGAGGCTGCTCCAATTTGATGCTCAACAGGCAAATTACTTAAATATTATGTGCATACACAGCAGAGGATATGAACATCCCAAACAATGCTTTCACTCAGTTTCAAGTTTTCTCCTCTCTCCAATCACTGTCAGAAACAGACAAGGAAAAAAACATCTCTCCCTTCTATTTTAACATTTTCAGTGTGAGTATGCTTATTTTCCTTTCTCAATTTATTCCTTCTCTTTGCTCTTCATTCTTTACCTCAGAAGTGAGGTTAACCATGGCCAAAAAAAAAAAACCGTAATTAAATTTCCCCCACAAAATAAGGACTCTTTCCTCCTCTCATACCTACTTCAGTTGCTACAATAAAAAGAGTCGAAGAAAACATGCACTCTGAAAATCAAAAAATAGTCACTTCTAACCTTTGAGGGGTACTGAATTAAGTCTCAGCTGAAATACCAAAGTTTCTGTAGCAGTATAGCTGATTTATGAATAGCATTAGTAAAAAGAGTCCCTGATCTGCATGGGCTCTTTCTCTGATACTTGTAAGCCTTTGGAGAGCTCTGAGCATTACTGAAAGAAAAAAAAAAATCTGAAATGTGCCAAATACATTCTGTAAAAAACTTTCTTTTCTCTTTCATTTGAATTAAAATTTAGTTACCAAGCGCAAAGAAACAGGACATCAATGACCAAAATATTTTTTCAAGATTCAGGTTTAACAATGAATAAGCTAAATATACTTGGAATGTTTTTAATAATAGCAGTGATTTTCAGTTGCCTCCAAATAATTGCAAAACAACAACCTACTTTTACAACATTGCCACTGAACCTGTTTTGGTTTTGGAAAGTTTTGGTTTTGGAAATACGTATCCTGCTACCACAATACATACAATTGTTTAGTGGCTGTTGTTCAAAAATAAGCTCAAAGGACTTACTCCTGCCTACAAGCAAGCTGGCCAACTGTTCTGCATTAAGTTTGCACTTGGAGGGGGTAAAGATGAGGTTTAAATTAAGCTACTTCATACAAAGGCACTTAAGCACTTTTACACCAAAAAAGTGCATATTTACATAAAATATATAAAACTACATATTTTGTTCAAAAAACCAAACAAATCCATTCAAATCACCTCTGCACACTAAATTCAAATACCAAAATCACTGAAATGGGGAGCATACATTGCTTTTTTAGGCATTGCTCAGAAATAGGGTAAACTTGCTTATTTACTGCCCTGCATTACTAGAGCTATGCTATTTCTATATTATTATTATTATTATTATTATTATTATTATTATTACCTCCATAGCCTCACTTTTTACACGCATCTCCTGAGAGAATTTTGCCACCTAGATGCACCTTTAGTCTCTCCACAGGGAGATACCAGAAGGAACAGCTGAAGCATTTGCTCTCTACACCTACTTATTTTACATTCATCATCATATACATGTATCAGTTGTTGATAGCAATTCTGTAATCAGGACTCAATTTAAAAGATTACTCTTACTTCAGAAAAATATTACCTGTTTCTGTAACTCTTCAGCATGAAACTCAAAGATGCATTTCCATCACTGACAGAAAAACTTCTTAGTAGAAATTAATACCCATAGGAGTGACAGATGCCCTGATGACAAACATTTTTTTAAGCAAAGAATGGGGTTTTAGTAAGATCTTCCATTTGCATTTGGAGAGAAAAGTTCTTCCAAGGTTCTCTCTTTACTCACTATAATTGATACAGCAAGGATAATACACTGTTGATTTACCACAAGCAGATTTAAATCTTCCTGGTATTCACAAATTAGATGAAATATTTCTATATGAGACAAGAGCTTTAATTATACACATGACAAACTTAACAAGTCAGTATTTTTTCAAGAGTCCATTTAAAGCAAAACAATGCAAACTTATAATTTTTGACTGCAAGAGAAAGAAAAAACCCAACAAAACCAAACAAATAAAAAAAATTTTATTTTTCCTACAAATTTTTGCCACATCACACATGGCAATGCCTACAATAAAAAGAACCTACACCATCCTTTCCTCAAGTTTAGCTCTGTAATTAGAATTACAGAAGATGCAAAAATGAGCATCCAACCTCATATTTTTTTTTCCTTGCAGTCTAAAATAAGAGAAGAATATCAATGTCTCAGACCTACAATTAACAGTAAAAGAAATTTTATACCAAAAAAATCCACCATGTGCATATGTACACACACACTAAAAAATTAAAAACTTGCTCCTCCTTCAAACAGCCCCATATTTGCCCTGCTGTTTTGCGCCTAAATAAATCTAAAACACCTAACATTGGCTTTAAAAATCCAGCTATGAAGAAATTACCACACTGTTGCTATAATTTTTTACATCAGTGAGCATATCCTTCTAGTTCTTGTTGTATATATATCAACATTTTATTTTCCTGTTTTCCCTAGAGAAGCACTCAGCTTCTTTTGTTCCATTAGTTACCTAATAAAGCAACACAAAAGCAAACACAAGACACAAAGATATGAAAAACATTGTAGCAGACCAATAAAAAATAAGAGTAAAATACATGAAGATGTAAAGTATATGAAATTACGTCTTAAAACCAGAAAGAAAATACTAAGCATATTTATTTTGTCCCTTTAAATAGACTAGGTATGCTAAAGAACTATTCACCAAGCAGCCAAATCCAAATGACAACTTAATAACAAGAAAACTTAATTACACGCAGCAAGTTGCTGCTTCATTGGTTGCTTAGTCATTTGGGTTCATTGGGCATTTTTAAAATACAAGCTAAGAATGACATACATCTCTACATATCACCAAAATCCATCAAGAGATATGATTCCTATTGTCAAACCACACTACAGTATCACACTTTTAGTCCAAATCATTGATATGGGGCAGCAAGGCACTGACAGAAACCACCCAGAAACACAGAGCCCACAAACAAACTGTAGTATTGTGAAACAACTGTGAGAAATGCAAGTGCCTGACAGCTCTCACACAGAGCAATACACCCCACATTTAGCTCCATCTGGTATTTTAGAGGGATTTCTTTTTTCAATAGTCTGATAGAGTACACAATTTTTGTTCTTAGATCAGAGTTCTACCTTGAATTCAGTGACTGAATTCAACGCAGAACTCACTTAAACTCACGTAAAGAATGAACAACCCACAAGAACCTATCACATACAAACAGTATTTCTGGTGATATTTTTTTCCTCACAGGTAGTGCTGTGTGACAGTTAATACAACAAGTCCATGAGCATCCAGCTAACTTTCCATACCATGTTTCTCTAACTTCACTTCCTATGAAAAAAGTCTTAATGAAGACAAACTGACTGTTTACAGTTTCAAACATTCCAGCAAAAATCATCAGATTTGCTGAAAATAATTAATTTTACATCAAAAACTTTACATTCTATAAGAAAGCAATACAGAAATCCCACTGGATAAGGCTATTTTCTATCTAGAAACTGAGTGCTTTCTGCACGTGTTCAATTTTAAAGCTACTTTCGTCTTCGGCTGAATTCATCAATAGCTCTACAGACCCTGAAACAATTTCTTACCAACACAAAACTTTCCCAAGATACTCAACAAACATACAAATCTATTTCAGAACAGTGTTTTCAGAGCAGCAGCTCTAGCTGAATGCAAGCACATAAACTACAGGAGTTGGCTGCTATAAGACACCTGGCCCATAGTTCATGATATTCAAGTTACATTTCATATAGTAAGTGCTCCCCTAGGATATAAAAATATTGAGGTCATGCTCTTGATTTCTGCTGCTCTTGATTAGTTATTGCTTATTCTTCAGCAAGTTATTGTGAAAGACCTACAACAAAAACACATCTGCAGAAGAAGAACTAACTTACAACAAGAAGAACTTGCTTACGAACAAGGCAAATTCTACAATTCTTGTACTTGTAAGCCAGTGTTCAAAATAAACTGCTGATTTGTGTGTTACAGAAATGCTTCACTTTAAAAGAGCAATGTCACAGGAAGGGGTGAGGGGCTTGTATCCAGATATAAAGGAAATACAGAATTTATAGGCACAGAAGACTACGCTAAAAAGATGGGATACATAGCTGAAGCTGCAGAAACTGAGTATCATCTTAAATTCTAACACAATCTTACTTTTAGCTTTGCTGTTTAGCATAAAATTTTGAAACACGTCCAAATAAGATAAGCTACATCAACTACTGAAAAGATTTGGGGTTTTTTGATGTATATTGCTCTTGAATAAATTTTTAAAAATTGAAAAGGATAGTATTTTCTCAGGCTAGCTATACCTGCAAATAACAATCTAAAAATTAATCCACATGTTTTTACATAGCTGATCTGATATTTAATGGCACTAGCATTTTTTAATCCTGCACAGCAGATCCCTCCACAAACTCTATGCTTTGGGTACTTATACTACATCAGTGTAAGTTATGAGAAACTTAATTTAAAAGAAGGTTGCAAGTTTCAGTGGTCAAAAAATCCAGTGGCTTTAACATTTTCTTAAAAAAGAACCAAATCATTTCAGACACTCCAGTAGTTTGACAGTTTATCATATATCCTTTTTCTGTGTGTATGAAATGTGAATTAGACTGTCAAAGTAACTGGTGCTACAATTAATCTTTCCAAAGTAGCAGAGCTTAACTTTCTGAAACGTCCAAATAATATTGTCATATCAAACCCACCAGTAAGGCATTACCTATGCCAAAAGCAAACAGTTCAACCATTTTATCTATTAAAAAAAAAATACACTTTTGGAATTAACAGCAAAAATAGAAACTGGCCAGATATTAATGATCTTAACACAAATTAATAATCTCACTTAATGGAGTCACAGCAAGTGATTTCACAGGAAGCTCGTTCACAGGCTTACATCAGCCACAGACCCGAACTCTTTGCTGGACAGAACCCAGAGCACTCCAGATGTGAGATATTCAAATTCCATATGCAGAAATCAGTCCCAGTAGTGATTAACTAGGATGACTGCACTGTCACTTTGGTTAAAGGGAGAAATCCAGTGTCAGATCCCCTCTAAGACTGATATCAACCTGTATCACAATATTGGTCAATGGTATTGGACTTGAAATTTGAATCTTGTATTATGACCTTTATAATGCTATATTAACAAATCATTATACCTGACTATTTCATCACTGATGTTTCAGGATGCACTTAACCTGTCTGAACATTAATGGTTGCAGTGAAAATTAAGACTTGGCACTCAGTCTTATTTTCATCAGGTTCCTAAGTGATTTAAGGAAATAAGCAAGCTCTTTTCAGTGTAGTAGAATAATGACTCCTAGAAATTGGAATTTGATCTAGTGAAAGAATCACATAAATTCCACTTCTCCAAACAAACACACATAGCAGGATGCCGACAGAGGGTAACTAGACATCCATCGGGTAAGAATGGGTACTTAAATGCCTTTGGATGAATATTGGTTCTCAAATTGTGCTGTTCCATTCTCAGAAGAAATCATGAAACAATACTCATGTGATAATAAACCAGTGATTTTTCTTCAGAAACCCTCTAAATTGCTCTTAAGCTTTCTCCCAAGAATGCTAATTTAACTGCTGCGTGCAAGAAAGTAAATAGAGAGAAAAGAACATAAATTGAGCAATGAAAAAGGACTAGGTGAGAAACAGTAAATCAAAGAACAATATGGAATAATTATTTCATATTTGTGTTATTTTTTAAGACAAACTTTTCTCAGAAAGCTAACACTTAGTGTTTGAAATTTCAGGATTCTTCCCTGTTCTACAAATCTACTTGGCAGCCAGTCATTACAAATACCTGTTCCTAACAACTCAAGCCAGAAATCACTCAGAACAGCAATACACAACTAAAAACAGTATCAAGTCCTTAACTAATTTTACACTATTGGAGTAAAACACTGAACCTCTTTTTAATCCACTATAACTCAATTATTTCTTAAACCTTTGTCCCAGTGAACAATATACTCTTTTCACAGGACATTTTCTGTGCCAAACTGCCCTGGTTTCTAATAAAAATTAGGCATATAATTCCTTCTAAATGAATAATAAAACAAAAAAAAAACATCAAATGACAAAAATATGAAAGTACCTATATATTGAAAAGCAAGAAGGCATTATCTAAGATTCACAGTCAAATTTCATAGAATACACTCACAAATAAAACAGATTTTTGTTACAGATATTTAACTTCAGCAAGTACACCATTCACTCAAATCCTTTTCCAAGAAATTTGAAGTTGCAGGAGGAAAGCAGGAAGACTTCCAGACTTATACAGTCTACATGTCAGAAAGAACAAAAATAGAATGAGAGAAAATTTCTTCCAAATTCATGACCTAAGTGATAAGATGTGGAATTCTGAATTGATACTCGAGTTTTTTAGATAAGATGTTCTATTCCTGATACAATGCAAATGTACTGCCCAGCTTTCCACTCATCCAGGTGCAGGGAGGACACGCAATTTGGACGCTCACGAACTCCAGCCCCCAAGGATGGCTGGTGCTGTTGACCTTCAGTTTCAGAGCTTACAGCTTCATGCATTTAACTGCTTAAAACAGGAGCGATCTCGATTATTTAGATCCAGGCTGAAAAAGGAAGAAATTCTTCCTTCACCCATTTGTCCAGTTCTTTCATACCAAATACATAAAATTAAACTGGTGTAGAAAAGGCAAAAAATCACTGGTTCTTGCCTGGAGACTCCAAACAACACTAACACTTGAGATGTTTATGGGACTGACCAGGGACTTGAACCTGGCGTAAAGGTTGAATAGAAAGGGACATTTATCACTGTGACCAGCGTCAAAGAAATCTCCACATGGATAAAATAATTGCTGCACATCCCTACAGCTGATAATAGAGCAATAAAATTTTGACTTTCATTTCATTCTACCCTCATTTCTAATTTTCTGGTGAATGCCATAAAAGGAAAGTGACAAATATTTTTATTTTAGTGACAATACGTAAACATTAACAACCCATCGTTTTGCCTAGTCAAAGAATGAAATAACAAATAGCTTAGCAGATTTCTGAATAAAGATTCGGGAAAAATACAAATGTTAGAAACACCAAATGATTGAGTAATTTGTTAAGAAAATAAATCTGAGGCAGGTATAATAGAATTTCACTTAAGACGAGTGACATAAGCAGGATATACCATAATATGAACAGAGATTAAATACAGACTTCAAACAATATAGTTATAATTACACAATGGTATATCTTACCGAAACCTGGTTTTGACTTGTTCTGCCTACAGATTTGTACCTTACTTGGGACATCTAGGAATTAATGATGCCAGATGATCAATCTATTCTAGCACCAGATGCAAGAAACAGCTACTGTGTAAATCCATCCCAGTGCTTTGTTCTGCCATCAACCCTGTGATTTTCCACAGAATTAAGCCATGCAACAGATGCTTTAATATTTCTGACAAAAGAGGTTACTCAGCTTTAGTTTATAACAATATTATTATCCATATAAATGGCCTTTCTGATACAGGATGAAAATCTTGCCTCAGAAATATTGTCTTGCTATGCACTGTGCAGCTTTTTTAATGCTTGTCTGACTTTATTTATTTCTACTTCATAACTGTCAGCCTCCAATTTACTTGGCTTTCTGTGCTGCTTTGCACAGTGCAACATGTGATTCAGCAGGAGGGGAGAGCAGAGTGATCATGCAATCTGCAATTCACTGCAGGAGCTGGGCATGCAGAGGCAGCACAGAGGCACCTACACTTCCATGAAGCAACACAGCAAATCAGTCAGACACAGAATTTAAATACACAAACAGAAATCCTTGAAGATGAGTTAGCCAAAATGAAGCACTTTGATTCAGGTCAGTGAAACTGAAAGATTTTTTTGTGCCTACACCTTACAAATGGCTGAAGAAGGGAGGCAGGGGGAAGAGCTGCAGAATAACAACTTATTCAGGAAAATAACTTCTTGAAAAGGAAAATAAAATCCCCAGTCAAATACAGTAACTTAACAAAATAAAGAAATAATTTTTCATTGTACTCCATAAGTTGTAACAAACCTGTAATTCTCTTATACCTCTAAAAGCAAAAAAAAAAGAAAAAAACTCCACACAACAATCTTGTTATTTACACTACTTCATACCACCAGAGAGGTTTTACCAATGTAAAGGACTTATTGGATAACTTAGTTTCTTCTCCAGTTCAAGTTTGCTTTCTTTCCATTTTTCAAAGATGCAAAATATATCCAGAAGCCTGTTTTGTAGACTTTATGATCAAATAATGATTTCAAATAAGCAGACTGGCAAAGTTCCACCTCTCACAAACATCAGTGGACATATCCTCAGTGACCTCCATTAGACAAGAGTCCCTGAAAACCAGGTTCAGATCCAGTCTAATACAGCATCATTCCAGAGAAATCCAGTGAAGATTTGATAAAATGGAGAAAAGAAAACAATCCTAAATCTTCAAGGAGAAATGTTTCACTTCCTGAGAAACTCCTTAAAAATACACTATTTGAACAACTTCCTTTAACAATTCAGATATTATAAGGTTGGCTGACTACACATCCCTTTGAAATTATAATTAATTCAGCATTATGAGGATTATTTTCTTTTCTTTCCTTCATTTTCCTTCAATCAACCACTTCTCTTGATCAACATGAGACATAAAATAATACATCATAATGTCTTTTGTTTCATCCCTATGCTTGATTACTCTTGGCAGGTTTTTTGGTCTAATGAGCAAGCTGTTTGGTTACAGCTACCTAAGTTAAAATAACTGAAAAATTAACTTGTCAAATCTGAAAATGCTTCATTTTCAAGCTTAAATTTGTTTTATTGCAGCATAAATGAATGATGCACATAGACATATTGTAACCCAGTTGTATAAATACCGTGAAAAAATTTACAGCTATAGAAATTCTAGCTTCAATAGTAATTTTTTTTTGTAATTAAAAAAAAAATACATCTTTCTGATATAACAAAGCAAGAGAAGGATCTGTGTATCTGGTAATTAAGCATGTACAATTGCTAACCTTTAACTGCATTAGACCAAAAAGCATAGATATCTGTAGAAGAAGCGCACTAAACAGATATTACTAACCAGATGAACTCCTTATTATTAATAATGTTTGACAGTAATTAACAATATTTTAGGGAAAAAGATTTCCTAACGTTCATGCTGTTGAATAGTCCATCTACAATCAAATTGGGCTGGAAAGCCACAGTCCAATTGTAAAAACATTCAAGATTCCTTTACTTTCCAGCTAAAAGAGTTTGACAAGAAGGATCTTTTTAAAACCTTGACTATGTAAGATGTTATCACATTTTGCAATCAGATAAGCACTGTTAGAATCAACATCAGCTTTGCTTCACAAAATAAGTTCTCATATTTTCTTTAAGTATTATTTTTATAACTTCTCCCACCTTTCTTGGAGAAGCTGGAGCTCAAACAAACATTTCTAGATAATCTCTACATGTTTGTAGCAATACTTGCGTTGTTCTTATGGAATATTTATAGGAATGTAAAAAAAGATGTACTTATTCCAGTCAGTGAGCTGAAACCATTGCATATAACTGCCTCACAAATCTGAGATATGAATTCAGAATTACTTCATTCTGCACACCACAAACATTGTTAAACCCATGTCACCTTCAGTACATATCCAAAAATGAACTGCAACCAATGGGATATCAAATGGTAAGATAAAACTGCAGACATGGTGGGGTTGGACCTATAAAATACTTCTAACATTCTTTGAGATATTTTGCTTCTCAAAATGAGGGATAGACAGCATAAAATCACTTTACATTTTTATTGATCTGAAGTACCAGTTAGCATAAGGATGTGTGTGCCCTCCCACACACATAGCCTCATTCACTTATTAAAAAAAACAAAAAAAAAAACACCCAACACAGCAGCTTTTCCATGTGCTGGACATCAAATACTCTATAGTATCAGTACTTTAGAACCTTCTGGGGGAAAAATGTCATTGTCTTCCAATGGGTTATGGTACTCAAAAATGTCAGAATTCTATTTACAGAGAGTGCTACAATCCAAATCTAGAAAGCTTGGAGAAAAAAAGTGATAGTTTCATACGCCCTAAGAAACCATCATTTTTACATAGGAATGAAAAAAGGAAAGATAGGAATTGTAAACGTTCAGCATATGAAAAAAGCAAGCAAAGACAGAAGGTTATGGTAGCTTTTGTCCAAACCACAGTTCTACCACTGTGTAGAACCCAGTTTATAAATCCATACATTCAGTACTAGTGAAAAACGTTGAAATATTTTGAGGTTTTATTTGTCTATCTTATTCACTCAGTACAAATCTACATAGTTAATTCTACTTCTGCATATCCCTCCCTCTCCATCTTGATGAGACTTCACCCGCAGATCTCAGAGAGAAATCTCATGATTCATAATCATGTTACACTTAAACTGGCTAAGACATTACTTACAGTGACTACAAGGCAGTTTGGGCATACATCCCTGCATGCTTTGAAAGGATATTTCCTTTTGGGGAGCCCAGGAATATCAGTAGATATTATAGGTGGAACCAATTGCTTCTTTTTCTAATGTAATTGAGTCTTTTTCTTAATAGTGTAAAATTCTGTCCCCTCATGCCCCAAGTATCAGGACCTTGTAACTGCCTACCAAGAAGTCCTGAATAAAGTTAAATATATACACATGTAAAAATAGGCACATGTATGAAAAATGGAACAGTTTAATAGTTTAGGAGAGAAATGCTACACTGAGTAAGATTTAGAAAAATTGTTACGCACTTAGTGTGCTTTAATCCAGTTCACATATGGAATATTGTGCACTATTTGCAATACAGTTAGCAATCTGACAGCCCTTTGCTGGCTTTGTTAGGTAGGAGCTCTTCACATTCATGTTTTTTGTTCCTGGATGTTGGAAAAAAGATTGCCTACCTACTTCTTAATGCGCTTAAAGACTTGAAAACCAGATTATAAGTATGTATCCTGGTGACTATCATAATGAAAATTCTGAAGCCATTTCTCTGTTTTCCTTAAGATTTGAATTGGCTTGCATCAAGTTCCAATATCAACTGTGATTTTTCACATAAAAGCAATTGGCTTTTATTGACAACACACACAAGAAAATGCTACGAAGATGGTAGAACAGAAATCCTTTTAAATAGCAAATTAACATAAGAAAAATCAAGCATGTATTCCAGTCATTTCATATTTGGGCCAAAAAGGAAACACTTCCAGATCAGACCAATATGAATTTAAATGGGGATCTTCCTTACTCTTCTGCAAAACAGCATAAATCTGTTGCCTAGATCATCTGGGAATATTGCAGCTAATTAATTCCCTCATAGTGCAGGCTTTAGAGAGCAAACCTTTATCTGTGCCAGTAGCACACAAAGACTGCTGAAACCTGAAATGCTTTTGCAAAGAAGAATTTTTGGGTGCAATATAATCTCTGAGGATATAAGTAAATAAGCCATTATACACAGGTAAGCATGTTGTCAAATCCAATGGTCTTCTCTGGCCCTAAACTTTATGAACACCAAGAATTCTCAGAGTTTGACACAGACTTTCTAAGTCTGACTAAAGTGGTTAACTTACTCTGTCGCAAAAGGCTGGAAGGGCACGTTGTACAATGGACTCTTGTCACTGCTCCTTTACCTACCAGTCTATTATTTTCACTTCTAAGAATCACTGCTTGGGTTTTCTCCTAAAGTAATGTTCCAGGCACCAACACAAGCCCTACCAAATCCTCAAAACATATATGTATCATTAAATATAGATCCCCACACTCTTCATATTAATAACTTCCTGCTGCTTTAATGAACAGCTGGTAGAACACATCATTTTTCACATATAACAAGGAGTAAGTTCTGTACTTCTCACTGCTATGCTACAAAGATTTAACAACTGGAATGAATTTCATCATCAAGAGCAAGCTCAAAAATGTCACAGAAGTTTGTTTTCAGTTGCATATAGACCCAGTGTAAGTGCACTACCTAAAATTGTTTGATGACTTGCACACATTTTTAGAGAGATACTGAACAAGCTCCAAACTGACAGTCTCTTCTGAGTCAATGATTATATATCACACAGGAAAATAAAAAAATTAATAAGAATTTTCTGCAGCAAAATGTCAAGCACTGGACAGTCTTTAATAAAAACACCTCAAAATAATACTTTTTGGAAGTAGTAAAGTACTAAAAATTTTTAATTATGTCTATCTTTTAAACCCATTCTCCTACTGTGTTCTGTTAAAGCAGCCACTTGCAAAGATAGTAACAGAGCAGTGATACCACATCTTCATCATAATGTAAAAAGCTTTGTCATGGGTTATAATTTCATTCTATCTCTCCTTGTGTCCTGTCCAAGGTTACTACCTTAAACTGCACCACCTTTTTTCGGTACATCATTAATTCCTACATAATTGTTCCTGCTGCCATCTATCAGTGTCAAATGGGAAAGTAGAAATGAAAAACCATTTTAAAAAATCTAATAACTAAAGGTTGTTCAAATTAGTGTAAGAATGCCCAGTGAAGCTCTGATCACTGATATAACACTACCTTTTCTCTTTCAGAAGTAAAATTTCAAGAAATATGAAAATTACAAAAACTTTTAATACAATCCCCTATGCCGGCATTTACTAGCATTGCCTCCATAGTATTTGTTTCTAAAGCAAACAGGCAAGACTTTTAGCATTAGGCATAGTAGGACTTTGAGATGCAGAAAAGGAAACATTCAATAGTTACTAAGACATTAAAACATGTCAAGTTCAGACAAATATGATAATAGAAAAACAACAAGCAATAGGAGAAACACCATTCCAAAATCAATATCAAAAATTTTAAATAGCTCTACATTACATTACATTAACACAAAACAAAACTACAGCTATTTTACTAAAGTATTTTTTCAATACTGATAAAAAAGTGATAGAAATACTGTGGTTAGAATAAAAGCTTCCTTAGGCTTGAATACCTGGGAGTTGCTCTAAAACTAGGTTCCAAAAAATAGTACCAGCTGCTGAAAGATTTTCTTTTTTCCTTCAGCAGGGAGGAAGGGAGGGTGTGCAAGGACAACGTGGACACACCAAGAGTCATGACAACATGGACAAGACACAGAAACAACAGACAGACAACTTCTTCAGCTCAGTCAGAAGAGTCACACTCAGAAATAGACCAACACTTGCAAACATACTAATCCAAGCTATTATTTCTCTTTTCTGCAGAGAGTTACATCAAATGCTTCAATTACCACAAATTAATAGAAACAAAGGAGATAGGAAAACAGGATTAATGTTGTCAGTCTAAAAATATTCCTATTCTGCTCAATCCACTGTTTTCTATGTTCTGCCACCCCCTATCAAACCTCTTAGGCATCTTTCCCTTCAGATTGTAAAGCCAAGATAGCCTATGCAGTTTCTGTCACTGTTGCCATCTATTTGTGAATTACAAAGCTATATATACTACACCATAATAAGCACAGATGGCTAGAGTCAATCCCAATAAGATTTAATGGAAAGACAAGAGAAGACTGGGTATCCATAGCCACTAAATAACCTACAGCATATAAAATAAAGATTATTCTTCAGAGAAAGGAGATAAAGATAAGATGAAACAATGTTATCAGCTTTACTTTAGATTATGAGGGCAATCTAAGGAAAAGCACATTACCATTTACTTAACTTCTAAACGTCAGCTACATAAAGAGCTTCCAAGTTAATGCCTTCCAAGAGACATTTAAGAGTTCAGTGTTAACAATAGTTTGAGATTAGTAGACCCTGCCTTTTCAGACAAAAAAAGTATTTGGCACTAGAAACAGGCAGCTAAAGCAGACCATAGGAAAAGTAATCCTGCAAAAGAAAACAGAAATCTATACTCGAGAATGAATTAAAGGCACATAAAAATTAGACACCTTTGTCTAGAACACAGAAGAAAGGAAAAATTAAGATTTGCATTACTCTTTCCCATTATAATTTGTTACATTCTATCTAGAAGTTATGAACAATTCAATAGCTTCTTAAATTTTCTTAATTCATTAAAATTAATACAAATTCCTAACACTTTCCCATATTTTACAGTTTTAAAAAGAGCAGTCAAGTCCTTATTAGCTTCATTTCAAAGGCAGTAATTACAGGTGAAGGTACAAAATACTTATTCTGTCAGACCTCCTAGGCTTCAAAATTTTTCCTCCTTCACCATATTAATAAAACTCAGATCATACAAAGTAAGTCATGGCAAAAAGGGACTGACACTTCTTTAGAAGTGCTAGTTTCAGGTAACAGTGGCATGAGGAAAAGATTCAAAGCCCTATTTGCAAAAGTAACTTTTTTAAAAGATCTTGGTTTAACTCCGGTTGAAGGCAACACCAAAAAGCAGCTCATCTTTCATGTTTTCAATTGCAGTTTCTCCTGACATCATGATCATGACATATGCATGCTGTAAAAGCGCTGATGTACCCAATAATAAGGTTTTTTACCCTGACCTATAAAAAGCACTGAAGAAATAAGACCACCAAAACTTTTTTCACACCTAATGAGTTTACATGAATTAGAGAAAAGACCATGAGTGCTGCACTATCCAGTCCTAAATAATGACTTCCTCTAAAGGATCCTCCATAAACTATGAGGGCTTCTTGTCCATTGCAAAAATCTTGTTGAACAAAAGTCCTCCTCTTCCTCAAGTAAAGTTACTGGTACTCCACTCCTAAAGCATGAAAACCTTCCGAATATTTACATGGAAATCTCACAATAAAGTGCAAAGAACTTGTGATGAATCTCTTTTAAAAGGGCCTTTGGCTTTCTCAACTGTACAAAGATGTAGTTGTGATCCACACAGATATGTTCTTCTCAAAACTGTAATGCACAGTTGGCATGGAGCTTAACTGAGGGGCAGTGTTCATTTTTGAGAAGCCTTAAACCTCCAAAACAGACAAGGGAATAATTAATGCTATTCTGAATTGCTATGGAGACCTAATATTCAATTTATCTCCTTTCCAAACACAGAGGTCTAGTTTTCACTAATGTTGAAAAAACATACTCTTTAAATACTTCCAAAAGACTCCTCTGGGAAGCCAAGCTGCCCGAACTTGCCACATGTAGAAGGCAACACATTCAATGGCCAACGTGAGAAGACCTCACAGCAAAGCAGAGTAAAAAGGAGTATTACCAGTGCAAACTTCCTCTTCCTAGCTGCTTGGTTTTATGGTCTGTTCAATTTTCTTCTACTTTCTGCACCCTTGATAACTATATTAAGATGGAGGGATGATAGTTAACGCTATAGTATGATGCAGCTGGTTCCAATGATCAACCAACCCTACTATTCTGTAGCAATACTATGACACAGTTGAGTTGTGGAGCTCATTTATCAACTTAAATTTGAAAATACAGCAATCACTTAAATTTTGACCTCTGAAAAGGTATATGTCTTGCTTAACTTGCTTTTAACAAGTTAAACAAAACCCAACATCTCTCTTCCAGCAGCAGATAAAATTTACCATATAAAATACAGCCTTTTTAATAAATACAAATGCATGAGACACCTTACAAATATCAATTACTAAAATGAGTTACCTTATAGATTCTTGCTTCATTGTATTTTAAAGAAAATAAAATTTAAATTTCTGGAAAAAGCCTGAATGATTTTCAGATAGTGATACAACAGACAACTAAGGTTTTATGCAATTTTGTCCAGCTGACTGTAAATATATAAAAACACAAAATTATTTTAAATGACAAAGCCACTATGTTTTGTTCTAAGATTAAAAACACCACCACTATTTGGAAAGTAATCAGGAACAGAAAAATAACTGCTATATTCCAATACTCTGTTTTTCTCCACAGATTTACAGCATTATGAGTAATGAAGGTTTGCTAGATAAGATTTAGGATGTTCAAAGTAGGAGAGCATAAATGTAATGCCATTTCTCAATCACATTTTTCAAAAGGAATAATCTTTATTTCAGACAAACTGCAGTATATGTATATATATTTATCAAGTGTCTAGTACTATCATCATAGATAAAACCATTACCACAAAGCACTATCAATATAACAAAATATGAATGAAGAAGACATCCCTAACAGCATCTACTGAAAAGCCTCAGTTTCCCAAGCCTGAAATAAACTGAGGATACATTCCCATGGGCTAGAACCTCCCAGCATCCTGAAGGAAATGGCTTCAGCATCACTGGCTGCTGAAGGAAAACCAGGCAGCTTGGAAAACCCTAATAAACACATCAACCCCGAGACTGACTTTACTGACAGACGTGAATAGTTGCAGCTACTCAGCCACTGGACTGCAGCAGCACTAAGATGTGGTTGAAAACTCTTCCTCCCCCACACTTCAGGCAAAAAGTAAATGTACCCTTGTACAGAACCCAAAATGGTTTGACTTGCACACACAACTTGAAGGAGATATTTAAGACATCCCATCCCCACCATCTTTAAGATGGAAAGTCTCCTATTTAAAAGCAAGACCATTCTCAATTTTTGCTCAAGAAAAAGAAGTGGGAAGGTAGGTAGCCTCTAACACACATCTAGTTTCCCACTGTTACATGTTAAGGCACAGTTCTTGCCTAGACCTACTGCATTATTTCCAACAGATTTGTCAGAATTATCAAGACCCTTCAAAAGAAATGAAAAGTCAGTTACAGTTCTGCCTGTATAAAGTACTGAAAAGATCTTAGCTAGTAATCACACATTAATAACACTTAGTGACAAAAATGACATTTTAGGGTATGTTAAGAGAGCTAGGTTTAGGGATGGCTTGGCTTTTGGCTTTTTATAAATAAAATATCATATCCTGGTTTAGCAGATTCTGTAAGGGTTCCCTCTCTGAATGACTGCGTTCTTTCTCACTGTGATCTAAAACTCTTAAGAAACTGAGCCAATGAGCCAGAAGTCAGGGTCATTATCTTTCACATTAATCAGTCCTGTCGGTTAAGTCTTAAGTTAAGCCTCTAAATACTTCTTTTCACACCAGAATTCCATCTCACCCTTACATCTGTAGGGCATCAAAAGCCTGCAAAAATATCCTACTCTGACCAGAGAATTAAATTACAAACACAGGCCTTGCATACCTTGATTTTAACTGTGCAAGACAGTTACCCCTACATATGTTTCATATGCTGCTGTCCTATTCCTTAACAGGAGCCCACTTTGGAATCACTAATCACATTGCTAATCACAATTTCAAAACCAACAAATTACAGTCACACAAGTAAATTTACTAATCATATAAAAATGTAGGATGGCAAAACTTCTTCACCATGTCATATTTAAGTATGATAATTGATAAGTGTTCTTACAAGATATTTTTCTTATGTATTCTTGTACAGGTAGATGAACACAATTTTGGAGGGAGGTTTACAGTTATATGTTATGAATTACTGAAAATTACCCATGCTTTACAGGAAGAGCCTTGTAATATTAAATAAATATTCCAGACTGGGTACCAATCAATAGGACATAAGCATGCTGCACAAGAAATAAAAGCATACACTTCACTGAAGCACCAGCCTTATAAAACCTATACTGTGTAAAAATAAGCCAGCATATTTGCAAATTGCCTCAGAAGAATCAGTATGCAGTATTCCTCAAAGCAGTCACTCTTAAAACCCTTGGGGACACCTACTTGTCACAGAATAAATTATCTGGCTAATATCCAATATTACAGTACACGTCAGTGGGCACCCAGGAGACGGGCATTAGAGAGCACTTAGCTTCCTCAGCCTTGCAGGTTAGTCCTTACATAAATTACTTTGCCCAATTACAAAACATAACTGATGTATGTATTTTGGAGTTTTCTAGCAGCAGCCTTTAATCCTAGAACATTTCTACAGCACCAGATTTTCACTTGTTTTTTGTTTTTTTTCCCCAAAATCACAGGTGCCGATGCACAGCATACTGAACTGGTATTTTCACATGAACCTAAACTCTTTTATTTTTAAGATATTCAAGGCAAACAAAAATATCTGACTACTGACTGCAAGTGCTCTCAAACACCAGAATCAGGCTGTTTAATAAAACCTATTGTGAAAATAAGTTATCCCACAACTCTGGTAACTCTTTCCCAGTTGCTTAAGATAAACAGCCAAGCTAGCATCCCACAGACATCAAGCTAGAAAATACATGCATCACAAGACACTCCAGGTCTCAGAAAAATAAGAGACTTATTGGAGACATTTACTTTGGTTTGCTACAGCAAACCGCAGTCACCAGCAGGCTGTAGAACAAGAAGAAACCTGTTGCCTCTGAAGTTACAACCAAATCAATGCTTCACACCAAATTAAAATCCAGTACGTTAAAAAGTAAAGAAAAGAGAAAATTATTTTGCATGGTTGGAATGCGGATTTTTAAAAGTGACACCAAGGGACGCAGGATACTGGATGCTCAAAGAAAATCTGTTCCACTGAAAGAAATGTGAACGGCTTTTGAAAATAGGTTGCGTTTTACTCAACTCGCAGCAAACACAGCCCGAACTAGGCGCCCAGGCGAAGCACGCTGAGGACAGAGCCACCTTACAGCGGCAGGTTTCGTAACTGACGAGATTCGGGTCAGGCTAGGGCTGCCGCTCTCGGGCTCCAGGCACGGCACTCCGGGCACGGCGCACCGCTGCGCCTTAGCCCCGCACCCCGACACCGGAACCCGGCCGTGAGCGCTGTCCCTCGTCCCCCGCCCTCCCGGCTGGCACTAATGGTAGGGCACGGCGAGACGCGGCGGTGCCGGCCGGCGCCGCTGCCAGGTGCCCGGGCAGGGAGAGAGGGAGGGGGCTCTGTCCCGGGCGGCACCGGCGGAGCGGCGAGCCCTGGCCCCCTCCGCATCCCCTCCCGCATCGGGGCGGGCAGCGGGAGGAGGGAGGGCGAACGCGGCTCTCCCCCTGCACGCCCGGCGCCCCGCAGGGCGGGAAGCGGCTCCGCGGCCCGGCCCGCCGGGCCCCAAGGTGCGGGCTGGGTGCCCCGCACGGCCCGAGCACGCCGGGCGGTCCTGCCCGCTCCGCGCCGGAGCGCACCGGGAGCTGCCCGGCGGGACCCCCAGCCTCCTCGCCGAGGCGCCGCAGACAATTATTTAAGAATTAAAATTCGGGGAGAAGGGGGAAAGTTGAGGCTGTCCCCCAGCCCCTGCTCCTCGAGGGATGCCCTACACCCTGCAGGAACGGAACCAGCGGGAGCGGGCTGGGCGCGGCTACCGGCTGGCAGGGTGGAAGGGCTGAACTTACGTCTCGGAATTTGTTCCACTGCCCGACCTCCTTGTCGTACTGGGAGACGGTCGTGAGCCATTGTTTATCGTCCAGAAAATTGCCGCTGTCCGGTCTGCCCCCGGCCGCCGCCGCCGCCGCCGGGCTGCACCAGGCTGCTGCACACACGCACACCAAGGCTGCCGCCGCCGTGAGCATCTGGGCGAGAGGAAACACGGGCAGGGGGGTTACCCACGGCGGAGCCCGACCCCGGCCGGGGGCTGCCGGCGGGGCACGGGACAGCCGCCCGCGGCGGAGCCCCTCGCCCACCTGCAAGCGGCGCCCCGGGGGAAGGGGAGGGGAGGGGAAGGCAGCCCAGCCCGTCACCTTGCCGCGCGCCCCGCGCTCCTCGCCGCGGCCGGAAAGGCGGCCCCGCGCCCGCTCCCTCCCCGCACGCGCCGCCGTCTGCGGCCGCCCGGCCGTCCGCCCCGCTCCCGCGCCGCGCGCGCCGCCCGCCCCTCGCCACGCCCCGCCCCCGCCCCGCGCCGCGCCGCGCGCCGCACCGGGAGAGGCGCGCGCCCGCCGGGAACCGCCGGGAACTGCGCGGAGCCGGCAGCACGGGCACGTCCCGGGCACCGGCGTATCCCGGATACCGGTACATCCTGGGTACCGGTACATCCTGGGCACCGGTACATCCTGAGTACCGGCACACCCCGGGCACCGGCACGTCCCGAGCACCGGCACGTCCCGAGCACCGGCATATCCCCTGGCATCTGTACACCCCCAGGCACCGGCACATCCCGAGCACCGGCACACCCCCGCCGAGCCCTGCCCGGCCCCGCAGCAGCCGCGCGGTGCCGCCGCCTCCTCCCGGTGGGGGTGGACGCCGCTGGAACTTCGCTAGAGCTCCGCTGGCGCCTCGCAGCCCGAGTTAGATGGGCGCAAAGCCCCGGGCGGACACGATCCTTCAGAACTCGCAGTCACACAGAACTTCCCGCGCCTTCGGGACAAGGACAGACACGAGATCCCGGGGCGCCTCTGAGCGCTGATGGAGGCGCATTGTGATGCTGCCTGCCCGTGTTATTCCCTTCGTAAGGATCGTGCACACTTCCCTCTCTTGCTGGCTTTTGTCTTTTAAAAAAGCAAGAGTGGGTTGACTCCAAGTCTTTAATGACAACCATGAGCAACCATGCTTTCCCGAATTAGTTAAATTTAATTTAGAATTCAGTAAGGGACAGGAATAGTTCAATTACCTATCCAGAATTCCTGACTCCATATTTAAGTTCTATTTGCCATCCCGTTGACCTCTTTAATCTAATTTTTAATGTTACCTTTATTCCCTAGACGTGAGTAACACTCTGCTTTTGAGGTTTGTATTAGCCGCGTGGTGCGAGGATTCGGCAGAGGGAGCGGGGCACAGGCTGCGGGGCGGCCTCTGCGGGAAGAGGCGCGGGACTCTGCGGGAAGAGGCGTGGGACTCTGCGGGAAGAGGCGTGGGACTCTCCCGTGTCGGGAGCAGCTGCTCCTGGCAGCCCCACAGCGGGCACATCGCGGTCGCAGCTGAGCCGCTCGGCAAAGCTGGCCGCGCCTCCGTGAAAGCATCGCTGAGAAAGGGCAGAAACGCTGTGCGGGGAGGGGAAGCGGGGACAGAAACGGTGACAAACAGCAGGGCCAGGGAGGGATGAAAAGGTGCTCTCCATGGCAGAGTGCTGCAGATCCTGACAGGCTCATGCCAGAGCAAAGGGATAGATATACCCAGAGAAACTCTGGCAAGCCCAGACCGGAGCTCATTTTCCGGAAGGACTGCCGCCGCTTGGAAAGCCATGCCAGAGCAGAGGGAAAGTGTGAGAAGGAACGAGCAGTTAAGAGAAATTGTTACACGCTGACTGTACGTGCCCTCAATTCTCCCTGTGCTGGTCAGGGAGAGAGGAGTCTGGAATGAAGAGGAGCCTCTTCGTTCCAGAGAATGAAGAAAAAGAAGGGATAAAAATTGTTCTTTTAACCTGTGTCTTTGCCTTTAGCACTGCTCACACTAGCTGTTACATTTTTATTTTAATTGGCAATAAATCTTCTTCCAATCAAGTTTGTTTTGTCTGCAACAGTAATCGATAAAGAGTATTCCTGGTTTTATTTAACCCATGAGCTCTCTCACTCCAATTCTTCCTAGACTTGTCCTGCCGGGGAGAGGGGCTGTGAGCAGCTGGGTGAATGTCTGGCTGTTAGCCAAGATTAACCCAACGCGAGGTAGCCAAGTACATCAAGTACACAACGCTCTCAGTGTCGTTGCTGAAAGTGTTTTCTGTGGTAAAATATGAGTTACTTTCAGACCTGGTACTAGGGTCAAGTCCATCAAGAGATTCTCTGATGGCAGAAAAATGTCACTTCATGCAAAAAGAGAAGTGATTATGAGATTGCCACTGATTTAAACGAGTTTTGATTTTGGTCATGAACTGTAACTACAGACAGATAGTAGACTACTAATTAAATCAAATAACCTACATCATACAGTACATAATACATGCCAATTTTGTTCCTAAACTCGTATCACTAAAATCAATGAAAATCCTGTCACTCGTATGACAGAGAGGATGATTGCCAGATTAGGATTTATGTGCCTGACTCTAAAAATGCTACCTATCCAGAATGATATTATATTCTGTAATAAATGAATCATAAAATTCAAAGCAAAGGGATAGAGGGACTGCACAGAGGCTAAAGAAGAATCAATAAAACAGTCATGTTATGCTCAGGGTGGGTTATAGAGTCAGTGCTTTACAGAATCATTCTCTGACAATCCAGTTTGTACTTGTCAGTCTTAATGTTAATTTCCTACAAATTGCTTTGCCCTTTGGCAAAGAAGAAAGTTCTCCATAAAGCTAATGTGGTTTTTTGGTTTGTTTTTCTTTAAAGAATTACTTATTTAAACTTTTTTAACAGCATCCCAATTCCTGAATTTGTGTTTTCACTTACCCAGCAGTAAGGTGATCTAGTTTTGTTCTGATTTGCTTCGCCTGTGTTTGACAATTTCCTCCAGATAATATTAGTTAGTACTTTTAAGTTATTGTTCATCTTTCTATACTTAGAGAAGAGGAATAAAAGTGGCTAAGATTTGCATTCGGTAAAAATCCTTAGAAAGGGGAAATCTCTTATGGTTCGAGTTTTACAGAAGTTTCACTGCAATTTGTCTAAAAAGTGATCTTCAACACCTATCACTGCAGTTTCTACTGACAACACATACTAATGATCAATTATATGTAATTTTGCCTGAACCAAGCTATTTGAAGTCTTTAATAATTCTAAATGTATTCCTTATAATTTTAACCACTCTGATCTCCACATAATTGGTTTAAGAGCCTCATTCTGATCAAGGACTTTACAGAAGTTGGTAATTCCATTTATTCAAGTACACAATGATACTTGATTGAAATGGCATTTTGAAGATACAAAACTAACAAGTTTTCTTTTTCTTTTCCTCAATAATTTCACTTCTCTTCAAAGATTAAATCTATGCACCTTGAGAAATATTGTTTATTATAAATGTACATACATTTCTTACAGAAAATGTAACTGTATTGTTACATGCTGACGTGTTTAACAATAGCATCTTTAAGATGTGACAGGGAATCTGTTACTGCAGCAGTGGTAAGAGAATAATACTAAAGGTAACAGGAACATGATTTTGAAATGAGAGTTAGAAACTCTGCCTCATAGCTTTTCACCATTTTCCAGTCAAGAAGCATTTTTGTTATTAACAAAAATCTCTTTCTTCTTGATTCCAAAACATGATCTATTTTGCAAAATTTTGGTAACAAATATTTCAATATTAAGACTTATTAATTTAGAACAATAACTTTTCAGGTGTCTTCCCCTCTGAGTAGCTGATGCATCCTACAGGGAGGTGGCAATGAAGATGGTGTAGCTGGTAATATGCTTGCAAGTTAGAATACTGATGTGAGTAAAATGGTTGTTGCACAAGGAAAAGGATGAAAAGAAAATAAAAGAGGGAGTATACATTTAAATATGTATTTTGTGTACACCTCTGTGTGTTATATGAAAGAGCGTTGGAATTATGTAACCTATGCATGAAGTTATATATTGGAAGACAAAGTTTGTATGCATAGGTTACTGATGGAAGAGAAGGGACATGCTGAAAAATAATTAGGAAATGGAAGGAAATTTATGCCCTGAACACTGTCACAAAAGTGCTTTACTCACTTCCTGTAAATGAAGGATATGTTCACTTAAGGCAATTAAGTATGGAGTTCATTTTTGAAACTATTTTAACTGCAAAGGCTGTGCTATTATATTTGAATAAGCTTATATTGAAGGGAATCCCAAGGGAACACCTAGGTATCCCACTGCCCACAGGCAAAACCAGAAATTCCTTGTCACTGCTGGCAGATGTCGATCCAAATCTACTTCTAGAATCACCACTGGTGGAGTCCGTCAGTGGTAGAAACTCCACACTGATTTGTGTCAGCAGGTTTTACTAGACTCATTTTGGAAGAGGTTTCCAATACCTGAAACAAGTTGATCTTACTGCAGTTTAAGCTTATAATTTTTGGTTAATCCTATTCACCAAAAACATGAAGTTCAAATTACTCTTTTCCTCTGATCAATAGTCTTTCCCCATATTGGAAACTATTGTAACCCCACTCTGTATTTTGTCCCAATGATATGTTTATTACCATATTTTTACCCTGTTCTTTTAATCTTATACCATGATTTTGAGATCTCTGATCACTTAATTATCCCACTGAATTGGGCATTGAGGTTTTTCCATAGTCAATGTCTAGAACACCAGAACACCGTTGAACAGAGCAGAGGATTTACTTCATAAACATAAATTATTTTGGCTTGATTGTCTTTGGTATCTTCCAGATATTTGGACATACTGTGCTGAATTATGTGTTCCTGTATTTTCCAGAAATTGAAGGTGGAATGACAAGAGTTTCATTTTCTGACCCTTTTTCACCCACTTTTTTGAAAGTCCCTTTTTTAAAGAAACTCTTTAATTTGCTTTGGTTTATTACAGTCATCTGGTACCTGCTTGCTCTCTACAGTTTCTCAAAAGTGATGACTGACAATTTTGAAACCCTTTCAAACAATTCTGTGAATATTCGGGGCAGAGTTCATAAGATGATTAGAACAATCTCATTTTTACAAAAATTACGAAATAGATTTGTTACAGATAAAGTCTTTTCTAAGCCCTTTCTTTTTCTTGTCATTGCTGTGATGACTGAGTTAACCAACTACATGCCATTAATGACTGATGCATAGGTTTTAAATTTCTTTTTCTTACATTTCTCTCCTTACCACATTCTTCCTCCACAATGGGACTCATCCTTTCCTTTAATCTTCTTTATAGTAATACTATGTTTGCAATTATTTCTTATTAACCTTGATGTCTTTTGCTAGCTGCATCTCAACTTCTCCTTGACTTTTGCTACTTGTGCCTTGAACTGATTTGAAGTATTCATCTTTCATTCTTCTTTAACCTTCATCTTCTACTTCAGGCCACTGCAGACTTCAAGGTTTAGTGTATTTGTCTTCTATGGCTTTCCCCATTCTTCTGCTATTACTGCAATTCAATCCTTAAAATTTTTCTTGAGGCTAAAACCTCCAAGGTACTCATATTTTTCATTCTTCATGAATTTGATTAGATTGCTAAACACCTGTGGATCTCTGCTAAAACAAGTCCTGTCAAAAAGGCAGAAACCACAAAGATCCAGAGAGCATGGTGGCTCAGATGGTCAGCATTAGGGAAACACCCATCTGTTTTTATGGACAGCTTCCATACACTTCAGAATAAGGTATTGTTATGTGGGCCTACCCAAGATCAGAGGCAGAAGACCATCTCAAAACAGGTCTAAGCAAAGTCCTCACAGGCCTACAATTGCAACAGAAAATATCTTAATGGTGTGGCATCTCTGCCTGACACTGCATTTAATCTTTCTGGTGTTCTATATAGCCCCAATACCCACAGCAGCTGCAACAGGAATTCACAAAGATAAATCCTGGAACTCAGGCCTTCAAAAATAAGAGAATTTCTTCTTCATCCAAATTTGTTAAACACAGAAAGATCTGGCTTTTTATATAATACAAAGTGAAGAACCTCCCCAGCCAAACTCAGGAACTCTGATTTGATCAAGCCTAGTCAATAAAAATACCTCGTCTAGAGATAAAAACTTAATTTTCCACTTTGGCCATGGAATATTTTAAGTTGTCATAGTCAAATTTAATTTTATGTCTCTAGATGAAATTATGCTTTTTCTATTTGTTGATGTTCAAAAATTCATAATTCTTTTCTTGTCCAGTGAGCATCTTAAATGTTAAATGTACAACACAATAATAAGCAGTGCCTTGATGCCAAGGACAACCTTCTATCTCTAACATATCAATTCTTTTAGACACAGTTTATTCATTATAAATTGGGAACTCCTCTCATCTGACTGTTCTCAGTAGATCAAAAAATATCTGAAACTTTTCCTATCCTGGAGTTTTATCCGGCACACATTGCAGCTTCCAGAAAAAGGCAAATGTCTCCTTGTGTCCTAGTCTCAGACACCCTCTCAAATCAAACGCTGTATGCAGTAGATTTTCTATGAATAAAGCAGTCAAAACATCATAAGATTGATAGAGCTTCTAAACCAATGCCTGTTAAGACCTTCCTGTGTTATTCACAGTCTCCTTGAGATGTTTTCCTAGTTTAAGGATCTCCATTTTACATGTTCCTTGAATAGAAGTACTCAGCTTCAAGAGTTGTGGCTGAATTTTCAGATCTGGCTTTATTTAAACACCAAACAATGTTGGGCATCAAGTTGACATTTGTGTGTTGGATGGTGTTTTAACCATCTCACGCCATAAAATCTCAATAGAAGCAATTCAGAAGTTGGGTTGGACATAGGTACCCTTTGTGAGCTTTGACTTACCAAAATTTCTTTCTTGCCATTTTCTGTAATTAATTATTCTGGAAGTTTATGGAGTAGGTCAGCAGTTTTCTAATTCATACCCCCTATAGTTTATGTTTTATGTTTCTTATTTCTCAGGCAAAAATGAGAAATAAGGATAAGCAAAGAGGATGTGATACTGCTCCTATTTTTACCCACTGAGTTTTCCTGTTTGCCCAAATATGTTGGTCAGAAACATAGATGTACAATTTGAGTTATGCTGAACAAAAGGTACTGTGGGTGATAGTATGATATGAAAGGTATATTTGGTTTGGGTGCCCCTATTTCATGATGCATTTTCAAGCCTAAAGTAAGTTTTAAGAATAATATTGCAAATTCACTTGTATAACTTACCTGGGCAATTAATTCTAGTGCAGACAAAACTTGAAGATGAAATGTGTAATGAAATGTAATGAAACTTTTAGCTCTTCATTCTTTTGAATAAGAATTAAAATAACATAAAAAAAAGAAGCATATTACATAAGAGAAGAGTTTGGGGTTATTTTAAATTTTCTCTCTGAAACACACTCCAGTTTTTCTTTACTATTTAGATCAGCAGCATCTTTTAAGAAATGTCTCTGCAACACAGTTTGAAAAAACATTAATTATTCTAATCATTGCGGTTGATTAAACAGGTAGGGGACCCTTTTTGATTCTTCATTTACCACTTTTTCCTCCTTCCTGAGGGTTCTGCACAGCTGGAGATTTTCAGCCCTATTGTAGCCTCCTCATCTTAGTAAAGTTCTTTTGGCATGCTAATTAATCTCCTTCCCAATATTTACTCTCCCTGACCACAAGCCATTGTCTGCTCTTACATCTTATTTTGAAGAGGCAGGGTTCTTGAAATTCTTGAATGCTTCTCTCAACAATAGCTCTAGCCTTTATATAATGTAGCAAGCAGGAAAATTATTTAATGATAATTTTCTAACCTTGACACTGTTTTCATGGGGGGTTTTAAACACAATTTAAGACTTTGCTTTTCTTTGGGGTTTTTTGTGGTGGATTTTTTTTCTGCAAAAGTGGGGTTAGTTTTTTCCTGTTTTGCCAGAACACTAATCAGAATGGCAAGGTTTAGTCAAATACTGAAATGAATTTATTCCAATTTATCCAATACAGAAATATTCTGCTTTACATTAGTTCATATTGCAGATTTTTTAATCCTATTTATTAAGAAACTAATGTTTACCTGTAAAATGTTTTATGCACAATGGAAAGCAATTGGATGCAACATATTTTGTTATTATATACTGGACATAGATTGGATATATACTGATTATTTTGCATATCAAATATCCTATCAAGCTTTATCTTCTTAATGCAGCACATACATATTAGACACTTCTAATGTATTAATTGCCATTGAGACTGTTACAGAGGATTCAATGAAATCTAACTAATTCTAATAAAATCTAAAAATGTCCAAGATAAGGTGTCATTTATGAAGAAAGCTATCCTTTATCAAAATGTTTTACATGAGGAATAAAAGAAACAAGGCTCATGTTTTTATTCATCAAAGATGGGTAGCTACAAATTCGGCCTAATGTCATGACTCTCAAAGATATAAGTGTTTACAACTTAAAAAGGAGCCAAAGTCTGCACAGAAGTCTTCACAAAAGCAAAAGCTAAGCTGATCAAAATAGAACCACCTTGCCCCTTTCTTCTGTCAGTAACTGAGCAGAGGCTTTTCCCCCACAAGCATCCTGTATGTTATAGTGATGACAGGTTGGCATGCAATACTTTATTGACTAACTGTAGACTGATTAATTAACCTATAGAACTAGCTAGAGACAGTGACATTACTTAGAGTTTGGTTGAACTCATCATGCCATCTCCACCTAAAACATCTCTTTACTGTAGAATCATAGAATCATTTAGCACAGAAAAGATATATAAGATCATCAAGTCCAACCACTAACCAGCACTAACAAGCCCATCCCCAACCACAGCTGTAAGTGCCACATCTACATGCCTTAAATATCTCCAGGAGTGGTGAACCAGCCACTTCCCTGGGCAGCCTGTTCCAGTGCTTGACAACCCTTTCCATGAAGAATTTTGTCCTCATATCTAGTCTAAACCTCCCCTGGTGCAGCTTGAAGCTGTTTCTCCTGGAAGAGGTGAGCAACTCACACCTGGCTATACCCTCCTCCTTTCAGGCAGCTGTAGAGAGCAGTGAAGTTCACCCTGAGCCTTCTCTTCTCCAGGCCCAATAACCCCAGCTGCTCCTTCTAAGGTTTGTACTTGAGATCCTTTGCCATCTCCATTGCCCTTCTCTGGACCTGCTCCAGTATCCCAGTGTCCTTTCTGTGTGAGTGGCCCAGAAATGAACACAGGACTCTGGCGTGGCATCAGCAGTGCCATGTACAGTGGACAATCATGCCTGGCCCTGCTGATACAATCTGATGCCACTGTTTCTGATACAAGCCAGGATGTCACTGGCCTTCCTGGCCACCTGGTACCCCAGCACCCCAGGTCCTTTTCCAGCAGGCAGCTTTCCAGCTGCTCTTCCCCAAGCCTGCAGGGCTGCATGGGGCTGTGGCAGAAGTGCAGGAGCCAATACTTGGCCTTGCTAGGCCTCAGACAATTGGCCTCAGCTCATTGACCCAGCCAGTCCAGACACCTCTGTAGAGCTTGCACCCCTCCTGCAGATTAACACTCCCACCAACTTGATGTTGATCTGGAGTACTGCGCATATTCAAAACAATTTTACTATGAAAGTCAAGCTTTGCTTAGTTACCATGATAGATTCTGGAGCAGTGTAAGCATTACAGGAATCTGTATTACAACAGAAGAGGAATCTCAGTTTTACAGTTCTATCACAAACCACATCTATTCTTGGCTCTGCTTCTAGATCTGTGTAAGACATTTCGGAATTACATGGGTTAACTGGCTTATTTTTCTTCTGCAAAAGCACATGTACAGTTGAAGCCAAGACCATTCCTAATCAAATACATAATTTGACAGGAGTACACATTTGTGCCCATTAAGTTAATTTGTTTTGGGCCTGTAGGCACTATCACACATGCTGTATGTCTTACCTTGTTACCAATTCAGTCAGAAGTGAGAGGAGGCTATGCAATTAAGTACAATTTCTTTACAAATAACCTCCATATAAAGTCTAGGTCTCTGAAATGACATTTCTTTTCTTATTATGAATGTGCTGTAATCATTAAACCTTCTGTATAATTTAAAGTAAGTTAAATTGATCATAAATCTTGCAAAAAAAAAAAAGAATTTTTAGGATATAACTCAGAAGAGCCTCTGTACATTTCTACCCAATTTTAAAATATGAAAATATAAAATTTACTGCAGGAAAAAACCTCACAAGGGAAAAATTCTTCAGAGAAATTTCATTTTTTAAAACGTCTGATACCTTTTCATCTTTCTGTAACTTCCTGTCTTTCAAAATCACTTCTTTCCAATTAATTTCTTTTCTGTGATTTTCAGAATACAGATACATAGTTTCTCTTTTGCCTATTCCTTTTCATCTTTTTTCACCTCTCCCTTGTTCTCTCACTTTCTTCAGGCAACGGCTTTGTCTGTATTTTATCTTAATAATTATAGACATGGTCTATTTCAGAAGTAGAGAATTGATGTGGAACAAGAAGACCACAACAAACAGCACTGCTCTGGAGAAGTGTTAGCCTTCCAGATTACCAGGACTGATGAAGCTATTGGGAGCAGATTGGCACTAATTTATAGATCATTGCAGTTTCCAGCCTAATCTCTCTGTACTGAACTGGACATTTTAAATTGGCAGTGGTGTTTCACAATTGGCAGCTTGTCTTAATCAGGACATCTAAGAACTATATATTTTTCCATTTCATCATTCTTGTAATTATTTTGATTTTTTCATCACCTTTAATACATTAAAATCAGGGGAAATTTTCTAAACAAACAAACAAACAAACAAAACCTCCACAATCAAACAAAATAAGCATATAAAGTAAATAAAAATAAACAAACAAAATAAACCACAAACCACCAGAAAATAAACCAAGGAACACCGGAAAGGAACTCCAGTTCCATGGCACTTCAATTAACAAATAATCCAGGTAAACAGTTAAAATGTGTTAGTGCAAAATAATTTCTTCTTCTATGAAGCTAATACTGCTTATTCTGTGGGTATTTTCACACAGCAAAATTTAACACTTTATCCAACCAAATTGAAAGATTTCATTTTTTTCAAAACTGAGGTGACCTACTAAAAAGTAGTTTCTGTCATAATTAATTGGCTGCAATTTTTAGTTTCTGTATTTCAAAGAGTAAGTTTCTGAGTCCTGGACCCTGTGGGCCAGATATGTCTGAACCTCAAAGGAGACTGTAACAAGTTGTAAATGATGTAGTTTTGTCACAGAGCCTGGAAATTTCTAACCATCTGCCTTCTTAGGTAGAGCATAGGAGAGAATAGGAACATAGTGTTTGGGCAATAAAAAAGTAATTTAGAGATACCAATATATGCAATTTGACATTCAGTTAAAATTAATTTTTCAATTTGAGTCAATTAAAACACTGAACTTAAAGGAAAAATAATTTTAAAGTTTGGATTCTACAAGTAGTTATAGGACACTGACTTTTCATCTCAACTTGATATGGAAAAAAATGTGAAAGGAATAAAATATTATACACATTTTGAGGAGTCTGGAAAGCAATTTATAAATCTATTGGAGACTTGCGTGCCCCTTACGTAAAGATGATTTTCCATTCGGGTGATCTGTTTCAAAGGGCACAAGATACCATGGGGAGAATTACCATAATTCCAATCTCAAATCTAAATCCCTCTGAGATGGCAGTTTTTCTGCATCCATAACAAACATTTTCTCCCTAGCACAGCACATAGTATGCCAAAGGCTGTGCCCAGAAAGTGGGGAGAAGACTTTTCTCAACCTCCTCCACTCTCTTTGACAAGTATAGGGCTTTAAAGATCTGTAATTTACCCGGAATTTAATCCAGCTAGGCTTAAATAGATTTTAGTTAGGTCCCAGGTTTAACATATCTACTGAAATTTTCTGCTGTTGAGTAGGGATCACGTGCTTTTCTACAGTTTATTTTGTGATGCTATGGTGCCTTTCTGGACAGCAGTGAAGATGCTGCTGTCAGTGTGATGGTAACCCACCAAGCTACCCCCTAGATTCAGCAGTACCCCACTAGCAGACCTCAGTTCCTCCAGAGAGTCCTACAGAGCTCAACAGAAATTCAGAAATGTACTGACACAGCAGATGAAACTTCCTTCTTCCCTTCTTCTCGCTTTCCACGTGGCTAGGCTGCCTACTGTACCATAAGTTGGCCTTCAATTAATAGCTCGTCAAAGAATAATTGTTGGAATGTTTTGTTAGCTTGAAACATTATGTATCCAATAGTTTCCCAGTTTATTAGAGTAAAATAATGGTGTGTTAATACACAACATGGTATTAAAATTTTGCATTTAAAAAAAGAGTTTTTTATATCTATGTCACCATAATAAATTATTATGATTTATACTTTTATTATATTAACATATATCACACCAATCTCAACTATATCAACCCTGGAGATACAACAGCAAGTAATTCTTATCTCTCACTGCTATGGTTTTGAGGTTTTTTGTTTGTTTTGCCTTTTTATTTTTTTATAGTTCTCCTCTCCTTCATATCATCAAGGTAAACAAAAAGAATCCCAAATTTCCTTTTACATTGTGCAAGCAACATAATTTCCCTATATTACAGATAATAACCTAGAGTGCTCCTTCCTTGCTCCAGGATTCATTTGAAGGAGGCTGCCTGTTTTTCAGAGAAACCCATAATACCCAGCATAGTCTCTCCAAATACCAAATAGAAGTCATCACTTAAATTGTAAGAGAGAAAGAAGGATGGACCTTTCAAAATTTTTTCACTCTTTGTACAAGTGCAGTTCTGAATTCTATACAGAAATTTAATTTTCATGTATATGTATCTCTGAATGATACACTCAATAGTGAAAGGGAGAGTCAAGAGCATAGGAACTGAAATTTGCCAGCATCTTTGAGAATCCAAACTCCAAACTGTTAACACCTTTGAAGGAGGAGTTGCATTGCATACATTCAGGGATGCAAATCTGGACTAGCTGTATGAAATCGATGTCTGAGTTTTTTCCAAAATCCTGCACAGCATCCAGCCGCATCAGAACAATATCAGAACAATATCACATAATCACCTCATTCTAATAACAGGGTTTCCCTCAGATTCAGAGTTACATAGCAGGAACAGTTTTAGCCACACGATAGAAGACTATCTTTTAATCAAGGTGGAGGAATGTCACCATTCTTCACAGCTCTGTAACTTTTTGTATTGGTGACCACAAATCAGTCATAACACTGGGGTTACTCAATCCTTTCTTTTTTTGAGAGACTCACAATAAACAATTACATTTTCACCTAAGGTACTCCTGGAAGAGGGGAGAATCATGCACCAAGAGAAGATTAGAAAGCAGCAATGAGTGAATGACAGAGCTTTCTGATTTTTGACATCAACCTGTAACTATCTCAGTAGGATGAAAATTAGCTCCAAGACAGACCATAGTTCTGGGACCAAAACAGAAGCTATGGGGACAATAAATATTTTGAGACGTGGCACAGACATTTTTATACAGTGTCCTAAAACTTGTGCCTAGGAAATCATCTTGATTTCTCCTCTCAGAGATTGTTCTGATAATGCTGTACAGAATTAGACCAACAGAAGCAAATTACATCTTCCACATTAAATGAATAGGCTGCATTGATCAATATACACCAAGTAGCATTACAAATGCCAGAAGTCTGTACTAATCACTAAAGACTTGAAATTGTGTTTTGAATTTGATTATTCCTGATCTTAGGCCATGTACATAGATACTATAAAAAGACAGAGAGTTATAAAACATGCAATGAATGCTTTTCTTTTAATAATAAACTGGGTATTTAAAATAGAATAGAATTGTCCTTTCCATAACTTGTTCAAAGCATTTTTACCAATCTGAAAAAGTGTGCATACATATTGATTAAAATTGATTAAAATGCCTGCTGTTCTAATTCCTTATTAGATTTTTGGAGGGAGGTATTTAAGAGGTTTCAGTAACAGTAAACAAAACTGAAAGGTAAATGGCAAAATCTTTGGGGTTTTGATTTATAACAGATTCATGTTTTATAGTGCCACTACTCCATATTTAAATTTTATTTTTTACTTTTTGAATGGCAGGTCTTTCCCTTTTCTTTTAATTTCTCCATTTCTCTGAACCTATTCAGATATACTCACTAGCCAACTGCTTTATGCAGCAGGAATGAAGTTGTTTTGTCCTGAATACAATGCCAGTGCACTCACAGGGAATGAAATACACGTTTGGATAAAAGGTCTGAAGAATTGTAGTGGTAAATAATATATATACTCTGAACATTTGGAAAGCTTTTATCTTTTGTTCCTTTAAGTCAAGGAGTAGGAAATTATAAATTCCTTCAAAAGTATATGGATAATAAATAGGGAAGCATTAACTAATGTTAGGTTAATGTTTACAAAATGACAATGAAGATTAGGAACATGACAGTCTTATGAGAGTATCTGTGAGTTTTAAGCAGGAATAAGATATTTAATAATAATCTTCATCAACTAAAATCAAGGAGAATACATTAAACATTCCAGTTCCTTAAGACACAGTCGTTTCTAAATTAATTTTTAAATTGAATTTTGTCAAAGATTCAAGAATTCCAGGAACGTGACTAAAAGTTAGCTGCCAAAATATTCTTACCTTTTAAAACTTACTTCTAGAAACTTCTTCAAACAGACCCATGCTCACGCTAACATCTGGGCGGAATGCAGATAGCCCGGAATGCGAATTTGTGTCTTTCCCGGAGTACTTGGGAGAGCATCGCCCCCCGGTGGCGGCAGGATCCGCATTAATTCCCCTGAACCTCAGTCGAGATGGGCATGAAAGCTGAGCAATTACAACTCCGCTACTTGCTCGCCGTCCTAGCAATAATTCTTTCCATTCCTCGTTTAAAAAAGATAATCTTTCATTTCCTTCATAAATATTTGTTTAGAGAGGCTGTGTATTATTTGTGCTTCTGTTTCTCCCTTAGGCTGTAACTAGTTATACCTACAAAAATTCTTGATCCTGGAAGCCTTGCTTGCAGATACCAGAACCCATGCCTTTACAATTCTCCTAAGCTCTTTTTTGGCACCCAGTGTGACTGCAGACATGTTTCAGGACTGCTGTTCTTTGAAAAAATAATGCAAGTGTGTCAGTAAGAGCCATGCAGCAAATTCTTGTGCTGGACCAGCATTTTAATGCCCACAGAAGCCCACTGTGCAGATCTGTCTCTAGAATCAGCTGTGTTTCCTCTCGGCATGACATTTTCCTGCTACAGCAGTGCAGCAAGCAGTGCTATCACCCTGCACTAACATGATGACGGACCCAAGTCCCATAGTCTTCCCTGCAAATCTCTGCTTCCTTAGAAGACAGTAGAAGCTGGAATTAAAGAACTGTGACAGCAGCTTATCTTCTTAAGGTTCTTGGAAAGCATGTGCAACTGCTTTGCAAGAAATGTAACAATCTTTTGATGCGTAAGCCTGTCACAAATTAATAGATCTATGTAGGTGTGTGTAGTAAACCAGATTATATGGCAAGAGGAAGGCTGCTTCTTGTTAATGAAGAAAACATACAGGTCATATAATCAGATGCTATATTAAAGTTGTTGGCAATTTCATGGAAAATTACTGAACATTTTTTAATACTATTTCCTACAGATAATATTTAGTGGGAAAGATTTAAGGAAAGCAAATTCATTGTTAATAATAAATGCACTTTCATACAAAAGGAAAATTTATGTACAGGTCATAATTTTGACTTGGCAAAGGAGGCAAGATCAAAAGAAATGCTTCCTGGAGAAAGTAGCCCAGTCTGGAGATGTAATGAGAAGTGCAGCAGGATAGTTTGACATTTTCAGGCAGCAAAGACAAATTCTGCAAAAACACCCACAAAACCTCCACATCTGTGGAAATGTTTACACTTGAGCTGCCTAGGAAATATATTTCAAAGCAGCAAAGCCATCCACCCAAACCAAGACAGCAGTCAGGTCACTAGCTCTGTCACTTAGAAAACAGGGCTGAGTTCAAATATAGTATAAGGTTAAGCAAAAAGCTCACAGTCAAATTTTTTAAAATATGAAATTTATCTAATACT
This sequence comes from Zonotrichia leucophrys gambelii, assembly GCF_028769735.1. NCBI lineage: Eukaryota > Metazoa > Chordata > Aves > Passeriformes > Passerellidae > Zonotrichia > Zonotrichia leucophrys. The sequence continues at coordinate 19,719,905 of NC_088173.1, read as the reverse complement.
ACTTTCATAAGCTTTGACTGCTATTGTTAATGTGTCTGGGCAATGTTATTGCTTGTGTCTAATGATATACTGCATCAGAACTTAAATTTAAAATAGGCTTTTGCAATCATTTACTATGTGTGCTTGATCCAAGTACAGCCAACAATTACAATGATTACCCATTTTTGACTCTGCTGGAGCTTCATCACAATGTATGAGGGATGCCTGGCGCTAAGGCATTCTTTTAAGTCACCCTCAGTGAAGCACACTAAATGAAAGGCTTATGTAACTTCTGTCTAGCTGTTGAAGGAACAGCTTCCTGTCAGATTTATATTTATTCTTTCCACTTAACATTTTAATCTTTTTTCTTTATAACAATGTCATATTCCCCATTTGTGAAACAGCAGACAAGGTCTATAAAGACAGTATTACTATCAGTCAGATCTCCCAGTGCTTCACTTGTACTCTCAGAAATACTTTGTACACACAAACAGCATTAGGGATTGACATGTTCAATGTACCCCTAAACACAGTTCTGATGTCTTGGGAGGTGTTAGCTCTTGTCTTCTGCATTGTTTAGAAACACCTTTCCATGGGACTCAGAATCTCCATCTGTCACCAAAGGAGTACCGGGGACAGACAAAGGTGATACAGTGACTCCATCATTGGAAGGCATGAAAAGTACATTATTATTAGAAATGCACAGTTCTTATAGAAACAGTGGGGGACCTAAGACCTCATTGGTCTTTTGGAATCTTCTCTCACACTATTGGTAAACTATAAATAGCACACTCTGGAGAATCATGTCTATCTATAAACAACAGTTACAGAAAAAGAGATAACGTTTTAATTCATCCTCTGAGCTTTCTCACAGCTTCCCAGAAAAATCTCGGGACAGCTATGTCTCTCTGGGTTCAAAGGATATGTGATATCCACCTGCGCAACTATCACCTGGTGGAAACCACTCAGGCACTGGCATGTATCAGTACAGAGTTTCCTGTTTCCCCTCTATCCTGTAGTGCTTCCATCCTCAAGAGTCCCATGAGGCAAGCTCCATACTTGAATGATTTGCACATACACATTTAATTATATTGTTAATACTTCCTAATACCGCCAAACTGTTTTCCACAAGTTTAGAAGCACCAGTTCACAGGGTGCAGAACAAGTTGCCAAGTGTCTGATGATAGAACCTGAAACAATGGCAGGTTTTAATTACTTTCAAGTTTCTCATTCCCAAGATAATACATAGTGGTTTAATGACTGAAATGCCGTAGAAACCATGCATCTTTTTTCTAGAATGGAGATGGGAACACTTTGAGAGCCACACAGGATCTACCTTTGAGAGAACAGAGAGGGCAAAGGGAAGTCATAGGGGACCATGGGAGGAAAGGCCTAGATATGGGATAAAATTTTAACAGGAAAAGGAACTATGTATGACTCCTTGGATTAGAATACCCTGAATTTTTCAGGTGAAACGTTTCTACCCAGCAGTGAACTAGGTGAAGGTATGGTAGGCACAGAAATCTCCTGACAGAATTTCTCTTGAGAAATTTCTTCCTTCATTTTTAACAAGGAGATAAATCAAATATAACATCAGATCAGCACCTGCTGTTGTTACCTGTTTACTGGCAGAATTTCCCAGTACAGATGTGACTGTAACTGTAGGAGACTTTTTAGAATCTTGGGGATCTTTCCAGATTCCTGTTTGTCTTTCCCTGGCTGGAGAGCATAGGTTTTAACAGATGTAACAGCTAGTTTATAGATACTATGTTCTGTTGTACTGTGCGTGTAGTTGGTTTTTTGGTTTTTTTTTTGTTTTTTTTTTAAACTATGAATTTTTATCACAAAAGCTGTTCATACAACAAATTTTGCTTAAATGTAAAATGGCAGTCTAAAGCTCTTTCTTTCCTTTCTTCTTGTATTAGCACTTTGTCCTCCAGGCTGCCAGAAGAGTATGCAACTTTTAAAAGTGCATCTTTATGGCAGAAAGGATCTACCTGTCCATCAGTTTCCTTACATTAAAGTAATACCTCTTCCAACTTTATTATCAGGACGTGCTTTTCCCCAGTGGCCCTGGACACTAACATGGTGCTAAAAGAGGCAACATGTCCGTCCTCCCTCACCCCATTCTTTGGCTCAAGATTAGCATGCTTCAGAGTCTCTAAGATTTTAATAGGACATCTAAAAAGTTTGAATAGTCCTCACAGAACAGATGTTCCTTCAAAGCAATCACAGAATGCAAAACATACTACAAGTGTGCGATTTATATTTTGCTGCATAAAATATTCTAAATTTTGCCTTTGGAGATGAGTATACCATTTTCAGAAATTCCATTAAATTGTTCATAAAATAGACTCTGATTCTGAAAATGCAATACTATTTTTAAAATACACATTTTTACTCCTGTGTGTTTTTCTTTCTTGCCAGTAAAAAACACCAAACTCAAGAGTTCAAGTTGGCATTGCTAAATTTATCTTCTGGATATTGTGGATGCAGTATTAAGCACTTAAATAACAAGCTCCATCCTTCCAGAACACAATACAGGAAACTGCATAGCAGACTCAGCTTACCTTCTAGAAAGGCACGTGTAATGCAATCAGGTTGAGTTGACCTGGGTTTTTCCACTCAAGCACAGCAAAATGTTGGCCTCTTGTTGAACTTCTGTCCACAGCTATTGGTCTCAAACAACTTCTGGAGAGTGGAAAAAGTACATCAGCACTACTAAGCTGCTTTTTGCCTCCCAGATAAGCTGTGCTATACATACTTCTCTCTGTTCCCTTAATCCCTTCAGTGTCTCACCTAATGCAGTCTTCATTGATTGAGCTTTACAAACACTCCTTGCAAATGAACATTAACGAAACTCTGAAGGGCATTATCGTTTGTGAACAAGACCTTCTCTCAGACAGTTTTCTTCAAGTAAAGGAGGTGAATTAAGGACTTTTGAAGAAATATTAAACTGTGTTTGTGCCAAAGTAAAAGATTCTCAAAACTTTCCATTAATCAAGACTTATGGTTTAACAGAAGACTGAGATCCTCAAAACTTTCCATTAATCAAGACTTATGGTTTAACAGAAGACTGCAAATTTGACTGAGCAGAACTGAAAAGCAGTAAATCTCCAAAAGTACTCATCCACCACAGGATTTTTCAGCTTTCTTTCCATTAGCCCCTCAGTAAGGTCATTTTCAGAACCCAAAAACTTGGCCTTCAGGAGTTTCTTGCTCCTGACTGTCAACTATGGTATTATCAAGATTGTAAAAAAGGGGAAAAAGATGCCTTGCAATCTTAGAGGAAGTTACACTGTTTCATTTTTGAGGATTACTCATAATTTCATCTCTTGTCATTCTCTTGACATCCTCTTTGTCATTGGTTTGATTACTTTTTCTTTCGTCTGAAAAACTCTCATTTTAAGACAAATTCCAATTCCACCGTCCAACTAAAGAGGAATGGTCTTTCCTTTCATAGATAACCTCATGCATATCATTGCTTGAGACAACAAAGTTATCTGTAAGCCAAGGACTTTGCAAGTCTTCTTAAGAGACTGTGTGACAGAGATGGAAGAGAGGAAGTCTGAAAGCTGTTAGCAGAAATAAGACAGTTGATTCTTTTAGTTACTGTAACTGGAGAAATTGACTCTCAGCTGGTAAGAGAGAGTTAAACAGCATTACACTCAACAATGACTATTATTTAAATGTAATGACAATTTGTATTTTTTCCTCACACCATTTGGAAACAGCTTAAACCAAGCGCAAACATGGTTAGCCAGTTCTATTTCCCAATTCAGTCAAATTTCTTCCTTCAATGTCAGTATTTCATGATTCAAAACTTATTATGACATCCATATTAACAATGTAAACTTATCCTATAGTCAGAGTCCAAAACAAATTTAGATGTTTCAAATTTGTAACTCAATCTAAAGTCAATAATGTACATACAAAATATGCATATTATTGAAAAGATGCTCAACATTACAAAAGTCCATGCTGAATGCTTTTCCTGTCAAAATATAATTTAAAAATACAATAATTATCAGCATAAAAACAGTGGGATTGCACAATATAAAAATTGCTATTTTTCACATTTTTCATTATACCATAACAGTTCTTAATGTTTTTTAACCTAGTATTTGTATATCTGTTTCACAGAGAAATTTATCTCATCAGGTAGGGAAAAAAAACCCCAATTAAACAGCTGAGAACTGTGTAAACATTTCCTTGATCACAATTTGGCTAACACAATGTATGATAAAAGCTGGAAAATGTAATCATATGGTTTTGCTCTTTCTCCAGGCTGTTGTATGTTAAAGACTTCACGTATACTGCTAGATCACACGCACTCTTTGAGGTTTTCTGATTGTTCCATGTTTAGTGGGTTGTTTATGTGAGGAGTTACCTGTAGATGCATAGCAGCTGGAAAGCTTGAATTCATCTCCGTGGTAGCAACCACATTTTCACTGGAACTATCAGTTACTTTGAAGACTTGAATGTAATTAAGATGGAGGTAGAAAGCATAAAATATTTTTTTATTAGAATGTAGGGTGATACATCCAAGTGCTGTGGAATTAATATACAATGGTATTTTGAAAGACAACTGGTAGACAAGAGTAGAAGTAATTTAAATCTAAGTCCTAGTACTGAAGCTATTTAATTTCTGACTAAATAAGATCGTTATTACTAAAGGAGGTTTTCATGGCAACAGTCTGTGATTATTTCTTCTAAAAAGACTAAGTCACTACACTATTTAGTACTGAAAAAAGGAATCAAATATTTCTACAATTTGTGGGCATATTGATGGAAAATCAATGGAGAAACTATCATAAAAGTATATTTTATTTGCTCATTTATTTCGTTTTCTTTAGAATCTAGGTTTCAAAAGTAAAAATCACTTATAAAATACTTTAAAGACTGTATTAATCTCTAAATGTGCATTAACCCTGGTACAAAGATCCTATTTCTTGTAGAACTTTCTATTTTATTTTTAATACCATATTTTCAAATGAAACACAGTATTTCACTTCCTCCTCTCTCCTTTTATTTGAAGTTTTACACAGGAAGGAGCTGATATTAGGCAACACAATGTTTCTTCCTGGAGAGACAGACCAAGTGAAGCTAAGTCTTCAATTCCATTTCTGTATCCACTATGTACACATCTTCTATTTAAGATAAGACTTTTCATTGTGATTTTAGTGGGCATCATTTATAAAGTGATTCACTGTCAGTTAAAGAAAGTTCATCCAAGGTACGTTATTTGTTCAGCTGATTCTTTAAATCACATTAAATGCTTTTATTTTGTATTCTGCTATTCAAGTCTTGCAGTTTTTCAGTAATAATAAAACAGGTTAGAGTTGCCAACAAACTCCTGCACTTCATATATTTGTAAATACTATCATTTTTAAAAGTGTACTTGTGAAAAGAAAAGTTTAATTTTTAATATGTCTTTTAGACTATGGTTTGGTAAAAGCAGTTAATGTTTAAAAATAATTTTTCTTTTAAAACATTGTAGAAAAAAATATTAATCCCCGAATGACAATGTTTTTTACTGACTTCAATCATCCCTGGCTACGATCTTGCATTCCTAAAAATATACTATCTAGACTCAGTTTCAAAATGAAATATATATTTAGCATTAATTTCACCTGTTCTTTTTCATAAGATACATACCGCATTATACTCTATGCATTCATATACTTCACATGTACAAATTACAAAAGGGACTTGTGAAAGCGTGTAAAATCCAAGATACAAATTATTCTAGGAACTTGTATCAATTCAGAAGAGACAATGAAGGAAAAAGGCAGGACATAATTCAGATTTAAAACTTATTTCAGTTATTAAAATGAAAGAAACACAATTAGAATGACAAAAACCCAGACAACAGCACAAGACCCACTTAAAAAGCTCCAAGCTCACAAGATCTACTCAAAGAATATGAGCACTTTGTCAGCCTAAAAATATGATTTGTTAGCAAAAGTGAACCTGTAAAACAACACTGCAAGCGAATCACAAAGTAAGCAGAAAATCCATTATTCAGAATTCGAAAGGAAATCAACAAAAGTTTAATCAATGGTTTTTTTTTTTTCAATACACTCCTTGAAAAGGTTTATTGCATGTTGAGTATTTGAAGTACCTAATGAAATATTCAGGATGAGCACAACGTCATAGGAAGAAGCCTTCCCTGCAGCTAAAACAAATCAGAGAGAGAACTGAAAATATTTCTGGGTAAATGAACTCTTAAAATGAAAAATGGGACAGCTGAGTAGAGAAATAGCACCACTTAGGAAAGAATCAAAATATCCTGAGAATGCTATTCAAAAAAGTTTCATTGTATTGTCTCATAGCAAGATTATACTGCCCCAGATTTTTTCTCCCAAGTTGTGGTGAATGTAGGTCAGATTTTAAATCATGCTGCTTGTTGAACCATTTGGTTTGTTTTTATGCAGGTTGTGATGATATCCCATGGTCCAATCAATTCTACCATTGCTCTATGCTGTATTTCTTTTCACAGCTGAATGGCCATTAGCTCAATTCCAAATGGATTTTTCAGAGAAGGGGCTCTGCATGACAAACGACAAATACTGTTATCTGATGCACAACAGGAAAATTCATTTTGAGATAGTTCTTGGGATACCTGGTGAGTAGGTTACAGTCCCTGAAAGTCTGAAGGAGAAACCATGTGGAATTTTCCACCAAGGCAAGCAAGGATTATGTTTAGCCAAAGAGAGCAAACCAGCAGAGAGATCAGTAAATCAGTCTGAATTGGCCCACTCAAGACACTGAGGCAGCCTAGATCCAAAGAAATTTACTGTCCTTCCAGGAACGAGAAGGCAGCTAGGGAAATAACTATGATTTGCAGTGTAAATACTCTCATCTTTCTTCATTCATAATAGAATTCAAGCTAACAATTTGATCCTAAAGATTTTGTTTAGTAAAGAGATGTGGAATGATGTTCTGTACAGGGATGTTAATCACAAAGTTTGGAAATGCAACAACTGAAAAGAGATATTTTGTAGCACTTTCCAACATGGACAGTTACCTATCTGCACCAGCTCTTTATAAGCCACAATATGCTGAATTTATGTTTCTTTTTTCCTTTTTAGCAGGTTATTTTTCTCTGCTTTAGTTCCTTTCTTACAACAGAAACAATAAAAAAGATAACAGTGTTTACTATTTAATAGGATTTTATATTTAATTTATTCCTTCTCTTTTTACTTCATCTTTCTCTACTTGTGACTTCTTTTGCTTCCTTTTCTGAAACAAAAAAGAAACTCTCCAAAGACTGTAAAAGACATTTGACTCCTGATTCTAGTTCCATACATTATTGTACATGTAAGTGGAACTGAGTCAGTGAATCCACATGCCCTTTAAACTGATCTATTTGAAAGATAAATGACATCTCTTATTCCACCCCATTCTGGTCCTACCTCTCCACTTTAAGTGAAATTAGAAAATCTCTCTTTTAACCCATGGTCTAACAGCATCTAACACACAGCACTGATGATGATGGTCAATCATAATTTACTCATACACAGTTAATATCCATTTTTAAGCTATCTTTGTCTTAAAAATCCTCAAAGGAAGGCTACACCTATGTGGGGGAGAAGTGGAGAGGAAGGTTACTTCAAGAAAGAAAAAGAAAATCTATATTCAAGGCTGTGAAATTAAGCTTCTAAATAATTATTTATAAGCTCTAGCAGAGCCAAATAAATAACCCTGAAGATTTAATGCATTTTATATTTTTAAAAGTTTTTAAGACACTGATATTTCTAAAATTAAATTCATATCATTTTATCTGAAGTCTCTAAATTTGTTCTCTAACTTTAGCAGACAGCTGTATACAAATGAAATTGTTCTGAACACTAGGAGCTGTTCCTGGGAAGTGATATTTCCTTGGTCTGGTGTCCGATCTGATTCCTTGGTGGCTGGGTTTCCACCTCCTCTTGCCATGGCAAAATTGACTTTTCCCCTTCTCTGCTGTTTCTGTGACTCACTGGTGTTAACTGAGCCTTTGCAGAGAAGAGAGTGTGCCTAAGATACCCACAATCCCATTTAGTTTTCTAAGTGAATAATTTCTCACTATTGTGCATGCCAGGAGGAGATAAGGGACTCTTAGATGATATGGAGACAAGATACAGAAGGTTTTATTGTTGTTAGATGCTTCTGGAGGTGGCAAGGGATTCCAAGAAAAGAGGAAAAGTTTTAAAGTTATGATTTATACTTGAATGATTCCTGAGTAAATGCCATAAATTCAATTAAAAGGTATGTTAAAGGGAAAAAAATATTTTACCCATTAGACTGTGTCATGATTTAGACAAATACCCAATTTGAAACCTGAAACATGTGACTTAACCAGCATCACTGATAATATGAAAGGAATTTTTTTCCTTTATTCTATGAATTTAGAATAAATTAAAAAAACAAGAAGGATGCATAGAAAGCTACAGAAAATACCTACTAGCTCACACATGTTACAATAGTGTTGTCACCTGGGGCACTGATCACCATCACAGTAATGTCAAAATTATAGTCCTGATTTATTAAACCCTTTGTCTGAAATAAAAACATAAGAAGTTTGTGTGCAGCCAATAAAAATTGGTAGCTTTTAAAATAAAAGAGCTGATATATTCCCATCTAAATTATCAGGCTGGAGCATGTTGCTGGGGATGGTGTATGTATTCAGTGCTACAGGCACCAACTACTGCAGTGGTGCCATTTCAGAGATATATCCAATATCCCATAAATACCAAACAACTGCTGAAAAAGCAAGTTGTTGGAGCAGGAAAAAAAAGCATGAACAGAAAGTTCACTCTGAAAATATAATTCTAAATTTTAATTTATGTCATTCTTAGACTATCATGATGGGGGAGTAAAGCTGAAAATGATTTCTACTTGATGGTAACCAAAGTTTTTAAGCAGCACAGTTTGATCACAGAAATACACTTTGCAGAGGAGAGCATACTTTACTGAATAGTTTGAGAAGTTTCTGAGATATTCAATTGGACAAACAGATTATTTTAAAAGAGTCTTCCTAGTGGAAATATTTCACAATTCTTCCTTGTATATGAGGAATTTCCTCGTTTGTATTTCCTTCAGCAAGACTGCTGTGCAGCAAAGAGATTGCAGATGGGGGAGAGAATACCATGCAATTGCACTGGTTTTTGACTGTGTAAAGACAGGTTATAACATAAACCTACAGGTTTTCTATCAGTTTTAGAGAATTTCTTAGAAAGGAAACTATGGCTTTGGTAGTGAATGGAAACTGAAAAACCTAACATGTTCAAGGATGAGTTCAGAATGAGCAGGTAACACATTCTTCAAGTTCTTTGAAGATGTAACTGTTAATATAGATAAGGGAAACTAAGAAATAGCACTCTGAAATAATCAGATAGCCTTGCACCACTTCCTTCTACATCAAAAGGAAAAATAGTTGAAGCAGAGAGTTACTGTGAATAATGTGTAAGATGAGCCTAAGTTACAAAACTGAATTTCTGGTAGCTCCACACTTGAAGTTGAACACTGAAATATTTCTATATTTATCCAAGCACCAAAAAAAGCAAACTTTATTTCTTTTTTTTTCTTTAAACTTACATGTAAGTTATGATCAAAATATGATATGAAGTTTTTAAACCAAAAAGCATTGTTTTCTCAAAATAGCTGATCTGGGAGACAATGATCTTGGACAATGATCTCTGCATTGTGAAGAGAGGAGTATGCAATTAGATTATGTCCCATTAGCAAATGGTCCATGAGAACGGAACAACTCACCATATTTGTATGTCACCTGGACATCAGCCTTGCTTGTCCCGGGTCAGGGCAGACCTAAGAGCTCTACTTTGCTTTTAAAATATGACCAACATTTCACACAGCTCTGATATCAAAACTTTTCACAGCTCTACTCAGAAGATCCCCTTCAGAGTCAGTATCTGACATCACCAGCCACTTACCATCATAGCCTGTTGTGCTCTGCTTCTGTCACTGTTAGGTAGGTGGCTCATCCCAGCATTAAACACTTAAAAGGCACTGATATGTTTGTTTAATTACAATTGCATATGGCTATTCATCTGGGTTTATCTGATTTGCAAAGAATTTATCTCAGAAGTTGCCATAAAATTTGCTTTGCCTTCCTTGGAGCTTTCCATCACTGAAAGGACATCTTCCAAATCACAGTCCTGAGAGATGAGGTTTTCCTCATTTCTTCAGGGATTTTTAAATTATTATTTAATTCTCCAATTATTTTAAATTTCATTTTAAAGTTCTTTAATAACTTACCCAATTAATGTCTATTCTACCAAAATTATTTTTACTTCTTTGATAATTTTTTACATAGTTGGAAAGTGATTTGGTCTTTACTACATTAATTAATAACACAAATTAAGAGATTCTCCTCTTTTGTCAGAGCTGATCAGTCAATCAAGGACAGGTGAAAGTCTTAATTCTAGATTGGATTAGATCCAGTTCTGAATATTTAAATTGAACAAGGCTATTTAGACTTCTGGTTTTATTCTAAACATCTTTAAATCAAAGACATCAAAGGTTACCCATGAGATGTGCAGGCTACAAAGTTTCTTTAGGTAACATCCACCATCTCTCCAATGCTGAGGGGAAAACTGAGAGCAGAGCCCTGTCTCCCTTCTCAGCCTGCACACACACACAGCTGATGGTGTGTGTGCACACTCACATGCACATCTCTCACTTGCTAAAAATGCCCACCTTGCTTTTTCCCCCACTTTCTTGGAAGGATTTTTATTTAATGGAGGAGAAAATCACAGTGTATTTTTATTTGTCAAGTAAGTTAAAAAAACTCAATTTACCCTCATACACAAAGCCAACCAACTTCAAGTCTCCTTCTTCACTTCTCCAGGTTCCATATGCCAGTTGTTCCTGCCAAGTGCTGCACTCCTTTTGCCTACTTCAGTTCCCTGGGGAGAAGTTCATACTCCCATGCAGGAGTTCGTTATTCTCCAGAGAAAGATCCCTTTGCATTTATTCCAGTCCACCTATGAAAGAGGTTGGAAAACACTGTGTAACCCTTGTGGAGGTTATACTGTGGAAAGACCTACTGTTTAATGGAACACAGTATCCTAAAACAACTTAGAGGTAATAGGAGGAAGGAATACAAATGGATGGAAAACACATGAAGCTCTCCTTTATCTACTTCCAACAGGCATTAGAAATGGAAAAAAAAAATCAGTCTTTCACTTTTTATTGCTGAATTTAAAATATGTGGGTCTAAATTAGATGCCCTTGCTCCCTATTGCTTTATGTAATAGATAGAGAAATTTTAATGGACTTACTGATGTCCCAAATTAATTTAGTTTCCTAGTGATCCAGTTAAATGTATTTTCAAACTGTCGAGATAGCTTAAAAATCAATTTTGATATCTCCCTGAGCTCTAGCAGTTCCTATTTGCTCTCCCAAACCAGCTGGGAAACAGGTGGAACAGCAAGCTTTTTCTCATCTCGGTATGGAAGAAGAAATTTCTAATAACAATTCTTTCATTTGTGAATTTCTTCATATTCTGTAGCAGCTGACTAGAAATGAGTGTCATTATTCAAAACACACAGGGCATAGTTCAGGGTGCATATGATGCATTTAAAAATCACACACACACATTCCTCCACTTCTTTTCTCTCATAAAGTGTTGTTACACCCTTGGTGTCTACACCCAACACGACAGAAGTTCAACACTGCCAACAGTGTGATAACATCAGAAGCGTCACTTGCAACTAATTCAGAAGTCACTGATAGAAGCAAAAATGATGAAAAAAATTAATAACCATGTGACAAAGTAAAAGTTAGTGGTATCTTAAATACTGGATACAATGATGAAAAATAGATCACAGAGCACTGTGGATGTCTCTTTGAAAAATGAGGTCATAGCAATAAAGCTTTAAGAACCCAAAGCATGATAAAATGGCAAAGGCTTAATCTTTATACTCACTTTCTATACACTTTTGCTTGACTGAAGGAGGTTTCATTTTGGCTTTACATAAAACTACATTCCAATATAATTTCTGCAACAATGTGAAATTTATTGATGATAAATCAGATTGCCTATGTTTTACAGGAGATACTGTTCTCTAGGTTTATGCTCTTCAAATTCAATAGTAAATACAGCTACATATAAATACAGAGGAAAATGATTAAAATATTTTCTGTTAGCTCACATATTTATAATCCTAAACCTGTAGCTGACTTATTTAATGAATCACCTTACTAATATACCGTGGGAACCCACAGAGCGAAAAATTACGGAGCTGTTGAGCTCTTCTGATGATTAGTACTTGTGCAGTACAAATCTTGTAGATTACATCTCCAGAGGTCTTGCTTCATGAGATTGCAGTATAAATAGCTGGTTTCTTCAGAATTACTTGCTGGATTCTTTAGGGATATATTAGCATATCAACTCTAAGTCACTGTATACTGCTTGTGACCTTCTTTCTGAAGCAGGAAACTTTGCTCTTAGAAAAGTTCTCTTGAAATATAAACTAGGGTGGTATGGTCATACCAATTCTCAAATTTATCAATTTGTTGAACTGTTTTCATGTACAATTGTTCATATTTTTTATCTAGCAATAAAAATGAAAGTATAAAAATAGTCTCATTCTGAATTTTCTGTGGTTTTTTAGTGTTGAACAAAACCAAGAATTTATAGCAGAGTAGGGTGAGATTCAGCCTACAAGCCATGTTCCTTCTTTACACATTAGCAAGTATTGAGTACAAAGAGTCTCCTGCCATTGAACATTGATAATTTTCCTAGCAGGGCAAAGAAATCTCTATCAACCTTGATGAAAAGTATATATTCATTATTCTGAATTGCATTTATAATCATCTTCATTTTAAACTTCCTTCTTTTCTTTGACACGGCCTGTTTTCATTAAAACCTCCTGTTGCTGTTCATTTCCACACTACACTCCAGAACTCCATTTCTAGGCAGGGAACACCACAACCATAAAAACTTCAAGGGACTGTTGAATGGCTAAGTTTCCCATTTGCAGGACAAATGGACACATCAGTATGTATAAAGAAAAGTAGGCAGAGTCTCAGTTCCAACCCACATGGACTACCCCTATTGCTCCTTGACCAAATTCAAGCAAATCATTCCAGGGCAAAACAACATATTCACTTTCTTTGTATTTCTGAGAGGAACACTATGCTAAACAACTGACTGACTCTTCTCCCGTATTTAATTTGGATTGAGCAATGGGATTATTGCTTTGCAGAACACTGACAGAAAACAAACCAAATGCACATACACACGAGTCCAAATGGAATAAAATCCTCATCCTGGCTATTGCAAAATCTAGATACATACTTGAGTAATAATGTACTTTTACCCATTCTTTCCAAAGTTTTTGGACATATCTCAAGTGAATCAGCCACTCCCTATTGCTAACCAAGATGCCTCCAGTACACAGGGATACCAAAAGTTATCCAAATACCACCAGGAGATGACAGATGACCAAGATGTTGGCTGGGAACAGCTGGCCTGCAAATGCAGGCTCAGAGCTAAGCCATTGTGCCTGACCCTTGCTGGAGCTCTAGCTAGGCTTTCTGCAGGGTGACCAAGCACACGAGCTCTCTGCTCTTCCCTCTAGCCAGGCTCACACATCTAAAGTCTGTCTCTAAAGATCTACCTTCATTCTGGTTATGAGGCTCTCCAAGCAACATAGTAAGAACACATCTTGGTTGGTACGAAAACATAATTAAAAATGTGAAAATGAGAAAATCTTTTGTTAATAACTTTTTGATTGATTAGATCGGTTTTACTGTTTGATTGGTTTTGTTGAGTTTGTGATCTGGAGGGTTTTTTCTTCACTTTTAGAGCAATGGGCTGATGCTGTTAAAAAATAATTTGACTGTTGTTATTGTAAAGCAGAATTTAAAATTACAGTGGATTTTACTATAAAAGATCGGGCCCAGATTCAAACTTCACTTATATGGCTATCAATATGGAACAAATCTGATGTAATAAATTATCCCAGCTACATTAATGACAGAACTAGATCTCACACTTCACAGCTGCAATGTTATTATATATGCTACTTTCTCCCACCAGCAAAGCCAAAAATTTAAAAGAGAAATCTTAAAATTTGAAATGAAATCAAATGAAGTATATTATACAGCTATTAAACATAATTACTTTTTTCCAACTTCTCATACAGTGTTTTTATTGTTGTAGTCTCAGGTACGTTTCTGTTGGCAGGAAACACCAACACATTTGAAAAGCTTTGCATTAAATTGCCTTTCTATGCCATTCTGCATGCTTGGCCTAAACAGAATAATTTTTTCCCCCTTAACTTCTCTAAACCACATGGAAAGAAAGAAATTATAAAACATTATTTCCCATATGAATTATCGCATTTCTTGTGATTAAATTTCAGGCAGTTATAATGTTATCTGTTTCTTTTGACAAGTACAATTATTGTTGGCATGTGCACCCAAATTGTATTTCACTTTCTGAAAAAAGAGCTCATTACAACCGGGAAAGTCTCTAGTAAAAGGAAGGCATAGGAAAAAGTACTTTATAAATATTGACTTACCCTTAGTACCTGTCAGCAAAAATGCAAATGGTCACAAATCACAGCTGAAAAGGAAATACAATAAAACCCAGAAACAGATAGTAATACATACTGGCAACGGTAAAGTGATTTCCAGATTCCCATTTGTCCAAACTTAAAAAAGCCTAAACAAAACAAAGAAATTCTAGATGGATGTTTTGTTTCATAATTAACATCTTTAACATCTCACACACACACACACATTATATATATATATGTATACATTTATTCTGTATCATTATAGGCTAGACTATTTTATTGATGTTGGTTTTTCATTTCTGATCTGAACCCTTCTGCTGTTGCTCATTGTCAAGAAGGAAAATCTTTACAGGGGTGACACTGAGCAGTTAGTTAGCAAGTGGATCATTTCTTCTTGGAGAAATGGTGTTCCAAGACCTTCAGAGAACCAAATATCATGTTTCTTGATGCCTTAGAAATTAGCCTACTGTTCCAGCAATAAGATTGGAAACATAGAATAACATTTCTGAGCCCACTGGAGAAAGAGTTCTTTTCAAAATTAGAATTTAAGTTTATTTATAATGACAGTGATCCCTATGGTCACTACAAAACAGAGCCTGGGGAGAAAGAGAAAGAGGGGTGTGGTGCAGGGGAGAGAGTGAGTATGCATTCACTGGTGCATTCCCTTCCCACACAGGAAATAATTTCCTTTGAAGTTTACGGTGATCACTGTGTGTCATTGTCGGCAGTGGCTTAGCACAGTTCACATCCATTTGCCCCCCTCTCAGCTCCAAGCCTCCAACCAGGAGAACCAGGAATGTCTCCTGACTCCTCAGCTGAAACCTGAGCTCTGCTGAGATCTGTTCAAGTTTAGCACTTCACTAGGATCAGACCTCTTCAGTCCCCATTGAGCCTCCACGTGAAACATTTTGCATTCACGCAGCTGATCAGCCAAAGCAAACTAGAGGAAGACACATCCTGCGCAATGGATTTTCCAAGTATGTACACTGGCAATTTCTGTAGAAATCCCTGAATTAATTTATGATTCAAGTCTCAAGCTGGCTCATTGTTTTGTTTCTGTTATGAGGGTCTCTTTTTTTTTTTTAAACCCCTCACAGATACAGAATTAAGTGGCTCATAGACATGTCATGTAGAGAAAGAATTCAAAATACTACTTTATTCTTTTGCCTTCTGCCTTCCAGTCTTTTTTTTCTCCTCCTGAATGCAGAAGCCAGCTTCACATACAATGCTGACACAAAACAATTTTAAGTTTCTTTTCCCAGAAATAGCTTGTTGTTACAGGACAGAAAAAGAAATTATTCAACTTCATATTTGTTTTATTTATAGCAGTTCCAGGCTTTTATTGACATTATTATGGCAGAAGCATAGCCATTTAAAACAGACTTCACAGATTTTAGTTAGTGAAGTCATCTGGGCTTTAACTACAGGTATAAGCATTTATATTTAAGTGTTACACGGACAGCAAGTGCTGGCTTCATTTTTACCTACATGAAGACATTTAGAAAACACTGATTATTAAAAAAAAAAAAGGCAAAAAACCTACTCATGACATTTTTTCCACACATCCTACTCACTCTAATATATCAAAGGTTGACTGAAGAACAAACCTATGGAACAAAAAATACAAGAATGCACATTTTATCAAATATATAGTGAAACGTGGGGCAGGAAGCAGGTCAGTTGTAAAGGTAAAGAATGATAGATGGTAAGAAATATGGGGAAGTTACCCTGTTCATTTTGCCTGTTAGATGAATCCTGTATCCTGCAGAATGTCTGTAGAAATGTTTCATGAGACCTGGGAAAATTCAGGGGTATAGTTTGGGAGAAGAACTGCACATGTGGAACTTGGGAGACATTTCTAGGGATATTTACAAGAAGCCTCAATCTCATCCTAAGACAAATCAGGAGGATTTCTGCCACTTTAAAAGGGAGTGAGATTGATCCTTTCGGTGTCCTGACAAGGCCATGTGGAAAAAGGTTGTCCTTAAACTTATATGCCAAATGGGAAAAAGTAAAGCAGGTGAATTTAATATTACAGAATATTTCAATAAAGCACTTTCACTCAATATAAACATCCAAGAATGAAAGCACCACAAAAAAAAAAAGCTATTTTTTTAATATAACTATCTTTTAAAAATGTAAAATAGTCTAAGAAAATAGTATCAAAATTTGCAAGGAGAACAAGAATAAAAGATAACTGAAATTCACCCAAGGTGAAATTAAAAGAAAACAGGACAACAAAGACCAATTTTATCAAGTATAAGTGAATAATCAAGAACAATAGTAGTAATGACAATAGTTTTAAATATGGAATACTCTGAAAAACAGAAAGGAATTTAAAGTTCCTAAGTGAATCAGAAGCAGACTGAAGAATAAGAAAGAGGTTGTCTCTCCATTATAGGAGTGAGAAAAGAGAGATATTCCCACACACAGAGCAATCTCCCTGCAGGAAGATCTCTGATTATAGTACACACACCTAGCTCTTTAAAAGTCAGAAAATTAACTGGATGTGGCTATCCCATCTTTAAGCAGGAATTCTATGGTGAGTCTGGCTTAAGTGTTCTTGTAACTACTTTTTAAGATCTACAGTCTTAGACTATGTCTTGGTTCCATGTAAAACACAGTTCTGTCTCTTGCTGTGCTCATTTATCAGCATTAAAACATATTCATTTAAAATTTGAGATAGTCTCCCTGCTTGTGCAGCTTGTGTTGGACCACATGCCACAGGAAACCTGATTCATGTCACAAACTCACTATTATGTCCATTCTACATCTGAAAAAAATTACAGTAGGAGATTCCATGAAGAAATGTTTGTTCAGCTTAACGACAAAAGTTTTTCTCTTTTTATTTTTCCCATTATGTTGAAAATGTAAACATTAAAGCAGAAATTCTTCTACTTTATACTCCCTTATGTACCTCTACTCCCCCAGAAATAAAATCTCCTTGGTTCCCTGAAGCATAAGGCCAGAGCTGTGTGTCATATTATTGTACTTGCTTATTTCAAAATTGCTTATTCCTCTTGCTTTGGCACTCAATCCAAAATAAATGAGCGATTTTATATTGCTCCTGAATGTTGATGTAGGTTGTACTAGCAGCAAGCTGCAATACATTTTGGCAGTTCTATGGAAATCCTCCAAAGGTTGCGTTTAATATTTCCTGGGTATTTATTTAGGCAAAATAACTAAATATCAGCCATGTGTTTCCATTTATTAACAGTCCCTCAAGAGCACAGGCAATTAATGTTTTTACTTAGTGACTTCTCCAATTTGCTTTTAAAAATGTTTGGTTTGGGGATTTTTTCTTCATTTCTGTCTATTGCTATGTATTTATTCTAGCAAGGGCATAGTTTAAAGAGAGGAGACGTGAGACTTGTATTTGTCAAAATTCCATTTAGTCCATTGTCTCAAGTAGAGCGTTTAAGAGTTTCACTGTCATCAGAAATAAGATTTAATCCTAGGTAGGATGGTGCATCATGCCAGTTTTTCAAAACAGCTTTTATGCCATAATTTCTTAAATTATTTTAGATATCTGAAGATTTATGGAGTTGTCTCAAGATGAAGACAAAGATCTTGAACTTGCTTTCACTTTCTGACCTAAGCCAGAAAAATAGGAGGGATGGGATGGGCCAAAGATGTTTACAAAAAGTTGTTTTGCTGGAGAGATACGCTTTATGAGTGTGCAGTGTGTTATTCAGCATGCTTCCTAAATGCTGAATTTTCACTATCAAATCAGAAGATTTGCACAACAACCCTGTTCAGAAATGGCAAGAAGTACATATATAAGCAAGACCTGTGATAAGTGCCTCCTTGCATATCCTCCCTATCACATAGCTCAAAATTCAGAAGGGAAACAATTATTAGAAAATTAAACTTCAGTTAAGGAATGGGGTGTTCTTAAGCTTCAGCACAACACAGAATGAGGTATAAAAGATGAGTGTGGTTAACATACTAACTGAAAGCCTTTGTACTTTTCCTTTGTTTTTTTTAGCTAGAAATTTTAGATTTCTTAATGGCAAACAATTCTTGTCAATTCATAAATAACTCTATACATAAAAACCAGAAATCATTAATAGTTTCATCTAATAGGATATCTCTGATACTATAGCAGAAAAATAAGATCACACCTGGTGAACCTGTCATTGCTCAGAAAGAAACAAAAAAGAATTCCTTGTAACAATAATATGTCACTATTTTCATAAAAATATAATAATCCTCTTGAAAACAATAGTTGCTAAGGATAGAGGAAAACTGACCTTACTGGAATTCAGCCCTGAGTTTGTTATCAAATTATTTATGCCAGAATGCAGGAAACTTCTTTGCATTACAAGCCTGAGACAAATGAAGAGAATACTATCCATCCCAGGTACCCAGGAAAAGTTCTGCAGGGGTTGGAGCTATGCATGACATTAACTATTCCATCAAGATTTAGTATCTGTTATTAATAAAAAAATATTAATTCACCATAGAATCCTATTGCTTTCTGTACTATAAAAGTTAGCTATCGTCCTGTCTTGGTTAGATGACCAGCCAGCCCTAAAGATAAAAGTACTAAAAATGCAAATGGGGAATCGGGAGACTGAGATAAAGTAATGGCAGATTTATTAAGCAATTACTATATATTTTCTGCCTTTAGATGAAGAAAGAGGATTGATGGACTGCTGCACACCATATTGAATGGCATAATACAGTTAGCAATTGTAGTGCACAGATAGCAATGGAAATGGGTCCGAAAAGATTAGTCATGTATTAAAATAGACAAAGTACTCTGTCTAGCGATACATCGCTAAGAGACTGGAAGGAAATGAAGATGGAAATGAAGAAAGTTTTTTTGTCACACTAATCAAAAGCCTGAAAAATATTAGAACATTACAGCTACTCAGAAAATAGCCATAGAAGAGACTCTGGTGGCTTTACCCTGTCTGAAACAAAACTATCATAACACCCTCTTAATTCACAGCCAGGAAAAAGAAAAACTTTCTGGAGAATGAGCCTTCCAGCACTTCCTGAAATACCACAATGCATTTGCAATCTCCCAGACAGCAGAGTGCAAAACCAGAATTCTCCTGTGCTGTCATGGCATAAACTAACTTACCCTGATACTCCAGAAGGTTTTAGTGCATCCACTGATCTGTAGATCATGGCAACAAAATTTCTGACTTCTGGAAGTCCAGTGGCTTCAGAGCAGATAGCTACAAACCAAAGTCTGGCTTGAAGAAAGAGCAGAGGAAGAAAAGCTCAGTTGCCCTGAACCTTCAGTATCGACTTCTCCATACTATTACTTTGGCAGAGAAGTAAATGAAGGTTTCAGGAGTTTAATAGTGCATGCTCACAACCCATACGTAAAGATTCTCTTTGTATAAAATATTAATCCACCCTCCCATAAATGACAGACGATACAGTTTTAAGAAAGTGTTCTTAGAAGGAAAGTTGCAGGTCATACTTGCAGTGCAAAAACAGGTTCAATGTATTTATAAAGTAGCTGAAACTACTGAAGGAGGATGAACAGAGTTATAGACATATTAACATCAGATTTAGTATAAAGGGCATATTCCACATTGAATGAAAAACATGCTCTGACAGAGACCAAACATGACTTTTAGAAATAAATGTCATAAGTGACTTGTGGGAAATTTTTTAAGATCTTACCATTACAGCAGGCATGTGGAAATACTGCATACTTTAGTTTTTTAGAAGCATCTGATAAGAGCATACCTTGAATATCACCTAACAAAAAAAAGGCAAGAAGGAGGCATAACAAAAGATCCCAGGACTGCCTTGTCGGGTAAGAGCAGAGCTGAAGCAAACAGAAGCTGCTGACTGGTTTGCAGGCCAGGCCACACATCCTCATGAGGAAGCAAAGGAGGTGCTCTGCTCATCTCCTGAACTCCTCTGGGGGGATGCCAGGCACTTTGTATGTGAAGCAAGAGACTTCTGCAACAGACAGAGTTTTGCTCCCAGACAGGGACGTGAAGCTGACACAAATGAAGGGGAAGGGAGATGCAAGATACCGCACGAGTAAGAGCAAGAGAATTTACTTCCCCTCTGATGTTAAGCAATAAGTGAGCTGTGATTCAGTCCTCATCTGATCCCCGTTGTTTGCCAGGACTGTGCACTGCCCTCCTAGGGTCTGATGAGCTGTCAGAGTCATGAACAGAGCTGCACCAAATTGCCAAAGGTCGGTTTATAGGATCAAATAAATGTATTGGAAAGGAAGCAAAACAAAACAAAGAATAACAAATTAACCCAACCACCTAACACAAAACCAAAACACATCTTGCTGCTTTTGCCATAATTATTTTAAAAGTATGGTACTTTAATTAAATTATGGTCAGAGTAGGGAAACTGGTATTTTAAAATGCTTTGGAAAGATCTGCCATTTTGCATCCATTTAGAGAAACTGATTTGTTATAGCTTGTTAGGAAGTGGGGGCAACTGCTTGGCAAGAGACAGGATCACATAAGATGCATACAGAGAGAAAAAATGTGGGCAAGATGGCATTGCCACAGTAAGCAACAGAGTAAATACATTTTTGTAAGAAGAAGGTAAGAATATGGAATAAATCAGGCAAGTGGTATCAGAATTCCCTGGGAATGTTTTTTCCTAAAAATCCCACTGAATAAAGTTAAGCTTTTCAAACAAGGTACCTTGCAAAAATGCATAAAAGTAAAATCTTCCAAGACCTTATTTTGCACTAGTTTTCCCCATATAGCTTTAAATAAACAGGTGGACCCGTTTTTCTACCAGATATTACATTGTTTTGGGGATTTAGAATGTGTATAGTGAATAAATACAAGGGCTGTCTAGAGGCAGAAGCTGCTCCTGTGAACAAGGGCACAAACAGCACAGTGCCAAGCTGGATGCTGCTGCTGCCTCTGACAGGATCTCTGTCCACAGCACAGCGCTGTGCTGGCTCCACTGAGGCTAACCAAAGCAGACAGAGGGGGAATGCCATGCTAATGCAGATCTGCTGAACTCTGCCTGTAAGCAAAGAGATATAACTGCAGCAACACACTAACGTGAACTGTGATAGAATCACAGAATCATAGAATGGTTTAGATTGAAAATACCTTTAAGATCATCAAGTCCAACCTTTAACCCAGAACTCCCAAGGCCACACAAAACCATTCCCCAAGTGCCATATCTACATATCTCTTAAACACCTCCAGGGATGGTGACACTACCACTTGGCCTGTTCCAATGCTTTCAGTGAAGAAATGTTTCCTAACATCCAATCTAAACCTCCTTTACTCTTGTCCTATCACTTGTTAGCTGTGAGAAGAGACAAACTCCACTATAATATCCCTCCTTTCAGACAGTTGTAGAAAGCAACAAAATCTCCCCCAAATCTCCTTTTTTCTAGGCTAAACAACCCCAGCTGCCTCAGCTGCTCCTCATGGGACTTCTGCTCCATATCCTTCACCAACTCCATTGCCTTTCTCTGGACAGGCTCCAGCACCTCAGTGTGTTTTCATGTAGGGAGGGGCCCAGAACTGGACGCGGTACTTGAGGTGTGTCCCCACCAGCGCTGAGTTCAGGGGGACAATCACTGCCTTGGTCCTGCTGGCCACACTATTGCTGATTCAAGCTGACATCGTGCTTGCAGTCATTGATACTAAACTTCACAGCTGTATAGCAATATCTTTTCTACTTATATACACTCATCTTGAGATTGGAGTTTGAGTCCCTAAACAGTCACAACAGTGTCTAAAGCTCATCAGACTTGTGCTTTCAAGACATGAAGTTTGCAACGCAAGCTCTTCTAAAGAAGAAAGCCAGAATCTGTTCCAATATTGATGCTACTTGATGTCCCAGGTCTTCTATCTGGGAAGTGGAACTAATGGAATAATATCCATTTTCTCAGTACCATGAAAATTAGCTTATGCATTTGGATAGGATAGTGAAGGTTTACAGAAAAGCATATGGGTAATATAATTTTGTATCTCTTGGAAGGTTAGAATAACAAGCTAGATAAACTTGAGTGCTGTATACTGGGCAGTAAGGTTAAAAGGTTAACTAATGGTTCCTCCCTTTTAATTGCAAAGCACATTCTGCACGTTGAATAAGTCTAGTGACCTAGGGGGGTTAAGAGAGCAGTATGTGACCACATTAAGGTCATTGCCATTCATATGCTCAAAATGACAATGATCCTGAAATGATCCTGGCAGTAACCATTTTGAAGTATTTGACTTTGCAATTCTAGAAATAATGTCAAATTCTTTGAAAAGGCTTCCAGTTAGGCCATAACTAATTAAGAAAAGCCAGTCTGCCTCCTAATACATTTTTATGATTCTCTTCTCCTCATCCTCTACCCTTGCATTTTCGCAAGGAGCAGAAAATTCCCCTTGAATCCAAAATATGTAAATAAACCAAATGCAAAACTATTACCTTCCAGACATACAAAGGCCTGAAAAAATGTGTCACAGAGCCACTACAGTAGCAGATCTATGGCTGACAGGAAAGAAAAATGAAGCTTATATCAGGATAAAATAGATGTCCAGATATCTTTTTTCAGAGCCACTTTTTTTCCCTTGTCCCTATCCATTCTCAATGCAAAAATAAATAAATCTATGACTGTTCATGGTGATAATATATCCTAAATACTCTGCTCTCTGTCCCTCACATCACTGCTATTGGCTCCCAGTTGTAATCAAAACCATGAAGAAAAAAGCTCTGCTGTTATGGCAGACCTGGCTTCCACATGGACAAGACCTGAGATAGTTTTACCACGATTGCCTGGAAATGTAGTCATGTTAGTAAAAGCAGAATTTGTATCTTCTTCGCAGCACATTAAAAGGAAAAATCAATTGCTATCCAACTTCAGGTCCAATAGGTTCTTATTGTAACAGGTAACAACACAACTACATGTGACAATGAGTTTATGGCTGTCACTCAATTACAGTGTCAAGATATCCGTACCCACTAACAGACAACACTACTTTTACAATCAGTTTAACCACAAGAAAATTATAATCTCATCACCCATCAGCATCAATTGAGCATTGTGTCAGGTTGAAGAAATAATTAGTTTCTGCACTGGAATTCCCCAGGTAGAGTATATTAGCACACACATGCACAGTTTTCATTTGAGCATAAGCCATGTAAAACAACAAACATATGGGTGCAGAAGTACAGTGCACAAAATCCAGAAATAATTGAGCAGCTTTATATAGTCAGATCTTTTCATTACCCTCCTGGCAGCCTGTCACAGAAAACACAGATTTTATCTTCATTACTTCACAGGAAGTTTACCAAAGAGAAAAACTAAACCATTATTTTCATTTTGTTTTGCAGGGAAAGTGTCTGTATTACCTACTAAACATTATTTCAGGATATGAAATCTTTGTAGGTTTGTGTTTGCACCCCGAGAGAACACAGACAAAGCTGCAAGTTAGGCTCCTAAGCATGACTGCAGGTACACATGGAAGTCATCTTTTAATGTTGCAGGATGTTGATAGTCTTTCTAGTCCTCTATTCAGAAGCTCAAAATGATTCTTTAGCAAATAGTTTCTCAGAACACCAATATACTGGTTTGAGTCCTTCCATGTAGGATTTAGATGTCCTGTTAGAGAGCTTCTATTTATCCCTAAATACTTTATATTTCACTGTAATGTTAAAGAGATGAGACATTTAAGACTACCCAAAAATCTAAGTTGGGGATCAAGTCCACAGAGCAGCAAGATTGAGGCAAATAAATGATTTTTCAGGTTTTTGATTTTTTTTTGGTTTTTTTTGGCTTTTTGTTGGTTTTTTTTTTTTTGTTCTACAGGAATAGTTCTATATTGTGAACTGACACCAAATAATAGGCGAAATTTACTACATTTCCTTTTTTTGGTCTCTTTTTTAAAAAGAGTTCAGGGAGACCTGGAGGACTCATGGACTGCAGATTGGAAGCCAGTAATTTAGCACCCTCCCATTGCTCTTTCACCATTAGAAACCACAGAAGGCATCTGAAGCTTCTGCCCTGAGGTGCTCTCCCAGAGGCAGCTAAGCTGTCTGACAGTGAGGGGAAAAGTAAAAAAAAAAAAAAGGCTGCCATGCCTAGCCAGTGTTTCAGGCCTAGTTATAGGGCACCCCTAGAGCAGAAGCGCCAGAGAAGTCCTCCAAAGGACTAAAGCATCCCTGGCCCTAATTTCTTGATCTCTGCAAAGCTTAGGTAAGAGTTAGATGGTCAGAGCGGGGAAACTGTATGCCTGTATCAAGCAAGAGGCTATGCAAATGCCAGATCAGACAAGTAGGAGGTACTGAGTGTTAGGAGAAGATGACTGCTAAATGGGACTTTTTAGCAGAAGTATGGGCTTGAAATCTCTCTAAATTCTGTTTTAATGTTCAATGTCTTTCTGTATGACTCAGTAAGACTTGTAGACGCCTGTGCATTATTGAAAGTCAATGAGAAGGAAGTCCTGAGTCATCAAAGTACTTTTTTCTTTATAGTTATTTCCACCAGACAGTGTGATGCAATTATTTAAGACAAATACTAAGGCAAGATTTTTACAGCAGAGAGATACAAGACTTTCAAAATGACGCTAGATGAGTAAAAACACAATGTTGCATGAGTTTTATAATCCTAATAGAAAGAGAAGTTAAGTAGTCTTCTGGACAATTGCAGCTATCTAAGAGAAATAAAAATATTAAATGCAATTATTGTCTCTTATTTTTTCTCTGTGTACATAATTACTTCTGAAAACAACAGATGTGATTTTTTAATTTTTTTTTCCTACGCATCTTTTGTTCATGATTAATTGGCTGTACTTAGGAAAAAAGGATTTGTAAACCACAATTGTTCTTTGAAGTACATCCAAGCTAATTACACAAAAAACAATATCAACCCAATATAATTCAAGCAATTTTTAGCACGCACACTTGCTCCTTTTTTGCTGATAGAACTTCCCAATTTGTATACTGATGCCATAATAGCAGTCCTGTTCTCCTACAGACTCAATTTTAAAAGGCATGTAAGTACTGGTAGTCCACACTTTGGAATGCAAGCCAAGATATGCAGGTAGGAACTGAGAGCTCACAGAGCCACTCCTGTCCTGCAATCTCCACTTGTCCAATTCAGATTTCTCAGTCTCTCTCTGTCTCTTTGATACCAGCCAGCATAAGTACAGTTTACCACTTATTTTCCATTCTGCATAGAAATCAAATATTCTGCTTTCCTACTACAAGTGCTTCACAGCCCATAAACTCAATTGCATCAGAACACAATTCCCACTGGGGCAATGCCACCACCCTAATTTAAGGCACCTACATGGAAGCAGCCTCCTTGGAAGTGCTTTTCCCCAGGAGCAACCTTCTACTGAAAACACACAATCTTGCACAGGCTCATCAAGCACACCAGTCCAACACATCTGCTACCTTGTTCTCAGGTCTTGAAACCCAGCCCGGCACCAAAGCCTCCTACATCAGCAGTAAAGTAAGCTGAGCAGTCTGGCAAGGACTCACATCTCCTTTCTAGAGCAGTGCATCAGCTCTCCAATGTACAGCAAGCAGCTCAGTCTGACAATAGCAAAGCCAATAGATGAGTGGTGTGCTCTCATTTGCAGTGCGATCAGCACTGCCTCAGTCACTGACACATGTTCTTTGCTGGCTTTTTTGTAGCTTCTATTACTGGTACCAGAATCTCCCTTTTCCCTATACCCAATGAAAATAAGAACAAACCACAAATTACTATACTTTCAGGTAGAGGTAACAATATACAATGTATTTCTACAGCACTGAAAAGGAGGCTATACAACATCTAACATTGGTAAAGAGCCCTGCAGAGATATAGGTGCTTACAGGAAATCATGATATCTTGGGCATATGGAAAAATCTGGCAGACCCTTCACATATTTAAGCAAATCCCAGGAATAAATCTGTCACTATTCCACTGCAGAAGCAGGCAGTGAAGGGACAACATCCTCTGCCACCTTCCTGTGAGCCTTTGCTTGTGGCACAGCATCAGCTTCCCTTCCAGCACAGGGGCAGCTCAACAGCAAAATAGACACACCAAGCGGAGAGATGAAGAGCAGTAAATCCTTGACTAACCTCATCTCCTTTATGACAAAATGACCCACTTGGTGGATGAAGAAAAGGCAGGGTCATGCCCTGCGCCCCAGCAATCCCATGCAGCACTACAGGCTGGGAGAGTGGGAAGCTGCCAGAGAAAAAGGGCCTGGGGTGCTGGTTGGAGGGGGCTGAACATGAGCCAGCTGTGCCCAGGTGGCAAAGAAAGCCAGTGGCATCCTGGCCTGTATCAGCAATACTGTGGCCAGCATTTTTCCCTGTTTATTTCACTCAGCACTGGTGAGGCAGCACCTTGAGTACTGTGGCCAGTTCTGGGCCCCTCCCTACAGCAAACACATTGAGCTGCTGGAGGGACAAAGGAGCTGGTGAAGGTCTGGAGCACAAGACCCATGAGGAGCCACTGAGGCTGTTCAGCTGCTCTGGGGAGACCTCATTGCTCTCAACAGCTGCCTGAAAGAAAGGTGTGGCCAGGTGGGGCTTGGTTTCTTCTCCCAGATAAGAAATTACACAAGAGGAAAGAGCCTCAAGCTGTTCCAGAGGAGGTTTAGATCAAATATTAGGAAAGAATTTTTTCACTGAAAGGGCAATCAAGGCTGCCAAGTGGTAGAGTCACCATCCCTGTCTGTGTTTAAAAGACATGTAGACAAGGCACTTATAGGCATGGTTTGGCATGGGCATGGCAGGGTTAGTGGCTGGACTTGATATTCTTATTTTCCAACCTAAGTAATTCTATGATTCTATCCTGTATTAATGCATGAAATGCATCCTAAGGCTTAATGCACTCAAATTAGAGACTCCTGCCAGGTGATCACAGAAATTGCCTGGCAGTTCTTCCACCCCAATGTGCTGGATGTCAAGAGGGAAAGCTTCCATTTCTTCAGCTTCTATAATTTCTTCAAGAAAAGTCCACTTAAACTTGGACATAAGGACACAATTTCACTTTCCAATTGCAGGACACAATTTAAATGCAGGTCTATCACTGAGAATAAATTATCTTAAGATGTGCCAGGAGGTCATTATATTTATTCTGTTTATAATTCCTTAGTTTTCATTTTATTATTTCAGCTTTTGTTTTATTTATTATGTGGAAGATTCTTGTTTGCATCTGGGCTTTTTTGCCCCTATTGTCCTTGTTACATAATCTACATTCTTCAGCAATATAAATAGCCTGAAACCAGAAAACAAGGCCCTTTGAAACAGAACACTTTCAGTACTTACCTTTCAATGCTGTGTATCATAGTTACAGATTCAAGTCCATAGACTAGCATGTCCAGTTAAGCATCTAATTATGCTGATCATTGCCCTTGTCCATTTAAATACCAGAATGAGGCCAGTTTCTCTTTCCGAGTCTCTTGTTTAGGCACACTCTGATTTTTAAAAAAACTTTGATAAGCATGAGCTCTATGAGATTTTTTTCCACCTTCTTATTTTCTTAAGTACCTCCATTATTATTACTGCTTTCTCAAGGATCAGGTATTGATATACATTAAATTCACAGAATAATTGAATGCTCAGTTAAGTGTACAATAACCCAGGCAAATATGCAGTTCCATATATGCTATAAAATTTGTATTTCTAAGTAACAGGCAGTATGTTTATAAATTACTGGCCTGATAAAAATGACTTTGCTGATACACATTTAGTTCTGTTTCCAGTCTTTTCTAGCAGGCTTTTTAGAAGAAACAGATGACTAAATAACAAATTCCAAACTGCATGGATGTATATAAATCAAGAAGAAAGCAAACCCATGAATGCTGCATCTTAATTTTGCAAAAGGATAGAAAATGATTGCAAGGAACTTTTACTCTGATGAGATTTCAATAGCCTGTACTTATGTTGATGGCCTTGAGATTTTTTTTCTCCTGAATCTGTAGATACTTCTTCACAAAGTGATATTTGTTGAATGCAAAGCTCAAAGCAGCATACTTTTTTATTCATTTGAAATAATTAAAATCTACTAATCATAATTATTTCTAAATATTTAGTTGTCCTGAAGTGAGTTATCTTACATATAAGGAATAAAACTCTGTTGTATGAATTTTCACACACCTCAATTACTGCCTTTACTGAAACTTCAACAATTTCAGAAGGCATTCATTCTGTTTTGCATGTAAAAATTATTCCTGAGGAAAAATCTATGTCATTAAACTCCAACAGGAAGCATGTATACTTATGCAAGATGGAAGCCCCAAACACATGTTGGATCCTAACCCTATGGAAGACCATCTGTCTACCATCCATGGCCCTGTTGCAGATCATCTGAGTTGGATGATCAGCAACAGGGCTGTGGATGAGAAACAATGCTAGTCATGCACTTAAAAACAAATAGCTCAACAGAGCCTTCTCTTGTGGCACACTAAATACGGTATCCAGAAATGGCAGGGTGCTAATTACTCTAGTGATGTGATCCATTTTCTAAATAGCGAGAACATCAATAATTCAGTGGAAGTGGCTGTTAAAAAATTTAATGTCTGACAATCCAAGCCTGGCAAATAGAAAGATAATCATTTGTGTCTACTAGTTGGCATTCAGAGGCTTTCTTTCCATTAGAAAATATAAATGCATTGTTCCTTTTTGAGGCAGTCTAGATTATGAAAAATGACAGATGGATAATGTGTCTAGTTTTGATTGTTTCAGGTAGGAAGGCAGAACCCGGCAGACAAAAATGCAGATATTTAATAAAAACTAGGTTTACAAATATGTTTAATAAAGTCTGAATGGTTTCTGCTAATAGTAGCAGCCCAATTACATGGAAGTGAGTATAGCTACATAAACATAAAGATATGAAGTAATCAGGTGTCTCTGCTAGCTGAATATTGCATTTGCAGTTAAGAAAAATCCCGTGCTTATTCACAAGAGCTTCATTTAGCTGTTGGCATCAACATTTCAGAGAGAGAGCATTAACAACTACAAAGTCAAAGCATATTGAAGAAATGCACTGGCAAGGCATTCTTTGCTTACATAAATGTCTAGCTTTTATATTTCTGCAGCAATGTGACAAGAATAAGTGATAAAAGCCTTCCTGTTTAACTATGTCAGACTATAATTTGCAGATATGTGTTGTTTGAATAGAAAAGGTTAGAAAGGTACGGCCTAGTCTGACAAAAATTTAGAACATAGGTACCTGCATAAGCTACAGCTCTGAAGAAAAGTGGTACTGATTAGCTATTCCAAGATATTTCAGCATTTAACTCCCACTCTGGTAAGTCCAGTCTCCCAAAATCAGTAACAATTAGGTGGTCAAATAAGAATTAGGTTCTCAAACAGCTTTGTGGATATGGGCCTATGTCCCAGCCCTAAACAGGTTAAATGCTTTAATTAGAATTTAAGTGGATCATAATATAATAGTCCTACTACAAGAAAATGGGTTTAGCAATGCTATTTCTCTCCTTAGCTGCTCAAACAGAATTTTAATGAAGGTCTTATAAAACAATCTCAGCATAGACAAACTGCTTAAACACCCAAATCCTTGAATCATCAATATTTCAGCCTTCATGATTTTTCTCACCGTAGACCAACAGAGCGAGCTTTATATTGTTTTCAAAGTCCCAAATGTAATCCTTCATTAAAATTTAGATTGATCCCTAAAGAAGATACTTCACACATTCTTGCTTCTGATAACTGATAATTGAATTTTATTAGTCTTATGATTAAGGTAGCAGCTGAGAGCGTGCTTCAATTATTTGCCACATAATGTGATGCACTTGAAATTTTTACTTTCTAAAATTCCTCTGACATTATCTGCAACTCTTCATTTCTGGCAACTCAAAGTAACGTGTTTCATCTTAACCTCAAAGTCGTCTCACAAGCATAAGTTAACCATAAGCAAAGAATGTTTCTAGTCCACGATTAACAAGTACCTACAGACACCAGTGATCTTAAATTATTTCACTTCAGGCTCTTGAAAGAAAACTTTTCTCTTATTTACCTACCCAGACCACTTCCAAGGTAACTCAAGCTGAAAGTCAAACATCATACAAGTAGTCATTTTCCAAAACTTTGGAAAAAGAGGGTTATTTCTTTTCTGAGAACAGGTCCATGAAAATCCAGAAATAATCTCTCAGAACAGTTTATGTGAGAAGATGGCTGATCTTGTAGCATGTATTCCATGGGCTGCATGCACATCAGAAAAAATGTATCTGTGAACTAAGCTGAAAGAACAGTTCTTAAGGAACTGTAAACTTGTAAAATCTCATGCCAGGAAAAGTGTAGACAAGATTATTTAATCTCAGTTTGAATGATGAGATGGGAAAAAAAAATCCCAAGAAAACACAAAAACTTCACTAACATTAATCTACCTACACTGAGTCTAAGGAAACCATTGTCAAAATCTTATAGCATACCTGATGCATTAAAAGAAATGGATTTATACTATTTGTACAGAGAGGATATTTTGCATGAAGTCCTACCAGAAATGCCCAGCCTCTATAATTAAAGGCTGACTTTAATGATTTATCTTCTGTCTGGATCATTTAAGGTTTATTAAATTCAGCAGTTAACAGTTAACCAACTTTGATAATTGCTTTTCTCTGAAAAAAAAATCAATTTTACCTCTTTTCCAGTCACTAAATCAATGTCTGCAAAAAATAAAGATATATTTTCAACCCTTTAGATTTCTTTTTTCTATTATTCTCGATAAGTACAGGTATTCTCCCCACATATTGTTGTGTTGAGAATATCGTCCCTTAAGTATTAAAGATTACTTTGTGAAAATCAAATCTATATGTTAATAGGGAAAAACCTAACCAAACAAGAAAACATCACTGACACTTTAAAGATTGTTACATCTCTTCACTAGGAACCAGTCCCATCTGAATGGGAAATAAAGAGTAGGAAAAACCCAAACACATGACACAAGAAACCTCCACAACCCAAAACAAACAAAGAAAAAACAAGAGGCAAGAATATCCATTGAGCCACGTTCTGTGACTCAATCCCTTCTGACAGCATCACCAAGGACTTGAATGGAGAGATTTCCCAAAAATGCTAGTAGCTCAACATGTAGTAACTTTTGAGGCTTTACTTATAGCTCATCTTGTTTTCAAGGCCAAGTTAACCAATGTCCCCAACTATTGCTGGAAGAAATACATTTCTGGGGGTAAAAACTTTTTCATTGAAAAAAAAACAAAAAAAAAACCCACTTACTGACTGGTGGGTGGATTATATTTTTTGGCAGAAGTCAAAGATGAACAATTATAATTTAATGGAAAATTAGAATTAAATTTCACAATAAAGTGAATAACTAGTGGGCTTTTCCCCTGCATTTTTTGTAAATATTTTTTTCAAGGTTGGATAAGGCCTTGAGCAACCTCGTATGTTGTCACTGCCCATTGGAGAGGGAGTTGGGAGTAGGTGATCTCAGAAGTCCCTTCCAACCTTGTAGAGTTCCATGAATATTGCGTGGAATTAAGTTGATATGTCAGCATAATGTTGCCTACATGCAAATATAACTGGATTTTAATAACAAGATATACAAACTTAAATCTCTTAAACTTTTTTCCCCTTGAAGAAATAATACTCTCATATACTCAAAGTGTATTGATCCACTGTTCTGAACATATAAAATATCAATATAGCAAACTCTATTCTGTTTTATGGAAGTCTTCTGTAAACTCTGCTCCCCATTTCATCTTAACTTAGGAAATTTTTCAGAAGGCATTTGCTAGTTTGCATCAGCCCACATCACCATCACTTAGCGCTACTCTGGAGCTACTCTGGCACAGGTTCATCTCTACTGCAGGAATTATTTTGCACATCTTACCAAAGTCTTGGTAACTTTTAATATTTAATATATTTTTTTAAGTTGTTCTCTCCCAATTTGCAGGTGAAATTCTATGTGTGCCTATTCAAAAAACCTATGTATCTGGTACTTTTTGAATTATTCCTTTGTGTTGTTATAACCTACTAAGCATGAACAGAAACTGTAACAATATAACTTTGGAGAAATTCCAAGTGCCCAATTTCCAACCATTATGAAATTTGATGATTTGCCTATTTTTTAAATATTTTTCCCTGCAGTAGTTAAAATATTTACCATGTAAATATCTGCCTTTTCTTCCTCTGTAGGTGGTTAAAAGCATTGTTTTTGTGATAATTTCAAAGGTCATCTCCATCAGGCAGCATTAAAGGAAATCATCTTTCACAGATGTTTCTTTCCAAAGCAGACTACAGAGAAGTCATCATAATATTACTGTGATTTTGTTACCTTTGGGGAGTGTTTATTATTTAGCTGCCGTCATTAAAAATTCAAAGCAGTGCATTGGCAACGCGTGCTGAAATGAGATTCTCCCACCACCCACATTTATGGTTAAACAACTGGGGAAAGATGGATTTTTGAAAAAAAATGAGGAGAGAATAGGTTGCTCTTAGAAACAGTAACTTTAGGCACTGTAAAAGCTGTAAAATTTTACTTAAAAATCCACATTTAAAGTGAATTTGTTTCCAGAAACCTTACCCAACATAAACCTAGGTAATGACAAGAAATAGCAAAGAGGCAGTGATTTGAACAGCTCATCGATTTGAAGAGCAGGACTCAAGATTTGGACACCCAAGCCATTTTGGGTTTTTTACCTTAGAAGCAATAACTCAGGATTGTGTACCATTAAACCAGCAACAAATTATTTGCACTAGTGTTTCTCTTTGATGTATTATCAAGTAATATATTTGGCATGACCAAACTCTTTACTTTGGCTCTTTAAGGAGGAAGGGAATAAGGACCTCAGATTATTTCATTGATCTAAAACTGAGACCATGTTCTGGAGATACACAGGATATGTATGACCTGCCACATCTGTCCTTTTGCCAATATCCACAGTTGCTCAAAGAAACTGAGAGGTGAGAGAGTAAGGCAGATCAGTACTGCTCTTTCATCATTGCCACATCGCCAAAAGGGACACTACAGCCCTGGGCAACAGCTCTGAATAATTTTAATTCTTTTTCCTTCTTTTTTACTCAAAATTAAATTTATGGTTGATTTCCTACATCCTATAAAATTTTACTAGGAAGCTGTCTGAAGGGGCCAATAAAGGAAGCTAGAAAGAAGAATGTACCTGAAATGTTACCCTTTTCCAAGTTTAGACATTGATTTATAGGATGTAGAGAGAGTCCCTCTGTGTGAACAGGCTTGTCAGCACACATCTTTTGAATTGAAGAAACAATTCAAAAAACCAAGAAAAAATAGCAGTTCTAGTTACAAGTAGTTCTATTCACCTACCTCACCACTTTGTCTTCAGTAGTCAAAGAATTCTCAGAAAAAATAACAAACAAGCAAAACACACACAAACAAGCAAAAAAAAAAAAAAAAAACCAACAAAGGCAAGAAATGTGAATTGAGCCAGTAGAGCAGAAAGCTGCTATCAGGGTCCTCAGCCCAAACCACCAGTTATCCTAGTCCAAGGATACTCCTCTTACTGAAACCAAGATATGACACAGGAAGGAGTTTAAGGCCAGTAAGTTTAATTTAATCATCCTTATCAATCAATTAACACTTAGCTAATAATTTCCAACTCACGTCTAATTAAGTGCCTAGACCTGAGTGTAGGTATCCAGATTCTGTCATCAAAGCAGCACCAACATCACCTGCCTCTATGGGAGTCACTCCCTGAGGGCCTCTTGCTGTATCACCAAAGTGTACAGAAGGAGCAGAGAACACTCTTTTTCTCAACTTAAACATCATGGTTAGAATCTTAAAGTTCATAGGGATGAAACTGAGCTGTAGAATCAGCAGGCATAGAAAAAGAGAAAGGTTTTACTGGGTTGGCTAAGCCTAAGCCACATTTTGTCTCATATTATAGAGAAATGTGCCTGTATAGGAGACTGAGATAGGTCCCTTTCTGAGGAATGTGGTCTAAGTGGATTTCCATGACAAAAAATTAATTTATTCAGCCATCTCATGAAAACTAGTGAATGACCTAATATCTATGCCTATGACATAAATCTTCCATTGACTTATTTTTGTAGAGCACTTGCCAGTCATGTACTGTATATAATAAAACCCAGACATCCTAAAAACAAATATCTGTTCTCCATGTGAACAGGAAAGGACACTACCACAATCTATATCAGTTTGAGAGTTTATAAAAAAACATTAAACCTATAAAACTTGTTGTCTAAATTTGAAGTTGGAATAAATTCCCCAGTTATTGATAAAGAAATTTGATTAAGAAGATTTGATTAAAGTATATTCCGAGGAATATACTTGGAATATATTCTAAGTATAAAGAAATTAAAGTATATTCCAAGGAGAAGTGTTTGAAGTCTTGAGGTTATACTGGTCCCACCTGGTATAGACTGTTAAAATCTTGGAGCTGCTAATTAGTCAATTCTAATGCAGAGACAGTAGAAGCGTGGCAAAGTAGAAAACACTGAATGCAATTATTTTTTTTGGATGCAAATGGATATCCAATGGTCAGCTCAATAGGCAGAAAGTAAATCTTCTGTTACAGACTCTCTCATGTGTTCTGTTTCTGTCAAGTGGTTCCATTTTTCACACCCTTACTGAACATGCTCTTTCCCAGTTCAGCACTCCTGAGAGAAGCATGTTTTTCCGGGGGTCTCTAACTGATGCTGCTTTCCACTTGCAGACTTTGAGTCCCCTTCCCCTCCAGTTCTGCAGCCAGCTCTGCTGCAGGCTCATGCAGAGACATTCTGAGGTCACTCAGGTTTCACTCAGGCATTCCAGCACACAGCAGTAAAGCCTTACTGAACACATGAGGATGTCTGTGGGCCCAGGAGGCAGTGGTATGTGGCAATGATGTGGCTAAAGCCACATGTTAAACACTTTTATCATTCATGTCTCTCACTTGAAAGGAGGCTTTATTTTCTCCTTGCTGCCTCTAGGCTTTTGAGAACTTCACCTCAATGTGGAGATGGTTCATGGCTCATCATCTGCTGAGAGAAAGGCTTCAAAGGAAGCCACACAGTTTTGCCTAGGATCAAAAATACCCTCTGAAGATGCTTATTTTTCTCTTTTCTCTCTAGAAACAAAGGCTAGAGCGACTCCTAATTTAGGCAGCCCAGTCAAGTGCTTAACATTACCTCTGCAACAATCAGCCACATCAATTTTCCTCTTTGCTTTTCAAGTTGTTATGAACTATAACTGTACACGTTTACTGAGAGAACAGTGGTCATGCCTGACAGATTGCCCTGAATCCAAAATATGTCCAAAGTGATGGCTCTACATAGCACAGCTATTTGAGATAATTGTGTTGTTTAATTTTGGTAATGACATTTCAAAATAAATACTGAGGGCCTGATGGAAATGTATCTGTATTCTGTTCCTTCTTGCCCATATTGTTGTAGCTATTGTCTGGTAATATCTTCAACAAAATACAGAACACTGGAAAAATTAACTATTATTGTCTGTCAAGTTTTGATACAAGAAAAGTCATCCTTTAGTAGAAATCTACTTTCTGACCTTGTGTCTTCATATGTGAAATATGTAGAAGAGAATAACACAGATAAAATTTGCCTTGTTAACTCCACTTTTATTGCAAAAAATACTCCTGAGAAATATTTCCAAACACATGAAGCTCAAGAAACTTGAATTGAGAATAGTCAACTCAGGAAGGGGGAGCCCAACTTGACCAGTGTGATGGTGGATGTTGCTTACCACAGTTTTACTGGGGCCTTGATCCAGCTGAAGGCAAGTTCTGAGTGCTGCATCTCAGAGCTCACCAATGGGCCCAAGGCTGTTCAACATCCTCACTGATGACCTGGACAGTGGGACAGAGAGCAGCCTCAGCAAGTTCACAGAGGATACAAACCAGGAAGGAGTAGCTGGTACACCAGATAGCTGTGCCATCTTTCAGAGGGCCTGGACAAGCCAGAGGGTGGCTGAGGGGAACACCATGCAGTTCAAGAAGTGCAGGGCTCTGCACACAGAGAGGAGCATCCTGAAGCATCTGTACGTCCTGGGGGCTAACCAGATGGAAAGCAGCTTTCCTAAGAAGGGCCTCAGTGTCCAGGGGAAGAGCAATAGAAGCCAGCAGTACACTCTTGAAGCAAAAATTGCCCTCAGGTGTATAAGGATCCTTCCTGTCAGATGATTCTTCCTCTCTTCTTGGTAAATATGAGTCCACATCTCATGTGCTGAGTCCAGTTCTGGGCTTCTAAGTAAGACATGGACTTGTTTGTGTGAGTCCAACAAAGGACTGCAAAGATGATTAGGAGACTGGAGCATCTCTCATACGGGCTGAGAGAGCTGAGTTCAGCCCGGAAAAGAGAAGGCTCATGGGGGATCTCAGCATGCACAAGCACCCAATGAGAAAAAATTATGAAGAGGAGCCAGACTCCCTGTGCAGGGAGATAGGACTAGAAGACATCCAGTGATCCCTTCCATACTTACAATTTTGTGATTCTGAGCTTCTATGAACTAAGTATTAATATTGAATGTATTATTTTTAAACCTGAAGATCTTATGTAAAGCATATATCTCCAGACAAAATTCAAGAATAAAAACCTTAAAAACTCCCCATTTAGATAGATAAAGCTGAGCAGGAAGAAGGAATCAGCACAGCAAAAATAGCTAAGATCTCCTGCCTCACCTGAAACCACCTAAATTCTGCTTTTGTGGGTATGTACAAAAGAGCTAATACAATTCCTGTAGGTAAGGAGGAAAAGGGTAAGGTAAAAATGTAAGCCAAACTATATCATTAAATGGTAAAAAACTTTATGTGGAGTTCCAAAACTCCCTGGAGCCAGTAAATGCAGGGTCACTGCTGGGGCTTATCTTATTGTAGCTCAAAAGGGGAAAGAGGAAAATAGGAGGAATTTACACTGGATAAATGGGATACATTCCCATTAGTCAGAATGCATTTTTGAGACATCTAGAAAAGTAATTTCTTTCTCAAAATCTTGCATTGAAAATATATAAGCCTTGTTGCCTCCAGACACTCTCTAGAAGAAATATTCCTTGACTTTTTAATCTCCTCCTTGTAAGAGTATACTTAATCCATTCTCTACCACCTTCAGTGTTGTACCTGTAACTGACAACATTTTTGCTCTTCTGCAGGGTTCCCCCTTTCTCTGTCTCAGTTTCTCACCTGTTTCATGGCAAAATCACATTTTCAAACTTGACAGGAATATTAGTACTACAATACGTTAAAGGCTAAAGGGTTTAGATATTATGATACAGACTGTACAGATGATAAGTAGTTTTATCATCTGTATTTATAAACACCTTAATGGAGATAAGCACAGAATTATCTTTGAATTCCACTTTTAAAAGACCATGGTGGTGCTGATCATTCATTTACTTCATTCCCATAGGAAAAATGGCATCTGTAGAACAAACTGCTAGAAAATAGACTAAAATACTACTTTTTCTGTAACACTCTCAATTCTCTCATGTCTGCTTTATATCCTATATTTTCAAATTCCATTTATTCTATTTGCACTCTTTCAAAATCATCCTGTTAGGTTCTTCAGTTCCATTCCTTTATGTTTAAATAGTGAAAAATGAAGTGTTTTGGGGTCGAGGGTACTGAGGGATTCTGCCTTCTGGCTGACGTCACTGTTCTGTATTACCATATGCTCTCAAAAAGGTGGAGGCATATCTGAAGAACTCAGAAAAGAACTCCTAAAAAAGGCTACAAACCTAAAGCTGCAGCCATCTGGAGCAAGAGAAATGCCTGCCATGAACTTACATACCTCAGACTCTGAAGGGTTTTCAAGCTGAATGAATTCACATCTGTCAGAGAAACAGGCAGACTTTCACGCAATGGAGTGCAAAATGGCACCCAGATGAAATTAAAATTATAGTTAGAGAGCCTTATCTAGTGTGCTCACAGTAATCTGGGACTATTTTATTTTCTGGTAGACACAGAAATTAAGGCCCAGTCTAGAATTGAGATCTAGTGGCTGCTGACATGTTGTCTCTTCCCCAGGAATGGCTTCTCTTGCTTGGAATGTCCCCAGGCACAGCCTGCTGCTGCTGTTCCCATAAAGCTATTTATGTTTTTGAAGCCCAGGAGTAACTCTTTCAGGTTCTTAGCTATATGTCTATACCAAATAAGGTTACCTGATTTCCTGATTTCCAGCATAACTGCTTCTTAATACAGGATGTATAAGAAGCAAGATGCATGCTGTTTGTAAATGCTGATGCCCCCTGGAAATCCGAGCCAGCCATGTACTCCGTGCCTGTTTTGTTTCACTCAGCGAACCAAAACTTCAGTCTATGGGTCTGAGACCTCACAGGAACAGGGCAAAGCTGCCCACCCCATTCATATTCAGCACGTGGACAGATTTGCCATGGGAAAGGCATAGGGTGGAGTGGACTCTGGTCTCCTCACAGCTGAACACTCAGCAGTAAGATGGGGCCCTGAGTGGCCATCACTGTTATGGGGGCTGACTATGCACTGGCTCCATGCCCAAACATCCTCAGTGAACAATTACATTCTTTTTAGTATACTTTATCATCTTTGATCGTCTCTTCCACAGACTTTTGATTTGTTGTGTTATCTCTAGATTCAACATAAATTATGAAAATGAACTTGTTATAAAGTTCAAAGACTAAAAAAGCAGCTAAAAGGGCATATTTTACCTAGTGTAATTTCACAGTATGGATATTTGAGATTTACTTACTTTCTAAAAGAAAGTAACAAGCAATATTAAACTTATAATTTCTACAAGTTACTAAAGTTTTCTTTAATAACTTGTAGAAATTATAAAATTTGTCTTTCTAGAGTTTATATATTAATTAAGGAATGATTTTAGATATTTCCAAGAAGCTGATCAAACTTCTCTACCTGCAAGAGACTTATCTTTGTTGAATCTTTGGCTTTAAAAATATGAATGTCATGACAGAAGAGCAGGGCATAGCCTTACTCATCTTGACAAGCTCAAGGCAATGATGAATGATTTCTAAGACAAAAATCTGTCATTATGGTTTGTAGTACCCAAGGGAAGGAACAGTAAATAAACAACTGAGTAAGTGTTCAGAAGCCCAGTGGTATTTTTTGCAGGCATTGTA
Organism: Zonotrichia leucophrys gambelii; assembly: GCF_028769735.1. Lineage (NCBI taxonomy): Eukaryota > Metazoa > Chordata > Aves > Passeriformes > Passerellidae > Zonotrichia > Zonotrichia leucophrys. The sequence goes on along the minus strand of NC_088173.1, from coordinate 19,680,416 downwards.
TAAAATAATTTTTAGTATAAAATAATTTCTAATAACTGTCATCAAAGGACACTAAGTCCATCAGTTGTCATAATGAAATGATAATATATTTTGAACAAAGTTGTAGTCTTATAATTTTAAAATTGAGTCTTCTGATGTGGAAACTCAGGAAATGAAAAGCAAACATCTTTTCTGAATTCCCTTTCTGTTCCCAGGCAGGCCCGTGTGAGATAATTACATGAAAATACAACCAGGATTCTATATAACACCTGTAACAGCTTAGGAAAAAACCAATTCATTTCACTATGCTTAGGTTTTTTAAGTGTAACAGGCAAATTTCTGTGATCTACTGCTTTAGTTGTTTGGCTAGGAAGACTGGGGCTCTCTTGTGGAAGAATCTAAGGAAGTAGAATTGGAACAAAAAGAGTATTTCCTGACTGCATTCTCTAATGCTCACAGCAAGGTCCACTGCCATGAGAAACAGCGTCCCCCAAGCTGTGTCCCCTGAGCTTCTCCCTTAGCTGTCAAGCTCAAAAGCTGAGATTTCCTTAGCCTGAATTTCAGACAGCTTGCTCCACTCTGGAGCTAAGACAGGGGAAGAAGATTCATGCTGCCTGTTCCTGTAGCCCAAATGAGACAAGCAAGATCTTGTCAGGCAGCAGTAACACGATCGAGATCTACCACGGGTTTGAACCCTGCATCATGCACAGTTTGCTTTTAGCTCACATGCTTTGTCACCTACAGTCAGGGCCCCTAAACTTCACCTGTGGCAAGTGTGAATTGGCAGGTGACAGTTGTGTCCTTTGGCTGTGGTCACAGACAGTTTCAGATCACTTTAAAACCATTAAGTTTTTCATTCAAGAATGTCTTGTACAATATAAAAGCAGTTTATTCTTTTTTAATGAACACATGGCAAATTAAGGAGTTCAGTATGGTTATTTTTTAATGAAAAATATGCTTGAGTGCATTGCTGTTATACAACTGACATCATGAAGTAGAGCAGGACTTTCAAAAGCATCTTTGGAAGCAACTTTGTTAAGACCATGTGATGCTTTTAATCCATTAGCTCCTGGGTTCCTGACTGCTTGAAGCTAGTGGTAGAAATTCCAGGCAGTACAGACAGGCCACATTTTCACACCTGATGTAAGTTTTTCCAGTTACAATAAAAATACAAACATTTACTATTTAAATGCCTTATTTCTCTTCTTGTGTCATCACTAAGCTTAAAGAAATTATTACAGAGTTGATGTGGATTTTACCTCTCTCTATTTTAACAATATCATCTTTCAGCTAAGCATGTTGCCCACAGCAAAGAACTTACAAACAGTATGAATTACATACATTCAAGTGTAAAGAGAATTATCTCAGAACTGGAAAAGATATTGAAAAGATGAAAATGTATTGAAAAATGCATTGACTTAATGATAAATATAATTCACCATAAATAATGCATTTTTCAAAAGTCAAAAATACCAGTGCCATGTTGTTTCAATAAATTATGCAAGGAGAGTGGCTGCAGCACAGCCATTTCAGAGCTCTAAAAGCCAAATTTAGAGATACACCTTCTGTATTGCTTTATTGAATATCACTGTATGCTCTTCCAATCCATGCTAATGGCTATAGTATCTCCCACAAACACGATAGAAAAAAAAATGAACTACTACTCTGCTATTAGGAAAAAAAATCACTAAGAAGCATTTATGGGTTTTCATATCTAGTTCATACAAATTTAAAGACTAAAGTTTGTCTTCAGTGTAAGCAAGGGGATAATTTGGCCAAAAACTATAAACCCTCATGTACAAGCAATAAAAGTGTGACTATCAATATGAAGTATTTGTTACGTTTCTGGGATATGGGGAATGTTCTATCAGCTGAACAGAAAATAATCAGAGACGGATCAGAAAATTGCACGGGAAAATAATATTGTGGAAAAAGAACCTCCATCTAACAGACTTTTTGAAAATAGTATACATATTTACTTTAAATGTATAATAATTTTTTAATGTAACGATAATTTTCAAAATATAAGCAAGATAAAGGGTGCACTCATACTAAAATCGGGTCAGTAGGGTGTCTGCCTTTCATTGAACCCCTATCTTAGTAAAAACCCTTGCTTCCCACCAATGAGTCTACATGTTCAGAGCAGCCACCAGATCCTTGCCTTCTTGGCCTGTGTGGCAAATCAGGAATGCAAACTGAGAGTCTTAAGCCAAGATCAACAAGCCTTCCAAAACACAGTTTGAAGGCTGCAAAAATCAGTGAGATTAAGTGCTTTAAAGACAAGCTTATCTCGTCTCTGCTAGAATCACTGTACATCTTTGTTCATGTGTAAGAGTATACGGCAAAATATTTCTGTATATTTTGAGTTTCATAAATATAAAGTAATAAAGACTTACGGAAGCAGGTGCTTGACAGGAAAGAAAATCATACTACATTTTTTAGCTTCTGATCCACAGATAGAAGATCTGACAAACTTCAGATATTTAGACATATAGACAAGGCTGGCTGCAAAATATAACCAGTGTTCCATGTGTGCATTTTATAGAGAATGTTAGGACCATGAATTCAACCTTGAAGTTAGGATGTTGAAGTCAACTCTTCTCATTTTTTGCCCTTTCTCAGTCCAAACATCGTCAGATTGATCATTTTTTTAGAAAACAAGTGTGCTGGTGTTTGGCAAAGCACCTAGCAGATTCTTAGCCCATTTTGATGATGAGTAGAATTTTTCACCTGCACAGTCTAGTACTCTGGTACATGCTTTAGTATTGGGCCCAGATATGATGTTAATCAGAAAATTTGAGGTGATTATGAGCTTGGAGATAATAATCTAAGGCTTCAACCCTGAAAGGTAGAATGACAGATACATTTAAGCATGACTGTTGTTTTCAGTTGCTGTAAAAATGATGTTTCCCTTCGGAAGTGCATAGACTAGACTGCAAAGTGAAAAAACTGAGTTTGATTTTATTTAATTAAAATAGAAGAGAAAAATATTAATTGGAATGGAAGTTATATTTAATTATTTGGAGGATTTAAATTCAAAAAAGAGTACTCACTTCTTGGAGTGTAATTCTTATGTTTTTGTGTGCTCAACAAAGATGTCACATGTTAAGCTAGAAATCCGGTGGCCAATTTACATTTTAATAGCTTGGAAGTAGGTTTCTGTGGAGATAAACACATCTCTCTTTTGGATTATCCAGGCATTTATTACATGGCCTAGTCATCCAAAATTTTTCAGGATGTAACTTTTTCCAACAGAGTTTAAGCTTCCACAGATCCACAAAAGACGGCCATTCAAATAATTATAAAAAGAGAACATATGACTAATTAGATAAATTCATGTCTTGAAATACTTTTTTTATCCATCTGAGCCAATTTTCACAATCCTTTTTCCTTTTAAAATAACTGTATTAATACCATTCCCCAGGATTCTATTGCAGTAGATTGATTTGTCCTTCAGGCAATGTTTGAGAAATTACAAAAATGCACCTTTTTTTTTAAGCAACCAACTCTCACCATAGTTTCAGTGCACTGCTTAACCTTTTCTGTATGATCTTGAAAGAGGAAAAGTATTGCCTAGCTTCACAAAGCCCTGTGGTTCAACACACCTGCAGAAAAGAGGTCCATGACGCCTTCCCAAAGTTACCCACACACTGCAGTGCAATAGGTGCACAGTAAGTAAAACCTGGACATTAGGAAGCTGTGCTTTAACCACAGCTCCGTTCTTTGCTCTGCCAGTGTTGCCAGTTAACACACTGTGATGGGAACAGAAATGCAGCCAGGGACTGCTCCTGTACCCATTTAAGCTCTCCTTGTTAACAGGCACCACTCTGGACACCAGACACTAAATATCTGCTTGTTTCTTTTCTAATGAAGTTGTCCACAAGTGTCTGAGACTACAGCCGCAGTGGAAACAAGTGAATTACACGGATTTTTCAACTGCCATTGAATTTGTCTTTCAAGGAACAGTATAGAATTACTGCATAATCTTTGTCAGTGCTTTATATGTGTTTGGCTGATATATATCCCATTTTCTTAAACACTGGAAGCTATATTTTCTTTATGTTTTGTACTGTGTATGTCTGTCACAAGATCAGGGCTATTTTAGTTGTTCAACAGCATTATGAGCAACATTTTTAACAGTCCTTCAATAACCTTCTCAATACACCATGAGGAAAATAAAAAGACTATTATATTTATTTGAGAGAAAAATAAAAAAAAAAACAAAAAAAACCACCCAACCAAACAAAAAAAAAGACAAAAACAAACAACAAAAAACCAAGAGACTAAAGTTCAAGTCTTGAAGAAAGCAGTGAATGTTTTAATTCAATGATACTTTAATACAATAAAAATACTGTACAAGAGGATTTCAATTGTTTGTTTACTTACCATGTTCTGAAGTTATAAGTCCTTTTTATTACAAAGTTGTTATTGCCAGAAATCAATTTATTCAACTCATTCAGTACAGGGAATTTGTAGCCTTTTATGTTTTGAGGGAGACACTTATAGCTCGTGAAGCAAATAATAAAAAGTATTTCTATTATTGTAGATTTTCGCTGACATTTCTCAGTGGATAGATAGGTCTCACTATGCCAACTATTTTAGGAAAAAAACCCAAAAAACTAGTAGGGATTAGTTGCTTCAGTGGAAAGTTTAAAAATAGACAATGGTTTTGAACAAAAAAATAATAGATCCTTATAAAATCCTTAAAATCCTACATATATAAAGCATATTATTTGTTACCATCAAAATAATTCAGAAGTGCAGCTAAAATGCAAATAAAACGTGGCAAGTGCAGTATCACTAAAAAAAAAAGTAACAAAACAATATCAGTATCAATAGAAAATTATATGTGCACTAAGCAAGCTGAAGAGGTACCTCATATCTTGTGTCAGCACCATGAAATATCGCTGGACCAGCAGTTTTCATTTTACAGATGTTTTACTTTGACCTTATTAGTTTGGCTTTTGCAAAGACACAGCTGTCAAATTTACAGCAAAAGTGGAAAAAGTGTTGATCCTACTGTTCAATAGTGCAGGGACATCCTTTCCTATTTTTCCCATCAGCAGTCTTTTATATCAAATTAATGATTTGGTATGAGTTGCAGAACAACAAAAGAATTACCACAGGGGGGAAAGTTGATACATTAATATAATTTAACATGAACACTTTTACTGGAACTCATGCTTTTACTTCAGTATTAAGCTAAAAAATATTAGTTTGGTCATTCCAGTTGTCTGACATGATTTCCTACAAGATACAGGTTAATTTCACTTTTTTTTAAATTTAGGTTTTAATGCTATTATCAATTGTCATGATTCTTCAAATACTGCCTTTACCTGAACTTACCCAAATGAATGCTAACACTTGTCATTAATAGTAATTATGAAGTGAATTATAATCCATAGATGGATAACAGAAATCTCTATATTTTGCACTTGAAAGAAGACTCAAAACTGACCCATAGGAATTGGGGTGGAGAGGGAGAGGAGGAGGGGGAGCAGGGGGGACAGGGCATAGTTAGTGTGCATATCCACATTTAGTGCTTTTTCCTTTTTCCCCAGCCAATTTGACATCTCGGAATTAACATACTGAGTGTTTATGGGTTATCATCAGCTATTGTTCTAAAAGGACACTTCTGAATCATTGTCCTTAACACTATTTCAGAAGTAAATTTTAAATGTGTTGATTCATGGTCTAAATTCACTTGTCCCTGTCTAATAACATTTTGGTTATTATTTAGCTACCTATTCTTCTCTGATACATCCTTGGAGGACAATGTCCCATACAGAGTAAGAAAATAGGGCAGGGGAGACCCACACTACTTTGCAGCAGAGACTGGAGGGCAGGCAGGATGCTTTAATATGTTTAAACTGTCACTAGATGCCAAGGTGTATGGTAAACCAAATCTCACCCTTAGAAATGAAAGAAAACATGGAAGAATAAAGGAACTTGACCTGCTCACTCACCTTTTAAAATGATCTTTTCCAAATGAGGTTAAGGAAGACAGAGTGTTGAGTCCCTACTATGGCAAATAGAACCCTTGGCTGTGAATCTTTGACAATAGCTGATGATTAGTAGGAAAGACCCTGTGAGTATCTACAGGAGTATGTGCATCAAGGTCTGGAATAACACAGTATGAAAAAAAATTCCTATGATGCACCAAATACTATTGAGAGAGGAGAAAGTTAAAAACAATATTTAAAAAAGCTTTCCTGACTCATAAAAATCAAGTTGCCTAATAGCTTTTCAAATATTTTTTCTCTTTGATGCTTAGAGTCTCCCACTGCTTGAGACTCCTGACCAACAAAGTATTTATTTTTAAAAAAATGTTTTATGAAGAACAATCCTGCACTAGAAGAACAGAGACCTCCCAACCCAGATCTTTCCTGATCCCTACTCACTCTGTTACATACAAGAATATCCAGTCAGACTTTTTCCAACACCATATGCCATCAAAAACACGATTCATTTTCATGTTTCAGTTGTCTCGAGTTTTGTTCAGTTGTTAAGATCCATGGGGTGTACATATGGAGATGTTACTTTTCAGGGGGTAAGAGCCAGGGGAGGAAAGCAACCAAAACACACTCCATACCATTCCATTGTTGATGTGCTCCACCAGAGAGTTCAGCTTTGTCCGTGTGAGGCTCACTGGAGCCATGCTCAGGTGAGGTAACAGGGGCTCCCTCCTGGCACGGCCGGCAAAGGCCCCTTACTTTGGAGGAAACACAGGGCACCCACAAAAGTGCTGCCCATGCTGTCCTGCTTCCCCCCAGCCATCCTGTCACATGTAGCCAACATGATAAAGAGGAGCTGGAGAGACACTGAAGTCATGTCTCAGTCTTCTGGAGTTCAGCTGTGACATTTTGGTGTCTTCCACTTGAAATACTCCTAGAGGGTGGCATGGTGTTCTGTCACTGCAAATGATTCACAGATTTAAAGGATGAAGAGCCTCAGTAACAGTAAACCTTGGCTAGCAAGGTTAAGACATTCAATTAGGGGAGTCTCTGATTTAGGTATGCAAAAAGACTAAAGCTGAAAAGCGTAAGCTTATCTCTAACCCTGGTAATTTAGCTGCAATTTCTTCTGCTATGACCTTCCTGTGAAATGCTTCCAATAGATATGGGGCCTCCACTAAGAGCATGATAATCACCTGATAGAAAGGATCTTCTCCAGAGGAACTAATTAACATAAAAATCAATACACAGATTCTGCTTAATTATCATAAATAACTCCAGTGAGTCATTAATGGCAAAGGACCCTTATTTTTCAGTACAGATGAGTTTTTCTTGGTTTAACATACCTAAAAATTACTTTGGGTATTTGCTTTTGCATTTGTATAACATTCTACTTGGTAGAAACTCAGAAACTTCACTGTAATAGCACAAAATAGAACAAAACTTTTAAAAACCATTAAAATGGAAAGGGAAATTTCACTGTAAAAAATTGGAGAAAAATGAACAGAATGTGCAAAAGAAAAAGAAAACTAGAGGAATAAATAACAGAATTTTATGAGTGAGGACAGATGGATGTAAGTTCATGTAAACTGACTATTCTAAATATATCTCATGCCTATTCACTCAAATCCTGCCCAGTTTTGGTCTAACACAATGTTCATGGTAAGGCCTCCTGTTTGCAGAGAGCAGCACCAGATCAACTGATTCAATGAATGTGTTGACCTGTAAATATAAGAGATCCAGTTGAATAAATATTTGGTCAAAGTGAGAAAGAAATGTGTGTGAGCATGGTAGACAAGGATATATAGAAAGATATGATTTCCAAGATGCAGTTATATCAGGTTTTGTTAATCCTCTAAAGCAGATGCTAACTGGCATAGTGTATAACTACTGAATGCTTTTTATGCTCCTGGAAACTTTATATTATGAGATTAAAAATATACTCTATGTGTGATACCCACAAGAAAGGCCATTTAACTCTGCCTGCAAAAACAAGAAAAAACTGTGAAAAACTACAAAAAATTGTACTTTTAAAAATATATCTAAATGTTCAATCTTATGCATTTATTTCACCATATAAAAGTAAAAATTGAGTTGTGAATCAGAAAGTCTTTTCTGAATTTTTAGAATGGATCAAATTTATTGACTTCATATAATTTTCTTTTCATGTAAATTCTCACCATGATTAAAAGAAATATTTGCACTGCTGAAGAAATTCCAGATCTTTCAAACATATATTAAGAACGATAGCAACATAAATAATGACAGCCCATTAGACTAATTATGTTATGGATATAAATATGCCTGAGTCTCAGAAAAACATTTATTTTTTAAGTCTGAAAATCATTATTTTTGTTTAGAAAGACACTTCACTGTACTGGCATGAAGAAAGAGTAACATATTCAGCACTCCTCATAGAAAGTTTATAGGAGTTGCTGAGTTATTAGAAATTCTTCTCATCCAGTATTGGATGTTTTATTTTAAAAGGAATTTGTATTAAAAAGTTTCACACCATAGCAATAATTTCTTCCACTAGGAAAAAAAATGGCAGTACGAACTGGTTACAGATAGGTAAACAGTGCTAGAAAAACTTTGAGTTATATCATGTAAACAAATGCACTTCATTTTGTAAGTAATAGTATAAGCAGAAGTAGTAGTAGTAGTAGTAGTAGTAGTAGTAGTAGTAGTAGTAGTAATAGTAGTAGTATCACAACTTTCTTTCTCCTCCTAACACTAATTTAGGGTAAAACACCTCAGAATCTCAGCCCTGGGATCCAAAAAATTGAAACTGCCATTTTTACAAATTTGAGTGAAGCATGGGAATAACACCATTTTTATAACCAAATTTTTTAAGTTTGCAGATCTGAGCTTGATCCAACCCTAGAGTTCAAATAAGCAATGGGAGCAGAGTGCAACTGAAAGAAAAACTGGCTGTGCACCATCTGAGTATTGTAACTTAATGGCTTCACAGTAATTTTTACAGGACATTCCAGCATTGCCAAGATTATTGCTGAACTTTGCAGAGAAGTATGGAATCTGCTGTTTTGAGAGTTAGGCTATTGTAAACCAAATAGGGGAGGTTAGTTGGCTTTATGTACAAAGCCCTATTCCTTTCCTCTGAAGCCCTAGTGCTGGCTGGACAAGTGGTTGGCCATCTCTTTCCAGTTCAAGTACTTACTTTTCCAAAAGTACATTTTCCAAATAAAAGCTCTTGATACCGTTTCAACTGGCAGTCATTGTGCAGTTCAACCATGATTTGAAACTTGGTTGAATCCAAATATATGATATGTCACTTCTGTAGCAGACAACCTTTATATGACTTAATATAATAATAAAAACACTTGCTGTATAGTTAGGTAATTAACTGTATGAAAAAACTGAGCAATTTTTCTGCTGTAGTTTAATTTCTAAAAGAAATGTAAATCACCTATAAGTTGGTAGCCTGTATGCAAATATTGTTCGTGTACTGTAAATTTTCAATTTCCCTGTCTTAATTTGCATCCTTTTTATTTGTCTCATCAAAATGCACATTTTTTCATTAAAATGGTTTGAGTAATGATATGGGGATGATATTCTTCAGGGCCTATTCATTTTCCATTCTAGTCACCTGTGAATTATATATTCTTTAATACTTGAGTGAAGACATGCCATTAGTAAGATCATAATAAATATGACTTGTTATCAGAATAAAAATGGAAAATAAAACTATACTCTAAAAATTATGAGCCTCCTGGGATGAGTTAGCCCTTGATTTATACTAGGCCCCTGCAGACTATAAGGCTATGACAAACCATTCTCATTACCTATGCTCTGTCTGCATTTATCTATTGCATACTTCAGGGCAGACAGTTGCACATTTACAACATGCTCATTACACCAAAAAAAAAAAAAAAAGGCAGAGAGAATTCTAATTTTTACTCAGAGTCATACTCAAATAAGAATCGGAATGGTCAGATTTCTTATAACAATTATCATTAAGTTAATCTACAAAACTGTTGGCAATATTTTGTCTAGAGAAGTAAAAATACCATTGTAGATATCACTCATGTCAAACAGGTTCTCTCCTAAACACCTCTGATTTGGGGTGAAGATGAGGGAAATGACAGGGTCTAAGAATTTTCCCTGTGTGGAAGGAACCTCAGAGTAGATCATCATCATCACCCCAGATCTCACCCTTTTCTGAGGCCCTTTTCCAGTCTGTGAGGAAGCAGAGTGGTTTGCAAAGGCTTGAATGTACTATGCTGTTTTAGGCAGACAGTATTTTTCTCTCTGTAAAAAGAGATTATATCTTAGGGGATTTTTCCTGTGCTGTATAATAAACTCCTCCCGTGGCTCTTTTTTCTTTTATTCCCTGTTATGTTTTCTAATATTTTACTATCTAATATAGAATAAGAAAAACAGAAAGGTAGAAATTAAGGGGAATTCTGACAATTCTCACCCAATAAGGTGCCTACCAAAGTTAGCAATGCTGAGTGTGTGACTTGAAAGCTGCTCTTCAGTTCAATACAAGGTGCCAGTTGCTAATGTGAAATATCTCACAAAAGGAATATTGAAAGTCTGAGCAACATGAGTCATGGGAATTTGCATGAGTTCTATGTGCAGATTATATAGAATATGTTTGCACGGAAAGAGCAAGAAACTAAGAGTTGGGTGTTTTTTGTATGAGCAAGTAGTGTGCATTTTTCTTTCTCAAAAATAATAACTGCAAGCAAGCATTTTGTTATCACTCTCCCTTTCGTATTTATGATAATTCTGCATCATAGCATGTCCAGAAAACACTTCCTAACCTCAAATCAGGTTTTCCACTTGTTTGTTCAAGAGAAGTTTGTTCTCATGGGACCACTCACTGAGGTACATCTTAATCAGCAGACAATTTACTGAATAGACTCAGTTTGAATTCTTGTTTCATCTAGTCACACTCAATTGAGCATAGATGCTGGTGATCATTAAAGGCCATGACCTTCTTCTGGCAGTTTTGTGGAAAACGTCCAAAATCCACAGAGTGAGTGAATTTTATATTCCCCTGAAATGAGAGGTGGGCGCTGTGACCTTCTGTTGCTCTCACCCCGGTGCACTCACACGTGAACATTCTCACACTTACAGCAGAAATAGTCAGGAAAACTGAGAGGTACAAAACTGCAGGTTGAGTAATCCTACCAGAGGTACCTGTTATCTCAGCTTGCTGGCAGCATAAGAGACACAGTTGAAATGCATGGACTCACTAAGTCAAAGGCTGCCATCTCCATAGTGGATGTAGGTAAATTTCATGTTTTTCCTCTCAGTGAGTTTTTACCAGGAATTCTAAAGATAATCCAGGATGAAAGGTATATATGCTTGTATACCTGGGACTAATTAATGTAAATGTTTCCCTTATTTCTTGGTATATTCTCAAAAGGTTTCAAGCATCGCTGTCACCCATAACTTTAAGACAGATTTATAATATTTGCATCAATGCAAAGAAAAGTATTGTCTTGAATATATCAATGTCATTATATAAAGCTCCAAGATATTTCAAAATCTCATCTTTAAAATGGATATTAAAAAAGGCAGGGGGGCTCAAAACTCATTTACGTGTAAAAAAATATTCAGATACCTTCTGATCTCACTTCAGCAAAAATGGTATTGATTGAATCACAGCAGAACAGAAAAAAAGTCCAAATATAATGGAAATTAAGTAAAGCAATTTATATAAGAGAATGACAGAAAAATATTAAATTTTGGCTGGTTTTATGTTGACCTCAGAGAAGAACCTACATATGCTTTAACCAAAAATATAGAATCAAAGTAACAAAGAAGTAAGTTCTGCTCTTCCTAGTGATTCCAACAAAAGTAGTTCTTAGTCATTAAGAATAGAGAATATACGCTAGGTCATGTATTCCACTTCCTACTGGGCCAAGACATTTTGGCTAATGTACAAGTCATTTGGAGAAAATCACATTTTTTGTGCATAAGAGTACAGCTTGTTTAAACAACTTTGAAGAACAATATTGGAACATAGGATAATTAAGCTCATACTTCAATTATTCTACTGTTTGGCGCACAAAGATTTTGCACAAGGGCAGTTTATTGAGAAAGTGGTACTTCAGCTCACATTATGAATGCTGGTTTTGCAAAGCAGGAAGCCTGTTTATTTATTTATAAGTGACAGCTTAGATTCTATCAGCTGCAGTATTGTCAGACAGCAACAACCAGCTGACTCACAGATGCTGGGGCCAGAGCATGTCCTGCAGAAAATCCTGCCCACACAATGGCCAACACAGAAATGAGGTTAATCCAACCCTTATGGTGTCAGATGGGGCTGTAAAACGCACCTTTTTGATAAAGACTTCTCCCAGAATCACTGGACTTAAAACACTTCTGTAGAGAGTCACAGTTTTCTTCCTTTCAGCATTTTGCTACAGATTTTTCTAATCTTTGAGTCTTTTACTGGGGCTTTTACCCTCAGGCAATGGCCACCAATGTTCAATGTAAACAGCCAAGCCCATCAATAGCGCTTAGCCTAGTGTACAGTGAGATAATAAGGTGCCAGTTCACAGTGCACTACACAGGAAAAGAGCATGTCTCCATTTTGCTCCTGCTCACTGTTGGCTGTTAAGGGAGGTAAAATCCCAAAATCACAAACAAGCTATAGACAAAACTGCAGTCATTAGTTAAAGTGTTCTGTGTACCTTCAGACTGCAGACACAACCATTACAGCAGGCAGCATATTTTCATACTTGTGGATATTGGGCAGATATTTAAATTCACAAGAAATAGGACTAATAAGCAGGAATCTCAGGAAGTAAACAAGTAGGTTATTAAATCTGCTTACGACAGCAGCTAATAATCCTCATATAGGTAAGGCACACAAATATCGTCACTGCAACCCATTATCATCTGCTCTCCCACTTTTCTGTGTGCACTTAATAACATTTACTAGGCATATAAAAAATCCATGAAGCCCTAAAATCACAGAATTAATTCTGATATGTCAGATTTGTTGTAGCATTATAGGACATGTGAAAAATATTAATAATCCTCCATATAATGTTTAAATGGGGTAATCTGTATAGATTCAGAGTGTGGAATTGTTCAGAATATGCCTCCTCTAGCTATTCTATTCACAGAACAGAATAATTTTTCCATGGATTATTTATACAGTACACAGAGAAGAATTTGAAGTGATTGAAGAGGCTGCCAAACACCATACTCTGCCTTCAGGATATAGATGATACCTTTAAAATGGGTGAAAGGCTAATTAATCTTGAACTTTTCATGGATGATATATAAGATAATATGCCTTAGCCTGACAGCATTTTGGGAAGGCAGACAATTAAAAACGGAGCCATGGTTTTCTTCACAAGACAGCACACATACAAAACCAGACAAGAGAGTTTAATATACAGATTCATGAGAATTTGAATGCCACTTGAAATACAACTTGAGACTCAATCTTCCCTGGGAATGTTATAGATAGGTACAGGGCAGACTGGTTGAGTTTGACAGAATCCACAGCTTCAGGCCTTGAACAGGTATTTTACTGGGGGAAAAGGCTGTTGTATGCATTTTACTGTACTATCACTTTCTAGCAATAAATCTGCTGCTTTCTAACAGATGCAGCTTTCATGACAAATTACAACTGCATTCTTCAATTTTCTCAAAGAGAGCCATCAAGATATATTCATCCCATAACGAGGCAACAGTCTTCCTAACTGTTTTAGTATACTTGTTCAATATATGTAAACACCTATCATTATTGTTCTTATTCCTTATCATGTCTACAATGATGTGACAAGCTTCCTAAACAATTACTATATCAACAGAGAAGTCATGATTTTATCCTAAGTGAAAGAGAATTTAAAGATTTCATTTCAAATAAGCTGAAACTTAGAAAAAATACAACAGTAAAAAATAAATTGCCTTTCTTCCTAGATGGATTTTGCAGCTTGCACTGTATTTAATGGCTAGATTTCTTCCTGTACCTGACCTAAGATGTTTGATTGACAATAATCAAGCTCTTTTGTTGTACAGAAGTACCTGGCAACTTTTACAGTTAGACGAGTAATAGATATAGAACGGGTGAGATTTTTGGATCTTTTTGTACTTAGTGCTAGGCTATAATCTTTAGGTACTGAACTGTAAGGAATATATGGAACATAAAAAAATAGTGATATAAGCATCTTTTTTCAATTCCTTTGATGGACAGACATAATATCTGAGTATATCAAAACTAATCTGCATGAAATTTTACTATAACATCCTTCCTGGGTGGTGGGAGAGGACAAGGCAGAGATGACATGGTTTTATCACCCAAGAGAACATATTTCACATATTTTTTATCACATTCCCCTGGCTTGCACTAGTTCATGCTGTACATAACACAACTTCAAGCGCCATCAAAAGCAAGATTCTATTTGCATTGACATTTGAGAGAAACATTTGTACTTTGGCAAATGGTATCAAGAATGATGCCTACTTCTTATTTAACCCACCGGAAATTTGATTGCTTGCAACTGTCCTGATGGGTCAGTGCAGGTAGCAGATGCCCCCTGTGGCTAATGCATTTTTAGCACAAGTCTGCAATCTAAGTCTCCATCCTTGCTTATGTTTCCCAAAGTACCTTTCTCAATGGTTTCTTTAATTATGGCTTTATTTGAAATGGCCTAGCACAAGACCTGCACACTAGAAAAAGACCTACTGTCACAAGTCAGGTTTTTGATCTCAAATTTCCGTGTTTTCTTTGGGCTTGGTTGTTTTTTTCAATCTAAACTTATATCACTATGACATCATGTCCCCACTATCTCACTTTCAGTGACTCAGCATGACACCACATAGTAAGGGCACATGCCTCTACCTGACAAAAATAATTTATTCATCATTCACAACTCTCCAGAGTTTCAGTACAACTCAGGTGAAAATAATTCTCATACAACTTCTTTAACACTCCATTGTTCAAAGGACTGACAAAGAAAGCAGACACCACATACTTCTCTAGGCAATCCACCACATTTGTACCTGTACCATTTTTTGTACTTATTTGTCTAGATACTGGGATGTATGAGAGATGTTTGTACCACCAATCTTTCTGGCACATGAACCATAATTAAGAAAGTGTTTAGTTCTGGAAATGTCAGCTTAGGAAAGATTAATGAGGCTGTGTCAACATTCAATGATGCAAAGAGACAAATGATGCAATATTGCTCTTTCATTACTGCTAGCACTTAAAAAGTCTCTATTTTGATTTTATAACTTTTTTACAGCCAAGTAGTATATGCAAGGGATAATCAATAATTCTAAAACTGAGATAAAGATACCAGGAATTAACTTTTTTACAAATTAAGTCTGTATAAACCTCTCATTCTTGCATCATGAGATAGTATTTCTCCAATATTATGAAGTAAAGCTGTATTTATATTTTTCTTCACAGAACCTTACTGTATACAATAGTATAACATACAGTACAAGAGAGTAGAAAATAGGCCTATGTTGTTATCTTCTACTGAGTGGAAACTAATTTACTGACTTGTAGAATTAGAGAAATACTCTCTTTGGAGCACTGTCATTGACTCGATAGCTATCATTGCATGAGGTCAATAGGTCACTGAACTGTTGGGAATTTAATTACTCCTGGTAAAATACTTAGCAGTTTCTGAACAGAAAAAGTCTATATAACACTCTAAGTGCTGGGGTTAACTCACCCTGGGACTGACATACAAATAGCACACAGTCCCCAATTTAATCAAGTAGTTTTTGCTGTAATATAAATAACTGGTCCTTTATTAACTCAGAAGAAAGTCTGTCAGTGCAAAGAGAACTGAATGTTGCTTTCCAAACTGAAACTAGGAAAAGGTAAGTAAAAATTTAAAAAGTTGGTGTCTGGCAAAGAAAAAAATGGATTTTGTAATCAGAAAAAAATTAAAAGGCTAAAAGCTGGAAACTCCTTTAAGGGCCATCAAGCCAAATCTCCTGCTACGACCAAAAAATGTACATAACTAATCCCATTTTAAACTAATCAAAGAAGACCAATTAGTTTTGAGGCCTTCTTTCTCCACTGCTTCTGTTTCAAGGGTGTTCCAGAATACAACTCCTACAGTATTTATACTTCTTAGAACAGAAAGTAGGTTTACTCAGCCCATTACTGTTATTGTTAAAGTTTTCTTTACCTTTTATGTTAAGTAGTAGCTTCCTATGTTAATGCACTTACCCAGCTGAAGGCATCAACAGGACTTTGAGGGAAAGCAATCCTGTCCTGTGTGACTGCCAGAGGGTCTCATGAATGGTCAGACTGGAAAGTTTCCTTAACATAAAGTGAGCAGGGATCATTCAGCCTTGCCCAAAAGTATGTCCTCTGTTGTGCTCATCATCCCACATGCTCCTCTGTGAAACTTTCACTTTAAAAGTTCACTATTTTAAAATCCATAACCTGTAACTTTTTTCAAGTACACATTTAAAATAGCAAATTACTTGAATCAGATGGGACTGGATCAGGAATAGTCTGTAGCTGTAAAAGGCTGTGGCTATAAAAATGTTAGGAGTGGCACTTGCCATAAAGAAAGAAGACTCTGAAGTCATCAGGCTGTCATTTAATTTTCCTTTACAAGAACAAACATATAATACACGAAGCTTGCGAATTAAGAGGCAGGGATTTATTTTTGCTGGGTTGCTTGTTTTTCTTTAACCAGAAAATTCTCGAATTGTATGCATGAAAGTATGCTAGTAGTTTTGGAATATGCCCATGATTTCATCAAAAGCTTTTACAAAATCACAAATACTTTCTCTGTCTCTGAACTTACAGAAGGAAGGTTTTTGTCTTTTTCAAAGCTCTATTACACAGAGATTCTATTATTAAATGCATCTCTGTCTTTATCACTCATTTTAAATTTACAGTAGACTTTTTATTAGCAGTTCTTAAGCACCTGACCTTGTACTAGAACATTTCATTCCATTTCTATTAATGCTGTTTTAAGGTCACCCTGATCTTCCTATGTATTACTCTCATCTTCCTGTGAATTTTCAGTGTGTCTCAACTTTGACTGATTACCTGATTTTTCTATCTGGCCCCTGACATTTCAGTAGTACTTTATTGTTTCACATCATTTAAGATGATTTGGATGACTGAGAAACAGTGGCAAAGAACAGGTGGATGCAGTAAATGGAGCTGGTGAGAAACACTGGCTTCACTGACCACCATGAAATTAGGCACAAAGGAAAACAGCTGGAATGCCACTGCTCCATATGGGCTCCAGATACACATCAATACATTTTCAGCATTTTAATGAAATCTATTATTATTTCTTATTCTATCAATGATTTTCAAGTAAAATCACTTTCAAACATTATTCAGCCCACTGAACATCTAACTCACCATTAGAACTCAACTTTCTAATACAGAATCCTAATTTAGGTATGACAGCCAGGTGCCCACACTGTCATGGAATTATCCTGGATTTTGTGACTAGTTTCTAAGAAATGGAAATCAACCTAATCCAAACTTTTCTCCACACAGTGGCACTTTAAAAGATGAAAATGAAAAAAAAAATTAAAGTATTCATCAAGACTTTGGAATTTTTCCTATGGATTATTCTATGGACTTCTTTCTAGCATATTTGGTCCTCTTAATTTGAAATTGAACATCTATAAAAACCAGTAATAAAATACAAGTACCACATATGTGAGGAAGTGTATGATGCATGTCAAACAATACATACAAATCCCCTGTGTGCATTTTGTATTCACAATACAAACGATGGCATTTATTTTGCTACTTTACATACTTTGGTACTTTAAACTGATAAAAATTAATTTTATTTATCTTGGCCTTTATCAAGGTACTTTACATACAAATTCCGTCCCAGACGCAGATTAGATTCTCTCTTGGATTCAATTAAGAAATATTTTCTAAATCAGTCTTAATCAGTCCAATTTTATCTACAAAACCATGTTTTCTCTCTTAAAAGGATAATTTATTTATTGCCTCTTCTGTCAAGGACATTTTTCATTAAAAATCTTGTTGATTGCTTTGGGTCCAAATGCATGTGTGATATTTTTATAAACAGATGTGAGTGGGTGAACAGAATGATCTTCCTTGCCTCTTTTAAATTAATTAGCTTAAAAAAAAAAAACCCTAAACCAAACAAACTAAAAAACCCCAACAACTTGCATCACTCAATACAGGGCCTTATTGGATTGGTTAATACAAATCCAAACGTGCTGAAAAGTGCTGTGGCTCTGCTCCCATGCATCTGCATAGACATCCCTGACTGCTGCTTTCAATCCTTCAGTGGCAGAAAGGATAATTTTATTTCAGGACCATAAATCTTTCTGTTTCTCTAGCAGATGCTGGAGCGAAGCATCAGAGCATCAGCCCCATCTCTATGTCACAATTTTCTGCTACCACTCTCCTGCAAAATTGTGGTTTCTGAAGTTGTAGAGGGGATATTTGGACTGTAGTAAAGAATAAAATAGGCAGAAAATGGTTTATTTTGTTAAACCACCCAAACAGGTACCAACAGGTTCAATGTGGAACATTGCAACCCAAATTTTATTTCTGTTCTACATTCTACTTTAGGATCATAAGTTCTTTTATAAGCTTTCTGAGACTGAATAGTAATTAAAGAAGGGAAAGTGATGTGAGGCTTAAGCACCTGAGCAAGAACTCAGAGGAAATGCACTCTTAAAATTTGTGGGAATGTGAGAGGGATACACAGCACCTCACAATGATGGGGCACTGGAGAGAACAGAAGCATGTTACAAATCAGAGAAAAGAGCACTGGGAGCTGGATACTCATTGTATCAGGGGAGTCAAAGATAGACCTTCAGGATGAGAAATATAGCTTTCACATGCAACCACAGCAAGGAGAGATTTGTCTTTCTGAAAACCCTTCCCCTCCTCCTTCAAGCAGACTATGCAGCCTGGAAGGCTGTAGGCACTTCCTGTTGTGCCAGGCTCTCTGTTTCTCCATCTCCATTTGTCACGCATTGTTTCTGCAGTGCATCTGTTTCTTCAAGCCCATTCCAGCACTGTTCAATACACACACACTTCTGTGTTTGCATCTTTCTGTGTAAAGGAGATGAACAACATCCTTCAAGAAAAATCCTAAAGAAGAATCTTTAAGGCAATAGACTTGAATAAGAAATATAGCATTTCCTTTTCATGAGAAAATGAAAGCAACCACTCTTCCACAGAACACCCACAGAATCAGCTGAAACATTAATGAGCAACAGGGAACACATACCAGTTCCTTTGCCTGCTTTATTGGCTCTGCTTTTCCATGAATGGCAGAAGATATAAATATTATTGTTAGCCTTGGGGCTTTCTTCAAAAATGCTTGTCTGTATCAACTCATATTGTGAAAAAGTGTCAGTAGCTGTGTTAAACCACTGCAGGCTGAAACTGAAAAATGGCACAATAATTTTTTCAACCAGTGCATGCAAGATCAAAGCTGTTACAAGGGGATGACAGGTGGCATAAATGTCCCAAGGCCCTGACTCACTAGACACATAACAGCATCCACTATAACTCTAATAAAAACAGTTCCAGTAAAAACATCATAAAAAGCAGCAAGTAACCTCTTATATCTTTGACCTTGGGGTCATTCCACCAAGAAATCATCTGGTAGCCCAGTGAGAAATGTGTAATTGTATTTTATTCTCACACACTAGGCTAAAAGTGTCAGATATTAAAATATCAGAAAGACATTTTAAAATACATACTTTTATTGATTTCAACAATAAAATTAATGCCAAAATATCATCTCCTTATGGGAGCCCATTTTCAAATGAATTGTATAACTTTACATGACTCTGGTTTTGTTCCGCAATTTTGTTAATGTTCTGGTTTCAGACTTGTAGCTCTTACATCAGTTAAAATAATTAGTTAGTTATAGTTAGTAGTTAATGAAGATTAATGCAAAATCTGTGTGACAATTAATAATATTTTGTAGAAGGTAGTACAATGTGTCAAAGCTATACTTCTAGTAAAACACATTAATACTTGCAATTTAAAAATTAAAAAGACTATACCTTGTCTTTGAAGAAAGTTATGAAAATAAAACACTTTTTTGCCTCTATATTCTGTAATGTGTTTTGTTCAATTTCTCTTTATTTTTATATGACCATAATAATATTGGAAACAAACCTGTATAAACTAACAGTTTTTATTTTAATTACTTGCAGCATCTTGAAAAATATATCAAAGCAGATAGATGAGTGGTAGTTAGGTATCTACTTTGGAAAGAAATAGAATCATAATGGGAATTAATAGAAGAAAGGATTTCAAGTATCAGTACTACACAGACTAGATTTAGGTGTTAGCTCTTTAGGTTGAAGGAAAACAACTTGTCATTTCCTACACGGTACATAAAATGTAGTGTTATTCACCGTGATAATAACCTGAAGGCCTTAGGAGACACACAAAAATGCAAAGTTCACACAGGAAAAAATAAAGCTAAAGCATTATTTATAGAGATGTGCTTGGGCCCTTAACCTGTAAATAAATCATACTGAGATTTTTTCATGTGAATGAAGCTTCAGATTTATTCCTTTAGAGAAAGACATGAAAGTCTGCACTGCTTTGTGAAGCAGACCTGCTACAAAAGTAGCGTGAAAGTGGAATGGGGTTCATTTGAATATTATTTAAGCACCAGCTCTGCAGTGTTTAAAGTGGTCACTCATCAGCCCAGCTGACCTTTGAGGAACAGATACAAACAGAGCTTCCTGAGGGGAAGGGATTTTGCTCTGCAGGCAATAAGGGCACATGCTCCCAAACCAGGCTGTGAATTCCTGCTTGTTCATAGGAGGAGGGTAAACTGGCCACTGATTAATGGTCTTTTCAGACATACATAGTAGTCTGAAATAGCAAATGTTTACCTGTTTATAGTAAATGTTTACCTGTTGTTTTTAGAAGTAGCATAGGCATTAATTAAGCATTCCACTAAAACTTCACAACTTCAAGTACTTCTTATTGAGCACGACCAGCTGGGCACTCTGATTTTGATGAAGTTATTTTGCACTGCACGACAGCTCAGGTTTACCACTATTCTTTGCAAGTCAAGGAAATCTGCTGCCAAGTCCTGGCAATGAGTTCATGTTGGGGCTGCTGTGGCACATGCACAGCCCTGGTGAGGGCAGAGGCACATCCAGAGCCCCTTGCTGGTGTCACCCAGCTGGCATCAGTGCCCTGCTCCACCTGTGCTCCCAGCTGAAGAGGTGAGTCTTGCCCAGAGCCGCTGGGAGACAGACACCTCCCTGCTATGCAGGCAAACCTGTGACTCCTGGTCTGCAGGTGCTGTCCAGGTTAATCCATGCGGATTACCCACACACCTTTCTTGCATCAATTTCAATGTCAGTGCACTCAGTGTAAAGGATTATTTTTTTCACAAGCTCTTCACACCATGGTTAAATAGGAAAATTGGTTCTATCAGGTAAAAAATGCAAGCGTTTTATGAACTCAAACACTCCAACTCATCCACATGATAATTTCAGTTAGACACATGTTATTCTGACACCTAAGTGAGAAAGGTAAAGGTAATATTTTTATAAGAGAAAAACAAACAAAAAAACCCCACCCCCAAATCCCTACCAAACCAGTTCCTAGACATTTCCCAATTCAATCATGTTTTGAGAATCCTAATATTGCCTGAATAAAGCAGTAAGCCTCAAACTGCACATACATTAAACCATCCCTAAGCCTCAGCATCAGACAGTTACCACACTCAAGCTGAATTGAGAAATGCTTCCAGTGCCTTAAAATTTATGTCTCTGTCTTCAGTTAGTGACTGCTGCATAATCCCAAACAGCAAATGAAAGGACAAGAAAGTGGAAATCAAAGCCCAAAAGGGAGATATTACTCTGTCAATTTCAGTACACAATCTTTTTTTAATTGCCAGTTATACACACTGGTTTTCCATCAAGCAAGTAAACAAATGTGAGTGTCTCTATGGAAGAGACATTGCTCTTCTTTCTCCTTTCGTCTTACAGTCAAGCAATTATGAAGTTAAAAGAACAGACAAGGAGAGGCAGCAAATCTTTAGTGAGCAATTGTTCGGGACTATCAATGTGATAGTTCATGTAAGGCAAGTAGTACTTGCCCCTAAAATAGTTTGCTGGTAGAGACTGTATGTTACCATAAAAGTACACAGTGCCTAACATTTAAAGAAAAGCAAATCATAAGTTTAAAAATAAATCAGACATACTATGTGTTTTACAGGTGTAAGGATGGCTGTTGTAATTTTGCTCAGTGCTGTGAGAACATGCTGCACCTGCTGTGTACAATATTTGCTGATCAGGTTTCCCAAGAGCAGATGTAACTTCAGTAGCTGATTTCTAAGAATTACCTGTTTATCACAGAGACTACTATAATTTTATCTCTCTTGAGAGATATGATTATTTTTTTGCCTTCTATCCTTGTCTGTAATACAGCTACTTGTCCTGTATCAAACGCCTACTTGAAAAGGTAAATGCTAATGCCAAATAATTTACATAAAGCAAAAACAAAGCAATTTTTTCCTAATTGTTGGCATAAAGCAATTTGCCTTTTGAAGCAGTAAAGATAATTGGTAACAATATTGTTACAACATATTTAAATGAGTAAAGCATTGATCCTACAGGGGAGCATAATTAGCACAGCAGAAGTCATGTGGGGAGGGACTTAAAAAAATTATCGGAAAGTGAGTTGAATTTTAAGTAAGTTATATTGTTATTTTTACTACACATATTATGCACAGAGTTGCCCAGATACCAAGACACTGAGTCTTGATGGAATAAAGAAGAGCATGAGCTACAATGATTTCTTTCTTTAATAAATAATTTAGTAGGTATTTTCATTATTATCCTTCCTGAAGAGAGGTGCAGCCTGACATGCTGGTTTCAAGCAGAGTGGCTCAGGCGTCCCCCTGCTATGTGGCACAGAGTCTTGGTGGTCTAGCCCGAAGGTGGCGAAAGGGAAGCAAGGACAGCCCAGGAGCTGCAGCCCAAGGGCGGAAAGCGCCGGGAAGCGGGAGCGAGCGGGAAGCACCAGCCGTGATAGGGCAGGGAGCAGGAGCAGCAGGCTCCTGACTCAGAGTGGAGCCGCTACCTGTGCTCCCAGCATGTCACGGTCAGAAGGGGAGGCTAACACCACCTGCCCATGCAGAGCATGTTCAAGAAGAATGAAGAAAAGAGGAACGCAAGATCTAATTTTTAATTTAAAAACCTAAACTTAAAGAAGATGATGCAATGCTTCTCTTATAGTAATTACAGCTTAAATCAAAGCAGCCAAAAAGCAGCTGGGCTATTGCTATGACGCAAGGTGAAGCTGGAGGCCCTGCAGAGCAGTCTGTGTGGGTTTGGAGAGGCGGCAGGGAGGGGTTCCCCAAGCGCCCCGCTGCTGCGCTGGGCTGGAACTGCACCTGGAGGCGCACCGAGGGGCTGGCAGAGCCCAGAAGCACCAGGGATGGCCCCACACACCACAGAAAGGAATGTGATGACACACTAGCACTCCAGGGGCTACCAGGAGGTGACCAGAAACTGCTACATCACCTTGAATGTTTATGGGTTCCCCATTTGTGAGTGGGGAATTACAGAAGATGTTTTGCCTGCAAGTCTTTATGAAAAGAAACACTAGTATAGCCGTGTTATCTCTTTGATATTAATGATGTTGCCAATGCAGGACTTAAATAAATGTGAGTGACCTATGCAGGTTTGGGCATTGTAGTATGAAGGGCAGCATCTCATCCCCTGATTTTCACATTAAAGGAATGCTTCCTCATGTCTGAGTCTCTGCTGAAGTAAAACTGTGGATCTTTAAATGACAAGTAACCACGAGCATGTTGTTGGATAGATTCTGTCCAGTTTCATTCTACTCTGACAACTGACACAGCTTTCCTGTGATATAATCATGATTAATAATTTATAAATAATTCATAATTAATTGTTCACTTTTCTTAATTTTAAGTAATCACTGTGACAAAATCATCTAATTGAAATCAGCAATAGAATAAGACTCACAATTCCTTGGCAGGAAATTTAGATTAATATGAAAAACATATTCTGAGTTGCTATACTTGATCATTAGGGAAAGCTGGTTAATTACCATAAAGTGATTATGACACAGGCTGAAGTATAAACTGGATTGAATCCTGTGATCATCAATGTGCTCAGGAAGCCTGTAACTAGGCTTGTCATCTCTAGAAATTATACTTTGTGAGATCTCTAACCAAAGTTGGCAGCACATCAGAGAGGAGATGTAAGACTGAAAGGAAAAAAAAAATATAAAAGAGTAGAAATACATCATAGCTGTCATCTCTATTCCTCCAGACAGCCATTTTTATCCCAAAATCTAGGTAAAAATCCTGGGAAGGAGATAGCATCACAATCGCCACCATCTCACTGAAGTCAGTGAGCTAGTACCCTCCAGCTCACATAGGTGTTTGTTTTGCTACTACAAATACTGGGACTACCATAAGTGTAACTATTTTTGTTCTCAATTATTCAGCAGCCAAACTTCAAAACTTATCCTTGTGCTACATAAAAAAAATTGAGAAGTTGTAATCTATCATGCCAATTTACGATGATGATAGAGGAAAATAGCCTAAGATAAAAAAAGAAAGCAATTTCAGCAATTTCAAGTAAAGGAGTTTTTTCTTCACTCACTGTTTGCATAAGAGCACTCATACCAGTGAAGTGGTAGGGAAAGTGGATGGAGACAATTTTAAGAAAAAAATCTCAGGATAAAGTGGGTGATCATTGTTCTCAATTGGATTTAATGACTGCAAGCTATATTAAGCATCATGGGAAGAAAGGGAAACTTATTGTGGCAAACCCTTGAACAGGGAATAACGTGCAGTGACTCCATGATTCAGGAGGCTGAACAGTTGCTTTATTAAGCGATACTATATTATACTCTACTAATACTAAACTAAAGAAAAACCCGTGACCCTTTCAGACAGTCATGACACAGCTTTGACCTAATTGGTCAATCCATCCAAACACCATCACCAGTGCCCAATTAACAAATCCCTTTTCGGTAAACAATCTCCATAACACATTACACATGTGCCAAACAACAGGAGCAGCAAATAGAGATAAGAATTGTTTATCATTCCCTTCTCTGAGCTTTCTCACTGCCTTTCCCAGGAAAAATCCTGGGGAAGTTGTGCCTGCTGCTCTCTGTGAAGAGACCTGCGGCCACAGATACTAGTATTAAGCCTTGAGATAAAAATACAGAGAGTATTCCTACAGTACTATTGCTCACTGAATGGACTTGGAGACTAGGAAAAAATTACTTTTACATTTGAGAACTAAAAAAGCTATGAACCAAGACTACCTTCCTTTTTCTTATTTTTAATTTTTCAGTGTTTAGGAAGTGATCCTTTCTCAGTTCCTGCAGACATTGCTGAACAAAACTCATGTGTGGGAGCTGTCTTAAGGTCAGTGAAACTAATCGCAATTCACATGCTTACAGCAAAATGAAAGCTTAAATGTAGCTGTTTACTGAGCCACTTTGATAGATTTGTCTTTCTACAAGGTGGTTGAGCTTATGCAAACACAACCTATTCTTGCAGCACTTACTAACAAACAGCTTCTACTAAAATCTACATGACAAATCCAATTTAAAAAGGGAGGAGAGTATCTATACGTCTGCAATTTTTAAATTATCCTCTTAAAAATTAAT
Source organism: Zonotrichia leucophrys gambelii (assembly GCF_028769735.1). Taxonomy (NCBI): domain Eukaryota; kingdom Metazoa; phylum Chordata; class Aves; order Passeriformes; family Passerellidae; genus Zonotrichia; species Zonotrichia leucophrys. Next base: position 19,654,853 of record NC_088173.1, on the reverse strand, counting down.
CTTAAAGGCACATTACAATACATTAAATGAGCACACACTGCACCGATGAGAGCAATATCTGTTCATACAAAGTTTTCCCCTTTCATTCATTAACTTACTACATACTACACATCAAACTTTAAAGCTATCGCAAAGTCTCAAGCCAAAGAGGTGCTTTCCTCTAAAAGAAGTCTAATTTGTCTGGTAATTCATTCTTTATTAACCATCTGGATGGCCAATTCCTTCCTTTGGGCTTAATGCTACTCCTAGCAGCTCACAGTCCCTAATGCTAAGGTTGCCACAGAATCATAGGGAGATAAACGAAAGTACTTGTAGACATCTTGAGCAATCTTCCTTCCTGCACACATTCAGATTTTATGTCAGAGCACAGCAGCACCCTTTCCTTTTCTTCTTTCCCTCTCAAATTAGGTCAGGTAGCTGGGATCAAATATGAGACTCCCTCACATCTCATTGCTAGAGAAGTGGCCTCTCAGTCTGATGTGCAGGGGACACTCCCTCCCTCATCCACCTGCTAAAGGTTTCATTGAGATTGCTGTACTTCTCCAAGTCATACTTTTGTGGCAAAAAGAAAAAGCCACAGCACTGGAAAAAATCAGAGGTTTGCTCCGTGGCCATTTAATATGCAGACAAACCAGCCTGCATGAAGTGAGAGGCTTTTACAGTTACCTACTAGCTACCAGTGGGAAAACACAGCATTGCTGGCACATTTATTGACTGGTTTAAACTTACTTCCATGTTTAAATTAAAGCTGCACATAAGCATAATGTTTCACAAGTTGCTTGAGCGAGTAGTAAGGGAATTAGAGGCTTAATGTCATTACCACAGTGAGTGCCTTTCTCTGCTCCACTTGCAAATGCAGATATATAGGAGCTTTTTTCAGTTTATGAGGAGACTGTGCAAAACAGATTTACAGAGAAGAACTTCATCACACACTGAATTCTGTTGCCTCCAGAGCTTCTTTAATGTTAACATCAGATGCTTTTCAAAACTTAATAGATTAAATATTCCCTTCCCTGACCAATTTGCATCTTTGAAATTTCATGCAATTAAATTTCATCTAACTTCTTGCTCTTCCATGATGATGAGTTATGAACTGCAGAATTTAGAGGCATGGATTTAAAAAAAATGCCTTCAGAGCAACATCAATACATGAGTGAGTGTACATCTTAGTTCCATTACTCTTTTCCTGGTGGCAAGCAGAATTTTCAGAGAAAAATTGCTAGTGGATAATAAATGTGATGCCTGGTGGTCCTACAACAACACTACATTATATTACCAAGCTAAATTAAGGTCACCTTGATATAAAATTGATATGGGAAGGGATGAAGAAAGCAAAGTAAAAGGAACACTGAATGATGCATAAATCTGGGGAATAGAGTTATACGATGAAACTAGGCTTCTTTTTAAAAATGAAGAAACAAGAAAAGTAAGATATGGAAAACTATGAAGACAATAGGAAATATAAGAATAATTTCAGGTACCTAGTTCATACAATATGACTAGGATGTTCATTTATGAATCCCTGTCTTGAAGTTACTTAGTAATAAGATCCACAAACTGAAGTCATTACAAAAAGACATCTCTATACTATTACAGATAAATTGTAGTTTAATAACCAAAATGCACACTCTAAATTTTTGCTTTGAGAATGTCATTAAGAAAGAGCAAAACAAAAACCAATTCCAATAAGAATTTCCTTGACAACTGTGAAAATCTGTCTGCTAATCATGCAGCTGATGAATAATAAGAAAGCTAATCCGAAAATAAATTAGTGAAAAAAACTATTGTTGTAGAAGCTGATAACTATAAACAAATACAATGAACCAAAATTAAATAAACCCAGTCATTTAATTTAATGCAATCACCAAGTTCCTATTGAGATCCAGCCCAGCTCGGCAAATAGCAGTAGGACAGTATGAAGCCCAAAACACACTGCTACCCCAGCCCAAACTCTCAGCCTCACTGGCAAAGCTGGCACTGGGGTTACCTGGAGGCGAAGGAGAGCTGAGGTGTGAAGAGCTGCTCTGACACCACGGCTGCACATGTGTCAGCACTGCCTGAGCAGCACAGGCAGCTTCAACCAAGTGCAACAAGGCAGGGATAAGCTGCCTGGAAAAGCAACACTACTGGAAAGGGTGACTTGGTAGAGAGCTCCCTGGAAAACCTCTGCCTCGTTTTCCTCCTCTGCAAAGTGAGCCTCATGTCCTTTTTGCACCCTTCTGTGCCATTCATTGTGCTGACCCAGAGTCAGAGGAATAGAGGAAAAAGTAAATCAAAATTTTTTCTTTATGCTCAGTCTCTATTAAGTAATGACTGTAAAGTTACAAAAGGGTGGAGCAGAAAAGTATGCACATAAAAGCTTCACATCCTGGAATTTTCTGTCTCCCCTTAAAATTTACGATGATGTATTTCCAACATTTACTTGATCATGGTGATATGGAATGAGAGCAGCTGCAATTTCATAGTGTATTAATTTAAATGAATGAAAAATTGACATATAAAATTATACACTTCCATCTGAATCCCTAATATATATAATTTGGCAAAAATTTTCATTTAGAAATAAAATGTTGCTTATGTTTGTCCATAGAACTTTAGAAATTCCGGGAGATGAGAGGTTTTTCTGGGTTTTCATTTGTTTACTAGTTTGCTGGGGTTTTTTTTACTTTTTTCTCTTCTTTTTTTACCAGGGATGGGATGGCATGATATGCCTTCTTGTTTATGTCAAGTTTAAGATTTTTAACTTTCATTGTAAACAGGTTAAACAAGTTAAATTTTATGTTCAGGGAAGGCATTTCAGAGTTTTATTTGCTATGCTGCAAGAGTGGCTAACTGTTCCTAATCTGAAATTATTTATGTGGATCACATAGGCTGAAATAAAAAACACAGGATATAAAAGAAGACAGAAAAAGGCTTATGCTTTGTTAAATCAAATGGTTAGCAGAGCACTGTTAATCTGGAAGAGAATTGATGAACCATTTCAGGATGCTTTCTTTGAGATAACAGGTCTCTCTGCAGTTCAGTCTTCAGTGTCTAGAAATCATCACCTTATTATCAATAAGAAAATGGAATAACAGTTGTCTAATGTGTGTGTATTCAGCTGATTATATATTGCAGGAGATGATGAACGCTGCAGAATATATTATATTCTGCCATACTGGCAACATGATTCAGCCAATCCTCATTTTAGAAGTTCCAGCACAATGAATAAAAACATGAGGATAATAGTTTTTGTAGTCTTGTTATAAGTTCTCAAAGCAAGGATCTAACACAACGTCGTCTCTTAAAATTTAATCCTTAAGAAGGATTTTTTCCTTGCTGCAGCCCAGGCCAGCCTGGGTGTGTTGTTTCTTCCTTACCTCTGTCTCAGCAGACTGGTGAGTGAGCAGCTGAGTATGGGTGCAGGAGATGCCAGAGTCCAGTCCACAAACACACCTGTGTGGTGTGTACTCTGGTGGATTTAAGCAATGCCAAATTTAAATACCTGTATAAGGGCTTCTCTGCAATCCACTCCTGCCAGCAACTAATAGATTGTGAATAATTGAGGCATAATTGAGAAAAGAATGTATTTCATATGTTTTACCATGTGTTAATATAATTCTGTTAAAGCTGCTGTTAGGTAACCTCTCACAGCATTAGTGGGTTGTCCTTTTAGAGCCTCTGTCAGATTTTTCACTTCTTAAGTTCCTCAAAAGGAAAGAAGAAAGAGGTGATTCACTTCTACTTGCAAAGTACCCCCCAAATTTCACATCTGGCTGGAACACATAGCACAACATCTTACAGAGGAGTTGCACTGTGCTCTCACATGCAAATTTTACTTCTTTTTTTCCTTTTTTTTCTTCCTAAACTGCAAAGTAAGAGCTGTTTACATGAGAAATGTATTGTTTCTACTTTTGTAGTGCAGACAACAGTAATAACACTAATATTTTATGTTTCTACTTTTCTGGCACTTGAAAATTTCAAGCTGTTTTCCATTTATTCTCCTCAGTGTGGTTTACAGACTTTTCTCCCTCAGAATCTCATAGTGATTTAGTATATCTAGCCATGTAAACCCCTGTGAGATAAGAAAGCTTCACAATTATGTAATAAATGTGAGATCAGAGAGAGATTATGGGCTAAAAATATGCACATGCCTAGGTATCCTCCACAGTGCATTGAAAACAACAGGCTTTTCAAGCGGTACATACACAAAAAAAACCCCAAGCCACAATACTGCAATCTTAGCTATTAATCAGGAGAAAATGTTAGGGACAGTAACCCACACAGATTGGTTCTCTAACACACACAGTCCAAAACCCCTTCTAGAAAATTTGTGCTTTCCAAGTTTCTTATTAACCTTGAAAAGATACACTTGTCATTGAAAAACACCAAGGCTGTATTATCTAAAGAAACATACTTTCATTTGTTGTTTCCTTCCATCTAAAAACAGTGGAAATAAGAGCTGAAACTGCAATTGCAAGGTAAGACACCCAGAAGAATGCTATTGTGTATAAAAATGGTGGCAGGCTGGGAGCAAATAATGTCATGGCCTTGATGCTACCAATGCAAGTCTGTCTTCTTAGACATTGCATGAATGCTATTGTATGGAGCCTTCCAGGGAAATCAGGTGTAAGGTGTTGTATTTCTAGACCCTAGCTGGAATCAAAGCAGACTTTTAGAAAGAAACAAAATTACCTGCCCTGCAATGAAAATATCATCACCTTACAACATTTTGTCCCTGGTGATGTCCAATCTATCCCATAGGCACTACACCAGTTCTCTCAGTCAAGCTAATCCATGGGTGTCTTATGATTTGGATCCATCTCAGTCTGTCCATAGCTTTGAAGTTCGCTGCTTTTATTTCTGGAAGAAAGGAATGTGCACAGAGGCTTTTTGGCATTTCAAAATTCTAGCAAGACTGCAGCAATACTTTTGCAGAGACCTTTGTATCTAGCTCTGCCAAATACATGCCATGTTAAACTAACATCTAACAAGAACAGAGCTGGAGAAACAGCCACCAACATAACCTTTACCTTTTAAAGAGACAGAGTTTTGTATCAGTTTTGGGATGAGTGTGAGGTGAGTGCGAGAAAATAAAAGAGTATTCTAGGAACCTTTACTACATAAGATGTCTACTATATGGCTCTTCTCATTGTGTGAAGTGTGAGCAAATGCTTCAAGCTTATTCTGCCAGTTCTCTGTTAGCAGGTCTATGTCAAGTGACAAAAAAATCCCAGTAAAGTTAAGAACTCAATTTAAGTCTCCTCAATTAGCACTTCAACTACCATACCTTCCTTTCTCTTTAAGGACATAATAAAATATTTAAAGCGATTAACTAAACCATATCTATTTAATTAAGAGATTACAGTTATTTTGGGGGGATATTTATTGGGAAGATCATAAGGTTAATTAAATTTGTTCACTTTATATATACACTTGATAGAAGGGGCTTATTTGAATTTCTTTTTATGGCTCTTTTAAAAGTGCACAAGTTTTCACAGTTCAAAAAATTCAAAAAAATTCCAGAACATGATAAATTTGAAAAGACCATGTCAGTGATTCTTGCAAGTGCTGTTAAGACAGGTCTGAGATCATAAAAATGTGATAATTCTGTCAACCCCACAGTTCAACTCATACTACACTGGTGTTTCAGATGTTGTACTTGTAAAACGCATGGCTTTTCCAAATCTCAAATACTAGCTGCCCATTGCATTTCCAGATGATAAAAAATTGGCAGGATGCTCCAAGTGGTTTTGTTATCAATGAGAGGGACCTGGACAGGCTAGGCTGGAGCATTGGGCTGACAGGAATATCCTGCAGTTGAGCAGAGGGAAATGAGAATTCCTGCACGTGAGGGGTAACCCCGTGCACCAATATGTGCTGGGAGCTGACCAGCTGAAAATCATGTAGGCAGAAAAGGTCCCCAGGTCAGTTCCATTTAAATAAAAGGAAAAAACTTTTACATTGTAGGTGATCAAGCACTGGAATAGGCTGCCCAGAGAGGTGTGGAGTCTCCAACCTTGCAGAGGTTCAAAACACAACTAGGCACAGTCCTGAACAACCTGCTCTAGAAACACTGCTTTTTGCAAGAGAGTTGGACTAGAAAAGGTCCATAAATTGCTTCCAGGCTCATTTATTCTAAGGCACACAGTTTGGAAGCTCGGAAGAAACTGAGGCTTTACTAGAGTTCTGAATTCTGTAAAAATGACCTGTAGATTCTCATTCTTCTGGACATTTCATTCAACCTCAGGTGAGAAAAGATCTAAACTAAAAGATAAATCATTCAGTCACTTTAAAATTACAGGAAAAGGAGATGCCCAGACCAAAGGATAAAGTGATTTGTAGTTTAATATAAAATATCAAAATTCAGGGAATGATGAGTTCTGCAACATAGAACTAAATAATGTAAACAGAAAACAAATTATATATATTTACAAAGTATTTGTTCTTTTTGTCCATTTCTCCTTCAGGAAATTTGGCTAGGTTCACTATATTTTTACTGCTCTAATTGTACAACTTCTGTGATGGATTGGTGTGGCAGGGTTCTAGTACAAGGCAGGCTGCAGGGGCAGTTCCTGTGAGAAGCTGCCAGAAGCCTCCTCCATGTGTGACAGGGCCAATGCCAGCTGGATCCAAAACAGAGCCACTGCTGGCCAAGGCCAAAGCCACCAGTGACAGTGGCACCTCTGTGGGAACAGATTCAAGAAGGGGAAAAGTTATTGTACAGAAGTGACTGCAGCCAGAGAAGAGAGGAGTGACAAAGTGTGAGAGCAACAGCCCTGCAGATGCTGAGGTCAGTAAAGAAAGAGGGGCAGGAGGTGCTCTAGGCAGTGGAGCTGAGATTTCCCCTGCAGCCTGGTGAATGCCATGGTGAGGTAACTGTCCTGCAGCCCATGGAGGCAGAGATCCACCTGGAGCCCATGGAGGACTCCACACCAGAGCAGGGGGATCCTGAAGGAGGCTGCTACCCTGTGGGAAAAACATTCTGCAACAGGCTCCTGGCAGGAGTCCATGGACAGAGGAACCTATGCCAGAGCAGGTTTGCTGACAGGACTTGTGACCCTGTAGCGACTCCATGGTGGAGCAAGTTGTCCCTGAGGAATTGCCCCCTTTGGAAGGGAGAGCTAGAGTAGTTGGTGAAGAGCTGTAGCCAATGGGAAGGACTCATATTGGAGAAATTCATGAAGGACAGTCTCCTGTAGGAGGGAGTCCATGCTGGAGCAGAGGAAAAGTATGAGAAGTCTTGCCCCTGAGAAGAAAGGAGGAGCAGAAGCAACACGTGAAGAACTCAACGCTCCATTCTCCATTCCTCTGCAATACTGATGGGGAGGAGGTAGAGAATTCAGGAATAAATTAAAGTCCAGAAAAAGGGTCAGGGAAAGTATTAAGATTTGGCTCTATTTCTCAGTATTCTACTTTGACTTGATTATTAATAAATTCAGGTAATTTCCCCAAGTAAAGTCTGTTTTGCCCACGATGTAATTTGAGAGTGAACTCTCCCTGTCCTTATCTCAATGCAGGACACCTCTCTTATTCATAACTGTTTAAGGTCTGCATCTGACACTCTCAAATGCTGATGTGATACTGCAGTTCAGACATTGAGCCATTTTATAAATTCACATCCTTATTACCATCATACAGCCCTTTCAAAAGATCAGCCTTCAGGAATGATGCAGCAGTTAAAGCAATATTCCCTGGTCAGCACCCTTCCTGGGCAGAGGAACTCTTACTCAACTTGCTGCTGCTGGTGCTGGAGATTAAAGACAAAAAAGAGTCAAGGGCTTTGAACCTTTCTGCTCTGTTTCTATTGGTCCTTCTAAGACAAACAGGAGAAAAATCCATATATTTGATGTTTAAAGTCTGTTTCTGAACTGGGAAATAAGGACTGCATGTGAGCAGTGCTGCATAATAAAAATAAGCAGACACTGATCAGCAGCAAAGTTTTAGGTAGCTCATTACACTTCAAGTAAGAAATTAATCTTGATTGTTAAGAGTACTCATTACACATTTCTATAAGCACAACAAGCATAACAGGTGTTAAGATGTGCCTTCATAACTGTTAAGCTACACCTCTTCATAAATTTTTTTATTATTAAAACCCTGCAATGAACTTCCCCAAAGCAACCTCAGCTGTCTGCTGCATCACTTGACCATGGTATTTTGGTAGAGCACAATAAGAAGGAGAAGCACATACCTGCAGCAGTGACTTATGTCCCTGACTCTCAAAAGAACACAAATGCCTTGCTTCAGTGTTCCTGGGGAGCTGCTCACACCTGGCTGCATGTCAGGATGAGGAGCTTCATAGATGCCTCTTTCATCAGAATCAGACTGTATCACTTTGCAGAATAGGCTCAAAATTATCTTAACGCAGTAGAATGTTTGTAAAGAAACTCGTATTACTTTTCCACTTAGAGCACTGGGTTTTTTAGGACTTTTTCCCCTCACACCCATTTGAGAAGTGAGGAAAGTGACTATGACAGAGATACTTGGCATGGGGTAGGGTGAAGAGCAGCACAGTTTATACCACTCAAAGCTTTTTTATCAGATTTACAGTAACTGATTCAGGAGAGAAACATGTCTGCTTATGGAGGGAATTGTGTAGAATCAACTGGAATAAAAAATAATATAAGCCTCAATCTCCTGACAAAATTTATTCCCACTTGTTGAATTGGTTTTGAGCTGAAAATGTGCTTGGTTGAGAATACAAGAGGGAATTGGACAGCAGGTTCACTTTAACAGGATAGCTGCTTCCATGGCTGCCAGCACATGAAGCGAGGCATTTTCTATAATGTCTTAAATTAAATGCATATCATTCCCTACTTCTCCCTACTTAATTAAACCTATTCTTCATATATTCCCAGAGCTCCTTTCATTTCTACACACAGAAATACTTATGCTGTCTCCAAGCAATTGGCCTTGATGCTATTAATTTGCAGGACATAAAACAACACATCACACACAGTAAGTAAGAATACTAATAAAGCACTTCAGCAATTAATTGTAGTTTTTGAGCTTCCATCAAGAAAAAACAAACCCCCAACAACTGTCTTCTAAATAGCTTTTTAAAAAAGATTTTCTCTGACTTTACATATCACCCTAAAGGAGAGCAAATAAAAGCCATCGGTTAATATCATTGACTTCTGACTGATATATCTGAAGGACTTTGTTTCCTGTTTGGTTTACATCTGTTATTTGAATATTTCTACTCAGCAGAAGAGGTATAAAGCTACCATTTACTCATCATTCATTCAGTTGTTTGATCACATGCAAATCTACACACTGTTTAGTTTAAGGTAATTTTAGAAATAACGTTTGATAACTACTTGGAGATAGAAAAAGAAAGTAAATTAGTGTGTACAAGTCTGCACAAGCTGCTATAAAAACAGTCTAAATCCTCTTAGTTTTACTTGAGAATTAGAGAACGGAAAAGTCAGAGATCCTAGAGACAGGTGGTTCTGTGAGAAGCAGACAGGCAAAAATCAGGCAAATAAGTTTGCACAAAAAGTAGCCTTAAGTCTAAAATAATGTGGATTAAAATGCTAAAGGCTAGCATATTGGATTACCTCATATAGATTAAAATCATTGTACCATTATAAAAGACAGTAAAATGAGGATTCAGCACCAGGATGCTCTCCCCAGGTGCTGAGTGTGCATCCATGCAGGTGATTCTGTCTGCAGTGTCCAAAAGCTCTTTTAAGCACAGATTAAATACAGATTTTTCTGCTCTAAAAAGTTAACTATTTATTACTGGTCTTCAAAATGAGTTTAACTGTTGTATTTAAACAAATATATTTATTTTTAAATTATTTATATGTGTACCAACTGCACATATTTTATATTAATGCATCATACAGATGTTTTGTGTTGTATCTGAATAGTTTCTTTTCTCTTACTCATGTTATATGCCATTAAACTTTTGAAGTAAATATTTTTCTTATTCATTGTTTTGAGAATTTGGTCCATTTGAGCTCTTTAGTATTCTACTATAAATGTCTAGTAATCTACAGAGAGCTACAGATCAGAGACAGAATCACAGAATAGTCTGGGTTGGAAGGGACCCAGAAGAATCATCAAGTACAGCTCTTAAGTGAATTGAACCCACAACCTTGGCATTATTAGCACTGTGCTCTAATATATGGCCCTCTATTAATAAATTTTGTTCCTAGATCAAGTTCTGCTTATAGCACCTCTACTAAATCACTCAAAACTAGATCTAAGAATGGAAAATGCCTTGACTTGCTCCCATCATCAATGGCCCGGTCTCCAAGATTCATTAAGTCACCAGTGTTTAGATGTCAGAATAAAAAGCATTTCTCTCTAAACAGTGTGGCAAAACCCCTATCAGAGTCAACATAATCTTTTATCTTCATTTCATACATCAACTGCCATTCCATGCTAACATAAGGAGCATTATAGCTTCCTAAAGAAAAAAATGCAGCTGCTGGCCCTCATCTCATTCCCCAGGCTGGGATGATGGGGTTGGGGAGAAAATAAAATTTAAAATCCTATGGTAGATTGTAGCAGAAAAGTTTAAAATTGTATAGGCTTATTAGGTGCTGAAAATATAATGAGATAAAATTAAAGGAAAAATCTATTGTCTTTTAAATAATGAGAGAAATGGAAATAATATCAGATCTCCTTTTAATCACATTTCTGCCACCCACACCCTCAGCTACTGAGTGCCCTTGTAAGGCTCTCTGGAAAAAATCCCAAGCAGCATGTTTGATTAATTAAGGTTACATCACAGCACCACCTGTCACAAGAGCATTGCGCTCTTTTGTTTGTAGAATGCCTTATCTGCATAAAGCACTGCCTGGAAAAAGAGTCTTGAGAATTTTCAGGACAGAGATTTACTAATTCAGAAACAAAAGCATGCTGGAAACTAGACAGCACAGGTGACAGATAACTCGGAGTAATGAGGTGACTGAAAATGAAGAGTCAGTTTTGTAAAAGGTTGTCACATATAAATTTAACTACACAGATTCATGAATTTTAGGGCTGGAAAGGACTATTTGTTTGATACTGTTTAGCTTGACCTAGTGTGTACCACAGTTCTCCTGTACTAGGTAGGATCTGTAATTTGGGTTTAGCTAGACTATGAGGCCCAGGAGGGCATTCTGTCCTGATCTGGGGAGATCAAGCGATGAAAAAATCATGGCCTTCCATGGGAGCTTGTGCCAAAGACTGATAATCCCCAGTATGAAAAAAAAAAAGAAAAGTGATGAATATAGGTAATTTAAATTTGCCTATCTTCTAATCATTATTTTGCAGCACACCTTTTGCCAAGTCTGTTAAAAAGCTTCTTAGTCCAAAAAATAAAATTTTTTAGGACATGAATCAAAGAAAAAACCCCACCGCTTTGCAGATCCGGATGCCTAGCTCTTTTACTCCAAGATATATTTTTGTATCAGCCTCACAGTTTCTGATTGTATCATTGTATTCCTTTGAAACTATGGATACTAGAACTGTGTTCAATATCCTGGTCATATGACCATAAATATACCCACACCTATTTGCAAAATAATGTATTATCCTACAGACTGCCTTACACAGCAACTCTATTTGCTATCAGGCCACTCAGAGAACTGTCATGCAGCTGCATGCCCACACTGCATCCTTTTCTGGTAGGAATTACTTTGGACTATACCCAGGCTGGTCTCTCAGACTGGATGTGTCTCAATGGCATGATTGGGAAACAGATTTTAAAAGCATGTTCTTCATCTGAACTAAGGTACCAATATAGGCGCTTTACAAAACCTAAATAGTTGCAAAGTCACTCCTTTCATGGACAGGGTCTCTAAATTTGTGGGCTGAATCCCTTGTCCTTATATATGACTTGTCTATGGTTCCAATAAAACACCTGGTCACAAATTCACATTAACCATCTGCCTCTTTTAATTATTGTTTCTAGTTTTTCTGTGTCTTTCGTGAGTTTTATCAGTAATCACCTTGTAATTATTTTTTTTTAATTATTTATGTAAATAATGCAAAACATGAAGCTGAGTACTAATTCTGTAAGAATCCTGCTTTGGATTTTCATGAGAAAGGAGAACATGTTACATCTTATACTCCTGCAGCCTGCCTGTCTCCAGCCAGCCAGGTGCAGGAACAGCCTTGAGGGACCTCATATAAGAGCAGCCTCATATGACAGAGGAGAGGGGTGGTAGCATCATCAGGGAGTTAATTATAATAATCTCAAGTGAGGAAACCCCGAGCTACCTCAAGACAGAGCCATTTCAGCTGGCAGTGGACTCTCAGGGATTTGTCACTCAGGGGAAATGGCACACCTCTGCTTTGGCCATTTATCCTCAGGCTGCCCACATAAAAAGAAGGAAGAAAGAGTGACAGAAGGACACACATTGTTGAGAAACGTATGTTGTGGGAAAAAAAAAGTTTTTGCTACTACCTTGCTACTCAACAAGGCAAAGAAATTATCATCCTTTCTTCACATCTGCATTATGAAAGCCATTTAAAGAATAGATAATTTATTCAGATAAATAAACATTTATTCTTTCAAAGAATGAAATAATGAATTTATCTTTATAGCTTATTAAACAACCAGATTTCCATGAGTGGCTCCAAACACTTTGAAAAATAAAGGTAGGAGTATCGTGTCAAATTAATTCTAGGTACATCCATAGGTTGGACCTTAACCTATGAATATCAGGTGTAGGATGTGTTTCCCATGAGCCATGTAAATAAAGCACTCCATTCCTCCCATAAGACTCAAGCAGCACCCCTTTCCACTCAGAATCAAGGCTTTTATGTCACACAGCCCATCTGCCCGATTTTCTCAGCAGGAATAAAGGGCTGCAACCAATGGGGAGATGAGGACAACTGAAAAGAGCACCAGGCAGGAGCAAATGTGTGCAGTCAACAGGTCTGTGGGAAGACAGCAGCAGAGGTTGAAACAGTTGCAACCAAAATAGGAGTTCAAAGGAAGAAGGTGCAGGAATGTCAATGGTACCAGAATGCTTTTCTACATCAGAAACAGTCAGGAAATTTTTTTTTAAAAAGCAAGTGACAGCACAGACTCAAAATCCAAAAATCTTCTGGGCTCTCTGGATTTCTTCCTGTACTTTTCCAACATACAGAAAATATTTATTTATTTTACACATCATTCTCCATTTCTCACAACTATACTTCTGTGTTTTATAGGGCCATCTTGCGAAGATATATTCCTCATCATAGAACAATTTTTAAGGAAATGGCACTTACAAGACACTAAAAGTAATTTATATTGATAAACAGCAGTAGGAGTTTAAAAGCTCTGAAAATAGGCAGTACCTTTTAAAACTACTTCTCATCTTATCATCTGGCAAAGAAATCTGAATTCCCCATGAGTATCTCCCACTGCAGCTGATTGGAAGGAAAAGTGAGGACTCCAAATATTTTGCACTTAGTGAAATAGTTATGGCCCAAGACTAAGACTATAACATAAAATAGCAATTCTTGACTTAGATTTTCTAATTATTTGTATATTGACTATTGTCTGACCATTGTGACAATGGATGATCAGAATATATTGATCCAATTTTCCACCAGAGGTGGGCTATACAAATCAGGTATCCAGGTTGCACTCAAAGTTCATCCATTCAATAAACATATTTGGTATGGCCATATTTGTCCATAAATCCATTTTATTTCAAATTAAGCTTAGTCCAATTGTTTACAAATGTACTCAAAAAGCAGACAGGAGTATTTTCAAAAAAATATAGAAGAATAGCACATGTAGTTCCTGTTTGCATAGCCTTCTGTAACAGTGGATGTGTATCTAAAACACTGCTTCTCTTCCTCCCTTTTCTTACCTTTGCTTCACCTCTTCATGGAGCCTATAGCTTGTAAATTATTGCTTTGCCTTTATTTAAAATAATAAAGTTTGTTTATCAGGTAAAAGGCAGATGCTAAAACTAGATTCTCCAATTATCACATAAAATGGATCCATACATATTTATGACTTTATCAGGTAATAACAGGTACTGAATATCTATCCCTCCAGTCACAAAGGCTACACATTGCAAATTTATGACTGCACAGTATCTACTATGCAGTCTTTTTCCAGTGGGCTCAAATGGAACAAATCTCACTTATCTTTTCTGGGGCAGTGATGTTTTCTGGATTTGCTTTGACTACATTCAGTTTGTGTAATCACAACTCTCATGCTATTGTGGTGCCCTCAAAAAAACACATACAGATTAATACCCACCAAATTTCAGATTTTGCTGCCAAGGATCTCTGTATGTCACGATGTCAATAAACACACTAATTAAAATTATTAAACAGACAAGTGATACTTCCAAATCAAATGAAGACATTTTTCAGGTGACCTTGAGATACAGCACTTGAAGCATCTCATAAATTTTCCATGATGATGACCTGAGATGAAATCCCTATAGCAAACAATAAAATCCAAAGCTTTCTGTCCCTGGATAAGCACAGGATTATTTATGTTTCAGTGAATATAAAAATAACTTTCTCCCTCCTTACTGAAAGGAGAAACTTCACAATATAAAACTAGGTAAGTATCTAAGCCAACCTGATCACTACATAAAGAACTGGAAGAATTGCATGCACATACTTTGTCAGTATATTGTAATTACAGAGTACAGTACCTTTATAATACAAAACAGTTCAAGTTTCTATTACTATGTCCTTATAGAGCACACTCTTGCCAGCACACAGTGTATGTGAGGTTATGGAAAAATCCAAAAGCCAAATTCCAAGTCAGAAGATTGCTTTAGTAGGAGACTGGCAGGGCAAAGTAGATAGCAAGTATTAATGTGAAGTATCTGACATTGTTATCCTGCTCTCAGCATCTCCACAGGCTCACTGCCTCTCAATGCAAACCCAGAGCAAGGGTCTGGGACCGTTTCAGCCTTGTATCACAGCTGGATAAATTGTTTTAGGTATAGTGACTGTAATAAAGCCTAATTCCCTATAGCTTTGTGCCCTTTGATCCTTTATTTCTTACCTTCAGCTTCCTTTTTCCCCTCCCTCTACCTTCTTGTGCCACTTCAGTGAGGAAGAATCAGCACATTCTGCAGCTGAGAGCTGTAAATCTACAAAGTGAGTAGCCAACACATCTGTGCTGATTAACCAGCTGGCTGCCACCAAATAACACACAACTGCCCTGCTCTGTGTGCCTGCCTTTTGTAGCAAGGCTTCTTTCCATTTGTTACCTTTAGCTTCCCATTATACTAAAGCAGTGACCAGGCTGAAATTTTCTGTGCTTCTGCTTCAGTGGGCACCTGCACAGCTCCACCTGAAGGTACAGGAGTGGGGTTTTGGGCTATCCCAATTAATTTAGTACAAAACAAATGGAGCCTAGCCCCCACATTTGTTAAACTGTTCAGCCATAATTACATAATACATACATAATACATAATTTTAAGGTATCCTTCTGACTGAAAAAAAAAAAATAAATATATATATATATACTTTTTTTTTTTTTCTAGGGGAAAGGACAGTCTGGTGACAGAAGCAGCAAGAAAATCCTGGTTCTGTCTTTAAAGCATAGTTTGAACAAGACTCATAAATCAGGAAATACATAATACATTTCATTCACAGAGGTATGAGACTAGAAATTGATCTTTAAATGAGTGCCATGAATTTACGTACTTGTAAGCCAGCAGGCTTTGGAAATATAATACATGATGAAATAATTAAAGAAAAAAATATGGTTAGCATGGACTATTTGTTTCCTGTTCCTAATGGGAACATTTTCCACATTGTTTCAGCAAAAGCTGGCGATATTTGAAAACAGGCAAGACAAAATTGGCAGACAATTAATAGCCTCAGCGTTAGAGAGAAACAAGGGAAGTCATTAACACTAGCAGTCAGCAGTATTATTCTAATAGATTCATTTTCATTTGACACTTTGAACTATGAGCTTTCTTTCCCATTGTAAAGAAAAGGTGAGCCAGAGCAAAAAACTCACTAAGAATTGAAGAATGCCAGCTTTCTAGCCCTATATTCCAACTGCAAAACTAAAGCTCTCAATTAATTAAATATCTATATCCACAGAAAGTGTTCTTTGCATGGTATCTATTGCTCTAAAGCACAGATTTTTTATTTTTTTTTCATCTAGAAAGTGATCAAAAAATAAAAGCTAAATCAGCTTTAAAGTGCCTAGGAATACCTAGACATATGCTCAAAATGCAATGATATATCCAGACATTTGTGTCTCAGGGCTTTCAGTTACTCTCCTTCAGTCTAGAAGAACTTTTCCAGTTTTTCTAAGTCAGAATTTATCAGTAGTGGATCATGATTTTGTCTTCAGAAATCAAAAGGGAATTCTGGTCCAAAGACTGTTGAATGTCAGCCATTATCCTAATTTCTGTTCAAGATACATTTCTTGTGTTATGCTACAGTACAGAAATCCTTAGCTTTCCTTCAAGAATGTAACATCTCAGCTTTTGGAAGACTATTAAAGTGATTATGTGTGCATATTCAAATGTGAAGCGTGAGATCATCAGTCCTACAGAGATCACTGGGATTAACAAGGCATCTTTTTTAATTGAACAAGGCAACCCTGTGAATGAACTCAGTATCTTTTTGCAGTCTACCACCTTCAAAATGCCACACCATCTGCTTCTCTTATATTTTTAATTGTTTTTACAAAGTGAGATGTGACACTTTTGCAGTGCATAGGATATTATGAAAAGGAGATTATGATAGACTTTTTAATTATTCAGGGTACAAGTATTTGGATTTAGTGAGATGTGGGTATTTCAGATGAGAATTTGTCTGTGAAAAGAGAATCGTAAAAATGGGAAGAAAAATGTCAAAGCCAGTTTTCATGCTTACACAATGGATATTGATGGCCTTTTCCCTTTGCTAAATTAGATTGTAATGTCTCCTTTTCTTGGTTTTAAAGGATAATGGGCAAATTATAGGAAACACATGACTATCCCACCACCAAATGCATGCAATGTTTTTTTTATTTCACCTGGTTATTCCTATCCTGTAGTACAAAACTGGGTGCAAGTAAAGAGGAGGAAGTTTGTATTTGAACAACAGAATTCTAAACTTCAAAGCATAACTGAGAGATTGACCTTTTGTTGCTGAATGTCAAAGTTATTTGTTCAAATCAAAGCTGATACATAAATGTCATCTTCATAATATGACTGTAATAAACAAGCAGATAAATTAAACTAGCATTGTTTTATCAGTCAATAACAATAGTCATTTCACTCAAGCTAGTTTAACATTGCTCTAAAAATGTATTCAATGTGAAAGGGAATGAGACTTGTTTCAGGCAGTGAGTGCTGAATCTTTTGTTAGAACAACAATTTAAGGAGCTTACTGTTTTCATTTTATGCATAATACCCTTCCATCAGAGCATGCAGAAAGTCACAGGCTTGCATCCGATTCTCATCTCAGCTTTGAACCTACAGATTCAGGGGAAATCTCTTACAGCTCCAAGGGGAAAACTCCCCAAAGCCAAACCCTAATTTTCAGAAAGTCAGATCATCAGGGCCACAGAGGATAAGAGAGTTTTAGCTCTCTACCCAATAAAGCATGTTCTGAGGAGTATACTTACTTTTGCAGACTGCATATTTTTCAATATGTCATTTATTAAAACAGATATTGACATGATAGTAAGTGACAGTGAGGAAGAGCTTTATGATTTGCACAGCCAGATCCAATGCTGATATTTGAAATTTTGCAAGACATAAAAGTGTACCATCATTTCAGGTGCCTCAGAAAACTATGCAGTAGTAATTTCCTTATTCATGTACATAACCCAGGAGTTTTATTAATAATGGTCATATTAAAATGCTAATAAATAAAGCTTAGTAATGAAATACACATGTTGGAACATGAAGATATCATTAAAACCAATTCCCTTACAATATGCCATAAAATACATGGACTTGTATTTTATACCACATCTTGGCAGAGTAATCAAAGAATAATCAAGCCTTTATCAATAATTAACATTCTTAGTAATTCTGGATGATATGAAAAATGTAAAAATCAGTTGAGCAATTTCAGCATTTGGGATGATTGGTGGATTTTCCCTTTCTTGGAAAGAACTTAATAAAGATACATGTGAAAGCATGAGCATCATTATACTTACTGGAAATCAAAGAAAGATAATGAATGGAATAAGAGGTTAAAAATTGGGAGGTATCAATTTATCTTCCTCACTATGCTCCATTAAGTGAATCCATGTTATCAAATAAAAATGATTTTGTGCATTGATATAAAATTTTTTCTTTCCAGTTGGATGTTATGAACTCCAAACATTTGCATGTGCTCCTCATCTCCAATATTTTTATGACAATAGTCTGAACTTTCATGTCTTTTTAACTCAATATGGACTGAATCCCCAGAAAGTATTTAGTGTGAATTAAGTTCCTCTAATGAAGAAATCTGAGCATTTTCCAGTAAAATATTTTTTTCCTACAAAATTAAGATATATCAGCAATGATGGGAACTTAAATTTTTTGCAAACTTTAAGTCACAAGCATGTGTCTCTCAGAAACCATCTTAATTTTTTATCATCCTGCCATGCACTGTTCAGATTCCCAAACTGAGTCTGTTGTTTTAAAATAACTTCAGGAGGCACATTAATCCATTTTTGGGAATTTACAGGGTTATGAGTTGCCTTCCTTCAAAGAGAGGCAGATAAAGGGAAGCAAATACCATTTGAGATCCCAAGACTACCAGCACCTATAAGACTTTCTGCAGTCTGCCTTTGCATTCCTGGATGTTTAGCACAGCATCAGGTCTATGTCCTGAGTATTTCAGGTTCAAGCAGAACTTCATTTACAGAAATATCTGAAGCCTACCAAACCCTCAAGATCAGACCCCAAGCCAAGAACTCCTTGAACAAAAGTAAGCAATCTATTCTGGAAGAAAATAGAGAAGTCTGTGATATCCAACAGCTTAATTAAAAAGATTATCATTATAAATGTGATATCACAATAATACCTTCATTTCCATCTCAGGGAAATAATTTAAGCTCTTTATATTTCATCCAGATCTTTCCTGTAAGCAGCCTATGCTGAAAAGACTCTATGCCAAAATCTACATGCCATGTTCCAAACTTTATGATTTGGGCATGTAAATCATGACTAGACAGCCCAATGTATCTATTCATATTTAGGAGGAGCAGGGCTGGCTTCAAGAAAAAAAAAGGGCAACTTTGTGGCAGTGTAGATGTTTGCACTAAACTCTGTCAGATGGACTAAAGATAAAAACAAAACTGCCAGTGGTAAAGAAACAATCCAGGAAAGAGGATCTTGAAAACACAGAGTGAGCTTGAAGGGGCAGTAACCTTTCAGAGGCTCACCTGTTGGTTATATGACTTCCCTCCAGGAATGCATGAGAATGAAAAATGCTTCCAGCAGCTTCAGATGCTACAACATATTTTATTTCAGCTTCCAGCACAAGGATAAGTATAAACACTGTTCTTTCCTCACATCACCAGAGAATGAATTCTGCCATTTGGGAAAGGAGAAAACAGAAACCCATGATCCCTTTTTCCCACAGAATGAGAACTAAAATGACACTGAATATATGCATCTCATCTAAAGGAACAAACAGTATCTACATCACTGTCACCAGATGTTTTTGGGAGCTATTGCATTTCAGATCTTTTTACAGATAAAGCAGGATCATAATTTTAATGGCAGTACACTATGACATCTTCAATAATAGAATGAGTCTCAAAATATTTAGCAGTTTGCCATTGTGAGAGCAGCTTTAATCTTTAAATTCACTCCTTTTATTCTATTTAGCTATGAGAAAAGGATTAATGTTTCTCTTTATTTATTCTTTCCTGTGGTTTTCATTATTATTTTCTAAATCTATAATGCTTTATTTACTCTATTTCATGGTCCAGAGCCTTTTTGCAGTTTCTTCTTCCAGCATACTTTGCAGAAAAGCCACCGGAATAGTTCTATGGTTCTATTTATCCCCTGTCAATTACTGATAGTACACTGATTGTAATATTTTTGAAGAGAATAAACTGTATTTTTCATGATTAAATATTGTTCTTTAGCACAGATACAAACAACTATAAAATCAAATCTCCACTGGGGTTACAATTTTGCTTTGTTCAAGAAGGTATACTTTGGCTTTTCTTCTATATTTGGTTTACACATGCAATCTAATTTGGGTAATACAAGTGAGTTATAACAGTAATTATATCTTTCTAATAACTACTAGACTCTGAAACAATATTACATAAGCATAGATATATACAATGTCATGTATCTCCTGAAGCAAAATTCTAGAGTTTGTAGAGTAGAATTTGGGTTTTAGTGCCTGGTTTTTCTCTTGCCCTTTCCTGAAGGAAAATGTACAGTATTCTTCTCTCAAGATGAACAGCTAACCAACAAGGTAAATGACAAATGGATGTTACAGCAGTATCAGAAGAGGTTTTGCTAAAATTATAACGTGATGGTAGACATAAATTATCTCTCAAAGTAGCAGGTATATCTCAGTGTAGGACCTATAGCCAATTCACCAAACTCAGAAGTGTTTCTTGGGGAGTGATATTGGAAAGAACCACACTGAAAGCTTCTGTTGTAAGTTTAATGCATCAAAAATTTACAAGAAAAATTTTAAAAAAAGATCATATGGGAAGCAGATGTAGCATGGAAACTCACAGAATTCACAGAATTACTAGGTTGGAAGAGACCATCAAGATCATCAAGTCCAACCCATGCCCCAACACCTCAACTAAAGCATGTGAAACTGATGGAAATTACAGCTAGAGAAGAGTTTTGGTTTTGCAGGATTTGTTCTTCCAGCTGGCTTTTTAGGCAAAGAGGACCAAATTCGCACGCCTATCAAAACTTTGATTACGTCAAAATAAATACCTAGTATAGAAATTCTGAAATTCATGAAGTTTTGTTAATTTAAACTAAACTAAGAATGTGACAAAGCAGTATGATGCAATGTGGAAAGCTACTGACACATTTTTGGAGAGGAAGGAAAGTATTAAGCCTATGAGGCACATATGTAAAAAAAGTTGAGGCTGGATAATATGCAGGGAATGAGAAATAAAGCTTCATAGAGAAAAGATTACCCATAAAGAATGGAGAAGATGTCTTAGCAAATTCATTTTATCTAACTTTCAGTCTAAGCAAGTCAAGAGTCTTTCAACAAATAAAAGCAAGTAGTTAAGCCCCTAAAAGCAAATATCTGAGTCAATTAATTTTAGATCACTGATGACTCAACTGACCTGTAGCACCACTTCCCTGTGACACACAGGGAGGAAAAACATTTAGTCTGGTGTTTCTTTACTTACTGCTAATCTGTGTTAAATATTAATTTGTACTTAAATTGTTAGTGTCCTGTGTTCCATTTGTAGACAAATCTTATGAGATCCTCTTTGACATTATATTCAGTTTCCTTACTATTCTACATTCACTTCCATTCAGAATTCTGAAAAAAATTAATCTTGGAGATGGGCAACATCTCCACAGTCCCAAAGGCACAAGTGCTGTACTAGCCACCATAAAAGCAGCATCTTTTACCTGCCAATCAAAAATCTGGCATCAGGATTGGTAGTCACTAATTTGCAAGAACATCTAGAAGCCTTTACTGTCTTCCTAGAAAACATTAAAGCCAAAAAAATTGACAAGTTTGAAATCTGAACATCGTATTTCTTTCCATAGTTGGATGACATGATAAACAGAATTTTTCCTATTCACTATAATACTATATACAAATGCAAGCGCTGAAAAGGTGTACTTAAAACAGGAAAATAAAAACTCTCAATGAAATCTCTCATGCTAAGGAAGCTATGTCACTGATTTAATTCTATTTTCCACAAGAAGAGTAAGTACCTAAGTACTACTGGATTCCCTGCTTTAAATCAACATAGCAAATCACCTAATCATCTAAACACTGAAGGGTTTGTTTTTTCATTATAAAAAAAGTCAGAAATGTGGGCAATTAAATTACAAACACTGTGCATTTTCATGCATAAAGAGAATAATTTAGATCATGTATTTTTGTGAAATTTGTTGTGGTTTCAGAAGGCCAAATGTATTATTCCACTCAGGTTGCTTTAAGCTGATTAGATGGTCAAATATTGCCTACGTAAATGAGATAACGACTAAGAGATTAATCTAAGGTGAAGCAATATACCATAGATCAGAAAGGAAAGGGCTGTGAGATGATTGCATGTTACCAGTGCAATGAAATCAAGAGGGAAAAAGTACATACCACTAGGGGTTTGCCAATTGGAGTGAAAGTTAAATTAGAGATAATTTAATGAAATATTTATTACTGACTGCAAGATATGGCTTTTGCATTTTCCCAAATGGGGCTCCTTTGAAAGGTGTATTGATTAAACCATGTGCATTATCATGCTCATGTTCATAGCAAATCCAAATAACTTAGCAATGTTTTTATATAATTATAAAACCTCTATGTCTTTTGATAGTTATGATACAGTCTTGGATATGTGTTATTTATAAACATCAAGCTTTAGTGCCTTACAAGTAAAAAATGTCACCATGGAAAGGAAAATGTACACCTACGTATATTGTCAACATTTACAATAGCACTTCATTTAGTAGCAATAAAGTATTTTGCAAGTAGTATTTGATGTGTATTTTGGGTACAATAAGAAGAATATTGATTCAGTTGCTAGTGTAACTGCATCTTATTTTAGCAAAGGTCATGTTCATTTTTCTAAGATCCCCACATACTGTTTTACACCACAGACAGAGTTAGCTTCTGACACTCTTTCCCCTAAACAGTTATGTGAACAGATTTGCTGAAGGATGTGAGAAGGTCACAGCTGCATTAAGACCCTTATTTCTGGGTCTTAATGCCCCCACCATAACCCTCCTTGAGTTGGGGGCTGGGCCAGATGACATCCAAAGGTCCATTTTAAGCTCAACAATTCTGTGTCTGTGAAGTCAAAGGACTTTGGTGAAGGACAGGATATAATGTCTGAGGCACAGTATTAAACATCTTCTAAGATTAGGCCACATTTGATTTGGGCAAAACTGAAACCACAGCGGTCTGAAAAATATTGTGTAGATCAAACACACAAAAAAATTGGTGAGATTAAATATAACCTCAGTCTCAAAAATCTATCATACATATCTTTAAACTTAAAAAGCTTTAACTGAGAGTATAATAAATAAATATAAATTTTGTGCAAAACAAAAGCACATTTTTCTGAATTTTTTTCTTCTTTTCTTCTGGCTTATTTAGAAGTCTGCTTTTTGAAAACATTACAAAAATCAAACTGAATTCATTGTCTTCTGAGAACTGTATAAAGTAATACAATGATTAAATGCAACCTCAGTACTAATTATCTCCTAAATTAATTCAGTTACATACCATGTTTCATCAGGTTTGAAAGGCTTTAGTCTAGAACACTGCATATTATTTGCAAAGGCGAAATTTTCATTTCATCCGCTTGTAAGCTCACTTATCCAGCCTAGGCTCACAACTGTGCTAATTAATACCCCAAGGGGAAAAAGGGGGTTTGTGTCCCACAAAAATATCCGAGCTAATGAAAAATTTTCTCAACACAAACAAGAGCATCAAACCTGTTATTTTCTTCTATGATATTTAAAATCCCTTAAAAATATTCAGCTCTAACTAAAAGTATGCTTTTAATTAATTTTGCTGAAGTTGTACAGTATTTCTAAGTAGCTCCAAAGTTCCAACAAATAATAAAAAGCACATATATATTTGAATTTAACCTTTTTGCTAATTTCTGCAATATTATCAGCATTTCAGGGCATTAATCAACAGATTTTCTCATTGAAAACATCTGTCACATTTCTTGCTCTCATGTTGCTGTCCTTTCTGTCCATGTAGTTGTCCCATTCTTTGCACAATACTGAGTGATTTCTGATGCACTCCAGTAGAGGATCAAAGTCTGCATTCATTTACAGAACACCACTTTACTCACTTTGCAGTGAATGACTGCAAAGCAATGAGTCTGGGTTAAATATGAAACTCTGCCTGTGTTCATAAAACAGCCATTGGTTTTGGTTCTTTGTTCAGAGAGGTGTATAAACCCAAGGTTCTTTACAAAGATTAGAAGACTTTAAATGTATGAAGTAGCATTGAATGATGAAACTGAAATGTAGATTTATAATGTAATTTTATTTAAAGTTTTAGCTCAGTGACCTGGATCTGTGTGGCACTCATCTTCAAAACGTCTCTGCTATTTTTTAGGTGCACTGCCTTCCAAAAGTTGTGTTTCATGGATATACTACCTATGTTATTTTATGTGCTATGGAACTACAGTCTACTGTAAAACTTCAATTTATTTGTAAAGGGTTAACAGATGTTTTTAACAGAGCCCAGTGAGTGGACAGCTGTGACTCTGACAGTTGATATTCTCCAGTGCTGGATTCATAACATTTTGAAACACAACCTATTCATACCTATAACATGTTCATAGTAATTTTCTTACCTATTGACCAACATAATTTTTTCCTAGATAGAGAACATGATAATTTGGCTATAACTATCTGTTTCCTCTCTTCTGAAATATGTTCCCACTTACATACTTGTTGCTTCTTATGCTGGAGATGTTTAACTGAATTTCTTAGGTATTATTTTTCTTTCTTTTGGTGTTTCTCACTGCATAAGGCCTGCATATTTAGCAGAAGAGTCTTGAACAGCATTTGGCAAGCATATGGTTTATGTTAGAGCAAAATTAGTCAGTACAGGCTGAATAGATCAGACAACAAGAACCACTCAGCCTCCTGACGTGTACAGGGTAATTAGTAGGCAATGTGGCAAAACAAAAGTATCTACTTGTTTACACGCAGCCAGAAAATAAGCAAGACTAAGCACTTGAGAAAGACCCAGGGCTCTGCTTCCACCACTATATTCTCACTGGCAGAACATGCAGAGGCATATATAGAACAATGACAAGATTCACAGAAAAGTTACAATTCAGAGTTAATATCTTTGAGACATGATGTCTCCTCTGGATACTTATAGATTTTCCTTGTTAAATATGACTTTTTACTCATGTCAATGCCTAAAATTTGAGGCTACTCCCTAATATTCTGTATTTTTTCTTGCACACCTGGTATTTTTACCTTTGACTTAACTCCACATGTTGTTTGATGCAGATGAACAAATGGTCAGAGCTCAGTCTATCTACCTCCTTGTATTTGAAAATTTCTTTGCCTCCCAGTTATTGATAGAAGAACTACATTAGGATCAGAAGTTTGCAGCTAACTCCATCATCATCCAAGAGACTACTTGTGAGATGGGTCCTATATCCCAGAGTACACCTTCAAACTGGCAAGATGCCATATCATTATACCACTCTTTTAAGTGATGACAGTATAATTCTGTAGCAAGACAATATTATATTTCTCAGATTTTCAAAACAGTATCAGTGACACTGCTGTCTTCCCTCACACAATTGTCTCAGGGGAAACTCTTTAAACCAGCTAAACTCATCATCCTAGGACTGATTTCGCTATTGGTTTTAGCCTTTTCTAAGCAAGGTATATTATGTCTAGAGTAGCAGCCAGGACAGAGGTTATGACAATCAGTTCCAAAACTGAATAGCTGAGAGTTTCTAATGATATGACCATTGGCATTAAGAAAAGCACCAAGAATGTTGGCCCCATGTAATGCCCAGGATGTAGCTAAGAAGCCTAAGACAAAATCCTCAGACATTCCTCCTTCTAGTAGGTGCCCCTGTCCATGCTAAGGGTGTTAGAAGCAGATGATCTTTAAGGCTCCTTCCAACCCAAACCATTCTATGATTTTGTGATGCTTGAGGGCCACTATCCAAAGCCATTTCAGCCAGCCAGGGCCTCTGGTCTGCCAGTCCTCACCCTCAGCCAGTGCCTGTATCAGCACCAAGGCATTCTTGTTGGGCCACAGCCACATAGCAGCACTGCAGCTGTAATCCTCTAAAAGTGGTGTGGCTGTGGTTGAGCAATCTGAACAGACCTTCCATAACCATCAGCACAGATACAAGAAGCTATCACACTTTGGGCTAAAGCAGCAATTTAAAGGTTTATTGCTTTCTACTCAGGGTCACCCCATCCCAGACCAGAAACTCACTCCCAGGCACTGCTACTGCCTGTTACTGCTGACACACACTGGTCTTACTCAGCTTATGAGGTTTTTTCAATTAACAGCATTAACAGAAGTTGTCTTTTTTTCCCCTCGATAAGTCTGCATCTGACCTCCTTAGCAACCCTGCTCACAGATTAGATTTTTTTCCAGACAGCTTTCCTCCCTTCCTAGTCATCTGCCAGTACTTTTTCTGTAGATGGGTCTCTATAGCTTTACATCCCTAATTGCTGCTGGAATTAATTCCTTCCCCGCTACATAGTGCTTATTGATCCATCACTCCACAAAATGGTAATTTTACCCCAGACTGTATTAATCTACTTTGCTTATGACGCTGTCAAGATCTATAATATCTATTAATTCTCTCTCTTTCAGTAGCCAAATTATTATGTCAAATAAGAAAATCAGATAGATTTTTTAATAACAATCAATGCTTGCTTTTACTTATTTTCCATACATTTTTAGGTTGCTTAGTAATTTGTTCAAGTACCTCCTAAATGAACAAAACAGAAATAGATGGGTTTGTAATTGCCAGAGACCTCTAATGTTCCCCCCCATCTAACCCCCCAAATTGGGGACAACTTCTACACTACAGCTACCTTAGTTTTCAAGGATCTCATCAATTTTCCACTAGCTCCCCTAAAAGTCACTAGAAGTTTTGGCAAGATTCTTAAGTATTCTGGAGTGAATTTCATCAAGACTTTGCTAAGCTGAAGTTATTTAATGTCTGAATTGTTTATATATAAATTACTCATCCAGTTGCATATATCATAGGGCATATTTAGATATTGTTTTGAGAATAAAGGAAAGATGAATTCCTTATGAAGGTGAGTAAAGGCTTTAAAGCTGTCCTTTGACTACATTGCCTTCTACAACTACTCCAGATCCCTGTGTGTTAACTCCCTCAAGGAAAAGGGCCTGTACTGAGAATTACGGGATAAATACTTTCTTCATCTACACTGAAAGAGTTTATCCTTGTAAAATGTCTGATATTGTTGATTTCTAAAAACTGATTCTTTTGATAACTGCATTTACCCTGCATTCCTGAGCCACTTATCCAGTAATAAAGCACAGTATTGCATCCTTTAGAAATTATTACACTTGGCTTTTAGAGGAAAAAAAATGCACAGTAATGCAGTAAATGTTTATTGCAGAAACCTCTGTAGCACTATAAATATTTTAATAACACTTTTGGAGATCAACTAATAAAAAGGAATTCTCCACCTTTAAAGAGGTTCCTTCAAGAATTCTTACCCATCTATCCATTTCTGTCTTTGTAGATCATTACCCCTTTAAAATATCAAAAGTTGAATATTTCCATGAAAGAAATTGTGAAAACGTATATTTTAAAGAACTTTTAAATTCTTCAATTTCAATATTATTTAAGTTTTCCACTGCTACAGTGCAGGATTTTTTAAAAAATACATGTACCTGAAAGCACAAAATTCTCACAAGATTTTACTAAAAGACCATTACAGATCTATCATAATGATCTGTTTCTATCTGTTTCTCTGATTTTAAACATTCTTCTAGTTTTCTTCCAATGTTATAAATATAAAAAATGTCTTCACCATAGTTTTAGATTGTGCTGCAGTTAATGAACATTGTGACTCACAGAGAGGTTTGTGGGCATTAGGATTTTCCCTTCTTTGCCTCAAAGTTTCTCATAACTCAATTTTCTGAAAATTTTACCAAAATAATAATTTGATCTAACGTTTTACTCTAAGAAATAAGTTGAAACAGTTTTTTGTAGTGTATGTAGTTTTTTTTTAGTGAAATCTAAAACTTCCACAGGCATCACAGATTTTTGGGTTTATTTACTGGCAAGTTTTAGTAGATTGTATTTTTTGAAGAAACATTTGAAATTCATTTGATGTTATAGGATCAAGTGATGTTCCTTTATAGAAACAGATCTTTATGAACAACAAATGTATCTGGGATGGTCCTAACATAGAAAAAGGCACCTTGTGAGAACTGTGTGCTTTCAGGTACATGTATTCAAAACAATTCCTGCACTGTAACAGTAGAAAAATTCACTAATTAGAGGCACATCTTGTTTTGGTACAGCATGAATGATTCTCTTTTGTTGGCTATAGAACAATTTAATTATCCTTGGCAGTGAAAGTTGCATTTTCTTGATTAGCACTACTGAAGGTACCTTTGAGGAAAACAGAAGTAACTTGGCACTGACTGTGTCTGGAGTAGAACTATAGATGGAATGTTTTTCAGCATAAATATAATTTCTTTTTTAACTTTCTTTCCATTGTTGTCACATAAAACTAAGCCAAATTTGGGATGAACGAAGAAGTTAAAATTGATTTGTTAAAACTTCAGAAAATCTTTTGTTGGAGCTATTAAATGAGGAAAAGTTCAGAGAAAACAGTAATGTATTCCTTGGACTGCCTAGGAGAAAAATTCTCCATTTCTTAATCAGTACTTTTTATTATAAGATCTTGCACTCTGGACAACAACTTCAGTATTAAATCATCAGAATCACAGTTTGTAGGTGTTTTAGGTATTAAATTATTAATTGGCATCTTCACTAGTAATATTATTGAGAGCAAGAGGAAAGCTAATGTCTTTACAAACAATTGGATGGATAAAGATATGGGTGTTAACATCTTTGAAATGGGTCTTAATGTCTCTACCAACCTTGGGCAGCAGGTTTGTTGCAGACCCCAGGCAGCTGGGCTCCTGAAACAGGAAAGGGTCTGCACAAGCCTGAGTTTCTGAGCTTTGGGGTAAAAGAGTAGGTTCAAGGCAGGAATATGTGATAGGTGGTTCAGAAAGTCTGTACCTTCCTAGTGCCTCAGCCAGTGGGGAAAGGAAGAGGGCAATGTGCAGCCAGGAGTTTGGGATAAAAGGAAGCAGAGCTCTCTGAAAACTTAAGAGAGAAAACTCTTAAGAGAGAAAGCCCTGGGGGATTCTCTCCCTTTATTTGAATAAAGTTGCAGGACTCCTCAGTCTCCCTTTTTGACATAAACCTCTGGCATTTATGGATTTTTCCATAAGAGATGGACACCATCCATCTTATCCAAGGACATTTGAGGAAAGCTTTGAAAACATTACTTCCAGCACAGACACAGATGACTGAAGGCATGAGCATACCTCCTTAATTTAAGACATGGTCCAATCTCCTGATGTTATGCAGCCTACAGGTAGCTTTTTCTGATTATGTGAAAAAATACAATACAGAAAGTCCCAAAAAATAGGCTTCTCTTCAGGATGGTTTAAAAAACAAAAAACAAACAAACAAACAAACAAAAAAAAAAACAGGACACATACACTGCTAGTTTTCACTCACTTGAACTGAAAAAGTTTAACAGAAGATATATGAATCCTCATGGGCTAGACCATACTATTTTACAAAGAAAGGGAAGAATGAGAAAGTAGAGAAATAGAAGCAAACAGAAATCTAATGTACTAAAGCCATAAATATTTAAGAAGTCTATCTTTGCTATCTTTTTTTTTTTGTATTTTTTTCTGTACAAAAAGCTGTCTACTATTTTAGACTTTCTCAAGCACACCTCAGCATTTAAACCAACTATGCAGCTCTGCTGTGTGTACTAAGCTGTATCTTCTCTCACAGACCCATAGAGCTGGCAAAGAAGCATGTGAGTACAGTAGGTTAGCTATTATTCCATATAAGCTAACATGTTAAATGACTCCAGAAATGTTTCTGAGGCAAAGATAAAATTAAACATGCTGTCAATACCATAGCATATATCTGAATTTATTAATGTGCAGAAACATTTCTGCTCTGAGAACTTGTCCCTATAATATATAGGATACCTTAGCCATGATCCACCAATAGGTCGGTACTGGAAATTCCAGCTGGTTTTAACATTAAATAATCTCTATTAAAGTGCAGGACTTTATGTTTTTACATTGTTACTATGCTACAGAGCCTTAGTAGATTGAGATCTTTGGCTTAAGGATGAAAACGTGGAAAAAAGCCCATGTCACCATGTAAAGTGTTAATATTAAAGTCTCGTTCCTACTCTCCTGACTCAGCCCTTACTGAATCTATCAGGCTGCTAGTGTTTGTAGCTTTTGCTGAACTGGCCACCATGAGCAGGCTCCCAGCTGTGTCCATGTGGCTGCAAGGAGCTGGGCATGAGGTGCAGGGCTGCAGCCTGCGCTGACAGCACACGGGGCTGCACGAAGGGGGTCCCAGGCAGAGCCCACCCCCCGCTGCCCACTGAGCCTCTCATTCACACTGACATTCCTCTGAAAAGCTGCTTGATGGTGTTTCAGGCAGTTGCTGCTTTTATAAGATGTGGGCAGACTGCAGGTCCTAACTATAATACTAACTGAAATATTTCTGTATTTATGACTAAATATATATATGAATGCTTTTTTTGACAGGATTGTAAAGCACTATACATTTTAGGACTAAGATCTAATCCCAGGATACTGGTTTTCAAACACATTTTGCACATCCTGAAAAATCCAGTAATAATTATATGCTATGGTAGTGACACCAGATATATATCACTTGTTGTTTCTCTTTCAAACTTATTTCATAAAAAGACTTTTATGAAAGTCATTCTTCTAACCCCACAACTACAAGTCATATTTAATGTCTTCACTGTTGTGAAAAAGAAAAAAATTGGTTTATGATCTGAAGAAATATCAGTTTTATAAAAGTTATACAGGAATATTTCTTAATAAATTTGCTTTTAAAGGTCCACTGGAATGAATCAAGTATCCAGACTCATGGCAATTATTTCAATGAGGCTATTTATAGCTATTCAGTATAAAGAAGATAAATTAGCTCCTTCAGCCTACAAAGGTTGCATATTTATCTAGCACTTATTACTGTAATAAAATTCTAATTTAATTCAATTGGCAGCTCTGGTAGGGTGACTTCATAGTGTGATTATTCAAGGCACAAAGGATTTTTTTTATACTTTTATTATTATTTTCTTGTTAAAAATGTATGGCTCTTCAGACCAAAGCATGTGATGTTTTAAGATCAAAAGTAGTAGTGAACTTAGTCATTATGTTTTAGTCCCCATCTAACCAGTTTCCAAAATTACATGACAGTCAGTTTCCTATGTGATAACTATAAAACAGAGAACAGAATTCTTTTTTTGTTTTCTTGGGAAGGAAATGCATCAGTGAAGAGCCTACAGCTATATACATTACACGCACTATGAATAAATAACTTCCATATTCTGTAAGCCCATAGAGAAACATGGGCTAATTCATTAACTCTCTAAGTTAATAATCATATGCCTCCACTACTTGTGAAGATGAGAAACACACACAGACAAATTTTTGTAGATACATAAAATTACATGAGCATGAGAACTGCATAAAGAAGAGGGTATTTTTAAACAGGAAAAATAAATTAGCTCATTGTTCCATGTATAATAAATAATGATCACACAGAGATGACCATGTTTTACAGAAACTGAAGTCTTAATTTCAGTATTAATGTCCTAGAAAAACAAATCTAAATGTATAACACTTTTTACCAAAAGAGCCATTAATCATTTTTAGAGAGGAAATATATCCATGGTCTCTGTTTGGGAAATAAAATTAATTTGTTTTATTGTTTCCATTCTAATTTTTTGTCATAAAGACCACTATAGTTAGTTTGAATTGTAAGTGGTGTAATATGAAATACATAAATCCCTAGAAGTATAAAACATAAAAATAGCTTTTGTGTCATTGCTTTTCTTAAAGAGCATGTTTTCTACTTAAATGGTACATTTATAAGCAAGAGACCACTTAACCATCTTAATCCATTTGCATTCTGTTGAGATAAGTTATCAGTAGCTCAGTAATTGAATTTCTTTCTAATTCATATGGAGCCTGCCTGCAGGGGACACATTAACTGCTAGGCCCAAAATTACATAAACTTTACAATGTTCTGCTCGAAATCAAACAAGAGAAAGCCAAAACAAACACAAAACAAAGCTTTGAGACAACTGAATTTTAAATTGTTTTCAGAGTGAGGGAGGGGTGAGAGTCACAAGTTCATTCTCCATACTCAACTTATTCAGTTTACCAAACTGGTTTAAAAGATACTTAAAATACATGTCAGTGTCAGTATACACACAATGCTGACAGTATTCTGAACCAGAAGTAGTTATTCTGTAGACCTGAAACACAGAAATACTCGAATGGAGCGATGAGTTTGGAACACCACCCTCTCCTGTGTGGTTTGCTATCCTAACAGCCAATAAAAGTGAGTCATTGAACATTTCATGTGAAAAATGGATATGTAAAAGGATATATGCCTGCACAGACCAGTTCCACAGAAAATGCATGTTTCTACAGTATTAAGCCTGAAGTTATTTTTTAAGTGTAGCTATGTAAAACACTGGCAGATAATAAATCGTAGGACAAACCATGTTAGATTCTCATCAATACTGAGTGTTGCTGACATGTCTCTCACCAGTACTTTGGCATCAGTTAATGCTATTTGTGGATCCTGCCTTTGAGCAAACAATCAATGGAACTGTAAAAGAAACGTGAGTCCAGCTCCTCCTTTTCTGCTGCTCTCTATACACACACCCAGGATTCCATCAGCAGCACGCTGGACCAAGCAGAAGCCATAATGCTAAGATGAACACCCAAAAGTTACTACTGCCACTTTATTATTGTCCCTTGTCCGCATAGATTCATAGAATGGTTTGGGCTGGGAGGGACCTCAAAGATAATTTATTTCCAAACCACACTGCCATTGGCAGGGACACCTACCAGTACACCAGGTTGCTCAAAGCCCCATCCAACTTGGTCTTCAGCACTTCCAGCCATGGGGTGTTGCGGTGTGTTGCAATGTCCTGTTTTAAACTTCCGGGTCCCTTCCCAGGTGTGCCTATACCTTCTCCCTTCCCCCTCGCCCCTCACTGAGTGTGCCTTGTCAATCAGGCTAACATACCAGCATCGTGTGGTTGGTCCCTCAGGCCTGGGGGACATTGGATAGGTGTCCCTAGTCCCTTGAGACCTTGCCCCTTTCACCTGGTTGGTAGCTCACCTGTCCCCTCCCCTTCCCCTGTCCCGGAGCTTAAAAGGTTAATTAGACCATGCGGCCTAGATTCTGTTGGAGAAGTTGCCCCGGTTCAGACCTCTGTACCCATGGAATAAACATCTGGATATAACCCTCCAGCAGAATCCACTCCTTCCTTCTCTTCACCATCGCCAGAAGCTCTCTCTCCTGAGGTAAACGGAGTTCCTGACAAGCCTGGACTTGCACCAGTGCCCCGCTGCAATCTCCAGCAGCCAAGGTATCTCTGGGGTAAAGCACCACAGAAGCCGCCTTTGGCTCAGCAGCGAGGGTCACACTGACCCAGGCACAATCTAACTGGTTATATTGGGATTCCTATTCCTATAATGGGGTAACCACAACCTCTCTAGTCAACCTGTCCCAGTGCCTCACCAAACTCACAGAAAATAACTTCTTCCTAATATTTAGTCTAAACCTACTCTCTTTCAGTTTGAAGCCACTGCCCCTTGTTCTATCATTACATTGTATATAGTGTTGCCATATTTCTCATAGGCTCCTTTCAGGTACTGATACACTGCAATTAGATCACCTCAAAACCTTCTCTTTTCCAGGCTGAACCAACCCAATTCTCTCAGCCTTTCCTTATAGGAGATGTGCTCCAGCTGTGTGATCATCTTGGTGGCCTCCTCTGGACCTGCTCCAACAGGTCAGTGTCCTTCCTGTGCTGGGACCCCAGAGGTGGATGCAGCACTGCAGGTGGGGTCTCACCAGAGTGGGGCAGAGGGACAGAATCCCCTCCCTGGCCCTGCTGCCCATCCTGCTTTGGATGCAGCCCAGGTGTGCTTGACTTTCTGGGATGCAAGTGCACATGGCCAGCTCATGTTCAGCCTCTCATCCAGCACTCCCCTGTTCATCTCCCCTGCGCTGCTCTTAACCTGTTCAACCCCCAGCCTTTGTTGGTACCAGGGGTTGCCCCAATCCAGGTGCAGAACCTCACAGCTGGCCTTGTTAAATCTCAAGAGATTCCCATGGGCTCACTTCTGGTGCTTGTCCAGGTCCCTCTGGATGTTACCCTGTCCTTCAGGAGTGTCAACAGCACCACTTACCTTGGTGTCATCTGCAAATTTGGTGAGGGTGCTTGTCTATGTCATTAATGACTACATTAAATATCACTGGTCTCAGTTTAGACCCCTGAGGGACATCACTTGTCACTGGTGTCCATCGTGACTCTGCGCTGTTAAGCATTACTCTCTGGATGCAACAGTCCAACCAATTCCTTATCCACACAGCAGCCCATGCATCAATCCATCTCCATGCAATTTAGAGAGAGGGATGTTATGGGGGACAGTGTCAAAGGCACTGGAGTCCAGATAAATGACATCTGTAGCCCTCCCATTGTCCACTGATGGAGTCACTCCATCGTAGAAGGCCACTGGGCTGGTCAGACAGGACTTGCCCGTGGTAAAGCTGTGCTGGCTCAAATCACTGCCCTTTCCTTCATGTGCCTTGGCATAGCTTCTGGGAGCATCTCTTCCATGACCTTCCAAGGCACAGAGGTGAGGCTGACAGGCCAGTACCTCCCAGGGTCCTCCTTTCTACCCTTTTTAAAGATGGGTACAATGTTCCCCTTCTTCCAGTCGCCTGGGACTTTACCTGACTGCCATGACTTTTCAGAATTCTAGGATGCATCTCATTGGGTCTCATAGATTATAAATTATAAAAACAAGGGATAAATGATGTTCCCTCAGGGGTCTAAACTGGGACCAGCGTTATTTAATGTAGTCATTAATGACATAGACAAAGGGATTGAGTGCACCCTCACCAGTTCACCTCACTGAGTGAAGGTCCATCCTTGCACTACAAGAGATTCAACTGACTTTATTCCTCTAGGTATGGCAATTCAACTTGTTTGAGACTGAGCACAAGATGCTACTGCTGCTTATTTCAAACCCAGGATATTGCATGTGGATGGTTTGAACATGATCATACTCAGATGGCTTCCTGTGGTTTACAAAGCTCTCTTGGACTCACACTGGAATTAGGCTTTTAACTCCCAATGGCTTATTCCTCATATTTCCACTTGTTTTTAAGATTTAGTGATAAAATGCCACATTTGGGTTCACCAACCTAGAACTGGGAGTCACTACTGAGAAAATGTAGAAACTACAAAAATGAGTGTTCTTCAACATAAAGAATCAGAAGAGAAAGCAAAGGGCCTATTTCTTGGCTTTGATAGCTCCTTTAAGACTACTGAGCACCAGGAAGAAGAGGTGGAGAAACTGTGATCTTAACACATTTCCCAGATGAAATTTGACTGGACTTGATCAATACTTTCACATCAGTAAGCTATATTGCTTCCAGGAGAACAAAGCAACTTCCCTTAAATATATGGTACTGTCGACATTTAAATGCTATGGATCAGAGATGTGGCTATACCACTCTAGCATACCTCATGACCACCTGTCAACTTCAATTTTTCTCATTTGCGGTTATCTACAGTTAACAGCAGTTAAAAATAGTGAAGGCCTACTACTGTTATTCTCTGCAAATTCCTGGCTGAGGTATCTGGAAGCAATTCTCAGCCTGTGCTGCTATTGAATAGCGCTGTGATGCAGACAGTGTACACATCCCTGCATCAGCTGCAAAATGGATTAGAGATTTAGAGATCTTTTAATAAAATCTTCTTTCTCCCTACTTCCTCTGCTATCTCAAGGACTTCTGTCATATATAACAAAAGCAAATCTCTTCGTATTTTGTAATAAATGTAGCAAAAAGTCATGGCTTTTCAAGACCCCTAATATATGATACCTGTCTTTCTTTATTTTTTTATCCCAATAAATATCTGCAAATGGGAATGTGTGAGATCTGATTCTATTTTTTTTTTTTTTTTTTTGCTAATAAATACAGGTGGTAAGCACAGATTTTTAAAATGTCAAATGCTGGCTTTACTAAGAGGCTGCTAGCACCTTTGCATTACCTCAAACAAATAATGCCCAATGGACAAGTCACAGATTCAGTGAGAATAAACTGCACAGGAAAATATAGGGGATATGGAAAGTTCCAACACTAATGATCACAATCAATTAAAGAAAAATGCTTTTGAAACTTGATGTGCATGGTTCCTGTGAATATCTTTTCTTGAATGTAAATCTTTTGTTTTTCCACTTCTGTTAAAAACAGAGCTGGAGAACACCAAATCTCAAGTTTCTAAGACAGCAGCATTGCCTGTTCATGAACACAGACTGAAAACAAATGCTTCTATAAAATTATATTTCCATGGCCTCTATAGAGTAAATGGGCTCTGATCCATTGACCTTTTTTCCATATTTTAACTATATATTTGATGTCATAATTTTATTTTTCCAGTTCACTATAACCCAAAATAAACAGTACATTAAGAAATGAAAGATGAAGTATGCCCTTTAGAGTAGCAAAGAGCCTTGGTACTAATCATTATTGCAGCAGAAATGTGAGATAAATGCAAATTGGTGGAAAGGATAGAGAAGCCTACAGAGATCTAACACATGAGTAAACCAAATTAAAGCTGTTAACTATATATTGATGAGCTGGTTTGTCAGTTATTGTTGAAGCATTGTAGATGAAGAATCACTGAATAAGCTTCTATATCTGAGAATTGGAAAATGAAGCTTGTGGATTTTTATTGCCAGTGATACAAATGTAGTGGTTTAAAATTGATAAATTGCACTGCTTTTTCTTTATAATTTCTTTAGTGGCAAAGTCCATAGCTCAGGCTGATCCATTTTAATGAATGGATTCTGCATGACTACAAAGGACCCTAATTCTTTTTTAGACTGACTGCCTGAGCATTACTCATTATACTTGTTTGTTCAGTGGCTTTGTTTTTCACATCATTTGAATTACCATTCACTTACATTGCTGCTAGAGCTAATCTACTTCATCTAACAGGTTGCAGATCCATTTGAAATTAATATCCACCTATTTCTAGCCATACAATTTTCCTTCTGAAGTCTTAGCGGGGGAAAAAAGAGATTTCGGAAGGGGGAGAGAGAGAGAGTTCATATTTTCAGGTCAGCTGGTTTAGTCTGAGTAAAGTTGGAGACTAAGAGATTTGGATCAATATGACCCTACTAGAATACCAGTACTGGTCCTCTTCTTGTTTACATTGACAAAAGCAATAAAGCCTGGCAAAACTGGCAGGAAAAAGCCTGAGAATCTTAACTTTATCAAGGATTTTAGAATATTCCTAGTGGAGTGAAAGGACAGGGGTT
The DNA here is from genome assembly GCF_028769735.1 of Zonotrichia leucophrys gambelii. Classification (NCBI taxonomy): domain Eukaryota; kingdom Metazoa; phylum Chordata; class Aves; order Passeriformes; family Passerellidae; genus Zonotrichia; species Zonotrichia leucophrys. The sequence goes on along the minus strand of NC_088173.1, from coordinate 19,617,620 downwards.
GACCTAAGGGAGCAATGGGGGCCTGGCATAACATCACCCATAAGAAAGTGTAAATGGCAAAGATTGTCAAACCATGCTGGGTAGGAAACTGTTAATACCACTACATGTGCAACCTTTCTAGTCTGAAGCTCAGGGATTCTTATTGGGGTTGTGGGTCATCCAAAACAGAACTACATGCACAGCACAGCTTTATGAGAAATTATACAGAAAGGTCTCTCCAATTTTAAATGTCTGTGAAATTCTGTGGTAGAGATTAAATAGCGCAACAGAAAATGGGAAAATTATGCACTTGTTGGGCTTTGGCTTGGAAGCCCTGGATGAATTATTAGAAAAAGATACTATAACAAAGCTGTCCATATGTATGCCTAAGGTTTCGAGGAGGAAAAGTAAGATGGCATAAAAGATGTATTTTCTGCAGAACTTGAAAATGGGCTTTTTCAAATTCCAAATACATGCCGTGAAAGTTGCTTTTTATGGACTTAAGTGATGACAGATTAAAGGAAGATGTAGGGAAATGAACAATAGTCAGTGAGTCCTTTCATAGTGTAATAAGCAACAGTAAAATTAGATTAATTAATTTTGTCATCTATAAAGACTCTGCAAAGAGCACTATGTATTTTCATAACAATATAAACAGGCATAATTGGATACTTACATCCAAATTCACCAATCAGCTTAGTCAAATAGTCATTAGTTCAAGACACATGAGTAATGTCCAAAATTATCCCACTGTCAAAAACTAAGAAGACTTAATTATGGTTAGGATTAATATCCTGTGAGAGCAACAGTATGTGTATGTGTTTCTGTAAGTCCTGTTGTACTATGCAGCAGACTGAAGCAGGCAAAAAAAGCTAGAATTGAGGATGTCTGAGGAAATAAAAATCTAATCAGAAAAAACAGTAATTAGAAATTGATTTGGAAGAGTAGAAAATAGTTCTTCAATGCTTAGGGATAAAGGTAATATCAAGAGGGATCATTAGAGACATGGCAAAGGAGATATAATTTCGGTAACTCAGAGTTTAAACAAATGGATACTTCTTGTTTGTAAGAAAACATACAGCACAACTTGGAAAGCGACAATGCACTTTACACTCCAAGCATTTTGACATAGAGCAATATTGTGAATATATCCAAAATCCCACCTTAACACTCAGGATACGAAAGCAGGTGTTGACAATATCTTTCAGGTAATTATTAGAAGAGGGAGAAATAAACAGAGTCAAACAAAACCTTTTAAACAAATTACCTCCATAATATAGAGCTTCAGAAAAATTTCCTGGGGTCATAGTAGTAGGAAGTCATACGATTGCTTTTGAGAAAAGTGAAATTTAACTATTGTGAAATGTCCCATTCCTTTATGTTGCACAGAGTTTCAACCTTCCACTTTTTCAAGACCCTTGCATAGCTAGTTTGGGAAAGCACCAGCTGGATTCCACACAGACAGCTGACCTAGAATCAAGTGTTTTCAGTTCTCCAAAACCTGATAGATGTGAAGCTACGTAAAACATATTTTCTCAAAACTTTAAAAAAAAGCTTATGTTTACAGATCAGTCTCCAGGTTGAAACGACATCATTTTAGAGCATAGTAAAATTACTAGAAAGAACTGTATGTCAGTATAGAAAAAGATCTCTTCCACATCCTCTTAAAGTAATTTTGTATTAAGAACAATGTCTGTACTTTACTTATCATACCCTCACAAAGAAATGTAAGACTATTGCTATCAGCTTGTTAGGCTGTTAAAATTCCAAAATATCATGTTTTGAGGTAACAATTTGATATGAGAACAAAGAAACTAAAGGATATAAATGATTTTTTACCTAGTTTGAAAGTAAAAGTTCCTTTCCATGAAGATCATTTTTCATCTAAAACACCTGAAAAAATACAAATTCAGTTATAAAAACTTTCTGGTTTATGCTGGCATGAGAAAGGGCAAGTAAATAAAAGGTAAGCTCAGCTCCTAAAACAGTTATGAAAATGACATATTAAGGAGAATTTTGTAATAAGGAAAGAATTATAGGTGGAGAAGAAAAGCATATTATAAATACAAACAATGTAAAATAAATACAAAAAAAGATAATTTAAGTGGGAGAAGCAGGTATTTAAAGACTCAGAGGAGAAACACGCATTGACAGATGTGTTTCCTAGAGACATGGTTTAGTGGCAGACCCAGCAGTGTCAGATTAATGGTTGGGCTTGATGATCTTGGAAGCCTTTTCCAACTTTAATGATTCTATGATTCCATGATTTTATACAAAACAGTATCTAATAGCTCTGATTATGCACTAGTGTAAACAGCAGTGAAAATCATATTACAATAAGTTAAGGAAAATTAGCCATGGTATTTTCTGCTAAGATTACCAATCTGAATCAGTTGCAATGTGACAGACAGGCTATGCCTGCATTAACACATCTCACTAGTCATTAAAAAGAAATAATTTCACCAAAAAATACTACAAGTAAACTAACAATAATATATCCCACTGTCAAAAACATACTGTAGCCAAGTAATGATTCTTTATAAGAGTCTTTCTTTTTAAGTAACATTATCATTTTTAAACAGATGTTACCACATGTAGTCAAGATAATAACATATGCATACACACCAAGGGTGTAATTTCTGTATCAAACGAACAACTAGTGACCTTAAAATAAGCATGCAGAGTACTGATTGCAGAACCAGGAGCCTTGGAAGCACAAAGCATAAGCACAGGTTGAAACCTGAAGGGCTAAGGCTGAGCACAGATGGTCACATCTTGTTCAGAGTGCAAGCTGGGCAGGGGCTGGGTTTAGAGCAGAACAGAAGTAATGCCCATGGCTCAGTTGTGCTCATGAAGTCACTAGCAGGTTCTCAGAAGAGTGTGCATCCTGAGCAGTAGGGAGAGAAAGGAATCTCCAGCTCAAGGAAGCTATTTGGATTGCAGAATGGTGAGGGAAAGAGGAACTTTCTTTTAAATTCTTTGTCACTGAGTGCCCAGGGATCACAGGACCTAGTCACACCTAGAGGTGCACATCAGCCTATGAAAACTGTCCATGACTGATCATCTGCAACAAAACATGCTGCTTGTGTTGGCTCCAAACAGATAATAATCAGATATCCTGAGCAGATCTCTCTGCTAACCTGTTCTGTACTACTATACATGCAAGTGTTATCTTATTATTGAAGGGAAATGCAGTTGTACTTTTGGACTAAGGACCTGATTGTATCTGACCTGTCTGGTCATTCACTTTCGAGGACTGGCTGTTAAACATGGATGCAATGGTCAGGTTGCAATTTTTCTTTCTATTTTTGAGATCCTAGCTTTTAGTTCTCCGATAATCTGAATGTATTGAAGACTGAAAAGTCCAGCCTGTTATTTCACTGGAAATAAGTAATTACTGTCAAAAGCTGTTTGATAAAAACCCACCCTAAGATAACATAGGAGTAGTTTCCTACTCTAATCTTAAAGTATTGTATTATAAGCTCAACTGTACCTTCTCCTTAAAAGTCTCTTTAAAAAGGTTATTTCTACTTCAGATACTGCCTCCTTGAACTGTGACAGCAAAACTCATTTTGCCAGCATTTAAGGTTATTTGGAAAAGCTATTTTTGATACAGAGAGCTCAAGAAAAGGTGCTGCTCATCTTGTTCAAAATTTCCTCCAAAACTCCTTTAGCCTGGTCTATCTCAAAAGCAGCTTTTCCAGCAGTAACTGGAAAAGAAGGTTATTTGAAATATGTGTTGACATTTAGCATATAGGGGCATTCTTCAGAGGAATGAAAGTTTGTATAAGAAGTTACTTAGTAGTAAAGCAGAAATGTCAGTTATCAGACACCAATATAGCATATCAGTATTTGAACATCCAAGCTCAAGCAAACAGGCAACATGTCAGAGCAATGCCTCATCTCTCACTGTGAGCTATGTGTAATCCCTCTAGCTGACCGCTCCAGCTGTTTGTCTCTGCCCGGTCACATGTAGGATGGCCTTGGGACACCCACGCTCCAAAGGACGAGTCTGGACTCTTCAGATTTTCAGTCGTTGATATTGTTTATTATTGCTTATTTCCAAAATTTTCTTCCAGCCTGACAGAGGTCTGACCAGCAAGGCAGCCAAGGACACTCTGACCTCCCACTGGGTGGTCGTCTATTTTTATACTAAAAACTATGTATATCATATTTACCTTTATTTCCCAATACCTTTCACCCATATTAGCAAGTGCACCTTCACCGAGAACCAATCCCAAAGTGCCAGCATCACCACAGAAAGTAGATGACAAGAAGAAGAAAGAAGAAGGACAAGGCATGCCCTGATTCCTCTATCTTGTCTCCATAACCCCCCTGTACCAAAACCCTAAAACCTGTATTTTCACCCTGTGAATACCTAATTCTTACACCATTTATCCCCAAGTGATTCTCTTGTCCTCAAGCAGGTGGTACATCCCGTGCAGGGTCAAAACCCAACCACCAAGCACTCCTGGCAACATTCCAGGATTTCCAAGCCCCCCAAGGGTTGTCTCGGTAACTCGGGGCATCCGGAGTGATGTGCTGAGTTCCCACATCTAGCCTTTTAAAAACCTGATTTATTTGATTATCTGTATTACATACATGTTTTGTACCAGGGAATGTTAGTTCATTTAAGTACCGTTAAGAAAGGCACTCAGACCCTGCAGGAAAGCATCCCTTAAAATGCCATTCACTGGAGCTAAAGCTATAAAGGAAGAGAGGATAGTGTAGAGAATCCTAAGTGCATTCACACACTGGAAACCCTGAGGTTCAGCACTGAACAGATGTCCAGCAAGGGCATGGCATGCTGTGCAGACCAATCTCATTTCTGTCTTCTGTGTCCTTTTAGGATTTTCTTTAGAGAAAAAAATCTAGTTGTCATTTCTACTACCACACAAAAAGCATTTCACTTGATAACTTGCTGCTGCATAACAACCAGCCTACAGACCACATTCATCCTGCGGCCAGGGGACATGCAAAGTCCAACACTTGGTGTCCGTGTGGTACATTTGGCAGAACACAGCACAGGGCTGCACCTACACAGACTCACTGCTACAGGGATCATCAACTCCTCAGTGAACAAAGGCCTCCAGCCAGGATCACAGCAACATGAATTTTTCATTTTGAATGAAAACAGAAAGGAGAAATAACCTTTTTTGGACATGTGGTCTTCACTGACTTGACCAAAGCTAGACAACTAGTCTTTGAAAAGCCCAAGTCTAGAAAATCAGTTCCTTGATTTGCATTTTACAAGAATATAGCAGAAATAAAATTTCTGCATTTATTTGAACAAGAGTTGACATCTAATTTGAGTAAAATGATATGTTTACAGGTGTGTAAAAAAACCCCAAACCACAATCAAACAAACAAACCAACCTAAAATAAACCAACAAAAAAACCCCAAAAACCAAACAAAAATTTTTTAAAACCCAAACAAAACAAAGCAGGTACTATTTATCTTTCATTTATTCAACTATGATCTACTAATTTAACAAAAAAAAAAATCTCATAGTAGCAGTTTGACTCCAACTTTATAGTTGATAGGTCACATGAAAACTTAAATTGAGGCTTTTTTGTGATACATTATCTGCTTGGGAGGGTGAGAATTTTATGGTTCTGATCTGGTTTTCTCAATCCCTAAAGCCAGAAAATGTGGAATAATTTTATATACTGTGGAATGGCACAAATAATTGACTTAAGAGGGCCTCTTTAGCTGTGCAACACTGACATAAAAAGTATCCTCTTGATTTTCTCGCTGAAACATGTTTGTGGTAGAGAGACTTTATACAGCTATACAGTTTATGAATTACTGCACTGTTTCCATGGATACTTCTCAACGCAGGCACAAGTAGTATCATTAAAGTGGAACTTGAAATTCTCCAACAACATCATAACTAGACGTTTTCATACTCTGACACCCCCATATTAAATTTGAATAAACTAGTTGAAATGGAAAGGAAGTTTCCAGAATGTTAAATTAAAGCAGATTAAAAAAAAAGCTATCTCTCTCCCCATCTTCAAGCAATTAATTTGCTTTAACTTGTGGTCTCTACAATCTTTAAATAATGGTTCTACCTAGGAAAGATGATTCACTAAGGTAGAACTGTGTTATTGTATCTCTGTGGGTTTTTTCTTATACACCTGGTAAATGTACTTTGTCTTATGTGGCATTAGCTGTGTAACTGCATACACACTGAGCAGCTGAGCTGAATATCTCCCTGGTTCAGAGTCACTCTTTGCTGCTATAAAATTTTCCTCATCACTTCTCTCTAAAGCTGTCAGTGCCACGAAGGAGTGCAGCCAGCAGAGCTTTTAAGAGCGTAACACAATGTGCTGGTCTCTGACATGGGAGAACAGTTCTGACTGGCGCCATCCAGGGTGGCTCTTCCAGCTGTTGAGACTATAAATATCAGTCTCTCCCTGTCTTCCTGCTTGCTAACAGAAGCTATTCACAAATGAGAAGGATGTTCCATGTGTGTGGGAAGGGAGATGCTCTCATCTTCCACCTTCCAGTGTTGGACACACACCCCACACTCTAAGAGTCAGCTTGTTTTTACCTCTTCCAGGGCCCCCATCTTGCAGTCCATGTTTGGCACCTAGACACATGTACACAAACTCTGTATTGTCATGGTATCTAAATACTTTTTTTTTCAGAAGTGAGCTTTCACAGAGGAAAAAGACAGGAGAACAATAAGGAATTGTGACTGCACATTAAGGCAACAGTGAGCTGACCTGAAAAATATAAAGCGTTGCAAATGAAGGGATAGGTGCTTAAGATGATTGATAAACAGCTAGATAATAGAGCAACATGTGTATTATCTGGCAGTGAATTACCATGGGTCCACATAAAGACACCAGTCATATTGCATAATGAGGATGTGCATGATAGAAAACATTATTTATATAGCATTTGAAGATGTCTCGTGAGAACTGAATGCCAAAGTGCTGCTCTAACACCTAGAGCAGCATTCTCTACGCTACTTTTTGCCTCTTGGCTAAATCAGTTAATAAGTCAATAAAAGTATCAATGTTTTATAGCAGGCAACAACCTTCAGGAAATAAATAGTCCAAGATACAAAGACCTGTCAAAAATAACTGATAAAAGATGCTTAGGCACAAGGAACCCTTGGGTTCATTTCTTGGAGCTTGGTCTGCTGGAGAGCTGGGCTTTACCAAATGTTTTTTCAACATTTGTATGTAGTGGTTTCCTTTTATTTGTTATTATTGCTGAATAAAGATGCTTACATATAAAATTCAGTCTTCAGCTGTAGTTCCTACAATACCCAGCTATCACTATGAATCTAGGGAGAGACAAGATCTGTTTAGAGCAATGCACCACATTCAAGAGGAAAATATAGAATAATTTTCAAAGGAAAGCTTGTACAAGACAAAAAATTTTGGTTTTTAATCAGGAATTAATCTTTGGTTTTCTCTCCTTTTGGTTTTTCTTTTTTTTTCCTCTTCCTTATCAAACAAACTTGATAATGACTCCAAATCTCTAGTTGGACTGTCAATGATACAAATATTTCTCCTCACTGCTGACTTGATACATCAGCCTCCATTCTCTTTTTTCAAGTCTCTTTAAACTGGCAGTAGATGATGTCACTTGTCCCTGAGCATGAGGCAATAATGTGTTAGGAGCAGTCTTGGGGCATTTAGCCCTGCATATGCTGCGTCAGGCATTCATCAATCTGCCTGGCTATATTGACTGCCACAGCACCACAGTGACCTCCCTTAACTACTTACATGTTCTCACAGCATCACTGAAGGTAAGTGTATAAAATTCATGCTCCAACAGGTCAGCTGAAGGTGTTATTTTTTTTTTTTTTATTTCTGCTCCTTCAGCAAGCACATGACTGATGTTCTGCCTGACTCTGCAGTGACCATATCTTTAATCTCCAGTGCTACATTCCCACCCCAAAACTAACAGAAGTTGCTAGCTTGGATAATACCAATGGCAAGACACAATCAAAACATGTCTGCAGCACTCTGGAATAAATAAGATCTACATGAATCATGCTCAGTATTTGACAAGTGGGTGTCTTTCCTTGAGAAAGAAATCCGTATAAAAACATCTAAGGGGGAGAAAAACAACAAACAATACTATGCTGTCTAATGCTACTCTTTCCCTTCTCAATAACAAATTAAACCTAACTTATTGCTTTAAAAGTACTCCCAGTTCATCATCTGCAGTATTTCCTGTAACTTGTAGCACAATTTTGAATGTTTCTCTCTCTTTTATGCTTTTTTCTGCTTTTAGTGACTACTTTGTCACTTTCTGAGATCCTCAGTATTCTGTCCAAAAGTTTGATCAAGCATCTGTTGAACATCTATTCCCTTCCACAAACCAGAGCTGAAGCTGTTCTGTTCGCAAGTGTTTTCAATAGTTCACAATTTATCAGCTTTAAATTCAAAGAAAAGCTAATGAATGAGTTAGTGCAAAAAACACACAGCCAGAAGCTCCATCATCTTTTTCTCTCTTTCATACTTCTGCTGTTTTCAGAGAGAAAACTAAAGCTTTGAGGAAATAAATTTGAAACTAAATAGAAAAATAGCTACAGATTAATATGAAACACCATTGTCATTTATGGCTTTCTTACTTTTTTCATATATTATTTATGTCACGAATATCATGATTTAGAATCTTGAGATGTCACCTGAGGATCCTGACTGATTTATTGTTTTTCACTCAGAGATGTCACATTCCTAGACAGAGTACCTTTCTGTGTGCAACTGTACACAAGGGCTGTTAAAGGTTTCATTTGTTAAGATTTACAAACATAGAAAACTGGATCTTCTCCTGCACCACTGGTTGTTGTGGTACAGGCTTTAACAGACTCCATGACAAGGCACCAGCATTTACAGTCAGATGACTGTGAAAAGGTAAGTTTATGTATTATCTCTTTTAGGAACTATAAACAGTATGTGATGTAACATAAAATCAAATCTTTCAGTAAATGAAACAGACAAACAGAGATTTCATTATCTCCTGAAGTGGAGGTAAATAAATCAACAACACTTGACAACCTCACTGGTGGTAGAATTATCCTGCTTTGCACAAAGCATCTTCCTGTCACTGCTAGGACAGCAATGGACCATGCAACCTTGCATTTAGGCCAGTCCAATCTGACGAATCTCCCTTTCAACAGAAACAACCCATACATAGCATGGATTTCAAAGTTCCAAAATGTTGAATGAGGACTATCCTTTTCAGGGGATCCTGTGTAGGTTTGTATCCTGAGTAGATACGAAGTACTATGTAGATTCAAGTGCCCTTTGAGAGCTTAAGAAAATTCCATCCTGCAGGCTCTAGAAAGCCTTTCAACAGCTGCACTTGATCATGATAACATGCCCCACCTCAAAATTCATGCAAAATAAGGCAAGTGCCAATAACACCTCTCAGAAATTTAAAGGAATGACAGTTAATAGCAATAATGCTTCCAGTATTTTAATAATTCAAAAGGCTGAATTTGCCGTGTTTACTCCAATTTTGCTGTAATCATGACATCTATAAATAATAATTAGGAACTGAGCCTAGACCTGAATATTACATCATCTTTCTTTACAACTTCATGATGCAATTATATTCTAATATATATTATATTCTAGTTGTGCTCTGCTTTGGATAATACACTTGATAAAGCCAAGACCATAAATACAATCCTCTCTTCTAAGCCACCAGCTGGCCTTGAAAAAAACAGGCTGGAAAGCATCAAGTATTTTCAACTCCAGACATTCCAAACCGAGATTTCACTCTCTTTTCCCAAACTTTATCTTAGAGGTTAGGCTCCTGGTTCAGCTAAACTGAATGTTTTTCTACTACTATCAGCAGCATCATTTTTCCAGACATTATGAATGGGTGCAAAAAAATGTTCCATATATTCTTATTCTTTTAGAATATGATGTTTCTAGGGTAACTGTACCCAGGAGATCTACTAACAGCAAAAAGTGGAAAATAATGTAACTTCTACTTTAAAATCACTTTTCTAAAGGGAAGAGGAATTGTATTCCCACAAACTTTTTCCTTTGTAACTCTGTCACTCTCTTTAACAAAATCAAAGAATTCAAAATTTAATGCTGAGGCTCTATATATAATCATGTTGGCAACAGACAGAGAGATTTGGAGATGTACTGTATTATAGTGTTAAGAGTTAGCTCAGAAGAAAAAATTGGGTAAAACTTAGTTACATTTTATGGATGGTCAAAATGCTTCAGATAAAATGAGATCCAGCACTAACTTCTGTCCAGATGTCAAACCAAAGTGGCACACATCTTTTTTTTTTAATAAAGTTTAGTTTTTAATGTTTGTTAGGAATAGCTTTAAAAGTGCTAGAGAATATTTTGATAAAAAATTGCAAACAAAGATGGAAAATAGAATATGTTTAGAAGTCTATCATTCAACCTTATGAAGTTCACATTAGAGTGTCTCATGAGAGCTCAAGACCATCACATCATGCAAGATTTCCAGCAGGGTTAACTCTCCTATGATACCCAAAGGCACATACAAAGTAAACAAATAGCAAATCCAATTACTTACACAAACATTTACTCAATTGCTTTAGGGAAACGTGACTTTTTATGAATACACAGTGTTCATATTATACTACAAGTCTTTAAACACAGCCTAATACAAATACCTAGGTTTTGTTAAAATGGCAGAGGTCCTCAGACCTGAGGTTTTTGGGGAACCCATGCTAGTAAGCAACTTAACTTATTGGTAGAAAAAATAATCACATTTTTTAGTGAAATGTTAACAGAGGATTAAAATGAAGTATGCACTACAAAATATCTTTTTAGTAACCTCTATGACAATAGCTGACCACAATAAAAAAAAAAAAAGAGAAAAAAATAATTATTACTATCTGCAAAAGTAAAGCAGAAGAAATCCAAAAGCAGAATTCTTAGAAGTGCAATGGACTACATTTTTTCTTTGCACATAAGGGCTGTAGGGACTAAATTAATTTTAGCGGAAAGTAGAAAAATGTCTACTGCCTTTAAAAATTATTGATTAATTTGAATCTCTGATACACAAATATTTACATATAGTTAAGTGGGATATTTTAGTTACTAGATATTCCCACAAGTGTTGTCTAAAATATTCAACCTAAAGCTGATAATAAAATAAGTTGGAATCAGATTTTTATTTTAGCCAGAAACTTGAAAACATAGCCCAAGGTCTATAGGAGTTCTATGTACCTGTTGCATAAGAAGAAGAAGAAGAAGCATTAAGTTGTTAAAGGCAATACTTAACAGCTAAAACAACATTATACTTTAATTTCACCCATTCCCTCTTCACCTTGCTCAGCTGATACTTACTGTTTGCCTAATGTGAAGCTTTCCAACAGAGATCTTCAAGGCAGGCAAACAGGACCCAAGGACCAGCCAGTGTCAGACAATTAAAGCTACCTTAACAATGGCAAACTGCAGCCCAGTAACAGAGAGGGGGAAAACAAGCCCCATTTTGATGCCAGCCCTTGCCATATTTCTGCACCATGCCATAACACTGTGCCCACTCACTCAGCACTGTTGTAATAAGTGCAGAGCAGTAGGCTTGTCATTTAAACACATGAACAAACTGCCAAGTCTAAGCTGCTGTGCAACAAGAATTCTTTTTTCAGCCAAGGTATTACACTGAACATGTTGCAGTTGAGACAGCCATGACACACAGCACAGCATAAATTTCAGAAAGCTTCAACACATACCAAGTAACACCACACCCATTCAGAAAGCTCCAAGTGTCTGCCCTCCTTGTTCTTTAGCCCAGCCTTTTATACCCTCTCATTGATGCACTGCACCTGTGTGTCCCTTTGGTGGTTGGTCAGTGCCCTGGGCACTCCATGGCTCATTGCTGTCAGTGCTGCTCACCTGCTGCTCACAGCTGTAGCCCATTATTTCTCCTAATTACCACAAACTGTGTGCCTACATGAACAGCCTAAACAGAAACTATCACCAAACTAGACAGAAAATTAGGCATTTCATACAAAAGGAGTTGAAAGGCACACTGCATTTGACTCATAAAGATCCTTCTTGACACACTAAATTTTACTACTTTTACCCTGATTCCCTGGAGTCTGACTATGGATAATTCAGGTCTTTCCAAGAGTAGGGAGTAAAAGTAGTGCAGCAAAAGTTAAAGAAAATGATGCAGTATTACACTTTTGAACTATAGAGGCTTCCAGCGTAAAAACCCTAAGAAAATAATAAATTCAGCCAGACATGATGCACAGATGAGAAAAACTTATTTGTACATAAGCTAGAGAGCTAAATGTTCACTTCAAGAGTTATTTATGCTCTCTGCATTTACTTCTCACTTTAGATATTTAATGCTTTTTGATTATGGTGTGGAATTGGTCCTTTAAGCCATATTGATTTTCCTCACTGACTGGATGACTGAAACATGTAAATTGAATCTTCTAACTTTTAAACAAAACAGAAGCTTTTAAAATAAAAACAAAAAAAAGACAAAAATCCCAACGACAAGTGACAAAAATATAGATTATTCTAAAGTTTTTTGCCATTGCTGTGATACAAAACCAAAACACAGCTGATCTGCATTAACATGAATAAGCAAAAGCCAGAGTAAACCCTGTTTTCTGGAATCCTTATTAGTTTCAATAAAACCGCACCCTATGTCTCATAAAGAGTTACCTGTCTAGTAATAAGCACTCTTACATTCCTGAGACACACAAGAGATATGTATTTTGGTATATCATGCATGTAGAATTTATTAACATTATTTGGGATTCCAGAAAGCTAATTTCAAAAGCAGCAGGATTTTAAAAGTACAATCCATGCTCCTTGCACTTTGGATTGCATCCCATTTCCTGTTAAGACTGAGCATTTAAATGACAGGAAAACTTCACCCTGCCAGAGGACCTCAAATATTTCACTATTCTTTAGAATTCTGCAGAAGTGTGGATGATACCTTCTAACTTCCTCATGTTTAAAATGGTATACAAAATACACTTTCAAAGGAGTATTTTTAATAAAACCAGAGGAGAAAAACCTATTGAGTCTTCTACACTACACTTACATCTACCTGCCCTTTATAAGTTCTTTTTGATACCATATAAACTAGTAGTCCTGTAATTTCAACATTTCTTTCTGTAGATAGAAAGTAATTTCAACTTTCATTTATATTGTTGTTTGGATAGTCAGCCCCAGTGAATTTAGAATGATTAACTCCTACCAAGATTCTTTTTACAGGCATCATTAAATCCCTAATGTAAAATCAAACCCACAATATATAATTGTTGGAGGGACTGGATTGAAGGCAGCATCCTGTCAGAAGTTATAAAAAAAGGTTGAGTGTGAGAGTAAAATAGGAGAGCAATAAAGAAAAAAAGACTGAAAAGGGAAAATGAACATTATTATTACTGCAAGATCTGAAGAGTACTGTGAGGTTTAGAAGGTTTCTATGACCTGTTAAATATTTTCAATAAAAAGAAATGAGCAGGGCATACTTGTTAACCTGTTAGCTACGCATACTGTTGTGGTGCAGAAGTGTGAAACAACAAGAAATGAAATTTGTCTGTATTATTCTTTCAGGTTCCACTGAAGAACAAAGAGCCACAGAGGGAATACAGAGCATGGTAAAGGTGGTTTACAGCAGTATATTACAGTTACAGACCAAACCACTGTCATTTAAAATGAAAGTATTAAAAGTCTACACTTTAGAATGCTACATTGCCTGTAAAATACACGAGTTGCCTTTTCTGCAGACAGCAGAGATACTTTTCACTTTTTCGTAATACATAGCTCTGGCCTCACACAGGTTAATTACTACTTCTGAGGCCAGATAGCAAACACTTCTTTTAAAATATTACTGTAATCTTTTCTGCTTGCCATAGAGCTTATCCATCACCTGAAAAGCTGCTTTATTTTTTAAGAAACTCTTTCAGCCCATGTTGAAGTCAAAAGTCAGACTGGCAATGGGAACTAGCTTAGGATCTTAATAACATTTTAACCCTTGGCACCATCACAGCTGATGATGTGCTTCACTGATAGACTTAACACTGATTTCATTTTCCTCTCCTTTGAAAAAAGTGAGCAGATAAAAGGTATCTTCTGACATGTTTGCCTACAGTGTTAGGACGATTGCTGACAGCTTCATTCTTGAAGCACAATAGAATGTCTTGACTGCAGGAATAAAGCCTACCTGTGCATGACTTATTCAGAGCGAGCCTGAGGCTAAGGAGCAAACTTCTACAAGCACCAAGAAATGGCTCTAATCCTTCTAACATCCATCTTCCAAAATAAAGACATTCTGCTAAAACCTTGCCTCTGGGAACATGTGCTTTCAGAAATGCATACATTAAAAAACCAGGCCCCTGTCAAAACAAATCCCTACTCTAAAAATGAGGCTGTCCAAACTATCACATCATCTGGGTAAAGACAGGAAAGAATGTGGAATTAGTAGAAAGCATCAGATTCTTCATTCATTACACCTAAATTACACTTACCTTCTTGAAAGGTAGAAGTTTGGAAGTAGATGGGAGGAGCAGAATAAGCAGTTGAGGAACAGAGGAAAATGGGAAATAGACAAAAGGATGCTGCACCTTGTTTGGGAGGTATGGGATGAGTAGGTGTGAAGAGTGGGAGGAAAGATCCAAAGAGTCGAAAAAGAGTGGGATAAGTGGTGAAGGAGATGGGGAAAAAGGGGTGAAAAATTATTTGTATGTTAAATTAGATCTGCCCTCATAAGCCCACGAAAAGCATTGCCCAATTACACCGCCTCCCCTTACGTGATGCTCTGAGACTTTGCTTCAGGTAGTGAAAGATGTCCATGAGTTCACGTCAAAAATATCACCCCAATGCACTGTTGAATCCTGAAGTGGTGCCTTTATGGTAAGTGACTAATAAGCACAACAGCCTCTAATGAAAGAAAATTAACAATGAATAAATAGTGCATCAAAAAGCTATTGTAGAACTCTACAGCTGAGGAGTTATGCAGTATCATTAAGGGTTTCTTTAGATGAATGCAATGTGACTTTTGAATAGGGTTGCTATAAAAATATTAAAAGGCAAATTATCTGAGACGTACTGGGTGATTTTCATTTCAGAAAAAAATTGCACTGTGTGAACAACATGTAGGCTATTGCTAAACGGTTTATAACAAGAGAAAAATTGATAAAGTAACTGAAAATATCTGGAAAGAACAATATATCATAACTGAACTTCGAGTACTTTAACTGTGCAAAAGCTGCAAACTGTCAAATTCCCTTAACTTCTTAGCTAGGTGATACCACAGCCAAATGTTTCATCAATCTGCAAGTGTTGCATTTATCACCTTTATCATAGAAGTCTGCCTTTCCTTTGTACATCAAACCACCAGAGGGGAAAGGTCTAGGACATAGTAAGACATAATGAAATGATTCAGAGATGATGAAATCATATAGAAAATTTTTGAAATTTTTTGAAGTCATGTAGAAATGCTCTGAGAGTGATTAAAAATCTACCAAAGAACCAGTCCAAATTAAACAGTCCTCAGACTAGAAATTTGAACAGCTTGTGAAGAACAAGAAAGTAAAGCTTAAAATCCTTACTAATATCACAATTAACAAACCAGCTATAATGTTCTTTCCTCTTTGCAATTAAGTTGCTGCATAAAGGGGAAATGCATGCTGTGTAGAGAATGCCCTATAGTATGATTTTTGAAAGATGTTTAATTTTCACTCATAAGGATGTAACTTCTACACACAAAGAGACATTTGCTTCTTGAATGAAGAGACATTTCTTCAAAAATGGAAATCACTTTAATATCATTTACGCATTTTCTTCTTCCAAAATATAAGCTGAAAAACTGTTGCATAGACTAAATGTGTAAATATGAAATGGTTACAAAGGCTATTTCACACACATCATATCAGCCTGAAATAGTATGATTATCTCTACCGCTGCTTCCTGTAAGCAAAGAAAAAGTAAAGTCATTCTTTTCTCCCAATTAAAAGCTCTATGCGAGGAATGAAAGACTTGGGAGTGGGAGAAGAGTTTTTGAATATTTTTCCATTAATTAGAATTAAATAAAACAAGTTTTCTTATCTGAGATCTATTCAAAGATGAAAAAAAGTGCTGCACAAATTATTAGTACTACCATCTAATTCTGAAGTGTCCTTTCTATACACTTCCTAAAATACTCCATGCAATGCAGTAGGACACATCACAGAATTGGAGAAGTTTCCTCTAACTGCAAGCTGGATAATCCTAGCACTGAGGCTCATGAGCTTAGCTTAATACAGCAACACATTTGCATAATTGTCCAAAGACTGTCCAAATTTATTGAGACACTGGTCTTCCATTCACGGCAAGAGGATACCAAAAGTACATATATCCAGACACTAAAACCAAATATATGTAAAACAGCAGCAACACAATATCTGTATATCAATAATAATAGGCAGGATCTTGCCTCAAAAAGTCCAAGTATATATGTCATAGAATCACAGAATCATCTAGGTTGGAAAAGACCCTTAAGATCAAGAAGTCCAGCCATTAACCCAGGACCACCAAGTCCAACACCAAACCATGTTGCCAAGTGCCATTTAAGTACTGCAAGAGATGGTGACTCAACCACTTCTCTGCGCAGCCTGCTCCAGTGCTTTGAAAATGTTTCAGTGAAGGAATTGTTTCTAATATCCAATCTAAACCCTCTCTGGTCCAACTCAAGGCTACTTCCCCTTATCCTATCACTTGTTACCTGGGAAAAGAAACCAACAATCACTTCACAACAACCACATTTGAGGCAGTTGTAGAGAGTAGTAAGGTCCTTTCTGAGACTTCTCCAAACAACCCCAGTTACCTGAGCTACTCCTCACATGACTTGTGGTCTGGATGGCACCACATACCACTTGTGGCACCATATACCACTTCAATACAGACAGCCTGAGGGACAGGAAAAGACAAGCAAGTGGTGAATGAGGAAGAATCAAAGATAAATAAAGAAAAGCTAATGATAATATAAAGAAACCTAAGGTAAGCAGGGATAGGTCCTCATGCAAAAGAGGAGTCATAGAAGCAGAAGAAATCAGAGACCAAAAGTACTTTCTGATATGCAATATTGAATTGCTTATGGCAATAATCGAAATGTTCATGATTAACAATTTTTTTTCTCATATACCTTGTATTGTAGACAACTATTAGTGTTTTCAATTTCTAAATAAGAACTAGGATTGTAATGAGCCTGATCCAAATCTTACTGAAGCAAGTAAAGCTCTCTGTCAAGATGGAGTTAATTGTGTGATTTTTACGTTGCTGACACTCTCAACTGGGCCTCCAGATTGAGAAAAAGAAGTTGCCTCTCTAAATATCATAGGTGTAATATTTATTGTTACAAAGGAGGAATTTATCAGGCCTTATTTCAGATAAAAGAGTGTCTGTGCAACAGACTGTGGTCAGGCCATCACGTCTCTTAATAACAGATCCATGAAGACCTAATAGACTTCGCCTATTTTTGAACATACAAGTTTGAAGTGAAAAAACAAAAAAAACCAACAAAATCATTGGTTTACATTTAATCCCAATACAGTTGGTTTAAGCAGAAAAATTATTAAAGCAGCAATTGAAGATCTCTGATCTATTAACAGCTGTTCTATTAAATCTTAGCCAATACATTTCAATTATTAAACCACAAAAGTTTATCCCGGAATTTCCTTCAGATAGTAATCTGATGTAACACAGCATGTTCAGATTATATTCTTACACACCAATATGACTAGGGCAGTTTACCAGAGACCTATATAAGTAATCTGAAATGCAAGGCATGACAAGAAATAACCTACAGAGTGTAGTCAGATAAAAACAAGATCATCAGTAGCAGTGAGTTCCTGTCAGTCATTCTTGTCTACAGCTCCTGCAGGAGAGAGAATATTTGCTCAGATTGGCGCATTTATTTGCCTGCTGTGCTTGTTTTGATATCCACCTGGCAATGTGCGCGGAATGAGTGGCACAGGCAGATGCTGAGGAGTGTCAGCGCTGGGATGAGATGAGGGCTGCCTGTATTTCCATTTTAAATGGCCTGCCTGCCGAGCGCTCTGATTTCCTTCCTCCCGTCCCTGTCACGCTTCATTGAGCGGCGCTCTCCGCAGCGCTGTGCTGCCGGGAACCAGCTCATTCCCTTGTTCTGGAGACAGCTCCGGCTGCCTCCTCCTGCTCCTCCTGCGGAGGCGGCAAACCCGGCGCTGTGCCCGTGTGCCCAGCAGGACGCGCCCGCAGCGCCGCGCCGGGCACCGCGCCCAGGCCGGGGCTCGGGAGAGAAATCCTTTGTTCCTCGCTGTGCCATCGACAGCGCCTCTGAGGCAAGCGAATGGTCCTAATAGAGCCAGCCTGCAATTCCCACCAGGGTTTTGACAGCAGGCCAGCGTGAACAAAACACCACCTGCAGCTAAAGCAAAGGAGTTTGCTCTCTTTACATTTATAATTTATATAACAACAGATAAATTGAACAGTATGATCAAACTGGTAATAGAAAACCTGATCGTTTAGATACACAGTGATGTAACAACTTTTTTTTTTTTTTCCAGTTTAACATTCAGTAGTTGGATTAGCTTTTCCAAAATATAACCAGAGCTCTGAGATGAGAGTTCTCAAATTATGCCTCTTTGGAGAACTAGATGAACATTCACAAATATTTCATCTAACTCCTTGCACAAAATAAGCCTGATTCTACACTGTACTGTGTAAATAGTCAGTTTTTCCTGGTCATGTGTGCCTTAATCTTTTGAACTATGAGAACTTAGCTGATTCAAATCAGATGGACATTTGTCAAAGAGTGGACAGGAGCAGTGAGGTAGTGATTTCTGAGTCATCCTCTCTTCCCAAACATAATGTCAATAATTAGGAATAAATTCAGTGGTCATATGCAACTTTGGAACCCTTTTCATTGCAAACTAAAAAATATTAAAGTGCATTTTGAAGAGTAAATTTATCATTCTTTGAAATTCTTTGGATGCTTATTTCCCCATTATTGGGGGAAAAATGTTTAAAATCTCACCCTTTCCTTTCCTTTCCTTTCCTTTCCTTTCCTTTCCTTTCCTTTCCTTTCCTTTCCTTTCCTTTCCTTTCCTTTCCTTTCCTTTCCTTTCCTTTCCTTTCCTTTCCTTTCCTTTCCTTTCCTTTCCTTTCCTTTCCTTTCCTTTCCTTTCCTTTCCTTTCCTTTCTCCTGAACAATTACAGAATACAAAATTAGCAAAGGAAGTTTCCTCAATTTTCTCTCAGTTATTAACCTTTTTCTGTTTTGAAATATGAAAATCTCAACGCTTGCACACAGAGTTGTGTGCTGTGTAAAGGTGGATTTATATCTAATATATCTTCATTATATATTTTGGTTTAATTAATGTTATTTTTCTTGTATGCAGAAAATGTATATCAGAAAGAGTTTCTATAGAATCAGGCAGGCAGATAAGATGCATGGTTTGATAAACTGACTTTTAGAGTGTAGTCTCAGTTTTCCTTGAGATTAAACACTAGAGCAAAGCTGCTGGTGCAAGGTCAGGTGGAAGAAGCAGAGCTCTTACTCGTGACCTTTCCTTGTTGGACCAGGTTTCTGGAGGGTTTAGGATATTGAACAGCTATTTCAGTAAAGAAACTACCTTAAAAAACATGCATTGGCTTCTTCATTTGTCTTCCTTTGACACGGTTTCCCAGGCCCCTACCTGAGAATAAGGTTACGAGAAAAATGCCATGGAATTATAGAAAGGTTTTGGTTTGAAGGGATCTTAAAGGTCTTCTAGTTCTTGCTCCACTGTGAGCTGAGATCCCTTCTATTAGATCATGTTAATCAAAGCCCCATCCAACCTGGCCTTAAACATTTCCAAGGATGGGGTAACAATAATTTCTCTGTGTCAATGCCTCATTACCTTCATAGTAAAGAATTTCCTCCTAATATCTGATCTAAATATGTATCCCCTTTCAGTTTTCTAGCAACTACCCTTGTCCTATCACTGCATGGCCTTGTAAACAGTTCTTCTCCAATATCAATGTCATTATCACAATGCAATTTATAGTTATTAGTTCTGTTTTTTTGAATGATAAACAGCATCACAAAACCTGGTGATTCCTACATCAATAAGGAATCTGTACTTGCTCTGTGTGGACAGCTTTGTAACCTCTTCATGCTAATAATCAGTAAGAAAAGCACCACTGGAAAAGCATTTTGAATAAGCAGTGATCAGTAATTTGTATTTTCCTAATAAGGAGCTAAAAAGTGCCCACTGCACTAGAACATTGCTCAGATATGAGTCAAACATATGAATAGAAGATGGTACAGAAAATGCTACAAAATAAATTTTAAAAAAGCAACAGGTTTAAACACTTTACCAATAACTCAGCCAGCCCTTATACAGTCTCCATGCTTACAGTCTTCCTTAATTCCTTTGCTGCAGCCATGTATATTTATGCAACAACACAGTCTTTCAGAGGAAGTTGATTTAAATGGGAGGAAAAGTGGAATGCAATGAAAAGATACAGGTACCTCATTCAGGCTCATGGAGTTGATAAAAAATTCAGAGATACTGCTTGATTCAGTGCCATGAATATCCACTGTAATGGCTCTGCATAATTATGGTCCCCTCAATAAATATGAGATTCACTATAACATTTACACCATAAAGAATCTCTTAGCCCTTGCCTTTCTGTAGTTTATGAGCACCACCCTTTAAGATGAAATAGCAGTTACTGACTCTGGGTGGATTAAAGCTGAAGTGCTTTTGTCAGTATGAGTGATAAAAGACTAATATTTTTTTTCTTTTACATTGAAATGTAAAAATGCTAGTAAAAGCATAAAGTGTATTAAAATAGAGCATTCCATGAATAACAGAATCACAGCATCAAAAACAGGCAAGAAAATAATGCATTCATTTTCCACATTCTCTTTTAAAATCTATAAACTATACAGCCTTCAGGGAGTATTGGATATAATTTACAGTATGAAAAGCACGACTTTCAGATAAGGAAATTGATCAGCATGAGTCTTGTGGATCTGTTAACTACAGATAATAGTCACTGAAAGTTTTTAAGACCCAAAATCAATAAACTGAAGTTCCACTCCCTTTGCAACCTCTCCTGACATTGTAAGACATACCAGGACTCTCTTGAATGATTACTTGGGTCATTGTAAAAAGTGACACTCCAATAGGCTGTTCAAATTGGAAAGTTTACATTTAAACTTTACTACCCATTTGAATAAATTGTAATTAATTTATATATTTAAAAGCCCTAGCTCTCTTGTGTTCACTCTGTGAACACAAAACAACCACCTCTGAGACCTTCTAGTGTCTACTCAATCAAATACTCTTTATTCAATCAAATATCTATTCACCTGTCTGTCTGTCTATCACCATTAGCCCTAACAATAGAATATCAGTTTTACTGGCCAGCTTTCAGACACTGACACAATTGCCAGGTATGTATTGCTGGACTTCCTTGCCCATTCAAGTTGGGGCAGGTAATCCCACAGGATCTCTGTGTGTACAGACTGCAGAGGTCCTCATGTCCTTGTCACCAGGATGCTCATGTCACTTAGATCCTCTGGCTCTGGAAAACACTGCTGACAACCCAGAAAGGGAAAACAGGATACCAGAGCTTTTATCATCTCTGCTCCAGGGCCAGATCCAAGCAGCTTCAATCTGTGAGATCACATTTTCCAGCAGCTCTGGCCACAGCACAAAGCGAGCTC
The DNA here is from genome assembly GCF_028769735.1 of Zonotrichia leucophrys gambelii. Classification (NCBI taxonomy): domain Eukaryota; kingdom Metazoa; phylum Chordata; class Aves; order Passeriformes; family Passerellidae; genus Zonotrichia; species Zonotrichia leucophrys. The sequence continues at coordinate 19,595,971 of NC_088173.1, read as the reverse complement.
TTGCACTTTAACATCTGAATATCAAACCAATAACTCAGACTTTGGGCTCATGCACTTAATTCAGAGTGATCTTGCTCATTTTTATTCCCCAGATGATTCACTTTTCACACAGATGTACTGTCCTGTCACTTCAGTGGCCTAAAATTATTTATAATCCTGAAAACTGGAGTTATAAAATACAGTCATTCACCCTAAAGGAATAAATTCATAGCATTTTAAGCAAGAAAGAGATCCATTCCCCCCATTTGGAGTCTCTTTCACACATTATGTTTCACATTGGGCCTTGGCAGGATGAGATATGCCTGTGCTGCTGGAGATGCTGTCTTTCAGATAATGAGACATAAAGCCAAAACTGTCACTTACATCACTAAAATACCTCATAGCCCTTCTTTAGATGCGCTTCCAGGACATAGAAAGTCTTATACCATGAAAAAGAAGAACCCAATAAATACTACTCTAAACTATAAAATTATTCTTAGTAGTCTGCAGTAGTGGAAAACTACAAAGATCATATAGCCAGTAACTTGGATAGCTCAAAGATAAGGCTCTGAAATAAAAATAAGCAAGAAAAAGAGCTTTGATTTTCAGCGGCTTCCACAGTAAAAACAGTGAACAGGATTTAGTGTAAATTTCATTAATTTCTCAAAGGGAAATTTAATTAGCCAAACAGAACCCTCAGCAGACTCTGACTCTAAAACTAACTAAAGACTCATAATGAACTCTAGTGGGAGGTATAATGAAGTCATCTGTTGAGGTAAGCAGATGAAATACTAATTTAATAAAATATTTTTTTGCAGAAGTAACAAACCACAAGTCAGAGAGATGCCCACCAAAGGGTACAGTCATTGAAAAGTACGGAGAAATATTATTGCACATCATTTTTGTCCCTTACATTTCTGAATTTACACTAGTAGGTTTATTGATATGAGACAGGGGTGCCTACAACTGCCAGAAAGTTGTCATCAGTCCATGAAGTCTGGAATTAAGTGGCCCAGCTATACATTTTTTCTCAACACTGTATGGTCTTCCATGACACAGGTTTTCTAGAGTAATTGCCTGTGGATACCAGAGCCTGTTGGAAGGAGTAAGTCTCTCTTTACTTAAGGAGCCCCTATCATGGGACAAGACTGGACTGTTGCTCCAGATAGCAAAGAGGTCACTTCACAGTAATAGCAATGTGACACAGACAAAAATAAGCATTAACAACAGATTTCCACAGAAGAACAGCATCCTATACAGCATCACAAATTGTAATGAGAAAATAGTACTGTCTCCGTTGTAAAAAAAACGCTCATGCTCCCATTTTCTTCAGTTTTTTACATTTGTTAATAAATTCAGGTTATGGTGATATGTTAATCTGGCATCTCCTATTTATTTCCCTTGCCTTATAATAGCAGCAAATATCTATTTCAGTCAAAAAAATATACTAAGCACTTAACTCTGTGATAGCACAAAGTCTAAAAAAATTTAATCACACAAACAAGTTGAGCATTGAATTTATACAAAGTGATGAATACAAATATTTCTAAATATTCTTTTAGATGCATGAAGAGCCTGACAGGTTTCTCTGAACAATTTGTGATGCTAGTAGAAATGGATTCTTGACAAGACTGTAAAATGACATAAACACGTAGCTACATATTGCAGTGACTACCACCATAAAATCATCACTTAGTGTGAAACAGAAAGATTTCACAGATTTTTTGCAAGGTTACATCAAAATGCAACTGCTGAATACCAGGTCTACTAGCTACAGTTTTCCTTCTGTTGTATTTATGATAGCAAATCCTGATAAAAAATGTTGGGATTTGTGATAAACTGTGTAAGCTAAGGGAAATGAATATGAAGCCTTTAATGAGAAGATCTGAACATCTGCTGACTTAACACATGAAAGACACACATTGTAGCATTCTCCTGATTTTCTAGAAAATCCACACTTGGAAGCAGTAGTTCACAGAACACTTGCTGTGCTCCTATGCCAGACAGGGAGCCAACAGAAGAGACGAGTTTCTTCTGAAGTTACATTTTAATTCCTAGATACTCATGAGAAAACCTAGAACATTTTTCCTAGGTGGAAAACTACTATTATTTCTAATGTCTACTGGCTTTTTGTGAAACCATTAAGTCCTTTCCTGAATATCCAATGCACTTCTCTCACTTGGGAGAACTTCAGGGTCACAAAAATAAAGTAACAATATAAAATAATTTTCTGACAGAAGGCTTCGTCTTAGAAAATGGATTCCATGATGGCTTCTTTGACAAGCATTTATTAAAAGCAACTGTACATTAAGGTCACACACAATATTGACCAGCCCACCTGTATGAAAAATACAGACACATAACCACAAGTGTATTTAGCAAGACTTCTAGAAACATATAACCCAAAAGCTACTGTGGAAAGCTTGCAGGATTCATATATTCACTTTAGATTTGCAGAAATTTCTCAGATCATTAACAGTGCATCCAGTCATCAAAGCTTGGGCCCATATTTTTAAATTACTAGAAATTTATTTTTGATACCACATAAAGCCACTTCCTCAGCTAGCATAAATTCTTACAGTGCATTTAAAGTCACGAATGCATGACAGTCTGGCTATGTGCAGTGTACTTGCTGTACTATGTACATGCCATAACCACCACAGGTACCAAGCACACTTCCCTGCTTTATCAGGTCTTCTTTGAATGCACTATAATGTTTTTAATTGGATATTCTACAAGGGCTATGGTAGCTAAACAGAGCTCTGTTTAGTGAGGATGCTCTTTACTTTGCTATTCACAGAGTCACTGAATTTATATCTAAATGCACACCCTGTGGCTATTATTGGATGTGGCTATTAATTCTAGATATTTTTACAGTGAAGAATCCTCATGCAAAAAAAAGGCCAAGGCACATGAAAGGTCTGCCTGAGAGGAATGATGGAGACATCAGTAGATATTACCAGTGGGATGGACTGGGGTCATGAGCACGCTGATTATGTACAGATGCTGTGGCATAATCTTTGGCACATCTAAGTCTCTTCTGTCCATGGTGTTCACTGAAGATGTGTTGCAGCTGGTGCACAGGGAACTGGAGATCATCTGTGTGTCACTGATGCTTGCTGAGAGACTTAGCTATTTTAGCTCACAAATGGAGACACTGATGATCTGGGAAATGGGATGAAGACTGAACATAAAATTAGCATCACAGTGACAAAGGAACATGTTAAGAATATTTCAGAAGTCACTGAAGCTGCTAATTTGTGGTAACAGATCTCCTTTTGCTATTCTACTGGAACAAATACAGGATTAATATTTGTAAATTCATATTTGATTGGGAAGAGAGAAGTATGAGCTGTCAGATTAGTATTTATGCATTGTGGTGGATAGCTAAAGGTGAAATATGTATATGACAGTGTTATCATTTCTTTGTTCCTCATGAAAGTGCATTTTATCCATACACAGTACACCCCTGCTATTTATTATATTTGCAGACAGTTCTTTACTTCTTGCCCTCTCACTGCCTCCATCTCCAACATCATTGCTACATATTTCTGAAATATGTAGCAATATTTCTGAAAATCTATGCGAACAGCATCCAATTAATATGTATGATTTTCTACTAAAGGTGAGTAACTCTACCGAAAGTTTGCAAGAATGTAGAAAATTTAAAGCAAACTCTTTCTACCTTGTTACCTACTGACAAAGTTCAGGCACAACCTTTTCTGTGCATCAGTCTTCATCCTTTAGAAGACCCACCAAAGTCAATTAGGACTACATATGTGAGTCCTAAAGTGAGATGTGATCAATCCAAGGGAAAAAGTGGGAAAAGGAACACATTTCTGAAGCTTGCTCCATCACCATTCTCACTGGAAATGATTGTCAAATCTGACAAAACTGGGGGAGACATTTTTACCATGGGAACAGGCAGAACATGACAGATGGCAAGGTATGAGAGTCTTTTAGTGAGAGACTGTGTCTGAGTACTGACAGATTCCATGACTGAATGTGTTGTGAGGAACAGCCAGCTTGAGCAGTCAGCTTGAGGGAACTGCACTGTGTTTTGCCTGCTAAAAGAGTCTATTTGTCTTTTTGTTTTGTTTTTGGTTTTTTTTTTTTGTTTTTGTGCACATCTCAACCAAATCAAAGATATTAAGTAGTATATGGGATAAGCAGGAATATTCTAAACAGCTGATCCACCATGGAAAATTCTGGGTCTGCAAAGTATTTAACCACTAGTGAAAAATTATTATGCTTCCCAGGACAGTCCTTTAAGTGATGAAAAACACTCATCAGCATCAATAAGCTGCAACTATTTAGCACTAGTGAGCAGATGAATTTTTTTACTTGAAAATTATTAACGTGTTTTTGAATTCTTATCAGTTAACAACGCAGAGCCTCGCAACATGAAGGAATTATTACAATGCCAAAAACTTCACCGTAATCACCACCAAGTATCATTAATCTGCTAAATCTTCAGAATGTAAAAAGATCAGTAATTGTGTTTAAAATGTTTTAGCTATATGAGTAGCAAGTGACCTCTAGGTCACACCTTCCCTTTCAGAGGGATGGCCAGAGAGATTATGAACTCTGCTTTACAACAGAGTTTCCCTTTAATCAGACAACTCTCAACTTCCAAATAAAGCAGCTTTTGTCAATTATAATTGCACTTGCATCTTTGTCCCTACAGTGAAGGAATCATCCCATGCTGTGTCATCACCAAGCCTTCATGGAAGTAATTGGAGATAGATTCAGAGAAATATATACCCACTGTCCTCAGAGCCCCTGCTCAGAACTCATCACCACCAGGAAATTTATGTTCAGGGGAAGAATGGACACAAAGTGTACCTTATGAATTATAAATCTATAGTTCACTACAGTCTTAACTTGGTCTTTCAAAGCATCTGCTCAATAGAAAAGTAAAGGACCAACTGCAAATGTAAACGTTGTATACAAGCCACATGTACAGTCTTGAATGAAACTGTTCATGAGTGTGGCAACAATTTAGCCATGTTTATCACTTAACCTCATCCTCTAAGGTATGTAAATAAAATATGCCTCAATTTATATAAAATTTGAGCAATCTGATTAGCTGCATTTTAGTTTGCATTCTGAGATTAAATGTTGCTGCCCTTCTAACAAAAATGCCTCTTTTATTAAACTCAAAATTGCCATCATTTCTCCCCATATTTCTGTTTTGTCAGAATTCACAGTATATTTCAGAAGAATTTTGACTAAACAGAGCCTCTGGACCATGTAAAAATTTACAGAAAATTTGGCCATATTCCATATCTCTTTGTATATACACTTTATATGCACCTCTCCCTCTCAAAATGGCATACATTGAAAAAAAACAGGCTAAGTGACACCTACTGAATTGCTAGTAAAAGAAAATACATCATCAGAGCAGTGGAATTAATTGTTCCTATTTTGTTTCAGAAAACTTATAAAAGTTGTCCAGACACATATACTTGAAATTGCCAACACTATTCCACAATAACACAGTCACACAGCAGTGTCAGAACAGTCCAACTGCTGTGTGTCTTCACAGGCCTCACCATTTCTCTCTACCCCTACTTTTTTTTTTTTTTTTTTTTTTTTTTCCTTATAAGAGAAGAGTCTGGTACTAATACAGGAAGTCAGAACAGCACAAATTCTACAGACATCCTTCACGGTTTTTTCTCCTATGGTTGTCCGTGCTAAGTGCTCACAAGCTATTCTATTTAACAGTCCAGCGGATTGCTTTACTTTGCTAATCCTTATTATCTTCCACAATATGCCTACAGGATTCCATTACACGCACCTTCCAGAAAGCATCCCAAACTAAGCCAGCAGGCTGAGATTCTAATGCCTGCACTGTAGCATTACAGTAATCATCTACAGAAAGTATTAGAATGCAGATCAACACTGGATCTTATAGAAATCTTACCCTGTGATCAACATGACAATGTAATGTGTAGAGATCAGAAGGCTTTCAAGCATATCATCTTCATTGGATATTTTTACCTGTTAAGAGAGCAAAACAATTTAGGTTTAGAATCTAATCTTCAAATATAAATTATTTCAAAGGTAAAAGGAAAATAACCTGTAGTTAAGTATGACATAGAAGAAAAACAGAGGACTTTATCAATCAAAGGTAAACCACTTAAGTCATACAAATTCTCAATTAGTGGGTCACTTAGTGGTATCCAAGCAAAAAAAGCCTGGAATTACCCTTCCTCATCAGCAAAATGATTCCAGCATCACACTTGATGTAAGGACAAAATACGGTCAAAAGTAGTTATGGGCTCTTGATCTGCCCTCATTTTGGTCCAGATCACAAAGGAGAAAGAAAATCAGCAGGGCAGGTGCTCTTCATCTTAAATGGAAAGCTGTAGAGAGGGCTGCAGGAAAAGAGGAAGAAAGAGAGTTACTGGGTCCTTCCACTTACTATGGTCAGGATGTAAAGACAGAGAGTTTTCTGCTTCCACAGAGCAGTCATGAGCTGTTTGCAGGGTGTGTCAGGTGGGTCAGCCAGCCTTTCATTTTTCATCCTGGAAGCACAAGCTACTTTGCCCACCTGTGGGCTTTTAAGATGCATCATTTGTCATTCTGAATCGTGGCACATGCCTGAGCACTGGTAATAACTTGCTTGTTAGCCTCAACTTTCTCACAGTGAAAGGAGGTAGGAAGAAAGGAGAAAAAAACCACCCAAAAACAACAATAAAACACCCCAGCTACAGCTTAGCAAATGTGCTGCAGTTTAGGCATTAAGCTTGAATAGCGAAGTTATTTATTACAAGTCGTTACTCATTAGTAGGAATGAATATGCTATTTGGCTTTATTTGCCAAGTAAACTGAGGTGAAACCTGCATAACAGAGGAGTAATTGTCAGAGGATAGATGAATAAAGCATCTAAGCTCAGAGAAGAACTTGCTGAAGAGGGTAAATGTCAGTGATGCTGCTGTTCCGAGCAAACATCTGCTATTGAGCGCTTCGTGTTTGGCCTGAGGGCCCGCTTTTGTTTTCTCAGGCTCCCTAAAGCTCAGGCTGAGGTGGGCAGGGATCCGGGGCACGCCTGAAGCACAGGAGCTGTCAGATGCGATACGCTCAGCTGTCAGCACTCTCCCAGCGAAACTAACGCAGGGCTGAGCCGCGGCTGACTGTGCCGTGGCACTGAGCCGTGCTGAGCCGGATCCCGCAGCAGGGGCTGACACAGGTGGGAAGAGAGGGACAGCCAACACAGCCTGGGACAGCGGCACTCCGGGGGAGTGATTGTCCCACGCTTTTCTACAGCCCCACTCAGTGCATCAGATTCACAAAAGCTGTGACAACTCACACTGTCCTCTGCCGGGCCTAGGGATAATGGAGCGCCAAAGGAAGCTGAAAGTTGAACTTCCCAAGGAAGAATAGTGAGGCACCAATAAAGGTATATAAACAGACAGAATCTAGGTATTAAAGGTACACAGAATTTGTTTCCTGGGAGGTAAGAGGCAGTTCTGCCTTGCTTTAGGGACAGGCCCTCCGGTCTCTTAAGGGGTAGAGTTTTTCAGGTAGAGTTGTCTTGCAGTACTGGGGGGCTGAGTGGGGAAGAACAAGCTGACACACCAGAGGATCCACCTAGAAGCAACGTGCTAAATCCTGCAGAAGGGCACACAGCAGGAGCAGAGAGAGCACAGAAGACCATCTGAGTCCTGAGAGAAGTCAGGGAGTGGCAGTACTCCAAGCATCCCTTCTGCCTGCTTCACAGGAATGCTGCCTTGCAACGCCAGCGTCCTGCTCAGTGCAAGCCACAGTTTTGTCCTTAGATCCTAAGACTCTGGGCTTTTGAAGGAAAGCCTCTTTCAGCCTTTGCACCCAGGTCAAGTTCCCAAAACTATCAGCAGCAGGGAGAGGAATTGTCTCTCTCACCAATACTGATGTTCTGCATGCAGGGGAGGGCAAAGCTGGATCCCTACTCATGACTGGCAAGTAGCTCAACAGATCTGCCAAGCACTGTGCTCAGGTAGCACTCAGTTACAGAAGAATAGCTATTAAATTATATAATGCTTCTTTATCAAAAGGCAGCAAAATTATTATTCTGAATACACAAAGAATTCATTGTAACATGTCACTTTCTATAGTCTTTTTTTCCTTTTCTGCAACAGGAATGAAAATGAAGCAAAAATGCTAGTTTCATGTGCTTTTCTTAACAATACTTTATAATTAAAAAATGAATTTCAAATGTGATTTAATTTAATGCAATTGTTACAAATTGCACTGTAAATGCTTTACAATTAAGTAATCACACCTAAATGTCATATGATTACTTACATTTCTCATCTACCAAATTTATACCACATTCGTCAAGTCTATATCCTCTTATACTAACATTGAAGTGCACATATTTACCTGGATTTCTAACTATTAACTTTTACTTATCTTCTGGTTTGAAATTATTAATTCAAGTAAAAACAAATATTGGACATTGGAATAATGATGTCAGAAACAAAAGTGCTATTTTAAATAGCAGAGTTTAAATACAGAATTTCAGAGGGGTGCTTCCATTCCTAATTGAAATATTGTTGTAAAATTGCTATAAAAATAAGAGGAACAGAATTCCTTTTTTTAATGCTTGGAAACCTATACTGGGAAGTGGGGAAGAGCATCACTGCATTTAAGAAAATGCATATTTTACTGGCAGCGGACATTCAGGTAGGCATAAAATAGGCTTTGCAACTTAAAAGGAATGTAGACAGTCACTGCAAGAGGAATCACAGCCATTACACATGCTGTTGTATAAATCCTAGCACAATCAGCCATGTCCTAAATTAATTTCTGAACATACAGACTCTTTATTTTGCAAGTAATCTATTGCATTCTGATAGTTGTATATGGTGGTTCATTTTGTACATAATTTCTAGCTCTCTGTGAACACTAATCTGTGTTTCTTCTGTGTTTTAAATGAGACTGCTACTTCTGTCAATACCCTCTCAAAACTACACAAGAGATCTTACTAATTTTTGAGTTTCATTCAAAACTCATCTTCACTGGAATATATAAGTATAAACATATATATATATGTTTATACTTATATAAACATATATATATATGTTTATACTTATATAAACATATATATACATATATAAACAAATAATGACGGAAAAAAAGAATTTTAAAAGGTTAACTGATACAAGAAAATTATTCAAAATTAACCCTTCTGCCTGCTTTTTTTGTGATGCTGTAATACGAAAAGGCAAGCTGTAAACACTACCCTTGTGCACAGCATAGATTTGTCCCTCCTGCCACCAGACAAGCTATCAGGAGGAATAAGGCAGAGAAGTTCTATTTCACTCACGTAGAACTTTGCTCATGAGTGAAAAAAACATCTAAATGCATGTCCAACACTAAATACAGGCATACATATGGAGTATGAGGCAGTAAAAAACATAGTCTTAATCTTGATTCTTCTCACAGTTTAGCAGCCTCTATGACTCAAACCACTCAGAGGTTAACATATACAAATGGCTAATTTGAAGAGTTTGGCTTTGAACTTTTGAGAATTTTTCTTGGTTAGGCTGGATACTCCAGGTAGAGAAGAAGTGCCATACATATCAGTATAACAGCAAACTTGCATTTTTAAAAATTTAAGTAGTACCATTGGGACTCCTCACTGATTAAACTTAGCAGATTGATACCTCCTCACTTTGAATCCTGATCTATCACTCAGGCTTTATGTTGATGTCAAGAAGGCTTTATGTTGATGTCAAGTATGCTGAGGTAAGCTCAGCACTTTTATGCTTTTGTCTTTGGAAAAACATTTTTATTTTATAATCCTCTGTAAGAAGGTGCAGAGGCTACCATTTATATAATCTACCTTCTGAACAGATTTATTAAGACAGCAAAAATAAGCTTACTAATGTTCTTCTATTACAATTTCCATCAGAACATTATTGCATAATTTACAAAATGTAATGCTCAACAGCCTGCCAGAATCAAAAAGAAAACAAATCAATAGCAAGTAAATGAACTACCTCCTCATGCATGTATATACATGTAAATAAATGCATACTGTTTACTCTAAAGATCAATAACAAATTTGGCCCACATGAATACTGGAATATGTATGTAATAACTACACTGTCAAAGGGAAATAATTGATCACATATATATATAGACTAAAATCCAAGCACAGTAGTTTGAAATATTACAGAATGATAACAGCATCCTGAGGTGCACTCTGACTTGCATGTAAGTAAAATAAAATATTAAAAGTAATACTCTCAATGTACTAAATATAGTACTGTGGGACTAGACAACCTGGATCAATTTAATATATTAATGAATGCACTAATAAAGCTAACCTTTCAGAAAAAGTTGGAAAAAATGTAAAACTTCTTAAAATGAACATAAGTGTTAAATGCTAGTCCTATAAATCCCTAAGAATCATTATTGGTGGATTTAGACCAGGTCTATGGATCAGGTTTACAAATTACATTTGCCATTACAAATGGCATCCTTCCTTCCCCCACTTCCCTCCCTAGTTAGTTTTGTCATTGTGTTGACAATGACAGCACATCTTGCTGCTGCTTCCAAGGAGCAGTGGAATTTAACCCTTAACCCTAATCATTCCCTGTTGTGTCAGTAAATTGCACATTTCTTTGTTATAAGCCTAGCATGCTTTATACCTTCTCATTTTATCCCTGACTCCATTGCAAAGGTCTCCTTACAGCTTAGCAGAACTGCAGCACAATCTAGGAACAAATGCACACACACTCAGTCCCAAGTCCTGCAAGCAGTGACAGACACCTCTGTATCAAACACTGCCCTGAATGCGGTGACCTCACTGTCCAAGGAAGGAAAGGAGTCCAGGGGAGAAGTGCAGAGTCTGACAGATCTCTGCTCAGGCTGCCCTGCTTTCCTGCCTGAGGAGGAGAATTTGGGCTTTTCTGGCTCCTGTCCAGGAGGATTTCCCCAGCTCAGATAATCCTCTTCACGCTATGGCTACTGCCCTGTGATGTGGGCAGTGTCTATTATGACCCACATGAACAAGTTTATTTTTCAATATTCTTGTGCCAGTAGCTTTGCCTCACCCATCACTCTAACCAAACCTGTGACTTACTGTTCATGTTGGGCTTCTTCCTCATGCAAATCTTATAGCAAGCACAGTTAAAGAAAAAACTATTTGCAGAGTTTTGCTATAACTCTGCTTATACCCATCTCCACTTTCTCCAACAATGGTTGCATCTGCTGCTTATTTCTAGACTTCTGACTGACTCACTGAATGTTTTTCTGAAAGGCGTGTAAAAGCACAAGTATGAAGCAGAACTTTCATAAAGAGGGTTTAAAATATAATCTCTCCTCTTTATCAAGGACTTTAATAAAATTGAACAGTTCTCCATCATACATTCAATTACTTTATAAAGAGCTATTATAGAACAAGCATTATCATGACCACAACCATTCTGAGTCAGAAGCTGAAGTTTGCATTTGCTTTAATGAATAAAAAGAAGATGAAACTATGGGAATCTGTCATCATAATCAAATGGAAATATACGTTTCTTTGCAAGGTCATAACTAGATAAAGTCATCACCAGTGCAAACTGTAATACTGGAAGATTACCTTTCATATTTTATCTGAGGAAGACTATAGAAAATGAAGTAAAGTTTCTTAACTTTCTTCATAGGATCTCTAAAGCTTTTCATTTTTGAGATGACTCATTAACCAACAGATGTACCACCATGCATTTTGAGGTGAAAACTAGGCAGCTGTGATGAACAAAACTATAAACACCATTCAAAAAGCCTAAGGTTTAGGAATCCCATATCTATTAGGATAACTATTTTCATTCATGAGTTCAATGGCAATACTCTATGTAGTATTTGAAAGATGGATTAATTGTGTATGGACCATGGGAGATGTCTTTGACGTAAGCTTTCAAATGCATAGGCCACATTTTTATTTCTTAAGCAATTCCTAATGGTTATCTCCCATACTCTAACGCAGTGTTCAGTGTCATAATCTAGGAAAGTACTTTCTTACTCTGCAAATCACAGAAAAAAACTGTTTGTGATTTAAATCTGACAGTCAGAAGATACTTCTTGAAATGTCCAAGCTAATTACAGAAGGGCTATTGTTTCCTGACTGTGGATACAGAACACATAGATGTTTCATTTGTCCCTTGAGGAGGAGACTTTCTTACCAAAATTCTCTAAAAAAAGAGGAGCACTTTTTAACAGGCAATTTCAGTGACACATGTTGTTTCTCATAGCAGAAAAAAAAACCAATGACAACACTTCAAGAGTTATTTGATGCCACATGGGCAAAATTTTTAACTTTAAATTAATATTACTCACATATTATGGAATTTATCCTCCATAAGCTAAGACTAAGCTAAGGTAAGCATAAGCTAAGATAAAAACAAGCCAGTAAATAAATCAGCACCACACATAAACCACGCATAGATCATCACTGTTTCTTGAACTATCCAGAAGATCAGTATAGCCTCTAAAGTCCCTCACTTTATTCAAAGAGAATCTTACAATTCAGCTAACATATTGAAAATGGATGTCCATGAGCAATTCCAAGAGTACAGCAAATCACATAACCTATTGCTAAATACTGCTTTTTTGGCTTCACTCTGTAACTAAGAAGTAAATTTATTTTCTAGATTTATTAGACATTCTTTTCTTCTTTTTTTTTGGAGATGCTGATATATTTTGCATTCATACTACAATTTAATTTTTCTTTAGATTGAAATCAATTCTTGACTACTTTAATAATACTCTGAAACAAGACAGGAACTAACTAATATTTTTAAATGTTCTGCAACAAAATTATATCTATGGAAGATTCCAATTTAAATTTGAGGCATTTTATTTAATTATTTACTTAGTATGTTACATATATTTCTACTAACTTTTATTTGTGTATCTTCCATTCTTTTTTATAATATAGTCTCTAAAAGAAAAGACTGCCAGGTAGGAAACTACCATGAAACTTACTGTGCCTTCAAACTTTCATGATGTTTTTTTCTGATGCATGTTAAGCAATTGCAGGTAAAACGTCAAGTAAAATAAATAATAAATAAATCTAAACAATGTTTAAAAATAGTTGGGTTGATGTATTTATAATCAAAAAGTACTAAGCATTTATGAGTGATGTATTATGTAATAGGTAGTTCTGCATGAGAAATTCCTCTATGATTTACAAATGCAGTTCAAGGTTGATGATTTCATCAATTTCCCCTCTCCATAATGATTCCTTTACACATTTTTGAAGCAGCAGATCATCACCCTAATTGTCCTAACATCTCATCAGATTTAATGCTAAATTCATAATAATGATGAATCCTTTCAGCCACCAGATCACTGTCTCTGTCTTTAGCTAAATCACTGGCAGTCCCAACATCTGGCATATTCAGACTATAAGAAACACAGTGACCTTCTTCTGGAAAATAACTTCCTAATGATCTGGGTGCCAACGTGTGCCAAGGCATCAGTGGATAGATAATTTGCATATTTTGACTGTTCATAAGTCTGAGGAGATGAATGCAAGCCAGCTGTTACTGCATTTCTTTGAATTTCTCTTTCCAACACTGGGTTTTGATGGAAATTAGTCCAATTTCTCTAAAGAAAGACAAATCTATATTTTCTTTTGTTTAAGAATAGGAATCACATTCAGCCAAATACTGTGTTAAATACAGTGGGCTGGAAGACAAATCACTGGAGAAAAAAATGAGGGTGGAGAGGGTCACAACACAGGAAAGTGGCTATGGCTTGTTGGGTTTGGTGTTTCTCTGGAGAAGATGGTGTGAAGTTTTTTTGGGGGAGTGGAGAGATGTTTTTTATTAACTTTTAAATACACTTGATGTATTTATATTCTATGTTAAGTTTTACAGTTTCTTACAGTGTTGGAAATGGAAGAGTATAAAGAAGTATTTAGAAGAGACGCAAAGTACAGAAAGATAAAATTAGGCAAAAGCTGAGTTAAGCACAAAAGAAATAAGGAAAGATAAAAACCTCACATTGAATATGGACATTAAGGTAGAAAAGATTCAGGCTGAAAAACTAGGATTCACTGACAAAAGGTCAGCAGCTAAGTTTTAAATTGTCAAATCAAGGTAAATTCCCACTTGGTGAAAATCCAGCTTGGATTCCTCTGCCTGAAGAACACAGCAAAAGGACAGTAGCTATCATTGAAGCATAACACGTCCTGAACTTCTTTCTAATTGATTAACACCCAGAACTGTGCAAGAAGGAGAGAGAGCTTGTTCTTTCTGGTCTGCTTAGATGTAGAGCAGCAAGTTCTCTGACAGATCTGCTGACATCTGATGATTTCTCTCTCTCCAGGAGAATAAAGGGCTTTACATACAGAAAAAGCTGGGAAGAGGGAAACCTGATAGTGACTCCACATAACTCCCTCCTCCTTGAAACTCCCTGGAAGCAGGAATATTTCACAGCACTTGCAAGCAGCTTCCAGCAAAGATGAGAGAGTCTGCAGTAACACTTGCAGTATGTTCTGTCTGCAGCATATTTGCCTTCAGGGAGGATTTTTAGAGTCTGTAGAAGCCTAGCAAGAATTTAGGCTTTTGTGCAGTAAAGCACTTGAGTTCATACTAACTCTTACTGAATTCAGCAGTTCTTAAACTTGCGCTGAGGCTTTAATGAGCTGGGTGGTATTCAGAATATGCTAAAATGTGGTTGAAGTACATCAATGAAACAAGGCTTCAATTGTTGAAAATTATTTTGTTTAGTTTGGGGGTCCTCTGCATGCAAGTAGTTTGCAAGCTCTGGAACTAGACACTGCAATAATTAATCCTATATATGCTCAAGAAATGCCAACAATCTTTCAAATATATTTGCTGTGAATATAAAAGGATTTCATAGCAAGAGATTCAAAAATAAATGTACCTGAATTATTTATTTCTGTTATTAACTTATTTATAAGCCATGGGAGTCACCTACCCTAGCAATAAGCATTCTCTGTGTAAATAATTTACATTTTAGAAATTGTTACAAAATGTGTGATGACTTGTTTATGCAAAACCTGATGGGGGATCATTGTTAGAATGGCATAAATGAAAGCCATTACCTGCACAGGAAAATCAGCTGCTTCGCAAAGTTCATGTACTGACAAGCTAGAAAAAGTTCAAATATTAATGCTCCCATAACAAAAAAAAGAACATTTTTTGTTTATGTACTTGTCTGCATATGTGCAAAAGTGCACATACGTGACTATAAGTAAACACATCTCTTTATTTATAATATTTATAACTGTGCAAGGAGATTGATTTGCCTATTAGTACATTTTGACATGACTGATTTTCGGAATCAATCTTAATATTGTTCTCCTTGATACAAAACTCACTTGGATATTGAATCTCTTGCCTGCTTTTTCACTTCAATTTTCAAAATATCTCTCTCCAGAATCCCTTTGGGATATTCCCCTGAATCTCCTCTTTAAATGTGTGAAGAACTTCAAAGTTCTGTTAGTAATTTATGGATAGCATGGTGGACTGGGGTCAGTTCACAACTGAGTTCCCAAGGCAAAAAATTAGATGATGGAAAAGACTATATAAAATGCTTCCTTGCTCAAAAGTTCACACATGGCTCTGCATGCCTTGTTCTTGCAGGCAGTCCCCTTTGAACCCAGACCTCTTGCTGCCTTGAGATTTTCATAGTTGTTCACACCAAGGTGGAAAAATGTCAAAGATGCCAGACCTTTAACCTAGCAGCAATTTATCACATGGGGTTCACTGAGCCTCTCATCAGACATGGTTCACTGGAGATGGTTTGCAGTTCTACCCAAATACAATTATATTCAGATACAATATAATCAGACAATGCCAGAGCAAAGCTAAACTGGCCAGCTGCCTGTGCAGCTTGCTTCCTGAAGCATTCCTCACTGTTTAGGTGCAGGGTGATGCAGTAGCTGATGCACCACAGGGAGTGCCCTGATGGAGCTGTCCATCCACCCCACACGTCAACCACTCAATCCATCTGGCAAAGCACAGGACAGACCACTGAGGGAACATCACAGAGCAGTCTCCTCAACAAAGGCTCCTCTTGTTGTCCAAGGTGAGTGCAGAACAGGCTCGTGCGCACAGTGGATTCGGGCTGTCCATAAAGACAGTGCAGCTCAGTCTCCCTAGTGTTCCCATCTGCCCATCACTGCTGGAGCCAGCCATCTCAGACAAGGGTAGGTTTTGCCCATGCATATCTAATGACATCAAGATTTTCTTGGGTTAAATGTTCCACTTTTGCACTTCAAAACCCAAACCCAAGTTTTTGATTAGCACATTTGCAGAGCAAACTTGATATAGTCAAATGAATCATAACTGATTCATTTGACTCAAAATCCTAAATTGATCCAAATGTAGGATATAGGAGTACTTGTCCTTACCATGACTTTTGTCTACCAAAAAAAATAATCTTTTGTGCTATACAAAAATATTAATGAAAGTTTTAATTACATTTCTAAACCTATGTCATGTACCTAAATCTGCCTGACAGAGCTGAAATCAGGCCACCTATTTAAAGTGTAAAATAAATTATTCAGAGAGAACATCTGCAAAATTATAACCTATTTCTTCTTTCCTATCTTCTGTTTTTATGTATTCCTCCCACCACCATTTTGACTTCTTTTCCCATTATGTTTTTCAGCCAGTATTAATAGCAAATAATTACACCATACATTTATACTAAAATAATAAAAATTGTTGATATCAATTATATATAAAATGTGTGCACCAGGTTAAGAAATATATTTTCATTTCTACATTGGTCCACACAAGTCAGTGAATTGGCTAAGTAAAATGAAAGAAAATAAAAATATACGCAAAGAAGTGTGTATGTGCATACACAGCAGCCATTGTCAACATGAAAGTTGACAATGTCCAGAAGTACATATTGTTACCAGTAATTTTCTTAACTTATCAAGATCAAGATGATCATTAATGATGATCATATTTTTAAATGTAAATTATGCCTAGGTCCAAATAGTGATTTAACAATATAAAACTCAGTATTAATGCTGTAATTACTTCTTTCACTGTGTGCTGATAGGCAGATATTCATCAGCAAATGCTCATAGCATCATGTCAGCTTCTCATGCCATAAAACAAGCTATGAAAATACCAATGTATAAAAGAACCTAAAAGAGTGATTTATTAAAACTCATCCATAATTTTCATGGCTTTTCTGAGCTTGTGACCTATCCTCTTACATTAACAGTTGCCTCTGATCAGCATTGCTTTTAATTGAAAAGTGTTTCCAGCTTATTATTCTTAAGAGATATTTGTGAGGACTGTAGAATGGAAAGCACAATTAGAAAACAGCTGCTGTTTAGCATTTGCCATAAAACTTCAAGATTCCTAGTAGGTGTTCCTTAGAAAAAAGTCAATTAGTAATTTAGAGCAGAACAGAACTCATCACAATTTCTGTTCTCAGTAGCACCAGGGGACTTCTCTTTGATTAGGATACTTGCGGCTGGGACTTCCTTTGTATCCTTCATAATGGAGTTTACGTTGTAAAGACTTGCTTTTTTTTTGAACACTACAAAACTCAGAGCACTGATAGACAGCTCTGTCTCTCATCTTTATCTCAAAGGACACAGATAAAGTCTGTTGTCAAATTAGTCAGTAAGGATGGAGGATAATCCCTAGCAGAGAGGCTGTTAGGCAGATCAAAGATGAAAGTGTCTAAACACAGGGCTCACCTAAGTAATTAATTGTGTTCATGCAGAAGTGCTGAACCACTAGCACAGTCCCTCCATCCTAGGATATTGATCTCCAGGAAACAAACTATATCCTATCTGGCAATTGCCCAGAGATTACTTCTTAATATCTCAGCTAGGTATCCAGGGGAGCAGAAAAGCACAGGGAGTACACACAGAATTATATCTCTAGCCACTACAAACAGCAGCCCCAGTGGCTCCACCAGTGTCAAATTCAATCAGATTACAAAACAGCTGTCACTTGCATTCAGGTGGGATGTATTTAAAGACATTTACCATTCCCCATGTACTGCTTCTGCTTGGCCAGGAGGAATCTAAGAGTAAAATTCTCTGATTACTCACCACTGTTGAGCAGAAGAATATGACAATGTGGAAACACATTAAAAATGCACTGCCAGAAGTCTGACATTAATAAACAAGAGGATCAGATTTGTAGGCAAAAGATACTAGGCACACTGACCTCAGCATTAGAGGCTGATAGAAAACAATACTGTTTGCAAATATTATTAAATCAAGCATATTATACTAATCAGTTAAAAGGGCTGCTTCAGTACATTCACAGACTAGAAGCTGTTAATTTGCAGTGATAGGAGTACAGTCAAAGACACTGACCTAATTTTGGCCTGCTCCAAACAAAGCTTTGTTTAATTATGCACCAAGATTTGACACATACCTGACATGCATTAAAGCAGTTGACAGCATGCATTCTTATTCAGAATACTTGTAACATCACACAGCAAAGTGTTTAAAGATACTTGAATTCACAACAGTGGGTTGCACCAAATTATGACTGACTGCAAACTATGATCTAAATCTTCCCATGGTTTCCCATTGCAGCTTTACATTCAAGCTGATGATGACCAACAATGCAGGCTGAGGACCAGAGGGCCCTCACTTAAGGACATGAGAAGCAGAGGAGACTCACCACTGCTCGGCTGCCTGTCCCACATACTGGACACCGCGAGGATGGCTTTGCCAGAACCTGCAGAAGAAATGGCCATGCTCAGCGCTGTGGATAGAGATCAGGCTACTCTGACACACCCTAGTTCTTCCACCATTGATTATAAGGCCTTTATATCTCTGGAATAACTTCTGGAAGGGAAGAGAGGAGCCATTCTAAGCTAGCTCCTTATCTTGCCAAAGACAGTAGAGGTTTGTTTTTAGGGCTTGGTCACCTTCTTTGAGACACACAATGTCCCACTGAGATTATTTCAATATTTCCTGTTAAACACATACACGAGGCTGCAAGAGAACACCATGAATTGACATGCTGTGCAATCAAATAACAGCTTCAATGTAATACAGAGGAGGATGCTGAATTAATGATTTGCTGTTAAATGTTTGGAGGCTGCTAACAAAGCTACTTCACTTGCAAATAAATTGATTTCTTTACATACTTAAAAATTGTAAAGAATAAGGAATATCATATGGGTTTTTAATTTACTAGCTGAGCAAGACACATTCAGGTAGAAATGTAACTTAAAAAGATGTCTAAATAGTAATGTTGCTCTTTTATTTATTTACTCAGCACTTACTATCATGGCCTGTGATTTAATTTGCAATGATATTAATGAGGCATATATAAAAAATTACCAGCAGCTCTTCAGGAGATTGCTTAATATGAATTGATAATGTAAGGATTTAGTAATATCTGTCCACAGTTTTGTTAGGCACACTGAACCATGCACATTTCAATTCATTTCTAGTCAGAAGTTCCAACCCATGTGAAACTTTCAAAATGCTTAAATAGCAATAACAAGGCATCAATATAGCCTTAATCTAATTGAGGGGATGAGACAGCTCTCCAGTTTGGCAGCTGCTGCTGGAGTAGAAGAATTTGGTTATCTTATATTCAGCAATTCATCTTGTATCAGAATTTTTTTCTGTTATTTTTCCATAAGCTTTGCTAAAAAAAAAATGGAAACAAAAATCAAGAGTTATCAGCTGAATAAAGTAACATTTTAACACTCTGAGAAACTGTGTATGAAGTGCTAGTAAGGTATCTTTATAAAATAATGCTACCAAAGGCACTTCATCTACTGCTGCATAAGAATGTAACATTTTGAAAATATTTCTATGTCACAGCACGATGTTATTTCATGAGACTCAACTCCTGCAGACTAAAAAGAACCATGTTAACATCAGATATGCAAGCATGTGGATTTTAGGAAAACAAGCTTGGTTTTTGATTTTCTCAGATTTTGGTTGCTTTCTAATATCCCCATTGTATTTTCCTCATCCAAATTTTCTTGTGAAGAAAATCAAAAGCCGTATTAGAAGTGTAAATAGAGTAACTACATTTTCAGCTGCTTCAGCACTTTTTGCACTTTTTATATGCATTACTTTTTTTCCATGGTTGAAGAAGGGGAACATTGTAGGAAAAATCCTAGCTTTTAATGAAAAGCATCTACATTATGAAGAACACTCAACAGCAATTCATCCTGATGAGATGTAATTTCTTCCTTTGTCCTAGCTTCTAGACCTATTTAATATGCAAATGCTGGAACAAGCCAAAAAAGTGGAACAAGCTGAAGGTATCTTCAGGCAGAAACAGCCACCACAAAAACAATTCAGCAAGATCCAGAACCATAAAGAACCAGCATGAGTCTGAATGACACCTTTGGAGTGTAACATGCTGTAAATTTAGTCCCAGTCACATAGCATGGTAAATACAACTAAATAAATACAAATAAATAAATACAAATAAATACTAGATCCATTATGCCAAAAAGTGTGGCTTTTTTATCTTTCAAGAAAAAAAGGCATTACAGAGAATGCCTTTACAGAACAGATAATTTCAACAACTTAATGCAGCACTGCCAGAAATTAAATTTCCACTGATTAAGAAGGTTTTATGGAGGCATAACCACAGAAAGATGGAATTGAATGAGCTTTGTTCATAAATAGTGTCAGACTGTCAGGACTGACAATCATTTCAAGACTGCTGGTTAATTAAAATATCACTACTCATACACTTAACTTTATTCTAGTTAGGTCTTCATGACTCTCACTCAACCCTCTTTCACGCATAAAATTGTCAGATTCTTGAATTTCTGTTCTGCTTAAAATCCTTTTTTCTTATTTCTGTTATAAATAATATCTATTTCAGTTTTTGTTTGAATTTTGTCCCTGACCCACCTGTCAAGAATTTGTGAATAATGGAAAAATCTTAGTAAACTTTCACCCATCTGAGTAGGGGGAAAAAAAAGAAGAACTCTGACAGAACTTTGACTATTTCCCATTGCAATTCTTTCAAGTGGTTAATAACAGGTTTATCTCCTTTCTTGTTTAAAATCAATGGTTAAAGGAATCTTCTACAAGAAACAGTCCAGAAGTACAAGAAGGCCTTTGGTTTGGAGAACATTTTATGTTATATAATATGGTTTATACTATGAAATATATGGGTTGTATGCAGAGAAAGTTTTTTTCTAGTAATAGCTCTGGCAAATTGGGTCGTTCTACTCTAAAATATTATTTGTTTCACATCATTTTGCATCTTCTATATGATGTGCATAACAGC
The DNA here is from genome assembly GCF_028769735.1 of Zonotrichia leucophrys gambelii. Lineage (NCBI taxonomy): Eukaryota > Metazoa > Chordata > Aves > Passeriformes > Passerellidae > Zonotrichia > Zonotrichia leucophrys. Next base: position 19,574,780 of record NC_088173.1, on the reverse strand, counting down.
TGCTTGTTTTTTGTCATTTTCAGATTTTGCTTCTGCATATTGATCTGAGATTTGATACTAAGTATTGTAAAATAGTACTTTGTAAGATAATTGTATCAATATTAAAACCAGTAAGACATTACAAACTATATTTATTGCCTCTTTATGAGCTATGAAATGCCAGGGAAGCTCACTCAGCATTGATGGTTGTCCTCCTTACTTCTGAATATGCTGCTAAGCAAACTTCTATTTACTTGAGTTTATGGAGTAACCACATGTTAATTGCTTCTCAATCACCTGTGAAACTCTTTTTCTTAATGTACCATATTACAATGACATTAAAGCAGATGTACGCTCTCTTTCAGTTAAAAAGCCCAAGTTGAAGGTATGGGTTTTCAAGCAGGATCTATAATCCATCATTTCACCAAAGAAGGCTCTCAGAAAAAAATCACATTGTATTTTTCCTGAATACAAAATGCAAGAAGATGTAGACATCATTTTTTTGACTTCGTGGTCCAATAATAGAATCCTCTGAAGTAAAAAAATCTGCTAACATTGCTGATCAACTTGCTGCACAAAAACAACAGGGTTTGAATGGTCTGTAACCATTAATTGCCTCAGCACCTCTCTCTGGAAGATTACCACAGACAGAGGATTTTAATTTGGGAATTTAGATTACTGAACCAGCACCTTTCCCATATTCATATTGGTCACACTGGCACCTCTTGTCAAGGAAGGAGTGGGAATTCCTGGCTATTCTTCCCTTTTTCCTTGGGCAGAGTACCCCTAGGAACGTACACCAAGCTCCATTGCTGCAAATCCCCTGCTTTATGGGAACACAAAAAGGATCAAACAGCTTGTAATTTAAAAAAAACCTGGAAGCTATGTACAATAATCAGTTCTTTGAAGCACTTGAATTTATATGAAAAATGCATGGAGAACAAACTGAGAGTGAATGTGTGCAAAGGAACCACTTCCTGAGTTAAAACGTGATCTTTGAATTATCCCAAGATGACTATGATTTTAATTTGTTCTGTGATCTCTTTATTTGGAGTGGAATGGTGTAATTCTTCCATAATTTGGTTATTTAGCATGATCTTCTGACAGTGTCATTGACTGTGGCATCAGGGTCCAGGTAAGAAGGCAACTAGCAATAAAAACTTGGGTTTTCTGCATCTTAAATGTAAAAAAAAAAATGGGAGAGGGTTGCAAACATGCAATTTAGGAAGAATTGTGGCCCCATCAAAAAAAAGAACAAAAAGCTTCACTGTTTATGCAGGTATGTGGTTAGTCCTTATTAATTTTTACCCTACATGGATATAAGGAGAGTAATGACTTTCTGCAACAGAGCACCATCCTCCAGATATTTGTACATCCATCTCAGCTTTGTTTTAGGCTTTTATAAAAGTATGAAGGTGTCAAGGTATTCTAATGGTCCTAGAAGTAAACAGAAAAGTAAACATATTTTCAGAAAGGTCAATCAATCATTTACTGTAAGTTTTATGCTTGAATGCTGCATGTAAGTTTCTTGGCAAAGTTTCAGAAGATCCTTAAGACTCCTTTATGTCATGTCTAAACTTCAGAGTAAAAACCAAAGATCCTTAAGGCTCCTTTATGTCATGCCTAAACTTCAGAGTAAAGCCCAATGTGCTTGTTGCTGGGATTCTTTTTGACCTTTAACTTTATATTTTTTAAGTTATATGAAAGAAGAGAGGAAAACCAATAATATGCAAGGCTTGGGAAGCAGAATAGAAGTACCCTATGAGTACATCCCCAGGTGCAGACAATTCATGCTTGAAGGCAAGGTAACTATTTTTGGTCCTTTCTTGGAAGTTCCATCTCACAAATGCATTCAGAATACAAAGACCAAGTAGTCAATAGGATAAAAGCACTGCTGCCTTTGGCTGTTTGGAGGCCACAAACAGTACAAGAGGCCACTTCAGAAGCCAAGTACTTATCTAAAACAATAAAAAATGTCATAAACAAAGCAGTCCTTGAAGAGACAGAAGAGCTTTGTGTTCAGATGTTGAGAGAAAACATGAAAATTTAGCCCTGGATTTTTCTCTCCTGAAAGCTGAATCTCCGATGTTTTGCTGGAGTTCACATAATGAGCAAATAAATATAAGTTTTGCCACACTTGAGTAAGTAATGTTGCAAAGCTGAGATAGGAAAATAAGGGCTGAAAGGAGCAGATTATTAAAAAGCTGAAATTTCTGTTCAGCTTGCATTTTCCACATCTGTTGTTTCCTTCTTATTCCCCAGCTTAAATATAGTGAAAAGTTGCTCAGATGAGCAGGCAAGAATTACTTAGACACACAGCATAGATTAAAATGGCAAACTGCCACAGTCTTTAGCACAGAGGCACAGTACTGTAATCCTACCAGGCCTAAATTGAATCCAATTTAGGTTTATAGGATAACACAGCTGAGGAGAAGGGGTGAAACCAAAGTATTTTTGTCCACTCAGCTCAAGTGTAGTGCCAAGAGATAGGAGTTGTTTCCCCTAGGATCAAAGGTCTGGCCTTTGTACAAAGCTCACCCATGCAGAAACCTCTTGAGAGGCAAATCCTGGCACAATGATGAAAGGCTTGACGTCTTTTATTTTACTTCTGCTGACACTGGACCTCACCTCCTCACTCCGGCAACTTCAGGAGAGCCCGGATAGACATGAAAGAGCATGGTTTCTATCCTGATGCTATTAAAAGAGCCAAGTTGGGCAACTCTGGCCCATCTAGCTGGAATTGTTACCACAGAGGGTTGTTCTTCAAATCACTATCTTCTAGGCCAGCTTACATGAGGGCTAATGAAAGAATACTTAATGGATATCTAAGAAAGAACAGAGCTCACTCCCTCTCCCCTGCCTAACAGGAGGAGGGCAGCAATGAGTCTCAGTAGTTCTGAGGACAAAATACATTCATTTTAGTGATAACTCAAACACCAACACACCCTAAAATCCCACTACCTACTCATAGATGCAATAAAAGAGAGAGATTGCCATATTATGAAGGTTGGCACAATCTTTTTTCACATATTTCACTGCTGCAAATAAAGGACTACTAAAAAAGGCATACAAGAGAGCTGTGTGTGAGGCTACAATGTTTGATAAACACCAGGTTGCTGAAACTAAAATTGTCTTCTAGAAGACCTAGCTTTTAAAGAATTTGGGAAACCTTGCAATGTCACTGAGTGATGAGAGTGAACAGATCTAGAATGTAGAAAGTGTCAGTAGAGAAAGCAATGTTAAGAATTGTTAGCCACTATTTAGACACTATTGAGGATGGAAAATTCCTTAAAGAAGTGTTTGCAAGTGTTTATTTTTTTCACAATAAATGTAATCTCCTAAGAGAATGAAGTGTCTGTCTGATGCTTCATGGGAAACCTCTCTGTGCAATAATTTTGTTCAGACTGCTAAATCTTGTGCAATTGATCCTCTACACGTACAGGATATATTGCAAACATCAATAACATGCTGCTTGGCAATAGTACTAGATGTGTGAAATCTGGATTTTAGGTTTTAATTCTCTAAGACAAAGCCAGTGGACTGCACAATTTTGCTTTTTAAGTGAATACCTAAGTAACAGATTTCTGAATAAAATTATATATATTCTTGCTCAGTACAAGTCTGATCCAGTCCAAACCTGGTCTCAAGCATGTTTGAGTATTAACTGGCACTTAGGCGTAAGCCATGGCATTCCAATCACTTTGGATTTGGTTTATGCTGCATATTAGCAGGGGTAATCTGGTGTTTGAGAGCAGATGATGGGGCAATTTTGGATTTCCATACTGGCTAAATTTTCTGAAACAACAATCCTTCTAAAGGGTTTTCTCTTTTTTTTACATTTTTTTTTATTCATTACCTCAGTCTGCTTTTTACTACAAGGAAGAAAATGCTTTTTCCATCTCAAGAAACCCTTCATCATTTGTGATGGACTTAACACCTCTGTCCTGTCTCTGAGGAATGTCTTCCTCTCAAAAGTTTTGCAGTCAATGGATTACGGTCATTAGCTTCTTTCTTTAAGTTTCCTTTGGGGTTTTATTTTCAGTTGTTTGTTTGGATTTTTTTGGTCAGAATCAAACTAATGACAAATATTTCTCCTTCCAGTTCCTGTGGCTTCACTGAAATGTCTGAAATTTAATTTTCCTTGCTTGCCATAGTAAACAAATTAGTTGGTTGAAGCGTAGCACATGGAAGTTTTATATTCTCTCTGAGAATAAAAGTCCATTCATTTAGACCAGTAGGAACTAAAAGGCTCATCACTAGCCTCATTTTCAGGATGCATCTCAAGGCAGTAGGGACCAGCTCAGTCACCAGGGCTCTAGGTTATGGCTTCCCAACTGCAACCCAAGGGACTTGATGCTACAGGTAGGCATGAGAGAAACTTTTGCAGAAATTACTTTTGGCCAGATAATCCCTGAGAGTTGTCTAACTTCTTTCTCCTTTGCATCCCTTCAGTGATCATCATGATAGCTCTGTAACTTCTACTTAGACTAGACAAAATAGTTTAACTGCTGTTAATATTAAAAGCTGTTCAATGGCCTAGAAATCTGCAGGCTGAGAATACAATATGGAATCAGCAGGGCAAATATGTGTGATATGTAAATGTATGTATATTTGTGAATACCACAGCTGAAGATGCATCTCTGCCTTTTTCAAGAAGCACCTCATTCCCATACAAAAGGCAGTCTGCTGGAGTTCTGATTGTACTTGTTACAGATATTATCCCATCTCACAGGCATAATGATACCGGATTCACGGCATGCAAAATCTATGCCTGCAAAAGCACATCTGAGCAAACTAAAGTGGAATGTCTGCTTAGCATTGTCTATAACATGACACTGAAGACTAGAACCGGTTGAAAAAATATTATTATTAACTTATCTTTGCTTGTCACTTCACCTGCCCCCCAGACTGTCTGTATTGAGGCAAATGAGAGACCCAAACTGTATGGCACTTAGAGTCCAGAGTACAAGTCTGATGAGGAGCAGTTGAGGGAGCTGGGGCTGTTTAGTCTGAAGAAAAGGAGCCTGAAGGTACCCCTTATTGCCACTTGGAATGTGATCATAATGAAATGGTTGTCGTCTCTTTTCCCAGATACCTGTGGCATTCAAATTCTCTGAAAAAATTCCTTCGCCCAGGATTTTTCTCCTGGGAAGCTGAGAAGCCTCAGAGAAAAGAAAAACAATTCTTACCTCATTTGTTTCCCTGTGTTTTGCTCGTTTGGAATGTGTTTGGAGATTGTTTATGCACAGGTGATTGTTTCATTGGATTCTGGTGTGAGTAGTTTTGACTCATTGGCCAATCAGCGCCAAGTTGTGTCGAGACTCTGGAAAGAGTCAAAAGTTTTCATTATTATCTTTTTAGCATTGAGTAAGTATCCTTTCTGTATTCTTTAATATAGTTCTGTATTCTTTAATACAATATAGTATCACAAAGTAATAAATTAGCCTTCTGAGAACATGGAGTCAGATTCATCATCCCTGCCTTAGTCAGGGCATTCCCTGCAAATACAATAGGTACCATGTGATAAAATGAGAGGAAACAGCCTCCAGTTTCACAAGGAGAGGTTTGGAGTGCATATTAGGAAAATTCACTTTGCCAAAAGGGCTGTCAAGCACTGGAAGAGGATGCTTAGGGAAGTGATTGTGTCACCATCCCTTGAGGTGTTTAAAAGACCTGTAGATACAGCACTTATCAACATGGCTTAGTAGTGGGCTTGGCAGTGCCAGGCTAATGGTTGGATTTGTTGATCTTAAGGGTCTTTTCCAACCTAGGTGATTCTGTGAGTCTGTATGTTCCTCGATGATCTTGAATAGCACAGGTATGGGCATCACAAATACATGCTTCTCCCTGAACTCCAGCACTACACAAAACACATGTGAGGACTTAGTCAATGTGCACATGAAAACCTCAGCTATTCCACTACTATTTCAGAGAAAAGAACCACAGAAAAACTTAGGACAGATCTCTAGACAATTTAAGCTGAGCAACTCAGCACTTAATCAGTCTGCCTAGGATCCAACCAGGTAAAGTCCTGTCCACAGCCTCTTTGGCAGTGCGTTTCAGGGCTTGGCCCTCCCGTGGTTCTCAGCACCTCTGAGAAATTACATTCTTTGCTACAAAGACTGAGAAATAAATACATGAAGAATAAGTGGGGACTTCATCTGTGCATACAGCTAATTTGATATCAGCCACAATATGGCTGCAACATTATATATTATGCCTAAAGTAGTTACAATAACACCATAAAAATAAGAAACCAGTTCTGAAAAATCATTTCTGTCACATCCTGTTATCTGTGCATATTTTAAAGCCCAGATTTCTTAGAAAAACCTAAACTCTTTTTCTGCTGTCCCTTTGTGATCTCTTGACTACAGCTCTCTATATTGAGTAGTAAGTGATTTTCAAGGCTTCAGAAAAAAATGTCTTTCCTGATATTTTTCTGAAATATGCTGTGAAATCTGTTTGCAACAGATGATATTAGCCATAGAGACTTTTAAACCTCTGTTTAAAAATTAATTTTCTGAAGACAGTCACAATTATGAACAAAATAATGCATGCTTATCCCTCAACACAAGAGTTCATGCCTAAACAATCCCCTTTCTGCATAGCAACTTTTAATTGCAGAAAGTAGTTCACTGAATTGGTTTTCATTATTTAGATACCATGCTGGTTTTCTTGCTAAAGTTCCATATAGGTTCGGAGTCTTTTTCACATGTTTACCAAGAGCCATTACAATCTTTTTTCTTTTTCCTCTGTATCTATCTTCACATGATGGTTCAGTCCCACAGTTGTCATTTATTCCAGCCTATCTGTTTAGAAATATGAGGACAAATTATGTAAAACGCAATCTTTTTCCTCTCAATTTTAGAGTTAAGTACAATCCAGTTTGAAGACCAGACCAAAGTTTAGACTTCACTTCCCATTAATGTGAAGATAACCAAGCTCATGAAAGTTTCCCCATATTTCAGTGGATGATGAATGATCATGATTTCACAAAGGGACTTAGACACCTGATAAGACTTATCCCCTTTTTAGCTGGAAGACTACTTAATGTTACAGCTGTTCCACCTTTAATTCTGCTAGTAGCCCTGAAACCCAAAAAAGCAAAGGAGCACAGCTGAACACCACCACACAACAAAAAGATAAAAAAATAAAATAAAGCAGAAAAAGGCCAGAAACTAAAATAGGATACGATACTCTGGACTGAGTGTCTCTAGTGCTTGTGTGCTAGCTACATAACGCAGCCCATGAAAACCACAGAATTCTGTGGATTTTGTGAATACATTTTTGGAGACTTAGGATGTTGCTTTAGAGATTTCATTTTGTACAGCTACTTGAAATTTTGCAGAATGTCCAGTAATATTCAAAGGTTCTGATTTATTTTTGTGGTGGAAAAGGTTGATGATTTCATGTTGCTCAATGAGAGAATTTCTGGTTTAGTAACCAAGAGAAAGATTTTGTTTTTTCTGTTCTGTTTACAATACCATTTATCCTTATATCATCACTTAAATGAGTATTTATTTAACACTGAATTCCCATCTTTCATTGAGATGTACAAGAAGAAGACATGCCTTAATTAAAAGGAGGATAGACTGATGTGAAAGTAGTAGGCCGTTGATTGTTAGTGAGGAGGGATATGAATTGCACTCATTAAAATAGAATGTTGAATAAGGACAGGCTATAAATCTGAAAATGGGTTGCCCTGGAGATGGGTTTTAGAAATAATTTTGCCTGTAAACCAAGGACCTGACAATAAAAAGAGTGACAGCATTGCTTTACACAGTGTACAAGAGGAAGAGATGTTTCTTTAGAAAGCTAAAGACCAAAGTCACTTTCTTTATAACAAATGTATGCCTAAATTTAAAAATACCTGCATTTCAAACATTATCAGGGAAAGCAATTATCATTAAATAAGTAATACAGTTTGCTTATAACATGAATATGACAAGAAAGAAAAGGACAAGAAATGATTGCTGAAATATGAAATTTAAGAAAGGGCAACCTTCAGAAATAGTGCTTATTATATTTGAAAATTGAGTTAAGCTCATTTTGCATGAAACAAAGGCTCAAAATGAAAGTTTAGCACATCCCCTTTTTAGGCATTCTTTTCGTGATTCAGAATTGTGCAGCAATATTAGGAGAGCTGTAAAACAAAGCCTCTTTCAGAAGTTCTTCCTAGAGGTGCAAGTGACGTAATGACCCTCAACCAGACAAGCTGGCATTTTAATCTAGACTGAGAGGACAGTATAAAATTATATCATAGGTCAACACAGCCCTAGCCAAGCTGGAAAAGAGAACAAGCCTCTCTGCCTGTACACTTTGGAGGATCATAGAGCTGGTAATGCAGACAGATGAGCGAGAGATTCAGAACAGCTTTGCTGTGAAAAGTAAAGCTTCAGAAACTAATAGAAAAGGCAGGAAGTCACAGAATTAAGAAAACAGTGACAGGGAAGAAATTAGTGTAGAGTGAAGGAGGTCATAATACAAAGCAATGTGGCAGCCAGATAAGCAATTTGTTGTCAGTGGCAGAGAAGGGAGGCAAGCAGCAAAGGGGAGAGTAAGGGTGAATTCAGCTAGTATGCTGGTTTTGACAAAACATTCCAGCACCCCAAAGAATGTTTTTCTCTTAAAGAGGACTTTTTCTCCACAGTCTCATAAGGGAAGAAGAAAATGACAAGGAAAAATAAATGTGCTCCAGTAAAAGGGAAAAAAAAAAAGAACAGGAAACATGAGATAAAATAAAACTGCAATAACATGTACTGCACTCAGCTTAAAATCTTTTAAAAATAATCAATAGAATCAATAGGTAGTTTAATGGCCTCCATAACCACTGATCACACAACTTGAAGAATTCTAGTAAAGATGTTGATAGTAATAACAGTAGCATTAGAGACCTGAAATAATGAAGGTGTTATTTTTCTGTTGTAATGCAAAGTAACACCTGTCATTTTTGCTTAGCAGAATTGATTCCATCAAAGATCATTTGTTCCATTGAGCCAGTTATTATGTAGCCATAATAATTTTACCAACATTAAATATCAAAGCATATTGTTAAAGAAACCCACTCTCTTCTGCAATACTGCTGAAGATGTAATCCAGAAAGGATAGAGTAGTACTATCTGTTTGCCTCCATATTACTAGAACAAGCCGTTCCATCTTGGAATGTTTTAATTATGTAAATACATGGTAATTTTTGATTCAAATAATATTTTCTTTCACTCTAAATTTGGCAGTAATATTACTTTGACTTTAAAAAAACATTATCCCAAACAGATATTTGGATAAATAATTGCTTAGAAATACATGCACATGAATACATGAAATAATTTGCTTCGAAATACGTGCAAACACCAGAGTTGCACAGTAGTAGACCAAGCCAATTACTACTCTTCAAAACATGCAAACAAAGCTGCACAATCAATGCTTTTTCTGGGTCTTTACAATTACCCATGCTGACAATGTAACCAGTGTAAATATATCTGCTCAGCTGCTATTCAGTTTATCCCCTCTGACTAAGACAGTTGGGAAATGTCTTACTGGTTCATAGTGAATGAAGAATGAAAATTTCTTGGTTATGGTTATAGGAATTGAGATGCCCAAAGTTCACGGGTCAAACTTTAACCTGCAGAGAATACCATAAAAGTAGCCAAAGAAAAACAGAAGAGCCCTTCAAAAAATTCACACAGCTCCTTGCAAAAACTCACAGAACCAAAAGAATGATACTACACAGAAACAAAACTTTCTCTGTAATCAAGCCCCACGTTATGCTAAAAAGGGCATTTGAACCATACATTACTCCTGACCAGTAGTCTGAAGATCTTAGGGGATGTTACCTATGGCAGGAAGAGGTGATATAAATATCCTGAAGAAAAGACTGAGATCAAAGTTCTACTTGATTAGCAGGAGTTGTGATCCACTCCAGGTAAAGCAGACCTGATCCTTTTCTGCAAACACATTTCCTGAGCAACAACATGTCTGGATATTGTTCAGCAATCCCACCATCAGGAACACTTCTCACTCCTACATTAAGTCTCAGAATGAAGATTACTTACAGCTGTAGGTAGATACACAGTAAAGAGAGAAACTTGCAGAGATAATAACGAGCCAATTGGGAGCTCTGTCTTTTGGGAAAAAGATTATGCGGAAATATGCATATATAAAAACTGCTCTAATATTATCATACATTATTTTCCACAGAGTTATTTGGAAAACATGAATAAAATTCATTAAATCATTTTCTCATAAAGTCAGCAGTAGTTAAAAATATTTTAAATGTATGATGAGCAATGTAGGTCACCAGAAATTCACTTTTCCACTGGGATAAATGTGATCTATGTGTAGAGGTGCTGAGCAATATTTCCATTCAACCCAGCTGAATACATGCATTCTTCATAAACTTGGAAATTCTTGAAAGGAAAAAAAGAAAAGAACATCTGAATTTTTTCAGGGTAAAATGCAACTGCTATCGCCAAAGGGATAGTCAAAATATTCAATAATTTTAACTTTTTCTAATCTAGGACATTTTGTCCTGAAAAGGTGGCATACAAACTACAATAAAATACAGAAATCACATTTGAAAAGTCAGCAACCATTAAAAAAAAATCTTTTGAAAGACCTCTGTAACAACAAAAGCATAGCTCAGAGAGAAGAACTGAAGTAGACTGCAAATAAAAGTAAATACTTCCACGACCAACCTTGCAATTTTGCATCTCTGTAAGTTGTTCCCTAGCCAATCCTTTAGCACTGGCTTGTAAAAGTTGTGGGCCCCCTATCAGCTGCAAATCACAGCTTCATCGGTTTTCCAGTGTGCTCCCCACATAGTCACAACCATGGGTTGTGCACTCTGCCTCCATTACTTAGCATGACAACTACAGAGCTAATAATTCTTTTCATTTTCTTAGGAAATCTGTTCAGATCCATGTTCTGCTCTTCGCCTACCGCTCCTCTGCACAGGAAGTGAGAAGGCGACCCTACCAGCCAAACAGATGCACAGGAGATTGCATTTCATTGTTCTGGCTACTTCACAAATTTCTCAGTAGCTTGGTATTATGAATTAATGCATTTTGTAACAATTATTATTATACTCTCTATGTGGCTGCATCTCACCAGAATTTGGGATTGTACTGCTGTTCTACTATAGAAGGCTTTGTCATTTTCTCAAAGCAGCATGCTTTTAAGCTCTACAAATGCATTTCAAGTTTCTTAAAGAAATACATCATTTAAGTTTCGCTAATTAAAGAAATAGACCGATATAAAACATTCTTGGTGGACAAAAGACTTCTGCTCCGTACAAAACAACTACAAAATGTGTGATCTAAAAAAAATCATTTAATCAAACAATATAAAATACTCATTGCTGTTTTGTTTTCATTTGCTTGTTTCCTTGAGAAAAACACTACTAATTTTTTCCAGGGCCACAAATTTCTCTTCACTTAAAAATTTATCCCATCTTGTCAACATGCTCTCATTCGTCCAGTTTTTTCCCCAAGTGTAACTGATTGCAAATCACACCTTTCCCTGCAGTGCTGAGCTTGGCAAAAAGTACATCCATTAACCTGGTGGCTAAGAATATTTGTAATTTCTTTTGTTTCTGTTGACAGCTTCTTATCAGTTTTTCTGTCAAAAATTCTTTGTACAGTACTCTTTGTTCTCAGTTTTGATTCCTCCTTTAAATTCTGGTATTGTTGCTTTTCTGACAGCTAATCTCCATTTCCTGTTAAGTGCAAGTATCCATCTATTTGCTGTCAGAGAATTCTCCTCCACACCTTGCTACACCTTCCCATTTGGCATCCTCTAATACACCAAAAACTGAATGATATTACTTTAACACTTGCCTTTGTCTGTGCTTTGGATGACTTGTTTTACAAACTGACGATGCAAAGTCAACGTGGATTTTTGGCTGACTCCCTGATTCAGCAGCTCCTAATGTGTAGCCTGCAAACCAAAGAGAGAAAGAAACATCCTTCCATGTGCTCACCAAACAGTCCAGCAGGTAAACACGGTCAGACAGTACCAGACTTTCACATTGAAGACATATTCTTTACCCTGCACACATTGGAGGTGTCCCAGGAGAAGCAAATTTTAAACAATTTTGAAAGAAGGCAGAACTGGGAATATGATTTGAATTTCTTGAACTCCAGTTCACTTTTCTAGCTATCAGCAAGTATTTCTCCAACTCTTTTGCCTCTGCTAAAGCATTCCAAAGTACTCCAGTGCAGAGACCCAAGAAATTGCACAGAAATTGTATCTGCTAATGTTTCGATCTGATAGAAGACTGAGCACAAACATAGAAATTATTCTTGAAGGGGTGAGACAACAACAACTATAATTACCTTTCACTGTGGAACAGTGCATTGTTATAAATACTCTTTTAGTAACACATCAGGCCATTTGCTGAGTCTTATTTGTCTGTGAGTCTGTATGTAAAAATCACAGCACTGAGCTAAACATACCATGCTTTTACCACCTGGAACTATAGCAGGAAGGCTACTTTAGTGTAGCCTGTCCTACCAAACATCTTAGGTGATATGCTGATTTCTTTAAAGCAAATTATGTCTGTCTTTCATGGACCATTTAATATCCTTCTATGTCTAACCTTGCAGGAAAAAAATGCCACTAACACATTGTTGAGATCTGATATCTCTGTTGGTATATTCATCTATGCTAAGCTCGTGCTGTTTACTTTTCTGGGAAAAATAATAAATGATAGACCACAGACTTTCAGTTAGGTTTTTTTGCCAATGACAAACAGAGAGTGATGTTCGTCAATTTTTAATCCTGCCATTTAATAATCACTTCCCTGTTTTAAAGATGCTTTTTAAATCTTGTATTTCAAACAGTTATTTCATTGCATAGCTTTTAATGCAAAAATAAGTGTGGAATATTAACATTAGCAAATACTTCGAGTTGAAGTTTCTGCAGAAACTTCAACTTATGTTCTCTAATTTATGCATTCTTAACATTCTCTTTCTTTAATTTTATAAACAACAAGTAAATAAAAATCATTATTTCTTTATTCAAGCATTCAAAAATGTGGTAGGAAATCTGAACACACACATCTCGAGATAAACAGAATTTCTTATTACATACTTAGTATGCAAAGTTTAACTATTTTACTGAAAGCCAGATTAAGACAATGGTTTCTATTATTGCTGACAAATTTTATTGCAACTCTAGGTTCTTAAAAGAGTAGAGAAAATTTCCTCTTATCAGCCTTTACCAGAAGTGTAGTGTTACACTGCAGGGGACATGCCACACTTTCATATTTTTGTTTTTTTCTCTGAGAAACAGAAGGGTAAAAAGACAAGAGGATGTGGCTCATTAGGCAAGAAGAAGCATGGACAAGGCTTCTTGGGACTTTCAGATTCCTTTGGCATCCAAGCCAAAGCAAGCTAGTCAAGCTAGCAATGTTTTATCTCAAATGCATTCCTCAAACACACAACTGTTTGCTAGGTCCTGGTCAAAAGCAAACTTATGCATATAGGTAACAAGAACAGACTGGATAGAGCTCTGAGCAACCTGGTCTGGTGGCAGGTGTCCCTGCCCATGGAAGGGGGTTTGGAACTAGACTATCTTTAAGGTCCTTTCCAACCCAAACTATTCTATGACTCCAAATTCAATGGGATTACCCTAAATTTAAGAAGGTGCAAAAAACACTTAAACACCAAGGCTTCTAGTGTGAAGGAAGAACTGTGTCAGCATGTGCTTATTATACAGCATGGTGGGACTCCCATCCTAATTTTCTCAGTGTTCACACCATAAAAATTGTTATGACATTTCTAACACTTCACCAGATAATACTGAATTAATTTATATAGTATTTAAGGAACAACAAAGATTCGCCTGTTCCTAAAAAGAGGTATACATTTGCATATCTTGAGATGCAGAAAAACGTTGAATTAATAAGTGATGTCCTTCAGTGATATAACAGTTGCTAAATAGTGTATCTTCCCTATTGGTCTTACATGATCATTGACAAGAGAGGAATTAAAGCAAAACAAGAACGTAAGGAAGAGGGAAATGAGTGAATAAGAAAAAAATGGGCTTGCTAGAATATGTAGTGCTTATTTCTATGTCCATATAATTGAAAGGGAAAAGGAAAAAAAAACAGAAAGAAGAAAAAAAAGAGAGAGCAATCAACAGCCTTTTTGTGTTTATTTTCTGATTTTGCAAATTAAAGTCTTTTCACTAGTGCTGTCTAGCTTTTACACAGTCTCAGAAAAAAATAAAAAAAATATAGAAAATATCTGAAGGAAATATGGAAAGTTCTAAGCAAAGACAAGTTCATCAGCATCACAGGACATTCAGTTTCTGAAAATGCATTATAATCTTGTGCCAGGCACACAAGAAGTTTAAAAAAATAAATGCAATGTCTCCTAAGTACTTAGCCCACTGTATTATATCTGTTCTAGTAAATATCTGGGACTTCTATACACTCTGGAGGATGAAAATATCCCCAAATATCATTCATATCTTTTTCTGTCCTCAGTTGACAGTTATTTTGTACTTGCATCAGAGGAAATATTTCCATGTTGGCAAATCACATCATTATGAATTTAATAATTGTAGATTAGAATGATAGAAGTCTCCCCAAATTTTAGCGATGTTCAAAACTGTTTACTAACTCTTAATTATCACAGCTCTGAAAAAGCAGCTCAAACACTGTATTTACTTTATGAATTTTCATAAATACATTACATTCTAAGGTATTATTCTGCATCCTTTTAGTCATCTTATAGAGCTTTTTTCCCCCTATTGCGGTGGCATGAGTTGCGTTATCTCCATGATAACCAGAGCAGAAGAGGTGTATTTCAGAGGTACTTAAGTGATTTTTGCACCTCAGTGAAAATTTAATTTTCAAAAGAAGTTTAAAGAGTAGGGTAAAAAAAAGAGATCCCTGAACAATTTGAAGCACATGGAGTTCATTCATTAAACCAGAATTGTTCTCACAAGCAATCATCCAGAAAAAGAAAAAAGCTTTAATTTTCAAAAAGTTATAATAATGGTCAGCAGCATTAATTTGTTATGCTTTATGGTGCCACCCATTTCTAGGGATTACACTGGAAACTAATTTTTGTCTTTCATGGTAAAATAATTTAAGGAGCACATTTTATGATTGCTTTGGTATAAAAGGCTTCCCTCTTCAAGTGTACCAGTTATATATGGAGTTGACATTCCAATGTCTTGTGTATTTCTTTAATGACAACATTCCATTAGTGTAATTACAGCAATACAAAATAAAGGGGAAAAAAAGTTAATTACAAAATGACCTATGTTTCTGATTCTAGCTTTCTTTGTTTCCACCAAGGTACACTTGAAAAACCTGTTCTTCATTTGAATAAACTGTTTGAATTCAACACGACTGGATCTACTGTATCTGAAATGTTGCTTACACTTCTCTTGAAAAATAACAAGGGTAACAGTAATAGATTGATCTGCAACACAAAAAGAATTCTTCTTCATACTTTTTTGAATTGCATAGTTCATATACAGCCAAATTTCATTCAGTCAAAAGGATATTGATTTTGCAGAGGGGCATACATATGAGTTTGTGGGTGAAGAGTTATCAGACACCATTTTCAGTCAAGTGATGATGAGGGCAACCCAGCCCAAAACTTGCTATTATGAACTTCCTATACCTTCTTGGACAGTTTTCAGAAAAAAGAATACCTCCTTATTAAGGACGTGCTTCAGAGCCGGCGCATTATCAGGAGGGAAGTAGGTTTCAAAGTCACAGTATGATAGCCATGGTGACACATGCAGCAGAGTGCCACTGATGAAGGAAGGCAAATTAACAATGTCCAAATAAAGAACATCCCTTAGATGAAGGTAAAATGCAAAATTTTACATTAATCCTATCAATTACTTCAGTCAGGAAGTTTGGTTCATAAAAAGAACTTTAGCAGGTGGTTATAAATTGCTGGGTTTATATCTGCTTTCAATAAATTGATAACAAGTTATTTGAAAATACTATAGAGCAGAAGAACTTCAGTTTAAAAGGTTATCTCTAAGTTTTCCCATTCAGCAATTTAATGCTAACAAAATAAAACTATATTTTCTCAACAGAAACAGGCTGTTTATGTTATGACAAGGGGTTCATTTCTCAACCCTATATATTTTTTGGAAATATTTCTTGAACAAAAGTTTTTGAAAGGGCTATTGTTTTGAGAAGCATCTCTGGCACAAATCGTTGCAGAAAAAGAGCTTGTCAAGAAAAGATGGGCTTTTCCCAAATAATCCATATATTTGGTAAATAGCAATTATTAAGTTTCATAGAAAGCAGTTGATTTTACTTTACTTCTTTTTCAGTTAAAGAATATCATAATTTAAATGAAAAGAAAGCAGAGAGAAAAATATTATCCCATTTTTCATTTGCCTCTTCAGAAATTGAGGGGGGAGGAAAAACAATTTTACCTGCCACTTTGAGAAGGTATTGCCTTTTTTGCATAATAACAATCATTATCTCCCAGTCTGGTCGTCAAATGAGCTTTGAGTTACATATGAACTTCTTGGTTTTAAGCATAAATACCTTTCTGAAAATATTTAATAGAATTCTTATGGAGATTTATTGCATGAGAAGCATAATATTTATAGGTAAAAGGCAAATAATTTACTTTTAGTCCTGCTAGCTTCTATCTATTTCTGAAAGAGTACTTTTGAGCATATTTTCTTTCTCTTCTACCTAAATAGAAGTGTATGGAAAAAATAAGCTATGAGGTAATCATAAATAGGTGCATTCTAATCTTGCAGACATGGCCTTATATGTGCTCCTCCCTTTGACATAATGTAAAAAATTAATTTAAAACTCTAATATTCCAATACAAATACTGAAGAAAAACAGTGGAAAATGCCTGATTATGTATCATATAATGCATGCATGAATGATAGTACCATCTCAGAAAGAAGACCTTTACAGTTTTTCACAGGTGTTATTATTTCTCTGTCCTCATTGATATTCAATATTGATGCAACTCAGACTTGAAATTAGGTATATACTTAAGTAATCCATTGAGTGGCTTTCATACTATATACTTGGTTGACTTTACTTGTACTTTTCCTTATCTCATGGCAGAAAGAAAGAGGCAGAACCACAAAACAGCAACTTGTCATGTTTGCCCATATCTTTTTTTGAAGAAGCATTTGTAAAGAGATTATAGAAGTTTAATGACGCCTTAATCTCTAAAAGTTCAAACAATATGGATTGTTGCAGAAGCTCTTGTGTCAATAGGTTGTTTACAACCACAGGTATTCTTGTAAAAGGACAATCAGAATGTCATTACGAAACATGAGATAAATACATATTAGATGCTCTTTCAGTATAAAGTTACTCCTGCCTTTTTTTTTTTTTGTAATCATCTCACTCCTCTATGTGGATATGCTAAAGCCAATCACATGATAATTTAAAGAGATTTTGACATAGCACAAAATATAATCCTACAAAAAGACCCAAATTTCAGACCTGCATAGCTGTTACTTTGGCATTTTACATGGGTTTCTCAGCCCAGGAGAAGCACTGCTACACTGTTTGCTGTTGCTCAAATTACTCATTCCTAACTGGTACCCATTAGGCCTTTTAGAGCTGCAGAAATGCATGCCCAGTATAAAGCAGCAGCAACATCTTGGATGTCTGTTTAACACCTGCACCCTTCTGAAAGACTGGTGTGGGGATGCATAGGAAGCCAATATGCTCTAGAGCCCCATTTGCTCTTCTACTGTGCCTTATTCTTTCTCTGCTCTCAGTTTCCTCAAAAATGCTGAGACATCAATGCTTTCAGTCTATGGAAGGTCACAGGTCTATCAAAGTGTTACCTTTCACAGGTGCAACATCTGGCATGCAGTACAGGAAACCCCACCTACAGCTCTGCCCTAAGGACAGCAGGGCCACACTCTTCCCATTTAGCCCTAATGTTCACTCTGGGGCTTTTTAAAGCATTATCCTTCATATGTTATTTACTGTACTTGTGGGAGAAAAGTCTGTCCAGTTTTCAGCTGTTTGGAGGGCCTGGAAGGGCCCGGAGTGGCCTTGGGGCAGCCCGCGTATCAAAGGACGAGAAGAGGCTTCAGTTCTTCTTTCGGTCTCTATGTTTATTAATTGTTTATCTAAAAGATTTTCTTTCGGCCCGACAGAGGTCTGCTCAGCAGCCAGCCATGAGCACACTGTCCTGCCCTCCGGACAGTCACCTATCTTTATACCCAAAGTTACGTGTACAATATTTATCATTTTTCCCCAATACCTTTTATTCTTATTGCCCGGTGCACTTTCAGTAATGACCAATCCCAAAGTGCCACCATCACCACAGAAGATGGAGGAGAAGAAGAAGAAGGACAGGACACGCCCCAATTCCTCCATCTTACTTCTCTAAACCCCCCTGTACATAAATCCTAAACCCTGTGTCTCACCCTCTAATTAACTAATCCCTTCACCATTCACCCCGGTGAAATCCTCCTATCCTCATACAGGTGTCGTCTCCTGTGTAGGATCAAAGTCCAGCCACCAGACACTTCTGGCAACATTCCAGGACTCCTGAGCCCCCCAAGGGTGGTCTTGGTGGCTCGGCACCTCAGTCCTGAGGTGCTGAGATCCCACAAAAGTCTGCATTTTTTGTTTCAAGGTACAGGTCAGTGCAGCCTGAAGTGCATGAACAACAGTTTTGAGGCATTCCTCAACAAGAGTATGTGCTTAATCAGTAAACTGCAATGCTGGGATTTAAAGAAATGCAGACCCAGAGCAGAGTCCCCAGTTAAATGTTGTGGACAACACTTAGGTGTAAATCTTTTATCACTGTAGTCAGGGAAGACAGACATGTATTCAGACAAAGGAAAAAAAATTCTAACCTCAACCGAAAAAAAAAAAGAATCAGGCTTCATTCTTGAAACAAGAGCCCTCAGGGAACTTATCATAATGCTTCCAATCTTTAGTCCTTTTTCATAGCACAAAAACATAAAACAAGAAATTATGTTCTTAAGCTAGTGAACCAATGAAATGGGAAGACATTAAGAAAGCTTGCTGCCAAAATAATTTGTGAACAGTCTAACTCTTTCAGAGCTCTCTTTTGTGCTACACTGAGTCTACAGAAAAAAAATAGATTTCTTGTGAGGTTTTAGTCTGTGTATTCTAGAGTTTTATGCATATTTGGAAGGTCCCCAAGGGAAAGCTTTCTGCAAATTCAGAAAGCATTTCTAATTAATTAAAAGAGCTTTTGTTTCTACGTTCTTATGGATTTTTTGTGGCATTTTCATGCTAAGGCTTCTTGAATTATATATAGAAGCCATTAATCAGAAGAAACTGATGAGGATTTTCAACATTCCAAATGTGAGCACTGTCATATCTCTTTTGACAGTCAAACAGCAAGCCTAATTTTAAAAACCCAGAGCATCAAGATGTTTCAAATTATTTCCAAAGAACTTCCTTTCTAAAGTCCTATCTAAACCCGAAACCTGTTGTTCACAGCTGCAGATGCTGAGGAAAGCAGGAGTGAACACAGCCCGAGCATACAGGTGTGTCCTCCTGAGTGCCTTCAAGGCACTCGGCATTTGCAGCTCAATTGTATTTTCACTTCAGGAAGCAAATTCCTGCGTAGGACTGGAAAAGTGAAGATCCTGTTTTACTGAGTCACAAAGGGATGAGAAAATGGAACTTAAGGGGGAAGACCCTTTCAAGCATATTTCTACGTGCAATCTCCTCTAACATTCCATGTGTATCCTCTCTTTTTTTTTCCCAGCTTTCTCAAAGATTTAACTTCCATTTACAAGTATATTAAATGTACCAAATATTTTCTTTACATTTACTAACCTGATTGAAGGACACATCTCTTTTAACTGCCTTCATAGCATTTCAGCCCCACCTAACCTATGAAACAGCATAAACAATGAAAGTCCCATCAAATTATGCCACTGAAAGTTACATTACAAAAATAACACAAAATTATGCATGGTTCTGAGACCTAAATTTAAACATATTTTGACAAAAATAATGAAACTATCTGAGCAATAACCAATAATAAAAAAATCTTAAAGAAAGAACAGAACATTACAGAAATAAGGGAGTACAGTCATGCCTGAGATAAAATGGCCACCCATGCCATTCAACAACAGAAATGCAATTATCTAAAAGGAAAGAATACTCTAAGCCAAGAGAATTATGAGACAAAACTGATGGACAATGAGAGAGGATTCATACTTCATGTTTTCACTCACATAACTCCATAAACAGTATGTGTTGCAGGAAAAATGTAATAAAAGAGGGAGGCGGCAGGTTGTTTTTCAGTCTATAGTTTCATTACTAAATTATTTATCTTTCACTCCCTCCTCCAGAATGATCTGGCATCTTCAATGGCAAAGAGGATACAAAACTCTAAAACTAAAAATATTTGAAGCTTTCTGGAGCTATTCCATGACTACAGGCACTTCGGTTTACTGTAATGAAAATATAAAATGTGTAATACAACAGGAATTAATTTATTATGGACAATAACGTGGGTCCAGAAACAAGAACGCATCTTTGTAGTTCCACTTTATGATTCAGATTCCCTGCAGCTTGAAACACATTCATCAATCTCATTAGTATATTTACAATGCTGTAAAGCTTAAAATACAATTTAGAATTAAGACTGATGAGTACTGAATATGTATTAATGAACATAACATGTGTAACACCTAGTTCAGGAAGAACCCTCTGGATTCATTTCAGTCAGCTGTTTTCTGTGCTAACAAGTTTGTTTTCTAAAACATACCTAAATGAATATCACAGAAGATGTTTCAGCCATTGAAAAATAAGTCCAGTTTCAGAGGTGCAATATGATACAATCATATAATGACAGCAATAAGTAGCTCAAACAAGTGAAGATTGCTTTGTGTCTCACACCAGCCTCCATCCAACAGTACTGTATGCTTATTTCTATTCCAAAATTTTGAGCTCTCAATTTAACACTTTATATCCCAGCCCAAATGAACAAACATGGGAAATGTTTTCACTTTTTTAGGAAACAACTTTGATCCCTAGCCTGAGATATCTATGCTTGTCACTTGATCAAAAATCCATAGTAACTGGTTTAGTTATTTTTAACCCCTGAACTGATCTTCTCAGTTTAATTACATATTTGTAAAAGTGTACTATAATAAAGATGCCATAAGAGCTTCATACCCATAGGTAAGGTTCATACCCATAGTAAACAGCTTAATTTTATTTACTAGGTTAAAGAATTTTATCCGGTTACTGAAACAGCTCATTCAAAACCTCACATTTCAGTTCTAGAAGTGACACCATATTGCTTTGTTATAACAGTAATAATATTTCATGCTTGCTGATGTCACTTTCATGAAACACCCTGTGTCCAACATCATAATGACCTCTTGAAAGGTCATGCAGTGATATGCATGTGAGGTCATGTCTGCTGAGTTTCATACAAGATGAAATCCACTGAGGGAATAACAATATTCACAACTACTTCCATTTTTATGAGACACCTGGATGTTATACCAGAAAGAAATATTTTTCTTCCAGCAAGATTTATTTTATCTGGGAACCTATGAATGAACAACATGCACAACAGAAACTCTAAAAACTCTACTGACCACAACTGTTTTCCATGAAAATATTTCAGAAACAAATCACTCCCACTGTACCTAAGCTAGAAGTACCTGTGACTGTAGGAAATACCTTAGCAAGGCCATCACAGTCGAAGAGCTGAAATGTGAGCTACTTTGACTCAAGTTACAACTGTTTAAGTTGCTCAGCCTTCATAGAAGAGAGTGGCCAAAATTCCACACATTCATTTTGAATCAAAATAAAAGCATGTCACTGGGAGAGGTTTCACATTCATTTCTTAGATTTTTTTTTCTGCAATGTTCTTTAGATTTGTTAAAATACAGTATTTTTTTCATTAACTTTTTTGAAAAGCTATACTCTTTAATAGTTTTGGTTTTATTTAAAAATTGCACTACCAAAAAATTTTCCATTCCTCTGTAGCTAGGAAAAAACACACATTATTCTTTTTTGACTTCTAAGCTAAAACAAAACTGGAAATGTAGAACAAATAGATGGTCTGTGACAAATTATAGTTCTGTTCTGTATTATTCTACTATATTTCGGTTTTATCCTGACATTGAAAGAGTTTCAGTGAGAATGCAAGACAGAAGATGCTAGTTACTTTTCCTGTCCAATCAAACCTATTAACCCAGAAGTCCTTAAAATACATTGCAAAAGAAGATTCAATTTATACATAATGTAAGGCAGGGGTGTATCAGTCTCTCAATTAAAAATTAAGGAAGCTGAGAGGAGATACCTTAAGGGACTTTCTCAAGGTCACACAAAGTCTGGAAGAGCCTGCCAGTAATTTCTCCCAACCCAGAAAAATAGACAATATTTTGTCTATTTACAAACTTACTTATATCCATATATCTGTGCATGTTTTCAAAGTATCTCATATTTCCTTTAATTCCAGAACAATTCCATATTTTAAGCTGTAATGTTAAAGAGAAATAAGCAGTTTTCAGGCTGATGAACAAACTGGGTTTGAATGCTGAACTCATTAAGGACTCAGGGGAAGCTCACCAACCACCCTACAGCGGCAGTCTGACACTAAAATTTGCAGGCTGATGCAGAGCATAGCATGCTCCACATGTGTCGATGCTGACACAGGAAGAACATTATGCCTAAAACATAATCTCCCACACAACTAATTAATCAGAGATCGTATCCTCAAGTCTCCTTCATTTATTTCTGCCATTTACCACCTTTGGAGAAAGGTACCATAAGAAGTTCCTAAGTATTTTATTTATTTGCAAACAACAGGCACAAGTAACTAAGTTAGCCTCTTAAATGCAGGCCATAATAAAAGGCAAACTTAATTACTGATTAATAGAAAAGCATAAGAAAGAGACAAGGTGTGATTGAGGTCATACATTGCAATGATTAATGACTGTTTTCCAGAAAACATTCACTGAAAAATTACTTGTAAAATTATGTTCCTCTAAGAATTAATTAATCTAAAAGCTTTAAGAAAACATAAAAGCACAATAATCAGGAAATTGGGTAAGCCGTTTGCTCTAATTTGTAAAAAGAAAATTTGTATAATTGATTAGTCTGAGAGCAATTACAGAGCTGGCAAAGCCTTCAAAATAGAACCAACTTAAGAACAGCATACTAGTAATTGTTTTCCAGTACACTTCTTTGAAAAAAAATAGCCAGAATTGTTGTTCCATTTTTTTGGTGTATGAAGGAAACAATACTATGCATGTGCAAAAATGTGGTCTCAGCACATCCCACTATGAGCCTGCTGTCTGTAACTAATGGCAAAAGAGAATTTCTACCACATCAGTGAGATTTGCATTCCAGCTTGGTTTATAAGCCATATGAAAAAGACCTCCGACAACGCTCTGTATCAACCTCTTTTTAATGTTTCAGAAATCATCCTCCTGTTTGTGATCTCCAGAAGTGTCATGAGAGGGAGTTTGTGATATTTATTTTTTCCTCCAGAAGTTGCAGTGATGGCCACATATCACCAGAGTGAATGCTTGTGAGGAGCAAGCCTGATAAATCAGTCACAACTAAATTTGCAATGCCACTGTCTTCTACATGTGGGAGACTGAAAAGAAAATTTACCTGTGATGCTACATAAAATACTTCACAGACCACATCTGCCCTACAACATCTCATTTGTGAATTTACACCACAATAGATGGCTTGAAGCCCTCTATTGGATGCTATGAGTGTATTTTGCAACAGTGACTACTGCTTAGTAAGTGCTTATTTCACTTTTGTGCGCCATAGAAAGAGCTACAGATGATCAAAGTCAGAGTGAGATTTTGAGGTGAGGAAACACTGAAGAACTGAGAAAAGAAAATGTCATTTGAGATGTGTGTTGTTTATTTGAGGTCTCTGCTATAACAGGGCAGCAAATACACCATGGCAGAACATCCAGAATATCAAAAGTGCCAAAGGCAGGGTTGTTCATGTAGTATAGACTATATGGTCTGTGAATACTAAGTCCTTTTGCATCAACAAACCTCATAATTAAAATTCACAAAGGACATATAAGAAGTGATGTGACCTCTCACCAGTAACATGGGAATATCACTATTTAGGATCTTGCTGACTCAGTTCAGTTCAGAGTTAGCTCTAAACACATGCTTTAATATCTTTTGACTTTCTGTACCTGCTTAAATTTAAGTTCACATATATACAATCTTTTCTCAATCAGGAGTTAGTATAACATATCACTAGTAAGCAGATGTAGATGAAAAAAGGAAAAAAAAATCTTGGGGGTGAAAATTGAATTGGATTTTTTTACCTCAACAGAAATTAAGAACTTAAAGAAAAAACAGTTGTAGTTTTTCAAATAAATAGAGCTGTATTACACCTGCACTATAATACCTTTGCACTTTTATCTAACTTATGAAGAATTGCAGGAGAAAACTAATTAACAGAAACTCTAAGCTGTTGCATGTGCATGGCACACCTTAAAGCATAAAACAAGGTCCTCAGAAGGAGGAGCTTGCAAAGCTAAGGAGAGGATACTAAGCAAGCTTGGAAATGGAACAAAACTGGGAGGAGTTGTTGACTCCTCAAAGGCAGGGAAGCCCTGCAGAGAGACCTCGATCAATTAGAGGGCTGGGCAATCACCAACCACATGAAATTTAACAGGGAAAAGAGCTGGATTCTGCACCAGGGACTGGGCAACGCTGGGTGTATGTACAGATAGGGGAAGGAGATGGTGGAAAGCAGCCCTGTGGAAAGGAAGCCGGGGTTCCTAGCCAAGGGCAAAGTGAACATGAGTCAGGGTGCCCTGGCAGCCAGGAGGGCCACATGTGTTCTGGGGGACATTGCCAGCTGGGCATGCTGTGTGCTGAGGGCATCACCACACAAGAAAAAAACAAAGCTATTGGAGAGTGTCCAAAGGAGAGCAACAAAGATGGTGAAGAGCCCTGAGTGGAAGCTGAATGAGGAGCAGCTGGGGTCACTTGGTCTATTCAGCCTGGAGGAGAACATGTTTTCTACATGCATTCAGGTGG
Source organism: Zonotrichia leucophrys gambelii (assembly GCF_028769735.1). NCBI lineage: Eukaryota > Metazoa > Chordata > Aves > Passeriformes > Passerellidae > Zonotrichia > Zonotrichia leucophrys. The sequence goes on along the minus strand of NC_088173.1, from coordinate 19,549,790 downwards.
AGCATTATTCTGGTCAGTCTATTAGAGAATGAACTTTAAAAGAAAAAAAATCATTCGAAGATAAAGACAACATTTAAAATATATTTCTAGATATGAAATAGATAGGAAATATTACTATTTTAGAGAAAATAATTTATAAGGAAATGCTGCTAAGAAGAAATTATCATTGCACATACCCATGGTGGGTAAGAAGAGGGCTGAACTGGGTCTGTCTGAGATGGAGTTCATTTTCTTCATAGGAGCCCTACTGGCTAAAACAGAGTAACACTGAAGTTCTCGCTATTGAGAAGTAGTTCTTGCGTTGTTCAAAACTTTCTCAGTTCCTTAGTTGGCCTCTGCCACCGAGCAGGATGGGGTTGGGCAAGCATTTTGGAGGGAACACAGCTGGCTCAAACTGGCCAGAAGAGAGTTCATGCCATACATCATGTTCAACAGAAAAAATGTTGGTTTTTTTTTCTTCCAGAGTAGCTGTTGGTCAGAGATTGGTTGTTGGCCAAACCCAAAACACACAACTGCAAACAAATATCAAAAAACTCCAGCAGAAAGTTTTCTGGGGGTGTTTTGGTGCCTATGTTCTTCCTTCCACTATATTGATTATCAATGTGGAACAGTTGCTATAGGGAAAACATTTCTCTATATTTAAGATCAAGATATTCATAAATATTATCCAGAAAACTTGACTTCGAATTTGAGATCACTTTAATTAGATAACCAGTTTTAGTTAACATAGCATAACTTTGCTGCATACAAAAATAAATGCTATGAAAATACTGCATTAATTTAAAATATAACACACATGAACACAGGTATATGTATCATATACAAAACATACAACAACATAGAAATTTTGTGTGTATAGAAACAAAACAGGTTTGACCTGCTGCTGTTTATATAATTGTGTATGTTGGAATGACTATTTTTAGTTAACAGAAGTAATAGTATCATTAAAATTGAAAGGATACAGTAAATTTAAGAATTGATTTTTAAACAAAATTTAAAATCATGTCATTCTTAACAAGAGAGTGGCTAGAGTCAGACTACTTGCAAATACTGCAAGCCTCAGCCAGGGAATGTGTACTTTTAACTGGAAACTGCTGTAAGGAATCAACTTGCTCATGGAGACATAGTGATGTTTGTTGGGTTTTTTTCAAATTTTGTTAGCACAAAATACAACTTACTTATGAACTTATGGACTGACAGTGAGGACAATTTTATTCTACACAATAAATAATTTCAAGTTTTCACCTCTTGTTGTCCTGCACCAGGTTATTAACATTACATTTTACTTCTGGAAATCAAAATCCCATGACTCTGAGCCAAGCTGGTTTTACCTTCCCTTACCTTGTTAGCACAAATAGATATTTCATGCCAAAGTGTAGAGTCCATACAGGTCAGACTCAAAAGTAAATTTGGGGAAAAAACCCCAAACTTATATTCACTTCAACAGCCTTTGGGACCAATTACAGTTTTGATTAGCAATTGGAAATGCAAGTTTTAATATACACTTGATTTTTCTCTCAGACAAACATTCAAATTATTTTGGTCTGTTAAAACAGATTAAATACTCCATAAGAGTCATTGATATAGTACATTCATAACTTAGCAGATATATTAGAAGATATTTTGAGTAGCATTATCATGCAAAAAAGGGCTAGAAAATATATATCTATTATATACAGACACGCCAATGTCCAGGGGCTGAGAGATGTATATCTACACTTACACAAATTTCTAAATACATATGTGCACATGAACATTGTAACAAAGTATAAATTACCTCATTAATGTTTTACTGTTGCATTTGCCCAGTTTAACATAACAAATGGTAAAACCATCCTGAAGGAGTTGGTCCCTATGTTCCATAATTAATTTTTCTCTTTAATTCTGCTTTCCTGGATTTTACAGTTACACATATCAAGTGAGCTTCCAATGCTGTTAAACATGACTTTAAGAATATGGACACATCTTTGTCAAAAAAAAAAAGAAAAAAGGAAAAGCTATCTAGAAGCACTTAGTTGTTTGTTGCTTTACCATTATCCAGAATAAAGTATCCACGTACATCTAATTTTTCCAAAGCTTTAGGTTAGTTCTACTGCCTGAGCTTTGACCCATGACAGCATTGCAGTCACCTAAATTCAGACTACACGTCACCCACCATGCTCAGAACTACTGCATGACTCATTTGTAAACAAACAAAAAAATCAACAACAACAAAGGCTACTCGTAAGTAACTTTTTAAGTCATATTCTATGCTCAGATATGCATGATATATACCTGATGCTGCCATTAAGAAGACAAGATCAGAACACCTATAATATCAATAGTTTCCCTTTTGGGGGTTTGTTGACATTGTTTTCTGGCATTTTTTTCACTCAGTGACAAGAAATCTGTAAAGCATTGCCTTAAGGACAACCTTATAGATTCCATTCTTTAAGGAATCAATGTCAGCTTTCCTTCAGCTGGCTGACCTAAATTTGAGGCCCATATTTCCTCTTGCTTTTCCTTTATCAATGTCATAAATAAATCACTATAACATTCAAACCTTTCAACCCAAGAAAATACAGTTTCATTATAAGACCTTTCTCAAACAGCACATTATCAGATTCAGATATATACTGTCCCATGATGTCACAATTTCTTGGTCATCTATTTTAAAGTCTAATTCTTACCAGTTACTTCCCTCTGTAGCTTCAAGAACAGTTAAAAGCTCAAGTTACTGCCTTTTTAGATTATTTCTCACATCATTCCATATCCTACCAAACAGTTTACTTAGAACGGTCTTCAGAAGCATTTGGTGTTCTTTCACGTATGAAAAAACACCTGAATAATAAAAAAACACATTCAGGATTTTTCCCACAAATTTTCTCCTAGAAACTAAAATTAGCTTTTTTTAGGGCTCATGGAAAGTTTAAAAATTCAGGAGAAATATTTTTTTCTTCCTCTTTATTGCTTGGCTGCAAGAACTTAGCTCATGGGACCAATGATTCATAGTAAGGTGAGTAAACAGATCTTTTTCAGTATCACCTCCTACAGGCATAAATATATGACTTGAATTTAAAAATTATCATTCTTTGTACTCCTTTCATTTTGCAACCAAATCATCAATGCTAAAAAACAAAAGCCCTAAAATATATAGGTCCCCTAAGAATCACAAGCAGTCCTATAATTTTAACTTTTCAACAGCTGAATTTTACTAGGAAATATTTTCAACACAAGGCAACCCTGATTTAAGAACTTAGTTTTGTCAGTTAACATTTTAAATCAACAGTAGGCAGGATAAGTAGAGGAAAACAGTCTGAGAGGAGAACTGCTGCTAGAATAACTGAACGAAATCATGTCTGAGTGAAGGACACAAAGTTTGAAGAAAAATTTTGACTGACATTTCAGAATTAAGGAAAAAGAGGGAGAGGGATAACTCATTCATCATTTTACAAAACTGTTATTACTAAAATATGGCAAATGCTGTAAGTCAACACAATCACACACAAAGCATTTGACTCAGTAACAGAAAGGAAAATATGGCAAAGCCTAAAGATGCTGAATAATGTTCTGGATAATTCATTCATTGATACCTCATTTATATATATATTTTTTTTTTTTTAATTCTCTAGCAGCACCAACTTTTAAGTTTGCCACAATTCAGTTCACTGGGGTTGAAGAGGCATGCTGTGATCTGGCCAAGATTTGATTATTACTGTTGTACAGGTTCCAAACTGGGTTTTAGAATGCCAAAATTCAAAGAAAACATTATATGAGCTTACCTCTTATCTCAAAGCTATCTTTTTCTTACAACACCAGGTAATCATGAAATCAGATCTATGTCAAATACACTGCAACTTTTCCCACCTTGCTGCAGATGACTTGCTGACTGCTTGTGGTAAACATGCACAATACACATGTTAGCTCTTTCATCATTAAAGTCTCTAAGTCTTTCAAAAGATGATGATGAAATCACACTTCTTTCACACTTAAACTACTGAACTAGCAAATATACCTAACATTACTACAATTTGTTCCATATTTTGTCAGAATGTTTTTAAAGAACATCCATTTATTTGTTCATTTGGTTTAGTGAACCTTTCAGTGCATTTAGTCCCAGTGGATTTTCACAGCTGAGAGAAACTCATGGAAAAACAAAAAAAAGGCAAAACAAAACCCCTCATAACAGCCACCATTTGAGTCTTGGCAATTCTGAACAACAAACTGAGATTAGATATATGAAATATATTCTTATATTAAACCAGCTATCATAAGAGATAGTCTTAATTCATTTGTAACACTCCATAAATATTAGAGCATATATTTTCAGTCTCCTCCAAGAAACAAATATATGCTTCTATAATTGTACAGATAAGAAAACTAGTAGTATGGTTTACAAAAAAGACATTTTCAGCAGGAGTTTTGTGACAGAATGTGAAGAACTCAAAACTGCTGAATTATAGCTACTTAACTGTAAAACGATTCATCTATCTACTTTTGTTCTGAAGAGCCATTCTAAATACTGCATTTGACTGTGTATTTCCGTACACAGAATGTGCCAGAATGTACTAAACAAATTCTATCAGGTTTCTATAGATGAAAGAGATTGAGATGAAACAGCTTCTCACACACAATCTGGTCTCTTTGATTACATTTACAGACCCTCCAGTCATTCCACAACCCCACCCGTCCTTTGCTAGAGCTTTCAAGCTGTGACAATTTAGATAAGTGAAACATTAAATAGCTCATTATAAGTCCACTTCTGCACCATAGGAATTGATGGCAGCGTTGCCATTGACTTCAATGGGAGTTGGATTACAGCTTGAAACACATCACGTATACATTCATCAGAAATATTTAAAATTCAGAGACTTTCCAAACTACTTCAAATCAGTTATACTGAACCAATCTTACTACAAATTGGAAAGAGATATCAGGCCAGTTTTTAGAGTACTACAAAAAGCTGTTGAAATAAAGTTTTACTTGTTCTCCCTTTTTCATCCAAATTTCTTGCTATGGCTTTGTGACACAAAATCATCAGGAAGTGAAAAGCCTTTTTCAACAAATTCAACATAATAGAATAAAAAGAGCAGGGACAAAAAGCTTTCAAAATTTTCTTCCAAGACAGGCAAACTATTTATCTGCCAGAAACCAATCTACTATGAAGAAGCTACTAGGATGCACATAATTCAAGATTTCAGCTTATAAGAAATCACACAATTGAGTAACTTCGGTAATTTAGTATAAAATATAGTAGTCTAGTGTAGTCAGAATGTGACATATTCCAAGTGGGTGTGTGTTTCCTTCTCTCTTTTATCAGACTAAAGAGGCAAAGCCCAACCTGCCTATGATACAATAGACAGACAGCTTCTAAAAAAACCCAAAACAACTCTTCCAGAAAGAGGCTTTATATCTCTGTGTTATTCACAACAGCCCCGCTACCTGCCAAGCAGTCTGTTACAATACATGAGAAAGGCCTTAATTCCAGATACCTTTCATTATGCCCTAATGCTAGCATCCTGCATAGGTAAGGAATTTACTTGTTACTTTTTAAGAGAAGGTAGTGTTGTATGGCAAAATTGTGTCATTGCCAAATATCAAAGCCCCTGTACAGCTCAGAAAAAAATGGGAAAAGTTCGTGATAAACAAATTGTCATAATTTTCAATATTAATTTCAATCCTCTTTAAGACAAGGAAACTGACTTGAATTCCTGAGAAATTTGAGGAAGAGAAGGTGTATAGAAGTTCCTGCCATATCTGCCAATTTCTACATGAGCTTTTATATTAAGTGGGCTGGAATCAATTCATTAAAACAACAATTTAACAGCTAAGACAAGGGCACCAAGAAAGCGAGCAGTAGAAGAAGTAGTTTCAAGAGAAAGGACATGACATATGGACTTTTTTTCATTTGACCTGGAAAAGTAAGGAAATGGCTAATATTAGAGTCCCTTGAGAGGCGTTGTGGTCTTACGTTCAAATAAAACAGAATATTACCTTTTCTAGTGTTTTGTAAATGATCTGATAGGTATTCAAAGGTTTCACTCAACTTTTTGGGTGACAAATATCAGAGATAAGCCTCGAGTATTATTTTTAAGTCTTGTCAAAGAATTTGGCTGGTCTTGTAAAATTTTAGAGCCCAGAATTTTACTGGCTACATCTCAGCCCCAGCACTTGAGCACACACCCCTGACCACAGGCCAGCTGCATGCCAGGATAAGAGATTAACATGCACTGTAGTTTCCTACAGCAGAAAACCCAGACATGTGAAAGAGCAGCAAGCTCCTGTGCACCTCCCTGCAGTCCTCCCTTTCCAGGTTTACCAGAGAATGAAGCATTATTGTGTCAACTGTACCTGTCCTTAAGTGTAGACACAGCCATTTTCCTCAAACTGTCTAAAGCAAAGTCAGAGGTACCAACATTGGACAAAATTACATTTAGAACCGTCCAAAACTGAATCACAAACTTAATGAATCACTACTGAGTAGCACAGGTTTAAGCTTCTGCTTAGATTTTAGTCAAAACTTCCAAAATTAGTTATATTAGGGGATGTACATTTTGGAAAAACTGCAGGAGACATCTGGCCTTGAAATGCAGAATATGTTTTACCCATATAGTTTAAAGCCTCATTTTAAAATTAACTTAGTTCAACCAACACTTGCAGTCAAGCAATCGCCACAGCATTTTCTTTGTTATAGATGCTCATGCAGCATACTTCACTGGAAGGATGAAAGTATATTGCTAAGAATTATACCTCCTGAAACAAATCCCTTTTGGTCAGTACAATTGCCAAATCATAGCAACAGACCAAAAAAAAGTTTAGATTTACATATTTGTGTGTGTACATGCATGGAGACCAAAAAAAACCACAATCAGTTTAGAGGAAAGCGTTATGCTACATTCAAATGTCAAATTACCACTTTTCAAAGCGAAAGATTTCTTGGGCATCATTTTCAAATAATCGCTAAGGACATGAAAATTTGCACAGCCCTGGTTGTGTTTGAAGCACTCTGTGTATTAAAACTGCAGTTAACTTGAAATTGTGTGACAGAAAAACAAAACAGTCATTTCATGTTCAATCTGAACATTTATCAAATGTTTGCAACAACAAAACTTAGGCTGATTGAGCTGTTAGAGTCATTTTAAGGTGATGTAAGTTCACTAATCTGCTCTGATGACAGTGGAGGCAGGCACCTTGGGCTGGAAAACAGGAGGCATTGTTGCAGGAATACCATATTGCTGTTCTGGAATCACATTAAAACAGCACATGAAGACAAAACAATTAAGAAAAAGGTTTTTATTTCCCCCCACAACAAAATAAAATAATTAAAGTTTTTTGGGCTATGGCTAATAGAGCATACGTCATTTGGCATACTGCTGTGAATGGCAATGAGCAATGATTATAGAGATTTATTCTTCCCAAAGTCTTCAAAATGCACTCAAAGCTTGACAGATAAGATGATGATGATAATAAACCATTTATCAAATTGAAATGCAGTCACCTCTGGGGTGAGCTGTGATATTAATATTTTCTTCTCTGTGTTCATTGTACCCCTTAGAGAGTAGCATTATCTGATTGGACTGCAGCTACAAAATTGCTTCAAGATCCCTACCAACAACTGGGAGAATTTCTTCTGATTTATAGGGGCTAAAAACAAAGGTATTCATGCTGCTCTAAATCTGAGTGTCTGCATTGGAGATAATACAGATTTTTTCAGCATAGCAGGGTACTACAGCAGGAATGTAACATGTCTGAAGACATGGTCCTATCACTGTATTACAACTGCTAACACAGGTGCTGACCAGTCTCATCAGATCTCATAAAAGCTTTTTTAACCTTGCTAGATTAATTTATAAGTTAAATTGTCTCCTCTTCAAAATGAGATCATGATGTGTTGTCCTACACAGGTTTTCTTTGGCTGTCATTTTTTAAACAAATTCACGCCCTTTGCATGCAGTAATTTTACCATCTTGTGAGTTTCAAACTAGTTCTGCATTGAAATGGGAAAAAAAGTTTCATTGCTCAATTTCTGAATATTAAAAAATATGTATTTCTTCTACGAGTACACAGCATAAACCATTACGTCAAACATATTAATTAACCAAAAGAATTGTATCTCACCACATAGAAAGCCTAACAGCCAAGGGGACTTTTCATTTTTTATATATATATATATATATAAAAGGAAGAGTAAATCTTGATAATACTCTTTCCTTCACAGAAATAAAACTCATCTTTTTAAAGCATTGGTACTAGTGATACATCATCCCCTCCTTAATTATGCTATTAAGAAATTGGAATGTTGATACCACCTGGTGTACCTTTAAAAAAATATACAATACTAAGAACAAAAACGGTCCATTTATTCCTGAAAATCCAAATTTTTAAATGAAGAAAACTAGTGGAATAAATCATGGTTTCTTCTAAATAATACTTCAGTAAGAAGAAACATTATTAGTTCTATTGACATCCTTTTAGTTTAGAAACAGAAATTTAAAGTACACCAATAATGTTTAAGTCTAGAGTTTTCTCTGATAGAAGACCTCAGTGCCATAGAATGCATCAGCTAGCAACATTTCACTGAACCATTTGTGCACTTTGCTCATTGTAACTCATGACCACTCACCCCTACATGGACACTCAAACACGAGCAAAAAAATTACGTGAGGAAAACGTCACCTCTTTCTCTCAGTAAACATCACGTGTCACATCCCAAGAGTTCCATTAATGAGTCAAGTTTAAAAATAATTCAACTACAAGGCTGGGAATTAGACTTTTTTATCACCTCACTACTTTCAGATAGTTTGTGGAAAAGCAGAATTACTGGCAAAAGTGCAATGGACCCACGTAACAGATACGCCTCCCAGGTGCAGTAAGGCTTAGTGCTAAATGCTGTCCAGAATGGCTAAAATACCACACTCCTTCCCATAAAGGGTACAAGTCTCCACTTCCTTTTCCTCCACTAACAAAATCTTGTTGAGTTACTTAAACCAACATGCAAATAGTTATGCTCTTGTTAAGAACAAAACACTAATAATTTGCCTATTGATGTTTTCTATATATTGCAATTTTCCACAAACTAATATGCCAATACAAGCAAGATACACTGCGCATAATGACACATCCTTGCATATCAAATAACTAGTGAAATAAAAATCTCAACTCATCTGTCTCCTCAGATGTGCTATTCATTGCTTGAAACTATGTAATTGGCAAGTTAAAGTCCAGATTTTATCTGGGTCAGATTCACTTGATCTAAAAATAAAACTTTGTTCTCTGAAAGCTTTCCAACTAGAGCAGACATTCCCTTAAGCCCATAAAATAAAAATAATATCAGCATCAGTTACTAAAATATGAACATAGAAATAGAACACTGAAAGGATTTGGGATGCTTGAATTTGGATTATAAATTCTACAAATGTAATTCCAAGTGCTTACTTTACAGCAATATTACTATAGTGGATATGTCTCCTTAGAAACAGAGTCAGCTTTCATTCAGCTTTAGTGGGAACATTAATACTGTAATTTCTTACCACTTTGCAGCTTTGAAGGATGACAGAAATGAAATACAGAGGCAATTATTTTAGCTTCTACTGCAATACCAGTTTTCTTTTATGTGCACTTTAAAAATTCCAGCCTGATATATCTAGAAATTTCTTTTCAACTCTTTTTATATTGGCAATGCTAACTCCTCAATGCTTCACTTATCGGTGATCACTTTTTTTAGTGCAATCCTTATGTTTTACCTACTCTGCTGAAAAACCTAACTACAAAAGCCTCAGTTTGCTTCTCCTCCATACAAGCTCCAAATTTCCAATTTTTTTCCATTCTATTTTTGTCCATTCCAACATTAGGAGTCACTCGACAACAAGAGGAAGAGTATTTTGGTGATGAGAGGATGTGTCTCAGACACTTTGAACGTGGATGCCCTTCCTCTCCACCAGCATCTTCTCTTCCCTGGGGTGAATTCCCTCCTACTTCTCCAATTGTGAAAGGGGAAAACAGATGGGCAATGCTACTAAGGAGACTCTAAAATGTGCATTTAGTAACCAGAAAGTGTTCAGATAACCCAGGCAATTAAAAACCACCAGTCAAAAGACAGCTATACCATAATACCCAGCCCAAGGACTGTACATCCCATTTCTCCCAGAAGTGTTGCCTGGAAAGGTCCAGGTATCCACCACAGCCTTCTTTCACAGTATTTTTCAATTTTTATACCAGGTAATTTTCACAGGTGATAGGTGATAAAACGCCAGCTGTGGAGGAAGGCAGACTGGAAATAAGCTCTCTGTTTATGAAATAAACAAACATCAAGGACTTCCAACATTATGTTAAATAATTACCTGAACCAAGAGCATTTGATCAGAACAGCAAAAGAGTTGGATTTGTGCTGATGGAATGAAAAGAAAATAAAGTTACACAGCCCACTCAAACTGTTGCCCATCAGTGTTGTGTTCACATAAATAACCATGACTGTCAAATATTTTTTCCTGCTTTAGACTCCTTCTGGCAAGCCACAATAATAATAGCTTCTCAAATCAGATGGAAAAAAGAAGCACATCTATAAACATGTCATTATTATGGTGGTCTACTTTCCTGTAATCCAGGATTACACGATTGCAAATGAAACAGTTGAAGGCATTAATTCAATACAGAGGTAAAATAACCCTACTAAAAAGAAATTGAAAATCAAATTTTATTTTTTTAATTTTGGAAGAATTCTGGAAGTTGCTTTGCACAGCAGCTGAATGGAGCCTAGATTTGAGAGTTTATATTCCCATATCTTGCAAGGCAACAATGATTTCTGATCTATGCCATCTTTCCTTGATAAAATAAGAAAGGAAGTATACATAGGTTTGTTACCTTATGAGACAAGAAAAGTCATCTCAAAAAAAAAAAAAAAAAACTCATCAAAATCTTTTCCACACTTAGTTCCTATTTCTCTGGGTAGGATGCTAATTTTTCCCTACTGGTAAGGAGTTGCAATGAAAAAAGCATCCTTGATAAAGGTCATTCTCTGTATAATATCTATAATTTCCTTTCTAAATTTCCCCAGTGTTTTAATCTTATCACACTAGGTAGGAAGTAACTCAGTGATTCATACTGCACACACTACAAGAAGGAAGATAAACAGTGAAAGATCTACTATGGAAATACCTTTTACATCAAAAAATGACCAATTCTTCTGTTCCATTTCCACACATTTTTTTGCTTTCTCCAATTTACTCCTCCAGTTGTTCATTATCAGCTTTACTTGGTGTTCTTTTGATGTTTTACCACAGTTGGTTCTTTAGTTTATCATTAGCTGCCTTTTAAAACACAGGCAACAACCACTGGAAGCCATTACCATCCCAACTGCCTTTCCCTCTTCTTTCTAGAGGTATTTCCATTCTAATAGCATCTTTACAAAGCAATAAGTACTAGCCAAAATTTAGATGTGTTTGTACATAACTTCAACGTGGGGAGGAGAGGAACAAAAATGTCTGCACAGTCACCAAGGATCTGCCAGAAACACACACCTCTTCCTAAAGGAACTTGACTGAACCAAACATCCTCTATGCACATGCCAAACACAGAAAAGCAGAAAGACTAAACCAGTAAAGCACAAAGCCTAGAGGTCATTTTTCTGAACAAAGATGCTCATGTTAATGCTTTTAGTGTCAAAGCTGATCAAAGAGAAAAGTCAAATCGAAACAAGAAAGCACAAGCTTCCACACCCTGAACTGAGGCAATTATGGAAATGCCAATGTCCATCCTTTGCTTTAGCCAGATGGAAGCCCCTCTACACTGTTCTCATGTGATCCACCTGGAGTGTTGCAGCCAATTCTGGGCTCCCCAGCACAGGAAAGACATCAACCTGTTGTAGTGAGTCCAGAGGAGGCCATCCAGTTGATTAGAGAGATGGAGCACCTCTCCTATGAGGAAAGGCTGAGAGGACTGGGATTGTTCAGCCTGGAGAAGAGAAGGCTTCATGGTGACCTAACTGCAGCCATCCAATAGCTAAAAGGCACCTACAAGAAGGCTGGAGAAGGACTTTTCATAAGGACAAGGGGCCATGACTTCAAACTGAAAGAGGGTAGGTTTGGACTAGCTAATAGGAAGAAATTCTTTACTGTGAGGGTGGTGAGGCACTGAAACAGGATGCCCAGAGCACGTGTTCACTCCCTGGAAGTGTTGAAGACCAAGCTGGATGGAGCTCTGAGCAATCTGGTTTAGTGAAAGGTGTCCCTTGTCCATGGGACAGGGGAGTGTGAACTAGATGACCTCCCATCCAACCTGAGCCATTCTATGACTATGAATTCACACTACCTACTTTATTGCTTCTCCAGTGAACTGCCCAGTCTAAAATGCTGGGAATAGAGTCTCCAATACCCATTGTGTCATTTATTTAACAAGGTATTGTGTTGTCCTACATGAGTTAAGAAATTGGCAGGAGTAAGGGGACTAAAGGAGGGCAGGAGGTGTAGACAAAAGGGGGTTGGGATTAGTTTGTTTTTTCCCCTCTCTCCTATTATAGGACAAATTTATACTTTAGGTTTCATTTGTCAAATTTGCTTTAACCTACTTCCACGCTAGCTGTACTATGCTAGCTCTTTTTATTTCAGGGCAGTTGAGATTGAATTATACCCTAAGGGTATTTCTCTGTATCTTCTGCAAAGCTTTTCCTATTACTGTGGCAGCACCAAAAGGCACATTTTCACTATACTGACACCTTAGAGAAAAAATAGGAGACAATCCTGTCTACCCTGTAAACTCTTTTCCTTAGAAAGACAAGAGCACAAAGAACAGTATGGACTCTTGCTGTTGTATCCAGCAATTGATACAAGATGCTTAATCCAGGGACATTTTTAGATTGGGTAGGAGTTACCTGAAAGATGGCAAGGCAAGGAATGGCAAAGAAGATGATCAGTTGTTCCTTTGGTACAAAGACTGTGGATCAGCAGATTAGCAAAAATGGCAACTGTAGAAAGAAACCTCAAGCTATTTTGCCACGGCTCATAAGCAGAAGATCAGAGTGGAAAAAATCAGTTTTGTGAGAGGATCTTTTGTTGTCATAGGCAATTTCCCACTGCTCAGTTGAAGGCACAGTAATAAATAACAGCTGTAGCTGGATATGATGTCTCCATCTTCTGATTACATTGAAAGCAGGGACAATAAGGCAGGAAAAATTAGATGCTGCTTTGGCTTTGCATATGATAGTTGCCTTTGTCAGAGGCAAAATATCAGCATAGCTAGATCTCTGGGTTTTACTTTCCTATCTAATGAAAAAAGTAGCTTGAAGACACATCTCCTCAATGTCTTATTTTCTTGTTCTTCTTTTTTCTCTCCTCCCTGACTAAAGTAAGAAATAGCATTAAGCAGGGAGATGTGTTGTATCTGAGATTCCTTGAAAACTAAATTTGACAAGAGAGCTTGTTTGAAAATATAAGCTGGAAGATTGACACCAGATAAGAGACTATAAAACCTTCCAGTAGAGAACTCATCTCACATGCAAGAAATTAAACAGGTTCAAAAGTAGTTTGTCATTGTCTGCCAATGAAATTAGCCTTGTTTCCTCCTACCACTGTCTTCAAAGGGTGAGATGAAACCACAATAGGATATTTCACTTTCAATGTGTTTCCTTCTGTCACTGAGCTTTAAAATCATGTTCAGAAGTTAAAGGAAAGTTATGATTTTCCTTACAGAAAGGGACAATCTCCTTTCAATAACTTTTTGGAATATTTTTGAAATCCAAGCTTGCATCCTAGAGCTAACATTTACCATGTGCTAGATAAGACCATTCTAAATTAAAGAAATTTACATGCTCTTTGAAGTATTCTAGTGGTACATATCAGGAAGACTAAAACATGTAATTGAATCCTTTACATTAAACTGGATGTTTGCATTTTACATCTGGGATATTTAAAGAGAATAACATTGTTTACAACTGCATCTGAGAAAAAAAATAAGAAAGTGTTTATAAAGTAATATCCTGCATATATATACAGGACACATATAGTGTATATACATATATATCCTCTATAGAATTTGTGCACAATCCTTTCAGATACTCATATACTAATGTATACATTTGGTAAATTACAGTAGTCCAACAATGCCCAGCATGCTGGAGACAGGATGCCAGGTCTAGCAAATCCCAGTTTCACCCACAATGACACAGATTTTTCCACTTCAAAATTACAGTCTTCCTTCATGATTCTTCTGTTCAAACCTCTAAACTAAGTTTTTCTTCATGTTTTGGTAACAAGTATTACAAAAGCTTTGAAAAAACTATTAAAGTTTTCTGTAAGCAAAATTATTTTAACTTTATTTAGAAGGTCTTTTCATACTACTTACAATTTGTAGAAGGAATATACAAATCTTAAATACCATCTGTAAAATTTTGCATTTCTAGTAAGAGAGATCATATTAATGAAAAAAAACTTCAATAATTGCAAATTTTTTTCTTAAAATTAAAAAACTCCAAGGAGTTACTCATTTTTCTCCTAAATTATTCCATGCAGTTCCAACTTGTGCATATTTCTTACCTGCAGGATTTGTTAAAATTTTGAAAAGCTGTCAACCCTCTAGAATTAAAATAACCCTAAAACACTGTTACAATCATGGAAGCTATCAATTAAAAATCTCCCCTTAAAATTATCTTTACAAGTGACATTGGAATCCATTATAAAATTATCTTTTCAAGTGACATCGGATAGGCAACTCATGGGAAAAGGACCTTTATCAAGATTGAAAGTATTTGTAAGTAACAGAATAGTTCTGAAGCCTGCAATTACTGTATGTTTCAACATGTTCATAAACTTAAGTAGCATACGCATTCAGGAAGCAGAATTTCAATTCTTCATTACTTGAATCAACTGATTTATGATATGAGTTTTCTAGTCTTCACTCTAATAGAAGACAAAAGGTATGTTTAAACCATATTTTACAAAACAATTTTCTTTTTCCTAGAACAACTCAGAGGACTTACTCACTCAAGCTGAAACTCTGATTTGTTTTTTTGTTTAAACTTTGGATTGCATACGTTCTACCCTTCTTGGCCCGAAAACACTATAGCTGGCTCTCTCAGACAAAGGCTGCTCAGGCTTGAAAGTCACAACTCCTCATTTACTCTTGAATAGTTCAGGAAGCATAAACATCCTTCACGCTTCTGGGTTTTCTCAAGGACCACATAACAGCTAAAGCAAGTGACAGGAAGATTTTTTTTTTAATGAATAGTAATCTCACTTTTTTTGTAGAGATTAATGAAAAAATAAACTAAAAACTACCTGGGAAGTCCTGACAATGTTTCATGATCATGCAGATTTCTTTAGGCTGTCACACACAAAACAGTCCTTGACAACTTTGTACTCTGACTTTTCTATGCCTTCTAGAATGATTGATAAAAAAGTCCTCCCTTTGTTCAGTCCAATTCTTGGCCCCTTGACCGAAAGAAAATGTTATTTACAAAGGCACCACACACATTGCCTTTCTGTTCAACTCACTGATACTACTGACATTTTGTCACAGTATCATTTGTACTAAAAAGTTTTGAGAACCAGTAAATTAATATAAAACCATCAAAACTAGCATTTATGTTCCTTTTCCTCACCTGCTAATTGTTATTCAAGCCTCCAAAAAACCAAGTGTGTCACAAAGCACTAGTTGCTAGCCATTATGCTGTAGAAAGAGTTTCTACTGCCTACATTTTAACCAAAGCATTCAATTGTCCATCTAAAACTATCTGTAAGCAAAGGAGGGTTGACTATGAACCACACCTCAAGCACAGATTCATCAGGAACAACTGATAGCCTAAAATATACAAATGGAAATTGATGAAGCACTGCTGAGAGAAGTCTGATGTGATTCCACAGGTATTTTCTAAAACTCTGAAAGCTAACCTCTGAAGAACAGTACATAAAAGAGTCAAGACATAAAAACCCATTAGATAAGTTATACTCCAGAAAATCCTGCACTGCTTTTATGTTTTATCCTCAGCTATAGAGGATCATAGCAAAGAGCCACAGAATCACATTCAGGAACTACCCTTTGAGCTTTGAAAAAATACCAGACTTCCATTTTTGTACCTAGACAGGTTTATTGAAAGATTGATGCAAGATTTCTGCAAGAAACACCATCATTACACTGATTTCTCTAATGGTGAACAAGTTTTAAGGTCAGATGATTGGTGTGCCCTTGGGGAAACCAGATTCACAGCTCCTTTCTTCTGTGCTCTTCCTAGATGTCATGCAGACCAGCCTCCAAGAGAAAAGTGTTCTACACCTGTCAATTAAGCATATGCCCAAGTGGGACATGTTCCCACTTGAAAACCCTCCCATGCTGTCTGAGCACAGACCCATATTCAATACCCACATCTGAAGAGCTGTTGGGAGTCCACTAGTGTCCATTATAAATCAAAATTAGAAGAATGTCTGAACTCCAGTTGACCAGTAAATACCATTTATACACTCAGGCCCACTGATGGCTCCATTCACTGTCAGCCATTAACTGTTGTCTGGTACCGGGCCAGTTTACATTTACAACTTGCTTAGGGTCACTAACAGCATTTTTGGGGTTCATACTTCCTTGACATAAATAGTCCATGACTATGCTACCAATGACCTCTTATGTTTGTGTCTAGAGATGAGTGAAAAATAGGCACACATCACAGTTGTGCTTCACAGGTCTCTTTAGAAAGGAGCTCTCACTCAGCCAATTTCAAAGCTCTCTATTTCAAACTGTCCTTGAGACTAGAACAGAGGCTGAAAAACTTCTGAGCATGTTTGTACTTTGGTGCTATCTGCTCCCAGAATCTGGTCTTTTTACTTGTGTTCAGCTTCATCTGTTGATCTCACCTCCTTGCTCAGTACCTTGAAGTTTAATTAAGAACAGTAGTAAATTATATAGCATCTTGCAATTATTTTACAGAAGACAAGTTGAAAATGTTTGAGAAAAAAGGATAGAAATGAAAAAGCATCTTGTTTCTTGCTTTGGTTGTCTTGTTTTGACAGCACCTCCAGCATTTGCAGGTTTAATTTCTCTTTCAAGCTGGAGGCATGAAGCAAAATGCCAAAGAAAAATATTTTGTCCAGACTCAGGTAGTAATTTTGAGGTAATTATAGTGCTGAATGCTCAGCCTGAAGTTTTCTACATAATTAGAGGTTTAGGTTAGCTGCCTTTCTTTAGTAAGTATTTCAATTCCAACTCATCTCTGTTAAAATAACCCCCCAAACCACACAGAGAACAATATTCCCTGGGTCAGAGTAAACAGATTTATTTAATAGCCTTGTACTCCTATAGCTTTCCTCAAAATCTAGGTAAATAAACTAAACTAGTTATTCTGAGTTAGAGAATAGCTCCTTATGATAAAGCATGGTATTAAACTATTTGAGGCCAAACAAATCAGTAATTCTATTTATTTATTTTCCAGTGTGTTACCAGCACTAGAGAGGCAGTCACAGTTCATCTTATCAGGTACTTCTACATTAACTACTGGCCTAAACAGGGACAGTTAATTTTGTTCTGATGTGCTACAGCCTGAGGTGCCACCACATTGCTGCTAACCAGCAGCCAGGTCCGCACCTCCTTCTAGCCTGAGGTCACAGACTCAAGTGCTCAGAGAGAGCAGCCCCTGGAGAACCTGGCAGCCTTTCCTCAGAGTGCACCAGTGCTGCATTTCAGATGTGGCTTCAAATGCAGCACCCCACTGATACGCTGGAGTGGACACTGCATGAATCCAGGTACAAAGACCAGGCCAATTTGTTCCTTAAAAGATCCTTTCCAAAGCTCTGAACCCATGCACTCACTCTGCTTGCTAGCAGACCAATGTTCAATATCATTCCAGAGTGAGATCAATAACATCAGGAGAACTTGAACTCCTCGTCTCCATACTGATATTTCATTTTCCATGCATATAGTAAGGATCCTATACTGGTATGCATACAGATACAAATAACCTTTCACAAACTCAAACTTTAGCAGTGTTTTAGTGCAGAGCCACAGGAATAATATGTGCAGATCAGTGTAGCACAGGGAGAAACTTTTTTTTTTCATTTTATATAATACCATTTATACAGCTAAAGTCCCTCACTCAACCAAAATTAAGAACTTTGGCAGGATTTGAGCTCTTTCAAATAAATACTTTGAATAACACTGAAATAAAAATTATCAACTACATGTGTTTTGTATGTTTTGAAAAAACAACAAATAAAAATTTCAAATATTTCAATTATTCAGGACTTAAAACTAACCAGCTAAGCAGAAACAAAATTGCACACTGCTTCAGATTTCTTAAATATAAGCTTCCACCTTCTAAAAGAACACCAGAAATTTTAGAAATCTAATCATATGTTGCAAAACAACAGGAATATTATCAAACTTTAGTAATCGCTTTTTTAATATCTAGCTTTGAACACTAAGAACATCCAAAATAATTTTAACCATCAGCTATGGTAAAATCTACACTTCACATGTGGATTAATTATGGAGTGCTATTTATCACTTTCATATAGCACTTCAAGCAAGGAATATGCCTTAAAGGATTAAGTTTTGCACTTTGTCAAAGTACTGAACTCACTACCACAACCAGCAGAGTGTTTAAAAAAAGCCAGAAGTGCAGCCGTAACCCAGTTATAAGTCTCATTTTATCAAATTAAAAGCCTGGTGCTGCACCACTGATTTAATGAACACTTTCACCTTTTACATTAATGGCATCTCTTCAACTCCCTGAAGAAACAATAATATATTATGGATTCACAATCAAGAAATGCATTGTGAGTACAAATTCTATTTCATATATCTCTCTGCACATAATTAAGATTTAAATTCCTTGCACTGTATTTGAGCTATAAGCAACCCTCCGATGGTTTTTAAATGAGCTTTAATGATCGGCCCACATGAGGATTTTGAATACTAACATTATCAATAAAAACAGTTCTATAAAATATACCAGCTCCACAGATCTATTTCTCATAATATAATGTTATTGTTATCATTGCAAAGAGCTACATCAGCCTACGAGCAGAGGAAGGTAGGATAGTCCCAGTTAGAAAAAGTAAACATTATATTGAAAACAGAATTGCTCATTAGTATTTCCTGCTAATACACCACTAAGGCTGGAGTCCAGCAGACCTTTTTTTGTTTACCTCATCTTAAAAACATTCACCCCAAGAGATGCATATCAAATACGACTGAACATCCAAGTAACATTTGCATAGCACTCTAGCCTGCCCATGCTGAAGGGCAGCTATTTCTTTTCCACCTACTGGCATCTCACCCACAAGAACTGTTCCCTACA
Organism: Zonotrichia leucophrys gambelii; assembly: GCF_028769735.1. NCBI lineage: Eukaryota > Metazoa > Chordata > Aves > Passeriformes > Passerellidae > Zonotrichia > Zonotrichia leucophrys. The sequence goes on along the minus strand of NC_088173.1, from coordinate 19,530,538 downwards.
TCAGTAACAGCCTGTACTAGTTAGGCATCAGCACCCAGTTCCTCACTGCTGTCACTTAGGTAACAGTACTCCTCAAAAATAACACCAAAACAACACACAAACAAAATCCCAAACTTCTTTCACAACAGCTATAAAAAAAACACAAAAATGTATTTGAAGTAAAAGCTTGTGAAAATAAAAAATGGATGCACACTAGAATAAATTTAATTCACAATTATATTTATATCAATTCAGCTCTACCCTCACCAGAAGTCATATTGTGCTTCTCCTCCAAAAGGCAGCAAACAAGGTCCTTGAGGAGCTGCCACCTGGCATGTCCCAGGCAAGCTTGGGGAAGGGTACTAAGGGAGGATGAAGTTCAACCAGGGCAATTGCAAGGTCTTGCACCTGGGAAGGAAGAGCAAGATCAGACAGGCACCAACTGCCTGAGGAGTAGCTCTGGAGTATTCCCTGGAGGCTTCCAAGCCTTCTAAACCTATTGGACATATCCAGGAGTTTACTGACCGTCTTGGCCTTCTCCAGTCATCCCAGCCTGCACACAACCCCACTCCTCAGGCTCCAGGGATGACCAGCCCAGGAATTCCAGCCTTGGCAAAGGCTCTGCATGCACTCCTGCTGCTGCACCAGCCCTTCTTCAGAGCAAGGGCATGCAGACACCCCAGACCCTGAGGGCCTCATGGCTGTTCTCCCCACAGAGCAGATAGCTGTGAGCTATGTAACACTGTTCAAGACCTAAACCAAATTTCTGAATAAAATTCATTCTGGGGAGATGATCATCAGTGACCTCTACAATCCCAATTTTATGATCAACATATTTCCCCTTTCTTTCCCTCAAAATTATTTACAACAGAGTTGAGTAACATGAGTAAAATTTTCACTAGCCTGGTGCTTTGGATTTTATCATCAAGAACTCAACTGATCCAATGATTGATATAAAACATCCAAAAGCATGCAATACCCCAAAATAATCTTTATAAAACATAAGGGAAACAGAAGTATGTGACTTTGAATAGAGTATATTCTCATGTATTTAAAGTACTACAGAGCTTGCCTTTCAAAGAGTAATTTACAGAAAACATATTGAAATCTTTGTTTAAAAGCAAGGTGCCAAAAAAATATGCATGCATGTAGTATAAATAAAGCTTTTTGACTTTTCTTCAGTAGAAAAAGAGATTGCTCCCTGAAAGCACAGTGGAGGCAAAAAATATGCCATCACAATAATTTGAATTGTATTATTTACAAGCACTGCACCTCTAAAAGATCATTTTGCTTTTCTGCAATACTTTCCTCATTAGCTTTTATATGCTGGCTATCTATCACATTTAAAAAACATAGAAAAATATATGTGTAGCCTTGAGTTGATTTTAAAATCAATAGAGGCCTTTGGCATCAGTGAAGATGAACAGTCTGAGAAAGAGCCAAGCCTTTATCTTCAATTTGACACTCAAAATTTCTTACCAATGTTATTTTTGGTCAGTGCTGACACATTCTGGGCAGCAAGACAGCATCACTTGAAGAACCACTGCTGCCTTTGTGTCCTGCACACCAGAAAGGCAGGAGTTGGACAGAACATAGACAGCAGCAACCAGTGTTTGGGAGCTGGTTATATCAAAAATGCTGAAACACATCAATATATGAAATTCTCTGTAAAGATACATATTCTATTTATGTTTTAATAGCTCTCTATAAGACTTACTCTTCTTTATAAAAAATGGGTTTTCTTCTGAGAGCACTTGCATCCAAATAGGAGTTCAATTTTCATAGAATCCAAATTGAAGTGTAGGGAATGCAGCTCTTCTGGAAAAATCAATAATCAGTCACCATGATGCTTAGCTTTACATTGGGCTGAATGCATTATGAGCTGGACAAAGAGTGCACAACTCACAAGTTTGCAGGAATATATGTGTAGGTCAGAGATTAGTTCAGAACAGACTTCATAAACCTGAGCATATTTAATAAAAGTAATACTGTTTTGATTAAAATGCTTTAGATGTATTAGAAAGCATTCTTTGTTTAGAAGGTGATGTTTTAAAGATTTTTCTTCATGCTCTGTATTACACTAAAATTAACATATACATCTTTTAAATATTTTTCCACATTTATAAGGGCCTAGAAGCACTTTCCTGCTTCAGCTTACTGCAAAAACTTTCTTCACAAAGGCATCTGAAACCCTCAATAAATTACTTTACAGCATTTCAGATACAGAATCCAACCTCAAAGATCCAGTCCAGAAAACAATGCATGGAGTCACAATGATTGTTCTTTTACTCCAATCCCCAACAACAATCTTCAGTTTTCTATTCTGAAACGTACACAAACTCCAGACTGTGTTCCTTTGTGCTCAGTAGGAGCTCAGTAGACTCCAGTAGTGGAGAAAATGGAAGCAGCAGCCTAAGTAGCATTCAAAGTGATGACAAGAAGATTTTCTGCATAATTACACTGGTGCCAATCTCCTCTACACTCAGAATTAATAATATTCCCTGCAGAGGGAGGGGGGGTGCCACCCCAGTGAAAAATTAACTGGATTTACAACATCTACATTACACAATATATTGTTTCCTATGAAGACACACACATATTCTTTGGGGGGGGGAAGAGGGATGGAGCAGGGGCAGAAGATTTTCCAATTTTTCACATCATACTTTTCTTCCCTCAATATTTTACTTGGCTTCCTTGTCTACAACAATTGGTTAAAAGTTACATTTTGTGACTAAAATCACTAATAAAACAGAAAAAGTATGCTATAACTATCAACAGTATAATTACTACATATATTTATAATTCAGAATACTCTTTCTGGCACAGAGGATAATAAAATTGTCATGTTCCCCACACTGGATGGAAGAAGACTTATTTACACAAATGGAGAAATGTATCATTTGTTACACAAGAATTTACAAATATTCCCTTCAAGAGTATTATGTTATTTTCCTGTAAAGTTAAAGCCAAGTAGATCCTATAACTGCAAGACAGTTTCTGCCAATGAAGACTAGGAGAGGCCTCCTAGATCATGAACACAATTTGTGCTGCAAAAGTCAATTACAATAAATTCTCTAGATTTATGAAGGCTCTTGTGGAGAAAAGTTGAGACTTCTTCTCCCACTCCCATCAAAATATGCACAAAAATAATCTCCTCTTACAACTAGACTGTATCCTAAATTGTAGCCCTGTTCCATTGTCTCCTTACACAAAGTTGTCTTAATTGTTTATTTCCTTCTCTCTTTTCCTTTTATTTAACCCTTGTGCAAATTAACAAAGAGCAATGACATGCCTAGATAGGCTCAATTTTGCTGAAATAAACAAAACCAAAAAAATAATAGGTCTGAAGATGCCTTCAAAAATGGTGGATGAAAACCAGCTTTGACTATAATTTCAAGACTGTACACCTACCTTACTGCAAAGGCTTACCTTTTTGTCTTGCATTAATATTTCAATGTCTTATAGCTGCACTTTATATTGTTAAATTGTGAATATAGTCCCTTTTCTAAACACTAGTGATCTACAAACCTAGCAGCCCTCCTGGAGACCAACAGCCTTGTGCCGTGCAATCTATCCCATTTTTCAACTCAGGTCATCCTTAAAGAAAGGCGAGACTCAAAGGCACTACAAGACTAATGTAGCAGAAGAGACGCCTTAACAGGCTCCTTAGTCTTTGTGAGCATCTCTCTGCACCACCTTATCAAGAGAATCTATCACACAGGTACAGCCTAGGATGCAAGAGGTTAGAGAGAAGCACTGCAGAAAGACCTGGGGGTCCTGGTCAATGACAAGTTTAGTAGGATTTACCAGAGACCTCTCAGCCACGAGGGCCAACCCTGTCCTGGGGTGCATCAGACCCAGCATCACCAGCCAGGCAAGGGAGGGGATTTGTCCTGCTCTGAGCTGGGGGGGGCTCACCTCAAGTGCTGGAGAGAGTTCTGGGTGCCACAATATAAAGATACCAAACTGTTAGAAGAGTCAAGAAGAGGGTAACAAAGATGGTGAAGGCCTTGAGGCGAAGTCATACGAGAAGCATCTGATATAACTTGGTCTGTTCAGCCTGGAGGAGACTGAGGCGAGACCTCATTGCAGTTACAACTTTGCCACAAACAGAAGACATAGGGACAGACACTGATCTTTTCTCTGTGGTGACCAGTGACAGGACTCAAGGGAATGGCCTGAAGCCATGTCAGGGTAGGTTTAGGTTGAATAGTAGGACAAGGTTCTTCACCCAGAGAGTGGCTGGGCACTGGAACAGCTCCTCAAAGAAGTGATTACAGCACCAAGCCTGACAGAGTTCAAGGAGTATTTGGAGACTCCTTAAAGCCCTCAGGTACATGGTGTGACTCTCGGGACTGTCCTGTGCAAGGTCAGGAGTGGGATTCTGATGATCCTTGGGTCGCTTGATGATCGTAGGTCTCTTTAGCTCAGGGTATTCTGTGATTCATATTTGTCAAAAACTAGACTGAAGCGTGAAACATTTCCCAATGCTACTGATTTTAATTAGCAATCTAAGACCAACTTCTTTTTTTTCCTTGTGGCTCTTCTAAATCCCTGGGGCAAAGTCTATTATCCCAAATGGATTTTTCACAGTAATGCTAAATTGAGCATCCCAAATTTGTAGTACACTAATTTAGCTCAATTTGATAAGTGTTTTCCATCAGCAAGCCTCAAAGTGCTTGAAGGAGAAGCACAGGGCTACACAACATGAGTTTAACTCTGTAGGATTCAGATTTCAGAACAATTCACAAACTAAGTTTCTCCTGTCAGGGTTATTGCTCTCATGTGAGAAAAGGCATCACTAGCAAGGGTGAAGGAAACATGAAAGCTAGTCCAGACCAAACTACAAATACACTAGGGGCAAGAGAGTTCCCAGCATGAAGTCCAGAAATTCGTCTCTCACACCTTTAATTTCTTTTGCCATCTGGTGGGAGTTAAAGGTAAAAGCAAATGTGAAATGGAGGTCTTGTTAATGAATTAGTCACACTACTTACTGAAGCTGTCTGGACTTGAGTACATTTTATCTGAAATATTTTGAACCAGATCAAAAAGCTACATACTCTTTCTCACTGCAAAGTAAAAATAAGCAAGTTGATCAGGGATCAAATTAGACAGTTCCAAAAGCCCTTTCCAGCCTACACCTAGCATGATTTATAATGAATGGTTAAATTAAAATCTAGCAACTTACACACAAAAGGTGGATTTAACATTTAGGGCCCTGATTTTAGCTGCAGCCTTTTGTGTCAACTGCTTGAAGAAAAAAAGAACAAAAAAAAGAACAACTACCTAATACTCAAAACACTAAAATATTCAAGAATCATTTCTGTCCAAAGCAAATGCAGTTCTAAGTCACATTGGAAGCTCTTGCTTTCTGAGTGTCACACAATCAACCAACCTTGCTACTACCTGCTGTTTTTTTAAGGTGACAGAAGTGTACTTTGAATGTTATAGGTGCTATCCTTGTAAGCCCCTTAGATGTCTCACCTTCCAAAGCTGATCCAGATCCACCTTCTAGCAGGTACATTTTACTATTCATTTGCTGTGACAGAGTTATTAAAAAAACAGCATAATGTTACATCATAGAATTTGAAGCAAAATTTCTATAACTTGGTCTAAACCAAATTATGTCATCTTCAAGAGACTTTCAGCTTGTGTTCTGAAAATAACGGGTGCACAGGACATTATGGAAGGCTTGAAAAGGGAAGCATGATACTGCCAGGCCTTAGGACTGGCTCCTGTAAGTAATTCATTATCTCAGGTGCCTCTAAACTCTTTCTCCACAGTGATGGTCAGTTTTGGTACATAATCAAGTATCTCTTGCTGAAGAGGAGATTTTGAGCAACAGGTCTTAAATACATACAAAACCCACACCTAGGCATCCACAGACTTACATGGTGTATACTTCCCAACTAAAATAAAAATTGGTATTTTCCCCCTCTATTTCACTGTAGTTGATCCTTTTCTCCCTATATTCATCTCCATGGAATAAGGGATACTTCTCTGATGGCTCATGTACATTTGAGAAGATTGAGCCTTCACTACCTAACAAAATATACAGGCATAGCAAAAAACCATCATAGTTCATCTGATAGCTACCCTGGCTGTTTCTCTTTTATACTCCTTTGAAACAGCCCTACTTGCTGTCAGTATAAGGACAAAGGAGCAGAGTTGCGCAACACACTTGGTTTCTTTCACTTGTGTTCAAAGTTATGCTCAGTAAAAGAAGTTTACTCCACAATTATTCAGCGATGGCAGCATTCTGAACTTCCACCACTCTCCTCCCCAAATATGCATGTACAGAACAGTATATAACAGAGATCGACATTTATGCACAGCACACTGAAACACAGGAAGGGTTTTTGTTTTTAAGATGACACTACACTTTATCACTTCCAGAAGTGGCAAGAAAGCAATTTTCCAAGTCTTTGACTTGCTTTCATTGTCTGGGGCCAGGCAGTTACTCAAAACCAGTAAAGAACTCAGGGATGGGCAGCAATGAAAGCCCTTGAATTCTGAGGACAGCTGTGTCAGCCAACCTGCAACCCAGGCTTGTCGGTATTCATTATGCTGTTCCCACAGCAGAAAGAAGCTTAAATGCTCATTAAACCTGGAACTCTTCCAGACATTAAAGCAGTATGCTGACTTGTCTAGCCTTTAAGATATGCCAGCAGCATACCACCCACCATTTTTTATGTGTATCACCTCTTCACTGAAAAGTCCTACTTCTAGGCCACTTAACTTTAAAAAAAATAACATCTGTTATCTTATTACTACTCATGGTTATTCACACAAATATATGTGGCACAAGAATTAAAAAATCTTTATGATAGCACTACTTGATCATTTAAACACAGATGTTCTCCAACGACAGTTCTTCATTCTAACTGATCTTATGATACTAGCTTGCAATAATTTCCAGCAGCTAAATTGCTAAGGAAGACAGGTAAAACTCATTCAGTGCTTTCTCAATATTCCTTAGTCATATAAGCAATTGGTGTTTTACCCTATTCACCCAGCATGACAGTAAATGAAAGGAGATTGCAGTGAGATTCTCCAATCTGCTCCTGCAGCGCTGCATCAATACACTCTGACTTATCCTCAGCAGAGTGCCGAGCCCTGCCCCAGTTCTAAATAACATTGCCTCCCCTCAGTTTAGAGGTTACTTTTTCCTGAATGAATCCCTCCACTCCATAATAAAAAACAATGCCTTGTATTTCATCTTATTCAGGGCTTTTTTTCTTAGAAATTCACAACAAAACCCACCAACTGAAGTCTGCCTTCCTATGCTTTATGATTTTTGGTGGCAAACATTTACAAATAGGCAACTAAACCCAAAAAGCAGACACAAGAGAAGGTTTCCTAAATCAGTATTTGGCTGATGAATTTACTTACCAAATTTATAGGACACATAAGAACAACTCTTAGCTACTTAATCTCAGTTATTAGTTTACAGACATGGTAAGGTGTTACAAAGCCCAAAGTGAAGCCTAAAACAGGAGCGGAATAAACAGTGGGGAGAAACATCTACAGCAGAGTGCAGACAGTGAAATAAAATCAAAATCCTTACCAACAGAGCTCCTTTAAATCACAGGCACCAGCATACATCTAAAACAACCTTCAACAAATATAAACTACCACCCCCATTTTCTCCTAAAGTAGGCAAAAAACTGTGATGGACTCCATTTTCTTCACTCAGGTAAACAGAACTTAATAATACACCCAATACCCTACTCTCCTCCCCACCCCTTTAATGTATTTCAGCAAACAGAACCACCTGGCAGTCAGCTAAGGTAATTATTCCTGCTGCCACCTCCTTTGCATTGCAATAGCTTCACCTGCTCCTTTTAACCTTCCCTGGAACGCTTGGAGATGTCCTGAACCAGGCCTGCAAATTAACACTTTGCAGGTCTCTGATTTGTGTTGCACATGCTCTTGAATTGGCACAATTACATTCCGAGTCTGCAAAAGAAAACACAGCTATTTGCAAGTGACAAACCCAAGTTCAGACTATATATGAACAGCATACATTTCTTGGGTAAGAATTTTTGACAAATTAAAGTACAACCATATGATAAAGCACAGATATAAAATTCAGACACCTTTGGTTTGGTTTTTTATTGGCGGTAGTTTCATTGCATTCACAATCAAACATGAAATGTAGACAGTATGCAGGATAATGTCACAAACCAGCATTTTGAATTGAGGGAATGGTTTTGATAATTGAACCCCCATTTGTTCTGGCCATGTTCTCAGTCTAGAGTACAGCAACCTAGCAGGTTGCTGACCTAGAAAGAGCAGCTTCATTAAGTCAAGTAAATGTTAGACATGAAACTGAAGATTGCTTCCCCCCCAACTAATCCTGAACTCTCAGAAATATCCATACATATCTACCAACACAAATTCAAAGTAATCTTATAACTTTTTTAAAAACTGATGCCTACTTTGAAAACAAAGGTGTGAGGGACATCAGTGGGATTGGTCGGCAGCACATACAGTTAGATCGGGAATTCTAAAGACTCAGAACTGAAAACTGCAGATTGGATAACTAAAACAGATTGCTTTAAGTTCACTTTTTAATTCAGTATATTAGCATTATAAAACACTGAAATATTATAATACTATATTACACTCTCCTTGAAGACCCCATATATTGTAGCAGAGCCATAATACAAGCAATGAAATGGCAGCTAACAGAACTGATAGGCGAGTGAAATAGAAATTAATTTCTATTTATTTGCATTTATATATCAAACTACAGTGGTCTGTTAGAAGTTTGTAACTGGTATTTGTTGTTTTCTTCCCTGCGTTTGCCTACATTAGTTTTATCTACATTGCCTACATTATTTACCTTATACATCTTTTATAACTGCATAACAAATCTTACTTGTGCTGCTTGCTTTATTCACAAAAATTGTGTTCTTCTGTGCAAACGAACCACAAATTAAAGAGATACTATACAGTGTCCATTCAGGTGGGTTAGTGACATGAAATGTGCCATATTGGAAGCCTTTACAGACAAGAGTCCTCATTATGAATTGGTAAAAAAAGGACCCAGAGCTTAAGGAGAACCAGATTAATGGGGCTTCATTTCTCTGTGTGCAGGTAGATCCATGCCCAGCTGCCCTATGTCCTGCTGCAAATTCTCCTGCAAGAATCACAGAGGTGCAATGCAAACTTGTTTGAGAGTCAGCATCATAAAATTTTCTCAAGCTACAAGAATCGAAAAGCAAATTAAGTCCAGCAAATGTATAGGGGAAAATTTTCCTCCCAGATACCTGTAATTCTTCTTTTCAATCCCCAGTATCTTCTGTTGTACAGTAGTTTTAACACGCCACTAATCAAATTTTTATAAACACGTGTTTATATAGTACATCAGTTCAACTCCTGTAAGCTCTTTTATCCATGACCAGCTGATATACTGCTTTTTTTCCTTTTATGACCAGCAATGTTTGCCAGCATTTTCTTAATTAAGAGTTATTTTGCATATGCTAATATGCTTTTACAACAATAAGTGAGAATACCATACCTGGGAAGTGGATCTCTCTTCACACTTTGGAATAAGCACTGTGCCTTTCCCCATGCCACTGCAGAGCAGGGCACTGACAAGTTGAGCATTTAGAGATCAGAAGTTGCATCCGTGGATAGAGTCTCCTGGCTGCCACAGAGTCAGAACAAAGGCAGAAAATACTTTCTCAGATATATGGTTTCTCTTCATACAGCAACAGTTTTGCCAGTGGCAAAATAACTTCCTACAACTATGCCTAGATCAACTGCAGACAACCCCTTTATTTGAGCAATTCCTGCAGAGGGAATGGGCAATTTTTAGGAAGAGGAAAATTGTAACCAATTGCTATAATGCTTTAGGGACTATTTCTCAGGAATAATAGGTCACAGAATGTAGCTAGAGACGGTGATGAGTTTCAAATATCTCTATAGCAACTACATTTATTAAAAAAAAAAAAAAAAAAGGAGTAAAACCTTTCTGCATCATATAAATAGCAGTGTCTGTCTTGTGCAGTTAGAAGGGATTTTGGTGTAGACTACTGCATGCTCATCACTGCTGCTTCTTTAAAACCATCTTCTGCCTACAAAGAAAAATAATGTCTGCCTACAGAGGCAAATAAGTTTTTACACTGGTCTCCATACATTAGCAATGTTTCTGTTAGGTTTAAAGAAACAGTGCAATTTAAGTATAATTTAGAAAACAAGACTGGTTTATAAGTTAGAAGAGAATTTTTTTCCTAAAAAAATTATAGCAGACATTTACATAAATACAACAGCATTCAAGTGAATCAAATCACAATTCTCTTCTTTTCCCAGCTGACTGAAGAGTGGAGTATTTCTTTTCTCACCTACAATATAATGCATTAAAACCAAACCCTCATTTTATCAGTGCTGTGCTGGGTTTTTCCTAGTTCACACAGACCTAAATTAGTGTACCCTCTCATGGAGCAAACTCACAGGAAATTGCACTTATGGTAACACAAATATTATTAATAATAAGCAGCTTTCTTAGCTCCATACGGATGTAGACAGGATGTTTCCAGAGCTCAGCCTCACCTAAGGACCACCTTGTCAAGCAGTGACTTTAGAACCTGCAAGTATGGAAGTTGTGAGGTGAGCTGAGCTGGCGGCTGAATTGCCGGGGAAGCGCCAAGCCAGCTCACGGAGCTGCGCTCACAGCAGGTCAATACACTGTACCGATCTGCAGGGCACAAACTGTTTTCCCTTCGTGGCAGCTCCTACTAGAAATCTTTGATCAGAAGCAGAAAAAGGAACTACAACTGCAGTTAAAGCCATGAGGTGGAGACAAAAGATTTCAGTCACAGGAGATTTAGGAGCAGCTGTTCAAGCCAGGCTGTATAGCTGAGCACATGTGGTTCACAGAAGAAAAGGGCCCACTTTAAAAAAACCCAAGGTGCTTTTAAAGAAGGCTGGATTGTACAGTTATGCCTACTGCACACCACTGAGGAGATTCAGCTTTCCCACACAGGCTTGCTAAACTCTGTAGCTGAACTCACTCAAACTAGAGATTACTGCCAACAAGTAACCTGATGGGTCCAATTCAGTTCTCTGATTTTGGAGTACAAAAATGTTTTCAAAAGTATCCGTGATGAGGGAATTCACATTCATATACACATACACACCAACCCCTCTTTGGAGTATTTTTGTGCTTTGGCTTTTGTTGGTTTTTTGTTTTTGTTTTTTTTCATTCACACATTCATTTTTAAAATAGAAATCCACCTGTAAGCTTTGGGTTCAGCTACTTTTATCATCCCTGAGTACTGTACCACTTCACTACAACAAAAAATGAGGAATTTGATCCAGGACAGAAGATCTATTTAAAGAAGTATTCACTAATGAAAATATTTGTTTTAGAAATGACTAAAATACATATTTCTAACATTTCCAGCATATATAGTAACTTTGGTCTAAAGAAACAAAAAAACTTTGGTTTCAATTTTGCAATACAGAAACATACAATAACTTAAGAACAGATGTCAAATGGACATGCCCAGAGTATTAAATAAATTCAGGTCTAGCTCAAAAAGTATCTGCATTGGCTGAGAGTTTATCACAGCCTCATAACTTATTTATTGCACCTCTGAGTTTTGAAGTATATTCTGATATTTGACAGCTAAAAGAGGTCCATAAGCCCCTAGCCTAAAAGGAATTTTTTTTTTTTCTAATAGCCACTCTGCCCTGGAAAGAGCTGGAATAAAAAACACAAGTAGACCTGTCTTCACTGCCTTGTATGGGTCTACAAGATTTTGGAAACATAGTTGCATCTGAATAAACTACTTTGTAATGAAACTACATGACTTTTCAATCTATTTTTTAAATAACTTGTAGATCACATTTTGAAGCAAGAAAAGTAAAATGGTAACTGTTGAACAAGTAAATTCAGTCTCACAAATTTTCAGAAGTCAGTGAACAACCTAAATTCTGGAAAAACTATTTTTTAAATTTAAAAAGTGTTTAAACATTTTTTCACCTTTCATTATGATCCTAAAGAGCAGCATATCTTTTAGTATATTCTCAGAGCTGTACAAAATACAGAAGGAATGCAGACTGCATTTTCAAAAACCAAACAATATAAAAAGAACCCAGAGACTAACAATCTGCATTCAGACAATTATTTTTTAATTTTCCAATAAAATAAAGCCTCAAGAAATTTAGTTTGAAGGATGAGGATTCTTAGTTTTCATCTCTGCTACTTTTAGGAGGCTGAGCCTCCCTTATGAGGTTTTGTCCTTTGGGTTGGGGTTTTTTCCTAGGTTTTTTGGTTAATTTCTGGTTCATTTGTTTGTTTCTATCCACTTCCATACATAGTATATTGCTTCACAGCACAAGACATTTCTGTTCAGTAAGACAGATTGTATGTGATGGGTAATCTATACTACTGTCTTAAACCATTCCAAATGCTGTTTTCAGACCTCAGATTGATGTTTCCACAGTTACTTTGATTCAATAATTATCAGTGGAATTCCTTTTTACCATTATTTCTTATGTGGACCCAAAAGCAGTAAAGGCTATAAAGCTGTAAAAGGAAAAAGTTATTTTAAAAACTTCAGTACCAGAAGATGTAAACCAATGAACACTGACATTAACCAGGAGACCCAAACAAGAGATCTGGACTTTTCCTAGGAGCATGATAATAGAGTAACAGAAAATAACCAATTATTCTGCTAAAGGCACTCCAATATTTTCTTCTATTTATTCCAAAATTGTATGTGTTTATAGAAGGAAGTTATTTCCAGCACTTACTCCCTTTCACAGCTGGTATTCCTATCTCAGGCATTCTCTTCAGATTGCTTTCCTCAAGTACTCCAGGCATAAAAATATTTTAGAGCAACAGAAGTCCTCTTCATGAGAAAAATTATGCTCAGGAAATCAAATTTATCTTTTAATCATATAATAACTTGTACACCCATCTAGTTATTTTTAGCAAAAGTCACTAGGAATATGTCACTGCCAGTCTAAATATTATTAAAACAAACAAACCACTGTATTTGCTAAAAGAAATATAGTCACAATCGTTTTAAGAAAACTTTTTGCAATATGTAAAAAAGCAATTAGCTCTATGTTTAATTACTCTCTTAATCAGATTCATTTGCCTACTTAGCTTTGTATACCTTGCAGCTCAAGATCAGGAGTCTACTAAGCAGACAAAAAGAAAAAACATTAGTTTTTTGGTAGTTTGGTCTATCACCAGCTCTTCAGCTTATGATAGCTATCAGAAAGATCATATGCGATTAGATAATGAGTTTGTTTTTCCAAGGAATTCAAGTAACACAAAGATAACAAAACCGAATTCATTATGCAAATTTAATCATGGTCTTTGCCTCACCTTCATGAACATTCTGTCTCTAAAAATGCAGGGAGAATAGAGAAAAAAATATTTTACTCCTTTAAATATTGGAAGTTTCTCAAAAATCACAACACCGACCCCACTTCAACCATTTAATTTGTCAAACATTGGTTTTCTGGGCCATACCTAAAGCTGGTGCCCTCTTGGAGCTCCTGGGAACAACATTCTTGCATGGGGCCACTAGACAGAACCCAGCTTCCAGCCCCAGCTTCTCCAGGGCATTCTTACATATACACAGCTCTACCCACATGTGTTGGTGATTTGGAAAGACAAGTGCCATCACCCCAATATTCCCCACTTCCTCTTTCTCCCACTTTATACACTGAGCATGAGGCCATTTGGTCTCAAATATCCCTTGGGTCAGTTGGGGTCATCTGTCCTGGCTGTGTCTCCTCCCAGCCTCCCATGCACCCCCAGTCTCTTCACCAGCATGGCAGCTCAAAAAGCAGAAAAGGCCTTGGCTCCGTGTAAGCCCTGCTCAGCAATAACAAGAACATCTCTGTGTTATCAACTCTGTTCAGCTCAAATCTAAAACAGCCCCATACCAGCCACTGGGAAGAGAATTAACTTTATCCCAGCCAAAACCAGCACTCCATCTCAAAAATTTAGTCACATGCCATATCCTTTCCTCTGCCCAGTTGAGCTCCATAGGTTCATGTTACTGACTGAAGCCTCCATTGATTTACCAATTATTAAACAGAAGAGCACTGAACTGCTTCCTCATTTAACCTGGAGGAAGGAAGAGCTGCTCCAAAAGTTCAGACCCAAACCATACCTGTAGCTAGCATGGAAGTGATTCAGCCTTGTGAGCTGAAAAATCAACATGGTAGAAGCAATAAGCATGAGGGTAAATAGAATAGTTAATTTAGTTGTGTAACTGTTCAGGCCTCCACTATTTTTCCTTTCCTCCTATACATTCACACATTTGAACTGATCTGAAAACATGATGTATTGCAGACTGTTTCCAAAACTAAAATGTGACTGCATATGCACAACAGGCATGCACACTAGGCAAGGGAGTCAAAGATGGAAGGATCACACTCGTCCTTCTCACAGAAACTAAAATATATTATGAGACTTATGTAGTTCATTTTAGCAAGTTCAGTTTAAAGCATTCATAAAAACTCTCCTCAGACAGTTAAAAATCTGCAAATGTTTAAAGAAACATTATGCTCAGAACTCCCAGTACTAAAAATACAAAGATAAGAAAAAAGCCAATATATTACTTAATGATTCTACTGCTTCACTGCATGTAATTGCAACTTGGATGACCATGCAAGATGTGACCATAGTTTGTACTGCTTATTTCCCTTAGTTTTATTAGCCCTCCTTTCCTTAGGGTTTCAGTGATCCTGAAAGTAATACTTGACCTCCCCAGGGAAGGTCTTAATGGTGCTTCTACAGAGTTGGATTTTTGTACAAACTGTTCAGTTAATCCTTCCTTTCACTTAGGCAATAGCAAACAGTGTAATGGAAACACAGAATCACAAACCCTACTGCCTGGAAATTCTCTTCAGATATTGAGCTCTTTTAATCACTTCTTTTAATAATGACCACTTGCAATATAGGTGCACAAAGGTAAGTATAACAAAAATAATTTGTGAACCCATTCTTGAGTAAATATTGATCATGTGATATTCGTACATGAAACCTTTTTCTTGCAAGAATATTTTAGTTCAAATAACTGTTGAACAAAAAATTGTATAGCATGGAGGAAAATACCTCCATGCTAAAAAGCACCATTGACATCCAGAATAATAGTAATGATTTTTCCATATATGTAGCACATAAAACCTCAGACTGCAGTCTTTCTACTTATTTAGGTCAAGAATTTGTATTTTAAATTGATTATAATGTTGTAAATAATGCCAGTATTAAAATTTCTCACACTTCACACAATGTGTTCTAGGATAAATTACACATTCACTTATTTTACATAGCTACATGTGAGAAAATAGTACATAATATGAGGTAATTTTCTGATTTTTAAGAACTTTTGGTGAAGCAATCTTTCTGTTCAAGTTTTACCTGTCAATTTGGAAGGAAAATATTTTTCCTTTTTGGTTTATTTTTTTCTTAATGTCAAGATTCTTCCAAGGAATAAAATTCTAGAGAAAAGTGACTACTCTTTTTTCCCCCCTATTCTTTTTCTGTTGAGTAATTTCATTAATATTTCACCTGAAGTTGCTTTTTTTGTATAGAAAAAGCCTCCTTCCAAACAGGCCTTACAATATTTCTCCTGCCAGAAATTTAAGACACATTATTTATTCTGTATCCTGTTTTTTAAGAATACCTGCTTTCAGCATTTTTTTAAAACTGGGCATTGTTTGTCTTCTATTCACAAATCCAGTTACCCTTCCTTGATATGGAATAGTCTTTTACATTATTTCATGTTGCAGTGTTAAGTTTTCTTTCTGCTGATTTTTGCTTGGCTTGCTTATTTAAGTCTTCCTGTCATCTTCTGATGATGTGTCAGCAGGTCTTTTCATGGAGGGGGGGAAAAGAGTCAAGAAGGAAAAAGTAGCTTCAGTCTCTACTTTGAATTAATTTAAGGTGCAGACTTCTTGTTTTCCTGCCAAGACTAAGGCCTTCTAGTAGGAGCTCAAACATAAGAGGCACATTCCCCACTAGAACAGCTGAAGCATCATCATTCTTGTATGGCATCAGCTGCAAAGAGAGCTAAGAAGAGGCAGCTAAACAGAGTTTATGAGTAAATACTGGGTGACAGGCAGATGCTGACACACTCAGCTAGGTTTTCATTTTCATATCCCAAAATAAGTCTGTGAATGTGGCTATGTAGAGATAGGTCCCAGAAGTCATTAACTCAGCCAATTTTGACATTTGAATAAAAGACTTCACCCAAGACACTGATGTTCTCATACGACACAAAGAACTATTATCCTAAGTTAGTATGAAATGACCAGTGCAAACAAGCACATTTTTGATATGGGTGTCTTTCATTCTGTCTAAAAATAACACAACACTGACTTCATGTTTACAGTAGGCCTCAGCATTTCAGGCCCCAGGCAATTCACTGTTTGCAGTTACAGTTAGACCTGCTCTTACAAACAAAGTGTACTCGTGCTCCTCATCGCCACCTCAGATGTCAAGCTACCCTATCTCTCAGACACTCTACTAGCAAAAGATTTCAACAAATCCTTCTTTATAATTGTCAGTTATGCTGCACACATCATGACAACACAAGCTGAATTTCTGCCTTGGTTCTCATTTCCCAGGCTGGCCTCTTTCTGTTCTCAGGTCTAACTTTGTTTGATTACAAGGACTTAGGAGTGAAGATTAGACAAGATGACCTGCTGAAGAGTTGAGATGACCTAGAAGTACTGACTCACCAGGTTTTCTTGTCAATGATGATTGCTTAGTGATGTCAGCCTCTTCTTCTGGAGAAAGTGTTTCACTCTGAACAAAACCTGTGACATCGTATATTTATGTGAATTCCTCTACGACAACATCTGCTGCCCACCCTTTGACATGCTGGTGGAAATATGGAACTGGACTTCTAAAACCTGCTTGAAAAACAGAAAGGGAGGTAACTGTGATTCTGTATCTTGCTAGGACACACAGCTGTCACTACCCACTAAGCATCTATCCCCTTCTACTACTGCTTTGAGAGAGTTTAACCAAAGGTGACTTTCTTTTTTCCAAAGACAGTTTGGAGACCAAAAAACTCCAAAGAAATTGATGATGAAACAAACAATGTGATGATAAAAGACCATCACAAAGGATATGGGAGCAATTTAGCAGAGCTGGGTAGATAAGAAGAATGGAAAGTTGCAGCTGATGTATTTCTGTAGTTAAATCCAGAGTTTAAATCACAGCCAAAATTCTAAGAGGAGGAAGAACTCCACAAGTTTTGCAATGCTATGAAAAAACAGACCTTATGTTGAAGTGCATTGAGGCAAAACCTTTTTAAGTGTCTTCATTCAACCATTCTCTGCAAAACTGTTGATCTCAGGTGCTTAATTTTCTGCTACTTCCTCTCACTGTTGCGATACTTAAGTGTTTTTCTCTCACCCAGACGTAATTTTGGAAGAAGGCTGCAGAGAGAAACCAAACAGAGAAAGAAAAACATTAAAATCCTGGACATTCACATAATCAAAGAAAATTCCCTGTGGAGATGGTCACATCAGTAGCCTGGCATTTCTCACTCCAGCTTCTTTTTCCAAAACTTCATTGCTTCTGTTACCCCTTCCCCTTATTTAATTTCTCTTTTTCAATGCGCCCTCTAAACTTGTTAACAGTATAAAGGTATGTGCTACTCCCCAGCTGCTGATATTTCTGGTATGATGCTTCTTTTGCTCATTGTTGGCTCTGCTTTGTCTGGTTTGATAGTAATTACTTATCAGACCTGCTGTTATTACAGTTCAATAAAATCAGTGAAGACTCAAAAAGCAGTAAGATGTATGTGCTGCTACCCAACTGACTGTGGGTACAGCAATTAGCAATTAAATCAGACCCTGGACTTTTAAATTTTCTATTAAAAGAGTCATGGGGAATCAGATCTCCAAGACAGTCTTGTCATTCCAGACAGGTGGTTCAAGCCATTTTCATTTTTATTTAATATGTATACAGATGAAACAAGGGTTACATAGCAATGCCTTGGATCAAAATACAGTGACTCCCAACACAGAAAATGTGTCTTAAAGAAAATACGGCAGGCCAAAAAAGTTCCTCACCATATTGGTAGCATTTCCCTTTTTTGGGTTTGACACAGAACAGAAGAAATTTTTAACTAGCATTTAATAAAAACCTTCTGTAAACTGTTCACAGAATGCAGAAATTTCATTCTTTCAATTTAATAGCTGACACAGCCAATTAAAAAATCTTGGTGAGCAGGAAGATAAAGTAGTATGAGAGTTTGCTAGTGGTCAGATTATTATAATCTAAACAATTACATTCTTGTGAGGGTTATCTGGTGAGGGAATTTTCCACACTGCAGAGATGAACTTGCCAGAAACCTTCAGTGGACCATTGCAGATATTGACTGTTCAGGCTACTGTATATCTACTACACATTTTGCCAAGAATACTCAAAAGAACTAGCAAGATACTAGCAGATAAAAATGGATCATGAAGATGTGAAGGGTTTCCAAACATGTTCTACTACATTTACAATATTGTTTCATTTTGGATTTGGTTATTCCTTGTCTAAAGCCAAATTAACACAGAAAAATAATGGCATGCCTTTAGTCAGTTAATACACTCTGAGTTACTGCATTAGATGTCACTGTCATTTAGAGGAATAGTACAAGTCTGGTCTAGGTGGGTTTAGAAATTAATAGCTTAAGGGTGAATAAGTTCCTTCTAGCTCATCATAACAGACACAGTTCCATTTTCCTGATGTTTGTTAAAGGTGACAAATAGAATGACTGTTGGCAGTTGCACTCCATTCCCCATAGAACAAGAGTCAAATTCAGAATATATGCAATAAAAGAATGTTGCCTAAGAGTACTACTGAGTTTGACAGGTTAAAACAATCTCAGTAGTGTGATAAATAGGTATGATTCATGCTGATAAAAACTGAAACAGTAATCAATATTGATACAGTAATTAATATTTGAGAATAATAAAATAGTTAAAAGTTGTAATGCCAAGAAGAGAGGGAAAGGAGGGGCTCCACCCCCCCTTCCCAGCAGATGATCTCAAGGACCACAGGAAACAAGCTGAAGATACAGTTGCTAAAAATGAGCAAGAACCTGGTTGGGTCCCAGAATAATGCTAACTATAACGGATTTATTGCCTTGATATGTAGATGCAGTGATACGTTAGTCTTGGCTTACATTGTACTGGCTTGGTGCGCATGTGTAACACAAAAGTGAATTAAAGGACAAAGAGAAAGAGGAGAGGTCTTCATCCAAAATGAACCCAAAGACTTGTGTGACCACCAAACCGAGTGGTGGTGCATGCGTGATGAGGGTGGTAATGAGGGCGGAGATAGAGATATGACAAACCGAAAATGGGAGGAGATGGCATTGACACATGGCATATAAGGGGTGATTTTCACTTGGCAAGCTTGTACGTGAGGTGGCAAGGGTTCCAGAACCCTGCCCTCTGTACCCCGCAGTTATCTTTTGCTTATGGGCAACTATTGGAACCAAATTATCCCTTATTTTAATCAAGTTATATTGTATTTTTTTATTGTAACTATTCAATTAAAATTGCTAGTACTTTTAGTTTTGTTTGAGGGTTTTTTTTATGATGGGATAATTGGGCAAACATAACAGTAGAATGGCAAGGACAGAGCAAAACAAAATAGGTTTCATAAAGGTGCCTACAGGGCCTAGGGACTATAATATTCAAGTGACAGAAGTGATGGGAAATTACCATACTGCTTCCCTACAGCAAAAAAGTTCAGCACCTGCCTCGCCCACACTCTGGTTCCTAACATAATAATTGCTGCATAAAGACCTTGTCATAACACAAACTCCCATGTTAATGATAAAGATGGGGTGGGTAACTCTTGCCCTGTAAAAATGGACTGTATGTTGCATACTGAATTTGCAAGACATCAGGACTGATCTGTAGTATTGTGTGTTTTAAGGTATTTATACAGATTTTGTTGTAAAGTTTGTTATTTTTTATAAATTGAGATAATGGTTTGATCCTCAGCTCCCCCCATGTTCCTCCCTCGCAATGGTTTGTCCCTGAGTTGTTTCTCCCTTGTTTTCATACCCTTGGCATGTCCGCCAAGGTGACCGATCCCCTGGTCCTTCCCTTTATGTCCTTATAAGTTTATCTCCTCCCTCCTGGTGCTGCCCAGTTTCCCTGTCCATCATTTTAACCACCCCCCACTTTGTTTCGAGAACCTTCTATGTCAGTTATCCCTTACTTAAGATATGATTTGTCTCCTGAGCCTTTTCCCTCCCCTATGCAATCCTTATTGGTTAAGTTGTGTCCCACGCTCCTCCCCTGGCCTTCGTTTGTTGGAATCCCTTGTGTCTTCTCCTGTCATGCCCATCCCCTTTATCAGTGCCTCCCCAAAGGGTCCTTCTCTGACACCATCACTGGTCCTGGCTGGGACAATAAAGCACCTTGGCACTCCACACGAGTGTCCGCCCTCTCCTTCCTTCGCCTCAGAACTTCGTTGCCAACCGCCACCCACGCCACACATGGCACCACTACCCAGGGTTCTTGTGAAGAACCCGGGACTGGCAGAATTTGTGGTCTCCTCCAGCCACTCTGGGAACAGCTAGCCGGCGTACGGCCAGCTCCTGTGGCTGTGAGGCAGGCTAACTGAGCCTTATCTAGCTTTATCTATTGAACCTTTTCTTGACCTGCCTGCTATCTCTTTTTTATTTTATAAGTGCTAACAGCACTTTTTCACAAATGATCAGGCTAATTTTTTTTATCTGTGTGTCCTGGTTCAGGGATAGCCAACCTAGGACACTGTGCTATCTTCTACAGTACAAGCATAGTTTTAGAAAGATAGAAATAACAAGGACTTCCATCTAGAATGAGACATTTATGGATAACCTAATACAGAAAAACAGATCTGGTGCAGCTGCAGTGAAGAAATATGGTGGAGCAGAGAGGAGTACAGGCATGAGAAAATAAAAGATGGTCTGGAACTGAAACCCTGCAACTATCAACTCAACAATGGTCACTAAAAGAAAAGTGAACAAAAGGGGGTATAGGAAATTTAAAAAAGTCATATCCAACACAATGAATGATATTTCCACCAAAGGCTGAGGAATGCCTGTAGCACCTTCACCAACACCAGAATGAAACCAGTGGACGTATGTCCTAGAAGTGTCAGGAAGCTTATCAGTTTATGCATTTAAACTCTTTTTCACATTATTATTATTATTATTAAGCTTTTCTGCATACATGTAATAACTGCATTTGGACAAGTAATGGTTCTAGGATTAGTCTGTTAAGATTCCAGTTACATTAGAAATAAATTCCTGGATTTATGTGAGATGTCTCATTTCTGCCCACAGACAAAGTCTGGAGGAACAATAGTTGGCATTTCTACCTACACAGTTTTGAAAAGAAAAAATTTCAAAAAAAGGAAAAGAAAGGTCATCCTCTGCAGAGTAGTTGTATCTAACTTATTCAGTAATACTTAAAAGGGAAAGCAGTTATTCAAGTGTTTTTCTTACTCTCCCAAATACCTCTCTAACGTGTATAAATGAGACTAGCTCTAATTTTGAGAACACAGTATTTTGTACTCCTTTGTGGTATACTGGTTTATTCTCAAACAAGTTAAGAAAAACATTATAAAAATCCTCCGCTATCAGAATGTCGGTCAGTATGTCAGAAAACCTACTACTCTTGCTACTAAGATTAGGTATATTTATTCACCTTTTGTACTTATTTCTTCTAATGTCAAGACTGTTCATCACCCAAAAATTATCTTCACTACCCATGATGTTTACCATTCTAAAAACTTCACTGACTACTACCATACTTCTCAGCCTTTATCTTGCCGATCTAGAAAGCTTTTTTAACTTTCCCATTCAGAGAAACCTTATTTTTCCATAGGACCATTAATGCTTCTTTTTACTCATTTCAGTTAGACTCCATCTGTCCAAGACATGAATAAGAACTGATAGTCTATCAACCTTAAATGTTAATCCTTAAGTGTTTGTCTTGTCCGTTGTACAATTAGATTTACTGTTTAATTACATCATCCTTTAGTTCCTTTTGTTCACAGTCCAGCTTCTTTTCCTCCTGTTGCTCTCCACACTTGCTTGAGGATCAGTCAGCAGATTGTAAGAATACATTGAGCAGTACATTTAAAAAGTATACTTTTTATATCTTGCGAAATCAGGCATAAAATTACAAAAATATTAAATATTATCTGTCCCAACCTCATGTTCAGAGGAACCTGACTTGAAAGCTCCTTTTATTTTGATCATTTCCCAGTAGTATAACACTTCCTGCTTAATCTGTTTCATACATAACTTCCATGTTTTATTTCCTACCTTAACAGCTTCCAATCTTAATCTGACTACCACTTTCCCATGTGTCACCATGTCAAATGCTTTGTTAAAATCTATACATATCAATCATCTGCAGTTTCTTTTGACTGGCCAATCATCCTTCCAGTCAATGAAAAGCATCAGGTCACCTGGCACTATAAAAATATTCCAGCTTGAAGTTTTGTGATAGCCTGCTTTTCAGCTGCTTCCATTAATCCAAAACAATTAACTTCCTGCAGCTGAAGATCTTGCAGCTCACTGACCTCAAAGCAAACAATTCCATAGCCCAGTATTTGACTTGTCTTCCTATATTATTACAGGCTGAATAGAAAATGATCACCAGCTTTATGTTGATATCTGTAATTGAAGCTGTACACCACCACATCCATAATCTGTGTGATTCTGTACACAGTTCTTTAATATCAGGAGGCTTTAACCAACACTGAAAAGCAAAGACATTAATTAAGTAGTTATTTAATGGGCATTTTTGCAAAAACAAAATGGAGAAGAGTCTGTAGATGAAATTGCTATTTCAGCAGTACAGCATCCTTTCCCATCGCCTTTTATCCCTGTACCCATATCAGAACTGTATGCTTTAAAATTTCAGGTGAAGAAACTGAATTCCCAAGCATTTAGCTGACATTCTGAGCACTCCTGAGTTTCCTGCCTAGCTGATTTGCTTCATCTGTTTAAATGAAAAGCTGAAAGGTACATGTATGTTCTGTAAAAAAGCAGCCCAAACCACTCATCTTCTAAACTGTTAAAGGCAGTCTTAGCATTAACCAGAAATCTTTAAAATTATTCCTGGCCTGGACACAGTTCAGACACTAGCACAGGATGGGGACAATTATAAAATCTGCAGTTTCCTAGTAGCTGGTAGTCTCATGTTAAGGTTTAAAAGCAGCACTGCAAGCTACTCCATGTCAATTGCTTGGTATCAGTGCTCAGAAACATTCCTGGGCATGCCTAACTTATTTGTCTAAGTGTACATACACACAGCCTGGGCCTTCAGCTACTGAGGAAATCTTATACTGCACATTAAAAACCAGATGTAAACAGATCCCTTCAGCCTTTAATGTAAACAGAAGAAAAAAACAGTTTGTAATTCTTTATTTCTCCTTTTCCTCACTCTTGAAACATAGAGATTAAAAAACAGCACCAGGAAGAATTACTCTTTGCCACAGGAAGTTATAGCCCCAAACACACAAATACACCCAAACCCCAAATACATTTATAGGTATTTTATCTAAGAAGCTATTCACAGGCAAACTCACATTATGGAAATCTGTTTCTTTCCACACCTTCAATTAGAGTCATGAAATCATAGCATCAGTAAGGCTGGAAAACACTTTCAGGATCATGAAGTCCCTAACCTCAGCAACTAAATGTACACCAGAGATCTGACACTTACATGTCTTAATGGCCCTGACCAATTTTTTTTCCTGAGGTCAGCTCCCACATTATAGCCCCCAGAGCCTACTTCATCTCAGCCCTGGGCTGCAGTCATAGAGGAGTTCCAGCCCCCAGCTCTACCATGCAGGCCATGGGTTCCACCCCTGACCTGTGCACTGACTTCCCAGCCTGACCTCCTGTCTGCCTTATCACCACAAACCCAGCAGGAAGTCTGAGCTGTTGCTTCAGCTTGTCTGTGAGCTCTGATCTGCCCTGCTTGTTTGATCCAGGTCCCTCAGCTGGCCACACCATCACATTCAGTTTCCCACCCCCTAGGGAGCAGACAGCCCCTGCTGCTCCCTGGAAGTGTACATGTGTAATTAATCTCTTGTTGAAGAAAGATTTTGATTTTTTTCCAATAATTCTTTTGAAGTTCGGTGACATACACATTAAGCCTTTTCACAAGGTCAAGGTAGCTACATCAGTCACATCAATCAGCCACATCAAAATGCAGATTTTCAGCCCAGAAAAATGTTGCCACTGGAGTTCCTAGTATGTTGTTTTGGGGAAAAGTCATTATTTTCACTCATGGCCTTGGCTGGAGGAGTAGTTATGTGCTAAAGACTTTGACTAGTAGCAGAGTTGACAAGGATATAAAGGAAAATAGGAATATGCTGGTGAAAAATAAAGACAACCTGAAAAACTGGACTAGTACAAGCTGAATGAGATCTAGCACAACCAAACAAGCATAGGAAGACAGAAGCTTCCCATAGGAACTTCTACTATAAGCACACATCAGTTGAATATGAAAAAGGAGAGACCTTAATGGACTAATCCAGTGTCTGGTGGCTGCACAGCAATTTTATGAAATGTCTCTTCAGAGTAAAAACATGAACAAAAGTAGGCTTACTCTGTTGTGACCAGAGTGCATTTGATGAATACCTACAATTCCATCTCCTTCTGAATTAGAATATGGAACTGTTCACATTATAGCACTGATGATCTTATGCTACAGCCAGGTGGAGATGTTTTTTGCCTCAAGGAAAACATTTAGCTCACTCCCCCCACTTATGGCATGAGAGCACTAATCAAAACCACTGGCAAAGCACATTCTTTATTAACAGTCATTGCTGTGGCTTGTTTGAGAAGTGGTAAGCCAGTCACTTTTCTATCCTGCTTAATAAATGCAAACTTAAGAAAGGAAGTTTCAAGGCCAGCCTGAATTATTTTGTGTTTTCTGGTCAGGCCTTCCCCCCCTCCCCCTCCCTTCATTTAGACATCAATAAAACAGTTGTGAATGCCTGACTTGTTCTATTTCCAGCAGGTGCACTCCAGACTCACTGCAAGGCTTTTCACTTCAAAAATGTTTTTTGACACAACATTGCTGCGTTACCATCTGCCTGAGTGACAAATCCCAGACAAACAGCTTCATTGTGACACTCTCTGTCCCTTTACATCCAATCTATGCTAAACTTCTGGGGGCAGTTTTAAGTATCTTCAGCCCAAAACCAAACACTACAGCTTGTACTGTATGGAACATATTGAAAAGTTATAGTAGAATATACAGTATGAGAAGGCCAATACAGAGAAAGTGAAAAACAGATATGGCTTTGAGTATTTATTAAGAGGGACCAAAAAAACCCCAGGCAGCCTACAGTCCAAGCCATGCTACTTTTTCCATCTTACAATGGATGTCATAAGCTGCAAGGCAGCAACAGGAATGAAAGAAGTGAGTCCTCTCCCTTGGAGGCAAGCTAGGAGTCTGAATGTTTTCTGTACTTCATAGCAAATGCTGAAAGAGCAAAGGTCCTTTACTGCCATCACCTGGCATAAATGAAACCAGAAAAAGAAACTTTTCAAGAAATACAGTCAAAACTCATTATAATGCGCTGTTATGCAGATATAATGACAACATAGCCAGAGATTCTCATGAGAGTAGACAGAGAAGTAGTGAAACTATAAAACAGTGCCTCAAGAGAAATGCATATACCTTGATTCAACATCTGCACAATGAAACCAAGCATGATCTCTGCAAAATACAGACACCAATTCATACCTCAGAAGGGCCAGGGCTTCCAGTCCTGGTGTGCTCACACAAGAATTAAACCTGAAGTTACCAAGTTGACAAGAAAATAAAGACTCCAGAAGATTTATCATAAAGAATGTCAGAATGGAAAGCAGAATGATCAGGTGTATCTGACACAAAGGCAGTGGTTCTGTAAAATCTCCATTTGTTGATTATGGTAAAATTTAGTTAAATATTATCCTTATTATTTAGTTAAATATTATATTATTCTCTGTGTTCCAAACACAGAATATGCAGGTGGTGAATGCAGGTGGTGTTCGGAGAGATGATTCAACATAATGTTCTAATCTACAAATATATGCAATTTGTCCATTCTCCAGTAAATCCCATATAGAAATATATCTTAGAGCTTGGTGTGACACACATTTCTACAGCTGAAACCAAGGAATGAAAAAGAAACCACAGTCACTGAAGGCCCTTCATCCTCCACTGCATAATCATTCAGGATCAGGCTGAGCTGCTAAATATTGAAGATACACTAAAAAACTAGTAAGAATTTCCTTACTTTTACAGGCCCCTCAAGCCATTTTTGGGTCAGAAATAAAGATTAATCAACCAACTTTGCATCACTTTTCAGAGATTTCTGTATCCACTTTTTTAACTCATGCAGTTACTTAGTTCTAAAAAATATCCATTTGGTATATGGACCAGCTCTGTTGTTTGCTGTTCATCTAAATCATTAAGGAGTTTTAAGACTCTCAGTGTAGCATGGGGAAAAACATCCATAACTCTTTCAATTAGGTGTGTGTTGTCAGGAGAGAAATCTTTTCACAGCTTGATATTCAATATATAGTCTTTTCTTATTCAATAAGGTAAAGAAAAATGACACTAAAAATGTTGATAACGCATTTCAAAGTCTGAGAGAATGAAAATTCAGAAAAGCTGCAAATTGAAAGAACAGAAAATACTGATGTAATACATTTCTCCATTTTTTTAAGTATGTATTAGCAAGGGAGGAAAGATGCATAATAACTGTCACTTTTATATTTCTTGAACACCTGGCAAAAGCTGTCAGCTGAGGCTTTGATTTGAGCAAGCAGTAAACAGGTTAGTGACCTGTTTACTCCCAAGTTTACTGGATGCAATACTAGTTAAAAACTTCAGCATAAAATTCCTTGGTATAGATATTTAGGGCTCTTTCATATGAGATACCTATTCCTAATATTTTTGTCTCTTTTCAAATATAGTCAAAAAGATAAGTGAAGAAGAAAAAATAAAAATCAAAGCAAAACTTAGAAGCTCAATTCAAGTTTTAATCAAATCCATGTGCCCACTCTTTGAAAATAGTTCTTAGCTGAAACACCTATCCCAGATGAAAAGTAACAGGCTTCACTGACATAAAACCCAGTATAATAAAGATTACATGAGGGAAACAACAATATAAAGCCTAAGAATAGAAAAGGAGCTCTGTGAAGCTGGAGTGCAAATGATTCATGCTCTACACAAAGAGGCCAGCTCATGGCAGCACCCCTGAAATGGCACTCTTGTCAGGGGCTGTGCTACACTGAAACTCACTGCTTCCACACACAAATATTTACAAATGCACTTTTGAACATTTACTTGGGAAAAGTCATTTAACATTTTTGCCATGACCAACTATCAAATACAGGAATTTGTCCCAAAAGAGGATCTGCAGTGGAGACAAATTTTGAAAATAAACTAAGACACCATTAACAACTGTAATTGTAGTAATTGACATTAATTATAAAAACCAGAAGAAGCAAAAAGATCAGCATAACCACTAATTTTAGTTTTACATGTATCACTTTAACTTATAAAAGAAGCAAAGCACCTAAGGGAAAGATTTCAAAACATGCTAAAAACTGTATAAGCCCATCTCCCTCCAGAAGTCAGAGGTTTAAGGAAGATTATTATGATATTTATATTATGTTTATATAGCGTTTTGTTAAAATTCCTGTTGGACCAACATGATTAAATTTCCAGTCTTGGCTTTGTCACATATACACAGAAGCAAAGAACCATGGAACAATGCAGTACATTGGAAGATACTTTTGGAAATCATTTCACCTAAGCCCCTGTTCAAAGCAGAGTCACTTCTGAAGTTAGAGCAGGTTGCTCAGGGTCTTATCCAGCCAGGATTTGGAAAGCTCCAAGGGTCAGTATTCTGCATGCTCTGCAGGTAACATCTTTCACCTCTGGCAGGTCATTCAAACAATCTGACTACCATCTCTAAACTGGAGTAAGGACACTACCTTACTTCAAGCAGTTTTACAAGAAAAAATTCAGTGCCTATGACACATTTATTAGAGCTACATAAACACAATGTGTCTAATTCTCATTCTAATTTGAATCTCTCTACTAATATTTCATAACCGGGAAACAATTTGAAAAGGTTAAATATGGATCTATGGATATCATACTTCTGTAAGACAATTCTGTTTTAGAGATCCATTTTGGAATACTTTTGAATAGAATAATATTTAAAATTATAAAAGAAACATGAATCACCTGCTTTATGAAGATGTAAAATACATTATTTTTTTCAAAAAGGTAACAAAAGCTTTTTGAGAGGAGCTGTCCATTACCTTTTTTTTTAGACAGCACACTGAAGAACAACATTTTGCACTTTCCTGTCTTATTTCCATTTTAGTTCAGGCCTTTTAGAGTTGCTATAAAACAAAGTTGTAATAGTATATTTTAATAAGCCCATTCAGACTTTATAGGCAATTGTTTTTGCCAGAGTCACCCTCCCTCAATTCAGGCACTGCCAAGCAACAACTTCAGTCTAAAACATTTCCTGATACATTTTCTGTAGATGAAGTTAATAGCCCTGAGTCATTGCCTCAGGCCATCAACCCTCTCAATCAGTCATTAATCCCCTGAAATTGCCCAGAGCCTCAATTGTTATTGCTTAAACAGACTAAATTAGGTTTTGAACAAACAGAGCAAATGAAGGTCAATGTCAGGAAACAGAATTCAGTAAAAATTAAAGAACATTTTGGGAAGCATGTAACAGGCCTGGATCAGATTCAAGGGCTACAAGGACTTGATCACAAGATCTTCTCTGGTCACTGAGGAGAAGACCAGAAGAACAGTAAGTTTAACTTCAACGGTATTTAGGTCAGATCTTTAATGCTATAAGCTCTCACTTCTGTGACAAGAGTCAGGCCATAAAAGGTGACTGCAAAGTCAAAACAGTAAAACAAAATATAGTTGCATAATATTTTTAGTTATCTTGGGCTAGATGACACATTTTCAACACACTGTCACAGAATTCTACAGATATCAGAAATACTTCTTTCTAGACTTTACAAAGAGGAAAAGTATTTGGGAGCTAGCTTTATGACAGATTTTGTTTTCCCCTCCCACCAGACAAAGGAAAGCATATTGATCTTCAGTGTTACAAAATATATATGAATCCTTGTAAAATGTGTTGTTTACTTCCCCCTCTCATTCTCCAGCCCCATAAATTAGTCATTTCTATTGCCACTAAGCAGTTATAATCAATATTCCTAATCAAGGAACAAGAGCATTACTTGCCAGCTGTCTTTGGTTTAGTTCATTTTTCCAAATGGCGTAGATCAGCTGGCTATACCTGGCCCAGTGAGGACTCCTGCAAAAGTTAATTCCCCCTCTACAAAACCAGTTGAGGCTGCACCATTAACACCATCTTCCCTTCCAGCTCCTGGGGAATTTATGCATGAGCAGACATTGCAGCAGCATATGGGCTAGCGAGGCTAAATGAACCAGAATCAGCTGAACACACACAAACACAGTACAAATATTTAACAACAAGAATGCAAAAGCGGAGCACAACATCCATAAGCCTAAGCTAAACAAGACTTCCCTGGTTACAGATTGTATTATATACCTGTGCAGCTCTTACAGAGACTAACAGTAGAACTGCAGCAACTGAGAAGCTGTCAACATTGATTATAAACTGGGGTTGCAGAAGTAAAAATACAACATGTAACATCTGCAGGAAATGTCAATATCATCATTTTATAGTCCATTAAGTAACCAGTGAAATATGAATGTTAGATAATGCCAAATAATTGGGTGAGCAAGGCTTAATGAGGCCTCAGGTTGGTCACTTCAGTCCATACAAGGAAACTAACAGGACAAAGAGAACAGATTTTCACTCAAATTCAGTTTTTCCCATGTGTTTCAGAAATGCCATGCAAGTAAACTTCCTTGCTTTTGCATGGTCGCTGCTAGAGCTCCTACCTATTGCTATGTACCAATAAACTGGTGTACTACACATGTAGATCCACCGGCTACCTCTACAAGGTAAGCAAAGATTAGGCTGAAAGGATTTTAATTTTCTTTTAATCAATACATTATTTTTGTAAGTGATATCCACTTTCACAGCTTTCCAATGCAGTGTAACAGCACAGGAACTGTGTGGGCATTGGTCACGTGATCTATATTGCAAAAAACAGATCTTGTTATCTTTTGTGAGCATCACAGACTGTGCCTGCCATGGAACCTGGCAGATAGGATACTTTTATTCTCATTTCCACTTTGTCTCAGGTAAATAATTGCAGCAAATGGAGACCCTTAAGACATTCTGCCAATATATCCCAACATTTTTACTTCTTACTCAGTTATTTAGATCTTGGGAAGGTCATATACTTTGTTAAAAATCTATCAGCATTTTCTGTTGGGTCATACACATACATATCAAAATATTTTCATCTCCTTTGACTTCTACCCTATTCTGGACAATACGCTTATGACCAAAGTCTGCAGCAGTTAAAATTCTCTTTTTCTTTTATTTCTGTTGCAAATAAAGATTTGTCAAGGTAATCACTTTTACTCTGCTACTACTGCTTGCTAAGTCAGATCAGATCAAGCTGTGTTCCTAGAGAAAATGAATAGCACACTGAATAAATGTAAGCCAAACGCAGATGACCAGCTCTTCATCTGTACCAAGGAAACAGGGATTAGCTGTTAAGTGACATGCACAGCCCAGCTGGTGTCTGTCCTTCAGCAGTTTGTGGAGCAGTGTTAGCAAGTTGCAGTAGAGCTAGCTACTGTTTTGGGAAGCAGCCTTCCACATCAGCAAGAGCCACTACCCCAGCCCCTCCTGGCAGCATCAGGAAAACATCTGCCTGGGTTCCTTACAGAAGCCTTATGGAAAACTTCCATCTAGTTCAGCAGTCACCCAGGAGATACAAGGCTGCTGCTGGGACACACAAGCATTCTCCTGTGCTTATGCAAGTGCAGGTATAGGTTTTTTTTGAAGGACACTGGAGAGAAACAGGCCTGCCTGAGAGCAAGAAAAGGGAAACCATTACACAGTCTTTGAAGACCCTCTGAGCACTCCCAGCTCACCTTCCTCACCAAGAATCCTCACCAGCATTCTCTGGCCATCCACCATGACCCCCTGGCCAGTTTAATGTCTCAGCATAATGTCTGAGCCTCACAGATTCCCTCATGTTCTTCCAGCAGACCCTCAGAACCCCTGTGAGTCTCTTCCTAGTCCTCCATGCCAGCCTCCCAAAGCTTCCTCTTTTCCTCAGCCCCAAATTCTTTTTAAGTGAGAACATAATGGCTGCATTTCAATAAAACAGCAGAAAATATATAGGGAAAAATTCATAAAGAATTTGACAAGAAAAAAGCCTGCTATATTCTTGGTCTACCTTTGCACTCCTTTCTAAGCACTCACTGTTGGCCATTCTTAGAGTCAGGAAACAGAGTATTGGTCTGATGTGCTTTTACAGTCATGGTCAAAACAATCAGTTAATTATCAAAATTTTTAACACCACTCATCTTAAGTAATTCTTTTTTCTGTCATTTTGCTTGGCATTGCCAGATCTACTAATCCTGCAAATTTGACTCTCAAAGTAGTTGTCATGGTAATCAAGGGGATCTTGCAAATTATTTATCCAGGTATTACAGATGTACATGTCACATAAATAAACAAAAACTGAAGGAATTTATGACACTGAGTATCTACATTAATCTCTGAAGAAGCAATATGTACAGTTTTTTAAGTGCTTACTGAAAACAAATGACTTTGAGTTTTCTCTTTTGTTTAGGCCCAGATAAAAAGAGTAGCTGTTGATTTACTAAACTTGTGATAGAGGATGTCAAGTCTCCTGATTATATTCTCTTGCAAAACTTTCTACCAGTTTGAAAGTCTCCATCATTTTACAGTTCTTCTAATCCAGATGCAGAAAATTCCTCAAACATTCTCCAAGTTCAAACAGAGCAAGGGCAGTCATATTTGCCAATGGGGATTTATACCTCATAACTCAATATAGATTGCATGCAGATCATGAAGAGCTAAAGTAAACACCTACATCCACTTTCTTGTATTTACTGACTTCTTTCCTCAAACTCCTGATTAGTTAGAGGTATCAGAAGGTTACATCACACTCTTCAGTGCTTCATAGGAGAGAGACCAATTAGAATCCCACCCACTGTATTTATCCACCTACTGTATTTATAGCAGCTCCACTTAACATTTTAGCTACTTAGGATTAGGTTCTCAGCTCAATGGCATCTCATCATACTTCTAAGATATTTCTATCTTATAAAAGTTCTGCTCAAACTTTTTACTTATATAGGAAAAAAAACCTTTGCTTTCAAAATTACTATTTGCTACATGCTTCTGTATTTTAAGCTTCAAAAACTGTTGGTTACAGACTCAAAACTTCATTTTTTTGATTAAGGTTGTGCTTTGGTTTGGGTATTTTTAAACAAGTAATTAATTGGTGGAAGCCAATTTCAAAAGAAGAATGATTCATCTACCTTTTTTATTGATGCTCCTGCCAAGATTCAAAACGACATGTTAGAAGTGTAGGAACTCTGAAAATCAGGATACCTAATTAGGCATGAAAATGAGATTTGGGTACTATATGGCATGTATTTCAGTTCTGAAATCCTGGAAAGAAAATTCACTGGTATATCATCAAATTAACTTCATGCCCGGGTTCTACTTCATGATAAGATTAAGATCTTCAGAAATATTTCTTTGATAAGCATAAATGAGAGCAGTGGGAAAAAAAACCCACAAAGTTTTAAATTTTCTATTAGACCCATGTAAGCTGCTCTCTTCAAAATTTTAGGATATTAATACCCAGAATTCTGTCTTAGCCTAGCAAGTTTTAAGTGACATGTCTCTACACTGAAAGGATACACACGCAGTGGATGTTGAAATTTATTGCTATTTCTTCATGTACACACACCATTTGGAATGCTTATAAATACAAAAAACTATTTTGGATCCTTGAATATTTCTCCTCATCCTATTCAGACACTGTAGAACTATAAGAAAAATACAGACACGGATAGTCAGCACGGTAGGTTTGGGTCTGTTTGCATGTTGGCTGATGACATAATTATTGAATCTTTCCCCCAAAATCTAATGAAGGCACTACCTTACTCCAAGGAAAATGTCATTTGCTCTGTTGGATTTTTCACTTCCTTACTTCCAACTATACTTGCAGAAATAAAGAAACACCCCAAATCTGGAAAAGGGAAAAAATCCCACAAACCTATCTGCAAGATCCCTAAGAGGAATTTTCTTCTTCTCTTTACCTTCTCTTCTTTTCAGTACCAGAAACAGTAGAAGTGCAGCCTATAGCTGTAGCCAAGGACACAATCACAGGAGCAGATTTACAAGCCCCCGGTGTCATTTCCCCTCAAGACACATAATGAAACATTCATTTCAGGTGCATACACTTTTCTCTTTTCCTATACTAAGAAGTGGCATGTTAACAGAACAGTGAAGTAGTTTTATCCTCCTTTATGAACTTAGTGTTCATAATTAAATAGTTGTGGGAGGACAAGGACAATATCTGTCACATGCTGTATTTTAACCTTTAAGGATTCTTCCATTCAGCACTTCCATTTGCCCTTTCTGAACACACATGCACTGCCAGAAAAACCCCAGTGAGGTACTCCACATTAACTAGCAAAATGTGTGTAATTATCTAATAAACAGGCTGATGGATCATTTGGATAATTTTCTTCTAAAGCATTGCCCAGATCATCACAAAGTACGTATTATTACAAAACCAGTTGAACATCATATATAGTGCATATAACTCTAAATATTTAAGCAGGTTTTTACAGCATTATTAATAGAGATTAACAGCACTAACAGCAGGTCCAAACCCTGTATTGTTAGCATTCTACTGAACTGCACACAATACAGCATATGTTTCTACACAACTGCACAGCTACACTGCTTTGGAAGCTGCTGCTCTGCAAGTACCTGCTATTCAGGTGTTTATGAGATTTGTGTGGTTTTTTTTCAAACCCTTAAAAGATGTCAAGTGTAAAGGAATAACTATAAAATATTAAGTATACCTGGAAAATAGGTTTCCAGCATCATACAGTAATGGCTACTCTTTGTAAAAGGATGGTTATCAGAGGGCCTAAATGCTGCACAAACATATAATTTGTTCTGACAAAAATGTAATGCTTAGAAAGAACAAGAAGGAAGTGTTATCCAAGCTGCACAAGTTCCTACAGGATAAAAATTCCATACAGCAGTGTACATCCTCAGGCTTAAATACAAGATTCTACATACAGAGGACAATGAAAATTGTGTTTGAGTGTAAATAAATTGTGCAGTCTGGAGGCCTTTGCCTTTGACAGTGTGCAAAATTAATGTGATCTTTCAGTACAGAGATCAAACTAACCATAAGTGAAGCCTCCATTTGTCTCCAAACAATAAAATAAAGGGCACTTAACACCTTCTTTGCCATGGAGATATCGGAAATGAAGCTTATACTGTTTTCAACCTAACGTAGTGTTTTCTGCCTCTGACATTTTAAGTCATTTATAGTCACTCACAGAATAATGCATTGCATTATTTATAAAGACATGTGTACCAGTTCTTACTTAATGCTCTTCATGAACAGCGTCTAAGGAATTTTATAAAACTTAATGTTATACCTGCTTACGGAGGGAAGATGGAGACAGGGCAGTTAACTTTCCTGTGGAACCTCAACCCATTGGTTGCATATCAAAGAACACAAAGCAAGAATCCCAAAGTCCTCTTGGGGGCCTTTTTGTCTTTCTCACAACACTGAAAATTATTGCCATACTACAGAAATCATAACTTCAGATTATCACAGAAAAGAGCCATGTTCTCAACACTGGGGAGCAGTTTATGATTCTTTCTTTTCACGGCCAACTTTGAAATGTTGGGCTTATGTTACAGGCTATGTCTCTAAGCTTTCTTCCTTAGGCATCGTAGACATAAATTATATTTTTCAGATGAAAGCGCATATGCTAGTGCCAGCCTTACTCCAGTTACTAGGGTAACAAGGAGAACACACTCACAAAATGCACAAGCCAGACAAAATCAGCTCCTGTTTATACATGAACTGTGACAATCAGCATTGGCAAAGAATTTAAAAACAGATGATTGGCACTGGGCTATTAAACAGCCAGCATTCATTTTACTCTTTCTTCTCCTGTATGCACTACATTTCACTTGCATCCTTTTGACTTCGCTTCCTAGCAGAAAATTGTTCTAGCTTAAGTGTGGAAATTATTATCATTCCTTCCTTCAGATTAAAGCATCCAAATAAATGAAACTTCAACAGTGTTTAGCATCAAGCCTCTTCCAGTCCCCGAGGCAAATACAACTGCTAGGATTAAAAGTGATACGAACACGCATAACTATCTGGAATAATGTAGGCAAAATATCATGTCATTTTTATGTGAAGCAATTAGACAGTGAAAAAATATCAAGCCTTACATTGAACTAATCAAGGCTAAGTTATAGCATCATGTCAAATCTTTATTAAACTAATCCTTGGAAAACAAGTCTCTGAAGTTCATTCACTCTATCAATAACACTGTAGTCACAGCAGTTGCAGTTCTGTTGTAAACAACTTGTTAATTGTATTTCTCAGTCTGTATGGTGAGACACTTGCTAATGGATTTAAGCATGTTATTACAACAGAAGAGTCCCTCACAAGAAACAAAAGCTCACAAACAAGTTGCTCTCTCCAGCTAAATCATAGCTGCCCCACGTTCACACCCACAGCCACTTTGCTTCTTCCTGAGCTTGCATGGGAGAGGAGCAAAATCCACTTTCAGTACAAACATGCAGCAGAAAAATGTTCCATCATCTGCAAGATCAAGTGCTTGCATAATGGAAACAGTGATTTAATTTGACAGCATACAAGAAATCATACATTCATTATGATTTCTACAAGTGTCCCTGTAAATCAGTGTCTATAATCACTAATTTTTTGTATACCCTGATTTTAGCATAACTCCCAACATATAAGACTTAACAACATTTAAGTTAGGATTAATGTAGAACATTAGAGCAATATCTTCCAGACATATCTGGGCTTAACAAGTTTCCCAAATTCACAATATTTATATTTTATTTGTATACATTTCATTTAAAAAGTAATATGCTATGGGAGCACAGTGAGCATTTTATTGTATATCAAAAGTAATTCTTAAATGCTCTTCATAAAAACATCAGATCCTTCAAGTGCTTTCAGGAAAATATATATGTATAATTATCTGATTTATTTTTGAAACTGTTACTGGGTAAGTAACATGTCTACAATTCATATGCCATGAAACTAATAAAGCTAGTAATAAAATACTCTATTAACCAGAACCAAAAGTTCATCCTTGTATTTTCATAAAACCATATTAAATCTAAACTGGAACATCATTGTATTAAGAACGCTATGAAACACTGCTGCCATCTACACAAATTAGTATTGAAGAAATTTTTGTAGATGGCACAAATTTCACTTTCATTTTGCAGTAATTTTTTTTAGGCAGAAGCTTTAGGAACCTTGCTGGTGGGATGATTATGAAGTTGATTGAATTTTCTTATTATTTTTTCCTTTTTGTGTATAATTTCTCAAAGAAATGCCTTCTTCTCCTGCTATGGTTCTCCAGCAAAAGTTAAAACTGTAAATTTAATAAAACAGGGCACTTTTGAACACTATGATAAGCATCCAAGAGACTGTTTTAAAGAGTATTCAGAACAATTCTGCTTAAGCATAAGAAAAAACTCCTAGGAAGATTCATTTCTACTCACCCAGATTTCCACTGACTCACTATGTAACTTCCTGAAAACATCATAGATATATTCTGTATATTCTATAATTTTCCATTTGTCTAAGGTAAAAATAATTCTCTCCAAAATAAAAAACTGCCCTGCCCAACCAACCTATGAACAGCTAACCATTTTAAAAACTCACTAAAGAAATAGTCCATATAGTGCTAGACTACAGCCAGTTTCTCTATATCAGCAGAAATCTTAGTTCATACAACTATTTCTTTTTTATGGTGAATATATTTAATTCCAGATAGTCAAGAACATCAGTGCAAGCTTAGCATAATTCCCCAGTATCCAATTCAGTGACATTCAGGATTAAGAAGCACTCTGTAGGCCCAAGGTTTTTTCCACTCACAAAAACCACAGAACCCAGAATATCCCGCAAACCCAGAAAACGCAATTCTAAATTATATTGGCACAATGGTGAAACCAGAATTTTACAGCCCAAAAGTCATTGTGCTTCTGCTTTTCCTATAAAGCTACACCCACTTCTACCTCTCATTACCCACTGTCTCATTCAAACCCTTTTCTCTTCTTCAATAGTCTGTATCACCTCATATGGTCAGCACTCTGTCAAAGGCTATAGGTCAAAGGGGAGCTGGCAGTCACCTTCCCAAGGCACAGCACAACAGCACCACAGCCCTCACAGTTCCTTTCAGGAGAGGAAATGAAATCTTGAAAACAGAAAGGAAAGCCTGACAAACACACTGGAAAAGAGCTATGATCAAATAAAATGTAATTGAACAAAAAAAAAGAAAATTAGCAAATTGAGTAACTACAATCAAATGGACCAGGATGAAATGAGGTGCAGTGAAAAGGGCCAAAACACACCAAAACTAACCTCACAGATGTTGCAAAATCAGGGGGAAAAAACAAACACAAAGACAGAACATTGAGGGGAAGGCATGAATGAAATGGCATGGATACTGAAAAAAAAAAAAATATCTTCACTGAGGGGAAAACCATCAAAAGGCACGGGATGCCATGAAGTGCAGGGGTATGGACCAAAGCTTGCCAAATTGACCCTCATTGAAATTGCAAGATTTCATTTCCTTGCCTGAAAGGATCTGATATTGCCTCCTGTGTACACCTATCATGCTCAGAGCTCTTCTCAGAGAGAGGGCAGAACTTGGCCCTTGCAACCCTAAGGGGAATTTACAGGTAGATAAGTGCCCAAGTTCTTTTAGTAATACAATGACTAGGGAGTTGCAAAAGGTAAAATTTGAGTCATAGGTCCTACGGGGATTTACGGCATTAAGATATTTGACATCAAACACTTCATTTAATCATGGTGAGTAACATGCCCCACACATTCTACACAAGCTCCCAGAGACATTTTTCAAGTGTCCAAGGCTGTTACTATTACACTAGAGCTAGAGATTACCTTTTCACCCCTCCTTCTTGACCTCTGTACCATGCTCACACATTCTGTGCTCTGGTGAGAGCTAGAAATTACACCAGCTCCAGTCATATTCAGATTTTCTTTCCACCACAGAAACTACATGCTCAGCAGCACGAAGTCCCATATTTTCCTGCCTGCAGCTGCAGTAATACTGAACAAACATTTCAATTACTTTACTACTCCAGAGCAATACCTGAATATTATTATACCAACAATGTGAATTTTGTTTTAAATTTATATGCAACTGATATACCAAAAGCTATTTTTCAGTGAAAACAAAGAGAATAATTTCATATTTAATAATATTTACTTCTCACTTTAAATATGTAATCATTTTTAGATTGATGCCTAATAAAAATTTATTATATTTCATTATTTTTACTCAAGACTTCCATTAAAACAACATTGAAATGGTCAGTTGCAATGCTTAAGCCTAAGTATAACAATGAGCAGGACAGGGAACATTTGAGGAAAAACCTTTAGCACACATGAGAAATTCCATTGGTTGTAGGGACTTGAAGAGGAACCAGCCTCTTCATGCTTCAAGAAAATAATTAAGACTGCCCAAAAAAGAAGAACAAGTAAAGTGAGGGAGGAGAAAATTAACTGAGCATAGAAACAGGAAAAAGAGGAAGGAAAGCAAGCAAGCAGCCAGAACAGTAATGAAAATCTCACTTGGTAACTGTGAGAGAATTGCAAAGATTAAACAGAGGTGAAACAGAAAAGTGGGCTTTAATTTGTCCGGTTCATTGTGAACTCCAAGACTTTTTTTTACCTTCCCCTTGCAAGGTCTTTTATTTTCCCCAACTGTTAAGGTCTCTTGCACTGTTCTTTATTTTTAAAAAACCAAGTGCTTCCTGTCTTTCCACATAAGTAATTATTGCTACTCTGTTCTGCTGTATTTCCAAGTACTCTTTTGTTTTCCTTTTTCCCAAAAGTGAGATTGCCAAAACCTCTGGGAACACCCCTTTTTGGCTTTCCCCTAAAACAGGATAAGCTCCTCCCCTAGAAATAACTTACACCTCTGACCTACTGAGTCTTGAAGAAAATGTGAAGGTGTGGCTCACTCCAAACACTGGATCCATTCTGCTGAGCATTACATGGACAAATATATTATTCATTTCCTTGTTGGTAAGGCCTGCCTCTGACCATGGGGGAGAGATGGCAGGAAAGCACACCCAAAGGACATTCAAAGGGATAAGGAGGTTGAAACATTCCTCCTGTTTCCTCTAGACTCTCCCACAGCTTTTCTCTAAAAGCTTAATTAAAACCAGAATCTAGTTCAGCAAACAATTAATTGCTTTCATCACATTATATGACAGGAATGAATATTTCATACAACAAAAGACTTTGAGTATTTATTTACACCCTATTGTTCCTAAAGATTTGGGCACATGCAGACCCAAAAAATCCTGTAAACTCAATCTGTTTTCAGTTGTACTGAAGATTTAACTGTATTATGTTTTAATCACAGCAAGAGAATAGACACAAAATTAGGAGCCTGTAAAAAAGATAGGCTTAAATTATTCTTTCATTCTTATAACTGTATTCTTTCGTTCTTATAACTGCTTTAAAATATGTATCATCAGGACACTGAAGCATACTCTAGGTACCATCTTCAACACCTCTAACCAGCCAGACCAGATTCTTTATGGATAATTTTTCTTACCTGTACAGTAGAACTGCATTCCCCAGCCGCCCTCAAAGAGCACTCAAGACACAGAGATAAAGTATGTACTTGGTACAATTACAATAAGGTAAAATACCTACCATAGCCCCAATGAAAAAAAGGGAAAGTAAAGGCATGCCACTGTGAAGCCTATTTTTTTCATGTTTCTTTGTGAAAATCTTCCATTTCTAAGGTTGTACCTGTAGCCTTTACACAACATGAGCTGACATGAAAAAGCTCATACCCAAATCACTACTGCTGTGTTTACACAAGTCCAGAGATAGCTTTAAATAATTAGAAGAGCTGCTAAGGTATTACAGCTACCAAAAAAAAAAGGATTTTTTTAATTCTTTCAAAAGTCTTCCTAAATTATAACGAAAAAATCTTCATGCATGTTTTAATAAGTGCTCCAAAGTCTGTGATGGATACATTAAGAAAACCAAGAAGGTTTAGAGTGATTTAATCCTGAGCTACAGTCACTGTACAACTACTGGAAAACATTACCCCTCTTAAGTGGACTCAAATCAGTGTAGCAGTAGCCCATGCCTTCCATTCAAGTTGCAGGAGAGGATACAGACTGATTTGGTACCTCTATTTTTATGTTCCTCTATTTTATATTCCTTTTGTGGGGATGTGTGTGAGAAAACTTCATGTTTTAGTAATGGTTTATTACTACAGTAGTTATAATAAGCAGAAAACTATGGTATTAGCTATGAAGAATTAGTTTACTGTCAGTTGGATAGTTAGGATTCTGTGTAAGTCCTTGGATAAAGCAACAGTACAGGATTTTTGATCAACTCTGCAGGATTTTGCAAGTTGTAACTTGCATGAAAAGATGCTCTTTCACAGAGCTCCACTAAGCCTACCTGGTTACTCTGGGAGACATACAAGGGCTACAAAGCATCTTCCCGTGCATGCCAGCTACAAATAGACACTAGAGCAAGTGATGAGCTGAGCAATTTCAGCACAAGGATGAAAAAAGGAACTAGGCCAGATCCAATCTGAAGAGTAAATCATTAACACAAGCCCTTTTGGTAAGTGCTTCATCCTATGACTAGCTGAATTCTGATTTCTAAAATCAACACAGCAGAATAGAGGGTGTTGGGCTAATGACTCTGTTTACTTACATTATAATCACACTTATTCAATGCATGGTTAATGACTAAGCACACAGTATATCTAAAAAGCCCAAGGACACGAGGTACCAAGGTTCTGCTTCATTGTTACTTTGGAGCCTAATGTACTTGGTGTCAGTTTGATTGGATGGCTTCTCACAAATCTCCAAAGCAGAACAAGATTTAACCAAAGCAACTGTATTTTCTCTTGCTTTAAATCTAGGGAAGATACTATTCCATCTCAACAGAACTTGAAGACTCATAGCAAAATGTATTGTGGAGATTATGTGAGTATAATTGTTTGTTCTCTAAAATCTTCCAAACTTTTTCATTTCTCTTGAGTTGTTGTCACATGTTGGTATCCATTTCCCTTCACTGCTAGAAATTAATCTTAGGGGAAGATAATTTATCAATGATTTAGGTCTAATCCTGGTGTTACCTATGTGTATATATATATAAAGTCTCTGAAACAAAAACTAAAATAAGAATTATCAGTTCCTGTCTCATGATTCTAGACCTTTCAAGAAAAAGCAACGCAAACCTCCTTGTGAGGTCCTTTAGGTGGGTTTGCACTAAGCTGCTAAACAAGAAGATAAATTACATACTATCACCCAACTGTATTAAAGATATAAATGTGAATTTTTCAGAAGATACTCAATTCTGCCACTGTTGGGGGGGGGTTCTAATTTGACAAGACTATCTGTAGTTGCATAAAGTAACTAAATAGCTTTATCACATCTAAAAATTTGTTTTGTTCATAGTGTGAAAAATATTTTAAAGTAAAAAAATGCTACCTCTACAAGAGCCACAACACAGGAAGAGTTATCAGTGATTGTTCCCTATCTAAAAGCTGTACAATATATTAAATGGCTTCACTAGTGCTCTTTGAGAGAAAATGAAATTTTAAATCTTCATTCTGGAAACTGTTGTAGTTACTATTTCATGACAACAAAATATGAAATTTCTCTCTGTACCTGACATACTGATCATCAGGTTCTCTAATGATTTTCTTTCAGTTATTAGTGACATGAATAATGATTTGTTCCTTTCAAAGGCTTTTTACACATACATTCCCAACAAACTTACAAATCAATGTGGAATTTCCAAAAGAATAAATATTTTTCCCTTTCTTATTTTAATATAAAGTATAATTGACTAATTATTCCAGTCTTTCCAGTAAAGTATTTCTTCTGATAAATTATATAAATAAAGCATATATTTGTTTTTCTAAAGTGATTGCTATTGAATCAGGATTAGCAATATATTCCGTTTTCTGCAATTTGGGATCTTGCATCCTTAACTAGATGCAAGACAGTTAAGAACTTAAGAGACTTTCTTCTTAGTTTCTTCTTTTCCCCTCTTTTAGTTACAGTGATTTTGTAATCTATTCCTGATAATTTAAGGACGACAGAAAGAATACTACATCTTAAAAAGGTAGTAGATCAGATTCTGTTGGAGAAGACAAGAAATACAGTTTCTTTTCTTCTACTGATTTATTGCAACCAATTACATTTAAATAATTGACACTGCATCTGTATATAATATTTTTTCTAAAACTAATGGCAGTTTCCTTATAAAATAACTTAGAGAAGAAATATTTTAAAGTCATTGCAATTGGCAATTATCATATGTACAATAACAATGCAGTATATTTTGATAGCATTATAAAGAAAATCAAATAGATAAGAATTTTTTACTGTGACAAATGTTTGCAATGGTATGAAGCTTAATATAATGTAACTATTACATATTAGGCTACTGAACTACTTGAGCAGAGGGGACACAAGTTTCTAATTCTGATACACTGAATTACATCAAAATACTCCAGAATAAATGGTTTTAATATCAACTCTCTATTCCCTCTTCTTCTAAACATAAAAAGGCATGCTGATAAAGCCTTTTTTTCCCCATCATCACAGAAACAAAAAAGCAGAGAAGCAACTGTAGACAATGGGGAGTATAGCAGTCCCAGGAAAGACAGAAAAACCTGACTCCAGGCTTTCTCTGAAAAGTATTGGGATGGATTCCCAGGTTAGGTGAATTTTTACTGTTTATTCCAATTCCCATGCATTATGGAATGGAAAGGGAGAAAAATTAGGTATTTCTATGGGCTGGATCCTAGGAACAGACTTCCCTACTGAGGCATCCAGACAGAATGAGGACATGTAAGGCAGAGCTGCATGTAAACATTCTCCCCTGAATGCTGCTGGTATTTAAAGAGCAGTTTGGTCATGGAGCAGTTGCAGTTTCCTTTGAAGAGACTGAGCAACAAAATAGCAGAAAAATCACTCTAGCAAACCTCAATCAAGGAAACAGGGCTTACACAGGACTGAGTGGTGAGACCATAGCATTAATTGCTTCTCTACTCTTCTTAAACACTATTCTAGATTCCAAAAATGTCCTAGAAGTACACTTTGGACTTAGAGATATTTTTCAAGGAATTCCAGAACTTTGAGTATACCATTAATTCAGAAGCATAAGAAAAATAAAAATAATTCAGAAGTATTACTTTCTAAATGTGCTTTCTTCTTTAAGATGATCTTCTTTATATTTTACGCTACCCATATCAGTAATTACGTACCTTATCTGTGAACAATCAGATAGGATGGAGTCCTTCAAGATCACCAATGATATACAAACTGTTAACAGCAGCAGCCCCGCCAGATTCAGCAAGTCAAGGCATCATCCTTATTAGAGATTACACACAAAAAAATACCACAATATAAAAAACACCCTATAATAAATACCACAGGTAAAACTTTCAGAAATGAGACAAGATAACATCTGTGACCTCTCTGAATACATATACAAGGAGAGATGGAAGGCTTTGGAGAATGCATTTACTATGTTTAGAAGTATCCCTTCCACTACTGTATCATATTATAGAAATTAAATGAAACACATACAATAAACTCAAAACAAATCAAAGTACTCATGAAATTTTTATTTAATAAAGTTGCACTCCAATTATATCTTTGCAAAAGTACAGCTAGCTCCTAGCATGTGGTTAGCTAATAAAGAAAACATTTTATTTTAGCAGACATTCCCTATAGGAAATATTCAGACAAAGGAGTCTGACTTCAATTGCTTGTTATCGGCAGAATGACTTACTGAATAAATATTATTAAAAGGTTGTTCGTACTTCAGAATGCTTTTCCATCACAAGACTGAATTGCCTGAAGTTTGCACATCATAATTTGATAAAAGCAACCTCACCTTTTACTGATACTTTTATTGAACTGCTTATGACTTTGGTCAGAAAAAGCTGTAGCTTTCTTGCTTTAGCAGAGAAGGAAGGTAAATTCCAAGTATCATTTTCCAGAACCATTATAAATTTTTCCGACCCTTTCTAATCTTTTTCATTGTTCTGGTTCATTCCACCAACACCACACAAACCTGTCTGCTCAGCTTAATTTTGAATCAGTTTCTTACAGGAGAGTTAAAAGAACATATGCAAAGCCAGAGATATGTATAGAGTGCCCACCTGGGCTACCTCTGTAGAGGCAGATCTGCAGTTTTGAACATGAG
Source organism: Zonotrichia leucophrys gambelii (assembly GCF_028769735.1). Lineage (NCBI taxonomy): Eukaryota > Metazoa > Chordata > Aves > Passeriformes > Passerellidae > Zonotrichia > Zonotrichia leucophrys. Next base: position 19,486,031 of record NC_088173.1, on the reverse strand, counting down.
GGTATCCTGAGATTAGAGAGAGGAATAAAGATCTTAACTAAAAAAAAAAAAAAATATCACCGAATCACCTTTGGAGATTTACTTGCTTTATAAAGTGCTTTGACACTTTGTGAGAAAAAAAGCAAAATTTTTTTTTTCCTCCTGAAAAACATATCCCCTTCACTAGGATGCTGCAGAGGAAAGACAGTATGAAAACCATTTTTCCATGTTCACATACAGCAGTTTGTCTAAACTAACTCACAAAAAGGCTAAATTGCTCTTGGAAATTACTCTCCTCTGATGCTTTTTTAAAGCCATGTTCTTTGTTGTGCTGAATTCTAATCTTGCAATGAGAGCTACAGCGAAATGATTAATGTATTGTGAGGGATGCTAGAATCCAGATATCAAAATTAAATTGTACAATTCTTCACATCCTTTCAGTGATTGCCCCCATTTCCAGAACAGACATTTCCCCCATTTTCTTCAGAAAATTTGTCTATTTGCGAATATTCAATCCACCTGTTCCTAGCTGTAACTTTGAACTTTATAATGAATTTGAATCATATTGGTAGAGGAATGCAATCTCTTATGAAGCTTTGTGGAAACACTGTTCACACAGTGAACAGTGGGGGGTGAGGAAACTGAATTCTATTACCAGTTAAAAATCTGTTACCAGCAGTTGAAACTCAATAGTCATTTATTCCATCGCCTTAGCATTGGCCAAATAATACGTTCAGACTTTGGACTCAGTCATGGGACTGAGTCATATTTTATTTAGCCAGTGGTTGTCTCAGAAAGGACCCCATGGCTTGTTCCTAGATGGAACAAGGTGAGGAAACAAACTGCAAGTACATGGTGAAACAGAGACAAAAGAATCAGGAAAAAAAACCCAGCTGTTTTTATCCGCAGTGTTAACAGAACAAGTCAACAGCCCAAGCATAATGCAAGTTCCTTTATCACTCAATCCCACATTACTGAGACTAATGGTTGTTTGATAATGTTTACTTATTTAAAATAATGTTTACTGCAAACATTACTGTTGATTTCTTTATTAGAAAAAAATTATAGAATTATTAGATTGAATAGAGAGTTGGTAGGCCACCTACCCCAGTCTTTGCTCATTAAGGGTAGGAACCAAAAGCTCCCTGAAATCAATAAAAATACTTTCATTTATACTATCTGAAATTAGGATAAAGCTCTCATAGTAAGAATATTAGAGTGCAAAAGTGTCCCTGCTCTTCTCAGCTCCAAAGAAGATTTCTGTTACTTTGTCACAATTTGTTTTACTCGTGTGGATGGGATGGAGAATATTGTATTTAGAGAAATTATATTCAGTGAACATAAACTTCTTCTGACATCACCAAGAAAGCCACAATGGAATTGGCACTTCTGTAGATTTAACTTTGCCATGAGGAGCAATTTCTGCTCATCACTGTAGTGTGCCATCTTAAGGCATGCAGAAGAGAAATCATGAGATCATACTGGTAATTTCCATATCCTTTCCAGAGCTTAGGGAAGCAAAAGATGTTGCAGAAGTACAACAGAAATGGCCATAGACTCAAAACTGGTCATCCTGATGTCAGAGTCCAATACTCTCTCACTAGGTTCTTTCAGTATCTGTCAACCTCAGTTATTTTCTTCTGTTTGTATTGCTCTGTGATTCTATTAAAATTAGTTCTTTTTATTCTTTCTAAGAAATTTGTGAATAATAAGAAAAAACACATGAAATAAACTATCACTGAGAATGAACTGACAATAATTAAATCAGTTCTAAAGCAACTAGAAAAACTGCATTGTCTTCTACATGTCAAGCTCAAAACTATCTCACTTGGCAGTGAGGTAACTTCACTGCTTGAATAAATCACCAGGTTTGTAAGCAACCTATGGATCTCATTCATCATTTCCTCGTTAGTCCTTTCAAATTAGAAATAACATGATGAATAAATATTGAAAACTGTCATGGATACCACAGATTAACTTTGAAATATAAAATAATACTTTTTACATGAGTTTGCAAAGGGATTTACATTTTAAGGTAAACCCCCACCATTTTTTTCCTATTAAGGCCTAACTGATACTAGGGGCAACTTCCTCCAAAACAGTCTGTCTTCCTATGGTCACCTGCAAGCTTAAGTTCTGTTTCATAAATCAAAAGCCACACATCCTGCTCCCCATGAAGCAAAGAAAATTTAAAGTTATGATTATTGGTTTGCAGCAGAATTAGGTATATCATGTTAAAAATGTTAAACACCTCAAAGTCTGCTTTTTCCTTTTGTAGACACAAGGAACAATTCTTCCTGCTCCAAATTTTAACCCTTTAACGGATGCCCAGTTGCTAGGAGGAGCCCTACAGGGAATTTGTGAGTATCTTGACTGATTCTAATGCGAATTTCCTCTTTTTCATAAAGCTCTCATAAAGCATTAGGCAAAATATAAACTCATAAAATTGTTACTGCTTATCTGCAAAGTCTTCAAGGAAACACAAGACACACTGATGATGTCCAAATAAATAGTTTGCATTTACAGGAACTAAGAGTTGATCAAGATTAATCTAAAATCCATACCAACACTTGCAGTAATGAACACTTCATTGAGAAAACAAGAAAAACAGAATTCTGTGTTGCATCACTAGAGTGAGGGCTAAGAAATGAAAGGATTTGAGTTGTAACTTCAACAACTAAGTGTTACCAACGTCTGCTAAGTCTCTTATTCAGTCACAAGAAATAAAACCAGATGGAGAAGAAAGTTTAAAGAATTCATTACCTTCTCAGTAATGAATTCTTAAAAACTTCTCAGTTTTTGCTTTCAGTGTTAGTTCCAAAAATCTTTTGTTCACAAAAGGATTTTTCTCAGTTCTGATTTTTTTCTTTTCCTATTGAACTTTGTTGGTATTGCTGAGGGTCAAGATATAGATTTGATTTTTTTTTTTTAAATCTTAAATGTCTTCCTCACTTTAAAACTGTTCTCTGTTTCAGAGCTTTTATACCCCTTGGGCTTTTCACAAGATTGTACAGCACCAAATCTTGCATGCTGTTTTCAATTTCTTTAATGAAAATGTGAGGACTCAGATTTAATGTCAAGTGAACCACAATAAGCATTATTCATCAAGGGGAATCTAAAGTATCTTTATGACCAAATTGGCTACAGATGAAAAGTTTTAAACATCTTCCTACACTTCAAAGAGTACTTCTAAGATAACATTGATAAAATAGGAAATATTTTAATGTTGCTAATATATGAAAATGTAGAGATTGTATTCTTCATCTAATACTCTAAGTACAAGTACATCAGCCTTAATTTTAACCTTCCTGTCAAAGTACATGGAACAAAGTTGTAATTTAAAGGACAATTGAAAAAATAAATAATTCATCTTCAGAGAAGGTAAAATCACCATATACTTTACAGACACTGACTGACCCTTAATCCTGCACATGGCATTCATTCTTATGAGGATGTTCAGTCACCCTCTGCTGATACTACACAAGTTTTATATTTATATTTTATAATATTTCCTATATCTGGACCATTCGCAGTTTTTACTAGAGAGACCACGGAAGCTGTAAAGATTCCTAGTGATAACTGTTTTCTGAAATGTAAAAAGAAATCATTAAGTACAGTATCCCAACCATTTGGATGCAAAAACAATTTCAAAACTCAAAAATACTTTTCTGAATATGCTAATAATATTTTTAAGCAATAATACTGATTCATTATAGAAGTTTACTAGTAAGTTCTACCTATCAAGCAAACCATCATAGGTAGCCTTCAATAAAATGCTCTTTTTAAAATGGAGTAAGATATAATTTTTAAAACTTCATACAGTTCCCCTGAAATTATAACTGAGTTTATCAACAAATGGTCTAACAAATTTATTATCCTGATAAAACAGATCCCTAATTCTTAAATGACAATTCAATCAATATCAACAGAACACACCAATATTACTTCCAAGGCTCAGCCACAAATCCTGCTACCAGGCCTAATTCTGAATCCTTGAAAGCTGTTTTATTGATGCTTTCAAACGCATTGAGCTGGTGAGAGGTGATGATGCATCTGGTAATAACAGACTGCTTCACCTTTTGATGGTATTACACAAGCAAGTGCAAGACACACAAGCACAGTAATATAACTGGTGTTGGCAAATATTAGTAGGATATTAGTCTCTTGATCAGTTTTTCTAAAAATTAGCATAATGTTCTTAGACAAAACAAGAACAATCACAAATATAAATAATTAACACCAGTTTGTTAATTTAGAGCCTGTGTCATTTCCTTTTCAGGTTGTGAAAAGGATGTGTTGATTGAAATCCTAACTCAGCGTTGCAACTCCCAGCGGCTCATGATTGCCGAGGCATACAGAGACATGTATGGCAGGGTACGACAAACACTTGGTGCTTTTATTGCTTCTTTCCCTCTGTGCAGCTGGCAGCCCTTCTCTCAGGTCACTCACTGGAACCACGAGCCTGTCAGACAGCTGGCTGGCACAACAGGTTGGCACACAACTGCTCATTGGCTATTGATACCTCCGAGGGTATCACCTTGTCATTTCTACAGCAGAAGTGTTGTCTGCCACACAGAGTTAGAAAAGAGCGGGGAAAGTTCCTTCTTCTACAGGCCATTCTTCTCTATTGACCAACCTAAAATATCTGAACAGACTTTCTTCCTTTATGTGCTTTTTTGGAATAAATAATAAAATAGTATTGTAACCAAAGAAAAACACCACACACAAGAGTTATAGGCTTTTACCTTGCTCACATAATGATTAATGTTCACATCTCAAGCACTGACAGTCTCACACCTCATTCCATATAGTCCCATATGTACATTAAGCACAATAGTCATCTTACCTGCTTAAATGTATGATCTTCGAAAACTGTTTAAAATTTAAGACAAAGTTATTTTTAAAAAACTGTATTTTACCTATATTTACTATATATAACAATGGAATTTTTGCTGAGTTCTTAAACATACACAGAGATATATACCCTCATTCTATTTCCAGATCTATTGTTGCTAACCAAATAACTTTAGGAAAGTTGCAGTGCCTGCATTTTCCTTAGCTGCTACAGCTATACAAGGGCAAAAACAATAGTAACATCCCTTGCAAAATTCTTGTGAAAGTCATGAAAAGTACAGTGTAAAACTAGATACTATTTGATTAAGTTGACTAGACATGCCCTTCCCCTGAAAGAAAGCAGACAAACACCTAGGACAAAATCCAGTTTTCTTCATTTCCTGAAGCCTGTAATACCAAAGGTTCACTGGAAAATTCCTTGCAGGCCAGTGTCTGCTTGCCATTGAATCTATCAGCACAAGTGAGAACAATGAGTTTGCACAAATGCTACCACAGAGCCATCTCCCTTGATTAGGGTTAACTAGAAATGGTTCATTCAAAAACTCCACATTTTATGATGCTTTTACACCTCCAGTTCATTAACCAGCAGAATGTTTGGGTGGTCAAGTTTTCTAGCGACAAGCTTTGTAGCAGCTCTACACTAAAAAACCTCAAAACCACTGACCCCTGAATAAGCTCAAAGACCCATTTACTGTCCTAGAACTGGAGGAAAAAGAGCTGGATTTAATCAGTGTAGTGGGTTGATTTTGTATTGTTACTCATCTCCAGGAGATCAGTGACTTTATTTGGACTGCTAAAAAAAATGAAACACACAATGATTGTGACATTTTAGACATAGCCTTGAATGAATAAGTATATTTTATAGAGACCACAACAATAACTGACAATCACAGCTATCTACCTTCCAGAGACCATGACAATGATAGAAATCAGCACCTAAATTATTAAACCTGTTTTTTCTTTTATGAGATATTTATTAGGTTACCATCACACATGCAAGTCATACAAGGTCAGTGTTAAGCCATGCAATATTCCTAAGTTTTAATGTTACTTATAGCAAACTAAAGTACATCGAGCTACCCCAAAGGTGCCTGGGACATGAAGCACCCAAGCCATTCTTCCCAAGTGTTCATTTATCTCCACCATTGGACAGTCCATCTCTACTCCTTCCATAGCAGCTGGCTGTTTTCTTTTAACATTTTCTCTACAGTGTTTCAACAGGACCTATCACTTTAACAAGGGAAAATATTTTAAAGCTTTGCATCATGTTTTTATCTTTTATTTCTACTCTCTGATACATGATGACCTAGAAATAATACAGTACCACAATAAAGGCTTGGAAATGTCCTTCAGGAACACAGTTACTTCATGTTTACAGAGACCAATTATTGACTTGCTCACCACTAGTCTAACTGGCTCTTCTTTTCAAAACAAAAACATAAAAAAATCAGTAAGCCCCTATGAAAACATATCACCTTTAAATTCACACCTCTTTCAGCCATATGAGTTAACATGAAGTGCTATAAAGGCGGTGGACACAGATCTGATGACCTAGAAGAAAAAAAAAGGACAAAGATGTCAGATGTCCTTTTAAAGAATCACAGTGTCTAAATCTATGAATAATAATAGAAGGGAAAGGCAAGAAAACAGTTTTCATATTCTAGCAATGGGCTACAGAACACACTAAAAAACATGGAACATACTCCAATACACCCACAATTTCAATTCAAATGAATTCATTAGGCACTGGGTACACTTCACAGTGCAAGATTCATCATGATACTCTTGACAGTTCCTTAAAAAAACCTGCCAAGAATGTGATGTATCTTACATTGAGTTGCACCAGTTTGTGCTTTGAAAGAATTTAGCACACATCACACTTCCCTGGCTGCAATTTGTCCCACTGGTTATATTGCATTGAACAAATGCACCATTAGGCAAGCCCAGTTTGAGTGGCAAACATCACAGGACAGAGAAGAGATGTGGCATGGCAACAGCAGTTTTAACCTTCTCAGATCAATTTATGGTGAACCTATCGGTCCCATCCTTTCCCTCTTTATTTCACTTCAGTCTGCCCAATATGGCAGCCACCTGGCCCATTCATTAGACAAATGTAAACTGAGACACATAAGGAGAGAAATATTAAAATTAAAAAGACCTGAACTAGCTGCATGATTCAGAAATACAAAGAAGTTTTAAGATTCCTTCTTACAATTAGGCTCCAAGGATTTCATGTAGCAAAGATGATTAGGAAATTATAATAGTGACAACTTAGAGCTGTCTTATTTTTTTCCAATACTTCCCTTAGTTCTGATTGCAGGAGTAATTTTTAAGTAGTATCCATTTGTATTATTAATTCATTTTCCCATAGGCATGTTGTCAGAAGTAAAATGTCTTAATGAATTAAATTCTACTCCCTGCGTGATTTAGTTGCTGTCAAATGAATCTAAAGTGCATTCACCAAAGACTGTGCATGTTTCTTCATCATAAATTTTATTTTTAATGTGCATGTGTCTTCCTTCATTGCTACTCTAGCTATTAAATTAATTATAACCAGAAATATATTAAAATCAAAGTACAGGCCTGAAAAAAACCAGATCTGGAAATATACTAGTTTATAATGGGAACTGTTTCTGGCATGCCTTTCAATTCAGACAGACTAGAACATGTTACAGGTGTCTAGTGCTGCACACAAAATGCTAAAAAAAAAAAGATCCCACAAGTGTCCTCAATCAAAAACAGTAACTAGTTGTAAGTTAACAAGCTTTTGGCATTTGCAGTGTTATGAAAGATGCTGCTATGAATGGGGAGGATGGGGAGGAAACTCTAATCCATTTCTTAGCTATCTGGCAAGAAAGCACTGAGAAATATGAGGAGGAAAAAAGGGGTCCCATGTTATTAATCCAGCATCTATCAAAAGTAGTGAACTAATTTAAAATGTAAAATATAACCTTGAATTGAAGTACATAACCTTCCAGCTATCCAAAGCTAATATTTTTATGTACTAGGAGCAATACAGATTATTTGTTCTTAATCTATTCACATGGTAACACTAAGAAGAACCAAAAGAAACCACTTGTGTTTTATGAGCTTGATCTTCCAAAGGTGCTTACGCCTCTCAGATTCACACAGGGAATAAATTAAGGGAAGCTGCAGATGCTCTGATGTGATATTCAGTTTTCCAAGACTAAGTAATAATTGCACTTAAACATCTACATTTTCTTCTCTGTTCTAAGAACTGAAAGCAACAATCCATTGTGGCCTACTGGCTTGTGCACCTATTCTCATCTTGCTCATACTAGTAAAACAAGCATGTACTACTTGAACAATTTTTTTTATTTTACTTAATCTTTGCCAAAATTAATCTTTAACAGTTCATCCTGAATCATTTAGGCAGAAAACCACTTATAATTTTTTAAGCTGTCTTAGTAAAGTGTGACTATAGAGATAATCCCGTCTGCGCACTCTCTTTTTCTTTTCAAGGATTTGATAACAGACCTAAAAGAGAATCTCTCTCATCACTTTAAAGAAGTTATGGTTGGCTTGATGTACCCACCTGCATCCTATGATGCCCATGAGCTTTGGCATGCCTTGAAGGTAATCTTTATATTCAGAATGCTTAGAGTAGCAGTCATTAATTAGAGTGCTGAACACATATGATTTTTTTTTTTTACATTTCATTGGTTGATAAACTACTGAAAGTTAGTACACTGGAGTAGTATACTATCACTTAGACCACTAGTCAACAGAAATACAGTGCTATTTCAAGCTTATCCATCAGTGTGCTAAAATCAGCATAAATAATATCTTTGTCATGGAACATACAAAGCCCATTTAACACCCAGGGTAAACTCAGAAAATGAATAAAGATTTATACAGGGAACCATAAGGTGCTGGGTTTTGCAAGCATTTATGTATGCTAGAAACCAAATTTATTTCCACAGCAAGCACCACCTCTCTAACAACCCATACTTCTTTAGCAGAAGATGTCTCTGCAGAAACACTTACAAATTGCTCTGTGACAAAGTGGCACAGCATACTGCACAGTCAAGAGGGCCATGATACACAGAGTATCACCATACAAGTTCAGAAGGCTTTAAGCATTCACCCAGAGTAACACCATACCTCATCTGAAGGCTTCAGGCATCTGCCCATACACAGTACCACCACTCCACTTCAGAAGGCTGCAAGTGTGTGTGCTTTCTGTTCTTCAGCCCAGCCTTTTATACCCTCTCATTGATGCACTGCACCTGTGTGTCCCTTTGGTGGTTGGTCAGTGCCCTGGGCACTCCATGGCTCATTGCTGTCAGTGCTGCTCACCTGCTGCTCACAGCTGCACCCACTGGGGATGAGGCTCGGCCACAGCCCCACTCCAAATGACCACAAACTGTGTGCCTACAACAAAGTAATAGTAACTCCACTGAAGCAGAACTGATTTCCCATTTTGAAGGAAATATTTCCTTGTCTTCCCTGGATCTGAGACTGCAATCCTCACACAACCGAAGTTTGTGAAAAAAAAATAAATTCAAACATCAGGTCATTTAATGGTGAAATTCATTCCTACAGGGCATTGTGAAGACCAAAAGCATAACTTAATTCACAGAGGACTTCAATGTATTCTTTGAAACCAGGCTGATTGCTGGCTATTGAAAATAATAATTCTTCTAAGGAAATTCCTGAATTACCGACTCCTAAAAGACAGGAAGGCATATCAGAGTTCAACATTGTTTTCCTTTTCTTTCCACGGATGTTTGCTACTGTCTGCTGTCACAAGCAAGACAGAGATTACAAGACTTTGAGCAAGATGATTTATCTTGCCAATTTTGAGAATTCTGCCCCCCCCCCCAAAAAAAAAGTTACTAGTTTTTTCTTGTTCTTCAGATACTTAAATAAATTTTTAGAAGTACTGGTATGTCTTTATTATAGTTGGCATTAAAAGGATTGTGAAATATCATTGCTAACAAAGGAATAATGTCTTTCATTAACATTATTGACAAAATTGCCAAGTTTAATTTTTCCTAAATGTGGGTCAAACTTGAATTTTTTTACAGTACTCTCTTTTGACCTGGATTCATATGGCCAAGGTAAAAAAAAACAGCCCATGTGTATCTATGGGCTCTAATGCTCTTCCGTTATTCCAAATGCAAAATATTCATTAACACTATCCACGTGTATGTCAAAAGCAGCAAGTGCACCACATCTTATGACAAGTGAAGTTTATAAAATTAATTCAAACTCTGGGAAAATACAGTGATTTGCAGCACTGCATGAACTCCATGATGCTTTACTTTAATACAAAGTTCTACACTAGATATTGCAGACTATAGCATTCCTAAATAAAATATTTAAAAAAAATATTATAAGAAGAGAGAAGACCAACATAATAACTATGCTCATGTCTACTTCAGATTTCCTGAACACTTGCTAGGGATGTATGCTCAATCTTTGCATCTGATTTCTTTCAGCAAGCAACAATTCTTACTAAAATTCTAAAATTATTCCTATTATGTTTCTGTCAACACTAGTCTTGCTTCATTTCCCACTTGCCAAGGTACATGATGAAATTCAGATTTAGAAATATATTTGAAATATATTAAAGTAATTTGAACAGGTAGGTTATGCAAAAGTACACTACAGAAACTGCTATTATTTTGTTATTTCTAATAAGGACATCGCTGCTTTCTTCTAAAAATTGGGGTTTCTACTACACAACATCTTTTCATATTTACTTCTTTCCATACAGGGAGTAGACACAGAAGAAAAATGCCTAATTGACATATTAGCCTCAAGATCAAATATGGAGATCTTCCAGATGAAAGAAGCCTACCTGATGCGTAAGCTGTTTTACCAAGTGCAGAGTAGCAGTTGTACTATGTGTGTTCTGGAGGTATTAGCACACCCAAAAGAACACAACTACAAAAATACAGTACAGACCAGTACAGCCTGGTTCCCTCTCCACAGCCTCTCCCACACCTACATACAAAAGGCTGAAGCAATGTGGGGGTGGGCAGGCCAGTGGGGACAGTGGCTGAGGGCCCCCAGCAGGGCCAGATGGATGTGCCAGCCTATTGAAGTGAAGGGAGACGACGCATCTTAATTGATCAGCATCGAACTCCAGTTTATTGATTCACCAGGCATATTTTATAACAGTGTTAATTAAGCTCATACATATTGCAAAATCTGAGCTCATCATAGGTCACAAATTTTTGTTTTCAATACCTGTGATTTGTTATTGAAACCAAGATTTGTGTTCTCACCCTGATAAGAATGGTTCTCAAAACTTACTTTTACTTTCCCACAACAGCCAAAGATAGAATGTTTACCTGTTATGAGAAAACTGCCTGAGAACTCTGCTGTTTACAGAAACGTGCCTGGGAAACAGGCTTGAGAATTAGCTGCTTACAGCTGCCTTTTACTTTTCCATCAGCTGTATATTTTCATGGCCTTTTTTCCTTCAAGCTATGTCTGAGCAAAATTCTCCAACACCAGCCCCACAGCCAGGTCCTTGTAGAACCTGCCCAGGTTATACTGGAATAGACTAAGCCTATTTATCCTTTATTTGATAATCTTCATTTGTACTATTCAGAGCATGTTCATTTGTGATTTAAGATTATATGGTTTTGGTTTAACCTAGAATATAATTCTGATCTTCAACAAGATATTGATTCTGAGACTTCGGGTCACTTCAGAGATACACTCATGAACCTTGCTCAGGTACTGTAAAAACAAGAACTGTGACTTACATTTCCAAAAGATTCATAATTACTTTCAATAGTATTTGATAAGTTTTACATTTTAAGGTGACTGTGATTAAAGCTAGTTCAATAGGGCTGCACTTTTAAACAAGAAACAGGAGGGAAGCTGATGAAGAGAAACTGAATTCCTTCATCTACTCTGACTTAGACTTTGGATATCAGATGGAAGCAAAGGTAAACAAATTATTTTATAAATTCCCCTTGGTATTCACCTGCTGACCCTTTGCTCCATCTGTCTCATCTCAAAATGTGTCTACTTGCATGAACAAATGTGACTGTCATTTTTAAAAGCATATGTTTTCTCCATTATCAGAAAACATCATAAACCAGTCAAACATTATGTGAAAATAGAGATATATTCACATTTGACCAAGAAATAAAGAATTAAAGAGTTCACTGCTTAAAATATAATGCCCTTTGCGCCATTGCATATGCTAAATCACAAAATGCTAGCCCAGAAGAAAAGGAAGTATCACTTTGACATACCAACTTATGCAGTTTTTTACCAGTCTGTAGTTTATACAAGAGAGTGTCACCCTTGTCATTCTCATTGCAGTCACTGTGCTTGTTATCTTTAGAATTTTTTGTAAACCAGAGTAACAAATAATAAAGGACTGCCATAGAATTACAGCATACATAAGGTGTATCTGTACTTTTAAATATGTGTATGTCTGAGGAAAAACTTCTTACACAAATTTGAAATAACATTAGGCTTCACTGAAGTTAAAAAGACAGAAGTTTCAAAAGCAGAAGCTATAAACAGAAATATTTTTTTTCTCATGCTGGATGTTTTTTCCCTAATAATGAAAACTTTTCCTTGCTTAAAAATGAAGAGCAACCTTACTTAAGCAACCTCACTTCTCATAATTATTAAAACCATGGGACATATTTACCTGTCAAATGAACCAAATTTAAAAGAATCTCTGATTATACATTACTGCTCCTCATTTTCTTAAACCCTAGGTATTGATAAAGAAGCCTAAAATCAGAAATTTTGTGGCTAACAAAATCTGCTATTTCACTCAAGATAAGAAGAGTTGTAGGAAATTTCAACTTGACTCAGTTATGAAGATTGTTAGTCAAATCACTCATGCTTGCATATTAGCTTATATTAAAACTCAGTGATATTCCATTAAAACATACCCTTTCTAATTCTATAACCATGGAACATTTCCAGTGCATCCTTCAATGCTTTCTTGCATAAAACCTCTGCTTTGATTTCTATTAAATCAAACTACTGAGACAAGTAAACATGCTCCACATATGCAGAGCAAACTATTCAATTGCTATAGTATTGTATTTATGGTTTTCGTGTCCAGCCTGAGCAGATCAGATTATATTAATCATATAGGTTATGATCCTTTCTAAGGAAATTAACAGAGATAAAAGAGTTTCAAATTCAGGCTAACTAATATTCTAGTCTAAAACAAACAGATTTTATTCTAATTCTCTTTTTTTGGGTACTAACTGAAATATGATAATTTTCTACAATTTTAAACATAATTACACAAATGTTACTGGAGAAAGTGGGCATTTGACTCATGTAGAGTATTAGTACAGTTATTTTATTGTACACTGCCCTGTCTTTATTCCCTTGTTTTCTTGTGTATGTAATTTTATGCAGCCATTTCATCAAATTCCCTTCAGATAATTTATCCTACTACTAGAAATTTCACTTAGTGAAATTCTCATCATTTAATTAACATGTAAATTAACATTTTTAACAAAAAAGAACTATAAATAAATCATTCTACAAGCTGACAGCCAATACCTAATTTTAATCCTTCCCTTCATATGTAACACAACTGTAAATTGTAAACAAAATTGCTTCAAGCACATATTATTAAGGCAGAAAATACATGAGCTCCAGATTTTTCCAAGTTCTGCACACAAGGCTGATTTGTATCTTTAGAAGATGACTATGGTTATAAAAGCAATTCCACAAGTAGCATGTTCTTTTCTTTTTCTGACTATATAATTCAGAACATAGCGTGTTTACTAAAGAATTTAGCTTGGTTTGTGTAACTGAAAAGCTAGTGCATGTATGTGAATTTTAGAAATATTCTTTTGGGGTTTATGTATCAAAGTTGTCAAACCATTTCCTAGCTCTGGATCTTAATTTTAGACAATTATGAGCAAGCAAAATCTCTATTATTTTATGAGCTTGCTCTATGGTTTGTGCAGGAAGAAAAATACATTGAGAAAAGATTTTTCTGGTAATATGAATATTGATAAGAACTAATCAGTATGGCAAATGTTACTCCTATCCTTATTTTCCCCTCAGAGTTGCATATTAGAGTAAACAATATAACATCCATAATTCTGAAAATGGTGGTGGGATTGTGGTGGTCAGGTAAAAGATTTAAAATAGGACTAAAAATGGGATAGGTTTATCTACTTCCCCCAGTTTTTCATCTCACAAGACTGTTTTTTATTCCAGAATTCCTCTCATTAAAGAAATTTAAGACATAATGTGACAACTTGAAGACATTTGCAAATTCAACCATGCAAAACACTGATCCCACCTAAAGGCCTATATATGTTACCTCAAGAAATTCAACACAGCTTCATACACAGAGAACGTTATATTCCTACAGTGGTTTAGGATTTAACTTTTGAAGAATATGTATCTCTTTTTTCCCTCAGGGAACAAGGATGGAAGGATATGCAGACCCTTCTACAGCTGCTCAGGATGCAATGGTAAATATGCTCAGATGTGATGTTCTCAAACATTAAAAAAAAAAAAAAATAACAGAAAACAAATGTTGAAAAGTGATTAAGGATTTACTTTAAATATTTTGCTTTTTTTGTTTTTTCCATTTTTCTGATTTATTAGATTCTATGGGAAGCATGCCAGCAGAAGTCAGGCGAACACAAAAACATGCTGCAAATGATTCTCTGCAACAGGAGTCAGCAGCAGTTGTGGATGGGTAATCCAGCAGTTCAGCTGTTTGAATATAGAGTGTAAAGGAAAAATGTGACTTGCTGAGAAAGCCATGCTTTGCATACCAAGACAGTCAGTGTGCAGCAGGACATTAGCCTGAAAGCAAGTGTGAACTGTTGCAGCTCTCAGACTTGCACTGATGTGAATGGCAATTTGGAAGTAATGCAAAACTGAACTTTGCCCGATGACTACTGACAGCTGTAGACAGAACAGACAGGCATCAGGATGCCTAATAACCCAGAGAAGAATGCATTACCAAAAAAAGGCAAATGTTACAGCTGCACTGAGTCAACACATGATAAAACAGGATAAGGGAGATTTTTCTTAACTATTTTATCCATTTTTCTTAAGGAACTCTTACGAGGGAAAACACTTAGGGAGAGCTGGAAAACATTTCAACAAATGTTTGCATATGAAAACTAGAATGTGTGGTAGCTTTTCCCCAGAAGTTTCATAGAAATTTTTGGTGGGAGCACTTCAGTGTTCACATCTGCTCTCCAGCAATGAACATAAACACATAAACACATAAACACAAGGGCCATTTTTATTAAAAACAGGAAATCAGACATAGCTACAGAATGCAGGAAATTTATGTGAGCTTATCCAAATCTTCCATTGTAGAAAATAAACCCATTTCACCTGGTGGCAAGTTTGAGTTTCTGCTCTGCAGTAGACAAACAGTCTGTCTGCTGACTAGTTTATCACTGTGCAGCCAATGTATTTTTTACTTCAGCCTCCAACAGTAGCTTAGGACTACTTTGCTATCACAGATCAACAAATTCATTCAGCTGATGATGACAGGATTAACACACCTGCTCTATGCTCTGCTCTCCTCCTGAGATCTGAGGGCCCTGCCTGTACTGCAGTGCTCCATGAGTTCTACAGTCAGCAGAAGAAGAATTTTCCTCCTTCCCTAATGGAGAAAGCGCAGCCTGGATGTTTGCGTGTGTGCCTGTCTGCACCTTGCAGCGCGCGTGCGCGTCACGCCACTCCTGGCTCCTGCCACCTTCCACAGCCTTGCCAGCTGCAGCCAAGCCAAGCAAGGAAGTGCCTTACTAGCAGGACGCTCTTACCAGTGTCAGAAACAGATGTTGCTAGATATGTGGCATGCACTCATTTTATACTCCAGGCTGAAGAATCCAAGGGGGAATGTCCTAGAAGCCAAGTTTCAAGCTACTCATTTAGGTTGCCTGACCTGGGCAATATAAACATAATGAAACACTGAGAATAATGAAGGTAAAAAATAAACTCAATAGTTATAGTACTGGGGAGAAGCAAGAAAAAAAAAACATAAAATGCAAGTTGATCATTATGAATGAGCTAGAATAAAACAAGATCTTTTTTCCACCCCTCCCCCCCAAGTTTTCCAGGAGTTCCAAAATATCTCCGGGCAAGACATAGTAGACGCCATTAATGAATGTTATGATGGATACTTTCAAGAATTACTGGTTGCAATAGGTAATGTAAAGGTATTGTTTTTACTAGCAGCAATCTCTTAATAAACTCTAGTATATTATCTCTTGTGCATTAAGAATACTATTTTTCTGATATTTTATCCACTTTAATCTCCTATATTATGCAATTAAATTTTCAGAGAAAATTAGAAAAGAATATTTTAACTACTTTCCCCTGTTAGTGTAAATCTAAAAATGTATCTATGGAGCACTAGCTTCTGACTGAGCACAACTAGTATGTACTTTATTTGATAATAAATTTTGTGTGATAACTGCATTTGCAACTGATTGTACATATATTAAATAACCAGCTATGTTTTCAGGACTTTGGTGGTATATAAACTAGTTTCAAGCTCTATGTACATTTATCTTTCATTTATAGAGTAAGGATAGAAATATTCCTACAAATAGAACATGTGAGTATATTCACTGATATTTAATAGGCCTTTTGAAGCAACAGCAATGAAGATCTACCACCAAACTTTCAAAATTATAAATATGGTTGTATTAGTGAATATTGGTAGCTTAATTTTAACCTGAGGCATGGACAACACTACCCAGATTTTCATTTCAAGGAGCCCAAAGCCTAAAGAAAGTATTTTATAATAATCTTCTGTTTACCTGTTGCAATTCTTCCCTCCTAGTTCTCTGCATTCGTGACAAGCCTTCCTACTTTGCTTACAGGCTTTATAATGCAATTCATGTAAGTAGTCATTCTACCTCACGTTTCCTAAACATAAGATTCCCTTATTTTGTTGGTTTTGTTTCTTTGTTTGATTGATTATTCTAAAACCAGTACTTACAAATCAGTCTCTTCAATCTTTAAGGGGTGACTGTGTGTTTTAAAACTGTACCTACATAAATTTCAAAGCAGTGGTGCCTAAGCAACTAAGCAGCAGAAGTGCCTAAGCAGTAGAAGTACAAGTTTAAGTATTTAGACACCTTAAAAACTATCTGTCTGGTAACTGTCAATTTTTTTTTAATTGAAGACATTTTTCTTTGCATGGAAACTCCCCCTGCTGTGCAGAACTCAATGTGCATTATTCTTACTATATAATTTTTTGTCTGTAGAGATTTAATAAGTATGGCTAAAACTTAAATAATAAATTAATGTTACATGAAGACAATTATATTTCTTTGTAGGGCTTCCTGCAGATTCTTTTATTTTTTAAGTGCTAACTTCTTTTGACGTTTTATTGCCACTAGATGTCCCCATTCCTCACAGAATTATATTGTGAAAATTTATTTAGAAACAGTTAAAATAAAACACATCTGAACAAAACCAATATAAATTCTAAAGCTATGGTTTAAAATCTCACAGAATTCACATGAGGCAGCAGTTTTTGTGAAATTTATTACTGGCCTCATTATAGTTTGAGTGGACACTACAACAACAGTCAACTGCTACTCAAAAACTGAATTCCTAGGAATACTGACAAAAGTTTGTCATATTTTCCTTTTTTAAAAGTTTCAGTGCATGGACAAACCACTGACATGGAGGGACTCCTTGTTACTCAGTTACACGAATTCTATTATTTGAGTACATGAAAACTCAGTAGAATAAAACCCTTGGACTCTTTTAACATCTAGGATATCTTTATGGGTATTTTCTTCTCTCATTTTCTTTTTTCATTTTAGGACTTTGGGTTTCACAATAAAACAGTTATTAGGATTCTCATTGCCAGGAGTGAGATAGACTTGATGAACATACGCCAGCGATACAAAGAGAGATATGGGAAATCACTCTTCCATGACATTAAAGTAAGCTTTTACAAACTTCTGCATTTATTCAGCACTGCTATCACACAGACTGTACCACTCTGTTTAGCCATTTGCTTTAAAACCAAACAAACAAAAAAGCAAAGTGTAAAAACAATAGCACAATTTCAGTGCCTCAGTTTGATTTGAGTAAGTGCGAAATTAATTCTCAACTCATTCTCTGTGATTTTATCCCTCTCCAATGCAAGATGTGTTTATAAACAGGGCATGACAGTGTGTGCTGAGCAAGAGCTTGTATGAATGGTTTCCACACTAATTGAGAACATCTTATCTCATGTTGATCTGTAAGGCTAGGCTGCTACCACTTTTGTGCAAAACTAAAGTAAATATCTGGTTTTATCCTTGTGCTTAGGTATCCAGGTGCTTCACAAACCCTGTTCCTCTTGTACTCCTGGTCTGCATCTTAAAAAAAAAAACTTTGAATGTGTTTAATTGTAAAAAAAGTACTCTTGCTGCGACACTACATTTTTATGTCACTGTAATCCAACTGCAAGATGTGCAGCAACTTTATGAAATTGGTCATGAATTTTTGGTATTGAACTTGAGAATTAATAAACAGATTTGATCCAGCCTTTCAAAGATAGATGGTTTCTAGGTGCCCAAGCAACCAAAGGCCATGGCAAGTGAAATTTTAAAAAAATCTCAGCCTAGAATTCTTATGAAAACAATGTAATGTTTTACAGAACCTCATAATAGTCTAGTTCTTGTCACACACAAAATAAAAAAAAATTTCAGAAAATGTATAGTCACCAAAATGTTGATTTTTTTTTTTTTTCTTTGCAGCATTTTGCTTCAGGGCATTATGAGAGTGCTTTACTTGCTATCTGTGCTGGTGATACAGAAGATTATTAAGAAGATGCGCTCAGAAGGCTGTGCAAACCTATTTTAGATAGAAATTGAAACTATATGCAATGCACTAACTCTAAGAGATTCCTATTTCATATAACAAAACAGCAAAATTAGTAATGTACATTTGCTAATATTACATCTTTCTTGAGACAGGAAAAAATGTTGGCAGGAACACGGTTTTATCCCTAGTTCTAATTAATATTTCTGATTTTATGATTAATGTAAATTAATGCAACAAGTGGTAAAATTACTCTGTGCAGGCATTTGTTTATCATTTAGTGTCATAACATCCCAAACATTCATCAACTTCCAGGCTCTGAAAGAATTTATTCGCTTCCACACTAGAGAGAAGAAAATATTTTGCTTTATTTACTTTAATCGTGCAAGACAATTTCTTTCTTTAAGGATTTTTTTTCTTTTCTTTCCTACTTCTTAATGCCTCATATTTTATGCTCTTGAACACTATTGTTTTAGTTGCAACCACACTAAGCATCTGCCCCATGTATTATCAGTCACTCATCAGAGTGCTTTTGTATTCTCTTTTACTTCGCTCACATACTTAATGGCCTTTCCCTTATTCTGCTTGAAACAAAAGTAAAAATTAGAATCAAGTACTCCATTCATTCCAGTGTCATGCACTGGAAAACCTGGAAGACAAAGCACTACTTAACTTTAAGCAGGGAAATTCCAGAGGATTATAATCTCAATTCCATTTTTACCCATCTAGTTTTAACCATTCATTGAATATTGACCTTCAGAGCATGGAGGTATATCCAGGATGCCCTAGGTGGCACAAATCAAGAATTGACTATTCGTGGTAACTTTGCACCTCCTGGAGAGGCCGAAGGATGCGGCGCTCCCTGGAACAGCCGCGAACAATGTGACACAGCAAGGAAGGGAAGGTGGCAGAGCCTGGCCTCGAGTCCCCGCCCCACGGAAAAACGTGACACTGTTCAAATACCCCGGGGCTGTTCAGGGCATCCCATCCTGGGCCTCCGTACCTCCTGTCAGCCTCTTAGGGAATCAGGAGGGAGGGAAAGTACCACACTTTTTAGTGTTCACTAAATATCTGTCCGTGGCTATTCTCCCGCCGCCACAAGGTGTCCAACAGGGCACAGACCCTCTGGATGTTGTTACAGAGGTACTTTCTGCAGGTGCAGTCCGTGTGACTGAATAAAGCACTGCCACAGGAAGGCACAGATACCTGCTAACCAGGTATTTGTGCCATCTGCGCCTGTCGCTTCCCTCCGCCTCTGGACATAACGCTAATTACAGCGCGTCTGCCTTCATTGCAAATACTGGCATCGTGTTACTAACATGTTGATTTATAATAAACTTAAAATTTCTTTCGAATCTCTCTTGAGTTTGACTCATTTTTCCAAGCACTTCGGGCGGATAATAAAATTGTTAAGTTAGAACTTTGGGGCGAACGTGGCAGGGAGTACAACAAAAAAAAAGGGGGCGGGGGAAGCAAACTGAGCTGAGCACTGCGCCAGTTGCTCACCACTAACATCATTCTAAACCGAAGTTATGTCCTGACTTTGCAACCGTAGCTGGAGGTAGCTCCCAACAGCCGTACCTCGGCACTGCGGAGTCACTTGGTTTCAACTCTGCAGTTTGCAGAAAGGAACAAGGACACTTCCCGGCACTGCAAACGCGCTGAGCTCCCAGCGCTCCCGTTCCAGCACGTGAGGCGGGAGCTCCGCCCACAGCCCGTCACAAAATGGCGAAGGCGGCGCTAGGACCCCGCGGGCGCTCAGGCGCCGGGTAGGAGGCAGGACAGAGCCTTTTGAGACCCGCCTCCTTTACCTCCCCTGCTTTTATTGGACAAGAAAGATGTCAATCTCGGGCCTCCGCCTATCGCCAACGCTCATCTTCTGGCCCCGCCTCCCTCGGCCGGGCGCCACTTCTTGGGACGTTGACGGCTGGAAGCGGCGTTTGGTGCGCAGCCCTCCCGGGTTCTGTGGCAGCCGGGCTGCAGCCCCCCGGTGCCGTCGAGCTGGAAGTGGAGGGGCAGTTGTACGAGCGGAGCCCGAAGCAGCAACAACAGCAGGAGCGGCGGCCGCCCGACCCCTCGCCGCCGCCGATGGAGGCGAGCCTGACGTGCGCCGTGTGCCTGTCGCTGTTGGAGGAGCCGGTGACGCTGCCGCTGTGCTCGCACAACTTCTGCCGGGGCTGCGTGCTGGAGTGCCTAGCGTCGGCCGAGGCCGCCCGCCTGCAGCAGCTGCAGCGGAACCCGGGCCGGGCCCGTCTCGGCCGCGGGGCGCCGGGGCCGGGGCCGGGCCCCGGCCCGTCTTGCGCCCGTGTGCCTTGTCCTCTGTGCAGGAAGCTGTGCCTGCTGCCCCGCGGCGGCGTGGCCGCCCTGCCCGTCAACACCACCCTGGCCGAGGTGGTCAAGCTCTACCGGTCCGGCGCGGCGGGCGCCGCCACGGCCGGGGAGGCGGCGCTGGGGTCGAAGCCGGGATCCGACCCGCTCTCCCTGCCGGCGTTCGGGGGAAGCTGCCAGAAACATCCGAGCCGGCCGGTGCAGCTCTACTGCCGCATGTGCCGGCAGGCGGGGTGCGGGCAGTGCGTCTCCGAGGAGCACCAGGGCATCTTCCACTCTGTCAACCTCATAGACACGGTGTACCAGGAAGAAAAAGTGAGCGCGGCGCTCCTCCTCCACTCTGGGGCCTGGCTGGGAGCTTGGGCTGTTCCCCACCGGGCGCGGGTTGTTTTTACTCAGAAACACGGGAAAAGCCGCGGCGTGCTGGGCAGGACAGGGGCTTGTGCTGCTTTGGGGCAGTAGGGAGTTGTTGGTGGCCTGCCGGGTTGCGCCTTTCCCGGCTGCCGTCAGACTGCATCCAGCGCACACGGGGGACCAGGCAGTATTACAGGAGCAACAGTTTACCAAAGGGCCTGGAGAGTTATTTTGGAGTGATGTCGGGGTTTTTTTGATTCGGGGGGGAGGAGTGTTGATGTTTGGTTCTGTTATTGTTGTTTTTCCACGTTCAGCAAGATCCAACAACTCCAAAAAACACCCAGAGGTGTTTTGTTTATAGGCTGTCTAGCTGTGATAGGTAATTTGGGTCACAGATAATTGCATATTTAGGGATAGATAGTTTGGGTGAGTAATAATAAATGTATAAGCAAGCTGCTTTACAATCTGCATAAGAAGGCAGCTGCCTGCCATAATGGTTGGTTGCCTGGTTGTAGAAGTTGTGATTTTTAACAAAATAGGTACTATTTAGGTAGAATGAGCTTTTCATGCCCTGTGCAAGTTGAAATGCAGGATGGCAGTTCTGTTGTGCAGTAATTGAAACAACTATGGGGCAGTGATGAGAAGTACAAGTATAAAAGTTTAAATACAGCACTGACTATTATTCAAGACAAAAGTTGTTTTTACACTGATTTTCCTCCTGCCTTTCACATTACCAATTGCATGTCACAAGTGGGAACCAGGGGAAAGCAGACTTTGCACTAAACATATTTTGTAAATAATGTAGTGATTCTGCAAAGATGTAGTGATTCTGAGAAATAAAGGAGGAAGACTCAGTGATAAATTAAACTCAAACTGAAACATATTGATTATGAACAGCTTTCTGTTATAGCAATGTGAGGCATAAAAAGAAAAAGTGAGTATCAGACAGCTTTTTGCCAAATTGGAATAACACCATTAAAACTCATATTGTGATAAATGTATGGGAGGGGAGGGGTTAAAAAAGCCTGAGAAAAATAATGTTATAGCTCTAAAGTAGTCATTCTATCAGAGTGCACTGTAGGTGAGCCTAAGAGCATTACTTTCAGAAATAGAAGAGGAAGGTTTGTATACTGATCCAGGGAAGATTTAAATGTTATTAAGTGATGTTTTGAATCACAAGCTTTTTACTATATTGTTCAGAATATCACAGAATTGATAGGGTTGGAAGGAACCTCTGGAGATCATCCAGTCCAAACCCCTGCCAAGCCAGGGTCACCTGGAGCAGGTGACACAGAATTGTGACCAGGTGGGGTTAGAATGCCTCAGGAGAAGGAGGCTCCACCACCTCCTTAGGCAGCCTGTTGCAGTGCTCTGCCACCCTCAGTGTAAAGAAGTTCTTCCTCGTGTCGAGGTGAAACTTCTTGTGGTTTAGTTTATGGCCACTGTTCCTGTCTTTTCAGGAAAAGGTTCACTGAAAAGGTTCTGGCACCCTCCTTTTGGCACCTGCCTTTGAGATGTTTATTGTCCAGACTAAACAGGCCCAGCTCCTGCAGTCTCTCCTCATAAAGGAGATGCTCCAGACTCCTGGTCATCCACTGGACCCTCTCCAGCAGCTCCTTGTTTGTCTTGACCTGATTCTAGATAAGCACTGAAAGTATTTATGTTATGGAATGGATAAAGTTGTAATAAATGTTTCAATTGTCTTGCAGTTAACCTTCTTTAGCACTCTGAAACAAATGAGGATAATGAATGAGAAGCTGGTCAATGAGATCTCAAAACAACCGAATGATGCAGATGTGAGTTACAAATGCTGGATATTCTCTGTGTGTCTTTGATTCTCTTCTCAAGGTAGTTTATTCACAGCCTGGAGCATACAGGTGCTCCTTGTGGTGTAGATGTGCTCTGAGCTTACTTAGAGAAGTGACTCTGTGTGGACACTGCTATTGCATTTACATCTGTTCTTGTGCTTGTAGATGACATTGAAAAACGATGTGGAGATAATTGAGCTAAAATTTGGAGAAATTTTCAAAACTCTAGAAGTGAAAAAACAGCAATTACTAGAAGATGCCGGAAATCAAAGAAGTAAAAAAGAGAAGGAATTTCAGATTTGGAAGAAAATGAAAGAAACGCACAAGAAGACCATTGATAATTTTTTGAAGGATTGTGAAAAGCTTGTCCATGAATGTGATCCTCAGTGTTTCCTGGAGGTGATGGCATTTTGGTTTTGATAGCATTTGTCTAAAGAACTCAAATAGAGCCTGCTGTATTGTAGATAAGATTATAATCAATCAGGAAAAACAAAGTCAACAAATGAAAAATATAGATTAAAATTACTTAACACTTCATACTTTTTTGTAACAATGTTTTTCATTTTTGAAAAGTTTGAAGAAGTTTTATATGCTGCTTATCAGTGATTTTTACTGTTTGCTTTCCTAAGAAGCTGCATATTGCTGATTTCTGCAATGGTCCTTTGGTGCCTCCAGATAAATGGGACATTAAGAAAGTATAGAGTTTGACCAAGTGTCTGGTCAAGGACTTGTAAAGGAAAATGTAACTTTTACTTGAAGTAAAAGTAACTCTCACTTTTGGAAAAAATACTGTGATTCCAGTGATTAGTGTGTCACTAATCACTGCCACATCTCTCTTTCTCAGCTTACTCCTTTTCTTCCTGTTGTTCCTCCTCCCCCTCCTTTCTTGTCATTCCCCATCCTGTTTTCATCTTCTTGCTCCTTTGTCTCCTAGTTTGCTTCATATTCTGCCTGTTTCTTCTGTTTCTCTTTTGCCTTCTGTTCTTCCTCCACTTTTGCCTTTGGTTCTTTCTTAACTTCCTCATCTTTTTCCTCCCATTCCTCCTGTTAAATCTATTTCCTCTTTCTGCTGTTTGTTTTCTTTCACTTTCACTTAGCACCTCCCTGCCTGCCCTCCATAACAGTGCATTGGGTTTTTTGGTGTAAAGATCCAGTACAGTGAGATCACCAGGTTTTATAGGGAAGCAGCTCTAATCCTGTCAGGTCTTTTACTTTTCATTACATGTTCTCTGGGAAGTCTCATGTGACCAGAAGAAGTGCACTGCACTTCTTGCCACCATGGTCTGCCTGATTTAAAACTAGAAAACAGCATTTTTAGTAGTATAATAGCATATTGAGAGCACATAGGAAAGCCTTTCCTCTTCAAGGAATACAAAATAGTCCTTCATTTGAATGTTTACAAGTATTTGAACTTCTGAAACTGATCAGGTGACAATATTGGCCATAATTTGAATGTCTTCATTTGGTTCTGAAGGAGTTTTTTTGTATTTATCACAAAATATTACAAGATAATTTTTTATCATAGACATACTTGTTTAGGTTGGCTTTTTTATGTCTGGTGGGTTTTTTAATGTTATCAGCATTATTTTCTATAGTTCTGTGAAATAAAGACAGATACTTTAGTCTCTGAAGTATTTTGATAAAGCAATAATTTCCTGATAGTTGGAGAAATGCTCATGTCTTACAAATTCTCATTTTATTTATAGGTTGCCTGTGGCTTGAATTCAAGGTATATTTTTTCATGTTTTGTTAGTTCTCTAGTTTTCTTTTAGATTTTTAAGATTAAAAACTAAAAAAAATAGCTGTATTTGATATCTTAAGATAAGCAATTTTAAATGAAAATAGTATTGAGTAATTAAGAGATTATAATACTTTCAGATTTTTGGATGCCCAATATTACAAATTTTAGGGAATGTGTCAAGAATTTGAGTGATGTACTATCTGGGATTAGAGATAATCAAGCTTTTGAATTATCTCCCTAATAAAAAGCAAATATAGGAATTCATTACTACTTGGGGATTAGATCTTTTTAGATATCTTATTTAAACTCAGGAACACTAGAGCATGCTTGAAACTTTTACAGAAATCTTTCAGTGTAAGAGAGTGTGTGGAGATTCTGCAGTACCTTTGGTTTTGTGTTGGTAGTGCACGTACCCTGTAATGTCTTCTAAGAGTTCTTAATTACATTTCTGAGAACCTTTTAACCTCTGTTTAAGGAAGAATGTTGAAAATGGGGTTTTTTAAAATACATTGTGTTTCAGACCAAAATTAACAATGCCCTCTGAAAAAGGAGGTGTACACTAAAGAAAGTGGAGGGTGTAACTTTTTGCTGACCTACCAGCACTACTACTTGCAGTTTTTATTGATTATGAATGATTATGAATTCAACTGAACAAATTCTAAGACAAAAAAACTAGAGAACTTGATTTTTTTTTTATGTGAAGCAGGTGTAATTTAGCTAGCATGTAAGCACGAAGAAAAATGTTCAAATTGCATTTTTGCAACATTGGGGTTTTTTTTCTTTTCCAGAATGAAAACTCAGCTTGATGTGATGAATATAGCATCCAACTGGGAAAAACCACCAGTGTATATACCAAAGAAGATAGATATCAAGTCTGTGGTTAATGAAATCTTAGCATTGGAGTTAACACCTGTTGATGCAGGCATTGTTCAAGGTCAGGAAGAAGGACTTAATTAAGACAAGATTTGGGAAGTCTAGAAATTTGGAACTTGTGGATTCAATTGCTGATAAACAACCTGCATGGCAACACATGCAAGAAAGCATCTGAGCAAATGAAATGGATGCTAATTTCATGAGGAGTTTTTAAATGGGTGTTATGAATGTGCTTTCTGTAGCAGGTTCCCAGGCTGTGTGTTTGCAGCCTGCAGCACTGTGGGTACCCAGCCAGTGGCGCTGTCAGGAGTGTGTTGCTGAACTAGACGGGCGTTTGTTGCGGTGTCATGCCAGTGTTGGCTGTGCTCACATTAGGTGCCTTTACCTCCCAGGAGTAGGTGTTATGTTTTCTGTTAGGCTAGGCATTTCCAGCATTTAAAATATGTATTACACAGGCTTCTTGCTGTATATCACAGAAAATTCAGCAAGGACTGGGGTCTCACTTAGGGCACTATATTTTTATTCTTAAATGGAATCCATTTAGGTGCATAGGAACCTTTCAGTGTTTTCTATATTTCATATATTGTTCATCACTATCCTTGTTTTTTTCTAATAGAGCTGCCTTATGAAGGAAATGAGAGCTCAACTCTATTTAAAGATACCTTAAAGCAATGGCAGGACCAGAAGAATATACCCAACACATTTCTTGTAAGTTATTGGCTATGTGTTCTTCAGCATGGTACTATTTTGTCTGTTTTGGCTTATCAGAATGAAATATGTCTGCTGCAAAATATTTTTCAGCCTGTAGCAGGACAGGATGAAGCAGACGGTAGCAGGATCCCTACTCGCTTTATGTCAATATCAGAAATGTCAGCATTTCAAAATATGAGCCATGAGGTATGATTAAACATCAATTGTAAGTATGGCTAAGTTACTATTTGTTGTGATGGAACTTTTAAAATAAGCTTTTAACGTGTTTTTCAGTTTCCTGAGTAGAAAGTTATTCTTACAATTCTAGAAGAATTCTACAATTCTTACAATTCTACAATGAAATCTGGCTAGGTATTAAAGCTGTCAGAATTGTACTTGTTTTTTTTTTGCCTTTAGAAAGCTGAAGCTTAATCTTACTACTGACTTCAAATACTTACTTTTATATTTAATGTGGCTTTTTGAGTCACATCTGTTGCTTTCTAATCCAAATAAACTTCCCTAGTGTCTATTTGAAGAGGCAGTTATCTGCCTGTATTCTGTTTCCTAAAGAATAGAGTTCCATTTTGTAAGAACACATAATAATTTGACATGAAACTGAATTCAATCTCTTTTTTGTTTCATTTCAAATGATGCAGTTATGCAATAGATTTTTAATTTTTTTTTTACTTACTAGCAGCTCCATGTGGGTGGCTCAGTATTGTTCTGCAGAGAATGATTCCAGTTACAGTTAGTGAAACATGGCTGGCAGTGAATCACATTATGCATGTTCTGAGAATACCAGTGGTAGATGAGTGTATTTAAAATTGCTTAGGTCCTTTAAATACAGAGAATTTTTTTCTGCATTGTTTTGGAAAATACCTATTTTCTATTGCTATTAAGAATGCAGTTATATATAATAACAAAAGAACAAAACCATCTAACCTAATTTCAGACGGCTATTTTTCATGAGAATTTGATTGAGAATTTGTTGTTTAATGTCTAAGTTAGTGTTTTTATATATTTTTGGTTTTGATACTGACTTTAAATACAGTTTTATGTAGTCTTCTCTTTCCAAACCTACTTTGTCATCAGGATTCTATGTGTATGTTGTTCAATTGTCTTTAAAGCACTTTTTTTCTGTAAGGACTTGTGTCCTGTTGCCTTCCAGTAGCAATGGAAAAATACATTAGAATTCTCTAGAATATAGGAAAACTTTTCTTCAGTCTTAGTTATACATGAGTTTTATAACCGCTGAATCCACAAATACCATGTTGGATAATGTGATTTATTTTTTCCTGTAATTCTAGGAGCTACGTTACAAATACTATATGGAACTTCAGAAGCTCACCAATGTGTTTAAGACTCAAAGTTTCCCTGCTAACAAAAAGTATAAATTTGTAACTGCTGAGGCCTTCAAGAATAAGTCCTCAGGAACTTCTTTTGTATCTTCACCTGCCAAAGCAAATAAGACAGATAAAATAAAAATGGGAGCCCTGCAAAGAGGAGGTGGCTTTGACAAAGGAAACTCTCCTGGAAGCAGTGCTCACAGCATCCCATCCACAAGTAATGGTGGCTTAAAATTATTTCATGAGGGAAGTGGCCAGGAAGTATCTGGTGTAGCTTTGTCAGAAGCCTCTCCAGACTTGTTAATTAAAGAAAAATGGCCAAGACAGGCATCAGCAGGTACTGATTCATCCAAGGAAATGAATGCAAATTCTGGCACTTTATTGGACTTACAACCAGCAGCAACAGTGGCTGTTACTGTTTCAGCTTCAGAATCTGTAGATGTTTCAGCAGAGAGACCTTCAGGTGTACCTTTTACTTTCAGTGCATCTAACAACTCATTACCAAGATTTAGTAAAGACAGAGGTACATTTTCCTTTAAAAAGCAAGACAAGAGATGTACTTTCCCTCAGTTTTATTTAGGGAAATGTGATAAGCTGGATAAAACCAATAACCAGGATAAATATGGTCCTGAAGCCAAGAACATAGTTTGTGATGCTCCAACAAGTCCTAATGTAGTCTCACCTGAAAGTGAGAAACCACACATTTTGTTTCCCTTTGGCAATTCAGAAAGAGATTGGTTTGCAGGATCGGAAGCTAGCAATTCATGTAAGGTGTTACCATCATCCTCATTTTTCACCCAATCTGAGAAGCCATCTGACAAAACATTATCTCACATGAAGGAAAAAACACCTTGTGCAAAGGAACCTGGAGGATGTGGTACACAGAAACCATCTGTCTTAAGGGAGCAAAAACCTCACACTTCAGAATCCAGCACAACTGTAGCCTGTGGTACTTCAGACACCAACACTGGAGCTGGGGTGAATGACGTCTCCAAGACCCCTCTTCTCACCAATAATTGTGTGTTTCCTTTCAAAAGTAACTTTCCATTGCCTTCACCAGTATTTTCATTTGGAGGCATTCTCAGAAATACCTCTGATTTGCTGACTTCTTCTGTGTTTTTTTCTGGAAACAGAACAGAAAAAATTGATAAGGAGAAGATGAAATCTGACAAAACACTTCTAAATCTAGGAAAACCTGTAACTTCAGAGTGTGCAGAGCCTTCTTCTCTTCAGAGTCGTCCAAAATGTGAAGGCTCATGTTTGCCAGTGAACTCATCTGAAAACACTGAAAGTGCAGAAAGGCTTGGTGATGGTAGCACTCCGTGTCAACCTTTATGTTCAGGAGTCCTTCCTGTTGAGTATGAGAATGCATCCTCCACTCAACTCCCTGAAGCAACACAACAACAAAAAATGGTAAAAGATGAAGAAGCTGTTGCTGAAAACAACTGTTCGTGTCCTAGAAGGGAGGATGAACCTGAGCCCGTACAGTGTCAGAGCACAGCTTGTTCTGTTCCTGGCACGTGCAATGATCCATCTTTAGGAGGTTCTGTGCTTGCAGTAAGTGAGACAGGAGAAATGCTAAGAGACAGCACTTCTGACACCTAAGAGCTAAGTCAAACATCTGTCTCTACTGATACCAGCCATGCATCGGAATATTTTTCTGTTGCTGAAGACAAAATGTCACGTAGAACAAAATCAGATGTGAAGAGAGACTGAAAAGGATAATAAGCTGGAATGAAATAAATGCTACTTAACACATTAAAAGGTGGGCATAGTTGTGATTTTACAGCTGTTCTACCCACTTCTCACCAATCAAGGTATATCTGTGTCAGAAACATAGCTGCTTATGAGCAGTACAATGCAATGAAGTGACTTTTATAGTATAGTCATTATCTCAAGAAACAACCAAAAATGTCATGTCCTGCTCAAGACCAAAGCATAGCCATAGATGCTGCATCTTCAAGAATGCAAACCTTCTGGGGTGTGTTTGGGGGATGGAGAGCTGAGGTGTCCCAGAGAGCGAGCTGGGGGAAGCCTCAGTGGCGGGAGGCAGTTAATTGCTGTCTGTGTGCAGCACTTGCACTTCAATGGGTAAGAGAACACCGAGAGCATTCACCTCACTGGCAGGGAGGGAGGAGAGCCACAAAAATAAAGGATATTGAAGGTGTTACTAAAAATTGTTTTACTTATCTCCCCTTGGCTGTTCCTTTTTCTGTGATGTGTTTAATGTATGTTGAAGGTATGAGTTCAAGTGTAATTTCAATAATTTCTCTTGTGCTTTTGAAATGGAAGCATCATATCAGTGTTCTTGTTACACACTGCAGAAGGGTGTCAGCTACACTTCTGAAGTGCTTTCAGGAAAAAGAAACATCACAATTGAATTTCAGCTCTTTTTGGCAACTGTTTGGGGATACTTGGACAGATTAACCTGCTGTTTTATTGAAAGCTTTTGGAGAACCTAGCTTTTAAGCCACAAAAACTTTATTTTGACATCTGTGTGTAATAATAACAAAAAAAGGAAAACAGCACTTCTTACTATATATTAATGATTTGGAATTCATGGAGTTTTTAGTCTGAAAATCAGTACACAGTAAGGATAAAAAGACCACCTTTTCTACTTTGCTGGCTATCTTGCTGGATCCAAGAGATAACTGCTTTAGTTATTGGAATACACAGACAGAAGCACTGTTTCAGAATAAAGGTCTATTGTGTTTACTGTTCATGCTTCAGCAAAAGCTGATGCTAGGCTTTAAAGAAATTAATTGTGTATTAGATAGATATGTCAACTGGCAGTATTAAATCAAAATGCAGAATGTTTAATATTTCTTCAGAAGTTTTCACTGGCAACTAGAAAAATCAATAATCTACAAATTACCTCTGTAACTCTGTAAGAAAAATATTACTTAAATTCAAATCTCTGCAGTATTTACTAATATACTTACTGTGACATAAAGCTTAGAGAAACCATTCTTCTTTCAGGAAATTTTGACCTGATTTCATTTGTGTTCAGTTCTTGCCTCAGTTTTTCTGTGGTTGTGCATTCCTTTATTAAATGTGCTGAAAATTATTAAATGTTTCTGCTATTTATCGCAATAATACGACTTTTCTGGCTGCATTACAATAAGGAAGATGGTGAAAATTCTCTTTATGGTTAGTCTTTTTGTTCTTGATGTTCATCTCTTAAATCTTACTGTATTTCAATTTCTTCTAAGATTTTTTTTCTGCTGTTATCTCTAGACATTCTTGTCATGTTATGCATGTGTAAGAGAGAAATGTTAACTCAAATCACTGTAAGACAAAGGCTGAGCAAGATGATAATGGCAGTGTCACAGGTGGCAGTTGGTCTCACTCTTAACAAAAGCAAGAGAACAGTTTTAGAGTCAGATGAGGCACCTGTAAAATTCAGTGCCAGAAAGTTGCAGAAAATGTTTGTTTTCTTTTACACTGACAAAAAAATTCCTAATGAGCTAGGGTTAATCAGAAACTATAACAAGTTTCTGAAGCTTAACATATTTTCAACCTGTCTTCTGTTAATTTCTGTTATTTCATAAGAGTTTGATAAAGTCTATCTTCCATCCAGATACTTTTTCTCTTAGTGAAAAGACACTCATAAAGCAAATACTACTATATACTACTTTGAAAGTAAAAGTTGTGGGTGTGGGGGTTTGCTCCAGTCCTGGGGCTGCTTTTCAGGCTTTGCTGACCAAGTGCCTTACAGTGCAGCATTCAGGTTTTACAGGGCAGATCTGATTCACATAGAAACAAACAAGGATCCTTGCCCACTCCTTGGGCCGTACTGTGCTGACCCAGAAGGGAGCCCTTCCCCTGTTCCCTGAAAATGCTGTGAGGTACAGAATAACCTCTGGGTCTTGGGCTTGCCTCCTCCTGACTACTGTAAAAATTAACCCTGTCCTGGATGGAAGCAGGACAATCAGTGATCTTGGGTGAACCAGAACTAATTCAAAGAAATGGGATTCAGAGTTGTCCCTAATGCATATTTGGGTTTTTATCCATAGAGAATAACTTACACCACTGTCTTGGTCATCGTCATAAAATTCTGTGTAGCAGTGAGGACTGATGTCAAAGCCTCACTTTCCTAGGTTATCTAAACTTAGGTATGTGTGTATATTTTTTTTCAGATTATAGGTAAACAAAAAGGCAGTGTTAAAGTGAAGAATTTGTCTGAAAATACTACTGGGAAATTTGCCCTTGCTGGTAAAAAAACCCAAAAACAGACAAAGAAATATTAAAAAAAAAAAAAAAAAAAAAAAAAAAAACAGAAAAAACCCCAAAGGACCAAGGAAATAGCATATTTTTCTAAACTCAGTAATTTGTTTTACACAATTCTGTATCTTTCTGATTCCTTAATATACAGGGGATAAAAATTAAGCAGTTCTACATATGGCTGAAAAATTATATTCATCAAGTTTTGTGGTATTGTTATGAAGTCCTCTATGTATTTCAGGTTTTGTAAACTAAATCTGCAGGCCAGTTTGAAAGCTTTTTTAGTGGTTCATGACTATACTACTTGATGATTTAATAGAAACCTTGGAAAGCAATTAAAATAGTTTATTTTATTATAATAGTTAAAGTACATGCTTCACAAATGAGCTGAAAGTTTCTAGTGCTGTCCTACTGAGGCTAATCTCTCCAGCTGTCAGAAATGTGATGTTTGTTCAATATATGTCTGAGAGCTGTATTAACACATATGTCACTGCCTGGATAAAAGGTGCAACTGAAAGATAAAGTACAACTATTTGGTTTTGTAACTATTAAAAAAAAATAAAATTTATTAAAAACAATTGTTTAGTTGACATTTAGAGCTGCTTAAATGTCAATATTTAAAGGTTAACTTCCTAAAGCAAACTTTGCATTATTTTGTGGTTTTGGTTTAGTTATTATTTTATTATTGGTTATTAGCTAAAGCTTTATTCTGAAATTGGATTTGATAACTCAGATCTAGTAACTTTCTAACATAAAAACTGATGGTCTGTGTGGTAAGACTGTTAAGTACTGGTGCTTGGGTTAGTTTTCATTCTTCAGGTAACATAGTTCAGTTTCCCTTTATAGTTTTCTTCCAGCTATTTAAATGACAGTAGAACATTCTTATTTGGATCATTGCAGTTCACTTAGACTTGCTTTGGTTTAATAAAAACAAAGGAGCATTGTTCCCTTTTAAGTTTCTTTAAAAGTGAAGTATATATTGTATTCTAAAAAATTTATTACACCCAATAGATTTAATAAGCAGTGAAAAATCCTTGAGTGCATAGTAAGTGTGTTTAACCTGAAGAAATAAAAAAAAATCATTCATTTAACTTGAAGAAAGAAAAAATCAAATAGATATGCACTTGAACTGTTTCATTGTTAATAAACCCTGGTGTGTAGGTAGAGTAAGGAGGAGGAGAGTATTTGATATGACCTCAAATACTGAAACAGTAGTTCCCTGGGATCACTGCAGAGAAGCTATAAGCTTAAACTAATAATGCTGCAGAGGCTCATGTTTCTATAATTATATTGAGCATATAAGACTCATGAGTAGTATTAGAAAAGATAATTTATTAATATTATATTGAGAACATGGTATCAACTGTTTGAATAACCTGTTGCAAAGCTGAATTGGAACAGTGCAGACAAATTTGCTGGCTAAATTGAGCAGGAGATTGTGTGAGCTTTCTATCAATGATGAAGACCCTATGTTTTGCAAAAAGGACCCCTAATTACTGAAAAGTAACTTAATAAACTCAGTTCCTAGTAGTTAAGAATGCCATGTGGGGTTTTTTTTTAATATAGGCAATATTTTGTTGAAATACTGGAAACATAGAAGATTTTGGACTGGAAAGGATGTTACAGGCCACCTGGGTTGGTGCAGTCTTAGGCACAAATCCAGGCTGAGAAAAACA
This sequence comes from Zonotrichia leucophrys gambelii, assembly GCF_028769735.1. Classification (NCBI taxonomy): domain Eukaryota; kingdom Metazoa; phylum Chordata; class Aves; order Passeriformes; family Passerellidae; genus Zonotrichia; species Zonotrichia leucophrys. The sequence continues at coordinate 19,452,379 of NC_088173.1, read as the reverse complement.
TGGATTGAGCCCTGCAGAGAAGCACTTGGGGGGTGATGGTTGATAAAAAACTGGACACAAGCCCAGAAAGCCAATGGTATCCTGGGCTACATCAAGAGAAGTGCAGCCAGCAGGTCAAGGGAGCTGATTCTCCTCTTCAACTCTGCTCTTGTGAGACCCCACCTACACTAGAGCATCCAGCTCTGGTATCCCCAATAGGAGAAGGACATGGAACTGTTGGAGCAAATCCAAAGAAGGGCCATGAAGTTGTTAAGTGCAGTGGATCACCTCCCCTATAAATACAGGCTGAGAAAGTTGGGTCTGTTCAGCCTGGAGAAGAGACAGTTGTGGGGAGACCCCACAGCAACCTTCCAGTATCTGAAGGAGGCCCACAGGGAAGCTGGAGAGGGACAGTGTCAGGAAATGTAGTCATGGGACCAGGGGAATGGCTTCAAACTGCAGTAGTTGGTTTTGATTAGGGAGAAATGCATTACTGTGAGCGTGGTGAAGCACTGGAACAAGATGTCCAAAGAAGTAGAGGATGTCCAGTCCTTTGAAAGTCTTCAAGGCGAGGTTGGATGGGACTTTGAGCAACCTGGTCTAGTGGAAAGTGTCCCTGCTTATGGCAGGGGGTTGAAAAAAGATAATCTCCAAGGTCCCTTTCAAGCCAGGCCATTACAGAATTCTGTAGTCTCAACTCCCCTGTGGGCACGGACATCTTTCACTAGGCCAGTTCAAGGGGGGTCCCTTGGGACTCTGCCTTGGGACTGGGGCTTGGCAGTGCCTTTAGCAATGACACCCAGGGGCACAGAGCATCCCCACATTTGCAGGGGACGGGAAGCTGAGCAGGGCAGGGGCACCACGGGATGATGGCATCATCCAGAGGCACCTGGACAAGCTTAAGAAGTGGGACGAGAACCTCATGAGGTTCCACAAGGCCAGGTGCCAAGTGCTGCACCTGTGCCAGTGCAATCCCTGAGTCACAGATCAGAAGAGACTTCCAAATCCCTCATTTTAGTGCTCCCACCATCTCCAGAACCAGCTCTTGGTTGGCCCTTGGGGCTTTCCCATGCCCTTGCCCACTTCCAGGAGTGCTGGCCAGAGGGGAGCACACACAGCCTGTGCCTCCTCCACAGCCCTTGTGGGCAGCGTGTCCAGCCGCCATGCATGGGCTCCACTGGGGAACGTCTTTCCAGAACAAAGAAATCAACTGCTGTAGTAATTATAGCAATCTATACCTGTGTGATGCCTTGGCCAATTTTTCCTGACTTCTAGCACTGTGTAATAGGAATTCCTTGTGGTGTTAAATCTAGGTCTGAAGGGGAGTCATATTTTCAGTGTAGTGTTCCAAAGAAAAGAATGTGAGGATGTTTTGCTCCATCCTGGGTCACTGAACAATACAGAATTTAATATAAGCAGCCAAAAGGATAGGATTATTTTCAGCCTGGAGCATGCCAGTGTCTCGTCTATATAGATATAGGCATCAGTAAGCTACATTTACACTTGCAGCTGATGAGCAGCAGAGGGAGGAAGAGCCGCAATCTATAAGCTGTTTAGTTTTCCCTAACACTGTATTTTCCCTGTTTAGTTTTCAGTCTAACACTGTATTTTCTGTTTTCTCCTTCTTTTATTTGGAATCTTACAGTAAATTGGAGATTTCTTCTTTCCTCTCAGCATGTTGCCACTATCTCTTTACTGTAGTAACGATCTTAAAAAAATTAGAATACAATACAGTGTATTAGTTTTCTAGATTTAATATAGCTATATAATCTTGGAAACCTCTTCAAAATGGCAACAAGAACCTAGTGCTGAATCCACAGGTCAAAGGGTGATGTTATGTCACTAAGAAACACATTTTTTATTTCCATTTTTCTAACAGCCATTGGGCAGCAGAGGATTAATAGTATGTAAATGGCCTGCTATGGACCAAAGAGTTTTCATCATTTATGTAGTTTGTGTCCAACTCCTTGCCCTATGCAGGACACTCCATTAATCACACCATGTGCCTGAGAGCATTGTCCAGATGCTTCTGTACTCAGACAAGGCTTGGTGCTGTGACCCCTTCCCTGAGAAGCCTATTCCAGTGCCCAGCCACTTCCAGCTGTGGAACCTTTTTCTGATATCCAGCCTAAACCTGCCCTGACTCAGCTTCCTGGTGTTTCCTTGAATCCTGTTCCTGGTCACCACAGAGAAGACATCAGTTCCTGCTCCTTCACAAGGAAGCTGTACTCTGCAGTGGGGTCTCCCCTCCATCTCCTTTCCTCCAGGCTGAACAGAGCAAGTGATCTCAGTTTCTCAGTTACTTCACAAACAGCTTCCCTTTCAGACCCTTCAATGTCTTGTTGCCATCCTCCTGACTTTCTCTAATGGCTTAATGTCTTGTTTATATTGTGGCACCCAAAACCGCACACAGTGCTCAAGGTGAGGCTGTCCAGAGCAGGACAATCCCTCCCTTGCCTGGCTGGGCATGCTGTGCCTGATGCACCCCAGGACAGGGATGGCCTCCTGGCTGCCAGGGCACCATGACACACCTTCAATTTACCATCGACCCCTGCTCTCTTTCCACAGTGCTGCTCTCCAGACTCTCATTCCTCAGCAATCACAAAATAGCAATGCATCACCTGCAGCAGGTCCTGCACTCCTTGGCTGCCACTGCTGAGGGGCATTACTGAGCAGGAGAGGCCATCACACCCAGTGGATGCACACCTCAGTCAGGGGCCTTTTTACACCTTACTGTTCATCCTGTGAAGAACACATGTTCATCATCATTGCTAGGAATTTAACAGAAAGAGAATGTACTGAGATGTGCAAGCTTGATATAAGTACACACTCAAAAAGCACAATATGGGTCTCTTGTTACCTTAGCATGTTGAAGCATTCTTTCCTCTTCTGCTACTCAGCTGGCCCAACGTAATCTACAATATACCTATTGAGAAAAATAACTTCTCACAAGTCTCAGCTGATGCCAAGCAGATGAATTGCTGTTATGCCTAGAAAACTCCTCAGATACAGAATATGCCTCTTTCACAAACTAATTTCATTGAAGTGATCTGAGCTGCACACAAAACTCTTAGTATGGAAACATTACCATTACGGCAGGCAAAGTTTATTAGTATGTTCTTTAATCTTCACAGAGTTAATTCTTGCCATCCCCTCCAAAGAAACCACAAAAATATGGACATTTACCTTTATCTATGGACTGTTCTTTCCACAGCTGAAACCAGACATTTCTGCACTACATTTCACAGAATTACTTTGGTATGTTTCCAGGAAAATCTTTACCTTATTTATTCCAGACCTAAAATTGTGTTTATTTTGATTGTCAATGCAAAGCTTTCTCAACTGTTTCCACTTTTTTTCCCTATTCATCTTTTATCCTTTTCTGATTTTGTTCAAGGATTTTGCTTTTGAATTCTATTGATTGATCAAATTACATATTAATTATTTATGCAGTTTTAGCTGCGAAATGCTAAATGTCTTCCATAAATTCCAAGTTCATTGCTTTATAAACCTGATTTATGTTTTCCATCTTCTCTCACATAAGATATTTACAAAACAAATCATAGTAAGTGCATATAGCACCAGCAGTAACCCAGTGGTAATGAAACATATCAAAACACCATGAAGAAAGCATGTCCAAGGATGAAATTATATTAAGGCTTTGGGAACTCTTGATTTTTGAGTAAAAGAATGCAAATGTACTTTACCAGACAAGTAGGTTAATAAAAAACCCACACAAAGCAGCAGAGATAATAAACTGATTACTTCATATATTCAGTCTTAAATACTTTTTCTATTGTGTTATTCAAAGTTTTATAAACAAATTTTTATGTTTTCACTCTGTATCAGCTACTACAAAAAATATGACATTTAGAATAAACAACCATTTAAAAAGAAAAAGATTATTCACTCATTTGCAAATTAATAATTATAATAATAATGATGATGATGATACCTAGAGCGCTGATTCCCTCGTATGCATTTGCCATTCCTCTGTCCTGTCCCATTTTGTGAGTATTATCCAAGAAGCAAAGTGCCCAAAGTTCTAACTACATAATAGTGTGAACAACTCCACCTTTAGGCCTCTACTCCCATAATAGGGGCCTAAAGGATGGGGTTGTTTACACTATTAAGAAATGCTCTGGAAAGCATTCACTACTAATAAGAAATGCTCTGAAAAGATGTGAGGGCTGCAAGCTCAGTAAAGGGCCAATACTGACCCTTTGTTATCACTATGCATCACTAAACAAACACCAGATTGAAGAGATTTATGATGAAGGCTTGTTAACATTTTGACCTGTACTTCTGAGGAAATGTGTGTCTGGATGTATTAAATAACAATCATTCAGATGCCAGTGTACAAGGCAGAACTTAAAAACCTAATTAAACTTACACAGAGAGATCATTGATGAAACACTAGTTTGTGGAACACACATCGTGCAATTTAACTAGAAGTTAAATTTCAAACAGGCTTAGCAAACTCTTCATATAATCATGTCCAAGTATCTCTTTATTCCATCTTTATTCATACAAGGTACAGGAATAATATTAAGACTGACATCAAACATTCAGAAATCAAATAATGATGAAGGGAAAGGCTTTGTCATGTAAACCTTATGCAGCCTCTACGAGACCTTAGCAGTGAGGTAGACGTCCAGTCTGTACAACTATGAGTCTGAACAAATGTACAGTCTGCTTTCAAAGCTGTTACATTCAGGAACTTGAAAGACTTGTGCAAGGACTGACGTGTGTACTAGAAAGGTGTTAGCTTCTACTCTTAAAACTGACCAAAATTTAAAGTATTTAGTTAAAAACATTTTCAAAGTTAGCAAACTAATAGCAAAGTATCAAAACAATGATGTCTACTCTAATAATAGTGAAATACTTAGAATAAAAGCTCTATATTAAATATTAACAAAAAAAAAAAAAGAGTTTAGATAAAAGGACTTTCCTCAAACCGTATGAAAGTTTGATACAGACAAAAGAGAATCAGCTTCCTTCCTGGATTTCTGATGGGACATTTTGAGTGAAACTCACTTAATAACTGCTCTATTTCCTCTCCAAGAAAATGTATTAGAAAATTCTTTGCACTTTGATTTTCACCTTGATTTTCAAAATATACTAATTTTTCTTGCAACCTTAAACTGTGAAATTGTCCTTATCATTTCCTTTTTGAAAACAAACTGTAGATGCCATCACTGTCATCTTTCAGTTCATGTACGATTTTTAGAAGGGGTGATTTATCTCCACATATTACATTTTGTGTATATTTGTAAGAAAAAAAATCTTATGAGCTTTATTATTTTATTATTATTTTATTTATTATTATTTGAAATAACTTTATGCATTAAGTCAATGAACTTTGAAAGATGGCAGCTAACTATTGTTAAAAGTTTTGTCACATTATATTTACTAATTTACTTCATAAGGGTTTGAAGTCAAGGGACAGCAACAACCCTAAGCATAGTCTCTGACATCTCTTCTGTGCAATTCCCAAAACTGCAAACTCACTCTCACTCTCACCAGTACAAGTGCACAGAGAAATGAGGAGTATCAAACCTGGCTATGCAGAAAACCCTTGGGGCTGGAACCCCTTCACTGCTTGTTGGAATGTTGCACCATCCATTCAATTTGTAGAACAAGGTAAGGAAAGGGTTCTTGGTCAAACATAGCTAAATGTTTTCAAAGGAGAGGTGCTTACTTCTATGGGATCTTGAGGTAATCGACCCTTATGTTTAAAAACTCACAGACAGCATTTCCCAAGGCAAAGCTTTAGAGGTTGATGATTCCTGAGAGTCACTCACAAGACTGGTTTCAATTTAGGATTTAAAATGCATACTGCAGGAAAATGCTATGAAAAACAGAGATAAGAATGTTGTATTGGTTTGTTTATATAGATGCTATATATCAACTGATCACAAAACTGTGCAAGATGTTCTCCTACAGTAAGTACAACTATGTCAAAATAATACAATTTTTGTGTTTGCTAATTCCTGAGTACAGTGTATTTACATGTTGTAGCTGAAATATAATTTTTCAATTATATTATAAATATAATTATTACATATTTAATCCGTGTATTATACAGTAATTATTATTCCAGTTCCATATAAAATATATCTAACACCTCTTCTAAACCTGCTTATATCAACACAAACTTTAACTCTCCAGACTGTTTGGATCTGAGAGTGGAAACAAAGGGATTTAAACAGCTTGTTGTTTGGTTTGTTTTGGTTAGATCACCCTTCCTTCTCTCTTGGTATATAAAGAAAAACCTAGATTGGTTGGTTCTGTTGGATCCTAATCTTGCCCACCAGATATGCCTGTATTTCTATCTGTACCACATGTGCAACCGTACAGTTAATGCTTTTGCAAAAGTTTTTCAGTAACAGATTTATTGCCTAAATTCTCTGGGTTACAGCCAGGTTTTACCATTGCCCAAATTTCAAAGAAAATAATATATGTACTATGTTGCTCATATAGCATCTTCGAATTTTAGAGTCTTTTGGGGTAGTATTACAAAAATCTCCTCTTTCATCTGCCAGGTTCTTTGGATTTAGTCAGGTTTTGATGACAAAGCCAGAAATTGTATTCCAAAGAGTCTGAAAGTGGTGCTTCCAGTAATCCTTTTAGATGAATCATTGTTTCAGTGGCTCTCTCAGTTGTCTCACTCATGCTTTTAACTCTCAAATGTGTACTTGCATCATCATTAAAGTGTGGTTGTCTTGGCTGTCTAGGCTGCTTCCTCCCAGATCTGCATTCTTTCTCTGACTCGGTGAATATTTTGCATGATTACCAGTGACATTTCACTTTTTAAAGAGAATTCATTAGTTCACTGATCCATTAGTCTTACTCCCTTTTCTAGACTAATACCACCAGGCTCATGTAAGGACTAGAAAATTGCTGTGTGAAGAAGCACTGAAACTCAAATGATATCTCATTCATCAACTATGAAATGCACTAATTTAAAATGAATTTTTCCTATTTTGATACAAAAAAAACCAATACAAGGTCCACACTTGATGCTGGAGAATTTAAAGCATGTAAAAACATGTCTTTAAATAAAGATGAGATGTGTGCACATCTTATCATGCACTTTTCATGTTTGATGGTGAGTAGAAATTATCATGTTTTGTCTGAAATATATTTTAAAATTATTTTTCATCACTGCCTTCTAAATGTACTCAATTTGCCTCTGCAATTTATTTTTTTCACCAGAAATAGCACTCTTTAAGAAAAAGATAAAGGTGGATGCTGTCTAAACAGAGATGGTGTTTGACAGCTTGTTTAACTTAAAAAAAATCTGACTGTCAATTTTTCCAGTCCATCAATGCCAAAGTACCAGGATTGTACCCCATCAATGTTTAGTCACTGTCCCTGAAGCCGAAATGCCTAGTGAGAGATGGACTTAGCAGTACAAGATCAGTACTCTGTCCAAATTCTAATTTTTGCTTTTGACAGAAGCAGTGGATTCAATTTTGAGGTCCAAACTCCAGAAATTGAATCCAAAATGAAGACATACAAGCATTCTCAGTGTTGTCACACAAGTTGTCATTGCCACTGAAAGGCTCCTTCTTCTCTCACAAGCTTGGAGGCCTACTTTGTGTCATTCCTAAAAGCACCTATTTTTAAAACCAGTTTGTTTGCTACATGATTTCTATCTAAAAGGAAATTTTAAATATATAATGAAATAATACATTTCTGTTTGAAGGACACAGACTCTTTAAACACAAGAAAACCCACCTGGATTTAGTTTTAAGGGGTTAAACATTTGCTATGGTAGAACACGCCCCTCCCAAACTCTAAATGCAGGCAATTGTATTTTCAACCAACATGAATCAGTTATTTGTCTGATCTCTTTTCATTTCACAACAGAAAGAGAGAAAGGAAAAATTCTGTTATATTTTTACATGGTATAGCCTATCATAAAACAAGAAGTAAGTTGCTGTTGCTTGTCTGTGTGTTATTCACCATGTCTGCAATATTTCTGCCACCACCTTTGTCAGCACCTGTCTGTTGACCAATCAGAAAAAAGCAAAAGGCCTGAAGTCTCTCCAACTCCAGGGAAACTCTTTCCAAAAATATCCCCAAGCTAAGTGTCTCCCTAATAGGAGCTACTGACTGACAAATCTCTCAGCAGTTCATTCTAAATAGCCAGCTGTGTTTTAACTTTTTTTTTTTAATTTAATTCTACTGAAGCTAACAGTGGAAGTAATCAGCTGTTCCATGTTCCTCCTTCAGCATTCATTCCTCTTTCCAGACGTATGGATGTCACATTCCTGCACATTTGTCTTTGTTAGTGCTGTGACTCTGGCAGCCATACACAGCTGTCTACCCCTATCTGGCATCAGACATGTTTTTTGGTGGCAGGTGGAGTCTTCCTGCAGCAATACGTTTGGCATAATCAAAAGACAGCATGCAATAGCTGCTACAAAGGTAAAGGTGAAAAAAGGAGAAAGAAGAAAATATTTATTTTCCTACAGATCAGCATCTCACATTTTGTTGAAAGGAGCACATTCCATTTTCAAAGTTAATCCCCTTGTAAAGAAAGAAGCTTTTATCTGGTATTGAACTTCAGCTCTGTCTGTGCCTGCTCAGATCAAACACATTTCACATGCTAAGAAGGAATCCAAATACATGACTGGCTGTGAATATAAGCATGTAAAATATGCACTGTAGGCTTGCAGCTAAAATTGATCTAATAGAGATCATTTTCCTCACGAAGAGGAAAGTCTAAATCTTAGCACATACAACATTAAAGGATGACATGTGATCCTATAAAGCATTTTTCTCACTGCCCAGCTATGGGAATTTTATGATATGCATAAGTGCAAGTAGTTCTTATACAAACAAAAAAATCAGCTCTGTTTGAAATATAATCTTCACAGAGGTACAGGTAATATCTAATGTGAATAGCACTGCAGCACTTAGAATTAAGCAGTTCCATACTCCGCATAGAGGGGTGAGTAAATAACTTTTCAGATACAGCACAGGTAGTTATAACACATGCAATTAATTTAAAAACAAAAGAATTGGTAAAGCCATCATGAACATGACTAACATGTACAGCATACAGGACAAAATCAACTCAGAGAAGAGAAATACTTAAATCATTTAAGTTAAACAAAACTGGGAAGAATTAGAACTAAGGTCTTGTATATGGACTTCTTAAAACAAAATTTTAAGAAAGAGATTACTGTTAACTCTGCTTTGCAGAGTCAGGACAAAAATTAACTATCTAACATTAATGGGTTGCTTTTCTTCTTTCAAATAGCTTGTTTAAGTTAAAGCATTACTTTTGTGACACAGATTTTCCACTAGAGTGTTTTAACTCTAATTTATTTTCTTTCTTTTATTGAGAAAATTATGTAATACTACAATTATGTAATACTACACTGAGCTGATATAGCTTAGATTTCTTAAACTTATCATATAATTTGAAATTTTTACTTGCTCTACTATACAATCTCAATTATATTGCCATGTGCTACACTGACAAATTCCATCCTTGCTTTCTCTATCCTTATGAGATTGCATTGGTGTTGCCTTCTTTAACTTTCACTCATTTCCCTCTTGCTTCTTAATTCAACATGATATTGATTTAACTTTTTGTACTAAAATCAGCTGTAACACATGCTTGCTTAAATTCTTATTTGTACACATACCCAAATGCTAAAATGTGGAACGGCCTTTCTACTTGAACCACTGAAGACTGCCAATTCAGAGTTTGCTGACACCTCATTTCTTTTCTTTGACACCACTAGATAACACACTTTAAATATTTTAATAGAACCGGGCAGTGGGAAGGCCTTCTCCAGGCCATGGCACAGCGGTGAGCTCCGCCGGTGCGGTGTGGCCGCACCTCCATGGCGCTTTGCACAGCAACACATCCCGCAGGCCGAGCTCGGCCCATGGGCACCCACTGCCACCACAGCCGTACAGAGCGGCAGGCTCCACTCTCCCTGTCCCACACCGCAGAGCCTCACCCTGCCTGCCCTGCCTGAGCAGCCGCTCTCGTCGGCTCTGGCCGGCACCTCTTCACCGCCAGCACCGTCGCCATTCACCGGCGCCCAGTGGCTGGTCCAAACCCGGAGCCCGTCCGCGTTTTCCCCTCAGCGCCTCACGCAGCAGAGCGTGTGCGGGGCTGCGAGTGAAGAGTCTGGCCAGGCAGCGAGGCAGGCTCAGGAACCAGGGTGTCATGGTGACACGGCCCTGAAGGAGGCTGATGGACACAGGGCCTGGCAAGCGGCAGGCTCAGACTGCGCTGCCTTTCTCAGGTGTCCTGGGGTGACATTATGATGTTTGTATCCCCATTCCTCTCTTCTGTGCCTTTAAGACCGGATCTGAAGAGTGGAAGTTTTGTTTGGGTTTCTTTTATCAGAGACACAGAGACAAGCAGTTCATAGGGCTGTTTTTCACTTCTTGCTTTCAGCTTGCTGCTTTTGCTTGCTCTCTTTTTCTGTTCTTGCTTCTGCTCTGCTTTCGCCTCTGCTTATTAGCTAGTTCCAGCTAAACAGTCCACATACCTTCCCGGACTGTTTCTCCTCTCCTATTTTTGTGACCATCTCGAACCTGCTCTGGTCTGGGGCCCGGGAACACCGAAGGTTCGGCTGCAGCAGCTGGCCCAGCGCCGGAGGGACTGAGAACAGAGCAACCACCCCTGAAAGAGACTTTCTGATTTTGCCATCTTTCTCAAATTGGTGTCATCGGGTATTGTTCATTTTGTGTGCTGGGGAGTGCTGGGCCAGTCAAATAAACAGGTTCTTTCCACCTCTCTCCAAGGAATTTTTTCCCGAACCGGTTTGGGGGGAGAGGCCGTGTGGGTTTCGCTTTCTGGAGGGGCCCTTCTTTGCAGATTCTTTAACAAATTTGCCCTAAACCAGGACATCAGGGCACCGCCCGCCCTACGTGTCTTCACCTTTGTGATAAATCCGTGAGGGCAAAATGTGCTTCACAGCCGCAGCTGCAAAAGTGAATTAATCACAGCGCACAGGGATGCAAAGTCCTGACAAAATTCCTTTGACATTTTAAGGGATGCTGGGTACACTCACCGGTCAAATAGCTCATGCACCTGTTTGTGCATGTGTTCCACTATTACCCATTTGGCTAATAAAGAGACAGAATGATCATCTTGATCATCTTGAGACAGAATGATATTTCAAGTGTTCTAGTAGTCTTGACATAAGGGAAGCAGAATGACAAGTTTCTCTTGATGAGGTAGACCTTAGATAGACCATAGATCCTGGACTGAGAAGTATTCATCTCTTTCCCAGTTTACAGAATGGTGTTAGTTCTTTGTGAGTTACTTAGCCTTCCTTTCTGTTTTATGGTTTCCTTTCCTATTCGCAGCTGTGGCAATTCTAGCAAGTTGTATTGTTTTCAAAGTTTATTGATGTGTTGTTACTTGGCAGCCCCTCAATCTCGTTGTTGATGAAATATTCTGTAAAAGAAGGCTGGGAGTTATTATTACTGTTCTGTTATTAGTTTAATTTGAAAAATTGCTGTATTTCTTCCAGACTGATTACCATACAACTACTAGGAAAAGCTGAAGGCATATAAGCTTTCCCACTGCACTCCCAAGATTCTCAGAGAAACTTGGAAAAATTTTATTTGAATATCATTGACATTGCTTGCTGCATTTGACACTTCCATACATATATGACAGGTAGATACTTCCAACGCACTCCATGAAACATAGATTAGCTCTAGCTATGCAAAAAAAAATCCATTTACTATGTATTTACAAGCATAATTAAATGTTTTTTGCATACTGAGGGAAACTAAAGAACAAAGCTATGTATGGCATTGAACTACAGCAAGACACTGACCTAGTCTGTTTAAGCACAGGCAACCAGATTATTTTTTTGCTCTTTCAGAGGTGGAAAAAAATGTCTGTTAGTAACTCAAAATAACTGGAGGTTTCTGTGGCAACTGGTAAAGGAGGTTGTATCTCTCCCTGCTGCTTAAAGTAGAAGCAGTTCTGAGAGATTTCTATTTGAAGTTTGCATACTGGTGTTTGACTTCAGGTCTTGGAAAGGAGATTGCTTATCTACTTGTATTTTATCTTGTTGCTATTTAGAGCAAGAAACAAATTAACAAGGACCATAACAGAGGTGCTCTGCTTTCTCAGGTAAGTACATGAATCATTTGGGTATTGTATATTATTGTATTTTGTATTTTGGTTTCATACAATTAACGATGAAAATCTTTAGCATTATGTAACATCTTCATCAGATCAAATGATAAGCTTGTACAACCAGAATAGTTTTATGGGTTTTGGGATGGGATTTGGAAGGACTTGAGCTGACTAGTGTTAGAAACTATTATTAAGGTTTCAGGGAAACTGCAGCTGCATTCCATCAAATATATTGGTAGGGAAAACTGTTATCTCCGTGGAGTTCTGTTCATCAGCTGAATTTTCCACAATACTGCAATAGGAATGGAGCATATTACTGTATATCTCTGATCTTGCTTGATGCTATTATTAATTTTAAAATATTATATGCAAATGCTAAATTGTTATGTCATTGCATATTAAAGTGTGTTTATCTTACAAAATGTGTAGCTGTTCCAAAGTTTTAGTCTGTTTGCCATTTGTTTATAGTGATTTACTGCCTTTACTGTGTTTATAAAGGAGAAAACACATTGTTTTTGCAATAAAAATGGAAGATCTTGATTCCAAAATATTCAGTACACATCAAAAAAATATAAGCATTGCCTAAATCATAGAAGAAGAATGTTGGGAAACTTTGTTCATGGCTTAATAGAGCTTTATAAAACCTTGCCGTATTTTCAGGTTATGAAGACTATTTCATAAACTGTTGAAGGGGAATTAATTGACCACTAATCTTTCACTTTCTGAGCAAATGTTTCTATCATGCTGTACAAAAAATATTTGGCATACTTTATTTACACAAAGTAATACTGTATTTTTTTTCAGAAAGCTAAATTTCTTTTAAAATATCTCTGCAGATATCTACAGGCAGATATATTTTCTTCCCAGAAGTGAAAATTTAAACACATAATTGCAAGAACCAGGATTTCATCCACCCACTCCCTGCAGAAAATGCTGAAGATAGCCCAAGGCAGCTTGTTGCTGTTTATATGCAGGCTATTTTTGACTCCCATTCCAAGGTGGCAAAGTTTTGGGTGTTTAGTGGAGATGCTGGGTGCCTGAAAAAGGACATTGATTTTACTTTGTGGGGTGACTGCTTAAAAATTAGGCATACAGTGGTTAACTCTTGGATAACCAGCTCCTTCTTTGTGCACAGTTTTCAGCTTGAAATTTTTAGAATCATGGTTCTGTTCTTATTTGGCACGCTGAAATCACTGTAAAATTACCTGGAAAAAAATCCTTTTAACTAGTTTCACTACAACATGGTAAGGATCTCAAGCTGCAAAAATGGGGTTTGTATACATTGTGAAGCATTCCCAGTCCAGCAGTGAGCTTGTTCAAGCTGTGATTAGGGGACAGAAATTGCCTGTATGAAGATGCCAAGATGCTCTATCAAGCACTGAAATGGGGTGTGTGCTATTGGCACTTGCTAGTATGCAAAGATGGTCTGGATCCTGTAGGGAGCTCTGAGTCTCTTGAGCTCTTCTGTCACAAGAGTTCATCTACTGCACTTCCATTGTTGCCAAGGAACAAATTTGAGTAAAAACTGCAAGGCAGTATCTAGAAGACCTTGAGCTAAGAGCAAATGCCAGGGTACAAAATGATTCCATATCCGCGAGCAGATGTAATGGATGCTGGCAGAAGGGACGGAGGTCTGTAGCGTCTCTTTGGAGCTGTAATTTCTTCTATCCTCTCTGCAGCATGTGACTCCCAATAGGTTGCAATCTGGCAGAAACCACATTGCCCACACAGTGCTTTTATTTCTGGAAACTGTGATAAAGTCTCTAGATTAAACCAACAGTCTTCATGTTTACTTCTTCCTTTCACTGAGTTTTAACAGAAATTATGTGCTTGAAAAAGTGCTTTTGGACAGGTTTTTTTTCCTTTTTCCTAGGACTAAATTCTCAGAGGAGTTTTAATGAGGTGAAAGGGCTTCCTTAACAGAGACAGTAAGGGAGAATTGACTCTGTAACACATTATGCTCTACAACTCTATAGAAATCAAAAATGTATTTTGATTGTTTCAGTGTTAATATATGTGTCAGAGTTGTGGGGTATTTTTAAAGCACACATGTTTTCCAGGGGTTTTTTGTGCCTTTTCTGAAGGAGATACTTCTTTTCTTTTATTATTTCACTTGAGATGTGAAAATTCAGTAGGTTAATTTCTTTATACAGTGTATTATATGGTTACAGATTATTTATCAATTATTACAAAAAGTTTCTGTGTTTCTACTCATAAATCCAAAAATGTTAAGAGTTTTTTCCAAACTAAATTATTCTAATTTTTTCTTTTCTACAAGGTTTTAAGGTGCACAAGGAAGCTATTGATTTTAAACTATTCTTAGCAGAAAAATGCAGTTATTTTATTTATTATCATGAAAATAATGCTGTTGAAAAAAATTAAAAACCTATTACCATAAAATGGTATAGAAAAGGGAATGGCTGAGTTCTCTGAATTTCTGAGTAGCAAGCACAGAGAACTTTGTGCCACTTCCAGGCCTAACGTGGCTTCTGCTGGAATTCCAGATAGTGGCAGTCTGCTGAAACATGAGTTCAGTTACCAAATATAGCTGAGGGGGGTACGGATTGCATAGGCACAGGGGACGGATGTAACAGGCCACAGTCTCCTCGACTAAGGACCAAGCAAGCTTCAGTGAAGAGCTGGAGCAACTTTAAGCCTATTCAGATAGCGAAGGAGAAAAACAGCTTTACCTACTATTAATTATACTTGAACTCTTCATATTGATCTGCTCATTGTAAGATCTGTTTTATATTTTCTGCTGGTCGTAATTGTTGTGTTTGTGGAGTAATTTTGCAGGATTTCAAAATTCAGAGAAAAAGCATGTGCCTTTTTTGTTTTAAAAAATCGTACTAGATACATTTCATCCTTCATACGATTCTTTTGAAGATATGGGTCCTGTTAAGAAATAATTGGGTCATGTTAAATCATATTTTCTTATTTGGGAGGTTCTGCAAATTCAAAATGTTTATTTTTTTTTAAACAAGTCCTTTATTTTTCTATGTTTTTCCATATTTTACTATATATCCTTACAAAACCTTAATTTGATTAGTTACTCTATTTTTTCCTGAAATTATTGTAATCCAATACATTTCAATTTTTATATTTACCATATGATTCTTTAGAGCATCTGTATTGGGTTTTGAATAAGTGTTTAAACTTCATGTAAAAAATGTAGTTTTACTTGGGCATAATTTTTAAATATTTACAAATAGGACCCCATAAGTAGTCTGCATGTAATAATGTTGATCTGCATGCAACATTGTAATTTATGCTTGTGTCTTTAAATGATACAGTATATGGCTTTGCAGGTTACCTAATGAGTATGATGATGAAAACTGTTATAAATACATTGTAGTCTAACTTGGAGAAGCTAGAAATAGCATTCAAAATTTCTAATTATGATCTTATAAGCTACTTGATAGGGTTAGTGATACTTCACCTCCTGTTCACTGTGATTACAAGTTGCTCTAAAAGAATAGTGAGTTTGTGTATTACAGTATGGCTGAAAAAAGGCTTTCTCCTGGAAGCTTCCATTCAGCTCCCTAAAGCTAGACATGTGAATCCATTTTCAGGAACCTTCTCAGCAAGACGGCTTATCAGCATTAGCAATTGCCAATAAATCAGCACATGTAAATCCATCAACTTTATCTAAATATCCCGGTATAGACTATTCACTTAATTTAGACGCCAGGCTTTGAAAATTACTATATTTTTCTAATTTATATTTTTCTAATGACAAAGCTGAGTATTGGGAAGAAATAAGTGAATCCATAATACACTAATTTTGATCATCCTGTTGGGTGGATAACAATAAGTAAAATTGTCCTCCTACCCGTGAAACAGCCCATTGAAACATTAGAGCAGCTAGGTGTTGGAAGTCAGGGAAGTTTATATGAGTATGTAATGTGTCACTTTGAGATGTGAACAAGCTAGGAACCCATGTGTGTCAGATTTAAATAAAGATATAATTTGAAGCACAGATGTTTACATGTTGTCTGAATAGCACCTTTGTTCATTTGAATACAAATTTTTTTTAAAATCTAAGATTAAGCAGGAAGAAACTCTGCAGTTTTAACTCTTGTTTCCCTGGCATTCCTCCAGTTTATGCCTGAACAGCTGAGCCTCTAGACCAACTGTTTGCTGGGCTTCTCAGATTCTTTCTTTAAAGCTGCTATGTGGTAGTCAGTTATACTGTATATACTTTTTTAGATTTTGTTGACAAGAGATTGGCATGGTTGCTAAATTTGTTGCCCTGTAAGCACAGATAACAGGAAAGGAAAACGTAATCCCAGCAAATAATAAACTTATCACTGAATTCTATAAAAGCATTTCTCAAACCCTAAATGCTTTGGGTTTCTTAGACTTCTCTTTTATGCATTGAGTTGTATCTGCTGGCAAGACAAACAGGCATATCAAGAGATACATATGCTAAGCCAAGAATTCCAATCATCTATCAGTCATTTAATGACTACACGCTGGCTAAGCCCTGGTTTAGTGACTACAGGTAATTGGAGCCTGCACAAGCTGATGTAAAATACATCCGAGTGCATCGCATGATTGTCAAGCCATTTCTCCACTATCAGTAGAGAATTAAAGGAAGTTTTCTCTTTTTAAATCTTATGTAAAATTTTTTGTTGTACAAATTATCATTGGAATTAGAGAATTTTTCAGGGAAACTAAAACCTCTGATGTGCAATTAAATTAAATGCTCTGCAGAAACAATAATTATGTTTCAGATCTCATCAGCCACAATCTAGTGACCAGGTAGACAAATACTTTTCAGCAAGGAAATTTTCAGGCCTGTCCTTCCCTTGGGGAAAGTGTGGTTTCCCTGATGTCTTGTTTCTTGCTGACTTTAAACAGAATGCTCATCCTAATTCTGAAGTCATGTTGGGAAACTGGAGGGGTATAAATGCTTCTCTGCTTTGTGAAACTGGTAAAAAATATACATTATACACTTCCATTGAGCAGGATGATATATAGGTTGTGAAATCTATTTCTTCAGTGCTTTACTTCTAGCATACGGGAATTTTTCAGTGTAGAGGAAAGTGCTACTAAATTGGTAACAAGTTAAAAATGTTAGCACAATAAGTAAAATAATATTAAACACATTATCAACATTAAACAGAAAGGATAATTTGGAATTTCTAATCCAAATATGTGTGTATCCTCATAATGGTTTCAGGTTGAACACTTCTCTCAGAATTTGATGGTTTAAAGTCTGGAAGGCAATGTTATGGGAAAGAGAAAAGTAAATATATTCCCAAAATCTTCATAAGGCTAAAACCAGAAAAAAAATGAAGCATAATAGAATTGATGCAAAATAACCAATCAGATGTGAAATAACACCATATTGATCCAGTGGAATCAATGTTGTGCTAGGCAATATACAGGCAAAGGATATCTTCATACTTCTGAGGGAAGATTCATAAGAAAAATTACTCCTAAATGCTTTCATTTCCATCTAGACAATTTGCAGTCCTGGCTCATTCTAATAGAAAACAAGGTTTATGGTATGTCATACACCATTATGTTCTGCTTATCTTACAGCTTTGTGTCTAGCTTATGGGAACTAGGATGTAACTTTTTTCATTAAGGAATTGTTCTTGTGTCTTCCAGGATGCAAGACAGAGGCTGTGGCCGGGCATTGCCTCTTTCTTTAATGCTGAAGGAGACTTACTCTCCAGAAAGAGACAGCAGTAAGGGATATCCTGAAAATATGTCAGAAGCTTCATCTTACCATGACTTTTTCTGTGATTCCCTGCCAGACCCACAGAATGGTGAATTTTCAAATGAACTTTCTGCCTTCCTTACCCAGGAGGAGATAAGTAAGAGCCTTGACATAGCTCGAGAAGCCATTGCCAATTCCGTGGAGGAAGATGAGAACACAGCACCAGACTTTACTCATTATCTAAACACCCCTCTCTCTAGCCCTTCAGAAACCCCTTCTTTCAGGGACACTGACCTGCATGAGCAAGACACTGTAGAGACACCTCAAGCAAGCAGTTGGACTTCCTCTGCTGCAAGTCATGCTCTCCCAAGGAATCAGAAAGAGCAATCCACTGCACCTCAGACAGAGGATAGTTTTGTCACAGTTTCTAGGAGACAAGCAAGCACCTCACCTTTTCTACCTGCTAGTCCCAGCTTTGTCAGAAGCCTGAAATTTTCAGAGAAAGGTGGTGCATGTATGCCTAAGACAAGCCCGAACTCTGAATCGACATTGCAGGGAGAAGCTCCTTTCAGGAACAAGCTGTGTGACAAAGCTGCCACATTCATAGAGGAGTTATCATCTATATTTAGACAGGCAGCAAAGACAAGGGGCCGTAGTCCCGATGGGGACTCTTCTTCTCCAGACAGTGGATATCTGTCACCTAACAAGAAACAACCAGCTTTAAGTACCTTGGTGAGCCAGGAGTTTGACAAACCACATCAAGAGACTGAGCCTGAGGAAAAATTACCTGGACTTCATCTGAATGGAGAACACTATTCTGGAAGGGGGAGCATCATGGAGAGCAAAATGGTCCTGTGCCGTCCCTTCATCAACATGGAAGAGCATGAACTTTCACCACCTCTATTCACTCAGAAGCTCCGGAGCCAGGAAGTTGCCGAAGGAAACAAAGTATTGCTGGAGTGCAGAGTTGCTGGCAACCCAGTCCCTGATGTCAGGTAGGTGCTAAGTCACCAGATAGCATCACCTGATTGTGGAAGATACCTAAGGACAGGTATGACACTGACTTGCTTAGAGGCAGTCACATAAGAGCAGTCAATCATGTAATTTTACAAAACACAAAGAATCACATATTCTAGCATCTTTATTTCACTAAAATGTGTGAAATAAAAACACTAGAATGTCTGTTTGCTTAGGAAATTAAATTCTTCTTGATTTAAGAGCCACATGGCAAAATTAGAAATAGAATTGGCTCTAGCAACATTATATGTGATTGTTACTTCATCAATCTGGGTAAAAGAAGAGACAGCTTGCTCCTAAAGAGTATATCTCAAGAAGATGATACAGTTTTTACTGCTGATTAATTAGAATGTCTCCAAGAGCCATGTAAACTGTTTTTCTGAATTTTAACTCAGGCAGAATCATAAAATAAGAAGGCTTTTAATGAATGAGGAAATGAGTAATGAGAAACATTGCTGACACAATAGTTGGTTATTGTAAAATGAAGTATACTTTTAAGTAATCACATCAGTATAAATTAATTTGTAACTTCTGTCTTGTTTCCCTTTTGACACAATTAATTGTGCTATGTGAGAAGTCTGTAGATACAGCCATTACTGCACTGTGGCAAATATGATTCATGCTAATTTTTGGGCTCTTGCAAAGCTCCCTGACAGTCAAATTAATACACTTTCATGGTCCATTCCCGAATTGGTTTTATTAAATAATTATTAATAATTCTCCATCTGGCAATTGAAAGAAGTTACTAATAAAAATTTTTCAAAGTTTCCATTGAAAACAAATTTCCCCCTTCATCTCTATTTCATTATGGATCCTCAAGAGAGGAAAAATACGGCAGCTGCGCCTCAAAAACTACTCATTTCGGAAGTCGAAGCACTTCTTTTGCGTGTCCTTTCTGTAGTGACAGCGACTTGGCTGAAGAGGTCACTCACACACAGCGCGGGCGGCACAGAGCCCTCAAGTGAGCGCTGCCGTGGAGCCAAGAGAGCAAAAACCAAGGCTCGCTCAGGGGTTAAGAGACAGTAAACACTTGAGCGGTGTTTGGGGGAGACTCCAAAGTCTGAATCTTGGGGAAAGGAGGGGGTCCTTTCCAGATGAGAAAGCATGCAGAAAAATATGTTGCGGATTTTCATCTATAAAAGCATTACTGGGAACTGATAAACAGTTTCATAGTTTCATCTAGGCACATCACTGTCCTTCTTCTTGGCTATGGAAAGGAGTTTTATGGTGTATCATATATATAGCCAGTAAATAGTTAATTTGCTGCAGTGGAAAAAGACAAGCCTATTTAAAACCACCCACATATTGCAGAGCAAGTGAAGAATGTCTGTGCTACTTTCAGAAGTATTTTCTGCAAATGGGAGTTTTATATGGTTTAAAAATAAAACAAAACATCAGTGATACAATAATAGTTGACCATTCTCTTGCATTTTGGTAATGAAAATAATCCAGTTTTCTAAAGCACTTTACTTAGACTATTGTTTCATTAGACTGAGTTTCTGGGTTTGTAATATATGTGGAAAACAATCTTCAGACCATAATCATATGAATTCAAAATATTTACAGTTTTCTGAAGAAACTAGCCAGAAAAATAAATGTGTAAAAGATATTAAGCTCATTGTGAAGGGTTCTGAATAGGAAGAAAGCAGAAATGGATATTAGGAAAGCATTGTATTGCATTGCCAAAAGAATGGAACAAGCTGAACAGTTACCTGGTGTGAGAGGTGTCAGAGTGACCCGTTTGGCACATGCCAAATCTGATCCACAGGAGATGCAGACAAGGTCAAGAGCCAGGAGCCACAGTCTGTACATTTGCATATAGCAACAAAATCGGTAGAAACCAGGCTTCAGCTCTTCTGGTTTTCCCCAGAAAATCCAGTTTCAATAACATAGCCACTGTAAAGGCTGGTTTTGGAACTTTGTGTGATAAGTGTGATTAAAGCAGAAAGAAGTTGGGATTTTTGTGGGGGTTTTTTTTGTTCAGTTTTATTTTTGCCTCAGCTGGGAAGAAAACTGGAAGCCACATTTCCTAAAGTCATAAGGAAGTAACAATAGTTTAATGGTAACAAGAAACTCACTAAATTCTTATTTCACCAGGCACTCAAAAAGTTGTCCAGTGTAATAATGAATACAGCTGATATTTAAGCAGCATCCATCACTGGCAACTATGAAATATCCAATTGATGCCAAAGCAAAAGGCCTTCAAAGGAATCTACATAGGCTTTTCTGGTCTTTTAGCATGTTACTGCTTTTCTATGCCTCGTTTTATCCTGGACCCAAGTAATCTTCTTAACTGGTTCTCTTCCCTTTTCATAGCTTTCTTGTATCCAAACTGTCTAAGTCCTCAGCCTATGCAAAGTTAAGCTAGAGTCCTTCTCTATCCAGCTACTTTTCTTATGAGGATAAACATAACAATGTTGCAGAACCTTAGTATAATTGAAGAAAACATCAAATGTAGTGTAATGACAAGGTGTATATTTGAAGGTTATTTGATTAGGAAAACCTCTTAAATTTAAAGTTCCTTAGATGTTCATAGCCATACACAGCTGAAACTAATCCAGTAAGTGTTATGGTTTGAGTGACAAAACTTGACCAAAGTAGCTTTGTACTACAAATAGAAAAAAAAGTATATTTTGACAGAAGAACTTACAACTAGAATCTTAGTGTTGAAATCCAAAAGAAAATAATCAGTTACATTTCAAGTATCATTAATGGTTTTTTTTTTTCAAAGTTCAATGTCTAACTTGCTAGTTCTACTAGCAGAAAATCAGATTTCTTAATATTTTGTCACTGGTCAGAAGAATTATTATATTTCTGTAAGATTCCAGATTCCAGCCTAAGACCTAGGAAGGTACATAGTGATTTGAGAAGTTCTAGGATATCTGCCTTCTAAAGAAGGTCTAAAACATGTGAAATATAAGTTGAAACAAAATGTCTGTTACTCTCAAAACCAACGTATCAGTCAGTAACTGTCCTTCAAAGTGCATCAGCAATGCTGTGTTTAAAATACTCATATTAGCCTTGAGCTAGCTAAAGCAAATCCCAGCTGGGTGTGACTTAGACCTCTTCAGCATTCTCCTCACCACCTGAATATTTAATTGCTTCAAAGCCTGGAGCTGTAAGCCATGATTAAAGTATTTTCTGAGGTCTACCTTGAGCTGTAAGCCGTGATTAAAATATTTACAGATATTCAACCAGCTTCTATAGCATAAGAGGTATTGAAATTTTTGTACAAAATACGTTCCTTTTTCCACAGCAAATTGATGCAAAAAAATATCAAAATCAAAGCAAAAAATAAGGCACTTTCCACATGACAAGAACGAGGTTTCTTTGCTTTAAGGAAATAATTTGCTCTCATTATAATCCTTCTCTTCTCATAAGTTCTGTTTGCCTAGATTTGACTGCAACAATACACAAAATCCCCACCTAGAACCATTACTTGCATGCAATCTAGAACTGTTCTTAGAAAAAACAGAAACAAATGCAAAATACAATTTAAATTTATAATAAAACCAAATTATGTTGACTTCTATAGGTTCCAAATCTTACCCAGTTTTACAGTCTTTAAAGGCTTTGAAGCCTAAAAAAGCACAATAAACTGCGGCACCACCAAGGTTCATCCATCAGGCACAGATGCAAAGAAAATTGAACATCAGATTAAGTCATGCTTAACTCAAATCTACACAGATATGTAAAAACCCAAGTGTACAGGACAGCAGTGATTAAACTACCTACACAGCAGTTGGTAGTTTTGTCTTGGAAATTTAGTAGTTTTAAGTCTTGGTAAGAGGTGTCCCAGAGGTGTCCCAGATGTAGTTTCTGCTTCTTTGCTGGGCTTGATTTGAGGTAGGAAAATCTGCGGTTTAGAGATAGAATTTAGTTTTATTCCTTGAAATCTCTTATGAGTAGATTTTGTAGTCGTAGTGAAACACCAGTGCCTTGGTGGGGGATAGAGATGTTCTTCTAATGCTATAATGGCAAAGCTTTAATCCCACTTATTTTTATCTAATGTGAATAGTTATTTATGTATGTGTGGTAATGGGACATACTTGACCATTCTAGGTATCCTTAGTTAAAATCAAAACCTGTTTCATGAGTGAGAAATTTTAATGAAGATATTTTATGATGAATTTGTTTAAAATATTTGATAATTCCATTCTTGTTTGCTTGATCCAGACCAAAATTTGCTTCTGAACCATGAAATGCCTAATGTGTCTTAAAAACAGAGTTTAGTAGATTACAAGCAGTATGTTAGCTACAGTGATTGCAGAAATAATTCATAACACATAAAAAAGATTAGGATATATTTTGTGTGGGAGGAGAGGGCTCTTGTGACTTGAAAATCAGTAACAACTATATGTATTATTCTCATACAATTAAAAACTCAAGTCCTGTATTGAGCTTTGAGATGATTTACCAGAGCCCCAAAATGTTGTATTTTGCTCTTAAAATTTATCTAAAATACTTCCACAATTTAGGCAATTGTTTCTGCTTCATTATTTCAGTGTTGTTATAATCCTTTATTAATATCTAGGACAGTGCAACAAGAAATAGTGGCTTTCTTATTATGCAACCTTTTGTAAATAATAAGTATCTCCAGGATATCTTGCATTTATTTTCTAAGGGTGATAATACATGAAGTTAGTTGTCAAATTGCTCTCAAATATAAATATTTTTCTCATATTCTTCCCATAGTTTTCTCTATTAAAATGTTTTCCCAATAAACATACTTTTTTACACAAATCTCCCATAGTCCTCTATTAATCTTTTCAGAGCTGAATCCTGCTAATCTGTCTTCTTATTAGCCCTTTGCAAACAGAGGGTGCTTGTTAATAATGGAAGAATATTCTGGTACCCAAGGAGTTCCTTGGGTTAAAAATGTTTTGTTTGCAGATCTGAATGTTTTTCTGTGTATAGAGGGAGCATTGACAGCCATCTGAAAGTGTTAACAACATTCATATTGCTGAGATTAAACAGAAAAATGTTGTTGGCCACTTTACAGTACACTCTTTTAAAAAAATCTGCTCAAAAGTAATATGTTGTCATTTAGAATTTTATTTACACTCAATGAAGATAAAATGTCTTCAATATCATTCCCTTTCATATCAATATGAAAATTATATTTCTGCATCCTCAATATTTTTCTGTCACAGTAGTATTTTTTATTTCTCTTTATCAAAAATGTCTTCTTTACTTTTGTTGGGCTTTTTTCTTCATTTACAAGTCAATATAATAGCGATATGCAGTTGACCTCATTATTCTTTTAGCCCTTCTTTCCTTCTCGTTTATTTCCTTTTATACTCTTTCATTATTGGACCATACCACGCTATTCTTGTGTCTTTTGTTTATTTTCTTTTGCTGATTTTCAGGTAAGGCCTGGCCATCTCCAGGCATCCCTGGAGTTTGAATTTTCTTTCAGAGCAGATCTGGAATGTAGTGTTGAAAGTCACCTCAGTGACTTGTGAATAATTCTTAATTCTTAGAACAGTGCTCTGGACTAGTGGACTTTGCTGGGGAATTGAGGGTTAATAATCCAGCACAAATGGTAATGCTATGGCAGGAGCTGCCCATAGGGATTTGTGGCCTGCAGGTATTAGGTAGGTAGCATGCATCTCTCTGATATTTCCTTTTCCATTCTCCATTCATTTCATGGCAATAAGAGGCCACACTCTCAGGATTTTCTGCATCTGGGGAAAACACACAGTGAAGTTAAGGCCTGTGTAGTTAATGCACCCTCCTGCTTTAAAAAACAGTGTGGCCTATCTGATCAATGCTAGCAGTACATCAGTTTTCTTAACTTGTAGGTAATAGTTCTTTTACCTTAGAACCACTTGGAAAGAAGATTTGCCATGGGGCTCGTTAAGAACAGCGTTTGTGAGACTCGAGTTGTATATGATTGCGTGGTTGCAGAGAGGAGCAGAGCTTAGTGCCGTGTGGGTGTAGCCAGGTTGTTACTGTGTAGGAGTGACTGTTGCAGTCATTGCCTGGTTGTTACTGTGTAGGAGTGACTGGTTACAGTCATTGCCTGGTTGTTACTCTATGGGAGTGACTGTTGCAGTCATTGCCTGGTTGTTACTCTATGGGAGTGACTGGTTACAGTCATTGCCTGGTTGTTACTGTGTAGGAGTGACTGTTACAGTCATTGCCTGGTTGTTACTCTATGGGAGTGACTGGTTACAGTCATTGCCTTGTTGTTCCTCTATGGGAGTGACTGTTACAGTCATTGCCTGGTCTGTTGGTGGATGTGCCCATATGCACTGCTGGCCAAGGTGTTTTTCCAAGCAGGGAGAGGTGTTAGGGTGGCTTTGTTGATGTACCACATGGTATTGGTTTCTGACATGGTAGTGTCAAGGGCAATGAGAGTCGTTAGGGATGTGCACATTCAGTGGTGTCCAATTGGCCTGGTCTTGTCCGATACCTCTGGGTATTCATCAATAGTCATACCCAGCCTATAGGAGGAACAGAGGAGGAGGAATTTCTCCAGCCTTCCACTCCCTTTCCACTCCTCTTTCAGGACTGCTATAAAAGATTTTGAAAATTTAGGATTCTCTTTAAATGTTAAGAAAACCATCTTTCGCTAACTTGTTCTCTCAACCGATAGGCTCTGCTTTTGTCCTTCCCTCGCCAGAAGGGGCAGGGGAAAGGGGAGTGGCTATTTTGATTTAATTTCCTCCTGGAGTTAATCCACAATAATGATAACCAAATGCTTTGTTTGAGAGGGTGAGGTTTTTTCCCTTGCTTGCCTGTCTAACGCCATAGAGTACAATATTTAAAACAGGTACCTGGAAGGAATGCATGACTCTTTCCTATGAGAAGTGATCTTTACAAAGTTCAGACTGTGATAACAGGATAATTTATATGGGTCTTATTAAATAAACAAATTGCTAGAAAACAGGCAGAGCAATCCACTGATCCATTACAAAATGAGTATTCAAAGACGAAAAAGAATGTGTGGATGTGGTTGGGAAGGTGGCCTATGGGGACAGAAACTCTTTACTTGCTGGGTTTTGTAAAAGCCCCAGGGAGGATCTGTAGATTCTGGACACTGGGGTTATTCTTATGTTTCATTTATTTATTGTCTCTCTAGAATAGTTTTGACTACATGATGTAAGCATTTCCTCGTCTTTGTTATACAGGCTCTGTGGATCACCAGGCTCTCTTTCTTTGGAGCTGTCATTTTTCATGAATGTGGAAATAGCTCTTGTAAATTTTGGGGTTTGAAAGTTCCATGCTTTTGTTTTGGTTTTTGTGCATGGTTTTTTTCATCCTGAAATTGGAAGGATAAAGCTTGTTAGGGGCATAAAGACAAGTGCTGCAAGAGGCAGTTGCAAAATCAAAGGGATAGTTATTGGAACTAGAATTACTCTCTTAAACTGGAATTAGGAGGAGAATTCCAGCTCAAGTACTTTATTTTTCTCTGTTTGTGAAGGCCAGTGTCTCTGGTTTAGTTTTTCTGATTGCATTAGTGAGATTTTAAAAACAACTCTGTTCACTTCTTTATTCTTTTTATTCTTCTTTTTCTGCCTCTCAGTGAAAGAATGCAGATCTAAAATTCCTTGGTAATGCTCCCAAAATAAATAAAGTATGGACTGGTATTTATAAAAAGACTCAAAGATTGGATGAAAATGTTATCAAAATACTTGATGGTTAACATGAAAAGCTTAAAAGTAAAGTAATAAAAATTATTCTGCTATCTAAATAGTAGAAAAAACAAAAAGGACTTTTGCCATGTATTTACATAGGAATTGGATGAGACTTGGATGAACTTTAAAATAATGTGGCACCACATGTCTCAGAAAGCTCTTTCACTACAGAAGCTTTGTCTATGTCGAACATTTTTAGTTTAAAAACACAATTTAATTGTAGTAGTTTTAAAATACAGATTTTCCAGAAAAGTGGGCCTGAAACAGTGCCGGAAGCAGAATTTCAAGAGGTTGCTTTTACTTCATGTTTCAGAATTTATTTGTATAAATCTTATATGCTGTCTCAGGGCTTTTCCAGCATTGTGCAAAGCATCACCAGTCAGGAAGTCTGGCAGTGAGGAAATACATTGGCAATCTGCTTGTCGTGGACTAATTGAAAGTGATCTGTGAAAATTAAAACTAAATGTAGCGGCTAAGTAGAACAGAGGCAGGATTGAACTGACATGATTTAGGCTATTTTACTAGTACTGAAAGAGATGAAAAGAGTAGTGAGGCTTTTCACAGAGAGGTGTTTGAAGTAAGTAATTCTGGCATCGTTACTTATCAGTGTTCAACAGGTATGAAGTGCCATTCCAAATCCTATTTAAAATATCATGCTTCATACACTTTGACATGCTTGCTCATTTGCCTAAAGGCAATACCACATCTTGTGTTCTTTAAACCTTCTTAAGGGCAACTATAGCAGTTTATTAATGTTACTTAAACAGGACATATCTTTTTAAAACAAAATACATTGATTTATAAATATAAATTAAGTAAATACAAGTATAACTTTGAAACTTGATGCTTTAAAAATTCTTTCTAATAAAAAACTGTCATGTCTGAAATATGCTGTGTAAATACATTCTTGCCAACGTGAAAGCTATCTTTAAAGACATGGATAATGAAATTGAACAAATAGGACTTCTCTGCAAACATTCATAGCTGAAAATGTTAAACTTCAGTTTGGGCTATTCGAGCTGGCAGGGTTTTGAGGGAGATAGGAAAGGCTATGGCCTAAAAGCTTATAATAGAACAATCATAGAAGAAAAATCATTAAACAGCAGTGAATAATGAGCTTATTTTATTGATTCTGGAGCCCATCTGGAAAGTGTGTTTTTTCTAACAAGTGTTATAGTTTGATAGGGCTCTCTTAAGTGGGCTGGAATCGTGGTTCATTTACTAGTAAATGGACTTGTCTTTCCAGCCCATGCAATGGTGAAAAAAGGACTAAAGGAAATTCCCTTGTCCTCCTATTCCATGTAACATAGAAAAATAAACAAGTAAGTAATGGAATTATAGGATATCCTGATTTGGAAGGGACCCACGAGGATCATCCAAGTTCAAGTCCTTCTCATAGTATCCATATTTCTCCTTCCCTGAGCAAAATATATATAAAGAAAGCAAGAAAGTTAAGGAGGTAGCTATGGAGGTTTTTATACCTTGTACAATTTTGCTCACATTTGGAGGTGTGTGGTGGGAGAAGAACATCAAGTAGACCTTTTATGTTGTCATGAGTTTTCACATTCCACATGCTTTAGAAGAAAAGTGACAATTAAAAGATTATTTGGGATTTTTACACTTTGGGATATTTAAAAATGATGTAGTTATGTAGTGAAGAGATAGAATTTCCTTTAAGATGGCAGAATGAACAAAATTTGGAAGATTAGCTTTGTACAGAAGAAATATTTACTAAGATATCTTTCCCTTAGAGATTTAAGTGTTTCTTAGCTTTTGTCATTAAGAAAAATTTTCACATGTATTAATTTATGAAATGTTAATTTCTATTTCTGTGCCTCTGTAAGTTGCCATATCTGAGGTGACTCACAAAAGGGGAACTGATCAGTGGGAATAGGAAAAAGCTGCAAACAGCTGAAACACTGAGGGATTTGTGTAAGTATTGAAAACTGAAACAATAGCCATATGATGTCTTTCTATAAATCAGGATATTAGCATACTTCTTAAATAAGTAGCTAATCTGGATAGAGAAAAGGTGCTGTTTTATTAAATAAATCAAGAGGAATAATTCAACTAGATAATTTCACCTGTATTTACAAAGGGAAAGTTTCAGAAGGGCTGAACATCTGTACTGCATGTTCAAAGTGTGTATTACTGCCCTGTCTCCAAGAACCTCACTGCCTTCAAGTAGTGTGCTACCAGCTGGTGCGATACTACTCAGCATAAATGAGTACACAGCTCAGGACTGGGAGTAGTATGAACTTGACTAGATCTGACTTCCTGTGGGAAAGGGAAAGAAGTTAAAATGCCTGGGGATTGGAGGTAATTAACAAATAGAATGACTCCTAAAATACTGGGGTTCTTTTTTTTTTTCAGCTACCTGCAGGTCAAAACAGAGGCTAGGATATTTAGGATTAGATTCAGGGTAGATTTTAGGAGACTAAAATTTTTCTGCCACAAATCTGTTATGAAGACATATCTGTTATGTTTCCTTTAGTCTAATGCTAATATGCTGCTTCAAATCAAAGTGATTCATTGTTTCATGTTATTAATATTATGTACTTGCAATTCAGGCATACATTAGCATTATAAAAATAGCTTACTTTGCAGTTATGCAGTGCCTTTCACGTGAGCATTGCAGTGCTTTATAAAAACAGTTTGCATAATATGTGAACAGCTTTTCTTTATCTCCTCTTATGTGATAAAGTTGTGCTTTTCAAGTGGCCAACGAAAAAAATTTAGACAAATAGAATCCATCCCTCATTTATAGTACAATTGATGGACACCTATTGCTAACTGTAAATTCTTTTAATATCACAGAGAATGTGAGCACATTGCTCTTAGAACAAGTTATGCAATCTAGACTACTGGTTCCCCATTTTCAAGTGAGAATTTATCCTAATCTTTGTGAAAACCAAAATCAGTTCTGTTCTTTGTGAAAGGCCCTTATTCAGGCAATTTTTATGGGATATGCTATGAATCTCCTATGAACTTGAGTGAATTAACTTTTCCAACACATTACCTGATACATCTATTATTGACTCTGTTTTGTACAGAACCTTGCCAGATCTCCTTACTCTCCACCATCAATGAAACTAGCAGTTGCAGTAATCTCAGTAGACCTAAGTATGTTTCTTTTTTAATTTTTTTTCTTAAAAAAAATTAATCTTACTAATCTTAACATTTGCATCAGGGATTTTTACAACCTGAAACCTGACTCAGTGTTGTAATAGGGTTTATACAGCTGCAAGAACAAACATGGGACAAAAAAAAGCATAGCAGTCTAGAAACAGAAGTCCTCACTTAAGTTCAAGTTCTGTTTAGAGCCAGTTTACACGGTGTTCTATTAAGTTTGCTTTCCAGTCCACAGGAGTTTTGAGAAACAAGCTGAAGGCAAAACCATGGTTCTAGGTTGCCCTTTTGTTCATTGTTCATAGGTTGCCCTTTTCTGCCTCAAGAATTGTAGGACTAGTACCAAGGTACATAGTTTGGAGCCATTTATCCATCTTACTGCAATTCAAAGTGAAATGTCTGCTTTTTTTACTGAAATTTGCATAGTGCTGGCTGGCAACCCTGTAGCTGCACTTTTGGCAGCTATCTGTGCTTACCCGTGCAATAGCTTCATTAGATAAGGAATGTCAGAGACAAAATAAGCAACTCCTGATTCCTTAGAAAGGCTCTCCACACAGCTAATAAAGATTCTTGGAATGCAAATGTCTGACAGTGGGAGATATGAGGAGCCGCAGACCCTATGTGTGGCTCTTCCCATATATGACTAAGGCATTCTGTGAATTGGCAGTGCCAGAAAACTACACTGCATGCAGATGAAATGAAAGAACTGAAGAAACAGCCAGTGCTTTGGAATGCTAGAGAGAGGCCTAAGGCACAGCCTTTACTCCAGCTTTTCTTTGCTGCTACAATCTGGTTTTGACATCTCTTTTAGGACTCCCACTGCTATCATCAAAAATCTTACCTCCTGCTCAGAAGTGATGAAGCTGAGGTTATTGGGAGCAGATTTAGAAGGAATACTACAATCTGACTCCTTTTCTGCCAGTCACATTGTCTTTCAATAGAAATATCCTTTACTTGTTTCTACTAATTAAACCTCAAGTTGAACACTATAAAGATACATAAACATAGAACAGAACAGATGAAGTTCCTAGTGTTTGACTGTATACTTTCTGTCTATATTACTAATGGAGTATCCTGCTTTATAAATTGATTTTAGTAATTTACAAAAAAAAAAAAGATTTTTTTTTTGTGGTAAAGCATTTAATACTGCTATCTGTGCCTATCCTTTTTTTGCTTTTCCTAAAAACCGTATTTCAAGTAACAGCAATTTCTTTTCTCAGAAGGGCAATTATCTCTGAGAAATAAAGTGCCTTCATAACCCTTAATGTCAGTCTACCAAGAGTCTTCAACTCTCCCTTTTTTCCTTAGGTGTTCAGAAAATTTTCTCTTTTACAGTATAAAATAATTCCACTCATACATAGGATACAGAATCTAAATCTAGGGATATTTCTTTCTCAGATTAGGTCTGGTTTCAATCATAATTTGGAGATTGAAGCAGGCTATGGAAACTCAGCTGCAGGTGTGTTGATTAGAACAAGGAAGCTCCATCATGTGCTGCAAGGTATTTTACTAAGATGCTAATTTTGCTCCCACTAGAATGCAATTAAGACTTTCAAGTAGTTGTACCTCTACTTTAGCCTCTTGCTGTCTTTTTGTTTCTTTTTAACTGCCTCAGCTGAGCTAGTACATTTAGATACATGGTACGTGGGCTGTCCTCCATTTCCAAAGAGTGATGCTGATTTTTCTTGTCTTCCCACAAATAGAACAAATCCGCCCTCAATATGAAGTTCTTGATATGTGAAATGTGTTAAGACTTTCATCAAAATGCTGTTGTGTTGTTCTTTAGAAGAACTCTGTTTCTTTCAGTTGCTTAGTAAGTTTTCAACCTTTGAATTCTTTTTTGATTGCTGTTTGGTGAGTAGTGCACAGGACATAGCTTCACACCATTCTATTTTTGCCTTGTATATTATATTGGTTCTATTTTCTTACTTGCTCATTTACTCCTAGTAAGTAGCACAAATACAGTTTCTTAGTACCTTTCCCTGTACTCAAAATGGAAACCATCTAGTTAGTTATATAATCCCCCCCAAAATAGTTGGTCATATAGGAGGCATCTAATAATAGTCTTTGAACAGAAATGCTTTTTTCCCTCATTGGTCATTAAAAAACTGTGACTAAATTCATCGCTGACTTGAAAATAAGTAAAGATTACAAGATCCATGTGGACATTAAGAATGGAAGCATCCAAAACTTTGAATATGTGAAATCAATTGTGAAAGAAACTGGAGCATGGGAGCTAATGGGGGGTTTTTAACACTATTCCATTACCCATTCCATGTATATTACATGTATATCTTAGGTGTAAACATGGCATTGAACTTTTCATTCCAGTCTTGAAAAGTGCAATGATAATTCGTAACACCCACTATCTGAAGTAGAAGGGATTTCAGTGACAACTTAACACACATGTAATCTTTGCTATAAAATAATTGTTTGCACCTTTGTTTAGAGTGACAGTAGGCTATTTAAAATGTGGAGTTTCTTTTTTGGTTCTTTGTTCTGCAGTGTATCAAGGGCTAACATTGTCTTCTCAGGGGGAAGACATGTGACTGTCAATCTCTTGGAAAGTCACTTATTTTACCATAAAGAACTGTGCTTTGCTTTTCCTTACTTTAATAAAAATAAAAACAGCAACAACAACGCACCAAAACAAAAGAAAACCCAACCAGCCAAATAAAAAAACCAACAAAACCCAGCAACAATGGAGCAAATTGCATTTTATTGAAGATTACTGAAACAAACATGATGGAAATTAAAGTCAAGTAGTAGTGGTTGACATACATGAGCATATTTCTAATCCATTTTAAGAAGATGCTATTTATTCAGTTTTAAGCATAGATGTTTCTGTGAGGACTTTAATTAGTCATTTTCCATGTTTATTTCAGTGAATGTAGGTTTCATATTGTGCTTAGTGTATCACCAGTATTATGTGAACTTTTGGCCTGAAAACAAAATATATGAATAAGTGCAAATGAGATTGTCATCTATTTGTAGTCCTATGAGGCAGTTTAAAGAACTACTGTGTTGATTTTTTAAAAAAAATATAACTATTTAGCACACAGTATCAAATATTCAATCTGGCACATATCATCTTGACTTCCAAGAAAATCTTGTATTATGGACCAAAGGGAAAAAAGGAGGAGGAGAATTTCTGAGGCTTCTACAATGCTGCAGGCAGCTGGTATTCTAAAATTAATCTTTCTTGCATAAGCTGAAGCAGGGTAGCTTCAGCTATAACATCAATTATATCAGATGTTCTGCTAGGTTAATTTAGTAAATCTTATAGAATAAAAGTGAACCTTTTCTCAGCTTGCTGAAGAATGGAATGACAAAATCTTTGAGACTGACCATTTAGGCTGGAGGGAGATTAATTTTTGATAGATGCAGTTTTTCTGCATAACAGCTCTGGGAAAGTTTTAAATTATTCCTGCTAGTTATACTGCTAGTTATTCACAGTTTGGCAGGGAGGGGAGGAAAGCACTATTTTAGTTCTGCCGTTAATGTAAGCTCTTGTACTAAAGAGTTCTCTTAGACCCAAGGTCCTGAATAAATAGAAAAGCACAATATGTAGAAAAGGACTCCATTGCAAAGGGTCTTGTTTCAGGCCCATGATGAGTCTGCAGTCATATTTTACAATGGCTTGGAAGTGTCACTTCTCATTTGGTAGTTAAGTAAAGCAAGAGGAATTTGCATGGGCATGGTAGATTGATTTTGAAGCCTGTCAGTGTTTAAAGACAGCAAGCAAGAGATGGGAAGTTTCCTGACTGTTGGTTCAGCATTGTAACAATCTTTCATACTTTTAAGCTTCAACAAAGCAGACATGTTGCACTATTAGCTCCAATTTCAAAATGCCTTTTATCATAAACATGGTGCTATAAGCAGAATGCTAGGAGACAGATTTCAAGGGTCTTACAGATTTACAGGTCTTACAGGTACTTTCCACTTATTTCTCAAGTCTTAAACTCTTGTAATGAAACATGGGCACTAGTGAGAGGTAACTGTGGAGCAGAGCAAGCTAGTGAACAGAAAAGAGCTTTGCCTTCTTCCTGATTTAACAAGCTTACAAAACTAAAGAAATCTGTAGAACAATAGACCTCATGATCCCTCAGTTACTGACTCTCCTAATGGACCACATAGATATCACGCAATGCAAAAAAGGCAAGTATCACTCAGGCCTGTAAGCATAGGGCATAGCTGGTTGGATGGAGCTCAGGGTTTGCATCATCATCATCATCATCATCATCATTATTATTAATAGTAGTAGTAGTATTAACTACTACTTCTCCAATCTTGTGAGGGTGTTGCCATTTTCACTAGACTTGAGTTTTACTGCATTTCTGTAGCTCTACTGGACCCTAACTATAGCCACCTCTCATCTGGGATATAGAACTTCATGAAGTCACTCTGTTGTAGAGAATGACTATGACAAGGCTGTGGTGGTTGTGTCACCAGAACATCAAGTCCCATTCCAGAGCTACCATTAGAGTTTTAGAACTCCTGACCCCTTTATTCTGCTCCTTGTTAACAAATCTGCCTGTGCCTGCTGAAGTCTGTCCCACACATAAAAACAGACACTGTTGTCAAAAGATGGTAGTCTACCATGCTTTCACAATGCACCATGTCTCTCATGCAAACCTCTGTATTGGCCCCTTAATGTTTAAAAAACCCCATTTCTTCCAGGAAGACAAATTAGAGGTGCTCTGTGTAATTTCACTAAATCCAGCAAGCTCTGTAGAGATTCTCTTGTCTTGGTTGGAAAACAAAACTGCTTTTTTTTTTGTTGCTTTTCTGCAGGAATCAGGAAAGAAACTTGATGTGAGAAAAACAAATGACAATTGTTGCAAGTCTTTAAAATGTATCTGGATGTTTTTTCTTATTTGCATATGGTTATATTATTTCTAGATTTTGGATTTAGAGAAATAAAACTATCCTTTCACTTAATATTTGAATCTGTTTCACTTTTCTAATTTTATGTTTCATGAAACCTTATAGCCTGAGAACCCTTTGAGAGCAGTCATAATAGATCTAACAGAATACTTTTGATATTTATCACAGCATGAAGGCAAAATGAAGAAATGCTGAGATTTAATGTTGTTTTTCTTCAGAGCAGCTACTAAAAAATACCAATGGAAAAAAAGTTGATCTGTGTTAGGGCCAAATATTGGCTAGAAAGGAAGTGTTTTGATTACATTGTAGTAGTATGAAATATTGCCTAAATAATGAAAGGCAAAAGGCCTCTTACTAAATAATCTCTTTGGCCATCAGCCAGAACAGGAAATTTTCTCTGGGAGAGTGAAGGTATCGAGTAACTTGAAAAGTAATATATTTTTAAAGACACTAACTTCATTTCACACTGCTTTCTAGAATTAGATTGTCACCTTAAAGAAGAGAACTTATTGTTTGAAAAGTCAACTGCAGTTTAACTAATTTTTGGTATTTATTTAAAATATGCTTTCATTGGATAGGGAAGAGGGAGAAGACTACAGAATACCATTGTTTTAATAAGAACCTTTATTACTAGTGAATAACAGTACACTGGGAAATACACTAGAGAACAGCGTATATTATTCATGACTGTAGTACAAATGTGTCACCATAAAGTCAAACACTCCAATACCATATTTGCAGTATTTCACTTAACAGAACTGACACTTGGCACAGTCAATGTCAGCAATAAATCCTGAAAAGTTCAGTGATGGATCCTGCAATTATATTCTGCTTCTCCTGTTTATTCTGCCAAGTGAGTTTGTTCACTGTTTTGAAAGTCTTTGTGGCAAGACCATTGCATGAATGAATCTATACAGGACTAAGGCAGGAGAAGAAGCAGGGATGAAGAGGGAAGGCTGTAGATGGTTGGAGGGATTACAAATCAGTCTTGAAAGGATTTTGGTTACTGACTGAACCTTTAAAAGAACTGTTATTTATTGTACAGAAAACTTCATCCTGCTAAAATTTGAACATTGAAAAAGGCAGTTGGAAATTGTTGACTACTATTCTACTTGTGGGGACAAAGCTACCACAGTATGTTATTATGTACTAAAAAAGGCCTGTTTCAGGAAGAACACCAGTTTATAATGCTTTTGAAATGCCACTACCTGTATTACATTTGTTATATGAATTGTGATGGTGATTATTTCTTCTCTCAGTGAATAATTGAACAACCACAATATTCCTGTAGTTCATGGTGAAGTAGAGGGAGTTAAGACTTAGACAAAAACATTCTTTTCCATCAAGGCAGCCTGATCCCCTCTCTTGCTCAAGTAGGGTGGATGTTGCAACAGAAGGTGTCTTGGAGGAAATGTGAGATTCCTTCTTCTTTATCAGTCTTGTGCAGGAGTTCTACCATGGGTAACATGGCAGAATCAACATCAGTCCTGCTACTTCTGCATGCATTCTGGTTCATAATGCTAGACACTCTAATGACATCACATCATAAATTATTTCTTTGGGGGCATCCACACCTCCCTTAATTATTTCTATCCTTTGAAGGTTTGCTGATTACAGCTTTGTTATCCCTTAACTTCAAAAGTCCCAACCCATTAAAAGGTTCTGGGAAGGATTGTGTGACTGCTAAGGGTGTGGGATTTTTAGGTTTTTTTCTTTTTAAGAGAGGAATGAGCAGAAAATTAGGTGTTTCGTTTGCCTGAATTAAAAGAAAATGGTGCCCGGTAATATATACATTATCCTGCCAGTTCTTTAGGGCATGTTTTGAGATGTGATACAGGGCAACCTTTGTGCTAGAGATGTGCCTTTTGCCACTCCTATGAAAATCCACTCAGAGCTGACCAAGTTGCAACCTGCAGTTCTTTCTGGATTTGTATGTAGTTCCATGATTGAGGAATTTTGCCCTCAAGCAAAGATTATGTACAGTACTTGCTATGTTCATCTCAGAACCCAATCCAAGAAGCATAAACCTTTACAGACTGGTGGATTTCTTTGCTCTCCATTAGGCTAAAGAGACTGGGGCAGTTTGAAGAGAAGCCTTGAACAGGAGTATAGAGTGCACTGAATGACAAGAGGCCACTGTCAGGAGCTGTGAACAAGCTGGGAACTGACCAGATAAAAGCTCTTGAAAACCAGGGCAAGAGGGAAGGACGGAGTGCCTGGTTAAGAATGCTGGAATTGCAGTCCAGTAAGGATAAATGGAAGGAGATGAAAAACAGAGAAAACTGAATGAGAGGTCAGGAGGCTGTGCTAGGAGATGTGAAGTACATGGTTTAGGGCTACCCCTACAAAAATATAGAACCATATAAAGGATGGGACCAGGATGGGTGGGGACAAAAACATTTAACTCTCACTTGCTGTTTAGTAAGAATTTCTCATGGGATATCAAAACATTCTGATGTGATTTCATGCCTTTTGTAATGCTATATGATAGAACTTACCTTGTTGGCTTGTTCCAAGAAGCATAAAATTGTCTTGAGTTCTAAATAATTATTGAAGTTATGAAGTTAATGACATAAATGTAGAAAACCAAGTTTCACTCAAACAGTACACTACATGATGTAGTTATATAACCACATTCCCCTCTCCCCCCCTTCCCTGCATGGTCTTATTCAGCAGATACAGTAGAGGGGTTAAAATCAAGAAAGGAATTTTATGGGATTCATAGTTTTTTTTGTTGCTGGAGCTGGAAAACTAGGTATTGAATGAATATGCATAGTTATTGAATGAGTACTGGAGATTACACATGTTATTCTAGGTAGTGAGGTCAGTGTTTTCAGCTGCAACAGAAACAAATAGAAATTCTGCTCTAAATACATTCTGCATTATTTGCTCTCTGAATAAACCAGCTCTTAAATATTTCATATTGAATTTTGCAATCCCCTTTGCTAAGCGCTGATAGCACTTTTTATATCATTGTTTATTCTGAAAAGGAATTGCTTATGAATTGTTCATGTAGAGGGAAATAAAAAGACAACAAATACTTATAATAGTTTTTAAAGTAGGTAGACATTATGTAGCAAAGTCCAAATGTTTGATGAAATCAAGATTCTGAAGGAGATAGAACAGGAATAGGCACGGAATATGAAGTTAAGGAAAATGGGGAGAGAACAGGCTCCTTTCAGTCTCTCAGATCTTTATTCTTGCCCCTCCTGTGCTATTAGTATATGTTGGAAAAAACCTGGTAATGAACAATCCCATCCTTTCCTCTCCCAAACACCATTATCTGCTCAGCTGATTCTCTCGAGTATGTGTTTGCTATTTGGCATTTCCTAGCATCTGAGTGCTTAACCTCTTAGCAATGCTTTTTAATGCACTAGGCTTGTATGCAATGCCTTTTCTTTCCAAATATAATACCGAGAG
The DNA here is from genome assembly GCF_028769735.1 of Zonotrichia leucophrys gambelii. Classification (NCBI taxonomy): domain Eukaryota; kingdom Metazoa; phylum Chordata; class Aves; order Passeriformes; family Passerellidae; genus Zonotrichia; species Zonotrichia leucophrys. Next base: position 19,414,497 of record NC_088173.1, on the reverse strand, counting down.
CTCAGAACCCTCTGTCAGTCATTACTCATGAGATGCACAAAGTCAGCTTGTCAGATATACAGCTGCTCCAGCTGACTTTTTAAAAAAACCCAATTAACTGTAAAATTATTTTTAGAATGATTGTTTAACCTATGGTTGGAAAATATTAAAATACACTACAAGTTCGATGTGCCTCTTGAAAAAACATGAGGTATCATTCCTCCAAATCTGCTAAAAAGAAAGGCCAGTAACAATGGTATGGAAATAAAAGTTTCTACTAAATGTGTGGTTGTGAGGCATGAGTTGAACATTCTCCAAGCACATAAAAATGACCAGTTTTACCTGTGGGGAGTATTTTATCCACACATTTTATTTAAACAATACCCGTTCTTATCAACCAGAACCAGGTTCAGTCTTGCTAATGGGATGAATTGGCAATGACTCCTGTCTACATAGCAACCAGCAAATATTGTTCCAGTGGTCCAGAGCAGGCAGTGAGGGGCGGGGCACTCTGGGGCAGCTTTACTCATGCCCATAGCTCTGTGCTGCAATTCCTCCTCCTGACAACCCCCTTCAAGGATGTGAACATTTTTGAGTATGATCTCATCTGAAATTCTCAAATACTTGGCAGTTTTATGACAGGAAAGTATTACAAAGTGCTGAGGTTTGCTTCATGAAGAATTTAGGTAGGAAGCAATTTTAATTTTCTGTTGTTAATGACTTACGAATATTTACCAAAAAGCATAATTATGCTAACTTATTCCTAATTTCAGTAAGAGTTTGTGTGTGCAGTATTTAGTGTTTGCAAGTCCTCATTGTCCTTAGGGGCTCTTAGTGGAAGTGCCCTCAGCTACTTTTTATTGTTCATAAACAGGCAGTGACTCGGAAAAAAAGAAATCTTTTCAGTAGTATTGTTTATAAGATTTTAACATCTGCCACCTAGTAACACCTCTTCCATTTGTTTGGAAATTCTTCATTTTGTTCCTGAGATGCCCTTACTTCTCCTTTTATATTTTCTTACTATGGAATATACTTCTTTATAAAGAAAATACTTTAATGTATCCAAAGAGATGAACTATATAAGTCAGCAAGTATTGGGACATTTAACATGGGTGGTTTTTATAGGTTTTCAATCATTTAATGGTGTTTTCTATATAGAAACCAATTTCTATTCTAGAGACTTCCATTTCCATTTTAGTTTAAACCCAGTATTTGAGTTTTTTGAGTAGAAGTTTTAATAGGTATATATTGCACCAGTGAATTGGATAAATAATAATATCTTGAACTTTTTGCATATATGGTAGGGAATCTAGGTTTTAAGTCTTTGGGGCCAATAGGGAAAATGCTACCTTTACTTTTGGTTTAGTTTTTCTTTTAGAAGCACAGTTATTTTTTTGTTTAGATACTCTTTCTGACTTGAGGAGAGAGGTGAATTTACATTGTATATGCCAATGGTAGAAACAAAGGTCCAAAAATATCAAAAATACAGAAGTAGTTTTTCTTCCAAATTCTAAACTCAAATTTTAAGCTGAGTTATTTTGAATCCTAAGAGTTACTTGAAGTTTAATTTTTTTAGCATTCAGTGTAGGTGTCTGACTTCAAATTCATGAAATAAAACCTGCCACTTTTCATACATGAATCCAAACCAGTAGCATTACATTCTGGAAAGCTATCTGCTGTGGACCACTTTCAATCAGTATTGTGGAGGTGTAGTCTGTCAGATGTTTTCTCTTGAAGTCAGAAAGAACAGTTGTTTAAATGTGCAGTGTCCATACAAAGGTTAGAGCTTATGCAAATTTTTAATACAAAATAATTTCCTGTGCCATAAAGTCATTCACTGTGTGTAGAGCATGTCCTTGTTCTGATTCCTGCTGATTGTACAGATTTCCTAGTGATCTTAATAGGTCATTAAAAGGATCAGTCAACTTCAATTGAAGACCAGAAAGCTCAGTGATATAATGTTTTCTGCTCAGTCCTTAAACATGAGCTGCACAGTTAAATTTAAAAAATTGGTTGGGATCTAAAAGTCTAAAACTTCAATGTCCACACTGTACTGTTGACAAAGAATATGAAACAGATTTTTTAGTAGAAAATGTTTCTAAGCATAGGAATATACTGATTTTACTTAAATCTCTTGCCTTGAATACTTCCCTGAGGTTTTATCTTTACACTATGCTTTCTGCCTCTGTTGGTTCTACTCCTGAATTTAAAGTGAGTTAATGTTTACCCTGTCCAGAAGACTTTTTGTTGAAGGGCTTGCTAGCATTATGTGTTCTGTGTAAGAGAAGATCATAGATTGAAACATTTTTGGATGCTTTTAGAGAAAACTAAGCTGGCATAAAATTTAGGGTGTTTAAGCTCTAACATTTATGCTTGCTATTTATGACAATTCCATCATTAGACATTAGTTCTCTATCATAAGTTTCCCCATGACGATCTTGACTTTGTGGAGACAAAGGAGTAAAATGAGTGTTTAAAGACTATGAAAATTAAGAATATGTAGAAAAGAAATCAGTAAGCTTCCTTGCAGGTACAGTAAAAGCAGTGGTCACAAAGCATTTTGTTTTCATGTTCTTTCTTGGAGGAACTCAGACCTGTAAGGGTCATCACGCTTCTTGTTACTTGTACCAGAATTGCATAAATATGGTCTTCATAAGACAAATTTTGTTTGAAATATGTCAGATTAAGACACAAAATAGATTTAGTCTGTGTGGTAGCAAGAGAGCAGGAGCTTCCTTTCATATGAAATGTGTGTCATCTTACAGCAGTAATTCTTCCCCTTTTCACTATGGCAACACCAAAATGATGTCGTTATATATTGCATTTATACATGTTTGATCTTGACCTTCCCATAGAACACTTAGAGAAATTCAAGCCCTGAATTGTATGGCTTCCTTTGGATCCAAACTGAATTGTGTTATTTTAATTAACATTTGTAGTCTCTGATTTCCACATCTTGATGACAGAGTAGCATACCAGCAGAGTGATAAAATAAGATTAAAAGGTAGACAAACTTCTGTTTTTATTAAACTTGAATGTTACAAAAGAAGAAAGGAATTTGATCATGGAATGTTCTTAGATTAAAGATCTTAATAACAAACTTCCACAGTATTTCTTTTAAGATATTAATTGTTTACCTCTGGATTTGGATGTATTAGGAACTTAGATTTTTGACTTGTGAACTATTTTAGCTTCATAGCTGCAGAAAGCTTGAGTGCTACCAAAACTAAAAAAAGGCAAGTGTGATTGCATAGCTTAATATTTCATCTAAAGACTTCTTTCTTTCCTTTCTTTTTTAGTCAAAATATTATTATCTGCTTTTTTCTAAGCTCCAAAGGCATAGATAGGGCTTGCAGAACTGCATCATGAAAAGTTGATTCAGCTTTTTAATAAGTAGTTATCTATTATAAAGTAACATCTACCCTAGGCTCAGGAAAAACAATTTCAGTCTTGGGAAAAGTGTACAAAATGAAAATTCTGTAGTAAGCAGTTAAGTCTTCAGCTTTTTTTTTCCCTTCACTTTCTGACTACAACTATTTGTATTATATGCAATAGCATCTCAGATTAAATGTTTATATAAGTTAATTCAGCGAAACTAATTGCAGTAAATAATCTCAGCCCGCTTGAATTCAACTTGTCTCTTGAAGTTGTAGGCATTTCAATGATTTGAGTACATATCACATTGCCATATTTGAAAATGCAGGGGAAGCACTTTTTAGCTTGAAAGAAAATTGGCAGATAGCTGTTATTATTCCTGGATATCCCCTCTAAATTAGAGTAGTAGCAGGTGCTATGAGCTCCCATGATCTTATTCCTAGAAGTATTTACATTTCTTTGGGAGGAGGTGCAATCAACATCAGTAGCCTCTACCGAATATTATCTATTTTGTATTTAGCTTTTCCAAAGTAGCAATGCGCACTCCATGAATACATCTCTCTTTTTCCAGAGAGTATTGGAAGTCCTGGGCCTGAGGGACTGTTTAAAGCTCTGCCTTCAGAAAGCCATCAAGGAGGAAAGGCCATGTCACATTCTGTAGGAGTACAGGGTGTAAGTCAGAGTGCTGAACTGGTAAGCAGGAACTGGGCAGGAGTTACTTTTGCATTATGTATTAATAGTAAACTGGGTGCTGCTTTGTATGGATATATCTATGGTCTGGTCTGGTAAGTACTTTTATGTGCAGTGAGCTGTCACTAGGGATATCTGTTATATTCCTGACCCTGCCCTGGCAATGAAGGCTAGAAGTGTTTTCAAAACATACTGCACAGACTGGTTGGGAAACTTATCAGTCAGCAGTAACCATACCCATAGGATTTTGAAAGCAAATTTTCTTTTTGTTTTTTTGCCAATCCTACAAGGCAAAGGCCTATGCAATATAGCACTGGAATCTTCTCACAGGGTAGGAGATGATAGGGACTTGGCATTATCAGTATGGAAATAACTTTTTGTAGAGACTCATATGAAATTTTAAGATTGCTATGAATGAAGCATGGATAAAAATGCCTATATAAGCACCAGAAGAAACAGCCTAAGTGTTAAAAGAATGGCGTCAAAAGATAGTAAAGAAGGTAATTCCCAGCTGATCATATGAAATATTGTCTTACTTGTATCATAACCCAAAAAAGACTCAATAGGTCTTTAGCATTTTGTCAGTGGAAGACTCTGCATTTTGACAACAGAAGGATGGAAACAAGATTGTAGTATGTGCTTTTTCATTTTCTGTTAGCCCAAAAAAGAAGAAATCTTATAGCAAAAGACTTTCCATAACAAAAAAAAAAATTGTTGCTGAACAAGAAGAAACTTCACGAAAACACAAGAGCTTGATAGCCAGCATCCCTTGTTTTTCATGTTGCATAAGAGTGATCCTGGCCAGACCACTAAATACATGTTTTGCTTCTTGTAAATACGTGGGTGTGAGAGTATATGTTCAATCAAGAGTGGATGAAAGCTACAAGGGAATGACTGTGTAGGTAAAATCAAATTACCTAGAGATGCTGCAAATGCTATTTTATCCTCCATAAGGTTTTGCACACACATTTGTTATACCAGTTTTCTACACATCTACCTAAAAATTATGACGGAAGCATTTAATTTTAGGTATGCACAGCTGAGAAAATCATACTGAAATTTCATCTCATGAAAAGTAGAAACCTGAAAAAAAGGTGTTAATTTGATGCACTTTGTTCTGCAGGAATAGTCTTGCAGTAAAGGAAAAACCGCAAACATCTGACTGTACCACCAAGTCCATGTTACACACCACTGCAGCCAGGGAGAGCAAATGCTATACAATTTTTAGGATGGTCAATGTTCCAACCACTTGAAGGTGATATCTTAGAATCTCATTCTATGAAGAGTGTTTACACTGGGGACAAATTAGCATTTTTGGTGTAAGAACAGATGCATGTAGCATTCCGATTTAGAGCTAAATAATTTGTTAGCCAAGTCTTTCTCAATGGTCGCATCTTTGGCTGACTACGTATTGACACTAGCAAGCCTCACATTGCTACTCTTTCTTAAACATTACAGCACCCATTTTAAGGAGCGCTTCAAGGATGCTGGAGGAAGTTTTTGGTGTTTAGTCCAGATGTTAAACTGAAACTTGTACAATATACTAATTAACAGATATCGGTTCCATCAGCTTTTATTGGGGAGAGGAATTATGTAATGTCACATTTCATGTGACTGTCCTTCTAGCTGGTGTGGTATCAGCCTGTCTTCTCTGGTGGTGACTGAAAACTGATAGTCCAGTCTCCAGCATTATCACTGCCATTAGGTAATGTTATGTAAATTCACATTCTTAGAAGGAAAGCTGCAAGCAGGTGTACTTCAAGTGTAGCTCAATTCCTGGTTTTATCCTCCTGTGTGTTAATTTATATTAATTCCTAAATGTGGTGGGCAAAACTTTAACCAAAAAAATGGAAATGTCAGATTATTTTTCTTTAGCCAATTGCAGGACATCTCATATGGGATGCTTTTAAAAGGATGTCTTTCGCAGAAAGGTTGTCAGCCCTTTGCAGATTACTTATGCTCCTACAGCCTGTATTTTGTGTCCTGTGTAATACATCTGTAGGCATGCTGTTGTTTATACCTAATCCCCTTTTAAAATTTGACTTGACTTGACTTTCAGAGCCTTGTTGATACCATTTTGCCAGATGAAAGTACTCGAAGTGAAACATTTTCATTCCGCGCTGTCCTCGTCAGCAGCGGGACAGGCGCTCCCTCAGACGCCTCTCTACTGCACTCTAGTGTATTGCCCGGAGATTTCCCCCGTCCTGTGCTAACACACAGTACTTCCAAAATTCTCATAACTTTTGGATGCCTAAAGGTGTTTTTTCCCCCTCTTGGTTTCCAATACAAAATAACAAACATTAAAGCAAAATGTAATATTCTGTGTTTTGCTTCTTCCTTTGAGATTTGCCATCTATTGAAAAGACTTTTTACTGACCGTATGTTAACGATTGGAACTTCAAACTGCCTGCTTTCAGTTGTGTGCTGATGCTTTCAGGGATCTAATGCAGCTTTTCAGCATGAGTCACCTGAAAGAAGATTTCAGTATTTCTCTGCTTAACTTTTAGTTAATGTTGCCTGTACTCAGGTGCTTGAAAGGATCTGACCTTTCGGTATCTTGTCATTGCATTTCTTGGACTAGGGAATGGTGCCAATGGTGCTACATATGCTGTGTGGTGGCATTGAGCTGGGATAGCCAGAACATTTGCATGAGAATCCATATTACACAAGGGTTGCAAAATCTAAAGAAAAGTAATCTCTTCTGATGCAGATAGTTTTGTGTATGCCCACAGCCTGTGTCAATAATTCAGGCTCCTATGTATGTAATCAAATTCTGTCTAGAATACAAATAACTGTTAAAAAAGTAAACTGAATCCTAATTAGATCTGTCTTTTTCTCTAGTGAACACTTCAGAACATAGACTTCTGTGTTCTGACTAATTATTTTTTTCAGGTAGCAAAGGCAGGATTGCAAAAGGGGAAAAGCTGAAATTCTCAGCAGAAAAAGTCTTTAAGCTTTGTTTCTGATAAGCACTATGAACAGAAAGAAAATAACTTTTATTTCTTATAAATATTTCAATCTTATGTGCAGTTTAAAAATATATGCATATATCTAAAGGAAAAGTCTTGCTCTCCTTTTAAAAAGCAGTGCAGCATTAATTATGAGCTGCTACCAGGAATTTGCCATAGAGAAGCAAGTTCTTGAACCTCTAAATTCATTATATGAGTTTAATAATGGATGTGGACTATTTATCTTACCTATTGGCTGGCATCTGTTTTTGGGTTTCTTCTCTCTTTTCAGATCTGATAAACATGGAAAGGAAGCCAGAAAATTTTCTTGGTTTTGAATGCATATTTACAGGGAAGGTCTTCAATATTTTAGTACAGAGATAATATAATGCTGGCAAAATTGAAACTGTGCAGTTTGAGGTGCTTTACATTAATCATATCATGAGCTCTAAGTAGCTCAAAGTCTCTATAGTCTTGTCCATTACTTCAGTTGTACAAGATACTACTCTCATATTTTTAGTCAATGTTGCATTTTGAAATACATGCATTTTAATATAAATTCTTTTAGATTTTTAGATATGTACTAGCAATTTTAATGAAAATATTGTTCATGCTTGTGTGTATTGATCTGCTTCTCCTTTATATTAGAATATTATTTCATATCCCCAGTAACTTGTACTTGGAGCAACACTCGCTTGACTCTCCTTGTCATTCAGCAGCTTGCTACCCTTACAAAAGCAGTGAAATAAGAGGGATTCTGTTGTCTGTGAACCATCTAGAACCAGCCAGGCTCATCCCTTCCTCCCCAGACTAGAAGGGTGAATGCAGTTCAGCACACTACATGCTTGACAGATTTAAAAATGCCCAAGTTTCCTTCCAAAGATGTTTCTGTTGAAAGGCACTTAATATGTGAGTTCTCCAAGAGACCGCTGCCCTTGGAACAGAGGAGCTGCTGATAGAACAGTGGCACAGACAGACTTTATGTGCTTTTTGGCTATTTTCAAAGTGGTTAAACTGCGTATAGAAAATGGAGCACTATTACCTAACAACTTTAATTTCTTTGTAAGGCTAGAGCATAGCAGTATCTTTCTGCCTCCACCAAGTCAAAAGCCTCAGTGTTTGTAATTGTGTAAATAGATAAGCAAGTAAATGTTAATTTATTCCAATTCCCCACATGCATGGATCACTGCAAGAAGTAGTGAGAAATCAGCATTAATGATACCTATGTTCAGTATAGTAAGGGGGAAATATAAGAAAAAGGAATTAGAAGTTTTGCATTAATTTGTTACATACATTAAATGCTTTTAATTTTAAATGAGAATTTGGCATTTTCAGTGGTATCCAGAGGGGAGCCTGTGAATATACAGATGAGATGATCTATCTGTGTCCTGAGAGCTCTGACTGGTATGTGGCAATTGGACGTTACTTCTGGCACTGTGTGGGCTTGATCATCTGATGAGTCCCTGGCACAGCAATCTGTGTAGCAAAGATCTGTGAAGACATCAAGGACTTGGCAGCATTGTCTGTATCCTAACAATACAACAAGCCTCGATTTGCCAACAGGTATTGCTGCATGAGTTCATTCACTGAAGGCAGAAACAAAAGCCAGTTTTCCAGTGAGAGGGGAAGGAGAGCAATCTTGCCAGCTGCATTACTCATTAGTCCTTTCAGCCTAGCTTAACCCTTTTGTGCACAGTGAAGCTGGGAGACAGCAACGAGCATTCAGGAGTGTTCAAATGCTTTGTGGATGCTTTCTGCATTTGTTCATCAGCTGCTACAGAGCAGCTGGCCATGCTGCAAGAAGGAAACTCAAAGAATGTGTTTCCAGAAATGCTTGGGCAGTTTGCCCTCCAGTTTGTGAGGCTATTGTTGAAGGTATGCAAAGATCACAGATACTGTGCTGAAGAGCAGCAGGATATCTGCTGATTAAAAAATTTGTGAGAGGGTATGCATGGAGTATCCGTTTTCACCATAAATCCTATTTGCCATGCAATTAGCTGAGAACTTGCATAGCAGAATGATGGGAAATGTGACTGGGTTCTACCATGCAAGTCTCTTTGCTTTTATTTCTGGATACTGGTTACTGGTGCTCATCATACAGAAAAACCTTTATTTTAAAGTTAATTAACAATGGCAAAAATAATCTTGAGTACACCTTTGGCTACCACTGGCTAGAAACACTATCAAATCCAGGTGTCAGCATTTATGTACCAAAAATCCTCTTCTTCAATGTTTAAGCAATGCATTAGAAGGGAAACAGCATCATATGTTTAATATGATTTTTCTGGAGGGTTTTAGTTTTATTTTTCAATTTACCTATGAGTTCATTTCCTGAACTCATTTTCCTCTGAATTTAGGAATAGGAATATGTGGTTTACCTCAAGGTACTTTTGAAGAATTACTGCTGCATGGTTAATCCATCTGAATAGCATTTTTAAGATTTTTTTCAAATCATGAAAGGAGATTTGTACCAGAAGTAGGTGAAGCAAGCAGCCTGGTAAAACTCAGCCTTCACTCCACAGCTATCCAAGCAGCCAAAGCAAGCTTGAATCTATATAAAAAGCATTGATTGATGTTCAAGTGAGGTCTGTTCCAGGCAATGCATGAACTGGGACCCCCTTCCGATCCCGTCAGCAGTCTCTGCTAGGTGATCTATTGGGAGGTTTTCCCTCCACCCAAACTTAATCCTTAGTGTTTGTGCCAAAATATCTTTTCTGGAAATCATCCTTTGAGACATTACATAGTTTGTTAAAAAAAATTACACATCAACTCCAAAGTGAATATGCAAAGAATGAGATGTTATTTTTAAAAATTTTTATGAATAAGGTATACTTTGGCATGTTATTTAAATTTACTTTTAATTTCATTTTATGTTGATATTAATGCTCCCTTTATGCCAAATGTTAATTCCTAAGGTATTTCTAGTCCTCATATTGTATATCTAAATGTAATTTATGGGTTTTGTTTCTTTGATATAAAAAATATTCTAACCTTAATGTGAAATATAACTTTTTAATACAATATGTCTCAAAATATGATGTCACAAAAGTATGAGAAGGAAAAATTGTGACTACTTTTGTAACTTGCTTTTAAAAGACCAGTAGTGATAGTTCTCCTTCTACGTAAGTAGAAATGAATACTGCTCTTACCCCATAACAGTTGGATATGGATTTTTGGCTTACTTAGATTCTACTCTTGTCTAACAAAAAGCATTTGTACAAAGAATTTATGTTTTCTGTTAAAAGTAATCCCAAGAATCATTGGGGTTTTTGAAATCTAAGTCTTGGTATTCTGACTATGAGAACTCCAAGAGTATTGATTAAATTTAACATCAGAACCCAGTAAAGGAGTTTTTTTTCCTTCAATTCATCTGCTTTCTTTACGGCAGTTTATCAATGCTGGCTAACCATCAAATCTGTTAAATGCTTCTACTGCTTAGTAAACACATCTTGGAAAAATGCAGCATCTTTCACTTGGCTTAAGCTAATCACTGTGTTTCTTCAAAAGGAGGTTGTTCTTCCTATTTAAAAGCTTTTTGGTTGCTGGTTCTCAACATGCTGTTTGCTGATAATAGAATGATTTATTCCTTTATGCTGAGAGGGGCAGGATGGCTATAATTTTGTATGGGTTTGTGGTAAATAATGCAACTTATTTTTTAATAGGTGTTATGTGACTTTCAGGAGATGGCAGATGCCTTGCTGTCAGTTAAAGCCTTGATCACAGGTCAAGAACAGAACCTTTGGATGCAAGAAAAAATAGAGGGGATCCTTTCCTGTGTCAGCTACACTTTATTTGGTTCTATTTTTTTCCAAAATACTTGTTGTTTCAACGTTGAATGTAATTTTATTTAAATGGAAATGCGGCAGTTGCGGAATTGTTTCATTTACTGTTTCTTTCACTAAAAGACACTGCATAAATGTATTCTTTGAAGGACCAACTAAAATGGGATAAGACAATGCCTATCCTATTGAAAATAACTGTAATTTTAAAAATAAACCAGCAAACAAAAAATCCCACCAGAATATGAGATATGTGGTGGGTGGAAGGGTTTGGTCCTCACAAACCACTTGCTGTATTGCTACATTATTATTTAACTCCTGACAGTTACTAGATCATAAGATAATGATTTTGGCATTGCTCATATCAAAAACAAACAAACAAAAATACAGTAAATAAACACAGAAACTATGCTAAGAACTAATATAAATGGTTCTCCTTCACAGACTGTGTTCTTCAAAGATTCTTACAATTGCAAATGAACAAGGGGAAAGGAATATATTGGAGAGGATTTAGTGACAATTTTGTTACTTTAAGGAAAACTACTTCTTCTTAGTTTAAACTCAAAGAAATTTTTTATGAGCTTCTTCTTACTTTGACTCCTTGTTTCTTAGCTAAAATGGATTTGGTGGTCAGTTGGCAGCAGCATTATCTGCTGACATCAGTATGTGTAGAGAAGGAGGTACTGGTAGTGTTGGAAGCCTTATTTTAAGAACTGATAGCAGTTGCTCAGCTTCCACAGAACACAACAGTTGTATTGATGTTTCTTGGAGACTGGTCAGTTGTCCCAGCCATTTGCCTTGTCAGCCTGGAAAGAAAGACTGTGACATGCCTGTGGTTCCGGTTTCTTTAGTAATGTGACCATGGATTTTCTACACTCTGCAATTCCCGTGAGCAATAACCTCAAGCAGAATTTCTGAATTCTGTTAATCATATGGACAGTGAATGAATTAAACAAGTAGATTAGTTGAGTTTTGGAAATGTTTGGTTCCCTCATTTCCACCCTACCATTATCCTAGCCCATGCATCCTTTTAAAGTGCTTTTATTTAATCTCTAAGCATTTAAAATTGAATCTCTTTCAGGCCTAATTATTATAGACTTATCCTGAGATTACAATGGATTCCATAAACAAGGAAAAAGAAGTAGATGGTTCTGGGAACAAATACTTCAGCCGTTTGACTTGTTTGGGCTTGGCAAGCCTGCATATATCCCCCTTAAATGTAAATGAGTTTCCATTGAAATCAGATATAGCTTCTGATTTGGCAAATAATCATTACTGGTTAATAAAACAGTTCATGAACATTTTGATTTTTGGGGAATTCCTGTTGTCATTTAAATGGCAGATTCCTACATTTTTCTCTTGCTCTGAAATATCAGTCATGTTATTTGACTAATATTCAGGCCTAAGTACAGATGAGGATGATTTTTATTTGTGTAATTGTAGCAAATATGTATTTCTCTCTGTTTATGTTACGAAGCAACTATGGAGCATTTGGAAAACCAAGCTTTTCTGATCCTATACTGTTAGTGTCATATAGTTACATAGTTGGAGAGCATTTTGCTTATAGGTACCATTAGTTTTAATAGTTACTAACTTTGAAAATCTTGTGATTTCTTTAAAACTCCCGTTTAGGTGTGTTGCTAATTCTGGCCTTGGATTGTGTGGAAGAAACCTCATTAATTAACTTATTCTGAGATATCTGAATACATGCTTTTTTATGCATAGCTTATACAGTTGCTTCTACTACCTTGTTCTTCTTCATCTCTACAATTTATAAGCAAATTAACAATAAATAGAAACACTGGACAACCAAAGACAGAATTATGTATATTCTTTAGTCTTAAAATAAGAAAATATTTGTGCAAAGCAAACACTATGAAAATTTTGTTTTCCTCTGATTCAAATCATATTACCTGTGAAAGTTTATTTAAAAAAATGGGGAAGGAGGGAAGTTATATTTACCTGAAATAAAAACTAGCTTAAGTTATACCTCTGAGGCAAAATAATTTAAAATACATAATAAGTCTAACTTTCAAAAAAGCTTAATTGCTCTTTAGGCCTTTTTAGTTTTGGAGAATGAAATTTCAAATAATTTCAGAATATGCAAATACTTCATACATTATCTTTACAGAGTAAAATTTTGTCCATAAACCTATGCCACAAACCACTTTTCATTTTTTAAAAGAACATAAGTTTTTAGGAGGAGAGAGCAAAGGAGATGATGAAAAAGCAGGCTTTGGGTCAGTAGCCACAGAATCTATAATAAGAATGTATGGATAAAAAAAAGCAAAACCTTTAAAAATTTTATAATCAAAGATAAATTCAGCCTGAATCATCATTTAAACAATTTAAGTATGTGCATACTGAAAGGAAAATGTTTGATTTAGGAAAATACAAACTGTCTGACCTCAGTCTTCTATCTTTTTGCATTTTTCACCACTCTTGTCTCTTTTATTAGATTATAGCCCTTGTCTTGCAAGTGCTCCCTACATCCAAAGAGTGTGTAACCTTTACTGCTGAATGCCAAATTTGCATAGGCTATATTGGAAACACATTTATTTGTGTGTTCAGAATACATGACACTGAAATTGTTAAAAGGCCCTATTTACCAGAGTATGTGTCTAGTAAGTGCTCAAAAAAAGACGGTAAAATGTAAAAAAAAAACAGTAATATTTTTTCTTTCCTTTTGATACATGGCTACTATTTTACTATACTCTTATTTTTGGGAGACCAAAAAACTAAAATATGGTGGCTTCTTGGTGCAAGTAGTCCAGGAGGATCTGCCATAACCTTTCTGAATAGGCCTTCCCATACAGTAATATAAGAAAATCTTGATGTTACTGCCAGCATTCAATTCATACTTTTCTTAGAATATGGTGATCATACATAAAGACTTTTTAAAATCTGTTCTTTTTTGCTGATTATAATTTAGATGCATTTTTTTAATGCTTCAAAAATTGCTATAACTGTCTAGTCTGAGCACCAATCAAGTTGTGATGGCTGTATCCTACCAGTCAAAGAATTTCTAGCTCAAAGTGTCTCATTTCTGCATGTAAAAGAATGACATTTCAATCAAATGATTCCTTCCTTCCTTCCTTCCTTCCTTCCTTCCTTCCTTCCTTCCTTCCTTCCTTCCTTCCAACTAGAAATGACAACAGTTGGAAAAAAAGCTGAATTCTGGTAGATCTTCATCAGAATTTGAATCTTACAGCTAAATTGTTTGTAGGCAGAAAATAAGACCTTGCTTGGAGCAGATCAGCTGCAAATTAGCAAATATACAGTTATTGTAAGTTTCCTAAATATCAAAGAGTTGCCTTATATTTGAGTTAAATAACAGCAATATTAGTGTTGTAATAGTTTATGCTAGTAGACCCACAAAAATTCAATATTCTAGTTCAATAATTACCCAATAACAAATAAATCCATGGTTTGGGGCTTTTTTATGTGTTGCATGTCTTTCATCTATATGGGCATCGGAGAATAACAAGAATGTAGTATCTATGCTAGTAATGGTTTTCTGGCTGGATAAACACTGTGGAATATCAGCTACTGAAATACTTAACCTTAATTTATCATATAATATTGAAATTTTGTGTTGTCTGGATTCACATTCTCCAGAAAAGAGCTTTGAGTCTGGTTATGACAAAAGACAGAGGAAAAGAAGGTGACAGTTCCCCACCATTCTTTTGTTTGCTTGCTTTTTTTTTTGTCTTTATGTTGTGTAATTTTGCTGAATTTGTATTCTTTCAGGCCTGTGCTTTTCCATACCAGCAAAATAAATTCAACTGTTTGGACTAAAACTGAGTTTTGGGCTAACCTCCCTTGTGTGGAGTCTGGATTTCATAGCTAACTAAATGTGGGTTTATTGTTGTCCACTTGAAGAGTGTTTTTCAAGTTAGAACTGTAAATAGCCAGTTCAGCAAATTCAGTGCAGCTGATGTTCAAGATAGGATGAGGTGTAGACTAAAAGCCCTCAGGTAATCTTATCTGTTCTTGATCTTTCCTTACGTGTGAAATTTGTCAGGTTAAATTTTGGATGGCAAACTTCAAGACAACAAAGGAAACCAGGCTTTGTGATGCTACCAAGTACCCACAGGAAAGTACATCACACAGTAGGACTGAACTTCCTGATACAGAACTTGGATTTACTGTAACTTTTATGGCCTTCTAATATATTGAAATTCAGTCTCTAGGGAATATGCAGGAAGGCAAACTTAAATCATCATAACTTCCCTGCATTCCAGATGGTTTCCATAGGCTTCTGAGATTTACCTTCAACATAAAATGTATTTGTAGTTTTAAAATTTATCATAAAAATTTTTCCAGAAGTAACTTTGGAAAAAACCTGTCATTTCTTTAATTTAATGGAATGAAGGGAAATGTATTATATCTGTTCTATAAAACCTAAACTCCTATCCAAAGCTTCATTATTTTTACTAAAGGATAAAACAGGGGTAGGTCCACAAGTGCTGACCCTGGATATGGAAATCTCTATGTCTGAGCTACACTGTCTCCCATATTAAGGAACAAAGTCTTGGGTAAACAGGTGCCTGGTTTATGCTGTCATTGTTGAAACCAGTACACTGGAGTGTATTTTCTAACTAGTTTCTGCCTTCTTTACCACTGTTACTTCCATTGTGAAAATTAGTATTTCAAAACCATTCATCATTGAAGTTTCCCAGTTTTGTTTTTCCTAAATACCCAGCGCCACATCAAACACCTCAGAATCATGGGCTAAACTAATAGGCATGAGATTAAATTAAACCCAAAATTGCTTTGAACTTTCTTTATATTGTAATGTTTAAATTAAAACTTAATTAAACACTTCACAGAGAGTATCACAATAAAGGTATGGCTTGCATTGTGTTATCTTACAGTATTTTGAAGGGAGTTCCTTCAGACTGAAGTACTACTAGACTGAGTAAAGATTCTTCAGAAATGTTAACTAATCACAGAGACTCTTCCTCAGTTTATAAAGATTTTTAGAGGTCCTCAAGTTGATTTGACAGAGAGCAGGTTAAATAAAAGTACTAAAAATAATATTGGGGCTATCATTGGATTATCTCAGTTGATCAGAACATGGTGTTAATGATGCCAAGATTGTGGGTTCATTCTCTCCATGGGCCACTCACTTCAGAGCTGGACTTGATAATCCTTATTGGTCCTTTCCAACTCAGAAGATTCTGTGATAAATGGATTATTAATATTTTTCCTTAAATTTATTCTTAATTTGCTAATGACTATTTTTAACATTTTTGAAAGCCCACAATTTTGAAATCAGTATTCTAGGGGTTTTAACAGAATAAGAAAAGTCACAATAGTTACATTATAGCTTTCTGATTATTCAGGAAGGATTTTTTTTTTTTTTTTGGTGGGGTTTTCTTGTTTGTGTTGTCTCATAGGTGTTGATTTTCTTGATTTTTTTTTTGACATAATAGTCTTCTGTATGTGCAATTTTTAAAAAATAATTGTGAAAAAACAGGGCAAATTTGAACTATATAAAGATTTTTATATCCCTGTTTCTGCATTATATTGTAAACTTGCAGCATTTGCTATTTTGAAAATCAGCACTAAGAGTAGCTGGAAATACCTAGGACGGGAATTTAGGAACTTCTGGACAAGCAAACGTGACACTTTTTTCTGGTGTGTAGTAAACTACGTTAGTAGTTTCTGGTTTTTCACTTCAGTTTGCAAACAAATGCACACAGTGTGAAATGCTGCTGGCTGCAGTATCACCAAGTAGATTGCTACTAAATCATGCATTTCGTGACGTGTTCTTGTAAGTGTACAGCTCCCCAGTTACAATTTAAAAGCTCAATCATATGAGCTGCAAGTCACAATGGAATTTTTTCTCTACCTACTCTTGAGATCAGAATCTTAGGGTAGCGACACTCTCGGTACATGCGATAAGGAGAGAGAATGAGGGGAGACGGATCACTACTTGACTTCCTTCATGTTATTTTTGGATATGACTAGCATTCCTCCCCTTACACACACCCTCTTTTCCCCCAGCCCCCATCTCTTACACGCGTTACAAGCTCATGCAAACACTCTCACGTACTCTGCAGCAGCAGCAAGAGCAACAGTTGGACTGGAGCCAGAGGACTTAAACTCCGCTTCCTCATTGCCAGCAGGCTTTGTTCTTTGGACTCACTCAGAACTAGGGAGAACGTCTTCATTGCCGGTCGTGGTGCTTGGAGTTTGGCAGCTCAGCTGTCTATTAAATTTTTCTGTGCTCCTCTGTGGACTAGAATGAATTTAGAGCAGCAAAGCTAAGAGCCGGGGCTAGTCGGGAAATCAAGGACCCGGAGCCCATCAGCTCTCAGCCTCTCTGCGGGAGTGGGGTCCCTCTGTGCCACAACGGTAAGTGCCCTGCTTAAATGTGTGTAAAGGTGCAGGAAACAATAAGGTGCTTTAGCTTACCACAATAGGAGAGGGGGGGAAAGTACGAGTGAATCGCACAGTGTGTGCTGTTATAGTGGTCTTGGAACAGTGCCTAGCAGTAAAATATTCCTCATTTTTCCCTTTCCAAGAAGCTTTATAAGAATGTATCTATTTTAACAAAATTCGTAAGTGTCTGTACAATTTTGGAAAGCTTTCCAAAATGGCTTTATTATTAGGTTTGCTGCAAACTTGTTTTGTTTTGAACCATGTGTAGTACAGAATAACTTTAACTGGCATAGTAACTCATTTGTTTTAAGTGCAAGAGCTGAACCTGGGAAGTAAAGGTGTTCCATCACAGAGGATACGAGTAGAACTAAAGTTCAGGAGGATGGGGAGGTTAAAGGGATGACATGCATCCCAGGACTAGTATAAAAGCACCCAAAATAAGCTTGTTTTAAATGACTGGCATTCATTCAGAGCACATCCCCTCCCCCTTCCTTTCCCGCTATTAGGAGCAAAGTGAATCTCTTTTTAAAAACAAAAAGCTTTGAGAGTCTACTGTTCTAGAGCATGCAAGTGAAAGCTAATGTACAGCGTAAAAAGAGTGTAGGTTTGACTAAATGACACTGAGAGAGGACAGGAGTCCTGCAAAAGAGACTGCTTTCTTCCAATATGCAAAATTATTTCGCTGTTCTTGCTTTTTCAAAGTGCTAAGTGCTGCTTTATAAGTTTGCTGGCAAAATGGTTTGCTTTGTTACAAAGACTTTTTTTTTATCTCTCAGTATTGTCTTTAGGAAAAGTTTTATAATCGTCAGAACCAAGGCAGGTTAATCCAAATGCATTGCTTTCAGAAATGCCATCTAGCTGTCAAAGGAAGTTCACTGCAGGGACCCATTTGTTTTAAAAGTACTGATAAGCCCTGCTATCAGCATGCTATTATGTCTTGCTCCGTGGGTTATCTTAATAAAGTGATAAATAAGAAACCCTTGAAGTCCAGAAAGTCAACTGTATAATAAATTTGACAAAGGGGACAAAAAGACCAGGTGACTGAATGTACTTACATACTTTTAAAGCTATAAGTCCAAAGAAACCTTACTGGGACAATAGATCTTAAAAGGGGCAAAAAATTCCCTCCCCTTGCCTTAACTCTGGCTCCATCAGTTACTTCAAGTAGTTATTCAAATATTTTTTGTGGACAAAGTGAGAGTTCCCTTCCCTCTATCCAGTTATTAACTGCTGGTGATCAAGTATTTGTGAAGGTGAACCTAGTCGCATGAAAAATATGCTGAATGGGCAAATATGTGATTGTGTGAAATATAGCAGTCACAGTCAATTAACTGTTTGTTTGAGGTCTGTGTGTTTGCTTTTTCTAATTTAGAAACTCAAAACCAAAGCTTTGTAATTCTAAATTTCACCCTTCATTTGGGAGAATACTTAGGTGTGGTAATTGTTAAAAATTATCTGCTAAATTATGTTTCTATGGATTGACTGTGAAACAGTGCTCGGCAGCACAGTGTGTAATTAGTTGGGATGTTTGGGATGTTTAGTACACTTTGCTTGCCAGGTACTAAGGCATTTCTTTCAATAGTAGTTACTAGCTCTGTTTATGGTAAGTTATTCACTGAATGGGAATTACACACTAAAACTAGTAAAGATTGTGTTTCAGAGCTAAAAATGGAATATTGTTTTCCTCAGTTGGACCCCCCTCTGCCAATGGCACCATGTCAGGTTGCCTCAGCAGCTGCTTTCAGTTTCACAATTTACATGGGTGCTATAATGACATTTTTTCTCATTGATGTGGTGGAAAAATCTGACATCTTTATGCTGTTTTTCCTGCTTTGATATGTTAAAGTATATTTTCTATTGACTGTGAGGTTTGGCAAAGAGTGTTGAGTTCAGAGATGGGCCTGTACCAAAATCCCTGGATTCCTACATCCATGAAGTATAAGAAGGTTAATAACTGGATCCAAATGTCTTGGCTCTGGTCTATTCCTGTTTTAAATGCACATTGCTTTGGCCACATGTTTAAATTGTTTTTTGAGGTGATTAAGACTGAAAGAAATCTTTCAGGCTCCAGACACAGTTTTAAAGAGGAAATGGCATTTAAGAATCTTACAGTTATTTAAGCAAAGCTTGCTCATTTGCTGTTTAAATGTGACTTTTAGGAGCCCCCAAGGACCTACATTCCCTTTCCTCTGTTATAACTTTAGATATAAGTAATATTTTGGAACTCCTTCTGAGATGTGCTGCGGAAGCCAAGGTGGTTTTGTGCCTATCCTTTCTATTTGCTTAAGGAGACTGGAGAAGGCGGCTAGGAGCATATATTCAGATAATGCAGATACCTCAAAATGGTTTTTGATCCTAAGTGATCTGCCTATAAGCTGTTAAGGAAGTGTCATATATGTGTACACTAAACTGCAAAAAATTGTGGTGGCCTATGGTAAGAAATACTGTAATGTGGGGTAGGAGGCTGCACAAATTGTTGCTGAAATGGTGTATATTCTGCTTTTTAATTGATCGGCTTCTCCTACTCTGGCTAGCTTAATGGATTTAGTGGCTCTCTGTGAATACAATTACATATGCATCTGCCAGCTGCTTGTGGTATCCCTGCCTCAGCAAGAAAAGCTGTTCTTTGGCTGTGTTGGCTCACTGTGCTTTGTGGCACACAACACTGATTTATTAGGCAGTAGATGCATTTTTTTCTTGAATGATTGAACTATGATGTCACTTTTTGTCTTGGCTCTAACGTTTTAGAATTGGGTAGTTGGTTTTTTTTCTTTCTGCAGACTATTCTCTTAACACTAGGAAAGTGGGAAATATCTCAATGTTCATTGCAGAGCAACTCTGTCTACCCCAGCACATTCCAGGGCCACCGAATCATTTGTGGTGAAAGTGATTCAGATCTGGTTAAGATGATTTAAAAGAGAGGTTATGGGCATACTGCAGTTGTGCATTTAAGAAAATACAGAGTTTTTACTGCCTGATTGAGACCACATGGCTCCAACTTAGACTTTTCTTTTAACATGGAAATCATTGGCTGGATGTACTCAAACGATTTATTTTTTTTTAATTGCCTAGAGGCTGAGAGTTTGGGTCATAGCATTTAATGGTAAGGTCAGGGTTACAACAAATAGTTTTTAGTGCTCCTTTGAATAAATGAAAAATAGTTTTTTGAATATTTTGCATGGGATGAAAATACGCTTTTCTTAAAAGAGAGCAAATGTATCTCAGGAATTCTTTTGTACACTACAGGCTAATTGGTGACCTGATTTGAGAGTGAGAATGATAGAGATAAGGGAAGATCTCCCTGCCATAAATCACAGTAAATATGTTCCACTCCAAATATATTATGGAAAATACCAAAAGTAAAAAGGAAAGACCTTTTTTATTGCATAAAAGTTAATTGCTTACTCAGCATTTTGTGCTGCTCTTAAGAGGATTGAAAAGTTTGCATAAGTAAACTCTCTTTAAATTCTTGTAACTATCTACATACAGTATATCCCTACTGTGAAGAATGAAACTGTAGTAATCTGTATGCTTTTAATGCATATTCTTTATTCTGAAAATTTATTTCTTCCCTTAATGCTCTCACTTCTTTCTTTTAAATTATTATATTTCTCCCATAAACTGATGCATAGCTTTGATGTAAAACTTTCATCCAAATAAATTTCCCTCAAATGAGGGAAATGAGAGTATTAGATTTTTATGAATGTTATTTTGTGTGGATACTTTTGAAATTAGTAAAAAAATAGTAAAAAATTCCAAGGTGTTTCAAACATAGAATGCAAATCAGAAGTTACAGCATTGAAAAATTATGGTTCATTCTTGCATCTGTTTGGAAGGTGAAGTAATGATAAAAGGCAATTCTTACACTAAATCACTGTAATTTATCTAGAAATAATACAGGAGTAGTGTTCTACAAGAGGAAACCCAATAAACAATAGTTATGAGCTTTTTGCTGTCTTTAAGGATTGGGATGATAAATTTAGCTAGGGGGAAATGGGGAAAAAGAAGAAAATATCGGTCATATAGCTATTTACATCCCCTTCAATTAGTCCTTTGCTTAACGTTACATCTCTCTCAAATTTACAGACCATGCATGAACTTTGTTCTTGACTTTAAAAAAGGCTAAAAACTAAAAAAAAATAACCTAACAAAACCCAAACATTAACCAGAGTTCATGAATCACTTTTAGTTAATTTCTGCCTCGCATAAACAACAATGTTTAAAAGTTATGTAAATGTTTAAAAGTTATTTGCAGATTTTTGTAACTTTGAAGTGTGCAATGCAGGTGGGAAAGCTATTATTATTTCTGCGTAACTGCTGTGAGAATTAATCAGAGGTCAAAATATGTACTACAGTGCCTTGAAATTCCTGCCTGTGGTGTGTTAATGTGTTGTATTCAGTTTTACTGAGTTAGTGCATATAAAATACATAGAATCAACTGGATTTGGTTTTATACTACACAATCCGAAATGTACTGTGGATAGAACAGTACAGTCTTTCTACAAATACACAAGAAAGCATGGCCTTTAAGATGCCCAGTCTCAAAAGGCATATCTTGTGCCCAAAGCCCTTGACAAGTTCCAAAGCTCCTCAGTGCTTTACAGATCAAGTGAATCAGATTCTGTTGTGTTGTATAGGTGGGAATATTCCTGTGTCTTCACATATACTCCAGAACATCCTGTTCTTTGAAACATCTTTAGGCCAGCTTTTATAGGATATGTACATATACAGTTATTCATCTGTTGCTAGATTGAAAGTTGTCATTCTTCCTAAATATGACTACTTACAAGTTTTTCTGACTGTAATGCTGGTGCAGTCTACATTGCACTGTGCATATGTAAAATAGACACCCTCTCTTCAGAGAGTTTCTCAATCAGTGGAGAGAGGCACATTGGGAAAGGAAATAAGAATCAAGGAATTTAAGGATTTACAGGGGTCACAGCAAGCATATATAAACTCAAGTCATTGCAAAGAGGAGTAAACCTTAAAGCAGTCTTGAGTATTGACCCTCAACCTGTTGGATTCCTAGGGAATTTTTGATTTTCCACTCAAACCTGCTCTTTGTATTGTTTCCTATTTCAGGCTTCATAATGGTTTTGAAAAATATGCATGGTATTCTTTGAGGCATTGCTGGCGTATGTCATTGCCGGTGTATGTCAGTAGGTAGGAAGAATCTTGAAAATTTGAAAATAATCTTGAAATGAGTGTTTGGAGCAAGCAGGCAGAAGTCAAAACTCTGAAATAGTCACCAGAGTATAAAACATGGGTACATGCATGGTCTAGGATCACACCATATTGACAGCTGTCAAACATGGATGGAAGCTTGCCTGATGAAGCTGAAACTAAAGACTGAAGTGAGGGCTGTGTCTTGCAGCTAATGAGGTGTGTAAAGGCACTTCAGCTGATATCTGAAGAGATGGCATAAGTCAGTCATTCTTATTTAGAGAAAGGCGACGGCTAGTCCTCAGACCTGGCTTAGGAAGTGAATGTAATCCTCCCCTAAGGAAGATTGCTTGTGTGTTGTAAAATGCACAGTACTGCAGCTGTTAACCCTAATGACAGGTATCTCATTGTATAAACTGAGCAAATCAATGGAATGTGATTTCAGTAAAGGAATGCTCTGTGAAGGACGCTGAGGAAAAAGTGGCATAAGTTTTGGGAGAGCTGAGGCTCCAAAGACAGGCAATTTTCCTTCTCCAACATTTCTTTCCTAAACCTGTTTTTTCAATGAGACCTTTTTATGCAGCACACTTTAAATCTGTCCTAGGACACCACAGGTGTTATCCCAGAGTCCAAAGTCTTTAATCTTATTTTACCTCTTTTAATGGATAACTTTTTTTGCTATATCTATGATTCAATTTGCCTCTGAGGTAGAATATAAGAAAATAGCCTTCTACAGAAAAATAACATTCCTTGTAAATATGATGGCTATTTACATAGAGATTAAGCTTTTTTTCCCATGAGCAACTGTGAAAATTATCCTTGATATTATTACATTATGAATCAGAACAGGTATTATCAGTATTGTTTTGCTAGTTTGTTGGAAATTAATTCAGAAAGCTTTCCATTTCCTACAGACTAGTAGGCATAGAAACTAACCTGTTAAAATGGTGATTTTTCTAGCCGTAAATACATGAAATAAACAACAGTTGCAAATGTCTGTGAATATAGGGCATCCTCATCCATTTGAATATAAATCATCCTAATCTTCAGTTCTTTGACGATGACAGTTTCCTTCATTGCCTTCCCAGCCTTCCAAGACCTGTTGCCAGTATCGAAAACAATGGTGAGAGCAGGACAGAGGTGCTTGTTCTCTATATCCTATGGCACTCTGCTGAGTGTTGCCAATCTCTGCAGGCTGAGTAAATTCTCACTGAGTAAATTTGATGCTGTCATACATAATGCAAGGCACTGACAAAACTGCTGACAGCTTCCTTGCTTTGTTGTCAGTTACTAAGTTGCTTACCTGACCCAAATGAATCACATATTTTAGCTTCTGCTCAGCAAACTTGTACTGACTGTGTCTAGCTTAGAAATCATCGAGAAGAAAAAGGGAGATGATAGTAGGAATAGTACCCATATAAAAAAGGAATCCTTTTGTATTGTCTGTGTAGTTTCATTTTGCATTTAATTTGATCTAGTTTAGCTAATTTTGCAGGTAGGTGCCAATTAGAAGTTGATCTGTACAGCTACTATCATGTAGATAACTGCCTTATATAGGCATCATTTAGCTGGCCTATAAAATGCACAGTGATGGGAATGTATGTCACAGTTCATGTAATAGCTTTCTACCTGTCCAAATATCTTAAGATGTTTTCCAGTTTTCAAGGTAAACCAACAAGTTCCATGGTTACCACTTCCATGTGTTCAGTGTGAACAAGACTATACATCCTGAATGGAGGTTTCCTTTTACTTATTGTTGATTTGCAAGTTATTAAGGTTATGTAATTTAATATTGTTAGTTTGTTTTTTGTGGACTAGAGTGATTGGTCTTAAACAGTTTTCATCTTCTTCCCCTTTTTAAGTATTATGGTTTTGAGAAGAATTATTACTTCTTCATCTGACATGTGTGTTGTCAGCCTTGAGTTGCCACTGACTAACTCACCATAATCATGTTAAACGCAATTATGTATAGAATTCAAATTGCATAAATGCAATTTCATCCTTATAACTTTACATCTTTTTTCTTACTTCTAACTCTTTACAGTCCTTCCCTCAAAGTTGAAAATGGTGTTTCATTGGAAGGCTGTGCCTGGCAATTCTGTAATAGGTACTCTTCCCCATGAAGGCAAAATATGGCAGCATGCTTTTTGAAAATCCGTTTCTGGCCAAAGGAATATAAGAAATACCTAAGAGTGGCATTTCAGTTATAGGCACTATGCATTCCATTTCAGCTAGACAAGGAATCATGTTAATCCTACAAGCCTCAACAGTTCTTTGTGTCTGAAAAATGTTCAGCATTTCACACGGGATTATTAAATACTTTTTTTTTAACCCGCTCTAACTATCTTCACTGCCTTTAATTTTTTTTTTTTATTTTCCTTCCCTTCCATGATCTTAATTTTCTATCAAATACCAGAAGTTGTAAATTCATTTAAGCATAGGTCCACTTAAGCCAAGTCATGGTATTTGGTCTAAGTGAACAAAGTTACAGCTATTTACAGGGCTTAGGTGCATGACTGCCTTCAGACTTCATGGAAGGTGGCCACATAATATCCTTCTGCAACAGGTAAGCAGACCCCTAAGAATGGAATTCCAGTATTTCCTTGGCATGCAGGGCTGTATAATAACTAACATCCATCTCTTCATGCCAATCTGCTAGCTTCCAAAAAGATTGAATAATTTTATGGCTAGCAGTACATCTGGTAAAGCAAGGTCAGAATCTCCTCATATTTTAGAGACAATTCATAGAAGGTGGCCTTCGAGTTAAGACAGTGGAAACTGAGTTCTGAGATACCTCTTACTTTCCTGGGATACAGTGGGAAAAGTTCTTAACCTCCATTTCTCAATAGTAAAACATATCTAATCACCTCATGTCCAATTTCTTTTTCAGTTCTTACAGATCTATTCATTGAGCTTTTCTTTAGAGAAACATTTTTATTCAGCTCCTGCAGACACAAGAACATTCATTGTGCAATTAGATTCTGTCTAGACTGTTGTTAACAGGTAGTCCAGTGCTTATATTCAATAAGATGTGCCATGTGCTAGACACTGTGGGAAATTATGGTGAATGTTCTTACTGAAAATACACATAAGAGTATGCCCAACCTAATGGAATGGGAAAAATGTTTGGGGGAGGAAATAGTGGAATAAAAGGAGGGAGGCCTGCTGTGCTGCTCTGGTGGGCTCTTCCAGCATGCTCTGAAGCTGGGGACAACCTGAATGGAACCAGGCATGTTGTCTCTAATACCATATGTGTGTTTTCTCTGAAGCACTATACTTTAACTCTGTTCTCATATGCTTTATGCACCACTACTGTACTCTCAGTACAGGGCT
The DNA here is from genome assembly GCF_028769735.1 of Zonotrichia leucophrys gambelii. Taxonomy (NCBI): domain Eukaryota; kingdom Metazoa; phylum Chordata; class Aves; order Passeriformes; family Passerellidae; genus Zonotrichia; species Zonotrichia leucophrys. Next base: position 19,388,840 of record NC_088173.1, on the reverse strand, counting down.
GCATGCATTTGAGGACAATTTTTAGTATGTTTGGGATATCTTTCTGTAACTTTGTTTAAACAAATATTTGAGGATGCTTTATGGGATATAAACCAGGCAGAGTTTCCTGAATTAACTTTCAAGTCCATTTTGGAGGGAAGATTTGTATCTGTATATTTCCATTCAGAGCAAAATCCTTTAGCTACAGGGTGAAAAATACAGAGCAGCATCTCTACTTTGGAAATCTAGCATTATGATTTTTGGGGGAAGAGATGATAATCTTTGCATGAAACAAAACAGCAGATCAATTAATTTTTTTGCTGGCACAACTACAGACACAAGCAGAAGGGGTCTGCTTGACTTACTGACAAATGAATTAGTGGAACAATCTGAAATGCAGATAATGTCTACCACACTTTGACTTCAGGGTAAGATGTTCCAGGCCCCAGAAGGAAGTTGTACAAAACCAGTCAATTTAATTACCTGTCAGAATGGAAGAAATTATTGCTCAGTGTCTGGCTTTTCATGCCCTGAAACTATAGGAGCTCCTGTGTAGTAGCTAGTTGAAGGCAATAATGCGTGTTTCAGGTGCTGGGGGTTTTCTCCTCTTCAGTGCTGAATTCTTCTGTGTAACATGTTTCATGGTCCTGTGACAGTCCTCTGAAAGTATAGAACTCTCAAAGGGTGTTAAATGAATGGCTTTATCTGGTAATCATTTAAACTTGAATTACATTAAAAAATTAATGAAAGCATCTACAGTAATATTAAGCACAGAACTGCAGAGCCAGCTATTATCAAACTTTTTATGACTGTACTTGCTCATTCATCACATTTATAAACTGTTCTTTCTTTGTGCTCTGACACATGGAAACAGCTTCCAGGTTTTTTGGCATTGGAGGCAAGCTATTGCAGTGGAGATCAAAATGTAGAAGATATTTCAGAAGAAAAAAAACTTGTCGTGAAATATGAAACCTAAAAATACAAAATGAGAAAGTTACGTGGAATGTTAAGGCTATAAATGAATGCAAGTTGATCTTTTACTCCACTTAATTCTTTCTGTCACTTCCTGTTTATATCACCTACCAACCTCAGTGTAAAGACTTGTGAAATGCAGATAAGTGTATCAAAAAACTAGTATGGGAGCATTTTTCTTCTGTATCTTTCTGTATCTGCTCATTTGCTTTTTTGTTTTTATTGAGTCATAATAGAGAATTGCATTTGTAGATATGTCAGAAGACCAAATAATTTTCCTTTTCAATGCATTTTAATTAATTTTGGAAATTGTAGACCAGATTTTAACTCCTTAGAATTCACAGGTCTTAATTTGAGACTTTGTTTTTTTTCTCTGAAACCAATGAAACCCGGAGGGATTACAGATATACTTACTACTATATTTATGAAGCAAACAGCCACTTTGCAAAAGTAAATGGTATCATTTGGGATTAAGAACAAGTGGGAATTTTCAACTGTTCAATTATTTTGCCATGTCTCTTATTTAATGATACTGAAAAAATATATATATTATAAAAATGTTGAGTTATTTCAAATTGAAGGTATTTTCAATGCAATGCCTTTTTCTGCATTATATCTGCAGGCTTTGATAATTAAATGTTGGGATCTTATAGAGGAGAGTAAATTCCAGTGATGGGAAGAGAATTTAGCCACCTGAAGTTGGAAGTATTTTGTTGTGACACAATATTGGCTATGCTCTGAAGTAAATTTATTTCAGTTTCAAAATGTAATGGAAGCTTGAAAAAAATTAAATATTGTCAAGCACAGACATCCAAGTTGTTGAGTGATGGCATTCATTACTGAAATATAGAATTGTAATTGGAGTGAAGCAAAGAGTTCTTTTTTACTCTTCAGCTGTGCCAGAAAGTGCATATTGTGAATTTTCAGGAGAATAAAAGTTTTCTCTTCAGTTATTCTGATTTATCCTTCTTCAGTGGAGCTAGCCTGGAAGACAGCAGAGTTCTTGCTTAGGCACTCACAAAGAGGCTCTAGTTATGTTGGCCCAGACTGCGCTGGATCTCAAAACCCCTTTTCAGATTTATCCCAAATGTATGCCTGAGTTGTAAGTGCTGGTAGCATGCATACATGTGGCAGGAATTCAGGCTTAGTCAAATAGATGATAAAAAATATTCTTCTATGAACATTTAGATGTCAGGTACAAAATAGTGCTCCAGAAAATGAAGTGAGAATAAGTTGTCCAAGAAGAGATGATGTATGGAAACAGATACATTAAATATTGTAAATTACTTGTAATGCAATTTTTCTGAATATTCTGGAGAAAACTGATGTAAAGAATCTCACTAAGTTAGCTTGCAGTTATCTAATGAGTCCAACAGCCCTCAAAAATGTCTTACAAATAGAAGTGTTGAAAACTTCATATCTTAAATTACATGTAATTTATTCCTCGATTTTTAATTCATGCTTTTTTCACGTGTATGAACATGGTCACATAGCTTTTAAATTTATACATATGTCCAAACTCACTAGTTTAAAAGTTTCTTGATGAAATGAATTATTTTTAATATATAGCTTATGTGTTGCAAATAATCAGAATGCCTGTTGTAGACAAGGTGGTTTGCAGTTCATAAGACATAAGTGGTCCTTGAATTGCACAGAATTTTCACTCTTTCTTGATCTGATGATTGTAAAAATATAGAAGACATCTATTTGTCAGTTAAATTGCAGCTTCTGAAAGTGACACTTTTATTGCATAGGCTAGTGGCCAAAGAGGGAAAAGAAAGTTCTGTGAAAGGTTTCTGAAAATGTGAAATCTGTGGGTTACACCTACACCTGGACAATTATTTTGTCTTCAGAAAACACCTAGTTAAGATCAAGAATAATAATTACTTTGTGTTTTGTTAATGAACAAAGATATGGACAAAAGATAAATCTTTTAAAGGAGTAAAGATAGATCAAATAGGATGTGAGGCAGGGTTTAAACTTTGGGCTTCAAAATGGAAAATAAATTATTCAGCATGCATTTCAGCATTCTGTTATTTCAGAAGGTTGACTATAACATAAGCAATATTGTTTTAGAAGAAACTTCTTTAAGAGATATTTGTTCATTCTGGTTACAGAGGTAAGCATACAGATTTTTCCTTTAATATTGACTGCTTTTTGGCCAGTTAAAGAAATATGATCTCCCTGCTGTTCATGTTGAATAAAACCAGCTGCACAAATGTCTTTGATCCACATGATGAAACAGGATTACCTGAAATGTGGTATCTCATTTGGATACCATTGGTACATTTGTGAAATATCATTTGCACCAACCCCCCAGTGCAGCCAACAACAAGAGTCACTTCCCTGCTTTCTTTGCTGCATGGCTCAAATGCACCTATGAGACTTTGAAGCCAGATCACCAGATCTGCTAGATACTTTTCATTAGTTTTATGTTCAATATTTATGTATCTTCCTTATAATCAAAGTTCAAAAAAATTATTGAGCATATACAGTTTTATAAAAAGTTACTCCTGCAAAAAATGAGTAGAAAGTAGTGAACATTACTTTAACTTCCTACACCACTTGTTATTACAGAAAAACACTGAGAAAAATCTGAAGAATCAGTTAAATCAGTTAAATTAACGCACACTGCTTATAATGTAACACTTTTTATTATAAAATTGGCTTCTGTGGTTTTCATTATAGAGACATTTTTTAATTGCTTAACTGAAGGTTCAGCCAAAGCGCCAGCATTTATATTCAGATTTTTTTCCTTAGAATTACAGTATATAAATACTTAAAGTATGTATGTTTTTATTGGTAACTCTCTTATGAATTACCTGTACAAATAATGAAATATCTATTGCACAAATATCGGGCAGTGTGTAGAGAATTATAAGCATCTGAATAATTTGATTCCTGCAGTGTACTCTAAATCTTTTATGAAAAAGCTGATTTATTTTAAAAATCGGGTCAAGTTCTTTAGGTAGTAATGTTTTATAGTCTGGAAGTGCTGCACTGCTTAGTTTCAGTGGAGAAAAGCAAAGTGGGAGTTACACAGTATTGTGATGGAAATGCTGACTCTGCCAGTATGAGAATGTCAGAGTATTTCACTTTGACTTTTCTTGCTGGACATACTTAACACCACTAAGGATAAAATTACTTTTTAATTTACAACTTATCTCTCTGCACTTTCTGTAGTGGTCAGAGTTCCCTATTATAATTTCTCCCTAAGGCTATATCTTAAAGTTTCACTTCAGCTGCCATTTTAAATTAACTTTAAGAGTGTGCAGAGAGGAAAACCTCTCTATTCCTCAGTGACTCTCAAAAAACATAAGTTCCAGCAGGATTATGCATTAGAGAGAACCTTGAACTGTTTTCCTTAAGACCCTTGTGCTTACTTAGTCAGTGTACTGTTCAACTCTGTTTATATTTTGTTCAGGGTCATTAAAATCCCAGACACACGTGCTCCTATGTATTTCCATGCATGGAGGATTGTGAGGGCATAAAGAAAAGAGGAGTGAATAGAAAGGCACATTGTGTGGCTTGCTGCTTGGTGTCAGTGTGCATGAGCTGCTGCTTACCTGGCATCTGACTGTCCTTTTTTTGTTTGCTGTTCTGGTTTTGCCACAACGTAGCCAGTAGAAAAGAAAAGAGGGTTTGAAGCATGAAAAATGAGTACCTAATCACTGTTCTCCTACTACCAAAATATCTCTTCCTTGTCTGTTGACTTTCCTGTCTAGTGATTGTTTCACTGTCTGCCTTAAATATTTAATTGCTATTATTTTAATATACAGGAGATATAACGTAGGTGTAAACTAAGTATGGTTGAAGAAAAGCAAGACAAAGAGTGGAAATGCCCACAAGAAGAGAAATGGTGGAAAGAGAATGAAGAAGAAAGTAGGAAAGAGCAGAAAAATGCAGTGCAATTTGAAACTGGGCAAGATAGAGAATGACTAATAAAATTTATTTCAGTTATATAAAGTGTATGTTACGTTTTTTTTTTTTAATTGGTCAGCCATTATCTGACATCTTACAGTAGTTTCTGTTCCTTTTCAAGGGGACAGTTCTCTACAAATTTGCGTGAACTGTAGCATGGCTTGCAGGAATGCACCCATGGTGCAAGCTGGAAGACTTATTCTGGGAACTGATATGTACACACATCTGCAAACCCTTTTGTTGGTGTCTCTGTCTGTTTTTTTCCTATTTGCACACTTAATGCATACAGAGAACATGCAACAAAGGGATAGGGAAATGAGTGGATGATTTTACGCTTGGTACCCAGAAGTTATGAAAGAGGTATCTTTTAAAACAATGGTCTCTGTGTAGAGAATTTTCTTTTTCTCAAACCATCTGCCGTGCGTTTGTTCCTCTGAGTCATTTTCTTTCAGGCTGGGTTTGGTTCGGTGTATTTTAACTCTCCAGAAGTATTCCTGTCTTCTCAGGGCTAGAAAATAATCCTCTTATCCCCAAGAGGATCAGTAGGCTGGAATAGACTGGACATGAGTTAATGCTGCCCTAGTTAGCATAAAACTGGAATTTTCTTGTAAGACTTGCTTTGTGGTTATTTTTCTGTGTCTAGCCATGAGTCCTGGTTTCTTTGGCTCATTTTCCCTTTGATAGTGATTTGTTGCTTGCTTTAGTGATCCCTTCGCAGTCAGAGGGAATGCTTCAAAGATTTGTCTTTGAATCTTTTTCAGTCCTTAGGAGCAGAAAATTCTCCTCTATGATGATTCTGATTGTAATGTATTAAGGCTGACTGCACAAATATATAAAAGATGAAAAAGTGGCATTCAGTCTGTGTTTGGGAAAAAAATACTTCACTTATTTTTATTTGATTACCCTTTTTTCAATTCATAAACTCTGTTGATCTGAACTGGCAACTGGAAAGTTATTGCTGAATCAATATTTGAGTATTTTCTTATTCACCTAATTTTGATGTAATCACCAAAAGAAATTCATGACAAGTAATCCTCCTCTTTTATCAACTTGTACACTGAAAAGAAAATACAATTAGAAACAGAAAGAGAGTACAACTAAGCCTCTTCCAGTGTTCACCATTTGAAATACCTGTGCTCTTGCCAGTTGTAAATGTGAATTCTTCCTTCCACAATAAACAGTGGAGTCCCGCACCATGTGTGTTTCCCATGCATCAAACATTGCCTTAATGACAGCTGAGGTAATTTGGTATCGAATTGCTTACTTATGTGCTTTCCTCTGGGGCAGGCAGTGTGTGATGAAGCAGGTCAGAACTCGTTTTCAGTATGACACTGATGTGATACAACAAGTCTCAATCCCAGCTAGTGCTGAGGAATAGCTCCCAGTACTTGAGACTGACCATGTGCATGTGTATGCACAAGTCAAGGAACAACATAGAACTTGTCCTCCTAAGAAAACAGTTTACTTATTAAATGTTACCTGACAAAAAATGTATAAATGGATTTTTTTTTTGTTTTAGGTTCTCATGCTTAAGACAATTTCTTAAGCACTTTATGAACATAGAACTTAGGAAACAATAGAAAGCTATACAGCTTGCATGCAACTAAAATGGGATCTGTCTGAGAAAATAATTAGGCTTGGAGGAGAGGTTTTCCTTTGCAAGATGTTTCTGGAAAGGAAAGAAAAATAGAACAAATGGTTATGTAGGGCTTCATATTACAGCTCTTGTCTGTGATTGTCTAGAAATTGAATTAACTTCTCTCTTGTGCATATTGTTTAAAATTTAGCTGAGAAAAGGCTACACAGAGGTTAGGACTCTGAAGGTCTAATAATCAGAAATAGTAGCAGAGGTCCTCACACTGGTAGAAGGGATGACTTGTGACAAGAGGAAAGGAGGGGAGGAGGGGGAAGAGAAATGTTAATTTTGGCAGTAGAGCTGACAGAATAGATTTGTCTCCAAGGCAAATAGTTGTAAAAGTAGGCCAAAGGGGTCTGCTGAGTAAACAAATGGAAGTTTGTTAGTTCTTTCCAAAAATGATACTGGCTCTGTGCACTATCTAGGTAACAGAAGACAGAAAAAGAACTTGTTAGCATTTTAATTACTGAAGACAATTGCATATAGCTTTAATGCCACTACAAACTGAGGCTTTTGCCTTCAGGAATAAAACATCTATTGTTCATTAACACAGAGAGCTTGCCCACAATTATTATGTTATTAAGGGGAATTGTGTTATGTGTAAACCTGGTGGATTTCTTAACTCTGCATTCTGTAATAACCATGACATTTCAAGTTTTACAATGCAATATTTTCAGAAGGATGCTTTAAACCATTTTTTATTTATGTTAATTACATGAAGTTTGTAATTAAAAAGAACAATAAAAGTGAGGCTGTTCAGTTTTAAAGACTTCTCACTGATTGTTATTTTATAGTATCTGTCATCCTGTAGTGTTGCATGCTTTTCCTAAATAGGTAGGAACTCCTTGGGGTTATTTTTGTTTCTGGGGGTAATGGGAAGTCATCTGATAGAGGGGAAAAAAATTAAATCTGAAGTATTACTGGGATGTAACTGCAAAAATTCTCTCATCAACACGTACAAGTTAAAGGAAAAATACCAAATTTTCGCAGCAAATTTTAAATATTTAAAAATATTTTTAACAATTTGGTCATCTTTTACTTTGAATTGACTATCCATAAATTTCTGAGGTTATATTTGTTAATTTAAAAAAGAAAACATACTAGAGTTGAAAACTAAAAGTTTGGGGGGAAGATCCCTTTTGAAGCTTGTTGTCAATAATTCCTTATTTTGTTCTTGTTAGAACAAGATTTGAATATTGGGGTGGCAGAGGAAGAAGAGGGAAAGGAGGGAAGGGAGAGGACATAAAAAAACACAGATTAGGATTACGGAGTGAGAAGAAGAGAAGAAACAGTGGTAAAGATCAGAGTCAGTTTGCAGGACTGGAATGGGAATAACAGCCCTGGCAAGGCTTGGCAAAATTTGTTTTCAGGATATAGGGACAACCTGAGAACAGGAGACTGGTTGCTCATGAGCAATTTTCGTTTAACGACTCTCCAATCTGTCTCTGCTCCCTGCAAAAATGCACAGCAGACATTAAAAACCAAGAATTACTGACTTCTCATACTTGCTGGGCTGCCAGAGATAGAGATAAATCAGGGCATAGCCCAGGGTAATAGGACAGTCTGATATGAGGGTATTAAACAGAAAAAAGGTGGGAACAGGTACATTCATGGCAGCAGTATGGGCTGAGAACACAGAGTAGTTTACACTGGCAAATGCTTGATTGACCTGAGGTAAACAAAATTATGCTTTGCTTTTACGTACTTATAAGTCACTCTAGATAAGTGTATGTTTTGTCTGTACCTAAATCCATCCCTTTTGTTGGGACGTATCTTTTTGGTAGTGGAAGATGTATTACTTACATGCATAAAAATCGAGCCCTAGGACACTAGTTTATGTTCTTGATCTAAAGCAAGAGTAAACCTATTTAAAGCGTACCAATATGAAACCTGTGCCATGGGATCATGTTAGGTTGACTGGGCAAGATGGACAAAAATCCCAGAATCCCAGAATGGGTCAGGATGGAAGGACCACAGTGGGTCGTCTGTATCAGCCTCCCTGCTCAAGCAGAACACATGGCACAGGATTGCATCCAGACAGTTCTTGAGTATCTCCAGTGTGGAAGACCCCACACCCTCTCTCAGCAATCCCTTCTGGTGCTCAGTTACCCACACAGTAAAATTCTTCCTAACATTCTGGTGGGGCTTTCTGTGAATCAGTTGCCTGTTGTCTCTTGTCCTGTTGACTCCACTGAGCAGAAGGTGGATCTGTCCTTTTGTTACCCTCCCTTCAGATACTTCTATACACATTTTGTGTGCAGAATCAGCGGCGTTTAGGTAGATAGGAGTGATAAATTATATCAAAATGGATTAGACTCTGGTCAAAACAAGCCAATACACAAGTTATGCAGGAAAAACTCATTTACCAAAACAGGACAGGAGATAGTTTTAAAATGTAGGTGTGTTGTGTACAATTTTCTTTGTATTCAGAAATGTCTCCCTACCTCTTAAACAAAGTTTATTCTAGCAAGTCATTTCTTTGTGAAATACTTTCTTTGTTAAACACTTCAAAGCACCATGTGCTGATTTCAGTAGCAATTTAGATTTTTGCAGCAGAGTGTAATGTCTTCTTGTGTGCGATCAGCCTGAACCAATCCTTTATATTCTTTTTGTCTTTCTACATGTGTGTGGGCTGCAGATGGTTCTGTGAAGGAAAAGAACTCCAGAATTCCCCTGACATTCAGATCCATTCTGAAAGTGGAGGACTTCATTCACTAATTATAGTAGAAGCCTTTGAAGACGACACTGGGCGCTATACTTGTCTGGCTTCAAATTCTTTTGGTTCAGATAGCACATCAGCTGAAATATTCATTGAAGGTAAGAGATAAAATAATAAAATACTTGATGCATTTAACAAAAGATATTAAGCTGAAGTTCACTTTTGGTTCTTTATCTTAACATTACATTCATTATGGTGGTAATTTTATGGTATTCCTCTACTTTTCTTTAACAAACATATTTTTAACATCAAATAATATTAATTCTGATATTTCAATGAATGTATCAGGAATCACTGAGTAGATTGCTATTTATTTAGGGCAGAAAAGAGATAAAGAATGAAATAGGAGGAATCAACAAAAACTTTGGCATATCATTATAAGCAGTACTTCTGTAAATCACTAAAGTTTTGACTAGTGATAGTAATAATGATTTTCCTGGTAGCAGTAATCCCCATCTCAGTTTTGACATATCTGCCTCCCTGTGCAAATATATGTGGCTGCCCAAAATGAGTCATCTTTAGTCATGCGTAAATGTACTAGAATCCATTATCTTTGGCATACTGATTTTAAGTCAGATTGAAGTCAGTCATATTGGTTTTGTCCACAAACAGCTGCTAGTTATTGTCAAAATATTTCCTGACTGCAAAATTAGTAATAACTCAAGTATTATTTTCTCTGAGAAAAGTTAATGATGACCATGAGTAAAATTATTAAGTTATCTTTTAGTAGACAACTGTATTTCAGGCAAGATTATCTTAACTGAATACCAATTTTAATTCATGCATCTCCCAAAAAATTAGGTACTACATATTCTTTTACCAGTTTTGTAACTCATTAAAGTTAATTTAAATGGTCACTTGAAAGCATAAAATAAATGAACATAAGAAATAGTCATAAGAAATCTAAATAATGACACACCAAAATGATTAAATAGATTTTTATTAACCAAACAAAAATCTTTTTGCCCTTAATTAGCTAAATCATGACATAGCCTTTATAGGATTTATTTCGTTATGCTCTTTATTCTCAGAACTTTTTAATATGCCATTGGGATATAATAGCAAAATCCTCAAGACTTTTCTGAATCTTACAGATTCTAGTAGGAATTTTCTTTACAGTAGTAATGATGATTTCAGAATTACTCAGGTGTAGTACAAATACATACTGCTGTGTGAGGTTATAGGGACAGAAGCAACAGTAAAAGATGAATAAAAGTATTCATTCTCTGACATCTGCCATCTTGCTATATGGAAGTCCTATCTTGAAGTTTTATAACATGTTACTTTCAAAGAGAAAGACTTGTACAAGTCATTAGGCTCATCCCCTGTCATTTTAAGGAAAACAGGTTGTCACACAAGCAGTGCTTTGTACATTAATAGACTTGATGACACTGATGCGTCATACTTTCTTTTGTGCAGCAGGCCCAGCCATGCAAGACCTGGTTGTTCTAAGTTCTTAAGAAATCCTTTCATGTAGACCCACTTTGATGACTGGACATTTGCTTCTCTCTTCTCATCTGTTCTATACTAATTATTGCTTTGATTTTTTTTTACAGCATAAACTTTGTAAATCAATAGGGTTTTTAGTCCCAGCATTGTTACATTGGAATCTGTCTATGCTATACTGTGTATATTGATTATTGATTATGCTTGTGGTTTGCATTAAACATACAGCTATCCATATACATGCACAAATTCCTTGAGGAATAATATGTACTGCATAAATGTCTAGAATAAATGTGTGAAGTATCTGTTGTCAGGAAAAATTAGGACAAAGGGAATAAATGCTTTCATATTTTTTCTTTAAGTAAGCTTGGGGTATTGCCAAATACATACATTATAACAAGACTTCCACTGGCAAGAAATAGCAGAGAATAAATGTTATGTGTAGGTTAATGTAAATAGTCTGAAATGTGGACATCATGGGCAGCAAGTTTAGTCTGAAAATGTCTTGGTACACTGAGTTGCTCTTACTTAAGTTTGAAGATTTGTTATCTGTATAAGCCATATGTTTGCTTAAGCTTCAAATTTAAAATTTAAGTAAATAAAATTATACATTTCCCGTAAAGCAATAGTACTCAGCATTTTTTTTTTCTGTCTTGGCCATATTTGTCTCAATATCAAGGGAGACAGCTAGGAGCCCAGGGAAAGCAGTGTGCAATTAAATTGGCATGCTTATGATTTCTGTAACTGTCTAAAGTACATAGTTACAGATAAAAAAACTTATCAGATAAAAAACCTGCCATAGTTTGTTACAGAGGGTTCTCAATTCTTGAAGCGAAATGCAAAAGAATCATAGTTTTTCCTTTGGAATTTAAACATTAAATAAATCAATAAAAATATATGAGATTATTGAAAAAAACTTTCTTTTCCAGGTGCCAGTTCTACAGATTCAGAGACTGAAAGTTTAATTTTCCAGTTGAAATCTGGAGCTATGCCACAGTAAGTGTGTAAAGCATTACCAATATTGTGTAAATGCCCTTAATAAGGGATACTGTAAAATCTTTGGTTTTACAATCCAAACAAGCATCTGGGGTACACTTATGTATGCCTTGTCTTTTTTGTTTCTCTCATGTGATATAAATGTGTAGTATAATAACTGTAAATCATATTAATTTGCTTGTTCTGTCAGAGAAGGCTGACCTCACTCTGACAACATATTTGTTGATACTAATTTTTCATATTCAAAAGAAAACTCAAGTTAACCAAGTTTTCATTTGTAGTCACCCAATCCAGTGCCTCCAAAGAAATATGTAGAGGACTACAATTAAAGAAAAAAAAAATTAGTTTCATCTTAAATCAGTACTTTTTATTGCGTGAGGAAGTGCAAATTAGCCAAAGGTTGTGTTCTACTCAAGCTTCATTCATCCATCTTGATCTTCAGCAGTCATGTTGATCTTTTCAGTTGATAATAGCATACTTAAATATGTAGAAAGTTCAAGGTGGCTTACACATTAAAAACTAACACATTCTCATTTCAAATCCTTTAAAATGCTTCCTGGGTTTTTATTTTTCAGGGCCCAAAAGAAAACCACTTCTGTTTCTTTGACAATAGGATCTTCTACACCAAAATCAGGAGTGACCACAGCTGTAATTCAACCTATCTCCATGCCCAGTCAGCAGGTATTTTTAGACAATTTTTAAATTAGTAAAAGTATTTCAGATTTTCTTCCAAGATTTACAACACCTGAAAAACTCTGTCATTTTGAGGAATCATATTGTTAAACTATAAACTAGCATTAGTATATTAAGAATTATGGTTTTTAAAAATTAAGTATTTATCCACTGAATGGGACACAAAAGTAAGTATACATATCGATTCTTGCACAACATGTAACACAGCATTTAAGCAGCAGACAGATCCAGTGATGATGAAAATTACAGAGTTTATCACTTAATAGTGACTTGTTCAAGTCCTAAAAGAATGTACTACAAATGAATGCCTGCAATATTTTTAGTGAAAATTTTAAATTTTGTTATTAAATTTATATTGCTGTCATTTCTTTGGGCCCTTTAGAGAAAAAGAAATTTTACTATCTAAATGTTAAATATAGAAAATCATGTTCATTCATTTGTACTAAGTCTTTAGTACCACTGTGGCTAACTTTACATGTTTACATGTAAATTGTAAAATACATACAAAATTTAAATCTCTGTCATCCTATACATGGTAAGTTCTTTTCCCTTTCTTGAGCTAACCTTGATAAGCTTTGAGGCACCTGGATTTATTTATCACTGCATCAGTGAAGGGATGTAGGAGCAGGAGAAGCAAAAATGCTTCAGTGCAAAAGATTTACTTGAATCTATTAACAGGAGTCAAATCCTCAAAATACTTTCAGGCAAAGACAATTGGACACAAAATTCTTATTGGAAGTATAGAAGCCCTCAAGCATTTGTTTTGATTTCAGAATATAACAGATGTGAAATAGTGATGTCTTCCAAGAAGTATGGTAGAAAGAACGATAAGACTGCGCATGTGAGAGTTTGCATTTTTGCATATACATGGGGGCCGTATATCAAAAATAGTATTCTTTCCATTTCACAGCATTCTTGCATTGCTTTGCAGGCTCAAAGCCCTACTTCATACCTGCACCATCTGGATGGACCCAAGCCTATCTATTCTGCACCTATTTTTACAAAGGTATGTTTTATCCATCATGATTTTTATATCATACTCTTATAGTCCAAAAGAAAATATCAAATTTATGTATCCTAATGCAGGAAGGCTTGATCAAGTTCAAACTTTTCAGTATCAATGACTTCCTAAGAAAATACTTTTCCACTGCAACAGCGAAGTTCTTATGCATTCTACTAATGGATTAAAATTAATATTCTGTATGAGTTTTCTCATGGCTGTGCCTGCTCTCCATTGATAAATTTTTGTAAAATATAGCAAGGTAAGTACTAATTACTAATAATAGTCTTGACAAAGCTTCATTCACAATAATTTATCTACTGATAAGAACAAATAACACAGGCTTTTTAACTCTGATTTAGAAAAAAAATTGTAAATTAAAATTCATAGAACTAGTTAGGCTGGGAAAGACCGTTAAGATCATCAAGCCCAACCATTAACCCAGCATGACTAAGCCCACTGCTAAACCATGTTGATAAGTGCCACATCTACATGGCTTTTAAATACCTCCATGGATGGTGGCTTCCCTGGGTAGCCAGTACTTGGCAACCTTTCTCTGAACAATTTTTCCAATATCCAATCTAAACCTCCTTGAGACACCTTCAGGCCATTTCCTCTTGTCCAATTGTGTGTTACTTTTGAGAAGACCCCAACCCCCACTTCATTACAAATTCCTGGAGAGCAATTACATCCCCTCCAAGACTCTGTTTCTCAGGACTAAACAGCCCCAGTTCTCTCAGCTACTTCTCATAAGATTTGTGCTCTAAACCCTTTACTAGCTTTGCTGCTCTTCTTTGACATGCTCCAGCACCTCAGTATTTTTCCTGAGGGGGCCAAAATTCAGCATGGGATGAGAGGTGCAGCCTCACCACTGCTTAGTACAAGAGCCAATCCTTTCTTCTGCTGATCATACTTGTTAGAAGAGAAGTTTCTATTCAGAAAATTCTATTCCGTATTTCTCACCTAATTACTTAAGTCAATATTTATCTTCACAGTCATCCCAAATCAAACTTAAGAACCGGGAATTAGGTAGCAGCAAAAAAAGGATGGCATGCTTCCCTATCTATAAAATACAACTTCAGTTGAAAATATTATTTCAATTTGCCTCAAACAATGATTTCCATAGTAGCAATTATTATTTAATCACTACTTGCTGAAGCCAGAATGAAGTATTTCTGGTTATTATTTCAGGAAAACATTTGATTAAAAATTAATATGGACAGCAGATAGTTTTGCCTGGAGATAAGAGTAAGAGTAAGCCCTGCTCTCTACAGCTGTCTAGCTTGGCTCCAGCATATTCCTGTCTCATGTCTATAAAGGTCTGATTCTGTCCCTCATAATTCTGCACCCACAATGCAGGTGTCACAAGAGGGTGAATAGTGGAGGTGCAGGAGATTAGAGAATGTGGTTACTGCATGGTTGGGAGGCAGGCAATTTCCCGGTAAGAGTGGGAAACAGAAGTCCATCCCCCATCCAGAGACTACCAAAACAATCAAAACTCTGCTATTTCTTCCTAATGCTCATATCTCTTGTCCCTGAAATTCTTTACTGAAGAATTTGAGCTGCTTAAGACAGCTGGGACATACCAAAACAAAAAAACTAATTAAGCAAGAAAACAAACCAGATATGAAGAATAAAATATAAACTTAATCCAGCATCCTGACATAAATTTCTCCTCACGCAAAGTTCAGGGAACAGCGCAAAGATTTTCAGGTTTCCATGTAACAAAATTCTTATGCATTTGATTAACTAGAGATCTGTGAATATAAACTAGAATAACTCTGAGCTTAGACCTAACTTCAAGTACTTTGCTGCAGTAAGGTCTAAAACTTTGTCAATCAATTGCAAAGGACATAAGACAGTCACTGCAGAGTAAAAAAGGACTCCTTGATTTATAATCTTGAGATAGATAACAAAGGTAAAAATAGTGGCTATCATCTGTCAGTTCTGTTACTTAAAATATTGTGTTTCTCTCTGGTTGCAGCTCTTCATTAAAGATCTAGTCTCTTCTGAAATTTTTCACGTGTACAACGATTTATTACAGCCAGAGTACTGTCCCAGAAGCTATCCATACACTAGTTAATATATCCTAATCATATTGGTGTCATCTAATTTTTCTTCTTTGTTACATATGGCTCAGATGAAAAGCAGCTCCACCTTCTAGAGCTGGACCCAAAGGCAGCTCAGCTACTCTCAGGATTAGGTCAACCTTAATCTTAAACTTAAATCAACCTTAAGTTCCAGAATTTTCATTTCAATTTGTGGAAGAACAAAAATTGAAAGCTCAAACTATAGTGATCTGCTTGTGTTAATTTGAGGAATTAAACACTTCTGCACTTTTCCAATCTTTGGTCTTGTTTAAGAATGTATTTGTAAATAACCTATCCAATAATTTTTAACTATATAAACATATTAAATTCAATCAGAATGAAAGAAAATGTCTATTGCAAAAATGTAATGACACAATAAAGTTGAATTATGAAGGGAAGCAAATACTATTGTTAAGAATGTAAAGTGCTTCTGGTTTATTTTAATTGTGCTGTTTACATTTCAGGAGCTACAAAATGCCACAGCGTCTGAAGGACAAGTCGTAGTATTGGAATGCAGGGTTAGAGGACCCCCTCCCATTCATGTTAAGTGGTTTCGACAGGGCATTGAAATTCAAGATTCTCCAGACTTCAGAATTCTCCAAAAAAGTAAGGCAATGTCATGGTTTAACTTCAGCCAGCAGTTGAGGACCACACAGATCCTCATTCATTCTCCCCCAGTGTCTGGGAAAGTGAATTGGAAAGTAAGAGTGAGAGAACTCATGGGTTGAGATACAGTTTAATAGGGAAAGAAAAAATCTCAGAAGCAAAGCAAAACAAGGAATCTTTTCACCCCTTCCCATTGGGCAGGCAGGTGTTTAGCTATTCTGAGGAAAGAAAGGTTCCATTACCTGTAAGTTGTTTGGGAAGAATGTTGACTAACTCTGAATGTTACCCCTTCCTCCTTCTTCACCCAGATCTATATGCTGAGCATAATGTCATATGGTTTGGAATATCACTTTGATCACTACAGTTTGTTTGTCCTGGCTGTGTTCCCTCCCAATTCTTTATGCATCCCAGCCTCCTCACTATCAGCAAGATACAAGTAGCAGAAAAGGCCTTTATAGAAAAAGTCTCTGTATTACCAACACTGTTTTAAGCACAGATCTTAAACATGGCCCAATACCAGCTACTGTGAAGAAAATTAACTCTACCCCACTTAAACCCAGGACATTTTCCACTCCCTTATTCCATACCATTTAATGTCATGCTCAGGTCCCATACTAGCCAGGAGATTCTCATGAACCACCATTTCTCATCCTTTGGTCTAGTACACAGATAGCATTCCCTTAGTCTATGCATCATCCCTGTAAAATTTCACAAAACCTACTTTGAGTTCAGTTAGTCCATGTCTTTGGCCTCCATCTGTTGTGATGATACTCAGAACAGTAGAGGTGGTGTGTTGCATGGACTTACTGAGCACCAAAGCCAGCCCAGGCCAGGTCATCACTGCCCTTGCACTGCTTCTTGTAAGGGCTTCTGCTCAATTGTTCCACATTGTTCCTGGTACAGTAATTCCTATAACATGCAACTCAAGTCAGAGGTTACAACAATTTAAAAGTATTGACATTATGATCTTCACCCATGGTCCCACTGGACCCTAACATTGGATTTAACATTACAATTAACTCCACTCCTTGTTTCTAGCCTGGCTAGCAACAAAAGGTTCTGGCTGTCTTCACCTCAGTCAATTCCAGATGTAGTGGACACCGCTCCAAGTGAAAGCCAACTTGGCCTGCACTCTGCTGCCAAAGGGGCTGAGGAAAAACACATTGGTGATGTGATGCCACACAATTGTGGCATCCCACTTGACTGCCTTTGACTCCAGTTCATCTTGAAGTTCTAGCACATCTGGCACAGCTGCACTCAGCCAAAATCAGCTCAGGCAATAATCTGAAGTGGCTGTTTTTAATACAGGATGGAAAAAGATCGTGAAATTAGTCTGTCAGGATTCAGTTTGGGACAGAGTCCTTTCCTCTTCCCATTTCAGTGCTAATGGCTACAAGTAATAACTGATCTGCTGCTACTGACAAACAATTTAAATATTGCTTATTCTGTAATGTCTGTACAGGTTCTCTACTTATTTACAGTATTTCAGTATAATATGTTCATTCAGTACACTGATATTTATTAATGTAATCTCTAACAAACTTTTCTCGTTTGTTTTCCTTCCTTGTGATGTGATATGCAGAGCCACGATCTGCAACTGAACCTGGTAAGAATCATATGAAAAAATAATCTCTTGATTCACTAGCTCTTTGAGTTTGTACTGAAGCCATAAATAGAAAAGTGTTTCTGCTGAACAGTGGTAAACTGAAACCCCCTTAAAGACAATGCTGCTTTATCACACCTCCCATACTGTACTCTGTCCTTTACATCAATTCCTTTATTAGTTAAACAGTAAGTTCCATTTAGACCAGCAAGGGGAGTAAATGGTTTGCTTGCAACTGAGGGGAAAAGGACAAGTCCCACAAAATTCCATTACCCAAATGGTGCTCGTAAGAATTACATAACACCTGACCACTAAGTGCTAGTTTTACCAATCCAGCTTGGCAGACGTGATGTGTCTTAAACACAAGTAAAACCTGATCCTAAAAAAAAAAAAAAAAAAGGCACTGACTCAATTTTTCTAGCCTATTCACAAGATAAAAGTCCTAGATTTCAACAAGTAAAAATTGTTCTTCCAGCTGCAAATTTTCTCTGTCTGCTTCATTTTCCCATTCTACATCATTATATGCTGGGGGGAAGTTCTTGAATAGTAAGTGGATGCTGAAAGACTGAGAATGTTTTTTAATGTTTCTACCTCAAACATGTAGAAGAGAAGACAGCAATACAGTCTGAACTTTGCTTTAAGAGGGTGGCCTGTTGTGCATGAATATTCTTGAATTCAAAGAGAGTTTTAATTATGACACTGAAAAAATCAGAAAAGTTTTCTTTCTTAGATCTGAATATTTCCAAAGAGTGCCTCTGAAGGATGCTGTAGGTGGGGGGATGCTTTAACTCTGAGGGGTTGAATTGATGGCAGGACAGACCTAGCAGCTGAGAGATATTTGTAAAGTAGCACTGTGACTATGAAGATACAGGCTAGGAAAAGTGCAACTTTCTTTAATTTTCATGGAAGTAAAAGGAAGGAAAGAGGGAAAAATCTTTTCTTTGTCAGCTATTCATAATTTTCTTGCTACTTCACAAAATTGTTGTGTACCTATTTTGCCTCATGTCCATTATACATATACAGGCTGCACACACCTCCTTCTCAGAGGAACATTTCTCCTGTAAAAGTACCAAAATCTTTTCTAGATTTAATCCATCAACATTATTGGAATCATATCTGGTTCATTCTTACTAAGAGCTTCTTTCCTACAAAGCCACTTGAACTGTGTTCAATTTGTCCTTTCAAATGATAGATAGTACCTGGAAGGAGTGAAATTTTACACAAAAGTTTCTACGAAGTATAAATTTACCAGCCTATCTTAGAGTTTTCATATACCATTTAAGACTCTTCTGTCAAAACTCAGCTAGTCATGAATGTTTGTTTAGTTTTGGTATTTTTTTACCCTTTCACCCTCTTTAATAAACCTAAGGCTTATAATGTTAGATGAACAAAATATTTTAGAGTAGGAATGCAGCATCATCTAGTAGAAAGAAGAAGCACTTTTTTCCTAGAAAGAAAAGGTTTCCTTTGTGTGAATAATTGAGTGCTAGAAGATTTTGTTCACAAACTAATTTTCATATTGTTAGTTGAAAGGTTTGTGTAGCCTCTCTGATAGTTATTGTTATGGAGGAAGTAAGGATGTTGGTATTAGTTCATGAAACTATTAACTTGCTTTCATAACTGCTACCTGAAATAGGAAACAGAAGGTGAGATTCTGAGTCCAAAGAGGTCATCACTTTGCCAGCCCTCTCACATACCTGCACTATCATTTTGAAAGTGCTGAACATTCTCCTTCCCATTTCTAGGGAGCTGGCTGACCCTGAGAGAAGATACCTGAAGTCTTATAAAGGGTAATAGGGAATGCATTCTTACATGAAAGGTGTAATTTTTGAGCCATCTCAAGTACAGAAAAGTTATTTAATGTTGAGGTATCTCATACTATTCTCAAGGGAGCTGCAAGACAAAAATAGGAAGACATCTCAGAACAGTTTTGGTATCTGTATTGTGGCAGTTTTATAGACATAACAGTAGTGAATGCCTGACTGCAGTCTGGCTGGTTTGTTGTTGGATTATTTCTTTTTTCATGCTTGTAATTATTCAATATGTATTTATGAGCACCTTCCTGTGCTTCCGTTCTGTGAAAGAATTTCAGTTTGGTACTTTGTTTTCCCTGGAATCATGGAGCTAAATACTATAATATCCCTTAAGATTTGTACATTTTTTTCCTACTAAGCCCTATTAGATAATGTAGTATCTTAAAAGTGCAGTGTCTTACACACTACAGAAATTAATGGCAGTACATTTACTGGCTTATTTGTGAGGAATTGGCACTGTGCGCGCATAGGGAATGTAAATAAAGTTTGGGCAAAATGTAAATATTTTCTTTTGCCATAAATAATGAGCAATGTTTTATATGTTAGTAGTACCCCTAGTAATAAGTAACACTGGGTTTTAGATGTGATGAAAAATCTTAAAATTTGTACAACAGGAAGCTGGATATGGGTATCAGAAATGTAATAGATGCAGCACTGGTTTGTAATGTAATTTAAACTCTTAGAAGCCAGACTAAACAATGCCTTCAGAGGAAATTTTTCATGAGCAAACACATAAGTGCTATTCAATGCATATGGTTAATACATATGCAAGATTGACATGGAAACATGCATATGCTAGATAAGTATTCAGAATTTTGAAAGATGGACATGTTTTCTAAAAATTTTTTGAAGTGTAAAATGTCCATGGAATTTTACATAAATTGTAACAAGTTGTAGTGTGACTTTAACTGCTGGTTGTCAACCAAAATCCAACCATCAATAAATACTATAGCACTCAATAACACTGGCTGTCCTTTGATAGGTCAGTACTAATGATTTAAAGGAAAGATATTCAATGAACTCACACAGGTAAGAAATTAGGAAGCAAAGGGGGGTTTTTGGCTACTTTTTTTTTGTTACACTCTATCTACTCTAATGTGTTTTGCACTCCTTTTTCTGTCTAGACAGAAACCAGTTTGCATTGCAAATCCCTCCAGATTGCTTTGTGAATTAATAGCTAGTCAGATTACTCAAAGCCAACATCGCAGTTTGTCAAATTACCTGTTCTGTACTTCTTTCTTGGATATTTTGACTTTAAACTGATTGAATCCTTCAAAAACAGGCTGCCTGAGAATGAAAAATCCCATGGAATCCCTTGCCAGCTGTTGATATTTTGACCATTACTCAGCTGTCTGGAGACAGCCACAAACTGTATTGAATTACATTAGAACAATTGTCTAACAGCATGTAAGAAGAAAACTGTATGAAGTAATTTTGCTTAAATTGCCAGGGAATTGCCACATATACATGCTTTTTTTTCCTAAGCACAATACTGTGTATGTTCACAAAACACATCACAAAAGATAGTCATCACTTCTCTAGGATTGTGCTTTCTCGTTTCCTGTTTTACTGCTGTGTTCCAGAGTCTCCACTCTAAGTAACTCCTTTAGAAATTCCCTCCTATTTCTACATAACATTTGAAACTGAAAATACATGGCAAATGTTATAGAAATCCAGGTTGCTTCCCTGCACCAAGAAAATCACCTTTCTGGTAGCTGATGAAATTCAAAACAGAAGGTTTGGTAGGTTAGCATGCACACCAGATCCTTGCACTCTTTAGTGAAAACAAGAGAATTACGACTAAGGATCTGTCTTCTTTCACTGCTGAGAAGCAAACAAGGGCTTGGAGAGAGCAGTCTTCTATGAGCCATATTTCAAGAGGTCAGATTAAGAGAAAAACTGGAAATCGGCTAAAATTCCCCTTCATTTAAGGTGGTCTGATCAATTTGCATATTATTGCTTGTCAATTAAATTTTCAATTGTACTCTGTACTCCCAAGATACCTACAGAATTCTGTCCCTGTCAGTGACCTCATCTGAAGTCTGACTGCTACAACTATCCTTGCTTGTTGATGCTTCCAAATTCAAAGTAAACAACTGGTCTGTTTTGTACTATGTGATTAAAAAAACCCAACCACTGTCATTCCTCTCCAACTGTAAACATTTAAATCTTTTTGGAGTGCATTAATATTCATAGTTATACCTAACTTAACTTCCAAGTGGCTTAGGCATCTACAGTATCATAACTGCCTTAGAGTAAGCTTTAGCATGAACTTTTCCTTGACAGTGATAAATGGATTAATTTCTCCTCAAACCCGAACAATGTTTAGGGGGCTAAAGTTTTTGTTGCCATAGCAGTGTTCCCATTTATTTAACCCAATATGGCTAGATTGCAGACATCTTGATTATTGATTAGATATTGTGTAACCTAGGCTCTCAACCCTAAAACTGCATTTTATTGCTCACAATCACTTTTGCTGTTGTTCAGTTTTCTTATCAGTGTTTTTTAGGTGCTGTTTGAGATATCTTCAAACATAGTCAGTTTTTTTGCATCTTCTAAAAACTTTACTCTTCATTCCTTAAGTGATATGAAGCCTATTAAATAAGCCAGAACAGCTGTCTGACAGGATAAAGGCATATGGATGGTGATCATCAGAAACAGGCAAATTGAGTACATTTTTTGTTGTTATTGCAAGCTACACGTCTGCTATACTACTGTTTAATAGGCTACTCTGCATATTCTTCTCTATTTTCACTGTTCTCTATTCTCTTTCTATAAAAGATGCATAGATACCTATATGAGATATTTATATATAACCTGGTGGGCCTATTGCTTTGAGTTTAACTTGAGTTAAACACTTGTGGAACGTGAGGGTGAACAAGACACAAGTTGACAGGGTTCTGTTTTGTTGGATTTTTACCAGGAAACCACAACTGTGACTTCCCACTGTCCCTGTGTGTCTGAAAACTTACGGCTTTGAACTTACAGCTCTGGAAATTGATCTGTTCATTGCATGGGAATGAAGAGCTACAGCAAGGGACTGTACTTATTTCCCCAGCTGTGTGTGCATTACAGTGGAGGCAGTTAATGGCCACATTCAGAGATGAAGTTGCAGATAAAAGAACTGCTCTACCTTTAATGTAATGCAGAGAAACATTCTGAAGTAAACACATTGCCAGTAATAAAATTTGTTAAAATGCAACAGTTTTCTCTCTTACCAAAGTTTATTCTTCCTAATGGACTCATGAGCCATAGAGGGAAAGAATTGCTGTGCAAAATGTAATCGTTCTTTCTAAATAACTGACAAAACAGTCAAGTACTTGCATGCCTAAGCATTTTACATGTTTCAGTGAACAAAATGCTTTTGTATTCATTTAGTCAAGTGTTAAATATGTTTTAAGGCCCTGAGAACAGCATTTCAGAGCTGCTTTCTGGAACACATTTCTGTGATGAAGTTATTTGTCAGCTGATGAACGTCAGGAAGTAGAACAGACATTATTTCCCTAAAATCTTATGATTCTGCTTAGCACAGTACCAGAAAGTAAAATAATTACATAAGTCAGGATGTAAAGGTAGAAAAATACTCAGAACACTGAGTATATCCAGAGCGTGTTATGGAAATCTTGAAAGAACCTTTCTTTTGCCAAATTAGTATTTCATTTCTATGTGTTCCACAGTAGTAAGCCTTTTAGCAAGGGGTGAGTGATTCTTGGCTTGGAGGAGGAAAATCGATAAAGAGGATAGCAATGTGTTGTTCACATGTGCTTTTTGCCTATGCTGCCTTTTGATTTGTTCTTAGGATTTTCATATTTTCAGTTCAGCCAGTTTTCTTATGATTGATCACAAATGTGTTGAAGTTTGTTTGTCTGGTTGAAAAGACTAAATTTTAATCTCTGATTATTTTCATCATTAATTTACTTTGAAATTTTTTACAAAGATTGCTGCAATCTACCATATATAATTTTAAAGCATACCTCGTCAAGTAAGCAAAGCACATCATTGTAGAATTCATTGGAATTCTTTTGTCACTGAAGAGTGAAGAGCTTCTCATGTGATCATTTTGCACACTTTAAAAGCTCAAAGAATGTTATGCATTAACTAGCTCCGGTCTTTGAAAAATAGGACTTCTGCTGGGTGCTGTGTTTTATATTGCCTTTGACCTCCTTCAGAGAGCAGTTCTGAGCCTGGTGTAATGATCTTTTTTTGCAGTCCTGAAAGACCCAGCTTTCAGCATTCTGCTGTTAAATGAACAGGAAACTCGAATGCTGCCTGTATAAGATTACATCCCCAGGGTCAGTTCAGTCCAGGAGTACGCACGTGTGGTTAACAATACAGCTTCAACTGCTTATGACACACCAAGGCTCTAAAAAAAGCTGATCTCAGTAGTTCAAAAACTAGCTTGTGTTACCCATTACTTTCCTGATAAGACCTTTCATGAGTCATTAATCTTCATCTGTGTTAGATAAGATCCAACGTGCTACAGTGTTACCAGACATGACTCTTGCAGCTACACAGAATGACTGGTTTGTGATGCCAAAAAAAAGGCATGTTCTGCTGTCTGAAAACCAACTCTGAGCCAAATATTTAGTCAGTCATTCATTTTTAGCCCATTTCCAGTGCAGGAAACTTTTGGATACATTGTCATTTATAATTGCAAAAAATTCAAAACTTTTTTGTTAATTGTCTAAATGAGACAGAGGTCTGTCATTCCACAGGGAAAAAAAAAAAAAAAACGAAAAAAAACCCACTATTTGAACATGCTTTTCTATTTGAACTATAAGAAGTGAAGTTGACCTTACTGAACCTCTTCCACAGAATAATTTTCATATGGAAGTTATTAGATTCTAAAGTGCTTTTCCTCATTTTACAGTATGCTTTTATTAGCTGATTTTGTGATAATATATGGGATTCTAACTGTCCATATTGAAAAGTGCATTTTTCTATTTTTTTTAATTAAACTGAACATTATGAAACTTCCCTGCTTTGATTTTGAGACTAAAACATCAGCATAAACAAAATAAAGTCTGAATTAAGTCTTAATTAAATCTTAATTAAGGAGACGAGCAATGTACCATTGTCCAGGTATACAATTTTATCTGTATGTTGTGTAAATAGTAGGATCATTTAAATTATCTGTACTGTGACATCTTTAAAAAACCAGTAGCATTACAAGCAGAGATAAAATAAAGTGACTTAAAAGAAACTGGAAAGATATGCCTAAACAGTTAAGTATGCCCATTATAAATGGATAAAATTGATTTTGTAAAAGTTACTGTAAAACCCAACCAAATATACTTCACACAAATTTTCTGACAGAAATCCTGGTATAATCAAAGCCTATACCATGACTTATCAAAGTAGAATGAACAAATTTAAAACGGCTACAGAATATATCTATCACAGCATTCTGAAGATGTTTTGGGGGTACTGTTTTTTGTTATATTTTTAATGTATCCATTCTCACAGCTGTGCAGACAGAGACAGAAATTATTTTCCCAAACTCTGCATAAGGGGAATATTTATGCATCCGGAGTTTTAAAGTCTGGTTAGTATAGTGGTTAGAAGAGCTAATTGGAAGTGGTGACAAAATGTTTTCTAGTTTTACTGGAAATGGTATTTGATCTGAATGTTGCATTAAGTACAGAAAAAAAATCAGAGAAAGAAGGAAAAAATTGTGTGACATTTTACTGATGATGTTATTTACAGACACAAAAAGAGCTTGCAAAGATAATTGTTTCTGGAAACCATTACATTCATTTGTATTAATCAGTACTATCCTGCATTAAGAAAACATTGAGTAGGTTAAATGACTGCACAGACTTGTAACTGCAACATTACTATTCAAGGTGGTTTTGAAACCTTAGCTTGATGAATTTACTTCTTTTAGATGCAAAATTATTTTCCTTAAAGACATTTGTGTTGGAAGTTCTTCTGCAGCTCTCACAGTATTTCTTTGTAAAAGTCTACTTTCTGTTGTCCTTTTAACATACAGTGTAAAAAACACTACATGGTCCTTTAAATAGTTTATGATGCACTTTATTTTTCTGTTT
The DNA here is from genome assembly GCF_028769735.1 of Zonotrichia leucophrys gambelii. NCBI lineage: Eukaryota > Metazoa > Chordata > Aves > Passeriformes > Passerellidae > Zonotrichia > Zonotrichia leucophrys. The sequence continues at coordinate 19,363,315 of NC_088173.1, read as the reverse complement.
GTTTTCAGAAGAGATATGTACACTTGTAATAGCAGAAACTTTTCCTGAAGATTCAGGAATTTTCACCTGCACAGCAACAAATGAACATGGTTCAGTAACAAGCAGTGCACAACTAACTGTCTGCTCAGGTATGTGACAAAGAGGAGCTTTTAGTCATAAATCTTACATAATTAATTTACCTGTGAAGTTGCCAGTCTGCTTTCTTTGTGGAAAATGACTGTTGTAAGACATGGGGTTTGACAACCTCAGTGCATTCATATAAAGCAGACCTAGAGTTTCTTATGTTCATTACCTGGTTTAATATTTTTATTAATGCGAAATATATTTTTAAAGTTCTGCTAAAGCCTGGCATATCTTAAGCATTAGGGTTCAAGACTAGATGGCAGCAGAGGCAAAATTAAAGAGATGAAACTATGCTACTAGAGATGGCCTTCTGTAAAATAAAACACTGTGACATATGTTCAGTTTTGTTTCCATATATATTGTCAAGGGATGCACTAACCCAGCTGCCATTGCAAACTTGCCATGTATACATGCATTCTTCAGCATTTTTAAATTATTTGTTCCTCAGTGATCCTGAAACTCCAGGAAGAAGAAGTCCTGTTTTAGCTGTTGTTGTCCATAGTTGTCAATCTCAGTTAGTGCCTTGATTCCTGAAATAGATTTAGAGAGGTCCCTAAGGTTTCTAGTTGTGCCTTTTGCATGAGGCACACTCAGAAAATAAATAGCCACCCATGAATCTAATTCAGCATAAATTATCAATAGGAAGATGAGAAAAATACCTTTATAAAACAAAAGATATTTCACTTTTAAAAAACTGAAAATACACTTTGTATTTACCATGTACTTTGTCTATGACTCGTTGAAGAGACATTCTTTTTGATTTCTTTTAGCCAACTTGGAATGCTCTAGTGATGATTTCCATCATTTCTCACCAGTTGAAATTCCTCCAGTTGAAATTAGCTCTCTTGAGCTTCCTCCTAAGAAACTTACAGATACTCACCAAACAAACAACACTGAGTTGAGACCTGGTGTGATAGACCTTCAACAACAGCTCAATTCGTCTGAGGAAAAGTCAAATGGCATTCATCCTCTTCATGGAGTAAATGGAATGATTAACAGCAAGCCAAATGGTGATAAATCCATCCCACCTCCAGCTGTCTTGCTTTCACCCACAAAGGAGCCACCACCTGTGCTTGCCAAACCAAAGCTGTGAGTATTTTTGAGTGTTTTTGTTTCTTATAAACTTGATATTTGTTGACAGCAAATTTTTGCCTGAAGTGATTTAGCATTAGACAAACAGACAGTCACAGTGCCTGTCCCTTGAACAGTCTTCTGCTGCTATGATTTATGTACCAAAGATCTGAACAGAGGAGACACTTGTTTCCTTTACATAGTGCTACATCAAAGGGAAGTACATTCTACATCCCAATGCCTTTAGAGAGATTTAAGATAAAGTCACAAACAGAGAAATTCTGTAGTGGCTGTTGCTCCATGCCTTTTTTTCCTAATTCACCATATCTAAAGATCATAGTGGTCTGAGATTTGTGGACGCTATTTCTGTTTCAGCACTGGTTAGGTCTTTTTTTTTTCTGCATGGGCTTGAGTTTGTGTAGTCAGGTGATATTCAGGTGTGTAATGTTTTTATTTCTTATGTTTATCGATAACACATATCTCGTTCTGCCTTCAGCCAGATTGCGATAGCTCTCTTATAGCTAAAAATCTGAGAAGGCAAAGCTCTAGGAAAGGACAGAGAAATGAGTGGTAAAAAAGTTACAGCAACATTTTTACCTTTTGTTAATGATGATACCTTATGCATAAGCAATATTATGCTCCCTGTTAACTTGTAGCTTGATTTTAACATTGCACAGACTCCTCTTTTTCATCTCCCTCAAGAGTATTTGGAATGTGATGAACTAAAATGCAACTTTATTTCATTTGCATCAATAGTTGGAAGGAATTGTAAGTTATAAAAAAGTGTTTAAGAAGAAGCATGAAACATGGTCTTCAAGCTCAAGTTAGGTCATTTGCTTTATTCTGTGTTTTCACAGGAAACTTATAAAATATAAAAATGCTGTTAATTTAGCACTCCTGTTGAATTTAAATAGGCAAAACCACATTTGAGACAGTGAGCTAACAGTATTCCCTTTCTACTCACCACTTTTTCTTTCACTTGCTCTTTGTCGTTCTAAGCAGTCTCTGGCAACTGTAAAGGGAAGGAGGAGTGGAAGAACTAGAAGGACACAGTAGTGAAATGACAGTGTATATGGTGGTGGTTGTGCATATGAGAGAGAGGTGGTCCTATACCCAGCATACATATCTGTTGCAAGACCCACTTGTAAAGAAAGGAGATAGTGGCTCCAGCAGAGCAGTAAAAAGAAATTTCACCCCAGAGCTTTCTTTCCCAGAAGCAGGGTTGCCTGAGATAAGGGAAATAATGTGGTGTAAACATTGTATAATGTTCCACTGCTATGTGTGCATAATTTGGCTTGTTTTTAAACATAGAGTCAACAATGAAATACAGTAACGTGAGAGGGATGCTATTGCAAAAGTCCCTACAGTTGCTGATGTTCAAATTGATGACCTTGGAATCCCCAGTGTAATTACACTTGATTCCTCTATTTTGCAATTAACAATACTTGATGCACAAGAGCCCGATCTTAATTGCAGTCAAGAGCAGTGGAAGTCTCTGCTGCTGTCAGAAATTGAAATCTTGCCTTCTCCTCAGCCAAGTATTTTGCTCTCAAGCACAGTGATAGCATAAGGAAGGGAAAGAGTGCCAACAGGAGGAGAAAAAGAAATGCCTGACTGCAGACACTTGAAATCAGCTTTCAGCTTTCAACATTTGGAAAACTGCTTCCTTAGTAACAGTGAACAAAATAATGACATTAAAATTAGCTGAGTAGTAAAGTAGCTCTCTCAACCGTGAGAATGATCTCTCTTGAAAAGAGCTCATCTATGGAATTGTATCTGTCCATAGAGATGATAGAATCAGCACATACTAGCAGTGTGCTAGAGCAAGCACACTTATTATAACCTTTTTTAAAAGTTATATAAACTTCTAAATTGCTAACTATGGAGAGAGCTTTGAGCTTCTGAAAATCATTAATAGGATTATTTTTCAGGAAGACTGGTTTTAAATTTCCAAAATAATCTTTTTTTTTCAAGTTTATTATAAATTACTTAACAGGTTTATCTGTGAACTCTCTGAAAACAGTTTCTTCAGCCAACACTAAAAGTAATTGCAAAGAGTTTGGGAATGATAGGCTGGTTTTGGCTTTTTGTTTTTTTATTATTATTTTTAATTTAACAAGAGGGAGAGACTGAGTACCTTCTTGAAGTATGAAATACATTTGCATCTTGGCAACGTAGCTGTAACCAATACCTATAAATAATGATTTATCACAATTCAATCTAATGCAAGAGTGGACATGCTGCAGAGAGTTACTGTAGCTGTTTTCAGGCTTGAAAAGTGTTCTCAAAGTCCTAAAAAACATTCAGATTGTGGTTACAGAGAGTTTAGTAATCCTTGAGGCATCATTATTTGTTGCTTCAGTCTGGTGCTAAGAGTATTTAAAAGAGTTTAATATGACAATATAAAAAATTCTGGGAAAAATACATATAGAATTAACTGGGGAAGTAATCGACACCAGATATTTTGCTAAGGTGAAATCTAGAAGACAGTAATGTATAGATGGTTAAAAGGCACAATATTTCATGCTGTCTTGTTTGCAACATGAGCTTCTGTAGAGTGAAAGGACTATTGAACTGAGACAAAACCCCTTGATTTCTGTCATTCTGATCTCTGCTGCAGTGACATATTTGAGGAGGTTGAGCTATTACTGTGCCTTGGACTTTTCAGTCCATAATGGTGTAATGCACAGATGAGGTTTCACAAGATACCCAGCAATGTATGTTAAGATATTTTGCATCTCTCAAAATCAGGCAAACGGTGTTAATAGTAATTTCAATGTGAAGTCTGCATATGAAAGTTCTACCTTAAACCCCTTACAATCCTCATTGTGAATGTCTGCAAAAAAGACACAAAGCTGTCCTGTAGGACTTTACCATATAACATGTCTGTTGTTTCAAATTAAGAACTTGGATTCAAGTGACTTGGCATTACTGTTATTTTTTCCATGTGTCTGTTAAAACAGTAAGAGAAAAAAAGATGGCGTTCATATGGTTACTGGATGTACCTGTGTGATGTTTGTTGGCTTTGTAACAAACCATCATTTTAAAGTTCATTGACTCAGGGTAACTAAAATGTGGTGCCAGAGCTTCCTGACTGTCTAGAACTCTAACACCTGACCAGAGAGCTTCTCTGCAATTGTCTCATGTTCAGCCTCTTTGTGTTGGAGTGTTTTCCAAGTCTGTCATACACAATGACCACAAAGAGTATGAGCTTAAAGGGAGTTTATTATTTCCATAATAATTGTATTTGATATCTACAAGCAATAAGAAACTTTTTAGAATACATTGAGAAGAGCTGGATAGAAAAACAATATGTGAGAATAGGCAGCAGTTCAATGATTCATGCAGCTTTACATGTATGAGCAAAGGTCTATCCATATCCATTTCTTTTGCTTCATCTGCTCTGCTCTTTCAAGGTTGATAAGGACCTTTGGATCTTTATCTTGCTGGTAAAGTCTACCCTCAATTAAACCTTGATCTACACATACTGTAGTCAAAATTACTAATGCTAACTAAACTTGCTAAAATGTAAACCAGGATAACTGCACATAAAGTTAATCCCTTGATAATAATACAAGTTCAGAGCATTTTCTGCATCTGTTTTCACAATTAATATATGGATGTTTCATTTGTAATTATTTTTTTTCCTCTCATTCTATACCAATACATTTTTAACAAAAATGGAGTTAAAACAAGAAAAAGTTTAGTGTAGCACTTCCATTTCAGTGATCATCAGGCACTTGGACTAGGGTTTATAATTTACTAATAACAAATAATATATGAAAATAGAGGAGGCTTTATGAGAGAATGTACTAAGAAATAGGATTTTCCCCATTTTCTCAGACTCATTACTTATGCAAAAGTTGCAAATCCTGAAAAGGAATATGAAGTGTTATAATTTCTCCTGGTACACCTGTGGACTGAATACAGTAGGTAACAGTAAGTTTAAAAAAAGGCATTAGTTGTCTTTTTTTGGTGATCTTGGATCACTGTGAAAATCTCTGAGACTACTGGAAGACAGAAGAGAGGAAATAGGAAGTGTTATGAAAAATAGTTTGAAAGTCACATTTCATTGCCTATTTCAGATCAAGGAATACCATGACCCAAAACCAGTGGCAGTTATTGCTGAGAAATTTCCTTTTCACTTGTCTTTGTTAACATAGTGTCAAAGGGTAATCACAAATGAACTTTAAACCTTTTAAAATCTGTGGCAATAGAAGTCTGAATATCTTTCTAACAATAGATGTGAAAAACAAGTGAGGTTAAAGGTGATACATTTATTTTTTCTGGTTTTTTCTCCTTTTGGCACTGATATTTTCTTACCCAAGGAGGTGGAGACACCTAAGTGTACATCTTGCCTACATAAAAGCTAATCAGTATTTTGACCAGAAAAGTCAAATATCCTTGAAACAGTAGTGAAATACATATACTGTTTGTGCCACCATCATGGTATGCACACAGGACCTTGGTATTTTTTAAGATTTGTAGTTTAACACTGAAAGTAATCCAGTTTATAGGACAAGTAGGGACATGAGGGAAATTAATAGAATCATAGATTGATTTCAGTTGGAAGGACCCTTAAGGATTATCTAGTTCCAGTCCCCCCTGTAAGGGACTGGAAATAAGAATAAGATTAAATAAGAATATATATAGAAGTTTTTATTTATTTATTAAATAAGAATAAAAATAAGTTAAATAAGAATATCCCACCCCAGCAGAGAGCAAACCATGCAGTTTGAACAGGAGCTGGAAGCACAGCCAGCACAGTAACCTTACCCCATCCAGTCCATCGTGGCTGTTGGTGAGAAGAATTGGGTCAGGCACTGGGAGGTTCATGTCCGAATGGATCTGAGTCAGATCATGAATATTCAGGATGGGCTCCTGCAAAATAAAGCAGAGTTGTTACCTGATCACGAACTAACAAATTCTGCCACACCAAACAGAACAAGAGAAAAGATTCAGGCCTCCTTCTTGTCCAAAGTTAGGATGAATGAAGATAAAAAGTCTGGAAATAGACTGTGGACCCCCCACACCCTGAGTGCCAGGCCATGGTGCCCCTGTGAGAGCCCAGCACTGCCAGGGACAGCCCAGTGGGGAGAAAAATAAATGTGAGTCCCCCCTGTAAGGGACATTTTCCACTACACCAGGCTGCTCAAAGCCCCTTCCAGCCTGGCCTTGAATACTTCAAGGGATGATGCATGCAACAGCTTCTCTGGGCAACCTTTTCCAGTGTCTCACCACCCTCACAGTAAAGAATCTCTTCCTAATATCTAATCTAAACCTTCTCCCTTTCAGTTTAAAACCATTACTCCAAGTCCTATCACTATCATTACTCCTATATGTCCTGTCCGCTCCAGGTTTCCATAGGCTCCCTTGAGGTACTGGAAAGGTTGCTCTAAGGTACCCCAGAACCTTCTCCAGGCTGAGCAACCCTGGCTCCCTCAGCCCACCTTCACAGGAGAGGTGCTCCAGCCCTCTGAGCATCTTGGTGGCCTTCTCTGGGCTCGTTCAAACAGGTCCATGTCTTTATAATGTTGGGGACCCCAGAGCTGGATGCAGCACTGTAGGTGGGGTCTCACAAGAGTGGGGAGAGTAGGCTTCCTCAAGCTGCTGGTCATGATTCTTTTGGATATGGTTGGTCTTCTGGGTTCCAAGTGCACAAGTTCAGCCACTTGATTGAGCCTGTGCATTTTAAGCTTTCAGTTAAACACATGCTTTAGAGTTGCAAATGTCTTTAGTGCCTCCAAGAGTGTTCTTTCTCTCTTTTCTGCCTGAGAGTTGCTTTATAGCTCTGTTGCCCCTCTCATACCTTTGTTACTGACACCACATCAAAGTACCAAGAGTGGGATTTTTTCTAAGAAACAGACAGCAAATGTTGGGGCTGGGAGGTGGATTATATATTTAAGGCAATTTGTTTTTTTCCATAACAAGGTTGAGTAGAATACTGTGCCAACAGTTTATGATGCACCTTTGAACCAGCACGAAATGTTGTACTATCCATCTGCAAACAGTTTATGGATATTTTTCTGGTAATCATAAACTAAAAGCAATCAAATTAAACATTTTGATTTTTTAGACATTTCTGTTCGGTGTTTTTGTTTGTTTCTTTCCTTCTCGCCTAAATAACTGGGTGGATTTAATACATGGAAATTATCAAGCAAAGGAAATCCAAGTGGTCAGTTCTTCTAAAATGCAGCCTTTTCTGGGAGGTTCTCAGTGTGCTTTTAGATAGGGAGCTCCTGCAGAAATATTCAAGGATTCTCTTGGTATCACGGGATAGAAATCTCAAACAAAATTATTAAATGCATGCTAATCCTTGCAGTCTAATCATCATATGTACTTAATTTTTACATGGCTTTGAATATGGCATGCAGCCACATTTCCCTTGGTATTCTTTCCTCCCTGACCATGTAAATATCCTACACATAATTTTGAAATTGTAAATGTATCATCTTATGCTGGTTATGAGAAGGAAGGTAGATGAGAAGGGATATAGTTTTTGTTTTGAACCAACTTTGTTTACTCTGTCTTGATACAGATAAACTGATTTGCCAGGACTGCTCACTCCAACTGTAGAAGGTAGAAGATGAAGCTGAAAAACTGAAACAGATGGTGTTCATAATTTTGGATTTGGTTTTCAGGAAAACCTAAATTTTAAAGTCTCAGTAATAGTATATCTCCCATCTTTGCCTTCTGAGTGAGTTCCTAGAGAGAGGTCCCATCTGATTCAGGCAAAGCACTTTTACCTAATACAACAGAAGATTGCACTAACACTTAATTTGGCACCCAGGTCTGTTGAGAAATTTAAAAAAACCTTCTGCATACAGCACTTAGTATTCTAATTCAAAATGAGAGACTGGAAGTCCTTACTCAATTGAGTAAGGATTTACTGAGTTATGACATGGAAATTAATTAATACTGAAAAATACAATATTTATTTTAGAAAATCTGCTTGTCCCTTTTGTACAGGTTTTGACAGTACTTTTTATCATGTTCAATTAGTCAAAAAATTGAAATAAAAGATCAATCAATATCAGTTTGTGAGACAGAGGAACTGGTCAAAGCTTGTTCTGTCAATCCTCACTTTCTTTGGAAAGTGTGTTTAGTAGAGTCTGGATAGATAAATATAAAGTTGCTTTTGATAACATGAACTTCCAAGTATTCTGGACACTACAGTTCTCTATGATAGACAAGCATAATTATGCGACTGGTAGTTGGGTTAAATAGTTATTATGTTTGAATGGGATTTCAAGGCTATGTGACTTCGGCTTGAAATTTCCAACACTATGAGGACTGATTAGTAATTGTTTTAACATTCTTTCTTTGAAGAAATTAAAAAAAAAAAAAAGTAATTTGAGGATGTTTTTTAGCAAGGATAACTTCTGAATAGCTAATTTACTGCATGCTTTTTTAATATATAGCCAAAAAAAGTAGCTAAACTATCTAAACACAAACTTGTTAAGGTGCTGGCTACCCTCAAACTCCCAGTGCCTACTCTTTAATAAACTTTTTTGTGGAATTTATTTTATCATAGAAACCATCTGCAATTAGTCCTACCCGTCTACCTGCAATTGGTCATGCCCATGCTTTAAAAAGCTCTGCAGAAGTGTGAACCCATCCTTGAGTAAGGAGACGTGCTGGACAGAGTGCTAGCTCATGAAGTTTAATCATAAACTCACGTAGTTATATAGTTACTCAATTTTATTACTTTTCTGTTCCCTCCTAACATATGACAGATTTATTTTTTTATTAAAGTTATGCAATTGTCAGATGGTTACCATGCTTCTTCTATCTGTGATTGTACTACTAAATTTTTCTTGTATGTCATTTCAAGTTCTCATCCTTGTTCTCAGGTATATCTACCAATATCTCTTTCATGTACTTATATTAACTGTGTTTAAATTTTCTGTGTTAAGAAATGTTTTCTGGTGACAAAAATAAGAGGTTGGAACTCAGTGGCATTTGCTTTTTTCTGGTTCAGTGCATGCTATGAAACTTAGCTACAGAATTTACATATGCTATTTTTTCTCTGTCATAAAGAGAATCAATAGAGGTAACTAAATATACTGAAGAAGACCTAAGAAATGAGCAAGTGCTTCAGGTCCTGCTCTGTCAGCCTTGTTCTTGTCCTAAGAATATTACTGCTCTCTTAGAGGTTTTATGGAGGTAGGAATGGAAAAGGCTTGTCCAGTGGAGGGAGCGTGTTGCTGGAATAGATATCTGTCAAGGAAATAAATTGATGCTTTCTAGAACACTATGTAAGAGACAATGGGTGGACCACTTTCAGAGGCCCTGTCTATATCCTATAAGAAACACCAAATTGGAAGCACAAGTCTAGAATTTGGCTGCAAAGAAGTTCAGTATTGAGTTTGAAATTAGTCGTAGGGAAGCCAGAATTACCCCAAAGCTAAAGGCCAGGATAGCTGTATTTACACACAATAGTTTCACCACTGGTGTAGGAAATGCCTCCGGGGGATGATGAAGGGTTAGCCTTGGTACCAAGCAGGACAGTTATTTACTGGAAATATAATCAGTTTCTTATCAGTTGAGTGACTTGATAGTATATAGTATATGTGTATTGTCTAAAAAACCTCCAAAAAACTCATGAAGCCCTAACTTGGTTGATATCTGGAATGTTCTAGAATTCCTGCCTCTTACCTTGTGTCAGGCCTTTAGGTATCCCTGCCAAAATCTGCAGTGTATTTATTAAGAAAAATACTTAGCATATATGAAGCTAATGGAATTGTACATTTGGTAAACTCTGAGAATTTTGCTTCCAGGATGAGATCTTGGCAGTCCTCTCAAAGGCACTGCGTTTTTGTTTCTTTTGACTAATTGTTACAAATATTTTCTATTTTCTCACTGTTATTCATTTCATTAAAGTCAATTTAGTACAAGAGGTAGGAGTTTACTCAGATCCTGTTGCAATTGTTCATGTATTTCTGCAGTGAAAAATGGAAATGTGAGACATATGGATATGGAAGTAATAGCAATTCAGAGGGAAAATTTCTCTTTTCTTGGATTAGAAAAGTGCAATTAAAGGAAAGACTTTCCTAAAATTTCTCTTTTCAAAATTTTTCTTAAAATAATTGTAATAGAAAAAAATAATTTAAAGTAACTAGAGCTCCAAGTAGCTTTTCTTTCATTCCCTTTCCATCACTTGCTGTTGCTCATGCTTTCTCAGTCACACATGCTCTCACTTCTCTCACTTTCTTTCATTCTGATGGAAACTCTTAACAATTAAGTCTTCACAATTCAGACAGATGAACCACTGTTAGCATAAGCTTCACCAATTCAGCATAAGGACTGTTTTGCATTTATTGCACTATCATGTCTTCACAAGACCTCAAAGGGTTCTTAGCAGAATCAGAGGAAAAACTCAAATTTTCCATTTCAAATACAATAATGTCAGAGTTACTGTAGAAATTCCTTTTCTGTGAGTTTTGTTGAGCTGCTGCATTCATTTTCCTGCTTGAAGAAAAGAAATACTTGCGTGATCCTGACAGATTTGTAAAATGCAGATCAAATTGCTTAAGTTCTCAGTGGGTGAGAAAGACATGGTAGAAGCCTAAACTTTTAATGTGAAAATTCTGATTAAAGAAGTTTCATTAAAGACACTATGGAAAATTATTTTTGATAACTGGTAATATTAATATAATATTATATGTTTTTACTGGTTTGCTTTAATAGAACTGACATAACAAGGCCCTGTATTTAGTTTTATAGAAATTACTGCATTAACAGTACCCTTAGAGTTTGAACCCTTAAGTCATTTTCTTACCTATTTGAGTGAAAAATCCTTTCTGTTTCTTTATTAATCTCACCTATGGTGTTCCTTCATAACCATGTTCTGATTGGTTGTTCTGATGTTCTCGGTTTGTGCAAGTGCTTATAATTTCTCTACGTCTTAATATTACATTTTTAATACAGGCCTGTGAAACAGTTAGTGTGTTGACCATCTAAAAAACCTATTGCTGTGGAATTGCTTGTAATCTGTTACAGCTTCCTAATATGAAAACCATCATATAGCACCTATAAAGTCTACTGCCTACTTAGAACTGGCATATAGGGATTAAATTTTTGGTAAAAGCAGAGCTTCCTCTCCACTGCATGCAGAAATGGATGTGATATCAATGTACGTACACAAAAGTATACTTGCAGTTCCTATTTCATCAATTACTAGGTGAGATATTTTTTTATTGACAAACAAGCTCTTTACCCAAGGACCTTACCAAGGACCTGGTTCTAGTTTTAAATATATCTAAATAAAGTAGAAAAACATTAGAAATCTATCTGAACCTGCAGGTGGTATATGGGATATTATTAAAAATTTCTTGCTGATTGCAGAAGGATACCTTCTCATTATATAATTTTCTGCTTATTCTGTTGGTGTTAGAGACTGACATAGAACCTGGAAGTAAATGCTCTTCTATACTGTTGTGTGTGTGTGCAGTATATGTGCCAAACTTCAACAGGCACTGATCTCATGGCAATTTATCTAAGTTTATCTCTTGAACTTTCATAAAGTACCTTGCCAGTAAATGCATTGTGCAAGCCCTTTGGCATTTTTTCACCATTCCTATCTGAACCTGTTTCCTTTTTAATTTCCCCCTGTAACTGATTTCTTAAACTAAGGATTTCTTTGGTTTTTTATTTGTGCTGGCAAGTACAGCACAATGTTACTATTTTTTTCAATTTGGAAGAGAATGAGGGAAGTAAGCTTAACTAAGCTTAAAGCCCATAGAGTCCAAATGAGAACCTTGACTTGAATGTCACCTCTGGCTAGTTCAGATTCTGTGATGGGAATTGCGTAAGAAAATGCTGTATCTCTGAGGAATCTCTCCAGGTTTCAAGAATAGCAGTAGGTATGCAAGTGGTGATCTGGTCAAAGAATGCAACTTTGTGGTTTAGTAGCAGAATACCTGATAGGTATTCTCCCTTCAGTTGAATAAACTGAAGCATCAATGGCACATTCCAAAAGGTAAAGCATAATGGAATGGATTGCTGCTGCTGTAGTTTAGGGAAAGTTTAATGTTTGTTAGATACCATCCTTCTTTTGAGAAGATGACTTGTTAATACTCACAGAGAGAAAGCTCAAGCAGTCATAAGTGGCAAAGGCTTTATTGCAACAGTTTGCTTCTGATTTCACCTAAAGGATGTAGGAATCTTTGTTTTCCAAGTTTCAAAATTCACTAGTAACTTTTTCTGTTGTGTCACATTTGAAAAAAATGCTTTTTATTTTATAATTAAATATTCAAAACATATAAAATGGGAGACATTACTGTAAAAGTCTGATTTTATTTTTTGACAACCAATTGCTCCAACATGCATGTTAATTCCATCTTTAAAATTCATGAATTTTCATAATTTCTTACAGGATAAAATTGCCATTGGAGATTATACAGAAATGAGAGGTCCTCTGAAGTGCTTCATGTTGTCTTTTTTAAATTAGTATCTGTAGTATTTTAAATACTTAGGGAAATAGTTATATTGACTTAGATGTTACTCAGTAGCTAAAATTGCTTAGCATTTTTAGTTTTGGATATACTTCAACTTCTGTTACTTTTATAATGCTCACTGGGAATTAACTCTTCCTCCCTGAAGCAATGTAAGATAAGGAATGTTTTCTGTCAGAAGCAGAAATTCACAGCTATCGGGAATTTCTTGGTTCCCTTGCTAATCATGTTTACTTAACTCTCAACACAGTCTAAAATGGACTTTAGTCATATTTCCAGACTTTGTTATCTAGTAAATTCTTGTCTGAGTGAAGTTGCCAAGTCAGCCCCTGAAGACAGAGCTGTGTGACTTCAGCTTCCACTAAAACACATAACATAATGCTGGTTATGAGCAAACACTCTGGAAATGTGCATAAAAAAATACTCAATGTGCAGAAGCATCCTTTCAGCACCCACGGCCATTGGGATTATGTAATGAGCCTTCTCCTTTCTTTATTAAAGTCACAGAAGAATTTGATGATATGTCACAGCAGAGGACTATAGTCCTGCATACAGAACACCTGAGTCAAAACAAAATATCTGGGGGGTGGGGGCAAAAAAAGCCTTTATAAATGTCCAGAATTACAAATGTCCAGCCTGGCTATTGCTGTAGTACAGGTAAATATTATGTTCTTTTTTTTTTCCCCCTTCTATGTGTTCGTGTAAATGAAAGACAAAGAATTGCTAATTTAATTTAAAACAGCATGGTACAAATGAGAAGGTCCCTGAGAAAGAACTCTGCAATTTTGATGCTGATACTTTTGCTCTGTCCAGTTTATCTTTTCTATGTGAATATTTGTCTCTTGGAGTAGAAAGACAAGAGGCACAAGAGCATTTGAGTTTTTCTATGACCAACTCATAGAGCTTCATAATTGACTAAAGTTGCAGTAATGTGTTTTATTGCAGAAGGCTACAGATACAAATTTTTGAATTTTATGTTCTCCAAAAACATTTTATAATTTCTTTCCATCATGAAGTGGTAGTTGCTGCATATAGAGATTGTTTGCACGTGGATATCTTTGTCTCACACTTCTTAAGATCCATGCTCAGAGATTGTCAGGGTTAGCCCCTCTCATTATTCCTTGGTCGATAATTGGATTATGTGACAGGGATCCCAAATGCCTCGCTTCCATATTATCCAGAATTGCAGCCTTGCCTGCATCATCCCAAAGACAGATTAACCAATTAATTACATATTCATTAGGTCATGGAGTGTAATCCTTTTTTAGGCCACTAAGGTCCTTCAGGGAAAAGGACTCAATATGACTTCTGATTTTGAGTCAGTTGCTGGAGCTGGCTTTGAGGGTCCTTCCCCTGGATCATCACTGTCCACTGGCTGTTTGGTTTTGGTTGTGTGTTTCCCGTCTCACAAGGCAGGAGCAGCAGCCACTGATTGAGGGTCACAGCCTGGTTTAGCTGTGGGCTTAGGCTCACTGTCTGATTTAGCTGCAGCCTGAGTAACTGGGATGTTGACTGCAGCCTGAGTGACTGGGGTAGCTGCTGATTTATCTCCCTTTGTATAAAAATTATCTATCTGCTGCCATACAGTATTTAGCAGTGTGCAATAAGCATATGGCAGCTTATTGCAATGAGCTTTTTTTTAATTAGAATCATCACAGCACTTTTCTGTCAGATATTTTCCCATTTCAGCTGGGTTCTGTATTTGCTCATGTGGAAGTCCCAGGTTATAGATCAGAAAATTCTTTCAGGGTTTGGCCCATATCCTCCCATTTTCCACACCAATCAGGATTTTTTTATGCTTGGGTCCACACCTGGGTCAGGCATCTCATTAGTTCTTCTGGACATATTAGCCCTCATTTTAGACAAGTTTCAAACTATATAGAAGAAGCTTATTAGATAAAATACCAGGAAAATGATCTCTTTAACATTCAGGGGAAATTGAACATCCCCAAAAAGTGACATAACAGATTCAAATCAGAAGGGAAGAAAAGGAAAGGCTGAAAAGCTTAATTCCCTGCTCCTCTTCTAATAAATTGGGTGCAATTACAAATAAACTCCCAAAATATGCTATTGGAACTGGGACGCAGGGTAGGATGAAGAAACCATAAGCCATACATATCTTGAACAAACTTCAGTACCTTTTTTATAAACCATTATTACTATGCTCAGCACAATAGCAACCCAAACCTGTGCCCCTCTATTGTAAAAGCTATGTGTTAGGGTCAACACTGGAGCTATCTCCAGATAAGAAAATAGGCCTAGGCACCAGAAAGGTATTAAAACTTCAAAAAAGCCTAGGGACCAGAAACACATGAAGGCTTTCACCCAGAGAGACATTATGAATTTAAGCAACATGGCTACTGACTCCTTTATCCCACTACAGAGTAAATGAAACTAAAATGCAATCAGTACAGGTTTTTTTCCAATTTCTCAAGCTACACGCTGGGTGCCAAAAAGCGTTTGTCTTGATTTAGGGCAAATTTGGGAGGAAAATTCTGAATGGGTTTTTTTTTGAAAGCAAATTCAAGCAGCCCTTTTTTCTCATTGGTTTGAGAAAGATCTCTTTGGAGAAAAGTGGAAAAAACTGTTAATTTAACAAGCAAAGTACTCACAAACATGAAAAAAATGAGTAATATTATACAATGTAACCTTTCATTGTTTTGAGGAGATGGCAAATTCAGAGAGAGTCTTTTTTATGGGGTCTAGCTTGGCTCTCTCTCAGTCTCTCTGGGGCTTAGGTCTGATGTTCCAGCTGCAGTGCAGCTTGGGCCCCCCGCCCCGCCCAGATCCTAGCCTTGGTCTTCCCAGATCGAACAATAATTGAACAGTTCCAAAAAACTTCTGGCCTCAGCTAACTGAAAAACACTGGCTAAAAGCAAAGGAACGCTCTCTCAGTGTCCGTGCTGCAGGCAGCACACTTGGTGAGAGAGAACGTGGGGGAGCAAGTGCCCTTCCTGCCAACAAACTGCGCGCTTCTTCTCCCCTCCACTCTTGGAACCAGTCTGAAAGGGGCAGAACTTAATAAACAGAACAGTCAATTGGGGATGCAAGCATCATAAAGTCACCCTAGGGCAAGTAGTGAATGCTATTCTCACAATATTCAAAGAATGAGGAAAATTGGAGAGAAACAACTCTCTTCCTGCTAAGTGTTGAAATAACTAAAGCAGGTTATTGAGATGCTGCTGAATTACCATCAGTTACTTGAAGTTATTCCATGGTATTGTCATGGCTAAGGTGATTATTTAAATTCTAATGATTCTGTGTAAAAACTATAGAACAATGACTAGTCCAGATTTTTCTTTCACTCTGAGTATTGCTTGTCCATCTCCCATGACATTTATAAACAAGCAATTTTTTGTTCAAATTTCCCTGTTGTTTGCTATCACATTGATGTAGGCAGTATCTGGCAGCAGATTCCATTTTTTATCAGCATCCTCCTATAGTGTGGCTATTAATACCTCATTTAAGACACTGCTTCTGTCTCTGGAGAGAAGAGTGTTATGACTCTGGTAGGACCATTATAGGACAATTTTTTTATCTTTGATGCACATGAATTTCTAACAAGTTATCAGTATACAAATAGCAAGATGATTTCATTAGAAAAAAATAATTTGTGACTTTCAGGAAAGCATTTCAGTTTAACCTGAGTCAGGGATAGAAGTTACCCAAAACAGGGTAATCCTCTGTGCTGATTGGTAAAGAGATATTTTAAATATCCTCCCAATTCTTTGTAAGTATTAAAAAGTAGACATTGAAGACATCTCTAAATAGCCTTTCTGTGTGTTGTTCTAGTGCCAGAAAGAGAAAAAATACTATAGTTACTAGACACAAAATTGTAAAAGACAGAATTTAGTCATCTTTGTTTAAGGTATCTAATTGCTTTACATAAATTTGTCAAACTGAAACTCAAAATGCTGGAAACTTTAGATTTAAGACATGCTTTTGAATATGAGTATGGGAACTTAGAGAAAATACAGACTCATACAAGTTTTACTTGGTAATTAACTGAACTATCTGTAAGAAATGCTATGGGACAAAAAGTATAGTTCATCAAAGGTAGCCAAAGGACAAAGAAAAGAGGTTTGCTTTGGTTTGGTTTGGTTTGGTTTGGTTTTTAAAGTAAGCTAAATATACAAGTGGATGAGCTTCCGAGGCTTTGATGTAGCTGGCTTTTTATAAGAGGTTTGTTCTGCCAGTTCTGACCAGGATAGAGCATGCATGTCAAATCCTTTTCTAAACAAGCCTCTCTGATTTCTTCCAGAGAACCAGCCTTACTAAAGCAAGGCAAGGTTAACCCTTATTTAAGAAAAGTATAATGTTATGTAAGTCGAAAGAAAGAAGGAGATTGTAGCTCACTGAAATGGTGCTTCTAACAATAGACATTGATTTAAGCCAATAAATAAATGATTTTTCCAAAATGAGATAAGGACAATGAAGAATAAATAGCAAACTTTCAAGTTACTATAACAAATGTTAATTTCACAAATAATCTGTTAGTTTTTCTAGAGGATGAAATATTGAAAATACTCATTCAGCAATTAATAAGATTTTACAGCTGAAGAAAAAAAATTCTGGGAAAATGGGAGGTACATAAATGTGTTCCTTTATATTCTTTTACTACAATCATACAATTAGTACTGGTATCAGTAATGGCTAGAAGTTAATTCTTGGAAAATATTTACCTCTCTGTAATAAATCTTGGTAAAGTATGTATTTTATGACAAAAATGAGGGCAAAAAGATCAGTTTTGAAAGATTAAATCTAATTCTTCTGAAAAGGCATGCACATGGTACGAACCCCTGCTGAAATCACATCTAAATCCCATTTTATACTAAAACAGTGAAAGAGCAAGCACTGGATTGCCAGCTCTGACCAGCCAATATTTGGACTCAAACATTTTGAAACAGTGCTGTGGATAATGATATTCTGTAAAGCTTTCAGATAGAGTTTAATATGTAATAACAGATAAGTACGAGTATGATATTAGTGAAAAACATTGTGAAATCAATGACTGGGGATTTGAACAACATGAATGTAACCTATTAAAGGAAATATTAGGGATAGGAAATAGCTGTTTATACTCAATTTGTTGCATACCACTTGTATATTTCATGTTTACTCACCCATGGAATGTTTCAGAGAAAACATTAACTTTTTGCCAAGGGAAAATGCAGTACAGCGTTATTTAAGGACAGAATAACTTTTTTAGGAGTCCAGATTTCACATGGTAACTCTGTCAGCTTTGGATGTTGGCTGTTGGTTGTTAACCCTGTGGATAATAAGCACAGATTCTGAGAGTACTCTGTACCCATTTGCCCTTATTTGTGTGGGAATCCATATACTTTTAAACATTTTAACCAGTTCTAGTTATTGCTTTGTGCCACCTAGTATCCTCCATGAATTAGAATCTCTAATATGGTCAAAGGCTTTCTCATAAGCTGTCAGAGAGCAGTTGGTTTTCAACTCAAGTATTTTACAGCTTTAATTTGTGAAGGAAAGTTATTCACCTAAACTTCAGAAAAAGTGAATGAGAGAAATAATCTCTCTAAAATGAGAAGTATTATAAACATAAAACATCTGATATAAATGCCAAAACAATTTTGAGAAGCCAAAGGTATTTTTGTAAATTTTGTTATAGTAATCAAGGTCAAACCTCACAAATATCAAAACCATAAACTTTCAGAGCCCCACTTTAATTGGCAATGACTTGACTCTGATTTTCCTTGGATTTACTGGAGTATCTACTTAATACCCCATGTATGTGGACATTCTTGGAAAGAGATCTAAAAACCCAGTAATATTGTAGTTTATTTTAGCCAGAAATTCCAATGGATTTTGTTCTTGTTTCATACAAGTAAATAATATTTTTATTTTCTTTTTTTTTTAAAGGTATAGACTTCTACAAGACCCTTTGAAATGAGCTGTATCTATTAACATGAAAGAGTTAGAAAACATGAAAGAATTAGAAAATTAGAAAGAAAGAGAGTGGGTTTTTCAGATACTAATAATTTCATATCTTCTAAATGTTTGCAAACCATTGTAAATTTCTGTAAGTTCTAAGCTCCCAGTCTTGTGCTGCTTGGAGAAGAATCCAGCTATACCCCTTACCAGTCCTCAGAACAATGATGTTACGCACATCTTGTAGAATGTGGAAATAATAGGGTGACCAGATCCTTCCTTCTATGTATAAAAATTACCTCAAATATAATTGGAGAGGTCTTTGGTTATGATATTGGGTAGTAGTGTACATGTGTGTGTGTATTCCCATGATAATCCTTTTTGAAAATTCCTTTACTTAAAAATATTTTGCAGTACTCAAAAGGAAGCCTCAATCTCTCTAATTTAGAAACTGTGTATGATAACCATTGAGCTGGGCATAAGGTGTGCTAAATGTGAGTTCACTTTTGATTTTCTGGTGTTTACCTGGAAAATACTTCTGCATTCATCTTAGTTTTGGTACAGACTTTTTGGCTGTTGCTCTTGCTTTTTCCTTGTTTGACCACTGTGCTGAAGATGCATCCCTCAAGCTAGTTGCATGTTTATTGATGGAATAGATAAAGCATATTGCTACTCCACAAGTATCAGTAGGTTGCGTGCTTTTAATTCTTCACAGATTCAAACTTATTAAGACTGGATCTTTTTCTCTTGGCTTTGATTGCCGAGAACTGTGTCTACAATTACCTTCTCTTCATCCTTGTCTTTCAGGAGCAAATCTGAACAACCCACTATCTCTCCAGTGGGGTAGAGTAGGTGTCTCACTGGTGAGGCTCATTTCACATGGTCATTTAGAGGTCAGTCTTCACACAGAGTTCACACAATCTGTTAGAAGTCAGGTTTTAGGTATCTAATCTAAGCTTGGTGGAACTGGAGTCGACTTTGTATGTAAGTCAACTTATATATGTAGATAAGCATTATTCATGACAAAATAAGGCTGCTAAAGCAGCACAGAACATGTGAAATGGTGCTAGTGCATTTACAATTTGAGTTTCTTGGCAGTACATAGCTGTAAGGTTATTTTTATATGTGACTGTTTTTAATTGAAACAAAAAATCTGTAGCTCTAAATGCAAAATTCATTTGATAGGCTCTTGTTTTACCAAATGCCAGATGTTTCAGGTAGAGTGAAGCTGACTCTTTAGAACTGGTTTGTTCAGCTCAGTCAGAGACAGCCTGCCAAAACAAGGCAGGTTAACTCCAAATCACGGCAAACATGCTCTGGGAAGGAGGAAAGACAGCAGTTATTTCTAGACCAATTAATTGCACACTTTAGGTTACTGTTTTTAGTGGGTGGTTGTAATAACCAAATGACCCACAAATACTCCATGGAAACCTTAGAAAAAATATTCTGTTTGAAGAATGTTTTTATTGTGTACTGTACAGCTGTGATCTTTCAAAGAACTTTTAATGCTAAGAATAATTTCAGAGCAAGTCAGTCATAGCAAGTGAAGGAGGTATTTTAAACTTGCTGTAGCAAGCATAGTTTTCTTAGATAGATGGGAGTCTGAAATATTTCCAGTCTTCTGTAGCTTGTATTGCTTTTTATTTCATAGGGATTTTTTATGGATTCTCAGTAATAGATAATGTTAGTGATATGCATTCCAGGAGGCCTCTTCTGCTTTGGCCTACTTTCAACATACTAGTACAGAAAGATGTGAGAGGATTAGTTTATGCTGTAGTCTCATGTATGCACTTCCAACAAGTATAAGTCAAAGATGCCATCACCCTGTTCTGGCTTTCCTTCTGCCAGGCTGGTTCCATGGATCTTCTTTGCTTGGATTGGATAAAGAGTAACCCAGGATGCCATGCCAGGTGAAAAGCAGTAAATGCAGCAGATATTTACATAAATGCTTGTGCTGGCACTAGGGTGGAAACAGTGGGCAGTGGGTTCTGAATAACCTTTAAACAGCTCTGTGTGAAGCTGTGACTTCAGAACTCCTGCCATTCCAGTAATGATGCTCTCCTGCTCACAAATTCTACTGGAAGAAACACTATTGTGGCTCTTGGGTTTTTCTGTTATGTTGTTTTGATTTTTCTGTTTCATGACAGTGCAGTATAAATGGTTTTTAGTTTAAGAGTAAGGATTTCTGTCCCAGGATTTTTATCCATGAATTCATCTGCTCCTTATGTTGCTGATTTTTGTTTCTCATCGAGGATTTACAGTCCCTTGAGGTTTGATAACTGAAAAGATAAAGCTGCAGTAAGAAGTATCCTAGAAAATCAGACTCCAAAGAAACACCTGCATCTGATTTATAGTCTCTGTTAGTGACTTTCACCCTAGGCTTCAGAAAAGTATGAGGGAATGCTAGGTCATTTGGAGAGTTGTAGAAACTTCCAGAGGGACAGACCAGTGTAAAGTGCTGTTCCTTTCCGCTTATTTTGTTGTTCTTTTTCCTTTTCCTGCCCACCCCCTGTCCTGTCTCCCTCCCCTCAATTTTTGTCTCTGCAAACATTGTAGCCTTTCCCCAAATTCCTTCCATTTTTCTGCCATTTACTCAAAACCAGACAAGCACCCTACCTATGAAAATTATCAAATGTAGGGTCTCTTCAGGGTAAGCTTGTCTTTCTTTCTGTTGTACAGTTGTAGTGCTACTGGGAATCTTGAATCTTGTACTTTCAGTAGAAGTTATTTTTTTCCAAATTTATGCAATGCAACTGTGAATTTTGCTTCATAGGTCAACTAGTAATTTATTTGAGAGAGAAGAATAAAAGTAAATTGTTTGTCTCTGAGGTGACGGAGATAAATCATAATAGTTTATTAGAAATATTATTTATGTTACATGGCAGTCAAATTGCACAAACAATTGTGTCAACAGAGAGATGGGAAACTATAGCAATGGTGCCTAGAGGGATGATGAAGTGACTGAATAAGAGGGGAACACTCAAATTTCTGAAATTACTGATGGAAAATGTTTGTTCCACTTAACATTTCCATTCTTTGTCCCCAGCTACATGTTGGTCTCCATTAGATTGTGCCAAGTGCATGTCTGAGACACTGAAGCCTCTTTACAGTGTAATGAAAACATTTATCTTCTATGAACATTGTAATAATTCATATGGAATTATGATTTTAGAGCCATAGAGACGCTTCACAGAATTATATAAGGCATCAATTGTAAAGCAAAAATTGCATGAAACAGTACAATCTGAGGCAAAATAAAGTAGTCAGAAAATATGGCAAATTCTCTTTCCCAGCAAGTAGATAATTTATATTTTATGGTTACATTTCTTTTTCTACAACCTATATTTGCAGTTGAGTGTTTTTCTCAGTATTAGATAAAAGTAAACTAGATCAGATAAATTAGGATGAAGTCATGCCAGCTTCTTATCTAAAGCCTGGTCCATGTGCAAAAATGTTTGGAGCTTTTTTTTTTGTTAGGTGTCAAAATTCCATCACCAAAGGACTTTTTGCTTTTAATGCCAGAGACCAGTATGCAATAGTTTGAACTTTTGAGGCCAGCATTGGAAATGGGTCTGTATCTGTGTTTTTCTATTCATAGCTCTGCTTTTGGGGAAAAAAAAAAAAAAAAAAAAAGGAAATAATTTTTTTTTTAAAGTAAATGTAAAATTGCATGTAATGTTTATAGTAGCACTTAGTCTAAACATCCATAAAAATGGTTGTAGGGTATCAGTGTTTGGGTATTTGTGAGTGGCTGCAGCATGGACCCATGTGCATTGATATGAGCTGCATGCTGCAGCTGGTTTTTCTCATTTTAAAGATATGACTCTAAAACTATTTCCACAAAGCAAAAAAAAAAACAAAACAAAACAAAAAAAAACCTATAAAAATGCTTCTACAATGGCTTTCTTTTGCTGAAGTGGCAATGTGGAAAAGGATTTTCCTGGGCAGATTAAAAACACTGGGTGCTCCAGCCAGAACAATCGAGCATTTCAGAATGAATTATACTAACTTGCTGAACCAGACTCTTCTCCCTGTGGGCATGTATTTGTTTGCATATATTTATCAGTCTGCTTGGAAACAGAATGAGAAACATTCATGCATTGCCTTTTAGAGAAGAATCTGAATGGAACTTTTCTTATTATTGTATTAGGGGAAAAAAGCATCCTAGGGAGGATTGTAGCCACTTACTGTAAACTAGGAAGAGGCTGTAAAGGTGCTTCATCCCACTGATTTTCACACAATGTGAGTTGCTAGTTCATCTTTCCTTTAGATAATTCCATGCTCCAGTTTAACAGTGAAGCATACTACAACTCCTGGTCTCCTAGTTTAAGCTCCCTAAGGAAGGTATTTCAGGAAACTCTTACTTGCTTGTAGTTTCTTGACTGTCAGGCTATTTTTCTTCTTTATTTTCACTCATGACCACACATGAAGCGCTGCAGACTCAGTCTGATTGCTACGACTTTAGCTGCTTTAAGAATTGAGAATTCTTAAACTAATGGCTCACTTACTACATTTAATATTTTAACAGCTAACTTCTCATGAAAGAACTTACTGGTTTGTTGAAGTTATGACCTTAGGGCTTCAAAATTAGCTAGGTCTGATATGAACTGTAGTGCTTCACAGGATACATGTCTATCTAGCAAGCACACACAGCAATTACAGCTCCTGACAAACTGCTGGAATTCCCTTCCCTTGTGACCGGAAAAACTGTTCCAGCATTTGACATAAAGCAAATGCTTACCAGCCACTGTGCAAGAGGCTGCTTGCAAAGGCCAGGGGTGGTTCACACTGCTCAGGGCACACAAAGAAAGCTATATTAGGAGCCTGCTCACACATCACTGATGTTAGTAAGGAGGCAAGTTCTCACAGTGGTTGTTTTGATTATTGGTCTGCAGAGCCCGAGAGCACTTCAGGGTCCAGGTGGCCCATCAATATTATTTTATCTCATGAAAAGACTCAGGGTGCACCATTCACTCTTCTCAAATTGTATTTTACCATGTAAGAAGACTGATTTTCTTGGTTTTCTTCTACTTTTTATGTCCTTGCAAATCAATGCTACTGGACATTTGCTAATTTCTAGGCTAGGTTGCTTATAGGTCCCACTACTACAACTCAGCATAGCTTATGCATCCTCTTCATGTCAAAAGCCAAAAATATTGCTGAAAATAATGAATATGTAATCACATTTTCCATAATGAGGAAAGTGTCCTGCTGTATGCTCTTTCAAGAGTATACTGAGAATTTAGGAATATGTCCTCTTCATGTAAAGTTCTCCTTCTGTTATGTGAAAAAATGTATGAGGCAACTAGAATGACAGTTCCACTGTTTTTGCGTATTTATTTTTACTTTCTAATTAATCTTACTTATACATTCAAAGGTAAGCTGGTGCCTATCTTGTTTAATTGTGGATGTCTGCTTATATCTTTGCATAAAGATTTCAAGCAAGGCTGTTTGCTTTCCATGGCTATGAAAATATATTGGCAGGAGTTTTAAAATCTTGAGGAGTATTTGCTTTTCAGTAAAAGCAGTAATGGAATAATATTCATTGAATTTGACCCACTATCTAGTAGATTATAAAAGCTGGTAGAAGTTTTTAATAAGGAACAATAGCAAAATACTGATTGGTGAGATCAGGTAAAGAGGGTACTAGGGAATAACACAATTTTTAGTGACCCCCACATTTTGATTTATTAACTGCGTACACAGAAGCTGTAGATTTTTCTTGCAAACTGCAGTTGTAACCATAACATGCCATGAGGATTTTCTGCTCTATGCTTTGGCTGTTCATTTTCTGGGCCACAACAATCTCACTAATATAACCTGTGTAACATTGGATTTATTTTCATGTACTTCCATTTTACATTTTACCCAAACTTGTTCTCTATCCTAGGGATCAAGAAATGGTTCAGACTGTAAATTATTAATCCAGTCCCATTTTCAGCCATACATAATAATTACTAAATCTCCTTCAGTTATTTTTATATTATATTTATATTTATTTTATAATAAAATCATACTCTGGTTCAGAAATGACCTGGCATTCTTAAGTAGGTGGAGATCTTCTCAATTAAATACCTGTAACCTGCCTCTCAGTCAGCTTGCTATCCTTTGAGTTTCGTAGTTTTCTCTAAGAAGTATTTTGTAAATTCTTTATGCATTGTTTGTCCAGTCTCTAAGTGTGAAGGTTCACAGTTTTTTGTTCTCTTCATCTGAAGTCTCAGATGCCAGATACAGCTCAAGGAGATACATGGTCGAATCTAGTTCCTTCATGTTGCTGCAGTGGGTAGTTTTTTCTCTGGATTATGCTGCACCAAGGGCCATACTTTGCCACAAAAAGGATAAACCTGTATTCCTCAACCCCCACCTTACAACTTCTTCCCTTGCAAAGGCACCAGCAATCATGCAGCCACATGACTAGATCAATTAAGTAGCTGATTTAGTTGAAAAATAAGCCAAAAAAATTTTTTTTTTCATCAGATCACTACCCTTTCAGTATTGGCCCAAAATCACAGTGAAACTGCATTTTTAGTGTGGAAGGTGGCTTTGATACATCCTTAACAAAAATCTTTTACGTGTCACTCTTGGTACAGAGTATTTTAGAACAGGGGTTGTTGAAATATAAAACTTACAAGGTATCACTGGCTGTCCTGTGCAGTGGTACCTTGGGAAACTTTCTTGAACAATGACTCACTAGCAGTACTTCATGGTAACATTTATCGTGTTGATTCTGACATGACTCCCAGCAGAATAAAAATCTTGACACTGATGAATGTCTTGAAAGGTTTACAGGAATTCTTTAAAACTGCAAAATACCTAAAAATTTAACCAGAATATATATTAGCAGAAAATCAAGGGTGAAAGAAACCACTCAGAATTTCCCATTTTATTTTGTGCAGTTGTTTTCTGTCCAGTTTGTGGATTTTGTCATATGCACATTATATTCTCGTGTGAAGGATTTAATGATCTTCATAAGCAAGTCTGTTTGGACTGGTTTGAAAGGTAACATTATTAAACTGATCAGAAGTATTATGCCAGCCATTCAGAGGAGAACAGTCTGTTTTCTGTAGTATGACTACATCTAACACCACTTCTTAAAGTTGTTTGTTTTGTAAAGCACTTTCATACTTGGAGAATATTTTTCAAAGTTACACTATTGGTATGGATCTACAAAATTCTTTCTTTGCATTTCCAGCTGCTCTATAATAAATTCCATCTGTGTTTTAACTATATTTGTATTGATTTTTCAGCTATGCTAGCTTATGTCTGTCCTCTGTCTTACTGACCCTAAAGTCAACCAAAGTGGTGGGCATACAGCCAATTTCAGATGGCATTTGGTTAGTTTACTCCCTTTTAAAGTAGTTTAGGAAATGTTATTCAAATATTTCTCTTTTTGTCAAGACTGTTTAACTTTCACAGTTTCACCCCCTTTACTATGAATTTCCTCCTCCTCAGTATTTTTCCAGTTCTAGGAAAAGGGATTAGCAATATATTTCACCTCTAGCTATTTTCATTGTAGTTTTCTTTCCAGATTTCTAGGGGTTTTTGTCTAGCTATGGGATTTTTTCCCTAATCCTGGGTTTTGGGTATAATTTTGCTTTGTACTACTTTGCATTTGTCTTGTAAGACATAGTTATATAACCCCAACACATAGCCTAAACTCGTAACTTTAAAGGGAATTAGGCTGTGCAAGGAGTGCAAGATCAGGCATTTGGAAAATGGTTCAGTGGAATTGTTTTCTTTTCCCTGTACAATGAGTATTTGTTGTAAACAACTTCCATGGCTCTTGGAAACTTATTTCACTTCTCCTTAGGTAAACTATGTTCCATTAGCCTTTTTTGGTCTGAAGCCAGTTGATTCCTGTAGGCTTTAATAAGTGCGAGTTGTTTTTTTTTTTCCTTTTCTTTGGATTTTTTGGGTTGGTTTTTTTTTCTTTTACCATTTTCTGAAAATGTTCAGTTTTTATTTAGTGCCTATTGGTTTGGGGTTTTTTTTCTTTTCCCATTTTCTGAAATTATTCATGTTTTTGTTTCCCAGATCAGTGACCAGAATTGCAGCTCCTTGTTTCGAAAGCCCAGACCTTTACTTTATTGTAGAATGTATGGGACACTGTCCAGGCAATATCTGATTAAAGTATTATAAGAAAGAATATTTAGTGATTAGACTTATCAAACTTATTTCAGTTTTTGAGAATCACATCCCAGATCATGTATCACACCATACTATTGATAATACCATTCTCCTGTCAGTGCTATTTAGGGCAGGTTTCTTCTCATAGATTACTGAGAAATTAAAAAAGAAAAAAAAACCCCATTGTATTGCCTTTTACATACACGTGGGACTGTTTCCTCACTTCTCTGTGTGTTGTATTCTCGGGAATGTGTACTTGAGTAAAGGAAGCTATATAGTATTTTTTAGAAGAGCAAGCCAGGAAATAGTGATGGAAATAAATCAGTCAGACAGGCAGGGTTTGAAGAGTGAGCTGGTGTAGTTACCTAGCTGACTGTATCCAAAATCCAAAAAAGAATTGAAGTTCTTTAAGGTGGGCTGAGGGGGGCAAAAGATCCTTAAAACACACAACAGAAAGTGCAAGGAAGAGCAAGTAATTTGGAGTAATAATGAGATACTGGCTTCCTTGTGTGCCAGTGAAAAGCCCTGCCAGCAATAAGGGGAGTTTATGTGCAGCAAATAGTTCAGAGGTCCATGCTCAGCTTTGCTCCTTCAGTTGTTGAAAAGTCAGGACACGTTTTGGTGTGGTTTCTGTTTCTGTAGTTGTTTAAACTTGGGTTTCTTGTGTTGTTTGTCCCTATTGATATCAGTAGAATGTGAATGGGTAAATAATTATACACCAGGATAGCTGTGATACCATTGAATTTGCTGCTGAAGGATGACTGCTGCAGTCGCACTTGCCTTCACAGTGGGTACCTGCAGAAGCTCATGAAGCCTTCAGCACTTCTAGGCTCTGGCCTGCAGCACTCCTTTTGGGGTATATCTTCTCAGAGGAACTTTGAGCTTTCGAACATCTCATCACAGTCTTTGTCATGTTCTCAAAGCAGGTATCATGTGTTGTTTAGCTTTGTCAAAGAGAGGTCTCTCTCACAGCCTAACACTGCAAAAAGCAAAATATCAAAACACCTTAGCACTTATGTTATCTACTCCGTTTCCCTTATTAATCTCCTATAATTTTAAAGTCTAGTTAAAAATTCAAGTAAGACCTTAAAAACTGATAAAACCACGTGAAAGCAAAATATCATTCATAACAACTCATGTCAGACAAAAAAACCCCAACAAACTTCCAAAACTTGGAGCTTTTCAGCATGGACTTTTGGTTTTTTACAGAGCATGATTTTTTTAACGCATGGAAACTGCATACTTGCAAAGTTGTTGTACCTAATGAAAACCTATACAGATAAATAGAATTTCAGTGTTTTTAAGAAATTCTGTGTGTCTGCTTCTTCATTGACTTTTCAGAATATTTTACCACAAGATACCCCATGATAGCTGTTCAACCTTGTTTTCAAAGATACTTCCAGTTTTGTTTTTATTTAAATTTTCACTTTAACAATGAAAAATACTCTTTTGGAGAAGAAACACATGTAGAATACTTCAGAGTCTTCTGGATATCTGCAGGTTAATATTTCTATCCTACAACAGAAGTATGGACATTTTATTGCATGTTTTAATTGAGGTTAAAGTGAAAACCACCTTTTTAAAATAGAATTGCATAGTGAGAGTGGTAAAGTTTTTATCAAAATTCAAGATGAAACAGCAGAAATAATTAAATGTATGGCACAATCTTTTTACCATTTATGGTCATGGGAAAAAAAGAAATGGGAAAAAATGCACAGCATTCACTGGAAACTAGATAGTGAAAATGAAGTGATTAATGTGAAGTAATTTAGGTTAAGAAGAATACATCTTAGGAAGGCATCCAAACCTGCAGGCTTATGTCACACATCATAGATTTTGCAAAACTGTTCCAATAATCCTGCTTGAATGAAATATAGTATTTTAATATTCAGGCTTACTGCAGTATAAACATATTTGTCTTACCGTACTTTCTTGAAATGAAGTTTTATGATACTATATCCCTTTGCAGTTTATTTTCATCTCAGCTGAATAGCTGATGTATGCAAAACTTGATGCTTCCCAAATATAAGAGTAAAAAGTCCAGAAAGAGATATATGGTGCAAACTCTCAAAAGATTTCTGTGGAAGTTGAACCTGTAAGACTGGGTCAAAACCTAAGTTAAAACTAATTTGGACAAGTTTGTTCATCCATTTCGACCTAAACAGATCTCAAAAATTACATGAAAATTAGTTTATAAAGTCAACTACAAGAAGTTACTTTCTTAGTCTCCTATGAGTCCCTTTAATCTCTGTTCTCTCACCGTACAGCCTCTCACAACTTGCCCTGTTGTCATCTTCAACAAATATTGGGAATGAAAGCAAGATAAACTCCTTGCTTTCAGTTCTTATGCCTTTTATCTGTGAGTCAGAACAGGATGTCTAGAGAATCCTGCTAAGCCAGGAACAGTCCAGAGATCCCCTGTAAGCCACTCTATGTGTGTGATTCATGGACTTCTGACCCAATGGAAAAAAAACTGGCTGAAGTGATGATGTCATACTGAACATGTCCAAAGCTGAATCTTTGGTAGCAAGGGATTTTGCTTGTTTCTTTTTAAATAAAAATTCTTGTGATCAAGCCAAATATAGGCATAGTTTAGTGCAGAGAAAAATTACTATTCAGATCATGTAAAATAAATTAATTCTCTACAGAAGTGCTCGCATTCTATAATGTCCTTAAGATGTAGTAAGCACACCCCTTTAATCAATTTCATCTTTTAAACTTCAATTTCAAAGGCACCTGATTCCTACAAATGGAAATGTTACAAAGTGGTGAAAAGGTGATTGCAGGTTCTTCTATCAATGTGCTGTGGACATCTTTCATAAAAGATGATGTTACACTTCCAAGAACACATTGCTGCTTACCAACAGACTGAATTCTTCCACCATGGAAACCATGGAAAGTCTCCTGGTGGGTTTTGCACCAATACATTTGGTGTAAGCGAGGGTTTTGCTGGCTTAGTATCTCTTTGGTTGCCATGCAGAGAGGAATTGCTGATGCAAGATGTTTTGGTCTGTAAACAAAGTATCGTGCAATGGTGAAAGAGCTCTCTAAAAAAGCATTTTGTTGCAGTGTACAGTGTTGGAGTGGTTCATGATCCACTAAGTAAGGAGAAACACCAGTCAACAGCTTTTCTGTGTATTTTAGAACAATTGCATTCCTCTTTCTAAGCCAAAATATAGCCATCACCATTATATAAATGTAAATCTTTCTTGGGAAGTCTGGTTCTCTTCCTTCATTTCCTGTAGCATGTTAGCTGCAGCTTATTTCAGACTGTTTTCTCTTAAGCTCCCAGAAAATGTAAACAGGGCATAAAAATCTTGTCTACAAATCTTCTAAAAGTAATTCTGAACTCCCACTAGGAGTACATTACCCATAAAATCAGTTGTTGCAAATTACTATTGAAGTTTTTTGAGGGTTGTTTTGTTTTGTTTAGTTCTGGTTTTATATGTTTTAATGTCTAGGAAGAAGAAACCTGATTTCTAAACCAAAATTAAGTCTTTAGCATGTTGTGCTTTGACATCTCCAGTCTTCATGATGCATGTCTTTTTGTTATACATAATGGATGATTTTAGTTCCTCAAAGTTCTGTTCAACTTGTGAGTATCCTACAAAGGAAGATCTTACTACGACACTGCATCAAGAGAGCTAAAATTCTTTTGTGTTGTTAACTTTGTTACAGTGCTGCTTTTTCTCTGTTTAGCACATCTATTTTGCCCAACAGACAAGTCAAACTATGGAATAAGACTGAGAAGATTTCCATTTTTAGTAAGCTTCAATTTTTCAGTTCTTCATTTCATTCTGCTGGTCCTCACAGCAGTCTGTGCTTATTTACTATTTACCACTTGCAGATATCACTAGTTATCCTGTAACAAGGTCATTCATTACACATTTCTTTGTAAAACCAGACTGAAAAATGGTCATCTACTTGCAGTTGACAGCTGTTTCTGCTGCTATCCTGTGTTTTGATGAAAACATGTTGGTAAATTTTTTCCATATCTAAATGCCATGGGGTTTGCCAGCTATGCATATGGAGAATAGTGCTTCCTCTTCCCAAGACTTTGTTTCCAGCTCTCTCAGACATGTGCATTGTCCTTCACTGCTGCTCTAAATATAACTTAATGCATGACTTTTGACCACTCATAACTACCTTACATTTCAGAGTAGCTTTCATACAGGTCTCTCCCAGCATAAGTTTTAGTACTTCCACATTGAAAATTCTGACAACATTATTTTGATATGGGTTTCTTATATAATTAATGTTCCTTCCATGGGTCTATAATCACAAAAGCATACATTAAGATTAAATTATAATTCAGTTGAAACTATAAACTGATGTGTAGTAATTCTTGTTGGACAGTTGTGCTAATGAACAAACTGGCTAGTGTACAGTGGGCCTGTTTTATCAGTTAAGTCAATGCACAGACTCATAATTTGGCAGGGAAATTTTTGAAGATCTGTATTGAAATGTGTTATCAATATGGGTACCTATACATTCAGAATATTATAAGATGTTTTGTCTGAGAAATATGACTTTGTGTTATTGAATATGTTTTACAATATCACTAAATGTTTTAGTGCTTATGCTACAATGCCAGTAGTTTTTATTACAAAGCTCAACACTAGCACAGAAAATCAGTTTTAATTTACTGATAAAATGCTGACTTTTTTTCATCGTTTTCATATTTCCTTTAACAATAGTAAAGATTTTGTAATTTTTGAATTCAGTGTTTCCAGGCAGCAGGTTGAAACAGTTGCTGCCAGTACTCTAACTTTGGTGAGTGGTTGTGCACTGGTGCTGAATACTTTCATATTCAGATGATAAAACTACTCAAGTCTGTTGGGTTAATGATGTGATCTTTTATAGCACATTTCTGTTCCACTGCTCATGCAGAGCCTTCTAGTTTTGTACCACGTGAAAATGCCATAACATGGATGAGGGGCTGGACAGCATGAGGGCACCCTCTGGCAGAAGTGGAGACAGGATATGGTGTGGTTCTCGGAGGACAGTGCTTCAAACCCCTGAGAAAGAGGCTGCTATGGCTCAGTCTAGTTGCACCTGTGGATTTCTTGTGAGCTGTGGAGTAGCTGGAGTGAGGGGGTTCACTGGGGGAACCCCCAGTGAAGGAAGCACAAACTGGCAGGTACTGAAAGGAGAAGATGGCTCAGGGAGCAGATATGCTCTACTTGCATGGAGATAAACTTGCACATTAAAGATTGCCACTGGGGTCAATGGCAGCAATTTAGCCATCTGCAGTATTTAGAGAAACAAAACCTGTTCTTAGAAACCTGTTTCACCAGACAGAGGACTAGAACTTTCACTGAAAGTCAGTTTGGTTGTAACTTCCAGACCTCAGGAAGGTCACCCTTTCTGCAAGGGTAGAAACTTAAGCTTTCATATGCATTTATCTTGGATTTTTAGATTGCTTTCTTGAGAGCATTGCCAGTTTCTGTTGCAGCAGAGACAGAAGAAGAGCAAATGTAGAACAGCACATCAAAGGTCAAAGGATATGTCCTCCTACCCTGACCGCGTCTCTTGTGGTGTCATTTGTTCCATTCAGATGAACTGATGTCAGATGACAGGGCCTGGACAGTAAATTGCTTGCAGAATCAGCAGTGAGTTATTTGTCAGTAGCCTGAACACCTGCTGAAGATGATGGAGTAGCTCTGAAATAAACTGGTACTTCTGCAGCCTTTAACAGTAGAAAGGATGAGCCCCGTAAGATACAACATTTTGTTTTAAATTACTATTTGACAATGCTATATCTTTGTGACCTTAGTTTAATTTATTCTTAAAATATTTCTGTATTTTGGATTTTTATTTTAGCATTTTCTTTGTCAGTTAGGAATGTTTTATTTACATCAATCTTGAAACAGACTACTTGAAACCTAATCTTTCTGGGCATAAATTCTCCTAAATTGTTCCTATATGTTTCTTATTTTGCTGAAATAGTTTGGTTTGTTTGTTTGTTTTCTGAGGTGATTTTTAGCATTACGTTTAAATATGTAATGTAATTATGATGTTATCAATATATTTATTCTGTCATTTTATTAAGCTGTTTCCTTATGTTTTTCTAGTTTGAGAGTTTCTCACAAGTAAACAAACTTACTCAGGCCTCTGTTGAGGGCAAGAATGTGGTATAAAAATA
Organism: Zonotrichia leucophrys gambelii; assembly: GCF_028769735.1. Classification (NCBI taxonomy): domain Eukaryota; kingdom Metazoa; phylum Chordata; class Aves; order Passeriformes; family Passerellidae; genus Zonotrichia; species Zonotrichia leucophrys. The sequence goes on along the minus strand of NC_088173.1, from coordinate 19,330,495 downwards.
CCAGTCAGTTTTCTGTTGAACTGAAAGTACAACTGACTTGAGTGCAGCTGGAGTCTTACAGGAAGGTGGTTATAAATGCACCTTTATATTCCCTGTAATTATTTTTTTCAGGCCTTGTGTCCAGGAGCGATCACTATTACCCTGTACATCAGTGACTTAAAGCAGTGCTCTCTGTTCCAGTTTACTACTTGTTTTCAGCTTCAACCAACATCCATGGGAGCTTGCAACAATGGAAGGAGTTTTAGCATTATTTAAGGACTTGTTTTCATAACTTAATACTAGGGAACCATATTGAGAAATACAGAAATGCCTCCAGATTCCAAGACAGAATTAGAAAGTTTGACATTTAGCTATACCTTCTTCTTTGATTTTTTTCAAAATGTTGTTTCTTGTCACACTGCATGAAAGGACTGTTTCAGAACACTTTTACTTATTTTAAATCACTGCTTTGTTAAGGGTTTTCCTTTTAAGGTGTAACAGCTCAATAAGCTCCTTAGTCAGATAACCAGATCTCTGTGGATCAACTTTTGTCTCAGCTGTCAGTGTGGACATATTCAGTATATATTCTCCTGACTGTTGTCATTTTCTCATTTAAATTTAAAGAAAGAAATCAGTTCCTACAGCATTCCTTGATCTTTGGTTAAAAAAAAAAAAAAAAAAAAAAAAAAAAAAAAAGGCTATCACATAAATCTACTAAAAAATACTAAATCTAAAAGATGTGAACAAAAATTACAGTGACCAGCAGGTCTGAGTTTTGGTTGGGGTTTTGTTTTTTATTCCTCGCTTGCTGAGGCTCTTATATAGACATGTACAGTTTGACTGTCAGTTCTTTCTCACGAAGTACCTGAAGTGCTACTAAAACTGAGTATCAAGCAACAGTAGCAGCAGTAGGGAGCGTTCCCCTAGCACATTTCACTCTCTTCCTGCAGGTTAGCTCCTCTTCATAAGCCCTACTTTGAAAAGTTTCGGGATATTTGAGAGTAAAGCTAGTCTTGCTTTGTTTCTTCACGTAGCATGACAGAATAGTAACTTTTTAAAAGGTAGGTAGCTGTGTTGAGGGGTTCCTTTTCTCTGCAGAAAGCACCAGTGAAATCCCCGCAGGACACGCTGTAACCTGTTCTAAAGAACAATGGAAAACACGACAGGAATCTCTGAGTTTTACACTGGAACTTCATCGCTTCATTCTCCTTTGTCTCGCTGCCAGCGGCTTGCAGACGCAGCCGGGGCGGCTCGGGGAGCGGCGGCCGCGCTGCCTCGGTGGGAGCCGGGGCTGCCCGGGGCCGGGCGGACGGAGGGAGCCCCGGCCGGAGCGCGGCCCGCCGGCCCCGGAGCTGCTCCTTACATGGGCATGGCCGCGGCTCGCCCGGGGCCCGGGCGGGGTGGCCGCTGGAGCCGGGCCGGGCCCAGCCGGGGGCGGCGCGGCCCGGGGGGCTCAGCCAGACAAAGAACAGTCCCGGCAACCAAATAAGGAAGTTGGAGCTGCAGGATTTCAGAATAGGAGCGGAGGGGGAGATGCCGGGGAAAGCAGTCTGTGTGCAGGGAGCTGCTCGCTCCTGTTACCAGCGGAGTGCTGAGTGCAGGGGATCGAGGCTTGTCCGTACCCTTCTGTGATCTTCAGCCAGCCTCAAGCTGTGTTTGTCATATTTTCTCATGTTTCTGAAAGCTCTCTACAGATTTTTGTTTGGAAAGGAGGGGTCTTTGGCAGCCCCGTTGGTTAGCAGACTGAAGATAAATGAGTCATCCTTTGCCAAGGGGAAAGAAGAGTCCCATTGCAGATAATTTTAGGCATTACAAAAACATGTTATAAGTTTTTGTCTGCAGTAGTGTTCTAATGAAAACTTAGAAATTCATCTAGAAAGGGTACACAGGCACCTCTGAGAGTCGGATATGTCTTTGCAGTTAAGAACAGTAGTAGAGAAAGAGGGAAAAAAAGAAAATAAGTACTAGAAAACCCTAAAACAGTCCTGATAATTCGGATAGAATAGCACTTCATAACAACATAAAATATGGAAAAATGTTATGGGATGTCAGAAATGCAAGTTAGGTACTGCTTTAAACATAGGTGTAAAATTCATGCCCTGTGATCCAGTGCCTTGGGATGTTGTTTTACCTACTTATATGGGCTGAAGTTAAAAGGTCTTATTACTGGTGGAAAAACACATGGAACACCATTCACTTTTTCACTTCAGACTCAAAGCAGAAAGAATCCACACAACAAATATTCTGAAGGAAGAGCTATAATCTCTACTGAGTGTGTGGAACCTAGAATAGAGAAAACTAAATAGCTGTGGGCACAAACTTCAGCAGTAACATTTAACATACTGGTCTGCTTTGCTCTGGTTTGAAAATGTAAGCAACAGAATGTGTCCTAAAGTCACAGCCTTTATAGGAAACAATTACATGCACTGTGAGCCTGACATCCTGATGAAAGGAAGTAAGTTATGCCTTGATCTTGAATTTGTGACAAGATCAGCTCATAAGCAGCTACTGAAAAACATTTTAAATACTGTAGGGAAGCCTGGCTCAGAAGAAACAGCTTCTTTATCTTTCCTGACAGGCCTTACAATTACAGCAGCTGTAAGTTACTGAAGTGTAGCTAATTGAAAGATACAACACGCTCACTATTGCCATATTGGGACCATTAAAGAAGGGAATGTACTGTTGAGATTTGAGTTCAGAACTGGAAAGGACTTACAGGTGACATTCAAACTGCTGTGATCCTCTGTGACTTTTTTAAGCCTTCTAACAATTTTAGCATCTGAAGGGCAGATAGACCTCTCATGAATCCATGGCAATGCTTGTAAAAATGAGAGTCAGTATCATAGCTGAAAAGTGTTATGTTAGCTTTACTATGAAGTAAAGCCTGAGCAGTGAATGGGGTTTTTTTTCTAGGTTATATTCTGTTATATTTAATTTCCAGGGCTCTCACACAGTATCAGTAGTTCTGAAGGCCAGGAAATCTCATCGATTACTCATGGATAAAACAGACCAATCATGTGGGTACTGAAGTATCTAGGAATTTAAGGAAGTCATTGGGATGGCTGACTTCTCCATATGCTTGTTGTTCAACCATCACTGTTCCAGTTCCTTATTAGAAAGTGCCTACATAGTAGACCCACAATTTTCCTCTGTGCTGTCATAGGGGTTGCACAAGAAGTCTGATCAATATAATTTATTTTTTTTTTACCCTGAGGACCTTTGCTATTTTAGTCTGAAAGGTGAAATAGTGGTATAACAAAGAAGACTTGAGTGTGAGTCACTTTGTCACCATGTATGTATGCACAAATGCGAGCATAGGTGTATTTCCACAAAAATGGTAACTACTGCCTTATGAAAATTGACTCAGTAATAGAAACTTCTAATTTTTGTTTTCTGTTTGTACTGTTAGAAGTTTGGATGAAATTCTTGTTGTCATTGTTGTTGAATCCTGTTTTCCTAGATCAGAGACTGCGGTATGATTTGCTATCAAGTGTTGACCCTGGTTGTGTTTTCCTTTTTGCAAGGCACATGACTTTAATAGTGTGTATTTGCAGAGTTGAAAGTGATGGGAAATGTTTGCCTAAATATTCTTTCTTGCAACAAACATGTGATCTTTTATTTTCCAGAAGTGCTAAGAACAACAAAAGCCACAAATAGCTTGATAGTTCCAGTTCAGACATTGTGAATTTCACCAAACAGAAATAGGACCAGACAAAGCAATTTACAGTTACTACCTCAGTGTCTGCCAACACCAGCGAAGTTAGGTAGAACAGAATACTTGAAATAGTGCTAAATGCTTTGGACTGGCACATGTTTGGTAACTACCATTTCAGAGTCAGTCACTTTTCGTTTTGGGAAATCCTAATTTTGCATTCTGGCCTTCTAAAGAAATCTCGAACTCTCACACATTCCAAGAAAATCAGTGTCCTGTTCTGGCTTAGGAATCCACATTCAAAGCTATGCAGAAAAGCTTTGACTTTTCTGTCAAAGTTTTATCCCACAGTATTGGAGGTGATGTAGTTTTATGGAGATACTCTTTTTTGCTTAAATAAAATTTTAAAATCTGCAATGGTTGTCATGCCATGTCATTTTGCACAGCTAGTGTAAATGGGATGCATTTCCCTTATGTAGGAAAAGCAAGGAGATTGCTGAACTGTCCTCCATAGATCATTGAATTCAGTAAGCTGCATGTGAATCACTTTGGAAGCTTGTAAACTCTTTCAATTCCCTCTTCTGGTCAGTCCTTTGGGTCTGCTTTACTTACATTTCCATCTGAGTTTAATGATGTTGGAACTGTAATATGATGCAAAGCTGCATTGTAGCTAGCTGAATACTATTTGGGTTGATTTACAGGCATGCCTATATCCTCTCATTAATTTCCAGATTGTAAGACCAAACAAATCTCATGTCATGAGTGTCCCTCCTTAGAAAGCACCATTTGAATCTCAATCACTTCTTCCTAGATACCAGAATTTTTTAAGTTTAAGTTTCATTTGTTGGATTTTTTTCTTTTCTCAAAATATCCTGTCTTGGTTTAAAAAATTTGTGACTTCTGGTCTTAACTAATGTGATCAGAATTGTGCACTCCAATATAGCTTTAAATGTCTCAGTTAAGTCAGCAGCTACAATGCTAAATTTTTATATATTATAATTAGGGAAAGTCAAGGAGGCAAGGATAAGAAAGGAAACAGAAGTGTAGGTTTTTGTATTATAGCACTTGGAAAACAGCAGTTGTTTTTATTTATAAAAATATATGTATGCTATTAAAATACACTTCCTTCGCTGAAGATACACTGCAGGCAGAAAGATTGCATTTAAATGCTACAAATTCTGTAATAGTTTAAGAATTTGACAGACACTGTCATGAAGTCCATTGAGCTATTTTCATTTATTTTCACTCACTGCTGGGATGTGATTACTTTGTTAAAGGTTTTCTCCCTGCATTTTCAGTTTTTCTTCCTGAAGGCATCCTTTTTAGTTTTTGTACTTCAAACAATACTAATTTCATTTTATTTATGGGGTGATTTGAAAAGTAAATCTTAATTTTGTGAAGCTTCTCAGAATGTGAAGGAATACTAGCAAGAAAACTTCAGGCAGTTTGTTGTTTGCCTGCTTTACTAGTGATATGTACCATTATCTTCCCTGGCCCACAGAAATTACTTGTTGGGCTTCTTCATTTTTCCAAAAGCTGTTTGTTATCATTATAATTATGTTTTAATTATTTTCTTAAATATTAGGACTTAATTGGAATTGTAGGCAATTGTCTTTTTATGTGTGAATTATTTTCCCTCATTTTGGTTTGCTAGTCAAGCTGTTGATATAGTTGGAAACTCCTTAAACCAGAAACAAATGTTCCTGGAACTGGAATTATAGGCAAAGTTGTTTACAAGAAAGAATCACAGATCATATTAAGTTAAGCATATGGTTTTGCTTCTTTTCTCTTTGGATCTTTATCTTGCAATGTGCCTCATGCTTGTTTCCCAGTAAGCTGAGCTTCATTTTCACTTTTCATGCCCAAATATGCTGTGGAGTCAGAGACAAGCGTCTTGAACTCAGCTGCTGTACACAAGTTGTCTCTGCTTTCATCTTCCATCCCCATGAACGGAACATACACATGCACACATAGACAGAAAATTCCTACGTGCAAAAATTTTAAGGGTTGTGACAGAAGACATGTTGGAGAACCTAATGCATGTCTTTGATGTAGTATTATCTCAATCTGCTATAATCAAATACAAAGGAGAAGGTGAAGTTAAGAGATGTGAAGTCCAGGTAATGTTTTCCTATCACTGACTTTTCCTACTGTACATCAGTCTGCCCGTTGCTGTGTGTGTTGCATTATCTGCACCTGTTACAGGCCGCAACAGAACTATGTTCTGCTTTTTAGATAAAATTCTTGACAAGCATACCTACCAAAAATCATGGAGAGACCTGACCAGCCATGAGTGATTCTCCTTTTATCTTTGTACTATCTTAATACCATGTGTATGAGCTGCCATGCTTCTTGCCCAGAGTCATGTACCAGAATTGGAAACAGGGTGCTAGTGCAGCGCCAGCCTTCTGACTGCCAGGTCCTGGCATGCCACTCTGCTCTAGCAATGGAGAGATGCTTCATTTTCCCCACCCTTTTTCCTAATTGGCAGCATTCCTCTGTTCTTCCTGTTGTGTTCTGGAGGGACTGAGTGATGTGGAGTGAGTTCTGAGTCCTAAAGAGGGCTTAATGGTGAAAAGGTGTGACAGGGGTTGAGTAAGCAGAGAAATTTTCACTCCTACCTTGTTCTGCATTGTCCACTGTGGAATGAAATTTCTCAGGTAGAGATCTTCTCATTTTGGAGGTTCATACTAGTAGGGAAAAAAGAGTTATTGTGATGTTCTTGTAAACCAAACAGATTTCCAGGCATCCAGAGCTGATCTATAGTACACACTGATTGGAAACTGGAGCCCAGAGAAGAAAGAGGATCACCCTTGCTTTCACCTGCCCTGAAATTTTTTGCCTGTTGTCCAGGATGTTGAGCAGAGCTGAAAGGCAGCATGTTCATAGACTTACTTGCTGCTTGTGAGGTAGTAAATGAAAGTGATACCACTGATCACCTCCATGGGCTAAGCATGGAACTGAGAACAGTGATTTTATAGATGTATCTTTTGAGATTATCTATCTTGTTTTAAGCGGATGTTGAAGTAGATGCTACTAGTCATTAGTTATGTGCTATGATTGCTTATAAAACTGATGTTGGTGTGTAACCTGTAAGAAGGCAATCTGTGTGGATCCAGACCAAGTGGCTTATGGTAGGAAGGGTATGAACCAACAATAGAAATCTGACACTCTATCTCCTTGTGGGAAAAAATAAGAAAAAAAAAAAGAGGAAAAAGGAAGAATTATCTACCTTCAAATGAATTCCTTAGTGGAATATGTAGTAGTAATTAATGCATTTACAGTAAGTGACACTCTGGAAGGTTTTGCATAATTAGATCACAAAACAATTAGATTTTTATATCATATAGTCCATTTTATCTGATCACTGATGCAACTACTCTTTGGCAGGTGAAGAACACACAGGAGACTGTATGTAAAACAGATGACTGCAGTGCAATATCATAATTTTTTTCTGAAAAAAGTTTTAAATTCAGTTTAATCTGAACACTTGGGGTCTTGGTAGTGATGAATAGTGGCATCAGTTAATTTAAAGTTAATTTAAAAGAACACAGAAGTGTTAAAGGACTTAGAAGAACGACTTGAGACATCGCTTCTGCAGTTGTACATTAAACGTGTAGCCATCCCACCCGCTCTGTCATGCGGAGGAAGATGATGTGGCAATCGTGGAAACTTTTGCCTCGCAGAAAACCTAAAGTAAATTCTCTTTTGTGCATGGCAATATGGAAGAGCCTGGGATGTTTCTCTAGGCTGACGCAGCGCCTTCTCAAGTTTTTCTGCTGGCTGTGGATGTTCCTGGAAGGAAAAAAGTGAGCTTCCAGCCGGGGACCCGAGCATTTTTTGGCAAAAAGTGTACCACACAGTCCACTGTGTACCACAGTGTACCACAGAGTCACAGTTCTTGCAGCTCCGAGGGAGTAACTGAGACTCGGGCTGCGGCAGCGGGTGGAATCATCCCGATGGCGACTCGCTGCGGGAAGCCCGCGTCTCGCTGCCGTTCCCGGCAGCCTGGTTCCGCCTCCCTCCGCACGCCTCGGGGCGCCCGCGGCGGCCCGGGACTCTTAACGTGAAGCGGCGGAGTGGGACGCGCCGGCGGCGGCGGCTCTCGGTGAGTCACGGCGCGGAGCGGCGCCCCGGGCCCGCCCTATATAGCCCCGGGTACCTGCGGGCGCCGCTCCGCTCCGCCGCCTCCCGCGACACCGGCGCTCGGCTATGTGAGAGCTGCCCGCTCCGCCGTGCCCAGGTAAGACGGCAGCGTACTCTCAGGAGTTCGCGCTGACGTGTCCTCTTCGGATGAGGTTACCTCACGGCAGAAGCGGTGATGGGAGGCGAAAGGTCAGGGTACATGAAATCATGCTGCAGTCGGACCGGGCTGACCGCCTTTCTTTCGAGTATATCTACTTTTGATCTACACTTTCTTGATCTTTTAGTTTGCCTCATCGTCTGTAGTCGCATTCGAGTTTGGCTGATGCACTTTATTGCCGACCCTGGCGGTCCCCTTGATGTTTCCAAAGGCGAAAAAAGGATGCTTTTGTGGCGGCAGCGGCTTTGTGCATCTCTGTAGCCCAAGGCTTGCTAAGTCAGTCCTTAACAAATATGATAGGGCAGAAAACTATGAGTGCCTTGCCAGCCTTCTTTGTACATCTGTAGGAACCCAGTGATAGTTCTGGGTGAAGAAGATTGGTAATGGGCAGGAGACTTGATCTTTTAGAAGATTTACTACAGCTTCTTATCCAAATGAAACCAAACATTGGAGTTTTGGGTTGTTCTGTGGAATTCATACGTCTAGAAGGAAGACATATTTGGTCATCCAGCACTTAATGTACTCTTGTAGCTAGGTTTTTTTGTCTAATGTTTATCACTGCTTGTTGAAAGGAATTTGGTGTTACTTAGTAACTTTGTTACTTATAACAGAGGGTTTTTTTCCCTTCTTTTCCATGTCTGCAGCACACATCACATATTTGTTTAAATTTTAGTAGTGAAGACAAAAAAAAATTAAAAAAAAAAAAAGAAAAGTTTCCTGGCAGTAGGCACATAATTAGAAAGAAGGCTGGGAAAAGTAAGACTGGCCTTCTTTATAATGATGTGTTTACAGAAACTTGGAAAGCAGAGATATGCATTGGCTATCAAAGAGAAACCAACGTCTGCTATTGGAACATTTGGGTCAGCTTTATATTAAGGAATATGGCACTGCAGAGCACACATCTAAAAATAGGAGTGGACACAGTCAAAGTTTCATTAGGCTTTGAGGTCAAGAAACTATTTTTCCATGGTATTCTGTGGCTGTATTGAACTGAAACCATGATTCCTCTGAACAAACCTTATATTTCTGAAATTAACTTTGTGAGATGTATTACATGCTGTGCAGAAAGTTTTATGTTCACTCACAGGTTTGTGTGCACAGAGGTACACTGGCATTCTGGGGTGGGAAAAGTTTTGATGACGTTCTTTAAGAAAGCCCAGCAGTTTCCAGACATCCAGAGCTGGTCTGTGATTCACAACGCATACCAGACATAAAAGGATTAAGATATAGAATTGATAACAAGAGGGTGGAAAAAAAAATCATAGAAAAAGTTCAGCACATGCCCACTGATTGTACCTAAACCACTTCACTATGAAAATGAGGCAATCTTGTGAGAACAAGATTCTGACAGAGATTGTTGCATCCTGCTTTTGGTTGGGGAACAAAACCTGAAAGAGCTGTCTGTGAAATGATGTTCTTTTATTGATTTTCCTGGCCAGAAGGAGAAACCCTGGGGGAAAAGGTGGGGGCAGAGGGATAAGAGTTTGAATAAAAGAAACTGGAAATACGGGGTAGGAGATATACAGATGTTCTTGCAATGTTTGAAACACACAAGAATATGCAGGTAGGATATTGTTGGAATTGGGAATGTCTCATTTGGATAAAACAAATCTTCATCTTTGAGATAGGGGAAACCTGATAGTGGATCTCATATTTGAGATGAGATTTCTTTCATCTTTGAGATAGTGGAAATCTGATAATCACAAAGTCAGAATTTAACCAGTTATCACACTGTAATCTGACATAGCAGTTTTCCTAAAATTGCGACAGTGGATATATGGTAAATGTTTGTTAGCAGTTGGCAGATATATGTCACATAACTTTTCTCGCTGCTTTCTGAGTCAAGAACATTTTTGCAGTAAAAAACTATCCTGACAATTTGATGTATGTTTTAACTAACAATTTAAAACTATTGATGTAAGATAAATGTTTTTGTGCTCTTACACTTACTGAAATCCTAGAAAATTGTCTATTATCTTCAAAGTGTTCTGAAGTTTCTTTCTTCTTTTCTTTTTGTTTATATTACTGGCAAAGCTCATCTTGCTGTACACTCATGCACCAATTATTGTGGGCCTATTGACTAGCTCGAGCCTACTGTTTTCTCTTTGCAGAGACTGTGTGATGATTGCAACATACAAAACTGCAGAGTTTTTTAAGCTGATATGATGGTTGTGGAGGGCATCTAACTGCTCCGCAAGCAGGAGTGTGATTGCAGTTTTGTCATCCACTTTGTGGTCTGTGTGACTGCAGCAGCCATTTCTAATAGCTATGTTAGAACAGCATGCCTCCTTTTTTGTAAGGACACAGTGGTAAATCTGATGAGTAATGTTCAGCTGTTGGGCTTTAGGCATTGGAATTGGGCTTTAGGCATTGGAAGACCAAGGATGCATTCTGCCTGGAACTGACCTGTGGGATGCTGGTCAGTCCACTTATATGGAGAAATTCTTCTTTCTCTCCTCTACAGAATTTCTTCCTATTACTCTGTTTCAAAATGATCCATGGGAGACTTACCTTATTGAACTTACCTGGTTCTCAGCTGGGCAAAAGAAACCAATCATACTTGTAAAATCATGTGGTTGATGGAAAATATTGTATTCCTCTAACAACAACCTAATTTCTCATCTGGTTCTACTTAAATTAGCTGCTTTTCAATTTTACTCATGCCAACATTCATGTGGATCCATGTGCCTGGGAGCAGAGTAGACTGTCACTGAGTGTGATGTCATATATGTAGGTTTTCTCCGTGTGTATAGCATCATTTCCTGTAGATTGTGAATATTTGTGGATACTACACCTGAAAGACATGAAGATAAAGGCCAATGCAAAGAAACTCTGAAAGGTGAAGATAGCACATGCAAGATTAGTTCCATCATTTCAAAACAAAATATTTTATATTATTGCTATGTGGTTTTTTTTCATTTGCTGTTTACTGTCCAAGAAAGGAGTCTTCAAGTATTTGGGGGTTGTACTGTACCTTAACTGATCTGCAAAGAGTTGGTGGCCCTAAGGAGGTTTTGTTTTCCCCCCAAAAATTTCAGGATTATGTGGAACGTATAAATTGACTGATAGTCTCAGATATATTCTTGAGAACATAATAATTGACTGAAAATCTTTTATCCTGAGAATATTATTTAATCAAAATATGCCTGTGGACTTATGTATTCATGTATCATCTTCCATTGGAAACATTTCTACTTTCTGAACAGCTAGCATTTCAATGCTGCATTAAGTAATAAAGTTCCCTTTAGAGGGAAGTGCCCACTCAGTAATAGCAATACTCAGCAATGATTATGTAGCAATAATATGTAATGGAAGAATATGTATGGAGTAATTACTAACCAAATTATAGTATGCATAGAAGACTAATTTAAACCTCTTACCTGCAGAAGGTGAAGAATCTTGAGACCACAAGTGTCAGAACTTATTGGAGCATTATAGACAATTTAACATTTTGGTATTCATATATTAAATATATAATTATCATAATGTAAAACATAATTACAAAGAAGAAGACTCAATAATTAAGGCAGTTCTTTTTAGATGTGTAGTCCACATTCTGGGTTAGCACATGAATAGAAAATTTAGGAAATACTTTTCCTCCACATTTCTGTCTAGACACTTACATGGTCCTTTTCCCACCTGCTTGAGACATTCTAATCTTTGCCAAGGCAGGAAGTTTGTATTTCCTTTATTGAAGCAGAAAGTGATTGTAATTAGTGTATTGTGTGTGGCACTCCCCAGCACTTCCCCCTTCCACAAAGGGAAGGAATTTTAAGAAAAACAGCACTTAATTTTATATAAATAAATAAATATAGTGGGGTCAATTTCTTGCTGGGATTTCTGCCTTGTTCACCTGTGTGAGGTGAGTCAAGAAGCAACTAAATCTGCTTTCTCTAGTTTTCATAGTGTGCATATCTCTCCAGTGATAATTTGAGTAAGAAATCTTTGATTACCTTAGATTATCTTAAACCATTGTTTGTAGCAGTTACTCAGAATTCTTTCCAGTCCTTCCCAGGACATTCTTCTGAGCCTTGGAAATTGTATTCATTCACATCAACAAAATATGTTCCTGTTGAAATTTCTCTTTAAAATGGACTTCAGATTTTGTTTGTTACCAATTTCAGAAGATGGACTACATTATATGTTGTAGGATATAACATAGGATAAGAAAAAACAATTCTTCTAATTATTCTCTTCGAGAAACCAATCTGGTATCACAGTACACTGTAGTGTATTTCAAGCAGAAAGTGATGAGGGGTTGAGTAATAATATGGAAGGGTTATTTAGTTGAAGAGTTGAGTCTGTGCATCAGGAGCTGCTACACTGCATTGCCAAAATGTCCAAGTTCTGGTAAATGTTCATAGGATGATGCATAACTTATTTGTTCTTTTGGGATTGTTTAAAGTAAAGGTTTTTTTGGGAAAATACTATTATTTCTAGACATGATGTGTCAGCCAACAGAAATGTACAGGAAAATATTTTTTTGGTTTTTATTGGCAGCAGGGCTACATTTTTTTTTCCAGACTTAAATGTAAAAATAGATTAGCACACAAAAAAAATCTGTTTTAGTGGTGTTAACGTTTATACCAACCATATAACCCCATTGAATTCCCAGTAAAGGCTGATACTTGTTTTGTATGCTACTGTGTGTAAATAATGGGAAAACACAATGTATTACATTTACAACATTAATATTTAACTTTTACAATCTCAAGTGGATTGTATGCTAGTGAATCCTAGCATTTACAAAATTTCTGTTTGTTCTCAAACAGAAGGCCAAGAAGGCTGATGACACCCTGGCCTGTATCAGCAATAGTGTGGCAGCAGGGCCAGGGCTGGGACTGTCCCCCTGCGCTCTGCACTGCCGAGGCCACACCTCAAGCACTGTGTTCAGTTTTGGATCCCTCACTTTACAAGTGACATTTTGATGCTGCAGCATGTCCAGAGAAGGGCAGCAAGGCTTGTGAAAGAACTGGAGAACATGAGGATTGGCTGGGGGAGCTCAGGATGTTTAGCCTGGAGAAGAGGAGGTTCAGGGGGACCTCATTGGTCTCTACAAGCGTCTGAAATGAGGTCGTGTTGAGGTGGGGATCAGTCTCTTCTTCCATACCTGAAGAGGATCAGAGATAATGGGCTCAAGCTGAGAAGGGGGAGATTCTGATTAGACATCAGGAAATAAAAAAAAATTACATGGTTTAGTGATTTAGATGTTACAGTGGTAGTGCTGGGTGGATGATCTTGAAGATCTCTTCTGAAACATTGAACTGTAATAAAGATTCAGTCAGCTGGATTTAATTTTTAAATTGCAAATTAAAATGAATACCTCTCCTGTGATGAAAAGAAATGTACATCAGAGAGCAAGAAATGCATGCTGGCAGTATCTGGTAGACAGGACAAACTTCATTAGGAGGTCCTGCCTGGGCTCCAGTGAATAGAAAAAGAGAATGGAATATTTAGATTTTTTTGTACTTCTGCTACAGATTCATTTAAAAAGTATTTCTCCAGCCACACTGAATACAGAAATCTGGTTTAAATCAAGACCCGCATGTGTTACGGAAACTTTTCTCAGGAGAGCCAACCTGCTGGGTTTAGGCCAAGCTTTCAGCTGAGCTTGCTCCTACCCATTTTTGCACCTTACTCACAACGTGGAAAACCTATCCTTAAAATAGCATAATTATTTTTCTGTAGTTGGATCTTGAAATATTTGTAAATTATTACTCTATGGCTGAATTCAGTCTTCTAAATAGGCTGAATCCCAGTATGAAAGCACTCACTAGAAACATAATTGTTTCTTTCAGTTCTAAGTGCCATGTGTGTATGTACATCCACATGTGTGTAAAATGTTTCTAACTTCAAAGAGCAGATTATGCAGATTTTTTTTATGAAAGAAGATAATGCAAGTCTGTTTCTGTGTGCATATGAATCTCATGGTGTGTGAAAATATATATGTGTGTGTGTGTCCTTACACACATACATCTACAAAATCTCTGACTTATGAGGGTGCTTTGTTTAAAGCAGCTATTAAAGTGAAAAACTATTTTAATAGCCAACTTTGGCCAGCAAGGAGATTCTCCAAGGCAACATAGAAAGTTTTGCACAAATGAAAGTAGAGTTTCCCTTTCAGAAACCCAGTGGTGCTGTATTTCTTTTAGCCTACCTCACTCTACTGACATTGGCTCTGAAATACAAAGCCTTGCTTTGCAGTGTTTGAAGGTTTCCGGAGGGCACCTAATTTATGGTTATTTTTGTTCTGACCCAAGATCTAGTGAATTTTTTAGTAGAAGTGAAGCTTTGAAAATCCCAGGGGCAATCAGTGTTTTGTGGATGGGGTATTTTCATGCAGTCTGTGTTTGTGTGTGATTTGCGTTTCCCGTTGAACCTTCTAGGGAATTTAATAAAGGCGTGAGTTACTTGGTATTGCATTACTGATGGTGAGCCTGTTGCAAGATGATGCTGTTTATTTCTGTGCAAATCTGAGGTGCCTAAAACCAGAATTATATAAAGAATATTTAAAGGGAATATTGATATCCATACTTACAGAGGTGTTGGTGCATATAAAGAAATGTTTTTCAGGCATTTTAATGAAAAGACTGCCTGGGTTTCAGAAATGTTCATCTGTGTTTCTCAGCTGACAAACTACCAAATTGTATTTTTCTCTATAAACTGCAGATTGTCTTCTTTTTCAGAATACATATATTCCTCATCTGACATGGCCAAATTCTACTCTTTTTCTGCTTCCAATGTTACCTGATAATTTTTGTGTATCCATGGCAATTCTCACATGCATGAGTTCAATGTCCTTGCTAATAATGCTTATTTTTTCACATATAACATTTTTAGGCAATTTTTCAGGCAATAAATAGATGGCCATATTGCTTGGCAGTGCTCTAGGAGAAAGTCTTGATTTCCTATAAACTTCATTGTTTTCCTATCTTTTTCAAAATCTGGAGATCTGTATGTGATGTAAAATAGAGAGACGCCTCTTCTGTGAGTGTCTGTAGGCATATGAAATGCATAAGGTGAGACTGTGGAAGTTCACACTATATTGAAAGTACATTGTGTTGTCTTATGAGTCTCTAGGATGTTACGTGTGGTTTCCATTCCTTTATCTTTAGTGACTTTTGGAGTTTCTGCTAGAGATTTTGCAGTTATTAACTCTTTAACATTTCCTTAAGTGGTTCATCAGGAATTTCTGGAAAATTATTGCTTCTGTTTTCTGCTTTGTATTAAAATACCTAAGCCTCTATTTAGGTTTTTTTATCTGTTTGCTTTTGGTTTTAAAAAAGAGAAAAACAATCCTACCAGTTGTAATTCAGAAGCACTTATGTTTAGATGCTGCTTTCATGGATATGCAACTGAATTAGATGACTGTTGCATGCACATTTTCCACATAGATGGAGAGAAAAAAGGAGTGTCTGTTAGGATAAAATCAAAATGGTATGTCAACATTTTCTAAAACAATGGATGAACTTCCAGCTATTGACTCTGAGGTTACATCTACAGTTGTCTATGACCATAAACCACAGCAGCTTGAAATGTTTCTGAAATAAAAATTATACACTGATTCTAAAACTCTAGGGTCCCATGTCTCCCATCCTTTCAAAAGTTAATGTTCATGTTGATGGATAGGTATACAGAGACAATTAATATCAATAATGACATTTGTCAGAATCACATGAAATACCCAGAAAACAGAGGAGGAGGCCCAGAATCAGGATCTCTGCCAGGTTTCCCTTGCTCTCCTACCAGTTACATGGCTGCCATCAGCAACCAGCTGCAGGCAGCACGTGAGCCTTCTCTGCAGCCCTGGCTGGAGCCTCTTGCACCACTCCAGTCCTGATGTCAAAGGCGCGCCATGCGCTGTGCGGGCTGGTGCGCTGGAACCATTCCTGGCGTGGTGAAGCTTAGCACTGACCACATGCATCGCACTTAGCCCAAAATCAAGGACTTGGTTTCAACTCTTTTTTGGGAAGGAAGCAGTGCTTTTTGGAGCGGGAGCTGATATCTTACAGGAACAGAGGTTTGTGATTGTCTTAAGTTTCAGAATACCCAGCTGGTGTGTGATATCTCACTGGAAGTTTTCTTCAACAGGCGATCCCAGAGATTCTGCAGGATCACAGAAGTATCAAGAAATTTAGATCTCAGAAACATGCACAGAAGTTGTGGATGTTCTGTTTGTTACAGGCTGCAATTATTAAAGAGGGTATTAACATGTGAGCACAAATGTTATGAATTAGTTTCAGGTTCTTTTGGTATCCAGGTCTTGAGATGAAGTAGGCTGTTAGTGCGCTTCTTCAACAGATGTCATTATCATCCGTGGGCATGGCTCTGTGGGATGAAATATTTGGTTCAGAAAAAGTATAGAAATCTTTAATATTAGATTTAACATGTTGTTGTACAAAAAGGCAAATAGGCAAAAAAGGCAATAAAATACCTGTGGTTTCATCATCTTCTGGCTGCAGTTTGCTCCTTCTACAAGTTGCCAGACAGGGCTATTGCATCCTCACTTTTAACAGTCTTTGAAACTGTTTTGAAACTTTGTAAAGTTAACATTCCTGTTGGGCACAAACTTTGGACTTTTTTTGTAGTAGACTGTAACTAGAAAAGAGGAGTGACCCTAGGGACAGTTAATTATAATAAATTACAAGAAAGCTCTGTTGACCACTGAGGCTAATTGTCGGTTTGTGACTAAAACACAGCACTTGCATAATGTCCTTTTTTGGGTTAAGAAGATAGATGTTTGTGCTTTGAGCATTACTGCCTGCAAATGCAAGAGACAGGCCCTGTTTACTGAGTGAATTCTTGTAAGAGTACTGAATCAGAGGAACTGTTTGCAATGTTAATATTTGAAGGAACATGCTCATTGATAAAGAGCAGAATAGAATAGAATTGGAATGCTTTTAAGCAGGAAGCTGATCAGCAGTAAATGAAAGCTGAGGGAGTTGAGTGAATTTGAATGAACATACAGAGCTCTGTGATGTCCAGTATTTTTGCTTAGTAACTTCTCTTTTTAGAGAAAAGATTTATTTTGTCTGCCAGAATTTCCAGTGCTGGCTGAGCAAAGTTGATTATGCCGGGTAATGGAGGATTGACTAATCAGAGTGAAACTGGGATGTTTGGGAGAGAGTTGTAAAACATGTGAATTTCTTTCTAATTAGTGGAAAGGCCAGTGCCCCATACAAAGAGTGATACAAGACAGAAGCTGCTTGTCTGAGAGATTAAAATTTTCACAAATTCACAATTAAATAATACTGTGCCTCTGAGTTATGGAAATTCTCTCTGTCATCATTGATGGTCTTTTTGATAGAGGTAGAATCACGGAAATTTGCTGTTTAACTTCCTGAGTTACCAATGTAACTCTCTGTGGTTCGTTTTTGAAATTGTTCTCAGATGCTTCCTCTGTTTAATTACCTCAGATTCCTCAAAAGTTGTGTTATAGGTTGTTCACTGCTTTACATGAATTTGAAAATGTCTTTGAGAGACTTATAAAGGAAGTAAGTTACTAATATGATCAGTTTCTCAATTAATTGCCCTTCATTCTGCAAACTTTACAGTTTGCTGAAATCACTGACCAATGGTGAAGTTTGAGAATAATTTAAGGTATCTGTGATATGCTGCATTAAGGACAGAAAAGAGGTAGTGAAATAGGTTTTTGATACTGAAGAACATGAAAAATGTGTTTTCCTTATTGACAAGCAGTTCCGTGTTTCAGAATTTTCCTTGGATGCTCTTGGATGTATTTGTTCAGGTCTAAATTAATGGTTTGTCCTGTAAATTGCTGAATGTGCCTAATAGTCTTGTTATCTGTAATCAGGCCTTGCATTGCACAGACTCCGGTCATATGGGTATTGCGCGCTGATGTACAGGTTGGGATGCCGTGTGGACAGGAACACATTCAAACTAAACTCGTGCTTTTGGTTTAATGAAACCATTTCAGCGCCTTTTTTCAGAAAATATTACTAGTTTTGCTGTTATGATAGTATGCATTGTCCAGTGTTTTTGAATAACTGTCTTTCCACTCAAATTCTCATTGAGGTGCTAACTCTTAGGGTTTATCTGTGGCATTTTTTGTTCCCGAGTAAAATAAGGATTTCATTTACAGCTTTTGGTGAATTTACACACTGGCCTAAATACTGAAAGATATGTAAGCCATCAGAAATAGTACTGTTGTACACCATATCCAGGCTAAGTCAGGCAATGGCTGGGAATAACTCAAAGTTACAAAAGTCTTTAGGAACTCTCCAGTTTACTTATTTGTGTTTCATTAACTCTAAACTTTTCTGTTTCTGTTCTATAATAAGTATGTATGCCAAAGTAGTTCAGAGCACTTGTTGTGATAGCAGTATTTATCTGATATAATTTCACCAGCCTAACTGCTTCCTTCAGCTCTAGTTTCATGTTTCCTAGCCCAAAACAGAGGGAAAAGCAACATTTCTAAACTCTGGGTGAAAAGTACTACATAGAATTAGTACAACTGGTTGCTAAGCCAAAGTTAATTAAGTGATAATTAGGTGGTACTGAAGGAGATACCTTCTGATTTTTACATTTCTAGGCATTTTAAACTGTTATTCAACTGATATTTCTTCTGAAACTTCATTGTGTGAGCTGTCTCAATATTGCATAGCAAAGACCTTTAAGATCATCAAATCCAACTCTTAACCCAGCACCACCACCACGTTCACCATTAAACCATGTCTTTAGGTGCCATATCCATACAGTTTTTGAACACTGCCAGGGATGGTGACTCTACCACTTCCCTGGGCAGCCTGTTCTATTTACAGCTTGTAAGAGTTAAGTATTATTGCTACCTTCATCATCTAACAAAAAAAGTTCTCCTGAGCTTGTGAGAAATTCTGCCATACCATTTATTTCAATTTTTGAACCAGATGATATGATTCATCACTGTTACTACAACTACCTGGATTTTTTGCCATGGTAAGCCTTCTCTGTGGTCTGAGTAAATCTTGGAAAAAACTCTAGAGTGACACCAAGGGCAGGGAGTTAATATCCATCCAAAAAAGTCTCATACTCCTTTATATATAGGGACATCTTCCAGGCACAAAAGAAAGATTTCTGCATTTTTACTGCTTAAATATGCTAATAAAGGCTGATGCAAAAGGTAGAGTATTCAGACATTGTAACAAGTTTTCTGGAAAGAGCATTGAGATTGATTCACTTCAGTCACAAATGCTGATCAGGTGCTTTCCATTTTTGTTGCTACTGATAGGACTTAACCTGGGACCTGAGTGCAAAACCTTTACATGTCCAAGAATTTTTATGCCATTTAAGTAACAGAAAATTACTGAGATACCTAATTTGTCTTTAAAAAAATATTACTCTTAGAGCTAAAACAAATACTTTTAAAATGTATTTCAATACATGGATGAATTTTAAACATAAATTTTCAAATTCATTTGAAGGAAGTTAAATTCATATGAAAGTTGCCTGATTTTCAGAGCTACTAATTACTGTTGCTCCTGTTGGTTTCAATGGTATGTCTGTGTGCTTGAACACACAAGCTACTAGTGTGAATTCCTGAATTCATTTACACAAATTTGGAAAGCAGTTGTAGCTTGATTTTTCTGTGATAAAACAAAAAGATGATGGATTCAACGTGGATGTGCCCAGCTAGCACGTCAGTTCTGCTGTGCTTGCTGTATAGAGTAGGATAACTGGCATAATAATAGTGGTGGGATGGATGAGTGAGAGACTTGCAGTTGATTTTTTTCCATTACAGCTAATTTTAGCAGGTGTTTTCTCTGATTTTGAAATAACACAGCAACACAGTATGATAGTTGAAACCTAAGAGTTATATCAACTTACTTAGCAGGACCTCTGTTGTCCAATCAGCTAGTTTTGGTGAAGTTTTATTGTAATAAGATTAAATTATTGTTAGATAAATATAGGTGCCTTATTATTTTCAATTTTGTTTTAACTTCATTCATCTACTTTTCCTGATGTTTTCTCAGAATTTGGCATTAGTTGAAACCACTGCTAAAATGATCATTTGGAAAATGAACACTGGCTGATGTTAATAATTCTAATACTGTTTTATAAAAAAGAAAATCTAGTTATGGAGCAAGTAGCCAATTCATGTATCAACAAAAATACACAAAGATGAAACTGGGCAAGTGAATATTTTTATTTATACCTTTGTCATTCATGCAATCAAGTCTTAAGCTACATGTCCTCATTTTTAGGTCTGTACTGTGTTCTTGGTAAGAGTGTAATATTGCACAAATACCCCTACTTGAAATCTTTAGATAGTTCTAGCAATGGAAGTAAAATTTTCTCCAATTTTTCAATGGGCACACTAACCAGTTTGAAGTTACTTTTCTCTTGTAAACTAAATTTTGTTTAAGTCTCCATTAAAGACTTCATTCATTTTTGGGGCAGTTAAATTAAAGATGCATATGTGAAATAAAACATGATCTTATTTGCCGTTGAGAAACAGCAAAGTCATCCATAGAAGAATGGATGTAGAAGTTCATTCTTACTCTTCACAATTACCGACTAAAGACGGGCTTTGGAAGCCCTGCCTGGGCAGTGTGAGCTATGAGAGGTGCAGCTCTCAGTGCTTGTTCCTGGACAAGCAGCACTTTGCTGCGGCACCAGCAGAACCCTTTAGGTGACTGCTCTTTAGTCTGAAGGAGTGAACAGACTCAGGACTTTAAAAAGCCAAACAAACGAACCATCACCCAAAACCAAGCCACAAAAAGTCCAACCAACAAACAAAACCATCAATTTATCCAATTCTATGTAGAGTTTTAACTTTTACTTCACTTGCCCTTTCTCCTAGGGTCCTGAGCTATTGTGCCATCACAAATGGCAATGAAAGAGCAGGGTTGGACATAAAGAAGTACTAAGGGATGTCTTACTAAGGAGACAGAGAATTCATGGTATTGTAAGACCTGGTGGTTCCTAAGTGAGAGCAATCAGAGTGATATTCACTGTAGCTCAGCTTACATTTATTTTTTGCATACCTTTACTAGATTAGTATTTTCTTTACTGAGAGCCAGTGATGTAAACATGGCAGCAATTACTGTAAATTTTTTAAGACTGTTTGCTGCACAGCTGCAACTAAAAGCAGTAGGAGCCACTCAGTGAACTTCTCTCAAACTTTTTCGGAAAGGCCGAAGCAGAGGACGAAATGACCTACCATGACTTTTTGTACTGTGATAAATACATTTTTGTGTTCATGTGTGTGTCTATGTGACAGTGCCTCAATAAATTATGTTCTCAATAAAATTCCATGCCAGCAAATACAGCATGCAGACTTGAAGGGGAATAGGATTTTTGCTCAGTAATATGCACATTAGAAATACAATAACAGGAATTTATGTTTACGTTAATTACAACATGAACATAAATTTCTCTGGGCTCTTTTCTTCTTCATGTGCTATGTGGATTGCTTTTCATCCCTCAAAGTATGGCACAATAAAGACTAGCAATCTCAGTGATGGATGAGAAAAACTGAGTGCAAGGACTTGTCTTTTTCTCAAAGGAATCTTATAGACCCACTGGGTTTTGCTGCACATATAATTTATTATCATTGTGTACAGTCAAAAAGTCCTATTGTTTTGGTGAAGAGCTCAACCTATGTGGGTGGCAACATCTGTCTCTTAGTAAATAAATATCATATAATATTTTACAGTAATTAATTTCATTAAAATAGAAGATCATGTCTTTTTGAGGAACACAAAGAGTAAGCAGCAAATGAAACTGTGGTAGATACTTGTGTCTCTGTCCTATTTGTATCTGTTGGATTAGGCCTCTGGTTTTAATTTCTTGGTTTCTAGAGGAATTTCTGAGTCTAGAGAAGTAGCATCATAGAAATTAGAACTTTTTCCTTTTCTTTTTATGGGAATTATGTACATTTTACAGATGTCTTTTCTTAGACATTATGCAACTCCCTTGCTCTGTGGTTGGTGACTTTTAAAAAGTGGTTTTCACTAGAGAGTTTCTTTTCAATGCTGTACTGGGAGATCCAGCTTCATGTTCTAGCCCTTTGCAGTTAACTCCTGGCCTTATATGATGATCCTCACTGAAGACTTTGTGGACACTTCTGAATGTTTAAAGCAAGATGTTAAGTTGCAGAGAGGTTTCCTATTAAGGAAAAGTGATGTAATGTCAGTGGAACACTGCCAACTTCTCTCTGCTCATTTTATTTATATTAGCTGCATACCAAAGAAAATGCTCCATAAAACACGAGTGAGTGCTCCTTTCTATATTTAGCCAAGCTAATATACTAATACCAGGAGATTATGTTTATATGCAATTGAAAGAATTATAAAAAGATTTGGGGGCATCTTACAGAAATAAGAGGTTGAACTTGGGAAAAGTAAATGCTTGATTTGCTCCTGGTGCATAAAAAAGACTAGGGTATTTCTTTTACATTTGTACTTCCAAGATATGTATTTCTGTGCTGAAAAACATTGTTTAACATTTTAATTGAACTATTTTGCTGATTGTTTAGGGAACATAAAGTACAAGGAAGTTAAGTACATTGATCTGAGTCTTTTTAGTCTAGGCACTGCACATGTCTCACTTTAAACTAATTGGCAAGATTGGTGTGATTAAAACCAAGCTTGACATTCCTGTTGCAGTCTGATCTTCTGGTCTGAAATATTCACATTCTTCTTCATACAGAATATAGTGTGATACTGTGCTTTTTTGGCAGGGTTTGAAATCAGTTTGGCATATCTTTGTTCATCACCTTCCCTGACTTTCTTTAGTACTGCTTTTTAAATGAATAAATGAGTCTACTTTTAAACTAGTAGTTTTTTCCCTCCTGGCTTTTGTTCAAGTCTTTGTTCTACAGCTGATGGTGTTGATAAATAATCACAAGATTTCTTCCTGACTCTAACAATGTTACTTCATAATGCTGTTAAACAATTTGACCTTTTCTGTTAATTCTACTCCTACATGGTGACACTAGCTGGGTGTGGTAGTGTTGGAACTATGGATCCTCCCTGATACTAATTCCACCTAAAAGAATATTCCTCAGCAAGAATACTGAATACATTTGTTAATTGATAAATAAGAGCTGTCATAAGGTATACTAATCCTAGCTGTAATAAGGTAACTAACTCATAATGTATATGGGGAAAAAGGTACTTTAATAAATTAAATGCTAAGTCTAGTGTGATTGTGACACCATGTGATGTATTATGAGTTCTTCAGTTGTCTCATGAGCGACTAAGTTGTGGGTGGGAGAAAGAATTTTGGGTTGTGTTATTTTTATCTGCATTATTGAGGATGCATGAAACATTTTATGTATGTTCTGCTTATATCTGAGTTGTCTGTCTTCATTTTGAAGCCTGTGGTTTATTGGGATGACTTCTAAAATGCTTTTGAGGGAGTCTTCATACATTCTGACGTTTAGCATCAAATTTACACACTCTGAACTGCACCCTGGGGCTTTCCCTGTCTCTCTAGGAGGCTGTACTACTAGTTATGTGAGATGCCAAAGAAGAGTGATGAGAACATTTGCCTATGTATCTCCTTTTGACTAGAAGTATTAGAGCAACATGACA
Source organism: Zonotrichia leucophrys gambelii (assembly GCF_028769735.1). Taxonomy (NCBI): domain Eukaryota; kingdom Metazoa; phylum Chordata; class Aves; order Passeriformes; family Passerellidae; genus Zonotrichia; species Zonotrichia leucophrys. The sequence goes on along the minus strand of NC_088173.1, from coordinate 19,307,025 downwards.
TCAAACTGAAGGCCAGTAGAAAAAGGCAAGCGATCTTTTAGTCATATCACAAATCAAATATTACTGTTTTACACATCTGGAGCTTGTTTCAGCAATATAAAGCTGTCTAATGTTTAGAAGATTTGAAAATGATTGTGAGATTCTGTTGCTATTTCCAAGTATGCAGATCTCTTCTCATTCATTCTGAGTGATTCATTGGGGAAGTAGATCATGCTGCTAAAAATCATGAGAAAAAATTTTGAGTCAACCAAGGGTCAAAAAACATTTCCTGCAATTATGGATTATATGAAACTAGGACTTTTGCCTTACTCATTCCTCTTAATTTCAGGTTAGATTTTAAACATTAGACAAATTTAAATCAAACAAAAAATCTTGAATCATGAGATGCCATTTCTAGTATTAGGCTCTTGCAGGAAAACGTTCTCCCTAGTGTAGAAGATCAGACGTAACTAATCTGTGAAGTATTGCCTGGACATGTACTGCAAGAATTATGTGCTATCAAAGTTTGTTTCCCCATTTTTTAAACTAAGGCCTTCTGGATTACTGATTTTTTAAGTAACTTGAATATTGAAGTCTTAAAATTCATTTGGAAAACTTCAGTCTCTGAAGGTTTATGAAATGACCAAAAAATGGACAGCTTCAAACAATGCTGCCTTTAGGGCGTGAGAATGTAATTAATGTGGTAAGTCTGAGTGCATGGACTCATTACAGTCTTGGCATGAGAAAGAGGATGACTGTAGGGGAATGGACTTGTTTTCCTCCAAACAGAAATACAAAGCAGCAAAATCTTTCTGCAGTTCTGGGTGCACACTTTCCCTGATATATATAGCGCAACTAGTTGGAGAACTTGAATGTCCTTTCTTTATTTTGTACCTTTATGACAAAAATTACCAAATTTTAAAATTATTTTTGGTTTTTTATAGATGTTTGGTTTTTTACTCATTTTTCTGCATATTTTATATGATTTGTCTAATCAATTAACTGACCTCAAATCATCCAAATGCTTTTGTTATTGTGTATACTTTCATTGAGTGCTATGCTTGAGGTTTCTACCTGAAACAGGATAGAACTAGGAGGATCCTTCAAGTGAGAAACAAGGTCAATGTACTGTGTAAATTTTATTTGTGGCTACAGAGTAGCTTAAGTAAACTGGCCCAGAGACACAAGGGTCATGCAGGTTTAAACACATCAAATAACTTTCCTTGAGTTCATGGTAGAAAACTGCAGTAGGTGAGGTTATTTTAGACCAGTGTTTTCCCAAGAATGAATCATGGTTTTCCAGAGAAGCTAGAATATGCAGTGAGATAGAAGGTAAAGTCATGAATTTTGGTACACCCTAGGCAGGCCTTCTGAAGCTCACATGGGGTGGTGAAGATGTGCTGGTAGCCCAAGGGAAGAGGCAGGGAGGCAGATGAGAAGGCAGACCAGCATTATACCATGATCTGAGTGTTGCTGAGAGGATCAGGATCATGTGGAAATTCATAGTGAAAAAAGAAGAACCATATGATCCCCAGTGATGCTGACTTTAGTGTTTCCAATATTGTTATTGTCAATATCCTTCTGTTACTGAAGTTACATGGAAGTCCTAAATTACATATTTCGTATGAAACTATTGGTCATTTATCAAAGCACAGCCTGACTTTTCCCTTTCTCTATCTCAGCAGTTTTTGAAGTAAATTACACTTGGAGTCCAAGCTGTTGTGATACTTGTAGAGAAGTATCACAACAGCTTGGACTCCAAGTGTAATTTACTTCATGTTGGATTAATTAATGAATAAGTAATAATAATTAATAAGTAATTTACTACAATGTTGGATTAATTGTGAGAGATATGTATTGCAGTTTCTACATCTTGCTAGTACTTAGAATGATAGAAACAAAGCATAGATTACTTTTTTCTAATTTCAGTTTACTAACAGTGACTTACCAACAGTTTCCAAATGTAATTTTAGTAGTCTACTTATGTGAAGGAAACAATTTATACATAGAATTGTGTAACAGTTTGGGTTGGAGGGGACCTTAAAGAATATTTAGTTTCAACCTTCCTGCTGTGGGCAAGGAACGTTGGCAGGAATAAAGTACATATGCAGTTCAATGTAAAAACCTTTTACAACAGTGACAATAAGGACAAAACAAACTGCTGTTGGTCAAGATAAACTACATAAACTTTACTATAGGAGTAGATAAACCACTCTTCTTGTCATCCATTCTGGAATGTTCATTTTAACATAAATCTTATCCTAATAAATATGGAAAAATATAACTTGGAACCCTTAAATCTGACAAGTGCTGTTTCTAATATTCTTTCTGAGAGTGTCCAGCTCCAGGCTAAGAAAGTGCATGAGTCATCAAAATACTGAGTCCATAAAGAGAGAATCTTCATAATTGTCAGACAAAATGGTTTTAAATCCTGAGAAATACACTTTGTAACTAGCTTTATACAAACTACTCTGTGATCAGACTGATAGCAAAAAAGACACGTTTGTTTTGTCTGGGAGGTTTTTACTGCAGGGCAGATGGGAGGAGTGGAATTGATTTCTAGAGGTCAACTGCAGGCAATCAAATAGGAAAATCTGTACAACAACATAGCAATAGTAAAATTGCTAACTAGGATAGGTCAATACATTGTCTCTGAGTATGTAAATGTTAAATAATATGCAAGATTATTTTTGACATATATTACACTATTTTTGACATATATTACACATCAGTGTGTTGTACACTTTGAAACGGTAAAGAAATCCTTTAAAGAAAACCCTGTAAATCAAATAAAATAATTTTCAGTGTATTTGTTTAGAAAGAGATGTGTTTGACTTACCAGAAATTGACAGACAAAATATAAAGCCAGAACCTTTTGTGGTATACACACTTAGTTTTAAAAGCCCCTTAGATTGTATGGTTTGACTATCACTTCATGGTAGTTTATTCTATGTATAGCCTACATTAGCAAATAGTGCACAGAAACAAGGGTGGCTCCACAGAGTGAAGAAACATGCTGAGGGTGTTGTATCTGCACACTTCAGGGTCATTGAGCTTTGGGATTTTGGTTTTTCCTTTTGGACTAGCTCTAGTCTCTTCCATGGACTCATAAGTGGCTCGGGTTGGTTAGTTCATTTCACCTGATAGGAAAGGAGTTCAGGTTCTCGAGAGGCTTCTCACGGATGCAAACCAGAGAAAAAGGAAGTGGGAAATGATTGGAAATTTGTTTCAAAAGCACATTTCTGACACAAGCAAAAACCCAAATGCAGATATGTCCTTACTGTTCCCTTAGGAGAAGCATCAGGGTACTTGTTTTTGACTGCTCACCATGCTGGTCACAATTTCATTTGGGAAGAAATGAAAATACAGTTCTTCCTTTTGTTTTCTCTGTATAAGATGTCTGGCTGCTTTCACTGGGAGCTAAGCAAGATTCAAAACAATTTTGGGGAAGGAGCCAGCCATTCATACTCATTGGCACAGTATTTGTCTATAACAAATGTTTATCATCACATGTTTGCCTGTATGATTCCTTCTTTTTTATGTGATTATACATCACTTAAGGTGCAGCTTAATTCAGAGAAGAAGTCTTTACTAGATGTCTCCCATACTCAAGGTTGTTTGCTGTAGTAAAAAACAAATAGTACCTGAAGTGAATCATCTTTATGGAATGTATTTTCACTCTGAAGTACAAAAGAAATTATTTGCTCTGCCATTTATGCATAAGGTATTCCATTTAAGCTTTCCAGAACAATATACTGTACACTTAGCTAGCAGTTTTGAAATAAAAATATCACCATTACATTACTATATCTCTTTACGAGCAAAATTCTGTTTAAAATTATGTGTTGCCATTGCAAAAAGCTAATTCAGGTTGTATGTTGGTGTCCAAATTCATGTAACAACAGTATGCATTGTTTCTATTTTTGGCGACAAGGAATGTAATTAGTACTGGTCAGGTCTATTTAAGTGTTCAGGCACATAATATATTCTGACTACTTAAAAGCAGGTTTTGACTGCAGTGACATCTGTGTACTGTAGGTGGATTTTGCTGAATAATACTGGATTTTACTGAATAAATACAGTAATACTGCTGAAAGATTTTTTTGTTTGTTTGTTTTAGCCAAGCAGTGGGGGAATTGTGTTTACACTACCCTTGCAAAAAGTAGCATCCCTTCATATCTGAGGGTGCTTTAGCAACATTTTGGGTATCATAATTTTTCTTGTCTCTTTATACATCGGGGATGACACCTTTTAAAAAACAAACAAAAGGTTCAGCCTCCAAACTCACAGTTCTGAATTGCATGTCTGGCTAGATAAGGTGTGACAGTGCCCTGTAAATTATTTTATTTTGGGGGATATAGCATCTTCTGCTGTACCAAGCCTAAGTTATAATTATGTTAGGATTGTATTGGTTGAATAAATGTCACAAAATCTCTGGGCAATGCTGCAATGTTATTTTCAGTTTCCAATGCTCCTGACTACAGGGCTGAAAGATTTTTACTGTCTTTAGCAGTTGGTTTTACTTGGTGGTACATCTCCTTCTTCCATAAAAGTTAGTGTATGTTTTGGAGGGGATTATTTTTGTGTGCACAGAAGGACTTCAGGAAGAATGGTATAGCACTAAACTCTTATGGCATTTAAGATGGCTGACACCTAAAATAAGTCTGTCATATGTTGTTGTAATGGAATAGCAGAAGTATATAATTATTTCATTTAAATACCAATTCTTATGTATTTATTTCATTTTCAGTTGTTCCTTTTCATATGGTGGTTTAAGAATAGGGTGCCTCCACTAAGTTTCGTAAAGTACTGATGTGTCAGCTGGTAATATCCCAGCTTTACACAAGGCAGCTACCTGCTCAGATATCAGACCTGTTTGTGAATACAGAGTAGCTGATAAAAGGGCCTAGAACTTAAGTTCTAAAAGCACCTTAGTTTTGTGAGTGTTTTTAATAGTGTTGAAATTTTAATTTTCCTAAAAACACATTGTGAGCAACTGTGTGCTCCCTTTAATGGCAGAACACCCAGTAGCTACTCAGTTTTTATCCCTTTTTTAGTATATTATCCATTCTTCCTCACAAAGAAAATCTCTTTCAATAGTACAAAGCAGTCAGCTTTATATGTAACCCAAAGAACACACTTGACAGATACTGGAATGTTAATACTGAAGACCTGGAAATTCAATTTTAAGCCCACTGTAACAGTTATTGAGTGGCATAAAAATAAGCGAATCTCCTAACTCTGGTGATCAGTAGTAATAAGATGTGATGATTTATACAGCATCTTGTTAATCAAATACATTACATTTAAAATAAATATGTGAATTAAAAAAGACAACTGTGCATGTATTGTTCCAGTGAGAAGATATATAGTACTACATCTTTTTATTCTGTTCACTTTTGGTTTTAGGCTAACACAGTCTTTCATACTTAATTTTTTTCCAAACCATATTTTCTTTGAATATATACCAGTCAGCACAGAACATAATTTAGTATGGCATAATCACAGTCAGAAGACCTCTTTTTCTGTTTGCAGGCCAGTTCATTCCTGCATTCCGAGTAATGATTTCCTACACTTTGGGCTGATTCAGCTGATTGGAACCTGCATTGTAATTAATGTCTTGGTGCAATTTACCTCTTAATAACATAACACTTTTAGCCTTCTTTCTCAGTAAAACCTGTTGCCTGTGTAATATTTTACCTGCTGTATGTGTCACTGGATAGCCTGTGCATTAGTTGTGCAACACAATTGAAAAACCAAGCCTGACAGGTTTTTGACTACCAGACCAATTCTTATGATCTAACCCTACCAGAGATATGAAGTTTAGCATTTTTACTAAAGCTGTATTGTATCTTTATGACTTTTGGGAAAATGAATGTGCACAAGAGCACCATTTCCTCTCTTTCTGTACCCAAGCTAAATGTGTTATCTCACTGGTGCATGTTTTGAAAAATGTCCCCGCAGTGGTATTGAGGGGTAAAAAATGGTTCCTGTCTCTGAAAGAATGGCTCATGTTTGCTGAATTCTGGCACCCTCTCCACTGCTGGTTTCCTTAGCACAGAAATTACCTTGATGTGTTTGACAGATAACCAAACCAGAGTGGAAAATGGGCACAGCTACAACTGCCACTTTTTAGGATAGATAGAAAGGTTTTTAACAGCCAAATTAGAGCAGGACTTCCTTACAAAAGAGTCCACAAAGAATGCAGATGGTTTACACTTCTCATCTGGGTGTATGAAGTTTCTTAGATGAAAAGCTCAGCTTCACAGTGTGCTCATAACACAGTCCCTGTGTTAGTTCTTGCACCGTATTTCTTCTTCTAGGAGTGTATTACCTTACATTGAAACTAATTATAAATGCTCCTGTATATCAACCTGAAATACAGAAAATATTTCTGTAAATCTGCATTTTCAGATTGTTAAGCTTTGAGGGGAAGGTAATAAAAATGTTAAAGTGTTGCAGCTGCTGGAGTTGGTTCCTAGTTACAGTTCTTCATCAAGCTACCCAGCATGAGGTTTAAATTGTAATGACAACCTGCATCCTCCCTGTAATGTTAGTATAGACAAAATATACCTCTGAATATTTTCCTGCTAGAACCCAAACTGGTGCTGGTTTCTGTGTGTTGTTGTTATTCCTCCATCCTGTCCCCTCCATCACCTGTCTGCCCCCCATTTTTATTTTAACTGATAATTCTAGTTGTAGTAATGTAAGACTAATTCTAGTCTTACATAAATATGAACCCCTGCAGCATTTAAAACAGTCTCTTTTTTTTTTTCCTCCCACAATCTAAGGGACTGTTCAGTCTTATAAAACCTAAAAGTTGTCTAAATTCATTTGTAATGATACGGTCTGGAGGCTGTCTGTGTGTTGGATACATAGCAGTTCTTGTTAAAAGAGGCAACTATTCTCCCTTTACTTCACATTCTTGCCTTGACATATATGTAGATCTTTAACATTTCTAAAAATAAGCAAATATTTATTCAGTGGATATTTCAGTCTGAGTTACTTTTGTATTCTGAGTATTTCTTTTCAGTACATCTGGTAATTAATTTACTGGCAGATTAATTTAGGATTTGGGTTTTTTCATTTTTAACAACTCAGTAATCGGTAAGTTTGGTGGAAAATTTTAAATTGTATTAGGAATTTTGTCAAGAGTAGAATTCCAGGTATCAGAGTTTGCTATCACATTTTGGATAAGTTGGTATGTATATTTTAGTCTCTTAAATAGTAGCTGTCAGAAGTAGTTAAAAAATTACTAATTTTCAACAGGTACTATATCAGCAAAATTCCCCATGTTGTACTTGTAGAAAGCAAATTAAATGTCTTTAAGAGCTACCTGGCAGATCTGTCCTAACAGCTGCTGGGAACCACAGATGCAGAAGCAGGTATCCAGTTTGGCTGCCCAGGAGCTAGAAAGATATAAATATATGTGATACATTCCAATTTTAATAAATTTAAAAATTATGGAAAAATTCATCCTGGTATTTATTGTATAAATGCCAAAGTTTAGAGATAAATATATCTAAATGTACACATATACAAAATACATCTATACATGGAGAGCTGCTGACATTGAACTCAGTGAGAAGAGCTCCTGCCATTTGATACAGTGTGATAGTGACTGTCTCCCTTTTGGTAGAGCTCTGGCATAATTCTGAAGCAACAGTATTGAGTTAGAAGCTAGATCTTCTTTGGAAAGTAGAGTTTATGGAGATGAGCAGTTGTTACCCCAAATATACAGGCATTTTCTGGCATTGTTTTTGAAGCTTAACTTAGAAAAATAGCTCAACATTTTTAAATTGTGCTTAATTCTGATAATTTTTCATTTAAAATATTCCTGTACCTTCGTTTCAGTGGTATGTTTTGTATATTTCTGTAGAACTGCACCATCTGTTTCTCAAAAAGCAGGTCACTGATAGGATTGTGAAGGGGCTGATCTGCTTTTGCTCAGGAATGACTTGAGGCAGAAGGGAGCTCGTTATTCTTCCACAACCTGAGATAAATAGGACTCTTTCTTTCAAACAAAAATTGCCTTTCTTTGTCCGTTTTCCATTTTATTTTATTGAGATCAGAGGGACAAAATTTGGAATTTTAAAATGTTATAGAAAACATCACTTAGTCTTGGCTCTTTACCTGTGGTCATTTATTTCCATTTACTTTGTGTACTGTGTTGTAAAACACTGCCTACATTTCAATGTCCTTGCATACTTCATGGTAGGCATAACTCAATAGGGTTCATTTCATATACAAAGGCTTCAAGGCTACAACAGCATTTCTCTTCCTTTTGGGAACTTCCCCTTCCAAGAGAGGTAGTTTGGATAGAAGGGCTTCCATATGAACTTTTGTGTTTAAAAGTACACAAAGTTGATGATTAGACTGCAAACAGTGAGATGCTTCCCAGAAGAGGGACATTGTTTCTCTAAATAAGCTTTGTAATGTAAGATAAAAGTAAAGCTGGTACATACCCTAATACTGGGAATATGTGAATGAGCCTAGGACAGAAGTTAAGTATGAAGGATTTACTGCATTCCTGGGAATGCCATCTGCTGTAATGTTGTCTGCAATTCAGTAGCCAGGTCTTGTTGAGACTTGGAGAGGTGTGCAACCACTTCCTGTGTCGCTCCTTTACTCCACTCTGTTCAGGCACTTGGAGTTGCAGTTCCTGATGTGGGTTGTTACCTGTTTAATTCTCAGTCACATACTGCTCTGTTTTCAAAGCAGTGTGATACACAGATTATCAGGAAGAAGAAGCATTATGAAAATGGGATAAAAATATAAAACCAGCCTATTGTAACTTAAACCAAGCGCATACCTCAAAATATGGTTTCTCAAGTAGCTATTAAACTGTGGTGTACATATTGGCAACCATTGTTGTCCACCAAGAAACCGAATGTCTCATGTCCCTACTCTTTGCTTTTGACGTCTGTTTTCAAATGTTTCTTGCTATCCCTTAGCTCTGAAAGTCATCACCTTACTGAGCATGTTCTGAGTGCCCAGTACCAAACCCATGCATGGAGCTGCTCTCGCAGGCAGCATGGCTCAGAAACCTCACCTCGGTTGCAACTGATGTCTGTTTTCATTAACATCTTACTGCCTTGCTGCTTGCATTTTGGAACTTTCTTAGCATACCTATCAGATCATCTGAAAATGTATTTTAATATCTTGGTTAATAGTACCTGGTATTGGAAAATCATTATGAATTCTAAAGCAGAACTTTTGAACATATTTATGTAGTACTAGGCCTGCTTTTCAGTGAGTTGATGGAGTTTCTCAATATTCATTTTACTCTAGCTATGATTTTTTTTCTAATTACTTACCTTTATTGTTTACTGATTGAATTTGCTAAGAAAGTACTTTTATATGTTCATTCTTATATTGTTATAATTAATTATTTGGCAAAATAAAAAATTCCACATGAGAAAATAAGTTTATGCTCTATTGTTTAGTCAAGCTTAATGTGTTTCCTGAATGCATGTGTGCCCTTTAAAATTACAAAACATATTTCAGCTAATTGGAAAGAGGATGTAATTACAATTAAATTAGTTTTCCTTGTAATCTCATCCAAAAACCAAACTCTTTTAATTCCCTTCTTTGTTTCCCTACTAATGAGAAATTAATAATTTTCATAATTTCTGCCTTTGTCACAGCAGAGGATCTACCTATGTAGAACTTCCACCACTGAGGGTGTCATTCCAAAGAAACACTGGTGAATTGTTATTGTTTCCTCTCCTTTTCTCCTTCATAATGACACATCTCTAGAATACCTCTCCTCAAGAAAATAATATGGCAGTGTCTGATGTTAAAAGAATAGCTCTGAGGTAGAGAACATGCCTTTGCAGACAAGGATTGTGCACTTTTGCAACTGGCATGAAAATTTACTCAAAGCTGAGCTTTGTGGGTTTTTTGCCCCATGGACTGATGTGATAATGGTTGTGTTTGCATGCTATTTTTTAAGCAAACAAACACTTAATTTAGGTGGATTCTAAGCTGACCAACAGCTGTTCAACCTGAATCAGTACTGTCCTGGGCTAATAAACCCTGATTTACAGGCATGCATATTCCTGCAGCCTCAAGTCAAGCTTAGTGGGAGTGCTGAGCAGCCTCATTTTTGCCTGTCACCCTTTTGTAGAGATACCCAGAATGTGGTCTCTGGCTGTGCGTGGCGGGGTCAGCAGCAGTGCAGGGCAGCGCTGCAGTGCTGCACTTGCAGTGACAGGGCCATAGATGGGCATTTGTGGGATGCTGCTGGCCGGGCGCAGCGCCATGTGACTTGGCAAATGCAAATAAAAAGGTCTCAAGACATGACACTCCTACTTACTTTCAGCACTTGTTGGATAAACATAGTAGTGTTGGAGACAGCTAAGTTTCTTCTATATTCAACACCTCATTTACAATGCTAAATTGTCCCCTTTTTTGTTTTTTTACCTTAGTCTGTCTGTAATAAATAAATTAAAAAATTGAGGATGATTATGATGAAAAATAAAATAACTAAGAGGTATTGGACAGTAGGTCTGCAAATATTCAGGCCAAAGATGCAGAAGAAGGTGAAAGTAGTAATTTTACAGGATTTTCTCTGTCCAGCCAGAGAAGTGACCAGAACTGTTGCTGTCATCAACTAAGCAAGTCAAATTTTGACGGGAACTAAAATTGTGTTGTTTTAACTGACTTAAATAAAGATGAATGTTAAGTAATTTCACAAAAATAGAATAAGTTTCAGCCGGCATCCTGTGGAGTGAAAAGTCGAACTGATAGGGATTAATAATCTCTATTATCAACATTAAAAAATTAATTATAAAATTTAGAAAGTGAACTGTAACTTTCAAATGTTCTTGTTGCTAATTTAAGTTAAAAAGTTAATCTCCTTTTAAGTGCTGCAATTTGTGTTGTTAGTGAGACATTGCTGGAATTGAACCCTCTTTACAACAACAATACCAAAGAAAGGCAACTGTTAAGTATAAGTTACTCATTTTTCAGTTTTCTGCCCTAAAACAGCTTGCTCCCCTTTCTCTTATCTAAGCAATCTCCTTTGGCCAGAGATCATAAGCAGAATTTTTGTCAGAAAACATTTTCGGGGAAATGTAGATGGTTGGAATATCAAAATTAATCTTCAAGTGGAAAATATGATGTTATTACCATTTCTAATTTTGTTGCTATCAACAAAAGTATATTGTTGTGCCAGAATCATACATTCATATGCCATGCATTAGGCAAACTGCTTCTAAAATGTCTGCTTAGATGACCTAAATTATATATAAACAGTGACATACTTGTATACAATAAAGTATTTATATATTAAATATACAGAAAAGTTATATGTGCATATGCTGAAACTTTGTGGATATTTGGAGTATTGAGATAAAGTTATGTTTTCCAGCTGAAAAAGGACAATTTCAAGCAAGCTAGTCTGATGTATTGTCACATGATAGACCACAGTTAATTTTGAGCTTAATGTCTTTCAAACAGCTGTATCGAGACCAAAAAACCACCCAGTTCTGATTTGCTTCAGTGCTGAACATTTTACTTTTTTCTTTCAGTTTTTCCCCTTAATTAAGAGTTCTGAGTGCTCCTGATTATTAACTTTTTTAGTCTCTATTCTTCTTCCAGTGAATTTCTGAATTTCTAAATTAAATTCTTACTTCCATTTGAGCTGATCCTATTGCAATGCCTCAGAACTATATGAAGTATCTACTAAGATTCATCTCAGGACCTACAGTTGAAAATAAAACTGGGGAGAAAAAGTGGGACTAAAGATCTGGGGAAGCTCAGTTCACAGCTTCCCTAGGTTACAGATGTTTCTCAGAAGTCTTTGCTCATCTACATACATGGATGGTTCTAACACAGAAGTTGGTCCCTTGTCTCCAAGTACTTCATTAAAAGTATGATTGTAATTAGGTCTGTCTGATTGGGCCACAGAGGCTACAACAGAAATTCAGCTACGGCTGAAGTTTTTACTAGGTAAATATTTCAGCCTTATCATTGAAAGGGGGCTGTTGAAAAAAAAATCACATGAATCAAAGAGTTTCAGTACTTTTACCTTGAATTCCATTATCTGCATTGTGCCTTTAAAATATCCTAAGTGCTTCGCATGGCCATATAATTTATCTTTTTGAAGAATTGATAGCTCTGTTAAATTCTATTATGCACACCCTTTTTCCTTCATCTTGAGGACATAAAAATGGACTTTTGTAGCCATGTGTTAACTCTGAAGAAGTGGGGCTATTCAACATATGTAAATGCTTTAAACTTTCCCTCTCTTTCAATTTTCCTGGACTCTAGACCAGTGGAAGTTTTACCTCCTCTCCAGCCAGAATTGCATGTCTGATCATCTTTTTGTCTATTTTTCCTTCCCGCAGGGACCCCCAAAAAATACAGCAGCTGCAGAACCAAATTCGTCTGGAACAAGAAAGTGGACAGTGGTATCGTCACCAACAGCAACCCGATCATCAGCACCCTCCCTCTTCTCCTTCCTTTCCTCCTCCCCCCTCCTTCCAGGAGCTTGAGTCCAGCCAGTCTGCCACCTCTCCTGTGCCAATGAGTATTCTTAACTCTCATACTTCCCCAACCATGCAGTCTTCCAGCTCCTTCAACTATGCTCGGCCTAAGCAGTTCATTGCTGCCCAGAACATCAGCCCTGCTTCAGGTTATGTGACTCCATCTTCTGGGTCATCCACATCTAGCCTTCCTTCTCCTATGTCTCCAACTGCTTCTCAGAAACAGTTTGGGAGAGTGCCAGTTCCTCCCTTCTCTCAGCAGTTTGCTCCAGAAGGGGAATATGCCTGGTCTCCTTCTTCTCCATCCCCTCCACCCCCACCTCCACCTGTCTTTAGTCCAACAGCGACATATCCAGTGTGTGATTCCTTTCCACTTCCACCTCCTCCACCCCCTCCTCTTCCTTCACTTTCTTCACCTTCCCACAGCCTGTCTCCAACTCCAAGATTTCCTAATTCCAGCCAGTCTCCAGCAGCTTTTCTCAGCTCCATGCTGCCATCCCAGCCACCACCCATTTCTGTCAACGCATTAGGCCTCCCGAAAGGAGTGACGCCTCCGTAAGTATCAGCTGATGAGCTCCTTGCTGTACTGCAGATTGTAATGAAGATTATTGCACTTGCTTCATTTGTACTTTTCTAGGGTCCTTTGCTGTTAGCAGTTATCTGAGAGGGAGAGATGTGTGAATAAATTTCAAGTGCTTCTGTGCTAGAGATGTGAGATAGTTTTTTAAGCCTCACAGAAGTGAGATTCTGAAAGAGCCCTACAGTAGGAGCACAAAACATGAGAAGCTGAAGCCTTAAACTGGAGTTTGAGAAAATGTGAAAGCAGGAGCAAAAGGCTCTGCAGGCCCAGGGCAGTGAAAGGAGATCCAAGAAAACCCTTCTCATGGCCCAGTTCTTTTAAAGCCACTTATTCAGTGATATTTGCAGTTTCTGTTCCTATTACATCTGCAGACAGAGAAATTTCAAGTAAAGAGTATATCTTTCAGAAGTCCCTATAGCTTTGTGATACTGAAAATACAAGGTGTTAAAGTATACATCTGATAACAAAGTGGCCATAACAGTTCATTTGCTTTGGCTAGAGATTTTGTTCTGAGGAAGTTTGGGAAAGTGTTTAGGGAGGGATTTAAAATAGCAGTGCATAAAAACAAACAGAATCCCTATGCCTTACAACTCCGCACACTTATTGTCCCCTTTTGTCTTCTCTAAAGGCCAAAATAGTATTTTGGAGCATGTCAGCTCCCATCATAGATCAGTTTTTCTTTCCACTGGCACTAGACTCTAATTCCATCCTTAGAGAACAAAGAGACATGCTGAATAACAAAAATGAGAATAGCTGTATCCAAGGCTTATTTATAACTTTGTTCAGAAGTTTGTCTAAACATATCTACAGTATCTAGGTGACTTGCTCAGCTACATACTGTTGCAGTGGGAAATTCTGTTATTTCAATCCAAGATATGAAAAGGAAGAGAAAGAAGAAAGAGGACATATATCTAAGTAATAAGTCATGTATCTGTTTTAAAAAGCATTTCTTTATCTTGATTTATTTCATACAGCTCATTATGGAGTCTGGCTATGAAATGTTTTTAGGAGAAAAATTAATAAATAGTGCAATTTTCCCTTGCAGTCATCATAGTTGTGATTTTCTGTCTTACTGTGTCCTTTGCACTGGCTGAGTTTTACTTTTGATACTGAGCACTGAAAATTGCATGATTAATTTACTGACAGCTTGACCAGTAAGCACAGCCCACTGAAGCCTGTTATTACCCTTGATTTTCCAAGAAAGGATTCTAGTCCAGCTATACAGCTCTGACAAGGGCTGGATTCATTTTTGAGCTCACCTCTGTGTGCTGTGAGGGTAATAGCAGCAGCTTGAGCCCCTGCTGTGTCCCTCTTTTCCTGTTACTCTGTGCTTATGGATACATGTTCTCTCTTGAAGCATTAGTTATGTTCTTCCTCATTCCCTTTGACCTTTGGACAGAGAAACAACTCTGCAAATATTCTTCGCCCTTCACCATGCCCCTCACTTCCCCAAGTGCAGCATCTAGTCTGGGTAGGCACATGATGGTGTGTCTATCTATATTCCTCCTTCCCCCACCCCAACAAGGCAGCAACCTCAGGGTCTGAGCTGAGGATGAGGTAGTTGGCTGTTTTCCTGCATTCCCTCGGGAAATAAAGTCCAGATGGGAGCTGGATTGTGTTAACTATACTGAATGTATGTGTGTATAATTTATGTGTATATATATATATATATGTGTGTGTGTATATATACATACACAGTGAGCATTTGTCATCTGAATTATAACATTAAAACATGGTAAAATATGTACTGTGTGATGCAGAAAAGCCATAATCTATTGTTATATATCTTTGATGCTAATTTTTCCCTGGCTTCTTCTTTTTCATGTTACTGTGTAGGTTAATGTCTGGTGTGTCTTGCTTAGTAGATTACTTTATTTCCCATAATTCTAATACCACTCCTGAGCAGTTCTTCCCCTGGCCTCCATTTCCCCCTCAGCTTTAGGCCTCTTCTGCTTTGTGCTGTAGCCTCAATTCTTTTTTTGGCCCCTTTCACTTTTTGCTTCTTTTCCTTTGTCTTTTACTCCATCCTCACAAGTCCTCTTCAGCACATTTATCTATCCGAGACATAGTTTCTGAGCTTCACACACTCCATAACTTCGGCCTGTGGTCTCACCATTTTGCCATGATGTCCAAGATCTGTTGGTTGAAAATTATGGTGCTGTTTCCTGACAGTGTGCTTTACAGACTGGGTGCAAGAAATAAATTGTTGCATTCAAAGTTTTGCTCAGTAGCTGAAATACTAGTCAAGCCATTTATCTTCAAAGATAAATGTCATTGCTAAATCTTGGCACAACCACAGCTCTGCTCCTCAAAAGCAGAACTTGGTAGGCATATTTTTTTTCAGTTTTGTGTTGTGGTATGAGCAGAATAAAGTTTAAGTAATAAACATTGCAGGTGCAGGCAGTTATTTTTGGAAGTGGTCAAAGGCAGCACCGGTAAAGTTCTCTGTGGCTGTATACAAGCCAATAGTCTTTGTTACTCCTCTTGGAGTCAAACCTTCATTAGCTTTCTTTTGTCATTTCCTTTCCTATGCATGTATCATACTTATTCTGCTGAAAAGAGAAATCTATTCAAGCAGATGCAAGACAAAGCAAGAGGAGCTAAAAGCTTTGGCCCAGTCCCAGAGAGATGACATCATTGGCATAATGCAATGAGTCCTGGGACTGGTGTGCCATGAAGGATGGTTGCAGGCTCTTCAGGGGGGATAGGCAGGGCAGGAGAGACAGGGAGGTTGGCACTGTATGTAATAGAGGGTCTGGAATGAATGGTGCCTACAGTTGGCAATGGCATGGTCAAAAGCCTCTGGATAAGGATTAAGGGACAAACAAGTAATGCAAATGTCATCATGGGAATTTACTATAGACCTCCTATCCAGAATGGTGATGCTGATGAATTATTCTTTAAGGAACTAAGGAACATCTCTAAGTTAACCACTCTTATCCTTACGGGGAACTTCAACTTGGCAAATGTTAGTGAATACCATACAGCTAATACAAGCAGGTCCAGAAGGTTCTTAAACACCTGGATGATCACTGCATGGTGCAGACACTAAGAGAGCCAACTCAGTAAGATGTCCTCCTTGATCTGCTGCTCATTAACAGGGAGAATCTTATGACTGAAGTGGAAATTGGTGGTTGTCTTGGTCACAGCAACCACAAAGCAATTAGATTTAAAACTTCAGACTTCTTAGGGAACTAATGAGTAAGGTCCTCTGGGAAAATGTTTTTGATGGTGCTGGGGTCCATCAATGCTGGTGACTTTTTAAGCACCACCTCCTATGGGCACAGGAGCAGGCAATTCCAAAATGTTGGAAAAGCGGGAGAGGCAGAAGGCCAACTTGGCTAGGCAGGGATCTTCTTCTAGAGGTAAGGCAAAAAAAAAGTAAATGTTTGACCAGCAGAAGCAAGGTGACATGGGAGGACTACAGAGATGCTGTTCTCTTCCATGGGGAGAAAATTGTGAGGGAAAAGCGCAATTAGAGCTGAAGCCAGTCTGTACTGTGTAGCACAATAAAAAGAACTTTAAAAAATATGCTAGTTGCAAAAGGCAGTCCATAAATAACAGTGACTTGTTAAATTATGAGTATATTCACCATACAAACAGGGACATAAACAAGGCAGAGGGAGTTAATGCTCTCTTCAGTCTTCAGCACGTCATGGACTATGGGGCTCTCAGTGCCCTGAGCTGAAGGATGAGGATTCTGAGAATTATAAACTCAGAGTCAACTCTGAACTTGTGAGGGAATCACTGCTCCAGCTGGGTCCCTGTCAGTCTATGGGGCCTGATGGGATTCATCCTGGAATCCTCAAAGAGCTGGCTGATATTACAAGACTTCTCTCAATGTCTTTTTGAACTGTTTTGGGAATCTGGAGAGGTGCCACTTGACTCGATGCTGGCTAATATTGTCCCAGCTTTCAAGAACAGCATGAAGGAAACTACAGGTCTGTTGGTCTCATTTCAGTGCCTGGTAGAATAATGGAGAAGATTACTCTTGGAGTTACTGAAAAACACCTGAAGGATAATGCAGTCATTGGCCAAATGGCTTCATCAGGGGAAAGCCCTGTTTGACTAGCATTATTTCCATTTATGACAAGGTAACCCACCTAGCTGAGCAAAGGAAGCCTGTTCATGTAATCTCTTTGGACTTTGGTTGAACTCTCAACACTGTCTTTCGTGGTGTCCTTCTGGACAACATGTCCAGCATTCAGCTGGATCAGCACATCATATGATGGGTGCTCACCTGGCTCATGGGTCAGGCACAAAGAATTCCAGTAAACAGAGTTACATTAGGCTGGCAAGCAGTCACCAATGGGGTTCCACATGGCTCCAACATAGGGCCAGTGCTCTTCATAAATTACTTAGATACAGAACTCACAGGAATACTAAGTAGATTTGCTGGTGATACTAAACTGGGGGGAACTGTCAACTACCTTGAGGGGAAAGAGGCCCTGCAGAGAGATCTTGACAAATTAGAGGGTTGAGTAATGACCCATTGTGTGACGTTTAATGAAGGCAAGTGCTAGATTTTGCACCTGGGACAGGGCACCTCTGGATATACAAGAAGGCTGGGCAATGAGAGGCTTGAGAGCAGCTCTTTGGAAAGGGACTGGGGGTCGTGATTGATGGAAAATCATTGTGCCCTGGCAGCCAGGAGGGCCAACTGTGCACTGGTGGGCATCAGGCACAGCACCCCCAGCCAGAAAAGGAGGAGGAGGGGATTGTCCTGCTCTGCTCTGCACTTGTGTGGCCTCACCTCAAGGCCTGTGTGCAGTTTTGGACACCACAATACAAAAAAGACATTAAGCCATTAAAGAGAGTCAAGAAGAGGGCAATGAAGATGGTGAGGGGCCTTGAGGGGAAGCCGTGTGAGGAGTGGCTGAGGTCACTTGGTCTGTTCAGCCTGGAGAAAAGGAAACTCAGGGGAGACCTCACTGCAGTCTGCAGCTTCCTTGTGAGGAAAAGAGGAGGGGCAGGCACTGATCTCTGCTCTGTGGTGACCGGTGACAGGACCCGAGGGAATGGCTGGATGCTGAGTCAGGGCAGGTTTAGGTTGGATACTTGGTCTACACCCAAAGGATGGTTGGGCACTCGAACTGGCTCCTCAGAGTAATGGTAACAGCACCAAGGCTGACAGGATTCAAGGAGTATTTGGGATTGCTCTCAAGCACACAGTGTAACTCTTGGGGTGTCCTGTGTGTGATCAGGAGTTGGATTCAGTTTTTCTTGTGGGTCCTTTCCAACTCAGAATATTCTGTGTTTCTGTAAAAGCATTTCTAACCCTCTCTTCAGTTCTGGTATTCTGTGGGCCCATGAACAGTAAATACCATGCTAATGATTCAACATTTTGCTTGGTTTTGAACCCTGAGATTCTGTGAAGTGACTGCATAGCTAAACTTGTTTGAACCAATGAATATTCTTTCCAGTTAAATTTTGGTAGCTTTGGAAACATTGCAGTGGGAATTGTTAATTTGTTTGGAATGGAGTTTGTGGTTTGGTTGTTTTGGATTTTTTTTAATAGCATGTGGTCTTACAGTCTTGTGTGTATTATGGGAATAACTGCTTGTGAATTTACTACATTTTATTTGGACATTAATACCTACTAATTAATCTTTAAATATTTTAAGCATTTATTTGCAACAATATGGTGAGTGTTTGCCTTGAATAAATTATATCTCAATTTTCCAGTAAGCTGTACACACTTTATAGTGACCAGTATTTTCAAGTTGAGGCTATGGTGGTGTTAATTGAACAAGCTTTGGTAATAACCTTTTTTATTAATGGAATAGATTTGGTAGACTTCAGGTCTTGCTAGAGCATTGTGTTATTAAGCAGAAGAAAAGTGCTGGTGGAACTGCATAGCTAATTAAGTACTTAAGGGAATTATGAGCACTTGTCAGTAATTTCTGAGGTAAAACTTGGCTGGAGTAAGTTTGTTGAACACTGTTCTTAAAAATCTCAGTTCTTTCCTTCTTTACCTAAAGCAAACTCCAGGGTGGGTGGATATGTTGTATTCAGATTAGCTTTTGGTTACAAACCACTTTCAGGGAGAGAGTTAATGTGACAGAAACATACAACAGAGGGGGGTTAGTTCACAGTTTGTAGAAGCTAGAAACTGATCTTCACTGTTCCTAGAAAAAAATCAAAAAGTTACATGTGAAGGAATAGAGATAAGTATACCTAAAAGTTCTAGCTAAACACATAAATTATATGTTTACATGAGCATTTGTGAAAGCACAAATAATCTCATGAGAAGGATTTGTTGACTAGTTATTTAGTGAATATTTGCTTTTAAAAAGTATAAAACCTGCCAATAAAGGATGTGGAATTATCCTGGAGAAATGGGATCTCTTTCTAAGTGTAAAAATAAATATTGTTAGCTATACATATATCCTTTTGAAGGCAACTTTAAAAATTAATGATTTTCCCTAAAGGAGACCTTTTCTTAAAGTAGATATCTTCAGTAATGCTGCCTTAGTTAAAAACAGGAAAAAAAAAGACTGTATAGAATTGGTGAAAGAACATGAATATTGAGTTACTACTTTCTGGAAAAGGATGGAAAATGGAAAACCTTGTACAATTACCTTGTAGAAGGTAATTAAATAAGCTGCTTTTATCATTCTGCACAAAATTTAACTGCTGTCTCAGTGACCTTTAGAACATTAAATCCAAATCATAAAGGAGATGATGTGGGAATCATAAGAAAAGCAGTATCAGAAAGAGATTTCACATTTTTCTCTTTGAATCAGAGCTACTGGTCTGTTCTTGCAGCTGTGTACTGTGATTTGTCCATTGCATTCTGTCTCAAATGGAATTGAAACAAATATTTTAGTAATTATCATGTTCCTTTAGTCAACTGGCAATGACGGTGACCACTCTGAGGAGAAATACACTTCTTTATCTTTTTATCTTACAGCCTTCAACACTCTTCCAGCACAAAAGGCAGCTTTCATTTTAGAGTAAACTGCATGGCTGTCTTATGTAGGTGGGACTTTCTGTAAGTTATGCTTGTCACAACTTTTTAAAAATGGAGGTTATCTACAGTAGGATTGATGTGAAAATCATGATGCGTAGAAGGAAGTACCTTGATTAAGAACTCCAACATCAAACTGAGAAGACAGGTCAAGGTGTTTTCCTTGCTAATGAGAAAGAGAGAGACTTCATCTCTCTTTGCTGCCTATTCAGTCATACCTGGAGATATTCCCAGATAACATATTGGGAAAACATATCTAAAGGCAAGTATTGCTGTAACTGGAAAAGTTCCAGAAAATATCAGGGTTTGCATTCATTCTCAACTTCCAATTTTTTTAAGCTATTGCTCCTGTCCACTAAACAATTTTTGTTTAAATTTTCTTGAAAATTTTCTTTTCCCATAGCTTGGACAGTACTTGTGGCTATTATACCAACACATGAGGGGTTTAGCTGTGATGTTAGACCAATTCCTTTTGGTTGTGCTAAGAAACAGCTCATATTGGGGACTTCATTTTTGCACATGCTTATCATAAAATACATATCCATATCAGCTTTTCTGAGATATGATGATTGCATATTTGTTCCACTTGAACTTAGAAATCCAGGTTGTGCCCCAGATCTAATCAATTAAAGCTGTGCAGAAGTAGAGCTCAAGGAGGTAACATGGAGACACTCAGACATTAGCCAAAATAACAGTATCTTGACAATCATTGCATCTGGAAATATTAATTTTCAAGATATGCATTATCCAGTTCTTTTTCAAAATGGTATTTACAGCTACTTAAGAATATTGAAGATGGCAGTGAACTTAACTAAGATAATTAGTACATGTATTTTCCTGTTGAAAAGACAGAGAGGCTGTTCACAGCATGGCTTTGCTTGTTTTGGTCTGCAGGCTTTTCTTTTCAGGGGACTTAATTTTATAACTTCTTTATTTTAAACAGATCTTAATGCCACAAAAACATTTGTGAATGTAAAAGCCAGGTACAATGCTTGATAGTTGCTGAGACCTTAACCAGTAACACCACATCAACTGGAATTAGTTGATATTTTGAATATGACACCTTTTCCCAGTCCAGTGTAGCTTTTTCTTTGCATGCTTCTCACAGTTACCTGTTCTTCTAAAAATGTCAGGACTATGAGGATTGTGCCAGCCTTTTCTACCTAAAGCAGTTGATGCTTTAGTTATTTCTTCTTACCATCAGTTCCAGCATACTGCTGTTAACAGTCAGAAATTCAGATTACAAAATAGGCATTTGATTTTTGATTTGATATCAAAATATATGCACATCTTTTAAAAGGCAAATGGTGCTTATGTAGCTACAGTAACCAGTGCAGCATGAGGCAGAGAGATAGCTTGCTCAGGAGGGGAAGGAACTGAAGAGGGGAATGAAAAAGTAGTAATTCTTCTTTCAATGAGTAAAAATGCATTTTTAAATATAAGCTTTAGAGAAAAAAAAAAATGGTAGCACTCATGCACTTTGTAGGTGAGTTGTACTCTTTGTTGTCTAAACATCAAGAGGGATCAAAGATATTCAGAAATTTATGTTGTTCATTTCTTCTTAACCCTATCCAATGCTGAGACATGATTTATTTTTTTCAACCACAGTTTCAGAACACTGGTGGTAGAAATAATTGAACTTTTGTTACATTTGTTCCATTTGCAGGAAGTCACCCTTAGTCAGGTCTGGTCTTCAGGCATTCCCTTAATTCAGATGCATGTAACATCACATTACTGGACACAGCTGAAGCTCCTGGCCTCCACAGCATGTATGACAAGATCAGATTAAACCAATTTTATTATACAGCTGCAGCTTCAAAGTTTGTGACCTGTTACAGTGCTTGTAGTAACTTTGCTTTTACAGTAAGTTAAAAATGTGTGAAGTGAGCAGGAATTAGCTGTATTTTTGGAAGGCTTTCGTTTTAAAGGAAAAAAAATCCAGTTACTGTTCATTACCTCAATACCAGAGAATTAATTTGGATTTCTGTGAAACTAAGCCATATTGGCCGCAAACAGAAATTTGTTCTTGGAAGGATAACAACAGCCAGCCTGTTGCCCTTGTTTACACTGTAAAAGGTACATAAAAAAAGAGGGAATTGCATCCAGCATGCACTCCGTGTAATTAAAACATAAAAAGTACTGCTGGTTTGGCTTTCATTCTAAACAAATGTCAGGGCAAATATTCAAAACTAAGGGGAGCCAAGCCGAGGCTGCAAAAATCTTTGCTGTCAAAAATCTCTGTGTGAATTAAGATGACAGTTTTGGCAATTTCATTGCACCCTTTCTGACCAAAAGAATTCAAACATTTGTGCTTCTATCTACACCTGGATCCAAGCCCCCACTGGCTTAGGTGATGTGTATTTCAGAGGTGCTTAAAATCCATATGAGTTGCAGCCTACTTCTCGAGCCTGTTCATTTCTCTGCACATTTGTGGTGGTGGTTGTGTGCTCGAGACTGATGCTGTCAATAGCCTGAAATATGCTGTCTCTTGCTAGCTTAATGCAGCAAATCTGAAATTTGCCTTGGGCAAAGAATGAACATACAAATACATAAATGAATTGGCAGATTTTTTTTTGTTTTATATTATCCCTGAGAGAAGACAGAAAGCTCATGCGTTACCAAGGACACAAATCTTTAGAGCTAAATGCATCCAGATAAGGGCATGTAAGTATGGTGGAAAATATTTGCAAAAGCAGCTGAAGAAAGTTTGCTGCCAGGCTGTCTTGCCATGTAAACCATTACTCAGGCTGAAAGGATCTGTGCTTTGGAAGATAGATTTACTAAAGTCCTTCTATTTGTTATCATTGCTTTGTAGACATTTTGAAATTCATCCCAAGAATGTATGTCTTAAGAGTTAACTTGCTGAGGGGTATGTATGCATGCATGCATATATATACACACACATGTATCTATTTGGACAGTTTTTGAAGTGTAGATATTTAGAGAAAGAGATTCTGAAGAGGGGGTGGAAGCAGAGCATCTGCAGGAAGAGCTGTGTTTCCTTATGCACTGCTTTGAGTTTTTTGTCCCGATTTAAAATAAAGAGGAGGAGAGAAGCTCTCCAAAGGTGTTTGAAGAAATTGACCAGTGCTCACTTTTATTGTTAAATTTTTAAACCAACTGCTTCCTTGCTTAAATACTATAAGGACGATCATTTACTTTTCAGGCAAATTGCCTTGACTAGGTCTTGGGTGACACTTCCTCATGGACTGTGCAGAGCTCGGGATCATCTAACACAAAACCAGAGACCTGGAAGGTTGTTAAGGACTCTGGCTCTCCTGTTAAAAGTTCCCCAGGATCCCCAGGTCATTGCTGTCATATTTGCATACCTTGTTCTTAAATAAAATTCCTATGTAGCTTTGCTACACAACTTGTTCCAGCGTTTAAATGTCACTGTTGTAGGGCAGAGGAAGGAGAGTTCTACATTGTTTGTGTCTAAGCTAGGCCTGTTCTTCTTCAAGTTATTGTGACTTACCATCCTCAATGGACATGAAGAATGATTAAATGCCATTTTCTGATATCAGCTGTTGTCTGATTTCTGACATTTCATTTGATTTGCCTGTCTATCTTAATTCTCCTAATTTCCTGACTAAATAAACAAGAATTTTTTGCCTCTCTGTGTGTGACATAGTTTGTCACAAAAGCTATGCTTTTAAAACCATGTGGTAGTTTTCTTGTTCTAAAACTCTCCAGTTTGCTGTATTTTTCTTGAAGTGCAGTGGTAAAACTGGATTCAGTGTCTAATAGCAAGGAATAAAGGAAAACAGCTCAGTTTCATGTCTTATACTGGCCTGCCCTGGAATTATATTTCTTTTCCTTTTGAAATAATACTGTTCATTTCCAAGTTTAAATCTCATAGATTCTCAAAAGATGCTTAACATGTTAATGCTATTTTTCCTTTAGCATTGCTGTCATGCTTTGAACATTTTCCTGAGTTTCATCATTAGAATACCTCTAGACAAATGATGAAGATTATTGTAAGTGGCAGTTGTTACCTGCAAATGAATTACAGCCTCTGCAAATTAAGTGTCATCAGCCAATTTGAGAAATGTGTTTCTGTATTTCACTTTTCCAAATAAGGCTGTTATCCTAAGCGCTCAACTTAGTATACAGAGCTCTTTGAAATGCTTCATTGGACTATATTATTTCAGTTTGATAGAAAAAAAAAATCACTGGTTATCTCTGAATAGCTGAATATTCAGACTGAATAGCTTTACACAGCCATATCATACAAATTTTAGCCAGATTGTTTCCCTGATTTACTAGGGAACTTACTGCAGCTCCTGAAGGCTAACTCAGAAGCCATAAGCTGAAATGTATTAAAGCTACTTCTTGTTGCCTATCTGCATGCCCTTCAGCCTGACAAAGAGATAAACATGAGGTTTGACATGATTCAATTTCCATTTTCTTATTATCCTACACTGTTTAGAAATGGACTTTGATAATGTTTTTCTGTGCTTAGTGTGGACGTTGAACTTACTAACTTTAAATTTTCTGGGTACTCATTTCCCTGTGAAAAATGTGTGTATTTGCTTAGGGGGTTTTGTTTTCAGACATAATCAATAGTGCTTCAGAAAATCCTTTACATGAAATCCACTCCCAAGCACGTAGCTCATTCTTCTTTTCATAAACTGTTGTGACTTACTTGGGTGAACTGTACATTTCACCTTTACAGCCTGTTGAGTAGCATAAGCAAGCATAAGTAGGCCTTTTTCTGGAAAAGCTCTGTTTGTTAGTCAAGTATAAAATTTGTGAGAATGAGAAATGAAAGCTGTTTCTTAATGTATTACTTGGAATTTTCAAGGGAGGATGCATGTCTCCATTAAAAGCTGGTACAGGTGAAGCCAAAGGTGAAGCCAAATTTGACATTTGCTGCCTTGAAGTTGGCTCATTTTTGGGTTGGGTTTGTTTTGTTTTGTTTGGGTGGTGTCATTGTTGTTTGTTTGGGGCTTTTTAATTTTTTGGGGGGGATGTAGTCTCAAAAGTGATAAAATTTGGTTTCATGGCAATGCTGGCCTAGGCAATTAAGGACTGGGAGGTGAAGGGAAGGACTGTAAGGGGAGAAGCAGGTGGCACCATCCTGCCAGCTGATGCTGAGCTGTCCTGAGGGACATTCCCTTCTGATCCACTCTTCCCCACCGTCTCCTGTCCATTTTCTTTCCATCTCTTCCTTTACATTTACTGCACCAAATTTCTGGAGTTATTGAGGCAGCTCTTTCTTGAAGAGACCTTGTTCCTTCCTCTTAACATTCTCTTGGCTCCCTGTAGATGGGACAGTTTTCCTATCTCTTCCCCAAAACAGGGTGGAGGAGACTTGCTTTCTTATTGTGACTGAGAAGACCTCAGCTGAAAGCTGAGGGAATTATTCTTCTTGGTGGTCACCAGCTACCAGATGAGTATTTCTAGGGCAAGGGATGTAGTTCTATGTCTGTTTGTGAAATTAGGCAAATGTCTGCTCTTCTGCTGGGATTTAATGTAAAAATGCAGTCCTTTTTACAAGAACTTCACTGTTTTCACATTTTGGATTTACTTACAACAATGGAATATGAAATGTTTTTGTTAGGAATGTTTACAACTATAGTCTTCTGCATCTATTCACTTAATTCCTTTTTGGCTTTTGAGAGTATATGTGTATTTTTTCATTTTTTTCTAATGCTGGTAATTACCATTGAAAGCACTTGCTGAAGAATGAAGTCTCTCTAACCATAGAAACATAGAATTTAATATTATCCAAGAAAATGTGTTATCTGCGTATGATTCTTGTTTAGAATTTTGGCACTGGTAATTAAATTATTAAGTTGGGTATTGGAAATAATTTTGCCAATTACATGCTAGTTTGATTTTTTTCCTATCTCTGTCATCTGAATTTGTCTATTTACCTGATTCAATTCCATGTTTTCCATGTCATTCACATGTAATGGGGCTAAGCCCTATTTACTCAACAAAGACCCTGTAAACTAATATTGAACCAGTTATCAGTGTTTTAAACAATCCTGTGTGACTTCACTGGAGAAATGGGGTGTGCTACAAGTTTCAAATATGATACCAATGCTGATTTCTTTACAACTATGTTAAGAACAGCTGATCTCCAGTAGAAACCACCCATGTTGGGCATTTCCAGCAATAAAGCCATCATAACATTACTGTAAAATGTTTAATATTAGTGCAGTCCGGAAAAATAAAATTTCCTGTAAGCTGGTAAGAGGAATAAATTAGCTCTGTGAATGTGAACTGCTAAATGGTTGCAATTCCACTGGGAAATCTTGCTGCTGAGAACTGCTTCACAAGGATGACTTTTCTTTTTCCCAGTGTAACCCAGGCTGTGAATGGCTCTTCTTTGAGCAACAGCATTTATGTGTTGCCTTATGGGTATGTGTTCACAGAGATATGAAGAATAAACATGAAGTTATGCAGTTATTGCAAAGTTGCTACAAGGAATTAGTTAATAAATAACATAAGAAATTAATAATTAACTGCCTTTTCTTACGTCTTCCTGATCTTTATTCTGGTACTTCACAGGAACCTGGTTTATCTTCCATCCCCACTTATCTAGTCATGCTTTCTCTTTCATGTTTCCTCTCACTTTGCTTTGTTGCCACCACTCATCTGTGAGTGTATGGTGTTTGCAGGCATTGCCAAGCAATCCTGAGGACTATTTCAACTAAAGCACAAATAAAGGATAGTTGCATCTTTGTCCTTAAACTAACCATTTAATCAGTAGTGTGAGTTAGTAGGGACACTGTAGAAAGAAAGATGTCAAACCTCTAGTTTCAAAGACACAATGTTGTTTTCTTCATTAATAACACTGATTCCAGATACATTCCTAAGTACAAATTACTTCAGGAAAGCTCATGATTTTTTTTGGTACTGTTTTGCAGAGGATTTCCCAAGAAAACAGGCAGGACTGCTAGGATAGCGTCAGATGAAGAGATTCAAGGGTCAAAGGATGCTGTAATTCAGGATCTGGAGAGAAAACTTCGCTTCAAAGAAGACCTTTTGAACAACGGGCAACCGGTATAAAAACATAAAATACCCTGGGGAATGGGAGTGAGTGAGGGTGGGCACCATTGGTAGTTTCTCAGCTGTGCTACATATAAAATAATTGTTGTAGATTGCTTTTTATGTATTTATAATTTTTAATTGAACTTTCAAAACTGCATTTCCAAAAGGAATTATACATTTTGTTCTATCATTCCTTCTCCTATTTGACAACTTTACTTGGACTTAACAAAGCAATGGAGGTCACCAAAATGGTGAATTTGCATAAGAAGCCTGCACAGTCTGTACCTCCATGACTCTTTGAGCCCCAAGGACCATTTGCTTTCGACTGTTCATTACTGAGTGGACGAACATGCACAGCTCTGATTCAGTCCAGGCTCATTCTACCTTGTGCCCAGCCACTGGATGATGGGGGAAGCAGTAGGTGGTAACTGGACATCAGAGGAGATACAAGGCAGTTCATCATGGAAAACAACCCAGTAGGAATCAGGCATCATTAGGTTCTGCAGCTGGGGGGGCTTCTTTTGACTGATAGAATTGTAACCAGTAGAACAGAAATAGCCAATAGTACTAACTTGCCGACTCAAGGGTTAATGACCTGCTTGAGGATTCAAGAAATGAGGTAAAATGAGCATACCAAGTAATGGAAATGCACAGCCACAAAGAGCTCTGTTCCTTTTTATACCCTTAAGACACACATGAAAGATAAAATACCAAATTCTTCCTGCTCAGAGTTGATGAGAAGCAACTTTCCTAAGAAGTTTTTACAGTTATTAAGACACTATCTTTGAAGCAGGAATTTCTTTTAAGAGGAAAGTAATTTTTAAAATGTAAACTGTCACCCCTCTTTTGTCAATAAAATATTTTTTAAAAAATCTGAGTACCTTGGGATGCCTTTGTGTCACTTTGAAAGGAAGTGGAATTTTACATTTCTCAGAATAATGGCCAGAATTTTACTAAGTTTGCTTCTAGGTCTGAGCTGTGAACTCTGGTGGTGTAGTTCAAGCAAGCCCATTGAGTCAGACTGTCTATCAACATTGCTCGATTTTGGTTCTTAATAAGGTCAATGGAGTGAAGTAGGGAGAATGTTAAGAGTGCCTGCTGCTTCTGTTACCTTTCTCCATTGGCTGTGCAGCATTTGGCAGTTTTCTGTAGCAGTTAAGCAAAATCACTGCCATAGTGTATTAGTTCCTGTTTTTTCCAAGGAAGTGGGCTGAGAATGACTGTCAATGCCTATTTTGGAAAGTGAGGGAGATGTTTGGCCTGGACAAATGAATGGAATGTCCTGAGAATGCCCACATGGCCCAAGGTATTAAAAAAAAAAAAGACCAACTGTGATCAGATGATGTGGGAGCTTGAACTATATAAACTCTGTTTTAGTGCTTGCCTTGTGGCTTTTGCCTTGCAGATTCCTGTCTTGGGTAAATTCTGTATGTGTAATCATGAAAGTGGGCTCTTGGAGTGACTGCAGAAGAAATATAAGTGAAGAAAAGTTCATGATTTCCTTAGATGCTTGTAGCCGAGGCAACACTGCTACCTAGTTGTCACGAGTTTCAGCCTGCTGGTTTAGCTGCAATATGACATTAAGACAAGAATAAATTACATGAGTTTTTTTTTTAAGCGTACATGCAGTATGCTTCTAAATATTTACAATTTCCATTCTTCATTCAGTTTTCATTTTTCTCCTTCAATTAGGTGTTTCACCATGAAATTGATTTGTCTTCCACAAACTTGCATTTTTTTGCAATGTTGATTTGTAAGAAAGTGTCTGAAATACATTTGTAAATGCAGGAAGAAAACTAATAATGAAATGATTGGCTTATGCATTAAGATTTGCCTTTAATTTGTTTTCTCAGTGTAAATTGTCTTTTATAAGCTGTCTTCTAAATTTCTGAAAGAGTAAGAAGAAATAGAAATTTTAAAATCTTGAAGAATACATTTTTCTGTATTTTGGACAAAATATTCAAGTAGAGTAGAATCTCCTTATCATTTTGTGGCAGTGTTTTCTGCCTTGTGGTTCTAATGTGAAAACTGAGCAGAATGACTTGGATAAGATTTGGGATGATTTGATATGCCCTCTTCTGATGGCCATGATTTAAGCAGTTCCTATTGCTCATTCCTACCCAAGTTCCTGGCATGAGGATGGAAACAAATGGCAGAGTCAGTGTAAGGGTTGCTTAAGCCAAAAGAGCCACTTGTAATACTAAAAAAATGCATTGCAATCTGTGGTAGAAAATTTCTGTTAGAAACATATTGCTGCTCTCTTTTATCAACATTACTTTAAGCATTGCTTACTGTGTACTGCTTTGTCGTTGGAGAAATACTATTTTTTTTCTTTCTTCTTCTTCCCCCTCATGTCCTTTTTATTTTTTGTTCAGAGATTAACATACGAGGAAAAAATGGCTCGTCGATTGCTGGGAGCAGACAGCGCTGCAACTGTCTTCAACATACAGGAACCAGAAGAAGATCCTGCAATACAGGTGCCACATAACTCTACAATTTCACAGGAAAAAAATGCCTTTCAGCTTTTCTTTTTTGCTGACTATGATTGTCATTAAAATAAAATCCTACATAAGACACTAAATATATACAGGATAGGAGAGTTATTGATTACAGAAGCTATATGTTATCTGTTAGTGAAATAACCTGGAGGATCACATGTCCATTGCTCAGTTTTTCCATAAGGCTGAGACTTCTCGAATATCTGCTTTCTGCTTTAAACTGTTCTGTTTATCCTCTTCTGTCCTGACCTTTAAGTCTCTGAAGGCAGAAAGGCATCTCCTATCTTGAAACCATCTTCTCTTTATTTGTGTAAGAGGCACTTTTTGGGTGCAGATCAAAACCACAACAGAAAGTCTGCTTGAAAGGCCAGGTACACATTCTCCATTGTTCAGATGCCAGGGCTGCTATTCAGAAATGTGTAGCATTCGTTTGCTTATGGTGCTGCACAAAGCACATTCTCCTGATAAAAACTGAGGAACTGTCATAGATATCTCTTGGTCTTCTTTCTCCTCTTGATCTTTTCTTCTACCCTTGCAGGAAGCTCGCTCTGTTGGTGCTTCTGTAGTGAGTCCCATGGATATTCAAAAGGTTATCATTTTCACCTTTTTCTGTCTTGTTTTTTTTTTGTCTGTTTTTCTTTCTGTCCCCTTTCCATTCTGCTGTTCTTGGTTAATAACAAGAGGTCTTCTAGCATTAATAACTGTGGAGAATTGGACTGCACTCCATTTATGAAGATGTTCAAGTTGTTCTGGAAGCCTGTGTGAGTGCAGACAGTTTAACAGCAATCATCGTGTGCTCCACTATCTTTGTGCTGTAACAATAACATACACTGACATGATACTAACTGTCATATACTTCATGGTTTACTTTTATGGTGCACTTCAGGAAACAAAGAAATTTTAAAACTATCTGCAGCTTACAAGGTATTCCTCTGCTCTTCCATTTGTTGTATCTATCGAGGGTTATGATTAGTTCTGTAACCAATGGCAGAAGCATGTCATGTCATTCTCAGACTAGGGGATGGGGGTGTGAAAGGATACTTTGCATGAGATGCATGTTCTTAAATACAAGAGTCAGAGACAATGGCCAAAAGCAATTTGAAAAAGTGTCTGAATTTCTGCTGATTCCAAGCAGGAATTCTGCAAAGTAACAGTTCAAGAAAGCAAATAACAGTGTACATCAGTAAATTATAACAAATTCAACAAGTCACTCGATGAACCTTTCTGCTCTTCTTGCTATATCTTCAATACAATTACAGTAAATTTTGTTTCTAAGGGAGGATCCCACACAAAGGGAATCATAGCAACAGGAGTAAAGGGAAACAACTATCATGGACTGCCACTGTTGCAATTTTCTCTTATTTTTGTCCTAATTTTTACATGCAACTGTAAACAAAATAATTTTATCCTTCTGGTTCAGCCTCTGGTAGAGTTCTATGCAAATAGCAGATGTGAACCATATGGTCTTCTAGCCATCTGGAAACAAAACCCACCCTAAATCTGTCTGTACCCTCAAGGAAATATTAGTGTGTTCCTTTTGTCTTTATGAACTGCCCCAGAATACTTGTATTCTTATAGGATTTTTTTTAATGGAAAGAAAGCAACCAATGACTTTCTTTCCCCTTATAAATTAGACCTTAAGACAACATGAAATACAGTTTTTGCCTCATACCAGATGTCTCGATTGTTTCATAGGGAAGCTATTGGAGACATGGATTATAGTGTTTTTCTTCAACAAGATACAGTTTCCTTTTATATGTAAAAACTTAATGGCTTGTTAAAGATTGGTAAAATAAAGAAATCCAAATACTAAGAACATATCTTCCTGAGCAATGTGTTGAAGCTGGACACTAATATCTGCCTCTCATTTGACAGGAATATAAAGTCTCCAGCTTTGAGCAAAGGCTGATCAGTGAAATTGAATACAGGCTGGAGAGATCTCCTGTGGAAGAATCAGATGATGAAGTGCAACATGGAGATGAACCTATTGATAACAGTATGTCACCCTATTTTGAGATAAAGCTGAAGCACTACAAAATCTTTGAGGGAATGCCAGTCACATTTACATGCAAAGTGGCAGGAAATCCAAAGCCAAAGGTAAGAAAAAACAGTAAATCTTTCTAGAACTTCTCTGAAGAGTTCTGTGTTGGTCCTTTACCATCAGGCTCTGGATTCTATGGGCTGTATCTTACAGGAACAGGAGATATTTACGCTTGACAAGAAAATCTTCTATCTAGCATAAACTGCCGAATCTCTTTTGGCACAACTGGAGTTTATCAGTCAAAATCTGGTAAAAAATGCTGCTGTTATGCTTCTGCTCTCAGTTACTCCCTCCTGAGGCTTCTTCTCAATTATTTTACCTGGAAGGAAAGCTTCTGTCATTTTCAGAATTACCTTTTAGGGTACATTTGTGCACAGAATGCAGTGCAATGCTAGAAAGCCCCACGTGAGCTGGCATAGGAGTCCCAAAAGCCACCTCATCTTGCTGGCATGGGTTATTAGTTTAGGCATGGTAACATGCTAATGCAAAAATATGTGGGTTTTAGTTCAGAAGCCAGCATGGTATCTCTCATTCTTCAGCATCTACACACACTAACAAGACTGGGTTTTACTGGAATGTAGAAGGCGGCGTAATAAAATACCATAAGCTCCCATATATCCCAACAGCAAGATGAGACATGATGGTGAGGTTTTAATGATGAACTTCTGAGGGAGGGTTGGGCTTGGGAAGCATTTCCTTGTAGCAAATGTAAAAGTACCAGCTGCACAATGTCAGTAGTCTGGAAGAATGCCCTCCTTGGATAGGTTGCATACAACCATTTCAAAAATTGCTTGGCAATCAACTGACTGATTATGCAGCAGGCAAACAGCAGCAGCTTCTTCAACTCCCCTGCCAAAGCCAGTGTCTTCCCTGGGAAGTTCTCACAGCTCTCACAGTGACCTCTTGTGGACAGGGGCTCTTATCTTCTTAGACAAGATCAGTGATGCCTTGTCTGATACATAAGATCTTCACAGAAGCCCTCACATCCAAATCTCTCATCCATTGTAGGTTTTATGGGTACTCAGGATTTCAAACAGAGAGAAATGCAAGTGACTTTATATGCCCAATGATATATGTATATGATAATGTACAAGCTGTTAATTTAAAAAAAAAGGACTTTATGACGTAGCAGAGGAAGAACAACAGAGAACTAGGGCTACATCTGCATCAGCAAGGAGTGCCGACCAGAAGAAGAAAATCTCTAGAATGAGATCTCCACCCCTACACACATCAGAAGGTTTTACTCCAGGCTAGCTCTAATCTCATCCCACAGACTGAAGCAGATGCACACTAGATGAGTTCTTGGAGCACACTTTCTGGCTTAGTTTCATCTGAAAGGAATCCAGGTCTGTGCTCCAAGAGCACAACATGATGTGAACCACTGCAAAGTAAGCGGGGTAGATCAGTATACTTCTATCAGAAAAGCACTCCTGCTTCAAACTGAAGACACAGACACAGACTGGGAAGATAAGCCCAGTCTGACTGAAACCAAGCTTTTCATGTCCAGCCTTACTTCTGAGATGACCCTGGGTAAGAGTCTGTTGTGCTGAACAAGGGTGGGATGCAAATGGGTCTGTTGCTGACAGAAGTGCAGTGTGTGCAGAGATATTCTTTCTGCCTGAGGCTTATGACTAAGTTGCTAGATGACCTGTTATGAGTCAGCCTTAGTCAACTTCACCATTCCCTAATTTCCAGTTTCCAATTAAGGTGTAGTTTCTCTCTCTGATTTAAGACAGATGAAAGGGGATGTCTTCTTTCCCTCACTAGGGTGATAAGGATTGCACAGCCAAGAAGCCACATTCCTAGCACTTCCCCTAAAGCCTGCCTTACAGAGAAGTATCTGATGAGAATGCCTTGTGATTCACAGCCATGTTCTGTTTCCCTGCAGTGTCAAAGCGTGCACATTAAGAAGGGATTTGCTCTTGCACCTGGAACTCTGGCCCTTTGTTCCATTCACTTGCAGATCCTTTGTGTAATTTGTTAAGTTGCTTGGATGGAACCAATATCAATCCTGTTATATGGCTGCTTGTTAGCCAGGCTTCACAAATGTCCAAGGCCCTCTCCCCCTCATCTGCCAGAGCATTCCAAGACAGCGGTTTTGAAAAGCTCAATGGCTGAGGGCTGCCCTTCTGCTGTCATTTGCTGAAGCTGGAAGTGTTGCTTGTGAATAATTTTTTTACTCTGGCAAATGAAAAGCTGGAAATAATTTACTAACTTGAAGCTCCTCCCTTCTAAGTATTCTGTCAGGTCTGCCAAGGAATGGCTTTGGGAAAGACTGTAGTGTTTCTAAAATCTGGCATTGATTACAAGGGATTTTTCTAAGCAGAGTTATTGGCTTGATTATTTTTTCCCCTGAACATGCCATGTAAATTGAATACTGATGTGCAAATTCTGTCTTCATATGTATGACTTTAAATCTGAGCCTACTCTTTGTTATAACCTTTGGTGTAATGTAAAACTATTTTCTCATTGAAATGAGAAACCTGTGGTGCTACAGGAGGGACTATGGAATACTTCTTTTTAAGGGATTATTTCTCCTCAGAATTAGGACAATGCCATACAAGAGGTTAATTGAAACACCAATGTTACATAGATCTCATACTGCTCACTCTTCACATGGCTGAATATCATTCTTGGTGATTAAAAATGCTTGTGCTGCTCAAGATCAAACCCCTCTTTGTGCTGTGTATACCATCATATTCCTAGTCATTGCACACTGGTTTCTGAAAATCTGGTGCAAATAAAAGCAATCCAGATGCAGTGTTCAGTGCTTACGTAGTTTAATGCTACATTTATGGAAAGTTATCCTAGAAAGAAAATATTTCACTGCAAGGACCATTGTCTCCTGCAGTGGTGCTCTTTTACTTATTAACTGCATGGAAGATAAAAGTAATATTAAGAATTTATTGCTCATATGGGATGCCAATGCTTTTAAACTCAGTTGATATAAGTTTTGGACAACATATACATGATGTTTGGATAGCTGGTTCAGTTAATATTTGTGTGTATTTCCATGCATGTCTCCTGATATTTCTGATAAGTGTACTCTTATTAAATAGTTACTACTTAATGCAGTAGATTTCCAAGCAACATTATGACACATGTAAAGCATGCAAGTTAAAACTCATTTTTTGCAGCAATGTTGTTTTAGCACCCATTAGCATGTGTATGTAAGTGATCAAATATCTCTTACATCTCCAGTAAGTGCTCTGTCAGCAGACAAGAAGATGACTAAACCTTTTGTTCAGGCCACAGAGCCTCTGCAAGGCTGCTGACAGACAAAATGGGAAACAAGTATAACCAGCTATTGAGGAAATGAAATCATTTCAACTTACGCATAATGCCTGTTAATATAAAAATCATACACAGTGATAAATGTTAAAGGAAAAATTTCACTGATTAACACCAAAAAGTCCTCCGTTTTTTTTTTGTTAAGTTCAAAAGTATACCCTTAACTTTGCCCCAAGTGAGTGAATTTCAAGCTTTGAAGCATTGGCACATATGAAGAACCCAGCAGATTAAACTCCATCAGGAATGGAATTGCACATTGCTCTGTCACTTCATTTTTTACTAGAGAGCCAGCACCCTTTCCTCACTCTTAAGACCTAAATTCCCACTTCAAGAATGAGCTTGAGCAAAATGTGTGTTTTCCTCATGCTAAATAGTCCCAGCAGGACCAGGACAAATACAGTTGTACTTTGAATGACTTGGCCTCCTAAAAATGATGTAGGTATCTTCACAAGTGTCTCAAATGCTGAACACAATGATGTTATGTGTGTACACATTTCAGAAACAACAAGTAAATAATGTTCTACTTAAATATGGATTTGGGCAGCTGAGTACAGCCTTCCTAGTATAACATTTTTCAGATATTCCTCTGTGTGTGTTCATGCATACAACATTTACTTTTGATTCCAGCAGATATCAGTTTGGGATTTTACTTTATTATTATAATGTTTAAAAAAAAAATCTCCTGAAAGCTAGGTCAATTTTTTTTTCCCTTCAAGTTTGAGGCACTAAAAGTACATTTTTTGTGTGTAATTCATGGATTACTGTAGGATATTATCCTGCATACATCACTTTTTTGGCTCACTGAAAGTATATCTTGGGTCAGCCAGAGAATAAAATTATGTATCAAAAGTACTGGAAAAGCCCTCTGTTTGATAGCCAGTGTAAGTGTTCTGTGCAGCTTGGAGCTGTGCTGGCATGCAGTTATTAAGGGATGTCCACGTGCTGCTTTGCTTTGAAGTATTTCCTATGACTTTGCAAAGCTGTCCACTTGCGTAGCTGGCCTGTCACACCGGGGTGGCATTGTTAGGTTCAATCATGTCACTACACTGAGCTGCTCACTGCCAGCTGAGCAGCTCTGTCCCCTCTGGCACTTTGGTCCAGTCCACTCAGCGTAATGGATATGAGACAAAACGGGTGTTTCAACAGTGAGATCATTGCTTCTATTTAATTCATCGCTGAATTAATTAAGCCTATCATTGTCTTGGGTTTTTTATTTATGTTTTTATTTTCTGAAAAGAGAGCAAAAGCATTCTCAAGGTTTTTCTGCAGCTTTTTCAGATTTAGGCAAAATAAATGTAAAGTTAGTGATCTCTGAAATCAATAATCTCTTCTTTGTAATGACATTTAGTTTCAGCTCTTGAACTGTTCAGCCCTTATGCACCTGTACGTTCTGTTGGAAATCGTTCAGGCCGTTGTTTCTCTTTGGACCACTGATAATCCTGTAACTGTTAGTGAAAGTGATTCATAGAATGAGGAGTTGATCAAAGCAGTTTTCTTTTACTACCTACAGAGAGTGTTTCAGCAGTTAGTTAGTGCTATTTATGTTTTTGATATATTTATGATATTTTTAGCAGTTTGTTAGTGCTATTAAATGAGAAATTATGGATGAGAAATTATGGCAATGAGCACTCACCTCTTACCAGCTGTGCTTTGCTTTTTTTCCTGTAGATTTATTGGTTTAAAGATGGGAAGCAAATTTCTAAACGGAGTGATCACTACCAAATTCAAAGAGAACCTGATGGAACTTGCTCACTGCATACTGCAGCCTCCACCCTGGATGATGATGGGAATTACACTATTATGGCTGCTAACCCACAGGTAAATGAAGGTTTGGCTCCAGAGCAAACATCCTTCTGAACATAAATCTTCAGAAAACTATCTCATCTCACATATGCATGATTTAATTAAATGGTGAAGTCACCATAAAATATGCAAGTTAGATTTCTGTTTTCATCTTGCATCAGTAGGGTGGGACCTTTCTATTTCCAAGAGATTAGCAACTCAACAGTAGTTTTTTTCCTATGGTTTGAGGTTTCAGGGGGAGGGGTATCATTTTTTAATTAGTCTTACACTAGTTGTTTCAGCTGATAACATCTCAGTATTCTAACTGAGCATGGCTAGCACATATATATAAAGGGAGAAAAAGATCCCGTTTACCAGAAGTAACCCAGTCCTTTCTTTTGTTCACCCTACTCACTGACTGAGGCCAATTTTTTTAAATGAGTGGGAGTATATCACACCTCAACATGCTTACATCAGGCAAACTGCAAGTCTGTAAGGCAAAAAAAATTTAGCACTATTCTGTAACAGTCCTGTGTTCATCTTAAACAGCTCTTTCCTGAAACACAGAGTGTTACTGGTTTAGCAATGCCATTTTTTCTTTGCAGATTTAACACAAGAATTGATGTACACAGCAGAAGCCCACTAGTTCATTAGACACAGCCAAACTTATAGATCCTTTATCCTATGGAAGTAGCTTTTTCAATCTACTTTTCCTACACCACAGCAAATTGAGGGGAAAGAGTTGCATGTGAGAAACCAAAGCAGTAACATAACTTTTGGGATGTAATGAATTATTTTCTTCTGTAGTGCATCTTGCCAAGACTAGGCCCACAAGCAGAATCACACTAGAATAACAAACTGGATCACTGAGTTCAATCTGAGCAGGAGTGTTGTGCTCTGTTATGCACGTTGCTAGGTTACTCAGCGTGATGCTGCCATTTTTGTCAGCTTGTCAGTCCTGCTCATACTGCAGAGGGCTTGGGAATACCAGGGGTTGTGCACACAGGCAACACACAGAGAGCAGCTTTTGGGTAGATTCTATGAACTGCAGTGCTTAAATATGGGTGGTTTAATTATTATTTCTACATTTGTAGAAAAGTAAAGCACATAAAAGAAATTTTAATGAAATAGCATAAGGCCATGGAATTGTTCAAGCTGGGAGCTTTTACACATAGATGACATTGTTACCAATACTTGGTACCACTTAAGTTGTGAAATTTCACAACAGGTTTAAAAATATGTGCATGCTTAAGGTAAGAAATGCTCCTGTTCATCTTCCTCTAAGTGTTGTCTCGGTGCATGCACAGAGTTTCACTGTGTAGTGTTACTGTGTGATTCAAAGTCTTGGAGAACTTGAACAAACTGCCTTTGTGTTTGGGCAGTGTACTCTGTCCCTGAATATTTACAGCCTGCTTTGGAGCATTTGTTGTTCAGGATAATGTTCATTCAATGACACAACAGTGACCCAGGTTACCAGTTCTGGTCATGATGGCACTACTTTGTTAGTGGATTTTTGGATGTACTAAAATGAGCTGGGTTTGTGTGGTTCCAGCTTGGAGCTTGAAAAAGCAGCTTTGTTAAATGATAAAATTCTGTGCTTGTGCTTTTTTCCCCTCTTTGGAGAAGAACCAGAAGCATCTTCCTTTTTACAGTGTAATTCCCAAGCAAACATACTTATCTCTTCCACTATTTGCTTGCTTTTACTATGCATTTAACAGCACAATGGAGGCAAAGAAGGGCTGTGAGTTAATGCACTAGCCTTTCACACTCAAAGATCTGGATTCCAATTCTTTTAAGTCATCCTGAGTGGAAATAATTTTGGCAAAGCCTTCTCAATTCTAATGGAAAGTTGTCCACATCTCAAAGCTATCACAAACTTAGGCAAATTTGGCAGCCTTTCCTTAAGAGAGCAAAGTACATAAATATAAGGGAGCTCCCATCAGAACTCTGATGGACTGGCAGATATTTGCTAGGCTGCTGCTGTGTTTGGTCATTGCTATTGGAATCACCAAACTCTAAAGCAAAAGATGTGTTCTCAGCTGATAGAAATCAGTTTTATTAAAGCAAAGGAATCAGTTTTATTAAAGGATTCAGTTCATAAAAGCTCTGCCAGTCCATGCCATCTCCTGACCTGCACTAACATAATACGATTTATGTGTAAAATGCCTTATTGACAGACCCTGGAGATTGTCCGTGGTAGTTAACACAGCAGGCCCCATTGCCCATGGCATAAAGTGCAGTGAGCTGGAATTAAAGTTCTGACACACCACTGGGGTTTGTTGTAAAATTTGCCATAGAAGTTAATCCAGAGCAAATGGACCCTGGGCCTAGACAAACACAAAACCTTGCCTGGTTTAGGCCTTTAGTTAGAGATCATATCCCTTAACTGAGCTCTTTCTATGAACTCTATGGGCTCACATCGAGTTCTTATTTTCACCTTTCTTTTTATCCCATTCCCTCTGCTTCTTTGCATTACACACCCACAGTCCTCAGGCTGGAGTTCCCTTAGTTTCTAGGACATCATCTCATGAATTACTTCCCACTCATTGTTTCCATCCTCTCCATCCTGTGACTTTTCCAAAATCTTTGGCTTCCTGCTTAATCTTTCCTATCCAAATTCCTTATTGCGCTTTGTGTTTCTATTTGTGACACCATCATGTACTGGAATATGCAGAAATGATCCCAAACTATGTGTATTCATCACCTGCCAGAAAAATATTAATATGCAGTGGTACCCAAAATAGAAATTCATTTGCTCCAGATGTCTTCAATGGTCTTGTAACATAAGGGGAAAAATAAAGCTTTTACACAAGGAATTGCTGTGGGTCTTGCACAATTTTAATGGGTTGTTTTAATGCAGGGATTTTCCTTGCAGGCTAAATGGGTCATGGGAATAGAAGTGGGACACAGACTTCATTTCTAAGGGAACACAAAAGTTGTTGCTATTTGGAGGCTGCTTGTGAGCCTGGTGAATCTGGTTTTTTTGTGGGCTTTGGACAGTTCTGAAAGAACTGTTATTTGCAACCCCACAAGTATTGTGATAAAAATATTTGCCACTTCTATGCTGGCAGACTTGAGTGTGGAGCCCACAGCTTAGAGCTGAAATACAGTGCAAGGCTGATGTGGATGTTGCTTTACTGCTACCAGCCCAGGGAGCAGAGCTGTCATTTATTATGACCACCAGATGCTTTTACCCCTTACAGGGCAGTCTCATCCCAAATCTGTTAGGACTACTGCTTGTGGTGGAAAACCTGCCTTCTAAAACACAAAGTAAAAGAAAAAAGGGGGGCAAATACACCAGAACCATGTTTTATTTATCATTCATTAAAAATACCCTGAATAATCACCAATGTCCATCAGCACAGCTGTGCCTTTCAGTGCAATTCCTCAAACCAGATTCACTCTGCAGAGAGGACCTGTTACATACCTGTCAAATTCTTTTGGCTTTCACAATAATGAGGGATTTTTTGAGTTTTGGGCCCACCAGATCAAGTAGATCAATCCACTTTGGAGACAGCAACTCTTTTGGTAACTAACAACAATCACCATGGGACATCTTCTGCCCACTTGCCACACGCAGAGGAAACCTCCTGCCCACATCAGTAACAGTCATTATGAACTTGGAACTTGATTGCCAGTGCTATTAACAGTCTTTAAAAAAAACAACATGAATGTAGTATAGTCACAGTCATTCCAGTCTGTTCTGTGTTAGATTGGAAGCTGATAAAATAGGAAAAAAACCCAAACAGATCAGGTTGAACAATTATTATTACATATTTTAAGTCTTTTAATGTTCCTTCTCTCTGTCATCCTAACAGGGCAGAGTAAGTTGCACGGGCAGGCTGATGGTTCAAGCTGTAAATCAAAGAGGCCGCAGTCCTTGGTCACCTTCAGGTCAGCCTCACATAAGAAGGTATTTGATGCTTTTTTTTTTTCTTTTAAAAATATGGATTTTGCAAAATAGCTGTGGTAAGGTAAAGAATGTGAGGTAAGAAGACAAGTTAAAAACATGGCATTCAGGAGGAAATGTGACCTCTGCTGTCTGAAATTGCTACAGAACTTGTACACTCAGAAGTATAAGCAACCTCTGAAATGACATGAATTTTAAATATCTTTACATTTCCCTGTCTCCTCCTTTCTCTGTGGTGTTCACTAGTTACTCAGTATCTCAAATTACACTATCAGCTGCTGGGAAGGCTCTTGCCACTTAGGCTTTTTAAAAATATTTCATGTGATTAGGATTCTACCAGGATCCTCCATCTTCTGCAGCTTCTAGGAAGTGTTCATTTAATAACTACATGCCAAAGAGGTTTTTCAGATTTACATTAGAAATATTTTAGTATTTCAGTATTTAATGTTTCAGTTCAGTTTCTTATAAGGAGATATGAGTCAGAGACAAAGTATTAAACTTATCTTAGGTGAGTTTACAGTTTTTCCCATATGAAGCTATGGGTTATGTTTTTGGACCATAGAAGGGAATTTTTCCCTTCAAATAATTTTTTTCCTTGCCTAAAACATTTATGAGGCTGTTTAGCACAGCTTAGACAGCTTTAGATTATACAAAAAAGTTGATTTTGGTTATCAGAACTGTTTCAAGGCAGTGTGAGGGCTCTGGTTTCTGGATTCTGCTGTAATAAGACGTGTTTTGCTTAATGCTTCCAACAGCCACAGAATCTCAATATTGCCCAACTAATATACAGAGTACATGTAATTACACAGTCAGTATACAACCAGGAAAGTACTTCTGTAACAGTTAGTGCTGTACTAGTATGTGATGTAGAACTGCTGCATGTAAAACAGGCTCTCTTCCCCACTCTGGTAGCTATAAAGTGTTAGGAAGTGAGGCTGATTGGTTAAAAGATCTTGTCAGTCTTATTCCTGCATGGAACAAACTACAGCCCTGAAAGCATTTCCCAGCATTTCTCTGAGATGGCCACCAGCTCCCTCTGCAGTGTCACATTGTGTTAAGCCCAAAGCTCAGAGTGCGAGAACAGCACAGAAAAGGCTGGGACCACCTGCTGTAGCATCTCCAGTCACTAATGCACTTAGCACCTTCAGGTAATGGTAAAAATGGAAAGTCCACATTAACCCCTGAAGGGAAAAGGTGCCATGAAGAATCAGGTTTCAGCTGAATAAGTCAGTGCACACGGGGTGACAAAGGGGAAAGATGCTTTAAAAGCAAAT
Source organism: Zonotrichia leucophrys gambelii (assembly GCF_028769735.1). NCBI lineage: Eukaryota > Metazoa > Chordata > Aves > Passeriformes > Passerellidae > Zonotrichia > Zonotrichia leucophrys. Next base: position 19,265,207 of record NC_088173.1, on the reverse strand, counting down.
ATGATGGGAAGGTAGGTAGGTAGGGGTGAAAGCATCAAGCAGCTGCCACTCCTGCAGCTTCCTGAAGGACAAATGTGTGTGTCTCTCTTTTTGTGAGGAACAGAACCTCAGGTAATAGTGGAGGAGGCTCTTTTCAGTCACTCCAAATGCATTCAAAGTCCAAGGCCACTTCTGGCTGGTATTTTATTTTCTAATGGAGACAGGCACTCAGGAAGCTGCTTTGGGTTGGGTGTCCAGTGAGTAATGAATTAGAAAGAAGGGATTTCTGTAGAGCTGTTTAATTAAAATTAGGGCAATTATTGGGGATTCTTATTTCCTGTAAAATAACCATGTGAAGGGCTTATCCCATTATCTTTGCTCTGGAAGAGCAGTTTCTGTAAGCATTCAGCACAGAATCTCTGTTTAGTGAGTTCTCACTACGCCCATCAGAGGGTTCACCCAAGACTGATGAAATGGGAGCACTTAAAACCTTCCTAAGACAGAGTCCTGCCATTGGCTTTTCTAATGTAATATCCCAAATTACTGTTCTCCCATATACTGTGGTATTTGTCATGTCTATTGCCATTGACTTTTGATAAGTAATATTCCTATGGCACTATGATATTATTTCTATAAGATTTTCTGCTTGAGAATAACAAAAATTTGTTTACTTCTTTTATTACAAGTGTAATTACTAGCTTAATGAATTTTATGACTTGTTACACTGTTGGCAGGCTTTTTCCTGAAGTATATTTAATCTCTTACAGATTAAATTTGATAATTTCTGTTCTGGCAGAACTCTGGGGTTCTATTTCACTCTTAATGTATTTTTCTGAAATTTGCTTAGCTGACAAATATCACTTTCTTAGTATCACTTGATGTGGGTGGCCACTTTAGAATTTTCTGATGTGCACAAAGCTTGGACTCAATCCCTTAGATGAGAAGGTGCTCAACAAACATTGTGTCACTTAACTATGGCAGCCAGAGTCCCAAATAAATCATAAAATACATGAGATTTAAAGAAGATTTTAAAACTAAACATTCCTATCACCCTGCTCTCAATTAGGGGATTAATTTGAACTTAATCTCCTTCATTCCAAATTACTGATCATTACCACATGGCCAGTCATAAAGTCTTCTTTATCTTCTAACTCACTGAAATTCCCAGTGCATTGTACTGTACCAATGGAGTGTCCCCTGGACACATTTAGTACATGATGTCAGTTCTGCTGAAACTGATCACATTGCTGCATTGCAACTCCAAAGAGCCCACAATGAGTCCAAGTTATTCCAGTCTTTTGCAATTTGTCATTCCTAGACATCTGAAGCTACTTGGCTCTACTCATTTCATTATTTGTTTAAAACCACAAAATATTTTAGAATTGAAATGACCCTAGTTTCACCTCTCAAGGCAAAGGCTTAAAAAAGTCTGTGATTTTAAGGTAAACTTACAAAGAGGTAGAAATGCAACATCTGTGTTCACAAATTCTTAACTTGTTTTCCATTTTATTTAACATATGTTCCCCCCACACACCTCCCAGTTTTGAGCAGTGCTGCCTTTTTCTGCAGCTGCAGCAATGAGTTGGTGGCTTTCACACTTCTGTGGTGCCAGGTCATCTGTTTGGCTCAGCTTCACAAAACCTTATGAAGCATCAGTTACTTGTGCTTTGTTGGCATCTTATCAACAGGATGCTCATCAATAATGTGGAAGCAGATTTTGCTCAAGCTGTTTGCACGTGCAGCACTCACTGGACTAGATACCTTAATTTCTAGTTGGTCTTGCAGAACTCTTTACTAAACAATATCAGTACACTTTTTCCTTAGTGCTCTCCATCTGCCATCCATCTACCTGCACGAGGCATGTATGTCTCCAAAACTGATCAGGAGCTCACCAATTAAAGCTCAGGTGCTTATGAGCTGCAGTGTTGGACCTACTGAAGTAGCTTTAGACGTATTCAAGTGGCAAAAACTGAGGTGCTCCAGACATGGATTTAAGCACCTAAAGAGTTACATGAGCTCCTGGTGTGTGCAGGGATGTCAGTCTGTGTTTCCCATTTCAGTATCCAGTCCCACATTATTAAGCAGTATTGAGTGATATCTACACAAACCCCCCAGCCCCTCCATTTGCCCTTAGTTACAGCTGTCTGACAACTGTGATGATCATTAAAAAGTCAACATTGAGCTTTTAATAAGAGAATACTGTAGCACAGGTAATGCTTGGCCAATTCAAACACAGCAATAGCAGAAAAAAGGGCAACAACAAGAGCAGGGCAAAATAAATCAAGTTCAAGCAACTCTAACTGCAGCCTCAGTGGAGCAGAGCATGCAGCTGGAGTGTTTATCTCCCATGCAGTAGTACAGCATGTTTTCCAAATGTGACCATTGAGGGTTTTAGGCTCTTTTTTGTTGTGAATTATTTTAACTTGGAGAAATTACCTTGGGCAATAGAAAATGCATATGGGCACCTGTACTGCAGCATGGACACTGCAAACAGTGGCCAAAACAAAACACTGGAAGAAGTTAAGAGGATGTGGGATTCAAATAAGAGAATTTCACTGTAATGTGCCATTGATAAAAGAGGTCTTTGGAGGATATTTGAGTAGCTCCTCTTCTTTACACACGATGTTACTGTAGGCAGCAGCTGGCTCCAAAATGGAACCCACTGGAGCTGATCAGGCAAGAACAAAAATGGGCATAAAATTTTGTTTCAAGATTATTTGATTACTAAATCACACAAATGGAATAATCTAATCTCAATAGGAACAAAAATCTACTTAAATGAGGAATCATTTAGAAAAAAGATTTGTTGGATCAAATTAAAAGTGAAGAATAGCCAATGCTGAAAATTAATTAAATGATATCATGGAAGCTTAAGGTGATTGATACTGTGTAAGGGACAGGAGCTATTTTTCTTTCATTTTTATTATTTATCAAACTGTTTATGGCACCTTTATATAAAAAAAAAATCAAACAAAAAAAAACTAGCAACCAAAGTTATTCTCCCTATTTCTCACAATTGAAACTCTCATTGTTTCAATTCCACAGTTTGGTGGCATTGAAAATATTCAAGAGTATCACATACAAAAAAACCTGTTAAATGAGGAATAAATATATCTGCAGCAATTCAATACACAGCATTTTCTGCACAGCCTTCACTAGTGCAGAACAAGAGAAGATAAGTCTGATGTAAAAGGTCTCTTGTCAATTGAGATGAGTTAGCTTTTAGCTATTATGAGTTAGCTGCTATTTGCTGAAAGGGAACCATGACTAATGAACAGTCCATGTACTTTCTGGTGTAATCAGCAGCAGTGAGGGGTTAAATACACAGGACACTAGAAATGGGGAACTGAAGCTACATGCCAAGGCTAACTTGTTTTATTTGTATTTCAGTGATTTAAAGACAAAACAAAAATACTATCATTCATAAAATTAATTAATATTACAAGCTATTATTCTGTAGCAATATTGTTTTATAGGTCATGGTTTGTCACAAGATGTGAATTAAGTGAATGTAATTAAATAACTGCAGTGTCATAATTAACTCAGTCTGGGCCAAATGCTACCAGTGCATGTGTGTAAATATGGGATGATTATGGTATAGGTTAAAGTGGTTTAAAATTCAAACCAGTCTTATAAGTGATTATGGTTCTTCTGATTTAGCAGAGAAAAAAAATAATTTACCTTTATTTCATGTTATTTTAAGACCACGATCTCGATCAAGGGACAGTGGTGATGAAAATGAACCAATTCAGGAACGATTCTTCCGGCCTCATTTTCTGCAGGCTCCTGGAGACCTGACTGTTCAAGAAGGAAAACTATGCAGGATGGACTGCAAGGCAAGTGTCATGCAAAGGGTAGCAGCAGCCTTTTGATAACATCAGCTGACTGAAAAACCACATTGGTTTCTTTTCAAGGCAATTTTGCCTATTGGCAGTTTCGGCTCCTGTTAGCAGGGTAATTAATCTCATTGCTTATGAGTGAGTAAGTGGACAGTAAAAGTTTCCCTCCCGTCCAATGAAAGTGTTTCAGGCAAATCTTAGAGCTCACAGTAAACTGATTTACAGAATTCAGCTACACAGGGGTGTGGAGGGAAGCAGCACACACTATAAAGACAATGTGTTTCTACATTTTAAGTCTTTTCACTACTTGAGTTTTGAACCCTGTTAAAAGTTTCAAACAGTATAAACCTGATTTATGACTCTGCTGAGCAGAAATAATTCAGGCTTGGGTGACTCCTGTTTACTTTATGCTGACCTATTTGGGAGAAGCTGTTTGCTCTGAAGCAGTCCCCACAGCAAGTGGCACAGCTTTCAAGAGTGCAAGACTTGTCCACACAGACCCAGCATTAACTAGTGCAGGTGGTGCTGTCACTAGGGCACACCTCAGTGGAATGCAGCTTCAGAGGTCAGTAGTTAGTCAGCTAACATCTTTTTGTCTGGAGCTTTCCAACAAGAAGTTAATCTAGAAAGGAGTATCTTCTCATTCCACCTGAAGAGCAAACAATAAAAAAGACAAAAGGTGTCACCCTGCCTTTTGTTTTGCAATGTATTATTATTTAGCTTCTAGCCTATCTACACACTGATCTTTTTTCAGTCGCGCCCATAAGACATCATGGAATTTAGGGAGTTGGCCAGAAATGACTACAACTGACTCAATGTGTAAATCAGGACAGAATTAGATCTTGAAATCTTTTGGTATACTTGCAGTAGCAAACCAAACCAAACTTCCTTGAAGAAACAAGTCAGGACTCCTCCAGTGTTTCATGTGGCTAAAACAATTTCCCACTGTTGTCTTTACACTCAAGGTTAGTGGATTACCAACTCCAGACCTAAGCTGGCAGCTCAATGGCAGACCAATTCGCCCTGACAGCAATCACAAGATGCTGGTGCGCGAGAACGGGGTGCACTCCTTGATCATAGAGCCGGTCACAGCCAGAGATGCTGGAATCTACACCTGCATCGCCAGCAACCGAGCTGGTGAGAATTCATTCAGCCTGGAGCTCACTGTTGCAGGTAACATCTTCATGCTAAGCTTGCAGACTGAGCACTGCCAGGATAGCGTGAAAAAAGGAAACATGGATGATGTCAAATGACACGTTGAGGGGTGGAGGAAAGGGAAGAAAAGGAAAAAAGGAAACCTGGCAGTAACAGAAGTATGGGATATTTATAGGTGAGCTATTCATGTTACATTGTGGCATAAGTTGTCTGGCATATAATGCCTTTGCACACAGTTAAGAAAAGGGGGCTGCTGGCCTTGAGGCCACAACCAGACTATTTCCCTGGATGTTTCTTTGTAATGACAATCTGTGCACGCCCACGTCTACCCCTGGGCAGACAGTGGGAATGCCTTGTGCATTTCACAGCACATCAGACTAATGCCACTGCAGACTTCTGGTACAGCAGTTCCTTCTTCAGTTAAAAGTCTGTGCTTTTGTGGAATATGGGGAGCACTTTTTACCAAGCATAGTGCAGCCAGTTTATCTAGTTGTCATGCTCTACATTTCAATTATTTTAAGACAGAATCAGCTTTTTATCACTCACTTTTCCCCCTGTTAAAATAATGATGGGACTGTCTTCTTCAGAGGAAGCAGGACTGAACTTCATGGTTAATGAAGACAACACTTAAGTTTCCTGCCACTTAGGTTTTTCATAATTGTTTTTGGCACACTGCTGAAAGAAAGGCTATGTTTTCATAGACAAGTGTCAACATAAGTGCAATCTTTATTTTCACAGCTAAGGAAGTACAAAAAGCACCTGTATTTATAGAGAAGCTTCAAAACACAGGTGTGACTGAGGGATTCCCAGTGCGACTGGAGTGTCGAATCTCAGGGGAGCCATCTCCTCAGATATTTTGGAAGAAAGAGAACGAGTCACTCACATACAACACTGACCGAGTGAGGTGAGACTGGCTTAGAATAACCTCCCCATGTGTAACTTCAATGATGATTTATCCTGTAAAACAAATAAAAACCTAAGAGGTCACATGAACACTTTGTGTAAAGGGCATCTCATTAATATTAACTAGTGATTGTAATAATTTATGATATTTACGCAAACTTGCAGCCAGCCTGGTGCCTGAACCAGAAATAAAACTTTACTTGTTTTCCATCATTAGATTTATACAACTACCTTTGCACTCTAAGCAAAAGACGAACTAGTTTTTCTCTTCCTGAATCAAAACTACAGAAATTTGCTAGTGAAAATCAAGGTTCCAAAGGAACACTCTGTGCTTTTCAGCAGAAACTCTAATTCATAATTCTGCTATACAGTTAAGCAACTAAGATTCAGTATTTCACATTTTAAGATCTTCCTTAAGTTTCTTTATCCTTTCCACAAAAAGTCTGGGTAAGATCTCGTGTTCCTGCTACTCCAGATGTCTTAATCCATAACCGTGAAAGAAAAGTTACTCCATGTGTTTTTTCTTCTTAGTTTTCAATACAGGATATTAAACTGCCAAATTGTCAAGCATACTCAAGGCTTTATTTTCCAGTTGCTAAGTTCAGAGGAAGTTCTATTTTAATTAAAATTTTAATTAAAGTTAGACTGTAATCAATCTGCAACTAAGATTGGGTCAGTTCATAATGCCATTTTAAAACAGCTTACACTGGTTTGTGATTTAAATAGTAATTCTCTACTTCTCTTTTGATTAGCATGCACCAGGATAACTACGGCTACATTTGCCTGCTTATTCAGGGAGCTACAAAGGAGGATGCTGGCTGGTACACTGTTTCAGCTAAGAATGAGGCTGGGATTGTGTCTTGCACTGCCAGGTTGGATGTTTATAGTAAGTGGCTTCAATTTTCATTATCATATTAATCCCCCCAAAAGCAACAGTTCTATAAGTTTTGGGTTGTTCACAGAATGGTTTACATTGGTCTCTTTTTCTTTTGTTTATAGTTTCTCCTCAATAGTAAACATCTACTTCAAGACAACAAATGCTCTGTCAAAGTATATTTCACCATCTTTCAGACACCTAAAGCAAAACAAGCTTGCATGCTTTCTGGTTTTGCTTCATACATTAAATATAGCTAATTAACAACAGATAACGGCATGATCATATGATTTTTGTGGATCATTATTACTGTTGTTTTGCTGGCACTTCCCTAACCTTTTGTATTCTTTTGTACATTAGTCTGTAATACACCTGTGATAGCTACCAGAAGTGTAGTAGATGTTTTTATGGCTTTCTGCTTAATTACTCAGTTTGTTCCAAAGCAGCCCTGTATTTTCTTTAAGAAGTATCTCTTACCAGTCTTCTCATAGCAAGAATTAACTGGGAGGGGGAAGGGGAGGGACTGATAAAGGATGGTTTCTGGGGTGGTGCTGGAAGTGGGAATTGTGAATAAGAGATTTGGCTCAGCATTCTTCAGTATACAGGGAGGGGTGGCAATGGCAACCAGAAAATTTCATTTTACATGCAACAACTCACCCTGCAACAGGCCTGTTACATAATAGGAGTGCACAGAAACAACCTCCTTGCTGTCACTCTTCTCAGTGGCACAAGGAAATAGAAAACAAGGCCAAAAAGTAACTCAGACCGTTGTATTTACTTACCAGATTAGAAGGTGAAACTAGATGCTGAGAAAAAAAAAAACCAAAAAACAACAATGTGAAGAAATTAAACAAATTTACCTTTGATATAATGGTTTTCTGCTTCTCAGAAATGACTCTCTCCTTCACAAAGGGTTGACTGAGCCTCTGGCACACTTGGGTGCAGCGCTCAGGAAGGCTAACACTTGTTCTTTCCTTTTCAATCTCAGCTCAGTGGCAACAGCCCGCTCAGCAGACCAAGCCAAAGAAGGTGCGGCCCTCAGCCAGCCGGTACGCTGCTCTCTGTGACCAAGGACTGGACATCAAAGCAGCTTTCCAGCCAGAAGCAAACCCAGTGCACCTGACAATGCAGCCTGGCCTGGTAGAGAGTGATGACCTGTAGATTCAGCTGCCGCTTCCATCCTTTTCTTTCAAAGCAGAAACACTGAAAGCCATTGCCTTGACCAATGATACTCCTATGTCACTTTATGCAAGGGCAGACACCTTCATGTACAAAAGATAAACAACAAACACAGTAACCATATATTCCTTATTCATTATACCAAATTAGAAGAATAGATAGATTATTAATAGAAATGTACACATTGCACAACAAATCACATTCACCGGTTCCTTAACCTATGTTGCTTCATAACCCTTTTCATAGAGGCCAAAATGCATCAGAGAGAAAGATTTTTCACTACATACCTTCTTAAGCAGTAAGTAGATGCTACACAGTCTTAATGGTGCAAGATGTTTTCTTCAAGGGTTATCAACAGTTCTAAAATGGCTACACACATTCTGACAGCTACGAACAAGTGCAATACTATAAGAATGAAACAGGAAGGGACAAGGAAAAGAAATTTAAGCAAATGCTGTATCTCTGCAAACTGCTTTCTATTCAACCATGAAAAAACAATCTTTCTTTCAATGCTGTTAGTATGGACATCAATACCCTGACTTTCAACTCATTTGTGTTTTTCCTTTTTGCCATCTTGGAGGAGGCTTATTTAAAACACATAGCAATGGCAGTCTAAGCAGAAGTAATTTTACTTCTGCAGGCCAGCAAAGAAGAGTTGAGACATAGTAACAATCTACTCCAGATTACACATTGGTAACTAGATAGGAAAAAATGTTGATAGTATAAACCACTGCAGTGAGTTACTGCAAGGGGTGGGAGGGACTGGGCAAGAAGTTGAAACTCTCTGGATTTCCGGACAGCAGTGTGTAACCTTGTGATGCTCCCATTCAAGATTCTGAAATTCTAAAGTGAGCTGAAAATTAGAGAGTGTATGTATGGAATGTTTGACTGTTTAAAGCTTGTGTAATATGTATGAGGATTTTAGAAATGTATAGTAAGTGAAAAATGGATTGAAACTAAAACTACACTACAGATTTAAGTGACAAGTATACACCACAGGTGATAGTTTGCAAATTTGAGGAAGTAGAAAATGAAGATAGGCAAAAAAAATCCAATTTGCTTTTTGTTTTTTTCTTCTTAGTGTAACATGTCTCTGGTAGATTTTATTTTTTCCTTCTCTTGACTGCAGGCAAATGTCAACTCTTTTGAGGGGTAGAGTCTGTGCACCATAGGTGAAAAGCCTGAAGGCTACTTACAGAATGCAAGGCAAATCCATCTGGAAGTGGAGCCCCAATTAAGTCACACCTGACTGGGTAGTTTTAAATTAGAAGCAAATTAATTTCAGTTGAATGGGAGGGAGGGAGAATGGATGGAAAAATTACTAGGCCTGACAAGGAAAATGAGTGTTTGATGGTACGAGCTACGATCCTTTGCTAGGAAAGGAAAACACTGTATTCCTTATATGAAGCACATATATGGTATCTTTCATTATTTATAATAAAAGTGTTGAAATCTTTTATCTCAGTTCATTTATTCAGAAGTCCTGTACTTAGGGGTTTGTTTGTTGTTTTTTTTTTTTATTTTGTAATTGTGTACACCATATATTGCATTACTGCTATACGTGTATTGCTTTGTAAGTACACAAAGTTTGTTTTGTTTTTTAGTGACTAATAAACTTTAGCACACAAGGTAGTACTATTCTGGTGCAGGATATGACTAGTAATGGGGATGGTTAATCCAGATTAACGTCAGTCTGTCAGGTGGGAATAATCTGATTTTATTCTAGAAGTATGTCATATCTTTTGCCAAATTTTCCTCAACTGTGACATGCTAATTTACTTTTTTGTTTAGCTTCACTAGCATTATTTTGCCACTTTTTATTTGTATTTATAAAAATGTATTATCATTACTTTGGACTGTTGTGCTGATATAATGTGGGTTTAGCATCAATAAATATTACACAAATAGAAAGTTTTCCTTCTGGTAAAGATTAATAACTTTTTTGGTACAAGCATTCAAGTGTAAGATTTGGAAATTTTAAATATTATGAATACAGATTAAATGAGGCCTATATGCAGCATCTAAAAACTACTAGAATTTATCAGAATAATGTATTTGTGACCTGGAATCTTGCTTGAACAGAACAGAGGAACATTACTTATAAATTCTGAGAAACTTTTGCCAAATAGAGGAACTGGAAGATACTTTTTTTTTTTAATAGGCTAGAAGATATGCAGGTCTGTTTTGTATTTTTAATAATTGCAATATGTCATCACTTACAGCTGATTGATTCTATGCAAAAGACGTTCTGAGCACTGGTAAATTCATTTAAGAGTAACAAGACAATATCAAAATCGAATTTTAAAAAAAAGTCAGATTTACTTACAAAATCCTGACTGTTAACTAGTTTCTCCTTTTTTTCAATGTGAAGATACCAGGAAAGATGCAACATTATCCATTTTTTCTTTTGGGTTTACATTTCAAGCACTGATCACTACAAACAGGCTTCTGTCAGCAATTAAGTGAGCACTGACATTAATGGTGATACTGCAACTGAAGTCACTGGAGTTTTGTCTGCTCACAGCAAGTTTGCCTTTGGCTTGGGGACTAAAAAACTGAGACTTGTTGAAGATGAGGTCATCATCACTTTTTGCCTCTGTATATATGTACAGACACACTTAAGTAGTAAATCACATCTCTAAGCAGCAACATTGTTTTTATGAAAACATTCAGCTGTGCTGTTACTTAGTTACCGGGACTGTTTGGGCTTACAGAGTCAGAGATAGAAGCGTGGCATAAGCAAGTTAACTTCTCAAGCCAAAAAGCAAAAATTCTTGGAAGCATCAAAGTAACTTCCACATAGTCCAAAGATAGATAGTATGACCTGAGAGTGTACTTTTGTCATTTTTTAAGACTATAAAAATGAGCCTTGACTTTTTGCAAGACTTCCAGTTTAGGTATGGGAAGACTGCTAATTATACGTGAAGCTGATCGGTCCAAGCATATTCACAGCAATCAGAGACTCAGTTCAGCAATGATCAGGATGACAACAGAAACCTCTGTCAAGAGTACCAGCAGTGCGGTGCAAAATCCCACGTGTATGAAGGTTGTTGTAGCTGCTGGTGTACCTTAGCCCACAGTGCCTTTATCCTACAGCTTTAAGGCAACAGCAACCATTAGTAAACAAACACAATTTGCTTCCATCACAGTTAACTGGCAGTTGGGGATCAAAACCAGTCCAGCTTGAAACCCCAGCTTATAAATCATTGTTTCTTTCTGTATCACCTCTTTCAAGGTCTATTTTAATTCACTTAGGGTGTATGCTAAGAAATGCCTTGATTTTCCACATCTGGACTGCTACATCCTCACCGCTGCAAGTAGCCCAAACAGATTTCATATGTAAGTACTTCATGAGCTCACATTATCCAACATGCCATGATGCTGAGGGGATGAGCTGCATGCTCTGACTGCATGACCCAGCTGCCAAACCCACACTGTGCACTACAGAAAAATTCAAGCATAGACTAGAAATGCCTGCTTGGATTATGTATGTTGGCTAATTCACTCCCTCACCATTCAAATGTACAGGCAAGGGACAGAATTTGCTGACATTTATATCACGCTCCTGAACTAAAAGAAACAGCGTTCCCTCTGCACAGATTTTCTGTTTGAACAGAAATATGAGCACGTGAAACACATCAGGCAGATGGAAACACAGTTCCTGCCCCAAGGAATGTACAATGTATTCCAGACAGCACACAGTATTCTTTGACTTGTCCTAAAGCTTGCAACTCTAACTCAAAATTAGGCCATTTTGCATTCTTTAACAGAAGTAATTAAAACATAAAATTATCTAACGCTGCACTGCATCTCTACTTAAAATGTGTTTGGAACATAATGCTCAGTCACATCTAGAGCACAAAAGCCAGACAAGGAGTGGCAGGATCTGCACAGAAATTATTTCAGCAGCCATACAGATGGAGATGAACTCCAACACCACCTAGAAGGAGAAATTTTGTGCTTTATAAAACAACTGCAGTGTAATAGGTAACCCTGGGGACTGGCCAAGTCTTGTAAGTGCTATCACTTTCTAGTTCTGCAATAGCATACATGGTCCAGAAACAGCTGCAGAACAAGAAAGCAGAAAAAAGTAACAGTACATGGCCATTGCACAGAATGATTACAGCACTTACAGGAGCTCCACAAATCTCATCACACCAAATGGATTATGTTAGGACTTTTCTCCTGTGTGCTTAACAACACAGTTCCAGGGAAACACATTGTCATCAAGCTTTTTTGGACAACTCTTGGCCCAGACATCATAGAGTGTAGAGAACTGAGGCTACAAAACCCAGACTGCCAAACAGGACCTTTCTGAGCTACTGCAAAAGGTGCTGAAAATAAGATAAGACTTGCTATACAACAGGAACCACACCTGTAATCTATTGTGAATTAAGGACCTCTCCCATGTTGCTGTCCTGAAAATTAAGGTGAACTATAAATTTATAGCTGCTCTCTGTTCTATATATGCATTCCAACAACACAGCTACAAGAGCCTGCAAAGAATGGATGCAGTTCCAGTCTGCTGCTGACAGGGACATCTCACCATCAAAACTCATACATGCACACTAAATGACATCTATACAAAACATGAGAAATGACTATATTCCCTCTTTACAGTTGTAGGAAGTCTGTAGTAGAAATTTACCAACTATCTGAAAAACTAGGATAAAAGGTCATACTGAGAGGATCAGAATTAAAAAGCTCATATAAGGCTCATACTGAGAGGATCACTGCAACTGAGAGCTTTTAACAGATCATTGGCATCCAAGTGTTGACAGTACAGCCTCTAGCACAGAGCTGGAGCAAGCAGTTGAGTGCATTCAGCATTAAAAATACTGAGCTGGGAGATCTGCAAGTCAGAATTCACAAAACATCAAACTGCTTCACTAACAAGCTTCAGCAATACCATATAATCATTTTGCACTTACTCTTAAACAAACTGTTCAAAATCATGCAGCAATTTCAAACTCATCAGCACACTGCACATGCAAGGGCACCTCAGTACCATCAGCCAGCAGCCTGGGAAATGGTGAGGAGCACCCACACAACTCCATTTGTTCAGTGACATCTGCCCCCCATGCTCCCACTGACACTGCCCTAGTGTGTGTGTAATGGTACCAAGGAAGCTTTGGTGGCTTGTACTTGGGTGCTGTCCCACTGCATTTGATACCAACACATTTGAACTGGCAGTTTTGTTATATACCATGAACAAAACATATCCCAGACCTTACCAGATACGAGTTGTTAACATAAAAAAATAAAACCATAAAAATACCAGACCAGTTGTGATTATAGACGTGCTGATCCAAAGGTGTTTGGCAAGGTACAGGTAGCATTTTTTTACTAACAGACATATCTACAGCAAAATGAAGCCTTTAGCATATGATCTGAAATTGGACACAATGTGTGTGTGAAAATCAAATATAACTTGGGACTTAGCAGAGCTCTTACTTCTTCAGGCACTAAGCATAGCCAATGACTTTCTCCACAACTACACTTGACCTGTCTTTTCAAACACTGATTAACTGAATCAAGTGGGAGCACCTGGACTTGAGGAGTTCATTTTTCATTTGCTTTACTTAAATGAACTACACTGTTCTTCCAAAAAAATAAGTTGCATAATTGCAACAGCCAATATACAATTCCAGGTCATGTAATACAACCTCACACTGTGCAACACATGAAAGTAGGAAAATTTGTCTAACAGCAATAAATAATCATTACAATGTATATTTAACTGTAGGTACTGATATAACAAAGAGATTTTGCAGGCTGGGATTAAGATATCCACTTCCTATCCAAATTTCACTGATCTCAGTATGAAATCCTTTCCATCTTTAAAAGTCATGCTTTACAACCCCCAGCAGCTCAGGATACATGGAACAGGATTTTACAAACCCAGTAACAGGGATGCCAGCATCAGCTTTGCATCTACACAGGCAACTCCACTTCCCTAAAACAATACAGGCTTACTCACCAAGTCATCACCAATACAATAATGCCTTAGGATAGACTGCCCTCAGGAGGCCACAGTGAAATCTCTTCATGGGATACAACCCTACCTCACTCAGCATGCACCACTTCAGCCAACAATATATACTTCTGTTACCACAGTCTGCAAAAGCTGTTCACCACCAGAGCTCCTCCTTACAGCTGCAATATTTTAAAAAAATCCCAAACCAAAACCACCTCATGAACATTTTATGTGTCCTGCTACAGAATTTTACTGACAATAATCACAGATGGCTTGGGTTGGAAGGAACCCTAAAGATTATCTAGTTCCAAGTCCCCTGCCATGGGCAGGGACACCTCCCACTAGACCAGGTTGCTCAGAGCCCATCCAGCCCATCCATTGCAACAGATGCCTCAAGAGCAAGAAAAGACTGTTTGTGTTAGCCAGTGAGCTCACTACAGCAAATTCTAAGTTACAAACATATTTCCTGAGAGATAAGCAGAAGTAAGGCTCCAATGTCCTGCCTAGGAAAAAAGATGAAGAAGAATAGTCCATCATCTTCCCAAAGATTAGAAGAATGCAGAGAAGACATACAAAACTATTAACTTTCTAGGTCTACAATGTGCTTCAACTAAACCCCAGAACGTGCAAACCACACTACCTATGAACTTTGAACTGAACCAAACTCAAAGCCAACAGAGGAACAATTTTAGGTTTCCTAACTTGGTAGTGACAAGGCAGGTCACAGAAATGACAGTGTAACCTTCTTTTAGTAAGGATATCCTCTCTGAAGCAGGAACCCAGCTGAGTAAAAACTCAAAGCAATCATTATGGGTGAGTCAGAAAGAGGGTTGCATTGTAAGAGGACTGCATGCTGAATTAAATGACAGCTGCAAAAGCAACCACCCTCAAAACCTGCCTTGATGGTCTCTTTAGAAATTCTGTGGTGGTAGTGAAAGGTCATGTACAAACCAGAGAGATGGGGTGGGGCAGGAGAAAAGATGTGGAATAAAACACAGAGTAAGTTAAATACCAGATTTGCACTGCAGCCTTCTTTAAATGCTCCCAAAACTAGGTGGATGAGGCAAAGTTCCAATGTATGCCTGAAAAAACAGTTCTAAGAACAGGACTACAGATTCTTTAGAAACTGCAGAAACATGGAGTAGTGGGAATCCAGAAAATACTCTATTCTTAAGGATAAAAAGAGGCAAAAAGATGCTTATATTTAAGAGATTGTAGGAGATTTTAAAGCAACATAGCAGGTGAAGAAACATCAGATGGATAAGAGCACATTCTCTCATTTCCATTAGGAATGGACTCACAGAAACTATATCTAATATGATAGTGCACTGAAGTTTTAAAAATTCAATTGAGTAATCATTTTAAGTCAGTCAAGTGCAGTCTGACTCACAAACACCCATATGTAGAAAACCCCAAACATTCATATACAGCTTGGCATAAATGCCAACAGCACAAGATGTAAAGCCCAGATGTCTGCTTTTAATCAAGGACGGTGACAAAACAGACATAGCAGAAATATGATGGATGTAAGATAAAAAAGATACTGATACAAAATATATAGAAGAGTCATAAAAATAAATATCAACATATTAAATCCAGTCAAACATGGATTGAATTTCCAAACCTAGCAAGGTAAACTCTTTTATTAGATGATATTGGTACTCCCACCTTTAAGATGGATATGTGTGGCCATAGCTATGACATCTGAGATGTCTAAGGTCAGCAATGTAACTGTGCTGACAGACAGCAATCATGAGCATGTTGGATAAATGTCACACTGAAGAGGCCAAGATCACTGTTTTAATATATTCTTTTTCATGCAACTGATCAGGGCCACCCAGCTCTGGCTGTGGTCACCCAGCCTGAGCCAAAATGCTACTTTCAAATAGTGATTTTTTTTTAATGGTGACTTTTATTTCTGCATTTATTTCACTTTTATTTCTATTGACCAAGTTTTTTAATAAAGACAGAAGTCCACTACCACAGACTTCCATAAAAAATAAGCAACATATAATAAAATATTTAAATTAAGCCAAAAAGACAAGTCAAAATTAAGATGTAGCCCAATAACAACAGCAAGATTGAATGTACTGAACTTCAGTACAACGATTTTAAATACACACATCAAATTATTGTGGAAAGGGGGAAGCTCCTAGCATTTAAACATCAACCTTTGTAAAAATAGCAATCTAGCTTTAGGAGTCAAATTTAATCAGTCAATGAATGTAACATTTACAGCCAGATAGAGTTCAGAGGAATAATCTGCAAAAGTGCACTGGCACCTCAGGAACAGGAACTATGCCTGAAGAAGGCAAGCAGATGATCAAATAAAAAGCAAAGTGCTCAGGGAAGGAAAACCTACTGAGGAAAAAAAAATCCCCAGACTCTGAACAAATCCCTATGATCAGTTTTTGGTACCATGGAGGAACTCGAGGAGAACTTCTAGAGGCACCTTGTTGGAGGTTTTACACCTTCCTTTACACTGAGAGAGGTTACAGAGGAAAGTGACAAAGGGGAAAGATGAGGCTTTCACTCCCCAGTTCTAACAGAAACCAAGTAACTGCAGTGGGAAACTTCTGAGTGAAACCTGCCTCGAGTGACCGGAAGCTGGCAAACGTGACAGCAAGTTCTTGTGATATTAGTGGGTGGAAGGGCCACTTGTTTTTTGAGAAGAGATTCCACAGGGACCCAAGGAATTAAAGCCTAAATCTATTTTTCTGTACATAGCAAAGTGCCAGAAATTGTTCTAAAGCCAAGGAAAACAACAGGATAAACATACAGAGTAGCTTTTGCAAATGAAAGTCATGTTTGATAAACATTTTAGAGTTCTTCTAAAAAAGAACTTAAAAGAGATGAGAGTATGGAGATCTAATAATGGTGCATACTTGAAATTCTAAAAGGCATCTGACACAGTCCCTTGCCAAAAACTATTAAAGATGCTGTGCTGCCAAAAGAAGTTGTCATATCAGTACATTGTTTAAAGATAGAAGACAAAGGGTGTGAATCAGCAGTTGTTCTCCCCTAAGGATGTGCAGTGCCAATAAAATACCACAGTTCCTCTGTAGGGGAAGGCAAAGTACAACCTATTTCTAAGGGTTCTGAGACAGCAGTTTCTGAATGCCACAGTGTATTCCAGTAACACTAAGTTAAAGTAATAAAGAGATAAAGGAATTTAAAAATTGCAGAATGATTTCACCGAGGAAATAGGTGTTAAAACCAGGAAACCAAACTCACTGTAGATATTTGAGAACAATTCATGCTGAAAAAGATACAGAAATTTTGCACATATATATGGAAATGAACTCCAAGTTGACCATTAATTATTCAGGACTGAGTTACTGTTCTGAAAATATAAGTGCAAAGGTTAGGAAAAAGCAAAACACCTAGGCATCATTTTTGGAAACAGTATAAAATAAAACATAAAATAATTTCATTTTTTAAAATAGATCCACAGTGAATTCTGCAAGAAGTTCTACCTGGTGATCCCTCCTTGAAAAACTGGAAGAGTAAAGCAAAGTTCAACAAAGACAATTTAAGATACAAAAGAGCTCCCCAGCAACAAGTAATTAAAAGAAATATGACTCTTCAGTACAAAACAGAAACAACTAAGGCAGGCAGGATAAGATAAGAAGTCTACAAATTCAAAAGCAACACAGAGAGAGCACCTGAGGGCTGTTTCTAATGCCTGCAGGCCTCAACCAGAGCTGCACACTGGTGGCTTCAAATACCCCAGTCACAAACTGCTGGAGGTACCAGAGTCTTCTAAGGAGACACACAGCTGATCTGTCACCTACCCTGCACAGTCCCTACATCCCCTGTCCAGGACATCACACCAGGCCAGACAGACCCAGCATCAAGTTAACCAGTTTTCTGTTCTAATTTACCAGTTCAAAGAAAGGGGTGGGGGGATGGGGGGGGGGGGAAGCTTTTTAAAAGTGTGATTTAAAGCTACCAACACTTCAGTCTGGCCCTATGGCAACAGCAATAATAAAAACATAGCATCTACTGGAACTTCTTAAAGAAATTACTCTGTGGCATGCTGAGATTCTTCTGACAGAATTATTTCAGGTTTTAATCACAAATATAAACTAAAAATTCAATTGCTAATAACTTATTTAACAACTCCCTTACCCCCCCAAAAAAAGGATAATAATAATAATTAGGGTCAGAACTTACAAAAAGAAAATTATTTCTAGTTTCTTAGGTTTGGGTTTTGGTCAAGAAATGTCACACAGGGTTTGTTTGTAAAAGACCAAGGGCAGGTATGGGCAGCAGCCAAGTCACTGACATATTCCTACTTGACTAGTGAAAATGTACCAGCTGTCCTTCCTCACCTTCAGTGCCCTTGGAAAAATTCACATCATCTCTGGCCAACTCCTTCTATCAAGGAAAAACATAATTAGCAATTATATTTTTGGTGCAAAGACACATATGACACATAACAGCAATAACAGGAAGATAAGGAGTCCTGGAAGGATTACTTCTATGGTATTTTATATTCCAAAGTGAGTAGCACAACCAACTGTAAAATCTCCTGATCATACAAGTACTCCTTGTATTATTTCTCAATACATACCTGCAGGAAGCTTGAACATGTATTGTTTTCTGGCACAAAGACAAAATTTCTCAGCTGCACAAAGGAAGAAAATCTCCAACTTTAAAGCCACAGTTATCATCAGTGAGATCTCTTCTTTCTGTATTGTGGTGTGTGCCAAGATGGGAAGCAATTTCAAAAGCTGAATCAACATCTGGATCATGATGCAATGAACACCAGAGCTAAGAAGTGAAGGTCCTGAACCACATTCATAGCTTTTTTCAGAGATAATAAAAACATCAATTATCAAAAATTACTCAAGATCAATAGAAAAGCCTGAGGTCAAACATTTGGTAAGTTTTCAGCAAGACAGGAACACTCAGAATCATTTACAGCAGAATAATTACTGTGCTTCAAAAGCTGCTTTGAATAAAATAAATGGCCATTTTATTGACTATACATACATATGAGGGAGCATCAACTTAAGAGCTGAACTGAGTGCTCATGAAGATACAGAGCAAAACACAAAACACCTTGACTTCATGCTCTGGAAGTGATACATGTTCTGAACATCTACTGAGTCCTTGCAGTGTCTTACAGAGCAAGGTGTGCAGCTGTAGTGTTCAGCAGTGCATGTGCAGCTCAAGCTGAGAGTATGACAGGATTAGCAGCTCCAGTGCTGCAGCAATCCTCCAGTGGGCACACACCAGAGCCCCTGGAGTGAGTGAGTGCTGTACATACATTCAGGAATGGAACCGAGTAGGCTTTGTCATTATAAAAACACAGTGCATATAATTAAAGCTTCTAAAGGCAATTCAGGTATGCTGAAGATGTAGAAGTTCCTAGCTTTGTAGTGTTAGGTACAAACAAACAAAGCTCAAAGGAAACTCCTAGCTACTTTGTAGGGACTAACTGATAAGAATGCAAAACTATGCAGTTCACAATCTTTGCCCTACTTGAAAAACTTGATGCAATCATACCTGCCACCCAATAAACATGTCTCTGCACTTTATTAACCTTTGTGTAACATGATAATTAAAATAAAATCTCATTCTTTCCCAAATTAGAAAACAGGACTTTATAAAAATACAGTGCTTTAAAAACATATCAGCGCATTATTAAAGCTATCACTGTATCAAAACCAGATCTTTTTCAAATTGTTTCATACACAGACTTTGTAATACCAAACAGACTCTTCAGGCAGTTAAACACACACATTGCACCCCACTGCTGCTGAATTTCTCCTCTGACTAAAAAAGACCAAGTCAATTATGTACATCAATCTTCAAACGATTTCCAACCCTCTCCCTTTATTTAGAATATATTTATATATTACCATCATGACATTGAAGCAGTCCTTTATTCAAGGCAGTACTTAGGTCATAAGCTGCAAGCCTCCATCTACAACCAGAACACTCCCTGTAATATATGGGGACTCTAGAAGAAAGACAACAGCTTGTGCAACTTCATGAGGCTCTCCAAATCTTCCAAGGGGAATTGCTTTCTTCAGCTGATCTTCTTCCAAATGAGCTGTCATCTCTGTGTGAATAAAGCCTAAGAGCAGAGAGATATAAGAAGAGTTACCTAACCTTCAACTAAATTTATCTAGTGGATTTCCCACTGAAACTTACACAGTGAAATCTATTACCAGGATTCAGCACCAGCTACCGTTCTTCAAAGTCTCCCAAAGCAGCCCACATCATTTGATGGCCAAAATCACTTTCTTATCTACCAATAAAATACTTTTCATTTTTGGAAGCAATGATGCAACAACCAAAATGCAGAGATCTATAGAAGTCCATTTAAAAAACCCAAACAAAATCAAACAAGAAAGAGAAACTAAAATTCAATCCAAGAACTATATTTAATACCACTTTTCCAAAAGAAAAATATATACTCATTTCACCAAAATGCTCTCAACTAAAATATGAGCACAAAATGTCTGGCAAGAAACCCTCTCTGACTTTAAAGTGTTTGCATTCTATTTTAGAACTTATGGCAGTTCTTGCATAGTTTCTACTAGAGCACTCATTTGAAGAATATTTCTTGACATTTTTGAAGGGCCTTTTTTACAGTTTCCCATTTTCTGAGATTTGGCTTTCCCACTGCTGCACAACTCTACACAAAAGCTGCAGCTTTAGAAAGAGCTGATCTTACCTGCTTTCTAGCTGCCATCAAGAAGGGAAAGATTCCCTTTTGCTTTCTACTGTAATACTCTGCCCCTTTATGATGGCTGTGGATGAGCTGCTCAACTCACTAAAGAATAAAAGTATTTTTCCTGCCTAGTTCACAAGCTGAACAGGTTCACGTAGAACTCTGAAAGGCATCAAAAGTAGCAGAAGGTGAGCAGCAGTGTACACAGTTATGGGTGGAAAAATTCAGAAAATACAGAAGGGGCTTTTCCTTAAGGGTGGCAGTTTGCTTGAACTAGATCATCTTACAAAATCACAGCCTTTGCTCACAGAAATAACTTTCAGGATTTCCTCCTTTTACTACAGGGAGATAGGGGTGCTTTTATGACAGCTTTCTTATGGTTTGTCATGTTAGTGTAGTAACAAACAAGCATCCTCTAGCTGGAGACAAGGGTAGCTCTCTATCTCTAATTAGATCTAATCCTTCCATCTGCAAGGACAGCAAGTTCTGAAGAAGGATCAAAGAAAAAAAACTACATTCATTATGTAATAATGGACAGAGGAATAGGTAGATTCACTCTTCCAAATTTCTTGGTGTTCCCTTCAAAAGACTGAAGGTTTTCTAAAAGAATGTATTATATTTCAAACAAACAAACAAAATATATTAAAAATATTTACTTACAAAGCTGAAGAAAATAACAGAAATTAGTCTTAAGTTACGTTCAGAGTACAAGAAATATCCACAGTCTTAATGAATTGCAACAGTCAAGGATGCAGGAATTCCTCAAGAACTAACCTGGAGCAACAACGTTGACTCGAATTTGCTTTTTTGCTACTTCTTTAGCAAGAGAGCGTGAAAATCCAACTAATCCTGCTTTGGTAGCACTATACACACTCTGACCAGAGTTGCCTTTAAGTCCTACAATACTCCCTAAAATAAAGAAACATCAAAGAGAAGATTAAATGGGTAACTTGAAACATTGTACTCACTTGATCATTTTAGTTTTGAACTTGAAATGAAAAATGAGGTCACAAGAAGAGTAAAATATGCATGACTTTATGCACTTTAGCCTGCTAGGATAAGCAAAAGTCCCAATTAGTTATGATTTTTGTATAATTCATGTATCTATGTTGACCAACAAGCACCAGGAAAGTATAATTAAGACTTTTCTAAAAAAAGTATCCTTGCCCACATTAAATAAAGAAAGAAAGAAACTGACTAAACCTATCAATTCTTAGTTAATTGCCAGCAGCGGTATATATAAGTATTGAATGAATTGGTAAGAATAGCAAAGTTTCTTTTTTTCAATAAAATATAAACTCTGAGGTGTTTATTACTGAAAAAAGCTATTTAGAAGTTGCTGAAATTACACAAAAGAATAAGCACTCATAAAGAAATGCTAAATATAGAATGTCTAAATAAAAGGAAAAGGAAAACAAGTAAATTGTAAGAAGCAATGTAATGTTACACCTGCTAAACATTTCTAGAAGACTAGCACACAGAACTCCACTGGCTGACACAAACACCTTACCTACATTGACAATAGCACCTCCCTGCTGCTGAATCATGACCTTTAGAGCAGCCTTGCATGTCAACATTGTCCCCAAAAGGTTTGTGTGAATCTGGGCTATCATATCTTCAGTCTTGGTTCTCAGTAGCAAACCATCCCTGACAAACAAACCAAAAAAACCCAAAGAATTCAGTGAACAACCCTGATCATGTTTACTCATAAAAAGAGACTGTTGGACAGAATATTAATGGGGTGTATGTGGTTCCATACATTTGAGCATTCAAAATGACAGTGCTGCAAGAACTACACAGAGCAAAAAACAAGTTAGCCATGCTTCTTCTAGACACAGAGCCTCCTTTGCAAGCACTGTTTTGGACCATTCTGGGAGAAAAAGTAGAAGAAAGAATAGAGGGGGAAGTCAAACTCAGAATGCAGAAACTACAGTGAAAGCCGTATCATCTGTTAGCATTTTACTGCCATCAGAAACAAAATATTGGCAAGGACTTAATATTGTTTTCAGATGTGCTCATTAACAACACACTTACTAAGCACAAAGGGCCAGAGCACCTTACAGTGGGCTGCCTGCATCTAGAATTACCTATTGTCTTGTCAGGAGTAACCAACCTGTTGATCCCAGCTGCATTAACCAAGTAGTTAATAGGACCCAAATTCCTCTGCATCTCCTCAAAAGCCTTTTGGACTTCTTGTTCACTGGATACATCACAGCTAAGTGCCAGATGTCCTGCTGCATTGAAAGATATATAATGTCACAATAAAAGCTGTATTTAATTCATAAACCTCCTTCAGAATGTATCAGCTCAGTTGCAAAACAGATGTTGAACTAGTTATAATTTAAGGAACCTATTGAATCCCCAGGTAATTAAATAAAGATGATTTTCAAGTATAGTATTCATTAGTTATGTGACAATTCCTTGTTTTATATTTTTTGCCCTCTGGAGTCAGAAGTTCAGTGTGAGCAGACTGGTCTCAGTTCTGGCTCCTTCAGGAGCTGAGGATGACTCATTTCACACCACCTCCATTGTGACCCCAAACAATTCCATTCATCTTAAAATTGCCATCACGCAGATAAAAAAGGCAATCTGCTTTCTCAACGACTATTGTGAAAACAGAATCAAAGCCATACAGCTGGTTTTTAATGTTCCTCAGCCTTTATTTTCCTTTCCATCTAGCTAAACAAGAGGGGTTTTTCCACGAGCCACCCAAGCAGGGAGCAGTGAGGGGCGCCCAGCAGCATACGTACCCCCAAGGTGACGGGCAGTGCTCTGGGCCACGTCCAGGTTCCTAGCAAGGATGGCCAGGCGGCAGCCCTTCTGTGCCAGGAGCTCTGCCACAGCTCTGCCTATCCCACGGGATCCTCCAAAGACAGCACACACCTTGCCCATCTTCAAAATATTCCAGAAACTGCAAATAAACCATCAACTTCGTGTCCAGCAGAGCAAGACATTAACTGCTGTTCTTGTCAACATCACAGCCTTTACCTGTTTGCAGCAGTTTGTAAGAGCAGGTTACAAAATTAGTGATTTGGTTTTTATTCGTTCATTTGTATTCGTTTTTTTTATTCAAAACAAACAGCTGAACTAAATTAGACACCACCCCTACAAATGAAAGTTAATTCTTAAATATTTATGAAGTATTAAAAAAATTTTAAAATCACGTATTCCAATACTAGAGTTATGGCAACTCTTATTCAATTGATGAATTATGTGATTTATGTACCTAAAGGCCACAATGTACTGTTCAGCTGCTTATTCAAAGCTGATGTACTGGTTGTAATTATACTGCTCTTGCAACCACTATTCTTGTGCTGAAATCATTTGGCCTCAAGGTCTCACTCCATCCAAAGTATCTGTGTTGGACACCACCAGTGCAAATGTTACCGAGTATGATTTGAAACTATTGTATTTACACTGGTTTAATACTGTCAGACTGTGTTTTACCACTAGCCTGGGGTTTTTTGTTTCTGCTTTTGAAGGAAGAAAAAAAGCTTTTTGAAATACAAAATTATTCTGAAGTAGCTGGCTTTGATGTTCAGAATGGAGTACACAAAGGAAGCACTTCTGTAGAATGATCTTTTATTCTGCAAGCTCTAGAAACCAATCAGCTGGTTTGGGATTTCCTGAGGAGACAGGGGCAGAATCAAGCAGTAACAATGAATCTTTTTTCCATACATTTGAATAAATCCTTTTTGAACCCAATTATACTGTCTTCATCCCGAGGCAACGAGTTTTATTATTTGTGGGAAAGTACTTCCTTTTGTTCTTAATTTGCTTTCTGATTAGATAATTCTATGCATTTCTCCTCATACCTTCCCCTCACTGTTTCACTCTCCACCTGTATCCTCTTTCAGGTCTATTCAGTTACTCCTACACATATGGAAGCTATTCAATACATCACTAAGGAGTGTGCCAGTCCTTAGACCTTACCCTTGGCCTCACTGAGCTCTATTAAACCCTTCTGGATGAGTGATGATCAGAAAAGCACATGGTACCGAGTGTGCCAGGCCACCACCAACTCATGCAGCGGCATGATGAGTTCGGTCTTCTGCGACAAGAGTCTGAACAAGCAGACGGTCTGTCCTTTTCCCTAATTAAGTATTCACAAGTGCCTGAAACCAACCCACGTGTCTGCCTTCCCTGGCAACTTCTCAGAGCAGAGAATGCCCCTTGTGCATTGACCAGGCATTCACAGGCGGGGCCTACCTGCAACACAGTACATACAGTTTGTGCTTTAACACAGAAACGCCACACAGGCGCCCCGGAGCTGGGAGTTGGGAGGGAAAAGCTGCAGCAGGAGTCATGTCCTGCTGCTCCCTGGATAAATAACGGAAGGGAAAACTAGCTATACTTGGAGCAACAGGCACACGCAGGCACCTCTACCACCTTCGCTCTCCTTTCAGAGCCAAACTACGTAACGCGGGACGCCGGGGCTCCGAGGGCACAACCCCACAGGGCCCGGACGCCAACCCAAGGAGGGCACCTTCAACCAGGGCGAGCGACGTTCCCCCAGCCATGCCCGGCGCCTCCCTCCTTCCCTGCTCCGCCCGTGGCGCTGAGCTGCGCTCCCGCCCGGGCCCGGCTGCAGGTGGAGCCCTCGGCACGGACAGCGGGAAGCGGCGCCCGCGGGGCACGCCGGGACCGAGCCCGAGCCCGCGCGCCGCCGGTGCCACGGTGGCAGCGGAGTCGCCCCGTGCCGTCCCTGCGTGTCCCCGCGGCCGCTCCGCGCTGTCCCTGCGTGTCCCCCCAGCCCTGCGTGTCCCCCCCGCCCCGAGCCACGCGCGGGCTGCGGGGCGCACGGGCAGGGAGCAGAACGCGAGGAGCGCGTCCCACGTGCGCTCCGGTACCTCGCGGCCGCCGGCTCGCTTCCCTCACGGAGCGCGGTTCCCTCCCCGGGCAGGCCGGTTCCGCTCCGCGCTGAGCGCACGCGTCACGGCGAGCGGCCTGACGTCACCGCCGGGGCACCGGCAGCGGGCTGCGGGCCCGGGGCGCTGCCGCGGCTCTGCGGCCGGACGGAGCCCGGCCCGGCGCTGAGGGGCTCAGGCCTCAGCAGCCTGGCCTCGCACGGGAGGCCTCTCTGCTTTCTCCTCACGCTTGCCGCTTTGCAACTTCAGTTTACGGCGTCCGGCCTGGAGCTGAAGCTCTCAGTCCTGCCCTTGTTACCCCTTTCCTGCACAAAAATGTGCTTCATATAGAGAAACAAACAATTAGATGAATCAGGATTTTGTTTCTCTCATTTTCACGTATCCTTGCCCCAAAATCGCAAGGACCTTGTATGGGGTATCACTGTAGCAGAGGAGTTAAATTTCAAACACATTAAGGTAGATAAGCCCAAAATACAGAAGCATCTGTGAGGGTTCCTATTCAGGAACCAAAGCAAACTTCATGATATGCAATTAAACTAATACTAAAAAACTGTTATAGCAGTAATGCTATTTACAGTTATGATCCATGTCCGATGACGTGCTGGAGGGGTTTCTGTGGACTCTTAATTAAGTCACACACACTGAGTAAATTTACCCCCTGAGGAATACTAATAAAAGCTATGACAATTTTGTGCAAGAGTATGCTTCATTTTTTTGGGGGGGGGAAATTATTATTGTCATTATTATTATTAATTGTTATTCTTCTCCACAGAGTAATATGCTGAAATGCTACTCGAGTTTCTATAAGCAAACATACAGTTCTTGCTTTTGACTTGAAAGTTGTTTTTCAGAATTTCAGATTATATGTGTTTCAGGGGAGCTGTAGAGCATTTAATAATATTAGTTCTATGCATGTGGGATTCTTCTTCCACAGATTATTCTTTACATATAGGAAAAAAAAAGCAGATTTAGGCATTGGCAAACATGTGAGCATCTGTGAGAAAAATAACATGTTGAAGGAAAGCTATTATGAGAATTAGTTTCTTTTGGCAAGTATATTTAGATTGCAAGTGGCTCTTTTCAAAAGAGTGAATGAGATTTTTGTGATATAATGATGTTTCAGATCATGCCATATTCTGAAAGCCTGGAGGCCCCAGTGTTAAAGAAGAAAAGGCACTGACAGATGAGACTGTGACTCAGAATAGTCTCTGACCAAGATTTCTGGTACCCAGCATAATTAAGGACCAGGACAGCTTTTTCTTCAAATGAAGCTTACAAGCAAAGTAACACAGAGTGCAAAAAAATGGTCCTTAGTGATGTTTTCTGAAGTTGTGTATACCACAGAGAAAATAGAATCTTCCTGCTGCTGTCCTTATACAATATGATGCTCACAGTTAACTGAAAAAAATTATAAGTAATTATGACTTTACCTTATTTCTGACCTGTGTCCTGAGCCATACAGCTGACCTACCCTTGTATGAAAGTTAAAGAGTCATCTGTCTTGTGGTGTTAAGATTTTGCTGACACAGAGTAAGCATGAGTTTAGTGTGGGTATTTTAAAGTGTGTTATAGTTGACAAAGTTAAATATCCTTTTCAAAATTCAGACAAGATTCTGTTTAATTCGTGTTCATTGACTTAGTGTTTAAAACCAGATGTATGTTCATTCATTGGCCAAAGTGACATTAGCCTTTTTTTCCAGATGCCTGGATAAATCATGAGATCAGATTAAGCAGAGTTCAGCTGAGCCAGTTTATTCACACTGATTTCCCATTAAGGCTGGTGGAGCGCAAGAGACAGATCAGTGTCATAATGATTACCTCCCCTTTTGGGGGAACAGTAGCTGATACAAGAACTTGATCTGATAGACCTGTTCCATCTATGACCAAATCTGTAACAGCTAGTTCAGTCCTGGTCATTATTATGCCTGCCTTACTATTAATGTGAACATACAAGCTAATAATTCTTGTATGTCTGTCTGTGTGACCATGTGTACACACACTTGGAGCCTGTCCACAATGTACAAAATGACACAGCTGTCTTTCCTCAAGCCTAAAGCAAAAATACTCTTCCTAAGAGAGTTATTTATTCCTTTCTAAAAGTTTTTAGTCATTCTCCCACACAACCAAGATACTGCTTTCAAGTAAGAATTTCTCTATTAACATGGGAAAAAACAGAATAGCTCAAACAGGAAATTATATTTGATGTATCTAAAAGCACAAAACAAATCAGAGCAAAATAGCACAAAACAGGCCGCTGTAACTGAGGTCCCCTCTATCAGGTATTTCAAATTCCTCCTGGGTTTTGATTTAAGGCGAGATTTACAGAGGAACTTGAGTCTAATCATTAACCACAGTGCTGCCTGAATCTGTGGCCTCTTAAATTTCTGCTAAGAGTCACACTTGAAAGAGCAGTGCTGCTCCAATGTCCAGCAGCATTTCATTCTGTTCCCTGTGCTGCTTGTGAAATACCTCCCACATTTCATGGGTTTTGTGTAAGGCCAGGGACAAAGCAACTGGCTGCACGTGTGCTCAGTCCTGTTGGAAACAAACACCTCTGGTTGGAGCACTCAGCCCTGAGAAAACCTGCTTTCAAGTCTCCTCCCTTGCTGGAAACGTGGTCCCAACTTCAGGTTTTCACCACTGAACAAGCTTGTCATAGCCAGCAGTCTGAAGTGGTTTCAGTTTATAGGAACAAGAACAAAAAATTAAAGTGGGCCAAGAAGATTTGACACTCAAGCCAGATGATCACTGTCCAGAAATGTAAAACCTTGCGGATTAAGCATCAATTGAAATCAACATTCAAGAAACTATTTTGCTTTTCAAGTGGTGTATTAAAGATGACCTCCCTAGCTTAAGCAAATCTGATGATGGGAACATGTATCTGGGATACAGGAGTCATGGGCTTAGAACAGAATTAAGCCAGGGAAGAGCTTAAGAGGTTTCCTTCTTTCCAGGCCAAATGATAACTCCGTGGCAGGTCACACAGTCAACACACGGCCATGCATTTCTTCCAGTAAAAAAAGGGGTGTAACTGGGCTAGGTGCCTTGTTTTACCTGATAATTTTCCACTTTGCCTGGGCAGCTCAGCACTGAAGCTGCTGTCTCTTTTTTTTCCTCTTTCTTCAGGAATGCACTTGTCATTTACCTTGGGAAAAATCTGGTCTAGTTACTGATTTTATATAATACATGCTATACACACATACAAAATATATAAATAAAGAGCTAACAAGTTTTATGTTGCAATTCCCAAATGTCTTGGATATGGCCTCAGCCTTCTAGGCAAGTGACATAAAGCTGAGATAAACTGCTGAGGGAAAATCCAGCTGCCTTATTGTATGACAGAAAAAAACTACCCCTCTCCTCCCAGTATTTTGCCACTTGACAGACTTTCCCAACCACAGCGGTTCAGATATTTAAGTGTCCAAATTGCCACACCTTTGCACTTAAGTGATCTTTTTTTATGACACTGCAGTCTGTTTTGTTTTTCTAGACCATGCAAAATCTCTGCAATATTTGTTCTTGTGTGATAACAGTGAACTTTTATCATGCCAACATGAAATGGATTTATACAGTTTAGGTAAATTTTCAAAAAATTGAAAACTTCTTCCTCTTAAAAAATTTCTTTCTGGTACTTCTGTGAAAAGTATAAAAGCTCTGTGAAAACTCTGAGAACAAAACACAGCACCAAAACCCAGAACAAAACAAAGCTATCAGAACCTTGGCAAATTACCTAATGTTTTCATATCCTCCTGGCTAAACAGGTTTTCCCACTAGGACCAGGATTATTTCACACGTCAGCGTGAGGCCCATGTTTGAGTTAGCACGGTCACTGAACTGCTGCTGCTCCCAGTGAGAGTCAGGCACACCAGGGAGGGAACGGAGAGGAGCCTGTGTTATTGCTGCTTCATCTGCTGTTAAATGGAGCACCTCACTCCAGTGCTGCCCTGAGGAACCTGAAATGTTAAAATAAAACAACCCCAACATCACCTACCTCTGCAAAACTGTGTTCAGGAAACGTTTGTCTCACATTCAGCCTCTGTCCACAAGTCCTGTCTGATCACAGACACTGTGATCACTCCCACTGTGTATCAGTGGACTTTGGACTAAAGAGATGGAATCTAGGATCCCAGCATGTCCTGAAATCCCTCACTTCCCTCCACGCATCCCACTCCTTCTGTATGCCACAGAATGTTTCCCTTTTTAGCTCCTAAGTCCCAGGCCAGGACTAGGAACAAGGAAGAAATAACCAGCTCATGCATTGAGGGAATAAACTCACCACGTTCTGTACAGCACCCCTTTGACAGACAGCTTTTCAAAACTACAAAGTGCATCACACAGAGCAGTCAGCATCTCCCAGAGGGCAATCTGAAAAACAGTCAAAGCTGACACCACAGAGTGACATGTCACTCCTAGCAGTCTCCACTGACCATTTTGTATAGAAAGGATATTTTTTTGTGTATTGCATATTTCATAAGCATTAAGAATATCACTGGAAGTCTGGTACAATAACATCCAAGAGTTTTGCAGAAGTATTTGAATATTCCAGAATAAATAACTCTACTCCTGTTCTCTTAGAGGCAATTTACTTTTAATTATATCTAATATACCCAAAATGAATTCGTTTTGGGAAAAGCACTTAAAAATAGCTAAAAACCATTTATAAGCATCTACTCAAGGTCTTGCATAATTTGCTTTTATTTTACATATGAACATCCTTAATTTCCCCATTTTGCCTTTCATAGTCTCATCCATATTCCCATTCAGTACATATTTATATAAGCTCCAAAGTAAGATGCATAACAAATCACTTCAGGAATTAATTTATCTTGTAAAAATCTATATTTAACTAGTACTACAATTTCTGGTGGGAAAAAAAAGGGTATTTTTGAGAAGTATTCATCAGTAAAGGTTTTCACTCCAAAACATACAAAAAACTGCTCTCAACATTAGGGTTAACAGAAAAAAGTTTTGTCTAACCAGACAAAATTTCCTTTCTGTTATGGTGGAGCAAGTGTCAAGGTTTTCCTGCCATAATACATCCCTAATCATAGTCTCAGGTGTCCAATCTCTACAAATGGTATGGGCAAATCCAAATTGTTGCCTGCTTTGGTCCTGTGATGCAGTCTCCTGAAAATTTTCTGTATCTACTCATATTTACAGTCAGTAAACTCTTTGCTTTGTTGAGGAGTGGGGAGGAGGTGGGATGTTGGGAGAAATGGGAAAGTCATAAAGAAGTGAGGGAATAAAGACAAAGATTTGACCAAGTGATTTGGACTGAACTCATTAGGGTGAGAAAATTCAGCTAAAGGCTTATTCTGGAAGAATGGAAAAACATAGTTAATAAGTAACAAGAGTTGATCCTTCACCTCCCTTCTCATAAGGAACTTATACAAAGCAAAGCAAAGCAAAATCTTTGTTTCATAAACACAGTAATTAACACCCAGAAAATAGCAGCTATGAGATACATGAAAGTGAAATACTTCAGTCATTCCCCCAAATACCTACCTTGACATTCATAACATTTATGAAGAGTTCAAAAGCTGTTTAGAGCAGGAAACTGAAGACACATCCACAAGCACAAACTGTTTTTATAGCCTCAGCTATTTTAGCATACATCCAATGTGTGACTGTGAATACGTTTTCAAGGGCAGCCCTAATGAGGCACAAATCTATTGAATACAGGAATACCAACTTAATGCAGCACATCCACTCACTGACAGAAAGCAGCAAGGCAAGGGACTGAGTAGTCATGCCTCCATAATTGCAAATAGCTGTGATCCTAAACATAAGGACTTTCACTGGCAAAACTTCAGCTGATGGCTTGCCAGCAGTGACTGTTGAACACACTCCATAATAAATGGCAACTGTGATAGTGCTAGTGACAATCACTCAGATCTCACAGACTGCTCACCTCCTTTATCTTCACCAGTATTATAGGAAATGTCAAAACCAATATTCTTTACAGCTTGTTACCATTTTGCAGCCTGAATCACATATAGTAATGCTTACAGAGTTTTTGAGGAACTCCCAACATTCCATTTTCTCCGTAAGATTGTCCTAAATAAATCTGGTATCATATCACATCTTCTTGCAGAAATATTTTGCTGTCATTTCATCTCACTCATGTACTTAACTGAGCAGCTGAAGACTTCATCTTCTTGTGACATACAGAAGCCCTTACTGTTGTATGTCCTTCTAATAAAGTAGTCAATCATAATAATACCCAATCATCTGGCTTAACAAGGTAAGAATTAGGTAATTAAAGATGAAAAGAAGTATTTTCAGATGATTGCTTACACCATTTTTTAATTTATCTATCACAGTGGATAATTTCTTTCAATAATTATCAGGAGATAGCATCCTTGGAAAAAATTAGCTATTGTTCACACCAGACTGTCTTATAAGTAATGTTTGATTATATAAAATGCATACCTACCTTATTTCAACAGCTGGGCTTTTTTAATCATCCCTCATCTAGGTTTTGATTTGTAAGAGCACAGTTTATGATGAGATTTTACTAAAGTCAAACATTTTCAGAGCTCCCCATAAAAGGTCTGCCTGACAGCACACAGTTAATTGTGTGTTTTGCAGAAACCCAGGACTGCACGAGCTACCATCTCTAAAATCCAGAAGGTAATTTTGTTATTAATCCTATATACTAACTTTATAGGAAATACAGTTGAAGAAGAGGGGAAGAGCAATTCAGATTAGTCTAGATGGTGTGTATTTTACCATATATTTTACCATCAAAAATGATGAACAAAAATTCTGATTCAAAGCTACACAATACAGGCTGATACAGCTGTAGGGGTGATACAAGAGCCTGGTTTGATTTCTTTTTTTCCAGAACAGGAAAAATTTATACATGTATGTATGTAATTCCTAGATGTATATTTTAAATATGTTTCTATGGTTTTATCCTCACTTGCCTAAATCTTCTGTACTTTTTCTATCCTGAACATAGAAAATTACTGTATACTGCACATCACAGGGGTGGATTATCCCCAGCCTCCTGTAGACAAGCTCTCCTTCCACTCAGAATTCAGCCTCTCTTTATCCAGCTTCTACACATCATGAGGTTTTTTCTTGAAAAGAGAAACACTCCCCACACAAGTTTTTTTGCTGGATGTAAAACCATTGTTTGTTTGTTTATTTTGTTGGTTTTGGGTTTTGTTTTGGGTTTTCTTTGTGTTTGGTTAGTTTTTGTTTTTTGTTTGTTTGTGGGGTTTTTGTTTGTTTGTTGAAGTTCTTAAGGAACTCTATATTTGCCAGAAATATAGAGCACTGAAAAAAATAATGAATAAAATTCAGGAATGAAGTAAATTTGTCCATACTTAACATTTTTTAAAAAAAAGGTTCAGAGAGTATTCAAGCTAGTATTTACCTCCTAATTTTCACAGTGTAGCTGCTAAACCAGAAACAATGGATACATGAAGACCATGCATTTATCAGAGACTCTGCTATTTTCCCAAACCCAGGTATCTGGCTTCTACTCCAGGCTGTCTTTCTGCAGCACAGGGGTCATTAGCCATGATATTTTAAGCTGAACCTAGAACTTCAACCAATCTTAACTGCTATAGAATAGCCCATTGCTTTTATCTGTTTTCCTTCTATATGGATAATGCTTTTGTGGTTTTCTCTCTTCCTAGTAGACAAAAGAAGGAAGAACACATCTCTCTTTCCAGCTAACATGAAACGGAGAATCTTTTTTGTCTCCAGTCTTTTCCCTAACACTGCCCACAGACTGGAGATTTTCATACAGAATCACTTGAATTTGGGTTCCAGAGACTATCACTGCATAATACCAGAGAGCATCACTCAGATCATAAATATCTTACACAAATGGGTAACATCTCTGCAGAGTGTGCACTGTTTACATAGCACAGTTTATTTCTGTTGACTTCATTGAATCATTGTTGAATTTGAGGATGCATTTCATAAACAATTATTCTGCTCTAATAGTAACAAGTAACACATTTGCTTTACAGACACCTCAGCGAAGCACTCCTGTCAACATGAATTGTCTCTCGTGTGCTTTAAAATGTTTGGAAAAAAAATATGGCATGCCATCTGGCCCCCAAGCACTCATTAAATCCATTGGAATATGAGTGTTTAAGGAAGCTAACATCACATGATGCCCACAAGAAGAAAGGAAACAAAGAAGGAAAAAGAAAAGAGAAGGAAAGGGAGGAAAGGAAAAGAGAAAGGGATTTAGAGATGATACAAACAAGAAATAAAGGATGTGTTTACAATTTAATTTCCTTCAACTAAGGGCATGCCAGCCATTTCAGAGAATAAAGAGAGATGACAGCTTCTGTTCCCAGGAGTTTTTGGTCCAAGATTATTTTCCAAGTGAAATGAAGAAGGAGAAAAAAAATCTAGCAGGGGAACGGAATGCTAACACCATAGAATATTTGGGTTCCTCAGGGGAAGGGTGCCCCCATGAACTGAGATTCACAAGGCGTGATACAAATTTCTTTCAAGGCTTGCCAAATCACTTTGCCTTCCCCCTCCAAATGTCAAGTCTCCCATCTTTAATTGAGGCTAATGACTGTCAGCTTCCCATATTGGCACAGCCCTAGGGAAACATCTCCTACTCCATGGCTACTGTCATCTTCTGTGGAAGCACCTTTAGGCCCTAGAGTAGAAAGGACTGCACCTGCAAAAAGTGAATTGCTGGATAGATGCAGGATTAAAATCCCATCTGGACAGGCATTCTCTTTTATTAGGGGAGCTGTCAATAATTTTGTTCGTGGGAATCTTAAAAGGATGTAGATTAGAAACGGTCGGGGGAGCTTCCAAAGAGATGTAAGTGTTTTATTTCAAAAAATCTCAAAACAACCCAGGTTTGATATTAACTCTGTATTTCATGTAATTTTGCAAATAAATTAACTGAAATTTACTAAAAACAACCAGACCAGACTGTCATTTGCTGGCATATGCAAACACTTTGCAAAAACAGAGGCATTTTTTGGTACTGCACACTTATGTTCAAGAGCTGTTAAATATATGTAAATAATCTGATTAATACATGCTAAGCAATTGTACTTATGACATGTTGGTCCATTGCCAGATGACAATGATGCAAGAAAAAAAACTAGCTGAAATCCTATGGAAATTTCAGGGAGCCCAGGGAGTAAATGGGAGAGGAGCACAACACATAACTAAATGCGATAAGCAGGGAAAAACAAGAAAGGCCTCATCCAGAAGACAGCAGGACAACATCTACTGAATGACACGTGGACTAATGGTGGGTCAATATCCTCCATTGTAAGATTTGGGTAATGTTGTGCTTACTGACCTTATCCAGCCTCTCTGCATTTTCTCAACTCAGTGCATAACTATTTTTAGCAGCAGTACTCTGCAAAATGTTTTATAACTCATTCTGGCTGTAAAGCTGCATCCAGTTGCAACATCCTTCATAGCTTTAACTGTTTCTTTGAATCCACAGAACTAATCTCAGAGCTGTGGGATTTTGTCAGCCATAGATTCCTGAATTAGGGGAATTGGCTAAGCCTCTGATGGAGGCAACCAGGAATGAAGAGATGGAGCCTACTGAATGAGGCCCAGGAGGGATTGAGCTTTTATAGCAACAAAAGCTAATATTTTCGGGATATTTTTAATTTGCAACCTACAGGCATAAATTTTGTGAAACTATGAGGAAATTTTCTTTTTCGTGCTGTTCTGAGATATAACCAAAGTTGTTATAGGGATTCAGGCCTGACTGGATGGGGCTTTGAGCAACCTGGTCTAGTGGAAGGTATCTGTGCCATGGCAGGAGGTTGGAACAAGATGTTCTTTAAGATCCCTCCCAATCCAAGCTATTCTATGATTCTGTGACTCACAAATCTACCAAGCTGAAGATGTTCCTTCTTCTTGTTCAAAAGAACAAGACCATTTGTTACACTAATTGATTATTCCATACAGTTTGTGCTGCCTGGTAGATTACAAATGTCCAGTCATATGTTCTCCTGTTATCCAAACACAAAGTCCTCCAAAATCTGAACAAGACATTCTACAGCTCATCTGCACTTCAGCAGAGTGCCTGCATGAACCATACCTGCATACCCAGCACTGGTTGAGAAGTTTTCTAAATGAGGACAAAAAATTCTCATTCATGAAGCTGGAAATCATGAATTTCATGTTTTTAGCTCAGTTTCCTTTAAAACCTCTCTGAGAATGACAGACTCCTTTACCATCAGTAGTGTTTTCACAGCTACCATCATAACAGGTAGGAAAGTCAGGAACAGCATAATCATCTCACTCCAATCTCACCTCTGAAATCTTTGCAGAGTTTTTGCCAAACTAATTGTTGTTCTTTCTGTATTCTGCATGAAACTACAATTTTTTATCCCAAATATAAAAGGGAGATCTCTCATGGTGATGCCTTGTGAAGGCTGACCTAGAACAGAGCTAGATGGAATTAAAGAATAAAGTAGGTTTTTTTTAGAAGGCCTCAATGGATACACCTTGGGCAGCACAAGAGCTTGGCCAGGGCTATACCCAGGATGAACCCAAAATGGTCACAGAAATGGACAGCCGGTTACGGGGTCTCATACCTTCATAAATTCTGGTCCATTAGCATATTGGAGTTAATTGTCCAATTACAGCTTTAGATTATGAAGTCTTATCCTTCTTGTTTTCTCTCTTCAGTCCACCATTGTTTATGCTCTTGGGCCTGAGATCTGGATCAGTTGTTCTTGATCCTCAGCTAGAGAAGGAATTGTTTTGTCTACCTACTCTGTGAAGAGAGTTTACCATCTCCTAATATGAAGCTCAGAACTACACACTGAAGCAGTACAGAATCTGAAAAATATAAAAGCCAAAAACTGAGGCATCAGTGGAAGCTTCCAGATCCCTACTTTGGTTCAAAGAAACAAATGAGGCCTTCCTATTCCTCCCACCCACAAGTTAGTGGACATAGAAGAATCCTGAATCTAATTCAAAGGTGCCCCCACCTTTTCCACTCACTGGGTGGCAATCTGTCCTCCACCAAGGTGCAGACAGCACCAGTGGCCTGTCTCAAAAATCAGCCAGTTAAACACTGTTTTTCACAAAGCCAGACCAGATTAAAAGGGTAAGTACTGCAATTCCCATTTTGTTTGATCAGGTAAAAATTGCTTCTCTTTTTTCTGGTTTGATTTTTAAATTTTTTAAAATTTATTTTTTTAATTCAATGGGACAGTATCTCCAATTAGAATATGGTAAACACATCCAGACTCTCCAAAGGGCTGTATTTTTCCATCCTAAGTGTTACAGTATCCAATAAATCAATTTTAGACTTGAAATGTCAGTTTCATTTCTTTTTGCTGAATTAAAAAAAGCCTAAGTATCTTCTCATTGTAAGTAACATTGTTTTTTTCTTTTCTTAGAACCACACCATTATATTTCCAGGATAGTCCATAGAGAAAAAAACACTGGGATTCAGCAAAATGCCTCATCATACATTTAAGATCAGGTTTAAATCTACTCCTGCTATGCAAAGCTCTTGTTCTTTTTTGTTTGTTTTGTTTGTTTGTTGGGTTTTTTTGCTTAGTAATACTCCAATGCACGTAATCCTTTATGAAATGAAGGCCTAGGAGGTTAAGTGGTGCATGTGAAAAAGACAGAAAACGAGGTGATTTGGTATAACATCAGGCTACATTATAATTAGCCACTAGACATGCTAGTTTTAGCTATAAAAAAGTAATTTAAAGTTATAAGCAAGACATTACATTCATGCCTTAGGGACCTTGTTTATATTTGGAATCACTATTTCAGCATCTAATATCTGTTCCAAAAGCATTCTCCTGTGTACCAAATATAGCTGAAACACAACATAAGCTGGCTCTATAAGCTTTTGTAAAGTTGTCCACAGTGCTTTTAGTTACAGAAATATGGGCTTTCTATTTGTGTCTTCTGTATGCCAGACAGAAATGAGCTTTGAATAACAAATATTAACCAGATGTTGACCAGAATTAATATGTGCCCTTGGGAAAAACAAACAAACAAACAAAAAAACCACAACCCACCTATTTCCTTAAAAATGTTGCTTTTGACAGGATTTCAATAGAGAAAACATGCAGACAGACACACATGACAGATCTTCAGACACACAAATTACCAGTTTGGAGTATCTGGCTGGAGTTCCAGCCTCTGAAGGCAGTATCTGATAAAGTCCAAGAAGCTCCAAAGTACAGGTTTTCTAGTTTTTCCCCAAATTAGTTCCTGCACTTGACAAAAGCTACTTCTTGGTGGATTTAGCCATTACTCAATAGAAACAGGGCTGTGGGCTAATTAAATCATAGCTGCACGAGTACACTCTATTACTGCCAGTATGAGACTGTGATACTTTGTAGTCAAAACCAAACGTGTTACTTTGATTGGCAAAAGTAGGGAGAGAGCAGATGGAACAATTCCCACATTGTCTTGTTCATCAGTAACACACACCACAGTTCCCCACAACAAAGGTTTGCCAGTACAAACATACCCAGCACTGAGACACATCCCCCTGACTGACCATTTCCCATCAGTGTGACCTCTGAAGAAAGGTGCCAGCTCTCACAGCCTGGCTTCGCCATCTGAGCTGTGATGCAAGAGCGGTGATGCAGCCAGGTCTCCAGAGCCCCCCTGGACATGAAACCAGCTAAGTTCTGTTGTGGTCCTCTGTTACGGTGTGTTGTAATGTCCTGTTTTAGATTTCCAGGTCACCTCCCAGGTGTGGCAATACCTCTCTTCCCCTTCCCCCTCGCCCCTTGCTGAGTGAGTCCTGTCAATCAGGCTTAACATTCCAACAAAGCGTCGTGTGGTTGGTCAAGTTCAAAGGATGCCCCTCAGGCCTGGGGGTCATTGGCCTGTCTAGGTGTCTCTCACCCCTTGAGACCCCACCCCCCCCACCTGGTTGGTGGCTCACCTGTCCCCTCCCCTCCCCCTGAGCTTAAAAGGTGAGTCCAGCCATGTGCTCGCGATTCTGTTGGAGGTCTTCCCAAGATTCAGACATCTGTAACCATGGAATAAACCACTGCATACAACCCTCCGGCAGAATCCCTCCCTTCACCTTCGCCTGAAGCCTTCTTCCTAAGGTAAACGGAGTCCCTAACAAGCCTGGACTTGTTTAGTGCCCAGCTGAAACCATAGGCAAGCTAAAGGTATCTCTGGGGTGATGCACCACAGAAGCCGCCTTTGGCTCAGCAGCGAGGGTCAGACTGGCCCAGGCACAATCTAACTGGTAATATTGGGATTCATATTCCAATAGTCCTCATCTTCAGCACCCAAACATTTGGTCCAATCCACTTACAAACCTCCCTGACCTACTGTGGGAGAGGAGCGTTAGCATCATTTACTATGGAATGGCATATTGTAAAACAAAAACCCCAAAATAGCTGTGGCTGGAGCAGGCAATGTTTCACTGACCTCTGTAATTATCAGGCTGCTTCTCCTCCCACCCACTCCCCACTGGCACATTCACTGCTGACATGTCAGTCTGTACAAAGGGAACTGCATCACTTTCCCAGACTCAGAACCTGATGCCCAAGCCTGCTGATCTTGCTGTAGAGAACAGCATGTGGTGTTAAGAAACATCTCCTAGAGAATTTTATACATTAGTAATTAACTTTTCTTTGATCATCTCAGTGTTCACTAATGCTGCCAAATCCGAGAAACAAATTACAAGAGCACTGTTGTGTTTTACCATTATGGCCAAATTTTATCTGCATTTGACACTAAGTTATGTGGATTTCCTTAAAAAGGAGTGTTCTAGGTAAGGTAAAGAACAAATGAGAAATACCTTCTGCCATTTTCTTGAGAGCAGCTATGACAGACTTCCAAACAGTGATATGGTTGTGGTATGTACAATTTTAAGTGGTTGTGGACCACTTAAAATTTGGTCCTGAACTGGTCTCTGGCTCTTCTGACAGAATTCCAAGGCCATCTCATTCTTACTCTCTCTTTCCTATTTATTGGAGACATCCTCAACAGAAACTCTCCAGCTTTCTGAGAATTTTAAAAGTCTGTAGCAGAAATAACCCATTCAGTATTAAGAAATACACATTTGGTGCAAGTAATCAAGAGTACTGAATGCCTAGGCAGAATTATTACCCATTTTTTAACTTGTAAAATGTTTATCTCTTTGCATGGTTCTTATCTTTCATGAAAATGTTGATCTTTACAAAGCCCAATAGTACTTTATTTTAAAAAACGTTTAAACTTTATCCTTGTAAAAAAGCTATATTGTGTATCACAGATTTTAAATTCTTGAATGCTAAGAATTTCAGTGACAGCAGGGGCAAATAGTTACTGGTGTACTATAAACTTACAAGCTGGATAGCAGCGTACAGTAATGCTTTGACAAGCAAGAAAATAAGGAGATTTTCTGATCTGTGTGTATTCAAAAGACACACTAAGGCTGCCTACCAGAGGAGTAGAGAGAAATTCTTTGAACTGTAAACTTTTTAGAGCTAACATTCTTCAGCTTATTCAGAAGTTCAACCAGCTGAAATAAGAAATTTGACCTAGGGCACGTCCCTTGTTGTGGAGAACGAAGTTGATGACTGCTTTAAAGTTATTCTACTGCTGACTCATCTTCCCTCCCAAGCATTTGCAGAGATACACCATGAGAAAATAGAGCAGCAACTGACCACAAAAGATTCTGGGACTAGCAGCTGTTAGCAAAGCAAGGCCCAGGATGCAATTGTGGATCTGGAAATTTATAGGTTTGATTGAAAACTGAGCAAGTCTTCTGTGCTTCACAGTGCTGCTAAAAGGCATCATCTTTGATCTAGTGCCTCAGCTGTACCAGTGGGACAAATGTTTTTTGAGAGAAGCATAACACAGCCAGAATAGCTCTGTATTTTCCAAGTATGAAAATCATCCAACTCAGTTTCTTTCGAACATATTCATTCCTTTAGGGCAGATGAGATATTTTCCTTCACTATTTAACAGTAGGGGGCATATTCAGTGTATGCCAGCAAAGTTTAATGAAATCAATGAAGTAGCACTGATTTGGAGTAATTGAGAATCCGACCATGTGTTCTAATGCCAAAGAATCTGGATATTTCCAAGGGCTTATATTGCTTTCCTTTCTGGGAAGGGGGGGATGGGGAAGGGGGGGTTTGGGGGAGTTGGGAATTAAAGTCCATTTGCTTTGTGAAATGGGGTTCCATCTAAGGTACCAGAGATGAGAAAACACCTGCACAGATATTTTAAAATCCTGACATTTTTCTTTCTGCCTTTGTAATTGAAGTGTATTTTGTCTTGATGTGCCAGCCAAATTTCCACTCTCTACACTCCTGTACAGGCTGTTCTCACCACTGTGAAATGAGAATGTAGCTAGTGTTTGGACATCCTGAGCACTGGTTTTGATCTGAATGACTACTAGATGCAAACATCAGAAGGCCTCTGGGCCATGTAACCTGAACCATGTGGGCACTGGAGCTGGGTGCACAGTGCAGCCAAGTTCTGCTCATTTACATGTGCTAAGGGGAATTTTTACAAGCTTGTTAGAACTGTGAGTAATTGAAATCTGGGGCTAATGTCACTGTGTCTAAATTTTCTTTACTCCACTGAGTAGGAACAGTAGAGCAGTTAAGAACTGCTTTTGCCACTTTTTAGCAAACTAATACAGCTGACAGAAAAGAGCATAGTAGAAGGAGCAGATAATACTTTCTGAGATCTGCTCAGAATATTATGTAGAGTGTAGCCACCCTGATTTGATCTGCACACATGAAATGCTCATTATTATGAACAGATTTTGCATATTGCAGATTGGGTATAGCAAATCCATTTTGTTTTGTTTTGTTCCTTGCACCAGGGTGTTTGTGAACAAAATGCTCTTCAGCTGTTAAAATGGATCAGTTAAGTCCCTCACCCACAGAAGACAGGTTGGAAGAGACTTCTACAATGGTTTAGATGCTGATGATCATATTTGGAGGCAGATCTGATCCATCAGAATCTATCTTCACACTCACAAAAAACAGTCAGCCTTTACTTTGTAAGCGAATTTTACACCACATACCTCAGAAGCACAGGAATCATCAGGCAAAGCAGGAAACAGATGCAAAAAGGTGGCACCTCAAGTTTTCAAGAGCAGGTGCTTACCTCAAGGTTGTCAGCAAGTTTGTCTCCCAGAAAGTAAGAGTTACTGGGTGACACTGTGGAAGAAGAATGCATTGCATCTTGGTATGCATTTCTCAAGACATTCAGTCCTCTAATGTTAGTGCTATTGCATAAAATATGTAGAAAGTGGACACTACCTCTAATTATTAATGCAAACCTACAGAGATGCAGATGCTTAGTTTTGGATTTCAAATGTATTTGACAGGAGAACAGCTTGTTCTAAACACAAGCACCAAACAAATATAAGCTGAAGAGACTGGACAAAGACTGAGGGCTGCATCTTCAGCCTTAGACATTCAAGTTCCTCTCAGGTCCTTTCACAGAGCTTGGCTCTAGTAACTAAGGTAAAATCACTAATAAGTTAGTTAAGATTCGGGTCCCATATACAGGTCTTCCAAATCCTTTTCTCTTTCCCATTTTTCCCCACATCAAATGTCCATGTTCTCATCATTCATCATCAGCATTCTCAGCTCTTTTTTCCTATATAAAAATATTGCAAGTATTCAATTTAAAAAGAATTATTATAAGTGCTGTTGTTGTTGTTGCTGTTATTTGAAAGATTTATGACACTGGTTTTGTTCAAGTCAAGCTTCAAATCTACTTAAGGTTTATCATAATTAACCAAGTGCAGGGAATGAGCATCTGAGCCTGATTTGAGAAGTACACATATTGCAGAAGCATGACAGAAATCCAAGGAATATCAGTATATCCTACAGAAAACAGTGACGACACTGTAGGAGTTTTAGTAATGCCAGACACAAATTTCTTTAACTAGACAAGTGGATTCTAGTGTTTCATTAAGGTCAATGTGCACCTTTAAACACATTTGCTTAAAGCTACTGGAAAGAACAAGCCAGACAAAATATTTTGCCAGCTCTCTGGAAACAGCCAGAATGCTCACAAGCCATATTTTTAAGCCTATGCAAAACTATCATAATTGTCATTACTGCTATAAGGCAAAGGTAATGAAGTGAGGGTGAACAGGATTTCATATACCTTTGGCAAGCCAAATGTTAAACACATTATTAGAATTACTCAGTAATTACAGTACAAAACAAGCAAACAAACAAAAAAACCAACCCAAAGAAACAGTCTTACTTCTGCTACACAGCTACAATGTTTGTCTATAATTTTCTCCTATGGATGCACTGGTGTCAGACCACAATTCTGAAAAACCAAATAAATCTTGCTTTTCTATAGTCTCCGTTCTGCATTTCTACAAATCATGTTGCCTCCCCTCATCCCCCTTAATTAAGGAAGGTTAGATGAGATGCTCCTTCTTTCAGAGAGCACCCAATGCTGCACCATTCACTGCCAGCACAATTTAGGTGCTGCTTGTCAATCTTAACTAACACGGAGCTTATCGCAGTAGCTGCAACACTGACCGAGTCTCGAACATTGGCAAACACTTTTAGGATTAATTTCCACCAATTTTCCCAGAAGCCATGTGTACATAGCAGACATGTAACCACATGCAAATCAAGGTCTCCTCGTTAGCCAGTTGCTGCCTGACTGCTGTGCACAGAAAACTCCTTCAGGCAAACGAGCCCCTTGCCACCCAACGCTTCTGCCCACAGTGGAAGTTCAGGCAGATGCTTCAACCTCTCCCAATACATCCACAGGTCCATTGCACCAGACATTCTTCCTCTAGGAAAAGCAGTTCCACTGTGCACCTGCTGTGCTGTTGATGACACTGCAGTTCCATCAGGAACACACTGGGATGGAGTTACCTACCCTTTTCTGAAGTTACTCGCTGAAATAAGGAGTTGGGAAAAGATCAGCTAGGTCCTCAGTTTTCTCTACAGTTTTTGCATTATAGCCATCATTCCAGCTTCTTACATTATGGAATCTGAAGACTTTTTCTCCATGAGCAGAAATACCCTCCTAGGAATTTGGAAATTAAGTTCTGGGAATTTTATTGGCAAATTCTTTACAAGTAATTTATGTTTGATGTTTGCATACGCTATTTGCTGTAGCTGTTTGCTAAGAAAATATTTATTAGGATTGGAAGTTTAACATAATAAATCAAACACTTAACATTCACCGGACTTCAAACATAGATATAAAATACCTTACAAAAATTTTTAATGGAATTACATAAAGCAAATGCACAGGGTTCGTCTGTTTCTACACTGAATTAATCCCAAGCCAAAACCAAAAAATAACCCCCAAAAGATCACAAAAAAAGGCATGATAAACTGCATTTTTGTCATTGTTGCACTGCTATGTAATAAGCCCTTTTTACAAACGTTTACTCAATGTTAAAAAAAATCAATTAAAAATGTATTCCATCTAACAGAACTATTGGATTAACAGCTGATTTTTAACTGACTTTACATCACGAAATTCTATTAATAGAGGTACCTTAGTCACTTAGTTTAAAATATGGAGAGTAGAGATAGAAAAAATTAACCTTTAGTAGTCTTTAATATAAAATGCACTAAATTTTCCAAAATAAGATTACGACACACTAGTGCCAATTTATGCTGACAAAAGCTGATACCAGCTTCTTTCTAACTAAAATTCATTTCACAAAACCTTTATATATTACATGAATATTCAAGTAAACTATTTAAAAGATTTAAAAATGCAAAAACTGAATGATACAGTGTTTAAGAGAGATGGTTTATTTGGGAATGCTGTCATGTCCAACTATATGTATTTATATATATATATATTTAATTTTTAAGACCATCATGATACTACCTGATATTGCAAGAAATCTCTGTCATTAACATTTGATATTTTTCAATGCATAACCTCAAGAAAATTATAAGGATTTAACAGATCTGTGTGACAGTTTCTGTGTGACACTGAATCACCTTACTGGCTTCCCTTTGTAAAGTGCTGACTAACAGCCAAATTACATCAGATTTAAATGGATTTAAATGGAGATGATGGTGCTCAGTGTCTTACAAAAAAAAAATCACCACTAAACTGCTATAATCAAATGATAAAATAAAAAAACAGGTTCAGCTGAGTAGCGTGTGTGTTCCCCAGTGTCAAATCTCTAAAAAAACCCTGAAAGACTAACAATGTGTTTCTTGCAGGCTGCATTCTTTCCATCCATCAGCTGCAAGGACATTAAAAAATTTTATTAATGATTCAAACACTGGATACCTTCTCTGGTTGAAGGAGAGT
This sequence comes from Zonotrichia leucophrys gambelii, assembly GCF_028769735.1. Lineage (NCBI taxonomy): Eukaryota > Metazoa > Chordata > Aves > Passeriformes > Passerellidae > Zonotrichia > Zonotrichia leucophrys. The sequence continues at coordinate 19,220,512 of NC_088173.1, read as the reverse complement.
TGCTCACTAGTTTTGGTCAAGTGGCTTTTGGGAAACTTTCAGAGCAAAATAACCCAGCAACAGGAAACTGGAATGGAAAATGCCAAACATGCACAGTTACATTACTGCAGGAATTGAGTAACACATGCAAGACAAAGAAAAAAGTCAGAACATAGCAAAGTAGCAATGGTTAAGAAGTTAGTAAAGTTTTCACAGTGTTTCATACAGCCTTTTACTTTAACACAAGTGCATCACTTACCACCACTACTGCTCAGACATTTTAAAACATCTCTTGGCCATGCAGATCATTTTGAGAAGAAAACAGCAAATTACACCTCTTAGGCATTTTTAGACATGAAGTACAACTTAATAATTTTATTTTTATATTCAGTCTTATCAAACAGATGTTTTCAAGTTATATTTATTCTAAGTGTTGGGCTTTAACATTCCTTCCAATTTTGTTGGATCCTGAGCGCTAAATGCCCAAAGAACTGGCCAAATATACAAAGGAAACCTTTGTTCAAATAGCCAAGTTATTACATGAACAGAAGGTATATAGGGAATTTCTTGTTGGCACTCCTAAATTTCTTCTTTCCTAACCTTGAGATGATCCTAACCTTGAGATGGTTTTGTTCAGTTGTTCACATACATCTTTGCCTCCTAGAAACATTACTCTACTTAGGTGATTCATGAAGAAGTAAAACTAGACTCAAGAACACCACTGACTTTTTTTTTTCTCTGTCCAAAGAAGAAAATACACATTTTTTCCCCATTTGGCAAATTCTATTTGACGCCACATCACCACCACTCAACATTAACTCATACAACAGAGACTTACTCCACTGTCAGACACAGCAGGGGAAAAATGTCCAGAGGATAAATGGGAGGCTCTTTATCAGATATAATTGCTTGCTCATAAGGAGAGAATCCAGCTTCCCCTTTGTTATTCTTTCATAAATTAATAATTTGTTAAAATCATAGTCACAAGAATTTTAGCTATTACACAAAATTCAAGTTTAAAAAAAAAACAAGAATAAATTAGTTACAGCCTTGTAAACAATTGCTCATTTATGTAACATACTTGGGGAAAAAATTCCTCTATATAATAAATCAGACAGTACAAGGCACACATCACACTTAAGAATTCAAAGTGATAAAACCAGCAGATGCCTTCATCTCCTTTGTTCGCTGGTGTAATTGTGCTATAGACACTGTAAAAATATGTAGATTCTTGTTTACATTACAGTCATTTGAAAATATTTCATGACTGTGCTTTTTCTGGCAAAATATTTGTGCTATTTTACAGTACAGTAAGATTTGAAGTTCTTGGAATGAATCTTCTCAAATGTTCTCCACAAAGCTGCCAGGGAAAAGGCCAGTCTTTCCATTTCGTTGCAGAGTGCCTTTGAACCAGCCGTCCTCGCGTTTCTTGTGTACAAAAACAATGTCTCCTTCCTTCAGTTCAAGTTCTGCTTCGCTCTGAGGAGGATAGGATACCACAACTCTGTACCTGTGCCATTAAAAAAAAACACCTACATTTAGGTTCTTTTTTTTGCCTCACTCTCTCACCCCCCTTTTTTTTTAACCTGATGCTTTAAAAAATATTTCTGTGCCTGTTGAAGCTGATGAACACAGGAAACTGTCTAGAAACTGTTTGCTGAGTATGCAACAACTTAAAAGTATGTCTTGAACAGATAATAACATATAAGAAATAAGAGATAATAACAGATATAACAGATAATAAATTTAAGGCAAATTCATGCATCTCCTATGATTTTTTTTACCAAGATCCCTGTAAAATACAGACAATGGTTAAATACCAGGAGAAAATTGTAAACATTTTTTCCAATATAAATTTGCAGACTCTTTCAGTCATTGTGATTCAGCAAGAATCAAAGCATTCACAGCAGTAGCTAGGCATAATTTTACAAGTGTCTGTTTAATTTCTTATTATTCCAGTGATGGCTCTTAAGGAAAGGCAAAGAACAAAAGGAGGAAACTAACAAAACCTATAAATTTGATTTGCTGTTTTAAATAATTTGCATTTTCCTTAGAAACTCTTCAAGTTAGAACATATTCTTGAACAGAGCTGCTCAACTTGTGCACTACTACGTTTAAAACTATTTTCAAGTAAACAATTTTCTTAAGCACTTGGCATGAAGTGTATTTTTTTGAGTCTCTCACAGTAAAATCACTTTTCAAATATGAGTGCATTAAAGAGGCTACACTTCTCTGTTTTTAACAAGCATAACACCACTCAATCTCTTCTTCCATAGTTTCACAACAACATAAAACCTTATTACTTCATAGATTAAGTATGAAGTTATTATCTTATGTATGAATCTTAAGTATGAATTATCTGAATAAGCTTAAAATAATTTATTTTAATAGATTAAAATAAATGAACAATCTGATGAAAAGACAAGGTAACAGGACACAGTCTAGTAAAGGATGGAATGGCAGTTGTAGCTCAATACACACATAATAAAACAAGTTAATTCTGTAATATTGAAGCAGAGAAAGATACTGTGTTATAATGGAATGTTGTGCTTAAGAACATATGAAACAAAAATTAAGTCTGCCCATACAGTTTAAAATACTCAGAAAAGAGTAGCTGCTCTTTGTAAATAACTGAAGTCTCTTAGGAAATCTAAGTATAGCAAAACATATTTGGACTTAATTAGTTGTCAAATGTTATTTATTAGTGACTTATAAGCCATGACTTTGTTTCAGTGATGGCAATCCCCAGATTTCAGAGCACAGGAATTATTAGATTCATGCTTCATAAAAGCTACCAAGCCAATTACAAGATTCATTTGTGTGCAGCTCCAGAATGCCCTGCATCCAACCTAGACCTGCACTAACTTCTGCTTTGGGCAACTTGGGTTTTAATGCTGACTTAGGAAGTGAGAACCAAATGTTTTTAATAGACTGTAAGTTAAATTGAGACTGTAAACAACAGCCTCTACTCAGGCAAGACAAGGACAAGATAGTGAAGCATAAAGAACTGCAGTAAAGCTATGAAGAATTCCTACTGTTGTTAACAAGCCAGCTGCTCCCAGGCTGAAAATTAACCAGCACACTTCATAGTCTGTTAAAAAAAAATGAGTTTCAAAATGCCTGCCTCATCTTGCAGTCTGCCAAACACTGCCTTGTAAATGTCTGATTTGAAATATGCTTGTTTTTAGTTTCTAATTCTGTCTGCCAGTAACCTCTGTGCTCCCCTGAACTGACAGACAAGTCTGTTCCCTGCTGCTGCTTGCTCCCATCCTCTCTTTGTCCTCCCCAGAGGATCACCAGCTAGCACAGAAACAGTTGTCTTGAGCTTTCCATACAGTGTCCAACAACCGCTGCAGTAATTTGGTACTTCTTGTTAAATTTTAGTTTCCCAGCTATTTTGATATTCATCTTGAAATCTAGTGTCTAAAACAGAGCACAACAACCTTGGTTTTAAAGTGCTATTTTACTATATTTTTCAATTTTTAATGAGAAGAAACCCATCCGGCTTTGCACCTGTAAATCATGTGTCCTTCTTGAAATTTTCTGCCACATTTTACAAATCCTATTTGCCCAAAGAGAGGTGATCACAGACCCATCACACATTCACACAGCTGTCTATCCAGATCACTCTGGATTATCTATGGAACAGAAACTCTTTTTCCATTACTTATTTCATCATCTACAACATATTGCCAAAACTACCAATTTCATGCAGAATAAAAAGCTTATGCTTCAGCTCAGAAGTTCACTGCAAGGTCCCTGAAGAAAAATAATAATATTTACTAAGCATGACCTATGTTTTGGAAAAACATGTTCATTCCCACATGTTTGAATCTTCCAAAACACTTCCTTGTTTGTCTCCCTATTCAGTATTTGCAAATGTTTTCAATGACTGAAAGTCAAATTTATAGATCTTTTGTGGTCACTTAATATTTTACACACACCTAATCTGTATAACTATGACATTTTTCCTTTCTTTTATTTTTCTTTGATTGCCTTATAAAATTTTTCACTAATTTTCCAAATATTATATTAATTATTTTTAGTCAGCTGGTGACAAAATATAATTATTATAAAAATAAAAGTACTTTAGCTTCCCAGGAGTAGCCAATGTATTTGCTACTGGTTGTTTGCTGATATTCTTAGTATGTCTGGCAATATCCCACAGTGCTTTTGCTTTGTATTCATGAATTTATTTTTTATTTTGAAAAGGGTGGTGGTCTGTCTTCACATTTCTCCATTCTGACTGTAATTTTTAATATTAGCATTTCTCACACTTTTCAGTAACATGGAAAAGATTATATCCTTCATGTGTTTCTCCACTTCTTTGTTGCTTCTGTTTCACTGGACACAAAATACTGCTTTTATGCCCATTTAGTTGTGGTTGATTTTTGGACAATTATTTGTAGTTTTCCTGATCAACAAGTGGATAATAATATTTTCTCACATGCAGAAAATTTTAGCTGAGAGAAACACAGAAAGCTGGAATTACTACCATTACACAAGTTAAATGAATAATTACTACTCAGCTTCTTGATTTAGCTTTTGTTCCTTGCCTTTACAATTTTTACTTTCCAGGTCAAGTGTGCTCTGCTGTTGTGCAGATCTTGTGTCTTCTGAGTGGGTGCCTCGACTCCTCCAGATCACCAACGCCCATGGAGGGCAGCGTGATTCTCAGCATTTCATTACCAGCATTAAATGGTGCCAGATGTGGGAAGGCTGGTTGCTCTGGAAAGCCACTGGCCCGCTCACTGGGAGCAGATGTTACACCAGTCATTCTGTGGTAGATGAAATTACTTAGGGTCACTTTAATCACAGAACAAAATTATTGCTTTTCTTTCCCTGTAACTAGATGAAAGATTCATTTTATAATTTAGGATATGCAGTGATGTGTATTTAGGTTCAACTTCAAGTCTCTTACACCATTGTGGAGTACTGAGTAGTTTATTGTTACAATGCTGTATATTTACTGTAAAATTTAAGGCTATTTAAGCAACGTTTCCCTCTAAAAGAGAAAGCTCACAAAAAAAGCTTGAAGTTTTCTTGTAGCTTATATGGAAAAATTAAACTCCTCAGGTAACTAAATTCCTGTATACTCACAGCATAGCAAGTCTCACTCTGGGAATTGCAGGGAGTTGGGTCTGTCTTTGTAAAGAAAACATAATGCTCCTTGGCCGTGCCAGCACTGCATCAATACAAGAAATCACCCCAAGACAACCTGGGTATTGGCTGGAGAATCAGAAAACGTGAGTGAGCCCCACTGCAGAGTCTCACGTGACTGGAATTCTCTGAACTGGAATTCTACAGTTCCACTGTGATCTGTGACTGGAATTGTGAGGTGTAAGAGCAGAATAATCCTAGCAGGAGATTTCTCTGTTCTTCAGCTTTTTGTTGAGCTTATCCTCATGAATATTTCCCCCCCCAGCTCAAATTTTCACTGAAGATGCCACATGATTCTTACCTACCACATCTTCCAGACTGCTGAAGAGAAATCAATGCTTATAAATTACTTTGAAGATATTGAGTACAATGTAAATTTTAAGTATTATTAACCATCACATTTTAAGAAATCCAGTCAAAGGAAATGTACAAGGGCACATCAGCAGGAAAAAAAAATTAGCTCTGTCCTGAAAATGAAAAAGGGAACTCAGTTGAAATTCTGTCTAAATACACTGACAACCATGCTTGACTACCACTGAGAATTATCACGTAGCAATGCTTCTTCTATCAGTGGAAAATATCACTTAAATAATAGTAAGGATAGAGAGAATGTTGGAGTATATGTTATTACTAGATCAATAAAAATATATAGCATCATTTTCTGTAAGTAGTTCTGAGAAAAAAAATTCCATCATGGAAGTGAAAAAACTACTTTTTGTGATGACAGAAAGAGCTTTACACTAATATGCACTGGTTATGCCAGAATGAATTTAATATTATTTTCACAATGAATTTAATATTATTTTCACGTTTAAAGCATAAAAACATATTAATGTGCCAAACAGACTTATGATAATGTGAAAATGAATGATATTATTCTTAAAGAAGAGTCTTTCAGGTTTTATTTTCCATGTATAAATGTAAATCTGCTTCACAAATTCAGTATGAAATAGAAATCTCCTGCAAGGAAATTGTGTAGGAACAGAAAGAACCTTTTAAAAAATATTAGAGGTATGACAGAAGTGAACTAAAATACAAGCAGAAACTTCTATACTGTCTGGGTTTTAAGACACGAGTATAGCTTAGGATAGTGGACTTCTGGAAGTACAACAGGATGCCCACACACCATGAGTTAATAGCATCAGAACAAAGCCTACAACATCAGCTTCAATCAGTTCAGTCCTAGAGCTGCTAATATTGTAGCTCTGCTATTTTTTCTCAGTACAGCACACAATCCTGTAGCTGCTGCAGAAGAAATCCTATGACACTCCTCATACTGCTTGTCTGCTACCAGGAAAAAGAAAAGATCCTGTAGTTAGAAAACTGCCTCTTCCTTCACATTTTACTGAGGACTTGAAACTTGAAAAATTATGGGTGGACACAAAAGTCACAGAACATTTAAGCAACTGCCTGTCAGTCTGAAAGTCCAGACATCTGTATGTTTTTCACACTCACTTACCAGAGCACAGAGGCCACCCTGGAGCCTGTATGGATGCAATGGGGCATTCAGGCAGTAAAAAGTATCTTTGCAAAAGCTCAAGACATCAAATATTAAGAAGTCTACACCTAGACAGATAAAGGTCTCACTCACCATATATTTAGGTTGGGAGTGCTAATAATAAGGACTAACCTAATACTAATAAGTTCAAGAACATAATGTGCTTCTGTTTTGAAAAATAGGAGGCCTCTTTTGTCTACCCAAACCTGTGATCATCATATTTGAGTGTCTATTCATTCAAAAACTTTAAAGTAACATGAAAAGTAAACAAACATAAACACGAGTATTGGTTGATAAGTAAATAAAGAATTGTTAAAAAGTAAGTTTCATCTTGCTACAAAACCTCAGCATTTTGAAGCAGCTCTAACACACGCTACAAGCATCAGAGAAAGGATTTTTTCTTGGTGTGCCCAAGTGCAGCTGTGTTTGGGATTTACCTTTCACACACGAGAGGCCGGGACTCGTTGAGGACGGGCCCCAGCGAGGAGCAGGGCTGCCGGGGCGGCGGGGCGATGGGCACAGCGGCGTCCAGGGCGGCGCCCTTGCGCTGCAGCGGCTCCGGGGGCAGCCCCGGCGCGTCGCCCTCCGCGGCACAGGGGCCGGCCTTGCTGTGCGCCCCCGCCGCCGAGGGCAGCTCGGGCCCCACCGCGCCCTGCAGGGCCAGCTCTGCCGCGGCCTGCTCGGCCTCCAGGGTGGGGGACGCCGGAGGTGACAGCCGAGCCTTGCGTTTGGTGGATGCTCCGGAAAGCAGCTTCAGCAAACCTTTCTTTTCTTTCTGTAAACCAAAAGCGGTGCCCGTTTTAGAACAAAGCTGTCCCACAAAGAGTTGAACACTTCCCTCTGATAGATGACATCGTGCTCAGAGAGGACTCAGTAAATTACGAGGACATACTTGACATTAGAGAGATGATGAAATTTATAAAAGAAAATTATTCACATTCTAAAGAGAAAAACAGCAAGTAATTTGGTCATAAACTAGCTAAGTCCTTTCTTTCACTTTGTTAGGTTAAAGTTTAACTTTAATTGAAATGGCTCTGTCACAAAAGGTTGTGTAGAAAAAGGAGTGAGGTGTTAATATTACCACAGCAGGAATCTATGAAGTAAAATATTTCATCAACATGGATGTTTCTGGAAAGACAAAGAATCACTTGAAACCAAGCAGGGAGAAAAGTCTGCTCTGGAAGCTGCTGTTTAGGTAAGTTTCTTTTATTTATCCTTCTTTAGTAATGGAAGACCTTCATGATCTAACAAAAATTTGCCCCAAGGGGAATGCATTGTGTTCTGCTGTTCTGCTAAAGGGGAGAATTGTAAACATTCTTTTTGCTTGTCCAGACAAGAATCCCTGAAGACTATTACCTAGCCTGAAGAGAATTATTTAAGTAGCTTTTGTGTTTCTTGTATTTTTTTTTAAAGGGTGTGGCAGTGATCTTCTTACCAACCCTTTGACTGAGTGAATTTAAAGCTTATGAGAAGTGCCAGATTGTAAGCCCTGGAGACAAAAATAATATTCATCCATAGACAGAGAAAAGCAAGAGCAATGAGAAGGTTTTTTTATATGAGATGTAGTGGATTTAGTGAATAAAAATCCTCAGTCCTTTTTCCAAATCTCCAATAACTTAGAGCCATTTCACCAACAATCTACTGTCAAAGATAAAGAGAAAATGTCAAAGATAAAGGGAAACTCAGAGAAATTAAAACAATCCTGTATTGGCATCATTCACCTTAAACTACAAATAAGTTTTCTCTAAGAGCACCTCAGTCTGGTTTCAATGTCTATGGCTAAAGTAATTTTAAAATTAGGTTTGAGGCACATCCATTCAACAATAATAAAAAAAAAGTAACTAAAAAGTGGCTGAAATTAGTGTACAGTTTAAGATTAAAATCTTCATAAACTTCACCAAGGAGTACATGTGGTTGCAGAGTAGTAAGGTTAAGTCTAAAATACTTGAGATACAAAAATAGTTGTCACAAGGAGAAAAAAGTTTCCTAACTACATCACAACTATAAAACAAAATCAATTACGAAGCTAGAAGAATTTTTCTGACAACAGTATAATCACATGGCTTGGTGAACAGTGAGAATGAGTTGACACACATAGGAAATACTTCAAAGAGAAGGAAGGAAAGCAGAATCTTTACAGACTCCACTGTCCTACATTTAAAAAAGATGGTTATGTGCATTCTTTCTTTGTCCCATAAATGTTGCTGGTAATGTGTTTTCCATAATATCTCAGTGTGCCTGCTTAGTAAGAAAGGTAACCTAAAAGAATTCTGATTTTCATATTATTTTGTTAGACTGAAATTTTTACATTCCTCCAAGTTCATGTGGGTTTTTTTAGGTTGTGCTCTTAAATTTCTTAAAAGATTGTATGATGGAATAGGAGAAGTCAAGGGAATGATTTTATTCTCTACCCACCTTGCCATCCTTGTCTGTTTTACTGACAGCAGCATTTCCACCAGCTGTTAAAGCACTCTCTGGAGATGCAGGAGCTCCAGGGTGAGTGTTTGTAGTTTTTGCACTGCTATCTCCCTCCAAAGATGAAGCAGCAATGTTAGGAGAATTCAGAGAAGCTGCTGGACATGCCAGTGGGATGGTTGAGCGGTTCACATTCACAGCTGTGACATAAGCAGCACTATTTGGAAGCTGGGGCTGGAGCTGCTGGGAGGCAACAGAGTGGTGGGGAATGATCACAGCTGCAGGAATAAGGCAGGTTGGACTTTGTGCTTGTATGGGCGTGACTGCTGCCGTAGGTCTTTCTTGACTATGTGAGGCAACTGGAATAAAAGAATGAAATGTGAGAATGAAACGTGTCTTTTCACAAGACACACAAAGTGAGTTACAGTTACTGTGTTACAGCTAATCAATCACGAGAAGTTTTCTTCTTACCTTTTAAACTTCCATTTATACTCCTGTAATGACATGATACACACCACCAAATCTATATCACCCAAATAAAGCAGTTGCAAATGCTTCCCTACTTGCACCAGTATGCAACAGAAGAATAACAGCACTGCAACTTCTCTGTTGTGGAGAAATCCAAGCTGCTAGATCAAATGCTTCACATACAGATGGATTACACTTTAGTAACTAAGAGCTAGCTGAATACTGCCTGGAACTTGTTTGCTCCTTTTAATACCACGTGTAGTTGTCAGGACATATAAAGGAAAGTAGGAAGAAACACACCTAACAGAAGCTGCTAAAAATGTAATTAGATTGTTTCCCTAAACTATTCACAAAATCCACAACAGATTTCACAGGTCTTTCAAACAATAAGCACAGTGGCAATTACTGCTGTGAGTGCTTTCTCTGAAAATGTAAGCTGTTGTCTCTTGGGATGTTTAAATATAGAAAGTGGATTTACTCATACCCCTGTGAAATAAAAGGAACATCTACACTGGAAGCTGGAGAATAGCACAGGGCTGAGTATATTAACCTGGGTTGCAGTGCAAAACTGTAAGCACAGAGCTATGCATGAACTAATGGATCCCTTCCAAGTAACACTGCTGTTAAAGTCATGTGCTCAGTCACATATGCATGCTGTTGGACCACTTCAACATCTTGGACATCTCTGCACCACTGGGTGGTATGAAATGCAGATATAACCAAACAGTATGAGCCAATATTTAACACCCTAGTGCTGCATAACCTCTCTCCTTCAAGTACTTTGAAACTTTCCATCTGAGAAGGGGTCATCCCTCTAGCTTGATGCATGGGCATCTCAATTTTATCAACTTTTGATTTTTCAGATACTAATAGAGTTTCAGACTTGTTTTAAGTGAAATCCTGGAACCAAACCTCCAGCACTTGCTCTCTTGATTCTGCTTTCTGCAAATTACTCTGGTAATTTGGTTAGATTGCAGCAACGGTGTATTGAGAAGACTGAAAAAGGTCCCAGATTTTATATAACAATTCTACAGTATTATACCCAATTACAATCTATGCAGTAAGAAACACAAATTCTTTATTTTTTATTAAAAAAAGGCACATCACTTATATGCTCTATCTAGTTTTTTGATAACCTCTTCTTCTGTAGCTGACCCTTCTCAACTCTTGAGTAGCATGAACATTTCAAAAGAAAGATAAGGAGATTGTAGAAAGAATTTTTTGGTCAACAAACAATTTTTAATGCTGGCTTTTGTTCATAAGACAATATCAGTTTTCCTAGAAGTAGCTGCTATTCTTCAAGATCTGTCTACACTCACATGCAATTTATGTATGACAAGCATGGAAGAGCCTTCTGGTTTTGTTTTCTTATTGCTGATGGAATTGATAGGAAAAATGCTTCAAGTCAGCCTGTTTTCATACAGATTATCCGCAAGCAGAATATATATTTTCATTATAGATCCTTCCAATCAAAGGATGCATACTCCCTCAGCAAAGGTGATGTCAAGCAATGTCTCACTAAGGTAATTTGAAGAATGGTCCTTGAAGCCCTGAGCTAAACTGAAGCTGGACCCTTGCATTATCCTGTGAAGCCTCACCCAAAGATTAACACTCAGCAAATGTGCTAAGGAAAGCTCAAGAGGATCATGTTTCAGATGTTTACTACAAACTTCTCTGTAACATTTCAACATAAAGCAGCCACTATGGCTTCAGTGCTCAGGTCCTTATAAGGGACAGATCTGTATTTGTAACTAAGAGCACACCTTTGCACAATCCAGTGTTAAGGTCTCTGTGATGAGAGAGTCCAGTCCCTTCGGATTTTTCATTTTGGATATGAAAAGTCAGTGGGCAGTATGTTGTCACATTCTCAGCTGAATGGAAGTGTAAAAGCTTATTCATCTTGACAGTGGTGCAGAGAAGCAGGGACAGAAAAGCCTCCGGAGCCCACAGGAGATTTCTCCTTTGTGTTGTCACTTGCAAGCTCCTGGGCAGCTCAAAAGAAGGCTTTTGAGTAGAAACCACCTGTGCCTAAGAGGCAGAAAAGTACAGATGCTTTGCTTAGTTTCTCTTAGCAGTTGCCAGCAGCATCTGGTTATTTTTATTTAAAGGCAAAGAATAAAGTTGTTAGGACTAACACACCTGCTCCAGCTTCAGATCAGACTGGAGGAAGATGGGGCCAATTAAGGGAATAAAATAAGTAAAGACATATGTACATATCCTACCTTCAAAAGCAAACCTGGTGTTGACATCTGAACATGCACAGGGTGTTTTAGGAGATGCATGACTCTGAAAAGTGGGCTAATTCATGGATCTTGAGCCCATAAGAAATACCCTTCTTATGGGGATAACAGAACATACCATTACCATTTTTTCTGCCAATAAGAATCCCGTGATAAAAAAAAAAACCCTTTTCTCATGATGCTCAGCCAGGAGATCACAGACCCTAAATTCAAGGCTGAAAGGGGCAACACTGGGAGGGTCTGAAATGGGAGCTTTTTTTTCTTTTGAGGCCCTTGAAGCAGCTGGAACAGATTTGGCTCCAGTTGTGTGGTATTTTCTTAGCCTGGCAAATCCACAGAGGAGTGCATGGATTTGGTAAACAAAAACCTCTTGAAAACACCACTATCAGTCTTTTTGGCTCTGCATTTAAATAACAAGAAGGCACGTTTCACTATGATGAAACATGCCTTCTTGTTATTTACTACTGGCCTGCCCCAGACAGTAAATGAAGAGTTACACCTTTCAGAAATACAGAATTTTATAGATCATAATGGATCTTGATGCCAGTATCACCTCAGTGTTTCAGAGTCAAAGCTGAAAGAAGCTGCAGTCAAGGTTAGAGAACAAGCTGGAATTCCTAAGGACCAACCCTGAGCCAGAGACCTGAAAAGGAACACTAAAGGTATTCAAAGATGTTAGAAAATAATTTAAAAGTGAATGCTAAATTAGAGCACTCTGTAGCTCTTATGCAGTTAACACACAAAAAATAAGCTATGACTCAGATGTTCTTATCACTTTTATTACTATATGAATTGCATATGAGTAGGAAAGCTCAAAGAATGTCCCCATCCCAGATACTGCTGGAACAACAAAAAAAAAAGAAAAATTCCACCTGAAGTACTTGCATATAAATTCCCAATAGTGGGAGTATGTACGTACACACAGTTGCTTAGAGAAGAATAATAAGAGATGGAACAACTCAGACTGTTGTTTCAGAAAACATTCAACTCTAAACAATGACATTAAGAAAAGCTTTAAAAAACCTCAGCATATACTTACACAGACCCTCACTCCAGTCATCTGTCAAGATGGACTTTACAGTTTGTCTACCACAGGTAACAAATTTTGTGGGTTTTTCTTTACCTGTTCTAACTGCATTTCGAGCCTGGTTGACTGTCATTTGTCCTGTCACGTGCATAAGGACCTTGGTTTGTGGACTGGTTTGGATATGTGCTGCAGAAACCACTGCTGTGGGCACTGTGCTGGAGTTCACTGCCACACCATTCCCCTGGAGCTTCTGGGATGTTCCACTAGCAGTGGAAGGGCTGACCATAGTCACCACTCGTCCTGTTTGGCCAGCAGTAGACATGGGAACTTTTGTTTGTGATGCACTTGTCACTGTCCTGCCAAAATTTAAAGCAAACAATTAAACACAACTGAAAAAAACCAGCCTGTTATTAAAACCCACAGGTCTTTTATTATGCAATTGTAGCATTTTATACAAGAACAGAATAATTTTGGATTTGAAACTAGCTAAACTGTTTAGACACTTGTATAGTACTGTACCTTGTAACTGGAGCCACATAATTTCCAGGAAAAACACCAATCTTGCTTGTGTGCATGGAAGTTCCCTTGAACCAGCCATCTTGGCAGCGTTCAAACACCAGGAACATTTCTCCTTTCCGCAGTTCCAGTTCATCTTCTTTTCGAGGAGTGTAGGGGTAGATAGCAATATACCTGAAAGACAGAAAAAGAGATGCAAATGATAAAACTAAAACAGTTCAAAACATCTCTTATGTTTTCTGGCACAGAGAGTTCAGTCAGAGATGAGAAGGCATGGCAGAAATGACTGTGATAATCCATCATACCATTACAATATTAAAACAGAAGTTATGGTAATATTAAGAGGAAACTGTCATTCCTAATGACAGTTAGGAATGTCCTCTGAAGTGCCCTTAAATGGAATGCAAAAGACTTGTAATAGGACTGTCCATCTTCTTCATGAAGTTAGTGATCTTAATTAAGTAGGTGTTTATCAACTACACATCCCAGTGTATCCCACTTCTTTTTCCCTACACCTGCTTCTCGTATCTCTTACACTTTGTGACACATCAATTTCTTTTTTATTTGGAGAGCTGGGGAGAATGGAGAAATTCTGATAGCTGGGAACGAAAGATCAGTGAACTACATTTCAAACTGCAAAACTGGAAGATCCTGTGCAAACTTCAGTGCAAAAGAAAAAGATGTGTGACTGAAGCCTATGGGTAAGGTGGTTAGCAGCTAACTCACTTGTAAAGTTTATTTCCTTTTATGCTTTCTAAGCAACACTAAAGCATAATACAGTGCATTTGAAATCATATTGAGAGTTCAGAAACATTTGCATATTTTCTTTAAAAAGTATTCTCAGGAAAAAAGGTTTAAAAAAAAGCTGAAGCTCTTGTAATGCTTGGAATGTTGCATTCTTGGAATGTTCCTAGGGAAATTTTCAAATAGGGTTGCACAGTTCTCTATTATTAGAAAGTGATACTGTTTTAATACAACAGTATTCTATTTACTGCCACATTTGAACCCAAAAAAATTATTTGAACTATATATACAATTACAGACCCAGGCCTATGGAAAACAGCATTCCAATAAATCCCATTTTCTCTAAAATGTACTTTTCACAAGGGGCAGCCAATTAAGTAGATGGCTATACTATCCCCTTTTATGAAAAAGGATCCACAGTTACTTGCAGTGCTAGTCTGTCCCACTCCCCTTGTAACACCAAGGACAAAAAAGTGGCTTTAGAAAACATCCTTTCATCAAAGTATTTCTCTAGGGCACAGTAACAATAGCATTAACTGCATGCTTCTCCTTTTTGCATTTTTATTACATTTTTATTCCTTGCTGTTCACCCGAGAAAATTTGCAATATCTACAAAAATCCTTTAAAGGCAGGATAGGTACCCAAAGCAAGCAATAAATTCACTTTAAAGGCAACACATAAAGGCACCATTGGCAGCAGAAGGCTTCACTGGTACATGATTTAGCAGTGATCTACTAAGCCACACAGTGAAGCTCTATGGAAAAGGAATTGATCTGCTTTAATTGATGTTCATTAACTTCCCTTTCAGTTAATTTATTCCAAATTTCATTAGTATCCTCATATAGAGCAACCCCTTGAAGATGGAAGATGGGAGTAAATGAGATGGGAACATGATTAACTGCACTAGGTGCAATAATCCATAAGAAGCAATGTTAAAATGCCTGACACCAAGAAACAGCCCAAATCCAGATGCACCTGCTATACAAGAAGGGTGCTTTTCTGGAGTGGGAGGAAACCTGGTGGGAAGATAACAAGGACAGAACAAAAGCAGTCCTTATTCAAACTTGTCCCATTAGATTCAGCATCTCCTGAATTTAACATTTTCTTTTATCATTCTTATTCCCCAAGCTGCGCACAAAGAAGTTTTCAAGAAGAGAGATGTTGTTAGGAACACATGTTAATATACCAAATATTTTCACCCGAAAGGATGACGCACGTTTGCTTGTATTGCAAGTGTGAAGACATAATGCTAACTAGCAGCTTTCTGCCTTCACTCCAAATTGCCACCCACTAATTAAGTGCACTGTAGAATCTTCAGTCAAATTTCAATTGCAACTGACACAAGCAGTCTGACAGTAACACGTTTAACAGTTTAAATTAAATACAGCACTTTCTGTGTTTTGGCATAAATTATTCCATATGAGAATAGCCTTTTCATACCATACATAATGGAAAACATTGAATAAATTCGCTCCAGTGAAATGACGCTTTTGAGTTATCCAGTATTCAGTGCTAACGCAACGATTCATTCATCTTCTGCATGATAAATACTTTATACTTTGAACTGAGTTCTTTCTACACAGAGCAACAACTGACTATATTTATCTAAGACATAAACAATGTTCAGTGTGGGACCTGTTTGGGGATTTCACCTTGCTGCGTGTTTTGTTTCTAAGGTGCAGGCTTGGCTTTTTGGCAATTCCAGCGGAACAGAGCCAGCTGCCGTGCTAAATGTACAGGTGAAGCTGGTGATCTCGTTCCATTTTTCTGTCTGGAGAAAAGATTCAATTTTACTTACACACTTGGACGAGTTTGCTGTCGTAAATGTGCCACTTGGTCAGCTGATCCTGATGCAGACCTTTGTATGACACTTGTAGACTGAGGTCCAGAAGTGGCCGATGCAATGATTGCAGCAGACAAGAGAGGTGGCGGCGGAAGTGGAGGATTCATATTCTGATTTTATAAGAACAAAAAAAATAGCAACAGATGAACAATATTGTTTGATGAGTTCAATAGGCTGGAAAAAAAAAGAAAAGGCATGATATTCCAAGGAAGTGGAAAAAAGCAACTGAGTCCAGTGTTGCTTTACCTACCGTTACAATACAACTGGAGAGTTAGCTTTCTCTCTATTTCTTTTTCTTTCAGTTTAAAATCTTGAAGTTTTGGCAGCTAATTAAGCAAATGACAAACAATTTCTCAGCACAGGAAAAAAGGTGTTTCTAGTTATAACATGTTTAGGATAGGGCTCGACAAAAATTCAGGAGCCTTCCAGGAGGTAGATTTTGCATCCTGCTGCTGACTGTATTTCATAACATGATTGTTTTTGTAACCTGAAGCTGAAACATAATATACAATTCAGCTGCAGTGCACCCAAAAGCACCCCTTCTGGGGGAAATTTTCTTTTGATGTATGGGTTACAAAAGCAAGCACAATATGAGACCATAATCACTGAGCTATTGTTACTTCTTTCTCCTATTCTTCTAGTCTAAAGAATTAGCTTTTGAAATTCAGTATTATCAAGATTGGTAATCTTTAACAAATACCCCAGTAAAAAGGCACCACAGATCGTGATGGGGGTCCTGCCTACAGACTTCTGTGCGTTTTAGAATCAATGGAGCAATTGTTACCTTCTGCTCTGTAAGGCCTCAGACAATTCTTTAGGACCTTGTGTACTGACACTCCTGGGAAAAGGCACTCACAAAGAGAGAGCTTTTCCTTCCCCCCTTCCAAAAATAACTATTTGTGTTACAACACACAGAAAAAGAGTAATAAAAAACCTCCTACCTTTGAAAAAGTGAAACTGATTTAATTTCAAACATAATCTTCCTAAAACCCACAGAACTAGAAAATTAATTAACAAAATATCCTGAAGTAGTGCCTGGCACTTTCAATACATCCGCATATAAATGCACAGCATTGCATTATCACTTTGGAAAATATGTAATTGAAAATAATTTTAATTCCCCTCAAACACTTCACTTCTAAAGGGTTTTGCCCTTTCTTTTCTGTTTTTTCAAACAAAAACCTATATGGAAACAGACTTTTAGTTCTACACTGTGTGATTATTACTCTTCTACATTTGGTGGAAATGTTAATAAAAAGACAGCTCTTTAAACCAGTTTTACACTGTCAGGTCACAGTAAAGAACTGCATAATTAAAGACGTTCAAATCTAGAGAAAACTGATCCAAACTTACAGAGTTTCAGTCAAAATTGTTACGCTTAGCTATGGTATAAATTGCATGTTATATAATATATAATGAAATATTCCTATTTTATTTAAAGCTTTTTTTCTGGTCATACATTAACACATTTTTCTGGTCATACATTAACACATTCTTAAGACCAAGTAGGCCTTCTGTATCCAACACTAAACAGAAATGACCTGCTGGAGAAACATCACTGAGAGCTTTGATACTAATAGGGTATTTTTTACAAAAATGACAATTGCATTTGCTTCGTATTCAACCCAACCATTTTTTAAAGTATCCAGATAATTCACACTGAAATACCAACATTTCTCTCTCAGCTGTTTTACAGCTGAAGTTATTTGTCCCTCCCAGTTAGACATTCAACAAATGTCTTAGTTGAATCCAAGTTGAATGTAAGCATATAACTTTCGTGTAACCTATTAAAAGAATAACAATTTTAATCTTTTTTAGGCATCTAGATTTCTTTGTATATGGTAGAACTTGTAAATTCACATTAGGAGATGATTAGTTGGAATTCTTTAAAACTAAACCTATTCATGCACAATATCAAGGTTGTCACAGTTCCATACTTCCTGCATCTCTATAGATGCTGAACATTGCATTTTATTCATTTGAACACATAATATACACTGAAGCTTTAGCTGCAATAAAGGCACCTTCGCAGCTCTATTTCATTCTGCTTTATTCAGGTTCTGCTCCCCTCACCATGTCTATCAATATGGTAATGAGACCAGCAGTGAGCCACAGCACAATTAAACTCCCAAAGACTTGGCAAGAAATCTAAATAAACTACTTGATGGACTTTAGAGGACTAACACTCCACACCTTGCACTGCTACAACTTGGTAAAATAGACCCAAATGATCTAGCCAAGTTTTCAAGAAGTTTGCTGGCATGTAGCCATTTTTCTAGCTGTTGAGAAACACACCTACCTCCAGGCACTTGCTAGTTTTGATGGTTCCCATAGTCAACATTTCGTGAAAGAATATACACAAACCGCATGTGATTCAATAAAGTATGCTCAGCAATAATTAAGAGTATTTTAGGTAGGTGAGGGGAAAAATTGAATGTTTCTGCAACTACTTTTCAGACACGAGGTGTACTTTCAAGCATATAAACCAGTAAATAAGTGATAAACTATTTTTTAATTGAAAGATGAAAAATTACATTATTTGATAATTAATGTATGTTACAACTTCAAAAAGTATCTGTAGTCATGCTCTAGAAACACATGCATATTACTAAACTTAAATATAATTAGGCTGCATTCCCCTATCAGTTAATTGAAGATCAGTAATCACCTCGCTCAAAGAATAATAAAAGGCACAGCAGTGGAAAAGAACATTCATTAAGTCTTCACTCCCACAATGTCTAGGAAAAAATATATGGCTTGCAAAATTCCCTGAGGGCTAACAAATTAAGGCTTATGTTTAACAAAATTTCTAAACTATATGTTATCAAAAACAGGTCTCTCATACAAAACCTCATTGTTTCTTCCTGCTGCTTCCTCTTCAGAACAAAAGTTGATTTGAATTTTGGTTGATTAAAATTAGGACAATTCTTATTAAAACCTCCTGACTTACACTATTGAACTTACACTGGAACTACATAAAAGAGCTAAATGTCATCAGTGTATTATATAACCCCCACAGCTTGTGCCTCATTAATCATAATTCAAACTACCTTATATTCTTCAACATAAAGAGCAATTTCTCCTTTGTGCATGAGAGAACAAGACCAGAAAAATTAGCTATTTTTTAATTTTCGAAACCTTCAGCACGTAAGTGAATGCAAACCATCCAAATATAGACCACCTCTTTCTGCTAGTTAAGTGCACACACCAAGCCACCATTTCAAAGTCAACATTTCCAATCCGTAGAAGTAGCTGTATGGACATTTAGGTTGATTGCAATCAAAAACACTTTTCACTTCCCAAGAGACTGTAAAGGCAGACTGAAAGGAAGATAAGTTATCTCTTGTTGCTAGATTGTTTTTCTGCTGCTGCTTTTGAATGTAATTCTAACTTTGCTGTGGTACATTTAGTTTGTTTTTCCCATATCATGGTTCAAATCACATACTTTAAGATTATTTTTCAGTAAAATCTATGGCAACTAGATCTACTCCATTAGATAAAAACCTTATAAATTACATCCAAGAATTTCCTTCCAAGTGAATGAACCTCACATAATTGTATGTGCATATTTTCACCCAACTACTACTGGACTTGACGTCTGTTATTTTTATTTTGCAAAGAACTTTAAATATACTAAACACCAACAAGGTTAAAAAATGCCAGTGGCCAAGATAAGCAGACCAATTAATGCCCTAATTAGAGGTAAAGCTGTGGTTGGAAGTCCCAAAGAACAGTGTAAGAGATAATATCACAGCCAAAAGCTCTGGCTGTGAGAAGTCTGTCTCAGTTCATAGCTTCTTCAATTTCAAAGAATCAAACCTCAAATCACAAGCCAAGAATTAATGCTGTTGTATAAAGAACCCCTGATGCAAAATAAAACTTTGAAATAAGTAATCACAAGTTTTCTGAAGGAAAATTAAAATTTGCTTAAATGATACAAGCAGTAGAGAGCATATACGGTCACTTGACAAGAGCACTCTCATTCCTAGAGCTTATTTGTGCCAATTTAAGCTGAAACTTTGTAAATTATTTACTTCATACAATACTGGGTACCAAAGAGCACCTACAAGACATTATTGTGGACAAAACAAAATTAATACAATTGGCATTTTTGAACCATCAGAGCAACATAAAAAACTAAAATGCAATCCTATACATGGACACAAATAAAAGAGTCACAGACTCCCTTGGGCTAGGAATTAATCCAAACTGTCTTAGAGAAACTTGTTAGACAACAAGACAGCTCAAAATTATCTCCTGTTGACAACAAACATGCCATCTTTCTTACAGAAGATAAGAGAAGACACTAGCTTTTCCTTGCTTTGAGATTCAGGACAGATAAATGTAGCAAAGATGCACAAATTCAGAATTACTGTAAAGGAATACATTATTCTCTTCTTCGCTGATGGGTAATCATGCTCATCCTCTCAGATTTCTTTCTTCTCCCTTAATCTGAGTTTAGAATTACATTTAAAAAGTGTATAAACACCTTGCTTTCAAAGAAAAATTACTTTCAATAGTGTTATAAACACCAAAACAACTGACAGGAAGGACATCAAATAAATGACCTTCATGCTAAAGAGAAACTCATCCTGTTCCCATCCAATTTCCTTGTCAGTTGCTTAGTATTCAGAAACCGTTAGGAAAAAAGCTAAAGGGAGAAACTTAGAGAACTACAGGAATTTCTACTTACAAAAGCAAAAAAAAAAAATACAAGACCAAACACAAGAGCAAAAGTACTCAAGTCAACCACTCTAATGTATTAAACATACAATCACAATTGTTCCACAGCTTAAAATTAATGTTCAGAATGTCAGGAAGGGTTCAGAATGTCCAGAAGGGAAACATCTAGATAAACAAGAACATCACTTTCTCTCTTGGCTGGTCAGAACTATTTTGCACACTTCTAAAATGAAAACAAGAGCTGATGAAGCAAGAGGGAAAGTGTAGGTAAAAGAATTACCTTACAGTCTGTGACTTTACAAACTGCATCATCATCTAATCCTGTCTATCATCAAAGAACAGAGGAATAACCTGACTCTAACCTGAGCTGCCAGCTTGCATTTTAGTCATGCTGAAAACAAGTCAAGAAGAAAGAAACAGAACATGATGTACAGAAGGCTATTGACTTTTAAAGAGGGTGGCAGAGAATAATTCAGATTCTCAATGGGAATTATGTGCCTAATTGGAAAAATAAGCAGGAACATGGTTATCACAAAGAGAAAGTAGCACCCCAAGATCCGGGACAATCAATGGCAGGAGTTTCTCTCCACGCTGCATTTAGCACTGCAATTTAATTCCTGTGAATACCCATGGCGAGATCGCCTTTGAACAAGCTTAAGCAACTAAAGCACCCAGGGTGGTTTAATGGCTTTGCACCACCACCAAACTAAAGTATTTTTCCATGTTGGCATCAAATAAAGAACTCCTGACTCTTAATAACAAACAGAAGCGTTTGTTATTGAGAGAGAAAAAAACGCAGCTTCTGAGAGAACTTCTGAAATGATGCATTGAATGCTGTCTCCTCAATCCTCTCCAAAAGTATCTCATAAATCAATTACTCAATGTTTGCAGCATATATGTTAGCTAGACTTGCATTCTGCTTGACAACACATATGTTGATTCTGTTTGCTCAGTTCTCACATTTTCAGGAGGATAGGCTGAAAGAAGTATAAAAGACTAAGTGGATTAGTATATAAGCAGCTAATTGTTTCTAGTATAAGATGTACACCTCATAGGCAAAAAAAGACCTGAGGGTTCTTCCTGGTGTACACCAACTTCAACAAGAGCCCACAACGTACACAGATTGCCCAGAGAGGCTGTGAGATCTCCATCCTTGGAGATATTCAAAAGTTATTTGGACACTGTCCTGGGCAACTGGCTCTAGGCAGCTTTGCTTGAGCAGGGGAGGTTAGACTAGACAACCTCAAGAGGCCTTTCTAAACTCATCTGCTCCATGACATTAAAATATGAACCTAAATATAATGAGATTATTAACTGTTTCCAGATTAGCATTCGTTTAACAGGGGGATTACACAGCTAATCCACAGACTGAAGGAATCAACAATTTAACCCAAGTAAGACAAAGCACAGCTACAGCTCAATCTGCCTTACACAGTAAGGCAGGGCAAAAGCACATGCTCCATGTAACTGAATAATAAAGTTGTCAGTCTGAAGAGCAAAGAATGTGAAATACATTTTCTTGGATGAGAGCAATTAGTAGCTCACAAAAGATGACAAAAATTTGTGGCATCAGGCTGGATATTTAGCTGGACATAAACTTTATGCTACATTCAGGCAAATTTTCAAGATATAAGAATCAGGCTAAAAAGATAAAAGGGTTATACTATCAATATCTTCTCCACTGAAAAAGACTGTGCAGTTTTGCACCAACTTCTGGCATGTGCCACCATAAGCGTACCATGCCAAAAGAAAGTACTGGAGATAATTCAGAAAACAACAGCATCATAATTTAAAGGACTGAAAACTGTAACTTTAGAGTTCCAAACAAAGAAACAAACCAAGCAACAAAGCAACCAAGCCACTCCTAAGCATTTTCGTAAACAACAGAAAGTTGATACCACAAGACAGACAATTGTGCCTTAAATTTTGCAGAAAAATGTGTAAAATGATGCAAATGCCAACAAGTTGAAAACAAAACTAGACCTATTTAGCAGCAAGGCTATTAATCATATTTTAGTTAGTTTAAAGACTTCAAGAATAGACACCTGAACAAGATCAAGTCACGGGGATTTTTGTTTGGCTTGTTTGTTTGGTTTTCTGAAGTGAAGATCTATTATTCAACTGTGCCCCACGCCTTAAAAATTAGGGGCACAACTTTAGACTGAATGAACTTAATTTCAAGAACTTTAAATAAAGTCACATTAAGATCCCTTAAAGATCTCTGAAAACTGGTATCCACAATCTTTATTGCAGTAAGGCTCTGATGAGTACAGTATAATTTATGGCATGCCATAGCTTTTCTAACATAAGCATAGGAAACCAAGGAATTCCAGCAGGTTTTAGAAAGATTGCCTGCACTTTTTGAAGGAAATATCATGTCAATTGTTCAAAGGAAACATCATTGCAATGTATTTCTTCCTTTAAAAGATGGCCATTTGCTACATGTTTTCCTATTGATCCCCAAGTGCCTAACTTTAAAATGCTAGACACATTCTTCAGCTGCCACAGGTGTACATGCAACTAAATTCACCTTATTTAATGAGGAGACAGCAGACTTTTGAAGTTATTTCAGATAATCTTGAAAATTTTAAGTAAGACAGAAACACCTGGCAGCTGTGGTCCCAAGTTGCTGTTTTTTGTAAGAACCTTCTTGTTTCCCCAGACTTTCCCCCCAGCACAATTTCTTTTCTACTCATGCTTGAAAGAAAGACTTTTCTGGAAGGAAGTGTGCTTCTCATGTTTACTATGGAGAAATTACTGAGGAAAGCTGGAGAAATGGATATACATGACAACATGCAAACATTTTGGCAATAGGGCTTTTGCTATAGTTAAATTCATACCATTGTCTATCACATGGACACAAATCCCACAGAACCATCATTTCAAATCAGTATATTGGAACTTGAGGAAAAAAAAAAATCTGTGCAAGGCCAAAGGCAAATGGAAATGCTGAGTTTTCTTAAGCAGTACTTACACCAAGAGCAGCTTGGTAGGTAACTTCCGAGGGGAAGGTGAAGGAAGGCCCTGTTGTGACTGGGCTGCTGGGGGGTGGAGTCACAATCAGCCCTGTAGTGCCAATATGAACCTGGGAGAGAGAAAAAAGGGTCAGTTCTGTGTAGTTTAGTAACAGCTGGTTTTGACAGAGCTGTAAGCTTCATGGTCAAAATCACCAGTATTCTATCCCTTGTAACCTTAAACTAAACCTAATTTTTAGTTAGATACTCACATAAACAGTGTTGGATCACACAGCTCACTTTTTTTTTTTTCTGACTTTTCTCAATGTTTGGAGATACACTGAACCAGCTACATGAAACACGCTTTTAACCAGTGTCAGCTCTTTTTTTTTTTTTCCATAAAAGGCTGTCAGATCCCTAAGATGTGCAAATAAAGCATATTTATGAGCTCAGGTAAAACATCACCAATACCTCTTGGGCTCCATTGCTTTCTCTTTTCCCAAAGTCTAATCACTATATGAAACAGCCAGTTTTTCACAAACTGCTGAACAAACAAAGTCAGATAAATATTTCTACTTATCACAACCAGATTAACATGTTAAATATCTGGAATTCATATAATCTTCAAGTTGAATATTTTACTTTTATAGGATGCACTTTACTAATATTCATTATTATATTCAATTTAGAAAAAAGAAATAAAAAAATTACATCACTCCAGTTTCTAGTTTCCACAGTTTAATCAAAACCTTTGTGGCACTTTAGAATATAACAACTGCAAAAAAACCCCTAGTCTACAAGACCCAACTATTTGCTATCATATTAGAAGTATTAGAAAACATTTTCCTTACATGTTCTCATGTTGGAATATAAGTTTTTTTACTACTTAGACACAATTAATAACTTGAAATAAGTAATCTGACAAGATCAGAGCCTTTACAGCTGTAGCTGATGCCCTGTGAATTACCTGAGAGGGGGCACTACAGGACAGCCCGGACAGCTCACTTATGCGGGCGGCAGCCGTGGGGTTGCTGGAGCTGATGAGGACAGGAGGACTGATTTCCATGGAGTGGCGGTTCTGGGAGGACTGAGAAGCCTTGTTGGACATGGTGAGGGAGGTAAAAGAGTGCCGTTTTTTGGTGTTTTTCTTGGTGTCGGTGTGCTTTTGGGTTGAATTGTTGTGGGCTGCCCCAGAGGTACCTTCTCCAGAGTCAACAGCAGAACCTGAGGGCTTGTCCAACTCTATCAGCTGTTTGGCTGCTGTATTAAACTACAAAAACCAGTAACATGTTAGTATGTTTTTTATTTATAAAAGTCACCTGAATGTAAAAAACCATCCCTTTTCCTTTTTTTCATAAGATAACCTCAACCATGCAACTTAAAACTGTGGCATACCAACCTACTCTACAAATCTGTCAGTAGAGAGTGACAAATCATTCACTACAAACTCAACACACTTACTGTTGGGCTGGTATGAAATTTTACCATCAGAGGTAAAATTTCAATCAATAAGTACATAATGCCATAGTCCAGACATGAATTAATTCAGCAGTAACCACTGTCTGTATCATCTAGAAGTCAGACTAAAACACAGTGGTCCCCTTTGACCTTATAACAGAAAAATCTGTGCTACAGAACTTCTTGGATATTTATGTCATTTAAAGCCATTTTTTTGTTTTGTCTATGACACAATCCTGCACATTTGCATGTGGGCTCTTGAAGGTATTCCTCCTTTATATCCTTTGGTACTTGTGCACATCTTTAACACTACCAGCAATGAAAAGACAGGCTTCCTCAGTGCAGGTTTAAGAACACAGTAGGACAGACTAAATACCCAGCTATATCAGTATACTGCCTGGCAACACGCACCTATACAGGCATAAGATGGCATAGGGAGAAAAGAAACATATACAGGCAATTTTGTGGAAATACCTTCTCAGCTCCTGAATTTTCTAATGTAGAGGCACCATCTCTGTGCCATTTTCTCTTTCTTTAATCTTACCTAAAGAATTTTTGTTCAAATGAGATTTTCTATCTGCTAATTATTGTAACAACAATACTACATTAAATGCAAACAAATCCTTCCTTTCCAATGAAGAAATGAGGAATCCCACACATTTTCTTCTTACAATGAAATGTAAGCTATATAATGGAGAGGAGGAGAGGAAACCAACAAACAAACCCTCTACATCTTTCAAGTGCCCTTTATTTTTAGAAAGTCTTAGCACTATTAGAAATAATAACGCCAGAACTCTCATGTAATCATGAGCTGAAATAACACCAGCACCAGTTTTCTGAACATGTACCACTAAATATGAATACTGTTACTTGAAAAGTGTAGGTGATTATGAAGAAAGAAAAGATCTTTTCTGAAGAACATCAGGATGAAAGAATGAAATTAGTTACTGTGGAATTTTATTTCTATTCTTCAGCATATTATTTCTTCTACTTATTGTACCAGTTTCCTGCAAGTCTTGAGATACCTACTAGGGTTTTAAAGTAGTATTTTACCCCATCAAAACTTTACCAGACAAACAACAAGCCATTAATTATGATAGCATCAACACTGATTTAAATGCAGCTCCCACAGATGACCAGCTTATATTCTGAACACAAGTAGATATCTACAGATATAGATATATAAGGTAGTGTAAAAGAATAAAGACTATTTTTTAAATATAGAAGAGGTTGGTAAGTGATATCTGAAAGATTTTCATATATATAGAGAAAAAAAAAGATGAAGTTCAAAACTGGAACTACTGGAACAATGAGGAGCTGACATAAAAACCTTCTACAGAAGAGGAAGAACTACATGGAATATACTGCAGTGGAGGAAGGGCATAATGGGAGATTTGAACCAGGATATAAAGTCAGGAATATAGAATTTTTTCCTGAATGTTCTTATTGTTGGTCCTTTAGAATGCAACTGAAGAGAACTGGAACACAGAATCATAGAATCATTTGGGTTGGAAGGGACCTTCAAGATCATCAATATCCAACCCATCTGCCATGGGCAGGGACACCTCCCAATAGACCAGGCTGCTCAGAGTCCCATCCAACCTGCTCTTGAACACTTCCAGGGATGGGGCATCCGCAACCTCCCTGGGCACCCTGCTCCAGTGCCTCACCACCCTCACAGTAAAGAATTTCTTCCTAATATCTAATCATAACCTATCTTCTTCCAGTTTGACTCCATTTCCCCTTGTCCTCTCACTACATCC
Source organism: Zonotrichia leucophrys gambelii (assembly GCF_028769735.1). NCBI lineage: Eukaryota > Metazoa > Chordata > Aves > Passeriformes > Passerellidae > Zonotrichia > Zonotrichia leucophrys. The sequence continues at coordinate 19,193,764 of NC_088173.1, read as the reverse complement.
TCTTGTAAAAAGTCCCTCTCCATCTTTCTTGTAAGAAGGAAGGAGAAGACAACATCAGAGCAGTAAACAATCCTATGAAAAAGGTGGATGCTAGATTTTCCTTCCTGATATTACTCAAGATGGATCATATGGATCAAAATAATATTGTATTACCTGCATATAACAGAAGATATAAACACATCATTTTCTCCAATGAAGCTCATTATTTAGATGATTATTGAACTTTAAATTTAGATCAAACATACTTTAAACAGACATGTGAAAACATTATTTCATTACAAAACATTGAGGCTGAAGGATATGAAAGAAGTAGAAAGTAAGACCAAAAAAAGCCTACTCTGCTGTTCAGCTTGTCAGGGTCTTATTTGTCATCACGACAAACATGCAGGTTTTTCAAGGTCTAAAATTTTATCTATTTTGCAAATTTTATTTTTTTTCAACTCAGATTGAAATTCTTCACATAATTCCTGAGAATCTAGGTATCCCATACTGTTGATACAATGGCTGCAACTGTTTCCATTCCTATGTCATGTACTTCGTTGTTTGCAAAGAACTAGCTAATCAGAGAAGTTAAGGGATCACAGAGGAATGAAAAGGAAAACCAAAAGCCACTTTGCTAACAGCACCCCAAGGTACCTGTAACACATAATTGTATTTGTTTACCTCCAGAAGCTATCAATGCCTGAAGAATCTGATTACATTGTACAGTGAACAACCTATTAGGGAAAAGTTAAGGCTTGCCCATGGGATCAATTCAAGATGCATTCCAATAAAAGCAGCATTCTGTGCTTTTTTTATGCAGAGAAGCAAGCAAATGAAAGTTACATGCATCTGAAGATGGAAGAGAACTGATTACTGGCCTCCTCTTTGAAGTAACCTGGGGACAGCAGCAGCTGCAGAATATTTTGTAGAGTGCAGTTTACTTCTCCTTGAGAAGAGAAATTAAGGACCTGCATGCATTCTCCAGTGAAATGGCTAACAGATATTCAAGGTCACCAAGGGACTGAACCCAAGTCATGCTATGAAGTGTTTCAATCTAGCATTCCTTTCTGCAACAAATACCTATGTACCTAGGCCTGCAGATCCTACATCAGTAGTTTTCCTTAACAGACATATTTTCATTGAGGCTTCTTTACTTCAATCTTTACATTCATTTTTTTTCTTTTTTTCCCATTCAACAAAATCTTTGCTGCAACAGGAAGCCTGAAATCCAATTCCTTTTCCCACAACCTCCAGGAAACTGAAGAACTTTGCAAGCAGGGCAGGGCAGAGGCAGCTGGCTGAGCCAGGTCTCGGTGCTGCAGCAGGGCTGAGGTCAGCACACAGCTTTCCTCTGCCTGCAGATGTCTGCAGGAATTACCCCTACTGCAAGGGCTCTAAGAGTGGTGCTCTGCTACACTTCTTTTAAAAATTAATCCAGGTGTTCTTTACTTGCACAAAAGTAAACGAAATCTGACATTATTTTCTACTGACAATTTGACTGAAGAGTGATTTCTTTTTCCTGATTTTTATTCTGTTTTGGGCATTTGTATTTGTTTATGAAGTGTTAAACTAGGTCAAATCATTCAATTTGAGGTTTAAGAAAAATTGCAGAACTGTAATTTTTCAGAAAAAAATCTAATAATATCTGTTTAGTTATCAATCTTTGTTTTTGGAACAGCAATAACTATAAGTGTTAACTGATTTAATAGACTCACTCTTAAAATTTCTCTCAAAATGTGTTCAGTCTCACTTTTACTATTACCACAAATTTAATACATGAAAGTTAGAAAAGAAAGTAGCTGACATCGAAGCATAAAAAGGCAAAATTTGTCCTCAAATATGATCAGACCTTTTCATGGACTTCATTAACTAAAATTTTATCCTCACTGTAAAAGAAATATCTCAATTATTACACCTATACTACAGAATAAATATCACAGACTACGCCCATTTTATAGTTAATGACTTCAGATAATCTCTAGTAAATGGAGCTGCGAATTCACATTTTCAAACAAAAGGATGTGGGCTAACAAACACAAGGTAAAAGTTATGTCTGTCATTATCATATAATAGAATTCCCCAAACATAGGAAATGATTAAAGGATTGGGAAATGCAATGAAAACTACCATATAAAAATCTTTCAACAATATTAATTACTTTTCATGTTCATTGTCTTTCATAAAATTGGTAAGAATAGTTTGCTATACTTGTTTCTATCAGTTGTCTGTATATTTTCCAGAACAATAGTTATATACTCTCAGAAACCAGGCATTTCAGAATTCAAACCCATACTTTACTGCACATCTCACTGTCCTCCACCCCAGCATGCATTTCAGTTTCGTGTATACTGAAAAAAACCCACCTATCTGATTTGAAGTAACTCTTAGGGTATAATTTATCATTCTAGACTTTCCACTTTCATAGGGATTTGAGAAAGTGTACTTACTTAAGTGTAGATGCCTGTTCTAAAAGGGTTTATTGAAAATACATTTTCTTAGTTGATGGAACCACTCTAAAAACATTAACAGAAATATATTTTGTGACTTTCATTTTTACATATTTTTTTTCAAGGCCTTATATCCTTTTTGCAACTTTTGCAGAGATAGGAATGTAGTTTTTAGCTAAATAGCTCAAGTGGCTGCCCTAGGAAAGGGCTTTTTCTAACAAGGCTAAGTAATTTAGTTTGAAAAAACACTACAAAAAGCTTTACTGGCTGAATTGAAGGGGCAGTTAATTGCAAGAAGCTAGGAAAGAATACCCAAGGGCAAGAAATCATTAAATTGGCCTTTAAAAACATCTTAAACTGAAGCCAAAATTGCACTAAGCAAGTTGAAACTTTTTTGGTCTTGTTTTTTTTACAGTCATGTGAAATTTTCTACCTCCAGACTTACAGATCCTTACATCAAGCTATAAAAATAAATATATATTTTTCCCTTTTAAAAATAGCAAATTCTATTTCAGTTGAAGGCAGTAATGGCTTTTGAAGTTCCCATCTCATCACAGGATTCAGAAATTGAATTAATAAAACTTGACTTGATTCTTAGTATGGTTACACATTTCTTCTGTGACCTGAAATACATATTTCTCATCCCAGAGATAATGTGAAAATACTTTTTTCTTTCATCATTCTGCCTCAATTATTTAAATGAAATACTGTTGGTGCAGGGAAGTGTATCTTACCAAGTATTCACAGCATACCTATCAGAAAAGGACAAGCATTATTCCAAACCTTTGTATCTTTCTGTAATGCAAATTTGAATAATCATTGTGGCTATACACACCGTTCCCAATCACTGATGTCTTTCTATATAAAAGATACAGCTTTCAGCTCTTAAAATTTAAAGGTTTGGGGAAATTTTCTCAACTGCAACCTCTTACTGTAAATTGCTGTAACACATGACAAATGCAGGAAGATGGAGAAGGTTTTATATGTGCCTCTGTTGATGAAAAAGCTGATCCTTTACCTGTTCAACAACAAACTATACCCTTTGACATCCTAGTTGTGCTAATTTGGTTTTGAAGGATGAATATTAGGGACAGTCCAAAGGTAACTATTTCCCTGAATTGCTGATTGCTTTCATTTTGTAGCTAAGTGTGGTTTGGATTGACTGCATGACTCCAGTATTAACAAGAAAACATAGTGACTGCCTCCAATTACACTCATTTCAATTCCATTCAATAAAAATAGGTATCAAATAGCCAAGTGAAAATCACTGGTTCAACTGCTGAGGCCATTAACTTTCCCAAAGAGAATTTTAGGTCTAAGATTATTTATATCTCAGGTTGTTTTAGAATCATCACCAGTACTGATTATTTTTCCTTTCAGAAAATTAAACATGCAGTGGGCACAGCCTTACTGAGGACCCAGCTTTACTCACCTCGACATAGGAAATTGGAAATATTCCTATCTTGTCAGCCAGCATTCCTTCTGCCCAGTTTTCATCCACGCGGCGAATTACAGTCAGAACATCATCCTGTGTGAACATGTAGTGATTATGTCTCCCAGCTCTCATTTAACTTCTCATTTAATTTTCCTCCATAACACAGGAGTAATCAGAGAAGGCAGGACATGGACAAGAACTGCAGAGAAGGCACTCTGTAAGAGGAATATGCTGCTTTGGGGGTTGAAGTCAGCTCAAGCTGCTCTTTTTCCTATTTTGTCAGAGCTCAACTAACTGCCCACATCTCAGTGATCTGACTTTGTCCATGCCAGTCCTCCTGTCATGTTCAGTCCATGTTACTCATCAGCCCTCCTTTAATTCCTTGGCATTATTCAACAGAACCACAACCATTTTCCTTCTCAACTGACTCATTACCTAACCTTCCCTAGATGTTGTTTTTCTACTTAAGTACTTAAGAACATTGTTAGTGATATGACTTCCTTCACATCTGCAATTTGAGTGTTTCTTTAGAAGATGGAATGTTTTAAATTCACAACATAGGTTATTTCTCATAAATTAGGAACATGACTACTACAAGTACGAAAAAATGCATTCTCAGAAATAAAACATCAGAGAAATTATATGTAATTTAGAAAGAGAACAAAAAACTAATCAATATAGGAGAAATACTTGCAGATTTACTTGTCCTTTTCATATGAGTGCAGCTCCAATAAGAAATGCAGATAATTCTACAAAACAGTTATTTTTTATGCAAATAAATGAAATTATTAGAAGAAAATAGTAAGTGTATTCTCTTTTTACCTTTGCAAACGGTAAGCAGTCTTTATCTGCTTCCTTGTCTTTTACTTCAAAATCATAAAGTGCTTTGCACTGAGGCGGAGGTTGAGGTAAAGGTTTAATAATTTGAACAAAATTGGTAGGAAAAAAGCCATGGATGCCATTGACTTCTCCATGATACCAATTTTCATCCACCTGTCGACGTAAAATGATGATGTCTCCTTTACTGAATTTAAGATCTCCAGGTTCTTTTCCCTCGTAGTTATACAATGCTTTGGCACATGGTAACTGAGGTACACCCTAAAGAAAAAGAAAAAAATAATAGATTATTAGAATTAGATGAGCATTACTGAATAAAATTTATATAATATTTTTGGAGAGTATGAATGAAGCTGCAAAGTATGAAATTGCAAAGTAAAATTATACACATATTTTACTGCAATGATTCTACTGATTTTTACCCACACAAGTGGGAAGAGCTTCAGTTCTTGGCAGTCTCAAGATCCCTCTAAGTTTCATTATGATTTTTAACATACAAAGTTTCTAGATACAGAAAAGAGAGAAAAACATAATACTTTAATCCTCATGCACTAATTCACTAAGATTAAACATTAAAAGAAACAAAGCAAGCAAACTGGAAAGCAACCTGACCCCTTGAGATACCACTGGCAGAAGAATGCTGCAAGGAAATACAACACTGGAATAAAAAATTTTCTATAATGCCTTTATGGCTGTTTTCCTGCCTGACTTTCTTATTATCTGCCTCACCTTATTTACTTCATGGACAGGGAATAATAAAAATGAGGACATAAAGGGGGTGTTTTCCAGCTTGATAAACAAATTTCAGTTTATTAAAAATGAAAAATTTCATCCTGGAGCAACTCTTTTATTTAAATTATTTATTTAAAACCACAGCTAATAAGAACTACTGGAAAAGATCTGTTGAAGGTGTGCATCCTTGGGTTTCCTGAACTCGATTCCTCCATAATATCTGAAAACTGTAGATCACTGGTGCTGCTCATGAATGCAGATCAGAAGGATTGCAATTTAGAACTGTCACTCTCCCTTATATACAATGCAGGTATTATTTTTTAATTACTCAGCCTGTATCTACAAATTTTGCAAAAGAGAGCTGTAAAACTCTCCAACTCTAGTATTAGGGCTACTGCCTTCAAAACTCTCTTTTCTGCAATTTAAATACCTGGAGGGGTGCTTACCCCCCTTAATGATGCAAACAGCAGTAACTTGCATTACTAATAGAGTCTTTCCAAAGCAAAGGCAGCCTTTATAATCACATGGAGTACAGTATTTCACATCTTTGATGCAAGCCCATATGGAAAAAGCAAAGTTTAATGAAATTCAAGGTTGCTGATATTATTTGCCACATCTACCCTATGGTATGTCTCTCCTCTCAAATCTTCCACCAGCTCAGATTGTAAACTGGAGTTGCACTTGCAATATCTCAAGAAGTCACACGCAATGCAAGGAAATTCTCAGAAGGGTTTATCATTTTGAGTCTGCCCATTGGGCAGCAGACAGAGTTTTGATAATGTATATCACACTGAACAAAATTTTATCTTTTAATATAATCAATTATTTTTTTGACAGCTTTAACTTTTGTCCATGCATATTAATGTCTCAAATGTATAAATAATATCTTAAAGATTAACTTCTCTAGTAACCTTTTTTCTATGCCAAGCAGTCAAAGGAGAACCACGTGTGTATATACATAGGTACAGAGGAGTATGATTTACATATGAATACAGGAAAATCAAAGTTCATTCTACTGTCTACAGGATGAATATAAAAAATATCATATTAGCAGTATCCAAGCAATTGTTCACAATTGGTGATCTCCAAACTGGAGCAAACAATATTTTTCTTCATGATCACACTTAATTGCATCAGTGCACTATGATGCCACACTCTGTACAAACCCAGACACAGAAAAAGACATTAAGTAGGGAATTTGTGGCCTCAGCCAATATGATAAAAAATATCATATTAGCAGTATCCAAGCAATTGTTCACAATTGGTGATCTCCAAACTGGAGCAAACAATATTTTTCTTCATGATCACACTTAATTGCATCAGTGCACTATGATGCCACACTCTGTACAAACCCAGACACAGAAAAAGACATCAAGTAGGGAATTTGTGGGCCTCAGCCAAGTGAGGGGAAAATTAATAGTCAGAACAGAAGAATTAAAAAATCACATATATATATATGTGTGTGTGTGTGTGTGTGTGTGTATTTCTGGGTTTTATGTTCTCTGCAGAGTACACAGACAGAAGGAAGGAAGCAGTCAGTGTAGATGGAGTATGAACCAGCGCAAAGAGAGAACTTTGGGGGAGAGGAAAAAAAAAGAAACAGACCTCTAAACAAGAGAGGAAACACTGCTTGCTTATCCCTTTCCATCACAATAACAAACAAGCAAGCAAACACACAAACAAAAGGATTAGGAGCCAAGAATCACTTGACAGAAAGCAGGCCCCAAGCAATTATGGCTACTACAGGATACAGAAATCTCTCTTGCACTGGAGGTAATAGTTTCACTTCTCCCAGGAATCTCACCATTGTCCTGGGAGAAAGTTTTCTATGTGCCCACGCTGAGGAAGAGGTTTTAGGTCAGCTTTTTTTAATAAAATACAGTTGGAAAAAAAATCTCTTTAAAAACAAACAAAACAAGCCAGGAGTACCAGTGCAGATCATGTCAAAGCAATCAAACTCATTTGTCGTCATTTAACTGTTAGAACTCCATATTGCATTTATGCAGTTTATCACAAAGGCTCCCACAAACAAATCTGCATACAAAAGTACAAACATCTGTTTATGCTTTATAGGAATTTCCTTTCACAGTGTAAAGGTTGAGTTTGTGCAAAACTTGTTTCCCACATTAAATAGAAATGGTTCTAGTCCATAATTCCAAATAAAACAAAGTTCAACAAAACACACAGTTCCCAGATGGACTCCCAGGGATTGAAGAGAAGTAGTTCAATGACTGAGAGGAGACGTGGATGACTTTCCCTTCTGTCCCAGAGGGAGGATGAAGTGAGAAAGAGCGAGTGCAATGGGGAGGGCAGCTTTCAGGGGTACAGGATCAAGAGCCCTCGAGCACCATCTTCACATTCCTGCTCCTCTGAGCAACCTGGAGCCGTGCTCAGAGCCGGCGCCTTCCGGGCCCTTGTGGTCAGGCAGCTCCAGCCCCCTGTGCCCCTCTGGCTGCTCACCAGCAGAGATGGCCATGAGGACACGCCGAGCCAGAGTTTACATTTCACTCCATGCCTCTCACTTGGCTAAGCATGAAAGAAAGGCTTTGGAAGAAAAACTTTGCAGCCTACCCTTAAGTTTACAGCTGCCACTTTCCCTTGCAGCTCTTGGAGTAAGCAACAACAACAATAACAACAAAACAAAGATAAAAACCATTTTAGGAAGTTAAAATATAAAATTCAGGATTCCACACGACAGGTTCTTAGAATTATTTCCTTAGTCCTTATGCAAAAATATCTGAATTTCTAGACTTACTGATGACAGACAAAGTGTTTAAATTAATTTTTAGCAAAGGCATGGATATACACATATATTTCAGATGCCAGATTCCTTTAAAGAAAATAAGACATGATGAAATCAAAACAAATGGCTTAAAAAGAATATGAAAAAATGCATATGCATTCATATACATGAGGCTCAGGTTTCTCAGTTTTCTTCTCCTAACCCAGACATTTTGTCTTAGAAACCTACAGAATGCACTATTTTGCTCTTTGAATTTATACTTTTGTTTTCAGTCACCTTATTTCGAACTTCACTTTTATTTTTTTAATGGGCAATATGCAACTGTATGTACTTTTCATCAACTTAAGCCAAGAGAACCTTATGCCTGCGAAGAAACACAAGATCTGATTTCCTTTAAAAAAGGAGTTTTGGTGGCAGAAGCCCAAATGTAAATATGCTTACACTGGCACAAAACAGTGCTCAGTTTGTACATACTGCACTTGAAGAACCAACATTAGCTAAAGTGGCAAAAAATAGTAAATCCTCTCTCAAGGAAATGAATGGAGCAGACACGGGCTCAGCCGCATCTCTGTTTCTTGCGAAGCCTCCCAGACACGGCGCTGCTGGCTGTCCCTCTGCCAAGCAAGCAAGGCATTCCCTGTTCCCTGCCTGCAGGACTGGGAAGTGGCCTGGGCTTCCCCATGAGCCAGCTGAATTTACCCAGAATAATTACACTGGTTTCACCTGTCTGAGTTTCTTAGACACTGAGTGTTTTCAAGAGGCCAGGAAGTAGTGCCTTTTATAGGAGTACTGCTTATGTTGATAGTAAGACAAAAACAGTTTTCTGAAACTGGCTACATGCTCTATCAGCTTCCAGAAAAATCCAGCTTGTTCAGATACCTCAGCAGCAGTTTTTAGGCCTACCTTTATTTACAGAAAATCTAAAACCAGGAAGTTGATCCATGTCATGAGGGGTCTTTAACATCCATTATTTGCAACTTTCTTAGAAGGAATGCCAAAAATTGATTTTTCTTCACCTACACTTTTGTTTTCTTTCTGTGCAGTTCCTAAATCAAACCAACAGTCACATTAATGACCAGGACAAGATGTGAAAGTACCACAAAAAAATCTCAAAATTACACAGCAATTGAAAGTATAGTAAGTCTAGTGATACAGAGGTACTTTTTTCAGTCAATTCTTTTTTTGTTTTTTTTCCAAAACCATCAGTATTGTAAGACATAGTTGATTACCTGTGAAAGGTGCTTTTACACAAGGATAACATAATGCAAATGTGTGCAGCCAAAACTTGTTTGCAAGGCAGATTTGGGTAAAGTGAGTTCTTAATATGTACATCCTCCAGTAGGTACAGGCAAACCTGAGATTTCCTCTTCAGACTCATAGTCATTCAAACCTTTTGAAGGACAATATTGCTTCTTTTAATCTTTTGGTGTATTCTATTTCATATTATTGCTTTCTTGATTCAAATATTTCAAATGCATCCTTCCTATTACTTTTTTTAAAGTGTATTTTCACTTTCTTGCCTTCTTTAGCTTTACTAAGCTGTCCAGTCCTGCAAGAACATCCCCTTTCACATCTGTATTTTTTTTATGTCTCTTTCATCTCACTGGCTTCAATAGTAGTTTCAAGTCTTAATTTATAGCCACCTGATCTGTGTGATTCAATTTTCTTTGTTTCAGCCTGCTTTGTTCCTTCTCTGCTTGCATTTAACTTTCCATGCATTTTGAGACATAGAGCATATGAAAATACTTTACCAAAGACCGTCTTAAACTGCCTTTATTAAAAGATGTGTTTTCTCAAGTTGGATTTCTTTCTAAAGGAAGGACACATATTCCCTGTGTTAAAAAACAGGTACATTGCTTTGGCCTGAAAAATTAAATATTTAGTTTTGTAGGACAGAGCAACCTAGAGACGATAACATTTGAAACTAAATCTCCTTTTTTTTTTTGACCTCCAGAACACAAAGTGTTTCCATAATCCAAGAAGAATGTTAAAAGCTGGCTCCCTGCATTTACTTTTGTCATCTAAGGAACAATTCAAACAAGGTCAGTTTGTGCAAAGAAAGGCTGACTTGAGTGTTATTCATCTGTACTCAACGCTGACTTGTTGGCGTAATCAACCTTACGCACTTCTGCCATCAGAACTATCTCAGAAGCCTGCATCAATACAAATGAGTTTTGTTCAGATAAAGTGTCTCTGAGGTCCTGCTATCTGGATGACAAAAAAGTAAGATATTTTTATGTCAGGAGGCTGTATCAAACTGCCAGTATACTGTAATAAACATAAAAACAAACCTTTGGTAACATCTGATATAAATTACTATTGCTGTGCTGAATACAGTAAATGAGGGCTTGGGGTTATAATAGTTCATTACATTAAAGAAGTGAGCAATGTTAATGTTGGTAAGTACATTCATTTCTGCTGGTTTCCTACAATACAGTTGTACTAAATGTAATTTTTCTCTGCACACATAAAGCAAAAGGCCAAACATTTGACTTTAAAAAGTGCAAATTTGTAGTTGTTTTGAAATGCTGTATTCAAATATAGTTACTTGCTATACAGCTTCTGATTTTAATGAAAGTAGAAGTTTAGCATCAAGAGGAAACTAGCTAGCCAGGTTGCCCTGATCAAAGAGATCAGGGTTTGAAACCCAACTGTGTGTAACTTAACCCAAATAACAATCATAATTTTGAAGAAAGATTACTTTAGGAAAAATACCAGGGTACAAAATAAAAAAAAAAAAAAAAAAATCAAGCCAACATATTTATTATACTTTTGCAATCAGTAAAAATTTTAGGATCTTTATAAATGAGGGAACAGGATTACATTTTTACTGTTGTTTAATTAACTGAAGTAAAAAATTATTTAGTAGACTACTAATTTTCAAGGTTTCATCCATCTAACGCAGGTTGACACACCAATCACTCCTAGAGCCCTTTGCCTGACTCTATTCAGGACTTTGCCAGCGAACTTTGCTCTTGGTAACTTGCAGAAGAATTTCACAGCACAGACTCAGAGAAACTTATATTTTGTAGCAGATGGGTAGCTCCTTTATTCATGTAAGCAATTCTTATGTGCTCTTTTAAGGTAAATTTCAATGGTCTACCTAAAGTAGCCATTTTATTAAAGCCCTTTTTGCTTCCTCTGTCTTAACAGCTTTTAGGAGAAAACATTTTGCCTTTTTTTTCTTGTCTGATGTTCAGAAATAAATACAAGGTTGTTTAATGTAAGTATGAGCAACTCTTTCCCACAAAGTTGTTTTGTAATTAAAAGCTGGAATACAGGAGAATGAAAGGAATTTAAAGATGTTGCCTTAAGGCCTAAGCAATCACACTAATAATATGGAAGGTTAGGAAGGGACATTTACAAAGCTTTCCAAAGGCACTTCTCCCAGTTTCTTTCTGTGTCACACCTTTGTAAACACTTTTTTTTTTTCAAATAAAAAGTGTGTTTTCAAATGCTGCCTTTTTTTCTTTGCCTAGTCAAAATGCAAAGTTCTTAGCTACTTCCTTTCCCAAAGTTTATTAAGTAAAGAAAATTCTGAACACTTTTCACTGAATTAAACCTCTAAGTTAATAAAATAAGTAATCAAAATATAAAAGAAAATGGAAGAGAAAATAATTATATCCTGCACACAGCATATCCCCAAATATTTTAACTGTATGCATCTGACATGTTCAAGATTGCTTCTTCCACAAGCAAACAAAATGAATTATGAGAAAACTGCTCTGCACAGGAAAGACTGAGGAGGTAACTTTCAAGATGCAGAAGAGAATGCAGGTCTGTATTGCTGTTGATTTGCATATCAAACAATTCCATTTTGAATCTTTAGAAACCTTTCGATTAATTGTTTACTACAAAAGATTTTTCCTTTGAAAAACCCCAGATCCTTTTAAGAATCTAAACAAAACCTTAAATTGTGCACTGCATAGAGCTAGGATGTTTATATAAAATAGCTTCTTCCAAAAGCAATGATTTGTTTGAAAGATCTGCTCGATAAGCTGTTACACCAACACCACTGCTCAAACTAAAAGTGCCACTATCTTCATTGGCCTTCCCTTGATATGTTCTGACTCAAGGGCATTTGATGTCTCCATCAAACTTCACCTTTCTTGTCCCAGTGCCACCATAGAGCAGCACAGATCTCCTAATCTCTTTTAGCGCATCGAGTTAATATCAGCACAGCAGCGCAGGTTCCCTCAGCACTTGGATTCTCCCAGCAGTGTAACTTCCAGTGTGTTCTCTTTGCAGGTAATATCACCCATGGCTTCTAAGACAAGAACACTGCATACTGCAAGAATAAGGAAAGAGAAAGACATCCATCCCTCTTGGCAAGGATACATCTAACCTCCGAGACTGGATAGATGGACTTACTAGTCCTACTCTGAAGTGCTGCTAACTTCTGTACATCCCTGAAGCAGTCTCAGTGTGGATGTTAGAATATATCTAATGTTCCCCAGTTATATCCAATTTCTGATTATTAAAGCCCCATAAATATCCCAAGTTAGAAAGGCATTAACACCAACTGCTTTGATAGTTTTGTTGTTCCAAATTCCTCTACCCCTATAAAACAGCAGAAAATTACCTCCCAGTTATTAATTTCATCTTTTTGGAGAACAGTTTGGAAAAAGAAAAATAGGTGCAGCTGATTACTAATCCACTTTATTATTTTCTAGCTGTAGACACTTTGAAAAAAGTGTCTTTATAATGGTAAGACAAACTTTTTTTTGGTGGGGGGAGAAAAGAAGTAAGTGAAGCGGAAAACTGCAGCAAGAAAAGAAGCAAACAAATTTAAAAATATCAGAATAAAGTCTATGATGGTCAGGAGCCTGACAAAGATCTAGCAAAAGACTTTGAAATAGTATGTCTCGAGTACTTTTCTAAGATAAATATATCCCTGAAGCTCAGAGTACAGAACTATTTGCCTGTACAAAATATCTAATTACAAGATAGTACTTTTGTGTTTACCAAGAAGCCTCATTTTGCATAGTTATCTAGTAAATGCCTTTCACAACTACTCACTCCCATCCAAAATCTGTTGCAGGAAAAGTGACAATTTTCTGGTGTGAATAGTTTCTTAAATATAACTTGCCTTTTTTTGCTTATTATATGAACTTAAAATCACAAAACAAGAGAAAAGAAAACCTTCTGACCACTACCAAAATACAGACCACATCTCAGTGTTAAACTCTTTCCCTAAATTCCTTCTTACACGGCTAATACATAGCCCTTCCTTTCATTCATTTTAGTTTCCACATAATCTGGAAATTACACATCTTTGGCATTCTTTTGCTGCTGCCTAAATTAATACTTATCCTTCTAATACAGTGATTTAGAATTTACTTTCACTGTCAAAAGCCATAAATGCAATTGCCTAAACAGTGAAATCATTAATTCCCAAGCAAGATGTGTGCCATTCTGAGCTCCAAGTCCAGAACACAGAGAAATTTTCATGTAAACTCAGAATGCTTTTCTTTCCTTTTGGCTTAATGGGAGGCAGCTAGAGAAGCCACAGACCTTCATATGCCCTTCCACAAATAAAGCATCAGTAACTGCAACTGTTATAATTCAAATCTGCCCTACTAACTGAACAGCCATCTAACCTTATAACAGCTTCTATCAGTCACCAGAAAAGGGGAAAAAATCACCTTAACATCCAGAAAACATGTTTCTGTAATCTACACAGTCAGTAGGGCAGACATACCATACATGACAGCTGTTGTGATTTCTGTATCATATGCAGTAGTTAAAGGGATACAGTCAACAAAATCTCAGAGAAAGCAATCATCTTGCAATGCTTAGAAACATCTCCATTTGGTTTAACAACTTTCTTTTTTTAATATATGAACACAAAATCTCACCACATTAGAAGAAATAAAAGGGAATCTACATAAAGCTACAGGGCACTGCTAACACCTAGGAAAGATTCCATGATTAATGCCATACTACCAGGCTGTACTATGATGGAGTAGTGGGAGCAAATTGAGCCATGTCATCTGCCAGTCTTTGCACGGCTAATCAGGATACATTAGCTTCTTTCCTTTTTTGCATTATACAGAAGCCATAAATACTGGAAAAGTAGATGCATTTTACCAACCACATATCAAATTCTCTCACAAACTGGACTTTACAGCAGCGCTTTACAAAACACATTCTGCTTGCTTACTTTACAAGAAAAAACGCCATTAATCTACTCAGTGTAGAAGATTGGAACACTCAGTTTCTCAACAGATCCCTGGGACACAGGAGGCCCTTGTCCCTGTTTCAGGAAGCTGATATTTTAACACAAGCTTCAGAAGTTCCAGAAGGTTTACCAACAATATAAAAATTTAAGAGTAATGCTCTATACCGTTCTAAAGGTATTTACAGTTTGAAAACTAACATAAAGAAGCTTCCCTCAATGTGATGTGCAAATGAATAGGTTTGCCTCTTGCACCAAGAAAAGGTGAGGGAATTCCAGATGAGAAGACAGACTGAAAAAAAAATTCTGAGAAGAATAAATGAGAAATGAGATTGCTAAAAGCAAAATCTTACTGAGCTTTGAAGGTGAGGAGTTAGAACATGATACAGGAGGAGCAAAGCGGGCAAATGACTCTGAATAAGTGACTTGGTGAGATTATTCTTGGTGAGATCAGCATGAAGAAATGTTCCTTTAATCTCTTAAATACTTTGCTGCCAAAACTTGGGCAATGGGAAAACACGGAGCTGCAAATTAAGAGGTTGCTGCATTTTTTGATGAAAACCTATCAAGGTTGACAGGCCTGAGTTTTCATCTGAGCATTTGCTTTCCACTACGATCAAGTGTGAATTTGTTCCTCACCAAAACAGTAAAAGCTCTAAAATTACAAAGGCACTGTTAATGATATTTAAAATGAGAGTAACCACAGGCATCTCTTCTGTCTGATTTTACAGTCCTAGAGATAGCATCTGAAATTCCATTACTTTCTGAGAGTGTTTCTAGGTTTATTTACCATCACTTTAACTATTTTGTAAATGCTCAGGTGCTTGTTCAACCTTTTGAATGAACCCAACATCACCACCACACATCCTTCTCAGGCATTCCCTGCAAACTTTTGTTGCCAGAAACTGGAGGGACTTTGCTAAGCTTGGTTTAGGACTGGTATCATGTCCTCTTTCTCTTAAAAGCCCCTCACTCTCTTGAAATTCATTTGGAATCAATTTGATTCTTTTAATATCCTGACTTCAAACAGCTTCTTGCCCATTGCAGAAAAGAAAAGGTGCTAATCTCAGCTGTCACTGTAGCACACACAAATATACATTCATTGCATGCACAGAATAAATAAACTATTTGCAATTTATT
Organism: Zonotrichia leucophrys gambelii; assembly: GCF_028769735.1. Lineage (NCBI taxonomy): Eukaryota > Metazoa > Chordata > Aves > Passeriformes > Passerellidae > Zonotrichia > Zonotrichia leucophrys. The sequence goes on along the minus strand of NC_088173.1, from coordinate 19,178,270 downwards.
CTTACTCGTCTTTTAAATTTTTCATGCTTCAAAGCAAAAGATTTTTTTTACTTGAAGCAGCTGGTCAGCATTTTGAAAAGGCAACTAATCCTAGCTGAAATGATGCATCTTTTTTAAGATAAAGTTCTTGTATGCTCTTTATTGTAACAAAAGAGCCAGAAGAATGCTACATTAACATTTATCTCTTGCGCAGTGACAAGCTGGAGTTTGCACTTCCTGGTTATTTCATCCAGTCCATAGAAGCCTTCTGCTCAGTTTAGTATAGTCAAACAGGCTTGAACACATAGTGTCTATAACAAAGGACTATGCTTCACATTTCATACTGTTCAAATGGATCTCTTTTAGCATAAAAGCATTACTGTAAAAACCCAAACCAATCTGCATGTCTTGAGTTATGAGGTCTGAATTGGTACATTGCATCACCATCCTCCCATCTCCTGTCACTGTCACTGTCACTGTACAAGCCCTCCCTGAGTTGTGTTTTTTTTAATTCTGTACCTTCATGCTCAGTGTTGCTCAAATCCTTCAGCATCCTTCATCCTCACTTGCACCTTCCCCAGGCTTCCTTTCTGCAGGGGAGGTCAGTGAGGAGCTCTGCACGCAGCTCCCCAAGCCCTTTCTGCAAGCCTGTCCCAGTGCCCCTGCTCTCCCTGTCCCTGGAGATGAACTTGCTCTGCTCTGTCAGTAGTGCAGGGAGCCATATTCCATGTGTTTATCTTAATTAACCCCTTATTCCATTAAAAGTTGCCACTGGTTTTACATGGAAGCTAGTAATGAAGCAGGACAGTGAACTCCAGCACATCCTGGCCAGGTTTTCCCCCAGGCTGCTCTAGCCCAGACTGTCCTTCACTGTACAGGAGTGCCTAATTCTTACAAAAACTACCAGCTCAAATGAAGCAAAATCTCTCAGTACTCTAACTCCACCATCAGAGGCAGGGAGAGCTGCATAAGCAATACACAAAGTATAACTAAATAATTCAGGGTAGACAGATAAAGATTTTCCATTTAGCTTTTCAATGCAATTGTTTCTCCAAAACATTTGTTGTGGATTTAAGCATGAGAGGTGAGGAAGGGTTAGAAATGCTAGGCAACAGGAGGCTTACATTGCAAGGATAAGATGTTCACCTCTCAGTCTTTTACTGCAGAAAAAGTTACCAGAACTTGGACCCAAGGAGGTCACAGTCTGATTTTACTTACACCAGTTCTGCTCCTCTAGTCCATTTACACTGTTACCATTTTATTAATGGCCAGTTACAATAAACAGAACACAATGCACTGTGACATAGAAACTAGAAACTGCTAAACTACTTAAATGAAGGAAGTTCCAGCAACTGTATCTGCATGCACTGTGGAGGAGGAAATTTGACACTAACAGGTTGATCATTACTATGCAGTCATAACACAAATTAAACCTCTATGTTTCCATATGATTCCATCAGGAAATCTTCTACCATCTTTTTTTCATATTTGTTAGACACTGCCTATAAATTGCAACCTTTGAGTCTTACACACATAAAGTTGCTTCTTGCAGGTAGTCCTCTACTGTTGGGAATTTAGCTGCTAGAGAATGGAAAATTACAAAGCTGTGGCTAATTCCAAGTCCGGCACCTGCTAGATAGCGTGTCCTTGGGCCTAGCTGTGGTAGGATAACAAACAGTGAAAGAGACATGAGAAAAGAGAGATGTAACCCCTAAGGAATGAGGAAGAGTTCATGGCATAGTTTAACCAATAGATTGCTTGGCTTACAGAATATTCATAAGCTTATTGCTCGCTGTATAAGTGTCTGATGCTCTCTTCAATAAACGGAATTTGCTTATCACTCATATTGAGTGTCTGAGTCTCCCCTCACCGACAAATGGCTCATCCCCGCAAAGGCCTCTTTCTGCGACACTCTACTTCAAAATATACATCCGTTCTACTTCAAGCAACAATTTATTAGCAATTCTACTCTATTTTCATATGCATTTTACTAAAAGCCTTTAACTTCTTCAAATGTTATGAGAATTTCGTAGTCACTTTGTAAACCAACATCTGAAGTATCTCCTGGACTTACCCCACAATTCATGAGTCTCTGTATCTATAAAAAACAAATTTATACAAGAGTTGGGCTTTTTTACTCTCAAATATTTGAAAAAGGAAAGTAATTTTTTTCCATTTTTCTATGATACAATCACAAAGGAAACAATCCATTATTTCATCTAGTTGAAGAAAAATTTTACTATTTTACTTCCACAGTAAAGGTTTATATTTATACCATGAACTGTTTCGGATCTGCTTATAGTTTTCATTTGTGTTCATGCCATAAATGAAAACTTTTGTTTCCATATAATGATTTTAATCAAATAGCTATATGAATGAAAATATTTAGTAAGTAGCATATTCTGGTACACTTTTCTCTTTTACCATTTTGGAGCGGCCTTAACATGATGTGTATGAACTACACTCCTTTTTTGATGAAATTAAAATGGAAGGTGTTCTCCAACAGTGGTCTACTCATCCAAACATTCCCTGGAAACAGAGTAGAATTCATTCAAAGTATTACCTCTGAAGAAATACAGTCTATGGCCACTAGGTCCTCAGCATCCACTGTTTTCTTCTATGGGTCCATTCCCACTACAGATTACTTGTAATATAGATCCAGCCAAAGCTTTCCGAGCCTAAAGACGTTTTTAGTCCTTTGGTTGTAAAACGTGATACATGCCATGATCTCAATGTTTTCTTTGAAATACTTAAAGCAGTTCTTACTCCAGCCAGGTTAATCTCATTAAAAGTTTATTCCATGGAAGTTAATTTCATTATATTCTTCCTCTACAAGGGCTTCCTGTCTTTGAGACTCCACAGCAAGCAAATTAATAACCATCTACTTACATTAACAGGGATTGCACAGAATAATTATGTTCCATAAATAAATACTCAAGAACAGCTTACAAGAAGTACAACTTTCTCATTTAAATAAAAAGTATTTTAATTAAGCAAGTGCAACCATAATGCATTATTATGGGAAAGCACTGCTCTGGAGCCAAGAGTTAAGAATCAGATAGGATAATGAAAGGCTGACAGCTCTTTAATTCTCTCTCTTAACTATTCATGCTACTCAACTGGTTGTGATGTATTAGGAAAGCAGAATTCAGTCATTCTGCTTCATAGTTCTCAGACTCCACTAAGGCCTGATGGAAAGACAACTCCTGGAGCAGGACTCTGAAAATAAAGCAAAACTCCACCTCTTTTTGTCACCATGGTAGGACAGCCTGCACCTCAAGGCCCACTGCTAATGGAGTTGGTTTTGTCCAGCTCTTGTATGAGACTGTAGCTTATTTATACAGAATCAAACAGATCAACTTCTCTTAAAAGAAGCACAAATACACAGAAAAAGCTCTACACAACAACATAAACACAGCCCTCAGCCTTGTAACTGTTCCACTCAGCACGTTTATGTGAATTGGTGCTGACACAGAAATACAGACCTCAATAAGGCCCTGAAATATTTATTCCTGTAGGTACAAAACCTGCATATGGTGAAACAATACTTATATTAGGTATTGGTACATGCTGTCATTACATGCTTCCAGTGATCCTGCAAGGTAAATATTCTTCAGCCACTGACTTCAGCTCAAAGTGAAACAAATTGTCTTATAAGCAAAACCCCCCTCCATGTTTCTCCTAACTAACCTTCCTGTCAGGTTTTCTTTACATTTTTGGGGAACACCAAGAAAAGTCCCTTCTGGCACATATCAAGTTACTTTCTTGAAAAATGTCCTCATTTTTGTTAGACATGAACACAATCATCTCGCAGTACAAACAAAATTCTACCCTTCAGAAAAAATTGGTGACACCATGGTGCTCCCAAGTATTCTGCTGTGTACATGCACACACTTCTGCAAACCTCATTTATCATCCACACATCAGACAAAATACATGCAAATTTATTATATTGCCTAAAGGAAATAAAACACATTATCTCATTATTCAGGTGTTCAAATTTAATTTCCTTTCAGTTTTTAAGTCTACATTAGCAGCTTACATTTAGTTTAAACTTGCAGATAAACAGTAAATAATTAGCTTTTCATAAAAATGGCAAGAGAGTATCTCCTGTGCTCCTTGCATCACACTGTTTTAGCAGTTTTCAAATTTTCAGTCTGGGAGTGATTAATACATCTTCCTATTTGTTTTTGCAGAGCTATACTGCTCAAGAATTTGGCAACATAAGGTTTGACTCCTGGGTGCTCCAATTAAATCATTTAGATGTTATGAAATGTCAGACATGGCCTCTCCTCTCCCTTCCTTAAAACAAAACAAAACAAAACCAACCAACCAACCAAAAAAAGACATTTCTGGAATGTACTTACATTGCTTGGTGCAAGTAAACAAAGCACTGTATTAAATTGCCCTTGCAAATACACTGCTAAATAGTTACAAGTAAAAGCTTCTCCAGATTTGTAAAAGGTAGTACAGCTTGGTTTCCTAAATTTCCTTTACTTATATCTCTAACATTGTCCCTAAAATTACCCATACTCAAATGTTCTATTAAATTCAACGTGAGTCTTTGAACACTGTACAGAGGAGTTTAGCATAAAAACATATCCAAAAGAACAGCATTTTAGAAATCAGTGTTGTCATCATTACGAATCAGGATGTATTTGCAAAGCATGTAATTGATTTTCTTTTAAAATATTAAAGACAACAATGAAAAAGCCCCACAAACTTTGGAATCGTGTTCTCAATGGCAACACTTATTGTTAACATCTGCTCTAAACATGAGCTAGAATATAAATCTTAACAACGTGGATGAAAATTCCAAGATCCGATATGACTTTACTGAAAAAACCCTGATTTGTATGAAATGCTCCATGTCTCTTATGGAGCCAAAGGCAATTTTTAGCTTGGTTACATCTGAATAGGAATCCCTGCGGTCTTGGCCAGCTCCACTCCTCTCTCTATCAAGCTGCATTAAAACAAGCAGGAACAAAAAAAGGCAGAGTGCCACATTAGTGCCATCCTCTGCCTGGCTCTCTGTGGCTGCTGGCTGCTCACTGAGCACATGGATAATCTGACACTAGCTCCAAGAGTCCCTGCTCCAGATGGCTGCTGGGGGACATGGGAGTGATATGGGACACTGGCAAACCCCAAACACTATGGGGCCAGTTAACACACAGGACATGAAGAGGCATCACAGGTCACTCCAGTACTGGTACAGGCCTAAATCTTAATCTAATGAAAGTCAGTAACCTCCTTAAAAAGGAGACTGAAAGCTGAAATGCCTTTCAAGAAAGTTACGTGTGCATGAATTGGAGAAATAAGGTAGGTGGTCTTCTACTCCTCCCCAGCCAAAGGAACAAAGGAACAGGATCAGGTTTTTCCTTTGCTTGGGTTCAGTGGTTTGACTGCTGCAGTTTATCACTAGCTAATATTCAACATGTTGAACAAAGACCAATCAGCCAGTAAAGGGAAAATTGCTAGAAAGCAAACATACAGACGGTACCAAACTAACAATTACAGTATAACCACAGCCTCAGCAACACACAAACTGAGTTATGGGATTCACCTGGTCTTTCTAGGGAAGAAATTTCTCTGCCTGTGTTTCCAGATGAGCCCATACAGACCAATCACTTCATTTACTGACAAATGTCCAGTATCTTATATTCTCTTTGTTAAATAAAATTATCTGCCTTGATAGGGAGTTACAAATCTGGATTTCTAATGAAAGAGCACCGAGCTGAGAGGACAGTAACAGGCAGACACAGCTGTGTAAGACAGCCATCAAAATCCAGACTGCAGCTACCCTGCAGCTCCTTGAGCAATGACTGCTCCACTTCCCTACAAAGGGGAAACCACACATATCCTATCCTATCCTATCCTATCCTATCCTATCCTATCCTATCCTATCCTATCCTATCCTATCCTATCCTATGAAAGCAAGTCTCAGTTTGTCAAACGTGTTACAGGGTGACCACTCAACACTTGCAGATCAGAAAAACTAGGAGCAACTCATTATTTAGCTGGCTCTTAGTAAGGACCAGGACTACCCACACACTCACAAGTAACAGCTCACCTTAACAGCTTCTGGTACAAATGACAACATTTTGACTTTAGCTTGGTTTGTATTCACAAGCTGTAGCTAAAGGCTTCAAATTTGTCACTCATTCACCTGAAACAATTTACTGCTCCTTCTGAACTGTTACCTTCAATTACATCAGTGTGGCTTCACAGTCAGTGAAGCAGGCTGGCATCCTAAAAACACCAGACAGGCTGTAATGGTTTCTGAAACATCGTGTCGTAGCACACCAATGAAATTCAAGAACAAACACAGAAATACAGTACTTGAAATCTTACCTATAGGACATACTAAAGTCTTCTACAAAATGGACTGTTTCCTGCACTCAAAATGCCCCTCTAGAGAAAGGTCTCACATCAAAAACAGGAAGGCAAAAGATCCCAGTCTAGTTTCTCTTTGAAGAGATGATAATCTATTGGTTCATCCATGAGACAAATTTCAGATTTTCCAGAAATTAAGCTGGTGTTTTGGAACACAGAATGTCCCAAACTACTTGTTTTACATAACCATAGAGAGATTTTTCTATCATTACATCACTCCCAAAAGTTCATTTTAACAATACTTCATTAACAAAGGTTCAACTAAAAGGCCTCCTAGAAGTTAGCTTTTTTTCTCCTTAGATGAGATTTTGATACCCAATTTAGCCGAGTAAGTAAGAACTCAAAGTTGAAATATTAAGCCTTTTTTACTGTATATTATTAAATTAATTTTAAAAATTAAATTATGCTAATATATAGAATGCTAATATAGTTTCTCAGCTTTAGTCCTCAGAGATTATATCAGCAAAATATAGAGTCAAAAGAAAAATTAGTCAGAACAAATTTCAATATATTGGGACTGTATAAAATAAAACATGACATGTATCTACCTCTACAGAGACACTTTGCCTTGGGGGCTTTCGTTGGGTTTTGATATAGTTATGCATACACCAAGCTCATAATATAAAAAATTGGCTTGAAAATCTGAATGTAGTAACAGAGCAATGAAATTTCACCTTTTAACATCAGCAGTTGAAGAAATCTGCACTTTTCCAAGAGTTTTAGACCTCCAAAAATTATTTCAAGCAACAAGATTCTTTTTACATGGTTGTTTGGTGCTTAGTAGATAAAAAATTATATATATCTCTAACTCTGTTTAAATACTATCACTGTGACTGCAAGGACTTTTGCTCTCCTCTTCACATCTTTGCTACAACTGGTCACCCCTGGAATAGTTAAATACTTTACAAGTTAAGAGTTTTATGCTTCTCCTGTCTTCAATTTTATCTTCTGCTCTCCATAAACTTCAACCTGCTCACTTCCAGTCTTTGAGAAAGAACAACTTGTCTTTATACTCCATTCTGATAAAGGGTTCAAAAAATGCAGTATTATTTTAAAAACCACAAAAACTAAACAAAGCCCTATTAAACTTCTAAAGGTGTTCATTCAGCCCTCTGCCTTTTAAAGATATAAACTAACTTTTTTTTTTTTTCTTACATTTACCAAACAAATAAAGTGGTGTTTTGGATTTGGGTGTAGGGGTTTTTTCTTTTGTTTTTGCCTTTTTTTTTTTACTATATCCAGCAATTAGTTTATTCCAGCAAAGACAATAGTTCTGTATCAATAATACTCCAAATATTTGCTGTTCCCTACTGCTTTGCATTTATTACTACTTACAAATATTGTTTATTTAAATCCCTTGGAACCTTGGTTGTTTCCAGGTACACAGGTAGATCAAGCCAAATGGAGTGGGGAAAGGCTTTGAATAATCTGTCTGAGACCAGAAGAGGCTTCCATAGCAGAACTCCATACCCAGACCAACTGTGCAGCAATCCATCTCCTCAGAGTTCAGCAATTGCTCTGACAAAGTAACAGATAACAACCTGCTCAACTAGTCCCTTCCAGAAGCATCAAAGGCTCAGTTTTGTTGTGTTTCATCCAAAGGTGAAGTGATGCCACAGAGCCACAGAAAACTGCACTATGAACAGAGAAAGCTTTATGCCAAAAAGCCCTTGAATTTATTTTATTAAAATATTTACAAAATAAGGAACTTAATCCAGAACTTGAAGCAATGAAGGATGGAAAAGGTAGTAGGAAAAATGAGAAAGTGACAATAGGAAAGGCATGCTCTGGGCAAGTTAGGAGATCCCTCCATAGGGTTAATACACTGGTTTTATATTTAAGAGAAAGGGTATTGCTAAGACACATTTCCACAAAAATTAGGATTTAAATCTAAAGAAAACTTCTCTGACTAGCTTCAGTAAGTGTTAGTATTTTGTCTTGGTTTCAGACTGAAAAATCATGCAAATATTTAATAATTTGCATTAACTGGACTGATAAGAACCCCAATTTCTGACAGCCAAGTAAGTGGCTCAACAAGTGTCATCCCACAGATCATCTCAGTATCTTCCCCCACCCACACACATATTCCCTTTTTACCAAAGGGATAAAAAACCCAACAGAAATCTGTAAGATATCATGCTTAACTTCATCTGTTCAGGCAACAGGGGGAAACTAATAATTCAAAAAAAGCCCACTCTTTTGAGACAGAGAAAATGCATATAACACACGGATTGTATTTTACCTATTGGTATCATTCTGGGATCTGAAGAAGAAAAGCATTTTAGTTGAACAACAAAGCAACCCCTCCAGCAATACAGAAAAGCTGGTCGCATCACCTCATTACTGGAACCAACTTACATTTAGAAACAGGGCAGTTCTACTGTCTCTCCCTTTCAAATAGAATTTAGATTAAAAGCCAGTAACATTACATACTCAAGTCCTCCAAGTTATTAAATTTAGAAAATGCTTGCAGAACTTCACATAATCCCCTTATCATAACACAGTCTCTATTATGATCACTGATCACTTTATATGACAATTGTTTTAACTTTCTTGAGAGGAGACTGCATGACATTGTTTTCTTATCATTAATCAGCAATCATAAATCTCCATGTCTTACTCATTTGACTAACTCAGCATACTCAATTTTCAGTTTCCCTTACTAAAGTTTTAATTAAATTAAACAAAATTAAGTTAATCTTAAATATTCAAAATTGCTTCAATGAGATGACAGAGTGGTGTAACTTCCATTTTGCAGAGAGAGACAAAAAGTTAACAACCTAAAGTCCTCCTTCCCTCTAGCAGAGACTAGCTTTGCTCCTTTCTCTCTAGCTTTGCTTTCCAGAGTACAGAACACTCAGTTTTGTACTTCAGATTTTCATGCAAGAGGTACCAGTGATGACAAGCATCAACATGGTAAAACACACAAACAAAAATGGACTTTTCCATAACAGAAACTCCTGTAGACTTATGAATGGATAACATGCTATGATTTAATATTAAAACATCTAAGAAATCTGGAGAAAAGAAAGACATCATGCAACCACTAATTCAGATAGAACACCTGGAGTACTCAGCTAGCCAAGAGGCCAAATGATGCTATATCTGTATGTAAACAAGAGGAACACTTCCTTTCCTCACTCACAAGAAAACTCTCAACACTCACAAGAAAAACAGATGAGGAAAGCAAATCTATCAAGAATTCTTGAGACAGTATATTGATGGGATCACAAAAAGTTGCATTGCCATATCAAGCTTTGCACTGTGGTTGTAAAATGTGAGATTTAAACTCAATATTCTTTTAAAACAGAAAGAGATGAAAGTTTTGGCTTTTGCAGGAAAAAAACCAAACTGTTCCTTCCTTGCATTTTTGGTTCACAGTGCCTTTCTGGCCCTGCCTACCTGAGTGGATCAGCTAAATTACACTTAAATACCTTGGAGAAGGAGAAAAGAAGGCTTACAAGCAATTTTAGGAATAAAACAAACACAAATTTTTAGAACAAAGCATCATTTCTATCCCATGGGCACATATCGAATGTCCCTTGCTTTAAGACCTACAACATCTGTTCTCCTCTTAGACTTTTATTTTGAGTTAGCTAGAGATAATCTCATATAAATACATCTGGCCCCAGAGAAACCAGCTGCAATATGTAAATTTTACTGAATGGAAAACATTTGGGGTATTATTTTCTAGCTGCCCCTTCCCAGACATCTCACTGATTCCTTCCTCAAGATGGACTGAGCTGCACTTCCTCATGTGAGTAACTGAGACTTGATTCAAACACTGTGACCAGGCATGCACACATCATTGGACTCTCAATGGCAAAAACTCAGGCACAAACTAAACTTTAAAACTGAAGCACTAAGACTTAAAGCCTTCAATTGTGGACCCTTCCTAGTTGTCAAAAAGAATAATTGATAGAAAAAGTGAATGTGCACATCTCTCCTGTCATCCTCCAAATCCTACTTGAAAGCAAATATTATTGAAAAACTATGTTCCACAAATGTATTTTCCAGTGTTGAATAATCAACAAACTCCAGAAAACTACTGCAGTAACATTAGAAAAAAACTCTCCAAACTTAAATGCATCATTTAAATTCATTGTGCCCAATACTTTCTCATTCCGACAGAGCATTTTGAAGCCTGACTCATAGTTTGGATTGCAGTAAGTGAGGCAGGCAAATGGAAATGGAAAAGCTAATGCCCATCAGCCCAGCTATTTTCTATATACCATTTTTGTATTAGCATTTCAAAGGATCTATGAATTAGAAATCAGCTGTCTCCAGATGTGCAGTGGGACTCCAGTTACTCCAAAAAAACCTCATGTATTATGTCAGGAAATCCAAGAAAAAGTAATCAGTACTTCCAAATTATTTAACACACTGTTAATGACTATGTTATTATAGCTTGCAAAATGCTTTTTAAAATCTCAAGTGATGATTTTACAATGCTCACAAACATACTTCTGGCAATGCACACAGACTCCTCTTAGGAACTGCTCATTAGATTGGTAGTCAGCATCCCTTCTACAGCAGATTTTGTGCATGTTATCACACCCGTAACAACATAAAAATTAATCTCTTATTCTTCAGTTTCCCAAAACCAATCAGTAATGAAAAGTTACAGTTTAGCTAGCCAGTGTTACCAGAAGTCAGGCAGAATATTCTCCTTTGGGTGAATGAGTGCTAATACCCATTCATATTTTGGCACAAGTTTGTTCACTAGCAGCTTTATATTAAAGCAGAACAGCAGCTTTCTGCAATAACGACCTACTGTGTTATTTTAATATGAAATGTGTTTTGGACACTGAAGAAAGAAAAAAAAAGGGAATATTAAAACATATGACAATTTTTCCTTATGATGCCTCAAAACATGTAGTTGAATGCATTAGATATACAAACATATGCAGTCAAAGTAAAACTAATTTCCTTGGGAATAGCTTTCTATTTTGCAGATGCATTGAAGACTTGAAGTCTCAGAAGGAGGTACTTTGGAGAATGCTGAAGGTTAAATTTTGTTTTGTTTTCTCTGAATATTTGTTGCAGGGAATACAGGCTCTTGAGAAAAAATATGCTTTTCTGTTGGCCCTCATTTTTCCCAGCAGACAATAGCTGCTACTGTCCAGCGTTTAAATGACCTTTGCCCTGCCCTCCTACTTTGTTTCCCTTAGGAATGTCATTCATCCTTTTGTAACACTTTGAAACTCATTATTGCCTTACTTTTTCCTGCCACTTTTGTTCTGGTCTTTAAAAGAGAACATATACACTGTTTCAATCTAAGGGGGAAAAGAATTGAAAAGGAAATCATTAGTACTTGGGAGAATGTCCAGAGACAAATATTCATGTGGTACTTCAGTGTAATCTGAGTTTTAACCCATAAATTTACTAAAAGTAGTTAGTGTAGACATAATTAATTATCACATTAAATACAAAATTTAAGGATACTTCTATTTTTCCTCATTATCTATTCCCTCTCATTGCTCCCATATCTTCATCAACATTTCATTATGCATTTGTAAGGGAAAAGAGGCTGCACCCCCACCCATCTCAAACCAGTCTTTATGTGATCTTCGTATACTCACACCTTTCCTTAGAAAACCTGAATTTGTTTAGGAGAGGCACAATCCTTATCTACACTAATAGTTTCCACAACATATTCTCACTGTTTCTATTGCTTCTTCTGATACACAGACACAGAGGAACAAAGGCAGACCTCCTGCTTTTGTAACACACCTGTGCAGCTGAATATCAGAAGAGATTGAACTTCTTTAAATAACCACTCCTCACACATATAGAGGTACAGTATGTTTCTTTGAAAATGTCTTTGAAAAAGTACCTGAAAAGAAAAATTTCAACTTAAGAGTCAAAGGCATAAATGACTCAACTTCCCCAACAACTATACAAGAACATCATTTTCACAGTCAGCAATACAGACTAATAACACTTTGCTTGACCACAGTTCTTTGCCTAGGAGTAGTAAAAATACTGGTAATAAAAGTACAAAGATTACAGGAAAATGGCAGCTGCAAAAGTGCAAAATTTTGAACTACTTTAGAAGTCCTACATACTGAAATATACTTTGGCAATCAAACCTAACTTTCAGAAATACATAAAGAGGGAATAAAAAGCTTATAAAAATGAGCAGCTTGAACAATTCTTCTAAAAAACAAGCATTACAAGGCAACATTTACAAAAATTTACTGTTACAAAAATGATATAAAACATTATAAACAACACATGACAATTCAGTTAGCCCAATGAGATAGGCACAATTTAAACCATTGCCCAAACAAAAAAGATTTCTAGAGGATATGGTTGGGGTGACACTAAAATGATTCAAAATTGCATCTACGGTGAACCAGCAACCCGGCAGGAAAAAAATATCTTCTCATTTCTTTTAATTTACCAGATTATTTCTCCCCATGCTGGTGCTACACACTAGCAAGAAAAATGAGGTCTTTGTTTCCAGTTTTCCTTTTATTTACAGTTCTGTGCCTCCCAGAGCTCGGAGCCTCACGCAATGAAAACTGCCACTGGAAACATTGCGACATCCTGTCAAATCACAGTTACTTCCACATCACATCCAACTGTGGAAAACCAGAGCTCTCTCCTATAAAAGAATAGCTGATATCTTGCATATGGTATTTAATTTTTTATATTTTTTCTTTACTGTTTTTTTCAATCCTACTTAATAACCCAGCTGCCAGTCACCATGCCAGTAACCAGTTTCACTCAGTAGGCAGTTCCTGCCTTACATCAGGATTTAAAGCGGACCCTCCTGCAATCCATCTCTCAATTCAGAGCATCTCAGCTTTTGCAAACAAGTAAGTGCAAAGATCAGCCCAAATCATTTACCACTTTGCCAACTGGCTCCTCATTCCTGAGGCTGAAATCCTTGGCAGTTTGGCAGAGATGCTCTTGTCTGCCTTCCAGCTGCCTGCTGGGATGAGCAATATTTACCGTCTTACTCTTCAATCAGAGGCAACAAATAACAGCATGAGTTAAAAGGGGACCAATTCCATTCCTGCAGGAGTATTTGAACTACTGTCTTCAGGGAAAAAATTCAAACAGCCTCCCACGTACTCACCAAAACTCAGCGTTAAGAGCAGCTTTAATCTTTTAGATGCAACAGTGAAAATCTGCAGCCACTTCAGAGGAGAAGCAGTCAACAGTCTAACAGTGAGTGTCTTCTCCAGAGCCCAGCTGCTGGCAGCACACAAACCTGCTCTGCCATGAGTTTCCTTGCTGGAAAACTGTTTAGCATTTCAATGCTGGAACATAATAATGTGAGTCACTCTAAAGCATGGTTTCATTTCAGATTAAAAGGGGAAAAAAATCATTTTACATTTTACAATTACAGTCCTAAATTTTACGTTCATATGTGATCATTTAGCATTAGATATGACAGGCCTTAGTGCTTAAAAAAATATGATAAATTCATCTCTGCACAACTCAGCCTGTGAGGTAAGTTATACACCATCTATCAGACACACAGCAATTCCAATCATATTTAGTGTAATTTAAACACCACTCAATTTTTCAACTGCATTAGCTATAGACAATTTATACAGTTTTCTCATTAAAATGTTCCATCTATTCTAACTACATATAATGAAGGTTTCTGGCTAACACCAGATGAAAAATGTAAACTAAAACTACAAGAATATCTAATTAATAAGAACTGGAAAACAACAAAATCAACTTCAGTTTGCCTTACTCTTTTACTAAAATAGGCACTTTTTAAAAAGTAAAACACTGGAGAGAAGTAAAGATTAAATTTACTGTGTCACAAGATTTTACTTATATATAGTATACTTATAATAGCCAACAAATTGAAACTTGAAAAAATAATTGAAAAAGTCTATGTATTTTAGACCTTCTCACTACCTGTCTCCAAAAGGTACAAAACAGGTCTGCTTTTAAAGATCAAGATGATAACATCATACATATATGATAGATCATACACTTTCCCCATATTTCAATAAAAATAAGAAAAAAACCCTCTAATATTTAGATTTCTTAGTTTAAAAGTGATATTTACCTTAAAAATGTAGTCAAATGTAGCAGCCATTGAAAAAGTTGTGCATTTTGGTTATTATGGGGCTTTATTTCAAGTAGCAAATCCACTTAAAAAATATCCTCAGTTTTGGACAAAAATACTGGATGCCACAGTTCATGGTTTACATTTGCTGTATCAAAATTTGCCTAAAACAACCCAAAACATGTTATAATATTCCTATTTTAGATAATTGTAGTAACTCTTAACAGCATGAGATGCTAACAGATTTCAAACAAGGAGCGCAAAACCTCTGAATTTTAACAGTTGGGACTATTAGTAGCACCAAAACATAATGCTACTTCTCTGATCACTTAAACAAGATTTGACAGGATGTTTAACATCACGCTCTAAAATGATGCATACACACTGAATTTTAGCAAGCATCAGACTACAGAATTTTTCCAACTAGGATGCCAATGTACACAATTGGTTAATTCAACTCTTTCTACTCCACATGATAAGGCTTTCTACACTTAACCTCCAGATTTCACTAATTAGCCCAAAGTAAAGCATTGAGCTCTGTGGGGATATCATGCTTATTAACAACCAATTCAAGGATAGCTAGACTTCAAAAGAAGCATCATGCTAAAGAGAAGAAAGTCCTACTGGTGTACTTGGTAGAAAAGCAGGCAGAAGAAAGCTATAAAATACCACAAATCTTAGGAAACATTCATTATAAAGTGAAATTCAACAACAAAAACATGACGAAATTAAACAGAAGTTTGATTTTATTCTAATATGCATTACAACATAGAACACCTAATGTTGAAACTATAGTTACTATACTTCACTCACAGGATGCTCTGTGGTGATTTAGTATGCACTTCTCTAAGCTTTTACCCATCTCAGCAGAGCAAACTGAAACACACATGTATCTAAGGTTTTAAAAACTGTATTATAAGATCGCATAATGCAAGTAATTAAGGACTGCACATGAAAAAGACTAAAGACAAGACTCTATGCTAGTTTAATTACATCTTTCTGAAGTGAATACTCAACTGTGTATTACTAAAGCTGCATACATACAGCTAGAATAAGGAAAAGACCATTTTTTGTTTACTGAATGCATAATAAAAATACTTAAACATTAACTTAAATCACAAACACAGCATGCTACACAGGTAAACTAGTTTATGCTAAAAAAATCTGATTTATATTCCTGTAATCTACAGGGAATTTGTAACCAATTTTGCCAGGATTTGTCTAGGTTCTTTTAATATTCTGTTTGGGAATACAGAAATTTCACTGGGAAATTTCTATTCATTCTATTTCGTGAATACAATGATTTGCATTTCAACAAGTGTGTAGATACAATCTTTAAAAACTAATTTATGAGTAAGCAACCTTAATTTCTTGTATTACAGAGTTGAAGAGCAACACAGATAATTTTAATAATACCACACAATATTCTAGTGCAAATGCCATCACTATGCAGTACTTCCATGTTTGAGATTTCTTATCATACGCACAAAGTGGGTATGATCTAAATGTGTTAGAAACCAAAAGTTTTGTAAGTGCACAAATGATACATGCTCATTTCATTTAAAAAAAAGAGATATGCAGTGTTTCTGAAAAGAAAAAAATACAATAGAGTGTCGATCTCAAAATCTCAGCCCTGAGATGCTGAGCCTCCGAGACCCTGGGGGTCTCGGACTCCTGGAATGTTGCCAGAAGTGTCTGGTAGCTGGACTTTAACCCTACACAGGAGACGACAAGGATGAGGCTTCACAGGGCCTCACCGGGGTGAAGGGTGGAAAGATTAGTTAATTAGAGGGTGAGACACAAGGTTTAAGATTTATGTACAGGGGTTTAGAGGAGTAAGATGAGGAATTGGGTGTGTCCTGTCCTCCTCCTTCTTCCTCCTCTCCTCCATCTTCTTTGGCCACGTGGCACTTTCTATTGGTTATTACTAAGAGTACACCGAGTTATAACAATAGATGGTATTGGGAAAAATGATAAATATTGTATACGTAGCAAAGGTATAAAGATAGGTGCCTGCCCCGGAGGGAGACACAGTGTGCCATGGCTGACTGCTGTGCGGATCTCTGTTGGGCCGAAAGAACATCTTTAGATAAACAATTAATAAACATAAAACCAGAAAGAAGAACTGAAGCTCCTCTCGTCTTTCAATACCCGGCTGTCCCAAGGCCACCCAGACCTTTCAGGCCCTCAAACAGCCGAGATAAACCGGACACTTGGCGTCCCTGGACGGACCAGAATCATCACAACCTTTCGGGGGAAGATAAACCGGACAATAGAGAACAGACCTGCATCACTCATTACTTAAAAAAATTATTTTTTAAAATCAAATTAGGCCTCAAAATACAGTTAAATATATCATGTCCAAAATACAGTTAAATATATCATGTCCAACAAACAGCTCTGTTTGCTGCTACTAGCTAACTCATAGCCATGCAAGTCCACTACTGAAATCAGTAATCTGTAATTTCCATAAGAAACCGTAGAATCACAGAATGCTTTGGGTTACAGGAGACCTTCAAGATCATTTACCTACAATCCTTTTGCCAAGGGCAGGGATACCTTTCAGGAGACCAGACTGCTCACAGCCCCATCCCAGCCTGTCCCTGAACACTTCCAGGGCTGGGTCATCTGCAGCTTATCTGGGCCACCTGTTCCAGTGTCTCACCTCCCTCACAGTGGAGAATTTTTCCTAATATCTAATGTAAATTGACCTTCTTCCACTCTGAAGCCACTCCCCCACGTCCCATCACTCCCCATCCTTGTAAAAGTCCCTCTCCAGCTCTCTTGCAGGCTCCCTTCAGGAACTGGAAGGTTGCTCTGAGGTCTCCCTGGAGCCATCTCTTCTTCAGACTGAACAACTACAATTCTCTCAGCTTGTCTTTATAGGAAAGGTCTTTTAGCCCTCTGATCATAGAAAAATAAATACCTGCTTGTGTAAAACAGTACTACTTTTAACCCTTGTCTCAGGTATAGTAATTTTCTGCTAAAAGTTTAGCATGAAACAAATCATACTTAATGTATTGAACAAATGCAGAATAATTTGCTTTGGCAAGCTTTCTGTAAATTACAACAACTGACTTACCTAGTTGCACAAGCTAAAGAACTGCATTATTTCTACTTCAGGATACATGGATGATTCCTCATTCCAATATCTAAATGAAGCACAAGATGATTTCTGACTCCCCTTAATCTTAGGTACCAAGTAACTAACGAGTGGACAATTTTTTTTTTTAAAGGAAAAAAATATTATTATATTAATTTCACAGATCAAGGACTAAAGACTAATTCAAGCTCTCTGGAAGACATTACTACAGCATCTAAAATGTTATTGCTTCTATTTTCTACTCCACTTTCCTGCTGAAGATTACAGTCCATTTGGCAAGGACAATAGGAAAAAACCCCACGTGCTAGCTCATGAGCAGGCACAGTTCATAACCTGCCCATTAGCCCAAGCTGACTTTATCAGTAACCTTCAGCAGAAGACAGGAGTGATAACAGTTGGAATTGCTACAGATAAACCTATCAAAGATCATGATTCAGCACAAAAAGTGATCTGCCCAATGTCATATATTCAGCTAAAGAGCTGGAACTTAACAGTAGCTTACAGTCATAACTAAAAGACAGCTCTCATTAATGCACTTTATTACTGAGGGCAAAAAATGAAGTTCCTGAATTCATCCCATAAATTTCAGGTTTTTTCTGAGTGCTTCCTGTCCTTCCTTCTTTTCTATAATGTCCAACTCTACCCAAGCCTACAAAGAAATAGAAAATCTCCACAGCTTACTAAGAATATTCTCTCTTGCAATATATAAATTTTTAAAATTCACATACTGTAATATTTTCATATGGCTGAGCTGGGGAGGAACCTTGACCACAGGAACCTGAACTGAAACAATACTTCTAGATTTGGTCTAGAACACTGATGCAAGCCATCTCTTTCAGCAAATTCAGCTGGAGTTTATTCTTTTACCCATTGTAGTATGCTTATTTTGCTTTCTTTTTAAATTCATCAGAGGTACCTTGCATATGTAACACTGGATGAACACATAATACACTGATCAATATTTATGAATGTATGAATACAATGGTTACTAAATATAGCAGTTGACTGATGGTATTGCTGTGCCTTCTTCACCTGCAGGCTGAAGTGAAAACAACTTCCCAGTAAACCTACCATTTGTTCAAAAGGAAACGAGTGCCATCCTTCCTCTGAAAACATGTTATTTTCACAGCTGGCTACACTTATTGCAGTGGACAGTAGGAAAAGCTACTCCGGTAAGAAACTTGAGCAGAGAAGGCAAAAACAAATGAGTGGTGTGTAAAATGCATGATGACTACAGGAGACTGTCTTGTGAATCAGACTCAATCAACTCTCCTTGATCCACTCAAATGTACTTGTTGAGAATTACAGGCCTCAGCTCCCTGTCTGCTGGAAACAGGATCTAAATGATAATCCAATTCACTGAATACGCTGAATTTCAGAAAGTACTTTTGTATCATAATACAATCTTTCCACTAAGAGCTCAGACTTCAATGGCAAGAAAAAAAAACACAAAGAAAAAATGGGGAAACTAACAAAAGATTATTTGTTGTCACTCTTCTCCACAAAAACTTCCACATGTTTGGATCGCCTCTTATATAAAGAAATATAATTTGCCATAAGTTTATCCACCACGTGAATGACTGTTAAGAAACAAAAAAATTCTTATTTGATGATAACTTATTAGCCTTTTCCTCAGTTGTTTACAGAATGTGTACACTGAAACTAATTTTCAGTATCTTCACTTCACTTATATACCTAGAGAAAACAAGAAATACTAATTTTGCAACAACAGAAATTAGTACTTAATACTTTCCAACTACTACTAAAGTTTTACATTTTAAGAGCCACATTTAAATTACATATTAACACGTAACAAAGACCTGAAATCCTAAAGGATCCAATGGTTCTCTCCTTATTTATACCAATGAAGACTACTATTAAACCTATTTTACAGCCTTCTTCATCTACATATTTATTTATAAATAGGACCAGTCCATTCAAGATGAAGGCAGCAATTTGCTTCATCAATCAATGCTGCACCCAAAAATAATTTAGGGGCAGGAACTACAGGATAGCTCATTACTTCTGTCCCAGTAATTTCCAAAATAATCTGTGAGTCAGAAATATTACTAAAAGAAGCAATTTCTACAGTAGCTTGGAATCCTAAGCTCTCCCTGTCTGACACATCGGGTTTTCATAAATGAAAGATTTCTCCTCCACATCTGTCAATGAATATTTAATCTCACATTATTTGTGAGATTAAATATTCATTGACAGATGTGGAGGAGAAATCCAGTGTTGAGTGTTAAAAGGTTTATACTAAAATGATCTTAAATCAATTTTGAGTATTGAAACTACAAATATTTTTGGAATACAAACACAATACTGGTAACAAATATAAATCACCTTTAAAAAAATAAGATGGTACAGGAACTCAAAGTGCCACATGGCACTGACTTGTTCATCTAGCCAGCACACTGATAGTTTTCCCTTCCACCTTCTCTTTGAGTTAATGAAATAAACTGATCTTCATCTGAGAAATCCAGGTTCATCTTAGCACTGACAGTCATCCATTGAAAATTTGTTTTCTTAAAATTGTGCCCTCTAAGGTCACTGAGATGCTTTTTAAGAAGCAAGAACAATAAAAAGCTCAAAATTTTCAAATTAAAAAAAAACAAATTCTTACTGTGAGTCAAAACCTGCTTAACATACATGGAATTTTGGAAACATTTAACCTACAATTACAGCTCAGTCTACAAATGATCTTCAGCTATGGCTAAAGACTTTTGTGCCCAATGAAAAATTTTGTTTTTTACTTACTTCGTATCTATTCCAATACTATTATAGCATAATTTTAGCATGCTGCCACCAATGGCACTTAAAATGCTCACCATAAGGACCATTTGAAGCAATTTCACTTTTGAGAAATTAGGGAGAAAAGACCACCCTTGTTGCTGATTTGGAAGCATCTGTTGTAAAATAATACTAAATGTAGCTGATCTTCTTGAATCTGAGATGCATAGTAGCCCTGGCAGTTGTTTTACTCCTTTCTTCATTTTCTACTGACCTTTTGCAATTGACACAAATAACTGTGTTTCTTCTCCTGCCATGGCCTGCACGAGAGTAGAAGTGACTTAGGGCTCTTCAGCCTGTAACTGGGTGGATAGTGCCCACTTCCCACAAACAAGAGTGGAAAAGTCTACAGCATATAGAGAATAAGAGGCCTATGTATTTTGGGAAGTGCTCAGAACATTGAAATACTGGGTAGGGGGTTTTTGCTGTTGTTATTTTAATTGACTGTCCTATTTTGAGGGGAGCTTTTTGTTTTTGAAGAAAAAACAACTTCTGAAGGAATCCTCAAAGTAACCATTTCAATCTAGAGAGGACTGCATACTGTGAATACCAGTGAACACCAGTGAACTAGTCTTCTGCAGTTCAGGACTAGTTTCACTCAGCTGTGAAGAGGCAGGATTTCAGACACTTACTATTTTTCAGAGGTACCTATGGGCTACCTGCAGTGGATCCCTGTGGAATACCAGTCGCTGGGAAACCAAAATCACAGTTCATGTATGTGATCAAAGCTGCAGTATCTAGCATCTTAACAGTCACGTCTTTGCCAGTCTAGCAAACGACAGTAAGAATATAAACACAATCGGGTCGGAGAGAAAAGAATTGATGTTGCCCCACCAACGGTAAAAACAGATTTCTGCAGAAGAGTCTTAAGGGACACATACACTTCCTGCCACAAAAAATATGCCTAAAATTAGTTTCAGAAACTAGCATTTAAATTAAGATCTCTCACAAGTAATTGTCATGGAAAGCACACTGAACTTCAACAAGAGCAAGTGTGAGGCGAGGATTCCATTAATAAACCTTATCATTAAGTCTACTATGATTAAGTCTACACTCACAAAGGCTACTGCTTATTAACAGATCTTTCTCATCGCAGCAACATATTAGCTTAAGAGATAGATGAACAGCTTATTTTTGCTGTTAAAATGCTGGAGGCTAAATTTAGTTTTTGACAGTGACAGCAGCTCTGATGTGCCTTGGTGGCACATTTCATTGCTATGTTATCTCTACAAACTGGAAAATCCAAACACTGAAAGCACACACAGGAAAATGCTGGTGGATATGCTTAGCATTTAACAGTCTTGTCTATTCAAGGATGATTCACTTCAGAGAAGCTTCCAGCACAATGTCACTTGGAATAAGAATTTCTCCTAATTTTGTCAGCCTTGGACTAAGCAGCATCCAAAGCAGAGCAGTGATGTAAGCTAGACTCCAATGTTTTGGGTCCCACCTCCAGCCAAGAACAGGCTGGGCCATGCACTGGTAATAACCCTGGCAGCACTCTCCTGTGCTTCCAGCACTGCCAATACTAATGAAACAAAACCAGACACAAGAGGTTCCTTAGAAACTTTGTGTTAATGCTGCCTGGCTGGAACTATCTCTAATGCTTGTACTAATTATCCCTGAGTAGATTAGACCACAGAGTGCCAAGCCTGTCCAGCAGTCCTTTCTGTGCACACTCTGCTGGGTGACTGCATTTCCAAATTCAAAATGATATTAAATGGTTCACACCAACAGAAATTGCAACAAAGCCATGAGTTTAAAAATCATTATAGCTACATTAAGACAATCACTGCTGATGCACCCTGATTACAAGAGATTAAAAATATATAAACTCAAGGAATACATAAAAGTAATTCACATATATAAAAAATAATTAAGTGATAAATTAAAAAGTAGAAGGCAAGCAGTAAAACACACCCATGAAAACCCTAGTTTTCCATTTTATTTGAAGTATTGCACAGAGTAAATGGAGAATGTGCAAAGGGAACAAAGGGATGGTTTCTACACACCAGTAGTTCAGCTTTGTAGTGCCAACATTTTATATGGCCCATTACAGGCCCTTTTATTCCCTCATCTGCATGCATCAAGTAGAACAGTTATTCTTCA
This sequence comes from Zonotrichia leucophrys gambelii, assembly GCF_028769735.1. NCBI lineage: Eukaryota > Metazoa > Chordata > Aves > Passeriformes > Passerellidae > Zonotrichia > Zonotrichia leucophrys. Next base: position 19,155,852 of record NC_088173.1, on the reverse strand, counting down.
TCTAGAGCCATGATGAGTATGTACTTATACTTCTCAATAATACTACGTTTGTAGAGCCTCAGTTGTTCTCTCTCCTTGGAGGCAGAAGACTGGGGTTCTATTTTACTTTTTCAAAAAAGAAACACAGTAATATTACACTGCTCAGCGATTCTTCTCAAATACAGATTTACTAAGCTTTCAAACATTTTGTGCAGTAACATAAAGCACACAAAATTTAATCATTTTTTTTTTCCTACCACTTAGAAAAAAGTTACTTGAATAGGAAAAAGGCTAGATAGTGTGCAAGGTCATATGAAAAACTGAAGTCCACATACGTCTCAATGTACTTTGATATTAGTATTTGGTACTAGTATTAAGGGAATAACAGTAAACTAAAATAAGTGCTTTTGTTATTTTTTCCTTCAAATTTAATAGCAGTCATACAATGCCCACAGGATCACAGAGATACAGCACACCTGAAACATAATATTCAAAGTTACGTATGCTTCTAATGCTGCTATTGTAAAAGCAATTTAACTTGTAAAACAACCCCTTTATTATGATTTGCCAAATATTAGTTTCTTTCAAAACAATAATGCTCCTACATCTGAAAGCTTATCCCAAGAGGTACTATTTTCTCATAAAAACAGAAGTCAGAAACAAACAACTTTCTCCTAAATTAATCTCATCTTTACATGAGGAAAATGAGAAGAGAAATATCACAGCTAAGCCAACACAAACAACAAAATGTTTTGTTCCCCATCTGATAGTCAAAAAGTGAGGAAAACCACGCTTAGAGCCATGGTTAATTAAGTGCTTTCTAGACAAAACATGCAATCAGAATCATTTTATCTCATCAAATTATTCACTGTGGATACAACCAAAGAGACTAGGGGAAAAAAAAGAAAAAAGGTTCTCTTTCCATAAAAAGCATCATTCATACCTGCAATACATGATCCAACACGGCATGAGCTCTAACCACCAAACCACAGACGTGTTGGCATGGATTTCCTCTAACCTCTACTGGAGCACTGAAAGTGATGACAAAACAATTCTCTGCCTCAATGACCCCAGCACTCGCCTGGGATGTGAACAGTTGGGTTTTAATCCTTTTTCCAGTGAATATTTTATTTTCACAGAGCAGAACAACTTCAGTTGTTCCCCTTTAGAAAGGGGGCCAAAAGTCTACATAATTAAGCCACTACAATCACTGTACCAATCTTCACAGCACATTAAATACTGAACCAAAGGCTGACTTACCTTAATTAAGGTGATTCACTTAATGCAGATTTAAGCCATACTCACAAAATGACAAAACAGAGAAAACATGGGACTTCTACATCCAGTACAATTGTTTTCAATGTTTTTTTGAAAACATTGTATGCAAAGACAAACAAAAACCAGAGAGATCAAGTACAAAATATCTGCTAGCCCTCAATCTAAACAGCTAGCCAACATTCCTAGGTCCTTGCTGACCCACCTTCATTAGAAAGACAAAATGAAATTCAAAATAATACTTACCAAGAATATCCATAAAATCATGATTTTATCCAAAACTAACAGACAAAGAAACAGTACCCTTTGCAATTTGTTGGTGCTATCAGAAATTACTGTGCTCCCTAGAGTGTCATCTATTGCCTTGGTTGTTCATGCAAAGCTCTGATGCATTTCTTCCTTCTTGTTAACACTCTCTCAAAAATTCCATTACTCTTCAGGCATGCACCAATGACCTAGCTCTGCTATTTATGGTCAATTTTATCAGTCTTCATAGAGTAGTCTTCCCTGTTCCAGACTTATTCTGCTTAAGCAGCAGCTTTATTGTTTAGCTACCAAAGGAACACAAAGACCAGTGTCCCCCTAATGAAGGATATCTACTGCACTTACTGATTTTTACCAGATCTGTTTTTATGGAAGCCATTAACACTCCTCTGTATTCCAACAGAATATTTTCCAATGTATATTTTAATAGCTAAGTTCAAAACTGCAATTTTATTTCTATAGTTACAGGATCCTGAAAAATATAAACATAGTGAGTGTTTACGTAAGACCACTTTGGACAGCTTTCATCCATTAAATTTTATATGCTGAACAGACAAAAGAAATCTGCAAGAAGTATTCTTGTTTCACAACACAGAACAAATCAAATGCTATTTCATGCACCTAGTACCTCTACTAAGATATTAAAATTCATTTATCCTAAATAAAAATCAACTACCTTGTCCAAAAAGAAAGTACATTTTGGCATCTAATGGTATGTTCAGCCTAAACTTCAATAATTAGAATCCACACCCAAAACCAGACTTCTGTGGTAATGACAAAGCCCCAACAATTTGGTGTTAAGTTTGGTCTTCTTTTGCAAAAGCAAAGGGTTTTCCTTAAGTTAAAAAAGTCACATCTCACAAAAATTTAATTGCCTCTACTTCTTCCCCAAACATGAGGCATGCAGAAAGAATATGAATCTCAGGTTTTAAACAGATTTATGCATTCAAGTCTAGAGAACTAGTGCATAACATGATTTTGGTTTATATGAAATCTTAAAAATTTCATATAAACCAAAATCAAGTTTTACTTATGTTCTAGTTTTGAGCACCAGAAGTACTTGACTTCCCAAGAATTAGATGGTGTTCCCAGGAAGATGCAGGGTGCTAGCCTTACAGTGCAAATAGCAGTAGTTAGAAGAGAGAGCAAGATATTTCCTAAATGAAATTGCAGCCAGTGTCCAGATCTGAGGGTTAAGATATCTGTTTAAGCACAAGGAAGAGTTCTCTGACATCACAAGGTATCTTACACAATCAAAACTTACTAATTCCTGAGAGCAACAACTTGAAGGTTGGCTTGAAACACAGAATGTGGAATACTGGAACACTTTGTTTTCCATTTACAATTGGTGAGACTATGCTGTGGTTAATGCATACTGGGCTAAAAGGTTTTTCAAGCTCTAAGACATGCCTGACTACAATGACCAAGTTAGTGTGGTTTGATTCAGATAAATTACCTTGAACTTCAAACCTCCTACGTGCAACTGGCTTCAATCTGACAGTATCTAAGTGAAGCAGCACTGAAATCCCTTGTAAGAAGAAGAAAAATTTCATACATTCAGAGATTTCTTCCAGGGACTGTACCTCTGAAGATTGGAAGTCCATATCTTCCATGACTGCAAGTACAAAACTCTCTCTAAAATAATTTTATTTCTTTTTTAAACATTTCTAATATAAGCTCTTACTGAGAACTGAGCAGTACACTACAGACAAAAATATACACCCACCTAGGCAACCACAGCCTACAAACCCCAAGAAAACAGGCACAAACTTCATCCACCTATCTATCTCAGTAACTCATGTAACTCCCAACAACATCAAAAAATAAGGAACTGTGTGGTAGAGCCTAACTGCACACATTTGAAAATCTCTAAAAGGAATAAGGATGCCACATTACATAAAGTTTTACTCAGTGAATATTTTAAATATGGCACTTTTTACATAAAATTCTGATTGCTGCAGGGAAAAAACAGAACAAACACTTCCTGACACGTGAGCTGGTTTAACTCATACCCCCAGTTTCCTTGGCTTCTTTTAGAGCAAACTCAGAAAATGTGAAACCAGTATTATACTTAAAAAAAAAAGCCTCTATATCAAACACTATACATGCAATTAGGAATACTCCTTATTTAACTGTTTAAGACATAGTACTTAATATTTTATTTTTAAATTGAAAAACCCACACCACCTGTGTATGGACTGCAGAGGATAATTGGTTTCTCTTCTACACCATTTAAAATAAATTTTTATGTCTTTCATGCTGTTCCATTAAATGGTAGGGTGATAAAAAACAAATAGGAAAGCATAAATTATATCACTTCCTGTTGCAAGCAACACAATTCTGAATTGAATATATGAAAAAGTATGATTTCCTGAGAAAAGAGCATAAACTCACAACAGGAGCTGAAGTTTCCTTGACCCTAATGTTTGTTTCTGGGTCCAGAGGTTTCAGTACAAGAAGATAAACATTTATTGAAATTTTAAGCTACCTTGGGAACCCATTTCCAGAAACAGCCCACTAGTTATTCTAGTTCTGCACTGAAAATCCAATTCCCTTATTGGTTAAAGTAAACAAAATCTCCCTTCCAGAAACCAATATATTTTGAAACCATAGTTCTGGAAAGATAGTTCTTTTAAAAGTATTACAGAAAGGTGAGCTGCTCCAAGAGATAGAAAACATACTGAAAACATTCCATTGTTTTTCTTGGAGAACGTGTACCATAAAATCCATTTGTCTTATCATCACGACTGAATTCAAAATAATAGATGGTGACCATGCTCTGTAATGCCAGCATGGCGTTTAAATCCTTATTTTCATTTATTTCTAACTGAAGGAATAGACAAAAGACTTAGGAAATATGGAAGTAAGATGAAAGAAAATGCCATCAAATCAAAACAGTCACAGATTATGTTTATTTTTTCTTCATTCTTTGAGAATCTTTTTGAATTTCCCATCAATTCCTAGGACACTAGCCCCCCTTTTTGTATGTTCTTTTTGAGTTCATTTAATGAAATATAGAATTTGCAGCTTTATTGGTTCTATAAGAACAGTGAGAATACATTATTAGTAGTAAAATAGACATTTTCAGAATCCTGTGAAGAATCTTAAAGTGCTTGAGAGAGATGGCAGAAGTAATCTTCAAAGCTCTGAATGGAAGTTCTTTGACCATTTCGTAACTGTACTAGTCTAAATGTCACATAATATATGGCACACTATTACAAAATAAACAATGAAAAATAAAATACACAGTATTGAAATACACACACATATTGAAGGAAACGAGATGGCATGTGAGTCAACACATTTACATTTCTTTCTCACCTCTTGTCTAGCCAACACCTCCATAGCAACTTTTCTATTTTGGTGCTCTCCAAAACCTTCCTCAAACATCAAGCTACCTCTTCAGCTTGCTCCTGCAGCACTTCCCCCTCACCAAGTCTCTAATTCAATTCCAGTGAGCCAAGAGTCATTTGCTTGATCCCATTTCCTCTCTAGTATTTTATCTAATCGGTCTATTGCTATGTTCCAAGCCTACCACCACAGTTTGTTTTCTTTCAGAACCACTGTCCCTCTTCCTTCCTTATTACTTGACCATTTGGGTCTTTATCACCCATTGTACTGAAATTTCTCTGCTTTTCAGCCATCTCCTCCCAGAAGCCTTCTCCCTCTCTTTCAATGAGATAAGTGATTGCTTTCATGCCTCAAGCAGAGATGTGTGTTCAGCTCTTCTGCCACCCTCTCCAACTCCTGGACTTGCTTTGAATCCTACATCGGAACAAGCTCTCCAGGGAAGTGGTAGAATCACCATTCCTGGAAGTGTTCAAAAAATAAGTAGATGTGGCACTTCATTATATGGTTTAGTGGTCATAGTGATATTCAGTCAAAAGTTTGACTTGATGATCTTGGAGGACTTTTCTAACGTTAACGATTCTATGATCCACACTCTGGCGCTGTGTGAACACGTCTGGCAGGAATCCTCCTGTTAGGCTGAATTCTTCCACTACATATGGCTCTTTTTAAATTCCTCCAATTCCACTACCTCAGGAGTTATGCCCAGAAAACAGACACAGCTTTAGCTCAGTAGTGTTAGAAGAGTGAAAACTGAACAGAAGCAATATGCAGACTGCAGTGGTGGCCATGGCCACACTATCAACATAATCTTCTTTGTGGTCTTTAAATTCTAGACCCCTGATTGCCTGAAAGATTTGCAAAAATAGCCTGTGAAACAACCATAAGAAGATTTTAATCTGCATATGCACAATAGCAAGGAAACAAAACTGCTATTTTTGTCTACCTTACTCTATATTTAAAATTTAACCTAATTTTATTGGGTTGCAAACCAGGAATTAATGCGTTTTTTAAAAAATCCTTTATTCACTCTTCCTCCCCTCAAACAAAATGATAGCCATTTCAACTTTTTCCTCAAGTGGTAAGTACTAGTGGTTATGCATATGCTGAATGGAAATTCAGATCAGCGTTTCTCAACTTTAAAATCTATCTGTCTTCTGCAAGATTATCTATTCATCTGCTTATTGACTATCCCTGCCCTGCTTAGTCCCAAGACCTAAGAGGATTACAGAACCTGGTGGCAAGGCTGAAGGCTTGTTAACTTAATAAGGCTGTGGATTTAAAACTGTGTTAAATTAAACAGGTTTTGAAAATGGCTTAAGTCTGCTAGAGTGGATAAGATTTAAGAGTCTCCTTTCTTTATCTAGCTCCTGAGAAAGACCATGTGAGATAGAAGGGCACTGGCACACATGAACAAGTGAAGGTCCACGAGACATTGATTTTCTTTTAGCAAGCTCTTAGCTTCAGAATAAAAGCTTCTTCACTACTCAGGGGCACTTTACCACAGTGCAGTGAACTCAACTTTACTGGATTTGTTTAAAATAAGCTTCTAGAACAGCTATGCCCTATATATGCCAACTCAGATTGTCTTCTGATTATCCTTGACTATTTTCCATTTTAACACTTTTAAAAGTCAGAAGTGCTTAATTCTTACCCATTTTTAATACAAATAAAACAAAGACTATAAACTAAAGGGCTAAGATAGCATACCAAAAAAGAATAATTGAAGAGACATGCTTCAAATTATTCAGTATTGATGTTCTGTCACCCCTGTGCAAGTAAGACTACGTTCCTTCTCTTGGGTTCAGCAGCTTGACAGTCTGGAGGAAATGCATACTTTTGTCTTTAATCAGAGCTTTCAAAAGCTTGTCTTGTAGAACTGTGGTTCACACAAGGTAAAACAGTGGTTCAGTTCTTTAAAAAGCTTTCAATGCACATGTATATTTTGAAAGCTTAGATGCTGAAAAGAGAAAGTCAAGAGAGGTAATTTGCAATCTTTCCTTTACAAGAAGAGGAAAGCAGAGTTATCTCATCTTTCGGCAACACTAATGCCATGAAATAAAATCAGTTTTATTTACAAAGAAATGCTAAAGACTGAGGAGCACTTCAGGTGTGACGAAATCCAACAGGACACTTGATGCCAGGCTTATCTCCTGAACAGCACTGGCAGCAGTCCTCCACTTCAGAGAGGAGGAGAATGTTATCTGTATTAATATTTAAACACCACTGAAATGCTTACCTTTGATCAAAATGCATTTATGATTAATAGCATACTTCCCAGCTAGAAACTAGAAAATTATACTTTGCACATTCACAGAATATAAAAATGGACTATCTAAAATTTGACTCTGAAAAATCAAGAAAGATAGAAAGAACAGGTAAACACCAGAACAGAGCTTTTAGTTCAATTAAAAACAAAAAAAAACCCAAACAGAAATTCACACCATATTCAAAAAATGAGATGTGGAAGCCAAGCATATGAGCAATATTTCAAACAGAATTCCTGTGTGAGAGGGATGGCACACAACAGAATCTTGTCCTCATTTGTAGGAGATCAGACACATCCTTGCAGGTTCTGGCTTTTTAATACTTGAAAATTTAAGTGCTTATGCTGGGGGAAGGAGGGACAGGAGGTAGAGGAGATTAATCTAGAGCAAAATAAGAGGGGAACAAAGACCTAGACAAGATATTACTTAAAATTCTCAAGTGTTTATACTCCTACACTACAAAAACTTTATTTGGACAATAAATCTCATACTGGGCGCCACAAGTGCAAAATGAGATCCACAACCCTAAGCTTCTAAGGGTACAGCAGATTGCTCATACACACACCACAGCTGACTTTGGTGTACCTAGCAGGCTCAGATTCTGAGACACTTTGGGCAACAGTGTCCATAAATGAAACATTGACTTCTGTGTTTCACTCTTCCTTCAACTGGGGAATCCAAATCTGTAGGTTTCCAGGCAACATTGAATGACATTTTAAAGATACATACAGAAGTATCACATGTCTAAAGAATTAAAAATACTGGACTTGATTTCCCTCTTTGGAGTGATTTCCCTTCTCTCCAGAGCATCTTTCTGAGTCCCAACAATTTCCTGACATTTTAGAGGATGCAAATGTGAAAACAGACTTAACCAATTGCCAGTGTGCTGACCAGCTGGGGTTCTGCACCCAAACTGCATGGCAGCTCTGGCAATATCCATGGGAAAGGGATAAGGTGCTCAGTGCAGCAAAGCTCTAAGCTCCCAGCATTCAGCTTGACTGCCAAAGGACAGTTCTATCATCTTCCCCTCCACACCTAAGAGAGATAAGGAGTGCAGAAAGGAGCACTTGGATGCGTGACCATCCCATCTCAGCACCACTTGCTTTCTAAAACTAATCCAGCTCACCTCACAGCAGCAATTCTCAGTCCAAAAAAAAAACAAACCCAAAAACCTGCTCTCTAAAAAGACTCTGATTTAGTGATGTGAAAAGTAAAGGATTTGATCTAGTTCAACTGACTCAAGAATTCACTGCTGATTTTCCAAGACAAGTTATTCTGTCTAACACAGAGGGATCTGACAGGAAATGAGGTTTAACAGATGCACACTTTTCCTCTGTCAAGGCAGTAACGAGGTGTATGCATGAACAGGGCTGACCAGTTGATATTTCAGCTTTAATTACTGAGACCCACTCTTGCCCACACAAAAATGAGGGTATAGTCAGTGATTTAAAGGAGAAGAAGAAAAAGAAAAAGCAAAAAGAAAGAATAATCCCAGGAGGCTAGGCAATACAGTAATATTAACTTACACTTTATACTCTTCATGTATTTGGCAGATCTTAGTTGAATACACTACAAGGCTGTACATAATCCACATACCTCAAAAGAGAATTTTCTTTCTTATTGTTTATTTTTTGTTCCTTATGTCTGACACAGTCATGGACAAATGGGACACAAGAGGTAAGAAAACTAGATGTTTTCTTTTTCTTGGAAGTGGTACAGTAAAATCAGAGGCAGGAGATTGTTTGAATAAAGGACAACAATGGAGCCAAAGAAAAGACCAAGGAAGGTGTTAAGCGTATCACAGGGAGAAGGCCAAATGCACTGCAAGGGGAAGTTCACCAAAAGAAAGACAAACAACTGATCATAACAAGTTTCCAGTTTTATTATTACAGCTGCAGTTAAAGCTTTCTGTTTTCTGCAGTTCCTATCCATGCACTAAACACTGAAGTTCCATTAAAAACCATTTCACTCAGTTAAAGGAGAGGGGAGAAGGATTTCTAGCTGATGCCATCCCAACCAGCTCTTCATACCGTGCATGATGCCACCAAATGCACTGCAGAAAGCCAGACACTATGCACAGAGAAACACAGCAACAGCACTGCCGACTGACTTTTCTAACCAGATCCTGGATCACCTACGTAAAACAATTTTGTTGGTATTTGATTTTTTTGGTAATATGAGAAAAAAATTCAAGGATTTTTATTCTCTCGATAAAAATGCTTCCCTTCACAAGCCCATTAAAAGTAACAGCTTGAGATTTCCCTTTTTATGCAAAAGTTTAAATTTTCTGAATGATCGAAGCTTTTCGAGCAGAGCAATTCACTGGCCACATTAAAGTGGAGTAAAAAAAGACACCACTTCATTTCATGTAGGTGGTTTTAAACAAATGGAGGAATATTAAATAATATTTAATACATAAATGGAAGAATATTAAACTGGAAAATGAAGGGAAATAGAGACAGCTCTCTCTTCCACATGAAGACAAAAAATAAAAGCTTGTAAACAAATTAAAAAGGGATTTCAGATTTCAGTATCACATGTAAATAATGTGGACTTCTTTAGTTTATAGATCAGTTTACTTCAAAACCTAATTGTTTTCTAAAAAGAAGATTACACTAGTTTGACTGCTATTTTATCAAGCAGATTAATGTTAATTGGCAGGTTCAACATAGCTATGCAGGTGCAAAGTATGGAATTAAACATTTCTGCATTATCAACACAATTTACACTGGATATTCTCTTCTTATTCTTTTCAAAACAGATTCAAATCTACACACCAGTGTGCCAGTTAGATCCAGATTTCCCTAGCTGAAGGGTGGACTATGACTTCCACAGATGTTTCAAGTGTCTGGCTTTTCCTCACTGAGGTATTCATGTGACTTCCTATTAAACATCCAAACAAAATTAAATCCTTTTAACAATGTGACACTAAGCATTGCACCGTCTTTGGGACAGGAAATGGATTATGAACAGTTCTCCAGTAATGTGGAAGTCAATGATTTAGAGTTAACAGCAGGATATACTGACCTCAACTGAGACTGTGGAACCATTGTAAAACAACCACGGATACATCCAATATTTTAAAAAAGTCACTGTCTGCCCTGGAGAGCATAAAGTCTAAATAGTGAGTCACACAAAGAAAGTACTATCAGTCATATCTGCAGATGGGAAACAGAGGCACAAAGAGCTTTGAGTGACTCTGTGCAAGGTCATAAAGGATGTCTGTAGGAAAGCCAGGAACTGAGCCCGGAAGCTCTCGATGCCTTTGGATACAGAGACAGCTCTTCCTTTTGCTTATCCTCCTTCTCTACCTAATTATTCATCTCTGAAAGGGAACACACACACACCAGGACAGTCAGTCTCTTTTCTTTCATATTTATGATCTGCATTAAATTTTCTCTAGTTTCACATAGGATACAACAGTGTTACACTGTTGTAACTAATTAAAACTGTACAAGAAACTGTAAACATAAAAGCAGAATCTGGTATCTCAGCAAGCATGACATGAAACAAAGCATGCATATATGATTTGCAAAGACTTCACAAAATATTTTCTAATGATCACTCCAGAGCATGAATAGGTGTCTATCTCCTGATTCTCAAATATTACCTGGGAAATTCCCCCCCATTCCTTCTTCTTTCCCCAGATTTATATGCTGACCATGATGCCATACTGTATGGAATAACATTTTGGTTGGGGGGTCAGATCAAAATCAAGTACCACCAAGTAATGACTCTCCAGCCCATGATTACAAATAACAGTCATGAAGCCAACTGCATTAGGCACTGTTTTTTGCATATTTCTATGACTGCTTTTTCCTTTAAATGGGTATACTTGACAATCTGATCTATTATGACAATGGGAGCCTCTAAGAGTATTCCTCCAGCAGACTTTTACTGATACAATTCTTTGTATTATTGTATTCCACTAACTCTTGTTCCAACATGATTTAAACATCTGCTTCAATCTACACCTGTTGCTATGCATGGCGATCCCCATATTTATTTACAATAATTTAATGAAGTTATTGATCCATGAATGCACAGTTTTCATCCTATTGTTATCTTCTAGTCTAAAAGGTTTCTTTTGATACTTAAGTTCTGCCAGGATCTTCATAGTCCAGCAAGCACCATCACTACAACAGTAGCAGTTGTTTTGTCTCCTGTCACATTTTTGCAACATGCTCAACAGCCAAATTGTGAGAGGTGCACTCTGAGCTCTCCGCTCCAGGGTGGTTAGGACAAAAGAAAATGGATTGCTTACATCATCCATTGAGTCTGAGAGAGAAGTCCAACCTGCTTAAATCCACAAAGACCAGAAGGTGGCCCACTCAAACACCACAGCTTTGGGTGGAAAACCTGCTCCATTTATTTTCCCTTCTGCCATTACAACTGTTTCAGCAGTTCCCAGGCAAGCCTACTGGATCACAAATGACAACTGCTGCAGCAGCAGAGATACAGGAATTGAAAATTTTAGTATTGCTTTCCTTGTTAAACAACCATGAAAATGGATGCATGGAATTACATGACACAGCAAGAATTAGCAGAAACTCATGAAACAATCTCCTGTGAGTGGGTCCTTCCTTCCTCTTCAGTGTAAAAGAATTTATCACAAACAACTCAGATGCTCAGACACTACTGGCTCTAGCCCTCTTTAACATCTAAAGGAGCATTTTCCAATAGTCTGTAATGATTCTTTTCCCTCATTTCAAGTCGACTTCACCAAGAACGCTATCTCCAGAGTTTCTAGGGGCTTTCCAGAATAAAAATAACCAAAAAAGGGGAAAGCTTCAGGACTTTCACATTGCACTGTAACATTTCTTGATAAGATTTTCCACTGACATACAGTGGAATATATTCAAGTTGGATGTGTGACCATCCCATCTCAGGACCACTTGCTTACAACATCACACCATCAATTCTTACTCAGCATAAGCATCAACTGCATCGGGAATGCCCAATTTTTGAGCTATTCATGCTTTTCTCTTGTTAATGGAGGTCATTTGTATTCTTCTTTTAGCTCTTCCTGCCTACATTTGGTCCACAAAATAGCTGAAAACATTATTACAAAATATTTCCCACAGTGATGAGGTTTCAGACTAGACAACTCTCCTCTAGGTTCTGTGGAAAAGAAACCTCAACTTCAGAAAGTTGGTCTATAAACAAACTAGAAGGAGACTTGGTATGTCTTAGGCAAATACAAATTCCAAGGAAAAGTTAAGCATGGATCATCTTAAATCTGTCCAGGAGAGAACAGCTCTCCAACATCCAGCAACCCACACACACAGCTACATGTAAGACTCCTGCAATAAGCATATCCTTGTAAAACTGCCATAAGGAACTTAGGATAATTCTTGTTTGACATACTCTGTGAAAATGAAAAAATTAATAACATGAGCATAAACATAAAAGGATGGACCCTAACATTTTTGAATGCTCTTTTGAAGGAAACAAAGCTCACGTGATCATGCAGTCCCTCAACAGCCCAACTTGCTCCTGATGACCAGCTGCAAGCAGATTTAACAGTAGGCTGGGGCTCTTACAGCTCTTCCAAGCTGTCAACCTACCTGAAGGTTTTCACTTGAAAACAAGTAGGAAAGCATTAAATTTGCATCTTTACCAGAGAGGAAGCTGCATTATGTATATAACTGTTGTCCCTGGCAAGCTGGCTGCTTGGGACAGAACTGCTGGGCACACAGCAAACACAAGTTTCCCATCAGGTGCAGTCCGACCAGCACCAGAGAAAGGCACAGGAGGCTTTGTACATCAAAACAGCAGGGGAACAAAATAGGTTAACAACTTGCACAGAGAAATTGCCATTGTTACAGGAGTGAAAGCTTAGAGAGGTTACAGAAAGAAAGAGGTTACTGTAGTGGGAGACATACTAGGCACAAGATTTGTTAATCCCCACCACCCACCCAGCTCCATTAGTTTTAAGACTCAAGGAACCATTTGTTTGTTTATTGCCATGTGTCACCACATACATACAGAGAATGCAATATAGTGTGCAATTACAGGGCTGGCCACTCCACAGTCATTGATACAGTTCAGGAAATCACACTGCAGTACACGCTGTATTAACCTTTTCTGAAAATTATGGCATTCTCTGAAAGGGCATTTATGAGCTTAGTATTACTTCAGGGTATAAGCAGAATGTTTATGACTTGACAGACTTCATCCACATTCACTTCATTTAATATAACAGCAACTTTCATTTACTAGTTCCCCTTCAGCAAAATTAGTTTAGGAAATCTGACTCTGCCACTCATCTAGAAACAGATTTTCCTCTTCAATTCCCAGGGAGGAACTGTATTTGCAAGCATCTTTATGTTAGAGTTAGCAAAACAAACAGGGCATTCATTTCAACACTGTCCATTAAAGTGGCATTTTGCTTTCTGGACTGGTTTTTTTTTCCAAAACCACTTTTCATATAGAAAACAGAAAAGTAGTTCATATCTCCACCTTCTTATCCACCAAAGTTGGTTCATGTTCTTAAAGGTACTGGCTTCCTAGTAAAACAGGCTCTGGACAAAGTGGACAAATGATGACATCATCACCTTTCCCTGTCTCCCAAAGGAAAGAAGGCACAAGAATGCCTATGAAAGTCCAAAACTAAAGATGAAATAAGACTTACTGTAGAACACTAAAAACTATCACTAATATACAATGAGTATCATTTACTGCATGAGGAATGCATATGGTCACAGTTTTAGTGGCACACGGTACAGGATAAGCTGAAGCAACCTTCCATGTGTTATCACTTTCTACTCTGCACAACATCTGGAAATGCAAATGTTGCAAACAGGATATTATAGAACATTAAAAAAAAAGAGAGAGATAAAATATTCCATATTCAAGTTATTTTGTCTAACAAGGCTTTGAGAAACTCTGAAGTGCAGTCTTTCATGCACAGCACCGTACAGGAAACCTTTTTGGAGGAGAAGCAGTCTCTGAAAATAGTTATTTACAGAGGTCAACACAAAAATATATAAACAACTTATAAGGGTTTTTTGTTTTAAGTTGAAGAGCATTTGCAAATGCAAGGTATCATGACAAACACAAAGTTCTGGAGAAGACCAGACTGAATTTGATATTCCTGATGCTTCTTTGTATTACTTTTTAAGAATTCTACGTTCTGGAAAGAAAACTCACCAAAACCACAAAAACAAACCACTAACAGAAAAACCCCACAGATCACCTTCTCACCAATTAATGTATATACAAAACAAAACTCATTAGCAGGAAGTGAGTTGATAATTGTAATTTCCATATTCTAAAGTAAAGAACCCAATGAGATCTCTAGCAAGCAGAGAAAGTAATATCAACTAGTGGGAAATCAACTGTATTTTAAATCATTATGTTAAAGGTAAACTTAAAAGCTGTATCCAAGATCTTTTGGAGAGATTCCAATCATGTCAAGTACATCTGAGGAAAATCAGTGTTAGGCTTCCTTCACTGGGTAAGTAAACTAAATAATTTAGATACCCCTTCAAAATAAAGACTAGTCCTGCCAAAAATAGGTTCAAGTCTTCTTCTTGAAGCTCCTTAAGACATTTCATAAAAATCTAATAAACTCCACAAGACAGAAACCACCTAAACCATTCAGAAACTCCACTTCACACACAGGAACTCGAACAAACTGGGCAGCAAAACCTTTCAGAGAAGCTGTCTTGCTTAGTCATTAGATAAAACAGAGCAAGGTCTGTCATCTCATAAAATTACATTTCCTGACACAGGCTCTAGAATGAATAATCATAAATGAGGCTACTGAGTGTTGATTATAAGGTATGACAGAGTTTACAGGTTGCATAGCTCTTAGGAAGGAACTAGAGTATATAAAGAAGGCAATGTCTTCCTATCATGGTACATACAACTTACAAATCCCCTAAAAAAATACTTGAGGAAAAACTAATATAGAAATTATGAGGACTAAGAGTACAACTTAGCAGATTGCAGAAATTCAAAAATTTCTTTTTGAAGGAAAGAAAGTAAAAATTTAGATACTTAGAAGCCAGTGGCAAAACTTCTCTGCTCATGTTTAACATTTGTTATGTCTAACTTAAAGGAAATTCACTGGTTGTAAGAATCATTTCAGAAAGTGCACGAGCCAAAATGAAATCTCTAGTGTTGCAGTTGACAAACTAAAAACAATACCAACTGTCCTTCACAAGGTCTCTATCCTTAACAATAACTTAACTCAAGGTTTCCACATAAGTTACCTTGCTCTATTTGACTGTCTTTGAATTGGACAGTTAAGGATTTCTTCTTCTTGCCTCAAAAGCTGAGAGTTTCAGTTAGGAAGCATTACTAATATTTATGCAACATTAAACCAACACTGATAGGAACACCAACATGCTTTGCAAGATATCTATACATATTCTCAAAATCACATTGTTTTGCTGTATTAACTATCTGACTGCCCTTATCCCAAAGCAGAGGCCATCAACCATTCTGGAAAAGCCAGGAATGCAACAAAACACTGTCACCACGTGGTACTTACCCTCACAGGAGGGCTCCGTGCTTGCACCCTTTGCTGCTGTCCAGCCTGGGAGCTCTGCAGGTCCTTGGATGCGCAGTTGGCTCCAGTGGCGATGGGGACCCTCAGCGCGTTGGTGCCGGCAGTGCCACCGCCGGCGCTGGGTTTGCGAGGCCTCTGTTTGATGCCATCCAGGAGCCTAACCAGCAAAATATTACTGGGGAGCTCGTCAACACCGCAGTCCACTAAAGTCCGGCACTCGGGACAGCGCAGCTCGCTGCGGGAGCTCACGATGCCCAGCAGGCAGCGCTTACAAAACGTGTGTTGGCAAGGCAAGACTTTTGCAGAAGCATCAAGGCGCTCTAAGCAAACAGGACACTCCAACAGATCCAGCAAAGCTGATTCATCCATTTTCCTTGGATTATTTAACCAAAAAAACAAATCTTTGCAGAATTTGTGTGTTTTGAGCACTGCAAGGGTATCATGTTACATCCATTCCTCTTCTGACTGTGCTCTAAAATTTTTTGAGGGAAAACAGCATTAATAAGCTGGAAAAAGTCAGCAAAACCATTTTATATGATGATGTTCATACAAAGAGCAAAACAGAAGATCACTAGACTAATTAAATAAATGAAACACAAATACAGTAATAGCAATTGACATCACTGTATCTATTTATTTAAAATATTTTAACAAATGCTAACAGCTAAGGCTTTTAAATTCAAGTCCCCATAAATTTCAGTCAGAGTGGTTTTATTTACTCAAATTATTCTAGAACAAAGAGCTACCCCCAGTACAGCAGTATTAATAAACCTTACTTTTCATAGTTCTTAATCCATCAGTCTCTGAACATCTGAGATTAGCTTTCTTTCACAACAAGAAGATGACAAAGGTGACTACAACGGGGTCCAAAACCACACAGCCTACACCAATAGGGCAGAGCAAGGGGAATTACATTTATGCCAACACTAAACCAACAGTGAACTACGTTTCTACCCTTTCTATGAAAACTACTGCAGCACATTACACAGCTCAGCCTTAAAAACAGCCTCCAGCTCGCAGGGTTTTAAGCTCACCGCAAGCACTGACAAGAGGGTTCATTACAGTGCCGCCTTAAAGAAGCGCTTCAAAAACTATCGCGAAGTGATTTACAGCAGGAAGTGCTACTGCCATATCGTTAGGACAACACGAGCGCTGCGTATGCAGCCACAGAGGCAGGGGCGAGACCCCGGCCAGCTCCAGCCTATGTAGCGACGGGGTGGCAAAGGGAGAGGGGAAAAAAAAAAAAAACCAAACACCACTAAAGAGCCCCCCTAAAAAAAAACAACATTCTGCGAGAAGTCACACCAGGATGCTTCGCGGGCAGAAAAAGGCTCGCTGACCTCGGCAGTGCCCAGCGCCGGGCGAAGTTGAGCGCCTCCCGCCAGCCCCCGCAGCCGCCTGCGGGAGCGGCGCCCCCGGCTCCCCAGGCGCCCGTCCCGCACCTACCTGCTCTCGGGCTCCGCGCCCGGACCGCCTCCCCGATCCACTGCTTTATATTCCCCTGCTCCCCGGGGGAACAGCGACCCGCAGGCGGGCGCACACCGCGGCGGCGGTGCGCAGGGGTCCCTGCGGGGACACGGGGCGAGCGGGGACGGCTCCCCGGGAGGCGGGGGCGGGCGGGGGGCACGGCGCTGTCACCCCGCCCCAAGGCGCTGGGCACAGGGAGGGAGCGGTCGGGCCCGCGGCCCCTCCGCCGCACCGCGCCGAGTCGCCCCTCGGGGAGCGCAGGGGTCCCGGGGGAGCTCGAGCGCCGCCCCCTCCCCGTCCCTCACCCGGCTCTCACCGTGTGGCCGCGCCGCCCCCGCTTTGTTCCCGTGAGGAGCCGCCGCCGCCGCCGGCCCCGGCGCTGCCTCTCCCGCCGCGGCAGCGCCGAGACTCCCGTGCCCTCCCCGCCCGGCCGCGCAGGGGCCGCTGACGCGAGGCGCGGCACCGCCCCGCCCGGCACCGCCCCGCCGAGGGGCCGCGGGCAGGGAGCGGGGGCGGGCCCGGCGGGTGCCCAGCGGCAGCACCGCCCCTCGCGGGCGGGGACGGGGCGCGGAGCCGCCTCGTCCTCCCCGCCATCCGCACCTCGCTGGGTGCCTCGGGCAGCGGCTGGGGCGGTGGGAGGGCGCAGGCGGCTTCCCGGGACGGCAGGAGCAGGCGCTTCCCCCTGCCTGTGCCTTGGGGGCAGCCCGGACGGGCACCTGGGGCTACCACCCGTCTGCCTGGGGGCGGCGGCGGCGAAGGAGGAAGAGGGACGGAGGGAGGGAACGAGGGTGGGTGATCGCTCGCTCGCTCCTTGCAGGGCTGCCCGCGCTCGCTGTCTGTGGTGAGTCGTACCCGGAGCTCCGGCCTGCGGCTGCCAGGCCCCACAGAAGGAGGAGCCGCGGTGCCCGAAGCCCGTGGCGGCCCGCCCGAGGAGGCTCCTCAGGCAGGGCGGGCTTGTGTGGGGCGGGAGACCCTCCCTGAGCCTCCCCCGGCGGTGCGGCCGCAGCTCCCGGCGCCTCGGGGGGGACGCGGTGAGGCCGCGTGGTTCCCGCTCCGGGGCCGCCGTGCTGGGCACGGGCCGGGAACGAGACCGGGCTGCCGGGTCACGTCCATCGCTGCCCTCGGGTGCGGCTCCTCTCCCTCGGGCCCTTGCAGCACGCTTGTGGTGAGGTCATGGGCATGGTCAGTGCTGGACTTGGCAGCGCTGGATTAACACTTGGACTCGCTGATCTTGAAGGTCTGTTCCAAACTAGACGGTTTTGTGATAGGACTGCTTAATTAAATAAATGATGCCAGAAAATTGCTGAGTGCCTCTCTTCACACACTCCCCCCACACACACAACCACACACCTCTGTATTCAGGATATGATGCACTAGCTTGTGGGGTGTTTTGTGTGAGATACTTCTCTGCAAGACTGTGGGAATGAAGGAGGAAGTAAACCCTAAGATATATACAAATTAGCATAAATCAAAAAGAAGTTAAAGCCTGTTCTTTTTAAATGAAATGCGACCCCTTGTCTATGGGTGATGAAAAAGTAGACGAATGTTTAAGTTCCAGGTATCATGCCAACTGCAACTCAAAAAAGAAAGCAATCCAAAAGTTTGTGTGTAGCTCTAGCTTTCAAGTTGACCCTAAGAAATGGTGTGAAACTGTCAGGGGAGGTTTAGGTTGGATATTAGAGAAAATTTCTTCACCCAGAGGGTGGTTGGGCATTGGAACAGGGTTCCCAGGGAAGTTGTCACAGCAAAAGACTGACAGAGCTCAAGAAGCATTTGGATAAGGCTCTCAGGCATGTGCTGTGGTTCTTGGGGCTGTCCCGTGCAGGGTCAGGAGCTGAACTTGATGATCCTTGTGGGTCCCTTTCAATTCAGGATATTCTATAACTTTAAATTTGCAGTCATCCTTACTTGAATTCTGCGTGTATATGTAAAAACGCTGCTGCTTTTTTTTTTTTCTTTTCCTTTTTCACGCATGGATTGTGTAGGTTTGGATAAGCTGATAGTGTGACAGTCTTTTCTGTCTTACTTCCTGGATATGCTAACTTGATTGTTTCCAATGGTAATGATATTCTCTGATTATTAGGATTTCCAAGTAAGTACTCATCACACTTCATCTCTAATATTTTATTTTATTTTTCAGTTGTAGTAGTGGAAATATTGAAGCTGCTAAATATGTACAGTTCATTAAGAAATAAGGTTTCCTCCCCCATGAATTCTGGAGTTTAGGAAAACTGATACAGATGGGTTTCTGGTCTATGTCTGTGCTTTCCAGAGAGTATTGTAACATAAATAGAAGGGTATAAACATCTGATACATAAGAATATTCCTGTGTCTCATAGTATTCCTCTATCTTGCCATGTCAGTGCTGTCACTACAGAAAAAAGAATAATCAGCACATTTGAAACAGAGACTTGTTGAATCTAAACCAAGTCTCATCTCACAATTGGATTTCACTTTTGGACTTAGCTTCTTCAAAAGATCTCATAATTTGCCAGCCTTTCTAGCATAGTTTTGTAAGCAAGGCAATTACTGTTGTTTAAACTTAGTTTGCTGCCTAAGGAATGTAAAATATCTATTAAAATAGTAAAGGAATTTACAACACAAGTGGTGCACCAGGGAAGCAAGATGAAAGTTCAGGGAAGCAGGATAAAAAGATTGCCCCTTTATCAGGGCTGGTCTTTGTTTTATGTAAAGTCTGTAAAATACTAAACACATTGTGGAATACAAACCAAAGCAGTAAACACTCTTAAGAGTATCAGGTAAATATGTTACTTCCTGAGCAGTAGCTGTAGTTAATTTTCAAACAATTATCATCCATGTAAAAAATGTGTGGGTGTGTGCAGATGTCTGCCACTGCCCTCTTACGCATGAAGTGTTTGACTCAGCCTGGAATACTCTGGTGCAGCACTGAGAGGAACAGAATTGCTGATACACTGAAGAATTTATTCTTTTTTGCTACCAACTGTAAGCAGGGAATTGCACTCTTCAGACATCTTTACATGAGGAGGCCTCATTTCTTGAAATTGTCCCATCCTTATGCACAGTTCATTAGTTTCTTACACAACTTTTATTGAGTACATGATGCAAAGGGCAGAAATCCCTTAAAAACACAGATCTGAAAGATGAGGCCCTCCAGTTACTCAACCACCTAGATTTCTACAATTATAATGTCTATTAATATTTGTTTGTATTTTACACGTTTTTGGTGTAATGAATTGTACTTTTGTCACTGGGTTTCAGGCACTTTTTTTTTTCCTCCAATGTATGTTGTTTCTTTTCACCTGGAAGCTGTTGAGTAAAGGAAGAAGCAAAGAACAATAGGAAGAACAGCAAAAGATAATGTCAGTAGCAGAAAGAACTGGTAACACCATTTTCTTTCCTTTTTTCTGTGTCTGCATCCTTTGTGCAGCAAACCCACTGTGGTCTCTGCACTCCTCTTTCACCAATACCTTCTTTTTCCTCTCTGGGCTGAACAACCTAAAGCCTCTCCCCATGTCTTCAGCCCACTCTGCTGAAACGGTCACACTTTCTATTTTAACTGACCCTTACTGCATTAATTCCTGTTTCTGGCACATTTCCAAGTACCCTTAGTTTTCCTCTGTCTTTAAAATGTGAGACAATCTATACTGTTCCTGGCTTTGACCAGCACTGGTTAATTGATAAGTTGGCAGCTTACAAGAAGAGAGAACAACATCTGCTGCACCCTTTGCTGTATGAGGGACATTCAATATTAGATTAATTTTTATATGACCACTGTTTTCTATGAAACCTCTAGAACCTCAGACTCTTTCCAGATATTCCATCAGGTTTTGCCAATGAATTATTGGGAAGAGGGGCTAGAAGATGCACTCTATAGTTATCTGCATCTAGTTTCTTAGGAAATTTAATGGATAAGTTATATGGTATATTTCAGAATTGCACAGTTTTCAACATGCAAATCTTAAAGACATTTGGCAACTAATGCCCTAAATACACTAACACACTACAGAACAATATAATATCCAGTCTTCCTTCTAATCCTACAAAATGTCCCTGAAGATTGTTACCCTTGACAGTAGGGATAATCCATGTGCCTGAAAAAGTCATGTTAGCACTATATATATTTAGAGTAATAAAACAAAACTGAGTGCCATGTAGAGAAATGCAGGCCTGCAAGAATAAACATATGAAGGCATAATTAATTTATTTGTGAATTCCATCCTGAAAGTCTTCAGATAACTGCAAAAGGCTCACATAATAAGACTCATGGAAAAGATGTGTTATGTCCTATCAGAAAGAGAACGCAACAGTGTCTTGTGGCAGTCATAGTCTGAATAATTTAATTTGTAGGTTCATAAGCATCTTTTTGTTTTGAGCTACATTTTTGTACTAAAATATTTTTAAAGCTTTTTTTTTTTGTTAATTTAGTCAGAAAAGATCATGTTTTTTCATTTGTAATGTCCACATTAGCCTGTCTTTCCCGTGCAGTTTAGATCTCAGGCACAGACTAAAAAGGTTAATCTTATTTCTTTGTAAAATGACCCCTGGAGGTATGGTGGCCATCGCCTTTCAAAGGCCATGCAAAATTCCCCCTGCCATCCCTTTAGTGAAAGTTTGCTGCTGATGGCCACACTGATCTTGCTGGCTTTACATTGGCAAGTACAGCACATCATGAAGGGCTGCCCATGGCCAACTTTCGTCAGTCTCCAGTGGAAATGAGCAAAGATGTTCTTCGATGGCTTCATTCCTTTTCCATCAAAGAGCTGATTTATTTTATTGTAGTTTGTTAGTGGTTTTGTTTTCAAGTTCTTCAGGGAGGTAAGGGGGGTTACCATTTGTTTTTACTTTGCTGTCTTGGTTTTTTGTTTTTTGTTTTTGTTTCTTTTCAGTTAGTAACAGCTTTAAATTATCTAGCTCAGTTACTGTTGGCAACAATTCTAGCAGCAAGGACCTCAGCATGGTTGATACTTGTCCAGTTGATTTGCTGGCAAACTGAGTTTTGGGCTATCCTTAATGCACTTTCTGGGTTGGGAACTAGTTTTAACTACAACAATGACAAACGTACTTCTAAGGCTTTTGCATCCTGCCAGAAGAATCTCTGCTGTTTTGGTATTTGTGAGGAGTTGGGAGAAATGAGTTGAAAAACTAGAAGGCCAAATGTACCAATAGTACATTTTTTATGCTGTGTTCTAGGCCTCCAGCTTTCTGGAGAACAGTATCATTTGTGCATTCATGTTGCAAAGCAGTTCTCCCTGATAAGGTGAACCTGGCATTGTAACTTTGTACATATTGCTGCTATTGCAATAACTTAATTTGAGCCACAGGGAGGAAATGTGCAATACAAAAAGTGTCTGTGGCATTAAAAAATAAACATGTTACAACTACTCAGTATTTGGGTGAGCTTCTTGTTACAGGACATTCCCACCAGGTTAGTCACAGGAAAATGCTGGGTTTGTGGGTGCTTATGATCCCCATAACCTAGCTGCATCATTCAGTGCTGTACCTTGTAGAAATGCAATAAGGTGTTGGGTTATGTAGTTGGTCAAGGACTTGATTTAAATGTTCATTATGCTAATGGGAACATTGTGCCTGTGTCTCATTAACCAGTAAGCTTGAATTTGCCCTTACTACAAATAAGGTTAAAGGAAAAACAAAGGAGAATGCATGTTTGAAGAAATCAAGCCAGATGGTACAACTGTGAAGATTTTAGAAGAGGAGCAGAAATGTTAGAATACATTCTTAATAAGTTTATTCCAAAATCAGAATATCTTTTCCCTTCCTTGCATACAGCTGAAAAACTACAGACCCAATCTGTGAGGCTGCAGAAATGATTCCAACACTTCTTTGCCCCTCTGGAATTAGCGCTCTCTCCACAGGGGAGATTCTGGTGGGGACAGAGCATACCAGATTATGTGTTCAGTTCTGCTCTTGGTATCTCCCAGCCCCATTAAGGTCTGGTGTCCCACAGATTTGTAAGTGATTCAGAATGTAGTGTTAGAATTATTGACTGCCCTAGACATTTTGGAATGCTTACATGCTGTTTTAATAGTTTGCTATATTGTTAGCAAATTGTAAGCTATTAAAAAGCTATTAGTACTTTCCCCACTTGCAAGGGCTGCATTCCAGTCACAGGATAAAGCTCTTTCATATGAACAGTAAACCACTAAACATATAAATATTGAATTAATATTATCATGTTACGGACTCTAGACTGAGATGAGGCAGAACTGCAATAAACCACTTCCAGTGATAGTGAGCTAGAATGACTAAAGTCCAGTTTTATCTTTGAGGAACACTGTGACAAGTGTTTGGAGGTTTGGACACCCAAATGTGTTCAAACACACAGATGAGATGAGTTGCAAGGCCCAAATAATTCTTCTTTTTAAATATGCAAAAATATCAAGGAGGATATTCAACATTCATCAAAGTTTACTTAGTCTTCAGTACCACACCTCATTACCAAAGTGTCTGAAAGAAATCAAATGTCTGGAGACTGGATACTTGGCACATGTATCTTTTGACCAAAAAAAAAAATTAAAAAATATTAAAATTTGCAATTTTAGATAGGAGAAAAAATTGCTGAGGAGATTCAGTGGCACTTTTGCATCTGGGCTGCAGAGAGAAGCAGGTTTTGGGTTTTAGGAGATGATCCGTCATGTCAGGTCTACAATTCCTAGATTCTGCCTTTTTTTATACTTTGTACTTCTAGAAATACACTACAGCTTCACTCTCTCAAGTGCTGTGAGACGACAAAGCTAGTCAGTGAGTTTCACATCCAGGGAAGAATTCACAATACTGTGCTATTTTATCTGGAGGGGTCCTTCAGTCAAATTAACCCTTCAAGTTCAAACATCCATGGCCAAATCCTTGGGGTGCCTCCAGTCAGTAACAGGGTGGAACCTCAGATGTATTCACACTTTCTCACCAAATAAATCCTTACAGCATATTAAGCATTCTTTTCAGTCTTTCTAGATGAGAAATTTTCATGTCCACTCAGAGCACAGACTCTACTGCAAGGTGATGTAGAGGATTTTATTTCTCCTTTGGGTAACTGCATGACAACATAATGAAAATTCAGAACTTTCTGCAGGCCTTAGGAAACACCTTATCCTGAGTGTCTTATTCCAAGAGAAGATATTGGAAGTGCATTTACAGAGGCTTAACTCTTTAAAACCACTTTTGCTTTTGTGAAAGCTAAAGTGTGACAAATGTGTAGCAATAATGTATCTGTAGTGTGGTTCCTGTCGTTTTATGATGAGTCCTGCAGTTCCTCCTACTGTCCAAATCAGTCAATCTGTTGAAAAGCACCATAATCTCTTCACCTGCATCTCTTCTGCAGAGAGAGTTGGTTTGGATTTTGTCCCAGGAGAGTCTGTAACTGTTTCACTCTCAGACCTAGGAGCAGGGACTGGTAAGATGCTCCAGGATAAATATGTGATATCTCTCCATGTCACATGGATTCATGGATTCATGAATTTCATTAAATTCATGTGTTTTTATAGCAAAATCTACAAGAAGCTTAAATTCTAAGCTATTTTAGAATTTCAAGTGCTGCAACAGTTTGATAGTTTGCAAAAAAAAAAAAAAAAAGAAAAAAAAAGTTGTCATGTTAGCTCTTAAAAGAATGCACAGCTAGCTTTTTTTCAGAGAGATTTATTTCCCTAAAATAGCATTTTTTTACAAAAAGCGCCTGCTGGGCAGAACTATGTGACAGGCAAGTAGGATTATCAGCATGTTTACTTTTCAAACATCTCTGCCACACTTGAACAGTTCTGCTGCGGTGTCATACATAAGTGATGAGATAGATTGTGTAAGAGTTTGTGTACTAGGATATAAAAAATTTAAATATGTTACAGCATTTAAAGTGCACAACCATTTTAATTCCAAACTAGTCAAAGCAGTATCCTTATACCAAGGGAAAGCATTTTCCTTGACTTCAGTGTCCCTTTTTGGAATGTACCCTCAGCTCCAAGGAAAGTTGCAGCCCATTAGCACAAATTAGGCCTCTTGGCTGTCTGAAAGGTTCAGAAGGTCCTTTTCAGCTTTGGTTCTCTGCATTTTCTGGTACACTTGTGAAAGGATGTAGGCAGAGGTTTGGATGTGATCTGTGTACCAGCCATGCACCATGCTTTTGTCTGTGATATCTTGGAAGCAAAAACCAAGGATTTATGATGTAGCTTGACTATGAAGGAAAGTTTTTAATTACATTGGGATGAAAGTAAGGGAATAATGGGAAAAGTTCCCTAGTGATTTTTTTGCAGAATCACTATCATTCTGCTACCACAGTTCTTTATAAACAGAGAAGTGTAGGAAAAAGGACCCCAAACTATCTTTGTTCAAAATAAGATTAAGGAAGTGAGATAAATTTATGGAGTATTCATGGCACTACTTTGGATTCCTTTCATAAAGCTTGAGACTTGGCTTCTAAGTCAATAAGGACATTGAGACACAAAATGAATTCTCTGAGGCTGCTAGCGCTACAAGGCTATATAATCACTCTGGGATTGCCAAAGATTTATCTTTTTTTTTTTTTTAAGATTTGTGTCACTTTCACTCCCACACATCTGGCAAGAGAACTCTGCACTGGCTTAGCTGAAAAATCTTATCTCATAGATCATTACTAGCAATAAATTCCAGCCTTTGTGCTTACTTATATTGTCCCACAGCCTGGAGTCACTGATTTTGTAGAACTAGGAATGTGGGCTGTAAAATATTTACTCACTAGCATGCCCCCACCACCAAAAGAAACTCCAATCCCAAAAAAACCACGTCATGCCTCAAAACCAAGCCTCAAGCTCTTTCATTGTGAAGTCAGCTTTGAAAATGTAAATCACATGAAACTGGCTCTTGGGGCCAAAGAAAACAGGCAGCTGGATTCCATCCCCCAGCTAAGAATCAGCCCTTAAATACCTCTTAAAAAGACACTTTATATGAACTATAGTCAAATTCATTTTCGAGTAATGTTTTCCCACGTGTCCCAGAAAATGCAACCAGCAACCCTGTGTGTGGATGGATTGGAGCACTGACAATGGGTAAGTGTGCCAAAAACCTGCAAACTGCTAATGCAGTTCTACCAGAATTCTTCTCTAAGGTCACACCTGTGCTAAAAAACTGATGTCTTTTTAATCCACATCATAGTCTTTACATATAGCTGAGGCAGCTGTGCTCTAAAGAACTGTCAGCAAATGGCATGTACTAGGTCTTTCACTGCATACTAGTTCATATTGGTGAGCATTTTTTCTGCTATTGTCTCCTGGAAGCATTCTTATTTATGGGATTTATTGTGCTGATCCTCTTCTATATGACAGGCATGGAGAACATGAAGGCACAGTTACCTCATACATGGAAGACTTGGCAACTTGTGGCAAAAAAGACTGGAAAGATTAGAGAAGGTAAGGCAAATGAGGCAAGGATTGGCACAGATGTATTTATCTCTACAGGCTCAATTAAAAAATATGCTGGGGAGGAAGCAAAGGAACAATTCCAAGTACTAAACTACAGATCTCCTGTTTAGCAACCTGTCTCCTGGACTAGAATTAATCCTACTATTAATCCTACTATTAACAAGCAGGATCAGAGTTAATAATGATCAGCAAGTGTTACTGGGCAGCAAATGTATTCTCTGGGTGTGGGGGAGTATGATATGGAGACACTTGAGGTACAACATACTCTCATGTCTCTCTATTTCAGATTTCAGAGGAAAAAGTGGCATCTGGCTTATAATAAAGCCAGAGTATTTTCCAAGAGTCACAACAATCATTCTTGAGTAGCTTACCCCAGCAAAAACACTGCAGAATAACCAATCAGCTTATAATGAACATGAAATGTCTTCCCCTTTGTTTTGATAGGACAAATTAATGTTTTGACTCTAGGTAGTGTTGCATAACATGAAATGTATTAGTTTTAACCAATATACCAGCACAAAACAGAATAAGTTGTAACTTAATTTTTGGCATTGTTATTTTCAGTTTCCCCAGTGACTATTAGTGAGTGCCTGGAAGAGTTTTTTAATCAGTCCTGATACACATTCACATACCCAGCCATCAAGATTGAGGTTAGTGCATTATAGCTGCTCTGGGAACCTTAACTCACTTGCATTGACTTTAGGAGGTTTAAGTCAGAAGCAATACTATTTTAATGCCAATTTTTGTATTTACTTGGCAAATACCCTTGTCAATTTAAAGTGTCCCATGGGAGGTGTCAAGAGGTCATTGAAATTCTCCTGGGCAAAGGAGGGAGAGTGGCTGAAACCATGGCCTCCATGCTGCCTCCTTCAGTATTTTTCTTCATGTCAGTGCTGTACTCGGCACTTTCCCCCCTGCTTCCATTGGAAGAGGGAGTGAGCAAATGTAAAAATGTTAGTGAGAAATGGAGACAAAAAACATAGAAAAGGCCTCCCTGCTGTTTTATTTGGCTACTTCTAGGCCTCAGTAACAGTAAACTTAGCCACAGAAAATTAGTATAGAATATATTGTCTAGTATGCACAAGAACTCCCAGATGCTTTCAGTGCATTTTTTTCCCCAATTCATTCTATTATTCTACAGTCTTCTGGCCAAAGATCACAAAGCCTTCTGACCTCTCTGTTATCCTATGGCAAGAAAATACAGTTCCCTAAGGCTGCAAAAGCATCAAGATTTCCAGAAATGAGGTACCTGCAATTTCCATGACCATCAGCGTAGCTGTGAGCAGCATATTCTTCAGATACCACTAAGAACGGTAAAATGCAGAATGGAGAGATAGGGGACACCCCACATCTTACAGACTTGCCAGTGTTCTGAATCTCAGCTGAAAATACCTGTGTTGAAGTGTCATAGATAGCTTTATTAAAGCTAGTGACTCTAGAAACTGATCTGACCTGTGTCTTACCTTGGATTATTGTGATCCTCTGAAAACCCCCTATGGTTTATTGTGTGAAAAGCCATGAAATTACACAATTAGTAAATTATTTCAGTTACACATTTCTCACCTTTTTATCTGCTGTAAGGTAGAATAAAACATTTGTGGGGATTTTGCCAGCAAGTGAAACCAAAATAGTGCTAAGTAAATACATTACAACTTGATTAATGCAAGATAAACACTATAGGCTACACAGCTTTAGCTCCTCAGCAGGCCTATTTCACATTGTATGTTCATACATAAATTTCTTTTACTAACACTGCACAAGCAGTCTGGCACCATCCTTGACAGATGAGCTTTAGGAACTGTTACAAAGTGGTTTAAGTTATAGCTCCATCTGTTATATCCCATCCTTCTGATGGAGATTGTGTTCACTGTGGCAGAATGAGCAGAATGGAAGAAGTGTTCATATCCTCACCAACTGCAGCTCCGAGTCTGGTGCCTTGGCTCACGCCCATCTTCTCAGCAGTTTCATCAATGACGCTCTGCTTCGTGCCCAACTATGAGGGTGGGCGAACATTTCCTTCTGCTGGGCCTGATAATCATCAGCAGAGGGAAAGAACAGACTATGCTGAACTGGAGAAGCTTAACAAATCACAGTGGGATCTGACTCAAGCTTTCTTTAATTTTACTGGGAGGAAGGAGGCCTTATATAGCACTCATCCACACTTCACTATTGTTATGTACAGTGAGATACTGGGGGTTTGTGGTGGAAAGTCTGCCCATTATGGATTTGAGCAAAAGAGTTACTAGAGTATCACTGCTTGGTTAACAAAGGTTGTGGGCCAGGACTGAACTGTGCTTCCTTTTCCACCTGGCAGTGTTTGACCTCATGGTCTGTGAAGTGAGAATTTGCTGAAGTTTCTGGACAAAGAGGATTGTCCAATGTAGAGAAGGCAATAGTGGTCATCTGAGGAAAGGTGACAAAGCAGTATTAAGTGAATACAGTGAGTTAGGTTACTCAGGTCACTGTGATCATTAACTAATGTACTAAAGGCCACAGTGGAACTGGATACAGAGGTTAGTGTAATCGAGATTTTCCACAGCTGGAAAAAAAGTGCTATATTACTAAGTTAAATATCTATTGAAATAATTCTCATAAATGTAACAATAAATACAGGTTTACTAAATAAGGCTTTAAACTACTGACTATTAAAAAAAGTATACTCATATTTCTAATAATTAAAAGACATAAAAGTATGCCAAATGTTATGTCCAAATATATGCTTTTGAGCTCAACTGCCATAGACTTAATCTTTTAGGTTCCTCTTAAAATGTTTAAAGAAGAGGATTAAAATACTCCAAATGGCTCTGTAAGTTATCAAAATTAAGGTCAGTGGGAAAGGCTCAATTCAATGTGCTATAATTATGGCAGATTATTGCATTTTATTTCTATCTTTCAGACATCTTTATCAAGAATTGTTACAGATTCCCAGAATAACAGATTGGAAAAGACCTCTTGAGATCATAGACTCCAACCTTTAACTGAATATCACCATGTCAGCTAGGCCATGGCAGTAACTGTCATGTCCAGTCTTCTCTTAAACACTTCCTTACAAAGAAAGAAACAGAATTTAGAGGAAATATAACAGCAACAGCAGTTTATAAAAATCAGTTTTAAGGGGGGCTCAAGTCAGTAGAGCTCCACAATAGACAGAGCTGTGTTTCATCATTAATGCACCTCAGGTTTTCTGCCCTTTCTCTATCCACACCAAATCAATCCCTTCAGAAAAAGGCTACATACCTTAGTTTTACAAAACTTCTCTGACAGCATTCAGAATAATTGTAGCAGCAATAAAACAAACAACAATAAGAACATTTGACTGCTGATGGGGAAGGCAATAGGAGGAAATTATGGCATCCCTGAAGTATTGCTTGAGATTTAAAATTTTTCAAGAGAGATAGAGCCACAGTCTTTTAGCCTACAATTTGAATTTAGGGAAGTTTTATTCTACAT
Source organism: Zonotrichia leucophrys gambelii (assembly GCF_028769735.1). Classification (NCBI taxonomy): domain Eukaryota; kingdom Metazoa; phylum Chordata; class Aves; order Passeriformes; family Passerellidae; genus Zonotrichia; species Zonotrichia leucophrys. Next base: position 19,125,901 of record NC_088173.1, on the reverse strand, counting down.
AAAGAACACAGCCAAAATGCATACTTCATCCTTTCCCCTAGGGGAGACATTACTGTCAGGACTGTGTGCAGGATACAGCAAAAGTTAGGGAATGTCAAAGACCCAATTGGTTCTCTTCTCCTCAGAGCATGTCTGCATCAGCTCAAGCCACAGTCCTATTTAAACCTGAAATGTATTTTTTCCTGGCTGACTTCAGTCCCTAAGGGAACATCCATCAGCCAAGCAGAAGTGAATCACGCAACGCCCCAGCCTCGCACTTGATACAGCCAACCTCAGGGATGACTTGGGAAAGAACTGTCACAGCCATCCTGAAACTAAGCAAATGCTGGAGTATTCCCACTCTGCAACCTGCCCATGGCTTTGGCTTGTGTTGTGCAGCTCATTGAAAAAACTCTCCAAGTCTCTGGCTCTGTGAATTCTCTAAACTGTATTGTTAAAAAGAGAGTGAATGGAATTGGCAAAATCCCATCTTCATTTAAAAACGTCTTGGAAATAAAATCTTGAACACTACACCACATCAGAGATGCTCAAGGCAAGCAATTTAGGAGCAGCAGCTGAACTCATACATATAAACACACACACACACACACGCACATATATATATACACACACATATACGTATATATATGTGTCTCACAAGTAACTGCAAATTAATATATCTTTGTGGAAGCAGCTCAATTAAGGCTTTAGTTGATGAAGAAGTGTTTTCAAGACTCTTGCACAAGCCAACCATTCTAAGTGCTACAATTTGAATTGATGAACTCATCAGCTCAGCTGGAAAACATATCAATTTGAAAATGCATTTGAAGTGCAAATTGCATTAACACACAAATTTAATTTACAGGAAGCTCTTTATGGATTTTAAAACTACTACTTAAACTACACAAATTGCTCCATTTAAACTGCTATGACAAAAATGGCAAAAAAATGTTTTAGGAATGGTAACCATTGATTTCTATTTCACGCTAAATTTGAGTCTCCATGGTTCATGAATGAACAAATGGTAAAATAAGACTTGAGAAAGCACACAGTTATTTGAAAAAAAAAACATTTAAAAGGATTAAAAAGTTAAATTTCTATATTTGTCTTTGGTTTATCACAGCTAATAAAATTATGTAGAGTGCAGCCTTATTTGAGCTTTGATGTGGTACTTTTAGTGGAGACAGAAGTCAAATCAGTAATTTAGTCAGCGCATGCTTCTGCCCCAGCCTCTGGCAAAGGGGAAGATTATACTGAGCCCAAATATACATTTCAAATGTGCAAGGAGTGTTGTATCTTATTTAAATTTACATCTAGTCACTTGGGGAAACTGGACATACCCTGCCATAAAGCTATGAGAGCATCCAAAGCAGAGCTACAAAGATGGTGAAGGACTGTGAAGGGAAATCATATGAGGAACAGCTCAGAGCACTTGGTCTGCTCAGCCTGGAGGAGACTGAAGGGAGACCTCAGTGCAGTTACAGCTTCCTTGTGGGGGAAAGAGGAGGGGCAGGCACTGATCTCTGCTCTGTGGGGACCGGTGACAGGACCTGAGGGAATGGCCTGATGCTGTGTCAGGGAGGTTTAGGTCAGATATTAGAAAAAGGGGTGGCTGGGCACCCCAGAGGGTGGTTGGGCACTGAGCAGGCTCCCCAGGGAAGTGGTTACAGAGTGACCAGAGTTCAAGGAGCGTTCGGACAATGCTCTCAGGTACATGGGATGTGATTGTTGGGCTCTATGATGCTCGTAGGTCCCTTCCAACTCAGGATATTCTCCTATCCTCCAGGAAAAAGAATGTAAAGATTTGTAAGCAGACGAAGAATTGTATCTGTGGGTATTTTCAGAGAATGGCCTTGCACAAGGGAATAAATGAATTGCGAATTCCCCTCCCGGCTCAGCCTGGCGGCGTCCCCCCCACAGCACGGCCAGGGCCCGGCGGCCGCACCTCTGCAGCCGCACGGGGCGAGCGCTGCCCCCTGGCGGCTCCCGGCCCGGCACAACACCCGCGGCTCGGCCTTCTGCGAATTCGGGCAAGGTTTTGAAGCTTTAGAACAAAGAGTGTTTGAGTAAACATACAACATTTATGCTCACATGAGAGCAAGAGGGACACAGAAGCAGTAAAAGCTGAAGTAGGAGTTACTAATAAATAATGCAGATTTCTCAAGAGCACGAAGAGCCTTGTTAGGAATGTGGTAGACTGGAACTTGATTTAAATCAGTCATTCACTTACCAGACCACAGAAAAACCTGTGCTCTGCTTTGGTTCACGTTGCCCAACCAGATATTACAAGAAGAAACTTCAGAAAAATGTGTTAACATGTGCACTCATCAGAATTCAGCAAATTGAAGAACAAAACCCTCTTTAGGTTCTGTTCTTCAAAGGAGGTTTTAGGCAGCGGTGATCCCGGTAGAGTACCGTACCTGCTCAGCTCAAATCAGCTCACTGCTGGGGGTCTTACTCCTTTCTGTTGATGGATTTCTCCTTGTTTGGTGGTTTTGGTTTTTTTAAAACTTTCCTCAACTGAACTTAAGAGTTGGCTTCAAGGGTCAAGAAGCTAGTCTGAAGACAGAGACATCAGTGTTATATAGTTCACAGAATATGTTTTGTGTGAAAAACACCATTCCCTATCTCAATTTGCTACTAGAACTATAACAGAAAATTCTTCAAGGTGAATGTCATATGCACACAAGCCAAATGCTCAACTAATTTCAGTAAATTGCATACAGACCAATTAATTATCTTGCAGCCACACCAGTCTTGATGTCATTATAGAATACATTAAATATGGATTTAACATTTCAGATGAAAGTATTTCTTTTGCTGACAAACTTATTTACTGTGTCAGTTTTAAGTTAGCTTTTGAGGGATTTCAAGGATATTTAGTCTTGAGTGGCAGGTTTGAAGATTATTCTTAAAAAGCTGCCCACTATGTACATGTATTTTTCAAATTATTAATTGGTAAAAAGCTCTGTTTGCAAATCTTGCTGTCTGTACATTATGCCACATTTCTCACCAGAAGGAAGCCAGTACACTGCATTAGAAATGAAGACTGTCAATAATGACATGATTTCAATTTAGAAGAAGTGAACATGGCCCAGTCCTTAACTTCACACCTTAAGAGGATTCAAAACCCTAGAGGACAGAATATACCAGTTGTGCATTTTGTTTTCTATATTAACTTAAATCTAAAGGTTTTGAGTCCTCCCTTCCTCCAAAAGGTGGGCAAAGTATGATTTGAAAAATCAAACCTGAGAAAGGAAAATAATTCAGTCTTTAGGGTGCATTTGCTAAAAGTCATGAGTGATGTAGCTCATGAAGATAATCTCTCTGAACAGATTATGCAGCAGTGGAAAGTGAAATGGATGAGAAACCTGGTAAAAAGTGTACTGTGGGAAGTTAAGAAAAAGGAAATAAAGAAGGAAAGGGAATGAGAAAAGAACCAGCATAGCCCAGAACCAACACTGTTTCCAAGAACTGATCATAGTTTCTCATCAGATAAACTAAGAGGTGTTTATCAAAGAAATAAGGATATAAAGAATAATCTATTAAAGGCAATTTAAAATTCTTATTATGAATAATTTTATTCTCACCGCAGATTCCCACGATACTGCTGAACTAGAGTAAGTTTGGTATCTAAAAAAATTTAACCCTTTTCAGTGGGCAAAATTTTAATAATGACACCATAAAGCAATTATACAAAAAACATATACATATTTTGACAGTTTAAACAATAAATATATATATATATACTTGTTTTTACTTTGTGGAAAACCAAGTTTTGACAATTTTAGATTGAGACTGGTTGTAGCTGAAAAAAAAAGCAACCAAACCTATTTTTCTTCAATAGGGCACTTGGAAGTTTGACAGTTCATCAAATTCATAACAAGACACTTACTGTAATGGATAAACCAGTAAAGCTGATGCAGAGATGACGACTGGAAAACAACAGAATTCCTAACGTCTGCCCTGTATAGTACAGGAACAAGGAACGAGGAAATGTGTGTCAGAAGAAACCTGGTTTTGCTTGTAGGGTGGTGGAAACCAAGCTGTACAATACAGGAGCCAGAAGATGTGAAATATTACACAGCACTTGTGGCTGCAATGTTTAATTTTCCCCTGTGGCTGCTGGAGCAATGACTAGAACACTCAGACTTCAAGGCCAAACTGCAAACCCCCCTCCCCTTTTCAGCTCAACAGTGTAGTACATCATCATTGAGCAGATTGCAAAATTTAGGAGAGGTAAACAACTAGGATTTTTGGGAAGGGGATAGGAAAGGGGAAGAAGAAGAAAAAGAAGAAAAATTTTGGAAAATATTCTAGGTCCAAATGGATTTTACAATCCCAACCCATCCCCAGACATTTCAATGATGACTTATGTACCAGTTTGCCCTAATTAAGAAACACCATCAAGATATTTCAGATGTGACAGAAGCCTTCAGCTTCAAAATACAATAAAAGTGAAATGCTTGAACTGGACCACTAGATTAAGATACTATTAAAAAACCATGAGGGTCAATAAAAACAAAGCAATTTCTTTGTGCAGGTGTATGGAAAAGCTATTTGAAGTTTGTAAATGAAAATCTGGATGTAAGTACTTCCACAACACAGTAATGCTTCTAACTGTTCAACCATACCAGCTATCTGGTCATATGGCAGAAATTCTGTTTTAATTATAGGTCTGAGTTTTGCATCAGAATATATACAGGTATTTCTTTCTCTGTTTCTTTTGAAATTTGAGAGGTTACAGGTTTGGGGTTTTTTGTTTGGTTTGTTGAGGCTTTTGGGTTTTGTTTATTTTTTTTGTTGTTGCTGGTTGGTTGGTTGGTGTGGGTTTTTTAAAATTTTGGGCACCTAATATTTAAGGAATACGTATACAAATCCACACAAGAGAACTCTAAAGATATCTCAGTTTAAAAGGCATGTTTTTTCTCTTTTTCATACAATCAGCATTCTTTTTTGAAGTCTTGCCTCTCCTGCTCAATGTCACATTCTCCACTACAATTTGCTGTTCAGCTGTGCGGACTTTGGACACCGGCGTGTAATAAGCACTAAGAATTTCCTGAGTCAGGTTTATTCATCATTACCTGTACAAAGCAGAAGAGGGGGAGAGACAGTGTGAAACAGAGACACACACAGACACAAGGGAAGCTAGGGTTACAAAACAATCTAGAAACCACAACTCACTAAGCAATAACACAAGAATACACAAAGTCTGTCACCAGTGAGGTGACCATGACCAAAGCTGCCTTAAAGAGCTACACACAAATATTGAAAATTGTGTCATCTTGGATTAGTGAATTTAAGATAATTGCACCTCAAGTGGCCTGCTTCAGTTAGAACAATCCTCTTAGGAACGAGAAACAGAGATTTTCTCCCAACATTTCTTATTTGAAGAGTATAAGACTTTGGAGACAGAAGCTCATGAAGATCATTCTGTCTGTCACTTGTCCTCTATTCACCCCTATTAGCATAGGACTTTTTAATTCAAGTGTCTGAAATGTATAGAATTACTTTTTCTTATCGTTTTTGGATGCTACCACAGATTTGTAAAATAGAGAATTAGAACTGAATCTAATAAAAATAGCCACTTGTTAATCAGCATTTTGCCAGATGAAAGTCAGCTCTTATTAATAGGATTCACTCAGACAACAGCTTATAATTTATATGCCAACATTTCAGCAAATTTTCATCTAAGTCTCTTAGTACTAGTTTTAAACTATCCTTAAAGCAGAGTAGCAAGCAAAAGAAAATGGTGACACTATAGTAACCATTTTCTTATTATGTTACATTGCCAGTCTTTTGGACACTTGAAAAATGGACTACTGCAGTGCATCTTTCCGAATCTGCCACTAAATCAAGAAATTGTGACTGAAAAATATTTTTCACACATTTCTCTGTCACAGTTGTCTAACACAGCATGAAAACAACGTGGAAATGATTGTTCTTACCTAGCAGTTCTAGATCAGTAGAAAAAAAAAATTGGGAAAATGTAATTTGGATTAGAATTTAAAAAAAAACAATTATGTTTTTCTACCTAGTTTTAAGACACCTCCCAAGTATTCACATATAAAAGACATAAAAAGCTGTACCCCTACTTGACCTGCACTACCAATGTAACACATTTGTAAAAGAATTTAAAAGATGCAGAAAGTACTTATTGGTTAACATGCATTAGAATATTTTTTTGAAAATTGAAATGCATTAAATAGTGATCATTGCACATACTTCTAAAACCAATATATGATGCTTCTGATTACTATAAAACTAATTAAAATCTTAGATTTCTTCTTTTTCTCCTCTCCAGTGAAGACTTTCATCATTAGAAATCTAAAAATACATAACTGCAGTTAAATTCCTGACATGAGAGAAATGAAAAAAAACCCAAAATCATTCCACTGCTGATGGTGGTCTGTGTGGTTTTTCATAAGCATGACTCTGAAAGATGGAGCAACATCCATCTGCCTTGTAACCTCTGCTAAGCTGGGCAGGGCTCCAGGGCAAAATGAATTATTTTCATGTATTACTGAGACACCAAATAAGATGGATGGTTCATACACATCAAGGTCTTCTGAAAAAAGCTAATTATAGGATAAAGACCTCCATGAAATTTTCAGAAAAGGAGTGATGGTGCAACCTATTAAAAGTAACATAATAGAAAGCATAATACTATTTTAGCTAAAAGTTCATTAATTCTTAAGGTAAAATTGGTTTTGATTCTGCAAGTTGTGTGCTGGATTTCCTTTCCCCATCTGTGAAACTGTTTTACAGAAATTAAATAATTATATTGTACCTTTTGTTGGCCAATTATTGTTACAGTTGACTGCACATGCAAATTCTGTTAAATCAGAGTAGTCAGCAAAGTTTGCCACATTTTGTTGCAGGAATAAAAATAACCTTTGTGGAAAACTTTAATTATTTTAGTCAATCAATATACTAAAGCAGAGACATTTTCTCAAGTCTGTGATACTATGATGTTTTAAAAGTACATTAGAACCTATATTGCATATGACCAAGAAAGAACATAAGACCAGCCATAATTGCCAGGATACATTGAGATTACCTTCTTGGTAGGCTCCGTCTGCCATTACCAGATGAAGTATTTTGGCATACAGGTGTTTGTGCTCATTTCCAAGAACAGTCTGAACTACAGTTGAACAAACATCAATATTTTCATCTTCATCTTCAAGTATAGCCTAGTGGAAAGAACAAACCACGTTGCCAAAATGAAAATGGGTATAAAATGAAGTAGTTAAAATCTATTACATGCAATTCATGGTTAAACCAGAAGATTTTCTCTTTAATCCACTGGCCAGGCATTTTCTCTGATAAGAGTTTAGTGTGCCAAAACAGATTAAAAGACTATAGAGAAAACCTTTTACTCTAGTTACACAAAGTAATTAGTTAACTGGCACAGCAAACAGTGCTAGGTGCTTGTTTCTTCAAATATTTCCACTTGAGCTTATTCCACAAACCTTTATTTTCTCATAAACTTCAATTAATTTATCAAAGCCTATTTCCTGCTCCAGCTTATATCTCAACTCTTCTAAATGGCTGAAGATACTATCACATTCTTCACATTCGCTGGCAATCTCTCCATCACTATTATCTAGAAAGAAAGAAAACAACAGTAAAACCCCCTCAGTTCTACATTCCTCATGTTGCTTCTAAATCACTAAAACAAATATCCTTTAAAAGCAACCAAACGGGCAAGCTCAGGAGCACTGGATGATGTTGGCAGATGTTCTGACAATGTGCAAGAAAATAGGAATAGTCTCTTTCTTGAAAAAAAATCCTGAATCACAAAGGGGAAGCATCCAGCTATCCCCATGAAATCCCCACTCTGACAATTAGCCATAGGGATATTCAGCCTGAAGGAAAACATGGTATGGTCTTAAAGCAGAATTTTAGTTAGCAAAGTAGGTCAAGTTCCATACCACCACTCTATACCTTTCTGAGATGAAACTCATGAAGGGTTGGTGGCTGTCCCACACAAGGAAAAGGAGTTCCTTAATGAAGCAGCTGTCTTCTAGCAAAAAATGAGGACATGTATGTTACCCATCCATTGCTTTCTGCCCTGAGATGCATCTTGTTCCATGGAGCAAGTCTAAAAAACCCAATACTGATTTAGCTACAGAGTTCCTTGCTCTTTTATAAGTGCATCGCCTTTGTGTAGCAAATTAAGTATGCCAAGTGGCGCAATAAGATCCAGGAGAGAAATCAAGATAGTTTTGCTTATAGGCTTCAGAAACCTTGAAAATAGGTTTGTAATGGTAAAACGAGATAAATCTAACAAAAAGAATGTTTTAAAAAATACAAGACAGAATTCTTATGTAAAATTCCATTGTAAAATGCAGGAAAAAATACTTTCTTAAATAAGCATTCAAATTTGGAGAGAACTTGTCTCCCATGGAAAAACTTCATACATTTCAGAGTGTATACCAAACCTTTAAATACTATTACCTGGTGGATCACAGACTTCATGAGGTAGTATTAGAACCCTACTACTTGCAATTCTTATATATGACTAGTCTAAGGTATAGTCCTGGCCAAATCACATCCTTCATTCAAGTATCAACAGTCAAATCAATAAGAAAGTAACAATAAAATAAAAAGTTGTATATGGGTTAAAAACCCATTAGGTTATTTCTAATCCTTTATTTAACATCTAGATCTTGAACAGATTTTGTCTCAGGTTTTATCTGTTACCCTTTTGAAGGCTGCCCTGCCTTCCTCCCTGCCCCAACAATGAAACTTGAAATTCTTACGGAATATCTAGAAGGTGGGACACTTGTATTAAACTCCAGCACTTAGAATAACAGCAGAATCACATACACAGGTAGTGTTGCATGTTATCAGTGTATAACATCAGCATGCCACAAAATTAAAGACAGTAACGAAGTTTATTTTACCTTAAAATAATTATTGGAATGTATTATTAGATGTTCGATTTGTTGAAAATTGTCTTCAATAAAAAGTACACAAAAGCTTTGTTTTAGATGAGTTACTGATTTTCTGCATCATTTCATAACTATATTTCTAGCTGCACTTCATTTTCCAGCAAGAGTAAAATACTTCCATTTCCACAAGAATTTAAAATACAGAAATGAGACTTCAGGAAGTTGTGCATAGCTAATGCAAAATGCTAAAAGCGGTAATTAATTTATCTGTCTCACTTCTAGTCTGACTGCATTAATACCTAATTTTGGCTAAGGACAAGGTGAACAATTTCATGTTCCTTCTGATTGCCTGTTAAATTACTTAACTGTAATTTAAGCTGAATCCCAGATATTCCAGTCATGTCAATTGCTATTTCTTTTTCACACTTACAGCCATGAATTATTCAAGACGTACAATGCATTCTGTCTTTGATCTTCCTTGAAGCCAAGTTTTAGACAATTTAGAGAAAAAGGCCCTTACCATCACTACCCCACAAACAGCAAAGTTTTAATTTGCAACATGGAGTGTCACTTAGATGTTGACCTTAACATTCAGAAAGTCTGAATACAATCTGTTTTATTTAAACTTATGTATAAAAATTATCAATTAGAGCTTTACTTTGTTATAAGCTAAATCATTATTAACATGAATAACATTATTAACATGAATAACTAACTTATAAAACAGCTGTAACAGAAATTATACCTGACTGCCATTCTTCATTAAGAGCACTTTCACTGCTGGGGTTATTTTCATCTCCTTCATCCAGCTCAGTACCATTTGTTATACATTCCATGGCATTAGCCTTTAAAGTAGACTCCTCTTCTTCACTCAGTTCCTCACCAGGCTGCTCCCTAAGCAACTGTTCCATTGAATCCCGGAGCTCCTGCAAATCTGTGTCCGTCTCTCCAAACATACTAAAGGAATGTGATATAAAGTTTATATAATTAATACTTTGCAAGACAAGCACTGTAGAAAGAGCTCATTTCTTTTGTTAGCAGCAAATTGGAAAGCCAGTCTAGCTGGAGGGGAAAAAAAACAAAAAAAGAGACACACTCCACCCTCCTGCCCCAGCTATTTGTGACCTCAGTCCAATATGACTACAGCACTGACACCTTTGTATCATGCAAAACACAGGGAATAAACAGATATCCCACAGTCTCATAAAAAGATAGTAAGTCCTCAATTCAACTTTATTAGTAAGGTAATTTCAAAATCCTTGTATTTGTGCACTATTATAGAACCCTGGCAAATATAACAATTTCAATTCAGATAAAAATGTGTCTGGAGCAAAATATAGATCTAGATCTAAGCAGACTAGATACACCAGACTATCAAAGCTGTGGGGAATAGTCAATTCCGGGGTCAGATTTTGAGGGACTTGAAGAACATTCTAATTAAACAGTGGAGGAGATAAATGAGCAAGATTCCCAGAACACAGAAAGAAAGGAAATATTGAAGAAATTTTTAGTTCTAGAAGAGCAATAGCAATCAACTTTGAGTTGCTTGAGCAAAATACAAGTTGCAGACACCAGACAGACCTTGGATAGATTTTGGGAAGGAAATTCAGATAGCTATTATATGCAGTGTACCCCATTAGCTTCTCAATTCTCTGGAACAAGACTTAAAGTAAATGATGATCCAATATAAAATATTTAAAATCTGGGTAAAAACTCCATGCTGGTATAGTGTGTATAACAGTTAGTGTCTAACCAAAAACATTATTGAACTAAGATGCCTGTTAAAACACTTGATAAACTTGATACACTCACATGTCCTCAGAGTCAGAGGGTCCTTCTTTGGCTTGCTCATCTTCTGTATCATCTGTTTCAAGATTATGTTGATGCTGCACATCTGCTACACTGGGAACATCAACTAAAGTTCTGTACAGTTTGTAAAGATCTGGGAGTGAACATGTTCTCAACATCTACAAAAGCAATAGAAAGCTTGGTTGGTAACAATATTAAAGACAGCTTGAGTTTACAAAATACTTTAAAATGAGATTTCACTATTCTTCAGGCTTCCTGCTTTACAGCCAGAAACTGTGCTAGTAGATTGGATCCTACAGGAAAAAATCGCTTGGTTGGCAGGAATGACAAGATATCTTTGCTGCCCTGTTCAGTGATTGTTTATGATGGCAAGGCAGCGATCGTTCTAAAAGACTGCACAAAAGGAAGAAAGCAGATAGGGCAAGTTAGGAATGTCTTCATGAACTCCCTCAGTAATGTCTCAGAAAAAGAGTGGAATTCCTTCACAAACACCTGGAACATAGAATGTTGAATGGTGAAACCAGAGACTTTCAGTGCTGCATGAGGCTTGCTGATATTATGAGCACAGTGCAGTTGAACTACAGGGCAGACATGGCTTGACAAATACAAATACCTGCTTGAAGAGTTGTGCCATCTTTCTGGCTTCATTCAACTTCAATAAGAAAGTAAGAATAATACTATAGAACAAAAAAGTATTTCTTTTTCGTTATTTAAACTTGCCTTTGGGTCGTTTGCATCAAAAAGTCCTGTAGAAAGTCCAATCAACAATGAATTTTTGCCTTTATTTCTTGCTGGTGATATGGAACGTGAACGAGGTACAAAAGACTCTTCCTGTGAAGACTGAGCTGACAGAACTGGTGAGGCTGTTGGTACAGCTGTGGGCTGTATTACCCTCTGGAATAAGGGTTCAGCTTGCTGACAGTCACTGGAACAAGTTTCTGATGTGGTGAAAGAAAGTCTGTTACAAATCCAACCAGATTAAAACCCCAAGATATTTAAGGAAAAGGTAACTGCTGTGAATTTACCTAACTAGTTTCTCTTATACAATTAAAGAGAAAAGTAGATAGCACTTTAAAAATACTAAAATATTTTTTATCATTTTATTAAGAGCAATTACAATGTGAATTTTCACATTTTAACTTTTGGAAAATATACAACCCTCAGCTATAGCCTGCTCTGGTCTCAGACCTTCTGTTTTCTCATTATCCAGTCCATGTCTGATACTGTGTCATCCATTTTCAACCATTGCTTATCACCTTATACTAGATCTCTTTGAAGTTATCTCAATATAATTTGCCCAAACGGGGAAAAGCCTATCTAGTTTGTTTAAGCCACCCTTAACTAGATGCAAGAATATCACCAATGATACTTTACAGCACTGAGAGTGTTTTTTCTGAAGTTACCTCCCAGACCTCCAAGAACAAGCAATTCTTCTATGCAATAAAGATCAAATATTGTCATCAGCAGCCACTTAAAACATTGAGCTGCAGCTCAGTACTCATTTGAAATGTGTATAAACAAAGCAACACTTCTGTTAAGTAAATAATTAGATCTCATTACATCCTAAATAGTCATGTGAAAAAGCTGCAACATTCTCAAAGTTGACGTTCATCAGTATGGGCCACTGTCCTGTTGACCTATACACAGTGTAGCTTTCTTGTAACATGGCCTCCTCCAAAGTGACAAACATAATACCCACAATTTGTCTTCCTAATCCAAAAGAAATTTCTTTTTTAGAAGTAAGAACTGAAGAAGCAAATAAAAACTTGCTCATTTGGGGTTAATGAAGCGAGGAGGGGTGACTCAAGCACCCCACACTGCCAAGCCATGGAACATGAGACTGGCACTGACCTGCTGGAGCTTCCTTCTGTGGTTGCACCTTGTTGAGTGCTTCTTTCTCTGAAGCTGCCCCATTCATTCTGTCATGTTGTGCCCTATTATAACACATCACATCATGGGGAAATGCCATGTAAAAAATGGTCATTAATCTATTGAAGTCATCAAGTGCAGTAAAACCAACACAGCAGCAAGCAATGAAGCTTTAGCTAAGTGTAATTTTAACTAACATGTCCAAATAAAACTCAGTTAAGGCTCAGTTGTTTGAACTGGAGAGAGAGGTCAGAAGAGAGTACTTACACATCTTCTTTCTCTTTTACCCACACTTCATTAACAGTGCTAGGGAACTCCTTATTCTCCTTACTCTGGTGCATTTTATCTTCCATTTCTTCCAGCACCTCTGCTTCCAGATCATCAGGCTCTAAAATTAATAGTCATTTACCTCATTAAAAATTAATTCCAATCAAGCAAAAAGATGGGGAAGTATACATTTTAAGATTACATTTAAATCCTTCATCTTACATAAATTTGCAGAAACAGCAGAAGTTTTGTAATCCCAGAGCTAAAAGTTTTGGGTTTTTTCTGATACCAGAAGTGTGTCTTAAAACTCCAATGAACCATGTCTTCTAAAAACCTCAGCAACACACCCCTAGAGATCAAAAGGATGCTGATATCATAGGAGAAAAGATTCCAGCACAATTGATGGGGAAAAATAAACCAAAACCCCATCAAATTAACAACAAAAAGTTTGAAGCACTTTGGAATTCTACTTGTTCTCTGAAGTTTTCTATAAGCACACAAAAATGTTTCAGGAAATCTAGTAAATACATTACTGAATCAGATTACAACACAGGCATAGAGAGCACCTGGTCCTACCTAAAATGTGTTGATAAAAACCTGCACATTAATTATGGGAAGATATAAAAGTATACAAGATTGTTACTTCATTTATTGCATTCAATAAAGAGATTTTAAGTAGAATTACTGATGAAATGAGCTACCATCCAGCACAATAGCGTTGCTCTGCACCAGGGTGGGTCCAGTTCTTTGAGATTCTTCTGGTACAGTTATGACAGACTTTGTAACACCAACTGGTACTGCAGACTGAGCTCCAACAGGAGAAAAAGCCTTCTCTTCCTTCTCCTCTGATAAAGACTGATGATCTCCTTCAAGAAGTTCTGCAGTACCTAACAGAAAGTGAGTCTATTATGTAAATAGTGTTTTACTATATTCGGATTATAAACTGCAATGTGGCTAATAAGGTAAGTTGGGGATTTTTGTTTCTTTAAAGGAAAACAGAAGAAAAAATCTGCATGCTTTTAGTACAACTATATAAAGAAGAAAGCTAGAAATATTAAAATCCTAATTTCTTATGTTACATTATCATTAGTACCAGTTTATACTGGGAATAAATGTAAGTCCTTTTGTCCTTACAAAGGACTAAGGGCAGGAGCGGACCGGGCAGAAAAAATAAAATAAAATCAACTGATATGTAAGTCACATGCTGCCAACAAAGTTACAGGAAGCATCTAATGAAATATTCAGATGATGACATCCTTTCAAAAAATAGGATTGTTTCTATTAAAAGGCAAAGTTTAAGACTTTTCAGCAAAATGAAGATCCTTTCCTTTCAGCACACCCTGCTTAATTTCTTACCACTCCACTGAGTTTGAAATATTTTGGTGTCCTCCAGTATCAGCTTGTGCTTACATTCAGAACTGAGGCAACACCCAGAAGTAGAAAGCAAGAGAGAGTATAAGAATATGCTTCTATTACTTCAAAATCTTTCTCAGTAGATAAACTGTCACTACACTTGCAGTGCAGATAATTACCCACTGTGCTTACCATTGATCTCATCTTGTTCTTCAAGGATGTCAGTTTGCAGCTGCAGCTCTGCTTCTCCTAGGATCCTCAGAACTGAATCAGTTGGGCTTTTGCCCCAGACTTTCCTGTGAGGTTCACCAATATCTAACTTAATTACTTCTCCCAGAGTTTGACCTGTTGGGACACAAACACAAATAGAAAAACTTCTCTAAATTAGAATTTTCTATTAATTTTCTGTATAATAAATAATCAAACAAACAACCTCCAAAAAACTTGAAAAAGGCAACAAAGCCAGAACTCATGTCATCTCAGCCCAAATCAGACACCCTAAAGACTTTGCTTATCTAGAGTTTTTCTTCTTCCAATTCCAATCAATAACAGAGTTATTCAATATCAGTTGACATATGCAACTTAATAGCAGCAGCAGCAGCTCTTTTCAGAAATTCAGACACTCCAAAAGAAAGCAGTATGAGCAATGTCTCATTGGCACGGAATTGTCTTGAACTTTACTTGAAATGGTAAACAAGAAAGTTTCTTGTCTTGCTATCCTTTGACATTTATTTCTGTTCATTCTCCCTCCAAGGAAAACAGGACACAAAGCACCAAAGAAAACCAGAGTAAAAAGTTTCTTGATTCTAGCACTATAAAACTACTATGCAAAGATGCAAGTCTGTCACATTCTCAATGATTATTTCCTTCTACAATGTGAAACAGACTTTTAGTAAGATATAGCGAAACCAGGAAAAAGAGGTTTCAACCAATAAAACAGAGAAGGAAAGTGGAAAATCTGGAATAACAGTCTTGATTTAAGAAAGGAAAACACTAAGAAAGGCTTAACATAAGTTACAGATCTAAATAGAGAAAAACCCTCAGTTGTTTCTTCACTACTGATAACACAACAACAGGATTTTCAAGTTAAATAAGAATCTTTCATATATTTTAAATTCTTTTTTATTAGTTAAGTAACTGTTTGTTGTTGAAATTACGAAATTATTTATTGAATCTCCTGCAGGCTTTTAACTACTCAGCCTGTGCCTCACTCCTTATTTAAGGGAATACATAACCACCCACTTTTTAGAAGTGCATGACCTGTAACTGATAACAAGATGATAATAAAGAGTAGTTGGTTTATAAAAACACACACTACACATGGCAAACTGATTTAGTAATACCATGGTGACAAAAAAACCCCAACAACTTACACTCTGCTCCAGAGAAAGAATCTTCCATTGACAGCTGAGCTAGAGGAACGACCAACTCAGAGGCCCCAGATTCCCATTTTTTGCGATCTCCCAGAAGTGGCTGGTCACCTTGCTGCTCCTTACCATCTTCAGATCCAGCTGATTCAGAGGTATTTTTACTCTCCTTTTTTCCTTTCTCATCTTCTTGAGCTTTAAGATTTTGATTTAATCTTCTCAGAATTTCTCTCTTGTTCTGAAAGGACCAACATATGTATTAAAATAGTGCCTTTCTTGAAAGCATACCTAAATGACACTATATAATTTGACATACTTGTACTGCAAAATCTGGCTTTTTCAATTCCTCCTCAGACTCCTGGACAGCAGTTATTACATGTTCATCCTTTAAGTCCCAGAAGCATGAAATAGAAAGTAGAAGAACATGTCAGAAAAAAATTATCTTGAGAATAGTAATAGACATAATAAAACCTTTCCAATGTCAACTGCAGGTAGACTGAAACAGAATGCTTGATTATTCTGTTTTATTCTATCCCAAAGACACAATTTCAAGGGCACCTTCCATCTTTGAACCAATCACTATCTAAAAGTGATGAGCAAGTGAATAACTCAATTTAAACAGACAAATGAGATTTCAGAGAATGAAACATGTAGAGATAAAGCCAGATACAACCTCTACAGCAAGATAACACCGAATTCCTATGCTACAAATGAGTAATTCTACAAGAGAACCAAAAAAGTGGCAAGCACAGAGTCAAGGATAATTTATGAAGAAAAAACAGAAGGGAAAAGAGACAAATTTAGTGGTATGTAAATAAGCAAACTACATACTGAAGGCAAAATGTAGAATTCAGAATCTGTGTACAAGGCTTGTATTCTCCAACTCAAATGGCTCTGTGTGCTATTTTTTAGCCTGTTATAGTCACTGTCTTGCATTACTGTGAGACAAACTGTCCATGTGGAAAAAATATGCTTTATTAAAAATATGATTTAAGTATTTGTCCAAAATATAATTTCTTTTTCCAGCTATCAACTGACATCTTTCAGGGTATAACATTTTATATTTCACTTGACTGTAAGTCTCACTCTATTCCCACAGCTATAGCCCTCAGGGTGGAATACACTATGAAGCACCACACTACACTGATATTTACAAAGAGCTTAGGAAAATGTACAAAAGCTAGCATTAAAATTAACATCGATTGTGTTAAAAATTTAAATTGTACACGGTTACACTCATGAGCTCAGGTTCACAATTGTAACATAAAGCGGTTGAGGTAAACATGTAAGTTTTTACAATATCAGGACTGAGAACATGCAGAATAGAAATTAGGATACTCTTAGACAACAAGAAGAGACAGCACTAACAGATTCAAGAATCTTAGGCTTTGTCTTCTCTGTAATATTCAGCACTTTCAAGCTCACTGAAAACAATCAATCCTTAATATAAAATAGTCCTATCATTCAAAATTTATCTGCTCACTTCCACCAAGTAACCAACTCATTAACTCCTCTCTTCAAGGGGCTGATGAAAATGCTGGAAGTTGATGTCTTGTTCAACTGAACAAAACTGCACTGATCAAAATGGAAGCTGCCACCTAGGGCTCATCATAAGCTATTTTGCTCAGAACATGAATTTCAGTTTCAGCATACAGGTGTGTTTCAACAGCTTTCAAGCTTTGGTTTCTTTTTATATTTTTTTAAAATTTCTTTTCCCTAATTAGAAGCAACAAACATCCTTAACAATATTTTCTAGCTAACCTATACATTTTCTCTAAACATTCTCGTTCCAGTCAGTACTTATTGCCTTTCCATTCATTTTACCCTGTTTGCAAAAGTACCTACCACACCCACTTCCTTCAAAGCAGAAGTCATGGAGATGACAGGTACACCAGGCTTCACTGGAAGCTGTGGCTTAGGAAGAGCTGCTCCAGACTCTTGTAGTCCATTCATAGGACTATGCTCTGTAGCTTCCATATGAAAAGGCACATTAGGATTCTTTACCCCTTTTGCAATCAGCTGTATAGATGCAATTAAAAAAAAGTTAAATCAAAAATGTACTTCAGGACTTTACACATTAAATACAGTATTATCAATTAGGCTCATGTAATCCTTACAAAAGGACAATAATGCCACACATTCATACAAAGGACAACTGCCCACTGCATGCCAGTTTTTCAGCTTCACATCCTGCTTTTTCTACTCACAATATTACTAGTTGGACTTGTTCAATAACACACACAAGTAAAAGAAAATAAGTTTTGGTCATTAACAGACAATTAAGAAAATAATTGGGGTGATCCTAATGATTCTTAGGTAGGATGTTCAGAAGTCTCCCTGCAAGCGTACTTAAGATTAGGCTTCTAATGAGGGAATTCTGACTGACACAGGATACTCTCTCCAATTTCAGATCTACTTGTCTTGAAAAATCACAGTATAGGATTTTATTTATACAAAGATATGGCCCTACATACTATGACTGCATGTAACAGATTTATTTTCTTACATGTTCTTCCCAGGCTCTTTTCTCTCTTTCATATGCTTCCTTTCTCTTTCGCTCCAACTGCTCCTTCAGAACTGCTGCACGAGCATTTGCTTGAGCCTACAGTAAACAAGCAAAAAAAGATCAACTTGAAATCATCAGCAGCCTATTTCATGGAACATTTTAAGAAGGAATATTCTTGGATTACTCATCTCCTTTTCTCTCACTACTGTATAGACTATGAAAGGAGGACTCCACTGAAAAATCACCACACATATATAATAACTGATGATCTATGTTGAAATAATGGCAACTCCTCAAAATTTAATTGCAGTTCTTGATTTGCATGGTTCTATTTTTAGTATACATAGTCATCTTAAACAGACTAATGTAAAATTAGAAACTCTACTTAAAATTATCTTTGAAGACAAATGCATTAATCAAAAAATATGAAATATTATGTTTAAATTTTACCAACTTACTCATACACAAAAAGCTTCACTTGCTGTTTCACCTCAAGTTTTCAGGTTAGGCATAGGGTTAGTTCATTTTTACACTGTACTTTGCAGATGGTGGAGGGAACTTCATAGAATAGATAAGAACAATAGTTGCTATCTGTAGTATTGTGAACTAGTTATTGATTTTAAATCACCACAAGGAATAAAGTTCTAATTAAACACTGTATTTCTATGAAATGTGTTTGTTTAAAATGTAATTCATCTCAAGGTTATATAACTCATATTCCAATCCACACATAATCCATGTCCGCCCATTTAAGGAGTTTGGCCTTCCTTTATTCTTTAACTAAAAGAAAGGGGTTGTCTAATGTTGGGAATTTAGCTGAAAAGAGACTGGAAAAGTACAAAACCATGGCTAATTCCAAGTCCTGCACCTGCAAAGATAGTGTGTCCTTGGGCCTAGCTGTAGTAGGACAACAAACAGTGAAAGAGACATGAGAAAAGAGAGATGTAACCCCTAAGGAATGAGGAAGAGTTCATGGTATAGTTTAACCAATAGATTGCTTGGCTTACAGAATATTCATAAGCTTATTGCTTGCTGTATAAGTGTCTGATGCTTTCTTCAATAAACCAGACCTGTGATGAACCAGCTGGTGTCCAGGTCTCCTTCCTACGACAGTCTAAGGTATATCTCCCTTACCCCTTCAGTCTCAAAATGCTGTTTTAGTTATACCAAATTGCCATTAGGACTAAAGCTACCCTAGAGAGAATTCTCAAAGACTGGGATACAGAAGATCCTTGACTAGCAAGGATGTCTCAGCGTGTTTTAAAATTACCAAGATAAAGCAGCTGAACACAGTTATTTGCTCTATACAGTTAAACTCACCCCATTCCCCTTGTAGTGGACACATGAACAAACTATTGATAGCAAGATGAAATACAAGAACATTCCCAAGATATAAAACATATTTGACAACAGTAACTTCCATCTCCTCCCACTCCACGCTTACCTTCTGTGTTTCTATCTTCTTGCGTTTTAGTTCTGCTTCCTCACTAGAGTCCTGTCCGTCAGAACTGGCAGCTTCACTCTGCAAAGTGAAAGTCTTCATGGAATTATCATCAGTGCATGTATTTAAACACTGTGTGATATGAGTGCCTACTCAGAATATTTTAACCGACTATATGACTAACATGGGTCAGTTTCACTAACTCCTTGCTTAAATGCAATGTTTACTTGAACAGAGCTTCGTCTCTGAGATCAGTGGGGGTTTTATTTGTTTGGTTTTTCAGGGAGGATTGGTTTTAAAAGATGTGAAGCTTTAATAAGTCAGGAAAAAAGAAATGTGCCTCTTGTTGCAAGGAAAGCAGCCTACAATGCTGGGCTCTCACCTGCCACCCCTCATCACTGCTCCATGTTCTGCAGGTGAGGATGCAAGAAAGGTTTGATGCTCTAGAAGTCCAGGTTTTTTTCACAATATATACTGTCTAAAATATATGTCTATATAAAACTGCCTAAAACAAAAGTCTTCCCCCAGAGGTATAAGAACACACCCCACACTCAACTTCCGTAAGTATTGAGTATTATTTTTAAACCAACCTTATCTCCACGAAGTTTTGCTCTAATCTGCTGACGTTCATTAAAGTTTTGTAGCCGGATCTGTCTCAATCTTGCCAAATATTCCTAACACAAAGAAATGAAACAAGTTTCAGCTCTATGGAAACTCTCTCCAGTAAGGTTAACTTAAAATATATCAGATACCACAAAGAAATAAAATGAGTGAACCACCCCCCAACATTATTGTTATCGTTCCACCAGCATATACTAATCTCCAGAAAAATTCTCATGAAATTCCAATGTATGTTTAAAATGTATGTTTACCAGTATTAATTATAACTACATTTTACATTACTGAAAGCTAGGAAAGGTTGCATTTATCGCAACAGGATTAGGATATAGCTAAACTTATGTGTATCAAATTCAAGAACCACTCTGAGAAAGATTGATGTAAGCAACTACTATTTTGATTATTTTAAAAACAAAAACAATTAAACACACCCAAACTTTAGTACATTAACTGATTTCCTAAAATTATTTCCTAAAAATTAAGAAAGTCCTTTAATTTTGTTACACAGACGGAATCATGCAGAGAAACTGGGCACAGATGAGGTCAAAATAGTGCTATTTTTGTGATGAGCCAAGTGGCAAACATGCAGCAAGCATACCTCTTCCTCCTTGTTTCTGGATTTCCTTCCTCTTGCAGAAATGGACCTGCCTCCATAGGTATCTGCCAGGTTTTGCAGTGTACCCTGTTTGCCATTTAATGGTATCAAATTTAAGGTGGCTGGGGCAGTAAAATTATCTGCTTTATCCAATAACGGTTCACTTATAAGAAACCAAATCCATCAAAGATCTGCAGATGTTCTGAAGTTAACCAATAAACCTTTTTCACTTACATGAAACATATGACAGCAGTAACTAAAAATTCTGAGCAGCCAAAGAGAGAGATAAGAGCTCTAAGAATATAGTTGCTGTCTCCCTTCAATTCTGATTTTCTCATAGAAACTTAAGGTTAGAAAACCTAAATTGTGATGGGTATGAGTTTTCTACATCTGGATTATATAAAAATGGTAGCACAGGGTTGAGATTTCTGCCATTGTTGAGTTAAAAAGTGGAATCTTTTAACGTTCTTAGATTAAGCTTTTTTAACAACGAGTCAAAAATTTTAAAAAGCATTTAAATATACTCATTACACCTAACAAGCTGTGCTAAATGTCTAATACACAGGCAGTATACAGACTTGGTCCATGTGATGTACTCTGTGACTTGTCACCAAAAGGATTTCAACCTTTAAGAAAGTTCTGTACAGAACAGTACAAGAATCATTTGACTTCATGTTTTCTGCTTAGATGAAAATCAATAATACTTTAATTATTTTACTAATGACATACCACTTTTTTTTTTTCTGAATAGGTTAAAAATTCTTTGATTTGTTAGTGCAACATACAATAAAGACAGCAAGCACACAAACATATGATTGACCTTCTGCTCCATAAAATGCCTGGGGCTTGGGCCTTCTCAAGCTTGCGTGCAGAGAACCATCAGTAAGTAAATACTCCAGTGAGGTTATTGACTAAATCCAAATATTCTGGTTAAATAATCTCTCAGACTGAGAAAAATTAATAGCTCAAGGAAATAGCACACCACTGCACTTCAGTGGTTTAGCAATCAGGGGATCAGAGAACAAATTAAGGAATTTTGAGGAAGAGTAGTTTCTATACATTCATAAGGGCCCCATGAATGCTGGTTTCAGCTTGAGCATTAAGCCATAGAAAATGTAAAAGAATATTTTCCATATTCATGTTTTCAGAAAATATTTGGTTTTATTTTTAACTTTTTAATACATGTTCCTGAGCTTTACAAAAGCTTACTGGCGCTATTGAAGGAATTTCCTTGTTCTTGGTTCTAGCACTGAAGTTATTTTAGGTATTTCCATCACTGATGGTGATTTATATCACTGCTCTTAAGAAAGAAACTGGAAGCAAGATTTTTGAGAACTGATTTTCTTTGTAGATTGCTTATTTTACTCATCTGCTACATTAAATTTTGAAAGACCAGGACTCATTTTTGCAATGCCACACAGCTACAGTGAAGTAGCAAATTAGGTCAGCAGCTGTCTTAAAAAACAGATGTCTGTAAGTACCATCAACTCAACTACTGAGTCAAATTTAGACTGCCAGTTGAAAATTAAAATTGACAGCAATTATATTTATAGAAGCTGGGTAAATTAGTGCCAGTCATCAGACAAAAGGCTGACTATTAGTTGATGATTTCTCCTTTCAGATCAACATTGTCCAAACAACAGTCCCATCCCCATATGAGAACAACTGCCAGCTAGTCAAATTAATTTCCTGCACAAATAGAAGGAAGCTGTTGATAATTTCCACTTTCAATGACAAATCCAGAAATGGACTTGGTACTCTGGCCTCAAATTATAAGTCATAAATATCTGGAAGTTACTTTAATTGTTCAGTAACCTCCCTGTTTTATTATGGGAACCATCTAAGATTAAAACATTTAGGCTCACTGAACACATTAGAGAAAACTGAAAAACATTAACATGAATAGTTGGGTATCTTAAATTAACTGATCTCATAAATTCATATCAATGCCAACAAAATCAAGAACAAAATGGAAGCAGTACTGGTACTGCTAACAACTTTACAAGAGGGAATGGTATTAACAGCAACTTGCCCAAGAAGAGGTAGTGACAAGAATTGCTCTTTTATTTTTTTTCAAAATTATTTACTGGTCTTGAAGGTTTTAAAAAAACAGAACCATAGTTTTAGAGAGGAAGACTAATTTTACAACATAAATACTAATCTAAGGATACTTTGCCATGAAAGCAGTGAATCAAAGCACCAAAAATTGCTCACTGTAAGTGAAATAATCCCCGACATTAGGACCTGGCTTTAAATCATCATCTGATTATCAGGTATAACTCAGGAGATGCTGCTATAAATCTGCTGTTGGTCTCATCTCACTGCTACTCCAGCACAGTCAGTTCAATTTCAGCAGCTGACAAAGATAATGTCACTGAATTGCATATGAATAGTGTAGAGAAGCACCCAAGAAGTAAAACCCTCCTTGTTATCAAAACACATAGTCATTTCCAATATATGTTTTAAACAAACTTCCTAAAGGAATAGTGAATTTAGAACCATAAGCATAAACATTTTATGATACTATCTTCTACTTAACTTGTAAAGAGTAAAGGTTTTATAAGATTCAGCATTGACAGATATGGATGAATTCATAATACCTTTTCAATAAGCAGAATGTGTTTCCCTAGCATGCACCACTATGTCTGATCATTAGCTGTATCAATTTAATCAAACTTCATTTTTGGTTCAAGCTATTCTATAACATGAAGTTTAATTTTAACCAAGACTCTAAAGCATAAGCAGAAAAAGAATGTAAAAGAATCTTCTAAAATTGACAATAGCAAGTTAGACACATGCAAACAAAGATAATTTGTTAATAAGCTTGAAGTAATGAGAAATGTACTACATGATTATGTTACGTTTTATCAAAATTAGCAAGAAAATGCAGAAAACTTATCTCCCATTCTCTCTGGTTTTTTCAACACTTAAGGAAAATATTTAGTCAGCATTTCACTTATGATGCTACTTAAAAGACTCACAAAGCATGCTGAAACAGTAATACACACAGGAAGACCAGATTTCATACCATGTGTCCCTGAGCTCGAGCTTTGTTTTCCATGGCTTCTCTCTTTCGTTGCCAGAATTCTTCAACTTGCTTTGCTCTATCTGCAGCTATCCATCCTTTTTGCCTGAGTAATTTCAACACAGCAAGATGAAAGTCTCTGAAATATGACACTGTAAACACACCACCCCCACTGTCCTCCCCCTTGCACTTATTCTAACTAGAACACGCAGGGGAAAAAAGTAACTTTATATGAGTAAGACACCTTCAAAAAATGCCTTTCATCAGTCAAAATACAAGTCACACTTGCACAAAATGGAGGAAAATAAGCTTACTAAAAGTGAGAAGAATTACTAAAAAATAAATCCAAACCACTGCATTGTTGTCCTTCCAGATCCTTGTCATTGAAAGAAAAATGAATGTCAAAACACAGTCTTGGTATGATTGTTTCTGGAAGTGTCTCAGCTTGTTTCATTACTGTTATGATTTGTGAAAAAGAAGATTCCTTCAAGATTTCCCTTCAGAGATGAGCAAGAACTCATCACACGAGCCAATCAGTAAGGTCCTTTCAAGACTGTCCTATATTTGCAGTAAGAGTTTCTGCCACTTAGGGAATTACTACAGTGCTCAGTGTTCTCGCAATTCCTTTTAGAAAATCTTGGGGGACATTTTTTGTTTGTTTTCGAAGGGTCCATGAAGGAATTTTCCTACCCTAGAATTAGTCATAACAAGATGATTGTTTTTTAACAAGTTTCACCCCAGGGCAGGGACCTGCTTGGGAAGACATTTAGTTTACCATAACTGAGCATCCTGCAACTGTCTGAGTACATTTATAATATCACAGAGAAACCAGATTCTGACAAATTCATTAGAAGTAGACCCAGAGAAGTTAAGTACAAAAATAAAACCAAAACACTGAGAAATGGTTTAAGATATTCTACAACTGGTAGAATGATGAGGCCTTTGCAAGGTTCCCTGAACCTCCTTTAACTGAGGACAATTGGGGGTTTGGCAACAGTCAGGAAGAAACTGGAATATGCTGACAGCAATACCCATTAGACTGAGGCACTTAAAAAAAGAATCCTTTTGAAATACAGGAAGCTCTAGTAATTCATAAATAATTAGCACACTAATTAAAATACTCCCATTTTATTATTTTGACCCTTCACCCCTCAATCAAAAAGGAAATGAATTTTTTTCCAGATGCTACAATTCGTTAAAAGGAAGGCAGAGATAAAACCACTTTGACACAATAAAACAAACACTGTTCTAAAAAGGCAAGACAATCCACACAGATGTTACTGGTAAAGAAACAAACACTTGTCAATCCTTGTGTACACATACCTGATTCACCAAAAGATTTTTACTCTACCTTTTAACTACATATGAACTCAATTGGTGGATATGAAATCTGAGTAAAGCCCTGTCATGCAGCTGAAGTCTGCCACACATCATGAACCTTACAGTGTTGGAGGAGAGGTCTTTCCAAAAATACCCAAGACAGTCCTATTTGTCTCAAACTAAATTCACAGGAATGTCCTATCTCACAATTTTATAAAAATGGTTTTTCTTACTCCAAAGATGAGCAACTAATTTTCATAAAACATTTCAACTAGATTTCTTCTGGGCTTCACTTCTACCTGAGACACTGTTGACACTGAATATATTTAGCTTTACAAAAGTTGTAGTACAATGAAAGACTTCAACTTGAAGATTTCTCATCTTCTTCAATATGTGTCCTAAATTGACTACCTTTAACAAAGTTCTTGTTATTTAAATTCTTTCTTTGAGCGGAACATCATGATCACTTGCCTTCAGCAGGAAGAATTAAGTCCAGGATGGAAATACAGCTAGGCTGGCTATGATAATAAAATTGCTTCTCAGTAACATAAAAATTCTTAACGCATTTAAGATGCTAAGAAATAGCACCTCCATTTACAGCTAACAGTAATCCAGTCTATAAAGAGAAAAAAAATCAAATCTCTACCTATTTTGAAACTTCTGGGACAGTGTTTTCATTGAGTGCTTCCAAATTCATGTATTTGAGAAATGCTGAATTGTTTTCTCTTCCCAGTCTGTGTTATTTATTATTTGCAGCACTCTGCTATCGTTTCTCTCCATTTTAAAGCATTTAAAACAGTTAATCCAGGTACAGACAAATATAATCTAATATTTTCAAATGTATGAGTCAAACTGCTTCCTAATCTAGGCAAGAGTTGGGGACTGTGCAAAGCACTGAGAATAAATAGAGGAGGAAATACATTTAACTACTGCTGGCAAAAGATGCCTTCCAGTACTGGGTTGTACCAGGTAGAATTTTAATTATCTCACTACAGTCCAACCTACTATAGGGAATATAAAATATACCTCAGACCTTTCAGAAATGTAATATCAATGTTAAGCACGATGTTATTGCTGCAAATTTTAAAATAGCAAAAAAACCTATAATTGCAAATACATATTATATTAGAACATAAAATTGAATTAATTTAGTTTACAAGAATAAATGGTTTCTTTGGCCACTTCCTTTTTCTCACATTAACTTCTTTTATTTCTTCCTTCATGGAACACATGATTGGCTCTGCAGAAGTTTAAATAATAAAGGAGAAAATCTGTGCCTCTAGGAAAGTCAGTTAGTAATGTTCACAGTACTAAATTTCCAAGAAAATGGTATTTTCCCATTTCCTAGTCACAGCTGCAGACAGAGTTCCTTGGGCAATATTATGAGATCTAAAGGAGAGCAAATAATTTTTTAAGAAGCTATTTGAAAGAGTGAAAACATTAAAAAGAAAATCAGTACTTGCTTACAATCTTTTTATATATAAAAATATCCTATTTACAGTAATTAGACTCAGGTCTTCTAACTCACTATTTGAACACCAAATTAGAGGTTGTACACCATTACAACCCCTGGCATTCACATTGCAATGAAGAAAGCTCCTAGAAGTTTTCCACCAAGAATTCTGGGATCAATCTAGATGCTTTGCAATACTACAGACACTCAGGTGCACAGAAGGCAGGAAGAATAAGATGATGGAAGAAAGAAGCATCTTGTCAGGTAACACAAAAAGTCAAACCATGAACAAAGCAAAGGAGGAGGCTTATGTTGTTATCTGCAACCACATGAAGCCACCAATTTTGTCTGAAATCTACTTTAGGTACAATTGCTTAGTAAACTATTTTTTCCATTATTGGAAAAGCCAAGATCTCCATTGGCTCTAAAAGAATTGTGGTCTGTGAGGGTCTAACACACAAACAGACAGCACAATACCAATGAATAGAAGTGATTCTGAGACATGCTCAACTACTAAATGAAACCAGACACAGAACAAGAATCTAACATGGAGGGACAGATTGACAGATTATCATAGTCCAACCTGTTTGTATTGGCTTGTTTAGACACCTCCTTCAATCTTTTCACTTTTTTCCTAACTGCACCAACATCGGGTAAATGGTGATGACCTGCAGGTCCCTTAGGAACTCCTGGACGTGTTCCAGGTGGAATTCCTCTGTAGATAAATATGTACAGTAACTTTCATTACTTTCATCTAAAGCAGAACACATGTAGCTTCTAATGGAAGGTAGCCATACCTTTCAACAACTCCTCGGTCTTGTAGTTTAGCTCTCAACTTGGCTTCCCTCTCTTCAGCTATTCGGAAGACATTTTCCCTTTGCTGTTGCATCTGGTCAAAAATAGCATGATAGTGTTCGTAGCGTCCTCTGGAAGACACAGGAAAAGGACCAACACCACCTCCACCGACATAATATGGTGCCTGGAAACCAAAAGGGGTAGGGTGGAAATCACAAATCCTGCTTTTAGTAGGCTCTTCCAATTTTTACCTCTTCAGCAAAGTAATAATACTAACATATTCTGCAACAATTATAAATTGGCCCTAGTTTTATCCCTGGCATGCTCCTATTTTAACAAATTACAAGACAGATAATTTTTATTTTTTTTATTAGGAGTCCAGAATAAAACACCACTTTAGCTTCCTTTAAAAATAGTACAGTTATACATGAGTCATCTCTCACACAGTTTGGAAGTCACTGAAAGTGATTGTTGAAGTGTAAACAGAGATAGGTAATATTACATGGCCAAAATCAAACTTTTAGCAAAAAAAAGGGATACATTCCAACTGAAGTAGTAACAAGTGACTTATAGTCAAACACACATTCTTTTTCATGAAGCTGGAAACAGTTGAGCACAGTTTTAAGTTTGCTGAATGGCACTATGTGCAGATTTATCTGAGAACCCCCACTGCCACCCAGCCTGTCACTTTATTTCCATCACTAGACTTGAGATGCTTCTCTACTAAAGCTCAGATCAGGGGAACACCTACCACAAGGCACTGCTCTGTGCAAATTAGACCTGTCATTCTCAAAGCATTAGAATTCCTGCAGAAATTTCAAGTGAAAATAATGAAAAAAATAATGTTTCAAGCAGCAGTGTACAGTAATAGCCAAGGATGGATGCAGAAAATGTGAAACTGGCAAAACAAGGTTAAGGTTGTCAGCACATGCATAAAAATGTTTCCTTTATGCCTGGGGGAAGCAGTCAAACAGCCCATGGTAGTAAATCTGTGGAATTTGTTTCACCTACAGTGTCAATCTACCTTCCAGAGTGGTCTGAAGTATTTAATATAAATTCAGAAGGTGAGTACAGATGTGACAGGTTTAAGACAGCCTGTTTAGAAGTTCTTGAAGACACTGTATCTGACAATGGAATTTATCTCACATTCTGAGTTTCAGTTGTTCAGTACCATCAATGGCTCCCCATAATCCAGATGAGAGTACTACATCAAGGATTTTCTAGGCATTCAAACAAATATGCAGGTAGACTGTTGGTCTGAATAAAAGTAACTATACAAAACTATGATTTCTACAAATAGACGGAAAAGTCTTAACTTTAGACACTATTCAAGGTTTCATGTATCATTATTAGAGTTCAGTTTCCAAAATCTAAAGAAATTCTAGATAATGATCATCATTCTCCAGGCAAATTATATGTTATATGAACAGTCTAGAGAAAAGTTACAGCACTTGCTAGAACCACAAACCAAAGCCAAACACTTGCCACGTTTGTCTCTACTTTTCCTCAGAAACAGGTGCCAGCAATCAGACCAAAAATAAAAGAGGGCAGAATCATGCAGTGCATGACTGTTGTGCCTTTGTAAGAGGCTGTTTGGCTTGTGTTATTGGAAAGCTTGAACAATGCTATTCAACGGCACTGTCAGGGAGTTGCTGGATATAGTCCTTGCATGCTGGAGAAAGGAAAAAGATAATTAAGTCAAGAATATTATAATAGTATATGGAAACCTGAAATGATGACAAACTAGCAGCCTGCAGTATGATTTACACTCAACTACCCAATTTGAAGAAGATATCTCAATGACTTTTCCACCTACCAAGACGTTTTACACCAGTGACACTTGGTGAAAACAAACACAATCACTGGCCTCAGTTTCCCTAGATAATTGAGAATACAGCTAACAAGGCATCTGGAGCTACAACAGAACAGCTCATACACTCACAGTAAAACTGTGAGTTAATCAGAAACACCTGATCAGGAACACACGCAGCTCTGTGTGAGGATGCATGCGTGCCATGTTGTTTGTATGGGAGCTTGTACTGGTGCCTGCCAGCTTGATCTTGAAGGAGAGGAGGACAACATAGGAAGCAAATTACATTTTTTCCTTTTATTTTTCCATTAAATCAGCACTTTGTAGTTTTTAAAGTCTGGTATGCTTAAGTTTGTGTTTATATTTAAGCTTTATTTATAATGATGTGTGGCACACATCCAAAGGTGATATCTATTTTGAAAGGAAATATTTAGTAGGCAGCTACTGAAACCTGGTTGGTGTTTGTGTATTCCTCATTTTTGTACAGAGAATAGTAATAAAACCTCTATCCATTTTGACTTTATTGCTCAAAGCTTGCTTACAAAAACCCTACTGAAGATGTTTACGCCCAGAATTTTCACCACAACAAATCCCTGTGTTTCAATTCACTTTCTATTGTCAGACAGACTTACCATCATACTACTTAAATTCCTATACTGGCTCTGTCTGATACCCAGACCCTGATAATCAACTAAATTGATGACATTACTTTCCAGGACAGTTACGTTTCCACAAAACTATGACATGCCCAAATAGGGAAAAGGAAACAGTCATGGGAATCAGATTAAATTATGTACAAAGTGAATGGCTAAACAGCACACTGCATTAAAAATAATTAGATTTACTCAGAAATTTTTACCCCCCTCCTGAACACCTTATTGATATATAGAAACACTTATGTTGCTAAATTACAAGGAATGTTTAGAAACAAGTATTTAATACTGGGAAAGAGGTCCATTACTATAATATGAAAACCTGTGAAAAAAAAAATTAAGAACAAACTTGAATGTGAAAGAAGCTGCTCATGCATACACTCAGCACAGGAAAAGTAGCAAAAGCAGGTATAGAAATAAGAAAGTGGTGCATGAAAACCATTACTAGCAGAAAGAGAAGAGATTCAGAAATTTAGAAACATTAAAAATGAAAATTGCATGTAATCTCCAAAAGGCCAGGGAGGATCTGTTACAGTCTATCTCAAATTATCCACAAATTTATAATGGACAGCCTCAAGAGTTGACCTCCAAGAGCAAATCCTTCTGAAAAGAGAAGACCATTTCACACAATCAAAGGTGGGGGGGGAGCACACTGCACCACATTTCTGCATCTGCTGCCAACCTTAACACCACTTCCACCTGAACCAAGCACATTCCTCCATCCTTGTTCCCTGGCTCTGTTTATTCGTTCCATCTGAAGGAGAAAACAATACAGGAAAACAAAATTCAAGGAACCACTAAGTAAAAATTGAACTTCACTCTTAACACATTTGAAACATATTTTACCCTTTCTTTTTCCAGTCTTCTCATTTCATCTGCCTTCGGTAAACTGATCTGCAATGTGTAAGGATTAAACACGTTAAGGAACTGGGAAATGAAACTACTGCATGTTCTTACACACCACACCACAAGGTATTTCATGAAAATTTCTATGGGGGAATAAAGAAAAATCTGAAGACTCTTGTCTACCTGCTCTCTCTGGCGCTTTTCTTTTTCAGGCAATTCTAACCTTTTCTTTTTTGAAGGTTCCTGAAAAATAAGCATATAATTTGGTATTTATTACTGAGCCATTACTCTGTCAAGATGGGTTATTGATCCAATTTCTGTCCATGAAGATTAAAAAAAAAAAAAAGAAATCGCTGCTATATAATGTTTGGCAAAAAAAGATGAGGAGGAAAGGTTTGAAAATTGTATTTTGTCATTCTTTCTGTGGACTTGGCTTTTGCTCAGTTTGAAAACAGATGATTTCATGATACTCCAAACATTTTTGCTCCTTTTTTCTACTGGAATAATTTTCATCAATGGGGTTGGAAATGCCTGCATAAAAGGTGAAACTTCGAATCAGACAGCATGATGCCAGAATGAGAGAAAAATTCTATCAGAAAACATATTCTTAATTCACAACTGAGTGTGCACTAAATGGGGTTTAAAATACTTGATATTCAGGAGGTTTGAAGTGAAAAGCACTGCTAAGATATGGGGGTACTTGTTCATCCTGTACTAAAAGTTCTTCAAAACCTGAAGGCAATGATTTTTAAATCTTCTTTGTCTTCATTTTTCTTCTCTGGTAGTATCACTCTTCATTACAATACTTTCTTTATAGAAACTCTTTGAGGGGGCCTAGATATTAAGATTCTCTTTTTTAGATGGTCGTCCTGGGGGTCTTTTGCTTGATACTTCACTTGGTTCCAACTCTTAACAAAGTTTCTTGTTACCTATGACAACACAGTCACCACTGAATACCTGTTAAAGAGGCAGCTATAGTTAACAAAATGTGCTGTTTACTCCAATCTTCTCAAAAAAGCCATCATTACTTTTAAAGCCTTTTTTTCTGACCATACTAGAAGACACAGAGCTGTGAAGCTCTTTCTTTTGACAATATGCAATCCTGTCAAATGGATAATTTAAAATCAAGTATTGCAGATGTTGGAAACCTTTAGAGACTTGTAACAATATAATGTTAATGTAGTATTACTAATTAAAGGAGACAATTGTTACACACTCCTCTGAGAAGCCAGCTAAGAGCTGCAAGCTTAGACTCAGAGAAGAAAATTTATATTGTAATTTGTAGGCACTGTTTCTATCCTGCATCTTAAGGGGGTATCATCACTAGGTACAGCTCACAGAAAGACTGTTCTAAAATAGCATTACTGACTCCTTCCATGGGAGTGGGAAAAGGATATTTCCTCAGTCTCTCCCCTGCCACATTAAGTCTCAGGGTAAGTTGGGTAAGTGCTGGCTGGTGAAACCCATGTCCAAGATCCATAGATGGCTTTGCAACCAAGCCTTAAAACACATAAACCTTGTGATTTCATAAGGGCACACAAGAAGTCTGCACTCTCCCTTTCTTGCTTTTTCAATCTGTGTCTCAAGAGCCAACAAGGCTTGTGTGATCAATGAGCTTCTCTCCAAACCTCTGATAACTGTTGAACTTCACAGATAATTTGTATCTCCAGGACAATTTTCTACCCACCAACAACTTCCACAGATGGATAGAGGTCTTAGTGCTATGTTCCCTGGAGTGCCATGGGAGAAGGGGAAAAAAAACCAAAACAACCAAAATAAACCCCACTACAACAACCATGTTACTTATTCAAAGAAAATCTCAACTAGTTCTCTTGCTGAAGCAGCAGCCTCTTGGTTCTAGTTGTCTGGCATAGCTCAAAACTAGCTGTAGCAAAAACAATTCCTGACTATGAAGCAATTAATGGATTAAAGAGAAAAAATAAAAGTTTGATGTAATCAGGAATACAAAGAAGACAACAGAAAGATTAGAAGTACTCTGTGATAGTATACAGAAAACTTTCTCATTAGATCATGAAATTACATCTGGGAAACTTCTCTTTCAATGACACAGTTTCTCTGCCTAATAACACTTTGTAAAAT
The DNA here is from genome assembly GCF_028769735.1 of Zonotrichia leucophrys gambelii. Classification (NCBI taxonomy): domain Eukaryota; kingdom Metazoa; phylum Chordata; class Aves; order Passeriformes; family Passerellidae; genus Zonotrichia; species Zonotrichia leucophrys. Next base: position 19,093,198 of record NC_088173.1, on the reverse strand, counting down.
GGCTAGAAAAAGTTTGCCTATTTTTAAAAAAAATTGAAATTATTTTGGAACAAAGAAAAAAAGATGCAAAGGTTCCAGTGTCAATGATCTTGGTATACCTGACAGGCTTCCAATACTCCTTTGAGTGGTTAACACCAACAAAGCAAACGAAAACACACAAATGTAATTCAGCCTTGGAATTAAAACCCAAGCCTAAATAGGAGTTTGAAAAAATTACATTACAACCAACTAAACAAACAATCAATAATGAAGCAAGCCAAGCATTTAAACTACTAGTTCTACTTTCTCTGCAGGTGCATGAGGCATGTCCACATACCAAGACATTTTGAAAAGGAAGGCACAGTATTTGAATAAGGTATGAACAAAACAGGCCAATTTAACTAACTTAGCTTCTTACCTGTCTAATTTTAGTCAATGGCTTCTTCTCATTAGGCTTTTTAGGTGCACCACAAGACTTCCTGATAGTTAAAGGCACTCCATATTTTGCAGCAGGTTTGGTAATTTTCTGAGCTGGTGCAACTGAAGTCAGTGTTGGTTCTTGAACTGGTCTTTGAGCTGAAAAGAAGAAAAACCCTACAATGAAAATCCCCTGGTTTTGAGCTACCCAGGCTGGCCAGTGTATGGTATTTCTCTTTCCCAAAGTCTTAGAAAGCAAAACTAGAGAAAAACGGGTGAACCATGTGTCAGGGACCAAAGTTGTGTCTGAGGCCCTGCCATATTTGGTCTGCACTTGTGCACATCCACAAGACAATGAGGAAAACTTTACTGTGTAACTGGGGGAAACTTGACCCTTGAATGAGAAACAATGCATTGGTCCATCAGTGGGAACTTAATCTGTGAGAGAGGAGCAATGCACAATGGAGCTGTTGCTAGCATGGAGGTGGGATCACGAGCCACTCTGGTGTAGCTGGAAAAATTCCACTCCTGAGGAGAAGCCTGGAGCTGTGGGTCTGGGATGGAGGGGTGACAAGGACTGGATGCACACTGTGGATCCAGGGGATGCCCTGAAGGTGCACTGCCTGCCTGGCCCCCTGCATGAGCACCATGCTCTCTCCATGTCCTTTGCCTGCCCAGTGGCTTTGCAGGAACCAGGGGTTGGTATGTATTATTTGCTACTGCTAGCAATAAAGCAAACTTGCTCTGCACTCACAGCTGGGTCTCAGGTTTGGTGTGCATGGGCATCCTCCTGAACCTGTAACAAATTACTAACACTTTGTTCACATAAACTGATGTATTAGCTTGTCTAAGTTTAATGTTTGATAAGAAATAGAAGAAAACAATTCCTGTGCTTTTACTTCTTAATCCTTCAAGCTGTATAACAGACACTTCACTCAGCTGCCTTGCTTAACTGCAGAGTGCTCATGTACACAGGGAAGAGGGCTGCGAATGGAATGGAGAGACAGGCTCTTCCCCACTAACAATGCTGAACTGAAACCTGGAATGCTAATGTCACTCATAGAAGATGAGTTCTAAAAGAGCTTCAATGGCCTTCAGGGATATTGCTTTCCCCATAGAGTTCCTGAACATATACCAATATTGTGGATTTGATTCTGGGTTAGCAGGGCTCTCTTACCACAGAATAGGAGGTCAGCAACACTATCAAAAGATACCAAAGCCCTTGCCAGGGCATCAGATAATTACACAGAAATAAAATACCTGGGAAGGAAATCTAGGGGAAAAAAAAGGCAAACTAATGCAGTAAAATGAAGTAACACCATCTTTGACAGAATTAATCTTTGTTAACACTAGCAGAAATTTTACTGAATTAGACTGAAGCCAGGGCTTTATCTTGGAATCTCTAATGAAGCATCCCACATTTTTTTGGAAGAAATCATACTTCTCATTAGCCATTTTTCATTACTAAGGGATAAAAATAAGTCATACAATCATAGCATATGAATTAGTTCCATTATTTGCAGTCTACACTGTCTCCTTAAATTACAGACCCATAGCTTGTATTTGCATCATTTGTATCCAACATATGTCCAGCTCCCTGGGGGAGGGAAGAAAATTCCTTCTTCTCTCTTTTTTTCCTGAAAATCCTACAGTCAGGTATGAGAGCACACAAAAAAACCCTCATAAAAGAATAAAACTACATACACTATCTGGACAGAGCTGAAAGGAAAAGTAGTGTAGACATCAACTTACCTGGTGAAGCATGTGGTCCAAACTTGTGGAAAATTTTGTGACTGAATTCTTCTGCAATAAGCTAAATGAGTGGAAGAATTAGTCAACAGTACTTGTGACCAAAGCTAGGAATAACTCATTTTCAGACAAGTGTGCCATTAGCAGTAAGCATCTAACTAAGAGCATTCACTGTAAATTACACAAAAATAAATACTCAACTTTATGCACTGAATCTGGTATTACTAGACTCTAGTATTACCAATATGGAGCTGGAGTATTTTCAAACATTTTTGGCATAATTACTCAAGAAATTTTAAAAAGCAATTTAGTCTGACTTATGGGTGGCACGTGTTATCTCATTTATGAACTAGCTAAGAATCTAGGAAAAAAGTTAATGTGAACATCAATACAATTTTTATGCATAATTAATTTCAGATTTCTGAGTAGTTGCCAAAGTTCACCTCAATTTCTCCACAACAGGCCCTCAGGCCATTCCAAATTACAAACAAAAAACGGATTGAAGGGATTCTATACAGCAACAATGCTGAAATAATTGACAGCAGCATTTTATTAAAAGATACATATCTAAACAAATCATCTCAGTAGTGATTCCTCATGCAATAGAAAAACACACAAAACAAAGCACTTCAGAAAATGTCACTTTGGATTTACTTATGGAAACTACAAAACACTTAATAATTTGAGACTTTTCTTTACAGTCCATTGTAAAACTAGTTTTTCCTCAACTGATCCTGTCTATAAGAAAACTATTCTAGGGAAAACTACTACTCTAGTTTTCCATGTAATATACTAACACTAAGATAAAGAAAAAGGAAAGTCCTATGATGTTTTTATTAGCAAAGTTAGAATTAAAACTGACTCCATACCTCTGGTGTGAGAAATTTTTCAACCCGTTTGGCTAAAAAGTTTTTCTCCAATATGGAGTTTACTGATGGTCTATTCCTGGGATTCCTTTTAAATAGCTGGGACAGCAGATTACGTAGGTCGTAGGAGTAATGCATAGAAACAGGAGGAAAAGGCCCAGAGATTATCTTCAGGACCAAGTTCTTCATGTTACCAGCTTCAAACTGTATCACACAAGGAACAGAACAGTTACTCTTATCACCTGTCCTCATGCAAGGCTGCACATACAGATGATGAGGAAACCAAGCTAACAGTGTGCGCCTTCCTTTGCCTCAACACACACATTTTCAAGGCAACACACACATTTTCAAGGCAACACACACATTTTCAAGGTCAACACCAGCAGTTCAAAATAATCTGTTGCCAAGTATCCAAATTAAAATTCCAATTAAAAATACATCACAATACAGGTACTTCATACTATGGAGACGTAATGTTGCTAACAAGTAATTACTTGCCTCCAGATCTAGACTGACAATGATATATAACTAAGGAAAAACATAATTATCTGCTTGATCTCCTCTTCCAAAGGCTTTGAACCACAACATGCCTTCTGCCTTTTTTAGCAAGCCCCCATTACAAATTAGAGAATGTGAGGTATTCACACTCATTCAGGGTGAAATCCAAGGGAATGCTCAGACTTCAGTTTAAGCTCAGTTAACAGAGAACACCTGTTCAATTCCTTTGTACAATAAAAAGAAAACAGTATGTACCACCCAGCTTACAGAAAACAAATTGTTGACATCAATTCCCTGAAATTAAACACTGTCAGCAGTACTGCCACATAAAAGATCAAGCAAGAAGAAATTACAAAAGCTTGAAATGAAATTAAATTCTTATCCCTGGAAAATAGTTCTTTCCATTTTCATGTTGTTACAATCTTTTTCTTTTAACAAAAACAGCTACCAAAAAGCTCCAAACAAAACAAAATCCACAAAAAAATCTGTGAAAGGATAGAAAAAACCCCAAACATTTTCTTCCCTTCCTAACTGAAAAATGCATGATGAAGACATACTCTTCAAACTATAACACACATAGCTAGAAGAAAAAAAAAACTGGAAAAAGGCAACTCTTCCACATTGGGAGTTTTTTATAAGCACTATTTCTGTTCTAAACAGAAATACATTAATCCATCTGCAAAAAGGCAGAATACAAATTCAGATTTTCAATGAAGCTTTCAATGAATTCAAGCTTTTTTGGAATAAAACCTAACCCAACCAACCAAAAATCCCAAACAACAACAACAACAAGATCAAGAAAATCCCCAAACCAACCAACCAAAAAATCCTACAAATGCCCCCACTATTCCTAGTATCCTTTATTATAACACCTAACATTTTTTTCAGCTAATACAATCCATTAAAAACAAAAGTGCCAACAGAGCTGAGAGACTGGCATGCAGTAAAAACATCAATGAAAAGTGTTGCTTGGCACAGAAAGTGGAGATGAAAATGCTGAAGGTAACTTTCAAACAGCTACCATGAAAGCATTTCATCAACTAAAATATATCTGCATGACATCAGAAATAAATTCTGTTTGAAATCACTATTGTATTATAGACACAAAGCTTCTACTCACCGCATGTTTAAGTGTACACATTTCATAGAGAACACAACCAAGGGCCCAGATATCACTAAATCAAAGAGAACACATTATTTTAACACTTAGTTCTAGGTTAACATTTCCAGTTAACTTGTATCTCTGAAGTCTATCTCTGAAGAGGAAAAGGGTGGATTTTTGATTATGCACAAGCTCCCCTCTATGGACTTCTTTGACCCTGCAAAACCCCAATGAAACAAAAATCCTCAAACTAATTCATCAACCAAAATAAGGCCATCCTGAAAATCAGATTATGCTATTTTGGCTTCTGATATAGAACCATCTCAGCCATAGAAATCAGACAAAATACGGACAAAGGCTTTTTTTGTTTAAATATATACATTTGCCTGAGGTCTTGTAATTAAACAAACAAAATCCAAAAAACCCTCATCACCTAATTCAGCAAACACAATTCTCAAAGTCAATTTATTCTGTTTAGCAGCAACTAAACTTACCCTCATTCATTACAGGATTTGGTTACAACACCATGGGATAATAAACCCCATGTATAAGAAATTAAAGGGAAGTAATTGTAGCAATTTTTATCTCTTAAGAAATTAATGGAAATGATGATAAGGCACTCACAGCAACGAATGCAACAGCTTGGTATGGTGGAAGGGTAACTTACTAACATTTAATTATTACATTAATTACACTGGGAACACTGTTACCAGGCTCAGGCCGCTGCCAGGGCAGCAAAGGTGTAAGTGAGGCATCTGGAGCAAGCTGAGCTCCCCCTGTATGCACATCACATGGGCAGATAATCAAATTGCTGTGTTTCATCCTTAACAGAGTTTCACTTTGGTAGCGCATAAACAAAGGCAGTACAACCACTGTGCAGACAGGCCAAAGTAGAGCCCCAATTAAGAACACAACTAGATTAGAGCTTGGAGCATTAAGCTAAGTCATCTCTCCATGACATTGCTTTCTACTTCAGGGAAGCTCAGTACCTACTTGGGTAAGAGACAAACTAATAGATGCTCACCATCATTTGACTAGAACAGCTTTAAATTCATAAAAGAGCTTATTTTTTTTCTTTTTACTAAAGATGTTTAATAAAATCCTTACTATACCTTTTATTGTTGTAAGGCTTGTTCTGACATATTTCAGGTGACAAATAGTACGGTGTTCCTATGCAAGTGCGTGCCAGCTCTGCAGTACTGAGACAAAAATAAGGATAGATGTTAACTGGTTAACTCACATGAAGCACACAGGTTGTGTTTTCCTTGATCAAAGCAATTTAAATTAAGTCAGAGGAAAAACAGTATCAAAAAGGAGTTACCTGTTCAGAACTCTGGCAATTCCGAAATCTCCCAGCTGTATTGTTCCATCTTTGGTTAAAAATATATTCTTGACATAGAAATGTTAAGAAGTCTGTTAATTAAAATATTCATACAATTGCACACTTTTTGTTCTCTACATGTTTTGAGAAGAAGAAAGTTTTTTACCATTTAATCCCCCTGAAGTCATTGCTACTTACTGCTATGGAACACCAGACTTATATAACTCCTACTTCATTAATATGAGAAAACACTACTTCACACTGTCAAACATAATCTTTGCTGTCCCCACACATAAATACATGAGTAACACCTGTAGCTTCACCTCACAGCCTCATCTGTTTGTACAAATACATAAATCTCCTGCAGACTGAAGAAATGTTTCCAGTATTAGAAATATTTCCATAAACAAAGTAGGAAGATTTGAATGCAATCACTTTGTAAGACAATTCAGTTGAAAAACAGCCACCTACATACCTGTGACTTTATGTCCCGATGCAAGATTTTTCTATCATGTATGTGTTTTAGTGCTAAACAGATTTGTACAAACCAATCCAGAATCTATTAATAAAAGAAAATGCAACATCAACTTCATCATTTATCTAAAAACTTCCCTTTTACGAGATATTATCAAATCAGACTTATAATTATAACTGGATTTTACCCTCCTCCCCCTCTTACCCGCTTCATTTATACCAAAGAATAATTAAAAACTTAATAGTACTGTCTCTATAATGCAAACCTTTTAATGAAGAATGCTTATTACCCAAATTTGATATTAAGCTTGAGACTACTATTTTCATTACCTATTATAAACCTAGCAGAGGGATGCAACATGGATCTGATTGGCTAAAATGCCTAAGATGTGGAACTTGCAAATTAAAATATTGCACTTTTGCTGTAGCCAATATAAGTCTTCTGGCACTCAGTTAATCGACCAAGAGTCCCAGGAAGCCTACTGATGCTCTCAGAAACTTATTTTACTTATAGTAATTCTGTGTGTCTTAAAAGAAAAATTTTACAAAGTAGACTTTGATGAGAAAAGCAACAAACATCTAACTTGAAGATTATGAATAAGCCAAAAACGCCCTTTTTTGGGTAAATTTGCAAAAAATCATAATTCAAGAAGTGATTAATGACAAGAACTTTGCCAGGTGAGTAGTAGTTTTATATTCACTACTTAGAAGTACATACATGACAAAATTGTACTATAATGCAAGACAATTTTCACTTTTCCATTTGAAGTCCTTCTTGTAAAAAGTGAGATCAAATTAGAAAATTAAAAGTTTTACAAATTATATCCCAAATGCTTCATATACTACTAAGACTTTCCAATCCCAGGTAAACTGAGATTCTACAGGACACAGACAGAAAAGCATAGAAACAATTTATAAACAAAGAAACATATAAGTCCTAACAAAAAATCCACCCTGAATCCTACATAGTTTATTTTTACTTAATTTAATCAAATCTGTACTTAGAATCCTCTCATTTATTCCAAGCTACATCACTTCTCTTTCACTAAAAATTACTTTATAACCAGTTTAGTGGCAAAATAAAATATATTGGAAATGTATCAGCAGAAGATTAAATTTTTATTACTGGCAAAATGAACTTTTGAATGATGCCAACTCCATATTTCCATATTTCATAGTATTATACTCAGAAAGTATATTATTTTATACTTATGACACATGAAAATCAGTATTATGATACAAAAATCCTATGCCACTACATCTTAAAAAACTTTAAAAATTATTTCAGAGGTTTAAGGATATTCATGTTGTCTTTCGGTATTTTTCATGTCTCAGATTTGGTTGACTTCACAAGAGATCCAACTTCTAAAAGCATCTTACACATAGAGACAAAATCTCAAGTAACATACCCAGGACTTCCAACCATAATTTCTTTCTGTCTTTTTTTTTCTTTGTGCAGTTGTTTTTTTTTTTGTCTGTGTTTTGGTTTGATTTTACTTTTTAATGATAGTACATTGACCAACAGCAACAAGAATGACTGTGTGAGAATCTCCTTTTAGATTAAGCAACCACACCTATAACCTGCACCAAAATAATTTCAAATTCATGAAAAAGTATCCTGCAACAAACACTACAACAGCAGTTTGCTGTTACCTGATCTTCAGAGAACAGGATTCCTTTCTGGGCATTTATCTTTTTAAATAGATCTCCTCCTTCACAGTAATCCATCACTATGTACAGACAACCATTTTCTGAAAAGTAAAAGACAAAGTAACTCAAAAAGACAAAAGCAAGACTCTTCTTTACTTAACTTTCTAAATATCTTTACACAGTCACAGAAAAAGCAACAAAAAATTTACTTTTTCACATGCAGCTTTAGATGTAATTTATTAGTCTATTTTTTCAAACTTCAAGCAAAAATATGTTTATTATTTTGAGTTTCAAAACCTAATTTTTCCATTTTGGTAACACTAGACTATTTTGATAGGGAGGGAGAAGAATTACATGTACTGAACCAATGTCCCAACATGGTGCTCAAAACCACTATGAAATTAAGGGTGTCATTTTATGAACGCAATATAAAACCAATCTTTAAACTTTTTTCAAACATCCTATAGATCCCCCTACCCTAAATGGATCTTATGTTGCCTCTATTTGCCTTCTTCTTTCTTGGAATTTTACCTGGACTTGCCAGAACATGACAGCCATTAGCTTTCATACTAGACATGCAGTTTATTTCAGTCTGAAGAACAGTAAGAGAACCTCCAGCAAACAATGAGAGATGGAAACAATTATTTTCTCTTTTTTGAATGAAATCTCAGGAAACTTCAAAAATCCCATGCAAGTTTTCAGTAGGAGGTATGAACAAACATAATACATTTCATTCAAAGTTATGGTTTTTCCAGTTACGGATGAAAATACAGATTAGGCAGAAGCAAACTGCAAGTTACCAAAAGCGTAAGAACTACACTACTCACATACTAGGCATGATTTTGAGAAGAGATGAATAACTGCAGAAAATCAGTCACATGCTGGTCAAAGGAAAAAGAACCCCTATTTTATGAAAAAGTTATTCACAACATTTAAAAACCTTTGAATTAAAACAAATTGAATCATCTAAGTCACTTAAACTTCACTCCCATAAAATGCTTCTGAAATCTGCCTTTCAAAACATCAAACTCTTAAAGTTTCTCTGTTTGGGTATTTTATTATCATCTTTAATTAGTGTAATTTTAAAAGATGATTCTAAGAGTCTAGATTTCTTGCACATCTATTGCAGAAATAATTTTCTTCTGTGAACTTTATATTCAATGTATTCAAAGTCAACGTGTTCTGGCAATAAAGATGCAACACAAATTCTTGTGTATTATGGATTACAGGATCTACCTTGTAAGAAAAAAGCAGTCTTAAAGAACAGCCCTCTACCACAAGGAAGAAAGCAGTGTGTATTTATAAACCTGAAGTGTGGCTGTGTAATATGATTATGTCACAAAAATCTAATTTAATGAAAAGACAAAGTGAAAGCCCTAGGCAAAAGACATAAGAAAGTCAGCAGAAAGGAAGGAAAGAAGAGACCAAAATCTCTAAATAGCAGTTGAAATAATATTTAGGGGCTTTTAATAATATTTAACTTTTACATTAGGCTTTTGGAATCTTTTTTCTGTTGTGCCCATTTCCCAAGACATTCACTGTGAAGACAATGTAGAATTATATTTCTCCTTCCTTCATTGCCTGATGAAGTAAACAGCCCCATCTATTTTCCCAGCTCTGAAAGCAATTATATGGTTGCAGTTACTGAAGACTACATTCTAAGACAACAGACTTGGACATAAAACTGCTCTTGCTAAGTTATCAATATCCAAATTTAGACTGTAATTTAACCTACACAAATTTAACCTACACAAGCATTCCAGTTGCTAGGGTATATTCAAGGAGACTTATGCTCTGGAGAAACAAGAGAATATCTTTCATTTAAGTATCAACCAAAACCAATACTATATAAGGTATAGTCATGAATATTTGTTTATTTGTTCCCCTTTTTCCTGAATTACAAATTCAGGAAAATTATTTTTAAACGTGGATGGGGATTCTGAAAAAAATATGGAAAATAACTGAAGTAAGTAATAAAGGTATGAAAAATACCAATGAAAGAGAGAAAACTCCCTGACTTTTAGACTATGTGCAGTAAGAAGTGCACAGAGTCACTCACGTTACTTCAGGTTTTACAGTATTAGTTCACCTTACCTTCAAATGACTCCCTATACAGGACAATATTTGGGTGTTTCATGTTAGCCAAAACAGCAACTTCTCTCCTTGATTCTTCTCTCTCCTTATGTGACATCTTCAGAAGGAAAATAATGATTTGTGAGAACAGAAGTACAAAAAGAACGGCTCAGGAATTTATTAATACCAATTGCTTGCCTTAGAGATGTTTATTTCTTTAATGACATACTGCTGGCCATTTTCTTTAGCTCTGACAAGTATTGCTTTCCCAAAGGATCCTTCTCCAATCTTCCGTACTTTGATATATTTATCCATAGTTCTCCTCCTAAGGCATCCTTACTTGAGTACTGGAAAAACAAACCAGCAAACACAAAAAAGCCATGAGCATATTTAATTAGGAGTACTTAGTGATTTAACCTGATCATGGTATTTTTCTCTAACTCAAAAGGTTGGTCCATTTGTCTCTTCAGTTGATTTTCTCTAAATCATCTACTCTTAGTCTCAACTCTGTTTTGGTACAGTTGGCTCATTTGGGCCAACAAGGGCTGCATAACTAAAACCCTGTTCCATCCTTCATTTTGACTAAAAAGGATCTGTTTTGTCTTAAAATAAACCAGTGCAATCAGTGCCAAGGCTTCTGATTCAACTGGCACAAAAACATCATAGAGCTATAGCACCTGATTAAAAATGTTTAGTTCAACTTTGTTCAACTTCAAATACTTTGGTAAAAACAGGACACTAGGGAGCTGCAAGCAGAAGCTATGGCAATATATAGAAGCGTCAGAACAGCACAGTGAAAGGGCAAAACAAAGACCAAAGTGACAAATATCCAAGCAAATTCACAGAAGACTAAAAGATTATATTTTTTAAAGAAAAAGAGCTTCCATAACCCGAGAAAGTTTCTATAAGCTGAAAAAGACAAAAGTGTCCTAGGATGTTCTTCACTTAAGCCTCACTTGCAAGAACTAATAGCATTTCTGCTTTCCTGTAGCCAGCTTCCTTCCAACAGGAGATCCTAGTAGCTTAGAGTCAAACTTCACACACACCACAGGTCTCACAATCAGGGTCTCTCCTCAATTTGAGGGTTTTTTTAAAATAGAATTACCATGTACTAGACACGGATGCTGCTTAACAGGATCTATACTATGAAAGGAGACCAAAATGAATAAGCCTGATAAGCATAGCAAGACAAAACAAGAGAGATCTAAAGTAATCTCTTCTGCAAAAGAGGAGATGCAAAGCTTACTAAGGCTAAGCATAACTACCAGGAAAGTAAAAAGTTAAAATTACAGGCCTGCAGTGTTTTGGTAAGGTTGTTTTTTTATTTTCTAACAGCACATAAAGATAGTTTAATACGAAGTTGCACTTCTAAACATAAGAAGGTCTTGGTATTAACTTCAATATTCTCTTTCAGGCAACAGTAAAAGCATAGCAGGTGGGATACAACTTGAACTGTGCATGACTCTGCTGAAGTTCTCTTCCTACTCTACTTTATGAAATAACCAGAGTTGCTCTACAGTTGAAACAGCTGCATTAGGCGTAGCTTAGGGCTGCCTCTGCATGCTGCTCTGCTCCGTGCCACTACAAATGGGCAGTACCCAGCCTTTGGGCGATTGTCACAGTTCAGTCAAAGGGGTGTATCATCTTCCATGAGTTAGATGGCTTATTTTCACATGTGGCAAGGGAAAAACAGGCGTCCAGAGGAAGGGCATCAGCGCTGACAGGGCGGTGTCTTTTCAAGCCCAGGGCAGCAAGTCAGTTTATCGGACACGCAGGAGAGCGGCGCAAGTCACACCCGAGGCAGCCCGCCCGACCGGAGCGCACGGCCAGGCCCGGGCCGGGATGGGCCGCGCTCCGCAGCGGGCCCCGCCAGGCCGCCGCCCCCGCACAGCCAGAGCAAGCCCAGCACCGGGGCGAGAGGCTCGGCTAGGAATAGCCAGCCCCAGGGCGGCTGGAAGAGGCCACCCGGTACCTGCCCGGCTCCCAGCGGGGCAGGGCAGCCCGGCCCGGCCCCACCCCGCCTCTGCTTTCCCCGCGCCCGGGGCCCCACCCCGCCATACCTGCCCGCCGCGGCCGCGACTGCCCAACCTGGCCTCGCGCCCGGCAAGGCCACGCCCCCATCCGCCCTTATTGGCGGCCCCGCCCCGCAGTTCGGCACCTATTGGGCGAGCCCGCACCGGGGCGGGGCCGCGGCCCTGCCCGCGTTAGCGGCACTTCACCCTGGTAACGCGCGGCCGCGGTCACGTGACGGGCGGGGCGCGCGCGGGCGTCAGCGTTTTTGGGGGAAACCCCCCCCAAAACAGCCACGAGTGTTTCAGCAACGAGCCGCGACCCACAGCGCCGTCCAGCCCGGCTCCGGCGGTACGTGTCTGCCCCAGGACAGCCCCGGGGCGGGGCTCCGGGGGCAAGCGTGCCGCGGCGGGGCTGAGCGCAGCGCTTACCGGGGAGGGTCGGGCTGCACCTGTGGCTCCTCCGTTCCCGACTCCAAAGCGCGCCTTAGTGGCACCTATGGGCAAAGAGCCTCGCGCCTCCTCAGTCCGAGTGCCACAGGGCACGGCGCCCTGCGGGCTCGTTAGCCTCGCACGTAAGCGGACCAGCGGGCATTTTCCTTAGGGAAAGAAAAAAAAAAATCCACCCCTTGACTTGACACGTTTTGGTGGAAGTTGCATTCGCAGTGTGTTAAGTGGACCCCAGACTGGCCTCAGCACCTCGGCTGGCAGTACCCAGGAGCTCCGTGCTCAGCCCGACACCTGCGTTTTCTCCGCAGGTAAAACCCTCAGGCTCTCGGGCCTCCGCAGCGCCTGGAATTTAGGCGCGCCGGAGTTTAGCCCGAAGCCGAAGGATGCCGCGATGTCCCCGGCTTCACTCTGCCTCCTTTACCTGGGAAACCGCCTCCACCCCGTTCTGAAGCGCGGGGCTGTCCTACCTCCCCCTGGGCCCTCAACCCGCCCTCGCAGCGAGGGCGCCCGGCACGGGCCCCTCCCGGGCCTCGGGGAAGCCGCGCCCCTCCGGGAGGGCGGGAGCGGGGCCGGACCCGCGCCGGGCGGACCGCGGGAAGCAGAATCAGCAGTGACGGCGATGCTGACCCCGGGGGCCCGACGGGCGCCGATTCTGCGCGCTGGCAATCCCCGCCCTCCCCGGGCCGAGGGGGCGGTGCCGGGCGGCGGAGCGGCCGCGGGTCCGGGGGCTGCGCCCGTGTCCCGCTGGCGCTCGCAGGGAGGATGAGCCAGCGCCTCCCCGGGGATCAGCGGGCGGCGCCGCCCGCGCAGGTACGGGCAGCGGCGGGGCGGGGCGGGCTCGGGCTCCCCGCGGCCCGGGGACACGGCAGGGCAGCGAGCGGGGCCGAGGCGGCGGGAGGAGGGGAGCGGGCACCTCCGCCCGCCCAGCGGGGCGGCTCCGGCCGGCCGGGGCTGGGAAGGGACGGACGCGGTGGCTCCTCGCGTGCCCCTCACCTCGTCCGTGTGCCTGCCCCGAAAGGCCGGGATGAGGTGGGGAATGCCCCGTGTGTTTACCCAGTGTAAACACAGCCTGTTTGCACCGTGTCACCCCATCCCGGTGTTTTTTCGGGCAGCATCGGGAAAGCGGGGGGCTCTGCGGCTGGCAGTGTCCAGGGTCTGCTCCCCAGGATTATTCTGCATGAGTTACTCGCTTTATGTCGGCTCACGGGTTTGGCTAGTAGGGCCGCTCTTAGACAAGGGAGAGAGGTCATAGGCTCTTGTTGGCAGCCTCATAATTATATGGGCGTGCAGGTCGCTGAGGTTAAAACTGAATATTGAGTGCTTTCTTTATATTATCTTCCTTACTTGACCAAAGTTCTTCCCTGACCTAGCCAGTACCGTGGAAATGGCTGTCAAACAAGTGTGTATCAATTCTTGCTTGAAATGAATGGCTGTGAATGTGACAGTGGAAAATCGTGTGCTGATAGTGAACTATGTTCTGTGTAGTGTAGTAAATTTGCTGTGTCACACTTTAAAGTACTAAACTAGGTAAAATAGGGCCTTACAACCAAATTTAAAATGTTTCTGGGTCTAACCTATGTTGGAATAGATGCTTAAATATTTTTGGCAACCTACTGGTAAATGGTAATCATTTGGGCGTGAGGACTTGCACCTCATTTTTGAGGTTGTGGGACCTCTAAAGCTTCTGGTGCTGAGTTTGTGGAAGAAATTGTCAGGTGAATGTGTGCCTTTTGCTTTTAGATGCTTTTCTTTTTGGTGGACCTGTGAAGGGGTTTATTTTCAGTATCCCTTAGCAACAGAGATACTTTGCAGATACAGCTATTTGACTGAAGGATGTGTTGGTATGACAGATTTGAAAGCAGATAGTCATCAAAACTGTTTCTCTATTTAAGGAAATGTCAATATGCTGTAATGTAAAATTTTAAAAAATATTTGTGCATTATAGGAAACATACCTTTGTGAAGAATAATAAAAGAGAACCACCAGCTGTCGCTACCACTTTTGCTAAAATAAGTCTTTCACTAACTACTGCAAAATTGATATCTCTTTGACTGGCAAGCAGGTGTAAACTTGCTGCAAAGTTGTCAGAGTGGGAAGGACTCCTGCTCTGGGAAAACTACACGTAGCTTGAAACTTAGAGCTTGAAACACAATGACTCTGCATCTCTCTGCAACACATGAAAACAGAATTTACATGGTGTTCAGAAAAATGGAGCTTGTTTCTCGTTTACTTCTGTTTAGTATTGGTTTGTGGTATGTCATTCCTAAAAATTCTTTGCCTGATAATGGTAGATGTTATACAGAATGTGTATTGTATGTTTCTAGAAACACATTTTACTTGTTGTATTCCAAGGTTTTCTTTGCCCAAAATTTTTAAAGTGCCCTCTTTGAGTCGTTTACTATTCCACTGTTCTCTCTGTGGTGCAAACTTTCAAGTTAGAGTAATCCTGGGTAAAATTCCCCCCCTTCCTCCCTCTTCTCCCCTTGTAGTAAGAACAAGCCTATCCAAATTCTTGACCAGGAAAGACACTTGAAGCTGTTGGCCTTTGCTCTTTGTGACTGCATTGCCCTGAACCACTTTATTTTATGAATTTGTCATCGTTTTTCTCATGACCATGTTTATACTTCCTGTTGTGGTCTCTTGCACACAAACATTTGTAGCAAATTGGTGTTTGAGTAACTTGTGAGTGAAAAGCCACTGTGCTGGTTATTCTGTGAACAAGTGGGTCTGGCTGTGTTGTATATCTTCTGTTCACTGAATGTGCAGTTTGGCTTTCCCCCTCACACACACTTTGCTTTGGGATCTGTGTGTGTGTGTCTTACATTGAACAGCAGAGTTGCATTCCTTGAGTGTGAGCACTAAAGCTGGGACAACTGTTCCAAGTTCACAATCATTGCCAAAAGGCATTCTAGGAACATTGTGATAGTTTCTTCCTGCTCTTATTTAGCTGACTTCATATGCACGTGAATAGGTGTAACTGTACAGATCAAGATTTCAGGGTAAAGTCTTATAATAATTTGGCAGTAGGGGTATTTTTAACTTGGTCATAAATTAAAAAAGTAGAGTAGAAGCTCGACTGCTGAAGAGATTTGTGCCAGAAGTAATCGTGCCAATTTGAGTTAATTTCCTAATTCTCAGACTATTTTGCATGTTCCTAAATTTCCTGCTTTGGCACCTTGAGAGCAGCAGTAACCCAATAAACTCCAAAAGTTGTCAGCAGTGGCAGTGATCATGTGCATGGAACTGTTTTTGTTCTCTCCCTGCTTATTTTCCCAAAACTAAGATTTCAGCTTAATGCCTGTGAGCAAGTTCCCAGTTCTGCCCTCGTCGTTGCAGTTGTTCCCTTATGTCAGAACTTCAAAGTGCAGGTTCTGTGTTGTCTGACTTGCCAAAGCTGTCCAGGTGTCAGCTCAGCTTTTTGCTGTGCTGGTGGACGAGGAGGCTCTGCAATACAGTACTTTGTGCTTGTGTATATGCCAAGCTTTGCAAACTGAAGATGCTCAGAATAGTAGAAAGTTGACAATTACAAATTTTTAGAGTTAACTTGAAGCTTGTGTTTTGATTTTTGGAAGCCTTTATGAAAAGTCAGCTGAGAGAATAAAGTCTAGACAGAACAATACTCATTTAAATTGACTGTGATGAGGGCTGTAAACAGATTTTTTTTCTGCTGGAAAATGTGCTGGGCTTTAGAAACATAAAAACTGAAAAATGTAAATTGTTGAGATAGTCATTAATAAATACTAATGAAATGAATAGATACTTAATGAACTGATATTTTTTATTATTGGAGAAGGAAGTTAATGAAGTAATTCATAGGCTTCGTGCATAATAGAAAGAATTCTAAGCAAAACTGTTAAAGTGGTTATGAATCTGTTTACATCTGGAGTACCCTTATTAGCTTGTATTATGTACTAGGTAGTCTTGAGTATATATTCCTGGAAATGTAAAGAAAAGAATTTATAACTTCATAGTGGGTACCAGCAGTTACTTTTAATAACTTGCAAAGAGCGTAGTCTGCAGTCAGGTATTTTCCCCTTGAACTTTCTAGGCATTCAGCTGTTTTGTTTGTTAAGCATTTTCCTTAGGCTTTCTAGTTACAGGATTAGATTATGCTTACTTCGTGGGGCTAAGGAGGACTAGTAAATGAAAAAGTGACTTAACTTCAGTCCTGAAGCACAGACCCTTTGATAAAAATAACCTTTGCTTAAGGTTAAATAACCTTTGTTATTTTTTCTCCTTATTTTTTATATATTTTGATAATTTTCTCTAAAAATTGCAGAGGAGCTGAAGTACTCAAATGTGTATTTAGCATGTTCATACTGCAATAAGTACAATGAAGAAATGTTTCCTAATTGAAATAGTAAAAATGGCATTTCACTTCAGTACTTTGTTTAAATTCCAGATTGAGCTACTGGGGTGATTTAATATTTTGACATCCTGCCAGTTTAAATTCAAGTACTTGTTTTCCTGAAAGATAAGTTTTTGTTTGAGTTCCTTCCACTTTTATCTCCAAATTATGTTCTCTGCCAGATTTCTTGGATTTTGATGTGTTATCTGCAGTTTTTGATCTACTGCAGCTTTTTCCCCTGAGTTTTCCGCTTCTAATTTGTGTCATGTATATGATGGGAAAAAAAATCTGTTCTCCATATGCTTCCAAACACAGTCATTTTCCGATTTTGAAAACTGAATCTACAGATTTCCAGAGTATATCTAGGAAAGAAAATTGAAGATTTCTCTAACTGTTATTTGACGTTTTTGCTTCTAGTCTTGCAGACAATTTTGTGTTACTGTCACTCTTACAGACTTAGCAGTTTTCATTTGCTTTGTGCTGAGACACGAATATTCTTTTAACTTAGGCAGTAAAGCTTCTAAGACATCTGAGAAGACCTAACAATCTGTGCACTAAGTGCTTATGCCATTACCACAGTTAGAAAAATCTCAGTTTTTATTCCTAAGAAATTTTAAAGAATGTTTCTTTTCTTTGGATAGGTAGAGGATGGATTATTTTTAATAAATTTGATCTATGAACTCAGTGAACTGACCTCATATCTGTGGTTATATAACAACACATATAGGATAACTCACCTTCTTTGCAGTCTGTTAGTTGAAAGCGTTTTAGTAAACTACAGGTGATTTTTTTTTTTGTAATATTAAAAATCTCTCATGAACCCAATTTCTTTTTTTCCTCATAAAATACCCACCATGAGTCTTTGTTTTTAACTTGATAGCTCTACTGAGCAGTAATTTTCTCTCCAGACACTCCTGCCAGAAACTTGTCTGCCATTTGTAGACCCTGATGAAATACAGATAATTTTGGCAATGCCCTTGCCAACGTTTCAACTAGGTTTTACAGCTGGAGAGAAGAGTATTCAAGTAAGGGCAGCTTGCTGTGCATTCTGAACTGCTAACACACTTGATTTAGGAAATCCTTTGCTTTGGTGCCATTTGTTAATCTTAACTACCTTTTGATTTTTTTTTTCTATCTTCTTTAGTTAGAATATCTGTTTTTATTAAAAAGCTGGAACAGGCTATTAACAGTCTTGTTTATTAACATCAGAGGTTCACAGGTCTCTCTGAAAAGATTTCTATGTTTATTTCATCATTTGAAAATTACCACAATGGCCACCAGTAATGGTTGGGAGAGCTGTTTTTAAAAAAATGAGGTGGCTCCTGTGCAGTCAAGCAAAGGATCAGCCATGAGCAGAGCCAGGTGTTGATCACCGATCAGTCCCTCCTCACCTCTTACCACTGTTGCTTGAGAGGATCCCGAGCAGGAAGCAAAGTAAGTCTGTTGTCAGCACTCCTGGCCTTGAGGTTTAAATAACTGTACTTACTGCATCTGTCACTTTATCACTCTGCTACTGTGATGTCTCTCCCTTAATGGGAAGGAAGCACTCAAGATTCATAAATGCTCGTAGTCAAAAGGAACAACAAAAGTCAGAGAGTCTGCAAACAATCAGAGAGTTTTGTTAGTGCCTTACACACTTGGCATGAAAGTTGCAGTGTTAGTCTGTGTAAGTGCATGGCACTGGGTTTTGGATAAAGGGATAGGGTGAAAGAGAAGAGAGAAAAAGAGATCACTAGTCCAGCGTCAGTACAGCTGATGAGATGTCCAAGGTCCTGGGGGCACTCCTGGGCTTGCTGGGGTTACTTATGAATAGATAGGTTTTCTCACCAGGAAGGCAGGTTTCTTGTTTTCTGTGCAAATTACCCATTGTGTGCAGTCCATTTGTTCAGACCTTTCTGGAAATGGGCTGGAGAGCTTCAGGGGTCTGGGATAGTGTTGATCCCTCTGCACAGTCCGTGCCCACACCTCGGGCACATTCCTGTGCTTGCGCTGTACTGTGTTGTGCCCCTCTGTCAGAACGAGACCGAGGATGTTTGTCCTGAGGGAGTGCTGCCCTAGCTCTGCATGGCCCCTTCTCCAGCCAAGCTTCTTATTTCTCATGTCAGTACCAACAATTGTCTGTTATTACCAGCAGTCCCTGGCTGGCTCCACAGCCATCCAGTTATCACTGTTTGAGACATACACATTAGCCCCTTATCTTCTGGGATTCAACAGTTGCACAAGCCAAGAGGAGTGCCCAGCCTTTTTAGTTTCTGGTGACCAAAGGGTTGTCACTTTTGACAGAGGACAAGGGATGTGTTCCTGTTTACCTGGTGTTTTTTTCACTCCTTTGAAGCTGGAAATGTGTTAGAAGGGAGAGTAAGGACCAAGAACCACCAGGGGTCCCCACAAGATTTCACAAGTAGTGGTCCTGTGCCTGTGCTGTGTTTTGGAGAGCTCTATAGGATTTTTTCCTTAATCTCATGGGCTTTATTGTGTCTCTAAAGAAATTTTAATACAGACCTTAAAAATCGGTGGTTGCTGCTGTTATTGAGAAGATGCTTGGAGTAAAGCTGAGGATAGTGGTGCTTTTTCACATTCCAATTTGACTGTCCTGAACAATATTGAACTAGAGCGAAATTGTCTGAAGGATTCTCAACTCAGGTGTAACCCTGAGTTTACGAATCTGTGCACATAGTTAGGGACTGCTCAGTACATTTTTCTGATAACTTGAAGAAAAGTAGTATGATTAACGAGATTTCTGGTGATGTGTAAAAGCTCTGCTCCATTTTATAACCCTCAGATGACTTCAACACAAGTCCACATTAAAAAGGAGCAAAAGCCTTTAAAAACAGTAAAGAAACACTGCTGTAGTGTTTCTTTAGTCTTTAGTCTTTTCATCAAACTGAAAATTACCTAAGATTCAACAAACAGAAGTTATATTGTCTGCAATGGAAACTGCAGTCATAGTTCCTGCCCTTCAAAAGAGGAGGATGGGTTTTACCTTTGATTTGTCTTAACGAGTTGCAATGTTATTTCTCATCTGAATATGATCACAGAAGGGACACCAGAGATTTTTTTTTTTTTTTTTTTTTTTTTTTTTTTTTTTTTTTTTTTGTTGAGGGAACTCTTGGTCTTTTCTTTCTTGGACTGAATATTTATACCTGTAGGTACTGACCCATTGGTTTAGAAATTAGTACTGTATCTTTCATGTACTTTAGGCTTGCTCCAAAGCAGCAGCCATGGACACAGTTGTTTACTGTGATTTGCTAAGGACCAGTACCTGCCTGTGGAGCTGAAGCTTTTGAGTCATACTTGCTTTCATACTTAGTTCAGGTTCATGCTAAGGGATGATATGGTTAGCTTTTTGTTTTCTCTTCTCTCCTTTTTAAACTCTTGGCTGAAAACCCCTCCCAGACTTGACCACTCATGGCTGCTTTGGTTGAATGCTGTTAAAGTATTCACATTAGTAACTTGGTAAATGTGAAATGCCATTAAAAAGTACTCCCATTAGTGACTGGGTGTGAAAGAAGCAATGCCTTCCATCAGGTAGGCTGATATCTTTGTACCAGTGGGTATAATTCTTCAGCTGTCACAATATGGGTAGCCATAATCTTCCTGGTTATGACATTTTAGGGAGTGGAGATGCAGTGGTTTTGAATAATTTATACAAACTAAAGTCAATGCCCTTAATGTTTGTCATCATATGACCAGGAGCATGAGTTTGCTATTCATCCGGTGATTTTATACTCTCAGGTTTTAGTTGGTTTCTTGTTGACTACCTTTTTTTTCTTTTTTTCTTTTTTTTTTTTTAAGCTAGAGGAGATAAAAAGAAGTATCAAAATGAGTATTTATTATAGGTTCTGCTTTTGTGAAGATCAGGTCTATGGTGATGATATTCTCTACTGGTATTTGTCATAAAAATGAAGAAAGTTTTCAGGCTGTTGTTATATTGTTTTTAACTAAGATTGTTAAGATTCAGTAGAACACAAATATGAATACTGAGAGGTTTTGTTGCAGTTTTAAAGCTAAGACTGTGCTTTACAAATATTATCTTTTCATGTGGTTGTCTATGTTCTGTTCATATTTGAGTAGGTCTCTTTCCTCCATACATGTTGGTTTTATTTTGGAAGCAGCTGTGAAGGAAACTAATATAAGCTTTACCTATGGATATTTTTGGAAACTGACTTTTTGTCTTGATTTCAAGGCACTGGGAATCTACTACATAAAGTCTTTTTTTTTTTGTATTAAAACTCAAATAGCTTCAGTTAACTGGCAGAATTTTTCAGCAAATTGCTCTTTGGTTCCTGTCACCACTTTTCTCTCCTATATTCTTATGTGTAAAGCTTGTGTTGATAATTTTCTTTACATCTCTCTTTGCTTCATGGGTGCATAGCATTCTCACTAAGTGCTGTACTCTAGTAGGGTTTGTTGGAAGATGTATGAGAGTGAGAGGACAAATGACTGCCTTTTAGCTTAGTAGTTAGTACTGAACAGAAAAATTGAATTTTACACTGATTTTTCAAGTAATTTTAAGTAATTTTTAAGTAATTCTTAGTTTGAAAAAGAGCTCTTTTGTTAAGATAAATCATTCTGGTTTTTTATTGGCTTGTGGTTTTTTGTGTTGATTGTGTTTGTGGGGTTCTTTGTTGTTGGGGTTTTTTAGCTGTTTTTGATTTTGAACTATTTAAAGCAAATTTGTAATCTGGAAGAGTACTTTAAAGTTTTCACTCTACCTCCCTTCTGGGAAAATAACAAGCCTTAGCTGCCTTTTTTGTTTTTCCTTTGAGATACAGAAAAGTGTTTTTGTGGGATCACAGAGCACATTCTAGAGATTTACTGATTGCTTGGATCAGCTGTCAGCAAATGTCTTGTAAATCTGGGTTTTTACTGGCCTATTTTGCCTTTTCCATAGGCATGTCTCTGCACTGGAAGTGGTTCCCTCAGCTGACTCGCTTCTGTGCTTGACCTTTTAGTTGTAGAGCTTGAAAGAGGGGCAGGATGTCTGACGTTGGAGAGCAGAACAGTGCCTGTGGTACCAGACTGCAGAAAGCTGCGCAGCCTTCCATGCTTTTTCTGCTATTAATGTAGCTGTTTGTTCACTGTTCTCCTTTGCCACTGTACTTCCTGCCTGCACTCTATTTAATGAGATTTCCCACTATATGCTATGTCCAAGTGCTCATTGCTTTCTTTGCTCTCTCTAGTCATAACAGGTAAGATATCCTGCTTTACTCTCTGTTCTTCTGTTTGGTTATATTTGTTCTGTATTGCTGCTACCTTTTTGTAACTTGTAGTAGTACTGTCACCATAAAAAGTTTTCTCCAAAGCCTAAAATACTTTTGTTTTATTTTGATACAAATTTCTTAGTGTTTTTTGACTATTCAAATAGGAAATAACTTTTTTGTTTGTGTATACATGCAGGTTCTAAAGCAGCTAAATGGAGTCTGAGCAGCTGTTTCATAGAGGCTACTATCGAAACAGTTACAACAGCATAACTAGTGCAAGCAGCGATGAGGAGCTTTTAGATGGAGCAGGTGTAATTATGGATTTTCAGACCTCTGAAGATGACAATCTCTTGGATGGTGATGCATCCATTGGTAAGTTAATCTCAGCTTGAAAGTTTCTCTGGGTTGTGTTTTTATGTGTTGTGGTTTTTTTTTTTTTTTTTTTGTTGGTTTTATTTTGTTTTGGTTTTATATGAGCAAATCTGACCCTTTTCTGTTAAGCTAATCTGTCCTTCAGAGAGAGGCTTTCAACCTAAAAGGGCTTGAGCATTCTTCTGTGTGCTCGCCTGACAATTACATTGTGTGGGATGACTTCTGATACAGGGCAGATATTAACATGCTGTGGCAAATGAAAACTTGCTGTCAAGTAAAAGGATGGCTATTCTGCAGGTACCTGGTCTTCTCTGCAGTGGGATTTTGGAAGTTTCAATGTCTCCAATGTTTCTTTGATGCAAAAATTAACAGGCTGTTTTAATCATTACTTCTAGAGATGAATCTCTTCTGATTCCTTCAGCTTCACCTCTGTAAAGCAGAGGCAAAAGCCAAAAGTAGGAGTGTTGTTAGAAGCAACAGAATGCACAGTGTGAGCTGAATTTTTGACTAGATAAAAAGTTGTAAAGAAAACTTTCTACAGTGAACACTATAAAAGCACTGAAGGAATACAAAGAAGAAAGAACTGGGAAGCTCTTGTTTTTTAGTTTAAGAAAACAGTTCAGGCAGTGAAAGTGTTAACATTCATTTAGCAGTAGTCAAAGAGGTGAAGGAGGAAAGAAAGTAATTCCTGTTAAAGATGCTAAACTTGGTTAAATGTCGACTCTGGTCACTTCCTCTCACTTTGTTTAAAATCAACCTCTGCTTCCTGTATTTTTTGCTTTTTTACTGTCTTTTCCTTTTCTCTCATTAGCATTTCGTTGTTTTCCTTCCCCACAGTGTCTTTTCCTCCATATATTTTGCCTTTGCTGCACTTAGCAGTTGGATTTTGGCACTGTACTAGATGGTTGTGCCATACCATTATAAGCATCCTTCTCACCTGTATTCCTTCTTTCTAATTAGATATCTTGAATGTGCAGTGGTTAACTTCTATACCAATACAGGTATCACAAGCCAGCACACCTTCAATCTACATATTCCTTCTGGCACATTACTTGGACAACACCAGCATGCTAAAGTCCAG
Source organism: Zonotrichia leucophrys gambelii (assembly GCF_028769735.1). NCBI lineage: Eukaryota > Metazoa > Chordata > Aves > Passeriformes > Passerellidae > Zonotrichia > Zonotrichia leucophrys. The sequence goes on along the minus strand of NC_088173.1, from coordinate 19,069,605 downwards.
TGCTTAAGAGCTGGGAAATTATTAGGTGAACAGCTAGCTTCTGTGTATAATTCTTTATTCTAAGTATCTGGCACTTCTAATAAAGTGAGTGCCTTGCTTGTCTATCATAATATTTACAACCTGTACTGAAAGCTATTCTGAGGCTATTCCAGTTATTGCTCATATAAATAATTTCCATCACTTCAAGAATGAAGGAGAAATGAGTTTACAGTAAAATAAATAGTTTCAGAGCCACTGTTCTGCCCTTTACTTGTTGTGAAATCAGATCCATAAATTGAGTCCAAACAGATGAGCTGGTTGTTTTGTTTGCATTGTCAAAATCAGTGCTACTTGCTGCACATGCCTGCAGCTCCCATCTTGTTCTAACACTGAAGTAACAGAATGTGGGTTGGTACATAAATATGAATGTATTTTCTTTCCTGGAACTTTAATTTTTTGCTAATGACTTCCCTGCTTGCCCCAGTTCTGGACTCCCTGTAAGAGGCAGCAATAAGCCCTATTATTTTGTTCAAGTGAATGGTGGTTTATGTGTCTCCATACAAGGAAAATGTTTTATTGTACAGCAAATCATAATAAATATCTTACTGGTAGATCAGAATCTGATGTTAGTTTACTTTTTTGGGTGGTAAGAACATACTTAGAAAAATGTTACACATAAACTTCCATTCAGGAGGTGAACATCTGTGTTTCTCATTCCTTAGGTATCCAAATGAGGTGTTTTTTCTTCTGTGTTTTTTATACAGCAAATCTCATTGACAAGATAAAACAAGGGCTTTCTTGCATGTGCCCATTTTGTAATTCTTGCTTAGCATTATTATTATTACTATTATTTAAATACTCTTATTCTTTTGCTGTGGTTTTGTTTCATTAAGTCCAAGTTCAGATGGATTCAATATGGACAACATGGAACATTTCTCACCTCCTGAGGAAGGGCAGGATCCCCCCAGTAACTGGAAGATTACACACTTCTCAGCACTGCAGTCCTCCAGAGCATGATGTGAATGCAGAGGCCTCAGGTCTAGCTCTGTGCTTTAGCAGGTGAACCCTGCCAAAATCAGGATCCCCTATTTAAAAAATATAGCGTGCTTTAAGTCTGTGGGACTGGAAGAATTTATAAGCCTGGTATCTTAGCAACATTAGCAAAATGGCAACAGTATTCAAATGATTGGGGAAATAATGTGGATAAATTGAAAGCTGCATAGCTGCAGAATGTAAGTTTGTAGAAATGAGCGCAGACGTGAGTTTATGCAATCTGCATAGGTTGGCATGGACAATAGAGTGCACATCAGCATTTTATAGTTTATGTAATAAAATATAGAATTGCAGATTTTTTTAAAAAATCAAGACTATGCATTGAGGAGAAAACAAAGGATTAAGAAATAGTCTTTATCTTCTTTTTTTCAACTAATGAAAATGGAAACATAAGTTGCACATATATGATGTAGAGAAATGTCTAACAATGTGGAATTTCTAAAGTAATTGTAGTCTTTCCCCTTTGTTCAGAGGCTAGTAAGTTAACAGAAAAAGTCTGCTTATTTCACTAGGCTTGCTCAGTCCCTTGGCTCTCAGGACATCAATTCTGTAAAGCTGCACTGTACTGCTATTCACATTACCACTCACATTAAGTACTTAACTGAGGTTTGGAAAGCCATTGAAGCTCTTACATAGGGGTGAATATGCCTTCTGTTGAAAGCATGTGGAAACTGGATGATGTTGGGAAAGAAAGCTAACCTCATATACTTCTTATGTGGGAAATTCCTTGCTACTATATTGGACTAAGCAAATGAACATTAAACTGAAATGAGTAATCAGAAACTCCTGTCACCTGGACTCTTAGGTTTCTTTAATATTTAGTTGATAGCAATTTGTCTTTTTAGAATCATCTTATTTGGAAGGTTGTGGATAGTTCTCTGTTGGGTAATCACCATTATCTTAAAACTGGTGCTGTGCAGCAATCTTGCTTTTCTTAACACCATCTGAAAGCATGTATGTGACCTGTCTCTCAGTGTCTCATATGAGGAAAATACAGAAATTGTGATGATGTAGCATTGTAACCCAAATACATAGATATGTATAGTAATTATATATGTACTATGCCTGTTATGCTTCCTGGCAGCTGTGTTCTTTGCAATCCTACAGATTTTCAGTGGCAGTGTTATGGAGAACAAGCGGGTATTATGAAATTGTGAATTCATTGAGCGTAGTGTACTTTAACATGCTAAATAATTACATGGCCATGTATGTGGAGGCTTGGATGGCCTGTACCAAAGCCCTGCCTTGAAGGGATGCTGCCTGTCATCCTGTCATCCCAGATGTCTCCATAATTTTTCTCAGAATTGAGGGCTGTTTGTATGATAAGAGAGGACTGCATCAGTTTTGACTGTTTTTTATTTAAGTGAAGGGCAAGCTGAGTAGGAGGGGGGTTTTTGTACTGTTAGACTGCAGTTTTTTTCAAGGCACTTTCTGAAATTAGATGATTAAACCTTATTTGCAGTAAGAATGGTTTGCAAACAAATGACCTCATTGGTGTTTACATCCCGATGTACTTTGATCTGTCTGTGGGAATCTGAGTCCTGAATGAGCTTGCATTGTTCTTGATAGCTATAAAGATTCCTGCTTCAGCTGAAGGAGCTTAGTTGCTTATATTGTGAGTTCAGTGTGGAGACACTTTACAATTTGACATATGGTGTTAGCATAAAATTGGCAATACTTAACCTTAGTATGACAACCTGTAAACTGGTAATTCAAAAGCTGCTGCTACAGCCTCTACTCTCCTCCTTGCTACTATCTCACTGGTGCTGAAAAACAAAGTATGCCAGCAGGTCATAGTGTACAACTCTGTATCTCTCCTAAAACCTCCTTAACCATGATTTGGAGTCCCTTGCCTAAAGACTGAGACCTAAACAATCTATTTTTGGTGCCTTAAATACCGACACGAAAGATCTTATAGTAGTGAACTAATATTATGGCATTATTTGAGGAATGCAACTTTCAGCAAGAGCAGGCAGTTCAGTATAATCAAGACATTTGTACCACAGCAGGGGGTAATTTTTTGAGCAAGAGCTAGTCATCTTTCCCAGCAACATGTGAATGTTGTTTCACATGTATGCTTGTTTCTATTTAGCTATTGCTCTTTATGAATAGAAGGAAGAATACAAAGAGAAGAATAAAATAGCTTACTGTTCCTGTTGTATTCTTTATATGTGGAGATTGCATTAATGGATTCTTCCTGTTGTTCACAGCTGATGTGAAGAAGAGCCTTTGAAGTAATTTTGCACCTTTGGCATTGTTCTTATTATCCATTCATTGTATTCATGTGTTATAAAACTGACTTGACTGAATAGTCATTATGACAGTTTGAAATATCACTTTCCTGAGTTGGCAATATTTGCATTAAAGAGCTCATTGTCACAGAGCTGTAAGAAGTGTATTCACCCCCAAATTATGCCATACAGATCAAAGCATGAGATAACATGACTTGCTGTGATCACAAGGTCAAGCATGAGGCACAGCTAATTGATAGAATGCAATGAAATTAAATTGTCAGTAGCTAGTTATAATTTACTTTTTTCCGGTGGATTGTAGTTAGGCTGCACACATTTTGCCTGTGTTTCATAGTACTAATGCAGCTAAACACCGGATATCTGATAGTATCAAACCATGATTTCTTCTACTTTTTTTATTAGTAATGCATGAAGTTGATTTTGCCCTCTTGAACAGAACCTCTCTTGAACAGAAATTGTTATACATTATGTTTAAATGGGTAACTGGGCTAATTAACAAGGTTCTTCTTCAGGCTTTTAAAAATTATTGTCAACATCCCTTCTCTTCCCCCCTCCCCCCTGCCACTTCCCCAGCTGACTGGAAGATTCTTAGTTTAAGGAAAAAAAATGTTTTGTCTTAGCTATGGGATGTCATTATAGAATGAGTGGATTTCAGTGAGTGTCTGTTTATTATGCTAGTGATTTCCAGAACTCTAATGTTTGTTTGGTTGGGTTTTCTTTGTAGTTATTGTCCAAAATGTAAATTCAATTGGTGGTGTTGTAGTTGAACAGCCTGTAATGGTGTTATAGCTAGATAGTTAGTTTAGGCATTAGGCTGTCTGAGGGATGGAAATTACAGCAGTGTGGATGTAGAGTTTTAGTAACCAAGTAGTTTCTTGTTCTCTTATCTGTTTGAAAACAAATAATTATCATTTCCATATCTCATAAATACCTTGGTCAGCTCTTTGAGGACTTGTCAACCCTACTAACAATCCTTGAATGGTCCCACTGGTTCTTCCTGCCAAAGATTTATTCAGCACGTGAGCGTGATGCTTTGGAAGAAGATGAATTATAGTAGTAATAATCCATTCTTTCCTTCTTTCTGATATTATATCATTTTGTTGGCTTCCTTCTGCAGCTCTCCTGAAGTGCTTAAAGCACATTGGCTCTGTCAGCAGATGCTGCTGAGGAAGTTGTTCCCAACTTGACAGCTTGGTGTAGTGTCAGTATGTGTATGCCCCTCTCCCAGACAAACGGTGTGAATAGTGTCAAGTGGAGGAATGAAAACAGAGGAATTGTGATGGCATATATATAGAAAGATGAGTCTGAAATTTAAAAGAAAATAATTCAGTATAATATGTCTATAAAATCCTTAGGAGCTAAATAGACAAATTTTTATACAGATTTAATAATATTTCATTTATTCATTTTAGTTTTGATTTGTTCTCTCAAGTCAGCCAAAGAAGGCAGATAGGATTTTCCCCAAATTGATGTTGGGCTGTACTCTTGTTTTCTGCCTTTGAGAATATTCTTGCTTACCAGCATTTTAAAATGAAAGCTTTTCATGTGCTTGGATTAAACAGAAATATTATTCTGAAAGAGGGTATCATGCTATCCCTGAAACATGAGAAAAGCTGTACTGAGTCAAACCACAAAACTACCTAGCCTAGCATCCTGTCTCTGGCAGGGGTTAAAAGTTAGTGCTTAAGGAAGAGAAATAACAGGGTAAGAGATAGGCACCACAGTACTTGCAGAGCAGTTTTTGCCTAGCTGATGGCCCCTCGTCTGTGGGTTTTAATTTTAGTCTTTATCAGTGTATTTTTCTTGAACTGAGCTTTTCTCACAAATGCAATTCTTCAGCACTCAAACCATCCCTTGCAGGCTCTCATAGCTTAGCTGTGTTTTATGTAAAGCACCACCTTCTTTTCTTTACTTTGAACCTAAATCCAGGTATAAATACTGCTGAGTGCCAGAGTCTTACTTAGGTGAACACTGGCCCATGTGTTAGCATGGGCTGACACGTGGATCTCCTTGTCACTTACCCTTGTGTGGCATAAGTGCTTAAGTTCTCTTTTGGGGTTTTGTTTTAGTTATCATCTACAGTTGTAACTGCAGAAAATATTTCTGCTGATACAAAAAGTTTTAGGGGGTATTATTAGCTTATTGAAGTGAAACTGCTGTTGATAGGAAAAGGTTTGATATGAAACTAGGACAGGGTGACCTGAAACTAGGATTGTGGTGCCAAATACACATACCCTGATAAGCCTATCATGCAGTGGCCATACGCATGTAGAAACTAACAAGGATTAACACATGAATTACGTGATGCTGTCACTGTTATCAGAACAGATGGTGAAAATTTTATTTCCATTGCTACTTATTTTTTCTTCTCCTCAGTTACGTCTTTTTCAGGTTGAGGTCTTCTTATTTGCTTGATCCAACCTTGTAGCTATCCCATCCCTTTGGATCTTCTTCACTGCCCCTTTCTGAGGCCTTTCTAATATCTCTAATTTTAGGGAGGGATCAGAACTTCACCCAGCATTTGGAGGATGGGCATGTCCCAGAAATTGAGTAAGTTTATTCTGACCACTACTTAGTACTGAGCCCATAGTTTAATGGAATTCAAAATATGCCTGGCATAATGTAGTGTTATATATTAACAACATCCAGAATTGCTGTTGACACTATGTTCACAAAGCCTATTTATTTATGAAGAAGATGTAATATTCTCAAAGATAGAAGGTAAGCCTAATGTATATATACATTTATGTATATGTGGCTGTTGTGCTTTAGGAGTGGTACTCCCCAGTTTAGTTCTCCACTGAGACCTTCCAAACCATGCTGCTTGCTCCACCTTCCCCCCCATTCCTGCCACCTCCGAGGGTGGCTGAAGAGGAAAATTGGAGGAACAAAAGACAAAAATCACAGCTTGAGATAAGAACAATTTAATGGAAACAGCAATGGGATAAGAAAAAGAACAGTGACAACAACAATAGTGATAAAAAATGTGTACAAAAAAAGAGAATGATTCACATGCAAAAATTCTCACCTCAGAGCCTGACCTGACTGCACCTACTGCAGCCATGTTTTCCCAACTGGAAAGGAATGTTTTTCTTGGGAATTAGAGTGAGTCCCATATCCCTGCCCGAGCCATGGTGTGAGGTGCTGTGGAATAACAGCACAGTGTCTTGGTCCTGGCCCTCCCACTGAGTGGGGCCAGAGCCAGCACAGTGCTGTGCCTAGGGAGCAATTTTATCCCCTTAATATGCTTCTAACACCACGTTGGAAATATTAGCCAACAGTAAACAGCCCTAAAACAGAATAAGGGCAGTGGAGCAGATAAGACCTAGATCCTTGAATGCATCTAGGTATGAGGAAAAACAGAACAATCTCTGCAGCAGAATTTTGGCTAGTCTGCGAAAGGGGAGAAGTGAACTTCAGGGAAGGATGCCAAATCTTCCTGGTGATGCATTGTAAGTACAGCTTTAGCAAACTGGAATGTGAGAACACATATGCAAAGGTGAAAATGCAGCAGTACTTTTTTTCTTAGTAAAAGCCTATCCTGTAAACAAAAATTACAGAAAAAAAAATTTACTAGTAGTTAAGAGGCTCTTAGAGTATCAGAGAGAGCAGTTTGTTTGTAAAAGATAGCTTGCATTTCTTCTAAGTCCTCCTCACATGTTTAATACAGAGAAGTATATATTTCTAATTACAGTGTAAAACAGATAAATTAAAATAAAAATCACCAAAAAAGTGATTTTATTTAGTGAGAACCTGAACTAAAGTGTTCTCTGGTGGGTGAAATGATTGTGAGCAAAATTAAGTAACAAATTTGTGGGAAAGTGATTACAAAAAAAGAAACTGTGATTAAGAAGCTATTTTTTTCTGTATAATGGAAATAGGGAATAATCTTACTGTGTATTACTGCTGTGCACATTCTTCTGTTTTTTTTTTTTTTTTACTTCTGTGTTGCTTAAACCCCATCTTCCTTAAACTACTCAACAGCACATGCTATAAATTTGCTTTCTTCTGCTTTTACATTATATTTGGTCTAAAATTTTTCGTTTTGTTATCTGTCTGCCTTATTGAGGCTTTTGATGACATGGTAATGGTAACAGAGTCTTCCATATATAGCCTGATACACTGATCAAGGACAGAATTCTGTACACTGCCAATAAAGGAATGAACTTCAAGACTCTAATTTATAATGCTTCAAAATAATTTATCCTTGTTTTTTACTATATATCAGTCTGAAGCTATGTATAACTGTACTTTTTTTTCACTCTCTTCCTTTTCTCCCCATTTTCTGTGATTGCTTCTTTTTATATCATCCTGGACCATGTCTGGGAATTAGAACTGAGAGAAGGGTGCTTGTCCTTTTATCATCTTTCATATTCTCACAGAAGGCTCTGTGTGACCCATCTGAGAAAGTTGTATGGTTTTATGCAGAATGAACAAAGTCAGGCTGAAGGGGCTCCTTGATAATGAACATTAAGAGAAGTCAGTCTGGTAGAGGGGTTAGACCTGGGCTTAATTTGGCTGCGTGGTTTGAGAAAAGGGTTAATGAAAGAAGAAACTGGGAGAAAAGGTAGGAGAGTAAAGCTGGAAGGAAAAGTAATGATGAGGTACAGAGGGTTTTGAGACATTTTATGTATACTTTGGGCACTCTGTTGTAAACAGATGCTTTCCCCCCTTCAAGAGAAGGTATGTATGAGTTAAATTCTTTTTAGAATGGTTGCAGATGGTAGCTACTTTGGTGAGTGCTCTATATGTAGCATTTTTTAGGAGAACATTATCTTCTAGCTCTGCTGAAAGAGAAGCTTTAGTTTTGAATAATAATAGGGAAGAAAATGACAGTTGAGAATCACCAAAATCTTTTGCATCAGTCACACTAACATTTGTAATTATCAGTCACGTTTTTGGCATCTGTTTTTATGCTGATGAAACCATTCAGCACCTCAAAACTTACATTTGTAATTTCATAAAAGACATGATTTTAATTTTCATTATCTGGTAAGACAAAGTTACACAGTCTGTCACCAAAACAAAGTAAGTAATTGGGAGAAGCAAGAGCTTGTTTATTTTGTATGTAGCACAGTGCTTGGCTGTCTTCTTTAAACCTAGCTTACCTTTTAATATGAAATGGTGGGAAGTGCTTCAGAATTAAGGTCTTCCCTCCAGCAGGCTTGGGTAAGCAGGCTGTCATACCTCTGTGGTACTTCCCTTCTTTTCATTGGCCTTTTGTCCCTTCAAAACATATTTCCCTGGGTGTAACTGATTTGTATAACCTCTGACTTGTTTTTATATTGTCAGATACTTTGCCTTGAATGTGATTCTTTCCCTAAACCGGAAAAGACCAAGTGTGGAGAGAGGATAAAAGTGCCTTTTGTCATTCTTACTATGCCTTAAAGGTGTGTCACCTATGCACATTCCAGTATTTTCAGAACAATGGACTTCTGCAAGGACAGGTGCATCTAAGTTATGGTTAGCCTGCAGAGAACAATGGGAGCACTCCAATGTGTGAAGTTATTTGGGCATGGAGGATTTCTGGGATTGAGACCTAGGCTATAATTACTGCAATGACATTTGGAAAACAAGCTGCTATACAAACCTGCTGTTTACATGTGAGCTGTTATATGTAGTAAATTGGCAATTTGAAGGGGCTCTCAGCCACTTAAAATAAGGGTATTGTTAAGCTTGCTTTAGGCCTTACAACAAGTGTTCATAATACTTTGTACTCTATAATACCCAAAATACATAGTTAGCTAGAGACACCATTTAAATTACTATAATTTTGGAATTTGCAGAACTTCACAACAGAAATAACTGACACACTCTTTGGAATATAAAGTTGTCAGTTCAAGCTATGCACTTTTTCAGATCAGGTAGAAAAAGAGTAATTTGGAAAGATTAAATTGCATAGGTGTTTAGATATTTACAAAGAAAAAAGACTGCTTATTATGTTAGTGTGCATAGTATCTTTCTTTCTTAAGAAAACAACACAAAAACTAAAATCACCTTTCATGGTATTGCAGGAAAGGCATTACACACAGTAATGATGGGTATGAACAATGAGAACACAAGCTGCTGGTAACTGAGAAGGGAAAATGACTGCTCTGCTTTTTAAGAGTAGACAAAGGGCTGTATTGCCAAAGCCAGTCTATATAAGCAGTGACCTTTGAAAGCTGAATACTTTTTTAGTATTAGGTGGACTCTTGAAATTTCATGTAGCAAATATGAAGTAATCTATTTTTCACTGCAGACTTCTTGTTATGACTTTCCCTCATACCCACAGTTGATCAGAAACACTCTTGAACAAGTTATATCCCTCACCTTTTCCACCTCAAACTGGATTTCAATCTTGGGCAGAAATTTTGCATTTGCCTTAGTCCAGTGAACAGGTTTAGGCCAACAAGTGAGTCATTTCTTTGCTGTGACTGATTTTTATAATCAGTTTTAAGAAATTCCAGAATTTCAGTAACCACATCAAACTCCTAAAGTAGAGATGATCTTCCAGACTTTATTCATGCAAGTCCTTTATATCCTTTATTTCATATTCCCTCAAGTATGAAGTTGAATTTATAGTGTTGTCATATATAATCGACATATAATAAATGCACTAACGGTTCATTCTGTAATAGTTCTTGCTTCAGGTTACAGAAACTGTTGTATTTCTTCCTGCTGGAAATGACTTTTTATTTAGAACGTTGCAATAAGATTACAGACTACTTCCAGGTTCTGTTGAGGTAAGGGATTAAGAATGTTCACAGATTTCTATTGTATTTCTCTGGAAATAAGGAATAGGAATAATTTGAAGTTCAGAGGTGCTTAGATTTGTCTTTTCACAGCCAAATATAAATGGTGGTAATGCATAATGGCTCTGAAAGATTTGCACGTGCAAGATCCTAAAGATTCTGGATTTTTTGTTAAAAAGTTTGTGGGAGGCCACTCTTAAAAAAGCATTTGTTTGTATAGATGATAGCAAATGGAGCTGTCTTTTAGAACTGACTATCTGTGGCTCAGGGGTTCCCTTTGTCTTGGAGATAAGGAAGTCTTTAAGATTTTGAAATGTATTTTGCTATATGCTCATTTCCCCACCCCCCCCTTTTCTCACTTGTTTTTCCACCTATAGAGATGCCAGCATTTTCTCAATGTTTGTATCAGAGACATATTTTTCAACATTTACTATATTTACAAGCCTATGAAGTAAACGTAACATTTCTTTATGTCGTAGTCTGTCCTCAAAATGATCATTTGCAGTACACAGCTTGTAACATTGGCTTATAAGAGAAATTTCTTCCCTAAGAATATATATGGAAAATTATTTAAGAAACGAATACATTTGAAAACTAAAATAACTTATTCACACAGAGGTGCAAAGACATACACAATAAAATTAATTCCTTGTTTGCTGTGTGAATTAGGTGGAAGCTGGCTTTGTGCAGTAGGCATGCAATATATTTAACTTTGCTACCTGGGGAAAAAAGGAAAAAACTATGCATACCTTCTGTATGTATTTCATTACCACTGGACCAGCCATGGAAATATCATGTAAAATAGGTTTCTTATCAATTGCTATTATCAGCAATTGCAAGATAGGACCAGGACAAGATCAAACATTAAACATAAAATAGAATATGGATTCAATATGTAATAGTATCTGTTTCAAATGGAAGCATGCAGTCAGTGTAGGATTTCCTGTCTTTAGATCCCGGCTGTTTGAAGTGCTTGGGCTTTGCCAGTGCTCTAACAGCCACGGCTTGATGATGCATCACATGAATGCCTTGGTTAGATTCATGTGGGCTGTCGCCTATTTTGAGCCTGTGACTCTTAAGGGACTCAGACCATTTTATCAATGTGTAGAGTAATGCAAGCTAAGTGTGCACTTGTGTTTATTACATTTTCTTCCACCCCCACCCCAAGCTTTATAGTGTGGGTATGGATGTTACACAGTTGTAATACCAGAATAATCACACACACAAAAAAAATTGAGACACTATTCCTTTTCTGTTAGATATGTAATTAAATTTTTGTTTAATTTTTTTTGATGACACATGTTCAAATCTGTCAGTCACTGCTATAGGACTGAAAGTTCTGCGTGAATGGGACATAGGAGGTTGATCAAAGTGGGGTGAGCTGTCCTGTGGAGCAGAGGGGTTGGCTTTTGGCAGGTTAATGTTGTTGTTTCTTTGAGGTAATAATTTTAATGTTAGAAAAGAGTAAATAAAATGCCTAGGAAGGAGGCTTCTCCCCAGCCCCCAGCAATGCATGAATCTTCCCTTCCAGACAAAATGCGATTATAGGTGTTTAGAAGCGTCAGCAGGCGTGGTGCCAGGAAGGTGCAGGAACTACGGGCAGCTCTGTCGCGGCAGGATCGCCAATTTTTCTAAGCCGGGCCCCACCATTCATTCACCTGTTGACGGGGTGGCAGCTCTGGGTTCACCTGTGCGATCGCGTCCCTCCCGCCGTTCTGCCGGCGGGGCCGGGACCCCGCTCCCTGCGGGGCCGGCTCTGCCGTGAGCTGCAGCGGCTTTCCGCCCTCTGCCGCCGGCCCTCGGTGCGCGCCGTGGCGGTGCCGTGCTGCCGGAGCCGCGTCCGTCCGTCCGTGTGGCGGGCGGGAGGCGCAGGTGGCGGGGCCGCCCCGCGCTGACATCAGCGGCGGGGCCGAGCCCGCTCCGCAGAGCCCGGCGCTGCAGAGCCACGGCGGCGGCGCAGGCCGGGCCCGGCCGAACATGGCAGCGGCCCCCGCGGCCGCCCTTGCGTGAGGAATGCCGCGGCCCTCCTGAGCCGGCAGGCGGGCCTCGCGTTCGTCACGTCCATGGATGTCTCTTCCGATCCGTATTTGCCCTACGATGGAGGGGGAGGAGACGGCATTCCGCTCCGGGAGTTGCATAAACGAGGTATGCCGGATTGGCGTTTGGGTTACTTGTTTGCATAGCTGTACGTGCAGGAGCGCTGTCCGCGTTTGAAACGGGGACGTAAAGGCTTGCTAATTATCCAACTGCTTTTTTTCGCCTGGCCGATGCCTTTTGTGGGAGGAGAATTCAGTTCTGGCTGGTTCCTGTGTTGTCAGGGATTGTTTTCTCTGCGGGCAGATCAGTCCTGCTTCGCATCTCATCGCCCTGTGACTCCATCTTCGATATGTGGCAGGCTTGCCTTTCGCTCCCTCCCGGGTTTTTGTGTGTATGTGTGTGGTTTTTTAAATCAATAAAGCCATCTCTTGGAGAAAAAGAAACCTTCCAAACTGTGCTGACCAAATTAGCTAGAGTTACTAAATAGAATTTTTACCTGCCTTCCACTAGCATGAATAGGAACAGTGTTTGTCTGGCTTTGAAGTTTCCGTACCTGGTTTTAAGACTTGACCGGTTGTTGCTGCCTTTGCCGTGCCAAGGGAAAGCTCTGCAATGGTCATGTGTCAGCTCAGCAAATATTGATGAACTCATAAGGAACTGGTACTTTAGGGGAGGTTCTTTACACTGTTGCTTGTAAGGAAGCAGATCTAGAACGAAAAGTGTTATCAGTGTTCGGGGGAAAAATAAAACTCTTTTGAGCTTGTATTTTGTTTCTCACTGTAAATTCAAAGCATTATACATTCTGTAAAGATTTTATTTTGTTCTGAGAAGTTGTAGCAGGAATAAAAGTTATGCCTTCAAATTATGAGAATATAATTATGTTTTCTTGTTTGGATTGGATGGTCACAATGTGGTATTTAAAACAATAAATGTATTGAATTCCTACTTTTGTTTAAATTGGGCAATCTAAAATTAGAAAGTTATCAACATTTATAGCTGCTGGCGTAAGCATTAGAGAGGAGGTAGGCTGAGAATAGAGAGATGATTTGCATAAAATGATTTTTTTCTTTCCATGTAATTTATTGGTTTGCATGTCCATGCAAACTCTTATTTCTGTAAATAAATTTATTTTCATTTATTTTCATCTGACAATTTATCTGTTTTTTAGTACTTTACATCAAAGGTTATTTGTTGTCTTTTTATGGTTCTTAGAATGTTTTTCAGCATATCTTAAGAACATCAACAAGTTCCAGTACAATTTATTTTAGACAAGCAAATTTTACACTACCCAAGTCAGATTTTAGAGCCACTTCTGAGAAATTGAGGCGAGTGTTTTCTTAAAAGATTTGCAAAACGTGAATTTGGGATCTTATCAAGGCTGAATATAAATACCTGAAGGGAAGGTGCAAAGGAGGTGCAGACAGGCCCTTGTGAGCAGTGCCTGGTGACAGGACCAGAGGCAATGGGCACAGACCGAACACGAACACGGGAGGTGTTCTCTGAACATCTGCAGACAGGTTCTTGCTGAGCACTCTAACAGGTCTGATTTGAGATTTCCTTCCTCAGAGATATTCAAAAGCCATGTGGACATGGTCCTGGGAAAACAGCTCCAGCTGGCCCTGCTTGAGTAGGGGGTTTGGACAAGGTAACCTCCAGAGATCGCTTCCAACCTCAACCATTCTGTGAGTTTAGATTTGTGATAGATGAGAACTGCAAAACAGTCCTAACATGACACTTTCAGACTCTGCAGTTATAGTTAGACATTGAAATGTGATCAGCTCTATGGAAAATGACAGGTTTTAGTTGATTTTTACAATACAAAAAGTAGATATTTGCAGTGCAAATGGTGTGTGCCACACTGGTGGGTTGCTGTTAAACGTAATGTTTGCAAATACTGTAATGAAGGCTGTGGAGGATTCAGCTGGGTGGTTCCATTGTGGTGACACTGCTGGGGGCCAACAAGACAATTCCCAGTTGTGACTTGTCCTTTTTGCAGTTCCACTGAATTGTTAGGGCTTGTGCTTCTTATATTCTAATACTGTATTTCAAAACAAATGTTACTTGTGCTTTTTGGGCTTGCTCTAGTGAGTTAAGATTAAAAAAATCCAAAATCTGAATAGTGTTACCAAAATCTTTTGCAATTCTGAATTTTTCAAGTGCTTATCAAACCACAACAATATGTCTCATAAGAAGATGACTCCAGACCAGTTTGTTTGAATAGATGTAAGCAAAATTTGTGAGTATTTCCTGCTGGTTTACAAGATCCCAGTACTCTGTTACTGTGATTCAGCTATTAAAATAAAGCTCAAAATGCTAGCAGACAAAACCAGAAATTGAAAGTAAATTCTTCACATTACTTTGTGTGCTACCAAGATTTTTATTTTCCTCTCATGTAGATTTCACAGCATTGTGATACAAGCTCAGAGATCATGGGTAAAAATACTCCAAGAAAGCAGAATTAATTGTTAGAGGCTGGTGATTTTTCCCCTTATTCACATACTGAAAACTCATATGTCCTGCAGAGTAATGTTCACATAATGCAAAACTGCTGTGTAACATCAAAGCATTTGTTGCACTAATTGACTGCAGTGGCTCACCCAAAGTAGCTGTACCTCAGCAATTATGAAATGACTGTTTAAATCAGCAGGGGTCTTTGAGGTTTAATTAACGACCTTCATTAATGATCAGTGAGATGAAATATGAAGTATTATAATGCATTATTATTAAAGGCCTGGTCTGTTAGCTTGCATTAAGATGTTTTTTTTCCCCCGTGCTAGTACACTATGAAACATCAAATGGAAAGATTTAAAAAAGTATGTATTTATTAATTGTATTTATCTTTTATGTTGATTACTCACTACTGTCTTTAAAAAAAAAAAGCTAAACAGATATTATTGAATACTTCTTACCAGGAGCTTCTTTGACTTGTGCTGTCCTAATATTTCTCTTTATGTGATACTAAATTGATCGTTCCAGACCTACTTATTCTCCCTGACACACAAATAAAAATTCAGGAACACAGTTCACTTCTGCTCCATTCTCTACTAAATAAGAGTTAAAAATACTACTTCTCAGAAAGGGTTTAAAAGTTCTGATGTAGGATTGCATATATCCCAACTAACTGGCATGTACATTTTTGTAAGAATTTTTCATATAACAAACCATGTACTGCAACATATGTAAATAAATCACTTGCGTTGCCCTCCGATTTATCTTGGCATCATTTTTACTACCTTGACCCTTTTGAAAGTTCAGAATGATCAGTATCTTGCTTGTCTTCCAGCCATTCACATACATTCTCACACTGATTCTCTTACCCCTGGCCCTCTTTTTAATATTCCTAAATAAGCATTAATTTTACCCCACTTTAAAAATTTGAAATCTGAGCAACAGCAGAACATGTATAGTGGCCAGATACCAGATCAAGCAGAACTTTATCTTTAGTAGGCGCAGGCTTTGTTGACTCCTGGTTATTTTCTGCAGATATATATAAGCGTGTCTTAGATTGAAGAAATTGGAAGTCCTTAAGCAAAATTAATGAAATTTGCTTTCACTAATAATCTCTGATAGAATCAGTAGCCAGGAGATGTGAAAACTACATGTATAAAAACCACGTCAGATGTACTGATGGCTTAGTTTTTGTAAACCTAAATTTTTTAGGAGATAAAATAAGTCACTATTTCATTTATTATACACCAGTCTCCATCCATGAAGGTGAAACTTCTCTTGCTTAGAAAATACTGATAGTAACAGGGGAAACCTCTCAGCCACCTGGAGCCTCACCTGTTACTGTAAACTGTGGGGCAGAGAGTTTCTAATAATAGCCTAGGAAGACTTTGAGTCAGGTGTATATTGAGCCAGTTCAGATGCTCCTAAGTGATAAAACTTTGGCATTTTAGGCTGCATTTCTGGTTAAGGTCCTCTTATGTTTAAGAATTAGTAATAAGTCAAAAGTCAATACCAGTGTGACCTTTGAAATAAATGGGTATGAAAGTTGTGTACACATGCTCAGAGCTAGGGCTTGACCCTGAAATTTTATTAGTTGCAGAGTGAGACTTGAAAAATTATTTTTCTAGATTAATTACATGCTCACAACAGAAAATGTGGTCAAGTTTATTATCATTTTCTAATTTTAAGTACTTGGAGAAAAAACCTAACTTGGAGAAACTCAGTGTGATTATGGCACTGTATTTCTGCTGTGCTTTGTTTTTAGGTTCCTTGTATAAAAGAGGAATAAGGATTTTCAATTATGAGTTTAGCATATTTGGCTTTGGTGATTAACATGAAGTACCATCAGATGTAAATGCAGTTCATTTAGGTCGTTACAGGTTGTCTGTTTGCATGTGCTGTATAACTGTTAAGGTTCTCTGTGAAGTGTGTTTCTCAATTTTGGAAATAATTTTTGATGTGTTTTTATTTGAGATATTAGAAAGCTAATAAACAGACCAAGATTATGCCCTCCTTCAGCCTGAATGTGCTCTGGTTGGGATAATCATGTTAACAGAATTCTTTTTTTTGCTGAATCCTGTCTTTACCCTCTAAAACAACATACAAGGAAGTTGCTCTTATGGAAATGCAGCAGCGGCACTTAGAAATCTAATTATCTAAATTTCTGGCATTCTCACTCTGATGGCCTTGGTCATTGTTAGATCATAGATAACTTCCCTTTTGTAATGCTTGCTTTCTCTAACTTTATATATTTTTGTACCTTCTATTTTTCTCATCTCCTTCCTCATTATTCATCTTAAATATAAGTTGTAAATTTAGTAGTGGGAGGATCTCAATAACTTTTCACTTTCATATCTGAAGTCACTATTCATCATAGACATAATTAAATAAACATAATCCATCTGCCTTTATGACTACAAAAAAAAGACATCTATAGCAGTAAATCTTTTTTTTGGTTCTGCATCATAGAACCAAAAACATAGAAATGTTTGTTTCACCTAAAGTGAAAATCAAAGCTCAGGGTTTTTTTTTTTTGTTTTTTTGTTTTTCCTATGTCCATTTGTGGTGGACACAAATCTTCAAAAGTCTTGGTTTAACTTAGAGATGCTAGTATTGAACTTTGATTTCACTCCTACTTTTTAAAAGATTATTTTTAAACCCAGACCTATTTGGGAGCAGATGAAATGGGGGATATTATCATGCAGTACTTTGGTAAGTAGTACAACTTATCCTTGTTCCTCAAAACTTGTTCCATATCTTCCTATTTCCCATTTATTAGATTTTTTCCAGCTGTTTTTTTTTTTGTTTGTATATATATAGTTGTGTCAATTTTATATGCATTTTGATTGTAATGCAGAGGCCAGTTTTTGTTTGAATGCCTTTGATGCAGTTAGAAGAGCTAACTGAAGAGACATGCTGAAAATTCAGAGTTGCAAGTGGAATGTATTAATTGATTACAAAGACTTTAAGATCAGTAATCATCAACGGTGGTGAATAACACTGGCATTTTGTGCTGTGCTTCTGATCTGAAATGTAAAAATTGCTTCTGGCCAGGAAAAGGAGATTGTGCTTTTTGAGTGGTTACAGACAAATTAAAGTAAACTGATGTTTCTTGTCTTTTTAATTGAAAGCCTCATACTTTGAGGTCTGAATGGCGACAGAAGGAAGCTGAGGCACTCACACATGCCTGGTGTATACAAATCTTCTTTGTTACAAGCGTAAGTGATCCTTCCAGCATACATTGCACACAGGGTGCTTCCCTGCCTCCACTCCCCTTGGCACCTAATGCCCAAGGACACACGGGTGAAGCAAAGCCTTGGATTAGAACCTGGCCTCTGGAAAGCTGCAGCCCCTGCTGATTTTAACACTCAGCAGATTTGGATGGTCATGTCAGGGGGAGCTTATTCCAGCCTTTACTGTAATCTGACTAACTTCATTTTCACTCCCAGAAGTGCATTTCATTTTTTCCTTCTTCCTTTCACACTGCTGGGAGTAGCCCAAAGGAAATATGTTGCACTGCTGTCAGCCATAAGAACAGCAACTGAGGCAAATGCTATGTAGTTGTGTGTTGTTTTGAAAAAGGGATGGGTGAGCAGCACCAGCTATTCTTGCTGTAAGAGTTAACAATTGCATAGCTTGTAGAGAAATACCTTTGAGAAATTAGGTCCTGTTATTGCTTTGCCATTGAATACAGCATTGGCATTGTTTATCTGTTGTTGTTTTCACAACTCTGGAATGTTTCTAAACCTTATGGATTTTTGAGCTCTGTGAAATAAATGTTACTCTATGATGTCTGGACATTAATATTTATAGTTTTGAGTTGTTTCCAGCAGAAAGTTATAATTAAAATCTAACAAGACCCCAAGGGTGCGTTTATGTATTTCATATAACTAGTCTGACAGTTCGTTGCTATGGAAGGGGCTGAACTTGTTGCTCCCCATCTATTCTCTCAGTTTTTGCCCATGCACTGGCTCTGTTTCTTCTCCAGCAGCACAGAAACTTGATTCCAGTTCTTTATAATGGCCGATTTTTTTTTTGTTGTTGTTAGTTTGTCTGCTTAGTTGGATCAGCATGTTGGGTTGGTTTACTGTGCAGTCAGATCAAGGGTGACAGAGCTGATTCAAGGGTGAGAGTGGGAGTGTGTGACCAAGAGCAGAGGGGAGAAATAGGGGTAGCAAGATCTACTCTTTGTGTGCCAGCAGTCAATTAGATCAGCTCAATCTTACTGTGTAATTATGTCCCAAGAGGGACATGTTTCATTTCTTAAAATGGAATAAGGCAATATAGGCTCAGTTTGAGACAATGGTGTATTTTGTGATGTGCCTTCAGAAGATGGGTATCATGTGCTGTGTAGCATATAGAAGGGGTCTTAAGCTTTATCATAAGATTATGGTCCCTTGTTCACTCTGATAGCCCCCCTCTTGAGAAGCCTGTTCATGTCTCAGTTCTGTACCTTGCTCTCTTGCGGGGGTGTAGCTGTGGGGATTTGTTCTCTAGGTGATACTGGGGAATTGTTCAGATAATCACGTGGTGGATTACCACAGAAAAATCTGTCGTGCATCGTTTGACTATGCAGGATGTAGCATTTGTCTTAAATCTCAATGTTTCTCTTCTCATTTTCATGAGAAAAGAAGGAACACAGCCTGCAAGGACAGAGTTGGGGAGGATTGTTGAACAGTTATGCATGGATCAGGAGCAGCGTGTATGTTGTTAAACCCCTTTCCTGTGTGAAATAGATTAGCTATCAACTTACCAGTTTTTATTCACTTAAAACCACATTTTTCATCAGCTGCATGTGTTCCAGGGTTATTTTCAAATTTGAAAGAAATCTCCTGAGTTGCAGAAAGACAAAGTGGTATAGGATTACTCCTGCAGGAGGTGAGGCAGCTTTTAAAAATATTGTGCATGGCCTCAACATTGCTGTGTGTAACCTACATAAATCAGCTTTCTGTCATGTTTGTCGTAGTTCCAACATCAATCAGGATTGAGTACCGCTCGTATGAGGCACACCTATAAAATAGGAAAGAAGAGATATTCCTTGCCTTAACGAGGGACAAAAGACAGGGAGGAATCCTGATATATAAAGCAGGTTCTGTGAGTATAGCAAAATCTCTAATTTTTTTATATAACCTAGTGGTTCCATTGGCAGAAACTAGCTAGGCAAAGCAGGAAGTTGGATCAGTGTTGGGACCCAACAGCCATTGAGTATAACTTCATGTTCAAAGAGAAATGCAGGAGAGCAGCATGGTAAGGACTGTTGGTTTTTTGTCAGACATAGTATCTTCTCAAGCTGTTTTGGATTGTATTTTTTATGTTCTCATTAAAATAAAATAAAAAAAAAAAGAATAAAAAAATCCTTCACTTCTTCAGACATAAAATCTTTTTTTACGGTGTTGGAATCCACTTTTCTTCTGGTTTCTTTTGTGTAGCATTTTTGTTTTTCTTGTCCTTCATTCTCATCAGGTGTCCCAAAGTACAGTGTTTAACTGCTAACCTTAGTATTATTAGAGTTTTTTTCTTTCAATGTTGCGCTTTTTTTTTTTAACAACTTCAGTTGAAACAGTTCTTCAGCAATACCAGAGCTGATTGCTGAGAAAGGATTGTGCTCAAGGCTTGGAGTTACATGCATGGAAGGATAACAAAAGTCAGCTGCCTTTCTAGAAGGTAGTTCATTTAAGACTTAGAGTGACTGACTCCCCAAGAGAATTTCCTTTTTCTGAAGAAGCGTGTTGCTTTTATTGTCTAGAAGCCTACTGTCTATAAGCTTGCAGTCTGTGATTGCAGCAGCTCACAGCAGTTCCATGTTGAGATTCAGGACAGCCACACAGCTTCACCAAGGTCCCTGCCTGACTAACCCAGTGGCCTTCTATGGGAAAGTGATTCCATCAGTGAAAAAGGGAAGGGTTACAGATATCCTTTGTCTGGGCTTCTGTAAAGCCTTTGATATGGGCCCCCACAACTTCCTTCTTTCTAAACTGGACAGAGATGGATTTCATGAACAGGCCACTAGATGGATAAGAAATTACTTGGATGGTGACATCCAGAGGGTAGGGGTACCAATGGCTCAGAGTCTAGATGGAGATAAGTGACATGGTGTCCCTCAGGGGTCCATAGTGAGACTGGTGTTATTTAATATCTTCATTAATGACATAGGTGAAGGGATTGAGTGATGCTTGGCAAATCTGTAGATGACACCAAGCTGAGAGGTGCTGTTGACACTCCTGAAGGATGGGATACCATCCAGAGGGGCCTGGACAAGCTCCAGTTGTGAGCCCATGGGAATCTCATGATGTTTAACAAGACCAAGTGCCATGGCGTATTGTTGGATGAGAAGTTGGACATGACCTGGCCATGAGCACTTGCAGCCAGGAAAGCCAAACATGTCCTGGGCTGCATCCAAAGCAGGGTGGGCAGCAGGGCCAGGGAGGGATTCTGCCCCTCTGCTCTGGAGGAGCAGAATGCTGTCCTTCCCCAGCACAGGAAGGACACTGACCTGTTGGAGCAAGTCCAGCACAGGGACACCAAGATGAGCACCTCTCCTATGGGGAAAGGCTGAGAGGGTTGGGTTTGTTCAGCCTGGAAAAGAGATTTTGAGGTGATGTAATTGTTGCCTTCCAGTACCTGAAAGGAGCCTACCAGAAGGATGGAGAAAGACTGTTTATAAGGGTAAGTAGTGACAGGATGAGGGGGAAAGGCTTCACTTGGAGAGGAGGTTTAGATTAGATTCTGGAAGAAATTCTTTACTGTGATGGTGGTGAGGCACTGAAACAGGATGCCCATCAGATAAGCTGTAGATGCCCCATGCCTGAAAGTGTTCAGGGCCAGGTTGGATGGGACTTTGAGCAACCTGTCTAGTGAAAGGTGTCTTTGCCCAAGAGCTAGATGATCTTTAAGGTCTTTGAATTCTGTGATTTTGCCTTATTTTTGCAAAGTGTATAATGACTGTATTTGCTTTATAAGGATTCTTACAAATTGTGCTAAGTCTCTGAGAACATCAATCTACTGTTTCCCTCTCTAGTAGCATGGGTTAGTTTGGAATAACAGTACTAATTAAAGTTCTGCATGACACTTTTACCATTACTTTCCAATCTCCTAAAAACTTAAGCAAGCTCATATGTAACAAAAAGACTTTACTTTCTTTACGGCTCCAAAATGGCTTGGGTGTCCTCATACGAACTTTAGAAGTGTTCTCTTATCATAGCTGGAAGCTAAACCTATACATCTTGTATGCTAAGTGCTTGTTGTGGTTTTTAAGACCAAAACTGCTTCTGTTGTGGTGAAAGGCACGTAGCCTGTGAAAGCATCTTGAAACTTAAGGAGTGGGGAAGAGGGAGAGGACGGAAGAGGAAATATTTCTGAAGGTTTGCTAAGTGCTACAATTTATCTAGGTAATGATGATCTCCTGCCTGATGGTTAGAATGTTGTGATGAAATATTTGTGTTCTGGTGAGAATTTTAACATTGCGTTTAATGAGACTTTGGAACTGGGAGTAGATAGTGAGAATTTGTGCATTTATGCTGATGAGAATCATTATCTTCATAGCTGGAAGGAGCATCTTGCTGTGTGAAATTCTGGAGAAGGAAGGGTAGAAAGGTTGGAAAAATGTTGAGTCCCAGTAAAAGTATCTTTCTCTAACATCCACTTTAGAATAGTTGTATACTACATAGATCATAATGCTAGCAGGAGAATGTTATCTCAGAGATCTGTATCTTAGATACTGAGCAGCAGATTTTGTACAGGTGTCCTCTTCATGGTCCTCTGAGGAAGCCTTGCTGCCACACTCACTGCTGCCTGTTTTTTCACTTGGTGCACGATTACAGCTATTCAGTTGTTGCATCAGGCACTCATGGCAGCTCTGTATTCAACAAAACCTCCTCTTCAGCTTCATATCTTCTTCTGTGTCTCTTCCCCATCATACAAATATCACTTACATTCCAGTATTTGGTGTGCCAGCAGCTGTTGGCAAAGTAGGAATGTGACATAGTTTCAGTGGGATTTTTACTGTATCTAGACAATGCCCATCATCATTTGTAGTTCTGCTGTGGGTCAGGTGCAGTTAGTGTAGCGCCATCTCTGATGATAGCATCTCTGATAATCCCCTGGTGGGAATTCCAATTTAGCACCTTGTGATATGCATAAAATAATCTTTACTGTTTGTGATTCATTTATAACTCTCAACTTTCCTTTGCCTTCTGTGGCATAGGATTGCATGCTCCTTGTAGTTAGGCACTGCTTCGTTTATAGCAGGGCATAAAACCAACTCCTCCAGAGCAAAGACAAGCTTTTGCCCAACCCTGCTCACTCAGGTTCAGGAAACTGTGTCAATACATTGGAGCTTTGTAGGAGATTAATAATTAAGCTGTGGGTGAGGTTAATTTATGTCCCCTTGCTTTGCCAGAGGAAGCTGATTTCATGTAAAAATAATACTTTAATAATGTATTCTGTTACTGTCTTAGTTCTGAGAGCTAAACTAGTTATCACACTGTGAATTTTGTTAGTATCTCTTCCACAAGATCACCTTGCCTTTTCAGCTATCCAGGCATGTATTTTAGACTTTTAGTTAGGAGAATTGGAAGTGGCAAGGAAATTGAATTCCTTATCCTAAAGCAAGGTTTTCACAATCACCTCTATTAGCAAACCTGATTTAAATTGTTGTTAGCCTTTTATTAATGGAAGCATAGGTAATGCTTCTTTACATCTGCCTTAAGAGAGACTGGCAGCAGCTTTGGGAAGAGATTTGCAGGGCTTAGCTATGGGAAATAGATGAGGGGGAATTTAGTATGGCATAGACTGGGGAACAAGGTATTAAGGTAAAGATGGCAGCCAGGCTCACATAAGAGAACAATATTGGTGTTATTGGAGAACTGTCTGCTACATTTGCATTGTTTTCTGTACTTTTTAAAAAATCTTTATAGAATAAATAATAATAGTTGTTTGTGTATCTTGAAAATTATAATTGCATTTTGTCTTAATATGAATTTTGTATTATTTTCTTGTTTTGTCTTTTACCACTGAGAAAATGTCTGAGCAAACACTATGTTACAGTAGGCATCAACATGACCTCTTAAGCAATGGATGACTGAGGCACCACTTTGGTCACAGTGTACTGCCAGGTGTCACACTACTTCTTCTAGATCTTAGAATTCACAAAAGGCACATTTTACTTATGTGTAAATGTAATTGTGAGTTATTATGAGGGCTTGGGCTGGTGAATTCAGCATTTCTAGCATTTGGAAGTTTACAGGTACGTCCTTTGACAGCTTTTTGTTTGTTAGTTTTGGTTTTTGGTTAGTTGGAAATTTCTGATGACAATACCAAGAAGCTCAATTAAAGAAGCCTGGAAATAAACAAACAAACAAACCACAAAAACAACCCAAAAAAACCACCCCAGGTTAAAAAACCCCCCACTTGTGTAAAAATCCCAGTGTCAGTCTACACTGAAATGAGTTCTGGTGTCTATCTGAACTGATAAAATCTTGGTCAGCTTGAGCCTATGTCTTTATGAATAAAGATTACTGTGGCGTGCTGTATATTGTTGGGCAAAATATTTTGTTCTTAGTCAAACAAGTGAGGACTAAGAAAAAAAACCTGATATATTACAGAATTTATGACATTTGAAAGCTTAAAAAAAGTGAAAACTTTATTTTATCACTTTTGAAAATGGAAAACTTCTCAGTACCCCCCTCTTGCTCTTCTTATTCTGATCAGTGCAGTAAATATTCCTGGGGCTGTTGCTCTGCAAGCTGCTTGTGAAGAAACTACCTGGTGATGACAAATTAGCAGAAGATATTTTCTTTATAAAATGTTTCCAAAATTTCATTACCAAGGACTGCTCTGTGATATACCTGAAAAAAATACGTAAAAACAAAATACAAAAGTATTTGTTTGGTTTCTTGTTGCTTTTTAGATGCATTTACAATCTGTTAATAATGTATTTTAGGTTTGGTTTAGATGTGTAGGAGATTGGTAATCAATAGAATGTATATTTAGAAAGTACTAGTTACAAAGGAAGGTACTGTGAACTTTCTAGCTAATCATCCTTGCTTTGTTTTTGTACAAACAGGTTTTCCTCTGGTAGTTCATAGACTGAAACAAACTTCAAGTTAAATGTGTGTCCAAGTTGCTCTTTTTTTCCACTTGCTTCTATTCAAGGTTTTCTGGAGTCTGGACACAGAACAATAATTTGACTAGGACATTTCTATTTAACCACTGGAAACACAAAGTCACTAATACACAAATTGAACTTACAGCTGAATTACAGTAAAGAGGAGTGGCATGCAGCATTGGGATACCTAAATGACAATACAATATGCTTAGTATGGAAAGTGTCTTAATTACTTGTTCATAAATTTCTGTGCTATGAACACAGTTTGAATACTTCATTTATCACCAAATTAATTGATTCCTCTGTTTCTCTGCTGCAGGAACTCATTATACAATGACAAATGGAGGAAATATCAACAGTTCAACACATTTACTGGACCTTCTGGATGAGCCAATTCCTGGAGTAGGAACATACGATGACTTCCATACCATTGACTGGGTTCGAGAGAAGTGCAAAGACAGAGAAAGGCATAGACGGGTACTTGAGATTAATTAAACTTTTTTGGTTGGATGTTGGAGTGAAGGTCTGATTTTTGTAACACATACAAATATATATTCATGTCCTTTAAATATGTACATAGTTACATCAGCTAAAACTACTTGAATACTGTTTTAAAAGCACTGCTTTGTTGGATACCTGCAGTCTTGCAGCATTATTATAACTTCAAAAAGAAGCAGTAATTTAATAGAGAGGGAATAGGTCCCTGTCACCCAAATACCTTTTTTAAAGTTCTGCATTTTTTTTCATCCTAGTGTATTTAAGGCTATTTTCCAGTGTAGATGTAATTGTAATAGTACAATAGTGGTTTTGGTGGTACTGGTACAGAAAAGTGAAGCATGATGTATATTGCGTTTGTACTGACACAAGTGTCTCTGCCGCTGCAGCTAAGTGTGCAGAGTAAATAAGGATAAAATAAGAATAGCAACTTTTTCAGTACAATAATAGTTGTCTAGAAGTACTTTAGGGTAATTATCCAGTTTTTTATTTTATTTTACTTATATGTGTTTTTTAGTCTAAACATAAAGTTGTTTATATTTGAAGTAGAAGTTTTGGAATTTGAATCATATGAAATAGCTTATTATTTGTATGCTGACAGTTCAATTGAAGTTCAAAAATATTTAATGTATAGGAGGGAAATAATATTAAAATTAACAGTTTAGGTGTATGCCACAGAAGGTATTTAATTATCCTAATAATGTATTTCCTGGATTTTAGTTCTTTAAATTAAGCAAATATATGTTTCTCTGTCAGTTGCTTGATGTCTGAATAATTAAGCTGATTTATCTATGTGAAGCACTAAATACAAGCAGAACACTTGTGGTTTCGAGAGAGTTTATTTGCTTGCATCGTGCAATTTGTATGTCATACTTCCTTTAGTTTCATTATTCATATTACTGAAATACATACAACTCTACATACTGATTTCTCTTTGCAGATTAACAGCAAGAAGAAAGAATCAGCATGGGAGATGACAAAAAGTTTGTACGATGCATGGTCAGGATGGTTGGTAGTCACATTAACTGGTTTGGCATCAGGTAAATGAAAACACAAAGGATTCTTTTCTTATTTGTCAGCAAGTATAGTTGTTGTGTTTTTCCTTTGTTCTCCACCAACCCAGCTAAGAGCTGGTTCAGTCTACTACAGGAGTTCCATAAGGGAAGAAAAAAGTTGACTATCTCGATTGACAAGCTTCACCATTTTGAGCTGAGGGTTTACTGATCAGATGGGAACCAAAATCCTCACTGAATTTAGAGAGAATTTCTCAAGTGTTTTTGAACTTCCACATACTAAAGTATCAATGTTCTTTAATCCTGTGACTGAGATTTATGTTTTCCCTTTCTGTAAAATTTTGGATTTTACCTGTAGCATTTCTTGTGGAAGTGTTGATTGTAAAAGTAGCTCTGGTATATGTGTAGTTTTGGCAAGCACACTTCCCTGTAAACCGTGTATTTATGGACTAGTGAATTTTAGCTGTATGTTTATGTTGTACCTTTACAGAGGTTCTTCCACAGAAAATACTGACTTTAACAGGTAGAGTTTGTTGACTTAGACTTGAATTCTCTCTTTCATTGTTAATGTATTTTAGAATGGATTTTACAGCTAAAACCATCCAATAGTTTGTGGCCCTGTGGTCAGGCAGTGCTGCTGCTTTTTCTGTTAGTATAGTCTGAAGTGACTAAAACTTGCAGTAAGGAATGGTCACAAACTTTGTGCGCAGTTTTTCAAAATAAGTACTTCAAATAGACATTTAGACATTTTAGATTAAATGTTAGCAAAGTTAGTTGTGGAGTAAGGCTATGCTTATTAAAAAGCATGGTTACAGTATAATTACTGCTTAGGTATATGCATAATCACTTTCACAAATCACATATAAATTAATATATATGCAAAGTTTGTAGCATGTTTATATACTTCTGGATGCACAAACCAGAAGTGTGTAATCTGTATAATCACTGGAAATTGTTTATGATGATTTCAGTGGGAACATGCAGTGTAGTGTTTTCAACCCCTTAAGCTGCTGTTTATTAAAATTCCTTTATTCTGTTTCTGAGTAACAAAGTGAGCAAATTCTGGTCTTGCACACTGGTAGGTTTTTCAGTCTCAGATGCCTTCTATGTCTAGTGGATCCTAAATGGTACAACCTTGAATTCAGTCACAAGGAGATCTTATGTTTACCTGTTTTAATAATTTGGTTGAAATTCTGTTCTACTGAAGTACTGCTTTGACTTGACGACACATAGACTAGAATCCTTTTCCACCTTTTAGACAGGTGAATCCCATCTCTTTCCAGGAGGCTTGATGCTGTATAACTGCTTCATCACAAAAAAGTAACAGTTCACTTTCTACTCTTAACTCCTTGGTTTCAGTGGACTGTTGGAGAACTGTGGTATACAGAAAAAAAAGGCAAAAAAAATCCCATGTAACTTGGGAAATATGCAAAGTACTTAACTCTTCAGCAAATATTAGTTTTACCATAACAAAAACCAGGATATAATCCTGGAAATCAGTAGTATATTAAATATTCATTTAATTAAGTTAATACCTAATACTTCAGTTAATACAAGCACATTCCTTCATTTTAGCCGTGTGTGTTATTTCTTTTTACCAGAACATTAATACAAAACTGTTTCTACAACAGGGGCATTGGCAGGATTAATTGACATAGCTGCTGACTGGATGACTGACTTGAAGGAAGGCATTTGCCTTAGTGCTTTGTGGTTTAACCATGAGCAGTGTTGTTGGGGTTCAAATGAGACCACATTTGAAGAGAGAGATAAATGTCCGCAGTGGAAAACATGGGCAGAGCTAATAATCGGGCAAGCAGAAGTGAGTATTCTTTGATGGTCGTGTTCAACAGCTTGGCTGAGTAGGGAAAAAAAAAATGGTCTTAAAGTTAGGATTCTAAACATGAATTTGGGTTGTACTGTCTGTGCCATTTTTCAGCATTTGAATTGATTACTAGACTATAGTGTAATAAATGTGTATTTCATGAATTGCAAGGGAGCTTGGAGTATTGCAAATGTAAGGAAGTTATGAGAATATAGAGCTGTTGATAGCACAAGAATTTCTATTCCTGATAATAGCTGTGTGTAAATATCCATCTATGGTATTCTCTGATAACTAAGAATAGATTTGCTTGATTTTTTTCTATCACATTTTTAAAATAAGGAAGATTTACTCAATATTCACTAGATTTTAGCAGCTGTTAGCTATTAAAAATATACATGTTCAATGTTTATTTTTTCTTTTCAAGAGGAAGTGTTAGAACAGTTTCTTTTATAAGTCTGTGCTAATGTGCAAGTGTCATGGCTTCATGCTTTTCAAACAAAACTCTCTCTTGGCAATAATTACTGTGCCTCAAAATATGTGTATTAATGTACTTGCAGCAGAAGTACTTCTGGATTATTTTAAGTAGTGATTTTGCTCTTATGTCAAACCTGTTTTCTGACATTTTGTGTTTGCTTTTAGGGTCCAGGTTCATACATAATGAACTACATCATGTACATTTTCTGGGCTTTGAGCTTTGCCTTCTTAGCAGTTTCTCTGGTGAAGGTATTTGCTCCCTACGCCTGTGGCTCAGGGATACCTGAGGTGAGGTCTAACTATATATATATATATATATATATATATATATATATATATAAAATAGATGTTTCATATTAATGTGTAGATTACTGCTGCCTTAGTGGGTCAGGGGAAAGGCAAGAGGAAGCACCCTGTGTCTTTGAAGAAATATATTAATACAATATTCAAACTGCAAACATGGTAATTTTGCTAATTGTTTCTGAGAAAATACCCCAAACTTAAAAGAATCGCCTGAGTTAGTAGATTTTACTTCTGTTGGGACCACTTTTTAAGGACCCGTTTGGATTAGTGTGCTTCTGAAGAATGATTTCAAACCTCGCGTCGTCCACGCCCTCCCTATGGTGATAAGAGAGCAGTGATACATTGACACAGTTTTGATAGAGCAATCAATCTTTTGTTGCAATGCCTTTAGCTGCCTTAACTAGCACAAACCAATGAACAGTCACAATATGAAATGTGTATTATCCTGAAAAACTCACTGTTTGCAATTGCTGTCTGCTACTGTCCACAAAATGGGAGAGAAAAATCCAAAGTCAAATCAATCTGGTCAGTCTCACTTCTTCAGTTTTTCTGTAAATATTTTTTATCCACCTCTGTTTAAGCCTGGAGTAGTTCTGTGCCATTATTCCAGAAGAAATTTCATCTTAAATTGGTTTTCAAATCTAGCTGTGTTTACTTTCTAGACACAGCTGCCCATTGTTTAATGTACATCCTATTTATGGACATGTTGTGATATGGTAGCTGTATATTATTTACTCTGCATGGGCATATTTTCCAGGCTTATAATATAGCATTTTTAAGCACAGTAATACCTTTGGCAAGTGACAGATTTTTCTGGTGCACATAGGGTGATCTTTTCCATCTTTATGTGAAGAAATCTACTGTTGATTTTTATGTAGTGATGGTAAAACACAAAGAGAAAACAGGGGTGATATTGGTGCAAGTTGGGATAATTGCTAAAATAGATTGATCTTGAGTGTGGTTTTTGCAGATTAATTTTTCCTTTAGAAATTTTCTGCCTTTTTACATAATTTACATCATAAACTGATTCATCCAATCTTAAGAAGCTGCTGCAGATTAATTTTCTACTAAATGTAATTTGTACTGTAGTTGTATGTTATTACCCAGTGTTTTAGAGTAAGTTGCAAATGAAAAGCTTCTGGCAGGCAGAGAGACCTAGTGTGGCAATCTGAATGATACGTGTTTTAAAGTGTGACAAAGTTAGTCATTTGAAACTGCTGGCATTGAAGTTCTGCAGCTAAAATTAAAGGATGAATTATTTTCTGAAAATTGAAGAATGCAGTAACACATACATTTTTTTTATTTCTTCCAGATAAAAACTATTTTGAGCGGCTTCATCATCAGAGGTTACTTGGGGAAGTGGACTTTGATGATAAAAACAATTACTTTAGTCTTGGCTGTTGCATCAGGTTTAAGTTTAGGAAAAGAGGGTCCTTTGGTACATGTTGCCTGCTGCTGTGGGAATATTTTTTCCTACCTCTTTCCAAAATACAGTACAAATGAAGCTAAAAAAAGAGAGGTAAGTTCTTGAAAAATCATTTCTAGAATATATTGAATATTGGTGCATTTACATTGATTTGTTTAAAAGATGATCTTTGTTCTCTTGGACAATGTTTAGTGATTATCAGTTGTTATTTATTATGTTAAAAACAATGTATTATCCCCAGCATTCTGACAGGTAAATAATTTCTGTGGCAGAGTCAGTTTGGTCTCCACTCCGGAATGGTCTCTTCTTCAGAGACCATTTGGTTTTATTTAAATTCTTTCTGTGCTTGTCTCTAAACTTTGGTAATTGATGGGTGTCTTCAGTGGTGAGGACAGCAGAGTATCTGAACCCATGACCAAAGTGTTCCTGGTGACAGCAGTGTTCTGTGCCCTGTTCCAGCTCGCTGTTGTTAACGAGTGTGGTGGGTTAGACTTGGTGCCGGCCAAGCAGTTCTCTCACCCCTCTGAGTTGGCAGGACACCAGGAGAGAGTAAGATGAAAAGCTCAGAGGTCAAGATGAGGACTGGGAGATTGCTCACCAGTTGCCATTACAGACCAGACCTGAGGAAAGGTCCTTGACTGCCCACAGTAGACTGGCGAGAAATGAAAACAAAGCTAAATGTATCTTGCTCCCACTGTCCCTTCTAGAAAGGCTCAGTTTCACTCCTAGCTCTTCTATCCCAAAGTGGCACAAGGGAATACTGTGTCTCTGCTGCTCCTTCCTCTTGATACTCTTTCTCTGCTCCAGGGTGGGCCCCCACCCATGGGAGACAGTCCTTCACAAATATCTTCAGCATGGGTCCTTTCCGCAGGGTGCGGCCATTCAGGGCTGCCCAGCCTGGTTCACCCACACCCTGCAGTGCCTGCCAGAAACCTGCTCCTGCTTGGGCTCCTGCTCACAGGCCATGGCTCTTGCCAGGGCTGCAGGGGGAAGATCTGCTCTGCCATGCACCTGCTCTGCCCTATCATGAGCAAACTTGGCTTATAGCTATAGCGAGATTTTGTTGTTCATATTTACAACATAGACTGTGACAAACCCCTCCCCTTTATTGTTTTCCAGGTGTTGTCAGCTGCCTCAGCAGCAGGAGTGTCTGTAGCCTTTGGTGCCCCAATTGGTGGAGTCCTTTTCAGTCTGGAGGAGGTATGTCAAGAGATGGCATTGAAGAATAAATGTTTGAAAAAATCTGTCTTACTTTAAATAATTTCTGACTCCTTTAAGCTATGGAGTCTCTCCTAAGAAGGAAATTATTTTTTGACCCATATTTCAAAGCCAAGAGTCCTGTTACCAGCGAACTCCTGAAGATATATTTTTTTTTAAATGAATGTCAGCCTTACTTTATTCTCAGTTATTTTATTCTGGAAAAGGGCCAAGTCTGTTAATAACTACAGTTTACATACAGATAGGGACACAGCAGCTTTTCAGTCTAGGAGTTTATTCTGGAAAAAAAATATGAGGCTCTTAATTTTTGAAAAAGGCTTTCAAGACTTATTGGACAGTTTTGTAAACCAAGTTTTTAACCAATACTTAAAGCTTCAGACACTAAACACAATTATATGATAATTAACAAAAATAGGATAATTATTAAAAGGGTAAATATACTGTAAAACTTACCTCCTAAGCTAGGAAATTCTCTTCTCCAAAAAATGTTTTATACTAAATTAGTTTTAATTGTAATTTTCAAAATATGTAAGAATGTTATTTCTATCATTGTTATTTTTAAAGACAATTAAAGCCCTAAAAATCTCTGAATTGAAAAGTAGGGAAGATACTTCTTTCATGTGTAATTTTGTTATGTTGTTAGGGTATTTTGAGGACTTCCTCTGTTGCCAGAAAATGAAGAAGAAAACTGTCTTAAAATTCAAATCAGGCTATGTGGGGCTTAAAAAATGAAATTGCATGTTCTGTTTTGAGGCTTTTTAATTTTTTTTGTTAGTTTTAATCATACATCTTAAAAATAACACATAAACCTTTCAATAGAGGTTGAAAGGAGATGAAAATATTAGCAGGAAATGTGAGAGTACAGCTAGTACACACTGGTTCTCATGAAGGCTAGTAAGAGACACAAAGCAGAGCAGTTGTTTTAGCTTATACCATGTGAGCAGCAGTATTCTAACACATGCAGAAGCCTTTCATTGAATCACTAATAATTCTCATGTATTGTCTTTTGCAGGTCAGTTACTATTTCCCACTGAAAACTTTATGGAGATCGTTTTTTGCTGCTTTAGTAGCTGCATTTGTTCTAAGGTCCATCAATCCTTTTGGTAATAGCCGCCTAGTCCTTTTTTATGTGGAATATCACACTCCTTGGTACCTTTTTGAACTGCTTCCTTTTATTCTTCTGGGAGTATTTGGTGGGCTCTGGGGAGCATTTTTCATCCGAGCAAATATTGCATGGTGTCGTCGACGCAAATCTACAAAATTTGGGAAGTATCCTGTCCTGGAGGTTATTATTGTTGCAGCAATAACAGCTGTGATTGCATTTCCTAATCCATACACAAGGCTGAACACCAGTGAGCTTATTAAGGAGCTCTTCACAGACTGTGGGCCATTGGAATCCTCCTCGCTGTGTGACTACAGAAATGATATGAACGCAAGCAAAATTGTAGATGATATTCCTGACCGCCCAGCAGGCACTGGAGTCTATTCAGCTATATGGCAGTTGTGTTTAGCACTCATATTTAAAATTATCATGACAGTCTTCACTTTTGGTATCAAGGTAAGTGTGAATGCAGTAGCTCTCTTATCTGCTGTCATCATTTAATTATTGCCTTTCTCATTTCCCAACTCTCAAGGCTGGAAGCTTTGTTTATTTTTTTCATATTATTTCTTTTAAAAAGAGGTCTTTTTTCTTTTAGTTAGTAAGCAAGTCCTGTAGCAAACAGTAATAACTTTAATTAAATTCAGAATAATCCTTTGTTCAGCTGAATAGAAATGTGCTAAATGCAGTAGGGAGCAGTAACTGTGTGGATGGATGTCTGTATGGGCCTGATTCAGCAATAAGGGATGATTCTAAAATTTCCAAGAGCAAAGTTTGAGCATAACCACTCAGATTCCCTAGTCTTCCTGTTACTTGGAAGAAGAACAGACTGTACCCTATACACATACTATGGTCATTCTTATATTCACTCTCCTCATTGTTCACATAAATCTAATTACTACAGATGTTAAAAGGAGACCATGATTTCTTCTGCTGTATTTTCCAGTATTGCATCCTGTGATGAGAAAGTGGGTTTTGTTCATGTGACTGTAATGGAAATTTCATCTCCATTACAGACAGCATAATTTTTGTTTTTCCCAGTGTCATGGTTTGAGCCTGGCACAGAGCCAGTGCCCCCCATGAAAATGCCTCACCCTGGTGTCTGCTGTGAGATGTGACCAGGAATAAGCAAAACAGGCTCCAACTTAAACATAAAGAACACTTTATTACCTAAAACTACAGGAAAAATAGGGAAAGACTATAAGAAAAAGGAAAAAAATTGAAAACCTTACAAAAAAACCATTTTCCTCCTCCCCACTCCCTGACTTTCCCAATCCAATACATTCTCTCAAAAACACCAACTGCCCAGCCCGGCACGACACTTTAGTATACTCAAACTGCAGTTCATGAAGAGGAAAGGAGTCCTTCTTGTTCCATAGGCTTCTGGAAACACACTGAAACCTCGGATGCTTCCTTGTCACTTCGGCACCGCCCGGGGGGAAAAAAAAGTCCTTTTGCCGCTTGTGACATGTTCCTTCCATGCCCAGTGCTCTCACCACCGAGACATGGCCAGAGCTGCTTTTAGGGTGGTCTTTCAAGGATGCCTTGTCTCACTCCAAAAAGGCACAGTCTCTGCTTTTGGGACAACTGTCCCCCCCATATTTTTCCAACCCCCTGGGGCCGGGGGGTCCTCACGAATGAACCCTCCTGGTTTTGAGGCACTGCCTCCCCCTAAATGCAGTCTCTGTGTCACAGGAACAACTGAGTCCATGGCTACAAGAAAAGTCCAGCCAAAAGGCCACTCCAAATCATCTCTCCCCATCCAATCATCTCCACAATCTCCGGGCCAAAGTCCTTATCTCATCTCATCTCTCATCTCCCTTCTTATTCAGCTTCGAGGAGGATTAGCATTTTCTGCAAGGCCCCAATCATGCAAGAAAGGGTTAAAAGTTTTCAGTCTCTGTCTGTCGGTCCCGGAGCGACTCCCACGCACGCTGCCCACACGCTGCCGCTCCGGCCGGGCAGTCTTCCTCCCCCTTCTCGCTGGCTGCTCTCCTGGGGGGGGGGGGGGGGGGGGGGGGGGGGGGGGGGGGGGGCTGGCTGCCCGATGTCTCGATGTCTCTTGGGGCTCCCCCACCCTTCCATCCTTGAAAGCCCCCTCAACCCCCACCTCTGTCCAGGCCCCAGGCCTACGGCATGGCGGCCCCTCCCCCGCCCAGCAGCAGCGGGCCGGGCGGGGGAAGGGATCTGACCTCTTCGCCCAACGATGTCCAAAGAGGAAGTGCCAGGGCAGTGCCCTGCTTTTAACCCCTGTGTATTCTCGGAGGTGTGTCCAAACCCCACTGGCTACACCAGGTGTCAGTATGAAACCCAAAACCTTCATTGGTTTGACCACAGCTTCCCAGAATTCCCACTCCTTCCTGGTCAAACCATGACACCCAGTTGTTTGATAGATCTGTTTTGGAGGTGGCTTCAGCTTCTCCCCAGTCTGTGGCTGTTTTCTGAGTGATAATATAGAACTGTCACGCCTTCATCATTTTCTGTCTTGTCAGGCTCCCTTCATTTTTTTTTGCAAGTACATCATAATCAAATGTGTCTTGATGAAAACTTCCTGTAGAATGTTCACTAAGCAAGATTTGTGTTTCAGTTTGCCTTAACTTTTCAGTGTAAGTTGCTGTTCCATGTAACAGTGTGCTTAAGAAAACACTTTCTTTCTGTAAGGGTGTTTGTTCATTGGAATGTGCTGTGCAGAGAACAGTCTTGGAAGTACTCAGACCTTGACTGGTTGCAAGCCCGAGCAACCTGCTGAGGGTGACCCTGCTTGAGCAGGGGCAGACAGTCTGGGGCAGGCATCTTCAACCTCAACTATTCTGTAACTGACAGAACAATAACATCGTGTTGTGTTTCTCATGTTTTGATATTTTAGAAGATGTTGCAGGTTGTTATTTGAAGTTATGTTCTGTATGTTGGCTGGTGGGTGAGAGGAAGCTTACAGTGTATTTCAAAAGCTAGTCTTCCTTAGGTCCATAATTCAGGCACTGTTGTGTGAGGTGACCACTTCAGTCTGTTGTTTAGTTTTGTATTCACTTACTGGGTTTCATTTATATCTGGGACATTACCATTCACATGTTTATGTGCATCTGGCTCTTTGACATGGGGTTACACCACAAGGTCACACTGCATACTGGATAGAATTCACTGCTTTACAGAATGGGAGAGCTTGTACTTCATTTGAGTTTGGTTCATTTTCTCAGAATTTCAGCATGTGGAAATATTTCTGTGAAGCTGTGACAATATATTTATTACTCTGCCAATAGGCAAGGAGTTATGTTGCTGTCATTCATGGAGCTGGGCTACATTAATTTCTTGGATGCTTTAAAGCATGTGGTTAGTTAGAATGTCAGCCAGGATCTGGAGAAGTTGATGTTAGTTTAATGATATTCATTTGGTTTAGGCTTTATCTCTCTAAAATAAGTAAATTCAAAATAGAAGGGAAAAAAAAGAGAAGAAATAATATTACACTGTCATTTAAATAATTATAAAAGATCCTCTGGGCTCTCCAGGTCTTTTGTTATTCCTGGAGCTGTAGCCATCTGCAAACACACATGCTCCCCATAGGAACTGCTTTCCTGTGAGGTGAGCAAAGCTACCCAGCTGCTGCCAGTGAGGCAAAGGGATTCCTGCTGCTAGTACTGCTGTGGAAATGCATTACTAGGAGGCTGATATGGCAGCATTTTTTTTGTTTTGTTTTATTTTTTTCTTTCATGCTTTTGCACCTGTACTGTATTGCTTTTTATCAGTAGACTCATTACTGTGTCTAAATGCTGATCAGCACGTGGGAAGCGGTTACAGTTTTGCCTCAGAACATGACTGGTACACACTGGCACTACCAAAGAGGTGGATCCTAATCCTTGCTTCTTCCAAAGATGACACAGAACAAATCTTTTCCTCTGGAGTGTAATTTGAGCTTGTCCCAGAGAAGAAAGCCGAGAAGAGGAAAAACGTAGCTGTTTTCCCTTGCTACTTCTCTGGGAAGATTCCTTTCCCCTTTGTGATTTGTGATTCACAGGCTTATGCTAACAAATAGACCTGTAAAATCATAATTACAGTTAGACTTGTAACCATTACCCACATATGATGGAAAGAAGAGAAGGAGCTAGTGCATAAAAAGTTATATTACCAAAGGACCAGAAATAATTTGGATGCAATTTCCACATGGAGACTGAATTTCTATTGCATACTGCTAGCACAGTAGGATCTGAGGCAGTTTCAGCAGTTTATTTAGTTACTTTTATGTTGGAAATACGGAATTTTGTCAGGGTACAGTTGCACTGTTCACTGAGGAAGAATTTCACACAGGAAAAAAAAATTGATTTTAGCAGTTAGGAAGGGTCTTAAATGCATAATTAATTGTATGTAATAACAGTAGTGGTATAAATGCACAATTTGAATACTAGACTAAAATATTAAAATGAAAAAATTGAATATTACCTCTGTAAACACTGAAATATTAGGTAATTCAGTATAGGAATTAAGGATTATTAAACTTTGTCTCAAAACCCATGCTGGTGACTGTCTAACACAAAGTTAGTTTTCCCTTGGTTTCTTGGTTAGAAATCATCTTTGCACACACAAATACAGACAAAATACAAAGTAATAATAATTATAAGCTATGTTTGCTTTTTCTTTGTTGTTAAAAATCTTTGCAACCATAAATACAGACAAAATACAATAACACTAACAACAACAACAATTCTGAAATACACTTCTGCAACAGCTATTGAATACCACACCAAAATCTATAGTTTGGAATTCCACAGTACTTAAATTTCACAGCTGGACAGTACAAGAAAAATTACATGATGTGTCCTGTTACACTTAATTAAATTATTTAATCAAGATGGGATGAGATGCATTTAGGCAAAGTAAAAATTCTGCTCCTTTTTTGTAGTTACATCTATACCTCAGTCACAGTATAAAATATCTTGATGTTAACAACTGCTGTGAGGAGAAGCAGCAGGCATTTACAGTTTAATGAGACATGTAGGTACCAGTATGTTTTTTGGAAAGATTGGCTTCGTAAGGCGAAGAAAAGATGTACAATAGTTTCTTCATATGAAACTGTTGATAAAAGGAAGTTTACATTAATATTTTACTAAGCCATGGTTGTGTGACAAGGCTTTAGTAGTAGCAGAAAAACATTTTAAGTAACTAAGCTGACAGTAGGAGCTTCTTTCTTGTTTAAGCTATTGTGTTACCTGCTTTTTGCAGTGGGGATTATCTTGTCTTTTTCTCTCTTGGTGTGTTTAGCAGTCTATATGCACTCATTTCTACAGGAAACAGCAATAATAGTACAAGGCCTCTTTTAAAACTCACCTGTTTAGGTAATTTATAGCAGTGTCAGGAAGCAGTTTAGGAAGGCAGTCCTGTTTAGTAAGTGAATGTTGACTCTGAGGAACGTAAAGGAATAAGGGAGACAGGAAATGATAAGGAGCTCTTTCCTTTATGATTAGCACAGTTCACACCAGACATACACATGGTAAAGAATTGTGCTATTGGCACTGTGTCTAGTTCTTGGTCCTGTATTGGTGGTAGATTTTCTCTTAAACACGGTAAGATATAAACAAACATGCTCATAAAGTGGTTTCTCCTAATCAGGTCGATCAAAGATATCAGTAGAATTCTATCTACAAACCTTCCAAGGTCACTTACCGTGGTTTTAATGTGACAGTTTAAGTATTTACATCTCTTTCAGAAAAAAAATACAGAAAATCACTTTTTAAGTCATGTGTCAGCTATGTTCCCAGCAGCAGCATGCCAACAGTTCTGTTTTTGTTGCAGGTTCCATCTGGGTTGTTCATACCTAGCATGGCAATTGGAGCAATAGCAGGAAGGATTGTAGGAATTGCAGTGGAGCAGCTGGCTTACTACCATCATGACTGGTTCATTTTCAAGGAGTGGTGTGAAGTTGGAGCTGACTGTATTACACCTGGTCTTTATGCCATGGTTGGTGCTGCTGCATGCTTAGGTAAATAAAATATAACAAATAAGTATCTGGTTTCTTCATATAGCAAAATAGTTATTAAAAAATGAAGGGAAACACAAACTTGTGCAGTTTTGGAACACCTGTTTATAGGATCTTCCCTCCAGAATAATACTTTCACTTCTCTGCACAAGACCCTCAAATCCTTGTGATCTGAGAAATAACGTGAAATCTGAATTTATGAGAAATAGGAGAATTTTAGTAGTGTTTGCTTTCTCTTTTTGGTATCGAGAGATGTCATCACTACATTGGTCAGAGAAATCAGTTCCTTGAAACATATGAAGTAGAGCATTTACAGTGTCACGTACAGTTAAAATTATTAGAAGGAAGTGGTGTGAACAGCTGCCACATCTACATGAATTGCAAAAAATTGTTCTTGAAATTCATTTTCCAAACAAAAGTTTTAGAAGTGTGTAAGGTATTTTTATCAAATCTAATTGCTGAAAATCAACTTCATGGAAAGAGGCTTAATTGGGGACCTAAACTTGTCCTCATTTATAACTTGGTTGCCTTAGAAATTAAACTTAAAAACTCTTAGGACAGATTCTGCAAGAAGTAGAACTTTTCTTTAAGGAAAATTATGTTTGGGCAATCAAACTAGTGATACAAATTTATTTTTTGGAGAGATTGTTCTGGTTTTTAATAGTGCAAATTGAATCACTCTTGATTGAATTGAAAGTCAGTTCATATTATTTTATTAAAGGAAGATATAGCATCAGAAACCTTAGCAGAAAAAAATTATTTTAAATAATAACAAAAGAAAGTATAATCCCTGTCTTCTGTTGTCCAAGAAAGAGATTTCTTTTCATCAGCTCATAATTCTGTTTAGCTTTTATGATTAAGCAACAGCATCAAAGTCCTAATCCTTTAGACAACATAGCTGTTGGTTTGCTACCTATGACATTTTTGAATTAGTTCCATTCTTTTTTCAAATTCTTACATCACTGGATTTCCTTGCATTTCACAGTACTTTTAACCCTGATATGGTATGGAGATATACACAGTTTTGTTCTTAGCTTACATTAAATAACTGTACATATTTTCCAGTTCCCTTTATTACCTCCCTTTCTATGAATTTTCCCTAAAACTCTCTTTTTCACTTCTTGAAGTTCTGTGTTAATTTTCTCTGTCTGCTTCTGTTGGTATTACGCAGAAGGACGTTTGTCAGATGACCTTTCTTGTCAAAGTTATGTTTGTAGGTCTCAACAGGAAGGCACAAAATTCTAAAACCATTATTATCTGTTACTCAGATGTTACTGGCTATCATTTTCCTTGCAGGTGGTGTGACAAGGATGACAGTGTCCCTGGTAGTTATTGTGTTTGAGCTAACAGGAGGGCTGGAATATATTGTGCCCCTAATGGCTGCAGTGATGACCAGTAAGTGGGTAGGAGATGCCTTTGGTAGGGAAGGCATCTATGAGGCTCACATCCGACTGAATGGCTATCCTTTCTTGGACGCCAAGGAAGAATTCACTCACACCACGCTGGCTGCTGATGTGATGAGGCCCCGGCGGAGCGACCCCCCTTTAGCCGTCCTCACCCAGGACAATATGACTGTGGAAGACATAGAAACCCTGATCAACGAAACCAGCTACAATGGTTTTCCTGTCATTATGTCAAAGGAATCACAGAGACTTGTGGGCTTTGCTCTAAGAAGAGATTTAACTATTGCAATAGGTAATTAACTTTCAGTATTGCATTATTGTATACACCAATTTAAATAGGTTTGTATTATTTTATATTTAAAATAGAATTTACTCTGTATGTTTTTACGCTTCAGGTTGATTTAACTATATGATAATATATCTTCAGTAGCAGGCTCTGAAATGAAGATAATCCTCATCTCTTTGTCTCTTGTAAAAACAAAAGTTGTCATACTCATGTAGGTCAAAACATTATCTAATCTGGTATTTTTTAGTTTTTTGAGATTTTGATAGTACCCCATTTCCTTGAGTAATGCTATAGTAACATTCTTCAAAATTGAGTAATTCTCATTTTGACCATCAGTATTCTGTGAGAATTACTGTCCAAGTAATTTTTAAATGTATATCCTATTTCTTTCTAACAGTGTGTTTTTTACTTTTGTTATAACAACCAAGGTTGTATTATGGAGAGATAAGTGCAATATTAATTATTTTAGGTTTATGTTTTTCAATCTGTTTGTGTAATGGGAAATTAGTCCCTGGGCACATGAGCACACAAGCTCTGTTTGGAACATCTCTTTCTGTGTGAATATTAGTAGTGCTTGTGTGATACTTGTGATAATGCTTTGTGCGCTGGCAAGAAAAATTCTGTGGATTTTGAGGCTACTATCATAACCATAAGGAGGAAACACACTGTTATGTAAGAAAATGTTACAAAACTGTAACATTTAGTGCATGAAATAAGTGATGCAAGTTGCATCTTAAACGACTTTTATTATATATACATATGTCTTAAACAAAGACACTTGAGAAAGGGACAAAAGTCTCCAGAAACTTTTAAAACATCTTTTGTGAACAGAACACTGTTTGCTTCAGTCAGATTTTTGCCTGTGGTTTTACTACTGTGTATACCATGGCATTATATTACATAGGATGTATATGAATGTACAAAACTTGGATATTATTACCAACACCATACTAGTTAAAGTTTGCGTTTACTTGAGTAAATGGGGGAGTAGCAGAACATTCTTCTTAGAAAATGCTTTCACAGGTAAGACTCATTTCAGCTGCTGGGATTATACAGTGAAAGTTGCTTAGTCTTGGGCTGTGTGTGTCTTAAGAGTCACGGTGCCCTGGCAGCCAGGAGGGCCCGGTGTGTCCTGGGGTGCATCAGGCACTGCATCTCCAGCCAGGCAAGGGAGGGGATTGTCCTGCTCTGCTCTGCTCTGGGACAGCCTCACCTCAAGTCCTGTGTGCAAATTTTGGTGCCAGATTATCAGAGGGTTATAAAGCCATTAGAGATCATCCAAAGGAGCGCCACAAGGATGGTGAAGGGCCTTGAGGGGAAGCCATATGAGAAGTGGCTGAAGTCACTTGGTCTGTTCAGTCTGGAGGAGGCTGAGGGGAGACCTCATTGCAGTCTGCAACTTCCTCCTGAGGGCAAGGGGAGGGGCAGGCACTGATCTCTGCTCTGTGATAAGATCTGAGGGAATGGCCTGAAGTTCTACTGAGGGAGGTTTAACTTGGGTATTAGGACAAAGTTCAGGGGGCTGTCAATTGAGACTGACTTTTCCCTGGCAGTTTCTTCAGGAGCTGAGTACTTCTTTCTTAGCCTTTCCACCTCTTTATAGTAAATAAAAGTTACTTATTGAGTGAGACAATTAGTTGAATAATGACTAAAGCTGAATGGCAAATGGCTGTTGTGATTTTTGCACAACCACTTTCTGGGGATAAAGCAGTGGCTGTGGAAATATATGCGAGAGCCGGGTATTGTTGATTGAGCTGTATGTCTGCGTTAACATCTTACTCCAGGAATATAAATTCCTCTTCCTCTGCTGTTTTTCCCCCTTCCCCGTCTTTCTTAAAGAAAGTGCTAGAAAGAAGCAGGAGGGGATTGTTGGCAGTTCCAGGGTATGTTTTGCCCAGCATACCCCATCGCTTCCAGCAGAAAGCCCTCGACCTTTGAAGCTCAGAAGCATCCTTGATATGAGCCCTTTCACCGTGACAGACCACACACCAATGGAAATAGTGGTGGATATTTTCCGCAAGCTGGGTCTGAGGCAGTGCCTTGTAACACACAATGGGTGAGTAAAGTGGCAGCAATGCTGTGCATTTTTTTAGATACAGCAGTTTTCACTTCCAGGATCAGAGTATTTGAACCAGGATATT
Organism: Zonotrichia leucophrys gambelii; assembly: GCF_028769735.1. Lineage (NCBI taxonomy): Eukaryota > Metazoa > Chordata > Aves > Passeriformes > Passerellidae > Zonotrichia > Zonotrichia leucophrys. Next base: position 19,027,352 of record NC_088173.1, on the reverse strand, counting down.
CACCAGGATCATGGTATTTGAACCCATGGTAGGTTTGGTATTGCAGCTGAGGACCCCAGCTGTTCATGAAGAATGTGCTGTGCTGTAGCACCTCTCTGAAATTCTTATGCCTTGCTTGTATTCCAAGTAAGCAGGCAGATGATTTCAGTCATTTTATGATGTTCTGTTAAAAATTTACTGCCATTCAGCAAGCTTGGTCTGTGCAACTTGCTTGTGGAGGAGACACAACTCGTCTTGCAGAAATTTAGTCTTGTGCTCTGCAGAGTCTAAGGCCTGTATTTCCTGGTTATTATCTATGTTCTGGCAACATGCAATGTATCAGTAGTTACTGAACATCCACAAATACTGGGTTCATAAAGAGTAAAGCAGAAAATGATCTAGTCAGTATCTCTTCTGGAGTCTAGTGATGGGGATTACCAGCAAGCTTTTGAGTTTTGGAATACTAACAACTAAACTGCTGCTAGTTCTGGAACTTCAGTCTGCAACTTTTGTTTCTACAATTCAAAATATTTCAGGAAAATAGTTTTAAGATTTAGAATGTTTGTAAATGAGACTGTTGGGAGTTGTCCTGTGATTATCTACTAAATAAATCAGCCCCCAGCATGAAAACTAAATGTTCATTGTAATTGCCTCTTATCTAAACTGCTCCTTGTTTTTTTTTACATGATCTTTTTCTGTGCAGCTGTTCCTTTAACATTCTGCTTTTCTGTGTCTCTTGCATTAAACACTTGACATGCAACATCGAAGCTCCTACCATAGTATCTTGCTTTCCCTTTAGCATGTCTTTTAAGGCAGCCGGGGAGTGAAATGTTCTCTGCTCATTCACATGTTTAGGATTGATCAGTGTCCTTGGGACAAGAAATCTGAAATGACTGGGACTTTCTTAGTTTTTCTGTGGGCAAAAGGACTGCTGCTGTATGCAGGGAATATTTATATATTTCGTTGGTTTCCAAGTTGGGGGTTTTTTTCAGATGTATTTTAAAACAAATTTATTTAAATGTTCTCCTGTCTGTTTTTTGTTTTGTTTTTTTTTTCTTCAATGCATCTCTGTATGGAATGGCAAGTAGTGTTTCCAGAAGCCTTTCTAAAGGACATAACGATCTGACATTTAGAAGTTAGTCTGGGCATGCAATTATTCTTGTTTGGAGAGGGAAATTGGAATCAATAGAACTTCACTGAAAAATAATTACTATGATTTTTCATAGTTTCTGTTGTAGTTGAGTGCTCAAGCATTGACATTGATGCTGAAATCTCATCTAGAGAAAGCTTGATTGTGCAAAACTATGTCAAGCTCTACTATAAATTTTAAACTATTTTATGATAAAGTAGCAGGAATGGCTTTAATATTTATCTTATACTACTTCAGTTTACAAATTTGTGACATTCCATAAGCACACTGTCCATTACAAGAAGAGCAGATCATAAATACTAGTACTAGTGGTGTTTAGCGATGGCAATATACCCTTGTGGACATCAAGGACTACTTTATATTTTCAGTGGCAGATTTCCTGCAAACTGAATATACCTGTTTAAAGACTTGCATCAACATACTGATTCCAGTCCAGACTGGATTGTACAGAAATTGGTGCAGATGACAGAGAGAAGACTGAGCCTTACTCCTCCAAATTTGTACCAGAATATCCATTATATCCATTCCAGGGAGTTGCTCTTCATTTGTCCTGTCATGAACAAGAAATCTGTCTGAATTTGTCTGTTTCTAAGGCCAGCAGGTAGCCCAGCTCTGTAGGGCAGCTTTAAACCTCAGTTGCTATGACTTTACACAGTTATTACTTTGCTCATCTGCTGTGGCTTGTTAAAATGTCAATAATTATCTGTATGTCTGAGGAGAAATAACTGTTAAACGAAGGAAATACAAAGTAGATTTTAGTTTTAGTACCTTTAAAACCCAAAAATATGTGAATTTAGGGTGAAGGGATAAAGTTTGCTACCCTGATGTGTACCTGATACAAGAAACATACTGCTCTGGGGTGGTTGTAGAGCCAATTGTGTTCAGCATTTTGGGAGAAAAAAGCAAAATCTGGGAAAGGGTACTGACTGTCAAATAAATTCTCATTTAATTATCTCATTAGCTTTCCTGCAACCATTTCTTTTTTTTTTTCTTTTTCAGTTTGCTCTAATCCTTTTCCATTATGATTAGAATTTTTTTTCATTTGATTTCATACAGTTATTAGCATAACATAATCTGTTGCAGGATTGTCTTGGGGATCATCACAAAGAAGAACATATTAGAGCATCTCGAGCAACTAAAGCAGCACGTCGAACCCTTGGTGATTAGATATATCAGATCTCATAATTAGACACATTAGAAGTCAGGAAGCATGAAACTTGTGAACTGTTCAGGGCTTTTATGGTATCGGCTGAAGCATGAAATCTTCTTATGCTCAAAATTTGTATTAAACATAAAGCAACATGTGCAAACTCCTTTTGTAGAAAAGAAGCTGTAAATGTGAACATACCGTTAGTCACAACATTAAAGGAAAGTAAACAGTAAACTTTCTGATACTTGTGTTGATGAGATCACATCCATCCAGCTGGTTGATCTCTTGAATTCCCCAGGTGGGAAGGCACGCAGCTAGAAATACTTTTTCCCTGGCTAATGCAAATTAAGATTTTCATATATGCCAATTTCTTTTTCTGATTTGGGCAGCTTTAAGTAGCTGTTAAATAGCAAAGTATCACATCTTTTAAGAAGAAGAGATAAGCATACATCATTAGATCTTCCCTTTATTAACATGAATTTTTAAAAATATTTTTAGCAAAGTCCTGTGATTTTATGTAAAGTCTGTGATTCTGCCACTGTTACCTACAGCAGTGAGTGTAATCCTTTACAAAATGTGCAGTGATACCAGCCACCAAGTGGCCTGCTACTATGTAGTCTGTTGACTTCACAATCTAGATATGATTTTAACCATGATGTTGTGAACTAACCCCTTAGATAGGTGGTACACTTAGTCTTAATTTAGACATGGGTTGTTAGTTCCATGTCTACTAAACATACCCACCATGTTTAGCTGCTTATGTGCAAAACATGCTAATTATGTTCTCATTTTATGCTAATATTTCACAAGTATTTCATGCGTCCTTTAATAAGACAAATTGAAATGTACTAACCAGAATAACAAGGGCAGCAGCTCATCCATTCTGCTCTTTGCTTCTCTTGTGATATTATCCTTTTGGACAGTCTCACTCTATTTGATGTTTAGCAGTTATAGTTTTAAAAGACCCTGTCATAAGAGCACAGTATCTAAATTGGAAAATGAAAATCTTATTATTCACAGTTTGTTTTTTTCTTATGCCATGAACTCCAAAAACTAATTAACTGCTGTTTATTTTATAAAAGTTTCATGGCCAGTACAGTGTGCTCCTATGAATACATTCAATCTGAGCCAGTGTGTCAGACTGGAAGGATCCTTCTTGTTTAAAATAGGAGGGGAGTTTGATTTGGGGCCATCAAGCAGTACATCACTTCTGATGGCTAGGTTGGAACATGCCTCTCTTATGAAGTGGGATCACTGTCATTTCTTTTTCATACCTCTCTTTTCTTTGTCCCTCTTTGTTACTTTTTTGTTGGCATATGCTAATGAAAATTTGATTTTTGTAGAAACAAAAAGTTAAATAAAAATTGTAATGGGCTCTACTTGTATGACTTGTATTTCATTAAAACGGACTACAGCTGTCAGAGACCATTTGATACAGCGTCTCAGCATTGCTGTGTTTTATCAAACTGGTGGTTCCTCAACATTTTGATAAATAAAATGTTTCTGTTTAAATAAGAAAATCAGGCTGTTTACTTTTGCTCTATTCCTGTCAACAAAAAGGACTTGGCTACAGATTTGTTCTACTTCATTATTTTCCTGCTTGGATTAATATCAGTCTTCCATTTATCCTTTTCAGGCGCCTCCTTGGCATTATAACAAAAAAAGATATCCTCCGTCATATGGCCCAGACGGCAAACCAAGACCCCGCCTCCATAATGTTCAACTGAAACCCATAGCTGAGGAGAGAGAGGAAACGGAAGAGGAGGTTCATTTGTTGAATAGCACAACACTTTAGTCTGGGGAAACTTCTAAAATCAGAGACGAGCTGGGTTTTTACATAACAGTGCTGCTGGCAATCAGGAGTCAGTCTGGGGGAGCTGATGGGAGTGTGGGAAGGGAGAGCTGCTGTCCTGCACTGGATGCGTCCCGAGACATCAGGTCTGCCATGATAGTGCAGTGGGGGAGCCGTGCAAAGCGGTGCCGTTCTCCAGCCCAGCCTGGTACTTCAGCATTGAAGAGATGTGTTATTAATCCCTGTTTCTGGAGGGATCATTCTGAATTGAGCCATCTTGTGGAGACTGAAAGGTCTTGCCCTTTTTACCATTGAAAACTGTTGTGTTAACTCATGAAACGTATTAACTATTACTCGTCACCTTTCTACATTCCAGAAGAGCTTTATTTCTCTCTCTCCTGAGCCGTAACAAAGCCTCTTTAAAATTGGTGTGCCCTTTTGAAGCAGTTGTTTCTCATATTGAGATGTACTGTGAGTTACTGAGGTGTGATCACAAGAAGGGAGGTTTTTCTTGTGCCATTAAATGTGTAAGTTCGTACATCACAAAATGCTTGGGGCGGTGCAGATGCACTGCAACAAAACCAGGTTGAACAGGTAATAATTTCCAAGAACCACACAAGACTTCTTTCAACCCGTGTGCTGTCATGATATGAGAAAGCTAAAACTGGGTAAAACCAGTATTTTAAAGAAAAATACTGGTTTTGCTGCAGAAAACATCAATAACGTGACCTGGTCTTATGCAATTTTTGTATTATTGAACACACTATGATATATACCAATGTTGTGCAGTATAAGGAAAAATACTGCTATTCTACTAGTTTAAGAGCTGGAACAATTCTCTGTATACGTGTATCTGGTAAAAAAATGCATGCTTCAACACTGGAGATCTTTTCCCCCCCTGTAAAATTTGAGAATGGTCATTTTTATTTTTTCTTCTCCACAAAAGACGTTCCACTGCTGACATGGTAGGAAGAAATGTAACTCATAATTTGCACTAAATGTATATTATTTTTCTTGAAGTTTTACCATTCTTTATTTATATTTGTATGGATTTAAAAAATCTATAAAATATGAATCAGTTAATATCTCACATAACTAATTACCTTTTTAATGTGATTTTATAGAATAATTCATAATCCTCTGCAAGTAATGGAGGATTAGCAAATGTTTACAACTAGATGAAGGGTTTCAAGAAAATGGCTTCTTTATGATCCAACATACATGCAAGATCATTTTCAAATGTAACTCTCACTGCCGTTACCTTGGATTTCCTTTTTTCTTTACTGGCAGATAACTGGAACAGTAATAGTAGGGCTTTATTTAAAAAAAAACCAAACCTGCAGGGTTTTAAAAGTAATAGGAGAAAGCAACTATTAAATTGCTTTTGACTCTTCTTTTCTCCCAAGTATATAAAGGTGTAAATTATATGTACTCACACCTGAGCAGCAGGGCAGAATTGAATCCAGTACTTGAAACTTTGGCAGGACTTTAAAATTCAGCAGCAACACACACACACTCAGAGGTGAACTGACAGACCCCTAACTTCACAGTACATTGCTTTGTTTCCTATGCATTTTATCAGACCATCACCAGAACTGCATGCAGAGGAAGAATGACAATATGCTATAAGCCTAAATTAGGGAGGAAGAAAATTAAATCTGGCTGACAAAAATCATGTTTTGTAATATGATGTTGGATAAAATTTCTTTCTTTTAACTATTATGCTCACCAGACTGCAAAAATGGCAAGAGTATAAACACTAAAAGTCTAACATAATTTTAAATCTCTCTAAGGCATTCATCACAGTTACCTCAAACATCTTTATTCATGAAGTACTCGGTATGATTTTATCTTAAGTACAATAACAAAATGAACCAAAATTCTGGAACTTTTGGCTGAGCTGCACAAAAATGGCTGTGCCTAAGTAAGTGCACTGTTGAATTTGAACTTATTTTTCCTAGTAAAAAACTGCCATCTACATTTTATCATCTCAGTTCCAGCAGCAACTGGAACCTGTAGAAAGTGAAATTTGCCATGGGGATCACAGTGATCAGGCCCTGTATTAAAAACAGGTTTGGAAATGAAACAGGGAATTGGGCTACATAAAAATGGGAGCATGGCAACAACAACCTGTACTCTTCCATGTGAAGTCAGTGCTAGTTGTTAAAAATTTGCTCTGGTACATTACATAAGGCTGAAGAAGAGGAAGCTTCACAAAGAGCAGGATTAGGCCCATTTACAGAAGGCAGCTCTGGAAGTTGTCTGTGACACTGATTTCTGTTGTCTGATTTCTTTCTCTATAGTGGAAGAATACAAACTCACTACACATACAAAAATCACTTTAAATTAGTTTGAAATCTCTGCCCTGTTTGGTGTTACTGTAAAACATTGCTGTGTGTACTGTATTAACCTGCACCTAATTCTAGAGACTGCTGTCTCACTTAAAATACAGTTCACACTCCTGCTGTGTTTCATTTCTGTGTGGATCCCCAGAGCTGCACATAAATTGTGCATCTCTGTTTACTCTTAACCTGCTAAGCTTTCCCTGTTGACATTTAAAATGTCTTCTGGTAAACATGCAGTAGAGGTTCTGTTAATGAAGTATGTGTGCCTGTGCTGTGCAACAAAAAATTTCTAACGTGAAACTTGCAGCGCCTTACTCAAGTTACTAATTTAAAAAAAAAAAGGTGGTGGATGGGAGGGGGAAAGTGTCAGCATTTTTTTATTTTTTAAATCATTCAGATACTGGTTCATGAAGAATGCATTCTTTGTTAATCTGTGATGTTGCCTAGAGCTGTATTTAATATTGATCTTAATGTTTTTATTTATAAGTGTGGTAGAACTGCATATCATTACAGTAAAAATTCTCATTACTGTGATGATTTAATCAAGCATTAAAAACTTCTATATGACCATTTATTGTTTTGTCATACTTTCTCACTCTTTTCACAAACAAGATTTGTCTTGATTTTTGCATTTATTTTCCCTGAGAAAATTAACAGCTAGGAATTTTACATACAAAACCAGTAAGAAGATTTGTCAAAAAGAATAGAGTGTAGGAGATGCAGTATTTGCATTGCATAGCTAATTATAGTATTAAAATTATAGAATTAAAACAAAATCTTTTTTTATTTAAAGTTAAAAGTGGATGATCCTTTTTATTGTCTGAAAACCAGCTGCTGCTGATGTACATGACAGAATGGCCTGGGCTGGAAGGGACCTTAGAGATCACCTCCTGTCAGGGGCAGGGACACCTTCCATGAGACACATTGCTCAGAGGCCCAGCCACTGAACACTTGGAGGGAGGGACAGGTACCACCCCTCTGGGCAACCATTTCAATATTTCACCCTTCTCATAATAAACCATGCATGCCCTCTGGCTAGTCTGAATCTTTTTCAGTTAAAACCATTACTCCTTGTTTTAGGAGTCTGTCTAAACAGTCTGTCCCAGTTTATTACACAGCACATCAGTCGTGTTGGAGCTGCTGTAACAGATTTCTCCATCAGGGCCTATTATTCACATTACATTATTCATGTATTAACCCCTTCTCCATCAGGGGTTAATACCTGAATATGGATGTCCAGTCTCAGCTCCTCATTTTTGCAGATCTAAGTTCATATTTAAGTAACAGTTAAAAAGTTGAATTTTTAAGGTCCTCTCCAACTCAAACCTTTCCATGATTCTACTGTTTTAGTGCTTGTGTGATTTACAAGGCCTTGATATTTAGGGCTGCTGTACTTGAAACAAAAATGAGACTGAGATGGAAAGTACCTGTTTTTTATATATTAAAAAAACCTCTAGGCCTATGAATGAGTGTAAGTCTGTGCTTGACATTAATATGCTAAATGAAAGGGGTGAAGTTGTCAAATTTACACTGGTAGCTGTGGCATGTGATTTCCTTGTGCATTTGAAACTCACAATACTTTTGCAGCACTCTAACCTATATTTTATCTCTGCTGCTCCCTTCTACCATAAAGTAACATATAACTGACAATCCTTTGCTTAAAAGACTAGGAATGACTTAGATTTCAGCATGGTGCTACTGGCCTATAATCTTTATCAGTAGTAATTAGTATTGCTGTCATTAGTACTGATGTGAATTGCTACAATGGAAGTCAAGTCACTGGATGGTGGCAGGGCTGTTGAGTAAGAGCAAATGTTATTCTCCATTGTTTCTGTACTGTTACTTTAATCAATTGTCAGAGAATAAACCTCCAAATGCAGTAACAAGAACACAACTGGGGACTAAGGACCTTGAAAGCAATTAATTTGCACCTTGTACAAAATCACTTGGAGATGGCTTCTTACTAGCAAGGTAGCAACTGCAGTGGAATTCCTCGTTTCTCATGTAATGTCAGTATTTCCTTCATCCCATCAGTTTTGTCCCACTTGAACCAGCCCCAGCAACGCAGGAGCAGGGATAGTGCTTTGCCACAGAAGGGAATGCTACAGTAGGGGAATGCTGTACCTGAGGGGTAGGACACAACTGCAGAAACGGAGAGGGGCAGAACCATCCCCTGGAGCAGGGCCGTGGGGATCGGTTCGCATATGGCATGGGGGCTGCTGACCGAGGCCCAGCGGCCCCGCCGTGCCCTGGGTCACCAGCGCCGTGCTCTGAGCAGCAGCCCTGGCCCGTGCCTGGCTCCCGGGGCCTGCAGGCAGGGGTGTCGGTCCCACAGCCCCAGCCCGGGCCTGGCTCCCGGGGCCTGCAGGCAGGCGTGTCGGTCCCACAGCCCCGCCCGCGGGCAGCTCCTGAGCCCCGCTCCCATCCCGGGCCCGCCGTGCAGCCAGCAGCGGGAAGCAGCGTGTTCCTTAGAAAACCTTTACTGAGCGAGGGAACACCGCCACCGAGTACAAAAAGCCCCACAGACACACGGACAAGCCCGACCCCGGGCGCACAGGGCCACCCCCAGCTGCAGCCCCCGCGCCCGGCTCAGGGCTCCAGCTGATCCAGGTCCTCCTCCCGCCGGCTGCCCAGGTGCTGCTCGATGATTTCGGCAAAGAGGCTCCTCTTCAGCAGGGTGTAAGCCAGGGGCAGCAGCTGGCCCACCGTCTTGTGGAAGTACTGCAGGGGAGAAGCGAAAACAAGAGCCGCCCTCGGCCTCAGTGGCTTGGTTAATTCCGAGAGCAGCCCCAGCTCCTGGCTCTGCCCCATTCGCACCGCGCCCTTCAACCCCTCCCAAAATGCCTGAGCACATCCTCCCTCATGCTACACCCGGGAGAGCCACAGGAAGGGCAGGCGAGGTGCCCGGGCTGCTGCAGGGAGAGAGAAATCGAGCAGATGATGATCCCGCTCACCACAGCATCCCAAACTGGAGCCTGCAGGCGAAGTCCCCTATCCTGTCACAGTCCCATGTCTCATCCCACCCTGCAGTTTGAGGATTACAGTGGTACTTACAGTAACCATTTAAGAACTTGAAATGTATAAATATCAGAGCATATTTAGCATCTGCAATCATTATTGTACATGTAAGTCCATTGTATCTCTCAAACAAAGGGGACGATTCAAGTTCTTTTCTACGTCTTGGGCTGCAGATAAAGTGTGTTTCTCTGGCTCTGTAAGCAAATGGCCAGGAAGGCTCCAGTCAGAACTGGAAAACAGCTCCAAGTAGGAGCTCCAAGAAAGGCAGGGACTTAACTGAGCAAAACTTATGTGTGAAGCCACTGTTTCTTCTATTTACTAAACTAGAAGATGAAGGTTTCTAATTCTAGAAACCAGTTGCAAAGTTACAGGTGTTCCAAGCTGCAGCACAAAACAGACAAGAGACATTACAGTACTGTAAACACAATTTTTCACTGCAGGACTTTGTCAGTGGTTAGTGTCATGTGCTGAGAAGCACAAAGCTTGGAAGATGAGTATTTGCCTCCACCTACTCAGAAAAATGGGAAGAGCAGTTTCCTTCACTGCCCTTCCAGTTGTAAAAAGGATGTAAGCAGCTGAAGCAGCCTGGTCAGAAAGAAGGGCTCTAAATGAGCAGGATTTTGAAGAAAAATACCACACATTTTCAGATGCTGTATGGAACTTAAGAGAGCAGGGCATTAAGTCTAAGAAACACATTACTAATTTAACAGTGTATGGCAAGAGCAGTCAGTTTTGATACATTTCAATGGCTAAGTATTTTAACCAGTAGACAGCACAGCTCTTTTGGGTCTACATTTAGTACCGAAAAACTTAATCCTTCCCACGATACTCTGGAGCACCACTTAGCCAATAATAGTTTTGCTAGGAGCAGCTGTTTTGCAGGGGTTTCTATGATGACCCATTCATATTAGGTAGATGTTGAAACTTCATGTGTTAATTTTCTAGCCATTGACTAATTCCAGCCATAACCCTTTTCATCAGCAGGCCAGTAGCTAATACAGCACAAAAATCATTAAGCATAATTTTTATATGAGCAAGTGCCATTGATTCAATGCCCTCACTGACAATGTTCCCTGTTAGCAGAGAACTGGGGAGGAGGCTCCAGGTGGGAGGTGCCCTATGCAGTACAGGCAGGCAGCTCACCTGGGTTCACATTCTCCCAGCTGGGCTTACTACAGCACCAGGCTGTTCCCTGATCAGGCTGAATATGGGTGCCTAAACAAGTAGCTGGGGACAAGGGACTCCAGCTGTTCAGTGCACTTGGATCAGGCACTTTACACTCCACTTGTGGACTGCAGGATTGGGCCTTCACACACACAATTTTAGATTCAACATGGAATGATGTTGTGTGACTTTTAACAGTCTTCATGAATTAAGAATATTCTTGTAGACCTCTAGTTTCCTAGGGATAATTAATCTACAGCAGAACAACTTCTAGGCCATGTATAAAATTATGCATTAATTTACTCACATGTGATCCATAGCAAAACAGGTCCATGCCCAGCTCATACCCCATTCCATAATCACATTCATCATTAGCAAACTGAACAAAGGTCAGCATTTCCTGAATGGGTGCAAAGGCCTTCACTCTCTCCTCATCAGTTGGAGCATCAACAATGGCCTTGCAAATTTTTTTAAGATTAGCTGCAAAAAACCAAAAGCAGATATTTAGATGTTTAAGTAAATAAATTTAATATTGCACAGAAGTATTCCGTGGCACTATACCCATGTGCCATACTCACACATAAGGTAAGTGGGCACACCCTGAACTGCTGGTGAAGCTTCCCCCTTTCCTTGGAAGCTCATTCTTGCCCCATGCCATCCCTCTCAGTTCCTCACAAAGGGAGACATGCACTTGTGCAATGAAATTTCATCAAGGAACTGATTCTGCTTAAAATGACACTGGAAGAAGGTGGTGGATAAGAGATAAGCCCACACATCCCTGAATGTAGATCAGCTTTTTGATCTACTTCCAGCATAGCTTTGACAACACAAAAGAAAAGATCATCTAAACTACTACTTGAGGTATTTTCACAGATTTAGCATTTTTCATTGAGTCTCATCTGGTTCCTTTAATGACAATACTTTGAGGTCAAGTGCAATGGTTAGGACTTCTACATTTTACTTCGATCAGTCAAATTTTTTAAGTAGAAAACATGAACGCAGTTGGTTTTTTACTGAGGGTTGTTTACTTTAAAAAAACAGAGGGATACAGTAAACAACATGTTTACCATTTGTTTCAGGAAGTTCTCTGTATCCAACATCATTTTTGTCTACAGGAACGACTAGGCCTGCTCCATGAAATGCTTTGGTCACCACCTGAACAGAGAGACAGAAAATGGAACACAGCACCATGAGACAGTACTGGAACCTAAAAGCAACTCACCTCATTAAACACTAACATCTGACTGCTGGTGGTCACACCTAACATGGTGTCCTGGCTCCAGGACATCAACTTAGTTTCAAATTATATTGCAGTTAATTTCAAGTACTGAAGTTGGAAATAACTGGAAATGCCATTTCAGTGAAATTCTGAATTCTAGGAACCCTTGTAGTCACTTGTGTTGCACTGTACTGCATTTGCTTAGTCCCCTACCATAATTATTTTTAACAGATATGAAAAAATCTGTTATTATCATCTATATCATCTTTAATGGTCCTGCTTTTAACAGATCCAACCCAACTATTTAGAACAATCTTCCATTTAAAGCAGTTTTCTCCATGGCCTCTATTTGTTCCAGTTTCTTGACTACTGTGCTGAGTTGTTTTTGGTGGTGGTTTGTTCTTGTTTCATTTTCAATTGAATGCCAAGCTATGATTAAAGTGTTTTTATTAAATCCTATTGTTTGGAACACATTTGGAGTAATCTTCCCTCTTTTGAAGCTTTATAGAGAGCTGATTACCTTGGGAAATTCCTAACGTAGCATCCTTACTGACTAGAAGGATGGAAAAACACAAACAGGAAGTAAACAAAATTTTAACAGAACTTAGTTCTCTCCAGTAGATGAGGAAAGTCATACTTTCTTATCTCTCTGTTTCATCTTCAGGGTTTTTTGTTCCAGAGAATAACCCAGTTCTTTTGCTGTTCTTGTTAGCTTTTCATCTATGTCTCTCAAAACAGCATTTTTCTTTTTATCAGCCACTTCCTTGAGTTTTTTTGACAAAAATAATCTGAAAATAGATGAAACATGTCAAGAAAACAAACAAAAAAAAATTAATAGCCTTTTAAATGTTAAACCTCTAGATCTTAACAACAAAGATTAGCAGTCCTGTGTTTAAGCACACAGAGAACTGAAAATGCAAGCCTCTTAAGAAGAGGCAAGAAAATAGTTTGGCATATCCAGTACTTGGGCTTTTCTCATCTGTACCTGCATTACAATCTAGCTTATGCAATCTGCAGGTGCTCAAGGTTCTCCAGCCTCAGTAACTGTTCATCTTTCTATCTTAAGAATTCAGTTTGCTCTTTCTGTGTTATATACACCATTTGTCATCCAAGTCATGCACATAAATACATATTTATGAGCTTCCCCATGGTACTTTCAAAACACATGTCCTCGTTTAACTCTGCAGTGCACAAGGGTTCTTTCGCAGAAGCATTCTTCAGTCTGCTTTCGCTGATGACACGTGCCTGTTCTTAGAGAGCTTTCCATTTTTAACCAGCAGGGATGAGGTCAGCTGTTTACCTTCCTGACACAGGAACATGTAAAGTTCCTTGAATCAGACTGAACTACAGATCCACATCAGTGTTATCCTGCCACAGGGCAGAAATAGTACTTCTTGTAGATATTGATTATATACAAAAATAATGTATTTTTATGTAGACAAGAACAAGAGACAGATGCTATTATCTACTATGATACTCAGATTTCCTCCACCATTATTTGAGATGCCCTTTCTCTACTTACAAAACAATTTTAACACAGCCTCTAAATTGCAAAAAAATATCCACTGGATGTCTCAGCCAATATATTTAAGGAATGACATAATTAACACTTATTTATTTTAGTTTTGAAAGGAAAACATTGTTAAAAAGCCTACAAAGGCTTTAGAGAGAATCTTAAAACTTGCCAACAGCGGCAGAAAATAAGTGAGGGTTTCTTAAAAAAGCCATATAATAAGTTAGCTTTGTTATTCCACATCCCACCTCCCAATTAACAATTTCTCTCTATTCTGCTCTTTGTAAATAAAAGTAAATATGAACCTTACTTGACTGCAGCAAAGACATTATCACCAACTTGTGAAATCACACAACCCTTCTTTGCTTCATTTGCACCAACCCACACTGGCAGCTCATCTGGCACATCCCTATTGATGAAAAAGCACACACAAAATAGTCAAGCTGTGTCCACTTCTCCTATTTCAAAGTAAAACTAAATTTGCCTCCTCACTATGCTGCCATCTCCTTCAGAACCCCACCACGAAATGCCCTTAGATCTAAAGCTCTAAAATCTTACAGCAAGCCTTGAAAAGAACTTGCATCCACACATTTCCTTTTGGTAACTTGATTTTTTCTTAGCAACACAGCAAAAGTTAAAGATTAGTGAGTGAAGGTGCTTTGGATGGCTGGAGGAGGTAGATTAATAAATATTTAAATCTAGTCTTCAACTCCTGTTACTGCAAACTTTTTTATTAAAAAGATAAGCCACATATTAATGTCTTACTACAAAAAAGAAAGACTCTTGCTTGGTGATAGCACACAAGTTCTGTTTCATGGAAAAAGAGAACAAAAGCTATGCATAGTTGTAGTGGAACAAGGGCACACAGGAAATAAAATACCTGAAATATCCCATGTGATACTGTGTTCTGCTATCCCCAACAAGTATAGTCTGAAATTCTGGGGGATCATAGAAGAATCTCCAATGAAGATTGAAGTTCACATCTGTTGATTTTGCTTTTTTGTGTTTTCCAGCAAGGATATCATATGGTCCAACCAGCTTAAGTCCAACACTTGACACAAGTGCATCTAAAAAGCAAACCAAGAATCAGGTGCACATCTAGACCGGGAAGTTCTGGTGTTGCTCAGGTACTGAAAGTTCCCATAAATTCAGTCAAACACTACTCACTACACAAGGAAAGCTAAGAATTTTTTGTCCAGATAGTTTTCATTCAAGAGTTACTACAATTCTAATAAAAAGTAGCCATCCAGCCACAGTCCAATGTCAGGATGCAGATTGGTCACGAGCGGTCTCCCTCAGGGCTCTGAACTGGAACCAGTATTGTTTAATATTCATCTTTATCAATTAGACAAGACTGGATCAGCAAACTTCAGCAACTTGGCAGATGACCAAGCTGAGGGGTGCAGATGACACTCCTGAAGGATGGGATGCCATCCCAAGGGACGGGGACAACCTCAAGAATTGGGCCCATGGGAATCTCTTCAGGTTGAACAAGACCAAGTGGTCTTGGAAGGTTGAGCACCTGGGTTGGGGCAACCCCTGGTGTCAACACAGGCTGGGCATGCACAGATGGAGAGCAGCCCTGCCCAGAAGGGCTTTGGGGTGCTGGTGGGTGAGAGGCTGGACATGACCTGGCCATGGGCACCCCCAGCCCTGAGGGCCAAACATGTCCTGGGCTGCATCCAAAGCAGGGTGGGCAGCAGGGCCAGGGAAGGATTCTGCCCCTCTGCTCTGCTCTGACTCCACCTGCAGGGCTGCATCAGCTCCAGGGCTGTCAGCACACCAAGGTCAGGGACCAGCTGGAGTGGGTCCAGAACAGAGTCATGAAGATGGTAAGAGGCCTAGAGCACCTCTCCTATAGAGATGGGCTGAGAGGGCTTTGATTGTTCATTTTGGAGACCAAAAGGCTCCAGGGACTTTACTGCAGCCTTTCAGTACTTTAGGTATTGAAGGTAAGGACAAACATTTTAGCAGGGCCTGTAGCAAGAGAACAAGGGGTAATGGTTCTTAACTACAACAGGGTAGAATCAGGCTAAATAAAAAAATAAAATAAAAAAAAAAGGCATTATGATGCAGGTGGTGAAACACTGGACAAGGTTACCCAGAGACACAGTGGATGACCTAAAAACATTTAAGGCTGGGCTGGACCCAGTTCTGAGCACCTGGCTCTGTGGAAGATGTCCCTGCTCAGCGTAGGGAGTTTGACTAGATCACATTTAAAGGTCCCTTCCAACCCAAACCATTCTGACACTGAAAGACACTGTCATTTCTAAAGCACAGAGGGATGCCACATTCTGTTATCTAATAAACTTGAGAGGTTGAAACCCAGATTTAGTAGTGCTTACACTGAGTAAAAGTCTTTTCAACCTCTCATCCCACCAGCAAGGAGGCTGTGGCTGTACAAGGAGCTGAGACAGGATGCACCTGGGACAGCTGATCCCAAGTGACCAAAGGGATATTCCACAGCATATGGCATCATGCTCAGCATGACAAAGACCTGCTTTCTTGGAGATGGCTGAAAACCTGCCTGCACATGGGAGGTGGTGAATTAATTCCTTGTTTTGCTTTGCTTGTGGCTTTTGCTTTCCCTATTAAACTGTCTTCAGCTCAACCCACATGTTTTCTCACCTTCACCCTTTCAATTCTCTCTCACCAAGGGGGAGTGAGCAAGTGCCTGTGTGGTGCTTAGTTGTTGACTGGGATTAAGCCATGAGGAAACTTGAGCTCCATACTAAACATTTTAAATGCACCTGTGAGAAAGGCAGATTGAGGCCACACTTAGTCCCTTTGCATGGCACAACTTCAGTAGTTACATTTTAGAAAGCTTGAAGTGTACATCTTGGTGATTATAGCCAGTGTTTTAGTTCACACTCACGTAGATATCCTCCATCTCAAGTGAGAAGCTGCAGCTTCACTGAAATGCATCTGACCAACTCCTGTTTGCCTGCTTTCAGGAGTGAAAGTTAGAAGAGGCAAAATTTAAAACCTCACCACTTGGTTTCTCAGGATCTAGCTCCTCACAAAACTTCCAAAACTGGTAGAAGTCCTCAGGCAGTCTAAGCTGATAGCATGTTTCTGCTTCTTGGCAAAGACTATCAGGAATATCTGCCTGGTTTGATCTTCTCTTCTTGACAGCTCCATTTTTTTCACTCTGTAGATTAAAAAAAAATCCAACCCAAAAGTTAATTTAGTAGCTTTCTCTCAGCTCTACCAAAGGAGTCTACAAAACTTTTATTTTAATGGAAGAACAAGGATTAGATCCATTAGGACGTGTTCATTAGTTAAAGCAGTATATATACAGCGTAAAACATCTGTTTTGGACAGAATCCATTAAAAGTGCAGTCTGACAAATGCACTAAACATGTCTGCAGCAGCAAAGTGCTACTCTGATATTAATGAGTCAATATAATCAACAGAAGCACTTCTGTTAGTTAATTAAGCAAAGGACCAGGCAATCCTGAAGTTTAATCTAATTCTACATTGCTCTAAAATGACCATTTCTAATCACACTGTGGGCAGCATACAATATGTTTGTGTGTTTTAAAGACAGTTCAAAGTAGGAATACAATTTTGTCAAATAATATAGCTAAACTCCTCTGGTCTCTACTATTTTAACTACTGTGCTGTGCAACATCACGACTACCGCAGTTTCCAGGGCAGCACTTTAGCAGCAGCTTAGAGGTGAAGTTGCTTTTAAAAATTACGTAACGTGAGCTGAAGCAGGCTAGGAAGCGATCCACGGGCACACTCTACTGGGGCAGCAGCCTCAATCACCGCATTCCCATATAAGTCTCCACGAATTGGTAGGAATCGCTACCCCCATTTGAAAGAACATATAAATAAACTAGAACAAGAAAGCAAGCCTGTTGCTAAAGAGAGCATTTCCGAAACAGGGCCGCTGCCAGGCAAGCCGGGTCGCGGCGTGTGTCGCCGTTCGCGGCGCGGTCCCGCCGGGATGCTGCGGCGGCCGGCGGGCCCGGCGGTGCCCGCGCCGAGGAGCGGCTGCCGCGCAGGAGAACGCGGGGCCCTGACTCTGTCCCCAAAGCCACCGAGCAAAACAGAACGCGGGGCAAGGAGACAGAGGGCCGACACGCATCCCAAGGCACCCGCGCGGTGCAGGCCCGCGTCCCGCCGCCCCACCTGCTCTCCGGCCGCTCCCGCCGCGCCGCGCGGCCTCCGCTTCCCGCCACCTGCCATGCGCTCCCGCCGCCCGCATCCCGCGCGCCCCCGCGCCTGCGCAGCCCCGGCCCCGCGCGCCGGCCGCCAGGGAGCGTGAGGGGCTCTGAGGGGCGGGGGCCGCCGGCAGCCCCGGCTCTGGCACCGCCGCCACGGCGGCGAACGGGGGCAGCGACGGGGCACGGCAAGGGGCGCAGTTCACCCCGGGTGGCGAATACGGCTGGTGCTGGAGACACGTCGGGAGCTCACCGCCATGTTCCCTCAGCGGTAGATAGATCGCATGGATATGCTTTGGAGGCTGATTTTTTTTTTAAATCCTGCTTACATATACGTGCAAATTCCTGTAATATGGGTTAGGGTGGTGTATTGGGATCACACAGAGGAAGAGACGACCTGAAATGTAATAATCTCTAAAGCATAAGAGAGAGGAAGCAATACAAGTTTTCAGTACAAATGAAAAAAAAAAAAAAGGCCCAATCCCCTAATCTTCTGCTTTAGCAATTGACAGCTGCCAGGAATATGGAAACAGCATCACAGCTTGTGTTCAGGGAAAGAGCAGAGGCAGCCGTGTGTAACATGCCACAAGTTCAGAGCAGCCCATAATCACATTATGCAACATCCGCTTACACCGCTCTGCATGGGAGAGGGCCCGCAACGCCAGCGGCGCAGGAGGCGGCAGTGGGAAGCTGGTTATATATAAACCCTCACTTTTTTTGTTTCAGTAAGCGAGATCGCAGTGAGTTTATTTAAAGAAACATTATGTAGTTAAGCTACAGGAATTGGTGAACTCACAGTGCCTACCAGAGAGAAAGATGCATGTGTGGCATAAATAAATACCATTAGATCTTTTTATCCTGCAGTCTGTTAAGGCTGTAAATATTTGCTTTGGTAAAGGTTGTTAGCTTAGGTCTTGGAATAAGCTGCAGTGCGTTTCAGCCTCCTGACAGCTGTATGACTCACACAAAAGCTCGATGATGTTAAGTCAGGCTACAGCACTCACCTGTAAGAGTTACACACAAGTCACAGGAAACTTGGTCCTGACTGATGGATAGTACTGCCTGTACTTACAACAGCGAGGTTTGCTATGATGTAGATGCAGAACAAAGTCTGCATCAAAGTCTCCTTTCTCAGATGGAAAAATTACTGTTTAAAACAGCATACCTGTTGTTTGCTTAGCAAAATCCTGCACGCACAAGGAAGGAATATTAAATTTCACATCCAAACCTTGTTTAACGATTTACATTTCACTGCCTGAGGTTAAGTAGAAATGAGGCACAAAAGCTTACTAAGAAACCACAAACCTAATTTTTTTTTTTTCTGCAAAGTGTCAAGAGTACTAGCCTGAGGTTTCTTTGGGAAATGCTTCATAGAATTAAATTATGAGTATCCCTCATAATTTCTACTCTACAAAACCTTAGCAATAATGGAGGCTAGGAGAAATGTCACCCAAAGGACAAGCAAGTAAATAAGGTCGGCATGAAAGCATTTACCTTTGAGTCAAGAAAACAGCAGCTTTTCAAGGTTTTCTGCCTTTAAAGAGATTGACTTCTGCCTCTTACAATATTTTGCATTACAGCATTGAAACAGAAGTAAAGTAAGCATGAAATAATTTTGTAGTGGCCCCCATTTTAGATATGCCAATACCTCACAAGGCACTGGAAGGAATGCAAAATGACTAGAAAAATACTCCTACGCTGACTTAGTGCTGGTGCTGGGTATCTAAAGCCTAACTTGGAGTGATTTTACCACTGAACATACAGCTCATGAGCTTTATTGATCAATCAAAATTTTTTTTTATTCTTTTCTCCACACAAGCTATTAAAGACTCCAAGAGCACCTCTCTTCTAGAGCAGCCCACAGTTTGGAAATAACCCAGGAAAGAAAAAAGTGCATAATCCAGAGAGGAGGATACAAAATGCTCTCCATCTGAGAATCCCAGTCTCTTACACTTTCCAGGCAGGTACCCCAGCCACTAGATTGGTTAAGAGTTGCCAGTGTTTGGCCATACTTAAGATAAAATGTGATTTTTAAAATACTCTTATGTGTGTATGTATATAGTGCAACTCAAAACTTTTGTTAATTTATAACTACAGGAAGAGATTTTGTGAGAAACTACAGAACTGAAGCATGCTTCTTTGAAACAAAGCTTTTCAGACCTGCTTTCTCAAAAGCTATTGTAGATAATTCCTGTGTATACACACACATTTCCTGATACATTTTATTTGTCTCTTGAGGTTAGCAAGACTTTTTCCTCTTCTATGTTCATTTCCAAGATTAGTGCTTAATATCCAAAGCAACCAGAGTATGCTCCATGCTATGCAAAAAAAACCCCAAAAATCAACCCTCTCAGTTTTCAATTTCAGTTTCATGGATATGAATTATTGTGGGAAAAGCTTTCTTGATTTAAAAGCCAGAACAATAAACTTTATCAGCTAGCAGGTACTAGAAAGAAGGAAAGAAGACTTGCAAGTTGTTGAAATCAGGTTTTTCCTTCCTCACTGCCATTTACTGACTGTTTCATGCTCAGAGCTTTCTGTCAGAGTTCATTGCTTTCCTCCCACCCCTTACAAGGTGAAGATTTGCTCACCTGTGAAAAACACCACAAGTAAGCTAAGCTACACTGATCCAGATATTCTGTGCTGAGATGTTAAAGATCTCTAAGGACAGGGGTCGCCAAGACAAGATATCTATCTAGTCCAGACTGCATTAGCAAATTAGATGGGATGCAATACATATGGTTCACAAGCTATTATTCCCTACCCTCCATCATGTGCAGCTGAAAGGTAACTATTTATGTTCCTTATTTTAGGTGGTTTCAAAGAGCACCTAAGCAGAAGGGCTCCATGTGTTCAGCCTCCTCAGTCACCACAACATACTGATAACTAGCCTCTGCAGTACAAACATAGATAAAATCTCACTTCTGCTCAAGGACTAGATTTTTGCCAAAATGATACTGCCTTTCTCTTGACACAAGAGGGAGCCATTTAAATGCTTTTTTTAAAAAAAAGCAGTATAAAAATGAAGACAAAAGTACCTGAATACACGAGTGGCCACATTGATGTCCTTTCATTGTGGACATCTTATTTCTCAATCCTAGATAATTTTGTCTTATTCTATGTAACCACAGTGTATGTAGCAGCTGCTGAATTTTTCTGTGTACAGCTATAACGTTGGGAATGTACTGAATGCAGCGTGGCACAAAAGCAGTGAAATTATTCTATTTAAAAATAGATTTAACACTGCAGTTTATGTGATGGTTCTTACTGAATTGCTTTACAAAACTGCCAGCCTTGTTCTCAGGTTAAGCCTCACATAATCCTCAGATCACACAGAGCCTCTTGTTCCTTGGGTTATTACCTTCTGTAGGGCAGCTCCACATTTCCAGGTTCACTGAAGGACACATCCTCCCTTTTACCAAAATAAGGATGAGCAGGAGCTGTGGACGCTTTTCAAGGTCAAAGCCAAGCCTTGTCGGTGCTGCAGCAGAGCACAGACACACAGTGCCTCTGCTGACTCATCACCTCCCTGCTGCTTGTGCTGACAGGTTGTCCTGGATCCCTGCCAGCTCCCCTTGCAGTTCTGCAAGGAAGGCTACATACACCAGGGTGAATGAAAAAATACAGTGCAGAGAAGTCGTCTTAACTGGGAGAAAATTGATCAGGATACTGCAGGACATGTGTTTCCTGAGACAGCCTGGAGGCTTCAGGATACTTTGTGTTGTGAATGCTTAAAAAGGAGTATGGGTGAAGATAACACAGTAGTCTTTCTGTGAAGGACTTGAAATTAGATAAACATTTTAGAATATAAATTAATATTTAGGCATCCATTCGGTGAGCCTTGCAATAACTGCTCTTGACAAGAGTGTAAAGAGACAGCTTGATACTACTGTAATCCAGCATTTGAACAACCATTATTTAGATCTGGCAGCTACCAGTAGACTATGATTTTATGGTGGCAGTAGTATTTTACTGCAAGCCAAACCTCCTGCTCTAATTTGAATACAGGGGAACCATTCTGATTGCATAAATTATGAGTGTTGGAACACAGAGCATCAACGCTATTCTGATTGAAATGACTTGTTAGTCCTGTGGTTGTACAGAACTGCAATTTACGTAGGACCATTTGCCATAGGCATCAGTTAAAGTTTACAGATGGCCACAGATGTGCTGTTAAAAGTTGCCTGGTTTACTTGGAAGTACAGCCATGTATGTTTGAAGCACAGTGAGGCACAGCTCATCTGAATGCATTATCCCAGGAAGTTAAGAGTTTTCCTGTAAGAATCTACTCCTATAAAAAGGCTGCTAATGTGAATTTCTATCAAAAATAATGTTTTCCCTTATGAAAGTAAACCACAGAGTTAGTAAGTCTAATCCAGTTTTATTTCTGGTCAGCTGTTGAGGCCAGGGTAGATTGAACCAGGCAATCTAGGTACTATTTTGGGGGGGGGGGGGTATGTTTTTTTATCATATATAGGTATTCTGGTTCTCTTCATCTGTAATTCTCACTTTAAACTCTTGCCTGCATACATACAAAACACTGCATACAGGTAAGGAGGAAAAAAAAGTATCAAGTCAGGTTGGTGCCCCTGGACGTAATAAATGAAAAGGAAAGTTTTTGGTCTGATACATAAAAATGAAATTAATCTAATAGCAAGTAAATTAAAGACAATGACTACTTTGTAGATACCCTTTGTGAGGTTTCATATTTCTGATATGCAAGAACCACTTGATAAACACGTTTACCAGCGAGACAAACCCTTCATGCATTGTTTTACCATTAGTAGCTCCTAAGACTGGCATGTCTTTCACATTGTATTAGTACACACCACCTCCAGTCTTCAGTGTCAGAACTCAGGACCCTGTTTTCATGGGACAGTTTCCTCACACTGAGAGCAAGCCACATTCTGCTGTAACTGGATATTAGGGTGACAGTCAATATGAATAATGGAATAATATGCATCCCCTAAGTTCTGGCTGATGGTATTAACCTTTTGTCTAGTACATATGCTTTGGCTTCCTCCCCTGATAAACAGTGTGGTGAGGAGGTAGAAGATTGTGGCTCTGAGTCACTTCAGCTTAGGATAGAGTGAGTCAGGAACTCAGCAGCTCAGGGGGGAGAATTGATCATATTCCTATTATCTGAGAGACACAGAATTGCTGGCTGTAACTGGCAGGCAAAATCCTTCAGGGGCAGGGTAAATCCAGTTTTGTGTTTTAACATCCTGTGGGGCAGTAGTCTAGATTTTCCAATAAACCATTTGCAAATTATAGATTTTGTAGCTATTACTGCTGTGAAAGTCCCTAAACTAGAGGATTGAGTATATGGTTTAGGGTGAACAATCCAATTATATTTAGCAACTTTTGTAAGAAACTTTTCTGCTTGCATTTTTCTGGGCACCCTGGCAACTACAAAACATTAAAAGCAACAAAAACTCGTTTTAATGTAAGCCTTAAAGTCAGTACTAAAGTATAACATCGACTTTAGCCTTGTGTTCATATTTAAAATCCTTCCCTCAGACCTGCTCAGATGTTTCCACTCCATATGGCTTCTAGTGTGGCAATACAGTAAACTTCTGCTAGCTAGTAACACAAAACACCACATATTCTCACCGTGCCATTCCCAGCTAACAGCTTCAGTGCCTAGGGCTGTGTGACACTAGCACAGTCTGTTCCCAAATAAGTTACCCTTTCTGTCTATAAGCATGACTAATTAATTCAGGTGCAGCACTGGAGCTGCCACAGCTCCACTCTTTCCAGTCTGGAACCAGTCAGCTGTGATGCTCACCTGGAATTGTTATGCCATGGCATTGCACAACGCAGGGAGCCCTGAGAAAACATCCTACTCTGTTTTTTGTGATCCCATTCACCTTTCATCTGCCTGTTACTATAAGCTGCCATAAACAAGTGCTACAGCAGGAAAGTCTGTCTGAAGCCCTCACCCATGGTTACAGCATAGGCAGAGACAATGACTCTGGCTAAGGCAGGCTTGTGCCCAGTATTGGGAAACAGCCCTTCTCTCACTGCAATGGTGCTGGGAGATGGCAGAGCCTGGCATTTCCCCTTGATGTTGTAGTCTTGGCCTTTCTGCTCCTTCCACAGAGCTGAATCTGCTTTTAGTGCAATAACCCAGCTGGGACAGGCTCCACTGGGAAGCTGCAAATACGGTATGCCCAAAAGACATTTCACACCACAGAGTGGTCCTGACATGTTTCCTCAACTTCAAGGAGCCTACTTAATAGCCCCAGAAGGTAATGAGCACTTCTTTCACAGTAGGATTTTGTCTTCAGCATCATCACTGGTCCTTGTTGAGATTTTGTAAGTATAAGCTTGGTCTCTGTTAAGAAATGCTACTTTTGACAAGCCACAATTGCCCACAGCTCTTAGGGATATTCTTGAATATAATGAAACTGCCTTTAATCACCTACCTATGGTAGTCTGACAGCTTTGTATGCCACCAACTTAGTTACCAGCTCAATCCAAGCTTTAAGCACTCTTTTTTTCATAGGATACTGACAAAAATGCACAGGCATTGCCTCTGTCTTGCAAGCTCATAGGGCACCCCAGGTAACATTCAGTAGTACTGGCTAGCTAAGATGGCATTAAAAAAAAATACCACATACCTCCCTCAAAGAAAAATCTGTAACACTCCAAACCAAGAAAAAGCCTTAAAAAACAGCCCCAGTTAAGAACAACAAAAAAATACACCCAAAACCAAAAAACATGCAAAACAAACCCCACCACACAAAAAGCCAAAGTTATCAAGAGTCTCATGCAGGACTACACAAATGCAAATCTCCACATCCAGAGAGATGTTTCCCAGTTTAGAAACTGTCTTAAGTTTATCAAGGCCACCTTTTTCAACAAACAGGAGAAGAATACTCATGTTGCATTGGTGAAGAATTATGGACAGTGTGTCTCTTCATCCCCTTTGCATGTTATTCTGTACTTACACAGGAAAACAATTTGATAATTACCTGTTGTATTTAAAAATGTGTTTTAAGCTTGGGAACACCACATACAAGATGCCTCAGGGCACAAACAATTTTGTCTTTTGTTTAGAGACAAATTGTTTCAGTTCTACCAAGTAACCCAAATCTTGCCAGTCAGCTCCCTTATATTTGACCATTTTTTTAGCATACTTTGCAGTACTCAATCTGAAGACAACTTAGCTAGTACCTCTGCTAATCAGCACTTGTTGCTTTCTCAGCAAAAAGATAAATACACCAGCTATTGTAAGACAAGCTCCTTATTCTATTTTTTTCAGAGCAAAAGGGAATAAAACCCTCTTATTAAATTACACGTGCCAAAAGATTAAGAAAATAAACAACTCCCAATGAAAATTCTTACCATTGCAGGTCACAAAAACAAAGCTGAAGTAGGCCAGAAAGCTATTACTCTGTGAAAAAAGCTGCATACTTTCTTTCCAGGAGCCTTGTTCTCTTTTATAGTGGGCTCGTTCCAAGGTGTCAGCACTGGCTGTTGGGTTGCAGGGTCTCAGCTGTACCTGCTTCCTGGCCATTTAACCCCTGTCTTTCTGGTCCCCGTTTTCAACAGATCTAAATGCAAAAAAAATGCTTAAGGTTTTGGATTGTTCAGTAGGACATAGCTTAAAGCATTTGTAGTACCCCACAAAACACAACATAACTGCTTTTCTCCTGCAGAATTTCTTATTTTTTCCCTTAATTGTTCAAATTTTTTTTTGTTTATCTGCTCTCCCATTTGTTGCCTATCAGAAGAGATAACAGGTGTAAAAGTTCACTTGAAAAGAAAAGGAGGAAGCTAGGCAGGGACCTCATCACAGAAAATTCATTCATTTATATGGAAGTTACAACTCTGGTTTGGTTTTGTTACAGTGACAAGGCTGGCTTAAAAGAATAGCAAAATTTCTTACATTGATTCTATCAGTCAAATAATTCTGTGTAACTAGAGGGAGCTAATTATGAAAAGTGGAGGAATGAAGACTGGCAAATGGGATAGATGTTGCAAGAAGGATTTGTGAAAACTCTTGTTGAATTACTGCTAATTGTGCTTTCACTATAATTGGACCATAGTGCGTTAATAGTAAAGAAAAAAAAACTTGGATGTTATGAAAATGTTCTAAATCCCACTCCTTTTTAATGAAAACTTTTTAAAGTCTCAATGTCTTCAGAGTGCCACCTACCCACTTAAACAGCTAAATATACTGCTTAAGCACTACTAGCACTACTGATTTTTTTCAAATTGGTATCTGTTAGGCACTCAGTTTCTGTTGTCAGTCATGCATGTTCAAGTTTACAAAATATCGTAATACTTCTCAGAAAAATGCATTAAGTTAAACTAGTTAACATATTTTAAGACGTATATTCGTTACTGTATGTGAGCATTGTGATCAGTAATTACTTTAATTGTCTAAGAAAGAATGTAAGCACCTGTATTTCTGGAAGTTTCTAGCAAGACCCTTTGTTCAGTTGTGCAAAGTGCTGTGGCTTTCAGCCAACTACCTGGCATTAAGCCATTGAATGTAATAGGCTACAATCTTTGTCAAACACCTTGGTTATATAGAATTGTGGAATAACATCTCAGAAACCCTGTAGAAAAGCATTTGCTGTCTAAGTGTTCTTAAAGAAAAGGTCAACAGTATTTTTTCATATAATCACAGACAGACCTTCAAGATCACCTAGTTCCAGTCCCTCTGCCAGGGGCAGGGATGCCTTCCACAAGGCCAGGTGACTCAAAACCCATCCAGCCTGGCCTTGAGCACTTCCAGGCATGGGGCATCCACAGCACTTCTAAGCAGCCTGTGCCAGTGATCATGACCCTCACAGTTAACAATTCTTTCCTAATACCAAATGTAAACCTACTTTCTGTCTGTTTGAAGCCATTCCCCCTTGTCCTATCACAACATGCCTGTGTGAAAGGTCCCTCTCTGTCTCTCTTCTGGGCCCCTTTTAGGTGCGTGGAGGCTGTTCTAAGGCCTCCCTGGAACCTTCTGTTTTCTAACCTGAGCAACCCCAATTCCCTCAGCCTGTCTTCATTGGGAAGGTGCTCCAGCCTTCTTATCATCTTCATGGACTTCCTCTGGACTTGCTCCAACAGGTCTATGTCCTTCTTATGTTGAGGACCTCCGAGTTGGATGCAGCACTCCAGATGGCATTTCAGAACAACAAAATGGGCAGAATCAACTCCCTTAACCTGCTGGCCACTCAGCTTTTGATGAAGCCCACAATGTGACTGGATTTCTGGGCTGCTAGCATGTTACAGGGTCATGTCAACAAACACTCCCAAGTCCTTTTCCTCAGGGCTGCTCTCAATCCATTCTTGGCCAGCCTGTACTTGTGCTTTGAATTGCCCCAGCCCAGGTGCAAGACCTTGCAGCTGGCTCAGTTGAACTTCTTGGGACTCTCACAGGCCCACCTTTCAAGCCTGTCCAAGGTCCCTCTGGACACCGTCCCTTCCTTCCAGCCTGCTAACTGCGGCACACAGCTTGGTGTCACAAGCAAATTTGCTGAGAGTGTGCTCAATAGAGCATCCCATAGAGCAGGCAGTGAATCCAGTGCAAAGCAGGTTCCATGGTCAGTCAGTTATGTGAAAGGCGACCATCTGCTAGAGTCATAAGAAAATGATACAAAATTTGATTTGTACTTTGTAACAAGCTATCATTTAATTTTGCCATTATCTTCTCTCATATTCACACCATTAATATATAAGCTTTGTTTGTGATATGACTTATATGTTTTTCCTCCTTTTCAACTTCCCCCTTGCAACATTTAACATTCTGTGTAAAATAGTTTTGATTTTGCTTCATTTTTTGGGGAAAAATATGTAAAAATCCAGAATAAATCAAATGAACCAGCAGAAATATAATTTGAAGAAGGCAGATATAGTGGTGTGTACATACACCTGGAAACAGATAGAAAGCACAAAGGACCATTGTCATCCTACAGCTGATGGCACTCTAACCATCTTAGTATAACCTGATATTGGTAACCAAGTGTTTTTTTGTAGTATGAGACAAAATCCAACATGTCAACAAAATGGAGAGTTTTGTCATGAGAAATATTAAGAATTGAAATAACTTAAAAAAACCTCTATTTTTGTTTCTTTAAAATAGGGAAAGGTGATTTAACCACATGGCTACTTAGAGTAACAGGAGGCAAGCAGTTAAATTTACATAAATCAGAAAAAGCACTAAAAGCATTAACCTCTTACAGTTTCATCTTTTCTAATGCAAATGAAATACTGTAGGATATGGCTGCATTGCTGACTAATAATAATAGTACTTATCAGCAATGCTTAAATCAGTCTATAATCACAAGATTAGTTAGCATAATAATTTGGTTCTTTATTAATTAAGTAATTTGTAGCTGATTACTAACTCCTTGTGTTTCTCAGAAATACTTCTCCAGGATGGTGTTTTCTTTCAGCTGGTATGGTATTGCCTCAAGAGGGATGCAGCACAGCTGGTGAATGAGTCCATGTGCTTTTTCAAAAAAAGTGGTATCTTTTTTTTTTTTAATATAAAAAGGTATTTGGCACTTCTTATGTGGTTGGCACATGTGATCTTTATTCCATGCAATTAATTTATTTTCTCTCTCCCATTCAGTCCTGGGATTGAAATCCAACATCTTTGGATTTCACTGAACTGTTCCGCAAGTGAAAAGTGGATTTCACTTTGTGGGAGCCTTAATCCAGTGGAGAATACAACATGTGGCTAAAGGTGTTGGGAATCCCTTGTGAGTATCCTTCAGAATACATAGAATAAGATGGATAGTGATAGTTCATTACATCTTGCTTTGAACAAAAATGTGTTCATTTAAATGAATGGCTTTACTTAGTGGCCATTGTGACCAAAGAAAGTTGTCATGGAAACCTTGATAGGATAATAACTACCTGCACAGAGCTATAAGGCCATAGAGACTGTGTAATCAGGTGGCCATTTATTCTGGAAGATGTGAGTTTCTGTCTAGGAAATGAGACTGGAATCAGTTGATTAAAATGGATCTGCTGTAGTAGGACTCAGTAATGAGATGCAGATATTTTTTTCTTGTCTATCAAAGACAATTACTGCCTGGCACTTTCATTTATCCGCTGGTAAAAATACTCTAAAGCTGTTTAGAGGAACCAAGTGTGGATGCTAAAGAAGCTTTTGTTCCAGAAGTTAATTTTGTTCAAAGTTCTCCTCCCTTCCACATTGTTGCACTCTTATTGTAATTACCATGATTGTGTTCTTTCCTGTTAGGCTGGATATCTCTGCATTGCACTGCATTACATAGTGTACACATAACCAAAGTGCCAATTACACCACTTGAGATAAGTGTTATCCTGTACAAAAAGAATGTGCTTAATTGGTCTTGTTTAATTTGAGCATTTCACAGTGCAAGTGCAAAGGACTAAAATAATCACACGATTGTAGTTGAAAATGTTTAAAAAGTACTTGAAGTACTTCTGTGAAACAGACGATTGGGAAGTTTATCCAGTCCTCTGAGTCATACAACTCTGGTTATCCAGGAATCCAGAATTCAAGCTGAACGTGGATACTTCCATATAGTTTTTGGAGCAGTTTCCCAAATTCATCATGATTCTATGTAGCTATTAGAAGAAAAAGAAGATGGGAACAGAAAAAAATGCCTTTTTTTTTTTTAATTGGTACTAGGACTCTGAATCTCTCCAGGATCATGGCTTGCCTTTTAAAGCTATATAAGGTAACCATTAAGAAGCATCTAGTTATTTACACTGGCATCATGTTGGAGAGAGTTGTGTCTTAGACTGTAGACATCCCTTGTAGGATGATTAAAAATAAAATTGCAATCCAAACTGGCTCCCTCTGAGTCTCAAAACTGTCATGAAAGCAATCTGTTCCCACAGTACTGCTATACAGCAGGACTGGATGCAGTCAGGATGTGAATAAGGGTGCTGTTGAACAGCATAACACATCCTCTGTAATATGACATGGAGAGCACATCAATCTGTGCAGAGCAAAGGGGGTCAATCAGGAACTGTAGCTCCTTTATGTGCAAAACTTAAAATAGCAAAGTACTAAAAATATATACAGCTTCCAAAAGAAGGGACTTTGCTATTTGGTTTTCAAAGCTAATGCTTACGCAATTTTGATCAAATATCTACATGCATGAGGCAAATCAGTGGATCCAGTCAAGGGGTTGGTACTCTGTAAGACTCCCTAAATAATATTACTTTAAACAGATATTTGCTAAGTAGAAAAATATCATGTATGAACAGAAAATAATGGAGTGGAGGATCGTTTTTGCACAGGTGCTGAAGAAGAGTGAAAAGAGAGTCTGCATTTACTTCTGTAAGTAATTTTTCTTCAGGGAGTAAAAGATTCATGAAACAATCTCTCTGATGGTTAAGGTAACTCTGCAACCACAAACATAGCCAAGTTGTTCCTCTTTTGAGAACACTGGTCTGCATACAGATGTGTTGTATCTTTGAAGAGAACAAGTAGTCTAACAGGGAGTCTAAAGCATCTGTAAGACCCTTAGATACTTACATAATCAAGTGAAAATCTAAGTCTTGACTTCACCTACAAATTGACTGGCTTCCTGCTGTTCAGCCTTAACTCAGGATCAGTGTGAGTCTGTTTTTTGCTATTCTTACTCAAATGCATGCCCCTTAGAGGACAAACCAGTTAGAGTTGTGTGGTGGTATCTTATTACTCTCATCAGAGCATTAAAAATAACAGTTCAATACAATATTTAGTCCTGCACGTGAAAGGTTTAGGTGTTAGAATGGATGATTGTTTCAGCTTACAAACCTGTTTAAAGACTGCTTTGTTATCTGAACAAGCTAAAAGCAGGTATGTCTTCTATATAAATTGTGATAATAGCCCAGCCATGAAATAAATGTCCCCCAAGATAGATCCAGTCATTAAATGATTCTAACTGCAGCATAATTCACTAATGTGAACAGAGTAGCAGTTCACTGTCATATAATGAGTGAATCATTACTGTGGAAACCTATACTGCTATTTCTACCACAAATTGGAGACTCTGTCCTTTAGGAATGTTGTACTGCCTGTATTCATTATTGTGTTTTTAACCTTCAACAATTAAAAATAATTTGAGGGCTATCCTTATGATTTGTTTTCCAAAAAAGTACCATGTAAAATGTTGACCTGAGACAATTTCATATCTATTTACAAACTGGGAAAGAATTACCATTTTTCTGTGTGTTGGGAGAGAATGAAGAAAACATGTAGTTTGAGTTTGCATTTTAAGCATTGCAGTTGTGACACTTGTGCATAAACTGGGTCAAAATTATTTGGGTGATAAGAAAGAACTGCTTAAATGTTTTTCACAGTGGTAAGTCCTAGACCTTAGCCTGTCAGTTTATTGCAGGAAATCAGTTGCTGTCTTATAGACATCAGGATTTTATATTACCTATGTTGTCTTTACCATGTGTTCAATAAACATTTATGATGGACTGGGAACGTAAAAAAATCTCATCATTGATTATCTATTTGTCAAAAGATTTAT
The DNA here is from genome assembly GCF_028769735.1 of Zonotrichia leucophrys gambelii. NCBI lineage: Eukaryota > Metazoa > Chordata > Aves > Passeriformes > Passerellidae > Zonotrichia > Zonotrichia leucophrys. Next base: position 18,996,375 of record NC_088173.1, on the reverse strand, counting down.
ATATTTGTGTCTCCCACCAGTATTTGTGTAGAGCAGATCTCTTTTGTTTGCTTGTGTCTTGCAGAACTTGGTTGTGTTTGTAAAAATCCACATGGCTGTCTTCTAGCTTGTGGTAAATGAATAGAATTCACATAAATTCACATTTTACTCAGAATCTCTAATGCTTTCTAATTCCTGTCTTACTTTCTGGTGACCACTATTCTAGGAAGAGATGTCCTTTAGGCTTATGGAGTTAGATAGAGGAATGAGGAAGCACTGCGGGAGTATTCTGTGGGAGTTGATGCTAAAGAAATGTGTCTCAAGGGGTGATTCAGCTCACTTCTTACATGTTGAACTCCCTATCAGTAGGAAAGCTGTGACTTTGTTCAGTTTTAAAATATGATATGTTGTCATATTTGAAATATGATATTCATCTCACAGAGGCTAGCTTTTGCAAAATTAAATTCATACTACTAGAGCAGCTCTGAATTATGATGTACAGTTGAAAGATTCTGTCACTATAAATATCCGAAAAAAGCTGTGCTAAAATTTTATTCTTTCTGCAGCAGTAACTTTATGGTGGTCCCTGAATTCAATATTGGCAATGAAAATTGCTTGCAATGTAGCCTTAGGCTTTGACATTTTGGTTATCTGAGACATGGATACTCTAAGCCTTAGTCAGTGTCTAAGGAATTGATGAATATTCATAAATTATTAAGCTAAATACTCCCCCAAAAGTAGAGTAGTGGGGGGAATTAGATACTTCTATTGCTGCTTATCTATTTTGTGCTAGTCCTTACCACTTCTGAATTGTAGAAATAAATGTTGACTCCAGACATAGTAAAAATAGTAAAAATCATCGTGCTTACTTGCTTTGTATGCCAACAGTCAGGTCCTCTTCCCATGGACTGTGCTGTTGCAACACACCTGGTGCATACCAGCTGGGAAATAATCTTATGCAAGGTTAAAAGTCTGATGAAAATATGTGTTGTTACAATAACAGTAAGTAAAATTGCACTTTTTCTTTTTACTTCATTTGTTCTAGAGCTTATCTTCCCATTTTCCTATCAATCCTTGGTTACATTTACAGTGTCAAGATCCATATGATAATGTCCCTTTCTGTCTGCAAACCAGATTCTGTTGCTACCAGCATATGAAATAAATTATTTGATCAGTCCAGGTGCCTTTGGATCTCTGATATGAAAGACCGTTGCCCATTTATATTTGGTCATCTGAAAGCAGCCTATGAAATTGTGTCTTTCAGAATCTGTTGGTAACATACCATTGCACTCTCATCATTCGTTTCTGCTATATGATGGCTCACAGTGTAACTGGAATTTCATAGGTACTTGGTTTCTCACCCTGAATCCTAGGTGCCAGCAACTCTCTCTATACTGATGAATTGCATTTTTTAGACTCTCATAGTGTTAGCAGCTCTTAGAACCCACCAGTTCTAGATATTTGGGTTATTGGAATGTCTTGGGAAGTGATACTTTTCAGTCTTGTGTGCTTATCATCTTTTTACTGTGACAAAAAATTTTTGTGTTCCTTTTATCCTTTTATATAGCTATACTAAGGCAGTCATGCAAAATTCTCTGAATTCACTTCCACAATATATCAATAAAATTATTTTAGCATAGCTTGTATTATACATATATATATAAATATATGCAATAATGCATATGACAGAAATTTTACATTTCTGAGTTAGAAACAGCAGTATAATAATCCACAATTTGCAAACATTGATTCTATTAAGTTTCCCATGATTAGGAGATAGTCCCTGAATTGGAAGGCCAGGTTAAGCACATTTAGGTTTCTGGTGCCAAGAGAGAGAGCAGTACTCTGTGATTGTCCTCTAGACCATTCCCTTAAATGTCTTCCTCTTTGGAAACAATACACACAAAATGAGTAATGCTTATGCTGGTGTGGACCCAGGGAATAACAGATGCTCTCAGATCCCATGATAGAGGCAGAACGACAACAGACAGAACAGATTTGGATTAATGAAAAGTGTATTCCGGATCTGTAACAGATTATCTGTAAGAAAGCATAAAAAAGTTCCTCATAAAAAGTTAAATGGAAATAATTTTATTTGTGAAGAATATTCTGGCAATACATAGAAATTAGACTAATTTCATTTGCCTTTTCATTCCCTCTTTCCTGATGTTGAAAAGGCTGGATTGTTTTCATCAGTAAAGATCGTAAAAGGTGCTAGCGAAACCTTGCAAATGACCTTTGAATTTACAAAGACAGTCATTTAATTTTGTTGTCATTATGAATTTTTACTGTTGGGATAGCATTTTTTATGTCATCTAGCTTTCTGTGCAGAGAGCTGAGTGCAGGGCTACAAAGAGTTTGCCTTCACACAAAACTTATTTATTTCAAAGTGTTCCTGTAATTTTGTTTTTTGTCACCAAGCTATAGAAAATGGTAATTGATGTATGTTTATTCAATAAGGTGACTTGAAATAGGCTGAAACTTCTGGGCGGGGGAAGAAACAAGTGTTAAATGTCATCTGGTGAGAGGTACCCCTGTACCTCCCTTAGCTGACCAGTCAAGTGAAGCTGTAAGAACAACACAGGTGTTTCTTTCATGGCTACACCAGCTATGATGACAAGCATAGTCCATAATCTCTCCTGTAAGGTGGAACGTGTGCATATGTATGGATTAACTGTTGAATAGTCATAGGAAAATAGGAAGAGGAGTGAAATGATCTCTGTGTCACTAGGTTTAGCCTCCAGCTGTTTTCAGAAATCATATCATAGAACATATTAGAGTCCCTTTCATGGACAGCTTAAGATGCGTTTTGAAGTGGGTGATATTTCTAGTGCTCACTACTTTGGTTGGAAGGCTCTTGCAAAAATGCATTTTACTGATTAAACAAGGAGCCTCTTCCTAATTCTGGCCTAAGTAATTGTGGCCATTATGAATCCATTTGTCCTTTTGCCAGTATTCTTTAGCCTAGATTAACCTCTCCTTGCTGGTGCTTTCCTATCTGATGTTGTGGTTTGACTCTGACTGGATGCCAGGTGCCCACCAAAGGGCTCTACCGCTCCTCTGATCAGCTGGACAGGGTGAGAAAATGTAATGAAAAGCTCATGGGTCAAGATAAGAGCAGGGAGAGCTCAGTCACCAATTACTGTCAAAGGCGAAACAGACTTTACCTGGAGAAATTAAGTTATTGCCAAAAAATAGAATAATGAGAAATGAGTAATATAATGAGTAGAATAATGAGAAATCTTACTGAATCTTAAAACAATGCTCCCAAACATCCCCTGTCTTATTGGGCTCACCTTCACTCCCCATTTTCTTTACTTCTCCCCCCAAAACAGTGCAGAGGGACAAGGAATGGGGGATGTAGTTATTCCTCACATTCTTTACTTCCTCTGGTGTGAGATCCCTCCTAGGAGAAGGCCCTCCTTTATCATCTCCAATGTGAGTTCCTCCCATGGACTGCAGTTCTTCATGAACTTCTCCAACATTAATCTCTTCCACAGTGTGCAGTCCTTCAGGAGGAGACTGCTCCAGCATGGGTCTCCCACAGAGTTACAAGTCCTCCCAGCAAAGTGTGGCCTCCTCTCTCCATGAGTCCACAGGTCCTGGCAGAAGCCTGCTTCCCAAGGGCTCACAGCCTCCTTTGGGCATCCCCTTGCTCTGATGTGGAGTTTTGCATAGTCTTGCAAGTGGATCTTTTTTCCACCGTGGACCTCCATGGGTTTTAGGGGCCCAGCTGCCTCCCCATGCTCTTCATCCCTGGTTGCAGAGGAAACAGATCTGCCACCTGCAGCACCTCCATCCCCTCCTTCTCCACTGTCCTTGGTGTCTGCAGAGCTGTTGCTCACTCTGGCTGCTGTTTTTTCTGCAGAATTGTTTCCTTCTTAAATCTGTTATCCCATATGTGCTACCACCATTGCTGACAGGCTCGGCCTTGGCCAGTGGCCTGTCTGTCTTGGAGCTGGCTGGTCTTGGCTCTGTTGGACATGGAGAAAGCTTCTGGCTGACTCTCACAGGAGCCACCCTTGTAGCCCTACCACTATTAAAATCTTACCCTTCAAGCCCAATGCATATGTGGTATCATAATTGGCTTAATTTTATTTTTCCCAGTGTATTTCAGTGTCTCTAAGTCTTCCTTTGGTAGACAGAGAAGCTGTCTATTCCTTTGATTATCTTTGAAGAATTCTGTGCACCTGATCCACTTTGTATCTTTTTAACATAGATGTTCAGAAGTGCAGACTGTATTTGTGCTGCAACGCTAGAAGTGCTTTATACAATAGCATTTATATTTTCTTTTCTTTGCTGGAAATAGATTTCCTTATGCATCATATGATTTCAGTTGTCTTTTTCAAGGCTGTATCAAATGAGTGTCTTGGGTATCCTATGATGGCCACCCTTTTTCTCTACTGCTTCCAGTTGTCTGTGTTTCATAGCAGCTCTCAAGTACATAACACTGTATTTTGTGGTATTAAAATTTAATCCAGTTTCTATTACTTCAGTCCTCAGGGTCATAGAGCTCTTTGTGTATGAGCTCTTGGTCCTCAGCCAAGACTGTTGCTGCTTTACAGTTTTACATCAGCAAAGAGTAATTAATGCATGTAATTTTTTGTGTCCAGGTCATCACTGAAAATATTAAGACAAGACTCATCCTCAAATGGATCCTTGAAGATCTTTAAGACTTGCCCCTCAAATGAGTAGTTCTACTTTACATATCGCTATGTTCTGTTGAGTCCATTTCTTACCTACTTTTCATTTCTTGTGCTGGTTTCCTTCATCATATCCAAGTAATATTCCATGCAGAGCAGGTCAATGCTGAAAGTAATTGTGTTCCTTGGAGGTGTATGCTTATCTTTTCAATATATTTCTGAAATACAGATGTAATCTTTTCCAGTTCCACTGGTTTTATTTTAAATACTGAAAGTTATTTAGGGAAAAAAACCCAGGCAAAATCATCTTTTGGTAGAGACCAAGGAGACAGCTAGTAGATCCTTTTCTCTTTGTGTGTATCAGGGTGAATATGTGAGTACAGAGAATGATGGGGGCAGACTTCCACATTGGAATTGTTGGTGTATTACCCAGAGTCTGAGCCTTTAGGAGCCCCAGCCATGTGTCTGTGCAGCTGTCTTCATCACTGTCAGATTCACGTGACATCTACTCCTTGTTTTCTCAACATTGGCATTTAGGAAAATCATTGTGCTTGCATGGCTTGTATTTTTTTCTCTTGGAATCTGTAATAATTCCAAATATTTTTTGTGGGATCACCTAGGGCCTTAAAATATTATCTTTTAATAGTGTTTTAGTACCATTTTAATGGTACTCCAGTTCTTGTATCTCTGATATATTGCCATCAGTCCATGATGCTCAAGCTCAGTTTGTCCATTCACAAAGGTTTATTATTTTCCCTCCATATAATATGAGACTGACTACAGGCAAAGGTGCCAGCCATGGTTGGCTTGATCTCAGGAGAATGTTCAAAATTAGATAACAACTTTGCTTTGTGGGTTTGCCCTCTTTTCACTGGACATCTCTTCTGGTACAAAGTAGTACCCTGACATCGTGGTAGGCAGTAGTCCAATGGTGTCTTGGTTCTTGCCATATGCATCAGTCTTTCACTTAACTTTCATATACTTTAATTATTCTCACTCTATGTCAGCCAGTATCATCTTCAGTCAGATGGTGATTCTTAAGTCTGATCACTATGTGTCTCCTTCTAAAGAGAGCTAATTTACATTTAACACAATACTGTACTGAAAAGATATTTTCTGTCTCATCTATATTCAGTAGCAAATCTGTGCTTTTCAAATAAAGATGGCGAGAAGATCCTATGAACTACTGCAAACCTGCAAATGCTTCTGGTAGCAGTAGGAGCTGGCATCATTAAGTAATCCACCTGAATTCTAAAAGTTGAGAGTAATGGGAAGCTTGTGCAAGATTTTATTGACTGGCTCTTGGAGCCAGCTAGACCACCAGCATGGATACTATAAAAGCCTTTTCCCCCATGAAAGAAAATTCCCTATCCTAAAATGGAAATGCTCTGATGTCCATTCACTTTTAGCATTTCTCTATTTCTGTCTTGTGTAAGCAATCTTATTCAAAAGCTTTCTTTCATATTCTAATTATGAAATGCCAAAGGGACTCTCATCTCAGCTGAGGTCTTTAAGGGCTATTGATAATGCATATAACCTTTTCCAGCACCCAGATCTGAACCCAAAGTTAGCAGAAAAGGGCAGGAGCTGAAATTAATGTTTTTACTAGTGAGTGTAATTAGCTAATAGAGCAGCTTCTGGTAGGAGTAGCTGATCCACAGTCATTAAAATGTCAAAGACTTACTGTGTTTTTGTTTGTTTCCTTGTATTTAATGTGAGCCACATGGCAATGAACAATACTTCATTTTGAGTATCCAAGAAGGGGAAATCTTATTAACAAAAGCTTTATAGTAGCATGTGTGAAAGAGAGCTTTCATTATACTTGTAGGGTTAATTTATATGGGGTAATGTTTGGTCTTAGTTAATCCATCTGTCCAACATTTTAACAATATTTTAATGAAACTTTGAGCCAGATGTCAATGTAGAAAGAGTTGCCTATTTTAACCATTGATTTTCAGTAAAGAATTGAGGAATGAAAATCTGAAAACCTAACTCTTAAAAAGAGGAATTACAATGATCATAATTGATTTTAACAGGGTCAGCATTTTATGGAGCATTTATATTTGAACAATTGAAGTAGCAAAATAAAAATTGAGACATATTCAAGATTATCTTTAAGCATGTAAGAGGCAGTCATTGTAAAAACTGCAATTCTGTCATGTGTAGTGGCTCATAATGTTTTATAGTGTTTTATAATACATACCCCTCCACCCCCCTAAAAAAAGCCCAGAAGAAAACAACCTTTGTAAAACATAAATTGTGTCTCAGCTGCCTTCCTAATTCATAATAGTCACAAAACTGGTTGTAGGGGGATAGAATATAAGAAAATAAAGATAGTGTAGAAAGTAATCTCACCCCTAAGGAGTTGCAGCTGGGCCAATTATCAAAGATTAGGATCAGGTCTGACTTTAACAGGCACAGCTGTAACCAGTGAGAAGAAGAGTGCTATAAAAGAGTGGGGTGGCTGGTTGAGAAGGGAGCTGGACTTGGTTGCTTTGTGAAGAGGAAAGAGTCAGTGCTTGGAGGAGCTGCCCATGAGAAGCACCAAGAAGGTATGAAACTTTTGTGATAGGAGACAACAGCATGGAGCCCCTGCAATAAGATGACAACAGCTGGTCCCACATCTGTCATTGCTAAATGAAAACTGAAATTATACTGATAATTTTTAGCCCTTTGACCAAAAAGTTTCTAGCAGATATTAAACTATGTTCCTTACATACAATTCTTAACTGCAGGGTGAATCATTCAATTGATTGCTGCTGGTGAAGCCTCTTAACAGGACTTGGACTTCAGTGAGCTTTATGGGTCCCTTCCAGTTCAGGATGTTCTATGATTCTATGATCAGGGCACTACTAGACCTTAATTGTCCTGACCATTGGGCCTCTGTCTACACCTCTGTCCATGGGCCAGGAATCCTGATTTCAGCTTAGCCCAGGCCTTCAGTCCCTGTCTGAGTTCTGTCACTGCTGGTTTCTAGCTCACCCGCAGCCCTTGCTGGCCATGGGCTCTGTTGATCAACTCCGTAACCGAAGGCTGCTTTCATGGATTGATCTCAGACCTGCTTCATCACCAGGAATTTTCCTGATCATCTGCACTCTTGGTTGAGTTTGGCTGCCATCTCTGAGTCTGTCCTGCCCTCCTCACCTTGCCTGGGTACTGTGAAATCTGAGGCAGAGTAGTTTACCTCTGGTAACTAAAAAGATTTTGTTTAATGATTACATTCATGCATCTGTGGTTAAGAAGTTGTTACAGACCTGAGCTTGGCCATGGGCAGCAGAGAATTGAATCTGTTTGGGACTGTACTTAGCACACTTATAGGTAGTACTCAAATCTATTGCAAAACAAGAAGCTTTTATCAGGCTGCCATTTCTTAACTTTAGAATAGTTAGGGATCACATAACTACCTCAAGTGGCTGGGTGGGCAATTCCTGCATTCTTGATTTACTGAGTCTTTAAAATGTCACTGCTTTTAGACCTTCAAGTGCATTTATGGCCAGATAATCTTTTAGTTTCTGTGGCTTTTGGAGGCACATAACTTTTACCTACCCGGCACAGCATTCCTATCCCACCCCCTCTCCTTATTATGTGTGTAGCATTTTTTGTTGTCAGACTGTTACATCTAGCAGTACATGACTCATTGCCCATTGCAGCTCAGTCTAATGTCACTGTTATGAATATATTGCAAGATGTGCCTGCCTTGCACATCTTTGGTGCAATATTTATTATTCAGCTCTTGCTGGAGTGAGTGGAAAGATACCCATGAGGCTGCAAAGACATTTGGAGCAGGTCTGAGTCTGCCTTTAGTGTGTCTGACTGCTGTGCAAGAACAAGAGTCCTATTTTTATACTTGGTAGTCATCACTTTTATAACTGTAATGTAGTCACCACTGGTGACTCAAATGGACGTGTCAGTGTACTCTGGTTGCAAGATTTTACACACCCAGGACTCTGAAGGCCTCATAGATTTTCACATGGGTTAACATCCAGTTACATTAAGAACACTTTGTCTACTTTTTGAACAAGAGGGCTGTAGCAGAGGCCCACTGCATTGTCACCCATAATGGGCTGCCCACCAGTCCTAATGTGAAAAGTGCCTGCTGGCTCATGTCCATCCCTAGAGCCCTGTGCATTCTTACTACTCTCAATGTAAAGAGTAAATTGCTGACCTTCCTAGTCGCTCCTTCCTTGCCTTTCTTTCTGAATTTTGCTTTAACCGTCATTAATGGCATTTCATTCCTGTTGTCTGGAGTTCTTTTGCTTGTTTACATCCTTCTGCCTAGGTCCACAATTGGCTTTCCCCATATTTCTGTGTTCCCACTCTTTTGCATCTCTCTGTCTTCCTTTGTCAACACTTTGAATTCAGTATCTTCACATCTGTAGCTATCTGGGAATAGTGGAAAGCACCTCAACAGATGCACTTTGATGCCATTCTCTGTTTCTCAGATGTTGTTATTGTCTTCCATGGCCCTCAAGACTTACCTTTTTCTGAAGTAATTCACTTGAAACAAAGACCTGTTTTCTTATGGTCTCAAAGCATTGTTATTACTTAATTATTAAGTAAAATTGTGGAGACTTTCTTAATAAAATGATACTTTCTTGAGGAAAAACCTGTGTGTATAATATCAGATAATCTGTGATGTGCTAGTTTATTGATGATCTGGATGGAGGGATTGAGTTTACCAGTAGCAGATGACACCAAGTAGGGTGCAAGTATTGATCTTTTGGAGGAGGGCTCTGCAGAGGGACCTGGACAGGCTGGGTAGATGGGCAGAATCCAACGCTATGAGGTTTAACAGATCAAGTGCCGAGTCCTGTGCTTTGGTCACAACAACCCCATGGAGCACTACAGGTTGGGGATGGAGCGGCTGGACAGTGGCCAGGCAGAAGGGGAGCTGTGGGTGCTGGCTGACAGTGACTCAACATGAGCCTGCAGGGTGTCCACATGGCCAACAAGGCCAATGCTGTGCTGGCCTCTCTCAGTAATAGTGCAGCCAGCAGGACCAGGGCAGGGATTCTTCCCCTGTACTCAGCACTGGTGGGGCCACACCTTGAGTACTGTGTCCAGTTCTGTGCCCCAAAACTTCAGGAGGACATTGAGATGCTGAATTGTGCCCAGAGAAGGGCAATGGAGCTGGTCTTCACCAGCTGGTCAGGAGCACAAGTCATGTGAGGAGCAGCTGAGGAAGCTGGGGTTGTTTAGCCTGGAGGAGGCTCAGGAGAGACCTTATCACACTCTACAGTTACCTAAAAGGAGGTTGTAGCTGGAGGGGGAGAGGGGGTCAGCCTCTTCTCCCAGGCACCCAGTGACAGGACAAGAGGACACAGTCTTAACCTGCACCAGGAGAGGTTTTGGCTGGGCATTAGCAAGAAGTTCTTCAAGAAAGAGTGATTGGGCATTGGAATGGGCTGCACAGGCAGATAGAGGAGTCACAATCCCTGGAAGAGTTGAAGAAAAGACTGGATGTGGCAGTCACTGCTGTGGTCTAGTTGACAAGGTAGTGTTAGATCATAGATTGGACTTGATCTCAAAGGTCTTTCCCAATCAACATAGATAATTATGTGATTCTGTGAGAATGAATAGGATTTGGGCTTGGTTTTCATGGAGTCCTGTTTCTTTTAGACAGGCCCAGCCTGACCCTGTTTATATACTGTAAAAGAAATTCCATGTGCAATTTTTCATGAGCAATATGAATAAAACGCACCTTTTAAAAAGGTGTCAAGAATGCTTGATAATATAACATTTGACCCATGCCAGTTTGTGTGGGCTCTCTTGTTTGGCAGAGCTCCGCAATAGCTGTGATATCCCAGCAGGTTTTTTCCTGGATATAACAGCAAAACAAGAATTCACCAGCTCAGTTTTAAAGCAGTGAAAAGAAAACAACATAGAAAAATTAAAATTATATACAAGACAAATGATGCAAATGGTTGGAGCAGTCATCATATGCATTTAATTCCTGCTTAAAAGTAGTCTTCTAAAAGTAAAACTGGGAATACTGATTTTATATTTTCTCTTTGGTCTGACATTTATTCATTTCTACTGCAAGAGGTGCAAATTCTCCTAAAATAGTATTTGCTGAAAATACATTACTACAGCCCAAATGAGTATATTGAATCCATTGCTCCTAGTAAACTGGTGTTCTTTGCTAAGCCTTGAAGTGTTCTAATTAATTCTTCATTGGGGCTGATGTGAATTGACTACCTCTGCAGAAATAAGTGGAAGAATAGGAAGATAAGAGGATGGAGAAAAAGGCTCAACATCTCTGGAGGGAGGTGACATTTTTGTCTTAAAAGACTGTCAGCTCTTAGAGTATTTATGACTGATTCTCAGAAGACAAATGTCTAAAATTAAATGCTTCAGATTTGCAAGTGACAAATGAGTCATGGGTAGATACAGAGAAAAGTAGAAAAACCAGGAATGACAGAATGTAGGTGTTAAGAATAATAAAAAATAAATTTGAGATCTGATAGCAGAATATTCATAACTGATCTCATTCTGTTTCAAATTTTTAGAAAGCTGCTATTTGAATTCCATTTGCTAGTTTTTCAACATCAGCAATCCCAAATAAGTTGAATAATTTTTTATCCAAAATAAGAAAAATATTCAAGCTCAAACCTGAAAATCTATAGTACATGTGAAAATCAATAATTAAAAAATATTATTTTTTGGAAGGAGATCTTGTGTATTTCTCAATTGTAACGTGTTCTGATTGTCATGACTTTATAGCCAATTTTTTTTAAAGTATTTAAAATATTTTCATTAAGTGCATCTGTTCTTCATTATTTCTCCTGAAGCCTTAGTTTGATCTTCACAGTACTCTCAATGAGATCAACTCATCCAGATATCTGGTTGCTTACTCTGATACTAAGGTGATAACAATAAAATTTGTCATGTGAAACCATGGGATTATATTGCAGTGCACATCTCCTCTCCTGGAAAGGCTGTGTGTAACTGGCAAGCATCTCTCCAGGGAACCATCAAAGAGGATGCAGATGGGAGGGGGGATGGCAGCCGTCTTTGCGAAGATGTCACTCTCTGAGGTGAGAAGATGAAACACATGAACAAAGCAATTTCTACATGAATGCATCTTACTGCCCTGCAGTCAGCTTCAATTTTCCTTTCAGTGTTGGAAGATGTGCCTAATGAAATAGCAGGTAATAGCATCTATGTATTTAGTGGCTGATACACTGAGAACTCATTTCACAAATTTCTGAATTTGTGAAAATTCAATATACATTTTAAAAGAAATTAAGTTTGAAAATTGGCCTTGATACCAACATGGAAAAAAAATCACACTTCAACATCTAATGGCAAAGGAAAAAATAGCCTTTGCTAAAACTTTAGTTTTTGATTACAGACAAAACATCCTTGTCAGTATGATTTCATGTGTTCTTTGCTAATTGTCACTAAATATTTTGACCCCATTTGACACAGGAGTGCACAATTCCTAACTTTCATGTGTTAAATGCTCTTCATGAAAAAGTGTACCTTCTGTCCCAGGTAACAAGAAAACTTGATTTTCTAGATGTATTGTAAAAAGGAAGGAAAATACCTCTAAAGAGGGGGACTTAATGTGTCCTGTAAATCTATGCCTGGCCTCTTGTGACTTCTTTATGCTGCACTGAGCAGTTCTCAAACTGAGAACAATCTGAATCAGGAGGATTCCCAAGCACTGTGCCCTCTTCTTCTCTCTTTCCTCTGATCTTTTCCCTTACTGCTTAGTGATTGCAGCCTACTTGAGTTGTGATCATTTATGTGGAGAATATGAGAACCCTCATCTTAGCCCTTAAGTAAAGGTGATTGAAAGAAAAAGGTGAAATGCAAAGGGAAAAATGAAATTAAAGAATGAAAGACCATCATGTGATTAAGTAAAGAAGTATGTCCAGTGTGACAGAGATACTTGAAGATCTACCCATAGTGGGTGTCCCTCTTGTCTGCGTCACTGGAATTCAAGGCTGACTCCAACAAAGACCGGTAGCACCACAGGTGCTAAAAAATTAAAAGGACTTGATGAGTCCTTTTAATTAAAAATCCACAGGACTTGATGACTCTGTCTGGTACTTAATTTTCTTGGTTTAACAGTAATAATGAGTGCTCTGCATCTGTATGTGGGTCAATTCCTTCTCTCCCTGCCAGCTTTTTCTGCTACCACTTATTTGATGGCTCTATTATGAGGAGTTTTCTACTCTGAGGGTTTTTTTTTTTTTTTCTCCTTAGGGTTGTTTCTTCCTTCCCCTTCTTGAGCTGCTGTTGAGACTTTCTCTCATAGCCTTTTCAGGCTGCACTGAGTAGAAGTGCTGTTTCAAAAGATAGTATCAAGAAGTTAGTTTTTCAATATTTAAAATATGGATTTGCTTGGAGCAATCCTTGGAGAGTTTGAAGCTAAAATATATTTCCTCACTGAAAGAGATTGCCCTTCCACTGTGTGAGCATAGGCTCAGGTATGTGCTACTTCCTGTTCCAGCTTAAAGCTGCCAGTTCCAGCCTGCTGCTAGGAAGATGGTGTTGGTGTTGAATTTTTTTGGTGGTTTTATTTTGGGTTTGGCTTTGGGGTTTTTTTTTTCACTTTAGCACTGAAGGTCTTTGGTTTACTGTCTCTTCCTCATTTAAAAGAGAGGTTGCTCTGGTTGATTGAAGACCTGGGAAGAGATCAAATTAATTCACAGGCCATAGAAATTCAGTGTTCTGTTAATTAACACTAAAACCGCTTGGAAAACAAACTAAGCAAGCAGCCAGCTGGAAGGAGGTGCACTAGCATGTCAAGATAGATGTGACTGTAAACTGATGACTACAATCAGTTTCACTGAGGAATTAAACTAATGTTCAAAGTTTCAGTGCTTCTGAGCTATTTTACATTGGGCTTCTTTAGGTCATTCCAAACCAAAACACAAATGATCTGAAGAAGTGAGTGATAATTCTTTAAACAATGTTGCTGGAGGATTGGACTAGTCCAGGATGAAAGGATGCACAGCTTCTCAGTTTGACCTTGCTTCTCCTTTATAATCCCCCAATGCCAGCTGCAATGTAAAAGCATCTTCTACACTTCACAGCCTCTCCTGTTGATGTAGGTGCTCTCATAATCATATTTGTACTCAATTACTGAGAACTTGATCCTTCAGTCTTTGCAGGAATAAAACTGTCTTGGTTTCAGCTGCAATAATGAGGCAATAGAAATGTTCAACCTTGTCACCAGACCACTGTCTGTGTTTGTAGTGAAGAATGTTTAATATTAATAAGAATATTATGCTGACTAAGTTCATCCTTTAGCCTTTAGGCATGGTGGTACACCTAAACCAGACCTTTCTTCAGAACAAAACTTGTAAACTCCTATATACTTTGCTTGGTGACCATTTCTTTCTCTTCCATTTCTTATATCCTTCTGTGCTTGGATCAAAGTGCAAGACCATGAGTGTGCCTTACAGACAGAGTTCAGAATTTTGGAGAGTTAATCAAGTTTGATTTTCCTCTAATGAATACAAGAGTTGTAATTTAGATGTAGGCACAATGTCAGTTAGGTCTTCATCAAATGACTGAAGAGGGCCTGGTTCTTCAAGGAAAGTTGTAAGAGCTTGGCAGACTGAAGTACTGAGGCTTCTGGACTCTATTTAGAGGTTGGCCAAGTCTGTAAAGTTTGCCAGTTTGATGACTTTTCTAGGATCCCTTCTAGAATCAGTCTTATGCTACCACCTTTGGTAAAATGCAAATTTTTAGTCTAACAGTGGCACATTGGTAGGTATTTGGCAGCTTTTGTCAGTAAATTCCTTGATTTTATTTCTGTTTGGGTAAAAATACAATTAATCAGCTGGGTGTTTACTTTCTTTTTGTTTGATTGTATATGTCCTTATTCTGTCACAGGTCAGAGACAATAGCTGCTCAGTGTTCCACTCATTATATGTGTTATATATTTGATGTCACTTAGTATTCCCCTTCCTAATGTAAGGTACAAATCCTTAAAGCATCCCATCATCTTTCTTTGTCAATAGCCAGACACTTCTTGTTCTGATACATTTTTACAGAGTAGGTATTCAGAGCTGCACAGAATATACCAGATAAGACTTTACTGTTTATAAACATAAAACTGTCATCCAGTTTTAATGCAGTTTATCTTGCTTTCTGTAGTAATATGCAGGTTTCTTTGGATATAATTAAACTTCACAGGTGGCTTATATATTTCTCTGTAGTGTGTATGCTCTTCAATGTGCATAATAAGTACTCAGTTATACTATCATGATGCTCTGAGGTCTTTTGGCACTTTCCAGCGATATTCTGATAGTGCAAACTCAAGTAACTTGGTATGATATGACATTTTGCCACCTTACAGTTGATTTATTTTTTTAATACAGCAGAGCACAATCCCCCTGGTAACTCAGTAATATATATAAACTGCTTCTGCACTCTCACATACACTGTTTAGACTTGATGACTCACTGGTTTTGAACTACTAATTTGTTTTTTCTTTCATATCCCTTTTCCTGTGACTCCCTCAGGTTTTTTTTTCAGTCTGTTTCAGGTCAGTGGTTTTCTAGTGCCTGACATGTGGATATTTTTTATCATACATTTGAATAATTTAAGGAGTGCCAGATTCATGTTCGAGCATGAGGAGACAAAATACAAACTGTTAGCTTCTAGCAATGTCCTCATCTGGGTTTGCAGAGGTGTGTTTCCATGGTTTGCAATTTCTGAAAGGAAACTCATAAAAACTGTCAGACAGGATTTCATTGCAGATTTTATATGAGAAATCCTCATAAAACTTAAATTGCATGATCTGGATAGAATTTATTCATCTGAAAAAAATCATAGGTAACTGTTTAAAAATGCCAATAAATATTATCTGATAGTGTGTCCAATATTTCTACAGCCAGTCATCACAAAAAGCAAGACAATTCTATACTGCCTTAAAATGTACCCACTCAGAATAAGTTTCAGTACCTAAAATACTCATCCAGTAGTCTAAAGGAATATTAGAACTATCAACAGGATTACCCTGAAATATTGACACTATGAACTGAAAGGAAAATATGATTTGACCTTGGGAATAACTCAATTTGGTCAACAAAACAGGAAGAAAACTTTACTATAATCACAAGGGTCTTCAGGAGGGCTAGAGACAGTATCTTTCTTGGTGTCTAGAATTTTTCAGTAGACTAGTGAGTCAAAAGGAATAAAAAAATAGCCCAAATTTATAGCTTAGACAGTATATTAGCAACAAAAAAATATTCAGCAACAGTGATGGGTTTATGTAATTATGTGGAACAAGTTGTAATCTGGTTGTATTTTGTATTGGATTTGGGTCTGTCTTTGGCTGTTAATTGAAAAACTGGAATCTTTCTGTAACACTTGCATTCTCAAGGAGCTGAACATGGAATATGTTACCATTAGCTGTCCCATTCTGATTTTCTTAACTCATAATTATGAGTTAATGTAAGAGAAGCAAGTGTGTTTTTCACACTTCATAAAATAGGAAAAATAATTGCCTGTAAACTTATAAACAAGAATAATGATTTAAGCAGCACATAGACAGCATTTGCCTTAAATGCTGTTTTTATTCATGGATTGTTCTAAGTGCAGTTTTGGAACAATAAGTTTTTAATATGTAATCTAAGATGTATCTAAACTGAACAAAGGAACAGATTATTAGCTTACTGCTTCAGCTGTCCTATTAGAATACTTTATGGATTTTTTCATCTATAGAGAAAATATTTTTTTACCAAATACAGATTAAAGATGAGAAATATTATGTATTCATATTTTTTTCTTCTAAAGACAGCCAGAGCTTTTATTGCTAACAAACCCCAAGCATCAGAGTAACTTTTTATACTATATAAATTAATTTCCTTTTTCAAAATCTTGTATTAAGCACTGTAATACATATCCACACTCTGTGTATCCTATAGAGATATATGCAGTTGGGTTTGAGTGATTTATTTTTGTGCATTTAATTTCCAGTTTTGTGAACCTTAAATGCTCTTTGCAAGAAAAGGTCAAGATTTCTGTAAGACAAAATGTATTTATGGACAAAAATTTTATTCTGTCCCAGAAATAATGATTCCTTCTGTCTCCACTGTGTAGCCATTGCTGGGCATGCATTCAACCATTTCCTGCTCCCTGGGGCCAAAAGAGCCACCTACAATCACATTCTCCTTTTGTATTCCTGAAGGCAAGTCTAAGAGGATCTTTCCTAGTTGCCACTGAGTGCTTGTGACAAGGAGTTATCTCCTACAAAATTAAAGCATTTCCAACACCTGCTCTTCACAGCAGTGTGATATTCCCAGCTGATGTCTGTGAAGTCTGAAATCTCTCATTAGGACCAGAGCTACCAATCCAGAAATTTCTTCTAATTGCCTATAGAATCACTCATCAATGCTTACATGATGGTTAAATAATCAGTAGCAGACACATCATCAGTAACTATAAGGGCTGTACAGTCAGACCTTTCCCTTACCAATAGTGGGACACCTCCACTTTGCCTGCCCGTATTCATGTGTTTGAAATAGAAAATACTGGTTGGCATTGAAAGAAACAGAAGTACATAAGAAAAAGGATATGATAATGGGATATCAAGAAGCAGAACAGTTATTGCTTAATAACTCATTTGGTTTTTAATATTTCATCATTGCTGCTGAAATTCTGGCTATTCTACAAATGTCTTCCTTTGTCTCTTATTATCTAAAAAGTCTAAAGTCTATTTGGAGACACTTGGTATTTTAAATGCTTTGCAATTTAAGATATATAATGATCTTGCAGCAATTTGTTAGACAATGCTGTATGCAGATGTTCTTCAGAAAAAAATATGAACTAAAACCCCACAATGTGCTCCATTTAAATCAGAATTTTAAAGCCTTGGAGACAGCATCTGAGAGGCATTCTTTAAGGCAAAACTGCAATATTTATTTAGGTTCACTAAGGATGGCAGATTCCAAGCCTGCTTTTGGTTTACGTGTCTTGTTGATATCAGGTATTCAAAAGAGGTGAACTGAGCAAATTTTGAGCACAACCTGGGACTCCTAAGTGAAGACATTCTTCATGTTTCTCGTGTTTGACAGAATGTGAAATGATGTTTGAATGCAGATATATTTATGCACTTTAGATTAGCGACATTGGCTATCCAGGCAGCCCATTCCTACCTGTGATTTCAAAAACAAGCAGAGGCCTAATGTCTCATATGCCTCACAAGAGTGTGCCATAGCTACAAATTCCATGAAAAATATTAACTTGGATTGATTGATGTAAAGCACTGAAAAAGAAAAAGGCAGTATAAGAAATATACAGACAATGTCACATTTATTTAATGGAAAGGAAAAAAAACCGTAGTAACTAGAAAGGGGGAAGATTGTTTGGCCCAGTTGAGACCTTGAATCTGTGAAATGACACCATTTACTTAGCTGAATAAAAAAAAAATGCATGGAAGGTCAGTAGAATACAAGATAAGAGAAAACCATCCAAGTTGCCTGGAAATTTCAAACTGGGTATTAGGAGACAGCACAGAGAATATGGGTAGAGGGGGATTTATAGGTGTTGTATGGAAACTTCCATATGCCACTGAGATTAGCTGAGCTGGTCAGGGTGTTGTGCAGATAAATGCCAAGGTTGTGGGTTTGATTCCTCTATGGGCTCTTCACTTAAGGGTTGGATTTGATGATCCTTGTGGGTCCCATTGAATTCAGAGTATTCTGTTATTTTGTGATAACTTATGAACAGTCCAAATAATAAGAAAAAAAAAAGAGGGTTCAGAGGGTTTTGCTTGAGTGGGCAGAGTTTTATTTCTCCCCAGGATTAGCTGAATTCTAAAATAGAAAGTGTGGTGGTTTGACCAGGAAGGAGTGGGAATTCTGGGAAGCTGTGGTCAAACCAATGAAGGTTTTGGGTTTGAGACTGGCGTCCGGTGTGGCCAGTGGGGTTTGGACACACCTCCGAGAATACACAGGGGTTAAAAGCAGGGCACTGCCCTTGGAACTCCCTCTTTGGGACATCGTCGGGCGAAGAGGTCAGATCTCTTCCCCGCCCAGCCCGCTGCTGCTGGGCGGGGGAGGGGCCGGCCATGCGGTAGGCCCGGGCCTGGACAGAGATGGGGTTGAGGGGGCTTCGGGGGGCTTCGAGGATGGAAGGGTGGAAGATCCCAGAGAGTCAGCCCTCGGGCAGCCAGCGCCCCCCCAGGAGAGCAGCCAGCCAGGAGGAGAAGGAGGGAGAGTGCCCGGCCGGAGCGGCAGCGTGTGGGCAGCGTGCGTGGGAGTCGCTCCGGACCGACAGAGACTGAAAACTTTTAACCCTTTCTTGCATGATTGGGGCCTTGCAAAAATGCTAATCTTCTTCGAAGCTGAATAAGAAGGGAGATAAGAGATGAGATGTGGAGATGATTGGATGGGGAGAGATGATTTGGAGTGGCCTTTTGGCTGGACTTTTCTCGTGGCTATGGACTCAGTTGTTCCTGTGACACAGACTGCATTTAGGGGGAGGCAGTGCCTCAAAACCAGGAAGGTTCTTCGTGAGGACCCCCCGGCCCCAGGGGGTTGGAAAAATATGGGGGGGACAGATGTCCCAAAAGCAGAGACTGTGCCTTTTTGGAGTGAGACAAGGCATCCTTGAAAGACAACCCTAAAAGCAGCTCTGGTCCATGTCTCAGTGGTGAGAGCACTGGGCATGGAAGGACAATGTTACAAGCGGCAGAAGGACTTTTTTTTTTCCGGGCGGTGCCGAAGTAACAGAGAAGCACACGAGGTTTCAGTGTGTTTCCAGGAGAAGCCTATGGAACGAGAAGGACTCCTTTCCTCTTCATGAACTGATGTTTGAGTATACTAAAGTGTCGTACCGGGTGTTTTGGGAGAATGTATTGGATTGGGAAAGTCAGGTGGTGGGGAGGAGGAAAATGGTTTTTTTTTGTAAGGTTTTCAATTCTTTTCTTCTTTTTCCTTATGGTCTTTCCCTATTTTCCTGTAGTTTAAGTAATAAAGTGTCCTTTATGTTTAAGTTAGAGCCTGTTTTGCTTATTCCTGGTCACATCTCACAGCAGACACCAGGGTGAGGCATTTTCATGGGGGGGCACTGGCTCTGTGCCAGGCTCAAACCATGACAGAAAGCAGGATGTAAATAATTGACTACAACCCCAGCTAAGTGAAATTTTCTGTAGGAGGATAGTGCTCAGGGCCTGTGTTTGTACACAGTAATATCAACACTCCTGATCAGTTATTCCCTGACTTTAGAAACTTTGGGACTTCTTTCCAGGCAAAACACAAGTGTAGTGTTCTGTCATTGGATGCAGAAATAGAATAACCTGGGGAAAAAATCTCCCTAAACCAGATGGATAGATAGATATATAGATAAATTCCCTGGAATATCTACATAGAGAAAATCAGATTAGATGATGAGTCTGACCAGCAGTTTCTGGTTCAGAGATGTAAAGCAAACTTTTTCAATTCTATGCAGCAGTAGTACAGCCTCTCGTTAGTCACACCCTCCCAAGTGGGTTGTAAACCATTTATACTACCTCCTTTCAGTCACATGTTTTATTTGGAAGAGCAGGGATTCTCCATTTACTCTAAATTGTTTAGATTTGCTACTGCTGAAAGTCTATTAGCAGAGTAAAGGGGCTAGAAAATAAATAGTGCTACTGCTATGCTTATGAATTCATCCTTCAGGCAGATTTTCAATAAATGATGAGAATATGAGAGGCAACAGCATGGAGTCCTGAAGAACTGCCAGTTTTGCATTAAAGAGAAGTAGAAAAAAAAAAGGCAGTAAAGATAGCCAAAAAATAACTCTTCTAAGCAGGTTACCAAAGCATTTTTATAGAAGCATTGTGCTGAAGTAAAGATGTTTAAGCAAGTATTTACTAATCAGTCCCAATGAGCATAGAGATTGACAAAATATGATGAAAGCAATATCAGCTATTTGATGTGTACGGGTAGAATTTAATGTCAAAACTGATTTCATACAGGGTCTTTTTGTTTTCATATAGTATTTTATTCTCTTTCACTAGGGACCAAGTCAGAAAGAGGACTGTTCCTTAGAAGTGGCTGTACCTTATTGTACCCCATTTCATAACATTCAGTTATGAGAATTTTGCTGTTGACTTTAGAGGAACTTGGGCTGGGTGCTTAATGCTTGGTATGGAACATTGCAGTCACATTGTTGTCTTCCTAAATATCAAGTTTCTCTTTTTTTTTCTTTTTCCCCCAGTGCTAATGTTCAGGCTTTGTAGAATTTGTTCCATAGCACAGCTGATGTGTTACTGGCACACCACCAGAAAAGTGAAGCACATTGTTCCTACTTCAGTATGGATCTATTACTGTTTTGTTGGCAGGAGGGTCAAAATGTGTTCCCCTTGATGTGTCTTTTTGCAATTGGTGGGCAGTGGGAAAAGAATTACTACACTTTGAGTCTGAACTGTAGTAATTAGAGATACTCATTTATAGCATAGCACTGTATTCACATGTGTGTTCATCAGTGGCTACATATAAAGTGGAATTTTATTCTTATTTGCATTATTGAGAGCTATGAATAACTTAAGTAATTTGGTTTACATAAATTTATCTATTCTTCTATTTGGAATAGAGGCAAAGGTGTTAGACTAACTGCACAGCCTAAGATACTCAATGTAGGAAGATAACTGGATTATATTTTTTGTACAACAGTTTTTGTGATCCTTCAAGAAACCAGGAGTTTATCCCCATCTGCAAGCCCATATTGTCAGTGAGTAGCTAAAAGACAACATCTTAATGTGGCATCAATTATTTTCACCTTTGTACTTTCTCAGTAGTGTTACAACAGTGCTGTCTATCTGGGATGTCTGCCACACTTAAGCACCACCACCAAGTACAAAATGTTCCTTAGAAATGTGTTCTGCCTCACAGATCATCAGTGTCACACTCAAGCTTCATTTTTCTTGAGTAAAATTCTCACTGGATTTTGAATTCTATCACTCCTTGGACTCCAGTAGTCAACATTTTCTATGTTATACCTAAACAGCCAACTAAAACCCTTAAATAAAGGTCATCATCACTAACTTTCTTTGCTTGACACAATGCAGCTCTCTATAGGTAAAACTCAAATGTTCAGATTTCAGATGTGTTTTAGGCCTCTCAGATGTGTTCTGTGTTGTAGTTCTGTGGCACTAAATGGCCACAGAACTTAGACTGGCACAAACCTCCCTGTCCTGCATCTGTATATGCAATTCCTATACTTACCTTTTCTACCTCTAATACTTGGTAGCATAGATGGTTTTAAAGATCTATATGAAAAATACTCAGTCAATGCTTTTTTTTTTTTTCTGGAGAGTAAGATGAGAGCAGAAATCTGAGGTAAAGGGTAGAAGTGGTCAAGTTGCTTTTACTCAGTATGACAAAAGCAAATACTGTGGTGTTCAGCCACAGCCATATGACACATGGTGCTGCTGCTGATCCAAACTAGACCAGAGCTGCCACGCACAGAGATGCACTGATGTTGTTGCACATAAAGGAAGTGTGGGAAATGAGTGGTAATGTTAGGAAAAAAGTTTACAAAGCAATGAAGTAAAAAAATTATTTTTTCTCTTTAGTTTCCTTTAATTATGTTTCTTTTTATTTATCTTGTACTTTTATCTTTGCAGTTCTGTTGAATTCAGATAAGGATTTTTTTGATACTCTTCTTTTTGGACATTTGCAAATTATTCTGGTCAGTAACAGTGAATCGTGACAGACCTTTGCTAAATTTTAGTAATACCAGATACCTGATCCATACCGTCAGGACAAGAAGCTGCAGTTTTAGAATGTAACAAGATGAGCAGTAAAAAATGGACAGTTTTACTTTTTATCAAAAAAGTTTCCACATTTTCATTACATTTTGATGTATCTTTGAAAGCAAAAAGAATTATCAGGGCTGACTAATAGCCTGTAGGAGAAAGTGGAATTTTACAGTGTTGATGATTCAGGAGGCCAGTTAGCATTGGCAAGTGTAATTGTGAAGGCTGCTTGATAGATGGAGAGAGCATAAGCTGTAACATTTTAATTGGGAATTTTATTGAGCTGTTGTAGAAGATGGACACATAGAAGCAATGCTTCAGTTACCAATAGCTGAAATTGTGATTGAATAAAATTTCCATGTCTTGAAATAACTCTCATTCTCTACCAAAACAGAACAACATAATTTTCATAAATAACTTTCTTAATGATGCACAAAGCTTAGCAATAACAGACACTGAATGAAGAAGAACAGCATACAATGCACCCAAAGGAAAAACAGAGGTGCTTTGTTTTGTTTTTCAACAGCTTGTTTTTCACTGCAATAGTACAGTAACTGATGCTTAGAAAAATTACTTCAGCGAAAGTTTTGGTAATGAAGAACTGCAAGTTCTTCACACAGCTTTAGTGCATCTCCTAAGGTTTACAGTACAGTCTTACATTTTTCACTGGAGCTGACTGGAGTTTTGTCTAAGTGTAGAAAAGAGCATGGAAATGAATTGTTACAGCCTAATGGTTTATTAGTTCCTTTTTTGTTCACCCTTGGTTTTCAGTTTTGTTAGTGGTGTCTAGTCAATTACTCTAATCCTGATGTTTATAATGGGAGTTGAGTTGGAATTACTTGCCCAAATTTGATGGAAGGCTGTCACTTTCCCAGACAGTGACTCCACATTACAGCTACATAGCACAGTCCATAAAAATGTTGCAAAGAAATAGTAATTTTGAGTGCTGTCAGTTTGTATCTTAAATCACCATTTTATCTAATTTGGCACATTTTCCTTAAATTGTCACCTTGGAGACTGAGATTTGAACTGATTTGTTACCAGATGCAATAGTTCTTCTATTAGGAAGCACTTCCTAATTCTGGGAGCTGTGCAGGAACCCCAGCTCCATGCTGGGATGAGACTTTATTGCACGCTCCCTCCTCTCTGTGTCAGTTTTCAGTGGAAGTGAACCCAGCTGTGTGGATTAGGCAAGCACCCCCAGGGTGACTGCTGAGGTTTCAGTCTGTAAGATCCACTTGGTTTATATACAGCCTGGGAGTGTTTCTTTTTAATTAAAGCAAGCTCCTGGCCATAGGAACTGTGAAGAAAGACTCTTCCTTTGTGAAGAAAAGCTTGAAAACTTGTGGTTGTAAATCTTATGACAGCAGATGGGCATTTAAAAAACTACCAAAAATCTGCTAAGTTTGAGGTTGCATGATCTTTTTTTTTATGGACTGGTAATATTTTCCTTTTCTACAGTTCTGTTTAAAAATATATTTTTACTTTTATTAAGGGTGTCTTTCTGTTTGCTGTGGTAAATATTGCAGAGATGATGCTTGTCAAACAGATGAGCCCCTTGTGTAATTTCATTGGCATCCCTGAAACTTTTCCTAGTGCTATTTCAGGAGAGTCTCAAATGGTACAAAACTGCTTTCTCTGGTTGAAGCTCTTCTTGTTCTGCATACATGGAAACGATGACTGTAGCTTGGCCTTTAAGCCTTTGCTTCCCTGCTCAGCTTCCTGGGGTGAGTCACTGGCATTAAATCTAACAGTGATAAAGCCACCTTATGTGTCACGTTATGTGCCTCACAGCACTCAGCTTCAAAAACAGGTCTACAATCAACTCTTCATCCTCTTCTGAGGGTGGCAAAAATGCTGAGCCCACAAATTGAAACGCATATCTTTTTAAAAAGCAGACTGCACCTGAGTGTCAAAGAATACTTGCCTTTTAAATAAAACAGTTTTGTAATTAAAAACCTCAAGTTTATTTTATGAACCCCTTTTTTCATGAAGGGAACAAAGCATTTTTCCCTTTTTGCCTTTCCCCATATGAGTCTTTTACATGTTTTATTTTAAAAATAAACAATACCCAGCTTCAACAGAATATATAGAATCATTGAATTGTTAAAGAATGGAAAAGACCTCTAAAATCATCCAGTCCAACTATTCTTAGCACTGCCAGCTTCACCACTGAAGCATGTCCCTAAGTGCCATAACTAGATGGTTTTTCATTCCTCCCATGGACAGTGATTCTATGACTTCCCTGGCCAGCCTGTGCCAGTGCTTGCCAGCCCTTCCAGTCAAGAATTTTTTTCTAATATCCACTCTAAACCTCCCATGGCACAACTTGAGACCATTTCCTTTTGTTCTGTAATACTACAGCATACTTTGCTCTCCTAGACTTCTCACCTCCACCTCTCAACTTGGAACCCCAGAGATAAACAGTTGATTTTCTTTTTTTTGATTTTTGAGATTTCCATTTCAGAACATTTTTTAATCAAACCATATTTACACCTAGCAGTAAGGAAGAAGAGCATTTCCAAGGTGGCAGAACTTCCTTATTGGTTTCTCTAGAGAAAACTTGAATAAATAGGCTGATGTTTTCTTTTAATTCTTATCTTCCAAGACGGTAGATTATTTGGTACAGTTAGTGTCCGATTCCCAGCTGTTTGGATGGCCTGGGGTGGCCTTGGGGCAGCCCGCGCCTCAAAGGATGAGAAGAGGCTTCAGATCTTTTCTCGGTCTCGGTGTTTATTAATTGCTTATCTAAAAGATTTTCTCTCGGCCCAACAGAGGTCTGCTCAGCAGCCAGCCATGAGCACACTCCCCCGCCCGCCGCGGCGGTCACCTATCTTTATACTCAAAGTTACGTATACAATATTTATTATTTTTCCCCAATACCTTTTACCCTTATTAACGAGTGCACTTTTAGTAATAACCAATCCTAAAGTGCCACCATCACCACAGAAGATGGAGGAGAAGAAGAAGAAGGACAGGACACGCCCCAATTCCTCCATCTTACTTCTCTAAACCCCCCTGTACAGAAATCCTAAACCCTGTGTTTCACTCTCTAATTAACTTATCCCTTCACCATCCACTCCGGTGAAATCCTCCTATCCTCATACAGGTGTCGTCTCCTGTGTAGGATCAAAGTCCAGCCACCAGACACTTCTGGCAACATTCCAGGACTCCCGAGCCCCCCAAGGGTGGTCTCAGTGACTCGGCACCTCAGTCCTGAGGTGCTGAGATCCCACAAGTTAGTTTCATAGATTTATGCCCGCTATTTATCCTACAGAGGGCAGGGAAAAAGTGGATCAAGAGTCACAAGGATTTCTAGAGGTACAATTAGCATTCATATCCTGCACCAAAGCACATTTTAATTGTGATACATACACATAGATTGTAAAGTCATATTTCTGGAGGATAGTTTTTTTTTTTAAATAATATTTTAATTGGATTTTTAGTTTTGTAGTTGGCTCAGTTTCTACTTAAATATTTACTGAGATGTTACAAAATTTTTAATGGTGACTTTAAAAAGTATCACAGGTGACCTGAACAAAGTGATCTCAGAACAAGGGGATTAACTAGGCAAAAAGCTGAGAAACACCTTGCATTTCAGACCTCTGCTCTCTTCAGGCACTGTCTGTGTGAACCTCTTTAGAAAAGTATTGAAATTCAGCAGATATGTGTCATTAGTTTCACAGTCTCCTGCAGAGGCACTCAGTGTTCTCTTTTCTTCTCTTGTAATAAATTAGGTTACTGTTAAATGATAGGAAATTCAAGAACTATGGTTAATGCTAATAATGAAATAAACTGCCTGCCAACTCTGAAAGCAACAAATAAATAATTTTGACTGCTTCAGGAAAAAAAGAAAGCCCCACAGAAACCTCAGACCACCCAAAAAAAATTGTAAATATAAAACCCAAGAGCATTGAAAGGCCAGTTTTGGGTTTTAGCTGGGGCCGACTGGCAGCTTGAAATATGCAGCATTTCTCAAGATGACCAGGATCATATCAAATTTGATTGAATTTTATTGCAGAAGATGGTTTCAGGATCTTATGGAAGCCTCTCACTAATATTCTGCCACTAAATTGAATGGTAACTTTGCTTTTATTCCCTTCTATACAATGAAAGAATTAACTTCACTTTGGTTACTGTCAAATCATTTCTATCAAGAAGCAGCATAGTCCCACAGATAAAGTCCCAAGAAAGAAATATTTGGGGGAAGTATTTGGAATGAATGGGATTTCACCAAGACTAAAGTATTAAAAAAATTAGTATGAAGAAAGATTCATATGCAATTGTGAGATACTCTCTTACCATGTACTGTTTAAAATTAATTAAATCCAACAGCTGGATCATTATAGACAGAGAATGGGATAGAAAGCTTATAAAAAGTGTGAACAAAAATTCTTGGATCATTTTTTGTTCCTAGAGACTGTTTAAATCCACTTACACTGAGGATGGTCATGTTTGCCCTGGTGGGATGTCCTGGGAAGGAGTGAACCTTTTTTTTCTGCTCTCCTAGGCAGCCCCTGTGCTGCCTCAGAAAGCTGTGCCGTGCCACAGACAGCTCAGCTCTGTGCAATACAGTATTTAGCCAAAGGCCCCCCTGGGCATCAGTCCCTCCATCAAGCTCCCCACCCTACAGAGCCAGAGCTCTTTCTAGGGCAGAGGTTTTTGGGTATTCATTTTACACGGATAAGTGTACATTGCTCCACAGAGTAGGGTATTAGAATTATCTCTTCATTTTATTGCGCTGTCAGTCTACTCTGTGATACTGCTAAGTCCCCAAGGACTCCTTTTATATGTTTGAGTGCTTTGATAATTCAGGCTTTGAAGGGCTCTTTGCCATGAGTGTGTCTCTGCTGAGGTGGGGACAGAAACGTAGCGCCAGCCTTGGCCATCTCTGATTGCAGCACAGTGAGAGCTTCTAGTCTGTCTGAGAAAAAAGGATCACATACAGAGTAAAAGATTGGTAATTACAAAAGTGGCCACATATGAAGCTCTGTTCTTTCTAAGTTAGACCATCTTTAACACCATCAAGTAATAGTTAATTTTTTTCAAGGAACTTTATCCTTAATTTTATTTGTATTTTATTTACTCATATTCGAATCATTTCTGTCCTCCCCTAAAAGTGCCTGCTTTTTCAGTGAGGTTAGAATTCCTCATCTTACAGCTCTATATATGAAGATGAAGTTATCAATTAAGACAGATAATTAAGGGCTAGGAAAAAGTGATCCCACTGGAACAAATGTTTCTTTATCTGACCACCTCCATGTCTTCCATAGTGTTGTTTCTTATTATCAGGAAGTCAGGACCATGGTGCTCAGTCTAAACACATTTTGGTGAGTCATTCTTTTCTCTGAGGAGGTGGCCTTGCCCAGTTCTCCTCTCTGACTCACTGTAGCTGTAAGTGGTAGGGCATGTATTTTTCAAAGGGCACATACTGAAACCTTCTTAAGAACAAGTTCATCTGCTTTTAATACTAATTTCTCTATAAAGTACATTTTGTTCTCTTGTAAACTCCCATTCCTGGCATTGGCAAGTTCTTAAAGGCTGGACTGGAGTCACAGAAATGTTAAAAGTGTACAGGTTTAAGTAACTTAAATAACATGTACTTATAGAATTCTTTTATGCATATAAAAATAGGTTTTACTGATTCAATTAGAGCTGTAAACTTGGATATGGAGTAAAATCACATTTTTACCTATGATTAAGCCAGAGGAGTGCACTGTTAATGGTATTATGCCATCAGAATTTAATGAAAACTCTCTAATTTGATGGATTAATCTTTTTTCAAAATTTTTCCATTCTAATTATATTATCATGTGAAATTGGGATAAACTTTTGCTGTCTTGATGCAGGCAGAACATATTTTTATATCTAGGGTGCTTTCTGTGTGACAAAATGACACTTGTTTGTCCCTGGAAAATGAGTGCCTCCGCTATAGAAGAAAATCTAGCAGATAAAGGCACTGAATTATAGACATAATGTCAGGTCACATAGATCACTATGTACCTTCTGTGGTTTTCTATGGCTATTTGACTAGCAAAGGAATACAACAAACCAGGCTCTCCTTTTTCTGTGCTTTTAGTTGAGTAACTCATAACTGCTCAGAAATTTTTCCTTTGGTGTGGTGTACCCCTACCCTTACTCTAAACTTGTGAGTGCTTTCTAGTGAGCGAATTCAACAACAACAAAAAACCCCAAAAAAACTAAAGCAATAGATGTTGTTTTAATTCTAAGAGAAAATGTTACAAGCCTTGGAAGCAAAGGAATGGTATTTTTGTTACCTTTCCCACACAAAGCCTGTGCTGGGGATATTTTCAGACATAAGGCAGGTAAAGTTTGACTTGCAAATGAAGCATTAGGATCCACACTTCATTACTTGGACCTAACTCCAGTTCATAGAAGAATTGCATTATCATGTTAGTAGTATGTTGTAACTGGCTTTCCATGACACTTTTCATGGATAGATCATCTTTTCACTTTTTTGTGGATGATGGCTCCAAAAGTAAAGGATTTTAGTCTACTCACCAGAGCAGTTGCAAGGCTCAGGTTTTCTAAATACCAATTCAGTGCTTTGTATTCTGCTCTGCTGGAGCTGTTGGATTCAAGCTGAGTGCTTGTGCTTTCAGGTAGCACTGGAAAAGTCTGAATTGGTCATGAAGTAGAAATTTACACTTTATCAGCTGGTAAAGTGCTGCCTTCGTTCCTGAACAAGGTTAGCATATGTCTGTGATCACAGCCACTGAATCTGAAGCATGTGCCATAGAGCTTGAACACTCAGGCAAATCACACATTTCTGTGGGGCACAGATCATGGAAACAAATTGTTTTCTTAGGTTTTGCATGGCCACCCGCTTTAAACCACACTGAGAAATTTCTAAAGTTAGTTGATAAAGTTTGCAGCAAAGAATTGCTAATCATTGCTTGCCCTCAGCAGAATGACACATGCTGTTGCAAAACGAAATTCAGACTGTGCCTAATACCACAAAGTTTGCAATAAGGAAACAGCTGTTTTCATTTTAAGCAATTTCCGTCATGATATATGAGTAAAAGATAGAATATTAATAAAGAAAGCGAACACAGTCATCAAGACTGAGGTTCTACATGCTACAGCTGAAGATCTTTACACAGTTTCTGCACTGACTCCCCCATTTCTCTTTAGAAATGTATCTCTTTAGAAATGTATCAGATGTTGATCTGGGATTCCTAGGGATGTAAACCTGAATACGTTCTTCCAAAATATGATTGGATGTTTCAGTATATGTCCCTTAAAATTATTGCTGCAGTACATACAGTGAAGTTATCAATAAATGAGTATTTTCCCCAGAAAAAATCAGTAGGAATCAGAGAAAACTCTATGCAACATGTTATGAAAGGGCTTGATTCAGACTAGCAGCATTTAACATAGTATTTAGTGTAACCCTTTTATTCTGTCAATCACATCCCAAAACAGAGGTCAGCTTTATTTTACTGGAGTTCTGTTTTGTTGTTATGAATTTATCGCTTAGCTCAAAAATAAAAAAGTATTTAATCTATATCTATCTACAAAGGCTATTATTATTATTAATTGTGTGTATATACTGCCTATTATTTGTGATTCTCAGAGAAGTATACAACAGTAGGTATTTTTATTAGAGCTGATTGGCAAGACATCAGAGATAATATTTACTTTGGAAGTCTTTAAAAGGCTAGTTTTATTTATGTTAATTTTGAAAAAAAAGAGTTTTGACACATTTAGAATAATAAGTTTTGTTGGATTTTTGTGTTGTTGTTTGGAATCATATATCTATTTCAATTTATTTCTTACCTTCTATTAAAAAAACCCCAAGAGCAAAAATGCTGGAGCAGAAATGTGGGGGTTATTCTCTTTAAATAAAATTGTCCTGTGTAGAATTTTGAAAATTTTGAAGGGCTTCTTCCCAACTTGAAATATCACCATATTTTGTTAGGCAGAGTTCTGTTTTCCATCCAGGTGTAGTCTTTACTTGCAATTGCTGTCTTCTTCCAATAGCTGCCGAGCAAGGTAACTTTGGAAAGGATCTGCCCAGCATGGCAACACATGCTGGTAGAGCAGGACACCCCTTGACCCCAAAGCCACTCCCCTGTGTGCCAGATTTGGCTATGGAGGTCAGGTCAGCTTAGCCGATATTCTCTCCTAGTGCACACACCTCCTGTTTCTCATGAGCTGAAATGAAAGACCTGGAGGTGTGGCTGTCCACCCACCAACCTGTTAGTGTCTATCATAAATCAGCAACATGAAATTATCTCTTTCTCAAAAGGCAACCAGCAGGTATTAACACCTACAAATTACTAGGCAAAGCCACAGACTTTTTTTAAAATAAATACCAAGCAGGCATCAAACTGCTCTGAGGTTGTTGGGCTAATTTTTTGAGGTAAAGTATAATGTGTATTGTACTGTATAAATGACATCTACACTGTCATAAATAGTGTTTTCTTCCATACTGTGTGTAGAGTGTGTATGTAATGAATGTACAAAAGTATACACATCCCAAAACAGAGGAAATCAGGCAAGAGCACCTGATTCTCAAACACAAAAAGAAACCCTGCAGAGCAGGAAAGCAAGAACAGGCGGCCTGGGATGAACAAGGGAGATTGAGGAGCCAGGGATAAGGTTAGGAAAAATGAAAGCCTGAGCAGGCTCCCTCAGGGGTCAGTACTGGGACTGGCACTGTTCAACATCCTTGTTGGTGACATGGACTGTGAGACTGAGCACAGCCTCAGCAAGTTTGGCTGAGTGGTGCCACCAAGCTGTGTGCTATAGCTGACATGCTGGAGGGAAGGGATGCTATCCAGAGGAACCTTGACAGGCCTGAGAAACAGATCCATGCAAACCTCAGAAGTTCAATGAGGCCAAATGCAAAGTACTGCACTTGGGGCGGGGCAATCCCAAGCACAAGTACAGGCTGGATGGAGAATGGATTTAGAGCAGCCCTGAGAAGAAGGACTTGAGGGTGTTGGTGAATGAGAGGCTGGACATAAGCCAGCAAATGTGGTCTTACAGCCCAAAAAGCCAACTGTATCCTGGGCTGCATCTAAAGCAGTGCTGCCAGCAGGGTGAGGGAGGGGGTTCTGCCCTGCTGCTCTGCTCTTGTGAGACCCTACCTGCAGTGTGGAGTCCAGAGGTCCCCAACAAAACAAGAATGTGGACCTCTTGGAGTGAGTCCAGAAAAAGTCCATTAAGATCATCAGAGGGCTGGCTCTCACCTCTCTTGTGAAGACTGGAGGAGAGGTGAGAGCCAGGGTTGTTCAGCCTGGAGAAGAGAGGCAGCCTTCCAGTATCTAAAGGGGACCTACAGCAGAGCTGTGTATAGTGGGTGTATAGTGACAGGACAAGGGAAAATATATTTAAACTGACAGAGGGTAGGTTTAGACTAGATATTAGAAAGAAATTCTTTACTGTAAGTGAGGTGAGGCATTTCCCTCTGAACAGGTTGCCCAGAGAATTTGTGTCAGTCCCATCCTTGGCAAGGTTTAAGGCCGGGTTGGACAGGGCTTTGAGCAGCTTGATCTAGTGCAAGGTGTCCCTTCTCATGGCAGGGAGATTGGAACTAGAGAATCTTTCAGCTGAAACCATTCTGTGAGTCCACAATTCTATGAAAAGTATTTTGTGTTGGTGAAGAGTAAAAGAAAGAATGTCAGCCCCTCGGAACAGCGTGCAGCAGACTGGGCCTCAGTCCTCCCTTCTGCTATGTGTGTTCCCTGTCTCCCTGGGTACATGTCAAATGTAACCCTGTCCCTATGTGTGCCAGAAACAAACCAGAGCGGCCATTTATCAGGGGAACATCATAACCATCAACTGCACCATGTGAAATGGGTGTGCTGAGTTTTCCTTTTCCCTGCCAATTTTCTCATCTTGTCTGTTTAGCCCTTAAGTTCATTGCTTCCTGAAACAAAGATGATGTTTTATTATGTGAATATTTGTATGCACAGCAGGGACATGCATCTGAGTTGGAGCTGAAGAAATAAATAACGTAATATAAATAAAATCCAGCATCAGCTGATGCATCAAAGGCAGATAAATAAAATGAACAAAAGATAAACAAGTGTGCTTGGAAACAGTGCCTAAGATCAACCTTTTGCTGTAGACTTGGGGGGTTTTTTTGTGATACAGAACAACTTCTTTATTACCTTTTGAAGTGGGCAATGAGTTTTCAGCTTGATTTCTGTACTGCTCAGAGATTAATGAGGGATTCCACCCTTGCATGAATATTTTTACTTTTTTGGGTTAAACTTTTGTTTGCCTGAACAGTTCAACTGACCAAACTAAATCAGCTAGTCTGAGAATACACTCATAGCAAAGCATCTTTATATGTTTTCTCTCATAAAAGTTTAATGCAGGGTATAATTAGAAAAGGTTGAGTGCTTCCATTAATTCTGCAGTGTTTTCCCACTCATTTATTCTGATAAGCCCAATATTTTGCTGACAGGATGAATATAGGCTCAGTTAAAGATGTATGCAAATGCATATTTATCGTTGTACCCCAAAAGCAATATCCCACAGGAAGGGAAACAAAGCAGGAGTTTTCATGAGGTTCAGATGACATTTGCTGTCCTCTCAGAGCTTTAGGGATGATGGAGAGCTCTGTGGGAACATTAAAGCCTGGGAATCCCAGTTATGTGGTTAATGGAGTTGAGTGATGTGCAGAGCAGTAAGATCTCCCCAAGGAATTGGTGCCTCTCTGTTTCTGCTGTAGATCTCTTCCCCCAAGAGCACAGCCTGGGCAGAAGCCATGATGTTGCCATAGTTGTGTAGCAGCAGCAGTAGGACAAAATTTGTAAGAGCTAATCCTACTTGAAGCATCATTAATTCCTAATAGGGCTTATGGAGAATAATATTGTAGAGATCCTCTCCTGCTTGAAATCCCATGCAGTCTAATCCCTCAGTGTACTTACAACAGTAGTGATGGAGAACTATGCATGGATCTGGTTTTTTGTCTTCTACTTTGCTCTCTGTTGATCTCTTTTTATTGAAACATTGGCTAAAATTAGGCTTTGCAGGAATTTTCAAAATTATTTATCCTTAGGATTATGACTTCAGTATCCTGAATATTATGTATATTTCTCCTGCACTTTGTGATTATAAAATTTTCTAATAAATGTTTGAGAATAAATTTTTACCAAAATAATTTTAATAGTTTCCAAACAGCACTGTTATGTTCAGAAAAAAGCTAATGTAGAGCAAATCAGTCTGTAAATGTGTCAGTCTTACAACACTCCCACCTTCCTTTTTTATTGCCAATTTCAATGCAAGATTTCACAAGAATACTTACCCTTCCATATTTTAGTACACAAAAATACAAGGTGTCTTTAACACAGATACCTTTGATCATCTCAGGGAGATGATTTCATAGTCGCTGTCATGTGGCCTCATAATGTTTGTGTGTGTGAATTCTTGACTCTTTTGAACACAAGAGAAGAGAAGAATTTGAACCTCTCCTTAAAATGCTTCAGAGTCCTTGGCAAAATAACACTTCAGTGATTCCTGAGCTGGTAAATTGGCTGTTGCAGCAGTTCCTGGCAAGGTCAGCACTGCAGTGAGTTGTAGGTAATGGAAGGCAGCTCTTACAGTGACTGTGTCTCCTCCTCCCTTAGAACTATTCCTCTCCTGTGCTTGTACATGGAGGCAGAAAGTGCATGCACTTTCATGGGGAGATTTTCCTCCTTAGTTTCAGTTAGCCATTACTGGACTATGAATGTGTGGAAGCTAAAAGGCTTTAATAAAAATTCCTAATAAGCAGCCATTAAACATATGGTCAGATTGTTTCTGTGCTCATTAGTGCTTTCAAAGATGCCTGTCCTGCTCTCTCTCCTATGCTACTCTCTGCACATACAGAGGGACAAAAGTTATGCAATTGAGCTTATCTTTCTTTAAAAATACTTCCTATTTTTGCCTGAAACAATAACTATATTGCAATATCGCTGCAGCAATATAATCCTGTTCCTTAGACACGCACCTGGATTTTTTCTGAAGGGACAGGGAAAGGAACAAGGCAAAACAGTCAATTGTGTTCTTAAGAAAAAAGTTAGCAACATTAGCTAGAAGAAGCAGAACATTAACCCACAACCGGATGTCCCAACAGCAAGCTGTTCCTGTGGATCAGGTTTGTGAACTTATTCTAGTGCTTTCCATTTGCTGCAGAGCATCCAGCCTGTAGGCTATAATAAACTCTGCCATGATGGCACTGATATTCTTCAGGGATCTCAGGAATGGATTTGGCTCCACTGCTTGTTGGCCTTTTGTACTCTGTCAAAAAGATTTTTTCCGTTGTCCGTTTACAAAAACAGTCGTGTCTTTCCATAGACAGCTGTACTGGGTCCAAAGGAGTGGCAACAGATGCCTCATCATCCACTCCAATTAAAGAATTTTTATAGGCAAGGAAATCCTGCCATGGTGCCTGAGTCACCAAGCTAACATAAGAGACCAGAAACTTTTTCCCATTGCATACTGAATTAATATGCCCTGATATAATTAAATTTTTATCACTTTTTCTGTTATTAGAAATGTGGAAAATTTTTGTAGACCTAATTTTTTGGTAAGACTTCAAGTTCCTAGTTGCATGGTAATGGGTCTATTTTCCTAAAATTTTGGATATACAAATACTTGAGATACAAATTTTGGATATACAAGAACTTGGAGATACAAATACTCCTGTGCTTTTTCAACAATTTAACTGAAGCAAATTTTTTGCCACAGGTTCGAGAGGTTTCTTTCTTTTTGATTTTGTTTGTTTCACCATGGTCTTCACTGTGGGCTACAGAGGAATCTTGGCTCAGGCACTGGAGCACCTCCTCCCCCTCCTTCTTCACTAACCTTGGTGTTTGCAGAGTTGTTCTCACATATTCTCGCTCTGCTCTTCTCTGTCTGGAGAATTACAGCTGCAACAAAACCTTTGTTTTGATTTATTCTTAAATATGCTATCGCAGGGACATTACCACCATTTCCAGTTGACCCAGTTTTGGCCAGAGGCATGTCTGTCTTTGGAACCATGAGGGACTGGCTCTTCCAGACATGGTGGAAGCTTCCAGCAGGTTCTCACAGAAGCAACCTCTGTGTCTTTCCTCAACCCCCCATTACGAAAAACTAGGCTATGCTGACCCAATTTAAAAAAAAAAAATGGAAAAGGATACAAAGTAAAAAAAACCCTAGATTCCTAAAGCTCTATTTACCATGATTATCAAGAAAAACTTAAAAATCTGTCCCATTCTTGGTTATACAATGCTGTTCAAGAATGGCTATTTCTGAGTAACTCCATATGTGGGTATCCTTGTTCCATAATTAGCATGACTCTCATTTTTGGCTTAACTCCTTTTCAAAGTGCGTTAAGTTGAGCAAGAGCATATCTGTTTGGTGAAGGAACTGAAATGTAAAACCAGCCTCCTGAAAAGTGCCCTCCTGTTTTAGTGTAGTGAGTTTACAGGGTGCTTGAAGATGGGGAAAAAATCATACCAAGCCCACTGTGAGCCCAAAGTAATGACATTATCGTGGTTGCCCTGTTGAGCTAGTAATGAACTACATAGTTATTTTTTATGACAAAAATCTACAAATATGCAGCATGGACCATAAAGTTCAGTTGAGAAATCCTTTAAACTGAGCCCTGTAGTGAGTCACCAACAGGGAAAGGGAAGAATTCTACCCCTTGCTGATAGAAGGGGCTGTATAGTGGGTTGACCCTACCTGGATGCCAGGTGCCCATCAAAGTGGCTCTGTCACTCCCCTCCTCAGCTGGACAGGGAGCAGAAAATATAATGAAAGTCTCTTAGGTAAAGATAAGGAAAGGGAGACATGTGAGCAATTACCATCTGGGTCAAAGCAGACTCAGATGGGGGAAATTAATTTACTTTGTTGGCAATCAAATCATAATAGAGTAATAAGAAATAAACCCAAATCTTCAAAAACCTTGCTGTCACTCATCCTTGCTTGCAAGGCTCAGCTTCACTTCCAGTTTTCTATACCACCACCCTACCAGCAGTGCAGATGGAGTGGGGATTGTGATCAGTTCATTACACATTGTCTCTGCTACTCCTGCCAGGAGCCAACAGTCTCTCCATGGTATCACAGCCTCTTTTGGGCATCCACCTGCTCCAGCATGGGGTCCTCCATGGAGGGAGCTGCCTCACCATAGGCTGCAAGAGAATCTCTGTGCTGGCACCTGGAGCACCTCCTCTCCCTCCTTTTCCACTAAGCTCAGTGTCTGCAGGGCTCTTGCTCTCACATATTCTCTGTCCCCTCTCTGGCTAAAATTGCACAGTAACTTTCTCCCTTAAATTTGTTGTGTCAGAGGCACTACTGCCATCACCAATGGACCTGCCCCTGGCCAGTAGTGGGCCATCTTGGAGTTGGCTGGCCTCAGCTCTATGGGACACAGGAGATGTTTCCAGCAGTTTCTTGCCGAAAGCCATCCCTGTAGTCCCCCTGCTATCAAAATCTTGCCATGTAATCCAATATATGCTGTCAAGCATAGAACATGATACCTTGTCTAGCAAACAGGTATTTTCCACTCCACGGGAGTCAAACAGTGCTTATTTTAACAAAGAGGAAATGGTTGACTGATAAAGTGGAAAAAAATATGACTTATGACCACTGGCTGGATTTTGTATGGGAGGTGGCTTATAGAGGCTATCATTCTCCAGCATGATAAGACACTTCTTAATGATTGTTACCCAAGATGTCTGTGTCTCTAAGTGAGGGAACCATTTGCAAGAAAAATCTGCAAAAATATCCAACTATACAATGAAAAAAGAGGTGTAGGTAGAAAGCTGATTTTATGTGCATCTTTAACTTGCTTTGTGCTAAGAGTAATTCTGAAGTAGCTGTGTAATAAGAAGACATTCCATGCCCAGAACTGTGGTGCCTCTAAAGCCATCACACCTACAGGCCAGGGCATTAGAGATGTTGGAGCAAGTGCCTGTGTGTTTTGCAGTGTGTCCAAAGGGCAGCAGGGTGAGAGCATGGATTACGGTGTCTAGAGAAGAAAGGTTTTCTGGTGATGGGTTAGAGTTGATGGCAAAACTCACTGACAATCAGAAAAATACTGGAGAGCGCTTTTGGACCCTTGCTGGCCCAAGGGGAGTTCACTACAGTCAGCAACTGCTGTCAGCTGGCACAAATTGCAATTTCAGCACCTCTGGTTTGCCAGAGCTGTAAAAAATTATAAGTATCACAAGGCACAAAATACAGACTGCACACCCCAGCAACCAGGCCTCACAAGAGTGGCTGTAGGGAAACATTTAACCCCCAACACACACAACAGAGGCATGTAAAGCATGGGGAGACATTCAGTCAACCTCAGTGACTTTATCAAGCCTTTGGAGACTCTGTAGTGGTTTTCATAGGTTGAAGCAATTTTCTGCTGAAGTGTTGAAAATAATCAGTGAAACTTTTGAGGAAATAGCACAGTGAAAAAACTGTGAAAAACACTGACCCTTAAATTGTGGGACTCTGTACTTCCTCTTAATGCATGAAGCAGAGAAGGAGTAAACATTGCTTGGAAGTGAGGAGTTTATACAGAAGAAGATTTTATTTTTGTATCAGTTTGCTCCTCTTTAGCATATTTGAATTGTTTACCTTTTGCTACTTTCTTTCTGTTGCCTGGAAACATTTAGTAAGCTGTTAGTGCCAAAGCATTAGCTGACTTAAGATTCAACTCGAATGAGGTCTAACACAAAAGCTTATAATCTGTATTTTCAAAATATCCCAGCAATACCAAATTAAAGGGCTTTTTGAGCAACTAGAAATTAATTTTATCAAGATAACAGCATCGAATGTACTTTTACAGTAATATCAACTTCTTGTTCTTGACATTGTATGCCTTGCTGAACCAAAATCTCTCACCAAAACCATTATCCCTTTCTCTGAGAATCAGACAGATGATGTTGCATGCATTACAAGTCACTAATGCAGTAGAATTATTTTTTAAAATTGATCTGTCAACTTTCAAATTTCTTTCCTGATTTTAATTTCAGAAAGGTGAGAAATCTGCTATGTGATACAACGCTTTGACTCTGCAAGGTTGTGAACACCTCCCTGAGTTATGCTCTTAACTCCCATTAGGGTTTATGAAAGTGTTTGACCAGCACTGGCATTTCTGCTATACTTATACTATAAGAAGTAGAGCAGGCCATGGTGCACCTTCACACTGAAATCACCCAGTGTGAACTTCCACCATGTTGGGCACATCTGTAAAGAGTTCACATCTGGCATTCTAGAGTAAATATTGCAGCAGCTCTTAGAAATGCCTGGTTCAACATGTGTCAATCTCCAAGAAGTATTCCTAAGCCAAAAGCATGATAACTGAAATAACTTGAACATATGACATTATTTCCAGGAGAATTCATGTTAGTGATCAGTATCAGTTAATACCTAACTGTAAATGTTTCTTATGGAACTGTTTGAAACATATGTTTGAAACACCTCAAAATACACACTACTGCTCATAGGTGAAAGAATATGAAAATGTTCACAATATCACAGAATCCACACTATTTAGTTTTAAGTAGTTTTATTTTAGAATATTTAGTGCTTAATGTCACAGCTATTTATTGTAACTCATAAACCTTCACTTCTTCTCTAATGGTATTTCCCTAACTAAATGAGCTACCAGAAGGAGCTTCCCAAAGTTCAAGTTGAACAAGCAGGATATCCAACAGGTTTTTTTTGGTGCATGTTAATTGGTTGAGATGGAAAGCAGTGCTGAGAACTGTCTGACACCTCATTTTAAACACAGTTGCATGTGCATTTCATGTCTCAGTTCATCTGAGACTCTACTCCCCTCCATTCTGAGCATGATCATATACATAGACTGTACCTGATTTTGAATTTACAAGAAAATATTGGAAAAAACAGAAAGGCCACATGCAGTAATGGGGAACAAAGAGGCAATAGCAGGAAAAAGACTGATGGCAAATATTGGGAAAATGCCTGCATCCTGCACAATGGTACTATTCATATGTACAAATCACGTCTCATGTGTTTTTCTGGATCTGGGCCTAACTGCACAACTGGATTTCTTTCAAACCATAAGCAAGTGCAGGAAAAAGTAGAATACAAGCATAGATTTTTTTTTTTTTTTTGGTGGAGGGTGTAGTTCAGGCCCACAAAGAGAAAGTCATGGACTGTAAAGGAAAGCTGCAAAAGACATGGGAAAAAGAAGAGAGCAGAATGCCACATTGCACAGTAGTAATTTTGTGTTAGTATTTAAAACTGAATATGCTTATTTGGGGAGTTTGAAGGTTTGTTTCCCACCTTCTGTTAATCTTTGGTTGTATTTTAAGAGAAGAGGACTGGGTGTGGACTAAAGTCCTTCTGAGGTAAAGAGCAAGGCTGTACTTTAGTCTCTGAGAAGGATGCCTACTGTTTCAGTGCAGAGTAAGGTTTTGAAAACTTTTGTAAGAGTGCATTATGAAACCCTGAATTGGTATTGGATGGTGACTGTGAAAGATATCAAGGGTGTGGGGTGAGGTAACAGATTTCTGAATATCCTGAGTGCTGTGCAGTGCAGAGCTGAAGTGCACATGGGTGACAGCAGATCCCCTTTAGATCTGAACAGTGTTAATATGCAGAAGGCAGAATACAGCCTGTTCATCTGCTGGATCAGAGATCCTGCTACCTTGCTTAATCTGCTCTTTTGTCAGATAGCCAGCTGGCAGTCTAAACTCTGAACCATATATATTCTTATTTTTAGTTTTTGTGTGTTGCATATAAAAGTATGAGAGGTATGGAAATAAAACTGCATCTTGGTCAGCTTCATTTTGAAGCAGACCATTTGAGTGGAAAATCAGTGGCTATTCTACAGCCTGTGTATTTCCCTCTGCACAGATATGCACAGAAATAGCAAAAGTTTGTATTAATTGATGATGATACATTAATGTCATTTAAGATGTGGTGATACACAAAGATAATTGGATTAATGAGTAAAATACAGAATTTAAGCCCTAAAATCTAACAGATGTGACATGGTGCCTTATCTGATGAGTGTCAGTGGAATCTCTCATGAGATTGGAGAACGTGGTACTTTGTACTGCATAATCTTCCATTCCCATCCCAACCACACAGCCATAATCATAAGTCATTCACGACAAAAATCAATGATCTTAGTTTTTCTGACGGCTTCTGTTCACTGTTCCTAGGAACTGGTTTTTATCTTTTCTCAAGAGGGTATTTAGAATTTAAGCTCCCTCTCTCTACTTGTTTATGTACGGTGCTGTTCATCTGCCAAATGACCACGGTGCCAAGTTCCAGCTTGGCATTTGTGGAACATATTTCTTTCAGCCCTTTGAGAATGCATGCTTTGGCCTTTCCAAAGCCAGGGAATTGTCAACACTTATGAAGTGGCATGGTCTAGGCTGAAGTGGACAGAAAAGTTACCAGCCTCTGTCTCACGTTTTTGTGCCTACAGTGTTACACAAACTACAGGTTATTGATGATAGCTTTTGAAAGAAAAAAATATGACGGGAGACTTCTCTTTTGTGATTCTGTGTTTCAATAAAATTTCTCTAATTGCATGGGTAGAACAATAAAGTTTTGTAGTACATATTATATCTTATAGCAGACTGTTACAAGAAAAGAAAAAATGTGCATCAGCAGGCCAGGCTTGTGAAAGATTGTGTAATTTTGCTCCAGTAAAACTGGCTTTTTGCAATCCATTATATGGTAACTCAATATAAAGTCAACAGACCGCATTTACAAAACGGGAGTCCTTACTGTAGTCACTGTCCAAGCAAGGTACCTGATCAAAAGCATTTGCTATCAATTCTGCTAACTGACAGCTTCTTACAGCCTTTCATTGCGTTACCTGGAGGCAAGCTGAGGACAACCAGCATCACTGAGAAAATATTGATTTTTCTAGGATATCCTGTCTTTGTTCTGCAAATAGTGAATAGATACAGAATAGAGTTTATGCCATGGTGAGGAGAAAATGTTGTGATTAAGTTTGGGATCTGTGTTCTCTTAACCTTTCAGTACTCAATTTTTGCAGGTTAAAAGAAAAATATAGAACACTCTGTTAAAACACAGCAATAGGTCATGTTGTACGTTGTTAATCTGGCCAGCATTCTTCCATTACAGAATGAGAAGATGAATAAACACACAGGTCTTAGCCAGACAGAGGCTTTAAATCTATTAATCCATCTTTATGTGCCTAGCTTTTGCACATCCTCCTTTGGAACAGAATAGTCAGTCTGTTAGGTCTCTGAGCACCAGCTTTTTACATGTGTGCTGCCAAGTGAATCTCATGCCTTCTTGTAAATTAATAATAGTGAGAAACAGGGCAAGACGAACCACAGCAAACATCTATTAGGATTAGACAACCTTGTAGCTGCTCAATAAGAAGTGAAAACTGGTTGGTCAGAGCTAGAATAGTTAGGACAAGGAGCTGTTGCTGAGCTGCCAAAGTGTGACATACTTCTTTAGAGTACAGAGGATAGGGACAGGGAGTTGATTTTGCTGGAGGTGTTTTCCAGTAATAAGTGTGGGACAGTCATCTTAACTCCATGTCCATTGAACTGTCCTAGGCTGCCTCCAGCTCACTCCCACCCACATGTTCTTGTCTGCACCAGGTTTGTCCAGATGCACAGCACCACAGCCCTTCTCCACTTGGATGCTGGCAGGCCTCTGGGAGAGTCTTTATCTGGTGCAGTACAAAGGTAAGCTCACACCTGTTCTTTCCACGTGCATTCACAGGGTCTTCAGCAGTTGCCACACTGAAGAGCCCATGTTTAATCCCCCTTGAAAAACAACTATAATGTAGTTCTACAGCAAATAAAGATGATGTGGGTACTTTGGTCACAACATCAAGCCAGAAGGAAAGAATAGGGTTCTCGTGCAAGTGTCTGACTCCACCATCACAGCACAGTGTTCAGTAATGCTCCCAGTGCCCATCTCTAGTCAACAAAAGGGCTTGAGTCTCAGATGCAGCACAACCACCTGAGCAGTCTGGGAATTGCATCTGGCAACACTGTCCATAGTCTCCTGTATGCTGCCAATTCACATGATCTTAACAACATTTGCCTCCTTACAATATCATGGATTAACTACCCTAAGAAGTGTATGTAGCTACTGTGTGACAACTTCCATGCTGCAGTGACCTCCTCTCTTGGGTGCTATTTTAGCTCCTGCATCAATTTTACAAGGTCCCCAATAATTCCCTACAGTTTTGGTTGGTTTTTTATTCCCACTGGAAAACATGTGACATATTTAGTCCCTCAGAGGCTCTCATTCCATGCTTCCCTGCTGAGATGGATTTTTTCTGAAATTTTTATTCCAGAATTGGTGTAGAGTAGGAACGTAGTTCTCAGTGTATCACGTAACATTTGGCTAATGCTCGGGGGCTATTTCTGGTAACTGCAACAGGAGTTACAGGGCTGGGCTGGCTCAGTCTATTATATGTTCTAATGAAATAATTAGTAGTCTGATGCAGTCTACAGGAATAACAGAGATTTGGATCCTTTCACCTCATTTGGGGCACATATATTAAAGAATGAATTCCGTGCTTAAGAGAGATTACACAGGGATTATGAAATGTAGAAATGGTAGTTGCAAAAAGCAGTATTATTCAGCAGCAGATTACTGTCATTTTACTGCATGCTTATGAAAACTGGAGTTTCTAGCTAAACCCGGACTTCATTAGTGTGTAAATATTAGCCTATGTAGAAATACAGCATTTCAGTTTTAAAAAAGGGGAAAAGCATTTATCAACTCATTTGAAATTTATATAATTTACACAGTGTCCTGAAGCTGTCTGCACTCTCTTCAGAAATACCAAATTTAGAGAGGCCCTTGCACTTGGCCAGCAATCCAATGAGTAAGACAAACCAATGAAGGCAGTGGATAACTGATGTATGGATGGTCAAAATGTGCTATTCCATCCATGACGGGAAAAGAAATGTGTTAAGGCAGAGGTGTATCATATATGACTTTTTTCAAATGAGCTCACAAAAGAACAAAACATGCCCATAGACTCACAAATGAATGATGACATTTATTCCACTTGTGGCTTGGGAATTATGGATTTACCTCTTCTCTTGATGCTATTTGGCAAAAAATCTGCTGCAGTCTATTGATTAGTTTATCCTGCACCAAGTTGGGATTAATTCATTGTATGTCTGTATAATTCAAATTGAATTATACAGATAGGTGAGAGAGATCCTGCCCCAAAACAGGCGACTAAAAAAAACCACTAGAATCCTCTGATTTATTTTAAAATGTGAAGAATTTTAGGGCAAACAAAACAAAATCCAAGGAGTAAAACAAAACATAAAGTAAGGTTTTGGACTGGGAAAATGAAACAAGAAGATGAAACAAGAAGATAAATCTTCAATGGAATATTTATTTCTTTTTTGATCTCACAAAAGGAGATCACACAGGGTAGAGAATATTTAACCACGAAGACAGCAGAAAAAAATGCACTTCCACTAAAGCCATAAAGAAGCTGCAGTCACCTAGGCAGAACCAAAAAAAGCATTGAAAATACTTTCCCTGATAAAAGGCATTGTAAGAAAAGGACTGGGAAATATGTTTCATAGTTCTGTGATAATTTATTTTGATATTGGGAGTGAAAATACCATTGTTTTTAGAAATCTTCTTTTTCTTCACTTGAGTATGTTTATGGTAAAACAAGTCAGAATTTAATATACTTTGAAGATAAATCACTTCTGGATGTGTAAATCAGTAAAGTAAATCACCTCTGGATGTTTTCAGAGCAAAAAAATTTTCCATCTTAATCTTCTTAAATTTCTCTCTATTTTTTACTGCCTTTTCCTGAGGCTGCTTAATCTGCACATATTAGAAAGAAGGATAACAAAGCATTTTAAATAGGCAAGATCTGTGTGTGTCTCCTTAGAAGGGAGCTTCTTTTTCTGGGTGGTATTTTTTTTTTTAATTCTGTTTTCTGACTAACATAGTGTTCACCAGCAGGAAGGAGTTAGACAATACCCAAACAACTCAGGAGCTGTGTGTCAGTCAGGGCTAATCTTGAGGCAGAAACAATAAGAGGCTTCAGAAAGAGGGAAGTCTTTCTGGCATTTATTTAACTTCTCTGTATTTACCAATGGAGAATGACTGGACCTTAATAAATTGTTAATAAATACAAATGGTAAATTGTGTGGTAAAATCAAAACTTGTACAAAAGAAGGCAAATATGTTTCAGAAGGTCCAGCTTCTGCATCTTCAACATGAGATCTCAAGCTCTGTGGCTCCACAACAGGACAGGGTGGTAGTCTGTGAGTGGCATTTGACACATAACTAAGTAGTCCTAAAGTAATTTTTAAAATGGCAGATAAGGGAGAGAAGGCTCTTTTTTTAGATAACTTTGCTACTATTGTCATGGTCCTTAGCCACATAGGAAAGGTAGTGGTTAAGAGTAGATGAAACAGGAATCTGTTCTCAAAATAGAAACTGGCTAT
This sequence comes from Zonotrichia leucophrys gambelii, assembly GCF_028769735.1. NCBI lineage: Eukaryota > Metazoa > Chordata > Aves > Passeriformes > Passerellidae > Zonotrichia > Zonotrichia leucophrys. The sequence goes on along the minus strand of NC_088173.1, from coordinate 18,951,631 downwards.
AGAATGGCAAAATGAGTTGATAGTGGTGCTGAATTTCTACTCAATCATAAGCAAGGTTTTACATGTATTCTTTATGCTATGCAAGGCTGGATTTTCTTTTCTCATTTTTGCTTTGTCTTGTGGTATGAAATAGCTTCTCATAACATAACTTGAGTGTCCTAAGTCTGCCACATTTATAATTTGCTGCCACACACTATGATTTTGAAAAAGAAATTGGTAACTTAGCTTCAGTTTACATTATTGTCTTTGTCCAATTTACAGACTTACATACGATACCACAGACTCACAAGTCAGCCTTTACTGGAAGAGTAAAATGACTCAGTTTGGGCCTGGGAGCCAGAGAGCTAAATATAATACACAGCATTAGAGCCTGGTACAGCTGGGGGAAAAAAATCCATTTGGGGACTTATAAAAGGTCAGTTTGGAACAGAGGTGCCTGGGGTGGAGAAACACTTGTCCTGACAACTAACTTCATTCTGTTCCTATTTGAGAAGTGTCACAGCAGAGCTGCTGGGGACTGAAGAAAGTATAGGAAAGTAAGACAGGGAGAGAAAAAAATGGACATAGAAAAGGTTTGAGCTGGTTATTCCAAAAATTAGTGCAGGATGTATGCTATTAAGTATCCATTTCTGTGGGAAAGTGGTGTTGTGGCACTGTAAATATCTTGTTGAATGTGTACAAACCCAGCAGACTCTGTGCAAATTCTTTATTGAAACAACGATCAATGTACAAGCTACATCACATTTCATTTTGCCACTTCAGCATGAACTTTTCTCTTTGTGGTTTACGGCCGTGAGCTATAAAATCATAACAGTTATTTAAATCAAAATACAGCAACTGCTTCTCAAAAGAACACATTCATATTTGTCTTACATTTCTTGTAAAATCAAATAGAATTTCATAATAAATGAAATATAACTTACGAGACTTTAGTGCAAGCATTTCCTTTGCATCTAAGAAGCTTTCAGTTGTCCCACTAAATATGGCATACTTAAGAGGCCAACTCTTAAAATAGCATGCTGCCAAGATATCCCATGAGAACTTTGAAAATCTGACACTGTTAACACTTTCTAGAATTAGTTAATCTGACCAAACTGAAAGTCAGAAAGCCCTGGTTATATGTTACAGTACTTTTGTCAAAAGGTAACTGCAAATCAAGGAACTGACATAGTATCTACATTAGAATAAAACAGGCACTGATTAAAAAAAAATCAACATCTGCCTGTATATGCCATTTTGCAAGTCTTATGCAGTAATTTTTAAGCACAGGAGTGTACTTCTGTGCCTTACCAAGTACCAACAAACCTGCAGAAAATGCTGGTCTATGAGTTCTTTTAAATTTTTTATATGACAGACAAAAAAAACCCTGAAGGATAGGTTTCATCACAAACATGCTCGAATCAGAGAACAAAAAAAGAATCAGCAGGAAAAAAAATGCTGCTCAAAAAGAAGATGTTGAGAAAATAGATAGTGAATACTATGTTTAAGTGGACTGATTAGTATAGACTTACATTTACTGAAAAAAGAATAGTAAGTATGAAATTCAAATCCAACTGATTTCTTCTGCTGCAGAAATCTAGTCATCTTTCATGAAGTTTGACAAAATTGTTTGAAAATGGTGTAAATATAATTGTGCAAATCTCTTTTCCTTATTAAGCCTGGCTTGGTGTTCCTTTGCTTTTAGAATGCAATTTCAGTTGGACTGGATTTTCCAGATTCTGAGTGTTTTAAGAACCATTAGTGTTTGGTGGTACAATAAATAGAAAAATGTAACAAAAAGTGTGCATAGTCCAATGATGGGAACAGATTAATGCCCCTGAAGTGCTTAAGGTGCATGAAAATATATAAGAATGCAAACATTAATTTTTTCTTAGAGTCATTATTGATTTTATGTTTGCTAATTGTGTTTTTGGACCATAAAATAGCCATTTGCTAAGAAATACTGCAAGACACAATTGCATACTTTATAATAGCACAGCTGGAAAGTTTGGAACAGGAAAGACAGGTTTGGGTCTTGCTTCCCATTTGTCTTCCACAAAGGAAGTTGCTGAAAGTGTATAAAAAGCTTTAGGCTTAGATGTGTCATATAATGGGTGCATAAGACACTGAGCAGCAGACACAAAACCACCAGAAAACCACATAAACCAGAACCATTGGTTCTGTATAAAATCTGTATTTTCTTCAGCTACAGTGCTTTTTAGTTCTTATTCTGATAATAACACAAAGCTAAATGTCCAGATTGGTTGGAGCAGTCCTACCTATGAACTGTCATCTCTGAGTGACTCCAGCTCTAGAAAATTTAGGGTTCCCTGTGACCTTGCAACAGCAGGAATCCAGCCCTCTGTGTATTGCATGGATCTAATCCAAGTACTGGTGCTTCTTTGTGGTTTGCAATGTGCGTTTGTGTGTACTTCAAACGTGCCCTTTGTGGGCAGCCTCTAGGGAAAAACATCATTTGTATCTTCAAGGAAGTTTACACAGTGATACTGAAGAAATCCACGGGGATTGTTTGCTCTCGAATGTTTCTCAATAAATAAATAATAAAAGAGGCTGGAGGACAGCCTGAGAGGACTAGTCAGGGTCAGAACACTATAGAAATACATAAAGGGGTCTGATCTCTACTGCAAAAATGTCATAATCTAAAAAGATTAAAATTAAAATACTGTAATAAATATTTTTAAAACTTAAAAAAAGTGTAATTTAAAATTTATTTTTATGCTTTCAAGGAGAATATCCTTGCTCATATGTGCAATCTTAGTTGGGCACCAGATAGGTAATTGTAGAATGCATGGGCATTGTCTGTAAATGCTGGACAGGCAGAAACATCAAAGTACCTCTTCTCAGGATGTTAAGGTGAATTGAAGGAGTTTAGTGCAAGTTCCTGCTTTTGTTTCTGCCCTTGTCCTTTTTCATATCAGAAGCAAATCAAGTAACTTGAAAAACTGATGTGAACACTAAACAGGAATGTCCTTTGGATTCAGACAGGAAGTTAAGAGTTTGCATCATACTACTGTCAATCACACTGGTCAGAAGTGAGGTTCTTTATGGTATTCTTTTAAACTAACTTCTGTCTTACATTTGTATTGCTTTGCTGGAACTCAAATATTTCAAGTCACATTCCTAATGGGGCCTTGCCCTTGCATGTTTCCTTTTGGGCATGTGCAAATACATTTTGTGTAGAAACCTGCCACTGTGGTAAGCACAAAAAAAAAGAGACATTTGAATGCTGCCATTTCTCAAAAATTGGTTGTAAAAATCTGAAGCCCATTATTAAACATGTATTTTTTTAAATAACCACAGAAAGATAAATATGGAGCCATCTCTGCATCACCTATGTAAGTAATGGGGTATTCCTGTATTGCACTGCTGGTGAGGCTCTGCACTTTAACATAAGGAAGTTGTCACAAGACCTCAGTTCATTATCAAGGGTTCTTTTATGTACCTGCAACACTGACTTTGTCTGATCTTGATTACCTCTGCAGTTAATATAACTGATTGCCTCCAACAGACACCTTATGGAGATGAGGCTGCTTTGTTAAAATCAGAGAGCCATCCATGCATCATCTCCCCACAGACCTAAGAGACTTCTTTTTCTACAGTATACCTGATTCCAGATTTATTTTAAGTATATTTCTGCTACAATCCTTCTTAAACAGTATAAGGTGATAGTTTGTTCATTAGTGTCAAACTAAATGTGTCGGGTAATTAAGTAATATGCTATTAACCCTACACAAACTCCTTGTAAGTGATTTCTTTCCAGACTCACTTCAGAGAAGGTACTTTTTATTGTCTTTCTGCAAGAGAAATGATTACTTCCCTTCCACTCCTGGCATTGCCTGGCAGAGATGTTGATCCTTTTTAATGCCACAATTGCTATGATCATTAAAGCTTTACTGGGGTAGAGTCACTCAAGCAGTGAACATCCTACATGTAGGAGGTTCCCGAAATCTCAACGCAATTATACCACATTTAACAGTTTGCATGATGGTCTTTGCAATTTTATAGGACACTTGATTTTTTTTTTTTTCAGTTTGGATGAAACTCTCAAATTGATGTTTATATATGAATTTAGGATTGATCTTCAGAATACCAAAATTAAGAAGCCAAATAAAAGGGTAATTTGCCATTTCAGCCTTGTTATCAACTGATTACTGGCATTTGCAGGACTGTTATGGAACCTGCATATCTTCTGGTAAGGTAGTACATAGTTACTGCTTCCACATTACTTCAAAACAAGACATCTTGCATATTTGCAGTTGTTTGCCATATAGACTTCTGGCAACATAGAAAATGCTCAAATGTATGCAAAAAAACCCTGCAGAGCTGTTGAACTGCAACTTTCTGATGGCTTTCCAATCTGTAATATACACCTCAAAGTTGTTTCTTCATGCAAAACAAATGATTGTTGGCATCTCCATTCCATGAAAAAGGGAAAACTATTTCCCATGTGGCTAAGCAGTGTGGTCTCAAATGAAATGGAAACATTTTAACTTTCTTTAATAGCCCTCTAAATCACAATGCAGCTGAGCAAACAGGCTTTGTAAATGGGATCTATTAGGATTTTATTTGGCTACTGGAGTGCTGCCTCTTGGGCAATATTTCAAATTCACAAGTTAATATTTGCAAAAATGGAATAGATGGAAATAACAAGAGTGAAGGAGGGAAATGAAAACCAGTTTTATGTTTAGTATGTTCAAGTGTCCTACTCCAAAGACTACCAGTGACTTCCAGGAGCCACTACAGGTGACTCCAACCTAGAAAATGCTGAGGTAAATGTTTCTTGGAAATACTCCTAATCAAAAAGAGCAATTAATATTAATGTAATAGCAATTACTCTGCCATACATCATGGTAAACTAAACTCAAACTGAGAAGAAAGTGCCAAATAATCCACTTACATGCTTTTGCTATGATAGTCTCCAGGTAAGGCTTAGCGGCAAGTACAATATGTATTTTTAAAAGAGCTCCACCTGATTTTCCTGCTATGCATAGATTCAGGAGTAACTATCATACATGGCTTTCATATATAACACATGTATTTTTGTCATTTGCCAATGCTGTGTCATCAGAACTGAGTTCAGCAGAAGGCTCAGGAGGGGGCTCCGCAGGAAGTGCTGGTGTTTGAGGAGTGTCTTCTTCCTTGGTGTCCAACTGCATGCTTTCCTGTGACTGACCATCCATGCAGTCCTTTTTGGACAATGGGTGAACTGACACTTTTATTGCAATCTGTTGAGGTGGCTCATGCAGTGACGATGCATCCGAGTCACCTGTGGGAGATTCACTGCGCGCCAAAGCATTTGGGATCATGTAAAGCTCATCTGTTTCAGTGGTCTCCTGGCCTTCTGCCGCCTGCCGTACAAAATTCTGTCCTTGCTCCTCCAGACCGACAACCTCCATAATTTCTTCCATTATAGTCCTGCAGTTCATGATGAGAGGTGGCAAAGGTACGCTCCGAGCAAGCTCTTCAATATAGCGGGCAAACTCCATGGTCTTGAACTGGGTTACTTTGGCAAGCTCAAGCGTTTTGGCTGATGTGATAATTGGGATACGCTTTGCAATCTCAAAGGCCTTCTGAAGTTTCTCTGCCCCTTCTGTTCGGAAGAATTCATTGATTGCTTTCTCGGTTTTCTTCAGATGACTGCTCATCATACATAACCGAGTAATGTTCAGTATCATAACAATGGTAAAAGCGACAAGGCAGACAATCATGTAATAGATTCCCATATCTCCAGAGGTAAAAACAACCCTCAGCGTCACAGTATTGTTAACGCTGCCATACGTGTTAGATGCCACACACGTGTATTTACCTCTGTCTTCAAATGACACGTGGGTAATGTTTAGTAGCCCGTTGTCAAGAAACCACCATTTTCCTGTTGGAGAGGAAACAGAGTAACTTAGAAGTATTTTGTCATATGATCAGCATAGTCTTAAATATCAGCTTTATCAAACTGGCTTCAGGTTTTGGAAGAAGGAAATTATGTTCACAGGAAGACAAATAATTTACCTTCATAAAGGCCTGCAATCTTAGCTGCCTTACTACTACTGTCAAATCCCTGACATTAACTTTGGATAATCAGAGCATGCCATAAAAGGGTCTCAGAAAATGCTAATATGCATCTATCTCAATCTTGTGGTCAGTTAGGCTACAAAGATAGGGCTACTCCAGAGAGCCTCCCAAACACAGGTCACACTTCCTCAAAGAAGTGAATTGAAGGAGTTGGATCCTTCAACAAGGATCAACGGGATTGTGAGGCAGAAAAACCTACTTAAACCCTCCTTGTTTTGTTCCCTGACAATGCATTTGCTTACAATTGGGTTTTTTTTGGTGTTTTGTTACAGTATCTCATATAATTCTGTTAATGTAAACTTTAAAACCCCTAACATGTTAGACATCATACACTACACTGCCTACCCTCTGAGGTGTTGAGAAACTGATTTTGAAGTATAATTTTAAAGAGGTGGAAGTAGGATAGGAGGAGTAAAATAGATGGAAAGGAGAAGAGCCGTGACAGGTACACACCACAACAGAACTTCTTTTACCTTTAAAAGTAATTTCTATCAATGTAATAAAATTGATAACGTTGTCTGCTGCATGGAAATATACATTTCATCTACATGCACACTTGATATTCTTTGAACCTGGCACCGCAGAACAGTTTAGGTATGAAACTGCATTTGAAACAACCTGTTTCAAATAACTCATCGCTCCTGTCACTGCTAAAGTGATTCAAGATTAACCCAGTTACTGTATTTGTCACTTAATTAATTGGTAATGAATTAAGATTTTTAGTTCCTCAAAGATTTCTAGTTAAACATGGCTTGCCCAAATTGTTTCACATTATCTCCAGTAGAAGCCTACGTATAAAGTATTCCCAAAAGATCCCTGCCTCCGTTCATGTGTACAGACAGCTCTTAATTACGTCTTTTTATCCTCTTAGAAGTTTTAACTTAAATGAAACAATATTTTTTTTTACCCTAGCATATTTCTTGAAAACAGCTGAATCATTTTGCCTGAAATTTAAAAATGAAGACTAAATAAAAGCTTGGTCTAAATCAGACCTTCACATAAAAAACAAAAATACCCCAATCTGCTAAATTTAGGCAAATTCAGAGAAAAACTCCTTTACAGAGGAAATATTAGAATGTGTAACAGATGACACTTCTTCCTCCACCTCCAGTATAACAAAAAATGCAGAGTATTTGCTGCTCAGTATTTCTTTGAATTTGAATGCTGGTCCTTTTTTGCAAAGTAGATTTCAATTAATTGTGAAATAACAAGATGTCTTGTGATGTATCCTGGCTCCAGCTGTTATAAATGACATAATGGCATTGAACTCAGTGACTGGGTCTATGCCAGTGGATCCTGACAGACATATTGACCCACATAAGAAAACAATGATTCAAAAAGGCATCATTGCTGGGTTTTGATAACAATTCAATGCCATGCTTAACACCACAAAGAAAGCTCTCAAGCTAGGAAACATTTCTTACAGAAAGGCAGTCTCTTAAAGGCGGTATTGCACTGTTGAAATTCTAAGTTAAAGTGAAGTTGTCTTAATACTACATCTGTACTTTTTACTGATTTGTTCAAAGTTTTTGCTCATCTATCTAAATGTTTGGTTTAGCTACCTCTCTCAGCTGACTACACAAAGACCTAAATTTAGATGCCTTACTAAAGGGGAAATTTTCTATTAGTGAACCTTAGCAAAACACTCCAGCACACTAATCACTGTATGTTGCCACAACCACACAAATCATGTTCAAAAGTCTGCTTAGTAGCTCAAGTAGTTCCTTTCTCTAGCTTAACTCAGAAAAGGATAACATGCTGCACTGTAAAACATAACCAGTTATGCAGTAAGCTCTTACAGATACACACTGCTCTTTCACATCAAGCTGGGTCGATTCTTCCTCCTGTCACAGCAGAGTTCGCTGGCAGGTCAGCCATTAGTTAGGCACTCTGTCTTAACAACTAAGAGTTTATTTCACCATGCTGTGAACAAAGCAATCACTATGGAAGGATTACATGAGAAAAACACCTTTTATATACCCACACTCCCCTCAAACACTAGAAGCATAACTAGAAGTATAACTAGGATTATCACCCAAACCTTCCATTTAAGGAAAATAAGCTTATGTGTAATTATGGTCTCTGGCAAACGCCACTGAAGAGTCTTTACTAAAGCCAGGAAGGCTCAAATATGGTCTGTCCTTCTGACTGCTGCCCTATATAAGTTTTGCAGTTGGTTGTTCAGGGCATCTCCTGTTTCTCCCACTACCATGGCACTGCACATAAAAGACAGCAGGCATACCAGGGAGTTAGCTGTGTTGAGTTCACGCCAACAAACTATTCTAATATGTCATGAGAATCCTCCTTTGAGTTGGGAAACAGCTTTTTAATCTTTTTTTGATGCCAGAGAAGAACAAAGGAGGACAGAATGAGAAACAGAACAAACATGAAGTCTTCCAATGAAAAGAGGCCTGTCTGCAACTTCTGTTAATTGCTTCAGCTTCTTGCTATGTGTTGCTATAAATAACACATAAAAAGTTACTGTTTTCTTCCAAGGTGTGCATAAAAAATGTATAACTGCCACCAAGCTTTCATTTATTTTCACACAGGAAAATACCACAGCCAGGCCATTAAATCCAGGTTATTTGTCCTTGCTGAAATCAGAAGTGTCTCTGGACAGGCTCCATCAGTGCTATTCCTAAGATCCTACCTTTATTCTCCTCCTCTTGGAGCAGGCGGCCATTGGAATTGTACCATCTGTAGCGTGGGCTGGGAGTGCCCTGGACATTGCAGTCGATCAAGGCGCTGCTGCCCTCCCTGACGATGATGTGGTCGATGCGGGAGGTGACCAGCGGCGCGGCCCCGGGCTGTGTGTCGGTGCGGTTCAAAGTGCTGTTACTCACATCCTCTGCAGTGCTCAAAGCTGCTAATAAGATGACAAGGCGTGTGGTGGGCAGAAAGTACAAAAAGTGGCGGCTGTTCAGTATGTCCATTTTCCTTCAGTGGTGTTACACGACTGGCTGGGAACGGATTCTCTTGAGTCCTTGAGGTGAGCAGGTCACAGGAGAGTTCTACTTTGCTCTGTGCAATTTTATGCTTAAAATATCCTATAAAATAAATAAGTACAGTGAGACGGCATATATAAACAGTCCATTAGATATGCTCTTTTAAAATAGTGACACATCCATTAATGCATTTCACAATCATCAGCACAGTGTCTTGTCTAAATGCTAATGTTATCACAGTCCTTATCCTTACTGGAAAAAGATGCATACATTTTCCTGACAATGGTGTTGTTCAGAGTGACAGGCGTAGGAGAAAGCTTTTATCACCTAGACACTTAGCAGCAGTTTAGCTACAGTAGCAGCTACAGTTTTATGCCAAAGTTCAAGAGATTTTTTCCTTTTTTTTTTTTTTTTAACCATTTGCAAAATCAACAGGAAAAATTGAGGTGCAGAACATTAAAGGCTGTCACTACCAGTTTGGTGCTGCAACTCTATCACATGCATGGTCTTAGATGAACTGTGAAACATGGTGTAAGAAATAACAATTCCAGGAAGGGTTTTTGGATCTAGTGCTGGAATCTTTGTTATACACAATTTTTTCCCAAACACAGCAGCACATACAGTAAAACATCTCAGACCATTCACTTTTCTTAAGCTACTGCTGTCTGAGCTAAAACATAGCATGGGAGATTATTCTCAAAAGAGGGTATTTAATGCTTGATAAAGTAATTTCAGTGTTGTTATTTTTAGAGAAGATTCATAAATAGGAGTACATGCTAGTAACATAATTATGGTTAATGTTCCTTTGAGATTCAAATGAAGTTAGGACTTTTCCGTTCCTTATGTGATATTAAGCATTTTGCCTGTGTACTTTTTGCACATTCTCCCTCAGTATTTTCCTTCAACTAATCACCCACAATGAGGCCTTTCTGAAGCAGTGATTTCAGTTTCTGGACAGAGGCGGGGGGGGTTACAAAAGTGCTCTCTATTGGCCTCATTATGCTCCCAGTGAACACAATTGGCATTCAGTACTGACTGAAGGCACAGTGTTAGCCTCAAAATGAGCACCTTGGAAAATTTCACTTAAGAGTCTAAGGCCACAAAGCATGCTAAAATCACAGAGTATCCAACTATACTGGTTTTACTGATGTGTCTCTAAGGTAAATAACTGAAACTTAGTGAAATTTATTAGATAGAGGAATCTATCTGGAATCTGAATATAGGAAACTCTCTAATGAATGTTCCCCAAATGAACAATTCCATTTCAAAAGAGTTTCTATTTTCTTAAATATACATTTGACTCATAGTAACTCATTTGCCTTAGCACACATAGTAACTGCTGACAATATCAGTTCCCTAGAGCAGTTCTATATATAAACAAAACACGAAAATAAAAAGAAACAAATAAAAAAATCCCCATCCTTATTTTCTTTTGTATTCAAAAAGGAAAGAAAGCCACATTACCATCTTGCACTGGTAGTACTTGATTTAGGTCATTTTGTTATGCATTCTCTCTTCTTTGTAAAGCAATGAACTTGCTTTCATACAAATAGATACAGTGTTATTGAAAAAGCAAATGAATTCTTCTATTTTACAGGATGAATCATTACTAGAAATGAAAACCTATGTTTGTTTCAATAAACTGCTGGCATGATGTAGAGGTCTGTCCCAGCTTCAAGCCTGGCCTTGTTTTTTTTTTTTCTGCTTTTATAATTACTGAATGTGGAAGTATTTCTCTTGAAGTGACAGCATAATTTTTAACTTTAAATTAATATGCAAATCTCATTTGTCATATAAAGCTATATAAACAATGACTTCAGAAATCTACTTCCAATTATGCAAAGCATGTAGAGTCTGTGCTTTTGAAGGTACACTCTGTCTGAGTCAGCAGTTTGGGAAAAAACCTTCAGTCCTGCCTGTTCACTTCAGTAACTATTTACATCTCATTTCTACTACTCCATTAACCTTGGAGACTGACATTCTTCATGATTACACATATTCAGTCTATAAAATGTTTCTGTACAGTGTCACAGATCTGCATTGCGCCATACAGAAAAGCAAAAATTTTACTTCCTGGCAAAGGAGCAGGAACAGAGACTGGCTGGATTAGGACAATGGGAAGGAAAAAAGATAATATAAAGTGATTAAGCTGTGTGTTCCAATTGCTGTCTGGGCCTTGTTATTACTGTATTTGGGTCTATCATGTATTTTTACAGCAGAAAAATCAGTAGCAATCAAAACAAGGTGTTTATTGTGGAGAGCAATTTGCATTCCAGAAGGAAATGAAATAGCATCTCCAGAGTGGCTGAACAGAAAATCTGTAAGGAAGGGACCAGAAGTGTATTAGGAAGCTGATCAAGGCAGCTGATGGCCCACTGATTCCACAGAGCACAGGGATGTGGGCAAAGGTTTGGAAGGTGTGAGGGCAGTAAGGCGTTGCCTATTCCGTACCTTTACTTGTTTTGAACGCAGAGCATACGGAAGCAGAAATGTACCTTTGTGTAGTGATGGCAAGTGTGACTGGCCCATAGTATGGCCAAATGGGTGATCCCTTGTCTGGAGGTAACAGTGACCCCCTTATTCTGGCCCAGAATTGAAACACAAATAGCTGCAGTAAATCTTAGGAAACAGAGATAAATAATTTATATCTACTGTGTAAGAGCCTTACCTACTCCTTCTTCTTACTCCTGAGAATGTACTCTCTCATGTATGTTCCTGGAATGTAGAATATAAAAAAAATACTAAGTACCTTTGTAGATACATTTCTATTTGAAATAACTACAGTTTGGTGGCTAATATGAGAAATAATCAGGCAGTAGGTTTAAAGCAGAATGTTTGGAAATGAAGGCTGCTGCTTTCATATGCCATCCAGGGAAGTGCCTGAGTATGTCTGAGGAGACAGGGAGAGATCTCGCTGAAGAATGGTGTTTTAAGATACAAGTTTAGACAAATGTTCCCAGGGCAACTAGGAAGCAGTAGGCAGTATTTCCTTTGGTGTGCATCCTCACCAATGTTATCAGGAAACAAAAAGAGATGGAAGAAAGCAAAGAAGGTTTTCTTAGCCCCAGATGACACAAAAAAGTTACAGGGTGGCCATGCTGGGACCTGAATGTCTGGGACCCTCTGTAAACCTGCTGGGCATGACCAAAAATGCTAGAGTCAGATTAGGAAAGCAGGAAGAAGCAGAGAGAGAACTGAAAGGGTAGAAAATGTGCTCACACCAGACACTGATGCAAAGGAAGATTTGCTGAGAGTTCCTATCCTCCTGCTTTGCCATAGACGCAAGAGCAGCCAGAGTGTATCAGAGAACACAGATCTGGGAGCCAGCTGCTTTGCTAAACGTAAATGATGTAACAAGTTACGGTTTAATCACACAACTAAATGGGGAGAAGACTGAGACCAAAATAGGACTGCTAGTGATATCTGGCAAAGCAGCAAGAGAATCCAGACTATTGGAGAAGTGGGTACAGTGTCGCCCAGGATCTTGGTCACGAGAGGCAGCAATTAGCTGTGACCCATGATAAACCTGATGAAGGCAGCCAAAAATGTAACCTTTTGATCTGACCTAAGTCAGAGAAAGCTGGATTGACTAAACTAAAACAAAGATTCCTGTAATAACTACTTTAGACTGAGTAACACAGTACTCTAAAGAAGGAGGACATCTGCAATCCTGAGACTTGCTTTGTAGGAACAGATTGAGTCTCAGAGCACTTTTGCCATGAAAAGGTCACTAAAAACAAAGAGCTAATTTCATGGAAAAAATGTAATCACCAAAGCATATGAGCTACCACTTACAAAAAATAAAACATAGCATAACATAACATAATTAATGTGGTCACTTTTTATTAATAAAAGACTTTTATTCTTTTATTTTATTAATAAAATACTTTTATTCTTTTTTTTTTTTTTACTTTTAAATTTGTGGTGCATGAAATGGAAAAAGAACACCCCTGGCTATTTTGAGCTATTCAGGCTTTCCTCCAAGGATGGAATGAAAGGAATCTCCACAGTCTCCTCCAGTACCTATAACATGTATATAGGAAACTCTCCTGCTGTATTGTATTTGAAGCAACATTTACCACTCAACAATGATTGTCAGTGATCAATATATTAAATAGTTCTGTTTTTCAATTCCCTAACTCAAATGGTATAAATTGAAAATACTAAAGTAACAGATTTACTGCTTGTGAGAGGAAAGACTTGAGCCAAATGGGAACACATGACAAGCTTTCCTTTTAAGTTACATGGAGCCTACTCTAGCAGGCTCTCTATGCACGTATATCCGGAGAAGTCCCCTGGAATGGGCTCCAGAAACTGCAGAGCTGCAGCATGACAGTTTTACTCCTAATTAATGTGAAAATGTGGACAAAAGCTGCAGTTACAACTTCTCTGTCCAAGATCAGGCATCAGTCTAAATGGAAGACACATCTAGGACTGACAGACACATCTAAGAACATTAATCAGAGACATGTTCTGACTGGCCAGTTATTTTTTCATGTCATAGATGTGCTTGCTTCCCGTACTATTGCCACCAAAGAAAATCACTATGGGGTCATGGCTGTAAGCGCTGCATTTGTGCAGAACAACATGATGACAGAGCACAAAAGAATAGAAAAGGAGGGCAGTGATGCATACCTTTTCCTGGCTTGCTCACATCTGTAAGACTGGCCTGTTCTTATTCTTGGAATAATGTGTAATCCTATTAACTGTGAGGTCATTCAATTCACAAGTGAAGCACAAGAAGCCAGCTTACTGCATAATGCATAAATGGTGCTCCTATAGCTTTAACATCCCAATGCTATCTTCCTTGGCTTTTAAGTGACCAAGACAATTAAATTATTTTCATTCTAGCTCTCCCTTACCTAAAAGAAGTATAAAGGCTGATGCTGCAAAACAAAATTAAGGCTAGTTTTTTATTATTTAAAAACTACTTGCCACTTTTCCTAGTTTCCATAGGCTATGTCTTTTAAAGAGTGGGCAAAAGTAAAAGTTAACAAGTGTTAGTGAAACAGGAATGCAAATGAAGGAACTTATGCCACACAGGTGAGAAGCTCACTGCCAGTTCATAGGCTTATGAGTGAGAACCACCTACCAAAAAGGTCTAATTATTAGGATCCAGACATGCAGAGGAAAATGTCACTCATTTACAACTAGCAGAAAAATTTTGACTTATTTTTCTATTCATTTGTCAGTTGATAAAATATTAATGCTTGGCTCCAGAAGAGCTGCTTTTCATTCTCCTGGAGTGGGGGATTTCAGTCTTTTGTAGTTTCATGGCTTTCTGTTTCCCTGGCTATGTTGAATAGGTGACCTGCTGGTGGTGTTTGTAAGATGAAGAGTTCCTTCTGCACATCTAGATTCCCAGCTGGGCAGCAGCCCCCAGCTATATGCTTATTTAGTCTCTTCAGCTGCCTGGGAGCTTTAGGAAACCTTTCAACAGGGCTGAGCCCTGGTCATGTCTGCTCAGTAACCTCATGACATCCTTGCTGCCTTCAGCCACCTCATGGGAGGGTATAGAGAACACAGACATGGGCTCCTCTGAGAGATGTGCCGTGAAAGGACACGAGACACAGGACACATGCTGCAACAACAGAAATTATGAATATGAAAAAATATATTTATGCAGGAGGTCAGTCAGGCCCTGCAATAGGTTGCCCAGATGGGTCATGGAATCCCCATCCTTTGAGAAGTTCAAAACTTGACTGAGCTGGTATATACTGGCCCTACTTTGAAAAGGCTATTGAATCAGATGGCCCCCAGAGGCAGCCCCCCAACCTAAAGAAACTCTAATACTCCAGAAACACAAATACAAGAATTGCCTTGGGAAAAACAATGGGAAAAATATGTCTGATCTTAAAAATTGCTATATGGGATGCTGGGAAATTGTCTTCATGAGCTCCTGTATAATTTTTTGAGTAGCAGCACTTTGGAATGATAAGACAAGCTGAGAGTGTTGACTACAGCCTGAAAAAAAAAGGTATTTGGCCTTCTGCATTCTATTTACCTGATAAGAACAGTACCTCTCCTCTTTGCCATACAGAGAAGACTTATTTCCAGCCAAGGGAACTCTAAGCATCTTTGTTACCCTCCGCTGGACTTCCTTCACCCTGTCCACGTCTTTCTTGTGCTGAGGACCCCAGACCTGGATGCAATACTCCAGGTGGGGTCTCACAAGGATAGAGGAGAGAGGGAGAGTCATCTCCCTCAAAGTGGTTGTCTCAATTTCTTGACATAGGATAAAATAAGGGCTGGGAATCTATGAAGATTCAAGAGAGACTGTATATAATTTACAAGTACAGATTCATAAATTATGACAGCCTATGATCAATGTGGGCAAACTTAGCAAGCACATGGCATCCTAGAGCTTCACTTTAAATATTGGAATGGATCCATTGATTTAACCATGTCTTTGAATGGTCTGATGTGCACTCCCCTGATGTCCATGAACACTCAAGAGATGCTAATCCATTAACCCAAAGAAGAATGAAGGCTGTTGGTGTCAGGTAATTATTGGAGAGGTTATTTAAAAGTACGCCAAACCTCTGGAAAATCCCCTTTTGATGCCACAGCTCCTGTAATTCTAGCATCTCTGCTGTATCAAATCAGCTTTTCACAAAATACACTGAAGCAACAAAAGCACTCAGGCAACTTGGATGGTTAACTTCTCATTAAAAAGTTGTAATTCAGATGTGCGCTCTTATATGCACTGAGAAATCTGAGTTTTCTTTCTGTGTGGTATTTTAATGACTGCAGCAAAAGCAATGCTCTATATTTAGTGGAGAAGCTTGCTGTTTTTCATCAAGGCAGGTACTGTCATGAAAATGTCCTACTGAGTTGTAAGTTACCCAGATCATAAAGCAAATTCAACACCATTGATAGTGGAGATTTTTCAGGGCTCACCTTATGTGTTATTAGAACATAAATGCTTTGAAGAATTTTATTCTTAGAAATAAAAACTTTGTTTATATAGATCATCCAGATTTCCTCTGTGTTTGTATTTATACGGAGGTTGTACAATTACATTTCAATATAGTTTTGTATACAAAGCTCTTATTCCAGAAACTGTATGGCTTTAAGAGTCCCTTGCTTAACTCCTGGCAAACTTTCAGCATTGCTGCTGGTTTGTTGTTGCAGTAAATGCAGATGCATCAATGCTTAAGAGTTCCCTCTGTTGAGAAAGGAGGAACAAGGAAGCAGCACAGAGAATCCCTCCCACACTTCCATGTACATCTGAGCTCTGCCTGGCCTCACCAAGTTCTACATATCTTTCATGTTCTTTACACACCTTGTATCTTTTATTTATTCCTGCACTCTGTAAGCATTATTCTGCCAACAGTTTAAATAACCAAAGTCAGCAAATGCAACAGATCTCATATGCTCTTGGCAAGGCTTATGAGACTCTGCTAAGAACATAGCAGTGCAGAATGTGGCCCAGCTCACTTCCTTCCACTTTCTCCTCTGAGCTGTGCTTGTCAGAGCTAACCATCCCTTAAGTACATCTAGTGGTTTTCTTTGTCCAAAGGAAGAAGGAAGACTCCAGATGTAGGACATTTAAATACAAAACTAAGTTTTGCTTAAACAAAGATATGAAGGATTTTTCAGGCTAAAAATTCTGTTTAAACTAAAATATAAACTGAATGTTTTCAATGCACTGATATAGCTTATATTATGCTATCTTAACAAAAGACTCCCACATTATTTGGAACATAAGAGAATAAAGAATAGGACAAAACAGATTTGAGTATGACTATTCTTCCCTATCCCTATAGAACTGTAAGATGGATATCATTTTTGATGGCTGGCTTTCATGTTTATTGCTTGCTGGGATACAGGGCAAAGAGGTTACACATAGATGCCATGATTAGGACAGGATTAACTTTGTCAGAGGGGCAATTTAAAGGAATCTAAGTGCTCATGACTGATTGCAATTGAAAATGATTATTTCAGGTTACAGGGGTCTGCACCTCTTTCCTCCACAAGTAACAAAGGGGACAGAAGATGGATTCAAACAAGTTTGCCCTGCACCACGCAGCAGCTTAAGTCTTGCTTGTATCCAAACATGACCAATTCAGCCCTCTCCAAGCATGACTGTATGTTGTCATGTGCATGCAATAATTTAGCTGAAGGCCCTCAAGAGCTGACTACAGAACTTCTGTAACTTCAGACGTGTGTGCCAGTTATGTCTGTGCCACATTGAACAGTGTAACAGTAAAGGCACATCACTTTCTCAGCATCCAGTATTGTGTGTGTACCACACAGTCACAC
The DNA here is from genome assembly GCF_028769735.1 of Zonotrichia leucophrys gambelii. Taxonomy (NCBI): domain Eukaryota; kingdom Metazoa; phylum Chordata; class Aves; order Passeriformes; family Passerellidae; genus Zonotrichia; species Zonotrichia leucophrys. The sequence continues at coordinate 18,934,355 of NC_088173.1, read as the reverse complement.
ACCTAGGAGTGGGAACCACACACACACATGCAGCTGCAGTGTCCTGGCCCCTGCTTGACTTAAAAATATCAGCAAGAATCTTTTCTTGGCATAAAACTCTCAGTATGGCAGACACATGTCAATTAAATATTAGGTCTGGCTAGGTAGGTTATTCTTAATGCAATAAGAAATTCCTCCACATATAGTGGCCCTTTTCCAAAATAAAGTTAGTTATACACATCTGTATAGAGGTTGTTATTTCTGATAAATGCTCTAAAATGCTGCTATGGATGATTTTAATCACAGTAACTGGTGAAAAGTGATAACCTCTCCATTGTCTTGGAAATGATGTTTCTACAGTGGAGATCTGTATATGGGCAGAAAATGACACTGTCAAATGCCAATTGTCAAAACTAAATAACAAAATTAAGGATACAGAGATATATTTGCAAAAGCTCACAAGTTTGCATGAATGGATGGCAGCTCAGAATTGAAGGAATGAAAAATTTAAGGAAGTATCTAAGACCTTGGTCTTACACAAGTCTTCTGGTGACATATTATTACGATCCAGGACATCTCAAAGTAGGATCACAGGCATTTGTGACTGCAAAGACTTCTAGTAAAGGTGCAATTAGCTGGGAGAGAAAGAAGACCTTGCTAGCAGAGCTTGGTACAGGTTGTTTTAGCTGCTGGCAAGCTCACTCTCCCTGTTGTAAATTGCATTCACATCTCACTGGTGCCTTACACTGGCAAAGAAGCATAAACTATAAAAGAAATGCCAGCTCCCCATTCCACACTCTGTAGACAAAAACTGGAATGGAGATTGGTTTTTCCCCCCATTTAAATCATTCCCCAGAAGCCCCTGCCATCGTGTCACAAATGTGACCCTCTGTTGGCTGGGTTTGGGTTTTGTTCCCCTGGTTAAAGCAATGAATGTGCTTTAGCCAGGTTCTGTGCCAACTCCATCCTCCTCCTCCAAATTCATGCAGGACCTGTCCAACTGCAGAGGGGCAAAGGGGACAGGACAGGCCTGGAGGGCAACTGGAGCTGTACAATATAGGTCACTTCAGAATTCACTACCACACTCTCACCATGTGTTAAATGTTTTAAGAGTAACTGATTTTATCTCTAAATGTTATGAACCTTCAGGACAGGGAATATGCAGTGGACACAAAACATTTTTTTTTTGTTTGTTTGTTGTGCTGTTTGTCCAGGCCTCTGAAAACTCCAAATTCTTCAGAACAAAAATGAGTGTACAATGTGCACTCCAGCTGTGTGAGCTGCACTCAGCATCAACTGATGTTGATATGCTGCAATCCGAATGAGACAGATTTCTAATAAAAAAGGATTTCTGGTACAGCAGCTACAAGGGTGCTGTATATCAATGGTGCTGTCGCTACTGTACACACTAAGCCAGACAAAGGATTCCTGCCATGCAAAACATCATCTCCACTGAAAAAAAATCTGCTGTAATCTGTCTTACTGCAGTGAAAAGAGGAACTCTTTTACAATATAATGTCTTAAAGAATGAAAATGCTACATTTCTCCTCTCCTTAAATCCTTTGTGTTCCTCCTTTTGAAATAATTTTACAGTCCTTCAGACAAACGTACCAAATGAGGTTGCATTTAGGACTTTGCCACAGTTGGTATTTTTGTTTCCCCAAGCGGGTTTATCAGGGTAGTTCCATTTGAGATGCTTCAATTTAACAAATGAAAGAGGGCTGTTAGGAAGTGTAGTCTCTTACAAGACTCTCCAGACAAATGCACTAGAAAAGTGCCTGCTCAGTAGCGCTCTGTGTTCTCTTAAGCTCCCTTGTCCAATACTGCTGGAATTGGTCCTGTTAAGAAACAGGATTCAAAAGATTATTTCAAGACCACTCTGTACAAGAACTCTGAAGTGTTAGATTCTAGTTCTCTCAGTTCACGTATGAAATTGAGTATCTTATGAGGCTAGCCTGTGAAGTAAAAGGGTAATTGAAGTAAAATATCAGGAGACAGTCTTTATTTTAAATTTAAGGCGGCACAACTTCACCTCTTTTTGAAGTCAGGTTCATCGAAGAGGTCTCTGCACTGAAGTGTCACCTCCCATTCCCCTTCTCAGAGCGGGACAGCAGCGAGCATCCTGCGTGCAGGAGCTGGAAGGCTCCAGTAAAGCCTCGGGCTCGTTAGCTTTTTTTTTTTTTTTTTTTTTGCCTAACGAAACCCTCTTTCCTTCAAGACTCGGTGCTGATTTGAAATAATCTCCTGAACTTTCATGCTGAACAGAGCATTAGTGCGCTCCCGTTGCGCGGGGAGATTCCGCGCTCCACGCCGGGCTGGCCGCGAGCGAGCGACAGCCGCTCCGGGAGAGGCGCCGTGCCCGCCTGGCCGAGCTGCAGCGCTCCCCGGGCACGGCCACCGGACCCTGCTCCGGCCCTCCAGGCTCACCCGGGCTGCCGGCGGGACAGGGCGCCCGGGGCTCACCGCAGAGTTCCGCAGCCACCGCGGCAGCGGGGCCGGCTCGCAGGTCAGCGGCAGCCGCGGCAGGTGCCGGCAGCGGGGCGATGGAGGCGGCGGCGGGCAGCGCCTCTCCGGGACCGCCGCCCGCCCGCTCGCCCGCCCGCCGGGGAACCGCGGCCCGCGCCCCCCGCGCCGCTCACCTGCCCGCCCGCGGCTCCCGCTCGCTCGCTCGTGCCGCTGCCAGTGTCGCTGCGCTGCCGCCGCTGCTGCCGCCGCCCCGCGGCAGCGCCCGCCGCCGCCGCGCCCCTCAGCGCGCCCCGCACAGCACCATGCCGGCGCCGGGCCCGCGGCCGCGGCCGGGGCCGGGGCGGGCGGAGCGTGGCGCTGCCGCAGTGCCGCGCCGTGCCCGTGCCGTGCCGTGCCGTACCCGTGCCGTGCCGTGCGCTCCCGCCGCTGCCGGCTCCGGCGGGGAAAGTAGGTCAGGGCGGCACTGAGCATGCTCGGAGCCGGGCCGGGGGGCGGCCCCGGGGCCCGCGGGGGGCGTGGGGGGCGACAGAACCCCCGGCCGCGGGGTTGACACGGGGCCAGGGACGTGCGGCGGCCGCGGGCGAGGTGGGGAGGCCTGAAGCGAGCGGTGGCTGCGGGCCCGATGTGGGGGGTGCGAGCCCCCTGTGCCCGAGCGGAGCCGGCAGTCCGGAGCAGCCCCCGCCGGTCACCGCATCCCTTCTCAGAGACACTTGCGGGAGCAAGTGCTGCAGGAAAAGATAACACCCCAGCACGCCTAGATAATCTGGAGAACCAAAATGCTGCGCTTCAGAGAAATGGCACACGTGCTTTCCCCCAAGGGCTTTATTCCTAACGGGATTGCAGCACCCAGCTCCAGTTTAAACTCAGTCTGAGGTGGTCCCAGCCTGTGGGAAGCTGGCACTGACTATAGATGTCTAAGTGCTCTGTCAGCAGAGGGTAAAGCTGTCTTTTTGCTTGAGCAAAAGTGCTTGAATTTGGTTGGTGCTATCTGTGCAAACTGTGCGGCTGCCGAGCCAGGGATTAGGATGTAGGTGGCCAGCTGCAGGCAGGAATGTGGCAGGGATCTGGTGTGAGCCGATGCTGTCCTGAGCCGCTGTCCTGTGCCACTCTCCCGCGTTTCCTCACTGACCTTGTGGCATCAGAGGAGGAGGATGCAGAATGACCTTCAGCTGAGTGGCAAGACCAGTGGGTTAAACCATGGAGGTCTGTGTTTCGAGATGTTTGCAGTCAGGCTTGGACCTTGATCTTACTATCCTCTTCTGATTGCTTCCAAGGAGCAGTAGCTGAAGCTCCTCTGCTCATGGAGGAGTAGTCAGTTGAGAGAGCATTTGCTGAAATTGGACTGCATTTCATTGCAGGGGGAGGTCTATGTGAAGTACACTGTGGTATGCATCAAAGCAGGTCTCTAGTCTGCCCAGAGTAAACTGAAGAGGAATGGCAGCAAAGGATTTAGAAATAGGGAGGCAGACTCACTCCAGGGAGCTGGGCTGGTTGTGTCAAGGGCCTGGGCTTTGGGTCCCATCACCTTGCATGTAGGAAGTGCAGGGGTTGAACATGGGTGCGTCCAGTACTTGGGAGTGGCGCAGGTGCTGGTGAGATCAGGCTGTTGACAGCCAGGGCTTCTTGTGTTCAGTGTCTCCAGAATGGAGAAAATTGGGGGGAAGATGCGTTTGGTGTTGTCAAACTTGGCAGCTGAGGGAATCAGCCAAGGAGTGTGCTTCTTACTAATTCTTCCAGCAAAGCATTCCTTGGTGGGAGGAGCTGTTTAAGTCATGGGTCCTTGCTGGGCACTGACTCGCTATTTGTGCTAGCTTGACCACACTAATTATGAACTTGGTTTTCCTTCTTCCTGTCTTGAAGTACTGGGTTTGAACACAATTGAGTAGAATTTATTTATCAATTAATGCTGGAGCTAATCAGATAGTTGTGTGCCCAGTCTTACAAATTCCTTTAAGTCAGGTAACACTCTGCCACTGTCTGGATCTACTCTGCCTGTCAGATCTATGTGTGATACAAGGCTGAATTTTTATTTTTGGAAAAGTCAAACATCTTTCCTTCTGGAAGGGTCTATCCTTTCAGGCTCCTCAGGTTTCAGTGAACATAAGCCTGTTCAGTGGCTGGAGCCAGCCACCACCTTACTTGCTCCATGCCCTTTCCTGGGAGATCACTATCACATGCCAGGTGAGCGTGTGGACTTAGTGAGGCATTTTTCCATCCCACCTTCCAACAGTGCTTGCACCAGCTGCATGCAGAGGACTGGCCCACTGATTTGGGCAGGAACTATAAAATGTCTTCTGGACATGTACCCTAGCTCTGGTTAAGCTATAAAAAGCTCGCTATTTTACCTAGGTATAATCATTATATAATATTATTCTAGATACATGAAAATGCATTAATTTAAAAATTGGCAATGTTTTTTGTTTTTTTTTTTTTATAATACCTGCTGTAGGTAAACCCTGACACTTCATACTTAGTTCTACAGCGACCAGATTCCATTCCTATAAAACTATAACATCATTTGATTAAAGGAAGCCTTTTACCTTAGAGCAAACAGAACTTTGGTATTGCTAATAGTTTTATCTAAACAGCTTAATCAGGGAAGCCTTGTAATCATGCACTTAAAAAATCTAAGATAAGATTAAATTTTACATTTTGTGTATTTATAGTCCCTCCATCCCCTAGGCAGAGTGGCATACTGGAATGGCTGAGACAAGCTTGTGTGCCACACAATGAAAGGTAACAGCAGAGAAACTAAAGAAAAAGGAAGTTTTAAAATAGTATTCAGCAAACCAGCTGTATTAATATGCCAGTCAACATAAACACATGAGAGGATATTCCATTTAGAAATTAGCTTGCCATATTTCTCATAAAGTAAAAAGGAAATTTTGATTATGAGAAATATCTTGTTTCAGTATGGTGATGTTACTCTTTTGCTTCTTTTAAAAAAATTCTAGCCCCAAGTATAATTAGATCTTACATTAATACTGATGAGAAAAAAATAACTTTATTTATTAGGATACATATCTTCAGCATGCTCGTTTACCTCATTTAAATTGTTTTCTGAAATACTAACAGCGTTTTAGTTTCGGTTATATCTGTTACCCAAGATTGTTACTTTATCACTATAAACTGTAATCACATTATTCCCATGTGAAAGACTGAAATTCCACGCTAGATCAGCACTGCATTGTTTGTTGAGTACCATTCCATTTTTTGGGGAAGATGTGGACAACCGAAAGGCTTACAAGAGATCTTGGGATGGAGATGGAGAAATCATGGGATCCTGGGAGCTCCTGGCCTGCACCAAACATGGCAGAGTGGTGTGGGAGGAGATGTCACAGGAGGGGATAGGTATTCCTGCCTTGAATGGGACAGCTTGGGTGTCAGTTCAAAGCACTTGATTTATTAATTTATTTTAACCAGCATACATTCTTGCAAAAAGGGCACCCTTTTTTGGTAACTAGCTTTCAGGAATACCTTAGTCTGATGTGTCCCAGGCACTGTGGCTTGTGTTTTTTTCTTGTTTCTCCTCCCTTCCTTTTGAAACAACTCACAATAAATTAAAAAATATTAGGCATGAAGCTCATGAACTTCTGGTGGTTTTTATGTGTACCTCATAATAACATGTAGTGCTAACTATTTCTCTTCTGCATTTCTGGATTTGTCATTTTCCTGGGGCGGTTCCTTTTTTTATCCTCTACAAGCGGACCAGAACGACCAATTACATTTTATTCCTCCTTATGCTTTATTTTTTTAGGACATGTGGTTACAAAAGTAACTTGTTTTATACCTTTACTGTGACTCCCTCCTTTGTTCCTCTCAGAGGAGGAAAAATTCTCAGCTTGTTTGAAGATTACATTTTCTGCTGTGATCCACTTTATCACTCATTTCTGGAGGAAGCTCTTTCCTGAAATGTGTCATAGACAGTCTGTAAATGAAACAAACCCACTGATTATGTGCCACTATATGTTACCTTATGTAAATGCATACATGATTCTTCTTGAAATGAACAGCTTATTGTGATTGAATTCCTTTTTGAGTTTCTCCTTCTGAGGCTTTGCAGTATATTCACTTGATGGAAAGGTCTCTCTCCCTGTTGTACTGGATGTGTGTGAACCATTTCTGCATGCACTTGTAGCTGTGTTCAGTGTTGTTGCTCAGGCCTTCAGTGATGTGTGCTGCAGAAAGTCTAGCTGTGCTGATGTGCTAAGGCAAGGGCAGATATGTCTGCATAAATTATTGGCAGCTGAGGAAAGGGTGAAATCCACACCTCTTGTGATCAGAAGGGAAAATTCCACAGTGACGTTACAGAAAACTCGATTCAGAGAGTTTGGCACCACTGTTAAAAAGCTACCAAATTTTTAGGACGTGAAGAAATAAAAGAAGGTCTGGTGAGAACCACTCTATGCCCTTCCTTCCCCCCAGCACAAAACTTTCCATGTATAAGCTGAGGTTAACAGATAAAAGAGTTTTGGTTCCTTTCTTTTTCTGCATCCACTTCCCTGCCTCATGATTTCCTGTACATTTCCTTCTAGTTACTGAAAAGTGTAGACAAGAGTATTGCTTCAGAGAGCACTGCTGAGATGAAGCTCGAGGCTGGAAATGAAGCCACTGAGCCAGACATAGAAAAATTTCAGTTCCCTGTCAAACCTGAGAGAGCTTTTGTCTTTAGATAGATATATTGGTTGACAAATGGATTAGTGGGGATGCTGGATGAGCCAAAGGCCTAAGAATTGTTACCTTAATAATGTCAGATGCATCAGACTCTTTAATTCTTTTCTTACCAAATAATCTTATTTAATTCAACTTTGTGTTGTATGAAACAAAGATCATTTCTCTAATCGCCTTTGCTGACCTCGCCTGGCCCATGGCTTTCCAGCTGAATAAACAGAGATAGGAAAATAAAGAACAAATCTTCACCACTAATTAGCTCTTGAAACATCAGTGTTTACCATTCACTGCATGAACTGACTATCAGGCATTGCACCACCATGAAAACAATCTACAACTGCATGTCATGAGTGTAAAATAATGCAAGGCACAGGGTACAGTGCTGAATTGCAGCAGAATGAAAAGGTACTGGGCATGTTGCATGACCTTCAGCAAGATTCTCTGTTTGTGTCAGTGAGAAAGATGAGCCAAATTATTCATGAGGCTGAAAGGGGGAGAAAGGACATGTGATCTTGGAACAGTTAGAGCTATGTTATTCTTGGGGGAAAAGATCAAGATGATTATGTTAATATTACCATTTGTGTTACACTCTCACCAGAGTGAGATTTTCAGGAATGTGTCAAGTTCTGTGTGTTTTATCCAACTGCAAAAATACAATAGGATTTTAGAGCATCAGTCAATACTGTTTTTATTTCTTTTTTGTTTGTATTTCTTATGAAGCACATGCTTTCAGAAACAAGATGAATCAGTAGGTGTGAATCATCAGTAAGGTGGATATAAGATGAAGCTTTTAAAGAGTAATATATAATCAGTCATTAATATGTGAAAGCAAACAAAGGAAAAAAAGACAATAAAGGACTTTATAAAATAAAAGCAAAACTCAAAACAGTTTTCAGTGATGTAGCTGTGCTCTTTATAAATGCTATCCACTTACAAGAGGAAGTTGAGTATGTTATTACAGGAAATAGTAGGAAATGTGCCTTTGAAGATACTGGTTATCATTAGGAATGAGAATTCTGCTTTTCAGCATGGTCTACAGTTGAGTAGCACTGCACAAAGGCACTAGTGCAATAAATACAGACTATTCCTGACAGAGATGGTGTGCCAGACTGGGCCTTTTTACTTTCAGAAATCACATGTCATCAGCCCCTCCATTTTCTTATTAGATATTCACAAAAGTAACTTCTTTTTAGGAATAGATAGAGTATTCCAAGTAATCTTATAATTCCACAGTATCATAGTGAAATTAAATACGTGAGTAATTTCAGTGAATCAAATCAAGACTGGCATACACCAAATAAGAAATAAAAGTATTGGGTGACTGATGTCTGAACATTTTCTGCCAAAGGAAGCATATAAAAGGTAGGGTGGTATTTTTTCACTGCAGCCATTTCATTTTGCCTGCAGTGTACAGAGGTTTGACATAAGCAGTTGCCAAAAATGTTCTCAGACCAGTGTTGACACAAACAGAGTGACCACATTTCTATCTATCTCATGTAAATCATCTCTCCTTCAAGGAGCATAAAACCATACAACCTTGGGGCACTTGCAAAGGAAATCATTCACTAGAGTTGTTGTGTTCGAAATTCAGTGGGGCACATCTTACAGCCCGGGCTGGAAAAGTACATTGAGATAACAGTTTTAAGAAACTGAAACCTCATCTACTTGCAGCCAGTCATCCTGGGCTGAGTTTTTTGGTTCCTGACAAGTAAAAAACCATTTCTGAGATCCCCCCTCGGGGTGCATGAGGCTTTTCTCCTGGCTGTTTCTGAGGGGAACCCCAACCTGTGAAGCTGTTCTCTACCCTGCTGAGGTCATGATTTCTCAAACTGACAAAAGCAGTACTGAATTCCCTTAATGGGGTGCTCATTTTTGGACAGTTTTTGAGAAAAAGCAAACACTATACTGTCCAGCTGAATTGGTTTTTTGTCCTGAAAACTCCTTTTGCTGATTATTTTCAGTAACATTTTCAAGGGCTTTTTGCTTTTCTCCTGACTGTATTCTATGGCTGGTAATTTGTGTGGGTTCTCACTTTAAATACTGTGGTTTGTGTCATGTTAGTCCTGTGGTATAAGCTATTATCTCAATGAAGCTCATTTTTAACAAAGTTCATTTTTAATACCATGTTGAGCTTAAAGCTTTTGCTGCCTTAAAATATAACTTCTGCATTTCCAGCATGACATTCTATCAGTTAATACAATGTGTATTTCTGTCTTTTCAGATATTAGATCATTCTGCAAATTAAATTTGCTTGATCAGTACTTGAACATTTTATCCAGAAGCACTTTCAAGTTCAGACTTTCAGCACTGTCACAATGTAACCCTGCCATCTACTGGAAAGTATTTAGTAATGTTTTTTGTCGTTAAAATTGGGGTGGTTTGGTCTACAAATTTTATGTGCAAGAAAAGGCCACTTCTACTTTGAAACACACAGGCTGAGTCCCTGTTGTTCAGTGGAAACTTGCACCTGAAATGCATGGGTTTACATGGAAAGGGATCAAATATGTAGTAAACAATTGCTTTTCACTCTCAGACAGCCAACATTTTTGCCATCAAAAGTTTTCAGATCTCTCATCTTCCCCTCCCACTACTTTTTGGGAGGTATCCCAGGACTAGGGAAGTTGGCTGGCCTCACAGTTCTTTCTGCATGATCAGAAAGTTTGGGGGTGAGCAGTCAGGAGGTGCACAGTTTCTTTGATGGCTCAGAGATTTCGTGTGTGTGAGTCTGATTTCTAGTTGAGCAGGCAGCTGTACCCTCAAGATCACCAGGTTTTCATCTGGAGGGATGGAAGAAGCAGCATTTGGAGAGACCAAGTGTAGTAGGCCAGCTGTGCTAGAGGACATATGTGTGTGTCACTGTTGCCAACCTGCTTGCAGGTTATGCTGTGGAATAGGCTCTGGGGCTGCTTGGTCCTATTTTGTCTTCTTCTCTGTAAGTTATTGGTAGACTGCTGGCATCTGGAAATACTGGGTTTAGTAAAAGACAAAGGGTCTTCTTGATTTGCAGAACTCCTGCTTTTCTTGCCTCATGCATTTGTGTAGCTGAGAGGTGCTAAGAAGTTCACATGGTTCTGGGAGCCTCTTGCCTCAAAGGCATCAGAGCTGATATCTCTAACAATCTATAATTATCACTCCTTGCTCTTTCTGTATTCTTTCTTCCTATACCGTTCCTATACCCTCTTTGTGGAAGAGTTTTGCTTTAGTTGTTCAACAAGACATAGTCTCCTCTGAAAGACAGGGAAAGAAAACGCAATGCAAAACAGTATAGCAAAATTTGCTTCATAAAAAAGTTGAAGGAATTCAGTAGGTCATCTTGCATTAGTTTTCAAGGACTGGAAGCTATGTCCCTGCATTGATTCACAGACAAAGCTGTGCATACAGGGGTCTGTGCCCCTTAACACAGTACAGACAAGCTCAGGTACAGCTGTATGTGTTGCATAGCACAAGTTAACACAGGTTCATTCCCATAAATCCAACAGCCACTTCAGCTGCGCTGAGCAGGACACAGTGCTTGCTCAGACTGATTCCCAGATCTCTGGGGTTGTGGCAGTGGATGTGGCTCCCTGCAGAAGGAGTGAGGTTAGGCGTGCCAGCAGTGCAGCTGTGCCTGGTAACAGCTAGTGTAGCAACTCTGACAGCTCCCCTTAGCAAGCAGAAGTTTCTCCAGAATGGCTTTCAGTGGAAACAGCTTTGCAAATGAAGTATATTAAGTATCTGATTCAGTTTTCATTTTAAGAATAGATTAAAAAGCAAGATACAACAGGTGAGTAATTTCGAAGATTATCGCATAATAGCAATAATGAGATGCAATCAAAGTCTCATTAATGCTTTCTTTCCTCCATGTACTAGTTTTCAAAAGAAATTATATTCCTTGGTAGAAGACCTTTCTATTATGGAGGAAATTACGTAACTTTCTCTTTGATAGTAGAAAAGACCAAAATTGTTATCTACTCCCCATTATAATTGCCATTTTACAGCTCACCTCCCCACAGAAAGACCTTGAATAGGGTTCATATTACTTCCAGATATCAAGAGAAAAAAAGTAATTGGTAACAGCACATTGCCTGGATGTTAATAATATTTTGGCTTTACCTTGTTGAAAAAATAATTTATTCCCATCATATATTAGAAGGGAGGAGATGTGGCACATTCATAGGCTTACTGTCATTATGTGTAATACTTGCATTTAAGCTCAAAACCATTTTAGGTTATTTAGTTTTATGGAGGATTGTCTCCTACACTATAATAGATGCCAAGGTTTTAGAGCCCCAGATACAGGATAACACTTACCTAGGCTGAAATGGGATGAGCTGCTGAAGGTACTGCACCACAAATGGGATGGTGGGGTCAGACTCTGGTCTTAGCAGAAAAATCTTTGCACTAGGCATAAACAGGGATAGTTTTAGAGGCAGAGGGTGCAGGAAATGCTGGAGCTGTTCATGATCAGAAGACAAGAAAGAAGGATATTTTGGGTGACTGCCAATGAAATAACTTCTAATTTTCTGCTCCAGCACTGAACTAGAACTGCTTGTCCTTAGGCTAGGAGATGGGTGTGATGGAGTGGGACAAGTTACTGTGATGTTGCTCTACCCTCCTGTAAACACCTTGTCTCTCTTACAGTTAACCAAATGGTGTGGGTTGGGTTGTTTTTTTCCCTCCAGGTACAATATATCTCTGCAAATTAATTTGAAATGTTTCTTGAACAAAAGAAGGACAATTTCAGTCATGGCTGAGTCCTAAAGGGAACCAAAAATATTCTGGTTTAGCTTCTCTTGTCACATTATCATAGACTACGTGTCAGTAAGAGGAAAAAGTCTCTTCCACCTACCCTGCATTTCATATCCTGAAAGAGCAGCTCCTGTCTACTCTATTCAGAACACATTTTTTTTTTCACATACATACCTCCTTTTTTCTTCTGATAGGTTTTAAGAGCTCATTAAAACTGCTTCTTCCCTTTCACTGGACTCAGATATTTATGACTTATTAAACTTCCTTTTTGTCCATAACACAGGTTGATTTTACTGACTACTTTCCCAAGCCTGCATTAATGAGACACTCCAGGAGAAATCTTAATAGATAGAATGCCTAGAAGGGAGAAAATGGTATAATCTGATTGAGTAAATAAATTTGCAAGAAATTCTAAGACTCATAGACTGCCAAAATATTAATTTTTGCAGAGAGTTAAATAGGATTATTCTTGTCTGCAGAAAGCTGTCTATGGTCTTTTCAGAATAAACAGACTTACTAAACATTTTTGAAGAACAAAGCAGGGCAACTGTTTGGCAAGTCTTCCACAGTGACCTTTCCTGCTCTGAAGTGGGAATGGCTGCTGTGAATACACTGAGCATGGTGAGAAAAGGGTGACCACAGTAACTGCAGCTGGCAGAACAAACAGGGTGTGTTTGGTGTTTCTTATGTGTTCTGTAGAATTTTATTCTGTCTCTTGCATTCATTGGTGCCAAACACCCATCACCTTTAGCACTTGTGCTGAGTAGCAATGAGTTGTCCCTCCACTCTCACCAGGGGAATGGTGTCAGTTCTTGCTTGCTAGAGAGACAGCTTGGAGGGGACAAATGCCATGGCAGGGGCAGTTCACCCTGAGATGCTCCTTCTCCCATTCCCCATGCACTTAGAAGCCAGGAGTCATCTTAGGTAAACCCAGCTGGTGTGAGGCATGTTCAGCTACCTCACAGGTCCAGTCAGGCAAATATATTCAAGATATCCACATCAGGTATTTGGTGGGAGATGTAACTGTGCATTTCAAGGACATGGGTAATTCAGGACAATTGAAACAGCAACAGAGGCATGTGGCTTTCTCTTCACTGCACTTGATATGTGGGTAATTGGTTTTTCTTTGCATGGTATATATAGTTTATCTACTGATGACAAGTAGTTGTTCAAAATATTTGCAGCTCTGGAGAAATAAAGTGTTTCCACTGTGGGTGTTTATCATCTGATGAAAAACACATCATTTTGTTTGAGGAATTTATTTCTGGAGCCCAGAGAACAGCTTAATCACTTTAGAAGACTAATTTATGAAACTGCTGAAAATATCATAGTCTATAGAGTAACTTAACATGTGTTCAACATGTCTTATAAAACAAAACAGTATTTAAGAAAACAAAGTGAGACAATTATTTGATAGATTACCTATTATTAAAAAATACAGAGAGGAAATGAAGATGTATTAGAAACCAACAGTGTTCTTATTTTATTTGGAAAATATAAATTGGTGGTAAAATGAATTAGCTGTAAAAATCTATTGATTTTAAAGTCCACTGAGACTTTTAAAATATAGAAATGAAATGGTTATCACTCTAATGCTATTCCTTCTCATAAAGCAAGCTCACTTTATCTGAATGGGTTTCCTATTATTTGTTTGATTTCTAAATAGTTTATGAAGACATTTTCTTTTGAAGCACTTTCTGTGCTTCAAAAAGCACAGAAGAGATTTAACTTTGACAATAGTTCTTTATGGAATGTAAGGCTAATGTATCAGACTTGCTTAGGTCCTGTGTGGAGTTATATAGAGGTGCTGCTGGATGGCTTCAGGCTGCTTTCAGATTTTACATGGAGAATATAGAATTCATCATTTTGAGTCTACTTTCAAAGTTTCAGGATCTCATAGTTATATATAAAGGATATGAAGCCATTGAGTTTATGCAGCCATGTTCTTTGGTGTGACAAACCTTATGGCTGACAAGGAAGTGACACTGCTGGGCAGCCAATGTGTCTTCTTGGGCCTTTTGTTGATGAGCATAAATAAACTTATTAAAAAGGGAAAAAAATCATTGTGCACTTTAGTCACACAAAGAACCAATAATAGTCTTAAGTTCAATGTCCAAGGGGCTGGATGCTCTCAGCTCATGGGTTCTCAGGAGGGTGTGGTGTATCCCTCACCAAATTGCCTAAAGTCTTTGCTGTGAGATACAGCTTACACACCTGCAACAGGAGGGTTTGTATATTCGTACAGGTTACAGGGATATTTCAGGAGACCTTTGCTGGTTGTTCTGTTGTTTGTATGTACTGTGCAAAGTATTATTATTAGGAGTTATTGTGCAATTCTTGATAGTTACCGAAGGTAAGATTGTTACTTTTCTCGGTGTAAAATTAGACACATAATTTCCATGCATCAATAAATGCAGGTTCCAAAAAGTGCCAGTTTTCAAGAGAATTTTGTTTTGATCACTTCATGCAATTTCTCCCACAGTTTCTCATAATGTCCTAAAATCCTGCTGTCAAAAGTAAGGGAAAAAACCCCAGATAAACAAGTGTCCTAAAAGAGTAGCTGGAGTTAATTTAACCCAAATACCAGCAACAAACCCGCTACTGGACTGACTACTGGAATATCGTGCTGGTAAGGAATTCAAGCTGCAATACTGTGCTGGTAAGGACTTCAGGCAGTAGAGTCATTATGCATTTTAAAAGCTCCAGGCAAACATTCCATCTTGCTCCCCTCCATGCTGTGCCTTGACTTTGAGCCTTCATTCTCTCAAGTCACAACTGACTTGGCTCACTGGTTTAGGATGGCACATAGGATGATGTCTTAAGTTCAGAATTATTACTTTAATGCAGCAACTTGTCAGTGTCAGAAATAACTCTGACACTGAATAATAATGAGCCAAATGGAAATTGGGGAAAAATGGGCAGCACATCTTCTTGCCTGGGACAGCCTCCCATATCTGTAATCAGGAAACACAACAACAGTGTCTCTGAAAGATGTCTGGTGAGATATACAAATCATGTTGGAGTGAGAGATAGATTGTTCAGATCTGGGGAAAAGTGTATGGAAATGCTGAAGTATATCAGGATAACTTCACTGACTAGTTGTATTGTGTTTGCCCCCTTCTCTTGGGCAGATGCATGGTTTTGCTCTGTGTGTTCTGAGCAAAGGAGCTTGGCACTTCAGACACCCAGTGCTCATTCTGTCCCACTCTTCTCACCTGCACTGTATGCCTTGCACTAAAGCAGCTCAGAGGACTTTATAATCTGTATAGGTCAAAGTCTCCAGGCATTAACAATTATGCATTTATCAGTAGGATAAAAATGAATTTGACTGCTTACAGATAATGAAAATAATGGTATGTTAGTCAGGGTAAAGATGTGTGGCTTTTTGTACAGGCCCATTAAGTAGAGAGAAATCTAACCATGTGCTGTTATCTTGCTTTTTGGTACTCAAGCTGGTGTTGGTCAGTGCTGACAAATCCCTTGTCTGCCTGAGCTGACTGACCCTGGGAATGTCCATGGTCCATTGCTACCACAGCTGGAACTGCTGACATCTCCAGTGCCTTGACTTGGCTACTACTGACCACTGTGGTTCTCACACCCTAACATTCCATGGACTTTCTGACAACAGGCTGAAGGCTGGTAAGTATTTTCAGAGTATTTCTTTGACAGTGGAAAGGAGGCTGTGTGTTCTGGAAGAGCTGCCTGAACAGTCTTGAAAATGATTCCTGGTCAGTAATGGAAAAAAAGGTAGGATAGCTTTGGTTATTGCATGGATATCTCTTGCCAATACTCTAGTGAAGGAGGATATACTGCAGACCTAGAAAATTTCTCTAAAGTCCTTTCTGTTAATTGAAAAGTGGTCCACAGTGACTGTAGGAATGGAAATGTGTTTTGTTCTGGAAAAATAAGTTAAGTTGCTTCCACTGTGGGTGTTTATTGTCTGATAATAATGATAATAACAAAAATTAAAGCTGGAAAGAAAACTAAGACTATCATCAGAATAATTCCAAGC
Source organism: Zonotrichia leucophrys gambelii (assembly GCF_028769735.1). NCBI lineage: Eukaryota > Metazoa > Chordata > Aves > Passeriformes > Passerellidae > Zonotrichia > Zonotrichia leucophrys. The sequence continues at coordinate 18,918,499 of NC_088173.1, read as the reverse complement.
CTTTAGAACATTTGCACTTTTCCTCCACTCTAAAGAGATTTTCTTAGTTTCCTTTGGGTTGTTTTTTTTGCCATTATGGTTGTAAATTGCATACTGTGCACATTTATTCATGAAGAAAAGGTAATGAGTAAATCAGTTTTGGGGATTGTGGAGGGATAGAATGTAAGAAATTAAAGATAGTGCAGAAGGTAATCTCACACCTGAGGAGGTGCAGCTGTACCAATCACCAAAGATTAGGAACAGCCCTGCCCTTAACAGGCTGCAGCTGTGTGCAATAAGGAGACGAGTGCTACAAAAGAGTGGGGTAGCTGGGTGAGGAGAGAGATGGAGTTTGTTGGCTGTGCTGGAGAGGGAGTCAGTGTTGTGTGGAGCTGCATGTGATAAAATCACCAAGAAGGTATGGAACTTTTGAAGTAAGATGTCAACAACAGATTACAAAACCCAACAAGATTACACTACTTGAAATTCTCTATGGTTTGGGTAAATACAATTCTCATACTTAGGTACAGGCCAGGTTTTACTGGGACTGAAAGAAGCTGGTGGAAGTACTGTGCTGGGGCCAGCATTTTTGGATATGTGTGTTGTTACTCAGATTTTGCTGGTTCATGGTGTCCTGTTAATATATATTCATGCTTCTTCTAGAGTTTCACATATTTTATTGTAGAAACTCTAAAACTGCTAAAAGTTCACACCCTAGTCTTGCTAATCTTGAAGGTGAAAGAGATTGATACAAAGATTCACCCATCCTGGCATTTTATATGTTCTGGGGAGACAGGCATTTCTCTTTGTGGATATCTTCCATGTCCATCACATTTATTGGAATTTTATTATATTATATTCCCAAGGGAAATTACATGCAAATAATGGATCAGATCCAAACCATCATAGTAACCATGTGATTTCTCCTTCACAGGCCTTGAAATTTCATTGTCTTCTGAAAGAAAACATCCCTTGACTCATAGCATATTCAGAACATTAGAAATTCACAATATAGGTAAAACTACATGAAAAATAGTTTTTTTCCCTGAGTGGACAGTTTTTACTCACCCCTGTCTCTGTGGCTTCTTTCATGATCAGCTGGGGTGTTTTGAGTGTTTCCTTATTTGTAATCCTTGAAACCATTCCAATGGAAGGACAGTTTTTCTCTGCCAAACCTGGCAAAAGAAAAGATATAAAATCCATATTTTATTGATCCTGCAGGTCTCCAACACTGTCATACTGAAAGTAGCTTCAAGATGGGCAAGATCTCAGCTGCAATACCATGGGTATATTAGTACACAATTTTTTTACCCTAATGTTTTATGAGATGACCAAGCAATTCTCTTTTTCTGGACTCTGGGCTAGGTTTCCTTTTATCAGTCCATGATATTACAAATCAGTGATGTACACAGTTCAGTATAACTCAATCAATGTTTCTTTTAAAGTAAATATCTAACAAAAATTGAAAAAGCATATTTGTCCTCTACTACCACCAGATGTATACCAGCAGAAAATGCAGAGAAATGCAGCAATGCTCTTTCATTTGAAGTGGTGTTAGTCATGCTGATTGGGCCCTTTTCTTTGCAATATGTGTGTGCAGGGCAGTGTGTGTAGACCCTCTGGACAAATACTCAGAGTCCACCAGCTTGGTACATTGGCTCTTTCCATCATTGCATGACACAATCTGTGCCTGCTGCTAAGTCATTATATTTGCAGCAAATCATGGTACCACTTTGCTTTGTATTTCACTGTGGAAGCCTCTTGAATCCCCCATCCTTCCAGACATCCAGACAGCCTATTTGCAGCTGGCAATTTTCAGCAGGGGCCTGCTAACTTCATTTGCTATTGTCTGCTTTTACAGAAATGGTGGACTGTAGGCTCATTGACAGATCAATTTTTTCATTATCAGCATATGCAGCTGTTTGAATACTTACTATTCCCTCATTCTTGTCCACTTTCTGCCTATTGTCAGAGAAGCTAAAGTGTTTAGTGGAAAGCCCAGCTTCCCAAGTCAATTTTGACTGGTAATTATTGTTTAAATAAAACAGACAGCATGGCAAGAAACCTTCCTGGGAATATGCATGTCTTGTATAATCACCTCTGAATAAAATTATGCTGCGAACATAAATCTGAACTGCGGAGTTGTTTGATGCAGATAGAAATCTTTCTTAATTGCTTTAATATTTATTGCAGTTCTTGAAAAGTACAGCATTTTTAGCAATAAATACCTTGCATAATCTTTTTACTCCACAATTAGTCACCACCTCTACAGTTTATCAGGTGAAAAAATATTTCCCTAAAGAAAATAAATACAGTTTAGTCTTTACTACTTATATGCATGCTCATAGTCTGCAAGGCAGCAGGCTGTTGCCCTAGCTGTGCACTTGAGATACGGCTTATCACACAGAACAACTCTGAATGAAGCAGATGTTGGCCCAGAGGCAACAGGACAGGCACAAAACTTCTTCACTGCATGAGCTTGCTAGGGTTCTGAGTTACTGATGCTTTTCTCTGCCAAAAGCCATAATCTGGATTTGGAAAGAAAGGAAAGGTCTAATTAGCTCATGCTTTATCTGAAAGCCAGGACTTACCTGCAGAGAGGTGAAGGTAGCAGAGCACAGTCACTTCCCATCACCTGAGTGACCCTGAGGTTTGGTCCCTTCAGTTGCTGCTCTCTCTGTGAGGCTCCTGCTGTTTGAAGTGTTTTATTTCCTCACAAAGCTAAGAGACAGCAGGAGAGCCCTTGGCAGAGCCCAGGGTGATTTGCCTTCAAATCCCCGTGACGTCCCTGCTGCAGATGAGTTGCCAGCCTTGTGAGCACTGCAGACTGATTTTACATGCCTGGCTCCTGCCTGCAGACTTCTCTGAGAGCTTCTGGGAAAACTGCAGGTATCACTTAGAATCTGTGACCACCTGGGTGACTGAGGCTCTCTGCTCTTTGCCTCTGACCAGCCCACATTTTCATGTGAGGAGTTTACTGAAGATGCATAGCAGAGTGTCCCTTTCAGGATGGGCTCCCTGCTGTAATCTCCCAAACTGCCATGTTCAGAAAGGTTTAAAAATTGTCCTGGAATTGATCAGTGTGTAGTCCTTCTGTAGTGTCCTTCTATTCCTGTGGAGTGACCTTGTGCTCCAGGTGAAGAGGGGCTTCTCTGTCAGGCTGATTTCTGGTACCTGGTGAGGTGTTACTGTGGGTGTGACCTATAAGTTTAAATCCAGAGATGATCATGCTAATTGAAACCTTTTCAGTTTGGCTCCATGTGTGTCTAAGTGTTCATATGCAAACTCTCATTTCCAAAGACAGGCAGAGGCTGCCTCACCTCATTCCCTCATTTGATTATGTGGCTCACTGCTGCAGCTAACAGATTTCATTTTTAGTTGTTACCAATTGCTTTTAGATATAATTTAGTCTTGTTAAATGTAGGAAGAAAATAAAACAAATAGGTCCATTTGTCATCAGATCATAATGGTCTTGTCACATAAAACCTCTCTGATCATTACTTTTAAGTTAGTCAATAATGCCTTCTGAGGCTCTAATGTAAGTGGAAATGTGGCATCCAGAGTAATACGAGAGTACATGTGCACAGCAGACATTGTCTCATGTCTAAAACATCACTGTATCCCTACTGCAAGAAAAATAGGTTAATTTTCATAGAAATTACAATAAAATCTCTGATTCTTGTCAAGCTCTCAGTATCTTAAGGTGTTCGAAGTTCTCTTGGCACTGCTTCCTTAATAAAAGACTGTTTTCAGCAAGGTAGGCAGATATGAAAGTCTGGGGCTCATGGCTGTATATTTGCTTCCAAATAAAGGCTATGCAGCCTTCTGGAAGTAAATAGTTATGCAAGGAATGAGAGGTTGTTTGTGTAAATTTATAAAGTCATATAACAATTAACAGGGCCTGTTAAACTAAGTTGAGAGTTGGTGTGAGCCAGTGTCACTGGGAAATAAGCTCTGAAATGGGACATTGCATCACTGGGTAACATGGTGGATCAAGTAGGGTTTGACCTCTAAACATAAAAGAAAAAAGGCAAAGCTTGAGTTTATTGCAGGTTACTGGGGAAGCTTTTCAGAGTTCAGGCTAAAAGCTGATCCTAAAGCAGTTTTTAGGTTATGAACAGCTTTGGCTGGGATGAAGGTGAGAAGCTACACCGAGTAAAACCATGATTTATGCAAACTTTCAAAGTAATCCAAACTTCACCACAAACCTACTTCTAATTTCTATCTGGCCTGGAAGAAAAATGGGGCAAAAGCCTCTCTGGGCAAATGAAGTGGGGAGCAAAGGCTGGAGCTTGAACTGGGGCTTGAATTCACAGAGCTCCATGGCAAAGGAGAGTGTCTGCAAGGGAGACAGAGATGCTCTTCTGTCAGGTCAGTGGCAGACAAGGGTATCTCATCATGAGAGGGGGAAGGTTAGATTGGGGTGTATGTTCAGTCAATGCTAAGGCTATGACTTGTTTCAGATTGACTTTAGAAATTATTCCACATTTACTTTCTGAGCCACCTTTGGCTCTCGGGCTTAACTGCAAGGCTGGGGAAAGGTCAGTCAGTGTTGGGGTACAAGCTGGGCTTTGCCATTGCCAGTGCCAGTAAATGCTGCTGACAAGCTGGTGGCACAGAGCTGGCCAGACTGGGCTGGGTGTCAGTGCCAGTTTGTGTTCCTGTGATGTTTGTACATGTGGATCTCAATGGCCTCACTAATTTAGAGGGAAAAGCTAGGCTTGTACTTGAGAGTGAGTTTGCTAAACTAAGTGTGGAAAAACTCAGATGCCAGCTTGTTTTAACTTGTGTGGACTGTCTGTGCACAAATATATAAATAAAGGTTAGAAATTAGGGGTATTTTTCAGGAGGATGAAAAACTTTCAGGTAAAATGCTCTTCAAATATAATTTTCTTCCTTGAATTTTCTTGAATCTTGGCAAATATAGCAGCAGCACAGATGCTCCAGTGTGTACTGAGCACACTGACCTTTCAGCAGCTTCCCTGTGTGTCAAGCATTGTATCTTTCTGGGCCCTGGGGAATCACAGGATGCTGGAAGCAAACCCAAGTAAAACTATTAAAAAAAAAAAAATCAATGCTCTTGATTTCAAAGAACAGCAAAACACATGAGTCAGTCACAGAGACATAATCCCTTACTACCCTCCTTGTCATGCCCAGCCATGATTTCATTGGAAATCAATTTTAAGTGCTATCCTAGATGGGGCTTCTTCTGACTACGTTTTTCACAAGTCCTTTGATTTTTTTTTTTTCATGAAAGCTTTAAAAAAAGAACAAAGTTGGTGGCTGACTACTGGTAGCTGATGAGTTAATTGAATGCCTGGCTTTAAAGGGAAGTAAAAAAAGTGTAGCTAACTATTACCTGGTCACTGGAGAAACTTTACAGCCTGGTTGCATCTGGTGATGGAGCTGCACACCTCTGGGCAGTAGCTGTTTCTCACAGTGTTATCTAAATAAAATAAGTCAAATAAATGGCAATGTATAATTCTGTTGTACATAACATGTACTAAGTGTAAGTCATGGTAGACTTGGGTCTCATGGCTGAATCAGTGAAAGAAGTCAGAAGGTCTAGGTTTTTATCTTTGTTGAAGGCTTCTGCAGGAGCTTTGGACAGCTCATTATGTTTGTGTCTCAATGTTCCAAACTACAGAAAAAAAATATTTACACTTTCACATAAATATACAATTTTTTGAAGAGGATGTTAGAATTAAATGCTTTTTCTGGGTCACTAACATGTTGCATCCATCTGGGCTTGTGGGCTGTGGCATGGGATTGTTCATTTTCTTACCTGAAGATAGATACTTTTCCCTACTTTTGCTCTGATGGTGTGCTTAGACATAAAGAAAAAGCGTCAAAACCAATATGTATAATCTGCAGCAGTTTATATTAGGCTGTGATTTTGCCTTGTTAGAATCTGTTGGCTAGATTTCATCACAGTTTTGGGACGCTGATAAGTCACTGCACTTGTGATGAGTGGATCTTTGTGGGTTAAATGATTGTCTCCTATTTCATCATGTGCACTCTGCACATAATGTGAAGTAGCTGTGCCCTAATTTGCTTTGTCATTAATCATTACAAGTAAAAGTTAAGGAAGAAGTTAAGAAGGAGTTTTCATGCACATGGAGTGTAAAACAGTTTAATGTTTGCCTTTGCTAAATAATATAAAGCCAGCTTGGCAAGGACAAGCCCCAAAGAAATCACAAATCTAAGATTTGCTTTTTCAAAGTGCAACCAGTAAGAGGCCATTCTGCGGTCGCTCATAGGCAAATTGAGAAAGAGCCATGCTTAATTCCCCAAGGATTTGTAAAGGAGAAGCACTGTGGGAATCAGGCACTGTTCTTTGAAGCCCCACAAAGAGCACACTGCTCAGGAGCACCGTGCCAGGGACAGAAGGCAGATGTTCTCAGAGCTGTGCAGTGAAATACTGCTTCTCCACTGGTCTCAACTGTGTAATTAGAGGCTTGCTGTCCTGGGTTGACTACATGATGCTTTTATCCCCAATCGTCTCATTCTGTTTATGTTGAATAATAAGTTTTGTACCTTTAAGAGTGTTCCAGAGAGTGAAGGGGGGGAGAGAAGAAGCGCGCAGTTTGTTTTCAGACACTGCACTCACTCCTCCACATTCCTGCTCCTGACTGTGTTGTCTGCAGACAGACAGCAGGGCAGAGCTCTTCTTTTGCTTTTTAGTTAGTGTTAGCTAGCTGAGGCAAAGAAGTTCCCTGGACTGTTTTTTTCCCTTTTCTTTGGACCTCTTGAAACCTGCTCTGGACTGAACACCCAGGGGAGCAGCTGCACCTGTGGCCCACTGGGCCGGGCCTGGCCTGCGACAATTCCAGCACTGAGGGACTGATCAAAGACTGAGTGAGCTGCTGCTTGAACCTGGGGTTTTCTCAGTTTGTCATCTCTTTTAGAGTGGCAAGGGGTCTCATTGTTTGATATTGTTTAATCAACAGTTTTTTTCCACCTTTCTCCAAGGAGGTATTTTTTTTCCTCCCAGACCAGTTGTGGGGAGAGGCCGATTGGATCTGCTTTTCCCACCGGAGCTCCTTTGGGGGATTCTTCCCCAAATTTGCTTTAAACCTAGACTCTTGCTTTATACAGCACATAAGATTCCAGCTTTTATATAATTTTTCAGCAAGACTATTGAAGACTTGAGGCTCTCTGCTCATTTGTATAGCACGGAAATCTTAAGCATATTCTGGAAGTTGATAGTATGTTTTAAGTTGTGCTTGTCCAGCAGAGATGATTTTGGAAAAAAAATTAAACACAACTTCTTTACCAATAATGTTCATGGAGAGAAAAGAGAGCACCTTAGGCTTTTAATAGTCTTTTAAAAATTGCCCAGATGGCACAAAAATAGCCTGGATGGCTTTTCTGGGATAGTGTTAGGAGACAGCATGTTTGACTTTGTATCTTTGTGGATGGTCATTTGAAGCATTGAAGAACTTCACTATGCTGAGCTAATTTTTGTGGGAACAGAGCTCCAGACAAACTGAGTTTTAAGAGGGCTGGAGCATCTCTTCTGTGAAGAAAGGCTCAGTGTTGATGTTGTTCAGCCTGGAGGAGAGAAGCCTCCAAGAGGACCTTTAAGCAGCCTTCCAGTACCTGAAGGGGGCCTGTGAGAGCTGGAGAGGGACATTGTACAAGGGTATGGAGTGACAGGACATACGGGAAAGGCTTCAAACTGAAAGAGAGTAGATTTAGAAATAAAATTAGCCAGGTTGGATGGGGCTCTGAACAACTTGGTCTAGTGGAAGGTGTCCCTGCCAAGGCAGGGGGGGTTGGAACTAGATGATTTTGAAGATCTCTTCCAACCCAAAATATTAAATGGTTCTATGATATATATAATTGAATACAGTTCATTCTTGATTTAGTATAAGTGGGTTTTGTAAGCTCAGATTTGACTAGTGGTGAATGCCAGCCTGGGTCATTCACCTCTAAGTACCAAAATATATTTAAAGCAAAGGATTCTTTCAATGTATTTTACTGTTTGCATGTTTTAACTGGGGCAGATGAAAATACATTTCTCATTTTGAAAGAAAAATTGCATGTGACAGGAATACTGAAAACCAGAAGCAAATACTTACCTATTCCTACTGAGGAATACAATTTGGGTCACCCTCTGTCATAAGGAAATCAAAGTCGTGCAAGCAAAAAGGAAAATGTATTTATAAAGTCACTATATTCTACATTTTCTTCATTCCACCAAAGCATACTGACAGTGTGTGACCTGTGACCATGCAACAAGAACAAGTGGAATTAAATTGTATTACTCCTGGAGCTGTTTTATTCCTTTCCCCATAGAGACACTAGGGAAACTAAGGAATGGTTATGAGCCAGGGGAAACTGGAAGGTTTTCAAACAATTTCACATACAGAACCTGCATTTTTCTCTGAAAGTTATATTCTGATTATATTCCCCTGTAGGAAGGACAGAAAATAAACTGAAGTCTGGTCAAAGTTACATTGCAAAGTTGTCTTTGACAAAAGGTGCCTTTCATTTACACAGACTTATTACTGTGAGTTTTCTGTGACTCAGCAAACTGTGGGGTTTGGCTGTCAGAATTAAATAGTCTCTTGTGGCACAATGCCAGAGTTCAGTGTGCTTTCACTTAGTGTTATCAGAAACTGAAAGTCAATAAAATTTATAGAAGCAAAATTTTCCAGTGTGTCCATGACCTTGCTGGAGAAAGTTGTGCATTCAGCAGTGTCAGCTACTGTCTCTCAGTGTTCAGATGTTGTCTTCACTGTGGTTTGTGTCTAGAATTTTCTACAGGAGGAAAAAGATGAATTTTCATGACATTTTAAATTTTAGTCTTATGATGTGGTACAATTTAAACTAGATTATACCTTATAGACCCACCATGTGCTGAATTGGTCTCTCCATCTTCCTTTATCAAGAACTGCAAGGCAAAAGCTCTCCATAAGAACTTCAAAAAAGGATAATTTTAATTTCTGCAACACTTATAGGGTGCAGAAATCTGGTTTCTTTTACTGGACATTTTGTGTGTTTCTTTCTAACTGGAATAAGTTACATTATTTTATTATGAGCCCAGTCCTTAAGTTTATGAAGGCATTTGCTAAATTTTCTGAAAAATATTCTGGAGAATTAAAACTGGAACTTAAATTTGTATTTATTAGTTTCACAACCCAGAGAGTGAATATCTTTTCACTTCAACAGTCTAATGAAATAGATCCCATATGGCCTCACTTCAGACTTCATGACATTGGCTGTTTCTCACTGATGGGACTCCTAAAGCTTCCCATTGCCTGGATGCTCTGTGCTCTCACTGTTCTGTTCTTTTTCTTTCTCAATAGGATAATTCCTCTCTTGTTAACAGGATGACTGCTCCTTTGTTTTCAATAAACCTGATCCATCACTCACAAATCAATTGGCAAAAAACATCCTATCTGCTTCTGCTTTAGGTATACTGCAGTGGATGCTAGCTCCATGTTTTGGAACCTTTCCCATAAAGCATTTAATTATGTTTTCTCTTTCCATGATTACCTTTGCTCTTCTCTCAATCACTTTTCCTGGCTGCTTCACCTGTCTGTATAAACTAGACAGCAAAGTGGTGTAATCCTTGGGCTGAAAACAGAGATATGTGCTGATAAAGGACCACTGATTTTGTAAATATTGAACCTGGGTCCTGAAATGCATGCTGGTTAACACCCCATACTGTTAGATATTAACAGATGATACTTACCAGAGCTCAGCATCAGAAAGCAGACAAAGACAAGAATTAAAAAATAGGTGGCAGCTGCTTGTAAATTCACTTGAAAAGCTCCTGGGATAAGGTAGGTCAGAGCATAACTTCAGTGAATGATAAATGCAATAAATACACGTGTGTAAAACCACCTTCCTGAAGTCATAGCTGTTTCAGCAATTGACTTATTACCACCTCAAACCAAAGAAATCCAGACCTGGTTTGATACTATCTGGTGGAGAAAATAAAATCTTATTTTGCTGATAAGACTGAGTGGAGAACTAAGGCCCGTAAATACAATGTAAATCCAAACACCTTCTCCTGAAAAACATGATGATGCATCTGTTCACCCAGGGCAGTTCATATTCAGTAGCACTATGACATGTTTATTGTTACTTGAACTTTTATGTGCCTATGCTGGTTTTGGCAATCGAAAATTAAAATTTTATGTATAATACAAATGCATCACCTACCTACATGCTTCAGGAAGACTCTTAATGTATGAAAGGGTTGGAATAATGGTACCCAAGCAAGAAACATCAGTATGACTGCTGAATAATTTGAATGTTGCTTTCTCAGTTAGTAATCTTGTCTACATTTTGAGAGGCAGGCCAGCAGTTCTACAGGCTAAGCTCTACCTAAATATTATCACCTGGAGACTTGCTAAAATATTTCATCTTTCCCCTTCTTCAATGGAGTGGTGAATGACACTTCAGTTCGAGACCACTCATTGCTTTCTAGCCCATTTTTTCTTTTCATCTGAACACACCAAGATTCTACATATTCATGCTCTTCTAACACAGCTATGTGGACCATATTCTTAGTGTTGATAAGACTTAACATAAAAAGCTTTTCTCCTTTAAAATTTTCCTTTGCTAGCAAAATATTGCTTCCACATTTTCTGCCTTTGACAGCACTGTAACCCTGCTGCTGTTTAATCTTATGCAGGAAAGTGAGGCTGGAATATGTGGGAGAGCACATTGGTACTCTTCTGTATGAAAGGGCCAAGATATTCTCTGAGATCTGCATTCATAGAACTGTGCTGATAATCAAAATGTTGGGATAAACTAAAAGCCCAATTTTATTTTTAATAAATCTCAGCTAAGTAGAAAAGTGAACTCTTTAGGCCTGCTGTAGAAAAGTACCCTTAGTAGCAAAGATCTTGGGTTGAGTGTATGAAGTTAGCAATGTGACTAGAATACAGTTGCACCATGAGAAGGATATTTCCCAGAGTGCTGGGAACCACAGCTGTCTGAACACTGTGGAGTTATTTCCTCATCACTATTCTGGAGCAGTGTTTATCCAAGAGGAAAAATAGCAGATTTTTCAGGCCCTCAGCTTCCACTAACAGAAATATTAGTGCTTAAGGCATGAAGGGGAAAATAAAGTTATAAATGAGTGAGTTGTATTAATACCAAACCTGCTATTATCTGCTGTCATTAATGAAGAAAAAAACATGCATGAATTTCTAAAATCTTCCACTAGGCTGCCACTAACACACATCTCTAGCAGGAGATCCAGCATGACATGAAACAATGTAAGGTCATGAAAAGAACTTTAAAAGATGAGCTTTTATTCACCAAGCTTTTGATAACTAAAATAAAGTCCTCTGTACTAAAGTGAGTCACTGGCAACAGAAGGAAAAAAGAACCTTAGTAATACAATTCATCTGATCCAATTTTAAACCTCAGCTAAGAAAAAGATTAATTGTATCAACCAATGTGAATAATTCAGATGAAGATATGTACATTGTTGCCTTCATAAATTGACATTTTTGTAGATGAATTCCCAGAGCCACATCTAGTAAATAAGCCTGTTTAAAAAGCTTTATAAATATTAAAAACTTCTCATAATTACTGTTATAAGGGGTACTGTATTGATGGGTTTTCCCCATTTCCTGCCCTGTGCTTCAAATAGAATTGAAATGAAAACATAGGACCAGTTCTTGCAGTAGCTCTGGTGTGGGAGATGTTTTTAGGAAGTGCTTATGAAGGGATGTACAAATGACAGGCATTGTGATTCAGTGACAACTCTGATGCTCTGCCATAGTAAGGCTTTTAAGGCAGATGCCACTTCACAGTCGGTCTGCTTAAGCATGTGAGAGGCACTGTGGCAGGTTAATTTGAGCATGCAGTGTGCAGCTGCTTTATTTAGCACAGGCTCACCTGAATGCCTGTCACAGTTCTGTGCTCAGACTGTGCAGCACAGGAGGCTGGGGCAGGATGGGAGCCTGGCTCAGCAGGTTCTCCTGCCAGGCCTCTGTCTCCTTGCTGGGCAGAGATGGGGCCTTGAGTGCAGCTAGGGGACCCAGAGCAATGCAGCCTCCTGATCCAGATGCACCTCCTTCTCCACTGCCCTCAGAGTCACTGGAGACATAACCCTTCTAGCATGGAAGTGATACAGGGGTTCCTAGTTTAGATTCCTAAAGGAAGGATGTATACTCTTATCTTCACTCTCTTCCCCCACCAAATACTAGGAAATTCAGAAAAGAATTTTTACCTCTTTGAATCACAAAAGATGAAATGGATAATATTCTCTTTGCAGCTGTGAAAAAGATAATGGCACATGAATTTGCATTCTTTGTCATGTTTTGCTATGTAATTTGATGATATAAGCACCTGGAAATGTCAATAGCATCATTGTATATCAAAGTCCTTTACAAAGGTAGCTATCATTATTACCATGGGGATGCAGAGACTAAAGGGACTCATTTGGAGTTACTCAGTAAGGAGGAGGAAATTCAAGTAAAATGCCTTTATGATTCTCTGCCCATGTGGTGACACCATCAGGATTTTTTTCTCTTTGGTACATAACCAACATGTTGTTCCAATGCAGATGATCAGTACATCTGTATTCAATTGAAGTTACAAGGGGAAATGAGATATTGTATACAGACTCTGCAGGATAATGTGGCCACTGCCTTGAGCTGAGCACAAGGCTGGAAAAAAGATGTGACCTTAAGAAAAGCTTGAACTTAGCAGTAAACTGACTCAGTGCCTATGCATGAATTGCAGATTGCTCTATGGCTTGGCCCTAGATTTTAATTCTCACTGTCACTCACTTCCTACACAGTAATATGTCTTAGCTGAGCAGTCCTTGCTAAATCAGAGACAAGCTAGCTTAAACATCTGAATTGTTGTATTAGTTAAGACCAATTTTCTTTAGTCCAGTGTAATGTTTCTGTCAATGGCCAAAGCAAGAGCATAAAAAATGGGGAACTATTTAGTGATCCCTTGATATCCTTTCCCATTCAGGCAATCATTGGTCTAGAAAATCCTGATATGGACCTCACAGATCCACAGACCTTTGTGTTCAAAAGTCTTTTATGGTTCTGTTCCAAATCATTGTGTTTAATCCCTTTTTCAGATCCATTTATGTATTTGGCCTGCACAAAATCCTGTGTAATGTTAAGGTGCAAGAGCAAGGCTTTGTTGTGAGTTTCAGTTTTTGGCAGGAGCAAAACATTTGTGTAGCTCATTTATCACAGCATATTGTATTTTCTGTGGTCTGTGAAGCTGCTACTGGAAGCAAGCTGTGACAGCTATTGAATGCCTAGTTTGGAGGCAAAGATGTTAGCAAAGCTATTAGAATTCTGTTACAGCCTGGGGAACAGAGTAAGCCAAATTTTCTATTAGGCTCTTCAAAGTGCCAGTAGTTACACAGTGACATATGGCTGTTTTAGCCAGGCTTTTATCATCGTTAATGTACAATTTGATACAAATTTTAGAGAAGCAAAATATTTTTGTCCCTTGACTAAGAAGGCCATTTGACAATCAGAAAGTGTGGTTAGAACCATGAATGAGTTTTAGAACCATTTCTAACAGAGGAAGTCTCAACAATTTGTGTCTGGCTCTGGGGAAGATTTCTAGTTGTCTATTGTCACTAGACTTTTTTTTACATGCTTTGTCCTACTCTCCTTTCCTCCTCTGCTATTGAACTTAGCTCCAGTGTCATCCTTCTGACTTCAGTTGTCCTGAACATCACCAATATTTTATTTTAAACAGTGAAAGAAAGGACAGTGCACACTATTAATCAGTTTGTAAATATATTTTCCACTCTTTTAGACCTCAGATGCAATGTGTGTGTGTGTGTGTGTATGTGTAGTCACAGCATTGCAACATTTCATTCAGGAAACTTTCAAGAATGTGGCAAAGATTTCCTCTTGACCTTACAGTTTTGCATCATTAAACTTTTTATATGGGATTTATCAAAACAATGTAATGGTCTTAGGAACTTTAGTTCTGTTTTAAAAACTAACTTTGTCATTCAAGAGTCCAATATAAAAAAAAAAATCAGTAGGACTTCACCTCCCTAAATACATTACCTACTCTGAAAACCAATTTTATTTTTAGAAGCAGTGAGGGGATTGCATGAACTTTTTACCCATCCCACCTTCCTGGCTTTAGTACTACAGATAAGGAACTCCAAATTAGTTTCCTGAAAGCCACTTTTACAAAGTAGCTCAAGACCTGAATTTCCAGGATTCTAAACAAGGCAGATCCAATGGCCTTAAAAAAAAAAGCTCCTGACATCATATGTCTATGCTGCTTATGATATTATGATAATCATAAAAGGCAAAAATTTGATTTCCTTATTTTTGACACCAGGCAGCAAAGAGTGACTTGCCAGTACAGAAACTATTTCCACTGATGTCTTTCCTATTCACTGTTTTATCTACTTTACAAAACCTTCTTGTCTTAAAGGGAAATATATTTACCCTGATTAGGGTATGAGACAGAGTAATCCATCCTGAACTAGGTAAAGTGTCTAGGAGAGGTGAAGGGTCTGTGGAGCTAAAGCTGAAGGAGAGGCCGCATTCCAGAGACAGCAAGAAGACAGAGAAAGAAAAACAGAAAACCGCGAGGTCAATCTGCCCCCGACCTAGGAATTCCTTCGATAAAGAAGAATTAGTGCTAAATGTCGCGTGGAATGAATATGTATGAACTTAATTTGAAACTGTATGCATATGCATTTGGAAGGGGGGATAAAAAGGGGACTCGGAGTCTCCAGGGGCGCGCACGCCTTTTGGGAGGCTTGCGTCCGACGCGCGTCGTAATAAAGGCATACCGGGCTTTACAACTTTTACAAGTTGTGAGGTTTCTTCCTTTCTCCGCAAATCATTCTGGCGAGCCAGCCAGGAGATTCAGGAGATATTTTCCGTCTCCATCTCTGTCCCCGCAGGGGCAGGGGGGGACCGACGGACTCCTAGGCGCACCCCAGGATTTTCCTGGAGGAAGTTCCGCTCGCCTCGACTTGCCTCCTGCCGGGACAGACAAGAACCTGCTGGCCGCGGAGAAGGACACGGTATGTACTAGGGGCCCCTGGGGGGGGGAGGGAAGAACAAGGAAAGAACAAGGGAATTAACGACCCAGAGACGTCTGGGGATCAGCCGATAGAGCGGCCGATAGAGCGGCCGATAGAGCGGCCATATTAGAGACGGGGTTCGTTCCATCGTCGTCCTGATAGAGCAGGACTGCCAGCGGCTCCAGGGTAAGCTAGCTGCAGCTGATAGAGCGGCTGTATTAGAGACGGGGTTCGTCCCCTCGTCGTCCTGATAGAGCAGGACTGCCAGCGGCTCCGGGTGTAAGCCGGGTGAACCCGTGTATGCGTGTATTAGAATTCAGATTCTGATAGGGCAGAGCTGAATTCGCGTATGTTTCTTCTGTTTGTGCGTGTGTGAGTGGTGTCCGGACACTGTGTTGCTGTGTGTTGCATTGTGTGATCAGCGCGCTGTATTTGTAAGTTGTGTAAGTGTATAAAGTGTATGATATATAGAGAGCAGGCTGTGCGGGGGGGCGAAAGTTCTGCCCGCCGCTTGAGAGGCTGAGTAAACACCGGCCGAAGCAGGCTGTGCGGGGGGGCGAAAGTTCTGCCCGCCGCTTGAGAGGCTGAGTAAACACCGGCCGAAGCAGGCTGTGCGGGGGCGGGGAGCACCCGACGGAGAAAACAGAGAGAACTGTGAAAAGCGTGCGCGAGGGCGTTTTTTGAGTAAAAGTGGTAAATTGTGGTGTAGGTTGTGCGTGCTTTCACCGTGGCTAGACGAACCCGAGGGGTTCCTCTGCCTCAGTGGTTTGGACTCGACCCTTGGGAGTTCGTGAATCCGGTGAATTTTTGGATAAATAGAGAAGACGAACGAGTTCACTTAGAGGGACTCTACCGGACTTCAGCTGGCATTCTTGTAAGTCTGGACTGGGAACAGCCTGCCGTAGAAAATTTAGAGCTCCCTGTAATAAATGGAATAGCTTGCTTTTGCGGGAAATTTCGAGTAACCTTTGGCGCATCAAGAGGCTGGCACGCTGCGTGGGTATTATTACAGTGCGTAGTTTGTGGGAAACGCTGGTATTGTTGTTCTAGCAGGCGACGGGGCACGTGCCCCAGGTGTAAACGAGAGGTTCCTGATCAAGCTGATTCAGAGCCTAAGATCTTAAAACTTGTGTGTGGGAAATCACATCTGGTACCTGCCACTTGGGGTGTGTGGGAGGAGGACTGGGAAGCTACTGTGAAGTCCTGTGAAAAGAGGTTTGGGTGGAAGCGGGACAGAGCAAGAAGGAGATAATGGGAACTAACCAGAGTAAGGAAGTTCCGCAGGCCAGCCCCTTAGGGTGCATCTTGGCCCACTGGAAGGAAATCACTAGCCGGGGGGGCTCTGAGAATAAAAAGGATCTAATCCAGTATTGCACACGCTGGTGGCCCTTATATAGGCTAGAGGACGGGGCAAGGTGGCCACCCACTGGAACCCTGGACTATAATACTTTACTGCAGTTGATGTTGTTTCTAAGACGGGAGGGTAAATGGAATGAGGTCTCGTATGCTGATATGTTTTTTGTTTTAAGAAACCACCAAGAGTGGCAGAGGGACTGTGGGATTAAGGCACCCTCAGACCCACTGGTCTTGGCCCTTGAAAGGGATAACAAGGCAAAGAGAGGGCAAATCAAACGCTGCTGTTCAGCATGCAGTATAGGACAACGGTGTATGAGATCAGATAAGGTCTATTGTTCTGAGGAGCAAGAACGGGACACATTTGAGTGGGTGAAACATCCTCCAGCTCCTCCCCGAAGGGGGATGGTTAGGGAAGTCGAGGCTGATGCTGAGGATGAGGAGGAAGGAAGCCTCCCCAAAAGGGAGGAGGAGGACTCAGGTGGGGAAGGCACATCTACTAGATCCCACCCCATCCGTGGGAGTCCAATTGCATCTAGGACTAGGAGGCAAGTAGTGCTACAGGCCCCTCTGCGACAGGCAGTGGGGCCAGAAGGGGGTAGATTAATGATTAAAGTGCCATTTACCACCCTTGATTTAGAAGCATGGGAAAGGGTTGCGAGGAATTACCGTGTTGACCCGATACTCACTGCCAAACGCCTGAGGTATGTTATCAAACAGCACAACCCAGACTGGGCTGACATCCAGCTACTACTGGATGCTTTCACTGAGACAGAGAAGCAGCTGATCTTAAAGACAGCTGGGAATTTGGCGGAGGATTACTGTAAAGCCACCCAGCTGGATGTAAAACAACATTTCCCCCTCCAAGACCCAGAATGGGACCCTAATGTGTCGGCAGAGGTAAAGAAATTAACAGAGTATCAAGAGTGGATAGTAACAGGGGTGGAAAGAGCTATTCCAAAAACCATAAACTGGTCTGCCTTATATTCACTTAAGCAGGGACCTTCTGAGACTCCATCTGAATTTCTAGAGCGTTTAAGGGATACCATGCGTCGTCATACATCATTAGATCCGGAGTCTGAGATAGGGATAAACCAACTAGTTAATTCATTTTTGGGGCAGTCTGCTGGAGATATCAGACGTAAACTTCAGAAGATTCGGGGAGCAGACGCGAGAAATCTTGAAGCCTTGTTAGAAGAGGCCTGGAGAGTATTTAGTAACCGGGAGGAAGGATATAAACGGGGAATGAAAAGGTTGGTGGCGGTGGTACAGGAGGAAAGGCAGAGGAAACACAACCAGGGCCCACCGAGACAAGGACCACCTCGGTTGGGCAGGGACCAGTGTGCAATCTGCAAAAGAATTGGTCACTGGAAAGACCAATGCCCAGAACGAAGAAGGAGTGACCAACAGATGGCTGCACACGTACAAAACAACTGAGGAGGACCGGGGGATCCTGCCCCAGCGGATCCACTGGTTATAACAATGAGGCTGGGGGAAGAAGGGAAAAGGGTAGAATTTTTAGTTGACACAGGAGCTACATATTCAGTCCTAAATAAAGCCTTAGTGCCTGTGGAAAATGATTATGTTGTAGTACAGGGGGCAACTGGCCAGTCTGAAAGGGCATATTTTTGCAAACCTTTGAAGTACAAATTGGGAAAACAATGGGGTATTCATAAGTTCTTATACATGCCTAATTCACCAAGAGCACTCTTGGGGAGAGATTTATTGGAACAATTACAAGCCACCATCATATTCAAAAATGGGGAAATTACTCTGGAGGTGAATGATCAAAAGTACATAGAGGCACTAAGTTTAACTCTGACTGCTACTGGCATTAAGGAAGAAATTGATGAGGAAATATTAAGTCAGGTATTTCCCGGGTGTGGGCCTCTGATGTGCCAGGAAGGGCAAAAAATGCCTCTCCCATAGTAATCAAACTCAAGGAGGGAGCGCAGCCAGTGAGAATCAAGCAGTACCCCCTAAGGAAAGAGGACAGGGAGGGAATCAGCTCAATAATCGAAAATTTTCTGCAACTAGGATTGCTGAAGGAATGCCAATCTGATTTTAATACTCCCATCCTGCCTGTTCGAAAATCTGATGGGACATACCGATAGTACAGGATTTAAGGGCTATCAATAAAATAACAGAAGATCTGTATCCGGTTGTAGCCAATCCATACACTTTATTAACTTGCTTAACACCTGAGCTAACCTGGTTCACTGTTCTAGATTTAAAGGATGCCTTCTTTTGCCTCCCCATCCATGAAGCCAGCCAAAAATTCTTTGCATTTGAATGGGAAAGCCCTAAAAGTGGGCGCAAAACCCAGCTCACATGGACCAGACTACCACAAGGTTGGAAAAATTCCCCCACCCTGTTCGGGGAACAACTTGCAAAGGATCTGGAATCCTGGGAAGCCCCACAGAAAGAAGGGAGGCTTTTGCAGTATGTTGATGACCTTCTACTGGCCACTCAGACAAGGGAAGCATGTGTGGCCTGGACGGTAAGCCTTTTGAATTTCCTAGGACTCCAAGGATACAGAGTATCCAAGAAAAAGGCACAGATAGTGAAACAGAAAGTAGTCTACCTGGGGTACGAGGTGAGTGCTGGGCAACGGACTTTAGGGCAGGCTCGCAAGGAAGCCATATGCCAAACCCCAAAACCCCAGACCATAAAGGAACTCCGAACGTTCCTAGGCATGGCAGGGTGGTGCCGGCTGTGGGTCTATAATTATGGACTACTCGTCAGACCCCTCTATGCTCTTATTGCCAATGGAAACAGAGATCTCCAGTGGACGAAAGAAGCAACACGGGCCTTTCACCAGCTAAAGGATGCCCTCATGTCAGCTCCAGCTTTGGGACTTCCAGATGTGAGTAAACCATTTTTCCTATTTTCCCATGAGAAGCAGGGAATTGCCCTGGGAATACTGGCTCAAGACTTGGGTCCATACCGAAGGGCAGTCGCTTACCTCTCTAAGCAACTAGATGCAACAGCCAAAGGATGGCCAGGTTGCCTCAGAGCTGTAGCAGCAGTTGTGCTGAACATCCAAGAGGCACGCAAGTTTACCCTGGGACAAAAAATGACTGTGCTAGTGTCCCATACAGTGTCCGCAGTACTGGAAGTAAAGGGTGGCCACTGGCTTTCACCGCAGAGTTTCTGAAATACCAGGCCATTATGGTGGAGCAAGATGATGTAGAGATCGTGGTGACTAATATTGTCAACCCAGCTTCTTTTCTCAGTGGAAACCAAGGAGAGGCAGTACACCACAATTGCCTGGAGACCATTGAAGCTACCTACTCCAGCCGCCCGGACTTAAAGGATACCCCCCTGGACGACGCAGAGACCTGGTTCACTGATGGGAGCAGCTACGTTGCTGATGGGAAGCGATATGCTGGATATGCAGTGACCACCTATAGAGAGGTAATCGAGTCTGGACCCTTACCAACAGGCACCTCCGCGCAGAAGGCCGAGATAATTGCCCTGACCCGTGCCTTGGAAAGGGCAAAAGGGAGGAGAATAAACATCTACACAGACTCGAGGTATGCATTCGGAGTTGTACATGCACATGGGGCCATCTGGAAGGAGAGGGGGCTGCTGACCTCACAGGGAAAGAACATCAAACATGCACAAGAAATAATCCAGCTGCTGGAAGCAGTTCAACTGCCTGAAAAGGTAGCAATTATGCACATTAAGGCACACCAAAAAGTGAGCTCAGAATTGGAAGAAGGAAATGAGCTGGCGGATAGAGAGGCAAAAGAAGCAGCAAAAGGGGAGGTAGCTACTGAAGGAGTCCTTATCCCAGACGGACAAATCTCCCTTGAAGGTAAGCCAGAATATAGCAAGAGAGATAGGAAATTAATTGAAGATCAAAAAGGGACATATAGCCAAGAAGGGTGGGCTACCATTGAAAAGAAACTGGTAATCCCTTCCCATTTGTTGTGGTCATTAGTAAGGGAAGAACACCAGAAAACACACTGGGGAATAAATGCCCTATACACATACCTGATTGAGAGGATTGTTGCTAGAAATTTATATGCCACTATTACTCAGGTAACTCGACAGTGTGATCTTTGCCTCCAGACTAATCCCAAAAATATCCCCAGGCCGAAACTTGGTCAGATTGGGAGGGGCCATGGGCCTGGACAACAGTGGCAAATTGACTTTTCAGAACTCCCAAGGAAAGGGGGTATCGATATTTGTTGGTATTGACAGATACATTTTCAGGGTGGCCAGAAGCGTTCCCCACCAGAACTGTCAAAGCTAGAGAGGTGACCAGGGTGTTATTACAAGAGATAATACCGCGCTTTGGAGTTCCAGCCACAATGTCCTCAGATAGAGGATCACATTTCATTTCCAAAATAGTGCAACAAATTAGTAGCCATCTGGGCATAGACTGGAGCTCCACACCCCATACCACCCCCAATCAAGTGGTCAGGTGGAGAAAATGAATCATTTGATTAAACAGCAAATCATAAGACTGGGGCAGGAAGCAAATCTGCCCTGGCCCCAAGCTCTTCCACTAGCACTATTGCGAATTCGAACTAAACCTCGAGCTAAAGAAAAGTTAAGCCCTTTTGAAATACTCTATGGGAGACCATATGGAATACAAAAGGGAATGTCCACCCACATTGGAGAGGTGACATTAGCCACCTACATGGTGGCCTTAAACAAACAGCTCAGAGAAATTGAAAAACATGTGGCAGGAACTCGGAGCCGGGAGTTAGATGGGCCAGTACATAACATACAGCCTGGAGATTATGTATATGTTAAGTCTCTTACAGAAAAAACTTTGGAACCGCAGTGGGAGGGACCGTTCCAAGTGCTTCTCACCACCTTCACTGCAATCAAAATCAAGGAGCAGAACGCCTGGATTCATCACTCCCGGGTGAAGAAGGCCCAGAGACCCCTTGAGGAGTGACTCCAGGAGACAATGAACTGAGACTAAAACTTACTTGGGCAAAATGAGTAAATTGCGGTCGGGAGTAGCTCACGTTTTAGTTTGTAGGATCATTTTGTGTATAATCATGACTGAAGTTTTAGAACTTGAGAGTACCTTTATTCAGAGCAATGTTAAATGGCCTTGGTCCCGGGCGTTTAATCAGTATACTGGATCCATGGGAGAACTTTCTGAGAATTTAAACCTGTCCATTGTGGTAATTCATGGAGATCAGGTATATGAGGGGCAGGAATGGCAGGAACAGAAACTATGGACACTTCAAGGGATTAGAGGAGAAGAAATCAAGGTAGGGTGCCGGATGATAAATGGGACAGCCCATAAGAAACCAAATGAAATTAGTGTCTCAATTTCTCCTGATGAATATGAACGCCAGGAAATCTGTGATAGCCTAAATGAATCAGACTGCTGGTGTAATTTCACCTTAATACAGCCTGTGGAAATAACTTGCCTTTGGGCACAGGAAGATATTGGGCTTTCATTTAAATTCAAAATAGACACTACACCTTTCACCACAGCAGGACCCTACACAGCCCACACCAAAACCCAAATAGTTCAGACCCAACCCAAACCCGAGTTGTATGGAGTTGGCCCCTACGTAGTAAAGAATGTGGGTGAACAACAACTATTGTTCAATCCAGAATGGTCTCTCAAACGTGTGGAGCTGATAATGCAAATTAACATCTCAAAAATCCAACCAGTCTGCTCCTCCTTCCTGAAAACTTCCTTTGAGGGCTGGACAACATGGCTGCAAAAACAGACATACCTCAGGAGCAGAATGAGAAGGGATCTAACTGGCCTATTAGGGACAGGATTAGGAGTTTTGAATGGAATTGATTCAGAGATACTGATGAATAAACTGATCACTGCAGCAGGCAGCCTAACAAAATTGAGGCAACCCTTACAATCATCTCTGTTGGCATTAGGAACTAGCCAGTGGCAGATTTCAAAAGTACTGTCAAAATGGGAAACGACCGGGGACCAAGACCACAGGTTAATAACAGAAGCACTTGGTGCAGTCCAAGACAATGTGTCTTTAGCTCTCAGTTGTATACAAGCACAGTTATGGGTGCAGGCAACAGCAGCTCTGATCATACGGGAAGGGAATGAAGGTAATTTTCCAGCTGAAATTCGGAAGATTGTGTGGGATAATGCTATCGATTTTGAAAGGAAGTTCCAGTCTTGGTGGACTATGGTGAATTTCACCTATGATCCCGTTTATAATGTAGCAACTGCCTTTGTGCTTACCATACGTAATGCCACAGTTTTTGTTATCCATCCCATCATTGCCCTAGGGTTAAACCATGAAAAAACAATACTCTATCCTTCAGAACATAGAGTGTGGGCACGAAAGGTGAATGAAAAGTGGCAGACAGTAAATGTAGAGTCCTGCATTACTAGAGAACAGATGGGATTCATTTGTGAGAGCAACACTATTAATGCTCAGGACGTGTGCCTGGACACTGAACAGAGTATTTGTCACTTTGAAGTTCATCCAGTCACCGACCAGAAAACTGTGCTTGTATATACTGGGAATGGATGTGTGTGTCTGAGGACTGCCTGTGCTGCAGTAAAAGTTGATAGCAATAATGTTGTTCTGTCTAGTAGAAATCATTCTAACTTTTGTATTTGTAATTTTGTTGAGATTACCGGGTGTGATTTTTCGTACTTGGCCCCAGTGACATCCCACCAGCTGATTCAGGCTAATTACACGATGTATCACAGACTACTACCTACCCCTATTGGGATGAACCTTACATTGGTAAAACAATTAATTAAACACCAAGACCTATTGGAAATCTTGAAAGAAATTCAGGAGAGTGGAAAGAAAACATTAATTACTGTCCAACATGATACAAAGGAGATAACCA
Source organism: Zonotrichia leucophrys gambelii (assembly GCF_028769735.1). Classification (NCBI taxonomy): domain Eukaryota; kingdom Metazoa; phylum Chordata; class Aves; order Passeriformes; family Passerellidae; genus Zonotrichia; species Zonotrichia leucophrys. The sequence goes on along the minus strand of NC_088173.1, from coordinate 18,895,338 downwards.
GGGTTCTACAGAGAATAAGACAAGATATGACTCATCACTGGTGGGATGTGATCTTTGGATGGTCACCAACTGCGAATGGAGTCCTTAATAAGTTGTGTCACCCCATTGTAGTTTTATTAATATTAGTTGGGATAAGCTTAGGATTGTCTATTATATTGTTAATTTGGAACTGTAAGATGCTACAACAAATAGCTGTACTCACCTCTTTGTCAAATGCACATGGTAAAGCGCTAAAAGATACTTATTGTCATGGAAATTTTCCTTAAGTAAAAGAATTTACTTATTTCCTAGGAAAGGGGGGAATGAGACAGAGTAATCCATCCTGAACTAGGTAAAGTGTCTAGGAGAGGTGAAGGGTCTGTGGAGCTAAAGCTGAAGGAGAGGCCGCATTCCAGAGACAGCAAGAAGACAGAGAAAGAAAAACAGAAAACCGCGAGGTCAATCTGCCCCCGACCTAGGAATTCCTTCGATAAAGAAGAATTAGTGCTAAATGTCGCGTGGAATGAATATGTATGAACTTAATTTGAAACTGTATGCATATGCATTTGGAAGGGGGATAAAAAGGGGACTCGGAGTCTCCAGGGGCGCGCACGCCTTTTGGGAGGCTTGCGTCCGACGCGCGTCGTAATAAAGGCATACCGGGCTTTACAACTTTTACAAGTTGTGAGGTTTCTTCCTTTCTCCGCAAATCAGGTAGATTTTGAGGAGATTAGAGAAAATCTTTTGAAAATTCATTGATTAGGAGTGCAGCTCCAAACTTTTGAAATATATCCTTTTTATCCCTTACTTTTGGCTTTAGGGAAATAGCTGAATTAATACAAGTGACATGACTGGAGAGAATGCCATGTAAATGAAGGGCTCTTGAATCCAACAGATTATGCTGGTGTGTCTTCCATCATTTCAAGTCTTAAAACCCAGCTAGGATATCCTTCTCAGAGGTAATGAAAATGCATGGCCTTTCTTATAAAGCTGATGATGATTTCCTTTGTCTTTGAAACTTGTGAGTCCCTGGGATTCTTGTTCACAATATGCAAGCATGACTGATAGCCACAGAGTTTGAACCATCTGTGCATGTTGCTTTCTAAAAGCCCTCTCTTCACATCTATTATGTGGGAACTAATCTAACATCTATGGCTTATCACAGACTTGCTAGGGTAATAAGCAAGAATAGCTCAATAAAAAGAGATAAAAAGATACAAATGGGAAACATTATGCCAATTAGGAGGCAGAAAGAAATAACACATTTATTCATTTGGCATAACTGCTGTTACTTGAAGATAAAGCCAATATTATATTCCAGATAGTTACCCTTCTGAGTTACATCACCCTAAAATTAGTGCTGCTCTCCTAAAGGGATGCTGGCTGCTTTAAATGAAAAAGAGTTCGGGTCAGACTTGCCACTAGCCAGAGATTAGTTATTGATGGGATTGTGTGTGATGTGACCAACAACAAATGCAGACAATAAGGTAATAGCATATCTGTAAAGGATAAAAAAAAGTATGGTGGCAATTGTAAGAAAATAATTGTCTTTAATTACTGGAAAATTGTGTCACCTGGGGCCCCTATGGATTAGAAACATCTTTAAAAAGAGATGAACAAAGAAATCCAGGAAAGAAAAAAAGCAGAGATGCAAACGTGTTGGTTAATTCTAAAAAATCAAGGCAGTTTTCTATTTGCTTGGGTGATAAAGTGATTTTTCTTAGGCATTACTAAAAAGCTTTTAGCTGTTTGTTTTCTTGTTGGTGGGTTGCCTAAAATGTCTACAATGTACCTGTACTAAGACAGTAACTCTGGCCAGTCTTCCTCACAAATACAGAAACTAGCTTATTTTCTTATTAAGTAACATCTTCCAAGTTCTTGGAACTATGTTGAAAATAAGATTTCATATAATCTACCAAGAAAACTGAAGTGGTCTTTCCATTCCTCTACTTTATTAGTAGTTTTTGTGGAGATACAGATACTCAGAGAGTTTATTAAATTATGCATCCCATATAAGGCAATAAAATAATTTGATATTGTCAGAAGTACTTTATCTACCTCTGTTAATGCTTGATTTATTGGATGAAACTGCAAGAAAGTATTTTAAGTTTATTATTAGCCAAATGTAGAAAAAGGTCAAAGTTCTGTGTACATCAAGGAACAGAAACACTTTGATGTTAATTTTTCCCAGACCATATTACAGCATATCTACTTGTTATGACAATCCAGATCTGATATATTATAATTTCAAAGTAAAAAGAAAATATAATTCTGAAGGTATTCTCCACATTCTATACATCTATAGGTAATCTTCTAGCTGTAGCCAGATTTGTTAACATGTTTCTGGGATATTAATTCTTGAAAAGAATAAGCAAGGCCTTATTCTCTCCTTGTGACTTCTGTGCTTTGCAGGGTTGTGCAATAGTTTCCATATTCATTAGAAGAAAAGTGAGGTACAGCATGGTATTCCTGGGAACAGTATTAGAAGAATGAAAATGCATGTTTCTTTGCATTTTTATTCAGAGTAATTACAGTTCAAACACTGCAACTGTTCCACAATGTCCCCTCTTCACTTACGTACACTCTCCCTTCACAACCACCTCTGACTGAATAACAAGGAGTAGTTCCTTTAGTACTGCCACATGCCTTGGCAAACCAGAGATTTTCTACTACAGGTACCGAGTAATTATTCACAAACTGAAGGAAAAAACCAGCAATCAGAATACCTTTTACAAATTAGAGAATACCCTTGCAAATTGCAATGGACCTCAGTTTATTTGTAATCATAGCCTCATTTTATTGGATCAGTTTTAATTTTTTAACATAGTTACATGAGCTTTACCTGACAAAACTTCAGTAGAATTAAATACTAATCCTCAAATCATTAAAACCAGATGCCATACAGAAGGACAAGAATGGAAGTGACCCATGAGACAATCCCAACATAAGATTTTGGAGGAATGTATCAGTTGATATTAATAGTGAGAAGTAATAGTGGCTAAGACCACCTCAAGTCCAACTTTCTAAGTAAATGATTTCTGTTTCCCAACTCAAATGGAAAACAAAAGTCAGAACAAAAATCAATTTAAATCTAACAAACTCATGGATTTTACAGGAAATAGAACATTTTTGGGTATTTTAAATGTTTCTGAATTGAATGCATTTTGTAATGCAATGTCCAGTCAAAAAAAAATTAGGCAAATTGTTTTTTACTTTCATTTTCAGTCTTTTTTTTTTAGCTGAAAAGATGTAAGGAAACATCCACTGTATTGTGCTTGCTTATAAAGTGTTCTGATGAAATCCAAATGTTAATAACTATTTTCTGGAGATGATTTTTATTACTGCAAGAGCTCTATTTAGCTTTTTCACAAAGATTCTTTTATAAGGTCAGCCAGTCTCTTGAAGGCCTGCAATGAAAAATATGGTTCACATTTATATTTCAGCATTACATGAATAGGGAACACGTCAAACCTGTAAAGCTACTGAAACTGCCCTAACCATATAGAATCAATATTTTATAATGCAAAGTTCTGCTGATATTCTTTCTTTTCCTTTTATAAAATCATGTATGGGGTTTAACTGCAAAAAGCTTCCAATTCTCTGATAGGAAATAAAAGGCAGAGATTTCTGAAACGGAAAAATGCATATATTGATGTTCAAAGGTTATTTGGAGGTCAGATATAACTTCTAACAAACTAGTGATGCCTAAAAGAGGATCTCTTTTAACTTAGTATTACTGCCCAGGGACTCCAAAAGTGAAAAAAGGGAAGAACAGTTGAGTGGGGAAGTATCTAAAAATACAGCTTGACTGTCAATAGCATGGTTATGAATTACTTTAACAATAAAAAAGGAAAAAATAGAAGAAATATAGAAGACCTACACTGGCAATAGAAGCAGTTATCTGTTACAAGCCTTCATAATGGCATGAAAGTACAACTACAAATACTGGACTCTTTCAAGCACCCCAATCAAATCAGCATTAAATCCGCACAAATAAATGTCTCCTATCTTTTCTCCCACTGATTTTATAGATAGAGCCAAATAACATCAAAAATGCTCCTAACGCACATAAAAGATTAGTTCCTGATAATAGTATCAGGAATAATAATAAAGAAATAAAAAATAAACAAAATAAATAAAATAATAAATAGTAAAATTATGCTTGTATGTAAATTGTATGAAAGAAAACAATAGTCTTTCTTACAAAGAATTTTCAACACACACACAAAAAAAGAACAGAGGTAATTCAATCACAGAATGTTGGGAATCCAAAGTCTTAAAGATACAGGATGCCTGCTAATACGTAAGCAAATACTCTGGCCTCAGTAAAGCATTTATAAATAATGTCTGGGAGGTTCAACTGTGAGACACTGTATGTATGAGATACACAGAAAAATTCGGTATCTTGCAGATTATTTGGATGAGTATCTTGCTTAAGGAACAGTTAATACTGCTGTGAAAGTACTGCTTAATCACCTACAGACTAAAACCTCTAACATTTAAGAAAAAATATAAGGAGAAGGATGTAAAAAATAAAGGAGCATTACTGTGTGAGAAACTGTCTTGATAAGAATGTAAAGGAAAGAAAATCTCACCAGATCCATCTGGGCAGGAGAAGGTAGAGAGAAGGAGGCTCTGACATAAGAACTAGGCTCTGAACTATCAATATTGAATGCTCCTCCAGGAACCAGTAATACCTATGAAAAAGTGATTAACACATAGTTATTACCACTTCTATATTTTTAAAACACTATGTTGAATTAAATTTGAGAAAGCTCAGTGCTTACAGACTTGTGTGAACATGGTGTAATATATTCCTTTTTTCAAAATGAGAATACAAAAATATGCAATCTGTAACCAGACTTTTCATAATAAAACCAAGGGGTCTTTGGTTTTGGTTACCAGGTCTTGTTCATATCATCACAATGCTTAGAGGCACCTGGGGTGTAGCTTACTCAGTGCTGGATCTTACAAATTGGAGAAATAAACCCAAACTTAATTTCTGTCATTAAAAAAATTTAGTCAGCAGCCATGATATATTTAGGTATATATATTAATATTATATATATGTCATACATAATGACATTGTACCATATGTTCTATTGATTTCAATTTAAGTAAACTGATAAAATATCAGCATCTGAATGGAGTCATGAAAATATTTTGTTAGTCAATAACTATGCTGCAGTGCCTGACTTGCAGACTTAATAATGGTGCACAGCAAGTCCCCCTGCTTTATTATGTGTGCACATATGGAAAGATACAGATATTTTATCCCTCCCTTTTTTTGTTTTAAGATCACAAGTCATTAAATCATGTCATACTTCTTTCTTCAAAGCCTTTTCCATTATCAGCTGCTGTGTATCAGAAATACCCTTAATTTTGATCCATAAGAACATGCCAGCAGCAGGAGGGTACCATTCTGCCAAGTCTAGAGAAAGAGAGAGAGAGAAAATGGAATCAAGGAAGAAACTTATGCCCCACTTCTAATGGATACATCATAGATTCAATGATGTTTTAGATTTGCTGATACAAACATTATTATCACTATTGCTATAGCGATTTTTTTGTATCTTCTTCTAAATTAAGGTCACTATTTTTGAGATTTTTTGAAGACAGATATTTTAAATATCGAAAGTATGAGAACATAATGAAGTGAAATACAAGCTCTTTGTAAAATTGCTTTAAATAGTAATGTGGTGAGCTTTTTTTCATCACCATCTATTTCCCTGTCCTACCAGAAAGCACAAAAATGCAGCAATAGAGTATTTGTCCTAAGCTTAATATTTAATGCAATTGATTGCTTATAGTGCTTATCTGTCACTTCAGTCAAGAGATGAACGTCAGTGATTTTTCTTGAGCACAAAGATGATAAATAGCTAGCAAAAAAATGTAAGTTATTATCTGTGTTGCACTCTGACCTTTTAACCACTTGTCAGCAGCAGTGAGCATTGCATCCCGCTGGATCCTGTAGAAGTCCACCACTCTGAAAGCAAATTATCAATTCAAAGTCATGAACTCATATCCTTCAGGGTCTATTTGTTTCTGGAGGCAGAAACAAAGCTTTCCTACTTGAACAACTCAAGTGAACAAGCACATTTAATAGAAATATAAGCATATCCTAGGTGGGCACAACAGAGTATACTGTGTATATAAAACTTTGTATATGTATCCAAGAAGTCTTTGCTGCTTCACTGCGCCTCCAACAGAGCACTGATCAACCAGACAGAGGAAGTGCCTGTGTGGCTGTTTCTTCAGCTTTACACATATTACAAATACCTTTTATATACTACATCCAATCTGTCTATTATAGCAGTGGATAGAAATCCTGTTAACAGTATTTACTGCACAAAGCACACACACTGAAGAAAATTAGGGACTTTAACATATGCAAAAGCACAGACTTAATATTTGTGCATTTGGGTTGAATTTGTGTAACAGGTACTCATAGAAATTACATTTAACAAGGTAAAAAGCAAATTATATGATGAACCTGTCACAGCTATTTGACAGCTTCCCCTTTCTAAGCTTTTGGACATATCTCCTTCATACTTCAAGTAAAACTTTCAAATAATATAATCTCTTACTGGGAAAAATGACCCTAACCCAGGTTTCACCATGGACAAGTCACATGCAGTGGCTTTTGTCAACATAAAATGACACAGCTGTGCAATAGAAGGCACAAGAGAAATGCCTGATACTGAGTTCATAATTCAAATGCAAATGTGTTCCCATTTCTTGAGAAAACATCCTTAGTAATTTGCATACTTTACATAATTTTACATTTGTAATTTTAAAAATACTTTCTGAACCAATACTTTTGATTTATGGATGTATTTTATTACATCTGATACACAAACACCAATACCTCCAGAAACTTAAACAGCTTTGGGGCTCAGTATATCTATTGCTACATTCTATATGAGAGAGTAAATCTCCTTTGTGCAGCTTTTACCAAAATTGCAAATCCTGTTACCATTTAAATTACATGTTGAAAACACAACAATTACTAAAGTGAAACATTCCCAAAGAAAGTAGCTGCTCCAAAAAAAACCAATCTTCTACTCCAAAGCCTGATCTAACACCTCACCCTTGTACAAGTGAAATCAGCTGGAAGAGATTGCAGTCAGCTGTGAGGCTTCATCAGTAAGGTTATAAAGTACTGCAGCTGCCTCACTACAGCCCTGTTTTCATTTGTTTAAGTGGAAGAACAGCCTCCAAGCTTGATCAAGGCTGCCTTTTGACCTACAACAAAGAGGTAAGTGAAGAGATGCATTTGGGATTTATTTTTTGGGAACTACTGAAAGTTGAGCTAAAGTGTGGTCCAAGTTCCTAGGTGAGATTTCTCTTTATGCTCCTAAATCTTAAAACAAAGCAATGCTAAGGCTGATGCGTCTGGTTTGATTCTTTTTTCCCAAATATTGCTGTTAACAGTATGAACATCAAGGGGACACAAGTGGCTGTTACAGTGAGATATAAGAACTTCTTGCATGTTTTGCTCATTTTGCTGTCACAGGCCTTTGCAGAATGTAGCACACTCCTACTGAAGTGAGAAATTTGTGGCTCTAATGATATCCAAGTAGAGTGTATAAAATGAGGTACTGACTGTCAAGAGAAACTATGCTCTCCTGCATAGTAAATGAAAACTAAATGTGTGTCAGTCAGTATGCAAGAAATGTCTTGTGAGTCAGATGGTAGCCCAGTGCTCTTTAACAGTGAGAGGCAATGTTCAGGCAATGTTTACTGTGTGTAGATAAACTTCACTGTTTTTCCATCAGTATCCCCAGTCAGGAGATCAAGGATGGCAAGAGTGTAAATTCCTGCTAACTTAGTGAACTCCCTTTATAAAGGCTATGCTGACTCTTTCACAATAGATCCTGTGCTCAGAGATCTCAGCTTTTGCTATAGACCCTAACACTTTAGCAGGGATCCAAACTTTTTTCACTGGCTTGATGCTTCCAGGATCCTCTCAAGCTCCCTTCAGGTAGGAGCTGCATGATATCTGTGCCAATGGACTGGTGGATTGTCTGCCTGGAGTAGGAGGTGACATGCCCTGACCTGCCTGTCTGCAACCTCACACTGTGTCTCTTCAGGGCTCTTGGTGAACCCAGCAGTCTCGATGATCTGTCTTGCCTACTTGGCCTAATACTGGTGCAGCTCCTCCGACTTTTTTGCTACAAACAATGTTTGCTGTAGGCAACAAGTAGCAGAATGACAGATGATGAAATTCAGCATAGGACATAACCCTACCTGTCTATGTGCTCCAAGAAACCCTTTTGTCCCCATTGCTGAAGGAGCTGTGATATCATAATCTAAAGAAATAAAACACATCATCAATACCATGTTTTAAGCAGGACTGTTCCACAATCATCAAAAGATCCATGGCCAGATGCACTATTCAACATTCCCCAGACATGAAATTGCATGCGGTGTCTCTGGGAGCCCTAATAAACAGAGGTGCCAAGGTTATTATTGTCCATGTTACTGGTGTCTCCAAGGACCATGGCACTGGTATTTGGAAGCTGGGGTGGGGGGAAGGGAAAAATGGATGGAGAGGTAAATATGGTACATGGGGAGAAAGAGGAAGGCAATGTATATTGCCTTACCTTCCTGTCCACATCGGCCTCTCCACTTTAACAGGGACGAACTAATGGAGCTGGAAGATGGAAGCCGTATTTAGATGTGTTCACTGTCTCCTTTCCTTAGTACTAACCATAAAGGGGCTGTAGTTGTCAGCTTGCTTTGAAATGTCTTTGTGGGCTGCCAGTATTGTTTTAATTGAAAAGTAGAATAAAAAATAAAAAATGAGTGTTTCTTCCATACTGTGCTTTACATTAAGGTTTTTCAAAAGAACCTACCAGGAAGAGATAAAGTATTTCAAAACTTGATTCTTGAAATTTGAGGGTTAAGGGATATCAGCTGAACTATCCATGCACTGGGACAACCCTCTAGCTCTGGTTCTATGATGGTCTCTCTTCCTTTGGCAGAATTGACAATGCATGTGCATAAACAAAACTGTAAAAGTGCAGAGCAATTATGAAAGTACAAAGCTGTTTGCTTGCAGTTTCTTGTAACTTAGGATATGTTGTCTTCTCTAAATACAATTCATCTGGTGGCTTGGTACTTGCCTGTGTGAAAGTGCTGGTGTGCATTGTTGACACCTGAATGTGTAGAACAACTCTGTCAATGAGAGGCTTGGGACCCGTCAGAAAACCAATTCTTAAACTGGAACCAAACAAACAAAAAGTTACCACAGAAATGCAATGTGCTAATACTTTTCTGAGTTATATGTGGGAAAACATGCAACAATTTCATTGATAGTGTATGGATCTCTTATGCATTCAAATTTATCTGTATCTTAATACTGCCCTCAGGTTATACAATTTAGAAGCTGAGTATCAAAGTAATGAAATAAAAACATTTAAGAAGTTTTAATGCTTATAGTAGCTTCTTAGTTATGAGGCTTCAGGACAAAATCTATGTTTAGAAGCTATCTTCTGCAACCACAAAGATAACATGAATCAAAGGGAAAGAAAGACAAGTTTTCCCATAATAAAAGATCATGAATGCTCAGGCTTTATGACAAACAGGTAAGTGGCAAATTGCTTTATTCTTTCACTCCCTTTCAGTACTGCAGAAGGAATGGAATATAGATTGATAAACTAGATGGTTCCTTATGATTCAATTCTTATTACCCATCTTTACAGATTGGCTGAAGTTTTTATTTGAAGAAAAATGGAGCCTGTAAACTCATACATGTCTTTGGAAAAGATAATACTGTGTCATGCCATTTTGTGGTGTCAATTCTGAAAATGCAATCACACCCAGCATTATGTTGTCTCCTCACTTTCTCTAGGATGGGTTATAATCCACTGTCTGCCAATGCAGACTTCACATTATTTTTTTTATATCTATTAGGTTAACAGACAAAAGCAAGCTAAAAATCAAATACATCGACTTGTGTGAAATGGAAAACAGCCAAGTTGGTTCTTTTTCTGGCAGGTGGAAACAACCTGAAAGAACTGGAAAGCTAGATATCAGTACAACCCTATGAACAGTTTGTTAAGAATTATAGTTTCTTTTCTGTGTAACAAGTTCAGGGAGTTTGCAGGAATACTAAGCTACAGATGAAAAGGGAAATGGAAAAAAAAAAGAGCGAAAAGCTCCTAAGATTTCCAGGAACAGAGCTGGAATCCAGCATCTTTCTGCATAGATTGTGCCTACAAGAATGGGCTGCCTGGGGGGAGAGGCTTAGCTATCTGCTTCAGAAGAGAAACAGAACCTGGAGTAAAATGACTGCCAAGAGATGACATGAAAAGTGAGAAGAGTGCAAAAAGCCGTTGATTCTGAAGCTCATTCCAGAAGTGGATAGTTAGTAAATGAGAAAACACCATGGCATGTCTCATCACTTCATATGAAGCCTTGCATCTTAAGTGAATAGGCAATGCTAAGTGGTCTGCAGCTGGCCTTACCCAGATGAGAGAATTTTAGAGAAAGAGTCGGTCCTGATAACTCGGCCATCCACATCCATTGAGAGGAAAGTTGGAGCCCATGGCTTGGAATAAAGAATAAAAAACAAAATTCAAGGATTTTTGCTAGTAAGGATTATAATGGAATTATTTTCTTTACTAGGAAGACACAATTAATTTCTCAAATGTGTGTGCCAAGGAAAACATTTCAGTAACTTGCTAACAAGTGAGTGCTTAGCCTAGCTTTCTGAGATGTGATTACAGTATTCTGTGAACATCTTCAAGAAATCAGCTTTGTTATTTTTTGATGATTGCTTAGCCCACTGTTCAGCACACAAGTGTTCAGTTTAAGAATTGGTATGATGCCATAAGAAGGAGAGAGAAATGATGATTTTTCTGCCAAGATTTCTTGTGGCGTAAAGAGGTATTGCAATTTCTAAAATGGAGCCTTGTAGCATTTTGCTTTGCTATATTAAAAAGTGAAATCAGAAGATAGGACCAAATTGTGAAGATCTGAATCCAGCATACCTTTTATTTATCATGATTCTGTTTTTACACCTTTTTCCCTTCATTTTCTTACAAAGCTTCACAATACTATTCAATAAGTGTGGCAGTTTTATTGCCTCCTTCCATAAAAACATATTTCAAAAGAGAAAATGCTGACCTTTATCTTCTACCAATGTTTTAGTGCTTTTTAAGACCCATTTTGATTTCTGACGTTAGGTGCTTTTAAAGACTTGAGGAACTGCAGATTCACATATGAAATTTGCAGAAAATTTACAGGAAGGGAAGCTGCCTATCCAGTGCCATTATATGTGGTACCTGGGAGAACTCCCAGATTCTCCAAAAGGCAAAGGGATATAGTAGGTGCAGAGTATGCTGTCTTCTGCTGAATGAAAGAAGAGATGGGGAGAAAGGAACATTAAGAGGGTGAAATTTTCAAAGTGCTGCTTCAGTGACATACTTGCTTTGCTCTGAATGCAAAGTCTTCATCATTTTCTGATTACTGAAAAATTCTATCCTGTATGAGGCTTGAGGAATTTGAACCACTAATTACCAGGGTATAAAATATCACAAAGGGGAAAATTACTGAAAGGAGCACAGACTGTCAGGCCTACAACTGCCTTGGTAGGACGTGAAGAAGAGGCATGCAGGAAGGTTCAGGGCTCAAACCTTAGTTCTCTTGTGAAACCTTAGTTTCTCCCCAGAAAATAAGGTGTTATAAGGATTATGAAAGAAAAATTACCTTTTCAAATTGAAGAAAGTAGTAAGGATCATCTTCTATTATGAGAAAATCATATTTTCTTGCAAGCTGAATAAGTTAATAAAAAGTAACAAAAGAAATAAGAGTTAAAGATGCTGCAAATTCAGTCTGGTGGATTTTTTTTTAACCAGCATCATATTATGATTCTATTGATTGGCCATTCATTATCTAGAAGCTCCCATGATAAGAAGCCTTCAAGTACCCAAGTTAGATATCAAAAAATTGTAAGAGTAATCATGGTACGTATAGTACACAGACCCTTGTATGCAACTGAAGCTCTGTTCCATGTGGCATTCAAACCGTGCGGGCAACATGCAGTAAGTCCTTTTAGAAGCCCATGGCAAGGTACCAGCTGCCAGTGGGCTACCATTGAAAAACAATTTACCTAAGGCATAGTCTGCCTCTGAAGAGCTGCTGTGGAAGAGATTCTGCTAGAAGCAGTTCTAGGAGGACTGTTTGCTGGACCAATAATGGGCCTGAATAGCAAACATAGGATATCTTCAACTGAAACAAGACTGATATTTATCTATTTCCACCTACAAGGTTCACAAGAACACAGTTCCATACCTGGTAAATCTCCTTTTTGCGCTCTGTGGTCAGCGAGTTGCCAGTTGGGTTGCATCCATTTGGAATAGTGTACAGGAATTTGGGGAGGTGATTGCTACAATTTTTTACATCCTCTGGGCTCCAAGCAGACAGAATTTCTTTTAAAGCTTTTGGAATAATGCCGTGTTGGTCACTAGGAATATTAATTATATTACAACCCAAAGGTCTCAACTGTTGATAGAAAGAACAAAACTGTCATAATTGTGTAATTCAAAGGCCTTCCTTTTGTCATTGTCACCATAACATTTCATCAATACAAAGTCTTTCTTTTTGATTTTATAGACATTTCAAGCTCCATTTGCTCATGAGTCCAATAAAAGTTTGCCTGAATTTGCTGTAAGGCTTGTGACACTTACCACATTTTTTTTATTATATTACTCTTATTATATTATATACTCTTTATTATATTACTCTTTATTTGTTCTAGTAAACCAACTCAGAGGAAATGGGTAACTCCTATGTTCAATTGCTGCTCTTTTCTAGGAAATCAGGTTTGGTTTTTCAAGTGAAAAGGGAGTTTGTGAATCTGAACTGCTCTCACCACAGACAGTTAGGGTCATAGCACCTTTGTTTCCTACTGACAATATACACTCTACTTTGGTGGAAATGTCAGAGCTTTAAGCTACTCTTCCCTGACAAAGGGCAAGGCATCTGTTCTCTAAATAGATAAATTCAGCAATAAAAAGGAGAATGAAATGATGCTACTGCAGTGACATGTTGACAGCAGCATGAAAAAATATAGGTAAAATACCAATGAAAAAGCTTGCAGTCCCTCCTCTGTGGAATTTCAATTTCTACCATGTAGTGCTCTGCATTTTTAAGTAAAACTGCAAACTGCTGCATTGTCAAAATACATTCCTAAAAAAGTACAGCTGATTAGACTATATATTCAAATATAGGACAGTAAGCAATAACAAATTTTTTTGATGCAAGGGGGGACAACTGAATTTGTGGTCTATTTATTCTAACCCTTCTTGAAACTCTTATGCATTTTGAGGCATTTAATTTTATATTGATTAAACTACTTTTCAGAAGTAAACTTTGCTGCTTTTGTACAGTTCTCCCTAATTCATATCTTTGTACTCATATATGGCTGCTTCAGGCCTATTCCAATATTACACTATTTATATCTCTTGTATACTCTGATCATTAAATACTTCAGGTAAACATGCTGACATGTTAACACACTCACTTGTTATAAATTTAATTCAACTAAACTAGGTCCTGATGGCTTTCTTTCCAGTCCCATATGTGATCCTAGCCCTGGAATGAACTAGTGTTTGGAAGAGGAATTTCAAATAGCTTTCACAGAACTTTTAGTAGTTCCTTCAAACCTTCTATGAATTAATATTTATGAACTTAACTAGTTGGACACTAAAATCTTGAGTCTTAGATATGTTTTTATGGCAAATACAGACAGTGCTTGTAAGACTGCAGATCAGGCATTAAACTACTGTTTAGTTCAAATGTAACCTTGACAATGTTTTGTAGCTAAGGAATACTTACAGCTGCTAGTGTCCCCGAGTATGTGGGTGCATCCAAAAGGATGTTGTCTCCAGGATTAATGAGCATTTCAAACACCTGCAAAAGAAAATATTCTGTTTTAAAGATTGGTCAGTTATTATACATGTGCTTTGTACTTTTGACTTCTTAGTGGGGTTAAAAACCTTAATTAGATACTAGTAATTCCCCAACCATATCAATATCTTGTCTGTGAGAAAGACAATGAATGCATGAAAAATCTGCTTTAGAGCCAAATTAAGATCAGTTACCAACTTGACATGGAAAGAGAGTGCTCTGAAGCACCCTTTCTACTGTATAAATTATAGAAAGAAACAAGTAAACAGCAGTGAGAGTGGACTGGAAAGGGTAATTATTTCAGCAAGTAAAAACCCCAAAAAATTAGGAAGTAAAAATGAGAAGAAACATTTAAAATAGAATTATGGTAAAGCCTCTATGCATTTATTATTGCACTACTTGAGTAACATGATATGTTATCTTATTGCATGTCTTCTGCACAGGCTCTTTGGTCACCTGAACTTTCATGCAGTCCTGACAGTCTAGAATGCCACTCCAATTTTATTGCATTTCCCTTATCTTGTGCATAAACCCAGAGTAATTCATATCTATGGAGAAAGAGTACATGAAACAGTACCCTGCACACAGTTACAGAGAGCACCTAATGCTGAATATAGCTGAAGTGATGGAAGAATAAACATCTCTCTGAATGAAATGCTTCTAACATATGAGTCTTTTGGTCTTACTTTACACAAGCCTTCCTGGCTGCCAGTTGTGACACACACTTCCATCTGTCCTTGCTCAGGGCTGTAATTGGCTGTGGGGGGATCGTGTAAGTTCCGCTGGAAATCCTTCAGCCAAGACAACAGCTCTGGGATGCTGAAATGTGAATAAGAAGGCATATCTCAGACCTTATACAGGCCAAAGCTAGTCTGTTCCTCTAAACCCCTGCCAAATCTAGCATGCAGTCCTGAGTTTAGTTTCAACTGTCACACAGATACACTTAAATGCAATTGCTATGACTGCTTTTTCAAATTTAGAAAATGAAATAATTTAGAAATAATTTAGAAATAATTTCTGCCTTTGGTCCATACACCAAATTATCATAGTGAAATCTGGGCAGAAATTATTTGCCAAGGATGAAACAAGGTGGAGGCTGAACAATACCGACTCCCAGAAATGATCATTCTGTACTCAAATCTGGCAGTGAGCCAAAGTTCTTAATGCTGCTTGTAACCTGCTGCAGATTACAAGGATTTCCAAAACACGTTTTCAAAAAAAAATCTTAAGATCTTGTAGGATGTTCACAAATGGCTGGTTCATTTAAATGTTAAGGAAAGTTTTAACTGATGCCCCATGTATCTCTGTAGGTACCCCAGTCTTTTTGCAAACCTGTCCTCACCTGACTCAGTGCTGTCTGCCGAGAAGTCTACATGAGCACTGAAGCAATATAATGATATGGAATATAATGATTTGCAATTTTTGTACCAAAGATGACAATTCTATAAATACCTCCACTCAACTACCACAAGTTCTACACGCTGACTTTAGTATATGGTGCCAAATGAAAATAAATACTCCAAAACATAGAAACGATGTGTTGTAATGCAGTATTTTTTAAATAAAATCTGATTTGGGTGTCTGGATTTTCAAACACAAATAGTTGGAAATGCTTTGGCCTGAGAAATACTAGGATTAGGGTTTTAAGTGGATTTTTTTTTTCTTTTTACATAACTCATTGCAAGATTTTCCACTGGAACTCAAATGTAAATAGTGAGGCAAATTGAAAAAAAAACCCCATGGGTTTTGGGAATAACCTATTTTTTGAAAAAAAGGGCTTTATGAGCAGGTTTTAAAAACACAGGTGACTTAATGCAATAATAAAGGATATTATGATGCTTAGCTTCTGGTATCTTGAAGTGCAAGCAGCTGTGACAGATACCCTGCTGAGGCTGAGTACTGGAGAGCTCTCTTCATCAGATCTTCCCCAATCTCAATAGGTGTTCCATGTCCAATGTCAACTGTTGCCCTCTTAAATGGAAAGACATTAGGATTTGGTGCCCCTCCAGCCAGAGAGATAAGAGATGGAGGAGACTTCTGCATCAATTCAGCTAGAGTAAAAGGAAAACACCTTGGTTACAATTTGATTATTACAATGGTGATCATTTCCTTTAATCAATATCTAATAATGGCCCAGAAAACATCTTCTATTTTTCAGTTTACTTGTTTAACTATCATGAATTCAAAAGGATAACTCCTTAAAGTTAGCTTTCTGCTTGGATTAAATAGGTGTTTGGGGGCCCCAGGAGGGAGATACTGCTAGGACAGACTAAAACAAAAAATAATTTTAAGTTAAAAAAGCTATTTGTAATTTATTTTGAAACAATCTGGACAGCTCTGTTACAAAAACTGTCATGACTGATGTCTTCTGAGCTTCAAGAATTTAAAATCTAAATGATCTTCTGTTTAGACTGACTTGAAATGAATGGTTTTGTTTTTTGTTCTGTTTTTCATTCAGTCTCACTTCAGCTATCTGTCAGCTATACTGACAGATGATTTTAGCTTTTCTATAAGGGAATGGAAATGTTTCTAGCAGCCCAGTTTTAGTGGCAGAGGTACTGTGTAAGTAATTTGCTATGAAGAAAATCTTAATTCCTGCTTTTAAGTCACAGTTTCACAATCATTCAGATCCAATCTATGCAGTGCAGACCAGACCTTAATCCAGCAAGGGCACTTGATTGCATTAAATCTAAGAATTCCCAATATGGCATTCATGCTGGCTCGACAGTTTTACATCAGATATGAGAGGACAGATGACACCAGATCTGGCTTAAAAGTGGCCTGTTACAGAGTTTATTTCCCAGTACTTATTAGCAGACTTGAACATAGGAGTTAATTCTTATCAGTTATTTCACCAATTTGTGTTTTGCCTGTGACTTTTGGCCTGGTAAAGAGAGATTTACTTTGTCATCAAAACTGCAGGCTCAGTATGTCTATCTACAGGAACTGTGCTGCTTAATACTTCTGTTATGATGCATATTAACGTACCACTTGAAAAAGAGGCTGCCTAGAGTGAATTACATGATTTTGCTGTACCTGTGTGAAGCATTTTAAGCAGAACAGCAAACGCCAGCCCCTTACCAAGAGGGGAAATTGACCCCTGAAGGCTTAACTAGTGATGTATGTCTCATGCTTGGATTCTGTCAGGTCTCTGTGGGTTTCAGCTGAGTAAACAAGCAGGCAGTTAAGCTCTTCCATCTGTCACATGGAAGACAATGTAATGTTGTAGCCTAAAGATAGATTAATATGGAAAAGGGAAGTGTAGTAATACTGGGTGGGTGGGGGTGCTGAGGCATTTATAGACATGAACAGGATACAGTAAAATGAAGTGGAAAGAAACCTGCAGGGACTGAATTTCAAGTCACTAGCAGTTGCCTGTTCCTGGACATACAACATAAACTCAGTTGCAAACTGTGCCAAAAGCCTGCGTTCAGAGACAGTAGCAGAGACTTTGGAGACACTTGTAAAAGCGATAATTCTAACTCATCTGTCTGGATGGGATTCTGAAATGGTTCAAGGCTATTCACCTTCTTTTTCTTTATACTTGCTTGGCATCTCTGCTTGACAAAAGTGAAGTTGCTTTGTCATCTTACAGCATGGTTTTCTTTCAAACCTTTGAAGTCTTAAGCCATGATACCCCAGCACAGACCAGAACATAGAATGGTACTATCAGAGAAACTGGGAGGAAGGGACATGTACTCACTCAGCAGTCTTATTGGAGATGCTTTTCTTGCTGCACTCACAGTGGTGATGAACCTAGAGTAATTCATATCTATGGAGAAAGAATAATTAGTTGGACATGAAGCTAGAAAAGGGAATAAGAACTGCAGTGTGCTTTTAGTATGTGCATCTCCCACAAATAATACTTTTGATCTGGGTAATTTGTGGTATGCCAGTGAGCAGGAAAAATCCTCTTTCCCCTCCCTTTACTGTCAGCTCTGGAGTTTTAATGGCAAATTACAAATCTGAAGATTTGATGGATCTTAAACAACCACCAGCTCATTTTTAGTTAATGAGAAGCCAGCTTTATTTAGCTCTATTAAGCACTGCATTTGAAGTGCTTTTAGGATTGCAAGCCATCATTATAAGTCACAACACTTGTCAAGTTAGAGGTGGGGTATTTTTTTGGAAAGGATAATTAAGAACGTCTTTCAAATGCATCTGATGAGTGTTTTCCTCCTTTTCCCTGGTGCCCATAGAGTTCGCTATCTAGTGAACTGCAGTCCGGCAGGAAGCACGATGGCCTGGAAACGCCACAAGAAGGAATCTCCTGTGAAGGGACAGCAGGCAGGGAAATGAAATGGAAGGCCACAGCAACACGCATGTGCCGCCAGTTACCAGAAACGATCTACCGAGTAAGGCCGCTTTGAACAAACACATCTCGTGTTTCCCAAAACCGCCTCCCGAACTCCGCTTCCCCCGCTGCCCGGCACGGGCGCGCTGCTGCCCGTGCACAAGGGCGGGCTGGGGCTGTGCTCTCAGGGACAGCTGAGCGCCGCTTCGCCGCCATGCCGAGACACCCCTGCTGCCTGCCCACCCCCAGCTCCCCGGAGGGGGCACCGAGCCCCCGGGGCCATCCCGAGCTCACGGCCGGTGCCGCCCCACTGTGTGGAGGGTTCGGCGGCGGCTGCGGGCACCTACCGGCGGAGGGCAAGGAGCCGGCGGCCGGACAGGGGGCAGCGGCGGCCCCTCTGTGGGCATAGGCCAGATTAGCCCCGCTGTGGGCGTGTGCCGGGCCGGCCCCGCTGTGGGCGTGTGCTGGGTTGGCCCCACTGTGGGCACGGGCCGTGCGCCGGGCCGGCCCCGCTGCGGGGCGCTGAGCGGACACGGGGCCCTGGCCTGCGCTGCCGGCTGCAGCGATTGGCGGCGCGGGCCCGAAAGCGGTCGGTCCGTGAGAATGCCCTAAAACGAGCGGCTTCCTCACCGGCTCCGTCTGTGTAGTGCCAGCGAAGCGAGGGCAGGAGCCCGATAGTGCGGGGAGAGGCGGGGGCAGCGGGCAGGGGGCACTGCCGGGGGCTGGGCAGCCCCGGGTGCGGCCAGGACCCGGCCGGCAGCGGCGGGGTGAAGCAGGAGCTGGCAGTGAGGGAAACGGAGGAGAATCACAGAATGGTTTGGCTTAGAAGGGACCTTTAAGATGATCTAGTTCCAGCCCCCCTCTGTTAAATACGGGACCAGACTCCTGGTACTAAAAGCGATCTCAGCATTTATTATAAGAAAAAGAACGGCCTAAAGCAAAGGGCTTGCGGGCCGAGCCGGGGTGGTCGATGGATGCTGCAGCGCCGGCGCTGGGTCTTCAGCAGCGAGGTCCCCGGTGTTCCAGGTGGAGCGGCACAGCTTCCCTGGGTCGGATGCCCCTTTTTAACCTATTTTTTGTCCCTTTGGATTGGTTTCTTTTTGGATTCTTCATTTGCGAGAAGGTTTTAGGCGGTTGGTTGGCCCATTACAGTTTTGTCCAGGTTGGCTCATTTTGCCTGAGGAGTGCTGCACTTCACTTAGGTGTATTATGGTATGTTGCGTACCGTATTTCTTATAACTACCCTTTTAACCCCTTTTACAATATAAGAACCAAACTAACAGTACATGCTTAACGATTATGAGCTATTTTACAACAGTTTCTAATTGTTAGAAGGCAATTACCTAAATTTAGGTAATTGCCTTTCTAACCTATTTTTAACACCCCTGCCACGGGCAAAGACACTTTCCCCTAAGTTGCTCAGAGTTCCATCCAACTTGGCCTTGAACACTTTCCAGGTGGAGCATTCATAGCTTCTCTGGGAAACCTGTGGTAGTGTTTCATTACCTTCACAGTTAAGATTTTCTCCCTATTATCCAGTCTAAACCCACTCTTTCTCAATTTGAAGCCATTCCCACCATTGGGATGCCCCACATTGGCAGGTGTAAAAAGTCCCTCTCCAGCATTCTTGTAGCCCCCTTTGGGTACTGGAAGGTGCTCGAAGGCGTCCTTGGAGTCTTCATTTGAACAATCCCAATTCTTTCAGACTGTCTTTATAGAAGGGGTGCTCCAGCCTTCATGATCCTCCTGTGCCCTTGCTCCAACATAATTTCTGTGCTGGCAGCTCTCTGGATGGGAAGTCTTGTAACAGTGGAGTAGAGGGGCAGAATCACCTCTTCGTAATGGTAATGGTCACTCTTTAATCAACTTCATGATGTTTCCACTAAAGGTTTTGCTCATAAAAGGAAGCAAATTTGAGGTGTGACATCTGTAGGTAATTTTTTTCCCCCTACAGATGAGTAGGGTCAGTGCAAGGAAAGCAGGAGGGTGGTGTGTCATGTCTGTCCTTGCTGGGTATCACATGCCGCTGCTTGTGCAACACGTGTGTGTGCTGGTGGTGTAGCTGCTGCTGCTGCTTAGAAAGGTGCAGAGACACGGTGTCATTTTCCAGTCATGGCTTTGGACTCCAGCACTCTGGGCTTGCCATGGCCCTTGCTCCTGAGGGCACAAAACTAGAAAGGGGTCTAGGTGTAAAGTAGTCTGAAATAAACCCGTGCAAAATCAGCAGGGCTTTGCAACATATAGGTCTCTGTACTTAGCTTGGAGACAGGAGAGTGAGAACACTGGATAGTGTCACTATAGGATGTGAAACAACATGACGTGGACTTGCTGTTCTTTCCAAGGTAAAAAAGGGACCTTTATTTTTCTGACTCCAACATTTATAGATTTCTAAAAGTGACAGTGAATTGGAGGGTGAATGTGCCACCTCTCCAATAACACTGAATAAACTAACAGTCCATCAAATTTCTCCTCTTCCATAAAAGAATACAAAGCAATAACAAGAAGTTATTTACATAAAGTGTGTAAGAAAGTTGGTTACAAGAATCAGACAGTAAACATCAAAAAGTTTAGAAAACCTTAAAAAATCAAGGCAACAGGATGGGATGAGTGTTGGAGCATTTCTAGGCTCCAATGCATTTCTAGATTTAATTCAGGAAATCACCAGGCCTTATGGTGCCCAGTGCTCAAAGCATGTTTTAATTGGAACCTTCCAAAACTTGCTGAAGGCAAAGCTGAGGTATGAGAGCAAAATGTCTCTACAAAAAAGATGAGGAGCCTTAACAAGTTACCCTTTTCTTCTCCCCGCTTCTTTAATTTGGGTGACTTTATCCAGTATTTGGATCTGCTGAAAGGCTTCATAATTAGATGGAGTACATTGAAATAGAAATGGAGTTCCTGTCAAGTTTGGGATGCAGTCAGGAAGAATTGTTTTCTTTGTTGGTGTGTGAATGCTCTTACACTGAAAATCAAATTTTATTAACAGCTTTAATGATCTGAAAAATTTATATTTTAGGTAATTGCCTTCTAATTGTGTGATGTACAAACAAAAAAGTAAAAGATGTGAAATAGGTAATTGCCTATAAATGTGAAATAGCAAATTGAGAGATATTGAATTTCTGTGGGGTTCTGGCTGTGAAAGACTGATTGAATTTGAACTGCCTTCTGTGTAATTCTGTTTTTTCATTTCCTGGCTGTCAGTGTTGCAGTTTGTGACACAGACCAAAACCCAGAGAAGTCAAAGGCAGGTTTTCCATTTTCTATGGATTTTTGTGGGCTTTGTCTGGTCTCTTAGCCAATTATGGTGTCATCCTATTGAAACAAATTAAAAAAATAAATTAGTATACAATTGTTTGGATACCTATCCCAGCTGGATTAATCTGGCAGTTCTCTGCATCGCTGTTTATATTCCTTAGCAACCACAAGTTGAGTGCTCTGTCATACTACTGTGTAAGAAGTCCTGTCTTTGCTGTCTTTATTACGTGCACATTTGGAACAATAATGATTTAATGCAAGCCTTGCATAATTCACAAAGCATCGGCAAGGTCTACATATGGTTGTTGTTAGTGTCTCCTGTCGTCTGTAACTGTACTACCTCTTCTGAACTTGCTTTGTGCTATGTCCACTTAGGTGCTAAAAAGCGCAAACAACAAGCAGGACAAAAAAGCCGAAAGCAACTTGATTTAAGAAGAACAGGGAGATTAGGTAAGTATTGTTTGCTGTTTTCTTCCCCCCTTAGGACTTCGGAGTATTTCTTTTAAGAGGAGGACAAAGGATTGAGACAGTAAACAAAATTTAACAGAGTTGCTGTTTTTGCAACTGTATCGACAAAGTGTGAATCTCTCCAAGGCGCTGCTCTCTAGCCCGGGACGCTATACATTTGTGAGTTTCAGAGCATGTGCTCTGTACTGCCCCGTTGAAGCGATCCTTTGGCGCGGTTACACGCGGGTGTGTGGCAGGGCCGCTCCCGGGGCGCTCCCTGCCGGCGATCCCGGCGGCTCCGTGCCGGGCCCGGGCCGCACCGGCGCTGGGCGGCCGCACGGGGGCGCGTGCGCACCGCGAGTGGAGCGGCAGCTCAGCTCAAACCCCGTGGGCGCCTTTCGCTCGGCTGTGGTTTGTACCTGCGACTGACCGAGCGTCCCGCCTGAACAGCTCGGTGCCCGCCTTTCACTGAGCGCCTTAAATCTCTGCCCGCAGTGCTTCTTGCGGCTTGGGGACGACAGAACTGGCAAGCGGCGCTGTCAAAATAGACTACGATGTGACGGTGGGAATTTTGTCCTGACGAATTGGAATGGCTGCCCATGAGAAAATCGCATAAGACCGGAAAATGGAGAAGTGTGAGATCAGCCATTTTAAACATTAGAAGCAAATTGTTTCTTCCGAGGGCTGCCTTCCCCAGGAAAAATGCTGACTTTGGCAGCACCTTTATGTTTGCAGAGCACCCTGTGTGCAGCAAGCCATTGCTGCTGTGCAGCGGTCAATGAGATCAGGACGATCTCAGCAGTACAGAACAGTTTGATTCTAGGATGTGGAGATCCACTGACACAATTATTGCAGAGATCAGAAATATCTGGTTTACCTGTGGGAAGCTAAAACTGCTAGGAGTGTGTTGGCTGTGGCTCTGCAGGCTTTTAGTGGGAGAGAAGTGAAGTTAGTATTTCTTTTGCAGATTACTTGAGTGATTCCCTGACTTCTGTCTGTCTTTACTGTAAGCTCTTGGGAAAGTAACATTTCTATTCTTCCTTTGTGTTGAGCCTTTTTCAGTGGGACCCTGATCTTGCTGGACCTAATCAGAGCTGCTGCAAAATTAGAATACTGCCATTTGTTCCTCTCCCACTCTAAGGCAACTGCATAGTAAAACTCTCTATCTTTTTCCAGAGTTTTAAAACTCGATTCATTCCTTAAATGCAAGAGGGCTTAGGGAGGAGTGAGGATTGATTCTCAAAGTTACAAATCCTGCTGCCTTTCCAAATAAAATTAAACAGCATCCTAGTCTCACCTGTATGCTTGCTGACCATCTCAGCATTAGGAAGACATCCTAATGTGCTTTCTGCTGCTGTTTTGTTATTACACACACACATACCCTTTTCTCTTTTTTTTCATAATTGCTAGCTCCTTATGCTTCAGAGACTGTCAGATGAGAATAACAGGACATCCATGATATTCATAATATTTGTAGCAGCTGTCAAATGATACTGTCTTAGAGTGGAAGATGTGTAGTTCTGCAGAGTGACAGCTGTGGCTTGTATATATTTAAAGCAGCCCTCTCTGTCTGAAGGGTGGTGGCACCCAGACATATAGCAGTCTTACTCTGATTGACAACGTTTTTTATTCTCCTTTCTTGTTTTTTTTTTTTTTTGATTGTACAAACACTGTCATCATTGCTTCATCATTGCCTTTTTATCCAATCAAGCAAAGAGGAGAGCACAGTATCTAGAACAACACTTTTCTAGATGTTCTAAGAAGTACTACAGAAAAATTGACTTTCACACTAATGTATTCCTCAAAAGCAGTTGCTTGTTCCAGAATGTGTTCCTTTGATAAGATGTCTAATACAGTGAGATGTTTGCCTTAGATATTCATCAGACATTCCTGTGCTTCAAAAAGAAAAAAGAGAAAAGAAAAGAGGACTGATATTTTTGGGATCACTTTGTCCATGCTATAGAAGCTGAAATTGGATGGAGCAAAGATCAATAACGTATCCAGTTAATACACTAACTAAATTAAATGAATCATAAGAAATGAAATGACTTCTCCTGACAATCTTGAGATAAATGCTGTTCCATAATACCTCAGTCTTGTCAATTTGAATTTATATTACTGGCAAACAGTTGCTGGTGTGTGGTCTCTATTGTGTAAATCTCCCAGGAAGCAGGTACTCACTATTATTTGTGACTTATGTTATTCCTGGGGCTCAACCTTTGCTATCCATTTTCATTTAGTGAAGGCAAAGAGTGTTTTTCTCTCCTGGCCTTGCATGTTCCTCTGTTCCTAGCAAGGTCACACGTTAGTTTGGTGCAAGTGTGGCATGGAAAAAGGAATGATCCTAAAGGCAAAATGAGATGATGAAAAAGTGGAGTTTTTGCTTCATTCTTTTCATTGCCTGGAGAAAATGTGCTTCTCAGGCATGGTGACAACTGGTACTAGAGATGTGCTGCTTCTTTCTGTATTTTGAAGTTTGTCTGTTCAACATGAAATAATTTGCTAGGTTTGTATCTCGTTGCCTTCAAACTGATGAAGATACATTTTTGTTGTTAATTCTTGATTAAAATTTGGCCTTTTGTCATGAGGGTAAGTTGGGAATGTATCTATTAAATTTTAATTTCTGAGCTTTGCTTTATAAACATAAAACATAATTCAGACTATTTTTCTGTATCCTACTGCAACCCAAATTTTACATTCAGCAGGGACAATAGAATTATGCTTCTGTTCCATTAAGTTTTGTCCTTAGGAGATATGTTTCTTCATGTTCAAATCAAATCTGTAGTAAAAGGAAAATTATCACTTCTGAGAACAGACGTCTACATGTGTTAACAGAGGGGGTGTGGATAAGCAAGACCCTCATATCAATCAGTCTTACAGTACCTGTCTGCCTTCAGTCATTACATGGCTCCAGAGATGATACAGAATTCCTAAAGCAGCCTGAGGGTGCTTCTGTCACTCTGAATTGTCAGGGAGTCTGGGGAGATTGCCCGACGTAGCCTTTGGCTTTGGAGAATGACAATTTTCTCCTGTGTTATGCGTCCCATTATATGCAGATTTAGCGTGATATGCTTCATAATTTTTGCATGTAACTAGAACTCTTTAAAAATTTTGGAAAACTTGGTGGAAAAGCATATTTCTTATTTGTAGAGACTTATTAAATGGGCCAAATCCATCTCCTGCCTAACTTCCTTAGAGGCTTTTCCATAGTTCTGGTATGTTTGTTTTGACATGCTGTGTTACAGTATTGGGGATATCATACCTCCCTCATTGTGGGCCAATGCTTTTGAAATTCAAACCTTAGATAGATCAGAAGCTCCAGAAACTGCAGTCTGTCCTTTAATGTAAAGAGTCCCTGTAATGTTGACAAGAAGTTAATCTCTAGAAAATGTTAAATGTTCTTTGGTATACTTGAAAGAAAAATCCCTGACTAGGCAAGAATGGGGAGAACTGAGAGGGTGAGTGCTCTTCATTCATGGGGTACTCCAGGGATACTTTTTCCACATCATCTCTGGGTTTTTTTCTTCCTTTTCTCTCAAGTGAAAATATTCTTAGAACATGTTTAAAGCCTGAGTTTCTCTTCTTGACAATTTCTACATATGGCTCCTCTTTCCTAATTAATTTTCTAAATGTGGTCTTGTTCTGATAATGCTCATTTGTTAATTCAGGTTGAAGTAAAGTCTGTTTTAATTATGGCACCTTTTTCTACTCTGTAATCCTTATTTAAACAAATGCTGAGCCCTGCAATTCCAAGAGTGAAAAATATGCATTGTTGTGCAGATTCCTGGGCTTCTTTCCATGCAGGTGGTCAAGGTGATCCTTCCTCATGAAGTATATTCATATCTGCCTAAATGCTGAAGAGCTGCAGGATCTTTGGACATCATCTCAATTTTTTACTTCTTTTTCTTCTTTATTGCTCAGACCCTCGTTTCTCTGTTGTGCTTGTACCTACAGCTCTGTGACTGATTCTGTGAAATTGTCTCATTTTTGTTTCTTTTGTGTAATTTTCTTTCATATTACATGGAACAGCTTCTTAGTTAAAGCAAACCAGATTTCTCCTCTCTTTTCAGACAAGATGCTTAACCAAGATATTTGGGTCATAACCAGGGTATATTTTTTGTCTACATGAGGCTTTGTGCAAAATGTCATTTTTTTTTGTTTTTATTTTTTTTAACTAAACTCTTACTAAGGCAGTGACAAAGTGTTTTGCTGCTGCTGTGTCTAATGCTGTGTAACTTTCTTAGGACAATCAGAATGATGTACTATCTGTTGGAATAACAAGACAGATGAAAGCAAAATCTACAGTTCTACAGATCTGGTAATCTTGGAAAGTCATCCTTTAAAAATGACAGATTATGATTGAATAAGGTTATATTAATTTATCATCAAATAATAAAAGTTCTAGGAGAGATATTTTTATATTGTTTTTAAATAGTACATCCAGTTTCTTCTGATGTTGAACTCCTCACTTTCACTTTGTAAAATAGCTTTATTTATGTGTCATGTGAGTCTTGATTGTGCTATCACTGTTTAACATATTTTGTACTTCAGTGTTTGTGTCCCAGACAAGTTCCTCATCCTTTTTCCTTGTGGCTTATCTGGGCCATAGTTCAAAATCGTCAAACAGACTCAGCCAAATTCATTCTTATGATCTCAGTTTGTAAATCACACTTGTTTTCTGCATTTTTTCATACCCTACTAACTATAAAAATGATAAACAGTTCTGCAAGCACCAACAATCTGCA
Source organism: Zonotrichia leucophrys gambelii (assembly GCF_028769735.1). Lineage (NCBI taxonomy): Eukaryota > Metazoa > Chordata > Aves > Passeriformes > Passerellidae > Zonotrichia > Zonotrichia leucophrys. Next base: position 18,868,704 of record NC_088173.1, on the reverse strand, counting down.
GACTTGTACCTCTCTGTCAGCACATTCAGGGGAGGCAGTTGCATTCACAGAAAGAATGATAAAATTGACTGTATCATATAGATTATGAACAGCATTTTAAAGGCCTTTTAGCATTCACCAAAAGCTCTTAGCTCTGCAGTTGCTTTTATTTTGTCTTTTGTTTATATTGCATTCGTGCTATAAATCACTGTTTTTAAAGTGGGTTTAGAAAGTGCTTTTTTCTAAAGCTGTCAGCAATTAAATTGCAGAAGTTAACTTCTCAGGAATTAAGTTACATAAATTAGTCCGATTAATTACTAAAACTGAGGCAGAAATTGGTACAAGTAAGATGAACTGTGGAGTGATGGAATTAAATCTAGAAAACAAGAACATTTATAAAGCAAATTCAATAGAAGACATAATAAAACAGTTAATCTTCATCTATAGAAAATGCCTGAATTTCCTTAATTCCACTGAGGCATTGAGGTAACTGTTTATACAACCATGCCATATTTTAGAGTAATTCTGGCTAATGCTATGTCTTTATCGTGGAACTGGGGAGAAAGACAGAGGAGATAATCTGTTGCCAATGCTTATTAGATAGATCTTGTAGACCAATATTGCCTGTGAATGAGGAGCTGTGTTTGTGAGAGTGTCCTTGGGATTCTACAAATTTGGAATCAAAATTCTAATTCTTCATATGAATTTAGGTGTAGTCACACAGTTTATGATCATTGGGGTGGGGCTGTGGCCGAGCCTCATCCCCAGTGGGTGCAGCTGTGAGCAGCAGGTGAGCAGCACTGACAGCAATGAGCCATGGAGTGCCCAGGGCACTGACCAACCTCCAAAGGGACACACAGGTGCAGTGCATCAATGAGAGGGTATAAAAGGCTGGGCTGAAGAACAAGAAGGGCAGACACAGCCTTTTGGAGTGGAATGATGCTGCTCTGTATGGGCATGTGCCAGAAGCCTTCTGATGAGGTATGGTGTTACTCTGTATGGGTTGAAGCTTTCTGCAATTGTCTGATGATGCTCTGTATATCATGGCCATCTCAACTGTGATATATAGTGTGGCATATGCTGTGACACTTAGGCAAATTCTTTGTTTCCCTAGCGCCCAGGAATTTTTGGGTGTGATTATAACACAGGTGAGACAAGCAGGTGTTTGGAAAGATTGATGCATGCTCTATGCTTCCATGAAGTAGCTGGAATTAGGATCTAAATGAAAGTAATTTTGCTTTCGGGAAAGCCAGACAGTTCCTATGCAGGTACTCCAGGCTGAAACTTACAGTAATATTTTAGAAAACTGGATTTGTGTTAGGCATAAGACAAGCATGTTAACTTCAACAGGTGGTCAACTGCTCTACACCTACCACAGACAGAGAGCTAGGGATGATAGACATAGATAAAGGTATTATTTAGAAAACTAATCACCTTACTGAGTCTTCTTGACATTTAGCCCATCTGTTCTTGACATCTATCGTGTTCCATGGTATAGTGTATTATCTACAGGTCTCAGGGATTTATGATTGTTTTTCAAGTTACTAGAAAACTAAACTGCCAGACTGAAGGAGCTTTCTTTACTTCATGCTGCAAACCCCCAATGATTCCAAGGACAAAGTATGTTTCTCATTTCTGCCTTTTTTTGGAAGACTTTTGAGGTGCTGTGCTGGATATTTGCTGTTGGCCCTTAGACTTGCCAAGTTTGGTAAAATATCAGGCTTTTTAATCTCTGTTGTTTTGGTGGACAGTGGTGCAGCTCCTGAGGCTTCCAGGGCTGTGGTGTGTTTCATATGCTTCGAGGGTTTCCTACAGCATGGATCAAGCCTTGCCCAGTTTTTCATCCCCTTGGCAGTTCTGACTTCTGTGATGTGAATGTTATGGCACTGCAGCATCTAGAGGTGGTGAAATACTCTTGAGAGAGCTTGGTAGCTGAGCTTTACTTTGTTGAGGGTGGAGGGGTGTGATAAATACTGCATATAACCAGGCCGTGAGCCTGTAAGAGTGGAAGCAGAATTATAGGCGAGGAACTGTAAACATTTCCATTTAGACATCTGGATTGTGGAGAAAAAAATTGGAGTGCTGGAGGTGTGAATAATATAATGTGTGAGATACTTCTACATTTGTTTATTAAAGGAATTCCATTGTCAAATGACTTCCAATATTTTTCTCACTCAAAATGAAAATTTATAGCAGCTTAAAAATATAAATGTTACTGTACATCGATCTGTTTGTGATAATACCTCCTAAACCCTGACTTTCTACGTATTTAGGTGTTGCTGGAGTTTTCTGACAGTTTTGTGAATCACCTAATTAAGACATCATTTTGGTAATCTTCCTCTTAATCTATTGGTATTGTGTCAAATGAAGTCTTTGATTTGGGTAAAGATGCATTAAAATTATGAGCTTGATTCATGTGAAACTTATAATTTTAAAATCCCCCATTCTAACCTCCCAAATGTCCCTTCTTGTTTTGGGGGCTGTTTATTTCATTTAGTATTAGATGGCTACAGATTTTGGTATATTTTGGGTTTCCTCTTAGTAGATAATGGGAGAGACTTGGTTACATAGTATTTCAGTATGCTTCACCATGAAATTTACAGATATGGCTGAATGTCACTGCGACAAACTGAAAGCCTGACCAGTTCTAATTATTCTTTGTCTCTAGCAGGAGCAGTGAGCATACTTTATAATTCTAGGACTGGAAATTAAGTGAATCTTGCAGAAAGGTCTTGAAATCCATGGGGTATTAAAGTTGGTGGGGGCTTAATGAGAGATTTTAAAACCTGAAAATGTGCTGTGAAGTGCGGGATGGTTCAGAGGGAAGCTGTCCAGCTGAATGCTCCTGCTTACTTAGCAAAAGCTGCTGTATTGAAGCAGAAGTGGGAAAAGCCTTAACTTTGCTGGCATTTTTTTCAGATCCCTGTGCATCTTTGATCATTTCCCTATTTACAGAATATCTGGAAGAATGCAGCATTCCATAATAACCTGTCATTTAAAAAGTTTTTTTGCATAACTGGTCACTTCAGAAGTTTATTTCAGCTTCAAAGGATACCTTTTGAAGCTCTGAAAAGCATAAGCCAACTAATAGGATTTTCACTCCTGCTTTAAGGAACTGATAGGACTAGCTTTGGTGGAAGCAGTTTTTAGACAAAATTGCCCTTCCTTAGGGGAATTTTCTCACAGTTTAAGGCAGAAACTTCTTTCCCCAGCCTGCAAATAATAGTTTCAAAGCAGAGAATGTTATGGTGCTAAATATTCAGAGATCTGAGGTCTAATCTAGTAATTTTCTCCCTGTAATTTGTATCCACAGTATTTTCATCCCGTGAAAATAAATTGCAGAAAGTGTAAATTCAAGTCTTTTGCCTATCTCTATTTTCCATATGAGTGCATAGCAGGAAAAGGGTGCTGAGATTTGCACTGGGAGCTAAATTCCAAGTAAAAATATCAGTTGTTATTGGAAGAAGCTGTTTTAAAATTTTGATCTTGATAGCTCATGAGGGTTTTTGGTTGTTAAATAGTATGCATACAGATTGTGGGAATGGTATTTTTTTCTCAGTTTGAGAATTACTTGTAGACTGATTATGGATCACTTGTGCCAGGCAGAATTAATTTAGAAACTGATTGTATTTTGAACATTTTAAACAAGACTTGCACAACAGTACAGAAAGTGATTTTCTGCTATTGCTCTGTCAGTTGCTTATTTTATTTCTCTAATTTTCAGTATCCCTAGAAGATGACCCAGCTATGGTTGTATATATTCTATGGGCTGTGTTAGTCTCTGCTTTCCATAGAGAAGGTCGTCTTTGCCTGATTGTCAATTGATTTCTCTGTTTAGGTTATAATCATGGTTTTATGAGTGCCTGCAGAACTGGTAGTAAGGTTTTGATAAAACTGTTAAAATACTGGTTTACTTAATGTCTGTTCCTGTGTGGTGAATCCAATATTACATGAAAGAGTTTGATATTTGAGTCACATATAAGAGTATTTTGAAAATTTCCAAAATAAGAGGATAAATGCCATCATCTTCATGGAATTATTGTTTATGAATGATTTTGCAGATTCTTCTCCTTTCACTCTGGAGATGTTTTATACTTTTTTCCTCAAAAATATGTCATTGGCCTATTTTGCCATTTATCTACCTTATGTGCTAACTTCATAACAATGTCTTTGCCTAGGAAAAGTCACCAAAAACCACTTCTTGGAAGTCTTGGAATTTTCTGTAGGGTTTTCCCTCTGTTGAAGCTTCTGGGAAATTTATCTAGTAGTTTAAATTTTAAAAAGCTTAGAGTAACTTTTTTTTCATACCCCTGAATTGGTTTATAGTGCTTTCTTTTACCAGACAACGGTTGGCTTTACCGTGGTCAACTCCCAGCCTAGACTGAACTGGAAGTGCTGAGTTTTCAGGTTTGAAGTTCTCTCGCTGTTTGATAAACTGTAGTACATTCAAGAATAACTTTTAAAGATCTTTTAATCCTTTCCTGTGTCTTAGTAACTTGTGAAAGATGGGAAATGGTGGCCATATGTCAATTTGTCTAGGAGAGAATGGTGTCTGCATTGGCCAGAACAACAGCATACACAGCACCAAATATTGGTTGGAGTGCATACATTGCCTTCTTCTTTTACATTATTTGTGGTATCTGAAGTACCAAGCAGTGAATACTATTGATGGCAGCATGCCAGAGGACGGATGTCAGTCCTTGTGTTCAAGGTATGCTCTGTCAATTTCTAAGTTCTCGAGGCCTCCACCTGCATTTGAGAGCTTTTCTGTAAGACAGCTAATAATCCTATAAAAATAATTAAAATAATAATTAAAATATGCCGAAGCTGCAGAGGCAGAGTTTCATAGTTGTTTTGTACTTCAGTGTTTTTCTTCCAATTATAAAACATAAAATGAGAAGGCTCAGTTTTTAGACTCATGAGATCAGAATAATTTAACACTGAGCTCTCTCATCCCCAGGTTCACGGAAGCAGTGTACTTTGGTGAACAGAAAACAACTAATTTTTTTTAGACAATCTTTGAACCAGATTAACAGAGGCTCTAGATGCACATAAAATAGTGTTGTCCCTAGCACCTTTTTTCCTTTGATAAAACTTTTTGTAAAATTTCTGAAGTAGAACTTGCAGAAAAATGGCAAGTGTACAATAAAAGACCATTTTACCCTCCTTTGCATCCAGATCACGCTTTTCTTTGTGTCATCTGAAGATGCAGCTGTTCTTTCACACAGTTGATTCATGTCATCGACAATTAAAATGTCCTTGCTATTTAAAAAAACGCTTCTCAGCATGTCTAAAAAAGGTTGTCAAAACAATGGCTTGTTCACAGTGAGAGAAAAGCTCTTGATGTTTTACAGAAGATTAATGCAGTGACTTGACTAGAAAAATCTGGTTTTATCTGATTTCAGATGAAGTAATATATTTTCTTGTATCTTGATGGTTAGTTTAAAACCAGGTCTTCCTGACTTGGACCCAGAGATGGTAAGATGCACCTTATTTGTGATTCTTGGGTGATGGAACTTATTTACAAGTACATCCATTAAACCAATCTTATTACACATTGTCATTTCTATCAAATGCTGTTTTTTTTCTTTCCCCCTGCCAAATGCATGACTTCACTTGTTATAGGTACTGTAGGATATGCAGTCCAAGCATTCTAAGCTCCAGGCATTTGACTATCGCTAAAGAAAGTGGTATCTTTTCTGCTTTTACTCAGTCCTTTGAGGAAAAAAACACCATAAGGCTTGTTCTTGGCTACTTGGTAATATTTGGGCATTTCTAAAATATTGGAAAAAAAAAAAGAAAAACTTCATTCAACCTGATGAGAGGATTGATTTGTCACAGCCCTTATCATAGTAAAGTTTTAGTAACATAATTTTAAAATTCTTGCTTCCTTCTGGAATTCACTATCTCAAACTGGACACGCAGGTATCCTGTATAATGTGTGGGGCAGGTTCTGCTTATGAGTATGGGGTGCTGGTGTACAAACTTCTGACTAAATGACTAGCAGCTGTATTTCTGTCCTTGGTACTCATTAGGATGCTTGCCTTGTGGGGTTGCTTAGCTCCAGGTTGTGGCAGGGTGTTTTTGCTGTAGTTCAGAACCCATTCTTCTCTCTGTCTAGCTGCTTGGCAAGCAGTGCTTTGACTGCTTTCTGGAATATGGGGGGACAGAATCTCATTCCCTCTGTCAGTGCAAGTTCCTAATTGTGAAGTTACAGATGGTTTGTGATTTGGGGTGCTTTGGATGTTTTTTTTCAGTTTGAATCTCCTCCTCTCTAAATAGTCTAGTCTAAACAGATTTGTTGTGCACAGACTGTATGTCTCTTACTGTTTGTGAATGGAGGGTTATACAGATCCAAGTGAAACCCAAGCATGCACTGAAGCAGGAACTGGAATTCAGCTTTTTGCCTTTATCATTAGGTCTGGGGTATGTATTTCTAGGTTTAGTCTTGTAGAAGCTATTATTTCCTTCTAAACTGAAACTGCATCAACAGAAGGATTTTGCATTTTATAGCAATTGGTAGGTAAGAAAAATCCCCTAAACTGTACTTTTGTAGCAGTTGAGTAGCTAGACCACCTGCCAGCTGTACTGCAAATGAAGAGAGTTGCATGGACTTTTTTGTTTGAACTGTTTCCAAGCATTATTCACAATTAAAGATTATGAATCTGCAATGGGGGAGGCCCCATTTTTTTTAGCAATGTGAAAGCAAGATGTCTGAATTGCACTCCCAAGTGGATTTAGGATAAAGGCATCTATTTTGCTTTTCCAAAGGTCTTGTCTGTGTGAGGAGATTTGCTAATCCTCTCTATATATTTGTAATTGCCACCTGTGTTATTAAGAGACAAACAGAAAACCCCCTCAGGGCTCATGTAATTTATTGTAGTTTCAAGATGCTTAAAAATTGAGCACTGCAGTTGAAAGCATTTCTATGTGTAGGCCCTTGAAAAGACCAAAGTACCTAAATTCAATTAATATTTGATCTGGTGCACCTGTGCCTCTTAAGCCCGAAGACTTTTCTCTGCTTCTAAGGGCAAAACCATTCATCCCTCTCCCATTATCTGTTCTGTGCACAGATGTGCTCAGTGTGATTGTCATCGTGTTCCTTGGGGATGGCTGCAAGTCACTGTGGCAAAGGGTTTATGGCATTGATGTAAGTTTTACATAAGGACTTTGAACAGTTGAGTGCTCTTGCTGCTCTTTGAATCCCAGTGACTCTACCATTATCATGTTGCACATGGATGGAAGTTTATTGCTACAAACACCACTAAATGAACACTGTTTCTTTCCTCTTTCCTTTTCAGTTTTCTGCTCATTGATAAATACATGATGTGCATATTGACCATTTTTTGAGGCAGGCATCATAGTTTTAAAATGCCTATGCAAATAAAATTGATAGGAACTGGCTTAAGATGACACATTTAACTCAAAATATGTTCTGAGTAATTTGTTATATCCTTGGATGAATATGCATCTTGTGTCGGAGCAGCTATTTTGTCACTTTATTTGAAGGTAAGATGCTCATAGTCTCATTGTGTTAGATATCTGAATTGGTCACTTGTCTGTGAGAAGTACACTAATTTGTAATATCCAGTACCAAAAATTACATCCCTGTTCATGCATGGGGCATAGTACAGGTGGCTGCAGTCAATAGGAATTTGCACTTTTGAGTTATAAGTGTAGTATTGTCATGAAAACAGTGGAAATGTTTCTACTTCTTCATGACAGTGCTTTCTATAGCATATAAAATAAACCAGTCTGAATTTATATTCTAGGTGGCACCATATTCTAGGGTGGCAGTTTTCTGTGCTTCATGTCTGTCACAAGATGGGGGAAGAAATGAAGAATCACAGAAGAAGCATAAAATCAATGTCTACTAGGACAATTAGCAATCTATTCAGAGCTCATCACTGTACAAATTAAGATCGATTGCATTTTGCTACTGTCTTTAATTTAATGAGGGTAGCAGCTGCTCAGCTACTTACAGGAGTCTCAATATTTCAACACTGTGCAGAGGGGCTTTGTTCATTTTTATCAGCACAGAAGGTAGTAAATTCAGTAAGTAGTAGATCAGGGGAAAACCTGCCTCTACTAAGAGACTCTTCAATTACTTCAGTAGCTCCATATGACTTCTTCCCTTGTGTCTTCACAAGTCTTATTATTCAAAAACTCAATGAACCCGTTATAAGAAAATATTTTTCCACAGATAATGGAATGAAAGAGAAGTCAGGGACAAGTCCAACCATTACGAGAATCAGAAACATAATAGTTTCACAAAAATGATATCTGGCCCGCTTAGAACCAGAACTCAGGTGTGTTGATTTTTTTTGAGAGGACAGTAATGATAACACTTATCCCATTTGTGATTTCAGAGGACAATATTGTAACATTTCTAGTTGCTTTTTAAGACCTTCAAAAGAGGTTCACTTTGGTCAAATTGAGTCTAAAGTAACTGGACTTGGTAAATTCTAAATTGCTAGTTCCTTCTGATAATGAGTATATGTTTAAATGCAAATTTTGTTTTGAATTGACTCCTGTGGAAGGGCACTCTGTATGCAGAAGCATGTGAGGATTTTTAAGTTTTCCACAAATGTGTTTTGAAACCTTAAATGTCACAGGCTCATGTAGCTTGTTCTGAAATTCCTAACTTTGACACAAAGAATATCTATGCTACTGGGGGACTAACACTAACTTAGTATAATTGGGTGAATAATTGGGTTTTAAGGTTCTGAGAAGGTCTGAAAATTTTCTCCACAGCTTGAGTAAGTCAGAATGGAAACAAATTATTGTGTGAAATTGACCTAAGTGTTTAATGAACATCAAGTTGAAGGATTTCATTTTGATGCCAGATCCTCGTCAATGTGTATATTATATGTATTAAAATCTCCTACACACACACATACATATAGTTTAAAGGTTAAGGATTCATGCCACTTTCAAAATGCTAGCATGCTCTTATTAAGGTTTTTATATGAAAAAAATCAGCATAACTGACAAATCTGTGAAGCATTTTATATTCCCATATGTGTTTTTCTAAAACTGTGGGGGTCTTTTATTTCCATTGTCTAATATAAGGTCCTAGTCTGTAGTGCATATATAATAGTGCCTAGGCAACACAGATAAATTTCTGTACTGTGAAGGAAAGGCCTGAACCCCTCTGTTGCAGGTGTTATTTCTGCTTGGGAAGGCTTATGGTGTGCTGTTTGTGTTTGCTCTCATGAGTAGTTTCTCATCTCAAAGGAAGCTGTGCGAATGGGCTGAAGCAGAGGGCCTGGGATCTAGGGTATATTTTGCATGGTCCAGAGAAGCCCACATGCAGTCTGTCTTGGGCAGATGGTTTGAAGCTGAGAGTTTTGTTGCTTTCCCCTCTTTTGTGTACTTCTGTTGAAAGAAAAACTCATGAAAGAAAGTGAATTATCAATTCAGCTTGGGGTTGTGCAAGACAGAGCTTCCTTCGAGGCTCAGAATCTGTTTCTGTACTGACCATAGGCAAAGTCCAACTTGGAGAGGCAGGTTTGTTGGCCAATGTGCTTTTCAGCCCTGGTTTCCCCAAGTCTCTCACTTTGGGGAGGTGCCTGATTAGTGCTTTGCTTCTCATCTGTGCCCTTACATGTCTTTCCTGTAAAAGCCTGGGGGCAGGATCTGTGTGTAAGGTAGAGTCTGGGTGCAGAGAAGCACTCCAGGGTGCTAATTGTTGATTTTAGTCAAAAGGAAGTGAGCAATGGGTTGGAAGATCCCCTGTATGTCTGAAATTTTTTGATTCTGTATGTAGGAACTCTATTATTGTGGATGAGAGTATATTTTGGATGAAAGCAAGGTATCTAATTTAACATAGAAGTAAAATACCCTGGTGTTTATGATCAGGGAACAAAATTTTTTCAGTTTTAAGTGACAAAATGCATACCTAAATAATACACAATAGGAGCAAACTCAAAATTCAAGTGTTGAATACAATTCCACTTCTCTTCAAGCAGGCAGCTGGTTTGATAATTTGTTTGACTGTAGCTTTTTAAGCCAAAGATGGAAAATAACAGACTGTCTGACCCCGAGGTAGTTTCAATCTCTTCTTGAAAATATGGCTGTTCTGTACCATTTTCTTAACCATAATAGCGCTTGTATGCAGCTTCTACTTTGTAGCTAATCATTGAGTCCATGTCTTCTGTCCCTGAAATTAAAATGTCAGCATACTCTAAACTCTTTTCTCCTACTTGAATGACAAGTGTTTGGTTCTTGAATGTGTCCTTTCTCTTTGGAAGTGTTGTAGTGTGTTTTAAGTTTCTCAGTTTGCTCCCCCATTTTATGCACTGTACCCTCCTTTGTTCTTTGTAAATGGTTCCTCTCTCCCCAGTTTTTCCCGCCACTGCCTCCTTGTCAGTTAAGTTGCCTAGCTACCATGCTATTTTTAGTTGCTAATGTTACAGTTTGTAGAACCGCTCCTCCCTCATCCCACCTTATAAGTAGATGTTTTCTCCTCCCTGGGCACAGTCAATCACCCCCCACTCCTCCCAGGTTTCGAGAACCTTCTCCTCTCTGGGGGTTGTGGTTGGCTGTAGTCCCGGGGCCCCTCCTTTACTTTGTATTCGTTGGTTCCTAGTGTATGTCAGTTATGTTCAGTACCTCCCTTTGAGTTTCCCCATTGGATAGCTGGGCTCCCCTCCTCTCTCCTCCCCTTCCCTATAAAACCTTGTCGCTCCCCCTGTTCGGGGCCATTTTGCTGGTTGGTGCCCCTCCTCGTTGGTGCCTCCGGATCACCCAAGAAACCAACTGTTCACCCCCAGCAAGTGGTCACCTCCTTATTCGTCTCGCGTGCGCAACTCCGAGCTCTTCCTCCAGCCCAGCCTGAGGCCAAGACGCCGAGGGGGGCTGGCTCCTTATGCGCAGGGGCGTTGGCCTTCTCACCCCTCGAGCTAGCCGGATCTAGGGCCGCGTTCGCCCTCGCGCAGGAAGTATTTGGATTTTAAAATGTGGCTTTAAGTTGTGGGACAGCACCTCCTGAAAATTAGCATCAGAAATGAGGCAAATCCTGACATTTCTCAGGGCAAATAGTTTACAAAATGTAGAGCAGAGCAACCTTGTCTTTGAAATGGGGGAAAAAAGTGTATAATAAGTTTTGCACTGGTATAATTTTATTTGCCTGTATAATATATTCAGTTCTGTTTATATGCTTCATATTATGATCATACCTACTTGGACAGGAAAGGACTTCATGCATAGATTTTGTAAATTCTACAGGTTCCATCTGATGTTTTTTTAATTCTGCAATAATAAGAGTGTCATGTAGAAAATGTATTTGATGTGACCTAAATAATAATCTTACGCATGGGTTCCCCTTAAATACTTTTGATGATATGCAGGGATCTGCAAGTTATCCCTTGTTAGTTTTGGTTGTAAGAGAAATAAATCATTAGAAACAGTGTGCTTTGCACTACACTGCAGAAGTTAATTGCAGGTTTGTAGTTTATAGTCAGGGACTTGCAGGATCAGTAGTCACCTGATCCTGCACATACTTTTAACCATACTCTTTTAAACAAAATAATAATTTCAAATAGAAGCATGTTGACTATAAGTAGAAACCTCGGACTCTGCTGGAGTAGAACACTTGTGCCCCTTCATTTTGCTAGATAAATATTATCGAGTAGTTTGGGTTGGAAGGAACCTTCAAGACCTTCTGGTTTGGGGTGTGCCATGGGTAGGGACACTTTCTAGATGCCTAGATCAGATTGTTTAAAGTCCTGTCTGATATGTCCAGGGATAGGGCCTCCACAATTTCTCTGAGCAACCTGTTGCAGTGCCTCATCAACTTCACAGTAAAGAATTTCTTCCTGTTATTTAATCCAAACCTACCCTCTCTCTTTGAATCCATTTTCCCTTGTCCCATCACTGTATGACTTTGTAAAAAGTTCCCCTCCAGCTCTCTGGAGGTACAGGAGGGCTGCTAAAATATCTCCCTGGAGGCTTCTCCTGGCTGAACAACCTCAGCTCTCCTAGCCTGGCTTCATAGGAGAGATGCTCCAGCCCTCTAATAATTTTTGTGGCCCCTCTCTGGACTTGCTCTAAATCCGTGTCCTTCTTATTTTGTGGGCTGCAGAGCTGGATGCAGCACTCCAGGTGGGGACTCACGAGAGCGGAGTAGACAGAGAGAATCATCTCTGTGGAGCTGCTGGCCATGCTGCTTTTGATGTGGCTCAGGACTGGCTTTCTGGGCTGCAGACTCGTTTTGCTGTTTCATGTCAAGCTTCTTGTCACCCAATACCCCCATGTTCCCCTCCTCAGGGGTTAATCCTTTCTCCACCCAGCCAGTACTTATGCTTGGGATTGCCCCAGTCCAGATGCACGACGTTGAGCTTCATGGGCTCACCTCTGAGTGTGCCCAGGCCTCTCCCAGGCCATCTCTTCCCTCCAGTGTGTCAGCTGCAGCACAGAGCTCGGTGCTGTTGGCAAACTTGCTGAGGGTGTGGTGTGCTCAATCCCCCTGTGCATGGTGGTGACGGCCATGTTAAAATGGCACTGTTCTCAGTACTGACCCTTGAGGACATCAGCTGCCACTGGTCACTACTTGGAAATCTAGTCATTGACTGCAACTCTTTTTGTGCAACCATCCAGTCAATTTCTTATCCACTGAGTGGTCCATTTGTCAAATCCATGTCCCTCCAGTTCAAGGATATCCTCCTACCCTGTCATCTTATATCTGAATAATAATAGCGTTACAGAGAAGTCTTGCATTTCTGGCCAGTAAAATTTCCCAGGGAGTGTCTATAATTTTTAAACCATTATATTAAAGAAATATTTTACTAAAGAAGAAACTGTTAAAGCACTTTTTATTAAATGGCAAGTATGAGGGCACTAGCTTCAGGCACCCTGTGTGCCATTCTCTAAAGCCTGCTTATCTGTACAATGTCTGCTTTCCAGGAGCTGTGAAGAAAATCTCTCTTTCACAGAGTTTGTAACCTAGTGCCCTAAACCTGCATTGGAATTCAAGGAGCAGACTGCTGCAGACTTGTTTCTTATTACTTTGGTATTTGTCTGCATAGATGCTTATATAGGTCAGGCTTTCTAAAGTGATCACAGTTTGGGAGAGGGAAGGCGGGGAAGTGGCAAATGGAAGAAATTGGCTGCATTTAAATGTGATTCTTTTATCTTTTTTTTTTTTTTAATGCCTTAAGAGGCCTTGTGCCTTTTTTCTTCCTGTTTTTTTTCCAGCAGACAGAGTTGATGATTTTGACTTGCAGTTGCCCTGAAGGTGTATTTGTTCAAAATTGGGTAAATGGATGTAAAATTTGTGACAAAATCTATATCATTGTATGAGGACAGGGGACCTGAGCCTATACTCAGAGGTATGCTTGTGTTGCAGTTCTTAGAAATGGTGGTAATCCAAGAAGGATGTACCTGATTTAGGTGACCATGTGAAGGCTTTTTGGTTTAGATCAGGTTTACTAAGCAGCTGACATTTGTTATCCCTCAGAGTAACTACTTAGGAAAGGCAGTGTTGTGTGCTTTAAACCAGAAATCCATCATGTGACCTGTTGTCAAAGTCTTGCAGCAAAAATGGCTCATCATTCCATTTCTTGACATTAAGGACTTTGAGTTGTTAATTGTTAGAGAAAACTGAAGTTCACTTCCAGTTACAAGAAATGAGAGCTGTGATCACAGTGAGAAGAAATGGTTGAACAAATTAAAGTTCTTAAAACAAGAATTGTGCTTGACTGACATACCAGTGGGAGATGTATTTGGTTCTTAACTTTGGGCTTAGTATTTCCTTACCTTAAGTGAATGAGGGGAAAGAAATCTATTATATGGCACTGGTCTATAATTTACTCATTTGGCTGGGAAGAAATTTTAACTAAAAAAGTCAGCATTGACGACTTTGGAGAATGTACTTTTGTTACTGTTCAATGTCATTACTTATTTATGCAAGTAGGTCCCACTCTGCTGAAGAATCTTTCTTGCAATGAAATTGGGTAGAAGAGCTGTGCTTTTAAAAATAGAAATTAGTTAATTAGATGACATTAAAAATGCTAATCCTGTTATGACTGTGATTTCAGTGATGCCACTGTGACACTAGTGAGTCCCTAGGCAGTTTTGAGTAATGCTATTAACACAAATGTTGACTGAACATTTGACTATGACATGTAAAGTACTGAAACATATGTGATGAAGCTGTGTGTGTCCATTATTCGATTTATAGCTTGTCTCCCATATATTGGGAACTTTGGCCTTGGAAGGAAAAGTCTGTTTGGCAAGGAGTGAGAAAAGTGATCAGTTTCCCTATAGAACCTTGGGAAAGTACTTTTAGGCTGTTGTGGAACAGCATGAGTCTTTATGCTTTATGTAGAATTATATGCTAATATTACTTAGTTTTCAGATACCTAACATTCAAGGAAGATCATAAAGCTTGTTTGTTATGTTTCAATAAACCTCCTGACCTGCTGCTCTCCAGCCATTAGATTTACCCAAGGGCATGCTTGCTACTGTTATTCTTCTGTTTTTCCTGCATGAGCAGATTGGCACAATGTATGAATAACCTCAGTCAAGCAGAAAAAAAGATAGAGACCTGTTTTGCTCTTCACTTTCTTCCCTGGGGCAAGTCAGATACTGAGATCCTGATCATAATTTTTATATACCTGTGGGGAAAATGCTTGAAGAAATCCTTCTAGAAGGAGAACAATTCAAGCCTGATAAACCACTGAAAACCAAACAATTCTCTTCCAGTGCCGCCTGTTTCCTCTCCCCATTTTCATTTCTGAAATGGTGAAAGGGCTTTGTTCTTCCCCTTCCATTATAATATTAATACTTGGGAAGACAGTGCCTCTGTTTTGGCTTTCTGTGTTCTTTGTAAAACAATTATGAAGAGTAGGTCCATCAGGAAAGAAAGAAATACACCATTTCTGATGGACTGTTCTTCACAATTGTTAAGTATAGGAGACTTTGAAGAAAGTGTCTTTACCAGTAATAATTAATTTAGTATTCTTGTTCTTATAATGCAGCTCATAAGGAAAAAACCCCATAAATTTCCAAAGAAGTTTTGGATCTGAGGCTTAAAGCATCTGACTTAATAGCTCTTGTCACATCTATCCTTTCATAAGTTTTGTATATGTAGAGTGTCTCTGTAGAAATTGAATCATATTCATATCAATTTTTCTTGATTTTTGCTGAATTATTAGCTTCACTGAACTGCTGTGACAGTAAGTCTCATAAATTTGTTTTGCAGTATGTAAAAATACAGGTTTTTATATGTCTAATATGCATCACGAGTTTCTTCGCTAACTGAGTTTCACTAATTCAGTTTGTACAACACTCTAGCTGGCCACCCATTAGACAGTGAGGGGTGAGAGACAATAGGCTTTCCAGTATTTTCAGTCTGTTGTTGTAGAGTCACTTTCTGGTGTCACAGCAGAGCTTAGTGATTTTGAAGTAGACACATTTTTCAGATTGAAGTATCTTCCCCCTTTAGTAAGCCAAAATTTTGAATTGTTATGACTGCTAAAAGTTTTTCCATTTAAGTTTATTTTTTTTTGTTGTAATTGTTTTGTTAGAATTAGTTTCTAAATACCTATATTCAATCTTCATGGTGCATATTACTGAAATGTATGCTAAGGTAACAGACAGTAATCACACAGTAAAAATTCTATCCTAACGGGATTATGGTGTCTGTTTTGTAAGCTTGCAGAGCTGGAAACACCATGATAACTGCTTAGTATGTGCACGAGGAGGGGCAAGATTAAACTAGAAAACCCTGTAACACCAGGGAGTGGTCTTGATTTCAGAGGCGTACATCTCAATACCTGAAATGTGAGTGAATTCCAATACTTCTGTATTGGATATCTACATATGTATATTTGATATCTTTATATATTGGATATCTATGTATCAGCATATGTGAAGCTGGCTACTTGCCAAAACATCCATTGGCTTTAAAATGTTGTTTTTGAGGAAATAGTCACTATCCAGAATTGAGTTGAACAGCACTGTCATACCTCTAATTATTTTGTCTTTTAAATGACTTTTTTTTATTTAGGTGTCTGACGACTTACTTAGAGTAATGTTTGTTGTGTGGGAAAAACCCCACCAAAATATTTTTACATAGATTAAGAAAGACAGGCTTTTAAGGGTGTCACTTTGTGTTGGTAATTTTAGAAGTGTTACCCCTTTAATAAGGCAGTTGGAGTATTTTTTTAGAAAAATGTAGGCATACTTCACTATTGATTATAGGTTATGCCTTATTTTTCTGTTCATTATTAGCAGTCACTTTGAGTGATGCAGGAAACAAATTAAAAGACATTTCTCCTAAGAGTCTCTGTACAACCAGGATGGAAGCTTTACTCTATAGAATTACCCTGACATTGTATGTATCAGGAGTGACAAGGCCAGGATGTTTGAACAAATAATCTTCTTTGACAGTGAACTTATACCTTCCTCAAGAGCTGCCTTTTCCCAAGAACCATTTCAATGTACACTTCCTAAGAATTATGGGGGTTGCTATGGCTGCAATTGGGCTAAAAAGGCTCTGTTGTTAGAAGGATCTGTGAACACCACGTGCAGTATCTGCTACTTACCTATGCTTGGCTTGTGACATACCCAGTACTACTAACCATGTCCATCATTAGGGATATAAGTATCAAGAGTGATGCAAGTCCTGCACTACATTTGGAATCCAGCACATGGGGAAATTCACATGGAGGCGTCAAAAGCCTAGAAAAGATGCATTATTATGGTACTTCTAGTCCTATTGGTGGGCTCTTTGCAATCAGTGCTTATGGCTCACACTCACTGTGTAGATTTCTTTTTATTTTCCTTCATTCCTGATTTGCAACCCTCTGTCATTGCTATGAAGTGGTTTGACACATGTGCATTGATTTGCTCTGCAGATGGACGTGTATGTGTGCTGTTGTTCCACGTATCAGTGGCAATGTCTGTGTCCATTGTTGAAAGGTCAGGGGTAGAAGCAGCAGCTGTGTATGTGCATGTAAAAGGAGATGGCATGAACAGCAACTGGAGTAGTTGGATGCATATGCAAAGAAAGGTAAGGAGGCAGAAGAATAGGTTATGGCTCAATTGCCTTTGACCCATCTGCTGTTGCTAGTCCCTTCAGACTTAAGCAGAGTTATCCAGGGGCCTAGGAGAAATGGCTGTATTAGCCAGCCTGTGTCCCTGACAAAGTGAAAATGCTCATTGCAGCCTACTTTTGAAACTTTTATCTGTGATAGTTTTATGCAATTTCAAAGTATAATTACTTCATGGAGGGAAGATCCCCATAAGGAAGTTCTTTCAAACATTTCTTTTCTGGTCTTCATCATTTCACTTCTATTTCTTGTGTGTCACACTAGACAGATTTCCTTCTCCTTAGAAGTTCCATCTATCTAATATTCATGGATGCTTATGCTCACTCTTCACTATTAGATAGCAAAATTCCATGTGTTTAACTCCTAATCTTTCCTCATAAATCAGCTTCTCAGTTTTATCATTCATGCTACTCTTTGCAGCCTGGTGGTGGATATTACCAGAGCTGCACACAACTTTTCAAGTGGAATCACAGCTAATAGAAGTAATGATTATTGTTTTTCTGCAGTGTGGTTTCACCTTCTGCGATCACCAGGAAGGCTTTATAAACCATCAGTAAAACATCCTCAGGTCTTACATTGTTTCTTTGTCCGATTGGATTATTTGGGGGTGTTTCTATTTCATTTGAGTTTAATCTCCTGCATCTCAGCAAGATGCACATGGGACTTTGCTAGTAGTCATCCCTGGCATATGGCTTCAAGGTGGGACATTGTTCCATACATCAAGGAAGAACTAGCACTTCTAATGTAAAAAAAATCATTAAATACCCTCAAAATCCAAGTGTTCCATATCCAGTTTAATGAGACAATGCTATTGCTATCAGCTGAGGACTTCCCTGTAGATTTTGAAGCTTATGAATGAAAAATACTAGATAACCATGAGTTGATTGTATTACAGTAATGAATTGAGGTGATTTATAGTTGGAAGAAACTCAGGCTTTCAGTGTGCTGCCTTTAACTCTGTTTCTTCTCTTTATTTTAAATGGGTAACTTTCCTTCTTTGAAGCTTAATAATGAAATATTTTTAATCTTGGTTTCCGTAGTGGGCCTGGTCTTCATGAATCTAAAAATGTGAAGAAATAAGCAACCTAGGTTTTTGGAGTTTTTTTATATTATTTTGTTCTTTATGCCAAAGATGACAACCATTTCAGTAGTAATTTTAATGTCTTCCAGGTGTTCAAAGCTTTGTGACTGTGATAATTTTACATGACATTATGCTGCTGCAATCATCCTTGAGTGATTCCCAGTTTTGGTTTGTACAAGTACTGTACAAATACAAATCTATTTGCAGATATAAATCTTAAAAGCAGTCATTCCTGCTTGAGTAGCATTTCAGAACAAGTAAAGAACGACTCTAGTATTCTTCTTCTATTTCTAGTAGTTGCCAATTTTCTTCTTGTGTATCCTGCAGCTCTCTGTGCTTTTGACCTTGCCATTGCAATGACTAGAACTCCAGGCCATATTCACAGCTCCTCTCTGTTATGAAATAAATCAGTAAAGATGCATCTTCTCCTTTGCATCTTCCTTTTACTTGAAATGCTTAATGTTTAAAATATTTACTGTTAATAGTCCTGTTATTTAAAATCTATCTTGTCAGATAATTTCCTATAATTTAAAATATTTACTGTTTTTCTTTCTAACACTCTGTGGTGCACTAAAACTTGTCTTACTAGTAATTTTTACTTTTCTGTAGGTGTTTTTGGTATGTTTGTCACTAATCCCCAGATTTTAACAAGAGCAAGGAGTAAAACATCAGGGGCAGAGTGAGTCTGAGAACTTGTTTCTAGCCTGAACAGGTAAAAGTCTCTCCTGAAGAGAAGGGTGCACAGAATTGTTATTTTGTGAATAAGTGAGAACTAAGAGAAGAATGAGTGAGAATGAATGAGGATAAGATAAATGACTGTTGTAATAATATGCATGTATTTCTGCAGATCTTATTTTCAGGAAGGAAAGCTATTTCTTTTCAGAAATGTCATAAATGGTGTGTATTAGCAAACATAGCATGCCACTAAGGAGAGATAAAATACTCAAAGAAAAGGCATAGTGATGCAGAATGCAGAGTGTTGCTACTTTATTAATAATGCCCTAGGAATTGTTGGAACTGTCAAGAGTACAATTGTTTAGTGTTGGAAAGAACTCTTTGAGAGAAATAGATCAAGTTTTTGATATTCAAGCCTTACACGTACCATGTAGTGAGAAATTTAATGAGAAACTGCTTTCTAGTGCAAACCACTTTGTAACTACAGGAATGGTGTATAGAAATATACCAGTTTTGGTATCTAGACCATATCAAATAGGCATGGTGCCTTTGGAAACTCAGTTCCTTGTCCAGTCTTTTTTGGAGCTCCACACTTGTCTCTGCATGATGCAATTTTCTGCTCTGTCTTCTGTAGTTTAAACTGAAGGGCTTGGGGCTGACCTTGGAGAACAATTGTCTTGTCATCTGTTGAGTGGGATTCTTGAAGAGAGATTCAATAATAAAAGGGAAGAGATGATAGACAGGGGATTTTCAGTGTTATAGGATTCTGTGCCTGCCCTTTGTGTGAAGCTCTGACCTTTCAGACATGCAGGTAAAGGGTAGAGTGTGTTCTGTTGTTTTTCAGATAGCCATGACTTAGCTCACACATTGATTCTGCAGCAGTGTTGTGTATCGAGGTGCTTTTGTGAGTCCTGCTTCCATCAGTTCCTTTGAACTGGTAAAGTTCTCTGTTCTGGTTCTTGGCTTCAATGCAGCTCACAGATACAATAATAAAGGAATTCCCGATCATCTGTATGCTGAAATATTGGTGCAAGTGGTATCTAATAAAGTTCTGACACTAAATCTCTAGCAAACCTTTATCTTCAAAGAGCACAAATGACGGAGACAAAAGCTGTGTGTTTGTCTTAGTGGATTGCTACTATATTTTGAGTCTTGACAGCAGATAATGTATGTATCTAACTTTTGACGTGGGGAAAGCATCTGAGCTTCAGCAGTGAATGGAAAAAAAACTTTTATCCATTCAGAAAAGATTGCAGATTTTGACCCAAGTAGTTAAAATATGTGCAAAATTATAAGCAACTCAAAAAACCAAATCATACAGTGAAGGTAAAGGAAGATTTAGGTATTTTTGTCAGAAGTCTGCTCTGTATGTGAACACAAACCTCAAGCAATAATCAAGGGGATATTACCTTGGAAACTGGCAGAGTTTTACCAGGAGCTGAGAGCTTGACAGCATGAATGTGCGTTGCTGGTACCTTTCTCTTCTGAGATGCTCACAAAAATGCTGATAAGCAGTGCTGCTGATGAGAGGGGATAGAAGAAGTCTTATGTAGCAGTGTATGGATGGTGATCTAGCTTTGTCTTTGCTTTCTTATTAAAAAATAAACCAAACAAACTGTAAGGGGAATAGCTTACTCTGTGTAAATATCAAAGGAGGAGCTGACAGCTGCTGAATTTGAAAATTATTGACTGTTGACTGTACAGCAATGCCTAAATATTGCATCTGTTTTTTTTCTTTTAAGACACTGAGCCTCTGTAGGAGAAATTTGACTCTTCAGCAGTGTGTGATGAAGATGAGTAGGAGTTTATCTGGCTGTCTAAATGTGGAAAAACATGCTGGCCTGCTCATTCTTCTTGATCTAGCCCTAGCATCAAAGGAAATTTGCTTTGCATTATGCAGCTTGCTGATGTCAGAAGGAAAAAAAAAATTAGGCCCAGATGGCATGATGCTAAATAGAGCTGAGTACGAAGTGTGCGCGTTGAAAGAGGCCAATCAGTTTTTGCTGATCCTGTATAAGTGTGAGGAGGAAGAAAAATATTTACTTTACTATTCATTTTCCTTAAAGGGACCCAAACTGTGTATATGTTATAGCTGAGCAGAAGCCTAGATGAAAAAAACTCACTGTGTTTAGAAGGACGGTCCTGTTGTTAGTTCTAATAATTCCCATCTCCATCATGTTGTGTTACTGACTGTTATCTGGAACCATGATTTCATGACTAAACATGGTTCAACCCTCTACAGATGTTAAAAAAAACATTAGGACTTGTTCTTGATTTGTTAAAATCTTCAAGTGAGCAAAAATTTGTTTTACATTTGAGTAAGTTGGCTACTCATTTATCTAGAAAGGACATATATATCCACATTTGTGGGCATGTATAATTTAAATTAGATTACTAGTAGATTTGTTTTTGGCTAAAAAGTACTCAAGGAAGTAAAGACTTAATAATATTTGTTTCTCACATTTAAAGAAGGAATTCCAAAACAAAAACCCAGGCAATCTAAAATGTCTTGTATGGACCTGAGCTTGATTCATTTAATATTATTTATGTCTATTCCTGGATTACTTTGGGTTAGAGTCTGGTTCCTTTATATGTGAATAAAAAATAAAAATCAAAGTTATGTTCTTTATTTTGTATGTTTCTGCATATAGTAGTGCTATGCATCAGTGCTCTCATTATTTGGTGTGAATTTATAATGTTACGTGCTCATAACAAGATCTGTGTTTATTCTTTTAATTTGGATAAGAAAGGTGAAAGTTCAGACCATGCTTTTGATTCTTCTTTGGGAAAGTTAGTGTTGACTAGCAGGATTTTTGCTATAGAAACTTTCGGTTATTGTACTGATTAATATTGCTCTGAAATATTTTGTAGATAGAGCACTGCTTTTGAAGGGCATTACGTCTTAACAAAAGGTGTTTCATTTTTATCAGACATGGAAGACCCACGCACATATTTGCACTGCTTCATCAGAATATTCTTGTTGTGTCTCTTTTGTTTGCTCTTTTTATCACTTTCTGGTGATACATATATATCCTCTATGCCTGTTATATATGAGCTATTTTTTCATAGAGTATGTGGTATAATGGCAGTTGTGGTCTGAGATTTCCCATGCTCACGTTTCAAAGAAGGTGATAATCCCAATCCATGTCAAAGAGATATATTTTAAAGGTTGAGGGGAGGAAGAGGCTAGAAGACCTTTCATGTCATATGTTGGGATTTTGGCTTTGTTTATGTCTTTTAGTATATCTGAAACTAGGAAGTAAACAGAGGAGAAAGGTGAATGGTACAGGATGTCTGTAAACTGGAAGGACTCAAAGAGGTTCTCCATCCATTTCCTTGTTAAAATCTGGATACTACCCCTTTTATTCATGAAGCTGTGTTGTTACAGAATTCTGTGGAATGCAATCTTTCCAAAAGGAGAGAAAAAGGTGTAAGTAAAATTTATCCCACACCTGCTGTGGTATCCATAACAAGTATCATTGCTCACTAAGGCTTCTTCAGGCAATAAAGGTCTGCGCTAATTCTCAGTAAAAGCCTTTAAAATACCTCATTTCTAGACGGAATGGAATGTTCCAATGCTCCTTCGGTTGAGAAGATAAGCAAAAAAAGTTTGGTTTTGCCTGGTGTGGCATTTGGACTTGTATCTGGAAGTTTTGTTTAGGCCTGGAAACAGATTATGCTTTTTATAACTATTGATTGCTTTTTATAAGAAATAGTCCAACCAGGAATATGTAAATTGCTGCCCTAAAGCTTTTAAAGTCATGATATATGATTTTGACAGGTGGTGTTTTAGTTTGCTATGATATTTAGCTTCCTTAAGTGTTCTGGCACTTTTCCATCAAAATTTTTTTTGACTAGTGAAGTTTAGTGTCCTTGCCTACCCTCCATTGAAAAGAGACAAAGGTGGTGGTGTCAGAGTGTCTAGGAAACAACATGTACAGTGTGTTAGCTACATTCATTTTGTAACCTGTTCACTCTGCTTTAGCATGGAATATGACTCTGAGGAAATATTCTGAAGAATAATACAGTGAAGAAAAATAGATTTTGTTGTGACCTTTAAGCTGAGCTTTTCTGTTCTGAACCACATTATTTTGTTAAATACAAGGGAAGTGGAGCCAGCCTGTGACCTTTTGTTACCATGCAACTTTGAGAAATGGCAAAAGTCATTCTGGTCCTCAAAAGTTCCATTACAGAGATAGTGTTTTGTGGTGTTTTTTTTTTTCTTTTTAACAGGGAGAAAAAACCCCACCAACCAACCTTGAAAAGTTTTAGAATTGTAGTCCTTTACCAGAAAAATTGAACTGTATTCAATATTGGCAGAAATTGAAGCTGATTCTACAGACAGTGATATCTGTAATTAATTAAAATCCATGCTTTCCTCATGGAAAGCATGGATTGGTACCACAGGTACTTAATACCTCTGAGGAATGGATTTTCACCTCATCAATCCCTTCAAGAAAGGAAGCTCTAGCAGACTTCTTAAATTATTTGTCCTAATTTTCAGGACTTTTGTGAATTTGCATTTGTAGTTCTGTATCTTTGATGCAGTAGAATAGTTCACATAGCCATATCTTAATAATTAAGAGATAAAATGTCCAGAGAAAGCAAAGATGGACTTTGTTTTAAATATTGATGTTGCAATTTAATCTTCTTTAAAACCTTTTCCCACTCTGCTGCTCAGTGCAGGGTTACCACAGAATGGTGATGACCTTCCCTGGGGTGCCAAATCCTGTAAATGAGGACCTGCTCAGAATCAATCCTTCCTCAGGACTGGAGTATTGGAGTCATGCGAGCTACTCTATAGTGCTTTGTAAAACTCTTCTCATTAGCTATACATTGGGATAGATTTAGAGCACTAAAAATATTACGTGTAGAAGCTGTTTGTGAGTTGGGATTAACCCTGAAGTGTTCCTTTCTTTTGTTTCTTCTAGCAGGCTGCTAAATGAAGCTGCTCCCGGGTTGTCTCCCATGGTTCTTCAGAGATAAACATCTTCTGGGCAGTCTTGAACCTTACGTGTGTTTTTCTGAAATTTATATTGAAGGTTCTTCATGTAGATATTTGCCTTATCTCCTTTACAGGGAGGATTTCACCCATGTGCTTCTGACATTCTTCAGTTCTGGTCATTGACCTTGTTCTGAATATTTCTCTTCTGGCAGGTGAAATTGCATTGTAATAAATTATCAAAGTGATGCTTTGGAGATGTGCTCCTAAGCAGGCAGACCTTGGCTAGCCTTGCATCTCTGGAGTGTGAAACCACAGTGGACTCATCCTGTGCTGGATCCTCCTTTTTTGGATGGCTTGTATACTTCCAGATCACGCACTGGACAAACTTGTTAATAAGAGCAGGCAATCCAGTCAAGTTTTTTAAAACTTATTTTGTTAGATTTTTAAAACTACACCCAATGAAAAAGCCAACATTTTTGATGGTACTCTTAGAATTGGGGCTATATTAGTGATGGATGTTCTGAGCTGTACCTTTCAAGTTGCATTAAGACTATGAGAGAGATTGCTGTATTTTGATCAATGTGAGTGCACTTTGTGGAAGGAGAGGACTTCAGAAATGTTCCTTTCTTTAAGCACTATCTAATGACTGAAGTTTTCTGGATAGACAAATAATACTGAGAAACTTGGATCTGAATCCAGTTTGCTGCCTTGGACCCATGCTATGCTTCCAGCAGATGGGCTGAGAAAGTTTATAGAAGATGAAGATAAATAATGTGCCTGTACTGTGTCACTGACAACTGATGCCTTTTCTGTTTTTAAGCCTCAGTTCCCTCCATTTAGCACTGCAGTTCCTGTCTTCTGCCTTGGGCTTTCAGGAGGAGTGAAACACTGCAAACCATTAGCCAGATACGACAGACACATCCAAGCTGTTAATCAAGGACAAGGTAGATTGAGTAATGGAGGAAAAAATCCTAGACTGCCAAGTTTCCTGATACAATCCTGAATGAGCAAAATCTAAAACAGCTTGACCAGCTGTCACAGCCTGGAAGTGAGCATGATTGTTGTAAATTCGTGTTCAGCTGAATAGAGACACTACTCCATGTGTCAGGGAAGTCTTATGCTTTATTGCGTAGTTGCCTTTATTACAGCAGCTTCTTAGTCAGAGAAGTTTTGGCTAACAAGCTCTCAACTTTTATAACTCTCTTTAACAATCTCCTAACTTCTGCAACAAACTTCAGGTTCAGAGTGAGGGGTAGAATAGAATCACTGTACCTGCCAGGATAGAATGAGAGGAAAGAAATCAAGATGGACAAGAGAAAGGAAAAGGTCACTAGTCCTTAGATCTCATGTCCTTCCTGCTGCTATGGATGGTCAAGATCTGAGGTCACCAAAGGAGTGAATGAGTATGGGACCTATCCACTTCCTTTTATAGTTTACCTGGTGCACACTTCGTGTATAAAGTAGATTTTTCACACCAGCTGTGCCATGTAATTCATGGGTGTGTTCAGGCCTTTGGAGCCCTCCAGGAAGTGATGGGGTCAGGACTTGGGGATCTGTGCTGGTTACAGAGCTCCTTAGTGAGCTGTCCAGGACTCAACCCTTTTCTAGACATAGGTGCACGGAGCATTAATGCCAAGGCAGAAAAGGAAGTTGGCTCTGAACGGCACTGCCTCATCTCTGCAGGACCCTCTTTTGCAGTTGCAACTTTGCTGTTGCAACAATCAGAATGTTGGAGAGAAAACATGCTTATGAGCTTATGCCTGATCCTCTCCAGCAGCTGGTTCTCCCACTAAGGTACACACAATATCCAAGTCACGCTTGCCTTGTAAAGCTGTATCCTGAAAATACCTCAGAGACAATGGGGCAAGGCAGCTTCATAAGCAGTCGTGAAAGGATTGTGTTTTCAGTTAATGAAGTGGCTTTATAGTGCTTTTGTTCACTTTTAGGAAAGTGAAATGGACAGTAAAGAAGCAGCACTAGTAGATTTGGGAGACCCTTTATGTGATAGTGTAGTAAGAGGCAGGGGAGGAATAATTTTTAATGATTAACAACTAATACAGGTGTATGAAGGCAGTGGAAACAAGGATCTCATAAGGGAGAGTAGTATTGATGTGGCAGTTGTGCATGGTGGCTTAGCAATAAAGGAAAATAGGAGGGAATATGGCAGGGATGCAAACTCAGGTCTGTTAGTTTTTTTGCTTGCTGCTTAAGGATCAATACCTTATTAGAGAATGTGTCTGAACTATGTGGATGTGGGAATACTTTCTGAGCAAGGAAACTGCAGAGATTTTCTGGCAAGATCTATCATCTGAATGATGAAAGAAGCAGAATCTTTGGTGTGCTCTGGAGCACAGCTCCCTATTCATATTGATCTGGAGTTAGTGGTAGCAATTATGATGTGTGGTACTCACACTGGTGCAAAACCTACTAGGGTTCAGTCTGAGCTTTTAGTTTGCCAATTAGTGGAGCTACTTCAGTCTGCACTCATTTACCAGTTCATTCAATTGAAACTTATCATGACATGAGGTACCTGTCTACTGATCTGCTTGAATCCAGCTGATGTCTGATGCAGAGAGGAAGCCCAATTTTACTTGCCACTGACAGTTCTAAATGCATCAATAAAAAATTACGTGTAATGTCTGTAGTCCTGAAATGCATGTGAAGACAGTCTTTTCAGTCTGCTTGCTTGCTTTCTTGATTATCATCGTTCCTGTGATGACAGAAAAAATCCTCTATTTTCTCACAGTGTCTTCCTTTGGTTTTGTGTAATATGTGTTATAGAAAGGTTAAGTGACACCCAGAATTGACATACTGAAAAATTAAGGTCTCTTTGCCTAAATGAATCCTTGACCATGATTTGGAATTTCCATACCATTTAGTAAGACCTCTGGAGGAACAATGCAGTCCTGTTTTGACACATGAGGAGATACATAAATTCCAATTTGGCAAAAGAAGAATACTTGCTAAAATAATAATACAGCAGTTTGTTTTTATAGGTGAAGTGAAAATCCAAAAGCACTCATGCACTCATATTTTACATAATTGATAATGCCTCACTTTGTTTTCCTTAGTTTGTTGGAATTCTGCTTTAACACTCAACAGGAAATTGAACTCCAAATTATTTGTTTAATTTGTGTGAAACAAGTGAGGAAAACTAGTCCTGTGTTCACTGAAGGTTAGTTAAAGTGCTTGTAAACAGACTATCTAAGTTCCACTGCACCTAAACCAAAATATAATCTTTGGAACATTTTTAGTACTGTGGCTTAGTTCTAAGGTTTACTGTCCTGTTTGAAAAGCTTGGAGAAAAAATTTTCACTTACCATTATTAGGGAGTGGATACTGGCTGAACAATGACATTGCTTTTTAGCTTCCTGCCAAAATTCTCTCTACATTGCTGTGTGTTTTCTGGATATACACAGCTGCT
The DNA here is from genome assembly GCF_028769735.1 of Zonotrichia leucophrys gambelii. Lineage (NCBI taxonomy): Eukaryota > Metazoa > Chordata > Aves > Passeriformes > Passerellidae > Zonotrichia > Zonotrichia leucophrys. The sequence goes on along the minus strand of NC_088173.1, from coordinate 18,841,543 downwards.
GTTTTTCTTTCAACCCTAAGTAACAATTGAGGTTCATTGCTATTTTTGCCTTGATTCATTTTTTCATCCTCTGTTGATACCTTTTGGTTCTTTCAAGGCCATTTTCCTTATTTGTTTCATCTGGCAGGAGGGTCTTGACATTTATCCCAAATTCTACGATTGATAGCTAAATCTACAACATGAACAGATAAAAGGAAACTTTCTTCATCTTACTTTTCTACACAAGGTAGTCTAAGGAGAAGCCTATATATTTGCTGCTCTGAGTTGATTGCTTAGTTGTACTGAAATTCATGTTGAAATATTTCAAATATATTTTTTCTTTGAATGATCATGCTGCAGCATCCCCATTTATCTGTCCTTGTGCCTTACAGTCAAATCTATTCTCATGGGCTGCAGTAATGAAGATTAGGCAGACTCCATTGGAGAGTGTTAAGTTTTAGATTTTGTTTCCAAAGTAAACAACTACCTGGCACTGAAGGGGTCTCCCCATTTTATCAGTGCAGGCAGTTAATCACTCATGGACTACAGGGGCTGCTTTTGCTGTTTGCTCCTGGGCTGTTTCTTGTTGCTTGGGTTGTTTCAGCATATTGCATCATCCTGTCCAGAGCTCATGCAGAAATGTTTGTAATTCATCTTAGTGTTTTCCTGTGTCAGTTGAGGTTGCAAACCAAACTAACATCATTTTTCAAAATGCCACTTTAGGTGGCAAAGAACTGAATCCTGTAGTCCTTACTCAGCCAAAAAAAAAAAAAGAAAAAGAAAAAAATCATGTTTGCTGATTTAACAGTATTGAATCAGACTTAACTGTCTATAGAATTAGTGTGTTCTGAAGTTTATCACTGATTTCAGTCACTTTAGTTATCTTCTCCCAATTTTAAGGATGAGCTGCACTACACTGGAGATTGTTTTTTACATGCTTGTAATATCTGAATGGAAATTTGAGATGTGAAATTTTATTTGCTTAGGTACAGATTCTCATTATATAATTGACTTGGAAATGTTTCAAGCACTAACAATTTTGACTTATGTTTGTGATAATAGATCTAGTCTTTAATACTTTTCCCTCTCTGGGGTTCGCATGAGATTTTCTTTGGCCTGCAGTCTTAAATAACCAGAATTTTGAGTGACTTGTTTGGCACGGTGAGGAGCTAGAAGATAATGATAGCATTCAAATTTCATTAAATAAAGTAGCTCAGCAATGAAAACATCCTTTTAATGTTACAGAGATGTGAAAGTTCACAGTCAACTTAACCCTATTGTTTACTATAGAATTCATAAATACAAATTATTAATAATTACCTACAATTTTTAGATCATGCTATGTTAAAAGCTAGAGGATGTAATCCCCAGTAAGGCATGCCCTTCTCTTTAGATTCTTTACTGTTGAAAAAAGGTTTGCTTGCTCACAACTGTGCTTCTCTTTTAGAAGTGTCTGTTGATGTAATAAGGTATTACTATTCTGTATAAACCTTGCCTTACTTTTTTAGAATACAGTTAAAAATATCAGTCAGTCATGAAACATAAATCTGTAGAAAATCATAAGTTTCTTTCTCTAGGGAGGAAAAAAAACCTGGAGCTGGTTTTAAAAGGAATTATGTCAGTTGCTGTTAAAAACCTGGAGCTGGTTTTAAAAGGAATTATATCAGTTGCTGTTAAAAGTGTAATTGATGCAGCTGAAAACCATCATGATTACTGAAATACACAGCAACTTGTTAATTTAATGGAAAGCTTTTGAAAATGCAGTAAATGCCCCCATATCTATGGGAAAAAGAAATGTCTTCCAGGAGTTATTTGTCTTCCACCTCCATAATATCACAGGCATTAATTAATCTTTTCTCACTCAATTGGCAGAATGATAACCTCCATATTATAGATAGGTAAAAATGGAAAGGTCAGAAAACTTAGGAGCTAATTCTGGCAGGCTGCACTACAGTATCAAATTGTTTGGAGAGAATGAGTCCGTTTCCAACTTATTCTTGTGCATTTAGTTTGAAAGACAGTTTTGGGGTACATAATGGTACTCTCCAGTATAGCCTGCTCTGAAAGGATTTTTTTTACTATCTTGGCAAGACCATAGAATTCTGTGTGATTAAATAACTCATTGAAATGAGCTATGGAAACAGCCAGATGTATTTGGTCAGAGTATTTTCTCAGCTACCCTCTTGTCCTGTAGGTTCTTGTGTTTCTGCTGTCAGTGGTGTTTAGAGGGGAGATTGAACTCTCCAGGCCTTGCACCACTATAGCTCATCCTGAAGGCTGAGGTTCCCTAAAATAGGATTCTTGAACTCTTAGTTAATTTTGGCCAAGTCATCTGCCTTGAGGTAGCTTAAAAAGTAACATTTGCATTTGATTTGTGACCTGTGGTGTTACGAAGCGCCAAAACCAGCTAAGATGTGAAGCAGAAACTTGCTCTAGATTTTCAGTGTTCCAAACAGTTAAAGCAAATGCATCACCAATGCAAGACACATTCTGAGACATATTTTCTCGCTATCTACCATCTTTTCTTTGTTTTAAAAGCATATTTAGGACAGGGTCTTGAGTCTGTGTTTGTGCCTCATGAAGTTGCTGGCTATGAAACTAGGGTGAGGGAGTCCCCTTGGCCACTGTAAATAGATCAAAGACCATATTTTACTGTGCCCAATTTTGAAATATATGGGGGTTTTGGGGTTTTTTTTGGTGGTTTTGTTTTAGTCCTTGGTCAAGTTGATTACTTTTACTATTCATAAGGTGGTATAATTGAGCCCATTAACTCATCAGTTCCAAAAATGAAAAACCTTTCCTGATTTTGGTTGTTCTCTAAGCAAAGCTGAACAGACTAACTAACTTTAAAAAAAGTGCAAAATCAAAGAGATGATCTGCCTTTGCAGTGAATGCAGAATGTTAGATGAAATCAAGGTTTTTTGTCAGCAAAGCAATTTGGAGGTTTTAATTTGTTACTTTGATAGGTCTGCTATTCTAAGGACATCAAACAAAAGCAGCACTGCTTTTCCACAGACATTAAATGAATATGCATTATTCTGAAGGTGTGTATAAAATGCATAAAAATCTGGGTTTCATTTACTATGTGCTTTAGCCAAGGCATATTAATGTCTCATTAAATGTGTGAGCTGAAAATGTGATATATGGAGTCTACAGAGTGGAATCTCTTAGTAGATGATCCTAATCAATTGCAAGTAGTGAGCCATGGGAAAATACCTTATGAATTAAATTATCCCCATATACGATACCCTGTCTGTTGTATTTAATGTAATTTTGAGGAAAAAAAAATTGCTTGGTCAGTAATAGTGAAATTAAGAAATTTCTTCTCAGGTGGGGAAAAAAAGAGTATGTTTTCTACAAAATCTTTGTGATGTATCTCTGAGTGAAGTACTATATATGGGGGAGGTTTCAAAGTGTACCATTTCTATTTTCTGCTGCAGCCTGGACAGACATGGAAGAAGAGCAATTTTTTTTCCATTTGGGAATGAGATCCAAAAGTCCCAATGCTGCAGAGTATTCTAATAAATTAATAAATTAGCATGAAGCATCACCTCTGTCCTACCCAAGATGCCTTGACTGGTAACAGCATCATTGCTTGGACTGCAGGAAGGTGAAACATCAGAGTATTTTAGGGAAGTGAATTTAGTCCAACAGGTGTCTTACTGAAAGACACAAGCAGAACTGACTCAAAATATGTGAATCTGTGTTCTTCAAAGAGAGTATGTGTTCTCAGAGCTTACAAGAATGTAAGTTAGTTATACTGTGGAAATCGTGTGAATATTATCTAAGTATGTGAAAAGTGGTGTGGGCAACAGTTGGGTTTTGGGTTTTTCTAAAGTAGGGAGTAGGTAGAGCTGTTCTGCTGCACTAAAAGAAATGTCAAAAGGTGGTTTAAGGTCCCTGTACTCAATACATAAATGTTCTTCCCCATTTTAGGGACAAGGGGTGGTTAGCTATCCTTTAAGTTTTACTGTCATAGATGCTGTAATTCTGTTGATAGTACATCTGGGGAAAGCACACATTTGAGAATCATCAACAGCTGACTCCAGTTTTATAGTGGTGACATTATGAAATTGTGACAGCTAGCATAACTTGATATCTGTTGCTGACCTTTTCCAAAGATATTTAGTGTTGGAATGCTATGGGAATAATTCCTTGATTAATACAGTGTGGAATTTGAAATTGTTTGATGAATCAGGGCATAAGGCAAAAAAATTAGAAACTGATGCAAGTGTGCATCAGCCTCCAGAAATTGTTTGGAAATTGGTTTAGATCATTATTTGTTGTCAGAAAAACAGGATTAGCTTGAGGCAAGACATGTCTCCCTGTGTGGAGTGATGTTCCAGTTTGTTTAGGTTGTTCATGTCTACTGCCCTCTGTTATTGCCATTCTTGTTCTTCTGTGCCTCTGTTTCAGATCCTTCTATTTCTCCTGTGTGGAGACTTTGATTCAGTTACCTGAACAGTATTTAATAAAACTTGATTTTCTAGGATAATTCAATTGTAAAAATTTATAAAAATGGCAGTTGGTGTTTCATTTGCATTGTTGGACACAAAGGTGTTTTACTGTGCTTACCTGTGTTTTGTTGTTTCCTTACCTTGAAATTATGTGTATGGGGTAAATGAAAGGATGAAGACTATTTACATTTGATGATGCTGATTCAAATTACAGACAAAGATATTACTTTCTACCTTTCATTTTGCTTTCAGAATAGGGAAATCTTCTGATTTTCTGCTCATTCCCTCCACAGGGATGTGCAGGACAGATTATCCATGCTGGCCTTGTATGAATTCAAATGATGTGGCTCTTAGCTACCACCATTGAAGTTGCTCTCGGCTTTCTGCCAGCTCCAGGTCTCTTGATATTTAATTTCATACTGAAAGGAAGGATAGAACAAAGAGTAATGATAATCTGACATGCTTTAGGATGGCTGTTGCTTTCAGGTATACTCAGAAAAAATTCAGCTGTTTGAATTGCAGCAGTTGTTTCCTTTGGTGCCTTATAATGATGTGAGCTCTTTGCCTGAAGATATTGTCCCAGGTACCCCTCTGACATGGGGTCATATTCAGTGTTCTGATTCTTCTCTTCAAAGCATCTAGGAGCAATGTGTCCAAGGAGGCACTGCTTTGATGTGATATCCAACTGACAAAATTCTGCAATATATCATGACAAAAACCTCAAATCTCCTAAGAGGACAGTTGATGGGCTTTATTGCTGATATGACTGTGGACAGCTAGAGATCCACAGCCTCTAAGATCCTAGTATAAAACTTACTTCTCTTTAAAGTAATTTTTCTGGTGTCAATGTGTCATAAAAAGAAATTCTAAGTGTGCACTCTTGTCTTCTAAGAAAAGCAATAGCCAGATGTCAACAATGCTCTTCATGTGTGGAAGTGCCCTAATGAGTACCTGGTATCATACCTGAACAGAAAAACTGAAATGCCCAGAAATCATCCAGGATATAAAGCAGGTCAAGACCTACTTCACACCTTCCAAAGAAGGTGTAGATAAAAATTCAGTGTCTTCTGTAAACATTACAAGACTGAGCAATCCAGTAAATTGTTATAAAAATGTAAAAAGGTAACATTTAGCAAATGTTAATGTGCTCAGCTTTGAGACTAAACCAATAATCTTTAGTCAGATAATTTACTGCAATTTGCTGATTCCCTTCTCCCTATGATTAAAGTGCTGTGTGTTGCAACTTGTGGTTCTGTTTTTCCAGTTCTGTTTTGGTGGCTTTTGGGCACAGAACTTGGCACTGTCTCTGGATGCAAACTGAGATGTGCTGTAAAACTCTGCAGCCTTGTGCTCCTCTTGCACAGCACTGGGGACGGAGAACTCGCACAGAGATCAAGTGCTGATGTTCAAACGTAAGCTCAGTGAAAGCAGAACTGTTAAACATCCTCACAGTATAAAAATTGCTAAACAGAACTTCCCAAGAAAATGGAAAGTATCCTTCTGACCTGCTGGTTAGTAATGAAGTCAAATTGACAAGCAAACAAGCAAATGGTTCTCTATTTTTTTGTTGGTTTTTCTATTTAGGTGTTGTGGTCTTTACACAGGAGTTAAAATGTGAAGTTAAAAGTGTCTATGGAACAGATTCTGCCTCAGAGCATGAGGGTGAAGTAAATATTTGGAGAAGGTTGAGGTAATTCTGTGGCAAGTATATGCTTTTCTTGTGTTTTTCCTCTGCTTTAAACTTAGTATCTGAAAGCTTAGAAGTCGTCTTTACGTTGGTCCTTTTCTTTCCTTTTTTTCTATAGCTGTGTGTGAGGTTGTGGTTGGTTTTTTTTGGTGTGTTTTTTTTTTTTTTTTTTTCTTTTTCCTTTCTGGTCTTTTTCTGGTATTTGTTCTGTGTGGGTAGTTTTTCCTAGGTATCATCTGCATTCCTTCCCTTTTACTTGTCTATTTTATTTTTATTTATTGACGCATAACTGACACTACATGCTTGTAGCACCTTTTATGTTCCACAGCTGACTTAATTTTAATTTGTGAGAGGTGCGAAGCACACCAAAGGACCAAAATATAGGTGGATTGGATGGGCAACAAACAGGGCAGTCGGTTTACAAAAATTTACAAAACAAATGTTGTCAGCAAACAAATAAATCCTAACACATCTTACTTTTATTGAATTGCTGTATATTTTACACATTGCTCAATATTTCAGTTTCACCAGCCTTTAAATGGGAACAATTGATTTAAAAAGTGGATTCAGATTATTAATTTCACTCTGCTCTCTAATTAGCCATGTGTCTTCTGCTAAAATGCTGTTTTTTAACTTCAAGCATGATCTGTAGTAAATTATGGCCTATGCCCTCTATGTCCCATCAACCACTGGGGAGTGCCTGATTTTCTAGCAAACCAATACTTTCCAAAATATAATAGTGTCAAGCCTTTCATTCATTGGAGAAACATGGGAGTCAAAATTGTAACTGCTTTGGTCTTGCAGTGTGAAGGTAGTACAGTCTAGAACTCCTTTGGTAGAAATTATAGTTTGAATCAAAGCTGTCAGCTCAGGCATAAATGAATTCCTTGTTCATAACCACTTACCTTATGTCCTTCCTGTGTGTGGGAAAGGATTTGTTGCGGGGTCTGTGGCATGGATATGAATGCCACATGTTCTGTGCAGTATGGATGAACACTAAAAAAGGAAAAAAAAAAAAAAGCTGGCATGAGAAGTGACACAGACTATGGCATATCTAGTGAAATGCTCATTGGGGTCATTCTTCAGCAGCCATTTGGGCAGACAATTTGTTAGGTATTCACCTTACCCTGGGTGTTCTTATCTATCACTTCTGAGTCTATAATATGCTAAGGCTGAATGAGCTTGCATTGAATGTGTGTTTAAGGAATATACAGAGCCCAATGTTTTGGTCTGTTAGAGTTACTGACTTTCAGTTAAATGCAATTAGCAACCTTGACTGGGCTTGATGGACCAGCTTTGTGAAAAAAGCTTCATATTTGGGAACTAACTTGGAGCCTTGCCACAAATACCATCATAGCCTACTCAAGCTGTGCCCACTCTGCCCTGGTAAATCCGAACCTTTTCCTTACCTGCCATGTTTTATATGAAGTACTCTATACACCCTTTTTTTGCTTGCCTTTTTTTTTTGTGTTTCCACTGATTAGCAATAAAGTGCACTAAGATCAGGACTTTACCTTTTAGGTTTTCAGTTCTTCTAGGAAACAAGATTTTGCACAAGAGACACACCATCATATGGACAAAAAGCAATAAAAAATTTAGACCTTGTTCCAGTTTTTGACATTTATCAGCAATGCCTTTGCAAACTAGCTGTGTGCAGGATAGTTTCTGAATTTAGGTGACACAGGATATATTTTCAAGTCTGCATTCTAGTTGGTATCCCAGAGATTAGAACAGTAAATGATCTGGAAATTTTAAAAATAAAAGTAACTGTGATGGAGTGGAAGAATGTGATATTGAATATATTCTGGATGTTTGTGGTATTGTTGGTAAACATGAACAATCCCATTTATCATTGAAATGATACATGTCTAAATCTACAGGGTTTGGATTTCCTTTTTTTTTTCTGGGAAGCTGCACATACTAGTTTCGTTTTGATCCCCTTTACTATTCTTTCTTTTGAGCAGATCTGTAATGACAGCTGAAACCTTACTGTTGTCATAAAGTACCCATAGCCTAAATATTCAGAGTTGTTTGTCTTTGGTCTGGGAGTCTACATACGCTTTCAAATTTTTTTTTTATATAATGAAATATTGAAGTTTTGAATGACATTTGTCATGCTTTAGCTGAAGGAAGAAAATTCATTGCTGGCAATAAATGGATGCAGCCATACTGCTATTGCTGAAATAACATCTGCTTATGGGACACACACAGACATCATGACTTTGATCCAATATTATTTTTTCCCTACATCAGTAGAATTAACTTGGAAATCATAAGGTTTTTTTGTTCTACATAATACTGCTAAATATTCTCAGCAATTCAAATCAATGTAATTTTATAAGTTAGCATATAATATCAACTCAAATATGCATTCCTTTGGACCGTTAAATCCTGCTTTCAGCGTGAAGACAGATTGTTGGTGTAGTAAATTAAAGCTGCCTTACTGCAGCTATTTTGTCCAATGTTCTATCACAGACCTATATTAATATTTTATCCCCTTTAATATCATTACATGATGCAGGCTTAATTTAAATAGATTTGACGGGCCTCTTGGTTGGCTTGACAACCAGAGGGAAAAATTAATGTTCTGCATTTAATCTCAGCTCAAGGCGCTAAATTATTTTGGAGGTCGAAGCTGTCATGCACATCATCCTAAATTATTGAATGTAATAACTATTAGCCTGATGCCTATTTATAGATTTTTTAAAAAAATTATTGTTTACTTAATGTATCTTCAGCTAATTTTGAAGGGAACATCAATACAGTACTATTCTATCTTTTACCGATGCTGTATTGGAGGTTGTTTAACTAGCGACTGAAAATGAGATGATGGTGTTGGAAGTCTTTAAAACTATGGGGGGAAAAAAAGAGCTTTTCTGCTGATGAATTGTGTGGTGTACAGGGACTGTGCAACATACTCTTAATTACATTAGTTCAAATATATTTAACTTAAAAAGTTCATAAAGGAAAGAATTGTTTTCATGTTTTTACTATTATTGAAGAGACATGGATCCCAAGGAGGAATGGAAGTGGTAAGCATATAACCAAAAAACTCCAGCTTAGATCTTAAGGGCTGTTACCTGAAGAGTACCATACGCTTTAAAAAACATGTAATGCAGAATGGACCGAAACATAAAATAAAAAAGTTATTAGCAATTGTTTAAAGATTGCTATTATAGGAGTCACATTAAAGCTTAAAATAATGTAATTATTCTCACTGATGATAGTACATATTTGCATAGTTTTGCATCTCCTCTGCTTTCCTAATTTGTCATGCTAAATAATGTCAAGGAGTGTGATAACGCATATATTCCTGAACAATGTTAGACTTATAGGTCTGTTTGTCTTGTGAGGGCTCTGAGGAGGAACTAGTCTCTAGTATGTATCACACACCACTCTCTTCTGAATTGCTCATTTTCTCTCCTGGCACATGAATCAGTTTCTTTCTGATCCCACTGTCTGTGTTTTATTCTCATTTTTAAAGATTAAAATAACAAGTTCTTTATCAGTATCATTTAATAGCAATCTCTATATGATGCTTTGTGAAGTCAAGTTTCTCTGTTTCTCTGAAGTAGCATGAACTGTGACCAATGGGTTATGGGGAACCATGAACATCTGGAAGACATTCCTTTGCCGTGGGTGGTGATGGACCAGAAATATTTGTGCTGCAAGACTGTGTGAGCTTATCAGTTATACCACTGTACTGGTTGTATGAGTTGCCACATTTATTGTTTAGATGTATAACAAGAGTGAGGCATCCACAGTGTGTCATTGATTTAATATTAGAATACTTAACATAATAAACTGACTCTTAGACATTGGTGTAACCAGAGTACAAGGCAGCATTCCCTTTTTATAGTGAAAAAAAGAAATTAAATGTATACTTGTACAAAAGCCCATATGAAAATTTATTTTTTGGATTTGTGTTGCTTTGAACTAAGACAGGATGAACAAATGCCTTTTTTTTAATATAGCTGTAATTTAAGTAGTTCTGCTGTTCCCTGTTTTGACTGCAGTAGAATTTTTCTGTCCTTAGAGTTAAATTTTCCTTTTTTTTTTTTTTTTAACAGCCTTCACAACTCCAGCCCTTATCTGTCTCACACCAACTCTTCAACTGCTGCAAGTTCATTCTTGGAGCATAGGACTTGAAACTTTGCTGAAGCAAACTCTATTGAATAGCCTGAATAATAAATAGGAATTGATAGATGAAATAATTGCTTTGGCATTTGTCCACAAAAGTCTGTAGCAAAGCTGGGGATGAAGCCTTAGGCGGCTCAACTCAGTGTGCCTTGACCACAGTCTTTGTTGACTCTAGGGGAAAGAGCTGTGTCCCTTCACTGTAAGAGCCAGATTGTCTTTTCTAAGGATTTTCAGTTATTTGTTACAATTTCTCTTCTTTGAGATGGGAAGAGGAATTTTTTTTTCTCTTGAACCCCTCCCCCTGCTTTTTAAAATTTTGTTATTTTTGATTTGATAATTAAAAGTAGAGAAAATAACCCTAAAGATAGCATTAATCCTTCAAGGACTTGTTCTCACTTTTCTCTAGATGATCTTGGAAAAGGAGAGTAAAGATTGGGGCAGAATTTTCTGATACGTGATTACATCCACAGTCCTTCAGTGTTCCTAATATCATGTCTCTGATGGTAATGAATGCTCGGAATTTCAGAAGGTTTTTTTGTCAAAAAACTTAGCAAACCAACAAGCATCCAAAACCCAAATCCTCTGAAAAACAAAACAACACCCTGATGATTGTTTTTCAATAGCACTATAACGTCTCCTTTTTGTGATTTTGGAGTTTTTCTAAGATCTTTCTCCTCCATGCATTCCAAAGGCATGTCCTTAGATTCCAGAAATACAGGAGAGACTGCTTTCCCTGGTTTTGTGTAAGCTTTGTCTTTTTCAAAAGAGAACTTACCTTTGAACTTAACTTCAATGTAACTTAAAATAGATTTTGGGGTTTTTTTTACCAAAGGCATTTGGTAGTCTTGAATGTTAGGGGTTTAGGCTTTTTTTTCCTCTCCCCACCCTCTCTATCCCCCATAATGGTTTATTTGCATGATATCCAGGCATCCCAGTGGATGGGTAAAGAGACAAAGTTCTCAGCAGACACTCTGCATTTAGCATCCATAAGTATGTTGCCTTATTTCTGTGATTGAGAGGTGTTCCAGCATGAGCTCAGTTTTGATCTCTGCCTTGAAACCTTGGTGTACCCTGCCTCCTACATCAGTGGAGAAATGAAGTGTCTTAATTGCTTCAGGCTTCTAGGACCAGTGCTGATCTTTTCCTTACAGTGTCGTACTTACTGAAGCATGTATTTTTTTCAGGCCTTTTGCTTACTCTTTTCTTTACTTTCTAGTGGGTGACAGAAGGTTCAAAATAAAATTTTCTGTCTTTTGCAAGAGTGTGCTCTGTGTGAGTACAGCTGTACACATACAGCGTCCAGACAAACAATGGGAGCCAGTATATGCTTTGTTTGCTTTTTCACTGCTTATTTATTTCTATTTGGTCTGATTCACTTAAAATACATCTTCCAGAAAAGATAGATTTTTTTTCCCTTACATGGGGTTTCTCCTTTAAGTCAGACAGCTTTTCCTGCAAAAATTGCTGTCTGGTTAATAGTAAATAGAAGAACATTGAATCTTGATTGCCTGCTGGGGAGTATTACTGCTAGTTATTTTACTGTTTTTTTAATTTGTATCTTAAGATATTACTTTTTGTCATATTGCTACTCTTTAAATTTCTTATCCAAAATAGAGATATAAAGGTAGCTCACTAAAATAAGTGAAGTAATATTTATAATTTTAGAAGTGCAGGAAATTCAGTCTTTAACCAAGATTATAAATAGTCCATTGACTCTTATTCATCAAAACCTGCCTTTTGCTGTGCACTTTGAAATGCTGATGGAAAAAAATCTATGGGTGTATAACAGGCTAGAATAGCTTTCTGGATGCAATATAAAAGTCATAGCTTTCTGTGCTGCCTTTGTCACACTTTTCTAGTGACATGCTACTGTTAAACAGTTGGGGTAGTCTTTGTAAGCAGATTGGAGCCTGTCCTTCAATCTTGTGAGCAAAATGAAAGTAACTGAGTATGATTAAGTAGTTTTCTCTTTAGTTTGGTCAGCTAATGTGGCTTTAGGTTTTCTAGCCTGCTCCTAAACAGTGTTTTTCAGTCATACCACGTCCATTCAACTGAGAACATGACTACATGTACTAGAAGTACATGGAATTTTTGCCTCGTTGAGACCCAGCCTTAAATAAGTTAGATGGGAAAGGGCTTGAGGATGCCAAGTTCAACCTTATTTACTTTAAAGTCAATGGTATTTTTGCTCTTAGCTTCCACAAGATCACAAACATCGTATAAGAACATGATTTCTCGAGCTATTTCACTAATTAAAAATTGATTTTTGGCTTTGTGTGGATTAAAGTTGCTACATACAGAGTTATAGGTGGTTTTGTGTTTCCGCACTGAAAGCTTAGTTGTCATACAGCTTGAGCAAGAACTGAGCTGGGAATGGTGGTAAAAATTTTTCTTTAAAAACAACATAAAATACTGCCAACAATTGTACAACAACTGTGTATGCAAATCTCTTGTTCCTGCAAGAATTCCACTGATTGTAGTATAAATCTTCCAGAACCAGCATTAGCTACAATTTTTCCCCAGGCAAAATCCAAGCTCTGACTGCACATCAACTTCTTTTGTTGTTTTTTTGGCTAAAATTCCTAAGTTCTTTTTGGGCTGCTAGTTTGCACTGTACATGATGATTTAAATCAGTTCTTCCCATAGGAAAGCAACAAACACCTTCTGGATTTGATTGTTCTCACATGGAAAAACATGCTAGTTGTAAACAGACTACTTTACAGAAACACTGGTACAGATGTGTTTCCCAGCATCTGTGCAACAACATTTGGAATCTAAACAGATTTGTTTGATTCTGAGCTGTTGCAGTAAAAATTTCTAGGTGAAGAACTTTTTTTGTGACCCATTTTCAGTTTGATCAGTGCACTGAAATTCATAGTGAGCTAAGAGGAAGGTCTGTCTGGACCTTACACTATTGTTTTTCTATTGAACAATTCTAATTATTTCTTTAGTAGATTCTCATGAATGAATTATTTTATTTTTCATTTTTCCAGGCAAGTGCAGGCTGGCAAGTATACAAGAAGCCTTCAAATCTGTAGTAAGAGTGATGTATAGTCAGTGTATGACTTGAACGGTGTGAACCTAAGACTGCCTAAATGAAGAGAAGTTGAACTTAACAGAATGTACTTACACCAGTACAATGTATTTCTGTGTTGTTCAGCTGTTAGGACATCTGTGTGCTTTTTAGCTTTCTGCTATCATAGATACACATTGTGAGGTTGTATTTGCTCAGATTATAGCACTGAATTGAAAAATACAAACAATGGGAAAAGTACAGGTGCCTCCTCATAATACATAAAAAATGTGATGCAAAATGATGCATGGAGTTAATCAGTGAGGCTGTAGACCAGATGTGAACCAGTAGCTTTAAGCCATTGACCACAAGGAAGGTTTATTTACCTGCTTGTCTCCAGTGCAGCAGTAAAATACGTGGATGTCCAGAAACATGTCACAGTCATCCTGTTGTTGAGGTGTTATAGGACAAGCTATCCCTTTAGGTACCCTTTTTAACACAGTTTTTAATGATTATGTGCTTAGTTACTTGATTCCTTAGCTTAAATAATTGATGTAGAATATGCAGGTTAACTTGTATCACTTGTTTGTAGGTGGAAGCTGATGAAAATCCTTCTTGTTTTGCAGTTTTTCCTAGGGAAGTGACAATATTTTTTGTTGTTTCCTAGAGCAGCCATCCTCTTTTCTGTGCTGCTGTTCAATAGGATGAACTAAGCTCTCTGAGATCAGCAAAAAAGATGTGTGAATGCCATAGACTATTAAAAAGGATTAAAAAATTAGCTAGCAACACATTTTAATGCAATAGATATTTTGCTGGTGAAACATTCCTGTATAAGCAATTCTATTGCTTGAAGTCCACAAACTTTTAATGCTTCTTTCATTATTTTCTGTAATTTCACATAGTATTTACAGTTACCTAGAATTATCATTGAATAAAACCCAGTCTGCTTTCATTTCTTAGTGGTGATCCTCCTATGCAGTCTTACCTTCTGTTGACCTACATTTGCCACGCAGCTCTCTTCTGAAAAGCTGACGCTGTCTGTTGAAAAACATAATTTAAAATGGACTTAGTGCTCAGCTCAGCCTCTTAGAGTGAAAAGTCAGCAAAAAAAAAAAAAAAAGGCATTTCTGCTTTTTCCTACACACAACTTGGAGGTAATGATCCTAAAAAGAAATACAGGACACTTGCATTGCATATTGTTCAGGACTGGTAGTTGAGCTTCTGTAAGATCACGGAATGGTATAATTGCAGAAGGTGTGGGGGAGGTTTCACAGGCCCCAGCAAAGTGGGATGGTGGGGTTTATACCAGCAGAAAGCCTCTCCTCAGCTGGTTGAGATCTGTTTTAAGGCAAATGACACATTCCATCCTTCATGCTGCATAAACAGTGCTGGTGAGTAACACTGGAACAGGGCCTGAAAGAAGTACCAGATTTTTTTAGCTTTCCTGGCTGGCTCATTTTTCTTTGAAGAAAGCTTATTTGAAAGTGGCATTTATGTATGTATTGACTGGCAAGGAACACTCTGGATGAAAACAACTAGCAGCTGTGGGGCTAGAGACATTAATTTCTTCTCTGATTTTTTTTTTTTTTGACTGTTAGCTTCCCTGTAGGTAGAGTAATAGTATTTTCAGTATCAGTTTTGACTCTGAGTTTTCTGAAGTTATTATTAGGCTTGGAAGTAGAAACAGTAGTAGGTGGGAAAGAGAATGGATAACAAACTTTTGAGTATTTTAATCAAGAATCACTGGAGACAATTGGAGAGGGATGAAAAATAAAAGTAGTCTCAAGCCACTGAAGTTGTGGAAACTGATTTGTTTAATAGTACAATGACACATAATCCATTTATCAAACTGTGGTCAAGAAATGATAATGATGCTGTTTGTGGAAAAAATTTGCTGAGCAGAATTTCAAAAAGAAATAAGTTGGATAAACTTTGAAGATATTTTGATGTTTAAACTTTGAAGATTTGACTTGCTCAAAGTTTAAGTTGGTGGAACTCCTCATTGAAATGATGTTATAATGGAGCATCATGGTAAGAAAAGACTGCCAGAACACCCTGGCAGGAAGTGGAAAAAGCAGTGAAAATTCACATGCTGCAGAGTAAATCAGGCTGTAAACTGGGAAGGAAAATAGAACAATGATATCTTTGAACCTAGGAAGGACCTTATAATTTAATTAAAATAAACTTGTAAAAAACAATGCATAAGATTTCACAAATCATGAAAGAACAACCTATCTTAATCTGTGTCCAGGTTTTGGAAAGATAACTATGAGAAATGCAAGAGGCGTACTAAACCTGAAAGTAAGAATAGTTCCTGAGGAGAAACAAAATATATTTTGTGGAACAAAGAACAGTGGAGAAGTTTTCCACAGACCTTTCTATCTAGTTACCAAACTATCACCTTGAACACAAATGAAACTTAGATGCTTCTAACTTTGCCCAGTCATGCAGAAACCAATAGTCTGTAATGGAAGTTAAGATAAAGGATGTGTGACTCAGTCACATTGGCTCCAGGGTGGAGTTTGTGTCTTTGATTGTGCAGAGGGGGAACATGCTTACTAAATATGTCGGTGAGCTAAATGGGTTTGCCTCAGGAAACAAAACTATGTATTCTAGGGCTGAAAAGAAGCTAAAAATTATTTCAGAAAGATATGCTATCATATAATAACCTTAACTGCTGTAGATAAAGGGGAAAAAAAGGCTGAACTAAGTGAAAATATAGGAAATACTCTAGGACAGGTCAGATTTTCAGAAAGGACATAAAGGGCACCATTAAGCAAAGGATAAAACTAATATTTAGCATGGGTCAGTGTAAGAGAATTATTACGTTACTGTGCTTAAAGAAAGGTGGAGGACTTGGTCTGAAACGGAAGTGTTTTTCCATCCAATCATTACCCTATGATCTTTCACATGGTTGTTTCCACACTCTACAGACAACATGCCAGGTAGCTGTACCTTAACATGTTGTTTGAGCCACAGATTGTGTGCTGAGTACTCCAGGTGCTAACTGCCCGTACTAGATGTGTTTGAGCAAGATGACTTGCTCTACCAAAATGGAGACATCCGGGGGATGTTCCAGTGTGTGGTGCTGTCAGCTGAAATGCCCTTCATGTGAGATGTTATCAGGTTCCTGGTTGTGATATCACTCCTGTTACAACAGGAGGAAACTCAACCACATCCTGTACCGCAGGGAGGTTGATGTGACCTGCTTAGCTGCACCTGAGGGCACCTGGTGACTTTTCATCACTGGAGATGTTAGAGGAGTATCCGGAACTTGAGTTACCCAAGAGGGCATTAGGGATGGGGAGCCACATGACAGGAGCGTGACGGGCTGAGCAAAACATCAGGGGTTAAATCTGCAGAGTGCATCTTTTTGTATGGGTGGTACCGTCACTGACTTTGATTTACGTGTTGTTTTATCAAGACTCCTTTCTTTCAAAGAAGGGAATGATTAGAGCTCGTTACAGCCTGACAGAGGGAGTTCCTTCCCTGCTTCTCATGTTTCGTCTTCAAAAGTAATCTTGGTTTATGTGCCCAATAAAATATATAAAAATCATAGTCACAAGATTATTGCAAGTTTTTTCTTAGTTTCTTTCACCTAAAGTACTGAAGACGTACTATGTAAGGCTGGTATCTAATATTACAGTGTTAATTGGATGTGTTCTTTTCTCGTTTGTATTTCCTCTTAAATATCAAATGAAGTGCCTTGAAAATTTAATCCATGGTATAAAAATGACATAAATGATAAAAATGATATTACCTCAACTTTTCTTCCATACTTTATTTTTCTGTTAAATAGACCCAATAAATATTGCTTCATGTGCTACTTCTAAAGTGGCTAACTGCTTCTCTCCCTATAAAAAAAGAGTTATAGGAGACAGATGTGAAATCTTTTTACCTGTCTTCATTATTGTTAATTCTTATGGCAGTTCAATTTGCCTGAGATTAATTTAGCCTGTGAGTGGCCCCCCTCAAAGAGCAAATATCAAGCTAATTTTTGAGTGAAGTTTGAAACTGTGTAGTTTGGAATGCCTAAACATTTCAAAGTTTCCATTTTTCTTATCTTAAGGATAAGATTTCTCCTGGCCCATGAGGAAAAGCCAAGGAGTTCTGAATTTTAAACCACTGTTTCCTTGATCCTCTGATATGATAATTTGGTAATATATCTCTAATCTGGCTCACCAAATGCTTTTGGCACAGTTGTAGTATACAGAAATGCAGAATCCCACAATTTCAGACTCAAGTAACTTAGCAGAAGTTTCCCTTTCTATTTGATAGCTTTTCTGTGCCAAACTTCCAGATTCTGATGAGGAACTTGTCATGATCACCTTTTCCCCCCTCAAAAGATCTACGTTTAGACACATTCAAAATCTGCATAGATACTAGCAGCTAGAACTTTTCCTATCTCTACCATTATCTCATCTAGCTTTTAAACTTTTTTTCCAAACAGAAACCTAATCTGTCACTTGCCATCTCTTTGGGGTTATATAGCATGAAAAACAGATTTTCTCACAAAATCTGAATGATGATAAATTGACCTTTTCTTTATAGGATGCCATCATAAGGTTACTAGATTGCACAGCATATTTTTACACATTGAAAGCAATATTTTAAGCATGTATTACGACGACAACAACAGTTTAGGCTGTTGGAAAAAATGTTTACGAGTTTTGTTGTTCTGAAGGTTCATTGAGAGGTCTCATGGAGTAACAGCAATAGCATATTCCACTGTTCAGTGCAGGGAAACTGTCAGAAGATGAATTTAAAGAGAAGAAAGCTCAAGAACTGCATTTATTTTCTTTGATTCCCTGGATATGTGTGGTCTTGTTGTGCAACCACAGATATAACAGAATGCCTGTCCTCAGGGAAAGAAATATAAGAGGCTGGTTCACATACTCTGGGGTAGAAAAAATGACAGAGAGTGGAGAATGCCCTCACTTGCAATGGTCTAGCCAGCTCTTTTCACCACAGTTCTCATTCAGAGACCTGTAAAATTAGAAATGACCAAGTATTTGCCATAAAAATCTGCCTCTTATAAGTGCACTTTACAGTTTGCTCAAGCTGAAAATAAAAAGTGAATTTCATCTTGGAAGAAGTGTTTGAAAGGATGTTTTAAGAAAAATGATATGCAAATATGATTGAGGTTGGTAATTAGCTATAAATGCTTGTCTTCTGGGAAACTGAACTAGAGTAGAAACCAGAATGCCAAAGACTATCCCTTGAAAGGTTATAAAACATCAGTATTCTCAGATCTCAAGTGGTGGTATTTTTGGCTTTCGTGAAGATTAGTTCATTTAATTATATTTAATTTATTGATTGAGATCAATTTAGTTGATTTAATTGTATTTAATTGCAGTACTCAGTTTCTTGTTGAGAGTCTTTTGATTTATTAACAATTGTTGAAAATATTTGTCATACTCAAGATGAAATTCTGTCCACAGAGATGAGTGGCAGTATTGGCCTGGACTTGAAACAAATTCATCTCTTATCTACTACACCCTCCTGTAAGAAGTAATTATATTATATTAAAGCAAGGAATCAGTGAGCCAAATTTTCAGTGAAAAGATGAAATACTTGGTAAGTCAGATCTTTCCTTATTAATAATGTTAACAGCATGGCTGACTTGAAAATAATGTTAGGTTGCTCAGTTAAAGTGTCAGAAGCCAAGAAACGGCAGGTCTAAGTCTTGTGGGTACATAACATGACAGTTCCTATTAAGGTTAATATGTACTGTCTGATCATGCATATGATGTTTAGCTGTCTAATTTATTGATATTTTTTCCCAAGCTTTTGTTCTTTATATAATTCACAATTCATGGTTACATGCAAAAATCTATTTGATGTATAGAATCCAAAAAAATAAGAAGGCAAATCTTTCTTATGGGGAAAAACATATCTTATCTACACAGATATCTTTTATAAACTTCCTGCAAATGGAACTTTTTATTTCCCAAATAATTTATATTGGTGCCTTTTAGTTTTTACATCTTGTTTATAGAATGAACCTATGATTAAATAAAGTTATTGCAATTAAATTAGGAAGATTGCCACTTTACGTATGTGTATGGAAAGTGCATTTGTATTGATAGTTTTCCCTTGACTCCAGCAGCCCTGCACTGGTGGTTTTCTGTGATCTCCAGTATCTTAAAGGGAGGTGAGGGTATAGGTGGGAATAATTACTTTGCTAGCAGAGTGGGGTTTTATGGTACCAAACCTCTATCAAGAGACATCTAATACTACTGAAATGTGTGCCCTCTCCTCAAAACCCCCTTTCAGGCTGAGGTAAGTAGTAGAGACCCGTACTAATTCTCGGATTAAAGTAAATTGTATTGGAATGTTGAACAGAGGACTGGCAAGAAGTGAGAAAGACATTGATTTTTATCCATATTCACAGTAATTTTGACCTCACAGTGATAGTGATAAAGGGGAAATATACTCTATGAAATGGAAGACTGCTTTTCGCAGCTGTTACTGCATCGGTACTGGCTCTTTGATGCTTGTAATTCTAGTATATTGGAGGGGTTTTTGGGTTTTATTTTTTTTTTGAAAGGGTCTAAAACAGAGATGGAACTCAGATTTTCATACTGTGTATTTGTAAGATTTAAAAATATGTCTGATTTGAAACCACAGACACCTTATTTGAAAGAAGAATCACACTGATGCTTTACTCATGTTCATGCCTGTGATTAAAAGTTTTTTACATATGCATCCATCTTCTTTAGCTGCTCTGCTGTCTCTGTGTGAAAATAACAGTGCTATCAAAGTGACAAAGGCTAGGTTGAACTCCTAAGGGAAGTAATTATAGCAGCACAGAACAGAAGGTAAAATTGTAATTTGTTTGCTATTTTATAATGCAACACCAAATATTTGTCATAGTATCAGGAAAAAGGGCATAAACTTTATGTAGATTTTAGAATGTAACAGTAAATGAAGTTGTACTGAAAAGAAAGCCTAGGTTTCCTTACAAGACCAAAAAAAATCTTGTAAGGATGTTTTAGTCACAGTATAAAATATTCAAGACATAGTATTCTGCTGTCTAGTTTAAAAAAAAAAAAATTACTAGTTTTATCTATGTCTATCCTTACACATTTGGATAGACCATTCTCAGGCTAAACACTGTTGGAGTTACTGTATCGGAAGGGAGATGTCAGACATATATCAAAGGTTGATAGTAGTTTTAGGAAAAATCTAGTTAGTTTATGTGTCTGCCTATGTCAGTGTAAAGGAATATTTTGTTAATCTGCAGTCATTTGGGATGGTCTGGACCATGGCAATGAATTTGATCTTTCTCCCTGTACACACTTCACACGAGACAGTGTTTGTGTCTTTTCCTTATTTCCTTTTCTGCCCTTTATGCAGTATGCACTGTTCTCAACACAGGTAGTTGAATGTTTTCTCAGTGCATAAAAATACATATTTCAAACCACATGTAGATGAGCTTTTCTTGCAAATTAATGTACAAAGTGATTATCATACGTTGAGCAGGTATAGCCGTGGGAAAGACACAGACCCTGGTTAAATCACATAATTTTCTCATATCTGTCAGCCACAATGTTTTTCTCCCACTCCACATTCCTCTGGAATATTATTTGTCTGTCTGGTAAAATTTGGAATTGGAACATAAAAGATCTTCAGTTTTGGTCCAAAGACTGTTAAAAACTCTGATCAGAGTTTCTTCTGCCATGTTCTCCAAATACTCATTGTACTTCTGTGGATAACATATATGGCTCTTGAGCTGAGATAAGGGAAATAAAAAAAGGCATCAATAAGCATGAAGTTCATATGCAACATTAGGATCCATATGTTGAAGTATGTTATTAATTGATAAACTCATGCTTGAGAAATCTTTGGTGAAAACTCATGCTACTGAGTTATGCTCATACACTGAAACTAAAACCAGGAAATAACTCTGTAGACCATTATGAATTAATTGTTGCATTGATTGAATTTGGTGTATTGTGCTAACACCCATCACAAAATACCAACAAATATGGTTTTATATTGATTATAGGCTACAATTATATATCGTTTCAAATGGAAATGCGTTCTGTGCTTTTAAAGCTTGCTTCTGCTATTGTCATATAGAATAATCAGCTTTCAATAAACTTGGAATTAAAAGTATTTAGCACTACTCTTCCGTAACATGCTCCAAAGTATACTCACCTTATATTTAATCACTGTGCGTGTATCCAGTAGGAAAAATCCTGATTTTCAGATTACTGGGTTTAAATACCTGTCTATAAATTTTGAATTGAAGTTTTTTGAGCCATGAAGAATTTCATAAGTATGTTATACTGGAATATGTATTACTAGTAAATTTATCCATACGAATAATGCGTTTCTATTTGGACACAGTAAATGCTGTAAGCAGCAGCAGATGCCAGGTTGTACTCCCAGATGGGGGCAGCATTGGTTTAGGAAGAAAACCAGGAGTCAGGTAGTCCTGGACTGTTGCTCCCTGAGGAAGAACTGAGTGTTCCCTGATAAGCTCCCAAATCAGACTAACAAATCTGTATGTTAAATCTGTATGTAACATGTAAGTCAGGTCGGTGTCCCCCATAATCACTGCTTGTTGAACCATTTGTCTGTCTTTATCCAATAAAATTATTTTAACCCAGAATTCCTCAGAGAGGAAATTTTCATAGGGAAAAATAGTAAAAATGGTACATCCTTAAGGATAAAGGTTTATCCTTAGAAATATGCAGCTATTGTTAATCCTGTTAGGAAATTAATTCTTGCCATTGCAACTTAAAATATTCTTCAAATATCACCATATGTTTTCCAAGAATTTCATATGGCCAATGTTTGGTTACATAAAGATTTGGAAGAAATAAGGCTGGTGATGTAGACATTGAAGTTGACTGAGTTTACTGCCTTCAGGAACCTTTGAGAGCACTGTCCTCTGGGTGTTGTCTGTGGTGCATTTTTGGATTTTCCATAGAGAGAAATTCCTTTAGTCAGACAGTGCTTATGCACATCACCTCCCATTTCTCTCCTCTCAGAGGATCACTGCAGCACATAGAAGGGTATCTTTATTAGTCTTGGAAAATGGTGAATATCTTGACTAAATGGCAGAGAAAGGAAAAAAGATAAAAGAGCAATTAAATAATATTTTGAATCTGTTACAGGTGCAGCCTAGACCAATTTCATTGCTTGGAACTAGATAATCATATTTCTTCAGTTCATTGTTAGTGTTTGCACAGTGTAATGATAAAAGCTGCACAAAGCTATTGAATTTGTAAAGGCAGTCTGAGAAAACTTTTTTGGCAGCTCGTTTTTCTGTGGTTAGAGCAAAGTGAGAGGAGAGACATTCTGTGTCTGCTCCTGTAGAACTGCCAGAAGAATTAGTCTTGAAATCTGCTGCCAATTGCTTGTTCATTTATTAACTGGAGGAAGCCATTCCTCATTCAGTCTGAAAACAGAGGTGTGGCAATCAGAAAATTTACATCTTCCTTTGTATTACCAAGACTGGTGATCAAAGTCTTGTAAGAATAATTGGTGACGCTTGCTGCAGAAAATTTCTTCCTTCAAACAGGTGAACTGTCAGCTATAAAATTTCCTTCTGAGACAAAAGCAAGCCGGAGAAATATGCCTGTAAAACTTTGCCTTTGTGTGCACAGAGTTTTTGTGAAGGTTTACATAACCCAGGGTATTTGGCATATATGTATTTAATGTGTTATATATAATATGTGTATTTAATATGTACATTTGTATTTAAAAGTGTACACTGTTTGGATGTACAAAGACCGTTGTGTATAACACAAAGATGTGTTATAATAAGGATGGAATTATGATTATGACAGGTAGGGAAATGATACCTTTCTCCTCAGACATGCCTGCCGTCATAATATGTGCCACCAGGTTTTTATGTGATGAATTCAACAAAAGTGTTCATGGTGATGGCTTTTGGCTTGTTATGAGTGGGGTGAGGTCAACAGGGCAAACACCCTAATCTTTCTCTCCAATTTAGTGTTAATTAATTATGCAGGTGTGTTCCCATGTCGAACATTATCTGAGGAAGCTCATGCTGCATGCTGTTTGCCTCACATCTACAGGTTCTGAAATGCCTTCATGTGTTCTGGAGCAGCTCATGTAACAAAAACATATCTCTGGTAGAGCAAAGGGGACTGAGGTCTAGATAAGGTTGGATAAGGCTGAAATATTTTTGTATGACTGAACAAATTAACTGTTGAACATACAGGATCGCCTGCAGCAGGCATAAAATAACATTATCTTCAACCTTTGTGCAAAAAATTGTAGAAAGGGTAATTTTGGGTTGCGATTAGAAGAAGACTAAATCCAAATCCTTCCTATGGAGAGAAAAGCTAGAGGCAAGGTGTGGAGGCACCATGTTCATATTGCCTATATTGTATCTGAGTCTGCATTGAAGAGAGAAGTTGTAATTCCAGCATACAAAGGCATTCCTGAGTAGTCTTTAGCCAACTCAGCTGAATGCTGATGCCTTAAAGCCATGCTAATATCATCAGAAAGGGAGGGAACATGAAAAATGTTGTAGTGGACCCCTTTTTTTACTAGAAATAAGTCTGAAACTGTGAGAATAGGTATTAAAAATGCAGACTAATATTCTTTGATGTAACACAGCTGATGGTAAATTTGAGAACCATTTCCCTACATGGGGGTCTTTTGTACATGTTATTCCTAATACTGCTTAATGATGGCACTGCTTATGTGGTCGCTGTTAGAAATGCTCTCAAATTCTCAGAAATTACTTAGGGAGTAAAAAAAGGGTCTGAAATGAGAGCATTTCTTCTCTTATCTGATTATTGTAGGTAGGCCATGGTTGTAAGACCAGTATATAAACCCAATAATTTGCTGGACTTTTTTAAGGACAATAAAACCCCTTTTGTTTTTCCTTATTTGCTTCAGGAATATTATGTATTAAACAAAGCAAAAGAAATGGCTGCAGATATTTCAAGGTGTTTTGTGGCCATTCACATCTGCAAAAAATGGGGGACCTAGCAGAGCACTAAATAATACAGTACAAAAGAACAGGATTTTCTTGCTCTTCCCTTTTTGTGGTAGACTCATAACTGGAAAAAGTGAGCTGTTAAACAGACATGGTTGTTTTGATTGCTCAAAATATTCCTAATGTTTTATGCATGCAGGTGGATTGCAAATATATCATGACTAATTTATTTCTCAATTAATGTTAGTCCATTAACTAAAATATTTGTCTACTTGGTTTTTTTTTTATTAGACAGTAAACTAACTCCGATTTTATGCAGACACATTTCAGTGTTCTCATTGAAATAATATTTGTAGAATGAAGTGCTTAATCAGATTTATCTTGGTGAAACTCCTGTGACATTGGCCATATCTGACAAAGTCCACCAGGTTTTATTGTGTGGCATTGACTGTGGTGATCAGTGACTGAACACTAATGTTGTGTTCTTAATTTCAGGATATGAATAACATTACCAATGTATTTAGTAGATAAATGGAAAACCAGATCTTTTTGTCAAAAAAGAAAATTTGGGGAAGAACGTAATTTTTAAACCATGTTTGCTAAATTTTACACTTACGGAAGCTTCTCTTTACTTTTACTGTTGAGAAAACCCGTAGTACCAAAGCCTAAAAAATTGTTAAATTAAGCCCAAAACAGATTATGATGAAATTTATGTGAAAGGAAAATATGACTAACTACCCTGATGTCTTTAATTTATGACATGTTCTGTGCTAGAAATGTATATAACTCTTGATTGAGGAACAGCAGAAGAGGGTTAGCTTTTGTCATGCAGCCTTTTACCCTCATATTATGGAGCAGAAGTATGGGAAACAGGGGCAGGGGGTTACCTTTAGACCTTTTATTTTATCTTTAACCAAGTATAGTTCGTGAGTTTATTCTATCTTCTCTTAAGCTACAAACTGATTTCCTCTTTTCATGATGAGTACAAAGCAGACTGCTGGTCCTTTTAAAAGATGTCTTATTTTTGCTGACATAAGTGAAACCAAATATGTCTGAAATGCAGTATGATGGTACCAGGCTCTTGTGAAAGCTGTCAAGAAGTCAATTCAAAATAAAAAACACCAGGGAATTTTTGGTGGAAGCCTTTTCACCACAAAGTGCTTTATAGTGTCAGTATACATCAAGGGCTTGGTGACCCCAATCTGTATTTTTGCGTCTGGTCAAGGAGCAAAAGTTGTTATGGTATGGGAGGTCTGGATCCAGGTGAATGACCAAGTACTGATCGCTGCTCATGCAGCAGTCTCTCCTTATTACATTACACTTTCTGCAAAATGCCTGTTTTATCCTCATATAGAATAAAATGATCTTCTCAGCTTTGAAATATTTTAATTGAAATGGTATTTTTATTTTTGTAGCTGATGTACAGATTTTTGCTGGAGTAGAGTTGATTTCCTTTGTAGTAGCTGATACAGGGCTGTGTTTTGCCTTTGTTCTGGAATCAGTTTTGATAACACAGGGATGTTTTAGTTACTGCCCAGTCATTTGAACCTTGTGCTTATATTCAAGCTGTCTTCAGGGCACCATCTCCTCCCCTAAAGGCATATTTTATTGTTTCTTCTATCTTTATCACTCATCAGTGCAGGTCTTTGTCATATATTGTTTCTACAGTCTCTTTGCAACCTTTCCCCACTCATACATTGGTGTGAAGAGCTGCTCAGTAAAGCAGATTTAGCAGTCAGTTTATGTCTGGTAGAAGAAAAAGTAGAGATGCCTACCCCTTTAACCATCTCTTCTACTTACAGTTCGTATGAAGTGCTTAGACTGCCAAACTCCTTACATATCCCCTAGGTGGCAGGGTGAAATGTGATGTCTTAATAGTAAAGGCTGAATGTGAAAACCTGAAAAAAGCTCCGCTCAATGAGGGTTTTCTTCTCAAGGCAGAACTCAGCCCAGTGTTTTAAGGAGGGTATGCTCAGGCCCCAAAGCTCTTTGGGTTTGCCTGAAGAATCATACAGTGCGTGTCATTCATGTTACCTGTCTGTGCTTTGTATTTTTCACTGGTTACTATTCATCAAGTCTCCTAACTGGGAAGAAGTGTAATACCAGTTAACAACTTTTCACTTGGTACAATCTCAGAGTTAGGTTCTGGCTTTTTGCTGTCTTCAGAAGCTATGAACCTGAACCAAACTTGTTAACCCTTTGAAAAGATATGTTCTACCTAAACTCTAAAACATTTTGAACTGTTTTGCACTTCAAGAATAAACTTTGATATATGTTATTTTTAAAGTGAAACAATTTCTAGCATGATGCTTCATTTTTGCTAACAAAAGTTTCCAATTCTCATCCTAGATTTCCATCTTAAACATTGAGTGCTTCCGTCTTTCTCAAATAGTGTTTTGCAAGACTGGAGGAGAATGGAGAAAAAGTTCTGTGTGCAATATCTCTTGTTTCCTTTTTATTTTTCCTCTGTTTTTCCTTGGAAATCTGTTACCATATTACAATTTTTGTGGCCTGACTTAATTTTAGAGAGCAAATTTCCTGAACTGCAGCTTTTCAAAGAATTGGACCCATGTCCACAGAAACCGTTCCACTAAATTTCTCAGTTTCTTCCCCAAAGTGAATGTTTCTATGCTACAAAGAAGAGAACTTGAAAACTAACCTGGAAAATTACTGTTTAGCTATACCATTTCTAACAAGCATAAATACCAGATGTGGAGTAGGGCATTTCTCTTACCGTTGGGAGTCCTGGCTGTATACATGCAGATTAACTTGGTGGTGGAACCTATAATTCATCATTAAATAGTTTTGTAGTTCCACTGAATTTTTATGGCTTCATAAAGTATCTAATTAATTCTCTTGTTTTTTTGAGAATTTTTAAAATGTAAATCTTTGCCTCTCTATATACATATAAGGAAAACATGGAAGATCAAGTGTAGAATTAAGAAGTGACGTGATTTGTGAACCAAAAAAGCAGCTATTTAGAACTACAGAATGACAGTTACATCATTGAATATTGTGGCAGGAATATCATTATCTAAAGAACTTCAAAATTATTTCCTTTTTTCTTCTTTATTGGTGAAGAGAAAAAGTTAGATTAATATCTCCTACGGAATTCTTACTACTGTTAGTTAATCTCGTTTTATAAGGAGATGTAACTAAAATTTGTGCCTTAGATTTTTCAAGGCGACTGAGGGGTAAAGTATGGCCTTTATAGGGTTATCATGGAGCATGTACTACTGTGTAGAGTGACCTGAAGAAAGAATTTTATATGATGCCTTGAAATGAAAGGGCGGGGGGAGAATTATACTGAAAGTTGCTTAAATGCTTATCAGAGTAAATTTGTGTGAGGATGGTGCCTGTGGGAAATTTGGCTGGTGAATGGAGCTGCTCAAAGTATGATCAAACATGGCTGCATTTCATGTCTTGTTCAGTACACCCATACTTAGAGCAACTAGGAGAAGCAAAGAAACAAGAAAGCATGTTCTTTCCATCCATTTTCTTCCACTCTGCTGATCCTTAAGATGGGCATTACAGCTACAGGCACAGGCTTTTTGGTGAGTCTGATATGTGCAGTGCTCTACTTTATTCCTCAGACATTGCATTTTGATCTTATTGGGTATCTTTCTTGGGATGAAAACAAATCTTCTCCATCAATAAGAAATTTGACAAATCTAAAATTTTGGAATATATCACTAGATTTAAATCTTAAAAAGTATATGCTGTGTTGTGTTTCTTGCTCTTACTCAATACTTTTTGTTTGCCTTTTCTTTTAAGCTCAGGAAAGAGCCCCGTGACTCTTGCAGGGTGTCTTAAGGGTGTTGTCAGTGCAGATCAGTGTCACCCTGGTAATGGTGTATCTGACTGAGCAGAGAAGACGTGATCAGCGTGACATGATTGAGAGTCTCAAAGATTTCATACTTGTGATGTTTCAGAATCTATTTGCTGGTTCTTTGGTTGTTTTTTCTGACCCAATATGTGAGTTTTATTTGATGTCTCTTGTAATCATTAGCGAAAAGTCATGAATCACTTTGCTTACTGGATGGAGGACCTGGAAGAAAAAAGCCTTTATTTCAATCCTTATGGTGTATAAAATTACTTGACCCAAGTTTGCTACACGAGAGTTAGGGACAAGCAGAAAGAGCAACTTAAAAACCCCAAACCAATACCCCAGTGTTTTTAAGCATTTGTGGAGTCTTGTGTGGCAAGACAAACTCTGGCATTTTTATCTATGCCAGGTGTGTACACAAATGCACTGGAAAGGTGAAGTTGGCCCAGGTGTCCCATTCCATTCGGAATCATACTTAGAACAAACATATATTTTTTTCTAAAAAATTGCTGTTTGGAGACCCAGGGGGAAGTTTGAATCTGTGGGCTCCAGTGAGTGCACTTGGCACAACGCATTTTGCTGTGCCAATAGGCCCTAAACAAAATAAAAAAGCCAAAGTCTTCCAGGGTAGTTTTTCCCCATAAAAAGAAATAATGGATTGTGACTTGCCTGATAGTTTTCAGGGACTCCAAAGCCATATTACAATCTGTTGGTTAAAAAGAAATATGCTTTATAGAATTCCACTAAGAAAGATCTGCTGTTGTGAAAATGTAATTCCGTGTTGGTTTATATATTATAGAGTACTGGAAATTTAATATGTAATTCATCATATGCAATTGATGCAATATTGTGTTGCTACTCCATGCAGCTAGGGGCAGCTGGTGCTCCTTAGATAAGCTTTGTGTGAGTAAAATAGATGATTTGAACAGAATCTGCTGGATGAATCATTATTAAGAGATTAGGAACCAAAAAACTGAAGGAAGAAGCCTCTAGGAAAATGACTGCTAGTTGTTAGATAAAAGAATTATAGTAACAATGTTGTCCATAAACTTGGTGTCTGGCTAATTATTCATAATGTTACACTCAAAGAGGAAAATGCAAAGGGAGATAACACAAGCTATTACAGTAAATGTTAGGACTTACTGGAGGGAATGTTCTGTTTCTATCATACCATATTGGCTGTAGACTTTCTACGTGTGCAAGTCTTGCTACCCCCGCACAGAGGTGAGCTGTAACAGTGAGCTGCTAGCTTTTTACCCTAAGATGATTGAACAAGACCTTCATGGATGTTCATCAAATACTAAAATCAGATCTTAAAGTGGGAGGGCCATGTCAGCTTATTGCTTTTTGCCACCACAAATAAGGTAAACAATAAGGTTTAAGGTTAATAAGGTAAACAATAAAAGACTGGATAAGAAGTCTTGTTCTGGACAAATAATAAGAAAATTCAATCTTTGACAAACATGTCTGAAAGCAGCCTGTTGTGCTGGAATTTTACAAGGTACTGAGAACCTGGTATGATATTGTTTGTTGTATGTGCTACAATATCCACAGCCTTATGACTGAACTGGAGAATAAATGCCGACTGTGGTTGCGTTTTCTTGCTTCTAACAATTTGTATCAGATTTAACTTCTCTTGGAGTCTATGTCTTCATTTGGTTTTAGGTTAATAGACACAAAATGGGTCTAGTGTCTGCTTACACCTTACTTTTATGAATGTTAGCTAATATCTGTGCTATCACAATAATAGTCCAAACTATTCCTGTTAGAAAATGTAGATAATTGTAACTCCAGGAGCAGGAAAATCACATTTAGAACTGAACAAGCAGCTATCTCACTGAAGTGTCAGATGTCAAACTCCTCTTTGCTAGGAGGCAGTTACTGAAGATGGTGGTAAAATGCTAATGTAAATTTGACCTAAGCTTTTTCTCATCTCACCATTCTGCTCGTGTGTTTTACAGCCAATATTACTGCAGCTGTCTCTTCTCATCGAGTTCAGGTGTCTTAAAAGAAAACAAAGTTCTGAGGGAATTCCCCCTTGAGACAATGTCTGCTCAATCAGAGCCTGGAGAAATTAGAAATGGCAAGTGAAAATGTAAAAAACCCCAGTGTAGGTGAAGACCAGATAATTGCAGTGTACGGAACAAGCAAGTGCTCACAGATCTGGTTACTGACTATGAAAAAAGACAAAATGCAACTAAATGGTCCAATTTCCAGAAATAAGAGCCCTTTACTGAGTGCATGCACTTGCACCCACTGAACTAGTTAGGCAGACTTTTGCCTGCACATATCCATTGAGATACTTACCCCACTACCTAAAAGGCATTCATCATAATGGTAGAGGTCTACAGCGTGGTTTCAGGGAAATGAAATGGAAAAATTGCTTGATCAGAGCACATTATTTTTTTTTTAGGTTTGCCTTGAAGCAAAAAATTATTACAATAGCACTTTTGCTTCTCTTTGCTTATCTTAATTCTAGAAATGAGAGATATCTGTGTTTATACAATTGTATCCCAGATGTTTTAAGTTCTTTTATATACAAGAAAAATCATATTGCAGTGAAAGTCTATTGCAATAAAGATTACCTTTAGTGGGGGGGTTAAGAACAAATGTGGGACATGTTTGCCTATCCATCTGAATGAACTTCTCTTGCAGTTTTAAAAATTGTAATTTTGTGTAGTTCTTTCTTTTTCTCTTTTAATCTTCTGGGAGCTATTGAAGATTAAAGCTATTAAAACTAGTGTAGCATATGACTCCAGAAATAAGGGGAGTAACTGACTTTAATACTGTAAAATATTTATAGTTAATTCTGCATGCTAGTTACTTCCAAACTTTGTGCTTGCTGTTCAATGCACAACAGCAGTCTGAGTTACAATCCACTTAATGCTGTTAGAATATGGTAAACAAGCACTATGCTGCTGTGAATACTTGAGCTAAACTATGCTCTTGAATTTGGAGTTCTTGCCATTAAAACTGACTGAGTGGGTGTTTTGTAATTTGCTGCCCATTATAATGCCCTGGTGATGGTTTTCACAGGCCAGTTTGGGGACATGGGGATGTCAGGCAGCCAGAAGTCAGAATTGGGCCAGGGGCTGTTCTCGGCAGGGAGTGATGGGTAGCAGCCAGCACTGCTCAAAGCAGATCTGGGTGTTCACTGCTGTGACCCTGGGACCCTTACGCTTTGTACCAAACCTTTTCCTCACAGCTCTTGAGCCGTGTACAAGCTATCCAGCAACAATCCCACAGATGGAAAGTTCCTTCACAGAGGAGTTATCTGGAGGCATTTTTCATTTTAGCAATGTTTGGGGCTTCTCTAATGTTCAGCGTGTGGGTAGGCCAATCCAAGGAAGTGCAGCAACAGCATGGCTGTGTTTGGGCAGTGTCTGTGAGGTTTATTGGGTAAGGCTCAGCCACTGCTTATGGTGGAGGGAAAGCTTTGGGTCCCAGTCTTTGTGGGGCTGAACAAAGGCTGTTAAATAATGTAAAGCCATTCTTTTCAAGCTAGTCAGTTTCTGAGAAAAAAGTAGTTAAGAGAAATCAGGGAAGTCAAACACAGTTTATGCTATGGAGAAATAGGCTTGATTTTATCTCCATCATAACCATGTTGAATTTGACTGGATTTGTCTTAAGTGAGGTTTTTCTAACTTTCACTCTAGATACTGCATGGAGTGAAGAGTGTGTTTCTTCAAAAGTCTTTCTAACATGCACTTTCTTACTTGTGATTTAATAAGGTTTTGAATGTAATGTTCTTGGTTCAGATGGAATTTCTTTTTTTTGTTCTTTATTTATCTCTTTTATGTTTTAGCCATGTGATCTCAGCTGGAGCCTGAGATGTGGCTATGACTGACAGCATCGCTTAAGCAAGGGACAGTGAGTGTGAAAAAACTGATTACCTTCACATTATTGTGTGATAATTAAAGCTGTAATCTAATTAACCTTCATTTCCATAATGTGGTTCTTCTGAGAAAACCATTTCTTAGTGGCATTCCCTTGCTTAATCAAAATTGCAAGGAAGTGGATAATCCTGGACTAGTACTTAGCTGAAAGGTTTTGAATATCCTCCTCTGTCAGCACTGCCATGTACCATCATCTTCATTACCTCTAGCATTACTGTTTTTTTATGTAATTTTCAGCTTAAATTTACACTGGAATTACGCATTTACCATGGAAATACAAAGCCATTTAAGTCCTCTGAAATTTTCTTTGCTTAGGAAGAAATTTTTTTCATGCCTACAATGGGAAGGAGGCATGGGGAATTTAGGAAACTTTTCAAAAAACTTACTTGAAACAACTGATCTTACTAATGTGATTGTAGTGAAAGTTGTCTTGCCATACCTTTTTTCTTACAGTTGACAGGATCCAAAATGATGTGAAGTTTCCCTTACTGAGGCCACTTCTGTCTTCCACCTTTTTTTCCTAATGTTTTCTCAAGGATTTAAAGAGACAGAGAAGGATTCATCTTTAATGACACTCTTTATTCAGTCTGCAGCATTCTGCTTTCTAATTTAGGTTGTATTGCCAGAATCCTTCTTAGATAAATTCTGAAGTACCAGCTATAAATTTAGTGTCAGCAGCCAGGAAAATGACTCAGAGGATCTCAACACCACAGATACTCATTGGCAGAATTCATCATTGGGGATTCCAAAGCAGGAAGAAGAGAGTTTGGGGGTATCTGGTGTTTAGGGGGAAGTGAAAGAAGGAGTATAAAAGTGAACAAAATTGTATGAAAATTACAATTCCACATTTTCAAATTATAGAAAAAAACCATTTTATTTCTTGTGGGAAAACAAACAGGAAAGACATAATGAAAAGCATGATGTCTTCCTGTAACTATGATGATGCTAGGCATAATCTTTTCAGTACAAACATGTAGATTCAGCCAGGCAAAGTCTGTGACTTGCTTTGATTTTTATGAATCACTATATATGATTACATAGCAGGAAAAAAAAAAACAGCAGAAAACTCTCACAAAGTGTGCTAGTGTGCTGCTTTTAGTACTGTAAATTCTAAAGGAAAGTACATTGTGGTTTTGTTCTCTAGAATAGAAACTGTAGAGAAGACAAAATAGAATTTCTATATATAGAATATAGAAGATAGAAAACTCTGTCATTAACACCACACAATGGTGCATTTTAACCTACTTGCTAAAGATGAGAAGAACAGAAGAGTTCAGCTGTGTATAAACTTTAGAAAGTTAAATCAGTATATAAAATGGCAAAGTGATACATTTGAACTCTGGAGTAGGATGATGCTATAGCCTTTTCACAGTCCAGTAATGCCAGAAGGAAACTTAAATATTCTACCCATTCTAACTTGCATTCAGCAGAGCTTTTGAACACATAATAATCCTTCTGTATTGAACCCAAAGGGATTTCTGTTAGTGCAGAAAATAAAAATAATATTGCAAACACAAATAGAGCCTGAATCTGTCCTGAGTGTAGCAGGTGGAGTTGATAGAGCTCAGCTGACCTTGTTATGCTGTCTGACAAGATGGGCTGCCTCCAGGTAAGCCTGGCAGCTGAGGATGAATAGGATGTACTATTCATCCTGATGTCTGTCTTGTGGACTGATGTGAATACACTGATTTAACAGGCTAAGCATTAACAGTTTGGCCAACAGGCTCAGAATAGCTGAATCTTTGGATTTAATCTCATGGGACTGAACTTCTCATGGTGAAGGTGCAAAAGCAAGGAAAAAAAATTTGGCGGCAAAAATCTACCTTTTAAGAATTATGCCATGACAACCATTCGAATAAAGTTCTAGATATTTTGTTTATTGCATCCTGACTTGTAAGATTTGAATTCTACTCTATTCTACTAAGGAAAATGAGTAAATTTCCTTATGAACTAAACTAATGGAACATGGTATCTGATGGACTTCCTTGGGTTTTTTACCATCTCCAAGTTTTTTATAAGATGAAGGTATTTTAAAGTTGTGTGACAACTTCTGTGACAATTCTTGTATATTCAGATATTTGTGATGTGTCATTAGTGGCTTGTGGTATACAGTGATTTTATATTTAAATTAGATTTTAAAAGGAAGAATTTAAAGACCGTTTACATATCTTTAGGACTAGAAATAGTGTTGGTATCTGTCACAGGAATCAATGAGAAATTTTAAAATATGTTAGATATCTGGTGCATTTATGCCTTTGACATTTTTATCTAACCAAGTTTATTTCTTGTGGCTCTAGCAAATGGTTAATTTTTTCTTTGCTTCTTTCCTCTGTCAGAGAAATTTGCTGTAAAAGCAAAGTAAAGTAAAACTAGAAAATCTCTGGAGGATTTTTAAAATCTGAACACGTGGGAAGAATATGCTGTTTTGTTTTGACTTTTATGGTTAACAAAAGTCTAATTTGAGAAAACTTGTAGCCTTAGATGCTCAAATTTAAAACTGTATTCTGGTAAATCAGTATTATGGGGTTGTCTTCCATTGGTCTTTAGCAGTACTAAGATATTTCTAAAAGATCACGTCAGGCTGTTGGGTCCATTCAACACCTGCTGGTTTGCTTTGGGAAACCAAAGTAAAAGACAAGGTATTCTTTCAGATCTGGGAATATAATGCCTCTTTACAAATGCTGCTGTAGTAGAAATTTAAATGACACAAAAAGAACAGGGAAAACCTAAATAGTGTCAGGAATAGTGTTTACATTTTTCTGCTGCAGCCTGTTTCTTATGAAACCATGGGACCTAGCAGCAGAATATCATTGGTAATTCATCAGCATTCATTGCTAGGGACAATAACATGCTTTTGCTTTCCTGATCTTAGCATTTTGACTTTCATTGCAACCTTAGTGCACATTTCTAGGAACAAACAGAGATTTTCATTGTTGTAGTGTTGCACATGAACTGACTTCCCTACAACATCTGCTGCAATGGGATTCCTTTTTTAGCAGTGATATTTCCTTATTGTGAGACTGACAATAAAAAATCAAATTCCTGCCAATTATGCCAGAAGTTTTAATAAGTAAGTTATTTATAGTCTCACACTGAGAGTTTGCTTCCTCAGTAATATAAATCAGCATGATGCTTTTTAGCTGAGAATGTGTGTTCTCATGTGACAAAATCATTGATTCAAATCCACCCTTAAAACAATTTGTTCCCATGACAGCCTAGCAGGGCAGAGGGACTTTGTCTTGATAAGTGCTTTGACATTGGGTTTGAAGTGTTGCTCTACTCTGTTGCAAGGCTATCAAAAAGAAGCTTGCCTCATATTTAGTGGTTGCAGGAATGGTTTTCAAAACAAAGCAATTACAGCAGATCTGGGAAGGTGATGAGGGAAAGGGGAGAACTATTCCAAGATTTAGTATCAAAAATTAAGTGCTTAAATTACCAAGAATTAAAATGTGTAATGTGACTTGTTTAGTGGAGTTTGGGTACCCCTCTGAGGGTTCTTATCAAGCCCATTTGGGTGCTGGAACTGACACTCTGCCAAGCCTTAGCAATGTAGATGCCTTTACCTTAGATTGGTTGGAGGAGTAAGTCCATGTTTGACAAAAGCTAACTGGCCAAAACTGTTCATTTCATGCCAGCCCTGGCTCTGCTGGTCTAGTAAATTTCTCTGCTTGGATCTAGAAGTAGTGCAATCCATAATGAAATGATGGGACGTTGGTAGGGATACTAATCTTATTGAGATCTAGTATTTGAGAAAGCCCAAGGAATGCCAAAGGTACCTCTTTTCTATATACTGCAATAGTACAAGAGAGAAAGGATTACTTCCTTCTCACTTCCATTAGCATATGAGCAGAAACACCATTTAATTACAGGAAAGAAAGCTCTATACATTATTCCAGACAGCCAATTGCTTCAGTATCCTTGTTCAAGCTGTAGTCAGTTGCTTATGGTTGTGGGGAAAAGGTTATGCTCACAGCAGTGCTTTAGTAGAAGTTATTTTTGGGAGAGGAGAGAGATCAGAAATTACCCTCATTCCTTGGTAGAGACTTCATAAAATATTTATTATAATTGTCTCAGCAGCTTACAAGGTCATGACCATTTTGGGTAAAATGAACAGTCTGTTTTCCAAAATGACACAAGAGAATTAGGGCAGAGATTTGAATTGATATTCCTTGCCCAAGCAGCAGGCCAAAGGCTACCTCAGGAAGCTGGATCCAAGCATAACTCTTAGTGGAAGAAAAAATTTAAATTGTTCTTTAAAAATGGTAAATGCACCATATTAGGTAAGATGTTTCAGTGTTTAATAATTTTTTTTTCACCATTTGTTTGGAAAGTTTGTACTTCTTGCCGTTCAACTCTGTAAGCTCCAACTTGCAATTACTAGTTTTTGTATCCTTGTCAGCAAATGCTAAATATGTCATGTACCCTCAGTAACAGATCTCTTTCTTCACATAATTCTGTGTCAAGTGATAATCAGTGTACAGCCTTCTATTGGACAGTGGAAAAAGGACCCGAGTTAAAAAAGCTTTTTCTGAGTGGTGTTAAAAATTATGATTTATAAGCCCATACCTCTGTTTTTTTGGAGGAACATTTATTTGACTTACATTTAGCTGTCCAACTTGGCAAGTGCTGATATGAAACTAGTCCTCTTTTATGCTTTTTATATAACTTCTGTAAAAGATTTCACCCTCATTTGAGTGTGGCATGATTTGGGATATTTTATATTTTTAAAGAGTAAACAAAATTCTCCATGTCCTTATCTGTATTAATGAGAATGATCTGCTATGCTTTTAAAATCATTGCTAAAAATATTTTGAGAGCAGTTCAAGACTTCAACTCAGTGTCCTTATTAATTCATTATTTTCCATGATCTTGTCAGTGTGGTAATTGTAATCTGTATATATGGATATGAGAAAACTTTGAGAGGTTTGGTTAAAAAAAGCACTGGAAAACATTTAAGTTATTAAAAGAAAACACACAGAAGAGATTTCAACAATCTAGCAACTTACTCTTTAGTGGGAGCTCCTGGTTGGGAGTAACTGGTAACAGGAGAACTTGTATTACTGCAATTGCAACTTGCAGTATTTATTTGAAAATTACAGTGAATATTCTAAAAGCATGATTTTAAAATACTGCTCTCCTACTTTTCTTAACAGTGTGAAATTTGTACTTTCAAATTCAATGATTGAGACAAACTCAGCATCAGAAGCATACACTCAAACTAAAATGCATTTGACTTAGAAACAAAGTTAAGCTATGTCAAAAATGACATCTGCTCCTGTTTTGACTCTACTGCAGCACATTTCCTATTTCCTTCATTCTTGGGAGAAAAGAGACAGTGACTAATACACTGCTTCTGTAGGGCACAAGAGATCTGTTTCAGTCTAAGCAGATGAATAATCTTGCAGGCATCAGTGGGACTATTTGATAGCTGAAAAGAAATTGATTTTAATTTTATATTACACTTTTCCCCTATAAAATATGTTGTATCTTTCTTGACAATGTTTATGCTTAAATCAGAGTAATTTTTCTCAGGTAAGTGTTTAAGACCAATCACTAAAGGAAAACGGAATAAAATTTGAAATTAAATTGTCTAAAAATGTCTTGTGATGCAATGTTTGAATTGTTCCCAGTGGGACATTGGCTCCTCATTTGCCTGAAGTTTGACATAATTTAAGCTGTTAATGCTTTACAGGTCTATGTTTATATGCCTAGTACATCAAGATGCTTTTGATAACGTGTCCTAACTGCTGAAAGGAGCTTCAGATGGTGAATTGTGTGCAAATTTTTCTTCCTATTTGTTTATCTCCTCCTAGGCCTCATGTAACTGTTGGAGAATAGTATCACCTTTATCTTATTGCTGTGAGTTAGCTTTCTGCCCAAGTTCCAGGTATCCTTGGAGGCATATCTGGGGAGACCTGGCTTCCTTTGGTGGCTGCAGAGGAGTGCTTGTGTCTTTACCAAGTTTGTCACAGTGAGAGCCAGGTAACTGTGATCTTCAAGTCCTCACGGCCTCTTAAGCAAGGAGGAAGCCTTAAGGCACCATGCTTGACAATTATATCTGGTGCTGGTGCATAAATGACATCTGCTGGGCAGCTCTATAGACCTGGTGTTTATGTATCCATGCTCCCTTGGTTGATGCACTGCAAGAAATTTCTCTTTGTGCTTCTCTTTGCTTTTACTTAAATTTCCAAAAATAATGGGAAATGTAGTATTCTGTACTAGATGGACTACAAGGATAAAGAAGTATTTTTCCATTTGTAGCAGATTAAATAAGGCTTTTATTTCAGTCAAAAGATTTTGCAGCTGAATGTTATAATTAGACTATCTGACACTGGGGCAAAAATTTGAGCTCACCAAAAAGCCTTGTCAGGTTGTCTTACTGAAATATAATTTTCAGTTTCTTTGAGTTGTTGAATAGTTTCAAATTTACGAAAACCTCATGGCTGCATCAAGCATTCTACACATTGAAAAATCAATGAAATCATTGCTATAAGGCAATAGAGTCCTGCTATTCTATTGGGATCAATAAGGAATTTGGTCAACATGCAGTTAGAGAGTAGGGAAGGATATTTTGACAATTATATCTTGCAAATTTAGTAAAATGTTCCTCTAAGGTTATTTAGATGAAAATGTCTGGTGGCAGAGTCATATGTTTGATAATGTAGTATTCTGATTCTTGGTTTTGGGGTTTTTTTTATTTCAAAAATTAGAAAGAACATCTCTCTGCTCATACTAGCAGATTTCTTATTTTACAGTTTTGACTGTGGCTGTTAAAGGTATGCCTGCTTGATTTCTCTTGAGTTTATAGCCTTGTGGTTTCTTAATTAATATCTGTTTTTCCTGCTGCCACACTTTCATGGTACATTCCTGACAAATGGCTTGCAAAGTTATCAAAACTCTTGCGGATGTCTTTCATGGCAGAAAACAAGTCTGTTTCCTGTGTGACTATGCATTCTATAAAAATATATTAATTCTGAACTCCTGCTCCTTGCACTGTGAGCTGACAGTTTGTAAGTGACAGGTCTACTGAATGGCTTTGCAAATAGAAAAAGAATTTCAAGTAAGTAAATAATTGCTTCATAGCACCTTTCATGTCAATAGGAGTATTTTCATAGAATACTGTAATCTTTGGATCCAGCCTATATAGCCCATTTACTGCATTTAAAATATTGTAAGGGAATAATTAAATCTTGCCATATTCTTGTGTTCCTTGACAATATCTCCCTTTGAAGTTGTAATATCCAATTATCTGAAGTAGGTTCAAGTAGCAGAGGATCTTGATGTACTATTCAAAGCGCTTTTTGTCCTATGGGAACAGTGGGCCAGTCATATTCAAACCTTTTATCATTAGCAGTTGTAAGTTCTTTCTAAAATTGTTTTGGATTTAGTGATCTAAAAGATGAATCTGTCATCTTAAAGACTCTACCTATTGATTGAGCTTTTCTCTCTCCCAATCAAAAAATCTGTGGGACTACAGAGGAGGAGTGAGTATTCAGAAGAAAACTATGACAGGATTTTTCTCTTTTGGCTTTAATTGATGTAAAATATGATATAGGCAATGTCACTTCTTGTGCTGCAGCAGCCCTGCAGTTCTAGAGGTGACAAAAGCAGAGTGACCCTGGTGTGAAACGAGGCAGGATAGAATCTAACTGTATTGAATGGGAAAGGGCAGGACAGGATGCTGTGGTTTGTGATTGCATCTTTTTGATTGAAAATGATGAGCTTTTCTTTGAGAGTTTTGTGCAGCAGCAGGGAAAAGAAACATCTTCAGGATTAGAAAATATAGATATTTGTGCAAGGACCAAGAGTTCATTGAGGCTCGATTACCTTTTAAATAGGTTTAAGTGTGATATTTTCTTTTTATACAGCTGAGTAGGCTTTTTGCAATACCATGCCACGCTTTGGAGTTTGTCTTTTATTTACAGGAACTTTTCTCAATTCCTAAAAATTATTATCTTAGGACCATAGGAAAATCCTATTTCTTGCCGATATAACCTAAGTAATTTCTCCTGTGCTCTGTGGAGTTACTTTGTATTTTTCAAGAACACTTTAGAAGACAAACCCCAAGTTAGTCCCAGAGTGTTTATGTCATTTACCAGGTTCCTAAAGGCAGTTCCAGTGCAAGCAGCAGTTTAGGGAATTGTAGAAAAGATGTGCAAAAAGATTAACACAAACATAACATTTTAAAATCAGCAGATGTGCAAGTTGTCACGTTCTTGATATGGTTAATTATTTGGAGATGACTGAAGAGTGTAGAGTTTGAATTGAATAGAAACAGCAATTATTTACAAGAACTAAAATACCCCCCCAGTTGTGAAAGTCTTGCCAGGCATAAGTTCCAAGGGTCTGTGAATGAATTGTTAAACTGAGCTGTGGCCCCAGAAATAGATTTTTTTTAAAGAGAGTGAAAAAATGACATCTCTGGAATGATCTGAAATAAATGTGATGATAATTGACTTTGAAAGTGTTGTGAGGGTTTTATGAAGATACCATCTGATTTGTATATTTCTTCATCAATTGTGTGGTTTAAAGTAAACAGAGAAGTTCCTAATAATGTCTTTGTGCAGCTGTCAGGCTACTTTTATCTTTGTTTAGGGTTATGTTTTCAGTCTGTGATAGAACGCCAATTATTAGGGGTATAGACTTTGAGTGAAGGAAAAAGCTTGAATTGAACCAAATTTTATGAAAATAAATAGGTATGTGCTAAGTGGCACTTTTCTTGGGACTAGAACTCAGCAAAGGAAGAACTGAGCAAAGGACTCACAGTTAGTGTTTTCCTAAATGTTATTCTTACCCAACACTCCTCCCCAAAAAGAAACCC
This sequence comes from Zonotrichia leucophrys gambelii, assembly GCF_028769735.1. Taxonomy (NCBI): domain Eukaryota; kingdom Metazoa; phylum Chordata; class Aves; order Passeriformes; family Passerellidae; genus Zonotrichia; species Zonotrichia leucophrys. The sequence goes on along the minus strand of NC_088173.1, from coordinate 18,800,797 downwards.
AACAAAACCAACAAACCCAAAAATAAATCATTTGGGAAGTTTTTATTAATCTGGAAAATTAAATACTATAGTTTCATATTGCTTCTTTTGGGAAACCCAGTTAGATACTTTGAGCATGCCAAGTGTCTGACAGCCAAAACATAGGCACACATTCTCACACTGTGTGCATTGTCCCTTTTGCCTCCACGAATACTCACACCAAAAATATACCAGTGTCTGAAATAATATTGCTGTACACAAGTTTGTCACTTTTGATTCTCCTAAAATTAATATGAATTTATTTGCTGTAACCTTAAAATAATAAAATGTAATATAGCCCAGTGCAAAGTCTGAGTAAGAGAAAAATCACATAGATAAAGTTTCTTGAGGAGACTGTGGTTGTACCATCAATGAGAACAAAATTACTGGGGTGGTTCCATAGAGAAAAGAATGTCTTAGGCCCCCAAGGAGGCAGCTGGAGATCAAAGAGGATCCTTATCATCACATAAAAGTCTCTGACTGAGCACAGGCAGGCAGGCAAGCAAGTGAGGACCACCTGAGGGAGAGAGAATAATTACATGGGTATCAAGTTATGCTGCTTCTCCTTTAAAATGATGAAAGTTACTAGAGTTCATGGGGATAAAAAATATGAGAAAATTTGCAAGCAGTCCTGATAACACTTAATGGGGAAATAAAGCCTCTTCTTTTTGGAGAGGCTTGAGTTACTGTGTCACTTGAACTGTAATTTTTACCAGAATGTTCACCTGTGATTCTGTGAACAATTGTTGGAGTTGCTTTGCATGTGGAACTCAATAAAAGATATAATCATAATTCCATGCCAGAAGAAGCCCTATATAGTTTTTTAAAAGTTAAAGTGCAGAATCTCAGGCTTGTCATGTATGGGAGTGCAAATACCCATCATCATCTATAGCAATGACATCCTTTAAACCCAGGTAACATAATGCTCACAAGGAGTTTGTTAATTTTGGATCTTTTAGAGAGGCCACAGGGTATCAGTGCACCAGAATTTAGGTTTAAAGTGAATGTAAAAGTTTAACTTCTGGCTAATATTTAACTAACCTGAGCTTGATCTTCTTGTACAATGCATCCTAGATATGACAATTTTAGCTGAAGTGAAAGCATTTCAGTTTCTTACAGTTTTCTAATTTTTTTGGCTGAAAGAATTGTTTTATCTTTCTGGGGAAAAAAATATCCACTTTAAAAGCCTACATCCTTTTTCTGACAGGGATGAAAACCTGCACTGAGACAGCAAGAAAGGCCAGGCCTTGCCCTGTACATTCTCTTTGTAGTGTTTAGTTTTCCAATTACTCTCAGTAAATCTGAACTTTTTTTTAGATTAACAGTAATATTTGATAGGGAAATATGAAATTTTGCATACCATTGAAAGTATTTTATTTCTAAGATTACTACCAAAATTGTCAGACCAGCAGGTGAGTTTACAATGCCTTTGATTCCATTAGACCTTCTCAACAGCATAGCTCTTACCAGCATATTATATAATAAGCTGCTTGTGCTGCAAATTAATCTGTGGGATGTGGGTATCAAACTGTGTGGAAGATGATAAAATTGAGGACTAAGGACGCTGTATTTTATATATACACTGGTTCTCTCTTTCTAGCTATTGGGGTTTCACATATATCTAGTTATTAAGTTAGTGTGTGGTACTCATAACATTTGCTTTTTTAACCCCTATTACGGCAAAAATCTCTGTTAGAATACTTCAGTTTTTCTACAAAATAGCTGTATCCTGTGGTTAAAACAGCAGATACGATGCTTGAACTAGAAATATTGTTCCTGCCTTAACAGTGAAGATGAATAACTGACTTCAGGTTCCATCTAGTTGCTTAGATTTGTTCTGTAAATAAAAAATATTAAGCCCTATAGAATACTCTGTATCCTACACAAGCTTTAATTTCCTGAAAAAAACTTTACTCTCTTATATATATTTTTTTATGTTCTTCTGTGAGTTCTCCAGATGATCCAAGAGATAGAACAAGGAAATGATGGTCATTTTTCTTCTTTAATAAAAAGTAAATGAATGATAGGAACTGAGTACAGATATGTGTAGCAGAGTATGTCGAAGATACACCAGGTGAGAAACATCCATAGTTCATCAGGAAATGTTATGACAGAATAAACAGATACCTTTTTTATTTGCACTGATAGATCCACAGGTAAACTTTTTATCAAAGTTTCCATGTACTGGGGTAAAGCAACCAGGATTTGTTGACTTCTTGCCTGGAATCTGCGACAGTACTGAACCCATAAAGAGAATAAAACCTCTCCCAAGTAATTTCCTGCTCATCCCTGCTGGGTCACATATCATATTATTTAAATTATGCAATCTGGAGCAGGTTTTCTAAAACTGAGTGTTTGCAGTTCAGTTAGAATCAGGCCTGAGGTGGTTTTGGGGATTCCTCGGCAAACATCATCTTGCTTGTCCTTTGCTGCGTCTGTTCAGATCAGGAAAATGTTATACTCATTTTACTCTCTTAGATTTTTTTTTTTTTTATTTTTGAGGTAGTAAAATCTCAATTTCATTGAGTATTTAAAATACCACTTATCTGCTGAGAATGTTTGGGTTCATTGCAGGGCAGATTTGGTCTGTCTTCTGCAAGAGGTCAGACTCTCAGAGGGTACAAAGCAAAGTGCTTCACTGATTTCCATAGGGCTTTCATCACTAACTCCTATACTTTCTGTCTCAGGTATTAAAAAGTGTTAAACAAACCTCAACATAATTGCTCTGAAAACCCTTCTTCCCCAACCCCCAGCTTCTATACTTGCAGCAATAGAATTAAATCCAAACTCCTTTTTAAGTTCTCAGTACAAGGTAATAAAATCCTTTCTAGAATTGTTCCAATATAACTAATGCAAAACTTCTTACTAAGTAATTTAGCTCCATTCTACTTATACAGAGATGGAGGTATAGGCTGAGAACCATGGAGATTTGAAAGAGGAGTTTTGCTTGGAGTAGATGAAGATCTTTATTATAACCACGTAAAAAATGTTCAATTTCTTAAATTATCTTTGTAGTTTGGTGGCAGATATTATCAGAAGTCCAGTAGAAACTGCAGTAAACAATTTTCTTTGTCATACACATATATGGAAATTTTCTGATTCTGATTTTAAAATTAATTTTAACTATTTTCTAAGAGATGTTGTACGGGGTTGAAAGCATGGGTATTTGTCCAAATTATCAGCTCAGTAATTTTACACTGCACTGGTTGTGTATATTTGCATTTTTGTGTTAATCCTGCTAATCATTGCATACAGGACTTTCTCTGGCATTATTTTCCTCTGACAGCCATGGATTAACAAGTAAGAATGAGCAAGCACATCTGGTCTTCAGGCAGATATCAGTCCTACTGTGAAACAGCTGGATGGTCTAGGTGTTACTCTGTAGGCTACAGTGTACCTCTGGGTACAGCTAAATTACACCGTGATTGGCAATCGTCATGAGAAATGACATGTCCCTCTGACACAAGTACATTCAGAGCTAAATAAGGTAATCTGGACAGCAGCTATGGCATATTTTGGATGATAGCTTTCTGAGACAAAGTTGTTCTGAAGGCTCTAAGTTCAAACACTTTGGTTTGTGCATTGGAAATGTTCCTCTCAGTGTTGCGGTCTTCCCTGGTTCACACAGCTCTCAAAAGGCAGAAGAAACTGGGTAGTTTCTTAGTGCCATTTCTGAGGTTGCTGCATGTTGTGTACATGTAGACACATATACACACTTTATACCAGGGAATTCTTGCATGAATTTTCAATACCATGGCATAAGAGTCACGTGTCCCTGTCCTTATCTCCAAGCACTTTCTACTCTTTCTCATTACAATAGGTAGTTAGCAGTGGAAGATCAGTGAGAAAAGAGCTTTCTGGGCTTTCTCTTTAACTTTCCTGTGCTTCCAGTTGCAATTCTATGTATAATATGTTTTCTTACCTCTGCTCTGATACAGAAACTTCCAAGACTACTTTTTTTGGTGGAAGGGATGTGCTGTCAGCTACGACTGCAGTACCAAAGAAGTACCAAATGAGAAGTTCTTGAGGCAGTTCACGGATTGTAATTACTAAAAATAAAATGAGTCATGCAGGTTTCTCATTTTTCACCTTGAGTATTGATGTACCCAGAATCAGTTTTCCCTGAATAGATTGTAGAAAAAGAATGATTAGTCTGACTTCCTAACAGGATACACAGAAGTTGCATTCTCCCTGGTGTGTCCTTGGTAATACTACTTTAAAAAATGTCCGATATTAACTTCAGAATAGCCAAGGACAGAAAATCAGTGGTTTGTTTAGGAAACCATCCTAAAAGTCTTTGCTCTAAAAATATCTGGATTAGTTGGTCTAATAGTAATTCTTTCTTCTATAGTGTTGTGGAGTCCACTGTCAAATTTTCCTTCCACTTTTTATATACCTTTTTTTAACTAGCTTTTTGTTTGTTCTTCTCGTATCTCTTCCAAATGTTCTGTAATGTCTGTTTTCTAGACAGACATTACAGAACATTCTACAGGTAGTAGAATTTGTCCTTGTGGATCACTTATGAACAGTTTCTTACAAATTTTAACACTGTGAGCTACATTATTCTGGTACTGATTACACTGTTAGTGTTGGCTCACCACGCTGATTTGATTCCTCTGGTTGTGCACACACAGACTGCAGTAATCTTCTCAGGGTGCAAAGATAAGTCTTTTTCTCATTGTCTGATGAAGATCTTGGTGTCTCCTTTACATCTGATATTATTTTTAAGAAAGTCTATAGCTATAACCACACAGTCATTCATGTGCTTAAACATCTGCAGTATCTGGGCATTAGCTTTGCTTCTCTGTCTTCTGAAGAATAAAGATTTGTGGTATTAGAAATACCATCCTTTCCCCATTTCCCTCTCTCTTTAAGTTTGGGTTTAGTTTCTAGCTTTATTCTCTTCCACTTTTAGCAATAAATCCCTTCTCCCTGATTCTCCTTGACCCTCAGCATTTTTCATTTATGGTCCTTCTAGTTTCTCCTTGACTAATCATCTTGTATTTTTTTAATAGCCTGGAGAACTTTAACTGAAATGCCATTTTTAATCTAATTTTCTGTTTCCAGCATGCATTTTAGTAATCCTCTTTTCTTATACTACTTGCAATTAATGTATCCCATTAAGTGTCCCAGACTATCAATGTGTCATTTGCTCAAAGGATTAATGTTGAAAAATGTATTAGCACTAATACATAGTAAATGAGAGGGTTTCCTCTTATGCCTCTGAACTTCAGCATGCTCACTGGAAACAAGAATGCTGCTTTACCTGGCATCCTAACTAAAGTGAGCATAAAACGAGGACTGCTCCTTACAGGATAGATTCTCCATGACATTAATTAAAACCTGTTCCCAGCAGTAGGCAATATTTTGCTGCAGTCTTTTGAGAATCCTCTTGTAGTTGTGAGCTGTGTGCTTTGTGATGACAGTCTTTGCCAAATAAGCCTGCAGAAGTAAAGGTTAACTAATTATTGAAATAGTGCCCTGAAGTAGTTTTATAGCTACAGTTTTGAGAGGAAAGAAGAGCACAAAAATAGATTTCTGGTGATCTTGGATCTCTTCAGTTCTGACTACACCCTGACAGGAGTAAAACAAGAATTCAGAAGGATTATGCTCTGTTGCCTTGGAAAAATGTTTTCTTGTGGAGAGGTCAGGTACCAAAATACATCCTGGTACATGCAGGTTTGAGTCAATTCTGTATCTTCTTAGCACTTATACTACAAGATGTCTGAGTAATTTCTATTTCTTGGCCTGGACAGAAAATATATGTATAAACACACAAGTTCTTAAATGTTTTCTGTAGATCTAAGAGGTATTTTGGATGACAGTAGAAAACAATAAATTGGTTTGATCTGTACTTGGGAGTATTTTACTTGTGGCCATTGCTGTTTTGCCAAACTACAAGGAGCAGATGCTATTTGTGAAATTGCTTTTTTTATGCTGGGCCAGCATATAAATCAATCCTGACTGAAGTGCCAGGATTTTCACTTCTCAGTGTTTTATATTTATGTTGCAAGAAGATCTCAAAATGGATATATTCTTTGTTAAGGCTTGATGTTGACAGAATAAATGTCTTCTGTAACTGGAGCAGGCCCTACTCCTGATGTTGGCCTGAACTTTGCTGGACTTTAAATGGCATTTCACTGTCAGCATTTGGCCACTTGATCAGTACACCCATGCCACATCAGTTTCATATTCTGTTGATCTTACAGTTGTTTATTAATAAAATTAACTTTATCTGCATAAATTCTATTAACAATCTGCTAGTTTTTGTACTTATCAATTTTAGAAAGATAAGCTTCCTAAATAAAATACAGGCTTTATTTGTAAAGTATTTGTTTCATTCCTGCATACCATAGGAAGGAGGATCCACAGGCTGTTCAGTCTACTCCTTGGGAAGAAGATGGCTCAGAGGGAATATCGTCAAAGTGTATAAATACCTGATGGGGGTAAATAAAGTGCTAGCAGAATCCCCTTAGTTTGATCCAATGAGAGGTAAAAGGACAATGAGCACTAGCTAAAATACCGGAGTTTCATAAGAAAAAAAAAGTTATTTTTTTTTAACTGAAGGTGGTGAAACATTGGAGCAAGTTTCCCGGCTGGTGTAGTCTCCATCCTTGGAGATATTCAAAACAGGACTGTACACAGTCCTGAGCAGCCTGTTGTGGCTGACCTCAGTGTGAGCAGCCAGTCTTAAAGCAGATGAGAGCAGATGATCTCCAGCTACCCCTTCCAAGCTTGGCATTCTGTAATTGTTCTTAGGATGTGAGGAGGACATTTGGATTGGATTTTATAACTGATGAAGCCTTACAAATAATAAGTAGATTAGAAAGGATTAACAGAAAAATTGGGAGTCAGGCTCCTGATTTTGTAATAACCGAGTTCATTTTGTGATGTCTGAGGGCCCTGGTGCATGAAGAAGATTTTGTTTGTTGTTTCTGTTGCCTGCATGATCTCATTTATATTGGAAATAGGAAATAGTGGCTTCCTTTTGTCATATGTGTCTGACTGTAAGGCTTTTAACATCAGTCCTCAAAAAATGACCTAAACCCAGTGGTCATAAATGGTCTGCTCAATGTCTTAAAAAAGAAAAGTTGCTAACAGTTCATGGAATGGTGAATGTCAGGCAGTTGATAACCTATGACATTTTGAAGAGAGTTGAAATTGTGACCAAAAAGAGTTCAGTCAGGGTCTGAATCATGGTTTTACCTTATAACTTTATTCTTACATACAGGGCTTAAGGGTGGGCAGAAAGGAAGTTTCCACTGTAAGACCCATCATTGGAGATGATCTAATCCTTCAAGCCAGTTAAGTCAGCATGATTATTAGACCTGGATGGAAAATGAAAATATGAAAATTAAGTAGTAAATCAGAAAAGTTAGTTTGACTGTTTAAAATAGTTATTGAAGTTATTAATTGATGGTTGGCTCTCTTCCCAGACGGTATTGTTCAAAAAATTGTAATTTCTTCCTCTATTATGCAGAAGAAAGAAGATGTACTATCCCCATAACTAAATTAAAAAATACCTGCATTGAGGAAGGAGTTCAGAGGAAGATTGAAGGGTGCTCATTCTTCCAGAGTTCATACATGTCTTATGATGGCAAGCTTTCCCAGATGTTTGGTTTCAGCAGTGTTTTGGCTGCAGCAGTGCTTTGCAGAGTGTGATAGCATGGGAATAAGTGTTTCCATTTCTGAGATTGAAGACTGTCAGTTTTCTGTCAGTCATCAAGGCTTGACACTTTGTCTTGTTTGCAAATGTTTGCTACACAATTCTAAAATAAAATTGAAATGGTTAAGAACGTTTCTCTTTGGTGAATACCATGGTGTATAATTTCTGGGGAGCAGATTTTTGCCTGTCTGGATTTCATGGACAGGTACCACTTTCCTTGGTAGTGGAAAATTCAAATTGGACTTTTCTTATTATTCTACGGGCACAGTAATTTTTTCCAAGTTCTTCCAACCACCAGCTTGAAATTCGCTAGTGTGTGTGCAGCTATGGCATCTGGATCTTCTTTAGAACCAGAATGTGACACTTCCCAGAAGTGCAGAACAGTCTGGATAATATTGATGAATATTTTTGTAGATGAGTTAATTATTTTGTCAGTATTTCAGCTGGTTATATTAAATAGAAGTATTTAGTGTGTTCATTTCTTATCTTGAAAAATGACCTGCTGTATGTATGGACCCACATTCCTTAATAAGAAATAATTTTAAGCCAACCTTAATGTGCAGTTTAATACGGATCTTACCATTGCCACTAATTATCTGATACAAAGATAGTGCTAAATTTATGATGCAAACTGTTAACTGGATGCTAAGGCAATGTCATTTCACATAGTTCAATTACTGTTTTGTTAACATTAGCATTATTGAAACAATTTGGAGGTTACTCTTGATGGTCTGTTATTGTCTAGTCTTAACTCATTGCTTGATTATGATTTGATATAATTTTCTGAAACCATACAGTATCCTTAAGTCACTGTGATTATTTTTGCAGTTGTTGCTTTTGATTGTTATTGCTACTATTAATCTGTTTAATTAAGCTTTGATTTTTTTTTTCCTTAGAAATGTGAAACAACATTCTTTTCGTTTTGGACCTCGGTTGTTTTTTGTAATTTTTCCCTGCTCCCATTCAACTGTTTTTTGTAAATTCTGTTTTGACAATAGACCTTTACAATTTGCAGAGGACCTAAATTCAACTTGTACTGGTTTTAAAAAATAGTGATTGTGATTTTTGGCCTCTTGCTTTCTTTGCACTGCCATGAGACTGGTGCTTGTCCATCACTGCTATGTATAAGCTCACAGGACCCTGCTGTCACATTCTGACTATTTCCACCATGCTGGGCTTGGCTCTTTTCCTCTCTGCAGATGTACTCAGGGTTTGGAGCTCGCAATGGAAGTTCTTCTACTTGTTCTGTGGTAATTGAAAGCCAGCACATCTTATCCCATTCACTAAATTGCAAAGCTGTTTCAAAGACCTTGCAGGACTTAAAAGTACCTGCAATCATTATTCTTCAGTAACAAATTAGAGTTCTTACTGACATATTTTCAAATGTGTCTGGCAGTACAACCCAGGGGAGACTTCAGTCAGTGGCTTTCCTTTGAACAAGGTTTTTTCATGACGGATTTGAACACACTAGGGAAAAAAGAAAAAAGGGAATTGTCTAATTTTTTTTTCCTGAGTGCTAGAAAATTAACAAAAAGAGTGATTATTTAGGAGAAAATAGTGAAATGCATGTATTAATTTTCAAAAGTATAATCCTAGAAGCCTAAAACTTGGTTACTGACTAACCCTGAAAGCACAAAGTCTGAATAGGAACTTCATTGATAATTTCACGTGTTTTTTATTTGTGAGAAAGCAAGTCTAACACACAACTTTACTTTCTTAGTATATCTCAAAAATACTGGAAAAATTTAATGCAAATCAAAGCTTATATTGCTTACTGTCTTTATCAACCTATGGTTGCTTTTTCTTGATTCCTTTTAAGTATTAGCTGCTTATCTCATGATTATGCTTTTAGGTTTATTAAATACATGAACAGGTATAAGGTGTGACCATATAGCTGCAAAATTAAGGAGCAATTAGTTCATGAAGAATGAATTAGCTAATTTTACATTTTAACAAACAAAAGCAATACTGCTCCCGTGTATTTCTGCTGTATAAACCTTATGCAGGCTTGCTCACATCAAAGATTTAGTGAGATCTCATAGTTCCAGAAAAACTCCCAGCCTAGCAAGAAGAATGCTCTGCTGGGGAATGGTAGTATGGGTTTTAACAGAAATGAAGTTTTGATCTCAGTGCAGAAAAGAAAGGAGCTGCCCTTATTTCTAGAATGGCATATGATAACCCTTTGCTTAATCTCTAAAAAAAGTATAGGAGATGGAAGCAAGTGTGAGGCTGGGGCCTCTGAGTGGAGGCAGGAACCGGGTGGTAACACCAAACCAGGATAAATAAGAGAATAAAGGTGGTATTACCTTTTTACTTTTTCTTTTAGTTAATGCTTTTTTTTTACTGGCTATTTGGATTCTCTTTTAGGGTCCCTGTTTCCGTAAATTATATAGGAAGTCTGAATGTCTCCCATGAGACTTTTAGAGTGCTTAATGTTTACATAGAAATGCTACAAAAATTCATCTTCGTGGTTCTAATTGATTTCTGGACCTTGCTGCAAAGGGTTCTATAGTAAAGACACTCATTTCACTGACATGCTGCCTTTTCTTAATTGAGATCAGGAAATCAAGTGCTTCCAGAAAGTGGGATGCTGCAAGCCTATATTAAATTTGTCATTTATTTCTAGTGTTATGTTAAAAGCTTGTATTGACCTTCTGTACAAGAACTGATATTTAAATGGAAAACTAAACAGTTAATGGCATTACTGGATTATCTAATATGGAAAGATAATGGTTTGTATTATCTGCAGTCTTGATTACAGGAAAAGTTCTATCATTTTGTATCTATTTACGATAAGAAGCAAACTTCATTTTCTTCTCTCCATTTTTTCCTGCTAAGTGAGAGGTGATTTTTTTTTCCCAAAATTTTTGATTGTCCTTTCTCTACCACTCAACATTGATCAGAATTATTTTATGGTAAACCTTGTATCAGCAGTTCCAAATGAGGTTTGTATACTTTAGTGTTTCTTCCGTAATACATGCAGTGGCAGAAAGAAGATACTCAATAGAGAATTTAGAATTCCAGGCAAAGTTATAACAGTACTTAGCAGAATTTTATTTGAAGGTATTAATCTAAACCAGAGGATTTGTTTGGTGTTGGCCTAGTCAGGTTGAGTCAGAATCAATATTGGACCCAGATCTCCTCAATGTGAGTGTATTACCTTTACTGCAATGTTTTTCTTCTCTTACTCAAAATGTACATGTGCCTGCATGTGTAAAGACACACACACGTGCACAGCCATGTTTGCATTTGAACTACAGTACAATTACCAAGATGCTGGATCATAAAGACAAAAAATAATTTGTGTAAGTATATAGTTTTTGAACATGAGGCTGTTGTGGAGAAAATAGATGTAACAGAGCCTTACTGCTTAGGCTCACTCTGCTTCATGACTCCTGTGGAAAAATTGCATATCTCCTGAGCTGTTGTAGCTACGCAAAAGCACAACCATTGTTTGTGCATCACAGAACGTTTTCTGAATTGTGGAAAGAATGAGAACCAGAAGGCATGTGACTTCTGAGGTCACAGTTCATAAGTTAGAACTATTACATCTAGCTTGTTTTGGTCTTAAATTTCTGTTTTCAAAAATCTAAAAATTATGATTTTTTGTTAATTTGTAACATTTTTTTCCATGTGCTGTTCATTTACCTTCTAAGCCAGTTCTCTCAGCTCTCTTAGATAAAAATCACACTATAAATTATTTTTTAAAGTTGGCATAGATAATCAAATCTATTAAGTATTTTTATACCAAAATAATCTATTAAAAAAATCTACATTTATTACCAGTGGGCTTTTAACTTATTACTTTTTCCAGAACAATTTAATGCCAGAGAAGCCAATCAATAACACATTCAAATGTTTATAAGATTAAGTATAATGCTTAGAATGTAACAATTTTGGTAAATGTAGTTTGATCTTTGTGACAAATGTGGTATAAATAGTTGTCAAGAAGGCTGAGAAGTTTCCACGTCCTACTGCATTGTCACTGTAGACAGAACCTCCTCTACAGTCAGTTACTGAATATTTTGTGAAGCTTTCCTGTTTTTTTTTTAAATTTTTTTATTGTATGTAATTTTTTATTAATTGTATGTATTTTATGTATTTTTTGTTCTGTGTAATTTTTTATTACCTTCTAAAAGCCACACTTAACAAAACAGGTTCTTATTTTCTCTAGCCCCTTTATTGGTGATCTTACCAAGCCGCAGGATTATGTCATCTGCATGAATATTTTCCATTATGTCTGTCCAATGTTCATATCAAAAGTTGACTGTGTGGGTGTGTCAGTTGTTTCCCCCAAAGGGTGAGAGATCTGGATGAGCAATAGCAGCCATTCTACTGGATGTAGGGAAAGTGAACCAAATATAAACCTTTCCACCTTCACTCTTTCTTTTCCATTTGACGTTGGTGAGACAGGGTGTGGCAGGTTTCAGAATAGAAGCAACACGTGTGAACTTTTTGCTTGTAACTCTGGCAGCCACAACCATACCCTCAAGTGGTTTGATGTGAGCTGGATGGAGGGGAAAAGGAAGAAATGCTAGGAAGGTGTGGCCACTCTTCCCTTTAAAAGGGGACCCAAACTCTCCTAGTATTCCACAATTACCACAGACTTTATTTACAGCAGTTACCAACGTCCTTAGAAATCTGAATCTTGGCTCTTTTCTTACACTATTGCAGATGTGATCACACGTTGGTGTTAATATTTCAGATCTTTGTAAACAACAATGTTGGTAAGATACAAAAGCCCCACCTTGGTTCCATGAACTGAGTACATTTGAATAAAGATCATCTAATCTTGCAGTCTAGCTATAGCACAAAAATCTTAGTATCTGGTTTTCAGATATCAAAGTAAAGCTTGAGGCTAAAAGACCTCTGGCTTATTTCCAGTTTGCATCCATATGCCTTCCTGACTCTTTCAGTAAGCAACACTATATTCCTCCATCCCTGTGGCTGTCTTGTAATTTATTTACCTGGGGAAGATCTGCTTTTAGATGCAACATCTGGTTTTCAATGATTTCCTGTTCTTAGCCAGCTGAATTGTATGAACTAGAAAGAGGTCAAATCTGTTGCCTGAGGTCACACATTGAATGAATGCCTGAGCTTGGATTTAAAGTGAGATCTGGAGTATTCCCTCTTGTTTCTTTGCTACTTGCAGCAAATACTTATTTTAAAATGTCAGGTGTATTTGGGAATAATCAATTTGTATTACATACAAGAAGGAATTACAATGCTTAACTTGCTGTTTGCCAAGTACATACATAGTTCTTGAAAATGTTATCTGTCAAAGCAGCTAGAAAGCAGGAAAATGGTATTTTACAGTTACAAAATTTAAACATATATAAAGCAATAAAAATACTGTTAACTGGTAAATGAGGAGAAACTTTTAAAAACTCAGATAATTATTTATGTTAATGCCAAATTTAGTACAGTGATATTTCTTATAAAGTTATCCAAGTGAAAAGAAAATGTGCTCTTTATTCTTGTTCTCAATAATAAATTATACTGTGTGTGTCTTTATAGGATCTGAATTAGAGGACTGTGCACCTCTGTGTAGCATTTTCCTGGTATTCTGCTTGAAAAATCCATTAAAAAAAATTAATCATCATATAAGTTGAATATTAGAAGCTGCAGAAACTCAGTCTCTACTTCACTGCATAGCAAAACTTTAGTTGTGATTAAGGATATGGAAAAATGAGTTTATCTCTATAGTTAACAGACACGAACACTTTTATCATAGATTAAATACTTGTAAAGATGTTTCTCTGCTTCTTCTGTGAGCAATGTGTGTATCTACAGAGGTGTTTCACTCAGTGGATACCATCATCAGGACTCCTAATATCTCAAATCAAGCTGATCTAAAAGAGTCTCTCTACTAAGAACTGAGATAATTCTGACTGTTTTGAATTTTTCCATTAAAAAAAGTACCGCCACAGTCCTGTGCAATTATAACTGCAGCTCCTAGATGGAAACAGGTCATCTGAAAAAGGACTCCCTTTCCTGGCTATTGTGAAGTTGGGTAGTCATAAAGCACCTAGGAGAGCAGTTGAAATGACAATCCAGTCTAAATGGAGTAGCAATAATTATGCTCCCAGCTCCTGAAATGAACTTCACAGTCGGTCAGCAATAGCACTTAACCATAATAGTTTAAACAGCTCCTGGGAATGTTAAGAAATCCTCTCCATCATGCAGAGGCTGAAAGAGGAAAGAAGCTGGGTCAGTCAGGCAGAGAGACACAGTTCAATGAAAAATAGCAGAAAGCGTTGACAGGAATTATTCTGACCCGTGACACTTTTTTTATTTCCTTTACTTTCTGGAGGTAATGAAAGGGACATGAAAGGGACCCCAAGAAGGAATGTATGAGAAGTTTTATCTTCTCTTTTTGGCTGTAGAAGCAGTCTCATGTTAGGAGTCCTATAAATCCAGAAATAGGCTGCAATGATTTAGGAAAGGCTGTATATTGTTGGAATCAGGAGGGGCTTTTTTTTTTTTTAAGAGCCCGCTGTCTTGTTCATGGAGTCTGGGAAGAAAACAAAATTGTTTCTGTAGGGGGCTCCCTGTTTTCTCCACAAAATGTCCCCAGGAAGGATGTGAGTGCTCTTCTGTATTGTAGTGTCACAGAAGTGTGTGAGTAGGGAGCAAGGAACAGATCCTGCAAGGAATATGAGATACAGCAAAGCACGAACAGGAAAAGCCAAGGCAGGGGCCTGGAGTTGATGGCAAGAGGATCTGTGCAGCTTGTGGGACAGAATCCAGCTGTTTCTCTGAGCTGGAGTTTGGAATAAAAAGCACTGAATTTGGAGACTGTTCTGGCCATCTCTTACTTTATCCCATTATGCAGGAGGAGGAAAGCAGGAAGGTTTTCCTGCTGCCCTTTCACCTTGAGCCCACAGCCAGATTAAGTTTTTATTGAGGGTCTGCTAAAGGACTGTAGCATGAAATAAGCTCTTGCAGTCAGGAGTTTACTCCCTCACATGGTTTTAAAATACAGAAAAGAATGAGTTTGAAAAAGTCAACGGCCAAGGTATTGATAGAATAGTTAAACTAGTTAGTAATAGACTTCTACAATTCTGTATTATAGAGGGAAGAGCTTTTTTTTTTTTTCTTGGTCTCAGTATTTTTTATAAAACCTGGGGTATTTTTATTTGGCACGTCAAGAATGTGTGGAAATTTTCACTTTATTGCAAATAGGCTTCCTTATTATCACTCTACTGAAAATGCTTGAATTTATAGGAGGGCATTAAGTGAATAAGGGGGCTAGTGCTTAAGTAGAAAATATTCAGCTTGGCAGATCTAAAGTACTATTAGGTCATTCATGAGAGGAATAAGTGTTTTCCCTGAATCTTCATTTGGACATAACTTGGAAATATTTGCATCCTCTATACATCATCATGTTTCAACTCTGCTATCCAGCAAAGGCAGGAGATACTTAGCTCAGTCTCTTGTATGGATAAAGCTGGAAGTGACATAGGCACAATAAAAAGCAAGTAGCAGAAGAAATAAGTGATTACTGTTAATTTAAAATGCAAGTCAAGTTACGAAAAGAGGCATTATTCAGATACTTCAAACACATTTTGAAGCAGATGTTTTAAGTGTATATGATTGTTGCATTGTTTTGAAGTTGCAATTAATAACTGATTAAAAAAATTTTCTGCCTATATACTGGCAAAACTAACAAATAATCTATTAGGTGGTATTGTCTTCAACTATGCCTAGACTTGGAGTTTTTGAAAATTTAACTTTCAGCAAATACAGCTTATAGATTCAAATACATTATTTTTCCTCTAGTCTTTATTGGCTTTTGGTTTTTTTGTAAAGCTATTTTTGAGGGGGTATTTTGCAATTTTGCTGGTTTTTTT
The DNA here is from genome assembly GCF_028769735.1 of Zonotrichia leucophrys gambelii. Lineage (NCBI taxonomy): Eukaryota > Metazoa > Chordata > Aves > Passeriformes > Passerellidae > Zonotrichia > Zonotrichia leucophrys. Next base: position 18,785,260 of record NC_088173.1, on the reverse strand, counting down.
AAGTTGGCTGCAAGTTTCAGACTTATTCACCAAGTTTTCTATACAAGCTGACTTAGAAAGAAGTCTCTCACTTTGCTACCTCAAGTGCACAAAACTCCACATGCTGTGGAGGAGCGCCAGGAGTGGCTGAACATAACTCCTGGGAGTGTGTGTGTGTTTGTGCTTTATGAGTGACTCTTACATGGCAGCACCGAGCTCTTGCATGGCAGTGACGTACTTCTGAAATGAAGTGCAGTGGACAACAGTGCAGGCTGCAAAATGGACTGGGAAAATAGAAACAGATATTTAGTTTTCTGCTATCATGGATACAATGACAGCAAGTGTCAATTAAGTTTTGGTTAAATGGGTGAGAACTAGTTCTGTAAGTCATAGCATAACTGCGCCCAAAGGAACTCCCCAGACCTGCTCTTTATTTGGAGATATGATCTGTCCTGTACTAGTCATAGCTCATCTGAAAACCTCTTGCAATATTTGCTGTGAGGTGTAAGTGCTCCTTAGAAGTGTCTAATACTGCTTTCCTCTGAAGTGCCAGAGGAAAACTTTCTTCTGAATTTTTCCTTCAGTACACTGTTGCTTTGGTAAGTTTCCATCTGTTTGTTAACCAGCACACGACTCCATCTGAAATGTACCTTTTGTCATAAAATGTACAGCTATGATTAAAAGCTCTGTGATGGAGGAGTAAAAATATTTCACTGTCCTGCATAATACTATTAAATAGAGGATTTGTGTGTTTCCTTTCCATTGTCTGCTCTTTGAAACTTTATTCTTATCTCTTCATCCTCTCACTTTAGTATGTAATTGAACTTCTTAGATGCAGCAGTGCATACCAAGACCTTATTCCTTCTTCACTCTCTCACACCTTGCTTCTGAGAGCTGGTTTTTTACAGCAAACTTAATATTTTAATGCTGTGCTTTGAATAGTCAAAAATTATTTTTTCTTGGCTAAAAAGCTAGACTTGTATTCCAGGCTTTGTATGTATATCTGGCTTGAAAGAAGCCAGTTGGTATATACAGTAGTTTAATTATTCATCAATTACTAAATATTATTGTGGTTCCAACAGGTGGATTTAAGGACTGATTTTTGATATGCGCAGAGTTGAAGAAAAGTCTTTGTTTAAGAGAATTTAACCTTTAGGATCCCCATGATATCTGTCTGCAAGATGCTCATCCTTATTTTTAGCTTCTCATTCTTTTAAATTTTACAATTTTTTTCTCATTTATAAAACACTGTTTTGGAAACAGGTTCCCTATACACAGGATAGCAGTATGAGAGAGTTACTACATTGTAATTTTTTTTTCCAGTTACTTGAAACCACTCACCTAATTTAAATTTCTATCAATTCAAAATTTTCTCTTTCCCTTGAGCACACTTTTTCTATATTTTTTGTTCAAAGTACTATTAATACTTTCTGATTATTCAGCAGAAAACTGAAAATGTCTCTTGAGCAACTCAGCCTGATTTAATTGGTTTTGGTGTATGGCAAGCTAAATTCAGGCCTCCATTTATCAAACCCCAAGTCTCTCCTCCCTTCTAAAAGTGAGCAGTGCTCAGGTGAAAAAAAATCGGGAGACAAAAAGTCTGTTTGAGACTGTGCATAAAAGATTTTGTAGCATTCACTGGGTCACTGCAGCACAGGAATCAAAGGAAAATTAGTGCTTGTATCTCTGTGCCCCCCCCCCCCCCAGCTTCTCTAAGCCCCTCAACTCTTATTTCTGACAGCTTTCCAGGTTTTTCTAAATTGGTTTGAAGGTATATTTTTACTTTTTTTTCTGTTTCTCCATTTTTTACTTACACTGAACAAAGAAAAAAGGGTGGGGGAGTGCATAAGACTATAAAATATTCTTTTCTTCTGTATCAAAGGCAACCAGTGTATTCAGAGGGTCAAAGTTCCTCTTTTTCCTGAAGAATTTCAATTCCTCAACCCCTTGGGGAATATGCAGTCGAGTAAAACCATCACCTTAAAACCTTTGTTTTCTGTTGAAATTTAACATGCTTTCTCCCAGTTGCTTTCCAACATCCACTTTCCTCCTTCCAGCCTCTCTAAATTCTACCGATGAACTTTTTTAACAGTAGACTTCTCAAACTTCAGGACAGGCCAATCATTTAATTTCAATTTATTTACATGCTTAAATAAAGGTCTAGAATACATGTTTGTTCTGATCTTGGCTATATGCTAATTCCTTAATTGGTCCCAGTTTCAGAATTTGGACATTTTTAGTTCAGTTCTGTGCTGTTACCCCCCTACAAGCTGCTGGGTCTCTTGGTTTATTTTTCTCAAAGTGGATAGAAGCAGGAAAAGGCTCTCAGATCAAAGGCTAAGAGAATTAGGATTGTCCAGCCTGGGGAAGAGAAGGTTGTGGGATGATGTAATTGTGCCCTTCTGGCATCTGAAGGAGTTTGCAAGAAAGATGGAAGGAGGCTATTTAGGGCATGTAGTGTCAGAACAAGGTGGAACGGCTTCAAACTAAAGAGATTAGGTTTAGATTAGGTGTTAGGAAGAGGTCCTTTCCTATGAGGGGGGTGAGGCGCTGGAACACGTTGCCCAGAGAAGCTGTGGCTGTGGAGGTGTTCAAGGCCAAGCTGGATGGAGCTCTGAGCAATCTGGTCGAGTGGAAGGGGTCCCTGCCCACAGCAGGGGATTGGAACTAAATGATCTTGAAAGGTTCCTTCCAACCCAGGCCATTCTATGATGCTGTAATGAAGTAATTCCTGTGTGGTCTTCTGACTTGGATTTCTGTGTAGGTCACCCTTAAAATGGTTCAATAGTGTAGGAGAAAGGTAAAGTTTGGGTAAGCCTTTTAGTCATATGTAGTTATAAGAAATATAGAGACATCTGTTAAGGATGCTGATTTGCCACTATGGCTTCACCAAAATATTTTCAATTTGTTATACAATTTTTTTTTGGGTGACTAAATATTTAGAAAGCATGCCATTCATTTTGGGCTGTGAGTGTTATTTGTACACTGCTAAACTGCTTCATTTGAAGTTTATAAGATCAAAAATACTGACATGAGAAATGGAGAAGTCAAACTAACTGCTAAGAGGTTGAGTCCAGGAGGAAGAAATAAATGAGAAACAATCTTTCTAGCAAAATCTCATGAGCAGAATCTCTGAAGTGGACTGGGGGAATACTTCCAGTTTCCACTTATATTCTTTATTCATAAATGGGACTGTGGTGTATGTTTCTCTCTGAAAATTTTAGGCCCAGCTGTTGTTTATGTAGCAAAGTTTGATGGAAGGAAGGGAGAGGCACAGAGGCAGCACTCCTGCACATTTAAACAATCTACCTTGTGAATAATGCTTAGTTATGGCAAAGACACACCAGGGAAAAAAAAAAAGTCCTTGCAATGCCTGTATGTACAACAGAAGGAGGACAGAAAATACAAAAAGGATAGAAATGATTCCTGGTATAATTGGAGGTTGCAATGAAGCTGAGCAGAAGGTGAATCAGCCCTGAGCTTGGAGATCAACATGCTGTTCAGATTTCTGGAGGATTGTGGAAAAGAACTGAAATTTTTACTGGGGTAATATGTGGACCTGAAAGTAGTTATTAAGAACTTCAGCTTATAAAGTGCATTTGTATGAAGATTCTGGAATGGGAGCATTGTCTTGAGCTGAGTTACACAAATCAAAGTTTTGTCTCCGTAGCTGGTGTTTAGGCTGAAGTCACAGGATGAGTGGGTGAGTTTAGCTGCCTGGAACACTTTCCCACTCACATGCTGTGCTTGGTCTGTACGCCCAGGTTGGGTCTGCACTGCAGATGCCATATGGGATGCTGTAGTCAGGCTCTTGAGTGGGACAGATGTATCCCCATCCAGTAAATTTTTGCTGAGATGCTCAGGGACCAACAGACTCATAGGAACATGTAGCAAAGGAGATTTGACTGAAGGTTAGAATTTCTGACTGTGATCCCTGTGCTTGGTACAAACAGTATTCTGGGTAACTCAAGGAGGCTGATGGGTAGAAATAGCTGTACTCTAAGGTATGCTTTGTCAGCAGCTTTTAAAATGCCACCAATACCAAAATTGCACCTATTTGCCTTTTTAGGTACTTAAGCATGGTTTAGAAAACCATTGTATCACATATGTGTGCTTTGTAGAGCATCTATGAGTGTTCCTGTATAGGTCAGAGACTCTCAAAGGGGCATCTTACAGAGAAAGCCCTAATATCATTTGGAGATCTAATTTGGGGATCTGTGGTAATGCTAGCTGGGGGTGGAGTTCAGTAAGAGGTGAAGTCATCAAAGTTATTAGTCATAATTCCTAAGACAGTAACATTACAAGTCCTAATTTTAAAGATAGTGAAAGAACAAAAAAGAAAACAACATTTAGGTCAAGAGATAGACTCTGTTCACATCAGAGTAGAAAGCCTAATTAACTGAGTCATTTATGTTTAATATCATTTGCAAACATCATCATGCAGACTGTGCTCAGTTGTACATCTGTTTTGTCAGAGCCAAGGGAATACTCAGGGCTCAGCTGATCTCCACCTCTGGAGTGTTCCTATGCAGTAATTTTCTGTGTTACTTTTATTAATAATAAAGACAATCATTAAAGAGTTCTTTTGTGTTAAATCCCTTGATTTGCAGGTTGAGACACCCTGACTGACATCTCTAGCCTCTGCCTACCTGCTGTCTTTCAGGACAGGGAGGAGGAGAGGAACTTGCCTCTGTCTGGGGCAGAGTGGAGGAGAGAGACTGAATTGCCAAGGGTCTGTGCTCTGCTCTGCTGCTGCCTCCTGCTTTTGGGTACTTGATCTCCGAAGGACTCCCAGTCCACAGCCCCATTTAGATCTACAAAGAATAGATCTATAAAGCTTTAAAAAAAGTTCAATTATGTAGGGAGAGCCAGTCCTTGCTGCCTACAGGCTAGATATTGACATTAAATACAGCCCCAGGCAAGTGAAACACTGCTCATAAATAGCCTCAGGACCTCAAAACACACCTGCTCAACACAATCCTTCTCCTGGTTACTTTCTATTCTGAAGGGCAGTACCTCAGTGTTGCCTGTACCAGTGATATATTACTGCTTTCTGTTGTGTTGTCTGCAGCTATTTTGCTCCTTTCAGTGATGGTGATATCTGTTCCATGCCCATCAATTCCTAGGTTACAGAACAAAGAAGGGCATGCAATGTCCTGCTGATCCTGGGCTATTTCATTAGTTCTTGTGCACACCAGCTGTGCACAGCTGCAGCCCTGGAGTTCAGCATTTACAGTAAAATTCTTTATAAAAAGTACTCAGACAATAAGAGCAGAAAGAGCTGGGTTTGTTTAAAGCATCTTGGAGAAGTTTTTCCTCTCAGTAGCACCCACACCTTGGCTTTGTCTATGACCAGATGCTTGCACTGGTACTGAATTAACAGTATCAATTTTCTTACTGCAGCCAAGGTAATAGTGATCAAGTGACTTAAATAGGTTTATAGTCCTGGGTACACTGACTCCTCATGCTTAATTTTTATTCTAGGCAATTTCTTCAAGGCATCAAATACTCAAGAAAAATCAATAGTCAAACTCTCAGTGTAGATGATTTGATTTTTTAGGAATATACATGAATTCGTTAGGTGTATTTTAAGAAATTGATTGAAGAAGTTACTGGGACGTGACTCACTCCCCAGTTCACAATTATTGATGTAGCTATGGTTGAGGATAACATTTTACTTTTAGGACCTAATAAAAATTTTAAGGAGTGGAAGGACTAGTAAAAAATGTGGAGATACTCTCAATGCAAAGTATTCTTTGGGAACATGAAATAAAGTTATATCTCTATTAATACAGAAACTTGCTGCACTTGAAAGGATCTGTCATACAACATTTGGCTTACTTGTTGGGCTCCTCAGTGTTGAGAATGCCTAGTAATGTCTGCAGCACACATGGCTCCATTCATGAACTTTGTCCTTAGAGTAAGACTGATTAGAGACCTAATTTTACTGATTAAATGAGGCTTAAATATTTAAATTGCTCTTCTTTTGCAGATAATCCAAACAATCCAGATATTTATTTTAAAAAGTGTTTTTACCTATAATTTAATTACAAGCAAAAATTTGTATTTTGAAAAGTTAGGCAGTTCTTCCCAAAGGGCCCAATTAATTTTCAATTACTATTTTGCAAATGTTATTGTTGAGGAGATGGACACATGTGCAATCTGACACAGGCCAAGGGGAGTGTGTATTTGTTTCTGATATTATAAGAAAATAGGTGGCCCTGCTCTGTCAACACTTGGTGGTAAAGTTACATCTTGAATTTTTGGAGCTGATTTGTGTGCCCACACTTAGAGTGTTTTAGAGAATTAGGCTAACAGTATCTAAAAAGTTTAAGAAAGCTAAGTATTATAATCTTATCCAAAATACCTGTGGGCATGTTGTGGAAGACAAGGAAGCAAGTGCAAAAGAATCAGTGAATGAAAAATCAACCACAAAAATGGCAAGGGCATTGGAAGAAAAAAGGCAGGAAAGAGTTAAAAGACTGCTTTGCTGTGCTGTAATTGATTCAGCTGTATCATCTTATATGGCTAACTTGTTATCACTGTGGTAAAAGCATGGAGATGGGTTGCAAAGAAGAAACTGCTGTTTCAGCATGGAAAGTACCTAGGGGCCAAATAGGCAAGTAAGGCATGGGCATCATTAAACATCTTGGTACAGCGAACAGAGCAACAGCAGGAAGAAAATACATTGAATTAGGAAAAAGATTTGAAAACAAGAGAACAACTTTTGAACTTCATTTACCTGGGAAAGGGGAGCAATGGTGTGAATGCAAGTGGTGTGGCACTTAAAAGAGCTGGGACTGGGAAAATGCGCTGTGGAAGCTGCTATTTATTTGAATTTTCTGGAGATAAGTTAAAACAGAGTTAGAATTGTAGAAAGAAAATTTTGACAATAAAAATATGGGTTTTAGATACATACCAAATATGGTCATGTTCTGGATGCCTGAGGGGAGTGGGTCAGGGATGTCAAAGGTCCTTGCACTCAAATGGCTGGCAGGAAATTGGTGAAGTTATCAGAAATGTGAGAGCATATACAGTAGATGGAGTGCAGGAGGAAAGATGAATGTTTCCAATGAGACCAGAGAGGTTATACTGACAGTGAGGTACCAACAAGATTGTGTTTGTGAGACAGCCGAAATGCAGAATCGGAGAACTGGTGAAGTAGTTCTTCAAGTGGCCGCCTATAAGGAATGCAGTAAGGTAAGTATCGGGTGCCTTAGGCTAACACTTTGTGATACTGGTTGAAGTTACTCCTTCAATCTTTGGCTCTTTCACTTCCATCCAAGAGTGAGAATCTTCTCAAATTTTGTGCTCATTGTGATGCCAATATGGTCAAAACTGATCACTGGACTAAATGAGCATGCAAATCAAAGACTGCCTGTAATGTATGCTCAGTAGTGTGTAAGCGATAATGCTAATAATAAAACACATATATAAGGGCTGTTTTCCCTGCTTATGTCACAAGTCCCAAGAAAATTAAGCTGCCCCCAAAAGCCACCAGGCATAGTATTGTAGTGGTGCTCAAAGAAGGAGGTGCTTTGAAGAAATCACTGTTAAACAAGATTTTGTCTAGATTCTTGCCAAAATAAGTTTAATTCCAAACCATAGTTCATTGCTGTGGCATAGAGAATTATTTCTTTTTTTTTTGAGGTTGGTGACACTTATTCCCTTGTAGTATATATTTTGCTTGTCATCTTTAAACTTCATTAATTTGTCACAGATTTTGCGATTGTACTCCAATACTGACTACCTTTCCTCATGAAATGCATCAATCTTTACTTATTTTCCTAAGTGGTGGTGAATAGGGAAATTAAATGAGTTAACTTATTCAACTTTAGCTAGGTGACTGGACATCAAAAAGAGCCTCAAGGAGTGTCAGTAAATTGGTTGGGCTAGACAAGCATACAGCCATTGACTTAATCAAGAAATTATCATCTTAATACATAATGGTGTGAGCAAGGCTTTTTTTCCCAGATTTTTTAGTGCCAGTGTTAGAGTATTTAGGACGCTATGAATTTATACAACTTTATTGAGAAAGAATAAAATTTTTCCTGCTAAAAAACCTGATAGTTTATGTCTGAAGCTGTAAGTCTGCTGGTGGTCACTGCAGGTTGCTTCATGAAGTGTAACCCAACACTCTACAATAATGAATCCACTGTAATTGGAACTTGATGATCCTTGAGGGGGAAAAATGTGTGCAGTGTATTTTTTAGATCTTATTTCTAACCTTTCGGGCTTCTTGCAGATGGTGAGAATTGAAGTGTTGTTGCAATGTTTTTCAGTACAGCTTCTGTAAATTAGTCTGGTGTTCAAAACTAAAGTGCTTGTCCCACTAAGCCATACTTTTTAAAATAGCATCTTTCAGCTGTTTTTATGATTTTGCCTGAAGTGGAAGCAGAGATGTGTGATGGTTTTGGCTGGGGTAGAGTTAATTCTCTTCCCAGTGGCTGGCATGGGCTGTGTTTTGGGTTTGTGCTGAACACAGGGCTGATAATGGGGAGATGTTTTTGTTATTGCTGAGCAGGGCTTGCACAGAGCCAAGGCCTTTTTTGGTTTTCGTCCTGCCCTGCTAGGGAAGAGACACAGCCAGGACAGGTGACCCAAACTGAGAACAGGGATATTCCAGACCGTATGGCATCATGCTCAGTTTATAAACTGGGGAGAAGAAGGAGGAAGAGGGGGTGCATTTGGAGGGATGGTGCTTTTCTTCCCAAGTCACCTGTGATGAGGCCCTGTTCTCCTGGAGATGGCAGAACATTGACCTCCCAAGGGAAGCAGAGAATTAGTTTCTTGTTTGGCTTTGCTTGTGTGCTCAGCTCTTGATTTCCATATTAAATTGTTTTTATCCCAGTCCTTGTGTTCTCTGGCTTTTGCTCTTCTGTTTTTGTCTCTAATCCTGATTATGGGGAGTGAGTGAGTGGCTGAGGGGGGCTTGGCTGCTGGCAGGGGCTACAGATGAAAAACACAATGTACATTGAAACCAAATTATTTGTGGAGTGTCTGGCATAACGTATACCAAAACTTAGCTATAAAGAACTTAACATTTTAAAGAAAAATAATTTTTTCAAAAGGAAATCTAACAGTTCTTCCAAGCCAGAAACAAACCCCAAGCATTTACCATCTGCAGTAGGATATTTCTCCTCTGTAAATTCTGTTGATCTTCCCAAAGTGCAGTGCAAAACATTGATAGATTAAAAATGGGCCTGTGTCCTAAATAGAAAGTGGGATGGAGGAGCACAGTAATAAAGGGAAGAAAGTAATGCCTCAGGTTATATGAAGAGCAACATGAAATGCCTGACCAAAAAAGCTAAGAACTGGAAAAAATGTTTGAAGCAGAGGAAGAGCAACAGAGGAGATATGAAAAAGTTGGGGAATGCAGGTAGAAACTTTAGTTCGTGTACCACTGAAATTGACACTTTATTTGAATGCCCACTATCTTGGTTTTTCTTGGGCAAAAATAAAGTGATGCTGGCCAGAGGCTTGGCTTTATACATGTTGAATGTCAGAAAAGATTGAATGTCATTTAGGTTCTTCACTTGTCTTAAACTCAATTTTCCTGATTATCTTCTTCCAAAAGATTTCTATCAACTTTAAACATTTCAACAATATGAGGAATGGTGCTTTAAATGAAAGATTTGTGATGATGATATGTAGTGTAATAAATCTTGCTTTGTAAGTTTATGCTTAGAGGGTTTTATACTTGCAAGTTTCTCTACAAGTACAAACCTTTGAAAGGTTATTTTATCTCACAGGTATCCTGGGGACAAAATAATTTCACCATCTTAGATGAAAAAAATTTCTGTGTTCATGTGAGGTTTCTTCAGAGTTTTTCGGATAGAAGAGGGAGAACTCTTCATGAAAAGCACTTTGTTGTCATCATCTGTGAAATTGACTGATAAAGTTTGGTCTCTGAAAATAAGGAAAAATACTGAAGATAGTAGATAAATTGGTTTTGTGTACCGGTGGTGCTCTTTCTTTTTGGGTGGGGATTTTGGTGGGTTTTTTTTAAATAAATATTTCCTATAATTTGTAAGTTTTCTTAAAGATGTTATGATGGTCCAAAATATTCCTTAGCTAAGTAGTACTGATGGTTTGCCTTGAGGCTGGAGCAGAGTATTTTCTAAACTTCTTAAGAATGAAAGAAAAAAAGTGGTAATTAGATTCTAAAGATTGCATACTAAACCCAAATTTTCCTTAGACAAACTTAAGATCTTTCTATTTGTTATTAAATGTTATTTATTGCATTTAATTTTTTTGGCAGTACCTGAATTCAGAGTGTAATTAGATAGTGGCCACATTTTTTTTTTCATTGTTATTAAAAGGATATGTGTGAATGTGTTTGGTAATTCTGTAGTGTTTTAAATCCAGATTTCATACTGTCAGGGGAAGTGTCATGCTTTTGCTTCATAACCAGACAGTGTATGTTTTCAATAAAAACTTATTTAGGAAAGTACAACACATTCATCCTTGATATTTAAGCAAATTCACATTGCAGAATGATTAATTGCATTCAGTCTTTTCATCCACTTCTAATTTTTCAGGGGACATAATTGGATGCAAATTGGCCAGTGTTAATCATTAGATACCACTAATTAAAAACAGAAGCTGTAGGTAATGGTATGATTATTGGTAGAAATAAATGAAGCAGATCAGGTAACACTTTTCTTCAGGGACTCATGACTTGTGCCTGAGCCTCATTAAATTCAAACATGTGAAGGTGCCCTGCTGGTAGAAGCTGCAGGAAAGTTGTATTTATAAATAACTTAAAAGTAACATAGGAGGGCAGTGCCTGAAAAAGGAGGTGTGGAGCCAAGTTCCTGTGGCTCAAGGACTTAATAGTTTAATGAATTAGAAACTTTATAAAAGGAATTTAATTAGGTGAAAACTGGTTTTGCATAACAAAAGGACAGTTAAAAAGGACACTAAGGGCATTTATTTTCTGACAGTGTTTCTGAAGCATACTGAAATCCTATGTTCTGGAAATTCAATGGGTACTTTTGTATCCAAAGAATTAATTTCATACTTTGTCTTTTAAAACTGTGATGTTAGATGACATGTATATTGACTAAACTGGAAGCTTGCTGAAAAAACTGTGATCATTCAAGTCAATAACTGTGGTTTACGTGGGGATTCAGAGGAGATAATTTCGTCAAGAAGAATCCTCTGACTTATCTTTTAAATTGCTTTCAAAATACACTGATGACCAATGAACCCTTTCAGTCCTCTGCTTTGGGTTTTTTTCCATCATAATCACCAAAGTTCATCAGGAATAAGCATCAGTAATAACTCCCTTTAAGGGATTAATACAGTGATGGAAAACACCATTTCAAAATACGGATACCAAATAAAAGATGCTAATAGTAGGTACTGCACTCTGTTCAATCTTACGAATAGAACTAGGGAATTAGGTATTTTTGTTGTGGGGGAGGAAAGAGCCATGAATCAAAACATTTTAATTTTCACTATTCCTTCCAGTTCCCCACTGGTGCAATGTTCACCAGTGATGCAGGCAGTGACTTGGAGTTAAGATCCCTGGTTTTGGATGCGTGACTTCTGTCCAGCAGCTTTGCTCGGGCACCAATCTTTTGTGTCTGTCAGCTGGAGTGAAGGACCTGCACAGATGGCAGTGCCCCAGCTCTTTGGAGGCAGAGACAGAGGATGGAGATGTAACAACCAGAACTAGCACCTAAGCTTAGAGCTGTGCATACCACACATTTACATGTGTACCACATTTCATCTTTTTGATAATGGCTGCTCTTATATAAACTTAGAGTTGTAACTGCTAGTGTGAAATCAACATCATATCACCACTCATCCGCAAACATTAATGATGGCTTCAGCATAAAAGAGCAGAAAACTGAATCCTCTTCGTTCCTCCCAGCAATCCTGTCTATTGAACCCTGCCCATAGGCAGACTTCTCTGCCTATGGAGAAAACCAGTTTTTAATTTTCATTGCAAGTTAAAGACAGTAGGTAAAAATCACTGTTGAAGTGAATACCAATGACTTCTTCAACATGCAAACTAAATACCATCAATGCAAGAAAACATTTCTGGTGTTAACAAAGCTATTAATGTGTTTTATATCTACATGGTCAATGCAGCAGCTGCCACTGCTCAGGTGACAGTCTAGAGTTAAACAGGCTGATGAGTCAGTCCATCATCATCAGAAATCAATAGGAAGGCTTCCATTGGCTTAGGGAATAACTTCATCAATTGTCATCGTAGCCAATGCTTTTCACCTGTGCATTCAGAAGAGCAAAATAATTGCAATAACAGCTCCCCTTCAAGCACATCTGGGCTGTTCTCATTGTACAAAAGAGTTACCAAGTGGAGAATGAAGATTCAGGGTGCCTCTTCTAAAACAATGCCAGTCTGACCACACCAAGCTGGGAAAGGCAAGTAGTAGTTCCTTCCTTTGTTGTGAGATCATCAAAAAGGTGGACCAAGTAATATGTTTAGTTTTCCAAGCAGGAACCTGGGTAAATCTCACAGTGATTAAGTGAGTCTTCATAAACCTATTTTGCCTGCTGTTGCTGTGGGTTGTATATCAATGCTGAGTAAGCACTAGAGCCACCCAAGACGTGTTTCAGATCTTTGTTGCTTCCACGACATATAACTCTGTCCTATAAAAAAATCAAATATCCATTAATTAAATAAATCCCTTTTTTTGTGCTAACAATTCTACATTGTTTTTCTGTAACTATGAAGAAGATTATTCTGGGTTTTATGGGTGATGACTAATATTCACTAAAGTTTATATGAAATGGTTTTGTAGAATGCACTGCCAATTTCATGTCACCTATGCCTTTGCACTGAGTAATACAGTATTCTCTTTCTCAAAGGCCAGAAGCTTGTATCATCCTTGAGTGCTCAGCATCTCTGAGTTTTTCTGAAGAAAACTGCTGTGGCACTCTTGGTGGCATGAAACATTTAACACAGCTTGGATGTGATGCACGGCTTCATGCACCTTGTCATTCTTGCTTGAAAATCATTAAGATATGTTACTATGTCAGCATCATAAATGGCCTACTTTGTCTCATTGTGACCTAAAAGTTGATGCATGCTGTTCAGTAGCAGGTCTGATTTGATTTTTTTCAGGCACACAACAGAGACTGTATTTACATTTTGTGAATTGTTAGAAGAAGAACTAAGTTTTTTGAACTTATATCATTAGTGCCTCAGTCACAGAATTTCAAACTTGTTCAGACACAAGAGGGGGAAAAAAAGATGGTGCCAGTCTTATGTCAAACATAATTTTTTTTCCTGCCCTTCCTCCTCCTACTTTCATCAGGACTTTGTCAAAAACTGCACTGACTTTTTCTGGCACTGCAATGGCTCCAGTCAAAAGAAAGCGGGGGAGCAAAAGAGCTGTGGCAAAGCAGTAAAGCCCTGAAGTGACCAGGAGCTGAGATCCTGCTATGTGAATCCTGCAGGTCCTGTTTTCAGCTGGCTATGCGTTAGTTCCTCTCTCCATCTAAACCAAAAAGAAGGGAGAAAGAAAGGAGTAGGGCTCTTTTTAAACATATTTGCAGTTGTATAATGTGATTGGCATGAATGTAAATGTTGATGGAGTTAAATCTGAAAACATATATAAGAGAGAAAAAAATGTGAGGCAACAGAATGAAAGTAAATACATCTTGTTATAAATACAGCTAACATTTCAATGTTAATAGTCTACCATACAACTCAACCTGACTCAAAATGACAGGTTACTGATGATTAGGTTAAGATCATGTGAAATTTAGAGACTTGGATCTTTTGATAATTTTTTTTTTCTGCAAATGATAATCTCAATGTTGCACAATCTATAGCCCTTCCAATTTTGTGAAAATGTCATGCTTTTGAAGTGCAAATAGCAGTGATTTCTTTGCTTTATCCACAGTAATTAAAACAGGGCTTCTTTGCCCTGCTGCATGTGTAGATCCTCTATTTTATCTTTCAGCAAATCTGTCTTATTGCAGTAGCCCTGTAATTGGGAATCTCTGCTTATCTACCCCCTGCCCTTTTTTCTTCTTTTTGGAAGATTTTAGTATTTAATGTTTTAGGTTGTTTCAGAACGTTGAAATTTGTGTCTGTGGATAAATCCACGCGAGTTTTCCAGCTTAAAAAAAAGCACCTTTTTGAACTTTACTAACCACTCAAAACATTACATTCATATAATTATTAAATACTCAATATATGCACTCTTAATCAGCAGAAAGTGGTACCCCAGGTGTCCTGTTCTCATTTCCAGTAAATTGCTGTTTAAGCTCCTATAGGTTTCATACTTTTGGCAGATACAATATCAGGTGAAATATTTCTTGAGATTAAGTGAATTTGTTTCTTTATTCTTTTGTTTATCTTTCAAAACAAAGCTCCCTTTCTTTTATTTGTCAGCAAAATTAAGCTAGCTGTATCTAATTGCAGACATGAGCCAGCATGGCCTATTTTCCATACAAATTTAATCCAGTGTAGTGTATATTATCCATGACTCAGAATAGCATAACAAAAAAAGCAGTCAAAATTTCCATTATGAATAAAATAGCTGCTAGATAAGATAAATATTCAAGACAGATGATAGCGGAAATTAAAATTTTATAATTGGCCTTCTACAATTAAATTCTAAATTGAGAAAGAGTTTCTTCCCACTCCATCTATTCTTCACAGACACCATTTATTACATCTTTGTGTAACTCGTAGAGGGGAAAATTCATTAAATGGTTTTTTTTTAATGATTATTATGATGCAAATTGTTTCTTATAGCATGTGGTTCACAATGCTTCTGAGAAAGAAGTTAATTAGAAGAAGAATGGACAGCTCAGTGGACTATAAATGGGAGAAGATGCCTTTTAATTGTAAGGAAGGCCAGTTGTAAACTGGCTCTGTCCTGGTGGTCTCATTTATTTTCCAGTAAAGACTAAAATCAGCATATCTGATAAAAATGATCATTGTTCATGACAGCAATCTCTTTTCCTGAATCCTTCCTTGTGGGGAGCATCGATTAGTTAGTAATACCAAATAAACATTACATGATGTTTCCCATGTAGTCAGAAAGTATCTTTGCTCTTTGAACATTTAAAAGGAATCAAATAGGGAGACAAGAGCTTCCCAGCTCATGTTCAAAGAGGAATGCTAGTGTTAACAGAAACCCTAAAGAGATGGCACTATGTTTTATTTAGCAAGCTGTTTTTTGTTCTGTTTTTAAGGGTTCAGTCTTTCTTAGGTCCTCTATGAGCATAGACCACAAATGACTGTGGTAATGACCTTTTGTAGTTTTGTGCTTCTTGGTGGCAATTTTAGGGGTAAGCAAATCACAGGCATGAAAAAATTCTTGGGGAAAATGTGAGTGGAAAAATAGCTGGTACTGAAAGCAGTGTATGGAGAGGCACTTCTTACATTTGGAATGGAGGCTGCCTTTGGAGATGGGAACATGATTAAGCGGCTAGATGCATACTGGAAAGGAATGCAGGAAAACTGAGGCCAGGGGAATATACAAAGAGAAAAGTCAAGTTTCACCAAGCTGATCTCTTGGGACTTTAGCTGGTCAGAGTGACCCCAAGAAACGTTAGAAAGTTTCTTTTCCCAGCCCATCGAGTAAAGAAGGAGTCAGAACTCTTTAGTTCTTGGTCTCAAGGTTGTTTATTGTATCTTATCTATAAAATTCTTTCTCCTGACCTGCTGAGGTCTGGTCAGCAGGACAGTCAGAGGCACTCTACCTCCCCTGGGGCAGTGTTATCTTTTTATACTTAAAACTATGTGTACAATATTTACAATTACTTTCCAATACCTATCACCTATGTTAGACACCAATCTAAAAGTGCCAACATCACAGCAGAAGGTGGAGGCCAAGAAGAAGGAGAAAGGCTGGGCATGCCCAGATTCATCCATCTTGTTCCCTGAATCCCCATTCTAAAACCCCCAAAAATCTATTTTTCACCCCGTGATTAATTTACTATCATTCCACCTAAACTTTCGTGGCTTGTAACTCTTCATATAAGGTTGGTAATTGTTTTTTCCAAGGGCTAAATCAAGGCACAGGGGGGTCTTGGGCTCTGTGCCAAGGTCTCTGAGTCCCTTGGCAGGGTCTTGAGCCCTCCAGGGCAGCCAGAGGAATTCCTTGGTTTCCAACACTGATCTACTGGAAATTATACTAGAAGACTGGATTACTAGGTAACCCTGTACTGTGCGCAAGAAATGCAAAAATACCTGATCCAACGCCAGAGCTATGAATCCCTCTTGCTTTTTGATTTTCTAGAAATTCAAATTTTCAGTTTTGCATAAAGGCTTTTATACCTACACCTCATCCATTACCTTCATCTCTCTCATATGTGGAAATATGGAACATGTATCAGAAAGCACCAGCCACAGAAAAATATTGCAACTGTTCTTTGATGGAATGAATAAGGTAGTAAATGATGAATAAATAAATCAATGTAGCTGGGAGTTAGACATACTAAAAGACCTGTTTGAATTGTGATGCTCTCTTTGCATACTGTTTTGGCCGTGTTTGCCTGAGAATGTAGGTGTTTAATGCAAAGGTAAATGAAAACAGAGATTCTCAAGTTCTAACAGGTAAAGGGAGCTTGTAATGTAACTTACACTGATAGGTCTTTTATCAGCGGTGACTCTTGCATAATTTATTGTTCCTCTTGTTGTTTCAAGAAAATAAAAAAACTTGCATATTCCTATCATATCATATTTATATGCTTACTGAAAAATCTTTACATCAGTACTAATTGGTCATCTTTACTTACAGGCTAATTTACAAGACACTAAATTTCCTTTTAATCATGATGGTGTTCCTGCTGTCATTAAGGAAAAGACTGTTAATGAAATGGGAACACCCCAGCGTGCTGGTCTGCAATGTCTTTGAGCAATGGCTCAGAGCATTACTGTGTGATGCCGTGGAGTAAACAAGGCAGTGAGGAATTCACTCTGCAGCTGGGGATGCTGTGAGCTCTACTCTGCCTGCTCTTCTGGGCCTGCTTCTCCTGCTGCACTTAGATTTCTGACGCTGATTAAGACATGGTCTTCTCTATATGGGACTGCACTGTAGGTGTTCCATAGTCTTACTGTACTTGTGGTTCACTGGAAGACCATTAGCAAAAACGTAGATTGGCAAAACAGGATTTTGCTCTGTTGGTTTTATGGTTATTATGCTGCTCTGGATTTTGATATGCTTAAGACATAATTTCTTGGAATGATTTTTGAGATAGTACAAATACAGATTTAGCTGAGAATGCAGAGATCTTTTCTCCTCGCTAAGGAATATTCTTTCAAGTGATATCTCTGATATGAAAATGCAAGAATTTTTTGTTCTTATTTGTTTAAAAAAGTAGCAAAAAGCACTCTCCCATTTTAATAGACCTTATGAAAAGTTCTGTATTGAACATACATCACAATTCATGCATTTACAGGTATTTGAAGCATACAGGTTTAAGTATCCATTAAAAAAAAAAAAAGTTTTATCAGTCAGATCTCTTAAAGACAGCCCAAGACTTTTCCTGACATGTAGGGAAGAAAGTCCTCAGTTTCTAGAACCATTAGGGAACTTCTCAGCTTAATGATGACTGTTCTGGAAATCTGTTAAAGATACTAAAAAGAAGTTTATCTTGGAAACCAGTCTGTGATAGCAAATATAGCGACACACTTGTGAGTATGCAGAGGTAGCTATGATTAATAATTTACATTGTTTTGATATGTATCCTACTCTTTTTGTTTCCAGTGCACTCTTACTGGTAGTGACAAGAATGACGTTAAAGATGCCAAGAGATATAGCTAGTTTAGACATTGCCAAACTCTAAAAAATATAGAGGAAGTGTTTATGCTATTACAAGGAAAATACAAGTTATTCATTAACAGTTTTAAAAGTCTTTACCTCATTGCAAAATTGACTTGAAAGAGTAATAAAACACAAGAGATTACTGTGTTTTGTCTTGAGTCCAATCACCTAGGCTCATTGTCAAAAACTTACAAGTAATGGAGAGGGGATACCTTGTCTGGAATAATCTGCAAATCCATGCTTGAGTGCACCCAGGAGACCAAGGAACTGAAATAGTGAACCAGGTGTGTTAACAAGGATGCGCCATCAAAGAGCAACACATTTATTATGTGTCAGTTTTGGGCCATCCAAATAAGATGCTGAAGGTTAAAACTACATTGAGGTTTAGGCTCATGCTGTTAATACATGAGTCATAAATAAATCTCTGCTGGCAGCGGTTGTCTGGCATGTCACAAAAGTGAAGGACTGGCCCCAAGGAGTAAGGCAGGGAGCTTGCAGAGCTACGTGAGGTCCTGCCTTTGCAGCTGTGCAGCACTGCTGTGGTAATTCACCTGGTAGGGGTGAAATCTGGGGATAATATGGTTGGTTGGGTTGATGTTCTTTGTCCTTTGGGAGGATAAGGCATGGAAACTTATAAATTGCTTAGAATTTATGTTTTATTTCATCTAATCTGTTGCAAAATGTGGGCTGAGTTAGAATGATAGGAAGTGATGCTGATAGACAGTGGCTAAAGCATGGCTAAAATCACTACTTCTCATTACTTCTGTCAAGCAGCAACAGTGCATTGCTCATCCTTGCTCATTTCTAAAATTAGTCAGTAAAAATTACTCTGCATTCTTGCCCTCTGAAAGATGACTGCGTTTCAACCATGGTTTTTAGGCATCGAAGCCAGTGAAACAGAAACTTCTAAATGAGTCTGAGTGACTCAATAGTATTGTGTGAGCAACTTACAAATGACCTTGAAAATGCGAATGGGATGCAAGAACTGTTGGATACTGCTTTTTTAGATAATGACTCTTCTTCCTGAAAAGCACCTTCCAAAATTAGATTGCTCCCTGGTAAGTATATTGTCAGAACACTTTTATATGCTTAAATTGGAGAACAGCTAATATGTATAACAGCATTCATTTAATCATTTAACTAAATAATTATATCCTCAAGAAACAGTCTGATGTGATGACATGCCAAAGACAACAAGAAGACCTTTTAGAATCTGCAGTGATTTAATTAAATAAACACATTTAATATTTGCATATAGAGATTATATTATTTATAATTAACTTTCCAAATAATGTATTTTGCAGCCCTTCAATTTCCTCCACATCATTCTGCCTCATTGATAAGTCCAGTCACATTTGATGGCCAGAATTGGGCATTTAAATATGACCACAGTAGACAAAACAATCATTCTTCAAATAACTTATTCTGAGTGACATATTAAAAAAAATCTTAAAATCAGTGCAAACAGACACTTTTGCCTATAGCAGTCATCTCTCTGGTCATTTTGAGGCCAAACACATTTTGTTATTATTTACTGTATTCTGATTAATTTTATCCACAGTTTAAGGAGAACTAAACTCTCTGGATGCCTTCTCATAGGAAGCAATAGCCAGGAAACATTACAGAAAACAGAAAAAAATTCTGTTTTTAATGGTAACTATCAGTGATAGAGTAATTCTTTTTAAGTTATTTAAATTTGTATCAAAGACCACATACAATCTTATTTTATCGTGACTCCATCTCACTATCTAGATTCTTCTCTATCTCCAACTCAGTTGTTGATCTTTTCTTCTGACATTTCTGAGAAATACAGAGTTTTACTGTGTGGCTTTGAACTTTTAGTGTCTCTGCTCACTCAGCCTCTTCTCAAGCATGGAAAGTGATGTGTGTGCTTCTTTCTCATGAGCAGATTTCAGTAAAACCCCTGTAAAAGTTGCATGAAAGGTTACAGTACATGAGAATTGAATCTCTCCTTATCAAATTGCCTTTATCCTGTTTCATCCAGGTATGCCCCTCACAATTTTTCCCACTGTTTGATTTCACGATATAGCCTAGTTCTCTGTTGTCAATCTACTTCCAAAAGGCAAAAATGGATGAAAAGGAATTGCTTGAGAAAAGAGATAGGGGAAGGGAATACAGCAAAGTAGAAGCTGCTCTGGAGTCAGTGTTTCTCCCTTTGACCCACATTATGCACCCACTTGCTACTGAAATTATTAAAATTAGATGCTGTTTTTTTTTCTGAATGTTTATTTTTGCCTTAATGGCTTTATGACCATATAAACTTCATATTCAGTGTTCCTAAAATGCTGATTTAAGTGTTGACAAATACATGTTTTCAGGAGTAAATATAGAATGTAGAGGAGAACTAGTTAAACACAGTCTTTAATATCTGGACTCAAGGTATAAGTTCTACACCAAAATTCAAGTAATGGTTTTGACTAGACATACACTTCCATGACTTAATCAAAGAATAAGCAAGTATATGGCTAGCATGGAGGCCTGGATGCTTCTGCCAGCAACTTTTGTCTCAAGAACTCAGTCCTTTTCATCAGAATTGTTCCTTTTCAGTTAAGTGGAATATAGGGTGCTGGTGGGCTGTTGTGAGTGGTCTGTCCCTATTTATATGGGTTCTGTTTTTGCTTAGTTGTGGTTTTAGGCACAGCACTGCTGTTGACATCTTGGTTACCTGTTTTGTGTGGGATTGCGCCACAAAGTGGTTACCATGCATTAACATTGTAAGAAATAGTACTCAGTTGCATTTGCTTAGAAATCTAACACTTTCTTTTCTGAACTGAAACTACTTTTAACTTAACATTGTACTAATTTACTATTCTGCATCTCTACGTAAAGGGATAGTCATTTCCTCTAGGTGTATCTGATAGCAATATGATAGCAATGCTTTTACTGGGTGTGATGAGGTGCTTTTGTAAATGTGGGTCCACTGATTGTACTAACATTAAAAAGAAGCCGAAAAAGTTATGCTGTTTTGACTGCCTAATGAAAAAATATTGGCTTACTGGCTGCAGAAAACCTTTCTGCTAAGAAAAAAATAAATAGCCTAACTGAATTGGGAAAAATAGTCATGATTTAAAAGTTCAGCTTCACTGAAGTACAATAAGTCTTTTGGAAGTGATGAAGCAATCTTGTGAGACCTAAATCTTATCTGTGATAGCTTCTATTCAGACATTTAGTGCGTGAAATACTCATCTTGTCAGAATCATGATGGATTCTATGATTTTTATGTAGAATGTTGCTGTAAGGAGCTGTATTTTTTGACTGTCAGGTGGAAGTGTGGTATATAAGCAAACTGATTTTGTAAGGCAACATCTGTTTGCTTTATAGGGCCTTATTCCAGTAAAAGTCTCTGCAAAGTCATAAAAGAGGTTAATTTGGGGTAAAGCTCATTCTTCTTAATACAGCCTAAAGGCAATAATTAAGTTTTTCCAAATGGAAAGAAATTCACTCAGAATAGTTATGGTAAATGAAACATCCAGATGTGGATGAACGTGTTGGATGCAGCACAATAACTTTGCCAGGTTAAAATTGTACTGATGCAAACCTTTACATCAAACTTTGATGCAGTCTTTCTTATATTTTTGTTTAGAAAATGGATTCAGCTTTTACTCTGTGTCTTGAAGTGTCTTTTATTTCTAAGCAAACACACTGGAGATGGATGTGCTTACTGGACAATCGTTTGGGACTTTCAAATTTGTTGGGAGTCTTATGGACTTGCACAAGCTCCTTGGTATCTCCATGTTTAATACACTGAACAACAAATTCGGTTTTCAATTACTGTCATTTCCATTACTCTGTCAGACTGTGAAGAACATGTTGTAGATTTAAATGTGGGCAAAGAATGAAGGGTATGATCTAGACTCCAGTGAAGCCAGTGGTATTTTTCTATTTAGGAAGGCAATTTTCAATTAATTCAGGCCATGCATGAAAAACAGATGTAAAAGTTAAAAGGGAATTGGTACTTTCAGGTATTGACAACTTGCTCTCCTGTCAATGAACTCTAACACAGCTCCCAAGTACTTGCATTATTAGCTATTTTACCACTGTTTATCACTGTGGTGTTACAATTTCTCACATTTTCCATATGATAATGAGATATTGAAAAATAATCCCTCATGTGGGCCATATGTGAATAACTGTAGCATAAAAGTTGTACTAAAAAAGTCCTGTTAAATTAAAATTACAGTTACATTACCATATATCAGATATTATGCCTCTGTAGCAAATGGGAAACCAGCTCTATTATTGCATATACTCTACTTTTTGTTGATGATAGTAGCAAAATGCATTCAGAGCCACATGAACCTCTGACTTCAAGCCTAAGGCATGTGACCAGTGTAGCAACCTGCTGCTTTCTAGAAATTGTGTGGTAAATCCCTGAAGCATTTCACACCCACCATTTCTTTTGACAGTCTTTCACAGGACTTCACTGATTAATTATCAGACTGAGTATGCCTGAACTAAGTCATTAATTTTGTCTGAAAAGGTATTATTCCAGACCACTTTCTCTGGCAAGATGATATTGCCTGCATTATTAAATACTTTCTCTAGTGCCTGTCATACACAAACCCTCTGCTCCCTAAGCTCCCTTCTATTTACCTGCCGTTCACGAGTAGAGACAACGAACTAAGATGAGATTTTGTACTTCAGGTGTCCTTTGATGAAACAAATTTTTTTTTCGAATCTAGAAGAGCAGTAAAAGATGAAATTTGGATACTTTGAAGGTTTTTATTGTGTTAGAAGTGCTCGTACTTAGCTTTTTTAATACAAATTTTTGCAGAATTTAGCCAGAGTTCCCTGTTTTCCATGAAGGAACTCCCAGGCCTCTTAACTGTGGCCCAACAGTGAAGTGAGTAGGAAAATTAGAGACATACTGGAGAGAGACCGAGTAAAAAGTTACTTATTTTTCCTATAAAAATCATAGCATATTAGAGACTTTTGGCAAATAGTTTGTTTTCATTTTAATTTAAAGTATAAATAAAGCTTGTGTTCTATTGGCATTCACATACCTTTATTTATCTGGTGTGATCTTCCATGAAGTAATAAACTGCTGAAACCTTTTTAAAGAGTGTGTTTTCAGACTAATATAAACTTTTACATTCAATAGAATAAGGATCCTGAGCCTTATTAATTTAGGGAGCTAAAATTATCAGAAGCTGTGGTGTTCTTTTGCAAACCTACTTACGTGGCTCTGCAACTGCTCAAGCATTCACTTTTGGCCACTGTTATGTATTATATTGGGCTAAAATGGCTTTTACTGCAAGCCTTTGGCTTGTATGTGCTTCACTGAGATAATTCAGCGAGGAGAAAAAGAAGTTAATTTTATGAGTCAGTCATGGTGAAAAATATAACAAGATTAACCCATATTTAATTGGATCTTTTGAAGAAAGATTTTTTTTCCTTAGAAAACAGCTAGCAAAATGGAACACTAAAGACTAACAAGCTGTTTGGCATACTGTGTACTCTAACTGGCACATTATATGACCTCATAACTACATAGAATATTTTTCAACCCACTGTCTTAGTATTTTACAGAAATTAGCTGGAAAACTTCTTTTGAGTTTCAGATGGCTCTGACACTGTTGCTGGGTTAAAACGATGCGCATGTTCCATTTTGATCCATGTATTTTTAAAATTATTATTAATTATTATTATTTTAATATTGTTTCATAAAAAAAAATAAAGATCAGCCCAGAAAAGAAAAGTTATCATTGTGGGAGGTTCCTGGCATGAGCAATTGGAAGGTGCAGCTGGCAGTGGTAGAGCATTCTTTAAAATCTAAAGGGCTTTCCACTTGTAACACGTTGATTTACAAGCACAGGCACAAAAAGTAGGGTGATTAAGGAATTTATTTTCATTCATTGTACCCTGTAGGCAAATGTCTTCAATATTTGACCAAGAGATCAATGAAAGCAAATTGTTCACTGACAACCAGCTAGTTACTTTCCTTCAGGTGAAATACTGCTCTAAGTACTTTGCTGTTATGAGGACAGTTCTCTCTCTCTTTATTTTCCATTACTTGCTGCATTTCTTTTCCTCCCTATTTTTATTACCTCTCCTTCACGAGTCTCCTTACAAGATAAAACTGAAACTATGTGGAAATACAAACCAGATAGTTGCTACAGAGTTATATATCAGTCAAACTCCAGTCGGGAGCTGCATGTTTCAGTTTCATGTACACTGATAACTGTCATTTCAAAATGAAGTATAGGGCCCAGAGTGTACAAATGTAGTTCAGGACGATCTGTGTGCCATGTTCCCAACTGTCCCCTGTGCTATTTCACTTGTGTGACAGCATTTTATCCTTTGTTGGACTAAGAATTTCCCAGGTATCACTGCTAGCCAGTACTGAAGGGGGCACAGCCCCTGTAAAAGTGAATGTCAGCATTTCCAAGGAGGTAATTGTTCTTTCTCAGAGCCATAAGGTCAAGTCTGATGTTCTGTATGATTTTTTTCATAGAATGCAGGTAGTGCTGAGAGACTCCTCTCTTGTCATATCCTCTCCTTGCTATGGGAAGTGTGACAGTATTTGTGAGATTCTTTAAATAGCTATCAAGCTGGGACACAGTACATTTCAAAAAAAAAAGTTGCTTTATATCTTAGAAACTAACCATCTTTTTATACTTTGTGCCCTTGTGGCTTGGAAAGTGGCAACACATTGTTTCCTTACAGAATTCTCCATGAGAATTGTTTGGGCAGTGATGTTTTCTGAGGGTCATAGATAAGAAGCTATTTTGTTCCTATGCTGTGTTTATTAAATCTTAAACACCTGTAAACGTGAAGAAGCTGACCCATGTGGTGGGCTATCAGCTTTCAACATCACACCAGTATTTAGAACACGCACGATCTTATCTCTCTAGCGTTCTACATAATTGCTTTTGTCAAGAAACTGCCTCCTTTGTTCAGCTCTCATATGCCAATTGCTGGTACTAGATCCTGACAAGTCACTCTTCTCAAGGAGTAAACGCATTTTCCACCTATCTTCAGCAGTTACTCCCTCAAGTGTAAACAAGAAAACAACTGAGAAACTGTTTCACATCAAGAAAAAATTATATTTAAGTATAAGCTGCCTCTGACTGCCCTCCGTAGATATTCTGCTCTGCCCCAGAAGCTTTCTTGTTTTCTAGGATTCTATAGTGCTTTGTTCTCTACAAACACAAAAGCAAAACACATATCTTGTAGAATATGTCATTGCCTGTTCTGAAAATCACTTTGTAAAAGACTTTTCAAAAAAATCTATAGTCATCATTTGTCCTAGTATGCTCCTTGCTTAGTTAATAGAAATCTCAGTGCTCTAATGAAGATTGAGTTCTCAGAATTTTGATAGAGAATGTTTTGCAGAAGCTCCTTATTTTCAGATAATTTTCTTGCTTTTAAGAAATATGACTTAGAGAAAATGTCGATACCAGAATTGGTAGCATTAACTCAGAAGCATGAAGTAATAGTGGAAAAAAGTAATATTGTGCTGCTAAAAATCCTTAAATGGGGTCTGAAAAGTCTAGAATGTCTAGAAATAGGGGAGGATACTAGTAAAGTACTTTTCAATTAAATATTTATTTTCAGACTTCATTATACATTGCAAATATTTTTCCCTTAAATTAAAGGTTGCACTTCCATTTATTTTATTAGCTCGGTATTCAACCCAGTTGATTATTTATGAAATGCCATGATAATAGCAGGGTAAAATAGAATTAGTCAGATCTTTAAAGGAAGATGTAACTCAACACAACAATTTTGACAGCAAGAAAATTTCAGTAGTTGAGAGGCACTGAGGTTTTGTCCCTATGTGCTGTGCATATTGCTCAGTTTTCAGTCATTCTTTTTTGTAAAAGAAAAATTGGAAATTTGTAATCAGTGTCACCATCTGGAACACCTATACCTACTAATAATCACGTAAGAAGGGTGGTTTTGTGTCAAGCCAGATGTTCATCTAGTCTGGCATCCTGTCTTTGTGGCAAATGTTTAGGGAATGGTCATCCAGGCATGCACAACTTCCCTGGGCAACCTGTTCCTATGCCTCAGTACCCTCTGAGTAAAGAATTTCTTCTCAACATCTAATTCAAATCTCTCCTCTTTTATTTTAAAACCAGTGGCTCTTGTGCTATCACCATCTGCTTGAGTAAAAAGTTGCTCTCTTTCTGTAGGGGGATAGAATATAAGAAAATAAAGATAGTGTAGAAAGTAATCTCACCCCTAAGGAGCTGCAGCTGGGCCAATTATCAAAGATTGGAATCAGGCCTGACTTTAACAGGCACAGCTGTAACCAGTGAGAAGAAGAGTGCTATAAAAGAGTGGGGTGGTGGCTGGTTGAGATGGGAATTGGATTCAGTTGGCTGCTTTGTGAAGAAGAAAGAGTCAGTGCTTGGAGGAGGAGCTCATGAGAAACACCAAGGAGGTATGAAACTTTTGCGATAGGAGACAACAGTGTGGAACCCCTGCGATAAGATGACAAGATCTTTCCATTTTGTAAGCCCTTTTAAGGTACTGTAAGGCTGCTCTTTAGGTCTCTCTGGGTTCTTCAGGTTGAACAACCACAGATCTCTCAGCCTTCTTCATGAGGGAGGTGTTCCAGCTCTCTGACCATCTTCATGGCCTTCCACTGCTCTTATTTTAACAGGTCCACATCTTTCTTGGCTGAGAAATCCAGACCTGGACCACACTCTGAGTGTGGTCTCCAAAGGGCAGAGTAGAATCTGATTTCTCATATAGATCAGAAATCTTCTATAAAATAGCATAGATATAAATTAGTTATAATACAATATAGTTCTCCTCATAAATTCCTAGTCCTGATATCCAGGTGTATTTGTTCTTGTTACTATGTCTCTGAAATCCATCCACTAATCACAATTTCACAAAGTTGGTTTTCCTGTTTTAATAAGCTGTAACTCCACAACATTGTGTTTCATATCTATTTGCTATAAAAAGGTAGGTTAAGCATTACTCATCTTCCAGGTTTTCTGGTCTCGATTCAAATGCACTTAACTTTGTTACCTCAGAAGGATCATCTATGCGTACTTTTCACTTCAGGTATTCCTATTTGTGTTCATTTCCCCCTTATTCCTATTAGTGTTGTATTGTCATGACAGTTCCGGTTGGTTGTTTGCAGGCTGCTTTTCTGAGCACTAGACAGAGTGTGAATTTGACAGCAACTAACTGGGCTGGTAATCCATAATTTGTTGGTATCAATAGACACAGGGCATTAGGGGATTGTAAATGAAATGTTGGTGTAGCAGTAATTACAGACTCAGCAGCATTGCCAGAGTAAGGACTGAAGTTTGCTTTAAAGTGTGTTTCAGTGGTTTATGTAATTCAGCTAGGATAATTTGCAGTTGAATGAAACCTGACGTGGAAATCGTAAACTCAAATACCAGTTTTCTTCTGGAAAGAGTTCAGACAACAACTGAGAACACAGCAACCATTAGAGAAGTTCTGCAAGATATGGTTAGATAATCAAACATATACATTTTCAGCTTCCAAGAGTTTATTCTTTGAACGAGTTACGTCTTCATTTTTATAATATATGATCAATGAAATAGTACTTGCTACTATTTTCTGAAGCTGTCAAACAACAGCCACTCCACGTATATCCATGAAATGTGGTGTTGTGTTGCAGGTTGGTGTGAGACCATAACCAGATGAGTAGTTAAACTTTGAAATTAGTTTTGGGTCCTCATATGAGTAGGTTTAAGTGACTACTCTTAAAAATATTCTTCACTCTTTCAGGTGAAGCTTGGTCTCCTAAAGGGTCATGGCAGGTAAAAGCAAAAGAGGGAAATAACAGAGCCTGTAAAAATTCAAATGGATTTTAAATGAAGTTTTCAGCAGCGTTGTGGCTGCATTTCTTAGAATATCAGATTACTTTTATTGGTCTTCACTCCCTTCATTTGGAGCTTTCTCTGTATTCCGAAGTGGAAGAAGATGTTGCTGGCCAATCAGCACAGCAAGTGGATTGTAATTACTCCAGCCCCCAAAGGTAATAACATTTTCCTTCAAGTGACAGGTCTGCATAGACTTGTGGTAACCAAGGTCACCTGAAAAACTTTAATCCTATCTAAATACTTTACTATGAGAAAGGAAGCCCTGTACTTAGGAAGACCTTTCTTTCTTTATTAAAACCTCTGGTGTTCAACATTAAATTCTGCTTAGTTCAGATCTGCCTGTAGTGTATTTATCTTCCAGTACTGCATGCCTGTGCTTACTATTATCTATTATGCTTACTGTTATCTATTATTACTATTATCTTACTATTATTTTTTCAGAAAATTACTAAAACAACATATTAGGTATTTGGTATTGAACGTTAATATTACTTAATGAGATATGATGCAGCGTCATCCTCTGGATTATGCTTTGTCTTTTCAAGATCTGCTAGCTGTTATCTGTGTTGTTAATTTTACAGATGTGTTATTGAATTTCTAGGTACAGACAGAATTACAGAACCATAAAATGGTCTGGGTTGGAAGGGACTTTACAGATCATCCAGTTCCAACTCCCCTTCCATGGGCAGGGACATCTTTCACTAGTCAGGTTGCTCAGAGCTCCAGCAAACCTGGCCTTGATCACTTCCAGGACTGGGGCATCCGCAACTTCCCTCGGCATATAATATTCTGTTTTAGTAGTGAACCATGCTAAAGCCAAATAGAACAAACTTGCAATAATTTCTCCCTGGGCTCAGACCTCTTTAGTTGCCATCTCAAGCGTTGCTGGCATTCACCATGATGAGATTTGCTCCTCAGAGGTTGTAACACAAAATAGAAAGTGTTGCAGGCACTATTACTATTATCATTTCTTGACCTGAGCAGCACAACACTCAAGCTTGTTTCATTATAAGGAGGAATTGGATGTGTTTCCTTGATGTCACTTTATTTATAGAATCTGTTTTCCTGAATATGGGATGAATTAAATAGAGGCATCTTGCGTTTATAACCTCAAGACTTTTTCCACTAGCTTGTGATACAGAACACTCTTACTGTTGGTTCTGAGGTTGCATTGATGATACTAAGCACTTTCTGGGAGCTCAGATTTGATTGGTCTTGAAATGCTCAGCCCCAGTACACTGCTGCATTTGTCTGTCTTTATTTAGACAGACAAACTTGAATTCTGTGAATGAAACAACAAACTTTATGATACATTTTATTAATAACTTTTCTTGGTCAGCAATACCAAGCCAAGTACTCAATTATGTGTGGTAAGAGTGTACTGACTGGCAAAGCCCCAGTAACCTCTGTCTTCCTTTCAGCTGGAATTGAGCTCATTTTCTTCTCAGTAGCTGGTACAGGACTTTGTTTTGGGTTCAGTATAATGTCAGTAACACCCTGATGCTTTGGTTGGTGTTTAGTAGTGCTTGCCCCAGCTGAAGGACTTTTCAGGGTCTTGTGCTCTGCCAGTGGGGAGGTGAACAAGAATCTAGAATGGAACATAGCTGGGATAGCCAAAGGGGTATCCCATACTGTAAAATGTCATGCCCAGGGTAAACTGGGGAAGTCCCCTGAAATGGGCCTGACTTGGGGGTGAGCTGGTCATCTGGCAGAGAGCAGGTGGTGAGAAATTCTATCATGCATCACTTTCTCTTCTTAACTTTTATCTCTCTCTCCCTCCCTCTCCTCCTTTTCTATTAAAATGTTTGTTTTTTTTATTACTATTACTATATTTTACCTTGTTTCAATTATTAAGCTGTTCCTGTATCAACTCACAAATTTTACCTTTTTCTTCCTGATTCTCCTCCCTATCCCACTGGGAGGCAGAGGGGAGTGGACAAGCAGTCATGTTGTTGTTAGTTGCTGGCTTTCCTGATGAAATTCTTCAAAAATAATAGATTTGACACTCCTTTCTCCCTGTCTTATTCCTCACTATCTTCTTTGACACTCCATTCTCCCTGTCTCATTCCTCGCTATCTCCCTCTCTCTGTTAGTCTGCATTGCTTTTGTCTCTTTCACTATAGTGTATTCTGTCTTAAATGGAAAATACTGTGTAGTCCTGAGAGTAGTTTGGATTCTTGATATAAATAGCATACAACTTCTGATATTTTCAACCTGAAGAAAATTAGGGGGAGTGCAGGTGAAAAATTTTTACTCTTACTCAGTATTTTTTCTATAAATTAAATGAAGAATAGGTGGGATAAGTATTATTGCTGCTAGTTTTAAGTGGGTTGTTCAAACTAAAAATCAAAATTTCTATCAGAATGAGAGAGGGGAAAAAATAAGTGTGGGAATTCCCAAACACTCTCAAGGTTGCTGTTTTTCAGAACCTGTTTCAGAATCTGAAACTATGAGACCTGTGTTGCGGTTTAGCCCCATTGGTTAACCACTGTTCATGAGACCTGTACTCAGGTGGCTTAGGTTCTCTTTTGGACTAGAACTGTAGAATAGGAGATCTTGGAAAAATCAATACCCTACAGAAACATGGGTTGCTTGGAATTTTATATTTAACACAGTAGTGCAAGAATTCCATACTCTGAGCACCATTCAGTGTGTGGGTCCCTGCTTTACTATGGCTGCCCTTTGGAAAACTGCATAAATCTCTTGCAAAGGGTATTCATAGAGCACCTAGGGGAACTTGACAGCATTCCTTTCCAGAGCACATAAATAAACTGCAGCCAACCAGACTGTACAAAGGTGTTCACTCTTCAGAGATGCAAAATTCACACAACTTCTTGTTCTGTCTAATTGATAAATGGTATGAGACACTTTCCTTGTCTTATTTTCCATGTAAAAAGAAAGGAATGAATGAGCAGAGTTTCTCAAAATTAAAATCCTTGAATTTGGTCTTTGTTTCTTGTCATGTTCCCACTTAGCTTTGAAAGATCTTCCGTAATACTTTTGTTTACTTTGTGTCAATCAGTTAAATATGTCCCAAGAAGTTTGATTTCTCTCCACTATGCTGCTGTGAGAATCCTTCTTGGTACTGTGTCCTTATATGTTGCATGAAGTACTGAGTAAATTACAATTTAAGTTCTTGCCACCATGTGGACAGCTTCTAAACTCTGTTACCTGACACAGACTTGTGTTCAATCAATAAAGTTGAAGCACATGTGGTATTATCAGAAAATCATTGTCAATTTACAGTCTTCATTTAGGATTATGACTTATGCTGCATGAACTAGATTTAGACAACAGAGGAACCTGTGCTTAAAAGCTGCTAGACTATAACAGTTACTGATTTTGAGTGGGGAAGGAGAAGAAAATCCTCCAAAGCTTGAAAAATACTAAAATCTCTTGGTTCTTTGTCCATAGACATTAGTCTTTTTGTTGATATAAACTTTTCAGATTTCTTCACTCAATTTCATGGCTGTTTAATGCAAACCATGATTGAAGTGTGCCATGGGGAATAGCAAGACTTGTCTACAAGGGTGAATTACTGAAAAAATAAAAAGAAATAAATTCATCTACATAATTTGTTTTAAGTTCTCTCTTCATCCTAGCCTAGCCCCTTTCTTAGGTAATTTTAGAGCTCATGTCCAACATGCATAGCAGAGAACTGTCCGTGCTGGCTTCAGAAATGGAACCAGTGACATGGGTGTAGCTGTGCTCATTTTAGGTTGAGCTGGTTCATAGCTCTTAGTTATATCATGTACTTGTGCCACCTTTGCTGGAGAGATCAGCAGGCTGGATGTGCTATGTGCTGCTGAAGGGTGCTCCTTGCATGCTTGTCAGTAAAAGAGTATGTAATCTTGCTTAGATTAAATTAGGGTTGTTAAATAGGGAATTCTCACAAAACATGCTGTGCACTGTGTGTTTCACGCAGGTTAGTGTGCAATGTAGTCTCTGTGGGCAAATCACCAACCTTCAGGATAGAGAATGTGTGTCCCTCCTTGCCTCTCCAGATTACCTGAAGGCATTTCTGGGACCAGGGGCTAGAAAAATGTTCGACTTTAATTTCACAGCATCTCTCACTAGAGTGCTGCAGCTGTTGAACAGTTGAGAAACATTTGTATGGTGGCAGGAGAGTATCTTATTCCTCTGTTTGTTTAGTATCCACAAAATGAGTGATTGCTTGTGTTCTTCATGTGTTAATAACACTGCACAAACTATACTTTATGATGCACTTGGGTGCAATAGCTTAGCTGGATGGTTGAATGCAATTTAAATATGCAAAAAGAAGGGACTAATGGAGTATCCTCAAGGACTAGCTAATACCTTTATTTATAATTATGTCATGCTATCTAGATTTGAGAAGATTTGTGTTGTCACAAACATTTTGTTGAAATGTAGCATTTTGGATTTAAGTGTAAAAGGACCTCAGTATTTTCTCTGTGGAAATATGTTATTTATATTCATGTGTGGGTTGGGTTTTTCCTTTAAATCTGTAACCTACCACCAATTCAAATGCCTCCTGACAGTGGGGTCTGAGAGTGCTTTTAGTAGGTGCTGCTTCTCTGCTTAGAAGAACCCTACAGACAAAATAAAAATTTAAACCTTAGCACATTTAGAGAGGAAAGGAGCAATGGAGAAAAAAATAGCATTGTTTTATATGCAAAGGGAAGAAAAGTGCTTAGCCTGGGAACTTGGAGTAGTCTATGGATGTGATCTGAGCTCAAAGGAGTGACTGTCTAACTAAACTTGCTTTATGTCACCTTTCCTGCTCCACATCTACCAAACATCCCCTCTCAGTGGTGAAATGTCTTGAGTGCTCTGTTGGATGACCTTGTAAAGGGGCAGGTTGTCTTCTGGGGCTCCATCCCCTCCCTCTGCTAGGGTAAAAGTTCAGGTAATTCCTTCAGGCTTGCTAAAGCCGGTAGTATTGCACCCTTCCAACAACAGCTAACTTCTGTCATTTTTCCTTGTTGAAGGCCCTCTGATTGGGAATTCTGAGCCTCACCTATTGAGCCAAGCTTAATGTGAGTCTCTGCGTTCAGAGGAAGAGAACCAGTACTGCGTAGGAATGCCAAATGTTGCCCTTTATGGTGGGCATTCCTTTCTCTTCTGCAAAGTTCAAGTGGCCACATTTTGGAGATCCACAAATAATAACTCAAATAATTTGCAGGTGAATATCTTTCTAACAACTGTAAGATATTTACCTAGAATGCCAGCTGGACAGAAGTACAAGAACTGTGTACAAGAAACAAGAACTGTTTCCACACAAGAACTGTGGAAAACTCCTTATTTCTTCAAGACTAACTGCATGATTATAAAGTTTTTCATCTTTTCCTGAAAGAATATGTGGCCTGGAACATCTAGAACATGCACTTTCTATCAAAGAGCAATGAACCAAATGTGTGTGTTATAGCCCCAAGGAATAAATGCTGCCCTGAAGGAATGTTCTTTTTTTAAATTTAAATGCAATTTATTTGGAGCTCTCTCCTAGGTGCTTTCACAGAAACTCATATTGATACGCAGTGAGATCTAGTAGTTTTCCTGATATTCTTAATCAATATGATTGTCAGCTACTAGTTAAATAATCGTCTTGGACGAAATTACATTTTTTTCCATCTACAATCTGCTGGGCTTGTTTCTCTTGCTCTACTATCTGCTTTTATTCATTACAGGGAATTTAAACACCCTATTTAGAGTGAGTATAATACTCATTTCCCTTGTATATGCTAAAGAAGTCATTAGGTTTCATGTTAACTTTTTATGTGGTACGTGTATATGATGAACTATTCTGATACATCTGAAGTTTGCATATGATATTTCTATGTTGCTAGTCCTGTCACTGACTAGCAATGTAGCAGTGCATTTACAGTTGCAGAGCAACATCACAGTTTTCTGAGCCTTTTTGAATTTTTCTTGTGAAGTAGTTTTGGTCTTGCAAGTCTGTTGACTGTTCTAGATTCTTTTTCAAATAATATCAAATATTACAGCACTTCAGTTTGGAGTTACAGTCCCACTGCTTACTAAAGCTGCTACACTGAACCTTTGAGCGCTGCAAACTTCTATTTCCTTTCCTCCTGGAAGAGCTGGAGGCATTAGACATTTATCCCTTACTTTTCTGTAGCTTGCCCTTCCAGCCCTCACTGGGCACTCTGGAACGCGAGCCGGAGTAATGAACTGCAGCAGGAGCATCTGTGACACAATAGACAATCTGCTTAATAAATGTTTATTGATTTGAATTACAGATGATACACATGCCTGAGATGGTGAAATAAATTAAATTAGAGCTGGTTATGCATCTGTCTACACTGAAGACGAGGGGAGATACTGATCTCTTCTCTGTGCTGACCAGAGACAGGACCTGAGGGAGTGTCCTGAAGCTGCATCAGGGAGGTTTAGGCTGGATATTAGAAGTTTATTCACCCAAAGGGTGGTTGGGCACTGGAACAGGCTCCCCAGAGAAGTGGTCACAGCACCAAGCCTGACAGAGTTCAAGGAGTGTCTGGACAACCCTCTCAGGTGCATGGTGTAATTCTTTGAGATGTCCTGTGCAGGGCCAGGAGTTGGATTTGTTGATCCTTGTGGGTGCCTTAGAGCTCAACATATTCTGTGGTATGTCAAAAGCAAGCTAAAAGGATTAACTGGTTGAGGGAGCAGCTGGTGGATTGCTGGGTTGCTTTCTAAAGGTGCTGATCAGTTTCAGTACCTTTAGAAGGAAGTTTCTGAATTTATGCCCGAAGGCTGAGGAAGGTTTTTGAGGGGCATACTTTTTGTATATTTTCAAGGACCTTTACCTGATGGGATATTGCTACAGAACAGGAGATTGCTGATGAAAGTCTAGAAGTAAAGCCACTTGCTCTGTGACCAAGCAGTAAGTTTGGCTTTTTATGTCTCTGATTTGGGAGGTATTTCTATGGCCATATTTTATGAGAAATTAATTTTTATCTTCCTCAATAAACTGTTGTCTTCATTCAACTATTAGAAGTACAGTACATGTAGCTATCCTAAAAACTTTCCTATAAATTTTGTGCAGAATTAGTTTTCCATATTATTGTTCTTGATCTTTATCCTTTTTTCCTCCCCAAGCCTACAGTTTAGAGGTTGTTAAGCTGTTGATGATGTTATTATGTTCATAAGAAAAGCACATCTGAAAGCTCCACTTTTTAAATCACTGCCTTTGTGATTTGATAATTTCTGGATGTTATTGCCAATAACTTCTCTTTGACTGCTGTAACTATGTGAAATAAAAAAAAAACTAATCAGAGAAAATTTACCTCTATGATTTAGCTTTAGATTGTCTGTTTCAGAAGTTCTGTTCCTAAGAGAAGCTGTATTTATTGCAGAGCAGTGTGTGTAAATAGCAGTATTAATTTGTATCAATTTTATGAAGTAGCCAAAATGATCTGATTTTGCTGATCAATATGTTCTCCCATATAACACAGTGGATCATGCTTATAGTTGTGCTAACAAATTGAAATAGGTCTGTTTCATTTCTATGGTACTTTCTAAAGTTATCTTCACCCCAGAGTCCAGTTAAGCAATCTGTGGGATCAAAATTTTAGGTGATGATTAGATATTTCAGGATGTAGATATCGGCTTTTTTCATTTCAGGGGCCTGGTACAGATCTTACTCAGTTAAAGGCTTAAGCAAGTGTTTCTGTCTGAAAAGCTTCCTATCAGTTTTTTCCCACTTGTGAACTCATCCTGTGATTTACTAGCCTCGAGGTATTTTCTAAGGGGGAATAAAAGGGATTTTAGGATGCTCAGCAATGACTGATGTGTGATATACATTACAAAAGAGTTTCTTACTTCCTTGCTGTTCAGATTGATTCTCTTTGGAAGGTTCAGAGATTTGACCTACACAAAAAGAACCCAAATCTCGCAGCAAGCTGAGATGTGAAATGCACAGTCATAAGTATTTCCTCCTGAGTGGCCTCAGAGTTGGTGCGGGCAGGTCAGTCAGGGCAGTGCAGCTCCACCCAGTCGTGCACTTGTCAAGCTGATATGCCCCGCTCAGGTTGGGGGTGTTGCTGTCAGCCACCTCCAAGGGGCATGGATACACTTCAGGGTTTGGCCCAAGGATGAAGATGGGGTCAATGCAGATTTCTTGGAGCTGCCAGAACTGCCCAAATGGAGTTGATTATGGTTTTAGTTTTTCTCAATAAATATAACCAAGAGTCAGCAGGCTTTGGGGGTGGGAGATGAGGGATGGGTGAGGCCACAGTGAGATACTTGATGTGGTTCTGTCTGGTCATGTTTCTCACTTCTGCATGGGCTGTCCAGCTGAGAGCACTGGTGAGCTTGAGCAGCAAGCTGGGTAAAAGAGCTGGTCCAACTGAAGTGCAACTGTGTCAGCTCCCATCCCTGTTCTTTTATGTTTGGATCACGTGAAGTTTTGTGTTTTACTAAAAAATGAAGCTGGATCAGTTTCTCTGTCTGATTTATCAAGCATTGGCTGATGGTGGGGAGGCTGGAGTGTGTAGGAAAATAAGAAAGAGCAATGACTGACTTAATGGTATGGGATGTGTTCTCAGTGTTTTAATGGAGTTGCTTACCTGACATTCCATCTGCTTTACCTTTTTGCAGGTGAGAATCTCAATAACTTCTCATAATTATTTTACATTTGGGTTTATTAAATTTGGTTTTGCACTGACTGCTCAGAAGAAGTTTCTCTTCAATCCTCATAAATACTCTGCTCTCAGTATTTTTGATCTGAATCTCTTGCTTGTGGCTATATTGACTCACTGAGTGGTTTATTTCATTTAGCATGCCAAGATTATTATTATATTAGCAAAAAGGGAAGTTTAATGGTCCCCTTTCATTTGGAGAACTATTGTGTCTCTTACTAATTATGCTGACTGCTGAGTTTTGTAAATGTCATCTTGGATGTATCTTCCCTTCATAATAGTAAATACTAATAGCAGTTACTACAGAAGGATGTTGCATGGCTAAATTCATGTTTGTAAATTACTCTGAATTCCTAAGATGCCAAATTGTCTAATGCAACAAGAAATGCTGCTAAGGTTAAGTATCCTCCAATTTCTGTATTACATATTCATGTCCTTTAACAAGGAAAAGAAGCATAATGAAATGCTCATTGATGTTTTTAAGTTCTTCATTGAAGCTAATGTCTTATTAATAGCCTGGAAAACTTCTTTGCAAATATGAGATTTAGTTCATTTTCCTGCTACTTTTGAAACCTAAAAACTCTACAAAGCAGCTATTACTTCATCATAAATAGTTTCTGGGATGAATTTGCTGATTTACTAATGTATTATCTTGGGGTAATCCTAGAGATACTATTTCATGAATATGTAAAGCGTGTTTGCTGTCTTCTTTTTCATATTGTAGATTCATAGCAAATTCCTAGTTTATTCAGCAAGTGTCTTTCTCTGCTATATTTTCTGTATATAACAAATGCTTGTTTCTTTGGCAACTCAGACTTCATCATTGGTAGGAAATGAGTCTGCAGTGCAGCATTATTATGCTTTGAAAGCATTAAAGTGAATTTTCAGTTCATCTGTTCTATTACAATGAATACTGAATTTTTCTTTTTTAAATAATTTTCTGATACCAGATTTCACTCTATCATTCATAGTTTTGCTTGCCACACCACAGATAAATTTCTGTTCAGTTAGCTCCCTTCCTCCTCCTTTATGAACACATATGCTAAGTCTGTTTTACACAGAGATCTTTAGAACTAGGGACAGTTTTGACAGTTTTCCATCTTTTTTACACTCTCCTCAGTTCTCATGACCACATTATACTGATATATATTTCAGTTTCCTTCTCACTATCGTTTTCTCACTGAAGATTTTTCTAATGAAGTCAGAAATGGAATATCACAAAAAGGCATTTTAGTTTGAAATTAGCTGTAATCTATGAAAAGAATGAGACAATTTTGCAGCTGAGATAAAGCAGGACTTAGGAGAATCTGTGTATTACTGCAGATAGTAGTTTTAGAAGTAGAAATATCTACATGAAATAAGAAACTCTTTAAAGTAAGCTTAATAGAGTTCAGTGGGCAGGAGTGTCATTAATAAACTTGGAAGGGAAAAATGAACAGAAATTTCCAAAGAGTTCAAAATATTCATGGATTTCAAATGGGAATTTAAACTCTGTACAGTAGTTTTTGAGGAAAATACCAGTGGTCATGAAAGTAAAATTGTTGTCCAAAATGTTATTCAATGACTGCTACAGAGCACACCAAATATGCTATAGAATGATAAAAACCCAGAGGGTATTATTAAAATTGGATTTTTAAATAAAAGTAGAAATTGTCTTGTTTTTTTCATACCAGTCAAACATAATGATAGAAGAATCTGGAGTTCTGCTGCAATGGATATTTGCTTCCAAGCTTATTTGGCACAATTAGTTCTATGTAGATACCTAAAAATTAATTACATGAATAGTGCTGAATAAAGACCACTGAGATATTGAAATAGTTGTTGTTGTTGCTCAAGTGTATAGGAAAATTACAGATGGTACTGTTTACAAAGGCATCAAGAGAGCAGTACCTAAAGAATTATATCGCTTAAGTACAAATATCTTCTAACATCATTAAATTACTACATAACATGATTTCCAATACAAAAGACTGAAAGTTGTTATGTATTTTTGTAACAGAAATTGCTGCATAAAACAGACTAGCTGGGTTAGCAATCTTCTGAAAGCAAGAGTGGAATGGAAATTTCTACAGATAGTATGCTTTAAAAAAAAAAAAAACCAAACCAAAAAAGAATAGCACAGAAGTGGAGAAAGAAATGTTAACTTGTTGGATGTAGGCAGGAAAGCACTCCCAACCCAGAAATATTGATCTTGATTGCAGAATGCCAATGTTTAATGTGATGCTGCAAGCATTAATAAAACTCGAGTTGTGGGCAGATAGCCTCCACTTCCCTTCCATGTGAAAGTGTAATTCTACTGTTATGCCTTCTAAGTGCAAAAAGGGAAAAGTTAAGATGATTACCTCACACAGTGGACTTCCATATTGCTAACTGAATTGCTTTTGAATGGCCCAGTAACTCCAGAATTGAAATTTCTGTTTTCTATAACCTGCTCACCTGCCCTTTCAGCAAAGGGCTTTTGTACAAAGGAAATTTCTGTTGAATCTAGTCCTCCTCTGTCACAGGTAAATCAGGTAAATGTAAATGCATAATTGAATTTCTTTCATTGATTTTTTTTTTTACACTTTTTTTGTTGCTGGTACAGCTCTTCGTTCCTTTTATAAGCTTGTTACTTCAAGAATGAGAACAGCCAAACTGTTCATTCCCTTGGATGTCATAATAGGAGGAAATGTTCAGGATGCAGCATGTCCGCACTGTGTGCTGTTCAGAACATAGAGGGGAAGTTTGGCACTGGAAACTCAAGAAGAATCAGTCAGGAAGTCTAAAGTGCTGTAAATGATATGGGTGCTTAACATGGCTACATTAATACTGTTTTCAGTTACAAAGATTCCTCTGTTCATTTTGAGACACATTTTTCATTTCACCATTAATGTCTTTCTCTATATTTCATTTCTCATTTTCCCCTTTATTATTTATTCACAGCCTTTATATTTCTATGATTAGCACAGGCTACAACATTGTCTTTCTTTTTATCTTGCTCATTTTTACTGCAGCAGTGAAATCCACGCTGATTAGACTGTAGCAAATTCTTCATCCTGTAGTAGTTTGCATAACCCTTAAGGCAGACTATTCACTTTTTTACAACTCGCTTATTCCGTCTTTTCCTGTACAGTGCATATAGACGCAGGTAATTTAAACCTTGTCCACCCATTTGAGTTAGACACATCCTCTGGAAAGAGACAAATTTTTCAAATAATCCAAATTATTTATGGTAAGGTGAGGATTTTTCAATTTTTTTCAATTTTCTTAATTCAAGAAAAATCTCTGTGTGCTTATCTCTTCCATAGATAGCTGTGGACTTGCAAATACCCAGCTTTTGATATAAGTGATAGTGAAGTGCAGAAGTCGTAGGAAAAAAATCAAATAAAATAAACTAGATTGGGTCAGAGGTAGAGGGGCACTCTGGACCTTGCTGTGTTGCTGGTACTTGCTTTAATGAACATTGCTGCTGAATCAGTTTGCTTTTGGAGGTTGTTTTCTTTGTGGAACAGATAATTTGCAGAGGCATGTAGGTGAAAATGCCAGACCATAAACTATTGATGGGCCCCTGCACTGCTTAATCATTTTTTTGGCTTGCTAAGTCTTTGTCATCTGCCCTAAATGGGGATTCTACCAAGTTGGATCTGGAGGAGACCAAAGTGCCCTGGAGCAGCCGAGCCTTTCCTTCAGTGAGAGGAGAATGATTTACATAAAAGTTACCTCTGCTTGACTGGAAGGAATTTACTTGCAATTTATTTATCCCCAAATCTTCCAAGGCACAACTTCTAGAAATTTCTGAGACTGGCACACAGCATAATGATGACAGAATGCATGAACTACTTTACTGAAATCCTTTCTAAAACAAATTTAATTATTTTTGGAACAAGGTGTTAGAGGATGAATAGTAGTGTATTTGAAAACCATCATATTAATTTACCTTTTATTTCAGTGTAAAAATACCAACTAAGACCATTGTTACGTCAGATGCTTGTACCTGCATTGTATTAAAAGGTTGAATATGAGATATAAGTATTAGTGGTTTTTCTCAAGAAAAAAATATGCTTCTTTCTGTCTGGAAGCCCTTGGAATTTATTCTGATTTTTTGATTTTTGTGTGTTTCATTAATCTCTGCATCTGTCTTGTACTGTTTTATGGAAAACAGCATTGGAAATACTCATGTATTGTCCCAATGCTTCCAGTCTGCTTTTCATAGAGCACCCCCTGATGTCAATAATTTGCTGAAAGATGATTTTTAGAGAAAGAAAATGCGACCACAAGTACAGAATTATTTTAAAGAGAAATCAGAACTTTCTGAGGAGTACTTTACTGGGGAAGGTGTTTTTCCAGGCACGTGTCAGGTATGTGAATTGGTTTTCACAATAGAAAAATAATTTCTAAAATTTTGCCATTAAATGAAAACAGAAAACAAGTAGTTGCTTCTTCATACCAGCACACTGTTTCCTTGCTCAACTATAGCCTGGTAGTGATCATATTTATCTGAGAGATGTGGGTGCTGGGCTTTGCTTTAATGAGTACTGAAGTGTTTTGCACAAAATGGAGCACCTTTGACAGCACAGACTGAAAAATACTCTAAAGCTTTTAAAAAATATTCCATGTGTTGTTCTCATTCTAAAGTGCGTGCTCATGCGTGAACTGCAATGAAAAAAGGTCTTTGCAATGTTCTCAGTGTTGCTGTATCAGGCAGCAATGGGTAGGTGTCTGTGTCAAGCTCTGAAAGGAAATGTAACTCCTGCCTCAGGAACTAATTTATGGTGGGTTTGGAAAAAAAATCAGTTTTATGAAACCAAACAATACAGCATTCTAGGGAGTATCAATCAGTATTGGAAATAGCTATAAAGTCTTCAATAAGATGAGAGAATAAACTATATACATACATACATATATGTATATATAAAAAGGTTGACTTCAACTTGAGGTAGTTTGTCATGTGCCTGTGATTCCTGTATTTAGTCTTGAACATGGTGAACTTAATTCCACTTTTCTGAGAAAGGTTTGAAAAATTAAATAATTCAGCCTTATCTTAATGGCTTTGTTCTTAGTACTTACTCCTTGCCAATACCCATTGCTACTTTGCCTATTGACGTCTCTTATGAGAATGTTGTTTATAAAGGTACTGCAGCCTTTCAAATGTTTTAATGGTTCTGTTTTTGTTTTCTCCATGTCTGATTAAACCTCAAAATCATTGCCAGGAATATTTTGTCAAAATACTTTTTTTTCCTATTAAAAAAATAAAATGTAAGTTCTCAGATCTCTGGCTTTATTTGGCTTTCTTCTATGGAATGGTTAAGTTTGTATTGAAACCTGCACTAAAATAGTTAAATGACATTTAAGTAGTACAAAGACTTTGACCTTCAGCGAATGGTCTTCTGAATAAATGAGGAAATATATGAGTGGATGAAATGATAAATGCAGTGCAATTTTCCTGCTTTGTGCATAGTCTTCAGAGGATAATATCTGGTATTGGTGGCTAGACTGATTTAGTAATATGACAATTTTGTTTCCTGGCAAGTAGGTATGACTCTGTGAGATGATGCCTACCGAATTTAAAGGGGTAGATTCTCTACTAAAACAGGACATTCCAGTTTCAAGATTTTTCCTGTAGAATTAGTAGGAAGAAACCCTTTTTTTTTTTTTTTCTCCTTACTATACTAAATTATGAACATCATGTCTAGATTTTTGACCAGCTGTTTTTTTTTCAGACGTCAGTTTCTTGTTGCTGAAGCACTCTGGATGTGTTTTTCTGCTAACAGGAGTAGTCTCTTAGGAAGACTTTCAGAGAGATGTTGAGGTGCCATACACATAAACAGGCAACCCAAATATCAGTTTATACTTGTATAATGTTGCTGTCATTGTGTTCCATTACAATTTTGGAATGTCAAGAAGCTATAGATATATGGCTAGGTCAGTGCTGAACTTTACAGGACATGTCAAGTGATGACAACAATTTCATTTATTAAAAATAAAGTTAATTTCAGATGCTCAGTGAAATTCCCATGATGAGTCCGTAATTCTAAATAAACTGTATTAGTCCAAAATAATTTAAAATCAAACAAGCTGAAAGTGTCTCTGGGTTTTGCATAATGATTTGCAGCACATTGTTAACACTTGAATTATTTTCATTCTTCTATACTGATGAGCTTTTAACCATTTATCTTGGGAAAGGGAGTTTAATGATATAGCTGCATGCTCTATAACAGCTGTTAATAATTTCCTTGCCTATAGAGCTGCTACAGGTTGAGATCTTGCTGCTGTTCTTGGGAGCTACCATCTGCCAGGAGTTTTACTTGAAGGAGTGCTTCATTGTCAGGCCCAAGACAATGTAGCAAATGAATGACTGAGGCACTATCTCCCTCTTTCTTTCTAGTGCCCAGAGACAAAAAAAAAAAGAGAAATATGTACCACAGGCGTGGTACCAGTAGAACATGAACAAGCACGAATGAATTACAAGCAGTTCCAAAGAGATTTTACAGATTAATAAATAAGCTGGCTCTAAAAAGCATCATAAACTGTGCTTGACATGTATGCCTTACATAGCAGAAAAGTTATGTGAGGTATTTATAATTGCTCTTGTGATCAAAATCATGTGGTTAATGAAGTCTAACAATTCACAAAAATATTTCCATTAGTGTATCCCTTTTGGCATTCATACAAAATTTGTTAATTCTTGCTTAGCAGTGGTAACAAAGACTTTGTTGTGCATTGTCACTGTATGTAGTTTTTAAAAAATCCTGGTTATAGGTATATTTACAGGTGAAAAAACCTTTTTTTTTGTGAGTTGACAACTTGACACCCACCTGATGCATGATAATACTCCTTCACAATGATAGTGTTATGA
Organism: Zonotrichia leucophrys gambelii; assembly: GCF_028769735.1. Lineage (NCBI taxonomy): Eukaryota > Metazoa > Chordata > Aves > Passeriformes > Passerellidae > Zonotrichia > Zonotrichia leucophrys. The sequence continues at coordinate 18,742,233 of NC_088173.1, read as the reverse complement.
AATTTCAGTCTTTGATCATGCACAAACTTTCCACTTCTCCCTAAAAACACTCATATTTTTTGACTGGTGCATAGAAAATAAAGAGCAAAAGTATTTCAGAAGGTTATAAGACCTGATGAAGCACTAGGTATGAAATGGCTGTCACACTTTCACAACTTCAGACATAATTATTGGTGCTTAATGGTTGACAGGCTAGGGTCAATTTTTACAGTCTAAATGTTAAGAGTGGATGATTGCAGCAATAAATACCTGTCACCAACAGCTTTCAAGTAATAAAAAAAAATATTCCACTTTTATCTGGTAAGAGTGATAAAAGCACATGAAAGTGCAGCAATTAAATGACTTTAAAAGGATTTGTCAGGTTAGAACTGCTGGACATCACTATTTAACTCTTTTGAATAATATTTGTAGCTAAAAATTAGCCACTATTGTCAGAGAGAATCAAATCAGAGATGAGGAGAAAAGCAAGTATGAGTTTTTTATCCACATTTTATTACGCTACCTGTACTTATGAATTGTGTATGTGGGACTTGGTAATAAGGTACCTGATCTTGTGCTGTTGAGGAAAAATGTTCAGCTGTAGGTTATAAATCCAACTCTCAAGTCATCAGCAAACATATTTAGGATAGTAACTTTTTAATGTATTGAAACTTAAATGCTATTACTGTAGATTATATTTCTTATGGCTTCTATTGCCTTTCAGCTTTGGTACTAGAGATACAAAAGATGAGTAGGGTCTGACACCTTGATTAACCCTTAGGTAAGGCACAATAAAGCTTTCCAAGTTCCTAAACAGACAAGAAGTCTGACAGCTGCTTTGTTTACTTTGCCATTTGGCTTACATCATGGTGGAAAGGTGGGAGGCAGGGATGAGGTGCCGTCATCAGAGGTGAGCGAGAACCAACCAGCTGTCTGACAGGATGTTTCTGGATCGTCTCAATGTTTAGATCTAGGCTTTTAGTGCAATGTGATGGGGCCAAAGTAGAGGTCAGTGACTGCTACTTCCTTCACACTTTTCCCTGCTGTTTTTCTTGCTCAGGATCTGCACTGTGGCACATGTCCTCCATGCCCACTCTTGACTTCTAATATGCCATCTCTCTGTGCCAGACTTCTGCTGGGCTGGAGACATGCCTGTGCTCTCTGCCCAGACCAATGAAGCCAGAGCTCAGCCCCACTCAAACATACCTGCTGCTGGCAGGGACCTTGTTTCCAGTTTCCTCTGCCACTTATTCAAGGATTTAATTTACAGTGTGGCCTTGAGGTCAACTCTGGAGAGCACAGCACCGTAAGCCCTGCTGTGGCTTTCCATGTGCCCCTATTTAACTGCTGCTATTTTGGGCTCCTGTTGTCTCCTACTCCTCTACAAAAAGACCTCTATAAATAGATATAACAAACACAAGAAATAAAGCCCAAACAGTAGAAAGTTTCACAAGGCTTCCATCAGAGCATTCCTAAAGGTTACCTGCCCAGCATTTGGCCATTACAAACCTCCAATTCTGCCTTCTCACTGGAAGGAAATAAAAATGTTTTACTTCCCTGCTTGCAACAATTCTCTCGTATTGAAAGCCCCTTCAATTTTAGGCAACAGGCTTAGCTTTACTAGGCAGTAAAAGGTACCTACGCCAGACCATTGTTCCCAGCTCAGTGCTGCCATCCTTTTTAGTTTCTCTTTTGGATCTTCAAAGGACACAATCTTATTTGTGTCTCCTAACCAAAACCACATAGGGCCCATAACTGAAGAGCTGCTGAGAGACCATTCACTCAGAGATAAGACAGTGTTTCATCACTTCAGCAAGCTGAACTCTGTCTCCCACACCCAGAGGCCTGGGAGTTTTGAATCTGCCCTAAGCCTCAAACACATTTCAAACTTTTTTTTTAAAAAATCAAACAGCTTTTCTTTCTGCTAGAATTTTTTCCTGACAAACATTTCCAAACTTGTTTCCGTAGCACACTCCTTCCTTCAAAAGAAACTACTTGCCCCTCCTGTTTTCCAAGTAGCTGTGTATTTCACGAGCGGCATACCCTGGCTGTGCCACTATGAACTTGGATCTGAGCTCTTGCCCAAAGATTTCTGTTAAAATACTCATCCATGCTTTGTATGCTACAAGAGTCCAGCCTGGGCAACTTTGGAAAAATGCTCTCAAAGCCATGTTTGTCATAATAAAGATCAAGCCTTTGTATACAAATGGGCAGGGAGTGCAAACCTTATGTTACAAATATTCAGCTACTCAGTGCACATCAGCAGATAATTTATAGAGACATGTACCTGCAGAAATACATTAACTGGCATCAGTCTATCCAAGAGGAAATGTTTCTGCAGATTTCATGAATAGTGCTTTCCAATCTTTCATCAGATTTCCAAATAACTGTTCGTTTGCTTTCTTCTTCTGCTACTGTGCTTTGAGCTGTTTATGCATTTGATTTATATAACTTATATTGCTTTTGCATTGTTTATTCTGTGCTTTATGCTGGTTGTTACAGAGTTCTTAGGCTGCGTGCACTGCCTCTCAGCTCAGCAGACATTGTGGTTACAGCAATAAAAAGATTGCAAAAGTATTTTACATTAGTGCTAGAATTTAAAAGATTGACTACTTGACAAGGAGTGCTTGAATTAAACACAAAGAGATTTTCACATCCCCTATAATCAGAATAAAATTAAGAACCTTCCCAAGTCAAGAATTTTTTGAACATTGTCCCTTCTAAACTGTACTGTCTTGAACTGATATTGAAAAAGGCCTGAATCTTAAGGGTTCCCCTCCTGACTGGCAGTGTTCTTTTGACTCCTGATCCATATTCAAAGCCCTTCCCTTTCTGAAAAGACTTAGAAGTTGAAAGCAGTGAAGATTAAGCAGCAGTCCCACAGCAGTGTGCCAGTGCTTCAGGTCCCCTAAGGATCAGGGTCTGCTCACCAGCACCCGGCCCTCCTCCCCAGAAAAAACCTGCTCCTTCTCTGCAGACTGACATCCTCCATGGCTGGAGGACAGCCCAAGCCCTTTCTTTGGCTGCTGAGCTGGAGTGATTCTCTTACCGTGGATAATCAAAAGCAGTGCACAGAGCAAACCACTGTTGCATTAAAGGTCTTGAAATTCAGCAGCAAATAAACCCCATTGTATTCTGGCTGCTCCTCCGAGATCAAAGGGCTAGAAGGTCTAGCAAAGAAAGTAAACTTTTTCTGTTAATTGAGGAAATTTTATTTATACAAAAGAAATCTAACTTTGAGATGGCAGCTCCATGTTTCTGGATTTAACATATCAAATAGTGAAAACCTGAAGCAGTCGGAGGAACAAAACAGAACTGAGACTCATATGCACATAAATATTCAGTTTGAGCAATGATAGAATCACAGGAACGTAGGAAAAGGGAAGGTGGACAATGAAGGGGACGTAAAGGCGCTGGTTTCTTATGTGTGATGAATTTCTAATACAGAAAACCAGATGTGTTTTTGTGCCAAAGGAAGAGTTAAAGATTGCAAATTTCCCACAATGCTATGGCTTTCCAGTGGAGTAAATGAGTTCTCACCCTTGACATTTATGCATTGATGCACAGACTGAGAGAAGATCTGTGCCTACAGGTTGCTCACTCTCTCCTGGGGTGGGAGACCTCTGGGTTTCTGCACAGCATAACTGAAGTGAAAGGTTTACACTTAGACCCATAAGGTCTTAGGAAGAAACTGGAAAGCAAGCACTTCTTATCCAGGTATTTCAGTCAGTTAATGTGGTGGTGAAGATATCCTGACAGGAAGGAGGTTGAAATCTCAACTTTTTTGGTAATGTTTTAACAAATGAAATATAATATATATGTAATTTGTTAATTTTCTTCTTACATTATGGTGCTGTTTATGTCGGCATTCCTCTACTTATATCTTCTGTTTTCCAGAGTTTTTCTGTTTACCCATGAACTGGATCTGATACTTCTCAATTTTGCCTTTTATGTGCTTTCCTTCTGTAGTCAGACTAGGTTTGTTGAAGAGTGAGTAGCCGTTGTACTGTCTGTTCTGACTTTCTCACTTCAGTGGTCCACAGCTCTGTTACCATTCAGTTCCATGCATTTTTGAAGTATTTTAGTTGTGTAGGGTTTATTTTCTCTTGATGGATAACTTGGATTAAAGTTATACACAGCATGTGCAGGATGACCAGGGTATCAGGCCCAGCCAACAAGGGCTTATGAAAGGCAGGTCCTGCTTGACCTACCTGAGCAATGATCAAGTAACCTGCTTAGTAGATGACAGAGAGGCTGCATGTGTCATCTGTCTGTCGTCTTCAGTAACACCTTTGACACTGCCTCCCACTGCTTTCTCCTGGAGAAAGTGATGGCTCATGGCTTGGACAGGTGCACCTGGTGAAAAACTGTCCAGGCCCAGAGAATGGTGGCAATGGAACTAAATCCAGTTGGCTTCCAGTCATTTGTATGGTTCCCCAGGGGTCATTATTGGGGTTTGTCCTGTTATCATCTTTATTGATGATTTGGGTGAGGGGGTGAGGTGCACCCTTGGTCTGATTGCAGAGAATGACCTTAAGTTCCACCAGAGGAGGTCCTGATTACATACCAGAAAAAAAAAAGTCACTGAAAGAGTGGTTTGATGCTGGAATAAATTTCCCAGGGAGGTGATAGAATCACTGTTTCTGGAAGTGTTCATATTTGTTTGGATGTGGCACTGGATGAGGATATGATTTAGGGGTGATGGATGGGTTGATGGATGGACTAGATGATCATGCAGGTCTCTTCTAGCCTTGATGATTCTGTGAAAAGGATAATTATCCTGGAATAACAGTCCTTATGAACTACAGAGTTGCCACAATGGTTTATCTCAAACTGTTTTCAAAATGCATCATGTTAAACCAGATGTGGCACTTCTGTCATGGACCAAGAGTATTCACAGATGAATTATTTAGGGATTGGTGTTTTGGAAAAAACTATTTTTGAGTTAGTATTTCTGAGAAGCTCACATGCAGAAAGGTTTTTCTGCTGAGCTTCTCCATAATTTACTCATCATTCACAACATTTAGTGTAGCAATCTGGAAGCAGAGGTGAAAAGAACCACAAATCTCACTTGACGTGCCATGTGGGCTGTTTTTGCTGCAAGCGGTTTAGCAGTTCCTTTATAGCCATTAAAAGTTTATTAAAATGCATGAGAGACATCTATTATAAACCAGAAAAAAGTCCATTAATATTACATATCAGATAAGAGTTATATCTACACATTCCATCTCCCAAACCGCTAAACACCTTGAAAAAAGCATATTTAAATGTAGAAATTTAGAGAGGTCAGGAGAATATTTTATTACTGTGCTGAGTAATTGATTAAACTATTAAAAAGTGGATCAATAGTGAGACCTTCTGCCTAGAAATCTGACGAGTTCCAAACAATGCTGGCATCACTCCAGGACATGATGATGCAGCTGACATTTTCTGACCTTGCATACTTTGAAGGCAAATTGTATGGCCTTCCCACAATAGTTCTGGGAAGGATGAAAATAGCCAATAAATATTTGAAGGTTAAAAGCAATGAGGAAGAAAAAGTCCTTTACAAAAAATCCCAGTGGTTCAAATAGTTAACAAGATGATATTAATGGAAAAGTGAAATGTAGATGTACTATGAAAAGGAAATTATTGTTTGCAAATTACTCAGCTACATATATTTAGATACAAAATAATTTCTCAAGAGAAGTGGGGCTATAACTTTCTTACCGGGATCTTTTCATGGTGGGCTTTGTGCAGATATATTTGCATGCAGCAGTTATATACTATCACCAGAGAGAGGATTGTTTGTCTAGTTTACCCGTGAGGTCTTCTTGTTGCAGTTACATACTGTGAAACTGATGTAGAGTGAGTTTCACAGGTGTATGGAATTCAAAGAAGTGAGCAAGAAGAAACTGGTGTCATAAAACAATATCCGTTCCTGACTGCAGCTTTAAAGATGTTACTGTTTTCTTTGTAGTCAGCTCTAGCTGTGCTTTAGCTTTTTAGCCCCATAGGAGACTTTTTATTGCAGGATCCTCTCAAAATTAGGTATTTCTTTTCCAAGGTATGTGCAATGTTAGTACATCTGTGTAATTCTTGCAGTGCAGGCAGCTCAGCAGGCTTTTGCCAAGTAGTAGCTTTCAAGATAACTCCCTATTGGTCTCCTCTGGAAGCAATTGATTAATAGCTTGGTTTTAAACAGAATATTTCTCAAAAATATTTTCTCCTTAAATAGGCTTTACATAGCTTATAACCATTTTCATTCTCCTGTAAATTATAAGACATACATATTTGGAGGAAAATTATTCTCATTCTGTACCAGGCAGTTAATATGTGCTGATCTCAGCCAGCAGAACTAAAGGTGTCTATGAAACATGCCAGGTGGATAAGCTGCATTACAATTAAAGATGAGTCATCAGTTGTTTGTATTTATTCATTCATGTCTTAAAATTGGAATCCTAAAAGATTAAGAGGAAATAAATTAGATTTCAAAAATATTCAGCTTTATGACAGCTTCTGCAATTTTACTGCAGAACTTAATCCTTCCTTGCAGGAGGAACCCAATTTTCAAGCACCCTCAGTATTGCAGCACAGTATTTCATGTGTTATTCTCTAGCTAGAAGATATGAGTGCAATTTTCAGTGTAGATATGGATCTGCTCCTGCAGAGTTTACCTGGTAGGTCGGGAAATGTTATTAACAACTTTGTCCATTGAAAAAGAAGAAAACTTTAACAGAGCAACATGAGCCATAATATTGATCGCCAGGAGTCTTCTCTATCTTTGAAAATGCTATTGTTTCTTCTACACTTTAGAGAAGTAGACATTGTGAACAGATGCAGAATAACTTAATATTACATTTGCAGTGCAGTGGAAATGTTTGGGATACAAAACATAAGTTCTGCTCCCAATCACATTTTTTCCTAATTTTTAAGATACTTTTACATGTATATCAGCTAGAAGGAAAGAACTAGCCAATGTAAAAAATTCGTGACTTATTTTTGTTACTGTTAGATGTGTGAATTTCAGTAACTAGTTTATCAAACACTCTTTTTTTGGTTTTGAATCAAGAAAAAAAGGATATCTTTTTAAATGAAGAATTGTATAGTTTCTATATCCATGTTTAAAGAGTGTATTAAATATACTGTAGCAGATGTAACATGTCCAACAGTTTCTGTGGAGTAGTATTACTACAGAAAGGGGTAAGAACCCAAATATAGTCTTCTGTGAAAACTCTAGAACATTTAGACTGCAAACTGTTTTGTTATGTTCATAATGCTTGTATTAATTGAACCAAGAGACATCTTTTCAGTATAGATTGAAGTCCTTCAGCTGCATCTTAAAAATGCATAGTTTCAACTTGTCACAGTTTAGGTGGAAAGGGAGCACTCAGTTTGGGGCATTTAGCTAGGGAATACTTATCACAGAAATTGCCTGCTCGGGAAATCTAGTACACATCCCCGCCATTCTTTTGCCATCTAAGGGCTGACAAGTCAAAAGAGCCTGAAAATGGACTTCACAAAGTGTTTCAGTGCATGTAGACTGGAGATACTTGTGTGTAGAAATCTGCTTAGCATTAACATTGATCTGGGGCTGTTGAATTAGCAGAAACTTTGCTTTGTACTCAGATTTAAATCTTGAAACTAGTTCTGCCTAGAATAATAAATAAACTGTAATGTTATCTCAGTTTTCTGTAGGCTTTAGGAAAAATTAGTGGCAACTGGCCATCTGCTCCAAATTTATATGCATTTAATCAAAACCTTTCTGTACCGGTAAACTACAAAGAAAGTATTTTTAACTCTGCCCTTTGTACAGTTCTATAGATATTGCCTCAATATGTCTGGTGAAAATACATGCTTAACTGCAGAGAGTTTTGGAAATTTCCATAGCATTTTTAAAAACTTTTGGGCTTTGTTTTATATGTCTGAATTTTAATTTTTTCTGCCCTATGGCTTTTAAATTAACTGTAAAAATGTGAATTAGCAAAACCTTGTTTTTCCCTCTAGATAAGTAAAACTGATTTGAACTTGTTTATTCTAGAAGTCCAGAGTATTTCTAATTAAATTTCAAATCCTGTATTTAATATATTGCTTTATTTACATCATGTTTTTCAGTTCAACTGTCAGACACCATTTATCCTGAAAAAAAAAAAAATTAAAATAGGACTATGTATGTTAAAGAGCATTAAATGTTGATTAAATTATAGCCCAAAGGCTACTGTTTGTGTCTGTGAATATGTAACAGAGTTATTCTGGCAAAGGGTAGTTTTGAAAATCTATGCTATGTACCTAATTCCCAATGATTTCCAATAGGAGACAGTTTCTTGTGCTCTGCAGATGTTGTAAAATTATTTAAAGAATATACCTGAATCTGTAATGGAATATCAAAGATTCATAAGGATGTTGCAGTGAACTTGAAAAATTAGCAAATCACTCACAGGCTAAGAGTCATCTCATCAACTCAGCCTAAGAGATCAGGAGATACATTCATTGTATACTGCTTTTAATACTTTTTTGTGTTGAAGTAGATTCATAGAGATTCTTAGTGTGTTTTAACCTTTATGTCTACTAAACAGATTTTCTGAAATAAATACCAATGATTTAATTACTTTGCGTTTAAACATAACATAGCAAAAGAGAGGATGTAGTCTTCTAATGCAGAATTCTATCACGAGACAGTGATTATACTCTGAGCTAGATAATGATGCAGTAAGGTTAATTTTAATATTACAAATTGAGATATTTAACATCTGCTGCTTACAAGAGAATCAAGAATGTTATTACAACTGCTAAAGGTCTGAGCCAGAATTTCTTGTAAGTAATGTACCAGTCTCCAGCAAGCTCTGAAAGATGCTGAATTCCCATTTCTGTAACATATTTTACCTCAGGGAAACTGTGATATGTTCTCACACTGTTTTCTAATGAGATAAATAAAACTGGAAGTAAAGTAACCAATTATTTACTTCCACCTGCACCCTTTCCTCTTTCTCTGGCTTTGGAACAGTTTCCCACAACTGCTAATTTTTCTTATATATCTGGGGCAAAACGTAGAATCAAGCAATGTGTTTCAGGAGGAAATAGAATATATATCATTGAGTTTCAGGTATAATAAACTTGAATAATTTTTTAAATAATAAGATTCAGTTGGGAAATTTTTAACTTGGAAAATTCTGTCTAAGCTTAGGGAAAAAAATATTCTCCTATCTTCTCATATTAGTTTTTCACTCAATTAGACATGTTAAGACTGGGGTGGTTAGTGAGATTTGTTCTGAGTGCCAGCAAGAAAATTTGTATTGTAGTCTGTCTGATTGTAGATGCTGATGATGAGATTCTATTTTCTGTCCCCTACTGAGTTTGTGTGTAGATAGGAAGAGGGAGGTGAGAAAATCGGGCCAACTTTTGTAATGCTTTACTTTCTCTCTTGCTTTTATAGCAGGCAGGTTAAAATCCATGTTCCCACAAGTGCTCTCAGCATCCCCACAGGCAGCTGCCTGCTTCTGCCCATTTCTGTAGTTGGTCTCCTTTGTCTTGGTGCCTGCTCCTGAACCTGCCCACTGCCTGTGCCAAGCCATCCCTACTGTTAATTGAAACCTCCCAATTAACTGTTTTGTTGAATCAGCACAGTTGGAAGTCTGACCTCAGCTATTAATGACAGCTCACTTATTGAAAGTGTTTCTTGAAACAAAGGTGGTAAAAACATTTTAAAAATGATTGATTGAAATAATTTTTCTCCCTCACTATGAAATAATGTATCTGCTTGTTTTTAATATTTTCATTGTGGAAAGGGTTGAATAGCTTAAATACTGGAGTACATCCAAATATATTTTATATACAGTCAATGTATATCAATAGGCAGATATATTTCATGTAAAACTTTGTGTTTAAAACTAGCAAAGGAAAAGTACATAAGAATATTTTTATGGAAAATTTATTATGATAAGATCAGTACCATTACTACACTAATAGGTATTTGACATAGGAAGCATTTGCTTACCCAAAAATTGTGTTTAGGTCTTTGACTGTGTTCTTGCATTTCATGTTCATCTTTCATCTGAAAAATAGTTTTAATCACAATGTATAATTGCCATTTTTCCTGGTTTTGCTCCATGGTGTAAACCATAAGAAACAATTGAGCAGGGGCTTTTCTAATGGTCTCTGCTGAGGATTTGTCCTGCCCAACACTGAGTGCCCAAAATTATGATGAATTTTCACAATTCCAGGGGTTGGTTGGTGAGCTTTATGTTGATATTTTTATCCAGCCTGTAGGAATGAATGTATGTATGTGTGTGTATTTATATATCTGTATGAAGCCATGATGAAATTCTTGTTATATCAAAACTGCTTCACAGAATTTTACACGTCTTGATGAGTAAGTTTCTGTGAACAAAAGGATATCTAGTGAGCCATTACATAATGACTTGCAAACTGGGAGTAAAGATACCTACCTGGGTAATGGAAGAGAGTGATTCAAGTCTTTGCTCTGCCAAAATGAAAGCAGAGACATACCCCTGAACCTCTGCTTGAGGGGAGCTTCTTGTCTTCAGTGAATGCAGACAGTTAAGCTAACCCAGTTCCTTTCTAAAATTCCATGATGAAGTAGGCTGAGTTTTTACCCTTCTACTACTCCAGTAAATCACTGTCTCAATCAGAGTGAGCAGAGCAGGGTGGAACAGTGTGAGCAGGGGGCTGACATCTCACTCAGTGGTACCTGGGTAATTCCCTCAGGCTGGAATATCACGGTGAGCATCACACTGTGCTGAGCACCACAGGCACTTCCAGTGAGCCAGCAGCTCCTGCACTGCCAGCATGGCCATCTCCTCATCCTGATTCCATGAGTGGGCTGGATGTCTTCTGCATCTGGCCTTGCACTGGCAGAAGTGGGTGTCTGAATGTGGATTTCCCACTGTATTTTCCAGCCTTCTCTGAATAATGGACTGTTTGGGTAAGAACCAAGGGAGAGAAGGAGAGCTCTTGAGCAAGATAAAGAATGTGTGCCTTAATGACTTCATTCTTCATGCTATTGTGTTCTTCCTGCTGGTACTGCAGGATGTTCTGAGGCAATAAGATTGTGTGACTGAGCATTGGAAAATTTCAGAATAGGAGACTTGTAAACCTAATAATAATAATTCAGTTAAATTAGGGAAACACTGGGACAATGTAGCAGACAAACTTCCCTTAGTTCAAGGGCATTCAGGACTAGGATTTGGTTTCTCATGGACTGCATAGATAAGAATTTGTTGTCTAATAAATTGCTTAAGTGGCTACTTTGTTGGTTTTGTTGTGAAGTAGCTGGAGCAGTAAAGCAAAGTACTTTGGCATGTACAGAATGTGAATAAAGATTAAAAAAATCTTTAGGTAAGAAGAGGAGGTTGAAGCAAGAAGCAAGAAAATCCTGATAATTTATTATCAACTTTACTAGCACTTCACTGGAATATGACAAAACAAGATGATAAGTGAGATAATTTTTAAAAGTGTAAATTTACAGTTTAGTAAAGGAATCAAGCTAATATAGAAATGAACGAAATGACCACTGTGTTGTACTGAATTGTCTGTATGGATTTAAGCTGATTTTTATGATGCACTTTTTTTTGCCAACTGGTTCTATACTCACACACAATATATCCTATGCTTATAAAGTTATAGTAAATGTTTTCTTTACTGTTTAATTAGAGTTATTAACCAGGCTTTCCTGTTTATCTTTTGTGATTTTACTGTCCTTACACCAAGATCTCAGATCCTTACAATTATATTTTAAAAGGAATATACATTTTTACTAGCTAATCTGTAATTGATGCAGTGGATGCAGTAACTCAGCCAAAATTCCTGTTGATTCACTAGAAGAAGGATCTAATCTTTAAAATCAAAGTGGAGGATTCAATAAAAAATACCTGAGCAGGCCTAGAATTATTTATATTCACGGAAATGATGAATTATATAAAAAATGAAATAACTTGATCCACATTGGGTATTTTGTTTACAAAAATAAGTACTTTTGCTTTAGAAAGCAGAGTAGATTTTTTTGGTTTACATGGAGTTAAACTCACAGTTATTCCAGATAATGAGAAATTTGCAATTAGCTTTGGTTACAAGTGAGTTAAAGTGAAGAGAACTTGGAAATCCTTCTAATTTCAGGCTGAAAATCATTTACACCAAAGTGAATGAATTGTATCTGATAAAGATGGAATAATTTAAGACACTAAGCTCTGTTTTCCTGTTCTGCAATTCTGCTTGATTCTGTGAATACTTACTTTCTAATGAGACTGTCAGAGCACTAAATCCTATCTAATCTTAAGAAAGACTTTTAAAAACCCTCACCAAATATCTGATGGCAAGCTGGAGATAGATTTAAAGGGGGTTTTGAGCTACTTGTTGTTGTCTTTTTGCAGAGATTTAGCTACTAACAAAAATACTAGTATTTGTCTTTTCAAGCACCACAAACAGTGAAATCTGAATATTTATCAAATCTCTTTTTCAACAGTTTACTTTCTATCTTGACCTACCTTGTGGCTCCCTGTTGTCTTGAATCAATTTTTTTCAGAACAGTGGCTTCTGTCAGTCACTCCAGTGCTTCTGTGTCTGGGCATGCTGATATGTAACAGTGGGAAGCTGCCATGGAAATGGCCAAAGCAGGAAGGAGGTCTGGGCTGCATTTTCAAAGATAACTTAAAAAATAAATCATCATTATGGGAAAATGAATATTCTCTTAAAAGCAGGGCTCGTTTTTACCTAGACCTTTCCAGTACTTATCCCTGAGTCATACAAAGAGTAAGCATTAGAAAAATGGAGTAAGTAAACATTATGACTGTCAAAATAAGATGCATTTAGATGAAGAATCTTTAGAGGAGTAGATGGTATTACTTTATGTATTAAAATTGATTATATAGCCTTGTCAAATTACCATGAAGGGTTTATTTACATTTGGCTTATTTCCTAGGCATCATAGCTGCCTTTCTAGTACAGACAAAGCTTATTGAAATCTTTGTCAAGGATTTTTCATGCTGTAGAATTGCACAATTAAAACCAATAATAATTATATTTTCAGCAACTCATTGTTAATTTTGCATTAAAAAAAGACAATCAGCAAAAAAACTCTCAATATTGTATAAATCCCATTAAATGTTCAAGGAAAGAGGCTCCAATTTATTCCTATACATAAACAAGCTCTGCAGGAAGAGACTTAAATTTTGCTCACTGCTTCTCAGGGCAGAGGAAAAACTTAGAAAACTACTAAAATTACCCATTTTTTTTTTCAGAAGATTGTGGCTCTCTTTCCCAATTCTGAATTTTCCTAATTATGAATCATTCTCTATCAGAGGGCTCTCCCATGAATAATAGCATCAGGTAGCAGTGAAAAGGCATACAGCAATGAAAAGGGAGATAATATGGATTTTTCAGGCCTCTTTTGTGTTTTTCTTGGTGAGTGTGGGGAAAGTGAGAGGAGTTGCAAAAAATCCCTTGATCTCCTTATGAGAATGGGGAAAAAAACCATGGGAATGAATTGATAAAACTGGATAATAAGTGAGAGCTGGCGTGGAGAGCTTCCGTTAAGTAAATTAGGTGGTGGTGAAAATCCAATGCATTCAGTCTTCTGCAGGAGAAGAGCTGGCTGAAGTACAGGAAAACAGTTTAGACTGGGATAGTTGGGCTTTTTCTTCTAGATTATTTTTGCAGTGTCATCTTTATCTCATTTTTCAGTCCATAGTCTGGAAAATTCTTACAGATCAAAGTCAGGGAACGTGCAAGAGTGGGTAGCTTTTGGGCACAAATTTTGCTAACTTGGAAAGAGAAGAAGGAAAAGCTTGGGGCAAAGCAAGAATATTAAGTTATTACAAATCCTCCACTTTAATTTGCAGCAAATTGAAACAAAATTATACATTTACTGTTATGCAAACGTTATGTTTATCAAATACCAGTGAGATTTACTTATGCTAAAAATGACTGTTAAACCCCATACAGAATAAATCATGTTCTTAAATGCTTTATTGGATCAATAAGAAATGATTGGTGTAAACCTATGAATACATGTGAATTTCAGATGTTATGTTCACTTCTAATAATAAAAATAATCCTATAAGAGGACAAGTAATTTCCTGTAAAAAAAAGGAGATTCTTCTTTGCTACATTATTTAATGAAGCTGAAGTCTCTGGAATACTAGGCAGTAGCTAGTGCTGTTTTTTGCTCTGCCACTGTGGTGACATATTCTCCTTGAGGTACAGTTTTAGAGACTCCAGCAATTTTTTTACAAGGTTTAAATGGGAGTCACCTATTTAACCCTGTTTATAGAAAGAAATTGATCTTGTAATAATTGGTATAGGCCTGAAATTATTTTAAAAAGGAAGTGCAATCAAGTTACAAGTTAAAAATTGTGTCCCATTATTAGCATTAATATAATTCTCTTCTGTACAATGAGAGCTAAAGAGGTGAAAATATTGGAATTAATATTTTAGTGAGGTTTCTGTAAGAGCTTGAAGGTATTTTCCAAGACAGAATCTCCTTCCTCAAGTGAGGGCAGTTTTTTTAGAAGGTAATATGTGGTGGGTTAATCCTGGCCAGTGACCACACAGCTGCCTGCTCATCTACCCCATCCCCACCTGCCCCAGCAGGACAGGGGAAAGGCTAGGAACAGCAAAACTCATAAAACTCATACGTTTAGATAAGGACAGTTTAAGTGAAGGAAAAAGGGGGGGAAAATGGAGAAAGTGATGCAAAAGCAATCATTTACCTCTTTGCACAAGCAGAGTGGTACCCAGCCACTCCCTCAGGGATGGCTGCTTTTGAAAGGCAGCTTGCCTTTCCCCTTCTTCTCCCACTACCCCAGTTCCACTGCTGAGCATGACATTCCACTGTATGGAATATCCCTTTCACCACTTTGGGTCAGCTAGCCCAGCTGGATCCCCTCACAACCTTTTGCTTGCTTCCAGCCTTCTTGTTTCTCCTGCAATGCCTTGAAAACTGCTGCTGGTTCAGTGTAATAAAGGTTGTCTTTGTGTTTTCCTCCATCTAATACTGTGAGTTTGAGGGACAGATGATTCAGTGTCTGAAATCTTATAACATACAGACAAGCAAGCCAGAGAATGTGCCAGTTGTTATTTTTCTCTCTGGACTCCCCCATATCACTATCCTCAGAGCCAAGTGAAACAGAAATCTTGGACACAGTTGCTTTTATTTCCCATCCATGTCAAGATAGAACTCCTCCATCCTGCTGAAAAGGCCTTTTTCCCCCATAATTCCTCTCACTTTTCTTACATGAAGTGGCAAATAAATGTCACTGCATAGATTTCAAGCAACACGTTTGCTTCATGTTACAACATCTCTTCTTCTCCAGCAATATGCTCTTTTATATCCTGATAAAACATGATCTGACTAAGGGCTTGAGTCAGGGGAGATGGACTGTCAGAAGTATTTGACTCTTTTACACTTAGAGCTTTTGTGTGTGTAAATGTGCCAGGAATTAAAGTGTTCCATTTCTGGAGTCCCAGCTGTTTGTTTAAAGATTTACCAAGTACTGTAACAGCACTTGGTAAATGCCTTGAGGCTTGCAAATGAAGAGAGGTTGCACATCCAATTGGAGAACAGGCTGATGGCAGATGGGAGAGACCCATCTGTGGAGGGTCTTTGAAACTCCGTCAGTTGCACTTTGAAAAGTTTGGCTTTGTCAGAAAATTCAGGTCTATCCTGTGGACTGGAAAGTAGGGTCTGATAAAAAAAGTGCATTAAATCCTCTTATCCTTCTACTTTACAAGATCCTGACTACTGGTTTATTCACTTAAAAACCTGACTGAATGGAAACTATTGAAATACATTTTACTACTAAATAAGAAGTAAGCATTACATCAGTTTGAAAGTTGCCCTGGAAACTTGAAAGTATCTGAACAAACATGGAAAACTTTGGAAATTACTCTGTTCATATTAATTGGATATACAGAGAACCTTAAACTGGAGTGATGTAAATTAATAGAGCCCCACTAAACATAATTATGCCTCTCTCGTATGAGCTACAAATTTGATCTGGGGTTATCTTTCATATAGTTTAGGACATCCTATTCCCCTTCTTGAAACTCAGCCTTCCACAGTCCCATTATCCGTCCCTAACTCACAGAGGTCAGAAATCAGCCCACTGAAGAGATCTGCCTTCTTGGAGATGGCTCCAGGCAAGGCTGCCACACCGCAAATTGAATGCCTCTGCCTGGGGTGAAGGATGAGCCAGGTTTTGGGATGGAAGGGCTGGGACCAGACTTCCCTGTTGCAATTTCCCTCCCAGAGGAAGGATGTGGAAGGGAAAGCTTCTGCTTCTCTGAGCAACAAGTGTTGCCCAGCTTCCCCATACTGGACCATGGAGCAATGGCAGCGGAAGACAGCCATCCACATTTCCAGACATTTCTGTCATGTGAGGCATCTGTTTTTCTCTGCCTTCAATTGGAAACGGGACAGCTGTAACCCAAAGTGGTAATGAATGGTAACAGAAGGCACATAATGTATAATATTCATCTGCTTCCTTCCCTCAGTTACTAGGTTGTAGTGCTTTACATCTAAAGAGTAAATCACAGTTGGTCAGAATATTTAGAATATTAATATATTTTAGGAAAAAAGTATTTTCCAGTTCTGTCTATATGAAACAGTAGCTTCTGTTTTACCAGTTTGAAAATTCAGGAGCACACTGAGTTTTTCCTCCTGGCTTTGAGCATTCAGGTTAGTGACAGTTATGAGCCTGTCCCCACAAGTGAACTTTAAGGTGGTCCGTCTTCCTTTTTTTTATTTATAAAACCTGAACCTTTGTAACAGTTCCTTTTTACTCAGGAAAACACTTAAGTACCTGCTAGAAATTGCTTTCCAGAACAGCAATGTCATCTATGGAAAAAATTAATAATGCAGAGGGTTTGAAAACACCTTTTTGAAGGTACAGAACTAATAATTGATGTGGACATAACTGGGCAAGATAGTTTTTTTAAAAAGTTAGAATCTTAAAGTCACAGAGTTTAAACTTACAAAAGTGGTTAATATTCCTAATTTAATCTTTTTGCCATATCTAATGACAGAGACTCCTTGCATGTCCAGAGTAGCCTTGGAAAACTTCCCTTCTTTGGCTATCAACATTGTTTTGATTTTTTTTGTAACAGTCTGATAGTTTACTGCAAATAGGAAAAAATGATGCAATTGATTCCTTCATATTTAGAGGTAAGGTGATTACAAGCTCTTTTTTAATTTCTAAATGTGGGAAACATACAAAAGTAATTGCTCTTTGTTATACAGTATTCCCTGTTTGCCCTATTTCTGATTGTATTTCATTATTAACATAGATCAGACATACATTGTGGACGTATAATGTACTTCATATCTTTGCGAACTAAGACCTACACAATATATCAAAATGTGTGAGAGTTGGAATTATTAACCTTAGTTTTATTATTGATAAAAAGGAAAATTTTTGTAGCTGGTGTGAATTTTGAAACACATGCTTGCTCTTATAGATTAGTGCCAAACGACTTTTATAATTATATGGTTTAGTTCATAATTAATGCTTCTGAGGAAGATGGTATAATTAAAAAGATATTAATTATTGATGGCACCTGTACTTTAGAGAACAAATTTTTTCCCTATGCCTGTTGAGACAGGTTTTACCATTGTGTAAATCAAGTCTGTATTTCCCCAGTATTTGTGTATATATTGGACTCTTTTCAGAAAATCTGCAGCAATTTCTGCAGCTCCACAGAAAGCATTTTGTGGTGATTTAATTTTGAATTTGTTTGCATGTGCATGAGATTCTGGGAATGCAAACATTAAGAGATGGTGCATTTTAAGCTCAAATGTTATTTCCTTTCTCTTTATTAGTCCAGATAATTTAGAACATGAAAAGTGCTTAGAAGTGCTGGTATTGAAATGGGGGTAATGTGTAAATCCTGGTTATTTATGGTTGGTCAGTTTTTCATCAATTGCCTATAATGTGCATTACTTAGATATTTAAATTGTTTGTCTTGGATAGGTGAAACATCCGCTTTTAGCTCTCTGAGTAAGGAAATGTATATATTTGTGTGTCAGGAGAGGAAAAATGCATGGTTTCTGAACTCATACGTTATCTATAATTTAGAGAGATTGTGCAGAAGCTTGTATGAGACTGTCTTATTCCTCCTTGTATTTGGCAGATTCATTTCAGAACATTAACTGTTGGAAAAGTTGTGTGCCCAGTGTGGGCTAATTCATCTGGCATAGATTAGATAAAGGTTTAAGCTTCAAAAAACCAAATTATTTGGTACCAGATTATTGAGTACTTCCCATGAGTTATAACTTGAATAAATTGGACCACAAAATATCACAAAAACAATGGTGGGTGAGAGAAGGCCACGTCAGACTTCCATTCTACCTCTACAGACCACAAATTATGCTGAATCTGAACCACACAATTACTTAAGACTGCTTAAGCTGAAAAATGGGGAAGAACTAGGCACCACCTCAGTTTTGACAGATGGATGTGTAGGACCAAAAAGTGATATTTGTCTGTCAAGATTCTGATCTCCAGGTGACAGTGTGAAATTCATTCCACCGGAGGTAGCCAGCTAAACAAGCACATCTTTCCTACCCCCATGCAGAGAGTGAGCACCTGCTTGAAAATCAGGGAATTTTGGAGGCCAGCAGTGGCAGGAGCAGACACATTACCTGTGGTGAAAACTCTCCACTTGTGAGGCTAACAGCAAGGGCAGTAAGCTTGAAGATGTTGGCATGAATACCATGATAATTTTGAATAGATGCTTTCAGTGGGCAGGGGATTGGAGGATGAACAGCTTTTGACAGCCAGCTGGGGAGTGAATAACATCGTCTTTGACATAAATGGGCAGGGATGGAAGATGTGCTGCATGACTGTTCCTACTTCTGTGACATAGTGATGCATCTTTCCATGCTAGTCTCAATGAAATACCAAATCTAGGGAGTGGATGATGTATTCTTATGAACTAGAAGAGGATTTTAAACATTATGTGCCAGAGCTGCAGATTTCACAGGTGACATTGAGCAGAAGGCAGGAAGATAATTCTCACTTATCTTGTCTCCTGTAAAATGTGCTAAAGGACAGACATCCCTTTGCTGGATGCACAAAGTGCCTTCCCGTGCCAGAAGGTTATGTGAGACTTATGTTGCCCTTGGTCTCAGCACAGAGAAAGAAACAGGCTTGAGTTCTTGTCTAATGAAGGGCCCCTGATCACTGACCAGCAGCTGGTACAAAGCTTCTGCAAGCAGATTTAGCCAGACATTGTGATGATGAGCTGCAGCCCCCTGTTAAGGGGCTGTGTTTGGAGAGTCTTGTGGTGGGAACACAGCACACGGGTGTCAGCCAAGGAGTGCAATTTACACTGCACTGGTGGGGACAGCACCATAAAGGGACTGTCCTCTGCAGTGTGTTCTGCTCTTTTGAGCCTGGGGGCAAAGGAAGCTTGCAGAATGCATATTGCTGATGCACACAGCACTTGTCTTGATAAATGGAAGCTTGAATCTAGGCAAGTCAAAGTCAATGTTACTGCTGAAGCTGATTAGAAAGCTTCCACTCAGTACTGTCCAGGCCACCCTTTGAGTTTGATTGCAAGGCTGTGATTATGTCTAACATGAAAACCCTATTCTTGCCTATTTATATGTCAATCTTATGTGCGTATAATTTTTGCAGGTGAAAGTTTCTGTGCATGGATTCTATATGGAATGAGCACAATAACTCTAGGAGATAACATATTTCATAATAATCTATTCAGTGTGGATTTAAAGGCTCCTAGTAGCATGTTGTATATGAAAATGCCTTCAGGGCTTACCAGGCTTGTGATATGCAACCATAACTCACTTTCCTGCTCTCCCTCTCTTTCTATGGAGATCTTTTTCATTTTTTGTCTTTTTTAAAAAGATAATTAAATTTTTAACCCTTTTTATCTGATTCACTTTAACAGCTTTTATTCTTTTGCTCTTTTTACTGTGAACATGAGGGACAGGATTTAAATAACTGAAGAGTGCAGAGCATTTATTGATGGGTAAGCACACTGTAGATAGCAAGGAGTAGTGAGCTTGTAGGTAAGGGCTAATGTTACCATTAATTAGCATTAATGGTAACATTAGCATTAGATACTCACCAATCTGATGAGATTGCACTTGATGCTCAGATGAGGAGAGGTCAATAATCTTTGCCTTTAGATTGAGCTTGATCCTTGATCTTGCTGAATTTCCATCTTCTGCTTCTCCATGACTTTTTAGCATTTAAAACCTTTTAATGTCAGTATTTTTTCCTCTTGAGTTCTCATACTACTAACTATCCCCACATCCACACTCGACTATTTTTTGTGTGTTTTTAGGCTTCCTAACTCACATAGCTTTTCTTTTTTCACTTCCTTTCAGTCATCTCAGCAGTTTTCTCAGCAGGCTGACCAAAAGTCACACAGCTTTACTGCCCCAAACTGCTCTTTGGTTCATAGACTTTGTCTGAGAGTTGCATATGAATGGTGTCCCCAGATACTTTCCTTTTCTGACTGGTTTCTTATCTGAAGCTTTTTAGAAAATAGTAATATTTGCACTCATGGATTTAGCTACATCCCACTAAGCAAAATAGTATATAGAAAAAGCCAAGAATAAATTTAGTGTCTTTTCAGTATGCAAATCTTTACAGAATATAGAATGATAAAACAAAATATCATGATAAAAACTGAAAATAATACTTAGGCTTCTCATTGTGTTTTGCTGTTCAAGACATATACAAACATTAAATAACAAATCATGAAATAAAGTATATTTAAAATAAAATATAAACCACATCCCACTGTTCAGAGGCCAAAGAATTTTACACTACTGAGTGTGAATTATATGGTGAAAACTACTTGACAGAGGTTTGCACAGTAAATCACATATTATTACTTTCATTTTTTGCCATTTCCTGATGTACAGAACATTCTATGATCAGCTAGAATTTTACCCTATAACATACTATACTAGAAAGACCAAATAATGATCTCCTGTCAAACAATTTAGAATCTAAGTACAAAATGAGGGATGATAGGCAACAAAACTTGAGGATTTGATGGGATGCATTAGGCTGTAGCATAGGTAGTGTCCTACTATATGACCTGCCTAACTTCAACCTGGCTTTTCTTAGACATTAAACAAAAGAGGTTATAAAGAAGGTATATATATGTATGCATGAATTTAAGGAGTGAGTGCTGCAGCTTTCTTATCATGTTTATGAATCTCATGGGAAATCAGAAATCTCATGGGAAGCCTGTATTAT
This sequence comes from Zonotrichia leucophrys gambelii, assembly GCF_028769735.1. Classification (NCBI taxonomy): domain Eukaryota; kingdom Metazoa; phylum Chordata; class Aves; order Passeriformes; family Passerellidae; genus Zonotrichia; species Zonotrichia leucophrys. Next base: position 18,721,030 of record NC_088173.1, on the reverse strand, counting down.
ATTTACCAATGAGACCCCAGTGGCTGAGGCTGCTGCTTTTACTGAAGGACTGGCATTCTTTTTCCCACGTTGGAAGAAATGTCAAGTTAATTATAATCAAAATAAATTAAAATTTCCTGATATTTAGTTGCATTTTTAGAATTTAAAGCTGTGATTCTGCCAGCATTTAAACAGGTGTGCACCTTGGCTCATGTGAGCTGTAATCATCTGACATGATGAAGTGAGTCACAAATATCTTGGCAGCTCTCTGCTCTGAAAATACACAGTCTGTAGTTAAAATTTTGAATTTTTGTTGTGCTGTGAAATCTCTTGCTATTAGGTCTTCAGGAGGATTTTGAAATAGTCTTCAAAGGTGTCTTGTCTGGTTTCCACTTTGCTCTTTCTCTTTAAGACTGAAACTTTAGAAGAAATTCAAATCCTTCTTAGATGGTGCTATTCAGAAGTCTCAGAACTCCACTGGAAGGCTCTTTGGTTATTTTTGACAGCCTTTTTGTGCTTCACATATTGAAGTTCCAGAGAAAGCTGGTGGGGTGTCCACTGCTCTCTTGAGCACCTCACCCGTTACAATAAGCACACAGTGATATGTTAAAGCTTAATCATCTAAGATTTACAGTGATATAGACAATGGGATTAAGGTTTGAGTTTTATTTTTTTGTGAATCCAAAGACTCTCAGAAAAAGAAATTTTCATCATTTAGGGCTTGTATAGCTTTGCATCTGTCCTTGATCTTTCAGCTTTCTCTATACTCCTGGGTACAGGCTGCAATCTGTGTGCTTCACCCAAGAGTAGAGTGGAACCATGTGCCCAGATAATATCCCTGTCTTCTTTCCTGAAGATGTATGTGATTAATGATTTCCAGTCTGCAGAGCTAAGATGAGGCCTGTGCCAGGGTGTAGGAGGTTTTCCACCAAGGAACCTTGATTATTGCGATGAATGGATTATTGATAACAAAGAGGAACCCCTTGCCACAAAACATTGGGGGAAGAAATGGTTGGAGTGTCTCTTATTCATCTTGAGATGCAGAAATGGGCTGTGTAATCTCTCAGGATTTCTTTCATCTCTACTTTTTATTATTTCGTTTTTCTGGAAGAAGAAATGTAAGATGCCAGGCTTAGTACCTGTCTGCATGCAATGTTGTCCTGCCTTGAGATCCCCAGGGAACGCTCTGGCAGGGGTATAGATCCAAGTCTGGAGCTCATTGCTGCAGCTCATATACGGAGCAAACCAATTCTGCACGCAAAAAAGAATTTGCACATCTGTGCCTTGAACAATTTAAGCGGCTACAGCCTCAAACAAAAGCCATAATGAGTTTCATAAGAAAGCATTGAGAGAATTATGTGTGTTTCGCATGACCATATTTAATAACAGAAAAACAGGGCTGGAAGGGACCTCAAGAAGTTGTGCAGTCTGTATTGTTCCAGTACAAGTCCTGTGTCCAGCATGTTTACCAGTCTGTAAATTCAACAGCTGTGTGAGTTACTTGTGAGTGCATATCCCAGCTTCTTAATTAGGAAATCTGAAATGAGTGGCTTGAGTTTCATCCAATGCTTTCAGAATGGTGAGAAATAAAGGTATAGAGATAACCTTGACAAAAGAAATTCCCTGTTTTTGTAGAAGGAGCTGATTCATGATGAAGTTGGAAATACAATTTTCAACATGTTGAAAGCTGATGCTATGTCAGTGTTACAATTTTTTTTCTCTTTTAACAACTTTTTAAAAAAAGATTGTCACAAGCCATTTGAATCATTATGTAAACCCAGCAACCATGTTTGTTCTAGACTGTGTACTGTCATTTTCCCTGTGGATTTCTAAACGTGACCAGGATGATTCAGAAAGCTCAGTCCGTTTCATCCAGTTTGTCCTGAGGCATTTATGGACCAAATTGAGGTAGAAGCTGCTGGTGTCTGAACTGAAAATTCTGTTTCTTTGGGAAAGGGAGAGGGCATTTAGAGACAGACTAGAGCTGAGATACCTCCCAGAGGCTGAGGCAGTTCTGTCCAGAAACAATAAAAGCTAAGCCACAGCCATGTGGGGCACTTCAGTCTTGCACAATTAACCTCACTGTAGCTCTTGCTTTCAAGAATCGTTTCTTGTGTTACTTGATTTCCTGGAGCTGTCTGACATTTCCACTGTATTTCTTTTCCTTTCACTCACTTTCCAAGGCACTGTTTAAGTTGTGTTCTAACATAATTTTTTTACAACAGTGTCTGCAGAACAGGCTAAACACACAGAGAGAAATTTTGAAAAGCCTTGAAGACACTGAAAAGTGTTTTTGTTTTTTCCTCTCCACCCCTCCTACCTCCCCAGTTAACAAGTCCTAACATTTTCCTTTTTTCTGCTATGAAAATCTAGATTTTTTTTTTTTTAAGTTGGAATAATCAAAATGTGTCTTCTTTAAAAGAAGTAAGTGTTGTACATTAAAATGTGGACATTTTATTATACCATTATACAAATTGGTGATATTGAACAAAGAATGACTTGACAGTTAAAGGCCAGAACTTTTTAGCTACTTTAAATTGCAACATAATTCAGTTTTTGTAAATGTTCTGATTTCAGCAAAGGAGCCAATTTTTGGAATTTCTCCACCAGTTTCTCTTCCATTAGCTATTGTTGAATACACATCATTCCCTGTCAGGAGACGAAATACTATTGTTAAGCAAAGACTTATGCTGAATACCCACCACTCAATGTACAAAATTAATTTCAGTGTAGTCTTTTCTATGAAAAAACAGTGACACAGCTTAGCTCCTGCAAGAATAATTGCACAAAAACTCCTAAAAGGAATTTAAAAAAAAATAGAAAAAAAGAGACAAGATAACAGGCATGCAGGATAAGAATTTTCAAACCAGTGAACTAGAACCTGAGGTTACTTATCAATCCTGCTATCTATATAGTAAAAAGTTCATATTTTGTCCAAAAAAAGACAAAGATTCATCTTAATAATATTGAAGAAAATAGTGTTTGTAGTCCTGACTGGTGTGCCAGGTTCTCTGTGAAAAAATTGTTGGATTTTAGTGCTATCTTGGTTAATTCAGTTGCTGATGTGGATAACATAGTAGATGAGATATTTGACCTTTGACATTACATCACATATGGTTTGAGATAAAATGTTTTCTGGTAGTTTGGGTAATTTTTAGTTTTGCCTCCTGTCACTGTTTGTGCTTTAGTATGTGGTGAGAGATTTATAGATGTTTGAGTTTCACATGAGTTAAGGTGATAAATTACCTTAAATGCTCTCTGGAAGACTAAATACTTTAATCCCTTCCTAAAATCCCTTTTATACCTTTTGTTTTCAGAGGTAAAATGAAGGATACAGACTAAGAAACTCAGTCAAATCATGCAGTTGAAATAAAAAGTAAAATACTGATGAGAATGCCAACCTCTACAGCTGAAAATAATAGAGGTTAGGAGCATGATGTAACGCACAATCTATCATAGCAGCTGTCAGAAATTAGAAAGATCTAATTAGAAAGAGTAGGTTGTAAATAGACATGAACTGGACCTGTTTTTAATCCAGTACTCAAAAGTGTGCTGCAAATTAAGAGAAACTTTAACCTTTGATGTACACAATTAGGAAGGCCCTAGGGAATACTTTTAATACTGCAGAAAATCTTGCAGTTGTGGTGTGCTTAGTGTGTGAAGGCACTCAGATTAAAGCCTGTTAATACTTTTGGATTACAGTAATTTGACGTGACAATATGTGGCTCCCTGCATTCAGTATCACTGAAATTCATACAAAGAACACCTCCTTTCATTCATTAAAATTAAGGACTGTCCCAGAGCACACATTTAGTCATAAGCCTCACTGCTTTCAAAATACTTTTAAATAAATGATGAAGAGATTGGAGATGTCCTTTTCTGAAAGAAAAATAAGAAATATAATGCTGTTAGAAAAAGAAAAAGGATAATAAATGCTATGCTGTTAGAAATGGAAGCAATAAGATTTTTGTGTGAAACTAAGGAAGAAAACCAAAATAGCTTTAAGGTTTTCTGAGTAACTGGGATTTGTTTTGTCATTCTGAGATTAGGTTGTCCTTAAAGAGCTCTCATGATACCTCATGGTATCTCAGAGAAATGCCCCATTGTTTCCTAATGGAAATATTTCTTGCAGAATTGCTTCCACATTTCAGTGTGGTCTGCCCTTTGGTGCCTGTGGGATCCATCAGGAGAGCAGCACATTGTGGGTTTGTTGTGTATAAGAGACTCCCATGATCAGCAGCAATCCACAGCTCCTCTACAGCTTTGTGGAAGTGTATGAGCACATCATATAAATGTTGAGGCATGGCAGAAGTGAAAACTTTCAATTACTCTGATGTTTCAGTACCTCTCCTGACTTTCAGAAGAGCTGTGAAAATTCAGTAATAGATTACTCCATAACAGTTATTCTGAGTTTGAGCAACTCTATTGCTTATAAGGTGTTTCTTCATGGTTGCAGAGTGACTAACACAGCAAAGACCTTATTGATTTAAGTCTCTGTATCTCACCAAAATGGAGATGATATTGGTGACAAACTGTAGTTGTATGGCACTTATCTGGGAGAGAGAGAAAAGGAGTTCTTGATTTGCATATAAAAAAATAAATGTGAGAGTGTCCAGACTACCAAAATGCCGTCAAGGGGTCAGAATAAAATTCCCTACCAAGAAAATTGGATTTCTATAGTGACAAAATGAAAACTTTCAGAATTCTGCTAGTTGCCTTAAGAGGATTGGAAGGTTTCTATGTCATAATTTTTTTAATGAATCAGAAACATTTAGAATAGGAGAGGAGTTCCTTAGCATTCTCATCTCCTTGTGGTATTTTGAATTGTTCAGTGCATCACAGAAACATGAAGCTAGGAAGCTGGGTAGATATCCAAAGGAACTTTGGAGCGTCACTTTTGGCACTTTTATTCTAAATATTCTTTGATCATTGTAAAGCCAGCACAGATTTTTAGAAATTGCTGGGAAAATATTTTTTATTTTCACTAATATTTCATAAAGGGGAAAGTAGATATTTTTTCTTGATTTTGTTTTGACATCTTTTTGAGATTAGCACATGGAGACATCGTGGAACTGCTCTCTTGCCATATCCAATGATCCTAATAGTCTCGTTCATATTTATTACAGCAGTTTATAGACTGCAAAGCAAACAATAAAGCATAAGTCATGTAAGTAGATAAAAAATTAATGTAAAATTTTCTATAAGTTGATTTGAGAATCAGAGTAATTTACCAGTAGAAATGGCTCTGTAGAGTGGTTGGTAGTTTTAAAGGGAATTCACAAATAGTAAAGCTTTTCTCTAATTTATTAACAAGACAGATCATTAAAAAGTCAGTATTACTAGAACTAGTGAATTCAATAAAGTAAGACCTATTATATTTTCCTAGAACAATTATGAGGATGAAGTTGTATGGGATAGTTGGCAAAAAATTCAGCTTGTTCTCTGTAAAAGAATGACTTATCCTTATAGACAATATTGCTTATGCTGTCTGTTTCCAATATATAAATCATGCTTGGGCAATATGAGACTTCAGAAAATCAGAGTTATTAATACTTGCCTTTCTTTTTTGAAGTTCTTGCATGAAATTGGTAGATTCTTTCAAACTTTTTTCCTGTGGAAAAGTTATTTGTATTTTTACTTCAAGGATTTTAGTAGACTGTGCCAAGTCTAGTGCTGCAAAAGTCAGAATGCTTGTTGCAAATCACAAAACATAAAACAGTGTTGAAATGCTTGTCTCACTAATACTGAATGCAAAAATCACCAAGATGATATATATACCTCTGAAACTCTCTGGAAATCTGATGTGATTTAACCCCAAACAAAAACCAAGTCCCATAGTGCTGTTTACTTACACCCCCGGTGGGATGGGCAAGAGAATTGGAAAAGCGAGGAAACTCATGGGTTGAGTTAAAGATAGTTTAATTGGTAAAGCAAAAGCTGCTTGTGGAAACAAAACCAAGCAAAGTGATTCATTCACCACTTGCCATGGACAGGCAGCTTTCCCAGGAAAGCTGTTCTCCATCACATATAGTGCTGACTTCTGAGGACAAATATCATCACTCCTCCCCCAGCTTTAGATGCTGAGCCTGACAACATGTGCTATGGAATTTGGAATATCCCTTTGGTCAGTGCAGGTCAGCTGCCCCAGCAGTGTCCTCTCCCAACTCCTTGTGCACCTCCAGCCTTCTTGCTGGCTGGCTGGGATGAGGAGCACTGCTCAGCAATAATGAAAACATCCCTGTTATTCACACTGCTTTCAGCACAAATCCAAAACACAGTCCCATACCAGCTTCTATGAGGGACTTAACTCTGCCCTAGCCAAAACGAGCACATTGTGCTGTCATTGTCACTGATTTTTTTTCCCGATTCTCTATATGGAGAGCCCTTCATGTGAGCAAAGGTTTGGCTGTCAATGGCCTGAATCCAGAAAGATGGGAGTGGAGTGGAAGCCAAAAGAAGACTATAATGAACAAGTCATTAATGTTGTAGGATTGGAATAATTCAATACACAGGATCTTAAAATAAGCAGATGTACAGAAAGGTTCAGCTTTTGTCAATAGGATCCTCAGTACTTATGCCAGCCCTAGGGGCATTTTAAAATGCAATTGAATAAATTTTCCTCACAGATGACTTAGAAGGAGAAAAACTGTGGCTGGAAAAACATAATTGGAGATTAAGATGCTAATAAATCTCTCATTTTGAATTGTTAATGCGTTTATTGGAAGATAGTTATAGTTTTAATTATACTAAGAAAACAAATTACCTTAAAAATGCAGTCTAACTCAGTTTTGAACCTAAAAAATGGAAATAGGTTTTTCACCTTCAGAAAAGAAGAAAATACTATTTCAAAGACAGGAAATAATTTGGATTATGTCTAGAAATTTATTATGGATGCTTTTGAAATACTATTGGTATTGAAATTGCCATGTGCTATTATTCTCCAGTGTAATTAGAATTGACTTGATTGCATAATTTTACACATCTTAATAATAATAATATTTTCAGAGGTAGATATGGTCTAATTGAAGTCCAGGCAGACTTAAATTTTCTGATAATACTGTTAAAAATCTACAGCAAATTGTAAATTAAGTACATTTTCAATTCTGTTGCTGTGATAGTTATAATCACATTTGGACATGTCCAGGAAAAGAGAAGATTCGAGGTGCATAATGTAAGGAATTATAAGATTGGACGTTATGTGTTATGTACAGACAGCAGACATTCCAGTTATGAATGGACCATTTTTGGCAATTTTTCTTTCCCAAGTTTGAGAGACAGATTTCTAATAATGATTTCTCATTGTACAAAAAAAGCTAAGGTGCTGCTGTTCTAATCACAGATATTTTAGACACTTAGGCTTATAAATGGCTGTTCAAGAAGTAAAATTTTTCTCCTGAACTTGGGGCTAGTCCAGGATCTTTTTCCCCAGATTCTGTTGCTGGCAGGCCATAAATAAGTGGGTCTTCGTTACTTTGTGTGAGTGTGGTGGCACACAAACTCTCTCCCACTCAGCAGAACACACTGCAATCTTGGCTTCTCAGTAGCCAAGGCTCCATGGCTTCATGTAGCCATGGATACCTGTGCTGTGGAGGAATGTCATAGGAGACTAACCCTAACTGCTTTACTTCAAACATGGCTGAAATCTGCTGACAGACGCAAAACCTTGTGCAGGAGGGATAAACAGACAAGCTCACACCACCACAGTAAAAGCTGCTTAGCTGAGTTAGAAATGGTTTATGAAAATTTTAAGAATTAAAACTTTAAATAAGTGAAGATTAAATATGCTTTAGAAACCTTTATTTTTTTTTTTAGTCAATGATTTCTTCATTCTTCATTCTTGATTTTATTTTCCCTTTAAAAATTTTCACTTGACTGAAGTTACCATTTTATTTGAAGTTGTTGAATAAGTGATGAGGATGTACAGATGGACAAAAGTGGGGAAAAAAAAGGTGAAATGCGTAACCCTACATCTGAACTTAAAAATGTCTCATTTTAGCCCCAAATTGAAAAATATGAATCATTGTGTGGCAAATAAGTTTAAAGGAAAATATAAAATAATTTTTTTTGCAGTAAGGTGTCAAACTAACACTTGGTCACAGGATGATTATAAACAACATTCTTATTTTAACATCACTACAGAAGTACAAAACCAGGTAGTTTTGAACCATGTTTTTCCACTGTTGTTGTCTACTTTATTTTCTCCATATTGGCCTCTACAAGATTTTGTCTATACTTCTATTCAATAAATACTCACTTTGAACAGTGTGTTAACACCATTCTTGTTTTGATGGTAACTGCTTTTTTCTCTCCTACTTTTCCATAATGTTGTCTTGCTCACACAATCTTTGATAACACACATGTCTGTGTGCTCCCAATCAACTCTCTTTGCTCTGTCAGGTTTCCCTTTACTAGGCAATGATTTGCTTCACCATTGATGTGTCTTCATGCTTTTTGCTAGCAAATTGCTCAGAATCAAAGTCTAGGCTGGAGGAGCCTCTTCTGCAGATCACCTAGTCCAACTCAGTTCTGATCAGATTTCTCAGGGCCCTGTTTTCTAGTTTTGGCTATCTGCAAAGATGGAGATTGCATAACCTATCTGGGAAACCTAATGTGTGACCATTGCCCCTTGTCCTACCACCATCCTTATCAAGAAGGATCTGTCTCCATCTCCTCTGTGTCCTCCTGAGTGCTGAGCAGAGGCGAGGAACCACTCTGCCTTGATCACTGGGCTGCATTCTTGCTGCTCAGGACTACTGATACTCCAGTACTTCCATGTCTGTTTGAGAACTTCTGCTATTGCTAGAGGCAGGTAAAGGTAGAATTAAAGCTATAGTCAGTTTTTGGCTTTGGCCTGTTCTGCTTTGCTTCATGTGAGGCTTCTTGTGGACAAATAGCAGCTGCTGTTCCTAGGACTACACTGACACATGCAGTTATTGACTGCAACACAAGAAGCACGTGCTCAAACATTAGCCAACCTCAGTTTTGTCCCCTCAAAAAAGAATTATTTCAAGAAAAACTCCTCTGTTTTTTTTAACCTGAAGAATATTGTGCTGTTGCATTTCACAGAACAGCTCAGTAAAAAGAAAAAAAATTAAACCTACAGTAATCCACAAAGTTAATTTCAGACCCTCATCTTACTTTTTTTTCTTTTAAGAAAAAATACTTACACAAATCATCTTAACTGTAGCTCTGGCTGCATGAGATAAGGTGTAGTTCCAAGACAATCTTGTTTCTTCCTTTCAACATACACATCTATACCTGTGAGCAAGGACTTTGCCTAGCAAGATGAAACTTAACATATCTTGCTTACATTGTGTATTTCCTTGAACAGTTTGGTAGAATTGGCAAGGAAGGGATGGAGTTAAGGGCAGTATATAGACATTTACTACTATATCCAGTATGGTCTGTAAAATGAAAGTATGTCTTTAAGGAAACACGTTCCAATGTTGAAAAAGGCAAGTAAAAATCTTATGTAGTTTTCTCTTAGTGTTTGATGTCTGCATTCACTGTGCCTATGGTTAATGCGATTTAATGAAACTATTAACACAGCATTTTTTTCAAAGAGCTTAATGGAAGTGAAACTTGCCATTTTAAAAGTCTTGGAGGCAAACCTTTGACCACAAAATATTCAACTACTGGAAAACAGCAAGGGAAATTCAACAACAGTGGCTTCTTTTATGTTTGTTGCTCAAGACCTACTTCTTTTGGATTCCATTATCACATTCTTGAGCTTTTTACTGCCCAGTGTTGAGGATAGCCCTGGTGAGGCAGAGATTTGCTTCAGTTGGGCCTCTGGTAAACTAAATGTGTAGTTCATACACATTTGTTGTGTGTGAACATTGTTGTCATGAGTGAATGTCAAACATCTAGGCGGCAGAGTTTTTCAGAACTGTCCGTACTTTAAAAGAAAGGGGGATTATTTAATGGTTTCAGTAGTCTAGGTATATGTCAGGCTGCTTATATTCTCTAACATTCTCCTCACTATTTTATAGATGACCATCAGGAGAGCTGTAGCCACCAGTAAGCACTGCAATGGTTGAGGCAAAATATTTTATCTATAGCCTGCATGAACTGTACAGGCGTATATTCTTAGATGCTTGCTTTTCTTTTGCTTAGCAATTAAAAGCATACAAACTTGATGGAATTTTCAGATAATAGCAGTCTGTTTACATTTGCTGTAAGATGCAATGTGTATTTCTGACTAAGCTTTCACCTTCCTTGCTTGTTCTATCCCAGAGCGTTTGTTTTCCATAAGTATATAGAAGCTATGTTTAATTATATTCTTTTTCAAATAAAGAATACTGAAATGTGACAAAATGCTGTTAGCTTCTAAGTCAGAATGTGACATAGAATGTTGATAGACACACTGTATAGGGGATTATATCTGTGATCACAATATCCATAGTTTTGTTTTAAGTGTAGTCATCAAGTTTATGACTGTACCTTGACAATAAGCTGCTAAGGAAAGATTCCTGAACTTTTTCTGAGAATGATTTCTCCTTTGAGAGACCAGCTGAATAAAGTACCGATGATCTTTTTGGGATGTATATCTCACTAAGAAGGGCTGCCGAATGCAAATAAAACATTGACCATTTCTGCAGTGGTCTTATTAATAGGATAATAAACTGAGAGAGCTATAAATCTAGAGCTGTGAGAATGAATTACCCATTGAACACACTCCTTTATGTTACTAAAAATAAAAGAAGTGCTCTAGAGTTCTACTCAAATAAGGAAAGTGTTTGTTTCTAGACTTCACTTACTAACGCTCTCTTATGCCAACACCCTTCCCTGACAGTGATGGGACTTCTAATTAAGCATTTAAGTGAAAACACATGATCTCAGCTCCTGGTATAAAATGACACTGCATGATGCTCTATCATAATAGTAGAACTGAGCTGTGGATAAGTTGTGTATCTCTTGAAAATGTGGTTAGGAATAAGAATGGATGAAAATTCTTTTTCTGCATGTTGAGAAAACAAGCTGGGAGCTCTTGGAAATTGCATTTTCAGGTATGATATAGACTTAGCATTTTAGTTTTATTATAGGTGTTCAATGTTTTAAGATTTCTGTTTTGCAGGAATAGTATTCTGGCTGAAGATAGTTTATTGATTTACCCTAAAATGATGGGAGACACGGGAGAAAATGGAAAATGGGTTAGCTGAGCTAGCAGATATTTCTAAAGCCTATGCTTCTTGGGAAGCTTTTAACGGCATATCCAAACATTTATCTTGTTTCGGTTTTTCTCTTGTGTGTTGTATTAGTTTTTATGGGCAGGTTTTGGTAGCAGGAGGCTACAGGGGTGGCTTCTGTGGGAAGCTGCCAGAAGCTCCCTCCATGTCCAGCAGAACCTAGGGCAGCTGGCTCCAGGACAGAGCCACTCCTGGCCAAGGCCAAGCCAATTAGGAATTGAGAATAACTCCTCTGTGACAACAGATTTGAGAAGGAAAAGAAAATTATTTCCCAGATGTAATTGCAACCAGGGAAGAGTGGGGTAACAGAATGTGAGAGGGAAATCTGCAGATACCAAAGGTGGTGGAGAAGGAGGGGCAGGAGGTGCTTGAGGCACTGGAGCTGAGGTTCCCCTGGGGCCTGTGGTGAGGGTTATGGAGAAGCAGCTGTGCCCCTGCAGGACCATGGGGAGGCAGAAATCCAGCAGCAGCTCAGGAGAAGGCCAGTCTGTTATCACAGAGGCCTTACCACCACTTCTCCATTAAATTGGCCTGGCATTGGTCAGTGGCACTTCTATCTATGGAGCTGCCAGGGATAGGCTCTCTTGGACGTGGAGGAAGCTTCTGGCAGCTTCTCTCAGAAGGCACCCCTGTAGCACTCCTGCTACTAAAGCTTGGCCATGCAAACCCAATACAGGACCATTGGTTGGACCATTTTTAAACTAGAAAACAGAAAGTATTGACTTTCTAATGAAAACACTGCCTCTGATCCCAGAGAAAATAATTTCACTACGCAGAAAACTAATGTATAAATCAGAGTTTGTATCTGAGCCAGATATTTTGGCTAGTTTTACATGGTGTTTTTTTTCTTAGTGTATATAACCTATGTGTAATGAATTTTGGAGTGTTTTTCGTTTCCTCTAAATGAATTAATCTCTTTAAATGGAAATGCTTGAAGTTTTGGGCTTCTCTTCCTCCTTTTTCTCTCCTCCCCCTGCCTTTGCTTAGCTGAGGGCACTATTTTAGAATAGTTCTGTGTATAAAAGCATCTGTCATTACTTTTAGTATATCTTATTTAGCTGAATAATATACGTCTGTACTCTGTTTCTCGACATTTCTCAGTTTTTCTGGGGAAAATGAATTTTCTAATCTGTAGAAAGAATTTGTTGATACTGGGTCCTGTATGTATTAGCCAGCAACACTGAAAGGAATCTAAAATACACTCTCTAACAAGAAGTACACTTTTAAAAATTAAAATTTCTAAACCACAAACCTTGTTTACAAATCTGGCTTTTTGTTAGTGCAGTAATTTGATTAAAATAATAAAAACAATATCTGGCATGCACTGTGTTATATATTAGCATCTGATTTAACTATGCTTAAAAATTAACTTTGCCTTGAGGCTTATTTCAAGGATGTTGATGTCAGAAGCACGTTTTTTGCTACAATTTAGGGGTGCAAACTGAATTCCTACTGTGTTATCTGTCAGATGCTAATTGGCTGAAAATATGAGCCTCTCTTGTTTTCTCCATGCTAATTCTCATTAACAACATTATAAAGGTATAAAATAGGTGGCAGAAATCCTGCCGGGTTTTAGTATATAGACTACACTTTTAAAAAGTATTAAGCATTTTTATTTATTCTTTCATGTGTCAAAGAAGAGAAGGATTTTCTCCACTGAACTTCTTGAGCTCTCTTGATAGGGCCAAACTTGCATGCAAAAAATCCTACACTCAAACTAACTGAATTATCTGAAGAACTGCAAATGTAATGTATGCCAGGTTTTTCTTAGTCTGGTGGGTGAGGTTTTGCAGCCCTTGGAAAGGTGAGTAGCCAGGCTGGCAGGATGCTCAGTGTACAGGAGAGAAGCACCAGTAAACAAACGGCAGTGGTCATGTGAAGTGGTGGCATGAGAGTGAAGGGAGGTTACTGTGGGTCCAAGGTGTTGTGGCAAGATAGCAAGAGCCCATGTCTTGCTTTTGAAAAGGAACCAGGGATAAAAACATTTGAATATTGAATGTCAGAGCTCTGAATATTAATGTGATATTACAGTCGTTTTTCAGAAGGTACTTGGAGGAAATGTTGCATTTTGTGTTCTTTATTGCATTAAATAAAAATTGCATGGGAAATATTAGTTGTGCTTAAAATCATCAAATATGTATCTAAATGTCATAATAGTACACCAAGTAGGAGAAAAGGAATAGAATAATTATAATATAATATCATAATTATATTCTTCTTTCAAGTATAATAACTTTAACATCTTGCATAAACAGATGAGATTAAAATCATGGTTTTCATCAGAAAGCGTGTTTTCCTTTTTTGCGTTTTTGCCCTGAAAATATTCTTACTGCAGATAATATTTCAAAGTAAAAGGTATTTTTTATAATTTTTATTGTAACAGTTATTTTAGTACTAACTTGCATGCTTACTTTCCTTGGGTGTAAATATATTATGTTAGATTTCCACTTAAGTCTTGGGTTTCATAAAGGAAACAAATGGTAATGTGATGTTTTTATGCCAATACTAATCAAATAAAACATATTAATGTCATTTTTCCTGCTTGTACCATTCCTGGCATGTACACAAAAGCCCTATAACATTAATTTATGCATGCTAGATATGTATATTTCAGTGCTTGAGAGTATTTCCTACTACTACCCTTGCATACAAATACACACACAGGCATAAACACAGAAATGCCCTTTGTTAAAGTTTTGGACTTTTAAAGTATCTAACTTTGGAGAAAAACTTCACCAGCATTTCTTTCTGCTGGATTTTAGAACCATTAAAACAATCACTTTTTTATTCATCCTGATAAACTACTACCACGTAACAATCCTTTACATGAATGCAGAGCTCATTAATGGGGTCAGGCTGGAAATGTTGTTTATGATGGCTTTAATGGAGAGCTCATACTTTCACAGCGCCTGCATAAGCAAGTTAAAAAGAAATTGCCAAGAAAAATCAGAGGACTACTGAGTCAACTATTTGTTTAAAAGAGGCAGCACATTCTTAAGTGATTTCAGCAGTCTGTGTAAAGGACTGTGATGCTGCATGGTAACACAGTCTTACACTCTTGGGTATTCCTGGTTTATGGACCTCACTGCACCTCTTAGCTGCTCTTTGCTGAAGCTTGTGTGCTCACTTAGTGTTTTACAAAGTGACTGAGCTGCATTTGTAGAGCTAAGGGAAAGGTTTCTGTTTGTGCCCAGCATCACTGACATGCACAGTCACTAATTTCTGCTAGGATGGGTGTGGCACGTGACTCCTGTAACCCCAGTTTGGGGCTCTCCAGGCTTGGCCCATGACATGGAAGCATCAGGGAGCAGTTTGGTGAATGCAAATGCTGTCAGTTGTGTGCAAGAGTGGCAGCTTTATTTAGCTCATGCCCTTTATCATGCTTAAATGTTGTAATCCATGTATATTGGTACATGTGATTAGAGGACAGTCATATCGCCACTTGGTCTAGCTGCTTTATGTAAACACCAAAACCATCCAGTATTGTTCTGCCTATGCTATGTAGCAGTGAGTGTGGTTCCCAGGAACCATTGCTCACAGCCTGCACACAGAGATAAAACCAAGAAAAACCCCCAACCCTAAAGCAATAAATTCCTAATTAACCACATGTTTTAATGAAATATTAACACATTAATTCTCCTGCATAGTGCCTAATGTTACTAAATGAGTTACTGTAACTGAATGAGTATTGAAGATGCTATAATCTATGAAGTGCAAGGCATCACTGTTAGATGGCATTAGTGCAAATAAGAGCAAAAAGTAATTAATATCTTTTTGTGGCCTCTTCTTGGCATGTACCCTGAACAATTGATGTGCAATTGATGATACAGGCTGGTTGCATTCATGGATGTAAAATAAAAATATTGATGTGCAGACTCTTGGATTAGTTATTCTGCAGCAAATATCAAGGGAAAAACAAATATGTCACATCAATAATCTTTCTAACATGATCTTGACTTCCTCATCATTTGGGAGTGCCTAATGATCCTTTGCATCAGTAGATGTATATGAAACAAGAGACTTGATTAAAAAGACTTGATTTCACTTTTTAAACAGCAGAGCAACAATAATCACAAACCAAAGGAAGGTATTTCTAGCCTGTTTTTTTTCTTTTTAGGAGACATGGAAGCTGTTTTTGTTTTTCTTGTTTAAATCAGTTTTCAAAAAACATATGTTAAAATGCCAGTTACTTCTCAGACAAAATCCTAAACTATGTAGCAACTTCTCACAGGTTTATGTTTAATTCATTAGTAATTGTAATGTAATGTTCATCCTGGATCTGGAATGTGGACTACTTTCTCCTGTGCTATTACTTTCCTTTCAGGCAGACACTGAGAAACATTCCAGAAAAAATCTGCAAATCCCCTACTTTATCAGATTGTAAACAGATGCTTTTCTGTGATCAAATTCATTTTAGCAATTTTTGATCCTTGTTTTACTTCCAGAATGCAATTTCCATAGTCATAGGGGCTCTTAAATGAAAATTTAAGTGTAATGTGCCTTGTTTGTGGAAGTGTTAGCAGAACTGTTCCCTCTCTTTGTTCCAGTATCTCTGCTACAGAGAAAGTGACTTATTGAAAAAAAAAATAAATCTAGGAAATGGTGATGCAATGAAAGCATCATTATGACCAGTAAAGAAGAAGGATGTTGGACTTTTAGATATATTACATACATAGATTTGATTTGAAGTAATTCATAATTTATGAATGGTTGTTACAACCTTGGCTATGGGCAGTATTGTTGGATTTTTATTGTCTTTGCAAAGATGATGGAGTTTTGTACTGATAAAATAGATTGAAAGTTTTAGAGAATGAATAGTGAGAACTCTAATTTTTGGTAGGTTTAAAGCTGGCAGACAACTTATTTGGGAATAAGTTCTGGACAGAATTTAAGGTGGCAAAATTCTTCCCAGTAATGCTTTTGTAAAGGAAAGTAGTCAGCCAGTAATGTGGGAGTAGAGAGGACAAAAAGAGGAGGTAAAGGTCTCAGGGTTAGGATGGCTGACACTACCAACTGATGGTAAAGATGCTGAAATTCACAGGTTGTACAAGTGAAACCTGATTTGTAAATGTCTGTGTTCAGACATTAAATCCTTATAGATGAGAAGCCTTTGCCTTTTCTCACAGGAAAAAAAAAAAGGAGAGTATAGCAGAGGAAAGTTCTTTAAAGTTTTACATCTGTTTTCCATTTGCTGGAATGAAAGACAGGATATGAATGGCTGGAAACAATTCAGGCTGGTGAGATGCCTGATCTTACATAAATTTATACTGTCACAAGTGGTTAAAACTCTTCATTTTCACACATTCAGCTTGACTTAAGTAGAGTAATGGAAAGAGGTGCTACTGTTAGACTGGAAGCACTTACTGGAGGCAGATAGATGGTGGCCAATTGCAATTGCATTATAACTCTAGGAGTAAAACATGAGTTTGTCTTCCCCTCACAGTAGCCAAAAATTTTGGGACTCAAAGTGTCTGGAATTAGATGGCTCCAAACTGAAATAATAAATTCAAGGTAAATGTTGGGAGCCAGATATGGAAAGGGAAATATGAGGTTATTCAGAAAAATGTGTTCTGCAAAAGTTCAGGGTCATACTCATAGAACTGCGAGACCATGCACAAGCACAGCTTTATAAAACTAGCTGTCACCTGAATACAGCACCAAGCCTCTACAGCTGAAGGTCAGAAATAAATATGGAGTAAAAGGTTCATTATCATTCTCTTTTATACTGCATAATTTGCAAAGAGCTGCTGCAAACAAAGGAGTTATTAAGTCTTTGCAAGAAATGGTGTAAGTATTTATTATTTTAGTCTCCCATGGTGTGCTAGAGCCTTCCACTGCATTAAGAAAAGGAATTCTAGCCATGGTTACTTAATTTTTTAAATGAGATTCACTTCATTCTGTTAATCTTATTTCCTAGCCCAACCTTTTGTTTTATTTAGGGCTGTGATTTAAAAGACTCTGGACAGCTAACAGGGCCCATTTATTGTTGTCAGATTTATTATTGAAGAGAAAACACGGGAGAGATATTTTTGAAGCTTTTTGTAAGGCTAAAGGTTACCAAAGCAAGCAATTTTATTACAAAACTGATGAGACAGGACTACTAACATTTTCCTTTTTGATATGGTCAGCATTAGGAGCAGAAAACCATCCATTTTAGTGAAGTAATTTCCTGAAGTGCACAGTTTATTGAACTCACAACATTTAACATCACCAGCTGGCCTTTCTGTTAGTGTCTTGAGGAAATTTTTGGGGAATATGAGAGGTTGCTGTTCTGCTTTACACATAGAAAGTTGTCTTGTGCTAATCTGTGGAGTTACAGCCTAGAAAGCTGAAAAGCTGGACTGCCTGA
Source organism: Zonotrichia leucophrys gambelii (assembly GCF_028769735.1). Lineage (NCBI taxonomy): Eukaryota > Metazoa > Chordata > Aves > Passeriformes > Passerellidae > Zonotrichia > Zonotrichia leucophrys. The sequence continues at coordinate 18,703,513 of NC_088173.1, read as the reverse complement.
AAAGGGAAGATGTGTTTATCTCTTTGGCTGCTGTGCAGGGCTATTGAATAAATGGGGTGTGTTTGCATAGGCAACAGAAGAACCAAGAAGTGTTTGAGTCCAGGTTCCCCTTTAATCCAAGGTTTAGAATAATTTTTGGTTTAAATCCAGAAAGACAAGAGTTTGAATCTTGGTATCCCATCTACTTCAGAAAAAAAATCTGTACATGTGTATAGAGAATAAAAGTATGACAAAGATAGGCTTTGTCACACTTCCTCCATTTTTTTTTTTATAAAAATACTATTATTTACTTAATATAGACACAATATAGTGTTTCTGGGTGTGAGTCCTGAGATGTGTCTGGAGGGGAAAGAGTTATCCTGTGTGTGTGTGTTTTGATTTTGGGGGTTTGTTTGTTGGTTGGTTGGTTTTTTTAAGGGGTCTGAATTTCATCAGTTCTGGTGAACACTTGTGAAGCAAGTCATTCTTCATTCTGCTTTGTGATAATACCTAAATTCTTCTATGCAGTGAGATCACATGCTTTCCTTTGGTTTGTGAATATTGCTGAATAGGGTAGAATCTGAATATTAGGCCTTGTACTGGCCTGAGCCAATAGCTAAATTGGCCTTCAAGTGTCTTTGGTCTTGAAGCTGGTGATCAGATCATTCAGGGAAGCAGAACATGAAGATATAAGAAAGCATATGAAAGAGATGAAGCTGCCTGGCTGGTTCTGGAAGATGACCACAAAGATAATCAGTGGCCTGGAGCACCTCCTGAATGAGGACAGGCTGGGAGAGCTGGGGTTGTTCAGCCTGGAGAAGAGCAGGCTGCAGGGAGATCTTAGAGCAGCCTTCCAGCACCTAAAGAGGGCCTGCCAGAGCGCTGGAGAGGACTTGTTACAAGGGCTTGCAGTGACAGGACAAAGGAGAACAGTTGTAAACTGAAAGAGAGTAGGTTTAGGTTGGATAATAGGCTGAATGGTTGTAAACTGAAAGAGAGTAGGTTTAGGTTGGATAATAGGAAGAAATTCTTTACTCTGAGGGTAGTGAGGCACTGAAATGACCAGTTATGGATGCTGCATCCTTAGAAGTGCTCAAGGCCATGTTGAATGGGGCTTTGATCTACTGGCAGGTGTCCCTGTCTGTGGCAGGAGGATTGGAACTAGATTGTCTTTAAGGTCACTTCTATCACAATCTGTTCTATCATACAGAACTGGAAAGTAAAATTGTTTACTTGTATATCCTGAACTGTGCCTTAGTTTTCACTGGTGAAGTCAAAAACTCTGCAATTAAGGTTTGGTGAAGGCAAAGTAACACATGAACACTGCAAGTGGCACACCATAGAAGAGGAGAGTGTCTCATCTTGAGGTCAGGCTCAGCATAGTGCTGAGAGTAAGTTAATAAAAAAATTACTTCTTTCTTTTCTTAGTTCCCCCCATATCTGCCCCAAGAAAATTTGAATTTGCAGCTAATAAGGATGTCATTAAAAACCATCAAGAATAATCTTTTATGAGAACAAAAGATTTTATATTACAGTATTGCTGTCTTCCCTCCTGGCCTTTTTTTTTAGACTTGAAATACTGTCTTTTGGACTATACCATGCTGTTTTACAAGTAAGTATGCACTGCCTGTTAAGTACAGGGTTCTTGAGCAATTTGTTCTCAACAAATTTTTCCATTGTTTTTGCACATCATTTCAAGGCTTATCTATCTTTGCATTTGTTTTAATTTTGTTTAATTACACTTGGGAGGCAAGTAATGTCAAATAATAATTAAGAAATTTTATTCAAAAGAGGAAGGTTCAGAATTGCAAAGAGGTGGAAGGAAGAAAAATGCAAGTGGAAGACATCTAATTTCACAGTCATAGTCTATTAAACTTTGCAGTGCAAACAGAAGTGTTCCCAAAATAATAAGTCTGCTCATGTCATTGCACGGTATGTTTTCTACACATACCAGCCTTAGATTACTTTGATATTTGCCCAACAAGTCTTCCAATTTCACTTCAATAATATCTGAATTATTTAATGCTTAATTTTTTTTTCTTTGAGGGAGAACTTAAGAGTGAGAACTTAAGAATGTCTTGGCAGCATGACCCTGACCACCAACATATAAATAATGTAAGCTGCTGTATGCATTGAGAGAGATGATTGCCTCTGTAAAGATATTTGGATAAATGTGTTTGCTGTTTGATCCTCATCCACAAAAAAACTTATCATCCTACGAACAGCCAATGAAAGAAAAAGAATAAATTTTTGCAAGAACTATTGATACCTACAATATTTGTTTTGAAAAAGTAGTGAATAAAGGATATATATTAGTGAGCAAAATATTGATTGATAAATCTGTCATTTCTAAGGGCTGAAAAACTATGGGTGTTACACTTATTGATGCAGAGATGATGGTCATTTGTATTTTAGTAACAAAGACTAGTATGACAAACACAAAGGCAGTAGGTGATAAATCATGAGACAGGACGATTCAGGTAGCAACTGTGAAAAAAGGCTTAATTTACAGAATAAAATTTATTTTAAATAGAAGTAGCATATCTGAAGCTGAATACTTTTGTGTGAAAGGTGTACCCCTTCTGAATTACTAGGGGAAAGATTGACAGGGTCTTCAGCCACAGCCTATTTTAGTGACCTAATTGTGAGGAAAGTGCAGGGCACTTCCTATGTGACATTCCTACTTTGGAAAGTGGATTTTATATTCTGGATCCCTTAATTACTGATGCAAAATTCTGAAAAAAACCTTATAATTGTTTTATCTATTCATTGCCTCGGAAGTGGCATGACCTAGATATGTAGAAGCCAAGCCACTGAGCTCCATTTGCAGATCTCCAATAATCTGATTTGTGACCTTGTCTTGCCTTGGCTTCCTTTTTGATTTGTGCTTCTCTCTGCTTTATTTAGGGGTTACTCCCCCATGCAGTTGCTGTCCTCTGTTCTCATCGATAGTTTCTATCTAAACTTTTCTTTAAAACCAGCTAAATCCATCATTCAGGTGAAACATTGTCTCTTTCAAACTCCTCCAAAAGCCATTTCAGGTTTGGTTGGAATATCCATTCTCATGTGTTCTTTGAGTTACATAGCCAGATCTTCCAGGTTATGTGCATTGCGCACAAGAAACTGACTTGTGTGGGCTCACACACAAGACAAGAGAACTTAGAACTAAATTAGCAAAAAACTCAGGGGCACGGGGACTTTGAAAGTCACTATTATGAAATGATGCACACCCAACTGTAGTGCCCACCATAGGATCTTGTGGTACTAATGCATTACAAATAGTGAAAATGAGGCATTTCAAGTGTCAGAGGTTTTGATATATACACTGAATGTACCTGTTTATTTTGTCGGTGGTCCTGCCTTGTAAGTTCAATGACAAATGAGTTTCATAATTTATTAGGTTTAGGGTTCATGTTGGACATTGATCACCTTTGGGATGACCAACTGGAATTCCTGCTGAGACATCATGGTCCTTTTCTGCAGCAGAGAGAACTCTAATTCACACCATTAAATATCTATGTGTTAAATAGATGTAATATGAAGCTCACTGAGTGCTCTCATCTATCTTGCATTACCTAAAACCTAGAATTTAATGAGGAGATCAAAGCCCTTTTTATCTGATAGTCTTAATGTGAAGTTTTAAGCTGCTGCACTCGGAGTGTGTTTCACAAAGGGTCAGTGAAGACAAAAGAACTTTTGTTGCAGAACATCAGTAGCCCATTGTGTGTGTTTGTGATTGGGGTTTTTTTTAGAAAACAAGCTATGAATAACTCGTTGACATTATTACATGGAGCCTGGTTTATTGTGATACCTGAAGTACTGGAAAATCTGGAATTAATGGACAGAACTTTGGTGTTTTTTTGAATTGGTGTCTGTCTTGGACAAAGAGCAGCAAGACTTTCTCTGAGGTCCTGGATGCTCATGCTCATTTCTTCCTAAGACTGCTGATACAGTATCTGGTGCCTTGTTCAGTGAGTTGGTTGCTCATGTGCTTGCTGACAAAAGAGAAGGCTGAAGAGACCACCCTCTGTTCTTCAGTCTTTGCTGTGAGATTCATCTTCCTTGTATTCTTCCACATCACTGGGCACCCTGTCTGTCACAGCTGGGAAAAAAACCATCACAGCAGCTGAGGACAGATTCATATTTATTGTATGAATATGATTTAAAATTTTAACAAGAAAATGTGTGCATTATTACACCTAATCCCTGAGACCTAGTCTTGTTCTGAGGAGCTGAGAATCTCCTTAAATGTGCTGGTCAGCATTTTGGCAGCATTTCTATCCTATCCATTAATGATGCAGGAAGGCTTTGTGCTTCTTGAGTCCAGTAACATGTTGGTTTTTTCTTGCCAGCTCAGAAGTATCATCTGAGATCTTCTAGGATGTCTACATGTAGCTGGTAAATGTGACATAGGACCTGTAGGAGAGCTGTTGACTTCAGGACCTGATAGGGGAGGTTGTCTAAGGTATCCAGATGAATTTCAGATGGCATTTCATGCCTGTGTAAATGACTTGAGCCCTAATTACCTTTCTTCTTCTTTCACAGGGATTCTGAGGTTTATGAGGATGAGGAAAATGCCTCTGACGGCTAGATATATCAAACAAGTATCTAAAAGCACAGCAATCTTGTAAAGAATGTATCTTGTGCTCATGTGAATGCTTTAGTTAAATTATATTTTCTATACAGGAGAGCATTTGAGAACATCCACTTAATTAGTCATGTGTCTTTCTTTTGTCTGTACTGATTATGAAATAAAGATAGTATGTCTCAAGAATCTCAATCTGTGATGTTGACCTCTAACCTGGATTTGTTATTCAGATAAAATTGGTCTTATATTGAATTTTATATTTATTTTGTGTCCACAGCCACAGATTTCTTAAGCAGTAAACTTTGGTGATAATTACAGCAATATCTGTCCCAGTCTTCATTCTTTTTGCTTCCAATACAATTGATATTTTTATTATGATTTAGGTATATTGGATACTTAGTGTTGTAATATGAATTTACTAAATAGGAAACAAAATATGTTTTTGTTTACTAGTTTCCTGTGTTTTTAATTTGCAAACAGGCAAAGCTTTTCAATCTTACTAAATTAGACTTTACTTATTCTTTTTTTCTTAAATAGAATTATTATTTACTCAAATTCTCATCATAATCCCATTAACTGACATTTACCAAAAATACTTTAGCAAAATCTCTAAAACACTGAAGATTTCAAATTAGTAATAAAGCATGAGAATGTAAAAATAGCTGACCAGATTTACTTGTATGACAAAAACTAATTTCATGGCGATACTGGTTTTCAATCTGAGGAATATGCTCAAAGTGATTTGATTTGGCCCTTGTGTTAAAAGTAATGGTGTAATTTTGAACAGTCAGTAGATAATTTATAGTATACCTTTCTGAAGTATTAGTTAATATTTGCTCACTTTAGCATATTTAGTTATACATACAGAAGTAACATGAAAAAAAAAATACTGTGGGAATAGTGGCCACCATAATGGCTAGCAAAGTCTGATTTGCTCTTCAATCACTTGTAAATAATGTAAAAAGAAAAAAAAAAGTTAGTTATTTCTGACCTCTCTTTGTGCTCCCCAAGTACAAATTGAAACAAAAAGATATTTTTCTGGATTTTGGGTAGGTTGGTTTTTTTTTCTGGTGAAAAAATTGAGAGCAGTATTATGGTATATTTGACGACTAACTGGATAAAATTATTTAAGACTGTGTTTTTACTTTTTTGTTTCACTCATTATCATTGCTTGATATTTTAAAAAATCCTGATTTAAAATAGTAAAGATTTTTTTGGTATTTGTGTCAGTATTAGGAATATAAGTCATTGAGCCATGCAGAAGAAACATGTTTTTAAATAAGGCAGAATGAGTATAGTGTTTCGTTTATTTGAATAAATGCATTACCTCTTCTGAGATGTACCTATAAGACGAATTTCATGTCTGGGGATTGATGTTCCTCTCTAATGAAAACTGCAAATATTGTTTTTCACAATGGAAGCAATACTCTTGCTGTGGCAAAGCTCCACAATGTCCACCTGATCCTAGGCTAATTACATGTACAATTAATAGCTTAAAAGTGGGATTAAATTTCCATTATAAATTCAGGATATGAGCAGGCAGGATTCCACTGAAGAGCAAGGTACTCAAAGTATGCATTTTGAAATAAAGATCACTTACTCGTTCATTGGCTTTGCTTATGCTTTTAAATTTTAGTTCCACTTTAGGTAATTTATTAAAGTTAAAGCTTAAAAAAAGATAATGAGAAAGTGACATTGCCAATGTTTTCTTCTACTTGCGCGCAAAAAAAACCTTTGACAAGTTAGAATAAAATCTAGAGGTCTCTAAAAACTTTTAAATTTCCTTTAATAAATCATCCATCCTTTGAATTCAATGACTGTTTTTTACAATGATCTGTGTAAAGTGTGAATGAAGACTGGAGGCTTTGAACCCCTGAATACTTGAAGTTCATCATTTGACTTGCTATTGATTCTTTAGAACCCCCAAAAGCCATGCTGGTCTTACTGCTGTTATTGAGAGTTTATAACACCTCTGATCAGTTCTGTATCTATACAGATTTTGTTTATAAACATATGCAGATATTATCATGTAAATTTATTTTCTTCAATTGGCTGGGAACAAGTTGATCCCTTTATGGTAATCTCAGTTATCTGGTTAGATGTAGTTTTGAATTCAGCATGGGTAAAGCACAGGAGTGGATTTGCACAGCCTAAACTGCTGACTTTGTTTTCAAGCACCAGAGGTTGGCAACTGGTGCTACAGAAGCTGCTGCAGAGGCAAAAAGCCTGTGAGAGAGTCTATGGTCAATCTCAGAGTCATGCCACTGCAGCATTTTCTTCTCAAGCAGGCATTCACTCTTTTCACTCTACAGAAAATGGCAACAGCCTGGATTTAAGGGTCCCTTGGGCTGGACAGGTTTATAGACTGCTACCAAAGATCATCTTGTCCAATCTGTATGCAGAAGCCACTGTGAGAGCAGGTAGAAGTTCCACTGCTGGGCTGCAGTGGTGCTTCAGTCACAGCCACTGCCCTGTGAATACAGATTTCTCCCTGTATAAAATTATCACTCCATTAAATTGTTTAAAATGGACTAAGGAGTTCTCAGAGAGATCAGCAACCATGTATTAAATGTCCTTGGAAGGACAAATATTAAATTTAAGCCTTTTTCCACAAGTATTTTCCTTTTAATACACAGGTTGGCTTTAAAGGTCCATGTTCTTTCAAATCATGCTTGCAGTACCTCAAGTTAACATCTGATTTAATTTATTAATTCTGAAGTTCATTGTAGAAAGAGTGTGTTGATGAAATTAATTGGCAAATGGTTGAGAAATACCACTGAAGTTATTCCAGTCACTGCTCTTTCCAGTACTATTTCTCATCTGAAAATCCTTGTCTAAGCCACACACTAAAGAATGGATTTCAGCATCACATCTGACACATTAGCATTCAGAGTGCTGTCTCAAGTCACATATTTTAGGTGCCTGTATTAGGCATAGATGGGTGTGAACAATAAATTATTCTATTAATTTATTATTCCTGATGACTAGTCAATTATTTTAATGATGTTTACTGTCCTAGTCATGTGTTACTTGAAAGTGATTGGAAGCAAATTGCTGTCAAAAAGCCTTTGCAGCTGCAAAAAATTACACTTCTACTTTTATTGTATTCGTTTTACTCCTGAATAGAATACACTATTTCTATCTCTCCACTCAATGCAGCCATCTGTCACTCACATACCCACAGACAATTACAATGTATTTGCATCATATCCCAGCTGCCTCTGATAGACTTGTTTTGTCATGCACTGCATGCAGGATAATCTCTCAATATCCATTTCACACTGGAAGCTGTTCTTTCATTGGTCACACTCTTTTTCACATAAATGTTCTATGATGTTCTGGTCAAGATCCTAGTGTGTCAATCTAAGATTTCATGATCTCTGTAACACAGGGCTGATAAAATAACATCTCACTTATATTTCCAATTATTTTGTTTTAAAAGTGAATTAGAAATAGTTTGGTTTGCTTTGTAGAGCTTCTAACATGTCAAATCAATAATTTATTTTGTAAAGAACGTACTTTGTCAGTAACACAATTAGACTGTAGAGGACCAGATCTAAGCATGTTTTGTCTCAAATGTTCTGATTGTTGTGATAGGAAAGGTGTGAGGGGAAGAGAGGGTCCAGTGTAGGTGGGGCATCCCAGTTAGCTTCAAAAACACTAAAGGTATTAGTGTATGTTCTACACTTTCTTTTTTTTTTTCTCTCTCCTCCTAATTTAGAATAATTGTGTTTCTTTGATTCTCTTCCTTTCTCACGGATAGCTCTTACCACTCTTGATTTAACTTCAGCCTATGAACTTCAGTGAAGTCAGTAAATAATGACTTTAGAATCAGTGGAACTTAAATCATATGGTCTTTTTTGTCAGAAAACATGTAAGTGAATTAGGGTGACATCCAATTAACACAGCCTTTTGCAGGTTTAATGAGCAATGATAAATTTAAATCCTTTTTTTGCACTTTCACAGTATGTGAAGTTACAACTGAAAGAGCTAGCAAGAGATTGTTGCTCCATTGATTAATAATAAATTATTTTAAATATATTTTGACTGCGATAAGAGGCATCATCTTTGAAGATACTTATAGGTTAGTTATTTGATTAGGTGCCTCATCACAGAATGCAGTAAAAATTAATTCCTGCAGCATATGGAGTTACATGATAAGATGAGTCATTCTGTTCCCTTATTTGTTTCTTTGAGGCCTAAATGTGTAGTTTGTACAGCCTATACCACTGACCATATGTCTTTCCTTGATTTCCAGTTGTCATTACCTATTAATAACTCTGAGAAAAGGTGTTCCTGGTTTTGTAGAGCAAAATAGATTTTTCAAAGCAATTAATTACTGTTTTAATTGCCAAGTAATGTCTCTGCTTAACAAATAATTTATTCTTTTACTAAAGATAGGTAAGATGTTTTGTGTGTTTTTTTTATTTTGGGTTTTTTAAGGAAGAAAAGTTTAAAGTATTAAAAAATAACGACAGTTATGAAATATAGTGCATTTGATTGTTTTGGTTCCAGTTTGAGTAGACAAGCTGTTTGTGACTGGAGTTTGATAGGATGCTTTTGGTTTTCCAAAAACAAACTTGAACTTTTCCAATCAAGAGCAGCAGAAATACTTTTTATTGTTCTATAAGCTGTCTTTCTGGCAAAAGCATTTGTGCTTTGTGCTTCTTGTGTTTTCCTGGCATCCTTCTATAAAGCCAGTCATTTCTCACATTAAGATACACCAAGTGTAAGAGCAGGTTGGTCCATCTCATTATGACAAATGCAAAAAAAACCACTTAAACTACTTACAGGACAGATTCAATCTTTAAATACTTTCAGTGAGTTCTGTGGAGCCCAATTGACTTATTCCTTAGTATGATTTTATTAGCTCTAGGTGTTATGATTGTTTATAAATAATATCAGAGCTAAGGTCGTCACAGTTTCTAAGAATACCTTTAGGATGCTGATTTGAGGAATTTTTCACTCATCAAAAAAAGAAACTAATCCAAAGATTTTTTCAAAAATTAAACCCAAAACTGAAAAAAAAAATTGCCTGAAATAGTGCTTCAGTTCACTGTGTCTTCTTTTGAACAAAAGTTCATGTATAACGTGTATATTGATTATATTTGTTATATTTCTGGTTATGATAATCCTTATGATTGTGCTTCATAATTATTTTTTCCTCCTGTATCTCAAGAGAATGGTGTGATATGCAGTTGATTAAAGCTTGAAAAACACAGAATTTTTGTTTGAAGGGTAGAGGTTTGGAGACTATAATTCACCTAGTTGAAATTTCCATGTTTGAATACTAACAGCTTTAACCAAACATAATCAAAAAATCATTCTCCATTATCTTGGAGAATGAAATGAAAAGGAATGGTGGGTTTAACTGCTATAAAAGCCCCTAGAAGCCTTTTGGAAACTCCTCATGAAAGGTGCTTTCCACCTGTAGGAGAAGCTTGTGAGACCTTAATGGAACGCTGCAGATCTGCACTTTGAATGTAAGCTCATAGACGATGGCCCTTTGTTTCAAGGGGAATGCTCAGAAAGCATTCATGAATATGGCTGGAAAAATTATTATTCTTCCACTCTGTGTAATTTATGCGATCATTGTACTCTATCCAGTTACTTCCACTCTACCCCATATCACTGATGTTCCTAGTGAGACTCACATCAGAAACTGCAAAGCAGGATCCCTTCCCTCTAAAATATTGTAGCGCTTCTTTCAGTTGACTCCTTGTAAGTGGCGTTCTTCTTGACATAAGTAAGCCTCCCAGATTGCATTAATTTACATAGTTATGGTTCTTAAATCTGAACTTTTGTGTGCTTAATGCCATTTGAGGGAGAACCTAAAAGCCATTTATCATGACCCCAGGGACTCTTATACTTCCACCTTCAGGGTTTGAGACATACTCTTTTACTCACTGTTTTAATGGGAAACAGTCATTGCACACACTAGCAGCTCTCTTATTTATTCTCTTAGTTATCTCATGTTTAGATAGCTGGGGTAGAAAGAAAATAGATGAGAATGAATTAATTTCATTTTCTGCAATCCTATTTGAGAAAATGAAATATCTTCTTCTTTCACTTAATTTCCTATGAAATGTTTCAACAAATAACTGACAGCTTTTGCTGTTAAGAATTATGAAGCTAGACTTGGAGAAGGAAACATTTAGTTTACGCATCCATATCTTGTTCATTGACACTTTGCTAAATTATAGAAAGCTCTTGAACTTCTTTAAATAAAGTTTTTCTTGTGTGTGGTTAGGATATTTTAAAAAACCAACAATATAAAAATATTTCAAAGCCTTTTTTTTAATCTACAATAGCCCAACAAAATAGTGCTAATATTTTTCTTCAAAACAGTTTGTGTTTCTTTTGTTTTTTGCCATTTTAAATAGATTTGTCACAAATGTTATATTTATATTCTTTTTCTGTTAATTTTGGCATTCTGTTGCAGGCTTCCTGTGCTAATACATACTCAACAGTTTACACAAATCTCTTGATTTTTATAATGCTACACTTTTGCCAAAATTGTTTCTTCTATGATGAGTTGGCTTAATTTCCTTAGGAAGTACCATAAAGCTTCATATCCTTTTAAGAGAGAAGACCACTTTATTGTTGTTGCTTTTTATTATTGTGCTTAATCCAACATTTCAGACTAAAGCTCATATTGTATCATTGATTGCAAAGCTAAAAGCTTCACTGAAATCACTACCACTGAGTAGCTAAAACCGTGAGCCATGGATCACTTAGAGAATTAAGACTTTGACTTGGGAAAAGAAAAGCACTGAGAATCCATGGAAAGACTGGCACTTGGGGAATACACTTGCAGTCACTTGGCTCAATGACGCAGCAGGCAGCTGGATGAAGTGCAGGCAGAGGATCCTGACTACTATTTTCACAATATGTCCCTAAATAAAGTGAACTATGGCAATGCTGTCAGAATAGGGTGATTGTATGGTTCATTGTGGTGATCTTAGCAGGATAGAATGCATGAAAGACATTGGGGAGCTGCTGCAACAGATTTATTTTAGCAATACTTTAAAGTCTGCTTTGCCTTAGCAATTATTGCAGCAGAACAGATGTGAAGAGTGAAGACAGGGAGAGCTAGATAAGGATGATGCTCAGTCAGAGATTTTTTATTTCCCTTTGCCCACTGTCTCTTCATTTTTCACCTATTTTAGTCAAAGCTGTATTTCATCTAGCAATAGGGTGCTTTTCAGCTTTGTATGCTCACTTGGGAATGTGGAGCTAGTAGTGTGTAACTCAGGAGTCCAGCCACAGACAGCTCAATTTGATTGCATTTGGGAATTTTCCAGTATCTTAACTCTTCTTTGTTTCTTGGGGTGAATGGCTTTAGCAAAGGAAGTATTTCCAGGCACATTTTATACCATGCACAATCGAAAAATTAATCTGTAAAACTCAGTAAAACAGAATTCCTTAAATAGTTGGTGCTGAAAATTTTAAACTATGGTGCTATTTTTACATCAGCATTATGACAGTTCTGGGAGAAATGTGACAGCATTCAGTTTCACAGCAGCGATATTTAATAGGACTGGGTCTTCAACTGATGTTGCCAGAGGAATTATAAATTTATCAAAACCTGCGAGCATCATACTTTTTTTCCTGCAGCAGTTGTTTCATGACCACATTGGATAGACTGGTCTCTCCATTTGTCCATCACTAAATGGCAGAGGCTGGATAGTGCAGGGCTCTGTTCCCTGCCCAGGCACGATTTTCATCATAGAAAGTAAGGCTTCAGTGCTCTTGAGCTTCATTAAAGATAGTGCATCAGTCTATAATCCTTTTATCTGATGAGCTTTAAGGGGTTACTAGGTTTTCTGCTTCATGAGGGCCCATTAGAGAGATAATAAACCTTGCCCTGCCACTAACCAGAAAAATTATAGACCAATAACGCCCTATGAAGATTAAAGATTGACTGTAATCCAAGAGGCTAAATTAGAGGATGCGTGTATAATTGTTGATAGTTGAGAAACAGCTATATATGCTGCACCTGTGAAATTTTTTACTTCTAATATTGTTTTTTATCTTTTCTCTCCTTCCTTCATTTTCTTTGTCCCAGGTATAAACCACACAAATACTCTATCTTTGTAAAACTTTCCTTTCAGGAGAGCATTCATAGCCAAAAAAGGGCAGATGACTATGGGAAAATGCAAATCCTTCCTTCTCATTTTCTTTTAGTCCTTGTTAGCTGAAACAAGTCTTTGTAAGAATCCCTTTTCTATTGTATTTATGGTATTTTTTTATGCTGGCCTTATGAGAAGTAGTAAATTTGTAAGTTTGGAACTTGTGTACAAAGCTGTTGCTCTCAACAATCGTGCTCAAAAGGAAGCTAGATGTAAGCCATTCCTATGCAAATAGGGAAATACATTAACTGATTTAGCAAGGGATAATTTGAAATATTTATTTAAAAGAAGTCATGAATGAGTATGAATGTGATAGCTGTTGAAATTTTTGTACCATACGTAAATTGTAATTGTGGCCTAAAAAACCCCAAACAACAAACCCAAAAACCTCACCAAGCCTTTTGTAAAACCTTGCACAGCTTGAGGCCCTTTTCTAGAAATATTCCTGGATGTTTGTTGGGTTTTTCTTTCTATATGTAATTTTCCAAGGTTATTGTGTATGATTCAGAAGCAGTAGGATTTGTACATAATGAGGGCATCTTTTTAGAGATGAAATATGAATACTCAACTTCCCAAGGTATTTGCTTTTTTGCTTACTGAAAAATTAAGCTAGAAAGTACAAAATGTATGCATTTAATTCAGAATCATATATATCTAAGAGGCAGGTATAATCTTGGAGTGAATATATTGGAATTTATTGGACTGTATGCATAGTATCCTTGGTTTTTCTATTAACAATGACTGTTCAAACTCCTGAAAAATTACAAAATTGGGCTCTGGTTATATCATGTAAATTATAAGCACCAGATTGTTTGAATTTAACCTTTCTTGTTGACTTTCATCTAATTTTGAACACCGGGAAATTTAACTAAAGCTAAATGCCTGGAGATCATAATATTTTTAGATCCCAATCATCTTGCCAAGTGAGAGAGTTTTGAATGACCTTCTGAAGAACACATGAGAAAATTGCCTACTGTAGATAACACAGTAACTGTGACCAAGGACAGAAAGGACATACAATTCTTTATAGTGAACTTTTTACTGGCTAGTGGCAATCTATTACCAGCAGTTTGAGGCTGAAATGAATATCAGACAGTTTCAGCAAAAAACTCCATCTTTCACATCTGAGGAAACGACGCACCTTTTGATTAGTACTGCATCAGGCTGTTCACCAGAGGTTCAAACACTTGCAAACAAGTCTCTTTAGATAAGGATGAGTGAACTGGCCTTTGTGACGGTTCAGTTCAGCCTGCAGTTCAAGTAATTCATTTTATTCTGGGACAGAAACAGTTTCCTGGAGTCTTTTAATAGAAGATGGAATCCCATCTATACCCTTTTCATTTACTTTTTTATATTATTTCATCTCAGCTAACTCAACCTGTTTGGACTAAAAAGCTTATCTTTTATCTGTGTGAAGGCACTGCTGTGTTTACTGGGCAACTTGCTCATATTTTTCTATGAACATTTATTAAAATATGTAACATAAAAAAAGAAGATAATATTGAGACATGACCAAGGTGAATCCAAATAAACAGCTCTAAATCACTGGAGATGATCTATAGGGCCAATTCCATGTTTTTCACAAAAGCTTCATACATTTTATTTTCAACTTCTCTACAGTCTGCTCCTTAAGAAGCAGTTTAGTGAAAAAACTTTACATTTCAGCTCTACTGTCGCATTTTGACTGATGTTTCTTTCAGTAACTTATGACTTGGTGAGAAACAGAGTATTTGGTAGAAATTTTCAGAAATCCTCTAAAAAATAGCTCAATTCCTCTTGACAAAGCTTGAATCAGAGATAAGCTTTGAGAGCCCTGTCCAACCTGAGGTATTCTGAAGGAAAGGTTGTGAAATATTTCATAGCTATTTACAACAGATAAGACATTGTGCAGCATAATCCAGAATATAGAAATACAATTATTAAGAGGCATTGTACTTGAGTCACATATTAAAATGATCAATATTTATGTGCTAGATAAAATTCAAATGAAAAAAGTTAGACAATCTATCTCAGCAAGGTCCAGAGTATTATTATAGCTATTCATCTCAGTTCATATGTTAGAAAGAAAAGTTATAATTCCTTGAAAATACCCTTTTTTGTATGAGTAAGGTTGGCTTATGTAGTTTTCTGTAATTGATAGAATTTCATCATCTTTTGTCTACTATACCTACTCCTGGGGGGCAGTCAGGAGAGAAATATAAATCTCTCTCTAATCTTAGTCTTTCTCTCTGGAATACATTATCTGAGCATGAGCAACTATGGAATGGCATCTTAGCAATGTTAAGTCTGCTTTTATTTTCACTGCTTGTCACTTTGACTGATGGAAACAGGAAAATATGTATTTTAATCTAAAGGCAACACAGACTAGGAAGAGGTTTAGAGCCTCTCTCTTCCATATTTTGTCAGCAGAACTTTTACAAGTGGCAAGTTTTCACAGTTAATTACCACAGAAAAGCGCTTAAGCAAAAAGAAGCTCTTATTTCTCAACAGTCTTTTTGTGAAAATATGGTTTACCAAAGAACAACTTGTAGCTGCTTACAGGATACAGAAACCTACCTATGGAGTGGTGTGCCAGGAGTCTTTGGGGTCTTATTCTTTTGCCACAGTGTTGCACACTATTAGCAAAAGTGGCTTAAAATCTTTTCTAATGTACACTCCATCTTAGCAGAAAGACCATCTTAGGTACCAGCTGACATTGCTACATATGCAATTATAATTGAGTACTACTATAAATAAGGCAACATGTAACTATTTAAAGCAGGTAGAGATAAGGGGAAAATCACTGGTACATAATTATCAATTTGCCACAAAAATTACTCTGTGGATGACAGAAACATGGAGAATATTCTGCCCTGTTTTGTTCTTATTATAAGGTATTGGTTTAATGTAAATCCCATAGTACATTCATCCTTCTAGTAATTCATTAAGCACAGCAACATGAGCACATATTTCTTTTTACAGTCTCTGGTGTAAGTCATTGCAGTCTGTTCTTTAAGGTCCACTTATATTTGATAAATTATTTTTTAGAGTATATTTATGTCTTGGGTGATCAGCCAGGGAGATCCACTAGTAGTTTTCAGATCATCAGCTTTGGAGAATGGTGCCATCCTATTTTCATTCTTTTGACAAATGCTAAAATCAGCTTAACACATAGCTGCTGTCAGGGACGGATAAGTAACTCTAATTTTTCTGTCTGAATATTTTTTTCGTTCTATCCAAGGTGCAACAGAAGGAGGACTTCACATTTAGAAAGACTAATTTTCCTGCTGAAATCCAAAGGATAACTGAATTAACACTACCAGTTTATCAGTCATGGTATTTTGTTTTTCAGATAGAAGCTTTTTTTCAGTATTTAATTTGCATGTGAATAAAGCTGGTAGCTGTTTAAGAAATCTCAAGTTTTCATTCTTTTGACATACTTCAAATGTGCTATCAAAACAAGTATTAAGATAAGCAACAGCAGGATGAATCTATAAATGATATAATTTGATTCCTCAATTTGCATATCTAGCAAATACACACTATGAGGATCTCATTGAAAATGTGTGATTTCTGATCTGTCTGGATCAAAGCTTCTAATGGTCTCAGTAGAAGTAAAACTTGATGGAAATTTTTTTGCAATATACATTGCTCACTTTTTAAAACTCTTTTTATATTGTGATGCTTCTCCTTCCTATTGTTTTCTGCTTCCTTTGGTAGATTTGATTTTCCTATGTAATGAACTTTCTTTCCTTCTTTAACTGCATATTTATTTTTCTGCGCTACAGTTGTGCTGTCCAATTCCCATATTTCCAGTAGTGTCCTTGTTCCTTAAGCTCTCATGGAAGAGCTGTCAAGTTTCACACACTCTGCATGCCTTGGCCAACACTGTCACACCTTGCCACAGCCCTCATACCCAGCTGGAGTACTGTAGCTCCTTTCTCTCTTGATACCCAACTTTCCTCTATTTCTCTCATGAGGTACTTTCAGACCATGGTAGGGAAAGGGATTTAAGATTTTAGTTGTGCTTTTATTTCAAACGCTCAAGAAAGAAAGAAGAAACTCTGAGAAATATGTTATGAAGCCAGCCTAAATTCTTATGCACTTGGGAATACAATGCAATACTAATAATAAAAACAAGAAGCCTTGAGGGAAATCTTCAAAATGTAATAGAAAATAATAACAGTTTGAGAAACCTGGAGTATTTGTGATGCTCTCTCTCACTCCTTTACTAAAGTAAATTGTTGTTTTGTGTCTAAAATTTGATGCATGCTTTTCTAGTGAGTGGATACAACTGTTTGTGGATCTTTTTGGGGCAGTACTTGATGGTGGAGGCTTGGTTCATTCCCTGTTCTTTAGTTTCTGAATCACTCTGTGTACTCTGATGATGGTTATATTTCGGAACTCTCTGATGACTGGCTTATTGCTTCTTAGATTTCAAAGGAAGACTATAAATTCTCCTGGAGCTTATCTCTGTACTCCATAGGAGTTGGCTATAAGGGAGACTAAAAATGTACTGGATTTATCTCATAATACTAACCTTCTCCACATCCTATTCACGTCTTTATATACGTATCTGGGTGGGCATGTGAGAGTATGAGGGAGAATTAATGGTGGGAATCAAATGGAAACTCCTTTTCAAATAAAATGTATCAACAAGGGGTTATAATTAGGTTGGATAAAGAATGAAAGCCAGATGATGGAAAGATGATAACAAGATGGATGGCTTCTAGTAAAATCAAAAAGGCTCATAAACTGTTCTGCAGACTAAATAACATGAAAAAAGAAGATATTTTGTTTAATTTTTTAGCCAAGCCTGATATTTATTGGGGTAAAATGCAAATATAAGATTAAAAGATCTTTATCATTAATAAATCTTACCTAAAGAGGATGTGGCTTATAGGTATTAGTGGCCCTATTAATCACAGAATCACAGAATAAGCTGAGTTGCTAGGCACCCACAAGGATCCTCCTGTCCAAATCCCAAGCCTGCGTAGCACCATCCCCAAGGGTCACACCACATGCCTGGGACCATTGTCTGAACACTTTTTGAGCTCCATCAGGATTTGTCCTGTGGCCACTTCCCTGGGGAGCCTGTTCCAGTGCCCAGCCACCATCTGGGTGAAGAATCTTGCCCTAATATACAACCTTAAACCTGGCACAGCTCCAGGCCATTCCCTTTGTTCCTGTCACTGGTCACCACAGAGAGGAGATCAGAGCCTGTCCCTCTGCCTTCTGTAGACTCAGTTGCAATGGGGTCTCCCCTCAGTCTCCTCTTTTCCAGGCTGAACAGACCAAGTGACCTCAGCCACTCCTCATATGGCTTCCCCTCAAGGCCTTCACCATCTTTGCTGCCGTTCTTTGGAATTCTCTAATAGTTTCCCGTGTTGCGGCACCTAAACCTGCGCACAGGCTTTAAGGGGAGGCCACCCCAGTGCAGAGCAGAACAGGACAATCCCCTCCCTTGCCCAGATGGTGATGCTGTGCCTGATGCTCCCCAGGAGTGGGTTGGCCCTCCAATGTCACTCTGGGGGCCTGAGGTAGAACCCTGGCCCGCATTTCTGTCCAGGGACTCTTAGCTACTCTAATGTATCTATGTTGGTTTACATTTAAAGCTAGTTAAGAGAAAGAAAGATGTGATGACTTCTGAATTGGAAAGCGTATGAAATATAAGCATTCATTGAAAATTTTGAAAAAACTTGGGAAATTAATAAAGGGCGGAAGACTGAAAAATATGCATCTATATTCAAGCTGATCTAAATAAAAGGAAAAACATTTTTGAGAAAGCAGCCATCTCAAAGTTTAAGGATTCAGTGGGATTTTATCATCAGAAAAATAGGCAGAAACTTGTACACTTCAAAAATCTTGCTTTTAGGATCTCAGACTCCTGAGAAACCCATTTGTCTTCTTTAATAGCTTTAAAATGCCTTGGACTCTGATTGACTGACGTAAATATTAATTAAATTAGAACATCTGACTGGAGCCTTTGTTCATTGTATCTCATCCTATTCATCATAATCTATCCATATAGATTCTTCAAAACAAGAAAAAATGTCCATGAAAGAAAGTTTCTAGTAAAAAAGCTGACAATCTAATGGACATATCAAATCTATGTTATTCATTGAAAGGACTGCAAGCTCAAATTCAAATCCTGAGTTGAGTGGATTATGTCTAGGGAGAATTGCATTTCTCCCCTCACGTCTGTGTTTCTTGATGTCCTTACTGGCTTCACTAATCCTTTGATTCATAAAGACAGAAATTTCCTCCAGGGTTCAAGTGGCACGTGATTGACTAGAACATTCCCTGTTCATCCCAGCAGGGTATGATGCAGAACAAGATAGTCTGGAGTACTATGATTGATTGTTTTGCAAGAGAAGAAACTTTCCTCTACCTTTAAAAGAGTAATAATATAATCAGGGAGAAAAATTGTGTTCAAATGGGGTTCAAATGTTTAGCATCATGTTGAGCCCTTGCAACTTTCAAAATAATATTTCAATGTTCTCAAGACAGTTATTTTATAGTGCTATCACTGTCTAAAAATTAATTTAATAAAAATAAAGAAAGCCATGTGCATGTTCTAAAGTCCACTTTGTCAACATTCAGGCTCTGAAAATGATGTTTGTAATGGCATGTATTCAAACTTCATACTTTCCTTTTACCTTTTATTGTATTCATTACACATAATTCCCTTCAGTCTATGCTGTGTATTTTTCACCATTCTACTTTCAGTCTCTCATGTCAGGAGTTAATATTTTTTGTTATTTGTTTCCTTAAAATTATTAAATTAAATAAAATGCATTATTCATCACCTCACAGAATGAGATTTTATCTCCAGGACCCTGATGTAATAAATGAGTTTCCTACTGCAAACGTCACATAGGTCATTTTTCAGTACTCTCACTTCCAGCAAAGTTTGGGTGTGCAAATACGTAGCTCCAGCTACAGGAAGAGAAGTCATTAATCTGCAAATCAAAAGCAGTGCCACACAGTTAGAATCAATGGGATTTTACTGTAACACATCCTGAAGGTATCAGTTCAATTCCTTAGGTGAGATCCTGATCTTTTTTTCAGTTAAATTTCTTTACAAACCTTTTGGCCTTTCTTTTAAGGTTTCTGTGAAATGTCCCTAGATTCTTCTCTTGCAGTTATGGTTTACAACACTGTCAGGGCTAGTAACTACAGGCTTTAGATCCAGATCCATCAGAAAAGGAACAAGTCAGAAGCTGAAGAGCAGTGCCTCTAAGTTACTTGTAATATAGTGCTTCATTATAGGTATTAAAGTACTGAAAATTAATTTTTTCTTCCATTTAAAGTGTGGTAATTTTAAAATCTTTTTTTTTTTTAAAGGGATTGTATGAATTTAAGGTTATGCATTAATTTACCAGCTGTATACTGGGGCTCATGATCTCGCATAAAACTTTTCTCCACCTTTTTTCCCAAGAACATTTTTTTCTAATTTTTTTCTGCAATAACTGGTTAATAAGCATTTAGATCTATTGTCAGTAGACTGATGAGTGAAACATGAGTGGTTGAATTCAAAGTATGCCATGAAGTTGTTTTCTGTGTGTTTTCAGTACTGCAGCTTGTTTGACAACAGCTCTGTCTGTCCTTTGCAGGTATTCTGCTGGACTTGCTTACCTTCATTTTCAGTTTTTGCTTATGCTAGCCGTTTGTGAGTGTCTCTCCTTCATAGCCAATGTTTACTGTTCAGGTATGTTCTGCTATTTACTAATGCTTTGTGTTTAAATAATACAAATGTGTGTTGATCGCACATATAAAGTAATAATTTCTTATACCAAGGGAACAGCAGCAATCATTGTCAAGGAAAGTTTTGGACCATCACAAGCAATGCTAAAACCCTGCTGTAAAGTATATTAAGGGATTATTTCAGGTTAAATAGGTATAATGCAAAGATGCAGAGAAATATTAGAACCAGACCGAGTTAAAAACAGGATTTTTTTTTGTGCAAGGAAATGCTACAGTGATCAGTCAAAGTGCAAGTAAACCTGCTCATCTGGTTGATGAACTCTTTTCCCTTTGTTTTGTGCCACCCTTGCACTTACATGGACTGCAGGATGATGCAATTGGGACCATATGAGTGATTGAACTGGCTTTCACTTTTTGCTTGACTGCCAAGTTTAACAGTGGATACAACAATCTGTGACATCCCCTATCTGTGACTACATCTGGCCATGTTCTTGGCAGTACAAGTCTGTTCTCTCTGCATTGCTTTATCCCACCTAGTGGCAGTGCAAAAGGTGTGAATCAGGTGCATCTTCTTCCAGAACTACAGCAAGGAAGATCTTGAGCCTGGGGGTAACTTTTGCTTTAAGATATGGATGTAATGTTTACTTCCTGTATAAAGGTTTTAGTAAAATAACCGTGCTTTGACATCTTTGGCACATTATATGACTAATGAGGAAAAAGGTAAACTTTTAGTGATGATATTAAAAGCTAGGCCTTTCAAAATCGTGAGAGAACTTAGCTCCACTCTGGCATTTTACAGCATATCAAATGCATGCCTGAAAGTCAGGGAAATTGGACTGACAGTTGATTTTTGGCTTGGCATTTTACTGTTGTAAGAAGTCATGAGTGTGTTCACTGCTTTAAACTCTGTAAGGTTATTGTTAGTCAGTTAGACTTTGAAATGCTGTAAGATAAGAGATTTGAGCCAAAATGGAATGCTCTGTGAGATTATAACTGTGCTTTAAACTGCGAAGGAAGAAAACTCTCAGGAGACAGTTCCATATCTATTCTGTGCACTCCATCAAATACAGTACTTTTAATTTTCAAGATTAACAGTCTTCACCTACAAACTACTGAAGGACAGGAAACTTTTACAAATTTCTTTTCCAGTTTGTGTGACAGCATCAATGCATTTGTCACTCTCAGCAGTAGTTTCTTCCTGAAACATTTTGACAGAACTGGGAAGCATTAAAATAATTTTTACCTCAAAATTAAAGAAGTCTAGTAACAACTTGGTATTTTTCCACTTTATTAAAAGTATGAGTGACAAAACCTGCAGTACATTTCCAGGTCATATGTGCATTGTGAGTCTGAAAGACATCACTGAAGTTCTGAGCATATGACCAAGGTTGAGGTACACAGACTTGATCATTGTAGGTCAAACTCTACATTTGGATTGTTGCCACTGGAGTTGTTAGATGTTTCTGATATAATGGTGTTTTGCTCCAGAGCTAAATAAAGTAAAATGAAGTGGCAATTCAACCCAATCCATTTGTCATTTTGGAATAATGTATGTGCATTGATTTTGAGTAAAATCTGACAGGTGTATGCTGTCATTGCTACTGCAGGGCTATTAATTTAATTACAATTACCTATAAATCTTAAATTAAGTCAGTAACATTTGAATTTGCATGTATCTTCCTTACCATCTCTCTAATTCCTTTTGGTTTTGTTTTTTTTTAAATCCCTTTTCATTTGCCAAAAAAAATATTGCAGGGATCAATTAGCACCTGCTTGTTTGCCTAGTAGCTTGCTGCTGTGTTTGTGCTGCAATAATAAGATATACAGGAACACAAACTTCAGAGAAAGAACATTTAGGGAGAGCAAGGAGCCTTCAGTGGGAGAGAGAAGAATTTTATATCTTTTTATAAACCTTGTGAGAGCAGTGACTTTCAGTATAACAGAGCAACATTTACATACTTGTGGAAGACAAAATCCCCAGTCTCCAAAGACACCTTTCATTAGTGAGTAGGAGGGTGACCATAGTCTTTTCTGTGCAGCAAGAGAATAAAATGGGTTTAAGATAAAAGATACTATCTAAACTGTTGTCAGATGCCCTGAGTACTGACAAGGGCGGATCACTCTGATTTAGAGACCCTCTTGTAGATCTTGACATATGAACATGGAAAAGAGATGCATATTGAGCTGGTTGCTCCTGGAATCAGCAGGGCATGGATAAGTTACTTGAGAGGCTCTGATCAGTGCTGCTTTGAAGAACTGTGACAATCTAACATCCACAGCCCCTTGCAACTGCTGAACTCCCCATAACCTTATGCAAAAATGATTTAAATTCTGTTTCATCTGCAAGAGAAAGACATTTAAACTACATTTCTTGGACAGTTTAATGTAGGCCTAATGTTTTAACAAAGAGAAGAATTTATTGCGAGTTAATGTGTCCCTAGTTTTGCACACAATATCTATTTTCAGAGAGGTGTGGCTGTGTGTACTTAAGATGTTAAATACAGAACTGATTTAGGATTACTGCTTTACTTTCAGTTCATTCTTCAGATTAAAAAAGGCAGAACATACTTTTCTACTGAATGTATTGCACATTGTGTATGATGGGCTTATTTTCAAGAAATGAAGCTCAAGTTCACAAAAGTTTAAAAATTAGTTGAATGAAATGAAAAATATTAAACGAATTATTACTTTTTAAAAGGAATTCAGAAAAAATGCAAGTTTCAGAAAATATTTCTATAGCTGCTGTTGAAAGAAATATTGTAAAATCAAGCTTCCACAGCCAAATAAATAATAAAGGTTTGATAAGATATAATAAAACCAACCTGAAAGGACAGTAATTTGTTTATGCATATTGAATGCAATTTTTGTAATAGAAGATTAAAAGGGGAATTGTAGATTAAGGTTCCATGTGAACTCAGATTTGTGTCAGTGTGAGTAAATTTTAGGATAAAGTACTGCTTTTAAGGTTCTGTGGAGATAAAGGTTTCTGAATTGCAATGAATTCAAATGTTGCTCCATTTTTTTCTGTTTTCAGTATTGTAAACAGCAATCTAAAACTTCAAATACCCTAGTCCCTTATGCTCAGTCTGTTATTTGTTTGTTCTTTTTCATTGAAGCCAGGTTATAAAGTTTTATTGCCATAATCTCTTATTTGTTTGTTATATCACAGTTGCAAAACTATCAAGTGACACAACATGAATATGGAAAGATGGTGAATGTTTGTCACTTTCCATGATGTCAGTATGTGCTGCAAATTAGGAGCTGTGCTTTTTATAACATGTCCCCATAAGTAAGCAAAATATAATATGCACTAACCTGTAGAAAAAAAAATCTTTGGAAACTGGCAAACAGCAGATATAATTTCTTGATCAGGGTTTAGGGTTTTTTTGGTGGTGGTAGTGGTGGTGATGGTTTGGTTTGGTTTGGTTTTGGTTGGGTTTTTTTTCCCCTGAAGGAAACTGTCAGTTTTTATTTAGTTTGCACTTCTTCTTCTGGTTAAAACCTTTGAGGAAAAGCTGGATCATGCAGCAAACTGGGTACCAGAAGGAGCATAGCTGTCCCAGCACGTTAGGTGAGCCTGCACTGCACGGTCTCCTGGCTTTCTCAACCATGCTACTTGAGATGAATGACACATTCTAGCAAAAGGCACTTTGGTTTGTGACAACTCCTCTCACTGACTGGCAGCACTGATACCTGAGTAACTGACAGCATACAAGCCATGCAGAAACTTGAGACAGGGACTCATAGTATAGAAGCAAAGAGCAATGCTTTTCCACTCTCACACAAGTTGAGCAAGTAGACCCAAAGAAAGAGCTATTCTGACTGTGCACGTTTTCTGAAATATCTGAACATTCTAGTACAATTTTGGAATTCACTGAATAATCAATAAAATAGTCACGGGAAGATGAAAGGTCAGATTGTTTCCCACCTGTCTCCTTCCCCAATAGCCTGAATAGTACTCTAGCAAGTGGCCTGGCTGTCCTGCTCCTTAGGCATAGGACTGGTAGAAAAAGCAATGACTGCTCACCTTCATCTCTGCATTCTGTTGTCCACCCCTCAGTCTGAGAAGAGCCCAACAAGTGGACAGGTTTCTATGAAGAGATGTTTAAATTTCCCAGGCTTTAATTTTCCACACTTTTGCATCAGTGTGTCATAGTTACTATTATGGTCCTGAAGGAAGAGACTTCATGAGGGTCATTACTGAACTTTAGCATTATTTTTCAATTGCTGGCCCTCTCCCAGTTTATCTTAATCATGCCTATAACACATAATTTCCAGTAGCTCGGGTCAACTGCACCTTTGTTGCTATGTGCCCTCTTTTATTAACTTTATCAATAATCTCTCATATTAGCTGTACTCCTCATTTTTTCTTCTTAATTTGTAATATTTTTTAGTTTTGGATAATCAGCTCTTCTGCAGCTGCACTTAAAAATCCATTTCTCAGTATCAGAAACTGTGATGCTTTGGATGGTCAGGCAACACAGAAAAATTTACTGTTACCTTTCCTGGTTATCAGTCAAGCCATTTTGAATTTCTGAATGGGAGTGCTGGTTCTGCTGTGTCTCTTTTCCTCAACTATATGAAAATCTGTAGTTGCTTTAGTATAGTTTAGTAGTATTCTTTTCTTCATATTTGGTGGCTTTATTGTAAGAGGTGTAATGTCTCAAAAGTACCCAATTCATTACAGATCCAACATTTTCAAGAGAAAACTCCTTGTGATAAAAATTAATTGCTCATATTTTTGAAAATATGTTTTTGTCTTCAGGACTAAAAAAAAACTGAAGGGATTAAGTGGGGCCATTCCCTGGCATTACAGGCAGGAAAAACAGATGGTGTGTGTTTTTTTAAAGAAATTGTTTTAGGACCTGTACACTGAAGGAATGGTTTTACTTTATAGAATTACAAACATTTAGTGCATTGGGTTTGCATATAATTGCCTTATCTCCTAAATAGAATAGATTTTCATATTATTAAGAATTCATAATCATTAAAGTAAATGTAGCATATAAAAGTACTTCCCACCAACTGAGGTGGGTGGCAGGCACAATGCAGTGAAGTTTGCTGTCTCAAAACCTGAAATCTCCCTCAGGGATCTAGGAGGGGAGTAACACACCAACATCAAACAGAACAAAAAGAAAAGTACTGTGCATCTTTCACATAAACACACTTAGAGAAGAAGTCATTGAAGTGCTGAAGTTTTTGTAGAAAGATTCAAACTTTTTTATTTTATTTTTTTATTAATCGTCATAACTTTAATGGCTGGAATATAAAGCAGAATTCATTGCTTATAGATTTCAGACTCAGTCTTCCCCAGGGTATAATTAGTAGTGTTGTAAGATATTTTTTGCTTCATTTCGAATATACAATGCCTGTCCCTACTTCAGCTTAAGTCAATGACATTGTTTTCATTAACTCTCTCCTGTGATAGCCTAGTTAAGCTCAGAATGAAGGCAATGATTACCAGGGTGCTTTATTCAAAGAAATGGCTTTAACTGAGGAAAAAAAACAATATCAACTATATAAAGAATTTAAGATTAATACACATAAACTGATTTATTTCTCTCCATATGGTAGACATCCCTTAGTATGTGGAATAATCAGTTGAATAATCAGATTAGAAAACTTAGATATGCAGTACTGTGTTAGTAAAGGGCTTTATGAAGAGAAGAAATGAAGAAAATGATATGGAATATCTTTTGAGTAACAAAGAAGTATATGGAATATACAGCAGCCCTGAAGACAAATGCTAGAAGAATATTTATTGCCAGCAGGAATTGCTTGAAAGAAAATTTTTGGACTAATTTTGTGATTGATCAGCATAGTACACAACTTATAATAATTTTTGTGCAAATATAATTTTTGGAGCAAAAGAAGCATTCTATTTCTAAGTAAGCCTTGCCAACAGAACTTAACACATCAGGAAAATTTATCTGTTACTTATTCAGATCAGGGCTTGAACTTTACAGTTTATAAACAGAAACTGTAGTCTTTCTAGTCTTTCCCACTTAGCCAGGAGGGGTTTAATCACTTTTCAGTAGACTTTGTTCAACCCTGCCAATCTAGTCTCTTAAAATTATATTTCTTCACTAGCTCCTATTTTGAAGTAGTCATAAATGTTCTTGTTCTGACTCCTGATCATATGTTGAAAGAATTCCCAGGTTTCATTAAGAACTTTAATGTCAGGGGACCTGAGTACTCTGAAAAATTCTCAAGTATCCTTTAAAAGAGCCACCATTTCAAGGCATTTATAAAGCCACATAAAGCAGGACTGCCTATTACAACAGCACAATGGCAAAACATTAGAAATACAAACCGTGTGAAGGCCAGCAAAGTATTTTCAGAAGAGACTGTAGAGTTTTCATAACTTGATATAAATTCAAACAACTCAATACATACCAGAACATTAGCAATCATTTAAAAAACAAAGCAAACATAAAGACTCAGAACTAAAACCTAGCCTATATCTAAACATTCTATTTCTTTGCAAAACCAGTCCATTGGAGCTTATTCTTTTCCTTCAACAACCAAGTGAATTTTTAACATGTGTGGAAGTAGCTTGGGGTTGATTGTATGCACTGCATGTCTGAAAATATATTATGTTAGAGTTAATTGTCTGTATATAACATTAAAAAAAGTTCTAGGATTTAGTTTGGGAGAGTTTGGACAGCAAATACTTAATACCTATGTGTAAATAGCAAGTTTAAAGAGTTATTTAAAAGTAGCTTATAGAATGCTAGGTCATAGGATTATTTAGATTGGAAAAGACCTTAAGGACCATTGATTCCCACCATTAACCTGGCACTGCCAAGTTCACCACTAAACCAGATGGTGACTCAACTGCTTCCAGGAGAATGCTGTGGGAAACAGCATCAAAGGTTTTCCCAAAGCCCAGGTAGACAACATCCACAACCTTTGCTCATCCACTAAGAGGGTGACCTTGTCAGAGAAAGATCAGGTTGATCAAGCAGGACCCCTGCTTCCATAAACCCCTCCTGTCGGGGCCTGAGCTCCTGGTTATCCTGGGCATACTGAGAGGTGGCATCAGGACGATCTGCTTCCCCTGCACTGAGGTCAGATGACAGGATTATGCTTTCTCTCCTTCTTCTTCCAACATTTCTTGTAGATGAGTACCACATTTGTGTAGTTTTGTTTTACTTGGATCTCTCCAATCAGCCAGCACTGCTGGTAAAGGATGGAAAGTGGCTCAGTGAGCACTTCTGTAAATTTGTCTTTTTATCTGGGGTTCCACATTCCTTGATGGGCTTCACTGTGTAAGGAGAGGTTTTGATTTGCTGTTTTTATGGTATCATTAAATGTTCTTTCAGTGAAGCTGATTTCTGTTGAAAGTAACTGGAGAGTTTTGGGGAGTTTTTGTGTGTGTGAAATGCAGTAAGATTTAATATAATTATATTAGCAAGAGTTTAAATGTTTTGGTTTTTAAATGAGCAGTAATGAATATGTTAAAATGAATAGTTGACACATACTCTGTGAAACAGCAGCTTAAGGAATTCATCTTTGTAGTAGCTGACCCACATAAGAGTCCTACTCCTGAATACACTGGATTAGGAGGGAAGAGAGAAGAATTATTTTTAAAACAGGATTTGCTGTTCCCTGCTAAAAAAAATGCCCTATATCTGTCTCTGCCAGCAAAATTCAGGCTCAGCAGTTTGATATGACACTAATTTACTTGCAGAGAGATTTATAAACCTTCATAAATAGCAGAACAATATGATTAGATAGTGCTTCTGTTGATTCCATTACAACAGAGGTTTAAAGATACTAAGAAAAAAATCAAATGGCCCAAGCTGGAATTAAGCTTTCTTAATGGAATGGGAAAAAAATCCCAGCAGTAATGAAAAAGAAACAAAGAATTTCTGCTGTGATCAAGCAGGAAAACCATTTCTTAAGCTTTGATGGATGAATTGCATTAAAAGTTGGAAATCTGAACCACACATCGTTCTGCTTTGAGATGTAGATTTCATTTACAACTTTATTGAATTGTTTTGAAAATTATTTAGTTCAGTTTCCACAGGCCATTTGAATCTTTTCATACAGGTTGGGCTAGATACTGGACAGTGCCCTCAGAAAAGCATCCAAAATACTGTGAGGACTTTTTTGGTAGTGGTGTATTTTACTTTTATTCCTTTTAATGTGCCATGTCAGCAGTTGTCTGACCATGTCTTTTTTTAAGCAGAGCAAGGCAGGAGTTACAAGCTGACAGCCAGCATATGAAAGTGTTTGGAAGCTGAGCCTTATGTTACAGATATGATGTGCCTCTTGCTCTTTGTCTTCTTTGGACAGTTTCCTGTGAGGAACAAGGGTTCCTTACTGAAATGAATGCAGACCATTTATATGGTTGTAAACTTCAGCACATGGCTTAGCACCAGTGAATCTTCAGTCAAAAATCTCCACTGGACAAGGATTTATTTAGTAAAAAGTTTTAAGTGCCACTGTATGAAGCTTGGCCCCACTCTTTTGATCAGCTACTTGTTTGGAGAAATTTGCATATATGTATGTATTTGCACATAGAAAGTTTTTTCCATATTTTCCTGGCAAAACATTTTTAGATGCTTATTAAGATTTCTTTACTCAAGGAAATGAGTATTGAGTGCTATCAGTAGGTAGAGAATTTATTTAGAATGTTGAACACCTGTATTGCAACCCTAACAGTAACAAATATTCAAATACCACATAATATTTGGTCCTGTCATTCCAAGGAATACAAGGTTTTTGCTCAGCCAACTGTCAGATTGCTTTTTCCTGTTCTTGTCCAATAAAAATTAGCAGTTTGAGCAAGGATGATGGATTTCAATACAAACTTAAGTATAACATACTCTGCTGCATACGTTGGAGACTAAAGCAAAGATATTTTAGTCTGTCTATTTCTTTGAAAAGGCTCATGTTCAATCCCCCTATTTTTGAAGCTGATTGCTTATCAGTGAATATAAAACTGAATGAAAAATAGTCTCGTGAACTGCATCTTTGGAGGAATGGTAGCATAACTGGTTAGGAGCATCGAAACACGGAACCCTTATCTGGGCTCTGGAGAAGATTAATGCAGCTGGAATTGAATACAGGAGAAAGTGTTTGTTTTGGTGAGGGTAGGTAGGCTGGAGACCCTTCCTTTTGGTCAAGTCCTTACTCTGAGCCTGTATCTATTTACATCAATGGAGTTTTTAATAACATTTAACTGTTGACTGCTGCTGCATTAGCAAACTCAGCAAAGAAATATCCCATCAGGGCTAAGAAAAACTCCAGCACAAAGTTAACAGAGGTCCTGTCAGGACATGAGTTAGTGAGGCCTGCATTTTCTTTGAAAGTTGATTAGTTTCTTGTAAAAGACAATGGAAATGCCACCAATCCTCGTTCTGCTTTGGTAGAAACCATAACATTCCAGTGAGGTTGCAGAAGCCATCAAATGAAGACTTCATAAAACCAAATGCTACTCCTCATTAAAAAAAAAAAAAAAAAAAGAAAACTGTTTCCTATATAAAACAATTCAATTACTTGCAGAGGAAATCCTATATTTCTGATACAGTTTTCTGTAAGAAACATAATTACACACAACTTGTATAGTAACTAAAACTTGCTGGTTTGTAGGACAGCTATGTTCTTTAATGGGCTTTCATTAAATTGTTTGGTTCAAACAGCTTATTACTTTTTTATTTCCTTTTGAAAAGGTCACACCCTTTCTGTGAAATATATATCCCAAATAGGTCTGAGAATATATGCCCAAACTGTTCTCATGTTCTCTGTAGTCAGTAGAGTTATGGCTATTTTTTCAAATTAGAAAATGAAAATACAGACATACACATGCAACTTAGAAATGTGAAGATATTTTTTTAGATGCAATCTATCCTTTGAATGAAAAGAAGGAAAAACAATGTCTGGTGGCTCTTTTTTTTGTATTATTTTGTCTTAAAACTCTAACTGCAAGTATACTGAGAGGAAAAAACATCCAGAGGGAATAATACTAAAGCAATGATTATGGGTTTCCAGAATAAAGATTTCTGCTTCCAGCAAAGTCAGTATCTTCTTAGGGGATGAAAATATCCATTATTTGGATTTTATCTTAAATAATGCAGAAGACAAAAACTCAATCCCAAACACTCTTCCAAGTGCACCTTTTTTACAAATAATAGAGTGTAAAAGAGTGGCTGATAATATATAAAATTATGCATTTATAAATTCAAAAGAATTATTTTCTCTGTAACTTGTTTCCAAGTTATATAGAAGTATATAGATAGTGATGAGATAACTTGTTCTTTCAAAAAAAAAAAAAAAAATTTAATGGCAGGCAAGAGAGACTTTACAGCTTTGCTCTATTCTTGTAATTTTTAAGAGAAAAATACAAGCAACAAATTATTCACTCAGTCTTGTATGTGCCATCAAACCAATCTTTTGCACAAACTGGCTGAATTGAATGTTGCTTGTTTCAATGAACTTTTGCCTGTCACAATACAGGGTAGGAAAAAAATGCTGAAAAGTTGAAATCTCTCCTTACCTTGAAAAACACAATATAAATCAAGATCTCTAGGTTATCTCTCAGTAAATATAAACACATAAAATACTCAGAAAAGGTTTGTTTTAAACAGAAAATTTTATAAAACTTTATTTGAACCTTCAGAGTTCAAACATTTAACTGTATGTCAGAAAACTTTTGTGACAGTGACTGACCCCACTTTTTTCCCGTTCTCTTTGATAAAATATATAATCCAATAGACTTTCTATAAAAATAAAATCTTGGGCTTCTTTGATATGCTGGACCTTTACATCAGAAAGCTGTGACACTGGGCTCTAGGAATGCTATTTTTAGTCTCTCAATATGCTTGGAAGAGGAAAATCATCATCTTGAAAGTATCTGTAGGGTTTGAGCTAAGGAAAAATGCAACAAAAATGACCATTTACATTTCCCAGCATAGACAACATAGATACAAATATCTGTAAGAATGCCATTGTGAAACGAAAAAACTCCAAGTTTAAACTGAATATTTGAGACAAAATTGTAATAGTTTCTCTTATCAGCTGGGAACCCTGGCCTGATGTCCTCATGAGATCCTGCATATATGCATAATTTCTGGTATCTCAGGTTGTCCTTCTTGGAGAGAATGCCTATTGGCAAAGTCTATGTTAAATTTTCTGTCCAATCCACATGGATCCTTTTTTTCCTCCCTGCTCCTCTTATCTGCACCCCATTTCTTCTGCTTCACCCCATTTCTCCTGTCTCTATTTCATTCAGGAAAAAGAGCAGTATCAAACTTGAATAAGTCAAGAATGGGTGCAGCTTTTTTGAATAAATAGCTATTCTGCTGACAGACAGAGTTCTTCATCTTATTGATGATTTTTCAGCTGAGTAAAGGTAACCCCTCAGAGCTCCATCATCAAAATGATGAAGTTCTACATTTGCACAACTTTACATAAGCTTACTGAACAAAGCTGTTGCTAAAAACACTGCAGTGTGTTCAGGGTGTTGGGCACTATTACTAATACTTGTTCTGAGATATGATCTGTTTGCAAACTCTTTAGAATGTTGATAGGTTTTAGACTGAAATTTAAGGCAAGTTTTTGAGGAATATAAAAATGGCAGCAAACACATCCTAGCAAGGAGTATTTAAATGTTTGAAGCTTAGCTGTGTAGAAGCAGCATTACTTACGTATCTGTATACACTTAAAGATTTGCATGCAACATATTAAACTGGGAATTTAATTGCTTAGCTTTCATTATTTCATATTTCATTATTCATTATTTCTCTAAAACTCATAGAGAAATTATGCCTGGGTTTCTTGTCTGTATTTACAAATGGTAGAATTTAGTTAATTAAACTAAATGTCTGTGCTAACTGACTTGGCTCTAATTTACTGAAAAATTTGCAATGCATTCATTGGGTTCCAGGGCATTTCACTTAGAGCATATTAGTGTAACAAGAGCACATCTGAGTTCCCACATAGATTCTGAAAGCCACACTGTGACCAAGGTGTTATTATCTCTTTGTTTAACACCTGCATGTGTTTCATTTACCTGTCATTTTCTCGTTATTTTTGCATTCCAAACAAGCTCCAGCTGCACTCCTCATAAGCTGGTTTTATAAAGAGACACTTAGAAAACTTTTAGGAATTCACAAGGTGATTAATATCCTAATGTGGGTTATCCTAATTACCTCATTGTACCTAAAATCTGTAGTATGTAAGGTTATGTAGTAAGACCTTAACACTGTTTGTATAGAATTAGTTGTCCAGTTTTCCTATTACCTTTGACAGCAGAGAAATATGTATGATTCACTAAACTGGAAATCAGTGGAACATGCTGCATGTGTTACAGCACATCAAGGTGCACTTCACATGAGTTTAAAGATGCTACCACCAGAAATTGTTTTCATATTCACATTCAGTTATTAAAAAGGAGCTATTTTTTTAATGGCATTGTTGGGCTTTGAAGGCTTTCTAAACTCTTCTCTTGAGACAATTCTGTCCTGTTATTATTCTTCCTGCATTTCTACATGATATACTCTGACTCACACTCAGAATTTCATGGTTTTCTTAATTTTATCAGATCTGTGGAGGAGTTGAATGGAAAAGGTTTGTTGGGCTATGCTGAAGTTTGCAGATATTGAAATGGCAATTTTAACAGCACTTAAAGCGTTAAATCCAAAACTGTAGTCCTGGAAACCCTGCTGAGCTACTGCCTAATCCCAAGGGGATCTGAACTGTAAATGGACTCCAATTTCAACTTCATGGAAAATCTTCTTGTAGCTTGACAGTGATATCTTCCTGTCCAACTCACCTGATTGCTCAATCAGGAAAAATACCCATGTCCTCCTCAGACCTATTCAGAGCTCATTTTCTTGTAACATATAGTAATGGTCAGATATAACTGGGGGGGGGGGGGGAGGGACTCCAAATAACTTCCTCAGTTCTTCCCCCTAATTTTGTTCATTCTATTTTCTTCCTTTATCTTATTTTTCCCAAGCTGTCTTCTACTTCTTGACTCTCACTAGCTTGTCCCAGACTGATGATGTGTGGTTGTCTTTGCTTGTTCATGCTCTAGCCTCTGCCTCTGTTCTTTCTCTCCAGGCATGTTTAATTATGGATAGGCATCAAGTTATCTCCTGGCAACTGGAGTCCAGAAGTGACTTGAAGAACCTGGGGGACAAAAAGTATCTCCCTTCCCTTAGGAGAGCACAGTAACTTCCTCTAACTTCCTCTTGGAGTACCATGAATGTGCTGAATGTGATGGTTGTGCATGTCCTGCACAGCACAGGAACACAGTCAGAGAAGGCAAATCTCTGCAAAATTCACTGCTAAATTCTGACCTATGTTGCTTCAGCATATGCAAACTTCATTTTAATAGCTGTATAAGAGAGGAAGATCTTAAGGAAATATGGAAAAGGCAGATCCTTATCTCTTGTCAATCCTCTTTCAAGTTTCATGTTCTGCTGCAGGCTTTAGGGTTTCTGTGTGAATTGGCTCTAAGAGTTTAATAGGGCATTAAAACTTGCTTATTTTTTGTTTTTCTTAAAAATAATTGAGCTTTTTTGCCTGAGATGTGTCTAAATATCTGAGACATATTGCTTGCAAGTTTAATGTATTGTTTTAAGTTTTTCAAAATTAGTTATAGTTAGTGAAATAAAATAAAGAAGAATTGCAAACTTAGAGGTATCAAAATTTGACAAAGAAATTCTTTTGTGATTATTTCAAAAGCCAGGCATAATTTCACCCAACACAATAACAGGACCATTCAAGTGCTTCTCCTGGGAAAAAAATCCTGTAGTGTTTTACCTCCCTTGAGATGAAAAAGAAACTGTATGAAGACTTCAGAGACAGAAAGAGTTTTTTTCCCTGGACTGGTCTCTTGTTACAGTATCTTGCAGTCTTGCTGCAGGTATGCTAACAATGTAAACTACATTTCCATGCTTCATGTGGCAGTTTTGCCTTTGGATAGTCACTGTACTGTTTTCTAAGCAGTTGATGAATTCAAGCAGCCAGCTGTATTCACTGAACTAGATGAGGTTTCCCTAGTGTGGCTGTAAGCAGAATTTGACCGATAAAATGGTCTCTTTCTTCTCTGCAATATTGCTTGCGTCTGCTGGTGACAGGGTTGCTTGTTTTATCTCAGTGCTTTTATCTGTTCCACTCTCCAGTAAGACCCTTCTTCCAAATGGCTCCATGCTTCCAGGCATATTTTAATAATTCATCACAAAAAGCTAGAGTAAGCAAGATAAATAACACAGCACGATCTATGGCTGTGCCTCAAAGGCAGGAAGCACAAATCGTGTTTAACCACATAAACATCAAGCTCTCATCTCACTTTACAGACAGGGAGGGAGCAGTACACTTAGTGAAAAAAATCAGCTAATCTATAAACACCTGACTTAATATAAAAAAAGGAGAGAAGAAATGAATGGGAAAATTCATAAAATAAATGGTAATTATTTAAAGGAAACATTATTCAAAAATATAAAGATGCATTCATGTGCATAACAGGTTTTTAAAAAAATGATTCATGTAGAACCAACTAAATATGTCAGTGCTAAATGTCAGCTCCATTTCCCTTACATTGTATTTTTTGGCTTTCTGTGAAGAAAGCCCTCAATAATTATTTAAGATCTTTCTTGAAACTGATGACTCTGCATGTTATTCAGGATTATTTGGACTATTTATGTAGAAAGGCTCATAAGAATATACCTGACCCTGCAACTACTTGAACTACAGCTGAGCTCTCTTTCTTTGTCCTCCTTCCCTGCTTGTTTCAAAGATCCTATCTATTCACCTTCCCAATTTCTCTGTGTTCTTAGAAAATTGTTACTTCTACACCTGTCCTGTCAACTCCTAGCTCTTTTTCTAAACCCTTTGTGGTGATATAATCTGTCCAATTAATAATATTTCTAAATATTTATCAAAATAGTTTATAAACTGTTCATGTGTTCACTGTATGCTCCAGGGACAGCAAAGACATAAGCATCCCCAAATACCTGGCAGTATTTGGTGAGGCTATAAAATGGAAATGTGTAGAGGAAAGGAGGGCAGATTTTTGGGGATACCCACTGGGAAAAACAAGTGGCAGCTTAAAACGTTCATAATAGCATTATCTACTGCTCTATGCCTTCTGTTCCAGCTTGTGGATGAGACGAGAGGATTAGGAAACCATGGAGAGAGCAGGGAGATAAGGTTCACTCTGCAGGCACCAGGGAACAAACTCTGGCCATGATACAAATACACCAGGAAATGTGCCAGAAATGTCCAATAGCCCCACAGATCTTCAGGCTCACTGGCTTTTCTAGAATTTCTTTTTTTCTTGGAGATTTGCAGAAGCATTCATTCTCAACAATTCATTACAAATCTTGTGCTATGTCTTAAAAAATTTCTTTAACTTAGGTATTTGTATACAGCAAGTTAGCACTCTGAGAAGCTCTTTCTCTTTAAACAACACTTTTCCTTTGGTCCCAAGTTCATTATTTGCAGTTTTCTCTTTACATTCCCTATTTTTTCCTGTGATTCTTTTAGTCTCATGAAGTGCCATTCATTTGTACTACTGATTACTCACAAATTGAGTCATTGGCTCAAGATAGAGAACTGATCAAACAGCTGCTTCTGTGTATTTTTAAATATGAGTAATAATGTGGATTGATAAAGCTCTATTCAGGACTTTTTGACATCAGGAATTTTGATTTCTCTGCCAACTGTATGTTGTGCAGAGAAATCTGTGATACTCATGGACATTTTCACATTGGCAACTGAGAGGTCTTGATACAGATGAAGAAAATCCATGATAGCCATGATGAGAAGGATTTGGGTGGATGAAAGGCTGGACATGAGCTGGCAGCATGCACTTGTATTCCAGAAACATAATTGTATCCTTGGCTGCATCCAAAGCAGCATGGCCAGCAGGGCAAGGGGAGAGGTTCTGCCCCTCTGCTCCACTCTGGTGAGACCCCACCAGGAAAAGTGCATCTAGCTCTGGGCCCCAGCACAGGCAGGACTCGTTGGAGCAAGTACAGAGGAGGCCACCAAGATGATCAAAGAGCTGGAGCACACCTGCCATGGGGAAAGGCTGAGACATTTGAATTGGCATTGTTCAACCTGGAAAAGAGAAGGCTGTGGGATGACCCAGTTGCAGCCTTCCAGTGCCTCCACTGAAAGGAGCCTAATAGAGGGACTAATTACAGGAGCATGTAGTGACAGACCAAGGGGCAATGGCTTCAAACTGAAAGACAGTAGTTTTAGATTAGATATAAAGAAATTCTTTGAGGATGATGAGGCACTGGAACAGGTTTTTGAGAGAAACTGTGGTTACCTCATCCCTGAAAGTGTTTAAGGCCAGGCTGGATGGGGCTCTGAACAGCCTGGTGTAGTGGAAGGTGTCCTTGCCCATGGCAGAGGGGTTGGAAATTGGTGATTTGAAGGTCACTTCCAAGACAAACCATTCTATAATATCATTTAAACAGTATGAATTTGGATAGTGCCCAGAGGGGTTAAAGCAGGGTGAATGTTTCCAGCCTTTTTTTTTTTCACACTTTAGTGATCTTACTTGAGAGAGCCAAGTAATCCTATTGATCAGTAACCATATAACGTACAGTATTAATCACATAACTATCAAATGTAATAAATGCTGAAGGAAATAGTATTGGGGTTACACAGCCAAGTTTTGGTAGCAGGACGGTTACAGAAGCGGTTTTTGATGCCTAAAGATTTTTAGTCTTTTTCAGATTTGTAGCTTTGTAGATTTTAATATATAGTTGCATAGCTATCCTCTCTCACATTCTAGCTACGTGTACATATAGCCATATTTGTGCACACTGGAAAGCTTTAAATTAAAATTCTTTTTATCTTATCATTCTTAATATTGTTTGGAAAGCTTTTGTCCCTTGATTCCAAGCAGCAGTTCCTGTGAGAAGCTGCTAGAAACTTCCTCCATATCCAACAGAGCCAGTGCCAGCCAGCTCCAGGACTGATGTGCCGCTGGTCAAGGCTGGGCCAATTAGCAACTATGAAAACCCCTCTGTGATAGCGTATTTAATAAGGATAAAAACCAAAAAAAGTTATTGCACAGGTATAATTGTGGCCAAAGATGAGTGAGGTGGAAATATCTGAGAGGAGCAACTGTGTAGACACCAAGGTCAGTGCAGAAGAAGGGGCAGGAGGTGCTCCAGGCACCAGAACTGAGATTCCTCTGCAGCCTGTGGTGAGGACTATGGTGAAGCAGCTGTGCCTCTGCAGCCCGTGGAAGGACACAGGGACCCAGATATCCACCTGCAGCACATGGAGGAGCCCTATGCCAGAGCAGATGGATGCCTGAGACAAGGCTGTGATCCTGGGAGGCCTGTGCTGGAGCAGGCTCCTGGTAGGGACCTGCAGACCCATGGAGAGAGGAGCCCATGCTGAAGCAGGTTTCCTGGTAGGATTTGTGACCCTGTGGGGAACCCACCTGAGAGCATGTTGTGCCTGAAGGAGTGCACCCTGTGGAAGAGTGACCCACACTGGAACAGTTTGTGAAGAGCTGTTGCCCAAGGGATGAACTCACATGGGACAAATTCTTGGAGAACTGTCTCCTGTAGGAGGCACCCCACACTGGAGAAGGGGAACCTATGTGGAATGAACTGACAACCTCCATTCCCTGTCTCCTTGCTCTGCCAGGAAGAAGGACGTGGAGCCCAGGACAGAGGGAAGATTGAGGGGAAGGTGTTTTTAAGATATATTTTACTTTTTCATTATCCTGCTCTCATTTTGTTAGTAATAAGTTCCATGAATATTCCCAGTTTGAGTCTGTTCTGCCTGTGAAAGTATTTGGGCAATGAACTCCCTGTTCTCTCAAGTCATGAACCCTCTGTTATACTTTCTCTTCCCTGTCTAGTTGCAGAGGCAAGTGACTGAGAGGTTTTGGTGGGTGTTTGGTGTCCAGCCAGGATCAACCCACTACTTAAAAATACACATTTGACAGGGGTTTATGTGAGTGTGTCTATTGTCATTGTTACCTTTTCTGTGTTCTTTTTGAGACAAAATGTTCCTCTGTCATATTACAAGTCCTATCGTCATATGACTCCTTCATGTGCAAAGTAAAATGTACAAACTCCCAGGACTTGGGACAGAGGAACGGAAAGACTTTTCTGGTAAATTGTGCTTGGTGTGAGAAGAAATAATTAATTAATATTTTATGCAGTATCTAAATTCCTTCCCTGATGTGTTTCAGATAATTAAGTGCTGCCTATAATGTAAACTATGAGATTACACTGCAGGTGTTTGCTTCAGGTAGTTATAAACCCTGTCAAAAAACTTTGAAATATCAATATCAGTTAAAAAGTCTTAGTGGGAAGTTAGCTACTGTGGAGATTTAATGGAAATTTTCATTACAGTGCCTTTGTTCAAAGAATGATATCAAGTTATCATTCAGCTGTGACAGAAGGTACTCAACTGGATGCTCAAAGAATCATGCATCCCCTTCTGAAGGCCATGTGTACTGGAATTATACTTTGACACCCTCTGCTGCTTTCAGGACAGTGCTGGTTTTGTCAGACTCCTCATTTCCTGCATGCA
Source organism: Zonotrichia leucophrys gambelii (assembly GCF_028769735.1). Lineage (NCBI taxonomy): Eukaryota > Metazoa > Chordata > Aves > Passeriformes > Passerellidae > Zonotrichia > Zonotrichia leucophrys. The sequence goes on along the minus strand of NC_088173.1, from coordinate 18,664,600 downwards.
TTACATACCTGCCAAGGAGTCCGCTTGAGGCAAAACCATCCTGCATTTGGGTTTTTCATCTCTTCCTCTAGCAAGCCTTTCCTAAATTTCTTATGATTTTTGTTGACCTTACTCTTAGATGCTATTCTTTTCTTCCTTAATTTCCATACTTCTAAGGAAATACTTTAGCTTTTCAATCCTCTGAATTATTGCTGAGATAATGAGTGGTTATTGCATATTAAACATCCAATGACATGAGTTAGCAACAGACATTATCCGATTGAAGAGATCCAAAATTTGTGAAATTATTTAATTTAGAGAAATTTTAACTAAAAAATTTGAAAGTAATTGGCTAACATAAAATGAATGCACAAAATATGGTACATCTTTAATTTTTTTCCCAGGATATAATGTGCATAGTAGTTTTCACAGTTGGAAAATTGTTATTTGCTAGCTTTTAAAGAAATATACATATACAAATATATATATTGATTATTTACAAGAGCTGGGAAATATTTAAAGTGGATTTAAATACAATATATCACATGAGCAATTATTTCCTTTTTACCTGTGATGTTCTCAGAAAAAGGTGTGTTTCACTCTGATTTATCTTCCTGCTGACTTAGCTGCAAGAAGATCATGGTAGGATAAGTGATCAATACTAATGCACATTTTAGTGACAACACCATCAGCAGAAAGGAACCATAGGTAGTCCCTGATGCTATAAAATGTTGAATTGGATATACTTCCGTGATACTGCAAGTTTGTAATGGAGTTTCTAAAGTTTTTTATGTTTTAATAGCATATTGCTTTTTACAGCACTGTTTGTTTTACCCCAAAGGGACATAAGAAAGAAGACGCTTTAGACTATTTTTTAAAATACGTAAAAAAATATGTTGAAGGTTTTGGAAATTTTCAAAGAGATTTTGTAGAACACAAAACAGGAGCAAGCACTGTAGAAAATAACCCTTTTGTTGGGGGTATCTCATGCAATTCTCTACAGCTACTTAGTCTGTTCTTTTCATCACGTCCTGCAAGGTCCTTTTTGTGAGATTTAATTGCAACAGAGAGGTACTGAAATGCAGCACCAATTTTTTACACACAGACTGCTACTCAGTGTGTAATTCTGCAAGAAATAGTGGTGAAAACATTTTACCCATTGTTTTAACATTCCAGTGTAACAACAATGGTAGAAAGTTGCAAAGAAGAATCAGGTTTATTCCAGTCTACATATGTTGCTATGTAAACAATGGTTTTGGTAATCTGGTTTTCATTCTAACTTTAAGAGCGAGGCAGGAAAGAGGGGTGAGGGAGAGGCGTTTCTGAGGTCAGATTGCTTTTCGTTATTTTGCTCTGGTTTTGTTAGTAATAAATTCAGTTAATATCTCCAAGCTGAGTCTGTTTTACCAGCGATAATAATTGGTGTGTGATTTCTCCTGGTCCCAATCTCAACTAATGAACATTTTGTTATATTTTTTCTCTCCTCTCCATTTGCAGAGGAGAGTCACAGAGAGGCTTTGGTGGGTGCTTGGCATTCAGCCAGGGTCAAACCACTATAGCTACTTTTATAAATAAATAATAATTTTTGTTGCTTTAATTTCTAAAATTGGCAACTGTCCTTCACACGCATTCCTATTCATTGACAGTTAGGATGGGACTTTATGCAAAAGGCTAAGTCAACACTCACAAAGTGGGGAATCACATTTTCTAGGTCATTGTGTCTTTTATTTTCTATAGAAGAGCCAAGACAACCACCCTCAAGCAGATGTTTGACCTTCAGGTATCAAAATTTCAGTGAAATGCTTCCCAGGCACAGCACATAACTTCTACTCTTGTGGCCTTTCAGACCTTTGGTTTTAAAGTTGCTCCATTCTATGCAGTCTGTAAGAATTCAGCTATGAAGAGATTTCTTTGCAAGTTCCTCTGGTTGGAAGTCCAGTCCAGTGGAAATGAGTCTAAGTAAGAACATGGGTGAAACAGGTGAAGGTGCACAGACCAGGCAGCTGCTCACCTAACCAGATTGTTTTAGAGTCTGACAGAGACATTATTCGTGGTAGGTACCAATGTACACACAGCTGAAGTGCCATTTCTGATTTCATCATTTCTAAGCATTTAATTTTGACAGTGATAGTCATAGGGTGATTTTTATGAGTTTTAGATATTGTGCTGGCATTATTTTTTTCAAAGAAATTGATTTATGAACAGTATTTGATGAATTTTCTGTTTTTCAAAGTTCCTTGCATCAAAAAGAAAACAACATCTTCAAGCTGGCCATAATAATAATATTTACCTAAAAAAGAGGCCAGTTTTTAAAGATCATAAAATAAACACTACAGATAAGCATTGACTTCTATGAAAATTCCAAAAATATTCATGTATGTGGCAGTTTTCATTTTTATTTCTGGTCAGTTTCTTTCACATTATGGCTTACTTTGACTTTATGTAAATAGTGCCAAGGATAAAAGGCCATTCCTAACATGGTGAAAAATGTTTCTTAGTTTAGTACCTTCCAAGAGATTGATTTGGACGTGTCTATGCATTTTATTAAAGGTAATGACCCCAACATTTCTGGTGCTGAAATTAGTTTTGGAACAATTTTCAAGCACTTTTTAGAACATCTTAGTATCATCTCTCTAATTGTGCCTCTCAATTGCTTAAATGAAATGTCAAATATTTTATGCATGTATTCATGCTGTAAATCTTTGATTATTTTACTTGTTTATTTGATGGTCAGCAGACATGAATGCTGTTCTATTTTACTATGCTTTTATTGCTTTTTCACACCGATTGCAAAGGGGTATATCTGTTTCATCATTTTTAAAAAGGTTAATGTGACCATTAATCTCTGCTGAATGTATGCTACACACAATATCTGCCTTAGTGCATATCCATTACAGAACCAAATCTCTGCCCATTTGATCAAAACCAAATAGACCTCAAGGCCCCTTGTTTGCCTGAAAACTTAGTGCAGCTATTTTGTTTTAATCCCTTAAGTATTTTCAGTGAATTAGCTACCTGGTACTGTAAGAGTATCTAAATGACAGACATGCACATTTTCTTCTCTACCAGCCACAGCCTAGTTTAAACTGTGCTAACAGTGTTACTCCAGTGGAAGATACTTTTAATTTGTAGACTCGACTCTTGATATTGCTTTGAAGGCAGAAACAGGATTTACCGTTTTCTTCATTGATAATGGTGTCTTAGGGGAAAAAAACCCAACTTTTCTATGTGGAATGTTTGGCTGATGCCAGAAACCCTCAGATAAGGCTCTTCCAGTGTCCATTTCCATCTGTGTGCACCCAGCTCTGTTTCTGAGTTATGGAAAATGTTGTGAGCCCCATGAGGTTATCTCTTGCAGGTGAGATGGAGAGCTGCAGCAGTAGGTGGTGAGGAGACCTGCAGCCACCTTGTAGTGATACAATGGGTGCTATCTCTGGAATGCCTGTTACCTGTAAGAATGGATTTAGCTTATGGAAAATCCATCAGCAGGTGCTAGAGATTTGGCAAAAGACAAGTCAAATAAATAAATAAATAAATAAATAAATAAATAAATAAATAAAGAACAGCCCCATGGAGCATCAAAGGAACTCTAGTGAATTTGAAAGGGAAGACACCCTCCAAAGAAGGGAGCCACTGTGCAGATATTTGCCAGGTGTAAAGCACAGAACTGTGTGCTGCCTCACAGACGTGACAGCTCAGGGGCAGAGTATGGTGTAATCATGGCTGCATGCAGTAGCCACATATTTATGAACTCTGCTGGGAGGATTCTACAATGTCTGCTTTTCTGTTTGTGTACAGTTGTAATCCTGTGGACCCTAGCTGGCTCTTTGTCAAACCAGTGCAGATGCTTTCTTATCTTATTTTCCAGCAGTGGTATTGTGTTAAATCATCTACTCTGTAGGTGCCTTGCAACATTGACAAGAAAAACCTTATCTGTTCTTGCTTAGGTAATCACTGGGAATGGCAAAGCAATGTGTACATTACTTGTTTTGCACATATTTCTTTTCTTCTAGGTATTTTGTTTCCATTGAAGTGTAAATAATACATTGTTTTACATTGACCATGTGAATTTTAGAAAAGAAGATTCACAAATACTTGAATCTATTTAAATATGTTTTCATCTAGTTGGGACTTGTTAAAGGCATAGGACAATTGCAAAAATACTTAACTCAGGAAGGAGAAAATAGCAAAGTTGATCTATAACTGACAGATAGTACCAGCCAAAATAATATTGTTCAGGTTTTCTTATTAGAAAGCTCAGCTGGCAAAGCCTTCTTTTAAAAAAAGAAATAAAGTTAAGTACAGCAATCTGCCATTCAGTTTTGGAAGGTACATCAGTACTTCCTCTGGGATGTTGGACTGGCTTGTCATTTTATAAAAAAAGAGCCAAGAAATTGCCCTATGTATTACTAGTGTCGTAATTAAAGATAATTAAATATTTCAGACATTCAAAGTTATCTTCTTAGCAAGAGCCATATGTGTGATACTGAGCAAAAGATTCAAAACTTAAGGCTTAAAACTTAAGGTTCCTTTCAAAATTGAGCTTATTATATTATCTTTCTCTATAAGTTAAAAACAGGAAGGATCCCTCCTATGCTTTCAGCATTTTAGCTGCTTTACAGGCATAGTAAGCATGATATGCCTGCATATCCATAAACACAAAAGGGAGGACATGTCATCAGCATTTTCAACTTTATTTATTACCAAGAATGTCAAAGGGATTAGCGAACTAAGTAAATCTATGCTATTATGAGTAAACATTTCATATTCTACAAGAAAAATATTCATTTTAATTCAACTACTTTCTCTTCTTGCACAACTGTCTCAGTTATGACTAATTCTTCATCTCAGCTATCTATTCATTGCCCTCTGTATTTCATTCAGAATCCCAGGGGTGTCTTATAAAAGCTAGATTCAGAGTTGCTTAAGATTTACCCTGGAAAATGTAAAAAGAAACAGAAAACATATCTACTCTCCAACCTGTTTTATTCCCTGAAGGGGTCACTTTCTGATCCATGAGTTGTTTCTCTCTCTCTTTGAAACAGAGGAAGCCATTAACCCTGAAATATATCTTCAGTTGTCTTGTGCAGTGAAACAGGTTCAGACAATTGAAAGCCTCTTCAAGTCTTCAGCCTGTGTCCCCAGTAAGCATTAGGAGACAAAGATCAGCTTCAGCCGTGATACTCATCCTTCCAATAACTTCTCATTTTTTAAAAAATACAGCCAAAAGGAAAGACAATATTTATGGCAGTGTGATATTCCCAATAGGAAAAAGTCCTACGATTTTTCAAATTTATTAATATATTGGAATTAAATTAAAAATTAATTTTTAAGAAAGAACATTAAAGGCATTTTCCATCTAAAAGGGATGTAAGTCAGGATTTCATGATACTCAATAACCTGGCCTCTTCCAGGTTATTGAGGAATGTTTCCTTCATGGAAGGAAAACATGTGGATGAATGAGAAAATAAGAAAATAAGTTAACTTAAGCGCCTTGAAAAAAGAACAGCAAAAAGACCAGTTTTTTGCAGTCTGGCTATGCAATATTAAACATCAGAAAAACTGACCCAAAAAGCACTCTCATTCTTAACTGTCTTTTCTGATGGCTTTTCCTACTTTTGCTTTTCCCTCTATACATAAAGCTTTGATGAAGAGGAATGAAGGGACAGACCTAGAGACAGATTTGCCTGATGGTACAGCAATCAAGTTATATCTTTATCAAAGTGACATCCAGCAGTATGCACTGAAGATCAGTTAACAGTATGGCAAAAATACTTCACAGACATATAGTGCTATACTGCAGAGAATGATCAGGGACTGGCTGGTGCAGAAGCAAGATGAACCCCTCTGATCAACTTGTTGGCCAAAAAAGCCCCAATAATTTTCTTTTTCACCTGGAAGTTAAAGGAAATCTGTGTTTCTTTTTAAGAATAGGAGGCTAGCTCCAATACTGCCTTTTTTATTATTTATTTTTTATTTTTACTCCACTTTGGACTTGCTGATCACTTCTGAAATTTAAAACTGATTTTACAATTCAGTAATGGAGAATGCTCAATTTTTTTTAATTGAACAAAAGGAATGCTCTGTACAGGAAATGCTCTGTACAGTCCAGCCCTACTCATAGTGCTTTTTGATTGCTCCTGGAGATGTTCTTTGCATGAAAGCTCCTGTCAAACTCAATAAAATGACTGACAAGGCCAAATTGGCATGCATTAAGGGAAATGACAAGAGAGAGGCTTAATCATGCCTGTACCAATAGATTGAAGCTGTTTCAGTGATCACACTGCCATCCTGTGTGTGTCAGTAAGGCTTCACTTTCATCTCTGCAGAAAAACCTATGAGGCAAAAAGGCAATTGGCCTTGATTGCATGCCAAGAAAGCCAAGCAGAAAAGCAAAGCTTTCTTGGCACTGATAGCATAACGGGTCACGCTAATACACTCTGTGTGTTCCACAAAACAAATGGGTAAATTCTAGCAAAATGCAGGAATTAATTCTTTTTGCATGAAGAAAGCTTTGAAGTACACCCATTGGCTCTCTCAGTCCCTATCCCTGACCCAGTTCTGTCAAAAAAAAAAGGTCAGTGCTAAGTGTGGAATGTTCCTAGATGAACAAAAACCAGCTGAGTAAACATCAGGTTGGTCCTATGTAATGGCTATTAGTACAATACTATTACTACAACTAATATTAAATATAAGCTCCTAATTAGGGAAAGGATAGCCCAGCCCTCTTTTATAGTTCCAAGTGAATTCATTGAAAATCCACTATGGAGAATTTGGGTTTTTCCATAACCACAGCCTGTACTGAAGGCTCAAAACCTCTCTGATGAGAAATTTTGAGCAACATATCTGGCAAGCCTTTACTTTCTTGGGGCAGTATTGGAAATACAAGAGTCCAGCTTGCAGATAAAACTCTTGAGTGTCTCCCCCTGTCATGTTGATTTTTTATATGTTAATGTGCAGGATAGTCATGATAGAAGCATTATTCTGAGAAGCTGGAGGCTGCCAACCATTCTACAAGACAGATTTGGAAGCAGATTTTATTCCATGGACTACAGCTGGCCACCCTTCAAGTATAGGTGGGCTGAGCTGTCTTCTCAAATATTGTTATTCTGTTTTCCTTCTTTTCCACAAAGATTAGCATCACTATTAGAGACAATTACTATTAGCATTACTATTAGAGAAAATTACTATTAGCATTACTATTAGAGAAAAATAATTTCCACACGACCTCTGCTTTCCTCCAACCCTTTACTAAATTCATAGGAGAGTTGAAAATGCTAAAGAAGTGTAGATGATTGTCTGTGTTTTGAAAGAGAAAACGATGCTGCTGTGTCACACACTAGTTTATCTGGAGCCGTTCTCAAGCCTAGTTTCAGTCCTCTGTATGGGACAAAGCTCAGGTAGGAGAGACAGAATCATAGATAATAAGTATTTGCTTTTCTCAGTTTTGGCTTTTTTTATGTTAGGATGCGAGTTGAGGGGGACAGAATGTTGGTTCCTATTGCTCCACAGTCCATTCTTGTATTTCCTACTTTTATTTTATTGTTTGCAGATTTCTTCCCTTCTGTCTCTTATCTAAATGTGATTTCCATTCTTTTATTTCTTCATTGTTTAGTTTTGCCTACTGTAAGAGACACCATGATTCAGAGCTATGATCCCTCTTTCTTATATTAGATCCTCAATGATTATTACTTACCATATCTTCGACCTCTCTTTCCACTTTATCAACAAATTACCTTCTTTCTAGATACTATGGGACTTTGTCACAGTTTGGCTCCTCAGCCTTCTACTTTCACTTTTTTTGGCTTATGTTTTTTTTCTATTATTTTTGACCTGGTGCCATTCATTAAGCTGACTCCCCTTTACGGCATGGGATTGTTTTTACCTCTTGCTGTAAAACTGCAGAATCCTTCTGCTGGATGGTGGATACTGGAATATCTCTGTCTGATATGTTTTTTGTTCTTTCCTACCCTAACTAATGCTCCTCGTTTTCTATTCTCACTCCAGTCATCATGGCCTTTTGCTGAACATTTTTAATAGTGTTAATATCCTCAGGAGGTTTCTAACATCTGCTTAGAGCCATGAAGTGTCTGATGTGTTTGTGGACTGCAATGCTATTAAAAACATATTTGCTATATATTATGAGAAAACTGCATCAAATTATAAGAAAAAATCTTTCTCTAAGATACAGCAAAAAACCCACCCCAAATTATTTTCAGATTACATATAATATATGTTGTACCTTAACAGAATGAGTTCTTCATTTAAACAGAACCAGCTTTCAAAGATGACAATCCCTAAAATCTCTATGCATTAATTGTAACATGCATGACTCCTTTATTGCTGGCAACCTGAACTGTAGCAGGCTTATACAAACACAAGGCTATTATAATGCTCAGTAGGATTAGGCTATTAAAAGTCTTAGTTGATGTCTCTTTTTATGATGAAGATTTTCAACAAAACTTGGAAATTTTGGATTATGTGTCCCACCAAAATTCAAGACCAAAGAGATTTGTCTGAGATTCTGCCACTTTGACATTTACTGAATTCCCAATCCTACAGAGTCACTGTAAGTGTTAACAAGTACTTAAATCAAGTTCAGGTTTCACTCATGAGTCTTTTTCTTTTATTAACCTTAATGGGCTGTGAATCAGAGCTATTGAACAATGGCAATGAGAAATCAATTACTTATTATAATAACAAGGTATGGTGTGTGAGACAGAAGCAGATCCTACCCTTAAATTTCATGCCTTCCTACGTCTCTCAGGTTTATTTTTCACTTATAAATACACAAACAGTAAATTCTGTGGATTCTGAAAAGCACAGACCAGACTCAGAGAAGAGTCCCTCTAAAGTGGTAATGATATCTACCTAACACATATCATGTTCAATGAATTAGCTAATAATATATCTTAGTAGGTGGTAAATGAGCTAATAAAATATGTAATATATTTCTATGTTGGAGTGCAAAACAAGTGTTAAAATAACATTTACCTTTATGTTTGTAGTAATTTGTATAAGCTGCCTGGTGGGAGGTGAGTGTGCTGCACTATTAAAAAAATTGTAATAGGAAAAATCTCATTATTTGTGGGTGGTGTATAAGGGAATCTGTAAATTTTTCCCACAAAATGTGCTTTAAGAAAGACCAACTAAGCAAAAAGGTCAGCATTGCATGCTAAAATTTAAAGCTCTAGAATTGAAACTGACATTATCCTGTGACTTAACAAGGACTGGAGTAATTGATCATATTAGTCAATGATCAACAAACAGAATAAAAATGGAACATTGTATGCTCTGAAAAAGTCATAAAATTAATAACATGATGTTGATTTGAGTAGTTTTTGCTGAATCAACAGAATTTTAGAAGAAATTAAAATTTCCATTTAATCCTAACTGAAAAATCTAAAAGAGAGAGTTGTACCCTATGACTGCAAATTCTGCAGGAATTGCTTTGAAATGTATTAAGCGTCGTGTAGGGAAATGATGATTCTGAGCTTCCTTCTGCACATTGATTTTAATGGGATTGGTTAAACCATCAGGACTGATCAGCAAACGTGAGATAAAGCTTGAGTTGGTGGCAGTGCCACTTGGCTCCGGTCCCACAGTTACTCAGACCTGAGAATAGAAGAGTACTCCAGAATTTTTTCCCAGTGTTACTAGTGCAAATATGTTCAATTCTTTTGAATAAAGGGTCAGGTAGGTTAATATTTAATTGAAACTGCCTTGAATATTAATGCCTGGGGATGCCTGCTCAGGAAGACACGTACATCAATGTTTAAATATAGTTCCATTCCAAGAGGCACTGAAGCATGAACTAACCTTTGAGCTTAGTTACTCCACCTGTGTAAGCACTCTAGCACTCTCTTCTTCCCCCTTTATCCCACAGACTGCTGCAGCTGGGACTTTTTATGAATGAAGGTGTAAAATGTAGAATAGCATCTCACAAATGAGTCAGCCATGCTCCTTTGGGCTGGAGGAATGCTAACAGCAGCTGAGCTGTATTGGAAAGACAGTAGCTAGAGGTTAAGTGCCATGAATATTCCCTTTTGCTTGGGTTTCCTTATGCTACACCCAATATACCTTGTTCAGTTTTGGGCTACTTGATTCTAGAAGGGACTTCTTTAACTTGGAAAAAAAAGTCTGTAGTAACAACTAGTTTTCCTCCAGTACTTAGGAGCTAAGGAAGAGCTGTGACCAGGCTTTTCAGACAAGTACAGTGAAATAAATTATCACAACACAACAGAAGCAAGATGACAAGTTTGTACTTTTACATATGAAAAATGTTTTTCCATTATGACATTGGTGAGGTACCGGAGTTTCAGTACCTTCTTTAGATTTTCTGAAGATATTCAAACTTTCACAGCACAGATCTATTTTGAAGTATGAAAATAGCACAGGTGTATTTTGAAGTACAGGGCTGGATTTTTAATATAATTGCTGGTATTTATTGTTTAATTAGGTAATTGCAATCTTCTCTGAGTCTTTTTAATGTTGAAGAGCGATAGATGTGGATATTCCCAATATCTGGAAATTAAACTTCAGTATATACTAGTGTAGATTTTTGTTTTAGCTGTTCATGTTATCACTTTACTGGTTTAGAACATGCCAGTAGGTTTTGGGTGTCCCAGTATATAGCTAAAGCAATGTCCAGAAGGTATAATTCGAGATCATAAAACAGCATACTTTGTACAGACCTCAAAATGTAGATTTTCATAATTTACATGCCCCTTTAATTCTCAATATTATTTTATGTTCTATTGAAGAATAAATATTGATTGCTGTGAGTTTTCTGTAATTGCAAGTCATAAATACTCAAAAACTCTAAAACCATTTAATAAGGAATATTTTCTCAGAAACGGGACAATTTAGGAGAATTGAATTGGAATATTGGAAATATTTTTGGCTGGAAAAATCAGGTTGAGATTGGCTTTTAAATATCATTCGTGTAAGGGTATTCTATGGAGGAACATGTGAACATAGTGGTATTGAGATTCTCATTAGAGCTATAAATGTTACAAAATTAACTTGCTTTTATTCCTTTCACAAGTGAAGACCTATGATTCATAGAAAAGTATTTTCAATAAAAGAACATAGGAAAAGCAATGGTGAGCTTTTATTTGACTCATATTTCCTCTCAGTATAGTAAATTTTGGCTCTTCTTTATGGCTAAGATGACAAGTGCCTTTAAAGACATGTTGTAAATGCTCTGTATCTTTATATAACCTTAATGTAATAATTTCTTAATACTCTTGTAGATGAATAATTACATGATTTATGAAGAATATATTGGGGTCATTTGATAATACAACTTGTTATTAATATAAGAATATTGATACCAACTGGAGAAAGTAATTACCTGGCAACACTTAAGCAGATTCCTTCCAAGCACAGCAAGGCCAGAACACTCTTTCCAGAGGATGTTAATACTGTTTCAGAATTTAGAATGATTTATATCAGAATCTAATAATTGGGTTTGGTTTTTTTTAAATAAAAAGAAAAAAAAGCCCTCATTAAACCCAAATGAGACAGCTTAAGCAGAACATTAAATGAGTAAAACAAAAAAAAATACAGCTAATACTTAAAAGGCATCTAGGCATCTATAATTTTGGGGGAAAAATGTTTTAATCACTCTTAAAGACTAATTTTAAAACACTTAGGTAAAGCTAACATGGTTTATTGAAGTTGTAGTATAGCAGTGAAAGCAATTCCTGTGAAACACCAGATTGTTCAGAGATCTTGTGTGCTCAGAGCTGTAGCATAAGCTAAGATTTGGTGGAAAGAAAGGGGCAGTACAATTCAGGACTCCTGCTCTTCAAAGACTTGCTTTAACTTCTTATGAGCCTTTTGTGCCTTTTCTAGGCAATTTACTTGACTATTATCTTTGGATTTTTGGGAATTGTTTTTAGGCTACAACCTCTAGACCTGTTAAAATATATTCAGGGTATGCAGTCTCCCTATGGCAAAGCTAACTGACATAAAGGAGACTTACCTATTTACTTCTTGCTTTAGCTATTTTTAGTGATTGTTTATATAGGAGGCAAGACAGCCAGGTCCCTCTCCCCTTAGGGAAGACACTTCTGTGTTTTTTAAGTCTTTTAATCCAAGGTATGAAAGGCCCCAGAATTCCTTTTTGTTCATTTTGTGGGTTTTTGGTTTTGTTTTTCTGTTGTCTGTTTTGTTTTAAATTTTCAATTTTTAATGTAATATTATTACTAGGGCTAATGTTGATCATTATGATTACTTTACTTCTTTCAACCATGACAGCCCTAGGGCTGGGCAATAAAAAGAGTGGAGTTACCATTTGATAATTGCTTCCACAGAGACAGTAAATAAGAGCTTAACCCCATCTTTTCTCAAAACCGCTGGTACCTGTTTATCTGATAAAATTATTTGACATTTATCTAGAGACATATAGTAAGCAAAATTGTATAAGCTGTGATAGGGAAGTTGGAAGAAAAGTCCCCTTACTAGGGACTTACTCATTAAAAAAAACAAGAGTCCTTTTTCCTTAAATTAATAGACAGAACAGCTGTTAATCAAGGAGGAAGTCAGTGACAATAGAACTGAAATGATGGACAGTACTTTCTGACACAAACAAAAAGGAATTATTCTTTCTTGTTTCAGTCTATTAAAATCACCCTGGAAAAACTATTTTGGACTTTTGTTTACAAAATAACCCAGCACTAGTATAGAATGAATGGCAGAAAATAGGCAAAATGACATAAAAGGTCTTATGAGATTTTAATTAAATGAAACTAAAGTTGAGAGGAGATTTTTGTTTTTGAACTACACTAAATATTTAAACTTGCATTGAATGAGCTAAAATGTAACCTTTAATGACAAAGAAATATAGCTGTATAAAAAAAATTGCCTTCTGCCTATTGACATAGCTAGATCAATGTTTGATTAGTTCACAGATGGTAATTGAATTAAAGCTTGGAAGTGTAATGGATAGAACATTGATTTTTCCTGTTGCTTAATCAAGAAGCAACAATTTAGATGCTGAGAGAGAAAAAAAAGTTTGCCAGAAAGTATAATTGCTACTAAAACACACATTGTAAGGCAATGACAAAATCAATAGAAGACTGAAGACATGCAAGTCTGGGTACATCTAATTGCTCAAGATTATTCAGTCTAAATTCTGTATTGGCTTTACACTACCTATAAACTTATTGATTTCAGCATGAAATTTGGTCTGGTACCTACGGAACACTCTACTCTTTTTTGTTTTCCTTTTTCACCAGGGGTCTTCCCTTGCTGAAATCAATAGCAGAACTCACATTAAATGTCAATAATGCATGATCATGGAATATTGATACTGAACATCAATAAGAGACATTTGTATGAAAAATGGGAGAAACGACTGAAAAATGGGGATAACAATGGCAGCTATAATGATGAGGCTGTTGCTTTGCTACATTAGTTGCCTGGTTTAAATCCACTTGAAAAAAAAACCCAGTTTGCATACAGAGGCCTATGATAAGGATCAAGACTTGAATAAAGACTCCAGGAAAGCATATCTGTGTATCCTTAACTTCAGTTGTATGAGTAAAGTCAGTAGAAGTAAAATAATGGTTCATTCAAGTATAAAACTAAGGATGTGTAAAAAGATTTTTAGCTTGATCTGTTGAAATATACAAAATATGTAACTACCCAAATATTTAATGCAGATGTCCTTCAAAACATCTTTTGTGTTTTTCTCCACGTGACTGTGAATTTGTAAAGATGTACATTTTGGAGAAGCAGCCTACCATTTGTGCTTTTCTGAACTCATATTTGTTTGAACAAATTCATCATATTTTAATTTTCTTTCTTTTACTGTTCCAGAGAGCTCAACAATTACTGTGTAATGAGAGTCAGGCAGTACTTACAATGTGGTTTTGTTGTCCCCACATGCCTTCCAAAGTCTGTCCAATATCATGATTTTGTATTGCTCCCCAAGTTCCCATTTGGGCTAGTCTGTGCAACTGTCAAACTTTGTAGCTGAGTGACATTTAGAGATGAATACTTCTAATGTTTCCACATAGTGTACTTTGCTTCCCTATTGGAACTATAAAGACACTCCTTTATTATGCTTTAACATATAATCATTACCAAAATGGGCTCCATTTAAACAAAAGTACTTTCAAAATCCAAAGCTTTGATAATTTGCTGAGGCCTCAGTGGCTGAATGCAAATACGCCTGCCTGTCTATTATGCCAGATGTCCCATTAGAGATATGATAGCTCTTTTCAATCTCAGTGATTAATATACTGTGACATCTATAGATGGATGGGAATTGAAGCTGATTCTATGTTAGAGGACACTATCTGGTAATTTAGGGTATGCATCTATCTCTCTATATACATGCACATGCACCTTTTACATATGCAGATGTAAATGGAATTCTAGAAGATGCAAATGGAGTTCTATCAATTTGGCAAAATTTAATTATAATTAGAAATATTTTTAAACCTGTCTTGTTTTTAAACATAGTAATTTTCCTCTAGACATTATCCTGTCTTCACTTTCTAGCCTGCTGAATACCATCTGTACTTATATACATCCCACATTTCATTGAAATGGAAGGCTGCTGGAAGCCTCCAGTCCATGAATGAGGATTTACAAGTTTGAAGGAAAGTATTTTTTCCCAAGAAATGTCACAAGAAATTAACATTTTTATCATGGCCATAGAAAACGAGAGATGTGGACCCTGGCTAGTTGGAGAAAATGCATTATTTTGGGAGATTAAGCAAAATCTTGGTCAATTATATTAACAGCACAGAAGTTTAATGGGATCAAAAGTATTGCTTGATTGGGAAAGCTGCAGATCTCCAAGCAGATCATATCACACACCCAGGATCACAGTAGAAAGTAAGGTGGTTAACTGAAAACCATGTCTTCTCAGATAAGAGAACAAAATGGTTAAGTGAGGTGACTGAGAAAAGTAGAATGCAATTTTCACAACTGAGACATAAAAAGCAGCTCATTGAATGCAGCCCTCTGCCCTTAAAGATATTCATCTGGAGAGGAGAATGTAAGATACATGCTGGACTTGCAAATTTAGGACTGAGTTACTTTGTGAAAAAAATTATTCTGGGAGCAGAGGTTGGTTCAGTTGGACAAATCATAAAAATCACAGAATATGCTGAATTGGAAGGAATCCATCAGGATCATCGAGTTCCAACTCCTGGTGCAGGACATGCCAGGATTCACACCATGTACCTGAGAGCACTGTTCAAACACATCTTGAACTCTTTCAGGCTTGGTGCTGTGACCACTTCCCTGGGGAGCCTTTTGTAATGCCCAACCACCCTCTGTGTGAAGAACTTTTCCTGGTACCCAACTCAGCCTCATGCTTTTGCCCTGGGTCCTGTCTCTGGTCACCAGAGACGAGACATCAGTGCCTGCCCCTCCTCTTCCCCTCACAAGGAAGTTGTCACCGCAGCGAGGTCTCCCCTCAGCCTCCTCTTCTCCAGGCTGAGCCGACCAAGTGACCTCAGGTGCTCCTCATTCCCCTTCCCCTCAAGGCTGTGCCAGCATCCTTGTGGCTCTCCTTTGGCCTCTCCCCTTCAGACTGGTTTTGGGTTAAGTTATATTTGTGAGACTCACTATTACCTGTTAGGTAAGGTTCAGCAATTTTCTGGCTGAAAGTCCTCACTATCTTTCCTGTAAGTGCTCTGACCTCCGGGCTAGAGAGAAGGGTTTGGTTTTGTGAGGTTCTTAAGGAGCAAGGCACCCTTTGATTTCTCTTTCTCACTACAAATATTCCTGGGATTCTGGCATTTATAATGTAGATGCTTATTGATGGAATGAGAAAGAAATAACATTCACATTTTAGTTGTTAATAACAAAATCCTGGTATTTTCCTCACTTACAATGATCAAGATATTAAAACATTAGGGTTTTAATACCTTGATCATTAGGGTAATAATATAGGGTAATAACATTAGGGTAAAAATATATCAAAGGCCAGTTACATAGCACAAGCAGTTAGTCTATGCTCAATAATGTTCTTGTGAAATTAGGTTTTTCAGAATATTTGGGGAATATATATATATTATATAAACTAAGATTGTCCTAAATTCAGAAATCATGATAGAATTAAGTATACAGATATATATATTTTATATAGGGTAGCATCTGCTGTGTACATGCATGCTTATGTATACAAATAGATATCTACAACAATTGCCATAGAACATGTAATGGGCAGTTATTTTGAAGGCCACTTTGAGGTGATACACAGCAACCATAAAGCAACAACACACAGCAGTAATACCTGAGCAGCTTTCCTTGCTCACAATCACCTCAAGAAATCTGCAACCATTTCATGCAAAGTCATGTTAATTACTCCAAATCTGCACTTCAACTACTTCACTTCATGAAGCCTTGATCTCTACCTGGAAATATTGGGGAAGGTAATTTATTTCTGTGTGTTTTCTGTACAGGGCATGAGATTAGGCATCTGTACTTACTTGAATGGTTGCTGCCAAGTGGTCATCACTCTGGACCTTAAGTCTCTTACTCTTTGACCTAAATACAGATACCTAATTATTTCCCTCACCTTTAAAAATTATCCCGCCTGGGGATGAAATCCCATCTGTTAGTTATAATTAGTGGGTACAACGTTATGATTGTTGCTTTATTAACTAAATTTATATTGTTACATTAACTGATTTATATTGTACACTTTTAGCTGCATCCCAGTATATCATTTACATTTCTTGGTTTAGCCACCTAATGGGCTACAGAGTTTAAGGATTTGTCTGTAATAGTTCCCAAATCTCTATTTAGGTCAATGCCCTGATGCTCACTTTCCATTTAGCAGCTATTCACTGTTATGTTTTTTTGGTCCAAACTCATTAGTCTGCATTTATCTGCATTTGTCATCCATAAGCCAGGTGCATTTATTTTTTACATCATTATGTATTGCATTGCTTTTCTTAATTTGTGGTTCTTTCTAAGCACAGCTGATACAATATTATGAACTAATTCCAAACTCACCAAATCACTATAATTCTTTTTACTAATTTGAAGAAAAGAAACACTGAAATTGGTTCCATACAATTTTTACAGCTGTCTATAACTTGGACAGGTATTGGTAAATCACAAGTCTTCATTAATTACTCTATATTCATGAATTATCAGCCATAAATAATCGCTCACATTGCCCTGTCTGATATTTATTGTTCTTTATCTTTAAAAATTTTCTAAAATGATTTTCATCCCATTGCAAAGAGGAAATTGGCATGATCTGTTGAGGCAAGTAAGCATATACCTCAAATATCAATAATCCTATTTCACATACCTTCAGTGCACTTGCTTACCTGAGGGTGAATGGTTTTCTTTCATTAGCACAACCGTATATACAGTGCTTCTAGGATGCATGTGCAAAAATGTGTGAATACTCTATGAATGGCTACACAAATGGACATTGATTTCTTGCCTGCTAATACATAACCTTATCATTAATTTTTTTTATTCAGTTTCAAACTATATAATTCAATTGGATTGTATTTTACTGCTTGGCAAGGTATAGAACTCCTGATTATAAATCAGATACCCCCTTTGGATATCTGCTGGAAGCACAATCTGCTCTATGTAAAACACTTATGTGGGTTTCTATTCATGTTTATCCCTACATTCCACTCAATCTGATCAAACACCACCATAAAAAAACACTGATGGTCTTAAATGCTGCTCTCCTACAGTATTGTACTCTTTAAACTCTGTTGGTTTGTTTGTTGATTTATTTATTTAATCTTTCTCCTTTTCTCACAAGGAGGAAGGTCCTGACTTCTGTTGCCAGGCATAGGTCATTAATTGACTTTATGCTCAACTCCATAGTTTTGGGAAAACATGCAATTTAAAGTGGTTTTTGGATTCTGTATTTAGCACATTCTTAGTGAAGTCTGGCCTGTAAGATTTATTCAGCAATATCTAGTAATTCGCAGCGAGGCAGAGTAACTTGGTAAATGCTGGAAAAAGGAATATATATTTCTCATAAGACAAAGATGGACAGATACACTCAACAATAAAAAGTGTGTATGAAAGTTATCTTTTTATTTACATACTTAAAGATGTTTTCCAAAGCAGTCTTAAAATATCTGCTCACATATTTAGTGCATGAGAACCTATTAATGAAAAATATAACTGTGAAAATTAAATGTATGAATGGGAGAGAGGAAGAGTGCTGTTCTGAGCCATGTCAGGAACATTTTTCCTCCTGGATGAGAAATGTTGTACAGCAGTTCCAAAACTCCTGTAAAGCAACAGAAAGACTTTGGCAGATAGATCAGGTTTGCACAGACTGAAGATCCAAAACTGATCAAAACATGATCATTACTACAGAAGGGCAGCTAACCAAGTAAAAATAAACTCTTAGTAAGTTGATCTGGTCATTGCATTAGCCTCATGTTAGCCTTCCATTACAAGGTGAATGTTAGGTTCTCTTTCTCTACTCATATATTGAAAAATATTGATATTTATTAAAAAAAAATCCCTCATCATCCTTGCATATTCTGAACCCTTTTCTGTTCTTTTTTTCACATCAAATCCCCTCTGATTTTGTTCTACGCATTTTTACTTGGATACTGCATTTGCATAAATAACTTCTTAGGGAAAAATCTAGTGTATTATTTTCAGAGCTTATTTAAGTAGGTATTTTAATATTTATAATACATTTAATCTAGAAGGCAGTTACATCCAAGTATCATGATAAACTGATGTTGATTTAACTGCCCTGAACAAAATGAATAGTATAATTTCTCTTGTTGTTAATATTAACATTACTAAATGCTCTGTATTTTCGGTCTTTTTTTTAATAATGGTTGGCAGAATGTCTTGGTGAAACTGAAGTATCTTTTGAAAACTGAAGCATTAATATTTTTAAAAAATTATTTTCATGTTATATTAGAACTACAATCATTGCAAAGATTTATACTCTCACAAAATATAGTGATGAGATTCCAAAAAAATAGATTTAATAGTTCCCTTTAGAGAATATGAAAATTATTTTAGGAAGAAATAAATGTGAATTATACACAGTGACATCTATAGTATTCATGTGAAAAATGTACAAGCAAATGTGAAATTTATGAAAACCCCCAGTCATTCATTGTTCCTCAAAACTGAATGAAGCCATAAAATTGCTGCTGGAGCATTCTCAGCAGGCTTCAAATGTACTTTCAATTATATAAGATTCATTCACCATCTGTCAAGCCCCATATCTGGTTATTTATCTATATGATGACTCACTGCAGGGTGCTGTAAGTATCACCATTATTTAATCAATACTCTGTCTATTTGCACCCCTCTTGGACAGCTTGTGTCCATATCATTCATTCATTGCCAGCCCACCATCAACATGGCAAAAAAGGCATCTCTGGCTGCTGTCTCATGGCAGCTGCTGCCTTAGGACACATCTGTCCTGCATCCATCCCACCACCGCACCGCTGACTCCATTCCCATTGCAGCACCAGTAACCACAAAGCTGCTCCAGCCCACACTTCTTCCAAAGGAGGAATGGGGTCTTGCCCAGGGAAGTTGCCATCTTGAGGAAAGACAATGATCTGATATAAAGAAAGAGTGAAAAGGTGATAGAGCCTCTCCATGGGAAATATCAACAAGGTCTGGTGCAAGGAAAATTGCATGGAGGTTCCTTATTCCTCATGTAATTCAAGTTGCTCCTTGTGGGAGAGGATTCCTCTTCTCAGTCCTCATGCAGGAGATCATGGAACCAGATACACTCTGTGGAGTGGAAATACCTGAGATTATTAATTAAAAGCTGCCTGCAGTGCTGAAATTTCCTCGGTATGAATGCTGAGTAATTTGCTGTTACCAACATGAGAAGGGCCTGTAGAGAGATTAGAAAGGAAAACCTTGTGAGACAATGTGCAAGAGTTGCAGATACATTTTGAAAAGAAACTTCTGCTACTGTACACCACAATTTCAAATTTTATTAACTCATGTAGTTAAAATTATCACAACAAATCAGCATGTATTACTACAAAGTCATTAGACTGGCTTCAAGTTTATCTATCCTTGCAATCTGGTAGTTGTATGCCATCCCTTTTCCCTAGGAAAGTTGAGGAAGGATCCTCTTTGAAGTCAATTCTGCTCTGTTTGTAAGTTTTATGCAAGTAACCAGTCTGGATGAACTTAATCAAGGGCTTTTATTCTTTGTGATAGGAATCTGTTAAAGAGAAGAGTTTCCATGTGAAATAATTAGTCAGTGGAGAAGATCTCCCAGCTACAGTAGCCTCTCTTGGAAGGTATACTTACAAACTAATTAACTTTCACCAGTGAGGGTGGAAAGAAAGGGAAGTAGTGAAATGTTTCTTTAAGCAGAGTAAAGAAAGGAACATTCATTTGCAACAGATTTCCATTTGGTTAGTTAAATTTTACAGTGGCATAAAATATGGTGTCTAGATTTGTTATTAATTGACTATAGAGTTTCGAAATGTATCAGAAGTGAGGGTCAGATATATAAATGTTAATTTCACTGGCAGAATGAAACAGAATTTAAAGTTTAATGAGAAATGCTTATCTGGAGTGGGAAGAAGGGAAAAGTTATTACAACTTCTAATGGTATAGGTGTACAGGTGTTAAGATTTAACCCTGCTTATGGGAGAGGTTGAAACAATTCTCATCAATAATGCAGAATAATAAGGAGAATGGCATGAAATTCATAGATCACCCTCTGTTTGCACCCAGAGTATCATAAATTATTACTCTCTGACATTAGGTTAATCAGTGTTCACAGAACCCAGGAGAAGATTTTCCAGGTATTTTCCTCTTCTGGCTTGTTTTCTGCCTCCACAGAAGTGTCACCTTGGAATTTGAATGACCTTACTCTTTTCCCTCAGCTCAACACAGAGCATCCACACAGAGCATCCTTCTATCAGTGATGAAGCAACAAAACACCTTTCTTAGTTATTTTAAGTTCAATACTCTAAAGCATAAATGCCTAAAATATAGGAAATGATTAGTATTCTAAGAGGGGATACCGTGAACACAATACTTCACCTTATATAAATAAAGCAGGCAATAAATACAAATGAGGAGATAAGGCTACAGCTAAACTATGCAGAAGAGATGTAAGAGATTAATGCATGCTAATAAATTTCCTTTGAAGTAAGGAACCATAGCCAAGAAAGGAGAATTTGTCCTAATGATATTAGATAGAAAAAATATGGATGAAAATTGCTGGCAAAGATTCTAAATGTGGAAATTCTCATCTGCTTTCAAGCAATTTTTTCCAGAATTATTTGGCCAGCATTAGCCAAGTGCTGGTTAGCCAGGTGCAAACCTGACACACACGAGTGGTCAAAACTGGAAACTGGCCCCCAACTTTGAATATGAACTTCGATACAAGAGCGCATTCACTTAGAAAATCCTCAGAGAAAACTTAGAAAAAATCCTGACATTCTCACTTCAAGCTCCAGCCTAAGACTGATTATCAGGGAGCTTCTCCCTACTGCAAGAAAAGTAGCAATTAAAAGAGGAAAAATAAGTCACCCTAGATGACCAGATGTAACCTAGGCAACTTGAGAAATAAATGAGGAAACACTCACAGAATACACATAATGTGCTTAAGCATTCTTGCAAATACATAAAAATAAAATACTTGTTTCCTTTAAATAAACAGAACAATAAGTTCTGAAGCATGTTGCCTGTTATTGTACAAAACTGGCAAGTAATGGAACATTTTTAATGCTCACGTAAATTAAATAAATATGAATGCAATTGTCTTGAATGAGTTGGGACTTCCTCAGAGTACTCTAAGCAGGCACATTCCTTCTAACTAAGAAACAAATGAAAATGGCCTCTTGCTCAATAATTAATGAAACAGATTAGTTAATCAAGCTGTTATTTCTTTGATTTTGTGGGGTTTTTTTACTTTCATAGCAGAATAAACAGAATCAAAGACTACATTATACTAAAATATTGTCTAATATTTAGTAGATACTTTTCTTTTTGCTATTGTTTGGAGGAGCAATAATCTAAGAAAAATAATTATACACTTTTTTCCTGATTTTGAAAAATGGAACTTTTATTAACTCTTCAAAATGCTTCTAACTGTATGATGTAATCACACTGATGAATTCTAATCGTTAATGTGGTTTTTTTTCATTGCACAGAGAGCTGCAAGCCAAATTATCCATTTTGCAGGCTTTTGCTTTGTGATCCACTAGCCTAGAGCATCAGAAAGAGGTTCTTCGAAACTGTAAATGCTAATAACCTTTCCATGAGTAATCTGTCTGGTCTCTGGTACTTTAGTATTCTGTCAGTCTAGACAAAAGCAGCTAAAGAAAATGAAGTTAAAATCAAATTCTACTCATTTAAATTGGACACTCCCATAGAATTGCCAACATTGGCACTCAGTTGTTCTGGGACCTCCTGCTGCATTTTTGTTCAAAGAGTAAGACTGTTAATTCACAAAGTTTAGTTCTTTAGGCTCTATACTTCAACATGATCAATGTTTGGTGCGTATACTCTATTTAGATAGAAGTCACATTTTACTAAGAAGCTAGCTCTAAAATTTTGTGAGAACTCCATTTTAGAATAGTTTCTTTAAGCAGATGGCTGAGTTGGTTAAAAAATTAGGCTTTCTGAGTCAGTAGACCATTTTTCAGTAAGGATGTAATCCATCGCTTAATATCAGAGTGGTCTAGACATGTCACTCCTTTCTGAAGTTTGACAAAAATCCTGCTAATTTATCAAAAATAGATAATGTGTTGGTTAGACAAGAGTAGAGTCAAAAGAGTAGGGGTTATGTGTTAAAGAGCTGGTGCAAAGTTACCCCTCAGCACACTTGACACTTGGTGAGATTTCTTGGTATTTATTAAATACCAAATGGTGACATTTAGGAAGGCAAAGCCACATAACCTGCTACTAATAAGCTGTCAAGATGCTATTGCCTACATGAGCATAACTAAAATAGCAGCAGATATGTTTATGTATACACGTGCATAAACACACGTACACCAGGAGCTACAAAATCACTAAGCCATGTGCTGGTCCATGTATTGTTTAGCATTTTATTATTCGGTTATCATATTCTGTCTTCAAAAGGTTATAAGGTGTACAACTACTCATCCCCTTTGTCCATTCACACCCCTTGGCTCTGGGATATCTTCTGATACTGATGGGCATACTGGACTTGGATTGTTTTTAGTCACACACCCTTTAGAAAAATGTTCATGGGCAACCCGCTGAAAAATTCTGAAACACTTCAAAATCTGAAATCACCCCTTTTCCTTTTCCTTTTCCTTTTCCTTTTCCTTTTCCTTTTCCTTTTCCTTTTCCTTTTCCTTTTCCTTTTCCTTTTCCTTTTCCTTTTCCTTCTCCCTTCTCCCTTCTCCCTTCTCCCTTCTCTCTTCTCCCTTTCCTTGTCATTTTATATCCGCACTTGCTTTTTCAGGTGTTATGTTGCCAGCCTCTTCTAAAACTCATTTATTTATTGGTATTGTTGCTCTATAGATGTGTGATGTCCACATCTAGGAGCATCAGCAATAGGCATGCAAGGTTTTGACTCTGGGTATTGATAGTTTTCTAAAGAGTTAACTGAGAGGAGACTTGGATTTACTGTTTTTTCTTACCATCAAGGCAGAAAGGATTTGGTAAAAAATAGACCTTGTGCAAAACTGATTTGCTTGAGGTTTCTTTTTCTATTAATTTTCAGTTTAAAACAATTTGGGTTAAAGTTGTTTCTAGCCTGAGAGTGTTACATATTGACCAGAAGGTGTTTATATACAAGAACTAAGCATAGTACCTTGCCAATAAAATGCATCACAGATGATGAGTTCCAGATATCTAATGCATTATTCTTACCCTGGACTATTTTTTAACTGTTTGGAAATATTTGCTTGTAAATCCTGATGATATATATTCTTTACTGATATGATCTACTGCTTGGAATTATTAAGCAGATGCAGTACAAGAATAAATGAATGGGGGAAAAGAGATGTAAAATAAGAATGGGCAGAATGGAATGTTTTTTGATTTTTATTCTAGGGTGAATCAAGTTGCCTTGGGCGCTTTATCAGACATGATCTGCCAATGCCAACTTTTGTAAACCTGGGGACTTTTTGCATATGTATCAGAAAAATAGACTAAAAAACCCCAGGCTTTCCTTCTTTGTCAGTAGCCTACAAATATTAAAAAAACCCCAGTGATTTTTACTGAAAAAGGTAAATATTTTTACTTTAAAAAGGTTAAAAATCGGGTTTCTTTTACTAAAAAGGTAAAAGATAAAAAATTGTCTTTTTTAGGCTTGAAAAAGACAATTGCTAGTTTTTGTATTTGTCAAATTATTAGTGGGAGATTGTAAACAATATCTGATAAGATATTAATTTTTTTGTAGTCCATAAAACAATCAAAGTGTAAACAGATAAGAAGGCTTTCAGGAAATTCTGGGACAGCCTCTGAAGCGTCAGTGACACCTTTGGAGGTGGATGCATAGATCACTTATGCACATACTGGAGAGAAGATCCAGCAGAGTCTAAAAACTGGAAGAGAATGCTCAATTCTATGTACAAGGTGCCAGTTAAAAGATTTGTATCCAGGTCTTTAGGCTGGTAACTCTGTCATTATACCATTTAATGAGCTGCAGACTAATGTTACCAAAGGAAGATGCATGAATGGAGACCCTGGGAGAGACTGGAAGCATATTCAGAAGCAGTGCCATGGCCAGTATGATTAGCTCCCCCTGAATTAATGGCTGGTAGTTCTACTTGGATGTCAGTGATTCCTAGAGACAAGTAGTAAATCAGTGTCATGAAGTTTCAGAAGTCTCTAGTATGCCTAAAAGTAGCTTTTGGGATGAATCATCAGGCAGTAGAAATCAAACATAGGGAATTCACACTTTGCAAATGACATTAAAAGCAATACATAATTACACAAGATTTCTAGCTGTGCTGTAACATTACTTATTTGCTACCATCACCCTAAATTTAAAAGTTGACCATCAAAACCAAGTGAGATAGAACAGACATAAAATGAAGCCACAAGAATAATTTATCCCAATCTTAATTGCAATGATTTATCATTGTCCAGTGGGCATTGCAAAAAAATTAACAAATCTTGCAGAAAGATTAATCGGTATCCAGTAATAAACCCAGTTTCCACATGATACATAAAATTAAACATAAAGTTTCCTTATGAGACTTGGATTATTATTTAAATACTTGAATTATTATCACTTTAGTTTTTCTATTCTGCAGAATTTCCATTTTTGCTTTAGCTTTAAATGAAATCTCATTTGTGCAGAATTGTCTTGTCAGCCTCCAGAGCCATGAAACATGCAGTGCTCAGTGCTGCTTTGTGAGGAGCTTGGCCTGCAGCATTCTCATACCTTGCTCCTCTCACCAGGAGAAGCCAGGAACCTGATGAGGTCCCATATGGATCTGTCTGATTCACTCCACCAGCTCTTTCCTGAGGGGTTCAGAGTCCCACCACTTGTGAGTGCAATCCTGTTGTGACAGGCAGCCGCTAAGTGCTGCTGGAGTCATGTGAGCCAGCTGGTGCTGAGTGACAGTGCTGTGGTGGGAAGCTGCTGGGACACATCCAGTGAGGGCAGCTGCACTGGGAGCTGCAGGTTCAGCTCCAGGTGTGGGAGCCCAAGTGCTGACACTTTGCAGACCAAGGGCCCAGGGACCTGTGGCCCAGCCAGGTGACAGCAGGAGCCAAGGATGCCAGACTTTTGCCCCCTTAGGCTGAAGTCATAAAATCCCAGGTTTTTCTTTTTTTGGGGCTCCTGCCTCAGAGGCACCAACTCAAGCTGTTACTCAATTGTTGCACCAAGATTAAAGGATAAAGACATTTGAGACTCTGCTATGAGAAGTCTAGGACTGAGCTGGTAAGGAAACCTGGTCTGTGTGTCAGGTGGGGTGAGTGTGACTGCCAGAGTGTCTCCTGGGTGGTTGAACAGGGAAGCTCCCCTAACAGCGCTCAGGGCTCTTAAAGACATCAATGCAGAAACCAGTTGGGTGTCCTATGATGGAAAGCATCTCGTGATGAACCCAAACTCCTGAGAGATGAAGTGAAACATCCACTATGACAATTCAGTTATTTATATCTTATCCAAAAATTACTTTGAGCATAAACAAGTGACTCATAACTTTGAATGGGGATCTGTCTGTGTTTAGCATATATAGACCTGAAATGTTTTTTGAAAACAAACTTTGTGTAATTCTTTTTTTTCAAAATATTATATTAGTAAGCCCACATTTTAAAATGCTGACCTTTGCTTGAAACTATCACAGTAAGTCATAAATACCAAGTGGGTTTGTGCCTTTCTTGTTCAGAAGACCTAGTTATCTTCCAGGTTTGTGCATAGCATGCTAGGCATGTATGGCAGGTGAGTGCAGTATCTTGCAATCATGAAGGGCTTCTCATCATGTTTTCCTTGCTGGAGTTACAAGGAAGCCCGTGAGACTTCCTAGAAGGGTGGAGTTGAGAAAAAGGGAGGTCAATTTATGGAGTTTAGGGAATACAGAAAACTGGGCCCTCCTAACTTAGAGGAGCTTCTTTCTCAAGTAGGTAATGACTTATCATGTCACCATAGGAGTAGCCACTTTATAACTGCAAGATAAGGGGAAGTATTTCTCCTTCTCACAGATTGAACTGGCAAATAATGGATGTTTGTATGACATGATAAATGTCACATTTAATCCCTTTGGCAAAACACAGCGTCTAACAAGAAACATCCATTAACTGCTCTTCCTACCCTCAGGTAATTTCTTTCTGATGTCTTTAATTAGACTTTTAAAAATGGACTCATCTTATTGCATGACATTTTCTCCAAAATTCCTGTGTGAATAGAATTTTATCAAATGCTTGAAGGTATTTCATCTTTGAAGCTTAATCAATAAAACAAATAGGTATATTAGGGGAATGCAAATAAAATTAGACAGAATTACATAAACAATAATCAACATGCTTCTTAAAAGAGGATCTTATGTTTAGGTATGAGAAAGGGTTTTGCAAAAGTTATCAGATGACCATATGAGTCATTCATTTCGATGTGTGGGCTGAGATCTGGCGGGTGACTAAGTTGCTTGTTTATGTGCTTAGGTACTTTATTTTTGGAATCCTCAAGTGTTATCTATACTAGAAAAATTGCTCAAAGTTATAGTGTATAGCTTCTAGTAATGAAGTAGCTGAGAACCTGTGCATAGACAAATACGGTAGAGTTGATGACTGTCAGCATCCTGATTGTGTCATATTATTAATTCCCCCCTCTTTTTCTCTGGATGTGAGTTTTTTGAAATGATGGAATAATTGGTTTGAGTTAAAAATAAAATATCACATAAAACAATCACAAAAAGTACAACAATAAGCAAGAAAATACTAAACTACAAATGACACACTACAATAAAATGATAAACTGCAAGGCTGGCTTTTCATTCAGTGTTTTATGGATGTGCTGAGACTTTATAGTGTCTCCTGCTGTTAACAGCTCTTGGGCTAATTAGCAGATGCTTAAAATCTCTAAAGATTTGGCCCAGAATTGCTAATTACCTCCTCTATAGCCCAGACTGAAGAGAGGCTGTAAATACGAGGTATTTGCCATGTACCTTTCAGGCATGCACTCACTCATAAGAAAAATCATGTGAGGTTTTCTGAAACTCCAATTTTTGATTGCCTCAGAATGCTTTTTTTTTTTTTTTAAAGAGGTTAAGATCTAGTCACATTCTTGCATCTGATCTCTCACATTTCAAGAGAAACCTGATGAACCTGTTAGCAGTGATACTAGCTTTTAAGTGAATAAAATCTTCAAGAGAAATGATTGACAGTCATGGAAACAGCACGCATGCATATAAAGAGCAAAGCTGCTCATTGTGTTAAATAGTGTCCATGTAATGTTCATGTCATTTAACACGAACATATTTAAATCCCAGAAAAACTAACCGAGCAAAGCTCCTCCTTTAAAATGGAAACATCAGAAAGCGACTTCCTTAGCTACTAGGCTGATACTTTGTTTGGAGATGACTGGGACTTTATAAGGCTATATTTCTGCATTTAAAAAATGCATCACAAAGCACTGACAACTGACTCATCTTTGAGAAAAAAAATCTTTCTCAACAACCTACATTTTAGGGATGTATCTACAAACAGGTACTTCTGTGTGAACATATGTATAGTACAGGAGAAACACTGCCATGGTTTGAATTTCTGTGCCCAGTTTAATAATTTTCCCCCCTACTTTAATAACTTTGTGTAATGAACAGAAACACCTACCTTCAGTAAAGCTAATTTTTCTCATACTGTTATTAAATAATCATGGCTTGTGTAAGGCTCTGATAGATTTTTTTAATCTCCAGTGCTTTTTACAGAATAAGTTATTCTTGTTAGCTCAGCTTAACAAAACAACTGTCAAAACTGGGCCCATGTTGCTTAGAACTCCATTAGTCATGGTGACAAAACACTTATATCTATCTATTCTTAGTTCAGTCCCACACTATTTAACATCTCAAGGCCTAAAAAACTCCTAAGAGCATAGAGTGGTTGTACATGCCAGAGGTAAGTGTTCCAAAGGTCCCTTGAAGGAAAGGATCATATCAGTACAATTAGAAGCAAATTCTGGTGAGAGCATTTTGAAGATTTTCCTGCAAGGAATGTTGAGCCTCTCACAGGATCACCTGCCCATTAGAGTTGCATGTAGTAGTAATACCCACATAATGGATGTGACTTCTTTTACCAGCACAGAGCTAAAATCTGTCCCTGCCTGTGCTGCATTCAGCTAGGATAAAGATGCTTTTCTTCATAGGAGTTGGTATGAGCCAAAGTTTTGAATCTGTGCTGTACACAGTATTGATAACACAGGGGTGTTACTGCTGAGCAGTGCAGATTCAAGAACTTCTCTGCTTCTCACACTGCCCCACCAGCAAGGAGGCTGGAGGCACTCAAGGAGGTGGGAGGGGACACAGCTGGGACAGCTGGGACCCCAGCTGCCCAAAAGGATATTCTGTAGCATGTGGTGCACTGGTCAGTATATAAAGCTGGGGGAAGAGAAGGACGGGGGGCACATTTCCTGGGGATTGCTGAACACCGGGCTGCCCGTCAGTGAGACAGAGTGAATGAATTCCTTGTTCTGTTTTGCTTGTGAATGCAGCTTTTGCTTTACCCTATCTGTCCTTATCTCTACCCAGAAATTTTATGACTTTTACTCTTTCTGTTCTCTCCCCACCCCATTCACTCTCAGGGGTGAGTGAATGAGTACCAGTGAGGGTCTTGTTTGCCACCTTGGGTTGTACTATTACATTAACCTAATGGTTTAATTTTGTTTGGAGTACTCTTAATGTGCAATTTTAGGACTTCAAGTGCTGTTCAAAACAAGAAGTGTTAGCCTTTGATGGCCATGTATGTTTTAGGAAACATAAGAGTAAGTGGCTAGGAAATTCATTTTATTAATCAGTAGCTGACTATTAAAATTTTCTTCAGAATAAAGATATGAACTGCTAAAACCCTTTTCACTTTATTAACTGTCTTTGTATTTTTAACATCTAATCATCCTAATAAATCTTGAAGATGTTACACATATATTTATTTCTTTGGGAATTTTTATGCATGTCTTGTCAGTAAGCTGAAACCATTCCTGATTAATTTGATGCACTTAAAAACATACTAGGAATAATGAGTAAGAAGCACATAAAATCACAAACCTTAACAAGAATCAGGTGGCATTCTATAGTGCATTTTATGTCTGATATTTATCAACTGGCTCAACTTTTCTACTGCACTTTATCCTGATATAAAAGGGTACTGCTCATAATTAGTGACATGACACTGCTGTCTTTATAGTTTCATTGTTGCACAGAAATAAAATAATTTTTGCCTGGGATTCAGAGTCTATATTTTTCCAGACAAAGATGCAGGCCATTCAAATGCAGGAATGGGTGCAAAAACTACAGTAGCTAAAGGGATCTTTCACTTATAGGACAAAATGTGGGGTTTTGCCAGAAAAGAGGAATGAAAGATCTTGTGGCTTTAGATGCCGCATTTAATTCACAGTTGTGTGCTTATGAGAAAAAAAACAGTTTGACGAGAGAAAGAAAAGTTGAGAAACTATATATCCATCCATTAGTATCTTCCTTATTGACACACTGCTATAATGTTTGCATATACAAGCATTTTCTGAGAACACCAAATTGAATATGTTCTATGTTGGTTCAATCATGGTTTCTGTCACAGTTGCAGTAGTATTGAATAAGATCATAGGTTTTGCACAAGGAAAGTGCTAATTTAGATTCTAAGGGACATTAAAACCCTTATCATTTAGAAAGAAGAAACAGTTTTGGCTCCAGAGAAGCTGTGACTTCTCTGGTTGCTACCATGTTTGATGGATTTATTTGGTATTTGTACTTAGGTTGTATTTAAATGTTTGATATTTTAAAAATGTTTTAATTGCTTTAACTTTGTGGAGTATATGTAGAAGACATTAAATGTCCGGAAAGATGAAAACAACCATCAAAATAGGTATTTGAAATGAACAATATAAATTTACTGTCAGCATTTAGGATTCTGCTTGCTCAGAATTTGCTTATATGGAGAATTTCAACATTAAGCAAGATAAATTATGTCAAAATAAATCTGTCATTCTCTGTCATGCTGTTTTCTTGTTTGAATTGTTATTGTAGAGTGTCAGTCATCAATGTGAAATATGTGAAAATTTATGGATCAAAAATGTTCTGTGAATTCTAGTTATTCAGCTAGCAGGCATATTTCTTTGTGTTTTGTAATTTAAATACAGAATCGTGTGTGACCCGTGGCACAACTCAGTGCATTGATCAATGCATAACGAAGCCTACCGAAAATGTGGACTGAGTAACAAGCAGTAGCAGAGATGGAAACTGTAGCTAGTATGTAAGAAAATATTTGAATGTTTCTTCCTAGTTTACAATATTTTGAAGCAGAAATAAAATTTCTTTACTATTTACATATATATACAAAGTCCCTGAGAAAGGACAAACTTGAAACAGACACAAATGTTGGAAATGAAGGCACTGCCATTTCCCACACATTCCTGGAAACTCTTTACATTAACAGTTTGGTTTTTTCCTGTCCTTTGTCTACTTATATTTTTTTATTTAATATATTTCTCATTACAACAAATAGATGGATCAGAACTCACATCAGAGTTTCTTCAGAAATGTATACAAAGATCTTTGAATGGATTTAAAATAGAATAGAAGGGAGTGTAACGTGGAAAATATTAAGAACAATGTAAAAACAAAGTATGAAAATACATTCATGAAAATGTAAAAAGAGTAAAGAGGCACCATTGTTTGTGACTGTCTTAAGATTTGAGTTCTCTTTTGAAAGTTGAGCACTTAAAGAAGGGATCATTCTCTAACTCTGATCTAGTTAAACTGAAGTAATTAATTGCAACTGAACCACAGAAAACCCAATGTTTTATTTTATTTGCTCTCTAGTCAAACTCCCACAGAGCTTCTCTCTTTTTATTTTTCTCTTAAGGGGAAATGAATAAACGCCTAACTTATGTGTTTCTCTCTCTCCCTGATAGAATAGGAATAGAAATGTTACAGCCATAAGAGTCTGGCTGCACTAAGCCTAACAGGTGCCCTAAGGGGTGTTTATGAAAGCAGGAGCATATCAGGGTATCAGTAGCTGACCATAAAGGGTAGCAAAATCAGACAAAGAAGGCAGGGTAATGAACATACCTATGCAGTGGTAAATCATGTCTGCTTCCTACTACCATAGATGCCTAAAGATTTTGCAGCTTGTTATATATATTTCATACATTTGTTGCCTTGTAGATTTTTAATATATAGTTGTCTGGTTTCTAGTACTTTTCCTGCCCTTTCTTACAATAAGCTAACCCTTACTACCATAATTTTTAAATTCTGTTGAGTCTTATGCCTAAGGAAATAATTTTTGACAAGGAAATTTTGTTTTGCACCAGAACTTAAGAGACATAATAAGAAATGGGGCAAAGAAAACCCTGGACTAACTCTGAGGGTCTGACCTGAGGGTGAGTTACTGCAGTAACTGATCTCCTATTGGATGTACCTGCCAGATATATTAGTTAATTAGCCTTATAAAACTTGTAGAAATCCTTTATCTTGTGTGCATATAGCCATATTTGTGGACCTGAAAACTTTCATTAAAAAGTTTGCTTTTTATGTTATCTTAATACCATTTGGAATTTTTAGTGTTATTTTTAGAAAAGATTTTATGTTTTCTTATCCTTTGTCCTGCAAAAGTGATACTCCAGTGAATGTCAAGTCATGGGTAGCTTTATAAGGGAAGATAAATCCATTTGCAAAGGGAAAAGACAAGATAGACATTACTTTAGATTCTACCCTGAAGATAAAGCTTTAAAATATTTTTTCAAAGCATTTGAACTGTTCTGACAACTTGCAATACATTTTTAATTTTTTTAACACTTTTATTCATGTTAGAAATTTTTTATAAATGCTATTATTTACTTTTTGTTTTTTTCTGAAAAGTTAGTTCTAATTATACTGATTTCTTCTGATTGAAATATCTAAACAATGAGTGAAAAAATTTCTTTGGTCAGTCTAAAGCACAGTGCTTTACAATGAGTACTGTTGTGCTGTTTGGTGGCTACTGTTTCTGCTTGCATAGAGCAAAACAAGGACAATCTCTAAGTGTAAAAATTTCAGTTTTGTCTGCTAATAAACCATTTTTTAAATGCATTTTTTTTCCTCTGGCAAATATCCCACCTAGAGATATTACCTTGTAGAGAAATAAAAAACATTAAGATAATTCATAGTTTAAATATAAACAGATTAGTAATAAACAAAACACAAATAGATTCATTTACTCTGGGAAGCTCATGGAAAAATGGACAAAATTGCCTAGAAAGATGTAGGAAATGTCTGTGACTTTCTGTGTGAATGAGCTAAAACCAGTAGCAATTCAGTGAGAAAATGTCTGACTGTCCATGAGAGTAGCTGTTTGGAGCAATATTTTTTTCAAGAAAGAAGTCTAAGAGTTGTTCAATGGGAAGCCAGAGCTTCTGCTGCCCAAAGAACTGGTGAGAGGCACAGAACAAAGGCAGGATATGAGGCGTGAAACACCATGTGATGGAAGCCAACAGGACAAGAAACAGAGATAGATCTTTGTTTTATTGGAGGCTGAGGTGGAACTTTAGAGATGATTTGTTATATGCTGATTGAACACTATTTCTTTTTCCCTCACACTGTTTGGTTTTTGTTTTTTTCTTCAAGGAACCACAGAGTTCAAAGCATTTTTAGTCCACCTGCATTTAATGGCAAAAAGTTTAAGGAGATATGTTGGGGATGGCAGAAGAGCAAAAAAAGATACTAAGTAGAACTTTTCCTCCCCAGACATAACTGGAAACATTCCAGTCTGTGTCAAACCAGAAGCAGCCTTCATTCTTTTTGCGCAGTTACCAAATGAGGAAAACAAGTTTAATCAAAACTTCTTTTCGACTCATCACTGGGACTTGTTTTTACAGTTGTATACAGAAATTCTTAGATTGTCCCCTCGTACCTGAGAATGTGCTTCCCACAAGGGGCCTTTTCAGTCTCCAGATGACATCCTGGCCTGTGTCAGGAATAGTGCAGGCAGCAGGAGCAGGGCAGGGACTCTTGCCTGATACTCAGCACTGCTGAGGCCACACCTGGAGTACTGTGTCCAGTTCAGGAAGGACATCGAGGCCCTGAGGCACGTCCACAGAAAAGCAACTAAGCTTGTGAAGGGTAGGGAGCACAAGTCCTATACGGAGAAGCTGTGGGAGCTGGGATTGTTTAGCTCAGAGAACAGGAGGCTCAGGGGAGACCTGGTCACTCCCTACAGCTGCCTGAAAGGAGGGAGCAGCCAGGTGGGGTCAGTCCCTTCTCCCAGACAGCCACTGACAGGGTGAGAGGACACAGTCCTAACCTGAGCCAGAGTAGGTTTAATTTGGCCATTAGGAAGAAATGTCATAGAAAGCATGATTAGGTGTTGGAATGCACTGCCCAGGGAGGTACTGGAATCCAGGAGGTGTTTAAATCCAGGTTGTGGCATTCAGTGTCATAGTATAATTGCCATGGTGCTATATGGTTGAAATTTGGACTTCATGATCTCAGAAACCTTTTCCAACCTCACAGACTCAGTGATTTTGTGATAGAAGAGTTCCTTAAGGTCTTCTTGTCTGGAGCAAAATTTAATAAATCTCTTAAAATCTGGAACCCCAGGTCTGGAAAATGGGGTTACTTTTACTATCTTCAAACTTATATCTGTGGCAATAAGGGACATTTCCCAGTAGGCACATTCTAAATCCTTAGGTAGCGATGAGTAATTTACTGTTATACAAAATGTACTGTTAAATTTCCTGTGATGTGTCTTTTCTATCACTTTAGTTTGGATCTTAATGAAAATGGAACTTGGAGTGCTTCCATCCAAATCTGGATCATTAATTCTGTTTGTGTGATGGTTTATGCTCCAGCTCATCTTTTTTTTTCTTTTTGTCTAGTGTTGTTTCTTGTGGCAGTAAAACATAGGTTTGAGTGGAGCTTGGCTTGTATTTGAACTCTGTCCCAAATCTGTATTACAATTGCATGTGGGTGCTCTTCCATAGTTGCCCCAGCACAGATGATGTCTTACTTTACTCTTTCTGACATATTCAAATACTGCTTTAGCATTTTTCACTTTTTCTTCTTTCCTTAGTTTCACAAAGATAAGAAAAAACCCCAAAGCAAATAAAAAACAAACAAACAAACAAACAAAAACAAAAGGAAAAAAGGGAGAAAAAGCAAAATAACTGCAAGATAGTTATAATCTACTGCAGGATGAATAGCTTGATTGTTAAAAAGACTGTAAAGTAGGAATACCAAATCATCTGTGATTGTGTCTGTGCAGACCAGTATAAAATACTGGGGTTATGTCTAAAACATAGGACCTTCTATAAAGCTAAAGGATCTTCCATAAAGCTAAAGATATTAAGAGCAACAGAGACAATATCTTTATTATAAAATCCCAACATAATTTAATAGCAACATGGATTTGGCGGTGCTCCATGCCCTGGGCCATCCCGGGGCTGTCCCTGCCGGGCAGTGCAGGGCTGGGCTGCGCTCTCCGGCCTCTCCTGCAGCCCCTCGGCTCCAGCTGCGCTCGCTCTTGGCCAGGTGCAGACACAGGAGCAGCCCCCTGCCCGTGGCCACCTCTGCAGAGCACTGAAGTACCTGCAGCCATGCCCCCCTGGGCTGGGCCGGCACAGGAGCAGCGGGAGGGCTGCCACTGTCATATTTCCTGAAAAATCCCTTCACCAGGATTTCTTCTCCTGGGAAGATGAGAAGCCTCGGAGAAAAACAATATTATCTCATTTGCTTCTCCCTGCTTTGCTGCTTTGGAATGTGGCTGGAGATTGTTTACCAACAGGTGCATGTTTGATTGGTTTCATGTGAATTGTTTTTACTTAATGACCAATCACCATCAGCTGTGTTGGACTCTGAGGAGTCAGTCACAAGTTTTTAATTTTCATTCTTGTTAAGCCTTTTGTCTGTATCCTTTCTCTTTTCTTTAGTATAGTCTTAGTATAGCCTTCTATCATATCATCATATCCTATCATATAATATATCATATCCTATCCTATCATATAATAATAAATTAACCTTCTAAGATCATGGAGTCAGATTCTCACATCTCTCACCTTGTCCTGAGGACCCCTGCAAATACCACAGAGGGCAGAACCAGTGACCATCCGGGCCTCACAGGGAGCTCTGGGTGTGCCTAAGGGCAAATGAAGCAGCAGCATGGTGGCCAAGACTCGGATGTGGGACCAGGCCGGTGTCCGGAGCGCTGTCAGGCAGTGCCAGGGTCCCATGTGTGGTTCTGGCCCCACCGCTGAGGAATCGCAGCCCCTGCCTCAGACCCAGTCAGAAAGCAATGAAGTGAGCCCAGAGGGAGGGCACCTTTCCAGTCAGTCTCTCTTGGGCATGGCTGCAAAACAGCCCTGCTGCTTCTTCCTCTGCCTGTGCTTGGGGTGTGCTGAGGGCAGAGCCAGCCAGGTTGTGCTCTGTGCTCCAAAGCCTGTGGAGAGCGGGCATGAAAAGTGCTGCGTGCACAACAGAGAGTTTGCTGTGTTTCCTCTGTCCAAGAAAAATTGAAAAATTCTTTTTTTAAAGGACTATAATTTGGTAAGGGTACCTACACCAAAGTGATTTGCAAAATGTTTTATGAGCATCTCAATGCTTAACAAAGCCTGTTAAGACTTAGTCATTACTAGATACTTATATAAAGTGCTTTGGTTTATTTATTTTATCCTTTCAGCAAGACTGATGTTTGTTAGCATATTTTTAGCTAAAAATAGCAGCCATGATATTTTTCTATCACTGTCCAAGGCAGTAATAGTTTGGTGATATACATAATATATTTTGCTACTGGTAAATATAAGAGGTTTTAAATTTAACATTGCTTTCCATCAGATGTCATCTGAATGCAATATACTGTCCCCATCCTCTCCCCCCACATTGGTTCATAGGACAAAGGTTCAGCTGATTCAACTGAATAACAGTACATTTTATTTTTAGCTCCTGCACTAGTCTTCCATACTAAGATGTCAGTGAA
Organism: Zonotrichia leucophrys gambelii; assembly: GCF_028769735.1. Taxonomy (NCBI): domain Eukaryota; kingdom Metazoa; phylum Chordata; class Aves; order Passeriformes; family Passerellidae; genus Zonotrichia; species Zonotrichia leucophrys. The sequence goes on along the minus strand of NC_088173.1, from coordinate 18,628,075 downwards.
CTGAAAGGACAGAGGTAAAGGCTCTATGATAAGGGTGAAGTCATATTTTTCTCAGGGGAAAAACAGCAATATAACCCTGCCTCACAATGCTTTAATTTACCTTTCAGCACGTGGTTTCATTCTCTTTTCCTTTTTAATAATTCTAAGAGACAACCCACCCAAAACTGTTAATTTTCAGCAGTGTTTCTAATGGAAAAATATTTGTCAATAACAAAAAAGGGATAGTGAAATGTGTTTCATTTACATACACACAAACATTTTTGAGTTTTGATCCAACATTTTTAGCTAAAAGAGGGCAGGAAGACCTCCTAGATGAAACAGTATTTGTTAACACTCTGAAGAATCAGTTTAAAAATTAATGCCAAACTTTTGGTTTTGTTTAATTGGGTTCTTAAGTTGATATTACATTGCAATTTAAAATCCAACAATGAAAAACTTGTATGTCTTGTCAAAACTTGTATATCTTTCTTGACTGAAAAGGTCTTTGTACATTAGTACAGGACTGCATCATTTAAATTGCTTCCACATTTAGAAGGAGATAAAAAACACAGACAATGTGGATATATCTTTCCTTCTTTTCTTCCTCCAAGTTTGTGTACCTTATAAAAGACTATTATGATTCAGGAGTTGGATTTCCTTCTTGGCTGATTTCATCCCTTCACAAAGGTGGTCACAGTCTCCCACAATAATTTTATAGTTAGCACATTTGCCTAGAATATGAGTGTGAAAAATTTAACAGCTCCTTTTTCAGAAATGGATCCAAATCCACATCCTAGGTCTTTTGGGACCTGCTCCCAGGCAGTGTTGCAGCACTGACCAGGAAGGGCAGTGCAGAATCCTGGCTCTTGCCAGAGACAATGAGTGAAGTTCACATTAACTCTGTTAATGAGTTACATGGTAACACACAGCCAGTGTTGCTAGTAAAACATGTTTCATTATCAGTGTCTGATGTACAAAGGCCCACATCAAGTTGATCTTCACTGAGGAGGTGAAGGGCTGTGCATAGATAGGCAGTTTGGCTTTTTTCATTGCAAAGCTATATTCAATTATGATTTTTCAATTTTCTTTTAAAAATACTTCATCGTTTTCCCCTAAGAAATATCCTTATACATGAAGACAGCAGTACAAAGTAGGGAAAATTTCCTAGGTATCATGACCTTAATCTTTCCCTCAAGTACTATAATCCACAAGTCCCTGCTCTTTTATCTGGACTAGTATTGTATATCCTGATTGCTTCCTTTGTATTCTTATTATCCAAGCAGCATTTCTTTTCAGCTTCTATCTACTTTCAGTTTCCATTAGAGCTCTGAGATTCATTCTCACTCCTCTATGTCCTACAGATTGTCCTTAGGCCACCTCATCTGCTCCCATTCACAGACGGTGTCACCAAAACCACCCCTGAACTGACACCTTCTCGATCTTCACATCTCACTTCACCTTTTGCTGTCAGTCTGCTTTCTGTCACTTTCTGTGCTGCTGCCAACTCAGATTCAGACTGGCAAAGTCATGTTTATGCTCCAAAGCCCTGCACATCTCCAGTGAAATGTGATTTGAGGGGCAGATTACCTCTCCTCCATCCCTTTTGATGATAAACATACAGCCAGTAGTGCAAGAGCAATGACAGTCTTTTCTTTCCTACAGAAGAACCTGCAAAATACATAGGCAAGGTTCAGTTGTGCTACACAGGAAGCTTCAAGCTGAACAGTCAAGATGGAAAGACGCTTTGTCTGTGAAAAGCATTGCTGATTTCAGGATCCCTTAGTGGAAATCCAGGTGCTCTGCTATTGAGGAAATGATTTCATCCAGGCACAGCTTTTTTGAGACCATTGGTGCTTCTTGACAGGTCATAATTTATTTCTTGGTCATTATGTTCACTTAGTCCTTGCAAGGGAATGATAGCAGGGCCTGCCATTATCACCAGGTAGATAATGTCAGTTCTAATATCAAAGGCTAAACAATATTGCAAGCAGCAGTGAGGAAGATTGCTGCGTGCTGCATTTTTATTGCAGATACTGTATCATTGTAATGTATACATGAGGGCTCCCTGTGCCCTTCAATTGATCAAATTATGACATACAGAACTGTTGAAATAATTATGAGTTGAGAATACAAGCATAAAGATCCTCCAGAATTGACTATATTTCTGCATAATTTAAATGCTCATGTCAGCAAATATCATTGATTGCAATTGATAGTGTGCTATGATCCTGTTCCATTGAACAGGCAGAGATACTAGCAAAAAATGTTTGGTTTTTAATAGAAAGGGACTGGAAATGTATTTCATGTTCTCACTTAGTCTTCTTACTTATAATTTGACTTTGTACATATATTATTAAAAGGTAAGTATTGATACCCAGGACACTTCTGAAGAATGTATAAATAAAACAATTGTTTAAAATTTCTTTAGCTTTCTAAATGTGATTGGTCAATAGAAAAGCGAATTAGCTCTCTGTATCTTGCCTGGTGAATGATGTTCCTTGCAATAATGCTTATACCTGGAAAGTCACTGGCCATCCTTGGCTACATGATAAATCATAGCACAGATTTATTTTTTCTCTGTAGCCTTAGAAGATATAATGGTTAGGACACAATTTTGCTTTCTTTAAAACAGCCTAGTATAAGACTGACTATAAGCCATTCTTAATTCATGTCATCCTGTGACCATAAAGAGATTCAAGTTATTAAAAGACTTAAAGATATTCTTCTAAAATATCCCTTCTAGTTTCTTCACCTTCTTTGTCTTCCTCAACATTGCTGCTCTGATTCTCTGAATCTGAATTTTTTGTATGATTTTCCGCCTTGTTCCAGTGCTGCTCCCAGTGAAGTCAGAAATGACCTAGTATGCATACACTCACTATCTAGAAATTTATTAAAGATCTATTAAATACTTTTTTCTACATAGGTAAAGATATTCACATGCTCTGTATTCAATAGGCAGACTTTTCTTCTGTAGGAGTGTAGTTAAAGTTTAAGCATAATTCCCCATTTCTTTCCTTAAAATGAACTTATTACCTATGGAAGATTTTGTGGCTTAAAACTTGAAATAACTGAGGATTAGCTGCTTTTATCAAATTGGGAAGAAAATTTGCTGAGTTTCATTTAGTTTGTTTTGGTTTTTTGTTTTGTTTTCAGTTTTTGTTTGTTGTTTTTGTCTGTTTGCTTGGCGTTGGTTTTTTGAATACTAAACACTTTTTTTTCCTCAACGTGAAGTAATGCAGCAAGAGTCATTGTCTTTTCAGTGCTTCATCCTGTTTTTCAATGCGGACTGGGGAGAAAATATCTGTCTTCAGGTTTTGTTCAAGTGGGGGAAGGCAATGGAAGAAAAAAAGAGCCGCAAAGTGTGTTTCCAGTTATTACACAAAATCACCTTGTTTTTCCCTATTCCCTCTGTTATTGAGATGAACATGTGCTAATTCCAATAGCTGACCTTCTGCCCCTGTTGTTTAGCTCTGGAAAAGTTCTTACCCACAAAGCACAGGACTGCCCTCCCCTCCCCGTGCAGTGCTGCTATACCAGGCAATTAGCTGCTGATTCGGCCTTGAATGCCAAGCTGGAAATGACATGACAATTTCAATAACATTTCACTCAAAGTTCAATGCTACTCAGCTCAACCCTTTTCAAAACACATTAGGCTTTTTTAAAAGAGAATAAAGAAAATGCTTTTCTTAATTAGCTCTTCTTGACTCCTGAGAGGGAGGGGTCCTTTGTCGTTAAGCCATGAAACTCTAACCTGTGGTCTTTTCTGTTCGATTTAAGAACTATCTGTGATTTTCTGTATATCACATGAATAGTGACTGTACAAATAATAGAGTTTGAAAGTACTCAGTTGGCTTAAAAAACCCCATACTTCCAAAAGTTGTACAATAATTTTCAAGAGGATGTTTCTAGACCATCTTTATGCCACAGTCTAGATGCAGTCCAGCTTCTAAAAGTACTTAGGCAAAATTTCTAAGACACTAAAAAATATGGTCTTATTGTAATTTTTCAGCATCAGTTAGATCCAGAATAAGTTTCTGTTACCTTGATGGTTCAGATCTAGTTTCTTTGTGCATAACATGCATATTTGCCAGTTCTGTAAGGTACTAAAAAGAAATTGAAATCATTAGTGCAAGGACATGGAACTCCACTCAATGGTGCATTCATGATGCTTGTGACTAGGCAGTGCTTTTCAAACACTCCCTGCAAAAGACAATTACAGGTGCTGCAATTTTAAATGCTTTCTAACATTGCAGAACAAAAATTTCTAGAGGAACATTACATACTAATTTACATTAAATGAAAAAGAAAAAGAAAATGGCTGTTTGAAACCCAAACATTTAAGAAGCTAATTCAGAATGTTTCTTACATAAATGCAGCATGAATTCATGTGAAACAATAAAGTAATGGTATAGAATAAAGTTGGTATGTTTTTGAATTCAGTGTCTTTAGGGGTTTTTTAAATATATTGGAGCATGTCTTTAAAGATAGTATAAGAATTTGAGTATAGCTTTAGAAACTTTTTTTCTTTTTCCATTTAACAAGCAAATCAAGTTTATATTTGAAATGGATGGAGATCATTTGAGTGAAATGCAAGTCTATATGTGAAGATTGTCTTAACATTTTTTGAAAATGAATTAATATACTTCAAACAATTTAGCTCTATTTAGACATTATCATTTGGGTAGAAAGGATCTTAAAGAAAACCTATTTCACAAAAACTGTATCTGTCATCAGCAAATTCTATATAGTTAAGATTCAAGAAAGTTTATTCTTTGGTAAAAATTACTGATTACACAGCTGTTCATTTATTATAAGCAGATTAATCAAGCATGAAAGGTAGAACTCTATTAGCAGAAAACAAAAAGGTGACTGGTTGAGTTATGAGAAACGAGTCACAGATGTTCTACATTCAGATTGTAGTAGAAGTAGACCATTAGTATTACAGAGAGATCACACTTCTGTATTTGCTATATGAAAAATATATATCAAGATCCATCAGAAATCCTGTCAGCAACATCCAACAGCAATGCCAAGGATATGACATTACCATGGAAGTGGGATTAGTTTAGGTCAGGAAAAACAGCAAGCACTGTGAAGATATTCCCAAAAGCATCCTCTGCAACAAACAAACATATATTTCATCGAGAGAAACTACAGCCAGGAAGAAAAGACCCATCATACTGTGTCTAAAAGGAATGGAAATACAGGAAAAACTTCCAGGGAGTTTCCCAGACCATTCTTGACTTATTTGATAGAAATTCATAATGTGATGCATCTCAAAATTACATTTTATATGACTTTAAAAATGTATACAGAACAGTGTACATCTGATAGCTTACAACTGGACATTTTATATACCTCTGAGTACCTTCACAGTGCTGGGATGAAAATAGGGTTAATAAATGCTTTGTTTTGTCCTTCTCCCAACTGCAAATGAATGCAAGATCAATGGTACCATTACTGGTCTTTTTTCTGCATCAAAGTATTTCTGACAATGTGCACAATGAGTGTAAGAGGATGATTTGACCTCTTTATTGTAGTGGGATGTGGCAATTAATTTTTTATTGAAATTTCAATTAGCTTTTCTCTTCCCATAATGTTTTACCTAAATCCTCTTTTTAAGTTCTTACTAAGGTTACCAGAAAAGATCATCTAAGCATGACTGTGTTAAAAAGTAGAGGTAAAGAAAACAAATTATTTCTATTGTGTTCAAAATTGAGGTCACTTTAGGTTAACTGAATCAGATTCCTTGAAGAGATGAAGACTTTCCACATCATGAAGAATCATTCAGAGAATTCTAATTGAAAAAAGAAAGACACAAGCCTCTGATAAAAAGAATAAGATACCAAGCTTAGTACAACTAAGTGAGAAAACCTGAAACAGATTTTACAGACTGTTGCCTTTATGACCCTTATAAAAGAAGAATTGCCAAATGAAAAACAATGGAGAAAACCCTGCAGATTACTTTAAATTTAGCTGTCTAGCATCCTGGACCAGCGAAAGAATAAAGGAATTAGGTTTAGAATCCAATTAGAATCCTTATGCATTGGAAATACTTCAATGCTAGCAGAAATGTTAAAGAAAAAACTACAGCAAAATAAAGTATATTTCTCACAGAGAAAATTTTGAATCTAATTTCTCATCACCTGTTTTTGTTAAGTTTAATATTTTTTTTCCTTGAAAATTTATTTTTGTTATGCATGCCAGGAAGACATGTTATGCATGTCTTCCTGAAAAACAGAGTATTTAAGTGAAATCTTATGTCATTAATGAAAACTCAAAACACTCTTTTTCCAATCTTTAGCCTGCATCATGCAGAACTCATTTTGTAATGAGCAATTAAGCTACTTTGTGGAAATGTATGTATGTTTAATATAGGGAATCTGAATTTATTCAGTGGTAAACCAACATTCATACTTAAAATCAGCTTTACTGAATACCAAAGCTGTGTTCAAAAATATAACATTATTATGGGATCCTCTGTTCTCTGTGCAAATTAATGTAATTTCTCAAAGTTGGTCTCTGGGACATGAATGCATTTAAGAAGGAGAAGTTCATAAACCACGTGGTAGTACCTTCCATAATAACGTAACGCATTCTTACTGTTTTGGCTAAGACACCAATAAATCCATTTTCACACTGATAAAGCCAATATACGTCATAGGGCATTTAACTCTGTCCAAGAGAGGAAGAATTGTTAAATGTGTGCCTGTGCATGTACCTTTGCTGCAGGACAGTGTTTATCAACTATTGCAGGGGTATTGAGTTCCTCTCATGAAGTGCTGGGGAAAATAAAAAGACAAGGCATATTCCATACTGAAATGAAGCTTTGAAAGGACAAAACAGGAAGAAATTAATTGTAGCTTAGGGTCTCGTGCCTACCCTCTGATTTGCAATAACCACAGAGATTTTCTGGAGTTCACAGTCACTGAAAATGAATGCAAGTCCTCCAAGTGGGGGGCATCCTGCCACCCTTGTGAGTGAGCAATGTGGATGCCCTTGGGTTTCCATCTGGGGATAACAATGCTGCATGATGGATGAAATTGCTCTGTGGGGTTTAAAACACAAATCTGTACCTCCAGAAAAGATGTATTTTCCTCAGTTCTTATGTGGCCTGTAGGGGTACTACAGAGAAGAATAATGTCAACCACCTCCACCCGTAACCAAAGCCAGTTGCCATAGAAATAGCACCTCATTTTTGTGTTAATGGGGGTCAGACCCTGGTGTGCTTCCTGGCTATTTTTCAGTGTCTCATGGAGTTACTCTCTTAAACTTTGCAGATGCACATCAGGTGATATGAGTCCATTTTTACTTTTTTAATAATTTAAAAGAAAATATCTGAAAGCACATCAGTGTTACTGCTGCACATGAAAAGCTACCCTACATGAACAGCTCAAAAGAATAAACAATTCCTCTAAAAACATTGCACACATGCATTTTCTCATCTATCTTTACAAACCTGAAAGTAATTAAAATCTGTGATTATCCAATAACAATAGGCTGATAGAAACACAAGGACAACTTTCTTCTGTTCTATATCATTCTCCCATAAACAAAAAGTTTGGCCATCAAAAAGAAAAATTATTCTGGGAATTCTTCCAGGGAAAAAGAGTGTAATGCTTCTGATGCATCCTGCTTTTCCTACATGCAGCAGTGAATGGCACCATGACTGTCAGGTAAGCATCTCTTCAGGTATGCAGTTGGCATCAAACATGCTTTTTATCCCATTAAACCATCAGGTTTGACTATCTCCTATGCTATCATTTGTCATCTGTCCATGACTAAAATAGTTGGCTGCTCTGCTGTCATGTCACAGGTAAACCTTGACTACATTCATGACCTGATTCTTTAATTAGTCGATAAGCTTTATTGGCTTGCTGAACCAGCATAGGTGACTTGCTAAAAGTCACCAATCTTGGTTAGAATGAACTTGCAGGTTAAAATTAATTCTTACTTCTTACAAAAAAATTGTGGTTTTTGCTCACTTTCCTTTTCAAAGCCTTATATTTTTTCAGATGCTTGGATATACTGATTTCTGTTGGAACAATGAATTCATAGATATCCTCATGCATTTATGTTATGTCATCCTTGTGATTTGATGGCTATATGCATATAAAAATATATTAATATCACAGCTACATAAAGTCCGTCTGATAATGGTGTTTTTAGCAACACTGTTTACTGGGTACACCTGTGACATTGGCAGTAGAGAAAAAAGGTCTTTAAACCCCATGTGCTGAGCTATCTGGGAATCTCAGAATACTGGAATTGAGGGCAATAATGATCAATGCTACTTTTTGTACTCTGGTTTTCAAACACTGTCATGAAAACTGGATTCCAGAAACCCTAAATAGATAACACATCTGATCTCCTTGCTGTTAGTCTGAAACTCTTGGAGAGTAGCACCTGCAGCAGTTTAGCAATCTAATTCATAGGGATAAAGTTCATACACTGCCTATCCTGCTTTGCTGAATTTCAGTTCAAGATCTCTACTTCCTTTGACGTATCTCCAAAAGCATAAAAGAGAATTGGTGGAACTAAGAATAAATTCAGTTTTTACAGAAGTGTCCTGCAACACTTAAGAAAAGTCAGTATACATTTCTTTCTGGATCCTTGTCTAAATTAAATAAATACACTTTCAGGACATTTGTCTGCTAGATTGGTGGTGTTATGAAGCACCTCCCTGGGTCTTCAAAGATTGAAACATTGATCTCTGAATTGTTAGCACCTGCTAACCAGCTGTCCTGATAACTTCTGATGACTTTTAGCTGTCAGGAGTTAGGTAATTCTTAGGACTGTTAGAGCAACCATAAAACATTTGAGAAAGACCTAGGGTTGTGAAAGGACAGATTTTTTTGTGGAGATGTTACTATGCTTCTTCAACTTTTTTTTTTTTTTGGTTGTTGTTGTTTGGGATCTTTTACTGTTTTAAGTTCATGGTTTTGAGTTACTAATTTGTTAATCAAAAATCTCTTAACGATGAGATTTTTTTTTCTCTAAAAAAAAAAAAATAGATTAGAAACTAAAAAGTGTTCTAAAGGCAGCAGGAGTGCCTTTGTGGCTTGGAGAAGAAACCAGAGCAAAATGCTCATGAGAATTTGGACTACACCTGAATGGTGAAGAAAGGTAAGAAAGAAGAGGGCTCTACTGCTTGTTTAATATATGTTTGTGTACTTGTAGCCTTGTTGCTTTGTGGCTTGCTTTTTCTTTGCTTTTGCATCGTCTTATGTTGATTTAGTGAGTTCTTGTGTATTTCTTTTTAATTTTCATTGTGTAAAAACTTATTGCTTTTAGGAATGCTTTCTTAGGGCCTGCTGGCCATTTGGTTTTGTTGCAATGGGCATCTGAAGTATTTACTGGATTAGCATTGGTTTTAGAGATTACTTTTCTAGTCTGCATTAGAACAAACACAAATTTTGAGTTTAGTGTTTCTCTTCAAGGATGAAAATGTGGGGAAACATATAGTGTAATTTGGTTAAGTAGTGAGTGAGGTTTTTAAGAGTGCTTCTGTTGACTACAGATTTAATTGCTACTTTGAATGTGTTCCTTTTCTTGACTGTAAGCTGTTCTTGAATACAGGCTTTGTTCCTATTATCCATGTGTTTTGCCCTGATAATTGATCTTCCACCTATTTGTTGTGTTCATTTTCTTGGTGGAGGTGTAGTGTTAGGTAATGATGTTATGTTTTAGATTTTTTTATGTTTTAGTGACCATGCTACCAGATTAGTTTCCTGCAACAAGCAAAAGTGATTAATTTCAGATTGGGCATAGACATATTATTGTTGAGGTTTTGGGGTTTTTTAAATTGATTTCCTAAATCTTTTATGTACCTGTAACTGTGAGTAGAGGTAATTTGCAGTGTTATAGAATCAGCATGCTCTTGCAGTTAAAGTGTTTTAAAATCAGAAAATGTTGCTGTTGGCATTACTTTATGGTACAATTAATTGGCATTCGGGAGAAATATAATATTCAGATATATTCCATATATTATTTAGGAGAGATTTCGTTTTTGTGAGTGAATCTACCTAGCAAAATGAACCCCGAAGTGTTTGTGTTTCATTTGAGAAATGGAAAAAACATTTTTTTTTCTAAAAACTTTTATTTGGAGCAGTCAGAAAATCAAATATGTTTAACACCCAGAGTTGCTTTGAGCTATGCATATTTTAACTTGGTCCAAATTAGTATCAGACTTTTTTTCAATACGTGCATATCCTCTAATTCCAAGATCATAAAAACATTGCTGCACTTGGAAAAGAATCTACTTTTAGGAGGTGGTAGTTCCTGGATTTCAATAAATTATGGTGATGCAGTTATAATAGCAGGTGTTGAATAAGGTTATCTGCACTGGAAATTTTAAAAAACAATTTTGCTTGGACTGTCAGTGTCACCTATAGTACCAGTATAGGTATTATGCATTAAAGATACGCAGGTTATTTTGTTTGCTTTTGTTTTGTGCTAATAACTAGAGAGTTGGGTTTTTTTTCTACAGTTTTTTTTCTACAATTTAAGGTAGTAATAATTCAAAATATTTCATGTGCACTGATCAGTTCTTATATTTTTGTCATGTTTTCATAGAGAAAAGTGCTTCAATGCTGTGTTCATTCCAAAGTGCTTCAATGCAGTGTGCACTGCAGGCAGAAGAGTACAAGTGCAGAGAGTTTTGTATCAGCTTCCTCTCTCATATCTGGCATTCTGTATTACTCTTTTTTGACTAGTGTTGATGATTTTAAGGCAACCAGTAGAGATCTGTGAAACAGAAGTTGTGGGAAAAGTAAAAGAAAAAGCGCTGAATCTTGTTTTCAGAGTATGAGTGAACTCTGAATGTTCAGGAATATGGGAATGCTATGCAAGATGCTTATGTTATAATATAGAAGAGCCAAAAACTTCCCCAAGGAAAGCAGTAATATTATTCCACAGCTCACTCATTTTAAATTATCCACATCTTAAAATGAATGTTTGAAATTTTATAGTGAAAAGCAGGAATAGAAATGACCTTTTTTTCTTCCCTCTTTCTTTTGTGTTTGGTTTTTACTATTAGTTTTTCTTTTTTTATCTCCCTAAGCAAGAATAGGCTCAAAGCACTACAACTGAAAAATATCTGCCTTAACTTTTGCCTGTTTTGTAGAAGGGCATTTAACACTGTCTTAGTGTAATCTAAAGGATGTTGAACAAGAGCATGTCTTTTATACATCTGAGGGGCATGGGATAAAGAACATTTAAAACTCTGGTTTTCCATTCTGTTTTGTTGTTGCACTAAAATTAGAAATTGTGCTTGAAATTGAATGATTTAAAGTCCAAACTTCATTCTTCCACAGTAGTTCTCTGAACAAAAATTTTCTTGCGACAGTGGTCTTTCTTTCAATAGCAGAAATCTGTTTCAGTGAGAATGTGGTATCCAAGCTGCAACATGAAATGAAGTGCTTTTATGAAATGTGGAATTTCACAAATGAACTTGGACACACATCTGTATATGGTCAGTTGCTCTGCAAAGGCTCTTGGAACAGAGCATTACTAGGGATGTGAAAAGAGTAACAGATGTAGCCGGCCATAAAGGCTCTGAATGTGTGAAGACTATGAGAATATAAACACCCATTGACTTGAATGACTTGCCAGGTTTGTGGGTCTGTACTTGTGCATACAGACTGACTCATTGAGACACCAACCCTTCAGGAGATTGGATGAGTCAGAATGTAGTTTCAGTTCTCATGGCTGGGTTTCCTGGCATGCATGAAAGAAGATGGTGGCAATTTGCATGGGAGCATGATAAACCTGGTTTAGTAAACAAACTACAGTTGCTTCTTGGTCAGAATCCAGTAGAATGATTCCAAGTTTATAAGACTTATTTTCACAAGGGAGGGGATATAAAGCAAATGCATTTCTCCCAAGAGAGTGCCTTACACCATATCATGCCCCTCACTACCCCCACATCCCCTAATCAGTATTGTCTGGTGTATCTCTGTGATAGTTCCGTGGTGGAAGTTTGTGAAAATGGGAGAGGGAAGACACACATGACACAACACATCACACCACAAAACAACAAATTAAACAGCAAAACACGAAAGCCGACTTGGTAGCAGTAACTAGCTGAAAATTCTAGTGTGAATAACCAGGGTGTTTAAAGAACACTAGTAATTCAAGGTTTATACTGGTAATTAAACTGGACAGTAAACTTCTACTGATGGCCAGGAAGGAAAGAGATAGTGACTCTTGGCCAGCAGCCAGAGATTCTTTTAGATTGATACTAACTTCTGTTTGAGATGGTAGAGAATGATACAATTTTGGCCATTTATGATTTTGTAAAGTAATTTTTCAGTCTACAAAAACAAAGTTCTTATTTAGCCAAGAAACTGTATTACTTGCATACTGAATTCCTTTTATTGGTATTTCTGTCAAGTGCAAGCCACTGTGCATGTTAATGTAATTTGTTTATAACATTCATGATTCACTCTGTGATCATTCACAAGGAAAGTGCTCTATAAACATTAAAGATGACCTATGACTAGGGTAATTTATCTTATGCTGCCTGCTAACTTCCCTGCAGTGTAGGAAATGGAATTGGATCCCATTTAGCCCTTGTTTATCCACTTCTCACAACTTGCAGTACAATAAGAAACACTCTACGGTGATGTTTTCACAGCTCTTTTATGTTACTGCTTACTTATATTTTCCCCTTAAATGTAGACTTAGCCATCCATAAAGATAAGGTGTTGTACTTTATTTTGCATTCTTGTTACAAAGAAGATGAAGACAATGCATCTAGATGATGTAGAGACTGTTACCATTCATGTAAGAAGGCTGAATATAGCTTGGTGGTGTTGGAGAAGGAGCTCAGAGTTACCTGATGCTTTAAATTTGTGGTTAGATTATATGTGGTTGTTATATTTTAAGAATATTGGCTCCAGGGAACAGGAGGGATTCACTTCTGTGCTGGTTTTAAAACCAACCAGAAATTACATTCCAAATAAGATCTCACAATTCAAGAGTGGCAGCCAGCTTTTCCTCCTGAAACCACCCCATCCTTATGAAAAGGTGCATGGTGTAGAAGAACAACCTGGCCGCGCCCATGCAGTGCTCAGCTCCACCCCTTCTCTCAACCAAGACAACTTCCAAATCTTGATTCATTTGGTTTTGGCTTGGTTTTGGTTTTGCCTGATAGCTTGTTGTAAGAATGTGGGGAAGAAAAAGAGATGGGGTGGAGCATAATCTTGAAGTACTTCAAAAATACGAAGAGTCTTTCAGAAGAGAGGATGCAATTCTCCATAAGATTTTCCTGCCAAGATTCTCTTTGCTCTGAATATTTCCAGGTAGCCATAGCAATAGCCTAATTTGAATATTCCAGCAGCCTCCAAATATTATTTTTTTGAGTTTATTACTCTGCCAAAACACATCTTTGATTTAAACATACGAATAGACTCTAAAATAAGCTTAGTTTTGAATTTTTGCTGTACTTGCCAAATTGTTTTGTTTTATATATTAAAAGTGCCTTTATTATCCTGGTGTTTTGGTGGATGTGATGTAGTAAGATTAAAAACATGACTTAATCTCCGGGTTTTTTTTATAAAAGGAATTCTTTAGAGGCTCACAATGCTACTTTTGTGGAACAAGCACAGATTATAATTTGAACCTCAGTGATTCTAAGGTGTCTGCTTATGTCTTGAGTTTCTCTTTCTTCTTCTGACCTAGATGAAATCTCTTGTGCTGTGGAGGTCATATGCCTGCTTCTTTCAGCCTCCTCTGTTCTAGAAATCCATCATTACAATTTTTTTGATGTAGCAGTTTACAATAGCTTCCCTTTCCTTTATTCACCAGCTCTTGTCCTAGCCCTCTTAAACACGACTACTGTAACTGCTATCCATTGCTTTGGAGAGGCTAAAAAAGTAATTGTGAAACCATGTGACTTCAAGCATGATTCCTCCCTATTCTAATGGTTATTTCATGACATTGGTTTAAGAAGCAAAATAGTTTTAAACTAATGGAATTTAGAAAGTACAGCAACATTATTTTCTTTGTCTGTGATTTCCTTTGTTATTTGTCATGATTGAACTGTTTGGTCCCAGTATTTGGCCTAATTTATGTGGCAGTGATGGCTGTGTTGCTCTTTGCTCACCACTCAGTTGCTGATTATCCTGAGTATCCTTGAAGCAATGGTCAGTAGCTGTTCAGTATGTGCTCCTGTTACAGGAAGGTGTTGAAAGTCATATTCAGAAGGGGTTATTTTCTGTAATATGGATAAAAGGGAGTCGTTGGGCTTCCTTGCCTCATAAATCTGTAGGAATTGCAGAGGCTGTGTAGTAGGTAACACTAGAGTAGGTAAGGTGTGTATACAGAGCAAAGGAAAGAATTCTAACATTCCAATCTGGTTTTTATTTTAAGAAAATTAGGGCATGGGAAGCTCCATTTTGAAACAATCATTGGGATACCTGCTCACTTTTAGAACAACCCTGTAACCAGTTTTTAAACAGGATCACCTCTTTTGATTTGCCTCTGTTGACATCATTGTCATTTTTCAGTGAAAATGTTATGGCTCCAGGTAAAGAATAGGCTTCTAATGAAAAGAACTTGTTTCAATGCTAATATCCAACAGAACAAAAGTAAGAACTACAAAAATAAGAAACACAGAAATGCTTCCCATAGCAAATTTGGTTGAAAATTAAATGCCTAGAGAGCCTCAGTAAGGCTTTTGACAAAAGGAATGATATTCCTGATCAACACATAGGAATGTACTAACAGTGAGTGCTGCAGAAATGCTTATGTTTGCACTTGTAACAATAGGATTTTTGCTGTGCGTTTTAATATTTTGAAGTACCCTTCAAACCCAACCTTTCAGCCTTGGTCTTTGTTGCTACCTTCTATTACATGGTTTTGTCTTTCTCCCACTTTCTTCCTACTCTCATCCTTTAGGGAAAATGAAAATGGATGAAATGGTGCCTATCTTTTTATGAAATTTTACCTGAAAGTAACTGCATTAATTTATTACAGAGAGAATATTTTCAAATGCTAAAATAAATGTACTGCTGCAAGACTTTTTACCCACATAACAGTTATTCAAATTATTTTTGGAGTGATGTCTCTATCCTTTCTGTAAATATCTTGGGCATGCAAAAATAATGAAAGGAATCACAAATAAAATGAGCAAAGATGCAAAAAAAATTGTATGCCAACATTTTTTAGAAAAACACAGGTGTCAAGCATCAAATACTTTGTATTTAAAATTTGTATTTACTGAGGTGTCCCTAATTCAGAAAAAAAAATCAGGTAACTCTTGGGTTCTATTGTTTGTTTGGTTTTTTTTTCTCTAAATCTGTTTCCTTGAGGAAAAATTACTTTAAGATGGTGACACTTAAGATTTTGGGGGAAAAAACACCCTGAAAACATAGAATCATTTAGGTTAGAAAAATATCTTTAGGATCATAGTCAAACATAAAAGCAGGAGGAACCTGAAATTCAGGTTAGCCAGTGGAGATGATGTGGTTTAAAAATTTTAGTTTACAAGTAGAATTGGAGATTGTCTTAAAGAATGTTGTATGGTACATTCTTGTGGGCCTTATATTTTAAGCAAGATCCTGTTGGTTTTCTGATGGAGGAGGATGTGTTTGGGTGCCTGATCACATGGAAATGTATACCTTTAGAGGTGTGACATTTATCAACATGTGAACAGAGAGGAAGTGGAACACTGCACATGGGGCTCAGGCTACATAACTTTCCTCAAGAAAGTTTTGGTGTTGAAAGAAACTGCTGTCTCTGGCAAAACTTGAGATGTCATTTTTTCCTCTATGTTGGAGTAGTTGTGTGAAGCCTTTCTGTAATTTCTATTTTGCTCCAGCCTTTTAACACAATTTTTTCCTGAAGAGAAGCAGAAGTCTTTCTCTGTTATTTCTGCATTAAGGCATAGTTGCCTAATAACTGCTCTCTGCATCTGTTGATGAAATCTGCCCCATACCAGCAGGAGGTTACAAGGACCTTGGGATATTATTAGTGTGTATCATTCCACTACTGTGCTCCAGAAACTGTTGTGGCACCATGTAATGAATATTTTTTCAAGCTGTCAGTATTCAGTTAATGTTCCCATTTAGCACTCCCTATACCTGAGGACTGTGTGAGAATTTATTTTAACATATTTCAATTTACTTTTACTCAGTTAAGGAAAAAAACTATTGAGTTGAAATTGCCACGTATTTTGTGGAGTTTGCTCTTATTGCTGTTACATCAGTGGTAACCAGTTTATTTTTGAAGGAGAAAATATATTGGGGGAAAAAAAGGACCTTGGTGTGCAAGGACAGACAGATTACCCAAAGCAAACACATCTGACACTGGAGGTGCCACAGTTTAGTTCCCTTCCCTGTACACTCAGTGCTGTGTTGCACTCAGAGTCCTTTGGTTCAGGACTTAAAGCATATTCTCAGCTGAGGTTAAGATGGACATGACTGCTTAGATGAGGAATGGACTGTGTTTTCTAGCCTTCATTTGTGAAAATGTGTGTGCAACTCATTGCTCGCTCAGAGGCTCTTGTAGCACTTCTGTTGCAGGCTAGTTTTGAATCAGATTCTCCTCCCACCTCTTACCAGTGAAGCAGACCAGAAATCAAGGGTCTGTGATCAGATGAAACACTCTGCTGTGACTGGTGCTGTCAGCTGAATCTCTCTAAAAACCTTTTAGACATTCTGTAGTCTTGTGAGAGATGGGGCTTATAAGAATTTCTATTTCTGGAACCCAGCACATGTTCCCTCCTGTTAATGATGCCTGAGGCAGAGGTGAAAACAACCACTATAATGTGTCCCCTCTGCGTCTGCCACTTGGAAGTACTGCTTTACTACTGAGACTGAACATTTTTTACAGCATCAGCTACTTATATGAAATACAAGAATAAAGGAAACAAGGAAATCACTGAAGTACAAATGGACCAAATATAAAAAGACAAACTTCCCTATTCTGTTCTGTGGGAATAAAATATGACCTTGACCATCATTTCAGCAGTGATCTATTTGTATCCTGGATCCATCACATTGACCCCAGCTGCTAACTGGAATGGGAGGATGGGGAGTGATGCCTGATTGGACTATTCTTCTTTCTGTGGAGCAGTGCAGTTGGGTTCTTTCCCAAGTTCCTATTGCTACATACATATGTATGTGTGTGGGTGACAGAAATATATAAAGGCCAATTATCATTAAGTGTGTTTATAAAAGTGCATATGTAGTAAATGAATGACTCATTGCCTTGGGCTATTGCGTAGTTTTTTTTGTTGTTATTTTTGAAAAACTGTGATTGTACCTTTAGAATGAATGAGGCTGCTTTTTCTTTTCTCCTACTTTGACTCTGGGTCTTGTAGAAGGAGTCTCTTAGCTGTGAGTACTAAGATTGGGAAATTCCTAAAGTGTGGATTTGAGCATGCAGAGGGGGATAGAACAAACAGGCAACCACGGGAGCAGTGCAGGCAGAGACACAGGCTTCTGGGCAGACCAAGAGCCAAGCTGCTCCAAGGCAGAAGAAATGAAACTTTTATAAGGATTCAAGAGGACTCAGAATTCAACCATGAGAGCCACTGAAAGTATCAACACTAGAAAACAGAACTGGAAGAAAGGGTCCTAGGCAATACTGGATAGAAAGGACATTTTTATCTGCCTCATCAATGAGTTCTCATCTTTGTTGCTTAGAGGACTCTCACTTTGACTGAGACTAGTTTTCTTTAGAGAGTAAGAACACCTAAGGTAGTTTGAACTCCTGTGAAGGAAAATGTGGTACAATTCTACCTCACAGTCATACTTGTTGAGGGAAGATTGAGGATTACTGGAAATAGGAAAGTATGATCAGGAACTACCATGTTACCAAAAAAAAATTAAATTGCTATTTACTGGATAAAATCAGTAAACAATTTCATATACTCAAACTTCACAGTAGCAATTTAATACTTAACATTTCTGAGCTTTGAAAAACAACATCTAACTTCAAAAAAAGTCTCTTGAACTAGTTTGAATTAAAATGAAAAAGGTGATCTGCACAAATTCAGTGATGTTAGTTGGTTTTATCCTCTCAGTATTTACATTCAGGACATCTCTATCTGACACTCATAAATGTTGCTAGCTCATCCTGCTCCTCCACAGGACAACATCATTTTAAAATCTCTTATTTTGTAGATCATAGTCAACCTACTAATATAAACAATTTAATTCAAACACCAGCTAAACAATAACTTTATTTTGTCCTTGCATTGTATATTTTCAACACTTCAAACTTATTTACTATGATGTTTCCAAACACGACTTCTTATTCTTTTCTGATGACATTTGAATTATTGAAAGATTGCATCTAGACTGCAAAACTCACTGAATGTCTGAAAGAATCTAAATCTATTCCAGGCAGTATAAATAATTCATGCTCCATTCTCCTCTCAGCTGTGGGAATGCTGCTGCTTATTTACAGCACACTTCAAGGGGGAAAAAACCCATCCTGTTTTATTAACACTTCTCTGCTATTAGATAAAGCTGGTCATATGTAGCTACTTAAATATATTTACTGTGATTAGATGTAAATGATCTTTAATTTTCTATTATAATTACTTCGTTCTTCATTTATGAACTTAAATTACCAACTTTGGGCTTTTATCTTTTTAAATATGATTTAAATGATCTAGTAAATGAGTGTTTTCCTGTAAGGGAATCCCCCCCCATTTCCCTTTTAGAACCAGAGATTGAAAAGGATGTCGGAGGCAAGAGTTCAATCTCCCCCAAGTTTTGACTTCTGTCTGCCTGCCTAAGGACAATGAATATACCCATGTTAACATGCAGAGTCTTGCCATTACTATTCACTCCACCATAGAATGAAAATAATCCTTTTGAACTTTTCTGTGAACCAAAGTTGCACAAACACTTTTAAGCTGAGTCTTAGGTTTAGGGTTTTTTTCCCCTTTGCATGATTCCCTTCTTCATGGAAATGACCATGAATTCCAGCCTACCCTAGCCAGTGCCCTGCAATAACTGCTGCTTGATTACCTTCCAAAAAGTTCTCAGATACTGCAGCTAAGAAATGTAGCTTGCTGGATTCCCTTTGGTAATATGTGTTTGGATAGTCTTTGACTCTTGTCTCATTCCATCTGAAAAAATTAAGGGGAAACTAAAAAAGAAATAGTTAGTGTGCACTTACCAATTCTTCATTTTCTACATTATTGGCATAGGAATCTTGAGGGAAATGCTACGTGTAAGTTTCTAACTTGAGGTCTTTCCTTCATACTTCAGATGGGGCATCTCAAAGTGCAAATGTAGATGTGAATATTAACTATTAAAACTAACTAAGAGCTCACAAATTTTATTTTACACTGATGTATGATGTATTTGCAAGATAGCTTAGAGGACTGATACTGGAATAAAAGGTGCTGCTACTACCATTATGTTATATTGACACTTATAGTCCTTTTCAGTTACATAAATTGATAAATCCATAGTTATAGTTCTGTTCTCTGCACCAGATGAGCTATTTCCTCTTGTAGCTGCAATTCCAGATGAATCCTATCAATTAGGGGGAATGAGCCACGAGTGTAGGATGATCCTTCTTTGCTTAGAATAAGAGTAGTTACTGTTTCAGGGAAAATGATCTCATTTGATTCTGGAAATAATTTAACTTACCTTTCAAGGGCATAACATTCCCTTTTAAGGAGCTTTCCCTAATGATTGGTATATGTATCTTAACTCTCATTTATAGATGTGTTTATTGTACATAAAAATCTCTAACCCTTTTTTGAGTGTTACTGCTTTTTGGAACTTCTTTCCGTATGTATCCCACCGCAGTGTCTTACAGGTTAACTGAGGTCTGTGGAAAAGTTCCTTGAGCGTTTTGCATCCGCTTTTCAGGGGCATTGAGTGGGTGCAGCAGTTGTGTCAGAATCATTCACATTTCTGTTCTCTCCATTTCTAGTTTACTTAAGTTAAATAAAAAGCATTCTAATAAAATGCATCCTTTTATTTTAACCTCATTTACTCCTAGAGAGTCTTATAGTTATTTTTCCTACTGACAAATAGGATTCTTTTCCTGACTAGTAAAGAATAGTAAAACAAATAAACATTAATTGATTTATTAATTAAGTTAGAAGGCAGGCATTAGATATCACTCTTTCAAAATGCCTGGACTGAAAACGAAGTGGTATTGAGTTTTTCAAAGGACTTCTCCTCACACAATGCTTTGTGTTCCTCTAGGAATAAATTACATCCATGTAATGTTCCATACTTTTTTTCTGGTCTCCAGGTCCTGGGATTCCTGAAAGATGATTTTACCTAGGGAGTAGCAGATTTTACCTGTAGAGACTGATAAGACTTTCAGTATCTCAGTCTTTTCCATGCCCTTCTTTTGGCTGCTTATGTATTTCTAGGATCCTTTCCTATTTCCCTTTGCATTTCTTGGTGGTATTGACTCCAGGTCAGACTGTAATTGCCTAACCCTATTTGTGATCCATCAGAATAATTTTATACTTCTCAGAGTATTATTGCATTTTATTAATGTTTATTAACACTTAAAAGATAGGAAAACCATGTGAGGAATTTCGAAAAGCGTATTTAAGAGTAAATCTTTAACATAGATATTTATATTCTGCTTATGTTTGCCAGCAGAAGATATTATTTGCCATCTTTGGCAAATAATATCTTGAAAAAAATACAAACATGAACTAAATTTATTTGATGAAAAGCTACTGTCAGCTGTATGAATTGAGTTACCCTGTGCTTTTTAGTGGGGTGCTGGATTGACCATGGTATAACAGCACACAATGTATATCCCATTACTTATCTGTTGGAAAATAAATGTTAGAAAATTGTGATGGAGGTTCTTCCCTAACCCAGATTATTATTACTCCTATTACTCTTCAAAAAGCTTTCAGAATCATGAAACAGCTTGGAAAGAACTTTTAGGATCATTTAGTTTCAACCCCCTTGCCATGTCAGGGATGCCTCCCACTAGACAGGTTGCTCAAAGACCCTGACCCTGATGTAACCTGTGACTATTTAGTGATTATCCATCTCTTCACAATGATGGAAAGAACATTGAGCAAAGGACATAAAACAATGTCAGTTACATGGAAGCACTAAAGGGCGATTCAGATTAATAGCAGTGAAAACCAGTTGTGGAAACCAGTTGTGGAGTTTAAGGTACTTTTTATGAAAAATTGCATGGTCAGAGAAGTGCAGTTACTATTTTCATTCTTAGTGTTTGTTAGGTGTAAAACCTAAGTGCTAAAAAGTGAATTGAGTGTTTGATTTCAAAAGCTATTTTCAGGCAGAATCTTCAAACTTCTCAAAGTAACCATTAACTACTTCTGTTGTTGGCAATGGTGATGCAGGCAGGAACATTCTAAGGAGCAGCAGGATTACGGAGCCCTGGGGGTGGTGGTAAGGGACATGTGCTTCCAGTGGAGCCCTGTGTGTGAGAATAAGCAGTAGGGAACATGCCACCAGTGTGATTTGCCTCTTCTGTAGTATCCCCACCGTGATCTTTGACTCTTTCTTAGGGTCTCAGTAGCAAGGTAATGCTTTTCACCCTGTCCTTTGTGTTCAGCATCCTGAACACCATCATAGTCTTTATCTCCTAAACTTAGTCATCAACTGCTGATAATCCACCTTGCTGTCATCTACTCTGCTGATGGCTGGCTGAAAGCTTTCAGAACCTGTGCTTCCCACCTGACCATGATCAGCCTGCTCTTCAGGACTATTGTCTTTATTTGTGTGCATTCCAGATCCCATTTCTCAGTGGATGAAAACAGAGTGGCGACTGATCTACACCTTGATGATCCTCATGCTGAACCCACTGTTCCACAACCTCAGAAACAAGAGGTGAAGGCTGCACTGAGGAGGATGACACACAGAATAATAACACCAGGGAAGAGCGAGACCATGACTCAAGACAGAGCCTGACTGAAGGCCAGCTGCTCACAGCTGCATAAGCTCTTATTTCATTCTGCCTTTATGTTCTGCTTGCAGAGACATTAACATTGCCTTTCACTTGGAGTAGTATTGCATCCTCTGTAATGGAGCAGCATAGCACTGCCTGTGTTCTTCTAGGGTGTGAGCCTGTGACTCTGGCTTTGATAGCCCAGGTGAGGAGCATCTCATGTCACATGTTCACTCCTTAACTAGTACCGTTTAATTTGGGATGAGTGACTTCTGGGGTTATTTTAGATATCAACATGCAGGTGAGACAAAACTTTGTTTGGCTCAAGATCCTTGTTTGTGTTCCAGCTGGATCATTTTTTCCTCAGTAGTTGTATTACTTTGGGTAATTTTATATGACAGTACTTCTGAATGTAGTTACTCAACATTCACATCCATACACCCAGCATTATGTGGCTCCTGCAGTATTCCTCCACAGCTGGCTTCCCAAGTCCTCATGTAGCCAGTGCTTCCACCACCATATCACACCATAATTTGAATTGTTCCAGCTTGGGCCCTTGTCTAATACTTACTTTTCTGCCTCTTGCCCAGCTTCCTCACCAGATTAGGAAGGTTAGGTGGAGTGAATGGTAAATTGCCAGGAGTCCTTTCTAAAACAACAGTCTACCCTGAAGAAAAAGAAAACAGGACAGAGCAATTGATATTGATGTGCCTTTCTGGACTAGTAAGAGCAGTAGCTAAAATCCTATCTGTATCTCTCAACTCTGCCTAGAGTCACACTGCAGCCTACAGTGCTCCCACTAGTGTCCCAATTTTTGCGTCAGCAAGAAAGATCCCACTGAATTTACTGATGTGGAAATAGGTCTGTAGTCCTCCAGGGACCAGAGGAACAAACACTGTCTAATCAATTCCATTTCAAAGGCTGATATGTGCTCTCACTCAGATGTGCTACTTGAAGATGTGTGTAAGACACTGGACAGTTTATTTTGTATGTTGCATATTAACAGTTTCTGTGAATTGCAAAAGTGCATTGATTTCTTTTAATCTCCTTCTCAAAAAGGGCTGTGAGAGAAATAAGTGTCCATACACCTGTGTGTGTGTTTTACATATGTGGTATTTTGAAAACCATGGACATTTATTTTAATGCTTGTCTTAGTAGGTGTATTCTTTGGTTTTGTTTTTTGTTTTGTTGTTCTGGTTTTTTTTTTGAGGATTTTTTTTTCGTTTTGGGTTTTTTTTGTGTGTGTTTTTCTTTTTGGGTATTTTGTTTGGGTTTTTGGTGGGGGGGCTTGGTATTTTGGGGATGTTTGATGCAGTTTGTTGGGGTTTTTTTTATTTCGGAAAATTTAGTGTGTAGTAATAATCACTGACTGAAGGCAAACCAAGAGATCCTGCTTGTCACTTCACTGCTGACAGTGTAGAATTGTCTCTTGGAGACAGAGGGGAGTGTTTATTTTGTGCAGAGAAGAAATAGCAAAATTACCCTTTTTGATAGTCCTTCAGAAACCTAGCACTAACACCCCACTGTCTCTGTGTCCTCCATTATTGTTGTCTTTTCCTCTATAGAAATCTTGAAATGGATAGGAGATATCAGAGTGAAGGGTATTTTAATTCAGTATCATATTGCTAATCCTCAGTACCATTGGTGTTTGAGGTAAAAGTGATTGCCTGTATGAGTTTCTCTTTAATAGCATAAATTTGAATAATTTTACTATATTAGAATGAAAGTTTCTGTTCAGAGAATTGAAAATGTCTGAAAATATTTATGCTTAATTTTGTACTTGTAGAGTGAATCTGATCTTGCGTCATTTCTGGTAGCATTCAGCTTTGTATTAAGCTGTGCTGTCAATTTATACAGATTTTCAGTACAAGAATACCTGCTCTTATGGTGTCTCAGCTGTTTTCATTTCAAGGTCTTATATGAAATGTGTGTAGGTGTACAGGTATTTTTGTTTTTACTGTCATTTGCTCCAAGCTATCCTTTAAAGGTTCAACTAATGTGGATTCTATCTTGCTGTAGTGTGGGATTGTACTTGTTTAATAATAAAAATAATTCTGAAATACTGCTTAATATATTAAATTATCAATTAAGCATGGTCTATTATGCCTCAATAGTTTTTGTTCCCCTTCAGTAGCTCTCTTTTCAGGGTAAGCTCTCTGATACTAACAATATCTCAGTAATGAAGGAACATGCCTCTTCTACAGAGAGAATCCTGATTCTTTCCCCAGTCAGATGTTCTAGTGCCTATTAAATACAAAGTCACCCTTTTGATTTCTGTGTGCTCACTTTTCCTAAAATTTGAGAGCATTTCCAGTTTTTTAGTAAAAGTAAATACTACTTGGTCCAGGAGAGATGGGTTCTTTCAGAGTTACATCTTTTCTGCCATGGATTATTTTGATTTGCTAGGTAAATCCCTTAAATCAATGCTCAGGGCAAAAAAAATAATAAAATCTGCATTCCTTTCCTTCCTCCTTTTGTTGGACCAGTGATGGGAATATTGGAAAGCTTTTGTTCACAAAGAAAGCCTGTCTTTCTTCCAGGTGTTCTAAGATCCAAGTCTTGCTGGTGTGCTAAATAGAAAATATTGGTAATACAGCCTCTCCTAAATATTATCCTTTTGATATTGGTCAGCACAAGACTGCAAATTTGATAAGAAATGGGTAATGCTGGATTCCTAGAAGACCTTGCTACTGATCTGAAAACTAAATATAAGGTCTATATTAGATATATATTTTTAAAAATAAGCAGAAGAAATACTTGCCAAAGTATATTTCCTTCTGAAAAAAGCAACTGATACTTACACAAGAATGATAAAGAAACATGTCAAGGGCATATTTTGAAATGTCAGTATATCTTGACATCTAAGAACTTTGCTTTTTAAAAGTATTTAATTTCAAATCTGTACTTTATGGTCCATGATATATTATTTTGACTTTGCTTTCCACTTATATTGCAATGATAATAGCATTATAATAAAAAATAATTTCTTGTTGCTCCTGTCACAGATGTTGTATAAAAAATGTTTCTGGGAAGGTAAGAAATACATTTTATTCATACCAGTTTTGAGGGTCAGTGCAGTGAAAATGCATGTGAGGAAGTAGAATATCCTTTAAATCTTAGAGAGCTCACATAGTCCTGCCTCAAACTGTTTCAAGTCAATGTCTTCACAAAGTTGAACTTGTTTGAATCTGTTAAAAGTCACAGGAACACAGCAGATACAGGTCCTAATCAGTATTCAGGAGAGGGAAATGGACTCAGAAAAGGAGAAAGAAAATCAACCTGGAGCCATGTTGTTGATGGGAGGCCACCTTGACTCTCTGACAAGTATAAAGGAATCTTTGTGTCATGTGAAATCTCTTCTGAATAATTCTTCTGATGTAGTGAGTTTGAGAAGAACCAGGGGACACCAGTCCAAAGATCACATGTAAATGAATTATTCATTTCCCTGCTTGTTAAAATCTTATTTTCAATCACAGGTACAAGATCTTCAGTTCTTCATTTGTTTGATGAACTGTGAAAGAGCAAACCCCCTAACTCATTTCTTGAAGTGTTTTGGGGTTTTTTTTGACTGTGCTTGATCCTTGAGAGGAACAGATGAGAAGGAAAGAAAAATAATTTACAGGATTATTAAATTTATTTGAAGATGGGTAGTACAGTTTGCTCTCTAGCTGATATGGCATAAACTAATGCGTTTCTCTCTTGATGAGGGAGTGGGGATATGTTGGGGGAAGGAGAAGGACAGAAGGATTTGGGCAATATTCTTAGACACATGTTGTAACTCTTGGGGACTGTGCTGTCCATAGCAGAGATTTGGACTCAATGATATTTGTGGGTCCTTCCAACTTTAGCTTATTCTGTGACATAAAAATATACAACATGATGCCATCCTAGGTTGTGTTATGTTATAAAAGATATCTGGGATCCAGTTTAGACCTCATTAGCTTTGAAATTGATCTCTAGATGTCTCATGTCCTTGACATTACAGGTACTGGTTTTGGGATCCAGTTTAGACCTCATTAGCTTTGAAATTGATCTCTAGATGTCTCATGTCCTTGACATTACAGGTACTGGTTTTGGTACTAGCAACACTGACAGAGTGGACTAGGAGATGTGCTCTCTCAAGTTAGAAAATTACATCATTTGCAAACCAAACTAGATGCACACAGCAGTGAATTCAGAATCTACCAATGCTTTTCTCACTGACATTCTTTCACAGTCAACATTAGTTACCTTCAAGCCCTGTGAAAGTGCTCACTATCTGTACAGCTAAACAATATATAGATAGGTAATATAGCTGGATAGAGATGATGCATATTTTAAGTTAAAAACTACAGATAGTTTTGAAAGTACATGCCAGTACTTCAGACTACTACTGGATAAAAGTCAAGTCTTCCTCTGTGTGGTAGTAAGTGGGAAAATCCCTAAATTCTGCTTCATTTTAGTATTCTCTGATAAGGCAGAGTAGCAGTGCTTTGAAGTGTGAATGCACAGGCATGGATATATCTTGAACACAACTTAGAAGTCATTTTGATATGTTAGTTCTGCAGAAATTTGAACTCTGGTAATAAAAATGTAATTCCTTTCAATAAAATACTTATTGACTCTTTCTGGGGTTCCTTCATGTATTACTTGTTAAAGTACTTAGCACTTCATACTGCTAAAGAAAAATTAATAGAATATAAGGGTGATATCTCAAAAAAGCAATGTACTGTGTTACTCTGAAAAACTCCTTTTCCATTGAATGAGTGATGCATATCTTAGCTCTTGTATACCACCTTTACTACAAAAAAAAAAAAAAAATGGTAATAGGTCTTGATCTATTTCTGGCTTGAGACCGGGATGTGATCATTTTCAGGCTTCTTATGCCTCTTGTAGAGCAATATTTATTTCACTAAAACATCCTTTCAAGTGTTTGTCTAAGAACCAAGAGGGTTTTTTCTGTACTCATAACTAGTTTTAAGTATTTGGGTCTGAACATTCTTTTATTATAAAGTCACTGATGGAATGTAGCATAAAAGAAGGAAAAGAATGGATGGCAATATCTTGTTTACTAAGAAATTGCAGAGTTCTTCAGGTAGTGATACGTGAGGCAAGGCAAAGAAAAGTGCAAGATACAATGTAGAACACATTTTCACCTTCTCAGTACAAGAGAGAAGTACAAGACTTGCTAGACTGGATCAGCAAAAGAAATGTGAGTTCATAGTAGAGTATTGTATTAGGCTTTATGGCCAGTATGATTATTAGTTGGGAGGATTAAACTTCATACGGGCTTTTGTACACTTAAATGGAAATTAGGAGTTCATTCCTGTATGCTGGTGTATTTACTAATTTCTGTGAGGATCCTGGAAATAGGTTCCACCAGGGTGAGGAATTATGGTTTTCTCAGGATGTTGCTGCAAATGATACATTATTCCAC
This sequence comes from Zonotrichia leucophrys gambelii, assembly GCF_028769735.1. Taxonomy (NCBI): domain Eukaryota; kingdom Metazoa; phylum Chordata; class Aves; order Passeriformes; family Passerellidae; genus Zonotrichia; species Zonotrichia leucophrys. The sequence continues at coordinate 18,600,813 of NC_088173.1, read as the reverse complement.
AAAATGGATGGAGAAATTTTCTTGATTTTATTTTCTTACAGAGTACATCAATTCCTGATTTTAATTCTACAAATTAATTTTTACACTAGAACTTGCTGAATAATTAAAAGTTTGAAGATTTTTTTTAAACAAAAGAAAAAAAATCCCAGTCATTGGTACTATTTGGGACAATTAATCCAGACCTATGTTGTACAGCTAAATCAATTAAAATAACGGTGGTTTCTTCCTCTCACGAAAGATCTTTAACTGGTCCTGCTCTAAAGTCTGTGGAAGCCAAAGAAAACAATTTATTCAAATTCAGTATATTTATTTTTCGCTTCAACATTGGTCATCCCTGTGTGTACATAAAAATAATGTCTTGTGCTCATTTCTTTCTGACTGCTGCCCCTGGCCACATATACTGTGTCTCATATGGCCAATGTAAACTACCATGTTAAGTATTGTGGCACCTCTGTTATATGCACACATCTTTGCTTGCTTGTGGAATTTTCTGTTCCGTTCTGGGGGCTTTTTGCCTTGATTATCTGGCATTTATTTGCATAGAACTTGCCATTCTTAGACCTAAGCAGCAAATTGCAGGGTGTTGTCACTTTCATGTTTTGGCCTGTTCTGGAGGCAAGGACAGAGAGATCATCCTAGCAGTTTGGATTAGGTCTATGCTTGAACTGTAGATATCTGCCAGAAAATGGTGCATTTCCTTACTAATTTCTAGATGATTTCCACAGATTGTGAGTAGAAGGGCTGTTGGCTTGGCAAAGAATAGTTAATTCATCTGACTTTAGAGCTAGAGTTCATAATAGGTCTGACAATTTTTTACACGAGAAAGTATGTTTACTAGAAAATGCTTGGCTGTTAAGATCATGAATTTGCAGTAAAACTTCATTAGTTTAAAATAACACTCTCTTTTCATGTGATGATTTAATCTCAATATTTTCAATAAATTAATGAAACTCTATTTGCTCTGTGAATACCAAAGTTAAGTGTTAGGGTTGGTCTATACCAATGTTTCAATAAAATACTAGAAAATTTTGCAGAGCCTGCCAGTCTTGATTGAACGAGGGTTGGGAACTGACCAATACATTCACCTTCTCCACTCATGGTCTGCCTCTGAGGTCTTTTATTTAATCCAGAGGCTTGCCCACAAGAGAGCAGAAACCTTTGCATATAATCAGTTTTGTTTGTTCATTTCTGTATGGCTTCCACCAGCTTCTGTTACAAATTAATAGCTGACTCTTTCCTCATAAGTTATTACTTGGTACTTGAAACTATTGATTAGTTTGATGTTATTTCTGTTTAGGTTTTTAAACCTTACATAGGCTTTCAAAAAGTTATCTATAAGTATCAAGATTCTAAGATTAAAAAATAGAAAAGCATGCAAATCCTCACAGCTTCATCTAGCAATGAAATTGAGTGGTTGTTTAATTAATAAGAGAAATAGGTAACCTTGACAAGCATTGTCAACTCAACTGAAATACAAACAGAAAAAATTTATAAAGCCTTTCTCAGCAAGTCAAGAAGGAGAAAGAAACGTTTTAGAGCATGAAGCATGTATTAAAGAAATCTGAGGTTTAATTGATACTGCCATCTTTTTTTCCAGTTGGTATCCAAAATTAGGCCACTTAACCAGGATGATATTTAACGTTATTGTTTGAGTATCTCTGTTGTGAGATAACAAATTAGTCATGGAAATTTTTAATTTGATCACCTTGACTCTATTTTCACTTTTTATTTTGCCTTTGCAGTTTCAGAATGTATATACTCTAATATGTTTATTACAATTATCAACTATATCACATAACTTATCCTGTTGGAATATTTGGAATGTGGAATGGGATATGCTATTTTCAGTGTGAAATAGTAGACTGGTTATGTGTTTTAGGGTGTTTATCTGAGTTAGAAGAATGGTGGACTAGTGAAGACTTTCATTTTAAGAATTTTTGTATTCATACAACTTTTGTTTAAGGGAGGCAACCTTCATCACAGAGTTATAGTTTTAAAATACTGATGAAACAAAAATTAAAATAACAACAAACAAACATAACAAAAACCGCTCTATCTAATATATTAGAAGAAATAGAGAATGGGATAGGCAGGTATAAAAAGACAGTGTAATGTTTTAATCTCTTTTGATGTATTCAGCAGAATCTTTTGCTGACTGTGGTTTTCATCAGTGCTCACCCCAGATATAGATTAGCCATAGGTGCTGCAGTCACAGCAGCAGGCCAAGTTTTCTACACTACAGATAATAAGTTACAGAAGCCTCTGCATATGAATAATGGAAAAGGTTTGAGTGATTCAGTGAGGGGAGAAAAAAGGCAATGCAAATGGATTCTTCTAGCTACAGGTTTTAGGGTTAATTTCTAAAGATTTCACCCTAACAAATTGGTTGCATTTAAAAGTCCAGTAAAACTTAAAGCTGTGTTACAACACTGCATCTGTTCTTGGTACAATGGTTTATTTTAAAGCATTTAAACTCTGCCTGTCAAGTAAATTACATACCCAAGAAATACAACCAGCAAGTACCTTGGATGGAATACAATCTGAGCAGCTTTGAATTTTAAGTACTGTGACATGTGGTATATCAGAAACTTTGTAATGAAAAATGTCCTTATCCTAGTGAAATGTTCACATTCATTTCTACTCTGGTTCTAACTTGTCTTCTCACTCTGAAATTGTTGCAGGAAAGACGTTCCTATTTTCTTGGGATCTCTCCCCATTGTTTCTTGTCATTTTAGTCTTCATATTGTTGAGGGGATTTTTTTTCCCTTTTTTGGAATATGGAGAGAAAAGTGAAATCTCACAGACAAACTAATGGAAAAAATTTACGCTTTTAGGACATCATACTTTAAGGCCATGTTTAAATTTTTTGCTTGTTATCTCTGTTATAAGATAACAAAGCCCAGCAGCAGAGTGAATTTGAACCTCTTGATCCTTGTTTTTCAGACTATAGTAAAGAAACTGATCTGCTTTAGTATAATACACACAATGATTCAGAATGCATGGTCCTCTGCCATTTAGAAATCTGATGCCGCTTCACAGTAGTTACCATGTTACCTCGGAGTTTCTAAAGGTTACTGAAGTAGCATAAATAAGTATTTAATTTTCAATATTAATTTCACTGTCAGTCTTACTGGGATATGGGAAGTTAGAATGCACAATGCAATGATTCTTTCAACGGGTGGTAAAGGAAGAAGAAGTCAACAGACATCAAAAGGTAATTTTGGTCATACTTGGGACTTCTGCATCTAATTTCACACATAGGCATGCGTGAATACCTAACTTCATTTTGATTTGCTGGCATGGTTGCTGCTGTAACAGAAGGCAAAAAAAAAAATCACAAATCAAAAAGGTATAAAATTGTATTCCAGAATGCTCTCTCTGGGGTTCAGCTCTAAACTACCATACTAAAAGCATAAGCCTGAATAAAATAGCAATTAACATAGCTTAAAGATGAGAGGATAATATGAATATTCCTAGATATTAAAAGGCTACAGAGCTATTGATACTAGAACAGCTTGAATGCAGCTCAGGTGATAGTAAGAAGAAGCATCTTCAGCCTAAGCCAAAAAAGAACATAAAAAAATCCTGCAGATTGTATGTAATATCCTGAGCCTGTTGCTACAAGTTTCCTACCCCATTACAGACAAGAACAGAGTGCTGGAGAACTTTTCTTGTTCTTTTACAATAGAGATTAATGATACTCATTTAACAATATATTTTAATACTGAGTTTCTTAAGCCTGGTGTTCTAAAGTGGCTGAAGGGCAAGTGAAGGGTCAGACTAATTGACAAATTTAATCTGCTGTGGCTAGATTGAAGATCACAAATGGCACTTAATAATGTGGTAAAATAGAAAGGCCAGGCTCCAGTTTGTCCCAGAAGATATCGGAAGATATCTGAAGATACCAAGATGAAGGGTTCTGTTTGACCTGGTGTTTTTCTTTTTTAAACCAAAGTATTATAGATGAAGGGTTTTGGGTACTTTGAGCACTTCTAGAGAAACAGTAGTGTTTTGTAATTCATTTCCTTTAAAGTAATACAAAAGGCATGGAATGTGATGAGGTCTGAAACTGCCTGCTTCAGCCATTTTTGGAACGAGAGCACTGTCTTTTCTCTGGTGTCATAGGACAGCCCTAAAATAATCAGATTTCAGTAAGGCAAACTGATGTTTCCTCCCCACAATGGTCTATCAGAGACAGAAGAAGGGAAGAACTTGAAGAAAGCGTTAGGCTTTTTTATTATAAACACATCACTGGAAATTACTGGGATCTTAAGAAGTTAGGGAAATCAGAACCTTTGCAGTATTTTCAGTTTCAAAAAAATGTTGTATTCTAGAAACAAAGGGGTTTTTTGGAGAGTTCTCCAAGGAAAAGCTGTTTTACAGCTTCATCTTGGTCATCAGCCAGGCGGTGGTTGCAGGACTCTTTTCTTCCCTCCCAGTTCCCATCTCTCTGTCTGTAAATGCTCTTCAACTGCAGAGTAAGGACTGCTCTGAGCTAGATACCTTCCAAAGCCTTGACTGAATCAAAATTATTTCTGTTTATTGCTAAGTGCAGATACTTCACTTGATTTCAGAATGGCCATATGTATTTTTCTGCTTTGCTTTATCTATCTGTCTTAATGTTTCACTTTGTTATTTGGTCTGAAACTCCTAGAATATCTATATGCCAACTTCTTTGTCCCTTGTTTGTTGTTTGCTTGGCATCTCCTTTTTATTTTTCTTATCAACCTTAGCTGAGTCTAAGAACTGCATGTCAAGGGTGATATGGCTAATAAAATATATTAATTTTCTCCTATCACTTGCTTTTATTGTTTAAAAAAACAGAGGATTTTTTTCTTCTGGTTGGGGAAGCTTTGTATTACTTTCAGGAGGCAGGAACTTGATTCAGATGAGCATTAATTAAGATAAATAGTCTTTCTTTTCTCATCATTTCAATTGAATGAAAAGATGGTGACTGATTTCCCCCTTCCCCCTGTGTTCTTTTCCTTGCTGTTCTGTATAATGAAAAATGTAATATCAGTAATGAAAGGGAATATGGACAGGAAAGTACTCACACCTGTGTTTCTGATAGTATGAAGAATTTAATGGAGATGGAAGACTCATTATTGATAATATTCAGCCAATTTTTATTTAATAAAAATGCTTTTTTCTGTAGTATAATTGTAGTTTCAATAAGTTTTTTGAGACATAAGGCTGATTGAATGTTATCTATACTTACTGCTTTGAAGAAATGGCTGATTAAGACAGCATGACCCTTTTATTCAAGGCTAAATTCTGCTCAGTTAAAAGGAGCTCTTTCCCATATTAATCAAGGAAAGATACAACACTACAATTCATTTTGCAGGCAACATGAGGTGGGAATTGCATCTACTAGGACATAATCTGACACAGATATACTGATAAACAGTACTTAAAGGAAAACTTTAACTTCAGCATTTTGTAAATTCTTTTTTTTCTTAAAAATCTCTCTCTCCTGTTGCATTTTGTTATGTAAATCAGCTGACATTGCATACTGAGAAAGTCAGCTATTGAAATTTTTGATGTGCTCAAAATTGTTAGGTTTTAAATGTTGTCAGAAATATTGAATATATGAAAACAAAGCAATCCAGAGAGGAAAAAAATGGGATCTTTTAAAATGGATTTTTTAAAATTGATTTTTACTTGTAAATGTGAATTTAGGGTAGGAACCAATTCTACTTTGTTTAAGAAACTTCAAAGGATCACTGCTTTGTATTTTAAGTAGGCTGTATAGAAACCTGGATCCTGACTTTGTGCTTTAATCTTTTTCAAAAGTTTGTTATCAGCTCTTTAAGAGTAGATTTCTTCCAAACAGACAATAAAATCCACAGTAAGTGTATGAGTATACAAGTGAATGTTGGCACAAACAAGAAGGAATTTCTTGTTCCAAGGTGCATCATGCTTATACAATGTATGGAGAGTTTAAGATGCAGTGGTTTTGGATGATCCTTACCCCTGGGTGAATTTAATTAGCAGGCAGAAACATTATAATAATAGGGAATACATTTAATTCCCTTTATAGCTGTCCCCACTGTACTTTGCTATCCTCAGGCACTCACAAAACTGAAAATCTGATGAAAACCTTCTTTTATGGTTTGTCTTCAGGAAGAGCAGTTATGAATTGTTCATAACTGTTCATTAATCTGAGCTCTTGAACTCCATTAAAATGCTTCCGTAACATTTCATTAAAAAAATTAAACGAGAAATGAGAAATTAAGTGAAAAACTAGTATGAGTTGGAAGACATTAACATCTGTTGAGCTCAGGCTTTAGGGTATAGTAAGAGGAAAAGAGAAGACAAAATAGTCATAGTGCATCAAGGGGTTGACAAAAGAGAAATGGGGTGAGTACGGTGTTTGGTACAGGAGGAAAAAAATGGTACATATACAAAAGTTATACAGTTTTAGAACACCAATGACACAAGAGGAACAAAGTAGAACTGAGAGAAGTAATGAACTAAACTGATAGTGATTTCAGCCAAGTACTTAAATGCTGTCACAAGAAGCTTTGCGTAGACAAATGTTTTGGGGTTGTGGTTTCTTTTTCTTGAAGGGGTAGTGGTATGGTATGTGTGTTTTTCCTTTGGGGTTTTTGGTTTTTTTGGGTTTTTACTTATGTTTTTTATTTGACTCTAGGCATGAAATTCTTCAAGTTAATAGGATCTTAAATTGTAATATTCTTTTTAGAAACTCTGCAGTTTTGTATATGTGAGTTCTTTCATTTCAAGTGTAGTACTGAACCTTTGCAAGATTTTTAATCTTATTCGACAGAAAAGTGATATGTTAAGGAATTAGTTGGATGTAGTTTGTGAAGGCTGCCTATTTTGTTGTATGTTTGTGTTAGAAATATACTATTGCTAGATTTGGAATTAATATTCATATTTGCTTCACTAATAGCTTGACACCTGGGGAGTACAGAGTCTGGACTTTACATATGTTTTAACTAAGAAATTATTTGAAAATTTATTTTAATTTCTGAATCCTGTAAGTCAAATAGTGACAAGTACAAGATTTATTTAGGATTAATTAAAAGCATGGGTTGCGATTTTGAGCTAATAAGGGAAAGCCAGACTGCCTAGATCTTTCTGCCAAAACAGTCACCATTCAACATGACTTCACAGGGATCTAATACTGGTGGATGTACTAGTTTATAACCTGTGCATTTTATCAAACATAAGAAAGATGTTCTGAATAATTATATTTAAATCCTGCCTTTGTGGGTTTCTGACTGTTTATCTATATCTTGACAAGAACCATACACCCACAATCCCACTGGGATTTCTTTTCTGCCCACTGAGGAATGCCTGACCTCAGTCTCTGCTGCAAGGAGAATTTCCAGTAGTCCTCTTTTGGGAATTTTTGGAAGGACTCAATCTCAAGAAATTGGAGACCGTGACCTTAATTTCAGCTTCCTCATCAGCTGTGCAGTTGCCCTTTGATATGGAGGTGTGGAAACTAGGTATCTAAACGATGGTGGTTTCCTTAGCACCGTGTCACTCTAGCGGGAGCTGTGAGAGAGGCACAGGAGGCTGTAGGACAGGGATGTGGCACATGACAGTGGCAATATCAGGCAGGAGAAGGCAAAGGTCGATGTTTTGCTTGGAGAGAAAGAGGTCAGTTTCCAAACAAGGTCATCTCAAGTCCTCAGCTCCTACTAAGGAAGTGAATGGCCACACATGGACTGCAAAGCAATGTGATCCCAATAAACAGATTGGATAAGCTCCAGCTTTCCCAGAGAAGTGTCGCTGGAATTCAGCCCATGCCAGTGGGAGGGAACACGTCCTGCAAACACATCCTGAGGCATGAGATCTTGGTTTAGGCTAAAGAATATGTCAGGGACCTGACCAGAGACCTCCAGTCTCACAAGAATTGTTTAGAGGATGGAGAGCTCCAAGAACCCTGATGGGAGCCCTGCAGAACCTTATCCATTGGACTAATTGGCCTCTTCCCTCTTCACCTCAAGCATTTTTGTGGATTGGAAAAGGGTTGCCCTGGAGAGTTTCTGGTCAATGTTTGGATAAGACCTTCTCCCCACAGCTTTCCCAGGGCTGTTCTCAGCTCTGGTGCCCTTGAAAAGACAGATCTGCCAGATGGGTGTTTGTCAGCATTGCAGAACAGACAGCAGCCACAACAAGCAGTGCTCTGGGAACATTAGCACCCTGGTGAGCCTGCCAGGCTCTGCAGTCCCAGCCTGGCCCAGTGGATGACAGTCCTAGGGTCCACAAGAGTGGCTTTACACCCCTTTACCAAAGTGCCGAGTTTTCCTACTAATTATTACTGCTACTACTGCTATGAATTACTACTACTAATTACATAATTACAAAGACTATAAAACACATAAATACAAAATAAGGATGTTTTTTTAAATTAAAATAGAGTGCCACAGAGTTTTCCTTCAACTTTATATAGTAATTAAGTCTCAAGTAATATGCTTTCTTATGTCTAGTCATCTGACTTCTAACATACTAAACAGCAAGTTAAATGTGACCATATATCAATGTGCTCATATTGTTTGAGTGTTACAGTAAGAAAAATGTACATAGAAATGTTGCTTTTTGTAGTGTTATTCCCTGTCTGACTGTCCAGAGGAAATATATAATACCCTCCTGAGACATGGAGAATACAGGTGAGAAAGCTAGAGAAATAATTGCTATTGCACCAGAACACTGCATAAAAGACTAAAAGAAGGTGGGAAAGTGTAACAATGTTTTTAAAATGGATTTAGAAAGTGTTATTTCATGACAGCACCATGATTACTGAGAAATGTACTGCTAACAAATTAATTCACTTTTCTGGGCTGTATTGAATGATGGTTATAGATTTGATATTTAGTACTTCAAACTTCTCGTGTAAAATGTTAAGGTGAGGAAGTGGCCAAAAATTGGAAGGGGAAAAAAAAGCTGCAAACGTGCATATATTTTTTAAACTGATTCAGTGTCATCTTTTCACTTATATTCATTGCCATCATGACTATTGACAGCAAGACTTATCTGAGCATTTAACATCTCTAGTTGAATTTTTCCTGTCTTTATATTTTGTACGAGACTTTAGAGGTATAACCTCTGTCCTGATAATCTTATTTTTGCTTTGGTTCTCTCCAGTCACGTCTAGTCTACTCTGTAATTGATTGGCAGCTGTCTTTCATTGGTTGAATAGATATTTAGGTGATAAAATTGCAGACTGGCCACAAAATGATCTGTGTATGAGTGGTATATAGCCACAGAATTTAAGGGCTGCTGCTTGGTGTGTTAAGAAGACTGAGATGTGTACTGCTATGTTAAAATTAGGTAAGCTTATCTAGGGCATGATTGTGCATTCTAAATCTGACAGAAGGCTTTAGTTGGTAGTGCCTTTTGTTTAAGCAGGTGTTAGCCAAAATAATAGGCTATTGTGATGTGATTTGTCCTCTATAATACATTTTCCCCTTTCCTACAAGGTCTATTTGGGACTACGGTAGTTCTACTTTAGGTGGATTTTTGAGTATAGCAATAATCAAAGGAAGTTTCAGAGGGTGTCATTGAGAAGGTTTCCTGTGTATTCAAGAAATGTGAGATAAATTGAAAAGTAGCATTGCAAAGTCTGTGAGATGGCATAAAATGGATCTATACTTACATGATTCACTTCTCAGAGAAGGAAACTATGAAAGACTACAGGTACCCTTCTCTTAAAACTGTTGTAGTTTTACTTTGTCTTTTACTAATCCAGTGTGTTTGTGTTTCACCTTATTGTCAGGTGGCACCTCTCCAGGTCATCAGGAGAACATAGTTTTCCAACCCACTGTAGTTGAAGAAAATTCTGTGATTTTTCATTAATGTGTTTTGCTGCTTTGTTTTGAACTAACACCAGTAAAAAAAAAAAAAAACAAAAAAAAACAACAACAAAAAAACTTAGCTAGGCTTTTTAAAAAAGAATTATATTGAGATCAAATAAGGAAATTAAACCTAAATTATACTGAGAGCAAAAAAATATTTTAAGTTTATATTTTTTCTGAGATAGGAACGGGCTCTTTAGCTTTATAAACACCTTACTTCAATCTTTAATCTGCAGAAGGTATTTCTTTGCACAAAATTTGATTAGAACAGAAAAATATACTAACATTGAAATAAATCGTCATCATCAAATTCTGCAAATCCCACAAAAAATCTGCATTATTTAACTTCTGGCTTAATAGTGTTTGTGGAAATAAAGAACTTAGGTTTTATACTAGGTAAAATTGGGCAGAATAAATATTTTCCACTGTGCAGGTGCCTCAATTCTTTCTGCGAAACATCTTTGTAAAGTCCAGCATGATGTCCGCTAATAATAACTGTATTAGCTTTAAAACAAAAAGAAATTCAACAATTTTTTTCTACGATGTGTTGGATGAATAGATTCCATCTCTGCTGCATAAATGTGCAAGCCAAACTCAGTTTTCTTAGTCACACTGGCATAAGTTAGTGCTACCTGTAGTGAACCATGTGGTTCTTGTGGACTTGGGAACCTAAAGTTAAAGCTACTTGAAATTAAATAAATACATAAAATAAATGTACAGTCACATATATGCACACGTATAGAAATCTAGGACTCTTTTCCCAGGAAGAAATAAAATAAAATTTTCTTTAGCTAGCCTTAAAGATTGCTAGGCTTTTTATTCATGGAAAGGTATCTTTGCTGCATGATGAATGTTTCTTTTTTGTTTCTCTCTTCTGAAATTCATTGTAGTGAAACGGAAATACTTATGTACTTAAAGCTCTTGCTCTTAGTTGAAATTGTATGGAAGAATGGAGTAATTAGTGAGTTGCATAGGAAGATGCATATGTGCAAGATGGCACTGAAGCAAAATTAGAGCTAAGCACATCTTGAGACAGGGAAAAAAGGAGTAGTACTCATTTAGAGCACTAAGTTCTTGGGATGAAGGACAGGAGAAAGAAAGAAGATGGATGACTTCTTTGAATCTAGATGCTGTTATCAGGAGATTTATCCCATTCCTGGTTATACCATTCATCAGTGTCAAGCTGGAGACTAGTAGTGCTTATTGCTACCCATTATTGATCAGCGGAACTGACAACAGATTTATAACTGGACATGATTACATGGCTCCAGACAAATGAAAATATCACACCTCTCCTTCTCCCTTGTCTTCTAGTCAGGAAGTCATCTTTGTATCTTTGTTCCAGTCATCTTTGTATTCTGCAGTAAGTCTGATGGAATGGTAAACCCAACCTTGGTTTAGTACAAAATAGCCTTTCTTAACAAAACAAAAGTATGTAAACTAAGTTGCTGTAGGCCAAGTAAATTCTTAGATTTTTACTTCCTAGTAACAAGACAATTTAACTCTCCCAATAAATCATAAAAGAGAAATATTTTAAGTCATTCTTCAAAACCTTGTTTCTGGACACAGCTACTTATACTGATCAGTTAAAAAAATCACACAAACTCAATGTACATTAATAGTATCTGCTTTGCTGCTCTTTTCACAAGCACAAGCACACATACATGCCAAAAAAAAACAAAGTTAGAAGAAAACAAAGAGAAGTAGTCCATAGAGACATGACCCAGAATTATTATTGTGGTAGACTTGGTCCTCATTATGTCTTGCAAAAACTGTTCTCCAACATACAGATAGAAAGCTGCAATTTCAACATTGAGTCTGGGACTAGCACTTTTTTTCTTTGTAATGTGAACTCTGAAGGACATAGAAAATGAGTTTGTAGACTGGTTTCTGTTGAGATGTTTATTTTGGATATTGTCGATAACTTACAGTGTTGTTCTCAAGACCTATCTCAGTCTATTCATGCTAAGCAGCCGCTTTCTAGTGTCCACATGGACATTTGAATCTCTCCTGTGAAAAGGCTCTGAATTAGTTATCCACCTCTGTGTGTACAAGTAGGTTAAGTTGTTTTTTCCAAAGTACATTCCTGTGTACAAGTTTAGGGCAAATGCTTTGTTTCTCATTCTGGTGACAAAATGTATGAACCAACCTCTTCTGGACTTCTGAACAACTAACAGACTAGCACATCTTAACGGAACATCACATGTTTTTCCCTCAGAAATAAAAGCATATATATACACCAGTTTAATGCATTCCATGCTTCTTCTCACATTCTCCCAATTCTCTAGCAGGAATTCAACTTTTCACGTCATCCAATATTTCTGTAGCTATGCTGTTTATTGTACTATTAGACAAGGTCCACATGCTACATGTACATGTCTTGACTTTTTACTACTTTTTTTTATAGTAGCTATACATACTGCTGTTCAAGTCCTCTTCAACTTGCCTTCAGTAAGAGCAGAAGTCTTGTCTCAGCAACTGTTTAACTACTTCAACAATCTTAAGACTTCTTAATATGAACAATCTTAATATGAACTGCAAGACCAAACTCTGACATTTTCGTCTTAAATTTACACATTATTTTTCTGTACTCAGCTGATGAACATAGTTATTTGTATTAACTGATTTATCTAACAAATCTCTTGGCCACTTCTTCGTGGGGGTCTTTGGAAGCGAAACAGCCAAAATCAAGTCTCTACATGCAAAGACCCAGATTATTTCTGTGTATATCAGTTCCCATTCTGGTGCCTGTTTTCACATTTTCCTCCCACCTGCAACCAGACTTGAGTAAAACATAAATCAACATAAATTTTGGGTGATAAATCTCTTGTTTCTGAATTAAATGGAAACTGTTTCACAGTTCCTTTTTTGTATCTCTTAGTGCTTCCCTATTGCTGTGCAGAACTTACTGACATCAGTATGGTTTGGTCTCTTGACTGCAGAACACAGAACCAAAATTTCAGGTTGCAATACTGGCAGCTGAGGATCAAAGGAAGACAGTTGTTTTTGGTTGGATTTGCTTTGGATTTTTTATTCTTTGCCATTCTGAGATCAGGTATGTGTTCTGCTTAAGGCAACATGAATTCAACGTGTAAGACAGGCAACTAGGATATGGCATAGTACGTTCTAGGTAAACTTACAATAGCAATACCTCTGGCAGATGTAAAAGTGGAGCTCTGTCAACTCAGATAGAAGCACAACTGAGTGAAATGGAAAAGAACATATGTGATTTGACAGTACTAAAATCCTAAAAGTTTTTTACTCTCTGTGCAATGAACTTGATTTTTTTTCTCCATCATCATTTTCTTTGTTAAGAAGAAATATTTGGATTCTTTTGGTTTGAAGGGGCTTTTTTTGTTGATTGTTATTTTTTGGTTTGGGGGGAGATTTTTTTATTTTTATTTGGTTTTTTGTTTGTTTTGGTTGTTTGGGGTTTTTTGGTAGTTTTGGGTTGTTTTTTTGGGGAGGTTTTGTTGGAGGGGAAGGGATTTTGTTATAAAATTGTTTCCAAAAAGTTTTTAGATCATGAGAGCTGAACACCATCTCTCATTTTGGTAGGAAAGGGTCACAGTAAAAGTCATTACATTTAAGTTTACACCATAATAGTGAGAATGAATTCTGAGCATTATCAGTATCAGAGTATCACTGAACTAATAGAAGACTCAATAGTAAGGCAATATTGTGATTGAATAACAAAGTCTGTGTCTTAGATACATTTCTCCCATTGCCTTTAGTATGTTTAGGATCTCCATCAGAAGAAATTATCAGGCAGCTCTGACAGCTCCCTGGTCTTGAGCAAGTCACGTAGTTGAGACATGTTTGACCTTGAATAATCCCATCCTGTGCTAATAACAGAATAGAATTCCAACATTCATAGAAAACTTCTCAGGGGATCCTTTGTTTTTTTTATCCTCTTTCTAAAGAACTTCCAGATAAACCTTCAAAACCTACAGTAGTTTTTCTAAGTGCTTTGAGAATACTGACCTTTGGCACCGAAGAGGTCTAAAATCTGCAGCGGTCACTAAGAGTTCTTTAGACTTTGCAACTAAAGGCAATGTTTATAGTGACTGCTTATTTTTGTCGTTGCTAATCATTGTATTTGATTTACCACAATTGATTTTATTCTCTATCATAACATGTTTTGTATGGAGTTTTATATCTCAACTTTTGAGTCTTTGTTTATTTCTGCCTTTTTTACTGTGGTGAATAATACTCTGAAGACTATCAGTATGCAATTGGTAAGAGAAGCACTCATCACTTAGCTACCTGGATTCTTGTTCCTCTTTTAAAATATACAGTTTTCAGCTTGGAATGTCTCTCTATGCTCCTTTATGCTACAAAATCCCAGATGATCAAAACAAGAATGATCAGCTTGCTTCTCTGATGACCTAATTAATAGCTTAAAGGAGGAAAACAGAGTGTGTGGTCATATCCTTAAAATTCACTCTGGATTATTCTGCTTCATAGAAATCTGTTTAAATGTCTAAGGAGAAGGTTTGCTGAGAAATGCAGAGGTTGGAGAGCAGCTTGGGTAACAGCCAGTTTATTTAATGATCAACTGATTTTGAAATTCAGTCTTCAGTCAGGCTCTCATTTAAATAATGATAACTAACAGGCATAAAATTGAGAATTAGTAGTCTGCCTAAAAAACCACCTGGTTTCAATCTAAGCTTTAAAAATTTAGTCTAGCTTTTAGTTCAGGTTAGCTTTGTCATCTTCCCCCCTTCCCAAATCAGTATTGCTAAAATCATATTTCTCATTTGTTTTAAATTACAAGAAACCACTATTTTTCTCCCATGGGGAAATTTTCTAGGTTAATTTTGTTAAATTACCTCTGAAGTATTCTACAGGATAGTTCTAGGCAGCTAAGGGTCAGTTCTCTTTCTAGACAATGGTGCTACAGTGCCAGGAAATAGTGGCAGGGCTATGCAGTTATCTGAGTTGCTTTACTCTACAAGAATCTCAAAAGTATCATCTCATGACTGGACAGATATGCTTGTAAAGTTGCTTGTTGGTAGCAATAGTGATAAATTATCTCCAGAAACAGATATTACATCTAAATGGCACTTGAATTATAAATCCCTCAAACTATTTAGTCCTTTTTTTCTTGTGCTCTAATTTCATCGTGTGGTTTGTTTGGTTTTTTTCTTATTATCTTTCCTTTGGGTGAAGTACCTCAGTTGTCTCATTCTGTCAGTGGTCAGACAGGAAAAATTGTATGAATCAGGATCCTACTAAGCCCAAGCTTCTCTTACTACCAATCACTTGCTTCAGTACTTGGTTACTATTATGTCTGAAAAAATCTTGTTTCATTATTTGAAAAAAATTACTAAATCTTGTCTCAACCTGTTATATCTGACTCACAGCTACATTCATGGCTTGATGCCTACATTCTAGCATGAAATATTTGTTCCTGGAAGTTTACTGATAAGCTGCTTGTCTAATAGGTGACTGCACAAGGTAAACAAAACATGGTTAACCTGTTAAACTTCAGAAATCTGATTTATTCAGTTAATCTCCTTAGACTTATTCTCCCTCTAGACTTATTAACAGTAAGGTTCTCAAAAGGCAATTCACTGATGCATCACAACTTAAATTTTACTGAGCTACCTTTCAGGAAACCCACCATCCTCACTTATAGAGGTTACAGGATCAAGAAGTAGCCTTATAATTTGTGGGAATACCTCTGTGAGTCACCTGTGTGGTCTAAGAATGTGAACAAAATTCAGACTGAGAAAGCCAGAGAGGTAAAGAGAAAGAAGTGGAGAGAAAGGTAATGATACATGGTATAGAAGACAGACCTGTTTCTTGTATTTTTCAGATGGAAACCATAGTTTTTGGGGAGGTAGGGTGGGTTTTTGAGTGCTTTTTAATTGTGATAGTATTTGTGAAGTTAATATTTCAGAACTGATTTATAATGGAAAATACTCTTCAATAAAATTGTACTTTTTCCCCCCAGAAGAATCTTTTACTTTCTATAACTAAAATAAATGAATTGTGCTGATTTCTGCTAGCTTTTTATAAAAAAATATTTCATTTGAAATAACAAGTTTTTAAGGTCTAGTAAAATGTAATTTCAAAACTTATTTGAACTTTCAGTCTCTGTAAGAGTTTGTAGATCAAGATTTGCCATTATATTTTCTGAGTATTGTAGCTCTCTTAAGAGGAGAAAATTACTTTCTCAACCATTTTCTGGATGACATCTTTAGGAAGACCAGCCCTTTGGGTGGTGCAGATTACAAGCAAAACTGTCTTCACTGTGTAGTTGGTTAATATGGAAAAATAATGTTTAAATTAATTTTAAAATAAAAGTAATTTTAAAATCAAAACAATCCTGTTTGAAGAAAGAAGGATTTATTTGAACATTGCCACTTCTTTAAATCTGCAAGTTCAAAATAAATACCCTAACTGGGATTTTCTCTCTTATAAAAATATACTCAAAATTTGTCCTTCCCTATCTCACTCCAAATCAGAATTTTGAAAAAATGTACTTTTTTCAATGCCAAAAATTACTGTTGTTCACAGATTCAGGTTTCTGGTTTTTTTTCACTTCCAATTCAAGCCTCAAGCCTCATGCATTGATTGCTATTGCCCTGAATGTCTCTAATTTCCCAGCTCCTGTTGTTTAATGGGCAATAGGAACATGTGTAGGCAGGAAAAATAAAGGTCCTTCCAATTTCTTACATCAGTCCCTTGAAGTAGCTTTGCTTAATCTATTTTTGGTACAGCTGTCTTACACTGCAGGATTGCTTTTTAATTAGTTTTAGTATTCACAGCTTCTTCTTCTATTCATTTAAATCTTTCTCTGTACTTGATGTTTTCAATATTGTCAAAACCTGTGGGTCAAGGTGACCACACAAATCTTTTCATACCTTATTTCAGTGAGGTTCTATCTGTATTGCTTTTCCTTACTGTGTGGGTTGTTGTTTTGTTCCTGTTTTACCTCCTTTGGCCATATTGGCTTTTTAAACTCCTCATTTTATTGCTGTATGTTATGCATTCCACATCCTTTGGGCACACTTTAATCTCATTATACACATTTCAGTTTCTCTCTGCTGTTTCCTCTCTGCCATTTCATTACACTCAATTTCACTCAACCTGCTGATTTTTTTCCCCTAAACTCTGTTATTCTGCCACCCAGTATCTTCATTTCCCCCCTTTGGTTTTACTGTAGATACAATTTTACACTTAACTAGATTAAAATTACAGTGCAAAGCACTTTACTTGCTCTGTAAACTTTGTCTCAAATACTAAAACATTCAGCACAGTAAGAAAAACATGGAAAACCAAACCACAAAAAATAATTACATGACAAATGCATTAACTGTTCAAACTAGAAATGGGGGAGAGTAAATAACAGGAACAGGATAAAAGTGTAAATAATGGAACAGGACAAAAGTGTGCTCAAGAAACGGGAAAATGAAATCCAAGGTGAGTGTTCTGATGCAAAAAAATTACCAAACATAAAGCAGGTAAATAATATGAATCAAGTTAACAATAGGCCAGCTAGCTCCAAATGATTACAAAAAGAAGAGAAAGATGTCACTTGTCCTCACTCACTGTCACTATGAATTCTGCCTTCTTGTCCCAAATTGTCAAGTGTTATGTAATTATCTGACTGAGAGATAGCCAAATAGGACCTGAAAATTCTGGACACAAGTTCCAGGTATTTGAAATTGACATTTTTTTTCTATTCACTATTTGAAGGTGGAGAAGATTGCTTTTTCCACTTGTCCTAAAAATATGACGTTATTCAGAGATGACATACCCTTACACACCGTTGCTTTTTATATAATCCGCATTTTACAGTGGAGTTTATCTAATATGTTCATTTCCTTTCGCACTGAGGAACATTATTAATAATTACATTTATACTACCCATGCTGTCTCCTTGCATGTGCTGTTCTTGTTTTCTTAAAAAAAAAAGGCAACTCTCTTTGACTAGAGCACATTAATTTTACTAGTCTAGAGTTTGACCATCACAATAAATCAACATAAATGGAGTATTTGGGATCATTAGAACTTGCAGAGGAAAAAAAGTCACTGTTATTTTCTTCAAAGAGCAGAAAAATGATGAAAAATGTCAATTTACTTTAACTGTAAACTTTGAGTATTGCATGGTTGTGTTTCTTTACGAGAAAAATTAAATAGTAACAATAAAAGGCTTAGTGCTTTGTGGAAATATTTTGATTTTTTTCTTCTCTTTAGAAGAATTCAATTTCAAATTTTTTTCCATCTATATACTTCTGTTTTTTCCTATCTTTGCCATTTTGAGTGATTATTTTTTTCTTTCATTCAAACATTCCTTCAAAGGAAACTCATGTTAGATGCTATATAAGATTTCTTCAACATACTGCAATCTCTTCATATAAATTAAGAGATATGGTGACCTCCTTTTTCAATGGATGACTAGCTCTCAAAAAAGATGAGGGAGACAATGTCACAGCCATGGTCAAGTCCTTAATTCTCTCTTAACTTCTGGATACTGGGTACAATATGAGCTTTGATATGCTGACAATAACTTTGAAGTCTGGCAGTTCAGGTTTCCACCTACCTTATTTATTCATCCCCACTCATATCTCACTGAATTAGCCATAACTGGACTATAGGAGGCTGTATCAAAGGACTTGGTAAAAATCAAGGTACATTGCATTCACTGCCCTGTTCTTAGACACACTGCCATCCATCTCATCTTAGATAGCAATGGAGTTAGGCAGACATGATTTGCCCTTAGCAAATTGTTCTCATTGCTTCTAGTCACTTTCTTGTCTCTTGTTTTAAGAAATAACTTCTAGGGGAAACTGCTCCTGAACCTTTCTGGGGCATAAGGCAAGGCTGACCAATGTGTATGTTCCTGAATCCTCCTTGCCCTTTTTGAAGATGGAGGACATTGGTCTGTTTTCCCAGCCATCAGGAGCCTCTGATGGTTGCCATGATGATAGAGAACAGTCTCACAGTTACACAACCAGCTCCATAAACATCAATTCCAAAAGCTTGAATATGTACAGGGCAATTAAATAATCCATAACTCTGGCTTCCTCTACTCTGGGTACCACTCCACTCCTTCAGATTTTGCTTGGAGGATGATTGAGAACAGTGATTTACCAGTGAAAATGGAGTTGAAGAAGGCAGCGAATACCTCAGCCTTGTCTTTTATCATGTAACATTTCCTGCCCCAATGACCAATGGGTTCACATTTGTCTTAACTTTCCTTCAAAATTGAGGAACTTAGAAAAATCTTGCTTATCTCTTTTGGTAGTTTCAGATTGATATGGGCTTTGGCTTTTTTTTTGGTGTGATTGGTCTTATTCTTTCCATGTAGCCTATTCCTGCATTCATCCCCTGTATGTTTTCTTTATGTGTTTAAGGTCAAGTCAGGAGCTCCACATTCATCAATGCCTGCTTAGCTTTCTGAAATCCAAATTTGTTGTTCATCTCACTCACTGTTCTTCAGATCATAAACTTCACAGTATTTTGATCGCTGATGCCAAAGCTGCCCTTGACCTTTACATCATCCAGAACTTCTTGTTTGTAAGAAATAGTTAAAATTGAATATCTATTCTAGTCTGTTAATCAGTCACCTGGATCACTCACATTTCCCCTGTTGTGGGGATAATAGGTTTGGGCTGAGTTAGTCCTGAGCTATCCTAACAAGTCTTGTTCTCAGCAATGACCAGAGAATTCAATGCACCTGGACCTGCAGCTCTGCAGGGAGCAGGAAGCCAGGTGCTTCCAGCTTGCCCTGCACCAACAGCTCCCAAACTACCCCAGGATAGGCAGCAGAGCACAGATGGGCTGCAGCCTGTCTTGGCAGCACTGCTTGCACCTTGTCTGTGCCCTAACCAGGCTCATGAATGTTCTTTGGAACTATTCTGTTTCTGTTCTTATCTTTTAGAGACCAGGTAATCAAGCTGAACAAAATTTTTCAGAGACTTTCAGTTTCATTAATTTACATAATGGAATTTTAATGTGTTTAGTGTTAGTCTCATCTCTTATGCAACCTAATACTTTCTTTGCTTTCTGACTGTTTTGCACTAAAGTTTTCACAAGATTTCCAGAGTTGCACTTACATCTAAGTTGTTTCAGCTCATGTTGAAAGTTGTGAATGTGTATAAACCTGCTGTGCATTAAAATCTTTCCTAGGCAAGAATGGCTTCAGCAGCTTTTCTGTAGATTTTATGATCTTGTTTTGTCTTCTTTTTCTCAGGTTACTCTAAATACACTATGTAAAATACATGCTTAAATTATAAGCTTGTGTAATGCTATATACAGAAAATGGAACATGCTATATAGAACTTCAGCCTCATGGTATGTTGGGATTGTATTTATTAGTATGCTGACTATTTAGAAGTGTAAAAAAAAGAAAGGTGTGTGGAGGGCAGAAGGTAATTTGGCCAATGAATCTTTAATACATTGCTTTACAGCTGAGTGTCCTCCTCCTATTTCTTCTACTTTGTATAAATAATACTTTAAAATTAATCAGATAAAAGGTATAAAAAGTACTGCAAACTTTTAAAATATTGCAACTGGGAAACATGGAAAAAGAGTAAATAACCGAAGGAGCTAATATGTCTGAACAATTTAAAATATATGCGCTGCCCTCTATTGGTTTGCTCCTCTCCCCCTTCTCCTTTGGCATACACAGACAAGACTTGCAGAACATGGCAATTTTGCATCAGTGTGCTCTAGTTTTTGTGCTTTACTTCATCCTTTCTATCATTCCTATTCCTTTGCTTCACCCTAGTCAGTTTTTGCTCATGTTGACTGCCTTTTTGGTAGTACTTTTTATTAACAAAATACTTGTGTGTTTTTCAGTGTTGCCATGTTAAACTTTCATTCAACGAATTTGTGGGCTCAGTGAAGAACTGTGTGATCATCACACTGGGTGGATAAATAAGCTCATTTCTCTTCATTGAATAATGGTAAAAATGGTAAAAGCTTTACGAAAAATTGGTAGAAGTTTCAAAAGTGTGGAGAAATTTTGAAAAATAGAGACGAAGCTGAGAAGTGTTATGAAATTTGAAGGCCATGTAGTTTATGTAGAATGGTGTTTCCTAATGAGATTATCAGCTGTGACCTAACTGTGACTAGTCTTAGACTAGTTCCAAACTGGGAGTTGCCTGCACTGTAATTTTAATAAGCAGTGCTGATCTCTTAATACTATATTGCTAATTAAATATTAGACACTGATAATTTCAGAGTTTGCAATGAAAATGATGAGACATGTGAAAGTAATTCTGTGCCAATGTTTTGAGGCTGGACAGTCATGGAAAAGACTGAGTGAACTAAGAAATGGTGAATGTGATGGATGCTATTTCATTGTATAGTGGGCAGGCAGATGTCTGGTGTGAAATTCACTGGACATGTCATTCAATTAGAAATAAATTCCTGATTGGGAACACAAATTAGAGTTCCTTTGGGAAAAAAAATCTGTAAGGTCTTTGAATGAATATGGGTGAAAGCGTAGAGCTGATTGGGGTCAACTGTGACTACTCTAGGCAGACTTTTAAATTCTGGGGTTTACAGACATGGGAGGTAATTTATTAATTCAAGTGTTTTAGTTACATCAACAGCCTAACCCCTGATTCTTTAAGAAACTTTTCACATAATTTTTCTTCAGACATGCAAATATACTGTAAAATAGCATGTGTTTTAGATTTAAAATAGAGGCAATTAGGGTGAAGGTTACCTGGTGGATATCTGCTTAGTCACTGAGGTAGGCTACAACCTTACATAGAGAGCTCCACCTTAGGTGGGATGGGTGAAGAGCTGCTGAGAGAAATTAGAGACCAGTTCTCTGTCTCAAAAGATAATGGCAAACTTTGTGGCAGTTAGCACACTTCTGGAGAAAAGTCTTTCTGAACAGGTCTTAACAAGTAATAAATAATCTATTAATATGTAATAAAATCTGAACCAGACTCCTCAAGCTTCCCATCCACTGATGTATGTCTGATGAATAAGCAGAGAAGGATGTTGGACTTTTGTAGTCTTCTGTACTTGGATTCAGATAATCCTCAGGTTTTCTACAGGGTCTTGAATAACTTTAGAAGAAAGGACTGAACATGTGGATTTAGTTCATGTTAGTGGATTTTGTGGTTAAGAAAGTTTCCACTAGTGGGGAGCTGTGGCAGTTTCTAAAGAGGAAAAGTGAAACAAACCACTCTGAACCCCCAAGCTATGAAGAATGAAAAGAATACAAAGAACCTCCTCCCCTATGTTTAGAAAGAAATGAACAATTTTGAGGAATAGATTAACTTAAACCAGATAGGTTAATCTCTGGTTTCAGTGATTTATAAATGGACTGTTCCCTTGATGTCATAAGTTAAAGGCTACTGTTCTTCCATGCGGTCAGAATTGGTGGAAAAATTGAACATGCTGTTGAGCTTATTTGTGTTGCTATTTATAGACATTTCTGTGAGGATACCTGAGTGTTGAGTTATTTGAGTGTTCTTTTTTTGTGTAACTAACTGATAGCAATCCTGTAAAATTGATATACACTACCTTGGTAGCTGAGGATGCAGGTTGGAAGAATTCATTTCCTTTAAAACAGTATCATAAAATACAATCTAACTTTCTTGGTATTTTGAACTATTTCAAAACCAAGACTGACCAGAACATAAGTTATGAATTTTCTGCTGATTGTGCTGAGATAGAGAAAGTAATAAACCCAGAGAAGAGTGATTTCATCTATAAATCTGAGGAAGGGAAATTTTAAGAATGGTTCAATGTCTGAACCATGAGTATATAAAAGTCACACTACTGTGAGTTAAACATTTTTTAGAAATAAGGCCTTTAAAGCTGCCAGAATCACTGTATAATGTTGTCTTCATGCTGACAATTTCTGTTGACTTATTCTATGTGGTTCATAACATCTCTATGAAAATATCCAAATGAGAAGACATAGAGAAGAGTGATTATTCCACTGCCAACAGTACCTTATTTTTATCAGGATCCAATCATTATGATAAAAATCACCTGCCTGGTTTCATAGAATCATGAACATCTTGAGTTAGGAGGGCCCCATGAGGATTGTCCTCCTTGCTCCTCAGAGGGCTATCTACAAAACTGTATGACTAAAAACCCCACCCAGGCACTCCTTGAACTCTGACAGGCTTGGCGTCATGACTGTTTTTCCTTGGGGACCCTATTCCAGTGACCAACTATCCTCCCAGGGAAGAACCTTTTCCTAAAGTCTAGTCTGAACTTTGCCTGACACAGCTTCGTACCTTTTCCATTAATTTTTTCCTATTTTATCAATTCAGCCATTGGTTCATGTTTCCTATTTTTTTTAAAGAGATTGTGTTCCTTTGCTGCTGTTGGGTTTGGGTTTTTTCCATGTGAAGCTCCATAAATTCTATAACTATTCCAATCTCTCAATAAGTTTTCCTGAGACGTAGGCAGACTCAGCTAAAAAAAAACCCTGTTTGTGTAATAATTTAAATATCTTCTGCATAATAAGTTTAAATCTCCTTTTAGAAAAACATAAAAACATTGACTACAGTTTTGTATTGTCTGTCAGTATTATCCCACCACTGTGAAAACAGCTCTGCTATCATATCCATATTCCAGCTCACTGGTTAGCCACTTCACTAGGTTGCTGTATTAGGCACGCAGGTTAAATCTTTTCCTAGTGGGGCTCTGCTAATGCTCCATTCTGAAACAAATGTGTAAGATTTTTCTTTCTCTATGCAGAATTTAGAAGAAAATTGCAATTCCTTTGTGAGCTCCATGTTTAGCATTTTCATCCCTGTATAAGTTACCAATTCTGTGCATCATTGATTTTATTCTCAGGGACCTACATATGCAACACACAACATCCTTTTGAGAGTGTGCTGGGGGCTGGATGGAAGTTATCCACATAGTGCATCCTGCCCTTCCATTTGGATGTTCTTTAAGGTAATGAGTAGTCTGGAGACCATACCAGTCCTGACCTGCTGTAGCCTCCTTTTCCCAGAGCACACTTAGGAACTGAAAGAGAGACAGCCCTAAACCAAAACTGGTAAAATATTAACAGTCTCCACTTCTGTTGAATCCATCTGTGCAATCCATTTATGATAAGAAAATTTCCCCTCCTGAGCCTTGTAGTGCATAAGCATATTTCACACGAGAGCAATCTGTGTAACAGGTAAGCAAATGTATAAAAGTCTTGTGATAAAAATAAAAAAAATAAATATAATCTGGCAGTATTTTGCTTACCAAAGAAATAATCAACTATAGAGTGGTACGCTGTCTTTTGCAGAAAAAATAATTCTTTTGAGAAACATTTATTTTTCCTAAGTGGATGGGAAAGCTTAGCTGAATTTTACTATGTTTACAAAAAATTGTTACATCTTCCTAAAAGAACACTGATTAAAATATTATCAATTATTTACAACATAACTGGATAATAGCTGTTTCATGTTAACCCTTGCAATAAAAGTTAGAAATTTGCAAAAAATATTCTAAGCCACAGAGCTGGTTTTGCCTATTGCCACAGACTGAAGGTACTGTTACTATGGAGGTACTGCCAGAACTGGGTCTTGGGCACTCACTGTTGTTTTGAATGACACTTTGGAAGGTTTTTGAAGTAGTTTACAGAAAAACAATATACTTCAGAAATCCCTCTCATACAATAAGGCTGAAACTATTCCCAGCTAGCAGTAATGTTGCGTTGTCAAATCCATGGATACCCTTTTGCAAGTTAGGCTGAGGATGAGGACATGACAGACATTTGTATAAATATGTTAAATGTAGGATTTGTCTTGGAGTCTGTAATTTTGGTTGCCTCTTTCACTTGCATTTACTTTTGAAATATGTGAAAAATTTTGAGAAGGTTTTTGGAGAATATTTTTCACAGCCGTATTTGCATTTAACTTTTTTATGCTTTTCTTTTTTAAAGGGATATAGAGCACATTCAATAGGTACAATCCTAAAGTCTATTCTTAATTTTTATTCAGGTTAAACTCAAAAGAGTTTGAAAATGACAGATTAAGAAAGGAACTTGTATTGTCTAAGTGATAAAGGCTTTGCATCACAGAATTTAGCAGAGTAACAAAAGTCACTCCAAAACTGAGAACACAAGTTTTGACCAAAAGCTAACATTGATAGTAAGAAAAGAAAGTGAACTTCTGGGCTGGATGTTCATGATGAGAAAGAAAAACATAAGTAATTTATTCCAGTTAGCTGAAAGATATTCTCTCCATGGAAAACCACTTTTTAATGTCTTTAGTTTTCCTACCCTTTGGGACTCTCTTATGCGCTAAATTAAATCATGAGTTACATTTCCATCATGCCAGTTCAATATCGAAGATTTGATCTCTAGAGCAACCAGTGTATAACACAATTGGTGCATATGTTTCCTTCCTTGATCCATGTATTTTATTTATAACATTGTCTTCCCTGGAGGATTTCAGATGCATGTTGATGCCAAATGCCTTTCCAAAAGTATCTGTCAAGAGAAATAAACACTTTTGGAGTGATTGACTAGGGAGAGAAAATGTACAGATATTAAACAAGTCAGCAACATAGCCTTTTTTCAGATAAATGGTCTGAAATTGGTGGCTTGTCCTCCCTAGGATATTAAAAGGGATCATAAGATTTAGTCAGTGGGAAATAGAGTGCATATTGCTTCAGTGGTGTTCAAACATCTAGGGTCTTGGGGAAATGCTGTAAGCAGGTACAGTGGCCTTAATATTTTTCCTCATCAGGAACATCTGATAACACATGAGGCTTGAAACACTTCACTGGAAGATTCTTATCCAAAATCTTGTCTCAGTATTTCTGAAAGTTAAGATATTTGAAATGCTGATAAAGACTGATGAGCTTAATGTCGAATGAGGGTCTAGGAGAGATCTAGGTTAACGTGAGATTAAAGATACCAGACAGCTTGTGATAAATTAAAATTTCTCTTTCATTTCATCTCAGGGAAGCAGTAAGAGCAAAGCAATGCTCCAGAGGAACTTTTCTTAGTGAACTTGAGCATGAGAAGCCTATGCCTAAACATGACAGCATTTAAAATGTACTGTTTGGCAACAGCTTTGAAAGTCCTTCTTCCTGATTTACATTATTGAATTTCTTTTATATAGAGTATAAAGAACTAAAATTGTGGTCACACATCTCCAGTGTTTGGGAATTAGCTGTGAGACACTAGGATCTGGTGATTCCTGTTGGTGTAATTAAAAGTAACTGTTTTTCTGTTGGTCACATGCTACTGTGAAGACAATATGAGTTCTTCAGCAGTCCTCTTTCCTGTTACTGTCTTCAAATGTGTCCCTTTTCTTTTCATGGCAGCCTTTGATATCTCCATTTGTTATTCTCATTGTAATAAGGAAGATAAGCAACCAGGTGTGTGCCACGTCCCTTGGACACTGGCAAAGCATTTTTGCAGTGGAGCAGCCTCAGGTCATAATGCTGGTAGCCCTTAAGTGGGATCATTTGCATGCAAATCTGTTGAATATTTGATGATACATATATTTGTTTGCAAATTTTTCTTATGTAAATTACCTTGAGATAGAAATTGCGCTTATCACTAAAAAACAAGGGCCAGATTCTATAATTTTTACTAAATTGTCTTGTGTAATTATAATAATGATGAGTAATTGCATCTATAACAGTAGAGGCTTTGGGGAACTTGGTCTTTAACAAAGTCAAAAAAACAAATACATTTGATAAATACTTTGTGGGAAAAATCTGAATGCCATTATTCAAAATAGCACCTATGGGATAAAGAAAAAATCCCTGATTCAGATATTTCCCTTAGTGATTTTCTGCTTTTTAATTGTGATCTATCTTTTCTCCATGAAATTTTAAAGCAGAATAAATTTTATAAGTTCTCAACTCCAGTAAAATGCACAAATAGCTGCTCTATATTCCCAGATTTTACCTTCCAGTGTTCAGCACTTTACCATATGCATTTGAAAAGCAGTGGTGAATGAAAGTGAAGTAAATTCTGGCATCAGAAAATATATTGATTGTTCTGACTCGAGTTGATTTTAGTATTAATTACAAGCAAGGTGGGCTGATATTCCTCTTGCAGTGTTCCATGTACTTGAGTTCCTTCTTCTCTAGACCCTTCACTGTGTTCATTGCTCTTTTGGAACGTTTTGGAGGGTTTTTTCTGAACGCATGCCAAGGCTTCAATGTCTGACTTGTAGTGAAGTGCACAAAAACGGACTATTTGAGGTGCAGCCTCACCAGTGCTGAGGATGAAAGGGAAAGAAGCAGTGGTGACCAAGCCCCCCCCCACACCTGAGAGAAGCCCTTAGGGAGCATTAGCAGCCAGGAGCATCACAAACAGGGCAGGCCAACAGGAGATGGTAGGGCAGGGTGTGCAGGATGGACCTGCAGCTCTGCCAGGCAGCCTGAGCAGGGAGCAGTGGTCCTGATCCAGCAGGAAGTCACGGCCTCTCTGAGCTGTGCCCCCACCATGGCTGACACAGATGCCAGGAGAAAGCCTCAGTGGAACAAGCTGACACTCAGGTGCCAGGCTGTAGGGTGGCCCTTGCTCCTGGGTAGGGATGGCAGCCTTAATCAGAGCTGCATCCAGGCAGAGGAACTCCTCCACTTAGTGGCAGGGCCCCAGGAGGAGGTGAGTAGACTAGGGAGTAGCAAAGAGAGACTGAAACAGACTACTGGAATCATGCCCGGTCTGCCCTGGGACAGGCCCCACAGGCTGATGAATGCGTGACACAGAGGCTTCCCTCTCCTCTCTCTGCTCAGCTGAACACAGCAACTTAAGGGATGAGGGAAATGGCAGGATTTACACTAAGTATCTTCCTTTGTAGCCTCTTCTGTAAATTCATGCACTCTCTTTTCTCCTTGTACATTCATGAATTTTATGGCAATATTCACCTTAATGTTCATTAATCTCCTGGAAATAAATTAAGCAAGAGAAATGTAGCAAGAAAGGAGAGGATGGTTTCAGCAATGCCAGGTCAGTAGGGTCTGCTTCCTTGGTAAGCACACTTTCCTTGATCACCACTTGTTTCCTGCTTTGCTGACAGTTTCTCACAAATGGAGCAATGTTCAGTGCTGCTGTTTGCTCTCTGTAGCAAACTTTTTGATGTGCATGCTTGGAAGTTGCCCAGCTCCTGAATAAATGCCTTCTCTGTCCTTGTGGGCCTAAGGCTTTGTATGTGATAACTATCAGCTTGAGCAATGTAGCACTTGCTTGTAACTCACAAAGATTAATTTAAGGGGTGCTTTTTTTTGTTAAATTTATTGGTTGTAATTTTTCTGTGAGCAGTTTTTCATGTGTATCTTTTAGATAAAATCTGATAAATGGATCCAGTTGTGTATCTTTTTTTTTCCCTATTGGATCAGGATGGCTTTTTAGAAATAGAAATGGCATTACATATGCCAACATAAATTTGAAATTCTCCTTCTACTATCACCATTTGATAAATATGGTGTATTTTCAGAGTTACTGCAGGAGGTCAGCCTGTCTTCTAGCATGAGAGAATGTATGTCTTGTCCCATGGCAGCTTTTCCTGTGCTTGTTCACAGCTCAGAGCTGAAGAAGTTGGACAATCCCCCTGTGAGAATATTCTTGGAAGGATATTTTATCTTCTGCAATTTTCTGTAGCTTTTACTGGGATGAATAATCTTTGCAGGATAGGTTTTCCCTTCCATTTTCATTTAACAGTCTGTGTACATTATTACAGTAAAAAAAAAAAAAAAAAAAAAAAAAAAGCTGACTATGGTATTCTATTAAAAATAATAATAAAAAGTCTTCTAACTTGAAACAGGAATACTTTCCCAGGAGAAATGAGAGCTTTTTACCTAAGTGAATGTTATATATATTGAGCTGGAAATGATCCAGACAGGAGATTGACTACTCAAAATAATTGCAGTCCAGTAGGACAGGCTTAATTAGGTTTTTCAACAAAATTTTGGACTGGATGGAAGCATCTGAGCTTTATCAGCCTCCTACTTTACCATTTTCAAGACAGCAGTCAGGTTTTTCCACAATGAAATTGCTGTATTTGGAAGACATGGCCGTGGTGCTGTGCTCTGACCACACAGCAGAGGATTCTGAAAGCATATTAAACAATTTGTCTCCCCTCAGCCTGACCACCCTCATCTATCTTTTTTACACTAGTGCATGCAACACTTCTGCATGCTGCTTGACCTTTCTCATCCAATTGAAAACAACTGTAATATCACTGTGCTCACAGAGTATTTCTATGTTTTAAGAATTCTGGACAGCCAGAAACTTATCATAGTAAGACTGTGGAAAGCTAAGATATCTTGATATGTTTAAGATACAATGGGTTCTGCTACCCAAATTGAAATAAAAGAGTTTTTTGGGTTCCCCCCTCCATAATTAATATCTTATACATTAGTAGATGTAAATTATTATAGTTTTACTGACTTGCATGGCATTACACTAATTCACAGGAGCTATGATTCTTCAAAATATCAGGATTAGTAGAGGATACCGTCTTAGAAATTGCTGCTCATCATGGCATGTTACAGCTTGTGCTGTAATTATTTGAACCCGTTAACTATTTTAGTGTGAATAAAAGTGATAAATTGTTATTTAAGATGTTTTCACAAAAACTTGCAGCAATTAATATACTGTGGGCCTGAAATGAGAGGGAAATAGCATAAAAAAGTATGAATATCTGATAGTTCAGATATTCAGATATAATGTAATGGGCAGAGCAGTGTAGTCTAATATTGAATGAAATATTGAATAAACACCTCTGTGAAAAAGAAGAGTAAATAAGGACATATGCTTGTTTGAGGAAGACTGCAAGTTGCACACACTCATGCAAAATGAAATGTCTAATAGTTCTGCATCAGATTTTTTTCTGTCTATAACTGAAATTTCTGATTGTGCTATAATTTCTTGGTATTGGTGCAGACATCTTTTTGTCTAAAAATAATTGCTCTTCTGGGTTAAGTTTTAAAGGACACATGAGTAAGAGTGGACAAAGTGAAAACAAGGCAAGGAAAGTAGTAAAACCCCTCTGCCTATCAAACATTACTGAACACTCTGATATGGAGGTGTTTGGAGTTTCTTTTTTTGCCTGTGTCACTTTCTGTGTATGCACTCTGCAGGATTTTTGTTGTCCTGATGTTCACACTTGAACTTCATCAGTTCTCATAATGCTGATTCATCATTTTGGGATTGAGGAAAACTCTGTATGGGGATAGGACAATTAAGTGTTATTTCTGTTAATTATAAGGTTTTATAGACCTTGATCAAGATGAGTGGGGACAAAGTGCTTCAGTACACTGCAGTACTGAGTCCTAAGATTATTTAGATGCCTAAGCAAAATTGCAGGTGTCTACAGCATTCAGAAGAGCTTAGCTCAGTAGTTTGGCAGCTAATTTAGCAAATAACTCTCCTGCAGTCTTGCTTGGAAAATAAACAGAACTCTAAGACAGTAAAACAATAGAAACATTGGGGCCTTAATTCTTTGGTGAAATTAATGTATATCTATCTACAGGCAATAAAATATATTTCTGTCTTCTTCCAGTCTCCAGACCAATTAAGAGAACAAATTCTTCTAAGGTAATTAGCATCAGATATATTAATCTGAACTCTAGAAAGATCAAGAATGATCTGTAAGAGCCATACAGACATCTTTTCTACTGGACTTGGTGTTCTGTCATGCTATTGAGCTGAACCCTCAAAAATCACTTTTAGTTTCAGTGTTGCATTCAAAATTTTAAGATCATTTCCCTCAGTAATGCTTTCACGCAACAGACAGCTTCTTGCCTGTTACTTTTTTAAAAGTCATTGTCTTTATACTTGAGATTTTTACAAAGTATTCCTGCTTCATAACTGGGTCTTTTTGACCCAAAGTTCTTTTTCAGTTGCTGTGAGGGAACAATGTGGTCTCCTGCACACACATGCAAAAAAATTATGTAGTAGAACTTGATGGTTTTCAGTAAAGGTCAAAAATTATATGCAGATTTTGCCTGTTGATAATGGGTTTTATTTTTTCCATATTCCTCTTGATAAGTGTAAGCATTGCATACAGAGACTTCTACTTTGAGGTTTATTAAATTCTTCTGCTGATCTTCCACAGACTATGCATTCAATTTTATGACAGTGGCCCTTTCTTTTGTCAATCACAGCATGCTTTTAACAAAGAAAATATTTACATTGTTTTGATTTTTGTTCAGGAGGGCATTTTATTCACCTTTGGAAAGCATGTAAATTATTAAAGCCACCCCTGATTGTCTGCAACTGAATGGAACTTCTAATCCTTGTTTAAAAATATAAATTATTCATTGTAAGATTTAATTTGAAAGTTGGCTGTGTGGTTCCTATGGTTGTTTACATTGCACTCTGGTTAAATTGAAAGCACAAATGAATTCCACTAGGTTTTGTTAGAGACCTTTTGTTAGAGACCTGACTTAGTATATCTGAAGGTTGTCTTTTATTTCTTTAAATATATAATCCCTTTGTTTTTGCTTTCTGTATCAAAATAAAATATAGATAAAAGGAGAAAGTTACTAAGAGCTTTCAGCACTAGCATTTCATTGAATGCTGTCTTCCATTCACACTGGCCACAGTTGGCTCTTGGATGGAAAACATCCAAGGAAGATCGGTATCTGTAGTTGTAACACTAATACTTCCATATGTTGTGTGTCATTGTGAGCAAGAAATAAACTGATGTGCTCAGAACATGGTCATTTAAAGATAGTGAACAGTCTATACCATTCTTTTGAAAGAGGAGTAATAAAGTTTGTTTTATTCAGCATAAATACCTTTATGCCCCTTTTCTATTCCATCTAGTGCTTTGGGAACATTATGGTTATAGCATTTTACACTGCTGATGTCTTTCAGTCAACTTAGCATCTTCTCTTATGTCAGTGTTGAATGCTCTGGTATTTTACAAATCAAACTGTGTAGATCCAGTGTCCTCTCCCGAACATGTAAAAATGAACCTGAGCTATGCCACACATGAAACAATTTCCTAGTGACTCTTAGAGCATGAGAGAGGAGATAGGGAATTGCCTGAGTTCTCTGTTTCCTTGTACTTCTGAAAAACAAGAACTAGGGGAAAATGAGCTACAAAATCAAGGACTGAGCAAAAATAAATATAAAAGCATGGCACCCAAACCAGAGAATATACCTTTATTTTAGCCTCATAGAAAGTGAGCCAAAAAAGCAAGTAAATTAAAGAGAATATACTATATGAAATCTCAAGATTTTTTTCTGATTCCATTAAAAATTTTCATAAATTATAATTGTTATTGCAATTTTATTGTGCATCACTTGTTTTTCTTGGAGTTTTTTTGTTATTATCATTATTACTTTTTCTGAGTTACATGAAATTGTTCACACCTCCACCCATGAAGTTTTTTCTGATTCTCCTCCCTATCCTACTGAGATGGGGGAATTAGTGAAATGCTGCAGGGTACCTAACTGCTGTCTGGAGTTAAACCATGTAAAATAAGTGGAATTACGAAGGAGAAAAAGGCTCCATACAGGTTCAGTTACAAATTAGTGTGACATAAGAATCAACTGTGTAAGTTCCATGCAGAGTGACTGAGACATGACAGTTTTATGGAAATCTAGGGGAAAATTAAGAGCAGAGCTGTTATTCTGTATTTAATTGCATTTAGCTGAGATCAGAATACAGAACACTGCTGCCTGGGTCTGTTTGTTTTAAGTTAATTCCTTCTGTGTTCTGTTTAAACTCATTCCTGTTGCTTTTCTGACTCAAGTTCCAGTGTATACCCTTTCTGCAGTGTGATGCTGTAGCATGTTTTCAGGAAAAATGCTTAGTTTCTAATTCCTGCTTCCTTTTGATCATCCATTCTTAAATAAGTGTGTGTTTCTCTAGAAAGTGTAACGTAGCAGCTGGCTGTTACTCCTCAAGCAGATTTACATGCCACAATCCTGCATGGCGCCCCCACCACAGGTGGAGAGCAATCCTATGCAGTCAGGTTTTTTATAACTCTGTCATTTCCCATCACATCAACACTCGCCTTGCCTCTTTTTTAAAAAAGAAGTACTTAAGTAGAAAGTTTATTCAAAATGTCAGCTGACACAATCAAAAATCTGTGACTGAGGCTTTAGTGCAGGGAACACTGAGATTATGATGTGTGTCAGCATGTCTGAGAACTAAATCAAACTGTGGAGAGTTTTTTTAATGTTTTAGTAAAACAGGGAAGAAATAAACACCGCTTGAAAAATTTCAGGGGTTTAGTTAATTTCTTGTTTCCTTTAAGAGACATAATTTTATTAAAAAATAGGGCATTCAATTTTGCTTTGATGAAAGGTACATCCTTTTTATGAAAGGTACCTCTCACTGTGTGCAGAGTTTCCCTCCAGAGTTTCACTAATGATATTTACCTTTTGCAGTGTTCGGGAACTGTCAGAAAATGTCATTTTCTTCCCTACAGGATTTTTGTCAATTTCAGTGAAATGCGCTTAAGTAGCTTTTCATGGGGAGAAAAGATGGAGAAAAGATTTCTGTCCTCAAAAATTATGTACTGAAGTGACATGACTGAAAGTTGTGAAATGCAACTTCAGTGTAGAACAGGAAGTGCAAGTGTTTGGGCTTTTTGTTTGTTTTCCCTGAATGCTCTGGATGAGAGGTCTTGGATCTGTCAAATATCATGGACAACTTCTGCATATGTAGGAAGATTTTTCTTTTTTTTCCTCTTTGTTTAATGTTTTTTCATTAAAAAAAAGTGGAATAATTTAGGTTGAAAATGACCTTTAATATCACCAAGCCAAACCATTTTCCTGACTTCCTTTACCACAGAACCAATATCCCATAATCTCCAGGAGCCTTTCTGCATTGACTGCAGAACACTTGCTATAACATTGTAATAGACATTTATTTGTCAAATCTGTGGTCTATATATTTGGGTTGGTGTTTGATCTTTTCTCTCCCCACCCACATATCTCTGATTCCAGTGAATGGAACACGTTATTGCCCATGGTTTTCTGCTGTGTCTGAAGGATCCTCAGTAATTATTTCTATATATTTTTCTGGTTGCTCCTAAGAGTTGATTATCTCACTTTCTGTAGTTTTAAGCATACAGGTACAGCATGTCAAATAGGCAGCTTTGCTGCCCTAAGGTATTGCTATTTTAATGCTGAAGTTCCTCCCCTCTGCATCATTTATGTAAAACAGAATAAGGAATCAATTTTTTTCCCTATACTTATAACAAATCTTAGGTTCTCTATGGAAAAGCTAAAGCAATATAAAAAAAAACCTGTTTCACTGAATAATTTTCTGATCTTCTAACCTTGCCATGCCCATGGCGTGGGCATTCCATAGCATTTCTAATCATATAATAAAACGCTTTGTAAAGCATACTGTTAATGCTTCTGGAATCATAAAAAGATTTGTGAGGTGAAAATGTGTTGTGAATGCTTTAAATTCTGAAAGCAAGGATAGTTTTGAGGATTTTCTGCTTCCAGACCATACTTTCTGGAACAATTTCTATTCAAAGGATAGCATACATAGTCTCTAAGGATTTGGCCTATGGTTGAGCTTTCAGGAAACAAACCTCAGAAAATAAGAACATAAGATCAGCTGTTTTGATTCAGACAAATCATTACCTAGCCTGAATCCTTTGGCTAATAGCAGATACCTGGGGAACAAGCATATAATTATACTGCCCTAAATCACTCTCCCAACACCTAGTGATTTGTAGCTCAGCTATTATGGAACCAAAGGCAGTTTCTTCCTTTTTAAGAGACTGTGCTTTGTCTCCCTGTCCAGTTGTTCTTAAGCCGCTCTGGTCTTCTAGCCTCAGTAATATCCTTTGGCTGGGGCTGCAAATGCAGACAGTGAGTGCTAGGCTAGTCTAAGCATAGGCTCAAGCATATGTGCAATCACATGACAAACTGTAATTTTTCCCTCCTTCCTTCTTGCCTGGTAGCAAATCCATCTGTCACTGAAACTCATCAGTTATACACTTTTTTTTCTGTTTCACTGTAAATGTACTTAATGATTATATTCTTACGTACTTTCACTGCAGAGCTGTGACTTCTGTAACTCGTTACACTGGAGAAGATACTTGGGTATGACATTTCAAAATCAATGGCAGCACATCAGATTGTGCTTGATAGATACAGGATACTCAGGGTTCCTGTGTTTATACTTGATGTGATAAGGAAATTGGAGCTGGTGTCAGGGGTCTTCACAGCAAGAATTATCGCTGAAACAATAATAATTTATGAAGGATTTGCATTAACTTACACTTCTATACACCTTGTTCTACTTTGATAGTATGTAAAAATACATTAAAACAGACGGAAAATTTTGTAACAAAAATCACCCCTAGAATGTCTAACTTAGTGAATACAAGTAAAAAGTTAATTCTTTGTGTATGTCAGGTTTGGAATTGTCTGAAATTCTGGCTGACTTGCAGTAACATTTACCAGTTTCTTCTATGGACAGATTCTATTTCAGCAGTATGTGAGGAAAACTGAGTGATCTCATTAAATTTTTTTTCTCAGATTTCATATCTTCAGGTTGTTTTCTCACTTATCAAATTCAGCAAAGATGTGAGGCTGATGCTGCCTCACAGTTCCATCTATCAACACTGCTAGTGATAACAGATTCCACAATCAGAACTCAGTTGAGGATATATTTGTAAGATGATAGAATAGAGTCCCTGCATTGCTGGCTATAGTTATAGCTAGTTTATTGTCACTAAGGAAAGCATGATTTTCTCCAAATCTCATAGAATACAAGTGTTGTATGTAAAGTGTTTCTGGAATGGCATCATTTTCGAAAATTGTTGTAAACCATCTCAAACACATTTGATTAAATGCTTAACCATAAAGGTATAAATTTTGGTGTAGTGGAAATTTACTGAGAGTATAAAATTTCAGTGGTTTCCTATGAGAACATTTCTGAAATGCATTGTGGAGTCTGGTAGCATCAATAGAGAGAAACAAAATAAAATATCTTAAGCACAAATCTGAAGTTTTTTATATAGGATGTTTTGTCGCAGTTGGATTTTTTTTTAAAAACAGTCTTAGAATTTCGTTTTTTTTGTCTTGGACTCAAATGAAAACAGAGTACGAAAAGTGACTATGTGTAACATACTTGTTTTAATGGTTTAAAAACTCAAAATTTGATTACTCCAATCATGTTGGAGTTTTTGGTTGATTTTTTTTTCTTTGTTTTTACAGCTAGAACTCTGGTTCTGTAATATATTCTTCATTAGTTACATTAGAATGATGTTTTAGCAGATGCAAATTAATTTTAAAATTAGTTTCTCATTTATGTCTATGCAAATAATACCATACTACATCAACTATCCTTGATTCTTTTGTACTTTTATTCTTGCCTCCAAGTTAGATTTCTTTTTTGTTTCTTTTCCCCATTTATTAGATAGCACAAAGTAGACACTAAATGTGATGTAAACAAAAGTCTCCAAGGACAAGTTTGTGTTAAGCTGTGATCTTTGTCACTGAAGACATTGCATTTACAGACATGATAGTGTAGAATCATCTGCAGGCTTTTAAATTTAACTTTGGGATTCAGGTTGAGGGTTTTCTGGTAATGCATGATTATTTCATCTTTTCCTCCTATGTGGTATACTCTTCCCTACCAAAGAAAGCAGACGTGCTCAGATCCAGAATGTATTCCTTATGTATGGCCTGGCAGTTAATGTGATTTATATCAAAGAATTTGACAGCATTATGTGGGTTGTTCTAAAAAAGCAGAATTTTGTATGGTTGAGCCTTGAGTTTCAGGAAAATGAATTTGCAAATATCAATTTAAACATGTAAGGTGCAGTTGGTAGGAGGCAGGAAAACCTGTGATCTGCTTTATGCCTTGCACTCTACATAACTAAAGGAAAATCTATATTTTTATTCCTAAAATTTAAGAAATCTAAGAAGGTGAAGATACAAGACACCCCAGCAAATCTTATCTTAAATCAGTGACAGGATTGGTTAAGCCAAAAACCTTGATATAGACTTTGTCAAAATCTTGAAAGCATGCATTATCCTGCTTTGCACACTGAATGAACTTAATTGACATCAGTCAAGAATTGTTCCACACCTTGAGTGAGAATGAACAGATTTTGCACTTAATGAGGTGAATATCAATTTCCTAGGAAAAAAGAGTTTGTACAGTAAGTTTGTATTGAGGCTAACCAATACCAGTAGCAATGGAAAAGATCGCACACTTGGGGAGTGTGATGAGACTAACTACTGTTAGAATTGTTTTAGTGGAATATGCTATTTCAAATTGGAATGTGTTCCTATATCCTTACTAGAACATTTCAATAATGTAATAATCTATTTAATTTTTTTCATTCTTCCATTACATAAAAAAGAACATGGTTTTTCCCCAAATCTTTGTTTATATTTTACTATTCTATTGATATTTGGCATTTGATAGATTAGCAATATTCATACCTTAGAATCTGAGAGGTTTTGATAAATTGGGGGGGAATTAGTAAAAAAAAAAAATCACTAAAATGAATTTTTTGCTCTAGATCTTGAATATTTTCCCATTTGAAAAATGATCCTTTATTTTCAGATTAAAATTATTTTTTGGTTATTGTATATTGAAATAATTTGCTGTTTCCTCTTTCTGAAACCCTCAACACATTATTTTTATATTGAAAAGGGATCATTAGTGTCTTTAGTTTGTTTCATTGTCCTAACCACAGTGGAGAGAAGGCAATCACTATCAGTCTTCTTTTTTTCTATTGAATGGGAAATAAGTTTCTCAATTATCCAAAGGACTAGTTGAAGTCCAGCACAAGTTTAAACTCGTGCTGCCTCTTTGATGCTCCAGCTTTCTAAAGCTAGTACACCACCCAACAGTAGGAAAGTTAGATGTAGTAATTATACTATTCATTTCCTAAACCTTCTCTACTGAACTGTAAAAATTACATTGGCACCTGGCAGTATAGTATTTGATCTTGAAATTACTAAGTAACTTCAGTAAAACAGTGTATTCAGTATTTATCAATAGGCCATCAGGATGATGAAGCCTACAGTGGAGGGCCCCAGTAAAAGAAATTCATTCTCATGAAATTATAGAGCATAAGTCTAAGGCAATACAAGAAAATTAAAGGGCAGCATGAAAGATTTCCCTTTTGTATATTGATTTTTACTTAAAATGGATTTGTGACATTTCTGCTGTCATCAAGTTTATTTATTTAATGTATTTCTCAGGGCATTTGTTTAACGGTTAAGCATAACAACTTAGGAATAAAACTTGTCTTTGTAAAAGAATGTGGACCTGAGCCAGGCTGTTTAAAATTTAGGCTACATAAACAAGAGGAAATTAAACGCGGAAATGTTCCAGGCACTGGAACTTGACTGTCATATTGATAAATTGTTGGAACAGTCTTGCCTCAGTTTTGACCCACAGGCTTGCAAATGGTTCTCAGGTGCCACATGAGGGTGTGCATTGATAGTGGCTGCTTCCAAAAAGCAGGTTGGAAATAGTCACCTCCCCTTAAAGCATAAGAGAGTTTACAGATAAAGCAGTTTAGTGTCAGGATAGTGGCAGTGCTTGAGGATGCTCCTGAGCACATTAAATATATTTAGTGGAGAAGCAGCTTTGCAAGCTGTGGCAAGGGTACAGGGCAAAAGAAGGGAAAGAAATGCATGCAAAGTTTCTTGTCTTCAAAGAGTATGTTGCAGGGAATTTTATTTATATAACATTATGTGAGTTGTGGTTATTGCTGGAGACCTTAAGATGAATTTTGTTCTTATCAGGAAATGCCTTTCTTTCTCTCATACTCGTCTGGTGGAAGCCAGCTTTATTAAGCATCAGCTCTATTAAGGGTAAGTTGTAATGACTGCATTTTGTCCTGGATTACAACCATTGTGACACAACGGGAGGAAATAGCATAAAATGGCAGATGTGCCACTCTAGGGTTAGACAGAAGATCGGAGCTTCTCAGCAAACTCTGTCCCTTGACATGTGTAAGAAAAACTCATTTCTAATCCTGTATGGCTGGGTATGCGTAAAAAATGTCAACATGAAGCAAATCAAATCTTGATAATAATTAGATTTTCTTAATCAGCTAAATTTATGATAGATTTTAGAGGAAATTAATATTTCTCGTTTCTTTTTTTTTAAAAATATAAATATTCTATATTGAAGCGAACTGGAAACATTTCAAAGCAAAGCTGGTGTTGATACTGTATTGGTGCCATCAACCTGTGCAGTATTCTGTTTAAACAGTGTTTTTGGTATTTTGTGTGTATTTATGTCTACTGAAGCAAACAACTGTCTTTCACAAACCTCTCCTCCTCCCATAACATTATCTTTCCAGATCCTTTCAGCAATAAATGCTGTTATCATACTCACCTGTATTTCTCTTGTTCCTTGAGTACTGCCATGATAAGTGGCAGTGAATGCCCCAAAACACATGTAGTGTAATTAAAAGTGTGTTTTGTAACTGACTAAATGAAATGTCAAATGAATATAAAAACATTGAACCTGAATGACAAGACTTATGGGAAAAAACAAACCTAAGTCCTCTCTACTCCATTAGGAAATACATTGCAGTAACTCGGGTCCTCCTGCTGCCTCCTTTTGAAATTGATTGAAATGAACCAAATATCAGAATTTATGGGATGGGAGGTAAGAAATGGATGGACAGGCACTCTATTTCCATGAACACGCTAAGGTAGATTTAGTTTGAAAGCTAAGGATGGTGCTTGTTTTCAGTAGGAAATAAATTGACAAACACACAGTTGTCATTTTTATGTTGCCAGCACAGAACACTCAGTAAAGTCAATATCCCTGAAGTGGGTTTTTTCACTGGCCTCAGTTTACTAATGTTTTCTGGCTATGAGTCCTCCTCTCTCCTCTCTTCTTTTTTGCTCTCTTTCCAACTTTAACTTTCAGACGGCTAAACGAATCAATTTGCAGCAGCTATCTACCTCTTAGCTTATTTACTTAACATACTTTGTAAAAAAAAAAAAAAAAAAGCCAAAACTAATCTTTCAATAAGATTTCAAATTTGTAAGTAGAGCATGATGAGTTGTATTTAATTGTTCATCCAGTTTACAATAGACTCAGCAGGGGCACTGTTTTGGTGAAGGAATGATTATGGTTCTGATCTCTTTTTTACCCCTGGCAGCAGGCTTATTTTAAACCACGTTTGTTCACTTTGCTGGGTCTGCTACATGTGATCTAGGTCAACATGATGCTTTTGTTCTTTTTCCTCTTCCAAGTGGAAAGTTTCCAGCAGCCTCATCTTCTGCTGACCTAGGCCTTCTATTGGCAGTAACAAAGCAAAGCAGTAACATTGGAGTAGACCTGATATGTGTAGAATGGATCAATATATACAACAAATGGAGTTTTTTACTGCCTAGCTGCTGGTTCTTTGGTTTCATAGTCTAGTGATAGTTCTGATTATAATGGAGATTCTTTCTGATCTACACAATTTTATCTTGAAAGAACTAGATATACTGTTCTTTGATTTGATATACTCATTAAGACATTTGTTATAAATCTTAGAGACATCCTACTTTATTCATACTGTAACAAGGCAATGCTCCAAGCAATCCTTGGGGCATGGTTATGCATCTAAGACATATAATGAAACATTTATAGATAATTAGTAAAATAAATTCAGAACAAAATTTTCCAATTTTCTTGGTTTTTTTATTTTTTAATGGTAACATTAAGATTTCATATTTCAACCTTTTCAAACTACTTTGAACCAGGCAACTTCTTCAAAGTTCCCTGCTCTCTACTTCTAAAAGACAATGTTTTAAACAGAATAGATTCAGGTTTTGAACAATTTTTTACCACAATTCAAATGGAAGATTAGCATCTGTAAAGCTAATGTGCACTGTCTTGAGCTAGTGAAGTTTAACAGTCAGACTTTTAGCACTGGATCTCCTCTGAGCTCTTCCACTGTGATGTACCTGTTTGTCTTGGCAAGGCCTGATTCAAGTAACAGGGGAAAAACGAAAAAGCCCTCATGTTCTTTATAGATGAAAAAGAGCATTCAATGAAATTAATAGACAGAAACAAAATATAATTTTTCATTAAGTTTTGGTTTTCAGTGATCAAATGTTTGCTACTCCATGATCAAAAGACAGATTTTTCAAATTTATCTGATCTGACACATTTTATCTCTTTATTTTTTTTCCAGTTCTTGGATATGTCATTACTTATATATATCTTCTATATAAAAATAGGAAACATCCAATATAAAACTTATTTAGGATACATTTTAATAACTAAGATTAAATAGTTCACTGTTCATTTTGAAGAAGAAGATATTAAATATTCCTCAGATGTCTAAAAAGAAACAAGCTTAATAATATTATCATGCTGTTTCATAACATTGGAAAATCTCTCAAAAAGGTTGGCTGTAATTGCATTTTTATAATCTCCTAATGTTTTATTGCTTTTTTTTAATGCATCGTGTTTCACAATAATGTTTTTCCATGGCTTCCATTAGATATTTCCAAGGTATATTAAAATAATAGATTAATTAATGCTCATTTTATGCTCTATTTTCAAGGTAGACAATTTTTGCTTAGAATTTTAAAACTTAGTTCCAGGTTTTTCATAGTTATATGTCCTTTTTCAGCTGCATTTTCTTTGCTTTTCACCCTGGTGAGGTCTCAGTTCTCTTTAATCAGATTCATTGCTGCCATTCTGTGCCTCAAGCATTAATATAAATTATGAAAGAGATTCATGCAAGTGGAATATCCTAAGGAACACCACCACAGAGCCCAGAACTTGGGCCAAAATTTGCGCAGTGTGGTGGGAGCTCACTTAGAGCTGCCTGGATGCTGCCTCTGGTATTTGAGTCTAGATCTGTGACCTGGAACTGCCCAGGTCTGCAATTGCCCTGTCACCCCAGGCCATCGTGGTACTGCACAACCTGACTCCAGCGGGGTTTGGAAAACTTTCTCTACATGGTTTAGAAGTCAGGCATAGATCCTCTTTGGTGAGGTAGTGTACAGGTCTCAGCAACATTCATGATTAAAAACCTTAATGTTTTTCAGGTGCTGAAATGTTGCACAAAAATCCTTGGTTCTCAGTTTTATAGTAGAAGAAACCTCAGTCTTAACATGTTGCTCATAAAAGTTTAAAAGTATGAAATAATATTGTACTAAAGGCATTGAGGATGTTCTTTGGTCCTCAGGCTAATCTGTAACAAAAAATAGAGCTGTCAAAAAGGGACATGACCTGAGTTTGAATATGCTTTTGTTCTGTTTATCCCTCTGATTTTGTGGAAACAGCGTCATGATTTTTAGGGACTGACAATTTCAAGCCAGCTGCACACCACCAAGTGTTTCACCTTTTTATAGAAAAGTACCTGTGAAACCCAGCTAGAGCTTCACTACGCACTTATTCACTGCTTGAACTAAAACTTGGGCAAAGGCCCTGGGCACACTTCTGTTAAATTTTGATCACTGATAGGTATATTTCCTTTTCTATATAATAAAAAATTGATTCCAACACTTGGAGAGGAAGTCTAATTAAAGGCTTTCTGTGGTAAAGATTGTGAGCTCCAATACTGCTTTTGAAACAGATAAGGTGGGGGCAAGGATTAAAGGATTTGTTGGAGGTTGGTGAATGAAAGACTGAGCTCAGAGACAAGGTTAGAATTTACTGCTCTGTGTGACTCACTTTTGCTGCCGAAAAAAATGTGAAAAAACACTGAGGTGGAATAAGGGACTGGTTACATGTTAAAAGGTATTTGAGAAGGAAATGAAAATATGAAGAGTTTTAATCAAAAGAGAATGGCCATACAAATGTGATTATTCTCTGTTTTAACAAGGGATAATAAAGTTAGTAGACGTTGCACAATTTGATTAAATTTTAAGAAACCTAAGAAATCCTGTTTTAAGAAAAACTGGGTTTTTTCTGTCCTGTCTTCTGTGCACTGGGGGTTTTGGTGCGCTTGCATGTTTGTATATTTGCATACCCATAGCTGCATTAACAAAAGCTTAATTGGAATGTATGGAAGTGCATAATAGAAATCAGACCTCCTTTGTTCTACAGTCAGCAAAGAGACTGATTGCAAAAACCATTTGCTAGGAATTGCAGAGTCCGGGATCCTTCCAGATTTTAATGCAGCAAATCTGTTTTACTCCCAGAGAATGAGACTGCTATGGTGGTGTTAATTTCTCCAGCTACCAGTCTCTACCTTGCAAAGTGAAGTTTAGGTGCTGCTGTCTTAGAACTGGTTTACATTAGCAGAACACCACAACACCCAGAAACAAGAGAGAAATCCCATTCAGTTCCCCAGATTATCACCTCTGATCCAGGCTAATACGGATAAAGGACCAACCAACAGTGTAATGGGTGTGAATTTCACTGCAGGGTCAAGTTTTTCTGAAGGGGGTGAGGGCTTGCTGACTATGCTTGATGAGCACTTATTTTTTTGGATATAACAGTTTTTATTGCTGTTTTCTATTACTGTGTAGTTATATCTATGCTAAACATGGGAACAGTGCTTAGCTTCTACCTCTTTAATATCTTCATGAGTCCCTGCCAAGGCAACAGACCATCTACTGAAGTTCAGTGATAATGATGTGGTAGAGAGAGTCAGGTTGAGTAATAGGATGGTGTCCTCTGTGGGGAAAGTTGCTGAAGTTATTACAGACTAAGCAGTGCTACAATATCTCCAACAATATAAAAGCTGAAATCTGTCTCTATTTTAATATTTACTGTGGCCTCAGAAGAATTGCAAATCATGTAACTTGTAAACTCTTTTATTTATGTTTCCCCATAGCAATAGCAGCACTTACCTGCTGTAAAAATTAAGTTTGCATCACAGAGCTGAACACCAAGCCTGCTTTTCCCATGACAAATCCAGGTCCTGCCAGCTTCCTGAAGCTGCAATATTATTGAGTTACATCTTCCTCATTCTAGTGCAATGAAATAAAATTAAAGCATTTAGTTGGTTTAAATTAATTTTTTTTATGTTAAAAGAAGATACTTTATTTTAAATTACTGGTGCTATGACTGTTTTTATTTCAATTCTGAATTAATATTTTAATTGAGCACAATAACCTTTAGGAATTCATGAGGGAAATCTGATGGCATGTCTTTTAATAAGTCAATCAACTAAATGTGCCAAAACCTCATGATTTATTTAATATATAATGGAGAGCAGAAAAGTATCTATGCAGTCTTGTCCTTGGCACAGCTGATCCAGAAAGTTTGCTAAGAATTTGTCCCAATATAATATTAATTTTCTCTTATGACTTTTATGTTGAAAGTCATAGCTCTGTGAATTTG
The DNA here is from genome assembly GCF_028769735.1 of Zonotrichia leucophrys gambelii. NCBI lineage: Eukaryota > Metazoa > Chordata > Aves > Passeriformes > Passerellidae > Zonotrichia > Zonotrichia leucophrys. Next base: position 18,556,820 of record NC_088173.1, on the reverse strand, counting down.
AGGTTTGCCTCTTAAGTCAGTAATAAAATGTTGCCTCTTTTCACCTCTTTTATTTAACTGACTAGTAGTAATTAGTGCCTATGTAATTTTTTGTCAGTTTTGAGGATCCTCATAGTATATAAAATTTACCTCTCTTTATGCAGAACCACAGAAAAAATGAATGGTTGCTGGTCAGTACAATATAGACTTTGATCCTGATGTATGCAGTTCTCTGGATCTTTCTCCTTTCTTCTTGAAATGGAAGCCCAGGAAACAATAATCCTTGTATTAATTTTTCTAGTGCCAAAAAATTAGTATTGATCTGTCTTATCCTAAACAGGCAGCGGCTGCTCTTTGTTTCTTTGCAGATCTTTTAAAAAACAGCCAGTTCAATAGGAGACACTAGCCCCTCTGCTGTGTCTGTAAAGTCCAAATGAAGGAAAAAGGGGGAAAAAAAGGCAGTAGAGGAATATGATTCTTTCAGAAAATAATATTGGGTTCTTTTTATATCTGCAGTGGGTCAATGCTGGAAGAGTAATGGGAAATAACAATGACCACTGCAAATCCTTGTAATTGCTGAAGCTTTCAGTACTGTGTCTGTTAGCTGCTTTCTGGAAATCAGAGACCAAATCTGAGTAAATATAATTTTAAATGTAAATCCAGATATGTGCCTTCTTCAAAGAGGAACAGTTTTGTAAAGAAAATAGGTCAGCTTAGGTCAGATTTATCTGATTATTCTTTACTTGCTATTGCAGCCCCAGGCCAGTAAATATAGTGGAAATTCAGAATGTAGGGCTGCCCATTTGTTTCTAGCAATGACAAGAGTTCATAGGCCAACATTTAGAATGAGCTTGTGCTTATTCCAACAGGTGTAGCTGTAAAGATTGATTTTAATCAGTCTCTGTGTTTCTTTCAGCTTTAGGTCTCCTTTTGTTTCAACATTTTTAGTAATTATTTTAATAATCTTTGCTTAGGCCCAGTGCCTCCTTTCTAGTAGCAAGCTCCTTTTCAGGTTGAATTGCAATTGTCTTGTCCTGGGTAATTGTGTACACACTAGTAATCTTTCCTCTGCTTGTTTTTAATTTCTTTATTCTAGACTGTAACCCCAGTATCAACTCCTGTAGTCTTTCATGTTAATCTTCCCCAAACTTCTCTAATAGTTTTAAGATTGGTTTCCAATTCTTAATTAATGAAAAATTTAAAACCCAGTGAGGGCTCCCAAATGTTCTATTGGAGGTATAGGTGCTTTCTGATTGCCATCTTTCTTTTGACATCCACTGCTTACAGATACACAGTGTTTAGGTGCTCATCTGATTTTCTTTCTCTTTTATATTTTTGACTTTTGTGGGAATTTGCTTGCTCTAGCCTCATCAGCTTATTTTATTTTTAACTCTCGAGAATCAGGCAGGCTGTTTCGTGAGCTCTTCATGGTTGACTTGCTGACTATCCATCCATATCCCTAGGAAAAATGTCGTTCTCTTACATCCTCTCTTGTTTCCAGTGTTCCTAAAAATACAGGAACACTTCTCAAGAATGTACACCAGGTACATGGTGTAGATTCATGCAGCCAAGGACACTTTTCTATAGGCTGAGCTACACAGTTCACAGTCCACAGAGTGAATTTGCAGCTGTACCACAGTTTAAATTGATTTCTGGAATTAATGCAAAAGAAAAAGAAATAAAAGGTAAAACAGAAAACAATAATTTTCCCTTGCCTGTCATTACCTTAGTAAGCAGCTGATGTTCTGAAACTTGAACAAATTCTTGAACAAATGAAGCTGGTTTTCATCCTTTTGAAAAAGGATCCACTGATCATCTAAAAACTCTTTTCTTGGTACAGGATTCCTAAGTTTTGAAGTTTAAAACCAGGTAGTTTATAGATTCAAAAGTGGAGCAGATGAAAGAAAGAACTCCTTAGAAAATGAAATATCCTCTCTTTCAGTATGACCTGGCTTCCTTCTATTTGGATGTACTTCCACATAAATGGAGAAGTAATGTTTCAAAGTAATTTTTAAATTCCAGTTTTACTAAAATCTTTAGGATGGATCAAATTGTGTATATTCTTTGAAGAATTCAGCAACAATTTTATTTAAATTAGGGATATGTGTTTGGGAAAGGCCTTGAAAATATATGGTATGTTTATAGGTGAGGGGAAAAAATGACTTTGCAGTGTTGCATAGTAGCTATTTGAAGGAGTTAAGCAATGGATAAGAAACTATCTATGTTGGCTTTCATTAATTTTTGCATTTCTTTGTTTCCTTTCTTTATGTTTTCAGTAGGACTAAGCTGTAGTTATACATTTAGCTTGATGGATGTTCCCTCTGGGAGCCATGCAACTATGCTAAGAATCTTAGTCTTAAGTAGCATTATATCTCACAGACAGTACCTTGATTAAGACGAACTTTAATTAAGATAAATGGTGGCTGCTTAGTCATCTGTTTGCCATGGTGAGACTTGTATCTTCAGATTAATGTTAGAAGTAATGAAAAATTTTCATTTTCTTAGTGAAAACACAAATTAGATTTTTGCAGGGTTGTTGCCCACCTGTCCTGATGAGTGTACACCTGTTAGAAAGTAAGAGTAAGCAATTTCATGATACAGATTTTTCTCTATAATGAAGTTGTATTATCTTCCCAGCTATCCTAGAAGGATGAAAGTCAGCAGTATCTGTTCCGGGAATAACATTATTTAATCAAGGTTAGCGTTAATTGCTACTGATGCAAACAGTCTGCATTTCTTAATTCATAGAACAGTGAGGGGTGGTGGTTTTATATTTATTTGGGAAGATGGTCCATTCAGAAATCAAGATAAATTGTTCTGTTGAAAAAGCCTCAAAATGTATACATTATTTAGGTTTGACGTTTCATTTTTCTTTGCAGTATTGAGTACATCACCTTGAATAGCAATCCATAAAGGTACCATTTTGTCTGTACATCCACTGATAGGTTTGGATCTTGTGCAGTCAAAAACACTGGAAAATAGCCAGTTCCTTAATGTCAGCTTGAAACTGAATAGCCTGTTACTTCTGGGAGTAATTTAAAATAGCAAAGTGTTATTACTTTTTAAACCAAAGCATTCTCAAGATTGCACTTAAAAAGACAAAAAAAAAGAGTATCTTTATGATCCAAATCTACCATGGCAGATTTATACATGTGTTAAATTTTTATCTAAATGCGACTTTTTTGAGCTTCCACAGTCCCAGAGAAAATCTGTCCTTTTTCTGGTCTGTGGGCTGTTCACCTGAGTTCCATCTTTCCACTCACTCAGTGCCTCAGATTTTCCAAGCATATGTTCATGAAAGATTTGAGAGCAAATGAGTAATGGAAAATACAGTGCAGCTCCCTAGCAGACAGATTAGTATGGATATGACAGTTATCTATCTTTTTTACATTTCTATGGGAATGGTGTTTGAATTACTTGTGTATGGCTGATGCCATGAATTTGTTCTTATCCCTGGAGTGATGAGAAATTATATTGGAATATAGCCAGATCAATGAACACCTTTTCTGCTACTGCTTACTTGCCTTCTTTAGAGAGGAGGTTCATTTCTCCTCTTATGAGCAATTATCTTGTATTTCAAACATATGGTTAGACAAACTACGTAATGTCTGTAATAAAATTTGTATACAGGCTCTTTGGCATCCCACAGTCTTCAAGGCTGCTTTTTAATAAAACAGTGAAAAGTAAGTAGTCTGCAAAACACAAATCCAGTCTAATCTTGAGCTTGATTTAGTACAGTGTATTTGTTCAAAAGTAGGTTATAACATCACTTACCATGGGTGTATGTGCTTCCTTAGATAAACAAAGCAGACTATCAAATGTGGAAAATAAAACTCTTCAGAAAAGAAGATTTTCTACAGCTATTGACTACCCAGTTACCTTTTTCACTGTGTTAACATTTGTATAGTTCAATGAAACACGCTTTCTGTAAATCTAAAGACTTGTTACTACAAAGAATTAAATTTTAATGTTGGTGTTTTCTTGATAGGAGTAGTCATACAAACAAATTATTAGGAGTAAACAAACAATATGGTTATACAGCTTACTCCAGGTTTTATTGAGAAATAGCACAATTCTCTCAGCTTCTTGTTAATGTGCCCTGAAAACACCAAAGACAGCAAGGCTTTGGTTTTGCATTTTGCCACATATATAATCTTGGCTAGACAGGATTTTTCAAAGGCTATCTTTTTACTATAATCTTGAAGGAATTAAACAATTGTCAATGATACCAAATTCTTGTAAAATATTCTCAAAATAGTTTTTGAAATGACCTAAAGAAGAAATAGTCAAACAGTGTTTTGTTATAATGAAATATTTTCACTTGCTTGTAAAAACATGTAACACATTATGGTCTAAAGGACAAGTTAGGATGCTGAGAATATGCATATTTTCTGAAATTCCACAGCTGTGTATTTTATGATTTACATGTAACTATATACCATTTACTACCAATTATTGCTTTGTTAGAAGCAGGTTTTGTATCTAAAGAAAAAATAAGCAAAAAAAAATTACAACCTGAAAAATAAAAAAAATCATTATTATCTTGAAGTATCTGTAGAGAATATTTTGACAAGCTGTACACAGAAGAAGGAAAAACTTTTCACAATTTATGCTTTACCACTTTTTCTCCTGAAATACAAGCAATGTTTTTCTAGACTATATTAATTTGGAACATTTGTTAAATACTTACTCTACACAATTCTGCTGCAAAATGAAATTGTACTTCAGAAAGCTTACAAAACCTAATAGCTTTCAATTCTGTATGAATGTTTATTTGACTTAATTTGTGGTAAATGACAAAGATCATAATTTTCTAATTTTGTAGTTCTTGGTATATTTTCTCTGTTAAGCTACAGTTTTATGAAGTGTAAGACATGTATGTGCAAAAGTAGTGGTCCAGTTAGATTTTTTTATGATTTCTAGGCTTCTTATTTATATAAAATTTTCATAAGAAATACAACACAATAGAGGCAGAACATTTTGGGCAGGTGTAGAGCTGCATCGGATTGCAACAGATCTCCTAAGCAAGCTATTCTGTACTTTAAAAAAGTATTTGAAAATCTCTTTTTGCCTCTTGACCTCTAGTAAATATCAGCACCCTTCATCTCTTTTGCAGTGGCTTTCTAATCTTTACTGCAGAGTAGCATTTGATATTTGATTTGATAGCCTTGAGCACCAGTTTCACTATTTCAGTGAGGTAAAGCCTAATCTTTTCATCCTGAAGAATCTATTTCTAGAAGGGATTTAGGAAGAAATTTCAAAACAGCTGCATTTTCTAGTTCTAGGAGAGACTCAGAGAACCACACAGAAAGAAAATTACTTCCAAGCCCCTTTCTCTGACCTCTGGTATCTGGACTGTGTAATTCATTTTTTTTACATTCTCTCTCTTTTTTCTCCCCTGAAAAGTTGTCTTGAATTGCCTGAAAGGTTTACATTTATCTGGGATTTCTGTATATCTGGTAGTGTTAATAAACTTCATGGTACCAACGAGGATGTGGCTTATCTGGAAGTTCTGTATGTTATGGTCATTTCTAGCAAAGCCACGTCTATCTAACAAGATCCATACTTTTAAAAGCATCAGATGAACTACCTGTGCATGTATTTAGATTATTCATGCAAGGCTTAAACCCATTAAATCTGCTATATCCCAGTAGTTTGAGGTACACTTCATATGCAGAACAACAAATCAGCAGGTACAAAGCAGCCCATGACTCCTTGCAGACCTGCATAATCTCTACACATCATGAGGCCATAATTTTCAGGCAAAACTTAGTGGGAGATGGTATTCCTAGCTCCAGAAACATCCTTGTGGGATGAATCATGATATAGGAAGATTCAGTTATGGGTCACCCACAATTTTATGGAATAGACAGTGAGAAAGTAGGGAGGATGCCCCTGAATACCCAAGGCTGGGTTTGTGCATCACCATCTGGACTGAGCCCTGCTGTAGGGACACCTGGTGCAGACACAGCAGGACAGAGGATGATTCCAGAAATTCTTCTGGAACTTCTCATGTGTTCACCCTAGAAGGTTATACAAAGGATCACAGCTAGATCTGGATGTGTAATGTTTATTTTTACATGCAGTCATGCAGATTTCCTGTGGTTTCTGCTGTGGGGGTTTTGTTTCTTTGTTTAATTCTGTAGCCTACTATCTTGCATTAGCTGAAGCATAAGAAAATGGCTTTATACTTAAGTCATTCAGCTTGGGAATATATAATGAAGAATCCACTTATAAACTTCAAGTATTCTCATGAGATAATGAAAATTTATTGTTCTTACTAAGTAGAGCAAATGATTATACAGGTAATACTGAAAAAAAATCCCACCTGATTTATTGTCTCTGTTTCAATAAAACAGAAAAAATAAAATGAATTATTACTAAAAGTTTTAAGGTTTTAAGCAATATCTGCACTTTTCTTGTTTTGTAGGACCAGAGCTTGGTTTTAGTTATATTTATTTCATTGTTTTAAACTCATATTTTATTAGTGCTTCCCTCTCATTCTTGGCAATGGGAGAACATGGTATGCAGACATTGACCAAAATCTTCAGGTAAAAAAAAGAAATCGTCACAAGGTAAAGAGCATGTTTTTGCATTGTTACAAAAAGTGTATAAAGCCTCATGGCATACTCTTTTACAAGAAGGCTGAGCAAGATCATTCTAGTTCTCCTTGTCTGTGTGGTAAAGCACAAAATTAAGAAAGAAAAGAGATCATGAGGGGATGCAAGTAAGAAATATCAGGACAATTTTCCTGAAAGAAAACACTTTTGATAAAAGGGTAAAAGTTTAAAGATAGTTTTGACTACTTTGCGACTGTTGATTAAAAAAGGCAAAAAAAATCAAGATTGTTTCTTTCTCTCTATCTCCACCATGTTATAGGATTTGAAGGCTTTAGTGGGGGGAGAGGGGGAGAAGTGAGAGTGACAGAAAATTGCAGAGTATTTTTGGAAAATTTCCAATACTTTAAGACATCATGTTTGAGTTTATTTGATGGCAAACATTTTTTTATCTTTTACTCCTCTGGCACATGTTTGATCTGCTACTCTTTCATGATGTTTAGCAATCAAGTTGATCTGAGTTCTCACTGATGACTCCCTGTGTGCTCACCTCAGTATTTTCAAGCCTCTTCTGCATAAGATTTTCTCCCCCTTTCCAGTGTACACCAGTTTACAGATCATAATTTCTGTGACACACAGTATCTGAACATTCAGTGTGTTGAAGATTTTAGAACAAGTACCCTGCAACTTGGATAACAGATGCACAGAGGTCTAAGACAAAGCCATGCCCCCTGCAAGGTACCTTTGGGATTTAATTGCTTTTTATGATTTACGTCTTTCGCTAGAAAAGTCTCCTCCTATTTTCTCTCTGAAAAGGAAATCATCAACAGGCAGTTCCCTGCAGATTTTTCTTGTTCAGTCATGTAAAAAATCTCCAGTATTCACTGTCTTCAGCATTTTAATCTCCTTTTCGTGTTTGCATTTTCCACTCTTCAACGATTTTAAAACAATTTAGTAACCATGCAGTCCATATACCTTTTTTTTTTTTTTTTGAAGTCTATCTTTTGCAGGTAAATTCAGAGTGAACTCCCGAGTTTTATTCTTCTCTAACAGGACATTTTTATGTTATCCAGTACTCATGTTTGCCGTAATGGCATGTACTACTAATGTTTTTGTAATAAATTTTTACAAGGTCCACATAATTTAAGCGGTTATGATACTTGCAATCCTGTAGCATCAGTTGGTAGAGGATGAGCTATAAAGTTATAAAAAAGCTACACCTTTACATTATATAATGAATTTCCAAGGACTCTAATTCTTTCTGCTTCAGGTGTAGAGAAAAACATTAAAAAAAGTATTGCTCTTGCTTTTCCCTTCCATAATGCAAATGCTATTTGAAAGCAAATTGCATTAGAAATGACCTGTATTCTTCTTCAATGTCTGTGAAAAGTCAAGTGCTGGAAGTTGTGTCTGGCTAATACTTTTGTCAGCTGCCATGAGCTCTGAGTGGTGATCATCAAACCAAGGGCTGCTTTCATTCTTTCACAGTGTACCAATTTTACTGAGGTTCGGTTCTCGGTACAAACAGTCATTTGGTTTACAAAAGCTGTGACTATAACAGACAAAATGAGAGCTCTCTGTGTGTCTTTTCAACTGGTGATGTGATTGTGTTGCTGCTGTGATAGAATATCATGTATTCACATTGGAAAGAATAGTTTTGTACTATTTCTAGCCTTGTTCTAAATGCATTCATGGTTTAACTTTCACTGTCTGTTCCAAATTTATCTGATTGTCTCAGGAAGTCTGATAAAACAACAGCTGACATCTGTGGGTGCTTTGCCTCTCACAAACAATCAGCTAAAATCAACTGAAAAAAGAGCATCTGTCACTGTCACAGTGCAGATGAAGGGAAGAGTTGTGGAAAGGATGGGAAGATAGAAGTATACTTTGTGGGTGGGGAGTGGAACAGATGTGTTATTTAAACCTGATTATACCATTACTTCACAATTTTATTTGGTTTTTGGTTTACTGATTTGGTTTGCTGAAACGTGTCAGCTTGATATTCCAAGTAACCCACAATGTTTTGGGTGTTTTGATTAGGTGGGGATTTTGGGGTAGGATGGGGGGAGGGAGGCAAGTAAATCATCTTCTTTCAGGATGAGAACATTTTTGGAGTATTAATTGAACCAGTAGACAGAATAAAATATGGCTGAATTAGAGGAGGCTGAGGGGAGACCTTTTTGTGCTCTACAGCTAGCTGAAAGGAGATTGCAGCAAGGTGGGGGTCAGTCTCACCTTCCACTAACAAGTGATGGGTCAAGAGGAAATGACTTCAAGATGCACCTGAGGAAGGTTAGCTTGGATATAGGGAAAAAAATTTCCCTACCAAAAGGATTGTTCAACACAGGAACTGGCTGCCTGGGAAAGTGGTTGAGATACCACCCCTGGAAGTATCCAAAACTTTTGTAAATGTATCATTTAGTGATGTGGCTTAGTGGTGAATATAGTGGTGGGTTAAAAGTTGGACTCAATGATCTTAGAGGTATTTTCCAACCTAAATGACTCTATGATACTATAAATTAATGACTGAAACTAAAACTAGTTGTAGCTCTCTTGCTTTATGAAGGCTTGAGGTTAACGAAAGTAACTAGGTCCTAATCCTGGGAGTGGTGCTTATCTCAACATCCTTTTTTGGCAGTTGAATTATTCAAATGAGAAAGGACTGGATGATTTTTTTCCTCCTTTCAAAATCCACAAGTCAAAATCCTCAGTTTTTATCAACATACACTCCTCTTCCCAATTACCAGCAGCCCTATGACGAGTCCAGTGAAGTTGTAGTTGCAAGTTATACATGCAGCTAATCTGCAATAGCAATTACATTCTGACTTGTTACGTCTTGAATTAATGATTTGCTTTCAAATTAATCAATGCATTCAGTGTCTTATATTAAAATGGTTTGACGTCTGAGATGATCAGTTGATCCACCGAAGGCTTTGGCTGTAAATTCTGGGCAACACAATGGAATCCCTTCCTGGTTGTAATAAGTGATAAAACACTATAATGTTCTTCAGTAAGAACATAGGTGATGCAATAGTGTAATAATGGTTAGTAAATATTGATTTTCAATTAATTCTTGGAAAATAATATATGACAATTCATGTAAGCAATGATTGAAAATAGGAAGTTAAAAAATTATGGTGGGACATAACCTTTGGCTTTTATCGAAGGAATATTTAAGTTTGGGAGAAAATTAGCAGAAGAATTCACACATATTGTTTTAAAGATAAAAAAAAGTGTATAAGAATGAGATTTGTAGTATAGAAAGCTTTTAACCCTTTCAATTCAACATTACCTATCTCCTTTTTGTTGCAGTGGCTATAAATGTGTTTAGTTTTTCACTAAATTTAGACTGGCAGCAAATATTTGTGTGAATTACTGAGTCTGACATCTAATTAACACAGTCTTTACAGGTTTAATGAGCAGTGATAAATTTCTATCCTTTCTTTGGCACATTTTAATTAGTTCTAATTATGAGTGATGTGACCTGAAAAGCTTGTTGTCCCACGGATTCGTCATAAATTTGTGTAATTTATATATTTATAGATAGAAGGAGTTCTTATGCAATTGAAAAACCAAAGGTTGTTTAAAAACATTGCATCAGTCATATGGTGTTCTTGTGTAAAACTCAGGTAAGTAAAGCATTGCACATAGATATTTGAGTAAGCTGCAGATGATGCTTAATAAAATAAATTTTATTGTATTTTTTCGTCTGAAGAAAAAGCAAGCATGGAAATAGGCTTTGTCTGTTGCTCACAACAGAAACATTGCTGACATTCATCTTTAATGACAGTATATGTCTCAAGAAGACAGTGTATGTGTTTAAAATATTTCTTTATAAAGATTTTTTAGCACTGAATAGTTGCTTAAATGAAATAAAAACAAATGAAAATATAATCCCAATTAAAACGTCAGCACATTTGCAAATTGTTTTCCTTAATATAAATATTAAAAGACTTTCTCAGCCAAGGCTTTTCTTCTTTCACAGGGAATTTGGTAGTCTCTAGACAGAGACATGAGAGAACTGCCAATGAGATTAATACAATTTACATCACCTAAGATAGGATATTAAAGTAACCAAAAAATTCAATCATTTAAATAAACATGAGTTTCATAAAAGCTATATAAATGAAACATGTTGATATCTTATAAAAATCTCAGCCAAGAACTATTGTTTTTAAAAATATAATTTCATAAAATAGGACTATATATAGCATTTATCTTCTGTAAACTTGATCTTTCACTTCTTGTATGAGTAAGAAATGAAATGTTTTGAGGCCCAAACTTGTAAAGTGCTGCCCTTTGGGGGCTGATGGGAACCTGGAGCATATGGCATCCTGCAGGATTCAGTGCTCTTCGTGCTGCGAAGCAGTGTCCCAGTTTTTTGGTATCTTTCATCCTAACTCCTAAAGACTGGCAGCTACTACACAACCATGCAGAATATCTGAAGATATGAAAGACAGAAGAAGCCAGGTAGAGGTTTTTTCACTGAATTAAAAAAAAAAAAAAAAGTAAAATAAATCTCTCTTGTTAAAACCTGCATAGTCTTCATTAAGGGTAGCTAAAATATGAATATTGACAAGTCAGAACAATATGTGAGTGTATCTGTTTGCACAAATGCGATTCAAATGTTCTTTCCTGCAATTGCCAAAGCACTGAACATATTCCTTCTCGATTCCTTCTATATTCATTTTCACAGAGGCAAAGTGATGATTCCCTTGGGGTCTCTTGTTGCTTTCATGTATGACAGCACAAGTTTGGAGAAGCCCTGCTGAAGAACTTGTGGTAAAATTACTGAATAAGAACTTTTGTTGAACCTACGCGCCATATGCAGCAGCTTGTGAATTTTTGGGGTGGAGAGGGAGCAGTTGAGAATACCTTTGCCTTTCCTTCCTAATCTCTATTCCTTTGATTATAGTTGCTTGAAATTGCTCTGTGATCTCAAGTGTAGTCTCAGTCAATTCAGAGATTATACCTGGACAAGCCTGTAGTGAAATGCATAAGAACAGACCTCTAAAAGGAAGAGTGGCCACATTAAGAACAAGGAACCAGAAGTTGAAACAGGGCATGGATTGGAAACTTCAGATGCTTTGGAAAGTTGGGTTTTTTCCCTCAGAAAATCTCTTGAAGATAATATTAAAATTAAATTGTGTACCTGTCAAGCTCAGGTCTGTTTTTTGTAATGTCTTATTTTAATCAACTTCCTTTTTTACTTAGCTGTTTCACAGTGTTTACTAGCTTGGCTGTCCGCCTTAATTTTCACTTTATTTTGTTTCATTCTCTTTATGAAAGATAAGTAAATTGCTCTCAATTACCCTGCATAATGATTGATGACAGTGCCTTGTTAATTTTTTTAATGTTTTTGTCTGTCACTTGGGCTGTGCAAGGATGTCTAGTGTTTGTTAACACAGGTAGTAATTGCAAGTACAGGAAACTCACTTTTTTATTGGTGAGAAAGTTGTACCAGATCACATGTGCAGCCTTGAGCTTTTTTTCCTAGGAATATTTACTTTTGCTTTATTAGGCTGGTTTTAAACAGCAAAAAATAAAGAGTGTTTGTCAGTTTCCTTAGGACCTGATCAGACCAGATCTGATCAGGAGGACATTTTCTTTCTCAAAATAATTCTACATTTTATTCTTTAGGTATGATTTGTGCATTCTTAGAAAATTACTTAGGAGTTAATATTTAACACCAAAAGGTACAGCCAAAATTTCAGAATATATTACTCTGAAAGAAATTTTTTAATAGCAGAGAACTTCTTGGCTAAGGATCATTAAATAGTCCTTAGAAGGTAGGAAATGTTTGATCCCATATTTTAACAGTTAGTTTCCTTTGTTGTTCTACAATATTTTTTTCAGGATCTTGTCCCTTTAGTCATCAATATAATCTCATTCCAAGGACAGTTTTCTCAGTCCTTAGTAAATCTCAGATGCAGAGTTTATTTGATCTGTGGCCTTTCTTTTCAAGCCATTTATTCTCTTCAGTTAACTGAAGTAGCTTCAACTCTCACTTAACTTAAATTCAGTTTTTCTTCAGATGCACTATTCTCCAAAATGAGTAAATTGAGTATTTTTGGTGTGGCATTTTGAAACTGGGCTATGAAGATGCAAATGAGAGCCGCAGCAGATGAACATCAGACATGTGAATACTATTTCTGAGATGGAATGTTAACTTGTCCCACTAACAGTTTAGGATATAAAGTAACCAGACTTTGGTGTCTCAGTTTGTTGAGCTGACTTTATCTCCTGCTATAAACTCATCAGCAGCAAAACAATGAAGTAAAATACTGTAAGAATCAACATTAAAATTATTCAGCCTGCGGATCTGAGACAGATCCAGGAATAATTAACTTAGCTTTAGTAATGCTGTTCATATATTTTCTTTTGTTCTTGGTACTTATACTGTCATCAAGGAAAAAAAATAGTTAAATGCTAAATCTTCTCCACTGCATATGAGCAGAGATAACTCCTTGGACTGTGTTCGAGGACATAATTTGACCTCTATTGTAAATTCTGTCAGAACTGCTCTGTAAATTGGGAAGGAATGATGACAGAGGATACACATCACTGTCCTTACTAATTCTGCAGACACCTAATGGTGACAGACATTAATGAAGACAGGTATCACTCTCAAACAGTGGAATTTCCTTTTTGGTATATTTCTAGTACATTTCCAGGTCATTGCATTGTGTTCAGGGCCTGGCCATGCTGGTTTGGAATGTGTGTGCACATATATTTACAGTGCAAGTCAACACTTGACCATTTAGAAAAGCAAGATGTGGTCTAAATGGTGCATGTTCTGAAGTAAATTGGTGTATGAAACAGTGATCTCAACATGTTTGATTGCAGTGTTGGAAAGAAGTTCATAGAAACAGCACTTGCTGCATGCACTATTTTTTCTGGCTTTGTTTGTTCATAAACAAACCTGCATTGATGAAAGGATGAACGAATGAAACTAAGCTTTCCACTTAAAAATGGCCATAGCCAGCTGGACCAGTGAGGTCAGTCAAATGGTGAAGAGGTCATCAACATATTTAATATTAGAAAAGGAGCATAATATGTATGATTTCTGCATTCTTTTTGCTTATTAAAAAATTGTACAGTTCCTTATTCTTAAAGGTATTTATTCAGGTCATCAGAGTTTGTCTGACTTAATCTAAATTTCAGTGACAGGAGGTGAGACTGAAAGTTAGAGGTAGTAAAGGATTTAGGTGCTTTAAAGTTGGATTTAGGCTTTCAAGTCCAAAGTTGTTGTTCAGAAATATTAAATTTATTGATACAATGGCTCAGGGCTATTTTCAAGTATTTATATCATTTCTTGATTAGTATAAATATTTCTCTTTAGCTGTAGAGAGAGTATTTCAGCATTTCTTAAGCCCTAACAGAATCCAATAACTACATGACACTCTTCTTCAATTTTTTCAGGCCAAATTATTGCACCTCCTCAACATAGAAAAGGTCTTGCTTCTCAGGAAGCACAACAATTGAGATTTTGTTTCAGGGGAAGGTATGGGATAACATTTTATGTAACAAACTATTCTGTAGACTGTTTTCCTGGAAATAAGAAGGCTGGTTTAGAAAATAAATAGACCTGAATGCCTTAGCTGCTAGAAGAGAGACCCTCCTTCCACTTTCACTTTTTGCACTTTTTCATTTCACTTTTAGTATGTTCTCTTTTCTTAGAAATAATTTACAGGTTATTTCAAATGAGAATTCCAGTATGTCATACATAAGGATGTTTCCTGGCCTAGAGGGAATTTCTGCTACCTCAACTGCATCCTTTTCATCTGTTATAGCCATGAAAAAGAAATATAAATTCACCTGCATGGCAAACTTAAGTGCAGGTTGTTCTTATTTGTACTAATGCTTAGAAGATTCTTGTTCAGAAAATGAAAATTCTGATTGGCCTGATTTATAGAGAACTCTTTTGAGAACTATTTTTGTTTTTAATGTTTTTTCACAAAAGTTTACCCAAAAGAAACAAACAAAATATTACTTGTGGGTTGTATAAATGAGCACTGTCCCATGATGCAGAAAAACTCTCACAAAAATTCTAATCTGCTGCTGAACTTCATTGAGTAAAAAAAACTCACAAATCCCACAATAGCAAAGCCCTATACTGATCTGTGTAGAAATTTAAAAAGTATCTATTGATTGTTTTCTACCTGAAGGATTATTTTATTCTGATAAATTGATTTTGTGGACTCCAAAAAAATTATATTTGTGTAAATAATGGAGTATATATCGTCGTCTCTGTACACTGTAAATGAGAGAAAAGAAATTTTTGAAATTTTAGTATTTAATACTATTCTATGTTGTGTGGCTGGACTTTTTCTATAACAAAAAAGTTTGAAGAAAGTTCTGCTTTGTTCCCTCTGTGTTCAAGGAAACAAAACTGAGAGAATTAGATATTGGCCTGGAAAACGTACATGAAGTATTTATCTGGTTTTATTAGTATTATTATTTACCAGTTATTTGTATTATTTTGTTTTCTTTTCCAATCATAAGTGCTGAAAGATGAATATACATTAAAAAGCTCTCGTCAACTGAAGTACCATCACTGAACTTAAATATACCTGAGCTTTGTAATCCTTTCTCTTTTATACTTAGCAGTCATAATTACAGTGGTACTAGACAGTGGTCCAGTTTCTACTTTAAGTTCTTTATGGTGCTACTGCAGCTGTCAGGAGCAGGATTTATTCCATGGTTGCTATAACTTACAGTAACTGTGGTCTGTGTATAAAGCAATAGGTTTTTTTCACAGTTTTCTGCTTCCAAGTATCTTCACTGGATAGCTTTGGTTAGCCTGCTTTCAAAAAGGCAAAGAATATGGCTGGTTTAGGCACTTAAAAGAAGTAATGGCACCTGTCTCCTTAAGGAGGAAGAGTTCTCTTGTTCACAACTACCTGCATGTATTGGTCAGATGAGCTAACAGTAGTGTAATATACTTACAGTAGTGCAACATGCATTTGCTGTTTAGCATAGACTAAATAAAATTATAAAGTTCCACTCCAATAGACACTAACATGCAATAAATGGAGCTGCTGATGTTGAAACATACAGGGTAAAATTCTTAGTTCTGGGCAGTTCTATTGCTGCAATACTTGGAGCGCATTTTTTTTTACACCACCTTTGAGCATGTTTTTATGGGAAGTATTTATTTATGTTGGACATCAATCTGATCTTTTAACCCTGCTCTCTATTGGCATTGTGGCCATCCCATTGTCAAGGTGCAGATTTCTGATTAGCAGAGTTGTAAAGATAGCTGTATTAGCCTTCCTACCTGTGTGTGCTGGGAGCTCTTTTTCATGGGTTTTGCTGGTACTGGAGTTGGGAGGAGGCACAGACAGGACAGCTAAAAACAGCTGACCAAAGGGGTGTTCCAGACCCGGTGGGATTATGCCCAGCACATAAACGAGGGGGAAGATGTAGGAAGAAAGGATGTTTGGAGCAATAGTGTTTATCTTTCTGAGAGCTGTTAGGCACAATGGGACCCTGCTTTCCTGGGGATGGCTGAACACCATGGGAAGGGGTGAAATCAATACACCATTTTATTCTTCCCAATCCCACCAGGGGAGAGTGAGCAAGTGGTTAAGTGGTGCTTAGTTGCCAGCTGGAGTTAAACCACAATAACCTGCACTTTGACAGGTCAAGTAATTTGGTGAGACATTTTAGTGTCATGGCAGGTGTAAGATGGAATTCACTGTACTAGCATTCTTTATCTGCAGTAGATAAAAAAATAAAATATCACTCATAAACAAATGAAGAGCAAAACTGTGATCTGTATTAAGATGGTTGGGAAACTAGCAGTTTCAAAACCAGCAAGAAATTAAACCAACTCAGGATTAGAGGGATGGCTAAAAGAAGGCTATAATTAGGGAAAAGGGTCGCTGTCACTGTGTACAGTCTTACTGCTCTAGTCAAAACTGGGCTCACCTATTATTCACATAGGTAAGTTTGACTATAGCATGCTGAATAATAAGTGTTCAGCTGGATTTGGAACAATCAGAGTGAATATTTTTCTTGATATAGGATGTTTTTCCCCATACAAAATCCCAAGATTTCTCTTGGGTGTACATATGCCTAGTCTTTAGTGGTGCTTAAGTTAGATTTTATTTATGTTTAAATCTGTACATTAAAGAATTGTCTGAAATCCACTCAAAATGAATTTTGATGGAATTTATTTTCCTTTTTTTTTTATACTATACCGAGGGCACCAGAATTTATCAGAATTAAGGGGCAGACTTTTTTTTTAAATCTGTCACTGTAATTATTGGCTCTGGCACTTGTTCTACTGCATTTTTTGCAGGTAATAGAAACAGGGGGAGTTAATGTGTTTAGTAACAGAGTGCATCATCATCCTAGAGGCTTGCCATCAAGGCAGTGAAGGTTAGAAGTGCATGGGTTTTCCATGTACATCTCAACACACTGCATGTTTTTCCCAAGATGCAGGAAAGTACAAGATTTTCTAGAGAGAAAAAAGTTGGCAGTGATCTCCAGGGATAGTAAGTGAAGAAAGAACGTGTATGCGTTTTGTGCCAGTAACATTAAAAAGAGGTTTGCTTGCGCTTGAATACTGCTGAAAGATGGCCACTAATCCTAAAGTACTTCACTGATTTTTATACAACAGCTGAATGTGGACAATGGGGCTCTAAGCCATCTGAGCAGCTTTCCACTTTTTACTGTGTCCAGCATGACCAAAAAGGCACACAACAAAATGAAGATAAGTAATGTAGCTGGCTTGATGCTAAAGCACAGTCTAAAGAATGGAAACAGTCACTGGTTTTACAGTGTTAATTAACTGTTGGGATTTTCCACTTCCCAAGTGTGTAAAAGAGTTGTTTAAAAGTGAAGATGGAGAAGGGGAGGAACTGGCAGAAGTGTCCTGATAGGAGTTTTTTCTATACTTTTTATGCTACCCACAGGCAGCTGTGCCACATAACAGATACTGCAGCGAATGAGGGATTGAATTAATGATATTCAGCAGAGGCAGAAGGGAAGGGGATGGGGGAATGCCATAAGATCTGTGGGGACCTCTGTATGTGATGGGAACTCCATAGGCAGGGCAGAGACAGGTAAAGGAGATGAGGTGTCATCTCAGCATCTAATGAACAATTTACCATTAGATCTCAGGATCTAATGAAAAATTAATTCATTTACCC
This sequence comes from Zonotrichia leucophrys gambelii, assembly GCF_028769735.1. Lineage (NCBI taxonomy): Eukaryota > Metazoa > Chordata > Aves > Passeriformes > Passerellidae > Zonotrichia > Zonotrichia leucophrys. Next base: position 18,539,125 of record NC_088173.1, on the reverse strand, counting down.
TTCAGGATCCTGTGGAGAAAATTATAACAGATAACATCAGTAAGGTTTCAACTAAAAACTGCATGCATGCAGAGGGCACCCTGAATTCTACTATCTCCTAGAGTTTGGGGTTTGATTCTGAAATTGCTGTAAAATAAAGCTCTAAAAAAATCAATTGCTAATATTGAATTTCATTAAAGTAAAATTTGTGATAATATATTAAAAGAACCTGCTTTTCTATCAATATACAGTAGATATCTGAGGATATAATCTGAACACTCCATTTAATAAATACTTTTAAAATCATTCCTACAGTAATACAGAATCATAAAATCTTTCACATATCATGCCTATGCTATATACCATAGAGGAAGTAATAAAACACAGATGCAAAATGACACACTACAACAAATGAAGTTTGAACTGTCAAAACAGATGATTTATAGGACCTTTTAGTAAGCTTTCCAAATAATGAAGAATAAGCATCTTTCAGTAATTGTGTTTTCAGAAAAGGCAGTTTTTTAGACATCTCAAAATTGCAGCTGCCAAAGAAAAATAAAATCAAATTATTAATGAAAACATGTACTTTTTCTGTCCAAATTAAAAACAAGAAAAAAAGCAACAAAACCCAAAAACCTGTTCTAATCAAAAACATTCCCTAACCTTAAGGGGAGGGAAAATCTTCATTTTGTATGAGTGCAAAATGAAAAATGTCTTGAAAAATAATCCCCACGTGCTGAGACATGACAGGCTCCGGAATGATGTTTGATGACTAAATGACATCCTGTGGAATCTTGCCAGGTTTTTTGCAAAAATCAGCATTTTTCTGAAATAATAATGAGATGTAACTGTCAGGTAAGACAAGCTCAATGTGTCATCAGAGAAAATGACAATTGCAGTTATGTACATTACGTGGTGTTTGCTTGGAAGTCTTTTCACTCATCAGCAAGGAGAGTGGAGCTCTAAAAGCACCGCAGAACTGAGTTTCTTACCAGCTTTAGAAAGATTTTTCCATCCTTTGTATTGTCATTTAATTAGAGGCTTTTCTCTTTGCAGAAATGAGGTGTGCCACATAAAGTATGACCCAGTAATGAATGAGCTGCCAGACAAATTGACACAAAAGGTGATCCTCTTGTACTAATTTTTCTGAGCTATTGAATTTAATATCAATTCCTATTCAGGTTGCTTGAAAGCAAAGCTGAAAACCACTTCCCACAGCTAACCACTTCACTTAGATTTGGATATATGAAGGTACAATCTGTATACATGATTGAAAGTTATTTTCCCAAGTACTTTATAAATAAATACTTGCTTTAGAAACCAAGCCAGGCGAAACAGCTGGGTCATATTCAGTTTTCACTCACAGGTGCAAAATCTTCCTAATCTCTCTTTTCATCATCAAAGAACTTATCCCTAGTGCATACTTTATTTTTGTGTCTTCTTTTTATCTCTCCCAAGTAATTCAAGGACTGCATGATAGTTTTTCAGTCTAATAAATCTTACCAGTTGAAAGCTTTTGAGATATTATTTCACTCCAGGTGGAATCTCCTCTCCAAGTATACAGTGGGGATAAGTTTTCCTCTATGTTTCATGCAGTAATTTTTTTTATTTTTATTTTTTTGCTTCATGGAAAAAAGCTCTTCTTGTCCTCTTGTAACTCTGCTTTCTACATGCTCCCATTTATTTTTTGGTAAGAAGAAATTGAAACAGAAGACATGATTTCAATGCAGTGTCACCAATGTGTTGTGGTACAGACTTGTTTGATGACATGATAGTAATGCTTGAAAAGTCACTCTTTGCTTCCATACCCCTTCATTTGAATCCCATTTTGTCTTCATTTCTAGCATATAAAAGACTACTGTCCTAATTTATACCCTTTTATAAAAAAATTATTTGGAAGTCTTTTATATCTTTATCTATATCTATATTTTATGGCTCAATTTGCTTTACCCATTTTCTAATGAATCCTATACTTTTGTAGATTTCTGTATTGTGACCTGTTTATCTTACTATGAATTTTATTAGTACTTCTGCAAGTGGTTAATACGTTGAACAAGTGTAACAGACTAGACCCAGAAAACCGGATTCTTATCTATATCTCAACTTAATCTGCAACATTTTATCAGAAGCCTCTTAAGAGGGTGGTGAAAGATTATTTAATATTGTTTAAAAAGCACGTCTCTGCCCCTCTGGTCTCGTTCACATTCTCATGTAAAATAGAAACATTCTGGGTTGTATTTGATCTGGAATTTAATAATGTTGTGAATATCTTCAGATACAGACTCATATTCACTTTATCAAGGGAAATAAATGCAATCCTTCAGTATTTCTGAAGGATTTAATTAGAAATTTGGATTTAATTTGAAAGTTAGATTTAATTTGAAATTTGAGGCAACTGTTCTATGCCAAACGTCGCCTCTCTGTCAGAAATATGAAAGTGTCTGATTCAAGTCCCTCCTTTACCTGCTGCATGGCAGTTTGAAACCGGAATTTCCTATTGTTCCACCTTTTTTTTTCTACTTTTCCTTCAGAATTGACCTGGGAGCCCAGGACCCTGTGGGAGGTAACTGCTGCACAGTTGGCAGAGAGCTCCTGATATCCAGTGCAGACACGATTCATCTTCAGTGAGCACGTCTGAAACTGCAGCTTTATCTGACCCAAGTATGATACCCAAAGGAGACCAGGTGGGATTTCTAGAACTTATCCAGCCTGTGGTATGTGTATCAAACAACATAAACCACTTTATGAAGTTTATAGGTTCATCTTTATTTATTTTTTACTTCAGATCAGAAATGAGCTTTTAAAGCTAATATTCTGATCATCCTGATTTTCCAGCCTGGTGTTGAATGGTGATGCTATAGAACACAAGGTGAGTTTTTGTTTATATGACAGTGAAGTATTTTAAAAATGCTATAGCACCACACACAAGATGACCTAATACTTAATGGCTGTTCAATCTGTTGAAATCAGGGTAGAGCTATGTCAAAATAAAACATGCTGAAATACTTACACTACATCTCAGGTCTCTGGCCTGAGGTGCTTTTTTTCTAGAAAAGATTTTTTAGATTCGTTGCCTGATGTTTTCTAATGTCCATATTACCACCTTATTGCCATACAGTCTCCTGATGTAGTCATTGAAGCCTGTTTTTTATATGTTGGCTTACATAGAAGTAAATTTTACCGACTGACATTGCAGAAACCTTACCAAAATCTCATCTATACAAAAATAGCATTTTTCTACACTTCATACTGTTAGCAAAGAGGTTAAAATCAATAATATGTAAAGACCACCTTCCCTTTTAATACAAGTTTTATCAGTCATTATATGAAGCTTTCAGGTAGTTGGGGTTTGGAGTTCTGTTTCCTAGTGATTTTATTCAATTACTATTTGATCTGCAAGACACTTATTTTCTTTTTTTTTTATTTCTCCCCTCCTGTACCTGGTGTTTTACCCCAAAATTATTTTCCATCCTTGCTATGAATAAACCAGGGTGGAATCAGACTCCTCAGAACAGCTTAAGTGAAGTGTATTGTAGGGTGGGAGTAGAAATGTTACAGCTAATAAATTATCCATAAGTATCTCAGCTTTTCTCAAGGCATATTCCCATATGAAAATAAATATTGATTATTTTTAAATTAATCATTTTTCAAAGGATCTTGTTTTCATCTCTGTGAGAAGTCAGATGCTTCTAATTAAACCAGTTTATAATATGCTTCAAATTTACCAGAAGGGATTAGCATAGCTTTTATAGCTCAATTTTTGTTAATAGTATTTCCAGTCAAGGTTTCTGTGATTTCACTAATAACTGACTTTTTAATAGTCATAAATCTCATAAGGTTTTTATAGATATACATTTAACGTAGAGGAAGGTCACAAAACTTTTTCCCAAATGAAATAGCAGGTGAAGAATTTGAGGTGAAGCCTCAAATTCTGCACACGAGGAAGCAAGCAAAATAAAACCAGGCCAAAAAAAAAAAAACCACCCCCAAATCATTGTTGCAATCCATTAAAGGCTCTAATAAAATGTAAAGAATTTCTGAAACAGAATGAGCAAAACACTGCATTCTAAACTCCACTCTTGAACAACCAATAATTTGTCAGAGAGATCTTAAGCAACAGTGTGGGTAGGATATCTATAACTGTGTCCACTTCAGTGTTTAATATTAGATAAGGAGTCTTTTTACAATTGTACTTCAGTTCACCCCCAAGTGTTTTCAGAATGCTCTAACACAATTCTTTCCCAATAGCCCTGAATTGGTAAGAAGTGCTGTCCTGTCAGAGCACAGCTAATGAGCTCTGAGCCCTAATGGGCATTGGCTCACAGGAGCAGAGGGAGGTTAGTCAGCTATGATCCCTTCAAATATATAGATATTTTATACATATATATTTTTTTTATATACACATATAGATATGAAACATGGACTGCTGGTCTTCTGCAGTGAATGATTCACTCTACAAGTTTCACTGCCACTGTGCCATGCTACTGGCTAAATGAGACATAGTCTATGTTCATCCTCTTTCTATTGATGTATTTTCTACTGCTTTAGTGATGGCAAGCATGTGTCTCCTCTATCTCATATGACTCAGAGGGGATCTGAAAGGGGACACAGAGCTTTTAAAGAAAAACGAGAATTTTTAGATCCAGTGATCTCAGCTGGATTGAGCTTCAGAAGCATCAAGGACACCCTAAAGCAGATAAAAATAGAGTGGATATTTGATTTGATGCAGCTATTTTAATTCCAATATCTGATAAGAATGTTATGTTTGAACTGATTTCTTTTCTTCTTAGTAAATGCACATTTCACTGATTTCAGCAGAGATTACATGACAAGGTCAGAGATCAGCCTTCATCCAAAAACCACTTCTGCTGTGAATCTGGCACATTCAGTTCAAGATTTCTACCCCAGTAAACAAGCATGTTTTAGAATTTTTTTCAACCTGCCAGTTTTACAAATTGGAATTTTAAACTAATGCATAGTTGTCAAGCATGTCAAGGTGGAATAAATTCACTAGGGAAGAACAAAAGTATAATTTATTGACTGCAGTATTTTCCAAATTATTTAAATGTTATTCCTTTCCTGTCTCTTGTCTCTGAACTTACTATACTATACCCTACTGAGGATGAAAAATACAAGGTTGTAGCAAGCACCTCCATACAAATGAGTAAATTTGGTTTATTATTCAGAAAAGTGAAGGACACTAGAAGGTCTTGCTATTCCCAGAAGTAAACCCACATGTAGTTTGATGTGGCTTCCCCTGTCTGTGATTATGACAAAGAAAGCATGAGAAACCCATTATGTTTGAAACTGGTTCCAGTTTAAGTCCTGTCTAAGAACTGGCAAAATGACAAAATGCAAGTGCTAGTTCTTCCTAAGCTGGCAACCTGTGCCTGCTCTCCTTCTGCCCATACAGAGATCCATCTTTCTCTCATTTTTTGCCTGTGGAAACTGACCTGCTGGAGCGCTCCCAACAAATGCCAGATGTAATAGTTCACAGTTTTCAGTTCCTTGACTCTAAACCCAGCAGTCTTCCAGTGTTTTCCAAGCTTGTTTCACCCCACTTGCTGTCCTTGGTAACTTGGACCTGGCATCTGTTACATGTTTATTTATTCATTTTCAACTCTACTTGGGAGATTTTGTTTCATGGCTGAGCACATTTTTCTGCATTCCTCATCTTATTGGTCTGCTGCCCAAATGCACTATATTTCCTGGAGTTCTTTCAGCCTTGTTCACCAGTTTTGGGCTAACTGTTTCAAGGACTCTCTGCACACAAACTTTAGGTTTGTTACCCTGTTAATTAAAAATATCAGAAGATGAAATACTTCTTTGATTAAGGAGATTGCTAGTATCACTAGATATTCAGAAGAAGATGGAAATAATGAAAGGTAGAGAATCCAGACAGGATGCAATAAATATTTACCCATTCTGTATCTTATTATAAAATTTATATAGTGGTATATTCTTGTGCAAATATTCTTTGAAAAATATTTCTCCTCAAAGCATTCCCTTTAATAGTTTTTGCCAGTTTTAAGCAACTCTTCAAATATGTGTTATCCATTTGGGTCTTGTTCAGTTTATCTTTTTAGCCATTACAGACCTGTTATGTTCAAGGAATAAACTTGGTTTAGAAATAAGAGACAGGTTAATACTAAGGGAGGAAAAAAACCTCTGTTTTTTTTTTGCCTGAAAATTCTGCAGATAATGACAGAAAGCAATTGCAAATGCTTTTTTTTAATTATCATATTTTTGGTTCTGAGAACAAAGCAGAATGTTGCTGCCTTATAAGACACGTGTTTGTAGGAGATGCCAGAGCTAAAGCAGACAGTATGCTCACTGTCAGTGAAGCAAACTTTGAAGGGAACTGGATGACCACTATGTTTACTACATGTTCTGCCAACTGTGCTGCAAATTAATGTACTGAAGACTGCTGGGCAGAATGATTTGCAGATTTTCAGTGTGAGTGTGAACTGCCGGCATAAATATAGGTTTATAGATCAAACGCTTGGCAGTGCTGAGAACATTGAGAGTGATAGCAGCTTGCCACAGAAGGAAATGGTTTTTTGTGTGACCTTCCAGACATCTTCCATGTAGATTTGCACAAACCAAGTCTCAGGATTGATGATATCAGCCACAAATTCAGTAAGAAATGTGTGTGTGTTTATTACTGGAGGGTAAAGGACATCTTTGCATCTTCACAGCAGGTTGTTCCCTCCCTCTAAAAAAAAATGTTGGTTTCTGTGTTCCAGCTCCAATTCTCAAAACAGCTCTGAGAAACCAGACTTGATAAGAGCAATAGCCATTGGAGCCTGTGTAAACCAGCTGAGAAGCTATGATGTTGATAATGAAAAAAAAATTTGAATTTTGGCCCAATTTTTTAGGGCATTGAGGATTCTCAGTTTCTCCAAGATCTGAGGACAATCAGCATTTTTTTACAAAGAACTCAATACCTTGCAGAAATAGTCTCTGAATGGAGTCCAATGAGATGTCCGGAATAGATAATTTCATTCAACAGATAATAAAGAAATAATTGATAATTTTTGGTTACAATAAAACAGATGCTTTCTGTCTGGTCACTAACAACCAAAAAACTGTGAGCTGAACAAAGCTTTATTGCTTAAAGAGTAGGAAAATAGAATTAATTTTTAAAATTGCCTTCCAGTTCTTTTTAAGATACCAGAGATTGTGGGGTATGGGCTTTTCTTTTTGACAAGTATTAATATAAACTGGAAATGCTCAACTATGATGCCATATTTTAAATTGCTGTTTATTCAAAGAGTGTGATTAAAAAGCAGAAGAATGTGGCATCTGTTAAAAAGAAATAGTAACTTGGAAAATTGTTTGCCTTTCTTTAGAAATTATTTGCATTTATTTTATATTTATTTTAATAATAAAATAAAAATATCTAGGAATAAACATTGTATATATTTTAAACAGCAGAGTATTCTACATATAATAGCTTCCAATCTCTACCCCACCCTCTGCAGAGTCTTCAATACCTAATCTCTAGTGAAATTACAAAAGTACCAATATTGATTTGTTTTCTGTGCTGATGGATATGTCAGATAACATTTTCTCTTAAGTCAATACTCAATTTTTGAAAACTCTGGTAATGGAAAACTAAGTAATTTTTAGTATCATTTTTGCAGCTCTAATTACTGGTGCTAAGCACAACATACTGTTTTACTGTGTAACTTGCTGTAAGATAGGAGATGGAGGCCATTTAAAATACTTTCTTTTTGCTTTAGGAATTATTTTAGAATACTTTCTCCTTGCTTTTTGTTTTTCTTTACTACATGCCGTAGTAAGCAGTTGCAGCATTAGGAGCAAATGCACTCTTTTAGGTACTTTTCTTCAAGTTGGGTGCAGATAGAGGGCACTGAAGACACTGGGACCATCAGGTGGCCCTGGAATTTGCATAAGAGGAGAGTTCTTTGATTCTGTTTCATGTTTATTAATAGACCTGAGAGCTGCAGTAGCTTGTCGTGAATTTCAGCAATATGTGACATGGACACTGTAACACAAACATGAGAGAAAGGGCAAAATATATGAACAGCTGGTTGAATTTCACTTCACCTTGGTACTGAGAAGATGGTACTTTTTAGATTCTCAAGCACTTGCTCTTCAATATGCTGGTTAAAAACCCTTAGAATTGTAGAAGTATGGCTTAAGATTGGGAATGATTAATTGATATTAGGTGGAGACAACAAATTAAAACCTTGTGCTTGGAAAAAATTGAATGAAATGGCTAGCTGCTAACTAACATCTGATGTTTGAAGCCACACATGGAGAAATACAGGAGAGAGCTTTACATAAAGCAATAGTTTTTTTGCTGAGAATATAATATTCACATTGCTGTCACAGTGCTTACAAAACAATGTAGTAATCCAATGGTAAGCCTTGATGCATGGTAATTCTTTCCACAGCACTGATTGCTGTTATTCAACTCAAAGAGTACTAAGCAAATTTCTTGGGTTCTCTGGGTGTGTTTCTGTAGAAATTTAAGCTCCAACCAGAGCCTGAGGTTTAAATTTTTTGACTTAGTAATCAAGATGAAATCTGCCCAGTGTTGGAGCAGAAACTGTGCCAGCAACATCACACAATGCAAGGCCTGTAAGCAGAGCTGAACTGGGACAGCTCCAGCAGTTCTGATTGTTCTTTCCTTTTCAGACTGCTCTTACTGTTGTTTCGCTCACTCTTCCTGTAGAGGAACATGTTTAAAAGTTCTCAGCTTGAGAAAGAGCAACCTGCCAGCTAAAAAAAATTGTCAGGTGCATATGTGAGAGCTCATAACATGCACCGTGTCACAGTGGAGTTGAATTTAGTTCAAGCAGATGTATTCAGTGAGAGATATCTGCTCATGGGTGTACATAAAGGAATTTCCCAAGTTGTATTTCCTAATTCCTAAGAATTAAGTGATGTTTATACAGGAAACCTTATTAAATCAACAGCTAACAAGTTTTGTACTGTATTTTTACTTGCGAGTGCATGGATAGGAGAGGAAACTGGAAAGTAGCTTGATATTATAATTATTTTGAGCAGTAGAACAATTCCATAACCTGGAATTCCATTGACCCATAAAATAAAGTTCTGCTGTCATGAACATTGTGAGACACAGTCTTGGTCACTCACTAATGACAAAGCGTTTAAACTAGGATCGAAACAAATTCCAAATATTCAGAGATGTGTACATGCAATTATTTGTGAGAAGATGGTTTAACAATTTTTGAGTTTAGAGATGATTTTTAGAAGGTCACAAGGAGGACAAAGACAATAGTAGAATGTCAATCTACTAAACATTTTAATTGTTTCTGCACTAATTTGAGAAGGGAAATAAACAGGAAGAGCTGAAATCTTAATTAATGATCACAACAGTGTCTCAATTGGCATATGAGACACTCAGTGGGATAATTCACATGATTAGAATATTAGTGGATATAATTTGCTCCAGAAACATCTGCAAGGTGGGGAAAATAAGAGAATGTATTGCTTTGCATGGCAAATAGGTCCATAAAGAGATGATACAAGTGTTCTGGGTAAGCATAAAATGTTCAAATCAGAAGTGAATCACCAGATAAGGCTTATCTCTTGGGAGGGGAAAAGACCTTTTACTAAGAAAAAAAAAGCAAAAGACAAAGATTTCCATAGTACGAATTATGGTAATAAAAATATATTTTAGAAAATAGATAAAAGTCTCATAATTTACAGCACATTTAATGTATAAAATGGGGAGGAAGGGAATGAAAACTAATTTGAATTATAGAAAATATTTAAAATACCAAAAAGCTTGAGAATTACTGTGAAAAGAGAGTGGTTACAGTTCCCTGTGACTAAGAAGTTGAGTTGTTAAGTAATACCAAGAGCAATAAAAAAGTATTAGGCCTTGTGGGTACAAAATTTAGAAGATAAAATACTTAGGGCCTGTTTCTAAATTCCTTCAAATTAACACTTAGAACTCAAAGTAAACTTCTTGTACTCTTTTCTCAGCATCAAGTTTTTTATTTAATCAAGTTCAGTTTTCAGTTTTCTTGCCTTCAGACCTTTCCCTTGAGGAAGGGGTGTAGATCTGGGAAGCGTGTATTAGCTTCTTCATACAGGGGCTGGTAGAGGTACCTGTGTCTACCAATACTTTGTTTGCTGAAGGTGCTAAAAGCTCACAGGGGCTCAAGGGAAGGCTGGACAAATCTTTGGAGGAGATAAACATGGTGACGAGATAAACACGATGATGGTGGCTGCACAGTTTAAAAGATATATCTGGCTCAGGAAATCCTTGTACTGTTTGGAACCTGGAAGGCAATTAAAAAGTGCTACCAGATGTACATCCCCATTCTTTCCACTTGTGTCATGGAGACTGCTGCAAACACTGTCCTGGTTTGGATGGTCCTTGGTGCAACCTTGCATTTCTGTGAGCCTGGAGCCCCGGGAGCCCCAGCTGGGGGATGCTCCTCCTGTGGCAGGCAGGGCAAGTGGAGCCAGTGGCTCTGCTGTTCCCTACCTAGCACATGTAGTGTGTCAAAATGGTCACAGAGCTGGGAAGCTCTGGTTGACTTCCACAGCAAGGCAAAAGAAATTGAATGATCCTAAAGGAAACAAAATGGGGGCCTGCCTGCAAAGGGCAGTGTAAGTTCTTTCCTTTGTCTGTTTGTATGAACCTCAACAGGTCACCCTTTTAAAAAAAATAGTATAGAAACATGTCTCTTGTATACTCTTCTTGAAGGAGGCAATAATTCAGTCTTAATTCCATCAAACATCTACTTTTTATTCCCATTCAGTATTTTCAGTTCATAACACTCAGGTTTTATTGAAATAGGTAGATAATGGCAACATTAGGCTAAGCAAGCATATTTGTGGTTGAATTGGTATTGAATTAATTTCTTTAAATTTTATTTGTAGCATTTTATTTCTTCCTCAGCCTACTGACATTACTGTTTGTACAGCAGGTTGTTAACAATTGGACTGGGAACATTTGGAAAATGTTAGATATTGTGGAGCAGATATCAACCTAGCAACATTAACTTATGTCCATAAATTTGGATTTAATGAATTCTGTCCCTTCAGATTCTATCTTATGGTGTGACTATTCTTAGTTTATCCTTTGTTATATTATTTAATTTTATGCATAATTGCTAAATATGCAACATTCTAAGAAATTAACTTCAAACCCATGTTAAAAATTGAAGAGTAGATGTTGTATATTCAATATTGTCGCCCCTTTTCCTGTTGTGTTCTGCCACTGCAACACAACAAAGCTCAAGTTGCCTAAACAAACACTGATTCATATCAGAGATAATCCATCAGGGATACAGAAGGAAAGGCAATAAAGGGCACCATGTTTACTACAAGAAATTACAAACACCAATTTTAATATCATCATTAAAATCTAAGGTCTATTTTATGTGTGTGTGCATGTTATCATGCATAATGTGAGACTAGTATGCTGTGTGGCGTTCCTATTAATCTAGTGTCAGAACAAGCAGGAACGGCAAACTATGTCCTCTAAGCTTTTTGTAATATATCATTTCTAGCTGTGGTAAATATCCCAAATGCATAGAACATTCCAGTTTTCCCTCTTATTCATTTGTGGAAGTATTTGGTTTTTGATTAGTTCTGGAGATAGCTGCACAGACTCTGTGTCTCTGTCTTACAGTCTCTCAGATGTGTCTCAGTCTCTTCTTGCCCAGGTGTAATCCTTCCAGTGACCTAGAAGGATATCCAGCTGATGCTCTGAGGTGTTGTGATGGAAGAGTGTCACTGCCTATTTGTAAGGAAAGAAGCAATGGAGAATTGGCCATTGGCAATTTCTTGTAGCAGCTTCTGTTTGAATGAAAACAGGCAGGCAAAGGCAGTGCAAGGAACACCAGATGAAAAGCAACGCAGAGAATCTTACAGCTCAGGTTTACAGTGTGGTGCTGGAGATGACACTCAGAAATGTGCAATAACTGTTTCACCTGTATGGAGTTCATGCATTTTGTCTGATTGGTTTTGTTTTCTCTCTTCATTGCAGGACCTGTGATGGTGGCGAGGGTCAGACACAGCCCAGGGATCTCTCACCAGGGCTGCAGTGCCAGCTCTGGATCACAAAGGTGTGTGGGCACACAAAGGCACGGCAGGGAACAAGGGTCAATGGCATGGCCTGAGGAAGCTCCTGGATGAAGAACCTTATGCGAGATCCATAAGGTTCTTTCTTGAATAGCTCTTCCTTCAGAGAAGTGTAAATTTGGGCTAGTTCCTTATCAGAGAGCTATCCTTGAGCACAGGCCACTGTACTCCCAGGAGGCCAGAGTGTCAGTTCCAGGCCCTGAGAGTAAACAGGAAATAAATATGCCAGACAGTAAGGAAAATAAGACTGATAGATATATTTACAGACAAAATCAATTACCTAAAGACCTGAAATTGCAGGAAGAAAAGATAATTACTTTGTGAACCATTACAATTTGAAATAACTCGACTTCTTCTTGAAGTAGTGTTAATCCATGCAAGTCAACATATTGTAATCTATTTATTTAATTCTCCTGTGTGAAATTAACTGATGGGGAAAAAAGAGTGATCAAGATTTTAACTGTCCCTTTGAAAGTGTTTAAACAGTAAGATTTTTTTTTTCAACCAGAAACAAGTACAATTCCTCATGAATGTGGAAATTTAAATTACACTCTTTGGTGTGTCATTGTACTACTTTAAGCAAAGCAGTTGTTATTATGCTGCAAGTTTGGTAGGTCTCACCAAAGCTGTTTTGGTTTGATTTTCTGGGTCATATCTCACCTCAGCTCTTTGTTTTGATAAATTCTTTTGCAAAGAGTGCAGTGGCATACTATATACAATTTTCAATTTGAAATATTTGTCACAAAAAGGAGACTCTGAATGTTTTAATGAACCATTTGGATGTTTATAACCTTTCTTTTCCTGCTCCTGGGTTTATTCTAGGTATTTCCATGATGGATGAGGAAAGAAAATTCCAATCTATTTAGCCTTTACAAAGATAACCCTTTAACTCCCCAGAATTCAGGCCACTAGTTTTACATGCATTACAGTAGGAAATAGGGTATGCACAAGGCATTACTGTGAAATACCCTCACCTCTTACTGGCTATTTTAGGCTCACTTAATGACAATGCTAAGACTAAGTGGAGCTCAAGATTTCAGATATGTGCAGTGACAGTTACTATCTTAATTATCTGAGAGAGGGCTTAAAACCATGTACTTGAAGTATAAGTATTCATCTAGTAAATTTATAGGCACACGCAACAATGTTGCAAGGATATATTATGTGTACATTTTCTAAGTAATTGCCAATATGTATTTTGAAATACAATTTTTATTTAGTATTAATAGACAGTGTGAGGGGAATTATGTACTTGCCTTTTAATATCTATTTTAGTTTTCTGTGTCTCCCCATCACTCAACAGTCCTTCAGAGTACATATTGCTTATGAGAATTTTATTTCATCCTCCCTTTCCATCCCTTTGCCATTTCATTTTCTCCCACCTATAGGTTTTTGTAATATTAATTCTTATCTTCAAAGTTTTATTTTCATTTCTTTATCTCTTAATAAATAGTTTCTTTGATTTTTCCATCTTCTCTTTCTTCTTGTGTTACTTTATAATTCCAAACTCTCTGTTTTACAACTCTGTTTTCTCACTTTTCCTTTATCATCTCTTCATTTCACTCCACAAGAATGTGTTCTGAGGAGAGTAAGGGGGAAGAGATTGCAAGCTTGAAATTGTATCTCTTTTGTTAAATCACATCTTGAGGGTTCTTGTATTATGATTTCAAAAAAATTGTGACTTAATCAATTGTCTTATATATCATATGTGTTACTTAAAAAATCAGTGCTTTGTTATATGGATCACTTTAAAATCAAGCAGAGATGATGCTTTGCAGATGGGCTGTGTTTTTATTGTGTACAACTCTCCTTAATTCAGTACACGTCTTCCATCTTATTCTTCAAATAACATATTCAGAAAAAGATATTTAATATAATTATAAAATAATAATTTTGTAGTAAATTTTTCATTAACTATTTTAATTAGTTTAAGGATATTTTTATACAGCTTATATACAAGGGCCCCTAAATGGCTAGCAGCTTTGCACCCTGGCAGGTGAAATCATAGTTTGTGATCACATAGCTATGTGATCTTTTGACATTTACTGATAAGCAGCAGCCAAGATGACAGTTTTCCATGCATAATCATTTCCCAAACCTTTAAAGAAAATTAAGAATGATTACAAGGAATAAAAGCTATCTCTGTGTTACTGGAAGGGTGGGCTCTGCAGTTCTCCATTAACATTAATTTCTTGTTAAAGCAGTCTGAGGCTTTTCTCTCTTGTAATTTTGCCAAGTGCGAAACATTAGGATGTATGGCCTCCATGTCATGCACCTGTCCCAAAGTTTAACTATCTATATAAATGTAACTCTATATGGGTCATCTTCACAAGGCCAGGTTGCAAATATCTTATTTTGCATAAGGAAAAAGGGAAGTCCTTTTGTAAGGAAAAGAAAATTTGAAGCTGTCTTTATTATTTCATTTTATATGCAAAATATGTTTTGTTCTTACTAGATTTCCTATTGTTATATGCAGGATAATTTTAGCATCTGTGGATTTGAAGTGAGAATTTCAAACTTGACCGTGAAATGGTTTCTGTGAATAAAAGCCCTTTGGCTTGTGTGGAATCTACTCAAATGTGTTTAAGCCAAAAAAATTCCATGTGCTTTGCCTAGAAGCAAAAGCTTTGAGGTATTCTATTGCTGGCAGGGAGTGACTGCCCAAAGTTATCCTGCAGCTCCCACTGCAGACAAGAGAATGCTCGGTAACCACTGGGGAGCTGGACAGGAGAGCAGATGGAAGGAGGACAGAAGTCTCTGTTTCCTCTGCTCATAACTGAGGCAGCAGAAAAATCAAATGCCTTGAATGACTTTTGGTTAGAGAAAAAGCAGTGGGTGGTGCCTTTGGAAGCCTGGAGCAGCAGAGGCTGAGTCAGAAGGGGATAAATGTTGGAGAAAGAAAAATGGAATGGAGAATGGTAAAATGGAGGGGAAAAAAGTGAAAATGGGACAGAGGAATGGAAACTAGTGAGTCTGATGGAGGGAGAAATGTCTGTTTGTGATTTGGATACACTGTTTGCCATCTTTAATGTATATTTGTATTTGCGGGTTTTCATTTTCAGTGTTCTTGTCTCTTGCAGACAGATGACTGTCTGGAACAGATGACAGTTAGACTGATGTATACATGGATCTGAGGTTGTAATTTTTACCAAAATTAGATTTTGCTCCTCCAAGAGCATAATAAAACTTCCATAAGATCTCCCTGACCCTGTAATCTATTAATTCCAGGAGCTCAGGGAGAAACTGCTCCAGGGTTATGCTCCATGAAATCAGAATTTAAATACAGAATGCATAAACAACACTTTAAGAATGTAAAATACAGACATGTACATAGAGGTTACTACTTTTGGAGGGCTTAAATGATATATGGTACTCTAAGTGTAACTTACAAGTGTTGCTATATGATTTAAAGATGTATATAATATTTAGTGCCTTTTTATTCTTTCACCATGTATACATTTTCTGCTACCACTTGTTTAGAAACACTCTAAGAAATACTCTGTGTTGGAAATGAAAACTGACAGAAGCAGCTGCTCTTGCTAAGTGCAATGTTTCATTTCATCCATGTGCATCTCACATGAGAACCTGTAGTCGGTGGTGTGTGGGTGGATAGTTAATGGTGAGATTATGGTTAAAATGGCTTTAATAGCCTAGCTGAGATGGGCTCTTTGGGAAGGCAGTGAAAATTCATGAGTCCCCTGCTGCTCTCCTGAGTGGCTCAGGGTGCATCATGCTGACCAAACTGGCATGTGTGAGCTGTTGCACAGTAGTCAGCCCATTTTTATTCTACAAGTACAAGTCTGTTTTGTCAGATAGCAAAATCTCTTATTCTGTTGTTTTCTCTCCCTCTAACCTGATTCTAGTGAAAATTATGCCTTTATGGGTTGTTTTTGAGGTGTTTTTTCTTAGTGAATATTGTCTACTGAAAAGTTCAGATCAAATCAGGAACTCCAACTTTTGCTGCTACTGTGTTTGTGCCTGGGTATAATTAGGATGGAGTTTGTGAGGCAGAAGAAAAATAAATATATGTTCTTACTTGAAACAGAATGTTCTGCCTTGCATTCAGCCTCCATTATGACTCTCAGAGGATCATAATATTTGTCCCAAATGTTTAATATGAACATCTATTTCCTTAATCAGCCAGAGTTGCCTGTGATAAGGCAGGAAAGCAGCTGAAACCTGGGAACTAGCAGAGCAGAATACTGTGTGTGTTTTTAATTGAATGGGAACTGAACAGAATCTTTCATGTGGATGAATATTGGTCAACATCCGAAATAATTTGAAGGCAGTCTTTAAATCCAGCATGTGAATTCTTGCCTGTCTCCTTGTAGATGTGAGGAAAGGTGAAGAGGGCTAAAAATCTCTGCTAATGAAATCATTGAAAATACTATCTGTTATGGTGGTTTCATCTATAGAAAGACTGAAAAAACCTTGAAAATACCTCCCTCTTCACAGAAAGCTTTTAATAGTTTGTAACGTTTTGAGCCCAAGGCAAGATGATCTGGTGACAGAATACCTTATTTTCATGTCAGCTGCCTTTCAAATAGCCACTTCAATTGACCTGAGACCACCTAAAACCTGCCTTACTTCACCCTGTAATTGATTAGCCTTGACTTTTTCTAGAGATCTTGTTTTCAAATCTACTGTTCCTTTCCTCTACTTAACAGCAAATTTTTATTAGACAGAACAAAAAATAAAATAACAAAAATAAAACCATTAAAACCTTCAGTGATACGTCCAAGAGTATTTCCTTTAAAATCTGCCAACAAATAATGAATTATTAAGATTGACTAAATGGCAAAACATAGCTACAGGCTAAAACAACGGTGTAACCACTCGTAATAGATACCTAGAATTGTTTTTGTCTCATCAGTTCCTTGAGTCTCAAAAGAGAAATTCAGTTTCTGAAGGGTGCATAAGGTTGTCTAAGCATACATAAATAAAAACAAATCGATATGTAAAATTACATGATGCAAGAAGCAGTAATTCTGGTCAGCCAAGCAACACACTGGCAACTGTGCAGATATTTTTTCATATTTACTGTGCTCATATACTGTTCAAGTTCTCAGACTGACAGAGGAGATATAATCCTAGGCTAGACTAGCTTAATTCTCATAGACTTTTGACATTACAGCATCAGCCTAGTGAGATGTTTGTTATACAGTCTGTATTGCTGGGTTGACCTCTTCATTTGAGGAAATGCATTAGAACTAGAAATAACCCTAATGCTCTTTATGGAAACACTTATATACTTGCTAGCATGGAAATAAAACTCTTAACAGTAGGGCACTTCAGAGGTTGCTTTCATACTACTGTCACCCCATATCCTTGAACTGAAGATCCTTTTTTCAACTTTAAATCCATATCAGTTACTGCAATCATACAAATTATTAAATAGAAACACAAATCAGGCCTCTGGAAAATTTGGCAATGATATTGCCAGTGTGAGTGGCATTCTGTCAGGGCCTTGAGCATGCTACAAAATCTGAACCATCTTGACCAGCTTCAACTGAGGCATGCACCCCTACATCCTGTAGGATTCTCTTTTCTGTCCTGGGCATGGAGATCTTTCCTGAATTTTGTTGGATCTGGCTCAGCTTGATGACTGATTTTCCTCAATGAACCATACACTGCCTTGTAGGTTGCTTTGTCTTCAGTCCTGGTTTTGATCATCTTATGCTGTTTGTGGCTGAGCTCCCTGAATAGGTACTGGATTTCAGCCTGTTTGGATACAGTGAGACTGTGACCTTGTTCATGAGGGCTCTGTTCTGTGATGGTTCTTGGTTTCTGGCTTGTCATTGCTGTTGGAACATGCACACTCCTGTTTCTCCTTGATCAAAGTTTCAATTGTCCAGGTATTTCTGCATATTTAGGCATGGAGATATTCAGAAAATGGAATATGATGAGGTCATGAAGGGCACTAAACCCCTGTAATTACCTAAAAGTTTATACTTGCCAGACAGCCCAGTTACCTTGTGTTAGTGAGTATATGAAAACTCTGTCTCCTTCAAAGCTTTGCTGGTGTATCTGCTTAAAAAATGATATAATTTGAAATAACAAACTGCATTTTTTTGTTTTCATAGTACATAAAAGCATGCAGTCATATTGCAAATAGTAAGCATGATCTAAAGAAAGAGATGGAGAATGTCAGCATCCTCGGAAAGCTGTCAGAAAGTTGAGCATCTTTGTTCAATCTTTTTGACTCTTTCATTTCATCCTCACCAAAAGAGAATTACACTGATATAAAGAGCAAACCACCCCAGATTATTGCTACTATGGATTGCTGGGGTTTATTGCTGTACCATAACCACTAGATATGTTACAGCAAAACTTAGTGACTTAGTGACTTCGCTATGTTGTATTCCCAAAAAACCCTTAAAAATCTCTGAATCAAACTCTCATGTCTTCTCTGTATTGAAAATAAATCATAAGAAACTACCCACAAAAAAAATTGATGCTACATAGGAAAGAGATCCATATATATTTCTTAGTCCTTCCTTTTCCCTTAAAGGAAAGAATTTGTCAAATGAGGAAGATTTGGTGCTGCACTTTGACAAAAAGAAAAAGGACTGTGCTGTATACAATGGGAGGAATGCATTTCTGGCTGATTAAAAGCCTGAAATTTCCTTTTCCTGGAAGGGAAAAACACAAAGTTAAAACACAGCAAAATTATGGTCCTTGTCTGTTAGTTCTTCTAATTGGTTCACTGTTGGTAACTTATTTAAGGTATTGGCTGTATAAACGTGCTCTGTAAGACATAAGTCAAGTGCTCAGTAGAAAATCTAAAGGAGATGTCCAACCACATGCTTAATATTGTTTGCACTAGATGTTTTGTCTTGTTCAATAATCACTGTTATGGTTCTCTACATTAATTACTCTTATCACATTAATCCTTGCCATGTCATTAACAATATCCATAAGTAAAAATCATGAGACAAAATGCTGTTACCTGACTCAGACTAGAATGTATTAAAGTGAATTTTTGTAATACACAGGCGGGAAAGAAAACACAATAAAAACTTTTCAGGAAACTCTTTCAACAAAAAGCAAAGGGTGTCAGATGATTAATGCCATGATAAAGCTGTAGGAATGAATATTTGATAGAATACCTGAGAAAAATGAATGATTGTTGCTACATATGACAGAAGATAGCCTACCCTTAGGAAAACAGGAAATGAAAGACTGATAACACAAGCAAGGTATTTCATATCATATCAATGAAACTCATTTAACGTAACCTAAAACTTTAAAAACAAATTTCATAAAAGTAAAAAGAAACCACTCTTTATTTTTGAGTTAGTAAGTATATCAAAAAGGTTGTTTATATTTTTAAATGCCAGACCTCTTCAGGTTCTCCATCTTTATCGCATCTTTGTGTTTGTGATGTGTTTGCAATGTTTCTTGAACTCCTAGAATACCTAGAATAGAGAGGGCACAGGGAAAACCTTTTGTCTTGTAGGTTATCTTAGATTTTGCCATATTCCAGGGTTTTTTCTGTAATAGAGGAGGAGATGCTTGAAAAAGAAGGGCAAACTCTTTATTTTTTTTCTTCTCCACATCAATTTTTGTCTGCAATTCCACTAGGTATTTCACTTGCCACGTGAAGGATGGTGCCTTTGTGTGAGGGTCTCTATTGCTAGATGAAAAATCAAAGTGCTAGTTCTTTTCAGGGGGAGATGACTGTATCTCAGACTAAAATTCAGAGGAAATAGATCTGCAAAGAAAAATGTAGGTGCAAGTTATAAGCTTCCTTGGGGAGTTCAGATTCTTTCCTACAATGTGTAAAATTATTCTTCAAGAATCTGTGAATCTTTCCAATAACTTCAGGTTTCTAAATGTCTTGCTAGACCTGATATTCAGGGATTATTCTGAGATGCAGATGTAGTTTCCTTACTCTTTAACATTTTTTTATTCCTGAAAATGATTCAAAATTTTTAGGGCTTTATTGCTACCAAGTTATCGGTGCAGTAGCAGCAATTGCGTGGTTAAGGGAAGAAGAAAGAGTAGTTATTACATAAGGCAACACCTTTTAATTGCTACATCCAAAATTCATCTTACTATCTCGGCTTACTGAAAGTCAGCTGCAGCATTTTCTCCCAAACTGGCCTTTTAAAGCTGAAATGGCAGTCTCAAGTATTTCCTGAAATCATCAGGATATATTTAAAATTATATTTATATATTCCTGATTTTATATTAATTCCATTTATTCATTCCTGATTTCATACTACTAAGAATGCTTCAGGGAAATTGTATTGGAGCTTCCTTTTTTGGAATGATACAAAAAATAACTATCATGTTTCTACCAAGGGCATATGGGACTGGAAGCTTCTCATTATGAAACATTGGTTAATGATAAGGTACTTAAATTTCCTAGGCAAAGCAAACCAAGTTATCCCAAGAGTATTGGCTCTTAGAAACTGGGAAATCAAAATAACTAAAAAAATTTAAATACTTCTACAGTCTTGGTCTACTACAGGTAGACTCATCTATTTATTTATAATTAGAATGAATGTTCTACTATAGTTACTTGAGCTTAAATCAATAAAGCTTTCTTTGTGTGGAGGAGTAAATTTAGATTACAAACTATGACTTATTCATATTTTATAGTAACAGTCAGTCTAGAAAGGAAAAAAATGGCAGAGGAGTCTAATTTTTTTTGTAATGAAAACTCAGGTTAAAATAGTGAACTTCTGGTGTTCAGAATAGTTTATAAAATTATTCACTAGGCCATGTCACTGTGAGAATTTAATCCAGACAGGAATTCAGTTAGGAATTATCTTAAACTACTTAAAAATGGTAGCATTACATTTAATTATGTGATGTGGTCAAACCTATGTTCAGAATTCTTTGGCTGACGCACACTTTGCGTGCATGAGTCTCCCTGTGGCTGCAAAGCTACGTCGAGGCATTGATAACAAATCCTGAGCTCTGGGCTGCTATGGCAACAATGGCAGCATACAGGAGTCAGCTAATTTTAGACTAGCTTGGTATGTCTACAAAGATTGTAGTTATGCTGTTGCCTCCAGTAATAACGTAACCTTGGTTCACTTGAGCATTTTAAAATATGAAGTAAATCCTGAATACCTAAAAGTGATATTTATATGTATATTCAGTGTGACTGGATGTTTGAGCAACTTCAGACTTCTTTTTTTTTCCTTTTTGCTGTATATTCTAAGATATATTGCAGTAATCAAATGCAAGGCATAAAAAAAAAAGGACTTTCATGACCAGAATACATACCTGAGGCAAAACCAATCTGCTTGAGATTTCTTTCCATATTTAGTAGATTGAAAATCCAATAATCTCTTTGACAAGAATGTTAATGTCCATGCTTGTCCCCTGGGAATCGATGAAATTTTCCAAGTAGGTACAATATTCATAGGCAACAGTTATGACATGAAGATGGGAATGGAGCATCTAATTTTTACATGAGTGGGGAATAACAGTGCAGGGATGGAGGTCACCTTGAATTTCAACTGATACATGTCACAGACTTCTCTGGTCTGGACAGAATGACAAAGTGCCTTGTGCAGGTAGACCTGCAGATAATTTATGGCCTTCAGCAGTCTGCTTGCACTTTCTCTGTATTGCTGATGGCATGTCAAAATTAGAATTTCATTGAAGACTAATGTCAGTAAGCTGTTATAGCAAGAATGGATTTTATCAGGATGCTTGAGGAAATGAATTAGAGAATTGAGCTGAAAACTGTCACAGTAGGTTCTAGAATACAATACCAGATACTCTGACGCAAGCAAGAAGAATATTGTATTGATTTTATTATTTTAATTATAGACTGATTTAACAAAATGTGCTTGCAGATCTGTCTCATCATAACGGTTTTGATGAGCTATATATGCTATCTATTTTGGAAGCTGCTTAAGAAACTTAGATTGGGAGACCTAAATTAAGTATGTTTGGTTTGTTTTTTCTGACATTTCCCTCAATATTAAAGCATGGTTTATTTTAATGTAAACAGAAGTCTGCCTTGATCTCACAGCTGAGAATAGCAGTGATTCCCTTGCCAACAAATTAGCTAAATAGTTTCAATTTACACACCTTATTACCATTTCATCTTGGGTTAGCTAAATAACACTGCTATTGAGCAAACTACCTTGTTCACAAAGAGTTGCATGTCTAGGAGAATTTAATTTCTAAAAAAACAAACCTGAAATCAGCACTGCTTGACTTTCACTAATGCAAGAAAAAAACCCAGCTTGATTTATA
Source organism: Zonotrichia leucophrys gambelii (assembly GCF_028769735.1). Taxonomy (NCBI): domain Eukaryota; kingdom Metazoa; phylum Chordata; class Aves; order Passeriformes; family Passerellidae; genus Zonotrichia; species Zonotrichia leucophrys. The sequence continues at coordinate 18,516,826 of NC_088173.1, read as the reverse complement.
AAATGCTTGGATTAAAACATTGCCAATCTACATGGCTGCACCTCCACACATGCTTTCTGAACCTGGGGAAGATGGTCTGCTGTGAGGTGCCCTAAATGGCTCAGGTGACAATTGTTGCTAAACAGCACACTGTTAGAGCAGAGAATGCAGTAATAGCATTCCCCAGTTACAGCACAAATACTTGAAGATTTTGCTGCATATTGGAAATAAGAGAGTGACTCTTCCTTACAGTGGCAGCAGCCTTGCTGGTTTTTTTTTTTATCCTTTGTACAAGAGGGTTATTCCAATGTGTTGGAATGTGTTTTATAGCCTCTGAGACAGACCTTGACTAAACATATTTAGGACTATAACATTGATTCAGTTCTGGGGTGCTACATCTGGTGGTGCTCTCTTTAAGCATTGTGTATTCGTGGTTTTCCTGCTGTGACAAGACAAGGTTGTAGTGGAAATGGGGAAGGGGTTTTGTATGCAAGAAAGGAGAGGAAAGTTCCAGAGAGACACTTTCTGAAATTATCCTCTTGACCCTCTGAGCATTAATTTTTTCTCTCTCTCTTTTTCTCCTTCTCTCTGTTTGTTCTCTTCACCTCACTTCACCAAGTGGTCTTCTTACAGATTTGAGGGTGGTTCTGATTTATTTTTGATTTTTTTTTTCCTGATGATACCTGAAAATTTTTGGTTTCATCATAGAAACAAAGCAGGAAACAAAGGGTTTTTGAAAAATGATCATTTGGCCCTAGAGCTGGTAGAAGAAAAGAGTTTCCCAAGTTGGATAACAGAATGCAGCGTTAGGACTACTGTAACTGAAATATATCTCAGAATTTGATGGAATGTTTGTAGGAGTAGTATTTTCACTATTTGTGCTATTAGCACATTCTTTAATCTTTTTCAGAAATGGACATATGTGATAATATGAAGGGGACAGAAAGCAAGGTTGTTGATTTTCGCTACACAGAATATAATTTTGATGAGGGTACTGACAGCTAAAACAGTAAGTAGCCCAACAGACCACTGTACTAGAGGAGGAAATACATTTATCTCTCAAAACTAGCTCAAAATCTACTGACTAGCTTATGATCCTTTCACTGCTGAATTGAAAAATCTGAATTTACCTTGTGTTGGCGAGATGACACATTAGGCATATTGGATCAATTCCTGAATGCAATTGTTTAGAAAACAACATGCAACAAGTTGTGTGAACAAATCCAGCACAGAAAAATTGCTTCATCAGTTAGCAGAAACTACAATCTGATACTTTCCTTTATGCAAAAGCTCAGAGGATCCAAAGAAGTGATTAGGAAAATAAATATTTATATATTTAGAGAGATGAGATGGAAATACAACCCAAACAACTTTAACTGATTACAAGAGGAATAAGGCACTACTCTCTGCTAGCCTAGAAATTTATATAGTTTTGAAAATAAGTTAGCACAAATAGCTGGTGAGTTTGGAAAACATAAGCAAGAAATGCAAAAAGGAAGTATGGCTGCTAGACTTTGAAAGAAACCCCTGAGATGTAAACTTGGCTTCTGTTCAGATTTTTTTCTGTACAAACTTGTGCAAGGTCACTTCTCTATATGCTGTCTCTCTCATTTGTAAATTAAGAATAAGAATAATACCTGCCTGCTTAGATTATTTATGCTGAAGATTAATTAAAATTCATAGAATCACTTTTAGAATTTAGTGTTGCAAAACTGCTAGAAGAAGATTAGTAATTTTGATATAGAGGATACTTGTGATGAATAGTAAGAGGAAAGAAACACCACGTACCTAAATGGCTAATGGAGTTAGAAGAAATTACAAAGTTTTGCTTAGATCTTGTGGTGGACTATGTTCCTGAATTTTGTACCTTTTTTTCTGAAAAGATCTAAGTTTTATGAATTATTGCTCCTTCTTTTTATTTTTTTTTCTTCAAAATAGCCATTAGCTGTACAGCCAAACATGCACACTATGAGGCTTTTAATAAGAAGGTGGCTTTTTCATGCTGCAGAAGTCTTACTATGACTTTAAATCATGGGTTGGCTCAAAGAGTTTTAACAAATTATAATATGGGAAACTGACTATCAGTTGCAGTGGAAAAGGATACCCCATTTTTCTTCAAGCAGTCTAACTTGAAAGGAATACTTTTGCAGGAGAATTTTCTTTGCAGATATTGTGACCATTTTCTAATCAGGGAAGGGGAAGAGGAGACTGAGTCCTTAAATATTTTTGCATATACTGTTTCCTGGAACAGCCAATCACAGACTGCTGTTTGAAATGGGTCTTTTTGTGACCACTTGTGGAACAGTATCAATACATTTTGATTAAAATGTGGTTGGGTCTGGTGGGTTGGCCTTGGATGCCAAGTGCTCCCCAAGCAGCTCTGCCATTCCCCCTTCTCACTTGACCTGGAGAGAGAAAATAAAATGGGAAAGAACTTGTAGGTTGAGATAAGGCCGTTCACTGGAACAAAAGAGAAAGGTTGTGCATGCACAAACTAAGAAAAAAAGAAAAAGGTTTTGTTCTCTGCTTCCCATCCATGAGCGAAGTTCAGACACATCCTGGGAAACAGGACTTCAGCACATGTTTGTCTCCAAAAGACAAACATTGCAAACAACAAATGCCTCCTCTCACATCTCTTTTCTTTTTAGCTTTTATAGCTGAACAGGTGTCATGCGCTATAGATGATTCTCTGGGTATTTTGTGTCATCTGTCCCGGTTGTGCCCCCTCCCAGGATCCTGCCCCTCGATGGGGGAATGTTGGGAGGCAGCGCTGAGGCCCCGCCAGCCCTGCCAGCAGCAGCCAAAGCCCTGGGGTGTCACCAGCTCCTTTCCAGCTGCCCGGGCAAAGCACAGCACCGTGAGGGCTGCTGTGGGAAAACACACATGAGGCATGTCTGGGAACATTCAAACAATAGCACTGCCTGACAGGTTCTTTTGGTCACCTAGATACTAAACGTTGCAGACATAAAACTCAATAAAAAGGTAATGACTGTTCATAAATGCAGTATATTCTTCAAGTCATCTGTGATAGTTCTCAATGAGTGTTAGATTCTATTTGATTTTAGAGACATCAGGCCACAATATTGTCAGATTTTTTTATAATGTTATTTCCATTTCTTAGAAGCATTAATTTGGTTCTTTTTAGGCTATTGTGTAGCATCTCTGTGTATACAAGTTCTAGAAAATAGCAATTTTTTAAAGTAGGACTGGAAAATCCACTCAGAGTTTATATATGATCTGCTCTGTAGTGTTTTATTTGTAACAAAACTGATAAAAAGCAGTATCAGTTCTTGGTTTTGAACAGAATCAGTGCTTTATAACGCTACTGCGTCTTTCTTCCTTCCTTAGTGCATATTTCCTTATATTTCCATATAATGGTACTGTAATGTATATGTAATAATATACTGATACAAAATGAAACTTTATAATGAAGTCAGAAATATTTTTGAACAGCAAAAATGATATATCTTAATAAATTTCAAATACCTAGTGATAGCTCTTCTCTTTGATTTGCAAAATTCATTGAAGGAATATTGGAGTTTTTCGTATCTGGAAGTCCTAACTGTACTGTACTATCATTTAAATGCATTTCTCTAGCCATGGATTTTCAAATTAAACTTAATATGGGTAATCTTTTAACTGCATTAAAGGTTTGCTGCTAGTTCTTTTCTTCTTACAGGATTGTCATCATCATAAGTTATACATAGTAAAAATAAAAACATGCAAATATATTTCACTGACAAATGAGAAAACCCACCATTATATTATTAAGATTTTGAATTAATAGTCAGTAGTTATCACCAGTGACACATTTAATTTTCTTCTTGATCCTATATTCTTTTCTTTCAGTGGAAAATATCTGTACATATCCTATTTTCAGAAGTGTTCATTTCCAAGGATTCAATTCTTCAACTGCAAATGATTTTCTTGTTTCTTTACTTTAAATTCTTCCTGCATAAAATTCTTTGCAACCTTTTTCATAGTGCTTAAAAAGGTTCTACATTTTTTGATAAATGGCTCCCTCCTTGTTAACATTTAAAATAACCCATACATAGAACTAATAATTAGTACACTCCCTATATCTAACCTCTGTACCAATCAATTATTTCTAGGCATGCCATCAATTCAAATATAGCCTGAGTAAATGTTTACAAAGGTGCCAGGTGAGTTTTGAACAAGGTTCAGGCATTCCCCATAGTATTCATGCTTTGTAAAGCACTTGGACTTGGGAGCTGCTGAGCAACAGATACTTGAGACACAGAAGGTAGGAAAAAATAGTGATTCTGTCAAATCAAACAGGAAACAAATAGCAATAAACATCCTACCTTTTTTTGTATATTGAGTAAAAAAATCTAGATATTGCCACAAACATTGTCCTTGCTGATTTTAAATAGATGAATTGCTAGTCAGTCAAGTGTTGTGATTGTCACAATCTACTCTGCACTGATGTGGCCCCACCTCAATTACCCCGTGCAGATTTGGGAGCTGTGACTCAAGAGAGCTCTAAAGGAGAGCCACAGAGATGGTGGCCTTGAGGGGAAGCCATATGAGGAGCTTCCATTTGCTCTTCACACTCTTAGTAGCAACTCATTTTCTCTGCTTCCTGTGAAAAAAAACCTCTTTTCCAGCAAACTACTTTTCCAGCAAACAGTCTTTCATTAAAGCTTTATTTTTCTGTGAAGTTTTGCGCAAATCTGTAATTAGTTTCTGAGTTCCAGTCAATTAAATACTGGCCTAGAATAGCTCCTGTTTTGGTCTCATGGTATTTTGGGTCTCTGTGGTCTGAGGGTTAGACTGTGCAGAAAGTAAAAAACTGCAGAGGAAACATTACTTGGTCTCTTTGGGTTATGTAATCACTTAGTTACCTACCAAAATCCCAAAAAATGTTCACTGAAAGAGAAAGATTTGCAACAGCTGTGTAGTACATCGTGTGCCCTCCTAGTTCAATCACTTTAATAGGGATATAAACCAAGCTGTGATTTTGTAAATGTCGAAAGGATTTTTTTTTGTAAAATACAATTGCTAATACTGCATTGGTTTTATTTTTGAAAATGCAGTGTAAATTATTTTTGAAGCTTACTGTGTTTGCACTTTTTCCTTGATATGAGACATGACATTCATTTTATTCAGTTCCTGTCAGTTTAACATTAACATCAGCTGTATTTATTACAGTGGATTAAATGGTGCATTTGTAGATGAAAGGAAGTATGGTTGATATGGCCTCAATAACAGAGGGTGTAGAGCTTACTCTATTGGAGTATTCTCAAAAAAGGAAGGAAATAGACTGAAGGTAGAAAAAATATCTCTGTTGTACTTTGTGCTGGGAAACAGCAATTTTATAACCTTAAAATAAGAACAAAATAATTCATAGTTCTCACATTGGGCCAACTCTTTAAACTACAATTGAAAGCCACTGATCTGACCTATTTTGTTTTGTTTTGTTTTCCTTCTTGTTGAATGCCTGTGTTTCAAACATGCTAATACTATCATCCACTATCTTTGTGGTCTACTAAAATTGCTATTATTACTGCTATTATGTTTTCTTTTTATTAAGAAAGTGGCAGGATGCACAGCATGTTTTGCAAAGGTTAATTGATCTAACTTCTCACAACTCATAGACACTAGGATTAGCAAAACTGAAGAGAGTATAGTCCCTTTGTTGAATGATATGGGACAGAAAATTGAGCTTGTGAAAGCCCAGTTTTTGCTGAATGAAAGACTTCTGCATTCAGAAGACCATTTCTCTGTCCTGGTCAGAGCTAGGGTTTTTAAGTCACAGCAAGGAAGTTGTTTGGAATTTTTTTTTGCCTTTTACAAACTCTTTTCTTCAAGGTTTAGGCAAACTGAATTTACATGTGAATATAGGCAAGTGAGTTGGTTTAGGATTTAACATTACTGGTAGATACTTTTCAAAGAAAATGGATGCTTAATTTCTCTATACTTTTGCATTGTGTCCACATTTTTCTTGCTTTTCTCTTTTAAAAACTCTTCCTTCTGCCTAGCTTAGTGTCAAGATCAGGTTACCAGCTTCGCAACTTGGCTGGCTGGGAAGCTGCTCCCTGGGCACCAAAGCCAATGAGTTCTGGTTGCCTGCAGCTCTGTGTCCTTTCTCCCTCCATCCCAGCTGCAGCACCTCTAACTCTCCCTCACCCTGCACCTTACTGATCTTCTATTTTTCCAGGCTCCTGCTGGTGAGCATGGACTGTAACTCATTCCAAGCCAGGTGCTTAGGGCCATCTGCTAGGCTTAATAGACAGGCCAGTCCTGCCGTGTTTAATTGCATGAGACTGGAATTCCAGTACCCTGAAATTAACTTGCAAAACTCAATTCTTTAGTAAAAGTGAACCTTATTAAAAATACTGAGTTTGCTGCAGGATATAGAGATGTCTAACTTAGAAATTAAGTTCTGGATTTGGATCCTGAAAAATGTGAATGCGTTTCTGAATCATCCAGCTTGAGGAGTTTGATTCTAGAAATTAAGTTAACGTATTTCATTAATTAATTGGTTAAAATTCATATGGATTACTGTAGTTATATTTAAACCTCAGCAATACTGCATCACTTTTATTCTTGTTAGTCAATCAATGTATGCAAGTATTTTTCAGTTTTCATATTCTCAGCTCATGTAAAACACACAAATCTCATCAGCTGCCATTCTCATTTTTAATCCTTCAGCAAGGTATGAAAATCCTATCATAATTGTTTTTAAATTCTCACATGAATTTGTTGCATGCAAAAGAAGAGTCCTTTATTTTTAAGATGCCTTTTCATGAAGGAACCAAAATTTCTGGATGAAAGAGCTTAATTGCTATTGAGCAATTGAATTAAAAATAAAATATTATTATTAGTTCAGCTTTTACAAGCTTCTTTAGTCTTTTACACAGTTCTTTAGTCATTGTCTTCAAGTTTGTGTTTTGATAACTTTCTTCTTGTTCTTAATGTTTAAAATTTTACCTTTTTCATTTCACTTATTGTGATAAAGTGGATAGATATTCCCATCAGCAGGCTAATTATTTAGGAGAACATCTAGTACTAGTAATAATTAAGTTACTAATTTCCATCTTAATTTTATTATTGATGGTTTGAAATTTCCTGTATTTCTGATAATTACAGGGCAATAAGAGGAATGGTCATATGGGTCAAATTCCATAACTTATTGAATTTAACTTTGGTGTTTGAAGTAGGGAAACTCTGCTAGAAGTACCTCTTACAGTCTCACTTCATTATCTTTAAGTTATCTTCAGAGAATAACCATTATATATCTTAGGACACACTGGCTGGCAGGGCTGTGTTATTATCTTGAACTTCACAGTCCTTGCAGGAGGTCAAGGAAAGCAGATTGGAACAGGTTTCTTTAGATTGAAGCAGCTCAGTCTGAAGAGATGATAAGCACACATGCTTCATGTAAACAGGTTACTTATCAAATAAACACTGATATAAGCAAGGGGTTTGCATGCAAGCTTGACTTTGTCCTTGTTGAGGTGTTTTCTCTTGATATTATGGCATTTAGGGAATGGAAGAAAGTGTGTACATTACAATCCCACTAAAAAAAGCTCATTATCTACTTTGAACCAATGAGGGACTTGAGGAAAACTAAATTCCAGGGATTTGGGGTTTGAGGTGCTTACAGGAGCTGAGCAAAGTTGAGACCAGGCCAGCAGTTTTTTATGATTGGAATATGAGCTATTTATGAGCTATTTATTTATGTTCCACTGAATGAGAGGCAAATGGGTACAGGTTGAGAGGCTGATTAACCAGCTGTAGAACACACTTAGCAAGACATTAGTATTAGTAGATACTGAAAATCTTCATAATACACTTGAATACGCTTTAAAAAAAATGGTTTCCATCCTTTAAAATTGAACCTTCCATTTAATTTTTTTCTTCCCTTTTTTTTGTATCTATTACCATTGCATGTGCAATACTTGGTATTCAATTGCTGTGTCAGGGTTATTTAACATTTAAATATTGAGTTGATACACTATCTGAAGTAGTCAGCTTAAGAGACCTAAGTACCCAGTTGAATGCTATGCTTCTGCTTGGAACCATTTCCTGAAATTATCATTCATGTTGTAATACCTCTGCCATTTTTTATCTCTTTCGATACTAAAACTGGGAGCATTTTATTTCGCCAATTCTTTTAAATGTATCACTGTAATTGGAGAGGGATTGCTTACATATTTCATTATAAGAGCACACTCTAGAAAAAAAATTCAGAGGCACAAACCCAAGGAGGCAAATGAAAAAATCTGTGAAGGAACAATATTGAAAAAAATACTTTACATGTCATCAGATATCTGCTTTCTGAGATGGACAGAATTCAGAAACTTATTTTTAAAAATCAAGTGCTGATTTCTGCAGCATCTTTATTCCCATCATTTTTATTTACATGCTTAGCATGAATTTACTATTTCATTTATTTTTAGATATTTAGTTTAGTATTAGGGATTTTTTCCCATATATTTGAATGAGGTGTTGCTAATGACTTATTTAGCAACTAATTATTTAGTTGTCAGTGTTAATCCAGACAGATTCTTGGTCACTACTGAGTTATGTGACAATACTCTTTCCTGATCTGTTAATTGTCTTTTGGAGATGATGGAGGGCCTTCATGAATTTGTTGCAGTCTAAATATAGTTTTGTAGAGGGATAACCATGGCTTTGTGCACTTTTTCTCTAATCATAAACGTTAGCAAAATATTACTATAATTAAGGAAATATAGTCCATATTCAGTGAATTGCACATAATAATTCAATATCTTGAATCATTTTTGTTACTGAGACTAATTTAGATAACACACGTAGTGTTTTGAATCTGCATAAAGATGTATTTACAGGATTGTAAGGAGTCATGTTCTATAAAAATTTAAGAAATTACTTCCATTCAGGAGGTATATGGTAACAATCTAATCATAATTTATTTCAATGCCAAAAAATATGGATTAGCTTCTGCAACCCATTCAATACACCCTAGCTAATGAGCAGCTGACAGATGAAGACCTTGCCTAAGTTGTAAAACACAAATTTAAGGAAGATAGGGAGCCCTCAGAAATGTGAATGGTCCAGGAGCTAGTGTGAAACAGGTGCAGCAGAAACTTACCTTCTGCTTTTACAATTCATATGGGTGCTGTTACTTCAAAGCAATGTGCTTCACTAGAATTCTTTTCCTGTTAACAGTTTTTTCAAGACTCAAGTAATCCTGTGGGAAGCATCCATAATTTTTCTGTGAGAAACTTGATATTGTTCTTACTGTGAACAGGAAATCTTCTATTCTGTAAATTGAAATTTGTTTTTTCTGGCAACAAAAAGTAGTTAACACAACAGCAGTAATAATGGGTCATCTGTGCTAATAGGGGTATTAATGGAATGCAATAGCACCTAAAATCTTATGCAATTTTTGAAGAAATAATATCTGTTTAAAACAGTTTTGTATGAAGTAAGTATTTCTATATAGGTACTTCACCTTTTCACTTATCCATCAAAATGGCAACATTACAGTTTCTGTTGATTTTGTCAATCCCATTGACTAGAGAAGAGAAAGGAGTTTCAAAATAAAATAGTAACTAAATAGCATCAAAAGAAAAATTTGAGCTGGACTACAAAAGCAGACAGGTAAGATCATGGTTCTACTGAAATCTAAGGCGATCAAGGTTTGATCCATGTAGTCAAGGCTTCATGAAGTGTATAGAGACCTGGTTTGAAGAGGATGGAATTATGACCTGGTCAGATTTTTTTAATAAAAATTGCTAGGGCAAGTGCCAGTTTCTGTATATGGGACAGGGCAACTCTGAAAGCACAGATGGAGTAGGGAATAAGAGGCTGGAAAGCAGCACCACAAACAGGGACCTGCGGGTCCTAGTCAAAGGGAAATTTATGTCAGCAGTGGCCTGGCAGCCAAAATGACCAGTGATGTCCTGGGGTACCTCAGGCACTGCATCACCAGCAGGGCAAGGGAAAGGCTCTGCACTCAGAAGTTCTTCACCAAGAGGGTGACTGGGCATTGGAACAGGCTCCTCGGGGAATTGGCCATGCCAGAGTTCCAGAAGTGTTTAGACAAGTGCATGGTCTCAGGTGCATGGCATGATTCTTGGGGCTGCCCTGTGCAGGCCAGGATTTGGACTTGATGATCCTTGTGGGTCCTTTCCAACTCAGGATATTCTGTGATTCTATGATGTTCCTGGATTGTCTTGATTTTGGAAATAAAATGGTGAGACAACAAAAATAGTAAAATTCTTTGCAGCTCTCACAATTCTTCACAACATGGGGCATATTCTAAGGAGAAGAGGAAAGACATAGATGAAAATTACCTCTTACTGTTATTTATTAGTCTGTGATTTGGTGTGGAACTAAAAACAATGTTGCATACCATACTAGCTCTTGATTTTAATCAAGATCTTGGGGTGTTTTCAGACACCTTATTTTCTACAGTGTTATCAGGCTACCCGATATCTTTTTAACAGTAATCCTCCACAAGAAAAGTTCAAGACAAACGTAGAAAGGAAATAACTTTGTGTCTTTGGCATGTAGGCATTTGCTGTTACTAAAGCCTATGGAATTCAAGTCTAACTTTTAATTTTATGGGGTATTCTTCTCTAATATTGACTTTTATTTTCTTGAGGGACAGGTGGAGTTGAAAAGGCAATATTGAAGCTCTGAAAGGTACAACTTTTTTATTGTTTGTTTTCAATAACTAAATAAATAAACTTTTTGGCTGTGTCCTGTGAAATATTGCTCTGCTTATTTAAAATTTCTACCTCTACTGAACAAAACAAAGGCTGCCAGCAGCATGTTTTACAGGATACGGATATCAATTTATTTAAAATGCTTTCTAAGATAAGTGAGAATGCACTGTACTATAATTTAAGCATTCTTCAGTGTGGCAACTCAGGAAGCTGTTAATAAAAAGAAAGAAAAAAAGAAAGAAAAAAAAGTCATTTCACCGATACCTGCGGGAAAATCTAGAATAGTGGTCACTCATATTAAATTTATATCAACTTTATGAGGTTTTTGTCATCTTGACACATTTATGGAGGTGTTAAATTTTTGCTGCCTGGGGGATATAATGTACTTGATGTGACCCCACTTATTAAATCGAGACGATGCAAGTAACATTGATGACTTGTCATTCAGGAATAAAACAGAGCCAACCCTTCTCTGGTTCTAGAGGAAGGACATATTTGTAGCAAAATAGGTAGAGAAATGGATATGGTCATCTATATCAAGAAGACACTTGGAAAGAGGTTGAAGAGAAACGTGCAGGCATTTAATCAGGTACTCTCACACTTCCTGCAGTAGCTCATGGCTGGTGAAACAGGGACACATGGTACAATAGCCTGAAAGATCTTCCAGTGTCTCAACATAAAACCTAAGAGGGCAAGCAAATATATAGGATTTTTTATACATTTCAGATTTCTGTATTAATGTACTTTATAGAAGCTATGTTTTCTATATGGATTTGCAAGTGAGTGTACACGGCATAAAAGCTCATATCATCACTGTGTTGCGCAGTTGTCACTGCCTTGGAATCACCATGATTATTAAGTAGAATCAAATTCAATTTAGATTTAAAAAAATTCAGCCTAACTTATTTTTGTTGGAACCAGATCAAATAATCAAAGACGGTTGGTATCCACTGAAGTTCAGAAATATCAAATTTTAAATTATATTGCCTAAAATAACTATAAGTTAGGATTCTATTTCATTAACCATGAAGATATCAAGCTCATCAGTAAGTCATCATGAAGAAAGCATTCTGTTGCTAAATATATGAGTTTTGTACTTTATTTTTCCCAATCACTGAAAAATTTAGAGTGATTTTAAAATAAGTTAATATGTTCATATTTGCACATTCATGTTTTCTACAGGAGATGGTATTTTGGGCTAAAATTTTGAGTGAGAAGGGAATAGTTCTACTAAGAACTTGTATTACCAAGACATTTGGATTAGATTCAAATGCATAGCAATAACCACAATTTTGTCATTGACAGTTTTTGTTTATTATGTCAAGCTAAATGGCTTTATATGTGTGATGTTTTAAAGTGAATCAATGGGTTTATTTTCACTATTTCATTTCTTTTTCTTTTCTTTTCTTTTTTTTTTTTTTTTTTTTTTTTTTTTTGTGGTGGGTCACATGCTTCTGGTAAAAAATATGTGTTCTCTGTTTCCCAGCTAGAATCTTTCTATTTTTACTAGGCACTGACTTTCATGGTCACATACCTATTACTGAAACAGTAGGAACCATTGATTATATACCTTTTAGCTTTTCGTCAGGAAGTCTTGTTGTAAATATTCCCATGACTGAACATGGTGCTATGTGGTATTTACTGGACTGAATCATAGCCCTGCAGATTTGTAACTTGTGTTTGCAAGTGTCCTAAGTCCCTCCTTTTACATGGAATTTTATCTGCAGTTATTAACTCTGTGCTGATTCTCAGATAGTAACATTGTGAAACTACTTACCTTGACAAACTGTTTAAGAAGTTTTACAAGAATGTGTGTTCTGGCAAGCATTTGTGGCAAAATGTTTCTGTCCAAATGAAAAGCACAGTGAATATAAACCATTCTTTAATGTTTTATTACTGTTATTTATTTTTCTAAGTAAAGAAATTCAGTGACACATGAAAACATATATGGGAATTAATCAAAGCTTTTCTGTGTTGGAGCTGACGAATCCATATTTCTTATCCTTTGTCCTTTTCCCATGGTCATTACTATTCTTAACACATATAAATGCTCACAAATTTTGAAAGTTCTGAAAAAAAAAAACAAGCTAGTAAATATTTCAGAGTTAAATATGTCTTTGCTATTCCAACTAGCAACATTAACAAAATTCCATATGCAGCACAAAGAGCTGTGAGTGTCTTTCTTGTGTAGGAGACAACCAGCTATGACTAATGGTAGAATAGCCACAAGTTTCCTCCTGAGAGCAAATTATTTTTTTCTGAACAGGCAAGCGACAGGCAGCAAATCTAGCTTAATCAATAAATCTTTTTGACAGATTATAAATTAGTATGCAGAATCTTTCATCAGGGAGATGATTGAATGAATCTGGAAACAAAGGTATTAATATTATTGCATCAAAGATATATATTGAGTCATCTACCGTATATTATATATGGCACTGAAACTTCTTTCATTTATGTAGCTATAATAAAAACTTAGGAAATTACTTGAGAAGAGCAGTAGTTCTAATTTCTTGTATCAAAGCCAATTTTATCAAGCCTTCAGCTCTTACACTATTTATTAATAGAATAAAGCATTATAAGCAATTTAATTTAGGTATTGTTTTATCCTCTTTGTGGGGTCTTGGGGGGTTTTTCTGGTTGTTTTCCAAAAGGTTGCAAGTCCATTTAGAACAATTTTTCTATTTAACTTTGTGCTTGGTTCATGAGGACAGTATAAGAATATTTAATGAAAATTGAGCAAACTTCATATTTTTATAACTAAAAATAGTTATAAAATATGAAGGTTTTTTTAACTGTAAAACTGAAGTTTTATAGTTATGCTTCCCTATGTTTAGGCAAAGAAGGAGTTGATTACAAAAATACCTGTCTACATTTTTTTCAGGTTAATGAGATTTTTCAGAATGGTTGTGCTGTGTGCGACACCTGTTTCATGTGGATCCGTAACAAAGGTAGAGGTAGCACAGAACAATTTAAAATTATTTTGTTCGGATTGTAACATGTTAATGCACTACATAGCATGGTAGACAGAGAAGTTAGTTTGTACTTATAATTTGCTCTAATTTAAAAAAAAAACTGTATCCAATGTCCCATTTCTGATAAGGTGTACAGATGTTAATATCAAATATTTTAGAAAATAAGGCAAATATTTTGAATTTTGCTTGCTTCAAATAGTCATATCTATTTGAACAACAAGCCTTCCGTGTTTCCAGCTATTATGAGATCTGACCCGTCAGTTTTGAAGCATTGAACTCTATAATAAGCATCTCCAACTGCTGTCCTCTGACATGTTGGCATTCTATGAGCTCTCCCCACACACAGACCCAGTGCAGACTGGACCTCAATTCAAACATCACCTCGATATTGGAAAGAGGAGCCCAGTGACAAAAGAAAAAAAAGCGAGTAGTAATGAAGAACACTGGCTGTCTCCTGTCCTATCCTCTCCATTCCATGCTTTCTTAAATTCATTGAAACATCCATTTTATGGCCAAATGGGCTTAGTTACAGTCTTACAGTTTTTGCAATAGTTAAGCTGCACATAAAATATGCTTAGTAGAAAAAATGTATTTATTGCAAAAAATGCACTGAAGAAAACTAAACCACAGATGTTTAAAGGTATGTGTATTAAGCATAGGGATGTGAGACATGCTATATCTAAAATGTATTACTATCTTACCAAGATTTCAACTACTGATTGCGATAGTTGAAATTGAAAGGGATTTTTTTTAATCCTGTCTGGTAAAAGATGTCTTTTATAGCTCAGCATAAGGAAGAAAATAAATTTCAAGTTTATATTTATGAGCAATTTCTCTTAATCTGTTGATTCTGTACCTGAGTTAGAAAATATCACTGGAGTCTGGGTGTGTGAGGTGACTAGGTTAACATAAAAAAATTGTTATGAGATATTGAACAATTACAGTTCTGACCAAAAGATAACTGGAGACTTTTTCAATGACCTAATATTCTGAATGCAATATCAATGAGAGCTTCTAGTTACAAGATTTATACCAGGTTTCATCTATAAGTAGGTTTATCTATTAGTTAGTTCAATTTTTTTCCAGTCTGTGCTCCTGCTATTTATCAAAAGCCAGTCAGACAAGATGAGCCTTCTCACTAAGATAGATAAAGTATTTCATTACAATTTCCATTATCACAGAGATAGAGAAAACTCATTCTAAACTAAAAACTCTGTCAAAATATTTAAACCAAATATAAATTTCAGGAGTTCAAATATTTAGCTTATTCGTCCTGCATGAGTCTATTTTTAAAGCCAATGCTTTGAAATCCGCTTGTGGTGTTTAAATGAGCTGTTCTGTCAGGATGCTCTTCATTTGCAGGATATTTTATTTCAGCTGCTCACCTATTTTCTCATTCACTTTGTTACCAAGTGGAAATAGATATCGAGCTATTGGAGAGGGAAAATCACCTCTACAGGAAAAAGAAAGTCAGTCTCAAATGCATCAGGTTTTATAACACTGTCTCAGTACTGGTGAAAAATACTACAATAAATAAGTTATTTTAGTGGACTTTTCAACTGCTAATCAAAGGAGTGCCATGAGCATTCTAGGTAAAATAATGCAAATAAATGCAGGAAACATGCTTTTATCATTTGAATATTACAGAAGCAACAAAAATTAAAGACAAAAAGTGAAGACAAATAGCATATTATGTCACTGAGAATACAGATTAGTTTAAGAAATAACAAAAAAAAAATCAAGCTTTCTTTGTTGTGTTTTACACAACAGTGAGAAAACAATTGTTTTAAATGGTAATCTGAAATGGTAATTTGTTTTGACACTCTTGAGACATTGAGACTCTTACTGTCCTGTCGTAGCTAACTTGTAGTGGAGGACAAGAGACTGCAGCTCATAGGTTTCTGTGAACTTCAGAAGAGAGAGTCCTGTTTCTCTACATTTGAAAGTAAATATTTGACAAGTATGCAAAATATGTTTCTAGATTTTAAAACTCGTTTCAGCAGCACAGCAGAACTATGGTTTTATCTGCAAAAGTAAAGCATTTGTCCACAAAAATGAATATGCTGAGACAGTAGTGACAAATGAGACCCAGTATTTGACATCTCAAGCAGGAAAAGAACTGTATTTAATGTGAAATAGAATAGCAAAGCACATGTGTGATCTTCCTCTCTTTTGCTTGGTTTTAGGAAAAAAAATTCCTGCATATTTTTGAATAACATTTAGCTTGCAATAGATGAAGGAGATGTGGTAAGAACACTATTATCTCAAACTCACTATAGTCCTTTACAGTGGTGAATGAACCACAAAACTGAAGTTACATGACTAGTATTTTTTTGCTTCTGCAAAAGAAGAAATGTCTAGGAATGTGGTTTTACTGGGTGCCTGATGAAAACAGTAACCAGTCATAAACCTTTGAGCAGTGCTAGTTTTGGATCTCAGCACCACCTTGAATGTCTTTACAGATTCATTTTCTGTCAAATTCTGGAATTGTGTCATATTTGGACATATAATCTTGTTCTTAAATTGGAGTGATATGATTCTGGAGCTGCTGGGGAAATGCACTCAGTATATCAGGTTTAGATCTTGATGTTTCCCAAGCAAGTAAAAGTAGAAGTGCCTTGGAACACAACAAGATCAGGCATAGTGTCTCAGTGGAGAATGAGGTTCAGCCCCAGAAGTGTTATTTTTTTTCATCTAGGCAGAACACCTTCTTACTTTCAGTTGCAGAAACCAGTTAATCCATGCATATAGAAAAAAAATCTTTTAAGATTTCGTTTTTAATCAAATATATATAATGGAGTGAACTATAGGGTTTTTTTTCATGTACCATCTGAAATTCAAAGATCACCTTTACCATTTGTATGCCTATAAATGAAAATGTAAATTATAACAGACATATTTAATTATAAGGATAGAAAAGCAAAATAATAAGGGCTTGAATATCACAAAGATGCAGAAATGAGAAACTGGGGATAAGAATCTTTTTATCCTGCTCAATAATTCATGTTCTCACTTTCTTGTATAAAAATATTTATTTTGGTGGAATGCTGGCCAGAAAACCACCCAATTCTTTTTTATTTCCCCACATAAAATAATAACTGCAAACCAAGGTAATTAAGATTATTAACATGAATAAGTGGAAATTCCCTTTTCCAGGGCATTTTCTAAGTTATACTTTTTTCAATGAGTTTCAATATATACATCTGCATGGTACTCAGATATCTAACTGAAGGTTTTTAACTGTTGAAATCCTTCTTCATCATGTTTTGATTCATAATTAATTAATATGCTCTTCCTGGCAGTAAAAAATTGCTGTCTCTTTTTCCTGAAAGATGTAGGGAGTTGTCAGTTCCTTTAATCTAATTTGGAAGAAGGACAAATCATAGACCAAATAGATGTAAATCTGTGGCTTGGTTTTGTCTTGCCTTCTGAATTATTCCTCTGGTTACAATTTGTAAGGCAGAACTTAAATTTTAGGTTTTTAGTGAGGCAAGAGCTCACTCCTTGGGTAGCATTCAGCCTGAGTGTGCTTTCCCCCACTTTGCAGTACTGGCAGCACAAACTGCAGGGTTTCTCTAGTTTTGTTTGCTTGACCCTGTGCCTCAGGGAAAAGTGCAGGCTGTTGGCCCTGGCCTGATATTCCTCCTGCATACATGAGCTTGATACAAATAATTGTAACACCGCAGAGGGGCGTATTGCTATTAAAAAAAAGAAAAAAAATTATTGATATATGTGAAGTAACAGCACTTAAAAGTTTCCCAGGAGCCCAGAAAGACATCCAGTGACCTTTGGGAAAATGTATTAGATCTCTTTGGGAATGCCAGCCACGCTGCCCACTGGCAGTAGTGTGTTATAAAAACAAAGATTGGCAAGGGCACAGTGTGAGCCTGAGCTCCCAAGCGTGCTTCTTCCAGCCCAGGTTTGTACCTCAGATCATCATGAAGCCATGGTATTTTCTCAGCTTTTTAACAATCCATGCACTGTTCAGTTCTAGGGAGGTTTAACCCAGGTAGGATTTCTGTGTCTTCATTTTAGTGTCTTCAAGATCTTACAGCAAGAAGTTCCACAGGTTAATTAAATGTGTGACCATGCAGTTATAAACAAAACCCAACAAAACAAACAAACCAAGACCTAAACAAACAAACAAGTTAAACCAAAAATCACGAACCAAACAACAAAAATTAGGCAAAATCCACAAACAAAATTGTTTTCTATCTGCATCCTTGTTTAATTTGATCTTCCATAGTTCTTGGAAAAGGCTGCTAATTACTGTTTTCCTTTGCTCTCTATTCATTTTTAAAAAATAATATATAGGTGCTCATCTTCCTGTTAACTGTCTCTTTTCCAGACTGAAGAATTCTACTTTTAAGTCATACCAATTTCTTTTCTCTGGACTTTTCCCAGTTACTCCATAAATTTACTGAGGTGAAAACCAACTGCATATAGTGTTCAAGACATCAGTGCATGATGCATTCCATTGACAGCATAACAATGCATTGCACTTTGCTCTTTTCCTTATGGTTTCTTCAGTTCAATTCATTTTTTTTTCATTGTTCCTGAGCTTTGAACCAAAGTAGTGAAAACCACTCATGAGAAAGAATAGCATGAATTATTTTGTATGTGAAATTCAGATTTTTTTCCATATGTATCACTATCTTTCTACAGCTGTTTCTAACTGCCATTTTATGGTATAATTGTTCAGTCTTTTTTCCTCCCTGAAATTATGCACATTTGGCTCCTTTCTTACTATCCCAGATAACCTTGTATTGTGAAACTTAGCTCTTCACCTTCTCAGACAAGTTGTGGATATACTAAACAAACCAACAACTAGAACAAATCTGAGGTATTATCTGCTGAAAACTGTTAATTTCTTTTACTGCTTTTTTTTCACTTTGAATTCATTCTTACAGAGCCTTCCCTATTATCTGAAGCTGTAAGAGGAACCTTCTTGAATATCTCATAAATAGACAAGTGGATTTTTCTTTTCCCAATGCTATTTCAGTCAAGAGATCTGGATGTTCTGCTTTCCTGATGAACCTCAAAGAAAACCCATGTTGAAACCAGTAGAGTAGCATTTTCCTCTGTGATTGTGCCTGATACCAAAGAAACGTGTTACAGAGGAAAACCACTGCAGATATAGTAACTCCTAAAATAATGCCCTTTATTTCTGAGATATTCACCCATTTGCAAGGCCTGGGGCAGTACAGACTGTGTATGGTTTCTTGCATTGTACTCTACCAATTTCACTTAGAACTCCAGGCAGGAAGTAACAAGTGTAGCCCATTTGTCCCTAGTCATTATATATCATAAGACATGCCAGAATGCTGACCAAATGATATGTGTTCTACTTAATGTATTACATTTCATACTTGAAAGTAAAGAGATTTATTGATAAAATTATTTTGGCAGTGTCTGAAGTTGAATTCCTTCTCATTCACTTATTCATTCTGTGCATTCATTTGTGCATACTTAAGATTTGCAGCTAAAGGATGGACCTAGATTTTACCCTCATTTTACACTGTGCTGTATCCACTGTGCAATGGAATGAATCCAGCATGTTAAAAACATAAGTAATACTATCTTTTTTAGTAATTGTATCCCTGTGATTATATGGTTCTCTCTTTAAGGATGGCTGGGGAAATGTATTCTAAACATCATTAACAAAACAAGCTCTTTTCTTTCTTGGTTAGAGTTGAAAAGGGACAACTTTTTTGTGAAATTGATTTGCAGTACTCTGAAAGCCATTATCCCTACCCCAATGGCAATTACTTTTGATTATTAAGTGTGTGTATGCTTTAATAAGAGCTGCTTTTTGAAATCAGCTCCACCTTAGACCTAATCTAGGAATGAAGCTGTAATGCCAAGTTTATGATATCTTCGTGGGTTGCTATGGAAGTGATATTAGCAATATTAGAAATCCAGCACTGTGGGCTGTGAGGCAATAGGATGTGATAGAAACCATAAGCATGGATGCAGTAGAAGAAGATTTAATTTCAACACAGATATATTCAATTCTTTGGAAAAATGTGAGAGAAAAAGAAGGCAATATATCAGAATAAGTAAGTATTTTTAGATAGTGAAGTGTATCTTGATAAGGATGTCTAGAATGTAAGAATATAAAGTTATTAATTGTCAAAAAAGTGTTTTTAGCAAAATTAATTTAAATGTTAAAATTGCTGCACATGAATTAATATTATTTTTAAGAAAAAAGAAAGTGTTTTTATCGTTTGCTCTTTTGATTATAGGCTTTAGGCTTCTTTTCCTTTCATGTTTGCTTATTATTTCTATTTTTTTTTTTCATTTAGAATCTGCAATGGGAAGCAGATGGTAGCAACCTAGTTCTGTCCTTTTTTAGCTGTGATTATTTCCAGTGATAGTTAAGGTTGTCTTGGGCCCTTGTATAGTAAGCCTGTTGATACCGAGTGATTGTTGAATAGCTCTATAATATGTATTTATGTGTAATTTAAGATACAAAATGATCAGTGGAAGTTTTGTTACAATGTGCTTAGATGCATGGAAATATGAAAGACTGAAGAGTGGATCAATAAAGTCATTACTAGATGGAATATGTTATGAGAACACATTGGTGATGTACGATTAAACTGAAGAACAAAAATCATATACAATGACTGCTTCCAGCTTTTGACAGGAAACATGAGCCTTTAGGCATAAATGACTGTGAATGGCAAAATGCAGCTGCTGCCTTCATTTGAATAGCCTAAGGAAGACAGGAGAGCAATCAAAACATGCCCCAGCTATAAGCAATCATTTCAGAGCTTTAGCTGACTTAAAAAGCGATAGCAAGTTAGACTCTGAAGAGTACTAGACAGGATCCTGTGATGTGGCACTGCCAAACCCTTTGGAGGAGATACAGTGAATAAAGGAATATTCATGAGAAAAGGAATGTTCCATAGAGAATTAGGCAGCTGCACATCCCACAGTCTCTGCATGAAGCATCACACACGTTCCAGTTTCTGCAGCTGCCCTTCAACCTCCCTTCAGCAGCTGAAACTCTCATCTTTGCCTCCCTCCTTCTGATCCTAACGAGTTCTCTGCAGCAGCAGCTCAGGACACTCTGGATGTTCCTCAGCAGCTGGATACTAAAATCTACTCTCAGGTGCACTGTTTTACATTTACTGCCCCGTTATTTCTTCTTTTAGATTTTATTTTGCTAAGAACTTTAAAAATGAGAATGTACCACCTGCCCTGAGAACGCACTTGAGCCATGGGGCTGCCCACAGTAACCATCACAAATTCCTGCTGTGAGTACAGTTTATCTACAGCAGTGGCTTCAGGAGGAAACAAATTCCGGGTAAGGCAAACCAGAGGTGTCATATCCTCATAGCACAGTGCAGTTCCAAGGTTTTTTAGCGCCTTAAAATAGCACAGGTCTAGAAACAATAGAACCATATTAAGAACATGCCATTCCAGCTAAAATCACTTTTTTATTTTCCTTCTAGCTCTGAGGCAGAGTTGATCAGCAAAAGGGGGAAGGTCAGTATCCTGCTGCCTGGTATGTTTTGCAGATATATGTGTAGCTATCTTCAATCTTACTGATATAGATTCGATCTTACTGATATCAAATGCAGCATTTTGGGGAAAGTAGAACTGATGAAACAATGCAAAAAAATGAAAACAAATGTATCTGTATTATCAGAGGAGCATATTTTGTTGACCTAGGTCTAGATATTGCTCTTTCGCATAGTTCTATTTCTCTTCATTCACCATTCTTCCTTTTATTGCATTCCATAACTGCCAGAAACAAATGAAATCCAAAAGTTCTGTAGAGAAAAACAAGTTAAGCACCCCCAGCTGTTTGAAACAGCATAAACTGCTGCTTCATTAATTCCAATATGTATGTGCAAAGGCCTCCAGCACAGCCTTGCTCCAGCAACTGCTAGGATACAGAATTATTGTTTATAATAAATCACTGTAAGCCAATTGGAGCTCTGGGTACCCTGGTGCTGTGACACATGCTGCATTTGTGAGAATGGCTTTTCCAAATGTTAAAAAACTATGGAAAAACTTCATTTTGTTATTGTCTGCTGAACTTACTTCTGACTATTGTCAACTTAATGTTGTTCTTTATAAAAAGGGGAAGAAAAAATTGAATTGCCAGTGTAAAGAAAAAGAGCTTAGGTATCTCATAGGAGAGTAAAAATGCTGTATATCTTTGCTTATACAGAGAAAATTTTAACCCAAGAGCCATATTAATTTGAGAATGGTTAAACCTTTCCTGTGCCACCATTCTTATGTTTGTTGTTTCCTGCAAGTGAGTATTCTATGAAGGTGAGACAAAAAATAGCCGTGTCCAGAAGAAATTAAATAAACTGAGGCTGAAGATAACATGAGTTGCTGTGGAGAATAAGGACTTGCCCAAGGAGAATAAATAAAAAATTAGCTCCAAGTCATTTTGAAAGGTCTGGTCATATAGAGCCTTTTTTTTTTTTTTCCTTAATATAGAACATTTTATAATGGTTAAGGGAGAACTCTGCTTAAAATTTGTCAAAAAAAATATGGCCAATAGCTGTATCATTTAGTACATCATGTGTGGCAATCATAAGTAAGGATTTTTTCAGATGAATCCAGAGCCTTACATAAATGTAGGAAATAAACCAATTCTGATTAGTTTGGACTCACTTGGGCTGAATTGAAGTCTGGTTTATAAACTAGGCCTCATTTTTAATTAAGTAAATACACTTGCAGTCTTTTTCACTATTTATGTATGCCAGTTTAGATATCACTAATTTGTTTTTTTATTGGAAGGCGTGGAAGTCTAAAAAGCTTGTTTTGTTTATTTTGGTTTTAAAAGAAAGCTAAAATCCACTTCTATTTGTTTACTTACTCCTCTCTGCTGTCAGGATCTAAGTTAAAGCAATTCTAGTTCCTTTAGCTAAAGTGAGAAAAATTAGGTTGGAATTTGCAATTGGCTTTGATATTGGTGTTTAGCAGCATGTTTCCACAGCACAATTAACTAGACACTCTACTTGAGTACACACCTCAGTCTTATCATCTACACAAAGGAGCTAGGTTAATAGGCTCAACCTCTTTGAGGAGAATGCAAGCAAGTGTCTAAACACTGTTTTCCAGGTGAAGCCCTCTGGTGTGGTTTCAGATAATGTCAATAAGGAGAGAAGAGCCACCCAGTGCTAGTACAGGTGTCAGATTGGCTATCAATCACCTCTATGTGCAGTGAGAAGCCATGGCGTATAATGCAAGTGAACGTAACAAAACATTGGAGCTTGCTAGTGTGCATGGTACACTAATAATGTGAGGCTGGGGGATAGAAAATTAATCTTGTTTGGAACTAAATAAACCTGCCCTTGGGGGGTTATTATTAGAAAGCATTCCAAACCATGCTTATGTCTTAAAACCTTACAAAACTGTACATACATAAAATCTGAGTTTTGTCCAGTGAAATTACAATTTCTACATATGAGAGGAATTCACATAGTTAACATTTACCTAAGATACAAATCTTAGTAAGTGCAACTTATTAATTAAATAGGCAACATATGTGATTTGGGAAGAAAGACAAGATAAGGCTGCAAAAATATGTTTTAATGAAAGCAAAATTTAAGTTAAATATCAAAACTGTTGAGTGAATTGAAATCAGTGATACAATTGCCTTTGGAATCTGAATATATCAAAAAAAGTTTATGTACTTTCAAGTGAAAATAAAGTAGATTCCTGCTTAAATGATGCATCATTTTATAAATAGTGTACCTTGGACTGTAAATGTAAGGTGCTAAAGGAAATCTATCAGAATTAGAACTATAATGTAACAGTGCCAGGATCAGGAAGTAGCAATTATGCACTTTATTTGACAGTTCACTGCTTTGCAGAGGGAGCCAGAGCAGGTATTTACTGATTAACCAAATGCTTGGGGGTAATTGATCTGAAAAAGAGTGCAAACTTTAAAGAACATGGAAATTATCTAAGTTGGGAGAAAAAAGACCAAGCCAGTGTTAGTTCAAAATCCTTGTAATTACAATTTAGTGCCTGGCACTGTGAATCTGGAAACTGCAGTAAAATTTGTCTCCCCTCAATTTAACATGAGCTTGGCCACAGTTTGAGATTAACCTTTAATTCAGTGGCTATTCCACAGCTGACCGTATATGACCTTGTTTTACTTCTGTGAACTCATGAAATTCCCTATCTGTAAAGCAGATGTCATTTTTCTGCTTAAAATGAATGTTCTGAGACTTAATTAAGTGTTCTTTGCTTATAAAGAGATTCTTCTATCAACAAAGCCTATAAGCAGTCAGAGCTGATAAAAATCTTTGTGAATATTACAAGAGAAAAGGCACAGGCTTAGCTACATTTTGGATATGCTGTAAATAACAAGTCATGCCTTCCCAGAAATGTTTCGATAGCTTAAAAAAAACTTTCTTGAGGAATGTAGTGAGAATATAGGAAAATGGCTTCTGTGCTTGTGTGGGAAAGCTCTCTTTACCTTGGTAAAGTTTTATTTGGGTGTTGTAAGCAGACTGGAGTGTGTGTATTTTTCGTGAGTATTGTTAAATACTGGCACAGGCTAGAATCTCATAATAGAATTGGTTTTGTTGTTGGTATTATTGCTATTGTTGATATTATTATTAGTTTAGCTGTAATGATGTGTTTTGATTGCATATTAATAAGTGAAAGGGTACTTCATTTGCATTTTTACTTTTGTAGCTATTACCTCAATTTCTATACATATGCAATATGGGTTTCTACATTTGATTTAAACTATCTAAAAAGTGCTCAGAACATGAAATTTGTTGATTGCTTTTACAATATTTACACCAAAACATATTTTTTAGTAGAAAAGAAAAGGTCAAGTTTATTTTATCACATCCTACCTTAACAAGGACTGAATTTGCATTAGCAGATAATTACATGAAAATGTAGATGTCTATTTTGCATATAATTTTAACATTAGTGAAAAGTTAATGTACAACTAGAAACATTATTTTGTGACAGTGAGTCACATTCTCATGTGAATTGGATTGCGTGGCCCCAGCACTTTGAAAATACTTCAATAACCCAAAACAAAGTTCTACTTTACATTTCCAAATGTTCTGTAATGCATTTTCCCTATAAACTCAAAATGTTTTATAAAAGCTATTCTGAATCATAGGTGTAATTTAGTCTTAGCACACTGGCCAAGTAAATATGACCTCAAGCTACTGATCTACATAGAATTTTGTGCCATGAGTGCAGAGGACAGCTTCCTCATTCATTCGTCTTACTTTTTTGTACTCTCTTTTTTTCTAGCAATGCTTTTAAACTCATTCACAAAAATCTATGAGGTTTTTTTTTTTTCTGTATTCTGGTATTTGAGATATACATCAAATAGAACCCAGGATATTGTGGGATGTGTGTTAGGTCTTACATCTCTTATTGGATTGTCATTACTGCACATCTATTATAAACACTCTGCTTATTCACAGTTTGGGCTCTGTGCACCACACAGGCTGACCACATCTCCATCCCAAGCACAACCCACCCACCTCCTTCAACATTCACTCTCTCTGATATAGCACTTTATGTTAACCTTGACTGATATTGCATCATTCTGACAATGACTTTTTGTCATCATCCTGCTGGGAAGGATGTGTACTGGGCTGAAATCCTATTTAATGAACATATGTGATGTATCTGTACCAAAACGATAGCTCTCCTTTCCCATCTCTCCTTCTCTCCTACATTGCAGCAGATTTTATGAACTTCCTTTTGATAGTGGCTGTTGTCCTCTGGAATCCAAAGCTGAATATGAGGAAAAAATATTCATGATTTTTTTTGTTGTTGTTAATTTGTTATTTGGGATTTTTTTCCCAACCTTTTCCAGTGTCCTGTGTTTTTAGGAAAATATTTAATGCACAGGCTTGAATGGTCTAACAAAGCAGCATCAAGGTCATCATCACCATAAGGATAATATTTGTATATTAATTTAAATTACTTTGATTCAATGCTGAAGTCATACAGGATGTCATCTTGAAGACATTCTTCTCCCTTTTCTTCCTCATCCAACAACATTTGTTAGTAGGATTCTGCTATGAATTGGGAATTGTTTACCTATCAGTTCAAGCTGGATTTATATTAAAACTATCTATTTCTCAGCAGAGAGAATGATTTTCATTTGTGTTTATTTTTTTACATTTAGTTAGTGACAGTTTAATTCTTGTTACCTCGTGCTTTCTTTTCTACTACATAACATAATTCTGTGGAATGCATAATTAACTGCATCAATTTAATGTAAGCCTTAACTGAGTTTTGCAGCTGAGTAATGTTTTCTAGTTATAGGAGTCCTTTTAAGCAAGCTGCTAAATACTACACTGGACTCAGTTAGAATGCTCTACTAGTTAAATGTAGAGTATGATCATTTCTGTCAGTATTTCCAATTTTTCTACATAACTTTGAAACTTGCAAGTCTTTTGAAGCAGGTGGAATTATTTTATATTACTAAGAAATGTATTTTATCAGTCTGGTTGAAAATATGAAGAATTTTGTTGAGCTGTGTGTTTTTGACCTTGGCTTAAGTAGGAAATTTATATTCATTGTATTTAGGAAAGCTGATAAGTTGATTGGAAGACTTAGACCTTATAATTTAGCCTATATCATGACTTTAACAGTTAGGCCATGATTCTAATGACAAAATTCTACTTTGGAGTTTAAATCTATTTTCATCACCCAGAACATCTTATCTGTCAATATCTGATTAGAGAACCTTGCTGCTTGAGACAGCTTTTCTCTGTCTGACAGATAATCTGAGGCTCTGAGACCATCAACTGAGGATTCATCTGTAGGAGGGGGGGACTAAAAAAAAGGCTAGAAAGATCTAGGAGATAATTTTTGATTACACTTCAACCTCTGACTTTTGCCTTGAGCCCAATAGAAAGGCTGAATCTTTCTGTCTTATCGCTGCACAGACAGAATACTCCTGTATTGATTTAAAAGTTCAAATAAGTTTCAGCTTGATTTTTGCTTCATAACATCTCATCTGAATGGAAGGAAAACTGTAGTATTTTTTCCTTTCAGTCTCAATTTGTTCTCAGTTTAATTTTCAATGCAGTAAATATAAGTTGTTGGACTAACACAGGCCTTTGATACCTCTGTCCACAGTGCTACCCAGACGAAGAGAAGCTTTCTGTCTAAGCACCTTCTCTGAGGTGATTACTTCATTACAATACAGTAACTTTCTTGAAGATGAAACAGAAACTAAATTTTCCAAGTAAGATATATGTAAAATCAAAAAGAGAGAAACTGGTTGTTGTTTAAGGTCCGGAAAGGTCTTTCACAACTACTTGCTACAATGACAAGTGTTTGTCTAATCTACTCCTAAATATGTCTTTTGGGGAAAATTTAATTATAGTTCTTGGTACTTGTAGGAAGAAAAATACTGCATTTAATGTTTACAAATATTCACTTTAGTTCCCAAGTCTGTATTTGTAAGTAAGTAGCACAAGCATATTTTCCTGACATAGCAATTTTGAGTGCAGAATATGAGGCATTTATTTTGATATTTACCATAAATATGGGTATAGATTTCTACCTTTAGTTCTACAAGTAATTTTTAATCTAAATGCATAGTGTGCATGTATTGTTTACTCTTCCTAGAAGGATAACTGTGTGTTCTTCCTTGTACTGACAGATGTGGATACTGGATAAGATAAATTCTGAGCCCAAGAGGCAAAAATTTATTAGCTGACTATACAAAAGCTATGGCACATATTTTACAATTTTATACTCATATCTACTGTGTTGAGATTTGATAGTGCTTTCGGTTTGAAGATAGATTTAATGTCAGAAAGAGAAGTGTTGGTGAAAAACAAGGTGAAACTGTGCTATGCCTGGGTGTATTTGGCCTAGACAGAGTCCAGGGTTTTGTCTCAGGTCAGAGTGAAAAGCCAAATTAGCCAGGGAAATCAGTGAGTATCTGAAATTTCAAGATAGCCAAAGATCTAGTATCAAACTTATTCAAGCTGAGTACATGTGAAAACAGGAAATACAACCACTAAAATTTGCCAGAATTTTTACAAAGAACTCATCTCTGTTGACATTCAAATTAATAATTTGATCTAATATGTAGATAGCTGGAACCCAGTATAGGACTGAAAAGTTGTTCCTTAGTTTAGCTGTAAGGTCAGAACAATGATAGGGACCCTTAGTAATAGATGTCCAAACAAATGTACCTCAGAGACACTCACAATTATTAGATAACTCATATCTAATTAAGCTCACCCTTGGGTTTCTGAACTAATGACCTGATTAAATTTGACTTGCAGCCTTGCCAATTATGTGTTTTCCTTTTATACATCCTTTTTTGAAGGAAATTCACAGTATGAGCACAGAGTAGTGGTTTGCTCACATCACATAAATGCCATCATCTGCCTCAACTGGAATGTTTCCTAATCATTCTTGTGAAATGCAATACTCTGCTACTTCCAATAATCTGAAATTTCTTTATGGAGCTATGTTTAGATTAATCTGCTTTGTCAAAAGACTTTGAAAATAATTAATATATTTTTTATAGCAATGGAGAACTGTTGGTTTTAACCAAACTTCATGTTGAATCTGCAGATTTTTCAAGTTTTGAAGCTCAGTCAGTGAAAAAAATGATCCTGCTCAGATTCTCAGTTCCAAAAACTGCCAGCTGAAGAGTAACAGGTAACTTTATTGTTAAGTCAGTAAGCTGAGTCATGAAATAACATTTAATGGCAGTCTGTATTTCCCAATTCCCTGAAAATAAGGCATATTGGGTATTATGATGTAATTTTGAGTATATCAGGAAGAGAAGGTAAAAGCAACAGGAAAAACAAAATTTAGTCTTTCTTTTGAAGAAAAGGAAAGCTGTTTATGCATATGCACAACATTTTCTCTGAGACTGGACTGGAAATATGAGCATAATTATTATTGAGGAAAAAAATATTTAATTCACTTTCATTACTGTAGGAATGAAAATGTCATTCCAAGCAACATATTGAATCTAATTAATATTGAAACTGATGCATGTTGAACTTCTGTGCATGTTGAACACAACTGTAAGCAAAATTAGCTAACAAAGTAACAAAGTTAGCTAAGTTTCTGTATTTGCATTGGTCTTTTATACTATGTTTAAATGTGAGTGAGTGAAAAGCAATTGAATAAAGACTAAAACTTGTCCAGATATTATTCTGGAGAATAGATAGAAGAAAAGTCAATTTTCCTTCTATATACTAGAAAATCCTAGAAGAAAGTGAATTGAATAGAGTTTTGGTTTTTTTTTTTTTCTTCTGTCTTTTGATTAGTCCATTGATGCATTAATTATGAACTTCAAGAAGGAAATAACATATAGGTTGTTAATCATTCAGTACAACTTCACATTATACTGATGCTCAGGGCACTTTGTTATTTTCTTTTTTTTGTAATTTGCTTTACTTGGAGAGATTCAAAGACTTAAAGCAGGATTGGTGTCAACAGATGACACTGCCAATTTCAATTTTGCTTTTCTTACTACCATTTGCATTGTACCAACCTATTTCTGTTCCAGAATTTCCAACACTGCCTTGTGTTGCTTTTCCACAGCAGACATCCCTGCTTTGTTTTAAAAATATTTACTTTTAGATCACCTTGCAAGATGAGAAGGTGACATGCTGTCACATTCTGTCATACATGGAGATGAAGGTCAGAGTGCTGCTCAGCTTGGGTGACAAACTGAGCCACCCATGACCTGCTCGCCAGAACACTTAGCATTCCCAACAGCTCCCTGGTACAGTGGCTCAAAGCAAAGCCCCTGCTGACTTTGTGCTGCAGCATTCACCATTCAGTATGTTTGCATTTTGGGTCCATAGGTCAGAAATCGGGTGATCACTAATTATATCACCTTAATAATGGCCATCCAAGAGAAATGTATTTCAAGTAACTTGCTCATTAATACATAGCACTTCAGTAGCTAAGGAAAGAATATTGTTTCATTCTAGAGGTTTTCATTTAGCACACTCACAATCTTAATTGCGAGTGTGGTTTTGTGATGTTGCTATTACCCCGAGTTTCTTCTAGGGAAGCTGAGATTGGAGAGGAAAGGAAAAAGGAAGAACTGAGCTTGAGATTGGCTCCTATTAGCAATGTTAACAGGCAGACTTGGATCACATATGATCCTCAGATGCTGCTAAGAAAATAGCTTATGGTCTCTGTCTGAACCATTCATAGTACAAATGTAATTTATCAGTTACAGTGAAACTGTCTTTTATAAACACGTAAACACTTTTCTAAACATGTTTTTAAAAGTAGACAATTTGGGCAAACTTCCTCAGGCATAGCCAGCTCACGATTTCTATGAGAGCAGTCCCTGATATATTTTAAATGCATACTTTAAAAGCACAGAATTTCTACTGTTTTCCAGTTAATAGTTGATGAGAATTTATCATCAATTAGAATTTATTTTATTATTTGGGAAAAACTAATTTTCTCTAAATTTTTTTTGCTAAAATCAATGTAAAATTAATTAAAGTAACCTTACATGGAAAATTTACTCTTTAATGATTCTGTTTTGTCAGAATTATAGATAATTGAAATAATTACCTTAAAATATTAACTTGTAAACACCTAAGTTGGTACAGTTACACTTCTAAAATTTAATGACAGAAATTAAAAAAGGAATTTTTTTGTATCTCTCCTCTTTCAACAAAATACACTGTTCTCTGAAACCCTGAAGTGAACTGAAACTATCACTAGTTTTAAATGGGCTTTAAACACAGCTTATATTAGAGCCACAATAGAACAAAAATTTCTCATCACAACAGGCATTTTTCAGCCCCTGTATGTCATACTTCGAAAGAGCCTGGCTGACAGTGCATTAGTAATTGCTTCCTTTTATTCCAAGGCATTCCGTCCACCAGTTCAGGTTTTTGATGCAGTTTTTATAATATTATTAAATCAATTGGCCAGTCAACTGTCTTTATATGTGTCTCAGCAGATGGGTTGTTGGAGGTCTCACCTCAAAAATGCTCATCTCATATTTCTATTTGTTTAAAACTGATAATTCATGTAAGATCTTCACTGTTCCTCTTACTGAACATTTGGTATGTGCATATATACATATTTTTGTGTGTACACACCCCAATATATATGTGTATATATGTATATATAAGGCACACACACATATAGAGAGAGAGAACCCAGGTATTCAGGGGTTTGAATTTTATGTTCAAGAAAAAAGCTGTCACTGCATTGTATCTGCTCATGGCTAACCAGACTGGAAGCTTTTAACTTCATTATTCCTGTATGCAGAGATATATTGACAGAACTGTGGGAGGCTTTTACATCGCTGAATAAATCTGGTTTCATTTAAAGGGAAAGAAGCATGTCAATTATGTGAGAGACTGATAGGACACATTAAGGATATGTCCATCAGGTATGCTTAGAAATTTAGCTTCCAAGGTGAAGTTGCAGCTAGGAATGCAGTATTTTGATGATTATATTAGTCAGCTTTTAAAAAATCATCATAAAAAAAAATTCTGGTGCTGTTATGCTTCTTGGAAGACTCTTTGTTAATCTCATATTATATTTTTGTATCTCGGTAATTAAATCCCTTAAGTTTCCAGAAAAGTGCAAAGACTTTTTTTTTTTTTTTTAATTTAGAGTTTCTTAAGTATTTGTGTATTTTATTTAATGGTGAAAAATTCCAAGGAAAGTGTATTATTCATTACTTAACTCTACCATGTGTCATTATCTACCTGTTTTGCAAAGTAGATGTTCATAGAGTCTAGTGAGACTCTTGAAGCTTTAAGTCTCTGCATTCCATCCAGTGCTGTCTTTTAATATTTGCAGGAAAATGCCAAGACCTTTCCCCAGACTCAAAGGCAACTTTTCTAACTTGCCTAAAATTAAAGGTGGGAATTTTAAAAACACCTCCTTTTCTCCTTTGTATAGGAGAATAGATATTTGAAAAACTCAGAAATTTGGACATTTCCAGAAATCCCTTTCTTTATTTATTTAAAATAAAGTTATAAACTACAATTAAGGGTTCTTAGAATTTTGCCTGGACTTAAAACCTAGAAAATATTAAATTATTCTGATCATCAAGGAGCTGAAATATGGATACAGAAATAAAATTAACATCTGTAGACCTTCACTTTTACTGTTAACTTTTTATGTTCATTTTAAATGACAAATAATTATCTCCTTCTCTTTTTAAACTGATGAAACCATAAATGCTCTGCATTACTCTGATGCACAGGAGATTCTAATCTATTGAGCAAGTGGACCCATTCCTATTTTTAGTTTAAAAACTTGATCATCTAACAGAATGTAAATAAATGATAAAGTAGATCAGTCCAGCAGGGCTTTGGTCATTTCCCATTCATTGCTGTATATAGACTGCATTTCCTGGGGCTACAAGTTCAGCTTCCACATCTGTGAACAAGAGAATCTTATTTCAGAAATGTCCTGAAGAATTACTCTTAACATGTTACTTCAGAAGTGGGAACTTGTGCTGGAATAGATCACTGTGTAGATTATACTGCTGTGGTGTAGACAAGGATACCACTTTAGTTTTATGTCAATGTTCAGGTTCAGGAACAGCTTTCTGCTGAACCTAGAGCTGAACTTAATGTCACCTAGAGGAGTCATACGTCTCATGAGAGAATTGGATGCTTCACAGGAAATATAAACTGTTCGCAAAATGCAGTGTTAATTATTTCATCTTGCTGGAAAGAAAAACATTTTTCTGACGTATTGATCCAATTGAGAGCCACTAGCTGGCTGTTGGGGGCTCCCTATTTTTATATTTAGCAGTTAACAACAAAAAGGAGTATGTGAATTTTATATGTGAAAAAAAATAAAATTGGAAAATCATACAATGTAAAGTATCTGAAAAAAGGAGTCATTTAGTCAGAAACACTCCTAAATGTGCTAATGGCTTTACAAGTAAATAGCTTTGTGGTTTCATGTACAAAAGATTTTTTTTCTGGTTATTTTAATGAACTCTTCTTTAATATGTCTTAAAGCTCACTCTCAGTTTGACCAAGTTTTCTTTGCTGTATCTGGTTGGCACATGAAAATAAATAATGTTTAGAGGGTTTTTTAATATGTCTGGTTTTAATTCCCATCTCTAAAAATCTTCTTTTAAGTTTGGATAGTTGACCTTTAGAATGGCATTTTTCTTTCACTCTATATTAAGTCTAATACCAGGTAATACATTCTAAACAAAGTCAATGAATCACAGAAAGAGTTGTATGGTAGGATTGCTCAAGAAGTATTTGTATTTTGTTCTGAGAGGTGTAGATAAATATTCTATAAGTTTGGAGAAAGGCATCTTTATTGAGTACTATTTTTGTGCTTGTGAGATGGAGGTCATTCCATAAAATGTCCTTGTTGCATTCTTCAGTCCTTAGTTGCTGTTACAGAAAATGTGAAGTTTCTGTTCTCTAAAGTGCTTTAAAGACAGTGTGAGCAGAACCTTTTTCAATATGTGCCAGTGCAAGTTCAAGGAATCAGTGGTAACATGTTTGCATTTGAAAGTAGCACAGCTGCCATTCTGGTGTTGTGGTTGAAAGATGACAAAAGGTGTACGGTAGGAATAGATCAATGGCTAATATTTTTTTATTCATGAGCTTCACTGTTTTCTTTGCTCTGGCTAATCTGCTCTGTGCCATTCTTGGCTCTTTTTCTTTTTTTTTTTTTTAGCTCAGTTAGCCTTCTTACCATTTTATAATCAAAATCCACTCTTTCCTCTTCTCAGCTCATGTCCTTGTGGGCAATTTTCCCCTTCTTTGTATCTAAAATGTGAATACTTGATAAGTCATCCTCTATGCTTATCTCTCTCTGCTCAGCTCTGGGGGTTTTGCCTTCATCTCTTGTAGAATCAAATTCAAACCCTTTGCCACATTTTTGACAATGGGTCTTGCCTCACATATTTAAACTAATAAATGCCTCTTTTATCTCCCTTGCTTCACATTACTGGTTTGTTTTTCATTGCTACTCTTCTTGCTTCCTGTCACATGAATAGTAGTTCTGTTATATCCTCTTATTGCAAATTCTTTCTAAAAAATTCCTTTGAGAAAATTCTTTACTCCTTTTGTATCCAAAAACTCCTGTTCTTATATATCTGGAGCAATGGCTTCTGAAAGCCTGTAGAGGATAATATTCCTTAGAAGCAATGGTAAATTAGCATGGAAAATGGAAGAGTAAGTGATGTGACACAAGACTGACTGGACTGGTGACATGGGTTAGGATTCTCTGACCTGGCTTTGGCTGTTTTCCCTGACCTGCTACATTAGTTTTACGGCTTCAGTTGTTTTAGATGGAATGGTTTACAAAACATAGAACATCAGCTGCCAAAAAAATGACAGAGAGAAATGACTAATGTCCTTTTTTTTTTTTTTACCTCTCTGTCTCAGGCATGAATAATTCTATTCTATATTAAATGAATATGTAGTAGGTCTCCAGATTTTCATCACTAATGAAGACTAAGAGTAAAAAGCTCTGATCTGAAACAAAGCCTAAATGACCCTTCCTACCAAAAGAGATATTAAAGGAAACAGGAGAAATGTAATAAATGAAATCTCTCCCGTATTCACCCTTGGAATGATTGGTCTTAGATATGGTGTGCTCTGCAAAGCATCAGTATTTGTGCCAGAGTAAATCGAATTAATAGTGCTGAAAAGTGAATTATGTCATAGTACAGATTTTGGTTTTTTCTACTGCAATCTTCTTAAAAGAGAAAATGAAAATGTATAACCTTTCTGTCACAAATTATTTTCTTATTTTTAGTATTTAACTTCACTAGACCATCATTGTGCACATTATTTCTGATGGATAAAATATTCTTGCAGCAGCTGCATTTATAGTTAAACTTTTTTTACTTTTGATGTATAAATTATTAGAAACATTTACATAGTGGAACAACTTAATTAGACATCATTTCCCTTTCTGGCATATTGCACTAAAAAGCCTCTATAAATATATATATTTAACATACTATAAAATTGTGGGGTAGGAAAATAGAGTTGGGATGAAATTGCTGACAGGATTCTTTTTAGTTTTGACAGTGGAGGTTTCTTGGGGAGTGGTGGTAAAATGCAGTTCATGAAGCAAAAGTTCTGTTTTCACTTTACATTAAAAAAGTTCATCTATTAAATATCAAATTGAAAATATTATTTGAGAGAGTATCAAAATCTGAGATTTTAATTTTTTTGGGAATTGTAAATATTGCTGCTTGTTTTAACCTTGAAAATTCAGTTATCAAGGTCAATTGTTGAGCAAACACCAGAATTTCCAATTGAACATTGGTGTGGCTATGCATCATAATTAAACAGAATTTTTTATAAACTTAATTCCGCTGCTTTCAATGGGATCACTACTTCCAGAAAATCTGTATTTTCTTTCATGTTCCACAAAGATCTGACCTTTAGTAACCACAAAAATAGTTTAGTAGGTGGAGAGACTCTGTGGCAAGACAGGACACTAGCCTAAACTTCAGAGATGAACAGCAAAGATGAAACACCTGGGATGCATTGCCTAAGAGATGCTCCAGGGAATGCACAAATTGATATTCTGTGATTGGCATATGCAGTGGAGATCCCCAGGATATCAATGTGGTGGATTTGTACTGGGGTGGTTCCACATTTTCTTGTTTGTGCTCTTTTTTTCCCCCTTGGATGTCAAGTTGTTCTTAGGAGAGAAACAAAGCAAGTAGAGCTATCCAGCTCACTTTCCATCAGGAATTCCTCTAGAACACTGGTAGAAAAGATAAAATCAACTCAGCTCTTTGGCCATCTCACCCAGAAAAACCTTGTGTGTTCTTTTCCACTGTTGTTTGTCTTTATTTCCCTTTCCTGTTTCATGTACAACAATAAGCATAAATCTGCCTGAGTCCTGTCCTGAAAATCAAAACCTCCAGATTCTCAGACACAGAAATATCAACCAAAAGGACAAGTGAGTCCTCTAAAAAACAACTTTAATGTAGTTCCAGGTGGAAATAAATGTGACTTTTTTTCCCTTTGTGTAGAACAGATTCTGCATGCCACAGCCCTGTCAGTATTCAAAAAACCAGTCAAATTTCAAGTTCCAGTAAAGAAGTTTCTTCAGCAAACACTAAAAATTCCTTTAAAATGATTTTTTTTCTCTCAATTGAGATTCCATTTCTAAGATTTTTTCCAAAGTTTTCTACAGATATTTCCAAAGCTTCTGAAGTATTTAAAATAGAACAGGACATTTGAAACAACTGGAATATTTTTAAGTTTATTATTTTTATTTTCAATCTTTCACAAAAAGCAAAACTCCTTTCTTTGAAATGGTTAGCAGAGGAAAAATGCATGTTACTGGGGTCTTTGTCACTGTGCATTTACAGGTTATAGAAGCAACATGCACTGTTAGAGAAAGGAGCAAAGGTGATGGACAGAAAGGAGATGATGCCTCCTGGGGGAATTTTCACATATAAGATGGAAACTTAGATCTTGTAGTTTAAAAGTGGGCTTTCCTCTTACAGATCAACTTCTTTGTATAATGGGTGCATTCTGCCATCTAGATATATTCCACTGAACTGATGATAATGTCAAGTGCGTTTCTGATGCTTCATTCAGTTTGAAAATGATGGATGCATTTTGATGGTCCTTTTACCCTGCTTTTCATTTATATGCAGTTGAATGGTGAACAAATAGTTCAAAGAAACACGGTTTCGAAGACCAGACTACACCAGAATCATTGAAATGCATGCAAGAGTGTATGCCTGTATACTAATGCCTTCCAAAGAACTGTTTTTGTAAAATCCTTAAATTTATTGATTTTAATAATTGATGGTGTATTCTTGAGTAAAGCAGTCACTGTTTTTCGAAGCCAGAGTATGACCAATATGAAATACCACCTTCAAGTTCAAGTAAGAAACACAAGCAATTCAATGCTGTTGAAAGATTATGTTCTATACAATTTTTCATAGTGACATTTTAAATATTATTCAGAGAAGAGGTATTTAGGAATTCATGCCATTGGTGAGAAAGATTGGCCATATGTTATTTGAAGTTGCTAATACAGACTGTTACATTTTACACTGTATCTTTAAGTGTAGTGTTTTAGAGCCCACACTGTCTGATGACACCCTTATTATCTCTTCTGTAAAGGGAGATTGAATAGTTTTTGTTGTTTGCTCATGTATCTAAATGAGTAAGACAAAGTCGTTGGCCTCTATCAAAACCCCTATTTCTCTGGATGAAGACAATTAATAATGGCAAAAGTTAAAATGATACCTGCCTGAATATTTGTTTGAACAAGAAACACGAACTACAAAAAAATTTGACTCAGTGAAGAATCTTTCTCTGCAAGCTACTTATTTTTATGGTCAATGTAAGTTCACTATGATTAAAAATTATGAGGATCTTCCTTTAAAGTGCTGTAAATGTTTTTACTTTTGCTTGTCTATTTTTTTAAAGACAATTTCTAAATTTTATTTTCATATAAAAACATGAATCCATGAGAGAAAAATTTTGAAGAGTTATTGGTGATGCCAAGGATTGAATGAAAGAAATTATGCTATCTCTACTCTGGTTGTCACTTTGCCTGGTACAGTTGTGAAGAAAAATATATGAAAGACTCTTGGATCCTTAATTCTTGGATCTGTAAATGATAAGCTGACTTTATGGTTTTGAGTTCTTGTATTTGTAAGATTAGCAATTAATGCTAAGTAGAACTCTAAGACTTATGTTTTTCACAATTTATGGTTCACCTTAAAATTTAGTCTGTATTCAAATACAATGTAAATATATCCAGTGTAGAATAAGTAGGGTAAAAGATTTCTTTTTCATTAAAAATGCAGCTCAGCAGATCTGTGATAAATGGTGACATTATGTATATGCCAATCCCTTCTGGAAAATTGGAGTGATTCTAGACTTTGCCAAGAATTTGACAGGCCACCCTAAATGTTTAATCAGGGATGCTGTGATATTCAATACTGCTTGTATAAATGTGTCAGTCTAATTTTTATTAAACCTCTTCAAGATGAAACATTTCTGCAGAAGAGAAAAATCATGAGCGAACCAAACTATTAATATTTCTCACTGGATATGATATAAATAATCTAAAGTTAACTATGATCCTCACTACACTGAGCACAAACTTACCTAGTAAAAGTTTTGAGTCGGAATAGAACTCAGAGGAGTGCTGTGTCAAATTAATGATCATGAAGAGCATTAGTAGTCAGCTTCTGCCTTGGGTGAGACCAGGGAATAGATGCCATTCTGGAATGTGAATGGAATTTCTGTGTTGAAATTC
Source organism: Zonotrichia leucophrys gambelii (assembly GCF_028769735.1). Taxonomy (NCBI): domain Eukaryota; kingdom Metazoa; phylum Chordata; class Aves; order Passeriformes; family Passerellidae; genus Zonotrichia; species Zonotrichia leucophrys. The sequence goes on along the minus strand of NC_088173.1, from coordinate 18,478,962 downwards.
TGTCCTTCAAAAACCAGAAGAGCCTAACGGGATTTTCCTGTGACTTCTTCATTGCCTGATTCTACTCTGGCCATGGAAAATACATATGGGATTTCAGATAAGGGCCAGGGAAGCCAGTTAAGAAGAATCTTTCTTAAACTGTTGCTGCTGCAGATTAAAGGGGCTATATTAGCTAGTACTTCCAATTCTGAAAAGCTTTGCTTACATGCATTATCTTTCATTTTTACATATATTCTGAGGTTTTTTGCAGTGAGACTACATGTATTATTAAGAAGAATTTAGCAGAATTTAGGTTAATGGGTATGAGTTAAATGTCTCAGTATATAATATATTTTTTAATTAATATTTGTGTTTCATAATGATGCACTTAGTGGTATTTCTTCAGATGACCTCTTATATACATTTTATTTGCTTTTCATCCCTGTTCTGGCATTGAAATAGAAAAGTATTGAGATTCTATTCTGCCATCAATAGGTGATAAATGTTTTACCAATGCCAGGTCATCCAGGCTTTAATTCCCAGTGCTTGTGAGAAATTAATGGATCCCATCATCGTTTGCATATTTATTTTTATTTGTTCTGGCATAGGGCACTGGGACATGCTGGGTTGGGGGTGTTGTTCTTTAAACACAGAACACAAACACATTCCATAGGATAGACAAGGCAGAGGCATTTGCACAGGGGAAGCGTAAGGCTAGGGGCAGTGCTGGTCAGTGTAACATGCACTGGGGGTTTATGCATGCTCTAAGTCTTGTGAAATTTTACAGAAAGTGTGATACTGAAGCATAAAAACACATTGTAAGACACAGCTAAAATAAGTGTATATCTCTATTGCAAGAGAGGGCAAGTTTTCTCTTTTTCTATAGCCAGAGCTTCCAGTCAAGTTAAGAGGAAAAAGGAACATTTTCTTGCACTGTTTCTCCCAATGTTTCCATCAAGATGTTGTACCATGTTCATTTTTGACAAAATAATCAAGACTCTAGTACCTTGACCAGCTCTGGATTGTAAAGCTATTTACATACTCTTATTTAATCAACCCAAAACTGCAGAACTGCTGTATGTGTCAGCATTCTTTCCCTCATGGAAAGTGGGTACAGCCAGAATCCCCAGGATCCTTTCTCAAGGTGTCTAGATGTGTCTAGTGGAAAGAAATATTATTGTTCTGTATTTTCCTTGATGTAATGCTGTGGCTCAGGATACGTACTGCACTTCTATCCAGACCTAGTATCAACCTCTGCTGCTGGGTGGGAAAAAAAGGTACACCCAGGATTATATTCACAAATACAGGTTATGCTTAAAAAGAGGCATCAAGTAATCTGGACCTATCATGGCTCCTGTAGATTCAAGGGTTTTTTTAAAGATTGGTAGTTATCTGTTACTACAGAGTTTTTATTATTTAAGATGAAGAAAATTCCTGTTTAATTTCCTGTAGTCGTGTTTCAGGAAGAATTGTGATAGACATACTCTCTGAAATATTTTGTATAGAAACACCAAATATTTCCATCACATAGGGGGAAAAATCAATAGGGAAGAGGATTTGGGGTTCCTAAGAGAGAAAATATATTCATGTTTTATCTTGTATGAGGTCTAGTAAGATTCTAACTTTCTTATCTGGTAGTTGGATCTTTAATCTTACCTAGTCAGCCATCCTTCTTTTAATGTATCCAGTCATCATTATTCCATCATCAGCAAAATTCGGTATATCCAGCAAGGAACTGAAATGCAGGATTAAAGCAAAAGGAGAGCAATGAAAGATGGAAAAAGTAATCTAATCTTTCTTACAGTTCTAAAACCCCTTTTGCCATGTGGCTGAAATCCTAAACTTCAAATGCATTTGTGACTAAGTTTAGGACTTCGCCTGTGCTTGAGGTTTCTGTAAATTATACTGTGGCAAGTAGAGAAAATAGCAGCCTGCCTGTTTGTTCTTCCCTGCTCCCCCCAGCCCAGACTGCCTCCCAATGTAATTAATGATTAGATGAAGGATGAGGATGCTTTAACATAGCTGCTGAGGACACTATACTCTTACATGTTACTGGGGACACTGGAACAAAATATTGTTTGCCAAGATACTTCTTTTTCCCCTTACAGCACTTGTAACTTTACATTTGTCTGTGTTTATGTGGAATTACAAAATTTTGAATCTTACAAATATCTCCAGCCTAAGCTAAAGAGACATTCATATGAGTCATGTGGCTTCTTTAGGGAAGAGTGGAGAAGATTGACTAGGGACAAAATAGTATTGATTTGGTATCCAACACTATCTTGTTTACTCCACTTGAAATATTTAAGTAGCATTAACAGTATGCTCCGTTTGGGGATTGCTTGGAGTTTGATGACCAGTTGGGAAGATAAAGAAAAAACATGCAGGCTGACATGAAACCATTTGTTTGCTGTCTGAAGGCAATTACCTCCCAGGCCTTAAACACATAGGGAAAAAATTCTGGACACAAAGATTCCCTTCTTGAAAATGAGAGGAATAGGCTTACAAATGAGGTTTCTGAAAAAAGCCCAATGAGAAATCAAGTAAAAATCCAGAGAGAAGTGTTTGATATTAAAACTCCCTATGATTTGATCATGTTTGATCAAATGTTCAGCAACTGTGGAAAAGTAGCACTTAGATTTTCTATATTATAGAAGACAATGAAAAACAGGAATATAAAATATATAAATGACTGGGGAAAAATTTTTACTGTAGTGCAGAAAGAAATGTTTTCATTCTAGGATGAAAAAGCAAAAAACTTGAGAGCCCTTTTAATCATGCTAAAGAGTGTATGATGATATACCAAGCCCAGTGTTCCCTAGTTACTGCAGCAGGCTGGTAAAGTCGTGTTTGCTATTCATATCCCAGCAGTAAAAGTGAGGATAACTTGCCCTGGTCTTCTGGAGGCAACCTGAGCATATAGAAAACAAAAAAGGGATGAGAAAAGCTGTGGAATCTTGAAAGTTGCCTAAGGTGTCCTTTATGGCAGAATGATTCCTAGCCTCAGAGTAAAACAACAACTACCTGATAAATTTATCACATAAATTGCTTTACTCTGTAATCTTACAGAGAATTGTTTAGTTCCTAATTTGCTTTTGCAATGTTTTATTTTACTGCATACCCATAACAATAACTGCCATAACTTAAATGATGTTTTAATATCATGAGATCTCATTATAACACTCTGTTTATTCAGTTTTTGCTGATCAGTTAAGTAAGAATGCCAGCTGTTCTGCTTGCATTACTGGGTTCATGGATTACTAAAAAGAAAATTAATATACTCATTATTCCTTTTTTTTCCTATTGAGTAGCATTTAGAGGTTCTAGTCAGAATTAGTCTCATTATTATAGATGTTGTATAAACATTAAAGATGCCCTTACATGGTAAACACAACATGCTGCTATTGTTTAGTTTAATGTTGAAACAAGCTGAGCTTTGTTTACAATTTCAGAAAGAGAGGTCATGGTTAAATGTTGCCCATATTTAACTAATACATTTAACTCAGTTATCCAAAACCTGCATAAAGACTAGCAAAATATATATTTTAGATCTAAGATTACACTGAAAACTGTCTATGTACTTCAATGATTTTGTACTGACAGCCTAAATATTGCATTGCATACTGATCTGGGGGTGGAGAAATTGAAGTAAAACAAATTGTTTTCTATCACAAAACAACACTGAATATAGTAGCACTATTTTCTTGACAGTGTAGATGCTTATTAAATAAATTTATTGGTAGCAACCTAAAGAAAATTGAACCAAGGTGAAAAAATGCAGCATTTCATCACATACTGAAAGAAGAAGGTGTGCAGAAATGTTGCAATTTATTGAAATGTACTGTATTTTGATATACATTGCATACTGCAGCTATGGAAATTTATCTTTATATCGTATGTTATTATCATATGTGTCAAACAGAAGTTTGATTTGTCACATCTGAAAAAAATATAGGCTCATTTCAGGAAGGCAGTTATCACTCTGTGTATTTCTGTCATATTTATTTTAAAGTTTTAACCATCACCTCAACTTGATTTTTCTTGGAGAGACAGAAAGAAACAACCATCTTTCTCACAGTTTAACAGAGAAAACTTATGGGCAAATTGGTAAAATCTCTCAAGATTCTTGGAGCATTAGTTCATCTGGAGCGTGATACCAAGAAAAAAAGGGTGCAGGGCATTTTTGCCATGGTGTTCTAGTAAACACGTGGAAGGAACCCCTTATTGGAATCAGCAACCTCCTCATGTAGAGAAGGGGCTGTACAAACGTCAGTGATTTGAAGTAATTAAAACATTTTTAGCTCTGCTTCTTAAAAACCATTTTTAAATCAGTAAATCATGCCAAAATGTCAGAATTCTTTGCAAAGGAGAAGTTTCAAAATTTTGCCCAAACTTTTCTTAGAAAAAAATTTCATACTTATGCTATCATTATGTGACAAACCTTCAATTGCTAATAACTCACTTTGATTACACTAAAAAGAAGAGATAAGCAGATCTGTTTCTTTTCAGTCATCGGCTGCAAGAAGAGAAGCTTACAATTTGTTAACCTGGGACTGGAAATATCTCTGAGGATCTAGTAAAAATTCAAGTAGATAACAGACTTTTTCCAATTTTTACTTTTGTAAGAATACCTGCTTTGGAAAGAAAACAATGGCTTCCTCGTTTTGTCAGTATTTAAAAGGAAACTAAAAGTGAAGATGAAAAAGTAGATTACACATTGCTTTTTCTCATTTTGCTCTCAGCTGCATATTTTCATATAAAAATTATTTTTAAATGCACTAAACGTTGAAATTATATTGTTGCAAAAACATTATTTCACACGGGAATATCAGTTAGCAATGATCACTTGGAAAAGAAGTGTAACTCGTTTATATAAATGGATAGCTCCGAGGAACCGCAGAACTATAAAATAAATACCTGTAACATTATATGAGATAAATGCAGCTTCTGCAGAAATCATTTTCAAAGCTTAATTAGTAAATTTTATTTCTGACAGCAATCTACGGCTTGAATCAGCAAATGTAATAAAATATCCAGACTAAAACTTAGTCTTTGTCCTTTACCCTTTGAGACATACCTTAAATGGGAATAGAACACATACAGGGTATTTTTAATGTTATTGACAGCAAAGAATCTTCAGTGTAGCAATATTTTCATTTATGGTTTAGTAGGATATTTGCAGAGCAACATGTAGCATGTTAGGTCACTGCAGCGTGTCCTAGAAGCAGCTCATCATTTTTTGCAACAATCTGTGGCTACAGTAGCTGGCTGTGGGCAGTACGGTGCACAGAAAGTAGTTTCTGTAATCAGTTGGTTTTTTGACATTATCACATCCTTTAACACTTTGTCAAAAAAAAACTCCCACTATTTTTGTTATATAACATAAGAGAAATGCCAATAATTCAGTTACAGAAGATTCATTTGTATTCAAAATAATTAATGTCACTTAGTAATGCCAAAGATTGAAGCTCAGCATAGAGGACATAAGTCCAGCAATAATATGTTTGCCTGCATCAGGCAACCTCCAGGACAATCATTTTGTCAAAGGTTATACATGCAATAATGAATATGAGCATGTCTCAACCTTCATAATTATAGCACAAGTCTCAGAATGTATAGTAGATATTTCAATTGTAGAAAAATTCCCTTTTGGGAGAATTGTGGTAAGTCTTACTATAGCTCACTGTAACAAGATTTGGAGTTTTTATGAAGATTAATTTTATGCACACAAATCAGAGCTGAAAGGGTGAATAAATGAAACCCGTGTTGCACTTCAATGTGATGTGATTGCTGATTGACAAGTATTGCAATATGCAAACATTCCATTTTCAGCCACCAGTTAAGATCCAATTAGTGAGAGATGCTTCTGCCCAAATTAAGGTGCAAACAAGACCATATGCTGAAGTCAGTAATATGGGTTTTATTCAACAGCAAATGTGACGTAGAGAGAAGGAAATCAAAGAGAAAGAAATAAAAGAAAGAGAAAGAAATAAAAGAAGGACAGGGAGGGAGAGAGAGAAAGAGGAAGGAAGGGGGGACAAAGAAAGGAAGAGAGAAGGGGGGAAAGGGAGGGAGGGCAGTGAAGAGAGAGGAATCAAGCTATCAAGAGATAGTCACCTCCAGTGTCCTGTTGGTCCTTCTTCACCATGGGCTTCTTTGTGGTGGGGGCCCCAGAGCTGATCTTCTGGAGGGCACCATCTTTATACAGTCCAAGTTCCAGGTATCCACAGAGGTGTATTCCCTTAACTTGGGGTGATCTTTGCTTGATCAGTGATATGTGTATAAGCAGTGGGAATTCTTGTCTGAGTATGTTTAACCAGAATGTTCTTACCAGATCTCACTTCTGCCAGGGCTGGAATTAGTGCCTTCCTGTCTCTGATTCCTGCCTTCTGTGCTTATCTCAAGTTGTCACTGTGGGAGCTTATCTTATGTCATGTTCCTTCTGTGGTCTTGACAGTGTTTGAGACAGGTAACTGTACCCTTCAAGGCCTTACAATACTTCTGTAACTATTTGTTCTTTCTGTGTTTCTTGCTAATGGCTGATTTGGTTAATCCTTACTTTCTGACATGAATTCTAATGTGAAGAATTGTCTGACAGGTGCACTTGCAACAGGTTATCTTGGGGGCACTTTAATTTGATCTCATCCAGCTAAACAGTTCCTGTCTACTTATTTCCTGTGTTTCTGAGCTTCAGAGTTGGAGGGGATTTTTTGTTTCAGGGTTTTTTGTTGGCTTTTTTGGATTTTTAAAATTTTTTTGGATGGTTGGTTGAGGTTTTTTGAAGGAATAAGAATTGGTTCAGAACAGAAATGGGAATCAGAGATGGAAATGCTCATGTCCCTTATTATATTGTTTTCTATCCAAGCGTCCAGTTGTTTATTAAAACACCTTGTCCTTCCAGGATACATATCAGAAATGTTGATGAAATTTATTGTCTCTAAATCTGAGCCCCAAACTACTAATTTTCCACCTTATTCATCTGATTCAAACTCCCAAAAGTGTACAGCAGGGCTGTATTACAAAATGTTATATAGATTATGTCATATTTCAACAGGCAAATGCAAACCTGATAGTAGCTTCAGCTGCTCACTGGTGTGGTGATGATATGCTTTGTCCTGTTATGGCTGCTTGGATGCTCAAAAGAAAGTTGACTTTGAAGGTTCCAAAAAATATGCCTTTTATGGAAGACAGGCAAAGGCATGGGCAATCAAAGAGCTGCTGTCATTTTTGGCTGAAGACCAAGCAACTTGGAAAAATTAGCAAAAAGTTGGAAATTTTCACTCCATCATTATAATAGAATGAGACTAACAGTCAAAATTATTTTTAATGATCAAAATTTTATACCATGGTAACCTCAAAATACTGAAGATACATTTTATGTATTAGGAATTAAAATATCAGATTCAGAGACTTCTGGCAATGTCTTTGGTGTTGCTATAATTTCAGCATCACCTGACAGCTATAATAAAGATCAGTGAGTTATTGCAAATAAGTTGCTTATCATGTAGCTTTGCACTTGAAGAATATTTACTGAAATTAATGTCAATGTTAGTGACAGTGAAACCATTTGGCAAAGCTAGCAGGGAATTTAAAAACTAATAGAGAAATAATAGATGTATCTCGCCCTCCTTCTCCCTGTAGTGCATAAACATGAGGACTCTCATGTCAGGTAAGCCTAACTCTCCCATCTAATCTAAAATAAATTTGATAATTAATCAGATATAGAAGTATTGATATCTCTTCTGAATTCCTGATAGTGAGCTGGCCAGAGTTACCATGTTCAGATAAACCTTAAACATATTATCTTTGACCAGTACTTCTCTCCTATTTTCTGAGCTGCTTATTGCCCATGAAATAAAAGGCATAGTTTCTTCCATGCTTGTTTAAGATTGTCCATCCTTATTTTCTTCAGATATCAGAGTACAGTTTGGCCTAAGCGGAGAAAAATACTGCTTGTTTTCATTGCATTGGGGAAGATCAGTGCAGAGTACAAAATTTCCAAGGCTGTGTACCAAGTACAAAGGATGAAACTGGGAGTGGGGGGAGGCAGGAGTAGAAGGGCTGAGGCATTTAAATCACACCAAACAAGTGGGAGAGTGATCTGTGCCAGGCAGAGCTCACTGAGATGCTGCTGCTCTCCACTGGATTATATCAGCCAGAATAGATCAGCCAAGCAAGGCAAAGAAATTACCTGTGCTTTTGAATGTGTCTATTCACTCCTCTGTCCAAGTTTTATGTCACACCAGGACAGGAATTAAAACTCTAAATTATAGTAAAATAAAGTTTGTATATTGGAGGGGAAGGTATTGTTTATTTTATAATTTTTTTGTGCATTTCAGTTTTTTTCATGTGTCACAAAATTACCTAACTAAATATGGTTTGATTATATTAATGTCAAGCATTCAGTATCAGATTTCTTTCTTTTCAGAACACCTTCCAAAAAGTATATAAAGGATTTAAATAAATCCTGATAAACATTATTCTAGGGGAAGTTTGCTAAAATGTAAATTCCATGTGTTTGCTTCTACATTTCAAACCTTAATAGTGCAAGCAGTTTCTTTTTAGCATTCATTCTGGATTTATTTACAGATTTATTTCTCTACTGAGAACGGGAAAAAAAAAACCTTAGTGTGAGTTGCCTTATCTTAAACAGTGGACAATGGAGCCAAAATGTAAAACCATAAATTAGCATGTCAGAGTGTTATTGTGCTCCCCCAAAATAGTAGGTCTACTTCAAAGAAGACTGTGATTTATGGTTCAGAATAACAAAAAATCTCCTTCTAAGCCAATAAAGAAAACATCTAGGAAGAGTAGACCTAAGTTTCTACAAAGCTCAGAGATTTTACCTTTTATAAGATCAAATTATCTGCTTTCAGCATTGAAATAGTGCTTCATTTTGACAAAAGGATCTGATCACTTGTGTACAACAGCCTGACTTAACCACAGGCTTCACAGGAAGTGTGCAGGAGAGATTTTGTAAATGTGGCATTAAGAATAACTGGTCGTTGTCTTGTTTTGGTGTGAGCAAAAAAATAAATTCAAGTAAAGGTAAATTATGGTTCTTAGATGGCAGCTCCCATTAAATTTGTGTCTTATATTAATAATTATACTTGTGAGAAAATGAAGGAACTGAAAATGCTATTGATTTCAGAATTTAGTTGAAGTTCTAAGAACCACGGGGTTTGTCACATACAGAATGAACAGAGGTGACTTGACAGATCTTCACGCACTTGGAAGTCAAGGGGTTGAAGCTGAGGCTGCAGAAGGCAGACCAAAAGCATGAATGACAGCTGTCTAGTGTTCACAAAGTTATCAGATGCTGGCTTGACATTTGGTGATGTAATTCACAGAATCACACAATCACAAGGTTGGAAGACACCTTCAAGATCATCGAGTCCATCCCAGCCCTAACACCTCAACTAAACCATGGCACTGAGTTCCACATCTAATCTTTTTTTAAACACATTCAGAGATGGTGACTCCACCACCTCCTTGGGCAGACAATTCCTATACCTGATCATTCTTTCCATAAAAACCTTTTCCTAATATGCAATCTGTATTTCCCTTGGTGCAGTTTAAGACTTTGTCCTCTGGTTCTGTTAATTGCTGCCTGGAGAAAGAGACCAACCCCATCTGACTGCAACTACCTTTCAGGAAATTTCATTTTAAATGCCTGCTTTGTGCTGAATGTAAGCCCTGGAATGATAAAGCCAAGGACAAGTTTTCTGATTCCAGCATACTTGAGGGTAAAGCTTTCACTGACTTGAGTTGAGCCAGGAAAACACCCAGCAGCAAATATAGTACAAAACATAGGCACTACATATTCTGAGATCCTGCTGAGTACATTTCAACCTCTTGCTTTGCTTTTTTTTTTCTACTGACCTTGTCAGAATTCCTGCTCATGTTCTTTATATCATACTTGCCAGACTGTCTTAGGAAAACAAAGAAAGAAAAATACACAGAATTTTTTGTAACATGCTATCAAACCAACTTCTGAATCAGAGTGAAAGTATTTTGCACAAGATTAAACTCACACTAAATCTGTCAATGCAAAATTCTAAGTCTTGTTCTCTGAGCTTTGTGGGGGATTTACCTACTGAATCCAAGTGCTTACACAACTGTGCTAAGATATTTCAAACACAGCCTTCAGCACCACTTTAGTGGAAGAGGCAAAGAACTGCCTGTCAGAAATTACTAGCTTGGCACACACTGAAATCTCCAACTGTCTTCAAGTAACAGCAGGATTTCTCTTTGGAAGAGGTATTTCCATCAGTGATGGACACTGTAAGGGCTTTCTTTTATGGAAAACTGGACACCTGGTATATATAATTGTATTTCCTTAGTATCATTTATCGAAGTTCAAAATGTGTAATTCATTTAGTGTTTTATAAGTTGTTGTTTTGAAGCAGTGCCAGAAATTAGAAGAAAAATCAGAATGACCATAATATTGTTTTTAATGTGGAGCACACATATAAATGGAAGGAACCAAATCAAGACATAATTCAAACTTATTATAAATAGCAGCTTAACACTGAAATGTGGTGATATGAAAAAAAATTAGGTACAGGATTAATTATAGTGAAAAATAAAGTGAAAACATGCAGTAAACTAATTAAATGTGAACTTGTTCATAGAAAAAAGAATGTTTACCCTGTCCAGAGACAGATTTAAGATCTACTTATAATTAAAAAATCCTGCTAATGGTCCTAAAGGACATTAAAAATTCCTGTAAAATATTTCATCAAATTATAGGATTCAAAATACAGGAAACTGCATGCACTTTCAATTCACTTTAGAATCATGTCCTTCAGCAGTTATTAGATATAAAAGCTATATAAGGCTACATTTTATGAATGGTGCTGGCCTCACAATATTTCTGCTCTATGCTAGTTTTCCTGTAATGGATAGGATTTGGTAATGAAACCCTTCCAGGCTGTTTTTGAGCACTGATGCCTCTTGCACCAAATGGAAATCAACTTCTTACATGATCAAATGTCATCAGGACAACAAATTACTGTGACAAATATTCACCTGTTCTTCTTCAAGTCTTCATCTTTGAGTCCTTAGGTGTGTAATTTATGGGAAATCCAACTTTAAATGAAAAAGAAATGTAGAATTATACCAAAGGTTGGGTGTCAAGTAGTACATACCCAGAAAGAGAGCTTGTTGCCAGGGTAATGGGGAAAATGCTGCATGGTAAATTAAATATTTCAGTTTTCAAAAGTAATGTAGCTCTTAGCTTTCTTGCTGGACCAGTGTTTGCTTTAACAAATTATTGAAATTTGCCACAGTCCAAAGATGCCCCTCCCTTTAGGACTGTGTGCAAAACATTCATCAATGCAATCCCAAACTCACTGCTCTAAGCTGGATCTCTAAGAGATTTCAAAGCATTAAATAGAGCAAGAGTCCAAGGGTCGTGGCCTTATCTCTGATCTCCTGTTGGAGCAGGAGGGTGGGAAAGGCTATTCCAATAAGTACATGGAGCCAGTTGTCTGTACAGAGTGACATGAGAAATGGTCTCTAAGCACAGAAACAGCAGTCATCCCTGAACTTTTTTGTTTCAAAAAGGATTGAAATTTTTTGCACCCACTGGTATACTTTATATACATATATGTGTTTCAGGAACAGATGAGAACCCTGTGATATAATTTTTGTTTTTCTTCCTTATTATATTTTATCCATGACCCTTCCCTTCCCTTCCCTTCCCTTCCCTTCCCTTCCCTTCCCTTCCCTTCCCTTCCCTTCCCTTCCCTTCCCTTCCCTTCCCTTCCCTTCCCTTCCCTTCCCTTCCCTTCCCTTCCCTTCCCTTCCCTTCCCTTCCCTTCCCTTCCCTTCCCTTCCCTTCCCTTCCCTTCCCTTCCCACTTCAGGCCAAAGCCAAGACCCTCTGATTAGATGGAGTGTTTTTGTGGGTTTCAGAGACACCATTTTTTAAAAGTCCTTAAGACAGCACCACTTACAGAGAGTGTTCTGGATCCTTTATGTTGTTACATGATGGTAAATTTTATAATCTACTGCTGCATAGGGTGCTAATAAATGCCTCTCTAATAGGTGAATACTTTTATTCCTAAAATGTCTATTACTCTAAGTAATTCAGAAATCCTAATGAATAGTTATGTATAAGGAACTAATTTTGAAAATGAGCCTTTGGAGTGCATGAAAACAAAAAGAAATGCAGTTTGCTTAAGAGGTGCTGATGAGATCAAAGAAGTCCAACAGAAAATGGAACTCTTGGACTTGACAGGAATAATTTTGTTAAGTGTGAGCAGATATGACTCTCAAAAAGAGTAAGCATCCAAATAAGAGGCATTTAATCTTGCAATAAAACAGTGCTTGAAGCATTTGCAAACATTCATCACATTCTTTCAGTATGGGCAAGGAATATTTTAAGCTGGATTGTCACTATCCTTTCAGGCAGAATTCAACATATGAATACAAATGGCCTCTCTACCTAGCTGGCTAACAGTAACAGGCTGGAGGATGCCTTTGCACCCACTCCTGGCTTTAAAAAACACACAGCTGATGAAGAGGTCACAGGCTGCTTCTGGGTATAATGTTTCTTGTGGCAGTAGTTAAATTTAAATTTTGGCTGATATAATTTCCTGGTTGGTATACTACAGTTCAGACCTTTATTCTTGTGCATTTCTTCCCTGGGTTCACTTCTTCTCAGGAATTTGTTTATTTATTTTCTGAGCTCAGTGATGTCCTTTTACTCTCAGGCTTTCAATAAGCCCCTTATTTTCACTTGACCTTGAAGTGAAAACTTTCTTCAGTATTTCAGAAGTTCTGCTGTGTTTCTACTGTCCTGTTAAACTTCAGGTGCTGGGGAGGTTGGCCTTTATATTTTGGGTGGGGTTTTTTAGTAAAAATGTAAGCCTTCCTTTTCTGTAGGATTTTTTGACATTTTCCCCAGAGTGTCTGAGAAAAATCTTCCAAACTGCTTCAGGATTCTTACTCTTTCTTTTCAACTCTCTACACAACACATGCAAAAGTTTCTGTTTCAGTCTTTTTTTCCCCTCTGTGGAAACAAAACCTTCAGAAATACTGCCTTTCTTTTTGCTTGCAATCTAGTTGTCTTAAATACTCTTTCATTTGAAGTATCCAGGTAGAGCTGAGTCTAATAGAAATGTCTATTTTTCTTCATTTGCTTTCAGGTAAAACTAGATTATCTCATGATGTCTTGCATTAAAATTTGAACAATAAAGGATGATGCTGCCTACACAACACACTGAGCATGTGTGCTAAGGTAGATGCCTAAGGATTGGATGTGCCTGCTGTGTAAACTTTCTGAGATCCTCATGCACATCACATACCTTCTCCTGTCCCCAGTTCAGACAGCATTCTAGCAAACTTCACATAGTATGAACTCAGCAATGTTGCAGGAGTATGATTAGACTTTGGAGTCTTGTATTGGTAAAAGTGATCTTTTAATTGCTGGTTTTAATTCAGAAATTACACAGCAAAGCATTGTACCAGGTGTTTTAGACTGTGAAATTAGGAGAGGAACATTTGAACTGCCAACTACTGAAATAAATATGGTTTAGTCTCATGCCTGTAGCTTTACTGAAAAGAGTAGGCTATCAATTTCACATTGCCATGCTGACTCCAGTGTATATAAACTCTCACTTATAATATCTCCAATGAGAATCAGCACATAGACACATACAGTTAGTTGTCTCATATTACCTTCCTCAGGAGAGTGGATTTTGGCAGGTGAGTACACCTAAAAATGTTCTGTGGTAAACACCTGGTCTTCTGAAAAGTGATCTGTTCCATAAAGTTTAAGTCATTATTATTTGTCATGTCACTTTCTTGGCTGGTGATCAGCTGCCAAGGATTGAAGTGACATATATTCATCTGTGGGAAGTCAGGGGAGGCAGTTTGATGGAACAGGATGCTCTGCTTTTCTTCCATTGCTATGATTCAGGAAAGCAGTGGCTGTGAGACAAAGCTCAGAATATGCTTCTAATGGTCAGACAGCCATTTTCTCCAGAAAGGGCAGCGAGTGACTGGTTCCCCTGCAGTGAAACCCAAGTTCATGCAGTTTCTGTCAAGAGGAACTCCAGAGTCTGACAAGTTCCATGTCTGCCTGGGGTCATGGAAGATATTTTCAGTGCTTTATGTAGGCCTTTAGTCCTAAATGTCCTGGCTTTGTGCTCGGTGAACTCATAACGGATAGCACAGTGTTTAACTTCCCTCTGTGATTCCTCCTCACTGTGTCTGGTTATTTTGCAGACTTTGCTGTCATGTATCTTTGCAGAATGTTTTCAAGCATCCAAGCTGATGACACCCAGGCAGTCACAATTCCAACTTGCTCAGAAATGCACTGGGAGCCCCATTATTGGTAATGCTTCATGTATGTTCAATATCCTGGAAGTGGTGAAAAGAGTCATGGTGTCAGTATGGGGGAATGGGATAAACTCAACAAGCAGAGAGGAAGTACTGGAAATTATGGAGTTTTCATAATTTCAATGTAAGTGTTCAACACATTTTGGATCCCAAATTAATAGCTACTAATGAAATTCTTTGACCATTCAGTTGAAGTAAAATTTTTAAATAGCGCAATGTTTGTAAAACACTGAAGAAGTAAAGAATTTCATTCAGACATTGGAATTTTTGAGAAAAGGAAACAACTTACAGTGCAGCCACTTTGGAAAACATAGTAATAAGTATATCATATTATCAGTGAAAAACCAAAACAATCATAAAGGAACATTTAATCTTCCCTTATAAATACACAAAGAAAGAAGCCATTCTGCATTAATCTGGGGTAGAATTTTTTTCAGTTGGCTCCAGTGATGGATCAGAATGCAATTATTTGTGACAGATATGAATTTCTTGTAGGTATTTTATACAAAAACACAGAGAAGTGACAGGAAACGTAATAGGTATTTGGACCACAGCGGAAGTTTAATCTAGCTTTGAACCACATTTAGTTCTGTAGGAGTGTACTGCACTCATCCCTGAATGAGATTTAGTTATTTTGTGCACAGATTATGATATCACCACAATAAGCATGACAAATGCTCCAATTTGAGCAGGAATCCTGTCTGAATGTTAAAGATCCCCTTCCAGGCATTGCCTCTGGATTTCTAATTTCCTAACCATATTCATTATGAAAAATATATGAGATATCAGCAAGTCCTTATTTTAAAAAAGAACAGGAAAAACATCCAATTAAAATTCTCTGGGAGGAAGTATTTTAAGTACAAACACTAAGACACATGCACCTGTGCATCCACACTTACCCTTTCTCCTTTCCAGAATTGGTAATTGGGTCTCTCTCCAGTAAAATCTCTTCATGGGGGTCCTGACCAATATTGTGGTTTGCAAGGTGTTCAGAAGTATTTCCTGTACCATCTCTGTAGACCAAGGATAACTAGTCTGAAAAATTGAGTTCAGTGTAACATGATGAAATGCAGTGATATTTTCTGACAGCAAATTATTTTTACATGATATGCAGATGAAAAATTTATAGTTTTTCATCAGATCTCAAATGTATATAACGTGGTCTTCTTCCAACTAAAGAATGATGATCACTCATAAAACTTTACAGAGAAATGGGAAGAGGAGTAACATAAAGAAAATAGCAATATATTTTGCATTTTGATTAAGTTTATTGGAAAGGCATTATATGCGACATTAAAGGACTTGTTAAGGTTCTCAAATTTGGCATCGTAAGGCATTGCTGAGATTTGTGATTAGTGATTGTAGCCTCAAAATGTCCTTAATTTGAGCATGCTTGTTATTTTTTAATGTGTGTACGTACCTTGCTGAGATTTTCCATTTGTAATTTGTTTTTACACTTTCAAATTTTGTGAAATTATTCCATGGTTTGAGTCTGGGGTAGGGCTCTTATTTTGATCCACTGTAGCTTGTTCACTGTAATTTTAAACACTATCTTTTTCCTTGTGTATAACACCTTTTTCATATAAAATAGCTGTCTGCAACCAGAAGCTGGGAAATTTTAATGAACATTTGAACTGAGATACCCATGGCTGGTGGCTTGGAGTTTGAGCTGGACTGCACGATCTTCTTTATGGTAAGATGAGTTATAAAACTTAATTTATTTTTTTAACATACTGTCATTAAAAACTTTACAAGATTTCTCTTAAGATTAGTTACATAAACCTAGTTATCCTGTGCAAAATTCAGCCTAGTCACACAAACCTCTACTTTATTTTGGCTAAATCCATATGGTACACAAAATTATACCTTTATGTATACACTATATAACTTGCATTTTCATTTGTAAATATACTTTGATTAGCTATTTGGTGGAAGATTGAGATTTGGTGGACCTCAAAAAAGTAAGGTGATTCTAACAGAAAGTAAATTGTAGGACTTATTTATTAAAAACTGTAAACTTATTTATTAATAAAAATAAGTTTTTATAATTGGAAGTGATCAGTGTGCTTCATGTAATCTGGCAGTAAATGCCTCTGCACCCACAGGGCTACTTAAGTTCAAAATCAATTTGGTAATCTTCCAGCTGGAAATTACAATAAATTAAGGTCATTTCTCCAAGCAATGACAAAAACACTAAGTAATAGATCTCCTTCCTTTGTGTTGAATCACATAAGTAGAATTAGAGCCTATTTAATTACATCTATTGTTGAATGTTTTGATCAGGCATTTAAATACCTGCTTCAGGAGTCACAATCATATTTCTCCTTGCCAAGCTGGAAACATTAAACCTCCAAGCAATCAGAGCAGGCATATCTGTTCTTCACAAAAGGACATAGGAGAAAACTGGCTAACAAGTAAAGCTGCAAAGGGAGTGGAAAAAAGGGGCAAAAAAAGGCCAAGGCCTACATATTGTGGGTTTTTGCATTTCATTTAAAAATATAGGTTGATTTCTATTTTTATACTTTGCCATTACAGTCTGTGGTTTTTGGGTTTTTTTTTTTTTCAAAATGTATGAAAGGCCTAGGAAATAAGGGTAAGTAGGGATTTTCCCTTCTCATTTGTGCACATCTCCATGTAATTTTGCAAGATATCTTCATATCTACCATATCTCCAAAGGTGAGGCTGATCATTGCAAAGTACTTTGTGGCACAACACAGTTAGATTGTCTTTATCCACTCTCATCTTCTAATTTGACCACATGGAAAAAATCCTTTTGGTACTCAGAATTTGCCTCTTGGTACTTTTCCTTGATGTCAACTTTAATCAAACATCTAATTTATTCAGTTTCACAAAACAGAGTTTTGGAAATAAAGGTTCAGTCCTCAAGCACATGCAGTCCTTGATATGTTTTGCATGTGTCAGACATAGTAGCCTGACTATGACTTTTGAGATTTGTTCAGGTTTTCTGGTAGTAGGACTGCACCAAGGAAGATGATGCAGCTTAGGACACCCTGTCCCTTCTAAAAGAACAGACAAAAAACTTTTGGGGGAATTCTTTGCTTTCAGTTTACTCGGTAACTTAGTTTTGTACTCCCCAATCCCTTGTTTTCCTTGCTTGTTTAAGGCAGCATGAATAGAAAATGTTTTCTCTAGGGGCTTGGAAAGGCCAAAAGGAAAGACAGCACTACAGCGACTGGATGAGATTGTATAGAATTCATTCAGGCTATTAGGTCTTATGAGCAGTAGACAAAAAATCTGCAAACATAAGTGAGATTCATGTTTTTCATGTTTAAACACTTTGGCCTATTCAGGTAAACTGAGATGCAATAAGTTGACTCAAGAAATGCAAAGAAGGACGGCATTCAGATGGATTAGCTGGAAAAGCCTGTGCAAACTGTAGTTGATGTTGACAAGTGAACTATTGAGTCTGTGTTTTATTGAATTTTGTTCAGTTAAATAATGTATGAAAGTGACAGAAGGAAATGTATTAAACTTATACATATGGATGTTACAGTCATGCATGAACATTTTGGACATAAAAAGCTACTTAATCATTTTTCTCAGATAATAATGTTTGATGTTGTTCTCAGAAGTACTTTAAATATAAGCAGATAGTATTAATAAAGTGATGGAATTGAATTTTAACTGGAATTTTAGTTAAGTTCATGAATATTCATCTGGATAACTTCTGCCTCTGGACTAGACATCCATGATTTTCAATGCCAGCATAGCATGACTGTAGTCCTGAGTAGTCAATTAAAACCTTATTATTCATAACAATAGATGAACAAACCAAGACCTCCTACATGGATACAAGTCTATATTGTTGTAAGAGACATTCAATTTCATGTAGACAAAATTGGAAGTTTCTGAACTGTAATTATGCTTTTGCAATGTGTTATAATTGGACAAATAAGGTTGAAAATGCTTTTCCTTTTATATTCTGTAGAACAGTGGTGAGTGAGATATGCTAAAAATACATGAAATCAATTTCTCTTGCTTATTTCACATGGCATTTTATGTTCCATTGCACATTTATAATTAGACTTTGTGAGTATGCAAATGGTACAATGAGGGACAAAATGTTACATTTTTAAAAACACATTATTATAGTAATGTTTAAAAACTTTTTAAAAAATCTATATTCCTACATGTCATTATCAGTGAGTGAATTGTGGGTGTTTCAGAAAATGGAGGAAAAATGCAAAATCCATTCATTGTACAAAGATTATAAAGGACTTTACATTTGCTTAATCCTTGTTTAAGGATTTGCAAATTCGCTCTGTATTTTATCTCACTGGTGAGGTATTTCTTCATTGAAAGAAAAAAGTTTTGCCATTGGCTTCAGCAGAAGCCAGAATTTTTCCCCATGAAGAGCAGAGCATTGCAGATATTTCACTTATTTTCTCAATAGGGTGCTTACTGTAAGGTATTAGAGAACTTTCTCCAGGTCTGTACTCAAATAAATTTCACCCCATCAGTATTGAACATCATAATGACATTCTGGGTTCCAGCAACTAAATTCTGCTTTAAGGATTGAGTGAATACATTCAAGTAACAGGAATTTAAAAATGCTGTGACTGTGTTTTGGAATCCATTTCAAACACAGATGGACTCACTTCTCTTTTCAGATTCAGCCCAACTCCCCTTATCTGGCTGAGTGGTCCCACCTACCGGGAAATTTCCACAGGGATTCATATGAATTGTGAGTGTCCTGTCTTGTCTCTCATATGGTTTTTATGTGGGTGGTGCTACTTAGTGTGAATCTCATTACTCACCAGCTGGCACCTGAATAGAAATGCTAAGAAACACCAACATACATGTCAAAACAGGTTTTGGTTTAAGATGCATGTAAATTAGTAATACTTTTTACCTGAAGAGAGTGTCGTCTTGAGGCATATTGTTTTACAATTGAAAAGGTTATATTTTGTGTTTCTGCATACATAGCACAGAACAGTTGCCTCTAACAAGCTAATTTGAAAGCTTAGCTAAATACAATTAGATTGTAGCTTTCATGGTAATGAACTGTGCTTTGCTGTGAGACTACTCTTTTCCTTATCCTGAGATAGAGAATAATGTATGCTTGAACTTAAGGAAATCCTTTACAGTGTGGTCAGTAGTCACGGTTCACTTAATCCAACTTAAATTAAAGTGAGGGTTGGAAGGGCTTCTACATTGATTGTATAGAAAGCTAAAATGTAAACAAATTATTAAAAGGAGCATTTGCTTATTAAGTAGCGGTGGTCTGAAACCCAGCATCACCTGCCCTGAATGGTTGGTTTAGTTTCAAAGTTACAGATTATGGAGATTATTTTAAAATTCGGGCAATAAAATAAAGGTTAGAATATTTGTTGCACTTTCTCCCTTCTTTCAGTAGCTCATTATCAAAGTGCTCCTGACAGAAGCAGCTTTTTCGTTAGGTTCTATGAATATACCTCCTTTAAGAGAGACATTTTCAGTCTTGAAAGGCAGAGAAAAAATTTAAAAGAATTAGATCTCAGAAAGAGCTTAATACCCCTGCTAACTCTGCATACCATAAAGCATAAAACTGATACTTCACTTCAACTATTTGTTAGTGTTTCTATTGCAACAGCATCTCTAGAGTGTCTGATCAGCTGTTCCTCTGGGCTAGACATTGTACCCCATTGTACAATACAATCCTTCCTCCAGCAGCTTGTGATCTTATGATCTAAGGGCCTACTCTTGCAATGGATCCCAGTACCCAAATGGAGCACAGAAAAGCCCAAAGAAAAGCCCATAATATCCGAACTCATAGACCTTTTAATTCCAGAATTGTAGAAGCAATAAGCAGTGCTAGCAGCAATAGGGAAGAAAAATTTCAAGCTCCTTTTGTTAGTTCCTAACAAGGACCCCATTCAGCAGTGCCTAGTGTGCCAACTAGCAGACTAGGTCACAGTACTTTATGCAATTTCATTATAAGCCCTGCTATTGAGAAATTTATAAGACTGCTATAAAACTTCACTCAAGGCTGATCAGTGCCAAAGAACATTCCTTTTCCACTCAAAAATAACATGTGGCTACTGTTGATAAATGATAGGGTTGCAAAAGTGGAGACAGAGAGAAATTTGCAAAGGCATAAATTGGTGTTTGACACTCATTCTCTCTTTCTTGGAATAGCAGCCAATAAATTCAAAACAAGGAGAAGAAAAAACTTTTACACAATTCCTGTGTAATGAAACATAAATTTTGATTAATAGGAGGAAGTAACAATGGAAATTTTTCTCCATAATTCCCCCCTTGCCCCCAGACAGGAAATTCTGATCCAACTCTGTCTTTCTAAACTTGTAATTAGATTTTGGATCATGCTCTTTTTGTGATTGAAACTTTAAAAGGACAAGTTCGTTAGAGTTTCAAAATTATCTTCTATAACTTTTCCTTCATGTAATTTTATACCTGCCCATATTGTCATTTTAACAACTTCCTGCTGTGATAAATTGTAATGACTATCTGCCCATGATCACCTGTCAGCTATAAAATATTGCAATATACATTTTGAAATTGGACAAATTAATCTTTACGTGATAGACTTTTTCACTGTCTTATTTTCTTACACACCTCTGTAATATTTCTTCTTCTAAATTTGCCTGCCTTTTAATTAATAAAATTAAATAAAAAGAGTTAGACAAGGGAAATTAAATTTGAAGTTGCCAAAGGACAAAAAGTTTGAGCAATATGCACAAAAAGCGTGGCAAATCAGAGTTCTTCTTGCACCTCTATTCTTCAAGCATTTACAGATAATATGGGTTATAAAATCTGCTAATTTATTTCTGTTTTAGAATGAATAGTGAGTATTCATGGCATTTTCAAGTATATATTATCTGGATATGTTTTCTCATTTCCATCAACACTCTGATTTCTAGAAAGGTGCAGTTGGTCCTCACTGACTTGGGTATAACAGTCTCCCTGTAAGCATTCTGCCTCCTCTCCAAAAACAAATTAGTCATGTGCTTTTGCAGTATGTTCTTAACCCAGACACATGAAAAAAAATGGTAGCTACCCATGAGAACACAAGGAAAAGGTGGTGTTTAGGAAAAGGTGTTTCTGACTATTAGTCTAAAATGAACAGCTGAGCAATACCCCTGTTAAGAACTCTGCTGGTTGTAACTTCCTTTCTTTTCTCTGGTGTTTCAACTCTCTGTGATGGAAGATGAAGAGAATGCTGCTTGTGGGAGGCAATTTAGTAAAAAGGAATGAATGGAGAACAAATATCACTAGTAAAGTGATAAGTGACAGTAAGTTCTTGCAACATAACTAGAGAATGGGATGCTCGGACAAATTACCTGCAACCTTCTGGGCCCTTAGGTTTTGTTGAAAGAGACTGACTTATAGGGTACAGAACATCTACCTTCTCCCTCTAAAATTCTCTGACATTCAAAGAGAAGATTCCATAGAGTTGCTTCTGGAGAATACATAAATTATGTCTAGATAAGTAAAATTTCTTAAAACATCTTCTAGTTGGATTAAGCAGGTCAAATTGAGAATTAAAAACAGCCTTTTACCTCCTATTGCAAAGGACAGTTTATACAAAATTCCTAATTAATTTTAGGAAAGAACAAAAGGCCTGTTAGAAATGTGAGGTTATCTTATCTCATTTAGAAATGTGTTATCTCACTGTTCTCAGAAATATATTGCTATATATAAGGAATAAAAGAGCAATAACACTTTTAGATTTTCCTATACTTATCATTCATCATTTCATACATAGATTTATATGTATTAAAAAGTATTATATGTGCTGTGTGTAGAGGTGTTTTGTTGTGATGTGGAAAACCTGCTTTTCATATTAGCAAATGTGGCAGGAATTTTTTTTCCCATATGTGATATGGCACTGAAATATTAGGAGTATGATTTTGCAGGAGAATACCAGTTTTAAATATATTACATGTTTAAAATCCCAACTGAACATAATATAACTTTACTAGCTCATTTCTCCTGAGGCATCAACACCATTTATCACTAGTACTTCCATCTGGCATGTCTGAACTATCATGATCAGAATTTTATGGGGAAATGAAAGCATTCAATATGGTCTCTCTTCTCTAGCGCTCTTAGGTCAGATACCATACTACTGCAGGGAGCAAAGATGCGTTTTTATCACACACTTGAGAGACATCTATTTGACATACTTTATATTTTCCTACGCCAAGACCAGCCAAGATTTTCCTTATTTGCACTGACCTGGCATGGGGTCATTTGCTATAATAACAATATAAAATTAATTTCAATGGTTTTTTATACTGCAGTGTTAAAGATTTGACACATGCAGGCAAACATTTGGGAGCTGAAACCCAAACTCTAGTCTTTTATTTGCAAATTTTAAAAAGGCAATGGAGTCTCTTGGCCAATATTTTGTCCCCAAGAAAAGGCTGCATGTGGTTTTCCTAGCTGAGGTCTTTCTGAAGAGGTGGTAACTGCTCTTATTTTCTCATGGAGGATTAATTGAATGTTATACAGTAACTTGATTAAGTGCTTCTTGTAGTTTGAGTTTAAAACTTGAATTTCATTGAGTAAAAATACTTGGCTGTTCCTTTTCACACCACAAAATCATGAGTCTCTGTTGATTTCTAAACCTCCGTTAACCATCATGTGAAAAGCAGCGTTAGCACAAATATGTTTTATCATCAGACCCTTGACGGCCATTTCTGATAATTTTAAGATGGAGAAGGAGTTATGAAACAAAATTTTAGTCTATAACTCCTCATAGATCACTGCACAATCCTTAAATTCTTTAGACCTTTTCCTAATAATGTATACCTACTTACATAATTTCAGACTCAATTTTTCAGTGCAACATTAAAATAAATACATTATTTTTATTAATATTATATAAAGCATGAAAAAATACAGGTAAATTTAATGTAACAGGATGTAGTGTAGCTTGCTTGGAGGTTTTGGCTAAATTTTGTTCCTAGCATTGTCTTTTATTGCTTCATGTGTTTTGTTGGTAGGAAATTATTACATTAAGGCAAAGGATCTTCTGAAATTTGTAATTTATATAGTCACCCTTATCTCTCAAATTTCCCTTTCACTCTTTTTTAGTATCACAACTGAACCAAGTCCTGTCATCATCTGCTGCAAAAGGGCTGATCAGGTATGTCTTGCACAGGATTGTGGTATTTATTTTACTTATGTAAGCATGGAATATGTCAACTAAAAGCAGCTCTTCTTTACATAAAAGAAGAGCTGCTTTTAGTTGACATATTCCATACATAAATCCAGGTCCATGTTATATTAGTGGGTAGCTAATACCAAGCTGGGGCCTGAACTCAAACACCAGCTCCATAATTGCGCTCTAATCTACCAGAAAACCCAGATGTATATACAAGGAAGACTGGTGATTATTCTAAATTCCTTGTCTCTACTGTGAAACCTGACTTAGGCATTCCATTTGAGGGGTTTGAGCAGAGGAAGAACCTCTCTCATCCCAGGTTAGCACTTGTGGGAAGCAGGAAAACCATTCCAAACCTACAAGTTCTCTGCTGCAAGTGACCTCTCAGCTGCATTCCAGTCCTCTGGGTGGCGCCACATGAGTGACTCCACTCCTGCCTTATGATATTCTTACTGGCAGAAAGGAATCCCAAAGTGTGACTCCACTGTCAGTGGAAGCATCCAGGGGACCAGGAGCCTGAAGTAAACCACTACACATCCCACCTGTCCAGTGCAGACCAGTCACTTAGATGAGAAATCCAGTTAGGAAAACTTCCCTTTGAAAGGCAAAGATTGGAGATGGCTTTGAAAAATCTCATGTGTCAATCAAGCGCTTAGTGTTGTGTTCAATAGCACACAGGTGACATACCAACCTTGAGGAGAAAATGACAATCATGAAGAACTAAAATCTGTTTAGAACTCTAAATTCAGCTGTGTTCATTCAGCTGGTTCTCTAATACAGACATTTAGTTTATTTTTGGATAATAGGTAATTCCAGAAGAGAACAAAACTGAAAGACCCTTACTGTTATTATGACTTCTGTTAATAGAGTGAAAATTGCTTCCTGTATATTAGCATTATAATACCAAATACAAATATATTTACATTATCACAACTATTCTGCACAATTTTTTAAAGCATCCATATCTGTTAATACTGAAAGAGCTGAATAACTTACTGCCTAGCCATTAATACTTCCAAATAGCTTTTCTCATTCTCTGGAAACATACATTTCAGTATCTGTTGAAGGAATTAAAATTAGCTTTGGAGAACTAAATCTAACTGACTAGGATAGCAAAAAGTCCTGAAGGAATGATTCTCCACAGATTAGCAAAATACTGTTAGAAACTTCTAGAAAATAACTAATCACCGAGGGTTTTCTCTAGCTTCACATATGCTTTTATACTCTTCCCAAGGGATAAACATGTTTTATATGCTCTCTAAAGGGAAGAAGGAATGGCTTGACTTATCTATATTTGTTTTTTTTTTAAGTCTCAGGCTTGGAGTCCTTTGAACTGTCAAACAAAAATGAAAATTCTAAAAATCAGAAATCAGAGCTCCTAAATTTCTAGCATTCCATACAAAAACAGGTCTCTGTGCAACAACCTGCAACATAACTGTCAGAGGTCCTGAAAGGCCTTAGGCATTCAATCAAAAACAGACACTAAAGTTAAAGAAAACCTGGAATTCATCACAAGTATATCCTATTTGACAAGAAAATATTAGTGTAATATTGTATATGAAACAGTAATTAATCAATAGAATAATTATAACTTATGTATTTATTTTTTTCCCAATAGTTTTATGTGACTTACATGCAGTAATCATTTTGCTGTGAATGATGGTTTTGAGCTACCATCTCCCTGAAGGCTTTCAAAGTTTTATTTGAAATGTCTTTATCATCCTCCAAGCATATTTATAGAATTTGCATTTTCTTTCGTTTGTTTGGGATTTTTTAGACACAAATAAGTAATACAATGAGAAAAACTATGCAAATTATCACAGAATAGTGTGTATATTTTAGAGAAAAGTGCTTGTATGTTAAAATCTTTTGTTTAATCTCAGTTCATGTACCACTTGCCTAATATATAAGCTACTAGACACTGACCTGGGCCCGTTTCTGTATATCCCATGTCCTCAGGCAGAACTGAAATGTCAGTTGATGATTGGTGCACTATTACAGCTTTTGACTGGATGGAAATGGAAGGTGTCTACAAATCTACCTGTTAAAATGCCATTAGAGATTACACCAGCAGTGTAACTTGGGGTTTTGCTATCCTTAGGTTGGCAATTACATGTCACATTAAAGACATTTATTAATCCAAATTTCAAATACCTATCAAGTTACATACTTTAACACAGGAGCATCAACAAGAACTTATTTTCACTATTTCATGGTATCTAACCAATGCCCTTATATTGCAGAAAATGTGCACAAACAAAATGAGACAAGCTAAGCAAACTCCTCAAAATCTAGGACATGGCATTCACCTTCCATGCATGTGCAGTCTTTCATATAAGCCCAAATGGAATCCATTGTGTCATCACAGTTCAATGAGGCTAGAGAAAGCAGACGTGTTAGCATCACTGAACTGTCAAAAAGCAGACCTTCTTGTGAGTGCTGAGGTTGAAGCACAGAAGGGAAAATTTTGCACGGGATGACCAGGTTTGCCTAGTAGAGACATACTTGAGATGTGGGCCATAAGTGTCTCTGGCACCACAGCTTAAAGAACATTTTCTCCAGCACATTCAGGGCTCAGCATTTCCTATATTTTTATCAGGTTTTAGAGCAGTATGTGGTAGATAGATAGTACAGGAGAGGAACCGCCTCTGAATTCAGTGAAAGCAGGATTGTGCCCATCACTTCATTTAAAAAGTTTATTTTTTTTTTAAATACAGGCAGTATCAATACTACAGATTGTAATTCTCTGTTTTAAAACATCTTGCAGCACCTAACACACAGAGCTGTCAAAGTGTCAGTAACAAAATGTCACTGTGTACCTGCACTTCAAGATCTTTTTATTGGGCTCCTCACTCAGTGAAGGTAATAGCTTATTATTAAAGTGTATTTGGAAAAACAAATCAAAACACAGGATTGTTTGTAGATGCAAGGTTCTTCCTAATTAATGCACTGGGACATTTCCCACAGCAAGGCGCTATAACTCTCTCTATTACCATGAACATACTTTGGATTTCATTTATTGGAAGAACCTTCAGCTAATAAAAAGTAATTATTTAGAGAGTTTGAACCTAGGTGGTTCTTCAGAGCTTTTCCCTGTGAAATGATAATGTTATTATTTTCTTGCTTTCATTCTTTGTTCACTTTATGTAAAATACAAGTAAAACATCTATACAGCGAGATTACATGGTTCTGTCTTTTCTGAATAAACACCTGTCCCACAAATGACCTTACTTCAAGAAATGTGAAATACTTTTCTTGCAAAGCAAAGTCAATATCTGCAAAAACTGTTGCAAATGAATTTTCCAAAATAATCTGAGTCTCTGTGTAAATAATGATAATGTCAGCAAACCATTGTGAAATTTAGAGTGTATCAGGCACAGCATTGCCAGCTGGTCAAGGGAGCTGATTGCTCTGCTGTGCTCTGTGCTGGCACAGCCTCACCTTGAGTCCTGTGTGCCACAGTACAGGAAAGACATAAAGCTGTTGGAGAGTTCGGAGGGGACAGTGAGGATGGTGGAAGGCCTGGAGGTGAAGCTGTATGAGCAGCAGCTGAGGTCACCTGGTGTGTTCAGGCTGCAGAAGAGGAGACAGAGGGGAGACATCACTGCAGTTACAACTTCCTCATGAGGGGAAGAGGAAGGGCAGGCACTGGTCTCTGCTCTGTGGTGACCAGTGATAAGACCCAAGGAAATGGTGTGATGCTGGGTCAGGGGAGGAGCAGTTTGGATATCAGGAAGAGGTTTTACACCTAGAGGATGGTTGGGCACTGGAACAGGCTTCCCAGGAAAGTGGTCACAGTATCAAGTGTTTGGAAAATGCTCTCAGGAACATGTTGTGATTCTTAGGGTGCTGCTGTGCAGGAGCAGGAGTTGGACTCAATGATCCTTGAGAGTCCCTTAAAACTCAGCGCATTCTGTGATTCTATGATTCATGATGACAATGCTGTTTTAGTGAAAAGTAAGAAAACGGTTCAATACTCTTTATGGTGTCTCTATAAGAAAATGAAAGTCTGATTTTGAAAGTCAATTCTTAAAAGCACTGAACAATGCAGACCAGTTTTCTGTAGTTTCATTCACCTGGTTTCTGTTCTTGCAAACTTCTCCAATTCAGATAACATTTCCCATATTTGCTGCAGTTAATGTGTCTTCTGAAGTTGGATATGTATTCAACTATTCCCATCTACTTCATAAAGCATCCAATTAAGGCTATATCTCATTTTTAAAATTCATCAATTCTTTGAAAGAATTTTGAACCTCTAGGAATCAGTAAATGTAGCAAAAAAAATTTGGTGCATTACCATCACACGGAGAAAATAATGTCAGATATGACAATTTGGACTAATTTAATTTCACCTTTTATAGAATCTTTTATAAAATGCTATTCCATGATTGCTTCCACTTAAGTCTGCTCTAACGTGACTCCTTTTCTCTCCTTCCCTATCTTCGTTTTTTGCTGCTGCTTCTCACCTCCTTTCAGATTTCTACCGCTGAGTTTTTCTGGGTTTCTGTTGAAATATTTGGTTTTCAAGATCTTTTGAATTAAAAACTGCTATGCTGTATCTTGCTGTATGAATACTTACCATGGAGATAGATTAGTGCATATTTGCAATATTATTAGATCATCATTTAACTACAGTGCTGGGACTTTTTGGCATAATTTATGTAAGACAATTCTTTATCTAATGTACTTAACAAACTGTTACTTAATTGGCAGGTCTTGGAGGCTTTACTTACAAATCTGTATGTTATCCATATCTTCAGTAGTGAAGACAAACTAACAAACAAGATCGTGTAGTTAAATGGCTAAAAACTGTAAAGTAAAACAGTAGGTAGTGCCTTGCTGTTTCTTTAACTATGTAGGAATGCAGAGAGTGTTAGAACTGTGAAAATCCATGGATTTAATTATTTGTGGAACTGTTAAACAGTCTTGAAGATGAGTTATAGATTTTGTCCTGGAAAAGGTATGATCCTGAAAACTAGAAATAAACTAGACATAAACCTAGAAAAGCTGACATGAATTTTAAACAGCTAAGTGAAAGTAATACTCTTAAAGGCCAACATGGAAGAATAATTATTCATGTTGCTCAGTTCATCATTTAATATATTTGTGTAGTTAGAGTGCAAATAGATTTGCATCTTTTAAATAATGACCATAGATTGACACCTTATCTATCCAGTAGCAGAAATAACATTCTTTTTGGTTTTTACAGGCCTAGATCTATGACCTTGCTTAGAATTGTGGAGTACCAAACTGGGAATCTAATAGCTTTATCTTCAAAGATTTAAAATATGAAAAAGAGCTCTGTATAAATCCATGCTAAGTTTTACAGAGACACTGGAACTACTTTGCGGAAATGATGAAGATAAACCATGAGTCCTGAGCATGACACGGACACAGCAGTATGAAAATGCAAAGAAAGTAACTTGTGTGAAAGAAAATAATAGGGAAAAGAATCCATTAGAGAAAAAATTAAAGAAATAGGGAAGAAAAAACTCCTATAAACTACAGAATATCTTCACTATGCACAGGTCAAGAGTATTCTACTTAACAGAAACCAAGTGGGTTTTGATGTACACTATGTACTTAATATTTTTTAGTCTCATAAAAGAGACCAAGTATAAACATATGCTGCAAAAGTTTGAGAAGTATTGCACGACACATATCAATCCAAATTTTTATATATCTCAAAAATTTTAATAATTTTAATTGTGTGCTGAGACCTTGCTATTTCTTTCCTAGTTCTGGTTGCATAAGTAACACTCAGAATGTTGAACATTGAGTATGTGGTTTGCAGAAAAGCATGGTTGTTCTACTGTCACAACCCAACAGTGAAAAAAGCCTCAAAGTAATAAAAGAATGATTGGACAAAGTTGTATCATCAGAGTGAGTTGAATTTGACATTGCTAATTTATAGGGCAACAGCAACCAAATGTGTAAATCAATGTTTACAGAATTTTTATGGCAAAATGGAGTTTCAATGCCTGTGATCGATGCTGATGTTAGAGAAACTGAGAAATTATAGACACATTAAAACTAAAGCTGGAGATGAAAAAATTCCCTGAATTCACTTTTGCTTAGTGACAAGACTATCAAGAATGGATTTTTTTTTTTTTTTTTTTTTTGTAGGGGTATGACACAAAGTAGTCTCTTGGAAATTGATAAGTAAAGCAATTCCTACAACAGAGAAGAAACCAACATGTTGAATTGCAAGTCATTTAGTTAGAACACTGAGAAGAAGAGAGTAGATGAATTACCAAAAAGGTAAACTATTGGTTAGAGTGGAGGATTTTAATACGCAGCTTTTATTTCCCCATCCTATTTCAGAAAAGGTCAGTGTTTCTTAGCATGCCTTTTAAGACAGCTGAGCCCCTCACCTTCACTGCCTGAAAGTGATTTTGCATCTCTTGATAGCATAAAGTATGAGTGACAGACAGCATTATGCATTTCAAAGGTTAAATGGCATTGAAAAATTCATTCAGAGGGTAGATTAAAAATATTTTGAATTGCACAGCAGAGTTCTGTAAATTGTTGTCTTCTTTACCTGATAAAAAATGACATGAAATTAAAACTCACATGCTCAACAAATGCCCTAAATGCATTAATTCCATTTAAACCTCATATTTTATGCTGGTTAGATTTTTTTCTGGTACCTTGGTTTGTATAGGGAATGTGAGCTTGAAGCCACAGAAACTCATGGATAGTTTGGAGGATAAAGGTCAAACTGATGATCAGTTCGCAGGTACATTTCTTACAGGTATGTTGGATCCAAACTGATTTTCTACTCAGAGACAAATACCATAATATATGAGATTCAAGAGCTTACTAAACCATAATAAAAGCAAAAACCCCATAAGATAGAGGTCTTCAATAGCAGCAAAGCATTCATCTCTCTGGAGGTGAGTAATCAAATTTAAGGTTGTTCCTTCCTACATTCCTGCCCACTGTAAGATGTAAAGAGTGAGAATTCAAAGTAGAACTCTCTTCTATATAGATCTCAATGAGGTTCAGGAAAGGCCAGTCACACAGGCTTCTAGAAACTGAGGCAAACTCCTAAGTTAGTGTGTTAAGTTATTTCTGCTAAGTTACTTTTACTCCCTGAATTCTCAAGAAAACAGATGAATGAGCTAATTCATGCAGTCTGCTAGAGATTTAGGTTTTGACAGAGTGCATTTACACACAGCTGTGGTGTCTCATCAAAGCCAGCCCCTGCTCTCCTGCTGCATAAACTGATCTCAGCTATATCTCTAACTTCACTCAATTCCCTATCATCTTTCTCCTCCTTTCTACCTGATACAGAGAAGTGTGATTTGTTAATTACATAATTAACACATCTTTGTAATTAACCTGGCCTTCTCTTTATCCTGACTATCCACACCATAAAGAATGATGTCAGGTGGATCAATTCACAGCAATCTTAGCTGTTTACAAGCATACAGGCAGCTTAAAACAAGTGGTATGTTAAAGGGTGTCAATAGGGAAAAAAAGGCATTTTATTAGCACCTTCTGAAGTAGAAAAAATGGCATTTCATTAGGATAATATCTATGTTGTACTCTCAAGTGTACATGAAAAGTTGAGGAGCATTTGCTGGGAAAAAAAAAAAAAACCTGGGAAGCATCCCCACTGGACAGCAATAGGGAAAAGGAAAAGATTAGTCTGAAGCACTTGCCTGCTGAAATGGTGCAGGTTTGGGGAAAATATATGCTGACTGCAAGATTTGGGTGAGGCATTAGCAATTCCCTTCTGCTTGGAGCATGTTGCTATGTGTAGGTGAGTCTCCTGGGGAAAAGGGTGATTAGGAGCAAGCAGTTTTCAAGATTCAACTGTTTGGTTTATTCTACTTGACTTAGTTAGATATTATCATGGAGGGATTTTATTTTTAATTTGTATGGTAGTGAATATAGCCAGCTTTAAAAAAAACTAGGGCTAAATCAAAAAAGAGAGTTAGGTATTGTTACAAAATAATGCCAGTGTCTTCCTTTTAAGTCATTGCCCTCCTTAGTGGAAACCAAAACCTGTGAGGGACTTTTCATTATAGAGATATATATTATAGTCATTCCCTCTCTAGAGCATACCTATCAGACCTACCTACCAGAGTAGGCTCAAAGTTTTAATTGTCTCTACTTTGGAACTCTGATGTTTTTTTGATAGTTCTCCTTTAAAAAGGAACATTAAAGACAGGGAAAGGGGGAGGGATGAACCAAACCCAGCAATTGCAATTCTGTGATATCAATTGTAGCTGATTACTGTGAGAAGTCTAGTGTGTAGTATTTACATGTCTTACCCAGTTAATGTTTCATGAAAATATATAAATAATCTTGGCACCTACAGCTTCCCTTCACAGGTAAGTTCTTTTTTTCTTTTTCTACCATAGCTGTACATATTCTTTTTTCGTTCTATTTTTAGATGCTCTAACAATTGAGTTGCTAAGTGAAGGTTCCTGATAATACTTTTCCATGCAATATTTGGAAAAATTAAGAGACCTCTAGCACGACTTTATGGGTAGCTTTACTCTGAAGGTATTCTATGAAAATTTTCAAGTGGTAAGAATCACAGGGGCAGGGGAAGAAAGAAACAATTTTTCATATGGTATTAGGTTGAGGAGGGAGGTCATATGGTCTGTCTGCTCAGCAGTGTCAGGATGGAGGTTTTATGGAAATACACCAAAAAAAACTTTCAGCTCCCGAGAACCTACAGGGATAAAGAAGTGGAGGCAGCAATGAAGTGTTCTAAGAGTGCTGAGGTAGATAAACAGGGACTTCTAGAACTATAAATTCTGACTTAAGTCTCCATCTTCTGTCTAAGTTGTGCTTCAGATGCTGAAGTCTTATTTTAAATGAGGCTACTAAAGCTTATGTAGGAGTGGTATAAATCCAAAAGAGTAATAATTCTCTGTTGTTTTGGTGCAGTGAAGAATAGACTGAGAGCTGCGTTTAAAAAGATTTTCAGAAAGATTTTTCATCTTATTTCTAGAATTTGGCCAGTGTTAAATGTAATGTCATAATTAACTCATTCTCAAATTAGGTGATTCTTCAAACTTTTTCTAAAGATAAAATTCTTTCTATTGGAAATGAAATTTCTGGAGCACCCTCTTGAGTGCAGTGCACACCGGTGATGCATGGTGTGAAGGATGCAGTCCATATGCTGCCGTGTGGCTCAAGGGGGAAAAGGTCCTCAGTGCAATGGAGTATGCTGTCAGCTCATCATGCTTTTTTTTTAATTTTAGTTTAGGTGCTCTTAAGAAAGCAAAATCCCAAGACATTTTTCACTTTATTCAGTAGCAGTAATCTGTCTTGGCCAGAGTATAAGACTGAGCTGTAGATGCTAGGTGTGGTCTTATCTGCATGTCTACAGAGGTAGATAGAATGAAAACACAGTCTCTCAGAAATCAGTTTGTATTATTCCAAACGTTACCAATTCCAGAACAAAGTGCCTTTTTGAGCCATGTCATCAGGAACAGATGTTAATGAGCCCAGACAATCAGTGTGCTGCAGGACCAGACAACCAATCTCTTGTAACTGCAGGCGATGGGCTAGCTCAAGCATGCACAGATCATGTTCTCTGTGTGGCCTTTGAAAGTGCATCTGTGTGATTCTGAAAGTGCTTCCCATCTCTAGGTACCATGGCAGGGAGAGCTGTTGTCTTGGGAGATGCTGGGGGTGTGCACCAGCTTTTAATATCAACTCCTTCCCTTGTTAGGAAGGATCTGTACCTCTGAATCCTAGCTAAGGGCAGGCTGCCTCCAGACAGGGAGAAATTGGCTTCCCAGTGTTCATCTAGGGATGCTCCCTGCCTTACAGCTCTTTTTTTGTGTTCTTCAGTCCACTCTAAATCAGCATTAGGCATTTTCATTCATACCAGCACAAACAAATGTTTATTGAGGACAGCAGGGGCCCTTCACCTGCACTACCTGATGGCTTTACAGACATCATCCAGCCCCACGGCACTCGAAAATGAGATTCTCTTGCAAAAGTTTCTTTTGCAAGAACATCACTGCTCCAAAACAAAGAGAAGCTATGACAAGTGTGGATAGTTGTGTATGTCCAAGTTAAAAAACCCTGACCGATAGACAGTGAAATATTCTGCATGTTATATCCTGGACATCAGCCAACTAAATCACCCCGATTATTCCTGACATCAGCCTCTGGGATTCCCTCTTTTCTCCTGAACTCTGTGCTCTATGAAGAATTTACAAAATAAAAAATTGCCAACTGCTATTCAAATGATAAGTGGTGCATGCTAATTACGTTTTATACGGTGATTAATTAAAAATAACCATGCAAATGTCTAATTTAAGAGTCACTCAATTCACTAAGTCTTCAGACACTGCCTAGCTGCCCTAGGCATTTGGTGGTTAGGCAATTTATTCAAGCTTTCAAAATATTCTCAAAATGTCTGAGATAATGAAGGTCCTTGAAAAAGTTCCAGCTAGCTTGGAATGTATAAACAGAGGTTTCAGAACAGTAAAATAGCACTGCATATATTTGCACTTTTGAGACAAAGTACTCTGTGTATACATAAAAATAGACCAGGAAAGGAATAATAGAGATCCTAAATAATCTGAATATTTAGCTGCACAGCACATAGCAGACTAGTTCGTAGATTATCTCAGGAGCTGAAGAAAATTAAATATAATCTTACTTATATCTAGCTTCTTTACATAGAAAGCCTTTGAGTCTCATGTAGAGAGGGTCTTTGCCTTATTTACACACATATATATAGTTTTATCAGGAGAGCTGTATCATAACTTTGATTTGGTTCAAATATACTGAACATTAATCAGTGGAGCATGCAATTTGCAGAACAGATTACAATGCCCTATCATATGGGAGAACAAAAGATACAATATGAAGAACATTTTCAGAAAGTAATGAATAACAGGAAAAAATAGGAGATATAATTTAGCATTTTTGTTAATAGGAAAAATAATATTAGTGCCTAAATTGCTTTTTTAATGATCTGGTTCCATATGACTATTTTTTGATAGCATTTTTATTTAAATTGATAAATAAATAACAAAAACAAGCAAAAAAAAAAAACAAAAACCCATGGATTTAATTTCATGTTTCTGCTTATGTAGAAAGTGGTACTGCAATGAATATTGCCACAATTCTTCCTAGAAAAAATGCTTGATGGTTGTGTATCATGCAAGAGAATTTATGCTGTTCCACAGCACCATACTCCCAAAACTTACCTTTCTGGTTTTGACTCTCTCCAATAGATACTGAAATATTTTCCACAGGGGTGAATGAGTCTTGGTTTATAACAAATGGTCTTAAAAGCACTGCACTGGAGCAGCTTCCCTCCAGTGAAGGAAAAATCAATACAGCCATCTTGAAGAAGAGAAATATGTACAGGCTTTAGCCATGCACTTCTGGGCCAGTTGAAAACTATTTATTCTCTGAAAATTTTTTGTTAAATTCTGTGTATACAAATTCATATTCAGGAATATTCTGGTATTAAACCATAGAAAAATTAGATCTCTAACTGCTGACTCTTCTCATCTATAACTGGATGTGCTTATTTTTCCATGCATAAGGGATGTACCTACTGCTCTCCAAATATTCAACTTTTCAAAAATTAATTCAGCTTTAACAGGCACTTATTTTCTGAGACTGTTCTGTTTACAGAAAGCTATAAATGGTCTTTAAAGCCTGTCTCTGCAGACACTCCTAACTGCACACACTTTACAAGCAGAAAGGTAAAATTAATTATTTGTAGTATGAATTATGAATTATTTTTACAGGTTTATAAATAGCAGCATTTCTTGCCACATACAGTGAAACATACAATAGCTCGGATTATGCAATTGAACTTTCTGCTGTTCTATAAAAGGAGTTTTAAACACAGAATAAATATTTTACTTTTGAATGTTTAAATAGTTTACTATTTAAACACTTCACATAGCTGGACAGAATCATGAATAATAGAAATGGGAAAGACTTAATGTGTTAGATTTTTTTTTATCTTTTGTTCATACAAATTGACTACTATTTATGAAAAAAAAATGTTTTGGTAAGGGTTTGTTTGTTTCAAAGGACTAGTATTTCATATGATGGAATTCAGGTTGCTTTCTACGGGCAATACCCACTCTACCTGCATCAACGCTGGATGCACGAGTCTACTGAATTCCCTCCTTGTGCATCCAGAAATTATAGTTGGTTTCTGTTATTCTGGTATATCCCCAAATTAGGGAGGTTTTCCAGGTTACTAATGATCTGCCAGTGGAGGTGTCTGGTATAGTTTGAGACTTTACTAGGTGATAGTTCAAACACTGCACTAATTACAGAGAAGTATTTAATAAACTCTGTCATCCCACAGTGTTCTCTAGTTCCAAATGAAGCTACTTCATGGAGCTACGGTTCTGGATTTTCATAAGAAGCGCATTTATTCTGTAATTTCTTTAACTTCAGATGAGATGCCAGAATATATATTTATAGCTTTCTCCAGATTTGCAAATACAGCTCAGACCCAGTGTTTGGACTATTGATCAAAAACTCGTTTCTGGAGTGGCTGTTTTTTCCAATGTAGATTACTTATATAAAAATATCCTAGATGTCACCTGTATCTCACCACAATTAGAAGCGATTCCTTGTTTCTCCAGAACATTTACATTACAAACTAAATTAGAAAATTATTTTTAAAAAATCTATAATAAAATAATAGAAGCAAAATATAATACATATTCTCAGCAAAATAATCTTTTGCTCTCCCATTTTTGATCAAATTCCCTACTCTGAAAGTGCCCCAGATAGGTTACATCATAATATTTGTCAGATTAAGTTATGATCTTAGGTCAAAATATGTGACCATCTATTGAAAATATGCAGTGTGTAAACCAGAGTATTTCTATCATTTCTCTTTTCTCATGCATTTTTGGATAGGCACAGGAAGTTTTATTGCTTCAGTATCATAAGTGTGATTTATTTCCACTTGATATCTGGCAGATTGATTCTCAGCATGGAAATTATTTCCAGGGAAGCTCAAAAAGCCAATTGAACCATTGCTGAGAACCAACAAAGTAAGGAATAGAGTTGCTCTTTTTGGCAGAGCACTATATATTCAGCATTAATAAGGCCTGTGTCATGTTGGTCAGCAACACAAAAGATCAGGTTAGGCCACAAAGCAGTCAGTGGATCAAAAGCCATGTCTTGTCTGGCAGCTGCTCTCTCTCTGCTGTAGCAGTGACAGAAGACAGCGCCCACACTCATGCCTGTGTGGGCCAGAGTCCGGGACTTCCCTCTCTCTCCCTTCCAGGGCCTGTCCCTACACCCTGGCAGCCCCGACAGGTGTGGCTGTGGCTCCTACCAGGCTGGCTGTGGGGGCACCCAGGCTGCAGTCGGGGACAGAGTGACTGCCCTGGGCAGCCGGAGCTCCCCCTGCCCCAGCCATTGTCACCTGTGTGCGCACAGCGCTGCATTTAGCTTTCAGCGCTCTGGGATTCAACCAAGCTGCTAATTCTGATGTGCCCTAAAAATTGCTGTTAGTCAAAGCAACTGCCTGACTGTGACTGGCCTATTTTTTATTTTTCTTTTTTTAGGCAAATTTTAAAGTTAGAATGAAATAGGCTAATGGGATATCTCAATGAGCTTGCTCTCCCTTTTCTTTCAGAGTATACAAGTATTACACGTGTTAACATATAAAGAGTGTAAACAAAATAGATGTTTATATTTCAGAACATTAATGATCACTCTGTATAGTTCTTTTGTTCCATACCTTATCCTCAGAATCAGTTCAAAAGAATTTTAATGGGAAAACTGAATATAATAAATTCTGCAAAGAAAAATACCTAAACATTTTGTAAGCTCATTTACCCTTTTCACAGACCCTGTTACCATAACAACTTGAACTGTCACTATAATAATATTCTTTTATTATGAAACACAGTATTTTTTGTATGCAAAGTATTTTCATAATCTACATCTCCAAAATTAGCATTATTTAAAACATTGTCTGGAATATATTGCACAGTTTCATAGGACAGTATATGCAAGGGACAATTTTGAAAAAAAAAGAGGTGTGATTTCTATTTAAAAAAAACCAAAAAGCTTCTCCTAAGAAATAAATGAAAATTTACATACTTATATTGTGAGGACTTTTCTATCTCCCTACAAATTTATTTTTCTACTCATTTAATGTGTTGGCTTGTGAAAATCAGAAAATGTAAAGATATTTTTATAAGCTTATTTTTGCTTCTCACATGTTTCTCTTCTCACCTTTATAAGAGTGATAAGTATTACTTAAAAGCTGATAATTTCTTTTTATATATGTAAGAACCTAAGAATCAAAAAAAGTGAGTGTTTAAAAATATCTTCAATTTAAAACAAACCACCACTATAGTAAAACAGTAATATATTAATTTAATTGATGCAAACAATAGGATACATAATATTTAATATATAATTTATAAATACTAACATTTTCCCCTTTCTTATGCACTTTCTATAGGTTCTGAGAGAAAAGTCTAAATTTTCTGGATCCAAACAAGGTACTGTAAGGATATTATAATTTTCTACCAAGTTCTGTTTACTTCTCCCATTGCAGTTTCCTAATTTTTTTTCACTTGTGAAATTTTGTGTTTCTTTTTCTGTATGATGAGAGGCTGGTTCCCAGCTCTCACACTAGTTCTCCAAGGGTAGAAGACTATTCTAAAAAGAGTTTTGGCAGATAAAGCAGTTTTAAGTTAGGCTCTACAGAGCAAAGTGGTTTTTAAAAAACAAGCAAAAACATTAAAAAACCCACCTGAAACCAAACAGAACTGAAGTTTTCAGAGAGATGCTATTTTTAAGCAAGTTATTTTGAACCATTTGTATATAAGAGCCATCAGAATTCTAGTACATGTTAAAAAGAAAAGTGGATCAGGAGGTCAATAACACAAATGAGATATTTTAATTTCATCAGTTCTGATTGTATTTCTGGTATCTATTGCTAGACTCATGTTTTCCCTACATGTTGTGTCCTGCCTGAGGGCCAGTTTTTTTGAAGATGCTGTCCCCAAAGGTGAGGGGAGACCTGCTGTGTTCCCTGTGTTACTGCCCATCCCTGAAGGGCTACTCAAGCTACCCTGGGGCAGATTGGAGTGAAATAACA
The DNA here is from genome assembly GCF_028769735.1 of Zonotrichia leucophrys gambelii. Classification (NCBI taxonomy): domain Eukaryota; kingdom Metazoa; phylum Chordata; class Aves; order Passeriformes; family Passerellidae; genus Zonotrichia; species Zonotrichia leucophrys. The sequence continues at coordinate 18,440,417 of NC_088173.1, read as the reverse complement.
CTGAATGATCACTGTTTGTAAATATATATATACAGGTGGTTTTATCTTAGAGCAATTCGGTTCAGGGCTGGGGGAAGCCCATAGAACATGGAGTTCCTTGGGTTACTGTAAGTTCAGGTTTTAGGTGGAAATGCCCAAGTGCCTCCCCAAAGGGGGAGTTCTGAGCTGTCTCTTGCAGCACTGTGGATCTGTTATAAAACCATGATCATGCACAGTCCTCTGGTGAGGAACTCCAAGATCAAAAGCTTCCCTAGAAGGCCCTGTAATTAAACTGTGTTAGAAGATGGAATTTGAGACAATTTGGTGCTTGAGGCTCGGAATTTTGTAGTTGAACTGCTGGAAAACAGCCAAGTCCTGATTCAGAAGCCTTCCTTCCTAGTGTTAGGTATAACAACTGCAGAAAGGTTAGAAGCACCTTGAGAGCTGAGGCTCTGCTTGGGGAAGGATCCATGGAGACACATCAGGAACCTTCCAGTTTATTGTACTACTGGCTATGAACAGCTCTCTGAAACAATTAATTTTGCTGCAATCATGGGTACCCAGTTTTCTTCATGATCTCGGGTTGATATCAGGTTTGTAGATATTGTTGGTAAAGCAAGTTAAGTAACCTTCAGCCATGAGGACACAAATCCTACGAGAATAAAGGAGTAAGGGCTGAAAAATTCTGTCTCCTGTGTATGGGAATAATTTTCTCTGTGATGTCATGTAGAGACTGCAGGATATCTATGTTCTGGTGTAAACAGTGTTTAACAGGTGCAGCATTTCAATATGTAAGTTTTCTGGCACTGAATATCTGTTCTAGATGACATTTCCTGCTTCAGTGTGGCCAAAGCTGTATCCTCCATAATGAAGCCACTAAGCTTGTTCATTTATTTCTTGTTCATGCAGCTCCTTTCTTGGATTTTGTGTGGAAGACTGCAATCATTCATCAGACTTTCTTTGTCTGAGCAAATTTCTACTTCTCTCATTATGAATGTATTGACCTATGCATATGTAACAAGGTGAAGAATGCTGGAGGTCATTTCTGAATGCATTTTAATGCCATAATTGCAGAATCTACAAGAGTGTTTATTGTCTAGAAAGAAGGCCTATAAAGTATACAAATTATAAAGGATTTCCAAATTACATTCAGTTATTTTCTGTCCCCACATTTAGCATTTCTTTCATACTGTACAGTCTTTTAAAAAATATTCACACTTTCTGTAACTGCATTGATAAAACACCAAAAAGACTTCCAGTACTGTCTTTAGCTATTTTTCATTTTCATCTTAATATAATTATCTTATTTCTCATTGCTGTCTTGTCTGACACTATGTAATAGGTCTTTAGGACAGAGTGGAAGTTTTCAAGTAGGTATGAGACCATTTTTATTATCTCTATAAGTGTATATCTACTATATAGACACTGGCAATATTTGTGCATAGCACATTATTAGTTATATATATAGAAATTCATAGTGGACATAACACCTAGTGTCTGTTTAGTATTCTATTTCTATATAACATCTTAGATAAACTCCTGGTGCAGTACTACAGTAGCAAACTTATGGTCACAACATAGACACTCTGAAGCAGTTACACTGATAGGTCTTACTTTTAATAATGTGAAATTTCATCTTTTATATGTTGAGGGCAAAATTCAAACAGTAAGCTACTCGACTACCTTTTCTGATAAGTTCTTGTAAGAGAGGTATTAAGTCTTTAGTTTTAATGTTTACATTTGGGGGTATGCTACATTCAACAATGATTTAGGTAGTGTATTGTTGTAGTGTGTTGTTAAGTTTCTTGTGTTATTCCCCCAATTTATGTATTGTTCTCCCCTATTATGTGTAAAATGGGTTCGTTCCCCCAGTTTTTCCCGCCACTGCTAGCCTGTCAGCTAAGTTGCTATAGTAACCGCTATTCATAGTTGCCGATGTGTAATTGCTCCTCCCCTGGTTTCCCTTATAAGTGAAAGTTGTTTCTTCCCTAGGTCCAGTCAATCACTCCCTTTCTCCTCCCAGGTTTCGAGAACCTTCTCCTCTCTGGAGATGGTAGTTGGCTGGGGTCCCAGGACACCTCCTTTACCTTTTGATTATTGGTCTCCATGGAGTGTCAGTTCTGTGAAGTTCATCCCCTCACCTTTCCCGATTGGTTCCGCCTGTACCCACCCCCCCCTCCTTTATAATCCTGTTTCACCCCCTATGGAGTTACTTTTTCCCGGTTAGTTTCCCCGCGTTTGGATCCCGCAACACCTTCAATAAACCGATGTTTAACGCCCGGGAAATGGTCAGCTCCGTTCCTCTCCTGTACCAGCGGTGTACGCCAGTCTGCAGCCAGCACAGCCCGAGGCCATCAGACGCCGAAGGGTGCTGGCCAGGAATTGCAGAGGGGCGTCGGCCTTTCGCCCTCAGCTAGTCGGACTCTAAACTTCGGGCCACATATGCCCTCTTCTGCAGTGTATATTTTTAAAACATGCACTAACATATTTTTATGCCTTGAAAGGGCCTAGATCATATTCAGTGTTGGTTATTCATATCCAGAAATATTTCATTTTTGTTGTTGAAGACAATGAGAGAGTTCTTGCAACAACAAAAATTATTTACCTAATGAATTTTGGGAAAAATCAAGTTACCTCTATAAGATCAAACTCTGATACCAGTGTGAAGTCTGTACAGAACTGTTTTTTACCCCAATTTTGTCCTGTGCCCAAGTTGCTGGAATACAAAATTGTGCTTATGGTTCTGTAAGGGAAAATTTGTGTGCAGGAGCCAAAAAGCATTCCTGAGTGTAGAAGCTAGGCAGAGGTGCAACTAGCCCTAGTTTGCCACTGTATATTTATTCTGCCCCTGCAGCAATATCAAATGATCAAGGTCATGCAGAAAATCTGAAACCTTGGAGGGGTTCCAGTAGAGGGTCTGCAAAGGATGGTAAGATCTGTAAGTCAGCCTGTGCTCAGGTGTGGCTGCTCTGGATAAAACAGCATCATTCTGCTACTGGTGTAGGTGCCTGGAGCAGGGCTTAGGGCAAATGCTGTGCTGCAACCTGGTTTTTTAACCTTCATAACTCCTAAAGTTCCATGTTTAGTAAGTAGAGTGAACATTCACAAGAGAAAGTAGATTGACTTGATTTTTGAGTTCTGTCATCTGCTCATTCCCTTAACAAAGTTTGTGTGGAACAAATCTTCTAGGTTCCCCTATATTCTTCCAACTCTTATTTTGCACAAGGGATACTGTAGTAATGCTGTGTACAAGTCTGTGCTGTCCTTTCAATCTGAGGTACTAACAATGCTAATTAATTAGCTTTCTTTCCAGTCCTACTTCCTCTTCATTTGTAAGCATTCTGTAAGCCCGCCAAATCAGTCACACAGTACCTGTCAATCAGGTTGGCTTGTGTTTTCAGGGTCACTTTGGAAATTATTTTTCTTTATGTTATGAGCTTCCTAAATGCAGTCTAGGAAGTTCATAACATAACTTGTGTCACATTGGTCAGCAACACAAAAGATCAGGTTAAGACTGTGAAGCAGTCCGTGAATCAAAAGTCATGTCTTGTCTTGCACATCTTGTCTTAAGTAATTTTTTTGGGTCTAGTTTTGCTTTCTTACCATGCCCATTCACCTGCTTATAAGCAAGGCTGTATTCACTACATTCTTTACAACATGAAGGGAAAAATATGCAAATATGTTGAATTTTATAGGTAATCATAGGATTTTTCTACAAATAGAACTAAATGGTTGCACCTAAAATGAGTCCCAAATTTCAGGTTCTAAGAGTTATGTTTTATCTTGCAGTGCTAGTGGAACTAGAGACCTAGAGCACAAATTTAGTGCCAGAAAATTCCACTTAGAGTTCTGAATTTAAAAACACAGTGCGTGACTATTCAGACCTTGATATCAGGATCAGTAGTTTGAAGGCAGTAGGTGATTCCACACTGCTCAGGAAGACTTACTACTTGTCCAGGTGGTCTGTGGATGAGAAGAAAATATCCCATCACATTAAAAATATTACAATTGTGATGGTCTTGGGGCACTGGTGACAAAACCATGTGTCCTAGCTTGGTCCAGGAGAGAGTTAATTTTATTTCTAGTAGTTGGTGTGGTACTCAGTTTTGGATTTATTTTCACCTTGTTGCATTAACATTTTAATGAGGACACCCTACAATTTATTATCCAAGCTACAGTGAGAGTCATCTTCTCATAGAATTGTTTGGATTGGAAGGGACCTTAGAGATTATTTGTTCCAATGCCCCTAACACTGACAGGGACACCTTCCACTTTGCCAGGTTGCTCAAAGCCCCATCCAACCTGGCCTTCAGCATTACCAGAGATGGGGCAGCCACTTCTCTGGGCAAGTGGTTTGAGAACTTCACCACCTAACAGTGAAGGATTTCTTCCTATCTAATCTGAACCTGCCCTCTGTCAGTTTAAGGCCATTCCTCCTTGTCCTATTACTTCCTGCTAATGTCAAATGTCCCTCTCCACCTTTCTTCCCCAGGCAGAACAACCACAATTCTCTCAAACTACCTTCATATTGGAAGTATTTCTTCCCTCTTTCCTCCTGTGTTTAAAAATAACATTCTCGAATGCTAGACTAAATTACACTACAATTCTTTTCTGTATTTCCCAATAAAAATTGTAAAAAATTAGTTAAGTCACTTTAGCTATTCTTTCTTATACCAATATTAACCAGTGCAAAACACGATCAAGTTTATTCCTTTTCACAATTAATTGTATCTCAAAGTCTACAGTATATGATAATTTATTAACTTACTAACATTTTTTTCTATACAATATCCAGGTTTAGGTAACTTAAAATAACATTTGCTGAATTTAGGAAATTCAATTTCCCATGTAATAGTGCCCATAGGTGGCAAAAGATTATCTGAAACTAAAATGATGGAGAAGAACACTAAATCCTGAATCCTTTATGGCTGTATAGAAGAACTTTAGCCATCCAAGTAATGTTTTAAGGGACTAATCTCAAACAGCATGAGCTTGCCTTTGCTTTCTGAAGGCAGGGGATATTTGGAAAAAGTGAACAATCTTAAAATGCTTGTTAAGAATCAGAGATAAATCAGAGATAAATTAGAAATGCCTTAGAGTGGGATCATTGTGAGAAGGAAATAGGATGAAACTTACCTTTTTGATATTGAAATAAAAGGAAGAATTCATAAAAATATAATATACTTCAACAAATTTGGTCAAATTTAAATAATACTAAATTGGAAAGAGAGGTATAACAGTAAAATTTTGATACAAATAAGCTCTCCATTTTTCATTACTCACATCCTTGATTCCTAATGATTCCTAGCTCTATAAAATAAAATGAGTAAGTAATGACAGCTCAATTTCATGCTCTTCAGCAGTAGTAGCAGGGTCTTGCTAACAAATGAGAAGGCTTGAAGCCCAAATCATTCCAAAGTTCCCCCTGCAACAGTGATTGTACATTTGCATTACTCTTCATGTTTTCTGTTGAGAGCCAACAACCCATTCAGTGCCTTCTGAAGCACAAGTGTGTTATTTTTAAAAGATTAATGGTTCTGCAGAGTGGTAACATACATAATTAGGAAGCTTGTATTTCCACATTTAACCTAATCCAATGCCCTTCACTTCAAAGAAATGTAGAATTTGGCATTCTAATTGAGTTCTGTCAAAACATGAACCAAAAGCAATGTAGTTATAAAAGAAAGTGGAATGAAAGCAAGACTGAAATTAACTTGATCTAGTTAGAGTCAAAGGCACCTTTTCATCAAGTAAGACAGGAGAAATTATGAAGAACATTGATATAATTGTTAAATCTGGAAAAATTAGGAACAGTATCACATAAGGAAGGCTATGGCTAATGGCAGCATTTATGATAGGTACTTGAAAGGTAATGGAGCCTGCAGTGGTTAGCATGGCAATAAGCTAAAGCTAAGCCATTATATTCAAAATACTATGTAACTGTAACCAGCAGGTAGGTACCCATAAATTCTAAGATTACTGCACAGGATATTTAGAGCTGTCTGAATTGCTGTTTCTTGTTTAACTGTAAGAAATAAAAAACACAAACGCACCAGAGAGCTTCAAATGTAACTATAACTTTTCTTCATATTTGTGTTTTCTTTGATTAGTTTGGGAGACGGCTTTTATTTCCCCATTAGTGTTTTATTTTTCCCCACTGTGTCTATATCTAAATTGGTCCTGATTATATCTGAAACCAGGAATTGTAAGGGAATACAAATATGGTGTGTTGTGGTATGCAAATGCTTAGCATATTTCATCCAAAAGTTATGGCTGAAATATGGATTATAACAACTTGTTTTAAAACTTGTGTTAAACTTTTTTCTTTTACTACTATCCATCCCTGAGAGTATTTTAATGATTGAAAAGTAATTCTAAGAGTGTGAAAAAAATTTAGTTCAGGTAATAGATTTCAGAGTAGCATATGTATGTGAGGAAAAAGAACAGGGAAATCATCCTCTGCAAAACCAGGATGTAGCAAGTAAAACACAGATGTCATGGGAGGTAAAGCATCTTGCAAATTTTAGGGACAAGAATTTTGGTTTGATAAACACGCAGACAAAATTCTTAGCTAGTACTAGAAATTCCAAGAGGAACTAAAATCTTTCTAAGTAATAGTTCTTTAATAATGGGTCTTGAGTAAACTGCCAACAAGTGCAAAAGAGTATGTCATGCACTAATATAATGATATTGGAAAGATACAAAAAAGAAAATTCCTTTTGAAAAAGGTTTTCCTAGTTTTTAGGGGTGAAATAATAATCTTGGAAACATAGATGATTCGTCTCCCCTCTCCTGGTGAGTCATGTGCTCTGTCTAGGTCCGGGCTCCCCACCAGGACAAACTGAAGCCAGTCTAGCAAAGCACATGAAGATGATGAAGGTCTTGCAGCACCTTTCATATGAGGAAATGCTGAGAGAGCTGGGACTGTTCAGCCTGGAGAAAAAAGGCTCAGGCTTATCCATGTGTACCAATAGCTGATGGTGAGATGGGGAGGGAAGCAAAGGCAACAGATGGTATTTACTATTGCTTGTTTTTATGAGTACCTTTAATGGATGTTGCATGAAACAATTAGGAGTCTTGGTGAATGTATGCAGCTCAATTTAAATAATTAAATAATTACAAATATTATAAAAGTTATATAAGGTTAGACTAGGAAGAAAATATTGATTTGACTAGATTAATGGAAGTGAAAAGAGTATGGAAATCTCTTCTATGTAAAAAAATCTGCCATGGTAAAAAATATAAATTTTGCACAACCTCTTCTGCTCCTGAAATAAAATACTGGAGTGGACATAATCTTCATAAATTGAATTCTTTTTGATGTCCAGAATCTCTATAGTAAACACTGGTGAGGCATAGGAAGAGGGAAGCAAAAAAGCTGGTGAATAGTAATTATGTTTGGCAAACCTTCATAAAAGGTTTGATGATGGCAGTTATGATACAAATATCTACAGCAGTGGAAAAGTGCAATAGACCTCTGATAGTAAATATAATTAGTAAGAATTCCAGAATGGACAGTGACTATGATCTGTATCGTATGAGGGTTTTCTTTCTTTATTTTTTTTAACCAACCCTACTTACATTACTACTACATTAGTAGTTATCACAGTAATTACTCAAAGGTCTTGCCTAGTTCTTGACCCAGCCACTCCAATGACTCAATTGCAACGTACTAGAGAGCATGAGGCTGCATTGTATTATTGCTTGTTATGTGATCTTCTTTTTACTTCTCATCCAGATGTACTAGTCAAACAGTAACACTCACACTATTTTTCACTGTATCGCAGCTTCCACGTTGATGTTCTTTTCTCAGGACCACAGGTTTGGATAGCAATTCTTGATTCATGGAGGAGGTTTCCAGCTGAAATGTGCAGCCCTAAGGAGAAACAGTATGTGAATGCTTTCGTATTTTCAGCTCCTTGACTAGAGTGCTGCTTGAGACCATTAGACTTTGCTGACAGAAAAGTACTACAGTACTTTTACATCAATTCAAAAGTTTACAGAAAAGAATCAGAGCAAGGCACATAGTATTTCTTTGGCTTGCTTCCTAAGTCAAGCTCTTCCTAAATAGTATGACAATCTCTCAATGCCTTCAGTAAAACAAAAAGCAAGGAAACCTTGGAAGTCTACAGGAACACTTGTAGAATGAGCTAATATTCTTTCTGGTTATCCGTTGATGAGTATGTATGGTAAGGTGACTTGGGGATGTGCTAAAAAACTAAAGGAATAGACTGGAATGATGGTGCAATCTGAAATTCTGATACACAACAGGATTAAAATGAGATAATTTTAATATGTTACTTAGTTACTGTTATACCTTTGATTTGCTTATCAAATAACACAGAAGAGGATTTTTTTTACCATACCCACAGGAAAAACACTTGAATATGACTTGCTAAAATTGACCTTTACTTATACATAGTGACTTTTACATGACAGTATTATGATAAACTGACTCTAGCTTCAGATTACTACTCAACCCTGACCTTTGGTTATATTAGAATATTGCTTTCAACCAGACTAAATAATAATGTCTCTGTGAATGTAAGGAACTGGCAGATCCGAGATGTCAATTGCCAGCTCAATTTTCCTTTCACCTGGGATTACAGCATGTCACAGTGCTTTATTGATCTGAGAGTCATTAGAGTTCAGTGTTATAACTCTTCAGTTTTCCACACAGTGCAACACAGTGCACTGTAAAAGGCACGAAGCATGAACTGGAGCATGACCCCAGTCACTGGCCAAAAATTTTGATACTGGTCAAAATTTGGAATGTTTATTTCATCAGAAATAAGTATAGTGATTTTTTTTTTTTCTTAAATTGGAATATGCAGTCAAAATATATTTGGAAATATATTCCAAGTGATCCTTCCAAAATTATTAGTGAAGGGTATTGTGCTGGTTTAGGGTCACCCTAGTACAGGTATTTGGAATATACTGGAAAAAAAACCTGTTTGAGATTTAAACAGCTTAGTTTTGAAGTTACTGGAATGCTTCAAACAGTAACGTAGTTGCAACTACATTGCACTCCTATTTTGTATGGCATAGTAAAATATTTTGATTTCATAATTTAATGTAATATTGATTTTTATTATAATATAATGCTATTATAATTATTAATATTATGTATCATATTTCAAAGTAACTTCCTTGACAACTTTTTTATTATATGTCAGGGAAGGTGATAGATTTTGCTGATATGTTTTGATTTAGTAAAATCAGTATCCATTGTTAAAAACTGTTTAGGTAGTCAGAAAATTTTCAATCTGCTGCAAGCTAGAGTATAACAATGAATAAAAGCACCTTATTGCAACTTCCACCCAGGCTTTAGAAGAATTAATGTAATGGAATGTTGTTCAAGTGGTGCAGCAGCTTGATGTGGCCTTGCTTCTCAGATAGGGACTGAAATCAGTAGGATTCTTTCTTTGATGACTATGATTATAATCCCATAGAAAGTTGCATTACTGAAATAATAATTCATTTATGTAACACATACATGAACATTAAAGAGACTGACATACTCTTGGTGCCAGGATTCTTCTGGATGCCAAAGCACATCTCTGCTGCATTCAGGCCTCAAGCAATTTTCAAGCATAGAACAATAGAACAGTTTGTGTTGGAAAGGACCTTGAAAATCATCCAATTCCAGCCTCGTTGCCATGGGTAGGGACACCTCCTACTATACCAGGTTGCTCAGAGCTGCATCTAACCTGTCCTTGAACACTTCCAGGGATGGAGCATCCACTGATAAGGACAGCAGAACCGCACAGCGTTTTACTTACTTGATAAGGGTAGTACAACAAGCAACATTTACTCTCGTCAAGGACAGTACAACACAACGACACAGCTTTGGAGAAATAAATGAAGTATGCAACTCAGGCAAACAGAAACTATGCAAAATGTAAGCAGAATATCAGCTCAGCTCTGCAAGGCTGACAAAGCAGAAGTTTGTCAGCCTTGCTGAACAACAATATTGCAATCACCCAAAAGCAGGGGTCAAGGAACAGACACCTAAAAGGACACAGGCCATTGAAGACAGACCCCCAAAGAACCGCATAAGGACTTCTGACATATGGGTCAGACTGCTATGGTAAGGGTGTGACCATGTCAAACAAAGGCAAGGATGTGGGGTAGCTAATGAATGTGTAATCAGTGTGTATGATAAAAACTCTGTTCCAACACTTGTCACACTCAAATGGGGGAAGGATCCCCCAAGTGGCCAGCATGCTGTAATAAAGAACACTTGCCTTCTAATACTTAAAACTGTGTTAGAAAGTTTCTATCCAGCTGATTTTGGTATCCCCACAGCCTCCCTGGGCAACCTGTTCCAGTGTCACACCACCCTCACAGTAAAGAATTTCTTCTGTATATCTGACCTAAGTTTCATGTCTTTCAGTTTGAACTCATTCCTTCTTGTCCCATCAGTATAGTTCCTTGTGAAGAGTCTCTCTCTGTCTTCCTTCAGAGACTGGAAGGTTGCTATGGGGCCTCCACCAAACCTCCTTTTCTCCAGGCTGAACAACCCCAACTCTCTCAGCCCATCTTTGTAGCAAAGCACTAATCCTCTTATCAACTTCATTGCCTCTCCTGGACTTGCTCCAACTTTTCCACGTCCTACTTATGTTGGGTACTCCAGAACTGTATGAATATTCATAAAGCTGTTAGTTGTTGCATCTTACAACAGCTTGTCATATATTTCTGACCACTCTACTGCTGCATGGGCGTCTTCTCTGTCCAAATTGTTTTTAAGGTATTTGCATTCATTGAACATGAAACTAAGTGGGTAGGTATCCTATAGATATAGATATACGTATACATGTACATATACATATTTTAATGAGGTTGTTAGTGACTTCTAGAAGACATATTGTTGGATTGCTTTACTTGTTCAGTGAAATTTAGTTAACAGTGAAAAAAGAAAGAATGTCTTCATATGTTAGGAGTGCTTTTATGGTTTAATATTTTCTTCAAATGAAATACATGTTGGTGGGGGTTTTAATATTTTAGGCATTTTTTTGTGATTATTTTGAGTGTACATTTTTCCTTTCATATTCATGGTGGAAAGAAACATACTTTACAAGCTACCAAAGCAACTTAATAGGAATGGAGGTAAAATAAAAAACATTGATCCTGTCTTATAAATAGCAATTTCCTTCAAATTCACATTTGTTGAAACCTAATTTTATAATTATTATCATTGAAGCCATACTCAGGTATTGCAAATAATATTTTATACTTTGAAAAATTATGTTAAAAATTCACTGGCAGTCATTGAACCATCAAAAAGAGGTCTCCAGTCATCTTGCTTTAAAATTAGGACTGTTTACAACAGATACAGGATTTTACTAGTTTGATGGCAGCAGCAAGGTTACCTTTAAAATGTTTTCGTGCTTTCTTGAAAAAAATTCATCATGTGATGCATTGCAAACAGCCATCAGTCAGCAAAATGGTCATTGAAAAATATTCCAACAACTGTTGTTCACTTTATTTGACTGATCTGCTAAGGCCAGTATGCCAGAAGCAGTTTGTTATTCCAAGAACTCTAACTTTCATCTCACTTAAGGAAAAAAAAAAAAATTAAACAAATCAATTGTCATTCTCAGCTCTTTAGAAGACTCTGCATCTTATTTTACAAAGCAAATACTTTTTCCTATTATGATGGAGGAAATAAAAATGCAACTTCTGTCTAGAAATTACTGCTTAGCTTATTTCTATTTTATGAGCATTTCTTCCCCCTGACTGAGAGCGCAGCTTAATTGCTCAATAAAAGTGTAAGGTTTTAAGACAAAAAACCTACTATAAAATTAAATGAGATTTAAAAAATGTATGCTAAACAATGTGTCAGTTCATTGCACCAGAGCTGGTGGCCTTGAGAACTGAGAATTAGAGGGTCAGATTCATTAAAGCTGTATTATGTCAGACGAAGTTGAGGCAGCATTTTGTCCTAAGTTTACAGCATATTCAAATTCAGCAAAACAAAAATTAGTGGAACTGATCACTACTGGGGATATGAGGTCTTTATTCACAGATAACCACATCTTCCCAAATGAAAACAAAGTCAGATTGCAACAGTTTTTTGTTTGGGGATTTTGGGCTCTGTGACATTTTTCTGTGAATTTCATTTATTGGGCAGTGACAAGGTAGACAAACTGAATTCTTCCTGTGTGCTCTGCTGTTCAAAATTAATGAGAAAATGCCTAGGTTTTAAAGGTCCTGAGAAGACAATGCTGGAGATGCACCACAGGGGAAGGACTTTTGCCTGTAGCACTCTTAGAGATCCACAGAGTTGTGAATAAAGCCTGTGCCTGACAGCTGGAGGAGACGGCACTCCACAAAAACTCCCGTCAGCTATTGCCTTCTCTTCACAAGGTACTTGGTATTTCTGTGCTGGAAGAAATGCTTTAGCTTTTCTAACCTTCAAACCATAACCAGGGCATGTTTTCATACCCATTTCAGCACCCTGTCAAAACAAGAGTGGCTTTTCAGGGGCTGTGGCCAAGCAGTGGTCAAAGGGACGTGCCCAGGACTGATGTCTAGACAAGATTTTCCCTTTCTTCTGCCTGTGGAGGGGATGGACACTCCTGGTTCAGGTGACACTTTGGTGGCAGGAGGCCATGCCTCCTGGCAGGCTGTCACAGGGAGCAGACCCTGAGAAACCATTGATGAGACAGTTTGAGGTCAAGCAGAAGTTTCCAAATCACAAAACTTGGGAGTGATTGCTGTTGCGAGGTTTTTAGAATTTCTTATATAAGCCAAAGAAAATCAGAGGAAATATGATATTAAATTTTAAATTGTAAATCCTTTCCATAATCCCTGCCAGGATTAAAGAAAATTGATTAATGAAATATTATGGACATTTGTACACATAGTTGCTTTCAGTTTTTTAATATATATTTCATTGTCTGTTAAATCCTTGCATCACTAGAGAGCCTAAAATAGCTTTCTTCTAAAGCTGAAGCCAAATGGACTTCATTTTAGTAGAAATGGCATATTTTACTTACTTTTTTGCTACCTCACAGATTTCTGTCTGCCACTTATCTTTGTTCTACAGTCTAGAGAAGAAAGAATTCCGTACTAGTAAGTCCAAATTGAGTGTCAAGATCAGCTCTCTGGCCCTACCATCATTCTCAGCTAGGGAAACAGGACTTTTTCTTACAGGTTGCACCCCTGAATCTCAGTCATGTCTGTTGTCAGAGAACTATAAATATTTACAAGAATAAAGTGGCAGAATCTTTCACAGTTCTTATAATCTGTTGTTAAAATTCTGTTTTGTGGATATTTCATGAATTTATGGAATTTCTCCTTGATGAATAGTTACATCATAACACACAGCTGAGCAGAAGGTGGCTCAAATTTTGAGTCACTGATTGATTTAGGGTGAAGCATTTACCAGTGAGGAACACTTATCTGGACTTCAGTTACTCTGTTTGATGCCTCTGTTCTTCTGAGATTGATTCTGTTTCCAGATGGCCTCTGAATATTTGCAGGGATAAAAATATATGCATAAAGCATGTGGAAAAATTCCTCTTAAAGTAATGGAAAAGGAGGAAAGGATCCCACTTGGAAAAGCTCTGGGTAATGATAACTATTGTTGTTTCTCTCCAACCTTGTTGCAACCTTATAAAATGCCAGTAAGAGTAAGCTGAATTTTCAGTTCATGTTTGGAGTTCCTCTAACATATATTTTAAACCTGAAAGAAAAGAAAGAATATTTTCATTTATGGTTTTTAGAAATGGTGATTTTGAACATGGTAAAAGCAATGATCTGGTGTTGCAGTTCCAGAGCAGAGAAGTGCTGCTGATTTGCACGGGAGTTCTCAGATTGCCACTGAAAAATTTCATTTTGGATTAATCTGATGCCTTTTCTCCTTCTATGTATTATGTTTTATGTACAAAAAGGTGAAGACACTAATTTTTCTGGCTACTTCTAGTACTTCAGAAAAACCCCAAAACATCCTTCTTGTTTTGTTTTAGAATCTGGCGCCTTTCCTTCAAAAAAAAAAGAAGTCCTGGTATCCGGACACTGCATATTACAAACCTTATGTGCATGTTGAAACTATTATGTCCATTTTTAGGACTATATGCTTTTGATTTTCTACACATATATATATTTCTTTGTCAGACCCTTGCATCACTGAAGAACCTAAAATACCTTCAGATCTGTGTAGGCCAAATATTTTCCTTCTCTGTTTAACAGTCCCTAGTTGGATCAGGGGCTTTTAATAGCTCTTGATAATTGATTATATACAAAGACATAAACTATGTTTGACACTGGGATTGTAGCCACGTATTTATTTTTGTTTAATTTTCCATTATTTTTTTACATATTTTTGTGAGTCAGATTAGTCAAATATTTATCAGTGTAACAAGATATGATTGTACTATAGGCATCTGACTGAGAGGTGTATTCTTTCCTGCGAAGAACCTTTATTAAGAAATACTCTATGATTCTTTGAATAAATTAATCATTCAGAATTTCAAATGTTCTTTAAATAATATTTGATTAACTCAGTGTATTACCAAAGAATTCTTTCACCTTCTTTGATATTCCCAAGACTTTTGATTTCTTGGCACACCCAGAAAGCTTCACCACAAGTGATCAAGGTTGGGAATGACTTAAAACATTGTGGGAATTACCTTCTATTCTGATAAAATCATATGGTAAGTGATGCACTCATTCATTTTGAATAAACTTTCAATATTTGAAGTTAGTTGGCACTGATTCTTCCTCAATGTCATTTTCTGAAGCGGCCTCAGTACTCAGTCTGAACCACTTTGCCATGCTTTTTGCTGCATAAATTATTAAGTTTTACTTTGATTTTTTATTTCATTTTAGAAAATATCAATCATCAGTTGGAAGGAACCCTACTGTTCTTCAGTCTGGGGCACTCAGCAGCGAAGAAGCAAAGAAACTTTTTTATTTTGCTCTGCCAAGACTGGGTCAGTTAATGAAGCAAAGTATTGAAGAGCTATCCACCTTCACCCTAGAGCAGAAAGAAATAATCCTTTGTTCTCGGCTGTTGTATTTTATGTAATTAGGATATATTTTTTCAATCATTCTGGGTGCATTCAAGTTGTAAGTGGCTCAGGATGCACGCAGTGAATTATTATACTGTTGGCCTATACTGGAAGCTTTATGAGCTGTTCTGCATCCTGATTTGTTAGAGAAAGATGAAACCCCATAAAAGTCAAGCTGAAAGCTACAAAAAACATTACTGCTTTGTTTTTCCTATTTATGAAGCACTGAACTGTAGAGTACTCTAATGATAGCTTGTATTAATTTTAACAAACTTGAAAATCTTGCTGACTAGTCTAACATTTAGGTCCTTTTTCATTCTCTTTCTCACCAACCTTTAGCTTTTTGCCGGAGGCACCACATTTGTTATTGTTAGCGTAAGCAGATAATTACAAACAGTTGTAAAATGAAACACCACCACTGGTAAAGCTGAGAGGCTTTTAAAAGTTTCATCCCATTCAGCTACAGAAAAATCAATTTAAATTAAAATATATGGATTGTGAACATAGCAGTTTTATTAAAACAAAATATTTTTGTTTGTTTGTTTTGCTTTTTAAATAGCTTCAGTTTGGTTAGAAAATATAGAAAACGTTCTGTTTCCTAAAACTAGCGTTTTCTGGTTCTTGTTTTCTACTTACACCTGAATGGTAGAATTTACCTTCCGAAACTACCTATGGGATTTGGGGGGAAAAAAGTATTCCCTCTTCTCACAGATTGGTTTTTAACTAAAGGTTAAACGGTGTAGCAGTTGAATCTCAGGTGATCCTGAGCTGTCTGTTGGAGGTGAAGCCCTTTTGTAAGCAGGGCTGTATTTTGCAATGGCACGGGGGATGTGCTGTAGCGGGGGTAGGTTAAAATGCCTGGTGTGTTGTAGTGAAGACCTGAAGAAGAGAATACTAAAGAGGAAATAATCAGTGTTAAGAGAATAGCACGGGTACAGCAAGTGCCTCCTCATCAGGTAAGTTTAGGACATGAAAAAAACAACTGTTGGTTCATTTGAAACCATAACCTGCAGCTGCATCTACTGATGCTGCTTCAAACTTTATTTATGTCCAGGCAGGATATATTTTATATATGTCCTGCAAACATTACAGCTCTTAATGCTTTCTTTGGCCTTTGTTCTGTATCCCATTATCCTATGTGAAATCCATCTTGGGAGCAGACATTGGGCACAACATTACATGAGGCTCAATGAAGTTGTTATAGTAAAATTTAATGGGATGTGGACTATGTGCTGGCCCTTTTCCAAGGATGAATTTTACCTTTTTTTGCTTGAATTCCTGATTTCTTCCTTTGTGAAAGCTCCTCTATTTCTGTTAAGGTCTCCTTATGCTCCTTAGAAATTAATACGTATTTTAGTTCTTTATTAAAAATGTGACAAGAATACTAGCAACAAGGTAATGTCTTTTCTATTCTTTTATCTTACAGAATACAGAGACTACTTACAGAAAAGGAAAAAGAAGGAAATACAAATTCACTGGCACTTCATAAATATTATTGGTAAATCATATCCTCAAAATCATATTTCTTCTTTGTTTTTTTCCTGTCCCATTTTAAGATCAGCACATGCCCCAAGGGGCCTTGAAAAAATTGGAAATATGTTATGACCACTTTTTTTTTTATTTCCATGCTGCACAAAAGAGTAATCAATATTGCAGCACTGTAGTTCTTTGATCCCCTGACTTTATTATGCATGGAGAATGTATATTGTATGCACCGGTGTTTACTAAGCTTGTCTTCATGTGATTCTTGATAAAACTAAGAACAATGTCTTAAATCAGGAAATGAGGATATATTTTATAGTAATCATTTTCTAAACATTAAGTTATGGAATTTACTTTTAGAGTCCGCCTAGCACTGACCTTTCAATATTTTTGTGTTATAATTTAATAATTTGCTGTCTTTTTCAACTGTGGTAGTAATTTTAATGGGGTTTTTTCACACAATAAGTGTGTATGCAAGTATTTATGCATATTCGGTTCTCTGTATGCTTCATGGAGGTCACATATTCAAGGAGAGCAGATAGTTCAGGAAAAAATTCCTACAAATATACACATGCACTCAAGAACAAATTATTTATGACACAGTTTTTTCTGATAGAAGCAGAAATCAAGTATATTGAGTGAAAGGGAAAATTTTAGGCTAAAGAAAAAATACTTCAGTTGTTGTCCTTGCATTAGGAGGATAAACAGTAACCATATGCACTTTTACAGGGTTAATAAAATAGTGTAGTGTTAGAACTGTGTAAGCAAATGTGAATTGCAAAATAGGAATAAAGCATATGGCAAAATGGTTGAATATCTTATTGCTGGAATTGTAAACTGATTTTACTTTAGGTCAGTTATTGATATTCCCCAGAACTCAAACCATAGCTTCAAGAATCCTTCTTCAGCAATATTCTGCATTTGTCTCATAAATGGTGTACTGTTAATTTTTTAAAAGGAAAAATTAGGTTTAAGTTAAAAAAAAAAATCCCTTGCATTTTCAAAGTAGTTTTAAGAGGCAAAAACAAAAACAAAGTGCTTTATATCAAGCTAAATGAATGACTGAAAGAAGAGAAGGTTTGTGCTTTCCAACTTCTTTCTTATGTCACAGCTTCAAAATGTGATTAACTGGTTGTTACACTGTGTAATAAATATGCTTCAACTGAAGAAGTGTTCAATTGGCTGTTAACACTTTAAATTAATCAGTGTGTACCTCACAGCCAGCTAGAATTCATTTTTGTGACTGTAAAGTGCCATCTCTGTCATCTTCTACTACAACGTATATACACAGTATTCTCTACAAAACCTTTAAAATAGCTCTAAAGTGATCTCCAGGGACCATACTTGTCATGAGATAATTACTGTCCTGTGCTATATGAAACTCTTGACTGCTCTTCCTCTTCCAGGGTATCCCAGGAGAATAATCACTGTATAACAATGTCTTTTCTATTGTGATTTAATATCTTCTTATGCTGATTGACAAAGCAGTCAAAGACAAAATTAATTTATCTTGTTCCAGTAGTTTTGTGGCGCAGTTTGAAGCAAAAAGACATTGGGCAATGCTGTTCAGAGGTGTACAAATGTCCTCCTTTCTGAAACCAGGCTTCAGCTACCTACATTTAAAAAGGTATGCAACATGACATCTGGTAAGCTCATTTTTCTCAACCACTTTTTGTAAACAGGTTTAAGGTCTCCCCAGCTATTTCTTAGCTGCACAAAGCATGGCTGCTGATATGGTTATTAGATCTTTACACACCTGTGTGGTATATAGACACACAGCTGGAGAAGAGGCTGATTTTCAGCCCCTGAGCAATTCACAGTTTGTGTCACCACTGCCAGGTGGAGTTGGGTTTGTACAGGGTAACCCAGATCCCCAAATATGGGAGGAGATAAATAGGAGGAGCTGTGCAGGCTGACCTCACTGAGCAGGGAGGGGAAGGGAAATTGCTGAGGAAACCTCTGGTCATGTGTACATTTTCCTGGGAGAGTGACACAACTACTTCTCTTAGGCTCTCCACGGGATGGGATATTCATCTTGGTCAGATTAAAACCTGGAACACAAATTCTGGGGCTAAAAAGTTGCTGTTCCTGGCCACTTGCCACCAGCACTAAGGTTCAGGTTTGTACACCAATATTTCATGAAACAGTTTTCCACCTCACTCCCATCCCCGCCTCTGTGGTGCCTAGGCCCCAGAACAGCGCCTCCTCATTCAGGGGACAAAGCCTGCATTATTTTGTAAGATTTAATTGTATATTTTTGTAAGATTTTTAAGGATTTATATCCTTCAAAAGACATGGTATTTTGAAAGGAAAAGGGAATCAGGTCAGAGGCATCTTGGAAGGCACAGGAGTAAAAAAAAAAAAGCATTCACAAATGCACATTAATATTTTAGTTGTCAAAAGAAGGATGACTGCTTCTTAAATATAGGATATTAGTTTAGTGAATGTTTTTGTGCCTACATGGTCTTTTGAAATACATGCACCTCTTCACAAAAAAAAACCCCCAAAAAACAAAAAACCCAAAACCAGCACCTTAATTTTTATTTCTTATATAATTCAGCAAGGAAACATATGAAAACAAGGCTGGAAACCATTTAAATCATTGTTTCACTTATTTGGAAAAAAAAAATTAAGTGAAAATTTCTGATTTCTCACTCTCCAGATGAAAGACAGAGCAAAAATGAATAATATACCAGTGATTTGTAATAAAGTTTTTGATTTTTCCTTAAGATATTTATGAAACTATTATCTTTATTTCCCCCTTTTCTTCTCATTTTCTTTGATTTGTGGGAAAATTAATAAAAGAAATTACATACACAAAAGCAGCCCATAACTGCTGCATACTCAAATTGATAAATGTGAACCATACCCAGAGTGATATTTAACAGAAATGAAAATATGAAGGTACTAAAGTTATATCTCTTATTTTTTCCTCTTCATTGGTTCTGTTATTAAATGAAAAGAAATCGGAATATGATGTATCTCCACAATGGACTCTTACATACTGAAACACCATTTAGCGTTATTAAAATGTGAGTTATTCCTGTAATTGGAATTTTTTTCGACACTAAAACAATGATTGATGTGCATAATATTCACTTGATAATTCACAGAAAATACAGTAACAGTAAATTTCTAAAAGCAATTAAGTTGTCTTTCATTCACATTGAAATTACAAGCAAAGAATACTTATTAAATTAATAAAACTGGTGCATATATAATTGAGATTGAGGTAGAAACTAATATAAACTGAATTAAAATGTATTTTTACATATAATAAGCTTCTAATAATACTTCTGCTTGCTTAGGGAGCACAAGCTCAAGCTACGCACCTTGATGCAGAAGTGAAAATTTATGTTTAGGTTAGGCAATGCTAAGTTAATAGTTGTACTCGATGACCTGAGTGGTGTTTTCCAACCTCAAAGATTCTATATCACTGAGAAGCTCGTGACAGAAAGGAAGTTTTATAATTGGAAAAGCCAGCCCACTACTTCTTTGTTTCATGCTTCAGCAGAGTGGTTTCTCTGTTTTCCATGTAAAAAATAAGAAGTTTTTGTCACCTTATTGTTATGTTGGTTGTCAGCAGTGTAAGATCCTGAAGATCATAAAGAAGGTCTCAGATGCTATGGTAGCAGTGACTTATGAGCCTGGCCAATCACTAAAAATCACTTTATCATTTGAATAAAATGAAAAATGTATTTGCTTGTAGAGACAAAGGACACTAAAAGAAGGCTGAAAAAAACTGGAAGGATGAAGGGCACAAAGCAAAGATAAGCACAGAATGTAAGTGAAACAGTGTTGTGGTGACGTGCAATGAAGTTTTATAGATAATTAAAAACAAATGACTTGCAGAATCAACTTAAAGGCAGAAATTATATAAAGCCTTCAATGGCACAGTGTCAGCAGCAGAAAACCCCAGGCTTTTCTTCACATACAACAGGCCTGCATCTTTTCTTTCTACTGCTTTGTAAAATAAGTGAAATATGCACACCTGAGCACCCAGCTGTTACTGCTGGCAAGCCTCCACTTGCACGAGTCATAGAGGTGCAGGGTTACAAATTAGCACCACCATACTGGGAAAATGATTCCTGTGTTCTTTTTTGATTATTATTCCAAGTTTCTTCAAGTGTAGCAAAGCATAAAACTATGTTTTTGTTCTCTTCTGGATGGCAGGACTGACCTTCAACCAAATATTTAAGGAACTCTGCAGAGCCTGATGTGCTCCACAGTGCATGATTTGATGGGAAGGAAGCCTACCTCCACAGGAGGGCATCGAGAAAGTAAGATAAAGCAGCACTCTGAAAGGAGCAGCAGCAGGACATATCTCAAAATATTATCAAAGGAAAAGTGTTTTCTTAAAGGGCAGCAGTCTCTGTTGCAGAGGTAATACATTTGCATTGCATCATTTTAGAAGGTATATGATTTTCAGTGCGGTATCATGGCATTCAGACAAAATGCCACACAAAAAAAAGAGGGTTTTATAACCTATTGTATGTCTTTAAAACCTGCTTGAAAGTGTATCTGCCACTATGAAAAACTTCAGCAGTTTAAAGTTCTGCAGCTCTCTCACCCAAACAAAAAAGTATTTCTTTCCCATTTAAAGAAAGGGACACAGATAAGTATGAGAAGGATTGTCTGGAACTTTAACTATAGATGTTGTATAGTGCAGATGTAATGGGAGCACATTGTAAAAAATATTTCTTTCCAGTCCCATTTGTTTTCTTCAGGATGTATTTCTGAAGGGGCAATCTAGGCTCTTACATATACATGTCAGGAACACTATTTTTAAAGAAAGGATTCATAAAACTTACTTTAAATTTTGATAGTTACACACACACACACTGTCATATAATATTTTAGTGTGATTTATGAAATGTTTGAATGTTCTATGATTATCATACTTGAACGTATAACATCAAGACTGAAGGCAATGGAATGTCAGAAGAGATACATTATGAGAATAAAAATTACATGAAACTAGACTTCTAAGTAACAGTCAGGCATGGCTCTGGCAAATGTCAAAACATATTATGATTATCATGTTCAAATTCATATCTGAATTATGCTATTGAGTAACTATGCCATGAACCCTGTACCTTGCCTGAATGTTATATTATCTTTCCCTCAGATTTAGCCAAAATTATTTGCATTACTCTGGGCTTTAATTGTAACATGATAAAATGAACATAAACATCTAAATTTAAATTAAGTGCATACTAGGTATCCTGTTAAAAAAAAAAAAAAAGCTAATTCTCTCTCCCCCACGAAATAAAAACCCATCTCCCAAATAATAAAAAATATAGCCATGACTAGATTTATTAAAAATATTAACTGAATTATTCCAGTTATGAACAAACACATTCTGACTTCAAAATCCAAGTGCAAATTTATGATATGAGCTCTTAACTGTCCTGGTTTATCTGAGCATGATTTGATTGCCTAAGCATGCTCTTCTGCCCAAATGCTGTAGCATTAGAAATGAAGCAATGCAGTTGGTACTTGTTACAGAGCAGTCCTTCACTGCTGAATCCCATCTCTGACAGGGGCCACTCACAGGTGCATGGGGAAAACATACTGAACATCTATCTGGAGCAAGGCACGATCCTTCAGTATTTCTCCAAAAGTCAATAATTTATATTTAATAATTATTTTTTCTCCCATATCATATACACTAGCTTTTGATGGATGTTCTTTTGTTACTTCTTTCATCATGTCTTATCCCATTTTGGTTACTGCTAAATTCCAGGACATTGTTATCTGATTTACATTTGTTTTCTTTCACTTGCTTAAATCTGTTGCTTGATAGTTTAAAGGCATCGGATAGTACAGGTGTTTCAGCATCAAAAAGTGAATAGACTTTTTTTTCCACTTAATTGAGAGTCCTCATAGTGCTCTCTATCAGATTCTCTCCAAGTCATCCCTTTTCCAAAGTGGATAATGTATAGGTGCCTATATATTTTTCTATAGAAGCTATTCATTGGTTTGCCTCATCACCCTTTGTTTGATGTCTAGGGGTTTTTTTTAATTTTTTTAAAAATACTAATTGAAGTATATGCAACAGAATTTATCCATTTTCTTTGTGCATTGTTGCAGAATAACCTAAATTTTCTAGGAAGCTGAAATTCCAGCAGTGATCTTCCTTTCCTCTAGCACTAAAGCTGATTGAAAGTACAAGTAATGTACTTAACATGCTGGCAATTTCCCATTGAAATATTGAGCAAATATCACATGATCTGTGTGATTTATTACTATTCAATTTATTGATCTCTTATTGAGAATGATTTATTAGCATGTCTGACAGAAACAATTCCTCAGACTCCTCTCCTGTAAAGAGTGGTCTGGGTACGAGCTTCCCTTAGCTTCTCTGTATTGAAATGCTCAATTTTCTTCCCATAGCATTCCTTTCTGTACCTACAGATCCATTCACCCTGAAATCAGAGGTATTTGTCACAGGATTGCAAGGCCATACAGGCTGTGGTAGGTTCTGTGCTTATGATAAGTCTGTAAAATTATTCATAGCCTTGGACTATTTACTAAAACATTCCTCAAATCTTTTTTTCATCTTGCATTGTTAATGGTTTCATATTAATGTTATGAAGGATAATGATTCTCCTGGTCTGATTTATTTGTAACTTTCTTATCTCTGATTTATTTTTGCTGTAATATTCTCCTCTTTCCTTATAAATGGCCCCTTTTTTCAGGGACAGGGCCTTTTGCTGTAATGTTATTTTTATTCTGATTGACTAGTGCGGTGCCTTTATCAATTTTCTGTGATCTATTTTGCCCTGTCAGCTGCTCTTTTTCATTTCCTTTTTTTTCAAGCTTCACATTTTTATAAACCACTGCTAATTGAAGGCAAGCAGCCATGAGTGGTAGATACTGTTTCTCGTATGTCTATAAGGATATAGCAAGGTCACTATTTGATAACAGTATTTTGAACCAAATCCTGCCCTTGACCCAGAACTTAATCAAGGTAGTTTTTCTCTCTTTTTGCAAGTTCTGAAAGTAGTTGCTGTAAGTAGCAGTCATATATGACATCAAAACCATGTATTTCAAATTATATACCATCTGACATTTTATCCATTTTGGATTATGTTTTCATTTATTGTTTTATTGACCATTTGGAACAAGATATATATTAAGGAGTCTGACTGAGGCTTTCTTCTGAGCTAAAAATAGATCAATCAAACTTCTGATCCTGTTTACTTTTATGCAGTGAACATAGTTACTACTGAAATGCATCCCAGAATTACTCTGGGAACCTTAACTTCAAAAGGGTCGTGGGAAATCTCATCCTCAGATAAGGCATGAAACTAAACTGGTTTTTCAACAGGAAGGGAAGAAATTTCTTCTATAAGCTGAAGAATCTGATATCAAAACAATGCTTTCAGGCCCATGGTGTTATTCTTGGGGTGTCCTGTGCAGGACCAAGAGTTGGACTCAACAATCCTGATGGGTCCCCTCCAACTCAGAATATTCTGTGATTTTATGAGAATTTTAAAGTAAATTTCACCAAAGAGCAGACATAGGGATAGTCCCCAGAGGAACTGCAAGAGTGAGATAAAGTTGCCTACAGAGAATAATTGTGAATATTGTAAAACTTACTAAGTTACACAAGACTCAAAAGGTCCCCTTTCTCCCCAAACTGCAGGATAGAAAATTGCTTTTATGGAGAGAAATATTAGCTAGAAATTGTTCTTTAATTTAAACTTTTGCCATGTGGTGTATTCTGTAATTTCATGTGACAAGGTTTCAAGATAAATAGAAGAAATAACTATCTTCCCACACTACTAAGGTAGGTCTCTGTTGTGCTGAGTCTGTGTATTTGCTGCAAGTTAGATTTGTACTCTAATACAAAGAAAATACTCTTTCAAGAGAAAGTAGAAATAAATACTACTATCCATTTTCATAGAAATCTCTCTTTCAGAGAAGAAATGCTCTAGTATTTCTTGTCTGAAATGTCAACCATACCCAGGGTACTCCACAAAAAATGCTATTAAAAATTAAAAGCTGAACTAAAGTACTCACTCTGAATTGCCTATCCATGTAATCTGTAAATTACTTTCAATAATCCCTAAAAGGAAACAGATTGTGCCATTTAAAGGTTTTTGCTGTATCTCAAGTAGTGCAGCTCTGCAGTTGTATTTATTCACTCTGGGAAAATTTCCTAATGCTTCAGGTGAAGAAAGGTCATCAGCATCTCATCCTTGTAGTCCAGATCTCCAAGACTGCAAGGTTAAGATGTTCCTGTAGCTATTCAGATAAAATAGGCTCCTTCTTTGACAGACAATCCTAGAATGGATAGTAGAAGTTTGGGGAACAGCATGGCATTATTGAACAGGGAAGAACTGGAAAGTGTATCATGTCGTTCTGATTTACTACATACATAATTGCACGTTTTATATGAAAAAACTGCAAAGTGAAGTGGGTACTTTGGGGCCTTTCCTTTGATGATGCACTTGTAGCTCAGAGCTCTCTTGATGCAATGCTCAGGGCAGTGTCATATATAACATACTTGTGCCACAATCCTGCCCCTCCAAGGAACGCAACCAGGATGCTCCATCAGAAAAGGAGTCCCTTGTAAAGCTGGTGTCAGACCTTACAGCTGCTCTGTACACTGGTCAGCCTTAGACTTTGATGGCTACTCAGATGTTTACAGTGAATTGCAAAAAAATTTACAGGATCATTGTGAGAGAGAAAAAGAACAATTTTTTTCTTCAGAAATCCTAACAATCATAATATAGAAAGACAAGTTTGGGTGCTTTATGATCCATACCAGAGGAAGATTTCAGCATTGCTGATATTTTAGTACAGCTGCATAAGAAGAAACAGTCAAAAGAATAAAACTATGCATCTGAGATACAAATATGCTCATAAAGCACAGAGTTTGGATGCTCAGTGAGCTTTGTAGCCCCAGTAATTCTCTCTTGTGTCATATCAGAAGCCTTAGGCACTCTTGTCCTATGATGGCATCTTGTTAGCAAGCAGCAGACCCCAGCAGAAACAAAGGCTTAGGGCAGCTCTGCCTAACTGCCCATGAACTCCAGTTTCATTACAATTCTGCCTAACAAGAGACTCAGTTACTAATTTGATTTGTAGAAGAGAAAATCCTGGCAAATTAGAAGCAGCAAACATTCCCAAGTGATTTGCTGCAAAGTAGGATAAATGAGTAACTGCTTTAAAAAAATCATATTCCATTAATTTCACATACAGCAAAAGTAGTTGGGCTTTTTCCTTGTTTATGGGTAAAATTGTATAATTTGAAAACATCCATTATTGGAAGTATTGGTGATAAAGGTGGTTCATAGAAAATACTTTATAGAAGTCCTTGAAGCTATTTAAAAGTTTCCATTTAAACATAGTAACAAGTTATCATCATCTTACTCAAAATTGCTTCAGAGTTCAGGAGAGAAATGTATTTGGAAAACAGTAGGAAGATTTTCATGCTTAACATCCTTACCACACAATTACAGGGTATGAGAAATATTTCTCCCATAGATATCTCACAGTCTAGAGAAGTAATTGCTCTAACAACTAGATTCAAGATCGAGCAACCAGGGCATACTCAAAGTATATTTTGCCATTGTTTTCCCCATTAGAGTTTTACAAGACATTGCAACAAGGATTAACTGCAATAGAAGAAATTAAACAGATGAAAACTGGAACAGATGGGTCTATTCTAGGTTTTGACATAAAGAAGGATTTGAGAATCCGAGATGCCTTGACCTATTTTGCGGGGTCAGAGCTAAGGCAAAGATTCTCAACAATTCTTGAAATAGCAACATTCTCTTCAAATATAAAAATATAGAAAAAGGAGGACTTCCACTTATAATGCTAGATGGAATGAAACATTTCTCTTGAAAACAGCACTTTGTGCTCCAACTCATCATTCATTCCCCACCATCTTAATGTTTTTCTCTGCCATTTCCATCACTCTTCTGTAAGCAAAACAAAACACGTGTCAATTTTCACATAGAAATCTCTGCATTTGGTGGTCAGCATCATTCACTGTTTTATTTCCCTTTCTTTTCAAAAACTTATTTCCTGTTATAGCTAAGCCAAAGCTTAAGTTGTAAAACTTAATCCCCTTCTGGTTTAAAAACCAGTTTATTAATCTTTACTCACCTTAGCAGTGTCACTACAGTGTGATGCTTAATTTACATTAATAATTCCAATTACTTCATTTGGTTGCTATTCCTGGCCTGAAAACCAAACACACACCTTTAATCACATCTGATGAGCCCATTTGGTATTCTGTCCTGCAACAGGAACCAGATGAACTACTTTGGATTATTTACGCAAGTTAAACACATAGGTGATTTCTAGACAAATTACCAATTGTCCTTAACTATTTCTCACAGTCAGTAGAAATAACTCCAGTGAATTGTGATTATTATATAATTTTTAACTGTTGTGGAAGCAAAGCACTAATTCCCTCCTCAGGGAATGTTTTGGATCCTAGTACTTGAAAGGTGGTAAGAATTACTTTAGGGCCAAGTAGCTGTGGAGCAGCAGCATTGTTCAGAGATGCATATTTTTATTTATTATTGCAACACAAGAATAGAACAGTGAGAGTTGATGGTATCCACTTTTTTAATATAATTTTCTTGATAATCATTACCCACCAGAGAGAGCTGTTCTAGAAATAATTGAAAAATAGTTTAATTGTGAATTTTGGCTTCAAAATATAATTCTTCCTCACCTTCAGCCTAGAGGAATAGGGATGTTTTAGGAGTATGTGTACTGAAGTGAAAGATCAATCTTAATAGATGAAGTGTGCCTTTTTATAACCATGTGTCATGCTTTTAGCCTTTTTATAAACAACTTTCAATCCTAGGGTTCATGAGAAAAGCTAATGTGCAGGGCTCTGTGCCAGTCTAAGGGCATAGTTATTAAGATATGATATTAATGGAAATGACCCCTGTCAGTAAGACAGACTCGGCTTGCTTCTGAAGCCTATCTGGTCTTTGCCAGTTTTATATTTCAGTTGTTCCCCTAGGCCCATCTGTGCACTGGCACATAAAGTTACAGAATTAAAGGAATGTAAATTCCACCAGTAAAAGTATTCCTATAAGTAAAATAAGTTCAAACCTGAGCAAAATTTGTTGAGCCAATGACTTTTGAATACTAAAGGCTTTCTTTTCTAAATGTGAGATTGGACTCTGCAAGAATCTTCAGTATTGGACTAATTTGATCTCCTATTTTGCTGGTGTGCTATCTTCCTTTTACTTTACTTCCCAATGCTCTGGATAAATCCATCCAGTTTATGAATAAATTTTATTATCTTTATTTGCAATTAAAGTTTACTCTTAGGAATAACTCTATCAATCCTGAAATGTAAAGACATGAACCATCATATATTAAACTGTTTGCCTTTACACCAACTATTTCTGAAATCCACACTTTTAGGAGCAAATTACAAAGCAACTTAGGTCAGGTCCACAGTTTTTTAAATTACAACTATTTATCTTGTTCACCTTTGGATTATTATTTCAGATATGTGTAAATTACTAGGTATTTTTTTAAAATTAGTTGCTGGGAATGTTTGGAGTTGCTTGGGTTTCCATTGAAAGCAAATACAGTCATGTTTAAGGTAATTTTAGAGTTTTCACTTCACACTTGAGGTGTGCATAAATATAGGATAGATAAATAAATAAATAAATAAACTGAAACAGCCCTTACAAAATATTACTGTCTATATAAATTTTAAAGCTCCATGTATGTAAAAAACAAGTGGAGTAACTGAGTGCATTTTACAGTATCTATTTTATCTGTCTCACAAAGAATATAATTATCTATCTCTAGGGTATTACAGGAAAGGACAAATCCCAAAATACTTTGAGAGAAATATCTTAACATCCTGGGACTAAATTTCTTGGCTTGAATGATAAACCTGTAGTACCT
The DNA here is from genome assembly GCF_028769735.1 of Zonotrichia leucophrys gambelii. Taxonomy (NCBI): domain Eukaryota; kingdom Metazoa; phylum Chordata; class Aves; order Passeriformes; family Passerellidae; genus Zonotrichia; species Zonotrichia leucophrys. The sequence goes on along the minus strand of NC_088173.1, from coordinate 18,412,035 downwards.
TATTTCCTAAAGCTATATAAAGTAGTAATATATTCTAAATATTTAGATACTTTATTATCTACATAAAATCAATATTTTTTACAAGCAGCTGCTGCCACTCATCAGTTGTTCATCCACATTCTGCTCCAAAGCCAGTGGATGTATTTTTAACAAAGATCTTTTGTGTCAAACAGTAGGCAGATTAAATGCAATTTATCAAGTTTGAAGCAGATTCGAGTCAACTTGCCAGCTGCATCTTTTTAAAAACCTACAGGCACCTGAAGTGAGAGGCATTTAGAACTTCCAATAAGCTTAAATCTAAATGATCAGCAGCATGCCCAAGGCTGTGGTGAAAAACTAGGGCGGATTCGCTGCCTTAGAAGGCAATAAAGGCAAGTTTGCTACATGCTACAGCAACTGGCAAGGGAGCACATCCATTCAGCACCTGCTCTGGTTCAAGCTCCATTGAGCTTCTCCTGAGCAGCTCATCTGATAGCCCTGAAGGAGAGTTTAAATTTGAGTGAAGTCCAAAGAAAAATCAAACAAATGTTTTGTGCCTTGAAGCACTAGACAGAAAGAAATTGTATATATTGCATGAAGTAGCAACTGACACAGATCTGTATATGCTTTACATGACTTTAAAGGTTATTCTTCTGCTTAGCTGACAAAGGGAATGCCAGCTGACATCACAGCTTTTTTCCACCACCCTAGCAGAAGATGGAGGCACTATGGATGCACTGTGATATGAAGTGTTCTTTTCTGGGAGCATCCTTAGTGGTCACCATTCCTATGAGTCCCAATCTTAGGTACTGTGGATTTTGGTCTTTAAACATAAATTTGTAATAGGGAAGAGTTATGATTGCTTTTCCTGTTGCAATTTCCACTTTAAGTTCTTTTCTACCTTGAATCATCTTCTAAATCATTGCTAGGGTTTCCAGACTGTGAAAGATCATCAAAGCATGTGCTTTGAAGTTCACAATATACTGATGCAGGTGACCCCCATTATAATGGCCTTGATTTGGGACTGGTTATCCCAGCTTCACACCAGATTATCAGCAGAGTATATAATTTCTGCCTTAGGCTTTCTTAACAAGAATTGTCCTTTAATTTAATTTTAGCATTATCAGCTCATTACATGATATTCCAGATAGAAATTTCCTGTTTCAGACACAAACTGTAATTTTTAAAAATATTATTTGTGTCCTTCTTTTTTCTATATTCAACAGCACAGATAAAACTGCATTACAACAACATGTTTTTTTTTTTTTCCATTCCAACAGGTCAAACTAGAAAGGTTACTGAGGCCCTTACAGCAGAAAGGTATTTCAGGAAAAGGAAATTTCCTTTTTCTATTAAGTTATTTTTCATAGAGGTAACTTTCTCTAAAGTGTTATTAGAGACGAAGAAAGAAGAATTGGAAGGAAACGAAATTCTGGTAAGCAATTTCCAAATTACTGTAGAGAAAGGGTTTTAGAAGCCTCACACAAATTTGGAGTTTCTCTCCAAAGGATATGTCTGCTCTTTCAGATTTGAGAAAAGTGAGATATGTCTGAAACCTTGAAATATGAAAAGAAGAAAAGTTATTTTCTCAGCACAGAGAAAAGCTATAGATGTTTCATAGAGATATAAAGGGGGAAAGGAATATTCTGAGACTGAGGTAATTTAGTCAATATATTCTCTAAGGCAAATTACCAAGTGATTAACAACATGAAGTAGACCCAGGGCAATCAGCCAGGGATTTATCTCCTCTAATAAGTAAGACATGAGAAGGGGCTATTGCAATGATATTATTTAGTTTCACTGAATACATGTATTATTGGAACATTTGGCCTGACCTTTAGAGTAACCAGTCCTTCTTTTTCACCAAGATACCCTGTACTGAATGAAAAAATATTCCTGAATAAACCAAGACTTCAAGAAAAACAGCAGGTGGGGTCCACCCATGGTATTAATTAAAGCATGGCAATGCTTAATCCCACTCACTCTTAAAAACACATGCATTTTCTCAATCGAGTGTCTGCAATTTTAGATTTCCAGTGGCTGTTTCTTAATCTTGTCCTTTTTAAGTTTCATGCAGTGTTTTCTCCCTGTGAAGATACCTAAGCACTACTTGAATTTCCACTGGTGGTAGGGAGGGAGGGGGGCAGATGGGAAAAAAACAGCAGCTGCAAGGTCTCTCACTGAGAGGTGTTAGTTTGCCATGTCCACTAGAAAATACACCTAATTACTCACCAATTTGATTGGTAACATTTAAATCTTCTTACTAAGATTAGTTAAGCCCATCTTACCATGCAATTTTCACAATGCCATTAAATTCCTTTATCAAATATCTACGTCCTGCATATGTTAAGTTTCTATTGATTTCTTTCCCATTTCCTTCTCTGTTTTCTTATACTGTTAAGTACTGTCCTCACATTGTGCTGAACCAGGACATACTTTGGATGTCATTCCTGCCTTGATATTGTTACCTCATGATTCTTGCTGTCTAGCAGCCATCTTTTTTAAAAGAGTTTCCAAATTTCTTTTGACATCTTTCTCTCTAAATATTTTTCTCTATCCCATTTGACTTATGATGACCTTGTTCTGGAGGAAATCACTCCTTTGGGAATCTCTGTATTAACACAATTCTTAGTGTCTGGGACTATATTCTTTTTCTTTGCGGAGAAATAGGTGGGCAGCTGCATTATTACAATTGGTCTGTAGGGTTTGAAACAATATCCAATTCTGTTACTATTAATCTTCAGTGAGCATAGTGATGTCCAAATTAAAATAGAATTGCAGTAAAAATATGACTTTTGAGCTTGAATGTTACCTTTTTATTTGGCATTGCTATAATTCCCCTGTTTGGCACCCTATATGCTTTAATCAAATTGTATTTCCCAAATCCAATTTTTCTTTATGCATGTTGGAGAACCAGTTAAGAATTACCTTATCCTGGTAATGTTTTCTTTTATGTAACTCTTTTAAATTATTTTTATCATCTTTCTTAATTACCACATGTTTTTTAAAACTGTATTTTCAGTGATTTGTATGCATTGAGGTATTACATTATGAATGCTTGATTTAGGTACAGATTTTTCACATAGAGAGTGATTATCTCCTTTTTTTTCCTTTTTTTTTTTTTTGCCACCTTCTTTATCTTGGTTAGCATCATATTGCTGACTTTTTAGCATTCCACAGGTCTGACTTTTTCCTCACAGTTTTCAGGCAAATCCTTTGCTCTTCTCATGAGTCATAACAATTTTTTTCCTTAGCAAAACAACTGGCATTGGTTACACAGGCAGTTTTATATTCCCTGTCAGCTCAGCTGAACTTGTTTGCAATACACTGAGTAGATGTTTGCATGAGAGTTGTCATTTCAGCACCCTTTTCTCCCTGTTGCTAACACAACAGCCTCCTTGATGTCCAGCTAGTCTCTGAGACCACAAGTTCATTGTAGTGACCAGTGGAAATGCAGCCTGATCTCGCTGGCCAGCCTCCTCCCTTGCAGGGATGTGGGGCACTCTTTGGCAGACACAGATCTTACTCCTTGCACCAGCTATGCAAACAGCAGCATGTCTGTAGCACTCACAATAGTAAATTGTGCTGCAATAAAAACTTCGCTAATATCCTGAAATCTTCTGCTATTGAACTCTAGCAAAACTATGTCATCAGAGGCAGCCTACAACTTTAGAATTTCATGCAATTCAGTGTTGCATTTTTACTTTTGCTCCAGGCAATTAGCACAGTATCTTGTGCTTATTCCTGTGAGCCTTCACTCTCACCTTAGTTATAGTAATGCCTCCAGCTTTTTATCTCCCATCTCTGAAATACTGCATAAGTACATACATCTCTTAACTGAAGAGCTTACAAATTAGAAGGGTATATTTTAGTTCAAACAGTACTCTTCAGGATTGATCTTACTTCAGAGCTTACTTAACCTCTAACACCAAGACAGATGGAAATTCACTCCCAACTTGCAATGTATGTTTCAGTATCTAGTGTTTAAATGAATGTTTTCAATGAATGGAGATGGCCTGGGTATGATAGACCAACAGCTATGTAAGAAAATTTACTTTTAGCACTCTGTATCTCCTTCTGAATAGGAAGTACCCCTTCCAAAATGAGTAGAGGATGTGCATGCCTGTTGCACATGCAACCTAAAACTGGGTATTCTCTCTAATTGCTGGTATACTGACTATCACACATACAAAAAAAAACTGGTTTTCATAGCTCATTTGCTTTTATAAGTGTTTCTAAAGGTCATAGCCCCGAAAATTCTATCTCCAGAAAGCTGCAGAAGTGACACACAGTTACTACAGTTAAAAGAGAAATAAATGTATTGCAAGAGTGTTAATAACTCTCAGTGAGGACACTGTCAGAGAAACATGGGAGGATACTGTTAATTCTTTAAATCAGCCAGGCAAAATTTGGGCAATGCCAAAGGAATCTTCTCCAGATGTGACTAGGAATTGAAACCTGGGCTCCTCAACTGAGTGTGTTCCTTGCTTGCTTTAGAACAAGAAGTAACCCACTTTTGTCTGAGTAACTCACTCAGACAAAGGTGAGTTATTCTGGTAAGTTTCCACAGTGAAGGTTCACAAAGCCATAAGGCTGTACTGTCCCGTGCAACAACAAGCAGCCCCCTCTCTCAAATGCTTTTAATTGGTTTAAGAGACTGTTCTCCTATGCCAGTGACAAATAGTCTGAACTGTCTGTGACCCTCAGTGGTTGATCCAGGTTAATAATTTGTCCTCTGAACTCTTTTTCCACAAATTCATGAGCAATGTAGTAAACTGGTAGTGCGTTTTCTTATGGTTATCCCCAGTGTGACAAGAATTGCATTAGGAATCACCTATTCTCCTTCTAAGATAATCTATCCTGAACTAGGGAGCACATACAAGCTCCCTGGCATGGGGAGCATATTCAAGCTTCACTCATGACTTTAGTTTTGATGCTTTTTTATTTTCCGCTAAAGAACTGTACATTGCTAGTTCAGAAATAACCTAGAATTGTTTTAATTTTATGTCATTATTTTTGTTCATATTATTTTAATGTGTATCTGAACATTCAGGTTTGTAATGCTTAAAAAGTAATAAAGAAAAAAAATAGCTTTCAGCTTTGGAAATGAGATCAATGCTTCACTAAAAATTGATGTATACGGTTCTTTGTATTTTAAAGTACATTTGTGAATAGGAAAAAATACCCTTTGTTTTATGAAGCTAATTTTGGAATGATACTTTAGTAAATGAATGACTTACGCGCTTCATCTCAATTAAGATGATTTATACTGAATGATGCTTTTCTTTGGCATACAAAAGTATTTATCTAAAATCAAACATGCTGATTGTCCCCAAGACACTTGATTATAATTTGAACTCTTTGTGAAATGGCTTTGTTTGTATGATTTCCTTTCTGAAATGGATTTTTTCCCCCTTGCTGTGACATGATATAATCTACACTCAGGGGCAATGAAACTTGACTGGCACACTACAAAAACAACTAGCTATTTCAGGTAATTACACAGACTTCCTGACACACTTCAGTTGCAGTTCAGTTCAGGAAATCACTGTTCTGCACGGTGTACTGGAACTAAGTTACCCTGTAGGAAGCTGGATGCTCTCACACATTATGTTTCTGATTCTCTCTCAGCAGTAAGCGTAAAGCTCATGCTTTTGGCTCCACCATGGAGCTACCAATTGTAACTGCAACTGCACTGTTGACACTCATCACACCACTTGAATCCTAAACATAACAGTCTTTACATTACTATCTCTACCCTACCCATGTGTAGCAAACCATCAGAGTCACAAGATTTTAAAAGAACATGATGTTTTATCCAGAAATACTAAGAGTAGAAAGGCTGCTAAGCCATTAAAAGTCAAGTTTGCAAAATCAATGCATTTTTGAGACATTATTTAGAAATACAAGCTTGACCAAAAAAAATCTTTTACATGATCAGTGAAGAAGGAATAGTACATTCCTATTCACCAAACAACTCTAACTTTCTAAAACTTTTTAACCTCATCCTCACTTTCTTATGTTTATAAACTTTGCTAGTCATAAAAAATGTTTTCTTACTGAACTGTCTCAGGATGTATATAAAAACTGCAGATTTGTAGTCTGCTTTTGTGAAGCTTTTTGTTGTTGATTCCATCTTTAAATCTGTTGTACCATTAATTTCATGTTTCATACTGTGTCATTTCCACACTAGCCTCAGCTATTAAAATCTATTGCTGTTTTCCACAAAGGGGCTAACTCTTTCCTCCCATGCCTTTATGAAAATACCTTTAAAAATAACCTTTAATGCAGTTTGAAATACAACAAAATGCTTGCACATACTGAGATGACACATATTACTCATCTCCTAGTATTCCCTCAAATGAGGACATAAAGCAGTTAACATTGCTAGGCTCACTGTGTTTTCACAGGCAGCTGCAACAGGAGTTTTAGGACATGCTTTGTGTGTATGGGAAGGATTCATCAGTTGTTCCCCTGATACATATTTGGGGGTGTAGCAACCAAGGAGTATTTCTAACCAAGCCTGCCAGTGATAGATCATATTTCAAAACAGATTCTGCTCCAAAATATTGGCAACTCTTGTATGAATCACTTTGTGAAGTTCAATTCTTCAGAATTTCAAGCATTTTGTGACTATGCCATACAAATAAAATAAAAGTGTCTAGCTCCACCTTACTTCAGGCACCCTCTTTCTAAAGTAGGCCTTCTGAGAGAGAATTTTCTGAAAGTTACTTGCAATTAATGTTTTGATGAACTTCAGGGGAGCTTTGGCCATGCAAAATACCTGGCATTCCAGCCATGAAAAACACAGTATATGAGACCTTGTTAGACTGGGAACTTTATGATGCAAATTCCCACCAAAAGTACAATTTTCATGTGTGAATTTATCATTATATACACTGAGGAACTTTGGCACTTTTCAATTTATCAAGAATGTCCTTCTTCAGTGACACTGACTGAAACTTCTCTGGCTTTGGACGCAAATTTCTTACGTCAGAAGTAAGCAAACAAACATCTAAAGAGCTATTTTGTGTTCTGATTCTGGACCTTTGATCTGAACCAGCTAGAGATGAAATAGTAAGCTTGTGGGACTCAGTATATAGTGAGTGACTCAATAGGAAGAAGCAGCATTATTGCTTCCCTGAAAAGGCACTTTGACCCTTGGTTTCAATAGCAGTTTCTGTTGAACAGAGAAAATATTACTTTCTGTGTTATGCCTGCTTTCCTTTCTTTTCATTTAGCAGCTTATTTGTCAAAGGGACTAAGCAATCAGAACCTTCAATTGTAAGTATTTTCTAAAGGATCCAGTTTAGAAATGCTAATTCTTAAAACAATAATTAGAAAACTAGGCAAGAAAGTGCTCCTGGCTTTTGACTAGAAGGGCAATACAGAATTTGGAGAATTTCAGACAGAGGTAGGAGTAGCATTAGTCAAACATGTGCAACAAGTTTAAAAAAAAAAAAGAAAGTTCCTTTCCTCTAATTCTTGATGAAATTTTAGTCTACTAGTCAAAATTTTGTTACAAATTTTCATTTCTTTCTTCTGGGCATTTTATACGTGATATTGTCCCAAAATATACTTAACTCAGTTTCACTTTTAGTATTCTAGTCCTTAAGGCATTCTGTATTTTCCTACGTTCCTCAACTTCTCCTTTATTGGTGATGGCTCTCAAAATGCCATTTGCTTATCTTTTTGTGACAAGATTTAACATAATATTCAGCAGCACTTTTACCACAGACTGACGTTTGATCAGCCTCTACAGGAGTTGAATTTCACAAACTGAAGACAGATTTATGAAGAAAAGAAAAGAAATTTATATCTAAATAATAATCTGAAACAGTGCATACCCCCTAAAGATGTGTATTTCTCAGTTAACTTGGCAGAATACAGTCAGAAGTTCAAGAATAGAGATGAAGGAAAACAAAATACCAAATAACTCATGCCAATAATAAAAAGTGCATCCAAATAGAGTCCTATATGCACATTGGTTCCTCTTTTCTTTCATTACGACATTTCATACAGGATATGGGTGAGTTTAATAAACTATTGGCCAACACCAGACTGACCAATGACTGACATAGTGTTGCATTATTAAGAACAAAAGCCAGGTAAGCTTGGGGAAAGCTTTTCTTTCTTGGAATTTTTTTTGCACTATCTTCGGCACTGACAAAAAAACCCTATTATTAAACAGGTAGGTGTAGTCTTTCTGAAAATTAGGTAGTATAGATGTGCCTTTATAAATATATTTATGCAATTATGCTTGTTAAAATTACCAAGAAAATCACTGATAGCGGCAAAAGCCCTTTCCCTACATGCTGTCTGTGAGCATCTCCCCCAAAACATACCTCTCTGCTATGATTTTTGGGTACTTTCCAAGGTGTTCAAAACTGTGCTTAGGTAACTTTTTAAGTGCAGATGCGGCTGCATGGCCAAGAGCTGTGTATTAAAAGCTGTTGGAGCCCAGATACAGAAGAACCTTTCTTGTGAAAGCATGGGGTGCTGGTTACCAAACAGACTGGTGTGAAACAGGTCCTCAGTTGCAGTGGCCTGGGTCAGCAATCACCTGGTAGCAGCAGCAAGCAGGGTCATTGACACACACAGTGGCACATACATCTCCACTCAAAACCAGACACAAGCAGTGCTCAGAAAACTCTTCAAACACTGAGGGATTTCCCCCCTGCCACCCTGTTTTCATCAATAAAATTTGTTCCTCTCTGCTAGATAGAAGAGTATGTGTCATTGTTATTCATGGAAACTGTCAGGCTTTTTAACTCTGCTGAGAAACAAGAAGAGTGAATGACAGATGGGGCCTGCTTTCTTGGCAAGAAAGTTCTCTGCTAGCAGAGTGCCATAGTATGAGCCCTAAAAGAGAGAAGAAGTGATAATTTTACTTGTTCTTATACATAAGCATCATCTGAAGAGAGGCCTTTCATTGTGAAGTAGCCTAATTTGTCATATTAACTCCTATATATATAGGCTGACGCTGTCTTCAGCCTTAGCCTTAGATGCTGAATGGTCTTAAAAAGCTTGAAACATTTATATTAGGTGTAATGCCATAATGCAAGCTGCTTTAGTGGCTTCCCAAAAGCTGGAAAGTATTTAAATCAAGTGTGAAAACTTGAGCAGATGAGTTAGAAGATTTTGTAAGAAGCTTCAAAAGTCCCACCTATTGCTGAAGTGTTCAAACTGTGGTGACTCTTCATCTTTCTTAGTATGGTATGTTATATTATATATACACTTCATGTCAAAAACATGAATCAGGGCAATACTCTCCAATATTCCACAGGTACATGTGCCAAGGTCCCCAATGCAAGGTCATTTAAAGCATGGGAAGGACATAAGTAAAAACTCCTTAACTAAGCACGTGTGTGTGGAAGCACAGGTAGGCAGGAGAAGCAGAATGATGGCTGAAAGGAAAAACTGAAAAAGAAAATTAATTTGGGCTAAGCAAAAGCGCTCGTGTACATTGAAATGGGTGGAGTACTTAATGTTGAGACAGAATACTTTCTTTGAACTTTGTTTAAAAATGTCTAAAGTTTTTAGCTGTTTCATATTTTGAAAGTTCCTTTACAATGTTCATATTTTAACTTTTTTTTTTTTTTGCCAGTTTGTTTAGGGTGGTGTTTCTGATGTTTTGTTTTTTAACCCATCCATTTGCTTGGATTGCTGCATCAACTCAAACTCAGAATTTTTTTCCCATTGAGTAGAGTCTATAATTACATCAGAAAGCTTCTTCCTACTTTTTTTTTCTTTCTCCTCTACTGTATATGAAAGTGTAGATGTATATACTTGGAAAAAGTTCTAGAGATTTTGGGATTTACTACTTGACAGACTTCATTAATCACTTTATAAAGAGCTCTTAACATTAGCTATTCTTAAATTTATCATTAACTTCAGGATGAATGCTTTTTGAAACTCCATTTGGCTCTATTCTTAGCTATTTTTTATCCTTGAACATTCAATGATCATTTCGATATTGTACTAAAGGACTAAAATTAGCTCCCCAAGGTATGGAGTGTCCTCAGTATCCTAGTTTTAAAAAAATGTTTCCTCTAAATAATGAGGTGGGGAACTTTCTGAATTACACTTATTAGGATTGGGCAATGTAATGGAAAAATGTTTCTCTTTCAGAACATTAGTTTTAAAAAAATATAAGTTTGCCAAGCCACACAAACAACTACTGGTTTTTACCTTTAGCCTGATTCACCTCTCATTTACTCCTGATTGCTGTAGTAAAATGAAGGGGTTCTTCTTGTCAGTTTTAGTGAAAACCTCAAGCTATATGAATGTGTTCAAGAGTTCTAACTCAGAAGTGATAGGACAGGACAAAATGCTTGTTGATTTACATTGCAGCAGCAGAGGATGTTATTGGCTTTCCCCATGTACATTTCAGCATTGTCTAAGCCCTATCATCTCTCAAGTAAAGTTTCTGCAGCTTCAGCAGCTGGTGCTGCTTCTGATCTTTTGGAGTCAAAAATTTTCTTTGCCCTCCATTTCCTGATAGTTATCAGCTAGTCTTTTATTCAGAGTATGAGGACAACACTCTCCCCACAAAAAAATTACCCCCACACTTAGTTTCTTTAAATTTAGGATCTCTTAGACACATGTAACATTTTTTACATCTGATAGTCATTAGTACTTTATTGTGTCACTTTCTGCTAATATGAAACTCATTGAAATTAAACATTTCAGTTAAAAAATTTCTATCAGCTTTTGAGGAAACTCTGTGGTTAGTTCTCCCTTTATTTCCTTCATAATATCCAGTGATGTCTCTATGTCTTCTGTTTGAGCCTTTAATATATTCTGAGTCCTACTACACTGGAATATCCTATGAGCCTGAATGGAATCTGAGACTGAAAAGACAGCTTGTGATCTCTGAATAGCAATATCTGAAAAAGTCTTCCAGTACTTATGAAGGCTATTTTAAAATACAAATAACAACTTCCATGGGAAATACAAAATATATGGTTATTAAGACTGTAGAGCAACCTGACAACAGCTATTGGTAAATAAAGATACTAGTAAGCATTTTTTCTGAGTGGCATTCTAGTCCTTTATGTTCTACCTTGGCTTATCTCTGCTCTTCAGCATTTGCCTGAAAAATGTCAAAGATGTTGATCATAAAAAAGCAGAAAAATCTTACTAATATCCCTCACAAAAATACTTTCTAATATACTTATCTTCAGCGTTGTTTCTTTTAGAATTTATTTTCTTACTTGAATGTGGTAGAATCAATATTGCAAATCACATTCACACAGCTCATCAGAAGTCACTGGATTTAGTGATTATAATTTTAAATAAAATGAAATTTTCTTTTTAATGATGGAGCAGTATGCAGTCATTAGAACACGGGTTATGTAATTGCTGGGTTGCACCCAAAATAACAGACCATCATCTTGCTTTCTGTGGCATCCATTATGCCTTTCTACAGTACACAATGGAATTCAATGAACTAATGGTATAGAAATGCGCTGCTTCTTATTTGCTTCATGTTTTCATAAACATGTGTACTAGAAATTTGCAGTGATGGAACTGGAGCTGTCAGCATTATGATCTTCATTTAAATTCTCTTTGACAATTTCTTCATCTACAAATGCAGAAGGTATTTATACAGCATTCATTGTCCTAGGTTGCCACAGAAATTGGCAACCATTGGTAAGTTAGGGAAGTACTACATGTCATTTTGAACTCTAAGCAGCAAACCAGCATTTTAGTGTGCCCACTTCTCAGGTTCAGCCCCGAGCTCTAACACAACATGGAGAGAAAAAGATGCCATTACGGTGTTTGAGGTGACATGAAGTGTCTGTGCAAGCCCCTAAAGGGATTTTTTCAGACCTCAGAGACATGCAGTGTACCCTGGGGAATGGCTGGAACATGACAAGGGTTTGGGGTATGTGTTACTCAGCAGACTGGGAATGAATGAGGAGGACAGAGGTCTGAACAACCTGGTGTCATCTCACCCATTCATCCTTTTAAATTTTTAACTGAAATAAACGATTCCCAGTGCAAGACCAAGGCTCATTCCAGCCCAGCATCAGCCCAAAACAAAACAGAAGGCAAATGAGCAACTAACAAGTGTGGAGCTCCCTCTAGCCCATTCTGCTCTCCTTTTTTTCACTGCAGACATCTCTGAAGTTTGCTGGCGATGCCTCTAGTGAAAAATCGCAACTTAAGGTGACATCTGCTACCTTTTGATATATTCTGCACATTTTACAAGTTTGGTGAGATAAGACTTTCAATCTTGTTAAGGAAGCTTTGCAGAATGTACTGTTTTATTTCCAGTAATGAGGCATTATTTTAGATCCAACCTGAATCGGGTTGTGTGATCAAAGTGTGAAGGCTCTGTGCATTATCAGACAAAGGAGACTCTTGAATGTGAAAACAGTAGTGTTGATGTGAGGTCTTACTAGATACTTGGAAAATGTATAGCAAGGTTTCTGAAATGGAACAGCAAGAAGACTGAAAAGGAGGGCTGATCTTCAGAAGAGCAAAATGCTTTTCCTAACTATCACTGAGCTGAGCTTTTTTCTGTTCTTGCAAAGCTAATGCTTCTGTTTGTTGAAAAAGATGATCTAAAAGAAGATAACTTTTTTCATCCAAATTTTTGCAAATGCCATGTTCCTGTACCATATTTAGGCCCAAATTACTGGGGATTTGTGTGAAAGGAAGAATGAGCAACTATTTTTCCTGACATCAGTGTTTTATGATTACTGAGCTATTTAGAAATATTTGACATTGTACTGATTTTGTCTCTCAAAATAAACTTTTCTGATTACCCTCACATTTCAGTGATTTCTTTTGTGCACTAGTGAATCTGCAGCTTGTGAGGTAACTGGCAAAAAGTCTGATCCATCAGCATTTTTGTTTGCTTTCTTGAGTTTATAGTGGCACAGCAACAATGAAGAAGCAATCAACCATCATCCAGCTAGTCAAACAGAACAAAGTTGTGAAAGTTGAAATAATTCATGGTGTTGTCATTACTTATTCAAGTTCTGTGTGGCTTTTCTGGAGTTTTTCTTCTAAATTGTAATCAAACTGTATAATTCTGGCATGGGAGTGATGCTGTTTTCTAAATGCCAAAGGTTTGCGGGTGGGGGGAAACAAAACTTCCCCAATAATATTTTCATATTATTTAGGGTTTTTTATTTTTATAAAACCTTTTTTACAGGTAATGGACCTTTAATAGTACTATGGCTAGAAAATTTCCACTAGCTAACAGAAGAGGTCTTCAGATTTACAAATGTTTCCATTTTAATAAATGTTTTTAGTACATTTCTCAAGTAAATTTTCTGGATCCATGGAATATTGACAAACCTAGTAACGTCAAAAACAGAAGCCAAATTTCAAAAACCTTGATAAAATGAACTTATCTTGAGTTTGCTCTGGGAACTGAATTTCTTGATTTCTTATATGCATAGGTGGCCTCCTATCTTTCCTTTTCAGCTAAATTGCTCATTTAGCTTTGAGAACAAGAGTTTGATTCCAAGAAAACCCCAACAAATGAGGTTTACAAGACATATTCCCACAGCAGCAGTACAAATATGTGATGATGATTTTGAAACTTGATGACAAAACCAGAGACAGAAGAGGACAAAATTACTTAGTCAATAAAAAAAATGTTTTATGTATTGTTATTTATAGCCAGAGTCTATATATGAAAAAGCATTTTATTTTTTGAGGAAAATATGTTGAAATGTTTCTCTGCAGAAGGTATTGAAAATAAAGGTTCTCTGTGGGAGTTTGGAGGACCTTGAATTTTGAACTTTTGCAAAAAAGTACTATTTGTTTCACATCAAATTTCCATTTCTACTATGCTAGCAGCATCATGCCCTTCTCTTGAGGTTTAAGTGAAAAGAAGACAAGTGACAGAGGATGTGAGATTCTCTGAGAGACCCTTGGATGTCTGAGGATAAAAGCCAGGTGTGATAAAGCATGTCAGTCCCCTAAAAACCAGAATAACCAATTGTTTGTAACTCTGTTTCAGATCATGGTTGTGCTAGCAAAAGAACAGATCCTTTTGCACTTCTTCCTGCCTTTGAGAGTGGTTTGCAATGCTTTCCCCCACTAAGCAGATAAAAAAAAATCATGGGAACAGACCAGGTCATTTTACATCCTGCATTACCCACAGGTAAATACTATAATCAAAGCAAACTCCCATTGCATTACCTTTATGCAGTCTTTTACACAGTAATATTACAGATGGTTAATCATCATTTTACTAGATTCATCCTCTCCTTAGAGCACATCAACCTCTGATGTTTGTAACACTGAATGTGAAGGTGGGTACTTTGTCTTTCATGTGAGGGCAGAGTTTCTCTTCTGCAATAAATGCACTGAATAGTGGATTTCCTGCATGAGGAGAATTGATTAGCCATGACCTGAGGTCCCTTTTGAGTAATTCTATACATAAAGTCTTAATCTCAGAAAATTTACCTTGGAGGACTTCAGCTTCTTGGTTTGAAATGCACGTCTAAACAGTTTCTCATGTTCATCTTGCATTGTAGTTCTTATCCCTGCTAGGGTGTTTTACACTCTTCTGTCCTAGGTCATATCAGAAATCCTAGTGGAAGTTTTGCCTTTAGAGAACATGAAGAGTGGAAATGGAAATACATCCCCAATACACTAAATTGTGGTGCCAACATGTGAATGATTTCAGGATGCTGCTCTTTCATTATTTATCATTTATGGCTAGAGATTTCAAACATCAAATACCTGAAGATTTGAATAAATTACCACTGAAGAAATTGTCTATTTTGCAGCTCCACTGCAAGTTCTTCTAGGGCAAGCATAAGTTATTGCTGCATGTCTTGTTTATTTGCAGCTTTTAACTCACACAACAGCGATGGTTTCTTTTCCCTTCCTTCCTTTAAACTAGCTTAGTGCCTTAAAAATTCAGCACTGCCTATTAGGGCTAGGTGGCTTAAGATTATGTGAAAAAAATATTTGCTGAAAAATATGCCTTTAGTTCTTTACAAAGCAGACATGAATTTGCCAGTTGTGGCCTATGACCCTTACTACAAAATCGTTCTCAGGACTCAGGAAATTAAATTGAATTTCATCTCTTGAGAGTCAATGTCTGCATTCACTTCAACCTCCAGAGGCAGACATAACTGGCAAGCTGTGGAATTCCAGATGCAACATCTCCTAAATCTTTCCTGCCAGTAGTCCTACTTTTTCTACACAATTATTATATGATCTCATAGCAATCATTTCTATACTTAGGATGGTTTTAGCTATTATGCTTTTTGCACTGAGTGGAAGAACATCAGGGCTGAATGTCTTCAGACAAAAAGGCAGCTGAATCAAAATTTCCAATATGCTTGGTAAATTTCCCAACTCTGGATGATGAACTACAAAAATAAGTGGAATTTCTGACAAGATAAATGCCCTTTGGTTTTCTGAGTACTTTAATCTTTGGATGGATTAATCTCTTGAATATAAAATCAAATTTTAAAAATTCATTTGAACTGAATAACTTCTTGGTTAGTTGCAACAATAAAAAAATGTAAATTCTTGCATGGCTTTTTGTGATCTTTTGTGACATCCTTATAGCCTGGCAGAGGTGGAAAGGTACCAGTGATATACATCCCTTATCACCAAGACAATAGACCAAGTCTTGCACATGATAATCTTCAAAGCAAGATTAGTTTACTTAGGTATTTCAAATTGCCTGGAAACTACAGAGAGAGTAAAGTATCAATGGCATTCTCTTAAATGTAGGAACACACATTTCACAGAGTTCTGTGTGGAACTAACTCAAGTTCTTGCTAACAGTCTGGATTGCAGAATTGAACAAATTTATTGCATTTGTGTATGACAGTGGAAGATAGGCTAAAATTCAAAGTGTTTTTGACAAACTGGATAAATATTTTGGAAAAAAATGTTATATTCAACAGAGACAGTAAAAAATAGAGAAATATTCAACCATAGAAATATGAATAATGGATTAGGTGATCTTGAGGGAAACAAAACTGACCAGATCTTAAATTTTATCACTAAGTGATACTGCTGTTACAACAAAAGCTTGCATTCCATATGGAAGCAGGAAAAGGAGTACACACTGTGACACCTGCATGATTATCCATCTTTTCTTATAAACAATTGCAAGATCCCAAGTAGCTTATTAGCTCCAGCTTTGGACTGCAAATGAGATACAAATCAGTTGAAGACAGTCCTGATGAAAGCAGGAGGATACATCAGCTCTGGAGATGTCCTGGAGTGCCTAAGAACAGTTCCTGGAAGTGGGCTTTACCTGTGTAAAGACTGAAGGGAATACTCTGCTTGCTCTCCCTTTGGCAGCCACGTAATACTCTGAAATCACGGCAAGGGAGGTTCAGGTTGTGCAGTAAGGAACAGTTTGCAATGGCAAGCCAAAACAGGTTGCCTGAGGAAGCTGGAGTGGTGCTATCGCTGGAGGACTGCAGAATGGGTTAGACAAACACTTGTCAAGAATGACACAAACATGTAGTTGATTGTGCCTTGGGGCAGAGCCACGGAGGAGCTGACCTTGCAAGCTTCTTCCATCCTGTTTTTTCTTATGTAAAGAGCATCACGCTGTTTCCTCCCATTCCACCTTCATCATTCAGAGTTTTCCTGTTCTGCCTTCAAGCTTTCCCTTATCTCCAGCTACTCTCCTAAAAATAACCTTTCTACTGCCTCTTTCACTATTTTATGCATATGTAGGAAATGCCCATCAAGACAGTTCTGTGGATGGACAAGACTGATCTCATCCATGGAAAAGGACAGGACTACTTCTCACCATTCTCAGCTATGTACTGTGGTTACAGAAAGAAAATTCTGACTGCAGGATTAAGACCTAGACAATGGGAAATATCTTAGCCACCAATAGGAATAGGGACTGTAGCTGAAGTGACAGCTTTCTACACGCAGGGCAGAAAGAAAGGAAGTTAGATGTAGCTTTATTTTTCAATATTGGCTCTGGACACGTTATCATTATGAGTCTGATACACATTTTCCCACTGTTTGATCTGACAAAGCTGAAAGGGCAGTAGGTCCTAGTAAGCTTAACCCGAGCGTCCTCCTGTTTTGCTGAGAGGAGTTAGTTTGGGAAGACAAGGTAATTACACTACGTAGAGAAAAGGTGAGCTCAGACCAGAAGCCCAAACGGGTCCGACTGCAACACGCTGGGTACAAATCGACATCGCTTTGAACATCTCCTTCCCTCGGTGCTGCTACCGAAGTGGGGGATGACCTCAGCCCCCCGCGGTTCGGGGAAGGCTGGAGCCGCTCGGGTTGCGGCCGGGCGGGCTCCGGAAAGGCGGCGCTGCGGGGGGAGCCCCGGGCAGGTGAGCGCCCCGGCAGCCCGGCAGGGAGCCGCCCGCGGGCTCTCCGCGCGGTTCCCCCCGCATTTCACGTAGCGCCGAGGAGGACGGACCGGAACGGGAATTGCCAGCCCCGTCCCCGATGCGCGGCGGCGGCGGCAGAACGAGCGGCGGCAGCAGCACCGCCCGGCTCCGGCCCGCGGGCCCCGCACGGGGCTGTCGCTCCCCGCCTCGCCCGGCGGGAGAAGGGCGCGGAGGCGGCGGGAGGCGCTCCCGGGCCGGCCGGGATGAGGGGGCGCGGCGGGGCGGGCTCGGCACCGCCCGTGCCCGGCCCGGCCCGCGCACGTGGTGGGGGGGGCGCGGGCCGCCTCTCGCTGCCCGCCCCCCGGCGCGGAGGGGCGCGCTGTGCCGGCGCCAGCCCTCTTCTCCCGTTTTTTGGGTTGTGGCTTTTTTTGTTTTTGTTTTTTTTTTCGAAGTCTTGCTTAGCAAATTGCGCGTGATGAGCTCATGATGCCGCGCCCCCCCCGCCCAGGCTGGGGCAGGCAGGGGGACGTGAGGCGGGCGGGCGCGGCCAGCGGCGGGGGCTCTGCGCGGCCGGGAAGAGGGGGAGCTCTCGGTCCCACGCTGTTTACTGGACTCGGGTTGTGAGGCTTTTCTCTCCCTTTTTTTTTTTTTTTTTAATATATATATGTATATTTATTTATTTATCGCCCCCGTCCCGCTGCGTGGCGGGCTGTTTGCCGCTCTGTTCGCAGGTGGATCCATGCGCTCCCCCAAGAGCGGCTCCGCCGCCGCGCAGCGCCGCGCCGGGGCGGGGGGAGCGGCCGCCAGGTTCGGCCCCGCCGCCGCCGCTGCGGGGGGCGGCCCCGCCCGGGCTCCGGGTGGGCAGGCGTGAGGCGGGCGAAGTTTCTGCGCGGCGCCGGGCCCCTCCGAGGGACTGCGGGCAGGGACGAGCCTGGCCCCGCGGTGCTGGGGGAGCTGACACCGCCGCCGCCAGCAGAGCAGCCCGGCTTTGGCCATGAAGAGGAAACAGAAGAGGTTTCTGCAAATGACGCTGCTCTTCACCGCGGCTCTGATTTTCCTGCCTGACATCGGCCTCTGGTCTCTGTACAAGGAGAAGCACCTGGTGAAGCCGCCCGAAGCCGCCGAGCCGCAGGTAGGTGCGGCGCCGCCCGGAGCGCAGCCCCGGGGCAGGGCAGGGCGCAGCCGCCCTCGGGCACGGCCCCGGTCTCGCCCCTGCGGGGCCCGGCTGCGGCCCGGGGCGGCAGCGGCAGCACGTGTGTGCCTGTCCGAGCGCCGCGCCCGAGAGAAAGTTGTGAGAGCATCTGAGCCTGCCTTCCCCGGCAAGGGCGAGGGGTGAGCCGCACGGAGGCTGTCTCTGAAATTAGGAGGACGTGGGATTTTGTGCGTTGGTGAGCTGAATGTGATGCTGGGCTCTAATTTTCATTACAAGAAGTGGAGGTTTTAGTGCAACTTTTTGTTTGCCTGCCTCTCTGCAATACTTCTCGAACGGGTGTGTGGCTATAGGTCCACTGAAATTGATGAGGTCCATGTAGATGTCTTACCACCGAGATTTTTTGTTTCTTCTTCTGTTGTAAATTCGACAGAAGGGACTGGCGGATTTTTTTTTGCTCTTCTGAATATTACTATTGTGACCTGATGCTGCAACGCTGTGTTTAACTGCTTGTCAGACTGATGTCACAAAGAACTTTCAAATATTTTCAGTTTACAGTTTTCTCGATCACTGTTATTAATAAGAGCAGTTGACATAAGCTGTTTTTTGCTCGAGTTATTCTTCAGCTTGATGGGTTTATGTATGGCTCATAAATCACAGTATGACCTGCATTAAGTGAAGTTTAGTTTTAAGGAGTTGTTGTAATGCACTTCTTTATAACCCTGCCTGTAATTTACCAAAGCTTGTGTTTGTTCTGTTGAACAGTACAATGCTCCTACACTGTAATTGTCAGTGTAATTTAAATGTAACATGAATGTTTCATAGATCATTGGTAAGAAATTGCAGGATAGTATATTGCTTTAGCTTGTTTACCACTTACATAGCCTTCACATTAGAGTGTATTAGATGGCATCATATATCATTTTAGTGTATTAGTAGCCTTCATTTCAAGGGTCATCACCCATGTGTGGTCAATGGCTTCAATTGAGCAATAACATATTTGATTCTTTGTTAATAAGGGTATCCATTACAGAAGTTAGTCCTCCAAAGTGTCGTAACTTTGGTTAATGAAATATGCTGAATGTTATTAGAGGAGGAAGTTAAGGATAGCTTCTTAATTTGAAGCTTACTTTATGTTTCCATGGGTTTTAAAATGCAATAGGTGTCGGGTGCTAAAATTTAGTTGGAAGTAATTTCTGCTGAAAGAAAATTATGCATGATCATAAGTGTCTGTCATTAGTGTACAAGGTGCACTCTGCAGTCTTTGCAGCTTCTAATTTACTTTGTGACTTAGGAAATCTAAGGTATTCAATGCAAGAAATTATTTCCATGTGTGCTGCATGGCTCTTTAGAACACACATGCCTTGAAGAAATTTCTAATGTTCAAGAGTGTTCTCCAAGTAGAACATGATTTAATAACACTGAAAGGGAGCTTTTTTGTTAAAAAAAAAAAAAAAAAAGGTTCTGGATAAAGTGGTGTAAGACATAGATGCTAAGCCATATGTCAAGGACTAGTGAGGCTTTCTAATGAGACCCCCCAAAAATTTTTCATTCTGAGTTTTCTGAAAAGGTCTTTTTGCTACCTTCCTTTTTTCTCTCCCCCCTTTTTTCCCCCTTCCCTTTTCTCCCAGTCTGAATACTAATTGAACAGTAATAGGACTGTTTAATGGAAAAACAGTAAAAATGAGCAGTGAAACTTTGAACCTTACAGCTGACTCTAATGTAATTCTGTTATCACGGTAAGTATTGAAATCATATTGGCAATGTCATTACCCAGTGAGGGTGGAAGGTTGAAGTACAGACAAGTAATGCAATTAAGTTACTTATGTCTTTTGATGTGCACTTTATAACCCAAAATATTTACAAGCAACAGGGATTGAAATACAAGTTTGAGTTCAACTCCCTGAAATATAAAGAAAATTGTAAGACATTTTGCAACTACCCCTAGAAATGAGGGTAGTTTCTTTCATACTAGGAAAGACTGCATTAGAAATAGTATCCTAGTAGAAATGTAACTTCTTTTTCCCTATTAAGTTAGTAGCAGGTGAAAGAATTTAAACACTCAGCACAGTTATTCTTTGCCCTTCAGGTATTCAATTTCTTGATACTTTGTGTGACTTAAGGCAAGTTTAGAGGTCAGTCCTACTGAAACTGCAGCAGACTTTTTTTATATATTCTAAGATTGTGTTAGGTAACAAAGGTATGTGTGTAGAGTCAGCACATCATGCTAGTGTTGTGCATTTGGACTGTTTTGGTGCGTCCTGACCATGGCAGAGAGGCAGAGCTGTCTGTGGCTTCAATAATTTAGTTACAGCTGGAATGGTTTTGCCTTCGTGAGTAAATTGAGTGTCTAGTTGGTATTCTGACCCTGACAGTAGTGTTTATAAATGTGCCATCTTGTTTTAAGAACAATTAAGTTCATGTTAGAGATCATCAGGTGGTTTTGAGGAGATGGCGTGGTGAAATGATGTTTTGACTACTTATAAATTAAGCTTTCCCATTCATTGCTGAAACAAACATCCCCAGCCTTCCCTGTGAATGAGGGCTCTGCCAGCCTCTCCCACCACCTCAGCTGCTTGCCATAGCGCCACAGTGAGGGAGGGATGGAAGCCTGATGGAGCAGGTATTGATATCTGACAGCAGTGAGCAGAGGAGCTGTTCAAAAGCAGTCCACAAGGCAAAAATAGTCTGTTTCTATCAATGGTAGAACAGTGTCCCCTGGGGACTGTGTCATTTCCCAAGCCTAGAAGAGGCACTTGCGTTCTTTACAGCTCTCTAGAAATTCTTAACTAAGAATTCCAGCAAACTAAGTTGACTTTTTTTTTGTGAAAATAGTGCTGCAATAAGTTACATAAGATTTTTTTTTTGTTGTTGTTCTGCAAATTCTGTTTCTGAGTAGAGGAGCTCTTTAGGAAAAATTGAAAAATGAGAAGATGATACAGCTGTGATTTCAGACAACATTAATGATTTTGATCATTACAAAATTGAGCTTTACATTAATTCTATATGCATAATTAATCTCTATAAACCTTTGTTTCATAGAAACTTTTTAAAGCTATCATGTTTTCACTTGAGAACTTGATAGGCTTGATTTTTGTATTTTGGTTATTGTTATTTACTTCTGGTTTATCATATTATTTAAAGTGAAGCTTCAAGGATAAATGTACATTTAAAGGTTCTGAGTTTTGTGGTGCAACAAGATTTCTATAAAATACAGATTGACATGAATGGTAGACTCAAGGGAAAAAAATATAGTTTATTTCTAGTTTAATCTTTCTAAGACTGCCTTCCTTGCTATACTGTGTGAATAAGGGAAATAGAACAGGGTATTTCTATTGCCTTTTTTAAAAAGAAGTCTTAGAAATTCCTTAAAACATTATGGTGTCCTTGAGGTTTGATTAAAATTTTTGCAGTTAGTTTAACTTTGGAGGGGGGGGGAGTTTGTTTGTTTTGTCATTGGGATATTATGTATGTGATGTAAGTATCTTTTCTGATCTTTTGATAAAATTCCTAGACCAGGTGTATGGATACCAAGTTATACTGGTAAAACTTTTAACTTCAGTTTTGTTTTCTATGGAGGAAAAGCAGCAATTTAATGCAACTGGTGGGATGTAATCCTGGTTATCTCATCCCATCTAAAGTTAGCGCTACTTTGTTGGGCTACAGTAAGGCTTTAGCCTTGTCTGTTCATACATTGTCAGTATACGAAGCATAACTTTGTGTAAAAGTACCAAATTTCTTGCAGCAGTTTTCCAGTGTCTGTTATGTAGGTATTGTGATACATTTCTTTCTGTCCCCTCTGTATGGGAGCCAGTGTGGGTGATGACTGAAAGGAGGGCAGTCTAGTGAAGTGACCCCTAGTATATTTCAACTTCATTTTCTATTTTTTTTCATTTGTCACATCCCTGCTTCCTGGTGTCAAACCTCCTTGCTTATAACTGAATTGAACAGCAGCATCTCTTAGTAACAGATGCTCTGTAGTACTTACAGGTGTCTTACTGGAATGCTTTATTATGTGTAAAGTAAGGAAAGAAGGTAGATTTCTGGCTTTGTTTCACATATGCTCTGGTATTTTTTTTATTTTCGTGCATGCATGGTGTCCAGAACAAAGAGCAAAAGCTGTGCTATGAGGGGGGGAACATTATTCCATGGGATAGTCATGGAGCTCTCTTTCCACTGTCCTGTGGAGCCTGTGCTGGTTGGCTCCAATATTATACTTTTCTCATGGGATAGCGAGGTATGGATTTAAATGAACTCCTTAGGATAAGGAGAAATTAGTCCTTACAAATCCTAGGCCTCTATTGTAGCTGGCAAACAGGCACAAAATTGACTTACTAAGCTCGGTGGTTATGAAAGAAGCGACTTTGTCTTCTGAATCCAAAAAGCAACTTCGGCCTGAGTTCTGTCTTGCAAACAGCCATTAGTTTCTGAAGTCTGTGAAAGAAGTGAAAATTTAAATTTACCCCAGAATGCAGTGTTTCCTGCTGTTTAGCACACAGGTTTTGATAATCATAAATTTTCCAGGACAGTTAACCCTATCAACTCACTATTGATGCCAGCAAAGTACAAAGCTTGGGTTGGTGAATTCTGTTTCTGGTGCATAAAAGCAGCATCTTGAGAACACAAGTTTCTTTCTCCCCCCCAACCCACCCCCAGATTTTTTTCCCTTGCTTTTCTGGTTGATCTCAACAGCTGCAAAATCTTGTACAAAATATGGTTTGGTAAGGACATAAATATACACCTATTTTCTATTATTACACTCTTAGGACACTGTCAGTTACTTCTGTATTTAGTTCCACTGTCTCAATTATTTACCTTTGCTTTCACCACAAACTTATGAGGCAGGAGAATTTTGTTTCTCTTTAGCAGAGGAGTAAGCAAAGTATAGAGTGACAAACAGGCTCAAGTCTACAAAAGTAGCTGCTTGACTGCTGCTGACATTTATTTCTACTATTTTGGGAGAATACCTGTCAGACCATAGAAAATACTGATAATATGAAGCCTCAGTTTCTCTGGTCAGTTTCTCTTCATGTGCTGTTCCAAGAAAGTAATTGTTTCTCTCCTCAGAGCAGCAGCTGGACCTGTTGTGTTCAATACTCATATTTATTTTTTTAAATTTATTAATGGTCCTGTTAATTGCTCTGCTGATTGCTGTGCTGGTGTGTCAGCTCCAAGAGTCCTTGTACCTGGCGTGACAAAACAGAGTTTAGTGCCTTAAACTGCAGAGCATTGGCAACCTGAGTTTGCCCTTTAGGTGTTTTAAGTCACACAATTAACACTTATGTAATTCAGTTCTTTTACCTAAATTGTTCATGTATCATCTCATTCCCTTGTATATATTGGAGCCTATTGATGAAAATATAATTTGATTTCTAAAACCTTTGTTACTTTACTGCCAAAAATAGTATTGTGTCTTAAAACAGTGTGCTTCTGTTGTATTCAGTATACTAGAGGGAGCCCTCCTGTGGTTAATTTAATACCTATCAATTTTCAGGAGTGTTACTAAATAGAGTGTATCTTACAGGATAAAATAGACTGGTTTGGGTATTTAATTTTCTTTCTATTTAACTCAGCATTTTTAATGCATTTCAGCTAATTTATTGTGCATAGTCATTTTGGCTTAATCCAAATCAAAACATATGATCAAGAAACCTCAGTGCAAGACTCTTGGACTTGTAGAAAGGCTGCTGTGACAAAGGGGATTCCATGGCTGTATTGAAGCAATGGGGTGCAAAATTGCTCAGTTATGAAGGGGGATACCCAAGCTATGTTTTGTCCTCCCAGTGGGATGAGATGCTCAGTTCTTTCTTAAAGTTCCACATCTCCCTGTGTAGGCAATTTCTCTTGTGTCTGGCTGTGAAGGATTGCAGTGGAACTATAGGTGGTCCTGGTCAGGAGCCAGACTGCACTGTGTGTGCTGTGTGTGTAGGCAGGTGTCTGTTCACACAAAGAAGAAAGAACAATTCAGCTTTTCTCTTGTTTTTAATGATCAGACAGGTAACTTATGGTCTTTGTTTATCAATATGCTGATGCACACATTTATAGCAATTGACTGCTGCAAAACTGTGTGTGTACTGACTGCTTTGATGGATTTGGGCCAGGAGCAGACATCTTGGCTACTTTAAATTAGTCTGGAAAAAATTAATTCAAAGATCAACAAGTTAAATGCAATGCAACTCAGGAATCCCAAACTAAAAATTCTGCCTGTATTGTAAATGTTCCTCATGGTCAAAAGACCAAATTGTGCAGACTGAAAGCAGTCCCATTCTTTTAATGTTTTTTTTAAAATGTGAAAAGGCTTCATCAGGAGATGGCAACCTCGGAACCTTAGTTGTGAGAATTCCAGTGTGTCATGTTTTAACTTTGGCAGGCAAGTAAGCACCACACCACTGTGCTCCCACTCCCATCTCAGTGGGATGGAGGAGAGTATCCAAAGGGTAAAAGTGAGAAAACTCGTGGGTTGAGGCAAAGACAGTTTAATAGGTAAAGCAAAAGCCCCACATGCAAGCAAAAAACACAGAATCAATTCACCTTTTCCCCTGGCAGGCAAGTGTTCAGCCTTCTCCAGGAAAGTTGGGCTCCATTGTGCATAACGGTTACTTGAGAAGACAAATGCCATCCTGACTCCTGTTGTCACCTCTTCCTTCAGTTTTATTGTGACTCTGATGCCATATGGTATAGCATATCCCCTTGCTTAGTTGTTTTCAGCTGTATCTTCTCCCAGCTTCCTGTTCAGCACCAGCCTCCTCACTGTCAGGGCAGTTTAAGAAGCAGGAAAACACCAATGCTGTGTAAGCCCTCCTCAGCACCAACAAAAACATCCCTGTGTTGTCAGCACTGTTTCCAGCACAAATCCAAAATACAGCCCCCGACCAGCGGCTGTGAGGAAAATTAATTTTATGCCATCTGCAATCAGCATGTAATGTAAATGTGTTTTTGAGGTCAAGTTCTGTAATGATTCATTTATTTCAACCTGATTTTGATAATTGTCACATTTGGAAGGGTTTCACTGTGATATTCTTGTCTGGGTAGTCTTATTCAAGACATGTCTTCAACAGAGAAACCCTTTCCTTGTTCTTTTTTTAAGAAACACCATGGGAGAGACCTGCTTGTGATTGTTTGCTCAAGAGGTAAAGAAGAGGAAGAAATCCTTTTGCAGGGATTTAGCAGGAATTCATGCTTGCTTTTCAAATTCTTTACCTTCATTTCCGTGATTTTCACACATTTTTCTGTGACATGGCTCCAAGTCTATGCAAACAGCCAGTGATCCAAGTCAGCTATTTAGTCACCAAACTAATAACAAAGAGAATTGCAGGAACAAAAATGATGAAGTGTATGTCCAGCTAACATAGAAATATCTAGGCCGCAATATCCCACTCTCTTCTGGCTGCTTGTACTCCACAGGGCCAGAGCTGTCATGTTTCTGTTCAAGGTCATGTTTCACAGGGACAATGTTTCCTTATGCTGTCATTTTAAGATCTCTTGGCAGATACTGTTGAAGGAAATTCCTATTATATCTTTCTCTGGTTGAATCCTATTTATTGAACACCTCTGCCCTTAGGAAGCAATCACTAGCTGAAATATGAGGCTTTCTTGTCACATGTGGATTTAACAGATAACTACAGCATCCATTTCCACACCAGCACCTCCAGCTGTTGGTTACCTTCCCCTGCCCAAAATTTTCAGCCAAATCCCTGATGACAGTACACAATGGTATTTGACAGATGCTTCATTGGATCATCTGAAACCACCTCAGAACAGGATAAGTCTGACTGCCAGACTTTTCTCTGAAGAAGCTGAAGAATATTTTTCTCTTGTCTTCAGAGACATGTGAACACTCACCCCTATGAGAGCTGTAGCAACAAGGAGTTTGGAGATTGGTGCCTCTGGCAGTGCCATGAATGTGCAGTGCCATGAAACTTGTCATGTTTGTTTCAACTGAGAGATACCGCATCCAGTGCAGTTTCCTGTGGGTTGACAGTTGTTGGTTTTTTTGTTTGTTTCTTTGTAATGTGAAATTTGCAGTGCAAATTGGATATAGTAGACTAGCAAATCTGGCCGGTATGACTTAAATGTTTCATTGATCAGTGATAAACCATTAATTCTGTGCTTAAGAAGCAGTGGCAATTGAACAGTTTTCTTCTTTGCTACACAGTGGTTTATGACAGCATGTGATACTGCTAAGAGATTTAGCTAGGTAGTGTAATTATCTAAACTAAAATTTTGTCAGGACACCAGTATGAGTACAAGGTGCTTTAGAAATTGGATTGCTCACTGAAGTGTGTAAGTGTAGATTTATCAGACTAACTTAAGGAGCTCATTTGCCTAAAGAAGCACAATTTTTCATACTTGTATTTAGAATAACAGATGTGTTTATTTAGAAAATTTTAGCCTGTGTACTTATTTTTGCTCTCTGTAAATAGTTTTCTATCAGTTGAGTACTAGGAGAAGGCAGGCAAACATTTAGGACAAGTAAGAATATCTCATAGCAGTCTATGACAAGTTCCATTTATAGATGAAGATGGGAAAGAGGAAGGAAAGACTCCTTGTGTCTCTGTTCAGAGCCAATGCCTGGGAAATACAGGCCCTGCAGTGTTAATGGCTTCTCTACTGTGAGATAAGTATTTTATCCCATATGTTTTTTCCTCACTGTGATTGAAATCTCCCAATTTAGCATTAGATAAAACAATTTGATGTCACAGGCAGTTGGTCTCTCTGTTTTTTCATCCAGTCCCTGGGCTGAAATTTGCAGTTGTAATCTAACTTTTGGGTGAAGTTTGTGTAACTTTGCTGAAACTTTTTGATTGTGTCCAAGGGAGCAAGGTCAAACAGTGCACATGGCCTAGAGGGGTTTGTGGTGTTTGCACCCACAAGAGATAGCTCCAGCAGGTACAGGCAACTGAAATACCCTCTGTGCAGATTGCCCTCATTCACCCTTGGCAAAACTTTGCTGGTCCCTGGCACAGCCTGCACAGATGCAGCAGTAGTTAGCCAGACATAATTACTAGATAACTTGAGGAGAGACTATAAATTGCACCAAATCTAGTGCTGATGCCCCATCCTGTTCTCCAGTTCTGAATTATCTGTCTTGAACAGAATTCATACATTGTCTAATGCAGTAGTTGACTTATTTAATAAGAGAGCACAATGCCTAATGTGCCTAATGTGGTTTTTCAGCGCTTGTTTTCAACATAGCAGCACACTTCCATCTCTTTCTGCTTTTTCTCTTTTTTATTTGCTTTTTCTTGGGGGGAAGCCCTCCACATTTCAGATTATTTAATGTTTTTGATATCCCACTTAGTTCCTGGGTAAATTACTGTATTGGAATGAGTTGTGTAAATTTTTTAGTTTGCTTTCTCTGTAGAGCAGTAGTTTCACATTAGCATGGAGAATGCACTTAAAAGATAGATTAATGCCATTCAACAAGCAGTATATTTATATTTTTCTCAGACTCTGATAAATGACTACATTTTGAGTTGCATTTGTTATGGGTACAAAATGAATGACAGACTTGAATGGATGCTGCTTTTACAAAATTGTTCAATATAAACTAAAGTGACATTCAAATTGCTGATCAAATTTTACAATTATGACACCAGTATAAAAATGTAAATTCAGAACTTTTATGACATTGAGCAACAAATTCTCCTCTAAAGTTACAGAATCATTAAAGACACAGCACAGATGAGAATAAAAAATACTTGTGATGGCTTCAAAAATTAGCAGGGAAAAAAGTTAAATACAAAAGTCTCACAGTGAAATATTCCTGCAGTATATGTGACCTGCGTTTCACATCAGATTAAATCTTTTCCAGCATCCTTGGCATAATTTCCAATAATGGTGAAGCAGTGGAAATTTCTCTAAGCACAAGGAGATGCTCCTCCATGGAGGTCATATTTTATTTTAAGTGATATTGTTTGAACTATGTTGAGAGGAGTGTGGTTTTATATCTCTATCTTCCCTAAAGTAATCCATTTCAGAAATACAAGAACAATGTAAGTGCAGCTAGAACAGATATATAAGCCTATGCTTTGCTAACATGAAAATGAAGTTGTGTTCACCTCCACCAACTGCTTATACTAATGGATTTTGAAATCTGCCATTTTTAGCAATGTAGGCAGACATGCCGTGTGATCAGAAGGGGCTTCAGAGGAGGACAGGAAACTTGCAGAATTCCATCAGGGAAAGCAGGAAAGCTGCAGAGGGATGGGAAATAAATTTGACTAGAAATAAGGTCCATTTCCTTCTGTAATCTTCCCCCATCTCCCCTGCCTTCTTCCTCCCTCAGGAAAGTGTGCACCAAGAGCAGTAAAGATGCTGAGATATTTAAACCCTTTTCACACAAAGTCTTGAGAGAAACCATTTGACAAAGTGTTGTTATTAACGTGAGACTTTCTGTTTCATTTTACTTGCTGTAAAACTGAGGTGGTTTCTAAGTGCTGGAGTGCATGTGCAGACCCCACAATTGTGCAGTCACTGAAGAGAAAGGTGTTTTCTTTGAAGCAACTTCAGTATGACCATGTGAGAGACATTTTTCTTCAGATGCAGAAGACTAACAACAGATGTATCCTTCAGAAGCAATGAAGAAAAAATGCATTTTATATTGGGAACAAGGAAATGGAGATGGCATCATGCTAAGCAGCAACCTGCTTCTGCATCTGGAATGGATGTGAATGACAAATGAACATGGGAGATTCTGCTGCTTTCAGATGAGACAATTTAGAGTAATTTTCTTCATAATTTTCTGGGGGCTGTGTTTTGGATTTGTGCTGAACACAGGGCTGATAATTTAGAGATGTTTTAGTTGTTGTTGAGCAGAGGTTGCACAGAGCCAAGGTCTTTTCTGCTGTTCATAGTGCCACGGTGGTGAGGAAGGTGGAGGGCTCGTGGGAGCTTGGGAGGAGACACAGCCAGAATGGGTGTCCCAGGATATTCCAGGCCATCTGGCATCGTGCTCAGTATATAAAGTGGAGAGAAGAAAGAGAAAGAGGAGCAGCATTTGAAGTGATGGTGTTTGTCTTTCCAGGTAACCATTAAATGTGATGGGGCCCTGCTCTCCTGGAGATGGCAGAGCACCTGCCTGCCCATGGGAAGCAGTGAATTAATTCCTTGTTTTGCTTTGCTTGTGTTCATGACTTTTTTGTTCTCTATGAACTGTCTTTATCTCAATCCATGAGTTCTCTATTTTTTATCCTTCCAAGTCTCTACCTGATCCTGCTGGTGGGAGAATGAGTGGCTGTGTGGGGCTTGGCTGCTGGGTAGAGTTAGACCATGGCAGAGAACAAGGCCAGGACTCTGCACTTCATAACCTCTTCAAAGACACAGATTTTAGAAAAACTTGCCACTTCTTTGTGTTGTAGAAATGTTTGTTCTGTCATCGATAAGAGTAAAATCTTTCTGAATTAAGTTTAAAACTAAAATTCAGCGAGACTTGAAACTCTTCTTCAATGCATTTTAAAGAAATTGTTAGTAGAATAGATTCCTCAGAGATAGTTGTTAGCATGGGTTTTGAGTTTTTCCTTTTACTTACATGTATATGTGTGTGTATGTGCACTCGTGTACATTTGTTTATGGGCAGAAGGTGAAGAGACCATCTTTGCTTCCTGCAGGGAGAGGGTATATATTTTTCTTAGTGTAGCATGCCAACAGTCTTGAGAGGAATAGAACAATTTTGTGAAAAACACTATGTGAATACATGAAGAAGCATATGTTAATGAGGATAAATTGGGCACAAATCTACAGTGCCTTTGGCATTTTTAAGTTGGGGTTTTTTTTAATAAATTTGGAGGTTTTTGTTTTTGTCTCTCATCCCTCTTTAAAAACAGATTGCATGTGGGCTGGCTTTATGTTCAGTTTTTGAACAGCCATAACTTCCAACAATCTACTGCATGTTTTTTCCTCCTCTACTTGAGAAGACTTGAAATCTGTAGTAAATAATGATGTTGGCTCATTTCATTTATGCCCTTGATTGTCTCCAGTCATTCCTGCTAGTCATGTCTACTCTTTAGACAGTGGACTCACATACAGATTTTTTTTATGTGTATGTTTGTTTAGGAAACCATAGACAAGATTGTTCAAAAATAACTTGCCCAAGGCTGCCATCCTTATAACACACTTTGCTAATCTCCTGGTCTCCTGGTATGTGTGATCAAAAATCAAACAACTGACCTTCTCTCCCATTTAGTAACCTTCTTCATATCACAGATTGATCTTCAATTTACTGATCTGGTTGTTCGAGAGACCAGCTACTATCTTTTAATAAAAATGGAGAAGCCGCCAGAATGTTAGAATGGAAGTGACAGGAAGGAAATATGTAAGCAATGAAAATATATACACCGAGGAAAATAATAAGAAAAATACAACTTGTCAAATACTCTTCTTGAATTTCCAAGTTGTGTTGTTGTTGTGTTTCCTATGCCTTCCCTTTCATGTTCGAATCTGTGTGTCTGGCATCTTTTAATATTATATAATGATTTTTTTAAATGCATACTGACTGCAACTTTGCTTCTCTCTTTTAATTTATTACAGCATATTAGTAAAGCTGCTTTGGAATACCCTGGATTAATGATGCATTTAAACTGTTTTAAAACAACCCTAGGCTAGGTCAATTATTGAAGTAATGCCAGCAAGGAATATTTTATTTTGATTGCAGTAAGCTCTTAGTTTTATGTTAACTGCATTGTACAAACATGACCTGTGGGCTTTTAATGTTACAGTGAATTGGAAACGTGAATAAAGCATGCTTTGCATTTGCAAGGAGCAACCTAACTCTCCTTGAGAGGAGAGTCTAGCTTGTATTCCTTGGTTGTACACGGGGTCACGTTTTTGTGCAAGTGCTCTGACAATACAGGGCACTGAGATGTTTTTGATATAAAGGGAGGGCATAGTGAGGTGTGGGTGCTGTTTATGGCGTGTTAGGCATCACTGCCATCACCCCTTCTGATACTGATTGTCTCCCAAAACCTCATTTGTAAAAACAGTGCATTTAGATTGTTCTTGTAAAATTCCCATCCTCAATTATTGCAATGCTTCTTTTCCTTTTTGGAAGTGTTAAGTGTTACTTGCTGTGCTCTGCTTTATAATTGAATTGGAATGAGGGCTTATTATATATTTTTCAAAATGTGGGGATATGTTTTTTCTCATCCCAAGTATGTTTTAATCTAATCTACTTTTCTGTTCAAAACTGCGTTGTGGTTGTTCTGCTCGATTCCAAGATGATGGGAAGCTTATGCTGCAAATTTAAAAAACAAACAAAAATCAGCCCTATATAACAAAATTTTAGTCACACAATCTCTTGTATATAACGCTGGTGTTGACCAGTCTTCAGTGATATTGGACTTCACAGGTTTGGCAGTGCCTGGGAAGCTTGACTGGCCCATGAAGTTTTACAAGTAACTTTAGGCTGTGGCTGTTATCTTTTTGTTAAATAGGTCTTCTGGAAGAGGAGCTAAAAACTGGTTCCAATCATGGCCTGAAATTGCACCTGTACCAAACTTTCAGAAATTTGTTTTAGAAATAAACAGATGATACACTTCTCCAGAAGAATGTTTACAAATAGTTGTGGCCTATTATCCATTTAAAGAGGGGTAAAACCAGTTCTTAAAAAGAAGACTCCCTCTTTGCTTAGGAGAACAGTGATTTGGCAGTGACTGAGCTGCTTGAGATGAGCAGAGATTTTGAACATTGAGACACTTGCAAGGTAAAACAAAATGTAAACAAGACCAAAAAGATTCATTCCAATTGTTTCTGAAGAATCACAGGAAGCAAAGTAAAAACCTTTTCGTGGTTTGGGGTTGTTATTAGGCTAAAGTAATTCTCAGGTGTTTGAAAACTGGGATGTTCCATGTCTAGGAAACAGAGGCATAAAACAATGATCTGTGCGTTCAATGGCCAGTGTTTGGAATATACATTATAGTGAAAAGATTTTATGTAACGGAGAGAAAATAAGGAAGTGGGAGGCTTGGAGTAGAATATAGGCAGAATTTTGCTGCGGTATTTCAAGATCTCTCTATATAATTTTCTTTCTTTGTCTAGCCCGCTAAAGAAAAATGTGGATAAATTATAAAATAATGTTTATGGGGAAATAAATAATCCTAGGTTTACATATGCAGCAATAACTATTGACACAGTAATTGCTACTCAGGAAGGAGCTCTTGATGCTTATATTAGTTTTATGAAAATGTTAGCTTTCGTTTCAAAGTGAATAACATTGTTATGGCTACGGTGTAAATTAGTTGTGTACTCTCAAATATTGTACAATTCTTGTTGAATCATAGTCATCACAGATGGGATGGAAAAGATAACCTATTGAGGGAGGCCTAATTAAGTAGAGGTTTCATTGTTGTCTGACTGATGAGAGATCTGAGAATATGATAGAGGTACGTGAGAAAAGAGTAACATGGAAAAGATATGCAGGCATCACTTTATTGACTCTTTCTTTCAATAGGAATAATAGCATCAAATTGAATACTGTACCAGTATCAAAACAAGTGGCAGAGGCAGGTTTGTGTACAATAGATTATTAAGATATGGAGCTTTCTGAACCAGGGATTGTGGATATTAGAAGCTTACATGGCTTCAAGAAACAATTGAATGCATTCATGGAGGAAAAATACATTAGGGATAAAGACAGTGCCTCTGGCTTGCACTGTCCTTGAACCATCAGTTGCTGGAGTCTGGAAGGGTATTTTAGGGAAGTGAAGTTGTTTGTTTGCCATGTATTTATAGCTTTTGCTGTTGTTTGCTGTCAGAAACAGATAATTAGCTGGATAGACCTGTTTGTGTAACTTAGAAAAGTCATTCTTAAGCTAATAATGTGTATTTTAAAGTTGTGCGTAGCTGTTGCTGATGGGAAATCAAGTTGTGGAACAGATGATTTTGAATGAGTTTCTTGATGACAGAGAATGTTCTGGTAAGTCAGAAAGATAGTATTGCCAGATAGGTTCAATGTTGCTGCTCCACAGTGAATTTGAGGTGTGGCACACTGAGAAAGTGCACACCCTAGATGAAGTATAACTGTAATAATATGCATTTTCCTATTATAAATGTGTGTCTTGGTGTATGAGTCAATATTTGAGGGACACTAAAGACACAATTTCAAGATTTGAAACTTTAATGGATACTTCAAGGGCCACTTATCTCCATCCTCTGTTGCTTGCAAACAGTAGGATCCTGGATTATTCTGTGTAGTTTGTTTGCTTTTATTTTTATGCAACTTTTTCCCTATTTGAAATAATAGTAACTTTTTCTTCCTCAGGTTGAAATGTTGAACCTGGGAATGTTGAATATGGTAAAATGTCATAAGGAACATTTTCAGTCTGAGATCTTGGTATTGTTCAATATGTGTGAAACAGTTTGGAGGGGTTTTAGGTTTTGATTTCTGCTTTTTTGCTTAATATAGAAAGGAAATATTTTCTTAAATATATTTATTTCATGCAAAGAAGATATTATGACCTAAAAATATTCAGATTACTCTGAGGAATGTCTACGGAGCTGTACGTTGATAACCCTACAGTCTCATGAGTACAGATAGCTATGAAAGTGATGTAGCCCAGAATTTGGTTGGCATTCTGCACCATAGGTGCATATTTCTGGCTCGTGGCAAGCTTCTGATCAACCAACATTTCCAAATCCTTTTCCTCTGGGCTACTATCAACTGATTCTCTGCCCAACCTGTGTTTGTACTTGGAGTTGCTTTCAGGGTCCCTCTGGATGCACCACTCAGGTGGGTGGTGTTGGGAAGCTTGCTGAGAGTGTGCTCAATCCCACTGTCCATGCTGCCTACAAAGATGTTAAATGGCACCTGGTCTTGATACTGACCCCTGAGAAATGCTGCTCGTCACCGTTCTCTGTTTGAACACTGAACTCTTGACCACAACTTTCCGTCCATCCATCCATGCAATGCTTTATTCACTGAGTGGTTTATCCATAAAATCCATATCTCTCCAATTTAGAGACAAGGATTTTGTGCAGGACAGCGTGAAGGGCTTTGCACAAGTCCAAAACCATTGCATATTACTTGCTAAGATCTGCTCCTAGATTGCACTTTTATATATGGTGTAATGTAGAAATTGGATTAATTTCTGTCTTTCTTAAGTACATGCCTGCTCTGTAGTCCCAGCTTTTACACACAAGTTACAATATGATCCAGTCAGTTGTACTGTTGACCAGGTGTTAGGGCTTGAATTTTAACAACTACAGGAGTTCTTGTAGAGTACTTAATAAAGATCAACAGGGTTTTGAAAAAAAATAAACTTAATTGGCATAATCCCCATTGCCAGAGTAAAGCTTCTGCTGCCTTCAATGGGAGCTGAGTTTTGTAATCAGTGCTGTCAGTCACCATCTGGACTGACACAATTTTGCCATGGAGAGAGTCCGTCTTTTCTGGGATGCCATCTGTTAGTCAGCTTCTTCTGACTTGTTTCCAGTACCAACCTTTATACCTTCTTTCATGTTCTCTTTTGTGCTCCAAGCAACCTCTCAAATCCTCATTCTCCCTGCTGTTTTCAAAATATGTTTCTGAACACCAGTGAGCACAATGAAGTAGCCTAGCAATAATGTCTATTACCAAACCCTGGGCAACATCACAATCATCTGAAGAAAATCTGTTAGGAGGCTAAGGCTTGGAAGGCGTAGAGCCCAAACCCTTTTCTCATCCCTGCAAGTGGTATTTCAAAGCAGTGGCTGTGGGAGAAGTTTGAACCTCTGATTACTTTGAGGCTTTGCTGTGGATAAAAGAAATCGGTTAGTATATGACAGTTAACCTAATAATAGCTTACAAAAGTATCAGCTCATAGAAGTTTAAAAATAACATCAAGTAGCATTAATCTAATGGTATAACTGTTTTTGAAAGGCTTTTACTCTGTAAAGCCAGATTTATGAAGTCTTAAAAATTTTTTTGAGTTAATGGTTGCTAACAGTCATGCACACAGTGTTTTCACCCTGACATAGTTAAGGTGAACAATTTATTTGGCACATCATAAGCAAATAGAATAAAGAGTGTGAATCCAAAACCTTTCAGTTTGAGAGAGAAAGCAGAAGAATATATTAGAATTAATAATTACATAAGAGGTGCATCTTCTTAATAAAACAAAGAACAGTAGTTATCATGTGGTTTCATTAATAAATATTAAGTATAATAATGCATCTTATTCATGCATGGTGGAGATGTCTATGTATCTGAACAGCAGCCTTTTTTTCAAGTGGTTTCAGGGTTGTGATTTTTTCAAACAAAATTTTAGTGTACTCTTGCTTTATGATTTTGATTTGAACTGTAATCAAGGATGATTTAGAGTGTCAAAGAAATTGAAGCAGTTACTTTTATAGTAGTAGCCTTTTTTAGTGTGTGTGTATATATATTTATCTATCTATATCTCTAAAAAAAAGCACCCACCAAGGTCTTTCACATTGTGGTCTACCTAGGTAATAGCCTACAGGTAGAAACAAACCAGTTGATGTGTTCATATTGTATTCATTCTCAGAGGAGTAGCCCTGGTATTTAAAGGTCAGAAAATCTGTCAGCAGACAATTATGTAATGGATAATTCAGATAGATTTTACAGGATCAGCCTTGCTAATGCCTTATGATGCTGTATTTGCTCATAGTTATTTTGCATAAAAATTAATAGTAGAATACTGTGTTAGGAAAGTATAACTCCATTGCAGTTTGATTAAAACGTGATACATAGATACTTTGATAATTGTAGGTACTCACATTTGTTTAAATGTCTGAAATGAGAATAAGCAATATTCTTTCTGAGAAGTTAAGCTGTCGTAAGATAGCTTCCTTTTTTCCAGATATAAAATCCATTTCTTGCTGAGAAGTACTGTGGATGACCAAATATTGTTGTGTTCCCTGATGACTGTCTTCTCACCTCTTCAGTCCCTCTGTTTGTGATGTCTAACTTGTTATTTCATCTTTGTGTGATTAGCTTCCTTTATTTTTAAAATGCATCTAAGAGGTCTTCCTCTGGAGAGCAGTTCTTAATTGCAGATGAGAGTGTCACATAAGAACCAGATGACCAATGTTTACTGAGTGACTGATGTTACTGCTGAGCTTTACCTTACAATGATTTCTTGAAGGCTTTTTCCTCTCTGGTAGATGTTGCACAGAGCTGGCTATACACAAGCTGTTTTTTTTTCTCATAGGATAAGATAGTTGTGTTCATCTTTCAGCTCCACATGCAAGGTGTTATTCTTCTACTGTTCTTCCTTTAGAGGAAAGTGCAGAAATGAGTCTGGCAGAAAACTTAAGTTTTTCATCCAGATTAGTGACACACTGAAGTATTTTTCAGTCTTACATTAAATTTTCAAGGTTACCCAAGCAATCAATCTGAACTATTTCTGCTGTGGAAAACTGTTTCCTTCATTTTCCTTTTCCTTCTAAGCAGACAAGTAGATATGGGGGGAAAAAATTATCATTTGAACTTTGTCAGCAAATTTACTTGAGATGTCTTTCTGTGGAACAATAGTAGGTGGGAGCAAGCATGAAAAATCTGGCTGCAGTGCACAAGCTTTCAGCAGCTCTGACAGGTTACTATGCTTCTATTTTTCAAGGCAAAACTCCTGAGAACCAGGAGGTTCTAATTTGACTTTTTTTAGGTCTCTCTTGGAATTTTTCTTATTCAATTCAAGCACTCTTAGCTGAAAAGGGAAAGAAATTTCAAGTCGGTGAAAGAGCCACTGTCCTGTTGTCACCCAACTGCCTCCCTCTTCCAAGTCAAATTCCGTGGGCTGGAATTTGCCCTCATTCAAGTGGCCTGGGAGCTCGTGATGTCATAACTGATGTGGAAGGAGCACATATGTGATCCAGTTTTCTTTCCAGGTGGTGAAATATTTATGGTTAAGATGCTGCTTGAAATTGTAATAAAGCGGTGCATGGAAGTTTTTTATGTGCACCTGAAAGATTTCTTGTTGCTTCAGACTTTGTTGGATGTCTCCGAGTGATCTCTTGAAGTACATTTTATCAGTATGGGGGTTTTTATTATGCTTATTTGGGGGCACAATTCTATAGTTTTGTCACTTTCCTTAGACCAAGTGCTGAGCAGTTAAGAGCCATGAAGCAGTCTTCCTGCAAAAGCAACTGATTTTGAACACCTTTTGTGATAAGATAATCAATTATACATGTAGTAATCGGGGAATTGTAAAAAGGCATGTGATAATGGGGGATTGTATCTAGAGCTGAATGAGCTTCTCCATAGAGTTTAGTAATGTGCTGTATCTTAGAAGTCCTCTAAGCAAAGGTCTCCCAAGGGAAGTTCCCCACTTCTCAAAAGGTCACTTGAAAAATCTGGGCAGAATTAGAAACTAGGTAAAAATTACTTCTACTTCATTTTACTATGTAAACTTTTTAATAAATATGGCTTAGGTTTTGTTTGTAACTATTAGCTTTTATTTGTAACTTTTTGCCCTTTTCACTTTACTTACAGTGAACAATCGCAGTATATTTAAAAAATATGAACTTGTGTATTGGGAAAATTGGGGTTTTTTTTTATTTGTCTCACTGGCATCAGCTCCTCTCCAGCCCTGTGTAGTAAGAAGTGTTAGAAAGTATTATTTTTATGCTTTTTGGTTCCTGTGATGGATGGTTGTGGAATATCATGCTCACAGGGAAAATTATTTCTTCCTAATCCTTATCAGTCAGTGGTTGGCTTATTTCCGGTAGTCTGAAGACTTATAGCCCATATTCTAGTTCATACAGTACTTCATTTTAGTTGACTTCAAATTTTGTTCATTACTGTCTCCTAGTTTTGCAATGTTATTATTCTTTATTGTCTGCACTTGGACAAAATCAGTCAAGAGGCCATCATTCTTACAGAAAACTGTGACCGATGGCTTTAAAAATAAATGATACTTGCACTGACACAAGAGAGGAAAAAACATTCGTTAAAACTCTTGTTGGAGAAGTCTCATCACTCTTTTCCTATTGCATTTGACATTGCCTGAAAGACTGTTATATATTATGTTTATTTTTAGAGACTATTGTTCTCTTTAAATCTGCTCTACAACTTGAGGAAAGCAGTAGTGCTTTTGAAGAGAAATTTACAGAAGCAAGACATTGCATCTTTCTGTTGTAGTAAATGAAATATCACTTTTAAACGAGTTTGACTTTGGTAGGGAAAAAAACTGCAAAATATAGGGGAATCAGAGGATGCTTTAGGGCATACAGATTGAGAACCTGTGTGTCTTTTCTCAAGAACATAATAACATTTGTAAGTGAGACCTTCAGCATGTCATGCTTATTTTAATAATTTCTTTTGAAGTGCTGAAAAAGCAAACTACTTTCAGTTAGTTTACTTTTTACCCCAAAATTGGCATAGTCTGCTGTTCAATATCCTGCTTGTGTACAGAGCTTATACAGAACTAATATTTGTATTACCCAAAAAAGATGTTGACCTGTCAGAATGAGACTAGAGGAGGCCACTGATTTGATTAGAGGGCTGGGACATCTACAATGACAGGATGAGGAAGTTTGGGCTGTTAAGCCTGGTGAAGAGAAGGCTTCAGAGAGACATTATGGCCCTGGCCAGTACCTAGAGAGGGCCTACAAGAGAGCTGGAGAGGGACTTCTCACAAGGGTGTGTAGGGACAGACCAAGGGGGAATGGCTTCAAACTGGAGAAGCTTGGATTTATGTTAGACATCAGGCTCTTCCCTGTGAGGGGGGTGAGACCCTGTAACAGATTGCCCAGAGATGTTGTGGACTCCCCCCAGCCTGGAGATGTTTCAGGACTGGATGAGGTTTTGTGCAGCCTGGTCTAGTGGGAGGCATCCCTGCTCATGGCAGTGGAGTTGGAGTGAGATGATCTTTAAGGTCCATTCCAACTCAGCTGTTTGAGATTCTGTGGTAATCACACAGTTGGAAAGGCAATTATCCTTTCAGAGTTAAATGAATTATGTTTCCATTCCTTCTTTAAGGAGTTTAATATAAGCCAATAAGAAAGTTACAAATTATTTTGTTATTATGTTATTATAACATGCAGGGACAGTATGTTATTTCACTGTCTTTTGGTCAATTATTTATTGACCAAAGCTAAAATACCGCCAGTTTCAATTAGAGCATGTTTAAATACACTGGAAAAAGGATATGGTATAACCGGACAAATTGTAAACAGCAGGTTTCCT
The DNA here is from genome assembly GCF_028769735.1 of Zonotrichia leucophrys gambelii. Classification (NCBI taxonomy): domain Eukaryota; kingdom Metazoa; phylum Chordata; class Aves; order Passeriformes; family Passerellidae; genus Zonotrichia; species Zonotrichia leucophrys. The sequence continues at coordinate 18,372,479 of NC_088173.1, read as the reverse complement.
GTATTCTTTAAATTGGTCAACATTCAGGGAAAGCCACACATTTTGTGTGTGCTTGCCTCAGTTGCTTTGTCCTCTTCAGTTTTTCTATAACTAGTCCATTTCCAAAAAAAAAAAAAAGTACTAGTTTAAAAAAATGCACTAGCTATTGTAGTGGCCTTGTTTCTCCTTTCAGGCTCCTTGTAGTTTTATCCCATACAGTAAATATTAAATAAACTACAGGCATGTGATTTTCAGGGACTGTGACTTCACCTTTGCATTCCTTTCATTTCAGTCATCAAGACAGACTTTTGGTCAGGTGACACAGAATACATCATCCTAGTTACTTGTACAAGACACCAGGCTTCTCCTCTTTCCCATTAATAGCAGAGCATCATGTCTTGCTTTCACCTAAAATGAATATTTGTAGGGAAAAAGAGATTCGTGACTAAATAAAAATTCAGAAAGTAAAGCTGTCATTATATATTCTACATTGCTGAAACAGATAACACATTAAAACAGCTGCCAAATTACCTGTAATGAACATCCACACAATAGAAGACACTCTGCATACTGATGAAGTTGTGATTAACACCTATTAACAAGATGGAATTTGTCAATGAAAAAAATGAAGATGATTCAGTGCAATATTCAGAAAGATTTGCTGTCTGTGAAATTTCCTGATTTTGGGTATTTTTAGATTGTTGTTGGAAACCTGCTAATGGTTTGAAAACATGCCTTGGAAAACTGTTCATAGCTACTAAGAAAAGGAAATGTGTTGCAAAAATTATGCTTTCATGGAAAAAGTAGTGGGTCTGTCTTTCTTGCTTTTTCCCTCACCCCGATTCAATCCCGACTTCTGACTGTGTTAAGTGATGAGAATTAAACCATCAAAAATTTCTTTTTGGTATGTCAGGTCTCACATTTTCATGGAACTGTCTGTCGAAATTTCTCTCTTTCCTTATTTTATTTTGCATTCAAGCTCTATAAAATTTGCTGTAGTAATCTATTCTAGAAGGAGACAGGAACTGCTGTGATACCAACCCTTTTAATGCCCCTGGAATAATATAGAGAGCATAGGGGCTGCTCTGTAGAATAGTTAGTTGGTTTTGGTTTTGGTTTGTTTTTTTTTTTTTTTAATGCCCCCAAAATCTAAGGAGATAAGCAGAAACAATGCATTGAGTATTCCAATTTCATCTCAAGTAGGATGTGGGACTTCAGGGCACAAAAATCAGCTTTGAAACCTTGCCTGGGTTTTAACCAGCTGGGAACCCTAGGATAGTGTCTTGGCTCTTGTAATGCCATAGAAACCCATGATCATCATTCTGTAAAATCCACCTTTGGAATTTGTGAGTTTGTCCTTTGATTTGTTTGACTTAAGGCTTGATCTGAAAAGAGGTCTGAATGTTCAAAGTGCTGGCTGTTCAGTGTTTAAGGCAGGTTCAGAGTGGTCCAGAAGCCTGTCTCACCCTCAGGGTTAAATGCATTCATCATATTCCTACTTGGGACCCACATGACTTAAAGAGTGGGCAAGGGGCTTGCGTGCAGGTAGCTGCAAAAAATGATGCTCTGGGCTGCTCAGCATGTGTTCCTTTATGGCATTCTTCTTAAGAAGCCAAGCTGAGAGGAGATGTTGACAGCTTTCCTCAATGGTGACCCTGGAACAGTATTTTAACATCTGTTATCTAGAGGAGATGCTGTGGCAGAGTTTTTTTGTCTTGTTTTTTCCTTAACATTTTTCTCTCGGACATTAACATAGCAATGAGAGCATGTGTGGATTCAGGTTCAGTTCCCTCCTTTGCCTGAAGGGACCTGGGGGTCACTTTTCATCTCTGGAGACAGAAACTACCAATTTTCAGGCAATTTTAAGGTAAGAATGCTTGCTTTTCTTCCTTCTGAGTGCCCACATGAAGATGATTCATCGTTTGTGTGTTATCACCCAGGGACAGTATGTTATCTTCCACAGTGGGTGTGGGAGTGTGGGGTTCAGTGCAGCTGGGTGAGCTCCTGAGCACTCCAGAGGTGGGTGGTTTTCCGAGCTAAGGAAGCCTGCAGGTGAGGTCAGCCTGTTTCACATCAGTTCTGGAAATAAAGTATCAAATCTCTCAGGCTGGCAACAAAAAATTTAGCTTGCCCTCAGGGCTTTGTGAAATCGTAGGTATCAACTAAGCCTGTCCTGAAACACCCTCGCTGTGTTCTACTGAGACATCTCGTGTCAAGAGTTCCTGATTGCCTCTCTTTCCTGCAGTGTGTTTTGTCAGATACTCTTTTAGACCCATTCATTGACAAAAAAGGGCTTGTCAAATCTTGTCATTGTGGTTTAGAAAGGGAATAAATTTAGTAATTTATTTGAAGATTAGGTAGTCTCTGTGATAGTCTGCTGAGTTCTGCCAGCAGAGTAGCATCCGTAGCCAACTTTGGTCTTTGTTTCATCTGTGTAATCCCCACTAGTGCTAACAGAGGCATGCCACTATAGCTAAGAAGAATACCTTGATCCAAAAAATGTAAAACTGTAAGTCATATGGAGAGAACTGTTGCAGCAGGGGTTTATTCATCATTAAATACTATGTAAATTTGTTTTGGTTGATTTAAGAATGCAGCTTTTTTTTTTTTTTTTTTTTTTTTTCTCCTGGGGACATGACAACTTGCAGAACTCTCTCTTATCAGGTTCTGATAAGACTTTGGAGATAACTAACTTGGGCTTTTTTGGTGGATACATCTGTCACTAACACTGAAACTCAAAAATTGGAAAATTTGAAACATCTGAAATGTTTGTAAGGGACAGGGAAGAGCTGAGTCTGATATCAAGTTATTAGACAAAATTGTAATGTAGTCCTTACTTTATTTATATACATAGATCTTCCAAAGGTACAAAGAAAAATTATTCCCTGAAGCCAATGGGCATTCATGTTAAAGGAGGACAGGTTGAACTTTAAATATAATGTCCAGAGTTGTTGTATGAAAATCGAGGCTGATGTTTTTAGGACTTTAGGATTTTAAAACTCAAAGATCTCCATTTTATATGTGTATAATCCCTTAAAGAGGCAAAGACCGTAATGTGAGGCACTTAAAAGCATTCAGCTCTGTAACTCGGGTATTTTACTGCTACCAGGGTATAACACATAGTCTGAACTGTGTAGAATCTGCTGCCTCTTGTTTGTGTGAGGTGTGCTTCCCCAGCCTGGTCCAGTGACAGGACCCTGATGACCACTAAAGCCTTGGTAACTAGGATCCCATTGAGATTGTTGTGAGGTTACTCAGGGGGAAAATTGGAGGGGTGGTGGTGAGACCACATCTCAAATACTGTCTTCAGTTTTGGGCCTCTCACTACAAAGAGAGAGATCCTGAGGCACTGGAATGTGAATGGAAAAGGGCAACAGAGCTGGGGAAGGATGTGGAGCACAAGTCTTATGAGGAGTGACTGAGGGAGCTGGGGTTGTTTAACCTTGAGAAAAGGAGGCTCAGAGGTGCTGCACGGTTTGGTGGGGATGGTAAGCCCTGGCTGAGTTTGCAAGACTTGGCTGTAGCTAAGGCTGCCTCTCCCCTCAGAGCCAGTTCATCTCCCGGCAGTGCCCTGAGCTTTGCTGCCATGCTTGTATCATTAACCTACAACGGGAATGGTTTCAGAAATGGAATAACATGATTAGTGTGTTCTACATGACTGCTCTGGTAGTACTTGAAGGAGCAACCTTAAAGTGTCATAATTCCTACAAATACATACGTTGGAATGTGATAAAGTTTCAGACCAAGCACAGAAAGTGTCATCAAGGTTACTGTTCAAGTTTACTATTTTCTGCTTAGAATTTGAATAGCATGCAATTAAGCAGTGTAGTTGTTTGGAAAATAATTTAAAACAATGAAATATGAGATTGTTCCAGCAAATGGAGATAAGATATTACAGAGAATGTGATTGATTTAGGGATTATTTAGCACTTTCAAGTTCAGTTTTCAAGGTAATTTTACATTATCAAACTTTTCTATTTATTTTTCAAGGACTAAAGAATTCAATATTAGTGCACTGAGGGTTTTTTTTTGAGGATTTTTTTGGTTGTTGTTTCATTTTTGCTTTAATCTTCATTTTAAACATAAGGGACCAATTTTCCTGTGTGTTGTTTGGAGTTTGATTTGGTTTTTAACCTTGTGTTGTCACTTTTGTACTTTTAAAGTGGATATAAAATGCTATCAGAATAGAACAGCAGTGTTTCACATCTCCTGTGCACATGGTTCAGAAGGTATAAATCTCAACATAGAGGACATACCATGGTCTTATTCTTCATTCTTGACCAGGATTCTTTTTTTAATGGGAAGTAGAGCAACTTAAAATATTTTTCTGCTGAGTGCTGCAGGGAGTTACCTGATAAATGTTAACTTGTTTTGTATAACTATAGTGTGAGCCTTTGCTTCTGCTCACATGGGAATTCATATATTTTAAAAAGAAATAAAATACAAGCAATAAAGTCTGATCTAGGCATAGTTTCTCTTGTTTGTTTTTGTAATAAAATAAGTATGACATGGAAATGCATGCAATCAGCACTTCCATTTCTATGCCATGGTTTGCTGTATAGGTCTTTTGTCTTTTTGCTCTGTGTGCTGACAAAACCAGAGCTATTAAAGATCAAGTATAGGCTGAACACCCAGGAATTTTATCAAATTTGAGGAATTTGATAAACTCAGATATTGCTGTTAGAACTCAATGCAGTAGTCCTAGGTTTTTTTTTTATTATTTTTGTTTGTTTTTTGTTTTTTTAATCCTCTTAATACTCTTGTAAGGATAATATGGGAGTATTGCAATCATTTTCCTTCCTGTAGTATCTGACTTTCTAGACAGACTAACCTGAAATGTTACTCATGGTGTTACCTTTTGGAAGAGAGCAGCTGGTATTTTCTTCTCTCCTACAGGCTATGACAGTCTCTTGCCATATTGAGATGGATTTGTTGTTTTCAGATGGATTTGCTAGTCCATGAGTTTTCTGCTCTGGTGTCTGTCACCTCTTTGTAGCAGTAATCCCTCACACCCATCTGTGCACAAGTAAGAGGTTATTCAGGTATTGGAATGAAAGGGAAACAAAATAGCAAGCTGGATTAAGTGTAATTCCCAAATTATTGTGAAATGAAAAATTACCTGATAAAGAAACCTGGCTGGTGGAGAAGAGCACAGAAGGGGAGGGGATGTAACTGCTAAGAGCAGACACGGGTAGATTTTAATTTTGGTTCTTAACATGTGAGTAGTTTGCCACAAAAATAAAGGGTGGGAAGAATGCCATCTCCTTGTATAAGAAAAAAGAATGTATGATCCCATAGACCTTGTAGAGCAAAATATAATAATCCATTTCTGCTTTGGAGGGCATCTTCTGAGCTGTATGCTAGTCCATGATTTGTGGAAATTGTGAACAAAATCATATTTCAGGAATCTGAAGTGAATTCATGCCATTGCTGATTGACTAGAAATAATGTAAAGAGTACAGAAAATACATTATTTTAGGCTTTTTATATTACTACACAATGCAAGACAATAAATTAATCAAAATAGTTCTGAGGAAAGTGCAAGACCTGCATTTACCTATTTGGAATGTATTTTCTGATGTAATTCTGTGTTGCCAAAGCAGCTTATTATATGGATTCTCATGAGAAAAAAAGAAATAATTATTTGTTGAGCTAGATATATGAAATAAAAGCCCCCACACATTAGTTTAACTTGTTTTGTAATTTAATGTTTTAATATAAAGCCAGAATTTATGCAGCTGAAGTTAGTAACTAAAGTTTTGCTTATCCTTAGTGATTTTCTATACTTTTTTTTTTCCTTTTCTAATTTTGTAATGAACTTGACACCTCTAGGGAAAGTTAAATTGTTCTCTCTTGTTCTATTGCTACACACAGTTGTGAAAAGTCTCTCTCCAGCTTTCTTGCAGGTTCCCTTCAGACACTGAAGAAAGGCTGCAATTAGGTCACTTGGAAGCCTTGTGTTTTCCTGCTTTAACAATCCCAATTCTTTCAGCCTTTCCTCACAGGAGAGGTGCTTTGGTCACCTTGGCGGCTTCCTCTGGACCTGCTCCTTCAGATCCATGTCCTTCCTGTGCTGGGAGCCCAGAGCTGATGCAGCCCTGCAGGTGGAGTCTGAGCAGAGCAGAGGGGCAGAATCCCTCCCTGGCCCTGCTGCCCACCTTGCTTTGGATGCAGCCCAGGACGTGTTTGGCTCTCAGGGCTGGGGGTGCCCATGGCCAGGTCATGTCCAGCCTCTCACCCACCAGCACCCCAAAGCCCTTCTGGGCAGGGCTGCTCTCCATCTGTGCATGCCCAGCCTGTGTTGATACATAGAAATATGTGCACATAAATATATATACACATTCCTTTTGAAATGGAATTCAGTGGCTCTACAAACACTTAACCATATGCATGAGTTTCCATATGGTTAGTCGAATGGACTTCTTTTGTTGAATTTATGACTTGAGTGAAAGATTGATCAAAAGGGGTATGAAGACCTGTAAGCCTTGCTGAATGTGCTTTCCAAAACAACTATCGAGAGACATTTTTTTCACTTTTTCTCAGAGTTTAACATAATAATAATAATAATAAACCAATTAAGATGTCTCTACTCTTCCCTTAAATCTAACCCAAATTTCTGAACTCAAGTTCTGTTTGCTCAGCTTGGCTCACTCGTCATTAAAGCTCCATTAAAAGCATTTGGGTGAGGTCTCCATGGGGCAATTTGAAACTAACCTATGTGAACCACAGTTTGCTTATTCTATATTGCAGATTTTGGGGGTTTTCCTCCGTATGAGGCTGCAGACTTGTGGCTGCACTTACAGTTCTGGGTAAATTATATTTTGAATATATGCTGATAAAATGATGAACTGATTAAAGTCAGTTACTGATTTATATAATTTATGCAGATTTTTTATTGCTTTAGTGTTGAATGTTAAATTTTCCTGCTGTTGTCCATATTTTGATGTATACTACTTGCCTCAAAATAAAATTATTGTTTCCTGTTGCATACATTTTGGGCAAAAGACATTTTTAAACCATGAGTAAGGGTACTTCACAACTGCCTCTAGAAAAAAAAATCTAAAATCCTTTAGGTTGACTTCCAGTAATGATGTTTTACTGAGTTTGTGAAACATGAGTTTGATAGAATCTGCACAGATGTATCCCTACCCCATTTCATCAATCCCTCCTCTTGTTTTTGTATTTCTCCATGTTTTAATAAAATCATTTGCCAGCGTTGAATCCTAGATTTAATAGTCTGAGGTTCTAGTGTTTAGCTAGGGATTAATTAATTTGGTTGGCATCTGTCAACTCAATGTAATCACTAGTATTTTAAGTGTTAATCTTGTTAGGTGTTACCCTGGTTGTGGATAATTTCCTCTAGTGTTCTAATGGAAATGGTTGTGCTGACAGTGTTTCAGTGCAAGCCCAACTCAGTCCTAGAGTTACGGGCTGTCCTGAAGATAGAAAGTCTCTTTTACAAGCAGAAATCAGCTGTCAGGAACATGGCTTTGGTGAGAAAGTCTATGAGTCTACATAGTCTATAAGTGCACTTCTGTTGGAAGAAGTATTTGTACAGAATATTTGCACAGAAGCATTTCATTAAATGAGTCCTGAGTGGGTTAAATTTGCAGCTTTTACAGGTTTCTCCTTTTTAAGTATGACAGCATTGAATGCATTTTGCACAGCTATCAATGTACTGTCACTGCCTATCTACTTTTTAAACAAAATCTTTTTCCTGAAAATTACTCAGTGTTGTGGACTAAGTCTTTAACTCTGCTCTATAGCTTGAAATCATCATGGCATTACAAAGAAATTTTTAATTGTCTTAACTGGACTCATGTAATTTTTTTTGGATGTGATTCTACGTCAGTACTTAAGAGCTTATCACTGGCATGGCCCTTACCTGCAGGAGAGTTACAGCGGTTTAATCATTGCCAAAAGAATAATGCACTTAGATTTGGAGATGCAAATGTGGTTGGGGCAGAATAATGAGTCAGTTCCTCAATTATGTAGACAGTAGCAGTGCTGTTGACTTCAACAGACCTGTGCCTTTATACATCAGTTGAGAATTTGACTCAAACCCTGACTAATGAACTCATTTAACTCCTGTGACTAAGAAATATGACTTTTTTTTTTCTAACTATAGCTTAAAGGGCAAGCTGTGTTTAAGCAGATTTAATTAACCTGTCCAAATTTAATCATCAGACTAATAGGTATTCCTGTTCACTTAGGAACGAGACAGAATCATTGTATTTTCTAATTAAGAACTAAACTTAAGGCTGTGTGCCCATTTGAAATATGCAGTGTTTGGACTGAAAGAAGGAGCAAGTTATCAGAACACTTAATACAAATGAACTTGGTGAGGAAGGAAACATAGTCATTGTTGGCCGTTACTCCAAGATAAGAACAAATAGATTAGAGAATATACTTTTATTTCATGTATTTTGCAGTTGTCTTGTGTGAGGGTTTGCACACCTGGTGCACATTTACATCTCATTCGATTCCTTTGTTCTCCTTGCAAGAACTGGAGCTGTGGAAGACTGGGTTTATTTCTTTCAAGAGAGCTCTGATTCATCTCACCTCCACCTCCAGCCTAAATAAAGCATTTGTCATGCTTTATTAAAGCACATGAGATTTTTTGTTGCTATCTTCCCTGCTGGCCTTAGCTTTGTTTCCCTATTCCCCCCAGTTTTCTGTGCCTGACAGCTCAGGGTCTCATTTTCTCCTCTTCTGAACTTACCCCCTGCTTCGGTGCCCTTATGTGTTTTACCAATTTCAGAGCTTCCGTGGCATTTCTCTGAATCACGGAAAAATTCTCTCTTTACTTCTCTCCCCTGGGGGTCTTTGTTAGCCCTTCAATTCCATCTGAAGTACTGTTGTCTTTCTCTTTCTCCCCATGTCCCCTAAACCATCATCATCATTCCTCTGTGAGCTGAAGTGACATTGGAAATGCTGTCTCTGTCTTGCTCCTGGTTGTCCTGGGGTCATTTCTTCGCCCCTGGTTCCCTCTGTGGGCTCTGACCTTGTTGCAGCTTCTCTTCCTGCTGTCAATTGTCTCCAGGTTGCTCTGGAACTACTAGAATGGATATTTAGGACAATATAGATTAGGCATATGAACAAATCTTGGTGATCCTGTTCCTTTATAATCATCCTGATCAGAAAAGTACATTGTCTTTGGCTTCCATTGTCACTGCCTCTTATGTTTGCATTTTTATTACATAAAGTCAATCTGAATTTCTGCTTTTTAGAGCCACTTTTGCTTTGGATCCCTGTTTGCCCTGGAGCAGTGGGAGGACTTCTCTGTACTCTTCATTTCTCTCAGCTGGTGAGATTGGTTTTATTGTACTGAAGTTTGCTGTATTGAGGACTTGCTAGAAAATATATTCTTTACAGTTTGTTAGCAACTGAAAAAGCAGGAATTTAAATTAGTTGTAAGACAGTGAATTATCCTGTACCCCTCTCATCCTCTATATCATGAATGATTTTTTGAGATTTTCAGCATCTGTATCTTTTCTCCTCAGTCATTACATTCTCAAGCTGGAGAATCCCAGTTGATCTAATCTTGCCTTTTAAGAAGGAAAGTTGTGTGCTTGTGATCATCTGTTCCCAGTACTACTTTAGTGTGTGAAATTTCATGCATCCTTCAAAATGTAGTTAGACCTTGATTTACACAGCAGACAAGTAACGTTGGTTCATTGCCTTTCTAGCAATTCTTGGCATTCTGTGTTCTTTAATACCTGCTGAGCACTGGCTGCAGTATGCACTTCACTTTTCCCTGGTGCATGTGATTTACAATTCTGGGCTATGGCTGAAGAGTATGTGTTTGTGCACTGACAATTTCAGGTAGGTAAAAATGCAAAGTATGGAATTTGAGTAAAATACTGCAATTAATTGACTGGTATAACTGAGTTTTAGTTTAAATACACACACACACATATATATATATGTATATATATCAGATAATGAATTAGAGATTGCTGTGATGGGAGTGTAATCTTTGTCACTGTGTTCAAAGCAGTCAGTCCTTCACATGTGCCTTTTGTGTATGTTGGGAGTATGCAACACAACAGAGCTGGTGCAGCAGGAGATGGCAAATGCTGCTTGCACAAACAGTGTTAATGTTAGCCAAGACCGTTTTAGGTTTTCCCACCTTCCCATTCTGCTCTTGGACTTTTCACAGCAGGTCTGGAGGAAGTTTTCATTTCTCACTCTGAATCATAAAGAGCTGCTTGTCAGAGGGAAATGCTGGGAGAAGCTGGGCAGCTCAGAAGAGCACTCAGGAGCTCAGATGCAGCTGATCTTTGGGTCATTGTGACCTGACCCTACTCAAGGCAACTTGGCTAGAAAGATTATCTTTTCTTTGGTGTCATGTGGGTCCTTACAGAGCTCTGCTGTGTTAGTGGTAGGTTATATGAATCAATTCACCCAAAACTCCATAAAGAAGTTCTCTCTGTGTTGGGAACATCAACTCTCAATTCAGCAGTCATTTAAGGCCAGCAGGCGCTGGATGCATGGTTTGCGGCAGCCAATATTAACTTTCTTCACAATAATGGCTGTTAACACTGGAAAATCCTTGCTAATCTTAGATTTGTGAGATTTAACAACATGGAAAAACACTCCATTGTATTACTGGTAGATTGCTCGTGTGAGAAGAATTTTGCTTGGAAGGAAATGAAAGAAATACAAAAAGCCGAAATACAAAAAGCCAAACCCCATGCCGTGACTGATCTTTAGTTACTGTAGTTTGTAATTCCAAACTAATGGAGCTGTAAAAGTTTATACTGGCTGAGAAACTCTTTAATTTTTTTTAAGTAACTCCGTAGCATTAGATTCTGTAAATATGGCATTTCAGCATCCAGGAATAAGAAGAGTGTAAGTTGATTTTCTGCACTAAACAAGCAAAACCTGCTCAGTGGGAATTCTGAATGTGATGAGCACTTCATAATAAAAATCGTATTTAGGCACTTTAGGTGTGAAATCAAAATAATTTGGCTGTGTTTCTTGATGTACACGCAGGTATGTTCTCTGCCTCTTTATCTCTTACCTTGACTTCAGTTGCATCATCTAACTGTAGCATTTTACCCAAATTGCATGATTTGCATTTGCAAACTTAAGACTGTCAAAATGTATTTGTAAATAATATGTCCATATACATGCAGAAATAGATCTTTTTGAGTAAAGATGCAAGGCTGTGTTATAATTCTTGCTAAATTCTTACCAGAACACAAGAACTACTGTATACAGAATTTTACATATGCCCTTGAGAACTGAAGCTTTCAAAGTTAAGAGGAGAGAAAGGCAGGGGGTGGGAGGGAGAGAAATAAAGAAGAAGCAGCAGCAACAATACTTGATAATGTTCTTAAAATTTTCACGATTTTTTTAAATGGGAAAAATGATACCTTTTTCATTCAAATGGAGAGAATTCAAGAAAGTGAGTTTTGAAGCACCAGCTAATGATCTGCGGCATCTAGCAATATACTAGGACTTGCAAGAAGGAGACTGAAGTTGCTGTGACTTCAAACAAAATGTTTCAGGTTGCTCTGTGATTTAAAATTCTTGGGTTTGAGTTCAAAACAATTGTTTAGAAAAAAAATAACACAGATTTTTGCTTTCAACAAAATCAACATAAAATTCTCGCTGAGGAATAAAAAGATAGCTTCTTGGAAAGCATTTTGAAACTCTCATTCAAAGTTATATTTTTTTAAAATCTGTTTCATTATGCATCTTTGCAAAGCTGTTAATGATATGCATATGCAGCCATCAAATTCCTTTAATACTGTCAAATTGATACTGAGATACTTTTACTTGTGTATAGAGCTTATCTGTAGCTTATTCTGATTATAATGTAAATTTTTTTGTTGGCATAAGAATTATTGTGTGAAGGGAGAGTTACCTGCTTTCTGCAAATACAATTGATTCTACTAATATTGTTCTAATTTTGTGCCTTTTTTTCCCTATAGTTACACAGCACAAGCTCCACAGCATCTGTAGGTTGTAATCACAGATGTTTGCAAAAAAATTGATAATATGGAAGTAGCTCTGAAAATTACATGCACAAATTTTCTATTCATTACACTGATAAACTGCTAGAACTATATCATACTAATAATTTCATTGCAAAGTTGTGATGCTTTGTAGCTATGAAGAAATTAATTTTCTTATGAAGTAAGGGACTAGAAATGGAAATTAAATCATATTCTACAAAGAGACATAAGGTGTTTTATCTCAAGCTTAAGAATTCTTTCAGAAAAGAGCTCATTTTCTGGAAGTGTCAGTTACAGAACAAACTTAGTTTAATGAGATTATTAAATAATTGCAGTCTGCTGATGGGATTCTGTAGGAAAAAGGCATGTGTGACTGCCGTTTTATAAGGAAAGGGTAATGGAAGTGCTTCCACATCTGTACACATTGCTGAGAATGCTGTGTTTCTGAATGATCAATGTCAAAAAGTGCTGAGAGACCTCCTCAGTGACCAGAGGAGGGGAGAAGGAGGCCATGGGAAGAAATTAAAAGATCCTCTTGTGTTTAACCATTGAAGAAAATGAAAAAAAAAAAACAAACAAAAAAAACCTACAACTCATTGCAAACATCCAGCAGAGCTGCAGACTCCAAAAAAAAAATTGCTCAGGAAGAATCCAGTTGAAAATTTGAAGGTGGTCCTTAAATATAAAAATCATGCAGAAATAACCTGTCAGACCAATAATTAAGGGTGGAGAATCCTTGAAGACTATGTTTTACTAGTTTATGAAGTAGACTAAGCAATTTTTGAAGTAATAGGCAGCAGGAATCAGTGTTTTCAAGGTTTCCTTGATGTTTCTCACCTAAAAATTACTCCGTTTTATAGAAGAAAAACTGAAAATATTCTCCAAAAAGTAGAGAGATTGTGACCTCTAAAGAGCTAATTTATTTAATACTAAAGATTTGAGTTGGACAACAACTCAAAATACAAATGAGTCATATCTTTGAATGACTTTCTAAATCAGTGTTTTGGAGCTTTGTATTGTAATGCTCTGGATGCTTCTAATGCTGCAGTGTTGTGGAAGTTCAGGGTGTCAGCCTCTTGCTTGGTTGTATTTCCTTTCATTTCTGATTTGGCTTGATTTAATTATGTTAGGTTTCTTTGAAACTGCCAAGTTACTCCGTGTGATAATACAGGTTTCTTATGCATAGGAGGTTGCAGACTTAGCATAAATATTCAGAAAGGGAATTTTAATAAGCTGATTTACTATGTGTACTGGGAACAATAATTTACAACCTAATACCAACCAACTGTGTTTCAGGACACAGCTAGTGAATTAGCACTTGCATATTTCAGTGATTGTTATGTTTTAAAGAAGTCTTCTAAGCTCCTATATGCTGTCTAAATACTTAGTTATTACAGGAGATCTGCCTCCTGATTTTATAACTTGATCATTAAGAAAATAAGAAAAGAGGTGGGCAGTTTGCTAGCTGTCTAAATCTTGGAAATGAATTTGTCTAGGGTGTTTTTGTCATAAAAGATTCAACTTGTTTTCTGAAGCTCACAATATCATTGTGACAGAAATATCTCATTGAAATGTTTCCACATGTACAAGTTTCAGGTCTTTAGAGTGTGCCGGAAAGCACCCAAAGTTTGTTGTTTCTGGTGTGTGTACAGGAGGGAACAAAACCTGGGCAGTGGCCATGAAAGCTTCATTCTGATGTGGGCATTGCAGTGCCAGTGAGGCTCCTACGGTGGATCCTAAACATCAGTACACCCTTGTGTGCTGTAGTGGTTGAAGCTTTTTTGTTCCCAGTGAAACCAGCATTGTCACTGCTGATAACTGTGCCTCGTGAGGAGACGCATTCTGCTAACAGTGCAGGGCCCAGCCCTGGCCTTTCATTAGGCTCATTATCAACTAGTTACAATGACTTGCTGTGCAGACAGTGTCATGGTGCCTCTTGCTGTGAGGATGATGTACAGCCTAGGGGCTGGGGGGATAGCAGAGGCTTTGAAAGCATGAGCATAGGAACAACCTGTGCCCTGCTGATGGGCAATGAGAAGAGCACCCTGGAGATCTAGCAAAAGGCTGGTTTTGTTGAAGGATATTGGCCAAGCCAGTGGGGTGAGGCAGTTTCCATGCCCTGGGAAAGGAACATCTGGTGAGCGCCTTGCAGCAGGTGGTGCAGCCCAAGGGTGCCACTTTTCTGCAGAATCAAATGTCTGACAAAAGGACAAGATTGCAAGTGCAAGAGGGGGCTGATCCACATCTTGACTTTCTTTTCCTTCTGGATGAGCTCCTTTCAGTGTGTTTGCTTTGCCCTGGAGGGTCGAGACCATCAAAACTGAGGTGACCATCAGCTCAGTGGAATCAGAAGATATGTCCAAAAAAAAAAATCCCACTTTAAAATCTTTCTTCTATGGTCTTAAGGTGAATGTGTAATGTCTCTTCATTGATAGTGTCGTGTTTGTATAAGCTCTGTAATATATCCATGTTGCACCTCACTGACAGAATACCCTTAGCTCAGATATTACAAGTTGTGTTTGGCAGACTTCTGTTTATCTCAAGCCCTGTTGCAGAGTAGCAGAGGAAGTCTGAAATGCAACAAAGTCAAATGCAGGATGCTGCACCTGGGAGGAACAACCCCGTGTACCTGTTCAGGCTGGAGGCTGAGCTGCTGGAAAGCAGGTTGTGAAGAAGGACAGGAGGATCCTGGTGGACACTGGGCTGTCCATGAGCCAGCAGTGTCCGTGTGGCCAAGAGACCAGTGGTGTCCTGGGGTGCATTAGGAAGAACATTCCAGCAGGGCAAGGGAGGTGATCCTGCCCCTCTGCTCAGCTCTGGTGAGTCCTCATGTGGAGTGCTGTGTCCCATTCTGGGCTCCTCAGGACAAGAGAGACATGGAGCTTCTGGACCACATCCAGTGAAGGGTGACAAAGATGATTTAGGGGCTGGAGCATCTCTCTTATGAGAAGCGGCGGAGGGAGCTGGGCCTGTTCAGGCTTGAGAAGGGACAACTGAAGGGGGCCTTATCAATGTCTGTCAGTGTCTGAAGGGAGAGTGCCAAGAGGATGGAGCCAGGCTCTGCTCAGTAGGCAGAAACTGATGCACAGCAAGTTCCACCTGAACTTGAGGAAGAACTTCTTTACTGTGACTGAGCACTGGAACAGATTGTCCAGGGAGGTTGTGGAGTCTCCCTCACTGGAGATGCTCAAGAACCATCTGGACACAATCCTGTGCCATGTGCTCTGGGATGACCCTGCTTGAGCAGGGAGGCTGCACCAGATGTGGTCCCTGCCAGCATGACCCATTCTGTGAATCTGTGGTTGTGGGGGGCACAGACACATTTGTTAGAGCAGCCTACACTGTGGCAGTCTGTAATAGGCATACATGGGAACACATGACTGAGGAATAGCATGCACAAAATGCAGTAGGTACAGGTGAGCTGTAAGACTGACTTTCACATTCTGCAGAGTGCTTTGTTCTGTTCCAGTGCCAGTAACCTCAACGTGGAGCCTTCTATCTGTAGGACATTGACTATTGATCATTACTTGCTGGCTACTAGCTGCAGGGTGGTGCCAGATCCAGTCTAGCTTCCAGCAGGAAAAACCTAGTTTGTGTGGAGAGAATTGCAGTTCTAAAGGTGAAGATACTCAAAATCACTAAAGATTACTCAACAGCTTCCTTATTTTTCCTCTAACCATATTTTGTTCTATTTTCAATAATTTCCCTGTCCTAGATTACAGAATAGAGAAAGGCTTATTTTTCAGGATGACTGAGAACCAGTTCATATTACTATAGGGAGTCTGACTAATTTGCAAGCAAGAAGCTGAAGTGATCTGAAAGGTTCAAGAAAACAGAGTGCTTTTTCTTCATGAGTTACTGAACAGAAAAGACTGATTATGTCTTTTGTTTTTGTGGAGGACAGAACTCATCATCACAACACTACCAGCACCATCAATCTGAACCACCCAACAATTTAAAAATATTCTGTCATAGCTTCTGGTTGTGTAGTTGCTCAGCTCCTTTCTCCAGAGTGAAATAATCTGATGCAGTATTGAAACTGCCACCAAGAATTGTTAATGTATAATTTATCTTTGCAATTAAAAAGCATTTTTAACCAAGTGTCACAACACAGTGACAAGTAAATTAGGCTGTGATTTACATTACAGTACTTTGCAACTTGATTTAGTGTCACCCTGGAGGAAGTGACAAACAGCCCCAGTGGAGTAAGACAGTGCTTTCAGTAAAGAATGAATTCATTTCCTATGTGTTAGCAAGGATTGAAAGATAGTTGCTGCCTGGTATTGAAACAATGATTCATTTTTTTTGTTTGTTTTCTAACATGTTAAGCAATACAATAGCGAGAATTTCTAGACAGAAAGAATACTTGGGTCAGACACAGTGATTGATAACTCAATTTTTTTATTTAAAAAAGAATTAGTTAAACTTTTTTTATCTATATATAGTAAGCGAGGAAGATGAATCTGGTTATTTTGTATTTTCCTTAGCCATTGTCTTAAATTGGGAGCTTTGGAATTTCAGAATATGAAAATCATCAAGAAGTCAGGTTAAATATTGGTAAATATATCTCACCGAATGTAAGCTAAGTGAAACACAAAGCCATTTGATTTAGAAAAAAAATGCCCCTTAAAAGTCAGCACTAATATCAAATATTCACTACATTAGTATCTTGGGATATCATTCACTTTTGGTTTGGGGCACTTTCATGTTTTCTTATCTTCTTTCCAGTGAAAGAGTACTATTACAGAAAGTAAGTGTGAAGCTAGAATAATGGTGGGATTTTTGTTGAGAGTAAAAGACTTATACAATGAGCTAAATGGGTAATTAATTCTCCTCATTAATAGTTAGCAATATCTAGGGAAACTATATGAACAGGGATAGAGAGTGAGAAGGGCACTTCTGAGGTTTACTTGCACTGTAAACTTGCTTTGTCCTAGCTACTGGAGGTACCTGAGTGAATGTGAGAAATGTTCTTGTAGTCTGTGGAATACTTGCAGTCATTAGAGGTGGTTAAGCAAAACCATTCCTGCAGTGGGAAGGAATCATATGATCATAGAATATCCTGAGTTGGAAGGGACCCACAAGGATCCACATCATGAAGACATCCACAAGGAGCTTTCATTATTTCAGAGATTCATAACAGTCAATCCTTTCATCTACAGTTACAGAGATTTTTTCTCCTCAGGTCCCTTTAGATTCTCTTCAAGAAAGATGAAGAAAAACTGAGAACAGATCAATATTATCCAAACTGTTACAGACAAGTTAAAAAAGGTAACACTGGTTCCACATTCCAAGTGCATTAACTGCTTTTTACAGTGACTTATCACAGTGGATATCCATGTGCAAACACACAGCAGCAGAGTAAACGGGTGAGTGGGGGCTCTGAGGGCATGCTGTGACCCGCTTACTCTAAGGTCACAAACTCACAAGAGACTGCAAGGAAAAAAGTGTTTCTCACAGCTTATAAAAGTTAGTTTCCCCCCACCATTTTTTTCAAATCAGAGTCTGAGCAAGTGATGTCCTTTTTGGCAAAAAGTGTAATGCTTCATACAACAAAGGGATTTGGCGTTACTGTGACTTGGTCTCACATGCCAGCTGCTGCTGTACGAAATACAGGTAAAAAGAAGACAGGTTTATCTCCCAGTGGTTTTTTCAAGAGCATTTTCTTCTTGATGGGTTATTCCCATTGTTCTTATTCACCTGCAGTTGCCTTAGTGCCTTAATAATATGTCCTCAAAGCTACTGAAAGAAATCGACTAATTTGGAAGGAATTACATTGCAATACGTTTCCCCATGCACTCTTAATTTAGCCCTAAATACTAGGTGTGACTTATAAGGTCTTGTTAGACAAATGTCATGTCCTCAAGAAAAAGAATGGTAGTTAGAAGGCAAGATTATCAATTGCAAGAAGGCAATTATTATTTTTATTTTGGTAAAGCTCTGATGTTAATTTCCTGATTTCTCAGGCTGAAGGCTTGAGTGCTTGGCATGCTTAAGGTGATGTGTGCCTTGGTGTTGTCTGCTCCAGATCACTGTAAGACAGAAATAAAAGCAGCATAGAGTGAATTTTCCTTCTTGAGGAAATTTACTTCTGTTCTGCTCCTGCTGTTAGTGGAGTCAATAACAGGACTGGCTTCAGAGCTGAAAGCTGAATCATCTTTGGTCTTTGCTATACAAAAGTCAGGGAGCAGAACAATAATAAGACTGGAGCAAGAGGTGTTTATTTTATACTGACATGCCTCTATTGCAAGGGCTATGCACTCTGTCACAGTGGAGAAGTAAAACACTTCTCTGACCTGGCCAACCAGAAAAAAATCTAATCTTCTGCACACTTTGAAGGTCTTGGAAGTTACTGATTTTCAAAGATTTTCTTCCTCTCCCCATGCCCTCCACCTTTGAATTCTCATAAGATTCTTTTTTGTATGCTGATGACCTAATAAATACATTTCGAAGATACTTAACAGAACTTGAACAGTGCCCATTCAGTGCCTTATTTTTTTTCCTGGGTGATCCAATTAAAGTAATTGAGGAATAAATCCAGATGGATGGCAAGCTTTGTGAAGTGAGAGCTTCCTACTGAAAAAGCTGGGTCAACTAATAACTGTTCTTTCACAGTTTTGCTATTAGAAAAATATATTTTCTACTAAAAAGCAAGTAGATAAGTCCTCCTTTCAAAAGCTATAAATTACTGTTGAGAGCACAGGAGCTAAGTTTGATGTTGCTGATTTTTAGAGATGTGACTTGAAAAGTAACCAGAGTTTTGGATTTTCTCTGCTTCAGTTAATGAGTGACCTGCACTCATCTTGATTTGTGCCCTCTTTTCTTTTTCTCCACGGCATCAGTCAGTATTATGGAAAACCTCTTTTGTGTCTGTCTAAAGGGATTGTACTATGTGATTGATTTATGCATGAAATATGTCTTATTGTCCAGTGTAAGATGGATTATAGGAGGGACATTACCTGACTGTGCATTGTTTTCTCAAGGTACCTAATGATATATTTGCAATGACAATATCACAATGTGAAAAAGAAGAATATGGGTAGCAAGCAGTATAGAGAAAAGGCAAATCTTGTAGCTTAACTATTGGCTAGAGGAGCTGCTAGCAAACCAAGCTGAAGAAAGGGACTGATTTTATTTACCTGTTTTGTGGGTGGCATGGAGACAGAGATATTGGTGGACTTAGATTTAGCATTGTACTTACAAAAATAAAATATAGGAGATATTAAAAGTTAATCTAGTTGAAATAGCTGGAGGCACAAATGGATGTCTCCATTCCTTTGTCCCTGCCTTTCTCCAAAGATCTGAAAACCAGTAAGAATTAGCTGCTTGGAGCTGGGCTCCATACTTTCTATAAGACTGTGTGTGGTTTATATGTTTATATACAAAATAACCTGGTTATCTACTGTGATTTACTTTGAAAGTTTAACTCATTTTCTGATGCAGTTGGGGTGGATTAGAAACAGAAAAGAAAAAAGTAAAAGTGATGGGGCAGGAGACTTCAGGAGAAAGGTGATGTGACAGTAGTAGGAAGAATCCTTCCTTAAAAAGGAAAATCTTTATTACTAGTGAAAAGATAAAGGTGCCTGGAACTGAAGATGAGCGTACCAAAAATAAAAAAAAATCACAGTGCCTTAAAGTTTTCTGCTACAAAGGAGGTTATAGGACCTTCATCACAGGGCATGGTCAAGGAAGAAGGAGGTAAAAGGAAGGTGGAGGAATTTGCTCTCAGAGTTGTTTTGCTTGTGTCTGTTTAGTATTTTAAAAGACACACTAAATACACTAAATGCACTGTTACAATTATTGTTATAACTAACAAAAAATCAAGAGGTAGGTTTCTGTGATACATTTTTTCCAAACAAATTTGTGAAGATGATAGAATAAATAGGCATTTAAGAATTAAGGAACAAAATATTTTTACAAAGTATATTAAAGCATGTATAATTTCCAAGGCAGTTTATTTTATTATATCATAAATTTTGTAATTTTTACTTAACCTCAGCTCAAGTAAACTAGAGTGCACAATCTTTGCTAAAATTTTTTTAGATTTTTCTTAAATTATAGGGACATTGCAACAGTGCTTGCATATAATAGGAGCTTAACTTACAATAGACATACTGTGTATATTTCGTTGCTTTGTGTAATGACATATCCTTTGAGCTGTTTCATGTCTGGTTAACTATAGGAAATTTGAAAGCATTTAAATTTTTACAATGTAAAGATAGATGAAAAAAGGAAAGGGTCTGCATTATTAATATGCTTATTTTAGTAGGAAACAGCATGCTGGTAGTGATTTGGAGGGAATAAAAATTGATAAATGTTGGGATAGATTGTGGGATAATTTTTTAAACTTGGAAATTGGTATTAGGTGGTATGAAATTGTGCTTCTGTACTCTCAAATTCAGTTTGTTTCTATGTTCTGGTCTTTCAGTCTTATTTATCCAAGTAAATGTCTTGTGTCCTAAAATTTCTCTGCATCCTCTTATGGCATGCTGTGGAAGTTTTCAGCGCTGAGTTATAAATGCAGGGACAAGTCGCACCGCCACCTTCACAGTGCTTCAAGTATATTAAATCAAAAAGCTCCAGATTATGTTTTGGGCCATAGAAGGCTCCCAGCTGGGGCCAGGCAGCAACCAGGAGGGTCCTTCTGGGAGCAGCGTGCACAGGAGCCACCCTGGCGTGAGAAGCCACTTAGTTCTGCCCCGGAGATTGTGCCAAGTGTGAAAATACGCAACGAGGTAGATGCATGCTGGAAAAATTTGTGATGTAATCTGTTTGATTTCACACTGAGGCAGAGTAGAGAATCGTTCTCAAAGCCAGCAGCTGCTGTTCAGCATGGAGTTGGAAACTACCAGAACAGCAGAGCCCAAGTGAAGTGTCTGCTGTCTCTCAGCTGATAGCTGTGCCTGTCTGGATGAGCTTTTTTCATCTACTTCCATCCAGCTCAGAGAAGAGCTGCAGACAGTATATGTTAAAACAATCTGACATTTTCTAAAACAGAGGAGAACTGAAACAGGCAGGAAATAAGAGTCACTTTTTGTAGGAAAATACCAAAGTATACAAATGTGCATTCAGGGACACATCTTACTGGGAAACTAACTACAAGTAATAACAGAGAAAGTGTTTTCCTGTGTGAAAGAGCAGTATTGTGTATTTTCAGGACCTAAGCTTACAATTACATTTGCTATGCAATCAAAATCATGCTTTTCTTATTGGCATTCTTTCTAATTGTTGAAAATTTATTGTTTTGTTAGATTCTAATAGTGTATCTGAAATCTCAGAGTGGTACTTACAGCATTTGCCAGTTTCTATTGAGAAGTAACTGCAGTGTTTCATTCCCTTTTTGGTCCCCATTTCTCCTTCCCTTTTCTCCATTTATCTTTCTGGAAAAAACCAGGGTAGATTTTGTATTTATGTAGTAGGTATGATTATGTTCAGCTGTGATCATAACATCCCAGCCAAAATAATCCATGATGTTGAATGCCATGGGGGAGGAATGTGACAGGGATGATTCTCTGTGTCGTGGAACTGAAA
This sequence comes from Zonotrichia leucophrys gambelii, assembly GCF_028769735.1. Lineage (NCBI taxonomy): Eukaryota > Metazoa > Chordata > Aves > Passeriformes > Passerellidae > Zonotrichia > Zonotrichia leucophrys. The sequence continues at coordinate 18,351,003 of NC_088173.1, read as the reverse complement.
CTCAAAATATAGAAACATTTAATGTATAAGATACCTATGTTAGATATTAATATTGGTGTATATCAATCTAGCAATTATTTTGTTTATAAATGCGTTGTATTTTAGCTAAGAGAGAGAAAGGAGAGAAAAGTGCTAATAGGAGGCATGCTATAAAACTGATCTTGAAATTCTTTTTTGTTTTAATGCACTGTAATAATCTACTCGTAGTTTGGTTGCAGAATTGCAAGTTCTAGCCATATGAAAGACTGTGACAGCCCTAACAGTTTACACTATTCACTTTCAATAAAAATATTCCAGAGAGTTAAAAAAATGCAGACAAACACTTAAAACACCTGTATCAGATTTTAAGTTTTTAAGTGGTATAAAGTGCTGTAATTTTACTGACTTCAGGATTAATTCTAATGTGTTGAGAAACTTGTCTTTGAATTCTTCAGTCATTATCACACTAGCTGAGTTCAGGGAAAATTGCTGTTAAATTCTACAAACCTGAAAGAAAATTCAAAAACTCTAGTGAAAAAAAATATTCAAATGAATTTTTAAAATAATTGACATTTAACATCCTGTTCATGAATAAAAATGTTTATTGATGCAGTTTCTATAACAGAAAAAGCATTGCATTTTAAAACTCAGATGGACTTCTGAAACTGCTTAAGGAGACACTGAGCAGGTTATGGTGAACCTTCTTAGGAAGAGAAATACTTCAGTGTTTGGTCTTTCAGTAGCAGCTTCTTTAAAAATTCATGTGCTATTGAATTATAATTTTTGATACACCATATTAAAAAAGCTATGATTGTAAACCCTATCACTGAATCAAATCTCTAGCATGAATACCATGATAAAACTTCTTTTTTTCCCCCTGAAATTCCAGTAAGTGACCTATGTGCTGCTGATTGCACCCTTCCAAAGAGACAAACAGGAGAATTGTTGGACTTAGAGCAAACCTGTTTGATGCAGGGGAAGATTTTGTGTGAATCCTCCCTACACTGAAAGCAGACCCAACGAGCATCAGCCAGAGATGCTGTGTGGTATAAGATGCTGCATGTGGAAGACTCAGTAAGCAAAGTAGGGACATAAAAATTGTCTTAAATATGCATTTGACAGGCTGGAAAATGGACTGCATCAACAAGAATCAAGTGGGTTTTTTTCTTTCATATAACAATTAAATAAAGTAAATTTACAAGTGAAAACGCTCAAATAGAATGTCCAGCAGGAACACAACATTTTGTATGCTTCCATGAAGTGTTTTTCATGCAATTTTGTCATTTTAATAGTTTTATAGTGAGCGGCTAAGCAATATAGTCCCTGCAGCTTTTAGACTGATTTATTTCATCCTAAGAATGATTAGGTGTGATAGTCTAGAGAGGAAAGGAAGAAATAAGCAGATTATTGCATTTCAACTCCAATGAGGAAGTATGTTCTATATAGATCCTTAGAAATGAGTGAAGCAACTCATAGTCAAATCTTGTAAACTATAAACTATTTAAAGAAATAGTCAGAAGTAAAAGAAAAATCCCAACTTTGCAGACAAGGAAGCTGTTTTGGATGCTGTGAAAATAAAAGATAATCTGCAGGAGGGGGAGTAACAGCAGTGCATTAATGAGCTCTGAAGGAGAGAGGATGGCAAAAAGAATTGTTAGCTCACCGTTGCACATATGTAGGACTTTTAATTGGGGCTGCACTCACTACTTTCAAGGACAGCGAGTAAGGGTTTAATTGTTGGTTTTATGAAGACATCAATTGGAATGCTTCAACAGTTTTATTTTGTATATCACCCCTGCAGTTTTGTGCAATGGTAGTACTCTTTCTTTTCTTCCTGACCTTTTCATGGTCATGCCACTTCTTTCAGAGTGTAGAAGGACAGCTTGGGGGAGAGAGACACCTGGTGTAATGAAACTTGTTATTAATAAAGATACATGTATTGCAAGATTAGCGCCTAATATTTAGGCTGTTTTGTTGTGTGAATTTCTTCTTCTCCACCTTCCCCTCCCACTCCCAATACTTTATTGAATACTTTACTGTTCAGTAACTAAATGTTACTTAATTTTCTTTTTTCCCTTTTTTCTAAGTAAAAGTTTATCTTTCAGTTTCAAATGGGTTGTACTGCATTCAGCGCAGATTTGTGGTTTTTTTTTTTTTTTGTGTAAAGATACTGTTACAGTTCTGTGAGAATATGAAGTTACATTGTTGAACAGAGTGCAAAACCAAATAAGGAACCCCAAGCCAGGCATCGCCCAGCCTACATGATTATAGCAAAGAATAGAGGTCTGAAACTCTAATCCGTAAATTTGACCTGCTCATCGTTGAGAATGTCTTAAAACTTCTACCTTGACTTGAGGGTCAGTCAGAGAGTTTTGGATGGGAATTCCAGTAAGAATTAGATTCCTTATTTCTAGTGGGTACATTTTATAGGTTTTTAGGGAAAAGTAGCAGAGATGCAACTGCGCATTTCTTCCAGTGAAAGTTAAAAGTACAACCTTCGTGTTGGGAGATAGAAGGAAGAAGAAAATCTCTGCAAACCATAATCTTTATCCCAAAAGAGTATAAGAGATTTGCATGCTGTGAATACATTTACTGTGCATGCTAATGCAACACTATCAGTGCAGTGATCTCTAGCACTATTGAAGTGCATTCCACATTTTGGGCTTATCTAAATTTGTTAATTAAATACTGCATTTAAAATTTGAAAAAGTATGTTTTCTATGCATTAAGGTCTAACAAGTGTGACACATGGCTTATCTTCTAGTCATCAGCAATTTGTCTTAAGGCAAATTGTAATGAAAGCCTGCTCTTTCCTGAATACTTGGGAAGGAGAGTTTAAAAATATAAGCTAGAAGCAGTAGCTAGAGCCACTGGTAAAAGCAGCAAGGAACACCTGAAGAAGTTTTGTCAAATGTGGTGATTCAAAGTTTGTATTTGTCATCATAATTAGGAATGCTAGGTCTTTAACTTTTCTAAATATTAGTAGCTGCAGAGACTTGGACTGGTAAGCTTTTCCTTCATAATAAGATTCTCTAGATGTGCATACTTTTTTCACTTGAAGAAAATCCCAGCAACAGCCACAAGCATACAGCTGGTCTGTGTATGTGCCATTTGCCAGCAGGAGCTCTTTGAGATTCATATCCAATGAAGCATTTCAAAGCCTGCTTACCTCTAAGCACAGGGTTTTAATCTGGTGCTTTCAAAATAAGACAGTCTGTCAATTTTGATAAAATGAGGTGTGAGAAGTTTTAAGTTAAAAAAAAAAAAATAGGAGAAATAAAGAACTTACCTACTATTCAGGTTTTCAGGTTCAGAAAGAGGCTTCTCCTTCCGGACCATTGGTCTGTATATGAGCAATGCACTGTTGCTGGAGCTGAGAGGGATCCAAAATTGTATTAGCTGTGCATTGCAAAGAAAGCAAAAACTTTTGTGTGTTGTTTGTAAAATGCCAAATCTTTCTCCAGTGTCTTCATTTTAACCCAGTGGTAAGGGCAGACCTGTAGCACAGGAGTGTTATTTCAACAAGTTCAAAGCAATGTCCTACTTGATTAAAAAAAGAATTATTTCCCTCAGGAACCCACCTAAAATGTCAGATACTTGATTTGATACTGCCTAAGTAACTAAATATAACTGAAATCAGTAACTATGATTGGAGATTAGTAATGATGTGTAACAGAAACTGCTTCTGGGCTTGAAATTGCATCCACCTTGCTTTTTTATAGCGTTGTTTGGAGCCACCAGTTCATTGGGCTCTGACTCTGGTGCTTTAGGCTTATACTGTGTAAACCCCACCTGAGTAGGAGCAGCAAAGACCAAAGTCTTCCCCTGGTGAAAATCCATGATCACAGATCTTAAGGGACAGAGAGCACTATTTCAGGCACCAAACCAAACAGTTGCATGAGGCAGGAGGAAAACCTTTCATTTCATAGCAGGATTTATATCCTGTGCATGGTTTCCAAGGTGGATGGAGAGAAAGAACTCCTTAACAGATGACCTGTGATAGTGGAAATACTTGCTGAGTGGGATGGATGTTTTCCACAAATAGAGTTCCAGTCTTTGCATGGAAACGAGGTTACTCTGCCAACACTGAAATCATGTATCCAACTACTCTAAAGTGACCATAAGAATTCCTTGTTAATTGAAGCCACTGGACATGCACAAAACAATAAAGTTACTCATGTATGGGAGGATTTGCATATCAAATATATAATGTAGGTGTCTGGGTGCTTTTTTCTCAAAAAAAAAGAATCAGCAATTCCCAGGTATATGTGTATTTTTAAAGAAAAAAAAAAAAAAGTGGTGGTTGTACGAAGTCTGGTGAAGGTGCTGTGGTTCCAAAGGCATTTTGTCTAGACAAATGAAAATCTATTTCAGAGGTATTACTTGCTTGAATATAATCTAAAAAGAAACCTTATACACACCACAGTTACCTAGTAAAATTTTATAAATATAAAGCCAAATTTTCATAAAGTTTCCGGTATCTGTCAAATGTTGCTGGTGATGTAATGTGCCTTCATGCCAAACAGCCGGGGCTTACCCAGATGGGTGTGCACAGCTGCTCGCTCTGTTGGTAGTGACCTTCAGCATAGATGCATTTCAAACCCTCACAGATGTTTGTTTCATGGCTGTGCTGTGAAAATATAAAGTGCAAAGGACAGATTTCCAACAAGAAAGTACCATCACAATCTTACAGCATTTCAGAGTAAGCTTTGGAAATCGTTGCTCCAGCATTTTAAATCACTGTTTAATTAATTCATTAATTCAGCTAATGGAAATTATATCAAGTTATTTCTTAATAAATTTATTTAATTCATTTTAGAGGGAAAAATGGTGTGGAAAAAAGCCATATCTAATTATTAGTGAATGCTACTGCAGTTAATATCCTCTCTTCAAATAGGATACATTGTATGTCTTAAAACAAGATTTATTCTTGAGAAAATTTTCTCTTTTCCTGACATAGAATAGAGTTGTCTTTGTCACTTCTTAGGTCTGTCATTTTTATAACTAGGTAACATTGATGGACTTTAGCATTTTTGTTGTAGATTAATACATATACATATCAACCATCTTCCTAGAACGAAGTACCAAGAACATCAGCTTTGAGATACCAGGGACAGATTAGTGTATAAAGTAGGAATCTTTACAGTCCCTTCTAATATAGGCTTTGAAATTATTGGTAATGTAACTTGTTTATTATCAGCTGTAGAAAAAAACACAATTCTGGCAAAGTTTTAAAAAAAGTTTTTATGAATAATCCTCTTCAATATATGCATTTATCTATATATAAATTCAGTGGTAAAAATACTGTTCTCCAACATGTTCTGAGGCTGGAATTAAAAGTGGTCATTGCATCAATGTATTGAACATGGGAGTTACATTTTAGAAAAGTTACCCATGCTTAAATGGAGGTAATGTATATTCCCTGATTCATAGATGATTTAAATGCATAAGATCCACATCCTTAGAGAACTAATTCTTGATTTTTAAATTCAGCTTGGGAGCCTAACTCTGTCTGAATAATGGAAAACAAGATCATATGTAAATCAGTAGGACTTATCATTTTAAGTATTTCCATTTGTATTTATAAATATTTTTCTGTATTTATATAAGCAATATACATTTATCTTAGAATTTACTGAAAGACTGAGTATGTTTGGTAGCTTATAAATACACCTTTTCAAATCTGAAATCATGTTAACTCATTTAATATGAATTTTTTATGCAGTTCTTGCTAATAATGGTTAATACAGTATATTTTAAGATCTCATAATTCTCTTCTAGCTGTGTAAAACTGAGACATGCAATTTGCAGTGTGAGAGTTTAAATTATGAATTTCATCAGTTGATTACAAATTATTGCTAAAATGATTTTTTATAACCGTATATTTCTTACGTTTTTAATTTTCTCAATTGCTGGGTTCTGGCAATAAATTTCATAGGAGCCTTAAATGCCACTTGAAGCAGCTGTTCTTCCAGAGTACTGATGCTTCTTCTTGCAAGTTTATTTTATCTCTGCTTAAACTTGTATATTGCCCAGTCCCATTATTTTAAAAGAATATGGCAAAGTGGACTGCTTTAAAATTGGACCATTTCCGAAGTTGCCTGTTGTTGAGGAAAACAGTGGGAAAATAACATTATGATGTCTCTTATTGGTTTTATATTTGATAAGCAGAAAAAATAACTGATGAAGGTTTTATACTGCTGGCAACTTCTATCACTATGACAAGATTGGCATGGCTGTTACAAGATTTGTTATCCAGGAGGCATCATTGCCAAATGAGGCCTAAGATACAATGAGGGCATCACCAGTGTTGCTATTCATTTCCAGTTATAGGATATTGTGTTCAATCTTAATTGACAGTGCCTTAAATTAAAACTGAGATTTGGTTGCATAAATGGCAAAATCTTCGCTAGGTAAGGACATCAAATAGAGAAGGGTTTTCTGTTCTGGGTTTGGATGCTTGTCTCCCCTCGTTTGCAGTTCTCTCAGTTTTCAGTAGTAGTAATGATAAGGAGAAAAAAAAAAGACCATTTTAGTTATGTGTTATTTGGTTATGTGTATGTATGCATCAAAGTGACAGGGTTTACGAATTAGGAGTAACTGCACATTTTATTGTGTGATATCCTTACCTTTAGCTGATACAGCTATAGTTGCTACCTGTTTTATTGTCTGGTAGAGAAAGAATGAATAAAATGATTGCAAGCAGAAGATTCTCGGGTCTGGAGTAAGTTTTGCATTTTCAGACTGCATTTCCAGTGAAGTAAAAGAGAATGACTTCATGAGAATGGCAGCATAGTGGCAACATGGATATAGTTTGGTGGATACAACTAAAAAAAAAGTTCAAAGATCTTGAGTGCCAGATTACCCTAGCAACGGGTCTTAAATGTAATGTTTAAAAGCCATCTGGGACATAGGAAGTTGAATGTCATAGGAGAAAGTGTGATCCATTTCATCATTTGTTTTGAGCACAGTGTGTATGACGAGAGTTTTAACAGGAGGCTGGGCTGTTGCATACTGTCAATTTTCAAGGAAGCATGTCATTCTAGGTATTTGCAATTGAAGGGGGGTAAACTCAGAATTTCTGTGTAAAGATGTAGGCACACAGTCTGTGGTGATTGGGAGTGGGGCTGTGGCCGAGCCTCATCCCCAGTGGGTGCAGCTGTGAGCAGCAGGTGAGCAGCACTGACAGCAATGAGCCATGGAGTGCCCAGGGCACTGACCAACCACCAAAGGGACACACAGGTGCAGTGCATCAATGTGAGGGTATAAAAGGTTGGTCTAAAGAACAAGAAGGGCAGACTCTTGCAGCCTTCTGGGGTAGAGTGATCCTGTCCTGTATGGGCATGTGCCAGAAGCCTTCTGATGAGGTGTGGTGATACCCTGTATGGGTGAATGTCTAAAGCCTTCTGAAATTGTGTTGTGGTAGTCTCACAACTGTGACATAAAGAATTAATATTTTCTGCTGTTTCAAAGTATATCTGTATGTAGCTTTTTGCTTTCAGCAGTGTCTCTTTTCATCACTATTTCATTAATGGAATGTGCTCTGATAAATTCTCTCTTCTGTGAGAATGATAGGTGTTCATATTTTTAAGAGTGTATTTAAGTTTGAGGAGTCCTGACTGAAAAACAGTGTTCATATTTTCTCACTAATATTCATAGAAGTATTGTCCCTAATCCCAATAGCCAGAGGATCCAGCAAATACTTATGTTTAGTACTTGATGCAAGACTGTTAAAAACTTTGAATTTAGATTAATTGAGTTTAAAACTGAGGAGCAAGCAGAGATGGAGTTTCTACTCCTTGAACTATTAACAAAGAGGATGGAAATTTGGGCTGTGAAGTGTGAATCTGCTTCAATCCTTGTTGTGCCTATTGGTGTTAGATTCGCTGCTCAGGCGTCAATTTTACTGTACAGTGGACTCATCTGGGATATGTTGGACTTGCTACTAGCACACACCTATTATTTGTGTGCTTATGTTTCTGTAAGTTGTGCCTTTATCTACTTTACTCTGGACAGATTTCTGAGGTGAGTAGAAGCAGACTGCATGTTACAGTTCTTACTTTAAACCCTTTCAGTGGTTGGATACATTTTTGTATTAGGAGCAAGATGCTCCTTTTTTTGCAGAAATGAGCTGGTAGAAGGATATTTGATTTAATGTTTGTAGAATATTGAAGGAGAGTTGAGATGGCTTGTTGTGAACTTTTCCTTTTGTTTTGGGTCTGGCTGAGCTGGAAAGGTGTTGATAGCGCCCCAGGGTTTGGCTTCTGCTGGGCAGGGCTGGCAGAGCATCAGCACTGTCTTTCACCATTCCCCTATCAAGGGGCTGGGGGTGGGCAGGATCCTGGGAGAGAAGACAGCCTGTGTTCTAGCAGCAAGCTCCTGTGTGGGACACAGAGTTTGCCAGCTGCACTGCTTATCTCTTTATTTTGCTGAGTTTGGGAATGTGTTAACACAAACAGTGGCTGTGTGCTTTGCCCTGATACTGACAGCCTAGTTATGTGGGGGGAGCAGTGCTCTGTGGACAGTGAGGGAACAGACCTCCTCTTCCCTGCCTGAGATTGCTGTGAATGCTTTTATAATGCAGGCTCCCATGGTCATTACTCATCCTTATGTGTACTGTTTAATACCGTTAATAATGCTAATACTGTTTGCACACTGTGAGGTTTGTGAGATTTGGTGTCATCCTGGTGTAAGAGAAAACAAATCTTAGGTGAGGGGGCACTGAAATCTGTTCTGAGGCATCCAGTTCCTGGTTAGCCGGGTGTTTGGAAGGATTTGGGCAGGTTTCCAGAATGGTCATCACCTCCTGTTACCTGGGACTTTACACCTGAACAGGTAAGCAACCCTGGCACACTGAGACAGAACCTGGTAGAAGTCTGCCTTGCCTACCCCAGTGAAAAGCAGCACCTTTGCACCCTATCAAGTCCCAGTTCAGTACTCTCAGAGGACTGTAGTACTCTGTAGAGCACTGAACTGTTGAGGATGTAGATGCTTCAATAACTCGTTGGGGCAGGAGCCCAAACTACAGTTGAGGACACTATGGCTGAGACAGGGACTCAGAGAACAGCTACTACAGTATTTGCCCCAGTGGTGGGGAGGAAAAAAAAGAAAGATATGGCAAACTACATGTCCATTAGAACACCATTAGAAAGGTGTTCACCCATTAGAAAGGGAGGAAGAAGAGGCAGGAGGGAAACAAGCAGAAAAGGGATTGGATCCAGAAGCCAGTCCTTCCAACAAAGAAATGGAAAGGAGTGAAACAAATCTAATAGGAAACCAGTTACCTGGTCCTTGACATCATCAGAACTTCAAGACTTGGGAAAAGATTCCTGCAGTTCACCGGGTGAGTGTTTTCTGCCTGGCATATTGAATGAATGCATAACAGGGCCGACAGCAGTTAGAAGGTCATGAAGCCCAACAGCTGGGATCCACTGCTGGAGATCAGGGAATTGAAAGAGGAACCAAAAGAGGAAGCAGTTTGCTGTCTCTGGTGACAGCTCCTCACAAGTGTAGGAGCAAGATACCTGTTTAAGGATGATCTTGTGAGCTCCCTAGGGAAGTGGACCACTGCAAATGATAGTATTCAGTACTTGAGAGAATCAGCAGTGCTGGAAGTCATCAATAGCAATCTAAAAAAGTGGTAAGGTCTCTAAAGATCCAGAGTATGTTGGTTGCTAAATGGCCACATGGAGGAAAGCGATTCCAAATGCCCCTGCATCCTATTCCAGAAGCTCAGTAGCATTGTATTACCCACAAAGGGATTAATCAATTAAAGAGATGGGCCCTTGTCTCCTGTCTCTTTAACACAGAAGAAAGTAGGTACTTTCACATCTCTCTGGGCCCATGGCTCAGCTCTCAGGGCCAGCCCAAAAGGTCAGTACTCACACGTTTCAAAGCAGTATTCTGGACTGTTTCAGTCTTAAACTCATGTCAAAATGTGGTTCAGTGGTTTGCTTTATGGCTTCAAGGATTAATTGGCAGTATGGGACAGTGAATATTTCTGATGAGTAAAGAATTTTCCCATAACAGGAAAATGTTTCTCATGCTGTCTTTAGATTTGCACGTAACTTTATTTCTGGGTAGGTTGCTTGACAAAAACAGCATAAGAAAGCAGTCTTTGAATGACTTAGGCAAAGGACTTGTTTTGTTTTTCCTTTTTTTAAATTATTATTTTTGTGAAGCATTAATACATAAAGAATTAATGGGCTCAGGTATTTGAGTTTTCCAGAATGGGGCATATATTTGAAAGGAGATGGTCACAAGAGTGATATGGCTAAATGTCATAAGAGTGAAAGAGGAGGCTGTAACAAACCCTAAGTTGCTTGTGGGATGGGATGTAAAAAAAGTTGTAGGGGGGGTGTACACTAGTTCTTTGTTCCTATCCAGATGTCAGAGAAAAAAAAAGTAATAGGTGTGCAATAGATTGATTGATTGACCTCTAGTAAGTTCCGTGGGGACTGATCATGGAGAAAATCTGGATGGGAATTTCTGATAAATAGTTCTGATAAACAATTGGTATTTTATCAAGTTAGGCTTTATAGTTAGTTTTATTTAAACTGTGCATCTGATACGATTTCTTTAGTCATCTGATAACTGTAATCAGCATCACTGTCCTACACAAAAACATGTATCCTTAAAGAAAATTAGGTTCTAGTCAGAGTTGGCAGTCATTGGAATGTTTTTAAAATCATACAGCCCTTTAATTTTAAATGTCATCTCTGAGGGGCATTGAGCAGGAGAATAGTTTGTGCTTGACTTGCTGTATCTGTGGTTGTGCTGTGTATCCGCAGATGGTATTCCCTGGAGTGGAACAGTTGTATCATTCTGTTCCTGAAAAGGGTTGAAATTGTTGCCCTTTGATACCAGAAGTAATTATTTAGTCTAATTTTCAAACATTCCTTTCTAATTCACAAATAGAAAATCTGAGGGAATAAGATTAAAATGTCAGGGTCTCTTCCTGACTTGGATAATGACTTGGTGAACTGAGCTCCTAAACCTGATGAAGTCACACTGTTACATCTCTAGAAGAATGGGTCAAAAAAATGAGTTTTTTGATATTTTCAGTATAACTTAAGGCAGTTTCTTTCATCTTGCTGGAAGCAGCCAAAATTGGTATTAAAGACTTCCCCTCTAGCTTTCAACGTGCTTGGGGGGATTCAGAAGAACATGGTCCTGACCCAGTTCTCTTAAGGTGGTGATTTGTAGCTTCAAAGGAGATGTGCCTCACTGCTTTTCCTTTTGAAGCACAGTTGAGCTGAGGTCAACTCTCTTTTGAATCCCCACAATTGCCAAAAAGAACCCAAGGTCCTGTCTGGCTGATCTAACCTCTTCTGACCAGGCACTCTTGCCCATCTTTGTCAATATACATCTGAGAGTTCCCTTTGTGTAGTGTCTGTGTTTTGTTTTTAATTAAATGGATGTTAATGTCTTAAATTGTTATGCAAAAAAATTCTTTTCTTCTTCCTTGCCCAGTATCTGAAGAATTACGTCCAGAAAGACCATACTAATATCATGACCAATCAAATGCTGGACAGTAATTCTGTTTAAACATAAATACATATGTCAAGAATGTTTCCTTTCTTATATTTATTTTATTTATTTATATAGGGAATTTATTTCCTCAATGTTACATTTTCATTTAAAGTTGCAAATCTTTTTTCCTAGGTTAGCAATTTCTTTAGGCCCTAGGCTAAAAATGGGAGCTACACCTTTTTTAAGGGTTTGAAAAGACTAGCGTTACATTGTGTATTTTAAAAAAAAGTAAGCTCTATGAGACACTGGGGTATAAGCCTTAACCTTACAAGCATATTATATAACTTATTTTGAAATTGGAGACTTAAAAGCCCCAAAATTCCTGTCAAAATTACTTGCAGGTTGTGTGGCAGGTGTTGGGCAATTTTAGATAAAATATGGCTATATCTTTGAGTAATCTTTAAGAGGTACTGGTTGTAAAGAGAGGCAGGCAGTGTAATAAAAGTAACTTTACCACACAGTCAGGTGTTCTTCCTGCAGAGATTAATGCCAAGTATTTGGTTAGGAAAGATTTAATTTCTGTGGTAGATCACTTGTTTACCCATTGCTGAATCAGTCTCGCCCTTGAGCTTGTTCCATTCAGGCAGAGCCCTCAAAGTCAGCAAGGTGGCTCACAACAGCTTGCAGAGGTGGGATGCTACATGTAAATCCAGCTGACCTAAATTCTTCCCAGATCCTCACTTCATCTTTTTCTCTCTATTGACTGCCTGTAGCTCTCCGGAACCAGTGGTCTTGGGAACATAAATAGAATTTAGACTGTCTGAACCTGAGCTTTTGTCCTCAAGATGAAATGAGATTCATTGCATGCACCAATTGGTGTTTGTGTCCTCTAACTGATGTTCCACATACAAGTGAATTTCACCCTTTAAAAAATGCATTAGTGTCTTCAGCTCTTTAAAGAGATTATTCTCCTGAAGTTTTGGTTTTTCTTTAAATAGCTCAATGCCAAACTTGTGAGTAGGGAAAATTCTGCTTTCATTCATTCCCATGTGACTTTTTTTTTGGTAAATAAATATCACTGAGCAAATACAGAAGCTGTGCCCCAAACAGGCAGCATATTTAATAGGAAAGGTTGGGATATCTAATCTATCTACACATTGCTTTTATTATCCCTTAGTGTATTGTTTTTGTGGAGAATTTTGTGATAACCTTCATAAGAAGTCATACGCCTTTTGCGTAGTCATGCCTGTGAATTCTTGATTGAAAATAGCAGATGAGTTGTCATTGTTCTGTTTTATATTTTAACTTAAAGTGATTTTTTGGAAGGAGTATACAGTCTTTGGCTTTTGCACCAGGAGTAAACTATTTAGGAGGGAAAAAACTACACCTTCCAAAATCTTTTGTAAAAAACAGTTCTATGCTCTTTCACTGGGCAAATGAAAAAAAGACTGAAGGCAGAATACCGCATAATTTGCAAGCTTCTTTTAAATTCAGTGTTTAATTGCAATATGATCTGCTTTTCTTGTTATTATTATTTTACCCATGAGAAATTCTATAGTTAAAAAAATCATAATCACAGAATAGAAACAATTCCCTTTGTCTCTTTTAACTGTCAATTAAAATTTAACTGAAATGGACAAGACTTTTTGCTCATTTTTTGCTCACTTGTGTTATTTAGCATTAAAATGGTTTAGTATTTAACTTTGGTGTAGATGCTTCCCAGTATTTCTTTTCTCTCCCCCCTGAGATAGTATGCTAGCAGTGTTTTTTGTTACCTGTCTGAGGATGCTCTGGAAAAGACAGAAAGGTTCCAGGTTTGCTTTGGTCTCTTTTCACATTTTATGCAGATAATTCGGTTGCAAGAAGTATCATCTTTCTTATATCTTTTAGTCTGAAAACAATTTATTGGCTTCAGGATTTTGCACCAATCAACTTTAGAGCATGAACCAGCCAGGAAGGAGACCTGATTAAGCCAAGTGAGTTGGAAGTAGATTATTATACATTATCATATGATAGTGGACCTCTATAGAAATACCACGAGGATGGTGCCAGACTTTTGGTGACTGGATGAGGAGCAGTGGTTTTGAATTAAACCACAAGACGTTTCATCTCAGCATGAGGAAGAACTTCTTTACATGGAGAGTGGCAGAGCACTGCAACGGGCTGCCTAAGGAGGTGGTGGAGTCTCCCTGCTTGGAGAAATCCAAACCCTCCTGGACGTGCTCCTTTGTTTCCTGCCACAGGTGACCCTGCCTTGGCAGGGGGATTGGACTGGATGATCTCCCCAGGTTCCTCCCCTGTCAATTTTGTGAGTCTGTGGTAATTTCTTTTTTTTCTCATCTCCATACTCCTATAAAACAAAACTCCATGAGGTATTTTTTTAAACTGTAAGGTCTCTGTGCGTTTCCTTTTGTTTCAGTATTTTATCTGTGTCCTTTTCCACAGGCTCAGTCGGTGAAAATGCCCCTATGGAATAACCTTTGAAAGGGAAATAATAATGATGTCTTATATCACCTGACAAATAAAGAAAGGAATACTGGAGAAATTGAGTATTCTCCTGCCCCTTCTCTTGCATCCTTACAGGAAAGCCAAGGAGAAATCAGCTAGTATTTACTGTCTCTTTATTTTGTAGCGGATAGGAGCAGATTTTTTTGACGGAATAAAGGTAAAACAAAAAAATACATTTTTTTTCCCCCCTCATACACTTGCAGTAAATACTATCTTAATCTCCATTAAACTGCTGACATTAAAAAAAAAAAAAAGCATTTTACTTATCATGTATCAAATGTGACAAAGTATGCCAGAATCTGTTCCAGACACTCTAATGAATGAAAGGCTTTCATACAGGTATTTTTAAAACTATGGTGCTCTAAAACAGTAGTAAAAACATTAGGAAATAATTTTATTTCCTGCTTCATCTTACAGAATATTTCTTTCTAATGGGGGGAAATAAACAATTTATAAAAACCGGCTACTGTATTTTGTAACAGGCAATAATCTGTAATTCTAGGTGCATGTGTAGTGGATGCTACAAGGAGATTACATGTATGTTGATAGAAGAGTAGCAGGAAAACAAACATGCCTTGCCTTCCAAAGGTGCATGGCGATGTTTTCCTGGAAATCCCCAGTGAAGGTCTTCCATTTCCAGATAGAAATGCAAGGGAGCTTTATGCCTAGTGTCTGTGTAATCTTTGTTGTAAGGTCAGTAAAGGTCAAGAGTACAGAAATTAAAGCATGGTTAATTAGCAAAGAGATATTCAATGAATTGGTGGCATAGAAGCAAAGACAGAGAATATGAATAAAGAATGAATATTTTGAAACATATGCCTAAATGCTGTATTAATTAGAAATTGCCTAGTCTCACTTTGGACCTGATTTATTAAAATTTTGTTCTTATACTTCAATACTAATGGTATGGCAAGGTGTAATATTTAAGCTTTGTCAATGCAGTCACATGATTGACTATCAATGGAAAGGGAATGATGAGTTCACTTTATTTATCTTCCGTTATCTTTTCAACAATCACAATGCCTTGTAGTGTTCCTAACAATAAAGGATTATTAATGCATCCTCAGTGAATAGAGTTGAAAAATTAATCATATGCTTTTGTTTTACTATTGAATACTTGTTTCCAAATAAATCTGCTCCAGAAGGACAATTGCTGTGAATCAGCAGCTGCTGTTAGTACAAAATATGGAATGTTGGTGACTCTGAGGATAGAATTGTCTAGTCTTTGTGAGATATGCATAAGTGTTTTTCTGAACAATTATAATCTAGACATTTGGTGTTTTCATTCGGATCTTCCAGTCACTCTCTTGTATTCATACTAGACCTATCATAATGTAGAGGAAATCTACACAAATAAAGAAGAACAAATCTTTTTCTTCAATGGCTTGCGTGTAGGATCTGGTCATTCTCATCAAAGTCGCTGGCTATGCTTAGAGGTAAAAAACTAAAAAAAAAAATTAAACTAGGAACAAATATGGAATTTAAATTCATGTCTTTTATTCTTCTTGCTTTAGTGAGTTTGTTCCACAAAAAGACGCATGGTCTGTGCTCTCAGCTGGTGACAGCTTTCATAAAGAAGCTCTGGCTAAGAGTCATATAATTGGAGCTTTTACAAGAGGATTTGCTTTCCTCTCGGTGTGGCAAGCCCGCAATAACTAGTAGCAGGTAGAGAGCACCCTGGGAAGGTTCATGATCAATGGAGAGCAGCTGAACAAGGCAGCCCAAAGCCAGCAGGCTTGTTAAAGCCTTTCAAAGGCAAAATCTGTCCTGCATGTGAAACAGCTGGTAAATGGAGTGTCATGTTTGTATGAAGATCTTCTGTTATATGGCTTTTCAAAGAAAGGGAAATGGTTTGGAGGCAGAATGGTCATGGGGAATTTCTTAGCACTGTTTGTGGATTAAAACTCATGAAAAGCTGAAGAAAGTGAAATCAATATTTTAAAAAGTGATTAAGGAATATTTTACTAATAATAGATGTATAAAGGTAATATGTGAAATAGGATATGTTTCCTAAATGTGTAATAAAGTATCGCTATTTTAAAATAATTATTGATTCATTTATTACAGCAATACTTAGTAAGTTACTTATTTGCATAGTTTTGTAACTTTATAATCCTCATCCCACCACAGCTGTGAACACAATCATATACACAGAGAAAGGTGAGAGACACAGACTATATAATGTACAATAGTGTGCTTATTACACATTTGAGGACTGTTGTCTCCCCAGACACAGACTATATAATGTACAATAGTGTGCTTATTACACATTTGAGGACTGTTGTCTCCCCAGGGAGACCAGAAAAGCCCATTATAAGCTGTCACACAGAGCTTTTAGGGATAAGAGGCTGTGATTTATACCAGTGAGAAGGGTGCAAAATACTCTTCCTTTATCTTCCAAGTACTTCCATGACAGATGCCAACAATATTGATGATAACTACGGCATTTCAAAAGGAGAAAGAGTATGATAAATGTGTGGCAAAATTCAATATATGAAATGATTATAATAGAATTATTTGGTGTTTTCAGTATTAGCCTCAGTTTTATCTTGTTTAGCCACCAGGGAGTGGTTAGTTAACTTCTGCTATTTCTTCTCCTTGAAGAAACATGTGTATTTGCAAACAGTTCAGGAAGGAATCATGAGACTTTTGTTATTGATTCTCTGGAGAACTTTATTATTTTTGGTATTTATTCTCTGGAGAATGCTACGTTTTTATAGCTTGTTCAATGAGAAGTAAGTTATTTCATGAAGCATATGCACTTCTGAACTTTATGGTATATACACATTAATTCCCCATTATTTCTTGGACCTCTAACTACAGTGCTTTCTCTGTTCACTGCACTGAGATTTTTTTGCAGAGCCAAGCCTATAATTCTGGTTAGCTTCCATGATGTAATGGAAAGTATAGTTTGTGTTGGTGGTCATTAATGTTATTTCTTCTTTCCCAAATGTAAAAGGCCTACTGGGAAAAAAATGGAGCTGTAGTTTTTTTGTTTTTCTTGCTTACTCTTTTCTTTCTTTTCCTTTTCCATTTCCCTAAGTCTTTGGTTTCTGTTGCTTGTAGAATCGAAGCTAGAGCTAATTTTCAACTGAAATTGGTTTGTCTTTGCTAAGAAAATAAGACTTTTTTTCTTTTTACTGCACCAACCTGCCTGGGTAGATAGGTCAATGTTTATTTCACAGTCTTTTTATTCTGAAACACAAAAGAGGAGGTTTTCTGAGCAAATTATTTTTCCACAAAAGTGATGAATTAAAATTAAAAAAGAGAATACCTGGCAATATGCAGTAGACAATATATGTACTTTGCAACTTTTATCTTCTTTTGCGTATGACTCTTGTGTGGTTTTGTTATCAAATTGCAAATGTGATACAAATAAATGCTATATGCTGGAAAAATCTGATCATATTGGTGTAGTGATTGCAAGCATTATTTTAAAGGGAAGAGGTAGGTATCTTTTTTACCTTTATGCTCCCAAATATTTTTTTCGTTTGAATAACTAAAGTTTCAATTAAACCATTTTGATTAGTTCAAATATAGTCTCTTCCTCCACCTCTTTTTTTGTTATATCTCAAAACTTGTGCCTAACTAGGTCAGAAATTTCTGTCGTATTCCATGTGAAGTCTCCATGCAGTAAACTTTCTTTGTAGTGAGTGAGAATTTGAACAAAAAACAGCTGTCAGATCAGCTTTCCTCTGTGGAAAGATTTTGTATCATTGAAGCAAAATAGCTGAGACGTGGCTCACAGTTTTTAAGAGATTTTTGTTGTGGGGTTGTTTTCTTTTTTTGATCTTAGGCAGCTCCATCACACTGTTTTATAGAAATGAACATGCCATCTTTAGTAGTAATAAAACAGATGGATGTAGAACTTTGATCAAAATGGACTTTATCAGAAGACAAGTTGTGTAGAACACCTTAGGCTAAGGACCTTCTTGTTCTTTTGCAACTGCACATGCAAATACATATTCCCCAATATGTTTCTCTTCCAGCAGCTGGGGTTTTTTTTGGTCTTTATATACAAATCACTGACTAAGAAAATGTCAAAATACTGATACAAAAAAAGCTTGTGTGGAAAAATACTGTGTACTGTAAACATCTATACTGACAAGATTTGTGTATAATCGCTGCAGGCAATTTTGTTTATATTTTTTTAAGGAATAGCTTTTGAACAATTTACTTACCTAGAGCGATGAATCAATAAATGTGTTACATTTGTGAACAGATTTTGAAGTGTTCACTTGAACAGAAAAAATCCTCATAGGTATTAAAGTCATTGTGTTTTGAAACTGATATGTCTTGAATGTTCTTAATATAATCACAAATGTTCACCATAGTCACAAAAAATTTGATATCAGTTTAAAAATTCAGTAATTTTCCCATGTAATATCTGTAAATGGTTGAGGTTGTATTTATAATTATGAAGTTCTTGGAAACAAGTTTGTTTGTGTAACTTTGGCTGAGTTCTGTGCATGTGTTGGCTGAGTTCTTTTAAGCATGATGTGCTTTGTGTTTGATGAATGGTTATTGCTCTCTCTGCTCTCCTTGTGGTGATTCTATATTTGCCTGCAGTTCATTAATAGAGCAAGAGAAGTAGGACCTGCTGTAGAAATATATAAAAATAACTTAATTTCCTCAGGGTTTTGGTTTTGTTTTTTTAAAATCTTTACATAAAGGCTATATTGTTCCATATATATGCATCCTAGGCTATTACATGTCTTTCTTTCATCTGGAGAGTCCTTAATTTATTGTTGTAGAAATAATTTATTGCAGAAAGAAATTCAAGCTTCAAATCTAATGCTATTCCTAGTGAAATGCTGTGCATTTGACAAAGACAATAATCTTTGAATGTCAGAATTATAATACTTCATTTCCCTTGGCCTTGTAATATTCTGGTTATCAAATCACACATGACAGTGTCTTTTTACCACTAGCATTAGTTCTTTATTGGAAAGCAGTTTATATAAGGTGATGCAGAGTCATTATAGCAACCTCTAAGTCCAAAAATCTACTTTCATCTTGGTTGTGATCTCATCTGGCAGATAAGACAGAGACAGGAGCAAAACTTGTATGTGATGTTGAGCTGTTTTAACAAATCCCAGCTTGGAGTTAAAGTGTAAATGTGTGTATTCATAGAAGTCTCATGTATACTTTAGAAAGTGATTTAGGAACAAGTGAAATCCAAAATACAGTGCCATCTGCCCACTCTAAAACATTAAAGTGAAGAATCTTGTAAACATTGTATAAATCACAATATGTGCAGATTTCAACCTGGTTTTAAGCTACACTGATTTTTTATTTTTTTTTTCATAAAATTGCCAAATTAAAGGAATTACACAATTTTTTCAAAACAAGTGAGCTGGTCACTAGTCCCACTATTACCTTTTGTGGATTCCAAATATGTCACATTTTGTTTTAAAAGTTTTTTCCCTGTCTCATCATCTTCACGAGAAAAAAAAAAATACATTGTTGATTTAATAAACAGGTAGACTTATTTTCCTTTAATCACACTGTAAAGTCTTTCCTCTAAAGCATTTTGCAGGGTAGAATACCAGGGAACTGGTTACAAAGATATCCATGAAAGAAAAATATCAGTCTCATAATTTTGTATTGATTATCTAAGCATTAGCAACTGCTGCACACTGTATACAGCACAGGTGTGAATACTTTTTAAAAACTTTGTTGGCTTCAACCTGACAGTTTTATTCTCACATTAGTAAATTGTCTCAAGAGAGCTGCCTTTTTCGTGTCTAGAAATTCACTTATTGTTAACAGAACAAATGTTACATTGCAGGCACAGTCTTACTAAGAGCTGAGAAAACAATCTCCACATGCCTGAAACTGCAGCCTGTGTGCCTGGCTACTGAATAACTGAACATGCTTCCTGGTAGATATTTCAGTGTTGTCTGAGGGCAAATGAAATCAATTTCCCTTATTCTTCACACCTAACCACGCCCCAGAATCCTGTGATAGGCAGTTCCCAAATGACAAATAAGGGTATTTTTCATTATTAGTGACAGTTTGTGGCTGCAGATGAACTTTCCTCATCTAATTTCTGTTGATTTTTGTTCCTGGCCTTTGCTGCTGTGCCCGCTGAATGGGTATCTAAACTCTGGTTCATTCCAATAGCCCAGATACCTCTTTTCATGATGAAGGCTCAGTTTTTTTAAAAGTGGTGCCATTTGGGTTGTAGCAGCTTTCTCACTGCTTATGCCATAAAAGGGTCTCCAGAAATGACAAAAATACTACTCTTTTTTCCCTGCTCCCCTCTGTTGGTGGGTATCTGGTCTCTCCCAGCTTACAGCAAAGTACCGCACGGTTCCTCTTGGAGGAGGTGGAGCTTTCCCCACTCAGCTCCCTATTATCTCCCATTGTATTGCAATGTCCAGATAAGTCAGTTCTTTTGTAGGGCAGGGAAAGTTCCAAATGAAACATGATTTATTTTTATTGGTGGTGGCCAGCAGCACAGCTCAGTAGGATTATAGTACAGTTCCTTTTATAATAAATGAAACCAATGCTCCAGCCATTCTTAGTGTTCCTAGAAATTTTGATCTAGATATGGCCAGTACAAATGGAGAAACCTCATGAACAATTTGAAACCAACATGTGACACCTCTGTACAACTATGTAGCTAGATCTGAGCCTCATCACTCTTGTTAATTTTTAAATACTATTGTTTTTTCTTCTTTGTGTGTGTGGTGGAGAGGGGGGAGTTGTCAGATTTTATTTTGTGGTGTTCGTTTTTAAGTTGGGGAGAGAAGTTTATGGGAAACTTAAGAGCGTTTCCTTTTCCTCATCTTTTTGTAAAGGCATTACAAGGAAAGTAAGGTTAAGCATAAAATATAATTTCCTGTGAAAGTGACAGTAAGTTAGGAAGATAGTTTATTTCTTTTGAACCAGTAGGAGACATAAACAAAGACAAAGTTGCTTTAAATCACCTTGTGGTACTTGTCTTCTGAAATAAAACTTTGACAATGAAGTCTTTTTATTTGTTCTGACATGTCACGTTTCTTCAGTTGGAAACTAAAATAAGTAGCATATATGCCAGTGGATTTAAATCTGAAATACTGAAAAATTATTACTGAGATCAGAAAATGTATGGTATATTTAGCAGTGGTTAGACCCTTTAATAAGTTTGCTAACATAGACTTTTTTTTAATTTGAATAAAAGAGTTTAAAAACATGTTAGTTCATTTAAATTTGCTGATAGTATCAATTCAGAATGCCTGAGTCTTTGATTTGCATGGAAGAGTGCATGAGAATATTGGTTTTGGAATGCACTTTTTAAAAGACATGCTCAGTTTCTAAATGTGCTTGCCTCAGTGGAGTATCAGCAGTGATTAAAGCCTGCGTGTGCATATGTGCGTGTGTTCCTTGCATCTAGGGAGCAGTTATCCAATTTGTGAGCAGAACTAATTTCAAAATGTGTAGCTGGAGCAGCAAGATTTTTCTCTCCCACACTTGTAGACTAGAAACTGGTTTGACTTCTCTGTATACTGTTTTTCCCTTTGAAGGCTTTGAGTTTTTTTGTTTGTTTGGGGTTTTTTTGTTTGTTTGTTTTGGGGTTTTTTTTTGGGTTGTTGTTGTTGTTGTGAGTTTCTGCCAGTACCAGAACCCCAGGAGCCTGCCTTGTTGTGGATGTTTGCTGTTTGCATGATGTCTGCCATTTCAGTGTCACTCAATAATATCTCTGGTTCAGCAGGCTATCCAAACATCTCCATATTTTCAAACACAAATTTCTGAGCAATTTTGTCCTTAAATAAAAATTTAGAGTTTACTTACACTGTTTTCTAAATTGGTCAGTGTGCAAGGTGACAAAAGGACATAGGAACTGAGGTTCCTAATGATGCCTAAAGAGTCTACCTGGAACAGAGGCTAGACAGAGTAAGGTTAGTCCTTCGATTTTAGAAAATAGGTATGCTCAGATTTATTTTGTAAATTTTTTTTTTTTTACTTCTTCTGTGGATGTTGATATTTGAAAATGTTATCCGTTTCTTACAGATGTTTTTTCTTCAAAGATAAGAACACTGGTTTAATATCATTGGCATAGACAGAAGTAATATATTTGTATGTATTTTGTATTATTGCTGTTTATAACACAGGGAAAGCTTTTTGAGAACTGAGGTGTCATAATGCCTTTAAAATAGCTAATGAAGAGGCCATAGATAAAGCAAATGGTTATCACTGCCCTTTCAAAAATAAACTAGATTGTGATCACTGAATGAAGATTTCAAGGCTGGTTCCTGTTATCTTATGGTATATTCTTTTTTACTGACCTTTGTAAATCCTATAACTTTGTCTCATATCATAAACTCAATAATTTACCTACTGTACACTTGCATGCTAGTGTTGCAAAATAAGGAACACTGCCAAAATATCTAAGGATATTTTTCCTCTATATTCTTTTAGCTGACAAAGTAGGTATAATTTAGAATGGATCATTTTCCTGGATGTATTTGAAAGTCTTTACAGGAGACTAGTAATTTTCCTTTTTCCCCCCGCATTTTGTTGTTTAGTTTTGTCTTCAAATAAAACAGCTCTTAATGCTTTGTTGCTGCTGTGTTTTGGTGACAGAGGTGCAGCAGAGCAGATGTCTCCACATCAGTATCAGGCTCTGCTGTAGAGGCTGCAGTTTGCTTATTTCTTTTACTAATGGAAGTAAGGCTGTAGGTCAAAATTTTATTCTTCTAAGTCACTTTTTAAATGACATCTTTATTATGGTTAAAATCTACCACTATTACTGTTTCAAAATGTTGTCAAATATCATTCATTACTTGGTCATTTGGATTAATTCCTTGTCAAAGCAATGTTTGGTTTGGAGACAGTTTTTTGGACTTCATATTTTCTTTATGGTGACCTACTGTTTCTTTTTCCTGCAGTTTCAGCAAACCTAAATGGCAGTAGATCAGCATTCTGATCCTAACTAAAATGTGCTGTGCAAGATGAGGCTGATGATTTGGAGTTGACTTCTTATTTACTAAGCGTAGAGATAAATGTGTTGGGACATTTTTCCCTCTAAAACTGAAGAATTGCTAACACGAAGAGATAAATCAATTTATCTTATGTAGATAGGGTTTTTTCATGGGTTGTGTGTGTGTGGATGGTGGTGGTGACTTTTGGGTTATTTTTTGTGAATCATTAACTTTTCTCTTTCCAGTGTAATTTTGAAGTTTCTCTGCATTCACTTCACTTACTTCACTGGTTTATATGGCTTGTCTTTTACCC
The DNA here is from genome assembly GCF_028769735.1 of Zonotrichia leucophrys gambelii. Lineage (NCBI taxonomy): Eukaryota > Metazoa > Chordata > Aves > Passeriformes > Passerellidae > Zonotrichia > Zonotrichia leucophrys. The sequence goes on along the minus strand of NC_088173.1, from coordinate 18,327,822 downwards.
TCCAAACATTAGATGTCTTTTTCTCTTGTGAAAAGTAGGAGGAATCTTTCATGAGAAGCAGTTCTTTTTTTCATTGAAAGAATAGCAACTTGTAGAAAGACTTAAAAGTAAAATGTTAAGTTTCTCACATGGGAATGCTGCATCTGAGAGTCCCTTAGGTAACCTTCTGTAATCTGAAAGCTTTTTTTATTTTTTAAGAATATCTGAAAAAAATAGAAGTTTCTACAAAACATGAGGTCTTTTAATGAATCTTTACTACTATCCAATATGTAGTAACCCTTTAAGAGCCATCTTGGAATCTTTCAAGTTATACTTTCTAAGAACAGGCAGCATCCTTCCCTTTAGCTCAGTAGGAAAAAGGAAATAGAATTTATTTTCTTTACTGAGCATTCTTTTGACTGTAATGTTCATTGACTAATGTCTGTTCAGTGTTTCTTCTGCTGAGATTTCCAGAAACACTTTGAATCTACAAAATAGAATGGGTTTCACTGTTTGTGTGATGTCTGAGAAAGTATTCTGTTGTTGACTGGTTGGTTTTTTTCTGTTACTTTAAGGGTGCTGTCCTACAGTTTGCATTATGAGAGAATAAATACCTCATCAGCTTTTTTATAAGATTCATGATTTTTGTAGCTCACTAAGCAGAAGAAGAATCTTGAAGCTGTTCTTGAGAGCTTTTCATGTCTTTGATCACCTTTGTTCTTTTCCTTTATACAAGATTTTAGCTTAATTTTAGTTTAGTCACAAGTTTCTGAGAAGGGGATGAACAATCTACAGTACCCAAGGTGCTCAGCCACTGTAGTTAGATAGTTAGTGGCATAATAAATCATTCTCTCTTCCTTTATAACAATTCCAGAAGTTTGTTATCCTTCTGGCTTTTACTGAAAAGTGATTACAATTTCTGTCTTTTTTCTGAGAAATAATAACAAATTTGCAACTTATCAGAAAACTACCATAAGTGTGTTATCAGTGCTCAATTTTGTTTCTTGTTTTGCCAACCCCTCTTTTCCATTTAGCTTTAATTTTCTTTATTATGAATAATTTCAAATCGTTATTAAACTTTGATGTGACATTACACTTTACTTCTCCATATCCTTTGTTGAACTTCCTGAAGAATGCAGAGCTCAAGAGAGATAGTGTAAAACTTTTGAAGCTTGCTTGTTGTGGAAAGGACTATAGATTCTTCTCTCTGCTTTCCCATCACTAATACATAATCTTCCATAAAAATGTTTTTGATTTTATTTCATGATAAGTTAGTTTCTTTAAGAAATTTTGAAAAACTAAAATAATTTTTTTGAATTCTTCAATAAGGCCAACCTTTTCTTTCTGTAATGTTCTACTTTGAAGAATCTAAGTATATTTGTCAAAGACAATTTTCTTCAAGCCAATACTTACATTGAACCATTACATAAAACACCACCTGATGTGCTTTTCTGGTGGATGAAATTTACCTTTACCAGACCTTTAATTAGAAGACCTTTACTAGAAGATTTGTAGTAAATTGTTTTATAGTGCTGTGTAATATACACATGGTGCAGTTATTGATAGAGGTGGTACTGCATTTCTTCTTCTAGAGGTTTTTTTGTCTGCTGGCCACAAATACTTGTTTGTATTTGGATGCCTGACCAGGCTAAGAACCAACATTCTGACTTGACAGTTCTAGTTAAAAGCTGTGGTGAGGTCTCTTACTCCATCTGTGTCTCCACTGGATTATAGCAATGCCAATATGATCGTTCCCATCTGCAGTAGTTCAGTGGAGACAGCGAGGTTCTCAGAGCTAACCTGAAAGAGTACAGGTCATAGAGGTTCTGTGTGTGGCTATTTGAGTGGCTTTCTTGGTCCTGATGTGGTGTTGCTAAAATAACTTTGAAATCAGTTGGATTTATATATTTGTTAGATTATTAGGTGTTAAAGGACGCTGGTTATAACCAGTCATTACAACAAAATCCTTTACAGGATGTGAAAGACTATGAATGATGAAAAATGCTCTTTAAAGCATGAAAACATTTAACAGAATATAAATAAGGAATTGTCAGGCTCATAGTTAGGTTTATCAGCAGGAATAAACTCCTTTAACCTAATAAAACATTAATATCTCCTTCTCATTACCATTAAAGTAATGCTGTGAATAATTGAAAACTGTAGATTGTCATCATCCTCTAACAGGAAAATATTTTCAATTTCTTTATTAGTAAATAGGATTACAGTAGTTTTTCTAGGGTTTTTTGATTTCTCTCCATCTGAGGTGCTCAGCTTAGCTTTTTCATGTCTCAGTGCTGCTTTTTTTTGTTTTTATGGAGGCTCTGAACCAGTGTGACTAAGGACATAGCCTGAAGCTTACAATTTCTCTAGCTCATTACTGTTCTTTAGCACCAAACATGCATATAACATAAAGCAGGTGTATTTCCTCTTTTCACTGCATCTCTGCTTTATCTGGCATCCTACAGCTAAAGACAGTTTCACAGAAAAGACTATTTAGTGGATATATTTGAAAGTGCATCATTTAAATTATTATTATGAATACCATAAATATGTAAATCAGAACAAATAATTTTCCTGTATGATGTGTTTGTTGAGAGAGTCCTCTATATACAGATGGTGTGATATTTTAATCACTTAGGGCCACATATAGTCAAAACTATAGACAGACTGTGCCATATTTGGATAGCAGATTAAGGCAGGCTTCCTGACTTGTTCAGGTAGCTGTAGCAAGAGGGAGAATGCCTTGTATGTCAAAGCAGAGAAATTGTCTGTGTTTGCCAGAATTTGTGAGAATTGTCTTGCATCTTGTAATTCATAACAGTATTGCTCATCCTGAAATATCTGGAACCATTTTATGTAGAGTTGTTAAAACTCAGCCTGTGGAAATGTCACATAGACACTGAATTTCTGATTTTCTTTATAAGCAAAAGTTGCATATAATTAAAACTGCAAGCTCATTTTAGGGCTATTGTTCTAGTTCAGCATTTTTCAGTGCTGAGAGCATTTGCTGCCTTCATAGCTTTTGGTTTTTGGCTTAATTAAAAAAATGTTATATGAAACTACATCAAATATATATGTCATTGCTAGCTGGAAATCCTTTAACTTAATTAACTTCTGTGCATTTTACTCATGTTCACAAAGAGCTTTTCGCTTTTTGTTGCTCGTTGTATGAGACAGCATTTATAAGGTCAAATGGTACCTAGGGATATACAGAGGAACAGTGAAACTGGGACCTGGGAAAAAGCACTTTTCAGCCCAGACTGTATGGATGCTGCTTCAGGATCCTGAGTACTATGTTATGAGTCAGAAAATCCTGCTTAGGGTGATCCTGGGAATCTCCAGGTTGACATCACTGTCATACGCACAGAAATTCAGGCACTGCTACGGAAATCTTGAGGTCAAAGAGGATCATATTGTTTTTGGGAAGATTAGCAGAGAAGTTTTGGGAAATGAAAGAAAGTTCCTTTATGTTTCTGAGAGATGCAGCAGTTGTAACATTTTGTGTGGGAATACTTTTCTGATGTTAGCAGAATTCCTTAAGATCACAAGACTATGGGAATTCTCCAAAATGTTACACTAAACTTGTGGCCTGAGGGAAATCAAAACCAACTTTTAAATTTTTTTTTAAATTATGATTTTAAAATTATTTTACATTTCAGGATCTGGACTGCATGGTTTTTGATTAGTTTTTGATGGTTGGGTGTGGGGGTTGAGGATGTGTTTTTTGTGGGCTTTGTTTCTTTGGGTAGTGGGGTTTTTTATGGCTGTCTTGGATAATGTAGGAAGTATGGTTTGTAGAAAGTATGAACTGGCTAAGATAATGCCATATGAGTAATGAACTTCTGCATTAGAGATATCTTGACGTTACTGGCATTTTAAATATGTGTGCTTAAATGTTTATGCTAAAAGAGTGGGGCATTTTCTTTGTGGGGTGATTTTTCCTCTTTACAAGAAACTACAATATTCATAATCTATGGTGCTCAAAGCAGCTTGGAAGAGGAATAGAAGTGAGACAGGTACTCTTGCTGCTAATCATTAACAGGAAATAAAATAATGTGACAGTGGAAAAACATATGGAGGAAGCAGGACAACTGGATTAGAATGGGATACAGTGTGCTGGCAATTTTTGCTGGCCCAAATGGTACAAGATGGAAATCTGTCTGCCTGAATTGACCTGCCAAAGAGAATAAAAAGATATAACTGTGTATAAATGCCACCTTTCTCACATGAGATAGGTTGTCTGTGTGTAATGAAGGCCAGAGAAAGAAGAATTATGTAAAAAATGTTCTTTATCTGGCTGAAAGCAGAGTGATTGGTAGAGTAATTACCTTGCAAAGGGCAGTGAAATGAACACTGAGGAAACAGATGTTTTAGCAGTAATCTGTTGGGAGTCCAGAAGCTCGTGAAAGTGTGAGCAATAATCCATTGGAAATGACTGAGAAACTGTAATTGTATTGCAGCACTCGCTAAGGAACTGCACACAGATTTCTCAGTTATTTTCTCCAGTGTTGCCAAAATTTAGCAGTACAATATCTTCTGTATGAGGTGTATTTCAAATTGATAATGAGCTGCTAGTTTATCTAAATGACCCCAACAGAGAATGCTGTTTTGGGTATCAACATGTGAACAAGTTTTAGGATTTGACATAGCAGTGTGTGACACTTTAGATTACACCTGTAAATAAGGAAAAAGGCCAACAAGTAGATCATGTGTGAAGGGGCATTTTTATTTTGAGATTTTCAGAGATATTTTTCCCTGATGAACACTTGAGGTCTTGGTCCTCTGTACCCAGGACAACTAACTTCAGATGCAGAAATTTAGAAAAAAAACTTAAAGTTTTGCTCTGAAATGATTTCATTATTGTGTCAGGACTGGAGACAGGACTGGAGCAAATGCTATACCAGTAATATTAATACCAATTTTTAACACTTCTGCTTGCCCATGACTATTCAGTCCCAGTATAACTGCACTTGGCACATATGGGCCTCTGCATCAGTCTAACCAGAAAATAATAGAGTCCTCCTATCTGTTCACACTGATGAACTGATAGTTTTCTGTTGCAATATTTGTCCAGTCCACTGTGAAGAACTTAATTGGACTAATGGTACTTTTCTGATCCTTTTTGCTAGAGCCTTACTTGCGTTGCTGTGTTTTGATGTTCAGTTTTTGATCCTTGCAAAAATGAGAACATATTGCCATTGTTTGCACTGTCTTCCAAATTTGAGCACTGCTTATATGTTTGGACTTGTCTCTCTTGCTGCAGTTTGTGTTGCTTGACATACATGAGCTAGATTTTGTGTATTTTTGGTTTGAATGTGGAATTTTAATCCTGTTTGCTGTTGTTTCTCAGGAATATTTCTTGCAGTACTTTGCATTATATTTCCATAACATTGCCCCATAGCACGGTGAGGTTGCGGTCAACTTCTTCATACACATTAAACAAAAACGAGTGGCTGTAAACTGTTGCAGAGGAATCTAATGTGAACTGTGTTTTTGTGTGATTTTTCCAGACACAGTTTCAGGCTTTGCCTATTTGTATGATATTACTCCAGAACAGGATTTTTTTACAGATCTTATAAACTATTTGTCCATAGCCTTCTCTTATCTCATTGGATCTCAGGTTTCTTATAAGATGAGTAAATATCAGCACACTCGTCTGGCACATTCTGGTAGTTTGGACATGTAATGGCAGGATGTGTCTTTGAGTTTTGTGGTCCAGAGCAGTCTGGTCATGTTTCATGTGTTTGGTAGCCTGTGAGATTTTAGGCAGATGGCCGTATTTCTGAAATTTGACAGTTTCTCAACGTGTTACTTTTAACTTATACCTTATAGCCCATTAATAAAAATAGAAAGAAAAAGAAAAAAGTGCATAAGAATCAGTTCTACGTTCATTGAGAAGAAATATTATCTTTTTACTGGTGCCCAATAATAATTTTAAATTATATGTGAATTTGCTTTTTTTCCAAGAAATTTCTGTTCTTTCAGAGACACTTTTACTTAATATTCTTATTGAACGCTATTTCAGCTTTGTATTTCCAGAAATAGAGTCATGAAGCTTGACTGAATAGTGCCTGTAGTCTAATATGTGTATCATTGTTTCTGCATAAGACAGGAACCAGTTCCAAGAACTAGTTTAAATGTCCCAGGCCTTGTAATAGTACTCTTCTTGCCTTATATTCTAAGTGATCACAGGGTCAGAAGTATAAATTGTTTTAGTTGGCAGAGATTGTTGCTTAGACACATGCCAGTTTTTGCATGGTAATGAGGCAATTTGTTGTTGTATGTTAATCTGTTATTTTTCTATTTTTAAAGTATAATGAATGCTTGATAGGTTGAAATACATTTGCATAAACTGTTATGAGTCAAATTCATGGATCTTTCTCCTTCTGAGTTTGTAATGAGACATGAAAATTCTAATGAGACTTTCTAAATGAAATAGGTTCCTAATATGATGCTATGAAATGTAGCTGTGAAATGTGTTATGAGAAATGGAACAAAACCAGAACAAGATAGTTTTTTCTACTAGGAGATTTTTAAACAACCAACCTTCCTTTTCAGGACAGCTTGTTACACTGTTTCTTCTCTTACTCAATCCAAATTCCATTGAAGTCACCTTTGGAAAGAGATAAGCAATGGAGAAATCAATTGAAAATTTTATAAATTCTCTTTTTATTTTTTTATAAATAAAAATTTTATTAGCTTGTGATGTGAGACAGGGAAGACATCTACAATATTTCAGTCAATAGACAGAAAGATTTGCTGACTTAATGTAAAGAAAGGGCCAAGGCATGGCTTAGAGTGCTGGCGCCCAGAATGTGATGTTGGTTATGTCAGCTACCAGTGCATCAAGATTCAGGGCTTGGGATGGCTGGTCACCACTGCCAGATTTATTTGGAAGTGACTGTATTGATTTGAGGGTTTGGAGAGTGTGGTACCTGGTGTATCAGTTAGTTTTGGGGGCAGAGAAGGATGTCTCAGCAAGCTTACTTATCCATTTAGATACAGGTTAAATGAGGGACTGCAAATCAAATAATCAGCTCACCTTTGTTCATCTTTATTAGCTAATGGTGAATTTATGTACTTATTCGAGTTTAGTGTACACAGTGTAAATACTGGTTTCTTTGAACTGAATTTAAAATGTGGACCTATCTCTGAATTTAGCTTGTAATTTCTGGATGGTGTTGCTCACAGCATTATGTGGTTAAGCAACTTATAGTAACAAAGAGACTAAGAAAATCAAGGTATAGATTATTTTTTAAAGTGACGAGCAAAGCACAAAAGATAAATTGTTACGAAAGACTGTTGCAATTATAAGATATCAATCAAATTCTTTAATATCATAAATATTGATAGAAAAGTAATTTATTTTAAAATCAAGACATTCTGAAACATGATGCAAAATGAATGAGTATCAGAAAACCTGAGTTACAGGACAATTTTCCAGAAACTGTTGTGAAAAAAGAATTGCTGAATCCATGCTGTCATCTCCTCTCAATGATGCCTGGTGTGCCAGCGCAGCTAAAAGAGTACATTTATTTTCCTACACCTCATTTGAATCCCTTATTAATGCTGACATCTGTTCAAATCTTAATTACCACATTACCACAAATAGTCCCTTGTCAAATCTAACCTAATTTAAAAATAGCTCAAAAACACAAGTGCAAAATGTGTCTCTATGTAATACAATAATGTTTTATTAATAAAGTAAATGGATACATCATCTGCATAGTATCAAACCTATCAAGATTACAAAGGTTTTTATCCAGTTTATGGCAATTTTTTGTCATGAAAATTCATGTTGTTGATAACCTTTGTATATATGAAAACCGATTCAAATGCATTATACTTGGAAAGATGTCCATTATCTTCCTAGAAGAACTTTTGTGTATGGCATGCAGTTGTTTAGTAGTTAATGTGTCTCTAGCTGATACCTTTTATAGAACTGCAAACATTATTGTTGAAGAAAAGCCCCACCACTGCTTAAGAACTTTTGTGGCATTGATATGATACCTAAATATTGAGCAGAGTGTCATGTGTTTGAAATGAGTAACTGAGTAGCAGAACCAGAATGTTAGAATATTCCCCCTTGTAAAAAAAAACCCAAACATCAATGGCCTTTCTTGATGTGCATGTTTTCAGATGCATTGAAAGACCCTTAAAGATCTATATCATGTGTATGCAGCCAGATGTGCTCTTTATTTTTTTTCAATTATATTGTTTGAGCCTTTGCACAGTATCATGCACTTTACCTATCAGGTGAAGTGGCAAAATCTTACGACAGTCAAAATTACAGCAAAAGTCAAAATTTGCCCCCTAGGGTTATATAGGTTTACTGTAGTGCTTTCAGGTGCATCTAAACCCTTGATCAGCTGTAAAAGAAGTGTAAAGAACCTCAAATGTGTGTTAGGCTAAGAATAAGGAGTGCCTTCTGGAATACTCATCTGATTCTAACAAATCAAAAACCAAAAAATGTGAAATGGAGGGGGGAAAAGTATCTTTGTATGTCTGCCAGACTTTCTGCCTGGCTTTTAGAGCTTGGTTACCAAGGCTAGTGTCCAATCACGTATGGTCCGGTATCTTTTCACCCTAGCTGTTGACAAAATAAAAGCTGTATCTGAATCTTATAAATTGCCCTTGCTATATGGGTCATTGCTTTTGTGGAAAGCTTGAGGCAAAATCTACCAGATTGGATTTGAGACTTTGATAATCCATAAGGTTTATTATGTGTTTGCACCTTATCTGTGCAAGGGTGCTTTATTAATACTTCTGTCAAACCTAAGAATATCAAAATCCCATCACTTTGTAAGCTATAACTGCAAAAAGTTAGTCATTCTTGTATCAAGTTCAGTGAAGCTGCTTCAGAGCAGGACAGTGCTTCCCCAGTTAAGGCCCAGCTGTCTCGTATAGACAACAAATTCTGTGGTGGTCTAGATGACATTCAGAGGACTTGTAATGTGGGGATCTAACAACTTGTGAGATGAGGGTGTCACCTCGGTTCTTTGAGTTGTTTTCAATCTGTAAAAAGCAATTATTGTTTAGATATTTTTCTCTTGTTTTTAGTGAATTATATGATTGTGGTCATCAAGAGATGAGCAATGTTGTTAATCAACATTAGGGACAATCAGTGGCAATTGTGCCTGTGCTGTACAATGTTGTTGTGCTCAGGACAACACGTTGTAAAAACCTGTGTGTTTTTAAACATATAAGCACTCTTAATAACCTTTGTGATTATTTAGTCTTTCCTTCTAAATAAGTTCAGTGTTTGTTCCTTGCTATTGGGTAAGTTTCTAAATATGTACATCTTTTTGTGAAAGTAGTGTACTGGAAGCAAGATAGTGCTAAGGTACTAGGTACTAGGCAGGTAAATGTTTAATTGTGCAGTTTGAAGCAAGCTGTTCCAGCATTAAAGATTTGTGCCCTCTGATTGCATAAACTATTCCCCCAAAATGCCAGTTTTAATTGTTGTGCTTTAATTCAAAGGTAAAGCACAAATAGAGTGTTATGCTGCCTTCCAAATTTAAGCATGCATTCATATTTAGCTTGCACACCAAGAACACTCATACATTCCTAGAAAAGTAGAAGTGAAGAATACCTTCAGATAACCTTATGAAGAAAATGAAAACCTAAGCTTAGGTCTTACATTTCCAATTCTCTACAACATGTTTTAACTTCATCTTCCAGCTGACTGTTAGAGGACTTAGATGATGATAATTTTTTGGAAGGTTTTTAAACCCGAGATCATGTGTTTCGATAGATGTGATGAATGTTTTCATTGAGATAGTCTATTGTGTATTGAGTATGAGTTTTATCTGCTGGCTTGTGAAACATCAAAAATGCTGCTTTTCTTCAGTAATGCCTTTTTTGAATAAAAACTTGCAAGAGTCTTGGAAAGCTTTGAATGGGACAAATTAGTGAGCTGAAAAATCAAATAATGCCTTCCACCTAAAACTTATGATTTCTTCATTTATTAGAAATATGAAATTATGATAAAAGTAGGCAGCTGAATTTTTGCTCTGTCAGTAAGAAAGAATACATTCTCCTAAGTTTTTCAAACTCTTAAGTGTACTGGAAATCAGTTATTTTAAGATAGCTGAAAGGAGCACAGATCTGCTGAATGTAAGTCATGTGTCTCAACTCTTTTTGTAATACTAAAATAATAGCAAACAAGCATTTTCTTTTATTTTTTCATATCTTTTTGTTCTAAGGAAATTAACTTATTTCTATGATCCAGTACATGCTAGATTCCTTCTGCTAAAAGCAGCACACAGCTCTGCTCTCTGGCTCTCCAGAGAAAGGGACTGAAGGGTGGAGTGTGCAGAGAAACAAGGGATCCTTACCCTTGAGAAGCCTGATCCATGCTCAGTTAAATGCTATTTTTTGGCTCAACATTCCTGTGTTCTAGACTATGTGTACAAATAACACCCAAGGTTTTGAATATGTGCTGGTCCTGGGTATTTGTTACATTTAGTGGTGAATTTTGTTTTCTTTATTCTAGTGCAGTTTACCACCACTGTACATCATTGTCTGAGCAGAGTTTTCTTCCAATGGCGAATGGCTTACCCAAAGCTAATGAGTAACATCTGTGAGGCTCGAGAAAAAGCAGCTGATCCTTACAGTCTATTTTGGATTGCCAAACATTTACTATGTAAAGCAAAAAAAGCACTCTGACCTCTCTTGTCCACAGCTGGCTGCTGGGGGCAAATAATCTTTTTCACATTTAAATGCAGCATATTTTTGATAGCCAGTGGGAACAGAATGTTCAGTGATGCATAGTTTAAGAATTTAAACTTTCCAATGGATATCTATGTAATTCCTTGCTTTTCCCTCTCAGAGGCTAGTGAATGAGGCAAGAATCAGGAAATCTACAAAATTGTTTTCTAATTGTTGAGCCATCTATGTCAAAATGTACCTCAAACTCTCAATCCCTTCTAATTGCTGTCACCTTGCTTTCTTAGTCCTGTCAAGAGCATTTAAGAACAATGCCTTTTATTAGTCACAGCTTGCTGTCTTTATCACGAGTGCTCAGATCAATGCCATATACTCTACCTCCAGAGATCGATGTATTTTATGCTGAAAACTGTGTTATCAACACTTTTCTTTTAGAAATGGTGATGTAAGCCTGAAGCACTGAGGACCTGGCTGAAGGCTTAGACACTTGAAGCAAGCAGCCAGTCTGCTGCTGTAATTGTAGTGTGTTGTTTCTAATTGTTATGTCTGTTGGCTGGGTCGCTTTAAATGTGTTCCTTTTTCCATCTTTTTATATGTCAATCTCAGAAATTTGGAGAGGTTTTCAAAACAAAGTGAGATTCAGTAAATGTGTAGATGACATTCAGTGACTTTTGATGTGTTAAAAAGGATGTGAATTTCTAAAATAGATGATCTTTCATCGCTGAAATATTTTGGTATCCTGGTCCTATTTACTCACTTTTGCAAATACCACATAAAGTTTCATATTGCTGTATTGAGAAATACAGTCTATATGTCTTAGCAAGTAAATGACTGAGAATAAATCATGCAGTGATCAAAATTGATAATGTATTGAAGTAAAGTTCTGAATATATGTTTTTTGAAATTGGTGATCTGAAGGTTACTGCAGTGGTTAGAGCTGGTCATTGCAGACCCTTGAACAAGAACAGGTTTGAGAGTCTGCTTTCCTGAGGATAAGTACCTTCTCAAGATTTTGTTTCAAATCCACCACGTTTTCCTAAAGGTCTTAAAAATTGGAATGCCTAGATAGCAAATAGTAAAGCTTGCTCTTCCATGAACAAATTGGCACAGTAGTTGTATGGTCTGCACGCACTTTAGGGAGGTAAGTTTACTGTACTTGTGATGGAAGTCATGACTTTTCTGTAGGGGTGTCCTCAGTTGGTAGAAATGATTGTGCGACCCAGTTGATTGATTTCTGAGTCAGTATCTCTGTACAGGGGCATGAAATATATGTTGTTCCTCCTTTTCTGATGATGTTCACCTCTGTGTACTGAGGACTGTCTCATTTTAGCCCTGGCAATGATCTGTTTCCCATAAATTTATGTTCTATCCTGATGTCTTAGGTAATGTAATAGCACACACATTCCCATCTCAGTCTTCAGCCATGGAGATTGTATTACTGGAATTACAGTTCTGAAAGAACTGCTCATTCAGGATTGCCTACTGCAAAAATGAGAATAATTCAAAATAATTATTCTATCTTATTTGACTGTTAGTTTGATTTGATACCACCTGCCCAAATTTTTCATTTCTCCATATCTGACTTCTTTTCTAGATATATTTGTTATCTTTCTTTCCAATTCAGTGCTTTCCTAGTGCTGGTGAATATTCAGTCTCTTCATTCTCTTCTAATTCTTATTCTTTTCTATAAAGGGAATATCTAGTCATTCATCACCGAGGCACTGTTTTCTCTGGCTTCTCAAGTGGGTATTGCTTTTCTCTGAATATAGATAATGTGCATTCTAAATTCTTGTATACTGATGGTATTCTTTTTTTTTCTTTAATATGATCATTGGATCCTATCTTCTGTAGTTTGTATATTTTTTTCTGAGTCTCTATCTACCTGTGCATATCCATTGTTGTAATTTATAGATTTTCATAAATAACTACACATGGGGATTTTTTTTCTGGTGCAAAACATTGCCCTATGAATTCCATGTTTGCTTCGCCACAGTTTTGTGTTGGACTGCCTCTGTCTTGTCACCCTTAGCACTTTTTAGCCTTTGAACAACATCCTTAGGCATAGATAGGGAGAGAGATCTTCCATGAATTCAGACTATGATTATCTAATGGAGCACCTGTTTATTGGTGCTGTTCATGAAGTTTTTGTTTGTACTGAAAAGGCTGGATTATCTTTTCTTGTATCTCTGAAGGATGTTCCTCTTTGGCATTACAGTAGGCAAACAACCTCGGACTAGAAAGCAGCATCAGATCCATATCCCAAGAAGTTTTCCACCCTAGGCATCAGATTCCTATTTGCTGCTGTCAAAGACAAAGTAGTGTTGGTCTTCCATGCAGTTGTATACATAAGCTTATTTCTTGAAACTCAGTATCTTAAAAGTTGGAGCAAATTTTTTAGAATCTTCTTAGTAATGCAGTAGTGACACTCATTTGACCAGTTTTGACAAAAGAATCAGTTTTTAGTATCTTGGAGCTGGAAATAACCATGTTTTCCATTCAGATTAAGTTTTACTTTTTCTTCACCTCTGAGACAAAAGTTCTGCATTCCATAGCCAAAACTAATTCACTCTATAGTCTCTTTCCATATGTAGAACACCAGTTTTAATTCATTATTATTAGCACTAATCTCTGAATATTTAAGTATTGCTATTCTTGAAATGTATACAAATATTTAAAAGAAATATAGAAGGAGTATCTTAGTTTAAAATACTTAGGGAAAAGTAGGTACACCAAAGCATTTTTTCATGTGGTATTTTTCACAGCCAATTAAAAATGCAATTTTTGACTGCTACAGTGTATTTTTTTTTCCATATAGCATACGTTAGAATTAGTAATACAGGAAAGCATATGTTGTGTTTAGGTTATTGAGATTACTGTTTAAGTTTCTGTAGCTTCAATATGTAGACAACACCATCCAGTTTATGTTCTTTTCATTTCATTAGTGACATGAGGAAAAGTTGATTTTATTAAAATGCAAATAATTTTCTAGACCAGCATCACTGTATGGGCTGAATAAACTTAACTATATGCAAACATTTTTTGTTGTCATGCCTTTCTTAAAAATATTAAATATTTTCTCAATTCTGTTTTATTTTAGAGATTATTTGTTTCTCATATAAGGATCCAACCAATGGGGCTTTTGCTATTTTTCTCCCTTCAGTTTGTCCATGATTAAGCAGTTCTGCATCCTGTACAGCTGTTTGTAGTTGTCTTTGTGCAAAAAAATACCCTTTACTGACTTTATTGGTCTGTGATGCCTGATATTCTACATACTGAAAGCAACTAGAAAATTTCCATAGCTGTCAGCATTCATAAGCAAGATCAAAAAGTGTATCTCCCTCCTCCTGTGTCTGAAGTGTTCTGTCTCATGGGAAGTCACAAAATAATTTTCAACAGTTTAGACTGGATGAAGAGAGGTTTTTTTTTTTGTCCAGCCTGCAGGTAATAGGTGTTCTTTTCAAGATAATTGTGATGCTTTTCTATGTTCCTAAGCATGTGGTCACTCTTAGCTCCACTTGAAAAACTGTATTTGTCCATTATAGGAAGCTTTTTTCTTTTGCTGAGGGTGACATTGCTAAGTGTACACCACTGAATATAAATGCAGGAAATCACAAGAAAATGGTAGTAACCTTTCTTTTTGATCTGTAATTTATGCTAGTATATTTCCCTGGTTCTCAGGACGTTGTTTCATTGCAGTAGGTTCTCCATCACAGGAAAAAGCACTCAATTCTGGATATAAACTTACGTTTATGAGATCAGTAAATAGCAACTTCTAACTTCTTTTGGACATTAAGTGTATGAAAAATTTACTGGTCCATGTCATAGACAGAGTGCCCATGGTACAGCTCTGTGGGTGCAGAGTTTCCCATTGGAATTTGCACCTAGTACTTTAGATGAGGTAGATTGTTATCTCATAGATAAGGGCATTGGAGCTGGTGAAGGGTCTGGAACAGAAGTCCTGTGAGGAGCAGCTGAGGGAGCTGGGGCTGTTCATCCTGGAGAAGGGGAGGCTCAGGGGAGACCTTATCACACTCTAGAGCTGCCTGAAGGGAGATTGTGGCAAAGGGAGGGTCAGCCTCTTCGCCCAGGCAACCAGTGACAGGACGAGATGGTTTAGCTTGGAGCTGAGCCAGGGGCAGTTCAGGCTGGACATAAGGAAGAATTTCTTTGTGGAAAGAGGTTGTTAAGCATTGGAATGGGCTGCCCAGGGAGCTGGTTGGTGGAGTGACTGTGCCTGAAAGCATTCAAGAAAGAGCCGTGTGTGGCACTTGATGCTGTGGTCTAGTTGAGTGGTGGTGATTATTTAAGGGTTGGACTTGATGATCTCGTAGGTCTTTTCCAGCTTCAGTGATTCTGTGTTGATTCTGTGTTCCTTCCTTTTTATGACAGCCATTGCATTTGACATTTTTACTGTGCTGCCGAAGAAAAAGAACCATTTCAGTTATGCTTTGATTTCATTACCTGAGTTATTTTAAAGAATAAATGTAAATTGTGGTTCAGTTGTTGGAGTATGCCACAGCAGACAGCATTTAATTCTGCTGTCTTGTTTTGGAATCAAATAAGCAGTAGCTGAATTATTTTGTTGACATTCTCTTTATATTACATTTATTTAAAAATCGATAAAGAAGCCATATTAGTTATTTTTTTTAACTGTGTGCTTTGTTTATTTTATAATTCTGACTATGCTGACTTTTCTCCTAGAAAGGCAAACAAGCAACACCAAAAATGCTGTATGTCCCTTGTTACTTTGTGGTAATGTTGGCTAAGGTATTTATTTGTGAATTTGTTAGGAGGCTTTATGTAGGTGATAGAGTTGCTTATACTGTTGAGGTCTGCTAAGTCTGAAGACATCAAAGTTTGGTACTTTATATAAACTGTATTCACAACTGTTTTGTAATAACTCTGAAATACTCTGGGGAGTGTATAAGAGAGATTCGTTTTAAAACTCTAAAGCCTGAATAATATTTGTAACTAACCCACATTACAATGTCAAAAGAAGGGATTTTTTTCCCTCATAACTGTGACCTTATATGTTTTAATTAGCTTTTTCTTAAGCTAATTTATTTTTATAGAATAACATTAAAATGTAATTATGTTCCTTTTTTTAACTTACACCATTTTGATTCCATTAGCTGGCAACAGAATTTGGTCACTGGTGTTTCTAAAACATGTATCACAATTAAATGCTTTGTCTCAGGGCAATGTGTTTTCAGGAAATTGATTTTTGAGTTACAGAGAACATAGTAAATCTGGGAAGCTTTTATATGCTACTAGTGCTATTTGTTATCTGTCAGATAGGGAATGGACTTCCATGTTTTGGAATGAAGTCAGTCTTTGCTTCCCAATTGAAGAGAATCTAAATATGGTGATTCAAAAGCATGGTAACAGTCACACTTTGGCAAATCTTTTTGGTGCTTGTGCTTATACTGGTGTATGGCTGAGAAAATTACTATGTCTTTCTTCTTCTTCTTAATCAGTAGGAGTGGACTAAAAGAATGCACATTCATGCCTATTTCCATTTTTATCTAGGAAACAGCACAGAACATTACAAAATAATTGGCAGCAGTTTTTGGTAGCTATGAAAGGTGGAAACTTTCTTGTATTGGTGTTTCATGATTTTAAAGTTTTCTCTGAAAGTATCCAGTTTGTTTTTCGCCGGATCTTGCGATGTTGTAGGCTTGTTGGTTTCTTGTGATGCAGTCAACTTTTAACAAACATTTCTCCTTGTGGGATGTCTGTAAATGTTGTGATCAGTTTTGATTTGCCTGTGCGCTGTTCTTCATATGATGCCTTGTATGCCAAGGGAAGTTCTCAAGCTGTTTAGGTAATGGTTCATTTACTCTGACAGTGGTAATGAATAAAATACTTCATGCACAGGAACTGTATTAAATGTACTGGAAGTTCTTACCTTTGTCTCCCACATCTTTGGTTACAGTAAGAGAGGAGCCTGGAGTGGGCATCAGGATCCCCACAAAGGGATTTCAGATGTTAGCCTGCATCTCTCTAGGTGGTAGACCTTGAAGGTCTAGAGATGGTTTACTGGATGAGCCAGGCCACCATGCAGTGCAGCATGTGAAATTCTGAGCTGACTTCTCAGTTACTGGTAATGCAAAACATTGAAACTCTATATATTAATTGGTCTAGAATTATTTTGACTTAAATGCTACTACATGGAGGAATACCAGCAAAGTGACAAAGCTATATTAAACCCAGGTGCAGTCTTTGAGTTTAAGTCTTACCACATTTCTGGTTTCAAGTTATTTATTGCTTTTTGCCAGTTTATACATCTTGTTCCTAATTACAGCCAGCTATTAAGATTAATGCTTACCTTGAGCAAGCAGTATTTGCCGAGTTTACCTTTTGTTTTGTCTGCCTGATGGATGTGCTGAGAAGAGGTGGTTTACAGGATTCCCCCTCAGAAGCAGGGAAGATTGATCAAGTGTAATGATAAGAACAGCAGCATCATTTTGGCTTTACCTGGGGATAAAAGCTTATCAAAATGATATAGCTAAACAAGAGTGAAAACCAATTAGTCAGTGACTGTAGTTTTTCTGCAGGGATTTTGTTAACCTTTTATCACCTGATTAAATATCTGTTTTGTACAGCTGTAGGAAATGGAAAAATGTGCACCGTTTTTTAATACAGGGCTATTATCTTTTAGCATTAACTTTTAATTTATTTCACTAACAGGTTGTCACTTGCATTCCTAAAGAGGAGAACATTTGCAGTCATCTCAGTGCAATAAACACACATTAACTCCAACACCAGTGACTTCCACCACAAGTTGAATCAGAGGAGTTTTAAAATCTACCCTGGAGTAGATGCAAAAAAGCCTTCAGGGCACTTTTTAATCTTATACCTGTGAAATCTGATGTTTCCTTACTTTGGTAGGCTCTGCATGTGTACAGAGACTTTTCCTCCTATGTGAAGAGATGTGTAGTCTGTAACAGGAAGTAATGCTGGTTTGTTCAGTTGGGTTTGTTGATATTTTACTTTAATGATGTCAGAAGTTGAGCTAAAAAGACTAAAAATCTCTTATTGTATTCTTCAAGCTGAGAGATACCTTTATTTTTTAAAAAATAACAGCTACAGTTAAATAATCTGATTATGTAATGATGTGCAGTCATAGATCTCCCTCCCTTTTTTCCAAATGTTTTTGGTACAACTGAAGAACAGAATTCAAGTAACAGCTCAATCCTTTAGAAAAGCTGCATCAACAATCCCTTTGCCTCTGAATTTTCACGAGAGTGGGTGTGGTTGTGATGCTGGTGCACATGAGTAGCACCATGTCCAGTGACCATGACAGGCATTTATTAGGATTTAAGTGGCTCCCTGTGGTGCTCTTTGGGCAGTGTGGGATTCCTCTGTCAGAGACAAGCAGCCCCCATGGGGACAAGCACTCTGATACTGCAGCATAGGGATGGCCATGCTACAAAATTCCAAAATGCTACCTGTACAGGTGGGTTTGAGGAAAAGAGATGGAACCATTGTGGTGGATGTTGCTGGTCAGCCTGATGCAGATGCTGAGATACTTGGGATGCTCCGGGCAATGATATTTCAGAATGTCTTGTGCAGGAAGCACCAAGGGCCAGTTGGTTTTAATACTTCACGATAGGTCATACATGTGTTTCAGTTCAGGGACTCTTAGCTCTCGAGGAGGAATGGCCTACAAAGTGGAGAAGGAGGCTAATGACCACTGCCAAGGTTATCCTTCTCTTTATTGAAAAGTGGAGGCTCCTGCACATCTTGCAGTTTTCCTTACTGTCTAATATCCCATCTAATTAATTTTCTTGACTTCTTTAAAAATACTCTGTATTCATCTGTTGAATCACAAGGCATTGCTCCCCTAAAAGTGCCTTGACATTGCCTGCAGATTCTAATGAGTTATAAATAGAAGCATGAGTAACATTTCGTTGTATTTCGTAAGGAGCCATTTGCAATGAGTTCCCACACTGCATAATACATAAAAGACTTTGTTAATTAATTGCCCACCTCATTTTTTAAAAGTTTTTTCCAACACATCTCCGGACTTGCTGGGCAGCTATTTTCAGCTGTGTCCCTTATCATGCACATGCTTGCGTAGCTGAAGCTTCCCAGTGACACTAAGTCTGGAATTTTGCATGCTTCTGTTTAATCATGTCAAACAAGGCTCTCACCCATACTCCCTTTGTAGATGATCCATATTAGAACCTTATTATGAATTGAATGTGTATACTCATATAGAGGCAATTAAATTGCCTTCATAGAAAAAACGAATATGTAACATGGAGGACAGGCCAAGCTGATTTTTCTGGTTGTCATTTTGGAGTTGATATGCTCTTTTGAGATTATATTTTAACAACACTTTTGTTGAAAGTATAATAATTAAAATTATTTTTAATATTAATATTGAAAGAATGTTCCATCTGGAGACTAAATACTGAAAAAAGTTAGGAGAAAATTGCCAGTTTTCCTCTGTAAACTATCCCCAAATAAAGCTTTTATCTAATGCTTTTTATTTTTTCATAGGGCTTCATATTAAACGTGTTTTTTGTATTGTAGTGGGGATGCTCAAGTAACAGTCACGTTTCCTGGAATTCAGGCAAATCAAAGTAATGTATTGGAATAATCTGTTAAATGGAAAGCCACATGTTGGTTTGATGATAAGACATTGTTTTATTGAACCCAGGTTGCTATAAGTATTATCTATGTGTATCTTAAAACTGAAACAAGTGATGTACTAAAAAAAAATGAGACTTCAGTAAAGGCCGAAGTAAGCTTTTGAGAATTTATTCCACCAACTATTCTTTCAACAAATGTTCTTAATAAAAATCTAATTTGCGTTGTTCCTTTTTGTTGTCCTTTGTTTTTTCTCCCAAAGCTAAATGTGCCAGGCATTGTAATGAATTCATCACACATAGATGTCAGAATTGTCTTTGGCTCTTCACATTTGCTAACAGGTAATGAAGTAGAACAATTGGCAATCTATGCAGATTTCTTACTGTGAAGGCAGTTTCTTTAATTTGAACAGATGACCTGAGGACAGGGTCCATTAGCATAACCATAGTTGGTCTGCAAAAGTGTATTTAGCAAGAGGAGTCTCAGTATTTTTCCTTATCTTTCTGTTAACAGAAATAGATATTTAGCATGAGGAGTTTTAGTATTTTTCCTTTTCTTTCATCTGACAGAAATAGATGACATTTGATTTTGCAATTACTTAAAGCCAAGAGCACTTTTGTCAAGGACAGTGTACTGCTAACAGAAAACCCTAAATAATCTTGACACCAAAACTTAGAAGTATGAATTTTTCATGTGGAGTATCTTTACTGGTAAGTTGTATAATGATCATCCCACAGTATACCACAAATAAGTTGTTTTTTGACTTAAAATAGTAAATACCAATTACAGAGCACAGGGACCAGAACCTGGAGTGTGGCACTGTCTTTTTAATTTAATTCTGTAGGCAACAGAGACTAATTCATTTGCATCCTTCCCAGGCATTATTTCCATAAAATTTCACCTGCAGTCATCTTCATAATTTTCTATTTTTCATTTTTATCTAACTGTAAGTATGTTTATCTCATTATTCCATCTATCCAGTTTTGTTTGTTGAGATTGAGTGCAGTTTTTTAAATAGCCCTGAAAATACCTGCAGTCACTTTTTGTTCTTGAAGGGTCCAAACATGGTGTGTGAATTGCACATTGCAAGGAGTATAAACATGGCTATTAGGATAATTTAAGTGCTGACAGCATAATATAAAATAGGAAGACATGGACTATGTTGTAAAAAAGCTTGTAAGGGTTAATTGCTGCCTCTGGCTAAGCAGGAATTTAAATGCAGGAAAAAACTCCTGCAATTCATAGTTTGTAGTTGAATATTTCCTTGAGAGGTAGATATCAGGCTTTTTTATGAGTGTTTAGGTAACACCAAGATAAATAGAGGGGGGAAAAGAGAGAATTGGAAGGAAGATAACAGAATCACAACAATCTGAAGGATTGTGAAGTTTCTGTGCCAAACACTGTATTGTATTTTCCTTGTTTCTAGGTACCCTACAGGAATTCCTAACCTCTGTCTGTAAGCTGTGGTACTGCTTCCATTGCTGGCTTTTTTTTATAATTTTAAGTGGGAAAGTAAAAAAATGAAAGTAAACACATTTTACTTCTCATGCTGTATAAATGTTAGGATTATGACTGTCATCCTGTCCATGCTAACCTCCAAACTTAGCTGTCCTAAAAGAGTTTAAGAAAGGGGGGATTCTGTGTTTGCTATCCCTTGTAAGGACTTAGAGCATCTTGCTAAATGAGCATAAAGGAGTACATTGTAGTGCTGAAAATCATTGTAAGACAAACTGTGTGTCTTCAGTTCCTCTGTTGGGGAACTGCTAATGTAGAAAAGAAGGAAAGAGGATCTATTTCACTAACACAAGCATAACACTTATGTCCGAAGGCATTTTCATAAATGCTATTTTCAGTTCGTAAGAAGTGCTACTTGCAGGAAAAATGGCCACCCTCTCGTAAGCATGTATGTTTGATGAAATATGTTTTAAAATGGAAGCAAAAACTTTTTCATGAAGTCACTGTTTTAAATCCAGTACACTGAATCTTGTTGCATTTTATTCAACTTTTTCTCACATTCCTTTGACTTAAAGCAAGATTTTCTTCTCAAAGAGAATTTTGAGTGATCTCTGTGCTTTCTCTGCTGGCTCCTGAAGGCTTGTTGCAGCCAGCAAATAATTGTAAGATTTCCATTTCTTCCCCTTTCTTGCGCACATGAAGCAAAAATCTGTTCACATACCAATGCTTGTGTCAAAGTTTAAAAAAAAAGGAAACCTTTTGCTTCCATCTCTTACTGTCCTGAATTTTCTTGTGTTTCTTCTTTCCAGAACTATTCTTTTTATCAACTTATCTCTGACTTGAAAATTTCCTGGATATGCTGGAACAACAGAAGATGTTTATTTTTATATAAAAAACATAGAATTACATGTGCTACAGATGGATTGCCTGATTTAAAACTCCATCTCTTTCAAGCATCTTAGTTTAGCAAACCTTAATATCAAATGAAGTCCAAAATAGAGGCAGGTGCTAACTAACCATTCATCTGCTCAAACACAGTGGATAAAGTGGAAAAAATTACTAGATGTATGTGAAACAGTTCTGAACAAATGGAGACTCAAGTAGAACACTGGACTTCTTCACAATGTTAATAACCACTTGATAAGAGAAATGACACTTTGTGCCTTTCAGCAAAAAGCACCAATGAAATCAATAACAAAGTAATTGTGCTCAGAATTAGCTCAGTAGAAAATAAGCTTCCTGTGTATTTGTCTGTGGTTTGGGATTTTTTTGTTTGTTTGGTTGGGTTTTTTTTAGCTGCGTCCCCGTTGTGTTTTTTCAGATCTAAATTCATCTCTACTTTGAAACAATTGTTTTTTTAATTTGTGGCCTAGCTAGTCACATTTCTTCTGAACACATAGTGTTTCCTTCGTGATGGTGGATGTCAAAGATTTGTCTTTTGGCACATTAATCACAGGTAAAATAACAGAATGGGTCTTGTAATTTCTGTCTGGTTCTTGAGTATACAGTGGTGAAGCCCATTACCAGAAAGGTGGTAGTCTAGATTCTCCATACAGCCTTTGCAAATTTTCCAGTATTAGTGTTAAAAATACGAATTATGATTTTCTGCCTTCTCTGATGGTCATGAGGTAGTGAAATGATGATCTTTTTCCTGAGACAGGCTGAGATAGCTGCTTTGGTCAACTGTGAAAGACTCACTTGTTTTTGTTTTTGTGGTTGTTTGATTTGGTTTGGGGTTTTTTAATCAACTTTTTAAATGAAAGGAGGATTACCGCTGATAAATTGTTTAGATACACATTTGGAAAGGCTCACTGGAAACTCATATCTTTCTGACAAAATTCTTGTGGAAACAGAATTCATTAAGAAAAAAGCAGAGACTATTTATTTAGTCCTACAGTGCTATGAAATGCAGTAATTGCTTATCTCAACCCCACGTTTAAATCCAGATCTTACGTTGCAAGAAGGGGAAGCAGTCACGCTACTTTTTGCGCTGCTTGTGGTAACAGGAATTATGCTGTCAACAAGCTAAGGACAGATAGCAGTACTTAGGTGTGAAAACAAGCTGTCATTTCTCTAGATCTTTGTTTAGTGCATAATCACAGAAGGTCTCTTGTAAGGAGATTACAGAACTCTGTAAGTTAAGCTAGAGAACATGTGAAAAAAATTGCCATCTCTACACCAACTGTTAAAGGAAGTTGAAGGTAGCTTGTCTTGTATAATTTTCAAAAAATAAACATAAGGAAGTCATGAGAAAGATTATTCAGTTAATTGGCACAAGATTTGCTGGAAAAAATGATTGGGCTACTAATTCACCTGCAGGTTAATTTTGTAAACTACATCCTATGCAAATGATTGAACTACCTTACCAATTTTTTAAAAAATTAACTGCCTCAGGAAGCATGCATGAGTAATGCATAGTAGTATAGCAAAACTATGAAATTCTTTTTATAATGTAGATATCACTACAGCAGTCATACCCAAGTGCACTGCATGGAATTGAATCATGGTGGTAATTAACAAATGCAGCAACTAAGTGTGTGGCCATCAATCATCCTAAAGAATTAAAGAAAAATCAATTAACAATTTAATTAAAAGTCATTTGATGACCTCAGTTATTCTGTTTAAATAAGATCATAAATTCACTTCCCAGTTTAGAATTTAGACCAATTATTTAATTAAAATGCCAATGAAATATTGACCTGGTGAAACCTTTATTCTAGGTGTTTTAAATATAGATTATCAAATTACCTTAACAGCTTCGTATCCCATGATATATGAACACTAGTGCTCCTTTTCTTTTATAAAATATTTTTACTGATGGTGAATTATTTTGTTATAATATGGACAACTTTTCTGGGAGAAGGGTGCTCAGGCTGTTTTTGTCTGTTCAGCAAATTTTTAGCTGTTATCTGAAGGGTCTTTTACTCACCTACAGTTCATGTGTGTTTTCTTTCTCCTTCTTCTGATGAGAAGGCACACTGGAAGTGAATTTACTATTTTTGGTCAATTCTTTTCCAAATGTCTTTGCTACTGTGGGTTGTCCTTATTTACAAGAGGAATCTCAATTCTTGATTGAGTTCTGTCTCTTGTCTGTGGGAATGTCTGTTTTCCTAGATTTAGATTTTGAATCTGCAAGATGCTGTTTAGTCATCTAGGTTGTTTTTAAAAGGCAAATAAATTAATTTTAAATAGACTGTTCTACTGTTTAAAATATAAATTAGTTAACAAGTGTTCTGTTAGTTACTTGGTTTTTAATTTAATTTTTTAAAAAAAGTTCTATAGGGCTGTAGATTTTCTTCTTGTACTTCCATCTGCCCATATTTTTACTAGTAGAGGATAAAAAATACTTAATATAAAAAGAAGCATTAAAATTTTGAATGCTTTCATGTGTTGACCAAAGAAAATGGAGGAGAAAAAGACAGTCTGTAAACCAAAACAGTGCATTATCAGTCCTGTCCTGTCACTGATATACTTAAAATAGTGGAGGACCTAATATGAAAGAAATGACCACCCTCCCTGCCTCTGCATTCTTCCCTGGTGACAGAAACATCTGCAGTAATCTATTTCCCCATTGCTGAAGTACAGGTTCCTGATAACAGAAGGTTATCAGCATTATCACCAGTTGTTGTGGATGGAAAGAGAAGAACTTGATCTAATTAATTTTCTAGGTATCACTTGGTGCCGGGACAGGCACAAACATGTCAAGTAGAAATGGAGCATGCAAGCTAACAGCAGCTAGTTAACAGTTAGCAGTGGGTCTTTGCCACTGTAAAATATGTTACAAAACTTGGAGTGATCTTTGTGCATTTTTCTTGAGTAAATTTCAGTTCATCTTCCTTTGTATGCTTATGTTGAGATATTTTTGACAGGCTCTGCTCATCAACATTCATGGGGGTGGGAAATAGAACTTGGGCTCATGATCATCTACATTTTAAGTGTCCCTTTATGCCAGTGAAACCAGTTTGAAAGTTCTGCTTTTTGCAATGGTCACCAGTAAGATATTGGAGGACATGGACTCAGTGTAACACTTACTAAATTACTTGGAAAAAGTCACTGGTAATACAAATAGATCAAGTTCAGTGCCCCATCTTCCCCCGTGCCTGTTGAGGGTGACGGAAGTATGCAGTCTTACTGCACAGCTCCTGTGTGTGCAGGCACTCTGTCCCTGCCCACCATTCCACATGTGGCAGGTTGTAAGTAGAAAGAAAGCAGTTTACACAATGTCGGTTTTACAGTCCCTTCACTGACACAAGAAAGTACCATTTTTTTAATAAAGATTTATATTGCAAAGCAAGCTTGGACAATTTTTACAAAGCTCTAAAGGCTCCAACTGGTATCTGTGAGGTCTTGCACTGGAAAATTAATGAATTGAACATTGTTTTTTGTCTTATATTTAAACAGACTTCAGTGTTTAGAGTGTTAAAAATGGGGAAGATGCATAATGTGGTGTCTTAGTCACTGACCTTTTGAAGTTCACATTAAATATTTTCTGTGAACTAATAGAAACATTATTGAACGAGCGTCCTGGTCTTTGGGGACAATGAGCCTCCATCCTTCAATCCATGACAGCAAATTTAACATTCATAGCTCCCCCTTTTTATGTTGCATTTTTACACAAAAATCCAACAGGTATCCAAACGTACAGCCAGGGGACTAATGTGTTGGTTTTTTTTCTTTTGACCAAAGTCAGTAGGAGTGTAAAGTTTTGTGAGAGCTGAATTGTAAGCATTCTATATGGACAAACACAGTGTGCTCAGTAGCTGTACTACAGAGTATCTAAGATGCCTATGCCGTGGTACATTTGGTACTTCAGATCAGTTGCCATTACAGCTTGATGTCCTTACTGAATCATGGCCACAGTGTGTGTAGTTTTGATGTACAAAAATTACAGTTGAAATATGATTAAATTGATTGCCATGTGCTTTGGAACGTTTTACATCCTCTTGTCTGTCAGTATGTCTTATGGATGTGCTCACCTTTGAACACCATTAAACATCTTGTTTCTTGTAGGCAGTCGTACTCAACTGTTACTTGTCCATTTTTATTTCACATGTAGACCTTTATATTGCACCTTGTCATTATGTGCTGCTTTACAATTTATTTTATAACACTCAACTGTAAGACGAGGATGGTATCTTTCAGTTGTTTTGCAAAATGATGTACTTCTTGATTTAATAGACTAGACCATGAGCCAGGCTTGGTTCTGCTAGCTGGAGTTTATTTTTACTCTTATAAAATGTGTATTTATTCCCTTCTATTTTTTTCCTATCTGTAAATGTGATGATTTTGTGATTCTTCATTTTCATTTTGACTGAAATATTAAGTTTAAAGCAAATCTTAATATTAGAATAAAAATTCAGTTTTTCTTTTATGATTTTTTACTTCAATTCTATCTTGCTCTTGCATGATTTAAACAGGATTTTTTTTCCTTCTTTTTTTTCTGTCTTGATCCTGTTAATCTTTGTTTAAACAAGTGTCTGGCTACAGTTGAGTAAAGATATCTTTTTACTGAAGACTGCAACCCACCAGTTCTGCTAACAAGCAGAATTTCTGTACTATGGGTTATCTAGAGCCTTAGTACTGTGAGCAAAAACACAGCATTAGTTTATCCTTGGAAGAACACAAATTCCTTGTTGCTGCATGTCAGTTACCCTAAATTAAATAGACAAAGATAAATTATCCTAAGGCTGTGCATCTGTAAGTACCAGGTACTGTAGCAAATTGGTGACCAGGATATGAAGTTCTGCCTCTGCCCCATTTCCTGCTTTACCCCCTCCTATTTTGAGGCTGCTTGTGTGTTAAATTGCTCAAAATGTCTTGAAAATTTTCCCCCAAAAATTAATTTTCCTTATTGCAGTTGTAAATCCTCCTTTATGTCTAAGTTACTTAAATTTTGGGATGTCCTGTACTGTATAGAATTTTGTTGTACTGAGGATCTTTTCCTTACAGCCTTCTGAGATTGTGAAAGTAATGTGTTCTCTTCTAAGCCATGTCCGAACATAGTTTAAAACTTTTAGGTTTCCATAGATCACAGTTTTGTAGGGTTGGTTTTGTTTTGTTTATTTGTTTGTTTTTTAAAGAAATGTCAAGATATGGTAAATTCACTTAGCAAAGCAAGTTTTAGAAAGGTAGTTTTTTCATAAAATTGGGTGATTGTAGGAGATGAACAGAAAGAAATCTCTTACATTCCTTGGAAATAAGAATGGTCTCTATTTTAGTAATTTTCTATGCCATTTCCTTACTTATAAAACTTCTCTATCACTTTGGAGTATGCATGTTGCTTTTTATTTTGAGCAGTTTTTGTTCTGTTTTAAGCTTAATCTTAGCTATTTATGTGTAGTCATAAATAGCTTCATCATCTTGCAATATGAAAGTGGGGCATTTATTTGTTACATGATCTTCTACATTTCTTTATAGTCCTTTTACCACTGCTATAGACTTTAATTTTTAAAAATATTTTAGCAAATGCTCGCTGTGAAAGATGTAATATTGTATTAAGTTTTATTGTTCCCTGTAAGTTTGTAAAGATGTCCTTTTAAGTGTAGTAAATTGTTTTAATGTATGGTCATGACTATTAAAAATAATATGGTAACATAAACCACCAGGAACATATATTTATAGTAAAAAGTTTGGTGATAATTATCTTTCCTACTGTGTGATGAATATTTCAGGATATAAGTGATAGCAATTTCTAAGTGATAAATCTCTCAGGTTTTATAAAGGCTAAGAGCAAAACTTTTGCATCAAAAGCTGTCATTCTCTTCTGGTACAGCTATTTGTTAAGGCAGCCTGAAAAATAAGTCTTTCTTTATAATGACATCTGAAGTTTCGCAGCATGATTATTTTATTAGTATTTCATTTTCTGAACAGACCTATGCTAATGGTAGTTTTCCTAGCTTCAGCCTTATTTCAAGATCATTAGTGTGGCAAAAAAAAAAAAGATAATATGGAAAAGTCATCTGAGCTGTGAATTGTATTTCTGCCACATATTGAGAGAGCGGTGAGAAAAGCTTTGCCTTCCCACTTTTTTTTTTTTCCTTCAAGTGTATGTGAATTTTACTAATTTGAAGTTTCATTACATCCTTTTTACATCATCTTTTCTATAAGATAATACACATTAAAATCTGGATATATTTTAAGTATATATGTGAAAGTAGAACTTTTCTAGATGAAGTTTTGACCTTGAAAACTCCTAGAACCAGTAGGGCTTTGTTACACAAAGGCCACTGCTTTTGCCATTAATCATAACAGACTGTGCCCAAAGCTATTGTTGCCTTTTCCAAGTGAATTATTATAGATATAGGAACACGAGGAGTATTTATTGCAGATCATTTTATCAAGCCAGAAGAGCAGGAGTCATTTGTACGGGCTACAGCAAAAGGGGTGTTTTTCCTGTCTTCATTTACAGTAGACTTCTAACTTAGTGCTTTTAGAATACATCAGCTTAAAATTAATCTGCTATTAAAGGAGCATTTGATAAACCAGTTGCTAAATATTAGTGTCTTCATTCACAAAAGTATCTTCAGGGTCCTTTATTCCAATCCATGTCATCTGAAACTCTTTGCATGTTTAAGCAGTTCTTCTATTCTATTCTGTATTTTTGTAGGCGTAGAGGATGTCATCAAAAACTTCTAGGGGCTATTTGTTAGATAAAGAAACAAATACTTGGCTACCTTTTTATCTTAATTAAATCATCATTGATGGAATGATGTATTGATTTATAGCTCACAGACATGCCAGGATTTGAGGTTTTAAGTTCAAAATCTAAAGAAACCTTCTTTTAAAACAAAATGAAAATTGAATAGCAATATTATTTTCCCAAAAAGCTCATTGTTCTCTTTCTATTGGGTTTAATTAGTTGAACCGCAGCCAGAAGAAAAAAATAAAGAACTATAATCAGCATTCATAAGAAATACATCATTTATATGGCAGATAAATATATTAGTGAAGAACTGCTGAGACAGTCAAACTGTGGCCCCTTAATGATGCCTGCCCAAGGCACTGAGCAGGTGGATAGAATTTTCCTGGGGAGAGTGTTCATGAGAATACTGAATGCTGTACTAGGATGCATCAGTTAGGAATTTCCAGGAAATTTGCAGAATTCCATTAACTGGAAATGCTAATTGATGCATCCAATGTCTGTTGCTATTCAGAATGGGGAGTTGTAACTTGAGACTGACTAACAGGAGTTCCTGTGAAACACCAGTTTGTTCTGTGTGTGTCTGAAGGCGTCTGTTTGCCTGTTCAGCCTCAATTAGACTTGAGTAAAAGTAGGTTGTGGGGCAGAGGAAAGACAGGTTCCTTCAGAAAGTTCCAGAGCAGAGTGGAACCACAGAGGTGAATTGATTCCTACAGAGAAGACTGGAGAAAAAAAATTTGAAACCCATTGCCACTCAGAGTGTTTCTGTGTCTTTGAGCCTGAAGAGCCAAGAGGTAAATGAGTGGAACTGCTAAGTACATAATTCTCTTGTCCACACACTGAACACGTTCAGATGGCCTGTGGGTGACATTTTATATTTATATGTGCATAAAGCATAAAAAAAAAGGTATACGTTATATTACTGTCTATTCTTCAATCTTAGTTTAATGCCATCCGTTCTACAATTAGATGCTATTTTTATGAGTCAGTCCTTGTTATCAGTCTAGGGATGCAAATATTCCCCAAAACATGTTTATAATGCCCTTTTTTTTGTCAATGTCAAACCAGGAAGGTTTTGAATTTACCATATATGCTAATTAAATGCATAGTGACTCACAGATTATGTTTATACAAGAATGCAACCAAGACACTACCAAGATGTACTCTTGTAGCATGGCAAATTAAGTTGTAAAAAGTTTTGTGCCACAGTTACCAGCTTTATTCAGCCTTTGAAATTCAGTGCTTGGGTCTGTAAGAGGATTGCAGGTGAAAAGTATCTCATCTTTGAAATGAATTGTGAAAAATAGTATTAGAATATTCATAGTATTTAGCAGTACAGGGGCTGCTAAAGCATAGATGAACTTGGCTTTCTTTGTGCCAGAGCAGAACTTGAGTTTGAAAAGTTTGCTTGCAGTGTCTCATAAGTTCAATTCCCTTTTTTAGCGTGTCTTACTCTAGGTGTTTGGGTAATTTAGAAAGGGTTTTTTTCATGCTGTCAGTGTAAAATCAAAGCTTATTTCTCTAGAATATTGCTACTAATGTAGAACATGCTTTCAAGCACAGCCTGTGGTTTTATTTCTCTCTGGAACAAGTTTCTCTCTAAACAAAAACTTATTTTTGTTTTCAAGGGGATAATTTATACATAAGGTGCTGTAAACAGATACTTACATTGCATATAATAACTTGCAGATTTCTCTTAATCTGAAAACCCAATTATGCATTGCCAGAGAAGCTGCTAAATCCTCTTATGGATAAACATGATTGAAGTTATTCTATACCTTCCTTTGAGAAGAAAACTTAGGAAAATAAATTTATTTGTACCTAGAAAGAAGACTAAAATGAAACATTACAATGTAGCTATTGAAATGAGATTGTAATGATTTTATACATCTGTAATATTTTAAACTGGATTTTTACAATTGTTCAATATTTTAGCTTTTAAAGTTTTTAGAGGCTTTTAGTGAATCCTTTTACTAAATGAGGACAGTGCACAGTGTTGGATGAATCATCAGAATACTGTTTTTCTGAGGGGAAAAAACAAAGGAACATTACAGAAGATTTGTTTCTCACACAGTATTAGTTTACGGGCCCCTCTTCCAAGGGAGTCTAAATACACTAAATTTGAGAGCTAGCAGTAGTGTGTAGACTATTCCAGAGCTTTGTTAGATTTTTTCCAAGGTCTAACCATGCATCTTGCAGCACTTTAAAGCTATTTCTTCTTGACCTGGTCATCAGATGTGTTTTTCCTTTGCATGTTTTAGAATGCTCTTGAACTGCAGCTCAGTTTTTATTTGTGTATGAGAGCATTAGTTTGGGTATGAGAATAAATTAATGATAACGATGCCCAAAATAATGAACAGTAGCACAAAGATGGTGACAATGATTAAGGGTGGTACTTTGAAACCAGCTTTGGGCCCTTGGTGGGATAGTCTGAGGTCTCTTGGAAGGATTCCTGTTTTCCAGGGTGCTTCCAGGCATGTGTGGTCCAGGGAATAATATCAGTCTTGCTTAGTATTTCAGGTTTAAGCAAGTAATTTTAGGCCACACAAGCTGCTGGATCTGCATGGGCATGACCAGCAGGGCACTGCTGCTTTCAGGGCCAGGCACATGTGTTTCATAATTCTAAATGTGAATTTGATAGGAATTTAAAATGTATTCAATGTGTGAGTGACAAAGCAGACACCCAGATTGTTAGTGAATTGCATGCTAGTATATAGATCAGATAACTATATTAAAGGTCCTGTAGTTTTATTTAACTCCTATTATAAATTAGGCGATTTGTTTAGATACATAAACCAGGCAGACTCAATTCATTTATTATTATAATTATAATAATATAATTACTATAATATTATTAAAATTGGGGGAGAGGTCTAGTATTTCTGAAATCCTTTGCAGACTGAGGCCAGCAAGTTGTGTCCTGTGATGAGAATTGAATTCTCTGAGGACTTTGCTCATCCAAAATGGGAGAACCAAAACATAGATAAATTTTTGAAGAATCTGAACTTTTTAAATTTAAAGGGTCCCTTCCTCCTGTTGTATTGTATGGTGGACTTAATTTGTAAAAAACCAATAGATTTTTTCAGAACTAATTTAATGACTAAGTGTCAGAGTTAGAAGGTATGAAAAAGAGCTGCACTAGGATGCACTTTCGTCAGAGAATTCCATTATAAATAAAAATATGCACTTGGCTTAGGTAAGTATATATATCAATATTAACAGGCATTTAAAATCTTGACATTAATATGTTTCATAAATTTCTTTCTGCCAAAGGTGGAAGTCTGTAAGCCACTAGT
Organism: Zonotrichia leucophrys gambelii; assembly: GCF_028769735.1. Taxonomy (NCBI): domain Eukaryota; kingdom Metazoa; phylum Chordata; class Aves; order Passeriformes; family Passerellidae; genus Zonotrichia; species Zonotrichia leucophrys. Next base: position 18,296,187 of record NC_088173.1, on the reverse strand, counting down.
AATGCTTTTGAAGCTAAGTAATACAGAAAATATAGTATAGTACTCCCAGAAGATGAAGGTGTGAATTTTCCCATACATCATCTTAATGGCAACATTTTCTACAAAATGACATGGGGCACTCCTTTCATATTTCATGACTTTTATTTGCCCAGCTTCAAAATGCCAAATGTGCCAGTGAACAGGACTTTAATATTCATGGATTTCTGGGATGGCTTTGACAATTGTCAGGTGGAAAAATGGCTTAATTAGGAGGAGTATGACTTGTGATTTCTTCTTCATACTCAGCCACATACGCAAACATGCAGCATGTACCTCCATGTTTGTCTTCCACAGAAAATGCAGTTCACAGATGAGTGTTCTTTTCCCATCACCCTTGACTATGCTGATTGAAAATGCACTTTCATTTATTTTAATTGCTGGAATAATACCTTTGAGGAAAATGTACTCTAATTCAGGGGGGAAAAATCCTGATCAGAATTGAAACTGATGATTTAATATTGTGAATATTAATAAAGTAGCATTATCTTTAACTTGTTATCAAAGAGGCAAATAGAAAGCTAAACCACAGGGAGCCATTTTCCAGACAACTGATTTATTTCTGTAAGAAACAGATTTTTTTAAGAAATTAAAGAGAAAGCCAGATTGTTTAGAAACAGAAGACATTCTGGTGGGTGGTCATGTTCATACTGTATTGTTAACAGCAGGAAAGCATAAACTAAACAAAGTTCAGAAATTAATTGGACTAGTGTGTAAGAAAAAGCTAAAGCAGTGGCAGAATGTGTTGTTCTTAGAGGAGGAAACGGAGTGGACCTATGACTTATCCTAGTGGATGAAGCCCTGAGTGGTTTTGGTTTTTCATAACTTTACACACACTTTCAAGATTACGAAAAAGACTGTCAGTGTGAAAACATGGAAAATACCTATAATATCAGCTCATTCTAGTTTGTCAAGTACTCACTAAAAGTGAGGTGTTAACATTTGTGTTTGGATTGCCCCAGAAGTACTTGATGTAAATTAAGAATGAAGATGTAGGAAGTTAAGAGTCTGAGCATCTTTAAGGAAAACATTAAGTGATCAGATAAAGTCAGAAATAGTGTGTTTTGTAAACAAAAGTATTAAAAAACTGGCAGGAAGCTCTTTTTTAGTTGTGGCACAAAATATTTCAAGAAGGATGCTGAGTTTCTTGGGTGTGTAAGTAGAATGACAAGACTTTAGGGTCTTTCAAATAGCTATTTAAAGGTGTACAGCCAGATGGGAAAGCATAGTCTCTCATTAGTGTAACTTAGCTCTCTTTCAATGAAACAGAAAGGCTTCATGTTTGGATTCTAGATGGATTTTTTTTGCCCTTGGAGCTGACTTGATGCAAACTGAAAAAACTATTATTTTGAGTTGGATTGTTTGTTTGTTTGTTTCTTAGAGGGGTTTTTTTTTTGTTTTAATTTTGATCTTAGTTTAGCTTTAATTAACAGGCTAGATTCAAACATGAATAGGATTTAGAGATTTATGTCTAGAGTTTCATGAGTTCCACTGTCCAGCTCAAACCAACATCTAACGATTTTAAATTGTTGCAATTCATGAAATTTCTTCCCTATATCTGAACCGCAAGTTAGAGGAAATTTTTTTCAGCTTTAAGTCTCGGTAAGAATTAAGATCCCAAGGCAGTGCAGATTTTGTTATTCAAATGGCATAATGAGATGTATACATTTTAAACTTTTTCTCAACCTAGGTTGTGGTTCTGTTTCACTGGTGCTATAGTGTACTGTACAGAGGTGGTTTTTTCTCTCTGCATTTTATTTAGTGCTTAATTGGTCCTCATATCACTTGTGGATTCCCACATAAGGAGTTCTGTGAAATCATGTATATAAACTGCAGATGCTGTATACTGCAGGCAAGTTGCAAAATGGAACATCCTAATCAGTTATTGACCAAAAATATTTTCTGCACTAAATTCACAATCAAATTTTTTATTATATAAAGAATTCTTCATAATTTCTTGTCCTTTAGTGCTGTAATTTTTTTTTTTCATTTGATGATGGATCCTGAGCAGTAGAGTTACTCATGCTCATGAGTGATTGCTTTGCCACACTGAGAGCCTTGTAAAGCTGAATTTATGCAAGACTCATTTCTGAAAAATAAGTAGCATCTTCTTCAAATCTATCTTTAGTCAGGGGAGCACTTAAAAAATTATTTTAAAAACTCAGCTTTCTTAGCAGTCAATGAAAAGGTATGTCATCTGAATTAAGTCTTCAATTCTGAACACAAGGTTAAGGCCTGATATGAAAGAGACTCAATCATGAACTTCCTCTTCAGTGGGAAAATCTGCAAAACAAAAATCTGATCTTTTCCTTGTGAAATCTGTGGCAGTCAACATTAATCTGGCAGTAATTCAGGGTTGTCTGGGTTGTTCCATGATAATTTATTTCCCTTTTAGTTACTTTAGCAATCTAATACATGTTTATAGAGCTTCTGGAAATGTTTTAGCTTTTTATTATGTTTAATCCCTGTAAAAATGTCTTTTTGAAGAAAGACATTTGATTTGTTGCACCTGGTTTACCATTAGAGAACTTGTACTTGAATGCATGCATTGCTGTCAGTGCTACAGATAATTAAATCCTGAGAGAGAAGGACAGCAGGAGATTAATTGTTTTTATTAAGAAATTAACATGAAGTTTGATAAATAATGATTAGGGTAGCCATGATGTGTAACTATACGGACTTACTGTTTCCGTTCATCAATAATTATTGGCTTTTTCTGGACTTAAATACTGATCCTCTGTATACTTCTGTTCATGTGTATATAAATTCAAATGAACTTCCATTAACTTCAAAAGAGTTCTCATAAAATTATATATTCATAAGCTTCGCAGAAGTGGCATTTCAGATTATTAATATTCTAGATAGCAACCAGAGAATTAACTTCCACCTGGCATTAGCTGAAATAAAGCATAGATTTCTGTGATGCTGAAGTGATTTATGTCACCTTATTTTTTTTTTCCTTAGAAGTTTTTAGATTTAATGATTATGAAAACTTGGATTTAGTCGGTATTAGCAGTATTCAAGGTCAGTTTTGCCACATGCAGAGATGGGAGTTCAAGGAGATGATCCAGATGCTGAGGCGGCTGTGTTTATCTTGGCATCCCAAGCACACGAGTACCCTGCCCTTTTCACTGAACAGCATTATGTTGCATAAGTAGTATTTCATATTCCAGAGTAATGTTTTTTTAAAATATTGCAGCTCTTTAGTTGTCTGATGTGAGATAATCAAGACATTTTTCAGTGCTGTGGGACTTTCGAATAAGGAAAACTAATTGGGCTCTTTCATCATCTGGATGAGGAATAGGTCACTAGAGGATATAACATTCTCAGGTGACATGCCATTATACAACAGGGACATCTCTGAGAAATTCTTTGACATGGCAGTATTTCATAACCTGATTTGCCCACAGCCATAGTCAAATTTATTGTATTCCAGCACAGCTAGTAAATCTGCCATCAGACTGTCAGTTACATCAGTAAAGGTCCTTTTTCTCAGGTGTCAGTCCATAAATCCTTCATTGTATTTATTGATTGAGCCACAGATTATTTCACCTTTGGCCTTCAAAACCACAAGAATTTGGTTTTTCATTAAAAAGAATGTTAAATATAAATCACAGTAACATTTGATGAAAAAATCTGCATTCTGTTGAGACATATTGTCCTTGATGTAATTAATCTTATTTACTTGTGAATAAAATTAGGTAACTGTGGGAATTTTTTGTATATTTACAAGTGATTTTGTTAAAATAAGTGGTGTACTTCAGTGGAAACTCTTGGAGTTTAAATTACAATCTAGAATGTTCCATTTAAAGCATTCTAGAGTAGTACTAGAATGGAGTACTTAGTCTGTTTTCTGAAAACAACACAAAAGCGAGTGGAGAAGGATGGAACTTGCTGCTGTTATGTGATCTATACACTGGAACGTCATGAGAGTGTAAAATGCACTGGACTTTTGCTCCTTTTCACTTGCTAATTTTAGTGTAACTAGAACCAGTTAGAATAATCATGAATTAAAGGGGGTAAAAAGGCTGCACCAGTTGGCTCTGAAATAAAAATATCAAAAAGCTTTGAGAGCAGTTGATCACAGCAGTAACATTTTCATGATGTACATTGCCCATATGGCTCTGTAATTTTCTGTGAAACTTCTGTCTTTATACTACCATCATCGATTTGGTCAAGTTTGATATTTTAGGATTTTGAGCTGTTCTTAAATTTTAGCCTTTTTATAGTGAAGGAGAACTCATCAAAGGGAGGAGATTTGAATTTTTTTCAATGACAGGCCTAATTTGTGTGTAGCTATTTTTGGGTTTTCTTGATTTATATAAATAAGAATATATAATATTCTTAATTTTAGTTAAGAATAAGACAATGAAACATGAAATTTTAGGAACATACACCACAGCCAGGTCCTTTTCCATATTATTTGTCCATCTTGTTAAGAATCTTCTGTATTATTAAGAAAGAAGACATTTGAGTGTATTAATTTGAATATTAGTGAGTAATAACAGATAATGAGTCATAGAGCACTAGCATTACAGTGACACAAGTGATCAGGTATAGCCTTCACCAGGGGCTGGTTTTGAGCTTTTGTATAATCATGATAATTTCAATTTCATATAATTAAGATTGTATGGATGAGAGATTACAAAGGGAAAGCTGCAGTCTGCAAGTGTTCCTTCTCTATTCCTTGGCAGCAGAAGGGTTCTTGGAAATTATCTGAAAGGTTAGTAGGTATGAAGTCCATGAAGATGAGAAGATGTATTTTAGGATGTGGGCTGAATATGTGAATCCAAGCCAACACCTTTTGTTTGAGAATATACCAATTTTGATGACAGACTCAACAGAATCGCAAAAAAAAGAGAGGTTTTGGTTTATGAGAAGGCTGTGCTGAAGAATTAGTAGAGAATTTTGAACTCCAAATTTGTTTAAATGTGTTGGTTGTATATACTTGGCCTATAATGTGGTTATTTCCCCATATCTGATGTGCCTATCTTTCTTTACAAAGATGTGGTACAGGTTTACATGTGCTGTGACTCAATAAAATACTATGCCATTCCAATTATTTATTGAGGTCCTCACTCGTGATGGACTTCTCAAAGCTGCATCTCTTGGCTCTTATTTCACCTGCTCTGCAGTCCTTATCTCCACATAGCCATCTCTGGGCCCATTGCACCCCCTCTCTGACATCCTCCGTCCCTCAAGAGCCTCCCTTTTGATTATTCTTCGCTTTTCAATGCCCATTAATTGCTGTGGGCCTCTGGCACAGTCGCTCAAAGCAGTCTGCCAGCTTCTCCTTCTTTTCTAACCTGAGTTCCCCAAAACTCACATTAGCCTTTCCTGGCTATTTCTGTAACTGTTGGGACATCCCCATTACTGCAGATCTGTCATCCCTATTGCAAGGACACATCTCTGCATAAAAACATGAAGAGATGTTTTTGTGGCTGTCACCAAATTAAATCCATAGCAACTGGCAAGTAGAAAATAGCAAAAAAAAAAACCAAACCAAAAAAGGTGTTCTTTTACTGCATCTCTTCTTTCTTTCCATATCTGCATGGCTGTTTTTTAATTACTGCAGTATGAACAGTTTTTAGTATGTTCTGACTTAGTTTACTTCTTTCGGGTTGTGTCCTAACATTGTAGCTAGTTGAGCAGTAAATATCTAGGAAAATCCACTGCCTATCTATCTACTTTCCTGTTTGTATCTCTGTTTTCAGTTAATTCAGCTAGATTGTTTGTGATAATTAAGTGGCTGTACTTGTTAGCAAGGCAAAAGTTAAGCATATAAGTAATAAACGAAGATATATGCAAGAAGTAAGTTAGGAGTAGAGATATAATTTAGAAATTTATCATAAAGCCCAGATCCTGTCATTATGCTGAAGAATTAAATGGAAAGGTCAATACTTTAATATTCTCTTTGCCTCATCACATATGCTATTAAATGTCAGGGCTTTACTAATGTGCATACTAAACTCATCTCCTGTGTTTTGGTTTCTCAGTCTTTGTCAGGGGCTGCTGGTTTTCCAAAGTGGACAAAGACAGTTCATTGTTTTAACAGTTTATAGAAAGTGTACTCAGGGAATTTTGGAGAGGAAGATGACTCACAGGTTTTGTGTGGTTGTAAAACCCTGACTAAGGACAGTGTTTCACAACATCATTACACTGAGCCTAAGCATTGAAAGGGTGCCTGTTGCCCTCCTCTGCTACTCACTGTCATTGTTTAATTGACTGACCCATCAGCTGCTCTTCCTCAGTTGCTGTGTTCCCTGCAGCTCTCTATTGATTTTCTGGTAAAAGAAAGTTCACTGAGACAGCTGTGCTTGCATGTGGCTTGGTCTTTCAAGTTTTGGCTTTGCTTTCAATTAATTTAAATTTGTCTGTTTAAATGAGATGAGTTTCTGGTCTCCTCTCTCAAGGGATATATATATATATATATATATATATATATATATATATATATATATCCCTTGAGAGAGGAGACAGAAACTCATCTCAATATAATGAGTGTGTCATCTCAATTAATGACTGTTTTAAGCCACCATATATAATGGTGACTATACACACACAACAATATGTGTGTGTGTGTGTATAGTCACCATTATATATGGTGGCTTAAAACAGTCATTAAATGTAGCTTTTTTTCTTACTCTGTAGCCTGGAAAAGAAATTCTGAATCTCTATAGTGAAGCAACTGTTAAATGAATTGTTGAATGAGTTATGAAAACAACATATAAGGTTTTTTTTAATGTAAGAATAAATTGATAGATTTTTATTAATTTTTAGATTGTAGCCTGATGCTTTGATAACCAAAAATGAAATTATGTTTCGCATTTATTTTTAAATTCCTTGATAAAGGAAGTTCTAAATATTAATAGTATTCTTTCAGGAAATAAAACAATTTGAACAGTTGGATTTAATTCTATTCATTAGGTGATTCACCTCTCTTCATCTCCACATGGAATGGCGAAGCGCATGGCTAATTTTGGCTCTGTAATTATCTCCATTCACAGGTGTCTCACACCTCTGCTTACCTAGATCAAGAAGGCATTCAGGGTTAGACATGACCAGTTTGCATGTATGAAAGACTTTGTTCCTTATCAGTCCACATCAGTTTTTTTTAAATTGCTAAAGATTTGAAAAAATCCAGATCTGTAGAAAACCTTCCTCTGCCATCTCTCATGCTCTTTATTCTAGTCAGGGTAGGAACACATGATCTCTCAAACCAGCATTGCAGCTTATCTCCTGGTGTGAAATCAGTGTACCTAGGCCTTTAGATCAATAGAGTCTGAGCAGGGCACTAGAGTTGTTGATAGAGGGCAACACAGATTAAATTAAATCAGGACACATTCAACTACGTTTAGTTGAGAGAGAACATTTGGCGAGAACATGGCACAGAAAAGTACAGGAGAATTGTGACAGCATCACTTTACTGCTGACAGCTGATATGCACCTTAAATGTCTTTTAGATCTGCCTACAGAAATATTATTTATTGGTGCCTGGGCTGAGTTTTCATGTGTGCAGTAGTAGTATAATTGCATATAAAAGCAAACAGTAATCTAACATTAGTAGAGTAGCTGCATGTAAAACACCTGATTGTTTCAAAGATACAAGTTTATGAAGCCTGTCAAACAGTTTGGTCTTTCTCAAGCATAAAGCTCTGAGGAACGGGACACAATTATTTTATCTGAAACTCTAAAACTACATGCTGCATGTGATATTTCAAAATAAATGAACAGAACAAAATGCGGCAACTGAAGTATTTGTTTGAATAGAGGGATGGAGTCTAGCCAAGAGTCTTTTCTTAACAAGAGAGCGTATGACAAGATTGTCCCGTTGGCACTGGAAGTGATTCTAGACTGACAAATTCCTTGTTTCTCAATTGTGCACTGCTGCTATGAATTCTGTTTTGATTTTTAAAATTCACATGTCATTCTAATTTTAAATGTAGTAGATTAGATGGAGAGAGAAGCAGAAGACTAACAGATGATGATGATCCTTTTTTCAGGTTATTTGTTCTGTTTTGTGTTTTGTTTGGGTTTGTTTTTTTTTTTTTTTTTTTTGTGCTTCAAGGCTTGTAAACTAAGCCACTTTATTATGTCATTGTGTGTTTAAAGCCTGTTTAGTCATCAGCGGTGGGTGCTGTGGGCTGTTTAGTGGATACAAATACCAGCTCACTGGCAGATTGAAATTTGGCTTTTGGGCTCCCAGCCTCATCTGAGTTCCAGTCCCAGGCGCACTTGCAACTTCAGTCTCCCTGACCATGCTGGCAGTGTTTTCCCTTTTTACTCCTTGACCCCCTTGCTGCTCCGTGGTCTGTCTGGTAAAGCAATTGTACCCTTGGTGGCATGGCCTTGGGTAAATGACGCTCAAATAAATTCTGTAATTACGTTAATTCATTGATTAATTGTAACCCCATCTCTTTTTCCCAGTACCCTATTTCTGAATATATTCAAGGTAAAAGTCAAAATCCAAAAGAATTAGGATGTTACAAAATAATCTTCTTTCATCCTCTTTGCTGCTGGAAGGAAGAGCTCCAATCCTGTCCTCCAGCTGCACAGCACACTGCTATTAGCTGGAAATGGAGATGTGATCTATATTTTACCTATTAGCATCATATATGTGACACCAAGTCAATCCTTGGTGTGTTGCTAAGATTGAGCCCTGAGCCTCTTGTTTCCCTGCCAGGTTTATCAGCCCTTTTTTTTAAATCAACCACTTGGAAAACACTTAATACACAGCAGAAGTAAACTACATCTGTAAACTCTGCTGAATGTAAGAGCAGGAAGCTTGGACTTCAGACTTTCATTGCAGAAATTTTATTCTGCAAATCATAATGCACAAGGTTGCTTTTTTTTTTTCTTTTTTGCAGAGTGATTTTGAAGCTATTCCTTTAGAAATTCAGAGTGCAGGTTTAACATTTGTAAGATTCTTCATTATCTACAGAATTTTTGATGGGAGTCTCCCTGGCCTGCACCACATGTAAAAAATGTTGAAAAATTAGGTGGATGTTTTTGAATTACTGGCTCAACACAGAAAAAAGCCCTGATGTCTGAAGTGTACACTGCTCACAGCTAGAAAGCAATTCTGTGTGATAAGTGTAAGTGTGAAATGAATATGAAAAGATTAATGAAAATAATGGGAAAGTTTAGGAGCAGCATCGTGTTTAAATTTGTTCTGGGTAAAAAATATGTAATTATAAGTACTATAATCTTTTTTTGCTATAATTACATTCTAGAAATTAGGAGGTAATTAGTGCTAAGGAGCATTCCCTTTTATTCATTTCTTGCTACATGCTTTTTACAACATTCTCAAGTCATTACATGCAGCAAAGTACTGATTTAAAATAGTGAGTTTTTCATGAACTGAAAATAAGGAATGACATTCTTCCTGCTTTTAAAGTCAAAAAAAGGGGGGGTCTTGCATTGCATTTTCTCGTGAACATTGCTTTTTATGGGGTGGTCTGTATGTAGAGTTCTTTAGAGGATCAAAGGTAAGGAATTTTTCAAGTTCTGAAATTTAGCCAGGTCCTCTGTGAGTTCTGCTCACCAATGTACCTTTATCCAACATACACACCTATAAAATACCATCTCCATTATCAGCAGGAGAAAAGATCGTCAAAGTTAATTCCTGATTGAATTTGAAAACTGAATTCTCCTTTTCATTTTTCCTTTCTCAGAAAACTGGAACAGCATTTGCCTCTTTTTCCAATTTTATGAATGAAAATTGTCAATCACAATTGAATTTTCTTCTGAAGAGTTGTAGTCAGAAATAGAAAATTTAGACCAAGAAACCTAGGAGTGCTTCATGCTTCACTGCTAGCGATATCGCTGGAAACTCATTTTGGCAATGTTCCAGACTCAGTTATGTCATTAAATATGTTAAATACTAGAAGGTTGAAATTAATTTAGAAATACTTTAAATTTTGCATTTGCATTATTCAGTATATTACTTCAAATTAGGTTATATTGTATTAATGTAGTGTAATTAGTACAAAGGAGTTGCTTACTGTAATGTCTCAGTAGAAGAGAAGAGGTAACAGGTTAAAGCTTCAAGAGGAAAAATCTGTGTGCTTCTTGCTGATGAGAAAAAAGCTTATATTATTCTAATATCCTTTGAATTAAAAAAAAATAATATGCTTTATTCACTTATGATATTGCCTGATAGCTTAGAAATTTACATATCTATAACTTGTCTTGACATTATAACAGAGCTGGAATTTATGCTTTGCTCTGGTTTTCCTGGGCATGTGTGAAAGCTGAGCTATTTGCTTGACCATAAGATTTAGAAGTCTGAAAAGAAAGAGAGCAATTCATCTCTCAAGCCCAGCTTAAGCTCTTTCAGACAAGTTAGATATAATACTTTACACCTCACTAAGTGGCTATTGAGTGGAGGCACTGACATCTGACTCTACAAAGACTAAAATATTCATGCATATTAAAAATACAGAATGCAAGAAGTAGTGCTCTCTGCTAACATTCACTGCTAGGAGCTAAGGCAAATATATTAATCATATCTTTGGTTTCCCTCTTACCTTCAATCACTTGCCCAAAACCAAAGATATGACATGCAGGTTTTGAGCAAGTTTTCATCTTTGTTTTGAATGGTGGTTGTGTTGGGAAAAGAAGGCGAAAATCTCCTTTTAAAATTTATAGTATTCATCCAAGTCTCTTCAAAAATGATGTAAAAGAAGGAGAAAGAAATTGAGTTTTTAAAACTTATTGTTTTAAAGTAATTATTACAATCACTTCTTCCTCTTAGTTTTGGCAAATTAGAAAGTCTCACCCAACATAATGATTAGATGGTGCCATTCAGGATTGGCATATCCACTCCTCAAAAAAAGTGATATGTACGAGAATTGTATCAGTCTGAAGAAGGCTTCTTCAAAAAATAGCTGTTGCACAGGGGGAAAGCTGTACTTTCTGTTTTGTTTTCTTACTTCTGTGCAACTATAGTTTATTTTTGGAAGTAAAGTACCAGTATTTGTTCTGCATTTTTCTTTTAAACAGGCAGTGGGGCAAGTAAGGCAATGTACAGAGCAAATGTACAGTGCGAACTGTACCAGAGCAATAATTGCTGTTAACTATTGTTTCGCTGCCCCTATAGAAGTCTTCTTTTGTCAATATTCCTCTAAAGTGGGAATACTTTTGGTCCTGGCAGCTCTTGTAGTGCTTTTGAAATGCTTTCCTGCTGAGTATGCTTGTGGGAAGCTTCTGTATGCTCCTGTAGGAAGGAGCTGGGGTAGAGTGGCAGAGAAGCAAAGACATTTTTCTGTCCTCACTTGGGAATCTGTGCTTTTAACTTAATGAGAGGAACAAACAAAGCCTGTGATCCACAAAGGCAAAAAGCATTCATTTGAAATGTATTTCCAATATAAAGAAAATATAAATCAATTTTTCGTTTGTTTATTTCAGAAAGGTATATTTCTTTGCCATATCTGTGATTGAATAGAGAGGCAGATAATTACTTTTTGATTTGTAGGATCAGCAATATTGCTTTTTATAAAACTGTTGGTTTTTTTCCATGTCTGGTGTGTGAATTCAGTTATTTGATGGGTTTGTGCAAATGTCAGGTTTCCAGATGAATTATATGTGAATAGCTTAGATATACCAAAGAAATGCATGAATTTGTGTTAAATATTTTTCTGTTATACTTCAAGTCAGTCAGTGCCCACTCAGTTGTTTTATCAAATTTTTACCATAGATAAAAAGGTATCATTTTTTGTCACAGTATATGCAGTTTAAACACTTGTAAAAGGGAAACGTAGGAAAATAAATTTACTTAGCTTGGAAAAGTATATTTTCCAGATTGTGTTGGTTTCGCTGGGGTAATTTTCATCTTAGTAGCTAGTATGGGGCTATGTTTTGGATTTGTGCTGGAAACAGTGTTGATAATTCAGGGATGTTTTAGTTGTTGCTGAGCAGGGCTTACACAGAATCAAGGGCTTTCCTGGTCCTCACTCCATGCCACCTGTGAGAAGACTGGGGGTGCACAAGGAGTTGGAAGGGGACACAGCTGAGCCCCACTGGCCAGAGGGACAGCCCATACCGTATGATATGTCCTGTATTGACCAGTTGGTAGCATGCAGTTGTCTTTCATTCGTATTGTGTGTCTATCTTGGGTTTTATTTATCTCCTTTTATTTTTTCCCTGTTTTTTTTTTTTTCTTTTAATTTGAATTTTTATTATCATCATCATCACTATTATTTACTCTCAGCGCCATTACTATAACTATTACTGTTATCATTCTTTCAGCTATTAAATGGTTCTTATTGCAATGCATGAATTTTCTCCCTTCTCCCCCATCCCAATGACCAGGCGTCATGAGTGAGTGGCTGGGTGGGCTTTAGTTTACACCATGACACAGTTACACACGTCTCTGACTCCCAGCAAATTTAAAGAGGCATTAATTTTTATTTGTTTTGTGCAGAACTGAAAGGTGCTGAGCCTGCACACATGATAAATTCCTTGGTGCCCTTCCCTTTCTTTGATGAATCCTTGAAAAGTGGTACTTAGATTTAGTGTTGTTGACATGAAGTTGGACTAATAATTAACAAACAAAAGAAAAAAAATTCTTTATGCAAATAATTTACTATAATTCTGAAAACCAAGAGAACATTTATACTCAACTGAAATCTTGATTACTAAATAGAAAACATTCTTTTTCATTAAAAAAACAAGAAAATACATTAATGCATTACTCAATGGAGTAAAAAATTACATATAAATGAATAGAAAAATTAATAATACTCTGTAAAGAACAAGAGTCATGTCACAATTATGTTCTGACACAAATAAAAAAAGTTAATTTATAGCTTTGATTTTTTGAATAGAACCTTTTTGTAACCATAAAAGTCTAAAAATATTTCTGTCAATTTTATTTCAAATCAAGTGGAAACAATACTTTTTTTCACCCAGAGCATCGCCTTTGTATTTCACGCCATTTTTTTTTCTATATCAAGTGTTCTTGTTCTTGTTTTACTATTCAAGAAATCACAGATGAATGATTATAATGAATAAGGGTTGGGGATTTTTTTCTTTAAATTTTTTTCTGTTATTTTGCATTGAATATCTGTCCCACCAAGTAGGAGGATTTTCAAAATACGAAGCAGTTTCTGATATTTTGTGACTAGCAGAGGAGCTCTGAGAGGTGAACAGGAATAGTAACAAAGCCTAGATGACAATTCTGAGATTGGTGAAATGATATAAATGAGACTTTAAAAAAAATGGATTCTAGTGCTACCACTTGACATTCCAAAGAGAGTTTAAAAAAATTACTTTTCAACTTCTGATATTTAAGGACCATAAAAATACTTGCTTTAGTATACATGATTTTTGCCAGATACTTCTGTAGTACTCTTTGCTAAATATCAAATTGACTTTCCCAAAGCAGTTTTAATTGTGGCTTGAAAAGTTTTTATTGGAAAGTTAAATAAGTACTTGAGAAAAAAAGAGAAAATTACTACTAATATCATCTGTTCAGTGATTACTTAAATTTCTAGTTGTACTTCTAAGATGTTTTCAGGGGTAATTATAGTCTCTTAGCCAGTTACATTGTGAGCAGTGCTTTCTCAAGGAAATGGGCTGAAATTCTAGAGGCTGGATGTGGTGTAAACCTTTAGCTTCATGTTATCTACAAAAGTGATTATCTTTCTGTCATCTGACTTAGTGTTATAGAAAATGTTTGGAGTTCATGAATTGTGAAAGTAATTAAAAACAAACAAAAAGCCCAAGAGGTTATATTCTTTCCACTCCTGAAGTGGTAACTGCACTGTAAGTTTGTTAAGTGAGACTCAAATAGCAATGACAGCTACATTCTGTAATAACCATCCTGAGAGATGCAGTTTATTTGTGATTCATGTTCTGTCAGTGCAGTCATTTCATGCACTTCTGCCATATAAATCCACTCCAAAACCACTTGTCTTGATTGGCAAACTGATTTGTTTCAGATTTTAAGATGGAAGCTTGTGACTCTTGGTAAATGTAACTAAGAAAAACCTTAAATATTCTTCAACTAGAACATTGCCTTGAATGCCTCAGCAGTTTTTATAAGGTTATTTCCATTCCTTGTTTTTAAGTTATTTAAACTACAGAGAGTTAGGCTTTTTGTTGTTGCTATTTGTCTATATGAGCAGTAAAAAAAAATGTATGGGACTTCTTTTTGTCTCATTTTGCAAGTGGTCTTTTAGTTTTTGTTAATTCTTTTCACATAGCTTAACTTTCTAGGTGGAGTATACAATTTCTTTTTATGGGTTTGAGTTCTTGAGTTTCTTTTTTCATTGAAACATGCATTATGGCACAGGATGCATGGGAACATCCCGTATGATATTTGATCTCTGTATTGTGTAAAAAGCTGCAAGATGAAGTTTATAACTGGGCAATAGTGTCTGTTTTCCCAAAACATGTGTACAAGTCAACATGAGGTGGTGTCATAGTGTTTATGGGTCCATGACACCATTTTCCTCATTGATAATTTTAAGTTGGAGCAAAAAGAGCTGCAGGAGAAAGCAGATCCTCAAAGACACTTAAAAATGTGTTTGTTTCTTTAGTCACCTACCTCCTGGATTGAACTCTGATCCTGAAATTACTGTTCCAACTATGACCAGTGTCAGAAAATTAAGGCCAGATGAAGAGTCCAGCTAACCTCCTAACCAGTGTCTTATATTTACTTGAATAGTTGCAGACATTTGGCTGTGAAAATTACTATAATTCAATTAAAAGAATCAAGTTGACTATTTATATTTATTTCTAGATAGAGCTTGTTATTTCATTTCACATTAAGGAAAACAGTTGGATGATTAATGCTACTGTGTGCCACCTGGTCATACTGCTGCTGTGCTCCACAGAAACAGGACTGACCCTGCATAATACACTGGCTTTTGTTCTTTCCCATGTTTTGTTTTCCCCTGTGTTTCCAATAACTTCACATGTCTTGGAAGAGCCCTTTTTCCCTTCATAGTTGCACCCTCCATGATTAAGTACTTGCATTTGTGGATGATAGGGTACGAAGGAAGGTCTTGTTGAATGACTCAATTATAATGGCTTTGAAGTTATTTATAGCTTTCTACAGAATACTCATTAGACTACCCCTCTGCCTCTCTCCAGGTCTTTTGTGAACGCTTTCCAAGATGGTGACCTGGTTGCCTTTCTTTCAGCAAAACAACCCAATTAGCCTCACTAAATGTGCTTGCATTTTTTTAGGCTTGTTTTTCTTTTCGTACTTCAAGGGCCATTTCTTCATTTGCTGACAGTAACTACTTGTCATTGTTTTCGTTAGCTCTCCTTATGTAGTTATAAAGAATTGCTATACTCTTTCAATAGTATTTTTTTTCTAGTGTATATTAACTTGTTCTAATTTTGATTGTGCTTATTACTCTTGCATTACAGAACTCTTTACTGTTCTGCATCCTTGATATCACACTAATTCAACCTTACAGATTAGGAGCATGTTTACAGTATTCTGTGTTCATCTGTATCAATACATCAGAAAGTCAATTGCCCCACTAAAATTGCCTGTACAGCCTCTCCACCTACAATCTCTAGCATATAGTGCTAGTTTTGTAACTCAGTTCACATTCAGTATATTATGTTTTATTTCTTGTATATTTTCCTTCAATACTCTTCCCTCCTCAGTATTTTCTGTGGTTTATATGTGGTCCTGTAGAGCTTTCCCTCTCCGAGTGTATCTCAATAAAGTCTCACTCAAATGATTGTAGCATTTATCTGGTAATTTTTTGTCTTTAGTCAACATGTTCACCCCTTCAAGTGTTTTTTCTTTCCTAATTCTTGAAAATATTTAGATTTTATGTTTTCCTTTCTTACTCCACATTCTTGTTTGACAGAGCACTGGTTAAGACATAGTCTTGTTTTTATCACCTCTATAATAATCCTGTGCATTTTTCAGATATTCTTTTGTACTATTTTTCAAATGCTGGGGTTGCTGCTTCCTCTGGTTGTGTGACGTGTGATCATGGCTATATTGCCATAAATGTAGCAATTTTTGATTTCTGTGGCTATAATTTTGGTTATACAAGTGTTTCTTAGGCTCTTACTAAGACACAGAGTATTGGGTATGGATTTGCAAAATGTTGCATCCCTGTAATGTCTTTGTAAACCTTCCTATAAATAGAAACTCTTACTGTGGAGGGGAAAGGAAGAATGCAGCTGCTGGCATGCTAAAGTAGCCAGTCTAATTAGGGTAAGGGTGTCAGCAGCTCAGCACATGCAGAGGTGATCCAAGCTGCAGTGATTTTGTGGGCTGAACATTTAAATAAGATCTCCTGCTTTCACTCAGCTTTGACACTTGACATTGAATCAGCTTCCCTTTCTGTGTGCTCTTCTCTTCAGCTGCACTGTGCATCAGAGCTGGGTTTGGTGTCTGGCAGTGCTGCCACCTGTTTAATGTCACTCTGTCTGTTCTTCAGCAACTCTTCAGTGCAGTATAAGAGAGCTCTTGATTCTGTTTAAGAATATAATTTGGGCTCTCTTGCTAGTAATCAGTGACATATTTCAATTGTAAATACAATAGAAATAGATAGAATTGTTTATCTTGAGGAGGAAATGGAAATCCATTAACATAATCATAAGGCTATTTAATGTCTGCAGCTACAGTGTCATCACTGGACATGGTAGGAGGTGCTATTCTATTCCACTCACATTCAGTGCCTAATATTTCTCAGCCTTTCCAACACAAATGTACAGTTTTTACTACAGCCACTGGGAAGAACCCAATGTATGCCAGCTGAAGTCAGCTAGATAGCAAAATAGTGGTTGAGGTATGCAGAACTGAATAGTGGTGTAAGATCATGCCAGTAAGTGATTCGTTTTTTGAAACACTTTGAGGTGGTATGCAGAGGGCCCTATTTGTATTTTTGTTGCATTAGATATTTTTTCTTGTATCATTATTTGACAGTCATGATATTGCAACATGAATTTGAGGAAGAAAAGGTAAACTACTGAAAAAACTTCAGAATATTTATCTTCTGAATAAAAATAAAGCATTACATAATAGTGCATTATCAATGCAGAATTGATCTCTGACTATTTTATAATTTTTTTTCTCTTTTAAAATTTGTGAAGGTAACATCTCTCCTTGGATGATTGCATCATGGAGCTATCCTGGAGTAGTTTGGATTGCAGCTATAAAAATCATCAAGTTCCATGGTCAGGGGTGTCCCCCATTAGATCAGATTCCCTGATGCCCCATCCAGCCTGGCCTGATCAATTCCAGGGATGGGGCTTTCACAGCTTCTCTGGAGAACTTGTTTCATTGTCCCCCTACTGTCTGAGTGAAGAATTTCTTCCAAATATCTAAGCTAAATCTCCCTTCTTTTATTTTAAAACTATTCACCCTTGTCCTATCACATATGATGTGTCACACACTGCACAACACAAAAGTGAATGTAAAAGTAAGTCTCTCACTGTAGTTTGCTAAGTGTAAAGAATATACATGAAAAATCCCAATATTCATGTTTCTTATAGAGTTTATGTCAAGGATTCAGTTATTCCTGTTATTTCCAATAGAATAATATATGAAGTATTTAGTCTTAAAAAAGTAATGAATTATATTACTACTTAATTTAATGTGACATAGATTACTGTAGGCCAATAAATCATATGCATCCTTAGATGGGCTTTGAAACATTTTATGGCCAAGATCAGGATGTAAATTGAAAAACTGACATACCATTTTAGAATAATGATATGGCTGCAGCAGGGAGAGAGATGGCCAAGGATAAAGAGGCAGACTCATTTTCGGAGGTAATTGCACCTGTGCTTCTCTCATGGTTTTTGACATTGAAAGAGTTGAGGCCTTAGAAAGTGACTTTAGTTTATTGCCAGTGTTCTTGTCTGGGACAAGGAGAGCGCAAACCTGGAGTCACATGTCTTATGAATTAACTTTTATTATAAAAAATACTTTTACTAGTAAATTATGGATTTGTAGTTTACCAAGAAGCTGCAGGCAGTAAATAAAAAAATACTTCAGGTCAAATTACTCAACTCTCCTTTGCTAATTGTTTTTGTGCCTTTGACTGACCAAGAGGCTTCCTTCTCACACAGTTGTTAGTTTATTTTCTTTCTCTATCCTCTACCCATTTTGAGGTTCAAGTTCTTAGGACATAACAAGTTATCTTTAGATTTGGATATTTTGACCAAAAATCAAATTTTTTGCTTTAGGAAACTTGTAGCTTGCATTTTTTCGTTTTGGAAGAAGAGCCTTTGCTTCTATTTTTTTTTTTTTTTTAAGTTGTAAGAAAATTTGAATCATTGAGTATGTCACCAACCATGATATATGAGATGACTGTGGAGCTATGAGCCATTTATAAAGTACCAATATTGTAAGAGATACTAATGATAATCATTATGTTTAACAAGATGTCCATGTAAAGGTAATGTGTGTACAATTTTATTTGCCTTGGAGAACCGTTTAAATGCAGATGAGCAACACAGCCTACTCACATTTGAAATATGTAAGTGGAGTAGCACTATATTCAGACTTGGTAGAAGATATCAATATGGCATGACTGTTAGTATCTAATTCAGCAGGCTAAATTACCTCACTAATCTCCCTAGAATCTCTTCAAAGTGTATGAGAGAACATGGCTTCTCCAGAGAGAAATTCTTCAGCAAAAGCCTAATTTAAGCTGCTGAATTGTCCTCTGGAGGAGTTTATTGCTCTCCTTTGAATTAGCCAAGAACATGGTTAATAACTAAAACTTATTTATCATTGTGCCAAGGTGGGTATCAAAACAGGAAATCAGAATGTGTATGAGAAGTTGACCTAGTTATGCCAGTTTGGGAAGGTCTGTAATTTTTGGTGAAATGGCTCACTTTGGTCTCTTTTTCCTGTAACTCCAGACTTCTTATTGAGGAGCAGGAAAATAAATGCTTACAATTATTTTTACCAAAATATAAGGTATGAAAACAGGTCGCACATCAGGAAATCACGAGAGGATTTCACATAGGTGTTAGATTAAATGCATGGAGGAAGATCAGAAGCAGATTGAAAGAGGCTGTTTGAAAGAACCCATCAATCTACAAATTCCTGGGTGTTACCAAGGTGAATCTTGCAAAGCCTGAGAGGCATGCCGTCCCCTCCCTGAAGAGTCTTTCAAAGGCACTCACTCTCTGCAAGGGATGCAGAGGCAGCAGCACAGCCATAAATATTGCCTTCCTGACGGGAAGTGTCTTTCCTGAGAGCCCATAAATAGCAGCTGCTGAGCTGCGGCCGGAGAGCTTGGCTGGGGCTTCCACAGCTGCTGCCGTGTGGCCAGCAGAGCTGTAGGGTTGGTGTGGGGATTCTGCTGGTTTGCCTTGAAATTGCATCATGGTTACATTAATTGAAATTAAATGTTTTCAGAAAGTCTTTAAGTTGATGTAATAATTATAGGTAGTTTTCTGCTTGGTAGGTGTTGGTTTCTGAACGTGTGCAATTTCATATACATACCATATACATATACAAGCAAGTGAGCTCATCAGAGAAAACCTCTGAGGTGAGCTCAGTTTTTAGGCTATGAAAAGCTTTTAAGCAGTACTGAGCTTCCAAAATCCAAACCAGGTGTCTTGAGATTCAGCCAGTTTATGGCCTTGTAGGACCTCCTAAATTGAATTTGATTGAATTTGAGCTGGCTCAACCTTCTGCTTAGGCTGTTTCCCAAATTGGAGTAATTGCACTAGAACTGTAAAGAGATTTATTATCCCTTCAGTTCTTCCATTTCATGAATTCTGGCCTAATTGTGTCCACCAGACTCAAAAAGATGAAAAAAAAAAAAAAAAGGAAAAAGTAAATGCTATAATAGTACAATATTAAGAAGTCTACCTTTTTTATTTTGTGGTTTGTTTGGAGGTTTGGTTTGTTTTTTTTTTTTTTCAGTGAGTGAGAAGGGGGATAGCTTTATGAAAACATTTAAAATATCACCTAGATTTTCCTGATTGTTGCGAGTATCTCTGTACTGCAGTCAGAATGTACGACTACCAGATTAGTTAGGCTCACCTCTTCTGCCTTGAATGGAGCTGACCTGAATCATTGCTGATGTCATGACTTCACAGATTTCTGTGTGAATTGTACTGTCTTTATTAGACCTTGTATATCAATTTCTATGTATTCACTGCTATTGCTGCTCTTGTTCCTATAATACCACTCATGTATCAGTGAAGCAATTAGATGAAACCTCCACTGATGAATTACGGGTATGTTGATTTGATCTGGATATTTCTAACAGATGTTTAATGTGTTAATAGCATGTCCTATTCAGTCTCTGGAAAGTGAGAAGCTTCTTGAATAGTATTTGTTTAGGTTTGTGTAACACAACGCAGCAGAGGTACTGAAGCTTGCTGAACTACTTGGAGACAGCACAAGGTAATTGCATACAGCTGCAAGTTAGCAGCTAACACAGTACTCCACCTGGGTATATATCACTCTGCTTGTAGTGTAGATAATTAAATAAAGCAGAAAAGATTAAATAAAATTTCCCTCTTTTATATCTCCAGGTTATTATAAGTTCTTAGTGTCCTGTTAAGTAAATGCACTTAAAGTTGAAGTATTGGGAGCAATGAAACAAAAAATTGCCTAATAATGATATAATTAGTGTCATCCTACCTTGTTTCATGAGAAGAAAGTCTTCTTGACGCAGATGAATCATTTTGTCATTATTATTTTGGCATGTCTTGCCTGAAATAGTCAGCTATGTTTTGTAATACAGGAAGTTGTATTTTCCTAATAAATCAAATATCACAACTTTCCTGTTGTCTAGCTTAACAATTTGAGTTCATGAGCTCCAGTTCCTTATCACAATGCTTTAATTTGCAGTTCTAACATGACCAATGCCAGTAAAATGTTCTAGTATATTATCTGGCAATAAGTAAAACCTGTCAAAAATCGTTAAAAAGAACAGTGCTTAACAAAAGACATATGCCTCATAAATAACATGTCATGACAACTGGCAGTCCTAGTAGCATATTTGAAGAAAAATGCTGAAAAAAGTAACCAACCATAAGGAGCTAATGGGTTATTTTTGCTAGAAATCTGTGATAGATTTTTCCTGTCACAATATTATTGCATTTGTGATAAAGCAAAGGGATTTGTACTGTGATTTTTTTCTAGCATACTATAGAGATTTCAATTAGCAAAGATCATATCACATTTATTTTTATAAAGAGCAAGTCTGTCATCCTATCACTAATCCCTTCCTATATCAGTGTTCCAATAATATTAGTCCTCTGTCTTAACCTCAGATCTGGCTCATTGTTTTCCAAAAGCATATGATGCGTTTTTGTAAGAGGCACATTTAACCACTTATGAATCATTAGTTCAAACCATAAAACAACAATTTGGAAGAAACAGGCTCTGGTAGTTTGAAAATGACAGATTATTGAATTTGAGAGTAATCTGTGTGTTTCACTTGACCTAACAAACTAAACTTTCAAATCTCTTGAATCTGGTGTGGGGGTTTGGGGGTTTGTTTTTGTTTGTTTGTTTTTTAATGAGTATATTGGAAATATTTGTAGTAAATGGAAATATTTGCTTTGATGCAGCATATTGTGATGCAGTGTAAAATCTCAATAATACTATGGAAGAGCCACACCACCACTATCCCTGTGGGAAAAGCCTCCCAAACCCCTACAATCCTGTCTTCCCAAAGTAAGTTGTAAAGGCATCCTGAAGCACTAGATCTAAAAGTAAGCTTTTAGGGAGATTTCACAGCAGGAGTTAATTGGCCACTGGAATGAAGCCTGATTTGATGTCACAGAAAGCTTTGAATATGAAGGCCAAATAGTTTTTATACAGAAGATGGTGAAGACATAATATAGGGGATAGGGTATAATGCAGTAGAAAATGGTAGTAAAGTAGTAATAAAATAGAATGGCTAAGGGAGGCAATTTTGAAGCTGTCATCTTGAAAGAATTTTTGTGCTTTACTCCTAATTTTTTGTCAGCTTTTCATTTAGCTGATAAATTTAAATCAAAGTCTTCCGTGTGTTCTCAGATGCAAAGCAAGTGGAAAGAAAGCTGTAACATAAATACAGAAGAGTTCCTGAGTACTTAATGGGCTGGTTTATTAAAAGTTCGGTACTTGTCCAATATATCTGCATTTACTCTGTGGGTGGCAGAACAGCTATTATTAAGTATTGTCTTCCAGTATTAACATAAAAAAAAATTCATGACATTTAAGTTAAATCTGAGTCTTCTCTAATCTTAATACAGTCATAGTTTTCCTTTGTTTCATTTGTGATTTTGCAGTACAAAGGATTCAGTGCTTCTGTTTCTACTGGTGAATTGAAAGTGTGTTATTATCACATCAGCCTTACAGAAGCTGGCATTTGAAATTATGGTAGGAGTGCAACATCACAGCCCTCCTGATGTGTGAGGTGCAGAAGTTGTGCTATTTGCTAATTATGTGCCTTTTCTTCTGTGAACAGGGATATTAAATAAGAGCAGAAATGATAAATGGCATGGGCTACCTGTATCATGCTTTGAGGTGAGCAGTGGGTCACAATTCAAACAGCAAAAAAGATCTCTTCTTAAATAAGAAATTGTCCTTTAATGATAAGGAACATTGTTTCTGTTGTTTCAGAGGAGAGGCAAAATGACCCACTAGCTTCAAAGGCTGTTTTGGATGCTTGTCAAATGTATCTGCCTCAGAAGTGCTGTCTGATGGTTTTGGTGAATAGCATGATTTTGGATATGGTTTCAGTGCCTCTGTGTATTTACCTAGGAAGCATAGCGAGGAGAAATATATATTGAGAGAAAAGAGTAGCTTGGGTTATGTGAGCAATATAAAAAGGATCATCTCAGCACTCAGAGTCTGGTGTTGTATGTCATTTTGGGGAAAAAAAACTGAGTAGACAGAAATTTGGAACATTTCATTACATTTCCCCATTGATGAGAAAATATAAAATATGTGTAAGTTTTTGAATCCTCACTGATGAGAAAATATATAATGAATGAAAAAATATTTCCAGTAAAGTATCACCAAGTGTTACCTTGTGGCATTAGTAGATCTAAAGATGGATTTCTCACTATTGGAATTTTCTGCTGCCACAGTCAGATTATGGACATTTGTCCTACTCAAAACATGATTGTCTACAGATCAAATGGAAATGTTCATTGTCTCTTTTGGGGTGGGACTGAGATTAATTATCTTCATTTTGACTTGTGCTAGGCCTGCATGTGTCTAATGTCACATCCCAGGAATGCTTTTTGGCACCTTCCACTAATACGAATGCAGGAAGCCTTGTACGGTTCTCTGTGCCAGTATTGGAAATTTAAATTAAAATATGCTCTTAGCAAGCAGTGTTGCACAGGCCAATATGTGGAATAATATCTGTTTGCAATTAGGGCAGCATGAATGGTAGCCAAAGAAACCAGCTGTAGAAAACAAAAGAAAATATAAGCTTTTATTTAAAAAATGTAAAAATCATATTTAGAAGCCTCAAAGCACAGAGTGGAACCAAAGAAAGAGATTTATGATGTATCACTCCTAATTCTAATTTGCAGTCTGTTATTGTGATATAATCTGTGTTTCTCTTTGGGGAACAGCAAACAGCATCTGGTAGCTCTTTGGATTCGCTCCAAACTGCTTTGAAATAGATGTGAATACAGTAAAGTGGTGTGAAGGAGATAGGTATTCTGTTCTTTATATTCTGGTGAAGTTTATTGTTACGAATGCTGAATTTAAAACTTAAGTAAGCTTCTTATTTCAGGTGCTGTAATACTGGTTTGCAGTGTGAGTCAGCCATCCTTGAAGATTTCCATGAATTGGATAACACACAAGTGTGGATGCTGACTGAGCTCACCATTCAGTCTGGGGCACTGTGCTGGAGTGACAGAGCCGCTTTGAGGCTGTGGCTGCTTTGGCTCGCTGTCTCTTGGACGTGCCATGGCATGCCACAGCCTCACAGCCAGGGAAGGCTGGCTGCTCTGGGGGTGAGGGAGGCACCATGGGTGGCAAAGCCATGGCAGCTGGCGGACTGCTGCACCCACAGAAGCCTTCAGAGCTGATAGCCCAAGCTCGGCTGAGGGAAACCTCGGTAAACTTTTGCAGATCGATGGGAGCTGTGTCAGTCATTTACACTGATGGGAATGACTCTGCCACTGACAATAGCTGACAGCTCTTTGGCTGTGCTTGCAGAATGCTGGATTTGTATTCAGCTGATGAAGGCCAGGCTGTACTTTTGGCCTTTGTGTGTGGCCATCGGTGGCTAAGCTTACATCACCAAACAATGTTGATAGCACAGTGGATGTTGCTGAGCACCCAGTGACTAGTTTAGTGTTCTCTGGAGGGAGTGGACTAGTTTAGTTAGCTCTAGATTGGCCCCATGGAGTAGCTGTGAGCCAGTAGAAGACCTGGAAAAACTCCGTTCTGTGAGTTAGTTCTGCGCAGTTAGTTCCTATTTCTCCCCAAAGTCTGTACAGATATAGCTTAGAAGGCCAAGCAGAGGAATACTACTTTGTAGATATAGGCATATACCACATTTTCCTTCCTTACTTTTCTTAGTGCTTTAATAAAATATCACTTCCTTTGTAAAATTATATTGTAGTTTAATTAACCTAAGTCTTATGAAATACCTTTTAGTGTCCTGTCTAATTTCTTTAAATTATGTCATTCTTTTAGTTTCTTATAGCGATTCCGTACAAGTTCTCTGCTTTCCATGAGATGGCAGTTCTTAAATCTAGATAAAGGATTTATCTTCTGCACTATGTGATTATTTTCCATTTATAGTTACTTACTTTAAAAATATGAATAATAAAATAAATGGCAAACAAGTATATAAGCAATGTAAAGGCACTTTAAAAAAAATTATTAATCTTTGCCTCACACAGTGACCCTAATTGCCATTTATTTGTCAGTGTGCTGATCTCCAAAGATGCTGGTGCCTGTTCAGTGACCTGATGTGAGTGCCCAGTATTAGGAATAAGGTTCCTACACTGAAATCCCTACACCTTGTGATTTGTTTTTACATTCACAAGTTCCATATTGCGTGCTTAAAACATATGTACCATATAATGCAAATCAAAGATTTAACTAAAATCCATTATAAGGATGTACAGGACTCTTAGAGCCTTTTAGTGAAATCTCTGTTCTCCAAAAGTCACATGAATCATGAACATAAATAGAGGAGCAGTTAAGCTGTTTACTGCCATGTCATGTGAAAATGCTTACAGCAGTGAGAATGTTACATAAATTCTCATAGTGAAG
This sequence comes from Zonotrichia leucophrys gambelii, assembly GCF_028769735.1. Classification (NCBI taxonomy): domain Eukaryota; kingdom Metazoa; phylum Chordata; class Aves; order Passeriformes; family Passerellidae; genus Zonotrichia; species Zonotrichia leucophrys. Next base: position 18,270,959 of record NC_088173.1, on the reverse strand, counting down.
AAATGCAAAGAACTGGTTATTTAATTATATGAAATGTTACAGAAGTGAAATAGCAAAAAACATCAAGAAAGAGCTTATTCTTAATGCTTTCAACAGTCAACTGATTATTTTTGGCTAGGAAGTTGAAGTTGAAAGCATAGCATCCAAACAAAAGATATCCTGAAGTTAGTCTTTACTTGTAATATGAGAAATAGTAGAATAATCTACTGGTTAAACCATGCTCTTTTAATTTCTCATCAGCTTCTTAAGATGTTCTTAAGGATATCTTAACTAGGAGATGTTATAGATGAGTGCTATTTGTTGTCTTATTAGGGAAGCAGAGTGACTCTGAATTCCCACTTGTGACTACTACAGTGCTCTTTTAGGGACAATGTGTTGATAGTTACGTTTTTACTCCAAAAACCCACCCACCCCTATAGGGCTGAAAAATAGAGTACTTCGCTTTAATGCAGTGTGAGCCCGTTGGTTCCTAAAAATCTATGGAAAATAGAATGGAAATCACTAATAAAGCAATTTTATTAGAACTTTGCTTGCAGAGCATTAGCATTAATCACTAGAAGCTGCTGGATCAGTACATTCAAAGTTTGCCCAGTCACTCAAGCAGACATTGTTCTGAACTCTGTCAGAATGTCTTACGTGGGGACTTCTGTAGGGTTCTTTTTCTTCTTTTAAATTTGGTGGGTTTTTTTGGGTTGGGTTTCTGGTTTTTGTTTCTTGCATAAAAAGGCATGCATACTTATAGTTTTCTATTACATTATGTATTATATAACCCCAGGCTGAAATGAAAGGTAGTAAATCTTACCTGTGACCAGAAAAACAATTGCTTATACTTTGTAAAATTGTTTTTATGTTTATAGTACACAGGCGGTATAAGACGTGATAGGCTTAGTGAATTAGTTTCTCACTTTATTTCAGGTACTGTGAATTTCTGAATGATATAGTAGGAACATTTATGGCTCTTAGTGATCTTCACCAGATTTTTAAGTTAAGCATTTTGGCATTTTGTTGCTCCTTAGAGCCAGCTGTGTCCTGGGCTGCTTCCAAAGCAGTGTGATCAGCATGTTGAAGGAGGGGATTCTGCCCCTCTGCTCTGCTCTTGTGGGACCCCACCTGCAGTGCTGTGTCCAGCCCTGGTGTCCCCAATATATGAAGGACATGGAGCTTTTGGAGCAAATCCAGAGGAGAGCCACAAAGTTGATAAGGGGGCTGAAGCACCTACACTGTGAAGACAGTCTGGGAGAGTTGGGGCTGCTCAGGCTGGAGGAGAGAAGGTTGTGTGGAGACCTGATATCAACCTCCCGGTATCTGGAGGAAGCCAGAGAGGGACACTTGATCAGGAGCTGTAGTGGTAGGACAAGGAGTAATGGGTACAAATTGAAGGAGAGGAAATCTGGATTAGATATTAGGGGACGATTCTTTACTTTGAGAGTAGGTAAGGCACTAAAACAGGTTGCAGAGTTCAAGGGCAGGTTGGATAAGGCTTTGAGCAACCTGGTCTAGTGGGAGGTATCCCTGCCCATGGCAGGGGGCTTGGGACTGCATGATCTTTGAGGTACATTCCAATCCCTTAATATCCTGTGATTCTGTGATTCTTTGAGAATTAAAACCAGCATTTTTATTCAGTTTAGCTGAAGGAACTGTGATAATTTAAGCAGATTAGTTGATGACATTATTATTAAACTCTTCAAATTCATTATTACAAGTATTGTTTGTCTGCAAATCTTAAAGTGTTTGAGACAAATTTGCAAGAGGGATGCTGGTGCCTAAATGTCCCTGCAGGCATCTAAATCAAGCATTTAAATGTCAATGTATTCATACCTCACCTGTCAAGTACTGAGAAGAAAACTCCTTTGGATTTTTAGTTTCAAATTCCATATCTGTATAAGCTGATAATTTGCTGCTCCTCTGCATTTTCATGGCTTACACAAAGAGACCAGTGAGTTGAGCTGCAAGGAACCTTTGCACCAGTGGCTTTATTTGCGAAAACAGCGGATATGGAGTGTGAATGCTCACAACTCATTTTCCATGGTGATATGCAGATCATGTCCTAAAATGCACTGACGAGCTTCCAGAAAAGATGGTGCAAAATGGTTTTGCTTGGTATACTTTGCTGAAATACTTAAGAGACTGAAGTCACACTTCTTCCCTTTTTCCACAGGTTTTACATTCAGGTTTTTATGTTAAACAATTGACTGGTCCTTACATAGACTTTCATGATGGAGCTGTTCTATTTAGAATTAAGTACTTAAATGTCTTTTAAGCCAGAGAGAAGAACTCTGTAACCTAGGGATTAAGGCAGCCCTTTGGGGTAGGAAAGCAGCCTTTCAGATTCCACAACAATGAACATCTCAGTACTCTAAATTAAGCATTCATGATAGCAGAGTCTTGAACTCAGTCCTCCATCCTCCCAAAGGAATAACCTAATGATGGAGCTATGGCAATTCCTACGTGCTCACTGTGATCCAGTGGGAATCTTGAGGTTTATTGTGGTGCAAGGGAGGTGTGCTGTGGGAGCATGAGGATGTGTGCAGAGTCTGTTAGCACGACCTGGCTGTGTTAGTCTTCTGAAAGTGAGATGAAGTGGGCATTGGAATAGACACCCCTTTGTTTGAAGGGGTTCTGAACCTGTGCTTTCTGTTATCTCATTGTGCATTGTAACCAGTGAGTGACCGGGTAAAACAGCAACTCCGTCAAGCATGTTTCGAAAGAACCGATGCTGCTTATTTTTCAGAAGGAAGCTCAGGACCCTGTTTCAGAAAATGTCAGAGTTACAAATAAGGGGAATATCTGCTGCTTTCTGCCAGAGGTGAGCTGCCTGTGGAAGGAAGAGACCTCAGCTGTCTTGACAGCCTTTTGTAGTGACAAGCTCTATGGTGAGCATTCTGACTGTAGTAACCTACTTTCCTAGACGCACACTTGATATATATATATATATACACACACATACTTATACGCATGCACACATTTCTAGCCTTCTCTCAAAACAGAGGTGTAATAGTGCATTCTGTAATAGTTTTTTGTAAGAAAAAATATGCATTATTTCTGTATAAGCTTCAAGTTTTGAAATACCACATTAAAAAAAAAACAACAAAAAAAAACTTTATGTAAGTTTTACTATCATTAAAACTAGCGAATTAGTTAAGTGAAATAATGATAATTGAAAGTGATTTGTATGGAATGGGTATGCACTGCTTTGTTAAAATAATTATCAGTTCTTGTGCCAAATGCTTTTAAATCTCTTGATTTTTAGGATTTTTGACAGAAGGTTCCTTTTGTCAGCTTTGACAATTAATATTTTAATAGAGCAACCTAGGGACTCCCATGATTTAAGTCAAACAGTTTATACTCTAATGCATTGTAGAATTTTACACTCAATTGCTTTAAGTAGAACTGATGAAATGTTAGGTTTGTTCAGTATTTCTCAATAGAATTTTTGATTTTAGGTGGCTCATGATGCTATCAAGCATAAGGTATAATGCATGGGATTCCTTATGTAAAGTACCTGCATCAGGTTGAAAATTTAGAGATATTTTACGGGCAAAATGCATATTTCAGAAACCTCAAGTAGAGGGAACAGTTTTTTGCTTATTTATACATATTATTTTATTTTAAATAGTCTTACTGTCCTACTTTGTAGCAGGAAGATTAAATGACTCGGAGAAGGGGATTTTATCAAATCCATCCTTATTGTTTGCTTCATAGGCCCAATGTTGGTCAAGTTTAAAAACTTTTCGTAATACCACTTTTTGCATTCCCAATGAAAATGTTTCAGTTCTTCCTAAGTAACTGGATCTGTTGGCACTTTGCATTATTAACCTTGGCCATTCTATGGAATGTCAGAGCAGAATCCTGTGGACTAGTAGGTTGGAAACAAGTTGTCTGTGGAGGCAAGCTTAAAGTTGAATATGTGGCGCACAAAGTCTGTGTCATAAGTGACATGGGAAAAGGAAGGGAGAAAATTTGGTACAAAATCTTATAAGATTAGGAGATGAATATGGGGAAAAGAATCTAGGACTGGGTTTTCAAAGGAATGGCAACAGAACAAAGAGAAGGAAAGAGTGGGAATAGAATCTGTACAGTTTGATCTGGTGGTGGTCACTGGACTAGGCGAGGTATTTTGGAAACAGGACAGTGAAAGCAGGATTTGGTATAGAAATTACTTCATAGAGTCTTGATTTGACCAACACTGCTGGATATTGTTTGGAAGGTGTTGTGAGCTGATTGTTTTTTCTCCCTTACAAGACCTGATCCAAATACCAGTCATTTGGCACTGATGATCATTTGCATTCCAGGCAATGTGAAAAATGTGTTGTAAGTTCAAGAATAATGTTGCCTTATAAGCAGGGCAACAGTAGACATGGAAAGACCAAGATGGAAGGGAAATTACTTTAACTTGTTGAAATTTATCATCAGTCTTGACGTTGTCTCTGGAGCACTTAGGGACCATTAATATTAGGTATATATTCAAATGTGTGGATGATATCTTATTGACTGATGGCTTATTTGATTGCAGATGAGGCTGTAAATGTGTTTGTATGGCAGTGATAATGGCTACAAGGTGTAGTTCTTTCATCATGAACTTTAATTCCAAAGAGATAAAATGTCTATTTTCTTATGTGATTTTTGGAATAGAGATGCACACTTGAAATTGATTATTTGGAATGTTAATGCTATGGGAATCTCGAAGTAGTTTAAAATAGGAAATAACGTCTGTCACTGTCTGTGATTTCCCAGAGGAGGCAACCATCTCTTTTCCTTGCCTAATTTCAGCGATAAGTTCTAGCAAAATTATGTGTCCATCAATAATAATTATTCATTTTCATTAAATTTAGTGAAGGCTTTGACAACCAATTTCACATCTAATCTACCTATTTCAATTTTAGGGACTATGGTTCTGTAAGATTTCCTTGAAATAGAGGTTTCAGAGGATGAGTGATTTAATCTTTTTTCTTCACTTGGGAATGCTCATTCCCATGACTTTTACCTGAAGAGGGTAAACCATACCTTGATAAACCCATACTGCTGTCACCTGGAAGCAAAACTGCACATTCCCTTGCTATGAAGAGGTGTGTGGGAATTGGGCCACTTCCCCTCTCGTCACCTCCTCCTCCAAGCTCAAGAGATGCAGCTGTTTTTCTTTGTTTTGTGTCTGAAGCCATTCTTGTTAAGGTTTGTACATTTCAAATGGTACATACCGCACAAAAAGAAAGATAGTAAATATATTTTCATTAAAATCTAGTTGTTAATGAGGAGACTTTAACCATGATTGATAAGTAGCACTATTGACTGATTACAATACCCTAAATAATGTTTCTTACCAAGACATCACACATCACTTTTGAATGTTTAGTGTATAGTCTTGTTTCTTAGTTGGGAAAAGCTTTTTTTTCACAGAAGTTTCTTTTCCATAGAAGAGGTAAGAATGGTTTCTTTTCATTTTTTCTGTCAATTCCCTGTAAGTCTTTGGAAGATAATAATTTTGCACATGTAGAAAATTAGGCCAAGTTTGGTGCATTTTGTGCCAGACATAAAGTCTACTGTAATGATAAATTATGCTAAACTACTAATTTTCAATTACTTCATCATTAGGAATACCAATACTGATTTGATTTACAGTTTACAGATTTAGATGGATTCTCCATATTTGTGTTATGTTTGAGTCCTGAAAACTAGAAACATTTTATAAATGAGCTTTTGAAAATGAATTAGAATATTTTAGGTTTTTTTAACATGAAGGAAGCATTTTGCAGTTGACACAATTAATTTGATAACAAGTCATAGGGGTTTTTTAAGAGATAAAATTTAAGAGATTTTTACAGCACAGCTCAAGAAAGGGGGTACAGTATATCAGTGGGCATTAACTCAGGTCCTGGAAGACAATTTACGGAAAAATTATATTAAGAATGAGAAAAATTTAGTTTTTGAAAGAAAACTGCATGGATTATAGGTTTCCCAGGACACTCTGAAATACCCACCTTTGGGGATACTGTAAAGCTCTTTGGAATCTTGCTCTTGGTGGCCCTTCTTGAGCAAGGGTTTGGACCAGAGGACCTCCAGAGGTCCTTTCCAACATTAGCCCTTTTGAGAATCTGTGATAACCCTGTGAAAAGCTTTTATTGCTTAGAGGCTACATTTTTAACTGGAAAAGATCCTTGGAAGCGAAAATGACAGGTGCAAAACCTACCACATTTCATTTTGTTTATTTTAATGATCCTGCTTAACCAATATTCATGGCTTTTATTTCCTTTTGCAAGAGTTCAGAGCGCAGGTGAATCTAATTCCACGTCGGGAATTACTCTCTCTACTCTGATTAATCTTGAGTTTCTCAGTGTTCTGCAAGTGAAACAAATACAGCTGTAGCCAGACTTTGGCATTATTTAGAAAAATATTTGGTTTACTTTACAATTTATTTATTTTGGGAAATTGTGTAGCTCAAGAGAATGGTAATGGGATATATAATCTAGCACCATGAAATAACCAGTGTAAAGGTCACCATGATTAGTCATCAGAGCTGTTTTGGCATTCCCTTGGGTCACTGAATAGCTTTGTGAAATGAGATTGGTCTCAGTCCAGTTCACAGAGTTTCAATTTTGGATTTTCACCTCAGGAAACATCAGCTTTTGCTGACAGCTTCCAGAGAAGGATCAAGAACTTCTACAATTGGTCTGAGAGAAGAGTAGCTTGTGTAACATAAATATGTTCTGATGCTGCCTGATGCTTTATCTATATAAAGGTGTTCAGGGCAACCAAATGTTCCTGGGGTTTGTTTGTTTTTAGAAATGTGTGTGTTACTAATTTTAAGCAAATATGTATAAATTTTAATAATGCCTTATATTTTTTTTCTATTATAACAAATCAATTCACTTTGAAACAACTTAGTTGCAACTGTGTTGTTAGTGTTTAATTGCACGCACAAAGTTGATTGATGTTCTGAGCTTTTCTGCTTTTCCTTCTGCTCTTTCAAAGATTTTTGGTGGTATTCAATTTTTTTTTCTTTAATAATTAGATCCTGTCAAAAATTTTGAGTTAGTAAACCCTTAAATTAGTAGAAATCAAACAAAGGATGGAAACATTTCTTAAATAGAGGGTGTGAATGAGCATGAATTTCCTTAGAATTTTGAGATTTGTTACAAAAAAAAAATCTTTCATATGTACTATGAGGCTGATCAAGTAACACATACTATGAAGGCTGATGTGAGGCATAACTGTGGCAGCTTACTGGATCAGATCTCTGATTTCTCCCACACCATCTAATAATTCATCAACAGAGAAGGTATAAATTTAATTTTTACTTGCCGGGGTCTAAAGTACAAGCTTGTACTGGTTTCCTGCTGCCAGCCATTCTAGAAAATAAAATGGTGACATTTTTTGAACATTCACATCAGTGAAAGACTTTAATTTACAAGTTATGCATAGATAGTTTTTATTTTGGATTGGACCATAAGCATATGAAGGATGGTTGTTTTTAAACTAAATGCTCATGAAAAATTAAACTCATTTTGCATGTAGTTTGTTCATTTTGGGTAAGAAATTAAAAACCATGGGGTTTTCACTTGCCACTCAGAGCATGGACTACCCTCCATTTGTCACTTCGTTTCAACTTTCTTCATTTTTACTTATTTCTAGTGCTGCTCCAGTCTCAGATAAGTTAGAGCTTGGTTCCAGTAGTCTATCTCCCCTTCTTGTTCTCCAGTACTCTTTAACCTTTTTAACTCTTCCTGTAACTCTGCTACCAGGTTAAGCAGGTCACCACTTGGTTGCTGACACACCTGCTCTCTCCGCTACAATCCAGTGAAAGAAATGGGCACTCCCTGCAGCCTGATCCTAGAATGGCTACATGTGGTTTTGGGAGCTCTGGCTGGGGCAGTACATCCTTTTTGGAGAGCAGGGATGACTTGGCTTCCCACTGAGTGGAAACCATACCAGAGCTCCTCCCCAGAGGGCAGTGATGCCAGTTGAGCTCTGGAATGGGCAGATTATCCATATTCTGCCTGTGCTCACACTCCGTGGGGGTGACTTTCCTCCAGGTGAGGGTAGGCAGTGTCCATGCTGCTGGCTCAGAGCTGCTCTGAGTCACAGCTCCCCCACTGCCAGCTCAAGAGTAGAGTGTTGGGCCCCTCTCTCTGTTCTGCTGTCGAGGTCTTGCTGGCTAGGAAAGCTCTCCTCCCTCCCTTGGTGGAATCCTCAGCTCCAGAGTGCTTTTGTCTGTGCAGGTTGCCTCAGAGTCTTCACTGAAGATGATTTATGTTTATGCAATAAATACAGCAACCATGATATGTTCAATGTTTTGGGCATAGAAGGAAGGAATCATGCATAACTTCCAAAACATGTAAGTCTTTATACAAAGAGCTCAAGTGAATTACAACAGCTTGAGTCTATAACAACATAGCAAGAAACATTGATCCACTTCTCTGTCTAGTAGTCTGTCTGCTGACTGCTGTTATCCAGCTATATGATTATCCAGATTTTGAATATAGTGTGTAGGAGTGAAATAAGAATTGTTTAAGGCAAACTACTCAAATTTTTTTTTGTAAGGTACATTTCAGCTCATATTGTATGATGTTTGTGATTCAATCATTGTAGATCTGAAAAAAAATAGTGCTCTTTATTTTCATCAGGTTTGTTCATTTCTTTGGAAAGAAAAGGCTTTTCTTTTAAGTTCTCAATGTATGGCAATGTTGCAGTTGTTGAGCTTTGAAAAGAGGAAGTCAATGCTATACAGAATGAAGAGCTAAAAGGTCACTGAGGAAAACTTGTTCAGTGTCGTCTTTGCCTAACTAGGGTAAAGAAATCTCTGGGAATTGCTAGTTGGATATATCTTCCTCAGGTAAGCTTCATTTATGTTGCAGTATGCAGCAAAATAATGCCTATAAAAGGGTCATTGAAATGAAATCCATTCTAGATAGCTTTAATTATTTTATTATGACTCTTCTATTGGATTTGAAGAAAATACTAGCAGAAAAATGACACTAATACTTCTTCCACCTTCAGGTAATGCTGTGTGTCTGTCTACTCACAGTTTTCTATTAAGTAAAAAACCCCCTGTGAAAGTAGTTTTGGTGGCATTTCCTTGATATATAATTTAAAATAAATTCTTTGTATCAGTAATCACTAGGAGTACATAATTAAGATGAAGCAGTTATTATACTTGTAGACATAAATCCCACACTTACATAAGCCCACACATACAGACAGTCCTCTCCTAATCAATGTCAGAAGCAGGGGAGGATGAAAGAAAGGCAGGTTTTTATGGTAGTAGAAATAAGATGAGTAATACCAAGATTACTATTGAGAGATGCAGATTGTGCTATGGGGAATCAGGCTGTGGCAGGCAGAGAAGCAGCTCTGAGATAAAACTCCTTTTTGTATTACTCTTACGTATACACAGTCACAGTGCAGCTGCATCACAGACTTCTTCATGCATAGCCTCCAAGCTGTAAATATAAGAGTGTAAAGTGATAAGTATGTCTGATGGATAAAATCACCTATAAGGAAGTATTCTACCAAAATCCATCACCTTTTCTTTGATAAGATAATGTAGTTCATTAACTTAAAATGAACACTAGAAAAAAATTATAATGGGTATCAAAATTATGAGGACCACTTCTGCTTTTACCATTTACCAGAGCATAGTTGCACACAGTTCACCTACCCAGTGCCTCACATCTCTTTTTTCTGCTTTCATCACAAGTTTTTCTGATCTGCCTTTTAAGATAGCCTTTTGGTGGAGTCACATGTGTAATAGACATTATGCATATTTCACAAGTAAATTACTTTGGCACTGGAGTCTGTGCTACTATTTGTCCAATACCTGCATTCTTATCTGTATCCACAGCTGTGAACCGCTTGCATTCTTTAAAGTCTCCATGTTAATAAAGCAAAGCAGAGCACAGACGTAGCAATTGAGTGTTCTACTGAGAAGCACTTGATGCTGTTGTAAATTTTACTTTTTTAAATTGAAATAAGAATGATGAATAGAAGTTGAAGCTCTGTTTTTTAGAGGTGCTTTGGACTGTCATCTGCAGATGTTGTGTTTCAAGAACCTTGAAATCCAGCTTTTGAATGTTAGACTTCAGCATAACAGCAGGTTTTTCTCTCTACACCTCCGTCTTTGCATTTGGTCACTTTTCACGGTGTCTTCTTGCCTCATTGGTTTTGTTTTGCTCCTGGTGGTCCATTTTGACTGCATTCTGCAAAGAAGACACCATATAAAAAGGAAAAGGGGATATGTCCCTGTTGCTGCTCTGCTGCTGACATTTACCCAGCTCCCCACCATCAGTTCCTGAGTAAATGGATGTTCAGAGTTAATGGCCATGCTGGTAGGAAACATATTACTCTTGTACAGTGGAACTGTTCAGTGTAGAAAGCTCTTGATTCCTCTGTCACAGATCCCCAGATAGAGAATGGCTGCTGGCAATCAGGCTTCTGATACAAGATGGGTACTATATTTGCAGAGAGGGTTTTGATCATAAATAGCTCTCATGTATTAAAATAAAATTTCTAACTTGAGAAAGGGTGTCTTGAAAACTCCCATGAAGATTTTGCTTTTTTGGATAGAGGAAATTAAGTTTTTAGATGTCAGTTAAATGCTTGCCTTTGGCAAAATAATTTCTGTCATATTTTTGTGGGTTTTAATTCATTTTTTATTTTAGGCTTGCCATAGTGCCCAGAAGTCCCCTTCTTGAAGCATATCTTTCTGTTGTAGGTAAAATAATGAAGGCTTCAAGGTCAGCTCTTGTATTTTGTTGTATCACCTTCACTACAAATGCTAAAACATTTGTAATACTGATGTTGTCCTGTTTTATTCTTGTTGCCTATCATGAACTGTTTATACCAATTCTCAGTTGTTCATCAAGGCATTAATAACTGATTTTAGGTAATTTTGTTATTTTTGCAGAAAAAAATTATCTATTTTATTGTTCATTAGACCTTGCAAGTAGTGTTCTTGGAAGTTATAATTATCACTATTGCAGTAAGTAATTACAGTTCTAATCTAAAAGGTATATTTTGCTGTAAGAAGCTGATGTTGTAGTACAAGAAATTTATAGAGTTGAGCCTTACTATGAAAGGTTTAAAGAATTGCACCAGTAAATTGCAGGACCTGTAGTCCCTGTAAACAACAAGGTTTACAAATTAAGGAAATATTTGAAACTTGTGCCTCACAGAAAACCTAGTGCAATATCCATTTTCAGTAGCTTTATGGTATCACTGTCTTATTTTGCATATAATCCCTAAAAATTGTCCTTTATTTCTCAGTTTAGTAGACTGGTGCTTCTTGCTGTTAATGTTAGTAGGAATTAAGTATTAGAGTTTAAACTCTTAAGTGTTTTCTCCACTATCTTGGACAGGGCTTAAAAGATCAGGGAAGATACCTAGTGAAAGAACCTATAATTAACTTCTAATATTAAATAAGGAATTCTTTCTCCATATAGAAATCTTGATGCATTTGGAAGTTCTCATTTTTTTCATTCTAACAAATGTAACTTTTCAGATTAGGCTAAATTTTAATATAAAGATTTTAGATAGAAATGTGAAGAACATCTTGATGGTCATAAAATCACTTTGAGGTAAACAAATGACATTTTTTAAATCAAAAGACTCAAGTGCTAAATGTAGAGCTTCTACAATAATAATTTATTTTCATTGCATAAAATCTGCATTTGATGGAATCGTGTGGGTCATTCAGAAATTTGACAGTTAAGACTAGAAGTATTTTCTTGTGGGAGTATAGGAATGCTATCAGAGAAGGAAATAAGGCACCTGCAGAATTCTGATAAAAGAAGTAGTATATATTGATGATTTTAAGCCTGTGGAAAAAGCTTGTCTAATCTATCTGAACAGCCACTAAAGCAGCTGAACTCATTATTGAAAGCTTGACCTATGTGCTGTAAAGCCTATTCAGTTCTCTATCTTTCAGGAATTTTTTTTAAAGGATTATGGATGTACTCTATATCACATGCTTCAGTCTCAGCATCACTGAGTTTTTGGTACAGTGATTATGACCAAAAGACCTAAACCAATAAAACTCAAGTGCAGTTTATCTCCTCCTATAATTCTTCAGAACAGTATAAAAAAAAAAAAATTACTTTCTTGACACTAATGACTCACTCACCATTTGTATTTGTTCCATCTACATTTGTTGTTACAACTGCTTGTGCATATTAGTTACATTAATGAACACGCAAATAATAATATCATCAGTATTATGATGTATGAAGCTGGGAAGTTTTCAGTTTAAAATATACTAGAGGTTGTTTCAGACAGGTCAAATTCTATCAGCCAGACATCATGTATTTATCTTTTTATTTATTTATCTTCTTAGGTATAAGCCTGTGGGAATGTAGTCAACCACAGATAGGATTGTGACATCCAGGTCTTATCTAGGGATCATATGAATTAAATTAAGACCTTTGGAATTACTATTTCAAGTCTAGAATCCCCTTGATTAAATACATTTCGATTTTATGTTTTGGATTACAATGTAAGAAATGTGATGTACAGCATCAGAACAGAGCTGAACAAAATTGGTTTTGAAAGGTTAAAATTTGACACTCCTGACCTCAAAGTGTTTTGTGTTACAATTTTTTTTTTTTTTTTTCCATTTCAAGCAATCTGGAATTTCTGTTGTGTTATTTTGGGCGCTGAACAGAGGAAAAAATGATAACCATGTCTGCACGCATAGTCATGTATTTTCACACATAAGTTGGAATATTGCTAAGGATGATGGCCGGAGTAGGAATAACAGTTTCTAGGTCAATGACAGATAAATTTCAATTGAAAATAACACTTCCATATGTTTTCTGTACTGTCAATGTGTATAGGGCATATCTTATTTTTTCTTTTTTTTGTTCTCCCTTTATTTCCACTTTGATTTCCAGAGCATCCACTACATTTGGAAGCACATACACAGAAATGCAATATGGATGTGTATGAAAGTTGATATAAATATTGAAAGCTGGTGCAATTAATATATATTATACCAGAAAAGTAGATTTATGATTGCTTGCTATTCTAGAAAAACACATTCTTTGCATCAGCAATATTCATACTTTCTTTCCATTCCAAGACTTTTTTCAAGGGCTTGTAGTGACAGGAAGGTGTAATTACAGTGGCAGAGGGTATGTTTAGATAAGGTTTTAGGAAGAAATTCCTTCTTGTGAGGGTGGTGAGGCACTGGAACAGATTGCCCAGAGAAGTTGTGGTTGCCTCATGCCTGGAGGTGTTGGAGGCAGATTGCTGGGACTTGGAACAACCTGGTCTGGTGGAAGGTGTCCCTGCCCATGGCAGGGGAGTTGGAATGAGATGGTGTTTAAATCCTTTTCAGCCGTAAACATCCTATGATCGTTGAAAGGTCATGTACTTGTCACAATGTATAAGGTTTTTAGTAACAGGAGAAAGCTGCCCTGCTTCAGTTTTAAAATAAAGCTTTTAACTATCATGTTTTGGTGCACATTTTCTGAATTTTGCTCTTTGTCTCACCAGATCCTGTGGAAATGAGAGCACAAGTTTAGCTGTCCCGATACCTGCACAGGAACCCTGTGCTGCTGTAAGACACTCAGAAGTGTTCAAGACAATTTGGAGGAAAAGCAGGTGGAGAGGTTGAGATCTGATAATTACGATTGTCACAGCCCAAAGTGGTATTAGCAGCTAAGTTATTTACTTAGCTATGGAGCTAAGTAAACAAGAGCTATGGCTCCTGTTTAAAAGCTCCAAATCCACTCTATCACTTACTTTCTTGGCTACTCTGAAAAGTAGCTGTAAATAGATTCTAATTAATCTAATTTAATTCAAACAGAAGCAGAGGATTCTTAAATATGATGTGATGTAGTGTAACCCAATTTTAATTAAAAGAAACATACTCTCATAGGTGATACTTAACCTGGCTTGAGGAGGGACAAAAGTGATAAAAATCAAAATTTGACCAGAACTCAAGAGGCTATGTGAGGGAAGCAGCAATAATATATGGCAATTTGAAATTCACAGGGCTGTTGCTCTGAACTATTCCAAAATCCTCAGCCTAAGGAGAGAAGCATTAGCTATTTCTGCTTGGAGTTTCTGGCTACTCTTGTAGACTCGGGACTCTGGTCTGATGTATTTCATTTAAACAGTCTGACTGGCATGTTTGAATTCTAAAATGCATGGCTTGGGTCTCCCAGTATCTCTGCCCCATTGTCACTCATCCACACATCCCCTCAGCATTTGATAGCATTCAGGCATCAAGCTTAACCCATTCATGGAGACAACAGATAGCAAACAAAGTCAGCACAGCAGAGAAACCTTATAGCAAGAGCCAATTTTAAAAGCACTTGGAGAGAGGTACTTAAAAAATACCCTTACAGTTCAAGCTGAGTATTTGGATTGGGCAGAGAGAGCTCTTTGCCCATTATTTTTCAATATATGACATCAATACGTGACATATGGTGTCAGTAGAAAACATCCTCTTATTTTAAAAGGAATCTGTTTCCATGATGTCATGGTTTGAGCCTGGCACAGAGCCAGTGCCCCCATGAAAATGCCTTACCTTGGTGTCTGCTGTGAGATGTGACCAGGAATAAGCAAAACAGGCTCTAACTTAAACATAAATAACACTTTATTACCTAAAACTACAGGAAAAAATAGGAAAGACTATAAGGAAAAGAAAAAAAAATTGAAAACCTTACAAAAACTACTTTTCCTCCTCCCCACTCCCTGACTTTCCCAATCTAATACATTCTCTCAAAACAACTGCTCAGCCTTGGCCCCACACGTTAGTATACTCAAACTGCAGTTTATGAAGAGGAAACGGAGTCTTTCTTGTTCTATAGGCTTCTCGTGGAGACACACTGAGACCCTCGTGTGCTTCCCTGTCACTCCGGCACCGCCCGGAAAGTCCATTTGCCGCTTGTGACACGTTCCTTCTATGCTCAGTGCTCTCACCACCGAGACATGGCCAGAGCTGCTTTTAGGGTGGTCTTTCAAGGATGCTTTGTCTCACTCCAAAAAGGCACAGTCTCTGCTTTTGGGACATCTGTCCCCCCCATATATTTCCAACCCCCTGGGGCCGGGGGGTCCTCACAAATGAACCCTCCTGGGTTTGAGGCACTGCCTCCCCCTAAATGCAGTCTGTGTCACAGGAACAACTGAGTCCATGGCTACAAGAAAAGTCCAGCTAAAAGGCCACTCCAAATCATCTCTCCCCATCCAATCATCTCCACAATCTCCGGGCCAAAGTCTTATCTCATTTCATCTCTCATCTCCCTTCTTATTCAGCTTCGAGGAGGATTAGCATTTTCGCAAGGCCCCAATCATGCAAGAAAGGGTTAAAAGTTTTCAGTCTCTGTCTGTCCTGGGAGATGATACTCCCACACATGCTGCTGCTGCGGCCGGCCGGGCTCTCTCTCTCTCTCCCCCCTTTCTCCTCCTGGCGGGCTGCCATCACATTCGGTGCCGCCGGCTCTCTCTCTCTCCGGGGGGGGGGGGGGGGGGGGGGGGAAGGGGCTGGCTGCCCGATATCTCGATGTCTCTTGGGGCTCCGCCACCCTTCCATCCTCGAAGCCCCCCCGAAGCCCCCTCAAGCCCATCTCTGTCCCGGCCCCAGGCCTCACCGCATGGCTGGCCCCTCCCCCGCCCAGCAGCAGCGGGCCGGGCGAGGGAGAGAGGTCTGAACTCCTCGGCCGCGGTGTCCAAAAAGAGGAAATGCCAGGGCAGTGCCCTGCTTTTAACCCCTGTGTATTCTCGGAGGTGTGTCCAAACCCCACTGGCTACACCAGGTGTCAGTATGAAACCCAAAACCTTCATTGGTTTGACCACAGCTTCCCAGAATTCTCACTCCTTCCGGGTCAACCCATGACACTCCACCCTTCACCTCCGAGAATACACTTTCTAAAATTATCAACAGGACTACAAAACACTTCTACACAACAATACCTTAGATTCACTATGACTATTCATCTACCTTAACTTAGTACATGCTTTCCTTATTCTTCTTGGTCTCATCTCACAGCTTTACCTCATCATTCTCCCGTGATTCGATTTCCCGGTCAGGGAACCAAAAAATGTCATGGTTTGAGCCTGGCACAGAGCCAGTGCCCCCATGAAAATGCCCCACCCTGGTGTCTGCTGTGAGATGTGACCAGGAATAAGCAAAACAGGCTCCAACTTAAACATAAATAACACTTTATTACCTAAAACTACAGGAAAAAATAGGAAAGACTATAAGGAAAAGAAAAAAAAATTGAAAACCTTACAAAAACCACTTTTCCTCCTCCCCACTCCCTGACTTTCCCAATCCAATACATTCTCTCAAAACAACTGCTCAGCCTTGGCCCCACACGTTAGTATACTCAAACTGCAGTTCATGAAGAGGAAACGGAGTCTTTCTTGTTCTATAGGCTTCTCGTAGAGACACACTGAGACCCTCGTGTGCTTCCCTGTCACTCCGGCACCGCCCGGAAAGTCCATTTGCCGCTTGTGACACGTTCCTTCCATGCTCAGTGCTCTCACCACCGAGACATGGCCAGAGCTGCTTTTAGGGTGGTCTTTCAAGGATGCCTTGTCTCACTCCAAAAAGGCACAGTCTCTGCTTTTGGGACAACTGTCCCCCCATATATTTCCAACCCCTGGGGCCGGGGGGTCCTCACAAATGAACCCTCCTGGGTTTGAGGCACTGCCTCCCCCTAAATGCAGTCTGTGTCACAGGAACAACTGAGTCCATGGCTACAAGAAAAGTCCAGCTAAAAGGCCACTCCAAATCATCTCTCCCCATCCAATCATCTCCACAATCTCCGGGCCAAAGTCTTATCTCATTTCATCTCTCATCTCCCTTCTTATTCAGCTTCGAGGAGGATTAGCATTTTCGCAAGGCCCCAATCATGCAAGAAAGGGTTAAAAGTTTTCAGTCTCTGTCTGTCCTGGGAGATGATACTCCCACACATGCTGCTGCTGCGGCCGGCCGGGCTCTCTCTCTCTCTCCCCCCTTTCTCCTCCTGGCGGGCTGCCATCACATTCGGTGCCGCCGGCTCTCTCTCTCTCCGGGGGGGGGGGGGGGGGGGGGGAAGGGGCTGGCTGCCCGATATCTCGATGTCTCTTGGGGCTCCGCCACCCTTCCATCCTCGAAGCCCCCCCGAAGCCCCCTCAAGCCCATCTCTGTCCCGGCCCCAGGCCTCACCGCATGGCTGGCCCCTCCCCCGCCCAGCAGCAGCGGGCCGGGCGAGGGAGAGAGGTCTGAACTCCTCGGCCGCGGTGTCCAAAAAGAGGAAATGCCAGGGCAGTGCCCTGCTTTTAACCCCTGTGTATTCTCGGAGGTGTGTCCAAACCCCACTGGCTACACCAGGTGTCAGTATGAAACCCAAAACCTTCATTGGTTTGACCACAGCTTCCCAGAATTCTCACTCCTTCCGGGTCAACCCATGACACATGAGTTCAGCTGGAAATTCACCTCTCTTTCCTTAGTCCCACTCATCCCATCTGTGCAAAGAAAGTGTACTGCTCTAGGGAACAGATGGAGTCAGTGGCTCTACTTTGTTGTGCTGTGGGCTCCACATTCTGGATTAGTCATGTTCCCTGAGCAGGGTACTTTTCTGCAGTGTAAGATAGCAAGGATTGTTATGTGAGTTCATTAGGTACTCAGCATAAAAGAAAAAAATGAAGTTCTGAGTGCTATTAATCAGGCTTCATTCTGGCCTATGAGGATTTCTCTTTCTGGACGCATTTGAAATTTCATAATATCTGCCTAAATGCTATACCGATGTTTGTGGTCATAATTTTCCTTAGTTTTGCTTTTTAATTATATATCTGCTCTGGAAAAACAAAGTCAACAACTGTTCTAATAATAAAAAATCCAACCCTTGCCATTTGACTTTAAAAATATTTGCAGTCTCAGAAAGCACAGTATTCAACAAGCAGTAATTAGTTTCAAGAGAGATTTGTGATCAAAAGAGTCTTTTTCAGCTTGTTGAAGCAAGATAGAGTCAAAAGTCATAGGAACAAATGCATAAGGAAAGCATGTGGATGCTATCACAGATGTAATATTCATCCCTTGGGGCAGTTGAAGTTTTTGTGAGAATTCTGCTATGAAACTTGATTGAAATTTGCTATTTAGAGGAGCCACAAAGGAAACATGAAAATATTTTCAAGAGTATGTGAGTCATCAGTACCTGTGTTCCAGTACTACTGTTGTCAAGAGAAGACTTAGCTTTCTTATTGCCACTGTCAAGTTGTTTTAAGATAAATTTCTACATCTTCTGAGTTTGGCTGAAGTATTAAATTTAAAACATTAACAAAAATATGTTTTCTTTGTGAAAAAAAAATGTATTTACTTTTTTCAGTGGAATAAGCTTGCACTTTTTTTTTTTTTTTTTTTTTAGAGCAGATGGCTTTATTTTTCTGTGAAATAAAATAAGGAACATGGGCTTTGCAAAAAGAGATCAGGGGCTCAGGGCATATGAAAGTTTTAGATCATCATGAGAAGTGAGAACACATAGCAAGGTCTTCTGTCTGTCCTCACTTCCTCAGACCAGATGCCCTCAAAGGCATTCGTTTTCTTGAATGTACAGATCCTTTTTGATAATGGTGGGTTAAGCAAGAAAAAAGGCTTTATTTAATAAATTTTTCTGGATTCTTATGACACGCACTTCTCAGCGTCACTTCAGAAATACTCATTAGCAAAACCTTCTTTTAAGGGTCAAGTCCTTATGTGGAGATGACATTCACCACTGTTGACACTTGTGTAAGCCATCCAAGAAGGTGACAGGCATTCCAATAATCTGTCAACACCTTACCTGTGGCAGCTACTCATGAGTTATATGTTCTTGAAACATAGGTCACGTTTTTCCAAAAGCAACTGTAATGTCAAATTCAAGTCACAGCTTTGATACAGATGTGTGCAGACATGCGTCTATTACACTAAACAGTGAAAAACAGAAATTGCAGAAAACAATAAGATGGCATTTAGAATGTGGTAGAGACCATGAACATGTTATTCTGTCTGCATACGTTTTTAACTGTATAGTAGCTGTAATACTTCAGTATTTGTGATTGAGTTGCTGTCATATTTGTAGTGCTGGTATTGGATGTGGCAACTAAGAGGAAGGTATAGGAAACACCTTTGGCACTTTAATTAAATTCTCTCTACTTTCAGTAAATAAGCATGCTATGCTTAGAAGCATCCTATCTTAAGCAGTCTATGTAGTTATGTATAAGTGATAGACAACGTGGGCTTTATTCCTGTGTCTGCAAAGACTGTTTTTATAGATTTAATTCTTTTTACCATTTTAGATGATATTGCTGTATCTCCTATGTTTATTTACTCTACCAGAATTGAAATATACCAGCTGATGAGTCAAACCTTGTGAACTGCAGTAATGAAAATTTGTTTATGTGCTGCTCAGTGCTCTGCTATACACCATAATACCACTTCTGGTCTCTTCAGCAGATATTTTGAGGGTTTGATTTTGAGACTCAAAATGAAATTTAGTAGAGTTACAGGTAATGTATTTATAATTATTTTTATTAAGTCAGTCCACTATATTTTGAAGGTATGAAAGAGTTTTACTTTTTAAAATTTTTTTTAGGTTTTTTCTAACATGTAAATTTTGGAACAGAGAATTTAGATGATGCAATTTGACAGCTGATATTTGACTGGTTTGCATTAATACTTTGTCCAAGCACTGCTTTTATTGCAGGTATTACCTCAAATTATTGACACTTCCATGAATCCTGACCAACTGTTACAGAGTGGCTAGCATCCTAACTGTGCAGCTCCTGGTTTCCAAAACAAGACATCTGGATGGAAAACACTGGATGTGAATTGATAATTAAGAAATAACTGCTGCAGAAATGTATGTGGGCTAGCTGGTAAGGGACAAAAGCATGGCAGGGATTGTTCTAATGGTTCTCTGCTATAAAAGGCCATGTTCCTTTGCCCAAAAGTATTCCCAAGCACTTTTAAAACTGTTGCTGAACTGCATGTATACTGCAGTGTATGGCCTGTCACTTTTCCACTTTTCATTGACTGCAATCCACTCTGTCAGACTATTACCCTTTTAAAAGCAACAAATTACATCATTTGTCAGTGCTTTCATGTAGTGCCTCATTTATTAATATCTCTGTTATCTGGACCTTTCTGATAGATGACAGGTTTTTTTTCACTACTGATTTTCAGACTTATATGTGCTACAAATTATTTTTTTTCATGATTTTCTCTTTCCTTATTGTTTTGGAGGTTTTTTGCCTTCCCCGCCCCCCCTTTATGTGACTGAGATGTGTTATGGCAAGCTTATTCTGTGACATCTGGTCTTTCTTTTGGTTTTTAGTACATAGTACTGCTTCAGTGTAGCCTTGTATTTTCCTCAAAGAAACACTGCTCAAAGGACTACTAAAGACTACTAAGACTACTAAAAAATGCTGTTTATGGAATTGCTTTTCAGGTACATTAATTTAACTGAGTGCACTATGGCCTGAGCAGTGTGGTGTTTCTCTTGTCAATGACTCCTTTTGGGTCCAGAAGTCCAAAGCAGCAGAGGTGTATTGAGGGAGCCTCTGGCTCGTCATAAACTCACAAGCCAAAGGAAAGTGGCCTCCATCTGCTGTTGCCCTGCTTCAGCTCAGGCCAGGCTTAGCACACTCCTGAGGTAGCACTGAATGAGCTGCTGGAGCAGATGGTCTGCTCTGCGCCCTGCTGGGTGTTGGGTTTATCCCGCAGAGCCCCGTGTGGATGGATGGCTCCCAGGCCTCAAGAACACCTTTCTGGAGAGAACTTGTGACCTTCCTTTGTTCCCAGTCAGCAGGGTGGTCCTGTGGTGGTGGCTGGGTGGCCACAGCTGTTGAGTTTCTGGCTGGCTTTACACTGCGTTATGTAACAATTCATTAATTCAGTCATTGTTGTGCTACATATTAATTACCATTATATAACAAACCATTCTGTGATTTATATTTTGTGGATAATGTACCTCCAGCTTTCTGGTGAGTTATGTATTTCTAAAGGCACTCTCAGGCCTTATGGACTTGGGGAAGTGGGTGATATTGTTGATGTAGAGATGGTCAGGAGCAGCAAGTGCCTGGCTGTAGGGCCAGGCCGCTCTTTGGGGTCCTGGTGGCATGGCCAGGCACCAGCACAAAGGTGTGAGGGTCAGGATCAGAGGAGACCCAGGGTGAGAGGCAGCCTGGATGGCCAGGCAGGAACACAGGGATGAGCAGGCTGCCTGGGGGTGGGGACTCGTCCCAGGCCCATGGATGTGCCTGTTTTGGCCTGAGTTGTCATTTGGGTAAGGTCTGAGTGTCCCTAACAAGATGCTACAGGGGAAGATGTGGCAGTCTGACAAAGTTATTCAGTATTAAAAGTACCTTACATAGTGCAGTTTCCTAATATATCAATTCATTCTAACAATTGTGAAGCATTTAAAAGTGACTGTAATGTGATTATTTGCCACCACAGTAACTAAGATAGTGTTAGTGAAAAATATTTCAATATAGCATTCGTAACAATCACATTGTGGTTGTCTGATTTCACAGTTTTTCAGATAATACAAATTCATGGAAAAATATAAAAGCTATGTGTAAATAAAAATTCAGATTAACTTCTTCCAAAATATTTTTTCTGCAGTGAGTTTTCCCTTTCTACATGTGCATTAGCTATGGGAACCTGGTGATCAATCAAAGGATGATCCATCCTACCCTTTAAAAAGTTGTAGAAAACACAATTGAATTAAATACAAGTTTCTGCCAGTTGCAGGAGAAATTGGATGAGTCTTGACTTGAATGAATTTCTTTATATGAATTTCTTATTGAAGGAATTCCTTAAGTTGCACTTGCTGCGGAGACCGATATTAGATAGGAATTATTTTTAATCTTGGAAGAAACTGTTAGCAATAATTGCAGGACGATTTGCCCCCTGTGGTATGAGAAGGACAAGGTTATAACTTCTCCTAAAGCTCTTAATTCCTCTTTAGATCAGTTTAAGGAGAATTATTCTCACTCTTAGGGAGAATGGTGTGTTGAACTGGAATTGGGTGGCAGAAACATTAAAAGAAACTGTTTTTAAATTTTGTGTGGTACTAAACACAGACTATCTGACAGGTGAGCATAGATGAATGACAAGTACTGCCTTAATCGATAATGAATGGTGGTGAATACAGAGCAGCTTATGCAAATGAAACTGTGGGCACAGGACTGGTGCATATTCCAGAAAGGAATGGATGGAGGACTTGTCCAAGTCAGAGGGAAGAAGTTGCACTGCCCAAGTGATGTATTCCCTGTTGGGTTTGTGTGTGCAGTATGGGCTTGATACGGGCAATTGGTCAAGTACAGACCTGACAGACAAAGCATGCATATTCTCCACGAAGAGCAGAGTGACGTGAAGCTTTTCGTGACAATGTAGTTTGGTATCATCAGGGCCATGTCCATATGAATGAGATAAAGAGGTACTGAGATTGCATGGATCTGGTTGATGGTATGAGCCCAAGAGGCATGTTTAATGATTTGTATAAAGAAAATTGTGTCTTAAAAGATTTCCAGACCAATTACAACAAAAATTAGCAAGCTAAGGACTTATTTCTGATTGGAAGATAGTGTAGTAGGATCTTGTTTGGAGACAAATCGAAAACTTAAGGTTTTTTCCCCCCACATTTTCAGAGACATACAACTTCTTCTATTGATCCATAGAGCTGAGTATTTGTTCAAGAATTAGCATCCCAATCCCTGTTGTCTCTTCCTCCTTACAACTGACAAAGAACAAGAAAAAGACTACTGCCTTTACTATGTCTCAATGTTGTCCCTAATATAAAACATTAAACATTCTGTTCCTAATTTTAATCCCCAAGTGGGTTGGAGATTACCCCAGCTCTTTTATTAGATCTTCAAACAGCAATTTTCATTAGTCTGTGGATCTCAGTCTAAACCCTGGTCTTTCTTTTGTGTTGCCTCAGAGGAGCAGAAGGTGCAGTTCTATAAAATAATGCAACTACTCCTAAATTAGAAAGGAAATCCTTTTTGTGGTGATGGATTCTTGAATTTAACAGTAGTTAGGTTCATAGTGCACTGAAAACATAGTTTTCCATGCTGAATAATATTGTCTCATGCTTATATTTCTCTTCTCATTTGCTTTAATTGTAAACACATCTGTGCAGAAATTAGGTTTTGCTGCTGAGCACTGTAGACTTATGATTCTTAACTAGGGATGTTAGATACTGTCCTACTGAAGTATCTACAATAAAACTTTAATTGCAACTGTTGTTCATAATACTTCTGACAGTTTGATCGTGTTAAAAGCTTAATAAGATTTGCTTGCACTGTGAAATTCTGGTTGAGAAGAAATCTGTTCAGTAGATTTGCAGTTAGTATGAATGCAGGGGTGGTAGTATTTAATTTAGTAACAGAACTAAATCCTTTTGTTTTCCTTCTGTTAACATGGTTCATGCTGAGCACAGTTAAGTGCACAATTTCAGTTTATTCCTTCTCCTCACCCTGACTGGGTTTGATAATTCACCTGCAATAAGAGTTTCAACAGGCTTTACCAGTCTAAACTCAGGGAGGCACATGACTGTGCACAGGTGTTTCTGGGGACTCAAATTTTGCTGCTCAGGAAATTACTTGGAGGGAAATTCTGTCAGAGCTTTGTTTTATCTAGAATTCATGATAACCTGATGAAGTTTACATAAGTGATGGGCTCCTTCAAATGGCTTTATCTGAGATCTACAGATACTGATACCTGTCTTTTGAAGGTACATGTATTGGTTACTGTAAATAAAGTGGTAGATGCTGTAATGCAATAAAAATACCTTGTTATAGACCTATCTCCAAATTTAATTCTGAGATATTTTACAAATTACTGTTGAGTTGTTAATATTTTCTTGTATGATATGTGTGAATGATATTTTTGTACGGTATATCAGAATTGTATGGTATATCATGATAATAGAAAAGATAGAATGATAATAGAAAAGATGTCTGTCAGACTGAAAAGAGAACATTTAGAAGTGAAAATTTTCAGTTAAATTGATACTATTGATAGCCTTCAGAATGTTCTTCGCTAGGCACCACATGCTTGTAACAGATTTTTCAGAATTGCATCCTTGAATACACCTTGGAAACAGTTCTAGTTGTGTTTAAAGTTAAGGAGATCTGTGACTTTTAGGTTTTCTTTTTTGTTGTTGTTGTCTATGGAACATCTAGTATTGAATTTTGCTTCACTATATTTCTGCCAAATGTCTCAAAATATTGCCCAGGTTGTTTTTTCTTTTGTAACTAGAAATTTGTAAATTTGGCATGGAGGAAAGGAGTATCTGCTTTTATATCTGTAGGGAAGGATTTTGTGTATGAATAAATGATAGAGGAAGAAAGATAAATTATAAATATACAAAAAATAAGCAGTCACTTGGTTCACCTATGATCTTTTGCTTTCCTCTTTATTCTTAGGTACTTCTTTCCTTGTATTTTGTGTCTACTGCCATGCAATCAGGGCATATTACTTAACCTTGCTGTGTAATCCCTGTGTGTCTGGGTTTTTGCATTATTATATTTATATCTATAGACATTGATGTCTCCAGAACAGGAGTCATGGGAGGAACAGGGGAGATCTGGATGCAGCTATTACTATGATTTTGTTTGTACTTATGAATACTTCAGTTTAAGGATAGTCATCTTCCTCCACAAATTAAGCTCTCAAGTCACTCAAGAAATACTTGTCGACTCTCCATTTGAATATTATACATTAATAGAACTATGTATTTAATTACTTCCCATTTCTTTGTTTTACATGAAAATTCTGCTTGTGAAAATGTGTATGCAGTTCTTAAGAGCCCCTTTAAAATCAGATTTGCTTGAATTACTGTTTTTCTTCTATTTTATATTCTGGTTTATGGCAATTCTGTGGTTTTGACCTTTATTAGCTTCCCTTGTGAACTTTCTTTCTCTGTATCCTAGCTAAGTCATAGCTCTCTGAAGTTTCACTTTAATATCTCTGTACCTGAAAACTCATTAATGTTTAATATTCATAGATGAAAAGTGAAATTTAATGTCTCCATGGATTCTAATATATATGAAACTGAAAATTTAATGTGTTTCCTTTTAGACTCTTCCACAGATCTGAGGAATTTAGAAGTTCAGATTTTTTTTCAGTATTGAAATATCCAGCTAAGAGAAGAGGGGGACTAATAATATTAATCCCTGTAATTGTAAGAGTCATCAGTAAAAAGTCAGTTTTTTAAAGAACAGCTACTTCGTGCTCGTAGCTGTCATAGTATAATTTTTCCTCTGTGTGTACATGGTATTAATGGCCCTGCTTGTAGAGAGAATTGGTCTTTTAGGGAGCCCTGGAGTTTGCCTTAGAGCCACTGAAGCTTAGCTGGGTATCATCTCTGCTGAGGAACATAAGGACACTGAGTTCAGCTAAGGTAGTGTGAAGGGAATAAAAGTGTTTTATGTTTATGCATAGAGACTTTGCAAAGGCAGAAGGGAGACTCTCTGAGCTCCCAGCCAGGCCTGGTGAAAGCCAGCCTGCAGGCAGACGAGAGCCTGCTGGGATGAAAGGCCAGGGTTAGCTGGTCCTGCAGCTGGGACCCAGCAGGAGGCTGCAGGAGGGTCTGCTGCCTGGAGTTTGCTGGGAGCTGGCCCTCACACAGGGGTCATCACAAGGCTCTGTCACACCCTGCTGCACCTCCTGTTCTCCAGGGGGAGAGTGTAGTGACATCTCCCTGGCTGCCATGCTTTCTGCAGCATTTAATGGCTCTTGGGCAGACTCCGGACGAATTCCTCGCTGCAATGCCACAGGACGGTCTGCAGTACAAGATGTTTGTATGTAGTAACTGACATTAGCATTCTCAAACTTTAAAGGTAATATCTGTAGGAGTTGTGTGTATCGACAAAAATTAGGATGACCATAATAATTTATGTAAACACAAATTTAAATACCTAGCTTTGGACATGGGATAGGTCCTAGTTCTTGAAAAACTGGACATCTTAATTAACTCAGGAAGTGAACTCACATTGAAAAAGAACCATTTTGCATTTTAAGGAGGACTTTTTCAAAATCTAAATAAGTAGCCCACAGCAAAAGTGTATATAGATATTCTTCCAAAAGAACTACTGTAATTAAATTTAATGCTCATCTTCATTGGTTGTTGTGGTTTTTTTAAAAAAGGATTTTATGTTTAAAAACTTTCTTCATAGCTCCTGACCTATCAATTTGGAGTCTATACAGTACAGGAGGGAGAAAAAATAAAGGTCAAATCTTTGAAGCTGCATTTGAGTTACAGTAGCTTACACTGCTCAGTGATGTGTAACCTTCATTTCCTACCAAAAGAGTGGGAGACGAGGAATTAGAAATTAAAACTCAGTGTATCAATCAAAGCTGTTCACCCTGCTTTAATATGCTTTTCACATTCTGGCTGTTGATAAAATTAGATTTGACTAATCACAGTACTCCTTTTAGTGAAATATACTGTGATTGGTTTTTTAATTGAAAACTATTGGCATAAAATGGAAAGGTTGTCTTAAATGGCATTAGACAGAGGAGATCATCAGTTTGTCCAATATCAACATTTTTGGTTCAAAGAAAAAAAAAAAGAGGTCATTGTTTGAATTTGAAACTCTCATAAGTCGTCCCTCCTTCTACTCTTGTTCATGGGGATGGATTTGTTTGCATATGTGAATTCTTTAAATACGCTCTCACTACTAGGGGAAAACCCAGCATTTATTCAGGCACAACCAGAAGTACAAGATGTGTTAGATCAAAATTGGTAGTAGTTTGGTAATCTTAAGTATATGAGTCCTGTTGAATTTCAGTGTCATTTTAGGTTTATAATATAATTTAATCTTGACTATCTTAATTATTTATAAACATTTCAGTCATTTGTCTACTTTAATTAAGAGAATTCACTGCTGCTTCGTAAAATAGTATTAGGTTGAATAGGAAATATGAAGTATTCATGAAGCACAACATGGGTATGCAAGGCTATTTTATTCTCAGACAGGGAAAAAGCATGTTACAGTAAATAACTTAATCTTACTTATTTTTAGGAAATGTAGCCTCCTGGTACTTGTCTTACTTCTTCATCCATTTATTAATCATGTTTCTTGTTGTTTGTTTGGAGGTTTTAATAAGCATTTTACACTTGCTCTTCTTAGCCTTATCCAATTACTAACAAAGTAATGCTGTTCTCAAAGTTTCATATATTTCAGGGTCAGCAACAAGAAGCTGAAAAAATAAGAACATTTAATCTAGGAGAGAAAATAATTTTCATGTCCATAAAAATGTAGCTGCTAGAAAGGAAATATGTTATTCTTGTCCCTGGTGAAAAGAACAAAGAAATGAAAGGCCTAAATTATGGAAAGTAACACAGGTTAGATGAAAGGGGAAATTTCCTAATTGCAAGAATAATGAAGTATTGAAGGAAATTGCCTTGAGTGCCTATGCAATCTCTGCTATTGGAAATCAGCAAGGGCAGATGTGATTTAGGCATACCCAGTCCAGATTTGAGGTGGGGTAAGATTATACCTCAAAGGAATTTAGATGCATTTTTATGATTCTGCAACTGATTGTTGAACTTCACAAAAAACATCCTTTGAATTTTCTGTAATAGTAATTTTATTTTGGTGTTATTAATTTACCTGTTCTTGCAATTGACTAGATTCATTGAAAGCTGAGCCAAATCTAATCTGGTTTAATTTGTTAAGCTATTTCTTGTATAATTTTGTTATTGTTCCATTGCTAGAAAGTAAGAGTGAAAAACTTTTACTCACATGAAGGGAGTATAATAAACAGTGCTATTTTGTAAAATCTCCCTCAATTTACTGAAATTTTAGAGTTACCTATAAAAAGGATGAGTGGGAGAACTCTTACAAAAAGGTAATGACTGGGGGACTGAGTATGTAAAAGGTATAGGGCTAAGTAAGATTGAGAAAGCATGATTAGACCTAAACAAAAAATAAAGTGAAAATCCAAAAAAACCCTAGAAACTAATAATAGTAGTAAAAAGAGGTATGGTTCAGACTGGAAAAAAAAATGCAATATACATGTAACCTGATTTTACATAGGGAAGTTTGTCTTTAGCTCAGAGCTTGGGAACTGTTTTAAGCAGACCAGTCTCAGACTTCCATGACCATCTGTGAACATGTAGAACTACCAAAAATTTTAGTTCCTTTAGGTGCAAACTTCATTATGCTGGAAGCACTAGGAAGACTGCCTTTGGTCTCAGTAAATCTGCATTGAGTTCACGCAAAGCACAGAAATTTTCATTCTTCCAAAGACTTTGCAAGAGGTCTTCTTATCAGCTTTGTGTTAAGATGACTGAACAAGAATGTAAACCTGTCAGTCATGTTTAATCAGCTTGTTTTCTGCAGCAGCCTGTGGACTTGGTTTGAAAATCTCTTAGACAATGGAAATTATTATCCAGTGCCCACATAAGAATTCTGAGAGATGGAGTAATAATGCATATGCTGCAGCATCAGAAAGCCTGCTGATAAGAGTGTTTTCTCCCATTTGTGCACATTAGCTTAAGGTCTTCCCTAAAGTCCAAGATGATAATTCTTTTCTAACATGGGTTCATTACTTTAGTTAACTAAACATCTTTCTTAAATCCAATGTAACAAAAACTGCCAATTAAAAAATTGGTTATTAATGCCAGAAGTTGAGTATTCTGCAAATTGGTGCCTATGGAACATGAATTTTGTTGTGGCATAGATCAGCAAGAAACATTAGAAATACTATTCAAAAAAATGAGCAGACAACTACATAAAATAAAAAGTCACTGTATTTGACCTGTATGCAGAGCTGTTTCACTGTATGGTCATGCTAATGTAGAGATTATAATTTAAAATTTTTTAAAATATTTGTTCAAAAATCTAGTCCTTTCCTTTTTGAACAATTAAAAAATTACTTCTGGAATGCTATTAACTTCTACATATACTTGGAGGTGTCAAATTAAGTTCTACCTTGTGTTGTAGTCAAAAATAAAGAATCATCTATCTCATTGCTATAGAAAATTATTTTTTGTAACAATTTTTTAAGTTGTGCTACAACATTCCAGATAGGAAATTTGGCTAAAGTTAGTTGCTGCATCTGACCTTTCTCTTACAATGTTTCTCCTATAGCAGAATGTAAAAAAAAAAAAAAAAAAAAAAAAAAAAAAAAAAAAACCAAAAAAAATAGCCATTTCTACTGCAAATATTGATCAGTAACAACAATTGGTAGATATCTTTTTTCTAGTATTACTGGGTCAGCTGGTTTCAGGTTTGCTGCAAAGCTGTTATCAGTTGTACCAGAGAGATTTGAACAATGTTCCAGTTATGTTGCAACTCATATTTTTAAAAGAGATGCACCAGAGGGGGGGAAAAAAAGAGAAAGTGCTTCTGAAATTATTCTTGTTACCTCATGGAGCAACACATAAGTTGAATTTTACTCATTAAGGGTAACTTAGCTGTAGTGAACATTCTTCACTGTTTTTAAAATAATTTTCCTGAGAATCTATTACTTTTATAATAAAGGAAATGCAAAGGCAAATTATATCAGAAGTTATCATAAGAACATAAGATTTTTAATCACCACTGAACAGATAAAGCAAAAAAATGGATTCCTGCTTAAAACACCTGACATTTGAATCCTGATAAAGCAATTTTTAAGTTAGTGCTGTAGCCAACACAAAACAGCATGACAGCAGAGTAAAAATATAGAGACATTTTTCTAAACTTCAGGAAAAATATGTATATGAAGAGTCTATTAAGAAAAAGCACTGTCATATCTTTTATTCAGCCTTTTAGAAAGTAAAAAATTACTAACAATGGGGTTTTTTCCATGAACATAGGGTTCTGTTTTGATTTTTGTGATTTGGTGGTGTGTTGGTTTTTGGTTTTGTTTTGGTTTTTTTAAGGAGACGAAGGCTGTTTGCATAAAAGAACATAGTTAAAATTTTCTGTTTCTATTTGCCATACAATTAAACACCTCAGAAATGTAGCATATAATAAGCTCTTTCAGGAGTCACTTGAGGCCGTTGTTTGTATTGTTCATCACAATGGTCTAAAAAATCTTTTTTGGTTCTAAACCAACCAATACTGGCAAAAATCCTGCTGAGTTTCTTCAAATCCTAGCAAAAATCCTGCTGAGTTTCTTCAAACCCCTTTCAGGTCTTTTGATGTTAAAAATAATTTCTGGAAAAGGTAGTTATTAAAAAAATGCAGCCTTAACATGATTTCAAGTATGGTGTTTAAACTCCCTGAAAATGAGTAGTCCAGTATGGATGCAGGCTGTTCTGCAAGCTGACCCTGTTGTGCTTCAAAAAGTCTTCAGTTGAAAAGGAAGACCTGGAGAAAGCAGTACATGGTCAGCATGGGCAGTTATGTATTCATTTAGGTCCATCATAAATGCTCATGTTACTTGAGTCTGGTTTCTTTTCCTTGAATTGGGAATTACACAAGTAAAAATAAAACAAGAAAATACAGGTTTAGGTGTTTTAGTTATTGAGCAAATCTATCAGCAGCTTAGGTCAGCAGGTAGAAAGAGATGGGAGTTGCATGGTCTGTGGAATATTTTTTTTATTGTTATTATTATTTTATTTTATTATCCTTTGAGTCTAGACTCTACCTCCTGTCCTACAGTCAGCTCAAATTGTGACATTTGGAAAGCCAGGGTTTGCTGCCAGACTTTGTGGGTCACCTTTGGCAATTCATGATGCTTCATATTCAACAGATACGGAGTACAACTCCTCTGGAGTTCCATGCTAGTGTTTTAACTTAATCTTTTTTGCTGCAGTTTTGTGACCTGAAATATATAACCATAGTTGCAGCAATAACAGCTTTTTTATACCTGTCTATAAAAGTCTCTGTAATGAAATGCCTGGGGAGCTTGGCATTTTCTAAATAACATTATTAACAGCTTTGATTTGGAATTGATGGCATGATGCTACTGGGTTGTCCATGATAGTCTAGAATCTACAAGCACAAAAAGTGTGATATAAGTGTCTTGAAAATAAAATAACCTCGAGTCATTCAGATGTCACAGACTAAATCAAGTGCTGCCCTTTTTTTGGTGTGCTGGGCTAATTATTTCTACTAATGTAAATGTCAGTGCAATGAACACTTATTTGCTGTGGCATAGCAAATAAGTGGCACAGGAAATCTGAGCATATGAAGAAATTCATCATGTCCTGAAGTCTCTATTATATGGCTTCAAGCCAAGGATATGAAAAGCAGTTCAGATTCACATTTTTTTAAGTGTTTTAAAAGTACATAAAAATGGAGTAAAAATAAAAATAAAACACAGTTTTATACAACAATGTATTTTGATTTTTTCATTCTTTTTGAAATATTCTAGATTTAGAGCGTTTACCACCTTTTCTTGATAGCAGATTGTAGTTCTCTACATTTTACTGGCCGACCTTGGCTTCATCATCGGTGCCTTTCTGATGGGCATCATTTTTGGCAGGAGTGGCTGCCCAGCAGGGGAGCAGGACCAAGGGGAGCTGTCTGTGGATGACATTGGGGCCTGGGCTCCCCCTTGTGCAGGGCAGCTGCTGCCCACCCCAAAGCGTGCCCCTGCAGGTGCTGCAGCCACCACTCCCCACCTAGAGGGACAGAATCCCAGAGGAGGACCCAGACAGGAAACATGTAACCTGGAGCTGCAAAACCGTCAGCTGGTATTGCTAGGCCGTGCAAAAATAATGCCTGCTCCTGCTATGTTTAGGGAATATTCATGGTGGATTCAAATTGCTACAGTGATACTTTCATTTTATGGTGATGGGAGCTTTACAGGCACTTAGGGCTGTGTTGTACCTGTTCCCTGTGTGTGGTACCTATACACAGATCTCAGTTCAGATATGGGGCCTTTTTTGTTTTTTAGTCTAACATTGAAGAGATACAGGAAAGAAGAGCCACACAGGCAGTGTTCAGAGCTTAAACATAAAAAGGTGTGGAGATGAGATAGTGTGATATTTGGGGTTTACACCTTTTCCATTGATCAGGTGCCTTACATCAGCACATTATTAGGGGAAATAATATTTTTGTTTTCATCATTAGCATCCTGACCCATTCACTGCACTGGAATGGATTTTGCTTGAGTGCTTGACTTCAGATTTGGCTGCCATAGTGCTAAGATTTCACTTTGATGATGTGATAAAATGTACCATAATCAGGAAAAGGGGAAATCTTTCAAAATAAATTTTTCTCATTACTCTTCCAACTGCTGGGGACAAAGCTTCATGAGAATGTCTGTCTTAATATACTTTTGATAATACCAGAAGAGAAGTTTGGTAGATGAACATATTGTCATTTTGCACTGATGTATAATGAACATATGGTCTTACACCCAGTGACGCCATTCAATAAAAAGTTTTGCTTAATTTTATTTTGATGAAGGAAGGATTTTAATTGCTCAGTGAGTTCTGGTTTTCATTATTGTCTTTTTTTGATCAGAGTAGTTGATCAAAAAAAGTTCTACTGTGTTAGAACGGTACAAAACAAGTAGTGAATTATGTGTTTTACACAACACTGTTTACAAACACTATACATAAGCTCTTATTCCAAGAACAAAGAGGAATCAAACAGTGGTTATTTTTATGCTTCTCCTGAAATGTCCCCAAAGGTGTCTAAGTACTTCTTCACCGCCTTTATTTCCCATGTGTATCTTTTCCTGAGTGTGAAGAAGTGCCTATGTCTAAATAAGATTATTTCTTAAAATTCATTAAACAATTGGAAGTGGTTATGCTGATCGTTATATGATGTTTTGTTAGTGCAGTATTCAATTATATGTTGGTGTTTAGTAAAATATCCCTAGAGCTAGTGAGCAAATCTTCAGGCTCAAAGTAAATCTGTAATTTCTGTAATATCTTTTTTTTTTAAAAAGGTGCAGCATTTCCTTTGATATATCCTCTTCCCTTGCCTGAGTCCCCTCTAATTGTCTGCCTCCACAGAGTGAAATTAAAAATAAATGAATTATTCAAAGAAGGCACTTGTTTCTTAGTTCAAGCTTTCAAATGTCAAAGTAGAGAAGCTTTTTTTCCCTCTCTGAGGGATCTAATAGTATGTGAGTGAGTTTTTGGTAATAGCTCTATTTTTTGTGCTTATCATATTCTCTGTAATTGAACCAGATGTTAAGTCTTCTCTGGAGGAGAAGAGTCTTCTCAGTTTATGTAGTACCGTATCAGTCTTGCATCCCAAAAGATTTGAGGTTAATGTGAAAATGAAATAGTAAGGCAGATGCTGTATGTAATGTTCCTGTAGGTGGGTAATCTCTTTTGGACTGAAACACTTAAAAACGTGTAACTCAGAGGCACATACTACATGTAACAAATGGTTGGATGATAAATTGTTGTAGGATTTTTTTGACAGTCAGTCAAAATCCAGCACTTTGTATGCAATGGGATGTTTGCTGTTGTAGTAGTTCTGCAATGATGAAAATGGTTCATGAGGTCAAGGCTAAGGGCTGTGGGGACAGACTGCACTATTTGTGGGTGATGTACAGAAATGTTTTGGAGGGGAAAACCCTGAGTATGTTTCAGCTGCTTAGCTGAGCTGGTTTCTCACCCATATGTATTGATAAGTCAATAAAGAATATGTGTAAGCTTTACTTTTGTGTTAGGATGAGGTACTGGGGAGAAGTGGGGCAGGTGTGCCTGACTCTTCTCTTTTCTTGTATCTTGGTTTCCACCAGAAAGAAGCCTGACTTCATGTGTAGGAAGGAACCATAATGTTCTGAAGTCATGCTTTCCATTTCTAAGGCCCTTATGTATACCAAAAGACTACTAGTGCTTTTACAGGCACACGTAGAACTAACACCTCACATTATCCATGAAGTGTTGCTGCCATTTAATTACATAAAAACCCAGGATATGTAAATAGCAAATGTGTATTTCCAGAATACCATGTCTCCTATGATGTATGGTTCAGTAATTTGCCTACACAGAGATGATAGTCCTTCATAAATTCCTTGATAATTTTTTTCTTTCATGGATTGGAACCCAACCTGATTTGGTTATTTGTTTAAACACCTGAACATGTTTTTGTGCTGAATTTGTTATGCATTTTATAATTTTGATCTGTTTATACATTACTCATAAAATGAAGAACTTCTTTTGTTGCCTTCTTTAGCATTTGTACCAATGTGTTGTGGTTAATTTTATTTCACTTGAGTCGATCAGTTTGTGGTTAAATATGTGTTGAACAGAAATTCAGAATCCAGATTTTTTGACACACTCCATCTTTTGTTGTCATATTCACCAGCTCAGAACTTGTCATTTTCAGATGGGATGTGGAGTTGTATGGGTTTTCTTGTATGCATTTTTTCAAGTAGCAACACTTGGTGGTTGTTATTATCCAGCCATTAAACCAGAGAGTCAGCCTGTGTATAACTAAACCAGACCTGCTTCTAGTTTGATGCAAAACACTTTAAATTGTCAAGGCAGCAAAATGGATGGAGAACTGAGGAAGAAAAAGTATGTAGGGAGAAGACAAATGCTAGAGTTATTTTTCTTTTTTTTTTTTTTCTTCTTCCATAGCTAGAAATTCTTTAGAAGTGGGAGCTCTTCCAGTCATTATCATTTGGGTAGAAGAGGCATGCAAGCATACTTAGAGTTCTACAATGGAGCCTTTTAGCAGTTTTAAAAAATTCCAGAAACTGTGTTTTAAGTTCTTTCAAAATGTGATTTGTTTACCCTTAGGTAGAAGTGAAATGCTCAAGTTCTTTTGTATCCTGTTAAACAATATAGCAACTTGGAAAAAAAGGGAAAAAACATCCTTCAGTTGCAGACAAGGGAGATGTTTAGTTAAGGGACCGAAGGCAGTTCAGAATTTTTCAGAGCTAAAGAACTTAGCTTCTTGCCAAAACTCTTGCTCTTCCCAGAGAGTTTGTCTGTGCAGCTTAGCATCCCTTCCTGAGCCCTGTTTCATGCCCACTGCACAGGTGAAACTACTGTGGACAGAGTGAATTTTGTGAAGTCCAGTCCCTGTAGGGGTCACAGCACTCAGATTGAGGCAGTGCTGTCTGAATGCTGGTTTTACCAAGTGACACACGAGGGCATTCTATTGACTTCCCCCTACACTGAAAGGATGTTAGAGCTGAAAATTTGCTATGGTACAATGTGAGGGAGTTAAGGGATTTATTAAAAAGAAATCCCAGCAATCCAAACAATACTCTCAAGTAGTTAAACCAGAACGTCTAATGGTTTACAAATACAATGGTTTGTTTCCTGTTTCCTCTTAGGGCAATGTTATTGTTCCAAAATATGAGCCACAGCAAGACTTCCCTTAGTTTTTGTCTATCATATGATATTCGGATTTATACTTATCCTTTTGCTAGATTAATTTTAGTGGATATATTTATTTAACTATATTATGCTTGCAAGAGTCTCCTGGTACATTAGACTTGTAAATGCTATCAGGTAAAGTAGTTACGTGTAATTAATATTTTTAAAGAGTAATGGCATCAAAATGCAAATAGATAACAGGAAACCAGCCGTAAACTCTATCCTCAGCTTTCTTTCAGTGTCCTGCAAACTTACCATTTAAATAACTACTTTCAGGTAAAGAAGCTAGCACAGGAATAAAAGGTCACAAAAGTAAACTTTATCCTGCTTTTGATAGTTGAAATTGTTGTTCATTTTTGGTTCCAAGTGATTCACACCAGCTGTGCCCATACTGAGAAGGGTACAAGTTTAATTGAAGTGAATCTGTCTGGGTCTGACTTTAATGAACCAGTTACTGTTTCAGAGTAGATTATTTCTGAAATTTGTGATTAAGAATCATGATTAATGCTGTTGCAGCCTGTGTTCTACCTTATGCTTCTGACTTTAGAACCCAAGAAATTTCATATTGCTATTAGAACATTAGCCTTGTTTGAACTCAAAAATTATTGTCATTAATGATTTCATTTAAATAACAAGAAAGGTTAGATTTTTTGATAACCTGACATGTTCTTATCAGGGTGTAATAAGTTTTTCAGTTCTTTTATGTGTGAACCTCTGACTTTTATCATATTTAAATATGTCCACAGTAGTTTCTTGGAATATGTCTGCAGAAGTGATAATAGAAGAATAAACAAACCAGATTGCAGTTTGGCATTATGTAATATAAGTTACCTTTAATACTAAAACTTAAACATGTAGGCCATACTAGCCAAGTGTGATGGATTTTCCTCAGTATTTCAGGGGTTTGTAGGAGAGCACTGAGCTCATGGCACTTTGCCCTGAATATCCAGCATTCTCAGCTGACCCAAAGCAGATATTTTCAGCATAAATCTTTGTCAGCCAGGACTTCTAGCATCCTTTGCTTGAAGGTAACCAGTCATGCCTGGCATTCCTAACTTCTTACTTACGAATCCAAAAGCCTTTGAAATCCAGTTTAAGGATCGCTCAGCAACCAGATCTGCATCATGTAGCTTGGCAAATATTTGTCTGTCCTAGAAAAAAGAAACCCTAACTGAGCACGCTGGGACAATCTCACTTGGAGTCAGTGAGTGCTGCCCAGTTCTGTGCAGCCAGTGGTGTAAAATCAGTAAGAGAGTACGGGTGAGTCCAGTGTTTATTGGGTTTAGACTTCACAGATGAAAGGCAACGCTTCAGTGTTAGACAGGCATGAGATTTTTGTAGGGCTTTCAGTGTTTCCTAGTAGAAGGCTGATCACATCTTGTGTCCCTGGAACTGCTGTTCAAGTGTGTTTTCTCATAACTTTGAGAACATTTCTAGCATGCATTTCATACATGCCTTTTGTTCTGGACAACTTACTGATTTAAACCTGTAATTAGCAGAGCTAGAGTTTTCATGTTATTCTTATTAGCAACAAATCTACATTTCATGTACTTGTAATTGTACTTTTTGATTCTTCATTTTCATAAAAATACTGGTTTTTAGCAAAAATAATCAAGAGAGCTCTAGGAACTCCAGGGAGAGCTCTAGGAAGACAATCTTGCTTAGAAGCTAAAAGCAGTTTTTATCTTTACCCAAGAATTTGGAGTTTGGAAAGGAGAAGTCAGCTTACCAACTACCCATTGTATGGGACTTGCTTTTCTGGGTATTCAGTGGGATTGTGTTTTGGGGTATTTTTCCCCTTACTGCTTATTGTGAAGATCTACAGGATTTGAAGGTGCTTTGAGAATTTCTTTGCTCTGGGCCTTTGATGCAGTCCTTCGATCTTGTGTGAATAACAGTAACTTTGTAGCAGCCATTAAAAAAAAAAACCTAGCAAAAGTAAAAGGAGAACATTGTAAAGTGCAGAGTAACTACAACTCCAATCTTGTACAAGCGATGCTTTAAAGAAAAAAATCCAAGTCCTTCATGTGTTGGAGGATAAGGCATTTTTGAAACCTGTTCAGTTTGAGTGGTCTGTTTAATCTCCATGAGCTTCTTGCCAAGCAGTCATATTGGAACACTGCTGAAAAGAGAAATGTTAAGCTACAGACGTTTGATATACTTCAAATAATTTTTTGACAAGAGCTAAATTTGCTGTGTGTTCTCACAGTATTTAGAAAAATAACTTCATTTATCACAGTAAAGTTTCAGTATTTGCATTGAATAAACTGAGTATGGCTACTGCCATATTATGAGGGTTCCTCTGTAATAACGTGAACCACTTATGTATGTATATATTTATTTGTTTGTTTATTTACTCTTTTCACAGACACTTCCTTTGGGGCTGGGAGATGGACAGCTCTTTACCTGGACTGATGGCTTGAAAAGGAAGGACTGGCATGATTATGAAAGCATTCAAAAAGATGCTATGCGTTCAGGTATACATGAGTTCAGAACAAATTGAAGTGGCTTGTTTACTCATTCTTTCTCTCACTGTTTGTTCTTTGAGTCCTAGAGGAGGCATTCCTAACAGCTTTTTTTTGATTGCAGCACTGTCACAAGGTCATCATGTTCTGAATTAAGAGGTCAGACCAAGCACAAATAGCTTATCTCTGAAGGTAGCCAAGTGACAATGTGTTCCCTGCTAGTAACTATATAATGATTGTACAGCCAGCAAAAATGTTATCAACAAATTATTTTCCCTGTTGAAGTCAGTTTTCAGACTTTGACCAGAGTGTTGGTTTGCAAAAGGACATGTTACAAATAAAGCCAAATCATCCTTAAGTCAATGAACAAAACCCGAGTTGAATACCTGTAGCTGCCAAGAACCTTTGACACTTCTACCAGTCGATCCTTTAGTCTTGTTAAGCAACTTCATCTCATTCTGACAGTCTACAATTATTTGAAAATGGGAGAAAATTGTGTTTGCAAATAGACTGAAGGACACTTTGTTACATTGAGTAACGTAATTTTAATGTACCTTCACATGCTGTATCCCATGCACGCAGAGAGTATGGTTTGTGCTCCTCTTTCTGTCATCAGAGCATGTTCAGATTTGAACTCTTCTTTTACAACATAATATACAACTATTCAACATAAGATGAATTAAATTAGAAGGAAGGAAGAGAAACAGCAGTTGAATTACGCCTTAATCAGTGTTTGAAAGTCATTATTTTACAAAGGCCAATCTACTATTGTAAAAGAAATTATGCTGTCTTGATCCCACTGTCTTGAGACAGCCAAAACCTCCCCCAAAATATCTCTATAACTGAATCTCGTTGACAGATTGGTTGGTAAGTACTTAATTTTACAGGAGCCTGAGCTAGTAAAATATTGCAAGTGTATGTTAATTTTTAAGCTATTTTTCTCTTTCGCTTTTGAATCTTGATCACTAACTAAAG
Source organism: Zonotrichia leucophrys gambelii (assembly GCF_028769735.1). Taxonomy (NCBI): domain Eukaryota; kingdom Metazoa; phylum Chordata; class Aves; order Passeriformes; family Passerellidae; genus Zonotrichia; species Zonotrichia leucophrys. Next base: position 18,232,315 of record NC_088173.1, on the reverse strand, counting down.
AAATTATCCTTTCCTCCCACATGTGTTTAGGAGGTAAAAAAGGTAGGGAGGAGAAGCAAATTATTCTTGGCAATTTGGTAGTTGTCAGATCAGTACTTGCTGTGTTCCAAATTGCTACATGTGAAATGACAAATATGTAAGAGAGAATGTACAAAGTAAAAGCAGCATGTATGGGAATATCATTGCTGGTTGGAATGGACGTGCATGGATGCTTTGGCAATGTGCTTTAATTTCTAAATATGTAATGTGGACCCCATATTTTTTGGACAATAACAGTAATACTTATGATTGTCTGATGGCTAGCTTAAGGTGTTGCCAGTGTAATGCAAGCCATTGCATGGTGTTGGCTGAGAAACTAAAAAAACGGTATGTAGCTTTGTAATTCCCAGTCCTAAACCTAACATGACTGTAGTAGCATGTGAATATTAAGATATTCTGACTTATTTACATTTTTTTATTTTACCATTTGTTGAGTTTGATATTTGAGAGCTATCTTTTAAATAATTTATATTTGTCATAATTATTCAATAGATTGAAATACCTTTTAATGCTCTTTTCTTTGAAAATCACAATATGGTAATAGAAATGCAAAGCTAGAGCATCTCAGTGCACTCTTTTGGGACGTACTATGTAATTTTTCTTCCTAATGACATTAGCTGAAATTATTAGATGAAACAGTTACTATTAATTAATAAAATAGTTTTAAGTATTAAGTAAATAGTTTTAGGTTTAAGTATTAAGTAAATAGTTAACTATTAGTTAAAAATCTATCTGAAGATATGGTGTGAAAGGGCTTCTCAGGACATTTCAGGAAAGGCAGTCAATGCTTGTTGTACAGAAAAGAAGAAAGGAGTGAAGTATTTTTTTAATTCAGTCTAGCTGTTTATCTGTAAAGTTTATGATTTCCGAAGCACTGAGAATGTGAATTTCATAATTTCTATTTATGGAGAGGTACTAATTTCTTCATGACTGCTACTGTTTCATGGACAAATATTTTGATCCCTCCCCATTCCACAATTAAAACCCATGTTTCTGAATTTGGTCTTCCCTCTTGACGTCAGGAGTAAACCGTTTTGCAAGACGTGCAGAAGAAAAAGGTATTATTTCTGTTTATTTTAAGTGTTTGTTAGTTCACGTTTTGTTAGCGTGGTGGTACTAATTGGGAAGGTACTTGAGGGGAAAGATGGAGAGGAAGGCTGTACACATAGCAAGAACTTAATTTAAAAGCACTTTTGGAAGTCTTTGTAAAGACTTACAAACCAGTTCTAACAATATTAGTTGGTTAATCTTGGTAGAAAAATTCAAGATGACAGGGAAATGCTGTTGTGTTGCAGAAGGACTAATTGTTACACTGTTGGTGGGACAGGGAAGTTACCTATTTAGTTGCCAGTTATCCAAGCCCTGATATATGCAATGTCAGAAATTCCTTTCCTATATAATGACTCAAATATATTTCTTATAATCTTATCAGTACAGAATAGATGTAGTGAAATGAAAATTAAGTGATTCCATCAACCCAATCACTTCCATTCTTCTCTGAATATTACTCTGTCATTAGCTCAAAACCAGTGACTGAAATATAGCAAAAGAAAAGCAAAAGTTAACCTTAAAAAAAAGAGTAATTCTTGAAACAGTTGTGATAGATACATCGGAAGGAAGGAAAAGAAAGAAGTTTAATTGCTTCCATTTTCTGAAGTGAGCCATTAAGTCAGTCAGGTATTACAATGGAGTGGGAGGGAACAAAATAAGCTAATCAGAGAAACTGACTTTATTGGAGTTTATAAGTCATGCCAGCTTTTTGACAAGAAATCAGAATTTAAAATAAGACCCAAGACCTGTTTCTATTAATTTCTTTTCCTGTGGGAATACGACTGATGACATGCCTTGATGAATAATATGCTTAATTTGCATTAAAAATATGAGAACTGTAAACAAATGCAAATCCTACATCTGTCAGTTTTTGTTTTGGTGAGTAATAAACAATGTCTTCTGTATATCAGAAGAATGATCTTGCTTTGGGTTAGAGTGGTGCATGAGCGCAGCCTGTGTAGCAATGACCCAGGTAGCTCCTGGGGTGTGTGTTAGCCCAGCTACAGCAGTGCCTGCTGGATCAGGGCACTGGGAATCTCCTGTGTCTCTACAGAGGGCAGAGATCCTGCGTGCTGAGCTTTGCCATGAATCAGTTACTGTAGTTGACATTTCTTTGTTTTATCAGAGACTTACCTACTTCAGTTGTATAGGGAGGACTTTAGGGACATTGCCACCAAGATGTCATTTCAGGGTCATGGAAGCTGCTGTGTCTGATAGGTCTGGTTTTCCATGGTTTCTGTGCAGAACTAGGAATCTGAGATCCCTCAGTGCTCCCATGAGGGATGAGAGTCACAGGAGAGAGCCATGAAAGCCTAAGCTATTCAGAAGCATCCATGAGAAGACATGATGTTAGTTTCACTTCTATCTTTATGTCCTGGGTAGTGAGAATGAAAGTCCTCAAGAATCAGTCTATGTCATGGTTCCTCCATTTCTGAAAGTTATTTCATCTGTTTCGCTCAAGAAATTCTCAGCTTTATCACCAATTATGAGTAGTAGCAGTAATGATGAATTACAGCTCTTCTCAGGCAAGAGGAGGGATTCATATGTGTGATTCCTGGGCTTTTAAAGAAGTGCAGATTGAATGTTTATGTTCAAATATGGTGCTGTTTCTGATCATGACAATTTGTTTCTAACTACTAGTGATAATTTTTCCAATGTAAAGTGCTACAAAAGAGTAACAGATTAAAGAGCAAAAGGGAAAAAAATAGGGTTTTATTCCTGAAAGCATGCAATCAATTCTATCAGTGATATTAATAGCTGATAAGATGTACTTAGAAAGACTATAAACTGCAAGTGGGTTTTGTTTTCAGTTTTTATTCTTTAAATACAGTCTTTGATTTTTTCCTTTATAATGCTTTGGAGGTATTTTTGTCTGATTGCATGTGTATACTGAAATGATTACATTCTATGAGGTGGACTGAAAATTTAGTGTAATAAACTAATTTCTGAGGGAATGTAATATATAAGAAGCTATGTTAATATAAATAAAAACCTTTTTCTTCAAAAGGAATGAGCTAAGGAATAGAGTAAGTGGCTGTCAATATTTTTATGTTTGTCTGTTATACCATTTTGGCTTGTCTGCTTATAAGATCTCGAAGGAAAAAACCTTTTAGAAAGTACTCCCTTCTATTTAGAAAGCTTGTGTCTATTCCACCAGTTACTGAACCATTTGCAGTCTTTGTTCCTCCTATTTGTACATTTGAATAGCATGTGGAAGCTTTGTGGGGAGGGAAGGAATGAAGGCTGTAATTCTTTCGTGTATTCAGTATTGTCTTTACCTTTCTGCTTCTTCAAAATGTTACCTTGACTGGGAAAAGAGGATTTTAAAGATCTTGACCTTTCCGTACCTCAGTGCAGGCCTTTCATAGAGATTAGTTCTATAAACAAACAGACAGTATGTTCTATAGTTCAACAAACATTCTTACAGATTAGTTTTATAAACAAGCTAAGCAGAGATGTTGAAAAATAAGTGACCTGTACATGTTTGGGATGACAGTGAAAATAGATTGGAGCTCTGTATTCTTGGCATAGAATGTCAGAAGGCAAAAGACATGATGACCATCGTACAGCAATAGCGGGTCGGGAGAAGCTGAATTATGACTTCAGTGTCGCTTAAATTGTTCACTGATGATCCTTTTCCATCACTTCTGCTCAAATATTTGGTTAACCAGTATAAAAATTTTGAATAATGCCCATTCTTAAATTCTAAAGAACTTTTCAGGCCTAGTTCCAGAGTGTTTCTAGAATATATGAGGCAGAATGATACAGAAAGCAACATTAATTGCAATTTCCTATTTGGTATGAAAAATTAGCTCTGTGATACTTATATAGATACATGTAATAAAATTTGTGCAAGAAAATAAATGTATACTAAAATACTGATTTACTTACGCCATATTTCATATGGAATTATGCGCTGGAATTTTTTCAGCATTATATATTAAACAAGTTTACTAGATTTAATTTAGGTCTTTGAACTTGCAATTCCTTTAGAAAGAATTTGAGAATTTGCAGTATAATTGGAACTGTAGTGGTAGCCAAGGTTTCAACAAACAGCCATAACTTAATTGTTCATAGCATTAATCATGAATATGCTTCATGCAGTTTACGATGTATTGTTTGTAAAAGAGAAAAATGTTGGTCAGTTTATCTTAATGCAAGTCTAACATGATTAAAAAATTCTGAACAGTTAATCATGGCTTGTCAAGGAGACAGCACATAAAGGATGTATAGTATGAAAGATGGATGCAATCTTCTGCAGTTACATAAAGTGTTTCACATATTAAAATGCATTTGCTCCATAAATAAAGTGCTGCAGACTGTGATCTGATTCTACCACTCTTAATGGTCTGGATGTCCTGTTGAAAACAGTGAGATCAGCCTTTAGCTGGGTGCCAAGCATGATTAAACTATTATACTCTAAAATACTGATTTGGAAAGAAAAATGGGTTTTTTTCAGTAGAGCCTTCTTTAAAAGTTTAAACCCTGATAGCTAGGAAATGCAGTTTGGTGTTTTGGTTTTTTGTCACAAGGCCTTAAGGTTTTCTGTGGGTATTATAGACTGACTTCCCCAGTTAGTGAAATGGCATATCACAGTATTATTTAAGCAGTAGCTTGGGCACACATTTTCGCTGGATCTCAAGTTACAACTTACAACAGTTACATTGCAGAAGAAGCTGGGAAGTATAAGGCTGCAGTTGTATAGAATTTGCCGCTGTCAGAAAACTGTGCACGTGATAGAATTAACTCTTGCCACTTAAAATCTCTGAATAAAAACAATTTATAGGAAGCTGTAAGTCAGAGCCAAGCTTCTATTTTAAAGCACAAAGTCTCTGTTGCCTTGGCCAGATATGAGGCCCTTTTTGTGGTTGAAGTAAATGTGGTTCTTTCCCTGTTCTTCCCTGTCCCTGCCCCCTGCCACACACACACTTTGGAAACTCAGTTAAACAATTTAAATGTAATTGGAAAGCTAAGTTTTAAGACCTACCAGGGTGACCAAAGAGAGTGAAGCAGAGTTGATAATATGACTCTTGTTATTTAGAACACTGAAAATTATCTTCTGCATGCTTTTCTGTGCTGGGACTGGGCATGTTGATTTTTACCTTGATTGGCAGGAAGAAAATTGTGTTTCCAGAAACTTGGTGAGAGCTATCTATTGCCTCTCACTGTATCAGTGATTCATGTTCTGGAATGAAACTAGTATCCAGAATTCAAGAAGTGCTGTCCTAGAAAAATTATTAAAGTTACTAGGTTGTTGTCTTTTGCTGTATTTTTATCTGTGTGGGGATATGTGGTTTCAAATCCTTAACAAACCAAAGTTTACTCTCTAGTAGCTTCTCCTATTGTATTTGAATGTTGATCTGAGTGCTCACACAATTTTAGAAAGAAACAAGCCAAAACAAATATACAATTTAAAGAAAAGAAGCAGCAGATGCCATCTGCTTCTGATAGTCCAAATACAGTATTTCCTGCTCTGTATAGCAGTGAAGACCTGTCTTCAGGGACTTAAATCAGTATTAGTGCTCAGGAGGTGATACTGGTTAATGTATTTAATGGGTAATACTTGGGGATTTAACAGAGTTGCTGTCTTTAAAAAAAAGGAAACATGACTTGATAAATTTTGTGTTTGGGTTTTTTTTGGGAGGGAGGGTATGAGAGGGCCTCTCAGCTAAAACGGACCTTTTAATTTGGCATTTGAGAATGCCAAATGATGGTTCTAGAATGATGGTTCATTTTTTGGCCGTTAGGCATCTTTCTCTTTGTGCTTAAACATTTTCAGGGCTATCTAAATAATATTTAGTAGGAGTTCCATGTAGATACTTGGCTGGTTTGGTTTTATGTTTGGTTGTTTTTTTAAAGAGAAGTTTTGTAGTAATTCTGGAGAAGGGATTTTTATCTGCCTAGTCTTGAAAAACATAGGGCTCATTTGCAGAGAGAGTTAGGAACAACCAAACAGCTTAGAGACCTTCAGGGTAGACCTGTCTGTGTAGAAAGATGAGGAGAGCTCTACAGACCATCTAAATTGATTCTATTAACTCTTGTGATGGGTGTAAAAATGATCAAGTTTGTCAGTTCACGGCAATTATTGCTTGATTCAGTGGAACAAAGAACCGTTGCTTAGTTTGCTGTGAAAACTCAAATACAGAGAAGTAGACGTGGTTACATTCACAAAAACATTTTTGGAATTTTGTTTTTAGCCTTTTGGTCTTCAAGAAGTCAAGATGCTTGGGATTCCTGAAAAAAAAAAGCCAAACCAACCCAATAAATAGTGCCTGTGTTCCTGTCATAGCTTCTTTCTTTCTTTTGAGGATATGAATTAAGCCTGCAAGTACAAAAGTCTAGAATAGTTATCTCAATACAGTTTATGACTGAAATATGTGTAAGGTGACTTTCTTTCTTTTCCTTCCTGTTTTCATTAAATAAGCTGACAGAGGAAAATTATTGGACTGGTGAAACCATTTGTCTGACATCCAGTGAATATATGTGAAAAGGCAGAGATGTATGATTGTTTTGCTATAATTTGCTTTATAGACACTAGCTCATCAAATTATGCCCTATAATCACTGCTTCTCAAGGAACAGAGCTACCTTTTGGATGGGATTGTGTAACATAAAGTTGTCTGCCCTGCATGCTTGCAGTGAGATGTTGTCTAGGGAAATCTGTCCTCCTCTTAATATAAAGAAGGTAGAAAAAAGAAACCACATTTCTAGGAGTGACATCTGCAAACCTGTGTTGCAGACAGTTCTGCTGACTGCAAGGTAGAAATAAACTTCTTTAGTTATTTTTAGGCAATCTTGATTAAAAGTTCTGCAGGAGATGAAATTTAAATAGTAAAACTTGCTGGGAGTTTCAGTGGAAAAATGCTCAGCTTTAAAAAAAATCAAGATGCATATTTAAGTTTCAATATAGGTATTCTTAAAACATGGAAACGGTGTTTCTCTTGAAGTTTCTCTTTAAATGGTTTACATTTTGATATTTTTAAAAGACAGCTGAAGTAATTTCAGGTTACCCTGACCATTACTTCTATTTTACATGCTAAGAAATTGGATACCTTGTGATTGTTTTGGAAACCACTATGAATGTATATGAGGTTAATTATACATGCTTCTTGCGTTTTCTTTCCATGCCAGTTTACAAATGATGAGACTGATGTGAAATACAGTGAGTACTGGTGTGTAAAGTGGGGAAGGAGTAGTCTCCAGAGGGCAACTTGCAGACTTCCTAAAAGGATACTGATTCTGTTGTCCTCCCAAATCTTGAATACTTCAAGGATTTCTTCATTGAGAGAACCATCTATTTCTAATATTGTCACACACAAAAAAGAAGCCTCTAAACTAATAACGTTAGATTATTTGCATTTTTTTCCAGTGTACTTTGTTCCCAGCTTTCACTAAAATGGTTGTACTGTAAAGAAATCCAAACTTCCTGTGCCTCACAAAAAGAGTGAAAGCTTTGAGTAGTTAAAGTTCTGGAGGGCTGGCATTTTAATTAGCTGCTGTTAATGAGTAAGTTAAGCAAGTTACTAACATACTGCCACTTCAGCCTGGTATTGAAAGGACTTCCCCCCCCTCCCCCGGTTTATACAACCAACAACTTTTTAAAAACTGTAAGAAATGGTGTAAGAAAATGTAAGAAAATATTTTCACCTTTTTTCTTCTTTTTTGGACACGTCTGAAGTCATACATAGAAGTTTTGAGACCCTGAGCATTTCTTGGCAATAAGATAATTTTTCTCCAATCTGAGTCTGTTTTACCCATGAGAGCAGTTAGTGATTGATCTCTCCCTGCCCTTATCTCAACCCACAAGCCTTTTATTATATTTTGTCTCCCCTGTCCAGCTGAGGAGGGGAATGATGGAGTGGCTTTGGTGAGCACCTGGCATCCAGCCAGGATAAAATCAACACAGTAGAACATCAGTTCCTAATCCAGTTCAAGTCCTTTGTCGTAATTTCTCTCACTATTGTAAAGGTGTTGGTTTACTATTTAAGCAAGTACAGGAAAAATTGAATTTTAAATATATGCAGAAACAGTTTCTCTAAGTTAAATCACATGACATGCAGAGATGAATGAATAGCAAGAGAATAGACAAACAAAGTGGGTTTTTTCCTCTGTGGAAAATGTGAGGTGTGGTGATTTTTTTTCTTTCTGCTTTTCTAGTTTTAAATATACCTGACAAATTTAATGGTGTAATTTCTGGTAATGCATCTGAAACAAAACCTACAATTAAAGGAGGTCTCTGATTTACATCCTATTCCTCTGTTACCTATGGTTATGGAGGGCTGTGAATTCTTGCTCTCTTAACATGGTTGCTAAAGATTTTTCTCCTCAAAAAATGGATTTATTGAGGGGCTCTTGATCATACAGCCATAAGTAGAATTCAGAGTGTTGTGTGCTGCATAAATACATCATAAATCTGCATAATGGCATTTAACTTTTTTTTTTAATTTTCTCAGTAAGAAAGAAATTTTTAGGGACTTTCTTTATATACACCTGAAATTTTGAGCTGTGTACATGTGAGCCTTTGGGCTAGTACTTGACCCTTTTTTCTATCTGTGATAAAATTAGAAAGTATTGTTTTGGCTCAAAACCAAAATTTTTAACTTGAATGTCTCCCCTTTATTAATTTTTGTCAAGTTCTATAATTTACATAAGATTTGGAAAAAAATACTGTGATTAAAAAATTTTGGCTTCCAAAATTTTTTGCTTGTTTGTTTCTCTTAACCCAGGTATCAACAATTTTTTTAAAAAAATCAGAAAATACTTTTGGCTGAATCCAGACATCAGTTTTCAATAAGTTAACTTTTTCAGAAAAGTTCCCAGTGGATATACTAGGTTCCAAATGAATTGTGTATAAATGTGGCCTTGGGATAAATGTTTAGTTGTGTTCTGTATATGATGAGTTGTCCTTTTGAATAGAAAATATTTTAAACTAATTAGTTGAAAATTTGTTCAGATCCTGGCTGAAGGTGGTTCATGAAGTCTCCACTTCTACCTCTGCATGATTCTACAGCATATACTGACTGAAAAGTTCAGTTGACTTTAGTACAGGAATTTTGCTCAAATTTGTGTCAGGCATTTGAAAAATAATTGGAATTTATTAGATTTGAACTATTCAGAAAGATGTGAATCAATGGGAAGGGAGGAGAAGGGCTGTGGAGAGCTGTGCTGAGCTCAGAACAGGTCAAGCATTAACTTTAGCTCTCCTTACCACAGGAATGTCAGTCAGTTGAAAGGCTCTTCAAAATAAAAAATGCATTTTAAACCATTTTAAAAACCATGCATTTAAAAATGAGTGATAAAAGGCAATACTAAAGATTGCAGCATTAGTATCTTTTATAAGAACAAGGAAGGGCAGTGGCTGGGAAGTGCAGTGATAGTGAATATATGGAGCAGTACATGTAGTATTGAAAGCTTTCACAAGAGTAATGTGTCTGATTTGCCAAAAGAAAACATGAAAAAAAGGAGGACACTGAGATTCAAAGTGCCACTTTGGGTGTGACAGAACAAAATGCATTTTGTTGTAAGTAAAGCAGAAGGACTTAGGCAGGCCAGTCCCAAGAACTTGGCATTACTTGTCTCAGTTGTTCATCTGGGTTTGTATTGCTTGCCTTGATGGTAATTCTTACATCTCTGAATTTGTAGGGGTGCCTGTTTTTTACATTTTCCCGAGTACTTATTTGCTTACTCAGCTTATAATGTATAAATCTGAACAGACCTGAAAAAGCAATAAACCATTTCTGTACTACCTGAGAAACTTGCAAACGCTGCTTGCTTATTGGCATTCTTCTCAAATTTACAGAAGGAATAAGGTTGTCCTTGTCACTGAGTCACCATGTGGGGAATCAGATGGCTTAGTTCTGCTTCTTGGGTCTGCCTCAAACTTTAACTGTGAATGTTTACTATCTCCATATGTAAGAATGGTTATTTTATATATATATATAAGTATGTATGCATATTTATGTATTTGTTGTTGCTGGTTTTTTTGCGGCTGTTCATGGTTTGTTTTGTTTCAGGATTTTTTTGTAGAGGCCCTACAGGTTAAATCCAAATTTACTGGGAGTTGTGACATCTCATGTGTTCTCTGGAGGACATACATCCTCATGCTTCATGTACAAGAGTGACTGCATTGTTACTCACACTCATTTTTTACAGGTTATTCCATCTTCATGTGGCAGCCACAAAGCCAGTTTCTGGGGCATTTATTTGAATTAATGAAAAAAAAATTCCATATTAAGAAATTTGTTCCATGGAACATCCTATTTTTTTTCCTGTGATAGTATATGGTAAACATCACATGGTAATAATATGTCTTATAATGAAGAAAAATAGAGGCACAGGGTTAACTCTTGTGTTAATTACAGCTGCTATGACCCTATCATTTTGTATTTTGGGGTTTTCTGAAACACTGTCTGTGCAACTGTAATTTTGCATTAATTTTGTGGATCTGTTTGGTTCCTGTATCTAATCCTGTTATGAACATTTTAGTTTGAGCTTTTTCAGAGTATCAGTTTGACCATACACATTAATTAGTAAGATTTCTGGTATTAGAGACTATTAGAAGACCATTCTTGACACATTCTATACTAAAATGAATTAATTCATTTAAGTATAGAAACAGACACCTTACCATTATTAGTAGATTTTTTTCAGGTCATGTTCCATAGTAGATTCGTTTTATCCTAGCAGGTCCTTCAGTTACTAACTGAAACTGTGAAGCCTTTTTTATGGTTGAATTCTGTTTCTCACATGCTTGCTCATTCAGTGTTTGGCTCTGATTAATGGTCTACAGCCAGTCTAATGTTAAATGAAAAAAAAATTCTGGTGGCTGTGGCATTTGGTGATAAGTAGTTAGACTAAATAGAAGATGTACTGTGCTTCCCTTGGCTACAGAGTTATGATTAGATTCAGCTCAGCCTGCAGAATACTACGGAGGATATTGCTTCTCTGCTGCAGTGATAGAGCAACTCATATCAAAACAGCATGTGTTGCTGCTTATCTTGCATTGTACACTGTGGCATTCTAAACACACTGGACAAACCAAGTAATGCAGTCTGGTTTTTTTCTTTTATTTTTGCTAGATTTATTGAAGTGGAAATGAGGGGTTAGAATGAGTCTTTCCACTCAGCAAGCCATTGTAGTACTTGCAGCAAGTTTTAAAAGCCATAAATTTTAAGAAAAATTATATTGCTTTTTTTTGTGAAATTTTTATTCAAGCCCGTTGGACAGTTGACTTTTCAGGGTTCTTATGCAGTCATTCTGCTAAAACAAAAGAATCCCACTGATTTACCTCATGATATATTTTAAAGCAATCGCTTCCCTCAGACACACACACACTGTAATTTTACTCTGAAATGATGATGTTGGAAATTTAGAGGCTGCATTTTTAATGTTTCAAATGAATGAAAATGGGAGGAATATTTTAATACTCCATAAGGCACAGGCTGTAAGATTTAGAAATTAATTATTGATTAATTAATTGAAAATTACTAATTGAAAAAATGCACATGTTTAAGATAAACCACAGTTTCTTGTTTCTGTATAAATAATTTAATATTGGTTATTTGAAAGATATAGAGTTGGCTTTTTCTAATGGTTACCTGTGTAATTCACTTTTTCTACTAGGGCACCACTGCCTACAGTAAAGACCAGGTTGCATTTTAAAGTGATATCTAGTAAAATGCCTAGATACCTGCAAGAATTAATCTCAAGAGCACTGAGATTAATTTTATTAATTAATTGTTAATTTTATTTAAGGTTTTTATTCTTGCAAATTAATTAACTCAGCAAACAATATTTTATTACAGATAAACAGGTAACATGTAAGAACTAATTCCTAAAGTTATAACAATAATAATTTTTCAATCCGCTTTGTCAAGGCAGCAGCTGGGCCAGCTGATTTTTCCCCATTCCTGAGCCAAAGCCTGCCTTACTCGTGGGAACTGTGGAGTCCTGTGAGGCAGCAAGCCCCAGCTGAAGTTTCCAGAGCTTTGTGCTGTGACCTGGGGGTTTTGACACTCTGCCAGATGTTGCTGTTGCTTGCTCCACTTGGTGCACTCGTTCATTCTTCTGCTCACTGCCACTACTGCTCCTCATTTTTGTGCTGCTCAGCCCAACCCACTGTCATTTCATATAACTTTCTCTTGTTTCCACTTTAAAAAGATGCACATGAAATGCTAGCATGTCCTTGATGTGTACTGAACATTGGTAATAGGCTTCTGCGGCTTCATGAAGTCCTAAAAAAAAAATGTTGTCGCATTTCTTCCTTGCAGTTGGACCCACATCATACCATGAAGAGCTGGCCTAGGCCTGTTAAGTCTGTGGAAATCTGGAAATTATATTTAATACAGTTACAAAGCTGTAATTTACTTTTTTTCCACTTGGACGTTCTTTTTTATAAAAATGCTTCTCAAGCATGTGTAAAATAAGTTCATCTGAGAGGTTTCTATTTGTGCCTCTCATTTCCTCCCCTGGAAATGCTCTTCCTTTACCTACTTCCTACCCACTCTGGGTTGAGGAATGGCAGAACACCTCACTACTATAAGTAGGGATTTCATTTTGTGTTTGTAACACAAAATGAATCCTTTAAAAAAAAGGTTCCTTTAATTTTTATCTCATGTGAATGATAAGCAAATAATACTACAAAGATCCAACTATACTACAATTTGAATGTACTCTTCTAAATTTTTTTAGGGAGCGTGTTCTTCTCTGTTGTTTTTTTGTTTGGTTGATTGAAGGTTTTCTTGGACTTTTGTTCTTGTGGTTTGATTGCTCAGCATTTAGTTCTGGATGTAAGCAGGCAGTCAGATGACAAAATTTAAAGTTATATGATTTTTCTCCCTTTTTCTGCCAACCTGTGCTATTTGTATAAAACTGTTGCTGAAGAGAGAAGGAATTTAGTTCATGTTTCTCCTGCTGACATCATATTACTGTAGCAGCAATCCAGAGAGCACAAAGCCTTGTACTTGCTCCCGATAACATCTCTATACCACTCAGCAAGGACAGCGTGATCCTTGGAAAAGAAAATCTCTATGTACTACTGTCATCTGAACATAGATTAAATACTGGGGACTTAAATGCTTTCACACAGAAAACTGAGTGAATTTTTGACTGTTTTCTGTAGTAGTTTGATATTGAACCTGTAATAAATGAATTCTATTATATATTTATAAAGAAATCATTTATTCTTGCTTGAAAATTCATTGTTCAGGATTTCCTTGGCAGGGTTTCTGCGTAAGATTTGATAACTTCTGTAATGCTAAGAAAAAGCTTTTTATATTGCCTCAGACTTTGACAGTTATGTAATAAATAATTAGAAGTGTTGTAAGTCTTACTGTAGTGCCTTTTTAAGCTGCTACAAGGTAGTGATAAAATATTTTTGAAAGATACTTTTGATCCTATTTCCATTGATGTAAAATCAATTTAATTCCTTTCCCTATAATATGAATTTGGGTAATGAAAATGTACAACTGAGTGAGATACTCTGAGAAGTTTAGGAAAAGTAGAATAAACTTGAAATAAATATACTACAGTTTCTGATGCAATTTTTATTGACTCTGAGGGAACCTTTAGTCAGTTCTCCTCCTATTTCTCATAGCATTTGTAGGAATTTAAGGTTGTAATCCATCTTAATAAATGACCAGAGCTGTATCAATCATCTTTCTGAGGCATGTTATCATTTCTTGCATGCCTATACATGTTCCCTGGATTGCCTAGTCCATTGTTTTACTATTCATACAGTTAAAAAAAATTTTCTTTACTTTCAATCTGAAAAGCCATTTTATGTACATGTAAATATACACCTACACATTTTTTGCAAGCTGGGTAGTTTCAGTTGATATGAAGGAAATTAATGTGAGAAATGCAGTTTTAATTTTCTGTCTCAGTAACAAATTGTCGAAGATCATTCATGCATTTATTAAATGAAAAATTTCATCCATTTTATTGGAAATTAACATAAATGTGAAAAACCACAAAAGGCATTTGCTCAAAGCAAGCAACTCCTTTCCTAATATGAAAGGAGAAGGTCATTTCTGCATCCTGCCCTCCTGTCCGTGAGGAAAAGGAAAAATAAGGAACACAATTATTTTTCATAGTACTCAAATGGAAATTCACTTCCAAAAAAGCAGAATGTGCTGGCAGTTTGAGTTGCTAATCTGTTTTACGTATCTAAATAATGTGAAGTCAATCTCTGCAGTGAAAGATGGGAGACTTATAGGCAACTGTGCACTATGAAAATTTCAGAAGTTATGTAAAATACCACAGATTTCTTTAAACAGGGTTTTTGCCCTCTGGCTTGGTCAGTTGCCATATCATGGAACAAAAAGGGGTTTTTTAATGAAAATTCATGTGTCAAAGTGATGTAAGATCTCTGACTTAAGTGTTTTTATTCTGTTGCTGAACTTTATTTCCAATTTTACTTTCACACTCATTCTTTGAGACTGAGGTGTGACTGCATTCATTTGGAATTCGTGTTTCTCTGTCTACCTTTGCTAAGAAACACAGTCACTCTCTCCTCAGGGGACTTCATTTCTGTATTGAAAGATTGCTCTAGGACAAGATTAAACATCTGTTCTCACTGTGAAAACTTCCATGAGAGAGCATGAGCTTGGAGTCTATGTGTGATGAGCACAGCCAAACTGTGATAGATTCTCAGTGGAATATTTGGAGATAATTCCTAATATATATTTGAACGAATGGCAGAATTAACTTATCCAAAATAATGAAATGCACTCCAAGTAAGAAGACTTAATTATTTATAGGTTTACATATTAAAATAAAATCTTTATGTATACTAAAACATTTAGCACATGGAGAATTCTTATTCCCTGCTACTGTTTTAGGGTTAAAGGATGCTTGAATGCTTGAATTAAAGGCTGTGCTTAAATACTTTTGTGAATTATAGTCTTGACTTGGTATGGCTGGGTAGTCATGCCTGAGTAAACTAATAGCAGTGAGTATAAACAGTAAATAATTCAGATTTGTACACAGTTCTTCCCCACAGACAGTGAATGGCTTATGTTCTTTATCCACTTGGTTTCCTGTGTTAAGATGTCAAGCAGTTGCTTAACTTATTAAACTTATATGGCAAAGCCATTTTCTTACCATGCCTGCTGAATTATGAATGAAGTTCATCTGAATTATAAAAACAAAACCCCAAAAGAAAACCCAAAAGTCCCTGAAATGAGAACCTGTTGTCACTTGATTTGTTGTTTATAGTTTTAAGCAAGGTCCCCTATCTATTGCATATTGAATATGCAGCACTCCTGTTGCATTTTCAAACTGATTTACTGTTGATCTATTTTGCCAACAACATCTCTGTTCCCTTTATAATTATAGTACCTGACAACTATACCAATGTGGCTGATCCAGACCCATTATTCTGCAATTAGATTTTTGTACTGAGTATACAGAATGCTTTTTTTTTCTTGTTTCACCTTAATCATCTTCCCTTTGAGCCATCTGTTGAACAAGAGGGCTAATTCTCCTCCTGCTGTATCTGCATTATATATGAGCAGGAGGTGCCTAACTGAGGTGTCCTTGAGCTATCAGTTATCACAAGTTGTCAAGCATAGAACTGAGCATTTTTAGGGCTGGGTATACAGTGTATGGTTTCCTAGGAGACTGTAACATCCCTCAGTAGGGCTAAAAAACCCTTGTAGAGTCTCTAATACTTGGCCAAGCCAGTACTTTATCTTGATGCCTTCAATATCTTACTTTATCCTTTTTTTTTTTTTATGTGAGTACCTATGGAGAATCATTTTAAGATGGTGTATTAGAACCCTTAAAATAACACAGTACTAAGCAATGTAGAGATGTTAACTCCAAAACCATCACAGTGCCTTAAGAGGAAAGCCTAGCATATTTTCACACTTGCTTACATTGATTACTGAAATTAAAAATCAGACTAATAATTCTGTAATCACAAAGGTAAGACAGCACTGTATGAATTAAACATTGCTGTGAGCTTCCCATGCAGTGGAGCATTTGATGGGATTTTTGGGCCTGGTTTGAATCTATATGTCATTCTTGTGCTATTGGGTTTCTCCCTTCCTTGACAAATCAAAAATCCTGAACTAAAACTTCTGATTCTCCTTAGTTTATGAGGTTATTTTTACTTTGCAATTGTAATCCAGCCTCAGAGATTTAGTATCAAGTGTTAGTGCTGGGTTGGTTTTATCTGTCACATTTGGATGAGTCCCCTTTTGGATGTAAAGGGGCAAAAAACTCACCATTAGGTTTTTTACTCTCAGTTCCTACAATATTTTATAGCCTTGTTGCACTTTCTGTATTGCTGTTTTGCCTTCAGACAGAAGAGACAGTATAAGAGGGCTTACATCTGTCTATCAATAGATTTAAAGCAGTCTACTGTAGCCAGTAATTATACCTAAAATTATACCTAATCAGGGTCCTTTTCACCAGAATTTTACTGTTCTTGCATTGTGAAATTTCCCCTTTTTATCCTGGCATATAGGTCCAGCTCCAAACCACTGTGCAGTGATGGAAATTACTGTCAGACATCTAGGAAGGTGAATCAGTGACAGGAGAGTTTTCTGTGCTTATGATGTTTTTTTTAATGCTGGGTAGCTCATGCATGGCACTTTTCTCTACAAAGGGAATCCTTCAAGCCTAATGGTCACCAAAAGTTGTACAGATTTTTTTACTGCTTATCTTCTCAGCTCTCTATTTCTCTCCTTCCAAGGTGCTTCATAAGGAATGGTCTCTTTTTACCAAAGCTTTTTACCAGAGCTTGCAGCTGGATCTGATAGATGGCTCTCCTAGCTAATGGGTCCCTAGTTAAACAGGAGGAACTGCAGGGTGAGAGAGCAGGCAAACAAAAAAATGGGAGAAATAGTCATGACATTTTAAAAAATGCATAAGCCTCTGTTTTTGCTATACATGAGTATTTTGCTAAAGGACTTTTGTTGGGACAGAGTAATGCTTTGCACCTTCTAGTGCACTTTATGGCTGAACTCTACTGCATAAGAGCAAAAGCAATTTGGGCAAATACTTACACAGCATGGTAGGGGAATGTTCTGCCCATTCTTGAGTTGCTCTAGATAACAACCATGATATCTATACTTTTGGCTTATACACAGTGATATTGCTTCTTATTTGATGGGGAAGAATGGAAAACTGTTTTAACAATGCTTGCCTTCAGTTTCACTGGCAAGGGACATTATGAAGAAAACTTTTAGGACAAATACTCATCTGCTGAAGAGCCAAATGCCCTCATTTAAGAAAAGCAAAGCAAGAATCCACCTCTCTTCACACAGGATGAATAGCTGGAATATACAGAAAATTTTATAGTAAAAAATTATTTGTAATAGTATGTTTTAATCATACAGGTAATTTATTTCAGAATGTTCACAATATTAATAACTACCTGGATAGAACTCTTATTGATAGCCAGGTAAAATATTCACTTTTGGTTTATGTAGAATATATGCTGAAAGAGAGGGGCTAAAATTTTTGTCTTTGGTTGAATGACATTAGCTTAGTGTTACTTTATTATGAATCATATTTAATACAATTATGCCATTGAATTTGGAGTAGTACTTTGACTCATTAGCTGCTTTTATAGAATCATAGTTCCTCCCCATTATTAGTATGAAATCATAAAGAGTCACATAGAAGCTTAGTCTCAGATTTTGGGTTATGTTAGTGTGTTGCATGCATTTGGGGATAAAAATGACAAGATACCTATTAGTAATGAAATAGCATAAAGAGAAAGGGTTTCCTGATAAGAATTAATTCTCCCCCCCCCCCTTTTAAGTAACAGTAATTGTTTTCATTAAGAATTTAAATGAAGTTGTAAATATATGCACAAATTTTAGAATAAAAAAAATAAAATTTTAGTTGGAAAAAATCTAAAATTGAGTCACTACAACACCTTTAATTGCATATTCTGTGTTTTTAATGTCTTGTGCTAGTGCAGTGTGAAATAGGGGCACTAACAGAGCCTTATGGGCTTTAAGAATACCACTGGATATTTGCTCAGCCTCTGGTTGCTTTCCTCTTCATCCACTCCTGTAGCTGCTCCTGATTAGCTGAGGATCACATGCCCTTGATAACTTACTGAATCCAACTGATTAATTTCTCTATAAGAGCCCAGGTAAAAGGAGTATTTTCTTAAGAGGGAGCCTGGTGGTAGATGGACAGAGAGGTTATAAACTGATCAATGAGATGTAAAGGAAAGCATATGTTCTTGAGAACCTGTGTAGGCTTGAAGGGTTTTGAAACCCTGAAGAGTACATCCTCTGCAAGAATGGGAAGAATGAAAGTAGTTGAGAAGACTTGAAGGCTTTTATTTTCTGATTTTCTTTGAACTGCTTCCTTTTTTTTTTTGGTTCTCTGCTCTCTTGCTGGAAGAGGTAGAGGTATAGTAGCCTGAGGTAGGTACTAAGCAAGCCAAGTGACTGATGATGAGAACTAACTTGGGAATAAAAAGCTGGACTATAAATTCTGTGCTTTACTAGGGAACAAGCAGATAATTTCTTTGGGGAAGCACAAAGTGACCAGTTTCTGTGCTGTGGTGTTAGAAACACTGAGTACATCTGTCTTGTCCCTGGGAGTGCAAGGGTGTTCAAGGAGCCTGCAGCAAAACATCTGGTTTCCTTATAGTTTCTTCTGGAAGGCTGGACACCCTAAACTTCAGTGCTGAAGTTACATTCTGAAAACATGAATTGGTGTTAGGTGTGCTGTAATGTAAAATAACTCAGTAACCAGGTTCCTCATAGTAACCGAAGGGCGTATCACTGCAATTGATCCATTTGTGCATAATTTTGTTATGGAAAAGAATGGTCTTATCTTAATTTACTATTGAATTTTTTTTCTATATAAAATGGCTTTAACCTGATTGTGTGTCTGAGTAGAGGAAAGTTAGATTAATTGTGTGACATCAGAGGGGCTTTTGAATCTTTTTAGTACCTGCTTTCTGGTTTTGTATTGAAAGTAACAGGGGTATTGCTAAAGACATTGCAAGAGATTTATTTGAGGTGTTCCAGGCACAGTGTACTAATTGAAGTTCAGTGTAACTTCTTTTTGTCTTTGTAGTACATTTTTTGCTGTCCACTTGAGGTAAAAAATTGTTTTGTTTTGTTATAGGGAAAGGTGAACATGGGAAACCCTACCCTCTTACAGAGGAAGACCATGATGATTCTGCTTACAGGGAAAATGGCTTCAACATATTTGTTAGCAACAACATAGCACTGGAACGGTCCCTGCCAGACATCCGACATCCCAAGTATGTAAACTGTTTACTGGACTATTTAATTTTTAAAATTTTATCTTTGTGTATCTCTAAATATATTTTCCAGAAAGGTAAAGCATAACCAGTCAACACAAACCAATAAATTCATTTTATAGGAACTGGAAAATTTACCACTGTTGTTAAATCATGTGCTCTGTTTTTTAAAATGACTTCTCATCTGATTAGTTACACATTAAGAATATAAAAGGCCTATTTTCATTACAGAATGATTTTTATTAAATTTCTGTGTAGTGAATTGGGATAAAAAGGATTCACATAATTTCTCATGTTCTCATTTGGCTAATAGCTGCAGATCTTTGGGCTGGGGAGCTGAGTGACAACTTTTATATCATTTTTGGTGGTGATTGCAGAGTCTTTCTTCTGTTTTGTTACATAAAAAGTTAAACCAATGCAATAGCTGCTGAGTGCTGATACATCAGCTGATTTATGCTGTGTAGAATTGTGTAAAAAAAGAACATGCATGATGAGCAGGCAGAATTTGGGGACACATGGTGGTATTATTCCCTAAAGCATTAATATAACACAGAGAAATGGGATGAAAATTATTCTGGAAAACAACCACTGAGTTAAAATCGCCATACAGCAAACCTGAGTTGCTTTTCATGTTGCTTAATTTTTGGCTCCTTTATACAAAGAGTAGAACTCCCTACCTGTGACAGGAAAAGGGACACCATTGCCATTGTAGGCTCCAGGTTCTTGTCCTCTAGAGTCATTCTGAAGCTGAACTCTGAAGAGGGAGCTGATTTGATTGTCTCCTTAGCTGGTATTTTCCCACTCTTTTAATTGGATGTTATGCAACTAGTGTACGGGGGAAAGGTGAGACAAAACTAGTTGTCTCCATGACTATGTTTGTATTTTCCTGCAGATACAATTCTCTCTATTATACAAAGATCCATGTTAAGATATTGTTCCACTTCTTAACTTATTTTTGTAGGAAGAGTTGTCAGAGAACAGAGCTGAACTTCACTGCTTTACAGAAGTTCTCAGTGCAGGTAGAAGAGAAACATCATGGCAGCTAACACATTTTTATGCCAAATGTGCAACTGTCTTTTTCAAAGAATTAATAGTATATAAATATTTGCATAGTAAGAGTTTAAAAAAAGAAATTCATAGCAGAGGAATTAATCTTTTTTTAGAGATGGTTCTAATTTAATTTTGATTGTTAATTGCATAATTTAATTGTTGCATTGTTTTGAGAAAAAAAACTATTTCTTAATTTATAAACACTATACTAGGATTGTTTGCATAGGATTAAGTAAAAAGAAATATATTTTTATAACAAGCTGTATGTTTTATATACATTCTTTACTTTCTGCATTGACAAATTAGCTGAAATGATATAAAGAGTGCTTCCAAGAAGTTTGAGTTCAAATGTACAGCTGTTGTCATGGTTTGAGCCTGGCACAGAGCCAGTGCCCCCATGAAAATGCCTCACCCTGGTGTCTGCTGTGAGATGTGACCAGGAATAAGCAAAACAGGCTCCAACTTAAACATAAATAACACTTTATTACCTAAAACTACAGGAAAAAATAGGAAAGACTATAAGGAAAAGAAAAAAAATTGAAAACCTTACAAAAAACCACTTTTCCTCCTCCCCACTCCCTGACTTTCCCAATCCAATACATTCTCTCAAAAAACACCAACTGCCCAGCCCATCACGACACTACACTTTAGTATACTCAAACATCAGTTCATGAAGAGGAAAGGAGTCCTTCTTGTTCCATAGGCTTCTGGAAACACACTGAAATCCCGGATGCTTCCTTGTCACTTCGGCACCGCCCGGAAAGTCCATTTGCCGCTTGTGACATGTTCCTTCCATGCTCAGTGCTCTCACCACCGAGACATGGATCAGAGCTGCTTTTAGGGTGGTCTTTCAAGGATGCCTTGTCTCACTCCAAAAAGGCACAGTCTCTGCTTTTGGGACAACTGTCCCCCCCATATATTTCCAACCCCCTGGGGCCGGGGGGTCCTCACAAATGAACCCTCCTGGTTTTGAGGCACTGCCTCCCCCTAAATGCAGTCTGTGTCACAGGAACAACTGAGTCCATGGCTACAAGAAAACGTCCAGCCCAAAGGCCACTCCAAATCATCTCTCCCCATCCAATCATCTCCACAAACTCCGGGCCAAGGTCCTTATCTCATATCATCTCTCATCTCCCTTCTTATTCAGCTTCGAGGAGGATTAGCATTTTCGCAAGGCCCCAATCATGCAAGAAAGGGTTAAAAGTTTTCAGTCTCTGTCTGTCCTGGGAGGAGATGATACTCCCACACGTGCTGCTGCTGCGGCCGGCCGGGCTCTCTCTCCCTCCCCCCTTCTCCTCCTGGCTGGCTGCCATCACATTCGGTGCCGCCGGCTCTCTCTCTCCGGGGGGGGGGGGGGAAGGGGCTGGCTGCCCGATATCTCGATGTCTCTTGGGGCTCCGCCACCCTTCCATCCTCGAAGCCCCCCCCCCGAAGCTGTCTGTCCAGGCCCCAGGCCTTACCGCATGGCTGGCCCCTCCCCCGCCCAGCAGCAGCGGGCCGGGCGGGGGAGAGAGATCTGACCTCCTCGCCCGCCGAAGTCCAAAGAGGAAATGCCAGGGCAGTGCCCTGCTTTTAACCCCTGTGTATTCTCGGAGGTGTGTCCAAACCCCACTGGCTACACCAGGTGTCAGTATGAAACCCAAAACCTTCATTGGTTTGACCACAGCTTCCCAGAATTCCCACTCCTTCCGGGTCAACCCATGACAGCTGTATAGCATTGAAGCTGTGGTAGATTACATTGTTACTATAATTAATGTGTTCATCAAGCAACCTCCTCTGTTAGCAAAACTGCAGAGGATAATGACTAGACACAAAAGGAAGCTGTCAGGTTTGTCATCCCCTTGTGCTTTTGTAAATTGGTCTTCTGGCAACTTCTTTCTCACCTGCTGCTGTCCTCGCAGTCCGTGACATTTCCATGCGTGTCCCCAGAAGCGATCTGTTGTCAGAAGTGACGTGTTAGGAACAAGTCAGTGCCACACCAGGCTGTCTCCTTTTCCCCAGCACAAGTCTTTTTCTGACTTGCTCCTAAGCATCCCATTTGGGAAGCTTGAGGTGCCTGCATGGTTTCCATGTTCCAATTCAGCCATGTTCCTGTGACATTCAGTAAAATCTCGTGTGGTGGGTGCTTTAGTAGTGTCCTGACTGAACTGACTGGAGTCATGGCCTTCTAACCTTCCTCATGTTAAACACATAGTACAAGTAGCCCATTAGTTAATTGACTGTATCACTTACCATCTAAAGATAAAGAGAAAAAATGTTCTTGTGCTATAATTGCCTACTAAGTAGTGTCCTAATTAAGGTGACAAAGCTGGGCTCAATACTTTTGATGGCCATACCTTGAAGCAAGTGTATTTCTTGAACTTCCAAGAGTCACAGAAGTCTGACAGTGCTTTCTGACCTACTGTTAGAAACAAGCAAATCTCTTGGCCACTGTGTTAAGTATGGCCAGTCTCACACTGCACTTCATGGTTGGAAGTGTCTCCTCTCTTCAGAAGTGTGTATGAAACGCAAAATCGTTCACATTGTGTCACGTGACATTGTGCTGGGTTTGGCTGGGGTAAGTTAAATTTCTTAATGAATTTGTGTGTTGTCTGTGCTAGAGGCTGGGGCTAAACTGTGGCACTAATAGAGTTGCTTTCAGACAAACTAATGGAAAACTATGTAATTTCTGTCTTTAGAAAAGGGTTCTCCTCAGTAACATAGCAGACAAATCAGGTGTGGTATTGCAGGCAGGTCTAGTTTGGCCATCTTTTGAACATTTTAAAAGGTTTGGCTTTGTGGACCTTCTAACTGCTTTGAGGCCTTTAGCTGTCATCCTATGGAAATTTATGGGAGATGCTAGTATTGTAAACTTTAAGTTCTGACCCTCTGTCTCTATTTAGTGTATGCCATTTACACAGGGAAAATGGTTATCTTCTGCTGAAGATGTATTTCCTGAAAATACTGTCTCTGATATGTTTTATAGAACCAAATAGAATGGTTTTATTGCCCTTAGTAGAGAAAATCCAAAAAATTAGCCTTCAAGTGCAACAAAACTGAGTGGTAAATCCTGTAATTTGAATAAAAACTTACTTAAATTGACACAGCAGCTGCAGTAGTTTCTACATTCTTCTGAAATAACTTCAAAAATATTATATTCCAAAGTCAAACCAAAGAAACTTGAAGAACCACTTACAAGTGTTTGATTTTCTGGGAAGTATGCAAAGACAGCAGAAAAAAACTGTTCTTTTTAATCCAAATAAACTTTCTTTTTCTGAGTTTCTCGGGAA
This sequence comes from Zonotrichia leucophrys gambelii, assembly GCF_028769735.1. Lineage (NCBI taxonomy): Eukaryota > Metazoa > Chordata > Aves > Passeriformes > Passerellidae > Zonotrichia > Zonotrichia leucophrys. The sequence goes on along the minus strand of NC_088173.1, from coordinate 18,208,664 downwards.
TTTGGGCTTAGGATCTGCCAATAACACCTTCTGCAGGGGGATGGGTGGAACCAAACAAATGCTTAGATAATTGAGCTCTCAGAAATTCAAGTTTTCAAATGTGTTTAATAATACTCTTTTGTTTTTCCTGTGATATTTATAACGCTTCAGCAAGATGCTATGATTGATTCTTCTTTCCTTTTTAAGGCAGCAAAATGCATGTACTGTAAAAAAATTGTGTAGTGAAACATTTAACTTCTAAGGCTGACTTGACCTTTCCTGCATCTTTAATATGTTTTTATTGCATCCTTCTAATATCTCCTATGCTTTATTCTGTCTCTCATAGCTGTGCTCAAATAATGTTTTTTTCCATTTCTGAGTGGCGTTTGATGTCTTGTTTCTGTTCCACTCTTGTGTGAAAGCCTTGGCACAGTGGGTGCCAAGCTATATGAGCTAATTTTCTGTTCTCTGCCCACCATCACCCATGTCTTTAAGTTTAAACAAAGAAGCAATCACAGAAAACAGCTTCTTCTTTTCCCCCTCTAATTCTAAATAACAATCTGAAAGAAGCTTATCACCTTAGTTTATTTGGTTTCAGGACTGATTTAGTGAAAATAAGAGCTCTGGTCACCCAAAGTGAAAGCTAACATTGAGTTTTGGTTAGTATTGAGAGAAAGCAATGGAATTGATATTTAGGGGTTAGAAATTCTATACCAATATAAGAAATATTTCAAAACCCACAAGAAGTTTTCTTATTTTCATTCACTTCTGTTTTCAACCGCTTTGTGTAGTCTAGAATATAACAAAGCTGCAAATGCTAGGGAAAAAGTTGGCAGTATTATTTTCTATTGTAGAAAGAGAAATGCTACTTATTCTAATAGTGAATGTACCAAATGAAATTAATTCTTATCTTCTCCATATTATCAGATATTCTGCTATTCATACCAGCTTTTCAAACAAATAAAACTGAATCTGACTCGCATTTGGAATAGCGTTCTAAATGTGATTTTAATGAGACTTGGGGGAAGGATTGCAATCATCTAGTCTGAACAGTGAATATAAATGTTGTGACCTATCCTGTTTCAAGCTCCTAAGTCTTTTTATACTAGAAATTAATTTTTTAAGCTTTTCATTATTGACTCAAGAAATTCAAGTTAGTCCCTGATACCAATACATTTGCAAGCTTTATAATTAAAATACTTTGTTTTGTATGTTTGTATATTTTAATTTCAAAACAGGTCTCCTTTTATCTAAAATTTGTAGATTAATTGCTGGTAACCATATCGTGGAGTGCATCAAGCGCAGCATTGCAAGCCAGGCAAGGGAGGGGATTGTCCTGCTCTGTGCTGGTGCAGCCTCACTTGGAGTCCTGTGCACAGTACCACCATGTAAGAGGCATAAAAAAGCTACTGGAGAGCATCCAGAGCAGTATCATGAAGATGAAGGATGTAAAGGTGAAGCTGTATGAGATGTGGCTGAGGTCACTTGGTTTGTTCAGCCTGGAGGAGACAGAGTGGAGACCTCATTGCAGTCTGCCGCGGGAGGCAAAAAGCTGGGCAGGCGTTGTTCTCTCTTCTGTGGTAACCAGTGGCAGGACCCTAAACAGTGGCATGAAGCTGCGTCAGGGGAGGTTTAGGTCAGATATTAGATCAAAGGTGTTTTTTACTCCGAGGGAGATCAGGCACTGGATCAGGCTCCCCAGGAAAGTGGTCACAACACCAAGCCTGACAGACTTCAAGAAATGTTTGGAAAATGCTCTAAGACAAATGGTGTGATTCTTGGAGTGATTCCTGTGCAGGGCCTTGCTGATCCTTGTGAATCCCTTCCAGCTCAAGCTATTCTATGATTTTATGTCTTCGTAGTCTTAGATCAGATGTGCAAATATTCCCCAGTTTGCCTGAGTAATCTATCACAAGAAATCTCATCCTTTTAAGGTTTCCCTGGGCATAGATAGATTCATGGGGTAATGAAATTCTTAGCATTCTTCTTGTACGTTAAAAGTGTCCAACCTGATTATTATAATATCTGGTTTCTAGCCTGTATGGGCTGGAGTCAGTGTTTCCAATACTTTTCTGCTGGTCTTGCTGGTGATGTGTGAAGTTCTGGCCCTTCACTGTCACTCCCAGCAATATTCCTTTTTAGAAGTCTGAACTATGCTCACTTTTCTTAGGCATTAAATTTTTCACAACCTTCAGAAGAAATGCATTTTCATAATCAAAGAAATGAGAGCGTTTAGCTAAGGGCTGGTTACATCTTCTGTATCCTGAACAGTAATGAGCTTTTCTTTCTTTCTAATAACAAAACCAAATTTCATTCCATGGGTTCTGCATAACTGAAACTCTCCTTTTCAGTATGAGAAGCTGAGAGAGTGCCTGAATGGTTCTCTCTCAAAACATTTGAATGCAGTATGGTTGCTCTCCATTGTATTTTTAAAAGAGGCTAAAATGAGTATGTAATGGGATTTCTCCAGGCAGTATGTTTTTTGATTGGCTCAATTTTTGTGTTTCTTTAGAATAGTTGCAGAGTTAACAGAGTTGGAGTTGTTCTTAATCTCTATGTTTTAGTATACCTTGCAAAGAGTTCTAGTTTTACTAAACTCATGGGAAAGGGATATAGTTAGGTACATAGGCAGGTAGTAGTACATATCTGAATTTCCTAAAAAACTAATTATAGCATTGTATTTAGTTACTTTCTTTTTATAAATACAGTGCATTTGTCACAATCTAGCCTGTGCATATTGTCCCTAAAACATAAATTTGTCTTTAATCCAATGCTGCAAGATAAATTCCAGTTAATTCCCTCTGCAGTCTATCATCTTAGGCTTGGGTTGTCCTGCCTTGCTAAAAAAAAAAAAAAAAAAGAATAAGATTAACTATTTAAGTATGCTGAACTTAAAAATATTTAATAAATCTTATTGAAGTAATTGGTTATTTCTGTTGATCTGTTGAATTTTTGATCATATGGTGAAGAAGATACAAAGATAGTAGAAGGCTTTTTCTAGTTCTCATTCATTTTGGGGAATCAGAAATATCTTCAGGCACGCATACACATTGCATTGCTTCATATTGCTGATAACTCGTATTAGCTTAATTTATCCGGCCACAGAAGAGAAACCTGCTTAAACTCAAGGTGTGTTTTCAGTGGGTAGTGGAAAAGCTAGAGATTGTTACTGTGCTTTTGAAACTGTTTTGTGTAGTTGCTGAATAATGGGAAAGGTCACGTGGTCCAAAACATGATAGGCTGTGTCCCCATTTCCAAACCCGACCAGATTGTTCTCTGCAATTGCTGCAGGGCATCCCATTTGAAGTGCAGCTCCTCAAAACAGGATCAGGAATATTTTATACCCAAGAAAACCTGTGGCTTTCTGTCTCTGTCATGCCTGCTGTCACTTTCTCTGCAGGATATGTATTGATAGGAACAAATAACGTGGAATAATTCCCAAGTGTTTTCTGGGTGCCAGTGTGTCTTTTTTCTTTTAGGGCAGCAACAGCAAAAGTATGGCTGAAGATTGATGATTCCTCAACTCTCCTTTTATTGAGAAATGGGCGGCAGTGTTAAATAGGCCAGTGGGGAGAGTCCAAGCTTGATGGGACTGTTTCTGTTTACTGAAAATTATTTTATAAAAGAAATAATCTGTTTATTCACATGGAGAGAAGTAGTTCTTGTGTATTTAGATGCCTTGCATGTTACTTAGACTCCCGTAAATCCTACCAGACTGCTGAGAAGATAGCAAGCTGGAGTAAACATAACTGTGAAATCTAAACTTAATGGGGACAGGAATTCTGAATATTTACCCTCCAGCCAGTTCTGTACATCTGGGATAGCCAAGTCTATTAGCATTTGGCGGTGGTTAAAGCTTGAACTTTTAACTGTCAAATAGTACAACAGTAAAATTGGAAAGTACATCCAGCTTTGCTAAGATTTGTGTGGAATGGGGCATATTCTGGGGTTTTGTATCTTTGAAGTTCATAGGTGATTAAAGAACATGATGATATATGTTGTTAATATAGTAGTTTTATGAAGAGCCTCAGTACACCTTGCTTCAGTAAGGTTGTACACTCTTGGCAATACATTCTCAATGGCAAGACAATTAGCTGTTGCACCTCATGTAATAAAAGACAGCAGATGTGCAGCAATGCAGGAATGGAAAAACAACTTGTATTTTGCCTGATTTGATTGTGAGTAAGCTTCTTGAGCTCCAACTTTCTGAAGGCTGTGCTGGTCACAGGATGTGGTAGTAGACATGAGAATTTACTGACCTTGTTGGCACACGTGGTCCATGAGGCCCAACAGCTTTTTGACAGCATTTGTTGCCTTGCTAACCAGCTGTGATTTCAGTATTACAAACACTGGTCAGATCTAGGGCTACTTTGCCCATTATCTCTTTTATTGTGTACGAGTGTGTTAAGAGGTGTAAGCCTGACCACTGCAGTGAAAAGGAGAGGTGATGTGGTAGATCGCAGAAAGACTGTCTTTGAAAGTTACATATTTTATGCTTAAGCGAATTGGACATAGTAAGTCCATGGGCCTGAGGGGGCGTACCCCTGAATGCTGTGGGAACTGAGCTCTGTTTGAGGCTCCTCTCAATGCTCTTTGTATGATATCACAGCAATTGAGAGAAGTACCTGGGGACTGATGCAAAAGTGGCTGAGGAGGGAGGAGTGGCTGAGCTTTTAGAGGGCTCCTAGAAGCCTATGGGGTGCCTTTGGAGTATAAGGGCAAGTGGTAATAAGATAACTAGGACCGGAAATTTAAAGGGTAATTGAATGTCACAGGTTGGTTTTTTCCTGAAGTAGTTTGCTTTAAAATGCACTTTGAAGTGACAAAAACCTGAATTCTAATCCTGTTTCTTCTTCAGCCATGAAAATGACCTTAGACTCAAAATAGAGGGTTGTTATTGATGGTCTTTTTATTGATGGTCTTTTTATTGAGGTCGGCCTTACTTGTGAGAGACAATCAGATAAGTATGCTAGGGTTGAATTAATGAATTTTAACTAGATTTTTTTAAAGAGAAGATCAGAGAAATAACACAGTGTTTTAAGGGTGTTTTGTTTGTGTTTGCTTGTGTATGTAAAAATTGGTCTGATGTTATTTTTGAATTCCCAGGTAACAAAGTGCAAGGTTTAAGCTAAAATATAATTAGAGTACTAGGTTGCCTTCTTATGTGCACTTGCTAATGAGGAATTTTGAGATAGTATAAAATGACTACATGTTTTATTTCCCAAGCCTCGTAGATTTAATACATATGGTGCGTAGATAAAGTTCTTAAAATATATTCATGATTTTTGAAATTTATAACATCTTTCCATAAGTGATGAAGATTTTATAAGTCACTATATCATCAAACAAAACTCTGTAAACATAAACGTGCTTTATGTCAATAGAGTTTATCTGACTCTTGGGCTCTTCCCTTGGTTAGAGGAACTTTTTGGTTTGAAGGACAAAGCAAGGCAAATTCAGACTTTGATTTCTTCAGAGACAGTGAGTGCTACTGAAGAAACTGTACATGACAGGCCAAAATGAGGCAATTTGACATAGAGTAACAAGCCCCTAATTCGGCTCCATCAGTTCTGATGAATTCCATGCTGAGGGAAGTCTACATAGAGCACAGGCCTTTGCCTCTTTAGTTCCCAAGACATGTTGATAGTGCATTTAATAGCAATTTCACAAACAATTTCTACTGTACAATTTATTTTTCTTCTTTTTCATGAAAATCCTACTTACGTTTTGGAGGAGGTTTATTTGTTCTAGTAAAGTGTTGTGACATTTATTGAGGCCCATACACAGTAATGCCTGCCTGCTTCCCAGCTGTGAGTCATTGTGAAAATAAAGATTACTTTCCCTGCCATCAGCTCACACCCAAGCTAATTTTACAGCCTTGTCAAATAGCAGGAGAAATTACTAGTTATCACTACTTAATCAGGCTCAGCTGACAAGACTAGATTGGAACAGAAACATGGTGTGACTGAAGCTTGTTGCTGTAAATTGAATACTTTGACATGCTAGGACAATTACTATGTAAATTTCACTGGGAAATGTTTTGTTCTGGTAGCTTATAGAGGTCTTGCCACTACCTGGGGGCCCTGTGGGTGCTGTAGTTTCTTTTAATAAAGGCAAAGAAAAGGTCAGATCTGAAAAAGCAGCTTAGTTAAGAGAGCGAGAGCTGACAAAGCCAGTGGGGGGAAAAAAGGTTGAAAAGCTTTTTGTTTTGCTTTAACTTTCTCTGGCACTTCCTATAAGAGAAGAAAATTAGAGGTGGGCTACTTTTATGATCCAGAAATTGCAGTAGTAGGCTGCTGCTTTGTTTCCTAAATCCAGGAAAGGGACGTCTGTGAGACACTTAACTTCTCCTGTGTTATTATCTCTCAGGGCAATTTTCAAGGCTGTGGATGTGTTTGGAAGGCACAGAGCCTGGTAACTGACCAGAGCATTGCCAGTGGTGTCCCTTAGGTGCATAAAACATTGTTGATATGTCTACAGGGTCAAGCAAATTGCTGCTTTTATGAATCAGCTTTTGCTGTCAAGTGGCTGGAATGGTGCCAGCACAGCTCTCCTTTCTCATCATTTTAGAAGCCTATATTCTTTCCTTTTGTCTTCTGTAGAGGCAGTATATTCTGCATCTTTCTGTTAACTGTGAAGCTGTAAAGGGGGATGATTTGGAAGTTCTGCATCTTTTCTTAAACTCTTGTGATGAGGACATTTTTCCCCCCAAATACAAAGTTATCAGGGAAGCAAGCATAACTCTTATTCCTTGAAGCAAAAAAATACTGTTATTTGTACCCAGTAGAGTAGGCTAACATACAAAATGAAATCATAATAATTTTAGGATTTTTAGTACTGAATAAGAAATAAGTGTGATTTTAACTCCTTTTCACTACTCTTTTTATGAATAGTCATCCTTTCAGGTTGTATTTTAAAGGTGCCTCCTGCAGATAGCATCATGGTGTTTCTGGAACAGTTTTTTTTCTTCCTCAGGCAGGTTAATATTTCAGAAATAGAGCAATCTCTTGCTGTATTCTTAACCTTCTGAAAGTCTCCATGCAACTTTGAAGCCAACTCTAAAATTATTTTGTGCAGAAACTTGGTTTTGATTCTTGTTTCAACTCCACAGAAGAATTCTGTATCTCAAAGGAAAAAAGTTGATATTGTATGTTTTACAGCAAGTTAAAGAGTGTGTCTGTGTGTTGTTTCTATGCATAAGCCTTGAATTCCAAGTACCCAGCTCCAAAACTGTAGGAGCAGCATCCCAATCTGGTGAAAAGTTCTAATTTTTCAACTATGCATATTTAATTTTTTACTGTAGAAATTATTTTCAAATAAATTCAACCCTTTTTTTGTAAAGTAATTTGATTTCCAAAACAGTAATGAGTTACAAAATTGAATCACATATGATTAGGGCTTAATTATATTTCTAATAGAAGGCAGAGGGAAAAGAGATTGTTTGGACAGAGATTGATTTTCAAAGCAGTAAGTACAACTTCACAATGTGGAAGCAGCTCGTGCACTGGTAGACCAGGCCTTTGTTTGTAAAAATCTCATCCAGAAGTCTCTGAGGGACTAATATAATGATGTAGGGATATTCTTTGATAGGAAATACCAGATATTAAGTTCTGAAATGTCGTGGAAAGGCTAAACTGATTGAGGAGAGCAATATTTGAAAGCATAATTCAAGGTTCATAACTTTTGATTCATTACAGTCTTGAAAATGACATTGTATTTAACTAATCAGCCTATTCATCATTTGATGCCAGTTTTTGGTTGTTTTGGTTCTTTTTTTTTTTTTTTACACAAGTTTTGACATTTATAAAATACTTTTTGGCAAAGTCCACATTGCTAGTGTTATTTAATAATTCTGTGTATTTGTACAGTGGCAATGCATAATGCTCCTTTCATGTCCTCTTCTAAACTCACATTGCTCTGAATGGTAATGTCATAACTTAAGTAAGAAAATACAGTTGTGAGCTACTTAACTAGCAGGGTGACGGTTGCTTATCATGGTTATTTTCTTGCTAAGTATCAACCAAGACATTTAAGGCTTAACACAGAAGTTATTCTGAGACTCAAGGATTTAGTAAATAAGCTTGAAGAAATCTATTATTTATGCCAAGAAATTTTCAGTTTTTCAGCCTTGGATACTGAACTTATTATTCAGCGTTGCTCCATGATTAAGTGCTAGCATGCTGCACTAAAATATGTTATGTTTAAATGCAATAAAAGAAACATCTTGAGGAAAGCTTCTGTTGTACATTACTAAGGCCTGTCTGTAGTATTTTGTTAAGATTATGCAGGAAAGACTTGTGCTGAGTAGATCCCTTTTCTACTTTCAGTCGTCAGGTTCTTCACCCCCTTGAATAGCACTCCTGCCATGAGTCCCAGATATGTACTGCTGCTTCTTCATCCCCTTAGCCCCACCCAACTTGTTGATCCAGGCATTTCAATACTGCCCTCTAGAAATAAATGACCTTGCTTTCAAAAGAGCTTAAAATAATAATATTTTGACCATAAAAATGGTGCCAGCCATTTATTTGTTTGGAAAAGTACAACCAAAAGGTGAGTAGTTACTTGACTGAACTCTTTCTGAAGAGTTTTGCATTTCTAAGTGTCTAGGATGAGTGCATTGTGTAAAAATACAAAAATTTAAATTATACACTTTCTTTAATTTAAAAAAATTCACCTAGAGACGACATGGGCATTCTGTTCCCAGTTTGCCTGTATGACAGGACCAGCATGCAGTAGGATTATATTATAGAAGGAAATAATTTTGGTTTAATAGTTAACTTGCTGTGTGGAATAATGCTGAGCTAGGTTTTTTCCTTGTTTTTTTGTGGTCAAATGTGTTACTGTGGAGCTCAGCAATAAAATGGATTCCCAGTCTTCAATATGTATTAGTAAGGGATTCCATAAAATGATGAGTATTACAGGTACTAAGCTCTCAAGGCCACTGCCTTTTACAGCTCTTGAGAGAAGAGCTGGCAGGTTACTGCGTCTGATGAGACTGTGTGTTGAAAGGGCAGGAGAGATAACATGCCCATACATTGCTGGATTCCAGTCTTGGCTGTGAAATGGGCAAGCTGTTTAAATTCACGGGCCTAGTCTGGCAGTCTGTAGAGCTGGGAACAATCCCAAATTCACCCTCTGGAGAAGACTGGAGGCCTGGGTCTATTCAGTTAGGATGAGCCACAGGGTGTGCCACAGATGTTTACTGGTACACTGCACTGGGTGCTGATGGTGTAGCATGGCACATGCCCAGAGGTGAGCTAAGCTGACTGATCAGGATTTCTTGGAATAATTTGTGGAAGACAGCATCAAACCTTGAGCACTTAGGCCTCTAGGTCTGTAAATGATCACTTACCAGCCTCTAAAGAGGAGGCTGCGTTATTCCTGTAGCTGAACAAGGTTAGCTGAGGAAAACACGGTGTGAGGTTTCTGAGCAACGTGAATGAGTGGTGCCTCAAACACCAAACATTAAAAATATTGCTGGACTGAGCTATTTGGTTATCTGAAGAAACACAAGTATGGAAGTCAGGATACAAGTGAGGAAAAATGTAGTGAAAACAGTGGAAGACTAGTCAAATCATGTGTTCTTAGCATCCTTAAGTATTTATCCTCTTATCAGTATGGGAATGATGAGCATACATATGTAGCCAGGGCTGATTGCAGAAAACACTTTCATGGAAATTATAGTGATCAAAGCCAAAGTGAAAAATCAGTTCGGTATCCTAATTTCAGGTAGACTGATTTAGTTTTCTGCCCTCAATCCCAAAATTATAAAATATCATGACAAGTTTTTCTTTTGAAACTTTGTGTGTTTATACTAATATATAGCTCATTCAAACAAGCTATTTTATAATATATATGTAAATTGAATTAACAGACTCAAATAACCTATCTTCATCATCATTTGCTATTTAAATCAGTCTTGTTAGTGCAGAGTCCTCATATCTTATTTTAAAAGCTAATCCAGTTTAAAGTGTCACTAAGGCAAAAAACTAGTCTTGATAGAAACAAGCTAAAAATAGCAAATAATAAGTTCCTATTAAAATTATTTTGAAAGACCTAGTCTTTGTATCCATTTTTCAATTCCCCTCTGATTTTTTTTTCTTTTTTAATTCGTTAATCAAAATATGATGTGATACTAAAGCTGTACAGCAATATATTTGCCTTTAACAGTTGAGCCATGATTTCATAATTAAGAGGAGAGCTTAATGATGTTGATTGACATCAGGTACATTGCAATCTTTTCTACACTGAGTTATGGCTTTGAGCAAACCCTTACTTCACTGAAGCTGGCTGAACTGCCTATCTGTCCATCTTAAATCTACTAACCTTTTTTGAGTATTGATTTTAGGATTTATTTCCAGGCCTTTATAGATTTTCTAGTATTTCAAGCCTCAATGAAAATCATTGTGCTCTTTGGACACTTTATTCTACCATTCAAACTACCTGAATGATACTTACTGCCCAAATAAAGCCTGCATTCACCTGGTGTGCAAGTAATTTGCAATGTCTTTATGTGGAGGATGACAATTGGAGTTCATGTGTGCTATAAGTACTATAATTTGCTAAACTGATACAACTTTGACTGAGTTTTCCACCAAAATTTTTAGGCTCTGGGAAGAATATTATTTTACTCAGTAGTATTTTAAATATTTCTGCAGGTAGCCAGTTCAGTTTCATTTTACCATAATTTAGACAGTTTTACCTAATGTATATGAGGTTATGGTAATCTTTTATACATAGAATTTTTCCTTTCTACAGCAAACCTTGCTTTATTTTTTATTTTAGAGAATTTTGGTAAGATTGCATTCTTCAGGAAATATGTAAGTATCTTGAATTGCAATGTCTCATTGCTTTGGAGACTCAAGAATTTCCCTTTTAAAACAAGAAGCAATGTCTGTAGCTTCTAAGTAGTCTTTTTTGTAGCCAGGGTGTTTGGCATCACTTCTAAAACTCAGGATATGAAGAGCACACTTGTGGGCTTGGAACAAATGGTGCATGCATGATAAATGTTTATCCTCATGAAAATACATAGATTTATTCTCATGCCACATCCAGTGTCTCAGCTGTGGAGGTCCAACTGCATCTCTGTGGCAGTTCCTGGGCCTTTTCTTAACATGACAGCTGTTCATCAGCTCAGTCCTGCAGCCCATCAGAGCACAGAGCCAGCTGCCCTCTGCTATGGACAGTGTTGAACAGAACTTCAAATAAAATGGATTTCATGTAAGGCTTTTTAAGACAGTGATCGTCTGTTGCTGTTAGAGTCTCATGACAAGAGAGCAAGGGGCTAAAAATGAGCACAATTCCACTTGATGAGGAAAGGCAAGTAAAGCACTGCTATGAAACCTAGCAGAAAGTGATTAAGTTTAAGGTTTCATTTCTATGAATTTGAAATCTGGCCAGTTTTTTTGATAAAAGCACAAAAGGATGTTTTGGTGGTTTGTGACTTTTGCTAGAAATCAATTCACATATACCTTTACAATGGCAATCAAAAGTAAATGTAAATGAGGATTAAAGGTCAAAGTTGAATGATGGAGAAATGTTAAGAAAGTGTTAGATGCTTTCCTCTTCTAAGTGTGGCTCTGTTTTAGATCAGTCTGTTCAGCAGGAAGAATAGAATAGTTGTAGACTGAATGCATTAGTGTTGCTTCTCCTTCTCAATGCTTTAACATAATGTTATTACTCTGACACTGTCAATGTGAATATCCAAATTTAATTCCCTACTTCCTCCTTACATGCATAAGCTTACCATATTAACCATGCAAATTTCAGTACAACTTCTTTCAAAAGGTATCTTCTTGTACTGGAGAGGTGACTTTTTAAAAAATAAATGGGATTTTGATCTGTTTGGGTGTTTTGGGTATTTTTTTTTTCTCTTACTCTTTAGAAGTTGTTATTCTTACATATGTGAGGTTCTTTTGCTTGACTTGTTTGTTTTTTTTTTTTTTTTGGCTTGGCTTGGGGTTTTATGGAAGTGAAAACTTACTAGTTTGAAATCATATTTACTAGAAGTCAAAAATGCTGAAGGAAAAACTTTTGCTTTTAAAAATAGCGTGAGAGTTCCATGTATGTCTGTTAGTTGCATTTGTTCTAGTCCAAGAAGCATCAATGAGGACAGACAGCCGGCAACAATAGGTGTTGGTTTTGGTAGGTGGCTTTCTTAATTTGCTGTCTGAAACAACAATGTATCAATTATGGACTTCATTTCTTCTACTTTTTCCTACAGATAAGAATAAAAAATTCTACTAAATTCTTTTGCTGCAGTGGATTTTCTTTTTTTCACAAAACATTTAAATATACATACTTAGACTTTTCTGTCACTAGATAATGACCACTGCTTTCTCCAGAACTTCACATTATTGCAAAGCATCTGTTCATTTTCCAATGTACATGTATGTTTTACCAGCAAGCTACTTAATAAAATGTTTCCACAGTGGTTATTTCAGAAAAGGGCTTGTCATTCAGTTAATTTGCACTGTGTTTTAAGAAGGAAAGTCTGAACTACAAATTTAAATCTTTTTTTTTAGTGAGATATCTAAAACCTAGTTAGTTTATTTATAGCTACATAACAGTTAACATTTTGCAAATACAACTATATTAGCTATGAGTTTTTTATTATTTCTTTGTAACATTTCATCAGTGTGGTAGCTGTATAGTGTATTGGTAAATACTGATTTCTAAATGACACTTATAAAGAGGAAATGCAAACTAAGCTGCAAATATATGTAAATCAGAACTATTCTGTAACAGTTTTTGATATGCATAGTTACACTTCCTGACAAGGAGAAAAGATGTCTGTACTTTTTTTTTAACCCTAGAATTTGCAGGGCTAAACTTTTAATTTTGTTTGTTTATTGCAAAGCTGACAGGTTTCTGCTCTGGGGATACGTTTATCAGGATGTGACTTTCTTTTGAGGAATGAGAAATCGTTCACTTACTTTGTCCCCAGAGGTGAAAATGCCAGGCTTTGTTAACAACAGAGGAATGTGTTCCTTTTTTCTTTTTTTTCAACAAAACATGAAAGATGCAATCCTACCAGATGCAGTAATCTAAACATTTGTCATAAAATATTTTTGGATATTAGGAGACACTGATTTGCATGGGCATTATTTACTTTTGAGTGTTACGTGTTTTTCTTTCTGAAATGTGTAAACAGCTCAATATTGAAAACAGGTTAAGCGTGGATATTCCATAACTGCTGTGCAATTAAGATGCTGAGTAGTGTATGGTGCTTTCCTTTCAAGATGAAAGCTTGTTTACATTTCCTTGTTTATAAGTCCACACTTCCAGAATTGTGTGTTGCTTTATGTCTATACTTAATAGGAGCAATCATTTTGGATCTGTAGATGCAAAGTTGGAGTTGTATGTGTGGATGTTGTTTTTTGTATTGTAAGCTCATATCACCCGGGATAACACTGAATTGTTTTCTAGAGTTTATCTCTTTTTAGACCAAACAATCACTTCATAGTAGCTTAATATTATGCTCTGGAATTCTTTTTGATAAGAGGATTTGGTTTTTGCAAATGATGACATAGAAGATATGTCATCTGTCATATTACGGGAAAAAGTTTCCAGTGAAAGAAAATAATTCTACACAGATTTTTTTTTTCACTCATTCCACCTAAATTCTGTCATTGTTCCAATTTATTTAGTGTTGTAAGCAATGTGTTTTAAACAATCCAGCTATTTTCACATGAAATTACTGCTTGATTGCACTGTTGAATTTTATGCCAGAAACCATATTGGTTGGATGGCCCAAATGGATGACAAATAGGCCAACTCAGATTTTCAGTACGCTTACACAATTATTTCCCTGCCTCTGCAGCTGTAAGCACAAGGTGTACTTGGAGGCGCTCCCCAACACGAGCATCATCATCCCGTTTCACAACGAGGGCTGGACGTCGCTGCTGCGCACCATCCACAGCATCATCAACCGCACCCCAGACAGCCTGATCGCAGAGATCATCCTGGTGGATGACTTCAGTGACAGAGGTAAGGCCCAGCTGGTGTTGTTCTAACTTGAAATTTATACTGCAGTGGGGTCCAGAGAGAAGCTAAAGGAAGGCAAAAGCAGCCTTGAAGTACCCTTTGTTTGTTAGCAGGAATAAGCATTTATAAGATGCTTTTGTTCTACTTGGCATGAGTACTGAAATTCATGTCAAAGGGAGGAGAGACTGTCAACTGTTAATTACCCCTTATTAATGTTTTATTTTGAATGTTATTACTGAAATACTGCAAATTTTAGTATTTCCTCATATTTTCCCTATACTTCTGTTTTACTCTGAAAATACATCAACTTTGACAGTTTTGGATGCAACTCATTAGCTTTTGATCCTGAAATTTTATTGAGGTAGGCAGATTCACATCTAGTAGAAAACAGCCGTACAAAGAAATGAGGCTCTTTTGAATGAAATCTGAAAAAATGCTTTGGAATAGTTGATCAAAATTTACATCATTTATATATAGTAAAATTAAGAAAACATCAATCACTTAATGTCTTACGCTACCATTACTTCTTGAATGCAGCGGAAAAAATTACAACCTCAAGCTCCTTAAATGAATTTTAACGGTTCTTTAGGTAAAATTTCTCCCTGATAAGGATATAGAACTGGGAAATAGTTTTGGTTTTTTTTCAAATTTCAGTTCATGCCTTAGAAGTTTAAGCATGAAGACCTTTGACTTTGGTGTTTTGCGGGCTAGGTTTTCTGTTTCTGTTGAAGCATCCATTGCTGGTGTGTGTGTTAGCTTTGTTCTGAGTAGGCTGATAGCAAAAGAGAGAATTGTAACCTTAGCTAATGTTTTACTTAAAGCCTTTGTCTCAGCTAGGAACTTAGAGAAGCAGATTTCTGACCTACTGTTTTAAGAAGCCCCCGGGTGAGTGAGAGAAATATTAGTAGAGCGCTGCAGTAGCAGAACCATTTTTGTAAGATTTTTTTTTTTTAACTTGACATTTCAGGGTTTAGAAAGATAAATGCTGCACACATCTATCTTGCCCTCTCATATCTGCTGGTTTACTTGGAATATGTCCTTTGATGAACTGCCTCTCGATCTGTAATGCAATTTAAGTGAAATTGTAAAGTGAGTACAGTCCTGACTATTCTCTGTTTATGAAATCTACACCACAGATGAAAGTTTTGGAAATCAGACCTGTAAAACAGCATACCCGGGCTGTTTCTGCAGGCTAACAATTTCCTCGCAGTTAACAGCTCAGAGGGAAGTCTGTAAGTTGGTTTTATGAAGTATTTGACAAGTAAAAAAGCTGATTTCTTTCCCCCACCCTTTTTTTAATTTTTGGCTGAAATAGCAGCTATTGAGGTTGTGCTTGCTCACTATGGTAATACTGTAGCATTTTTTAATGAAGAACATAATTGCTACTGTTGCATTTTAAAATATGCTAGTGTTTTGTAAAGCTTATCTACTTCCAGGTTATTGGAAAAAGAATTAATGCCAGTAAACAGGCTCTTGCTCTTTCTTGCGTGCTCTAACTTAGTTTCTGCTGAAAGTAATATCATTGCTATAACACTATAAAAAATCTCCATAGTCGTCTTCGTTTACAGTCATACAAAGCTATCTGACTTTTCAGTGGAATAGCTTCCAGCTAGGAGAAGTGGTTCATATAGCATAGGAATGTTTAGCAAAAGAGTTTAATAGAAGTTTGAAAAACTGAACGGAGTCTACAAAGCAGACTTACATGAAGTTGGACCTAGAATTGTGGTACCAATAAAATTATGTACTTCTGTTTATAGGTGTTATGAAAGTAAAGTTCAGAAATGTGAATGATTGTTATTTTTGAACATACTGGGTACTGTATGTTTTAAGAAGAGAGATAACACAAGAAAAATCTGCTGCAGTCTCTACTCTGAATTCAGTAACATTGAGGTCAGATGAATAATTTTGGTACACTTGAAGTTGTTTTAATTCTTGTATTTGTGATCCTCTAAATTTTACTTTAATGAGACCATATTGTGTTTTCTTGTGCTCTTTTTTCTTCTTCTATATGGTGGTCACACACAATAGAGTTGGATTATTTTATGTTAAGAAAATGCTGACTGATATCTAGCTCTGTCCCCTCCCAGTTCATAAAATAACCTGATTTTAGGAAGTGGCAGATTCTTTTACCCTTTAGTTACCTTTCTAAGACTGAGAGGAGTAAAGCAGCATAAAAGATATTGAAGCCAGATTAGGCAAAAAATGAATTTTGTATGTTTAGATGTTGTCAGAACTCATAGAATCATTGCTAGCAAAGTTTACTGCTGTGTTGAGACAGTAAGTGATTAGTGATAAATTCATGTCTCTTTTCCTTATTGTATAATTTCTTCATGAAGCTGCAGATGCCATATAGCTGACAAATTGCTATTATTTTGTTAAATCAGTTATATGTTATTAAAGTGAGTAAAAATGTTATTAATGTATGCTATTCTTGTTCCATGACTTCATATTATAAGGGGAGAGTTTTCTGTTAGCAATCTAAACATCATGTGTAGATAGTCAAAAGTGAAAATGAGGTATTTCAATGACAGTGGTATTTTTAAAATAGTGATTAAATGGCAAACACTTTTCTTTAAAGTTTTCTATTAATCCTCCTGTTCCTTTTTACAAAAATCTGGGAAGTTAGGAAAAGTCAGTTCCTATTAGAAGCAGTAAATGAGAAAAGAAGAAATATCAAAGCTGTGTAAAAGATATTTTTTTTAAAGGCTCCAGCATTTTTCCTCCTTTTTAACTAATGGCAATATAAATACTGAAATGCGCTGAATAAAACTTAATAACAAATGATGAAAATGTTTTACTGAACAGATAGATACCAGGAGTTTGCTGGTTCTTCTGCAGAATAACTTATATGCCTTGATTTTATTCATATGCACTCCTTTGGCTTTTATGATCAGAACCTAAATCTTTAGATAGTTCATGAATAATATTCCACATAAATTATGACATTTAGGTGTTATAAAAATAAAAGGACAGCTGCATATCTTTAAATATCAATATAATGCAGATTAAAGGCTTGGTATTATGAGGGAGGTAAGGAAATGTTATGAAACATGAAAGTGCAATATTTGGTTATGGACAGATTTAATATAAAAAAACTACCTGAATATTAGAAGTTACCTATAACAGGAGGAAATGAGGATTTAAATATAGGTACAGAGTTGCAAGATCTCTTTATTCATGTAATTTATAAGAGAGTGTTTGTATTTAAAATGGTGAACCAACAGGTAGGAGAAAAATGTCTGATTTAGTGGAACTCCATTTCAGCAAAAAATAACAGCTTTGATTTATATTGTAAATGCAAATGGCAGAATGTTGGCGTAGTGGTGAGATGAAAGAGGACTGAATCTGAAGTTTGTAGGTGCTCTAATAAATGTAAAATAAATACATTGTCACTTAACAAGCACTATGAAAGAGAGGAAAATAATAGGCTTCTACTTAGCTTGCCTTAGAAAGCTATGGATACAGTAAGAGTACATTTTAATGATGTGCATTTTAATAATTTTATATACTAAAGTGTGCAAAGTGGTTCTGATTTTGTGATGGATTTGGGGCTGCAGATCCAGTACTTGATTCATATAAGCCTTGTATTTCAAACTCAAAGTTAAAGACCTATCAGTTTCAGTGTAACCTACCACAGAAAATCAACCTTTATATTTGAAGTAGCAGCACACCTCTGTGTCGTTATCTGCAGTGGCTTTGTGTGCAGCTCTAGTTTTGTGATTCTGGTTTCTGGGAAAATGAGCCTTGTTCAAAGTGGCTTCTTTTTCTGGGAAGATTTTGTAGTTTGTGAGAAGGTTGTTTGAAATGGAAGGTGGGGAGGATTGGTGTTAAAGATTGGGTGTTTCTTGTTGACATAGTTTGCCCTGAAGTCAGTCTGTTGAGAGACAGATATCTGAAAAGGGGCAAGAAGCAGAATATGGGCAACAGTTTTAAAGGAAAGGGCAAAATGAAAAAGAAAGCAAGTTTTCATTGGTTCAGTTATGGAACATCTTGCATTTACAGAGGAATACTAAAAATTTTGATTAATGTTTTAAAACTTTGGGGAAACATAGATTTGCATAATTCATTACTTTAACAGTTCATGTAGGTTGCCAACATATGATAGATTTGTACATCAACTTTTATTTCTTTGTATGTTATAATTACTTTATTATCATAGTCAGACTTGTAAGCTGTTGTTAACATGGTATATGCCCATGAATGTAAAGTTGACTTAGATAGGATTTTGACTTTACCTTGTAGGTCTTGAACCAGTACAGAACCTATTATAAGAAAAAATAAACAATGCCACAGCCAACAATAAATTTATTAGCAGTAACAGTTATTTGGCAGTATTTTAGTTTGGAAAAAAACCCCTCAGATCTGCCAAGGGAAAAAAAGGAATTTGAAAACTTAAAACTTAGTAGCCTACAGCTTCTTCCCCAGCTAGTTCCTGTGAATGGCAATGAACTGTTTTTTTGGTAGAAAATGACAAACTAGGAAATTTTCCTTCATGTTGATGAGCCAGTCCCTTCTCATATTGCTGTCTATTATGTTGTCCTGTATCTATCCCCTTGCATAGGTCTGTTTTCTGCATCATTCATTTGAGAGTATCGTCTTGTCTCCTATCAGGTACCACATGATTTGTGTCAGACCTCTGAATAGGCCAGTTCAATAACATGGAAGTCAGTGTGCAAAAGCAACTTGTGTTTACTTTGTCAGAGCTGTAGTTGGTCAGTGAACTTCAGTGCCAGTAATGTGGCTTTTTGCTGTGAACATGCAAAATGAGCTGATGTGTGACTGGGGTTTTTTAAACTGTAGTTCTGTAAACTGCATTGGTCATGTTATACAATAATGATAGTGTAAGGGAAGGGAGTTTGTGCTAAAAGCAAAGCAACTCTATCAGACTATAAGATTGCGCCACTTTCCACTGAAGGAACACATGCTATTGCATGAGGTGGAAATTCCCTGTATTTTGTTTGTAGATAGTTTATAACATGTCATTGAAATTCAAATGTGCGGATGCTTGGCTTCAGATTATGGCTAGATGTAACTTTCTGACAAAAGGGAAGGGAAAGTTTTATATTGTATGAATGACTGTCTTGTCATAGGAAAGCTTTGCTAAAGACAGAAAGTGTCTGTGTGATGAAAGCTCATGTCTCCAAAAATTGCAGTGTTAGGCATAGCTCGTGTAAGACATGGTTTGTGAGAAGGTAAGGGTGACTCTACATATAAATCTGTTGGGTTTGTAGGCAAATAGTTATACCTGAGGCACAAAGCCTTACCAGCTGGGAAGCCTGTTGCTACAATCAAATAATTGTACAAAGGTAAAGAGAGATGTTTTCTGCTTAGTGAAGAATTTGTAGTGGCTTTCTACTTGCTTAATGCGGCATCCTGGAAGCCAGGGTGATCCCAGCAACTTCAGCTGCCCTGTTCATTTCACTGATAGCATAAGCAAAACCTTCCTGGAGCAGAGTTTAATACAGCAAGGTTTTCAAGTAATATTGACCTTAATATTAACATATTGCTGCATCATGTATACTACATCAGAAAAAAAAAAAATAATAGCTTATAAGCCTAAGTGAAGGTCAGCCTCATATTTTAAAGTGATTTAAAAAAAGGAAAAGGCCAAATAGAAAATGAAACAAATTCCATTTCATTCTAGTCTGTATTGACTAGAGATCTAACTAAATGCAGGATTTACATTTTTATACTTGTGATATTGAGCTATAAAATGCCTCTTTCATTTCCTCTCCAATGCACTCAGTTGAATTTCATGAAACTTGGACTTGCTTCTGGTCAAAATACTATCACTGTAAAAAGTACAACTTAAAACCTGTACGTGCATAGGTTGCAGTAAACTGACATGAATCTATAATACCAAGTTTTCTGTTCTTCACTCTACGTTCTCAGTTTTGATAATTTAACATTATAAATTCTGTTGTGGGTTTTTTCTTCTGAAATTACCGAGTCCAAGATTTTACCTTCAGCTCCTTGATGTACCTTGCGGTAGCAGTTTCATTACTGAAAGCATTTTGACTTGACCAGTGGTGAAAGAAAGAGTTGGTCTGAGGTTGGTGAGATTTCAGCTCAGAAGAATAATGGTCATTTTGAAGGCAACTGCAGCTCATCCCAAAATGCATTTTATTTGCTGGAGTAAAAGTATTGTCATGTTATGAGATAGTCACAGGTGGGAAGAATTTCAAATAACTGAAGTTTTACAGTTTATCTGGACAGAATTGAGAATGTGTCTGCATTGAGATAAATTTAGGATTATGTCCCACATCCCAACGCTGCCTGCACTCAGGGAACTCAAATACAACTTGGCTGTAAAAATGAAAACTCCAGTGATGAAAATATTAATATGAAAACAAATTCTTACTTTTCACATAGTCAATCAAATCTGTTATAAAAGATAGATAATTTCACTTTTGAGTATGTGTGGAGTCAGAATACAAAGCTTTTGCTTCCACAAAATTGGTCAGTCTATCTTTAGTTGCCCACCCTATGAAATGCTTGCTGGGTGTGTATCATGCCTCCACACTGCATCCCTTGTGTTTGTGAACATGTGAGGAATTCTTGAGATGGGAAGTAATGAGCAGCCTGCACTTAGCAAGATGGAGTTCTCTGGGTGTCAGAGTCCAAGAACTGTGATGCCGTGCTTGTTTCGAACAGGGTTCTTGAGATACCTGAAGTAAATCTGGATTTAAAACAGTCTAGTTACTCTGAATAATTTTGAAATACTAGAAGCACATTTATTCATGTGGCAAATTTTTCTACTATGCATCTCAGCTTTGGTTTAGATTTCCTTAGGGTTAAATTGAATTATGGCTGAAATGACATTATTTTAATATTCCTCATGTGGAATACTCAAGTTTGATCCTGTAAACAGGAAGGAAAATTTCTAACTCTGCATAAACATAGGTATCTACATTGGCTTTTCTCTGAAACATGAGCTGTTTACTTTCCACTTGAAAAAGCATTATTACATTGCAGTAATAGACTAAACAACTTGACAAGAGACTTGAACAATTAGCTCACAATTATCTTCTTCAGCTTCAGTTAATGAACTATGGAAAAGATGCACATTAGTTTCGGAAAAAATTGAGATGTTGTTCTTACATTTCCTTAAATTTCTTCTTTTCTAAGTTTCTTCTTAACTTCTTATTTCTCTTTATAAGCTTTAAGAATTTTTTTGTCTTATTTGCAATAGGCAATTCTTAACTAGTATTCCAAATTTATTACTTCCACAACTTCACTTACTAGTGTAATGGAGATGCTAACTAATTTTTATGTCTTCAAATGGTATATCCCCTGAATAATCACTGTTAAAACCTGCAGAAAGGCAATGTAGGATGGAAGCTGAAGTCTGTTGCTTTGGACTTGTTCAAACATTCCATCTGATCAAATTCAAACTGGTAAGTTTTCTTGGTGGTGTTTTGTTATTAGGAATCAGGAGAATAGGCCTGAGATCTTATAAAATATTGTTTTTCATAAGCTAATCAACTAGATTTTTCTGTAGTATCAAGAGAAAGGATTCTTGCCAAATACTAGTAGTCTGTTATTTCAAAAATTCCCTTTAATTTAAAATAGAAATTTATTCATGATCCTTTTCATGCATGACTGTTGCTTCAATGTTATCTCTAAATAACTCATTATCTTCTCATTGTACACAGAAAGAGATTGCAACTTTCAGTTTTCAAAGTTCATTAAAGTTTAATAAAGTGTGACAAACTTTCGAATTGACATCCTAGTAGTCTTTCCAAAAATCGTAGTTTGTTACAGTCAAGGTTGCCTTAATTGCAACATTTGAGTTCATCTAAGTAGACTTTAAAAAATATATTTCACCTTTCCTGAATGTAGACTTTCAAGTAAGCTTTTAATGATCAAGCAAAATAACATCCTTGAAGAATAGGCAATAGTATTATCCTCAGCTACTACATTTTATGGATCTTAAAGAAAATAATTCCAGAAAACCTTGGGCTTCATTTTCCTGTTTTATAAATGTATTTTGTTTTGTCATTTTTTCCTGTTTTGCATATCATGGGTGAGCCTGAAACCTGCTAGTATTCAAAATATATTATAAGTAACATAAGAGAGGTTGTTTTCCTGTTCATTCACTGGTACTGAGCTTCACATAAGGTAAGAGGGGAAAAAGAATGTGGATGGTATAAGAAAAGCTATGAAATTATCAAAGCAGGGAATAAGGATTGTCACTCATAAGAAGGTTTTAAACCCAGAATTCTGGTATTAAAACACTGTGTTTTACTAAAATATCTATAAAAATCCTTGCAGTCAGATATGGGGTATAAATAGTTTCTAATAATTTCCCTGGGAGATGAGTGGGAGAATATTGATTTGATTGCTAACTAAATGCCTCTTTGTTGTGTTTTTTCCCCAAACTACATGCCTTTGTCGTTTCTAGACTGATTCTTACATGTAGGATTGCTACCAAGTGCTCAGTTTACAAATCCTAACACATTCTAAAGAAAGAAGAAAAATCCTGTAATGAGGTTTGCAAATGAATGTCTTTAAAGCTTTATAGATGAAAAAGAAAGGTTTGTCCTGCCGTATTTTTTTTTTATAACCCTGACAAAATTAAAACATGTTTAAAGAGTTCTAGTAGGTATTCTGACCTTGCTTCGCTGATGGAGTAAAACACTTAGGAATTTCCATTCAAGTTCTGGTATGCTCTATTTCTGTGAAAGCAAATGAATAAACAACAATAAGAGAAAAGCTTACAGAATGCTTTCTTAGAGTATTGAGAGCTGAAATTCATTTATATTAATTTCATCTTGATGCTTTTCTTTTGAGATAACCCAGTACATAATTTGACAGTATTTGTTTCTGATGATTCTTTCATGGATAATGGCAAGCAGTTCTCCCATCATTTTTATTTATTTAATTTACTTATTCTGAATAAATGGTTGTCCTGTTGCCAGAAGCATCTATTTGTTTAGTATTGTATATGTTTATGCAGATTTTTATTTTGTGCAGTCAAAAATCAAAAGTGTACTTAATGCAATGTCTTGTTCATTGCTCTGTGCATCTTCAGTGTCTCACAGGAAGCATTTGTGACATATGGAATTGTCTAGTTACAAATCTTCTTGTACAGAAATGCAATCATAATTTTGATTAACTTGAAAAGGAATGTTGTTGCTCTCAGAAATCGCTATCCAGACGTTCAGTCAGCTTTGGGGGCTTTTCTGTGTGTGCTGATTTCCCAAATTGAGCTCATGCATCTTTCAGACAGATGGGCAATTTTATGAAGCTTATAAATGGCTGAAAGCTTTAATGGTTCTGTCATGCGCAGTTTGTTTTTTAAATGCTACTGATTTGTGAAAAAAGCACTAATAACTTGTATTGAGCAATTATAATGGATTTATTTTAATAGGACTAGGTCAAACTGTGTTTTCTAAATTAGAGTAAGTTCCACATGCAGTGGGAAATTTCAGTGAAGAAGAATGAAGCAAAAGCATGATTTGCTACATGCAAAGAGATTTTAGCATTCTCCTCTGCCTTCTCAAGTTACAGATATAAACTCAATTGACTCAGTTTTGGTGATTTTTTTCCCCCTTTTTTTCCAGTTGTATGTTTATGCATTATGAGAGCAGGTGCGCACATGGCTTGGTTTTGGTGGCTTTGCAGGGCTGCTGCATTATTGAGACACCCAGCACACAGAGGCAAGCAAATATGCTGATTTCATTTATGGTCAGTGACTTAGCAACCTTTGTTCACCTGCTGTAGGAACCCTCATATCTACCCTCCTCACAAATTCAAGAAAATATGTTTTAGGATAAGTGGAAAAGTGTTTGTTGTAAGCAGAATGCACTACACAATATGGAAAATTCTAACCATTTAGAGTAGGTGACTGCTGGGAATTTTGCTGTTATATGGTATAGAAAACCCTTGTAATCACACTGGTAAAATGTACTACAAACCTGTGCATGGCATTCAGGGATGAAGGCCTTCCAGTCTGTGCTGACTTCTGGCTTTGGAAGTTGAGTGTTACTATTGTTGGGGGGAAGGGTGCTGGTTGGGGAGATTTTGGTTTTCTTTGTCTGAGTTTTTTAACAAAAGTAATCTAATTTCTCCTGCTGTTACATCAGGATATTTTCTACAGTATCTTCTGTCTTTATTGTTTTCCTACGGATCTGATAATTCTTTAATAGGTAGAAATCTCTCGACAAAATAGATTATTTCTGCCTGAGGTCTCTTCTTCCCCTTCATTTGAAGGGCAACATACTGAATTTAGAAAACAGAATTGACATTCTTTGTAAAAAGTGCTGTTATGCACATCTGTCAAAGTAGCAAATGTACTGCTTTAGATTTAGCAGGATAAACATGAGTTGGCTGTCTTACTCCATTCCTGGCTCATTTAATCACAGAAGAGACACAGATTAATTGTTCTTTATTTGTGGTACACTATTTCTAGTCAAGAAGGAAATCCACTCCTGTTTGTAAATATTCTAACTTCAAAAATTTCTTTTAAAAAATGTTCTACAGTTCTAATGGAAAGTGATGATGCTTTAAAATGAATTTCAGGTAAAACTGATTCATTTAGGAGAATTTGAAAAAAAAATATTTAAGGGTCTTACTCCCACAGGTTTGCATAAAGCAAAGTTCCTGGTGTGATGAAAGAAAGACATACTATGTATAAGGAAAAGTAATATTTTTGAAATCAATATACTTTAACACTGCAAAGCAATACAGAACAGGTGTTATTCTTGTTCTTGAGTGGTTTACCTATTGCAGTTTTTAACTGTAGAAAGCATTGATAGATTACACTAATGAAGGGGAAAATGAAAATAATCCTTACTCCATTTGAGTCTAAAACTATTGCAGTTCTTGAATGTGTTTGAAAACACTAGCTGAAGTGTTGGCTTCTTAGCTGCAAACCTCATTCTTATGTTTCTGTATTGGCAGCTTGATATTAACAATAAGAAAACAAGCTTTGTGCTATGAGTATTAAAAATACCTGAGCATGGCATTGAAGTATACAATGGGCCAAATTCAGATATGTGCATCCAGTCAGTGTGTTATTTACAGGAGCTTACATATCCTTTTTAAACATAGTCCATGGTTGTGGTTTTTGTCTTTGAAAGAAAGTTAAACATGTTCTTAGTTATTGACAATCCATGTGCCAGCTGTGAATGTAAGGGTGTGAAGCGTAAAGTAGATTGATGGTGTCAATTATGCTGGAGCCTTTTTTGTGTGTGTACACCTGAAGTAGAAGTGATTAAATTTTGAAAGAAATTGATGATTATTACTTCTGAACTGAATTGATTATTTCTGTAGAGTCTTGTAAGTGTTGCTCCTTCAGGTAATTTAACTGAATTTAGAGCTTCAGCAAGAACTGTGAGCTAATTCCTTTTCTTCCTTCTCATGTCCCATGTTCATTTTAGTTTTTTGAAGTGCTATGTATTTGACCTTGGTTTCCTTCATGGAGTGGGCATGGAGTTAAGCTCTACCTAACAAATGTCATATATTTTAAATGCTATGCCTTGATTATGAATGAAATAATAGTTACAAAAATTCAATGAAAAGCAAATTTCCTTTACCTCAATAGGGTAGAGTTTGGGAACCCTTCGAAGAAATCTGAAATTCTGGAAAGTAAACGCAATTATGAAATGGTGAACTATTCTTGCATACTTGTTGTTCATGGTCATCTTCATTTTTTATATCAACAGTGGGTTGCATTTCAGTGTGCTGTAGTGGGCTTTGTTTGTCCTTGGGTACTTTTAGAGTTCATGTAGTAGGAGGGACGATCTTGTCCTAGTATAAATCAATTATGTTGGCAGAAAAAGATCTGTGATTAAGTTGCTTGTATCTCTTTTAGACTGTCCAATTAAGCTGGCATATACTGAATTTTAGCAACATGCTTCAGGTAAAAAAAGAAAAAAAGAAACCTCTCATGAGCCCAAGAACAGTTGCCCCCCCAGCAAGCCCACCTGCTCCCCACCTCCTCTTCACCCCAAAGTTCTGCATTCCATACCATGAAAGGATATTTTATTTCTGATGTTATTTTATTTCAGGATAGAGTAACCTTCTATTCCAACATATTGGCTGCTTCAAAGTAGTTTTCCTATAGTGTGAAAACTGTAACTTGTGTGGCACTCCTGCATTACTGAAGCAGCAGCATGAGCTGTGAGGCAAGTTGGGGTACAGTGATTTAACTGCACACTATTTGATATAAAATAATTTCCAGCTCTAAGGTGTCAATCTAACCTATCTTGCTATTCGAAGTTGTACTGCATATGCATGCCTGGGTTTTTGGTAATGCATCCTTGCAGTGTTTTTGTAAAGCTGCTTAAATGCATATGCATTCTTGTTAAAAGGTAAGTACAAAAAGATAGCAGAATCCTGTAAGCAGTTACATTCCTTCTTATACACAGGAGACTGCTATTGGAGCAAAACCAGAGTTTTCCTGTTTCTTGTTCTCACTCTCCTCCTTCAGGCTGTGTTTTTAACATCATGATTTTCTCGCTTCTTTTAGATTTTTGTCCAAAACACAGTGTCCCTGCAGCTGTAAACCCCTCCACAGCTATGGAATGTGATATCAAATCCCAGGGAACCTGAATGATTCCAGGTTTCAGTAGCTGAGAAAAAAGAATAGGGATGATGGTAAAGTTATTATTGAAAAAATGTCTGTTGATGGGATCTTCATCAGTGCAATCTGCAGGGAGCTGAGGGACAAAATGAGAATCTTTTTTCTGGAAACACAGAGGGGAATCAGAGGAGAAAAGGATGATTGACTGAAAAAATCAAGACCAGGAACATAATTCTGATACATTTATTTTAAACTTTGGGGTGCATTTGCTCCTCGAGTTTTATCTTGCTGTGTAAGGTTGTGCTTTAAGATGAATCAGCAGTATTTTATTTAATTTCTCACTATAGAATCAGGGAGCAGGAGACCTTTGGAATGAAGACAGGCTCAGGGAAGTTCATCAGCCTGTAGAAGGGAAGGCTCCGGGGACACCTCACAGCAGCCTTCCAGTACCTAAAGGGAGCCTGCAACAGAGTTAAAGAGGGACTTTTTACCTGGGCAGGTAGTGATAGCAGAAAGGGGGAATGGCTTTTAACTGAAAGAGGGCAAGGTTAGATGTTCTGTTGGGAAGAAATTCCTTCTGTGAGGGTGATGAGGCACTGAAATATGTTCCCCAAAAAGTGGTGAGTGCTCCGTTTCTGGAAGCGTTGAAGGCCAGGTTGGATGGGGCTTGGAGCAGCCTGGTCAAGCAGAAGGTGTCCCTGCCCATGGCTGGAGGGTTGGAACTGAATGCTCTTTAAGGTCCCTTTCAGCCCACACCATTCTATTGTTAATCAGTTATCAATCAGACATCTAAAATTAAGTTCACACCTGCTGTAAAGGTAAAAGCAGCTTTTCTGAGTACATTTATATACAAATACAAGGTTTAACTAGAGTTTTTCTTGTCTGCTTTAGACAGCTGGATGGAGCTTTGGAATGATGCGGTTATCCTAATTTTCTGATTGGAATTTGTGGTTCATTTGTTTCTAATTTGGAATGATGTGGTTATCCTTGTTTTCTAATTAGTGTGTGGTGTGTACATGTTGTTGATATGATATTTCTAACACATTGTTAGAAATACATACTGAGTGTAAATGGAACTACTTAAGTGTTAGATAGAAATATAAACAATGTAGTAACTTTAGTATTCCCAATCAGAGACATACTTCAGAAAAATAAGTCCAGAATTTTGAGCAATGTTGGCTGCCTGACAGTAGCATGCTTAGTTATTTGACTGTTTTATTCAAGCCATTTTGTGAAAAGTATTATATAATGTTTTTTGAGTCATTCTTGCCATAAAAAGATTCTTATTGAATGCTCAAATCCAATTTTGTGGATTGTTGTCAGATATATGTGCTATTTATCTCTGTTGCTCTTAGAATTATTACACAAGGAAACCAGTAATATTAGTTTTTTGGACATTTTTCTTGAATTCAATTACTCTTTTTTTGGTTTGTCAATGTATAAAATAAGATGTTTAACATGTGGGGGTTTTTTTTGAGAAAATGAATTGTTCTGAAATTGCTAAAATGAGCATGCCTTTTCTGTGGTGTGCCAGTTATCTCCTTTAAGTGAGTTACAGAAATGCACTCTGTGAGGAAACACATTTGAGGCTCTAAGCAGCACAATTCACAGAATCACAAAATTGATGGGACCACAGTGGTCATCTTGTCCAACCTCCCTGCTCAAGCAGGGTCATCTTAGAGCACGTGGCACAGGACTGTGTCCAGACAGCACTTAAATATCTGCAGTGAGGGAGACTCCACAGCCTCTCTGGACAATCTGTTCCAGTGCTTGGCCACCCACACAATAAAGTTGTTCCTCTCTTTTCAGGTGGAACTTCCTGTGCAGTTTCTGCCCTCTGCCTCTTGTGCTATTGCTCAGCACCTCTGAGCAGGGCCTGGATCCATCCTCTTGGCACCCTCCCTTCAGATACTGACGGACTTTGATGAGGTGCCTCTTCAGCTGTTTCTTCTTGAGGCTGAACATGCCTAGCTGTCTCAGCACTTGCTTTTCTCCACCTCCATGAGAAATATTTCTTAAGAGCAATGAATCAGGATTTAGATATTCTCTTTCATATCTGCATTTGGGTTTGACTAGCAAGATTTTGGTAGTGGGAGTAGCGACAGGGGTATCTTCTGGGAGAAGCTGCCAGGAGTTTCCCCCAGGTTCAGCAGAGCCAATGCCAGCCAGCTCCAAGGTGGACATGCTACTGGCCAAGGCCTAGCTCATCTGCTTTGGTGGTAGCACTCTGAAATTAAAAGATTGAAGTAACTGCAAGAGCTATTTAAGCCAGAGAAAAGAAAAGTGAGAATATGTGAGAGAAACAGTTCTGTTTCAGATATCCAGGTCAGGGAAGAAGGAAGGGCAGAAGATGCTCCAGGTGCCAGAGCTGAGATGCCCTTGCAGATGATGGTGAGGCAGCTGTGCCCCTGGAGCCCATGGGGGGAGCAGAGATGTACCAAAAGGACATCCACCATAAATCAGGGGAATGGCAAAGGATGCTGTAACACAGTGGGGAGCATGGTCCTATCAGGACCCATGGAGACACCCCACACAATCTGGGGCAGGTTTGCTCAACTCGTGACCCCATGGGAGACCCCCACAGGTGCAGTCTGCTCCCAAAGAACTGCATCCCATGGAAGGGACCCATGCCAGAGCAGTTTCTGAAGAACCGAAGTCTATGAGAAGGACTCAGTTTGGAGAAGTTGGTAGAGGAGTGTCTCCCATGGGAGGGACACCACAGTGGAACGGGGGGGGAAGTGTGAGAAGTCCTCCCTATGAGCAAGAAGGAGTGGCTGAGCCAGAGCTGACTGTGCAGCCTCCATTCCCTGTCACCCTGTGACATTTAGGGGACAGAGGTAGAGAAAATCAGGATTGAAGTTGAATCTGGGAAGGGAGGAGTGGGGAGGAGGTGTTCTAAGATTTGGTTTTACTTTCTCAGTATCCTGCTGTAGTTTGCTTGGCAATAATTAAACTGATTTCTTCAAATTGAGTGAGTTTTCCTCATGACAATAATTGGTGAGTGATTTTTCCTGGTGCTTACCTTGACCCATGAGCTTTTCATGATGTTTTCTCTGGCCTTTTCAGCTGAGGAGGGAAGTGACAGGAGAGGCTTTGATGGGCACCTGGTGTCCAGCCAGGGTCAAGCCACTGTTGTTTAAATAGAACAGAGTTGCTTCAGGACCAAGGTCAGTATTTCTGGTGAGGAGTTGAGCAGCTGCCTTGCCATGTGTCACAAAAGCCATGGTTGCCTGGCTGGCACCCAGAAGCAGCCAAGCATGGTGAATGCAGAAGGAGATGGGGTAATGTGAATCATAATAATGACCTGCAAATCTGATTTTCCTTCTTTGTGTAAGACTTAGAAAATGCTGGGGCTAATTAAAATACTTAGATTAAGCCATGAGAAATCAAAGAGGTGCAAAGTGGCGCGTTTCTGGGTCTCTGATGAAGCAGCTCTGGGATGATATAAAATGCTATTCTTCACTGTTTTTCCATGTGGCTTTAGGGGACTAGTAGTTGTCAAAGCGAATTGAAGTGGAGTGATTGATGTGTTAAGATAAAAAGTCAGTGATGTAATCTTCATCCCAGAAGGCTTGTTGTTCCATGGTATATCGCCTGTTTTACAGGGAAAGGCTTAGAGTAGATTGATTATGTATGAGAGAGAGTAAGCTGGAGGAATTAGCCAAGAGAGTATAGTATTCATCTAGCCAGTTTCCTTCTTAAATTGAACAAAAAATCTGTGCAAGTGTTGATAATGAAAAGCAAATAACCTTAGGGTGAAACATAAGTATGGAATTTATTGTGTGGAAACAAGAAGATATAAACTGTCTTTGTAATCATTGCAATAGGAAAGTGTGTTTCCAGCTATTTATAGATCTATCTAATGCTTGTCTCTTTTCTGTTGGGCAACTTTTAGGGAACACTATTGAATAAGATGGCATCTAGAAAAAAGCATCAAAATGGTATTGTTACATTCATGTTGTGTATTTTGCCATTTTAATTCTAATTTCATAGTTTATATGGATTAAATCCTGGATGTATGCAAAGGCATCTAATGCAGCATCATGATTTTCATCCTGTGTTCTTTGAGTTCATAGGGCCAACTGGCTGTGTTCCAAATGCATTTGGGAGCTAAGAAAAAGAAAAGCTTGGTATTTAAAGAAAAAAATAGAGAATAATACATCTCATTGATTCCTATGTTGATTACAATGTTTCTTTCTGTTTGTGTCAGTGGGCTTATGTTGGCAAAAAACGTCTTAATTTTATGCTGAAAGGTAGTGAGTGATGGCTGCTTTTGATAAGTTATATTTGCTGTCTAATCAGTATAGCTAAGCACTGTGGCTTCTGCTGGTTTAGGAACAAATTGAACAAAAATTGAAGTAGAAGAAAATTGAGCAAAAAGTGGAGTAAAGAAAAAATGAAATGTACAAAATTTCTAGGAAACAGATTTAGAAGTTCTCCCTTTTCTCTTGAGCAATCTGGTATAAGAAACTGTCCTGTTTTAAAGCAAATTTGGGAGAAAACCTCTAAAGAGGTTCCTCTAGAAAGCAGATTCAAGCGGCCCTTCCCGCAACTGGTTTGGGAAAATATTTCCTTGGAGAAAAGTGGGAGAAAATCTGTTTATTTGACAGGGAAATCATTCACCAGCACAAAAAATGAACAATACTAAACAACAAAGCCTCTCGCTGCTCTGAAGAGATGACAAACTCAGCGAGTCCCCTTTTTGGGCTGTAGCTCAGCTCACCTAGTCTGTTATCAGTCCCTCTGGGGCTGGGATGCTGCATCCTGGGCCTGGTGTGAGTGAGCTCCCAGTGTTTTTCTGGGTTCTTCAGTCCAGAGCAGGCTTGGACAGTTCCAAGAAAAAGGAAAAAAAAGCAAAAACCCCACAGTCCAGGGAACTTCACTGCCTCAGCTAGCCAAAAACTAACTAAAAGCAAAGGAGAGCTCTCTCTCGGTATCCATTCTGCAAGACAGCACAGTCCAGGAGCAGGAATGTGGAGGAGTGAGTGCAGTTTGTGAAAACAAACTCTGCACTCCTTCTCCCTCCCTGCCCCTTCGCTCTCAGAACCAGTTTTAAAGGTGCAAAACTTACATAGCTACTGGCTAAACAGACAAATGGGGATACAATTCAGCATCATAAATTCACCCCAGGAAAGAAAATTATTTTTAATTGGGTCATATCTTAGAGGAAGAGAGGATTTTTATACCTTAATCCTGTTTCCAGCTTTTTTAATTGTCTCTAAAATCTGTCTTGATTTTCTTCTCTTGATATTGGACATCTGTGAGCATATTTAACTCCAAAGTCATTCTTGTCTATATGGTGTTTTGATATCATGCAGTAAATTTGCCAGTGTAATGAACTACTTTGTCTGTTTTCAAATCATTTTTCAACCAGGAAGCCAACAATATCTTTTCTAATTGAGCAGAATGAACCTAGCCTCCTTAAAATTCCTGTTGATTTATATGACAGTCTCATAGCAAAGAAAGCATCTCATTCACTGGTTTGCTCAGAAGTACCTCTAGCCAGCTGGAATGCTAACCCAGCAGATAAGATTATGCATTTGAGAAGCTTCATGCCAAGCGAGTATCGCTGCTGTTGGTATCCAGCGATATTCCACAGGCACAGAACATCTTATGTTAACATCTTATTGTTAACATAATACAGGCTGGGAAAAGAGATTTGCTCTGGGAGCTTTCTCAGGTGGGCCTCAAGATTTGCATACATTTATGCTTGTTTTGTGTTTTAAACTTGTACATGGCTCCCTGGCGCTCTGATCGGATCTCTTGCCTTGCCAGCAGATTATCATACAGCAATTGAATACATTCAGTTTGTGGGGTCTCAAAGCACATGTTAAAGACTCCAGTGTTTGAACAGCAAGACAAATGTTTGTTGGCTGAGGGAAGCAAGGAAAACAAGATGTGTGTAAAGTGGAGTATACTCTAGTGGTACAACACAAACAATGAATAATGAGCAAAGTTTAAATTGGTTTTTGCACAATTTGTTGTAGAAGTTTAGTGTCTTCCCCTTGTGCTTGTTTTCTATTACTGTTGAATACCGACTGTCTTGGGAATACAGCTCTAAGGCAAATGACCAAGTTTTCCTCTGTTCCCTATCTTTTAATGGCGACTAAAATTTTAGCTTCTGTTTTTAACCTCTGTTCTGTGGATGTTGCAAGCCTTAAGAGAGATATTTTGGGTGGGCATGCCTTCAGGTAGGTCACTACAGGAAGTAAGGCAAGACATACATTTTTCCTAAGCCTACACTGAGCACAATTAAGGCATTTAGGGCTATTTCCCCTGCAGTTTATAATACCTTGAGGGTCACTGCTGTTACAGTAGCTACGTAAGTCCCATTTTTTGGAAAAACGTTAACAGTATAAATGCTTTTGTACTGATAAAATTGCCCACACCAAAGGGAAACAATCTTCTAAATGGCTTTACTTAACTGTTTAGTGCAGGATAAACACTGGGGTGAATCAATGGGAAGGTCAACAATCCTAACATGAAGTAGAAGGTCAGCAGCTTTTTAGAGCAAGTTGCTTCTGTAACTTGGCTGCCCTTACTGGCATTTTATCAGTGATTTATTTCAGATTATGTCTAGCCTCAACATAAAAGTCTTGAAAATAATTTGATAAATCATTAAAATAATCTATGACTGAAAAGTTGAAATGATAAAGTTATTTTGGTCACAGAACTGCAGTTGAGCACCTAATGTGGTTTTAATAGAATTATTAAACTATATTATTCTACTGCTTAATTTTTCCCTAAATTGAAGGGTGCTACCAAGAGTGACACTTCATTGACAATACTGGTTAGTATACCAGTATTGCATCATAGCATAATTAGATTATAAAGAAAGAAAGTAATTAAGAGAACTACCATTTGTTGCACTTGATCATTAAACCCAGTCATAGCTTTTCAGTGTTTTCTCACAATGAAAATCCCTTTAAGTCTTGTTTATTTGTTGTTTTTTTTTTCCTAAAGAGTTGTGCATGGCAGCTAGAATGTAAAATGCATATGGTGGAGATTAACAGGAAAGAGTTACCTGCGATTAGGAGAAAAGCAACCAATTATTCAGAATGCTCTCCTAGTTCCCAGTGCCCCAATAAGGCTTCACCACAGGCTCTTCTCACTTTCCCCCTTCTTGCCAGCACTTTCCCAGTTTGGTTTCTTGATGCTGACAGTCAGTCTGGGACTGCCTTGTGGTGTGATGGACTCTACTATTTTCTGGTATTGGGCACAAATTGTTCCCAGGGAGGCAATAAAGTATTTGTGTGTTTTCAGTGTTCCTAACTGCTGCCTTTGCAGCCTTTCCTCAGTATTGTCAGGGGTGATTTAAGGTGACTGTATGTTATGACTGAAGCAAGAAAGTGAAAAAGTAAAGGAGAAAAAGGCATAAAGAATTCTTGACATGGTTTAACTTACATCTCAGACCATTATGGCTACTTAAAACATCTTAACTTTTAAAGCACTTTCTTTTATGGCAATTAATTATATTTGTTGGATGCATGGTTTATTTTATATTCATATTATATTGTAATCTTCATATTATACTGTAGTTTGTAATGTACTGCTCTTTTGAACACTGAGCAAGAAACTATACAGCATCTACCAGACTTCTAAGACACAGATCAAGTATAATTTCTATATTAAATGTGATCACACGTCTGGAGTATGCTGCTATGACATGAACAACCTACTTGCCTTGGGAGGTGAATGTTGATTTTTAGCTGTTCAGACACTGGAGTCTTTTGCTGTTAACCTCTTTTGCCTTCCTTTCTTGAAAGTTTTGTTCTCTGTGCAGTTTCTTCTAAAGCTTTCTCCTTATATCCAAGAATATCCTCATTTTGGTTTTCAGCTGGGATTGTTTGTTTTTAGTTTAATCTGTATTGACTGGCAGTGGTGCATCTGGAAGTGGAGTGCTAAGGGTTTCTGACCTGACCAAGTTAGAGGAGAATAAAGTAGTTTTTTGAATAAAATAAAGGTTTTTTTCCTTTCCATTACTATCTGTTCCTTAACCACTACTTCAATAATGCTAGAGGTTGAGGCAGTCTTTAACTTGTATGTGTTGTGACAGCTAAGCAGGGTGTGTAGGCAAAATTAAAGCATAATTCTAGCCAAAGTCTGTATTCCACAGGTATACGGACACAGTTGGTTTGCCTGCCCTCTGACTTAGTTAAGCCTAATTGCTCTTGTGTCTCAGAATTGATTCTTATTCTAGTCATTAACTCAAATTTTTAAATAAATTATCTACTGAAAGGTAGAACACAGCATCTGTATTCATCTTAAATTTTTTGAGACATTTTGTGTTCTAGGTAGTTCTTAACTGCCCGTTAATAAAAGCAGCAAAACCCTCTCAATTCCTCCAGAAAAGGCAGAAATTATAAAATTATGACACAAGAAAAACTTCCCTTTCTTTTGAAACACACTGTGAAAGTATTGCTGAAATTACACTTTAAATATTTCTTCAAAATGTTTTTAGATGCACTCAAGTGCCTAGCAACTGAACAGATGCACATCCTGCAGCAGCAAGGTAAAATAAAAGAAAGAAATGCCAATGGCCCCTTTAGGGCTACGTTTCTTCAGTTATCATTTTATCCTGTCATACGATTTTGCAGTCAGCTGCAGGCTCTCTGAAGCAAGAACTATTTTGAGATGTGTTTCTGTGTATGTCTGGTATGGCTCCTGTCTCAACTGATGCATGTAGGAATTACTACAAAGCACATTGAAAATAAAAAGAAATGGATTGCCTCATAAACAGTTAATATTAATTGTGTCTTTTAAAGGCAACTAGTAGCAATACCTCAAATATTAAACAGTGCCTCAGTCTGAATGAAAGTTGCTGTTAGATGAGGCAGGCATGCTTTTCTCTTCATGAATTATCTAATTCCTTTCTCTTTTTGTGTAACTGGTACCTTGTTGAAAATGCTTATAGTTTTCCATGGAAATAGCTAGCAAAGTTTTCTAACACTATATATTTCCAAAACTACGGTATTTGAAGTGGGAAGTGATCACTTAAAACAGTAAACTGTTCCTGTTTCATGCTAATGTGCACTATTAATCCCACTCCCTTGTGTGGGTGTCTAAAGTTTCCTTCTAGAGCATGAATGTCAATGTGTATGCCATCAGTCTCAGTTCTTCTTAGAGCACTTTTGTCAGAATTGGATCATGATTTAGGAACTTCATTTAATTTCAATAATTTCCTATTCAGCTGCGTACAGACATTAATTCCTGGACTCTTCAGATTAGTGAGTTTTGCTCATTTTGTCTTGTCATTTTCTAGGATAAATCGTCAAGACCCAGACAACTAAATTTATTCCAGTTATGAAACATGAGTCAAACTTAATTTTTGGAGGTGAAAATCAGTAGTGTATATCAAAGCATCATGCCACCTCCCTCCTTATTTAGCAGTTTTGTTAGCACTGTGAAGATGGCAACCAAAAGTGCTAATGCAAATTACTTTCTTTATGATAGGAAAATGGGAGAGAATTGCTTGATTTCTGACATGAAACTGTGAGAGATAAGGAGTGGAAACATAGTATCACATTGGTGACATTTTGTGAGAGACTTCAGAGAAATTTCTGTACGCTTGAAAAATAAGAGCAGCTTAAACCTACTGGGTGAACCTAGCCAGAAAGAGAAAATGGGAAGAAAGCAGGCAGCTCTCTTCAAAACTGAACTGCAATTGCATTTAAAAAAAAAAAAAAAAGTGCTAGGAAATGCAGTTATAACTTAGTACCCCTTTTATTTGATAAAGAAGATATTTCAAGAATATATATAAAGTTTGTATTTTTTTCTACTACTTTTACATCTGTACTTGCATAGACAGCATTTTCATGAAAGTACACAATATAGACTAATTATATTTATTATATAAAGCTCTTAGGTCTGCAACATATTTCTCAGACTTTTGTGCATCCCTAGGTCCGCTTAGAAGTACTTGTGTTTCTACTTGACCTCATATTTATTGAGACATAAACGAAATCTGAGGGTAGCAAACTGTTCTCTTTTAATAGTTACATTAGGATTGCATAGGCACTTTCTATTGTTTTTAAAAGTATATTTGATTGTGAAAGTAGCAATACCATTATTGATGTTCATAATGATTATATTTGTGTAATTTATATATGTCTTTGTGTATATTAAATAAATTTATCAATCACATTAATTGGTTTTAAAGTACTTTATCATCCCTGCTATTCTACGTGCATTAAGTTCTAGGAGAAAGCCAAATAAACAACCCTTTGATGTGACACACCCCCTTGTAATTTTTTTGCTCTTGTAAATCTTGAATATGCAAATTTAAGATCTGCCAGGTCAGATCAGGTTAAATGTAAGATCAAATTTAAGATCCAACCAGGTCAGGTTGGAATGCTTAAACACAGCTGAGTATTTTCCACTGTGGGTATTCTGATGCGTTACTGGCTTAATTAACAAAGTTGCTTGCAAAAGTCTCTAGACTGAACTTCTACAAAACAGCTTTTGTAGCACATTGCTACAAAATGCTTAGGATCTTTTTAAGACATCTATTATCAGAAACTCTGTATTATTACAGATGGATTTTAAAGAAAGCATACTCTTACAAAGGTATTAAGTTGATTCATTTTCATACTGGTTTTTTTAAATGTTCTGAAATGTTTGCTTCTTGTCTGAGGAATGTTATAGCAGCTTCTTGTAATGAAGTGAATTTACCATGAGCTGTTATATTTGTGACAAGCCCACAAAAATAGCAAATGCAAATACGGATTTTTAAGTCATATAAATCACCTAGTAAAGAAATTTTAGTATTTTTAAAATTACCTAGAATCAAATGTCTAAATGCTCATGAGATAAAGAGGAGAAAGATTTTTTTTTTCTCAATGATGTAATCGTCACCAGCCAGTGTAAAATTAACCAGTGTAAGTTTATACTGTCATCATCATCATCAGTATTCTTTTTGAATTTTGTAAAATATTTGTCCCCCCAAAAGTGGTGTTTTTATTACACTCTTGAAATCAACAGTTCCATATTTTATACTCATCTGAACAGTATACTCAGAACTTGAATTTTGCTCAAAACAGGTAGTCATGCTCATCAGACCTTAAATTAACACATTAAAGCAATTGGTGACTTCATTTTTCCACTTGCTTGTATCCTTTGCAGTACAACATCATGATAAATGAGGCTCTTTTCAGTGCTAGTTGCAGTG
The DNA here is from genome assembly GCF_028769735.1 of Zonotrichia leucophrys gambelii. Classification (NCBI taxonomy): domain Eukaryota; kingdom Metazoa; phylum Chordata; class Aves; order Passeriformes; family Passerellidae; genus Zonotrichia; species Zonotrichia leucophrys. The sequence goes on along the minus strand of NC_088173.1, from coordinate 18,171,003 downwards.
TTCAATTTGACTTTAATGTAATTATCTAATCTAAAAATTACAAAAACAAGAGTACTAGCCAGACTTATAGGTAGCAAAAGTATTATTACTTGTGTAATATCTTTCAGTTGTTTTGAAATAACCAGAAAATGGAAAAATGTATGCTTTCCTCTTTTGAATATCCACAGAAAATCAGCAATCTTCATACAGTTTCTTGTTCTGTTTATGCCCTTGAGGTCACTGGATACCATTGGCCAAAAATAACAGTTATTTATCATTAAAGTGGAACTTTTTGCTTGTGCTTTCCTACTTGCCAGTTCTTGCAAAAGGAGAATCAATAAACGAAAGCAAGCTTATCACTCTACCTTTTGTCTGTCATTCATGATTTCACACATAAAGCTTGCCTTCAGTCTTCAGTCATCTCTTTTCTACACTGAAGACTGTTGGTCTGTTTACCATTCCTATCATTCCTTGTTTCAGAAATACTTATTTCTAACATCTCTCTCTTTCTTTCCTTTTGCTGTCTTTATCTGTCTCATATCTTGTGTGGCAGTAGAGAAAGTGCTGTAGATACTACTAAAGATTGAGGCACACAACAGATTTGAGTGGATTTTAATATTCTTTGCGTTCTGATTCTTGTTTTGATTCCTAGTGAACACTGAGATGTTTTTTCCACTGAGATGTCTATTTATATCTATTGTAAATATTTTTTACTGTGTAGCAGTTTTCAGCTCAGTCCAACACATTTGAAGTTAGCCTTTCCTTTCCCATGTGATTTATTTTATTCATCTGCATTGAAATCCATCTGCCATCCAGTTATTGATGAAAGAATTTAGTCTTTTTTACTAGACTTTTCATCAGGAAAAGGATTGTCATTTCACTATTAGCTCCTTTATGAATCATTTATGTGTAAGTTGAAAAGCAGTGGTATTTGTGTTATCTTTACTCTAATGTGAAAACTAGCATTTGCCTATCATTAATCTTGTGATTAGACAATAATTTTTTCATGAAAGAAATTTTCCCTCCCTGACATTTCAGTTGCTTTCTATTTTTATGCTTGGTAAAAACAACTTATAGGTACTATAGTATGATAGATTATCCATATTGCATTGATTCTGATTGATAGTGTATTGATTCTGGTTTTCTACTTTCTGTCAGTTTTCTTGATACTGGTGTCAGACTTTAGGAGCTGTAGTTTCCCAGATCCTGCAAACACACTCTTTTGAAATACTGAGGCTATATTTGCTGCCTGTTTTTTCTAGTGTCCAAATGAGGATTGATAGTTGTGGGCCAGAGTTGCAATTCAGCCATTTCATGTTAGTGTTCCCTTAAATCCCACACAGGGTAGCCTCTCCTTCTGACATTATGATACTGATTGCTCTATGACTGTTTTATAGCTTCTTGTGCTAGTGATTAATTTTGAGACCTTCCACCAGATCTGTGCTAAGTGAGAGTTGTAACAGAAAAATCACCACAAACTTTTTTACAGTGAATGCAGATGCCACTGAATATACAGAGATTTCTGCTCTTTTCACGTCTGATTGGTTTTATACAGTAGCCTCACTTTTTGGCAAGCTTCCCTCTTTGGAAGAGAATTTGATATTAGGTACATGTACTTTTGCAAGCTGTTCCACAACATGTTTTTTTCTTTTTTGTCCTAACCATGTAAGGTAGGACACTTGCTTTTTTAGTCATGAGGGTTTTTGAATAATTTAGATTTGGCTTAGAATATAACCATATTTTAAATAGGCATTGATGCTCTGCTGTTTGACCAGATGAACTTCTTTCATTGTCTGTTTTTCTTAACTGTTGTGCATTTATTGCTTGGAGAGTAGTGTAGATTATTTCAAACAATGCTAAGACTACTAAACCCAAAAATCCATCATTGCTTTGGGGATGCTTTTTATCCTTTCAGATGTTCCTCTTAACGTTCTCTAACTGAACTTTTTATGTTGATGTAATTCCTATTTGTCTGTCTTACTGAGATCCTATGCAAAAGTATAGAACATAGGAAACTCCAAAATCTTAATGGAAGTTGCATGAAATTATTCAAATGCATTGAATATTGCTTATGATAAAGTGGAAATTCAGTTTTCTTCATGTAGTTTGCTTCAATATATGCTAATTTATTTTTTTGTTATCCTGAATTAGTCTTGTGTCCTGACCTGCACTTTATATAACTAGCATTGCTAATGAAGTCATTGCTTATTTAGTAGTTTCTTACTCACAAATATTTTAAAATCCATTAGCATGTCAGTCATTGAGGTCACTGTTTAAATTGTAGCAAAGTACTGTTTTTCCCTGATCAAACCACAAACATCAATCTGGATTTACTGTCTGCCAAACCCCCTGGCCCAAAAAAACCCAAAACAGAAAAAATCTAACTAACAAACAAAAAAAGAAAAAGTCCAAAAGACCCCACCAAGCCAACAAAACAAAAAGAAACCCACCAGCATGATAAAGGAGTTTTTGCTGCACAGTTGGATGCTAGATTGACAACTGCTGAGAGGATTGGAGCTGTCCAGTTACACTGATAAATGTCTTACTGTGACCTTTTCTTTAATAGTAATGAAAAACAAATGTTTTAGTGATGCTGAACAGCTCAAATCATTGTTGGTCAATATAATTTAGTTTGGCTTTTTTTTTTTCCAAGTAGGATCTTTATGCATATGGACTGTAAATACCGAGGTACTTGACATCTCTTCTGGCAAGCCAACACAATCCCCAATCTCCATAGTGTAGTAGCTCTTCCATGAGGGTAGGAGGGTAGCTGGTAATGTTTTGCCAAAACAAAGTGGAAAAGTTGATTATCCCTCATTGCTGCAGTGAATATATCAAGCTGGCTCATAATAACAAATATTGGACTTGTTATGGGGTTTGCCTCCTTAGTGCCTGTCAATATATCAGTATCTTCCAGACATTCTCATTTCCAGCTGATCCATTAGAGTAAGGTAATATAAATAATTACAGCAGACTTTTCCTCCTAAGCATGCTGGCTTCAAGTGGTTTTTCCACACATTATCATCTGTCTGCATTTCTAATATTTGTTGAGTGGTTTTGCTTCATCATGTTAGTATGTGTCATATAAACAACGGAATGTCAACTGAGCACTGCATTTTCCTGTATCCTATTACAGCTTAGCCCCAAGTGATCATGATGGAAGATCTCCTGTTGGTTAACCACTCCATTTAGGCATTTTTATGACATTTAAGCGATTGAATTTTCACCCTCTGTTGCTTTTACTCATCCAAGAGATTGACATGAAGTCATGTACCTGGAAAGGAGACATTTCTAAAATGTTTTATGAAATGCAAGAAGCAAAAATTGTTTTATTTTATTAATGATGTGCAAAAACAAAGGCGTAATTAATATCTCCCTGCTCCTTTTGATCTGAATAGGCTTAAGTCTTCAGTGCTGACTGCAGAATAAATCACAACGAAGCAAAGGGTGACCCCCTTGATTGTATCCTCAGAGCAATTTTGAGTGATTTTTGTATGTATCATTAGGTGTTATCAACATGGAAGCTTAAGCCTTTGGAGGGTTTGAGGCATATAAATCTTGGCTCCTTTTTTAATTGCAAAGAATTGTGACTATTACGTAGCTGATCTTGCAAATTCAAAAATATTCAGTACTTTAATTATGCTTACTTTATTTAAGTGCTAAAGGCCACAGCAGGCCTGCAATTGCTAGCATGCTAACAGCATATAATACAGCCAATTGCAAACAGCAGTCTAATTTGTTGATTTCAACTGAGGTGTAATTATATTGCTTCATTTGCTGAGCAAATCATACGAGAGCTTCTCTAAATCAGCCTGATTGTGTAATGAAGAGCTAATTACAAACAGCAGTGTTCTTGCAGTAAATTTATGGTGACTGCTAATGCCAGGTTGGCACCACTATGACAATGGCTCATTAGTACATTTACAAAAGCAACAGTGGAATTCTGCCCAAAGCACAGCAACTGTTCTTTATTTCAGGAGGAGATGAGAGTGATTAACCCTTACATTGTTACTACTTCAAAGAACAAACAAAAGCACCACACTGTTGTCACTCCTTTTTGAAAAGAATTATATAGCACTTGTACCAAAGTCCACCATAAGACAGAATGACTTGGAAAGAACTTTTCCTATCATTAAAGGCTTGTAGACTTGGAAAATGTTATTTGGCTAGAGCCTGTGCATCAGTGTCAAGTGGAGGCCTGGTTAGTCCTTTTACAATTTCTCTTCTTCCCTTGTACCTTTGATGCATGAAGTCAAGGATTGTCTAGGCAGTCTCAAGGCTGAAAGAAAATTTGAGGGAGAATTATTTTTGTGTTAGCCTTGTGATTAAATAATTTTAAATAAATAAATATTTTTAAATTTCTTCAATTTTATATTTTTTCTGTTTAAGTTATAATTAGTGGAGACCTGATACATCTTCTTTTATGTAATTCTAAATAATGTTTGCTGTCAGATCAACCAAAAGTCGAAAGATGAACTGGTCACTGTAAAAATTCACAGCACAGTATGACTTCTCTTGTCTTTCTGAAGTTTGCATTAATCTTTTGGGTTTTATTAATTTCTTTGAATTCCATGAAGCATAGATTCTTATAGGTACTTTCAAGCAATTGGAATAATTTATTTCTGAATTAGATGTGTGTAATTGCCTGTTCGATTTTAAGCCTGACACCCACAGTAGATTGAATGCTGTTTTACACAAAGGCTTCTAATCTATTAAATGGTGCACTGGGACTGATTTCCTATGAAATTGTCTGAATTACTTTTTCTCTTGGCAGAATAGCACAAAATAAATTTCTTCCTCTATATCTCCATCTGGCTTCTTTCTCTTATAACACAGAAAAATGAGGCTGTGGTCTCTTTTTATTTCTTCTCTAATTCTGTTTACTTACAGATGACCCTTAATGAATGGTTTGAACTGGACAACCAGCCCAAATACAAAAATATGGATTCATTAGATCAACAGCAATGGACTTGAGTTTATAGAAAGCAGATTTCCTTGAAAAATATTTCATGTTTAAGTCCAAAATAGTGATGGAATTTTTTCTCCTACAATATCAAAGTGGCAGTTTGCTTTCATGCCTTTGAGGTTTGGCTAGTTTTGAAACTTATGTGTAACATGAAGACAGACTAAATTTCTAGATCAACACCTTTTGGTCAGTAGTGAATTTGTGGAGAAATTATGGGAAAGCCAGTAGGAATAATACACTAGTCATTGACTGTTATTGATATGGGCATGCATATTTTGAGATTCCAAGAAGGAAATGAAGACATGCAAATTTCATCTAATTGTACATTTATTAGGCATGGGGCACACTTTGTAAAAGATGATTTTTTTTGTTGTTTTTGTTTGTTTTTTTTTAATAGTGGTTTACTTCATCCTTGTGAAGTATATATTCTTAATGAGATATTATAGACACTCTCTTCTTTGGCACCCTCTTCCAACAGAAAATCTGTTTCACTAGCCAGATCTTCTCCAAAGCTAATATATTAATAGCTGTTATTAAGACTATCAAAGGAACCATATTTATATTTTTTGTGAGACATAGCCAAAATATTAATTATATTATAAATTAAATATAATTTAATTATAATATATAAAATTAATTTAGAGAATATAGATTAATGTATATTTCCTTAATTGTTTGTTCTGTAGAGAATAGGGGAAGGGAAGGTCAGAAAGATACAGCAAAAATTACTTTCCACAATTTTTTCCCAGTTTTCAGACTAATATACGGAATAATTTTAACAGAATCCTATCAAATTGAGAGAAGTTTCTTTTTTCATTGAAGACTGGTCTCTAACATAGAGGTGGATTACAGTTTTCTCTTTTGCCTTTGGATTTGCAGGCTAGTGTCCTTATCCACACTTTCAAAGAGCACATATTTGTCTAGTTCTCCCCTTGATCTTCCTAAACAAGATTTGTGTTAGAGAAAGACCTTCCATAAATTATTCTCTTACTTTGATTTCCCATTAATATGAATTTTCAAGTTAAGTTCAAACCAAATTATTCCTTTGTGTGGGGTAGGAGAATGGAACAGAAGAGCAAACAACCCCAAAGTGGGCTGATGCCTGAGGAATCTACATGAATTTTTGTCTAGTTTCTCATAAAAGAAAAGTATCATCACTTCGTTCCCTCTGGTATTTGCATTTATCACTTTTTGTTATTGTGTTATATGAACCGTAGATCACATTTCCTCTGAGGAAAGCATCTTGGAGTTTTCTGGTTTTGGAAAATTAAAAGGACAGATATCTCTCCATCATGCTCTCTTTTTAACTCCCTTTGGTTTTTGTTGGTTTCCTTTTTTTGGTTTTTTTTTTTAAAGCAAAACAAAAAGAAAAAACCCCAAGCAAACAAAAACCTAACAAAACCAAATCACAAAAACACATGCACACAAAAAATCACGTCTTCACAATAAATTGGAGTTTGTTGCCTATGTAAATTTAGTAAAAACTAGTTTGCGTTAGAGCAAATGTAAAACGAATTCAAAGATAAGCTGTAGCTTTAAGAACTGTGTGAAAAATCATTAAATAGGATGAGATGGCATTATATAGGAAAAAACTAGAAAATTATTTCATTATGAAATTCTCATGTGAACCAGCTGAGATAAATTTGATCTTGCAGAAGTTAGGATGAAAAGATTGCTGAGATTCAGAATTATTAATCTGGTACTCTAGTTTCCATATGCCTTATCTGTACCATATTTTACTTTGCTATTTTGTATTGCTTGTTTTTAGAAGGTCTTAATTTTTTATGCTTATGATGCCCTCCTGGCTGTTTTCTACACATGTGGTGTCATCAGTTTGGTTTGCTGTCGCTGCGAGGTTGGACAAAGGCGGGCAAAAGCCACACTTTAATTTACAGCCTATTTTTATACAGTTTTCAAAGTCTTCATGTTTAATTCTAATTGGTTAGTAACTTTCTGCCACTCAGTTCATTGTTTAGAAGGTGCTTGTGTTCTGACATGCTAAGGCTTTCTCTTTACACAGATTGGCCCATTGTTATTAGAAAGTCATGCATTTGGAGTCTTGATTAGTTCACAAATACTGCATGAGCATACTGAGGGAAATAACAGATCAGTAGCGACCTTTTGGAACGTTTTTGATGTTAGTTTGATGGCATATACAAAAATAATAAATGCTATCTCTAGCCATGCAAAAGTACTGCATTTCTTACTTAAAAAGAGATTGCTGTCAAATGTTCTAAAATTCAATGGCAAGTATTTTAAAAATGTAGTGGTTGTCCTCTAGTATCTTCAGTCATTCAGTATAGCCTTGAAGTCTGACTTTATACCACTATGTATTATTTTTTCATCACACAACACCAGAAGCAGATCATGGGCAAAAAACTTTCTCTGGAAAACATCAATTCAACAGGAATCCAATACAGTACTACCGACATGTTTATTTTAAAGAGACAAGTATGGTACAAGCTGCTGAAATGGAAATCAGTTTTCTTTTTTTCTCTTGGTGGTAGTGATGTTGGTCAAAGAGGTCCCAGTACTGGTTTGCATTTGCACACCCTTTTTGTGGTGTGGTTGTAGTACTTGTCTTTAACACAGTGCACCTCAAACTACTGGTGAGAGGTACTTCCCTGGGGGGAACAGCATTTCCTGAATTCTACAGATTGAGTCTGGAGGCACAGTCACGGTTTTCTGGGATTGCTAAATATCAGCAGCAGGAGAAAGAATAGAAGCCTCATTCTCTTAGTTCTTGAAACTTAAAAAAAGTCCCATCCTGTTTTACAAATTACTTTGTTTTGAATCCTCTCATGGCAAAATACTGGCTTGAAAATCTTTGTATCTCATTCTACAGCACAGGTGAGATCTTCATACAAAAAATAGACCTTCCATTGTCCTTTTCTTTCTTCTGATACAGTATTATGTAACAAGAAAAGTAAAATTTCTCATTTAATGTTTCACCATTGGTGAACATAATTTATTGTTTTCTTTAGTGTTAGAATTAAGCTGGCCTTTATATCCAGGTGAACTCAAATGCTTCATCATTTTAATATATTAGGCAAGATGTTTTACTATTTGGTCAGTCCTACTCAGTGCCTGTCATCATGAGGCTCTGTTCATTGGAGCTTTAGGAAATTCCCATTTGAAAGCCTCAGGAAAAAAAAATTCTACAGACAGATTTGTTTTGACAAGCAGTTGTTGGAAACATGCAAAGTTTCAATTCTTTGCAGCATCTAATTTGTGTGCAAGTCAGCTGGAGACAGACAAATTTTTGTATCTAGAACAGGAGATAAACTGTACTGGATGTCAGTATCACATGTTTCCAAGACTCACCACAGATTGCATTACATCTTTGGAAATAACATTCCATTTTTTTTCTTACCTGTACAGTAGGATAATATTTACTTTTGAAGCCCTTGGAGGGAAAGTGAGCAGTAGGCAGAAAATTCTCAAGGCATTTGAATTCATGTTCTTTCCTTGTAGGTCACTCTAACAAGTATTCCTTTACCTGTCTGCAAAATTTGGTTTCACACTTTGAAGGTTAATTTAGCTCATGGCAGAATTACAATGGCAGATAACTTAAATGTGACAACATATGAATGTTCTCATCTGAGAAACCCTGCCCTTGACTCTCACATTTCTAAAGCTACATGATAGTTTAGTGGTGAATACTTAGAGCCATCTGTGAAGATGGCAGGTAGCCCATTTCTAATAGGTGCCAAATAAACATATTCTTAGATAGTAATCTTGTGCAATACTGCAAATGCTATCTTTGCTACAGAAAGGTCATGCATTGTGACAGCTTTGCCAAGCATCTCTTTACACTTTGTGATACTTGTTGACACTAATAGGCCAGAAAAGGATGATATTTCTGAACAGTGAAACTAGGCACCTGTGCCTGCCCACAAGGAAAATATAATTGTAGGAGTGACCTTGAACTACAGAATTAGTCAGAAAACTACCATACAAAACTTCAGTAGCAATTCTGTATTATTAGTCTAATTTCAGAGTGCGTTAGGAAATTCAAGAGCAGGGCACAGATTTCAAAGACATTGATAACTGGAAATGCAAACAGTGCTTCCTCCCACAAACTGTCATTGTTGGATTTTGTTGTTGCAGTTGGATGAAAGGGGATATTACAGATTTGCTGTTTGACATGATGCTTAGTCATCTGTATTGCAGCCAGCTTAATTAGTCTCTTAATTCAGCACATAAAAGTTGTAACCTTTGGAAAATATCTAATTGATAAAGTGAAAATTTCTTCTTTGGTTTTGTTATCACTTTTTTTTCCTATAAATGCCTGTCTCCTTGCAACATGTCTCAAAGAATTACTTAGTGTCATCTGCTGTAATTTTCAGTGCATTCCAGTGCAAAAACTTACTAACAAGGTATATTTAAAACATTGAATTGTCATAACATAGAAGCCTCTGAAGAAGTTTTCATCTTATTAATATGTATTTTTTAAAAAATAGGAAAAACCCCACACTAGATGGGGTTAGTATTTGGAAATTGTGCTTCCATGAAGAAATAACATATGCCTGAGCATATCTATGCTATACTTTTGAGCATATTTTGTCATTTCAGAACTCATCAGAAAGTTTTTCACTCATTAGAAATTAATTACCTCTTTACAGCCTTAATAAAAATTCATGCAAGCTTTTACCCAGGAATTATTTTAGGCAGAGTTAAGAGTCCCATTTGAATGGATAGATTCTCTATGCAGAACCAACATCATCAGTCTTACATTAGAGTTCCACTTCCTTACTTTTTCTTTTTTTTTCTCTATTTTGTAAGAATATGAGATTTTATAAATAATTCTCTTGTGATCTTACTACTCCCCACTGCATATGCACATTTTGCCATGTCTGAATTACCAGAAAAAAAGGGTTAATTTTTCTAATTTGTTTATCCTACAGAGAATGATCTAACTCACAAAATGAGGGGACTGGTAGAATAATTTAAATCCAACTTGTGCAGCTTACTCATAAATCTGAGTGAAAGATAAATTCATTTTTATTTTGGACAGAAAAAAATTTATCATCTCTTCCAAATTGGTTCAGTTTTGAGTAGTGAAAATTTACAGTATAAAAATGAATGAACTGTTTCATTTTTTATGAATTTTTCCACCTTGACTATACTGATGATTCCAAGTTGTCTTGTCATAGCTGGGAGGTATTTGTATGGGTTTTGCAGGATCTGCTCTTATTTTTCAGCAGAGGATATGCTTATGGTGCAATATAAACAGTACTGCTAGGTGACATAAACTGCACAGGCATAATCTGTACCATCTGTGGAATATCAGCAGCAATAGCAGAACATCTCTGCATTGGTATGCAGTTAAGGTATTGTCTTCAGTATTTAGGACTCAGTTGTTTTATTTGCCCTCAGTACAACAGTTGATGTTACTCGAATACAGCAAGTAGAATTGGTGCAAATCTGCTTTAGAGAAGGCCTAGTACAGAACTTGTCGTTGCTGATGAAACACAAGCATAAAAGAAGCCTTAATGTGGGGTTTTTGGGGACTGCTTCTTGCAGCAGCATTTGATGTTTAAGGAGGGTGGTCCTTGCAAAAAGCACGAGTTTGAATTCAAGCAACTCTGGGCAGGTGTGACTTTTGCCGCTGATCTGCTGGGTGTGTTTTGGCAGCAATATTTTACCTCTTCAGCAGCCATTATTTTGGATGAAATTGTGTATTAATGGGCAGGGACTCTTTGTAAAGCTCCTGGTATAACACTCCTACTTGATCAGCTCCACCTTAAATGTTCCTATAACAGACCCTCCTTACTCCTGCATCCACCAAAAATGTTTTTGTAAGTCTAACTGATTTTTTATTACTCTCCAGTGTTGGTACCGCATTTTCAAGGATTTAAGTTTAGAGAATTAATTTTATGAAAAAGTGTTTCTGTTCTTTTTCATACTGATTTTGCATCAAAGTTGGAAATTGACTTTTGTTTTTAAATATATAACTAAAGTTTTAGTAGTGTGTGGTATGAGTAATAATAAATAATAAATATTTGAGCACCTAAGTGTTAGTAAATATGTAATGAATGAAACATGATGAAAACTGGTATTTAAGCTTGGGGTTTTGGTCTTAGTTTTTTCTTTAGAGTGTTGTTTGGTATGTTGCCATACATGTGGCTCTGTCCACATTCTGTTTAGTGGAGTCTTCAATCTAGTTGTGTTAAAAAACTTTTGTCCTTTTCAAAAAGCACTAGTCATTCATAGGAGTGATAGAGACTTTGAGAGTCTCTAAATATATGATCAGAATTAAAGCCAAATTTTACTTAATGTTGCTTCTGTTTGTCTTCATTCTCATTAGTTTCATCCCCATTCCATCATGGTTGGCATCTCTGAGCAATAATTTTTTTTCAGTGTTTAACACTTTTATTTTCCCTCAAGGAGACACTACATTTAAAAGTTAATTAGTTTCCTCACAAATGTACAAGCCAATAAAGTTGCATTATTATTATTAAAATCATGAGAATTACATCAGTCTTACAGATCTGGGAATTCATCACATGCAAATTTCATTGGGATCATTTGCACTTCAGGCTCTGACAAGACAATACGCTAGCACAGGGATGATCTCCAAAAACAAAAAAAAAGATAAGGAAGGTTACGTTTAGAAGAACAAAAAAGTGAGATGTTAATTTGTGCCAGCGTGCAGAGCTCTCTTGCTGTCTGGGTTCTTCCTTTTGTTCAATCACTTTTCTTTCATGGTTGCAGTTTTTTATTTTGGTTATTTTGGAAGTGCAGTTAATTAACTAGCCTGAGTACATGAGCTGGTAATAACAGGAGGGTAAATGCTTGGTCCAGTAGGGAATAACTTAGCTACAAGTAGAATATCTGAAGGAAGAAATGCACCAACAGGAAGCAAGCAGCAATTTAGCAGAAATTTGTGTGTGTCAAATATTTATGTTCCAAACTTCTATTTTTTTACAAATATAATTTTTCAGTAAATTCAGGACTGTGTGTGGAAAAATGTCACCCAGTATATGTGTCCTCCTCTATCATTCATGTACGTCAGCAGCATGTATAGCGTTGCAATATTTAGACCTTAAAAATGAGTTTAAGGATGTGTGTTTTCTATATGAATGCTTACTTCTGTAGGCTATTATCTTGTGCATGGGATTAAGCTATTTTATTTTCTACTTTATTCCTGGTATAATTCCTGGTATAAATATTTCTGAAGCTGAGATCAGTTCACAGTTCGTGTTGCTACACTTTAGTAGAGTTTTAGCTGGTAATCATCACCATTCTGGCTGAGAGTGTCAAGATACAGCATTCAGTTTAAAAACCTGTAAATGATAGTTGAATAAATTAGTAACTCATAGGTGAAGCTACTCTTTTATGTGCAAGTGTGTTCACAGTGATTCTCAGTGACTACTATTCAAAATGGTTCAGTGTGTATGGCTCCATATGGTTGTGCTCTGCCTCTGATAACATTTTGTATTTTTGGTGTTGGAAAATGGAATAGAGCATGTGCCTGTTGAATCTAGTGACAGTTAAAAGCTATGAAGAAACTAAACAGGATTGGTTGCACAACTTCAGTTTCTAAACATCCTGACTATTTGGAGAAATGACCTGGGGAAAAAAATGAATTTGCAGCAAGGCGGTTCACAAAGGACAGCTGTGTTCCTGTTTCTTTTAACAAAAATATTCAACATAATCTCAACATATTCAGGTTGAGGTCCTGGCAGGGAGTTGTAAAATAAGAAAATCTTGCTTATATTTAAGCCTCAAAAAATGTCTATGTACATGTGTGGACATGTAGCCAACATGTGAGACATAGCGTGAAAGTAAAGCAATGAGTCAAAACCAAATAGTACAAAGCCAGATGTAAATTACTTTTTCCTCCACTCAGTTCTAACTTGTAAAAATTGAGAAAAAATAAAACACGCTCCTCTGTACACAGCCAAACATGTTAGAAAACCTCCAGTTGTGTGTGGGATTTCCTTTTCTTTTTGAAGGGAAACCATCTGGAGGATCTTTTATATCACAGATTTTCTATCATAAATGACACCTGTAAAATTATACAACTTTAGCTACTTTTATATATCTATATAAGTTGACTTTCATTGTTTAAGCTGTAACTGCCAGATAGTTACAGCATGTAATTTATTAGGTGTATTTAAACAGTTATATGTTTGTTCTAAATTCTTTAAAAGAGAGGTGACTGAATGCTGTGGGCATTTTCCCTGTATTTTGATTGAATCCTCTGAAGTACTTAATTTCTGTCTCACTTTCAATGGCAAGCTTCCCTGGCAGTTCAGTAGCATCTCTTTTGGACAGCAGAGCTGGCCAGACAACCTTCATAATTGTCACAGTCATGTGTGCCAAAAAACCTACTCATGTTATAACTGTTTACCATGGAGGTGAATAATTTAGTGATATCAATTCATAGCTGTGCTAAATTAATGCAAAAGAAAAATCAAATACTCAAAGTTTAATTTTTTTACTGTATTTATATAAACATATACGTACTTTCCTTTTATGAAATGAATGTGTGAGGTTTATTCTTCTTTTTATTTCATTTTTTAAATTTTAGTCTTAATTTTTAATTTAGTTGACGAAGCAAGCAACAACAAGATAATTCAATGGGAGTACTAAGGCCATAACTGTTATTATAGAGCTGTAATCATAGATGGTGATGATGGACTTGTACTTCAGCCTCACAGGGTTATTCTTCTGCAGCAATGCTTTAAGGAAGGGATTTCAAAAGCAGCAAAAAGTAAAAATTTTGGTTTTGCTAAGAATGAATTCAAAATCTTATCAATTAATTTTGATATTTGTCTTAATTGTTCAAGACACATAAGCTTTTAAAGTATGTCTTGCATTTTAGGGTGATATATCCTGGTTTCTGCCAGGACAAGATTAAATTTTTTTGCAGTAGCTGGGAGAAGCATGGCTGAGGCTGATGTTATTCTACATCACCTCATGCCATGGTATCTCCCTTCTGGGGAAAAGGGGTTCCCAGTCAGTGTTTTTTTGTTGTAAGGGCTTTCTGTGGAAATAATTTCTTTGTCCTATACCTTTTGTTGTTGATGTTGTTGCTATTACTGTTTTCTTACCTCATTGCTCTTTCCAGTAAATTGGTCTTATCTGAACCCATGAGCTTCACCTTTAGAGTCTCCAATTCTCAAATCCATCCTGCCCAGCAGGAAGGGGAAACAAGAGAGCAGTATGTGGTTTGGAGAGTCTTAGTGAGGGCACTGAGTTAAGGAGTGCCACTTCTGAACCATGGCATGTTTGCATAGAATTCTCCTTTAGAACAACTGCTCTACTACTCCTTATTCTAACTGAATTCTTGTAATTTCCTATGGCTTTTTTTAATGTACTGAAATATAATTTGGTGGTTTTCTGTTTCAAATGTACTGTTATAAGCATGTCTTGATGGTAAGTAGGTATTGCAAAGTCCAAGCTTGGCTGCCAGTGGTTAAAGGTACTTGCACATCCTCACATGAATGTATGAGGTGAATATATTTAGCACCCATTATTTATTCAACATTATTTATTTTTATATTATTAGAGAATATCAGTTGAATCTGGTAGAAGCTGGTTTCTAAGCCAACCAAAGGAAGAACAGTTTTTTTATGGAACACAAGTCATGCAGCTATATAATGTAGTGAGCAATCCTGTATTTGGCATGGTGTAAATGCCTTTAAGGTAATGAATGGAAAATTCATTCAAACTACCTTTAACAAAAATGATTAGACTCAAAGAGCACTGAGAGGAATATTGTGTATGTTTGCCCTACTTTTTTCCTTACTTTTCCCTGGACATCTCTTTATGGCTTTTGAAAACAAGATAGCTAAGTCAAGGTGTTGATTAATTCTGTACACATTGCACCACAAACCATGGCTGGGTTTGCTTTTGAAAGTAAATTGTTGTCATCTTCCTTGCTCCCTAGATTTATTGACTGTCAAAAGTATTTTTAAAAGGCTCTTTGCACCAAAAATGCTTTTTTGGTAAAATTTCAGTATTTAATTTTTGTACGAATGGAAGTACTGTATTAAAAGAAAGTAATTGTAAAATCTGTTAGGCATGTGTAAAAACTGTTAGGTATGTGTACAAATAAGATTTGAAGTACTTACACAATATATTTCACTTGTAAGGTACAGTAGATATCTGAATTTTACTTGAATAAACTTTTAATGGAGTCCAGAAAGTTATTCCTGACTCTCTAGTAAAGCATAAGTTACAAAGGTCAAAACATTTAAATAGACCAATTAAAAGTAACTAAAATTAAATTTGTTTAGCTATAGAATAGCAGATACACCTTTAAGTCCGTCAGAAGATTGACATGTAAAATATTGTTTTAACTGTAAAATAACGTGTTTGTGCACCTGTATTTTGCCCTTTCTTGTCTATGAGATTTCAACAGTCTGCATTTTCATAATTCTTGTGATTTACACTGTGATTATAGTTGTAAAGTGTGCTCAAGGCTTAATGAGTACAATGAACCTTATGGAATAACTGATGCAGCTATTAGGAAGAGAAAGTACCCTTCTGAGTAATACAAATCTGGGGTAATTTGGATAAAAATTTTAATCCCCCCTGTGCTGCTGGGAGAATAAGACATTGTTCTGGAAGTGATAGTGAAAGGAAGCATTTGATCATTTTATACCCTTTTAAAAGTCGGGGTAATATTTTCTGGAATATAAACCAGGTAAGAAATAGATAAAATTTTAAGAGCTCGTTTGATCATTTGAAAAGAGAGTTGACATCAAAATCAAGTGTATTGAATTTCAGTGCAGAAGGCTTTTTTCTTGGAATAGCCACTTGGTGCTAAAACAATCTTTAACAGAGTCCCAACCAATTTGAAGAGAGCTGCTTCAGGCAAATGCTTCGTGCTGGATTACCTAAACATATAGTTTATATGTTTATAGTGGAGAAACACTGGATTTAGAGTCAGTTATGTAGACAACTTATCAAAAGATAGAAGGTGCACTGCCTTACTTCACATCTTCAAGTCTTACAACTTGAATTTTATTGAAACAGTTGTTATGAATGGATAGTTCCATTTTGTTACTGACTTTTTACTAAATAAGGGAGTTGGAAAACTAGCTTGAAAACTTTTTTTTATAATTGACAACATGAGTGAAACATTTCATGAAATTGGCTTCTTTACGTAAAACATTTAATTGCATGGGAAGGAAAATACTCTTTTTTACTCTTCTAGTAACAAAAAACTCCAAAGTCTAATTTCAAAGGGCAGGCTGAAGTGCTTAGGATTTAGTGGCCTGTTTTACCTTCTATATGTTTAATTCAGTGTGTTGGATTTCTATTATATAAATTTATAAAATCTGAGATGTACATTTGGATTTCTGACCTGGATGCTTGAGGGAGGCCTGTCAATAAACTATGCTATAATGAGTTATATAAACTATGTTATAATGAGTGATATCACTGACATCACTAAATCTTGCTGATTTCCTCCTTCTGTTGTTTGCACAGTTATCATATCAGCTCTTTCCTCTGCACAGCTTGTTCCCAAGGATCTGTAAAGGGAGGAAGTGGTCAGTAACCCTAGAAGGAAGTTGTGCAGTCTGGACTGAAATTTGTTTCTAAATGAACACTTTCAAGATCAGCATCTATGTTTATCACATTCCAAAGACCACAAATAATTTTGTAATTATTGAGTAAATTGTAATATAAAATTTGTTTCCAAATGGGATATGGAGAGATTATATATTCCCATATTTCTCTCTTGATAGGCTATTCACTCTTTTTTCAGCAGCAGTGTTAAAAATGTCAGGATACTCTTTGTGTTATGCTGATCCTCTCTGAACTTTAGAGTAGACGATAGCCAGTCTACTCTGAGTTTGTTAACAACTGTCTGAGTCTATTAGTTGAAGTACTTCAGTATTGCAGTATAGCAAATTAAGGTCCCTGCAGAATCTGTTCTCACTAGCTGTGGTATGGAAAGATTGTCTCCACATTTTTTTACCACTTCAGATTCTGCCATGTAAAGTCAAGTAGTTATTATGTTCTTTTTATTTTACTAATTTGTTTCTTCCTGTTCCTCTTCTTTTTTTACTTTTTCATTTTTTGTTATAAATGTAATGATTTCCCTAAAATTTAGTTCATTGAACATGATGAGCTGTTCTTCATTAAGGTTTGCAGATTCTGTAGGTGGTTTTGGTCAATACCAACAAATTCACTTACAATTTAAACATCTATTCCCCCACATTTAAACATGAATTGAAAACATGACGTGGAACTCAGAGTGATTATACCACCTAAGTGCTTTCTTTGCACTTGTATTGAATGCTTCTGGACTGTTGCCACAGGTTTAAGCCTTTTTAAAATAAGACTATTCAAATCTCACTTGAACATTTATGTGAATTGTAATTATACCAGTAACTATTGAAAAGTCATTTATAAAACATCCTAGTCACAAATGTTGCTAATGAAAGTAATTAGTTTCCAGACTTAAAAATTGAAGTCAAATTGAGTCACTGAATTAGTCAAAATAATTGTTTAACTTGTACAGTGGGTTCTTGGTTTTCACAAATTCACCTTAAATAAGTATCTTCATTGATAGACAAAGGATTGTGATTTCTAGTTATTTGTTATGAACACTATTTTGACATGTTTGTTGAACATCAGAGGATTAAATGTTATTGAATTTTGATTCCCTAGCAGATTTGTATTGAATTGCATAGCATGAGTCATTGGCCTCTATTTACAGCTGTAACACACTACTTAAAATTCAGCCTCTTCATAAACAATTTCATTTAATGATTCTGTTTGACATATGAGTCAGCAATGAACTGCAAAAACTTACCTATTGCCTTTCATAAGCATGCTTTTATAGACCAAGAAAATAAAAATGTGAGCTTTTTCTCTATTTGGGTGAAGGGCAAAATCTAATTTTATTATGACTGACTTAGACTATTAAATGAAGAATATATCATATTGGGAAAATGGCAAGGCCAGGTAAGCAAGAATTTAATTTGGGTTTTTTTAATCTCTTTACACTGTGTGACTAAACTTAATGGAGAAAAGCTCTCCCTTTGTTTCATATTGACTTTTGATCCATGTACATAATATCCTACTCCCAGCAATAACTTACCAGCAGCCTTTCAGTTAGCACAAAGTTTCATTGACATTTGACCAAATATGCTATGTAAGTGTTGCTAGTAAATCTTCCAGTGGATAAAGGTCCATCAGGCTAATTACATTCTAGGAACTTTGCAGAGAATCCCTGTTTGTGCACAAAAGGTAGAACAACTGAGGTATCCAATGGAAAAATGAAGGGAGTCAACAGCTGTAGTAGCAGACCTGGAGTGAGCCCACTGTGCATCACACAGATTTGTGTAGGAGGAGCTAACCTCCTGCTTTGGTGGCCAAAGTGCCTTGACAGCCTCATCTGCCCACATTTGCCCTTTGTTTCAGGCAGATCTCACCCAGCAGTTAAGAGTCAATGCTAAAAAGTAAAAGTATTATGCCCTGATGTTGTAGGGTCTCTCTTACTAAACTCTCCATTAAAAAAAACTCATTGTAAAGAGCTGAGTTTCACTGGGAAGCATTCTGTCAGCATAGTATTGATTCTGAGTTCTAGTCCACATGCCTTCTTTCTGGAATGAATAAGGAATTTTGCTGCACATTTCAGGTCTCACAAATTCACCTTCTATTTATGTATGTATTCTGATTTTTCAGCTGTAGAACAAGTAGTAGCAGCAGGCTGTTTATTGACCTTGAAAAACAGTCTCCTCATGTTTTGCTGTATCTGTAAATGTTCTTTAAAAAATTCCTCATATTCATTATTTTGGCATTAGCAGCCCCTGGAAAAATGAAACAACCTCATTTTTGGAACAACCACTTCTTTCCTTTGTAATGTGTCAAGGAAACTTCCTTTTCTGGCCATCCAGGATCCACTCTGTTAATCACTCATAGCACCTGAGATGGGAGCAAGGTCCCTCTGCAGATACACACTCCACGCTCACAGTGCTTTCATACCTAGTGCTTTTGCTGAGCTTGAGTAACTCTTAAAGAGCTTTTCCTATTGCAGATGTAGCAATAAGGTTTAGCAAGAAACAAGTGACTGTACAACATCCAAGTATTTCCTGGGAGGAAGGAAGCAGTGGCTTCATCTCTTAAGCATTTGCTGTGGCACTTGCACTTGTCTTTCTAATGTGCTTCAGCAGCTTCTTTGAGAGTCAACACACATGGAGTGAGTGGCTGGAAAGCAGAGGGAGGCATTATCCTGCTTCTCAGGGTGGTGATGCCCTCAAGGCTGTTTCTGCTAATTACTGCTACTAAGAGTCAGAACATAGCTTAGTTGCCTCACACTTCTATAGTAGAAAAAGGCTTTGGCTTTGTTAGCATTGTCTTCTCTAGGTCTGGGCTAGAGAATATCAAAAATAGCAGGGCCCGAGTAGAGTTAAAAGCTTGGATTTCTTCTGCATTCTAGTGTCTTTTGAATGACACACAGCTCAGAAGAGAAAGTGACAGAAGTACTGGGTTGTGAGGAGCTGGGGGAAAAGGGGACAAAAGAGCATTCCATAGAGAGAAGGGTATAATAGTTCATTTCTTATAGCAAATCTGTAAAGGTGAGCGTTTGCTTGACCCTTTGCCATGTCAGTCAACCATATAATGGCTTTTAGAAGTCTGGTGGCTGGGAAGCCTCAACTGTTGCTGCTGTTTCACTGTTGGTAACAAATTGCAACCAGAAGCTGCTAAGTTGTCTCTCTAAATGCTTTGAGTAGGAGATCTATGTGACAGCCTTTGGCTGCTTCATACAAAGAAAGCTTCCAGCCCTGGATAGCTTAGAAGTTTGGTAGTTCCTACAGAGAGCAAGTTTAACTTTAAAATTAAAAAAATAATAATCTTGGCTTTCATTTTCAGCCTATGTATTGCAAACTTTGCAATACACACAAGTCTTGGTGTATGTCTGTTTGGATTAGTTGATTATTTATATGAATTGATACTGTTATGTTTCATTCTACACACTGGTAGTTTTGCACTCCATGGGCAAATGGAGAAAGATTAAAAGATGAGTACTTGTGGTCTTCTCAAACAGTGGAGGCTTCTTTATTTTTGATAAAAGCCATTTTAAAAGGCATTTGTGTAGCCAGTATTTAATATAATATGTGTTGTGCTTCTTTATTCCTTCCATGCTAGGAGGTTCTTCAGTGATTTGGTGAAAACTTCCACAAGTATGCTGTGCCCTATTTCATTATTTGTTAGTCACCTGCTGAGTGTAGATGTTTATGGCATTACCTTTACATGCTAACTGAGCATTGTATTTACCAGATTCTCTGTAATTGGCATAAAATCTTTAACTGGACTAAAAATCTGATGTACTTTTGTTTCAACAAGGCACCATTGGAGTCCTTGTTTTTGGGTCTGTGTATATCTGTTAACAGCTAACCAGTCTGTTTGAATCAAATTTCCTGAACGCTAAATTCTGGCAATTCTTTCTTTCGTGGTCCTTTGGGAGTAAGGAAGAAAATTTGTTTTCCTACAGGGTCTGTGTTTCCAGTTTCTCATACATAATCTAGTAAATAGAGCTCAGTTTAATACACTTACTCAGCCTAACCCTTCTGAGAGAGTGTTTCATGTCAAATAGAATTAGAGATGCACCAGACTCTTAATTTGAGGCCTCGGTTTGGCACAGAAATTACCCTTTCATCCTTTCACGTGTGAAATTGAAGGTTCCCTGCTGGCTTAACACAGTCCTTAACAGCTGAGCACTTGGCCACAGTGGAAAGCTGTGAGTAGCTTTTCACAAATACTTCCCCCCCTTCGTGTATTAATCTTGGGGGACTGTGAGCAAGGCAGCCCCACAGCGTGTGCCAGTTGCTGAGTCCTTCTGGCACCTAAAGAAAAAGTTGAGCTATACATTTCAGTAGATCTTTTTCCTTTGCAATGATTATTTTTACCAGAGGCATACATTCAGAGGTCTGAGTAGTTCCACGTACATCTATTTGATAAAGATTTTTAAATGAGAAAGTAAATTAATTATTGTAGCTATATTTGAGTACCATGAAAATCTCCAGTTATCAATGATAGCTGCAACACTCCATATGTGGAAGTCTGTTTTGTGCCAAGTATGTTATTTGCAACAGTGTGTAAGATCAATAGGTATAATTGCTTAATACTCTGACTATATATTTAACAAATCAACAAATGTTTTATTTATTCATGGTAAAAAACAATCACAGACTCACAGACTATTCGGGATTGGAAGGGACCTCTGGAGATCCTCTGGTCCAGACCCCTGCTAAAGCAGGTTTGTCTAGTACATATTGCCTAGGATCTCTGGGCAGCCTGTTCCAGTGCTCTGTCACTCTCAAAGTAAAGAAGTTTTCCTGATACAGAGATAGAACTTCCAGTGTTTCCCTCTGTGCCCATTGCCCCTTATCCTGTTGCTGCTGAAAATGTCTGGCCCATTCTCCTCACACCTCCTCTTAAGATACTTGAATGCACTGGTAAGATCTCCTCCTCTCCAGGCAAACAGGACCAGCTCTGTCAGCTTTTCCTCATAAGAGAGATTCACCAGCCTCCTAATAATGTTTATAGCCCTCCTTTATAAGAATGGGAAGTTTTTCCAGTGTACCTGTTCCTTCTGTGAATTTTTTTTTGCGATGGCTGCCCATCCTTTTCTCAGTTCAGTCAGGTTTGGGGTTTTTTTCATGTATGATCTAAATTAAAATCCTGACTACTGCTGGGAAGGGTCAGTCTCAGAAGAAAACAATGTGCCAGCTCTGGTAAGACTATAGCAAATACATTCCTTCACAGCATTGCATCAACTAAATATTTTTCCTCATATTCTTGTACTCTCATTGACACATTCTTCCTTATAGAGTGTGATGTTCTATTGGAAACTTTTTTGTACGTAACTATTTTAATTTTAGGTAGAAATTATCTGTACTCTCTTCATCTTGTTCTTTTTAAATTTGGTGGTGGTGTGACTAGAAAGTCAAAAACTAGTCTATCTATCTGAGATTGTCTATATTCAAGTAATAGTCTAAAAGGCTTTAGAAAATGTAAGCAACAATATTACACAGCAGTATGCAGTGATCATAGTTGTGGGAGCATCTCTTTTTCTAAAACTACTCTCATTATAAAATACATTTGTGTCTTTCATGTGAATATATAAAGTAGCAAAGAACAATTAAGTCAAAGGTTAATTCAAAGGTAAGATTTTGAAAGCTTTTAACTGGGAGGAAGCCCTGGCTGAATTGAGTGCTTTAAAAAAATACTTAAAATATGGTAGTGTGCACACCTTTGGGGGAAAAGTATTTTCTGTAGTATTGTTCAGCAAGGTGAGAAGAATTCACCAATTATAGGCTTGGCTCAATAGTAAAGAAGAAAATGTTGATTCAAGTTTTAATAACTCTGTAAAGAAATGGAAAACTACACGCAGTTGTTAGAATACCTTAACATTTTTGGGAGGTTTTGGGCATTTTTTTTAGCAGAAGACAAGTACTAAAAGACCTTCAAAACATAAAACATAAGAATTAATTGCCACAATCTTTCATCTTTGAGATTGGCAATGTAATGAGCCTCAGGATGAAATCTAAAATATTGTGTTGTTTTAACTGTGTTAAGATACACCATTAAAGAATATGCTGTACTAAAACTAATAAATGTAAGATGTGATTTTATGAAGTCAGTGGTTGTATACAAAATATATTTCAGACTAACCAATTAATTGCAAGAATAAAACTCCATGCAGGTCAATTTCTTGAGCCCTGGAGATCATATTGTAACTGTATAATTTTTTCATTATTAAAATTTAAAAAGCACACATTACTTGATCTGGGTCAGTGCATGCTCAGCATGTGAAGTGCTGAATGAACAGAATTCTAAGATATCTGAATATCTCAAGTATTGATATCTGAATGGCCAGACTTCTAACCATTACTGACATCCACTAACATATAAAAGCTATTATTGATTGCATTGTCTTTTCTTGAGACTGTGTTGAAGCATGAATTGCATTCTAAAAGACTGACAGATGGATTCTCAAGAGGGTATTTCAATACAATTTTTTTTCAGTTTGAAAAATTTTTCTTCCTTTTATTTGGTGTAGGGAATTGTCCATCTTTAAGCCTTGTTGCACGTTTAAAGCATATAATATCTCCTGCAGATTAAAATTTCTTGGCTCATCTTCATGTGTGCCCATTTTAATATACCCTCAGGTGATTTTACTGGATGATGGTGTTAAATGTCACAAGTTTATTTGACCCCCACTGAAATAGACAGGAGAGGGGAGTAAATGAGAGGTTGTTCCATTTGTACATATATCCAGTCTGGTTTTTCATGTTCAGAATAACTACAGCAACCCAATATGAGCATGAGTTCCACTCATAACTGAAGGGATCTTTTAGAGTTTGGAATTTGGGTTTTGGTTGTTGGTTGGGTTTTTGTGTTTGTTGAATTTTTTCCTTATCTGAAGTGTATTTAATATTAAGCCATATACAAATTAATGCCTCGTTTCCTTACACTTGTTGGGATGTTTAAGTCCCTATTGGTATAAGTTTTTGTGGCATTTCATTCAGTCTTCAATGCAACCTCTCTAAGTGAAAGTTAGAAGCCGTAGACTTTTATTAGCTAAAAAAAAGTATTTATAAAGTGCATAAAAAGTATATGAGAAAAAATTGACTACTTATTTTTATTTGAAATCCTTACAATTTGCTAAGTGCTTGAGATTTTTAGTCTTATTCTAGCCAAAGCCTTCTACGCATACACTTCCAGGAGCAATTTCCACTGGAGTCATGGTACTATTCATGTGCCTGAAATTACATCTGTGCTTGAAGAATTTCTGGGTCAATGAAATGATCAAAGGTAGAAGCAATTGGTTCCTTACTATTCCTTTTTCTCCTTTTTCCCTCTGTTAACTAGAACCTAGTGTAAATCATTTTACTGAACTGATAATGGAGACAGAGATGACAAAAAGTCATTGAGACGCATTGGGAAGAAGCTTATAGTGCAAGAAAAATAGCTGTCAGTGTCCATCAAATTCTGCTTCTAGATAAATTAATGTCTTTGAAAACCTTTTTCTCAAAAGATCAGACTACTGAGTGCATAATGGTTAGTAAAAAAGAAAATCTAACTTACATATCTTCTAATTCTAGAATAAAAGCACTACTTTGTTTAAAATGCAGATAACCAGGTATTCATGGTATTTTTTCAGTGTTTCTATAAATTGTGACACTGTACAAACATTCTCTTTGAGAGAGGAAGGAGAGGAGATCTGCTACCTACACTTTTTTTCTGTTGATATAATTTTGCTTTTATTGTTGATTTTATTGTTCACTGTGGTGAAAAAGTGGTGAGATTATGAGTCTTAGTGACTGCAAGGAGTGTCACAAAAACTTGTCACAGTACCACATCTGACTCAAAGTTTGGTCTGTTTTGGAATGAGATATGAGTGTGACTCCAGTCTGGTGTTTAGTGTATGTATTTATTCTTTTTTTAAATATAGTAACTGAAAGACTGTTTAAAAATTAAATGTCAAAAGCTTTGTACATTTATGTAAATATCCCAGACTTCACTTAAAATTGTGTGTCTGTTTTTGAAGCAGACTCCTTCTTGTATTAGGCTTTATTTTAATTTTTTGATGTGTATGAGATAAACATTTTTCTTATGTAGTAGAACTATAATGGAAAAGAGTGAAGCTTCAGGTAATGGTAAAAAAATGATTTTTTTAAGAAAGTCCCTCAGCTCCTTTTTTTTTTTTTTTTTTGTAAATACAGATCCATTCTCTGTAGTCATTGTCTTTTTTTATTTCTCTGTAAGAGACTAATAAGGCAGAATGATGTTTGAAGTTAGGAGTTTTTGTTTTTTTATATGCTTTTTTTTTGTTGCTCATGTTGAATAGTCTGTACAATGGAATTTATAACAATAGGCTCAAATTACTAAATGATTAGCTAGCCAGTCTTCTTTGGATTTCTGCTATTCAAAGCTGGGGGAATTTTTCAAATCTACTTCTCTGGTTTTTGTGCTTTCACAAAGGTACATGTTCATTAACATAAAGTAGATTTTGTAAAAGTAATTTGGACGCTGTTTCCCTCCCCCCCCAAAAAAACCAACTTTAAATGTAATGACATTTCTGTCTCAATAGATTTCGAATGTACTGATTTGTTTCTATATATTAAATGTGAGTATGTTGCATTTAATTTTTTGGGAGGTTCACTGGCATTCATTTATGTTTTTTTAGTTCTTAAATATTGCAGTAAGTCTCACTGAATAGAATCTGGCAGACATCCAGAGACACTTTGAGTAAATTTAGTCTTCTAATTAAGTGCAGCCTTCTTAGCCCCTTTATTGTCCTTGGAAAGCATGTTTTCTTCCTTAATGCAACAAAATCATTAAACTGTGCTGCAAAGGAGAATAGGAGATACTGGGAACTAGACAAAAAGCATTTAGATTTCAAATGGAGTTTGGTTTTTTTTCTTCCCATTAAATGTTCTATTTTTTAACTTCTGTGTGTGTGCTAAACAACTGGAAACTATTCTCACTTGACAGGATGAAGAGAGTTCACTGATTTCATGTACAGATATCTCAGTTTTGCACAGTGAGCATTCATTCATTCTTAATTGCATGTGTAATCGTAGGGACCAAAACAAAAGTTTGGTTAGTGTGAAAATGCTGGTAGGACCAGGAACACATTGTTACTACACATGACAAAGTTCCAAAGCTGGAATAGAAATATTATCTTATTGGACTAATATCCAATCCTTGTAAAATCTTTACTTACTAGGTCTTTCATCTGGCATGCTGAGGGCTGAGAGGCCGTTCACTGCTGGAAGTCCTGTTCAGTGAAAAATGTATAGAAGAGTAATTGATGGACTGAACCGAACAAAAACTGCTTTGCAATTTTTAACACAGTTTGCAGAACAAACGATACTACTGGTAAACAATTTTGGCTCAAACTTAATTTTGTAGGAGGCTAAAAACTGTGAAAGACCCTTACTTTCATCATTTATGTGAAAGTAGCCAGAAGAAATTACACCATCAGTGTCTCTAGACTAATGGAACTGGCTGGATAGTAGGCTGTTCTTCTTCCTTTATTGGGTGAGTTGATGTTTGGGGTACTGATCATTATGGTGCATTTTGTCAGTTTTACTGCTTGTGGTTCCTTGTGGAAAAAATAAATCAGTAAATATTTTCTATTCAACAGTCACAAAACTTTGAAGAATGAATTGAAGGAGTAGATACCGCTTCTCAATAAATGCTCTTGTTTTATGTTTTTTTCTTCTACTTCTCTTTCCGAATGTACTTGCTTCCTATTATTTGCATTTAGGATTTTTTTTTAAGTTGATTGGTTTGGGTTTTTGTTAATCACTGTGATTCAATTTCTTTTTTTTTTTTATTTTTAAGACTAGGTTAATGATTCAGCCTATGTCCCACAGAACAGCAGAAGAGTAGAAATGCTCTTTTAGTTTCTCATGTTTTAATAATTAGTGCTGTTCATATAATGTAATCAATATAATTAAAAGTAATTCAAGTGAGATCTTTGATTTTAACTCCAGTAAGTTTTGAATTAAATAAGGAGAAAAATAACAGTTAAAGCATTTATATAAACTTGTATGTGGTTTCTATAGCTTTTAAACTAGCACGTGATAATAATGCTAGTACCTCGAATGGTCACCATTAAAATATTTTCTTTCTTGATGCTTTGAGTTAGTTACCTCTGAAATATGTAGGTGTTGGGGTGCAGGCTGGCAGAAATTGTTCAGCTGGTACCAGGCTAGAGATTTGAATCCCTAGGGGTATGCTGGTTGCTCCGCCACTTTTCCAGACACCTTTGTCATAAACAAGTCTGTTCAGAACTTTGCATCATCATAGTCATAACCAGCTTCTTGATTTTCAGCTTTGATTTCCTTTGCACCGGGTAAGCCTGATTTAGATGGGAGTGAAAACTATTGGGTCAGCATTGTTTTAAAGGTTAGGCATTTTAACAGTATTGTCAAGCAGAAGATAACTTCAGTGAATTATCTTGATTCCTAGTGAACAGCTACAGAGTGCTAATTGAATTCTGTGTAGTGCTTAGGCTTGTAAAGGGACTTGTGATTCAGGAATCCTGGTGGGTCTGGTCAGACCAACAGGACAAATGTTCCCTGATACATCTGTCACACTGGATAAAGCCTGCAGTGGTGTTGTTTCTGTATTTGGTCCTGCAGCACGTTCATAGTCTGCCATCAGGAGGTGAGCTGCTTTGCCCAGCCTGCAGTGCAGGGCACATCCCTGAGGTTCTGTTGGAGGAACTGGATGATGGACTAATGGACTAAAACAGTGGCATTTCAACAGGGAAATGGGGCATTTTACATGGGTGCTGAAAAATTCAGCTACTTTGTTGATTTAATCTCTTACATACTTTCAAAGAGAAGGTGAGGAATTCCTTTCACATGTGTACTGTCATTTCACTCAGTTTAAACAGCAGAATTTGAGTGTTCTTTCTGTGTGTTTGCAGTATTTGGGACCATAGTCAATGCAGGGTGAGCATGCTTTGATTTGTTCAGTTTTTCAACTCTGGTACTCTAGAATAACATGATAGCTGTGTGGAAGGAAAGATGTAAAAACAATGCAGAGGAAATCTTTTTCTGCTTTGTGATCTCACTAGCTTACAGCAGACCCAGTCTTTGTGAATTCAAATATCCATGCCTGTACGTCTGTGCAGTCTATGACAGGAATTCAGGAGAGAAAATTAGCTGAAAAGTGACCACAGCAACATGTCTGCAATTTCCCTACATCTAACTTTCTCCTCCTCTGTTGATATTACTCCTGATGTGCAAAACCTGATGAAAATGTGTACAGTTCAGATGAGGGAGAGCAGAATGGTAGAAAGTGGAATTTATTTCCAACTGTAGATAGTCATCACTCTGCGTACTCACATTTTTATAAGGAAATGTTTATCCACAATGCACAAACTGATATCTTGCCAAAGGCAGTCTTATCTCCACATGCAAAGCAGTCAAAAAAACCCACCCAACGATTGCATCTTGTGAGGGGACTGTCAGTGCTCTATTCTGACAAGTCTGTGTGTTTGTGTGTGTTTGCATATGTATGTCTATGCTCATTTAAAGTATTTTTCAAATATGAGCTAAATTATTTCCACTGAATCCTCAGTTAGTTTTGCTTTTCTAGGAAGACAGTGGATAGAGCTTTACCATCTAGTTTCTGGGTGAAATTCGTCTGACGTGACGCCATATTACTTAATTCTAGTGAGTCACTGGAGTTACAGCAGTACTTATAGATCAGCTTTAAATAAACTATAAAATGGCTCTTCTGCCTTTACTGACAATTTCTGTACCAGTGTTGCATTCATCTTGCTTGTGGTCAGTATCACAGTCCTAAAGCATGTACAGGTATTAAATATTTTTTAGGAGTTATGGAGAAGTTATAGAGTACCAGTTCTAGCTGGTACTTTCTGCATATCCATTAAGTTCACTGAAATTTTAAAACAGTGTAGGGAATAAGGATCTCTTTTGATATATTTTGCTGTTCAGGCCTGCCTTGAATTATGATGTTCCTCTATTACAAGAGAAGGCTCTTCTAAAGTCTTGTCCTCGTTTTTTATTAGAATTATTGCATCATTGATTGTTCATCTATATTTAGTATATTGCAGCAGAGAACAGAATTCAAGCTTTTTATCGTGGGTGTCCAAACAAAATTGCTTTTTTTCATTATTTTTTTTAATTACTGGGGGCAATTCCTTGTTAACTGTGAGTGAAATACCTTTACTTTTTTTCAACAGGAAAATGTAGTCTTTCCAGAGATTTTACAATTGAGGTATAGAATTTCTCTTCTGTCCTTTTTATGAAAGTAAAATTCCAAAAAAATTAAATTCTAGCACATACAAGAAAACAACCTAGTATTAATTAAGATAGTAACATGGTTGTGAATATAGAGAGATCCTTAAAAATAAATAAAGGAGGTCAGTGAAAGAGGTAAAAAACTGTTGAATATAAATATTAACTTCATTTTCTTGATTTACAAAACAAACCACCTTAGATTATTGTGTTTACTTCATTATCTTTGCCTCAATGCTTGTAAGGTCGTAGGGATGGGTCTGAAGAAAGCTGCCAGTGGGAGAGCAAATGGAAGCAAATCAGGCTCACACGCTTGGAACTGGAGAACTATTCACGAACAACAAGTGTGTTTGCCAATGTGTGTGAATGAGAGAGTCTGATGTGTGTTGTGCTTGTGCAGTGCTTGTTTGCTGCCTCCCCCAGTGGCTTCTCCATTGCAGGAGGCTCTTGGGCAGCCAAACAGAAACCATCAGCAAACCTCCCTTTGGAAACTCACCACTGCTCATAGCAGTGACATGTTTTTAATTTTCTCATCCATCTCATTATGCTCCAGAAGTAACTGGAAAAATGAGTAAAAAGAGTGTACTACTGTTACTTTGTGTAAGAGAATCCCATGACAGTGGCATCTCAACCATCCCACTGCTGTTTGTTGGGATAAGGAAGTTGGAAACAATCTAGAAAGCCATGCCAACTGTGAAAGGAGGCTCTTCAAAGAAGCTAAAAGAAAATTTGTAGCTACAAAAATAAAAGAAGAAAAAATCCTAAAGCAAAAATGAAAAACACTGGTAGCTTCTTATTCTTAGGTATAAGATTAAGAACCAGTATCTTTATAAAATTAGAATATGTATTTGTGCTGTTAATGCATGATGCTGTGTTGGCTGTCCCAGTCCAGAAGCTTTTTGCTATTTCACTTCCCCTGAAAGCCAACCTCTAGCATCCAAACATTCAGCGATAGAGAGAGGAAAAGTAGAAAACCACAAGTAAACCTGTGTGTCAGATTCCATATAGTTTGCATTTCCCCACAGGCCATCAAGGTAGTCCAGTTTTCAGTTTATGTTACAGAAAACGAGAGAATCCCGTACATTCTGTGGAGCAGAAGGTCCTCCCGTGCCCCAGTGGAGTCAGAGCTGACAGCTCATCCTGCTGTTTTCCTGTGTTGCCTCCTCCCTGGAGTGAGTGTGCATGTCCTCCTAAAGCAGAACAGACACATGGCTCTCCCCCTGGGACTCCATTACCATATTGCCCTGTGTTGTCTTTGTTTCTGATGATGTTCTGTGCACACCAGCACTGCCTACTGCGGAACAAGGTGGGCTCTTCTCCACAGCACCTTTCCCGTGGGATTTCCACCTTCACAAGTGTAATATTACAGGAGGTGATATTCCTCTATTTCTAATTGCTGTTGGTTCTCACTTTCAATTCCTTGCAGCTTGATACTATTTCATCTTCTGAAGTGTTCATAAAACAGAAAGTAAGCAGCTTTAGCCCTTTTTTCCAACCAGATCTAAACCATGCTCCATTAATACTCTGTATAAATCTTGTAAGGTTAGTCACCAAGAGCCCCAATCTGTGTTTTATACCTCATTGCAGTGTCTTCACCCTTTTTTGGTAAAAGCCCTTTTATCTGTGTTATAGTAGATTTGCTGTAGTATTTGTGTGTGTTTATAGGAGATTTTGATTCCTTTACAGATTTTTTTCTCCCCTTCTTGCTTCCAAGCTATTGCATGCTTTCCTGAATCGTTTATCTTTGTTGGTTCTTTATCCCTTTCCTATGATAATCGGAGCCCTTTTCTGCTTGTATTTTTAGTATTTCAGCCCTCACTATAACTATATTCTTACATGAAACTGAAGGTGAGATCAAATATGTTTCTGCATCTACCAGAATCTGCAAGTATTTGCATCTGCTCTTGAGTGCCAATATTTGGAGGGGGAAAAAAAAGTTAGTAAAATGATTGCTACAATATTATCAAATCCATGGCTGCAAGTCAGCTTTAAGGTGTTTGTTTGCTTATTTGATGTTTTGTTA
Source organism: Zonotrichia leucophrys gambelii (assembly GCF_028769735.1). Lineage (NCBI taxonomy): Eukaryota > Metazoa > Chordata > Aves > Passeriformes > Passerellidae > Zonotrichia > Zonotrichia leucophrys. Next base: position 18,140,273 of record NC_088173.1, on the reverse strand, counting down.
CATGTACTTGCATATATGTAACTACCATTTGCAGCAGATACTATGTTGTATTTACTGAATTCTCAAACGTGGCCTCTTACTCAGATTATGTACATACATTTATGAGGGCCTGTGCATTCCTTATAATACTGACATATAAAATGAAGCGTTTTTTCCAAATGTTTTTATTGTGATTCTGTCCTTACTTTGTATTTTTCTTTTCTCTTTTTCTCATCTGCAACACAAATCTTTGATTATGGCTATTTTGTTAGTTTTCATATCCAAACTTTATTCTAGCCAATTCCCTGCTGTAGAATCTTGGTAAGCATCAGTCTGATCTGGACTGTCCTACACTGTACTTCACAATTTTCTTCAAATCTTTCTTTGATGCTTATAAATCCTGTGGTGCTATACTCATATAAACAGCTGTGAAGTAGCCTGTCTTCCTTGACTATGAATGAATCCCAATTGCTTTATTCTTAATTTTAGGTTGCTACAGCTGTGCACCTCTTTTTTACTTAAATATATGTGTAGAGATATATAAATGTCTCCCTTTGTATAGAGGAAAAGCGAGAACTGAAGTTACTTCTACATCATAAACCTTTATTGTTCTGTAAAGTTTGTGGATAACAGGCAATGCTCATTAAAATCCTAGGACACCATGTCAAATAATCATACTAAAATTCACTTTCTCTACCGCGCCTCCTTCAGTTGGCAGTCAATCTGTTTAAGAACAAAACTGGTTTGCAATGCTTTGCTGTTGGAGAACTTGTGGTTGTTTCTCATCTTATAAAATAAGTGCCTGGTTTTTTTTTCTTTTTGATTTGGTGCTTTTTAAAATTTGGTCTAATTTTTTTTTTTATTTTTAGGGATCAAATCTATTTGGAGTAGTCTGTAAATTCCCAGGTATAAAATAAATAAATAAAATAAAATGCAATTGCTCTTGCATTTTATAAAGGCAGGTACCATGTCTGCCCTCTTCTAGCCCCCTGGATTCTCATCCTTCTTCAGTTCACAATAATGGTGTAGAGATTGCCTGAGGTGCTGACTTAGTGTAGGGTGAGTTCCATCCACTGCTCTGGGCTGGCCTGGGCCTTTTGTCCTTATGATTCATCTGCTTGAATGGTAGTGCTACATAATTTATTGTTCTTACAAATACCCTCTTTTGATTCAAGTCTCCTTGGGTCACAAAGATTTCCTTGAGGCAGTTACATTACGTCCTTGATACAACTGTGTCTTTCCACCACATCAGGTTAGTTTTTCAGGAATTTTCCTTTCTAGCAACTTTCACCCTTGCTTGGCTGTGGTTTTCTCATCAACAGTGTTTTGTAAAACTGTGCCATGATGCTTCTCCTGATGCTGTCTCCAGTGCTGTGCTTTTACCTCTGGTGATAATTGAATGAATGCTCACACAGTGGAGAAATCTGAGTCTGCAGCACATAATGCAGTGTGGCAGAAAATGGTTTGCAGAAGGAAACAGTAAGTGCTGACAAGCCAAAATCTGCATTGTTATTATTAGAAGGAGTTACTGAGGACTGGTTTGGGTTGGAAGGGACCTTAAAAATCATCTAATTCCATGCTCCCTGCCATAGATGGGGACACATCCCACCACACCAGGTTGCTGAATGCCCCATCCAACCTGGCCTTGAACCCTGCCAGGAATGGGGCATCCACAGCTTCTCTGGGCAACCTGTTACAGTGTCTCATCACCCTCACAGCAGAGAATTAAAAACTACTTAACTAGTCCTGGTTTCCACTGGGTATGTGCAAAAGAAGATGGTGAAAAAAATGTTGATGGTATTTCTCATTGTCTTTATATAGGAATAGAGATAGATTTAAAAGGTTACTAGGTTCAGGGCACAAAAGGAAAAATAAATTGCACTTTGTCTTGTGAAGTATAATTGAAACATGAAACTCATTCTTTCAAGATACTACAGCTGCATAAAAATGTTGTTGGATGAAGTCATATAGATCAGATTTATTGATTACTAGGAAAAATTATATTCCAGATGCAATTTTGCCTGTGGTTCCCCCACAGGTATGAATCCCTCCCTTCTGCAGAGGGATTGCTCCATGCCCAGCAGTTTCCTTCTGATGCTCTGCTGCTGAGCAATAGAAGTGTGGCAGTGTGCCATAATGCTTTCCTCTGGTCATGGGTTGGAGTACTTTTGTCTTGTGTGAAACCTGGACAGAAGTGAGCCAGATCTGGTCTCTGGCAGATGGCCAAACCCATCTGAGATATCAGAACTGGCGCTGCAGCACTGCAGTCAGGCACCTCTTGGGCTCTCCAGAAAGGCTTGGAAACACCAAACTCCAAAGTCAGTTTGTAACACGTTTCTACCCAGATTCATCTGTTTGCTATGTGACAGAAGCAATTCAAATTTCCTTAATAGGAGCCATTTTTATGGTATGGGTGATCTGTCTGCTTAGGAAGCACCAGTTTTATTATTCTCAGTTCAGAGGAGCTGAGATAAAAGGATTATATTCCAGCAAACAGATAATTTGTTTACTGATCTATTTGGTGTTTAGAAAGGGTGAACATGTAGGTGAATATATTTTTGCTGTTAAATGATTCTATGCTGCTTCTAAGAGGTCTTGTATGAATAGCTACCACTTCATTTGTACCTCCACTGAAACTTTGCAAAGGCAGCTTCAATATACATTGTGTACATGATATTGTACATGGAATAGACAAAAACCTTTAAGTGTTTAGTTATAGGCATATAATGGTTTTCCCCATTTGAAATGTGTCCTAATAGACCTGTAGAATGTTTTTATTGCTTTCCCTCGACCTCCACTGCTCAGTCAATGTACAGTTGTTAGTGGTGACGTTGTACATAGTCTAGCTTCATTTTGGTGCAAAAGGGCTTTTTGCGTGCTATGGGAAGAAAAGCACAGTCTCCTTTTGGTTTAAATGAAACATGAGTACCTCAAAGAGGGCAAACACAGCATGTTGAAGCTGAAATCATACTGCCTTCAACACATTATTTTAATATGTTTATTACTCTTTAGTTCTAAAAGTATTTTCTACAGAAGGTAAGGCATTTCACCAGTGCAGTCCTACAGCTATTATTCTTTGACTCTGTTCAGGAGGACCATTAGCTTTGATTGTAATTCCACTGTCATTTCTCGTAAACATTTTTCCCAATTAAAAGGCAAAAAGACATCAATATTGTATAGATGTAGTAACTTCTCATAATCAATAATACCATTAGGCTATATAAACTTACTATAGCCTATAATGATATTACAGTGATGTAAGCAGGGTCTTTTACAGCAGACAAGCCAACCATAAACTACAGAAAATGTTTTTGATTCTGAATTCAAAATCGTGTCCCAACTGATGGTAAATTTTTTTATCCTTTGAAGTGACATAAGAAAAATACTATCCCCATGTTATTTGTCCGGATAATGCAATTGTTTTTATTTTCTCATAGTGTTGATTCCCAGATATATTAATTATGGAAAGAAGTGCTTTTGTCTTGCCTTCCAGATGTGTTATAAGTCCGCATGGCAATCCATCCCAGGTTACTGTTATTTAGCCAACTGTGTATACAAATGGACTATTCTATATCTTTATTCCATGTACTTTGATGTTGTTTTCTTTGTTTCAGCTTTCCCTCAACAAATCTGTTCAGAAATAGGCCTCGTTCAAACGAGTTTGGGACACAACTACAGTAAACAGAAATCCATAAATTTGCCTTTTACTGTAATTGTTTCATGTTCTCAATCCTCCTGAGATTATTTTGCTTGTGCGTTTCTCAGAGTCACAAATTTGATTATTCTACTACAGTGATTTACTCTAAGAAAATTAATATAATCTCTTCAAAACTCTCAGCTGTGAGCCGTAACTCCCTGAACTGCTGTTTTACTTTCCAAGCGTTATAAATACATTTCCCTAGTTGTTCCATGTAGAAGTCATCTCACAGTGAAGTGTCATTTTCCTAGTAGATTGATGACATAGAGTAATAAATGCAAATAATATGTATTTTTAAGGCTTGTAACAATCACAGAATGCTACCCTGTTTATGAGAAATTTTCAAATAGTAGCTTTGTAATTTAAACATTAAATACACACCTGAGTGTGAGGTGTTGTGTGTCAAAAGGGTTCAGATCTATGTAACCTGCTAATAGAACCTCATAAATATAAACTCAGTAACTTTGTGGATAGCTTTTTGGGTCATAAATTCAAAAATGAAGGTGTAGGAAAAAGTATAAGAGAGATGCTCACTGCATCAGAGAATATTCCAAACTTTAATGAAAAATACCGCTCTGTTTTATCCTTTTCTGTGATTGCAAAGACAAACAGCAGGCTAAAAATGCACACTTGATGCCTCAGGTTTTATCTTTTATATTTTTCATATTTTGTGCTGCTTCAGTGTGTAGTTCTGAGCTTCGTATTAGGAGATGGTAAATTCTCTTCACAGAGTAGGTAGACAAAACAATTCCTTCTCTAGCTGGGGACCAAGGAAATATGATCCAAATTTCAGGCCCAAGAGCATAAACAATGGTGGACTGAAGAGAGAAAACACGGATGGAACTTCATAACCTAAAGCTGTAATTGGACAATTGATTCCAATATGTAAATTTACGAGAACTTATAAAAGTGTGAGACCCCGTGACCAGTTGTCCATTTTGTGACCATTTTGGGTTCACCTTGGGTGTCGCCCTGGCTGGGCTCTGGTACTGCCCAAGGTGTATCCATTGAGGCCTTTTAATAAATACCTACTCTATTCTTTAACTCCATCTAGCTCTGTTCTAGGTCAGCCTTCACAAGGCATCATACTTACCTTACTGTATACTTCATCAAATAATTAATGAATGCCTTTAAACTGCTTTACATGGCAGGTGTTTCAAAATATAATTTGTAATTTCTTCAAATATTATATTTTTGAATGGTAGGTAACCTCAGTTATTTGATGACAGTATTTACAATTTATTTGCACTCAGTTTTTTCAACATCTGCATGTGGAGGGTTCTTCACCTAACTCTGTGTAAAAACTCTGAATCATGATTTTCAGAGTGATAAAAATTCTGCAAGGGAGGAAATTTCTTACAAATGGTAAATATACACATGGGTGCAAACAAACAGGTATATTTTTTCCATGTCTAAAGACCAGGTTTATGCATAAAAATACACTGTTTTCATTTTTCTTGGATTGAGTTTAAGAATCTTTAAATTAATTTGGTTTCTGTTACTAAGAAAAAAGTTAGCATGTAGATGGGAGAACACAAATGTCAAAGGGTGAATGTTCTTTATAGTAGGAGGTACTGAGTTCTCATCACATTGTTGTCATCCTGTGTGAATATAGATATTTTGAAGATGGTTAAGGTGATAAATTTATATGGGATTATATTTTGCTGAATGTTGCCTCCAAATGTGAATTGACAAAACAAATACGTAGCTCAGCTAGAAAGAAAATGCACTTGTTCTCATCAGATCTGAAATGGAGACTCTCAGGAGGAGTTTCAGAAGACTCTATGTTCTCTGGAAGACGAAGTCAAAAGTATAAAAAATTTTCACTTGTTTAAACAAAGTAGAAGAAAAGAGTTGTCATTTACCACATGGTTGAAGGTTTTAGTTGCTGTACAAAACTGTTTTACCACACCTTAGTTCTGGACTGCTGTGCCAACAGATTTCTCGCCACTATTATTGATACAGTAAGAGGCAAAGAAATTCTGGATCTAAAGTTTTGACCAGCTCTAAGAGTCAAGACAACACCCTCTGAACAATCATGTCTGACTAAAGAGTAAAATAAAATTAGGTTAGACTGGTTCTCCAGCCTAGAACACCCTACTGATTTATTCTTGTACATTTGTCCTTGGCTGTAGAGATTTGGAGAACGGCCTCATACAGCTGTAAGAATTTCCATAAGCAAGCACCTCAAAACCATACCACATGTGTTTGTTTCTAGGTTGCTTTACTTTGGGCAGTGACAGTGATGTTATAATATAATATATGTTCTCTAAGCTACTGCCTGAACTTGGTGAGAAAGCTGTTGGCACTTGCAATCACTAGGAAGCAGCTGGTTCTTTTGTCTCCCTCTTTGTCACCCTGAAGAGCTGAACCTGACTTCTGATGTTACACTGCTTCATCATTTTGTGACAAAATTAATTTTTTTCCCAAGTAGGTTGTGTTTTGTGCGTCTTAATCCCTTTTATTACCTAGTGTACTCCTCTTGTCAGCACGTAGCATTACTTGCCCAGTTCAGGTTTTTTTTTCACCGTTCTTGAGGAGATATGTTTGTGTCAACCATGACTCCTAGTTTAATTTTTATTATCACCATTCTTGAGGAGACATGTTTGTGTCAACCATTCCTAGTCCGTGCTTCTAGCACGAGCAGCCTCTGATTTCATGTTGTGAAGCTCTTTCATGCACCTACATGTGCCTACAGTATGAAATTTCTGGCACTAGGCTATAAATTGTATCAGTTGCATCTCACTGACCTTGATGTCAAAGAGAAGCTCTAGGCTAGATGGACTTACTTAGTTTGTCAGCCTTGAACTGCTGCCTTTCATGCCTGTACATGGCAGTTGAGAGAAACAGAAGGTATTGGGAGAGACTTAGAAAAAAGAACAATAATACTGTGCAAGCTGAAGTAGAGAACATTGAAAATAGGTCAAAGTAAGACAAAAGGGAGAAAGGGCTGTTAGGTAACTGATGTCAGCATCCTTTGCAGATCTAGATTAAACTATCATTAATAACTTGCATGTTGAGCATTTAAATTATGTTTGCAATTGAGATGTCATGAAAACTAATATGCTTTGTGTGTGAGTATTCTTGGGAAAAGAAATATTAAAATGTTTATTATTCCCAGTTTGCAGGATCCAAGAAAATGCAGGGACTGACCATTCAGATTGAGAACAAATTAATTATAGGCCTGCTTCGAGGCCCTATTTGAGTGAATTGCATCAATGTCCGTGTTGGAGTCATACTGAAATTAAGATATGAGCACTGTTATAATTTTACTGTTTCATGGTATAAATGCAAATGCTAAATGAACTTTCATTGCACATACCTGCATCTTGTCAGGGTATGTTAATGCAGAATGATTACTGCTAAGCTTTTCACTCTCCACCTCCTGTTTATGTGTATTCAGGGAACGTTAAAGCAATTGATAATTTTGCTGCTGTGTACTGTTTTTGTGTACTGTGGATAGGTTGCTCATCTGCATCAGATATTTATTAAATAATACAGTGATTATTTAATTTGAATTTTTTAAGCTGTTATGTTAGCCACATAAAGTGTACCTTGATGCACATGAGTTCATGAATAATTAGGTACTGTAGGAGATGCCTGAAAATGTGGGTGAGCAGGCTGTGTTGTTCCTTTAAACATACACAGCTTGAAAAGCAGATGGGATTGTGTTCTCATGATGTTTAAGGACTTTTAGAGCACTGCATATCACCAGCATCTGGAGACCAATTACTGAAGAGTCTCCATAGGGGTCCTGCCTCAGGGTTTTTAGTTGGATGAATAATATATAAACTCTATAGTTTCCCACAGAGAGCAACTGGAGCAGTATCAGAAGGAAATAAGCCTTTTAGGAGTTCAGCTAAAAATGAAATAGCACAGGATTTAAAATGAAGCAGTTTTGCTTTTACATGCAAAGTCTAGTATTGTGTTTTAGTCACATGAATTCTGATTTTTCTTTTTTTAGCCTTTATCATTTAGGAATCTTGCTTTTTCTAATTTTAGTATGCACCTATTTGAAAGCCGTAGCAAAACACTGTAAGGCTTACGCAATTAATTCAAGAACTAAATTTCCTTTTGAACAAGCAGTGGAAATTAATATATACATAATTCATTTTACAATACAGGTTCAGCATTATTGTACTCAAACCATAATCAGATTTTATCTTACCTGTTATTGTGTCTGGCTCTAGGTTTACTCAGTTAGCTTTTTACAACTAGAAATAGTTGCAAAATGGCGTATTCACTACTATTCAAAACCCTCTTTCAACTCATTATATATTCCTTAAAATTCTTATTCTTGTCCTCTGCTTAAATTTAAATGAAACCAGAATACATTTGAAAAGGAAATAAAAAATATCTGAGTGGAGATACTTGGATCTGAAAAGGAATTATTCTTTTTCTTAAATATAATAGAAATTCTTCTCAACTGGTTTGTTTCAATAGAGATACTAGTCAAAATTCTCTAAGTGGGCACTTGAGAGCTGAAGAATACATTACCTGAAGAACACTACTGAGACCTAGGCAGAGGAAAACAAATGAGAGTGTAGCTTTTATTAAAAACAACTAAAAGGGCCCCACCAGAAAAAAAAACCAGTATTGTTATTGGTGCTATGATTGTTTTAGTTAGCACTTCCACCAGATATTTTTCGGTAAATCTAAAGTTCAGTGCCCTGAATTTCTAACTGTGGTAGTAATCTTCATGAGACTAATGTTCCTACCAACTTCAGCACAACTCTTGAGCTGAATATGCAGCTGAATCACAGAATGGGTCAGGTTGGGAGGGACCATTGGAGGTCATCTGTCCAGCCTCTCTGCTAGAGCATGGTCATTCTAGAGCACAAGGAACAGGAGTGTGTCCAAATGGTTTTCAAACATCTCCAGTGAGGGAGACTCCACAACCTCTCAGAGCAAGTTGTTCTGATGCTCAGTTACCCTCACAGTAAAGAAGTTCTTTCATGTATTCAGGTGGAACTTCTGTGCATGGGTTTCTGCCCACTGCCTCTTGTCCTTTTTCGTGGCACTACCAAGCACAGTCTGGCTCCATCCTCTTGGCACCCTCCCTTCAGATACTGACAGACATTTGAGTTTTCTCCAGACTAAACAGGGGCAGCTCCTTCAGTCTTTTCTCATATGCAAGGAAATAAACTGAAGCATTTGCAGGTTTGATCATGACACCAAAATCTCCTATATGAAATCAAAATAGAAGGGGAAAAGGTAGGACTAGAATCATGTTCTGAGAGGAAAGGATCAGGATGTATTTGGGAGCTATGTGTTTTAGTAGGTTGATCAATTTGATATTTAGAGCTTCAGGAAAAAGCTTGTCCTCCAAAGGAATAGAAAGTGCTTTGTTATTAGTAAAATAATTATTGGCATGCAGTGGAGTGCTAGAGCCACAATAAAATCAGGGTTTAGTTGTGTCTGATTACATATCAAACTGTGTTCAAGGCATGTAAATGATTCTGATTTTTTTCCATGAGAAACAACCCATATTGTAAAGGGAAACAAAAGTAGCTACCAGGACTAAATGTTAGGCTAAGCTGAACCTGGCTAAAATCAGAATTTAGGTTGCATTTTAATGAGATTAAAACAGTCCCTTGGCTTTGGCTGTTCCATAACCTGTATACTTATATGAGTAGACTCGAATTGCTCATGTGCATCATGGCTCCCTAGGACTGGTACTCTGGTTCTGATGATGTTTGGAAAAGCAATTCGCCCTCTCTCCTCAGTTCCCTGTTTTAATTTGCAGCCTCTGTTTTCAGTCATGAGCATTGTATCTAATCTGAGTTGTACCCAATCATCCTTGGTCTGATCATAGTTGGTGCACTGGGCTACAGCTTCTTTGTGAAAACTGTCTCCAGGTAATTGACCTTGAAGTGTAATGTACAATGCTAATCTTTGTGCTTACAACTTTACTGGGAGAGTTTAAATGGCGTTGGTCACAGCAGTGGAAATTCAAAAGGATTTAGACTGCATAGGGTAGCAGGGGAAAAAAAGAAGGTGTATATTGGAGTTAGGTACTGTAAAATAGTGACAAAGAGAGAAGGCTTCCAGGTGTCACCTCAAAAAATTATTTTTTTTAATTCATGCTTCCATTAGAAAGATAGCCTAAGAAGTATAGTTCAGTCTCTGATTTTTTTTTTTTCTTTATCCTGTCTGTTTCTCATCTCTTAGTTCTGAGTGTCCAATATTGGTTGACATCTGAGCTATGGAAACCATTAAAAACTGGCCAGGATGTCTGAGATTACTCAGGAGAAATGAATGGACCAACAAAGTCATGGCAAAGTCAGTTAAGATATCATAGCTGTCACTATGAAGGAATAAAAACAAGTCAAGGAAGGAATTTTGGGGGTGCTGATGTTGTGTTATTGTTGGGTTGTGTTTTGTTGATTTTATTTTAACTGAGGAAACTGAAGACTTCAGAATAACCAAAACATGATTTATGTGGAAATAGCAGATCTTGGTAATATCTAATATGCTTACAGAGCATGCAGGTGAACTGAACTGAAATCCCTGAGAGCACGCAAGTATGTGATTCAGGCACAAACTGTCTCAGTGATGTCACTCCTGAGCTGCAATCTGGAGTGATGCTGCTACGAAGCAATTTAACATCTTAGGAGCATTTCAGCTTCTATGGATGCTATAAAAGAATACAGAGGGAATGAGAATGATCCCCATAAAATAATCAGTATTCACTCTCTCTGCAGAGTGCTGGCTTGGAACAGGCCAAGAGCAGGGGAGCTGCTGGTTTCTGCTGCCTGCATGCAGGGGCTTAGCACTCCCTCTCAGGGAGGATTGTACCTAAGATGTTTCATTTCCTTATCTTTTGGTCAACCGCAGAGATTGGGGCTGAATATGCTGCTTTTCTTCTGAGCAATTTAATAGCAAGATGAAAGCTTTGTGGGCTCAGCATAGCAAGTCCATAAAATGAGAAGTGTGTAAAAATAGTCAGTAATAAGGCATGTTTGATCCCTCAAGGCATCAGGCATAGGTTTCCTAAGCTGCTGGAATGAATCCCTCCACTCTTTGCTATAATATAGTTACATCTCTTGCAATGACTGTTGGACTGGATTCAGCTGCATGTGGGAATGGAAATGCAGGCACCAAAATAAAAGTACACACTAAAAAGATATGGCACATCATTTTGAATGCCTTTGTTTCTACTTATGCTGGCACTTTTACAGTGCCACTGCAATTCCTGGGGAGACAAAAGTATACCTGGTTTAGCGTGTCCTCTTAGTAGCTGTTTCTGCTCCCTGCCCTTCATCTGTGACAACTGGCTTACCCCAACTTTGCACAGCAGTTGAATAGAAAAGATCTAAGCTTAGCTGCTGCAACTTCGTGTGTTCTTTTTAGTATTAGATAAACTTGAGAAACTATCAATTAAACGTAATTCTTACCCTAATTTGTCGAATGTGATTGCTTTGTTGTCTCTCAGTTTCTACATAATTGAAATGCATTTTCTGTTTTGCAGAAAATCATACCTTAGCAAGTTTATTTTCTCTAAAGCTGTATTTTACTCAACTAATAAAACCATAGTTAAGTTACAAAAGAAAAAGCTTCTCTAGTAGTAGGAAAAATTGAAGAAATGTGATTTGATTTCAGTTATGGACTTTATAGCATTGAAAATGACAAAGATGACTCCTTGATTTGCAAATTAAACAACTTCACTAATGGATCCTTTTGGAGAAAGTAGATATCAATTCTGACAAAATTCTTCTTTTTTCTTCTCTTTTTTTTTCGTTTTTTATTTCAGGGAAATATGATTTCGTGTATTCCAGTAAGTTGAGAGATGTTTTTTTGCATGTTCTGGCTCTCAGCCTCTGGAGAGCTTACTCTCTCAGCAGCCTGTAGTGATAAGCAGAGCTGTCAAGACTCTGATTTTCATCTCCTTTCAGCTTCAGTCTGCGTACCTCCTTTGAAAGTTTTACAAAACATTAAAAATTTGTTTCCTCTGGTATTTCTCAACATTTCTTCAACATGTCTGCACATATTTCAAAAAGATACTACTTTCTCAAATCCCTCTCTAAACTGTTTGGGTCTTTTAGGACTATTTTTGAGCAATCTCTAATGCTAAAAGTTTAAAATGCAAAGGCAATCAGTAAATACTAATCTCAATGGATGTTGTTTGGTTTTTTAAAAAAGAACTGCATGATTAAGTTCTTTCTTTCTGTTATGCATGCAAGAGGAATTTTTGAGTAAAAGAATTTGTATTTACATGTATGTGTATATAAATCACAAATTAGATTAGATAATAAGAATGAATTTTCTGCTGTAAAGGTTGCCAAGCACTGGAACAGATCGTCCAGGGAAGTGGTTGAGTCACCATCCCTGGAGAAATTTAAAAGCCATTTTGATGTGGCACTTCTTGGTGGACTTAGCATTGCTGGGTTAGGTTCAATGATCTTAGAGCTCTTTTCCAACCGAAGTGATTCTTTAATCCTATTTTGTCATCTTTTGTAGTGGACATAAGGTAGAACTAAGAATCCTATCTTTGCTTTTCATAATATCAACTGCTATGTTCTACTTGAAATGACAGGTTGCTTGAAAAAATTGTTCAGCAAATTTTTAATGACAGATTTATTATTTTATTAAATATGCTGCAGTTCTACCTCTTGAAAGTCTCTAGCTTTTTAAATCTGGTTTAGCATCTTAAACAGCCAAGAGTTTCAGCTCCATATGGTAGCGTATGCATGATTGCATGATAGTCATGCAGTGTTTACAATATGCAGTATTTTATTAGAAATAGATACTAAATTCATTTTTCTTTTCTGCCTATTGTTATGCCAAGAGATGTTTAGTCAAAAGCTGTCATCTTTCCAGCAAACTAGCTCCTTTGTCTGATTTATTCTTTGTCACGTGAACATTGTGACTGCTCAGCCATTTCCCAGGAGATGAACTGTGATGTTTCATGCAATTTTACACTTCTCTCCTTATTTTTGTTGCTGTATTAAAGCAGAATGATCTCAGAAGCAAAACTTTTCTTTCACCAGAGATACCCTGCAGGCTCCTTTGATAAAGAAATTACTATTTTTTTTTTCAGTCTACCACAGTGTGGCAGTAGTTGGTTTTGATTCTGTGTGCTGCTCCTGCCCTCTGTTGCAAAGCTTAGGTATTTGCTATGTGAAACCTGTCTCGAAATTTTCAACAAATTCCAACTCTTGTGCCGCTGATTGTCATGAGATTCTGTGGGATCTCAGCACCTCAGGACTGAGGTGCCGAGTCACCGAGACCACCTTTGGGGGGCTCGGGAGTCCTGGAATGTTGCCAGAAGTGTCTGGTGGCTGGACTTTGATCCTACACAGGAGACGACACCTGTATGAGGATAGGAGGATTTCACCGGGGTGAATGGTGAAGGGATTAGTTAATTAGAGGGTGAGACACAGGGTTTAGGATTTCTGTACAGGGGGGTTTAGAGAAGTAAGATGGAGGAATTGGGGCGTGTCCTGTCCTTCTTCTTCTTCTTCTTCTCCTCCATCTTCTGTGGTGATGGTGGCACTTTGGGATTGGTCATTACTAAAAGTGCACCAGGCAATAAGGGTGAAAGGTATTGGGGAAAAATGATAAATATTGTATACGCAACTTTGGGTATAAAGATAGGTGATCGCCCGGAGGGGAGTGTGCTCATGGCTGGCTGCTGAGCAGACCTCTGTCGGGCTGAAAGAAAATCTTTTAGATAAACAATTAATAAACACAGAGACCGAGAAAAGAACTGAAGCCTCTTCTCGTCCTTTGAAACGCGGGCTGCCCCAAGGCCACCTCGGGCCTTTCCAGGCCCTCCAAACAGCCGAAAACCGGACAAGATTCCAGGAGCATTATAGAGGTGTGATCTTTTAGCATCCAGAGTACTTTCCTCCTTCCCTTTGAAAGGGTATTCAATACCAAATGTTCTTATTTATTAAATGGCTAACCAAGACTCAGACATCTCTGACAGGGTTTTCTTGGGACACACCCCCCTGAAGTCCTACTGGAAGTAACTAGTTTCAGGTGCACTGTTCTGTAGTCTTCCTTCAGGCTCTTTGATGTTGTTTCCATCATTTCATTACTCTGTCTTTGTGGTGGTAGCAATGGTCATGCCATATCTCACTCTAACTGATTCAACTTTCCTTTTTTATTTACTTGTTTCTCTAGCCTTATGCAAGTATGACCTCTAGATGCAGTACTGTTCTTTTAAGGATATTGTTGGAATCTTCATATTCAGAATAGCTATGGAATATCATACCTGCAAGATGAAGAGATTTTGTGGGGGTTTTTCTTTTAGTTTGGGCAGCTGGGATATGCACTGGGACTGATGAATACGTGCTGGTGTTACCCATTAAGTGGGGAAAGTTTATCAAGGGGATGCAGGTCTTCCTACGGAAAATGCCTTAAGCCTCTGAATCCAGGGAGTTCATAGAAGCTGAATTACAAATTTCATTAGCAGCAAAACTAACTGGAAGTAAGCTGGAGGGTTATGATAGTTCCTCAAGCTGTGTAGTAGCTCAGGCACTGGAGGGTGAAGGGACGAGAGAATTGCTGATGTCTGGATGATGTGAGTGACATAGCACCTCAAGCTGTATTACCAGTGATTGAGGCAAATAATTTCAGCTACATTGGTGGATAAGATTTGCTGACAGTTCCAGAAATGGAAGGTTTCTTAAAGGGAAAGTAGCAGTAAATTATCTCAGTAAATTTCTACAAAGCTTTGAAAAGTTCCATAACTCTTCTCAAAGGGGAGGGAGAGAAGGAGGAGGGAATTAGAATTGTTATCCAGGAAACTGGCGCTGTACAGTTGTCAAAGATCTGATGAATACTCTTTGTCATCTCTCATTTTGGTGACTTCTTCAAAGAGAGACTGTAGTTATTTCTTAGATATGAAAAATTGAACCAGCTTGAAAATAGATAGCATTTTAAAAATGCCCTCTGATGTTTTGCTGACTAAAAGATGAAGGTATGCTGTCTAAAATTAGTCTTGTGCAGAGTGCCTGGAGTTTTAGTGCATGTGTAAAATTCTGATGTAGTCTTCATATTTATATACTTTTTACTATAAGGATGAGGTTTCTCTCAATTCCTTGAGTTGTAACATCATAATTTATGGATTTTAAGGGGTTTTTTCCTCCTCAGTGTTGTTTAATGCACTGATGCCAGCTTAGAGATATAGTTGAAAGCAGGAAATATTGAATGAAGAGTTAACTCTGAAATAGTGGCCATAAAAGTAAATTAGGAAAGGAGTTGAGCAAACAAAATGGAGACCTTGTTATGCCATGAGTGTAGCTTTGATCCAGCTGCAAGTTGAATCCTGTGTGGGATGCTCTCAGTTCAGAAGTGGCAGTGTTGAATGGGGATAGCTTTTTTAGAGGAGTAGTGTGACTGTCCAACAATATGAAATTGCTTTGCTCCAAGTGTCACAAATGCTAAATGTTTGTATTGATTTGCAAGACTGGAAAAAATTCAGGCTAATTCATTGAAGTTTCATAAATATGTAGGTAAGCCCTTCACCTCAGGACACTGAGGGTCACACTTGCAGAAGCAGAGAGAGGCATTGGAAGACATAATGCAAATTTATCTGTTCTTGTATGCTTTAGAAATTACCCTCTATCAATCTCTCAGATAATGCTGGGCTAACTAAACCCACAAAGGACTTCTACTCCAAACTGATTCAAGATAAAAGTGAAGTTGGGAAATTTCACACATTACAATTCCTTTTACAATAAAATAAATCATGAATGATATGCAATTAAATCCAGGTTTAGACACTTTGACACAGCTGTCTTAGGCTGGGCATGTAACCCTGCCTTAGACCATTTACATACCCTCTCTGAAGTAAACAAAATTTTCCTGAGTTTACAACTGCAGAATTATTCAAAACTATTTTTCCAAGGGAAAAATTACCGAAGGTATGGTCTGAATAAAGAGAAATATGGATTAGGAAGCAAGTATTTAATGGGAGAGGAATATTTACGGGAAAAGAGATGCTGTTGTTTTAAGAAAGGGAAAGGGATTGATTTTAGCAGAAAGCCATTTTTATGTTTTTCTACTGTGTTTGTGGCATCATGATGAAGACGTACTGTTAAATGACCAGCATATTAACTCTTTATGAGAAGTGTTACATTTAATTATTTGGGACTGAATTCTGCAGCTCACAAATAGAAATCTGGAGTCTCATCTCAAACATTAAACATATGCTCCAAGGTAATCAAAGTCCACTTTTTTTTCCTTGGGAAAAAAAGAGATGAATAAAATAATAAAAAATGGACTTTTAGACTACCCAACTAATGAAAATAATAACCTATTCTTTAAAAGATAAAAAAGTTCATATGTAGTGGGTTATTTCAGTCTTTTATTGCCACCATCTCCCTTTATTTCCACAGCAGAAATCATAGACAATTTAGTCTTCAGAAGTCTGGTCTCTTTTCAATTCCATGAAATGTGGGATTTATCCTACTTGTGTGAAATTAGCAGTATTGTCATGGTAATTTTTTCTTTTGGTTCAGGATCTACTACAAAGACCACATAATTTCCCCAATGCCAGGGTTAAATATTGAGACCAATTCTCATTCATTTATTGCTCCTTTTTAGTTTATACTGTAGTTGTGTGCAGAATGTGTTAATCATTATAAAAACAGAAAGACTCTTCCTGCCTCAGGAGCTTTCTGTTTGTCTTTCAGATCAGGACTTGACTGACATTTGCAGATTCTGCAACAAAGCAGCTAATTTAATTTTTGATGTTTGTTAGCCAAGGGAAGGAAGATAATTTCTGCTGTGAAAATAACATAGAAGGTCTACATATTTTTTTTCTAGTTGCTTCCCCTTGGAAAAGTAAGGTTTTCTGAAAGTCAGTAATTTGTTCTATGAAGAATTATAACTTCCATTAAAGACTTCAACAGTGTAACAATAGAAAATAAAAAATAAAAATAATTTTTAAAAATATGAAAAGTGAATTCAAAATCATGTTCCCTTCCCCTTGTATCATAGTTTACTCTTGAACATGGAAATGTTGCTGGCCTGTTCTCAGATTTCGGGATTGCAAATGTTATTACTTTTTTTGGTTTTGACAAACAGTTTTGAAGTTGTTCAAAGAACTCAGTCTGTAATTATCTCTACATCCCCCTTTTTTTGTTGTTGTTATTGTGCTTTGCTTAGCTTTGCTAAACAGGCAAATATAAATAAGAAAGTAATAAATTATGAAGCATCTGAACAAATACTTGTACAGAGCATAATGCCTTGAAAACTTTGTAGCAAAGACATATCAAAGAGAAGCCCCATTGTTTTATTTTAAGACTTGGGAGATCTGGGGGTGTTTACCAATATGCTAATGAGCTAGCAGGAATTCAACTATTTATTAAAGTCTAAGTTTAAATAAAGTCTAATTAAAGTTTAATGGATGTAGAAAATGTTAGTAAGTGTTGTGCTGTGTGTGTGTGTGTGCTATTGTGAATTGGTTGGCAGAACACGGCCTTAGAGAGCTTGCACCCACAGCTTTCGTAAAACTTTCTTCTGATTTTGCCAGTTTTGCATGTCTTTGAAAAGCATGGGTGCAGTTTGAAATGAGAGCATGGTAATCTTTTGCCCAGACTGAAAAAACTGCTCTGCTTTGAGTTGCCATCCCTCATTTCCTCTGTATTTCAATACATTTGTAGCACCTTGAATCTAAAAATGCATTTTGCTGCAAAAGTTGCTCATAGTTTGCAGTTAATTTTAAACCCACAGCAGATATAAAAATGTTGAACTATTAAAAAAAAACAACAGTACTTTATGAAGAATACTGAAGGCTGTCCTGTAGGTGCCTCCTAAGAGACTGTAAATGCCTCAAGATGCAGAAGGTAACCAGGGGCTCAATTAAAGCTCACCTACATGGAATCAAACCCCAACAGCTCTGCAGCTCCCTTTTTGCTTGTAAAACAATTACTGCTTATAAAACCAGAGAAAGTAGCTAAAAAATTAGAGAAAAAATTGAATAGATATTTAGTTTTATTTACACATTTGAGTATTAGATACAATTCAGAAAGTTCAACATTTATATTAATGAGTAAAATATAGAGCTATGAGATGTGTCTCTGTTCTCAAATGTACTTTATATGGGGATAAAAAGACATTTCAGAAATGTTTTAATCTCTTTTTACCTTTGCTGGTGTTTGCCTTCACATTAATTACTCTTTTTCTTTGTCTTTCACTCCATTGCAAGCTTTTCTTGGGCCTTTGAAAGACTGAAGAACTCCACATTTAGAATTTGGAGGCAAAAAAAGCAATCTTTTAGCACAAACAGACCTTTGGCAGGTTTAGCACATCCGTAACAGCTGTTATAATTTGCCATAATTTTTTATGCAACGTCATAAAGAAAAGGCCATAACTCCCATCTCTAAATGCAATTGGCATATTTCTTCCTGCTTCTCCTACTGTGTACTGCCAATTATCAAGAGTGAGTAATGAAAGAGTGAAGCCTTTGGAGCAGCCAATTCTCAGAACCATTAGTTTTATTTTATATTTAAGCCTAATTCCAGGAATGTGCTATATGAGAAATAAGACATATCATGTCATTTCAGGATAATACCATGTAATTTTAGGGTAATAAAGAATTCATTTCTGTAGAGAGAAGTGATCTGATATGGAAAAGTTCAATTTTGTTCTCTCCAGAGAGCTTTATCTCTTCAGATGTGACCTTGTATAATTAAATATATTCCAAACATCAAAAGAAATGGCAGCAGAGCAGACAATAGAATTCTCTATTTTATGTAGAAATGAAATGAAATTATATGAAGCAGTCAGTGTAATATAAGATGAAGTAGATTGCTACTATTCATTGTTTCCAGTGGAATTCCTGCTGTTTGATTTTATTCATTACAGCTTCATGAAAAGGCAATCTCATTGAGTCTTTGTGACTAGCTTAAGACTCACACTTAATTGCATTAATTCAGAAAGTGCTGGCAAGAATCAGTACTTAATTGCTGTCATTACTGGAATATAAAAAAGAGGTGGTGTCCACTAGACAAGAGGTTACACATTTCACATGTGAAATATCAGGTGCCTGGAGGCTGCAGTTCTGATCCATAATAGAATACATCTTCAACGAAAGGGAATCTAAATCCTTTTCTTATTACAACAAAAATTTTAAAATATTTCAAAACAAATACAATAATTTCCAAACCACCTGTTTTTCCTAAAATCAACCAACCTCACTAATCTAAGTCAGAAAGTTTTTACTGTTAAGAAACGACAGGCTCAGATACACAAATTCCTAAAATGAGCTGGGATTAGCTCATCATGTTTTTAAATGTTTTATTGCATGTTTTAAGTGTTTTATTACAGCCTTTATAATGAAGGAAAGTGACAAAAAGATAATGGCTGATCATATGTTAACTGCTAAAAAGGAGTGAGAATGGCCAAAAATATTTTTCCTGAAACAAATATGCATCCTCTGTAGTGAAAACACATTTCACATTCTGTCTTTTCGAGCTGTTGCTTAATTATAGTGGTTAATGGTGCTCAGCAAATATTTTTTTATTGTGGTTATTTTCAGAGTAAAGACATGGGGCATTTTCTTGAGCTCCTGGTGTTTAAGGGAGCCTTGTAGCACACCAAGGGGGAGAGAAGCAGCATGCTGTGTCCTCAGCCCATGTCTCCCCTGCTCGCAGAGTGGCAGGCTTGTCCTTGGGCCAGCCAGGCACGCTGCTGCTGAGTGAGCAGACATTGTGCAGGAGGCAGTGTGGATTCACAGAGCCCACCTTACAGAATGCACTCAAGTTCAGCTTGCGCTCTGAGATGCTGTCTGGAAGTCATGGCAAACATGAATTTTGAAAGTGTTTCCTTAAAGCTTTGGCCCTGGTAATGTCAGATGCTATCTAGAAAATATTTAATAGAAGAAGCTCCTTGCAATGAATTAGCCCTAGAGCTTTCTTTAGAGTGGTGTCATTTTAAAGCAATAACATAACATGGTAACATGGAAACTTTCATTTTATAAGTTGAACCTGGTAGAAAATGAGATTTAGATTTCCATTCACTTCGGGTACTTGTGGTTAATGATATTTCAATACTGCCTGAAAAGGCAGTTTTAGAAACTTATGGTCGGAGGTATATTAATTGTACAGCAAGGCGACTCAATATTGAGATGGACTTTCTGCTTCCTTCCCAGCATGTGGAATATTAATGAGTTTAAAACTTGAGCATAACACATTTTTAATTGTTTTCTGTATGAAAGAAGTGTGCCAATTCCAGCATAAAGTGGGGCAGGATTTTGGGTTGTTTTGGGGTTTTTCCATGGCATTGATTATATATTAACCCTGCAGCCTGAGGTCAGGGGAATAGTGTGTTGAAGAAAGTCTGTCTCAGAACAGTACCTTATATTTTAAAGATAAACTCATGTTTTATGCCAAGCTGAAGGCAAGTTAGACCACATTCTTGTGGAAAGCAGCTTCTTGAAGGTCCACAGCCAGGTGAACCACTAAAATGTCTTTGAACAGAAAGGCTTCTGCATCTTTTATACTCTGGTCCAGTAACTTTACACTCCGCAAAAAAAAAAAAAAAGGTTTTCTATTATGTTATTTATTTTGAGAAAGAAGACTTTAGAATGGACTGCAGAGAGGCATTTTGAGCTGCTTTGTTTTTTCAGTGTCTGTGTTGTTGACTGATGCATCTGTGTTCAAAAGAAAGTTTCTTGCATTGTTTCCTGCAAGTGTTGAAGTCCTTCTGTAGATATGATTTAAATGAAGGTCAGAACAGGAAACAATTGTGTTATCCAGGCCCAAATACACAGCTGACTTGATTCTGTCTTGTAATTTGAGAATCTAGTATATTGAGAAGTCAAGGGGAGGAAGAGTTTTGAAGCAAGACAGGTGGTGCACCTTCAAAATTGATGTTGCATTCATTACCTTTTGAACTATACTGCATCCCTTGTGAAAATTGTGCTTCACAGACTATTTGCCCATTTCCATGAACACTTTTGCTTGGCTTTTGTAACTGATATACATCTCAAGTCAATTCATAAAAGTTTGTTATCCTTCTAACTCTAGTAAAAGTTAATTTTATTGGAAGTTTCCAATTCATGTATTTTTGTACTACTAAAATATTCATTTTTATTCTGTAAATTGCAGTTTTACATTTCAGTTAATTCTAAAATTATATGATTATTTACTGTTTATTTTTTCGAAGTGCAAATTGCAACTGGGTATCTGAACATGAATTATGCAAATGCACATTCAGTTTAATATAAAAAGCCCTAGTTTAAGCTTATTAATTTCACTAATATGATTCAGTATCAACTACAGATATGAATTTGTTTGAAATGCTTTAATACTTACTCAGATTAAAGCTCCTAGGAATTTAAGTAGTATTTTTTGCTCCCCCAAGGATGGTGAATGTGTAGAATAAAAATATATGAGATGAATACATCAAGCCACTGTTATTGTGGTACGTGGTAGTCAAATATTCAGGGATTAGAACTGAAGACTTTCATACACATACATACATAGTTTCAATCTGTGTATTATTTCTTCCAAGCAAAAGATAGCTGATAATGTGGCCCCAGACTGCTATAAAAGATAAGAGCAAAATAAAAAGATTTTTGAATTACTGCTTAAATAAATGGCTGCTACCAGCAGGATAAGGATCTGATAGTGCATGTCATACATTTCCCCATCTGTTCCTGTGTGTTACCACAAAATGACTGGATAATGATAATGAAGGACTTGCTAAGATGATGACTGGTGTATTGTTTATTTTTACAAATATAAACATGAAAGTATATACATGAAATTGTAGTAGTCTTTGGCAGAAAAACCTCAGTAGCTGACTTTTTTTAGCTTTTCATTCATACCTCTGTATGAGCCTGTTGTGCCTTCAGTCATGATAAAATCTGAAAAAAATGCAATTATTATGAAGAAGTTGTAATGATAGCACTCAGATGTAGTCCTGCACTTTTGTGTGCATAAGCAAAAGTAGAAAGGAACATATTTCATTAGAGGAGTTTTAAGTAATAGTACTTTATAAAGAAATGCTTAACACAAGAGAAAAAACCCTCACTAATTTTTCTGTTGCCAGTATCTGAAATACAGGTAGCAATAAAGGTTCTCAGTGGAAATACCATCTTCACTATAAGTTTACTTACATGAATCAAAACAGGTTTTTAGCTACTTACTATTCAGAAAGGTTATTGGTCTGTTTTCTCTTTCTCTTTTCCTGTTCATATTTTCTTTCCCAAATAAATGTGTGTTTATGGAGAACATATTGAGGTGTGGTGGGGCAATAAATCCCAGGACATGTGTATGCAGCTGTCACTGAGTTCCTTGCGAAGTGAGAGGCGTGGAGACAATGCATGTACGTGCCTGGTATGTGCAGCATCTTCTCTGAAAATTCCTAATCCACAAGAGTCCTAACTCTGGTTTTACTCTCCAGAAGTTCTCAAGGAGGAGTATGACCAATACCGTAATGACCCAAGTATGATCTTTTATATTAGTTATTCCAAATATTATTCTTTGTTTTAGTAACTGTCAAATGGCACAATGTATGCTGCAGACTGGATTTGTAAAATGCTTGTCTTGAGAAAGGGTTTTTTGAATATTCACTAAAGCTGTGATCACAAGGAATATAAAGAAGAAAAAATGAAGGGAATCTCCAAGGAATTTAGCAACAGAAATCTACATCTCTAGGGAATATATGCAAAGTTTGCTTGAAGACTGCCATGAGAATGACAAAACCCAAACTTCTACACAAGCTACACCCCCACCTGTCAAATTTCGTTGATCTGTTGTGAAAACAAAGTTTCTCAACAGGATTTTTTTTCCTTTTGCCTTTTTCCCAAAACAAAGATGCTGAGAATTGTTTTTCAACAAAGAAATATTTTTTCTAGCTTTTCAGAAGCTGTTGATTAGAAGCTGTAGATTAGCTGTTGATTGATACTCTGATGATTAGAAAGTGCAAATAAATCTTCATTAAGACCATGACATAGAAGATTCCAGGACTAATAATTTAGTTTTTGTAAGGTTGACATAGTGAAAACAGACTCATAACAAGGAATTGTTGATTTTCAATCAAAATTATCATCATCATTACAATTTTCTTGGTATAAAATAATTGCACAGCACCTCCAGTGAGCACTGACTGTTTTTTAACAGCAGAGTAGTAGACTCACTATGGATTAGTATGATATCTTTTCTTTTTAAAGGTAGATAATTTGTGAAGTGCATAATTTGTTGGGTTACCTCCAAAGGGATTATATGAAAATAGCCAGTAGAAGCGGCAATTCTTTTTCAATTCCTTGTAGTTTGACTTACCTGTACAGTCATGAAGATGTATTAAGCAAAGAATCAATTTTCTTGAACAGTTTTTCCATGACAATTCACATACAGTTATTCATTTACAAATGCAAAATAAGACAAGGTTTTATTTCTGCTGTTTCTCATTCTCATTTAGAAAACAGCCTACAATCTCTAGTATCAGTGGATGAAAAAAAAAAAAGAGAAAAAAGTTAAATTGTTTCAGAATAACTATTCATGATCAGCCTTAACCTTAAGATACCTAATTCAAACCTTGGATCATGCTATATATAAAAGAACAGAAAACAAAAACAAAAAAACCTTTTTATTTTGATTAATATTTTTCTTTGATCTTTTGAAAGGCAAAGGAATTTTTAATGCAGGCATTATTGTTCCCATTACCCATAGTTCTCTAGTGACTTTTTTCTCATGGGTTTCTAAGAAATGCCTTAATATATATTTCACAAGTTTTAAGACTAGAAGAGTGAAAATTAGTAATGTCCTGATCATGTTGTGAAATACTGTGCTTTGAAATGCCTTTTTCTTTGGTCTTTACCATACCTTTTTTGTTTTTTAGGGAGTTGTTTTTTAGGGAGTTCCAATAAGTCTCATATGAAACATGAATCTCTTCTAACTATACAGTGATGAACTGTGACATATTAAAGGTTTTATTTGAGTAATAATTTTCCAGTATTTACTTAATAGAGGAGCTAAACCAAGGACGTATATTTGTACTAACCACTGAAGTGGTACCTCTAACTACTTAGGTATAACTTAATCCTCAAAATATGATCATCAGGATGAATAAAATTAATTAACCTCAAGGTCTTAAAAATCATCTGGCCCTATAAAGACAAGGATTTTTTCTGTCTCTGAGCACTGCACATGGATAAACCCCATTAAATAACCTGAGACTCTAGAATTGGGTACATCTTTTTTTTAATATAAAGAAGCAAACCAGTCATAGAAGGACAAATGACAGCAATGCTGATGTTCCACAGGGCTAATTATTTGCTTTTTAAAGTGTTTCTCTGCAGCACTTTAGAAGGGAAAAGGCAATTACTCTGAATGTTTGCTCTGATAAAAAATGTATATTGCTAACTCTGAAGATAATGCATAGGAGTGCCTTTTCCAGTTTGTAGCACAAGCTGTTCAGGTGTCAGTAGTTATCAAGGTTGTCAATCCTGTATTCATTTGAAGAGCCACAGGACCTTGGTAGGTTTGTAGAAAGTCTATCATGTTTCAGTCAGTGTTCTAAATTTTGCATAGTAAAACTACTTATTGTGATCATCCTTGACTAATGCATTCTTCACACCAGCAAAAAGCCATAAGACTTGGTAAAATGGTTGTGCCAGTTTTAAAGCAATCCCCATGGGCTGTCTTAAAGAAACTGAGAGAAGCCCACTTGAAATTCAAAGCTTGTGCCTCCTTCTGCCTTTCATTGCTGTGTTCAGACCAAAACACTTCATTACCTCTTTATTTAGCCAACCGTGCAATGAGCAAATATTACCAAGTTCTCTGTTTAGTTGAGATGATTGCCAGGTAGTGTTCTTGGAGGAGAGTTTAAAAGCAGCTTCTTTATTCTCTTCAGTGTTTTGGGGTGTTTTTTTTAGCTTCAGGTGGATATGCTGAAAGTCACAAATTGTTCTGTATGAAATCAAAAGGGTTTTTCATAAATATTTTTATATAGAAAGGAATAAGAATTGTCATTTTCATGTCACCTATTTACATTTTTTTGAGTTTTTTAAAGTGTTCACCAGTACTAGGTTTTTAGGTTTGTTGTTACAGGATTTTATTTCTTGCATTGTATGGTTTTACCAGGCACAGTTTACCTGTGGTTTTGTTTCCTTCTGCATATCTCTGAATGCTTCTGTGGAGTTCTTTTAGACATGAACCCTTATTTCTCATATCACAGTTCCAACTGGAGACAATGAATACTGTGGTGCAGAAAGGGATTGTGTTTAGCAGCTTTGTTGGTGCATGTGATGATTTTCTTGGCTGTGGGCATGAGCAACAATCAGAAAAGCCTTTTGAAATAGCAGTATTTATATTCCTTATAAGAAGAAAAACATATTTAAGAATACTCCACATTTATTTTCCTAAAGGTCTTGCTAGTCTGTAATTTCTGGGTGAAAAGACTTGCTTTCAGTTAACCTTTCAGTAAATTGTTTCTCTTTCCTTGCTCCTCTCCCAGATTCTGGTTCCCTGCTGTGTCTAGAGAGTGTTACTTTGTAAACCTCTGTGTTCTTTTGATGTTTGTTGTGCTTCAACTGTCACTTAAAAAGCAGTATTTTTCTGTACAGAATTATTTCTTACCTCTCCTTTAGAATTTGCAGGGAATGGACTTACCCTGAACACTGCATTTCTATCTTTGTGTGTATATATATATATATGTTTATATGTTTATATATTATATATAAATATATAAAATATATGTTTAGTAATACATAAACAAATATACTTTTCTAATTTTTTTTAATAACTTATGCACCTGCATAGCATCACCTGGTTCATGCGTAAGCAATTCTATAATTCTTAACTTTTTAAAAATATATTGAGACTGAAATTATTTTATTAACTATCAGCTTTGAGCTCATTCTGCATCTTGACAGAATAGTTTGAGCAAAGTTGTTTCCATTTCTAAAGCGAACTGAAGCCCTGAAGTAGTGCCATGCAGAAACTAGGAAGATATAATCATTATTCTTTGTTGTGTACTGATATCCTGACCTGTATTAAGTCACAGATTAAATTCTCACTTTACATAAATAAGCACCCTTCTGTTTATTTCAGTCTATCCACGTGGATTAATTCCAGCTGCAGTTCTGTTCCAGTAAATTCCCCTTCAGCCTGCAAGTGTCTAAGATGGAATCATTATAATATACACAGTGACTAGGTATCATTCCAGAGGCTCAGGTTCCTTGGAGTGATGAAAGAGAAAAGCTATTCCCTAAAGAATGTTATTAAACCTTTTCTGTAACTTCGTCTATGAGAGAAAAAATAGCTACATCATTATTGGCTAATTATGGTCATTACTAAGAGCACTAAATACAATGATTCTGCTACTTTATTTGTACCTTACTGCTTTCCCACCAATAATGATTCTTTTGGCAGTGTTGATAAAGTTGATTAGGGAGACTAATTTCCGCTTTTCTAAACTCAGTAAAAGCAATTTTTCGCTGCTATCTTGGTACCTCTTTAATCTGCCACATGTTAAGAAGTTTTCCTGATTTTCAAAGATGTGTTTTCACAGACCCTGTAACTGCCATCTTAAGCATATTAAGGGGCAATAATAGTTGGATATTTTCTGAATATTCCACAAAAGTGGAGTGCATAGCACCCTAATATCCAGGATTTACAATTTTTCACTGTGATGGAATGTCCTGATATTATTGATTGAGATTTTACTTAACACAAATAAAATTAGGATGAAAGGAAAGATATTTAACAATGTACAAAATCCAAAGTGAACTAAGCACAGTTTAATGAAGGAGATAAAACCATAGTTAATTCACTTATACCAAAAGCAAAAAACCATTGTGGCCTTTTGCTCCTTCTTTCATGCAACAGACAATTCATGTAATCAGGAATTCAACCCTGGAACAATTCTTTTAGCTTCTAATTTTTGGAGGGAAGATTTCAGCAGTTTTCCTGCTGAAAAAGTGTTAATTGTTCAGTGCTCTCCTATTATATTCTGTATATAATATTCTGTAAAGTTAAGTTATAAATTAAGTTATAATCCCCAATTTTTAATGTCAACATTTTACACACAAGTATTGATTAACTGATTTTAAAGAAATAGCATATCAGAAGAACATTGCTTACCATTTTCCTCTCTCATATCCCTCCAGAGTTTTGGTTTGGTTTTGTTTGCTAGGAGGTTTTTGTACTCAGAATATACATGGTCAGGTGAATAAAATACAGGTTTATGTCACTTCTTTACTTTACCTGCACCCAGTAGATTGTGCTTTGCAATATCTGCCTTTCTTAAATTCTTTGCACATTGTCAAGATAAGGAAAAGTAAGATCTCCTTTCCCTTCTATGCTGCTCCTGATGTCTAGCACCTCCAATTAAATCAAAGACTACAAACCCAAGAGTTTAAAATGATTCTGTCTTCTCTCCTTCATTAGAAGATACTTTTAGAAATTGCTAATTGGGGAATATTTCAAAGGCTGTCTTGACTCATGGAGTGGAACCTGAGTCTGCAGAGGGGTTTGCTGCTGTAGGGCATGGATTTGCTTGCCCTTGCTGGATTTCACATCTCTTGTTTCCAGTTACTCAGCAACATGGATGGGGAATGTTTCATTTTCATGAGTTACTCAGCATCTGTAGATTTTGATTAGTACTGCCAAATTCTCCAAAATGTGTAGAGTTAAGAATTCTAAAGGCTGGCAGTGTGATGCCTGATATATAATCTAAGAAAAAGTCTAATTTGGACATTGTAAATGAAGAGATTTGCAAACATCCAGGCCTCTTCTCAGGAAAGGCTGTCAGTCCTGTATTATTTACCATTCTGGTTGTGTCTCTCACTGATGAAAAGATGCTACTAATCTTTTCAGAGCCATTTATTGTTAAAAAGCAAGGATATCTGCATATCAATTTTTTTAAATGTTTTTAATGAACAAAACTTGAAAGCAGATTTGACAGAACTATATTTTTCTTTTTTTTTTTTTCTAAAATAGATGCTTAAATGTCTTCTGTAACACAAACAGGAAAAAAAAGATGAAGCACTTTTTTGCCCTAATTATTTCTGGTTTTGTTTTTCATCTTCATTATTGGAAGAAACAAAGAACTACAGGTTTCCAGAATTTTAATTGCTGTTTATTAACTAGTACATCTAGCAGGTAAACTACAGTGTTCTGTAGTCATTCCTGTAAATTTGTGATTGTGAATCAAATGCAGTATCCACTCTTGCAAATGATCCAAAGCAACCACTGACCAGTTTTTAATGGCAAAGCGGTGGTTGCTTTGCAAGACAGATTCTAAAAACTAGTTTTATATTTAGTTAAATATATATATTTAACTATTAAACTTTAACAACTACAGAAGATTTAAGTTAGATCATGTTTGGTTCCAGTTCAGTGAATTTCTTTGCTACACATTTTTACTTTGTTATAACAGTCAGAATGTATCAATATTATTATATATTGCTCTCTCTTGCATGTAAAAGGTGCTTTGATAAAAACAAAGTACTTTATTAATGAATTCATTGGTGAAAAGAAGAGCCACAGAGGTGACTCTGAAGTCTCCTGCAGTTCATAGTAATTACTGTAACCTAGAGTCCTGCATGTGTAAGTGCAGAGGCACTTCTGCTGAGTGTTCCGTGCTAATTAATTGGGGATAAGGTCTTTAATCTTATCCCTTTTCATCTTCTTGTGCATTTAATACATTATTAGTGATTGTTTTAAACACTGAAAGACTCTTTGACTCACATAACTCAAATACATCACACAGGTGCTTTAAAAGTGTTTAAAGCCTGCTTACCACATAAACTGACTCATTAAGGAGTATTACTGTCTCAATATGCAATTAACATTCAAGTCACATCCATGAAACTGCTTTTTTCACTGGCTTTTCTTCCAGTCTCCTGTTATTTTCCTCATGTTTTTCAGTGCCACTAAGTAAGCAAAATGCTGCAATAATTGGAGTTGTATTTGGGCAGCTGATGTTTAATGATAGCTTCGATGTCAGGTCTAAATGTTGTTTGCGAGTTAGCCTTGCTCTTGGAATGAATAGTTTCTTCTTATAAATCCTGCCCAAATATTCATGAAATACAGAATCCATATTTCCTAGAGTCATAGACTGAATCTTCTGAAATTAAAGCTTCCAATGAAGAAGATGCAAAG
The DNA here is from genome assembly GCF_028769735.1 of Zonotrichia leucophrys gambelii. Taxonomy (NCBI): domain Eukaryota; kingdom Metazoa; phylum Chordata; class Aves; order Passeriformes; family Passerellidae; genus Zonotrichia; species Zonotrichia leucophrys. Next base: position 18,111,530 of record NC_088173.1, on the reverse strand, counting down.
AGCTTTGCAGATGATGGATCACATCTTTACTGTGTAGATGATTTTTCAAGGGATGCAGAATCAGTAAGATAAAAAATTTTAATTATTATACATGTTTATTTGAGATGTCCTCTCAGTAATCAAGTATGCATTTATTCATGGTATACAAGCTATTTGTGCTTTTGGGATGGGCCTACTCTTACCTGGAGAATGAGTACTTTTGTGTTTATTTTTATAATACAGAAACATTTCAGGATTGTATTTTCCTAGTAATTTATGCAGATCTCCAAAATTATATTTTAAAAAATAACTAAACCCTAAATACAGGAAGCCAGGCAAATAATTTTTTTCCCCTTTTGATTTGCATGGTTTAGGAATGCTAAGGATTAAGCTGCTATCAGACAAGATGGTAAAACTCATAAATTCTATTTTGTTAAGTCCTTCAATGGGTAGTACATATATAATATTGTGTTCTTATTGCAGAGGATTTTCCTGTGATGGAGAATACTGTAGGGTACTCATCAGCACAAGAATGTGTGCAGCTCTATGCTTTATTAAAAAGTGGAAAAGCTGATAGTGTTTTTTTGAAGGAAAGAAAACAGTCTTGGTTCCTTTTTTTCTCTGTCACTTCCCATGTTTACAATGGCACGGTTGAATAATCAAAGTCATCTGGAAGTCAGTGTTCTGACTCTGCAAAATGGTTTAAGCATTTTCATGGCTGATTATTTGGTCCAAATTCCTTGTGAAATGGTCGTTGTTTGTTTTTCTACCTAAATCTTCCACTGACAGCAGCGTTTAATCAAGGGAATTGCTGTTATTGAAACTTGGCTAATAAGAAGGTTCTAGTACCAGCAGTTACTCTCTGTCCTGCCAATTATTGTCAAGCTGTATTTGTAGCTGGACCCTCTCAATATTTTTAGATACACTTAAGTAGCCAGAATTTAGCTGAAAAGGAAAGAAAAATGCTGAAGAGACCTTGTCGTGGCCAGTCTGATGTATGCAATATAACAGAGCGAGCATGGTACGTGCTTCCTTCAAGGTCAGGCGCTGCCAGTAGCCATAGTAAATGTTGGATCAGAAAGAAAAAGAGAATATTTCAAGGAACTTTGACTTGAAAATTCAGTGTTTGTGGTAGAGGGGAAAAAATATGCCTCATAATGCTTGTGTTGAAGACATGTTCATGATACAACATCATTGCAGCTTTAGTACATAAGTTGTTGTGTATAAACACTGGAGTAGTTTACAAGATAAATGCCAGACTTGCACCTCTAATTCCATACATAAAAATTACAAAAAATAAATTGTTCAAAAATAATAAATTCAGAAGTGACACAGTAGGAATTCCTCAATAGATTACATGTCTCAGAGTGTATTAATTATTTTCTCAATTTTTCACATTAGACCTGTCTAAGTGTGCTTAATTACAATTCTCTGGAAAGAGATGTTGCTAGGTTGTTCAAAAGCAACAAGAATCTTCCCAGAATATAAGGTTCTCTAAAGTCTGGATATGCAAGTTGACCTCTGGTTAATTTCATAATGGGCAGTGAAAGATTTCTTTTATAGAGGTAGATTATTATAAAAAAAGCAAAAATTATTTATTTTAATTATTGATATACAAAAGTTTTGCATTTGACAATCTTTTCAAAGCTTGAAAAGTTCTGTGAAAATAGAACTTTTTTTTGGACAGCTGAGATGCATCAAAAAGGCACTTATTTGTTCACATGCCCCAAAGGAAAAAAGGGCCATTGCTTTGAAGTTTTTGTATATGCAGGGTTGCTTATGAAATTTTTACTGTCAAAATGGCTTTTAGTTCTGAATACTTGCTTATGTCTAAGACCACAGAATCCCCCTTTGATAACAGTTTTCATGTGACAGAATAATGATGTAAATGTGGGGAATACAAGGGAAAGAAAGAAATAATTTTTGAAGTAGATAATTATTTTAAGATCCTCTAGTGTACATATACATATAGAGTCGTATCAGTAGTCTTGGGGAAAGAAAACAAACCCTAGACAATTTTCATACTTGTTTCAAGAAGATGGTACTTATCTACCCCAGAAGACTATGAATATGAAATGTTTAATATATTAGAAGTTGAAAAGAAATTTAACAGTACTAGGTTTTAAGGCTATATTTTACGATGCCTAGTAAAATTGCCTGGTGTCTGACTATAAAGTAAAATAACCAAAAGAGCTATATTTTGTTGTAGTAATTCAGTATTTTGTGTTCATTAGTAATAATAAATTTGTATTGATCCTAGACATTTCCAATTGCTTTAGTAGCATGGGGCTTCTGTGCAGGGTCTTTGACTTAATCTTATTGATCGCTATAAGATATTTTAAGAAATTGGGAAGCGACCCCACTGATTAACTCACTGAAGAGATTCCCTTAAGTGGTTTTGCATTCTTAAAATGTGGCATTATTCCTGGTGGTATCTTGCCAATGTAGGAAGTGTGTGGGCTGATGATGTGTGATTACTCCCATAGTTTATAAGCAAATATTTTGCATGTTATGTCTGAGTTCTGGCCTTTTCTGAAACCTCAAGTCTTACTTGATTTGTTCTGTCCTGCTTCTATAGATGTTTTTTATATTATTATTTCTCAGAGGCTTGGTAATGGTTATATTTGGTGCAGAAAATTTGATGCAATTTGATATTGCAGCTACAACCTGCTGAAAGCAGAGGAAAATTTTGACAATTGAAAAAGAGGCATTAGAACAGAGTGTCAGGAATACTAGTTGGTGGGGGAAAAGGGTGGGAAAATATGACTGTAGCAGGCTGATTCCAACAAGGTAGATTCAAGGATAAAGAGTATTTGCTATAGAAGTATGAGCAGAGTCTGGCTGTCCAAGCTGTCTGTCCAGCCCTCTTCCAGTTTCCTGAAGCCTTTATTTTTTTTATGAAAAATGGCCTAGGACTCATCCCTGTGACAGAAAATTCTTTTCTGCACCTTGAACTGAGGAATGTTGAAGTGGGTCGGGCAGCTACTGAGAGACTTGTATAAGGATCCAGCTTTCAAATTAGTGCCTGGCGTTCAGACTGAAAAGCAGCACAAGAAGTGCACCTCCAACAAACTGAATAGCACTGCGTTATATTTTTTTTTTTTTAATATTTGAGGTCCACTACTGAAGTACTTCTTAAAGTTTGTTTTAAAATGTGGATCTGTTGTTTTGGTAGTAAATGCATTTGGAAAAAAGCAGTCAAGGTGGGGCGAGTATGTTATGGTTGGTGGTGGGGAGAGGGAAGGTTCATTTACCAGAAATATTGCTGTGTTCCAAACTGAAATAATGTTACTATTACAATAGTTTATTTAGGATTACAAGGCCCTGGATCACACTTCTTAATTTTGAAATTAAGTATTCCTCTCCCTGAAGAGGGAATATTTAGTGGACTGTGTCAGCGTGGCAACCTTGTACATTTGTAACCCTGTCTTATGTCAGAAAGTGAGCATTGTTTCTTTTTACAGACGTATACCAAAAATTTCAAGAAGCTGTAGGAGGTTTCAGATCTTGATTTCTATTGATCAGCTAATGACAGAAATTATTTTATTTCAAAGCAGTCTCCACTTTTCATGTGATGTCAGACAGGTGTGCTTAGGTCCTTTTCCTTTTTGAGCAAGCAGTCTAGTTTTGAGTCTTGCATCTTTTCTTCAGCAATTTATCTCTGAAGCTGGATATGTAAAAGGGAAAAAACCAGTGTCTTATTTCTAGTGAACATTTATTAGGACCTGTTTGGTATAATATTAGTGGTTTGCAATCAATATTATTTAACATGAACTTTTCCTGTATGAAGCAGGTTTTCATGTGACCAGACATTTTTTGTGCTCTCAGAGCAAACTATTCTATTTTAGTATAATTAATGTGGTAAAAGTATATAATCATGTATTATGTGTTATTTTGTGAGATGCAAAACAACTGTGTTTTGTTCTACACCCTTAGAAGACTGTTGACCAGAAATATGTCATAACTTCAGTTTTGGGTGAACACACCACAAAGACTTAGTTCTTTGATTGTCTTAAAAGTCTTCATCCTTTTTTATTTAGATTTCCTTTGTTAGCTAGAGAGCTCTCAGGTTGCTTCTATAGGGCAAGCAAAATACAAATTTCTGTCAGACTCACTTCTGCAAGGAATCAATCTCCTTAATTTGGCCACAGTGCTGTCAGATATTTCTGATCCTTTTTAGAATTTTTCCATGTCTGTGGTCATGTTCTTTTACAGATTGTAATAATCTGATTACCTTACAGCACATTGAAAGTGGTTATATGAAGTTTTTGTAGGTACAGAATACCATCCAAATCGTAAAAAAGGACAAAAGGATAATGTTGCATTTTAAGAACAAAAACTAATGTTTTGACCTGGTTATAGCACCTGACATATCTTGCTGGCATCTCAAATATTGACCATCCATCATATTCCCTACAATTTCTCCTCATTTATTTGTTGGTAGTAAAAAATGTTCCACCCTTAATTTTTAAACTCAGAATCCCAACAGCTCTTGCTGTGATGAATAAGTCCTGTAACTCAGCCATGTAGCAAAACCATACATGCAAAAGAACATGAATCTTCCATTGTTGCTCACACCAACAAGTCTACTACTTAGCTTGCTAATTTTCATAATACTGCTTGATGTGATGATACCTCATTACTCAGTAACTCAGCTGTTGAGATTCTTGGGTTTAACTAAGGTGTGGATACCTCTAGAGGCTGGGAAGACTTAAATTCTATCAGCAGCTCTCTTCTGTTTGTGTTTTTGGGGTTGTAGTGCTTGGTTGTGGATAATATTTTTCACATTTAAGAATGCACACATCAGCAACTTACAATGAATGTATCTGATTGCCAGAGGAGTTGTGAAAGGAAGACACTTTTTAAACAGCATCTCAGGAGTGCTAACTTGATTTTAGAACTTGGTCCTCATCAGCAGGGTATTCCCCAGAAGACAATAAAACAGAACATGTTCAGGAGAATCAGAGACAAGGGCAATTCTGTTTATGTCTTTAAGTGAACTGATTCACAGTATGCTGTAGGATTTGGAAGGGAGGCAAAAGGCATCATACTAAACAGGTCAATTGTAATGAAATGTTGAGAAATAAAATGTGAGCATGAATAAAAAGCATAGTTCTTCATCCCTCAAAATAAAAGCTGCATAATTAAATCCAATTATTTATGCTATGAGGGGAGGATAGGATTAAATTTCTGATTGGTACCAGAAATGCAAAATCATAGTAATTAGACTCATGTTCTCAATATTAAAATCTGATTGTTATTCTCTGATAATATTAGCATTCTCATATGCTTAACAGTGCTTCAGTACGGTTTATTTTCTTGCATAAGACTACCCTATATATCTGCTCTTCAAAGTTGTAGTGGATTAATTATATTTTAGTCATGCAGTAGTCCATATTTGTGTGGCCTAATAAAACACATCTTCACTGCTAATCCAGACACGTAATTAATAATAATATTGACACAAGAAAATAAATTATTCTTTGAACTGTGTACACAGAAGGGGTTGCACACAGAGGTGGAGGCAACAGCTGCTTTATGGACAGCTGCCACTGATGGATTGACTGAGGCAGTGATGGATGCCTCTGACAGAGGGAAGCTCTCGACCCACAAAGTGAGAGCAAGGCTGCTGCACCCTGGATTTTAGAAATGCAAAAAATGAGTCTTCAGCATGCAGAAAGGCAAAGGGGTTGTTAGCTGTCTGATGCTAAGTACTGTGTGTCTTGTAGTTCTTGGTGAGTTAGATCAGTGTTTGCACAGCAGTATATTTGATGGTGTGCCCTGTCAGGAGCTAACTAATTACTTGCTCTGAGGATCTGCTGTGTGGGTGGATCACCTCTGACTCTTCAGCTGCTTGTGCAGTGAATCTCTTCTAAAATAACAGACTGTGCTGGGACCCCTACAAAATACCTCTCTTTCTTCTACTGGTGATGTTGGTCATTTGACTGGTCAAACTAGGTGTGCTGTTTTATAAGCCAGCTGTGTCCAGGTGGCCAAGAAGGCAATGGCATCCTGGCCTGGATCAGCAATGGTGCCAGTGGGACCAAGGCAGGGATTGTACCCATGAGCTCAGCACTGGTGAGGCCACACCCCAGGGCCCCTCACTGCAAGAAGGACCATGAAAGGCTGGAGTGAGTGCAGAGAAGGGCAGTGGAACTGGTGAAGGGTCTGGAGCACTGTGAGGAACAGCTGAGGGAGCTGGGGTTGTTTAGCCTGGAGAAAAGGAGGCTGAGGGGAGAGCTTGTTGCTGTCTACAACTGCCTGGAAGGGGTCAGCATCTTTTCCCCAGGTAACAAGTGGCAGGGCTAGAAAAAATGGCCTTGAATTGTGACAGGAGAAGCTCAGACTGGCTGTTAGGGTAAATTTCACCGAAAGTGCGGTCAAGCATTGGAACACCCTGCTCAGGGGAGGGTTTGAGTCACCATCCCTGGAGGTGCCTACACATTTAAAAGATGTGTAGGTGTTGCACTTGGGGACATTGTTTAGTGGTGTGCGTGGCGCTGCTGGGTTCACAGTTGAACACTATGACCTTGGAGTATTTTCCTGACATAAACAGATCTGTGTTTCTGTCATTCTTATTATTCTCCTGTTGTCTTTTTGGCTTATCCATGAGCTGCAATATATGCACTTTGTGTGGCAGTGACTAATTCTTGCTGGTGCTTCTAGAGCCAAGTCTCAGTGAAATTCTACCTATAGATTCATGTTCTTTTGCATACATTTTGCTTTCTTTCTCTGCTTTTAGAATGCATTGAAGGGTCGAAATGTATAACAGGGTTGATACTCAGAAAAGTAAATGTAACCTCTGCTTTACTTAGAAAAGCTTTTAAACATGATGCACTCTCTTGGACAGAGTCTTCCAATCTGGCTCTAATCTTTCAAAGAGCAGACCTTGATACACGTTCTTTTTGAGAAATGCCTCATAACTTCCAGTATGTTGTATGAGACTCTGAGCAGTGGAATATTGCAGTAAACAAACTTGCTTCAGGTTTTTTTAAAAATAAATTGAATTATTTATGTATGATTTGCTAGGTAACATGTCATTCTCTGTGTCTAGCAGCTCCCTGAGTCTCCTGCACAGATAATGAAAATATTTCTCCTTTGTCTGCATTTCTTAAGTATTTCAGAGTTTCAGGAAAACAAAATGCTGGAGTACCAAGAAACTTTTAAATTAGTTTTGCTTTTAATCAGTAATGTATTCTCCAAGACATTAATATTTTTTTTGTAGTGATAAAGATTCTGTTGCTATTCCTCTGTTAAAGCTGGGTTATTTTTCTGAATTCTTAGGCTTCCCTTTTTCCTTGAAGCATTCTTTTTATTGTTTTATTGTCTAGATTTTTCTCTTTGTGTCTTCTACATTGTATTTTAAATTCCTAAAGTAAATGGTTGCCATTTTGTATTGTTTCTAACTGTTTTAAGTCTTTCTGTTCTGAGGAGGATTTAGCTGCCATGCTCTGGTCTCTGTGCTTTCCACAGTCAGTGTAAGAAAATACTCCCAGTGGCCCTGCTTGTAGGTAGTGTGAAATGAGAAACTGGCAAGTAGTGCTCTGTTGGGATGCAGTTATTGCATTTTGGATCCTGGATGATTAATGAGGTTTGGGTCTAGAAATGAATATTATCATAATCTGATCTCTCTTGTATACTTGTTGGCAGTATACCTGTGGTTTTTTAGAAGTCATGCTCTCAGCAGCACTAGTGCAGCTAGAATGTATTTCCTCCCTCCCTGCACTGAAAATGTCAGTTTCAGACCTAAGGACTTGCTGTGTAACCAGACCTCTACAGAAGAGGACAAAACTTGTCTGAAGAGTCAATCTCTGACTGCCAGTGTGTCCTCATTATCATTCAGAGCAGTGATTAATTTTTCTAAGAGTTTAGAGAGAGAATAATGCCAGTATGATTTCTAGTAGTTCTATAATTAATATTGTGATGTATTACATTTTGTGACTGCTTAACTTTGTATGTCTTGTTTAAAGTTTTTGTGTAGCTGGCACTTTTCCTATCTGTTTAATTTCAGTCTATTGATTTCTCTGAATAAGAAAGGTTTTCTGGTCTGAAAATCAGGAGAGGGACAAGGTTTATCTTCATGTGCTAAATCCATGTTGCATAAATTTTTTATATCTGGCTTCTCTGACTTTTGTAATGCTGAGATCTCTGCAGGGTTTCTAAAGCTCTCGTCACTTTCTTTCTCTTCTCTTTAAAGCTACCAAGAGATAAAACAGAGAATAATTGCTGCCATAATTACTGAAATTGTTTACACAGCTATACTATTTGTCAAATTTAATTCTGCTTAAAAATGGTTCTTTATAGATCCAATTCACCAAGCATCAATAAAAAATAAGGACAATTAAAATTGAATTTTAATGCAAATGTGGCCTTTTCCCTATTCTGCATGAACGCACATTTATCAGGCTCATAAACCCTCCTGTTGACAGCATGCCATTGAAATAACCAAGGAACAGCCATACTGTTATTGTTTCATGAGCCTTTGATATCAAAACTCATTTCCCTCTAGAAAAAGATTGCAAAAGGTCAGTAACATGTCATGGAAGTCTGTTCCAAAACAGCTTGGGGACATATTTGCCTAAATTTGCAAAGTCTGCAACACTGATGGGCCAGATCCGTGCAGTGACTTGTTTGAGCAAGCATTTAATACAAAAGTGGTCCAATCCTTCATTCACATATTCCATTGTTACTGAAAAATTGTGATTATTGAATCACAAAGTAGTTGGGGTTGGAAGGGACCTCTCAAGATATTTCATTAAGTGCTGTGGCTGATCTTTAATACTTGTATTGCTTTTATTAATTAATTAAACTTATACCTGCCACTTTAAAAAGGACTGAATGAAAATTAAATTTTCTGGGTTTTTTTTAGGACTACACTTTTAAATAAGATTTTTTTTCAACCAAACAAATTGTTGGATCAACTCCACTGACTAAGAATATTAAAATATATTCTAAAAATCTGTGATGGGGAAATGCAGTTGTTTAATTTTTAAACCACGCTGTATAGACTTAAAAGTTGAACATTTGTTTATGTACAGTAGATGCCCTAAAATGAGGCCTCTGAAAGGCAAATTATGAGCTACAAGTCTTATTTCATCTCTGAAAAATTCAGTCATGTTCTCACAATGAGATGTAATAATAACTTCTGTGAATTCTAAAATCATAAGTGGTATTTAATGCATTGATGTGTGATTTGTGTAGCAGAATTGGACAAGCATCATTCTTGCAGAGACCAAGCAATTCCTTAATGTGCAGGGGGAATAGAAGTTAGAATGAGCAGGACAGTTTGTGACTGAGCAGCTGTTGAGTTCTCAGAACAAGCCTCCAGCTGTAGGTCAGAAATACATGCAAGTTAAGGCAGAACTGATAAGAAATTGAATGATACTTTAACCTTCTGAAGTATGGATTTATTTTTTAAAAAGCTTTACTCCTTCCTGAGAGTCATGGAAATTATTTCACTCTTTTTCCTTTTCTGTTTTATCAGTTAGAGACTGGCAGTGACTGGTAGTGACCTCTTGCAATTCAGTACTGAAATACAATACCATAGCAGTAATTTTACAGATTTCATTGTCAGGAGCTTAGACTCCTTTCCATCCAGCAGCCAAATTCTGGGGGGAATTAAATGGTCTCCCATACTTAGAGCTAAACCTGCTCACTACAGACAATGTTTGATTTGGATTTTGTAATTGTGATTAAACTTTGTGACTAAAAGTAAGAAAAACTTGACATCATGAGCATTTTATTACATTTAATGAACATTTTATATTGTGTTATTTCTCTACAGTTAAGTGTAGGTGTGTTTTGGTTAGAAGAACAAACATCACAATTGATCACATACAGATACGATGTGTGATCCTCCTAGCAATAACAATAGCCATGTAAACAAGTATTATCCTCATTCCAGTAGTGATACTGCTTAATAGATTTTCATTGCAAATATAATCTTATTTTTACAGAAAATTTTGAACTGTGGTCATCTGCAACGATGTGTCCACGTTGACCTGTTTGCCCACAAGATGTGGGTGCTAAGCAGTAAGACTTGAGCTGTGCAACATGTGCTTACTACATGTGAGCCCCATAGCTGATTTTGGAAGGGCACAGCTCATTCAAAACTCTCAATGTGTTGGGCATGCACAGTCATGATTGTTAGTGTTTCTCAAAATCACAAGTACTAAAGAGAGATTCTCCTTAGAACTTCAAATAGTAAAATAATGCACACACTGAAGCTGGAGACAACACTGTGTCCCGAAATTTTTCCTGGTAAAATGAAAGCTACCTTTTTCAGTTGCTTTGCAGAGTAGTCATTGCTGCAGACAGTGATTGAAAAAGTATCTACATTTGGGAATTACAGACTTGAGCCCATTTAATTTTTCTATACCTAAACAAAAAAATTACAAAATTCTTTCCCTACTTTTTGAGAGAACTTGTACAATTTCCCGTCACTTTTGACAGTTGTCTCATTTATAATGGAAATTCCTCAGATCAACTTCCTATTTTTTCCTCCTTTGCATCGTAAACCCTTTGTTTAGAGTTAACAGCATTAAATTCTACTGCTTAGAAAATGTGATGAAGGATAAAGGGATCATTTGATCTCACAAGATGAAAAGCATTTGTGAGTTCAGAAGTCTCCTATGTGTTTTGAACACCAAAATGTCACCCTACTACAGCATGATATATAATTTAGCCATTGGGAAGAAAAATCCATAACTTGATTACATAGCTATTGGAGCAGTGGATTTTTTCAATGGATTCCAGGGGATTTGAATGGGATTTTTGTAACAAATAATTGCTGTACACCTGTAAGTGAAGTTAACAAAGCCCCCAAGCATTCAGGTCAGTCAAATTTTACTTTTCACATCCAAACCCCCTCCAAAAGACAAACCCCACAATGTAAAGATACACAAGTAAAGTGATGGAGGAAGAAGGTTGTTTTGTTTTTATAAGTAGATATACAGACAATAAAAATATGTGACAGTTTAAAAACAGTGTCAGGGAAAAACTCATGTGGTTAAGTTCAGTTCATGGAGACGGTGGAGGCTGAAAGCCAGGGCAGGCTGTAAGGGCTGGGTGTGCTGTTTAGTAGTGGTAAGGTGATCATTATTGGCAGGTGAGAATATTTTATGAAGCCAGCCTGTGATGTTCTGATGAGGACATGTAAACTCTTTGTGTTAGTTTCATACTATTTAGTGAACTTTCACTGATGATATGGGCCATAATATGCTTGGTGCTTTTTTACAGGCTTTAGTAAAGATTCCAAATGGAATTGCAAATGCATCTTTGTTGTTCAGTAATATAAATGAAAACACTACTTATAGAAATATTGCCAGTTGTAGTTATTGTTCCCAGAGTTCTATTCATTGGCATCCTCCTGAATCTCAGTTACTAAATTAATAGATTTGGTACCAGGGGACATTAATTAGGGGTAGCACTACTTTAGTTCTGTACACATTCCTATTCAGTTGTCTTTATTGTAACTTGATTACTTTTCATTCAATTCTAAAAACTGCGTCATAGAAAATTACCATAGTATAGCTTCTGACATCATTTTCTCAAAAATTAAAATACTTGTTATCAGTTTAGTTTGGTTAATTTAAATCATCAATCATGCTGGGTTTCATTATTCTCTAGAGGAATGCTTTAGGAATCACGAACAGCCCGGGACTGCTGGGCTGTCATCATTAAATATGGGTTACCTGTGCTTTGAATAATACGGAAAGAACTGTATTATCATGTTGGAGGGACCAGATGTTGTTTTTTTGAAATTGTGGAAAGTATTTTTTAATGGATTTCACTTAGTTTGCAAGTTTCCACTTAGTAGCTTACCTGGCATAGGAATAATTGCTGTAATGTGTAATGAATTGATTATTTGTACACCTTAATTTGATCAGCTCTAAGTTGGATGCAGCATTGATTTTTACTTATTGTACTGATAGCAAAGATAGAGGCTTATAGGACTTTCCAGACTATGCATCCAGTATCTTGACTGACGTTTTTAAGCCTAATAAAACCTTTAGTGGGTAGAATTTTACTTCAGACTGTGACAGTAACTTAGTTGCTAACAGAAGTGTTACAGACCAGCCCAGAGTGCATCTCTTTCAGCAACACATCTCATCTAGATGTCTCTGTGCTGTTGCACTGCACAAACCAAGGGGACCTTGCTGAGCCCCACTGCCTTGCACAGTGATTTCCAGGCAGGTCCACTTGGAACATTTCAGGGCAGATTAACATTGCTTGCATAGTGATTGATTCTACGGGTGGATTATCTTATACATAACTTGATAGCGAAGTCATTTTTCCCTAAGAAAGTAAAATATAATTCTGTTTTGAGCTCTTTGCCTGGATCATTATCTAGTCATCTTTATGCTCTTCTTCACAGGGTCCTGAGATAGGCAAGCAACATAGCCCTGTTATAAGCATGCTGAACATCCTCGTGAAATGTAGTGAAATGTAACTTTGATTCAGTGTTAATTTTTTTCGGATCACAGTGGTTAGTTTTATCTGCCCTGGCTTTATAAATTTTTCTCCTATATTTGGACTACAAACCTTTCTGTTCAATGCAGGGGGGAAATCCAGCAGTTTGCAGAGTAATGCAAAATGACATATTCATCAGCAAATCACTTCAGAAAAATATGAGGCATGGCTCAGCAAATATCAACTATTTTTCTACATTTTAGTGCTGTGGAGTCCTCTTCAATACTGTTTAATTTGAAGCAGGGATCCACTTTTAAAGAAAATCTCCCTGTCATCCCACTTGACTGTGGTTAGGTTCACATAATGAAATGTTCCTGCTCTGAATCAGCTTACATTGGCAACCTGGTTCTCTGCAAAGCCATCACAAACTCAGAAAATGGTGGAGGTTGGGAGGGACCTCTGGGGGTCATCTTGTCCAAAATGAGGCAGGCACAACTGGGGTAAGTTGCCCAGGACTGTCAGACAGTTTTGAAATATGTCCAAAGATGGTGACTCCAAATCGCTAATCATTGTGGGGAAAAACTGGAGAACAAAAGGCAACAAAATACAAGTATATAAAGCAAAAAGTTTCAGTGAGTAGCCAGTTATATGGCAAAAATAGTATCATTATTATAAAGTGAAACTTGAGCTCTTCATTTATGTCATTAATGAAGATACTAATTAACACTGGGACCCAGAGAGACTTCACTTGTCACTGGTGTCCATTGTGACTCTGCGCTGTTGAGCATGACTCTCTGGTGCAGCTATCCAACCAATTCCTTGGCTGCCTAACAGCCCACCCATCAAATTCCTCTCTCTCAGATTTACAGAGAAGAATGGTAGGGATGACTGTGGCTTTACAGAAGTTCATATCAGTGGCATCTGTGGCCCTTCCCTTGTCCACTGATGGAGTCACACCAGCCCAGAAGGCCACTGAGTTGGTCAGGCAGGACTCGCCCTTGGAGAAGCCACGCTGGCTTTCTCAAATCAAGATGAGCAAAATGATTCTTCATGTCATAGTCAGCTATTATTTGATAAAGTTTTATGTATAATTTCAACAATTCTTTTTCTCTATTGTAAGAGTTTTCAGACATCTGATGTCTGATTAGAATAATTATTTTTTCTTTCAGTAAAATTAAAAGTAATTCAGGTCCACTACCTCTCACTACTCACAATTCTAACAACTTCTGTGTACTTGATCAATTGTTTTCAAACTTTCTGGTCATGTAGTGCTTCTGAATTTCAATACCAAACCAGTGGTTTTACATAGAGCTTTTCTATTTGAAAGATGTATCCATGATGTGCTAAAGAATTAAGCTATTTTGTAGACAAAGTTTTGATGTTTCAATTTATTTTTGAAAGATGAGTAAGAACATCCTCTGATGCTCTTAGTGCTAAGTTTCAATTGCTAGTTTCAATTCTGATTTTAGCAAAGGGAGGCCAGGGAGTAGAACTGTGACTGTTCTCTTAATTGCTTAGCTAAGCAGTCTTTTTCACCTCCAATATGGGATTATGTGCTGTATATATATGGGCATTAAGGCCCTTCCCTGGAGCATTGGGGAACTAGGAAGGAAATTTATATCCAGACATCAGGAACTTCTGGGGCTCTGAACAAAGATAATATCTCTTTTTCTTTATGCTTTGGTGCAGTCATAGTGTTCTTGAGGTTTTCTTTCACACTACTTTTCATGTCTTCAATTTAAATAATGGCATAATTTGTAACTAAATAATTTTGAATTTTCTTGAAGCAATATTATTCTCGCTCCTTTTTTATGTACTCTTTGTAGTTTTATGTCCTCTGTTAATAAATTTTTAAACACAATCAGTAAAGCATGCAGTAAATCACTAATTGTTCTGTCTTCTTTTTCTTTTTGTGAAAAATCACAGAATTTTAGAGGTCTCTGTTTAGTTGCTTTTCCATTCTTCTGCTTGCTATCTAAAACATGAATAATGATGGGTCTTTCACCACAACAGGCTTTCAGTACCTATTGAGTCTTTCATTTTTTGATGTTCATGGCATTGTCGTTCTGCCAGACATGACACAATATTAACAGCAGATATACACATAGATTCCTGAATCAGAAAATTGTGCTGTTTGTATGGCAGGTGTGTTGTTCAGTGGTAGAAGAAATACTCTCTATATATTCTAATTGCAGAATCACCTCCTATTTCTGTCCCAAATGCTGTCTTGTTCTTGAATGTATACTTTTTTTTAAGAGTGAAAACACAGTGTGTGGTGATTAAGGGGACAGTTAAACTCTTTAAGTAATCTCTGTGATGTGATGGGTGAGCATTCATCCCTTGATGCAGAAGGGCAACACTTCCTTCTCCTTCTTCAAATTTCTTCTGTAATAGGGCAGTATATTATTTAAGCACTGGTGCCCCAAGGTGGAGTTGCCATCTCCTATCACTGTTTGTATTGGGTTGAAATTGAGTTGGTAGGTTGGGTTTGACCCATCTATGTCAACAAATGATGTTATAATCCTGTTAATCAGAGATCTGCAAAACATTGGGTAAATGCCATTCCCATATGAGTAAGCATTCCCATATGCAAAACATTATTTCCAAGTTTCGTCTTTTTGGAAAAATCTATCTGCTGTTTTGTGAGCCTCATGAACAACAGAAATGCTGTTTATTACCCTGTCCTCTTTGGCACTTTTTTTTCTTTTTTTTTTTTTTTTAAAGCATTTTTAGCGTGTCTTTTTGACACATTGATCTAATGAGCAAAAAATCCTGCTTAAACTTTTGAAGAATGAGAACTGATTGTGATGTAAGCTTCATTTTGCCTTCATTTATTTGAACAAAAGTATGTAAAAAAGTTGATGTACACTATTTCCAAAAAGTACATTGGGATGATAGTCTGCAATGGTCATTCAATGTAAAGCTGCTTTTGTGTTTCAGTGAAGTTTATCAAAGTAACTTTGCTGCCCCTTAACTTTGTACCTGAATGAAAGAATCTACAATATAGTTTTTAAAGGTTTTATTGCACAGAGAAAAAAATCTGTGATTGGTCCTTTGGGAGGTACTGTGTCAAATTGTTTTAGTCTTGAGCAGTAGTCTTAAAATAACCGTGTGGGCTACAATTCTGAGTAAAACAGGGCAAGCATTGTCAGCATTGTAAACTTAATAAGGTGGGTGATGTGGATCAATTTGTTCTGTCCTTGACTTTCTGCTTCTATTAGAATTCTGGAAGATCATTAGTCACCTCTGGGATGTGTTTGATTAATAGGCTTCGTTAAACAAAAGAGGTGAGGTCAAGCGTGATCTGAAATTATGAAAAATGTGTATCCCAGTGGGCTTTTCATTTTCCAAATTACAAATGAGGGAAAGTGCTTTCTCTCTTTTGATTCTGATTAATTTAATTGGCTTTTATCATAATGATAGCCTGCAAGAGCTTAGTTTTGCCTGTTTAATGCTATATTGCACTGTTTAAAAGTAGTATGTTAAAGTTTGTACTATTAGTATGTGTGTTAAGGCATCATAAACTTAAATTACAGTTCTAGGAATCTAGTGTACAATACATGTTCTTTAACCTAGAATAAGGCAGGGAAGTGCTCATCTTTCTGATGACTCTTTTTTATTTCTGAAGATAAGTGTAGACTTTAGTTTGTGTCTACATAATTTCAGGCAGAAGATAATCCAGCCAATTCACATTCCATTATCTATGTGTGTACATTTATTATGTGACAGAGAAGCAGCTATTGGCTGGTTTTTACAAATGGAGATGTTATGGTGATTTAGAAAGAGTGGAAATGAAAACACATTTTAACTGTTAATAACCTCCATGATTTTCTACTCCCCTTGCTCTTCAGTCCTTGCTTTTTCAAAAACTGTCAAACAGCTCATTCATTTCAAGCAATGATGTAAAGCAGAAATTACACACACATATGTAGTAATATAGGTTGCTTATCTGTGGCTTTTTTTTTTCCTGTTGCTCCTATTTTCTTCTTCAGGTCCATTGGTTTGTGCAGATTAAGCATGTTTTATAGCTTAAAGATGCTATTTCTGTCTACCTAGTTCCCCATGAGATGAAAGCAATGAGTTTCGTTGTCTTTATTTCTGCGCAATTCACAATTAGTTTTATGATCTATACGGAGCATGTCCATGTCTTATAAATCCAATCCATAACTCTCACTTTTCTGATGGTGGCAGTGAGTCCCTGGAGGTAGAGTATGACTTAATTTCCTTATTATAACATCCTTTCCATCTTCTAAATTACTGCTGTCCTTAAAAACGCTGCCAACACACACAGCAGGTTTGCAGTAGCTGGATCGTACTCTGGAACTTTGGCATCATTCTCTTTAATTAATAACAAGTAATTTTCTATTTATTAGGCTCCAAAGGCATGATTTTGTCTTGTAAAAGACCTCGTTTTGCCTTATTTATGCAATTTTTGTTTACAAAATTTTGACAGTTACATCAAATTAACTCAACTTGGTTTTTATCTTTTCAGAGCTTATATTACTCAGTCAGCATGTGTTTGCTTGTATCTTAAAGACCAAATTCTTCAATAAAAAGAACTTAATAACTGAATTAATTTTTCTGTATTTGTCTTGGTTGCCCCTAAACAAATTAACACATGAAATTCAGTGTAATTTTATATGTTTACTGCAACTGTTTCTTTTATTGAAAGACTTCACAAAATCTTCCACTTGCAACTCCAGCTGCTGCTTATGAAACAAAAGCAACGATATATTTTCTCTTCAACACAGTTACATCAGTAAAGGAAGATGTGCAAGAAACTATTAGAAGCTGAGTGTAGGGATTTCATTCAGTCGTTACAGGATTTCCCAGATTTGTTCTGTTAGTATGGCTGTATTGACAAATACTGTGGACATATTATGGACCCTCTGACATGTGCAGATATTGAGTCATTGTGCAGTCAGATTTACAAAAACAGAATGTAGATTGCGTGCCACCAAAGGGAAAATCATAAATATAATCATAAGCAGCCATCAGGTCTTAATCTAATGAGTATGAGAAATCTTTGGTTTTCAGCCAAGTTGTATTATTGACTTACATTTAGACACTAATAATTTAGTATCTAAATTACTATAAACTTAAGCAACCATCACTTTTATTATTTTTCTTGGTTTTATACCTGGGGAATCAGATGGGGCAAAATCCTGATGAAGGAAAACCTCCCATTCATTTGACAAAAGGGCTGTTTTCCAACTGCCACCTCAGTGAAAAGAGCATTTAAATTTACTTCTGGGAGAATACTCTTACAGGAGAAGAAATGATAAGTTTTTCATAGACACACTTTAAAAAGATGTTTTTCAAATATATATAACGCTGGTTTTCAGCCTTTTGCTGCAGCAGATGGGTGATGGTTCATTGGCCCAAGTATTGCCCAAACTGCTCTTACAGATTCTTCGGGGATTCTTCATGGCTAACCATTTACTTTATCATCAGCAAACTAATGTCACCATGCATTTTAGCCCTTGGTTTTCAAGTTATTTTTTAATATAAGGAATGGTATAGGTTCTAGAACACACTGTGGCAAAACTTCACTGGCAATCTCCTGTAGGAAGTAAGGTTTTTATTTTGCCCTCAACAGCATGTATTTCAGTCACAGCATATTTATACTTGTCAGGTTTTTCATCTTGGGCTGTGGCTTACTAAATTCCTCAAAAACATTGTGGAAGTGGACTGTATCAACTAGACCACGCTTAGCTGCAAAGAAGTTTGAAATTTTGGCAGGGAAGCATTTCCTTTTGCTGGAGTCATGCTTTTTCTGTATTTATCCTGGTGAGGTGTCCTTCAGCTATACATTCTCATCATTTGCTACTGAAACCTGTAATTCCTAAGGTGTTCTTTGAAGTCTTCTCTGAAAATTTGTAGCTGAATAAGAGAGTTTGAAGATGGACAGAGTTTTAAAGCCTTTTTTTCCACGAAATAGGAAGCTTTCATGGCTTTTCTTACAAGCAGAGCTAATAGTGCTGTGCTTGTGCTGGTCTGAGGCATTAGTGGGGAAAATCCAGGTATTTCCAATAAAACAAAACCGAATAAATCCTTGAACTCCTCCTTTTCTGATGACCCGTGTGTAAGCATTTATTAGCCTTGCAGACTCTATGTTTAATTGTATGCACACACACACATAAAGGCGTACATGTATATTACATAATTACAGTGGAGTATAAGTGTGTATTATATTACATAGTATGTAACCCTACCTAAAAGGATATGTAACCATATCCTAAAAGCATGTATTTGTGGCTACGCATTTACATTTGAGTGTGTATGTTTATTTAAACTTCTATTTAACTTGTAGGTCTGTTTAACAGTAGGTTTCTCTTGCCATGTAACAGACAGAAAACCCCCAAATATTTATTATGCTGGGTTTTGGAGGTCTCATGCAAATATAAAGGCTAAATCTGAGATCTTTTGAGACCCTGAAAATTAGGGACCACAGGAAAATAAATCTGCCACACCAGAGAATTAAGTTAACCACACATGTCTTACTTGTGCCATTTCTTTCTATGTGACTTTTCCCTTTACTGCTGATAAGAAATGCACAGCCTCTGATTGTTGAATTCCTTTTATCACTTTCTTGCCAAGTGAAGGTCAAGTCATAGAGCATTACCATAATGCCTCTTTGTAGTGCCTAATTAGGCAGCACATTGCTTCTGTTAACCACACATTCTTCATCTACTCCATGCAAACTTAAACAGCTCTCTCTACTCCAATTTTGGATGCTATATAATAACTATTATGTATATCTGTACAGAGAGAATAGATGAATACAACTTTTAAAGCATTTAAGCAAACTTCAAATACTGCAGCACTGAGTTTCTTTCTTTTTTTTTTTCCTTAATCCCTATCTTGTAATTACAGGAAAATTTGTAGGAATTATGAAACACATTATTTATTTGTTTTTTCTTTATATTTTAAGGAAACATTATGGAGTAACTGCTACTGTGAGTGCCATCCAAGTCAAACTGATAAAATTTGTTTTTAAAGAGATTTTAATTCAAATCCCCATGCATTCTTTTTCCCATAGCAATCTAGTGCCTTTGAAGACACATTTCCTTCACCTTTTATTATCCATGGATTAACTTTGGACAAAGTGTGAAATGAGAGAGGGTAAAAAAAAAACCAAGGGCAAAAATAAAGGGGGCAGGAGGCAAAGGCATCATTGATTGCCTTTATATTTCTAAAATATCAAATTCCTCTAGTTTTAAAGTATTCATCAAAATCTTTCTTTAATACCAAACAAGAAAGTTAATAGAACTAAACTGAGGAATCTCACAGTGTTCAGCTGCTGCATATAAGTTCAAAAATTGGGACATACTTATGAAGCCACAAGATTTCAGGTATACTGAAATGCAGAGGATCAGAAACTTTTCTAAGCAAATCTAAATTATCTGTTTAAAAAAAAAATTAAATAGTTGATTATTTGATAGAGAAGAAATACTGTCAAGTCTTGCAACACATTCCTTTAGTCCGCAAGTATTATTAGAATGACTGAGAGAGGAATTATTTCTGACCATTAAGTAGTCATTTTCCATGCTGAAATAGATTTGATCACCATTGTTAAAATAGTTTTCACAGGTACAAATGTAGCTAGAAGTTAAAAAACTGCTGGGCACTTCTTCCCGGCTGGGAAAAACCAGTTTTCTCCACTGCTCTCCCTGAAGTCAACTGCTGGCTCCCTTAAAACTTCTTGTTTAGTCTGGGCTGTCCATCATATGGTGCTTTGTTCCTGAATTGGCTCTTGACTAGATTTACATGGAAAATTGTTTCCAGGTGGTTGCAGGGATAGGTGCTTTCCTTGACAGCATATAATAGAAATTAAGCTAATGGGTTGCATGTGTCTCCTCTTGGCCTGAATATAAAGGCATGGTTAACAAGTCATTACATTAAAAAATTATTTTAAGATTTTTTTTATTCCTCTACATGGATGCAGGTACTTTTTAATGTAGAAAGTCCTTTTACTTCAGGTAAAGCCTGTGCAGCTTTATACCCATTCCACTGGTAATTTAAAACTGATAATTGAGGTGCTACAATTTAGAGAAAAAAATTAAATCTTGCACTTCAAGTGGCTTAAGGTTCAATTTTAGTAAGAACATAATTGTTAAGATAAAATTATGTGACATTTCTGCTTTGTAAGGTAATATGATCATATATTGGTTTAAAAATTCTGACTTGCTGCTTGTGCTTGAAGAAGTTATTATTGATTTAAATCAGTCTCTAAGAGTCTTCAAAGAAAGGTGGTACAGTCTGCAAACAAAGCAGTTAACTTTGATTGTTGTTTCTGGCCTTTCCACTTAGCCCAGAAATACAATTACGGATTTTCCCTCTGCTAGTGTACAGCTTTAATGGGAAATCATATATGTGAAATTCTTTGGTTTAGATGTTATTATGAAACTTTCTAAAGATCTTTAGAGAATCTTACAAGTGAGACATATTTTTATCCATTTCTAAAAAAAAAGGGGAACAGACATGGAAAATGAAAGACAATCAGCATAAAGAGGGAGTCTTACTCTGTATACCATGGTTAAACATAGGAATTAAAATTGTACGTGTTTGTGGTTTTCTGCATAGTGAATTTGTACTAGCTCATACCACATGTGATTACTGCTCTTCTTAAGCTCAGAAATCTTCTGTAGCTTGACATCATCAATTGAATCTCCCTTCATGGTAATGGTTGCTTTTTAAACTATCTGGCCATATTGGGTTATAATGTTATTAGAGCAGTAACTCAAGTAGCAATAATTGAAATATTAGAAATTGTAACATTTTAATTGAAATATTAATACTTTTAAAAATTTTAATTTGATAAGTCCTAGTGAATTTCTTGCTGTGATGTGTCTAAGCTTATAAAGAGAAGAATATTGGACTCATTTTTTTGTTGTTTTTGAAACCTAAATGACTTCCTTTCCTAAATAAACCAGAATAGTGTGAATTATATTGGCAATAATACATAAAAAGAGTATGCTGTATTTTTGAGCTGTTAAATCTTCAACAATGTATTCCTTGGCACATTTATGAAGGATTTTGGCAATACGAATGAAGGCTACGGACAGCGTATCTTTAGGAGAATATGCTTACAGGACCTCAGTCAGTGACTTTGTGGTTTGATTGAATTTGTATCAAGAGATCCATACAGCCCACTCACTTCTTTAAGGGGCTTCGTGTTTCTCTGGAATTTTTTCCTCCAATGCCTGATGGATCTGAAACTGAACTTTTAGTCTTGAAATAGAAAAAATACATGGGATTTGGTACTCTAAAAGTCAAAGATCTTCCTCATAAAACATGTCAAATTACTTACAGATAAGATGTATTGATAGCAGAGAAGTTTCAGTCATTAGAAGAGAGCTTTTTTAATTACTGAAGTTTAACATTTCTTGTGAGGTGGATCCATGGCTGGTATTTAGAGACCTCATTCCACAGGTTTCTTGTTTTGCAGAAACACTGCCATGTTTCTGTTGGTGTAGCCATCTGGTTTAGAACTTGCACAACCTCGCCATCTTTACTGTAGGAATAGTAATTACAAGTTTTTTCCTGGCTGACTATGTGTCTATTGAGTAGATATTGATAAAGAAAAGGTGGGAGTTCACAGGAAAGTTTCACATTACAATTTTATTAAGAATGAATGAGATATTTGCTTTTTGCAATGCAATATTCAGAATGGTTCTGAGCAGTTTCAAGCTGGCACTGTCCTCATGCTTTATCATGCTGATTCACCACTCAGACAGTGCTGTCATTTATTTTATAAAATTAAAAACTCTTCAATTAAACATCTTTAGTTTATAACGCAGCAACAGCAATAGAAAACTCCTTTTTGTTCCTTTTTACCCACTTCATTAGATAGCAAATAAATACCTTAGAGGAGATCGTATGAATTTCTGTATGCTTAATCTCATTTTGTAATTATGCATCTGCAGATATTAGTGAAAAAGTACAAGAATATAGTATAGCTACTAAAGATGTTGCCTATGATGTAGGGAGCACTAATCTAAGTAGGGAGCACTTAGAATTCTTACTCCTGATTGAACCAGTTGAGAGCAGTTGGGTCCTTGAATGGCAAGTCCCCTTTTAAACCAGGCACAAGTTGTTCTTAATGCTACAAGAAAACTGTCTGAAGACATCTTTTATCTTTTTCTTTAAAATCTATCTCATTTTAGGCTGTCACTCACATGCGATTAAGTTTCAATTTATGACCTAAGACTGAACTATTACAAAATAACATCCATGTAACAGCTTTCCCTGCCAGAGAGTTTTTTCATTCAAGAACATTTTTATTTGTCCATAATTATTCATAATTCCATTTTTAAAAAGTCTCCTCCTCCTTCTAGGAGAATAAAAAGTTGATTCTTCAAAAGGTCAATTTATTAGGTGAAAACATATATGCCTTCTTTTGTTTTTCTGGTTATAGCAGATCGTAGAGCTCAATGCTCCTGAATATCTCTTCCATAAGGCATTCCCTTTAGATGTCAGGCTTATAAGAACCCTGCTTTGTGTGACTGAATTTGTTCTAGACTACTGAAGGGTGAAATAGTAGATGGTGTCTAAGCCCATCAAAAAGTGTTCTATTGTTCACCTGCTGAATTCAGTTTTAAATTCTGAGAATGAAGCTTCAGCCTAAATATAATGTAATGCTCAGAAGTTTTACAGTGTATCATGGTTCAGAATCCCATTTTTCTTTGTCATCCTAAGAAACAGCCATGGTCACTGTAAAAGTTTCTAAGTTTCAAAGTTTTCAAGTGTGTTTACAATTATAACCATAATTCATTCCATCAAGGATCATAAAAAGAGACATGATTTTTAGAAATTATTAAGCAACATTCAAATTCTGAATATTGGAGTCTAAGTGTATAGAGTCTACAGACTCAGCATCTAAAGAAGCTTCATTTCCTAAATGATTTGTTGTGAATTTTTCACTCTGCTGTCTGCTATCAGCTGTTCCCTAAAGCTCAGGGATTATGCCATTCCTATGTCTTTCTTTATCTAATTGCATTTCTTTGCCCTTTCTAACAAAATATTTTCATCCACCTCTCAATCCTACTGGTTGGTTGCTCCACTAGCAAGGACTGTCAATGACTGTGGTTAGTAATTAAGCTGATGTGGGCAGACAATCCATCATAGTGGATTTTGCATGTGGTGCCTGATAATTAATCATGGGGCCATGGTGCAGAAACTACACAGCAGAGTAGAAATTTGTCTTTTAAAGGCCAGTTCAGGGTTGGAATATAAAGAATAATGAGCCCATAGCTGATAACTCCTGTTTACCAATCAATCTTCCTATTTTGCCTTTTAAACTCTTCTGTAGGATGTGATGAAATCATCCATGGAAGTGATAATAATAGCTTAGTAGAAAAAATTGCATGTTTAAAGATTCCACTTTTTATACTCTGGAGTGGTTGTTTTTTTTTATGTTTCCATCAAGCACACAGTAAGAAGAGTTAAACACTTGATAAATTAGAAATGGATATACTAATTTTGGCATCAGGAAAAGAGGGAGAATTGTGTGCAAGGTTGGAAGGTCTTGTTACTATACTCAAGAGAGGCATAAAGTAGGCCCCATAAGATCAACAGAAAATGCCCAAAAATAACATAAATATTTGTGATCTTACTTTGGCAGTGTAATTGGAGATAAGTGTTCATCCTCCAAGGCATCTCCACTCAGGTTCATTGAAAATGTTTTTGGTTCAAAGCATTAGGTGTCTTGGCTATAGGTTATTGTATGAAAAGAATTAAAAAGCAAGAAGTGATTTCAGGGTTGTTCCTTGGACTTGCCTAGTACTGGTTATGGTGGAATTATTCCCATAGTCATTTTAGCCCAGTGTTCCCGTAAGGATAGGATCCCTCAGTCACACTGTTTGTAGCTGAGGAGAACAGGTTGTACTTATCTGCAATAATAAATGTTTATGGAGATTGAGAACAAAAAAGAAGGGGAAAAGCCAGCATTCATTTTATTACATCATTATATTATATTTTGATCTATTTACATAAAAACACCTCAGCATCTTAGTAGTGCCACATTTGATGTATGTTAATTATTAACACAGGATCTTTTACAATGATTGTCTGCTCTGCTTCATAGACAATTTCTAAACATTTTGCATTTTATTTGATTTGCACTTATTTTATTGAATGCAAAATCTGGTGTTCATAGTTTCATTATTGTTTAAATCTCCCCTCTAAGTGTCAGAGTTCACACAATGTTTATGACCCTGTCTGTGTTTTGAGTGATAAGTGTATTTTTCTACTATTTTTTTATCATGTTCTCTCTTTTCTGTTCCACTGAAATCTTTTATAATTTCAGCCCATAACACCAGAATGTAATTTGCTGTTTGAGAAGCTTCTTTAGCTTTCTGTTACAACTGTTCCCAAGCTATTTTACTCAGAATCTGAGTCCTTGTAATCCATCTTGGTTATTAACAAGATTTCTGTAATACTGACATATTCTATATTAAATAGTAATTATTTGATGAACTAGGACTTTTTCAGAGACATTGTTGTCTTATGATGAGAAAATAGTGATTTTTGTCCAGTGGACTCTGGATAAAATTTTGCCTCTGAACTTTTGTGCAGCTGCTGCCTATTGTTGAGCAAGTCACTTTCCTCTCTGTGTTTGTCTCGTGGTCTGTTAAGTGTGGCAAGATCAGGCTCATCTTTGACAATTCTAAAATCAAAATTAAGTGTTCATGATTTTGTTATTATTCAGGCACCCTAGGCAAAAATAAAGGTTTATTCATGAAAGTGATTTAGAATAGAAAAGGCCCTTAATTAAAGATCTGTCATCAAGAGGGTGAAAGATGAGAGAAAGGTGCCTGTTTTACCCCTTTAACAGAAAAGTAGGGGTCTCTCACATAGCCTGAGATCTTAATCTGATCAAAAGCGCTGCTCAGTCAGCAGGAAGATCTGTGAGACAACTCAGGAGCAAAGAGGGGAAAGTGAAATCAGGATTTGCTCTGATGAGGAGACACATCTGGATTTCATTGTAAAAATGGAATTTTTAATATTGGAAACTTCAGTGATGCACATAGTTTTGTTATCATACATCGTGAGGGTCTGTGCATAAAAAAAATAGTTCTTTTTAGTGATGAGAGCCAAGATAGATTCTCTAATATTTTTTCCTCTGTCCTGAACTTCACAGAAAGAATTCAAGGGAGAAAAGAGATCATCTCTCCCAGTAGTTTGTTATTCCTTTACTTCTCAGTTGCAGTTCACAGCTTCTCCACAAACCAGTGCTTTTTATGGTTTGTTTAGTGCCACTTCTGCCTATTCTCTTTTTGTCACCCTGTTTCCAGATCTGCTCACTTTCCTCCATCATTGTGTTATAATGTTAAATGTATTGAATGAGGTTAGGAGTACAACTCACTGTTCAAGATCAACTTGTTCTGAACTTAGCATATTTATAGTCTTTTTTCTATTAACTAATAATTTGTCTATATCTAAAGTAATAGCATCATCTCCTGAAATTCCTTTTTTTTAAATTTTACAACAAAAATGTTTTCAGATTTCAGTTTCATAAAATTTTAGTTTTCCTCTGCAATTATAGAAGCATTATACTTCCTATAACCATGTCAAATAGTTAACCCAGTGGTCTGAGTTTACTTACTGGCAGTCTTTAACACAAACCAAAAATCAGTAAAAGTAAGGTGAGAGAAAGGGGGGGGAAAGATGGGACAAGGAACAACATCTTATTTGTTTTATTGTTCTCTTCAATGGGAATTGCATAATGTGGTTTCGTTAATTTCCTGTCGTGACATATAAATGAGTAATAATGTAGTACCATCATATCTACTGACTTCATTTTTTTAACCACAAAAAATAGTATGAAATTAAATGTGTGATAAAAATTAGCATGCACAAGTGAAAACATCGCTGATGAGCACTTAATGATATCACAAGCGGTTCTGCTCTAAGAGCAGCTTTAAAAATTGCAAGACCAAGACACATTTTAATTAAGGCAAAGATATCTGCAAAAAGAAGGGACTGCAAAGCTGAAATAGTCTGTAAAAGTAATGTGTAAAATGTTGAGATCTTACATGACTTGCAGCTACTACACTGCATGGTATTGCATTTTCCTTTGCTTTGCCTGAAGTACCAAAATCCACGTCTCCATACAGTCAGTCTCTCCACTGTATCTTTTCACAAACCTATAGCTGTCTAAGAAGGACCTCATTTTCTCTGATCTCATCTCCATCTTGGCTTGTTTACTCATTTAGTTATAATAATCATAAATTATCATAATTTAGTCATTATGACAACAGTAAGAAAAATAATAATAGTGACTCTCAAGTATTTAAAAATATTCCATTTGCCTTACTGTTTCAAAAGACCAAAGACTTGGCTAAGTAGCCCCAAGATGAAGTACAGGAAATGCATTTAGAAGCCACAGACGTTGTCTGGCTTATATCACTAAGAATTTTGCAGATTGCTAAGATTTCTTTGAGATTCCTATGTGTGCTGTTTACGTGCTGTTGGGCAAAAACTTGAAAATAATTGCCATTGTTTGAGGGGCGCAGATGTCACCCAAGAAGATTGTTTCCTGACCCTTTGTCTGGCTGCATTGTGAAGTTCCCAATGTGTATTTCAGTACCTGAGCAGATGCCCAGAGGTGACTCTGTCACAGGCAGCTGTAAAGCAGCAGGACTAAAAATGTGTCAGACTGACCTGCATGAAGCTGCATTAATTGAAGTCAGCACACTCTAAACTGGCAAACAGAATGATGCTAATTAAATTCTAAGGTTAAAAATGTATGAGTCGGCATAGCAGTTATCATTAAAATATGATGAACACAACAGCCTCAGTGTTTTGAGACTACCAAACAATTTGGGCTGCACTGTTAAAATTAGATTTGTAAAGACCCAACAAGTTTCTGTTGCCTTGTGTATTGTAGGAGTTAAAAATTTGTATGATGACACTAAGCATAAAGATTAGAAGTAGAGAATGTGTTAGTAATGCTTCATAAATTTTGACCCCAAAAAGTTCTACATTTCTCCTAAGTCACTAAAATGCTGCCTACCACTGTGCTAAAGTATTAGCACAAATGACTGATCTTTTATCTGGTATAAAATAACCTATAAAAACAAAATTCTGAGCTGTATTTGTCATGGATAAACATGTTTTTTGGGTGTAGCAGAAAGGTCTAATACTCATTGCATCCTTCTTCTTAGTACTTCTCACTCATTATGTCCGTAGTGTCAGTTTTTAAAGGTACGCTGTATCATTTACGTGTGAGGTTTTTTCCTCCACAGTACCTGCTGTAAATAAGCGCTATCAACCCTGTGATCCATTTAAGTATGGCAGTTCTACTTACACCATTGTTTTTGTTAAAAGCTATGTTGATATTTTTTCCTGTGGTTGAAAGAGGTGATGCTGGATTTATAAGCGTGTAAGATGGGAATATGGTTGTGAGAGAGAAGGGTGTTGGTGCTGGACACTTGTCAGAGGGGCAGGAAGGGACTAACAGGTTGCTGCAGCAATGAGACACGAAGAAATTGAGTCACATGTCCAGTAAGAGAGGAAGTCAGGTGAACTTCTAGTTTCGAAGGTCCCCAAAATGTTTGAGATTTTAAAGATGGTTTCCAAGCCTCAGTAACAGTTTTACTTGGTGGGTAGGTCTAAAAGAGAGCAAAACAATCCTTTTGAGTTGGATCAAAAGGAAACTGATTTGAACAGAACACCTCCTGTGACCACTGCAGAATCCAAAGGTGGAAATAACTGTGTGTTTCTGGAAACTGCACTGAAGGAAGAAAAATGATAGGGAATTTTCTTTGTGCTTTGAGTTGAGGAAAGTAGCAGGATATTTAGTTGTAGGAAGAACATTGTGATGAATACCTTGTGTAGACAAGGGCAGAAGGATTTGAAACTTTACCCAATTAATGCTTCTTTCCCTTACCCTACAGAGTTCCTAGGACTTGAGCATAAAATTCAATATGTAAAACAAGCTGAGGGTTGGTTAAGAATCAGCTTCTGATCTTTAAGCCAGTTCATAAGAATTAGGGAATAATAAGGTGGACATCAAAGATTTAAAAGGGCCATTTGACTTGGCTCCTGTCTTCTTTGTTTCTTCCAAGGAGAATACACTGCATATAATTGCTGGAGATTTTTAAGTAGCAATAGTACAGTCCAACTTGAGAGAAATTGAGGGGGTTTCTTTTTCATAAAGGAGTATTGGACAACTGCTTTAGCAACAAACTTGAAAAGGGCATAATGTTCCCAGGATAAAGAAAATTAAGCAGTTCAAGGGAGAAAGAACTGTTCAAGTTTCCTAGAGCTTGCCTTCATTTGGGGACATTTCTGACAGCATATGTCATGTTTCTTTCATTCTTATCAAACTTTCCCAGCAAATTGACATATCTATCGATGTTGTTCTGGGCACAGTAGGAGTATGATCATTATCTACCGGGACTTTCTTCAGAAATAATATTGAGGAGTCATGATTGCATGTGACAGTGCCATCTGGGGAAGTTAAGGAAGATTGTTGTACTGATTGTCCTGTAAAAACATGGTTGAAATGGTAACATGTGTCTCTAGAACTTCAATTTTTCCTAAGCAGAAAATACTCTTTTTGGAAATACCAATAAAAAGTACAGGGCGAAGTATCATTTCAGATGTAGCTCTATTTCAATGGCTGATTTAAAAAAAAAAAAAAACGTGAAAAGAAGGGGGGAAAAAAAAGAAAGACAAAAACTAGTACTTACTAGTAAGCCTAAGGAGTGGGCGGTGGTGATGGTGATGTATGTTTTCAGTTTTCAGGTTGTATCAAAATCCTAGCTGTATAGAATCATTGGATTCTTTACTTTGGCAAGACCTTTAAGGTCATTGAGTTCAACCCTTAACCCAGCACAGCCAAGTCCACCACTAAACTACGTGCCTAAGTGCCACATCTACACATCTTTACCTTCAGGCATGGTGACTCAAATGCTCCCCTGGGCAGCCTGTTATGATGCTTGACCGCCTTTCCATGAGGAACTTCTTTCGAATATGTGCTGTAAACCTCTCCCGGCATAACTTGAGGCCATTTCTCCCATCTCTTGTTACTTGGGAGAAGAGGCCAACCCCCACCTGGCTGCCCTCTCCTTTCAGGCAGTTGTAGAGAGTGATAAGGTCTCCCCTGAGCCTCCTTTTATCCAGAAAACAACCTCAGTTCCCTCAGTCACTCCTCAGAGGACTTGTGCCCCAGACCCTTCACCAGCTCCCTTGCTCTTCTTTGGATACGCTTCAGCCCCTCAATGTCCTTCCTGTGGTGAGGAGCCTAAAACTGAATACAGGACATGAGATGTGGCCTCAGCAGTACTGAGCACAGAGGGACAATCCCTACCCTGGTCCTGCCGGCCACACTACTGCTGATACAGGCCAGGGTGCCATTGGCCTTCTTGTCTGCTTGGGCACACTGCTAGTCTGAGTTAAACCATGATATAACTGTCAAAGTAAAGGTTTGCCGTCTCCCTCAGTTTTCACGAACACAGCATGCTTTGACTGTCTTCTGATAAATACTGGTACTGTGCATATAATTTTTTCTGCAGCCTGTAAGAACATGTTAGACTGTTTGCCGTTTTAAATAACATTTTTAATGGTAACGTGTATGTTATGACCCAGAAGTTAGTTTAATTAGCCTTTGTCCAGAAGGTTCATTCAAAGCTAAAATTATGGCATAATCCAGAACACTTAAACTGAGTGCACACAAATGGCTTTATAATCAAATAATTAATTGAAGACTCTTAGGGACATTAAGTGAGATAGGTCCACAGAAAGCACAGCCAAAGAAGAGTCTGTAATCAGCACTCTGAATGGTTTTTTTATGAGTTTTCCATTAACTCAAAGTAAACTTGATGATTGCACAGGGAAGCACTCAAGTTTGATACCATACTGTGCAAGAGGGAAGTCCACTAAACAAACTGGGCTTGGTGAACCTGTGGAAAATTGACAGAATGTTTTCAGGGCATCCAAACAATTGTGTATAGATATGAGACTGCTGTCCTCCTTGAAGAGGAACGTGCTTTTGTATGCACACACTTGGAAAGCATTTGGGTACAAAGCCACTACACTGAAAACAATAGCCAGAGGAAAATTCCATACATGTTGTGATCCCAGACACTAATAACTGGGATTCTGTTGTTAGAGGTGTTTACTTTCTTGGGACACTTCTAGTTACAGGCTCCAAAGAAAGTAATTGATTTTGTATGGATGTCAAAAATAATTGAGCTTTGACAAAGTTTCTTCTAAGGATTTAGAACTACAAGAATTTGATTTCTTTTTTGAAACAGAGAGAAGTGCAAGGATTTTGTGAACTCACTAATAGTATGTGTCACATATCTGCTCATTGTATCTTGCAGGTTCTTACCATTGTCAGGTGGGTTTACTGTTTTATGTTTAAAAAATCAACTGAGATCAATCCAATTATGCATTATCCCTCAGGCTTAGATAAATATTTGTCAGGATTAAAGAGAAAAGCTGACCTCTGCACAGAGTAAAAAAAATTCCATTAATTTTTAATTATTAAGACAGAGTAAAACAAATTTTTGTCTGCAAGTATTAATATGTTCTTCTGGAAATCTGGAAATGTAATTCATAAATCTGGCAGGTCTTAAGCAGAAAACTTTTTAAATTCTGTAAATAAGTAATTGAATCAATGGATAGCTGACTTAATTCCCCTTTGCTGTGAAGAAAATACTATAAAAGAGTAGCGATTTGGTCAGCTGATTAACTCTTGACTGTAACAGCTTTCATGCCTAATTTTGGCAATTTCTGATTGTCTGTACATCATTCCTTTTCCTTAGCTAAAAAATCATCAGCTTCCCTGATCTCCACCCATGCCATCAGGAGATGGCAATGCTTATAAAAGCAAATTGGCATAAAAATAAATAAATATGTAGTAGTTTTGTAGTTTTGACCTGGATTTTCCTACTCTGATTTACAAAAGAGCTGCATAAATGCTTGTGCTGGCATGAGAGGAACAAGATCAAGTGGTGGGGTGAAAGGATGGGCAAATTGCTTCTTTTGGAGCTACCAGCTTCAGGTGTTTATGAAACATCATCTTTAATGGATCTTGGGGCCCCTGTATGCACAAAGAGGAGTTGCAGCCTGTTTTAATCATACATGAGCAGTTCTAGCAGAAGATGCAAGCTCACCATGACTTCAAAACAAGCAAGGTTTTAACTCACCTAAAAAAATAAAATTGCTTCAGCTGTTTCCCATCATAGCCATACAATTCAGGCTTAAATATGCTTAATAGTATACAAACTCTTCGGAAGTACCTCTCAATTCCCAGATTTGGAAGGTTTTTTTGGTTGTTTTACTTCTCTAAGGATCAAAAAGTAATTGAGTGTTTCTAATTGTGAAGATCCTGCAATCTGTGTGGTCAGGTATTCAATCCATAAAACACTACTTTGACAGAAACAACACTGAAAATCAAGCATAAGAATTATACATCTTGGTAAATACTTCCAGGCTTATCTTGTCATTGATTTTAGAGAACTGCTTCAGATCATTTTTATACAGTCTGACCTGTTCCCTCTTCCTTCTTTGAAAATAACACCCTTTCCAGGGTCGACATCTCTGCCTGCAGGTTGTCACTTCTGAGGACATAAAAAAGTTCAGTAGTTACCATGAAGGAAAGCTGGAGTTGGCTTTATGCAATTAGTTATCTGTCAGTTAATTGACAGCATGCAATACCACTAAAACCAGTGATGTTCATTCACAAGAAAAAGAAATAAAACAAGTAAACACAACTGTAAATTTCTTGTAAAATGTGCATTATTTAGATGAGATAAATAATTCAAAAGGTATTTAATTAGATAACAATTTTGCAGTTCATTCAACTAGTATTTCTTTATTAAGTTATTGAATTTTCACGTTAACTTGTTCTATTGCACGCTTTCTTCTGTCTCTGTCACCTGAATCAGAATAGAGTGGAGATCTTTGTTTGCTTCTAAAACATTCTAAGTGAAATCATTTGGGTGCTGAATCTCTTTTGCCAAGATCCCAGTATGAAAAGTTGTCTTTTGACTGTCCCCCCCCAGTGTGTTAAGGCATGGCAAGCTGGGGTTTGTGAAGTTTGAGAGCAACTGTCGTGGTTAAGACAGCTGCAATGTGTTCAGCTATAGCATCAGCTAAACTGGGAGGGACTGAGGAGATCTGTCAGACAGGAATCCAGCTCTCCACATTGCTGCATGGAAAGTCTGAATGTGAGATCAGGCACCTGCCCCTTATCTTGCTTTGAGTTCTGCAGCAGATCTGAATGTGGACTGATAAGGCATCAGTACTTTGCTTTGCAATATTTACAGATTGGCTTTACAGAAGCTCTCTTAAGTATTCTGTATTTCTGTGGGCTGAAAATGGGAGGTGTAAAGATGCATAATGGGTTTGCTTTCCTTCCTGACTATATTAAGATATATTGATTTTCCTATATAATTTTGTAGAGGATGCGTGCAGCACTTTCTCTTTACGAGGAGAAAAAACTAGTCTCACTTTTCTTACTGTTTTGGAGGAGGAATTTGTGTCTACTTTTGTAGGCAGTTATTGACGAAATAATTGCATTCTTCCTTAAGAGAAAAAAATATTCTGTACCCATTTCTCATAGGTGAAGAAATTGTAGTTTGTCCTCATCCTTAGATTTTGAAAGAGAAGGAGAATAAATATAATTAATGAATTGAATTTCTTACTTTTGTTATTGGATAGGTAAGTTCAGAAGATCAAGAAAGGTTTTATAGAAACATGTGCATCTAACAGTGTTTTCATTTACTAACTCCAAACTTGCTTACATGTAATATCAGCTTGATTACATATGGGAAAAAAATTGATTTTTCTTCTATAAATTCTGGAATTTATACCACTCTGTATTAAGCAGCTCAGGAAACCCAACGTAACTGGGAATAATGTGAAAAGATCTATTGGTGTAGATGACTGTTTCCATTTATTTTCTTAGTGATACTTGAAGTATTTGTGGCAAGAGGTGTAACTGTAAGCTGAACAATGCCAGGCACTTGTATTAATGCTAAAACTCAGTGGTCTAGATGGATAAACACTTTAAATTTGTAGAAGGGTTCCTGGTGCAGCTTTAGGCTGAGGTAACTGACCATATGAAGCAGTTCCCAGTCACGATTTGGGAGGTACCCAGGACCGAGACTATTTCTGTTATGCAGTTGGAGGGTTGTTGTGATAGTTTGAGAGGTTCAAAGAATTTAAGAGCATGGCTGTCACCGATGCTTAGCTGACCTGATTTGGCAAAATTTGGCAGTATTTCATTAGAATAGACCTGGACTGTGAGCTGTATGTCACACTGAGCCTTGATTCACAGGCTAGCTGGTTTTACCTACGCACAGCCTAAGCTCCTGTACAACACACCAGTGCCTGCTAAACCAGCAGATGTCCTTAGGTGCTTGAGGCTCCACCTAGGGCCCCACTTTCAGCTGTAAAGTGAAGGCAGACTTGGATCTGCTCGTGATTTTGTCACACCTCAGGTGCAGCCCACTGGGCCCACCATCCCAATCCAGATTTCTGCAGTCATCACAACTCTGGTAATTACTGAAAACCAGATGGGGAGGATCAGGGAAAAACTCTAACAGGAAGTGTGCTAGCCACAGTCTGTCCATATAAACTTCCATGACTCCATCTTGTTCTTTTTCACTTCTGTCAGTCCACTACCATGAACTCAAATGCAAATTTGCCACTAAGTATTATTAGAATCAGCACAATTCTGACATATAGGTGTTTGATATCCAAGTTCCGTTTGCCCTGAAATTGGAACATTTCTACTATTTTAGACATGGAAAAGGAAATCCCTGAGTAAAATTTTGCAATCTGTATTATGTAAAGTGTTTTATTCAGTGGTAGGAACGATCTCTTCAGCTCCTAAAACCGCTCTTTAATTCCCCTGAATGTGAACTTTCCTGCAGTGCCTTCACTATGATTTTGGAACATGTAGTAGTTATTAATCAAAGCACTCACCCAACATCCTGCTCAAATAGGATTAAATATAAGCAATATTAAATATAAACAATTTGGGTTTCAAGAGTAGGAATTTAGCAGCAGAGATCACATGTTTTTTTATTTTAAAAGTGACAAAATCTGCCAAAGTACCAAAGCAGAAAGCAGCACAAACTATTGTAAGGTGCAGTAGACAGATATACAAATACACAAATATTATAAATCAACTTTCTAGTCCAGAAGGATTACTAGTATTTAATAACATTACAGTTGTCATTGCAACTGGAAGTCTGCTGGACATTTTGTAGCAGTTACAAATACAAATACCTTACTGAGGAAGGAATAATATGTCTGGTGTAGTGGTTTGTTGCAGTTAAATACAGGGGTGTGTCTGTTCTCTCAGAGTTTACTGCATAAACCCATAGCAAACCATGGATGGCAGGATTGGAAGGATCCTCATGAAACCATTTTGTCTGTCTCCCACTTCAAGACAAGGGTGCTTGTGTGCTTGTCGCTGCTGAGAGATGTTAGGCTAACTTGCCAGTGTAGTGCTCCCAGAATTACTTATGCTTGCTTATTCTCTGCCTGCTTCCTATTTCAATATTTCCCATTCAATACTTCTAGACTGAATTTACTCTGATGCACTTTAAATAGATTCCTTCTTCTCTTACATACCATGGGTAAGAAGAAAGATCATTCTCTTCCAATTTTAGTTTCAATTAATATAATCTTTCCTCTTGTTTTCTAGGCCCCTAATTGTTCTCATTTGTGTTTTCTGGAACCACTCTGGTTGGCAGATATTGGTCATGAATAGTGCCTAAGAGTGAGCACAGCATTTTACCTCAGATTGTGTCAATTCTGAAGACAGCTCATGAATCTTCTCCCTGTTTTGAAGGCTAACATTTTTACAAGTCTTATATGCTTATATTTTTTCTCCACTATAATGATCCTGTTTTCATAATAATTTGATCTTTTTTACTTCCATTCAGCTTCTGATCTACTAAGAATCAGGGAATCGCTTTAAGGAACTACTAGATGAGGGAAAATATTTCCTGTCCAGTCTTCATACAGCTGCGTCTTTGCCCCTCAGTGCTGGAGTCTTTCCTTTGTTGAGTGAAGTCCCTTTTTCTTCAGATCATCTCTCCAATTTGACCAGATAAATTTGAATTCTAAGCCCATAGGTGTGGGTTTTTTGTTGGTTTTTTTTTTGTTGTTGGTTTTTTTTTTTTTTTTTTTGCATTTTTAGTTCTCTGTCGTGTAAAAATTATCTGATATGCTTTTGAATTAACAGTGTTATCTTTTCCAGATCTTAATGGGAAAAAAAATAGAGCAAATTCTGGACAGATTGTGTCAAATCCACATATGATACCTCTTTCTATTTTAGAAAGGGAATGATTGGCAGTGGAGAAAAAAAATAAAGTTATACTATGTATAATTTTCAGTGGCTTAAAAAAAGTATGCGAAGTGAGATACACATTAGTAAAAGGTGTGTGTTTCAAGTTCAGTTCATTTAACCTCCTTTAACTTAAACAAACTGTTCTGTATGAATCTAAAAGGTGTGATAGGAATGAATGACAAGTATCTGGCTCTGAAATTCAGTATTTGTTAGTTAAATGTTCATATATAGCCTGAGTTTATCATTTCTCCCTGAAAGGACAATTGCATTTCTTTAATTTTTCATTGCAGCTCCTTTCTGAGGCCTGATTTTAGGATATAGAAGTAGTATGTTGAAAACTGGGGGGAAATAAGGAGGTAGTGGGACTTCTTTCTGGTCTCTAGAATCAGGAGCCATGTACAGACCACCAAGTCACTGAAAACTTTGAAGCTACACAGAGGAGCTTAGTTAGGGTAAAGGTACTGTTTCATTAATCAGTCAAGTGAGAGTCTAATTTCCCCTGCTAAGCATTTTTTTAGGATGTTCCAGTATTATCCTGGGGTCAGTTTTGGTCAAAGGAAGATCTTGTGAGTTTCTCATATTGAAAACAAGCAAATGATACCGCGGAGAACCAGAGTTTAATAACCATAATGCAGGTTTTAACACTGAAGAACTCCTAAAGTTTTTTTTCATTTTGCACAAGACTCCATTACTACAAAAGCTAATTATGTGCTGTGGTACCTGTTCAATCTGAGAAAGGAACAGAACAGTTTAATAATTCTTCTGAAAGACTTGTTGAACTCTTGTATCTGTGGTTCCTCCTGCAGACTGGAAAAACTGCTTGAGAGAGTGGGGAGGCTTTTTTCTTTGGCTAGCAGCTATCAGATACCAAAGAATGTCAGATTTCACTGATTTCCTTAGGCTGTGAGGAAGCATCTGAGGACAACAAATTCTGTCACATATTTACAAGCTCAAAAATAAAGAAATCCCTGGTTTTCTCTGTAAAGACAGCAACTGTCTATTTTTATACCCATAAATAGAGCTGTGAGCATACTCACTGATGGCTCTATATGATTACTGTCTTTAGCATATATCTTAAAAAAAGCCATTATTATCTGGCATTTTAAAACAGTAGTTAAAATGCCTTTTGATATTTATATATAAAGATAAATAGTAAATAGCACTCTCAGTTATAGAATATCCTGCTGCTGTTTTCCCTGCACTGCATACTTTTCACCTGTATTCAGTCAGTTGTGCAGAGATTCCATTGA
This sequence comes from Zonotrichia leucophrys gambelii, assembly GCF_028769735.1. Taxonomy (NCBI): domain Eukaryota; kingdom Metazoa; phylum Chordata; class Aves; order Passeriformes; family Passerellidae; genus Zonotrichia; species Zonotrichia leucophrys. The sequence continues at coordinate 18,074,567 of NC_088173.1, read as the reverse complement.
AATTCAGTGGAAAGATGTGGAAGCAGGTGTGCTGGAGGAAGCCTGCACAACTTTCCCAGCTGCGGAGGAGCCACTGAGGACTTGTGTGTGGCGGAAAGGATTTCTATTTAATGTAGTGGCTCACGGGGATTACAGAAGATGACTCTTCTGATCTGCAAATGAGTTTTCTAATGCAAAAACTTGCCTGAAGAAAGGTCTTCTAAAACTGGGAAGAATCAGGAGATTACAGACCAAGAGGTTTGTTCTGTCCCACTGAGCTCATGAAAAGAGCACATAGCAGCTCCTGGACCACCACTTGCTGCCAGAGTGCTTCTCTACTGTAAACTGGAAGAAACTGGAGCTGGTTTTTTTTGCTGGCAGCTTGAAAAGGTTTGGTTTTGCTTTCAGTCAGATCAAATAGTGAAATGTCTTATGCAGCCTTCCGGGAAGATAAGTAACTTTAAATCTTGAGTCTGTAAACCTTACAGATTTTTTTAGGCTGACCAAGCACAAAGCAAATTACTCATGTGGGAGAAGTTGTCAGATACCTATACAGACATGATTCATGATGTATTTTTGTCTAATGTGGTTTTACAAAGAAAATGTCTTCACTTTGCTTAGCCATCTATTCTAGTGCTTTATGTGACAAAGCTTTTGCTACCATCTAATGTTAATCTACATTGCTGCAAGGAGTTAGGCCCATTTTGTTCTATGTTGTCTACCATGAATTTGAGGTGGTCTTTTCTTTACAAACAGCCTATGTTTTTATGTATCCAGAGGCTTCTCACTCCCTACTATGCAGGTGTCTAAGGCAGCTCATGACCTCTTCAAACAATCTCCACACATTTGAAACTTTGCCAGATTCTGGAAGGACTTTTGGCTCAACTTTGTTGGTGACCAGTGAACACCTTCTCATATGTTTCTGTGCTTTGGGTTCACTCTTCCCAGTGCTTCACTTTCCCCTCACACCACCATAATGTACCTATGAGTGATAAAGCCTTCCATTTGAATAGGTCTTGCATCATTTATTTTATGAACTATTGAACACACATATTGGGTGCTGAATCTCAATATTTTCTAAATATTGAGATTCAATATTTAGAAAGCAAGCACACTCTCTTCTGTTCCGGCCAGTATCAGTTAGAAAGATGATTTTCAACTTTAGCATCTGTGGATTTATCAACCTTTTTCAAGAAAGAATTAGTCTGAAAAAATACAGTATGAAACATTAAATTTTAAGGAAAATATAATATTTCAAAATATCACCACAGAAAAAATTCCAGCATTACTATGTCTTCCCAGTCAAAACTACAGCTCACTTCTCTTCTGACATATAAGGTTTTACAAGATCTCTCTTCATTTTCATCTTCAACAATATTGAAGTTCTGAAGTTGTGAATGATAAATCCAGCTTATTGGGGTACTGAAGGACTTTGAGCATTCAATAACACTGAAGGTTTCTTGCCTGTGTTTGAACCTCTCCTTGAGACCAAAATAATCAGAAAGAGCTAAAAGCAAGTGTACTGTGGAAACAGTAATGGCAATTTCTAGTTTCATTTGAGCACAAATCAGAACAAATAATAGTTTCCTTTATGCTCTCTGAAAATAGAAATGGTTTCCCCCTTAATACTGCATTGTCATTAAGACTGTATATTTTTGCAAATTTGCACAAGCAGAGGCATGAACCTTCAGTTCACTGCAACAGCAGAGAAAAATCTTTGCCCTTTAGCAAGAAATTCTAACAAATTGTTGAATCTTTATAGATGATAGAACTAGCTGGGGCAGAATTGACAGTAGTCTGGGAGTCTCTAAACTACAAATTGCAAGCTAAAGATAATACCAAAATATATATATACTTGGGGAGAGAACTGATTGGAAAAAATCCTGCATTGCACACAGCACTGCATGCATCACTCCTTTAACAAGCAAGTCTGTAGGAGACTTTTATGGATGAGGCTTTTGTAAAAATTGCCAGACAACTTTGAACTGAATTTTCACTTTGATTTGAAGAATTTCCACTTTGATTTGTGCTTTGATTTGATTTCCACATTAGAGGTAAATAAGCTGTATCAAAAATTGAGATTAAACTTGTAACGTTTACAAGCAAAATGAGCAAAATTAAAAGTGCAGCCAATCAATGTTTGCTGCAGTTAATCTGTCTACATGATACATATGGGAAAAAGCAGTTTAGAGGTTCACTTTAATTTGAAATATTTTAAGGGGTTTTTTTGGGGGGGAGGGAAATGGGGCGAAATAATTTTGAGTAAAAACTGTGGGTTTGAACTGAATTTTAGCAACCAATTTCTACTTTATTGCCACTATTTGAAACAAATTCTGCTTTGGAAACAGAGAATACTTGGAAGCAAGTCCAGGACATACAGGTAGTGGCAGAAGTAAAACCAGCAGTCTTCTTCAGTCCTGGTGTTGTATACTATGTTACTAATTCTGATGATTTCCAAAAGCACTGCAAACCTGAATTCACACAATGAATCACCTGACATGCCACTTCTGTCCCCATGCCCACCTACCACCCACTGTTACAGTTTGTGAGTTAACTACATTTTCTTGGTTCAATTCTGTTCTAAGAATTGCTTACATAAGAATGGCAGCTCCAACTGATTATGGGCTTGGGAGCTTTTTCATGCTTTCTGTCTTCAGTTACTATGATATTGTTTGTTCTTGACTTTGCTGACATATTTTTGTTTATGAAAAACATATCTTTTGAAATGAGATCAGTAATCAGTCAGTCAACTTAAGAAGCTGTCTGTTTACTTCATGTCTATTTACTCCTGTATGGACCAGGAACATGAGATGCCTTCTTACACAGACCAGATGATTTTAAGGATGAGATATCAGGTTTGTTGTAGATGAAATGTATACTGTGAAACAAGCTGAAACAAAAAAAAACACAGAGACATGGGCAGAGAATTGTCTGCAATTCTGCAATTCAACAAAGGCAAATGTGGGATCCTGTACCTGGGAAGGAACAACCCCAGGCACCCGTTCAGGCTGGGGCTGACCTGCTGGAAAGCAGCTCTGTGGGGAAGGACTTGGGAATCCTGGTGGACACCCAGCTGTCCAAGAGCCAGCAGTGTCCTTGTGGCCAAGAGGCCAATGGTGGCCTGGGGTGCATTAGGAAGAGCGCTGCCAGCAGGGCAACGGAGGTGATCCTGCCCCTCTGCTCAGCCCTGGTGAGGCCGTATCATGAGTGTTGTGTCCAGTTCTGGGCTCCCCAGTAGGAGAGACCTGGAGCTCCTAGAGAGGGTCCAGTGGAGGGCAACAAAGACAATTATGGAACTGGGGCATCTCTCTTATGAGGACGAGCTGAGGGAGCTGGGCCTGTTCAGACTTAGGAAGAGACAATTGAGAGTGGACCTCATCAGTGTCTGATGGGAAGGTGCCAAGAGGTTGGAGCCAGGCTCTGCTTAGTAGGTAGAAACTGATGCACAGCAAGTTCCACCTGAACTCAAGGAAGAACTTCTTTACTGTGTGGGTGAATGAGCACCAGAACAGATTGCCCAGGGAGGTTGTGGAGTCTCCCTCACTGGAGATGCTCAAGGACCATCTGGACACAATCCTGTGCCATGTGCTCTGGGATGACCCTGCTGTAGCAGGGAGGCTGCACCAGATGACCCCCTGTGGTCCCTGCCAGCATGACCCATTCTGTGATTCTCTGGTTCTGTAATTGCCAAGATGTAGTTTAAGCTGTTCTTTGCCAGTGGCCACTGTTGCTGCCTTGCTTCTGTGATTAAATAATTAGCATTCATGCATTATATTGTGCCATCACCTAACTCATCATTGTTCCTTATATTCCACCAAAGTGACATTTTTTGCATTAGATGCATTAGATTTTGCAAATCTCTCTAGCTGAGCTTGAATATGTGCGTATTACTTAGCTCTAGTTGCACTGTGCTTTGCTCTGAAAAGAGGAATAAATTCTTCTTGGACTTAGGAGAAACTTTACCATAGATTATTTTTTCATTGAAGTCATTTAGACCCCTAAGGTCCGAGCTTTTGAGTTCATGGGGAGAGTACAAAATTGAAAACCTAGACTTCAAAGTTTCCAGCTTTCAAGTATTTATCATCTTTGTATAAATCATATCAATCCATTAATGAATTTCAATAAATTCCTTTTAAATATGTCACATAAGTGTTATGAGCTAAAGCAGATGACTTTCTCATGGATTTGAATTTATCTGCATATACTTCATGGGGTCAGAATGTCTGTGCTATTAGTTTTTGTATGAATTTGCACAGCCAATTCCTATAATAAGATTTGTGTCCATATGTTGTGCAGGAAGAATCAGGAAGAGTATTTTAAGAGAGTGATGTCCAGAAAATCTGTTTGACAGTACTTTATAACTATCATTTTCTTATTTCATTTTGTTCTCTATTGCTGGTCTTGCCTCACTAGCACAAAGTACTTGTTTTTAGAGTGGTCTGACAGATGAAAAGGACAAACCAAACTGAATGGCTAACAAAATAAAATGGTATGTTAAGCCTGGGATGACTCAATATTTCCTGTTGTCTTTATACTGAGATTCTGAGCTGCTGCCACTTGATGGCTTCCATAATACTCCTTTTGAATCTCAAAGTTTCTTTAAAAGAACAGACTTCACTGTTAGAAAAAAGTCAGATTTTTAGCTAAATAGCAAGCAGTAAAATGGGGGAAAGGGGTACCAAAAATCTTATCTAAGCTAATTATTTGTTTGTTTACAACTCAAAGTGTTGAAAAATACCATGACAAACTTTTAGTTACTGCTGTGGAGCATGGTCTTAAAGACCAATGAGTGCAAAGGGCTACTAGAATAACCAGTTATTGTACTGTCTTGTCACAGTGTAGTCTAATCAGTGCCATGTAAAATAATTCAGAAAAAAAATTCCTTTTAATCTAAAACAGAATTGTAAGACTGATTTCTTGTGTGGGGTCACCTAGCTGATGCTTTCATTTCTCATTCTTGCTGGCTGTGAAAGCCAAGGCAGCTATGAATGATTGAACAGTATTTATTGTATTGCAATTCAGCAGAATTGCTTCTCAAAACAAAGCCAGCCCAGCAAATAGATTGGTAGAGATCTTTGGCTGATATCTGAAGAATGCATTAATAAATAATACACTGGGGGGGGGGGCTAAACCAGGATGAAAATGTAAGGTATTCCATATTGTAGGAAATGATCTCTCCAGGGGTGAGTATGATAATTTTTAAACATGCCACATGGCTGAATTATCCCTCCTGAGGGTGAAGCCCTTTAAGATAGATGGAAACACAAAGACTCTGTCAGCATCCTCTTTAGATACTTGTAGAGTGCTTTCTCTCTTCCTGTTGAACATTGATGACTGCAGTGTTTATGTGTATGCGTGTCTGCACAGTTAGGGACTGCTGCTGTTAAGTGGCATTCCAAAGAACCGGCATACAGACCTCTGCTTCTGGTAGGAAACTGCTATTGAAGGGATTTATGTAATATCCCTTCATTGTCCTGGACAGGCTACAAGTGCCTGTTTGCATTGCCATTGGCAAGAACTGCTCAGATCTGTCTCCTGGAGTTATATACTTCCTTGCAAACAATAGGAAAGGCCAAGACCATTCTTTTAAAGTATGGTAAATGGGGGAGTGAAAATGATGCCATTATACTTGCCAGAGGAAGGGAAATTTAATGAGTTAAAGTACATAAAATAGGTTCCCTATGGAAGTGCAAGTTTTCATTGCACAGACTGGTTGCATATTTTATCCAGTGGATATTTTATTATGCAATATTGGCAGCAGGGTGTGAAATAGAGACCTTTATCAGGCAAAGCAGATCTTTGCTATTTAGCTGGATATAGCATGTGCAAGCTCACACACATGCACACAGATATGCACAGTGCTGGGAGCCTTGACAAATCTGTTACTGGCTACTTAGGTGCTGCAAATGTTTAGGTGGATTCCATGGACTGCAGTCCTAGACAGGGACACACATACTTTACAGGGGAGTTTTTTGTGGGTCCCTTCTTAATATTTATTTTTATAAGTCAGGACTGAAGATATTTTTTGTACATTGTTTGTCTAAAAGGGATAATGGCTTTTTCAATTAGTATGTGTATATTGGTCACAGAAATATTTGAGAATATAGTCAGTATTCTTTATTCTGACAACAATGGATATATTTTTATTCCTACCCTCCAATTTATCATTCTCAAGCAATATTGTGGACCATGCTATCAAAATATTTTTTTCTTCAATAACTATTTCTTAAGAATTATTTCCGTGCAAGTAATTAATTCTGAAATTCAAATCACTATCATAAAAGCAATGAATTAAAAGACTTGCATTTTTTTTCAAAAACACTACTGTCACAGAATCAAAATGGATATAAGCCAATATTTCTCCCTTTCAAAGGCCTCTTGGCATGAATCTGGTGAATTTCTTGAACACTCTATAAATATAACGTATGGCCAACTGTGGTTTACAGCTTTGAAAGCTAACTGAGGTGGATTTGTTGGACTGAGGTGTTAGGTATTACATTTGTTTGGAGCCAAATGTTGTCTGTGGTTTTCAACAGTTTATATTTTTATTTATGGGAAGGAGACTTCATGCTGTGCAAGGTGTTAGTCTGTAGCTTGTACTGATGAAGATCGTTTTACTACTCTTGACGTCAGGAGTACTGAACACCAGATCTTTTCCACCACCGAGAGGACAGCTGGACTTTTTGAGGTTTTGTTTCCTTTTTGAAATACTGATTCTTTGCTCTTAGGTTCATAACTCAAATATCTCCTAATTATCAGCAGCTGAAGTCTTGACAGGAAAGTGCAACCTTACCTTCATTTTTGTGTTGGGCAACTCGCTGAGGAGAATCACAAGGAGGTCTTGATGTTTCCCGTCTTCCTGGCAAGGTAACAATTGTTCTCCTAGTGTAACTCAAAATCATGCTAAGTCTTTGCCTTGCATTTTTGCAGTGTCAACACAGGACAGTTTAGAAGATCCCTTTCTTAACTCCCACAGGTTATTTCAGTTCAAATCGATGAACTGTGTTGGTCAAGTTTGCCTTATTAAAAAATGCTAAATCATTCCACTGAAAATTAGTAAAATCTGCTTGCCTTAGCCAATGAAAACATTGCTGGATATAAACTACTGTCAAACTAGTTCTCCTACTACACCAGCCCCTTCTTCTCACACCACTGATGGTATCAGAGCATCACTGGGGGAACCCACATGTTGAGTCTGCTTCATCTGCCACAGCTTGTGTCACCTGCCTGCCCACCACGGGAAATGTACACCAGCCAGAGTAGCGCTGCCTTTGGCTCTCCACTGCACGACTCATGTGCCATGAGCTGTGTTTTAGTGACTGAGCTCAAGCTTACCTGCTACTGCCCTAATTCTACAATGCAGACTAACATACAAAGAAGCTCTCTGTTCGAACCTTCTTCAGATAAACACACACAAACAGATCTGTGGCATTCATCCTGTCACTCTGTACCAAAAGCACTTGTCCTCAGCTTTCTGCCCTGCAAGTCCTTCATTCCTTAACTTATCAAATCCTTGTTTTGCATCTGTTTTCTGCTTCTTTTCCTGACTTTTTTTTTTTTTGTCAGAATCAAAATAAGCCTATCACTCCAGCTGTCACTAGCCCTGTGCTCTCAAACCTGAACAATTGTTTCTCATTGCTGCTTCTGAGGATGTTGGTGACAGAAGGAGCATGTGTTCTCTCTTTGGCAGTATTGATAAATCTGTTGCAGAACATACAGTAAGTCTAAAACATATCCAGAGAAATATCAGAAAGTTTCCTTAGGGCTTCTACTGCTTTGAGTTCACTCCTCTGTCATAAACCAAAATTCCACTCATGGTATGCACTGAGTGTCTTCTTATGCTGAAAGGCATAGTGCCTGAGACAACAGAATGCCAGTAATGCAGTGCTGACATCTCTTTTGGCAGTTCAGCATCTGAGGCCCATGCTCATCTAGAAATACATCATCTCGATGTAATGCTTAAAGAGCAGAGGAGTTCTGGTGTTTCTGAACTCCACAGTGGTTTGAGGCATATGCTTGAGATGCTTGGGTTTCAGCAGGCCACATACATCCAGTGGGAACCAAAAGCTGTGCAGCAGTTGTGGTCATAGCATTAAGTGCACACCAGCACAGTTCTGCTGTGCAGAAATGGTGCTGGTTTTGGAGCTGGATAGTGTAAGGTCTGTTTGCAGAGGGGCCTAAGAAAATGCACACGAAGTCTCCCGTGTAGACACATAAACCTTCAGAGTGAATCTCCATTTAAAACGCCACTTTCATTTTAGGCCTTTCAGGTTAACTTCCAGTAGCTGGTCTTGAAGTCTGTCTGCTAGAATGTGAATGAGCCAGGCTCTCTCCTGTTGATTTGCAGTACATTATTTTTTCTTGGTTTTGCCCTTGAGGTTTTTTTTTATGAGAAGTGAGGTCTTGACCACTCAGCAGAATGGGACATGATCTCATTTATACTGTTGTATCTTCTGGCTTAGATTCAAAGCTGTTATTAGAAGGCAGAACTTCAAGCACTGTGGTTGATATAGATTTATGTTGGAGTTCAGTGTATGAAAATCTGATCTATTTTATTTAAGAGTCATAAAATTACTGACATTAGCCTTAGTAACTTGAGAATATTTGTGTTTGCTTGATTTTTTGATAGAAATGGCTATACTCTCAGTTATACATAGCAGTTTTCCCTTTCTCCTATCAACTTCTCCCTTGAGTAATGTGCTGTAAAATATTTCTTAAACTGCTTGAGAAAACCAGTTTTTAATCTTGAGAAGCAATTCCTTTGGCGTTTAAGAAAATTCAACACAGAGTTACATGAATATTAATCTAGGTTAACTTTACTGTTTTCTGTTACCTGCATTGTAATGATGTTACCAAAGGCAAAACCATTTCTGAAACATTTTTGGAAGTAAATTTTAACTTCTCTCAGAACACTATTTTATACATGGTTGTTAGCACATAATCATGATATACAATGCTCTGATAGGGACATCACGGATTTTCCCTAGCTTGCACACTATCTTTTTGCCCAAAATTAAAACATATATGTGATTTATGCTAGAAAATATATTGAGAAATGCTACATGCCATGGATGAGTGTACATGTTGGAAAGGCACTTTACCTCATGTTTCCTTTTCATCCTACCTGAGAATCCTGAACATATTTAAAGCTGCCCTGGTGAGCTTTCCTTCAACCTTCCCACTTTTTCCACATTGCTTATTTGTGTTTAATAGCCATGAATGCTATGCAGTGTCATAAAGGCTGAACATTGTTTGCTCGGCCAGAACCTGGAATACATTTAACAACACATTGGGAATGAAGTCATATCAATTCAAATGTTTAGCAGCTATGCATATTAAATGGCTGTTAGTAGAATCATCAAAATCAATACTTTATTTGTGTCTCAGGATGTGACTGCACCGTAGTTTCATTCATTCCTTGTCTAATTATCCCTAATCTGCTCCTCCACATGCACAGCAAGTGAAGCAATTGAGATAATAAAGTTGTGTTAAGGCAACCCTGGCAATAATGCAAGCGTTTTGGATAATGTAAGAATTTTGTTCATTCTGTTGCTTAGTAACAAAAATACTGCAAATAGGTTGTTGTGTGGAAAAAAAGTTGAATTTTTAGTCAGGTATTCATATTTATAGCTCATGATTAATGTTGCTGCTCAGTTTTGACAAGACACTGTGGTTAGGTTTTGAATCTACAGTAAATAAGAACCGGAAAAGCCACTTGGCTTGAAATGGTATTTTTGTATTTCTTCATTAAGATCCTAAAGTAATTAGCAAATAGGATCTTGTTTCAGAGTGAAATTATTATAAATTTTATATATATGTTTTTTTCTTCCCTGTAGGAAACCCAAAGTACAGTTTTAAAAACTTCTGCTGGTGTTTTCTTAGGCTAGGCAGAAGACATCTAATTGATGTAAATTCTGGCAAGAGAGGTCTGTAGAGCATGAGAGCATGATAGAGTAAGTGCATATGCATAACATTCTATATCATGAGAATATCCACATACTGTGTGAGACCGCCTTTATTTGTCCTTGAGTCCCTCATGCTGTGTACAGAGTAGGCACAGGAGTTTGTAGTTTTGTACAAATAGATTTTTTTGCTTCTTTGTATGATGGGAGAGGTTTCTGCAAACCAGTAAAAATCTCAGAAATGTACTGTTGGACCTCAGCTGCAGTTTTGTTGAGAAGAGCCCAGGACAGTGCTTCAGTAAGAGACTAGAGCAGGCAGTACTAATTACAACAGATTAAAACAATTCTTTACAAAATAAGAATAATATTTTTTTAGAATACTACTAGCCTAATATGTACATGAATTTATGTATGCATTTATTTTACAGCCTTGGCCTTACAAGACAAAATCAATTTCTGAAGTGTGGTACTGTTTTCTGTACTTAGTGGAATGGCCAATGGTAGAGCATATACCCCCTTGACCCATAAGAATTATTGCAGGGTGTGTTTGTGTAAAAGATCTGAAATGTGAATAAGGAGGTAGAAATCTTTGTCTTGAGTTGTAGGAGGTTTGCTGTTGACCTCAGTGAAATGATTTTACATGAGATTTGAGAGTTTCAGACAATTTCCCCCACTTAAACAGCATTATGAGAAGCTTGTAGTGGATTTGTGAGTTTTTCCATTATAAATGACTGGGCTGGAGATCATTTTCAGCATGTGTAGTTCTTCTTGGGCCAAAAGTATGTCTGAGTCATTTGCTGTTGCTACTCATCCCAAAGTAGCTTAGTGTAACATATTTTCCAGTTGTTTCTGTAGCCTTAGAATTACAGAATCATCAAAGCTGGAAGAAGTCTTTAAGATCCTTGAGGCCAACTGCCAACCCAGCACCACCATAATCACCCTTAAACCACATCCCCAAATGCCAGACACCTCTTGAACACCTCCAGAGACACTGACTCCACCATCTCCCAAGCAGCTTATTTCAATGGCAAACCACTGTTTCAGTGAACTTTTTTTGTTCCTAGTATCTAATCTGAACCTCACCTGGATCAATTTAAGGCTGTTTCCTCTTGTCCTTTCTCTTGAGACATGGCGGAAGAGAACTTCACCTCGTTACAACCTCCTTTCAGCAGAGAGCAGAAGGGCCCTCCAGCTCCCTCAATCACTTCTCACAGGACTTGTGCTCCAGACCCTTCACCAGCTCCATTGCCCTTCTCTGGACACACTCCAGCCCCTTAATGTCCTTTTCGAATGGAGGGGCCCAAAACTGCACACAGGATTTGAGGTGCAGCCTCACCAGTGCCAGTATAAGGGCACAATCACTGCCCTAGTCGTGGTGGCCGTGTGATTCTTGCTGCAGAGCAGGATGCCATTGGCCATCTTGGCCACCTGGGCACACACTGGCTCATATCCAGCTAGCTGTGGACCAGCACCCCCAAGACCATCACTGCTCTCAAGCCACCCTTCTCCCAGCCTGTAGCACTGCCCTGTTGTGAACCTGGGGCAGGACCCAGCACTTGGCCTCACTGAACCTCATACCATTGTCCTCAGCCCATCAATCCAGTCTGTACAGATCTCTCTGTAGAGCCTTTCTGCCCTCCAGCAGATCAACAGGGAGATAATAACTTATTCCACTTACTATAGTGTCTGGTAAGGGTGGAATTACTACTCCAAATCACAGAATTATGACTGCCAGAAAACACAATAATCTAACCCCAAGGTATTCTAATAACACATCCTTCCAATGAGCAGTCAGTATTTTGAGAGCAGCACTCACTCTTTCTAAGACCTGTTGACTAATAAAGCATGTGCTGAATTATGCTGGGAAATTTAATATAAATTTTTGGGGGGTTATGAACAGTTCACTTTTGAATTATAGTTATTTTAAAGGTATTTTAAATAATACTATTTATTTCCATTTTATTTCTAATAGTTGTAAAATAATTATAGTACAAAACTTCAGTAGGAGCCAAAGCAAACTTTAGATTATTTTCTTTCAAGACATCCTGCATTAGTTATGACAGCAAAGTGTAGATAGTATTGATCTTGAATGTAAACTGTCTTTCTGTAAAAGGCAAAACATTTCAAAGCTGCTGAGTTCCTTCAGCATTTCTGGGAAGTCCAAATTGTTAGCGGCTGCAGTAAAAGCTCAGAATGTTTGCTCTTTCCTAAAGGTCAGTCCAAAATAATTATTATAGAGAAACTAGTGCTATTGAAAAAAAGAAAAGACATATTTTTGTAGAATAGGCATTATCAGCATTATTCCAGGGCTTCCTGCCTTACCAAGAACTCAGTTATGATTAAATTTTCATAATTTTGCAGTTTTAGAAAAAATCCTTAATTATTAAACATTACAATTCTTGTAATAAATTGTTGAATTTTCCTGTTTTGTGTGAGAGGTCCATTGCTGGAGGACTAAAACTCAAGGTTTCACACATGGGTAAATCTTAAGCATTCAGAGTGAATCCCAAAAGCCACCTTCTTATTTGGTTTTCAAATAAATTTTTATTTTAAGTGCATTTGATAACATCCAATTACTCTAAGCTTTGAGGCAAACTTTTTTTTTTTGTAATTATGCCATTTCCTTGTATTTTGTCTTGTTTCTTCAAAATACACTGTGAGGGTAGGATTTAAGTCGTGTAGGATTTCAGTAGCTTGTAAAGTGTGTAAACGTTCATGTTAGACATGGTTTATATTGCAAGGTGCTGAATTTTTTTTTTCTGGTTAGCTGGGAGGTGGAATAACTGTGAAATGCTGTTATAATGATGAGTGCAGAGGAAGCCTAGATGTGCCACCTCAAAGGTGTGGGAGAAGGGGCATCAGTATTTTTGTAGCTACATGAGGACAATTCCTTCCTGGGAGCTGGCTGTGTCAAGTAGTAATTGTGTTCTTTGTCTTCACTGTGAGGTTTATGAGCATCCTTGAAACAAATTTGGACGGTGTTTATTTTGTCTGTAAAATATTGCTAACTCAATGGCTATAGCAGATTGCTCATAAACTTGGATCACCCACAATCTGTTCAAAGACTGGTTTTCTTCTGCATGTTTCTGTTTATTTTATCTTACTCAGGGATGGAACTTCCCTTGCTAACATTGGTAGCAAAAGATCTTTTAATCTAATAGGTCCATACTCAATCCTTGAAATTTTTGTGTACTGCTTAAATTATTCACAGCAATATTCATGCAAAGTCTTTCACAACTATAAATGTTTGAGCTATTGTGATGTAGCAAGCACTGAATTTCTCCTCATTATTTTTCTATTTTTTCAAAGTGTGAGGAAAGCATTACCTTGTTTAAATACAAGAATTATGAGTTATCTTCTATAGGTCACTTCAGGACTATGTTACTTAAGAAATTGAAAATACACTATTTCGATATCTTTAAAACCTAGGAGGATTTTTTTGCAAGTATGTGTTGCTAAATGCCTTGGACATATATCACTTCAAATTATAGACTGCTAACTTGAATTCATACTGCTCACTTCCTTAAAGTGAGATTATGTTTTATTAATATGTATTTTATTTATGTAACAACTTCTGTGTAGACCTGATGACCTAATTGAAAAAAAGCTGTGTCTTTCATATCACCAACTTTATTGAAAGATCTGATCTATACTGAGAACCTCTGTTTCCCCTGTATTCTTTGACTGCCACAGTTACATAACACTGATGTTGGAAATTCTCATGTAAATATAATTTTCCTAAAGCATCAGAGATTCTCTTGCCATGAGTGACATTATGTAACTAAGTTACCTGTGTACTATTTAAAAGAATTTACACAAAGAGAGTGAAAAGAAAGGAAACTACCAGCAACAACAGCTTTAATAATTTTCTTCCTCTTTCTTGTTTTTGGGTTTTATCTTATGTCCTTTGAGTCTCATATTTTTAGACTCCTGCCTTGGCATAAAATAATGATTGGTAGGAACTTGGTAAAACTTGCTGTCATCTTCTCAGGAGTCTTCTTCTCATAAATTAGAAATTAACCTGGATCTCTGTTATTTTGGAATAGCATTAACAGTTTCTGACATTGTGTGTGTTACATATTTTAAATTACGTATTATTGTACAAATATACTGAAAGAGCTTCTCAGAATTGATTTCTCATGACATTCAATCAATATGACTCCAGTGCCCATCAGCCTGTTCTCTGATGACTCAGATCACAACTGAGCAGTAGACTATGAAATTCTTCAGCTAACTTGAGTAAGAATGTTTAAAGAATATCTCTGAAAGCTTAATACTGGGTTTGATTTTTGTTTGTTTTCTTAGTTTTATCACTGACTGTAAGCTCATTAAAATAGTTTTAACTTTAAACAATAAAGTCTCATTTACCAGAGACTATCCAGATTACTAAAGCAAAGACTGAACATAAATATCTGCAACATTAATCTTGTCATGGTTGTCTCAACACAGATGAGCCTGCAGGATCACACCAGATTTTCCAAGTATTGTGGTAATGGAAGATGTTTCATATCCTCTGCCTTTCTTGTAAGCAAGCATTTTATTCATCCCTCATAAGTCATTGTTAGGTGTAGCTGGACATAAATTGTAATGTTCTAGAGTAGAAATGAGTGCGTAGATAATTGTATGAGTTGTGCAGTACAGAGTGCAAATATGATGATAAGTGTAAAGGTTTAAATTAGCAAGAGAAAATCACCAAACTTTACGTGAATCCCAAGTTAATGTCCTACTAGAACTTCTAGTTCACACATTCTCAATTCTGTGTATGCCATGCATGATGTGTACAAGCTACTTATGACATTTTTCAAACTTTGAATATTGTGTGGTTTGGGCATTTAAACTCAATGCAAGGGATTGCTGAGGGGATAAATGTAGTATTCCCTGAAATGATTAGTAACTTCTGCTATTATTACAGAGTGTGTGAAAAATTGTTTGTTATAAACACAATTATAATTATTGTCCTGTATTATCATCATTATCAGCATTTTCTTTTCCCATATCCAGCTCAAACATCATAGATCTCTGTCCTCTAGGGTCTAAGTCGTCCCCTTTCAGACCCATATCATGGCTGAAGGTTTTAACTCCCCTTGTTCAGTCCACAAACTGATCTATTTTTGCAAATGTCAGCAGGGAAATATTTAATTATGGAACTAAATATATAGGGAGGAGGGGGAGGAAAAAAGTGAGTCTGTAGAAAACTTAGGAGACTTGGGCTGAAATGAGCTACAAATCACACCCAAAAGAGCCTTACATGGCAAAGAAGGTTTTGTGCAATCAAATTTGTAGCTAAGTTAGTATTTTGCCCTACAGTGAATAAGTATCTATCATGTCAATGCTTAAATAGCTGCATCATGATTGAATTTTTAATGGGTAATGCCTCTATTTTAAATCCCTTTGTTACCTGCACTGTATCAGTACCAAGATTTATTCTTATTTCACTTCTTTTTTTCTTATTCTGATCCTTTTTTCCTGAAGTGACTTCCTAATGCGTAAGGCATAATATTATATGTTGTGCTTTAAGTCATTAGACTGACAAGTTTCCATCAATGCACATCAGTAATTTGGAAAACCAATCTAAACTGCCATATAGGGAAACACATTCTGTGTTCATTAAGTTTAGTCCAGTTCAAACTTGGAGTACTACTTTATTTGTTTACTTGTATTTCCCAGCATGAGAAATGCAAAATTCAAATTCATATTGATATTTAGAATTGTCCATGGACCAATGTTCAGAAATAATAACTACTGGAATTTTTATTAGTTAAAACTAGTTTCATCTGCTAGACTTGGTATGATCTTATATTCAGCCTTCACAGCCAGCCAGGGTCAAATAGATTTCAGAGCTCCAGGCATCCCTAGACTCATAAAGATATGAGTGCATGGCTGATTTTATCCTGATTTTACTGCCAGATCATGTAGCTACTGCTCTCTGGGCTCTGGTTTCCACCTACCCAGGTAGGGGCTGCAAAAGGCTGGTTCAAAATAAGGAAGAGGGAGGGATAGACCAGAATTGGATTTGTCCCCCACACAATCTGACTTTCAGCAAGCTGAGTATCAGTGAGCCACAAATGCTGATATAGCATGGTAATAACTCCACTAAGGCTAAATTGGCCTGAAGAACTTACTGGTTTTTCAAGTCTAATAGTGCCTAATGACAAAAAGTCATTTTTCTACTTAAATTGCCTTGTATTACATTAGATGCATCCATAGAAACTTTGTCAGAGTTAAAGCTGTTGGATCAGATTGTTAATTTGTGCAGATATTGAGACAACTTTGCCTAAAGTGCACTTCTTACAGTACACTTACTTCTGACCAAAGAGTTTCTTCAATGTGGACATGTAATTGTAGTTTAACAGTAAGGTGTGTTAAAGCAGACGTAAAATGTTTAGTCTTGCACTTTAAATATCGGAAGCTATAAAAACATCCTTTCTGTGATGGCATGTGAAATGCAGCCATGTACTATTTTGTTGAAATTTTTCTCAAAACTTGCTGAATAGTTTTTGGTCGCCACAACTTGATTATGGTCAGCCAGAGAAAAAGGAAATATTTCTGTTAATTTTCTATCTCTTTCTCCCTGTTTTTGCCACTGAATAAGTGCCAACAAAATATGCTTTACTGGCTGGTATCTTAACAATCTGCAAACAGTTCCAGAGAAAGATTTCCATGATGTCAGTCAGAGTGATAATAATCTCAGTAACACATGCAGCTAGCTTGGAAGCTGATGATAAATTCTGAATGTTATGAGTCATGAAGTGATAATTATCACTTCTAATGAAGAGAATCTTCTAACATTTTGCTTGAGATGTGTAGATTAACATTCTTCTTTTGAGATCTGTGAATATTGTAGATCACTTATCTTCTTTGTTTTGCCAGCGATGAACTTCTTCCATAACATTAGTATTACTGGATTGTATTATCCAGTAACATTTGCAAACTTACTTGAAAAATTCAAAGCCTTTTCTGAACATGCTGAACATTTCTGACCATAGTATATCCTCTCAGTCTTCATCTGCCTGAAGCTGTGGGTGTGCACACTTTATTTCTACTTGTTATCTGCAAAGCAGCCTGCAAAACATTTGCATATGAAGGAACATGAGATTTTTAGTAACTACCAATGACCAAAATGTTTTGTTCATAAAGGAAGATAACTCTAAAGCATAGAATGTCAGAATGTCATAATGCAATCAAATTAATAGCAATACTCAAACTTCTGAGTTTGCTCACCACTTTCCTCCTTATCTGATGTACTGTGCTTTGGTTAGTCAGTACTCATGCACTAGTTTTAAGCCATTGCACAGTGATGAATACTGCTCACTAATTGTATACCATTCAATTTTTCAGGTAGGTTTTAAAAATGAACTTGCTGAAGAAAAATAGCAGGAAGTGAGATTAGAATATTTTTACCTCTTACTCTTTTTTTGTTATTAATGAGAGTTTTAAAAGTATTTCAGTACTTCTCTCTCATTGTTACCAAGGACTGCTCAATGCTTGAAGAGCTTTAGGATTCTGGCCATTACGTTCAAATTAGTTTATCTGACATGGTTATTTCTTGTTAAAGGATTTTCTACATTTAGTTTAGGCATATTTTTTATTGAGGACTCATGACTGTAAGCAATGAAACTTTTCTAAAAGCACCTGACTGACTACCATTAATTCCTCTCACTTCAGATAAAACAGCAGAGGGACCTTCAGAGATTAAATAAATGGCAGCTCTTTTCCTAGTGCTCTGCAACATGTGGCTGAACTGGGAAAATTTTACATTATGTAGAAAAATCTTCCTGCCTAATGTGTGCAATTCATGGCTGTCTGAAGGTTTTAATGTGAGGAATTGTTGCTAAAGCGTATCTTCATAACTTATCCTTGCACAGATGAATTGTGCAAAGTAAAAAGAACATGAATTTTTCAGCGAGGTCCTTTTGAAAGCAGCCTTTGCAGTTTTCCCTCAGCAGGAACATTTATAGGATCTTGATTATACTTGGGGAGAAATTTTTCAGTTCTAAAAGGCAGTAATTGAATTGCTGCCACAGGGCAAACCATTCCAGGCTTCCTGTGAGCGTTGATCTGGGAACAGCAGTCACAGTTTTCCAGCTGTACATTGTCCTGCAGAAAGGTTGGATTCAAGAGCGGGTGTTCCTGTGACAGGGGAAAATGCAGAAACCAGGTAGAAGGCAAGTAATTTAAATGACATGAAAACTGAGGAAATGTAGATCAGTGATATAGAAAAAAATAAAATTAGAAAAAAAAAATGCAAAGCCTAGACACATGCATTTATGATTGGTGATATGCTGTGTTGTTTCTTTGTATAACACAAAGAAAACAAATAAACAAGTCATTCTTTATATAGAATTTTCATGACTGATGACAGAAAAATCTGAGAGAAATGATAATGTGAATCAGGTGACTATTTGTGCTTTGTTATATTAGCTGAAGTTTTCCAGGGGAAATTCAGTGCAAGGTAACCATTTTTAAAACTACATGTATTCACTTTGGGTTTGCTTTCAGAAAAAAAATCAGAACGTTCATAAGAATTAATTGGGTGTTTAAAAGGGCATGTGGCATTACTATGAAATATTAAAAGGTAAAAAAGGTTCTGGAAAGTCTTTTTAGTAAGTCTTACATGACATTCAATACATGATGTTATTCCAGTGCTGAATAACTGTTTCACAAAGTTACCGATAGTAACCATTCTCTGTTTTTACTGAGGCAATCACCTTTTCACTCAGAAATATGAAAAGGAAATTAGTTTTAGCTTATAATAATGAAAAATAACTACTGTTGTCTTTTTTCCCTAAAACAATGCCCACAGTCTAATTTTTTCTTTAATTTCATGTATACATATCTATAATGGCAATAATGTAGAGTGTATGGCAATGTATGAATACATGTTTAACTGACTTTGAAATTCCTCTCCATTTTTTTTGCAATGAATCCACTTTTGCTCAGCAAGAGAGACTATGAAGAAATGTGAAACCTATAAAAAAAACAAGACTAAATTAATTAGAAGAATACAATAGATTCAGAGTTCCACTTATTCCCCACAGATATGTTCAAAACATAGGTGAAGTTTGGGAAAAACAAGCAAATTTGGCTTCACTAAAACAAGAAATGAAAATGTCTGTAGCCTAACAATTATTTGGTGAAAACTCCAAAGTGAACAGAAATACTTAGAAAAATTCAGTCTCGGTAATAAATTGGCTCCTACCAAATAAATAGGCCTGGGTTTGAGTTGAAGCATTTGTTCTCTGCTTTAGCCGCCTGAGATGGTGATTTGTTCACTTTTGTTTTCTAACCCGTCTCCAGAGTGAGACGGGAGCTTCCCAGAGAGTGAGTTTCCCGTCTGCTGTCAGCTCCCATGCCCATGTGTATCCACACTCAGGCAGAGTGTCTCTATTGCTGCCTGGGGGCAATGCCTTGAAGGCTTTGTGCTGCCCTGTGCACTCCTTGGGCTACGCTGGCTCACTGCAGGCAGAAATTTCCTGCTACACCAGCAGCTCTTAAAGCTCCTCTTGGTAGTGACCTTGAGCCCTTCGCAGTCCCCAGAAATGAGATCCAGGAAAAGTGAGATGAGACAGGGACTCTGCTGGGGTCCCACAGCACCTTAGCAGCCCTGGTGAGCAGCAGCTGTCAGAGAGTTTGTGCCTGGCTAGCTGAGGTTTAGTGAAGCTCATCTGAGCCATCAAATGTGGAGATGGCTTTATATTTTTATATCTACCTCCTATTCTTTGTATATGCTGAAGTTTTCCCTGTATAGTTCACAAATTATCTGTGTTATATGGAAATCCTTTTCAAAAGATCTTGGCTTAAAACGAAGTGCATTTTCATAAATTTGATAAATGTATAAAGCAATTGCTTGAGCGTGTAAAGCTTCCTCAGTCTTATGGCAGATACTGAATCTTACATTAACAAGCCCTAAGTCCCCTGGTAAACTGTTGTCTGATGAAACAGATAGCTCTGGTGTTTGGAGGCTGCAAAGGGCCTTAAAAGTAAAAACAATATTGACATTGACGAATAGATGAAATACTGGCCTTGCTGACTTAGTTGCTTTCAAGGTATTCTGCAGAGTTTTGCTGGAGTAGTTGCTAAACAAAACACACAGTAGGGTTATTGAAACAAGATATTATAAGAAGTTTCTAGGACGCGTTCAAAGGAAAGTGAAGTATTTTTGATGTTCTCACATTCTGTGAGATCCTTCAAAAAGCATGGTATAAGTGTGCTGTTATATATACAATTTATATACAATTTTGGTAAATGAACGAGCACGCATTTGTATCCAAGAATTAAAATGTACTGTTGATCTAATGCTTTAATTGCCTAATCAAGATATCACAGTCAGTTAACTTGGTGCAATTTAAACTGTATTTACACTTATGTAAATTATCTAATTATTCCTTGTTGTTATTAATGATACTACTGAAGTAGTTTTAAGCCAGCATCTTATTATCTACCCTTTTCTCTGGTGATGTGCTCACCCTCCTTATGTGCTGCTCCACTGAGTTCAGTTTTTGCCATCAGGAGTACAAAGTAGGGGATGAGGATTTTTTCCTTCCAGGCCTGATTTGTTAGGTTCTTTAATCCTTCCCTGTAGATGCTATGATTTCCTTTTAGGGAGAGAACCATGCAGCTACACACAGCTACACAGAATGCCACAGGAAAAAAAAACAAAAAAACCTCAAAAACAGCTAGTGTAACTAAAGCTTAGAAACACTGAATAAGCAGCAGCCAATTTCCCACCAGTAACTGTGGTATTAGAGCTAGGGCATACTGGACAATAATCATCAGCTCTTTAAGCAAGTTGCAGGTATGGTCTATGTTTCTTATGTATTTTACAGAGACAGCAAATCAAGATAGAATAAGTTCAAGACACAGCACAAGTCCCATGTCCTGATGTGTTTAATTTTTTTTATAAAAATTGAGTTCCATTGCTAGTAATTGGCCATGGCACACTGAGTGGTCCAGAGAACTTCAACCTAAATGAGTCCTTCAATCCTTATTTCCCTTGGAACTGAAATTTTCACTTGTGTAAAACTTACTTTAAAAAGTTGTCTGGTAATCTTAATAAATGAAGCACATCACCTTCATAGCAAGGGAAATCTCCTGTTAAGGGAGTCTCTTATCCTAGAGAGAATTTCCTCATGGCAACCTGGACATGTGTCAGTGAAAGAAAGCAGGTAGCATGTTGTATCCTTCTTTTGAACATCTCCAGCTGTTCTTTTGGAAATTGGGTTCTTTTTTCTGAGTTTTAAGTATTTCTCCTTTGGCTCCAAGCTGCAAATGAACCAAATTACAGGATGCACTGCTGAAATACAGTGTGCTCTTTACAGCAGCACTACAAGCCCAGCCCTACAGCAGAATGATAGTCTGGTATGAATAGAAGCCATATCCATATCAGAATATTGGCAGCTATTTTTATTTCACCTTTTAGTGATGTGGTATCTGCTGGTTTGGGTTTTATAGTGCTCCTGTATTCAGCTTTGCCCACTGTGTCATTAACTCTTCTGTTATTTTTCTGTTGCTCTTACTTCCTTTCAGATGCTTCCAAGAAAATATGAATGCAGAAACATTACTCTAGAAAGAATTCAGAGCGCCAGCTCTCAGGTAGCCTTAAAATTAAGCTAAACACATTTCTTGGTGTTTAAGTGCTGTCACAGTTTACATTCCAGAGTCTGATAAGCATCTACCACTCCAGATAATGATAAATAGATCGAAGAATATCTTAGGTAATAAAAAAATTTAGAAAATTTGGAAAATAATATTTTTTTCAATTTTTCAATAATTTCTAAAAAATTCACTACATGAGAACAGTTACAAAACTGGTACACGGGTCAATGGTGGCAGTTTCTCTGTTTGCTTGTCTGTGCTTTTGCCTGTACCTATTCCATTTGTTCCCTAATTGTTCTACTTGGGCCTAAGCTATGCCCTCACAAGAAGCAGAAAAGAAGCAAACCTTAGGTAATAAGTTATTCAAAACCAAACAAAACCTGAAAAAAAAGAGATATGTGGTTACAATATTTCCATGGGAAAAAATTATCACCTCTACAGTCCAAACTACAGCTAAATGCAAAAATACTTGTGTTTTTCCCAGGAAAGCCCTTTCTGGAGCTGCTATGGAGATGAGTAAGTTGATTTTTGGAAAGATACTGCTGCTTGTGTAATTCTGAGTAGCTGGAGGAGGTTATCTGTAGGCAGCACAGTACATCTCTTGAAATGTGACTCACACAATGAAAAGTTTTTCCAAGGAGAATATTTTCTGCCCTGATTTATTTTTGCATTGCACTTAGCTTGCTTACAACAGTAAATCTTCACATGACTGGTTTTCAACTGTGCAGAGGACACATAGATTTAAAAAAAAAAATTACAGTGAATGGCAGTAACTTTCCCACTCCTTTTGTTGCACCTTTTTGTAAAAAACAAAACCTTGGTCTGCTAAAGGTGGGAAACCTCACACCAGCACAAAACTGGGGACAAGTGTAAGTGGCACACAGTGTGTGAGCCACATTTCCAGTTCATTGAAAAGATGGTGATGAGGGGAAGATTCATGGAGTTCTGGTCAGGACCAGTGGAACTTCTTGGATCAGTCAAGATAATGACAGTCTACTGAATACTCAGTAAAAAGTGCTTTAAAATGAAAATAATATAATCTTTTGTTTTCCTATTCAGATATTACTTAAATTCAGGTATTTCTATTGTAGATTTAACGGGTAATTTTTTATATGTCGAGGAAATATCAAGGAAATATGAAATACAAAGGTTATGCTCTCTATTAAATCCATAATCTGCAGGGTTTTTTAACAGTAATATAGGTGTGACAATTGTGTTCAGAATTACAGCATTTTGTCCATCTTTAAGAATCAGTAAAATGCTGTAAAGCAGATATAACCCTTCCAGTTTTGAAATAGCTTTGCACTTTCTAAGAGCAAGAGGCCATGTCCATGGCAATGATTTATTTCTCACTTGATACTGGCTAGTCCATTAATCCTTTACTTATGACAGATATGAAAATATCACTAGGACAATACTGTGTGTTTATCCCAATAAAATGTATAGCCAGATGTACCAAGCCTTGTGTTTGAATCTGGTTTCATGTGGCTATGGGAACATGAAACAAGCCTAAAGCTCTGTTTTTCAGAGAGATTAGGAACAGTCCATGCCATCCTTACTCCTTGTACCCACAGGTTACTATATTACCATGAACTTTGTTGCCATGTAAAGTAAAAAATACTAGGCTATATCCTTTGTCTTTTGATGCTGCAAGACAGGCAGTTGTTTGGGTGAGGGAGAGCAGTGGAGGAGTATTCAAAATATGATGTATAGAAATGTATGGGCGTAGTCTGAGCCTAATCCCTTTGTCATTGTAAGAAAGCTGCCTGGAGCTTGGATCTACTAGTTAATATTCAATATAATATTTATTTATTTAATTAGTTAAACTTTAGGTCTTAGATGTTCATTTAACATTCAGTATGTCTTTCTCTTTCTTACCCTTAATGAGGCAACCTGCCAGACTAAAGAGAATGTGAAGAGCATTAGTGATCCTGCAGAACAGTTGTGACAACTGAGAGAGATAGGAAAAGACAGGTTGGTTCAATGTTTAAAACAAAGAGAGAAAAACATTACAAAGAAAAAAAAAGAAAAAACTCAATGTCTCCCTTTCTAAAGCTTGATTTATGTAGCAGCTCATT
Source organism: Zonotrichia leucophrys gambelii (assembly GCF_028769735.1). NCBI lineage: Eukaryota > Metazoa > Chordata > Aves > Passeriformes > Passerellidae > Zonotrichia > Zonotrichia leucophrys. Next base: position 18,051,013 of record NC_088173.1, on the reverse strand, counting down.
TATTTATTCTTTTTCTTGTTTTAAATAAAAAATGAAAAGCTGATCCTATATCCATGATAAAACATGGTGTTCTTGTTTGATTAATAGCTCACATTGATGTTAGAAGATGCCTAATTATGCATCAGTATTTGCCTCATTATGTAGAGGAACATCATCATAGCAGAGAGTCTGTGAACAGAGAATGGTTTCCTTTTTGATAATTAATTCTCATGCTTCAAAGTATGTAGCCAAAACAACTCTTTCACTGTAAGATTTCAATAGACCTAATTTTGGAAGCAAACTGTTTGTCTCAAATAATGAAATGGAGTAAACAAGGTACCTGACCTAATCTAAAAAACATTACTTGAATTGGTTGCTTTTCTTTGGCAGTAGGTTGTCAGAGAATTTCCATGAACTGCAGCTTTCTGAAAACCTCTTCAGCAATAATAACTCCATCTTCTTTCACTGTGCTCCTCGACATAGCAGTGAGTGCAAAGGTTATACAACTAACAGGGCTAACTTCTGCAGTTAAATGATTGAAACAGTTTTGAGAACTACAGTTGTAGCTTGGTAAAAACCAGAAACTTTTTCATTTCAAAGTATCAGAAGAAGAGTTGTATTTCCACTCTGGACAAAATTGCAAAAGGAAAAACTCTTGAAATAACAGCTACAAGAAGAAAATGTTTGGATGATGAAATGCATCAATTGAGAGAAGGAACTGGATACTTGCTACATCAATAAGTGCTCCTGGATCTTATAAAGGTCTGCATTCCAACTGTAAAAAAAAGTCTAGTATTGTCAGGTGCTTTGTTATAGGAAATAGAACTCAGGAGATGCAAAGGATAATTAGAAGTGTATGGCTCCATGCTTTTAGCATTTGCACTGCTAGGAATTTGAGGCTTCTTTCAGTAGGTCAGAGAAACCTCATTGAACATCTACATATTTCATCCTGTTGCACTATGCAGAGCACAGGTAAATTCATCACTTCATCGGAAAGATTTGGTACCTCAGAACTCCAGTTCCTCTGTCAGAGAGGGCATTTTTAAAAAGAAAAATATCACTACAAAAGTTGGAAGACAACTTTGCTATATTCTTGATATAATATCACATTTCAAAGATAAGAAATAAGATATTGCCCACGATCTCTTTTGTGTTGTGAAATCTGAGTTTCAAAGTATATTTCAAGGGCTTCTCTTATTTACATCAAAAGTCCTGTGCACTCAGGGAAAAAACCTCACTGAATTCTTGAGGAAAAGGACTCACTTCAGGATTTATTTGGGACCCGACCAGCCTGTGGTGGTTAGCACATAGAATGGGAAAGAGCTACAGAAGTACAGTGCTTTCAGTTAGTCAGGAGGTTATTCAGAGATTCTGTGAGTAGATGGCCATATTCCAATACCTTCAGATGAGTCAAGCCTAAGGTTTACAACACTTTAGAATGTCAGTAGAATTACTCTGGGAAATAAGTGTTCCATGTAGGGAGCTGTACCCGAATCTGATGTCATTTAAAAAGTAATTATGTGTGTTCTGTGACTCCTATTTCCAGTGCTCCCAAGAACCAGGGTTACTGTCCTCTGCAAATATAAGGCCAATACCATCCTCACAGTGGTGTTTTACCAGTTCTCCAATACAAACTGTCCTTGGCATTTGAGAGGTTAAAAAGTGTGTAATGAGAGAAAACTGTTCTCTGGAGACAGCACCTATTGCAAAAGTTAGTGATATATTTTGGAGGAAGAACTAAAAGTATGTCAAAGATAGTTTTAGGCAAAACAGAGAAAATGTCAGTCAAAATACAGGTCTCAAAATCTGCAAGGCTGTTTGCAGTGTTAAAAATACATTACAGAAGTGCTGCTTGACAGGTCATCATTTACGATTTTTAAGAATCAATATAGTCAGGATGCAAAATTGTGACTGTGAAAGAAAGAGGATAGCATGTGTGAGTAATGTGTTGATCTCAAGGAAAGTTTATCTTTCATGGATTCACTTCCAAATAACCTTCTAATTGGCTTTGCAGCCTGGAAGAAACCTCACAATAAACTTCCCTTGGGGACGAGTTACTGTATAAATACCTCTGTAGTAAACAGACCTGTTAAAAACAATCAAATTTTAATGCAGCAAGGTCACTCTTTTGACAGGTCTGTGCTACATAATTGTGTTCAGAGAATGACCTATATGAAGAAATTCTTCCCAGTTTGGTTGAAGTTCATTCCACCAGACATGCTGCTCTTGTGGTAAAGCAATGCCAGGGAGCAAAATGTTCTGCAAATGAAAGAGCCTGCTATCAGCTGTAGGAAAGACATGCTGCCACACTACAGTGTCGCTGAAAGTTTGGAGAGCTACCTCATACAATTGGCAGTTGGAATGAACAGAATAAAAAAATCTTCCATTGTTTTCTTATAAGGAAGGAAAACTTGGAGCTGTGTCAGTACTACTAACCAGCTATCAAGCCAGCCCTAGATGCTTAGGAGGCAGTTTGATGCACTGTGCTTCATTACTGCAACCTTTAAAATGAAATGTTTGTTTTCCTGTTCAAAAACCTGAATGAAAAGGTACTTCAAGAGTTTAATGATGCTTCCATGACATCCATGTAAGTAGTCACCGCAGCTCATATCGGTTCAGTTACTTGAACACTCATCTTGTTGACAAAGACACTTCTCTGCTGGTGACAGAATGACTGGTAAGTCACAATTATCTGGGCTCAGGGAAGTGGAACAAAGGAGTACCAGGATCTTTGAATGTCTCTATCATTGGAGAAGTCTCAGCAAATCCAGCTTGTCTCACAGATTCTGCAGTCCCCATCACTCCTTTCATGACTATATGAAAGCCCATGTGCAACAAAACAGATTTGCTCAGAGAAGTTTACCCTAAGTCTATCCTGAATGAAATCAAGCTGTATTCATGTGCTCTGTTCAGCCTCTTGCTCTTAGCAATGCTGACCTTTCCAGGTTGTAGCAAAAGAATGTGCATTTACTATGTAGTTTGGAGATTCTTTCAACTTTAACAGGCTGTAGTTGAAATTGAACATCAAAATGAGGATGCTGTCTGGGAGTTCATAGTCATTGAAGTGCAAGGAATGAACAGAACAATTGCACATTCAGGATACTCTCCACAGCCTTGCAGTATATCATGCAAGGACTTTGAGTCATTATTAACGTCAGAAAAAGAAACTGCACTTTATCTTGACTCATTATTAATATGAGAAAAAAGAGATTGCATTTTAGCTTGACTCAAGCCAGTTAACCCAAACATCACAGCCAAAACAAGTTTCTGAGTGTCAATAGTCTCTGTAAGCAGTGCTACTTCCAGATCAGCAATAAATACATGGTGATCTCAAGTGATCATAGGTGTGCAAAACTGTTTGGAAGGAGCGGGCAAAGCCTTTCCCAAAGGCCACAGCTTTGGAAAGAACGGGTTATCTAGGGCTAAAATAAGATGGCTCTTAGAATATTGCTATTAAGTAGATATTAATTTTTCTTTTATTTATCAGTCTTTATCAGAACTTGCCATACCAAATAGTTTCCACACTACCTGTCTGCTTCTGGAACTTCTTGTTTTCTGGAATGGCTATGGATCAGATGCTAAAATCTGTTCAGCAGAAAACTTGCCCATCCTTCCTCCAGATTTCCTTAGTCAGGACTAATTGGCAGAACAGCTTAGGTAAATACTGAGATCAGGGTTAGTCACTGATACCTGCAGGATGAGACAGTGTGCCCTCAGCAAATATGTGTATGATACAAAAACAGAGAGAGGAATTTACACAATAAATAGGAAGCTCAAGGATCAGCCAAAAGAAATCTAATTAAGTTCAACAAGGAGCGATAGATTCTGCAGCCAGGTGAATAACTCCATGTACCAGTAAAAATGCAAACTGGCTAGCTAGTGTGATGTAAGCACCTGCAGAGGTCATAGTGGGTACCAAGTGAATAGGAGAATGTGTTCACCTTGTATCACCAGGAAGGCAAACTGGATTGGGCTATGCTAGGATGGGAGTAATCAGATAAAATTAAATTATGCTTTTTACACCGTTGGTTCTGCACAGAGCTGTAATTCTGCATCCAATTCTGGGCTCTGCAATTCAAGAAGGACTACAGCTGAAGTCAGCTTAGCTGAGGACTGGCAGGACTGTCATGGGCCAAAAGTATGTGATCTTTGAGAAGAGGCTGACAAACCTGGGCTTGTTTAGTCTGGCAAAGCGGTAGCTAAATGGTGACCTAACATCTGCCCACAGTAACTTGAAAGGGAATTGCAGAGATGGAAAAACTAAATTCCTCCTGATACTGGCAGATGGCATGAGGCAATTATCCCAGGATGCAGCTTGGAAGATTCAGTTTGGACTTTATAAAATAGACTTATTCACAAGAGCAGTAGTGCAGCAATGGATTAGTTTACCCAGAGTTATAACCAGGGGACTTGTCCTTCTTGTAGACTTTGACTTGGCTATGAAAAGTGGCAGCTGACCTGGTATAGACTATGCAATCATTCAGTGTTTAACCAGCACTTCCAATCAACCTTCTGCAAATAAGAAACTTAGAGCGAAACTAGAAGAGAGGAATATGATGTTCTGAAATTCATAGGCTCACCTTGTATTCTGTATTCAGACTGATTGTTTTTATGGTAACAGACATGCAGGCAGTGAAAGTAAAAAGAATGGCAATGCACTGGAGAGGGCTCTTTTGTCAATTGCATCAGAAAACAAGGAATAACTGAATAACTATAGGCCACTCAGTTTCCTTTATGTATTTTCTATCAAGCTTAAGTCAGTCATCAAAAGATTAAGCTGTTCTGGGAAAAAAGATATGCTCAAGGCTTCAGGAAACAAAAGGAGGATATCCTCACTAATTTTACCTGGGAAGATAATCCCATCTTGCAGGAAGGAACATAATAAAGTGATGGAGTTCTTCTCACTATGAGAGCCATGGAGGGTGCATGAGTGTACTTGCAGGTTTGTCTGTGCATATTGGCACAAAGCTCTTTGTTGCTGTCCAGAGAGTAAAAAAGATAGAGAAAAATCTTCTTGAGGTGGCCTCAAAGAAGCTGCCTTGTGTATGTTGCAAGGCAAAATAGCCATTTTACTGCTTTAGTTTTCACCCAGAGAAATGGTGGTTTGTGTATTGCTTTACTGAGCTAAGGCCACAGACTACTATAATTTTGGCCACATTGCTTCCTCCCATATTCCTATGGTGTGATAACAGGAGAGGCCAATATACTTTTTCTATTACTGTAAGGGGTTTTTTTGGACTATTTTCATATGGTTCATGTTGGGAATTCCAGAGCATGGAATTACATACCTCTCAGTCAATTCAGGTTAGAAATAAACAGATTTAGTTAAAATTGTTTATCCAGGCATGTAGCAGACTCTGTTGCTGCTCTTCAATATTTGATAATTTGCTGGTCAGTGATCCTTAACAGAAATTACTAGTACTTTTTGTACTAGCAGAAATTTGAGGTGCTACGGATATGAAGAAGGGCTCTGTTACAGGCAAAGATTTGGGGTGGACTTGCCTGGCTGGACTGGAGTGGAGCTTAACAAAATACTTTATTTTCTTTGTATTTTCCTTCCTTTTTCATGGTCCATACTGTAGTCAAGCACATCCTGAAGACCAGCTCTATCTTTCATGTAATCTTTTAAGTCTCCCTGACTCATTCTCAATAACCCTGGATGAACATTTCTTATCACACGGTAACATGGGTACTAATGTGATAATGAAATACTCTCTGTATGCATCCCAACATGAGAGAACAGTTTCAGTTCTGCTTTTTACTACAACATGATTTTTTTACCTGACAAAGACAGAACCCTGGTTTCCAATTTATTTCTGGCCACCAAATTAAGTAAATAGGTATTCTGCTTGAGTAGATCTTTAATTATTATGACTAAGCAATTGTGTCTCTGCTATTATTTTAGAAAAACTTCTCCAGACTTTAAATGAAGACAGAGGAGGCCCATGCAGAGCAATTACAATGGAGAATTTGTTTACAGGCTGCCACTAGAAGAGACATAATGCTTCCCTTTATCATCACTTGTCAGAGCGGTGACAGCCTGTAAAGAGCCTGCCCATGCATTATTCTTTATTTGTCACCCTTGTGCCAGCTCTTGCCCTAGCAGGTGCCTGGCATGTGTCAAACTTACGTTTCAGGGATTCATCTGATCAGCACTGGAAAGAAAAGTATGATCTATTTTCTTTTCAATTACAAATTAGATATTTGCTCCCATATCTAATGGAAGGGTCTTTGGCTTCTTTGTATGCAAAAAGTACCATTTATAACTTCCTGTAGAATTTAAATGCTGACTTCTCTCTTATGCCCAATTCTGAAAGTGGAATTTATGTAATTCTACTGAACATAAACTAAACCATCCTACCTCCCTGTTGTATTGTCCTGGCAAATCTGTTCAAATCTGATTACCTTTGGTGATGAATGGGCAGAATGTGCTGTGCTCTGGGCATTTAAATGTCTTTTTATTACAGGTTGCTTTCTATTTTACACACTGCATTATAATTTTTTTTAAATAATTTCTCTAGAATTACAGTTTTGTGCTAACATTGATTCATGCATGCACTTGTCTACTTGAGTTTGCTTAGTTGTAAATGTGTATGTGTAACATACAGGGTTTGTGTGTGAGATGCTTCTTCTGCAGGCAGTATTAGCAATGAAATAGTTGGGATCTGTGAGAAAATGCAGTTGTACTATAGGAAATAAATATTTGGTGTTCTCTTCTGTGAGGGAAATTTATTGTGGAAAGGGGAAGATTATTCTAATAGGTTTGTCAAAAAAGATTTAAAAAATCTAAATTTGTTAGTAATCACAAACACTGATATTATTTTTTAATCAAAATTAGTTTCTAAATGAAATATATATTTTTAGTATTTATATTTATATTAGAAAATAGTACAGTTTTTTTTTAAACTACTATGTTCTGCTGTCTCTGGCTGTTACTCTGTGTTTATTTTTGCTTTTGGGGATTGGTAAAATTTGAAACAGATAGTGCCTCAAGACATTGCAGGACAAATTAGAGTATGAGATCACTTTTGTAATGATTTAAGTTTAAAAGATCAGTAGTTATGGATCCAAAAGGGAATTTGTTTCCTTCACCTTAAGGTATTTTCATTCTCACAACCATATTGGAGTTGGACATTGAACTTAAACACTTTGTGATGTTTTTATAGTTATTTTAGTTATTGAGAATTTTTTCCCAAATAAATTCCCAAACCACCCTCCTTGCCATATCTCAAAACTAAAGATGCAGTAGGTGTTCTTGCAGGCCTCTATTTGAATCTGTCATGACTTACTGTTAGGATATTACTAACATGTAACTGGTCTATAAAATGCAGATACCTTATGTCTCTCTAGTAATCCATATACTTTGGTTTGTATGTAGACCTGGTCTTTTAATGTCACTTGCCTAACTAAGCTCTATAAAATTCACAAGCCATTACTTTTGTTTTTTTCCTTACTCCTTCCAGATATGTCTAAATGAGGAGGCATTTAGAATTCTGTATAAAAAAGATGTGCAAATTTTATTTGTGTGTTTCTGCTTTTTTTCTACCCATTCCTTAGCAACAAGGAGAAGATGATAAAATTATTCAGTCATTGGACTAATTAAATAGATGACAATAATTTTGGGATATGTAATTCTGGCATCAAAAGATGTACTGGATGTTTTGATGCAGTTCTTCACAAATCAGGTGATATGCTGTCTAAAATGCATGAAGAGCTACCTGAGAGAGAGGGAGGAAGGTGGTGCAGAGCTTTTGTTTGTTCCATAGAATTGCAGCCAAAGGAAAAAAAATTAAAATTTGAGAGACCTTCTTCCTGAGTTTGCAAGGAATCTAAAGCAATGAAAGAACGGTATGAACTACCATCAATTTAATAAATTTCAAGCTCCAATACAACTAATGACAATCAAATCATATTATTCAACTCTATTGTTATTTAGCAATTGATATAAGAACAGAAAAGAATGTATCATAATTTGATAGTTTACATCATCTGTCCCTGAAGTGTTTTCTTGAGAGGATAGGCACTCAGCTTCCAGAATTTGCTCGCTGAAGGATTTGGAAGGAATGAAATTAATTCCTTTGCATGAGACTGAATTTCAGTGAATTAATTTGGCTCAAGACAAGTGATAACAATCAGGATGCATTAAAAGGGTGCATTTGTATTAGTTCATTTAAACAGCAGTGGTGGCCATGTTCAAACTGCCTGCTGTGAGGGCAGTAACCATTGTGACACCCAGCTAGTGAAGGCCAACTTGTGTGCCTGCAGGCACCAGAGAACCTACCAACACCACAAACAAGTTAGATTGTCCAAGGCTCCTGCTTCTCTCCATCAGAGCATTTAGGTGCTTTCTTGGTAGCTGCCTTCACCTTCAAAGAGGGGAACTGCCCAAAAACAGGAAGGAGTAAAGCAATTGTGTCTGACACGTAATGAAATTCAGAGCTGTGTAGCAGCTGCACAACTCCTCGATCAACCAGAGTCTCACCAGTGAACCCATCTCTGAGGGTAGGCAGGTGATGATGGGGAATTTGTGCCATGGCCAAGGCATTTAGCAGCTGCTTCCAGAGTTGGAGAGGTGAGTTCTGGCTGAGCAACCCAGTTCTTTTTTAGTGCTTGTCTTAACAATGTGCAGCAGTGTGGCCTTGCTCTTGGTGCTGGGTGCCTATGCACCATTCAGTGCAAACAAACTGAAGACCTGTGGATGGAAAAGGAGAAAGGTTAGGTGACCTTCGAGAACTGCAGGAAATTTCTGGTGTCTGAGGACTAACAGAACCTATGGTACCTAACTGATTAGATTTGATTTAGTTTGGAAATATGTAATAACCTGTCACTTTGGAGCTTTTTCATTTTTCATGGCTATTAGATGATACAATTTACAATATAGAAAAAAATCCAGACTGACAGCCCTAACAGACTTTCTTATATTACCTGCAAGGTCTTTGTATCTTTGTTTTTAAGGTCTATTTCCCTTCTTCTATATTTCTGTGCTATGGGAATAGTCTCAATGGAGCTCATAAAAACAGAAAAACAGTTCAATAAATACACACTTTAAACAGTTTTGCCTGTGGGCACAAAATGATCCAGGGCTTGAATAAACCTCAGTTCAGTCACAAAACTGAATTGTAGCTGCTAGCTAAAGTGAGTCAGAGTAGCACACAGGCCTTGTCCTGTGAATATGATTGGTCATACAAAACCCACCTCTCAAGACACAGAACATCTCTTGGCATTGTTACTGTTGGGATTTTATTGAGTGCAAATAGTGAAGTGGGATAGAAAAAGAGATAATTCTTTTCTTCTTATTTAGGAATTTAAATGGGTATTCTACAGTCAGACACAGAGCAGAAGACAAAAACTTTCTTTAATAAATATAGACTATATATATCTGAATGTCATTATTTTTGTTATTGTCTCAGAATTGGCTTTCCTCACTTGACCTAATACTGCTCCTTGGCAGTACAATGAGCACAAACCTCTCTCTTGACTCGGGATATCTCCAAAACGTTGTGTTTCTCCTCCCAGAAGCCCCAGCCTGTTCTGTAGTCATTGCAGTGGGATGTTCCCAGTCCCTCTTCTGTGCCAGTGTGCATCAGGACTCCTCAGTATAAAGGACCATCATGTGTAGTACTCTTCCACTAAGCACACATCAGTGTTCTGCTTCTTCCTTATCTGCAGATAGCTTTGGAAAGTTGTATGTGTTTGTCAGCTAGGAAAAAAGCAAGATGAAAATAAACATGTGGAGGGAGCTCTATTTCACTGGAGCTTAATTTTATTTTTGCACAAGATTCTGTATTGTCTGTGCTGTGACTTACTTGCTCATTGCCTTAAATTTGTATGTCTGCATTATATACTCCAGGATACTCCTAAATGGAAATTCTTTAGGCTAGTCCACAGCAAACTTGTTGCAATTTGTAATGGTGTAAGAACAGGAACAAGGCCTGTGCTGTCCATAAAAGTCCAAAAAATTAGTAGCTGATATCAGAAACAAGTATAACTTGACAAAGCCATTTCCATGAGACTTAGCTTGCAATCCTTAGCATCACTAAATGTAGCTTGTCAACTGTTTTAATTATTAGAGACTAAGCTTTTCTGTCCCTTTTCCCCTGATGAATGAAATTATCGTATTTTTCCAAAGTAATGAGTGGCAAGCTGAGGTGTTATAGCAAAGACAAAAGATCAGAATTTGTGTTTTAGATGTATTTAGGAAGAGGCAAAACTGCAGGGTGTTTTTTGTTGTTGGGGTTTTTTTATGATTCTTAGTGTGCATTTCTTGTCAGAAGAAAAAATATTCCCAAAGATGATGTTTAGCGATACAAACAGAACCAGATTTTGCAGATCAGAGAACCTATCAACTACTCTGCATTTCAGCCTAATTTTATTATGAAGTCAGCTGTCTGTGTGCTTCATGCTGGTATCTAACTATTAAGCTTTTTCTTCATGTCTGTTTCCCTTCCCATTACAAAAACAACCTCATTGTGCTAGTTTTATTTTTTAAATTTATTTCTGTGCATAGTTCTTCACAATAAGTTGATATAGGAAACTTATAAATGAAAACTTGGAAATGTCACTGTTTATAAAATGACACGCCAGAATGTTTATGTGGCCCTGGGCTGCAGGAGCAGGAGAATGGATGAATATCCTGCAGCTGTTTTGGCCATTATACTGTGGATGGCAGGTTGCCAGCAACAACTGTGGCACAGAGTCAGTGCCTTCCTCTGTGTGATAAAAGAGAGAATATTTGCACTTTCTGAACCATCTCAGGAGGATTTATGGCAGAGTTTGGAGGACTTGAAGTGACTAAAGATGGAAGTAGATAAGCAGCTTGCAGGTTTTACACCAACCTGTCCTCCTGTTGGCTCCTCCAGGCCTGGCAGTGCTGATGGTTTCTTTGCCCTTCTTTCCAGAACATTTGAAAGAGAAGCTGGAGGAATACATGGTCCGCTTTGCCAAGGTGAGGATCGTGCGCACCAAGAAGCGGGAAGGGCTCATTCGGACCAGGCTGCTGGGAGCCTCGCTGGCCAGAGGAGAGGTCCTGACATTCCTGGACTCCCACTGTGAGGTCAACGTGAACTGGCTGCCACCCTTGCTCAGTAAGTGCATGAGCATTCATCAGGCATTAAAATCAGAGTATAGAACCAGTAACTGAAGCTGTGTCCCACAGTAAGCTAGACATACACTGTGTCAAAGTGTTTGGAGTTCTGCTGAAGTTCTGATCTATCTCAAGTGTCAGTGTGAGACAGAGCTCCAAGAAACGTGAGCGGCTGCATTTTGTTCCTTGAGACTAAAGAATTTGTAAAATCTCTAAGTAATGCTTCAGCATATAATAGTTACAATTTATTTTATTCTTACTACTACTAAATACACTGCTATATCTAGTATAATGTCATGTCCTTGCTAAAGAACTGAAAGGGTTTTTTATGCAGGTATTGTACTCCTTCCTAGTTTTCCACATTGCATTAAAACAGTTTTTGCTGTAAATATATCCGAGGCCTCAGTGTTAATTCCAATAGCAATAGCATTCGCAACAGGAAGCTCAGAAAGAATGATTTGCTATTGACTATTTTGCTGGATTCCAGCTGCAGCCAGCAAAGCTCCATTAGTTAAGGGAATGGAAGGAATCAATTGTTGTAGTCTAAGATTTCACTTCTGGAAACCATGTTCTCTTTTCTATACAGCACATATACATGCAAAGTATATATGCTTTGCTAAGTGAGTGCTTTTTGCTACCATAACCAAAGAAAATTTCTGAGTTGCCTAATAAAGAAATTTGTATTCATTTAAAAAGTCTGCTGTAAGTACACAGAAGGTTATGGTTTTGCTAATTAATGGTTATTGTTCCTTGAATTCTGATGTTGGGACTCTTGGGCCACACAGTAAGCTGATAAAGCATTTGCAGCAACATGTGCATTCTTCTAATAAGCTATCAGTGGAGACCAAGAAAAATACTATTAACTAGTTTGTCTTCAGATCAGTAATAAGATAATGCACAAAATTCCAAATTTTTATCCTTCTTAGTTTTCATATCAAATCATGCATACAGTTGTTCCCCTTGTTATCTCCTTGCCCTCAAACACATCTGCATTTTAAAAATAACCTCCATGTCTTCATGTAAAGCAGAAATATCATAAAGGAGCAATCCAAGTTGAGGCCGGTTCCCCTTGTTCTATCACACAAGATAGTCGGTTTCTTCTCCTACAACTAGGAGAAGAAACCAACCCCACATCACCACAACCTACTTTCAGGCAGTTGTAGAGAGGGATAAGGTCTTCCATTAACCTCTTTTTCTCCAGGGTAAATCACTCCAGGTCCCTCAGTTGCTCCTCATAGGACTTGTGCTCCAGACCCTTCACCAACTCCATTATCCTTGTGTGAACTCTCTCCAGCCCCTCAATGTCCTTCCTGTGTTGAGGGGTCCAGAACTGGACACACGACTTGATGTGCAGCCTCACAAGTGCCAAGGACAGAGGGACAATCCCTGCCTGGCCACACTATTGCTGATACAGGCCAGGACACCATTGCCTTTTTGGCCATCTGGGCACAGCTGGCTCATGTTCAGCCACTGTCAGCCAGCAGCTCCAGGCCAGGCCCTTTTCCTCTGGGCAGCTTCCCAGATGTGCATCTGTAGGCCTGTAGCACTGCATGGGGTTGTTATGACCCAAGGGCCTCAATTCTTGATTCAGCCTGTCCAGATCCCTCTGAAGAGCCTATCGCCCTCCAGCAGATTGACAATACTGTCCAACTTGGTGTCATCTGCAACCTGACTGAGGGTGCACTTCATCCCCTCGTCTAGATCATCCAGAAAGATGTTAGAAAGTACTGGCCCCAGTACCGATTTTGTGGGGAACAACACCTCCAATCTTCCACCAACTGGATTTAACTTCATTCACCACAACTCTCTGGGCTGGCCATCCAGCCACTTTTTTATCCAGTCAAGGGTGCACCTTTCTAAGCTGCCAGCTTCTCCAGGAGAATGCTCTGAGAGACAGTATCAAAGGCTTTACTGAAGCCCAGGTAGACAATATCCCCACATCCACTAGGCAGGTTACCTGCTTATAGAAGATCATATTAGTCAGGCAGGACCAGACTTTCATAAACCCATCCTGGCTGGGCCTTATCCCCTAGCCTATGTGGTCTTCCATGAGATAATCTGTTCCATACATTTAGCCATATTTCACCATGTAAAAACCAAAGAAGAAATAGATTGGCATCAAAGGATTCACAATTGCAGCCAGGTTGCAGTTGATATTGAACCCTCAGCCTCAAACCAGAAAACTGGAAATGTGAGAGCAACTGCATCAGTGCCCCTCTGTTGTCAAGAGGAATGAAATGTTTCTCATTCCACATATAGTAGAATACCTGTAGACAACCAACCAGCCAGAGCACCTAGAAATGAGTCTTGAGGAATACTGAAGCCCAGAATCAAATCTGTTTTATTTTGAAAGAAAAAGTAGAGCATTACATAAAGGACAAATAGAAAATGAACACACATCTAATATATTTTCCCTGTGCCCTGTTTTTCTAAAGGAATGAGAGAATTTTTTTTATACACTTGAGATGGCTTATATTTACTATACTGAAATCAGATGACACCTGGCTGCTAATAATAGTATAGTAAATGTATGTTTTCAAGTGTTTATCTGAAGTCATATTTTGTGATTCACTCAGCACTGCATGTGACTGAAAGTCATTCAGGGAAACCACAACAGAGGACATGTTGAGTGTTTATTGCTTTGAAGCTGCCCTGTTTTAGCTCTGACTGAATCTGGCATGTGTAGTGAAAAATCCTCAGCAAGTACATAGTTCAGCCCTGCTCTGGACTGGCTGTCTTTGCTGAGAGGAGCAGTGGTTTCCACTGTTCCAAACCAGGTTTTGTTCCAAATGAGACCTTGAAAGTTAGAGGTTGGGGAAGGGGGTGAGGAACCAAGAGCAATCACTTAAAGATGGTTCTCAGAGCTATTTAAGTATCTAACTTACATATTCAGAATGAACTATCAGCTTTTAGGCCAAAAAAAGACTGAGTTATTTCAGTACTTTTAGGGTATCTGAATGGCTTTGCGGAGCTGAGCCACAGTTGTTTTCAGTTACAGTTACTTTTGGTGTACACAACTGCAAACACCCTGGTTTTATCAAAAGACAAGATTTTCCTGTGGTTCCTTCTCTCTAAAATATTTTGAAGGCTGAGAGGTAAGTTCTGCAGAAATACACAACAGCAGGTAAGCATCATCATACTTGCAGAATTCTTGAGAGAGTTGCAGAAACGAAGACTGGGATTGAACTTGAGCATTGCTCAAAAAAAATCTCCCCCTGGCTATCTACATGTGACTGGGAGATTTCAAATCCTTCAGTGTATTTAAAGATAGCAGCTTTTAAAGATGAAGAGAAGGATGGTAAAGCATTAAGAGTCTACCTTTGACCTGCTTCAGAAAAATCAATCCCATTTAGTTTCTCTACTCCAACCAATTTAGAAGGGGGGATCAGAGACAGATTGTTATAAGCCCTATAACTATTAGGAGGGCCATCACAGGAAAGAGATTATGTAAAAGTGACTTTATATAATGATCACAGATAACACTGTACAGTGTGCCAGTGAGTGTAATTATATTTGGCAGTAGCAACAGTAATGCAGCCATTATCTCTGTGATGAGTTTCCTAGAATTTTGTGAGATCCTGTGCTTTAAATTTATTTCACTATTAAAGAATAAGGATGTTAAGAACAGGCTCAACTTCCAGTCACAGTAATTTCTCACTAGAAGCATTGATCCTTGATTTCTAAACTTAAACTTCTGAGAATAAATATAAAGACCCTGATGTTTTGTGAAAATAATCTTTGTTTCTTAGTTCCAGTCCTGCAGAAGCATGGAAGCAGAATCTGTGTTATTAATCATTATACCAATATTACCTGCCTTCCTAGCTAAGTGTTCAATCCACACTCAGCCCTCTGATTATTTTTAGGGTATTATCAAGCATCAGTGAAATCTAAACAACAAAATCAAAAAACAAAACCCAAATTTTTCATATAGGCCCTAAAATGTACTAAATAATATAAAGGATCTAAGCTGCCGTTCAGAGAAAAAGCTTTGTACTTGGAATGTTAAGGTTTTAGGGGTTTTTTGAGGGTTCATAGGTAATTTTTTACAGTCCTTTCATGTCAACACTGCTATAGGTTTTCTCTGTACTTCCTCATTTCAAACCATTATTCCTCTGCCTAGTTCTTGATGTTGGCCTGTCTTCTTTACTTGTCTTTCTTTTCAGAGGAGCTCTATAGGATTAAGCAATAGGATTCACCAAAGCAGACTCAGGCCGAGCTGAGCTTATGCTAGGAATGGGAATTTGATTTAGTCTCACAGTTCTAATTTTTTTTTTAAAGCAAAACTAAAGTCCTTTCTTTAGAAAGCAGGTAAGAATAATACTGTGGAGCCTTCTTTAGAACTCAAAGATTGGTGCAAAAAAAAAGGATGCAAGCTCTGTTTTTCTCTTTGTGTTGGAGTTTCCCTTTAATTTGGACCATTTGATTTCAAAGCTGATGCACTCTGCAGGCCACAGGAACAGTGACTGAATGGTTGCAGGGGCTGAAATTCACATTTAGGAATAAATCTCTCTCTCAGGGGGTTCCCAAACAGACTCCTTACAGATGAGGGAGTATTTTTACCATTTGCTTGCTGGCCTGCTCCATAGCTGACAGACTGGGGACAGCTTGGCATAGCAATGAGAGAGAGATGCAGATGACTGGACTCCTATGGGTCTCACAGGGATGTGCTTCCTTTTAAGGAACCATAAATACTTCTAATTGTTCCCCAACTGCATTAATTCTACTTTAAAGAAAGGTTTGATACAGATTGGAAAGATTAAATTATTGGGAGACCACAGGGCACAAAGCAAGCAATCTTCAAACATCAGAAACCTGTGGGATTCACTTTGCAGTAATATGATAGATGGCTTGACTAGACATGCCGTTTCCTATTTTCTACTTTCATTTTTCAGACCAGATTGCTCTTAACCACAAAACCATCGTGTGTCCCATGATCGATGTCATTGACCACAACCACTTTGGCTACGAGGCGCAGGCGGGGGATGCCATGCGAGGAGCTTTTGACTGGGAAATGTACTACAAGAGAATCCCGATTCCTCCAGAGCTCCAGAGAGCTGATCCCAGCGACCCCTTTGAGTAAGTAGCGATAAAGGGGAGAGTGGGAACATGAAGAAGGGCAAGCAAAAAGTGTAACTGTAGCAGAATCCAAGCCCAGGCGTTTCCATGTAGGCCACTTTCTGCTAATGAAAGGTAATAGAAGAAAACACCTGAAAACTAGGAAAAAGATCAAGGCAACGATTTGTAGAATTCACAAGCTGTGCATGGAAACACAACTTGACTCAGTGACTGTACATAACAGACAGGCACATACTTGTAGTTAAGTACTGGCATCAGAGAAGTGATTGCAATGGCAGGAATTCTGTTTATTTCACAGAAATTTTATTTAATGTTTTATTTGCTGGCGATTGATGCAATATATGCACCCGCAGTTGAGTCCACGTTACACCAGCAGGTGCTTTGTTTATAACTGGTGATATGGCTGCTGTATATGCAGTGCTGCAACTTAAACACAGAGCTGTCAAACCCGAACACTGTCAAGATGATTTGTAAATAGTTTTAGATAAGACAGCCTCTGATCCCAGTATTGTAGAGATCAGCTCATTCACAGAAGTTATCTTCTTTCTTTTCACAAAGGTACATCCTTTTTTCTTATCTCCTCTTATAATTATTCTCATGTAAGGCTCAGCTTGGATTAATCCTTATCAAAAGAGAAAGGACAGACAGACAGACATGGTTCTAATGTGGGAAAGTCCCCAGGTCTCACACAGGCACAACCTAGCAGAGCTGCCATTAGGGCAGGCTCTGACCTTCATTAGCCCTGGCTGAGCCTCCCCACTGTAGGTTATGGCAGTTTGAAACCTCAGCGTTCTCCCCTTCCCAAAGCAAAACGTGGAAACAATAGCAACAGAAGAACTCTGACCCTAATATCCAGGGAATGACCAGCAGGGAGGAGTAGGTAACTGTGATATTTGTGGGCTCATTTTCATTTTTCTACTTGTTCCTTTTTGCTTATCTCCATCCAGGCCCTTCGGTCTTCATCTTGCATTAGCATAAGTGCCAGTGAAGTACTTGACATCAGGTGCCAATGTGACCACTTGTCACTGATCGGGTGGGAGATTCAGGCAAGCCCTGCTTTCGTCTCAGATTTTTGACAGCAGTTTAAACTTAGTATGGCCCACACCTAAAATCGCTTCAGCCTGCAAGTTCTCAGGACAGCAGATCAGGTTTATTATAAAATGAGTTATTCATTTAATAGATAGGCAACCACAGTCAAAAAGGCCTTGAAGAGAGCTACTTATTACACAGTATAAAACAAAGAGAACTAGTAGATTACATAAAACAGTGCACAATATCGAGGTACCTATATTTAAGCCGGCAAAAAACTAGTGTAGATTAGGAGTCAATGTAATTTACTGCCAAAATAACAATAGCGTACAGAGTGCTTTCACTCAGCTCCCAGGAGGGTAACCTTAAGGGAGGCATCCCAGCTTTGGAGAGAAAGCCCCACAGATTTCCAGGGAGTATGCAGAAGATTTCTGCTTTGTGAAAGTTTGATGTAGCTTTTATAGTTTGTAAATTGAACTGTTAGTCAGAAATTCCAGCTTCCTTTCTAGATCTCACTTCCACAGCAAGAAACATTACTTCCATGGCATCAAAAAAAAGTCACTGCAAGACAAGCTGTCTTGACTGAGCTATTTCACCAATTAGCAAGCTCTCATAAAGGGCAAGATGCCCTGAGTTCACCAGCTAACAAGATACAGATAAGCTCTTCTGAGGGGCCAGATGCCCTGCTACACCATTCCACAACACGGACACAGCTAGTGCAATCACATAGCGCTCCAGAGCTGCTAGATATTCAATTGCTCTAAGCATTCTTGGTCCTCTGAGCCGTTGTAGTTTCTTGGCACTTACTGAAAGTAACCTTTGTATAGTTTGGTTCAGCTTTCAAAGTTTGTGTAAGTAAAACTTCTCTATTGCCAGCGTAGCCACAGGGTTGCTTATCAGTTGTTTCACATTTGCTGTTTGTAGTTTGGATCTTGTAGAATCTTGTTGCGAAGACAAGAGAGGAACTAAAGAGGAATCTCTCATAGGAAGCTTCCTAGAAAGACAAGATTTTGTGCAGTACAGAATAGATGTGGTGGCTTTGCATGAACTGCTGTTCCACTCAGCATGGCAGCAGCTGATACCCACCTTGCCCTGCCAGTGTGAGACACAGGCAGATAAATGGCTTCTCAAGGAGCAAGATATAGTACAGTGCAGCCTATAAATCTCTTGTAATCTGAGTACTTGTCAGGTGGAAAGACCTCCCTGTTCTAGCACAAATCAGCGAGAGTCTCCCTTTGTTTTCCCCATAGCAGGATACTCATCAGAGCGATGCTGCTGGGAAAGCAGCACATGAGGAGCCATCATGTCTGTCCCCACACATGCCAGCAGGACTGAAGGCTGGCTGAGCTAGGACAATATGCTTGCTTAAAAGTACCCTCTGCCCAAGATGGCAAATGGGAATAGATGTGTTTTAAATAATCAGTATGAATTTTGCTTAGGGGAAAGTTTATTTTCTAATTCGAAGTCAGTACTGCTTCTCTCCTATGGCCTTCTCTGCTGAGACCTCAAGTTTTTAATACCTTGCTTACAACAAATACAGTAAATGTTGCAAACCATTTTACCTATCAGTAATTTTACCTATGAGTAACTTAATTGGCCAAGACAGCTTCTGTGAAATAAAAGATACAGAACAGTTTTCCTTTAGTTACATATGCACTAAAACTAGAAATTGCTTCAGCCAGCACCATAATTATTATGCTACTGTTTTGCAAGCAGTAGGGATTTTTTTTTTTAATTTAGGTTAAATATTTTACTGTTGATATCGTAATAGTTCTATTTCTTGCCAGCAGAGTCAGATCTGAGATGATCCCTAATGAACTGGAAAATTGCCAGCATTTTTAGTAAAACACCAGCAAATAATGGATACATGATCCAAAAAGTGTGCTGATGAGTTTTTCCCTTCACTTAAAATGCCATCGCAGTATATGTATGAAGCAGAAAAGGTCACATCAGCCTAAAAAATAATGTACATAAAACCAGATCAAACCACAGAAGACCTAAGAGTAGTTGTTGTATTATCTGCATGTACATTTGCTTTCCATCTGCACATGATCAAAGTCCTGCTGCAGCCCACACCAGCAGCGTGTTTGCAGCTGACACAAGCAGCAGAAGTGTTGGCAGGTAGGCTCTTGGTATGGCAGGAGCACGAATCTTACTGAGCTCCAATGCCAGCTCAGCTAGTGCTCTGGAATTAATCTTTTCCCACATTTTAATTTTTTTCATTGTGGTCAGTTTTGACCAGGTGCTCTCCCATTAGACACCATCTATCTCAACATGGTCTTCCAGTTCAAAATGCTTCCTGTGAAGAAGAGACATTTTCATCCATTTGTGGTGTGAGTGTAGTCTTGATTTATTGTTCCCATGCCTGCAGTGCCACTTGGGACAGCATCTCCATCCTTTGCTGTGACAGAACTTGGAGCTTCACTGCAGCTCTCAGCTTTTTCTGATGTACACTCAGAAGTACACTCAGAAATGGTGTTCCTCTCACCCATTCTCAGGCCCTCTGCAGTTGTTCACAACAAGTAGCTTTACACCAAGATTTGGCTTGATGTTTATGGCTTTAAGACTGTAAAACGCTCTCAAAAGCTTCCAGTGTGAAATTCAGGTGCAGATGATGTACTAGCTGGGGAGTCATATGACAAATTTGTAACTGAACTTGGATCAGGCAGCATTCATGCACGAATTTTATCAGTTTGTTTTACATATAGTTTGTCACTGGCCCTGCCAAATTTCCCATAGGTTTCACTGAACCGAACTACAGCCATTTAAAATGTATTTTCAGTCAAAGCTCCCATATGAATTATTGGATATTTTTCTATGCTCACTGCAGCGTATAGGAAAGCTTAACAACTATTCCATAAATGGATCTCATGTAGCTTTTAAGATTAGCGAGTTTTTTGAAATATCTCTGTGACTGTTTTTCAGGATATATTGAATCCTTCTAGACATGGAAGCTGGGTTTCTCTAATAAGGCTGCCTCCTCATGCAGACGCTAAGTCTGTGAACTCTTTGATTTCCCTTTTTCATGTGCCACAGAAATGAGAGGTTTTATATTGCATTTAACTGATCTGTCCCCGTTGCAGATCATCATAGTGACTGTAGTGATTTTTGTCTTGCAATTTGTGTACAACTACCTGAATATACTCTGAAGAGTGCTTCATGCCATTTTCTTCTGCTGCATCTGGGGTTGTGCAAGCAACTCAAATTGGTGTTCTGATGCATGGTGGGAAATTGTCAGACAATTGTGGAATCATGATTATGTCATGATGATGCTCACTGTCTTGATCCCAGGATCGGTGATCATTCAGCAGAACTGGAGATCACTTGGAACATTTTATTGGAGTCTATAAGCAGGGAGGACCAGAGATGTTTATCTGCTTTGTGGCAAGGGTCATCTTGGCTTATCATCTCTGGCTGGTTCGTTCCTCTGTCTCAGCAGAGGTTTGGGAGCTTGCCTTTACAGGACACTTAGATTTGGGACATAAGAGCACGCTCCTCTGTGTCTGTTCCTTTCCATGGTGCAGGCTCTCTGGTCTCCAGCAGAGCTTGCCTAACCCAAGTAATCCCCACTTAAACTAATGGGATAACCTTGTTACTGTAATGGACTGTGATGTACAGCATGTCAGTTTATATGATTTAATAGCCTGTCTGAGCTAAAAGCTCTGTGGAAGTTCAAAGTGGAGATTTGATATGCTCAGGCCTGCTGGGGATGACCGCTCTTTATTTCCTGGCAGCACTTACATTATAGCAATTCATGGTACCACATGCCTGATCTCAAACTGGCATCCATTTCATGCCAGCTGCAACATACTTTTAACCAGACAAAAAACATCATTTCAACTCAAAAAACTATTTGGAAGGGGCTGTAGAACTCCTTGGAGCAGTTTTATGGTGGTGTAACTTTATGATGCAGGAAGGAGAGAAAGGTGCAGGTTAGACCTAACAACATTACTGTTGAATTGCATCTCAAGATGGAAAATTTAACCAATGAGAGAACTGTTGTGCCATTTACTGGATGCCAAGACTCCTAGTACCTATCTGAGGAAGTTAGGAGTGTTTCAGTGTGTGGCCACTCCCTACTTTCCAAGAGTTCTTTGCCTTCCAGTGTAGAGCTGTGATCTCCAGACCTCCCTGAAGGGAGACAGAGCTGAGGAGACATGTAACTCTAGCAAAGGACTAGGACAGCAGTTTTGCAAATACTGGGCTATTCAAGCAAGTAGAAACAACTTTGTAAGATCTGACATTTTAGTTCCTATACTGAGTTTCCTATCTATAATATAGAAATAGAATCACTCCACCATCACAAGGCTCTCACAGTAATGGGAGCCACTTATATTTAATGGATGTACTTTTGGGTAAAATTTTGGACATGCTTAAGGGATAAAATTGGGTAATCAGTACATTTTTCCTTTCCCTTGCATCACAGGCTCTCAACCTTGAATGTAATTTATGACCCTAACATAGCTAGTTGTGTGTAAAGATTGGAAGGTTACTTGATGTATTCTGTTGAATTGCGTACCTAAAATCACATTATTATTTTGCAAACTGTCATCCTGGTGCTCTTTTTTTTGAATTTGATATCCTCTCAGAAATACTCTTTTTCTGCAGCTCCTTACTTTCAGTATTTAAATACATACTTTTTACAACATGTTCGTGCAAAGAAAGCCTTTGCTAAGACTACGTTTCAAACCTGACAAGTACTTTTACAATTTTATTATCATTTTCTGAAGTTCAGAAAGTGCTTTGGACAATGATTTCTGTTCTATAGCTCCCGGAGCTTTATAGCCTATGTCTTTTATGGCTGATTTCTGCCTATAAACATATTCATAAAACCTCTCACAACCAGAAACAATCATCTATTTTTTTAAAGCCTGAGTATAATCTACTGTTTTGAACTGTGCAGCAGGAATGTTTTATGCAAAGGAATTATTCTACAGTGAAGCAGTCTCCAACTAGTGCTAGTTTGTGTAAGTTATGGTCTTGAATTATTGTTTTGACAAGCTATGGTCTGTAAAAGACTGCTGGTGGAGATAACAATAGTGGATATAAAAATAGCTTTTACCAACTGTCATCTAACCATGGCCCCTTGAAATCTCAGAATTTTTTTCAATGAGAGATATTGACACTAACACAGAATTTGTGGATATGCGTATGCTCATATTGAATCATTTTCTCCTGCCTTTGATAGGATTTCAGTGCAGAGGTAGGGTACAACCAGTACATTTTCTCTGAAGACCAGTACAGAGGAGAGGACTCTACAGAGTGTGTAACCTATCAGAATGAAAGAAAAAATCAAGGATAAAATGCTGCTGGTGGTTTAATTTTAATTTTTAATCAAGGAAATCAATCACTAATCAAGTTCTTCATGCTAGATGAATTGGGTAGATTCGGATTTGATACACCACCTTTCACTTGAATGGTCATTGTGGCTCATGCCAGCCAAGACAGAGTACTAATTTTTTTCCTAATGCCTAAACTCATATATCCAATTTTCTTTAATACTTGGGCCATCATATTTAGCATAAAAATATAAACACCCTGAGTATAATCCTTCTAGAGCTATTAGCCTGCTACTTCACACAAGTATCGACTTTGGAGCTTGACAGTCTATATGCCCATATACTGGGGCAGATTCATAGAATGCCAGTAATTGGAAAATTAAGTAGCTTCTGGGCATGATTTTAATACATCTTTACATAAAAAAGACTAGGATGGTGGCCAAGAAGAAGACTGAACTATGTTGCTCAGTGCATACAGGTGGGCTATTTAAAACTATCACCATACTGTTGATACAGATGGCTTCACTTTCAAAATTATAAAATCATGTCTGAACAGTTTTCCATAAAGAAAAATGTCACCTTTTTTAAGCAATTCTTTCTATTCTTATTTATATGTTTAGAGCCATTTTCTCTAGAACTTTAATGCAGAATTTGGTGACACCTATTGATTCTAAGAAAGAGAAAACCATCATCCTTTCTTACATTTTATAGTGTTTATCAGCATAAATTTGGGAGCAACCTCTGCATCCACTTGGTTGTTGTGGTTTATTTAAAGAATGATCTGCTGCTGTCTAAAACCTCAGTCTAGTGCTGCATTTGCTTCCAACAGAAAAAAGCACAAAGCCGGAACCAATTAGTTTGATGGGATTGGGCTGTGCCAAACCACTTTCAAATGTGTCCATTGATGCAAGTTCCATACATGTTCATTGGCCCAGGTTTATTAATATTCTTTAGCATCTGTCCAGGGTGGGACGTGTATGTTGTTTACCCCTTGCTCTGTGAGGTCTGCAGGAGCTCCACAGTATTACAGTCCTTTCCTCCAGTGCCCGTGGTTTGTTTTTTTTCAGAGGCAGCGATCAACCAGGCATGACATAGAAGCATCCTCACTTGCCAATATATACCTTCTGATTTTTTTTGACTCTGCATGGAATAATTCTGCCTATCCAGCTATCTTGGTGTAGCCCTGAGGTAATGAGATATTTCTGGCTTCCATTCTGAAAAAATTAGGCTGTCAATGCAGTGTGTGCTGGAAGCATGAAAAAAGAGGGGATGGGAAAGAAATTTGTATATAGCCAGTGTTTCAGTACTATTCTTACAATATCCAATCAGAAATTTTCCTGCCACAGCTTTAACCCCTTCACGTTTTTAATCACTTACACTGCACAGTGGGAGCAGAGCTTTTAAGTACTTGAGGAATCATGTCAGATAAGTTCATTGTTCATTTTCAAGTAAATTATATTCTTTCCTTCAGCCTCTCTTAATAAATAATGTTTTCTAGATCTCCTATGATTATCTTTGCTCCTCTGCAGACTGTTTTCATCCTGAGAACCTACAGCACCAGCCAAAGTCTTGCCATTGCCTGGTGGAATAGATGGGTGACTTTGCCTCTCTCAGAGACTATGTTCCTGTTTGCATTTCCTTGACAGTATTGATTCATGCCAGGCTTGTGCTCTGGTGTAACCTCCTCATCATTTTCTGCAGAACTGGTATCTAGCCAAGTATTCATCATCCTCCTCTTGTAATTCAGATTTTACATGTGTAAAGGCAAGGCATTTATATTCATATCTATTTCAACTGCCATGTCCAAAAGAGTGATCTGTCTTCATATCCATAGATCAGTGTGATATTTTGTATCTGCACATTTGGAATTTTTTTTTTCCTTTCTTTACCTCACTTTTCCAATTTGCTATGATTTTTAAATTCTGCTTAACCCTCCAGTTGTTTACAGCCTATTGCGATGTTACTTGAGCTTTACTTGAGGTTTGTGCAAGTGGCAAATTCTGTTCTAAATCCCGATTATAATACTGTCTGTTTGGTCCATGCCTGAAATCGAGACTTGCAGAGTTCCTGGCTTTCCAATAATCCATTTTCTCAGCCAGAAATGCAGCCTGTTCCACACTGTGGCCCTTGAAAATTTGCCAGTTTCCTGCTAAGCAAACCTTTATAAAATGGTACCAAAGAATTCCTTCACATCCTGTAGATGGCATCTGATTTACAGCACAATAGCAGCTTACTCTTCAGATCTGTTTCCATCCTTGAGATCAAGGCTAGGACTCCATGGACACATGTTCCAATCTGATCCAGTTATGCACAAAGCCCTCCACTCCATGGAGCTGCTGAATTGCAGCTTTTATGCAACATTGAACTGGATCAGATACAGGACAGTGTCTGCAGATGATCTCAAGACAATTTCCATTTTGATTTTGGATTATAGGATATCAGTATGTTTTGCATCTCTGTTACATTAATTATGTACCTTCCATATTTCTGCAGTTTTTAACCCTGGCAGTTTATCTCAGACTTGAGTGAGAAAAGTGAAAACATTTTTTGTTTACAGTCTTAGGAGAGTTCAGTATAGGTATTGACCTGATGAGTACCTTATTCTGAATTATCCCCAGACAAACTAGCATCTGTTTCATTTTCATGTAAGTAACCAAAATATCATTATTCTAGCTGGAAGAAAAGTTTTTGTCAAGAGGCAAAGGTAAATGCCTCCTCCAACCTGTGAAGTGAAAATTATGATAAACAGTCTGAAATTTGCTGTGTTAGTTTATTTATAAAATGCTATGCATGTCTCTCGATAGACGAGTTAAAAATGAGACTCAAAAGAGTTGACATCAGTTTCTTGATGAACTACCAAGACAATATCCTTTGTCCAGGAACAAGATCCTTGTGTAAACTTTACCCATTTCAAAATGAACCCCTTTTGTTTGTGAGAAAACAGCACAGAAATATCTCTTCAAGTGAATTATTTGGGAAATCAACCCCTGTGATGTTTTCTGTTTTTAAGATGGTGCATCAGTGTTATTTTGGGTGCTGGAGAGGCACTGTGGGCATGAAATTACAGAAGTCCATTTGCTCCCTACAGAGAATGAGATGCCTGCAAGGAAAGAGGAGATCCCATGCCCTCCACTCTCCTTATTCTCCAGCAGAAAGTTTAGCTGATGCTGCAGAACTTCCCTGGCTTTTTCATGCTAGGGCAAATAGCCACTCTGTTTTCCCAGGAGTGCCAATGACGTGTGGACATGCAGGGAGCTGGGAGTGGAGAGATGGTGATAAGTCAGGAAGAGCACAGTGGGAGAGCAGTAACCATAATTTTCCTTTTCAAAGCACTGCAAACATGCAAAGGACGTCTCAAAATACCCAGGGGAAAAGTAAACAGCAGGGAAGAAAGTAGTTTGGAGGAGTGATTTCAGACCACTGCCTGGGGAGCACAGGGCAGGGGTTTTGAAGAGACTCCCAAGGATCCTGAAGGAGAACAAACCCTAAGCTCTCAGTCCACAGGAAATGTTTTAAGTCCCCAGCTCTTTGCTTTGCAGATGGTTTTAATGCCTAGCCTGTCATTTAGGGATTTTTATATTTTTTTTTGACAGAATGACAGTTGAAACAGCAAAACTGTTCAAAGCACAATCTTTGTTCCTGGCTTGTTCAAATGGTATTCAGGGAAGGTGAACAGTCCTTTGTCAGTCATATATGTGTAATTAATCAATATAGCTTAATCATATGGGCCCTGTTATTTCCAGGGGTGTTTTCATTTGACCTTAAACCAAACAACATAACAAAAACAAAGGAATTATTTTAAATGTTGAATATAAACTATATTGTATTAATTTTTACACTTACCTTACTGCATTTGCTTGCATTTCCATTTCTGCTACATAGAGATATTATTATTCTATAGAAGAGTGATGTTAAGAGATGTGATTATGTTTTTTGTAAATCACAAGGTATTATTACTATTGCAACCAATTACCACTATGAGTTCCTATAATGGTAAGTGAATAGATTAGTAAATTTTTAATGCCAAGACAGAGTATTGTGACTGTCTTAATGGAAGTGATAATACTTTAAAAACATTTGTATATGTACCAGAAGGCAATAACATGCTCATAATTTCTGTAGGCATGAAAGGACTCAAAGCTTATCAAAATGTGAGTATTGGAGGGCCTGAGATTATGATTTTTTATACTGCCATGTTTTTTTAATGTGGTATAGCAGAATACTGATCCAGTTTATAAAAATACTTGAATTTACATATTTATTTATTATAAATTATTTTTGCCTTATTACTTTCATTAATAGTTTGTTGGAAATGAAAGTTCCCTAAACTCTGCTGGCACAGCTGGCCCTAGGCTGTAAGACAAGGAAGGCTGATAGATGGGCTTTAACTGCAGACAGATTTCATCTGTCTCATCTCATACTTATTAAGAAATCTAACCTCGGTTAAGTTGTATTATGCAAACCTTCAGTTGTATCAAGGACTGCCAAATAGTTGTTTTCTGCTTTTACTGGACTTACATCTCCACCTACTGGCTGATTCAACAAAGTCCCTCTAAAATATTAGTTTAAATGAAGTCGAAGTAGTGGTTTTGCCTGTTAAACCTTTTCTTTCCATTTATAGACACATTTTTCTGGTGAGGTTTGTTCAAAGTTGCTTGGCCAACTATAATATATGAACTATATAATGAAGCCACTGATTTTAAATTTCTTGTCCTGTGCATATTAGCTTTGGTCTTAATAATGAAAATATGACAGAATTTTTAAATCAGGAAAAAATCTCTCTACCTGTCTATCTATCTACCTATCTTTCAGTGGGAATGCACGAGTACATCCAATAGCCAAGTACACAGTACACCTATACAAAGGTATTCCTGTATGACTCAATAAATATTAATAGCATAAGAAGATTTATAGCAGTAGAGAAATAATTTTTAAAAAGAAAATCAGAGAAACGTCTTGTAGCAGAGCACTCAGATGACCCATTGGGCGATTATCAGTATTATTGCTGCATCCAGAAGAAAAAAAAAATCATAATGTCAGCTTAGAATTTAGCAAAAAGAACAGGCTGAAATTTGGTAACAAAAAGTTGAAAGTCAAGGTGGACTGACAGTGAGAATTTCTTTCAGAACAGTGCCATCCATAGGTCAGAGTAGAGGAAGAGAATAGCGATTTGTAGAAGCTGATGATCATAGATAACAATGACTCTCCACTGTGATAACAGCTGTGAAAAGGACAAATGAAATCCTGGAACTTATTTTGCGTGTAGCCTTTGGCCCTAGTTACAATATATTTCCCAATCCCAGCTGACCTTACTCCTTTTCCTCACAAGTCAGGATATCTTCTCGCACCCTCAGGTGGGTTCTGTCTGTTCTTCTCTGGTCTTTGAGATGCTACAACTTCACCCACATTTCTAGAGGGAGAAGGTGAGAACATTAAAAAAACACAAAATTAGAGCGCAGGTTGTTCTTTTATACCTTAGTTTTCTCCAAAGGTTTTGCTTTCTCATTCTTTATGATGAGGCATTCACCTGCGAAAACTGATGTCATGTCCTGTCTACCACCACTTTAAAACCTTTTGACTGGCATTTCTACTTAATTTCTGCTAAATTAGCAAGTCTGTGGTTTCAGAAAGCTTCCTACTAAAAATACATTGGTAAAATCTTAACTATTGTGAGGAACCTAAAGTACATAATCTGCTTAGTGGTCATATAGAGAATAAATACAGTACAGTGCATGGTGAAACTAGAAATCTGCTGTTTGGGGTGAGTAATAGTAATTCACACACACCCCATTAATTTTATGGATGTCAATTTAGATCTAGATACCACATCAGGGGCATCTAGAAAACAGTCATATGAGCCACTTAGAATTAAATATCTTTTTCTGCAGAAGTTTGTGTTAAGCAGTGCTAGAATTCAGATGCTAAACGATGTAGGTTTCTTTTCAATTTGTTTTTTTTTTCTCTGAGCAATTTCTTCAAATACTTACAAGAATAACTTAAAATAGGAGCATGCCCTGAATATAAAAGTAGCTATTACCCAGCTGGAACAGAAATATTCCAAAAATGTGGAAGATAACTGAAAGAAAATTGAAAAGCACTTTGCTTTGTATCTGAAAACAATAGGCACCAGCAGAAACCTTGAGACAATTTCGGTGGTTCTCCAGATAGCTGATTTTTGAATGCTTTCATTTGACTAAAATGGGAGAATTAATTATGGAACTTAAATGAATGTGTGAGTTTCTGCATGTTTCTGCATGACATTCCAGACATAAGAAATAAAAAAATACTCCAAGAGAAAGGGTAAAAGCAGAAAGATGTGGATTTCAACCCATAAAGCAGGAACACCAACAGGACTAGAGGGCTTCCTGCAACTTGACAGCAGCATAGATGATGCCTCAGTTCTCTGCAAATACTGAGAATTTTCTCAGTATTTTGAGAAATAATGAGTCATTCTGGAAATTATTGAACATACCAAAGCAGTCAGGCTGTTTAAAAATATTTGATCTGTCAGAGGATTCCTGGTCCATTGCTAAGAGACCTCACATCCTGTTTCAGTCTTTACTTCCTTGACCTTTTGCAGCCTCTTTCCATAAAAGACAAGCTCCATATTCCTCTGGTGGTTCTGGTACAGCTTTAAGTTTATTTTCACCTCTCCATTTTGAAAAGTGCAGGCCAGATTTGTATGCATCATACTGCATGCAATCCTCAGCACCTGAGCTATATCTGCTGGAAAGATCTTTACTAATAGATCTTAAAGTTGTGTTTGACCTTTCCAGAGCTTATCTGTTTCTTGTTTCTTCCAGCCCTGAGCAATCCGACCTTGCGTATCTCAGGTAGCTGGGGCAGCTATTCTTGCAAATATTCAATTGATCCAGTTGTTGCTCTGACAAAGTAAAGGGCTCACGGTGTATGGAATGAGATGTACTTGAAAGATTCCCTGAGAACTTTGATGTCGCTTTTCCAATACTTGAATATATTTTCATTCAATAAGCATTGTCCTTTTTTTTTTTCCACTTCCATTTCTAATGAAGCCTGAAATTAACATAGCTTTTTAGTTTCCTTTCTTATTTGCAACAACATCATTGGTACTAGTAGCATAGCACTAGGAACAGTTATTGTAAAGCTAGAGGCAGAAGTCAAAAGTATTTTGGATCCTGTATGTTGGGAAGAGGAGTGTTGTGAGTTATTTGGTCTATCCCAATATAACCAACACTTAACATCTCTACATTTAAGCTACAGTTTTTCTGGGGGGAGAGGTAATCCATGTGAATCTTAGTTAAAACCTGTTTTGATCTCCTCAGTGTCATCACCTTACCTTAACAGAGATCCTCTGGTTTTAAAAAGCTGATGTAATTGCACTATTTTTTGTGGTGTGGGGGGGAATTAATTTTTGTATTGTGATTTGCATGTGTAATGGCATGAAAAAACCCTATATTTTAAGGGAAGAACTATAGCAGTTGATAATTCTGAAATTTCTGAAACCCATAGATGAGCATATGCTACTGGTGAGCAAGATTTTAGTGAGCAGTTTTAGCAAGGGATTCTTACAAGGGAATGAGCAGTTTTAGCAAGGGATGACTAGCATTTTGATATTCAAAATTGAATTGAAATTTCTGGTGTCTTGTACATTTTCTGTTTGTGTAAACAAACTTGGTGTTAGCTGTAAGTCAGTATCTGTTAATAATTATGTTGGACAATTCTCCTTTCTGAGCCTCTTTGCCTCTCTCTGGGTTTTGTCCCTGTAAGAGTATTGTTAACTCTGTACACATCCTGCCAGAGATATAACAGTAATGAGAAAAGTAAACTCAGGGGTCTTTAATCCATTTTTCAAAGTTAGGTAGCTCAGTCTGAAGAATGCAGTGTTTTGGAGAGTGTCTTGCTGGGACACAGAAGATCTGTAGATGAGAACAATAACTGGAGCAGTAGAGGCTCATCACAGTGCCAGGGGCAGGGCTGGTTGCTGGCGTGCTGTCAGATTTGTTTGCTGAAACAGATCCTTGGGGATTTTCATGACAGCTCTCCTTCCTGCACATTGATATTCCTTATTTCTGAATTATTCAGCATTGCTGCTGCTTAGCCAGGGAGTGTCTCTGGAGCATAATTAGCTAAGCAATGGATAAAAACAGGAAAAAAGAAATGTCCCAATTATATATTCATTGTTTTGTGAGTACTTGAATAGCAGTTTAAAATACCAGCTGTAGTTCACAGAAACCTGCAAGCCAGGGCTGGAAAACTCTGGAAAAGATACCCTAACCTCAGTCAAATTAATACCAAAATTCCTATTATATAAAACAGGGCAAAAGTTAAACCTTTCAAGACATGTAAAAACAGACAGACACAAACTACTGCTGATATATGACCTATCCTACATCTACCTCATTTTTGAGAGAAACAGGAGGACAGTCCTTTTCTCCATGTCCTAAGTACTTTGGTTGTTCCTTTTCCATTCCTTACCTTTTTTGGAAATTAATTTTGTTTTTACCAAGATAATAACAAGAATCTTTGGCTAGTGCTTGATCTACTACTCTTACTGCTGGAGCTATGTTTTGCTAAAAAAGGAATGATGTTTCAGGATTGGAAGCTTGCCAGAAAGATATTAACACTGAATTTTATAGATGAAGTACAGAACAAGTGACTTACTGTAGAGCCTAAAAAACAGGAGTATCCACACAGGACACTCCTGAGGCCAAATTTTGCTACCATATCTTAGGCCTTCTT
This sequence comes from Zonotrichia leucophrys gambelii, assembly GCF_028769735.1. Taxonomy (NCBI): domain Eukaryota; kingdom Metazoa; phylum Chordata; class Aves; order Passeriformes; family Passerellidae; genus Zonotrichia; species Zonotrichia leucophrys. Next base: position 18,019,849 of record NC_088173.1, on the reverse strand, counting down.
CCCCCATTTTTTCCAGCTGTTGTCTTTCTTTATAACTTACTTAATTTAAATTAACTTGTTAATTAGCTCTTTGGCAGAACTATTTTTTAAAAGTTAAGCATTTCCTAAAATTTAAGTAAATAACACAAAAAATAAATGTCACCAATATTTAATGGGAACTAGAATCTGTTTCTCTTGGTCTTCAGCTAATGGATACAGAGTTTTATTATCTTAAAAACTGGTGGAAAATACATTTCAGCTTTCTGTTTGCAGGCCTTATAGGAAAGCAAATGGCCAACAGGATATTTACACTGAAGCAAGGAGAAAGAGCAGCATCATACCAGGTGACTTGGTTGACTGGTTACAACAAAAACTGTTCAAATATGGAACTTCTGGTCCATAAAGATAAATTCCAAAATGTTATTAATGAAATAATTTTAAGTGGGAAAGATGCTCAGAGCAAAGACCATGCAAATATTTAATAAGCCTAAGAAATAAGCTGATTTTAACAAGGAAAGTGTTTTGAATTTGAGATTTCTGAATGTAAATGTCAGTGTTATTGCAAATAAATGAGAAGAATCAGAAACGCTGGCATGAAGTCAAATGTTTTGTTAGAATTCTTATGTTTTATCATTGTCAGATGTAGCTTGATGCCTGAGTAAAACATCCTGCAGGACAGACTTAAAGCCAAATGAGCCAGCCTTCCATATTAGTTACCTGCAGGAGTGATGTCAGAGTTGGCTGCAGGCACACTCCAGCTGGTGCTCTCCAAATGAAATACTGAATGTCATCAATCTGAGTGCTCCTTGCAGACACACTTTCCTGCCCTCAAGGCTGGGTTACCACACTCTGATAGCAACCACAGCAAGCAGAGGAGGTGAGCCAGGGAAAAGTTGTTTGAGATGAAGGTTGTGTTCTCTGTGGCTTCCCCAGATTCTTCCAGAACTGGAGTGATGGTGTGGCTCTGATTTCAAGCACCCAGAATCCTGCAGATGTGGGGCATCATTGCAGGTGCCAGTGATACTGGTGGGAAGAGGTGGGCATATTCTTCTGAGTCTCGGAAGCATCCTAAAATTCAGCATGCTCTCAGGAGCTCTCTGCCATGTACAGCAGATGCAGGGATTACCCCAGTGATTTGTAAATCTGATCTGGTGTGAGGAGGAGGATTTGTGTGGTGTGCAAGGTTATATATGCTTGCTAAAAAGTTTTGGGGCAGTCAAGAGAGGTTTGTTGACTTACTCTGGATGAGGGAAGAAGGGAAAAGAAAAGGATGATGGTAGATACTATTAGGAATTCCTAATCTGTGTTTAAACCACCTAATTCAGGAGTGGTTATGGTGGCATTGGGTTGATGGTTAGACTACATGATCATGAAAGGCTCTTCCAACCCTGATGATTCTGTGATTTTGTAATCATGAAGTACATAAGGCTTTCTTTGATTCTGAATCAAAAATTTGTAAAAAAATACTAAATAATGTACTTTAAGTTATCTAAAATGTAATAAAAAATATTAATACAGGCTTGTCAGGAAGTGACCCTGTCACAGAACTGTAATTTCCTTCTTTGATGGGGGATGTGGTACCATGAAATACAGGGCTAAAAAGAGCTCCCTGCCACCAGGTCGAAGAGAGGATACCCCTGCTGTGGGACAGTCTGTCACACTGGTGGCTTAGTGCTATCTCCTGGGCTTTACAATACCCACTTCCAGGAGCATGTAAACTCAACAAAACCCTCTACACTCAGGAAAATTTTCTTGTTTTCTAGTGCTTGAGTGAATTCAGCAATTTGAGGAAGACAAAGCTGTTGTTCTGTGGGTATAAGACCACACACTTGCAGGCTGTAGCAGGGAGGGTTAGAGCAATGAGCAGGGAGTGCTCTCTCTTTGGGAACAGCAAGACATTGGATACCTTAAGCAGTACTAGGAACTTGGCTATTTAAAATAGGCAGGCAGTGATTGTGACCTCCATTCCAAGGCTTCTGCTGTTGCTATTATTGCTTTCTCCTAAAGTTGGTAGAGTGTGGATACTTTATTTTTCATCATATGACCATGACAGGCTGAGAAGTTTCTGCCAAAGAGTAGCTCTGAATGTTTTGATGTTAAGCTGTGAGATTGTCTCAAGTATTGGTGCATGTCCCTGGGGGAAATGGCTCTACAGAACCACACATCCTATTGAGTGTCTTCATTAATTATGTGAATTGCAAAATCAGGGGCTTACAAATCTTTGAGAAGATAGTCAAAATGCAGTGTTGTTTGGTCCTGGCAAATGGAAGAAATAATCAGAAGGAACTAACATGAACTTCAGCAGTAAAAAGCAAAGAGTGCCACCGCCGAGGAGAAATTTAAAGAGTGAATGCAAATAGCTAGTTAGCACTGTGACAGGAAAGGATGAAGGTATTATGTTGTTAAATAAAGTTCCATTTTCATCGTGTGATGAGTTAACATCCATAAAAGCTGCCGGTAGATATTCCAGTTTGTGTATCTGTCATGGACACATTGCCATGTCCAGATTTGACCACCCTATCTGGGAGCCATGGAATACTCATTTGGAGACTCCAGAGGAGGTTCAGAACAGAGAAGACTGAGAGAGGGCGGACATTGTACCTTTCTGATATGGAAAAAGTAATTAAGAGGATAGTGTTGAGTTGTTCCAATGGAGACTGGGCAGGTTTTTCACAGTTGTAGCATTGTTCCCCCTTTGTTTATTTACTGAAGTTTCATCAGCAAAGGCAGTCTGTGACATGATCAAGGAGAAAACTTTGGCATGATTCATCAGCCCTTAATATTTTACAGAGGATTGTGTAAAACTTCAGTGGCAATGGTGGTTTACTTGTGTGCAGTTAATTTTTTTGCTAAGAAAATTACTTTTCCACAGACAAAGAAAAGTGGTTAGTGATTTGCTGAACTCTCCAGTCAAGGGACTTAATTTAGGAACTGAGATGGAGGGAGGAGTATTTTTAATTCACTGATGTACTTCATGTATGTATTTGTTTCCTAAGAGGGAAACAATAATAAAATCTTTTGTGATCAAAGTCAGTTTGCAAGGGTTACAATAACAGGGAATGTTTAACTTGAAAAGGTTTTAAGATTTATAATACTGTAAAGTAATTCAAAGAAAAATGCAAACAATATATTCAAAGTTAACATTTGGGGCATCTGTGAAATAATATTTCAAAATATTTGTTTTCACTGTAGGCTCCTATATAATAGCACTAAAAATGTATTATAGGTCAGTATAAAGGCTCAGCTAGAGTGGTTTAGTGACTGGGGAAAGACCTTCTCATGTATCAGTTTCTAAACAAACATATTTTTTGCAAGAATTGATATTTCAGAGGATTATTTATATCAGCAGACAAGACATGCACTTCCTGAAAATGGATTATTTCTGTGTTCTACTACTTACTGCAATAGATTGTATGCTGACTTCTTATTAGAAAATATGTTTAAAAGATTTTACATTAGTCTCCACCTAGAGTACAAATTAGCTGTGCTTCTTTACTAGAACTGTAGCTGGGAAGCTGAACTCAAAATCTTTCATGCAAGGAAAAAAATGTTCTTGATTATATTCCTTTCTCTGAAACAAGAACTTTTTATTACATACATTATTTGTCAAGAATATGACACATATTTCTTGCTGCATACTTGGCTGTTGGCTTTTGTCTTGATAATGAAATACATACACACATGCTCTGAATGGATCATGACAGTGGAGTGAACTTCATTACTCCACAGAGAGGTGAAGGAATATTGGCTCGCTTGTATGGTGTTCATCATGTGGACACCATTGCTCATGGCAACGAGAGTTTGTGGAGAATGACATTATTAATTTGGAGTTTTGCCTGGCAGCCATCTCTATTGTTAGTGCAGAGCAAATAATGTGATGATCTTGAAGGACTGTCAGGGATACATACATGGATCCTGTGCTCACATCTACTGTGAAATTTCAGAGTTGTTCAATTTACTGAAACAAAAATAGCAAGATTTTTTTCATTGTCTCCTAATTTTCTTCTTAGTCATCACTTCAGATGGCACCTGTCTGTAATTAGAGTCTGTCCTACAGGGTGTGTCTTTGAAAACCCCAAACAGGGGGTGCATCTCCTGCATCCATTTCTCTCTGATTTATTAAATCTCCCAGAAAGTGGAATCAAGTCTCAAGGTGAATCCCTCCCGTGTGATGCAGGAAGAGGAAGGTTGCTTTGTTTGTTGCTTCTGCACTGGGATTTGGAGTATGCTGAGTTTTCTCCTTGGAAAACACAGGTGTATAAACCACTCCTAGATTAATGGCAAGGTATCTAAAGGGTATTGGTACAGACAGGGTGATGTATGGAGGAAGAAAACTGCTAATGCAGAGCATGCTGTGTCAGATTTGCTTGAAGCTGTTCTTCCTGCTCTGGAAAGAGAAGCAATGAAGACAAAATGCTGACCTCTGTGAAGCTCATTCCTCTTCTCAGAAAATGTACTTAGTCTTTCTTTCTTGCTATTATTCTTTGTCAAGAAATTGTACCTTCCAGGTAGAGCAGATTTCAGCCTCCAGGAATAGTTGCACCAGCGAGTGATTGAAAGATATTGTCAGGAATCCACTTCACCTAAGCCCAAAACGCTGTTTAGTTGTGACCATTTCACTTTTCTGCCTCTGTGGAGAGATTAAGCCTCATCACTAATAAAAAAACTAAGTTATGAATGGAGTTCTTTTAGTAATACTTGAAAGCAGATTTTTTTCCCTTTGGCTTGTTTGCTTTCCCACTTGCTCCTAATATTAATTGTTAATGGAATAACATCCTGTGTAATTACAATGGAAGCGTGGTTCTGCTTTTAAGTGTAGTTATGAGGAGAAAATATTCATAGTGTTCTGTTTCACTTTATCTTCATTTATAAGTGTAGCATTTAGAAGAATAGCATCCTACGTACAGCCTCAGAATTAAAGCTTTAAATGCAACTCTGTCAATGCTAATGATTTCAATCTTTGACCTGCAGTTCTGTGTTTCATAATGTACTTATTTGTGTTTTGCAATTTGTATTTTAATTGCCTGTGGAAGAAGGTTCATGCATAACATTCTTCCTTTAAATCTTTCATTAGGTTTTTTTTTCTTCTTGTCAGCAGAACATGGCTGAATGTTGCAGCAGCTGCTTTACAGCCATAACTCTCCAGTCTTACTGCTGGTAATGACAGCCAACAATTTACTGTGTGTATTAAGTTAGGTTCTGTGTTGTTGTACAGCTGAAGTTTTTAGGAAAATATTTTCCCAAATGTAGGACACCAAATGTCAGACTGGCCTAATTACTGTTCTTTTCTACACTTTCTATGGGCTTTCTTCTCTTCTGCTAGCTGGAGATGAGTGGTTTGAAAATGTTTTCTCTAGCAAAACATTCAGATGTATTATCTTGGTCTTTATGGTATCATAGTTCTCCTTTCTGGTTAGCTGTTAGTGAGGGATTGCTTTTGTTTACAAAAGTAAGTGTCAGGAGTGAGACCTGCTGGTGAGATCCATGCTCCTCAGTTCACACCAGCTGCAGAGAGAAGCGTCCCCTGAGAGTTTTTCAGGGAACCTGGCAAAAAAAATTTCCTAGGCAGGGAGCTGGGGAATGAGCTGTAGGACAGGATTGAAGCCAAGAATTCAGGAGACTCAGATCAAGAGATCAAAAAGAAAGAAGTTTATAGTGACAGTGTAGACAGTATAGATTTCTGTCCTTTGGAGGTGTGCAGATTTTATTCAGTTAGCATAACTGTGCTGACCCGGCCACCAGATAACAGATGATGATCTCAAAGATTAAAGGTGGATTACTGCAGCATGAACAAAGGTGATGTAAGTATTGTGAGGCTGAAGTAGTGTCCCATGGTGACAAGTTTTTGGACAGATGGAGCAATTTTTCTCTTTGGGGGAAGCAGGTCTGAGGCCTGAAGCCCATCTGTGTGCTGGCAGCAAGTCGGGGTCGGCAGCAGCACCTGAGCCTGTCACTGAGATTGGATTCATGACCCCAGGGACAGCCTCCACCTTTGAGGCCGAGAAAGTGGGGAAAAGTGAGGACTCAAGGCCTTAAAGTGGACCCTGAGTCATCTTTGATTCTGCCTTTGAATTATTTCTCAGAGGAGCTAAGAAACCCATTGGATGAGAAGCACTGAGCACACTTTGTGTAGTCTGTAAAATGATAACAGTATTACCAATTCCTCCTATGAATAACATCTACTTAATGCAACTATCTGTCAGTAATGATCTAGATGATTCACAGCCCATTTTTTTGAGGTGGTGGATGTGGTCAGTGGTGGAGATCAAGTGAAATTACAGTTCCAGTGGGGTCAGTAGCTGCTATTTCTAACAAAGATTTTTCTGATTGTTTGTGATTAAGGATTTGCTTTTTCCGTTGTGTTTTTTGTGTTGGTTTTTGATGGGTTTGTGGATGGTTCTTTTGTAGCCTCTTAACAATAAAGCCTGTCTAGATTAGATTAGCTGGGTTGGTTAGAGCACATTGCTAATAATGGCAAGGTTGTGGGTTTGATCCCTGTACAGGCCATTTACCTGTGGATCCCTTTCAACCCAGAAGATTCTGTGATCTTCTCACCACTTAGAAGAGTTCTTATTACTGTTCAGCTTACCTTCCTGCCAGTTCAGGATTTGATACACCTTTCCTTGTGCTTTCAAATGTAATTCTGAAGTGATAGAACTGTCTCTAACACATGTTTTAAAATTATTTGGGCATCGATTGCCCAAATCAATTTCTCCAAATCTTTAGATGTTTCTTAAGATAGCCATAACCTTTTTTTTTTTCATATATTATTAGTCTAGATAAATGCAAAAGATTTTTTTTTTTCCTGGAAGCAGGTTTTCTGGAGACAGGTGTCTTGGGGTTTGAGGTAATGCAGTTACATTGCTTATATGTTTTTTTTTTCAGTTCTTTTTTTTTTCTTGAGTATTTTCCTTATAGACATCTACAGGTTAGGGCGACCCCTCTTGATCCATGTGCTGTTACATGGCAGGCAGTGGGACAGTGCTGGCGCAAGAGTATCTGGGCTGTGTGAGCATCTGGATCCAGGAGGGAAAAAGCTTGCCAGGCAGCTGCAGTCTCTGTTGGTGAGTCACCTAAAAGCCAGCAATGGACCCAGTCCAGCCTGAGGCCATATCATCTCCTGTTAAACTGCTTTTGAATTGCTCCCAAAGGTGCTAGCTGTTCTTAGAAATGTATCCTATACAGCTAGAAGAGGATTTTAGTGTGCAACCTCCTTGAGAGAAGGAGGTTGGTTGTCTCACTTGCACTGTGTAGTAATTCTGGTTCCCAACTCTGAGATCAGTGTGGTTTGCTCAGCAGTTTCCACTATGGCCTGTGCAAATTAGCAGAGCTCCGTGGCAAACTGATTAGCTGTATTTGCCTTCAAAGTCAGGTGCAGAGTTCACATACTTTACTTAATTTCACTGCAATTGATAATAAACCAGGAAGGTTCATTTCTCTGGTTTTCCACAGCCTGTCCATTTTTACAACATCAAATTAAAAGAAGATGCTATCATGGGATAATCAAGTGCTCAACCTCATCAGTTTTCAGCTCCTTCGTGCTCCATTGAGAAGTACTTTCCAGTGTTTTTCCTGTCACTTCTGTACTTGAAAAGCTGCTTTCAGTGCTTCACAGATTCCACAAGAAAATATTCTTGTGCCTCTTGTGCAGACTGGTAGAAATCTAATGCCTGGCTCCCTATTACCCTCCATAACAGGGTAACGCAGCAAATTACAGAGCTTTAATGAATGGCAATGATGCACCTAAGAAACATTTCCAGGATCCCTGAATACCTTTGGCTGCATTATTAGCCTCTTCAGGCATTTTTTTTTGCCTTCTTGAAAGGCAAAAAATTCATTAAATCTTTGACCACTGGCAAATGGATGAGTTGCTTCGTGTAGCAATGGCACAGTTACAAAAGCTGTGCCAAGCTCCAGCCTTCCCCCCTGTCAACATGGAATCTTTTCAGGCTTCTGCATTAATCCCCAAAGACAGACATAAGTGAAATATTAAAATTACCTTTTGTCCCTGCTTCCCTGCTTGTGTTTGAAGCAGTGTTTGCACATAAGGGTGGAGTGGGGGCACTTGCTGACAGTACTGTGGAAGAACTGATCAAAGGAATAACATTCATCCACATCCTCAGCTCCATGGCAGATCACAGCCATATCATTAACTGTGTGTCTCATCTGGTTAGCCTAGTGTGAGAGCTCTGTCTGCTTGAGGCAGTCACCAGGGGCAGTCTGTGGGACCCTGAAGAAAAGCTAATTCCATCAGGATGCTAGGCAGCAGTGTTTTTAAAGACTTTGCTGAAAAATCAGGAGAAGGTTATTGTAACTATACTTCCACTTATTCAAAATCTTTGCAACTCAGAAATGTTCTGGAGATGACCTTCACTAACTATTCAGTCTGATCTGGTGTGTGAACAATGGCAGGAACAGAAAAGAAAAACCACTGAAACTCCAGGTGCCATTTCCTTGCAGTGCTTTAATTCTTACCCTTCTTATTTGCCCACCTGAATCAATTTTGTGTTACACAAAGAAAGCCAGAGCCTGAAATACTGCAGGACATCCAGAACAAGTAAAAGCTTCTCTTTTGTGTGGAGTTTATGGTGGTGATTGCAATTCAGCAGCCTTGTTGGTCTTTTTTCCAAGTCTCCAACTGCTACAAGTGTGCACATGGTGCTGTACAGTAGCATGTAATGTATTTATCAGAAAGGTTTCTTTTCCTCACTGGTCATTCTTAAAACCACCCAAGCTGCTGGGTGTACACCTTATGTGCAAAGCTATTTTGGGTGAGCTCTCATGTCTTTAAATCTACTTTAATCTGCAATAAGTACATAATATGTTAGAGTTCTGAAAAACATAGGGCTGTAGTAATCCAAATAACTTAGTCAAAATCATCTGTAACTTTTAACAGCAGACTCCTAACTGATTGGATTTGTAATCTAGAAATCTGCCTTGGGAGGAAAAAGTCTGAATTAAAGGACTATTTTGAAAATAGACTATTTTGACTATTTTTGAAAAAGAACCAATTTTCAGCCCAGTGGTTATGTTTCAAAAGGAAACATTTATTATCTTTAATGAAATTGAAAATTTCTCCTTGAGTTTAAACTTTGGTTATGATGCTATACGGGGCTTAATTAAGTCAATAAAGCAAAAGTAAGCCCTGGAAGATAATTTTCTGGTTTATATCTTTCTGTCTAAGGAGGGGAAGAAAACATTGGATAGCAATTCTCTTCAGATACTGCCCCCATATGTTCTGAGAGAATTTCCTCGCAGATAGTGATGGGATTTAATGAACTGTTGTTATTCATAGGAACATAGAATCAAAGCTCAGCAAAAGCCAGGAAACCTGAAGTTCCTCTTTTAGGGACGGTTGATACTATTTTACCTCCAATCTATCTTCATTTCCACATCTAATTTCAAAGATTATATTTTCAAGGGACAACTGTGAATGCAGATAATATCCATCAATTTGAAAAGGTGCTAAACTGACAGAGCTGATTCAAATTGTGTTTAGAGGTTGTTTTTGTTTTCTCTAGCAGTTCTTCCTACTGATAAATTGGAGGGTTTTTTGCTGCTGTGTCCAAGGTCCATCCCTGCTCATGACATGAATGTGGCTCAGCTGAGGGGCTGCTCTCAGCTCTGCTCTCTTGCTTTTGCAGCCCTCAGGCCTCAATCTTGTGAGACTGCTTGTGTATTAGATTTGTCTCTTTAGCATGACTTCCAGCTGTTCATTTACTCCTTGGTTTTATCCTTCTGAACACCATTGCCTGCGGGACATTTCCAGAAGCTTTCATTTACTTTTACCTTCAGGATGCTCATTTGTGCTGACCCACCTGCTTAGTTTGAGTGCTGTAGATCTCCTCTAACTATAATTCAGACAGATTTCTCTTGGATTATGAGAGGTAATTATGGGAAGGAGAAGCCTTTCCTTCAGAGTCTTCAGTCTCTACCCAGCTCATCTCTTTCTCATTAATTTTCTAAATATGAGAGAAAAGGGCCTCATCACCCACATAAGGACTCGTTGCTTTTATACAATATAATTTTTTTTAATGAAGTTTAGCAATGTAGTAAGAAAAACAAGAATCTGTGATGAAATTACAGTGGAAACTTCTGTAAACTGAAAGTCAAGCACTTTTAGAAGTTCCTTTGTAGCTGACTCTCCACAGCTTTCTGGCTCACCATTTGAAGAAAGGGATTTTATCTTAATATTTCCCAAACAAAAATGGAGTTTAAAAATTGAATGTGATTATAGAGAGACTTGGAAATTGAATTTAATACAACTTGGCTGCTACCTGTTGCAGCACAATGATCATATGAACGGGTAGTTTACATTTATCTAGGGTAAATGTTGTTCAGAAAATGGGACACTTGAGTTAAAAAAGAAAGAGTAACTGCCGTAGGCTAATGTAACAGAGACCGATTTTACTTTCTGAATGTTGATAATTTTATAAACATTTAAATGGGTCATGTTTTTAGAAGGGATAAAAGATAAAACAATGCCTTACAGAAATATTAAATGTAAAAGAGTTGGTGCATTTGAAAATACATTTTAATACATTTTCATTGTATTTGCTTAGAGAATTAAGTATATAAAATATTCCACTTTTTTTTTACTTCTTGAGAAATTCACAAAGCCTTATCAATATTCATTCAGCTAATTTGACATCTTTTACTATGCACAGTATAGAAACTGTCTTTAGGTGGAACAACCACTAAATTTTTATTTTTGTAATTTACTTTCTTAAACCTACATCGCATCCGTGCCATCTGATCAACTCCTCTTAATTTCAGTTTGGTTTACTCCTGCATTCACTTCCTCCAAGTAGCCAAGTCTGTCACTAACATTACACATACATAAATTTTAATTTTCAGGATTTTCAAACTTTTGTTTAGGATTAGTGTCAGCTTCTGCTATTTGCTTTGAGAAGCTTTGATACAGTGTCAGGACTCACTGCAGACAGAACCTGGGGCAGTCACCAGTGAAACAAGGTAACTGAATTTATTCCCCTTCCTGGAGTGCCTTCATTGGCATCACTGAGGTGAAGGGACGCTTCTTGCTTAACAAGACATTGAAATTCATTATTAAAGATGCAGAAGCCTAGCTCAAAGCTGCATTCAGTAGGTCACCAGTCATTTCTGGAGCTGTCACTGTGCCAGCAGCACCATGGCCCCTTTCCTCCTTTTCCATTACATCCCTGATACCACGAGGTCAGTAGAACCTGATTTCTGTTGTGGGCTTTTTGCCTTGGTTTTGTATAATGTGCCTGTGGGTTTGGCACTGAAGGTCAGTTTGCCTGATGTGTCCTGCACGAGATGTGTCCTGTCCTGGACTCCTCACTCCAGCATTCATCCATCTCTGTTCAGTAGTTCAGCACGGAGCCTTTTAAATCAGTCTGGGTTATACAGAGGGGTGCAGAGTGCAATATGTGCCATTCCTTGGATTCAATTACAATGGCCAAATTGCAGCTGTTTCGGGCAGGTGCTTCCTATCAGTGTACCTATTGTGCACGTCATCCAGCACAAGTGCTTTCCCATTTTCATTTCCCTCATTTTCGTTCTGCAGGCTGTCAGAGCTTCTCTTCCCTTCTCACAAATCCTTTAGTTCCGCTGTGTGTATCACTCTTGCAGTGTAATGATTCCAAGCCCTGCTATGCAGTTTGCTTCTTTGTAACACACCATATTTGTTTCTATTGCAAGTCTGAACTTCCCATTCCTTTGAAGTTCATGTCATTTTTCCCTTACCTTGAAAATTCATAGGTGAAATTATCTCCTTCCTTCCTCTGCATGTTAATTGCAAGCAGTTATAAAAATTTTTGCTGTCTACAGTTTGAGCTACTGCTACAGTTCCTTTAGTGCTGTTTTTTGTTTGTAATGTATCTTTTCCTATTAAGTATTTGCCTGCCTTTTTCTCAGTCTGTATTTTTTTGCAAAGCAAGTTTTGTGGGGTTTTACGCTCTAACTGAATCGAATTCTTTTTCTTTTCAGCATAGCAATCTTTGACCAGTTGGGCCATTTTTCAATCAGCTAGCTTTTACTTCCAATATTGTTCTTTCATGTATGTTCAGTGAGTCTGTGCAGTAGTTCTCAGGTGGAAGGATTTTTAGAAATATTTTTAAGTTTAGCAACTTTACCCTTCCAGCTTTTGTGATGTTTTAGGAGCCTTTGTCCTTTTAATGTTTTGACCGTAAGAACTTTACAGCTTTCCACTGTAATTACTCACATAATATTATGCTATAATAGCTCAAGTCTGATTGTTTAAGCATCTGAGTAGGACATTTCATGAAAAAATTACTCCTACAAACATAGCTTTGTACTTGACATTTCTACACAGAAGCCACTAAACAAGAGATTAATTCTTCTCCTTTGGGCTCAGTGCAGTTCTTTTATCTGTGTAAGTGATCCTATTGATACATAAGGACTTTTCATATCACCCATGATTGCAAGACTGGACTCTTGCCTTCATATTTTGGAGACAATTTAAGGCCTGTTCAGCAGTAGCTGCTTGTGGCATGGAGTGGAATTCATGCTGTGCCAAGCACTCAGTTTCACACAGCTTATTACTAATTCCACTCTAATGAAAACCAAAAGGCCATCCTGCTTTTCCTCTTCATTGCTCTTCCTACAAAACAACAAATGTCAGAACATCTTGTGGAATAGGAATTAATGGGGCAACATTACATTCAATTTCTTCACTTTTTTTTTTAAGGAATTGCAAAAATTATGGGTTTGCTACGGTCCCAGTCATTAGGTGGTTTTGTTAATTGCAATAAATGTTCTGAACTTTCAAGTCTGAAGAACAAGGGGTTTCGTTACTCAGGATTTATCACTGGAAAAATCTATCTATTCAAATATAATTTGTAAGTACTTGCCAATTATTTTGGATTTTTAAGTCTCTAATTTTTTTATCTTCCATCTGATTTACCTGCGGCAATTGCCTTTTTTATAGGCCATTCACTCTACTGAGGGAAATGCTTAGGAAAGATATTGTATCTATGAGAAGCAGAGAAATCTTGCATTTTCCCAGTGATTTCTGGGACTACATTTCCTCTGTCAGTAGCAATTTAGTTATAAGCATTCTCGTTGTAAGTCCTTTATAAAAGGACATTATGTTTCGATCATTTAATACCTGAAGTCAAAAAGGACATTAGATTTACTTTGGTAGGAATTGAAAATGTATTGTAGTAGTCAGAATCCTCAGGGGAAGGTTTCTAATAAAATCTCTGTTTAATTTATTCATATGTGGAAATACAGTCAATATTGAAATATGAAATGTCAATAAAAGTAAAAAAGTATTAGCATTCAGTGTATGTTACACTGCACAGCCTTGCCAGTTTGGATTTTTTTTCGCAAAGCATTGTTTCTCAAAGTTTCTATGTGCTTTTAAAAAAGTAATCTCTAAAGGAAAATGAAATTAGTCTGTAAGAGTCATGAAAATGGGTAGTTTAATCTTTTTTGAAGCTACCATATAGAAGCGAAAGGAAAATTATCCATAATGTTTCTCATCACCATGAATGCAAATGAGGGGATAATTTTCTAACATTCATGTGTGGGATTCACTGGCTGCCTGATGGTGGCAGAGACCACTCAGCTGTTTGCTTGCTATTTTATTGTCTCTACTGCCTTAGATAAAAGACAGCAGCCTAAAAAAGTGTTAAGGCAGAGAAAATATGGCAGAATATTCCATTAACGTGATGTCCTCTTCAGTAAACTTCTAACTTATGCATGGATTCCTGAAATATTTACCAGTTTCAAGTTCACTGCCAAATCCTAAACCAGTGGCAAAGGGAGAAGTTTTTATTTTCTAGTCAGGGCTTCCGGGATGATACCATCTGCTCCCATAGCTCCAAAGAAGCCACCAGCAGTAATTCAAAACAAAATGCCCCAGGATGGAATAATTTTCCCTTGGGGCTTTATTGCTACAAGAGACAGGGCACAGGACGCAGTTTCACGTTGGTTCTCTGCTAAGGAAACATTGCCTGGAAGCCATCCAGGTCTCCCGTGGCTTTGTCTTTTCTTCTCTCTCTGACCAGCTATCAGTATGAATATGTTCCTCCTGGCCTCTTGCTGTAAAACTCATTAGGCTAGTGTTGATCTGCATTGATGGAATTGCATAGTTGGATTGGACTTTCTCAAGCGTGTTGTTTCCCTCCTGTTCTGCGTAGATGTCCTTGTATTCCCCTTCCACTATAACTTCAAGGAATAAGTTGAAGAGCAACATTGTAATTCTGAAAGCTGTCACTGTATCTACTGCATTAGAAAGGTGGACTTCTTGATACTGAAAGAAAATAAAAAGAGAAAATGCTTGTTTTCCAGTACAAAATTCCTGTATATAAATTTGCAATATGTTTTTGTCGTTATTCTCTAACAATAACTTTAAATATCTCATTTGTTTTCTATATTGTCTGTGGAAAAGACTGAGTCAATTTAAGAAAATGTCACATAATTATTAATGGAATAAATGGAAACATGGGAAGCATAGCAAATTATTTGCCTATAAGTCACATTACCACTGTGAGATACATTTGAGGAGCTCTAAATGTTTAGGAAAGCAGATGTTTAACTCCCAACAGCTTCTCTTCAGCCATCCTCTTTCACCTTTCTGCCTTTCTCTAGCCAGCACATATGAGGCTGAAATTAATTGAAAACTTTTGCTCACTTTCAAATGCACATTACTTCACATGGAGTACTGAGACTCATTAACTACTTTGGCAGTTTTCCAGAGTCCCTTTCTTTCTCTGTTACTTATCAATAAACAGAACTTTTGTGGAGGCTATTAGTTTTTTGGGCTTGGTTTTGTTGGGATTTTTTTTTTAAAAGGAGTTTGTGCATGACTGTCTGCCATTCTCTAGATCTACCACATTGCCTGTTTCTCATCTAGAGCCCCTCCTTGGATGAATAAAGGTAAATATTGTTTGGTTGCACTACTATCATATACGTTTATCTATGCCTTTCATAGCTTCACAATTCAAACAAACATTCCTAGAAACACACCCAGAGGGCGCACACACACACACACACACACACACACACACGGGCCAAACATCTTCATTATTGTTTGTGTTGCTTTATTCATCCTTCAGGTCTCCTGTAATGGCTGGAGGTCTGTTTGCCGTTAACCGGAAATGGTTTTGGGAGCTGGGAGGCTATGATCCAGGATTAGAAATATGGGGAGGAGAGCAGTATGAAATCTCCTTTAAGGTAAGTCATCAAGCCACTTTATAGAATACTTCCTTGCTGGTGTTGTCACGATGCTTTCATTCATCTGGGCTTCTGTCTTTTTTAACTAAAATTAACTTACTACAATACTTCTTTTCATTAGGAATTTTCACAGTGCCATAAGCAAATGCTCCAGAAGCCATATAAAAATCACACTGAGTGCAGCTCCCTCTGAAAACACGGTAGCTTACCACTGTCAAAGAATGAAGTTCCACCTTTTCCCTTTTATCAAGTCTTCTCCACTTACCTTTGCTCAGATGCTGTGTTTGTGCTCAAGTGTTGAGCTCAGTTCAACAAGCCAACAGAGAACTAATCCAGCAGAAAAGGAAATGCAATAGTTTTTCTGTCCAGATCAACAAGTTTAATCATCTCTGGGGATAGGGTCCCCTGTAGTCAGCTCAAGAAAAAGGATAGAAATAGAGAAAGTCACAGGAAGAAAGGCTTCTTTCAATAGCAGTGGATCACTAGAGCAGCTCAGCTGCCATGAGCTGTTATCTGCAGGCCAGCTGTTCCAAAGGAAACTTTTTTAAATTGCATTTAAATTATTGTAATGGTATATGGGTCATTCAAGTGCTCAGGTTATGTACAACCAGCCATGTTATAGTATACCTTCATATCCTGTATGTGGACATGTGTATTGAAATCTGTTACTCGGTATTTACATGTAGAGCTGAAAGTCTTGTTACTTTCTACATGTAAGACAGGAATTTTTATTAGTTTACTGAGGACTAACATGTCTAATTTTGAGTTTATTTTCCAGTATACCCAAGGACATAAAAATTTTACCTCATAGTCTCTACATGCAAAGTTTTGCAAGGGCTTGATAGAATTTCCTGTCTTAGATTATTTGAGTCAAGTGTGTTAGGATGGAGCTTGAAACTGAAATTGCAATTCAAATTTACCTCCAGGATCTTTCCAGCCTACTTCCAAACTCTGTCAGTGTAAAGCTCTTTAAATAAATATAACATGTCAGCCATGACTAATATCAGATATCTTGCAGCTGAGTTTCAGCTGCAATTAAAACAATGCTGAGGCCATTCTGTTGGCTGAAATGTACAGTGTCACCCAGCGCTGGTTTTCCAGCCTCTCTTTACAGGAGTTCCAAGAACTGCAAAATGTTTTGCATTAACTGGCTTACTCTCATGTTTCTCCAAATCATTTTTATACTTCAGGAAAATAAAACAGGAAGGCAGGGGAAACTCAATAGCTAGACTGTATGTTTAGAATATATTGACTTACCTTCTGTCCATTGAGATTGTTTCAGAGGCAAATATAAGTAGTTACTTGTAGCTGTCACAATGGACTCTGACAGGTCACCCATGATTTTATTATCCTATTTCAAATATTCCTTTTATTCATCATCGCAAAGAATATACTTGTTGTTCTCTCCAGACTTTGTATAGAAACCATGGTAACACAACTGGAAATTGAGATACCAGACCGTCCCAGTGTGTTTTGTTCAAGGGATAGATTTTTTTTTTTGGAGGCAGCTGTGACACACTGGGTCTCATTTCAGTCATATCTCTGGATCTGTCTCAGTATATAATAACCTTAGGGTCCTTGTCCTTTCTTACTAGCGTTAAAAAAAGAAAAAAATTGTCTTTAGAAATTACTTCCAAGTAGGAGTAAATTCTTATTGGAAGAATTTAAGAGATGTAAAATAAAAAAAAAATGTTGTTTGGTTTGGAATAACAAAAAATTGGAAAAAATCACAGAGGTAAAAGAGACAAAGAGAAAGAACTGAGCTTTTTTATGTCAGAATCACCACAATCGGCTTGGGAAAGGTTTCTGCTTCAGCAGATTCTACTGTAGCTATAGATTGAGTTATCTTAAAACTTATTAAATGAGGACAAGTTGGCCAGACAGTTCAATTTACCAGATCTGTTGAGAAAACTTGGTAAGATAGTGGACTTCCAAATTGTTCCAAAGTCAGTGAAAGTCAGTGAAAAAGCTGAATAACCAGACTGGTCCAGCTGCCTTGGCTTCACTTGAGTGAATCTAGAGATGACAATTTACTCTTTCTTAGAGCATCCACATCTGTGGCCTGTGGAAGCATTGCTGGACAGGTGCTGTGTATTGATGCCACATCTTACTTTAATTTGCTTGGCAAATAATTATTTGGAGTACTGTGGATGGTGACACAGCCACAGAATATCTCAAAATATGACCTCTTCATTAAATAGTTTCTTAGATTAAATTTTATATAAGGAAGTATTCAGGATTTTAATTTTTGGCAACATCAGGGTCCTTTTTTTTTTCATTCAAAAGGTGTATGACATCTTGCTGACAGTACTCTTCGGTGCGTGCTAGACTTGTGAAAGCTGCAAAGCACTGGAGCTCACCTGATTAATAGCATCTCTTCACAATAACAAGGAAAGCCACTATTTGGGAAATCCTAGATTTAAAACTATTAGATTTAAATCTATTTACTACAGTTTAGGTAGTAATCACCACAATACAGAGTATCAAACATACTAATCTCCTGTGTTTCCTGAAGACCCTTGGTGGTTGACCTTGGCTGTTTGCCAGGTGCCCAGCAAAGCTGCTCTAACCCCCCCTCCTCATGTGACTAGGGAAAGGGAATATAACAAAAGGCTCCTGGATCAAGATAAGGAGAGGGAGAGATCACTCACCAGTTACCATCATGGGCAAAGGTGATCTGAACTGGGGAAAAAACATTTTATTACTGATCAAATCAGAGTAGGGCAATGAGAAATAAATGCAAATTTTAAAACACTTTCCCCCACCCTACCCTTCTTCTCAGCTTCCCTCCCAATTTTCTCCTCCTCCTCTCTCTCAGGGGAACAGAAAATGGGGACTACAGTCAGTTCATCATGTGTTGTTTCTGCTGCTCCTTCCTCCTCAGGGAGAGGAGTCCTCACAATCTTAACCTGCTCCAGCATGAGGTCCCCCAGGGGCAGCAAGTCCTCTGTGATCTCTGCTCCACCATGAACCTTTCAGGGTTTGCAGGGGCACAACTGTCTCACCATGGTGCTCACCACAGGCTGCAAGGGAATCTCTGCTCCAGCACCTGGGGCACCTCCTCCCCCTCCTTCTTCCCTGACTTTGATGTCTGCAGAGCTGGTGCCCTCAGGGATTGTCACTGCTCTCTCTGGCTAAAGTTGCACAGTAACTTTTCCCTATTCTTAAATCTGGTATGCCAGAGGCACCGCTGCCATTGCTGGTGGCCTTGGACCGGGACATGTCCGTCCTGGAGCCAGCTGGCATTGGCCCTGTTGAACCTGAGGGAAGCTTCTGGCAGCTTCTCTCAGAAGCCACCTCTATTGCCACCCTCCTACCAAAACCTGGACGTGAAAACCTAGTGCAATCCTTTGCACTAGACATTCCTTAGGCATCGTAAATCATACCTTAACAAAAATGCTAATGCTGGTTCCCTCTTCTCTTGAAGATAGTCATCTGTATCTACAATTGTTTTATCTTTATCCATCCAATACATTTTTTTAAATTCTCTTCATCCCTGTTTTCCAAAACACACCTCCAAGTTCATTAATCCCTTTCATTATCATCAGAATCACTATTAATTCCCTCCACAGCTGTCAATCTTGGCAGCAGATAGGGAGTGGAGGAGCATTACCACTTATTAGTGCAGTTGTAATCTATATGAAGGACTGGCAAATGTGGAATATTGCCAGTTTTCTCTGAATTTTAGAGGTGCTGGTGAGTATTGTTGAAATACCCACAGTCATCAGTTCCCAGTTTACATGGTACAGTTTTAATATTTCCTGACAGGAAATCCCACTTCACCTCCAGTAAATGGTTTTGCAATTTTCAGACCCATTGACTGTAGATTTGCTGTCAGTGATCCTATTTTTCAATTTTTCTTTCATTTAGAGGAACATTCTCACTGTGTGTAAAAGTTCACAGGAAAATATTGTTCTTTCTCCTTTTCTACAACTGCCAAATCTGTTCTTTTGGCTTATATTTCAAGAAGAGTGAAAAAATCCCATAAAATTTTTATATTCCTATTTTCTACAACTTTTTCAGCCCCACTGTTGTAATACATTTCTCCTGTTTGTAGTCCATCCCTCTTGCACAATATGAAGAGCACCAAGTTGTTGCTTTTGCATGCAATACTTTATATTCCTCTTCCACCAGTTTACAGTTTGTATTTTCCCTTCATTTCAATATCTCTCACTGTTTTCTGTCTTGTTACTGACTCTCAGCAGCAGTATATTTCTCAGTAAGTTTTGAAGCCTAATGCAAAGTCCATTCAGTACCCTCTAAATCCTTTGAATAATTTGCTGTATGTTTATGTTCCTTTTCCCCAGCGACACATCCTCCGCTGCTCAAAAATCATGAGTCTCTTCCTACAGTAATTATGACTACAGTGTAGCATATGGATTGGAATCTCAGTCTTGCATGCACAGTATTTACATTTTCCAGGTAGTTTCCAGGCTGGATCACTCATAAACCAGAGGGATAAGGTGGGGGAATCATAAGAGAAGGCAGAATTCAATTTAAAAGACAAAGAAGTAATGTGAAAGGAGAGTGATTCACCCAAAATCCCACAGGAGCTGTAGAATAGAGCCAAAAAATACATCTGTGGCATCTAAACTCCAGTTAGGAACAAAGCCACATAACCACAGCTTAATTTCTTTTAAAGCTTGTGTTAATGCCTGCTTTTTGCTTTCAACCATCCCTATAAAATGTTTTGCAACATTCTGTTGGAAGGAGCCATATAAAGATAAATTGTGAGATAGTCTCTAGTTGACACATAAACTACTCTTTTGATCTTTCCAAGCTGGAATTGCATTATTTTGGTTTCATCTTTGTTTTTTATACCTCAGCTGCAGACCAGATTCATTGCTTTTGTAAGAAGGAGACATTAACGATCCTGTGAGTTTCATTGCTTCTCATATAATTTTGCCAAATGTCCCACACCACCTGAGTTTCTTTCATGGTATGCTGGAGGTCTGTAATACTTAACACAGAAGTCATTCTCCAATTTCTTGTATTTAGTGCATGTGACAGAAAAATGCACATTTTAAAGACAAAATTGCCAGAATTTATCTTCTCAGGAAAGTATAAAAAATTCTTTTAATACCATTCTGAAGCTGAAAGATAAACAGGAACAGCTGCTAAATATCCTTCAAGGCAGCCCAAGATTCATTTCAATTACGCTGCACAGCATACCTCAGGTGCAGCACAGCATTTTCAGGTTTTATATCTATCAAATATAAGCCTAACACAGTGTTATTTCCTCCCACTTGTTATTACCTCAGCATATCTGACTGGGGTTTCTTTTTTTTTTATTATTTTATATTGTTACCCTACTGCTTTAGAGGAAATGCAATATATGTCTACTGCAGCTCTCATTGCCTCAGTTAAAGTAATACTGGCCTATATATATATATATATATATATATATATATATATGTAATTTCTGCTTTCTTGTCTTTTTAATTTTTGCTGGGGCTGACCTTTGAGTCACGCTGCTATGCTGTCCATTCTTCAAAGGCTTAGAAGCCTTGATTAATCACAGCAATAATTTGTCTAGCCTTTGAAATGACACCTCCTTTAAAAAAACAAAAACAAATAGTAAACATACATCCGCACTTTCATTGGGCACTGGGTTGTTTGAAGACAGCCACAGAGAGCAAATTTCCACTTTAAAAAATACAAAGAATGTAACATACAAAGGAAATATTGTTAGAAAAATAAATAACATTATTTTAATACTCTTGGGTTTATGATAATTTTCTATGTTTATGTGTGTTTTCCTGTGAATTTACTGTCATGAGATGAAACAGGTGAGGATTTCAAGGTTAATTTAAGAGGCAGATTTTACAAAATTTTTAAGAAAATTGCTTTTTACAAAAGTTTTAAGAAAATTATCCTCGTGTCCGCATGACATGACTTTTTGCAAGATTGCTTTGAGTGGTAGTAAGCTATTTTGGCTTGGAGGCAGAGCATTCATTTGAGTCTCCATTCCCAATCTACCAGCAAACTTCCTCTTTAAGAAGGACTGTGCTTACTAGGAGAGTAAATGACATGTCCAGAGGCACCTACCCAGAGCTCCTATGGCTTAGTCAATTCTGGGATGGCAGGTAGTAAACAGCAGCTTCCTGAGTAGCTCTCAACTCTATCTGACTGCACATCAGTGTCCATGGAGTGTAAGGACAAAGCCCCACTTTCGCCACTTTCAAGCCTTCCTTAGACATTTACATTAGTGTATTTAGGTTTGCTCTGTAATGAAATTAGATCTTCAAACATTTCATTACCAAGTCTCAGTTGGATGCTATGGCTAATTGCTAAGGGGCTGTAAGGGCTGATACAAAAATGGTCTGTAAGAAGCAGCTACCTAAATCACTTTGCCATTCAAACCTTCACTCCAACCCCTATTTTCACCGTTCACAGTATGAATAGCACAGTCAGTCAGGGGCTGGATTCCAGGACCAGGCAGATTTACCCACTATAATACAAACAGGCAAGCACAATGAAAGTGGCCAAACTTAAACTCCCTTCCAACCCAAACTATTCCATTTCTATTTCCATTTCTATTTCTATTTCTATTATTTCTATTTCTATTTCTATTTCTATTTCTATTTCTATATTTCTATATATTTTATAATTTTCTTTTGAACATACTCTGCTTTTGCACAGTGAGGTTCTGGGTGGGAGAGTCTGCCACGTTACCATATCCCAGTTACCAGCATGCCAAGAAGACCACCATGACTGTGGGAGGGGCCAGCACAGAATGATGTGGGTTTTTTACACCCACATTAGTTAAAATGTACTATTTTGCCTCATTTGTTTCCAGGATTCATTCTTTCGTTCACTTGCTTTCTGTCTGCTTTCCAGGTGTGGATGTGTGGAGGTGGCATGTACGATGTTCCATGCTCTCGAGTTGGACACATCTACAGAAAGTACGTCCCGTATAAAGTCCCTTCTGGAACCAGCCTTGCACGGGTGAGTAATTGGGTCTTGCTGGTTTTCATTTTCATTCATTATCAGTCCCTTCATTCCTTGTGAACCAGTTTCCAGTAAACTATTAAAATGGAAAATGAATGTTTCTTTATTTTTCTGAAATGAGATGTGCAATTACTGCAGTTATCCTGCCTTTCAGAGATAAGATTGCCAAGAATAAAATGGAAGCTTAAAATTACAGGGTTGGACGTCTCGGCACAGAAGCACGTTTCACACTGATTCAAAAGAACCTAGGAATAACCCAAGGCTTGTGGTTCTCAAATTGCACAGTGTTGTCAGTCGTAGTTTTTGTAAGCAGGACCAATTTGAATGCACATTTTCTTATCAGTCAGCAGAACTGGCAGAATCTCATGGAAGGGATGTTTTCTGAGGCAAAGGGACTGAGTAACAATTATTTGAGCGTCTGTCTGATTATTGTGTAAAATCTGGTTATGGAATACAGCCAGCTTGGAGCTCTGAGAGTGAGAAATTACAAGACCTCTAGACATTTCTCAAAGACTACTGAACACATTCATATCCATGAGGGGGCTTTTTGCTCAAGAGAAAATGTTCTCTAACTTTCTGGAGATGTTCACAGGATGTCAAAAGATGGGAGATGAAGGGCACAGATGTACCTTCCAGGAAGATACTGGTATTTATTCATGCTTGAGTTTAATCTTTTCTGGTTTAGAGGGGTTTTTTTTTAATAATAAAATGGCATTAATATTAAAGTCTGCATATTGCCATAGGGTAATACTTTATGAATCATAGTTTTTTCTTAATAATGAAAATGTGGTATGAATAAAAGAATGAATTTCTTGCTTTGAGGGGGAGAGATTCTCAGTTTCAGCACCGCAGGACCAGGCTTGCTGTACTAAATGCAGCAGAAAAAGGAGGCTGCCTGTGCTGCCTGCCTGCCGGCTGACTAGACAGAAAGAAGAATTTGCATTAACCAGACATCAGTGGTACACAATTCAGTAATGGAATTAGTGGTGGGGGCAAAAGCTGTATTGACTAAATTGTGAGATTAATATCTTCCCCAAGTATAGCTCTATGTCCTGTCAGAATTGCCCCATCCAGATTTTTGGACTGCCTGAATGAAACTGCTTCATTTATTATATTCCCTGCAAAAAATCACACAGAACTGGAAATAATAAATTCAAACCTCAGTCTCTGTTTTCTTCTGTTACAGCACATAGTATCTCATTAGAGAATGTGCTCTCTCATGCACTACCTGTAGGAGCAAAATAGAGTAATTTCTATTTGTGCTACTGGCATCTTGCACGGTTCTGCGCTGAACTGACTTTCATGGTGGCATTGTGAATGCCTACAACCATCATGAAGCCACAGCCTGCAGCCTCCCTGTACTATTTATTTTGGCTTGATTTCAATAAATAATTTATGAAATATTACTGGAAAAACATTTCTAGTTATAAATCTGATATCTCTGCCCAGGCACAGACTGATTGCTTTATAACTTGTGGGAAAAAAGATCTAGTGGTGGGTCATATCCTTCAGTTGGGTAGTTCTTTCTGTGTTGTGATTGTCCAAAACATGATGCTTAGGTAAATTTGTGACATATAGTTATCACTAACAGAAACTTTAAATTTTCAGATTCACAGCTTTTTTCCAGTACAGTATTCTTTCCATTGCATCAAGGCTAACAAGAGCACAAGAGCATCTGTATGTTTTGGTGTTTTGGGCTGTTTCAATAACTAGGCAAGAAAGAGAATTTTGTCCTTGACCCATCATATTGTGTGTAATTTTAAATCTAAAAATATACTCTTTTGCTCATCCTTTCCAGAAAAAAAAAAATCAAGGACTGATTAATCTTCAGTGTGTCAGCCCTAAATGGAGGTGTTAGCCAAAATAATATTAGGCAAGTATCCACAGGAGTGGCCTGAATATTTTAGCTGTCTTTGCTTTATCCTCCAAATGTTATATTATTCAAAGACTATAATCTACTCTTTATGAGTTTTTTATCAAAAACTTCGTTCTAGGTCAAATATATAATAAGTAACGCACTCAAGAATATCTGGAAATATTATCCCCACTGCCAAAAGGAGTACTTTTCACTACTAAGTGGTTTCCACAATGGTTTTTACTAAATCCTTCTGCTGTTTAAAGGAGTGTGCCAGAGATGCAGTTCACAAAAGAATGAGTCCAAAAAGCCCAGCTCTGATTCTATAAAGGAGTGCAAGAGACCTTTGTTAATCAAGGGAGAATTTCCCCTTGTGCAGATACTGCCTAAAAGGTTGACAAATTTTCCCATCATTTTCCCCAGCAACAGCAGAAGGGAAACGGGGACTGGAATTAGAAAGAGAACAGAGTTCCCAGACAAATTCAGGCACAGCCCAAATCATGCCATGGGTTTCCTTTCAAGCTGTTTCAGCTTATGTTTACCCTTAAAACATAATCTTTAAAGTGAGCATTTTAGCTTCCCTTGGGATTTCACCTCTCTTTATTTTTTAGCAGTGAGTTTCAACACACAGTTTCAGCCAGCTACGTAATACTTTTCCAATCTCTGTATCTGCTTAGAGAGCTGTAACCTGGCATGAGAGTCATGTCTGCTTTAATAAATCAGAGACCTGTCAAAACCTTTGTTGCACCTCCCCATTGCTAAATAGTCATTATTGTACCACACATAATAGTATGGATCATTATATCAATTTTATATCTTACCTGTCACTCAAGATTGGGGAAGCTTATGCATATTGGTTGCTGCCACATCCCACATTAATTGAAAAGCATACACATATAAAACAGTTAGTAGTATTGTTTGGTGATGCAGAGCAAAATTAAAGAAAGCCGCAAACGTGTAGTTTTATAAATAGGTTCTGACAATTAAATGTAGATAAAAAGACTGAATATTTTTGTCTGAAGATGTCTTAAAATATTGCTGCTTGCCGGAAGCAGTCAGTCTTAAATTCACAGGCAATTGCACATAAAGAAATATTAATAGGCATGCAGATGTCAACACTGATTCCACTTTTTAACCTGGAAACATCACATAATTATTCATTTATTCCAAACCTGTAAATCTGCACAAAACTGCAATAAATAATAACTAATGTCACCTGTTTGTTTTAGGTAAGGCATGTTTAGAAAGCAAACCCCCAGATCCTAAAACTGCTGAATTGTTTTACTGGATTATTTTAGTTGCTTTTTGTATTTCTGATTCTTGGTTCCGTTTTAACAATTTCAGCTAAGCCATTTACTTTTAGGAAGTTACCTATGAAATTGGACTGCAGAATATTCTTAGCATTTTCTTCTAGGTGTATCTCAATTTATTGTTTATTTTCTTTAGTTTTCTATTTGCTTTTTGGGTGATTTTTTTTCTATTTGTGATTCTATAAAAGATGTAAGAAATATATCAATAAAATCTCACTGTTCCATAGGATTTGCAGAGGTGATCTAAGTTTCAAAATATATCCACAGAATTTCTTTTTATTGCAGGTATTTTATACAGCATTTTAGGATTAGCCACAGAGCATTAGCACATTAGGCCTTTTTGAAGGGGAGGGCAATCCCACTGAAATTCCAATTGGATGCTAACCCAGCAGAGTGGTGAATCCTAACCTTAAGTTAAATTCCTCCCTGTCTGCCAGGACATGGGATCCCACAGTTTAGCTATCAAAAAAGATCACAAAGAAGATGGAGAACTTGATATTCTTGGACAATAACTACATCAAAATGGTGGTAGCTACTTTTCAGGATTTACTGCATAGACTAGCATTGGAACCCAAGTTATGAGGCTAAATAAATCTATTTGGAGTCAAACCCCTGAACTCCTCCAGGCTCAGCTGCTGGGATGGGCTATGGACTGTATGGGTCTGTAACACAAGCATGGCAACAGCCAGCAAATTTGTGGAGATGTTCTTGGTGTGTCATTCTGTGTTCCACAGCCCCTCACAGCCACAGAGCTAGGGGCAGGCAGCATCCTCACTGGGACCAGAAACATCCCTGCCCCCAGACTCTGCAGGTTGGCCTCATTTGAGCAAGAGGTTTAGGTTTTCCAATGCATAGATCTATTTTAGTGTACCTGGTGGAGATACAAACTTTTATAGAGAGGATGAAATCCTGTTTGTTTTTAGATGACGTCTGTGGAATTTCAGCTCTAGGTATTTGCAAGCTACTGGCTGAAAATAAATAGGCTCTTGCTTCTCTGCCAGCTGTGCTAACTCATAGAAGATTTATTTATATACCACACGAGCTTTGTCATCTAGTTATAATGCTGTTTTCCATGCAGATACATTTCTTTTATGCCTGCAGACATCTCTTTATTTGGGTTGGGTTTTGCTGGTTCTTGGAGTTTTTTACATAAATATTTCTGATATGAAACCCAGTTAAGTTTAAAACACAGTTATGTGTAAAGAACCAAAAGAAAATACCCAAGAAGGGGAAATATTGACAAACAATAGCAAAATGTATAAATTAAAAGGGAGTTAGGGGAGAAAGGGAAAGGTAGAAAACCCCTAGATGAGGCTTAACTGATGTGGGCAGGTTAAAGCATTAAAAACTGAACATCACAGGATTGTGGTTGGTGTCCAGGAAATGTTTTATTCTTTTTCTGCTGTAGAAATTCACAGAAATGGTAATCTTTGTGTTCTGACACTGATGGAAGGATCTTTGCACAAAACTGAGAGTATCGTTTTTCTCCTCGTGAGTGCTCTGGAGTTTTATACCCTGCTGCTTCTGGCATATTAATCCATACTTGTTGGATGAGCTCCTCCAGTCACTTCATTCTCTTCTCTTCTCTTCTCTTCTCTTCTCTTCTCTTCTCTTCTCTTCTCTTCTCTTCTCTTCTCTTCTCTTCTCGATTCATTGTAACATTATGCTACCAATATTCCAGAGGAACATAAAGTTGTCTTTACTGGATAGATCCCAACGCACTTTTAAAATACATTTTGTGTAAAACAAACTGTATATTGTATTATTTCCAGCCAAATTAAATACAGCTGCTTGTAGAGGTAAACAGGGCACCCATTTTGAATTAGCCACCATACTGTGCTTCACAAAACAAAAATAGAAAAATTCAAATTGGTAAGATGATGTAGGTGAGGTGAAAATAATACCACTAGAATTTTACTAGGAAAAAAAAGAGATTAATCTGCCAAGATTGTTGTGTTATTCTTGGCAAGAAAACAGTAATGTTTCTTCTTACATTTCACAACCAGAATACAGTCGGGCCTCAGACATGCTGTGGTGATTTGTATTTGACTGGCATAATTGAAAGTGATTTTGTTGTCCTGTCTCCTGTAACAAATACCAGCTGGTGACATCCAGCTTCCTGGAAAATGTTCAGATTAAATGCAGGACAATAGGATCTCATTGCAGGTTTCAAATGTTCCAGTAGTATTTGATATTGACAAAAGTAAAGTCTATTGATTGAGATCAGGGTCAGTTTCATGTGGTGAGATACACACAAAAGCAGAAAAAAAACAGTTATGCAGGTGAAATGAAACAAACAATAAATCCATTGTGCTCCTTTAGAGACACCTGATAAAAATCTTTAGAACATCTGGAGAAACTAAGAACAGGAATTACAGTATTATATTAGTTCAAGGGCTAAATGTTAATTGGAAAAGCTGCACCTAGAGGATGGAGGTGTGCTGGCTTGCAGGGTAGCTCAGGAGCTCTCGTACGAGTGCTGTCATCTCAAGCCAGCAGACCTTCCACAGTGACAAAGTGAGGAACTACCCCTCTCTTATTAGACACTAATCCAGTTAAACTTTGCTTAGAGCTTTTATTTATGGACCTGTCCTTTGACATGTCCCTGTCTCACCCTGATGTTCCATTCTCATGGTCAGTGTCTGCTTTCTTCTTACTGAGTATTATCACGTCTCTTGAAAATGACAGATCATCTTACACACTTAAAAAGGGACAGTCATTTGATGACAGAGGTGTATCTACCCTGCTCACTGAACAAAATGGCCCATGAAAAATTTTCTTTTTTCAAGTGCAGAAGTCTTAATTTGTCTCTCTCTTTCTCCAGTCAAGTTGATTTAAACTCTTTTATTGAAGTCTGCTGTGCTGGCTTTGTCTGAGAAAGAGTTAATTTTCTTCAGAGTAATTAGTATGGGGCTGTGTTTTGGATTAGTGCTGGAAACTGTGATCAATGTGGAGATATTTTCCTTATTGCTCAGCAGGGCCTTTTCTGCTCCTCACACCACCACCCCCACCGAGCAAGCAGGGTGAGGAGCTGGGAAGCGACAGAGCTAGAACAGCTGATCCAAACTGACCACAGGGATATTCCAGACCATATGGCATCAGGCTCAGTGTATAAAGGTGAGGAAGAAGGAGGAAAGAGGGGTGTTTAGAGTGACAGTGTTTGTGTTCCCAAGTCACCATTAGGCGTGAAGGAGCCCTACTTTCCTGGAGATGGCTTTCCTGAACACCAGCCTTTCCATGGGGAGAGGTGAATGGCTTCGCTTGTGTGCACAGTTTTTCCTTTCCCTGTTAAATTGTCTTTATCTCAACTCTTGAGTTCTCTTTGGATTCTCTCTCCCACTCCTTTAAGGAGGACTGAGTAAGTGGCTGTGTGGTGCTTACTTGTCAGTTGAGGTTAAACCGTGACATCTATGTGTCCATGACATTAAAACTTACTGTCTTGTAGGCTATCGTTGATTAAAAATGCAAAGCAAAATCACAGTCTTAAATGTGTGAGTTCATATAAATTTAAATAAAATTTGTCTAAATGTAAGCCCAGTGGTAAAGAATTTACCAGAATGTGTAAATGAGCAACTGATGACAGCAGATGACTCAGTGTGGTTGCTGTCACTGTTGTATTCATCTCGCAGTTTCTTTGTGACAGCTGTTACAACCTAACATATAGAAATATGCATCTACTGAAATACCATTGGCCTTATTTATTCCCATACAGAAATATTCCACTGAAAATGACAAAAGAGAGAACAAATTGTCATGGGTCTTCTTGGATAGGTCCTGAGAACCTCCTCAGATGTCCACTTAGACTCCCTCTGACTTCTTTATTTTGTGGGTCAATTCATGTAACTAGTTAATAATTACTTGATCTTCATTGAATTGTTTTTATTCAATTTTTTTTCCTTTTTTTTTTCCTATTAAGAGTAACCAATCTGGACATCTGTAGCCTTGCAGTGAATTTGTCAACCAAGCTAAGCTGCGCCATTTTCAGCTGTAGAAACATGTTGTCAAGCATTGGAACAGGCTGCCCGGGGAAGTGGTTGAGTCACCATCCCTGGAGGTATTTAAAAGACCTGTAGATGTGGCACTTAGGGACATGGTTTAGTGGTGGACTTGGCAATAATGGGCTAACAGTTGGAGTCAATTATCCTTGAGGTCAGTTCAAATCTAAATTATTCTATGATTCTATTTTCCTTTTTTTTCCTTTCCACATTCATTTACATGAGGTTTTCAGATTGAATCCAAGCAAGAGTGATCTACCACAAAGATATCCCCAAACTGGTTCTTCCTATAAGTGGTATTTGATGCCATTTGAAAAACTTTTTGAAGGAGTGTTCTGGGCAAAATAACATAAATAGTAACAGGAGACAGAAATCAAGAAGATTCAAATCAAATTCCTGTAGACTCTAAATTACTTGAAGATTACTTTCACTGTGAAACTTAACTGTCTCATGATGATGAAAATTAAATGGGTGGTCAAATGATGCTGTAAGACGTTCACAAAATGCAACCTAATCTGGAAGGCTCCTAAAGTTCTTTGGCCTGCGAGTTCTGGGACAGTATGCCCACACAGAGTAAAATCCTATGAAACTGCTTAAAGCCTGGTTTACAGCTAGACTCTGTCCAGATTGGGTAGCTATTCAAAACCAGTCACACTTGTGCTTTTATGACATGCTCAGCTTGTATCTAATCTCACCTAAGGGTCAGGCAAGGAGGAAGTGACCATTCTCCTTCCTCCATCCATTGTGTCAGACATCCACCTAAATTATGGGAATGACAACTCTGGAAGACTTGTAAAGGACTTGAAAGTACATCCTTACCTTGCAGTAAGTAATTTGATTGGTAGGCCTAAAGTGCTCAGAGATGAGGGCTCTTGTTTTGGTTGTGCTCCTCAGATAGGATGAGTAAAAGCCCAGCAGCTCCCTACCATAATTGGCAGAGAAGAGTTATGATCCCATGAGGTTCTCTGCAATTTATCATGCTGCTAGACAGCCACAGAATGGGAATTTTCAGCTTACAAGTTCACCCATCTCATCTTGGACAGCCTGTATTTTTGCTCTTAGGAACATGCTGTGTTCTAAACAAGAAGGTAAATGATGTTTGCCTTTTCTGTGCAAGGTTGCACCAAACCAGCTTTCAGTGCAGCAGCTCTTCTTGACTGCATTCAATTCAAGTATGGGGAGTTTTACTACTAGTCTGGACACATTTATGTTAAAAGAAAGTATGGTGATTTCTGAGCTTGTGTAGTGCTAATAAGGATAAGAAATCCTAACCCAGGCTAACTGAGGTCAACAAACCTCTTTAAAATTAATTTGTTTAGATGCTGAGTGCTTGCCCCAGAAACAGCTTCTTACTACTCTAGAACACGGTGTTCTGTTTGGTCATGTTCAATAAGTAGTCTGGAGATTTAGAGCTAGCAAATCAAGAGTCTGTATTTTTAAAAACAAACCTATTGAAAGAGCTGCCTCAGAAGGGTTTGGCTTATGAAATCAATGTATAAACATAGTAAGGATAATATACTAGTTACAGGTGATTTTTAGCATATGATGGAAAGAATGGTCTTGGAAGAACAGGGAAGCAAAGTTTTAAGTAGATTTATCCAAAGTGTCCTACCTGATACTTGGGGAATCATGGGAAGAACTGACTCTTTTTCTTAATACTGAGTTTGGTGGGTTTACACAAAAACACAGATGAAACCCAAAAAGTTATAAAAGTGGTATTGGAAAACAAAAAGGTTTTGACCAGTGAATTAAAATTTTGAGTTAATAACCAGGTATAATATTAAGATTTTTGTTGGACTCCTATTTTATTGGTAACAATCATCTAAAGCAGAATGCAGTCCTTTTAGGGCAGCCAAGTAACTAAAGAAGAAAGTCCATCAGAGACTACTTTTAGTATAGGTGGTGCAAGACTTACCTTGAACTTTTCTTTCCCAAGAGAACTTTTTATTTTTTACTGTACATTCACTCTTTTTATAGTATGTTTTTTAAATCCTATCAGATGAAGTGATTGCAAAAAGCAATTTTATAGAACAGTCCTAAACTGCATTTGCATTTGTAGCAAATGAGGTATGCAACATTGCAGTGAAAGATATGCTAGAAATCACACGTATTTTCATTATTTTGTCTTTTTGTTTAATGTTCCTAATAATTTTTTTGCCTCATGTACAAAATCTCATCACATAATATTTTTATGTGTCAGAAAAATTCTGTGTTACAGGTTTTCTGCTAGAAAAGTGAGATTGTCATTTAGATGATGTTCTTGATTTTTTTCTGATTTTCATTGTCCTACCCAGTTCCTGTTCTTGAATTCTAATTTCTTGTAAAGTTATTTAGGTCTTCATGAAATTACAGCACAAGTCAAACTTATGTGGGGCACAAGCCATTTTTGAATGAGGATATGAGTGTTGTGAATTCTTACACTGCTTTAATGTTACTTGCTTTATCCCTGCAGGTTTAACATACTTGCTACAAAAAGAGAAAGTACACAGAAACTTATCTTGCAGTGTCAGCTAAAAGTACTTCCTTTGTTCTGTGTCTTGCTATCTTTGTATTCAGATAAGCCTTATTAGTTCAGAGACATTTAGTTTACATTGATTAATAAAATTCAGGAAAAGAACTTTCCAGTGAATCTTGAAGGTAAGTCAGAGTATGAATCCAGCTTATTTAGATGCAGAGAATGTTCTGAAAAGAAATATTACCCTATGTTGATGATAATCAGATGTATGTTGTCCTCCAGCTTATTACAGAATGAATCTCAGCATTTTGTAGGTAGTGTTCTATAAAAAGAATATTATAAAACTTGATTATCTTGTTTTCACAATCAAAGCAATAAGAACACCCTAGTGTCTCAAAGGTGTCCAGAGAGGTGTTGCTTTGTTGGTGGGATAAAAGGTTATTGGGTAGCTGTGGCAATACACAATAGACCAAGCCCATACTCCACTACAACATCTGCATATAAATTTGTGTGGATTGAGTTACAGGAGGAATTTTAAAATCAAACAAATATACAGAAAAAAAATGCCCTCTTCTTAGTGGTAAATAACAATAAAATATATATTTTCTCTCTACCCAGAACTTTTCTTTGCAATGGTATTTGTTTTATTTTATAATTTGAGGCAGCTAATTTAATTAATTATAATTTTAATAAATTCTTATGCAGCAAAATAGGTAACTCTGTTTCCTATAAAATGCCAACAAAAATGAGCTTTGTGGAACACAGCCAGAATTGGGTTTCATGGAACCAAAATAGTCTTAGATATGTTCATAGGATGAGTGAGTGCAGAAAGCCACAGGTTGTTGTGGCTCCTATTCCAGGAGTTAGTGACCAGTTAGTGACTTTTTCTTCAAATCAATTCCTCTTCAGGGCTGCTTGCCCCCAAACATTCACTTGTAAGACCTCACCCTAAAATTTAGGTAGGAATTGCTTGGTGACTAAGCAGTATCGTGACAGATTGAAATTCAGATGCCTTTCAAATGCAAAGTGAAATACATCAGAAAGAAGAATTTGAACCATTCTGCCACATTAGCAGGTCTGAAAAAAACAGGGGCCAATGTAAGCAGCAGAAAGGAAATTTTTGTTCTACATCCATCATTAATCAAAAACCCATATGAAGAATGTGCACAAAGAATGTGAAGGAAAATAAGATGTTCAACAGACAGAAGGCTGTCTCTCACAGAGCCAGCAGGAAAGCAAGGTACTTAGTACTCTGTAGTGTGTGCTCAACACTGCAATAAATATAGCATACGGTTACTGGAACTCTTCCAGGTTTTAAGACTGAGAAATGAGACCAACTAAGCTTAAAAGTTGTGTGGAATGCTGATTTCTTGTTTTGTTTAGTTTTAAATTTTCCCTGTTATGAACATTATTCACTCAGAACATGAGGAAATTAATGTTTACTCTTTTTTGTGCCCCGCAGAACCTGAAGCGAGTGGCCGAGACGTGGATGGATGAGTTTGCAGAGTACATTTACCAGCGACGGCCCGAGTACAGACATCTCTCCACTGGTGACATCTCTGCCCAGAAGGAGCTGCGCAAGCACCTCAAGTGTAAAGACTTCAAGTGGTTCATGGCTGCAGTGGCTTGGGATGTCCCCAAATATTACCCTCCTGTGGAGCCTCCACCTGCTGCCTGGGGGGAGGTGAGGAATAGATTGAATTTAAATGAATCTAACATTTCAGATTGAGGGAAATTAAAATTATTAAATGGGAGTAAACCTGATGTTAAGTAGTGTTATTAAGGAAGTTCACAGAGGTTGAAACAGTCCCTGAACTATCCGTTAAAATGAGAAACTGTCATGTCTTAAAACTATCACTGTTGCTTTTGTAATTCATTTCAACTTTGTGTGTAGAGGGCATATGATGTATGCACAATGAGGACAAGAATGAGTAAAAAAGTATGTAGCACTCATTACTGCATGTTGCAGAAGATTTGAGATTCAGAGAACCACCTTAGTAGAAAGGAGGTCTGAAGTCACTGCTTGGGGTTTTTTGCATACCTACTGGGATAACTCCTGCTGTCCTTACAAAGACAGTTGTGTGCAGATGGAGTTAGGTTTGCTCACACGTGGTATGTGAAAAGCAAAGCCTGGATACTTTCCTTTTAAAATGACTGATCTTGCTCAGCTGTTCTATAAATTCTGTAGGTGTTGTCATCACCGACTCCCAGTAGCAGACAAATACAATTTCTCCATTGATTCATGAGAGGAGGGAGACACCACAAAAGCATCACTGCAGAGCAAGGGCTGAGCAAACAGCCAGCTGTGATCAAAGATGCTCTGCATTCAGACCTTTGTAAAGAGCAGAGCTGTAGTAAACCTTGCTTTGACAGTTTGTTTTGTGCAGAAGAAATGAAAACACAAGGAGAGCCGTGAGGAGAAATTACTTCCTTGGTTGCACTGAAAAATTGCTGTGGCTTTTGCCCCCTAAACTACAGTAGCTTCATGCCATGGATAGGTCATGTGCAGAAAGCTCTTTCCTCTCAGTTTATTAAGATATATAAAGAAGGTTTCACTCTTCCAGTGGATTGTGCTACTTTTTAAAAACTATAGGATTATCTGTACTGTGAGTTCCAGCCTTTTCTGATTTTTTGTGTTTATTCTTGGGGCTGTCAGAAAATTAACTTTCATATTTGAAAACAGAGGCTGAAGTTGAAACTTTGACCAAAACATTTGGTAAGATAAGGCACAAGTCTGCATATTCCTAGAGGCCGAGACTGGACCATAAACTTCTAAACATAGGAACCTCTACTATTCTCCAGAATTTATATTTAGAAAGGCAAATTACCTCATAGTGAGATTTCTAAAATGTATTTCTTTGGTACTAGCAATCCTTAATTCTTCTTTATAAGCAACCAATTACAGATGTTCAAAGAAACTCCAATTTATATGTGTCATACTGTTTGCTACTTCTTGGCAGTAATGAATTCCTTTGTTGTTAAAGTTTCTTCTTTTTGATGCTGCTGCCCACTCTGTGAGATGAATGTGTAGTGGGAGGTAAGGAATTTATCAGTAGAAGTCAGGCTGGATCAGATTGCTGTGACTCCTACTGTGATCTTCCTTCACCATCTTTCACGTTTATACATGGGTGTCCTTGGAGAACTGGGATCAGGAGATGTGTAATTTCTCTGGCCAGCTGGACAATCCTTAACTCAATCAAGAGGGTCTAGAGGAGGAGCTTGTGATTCAGGTATTCATTCTTTTCACAGCAATATTAATAGAATCTCTGCATAAACCCAAGTATTTTAACAGTAAATCAAAATCATACCAATGGTGTGAAATCTGTGCCTTAAAAGCATTTACTAAATTCTTAGGAAGGACATGAAGATGAAAGATTTTCTTTTTTGTTTAAAACATACTTTCTTTAAAATAACAGGAAGAGAACTTTCAGCCCTCCTTCTCTTGTTTTTCCTGAGATTATCACATTCCTGTGAATTTTTAATTAATTTGTTGGCACTTGCAAGGACCTTGAAAAACCTTGAAGGTCAATGACTGTGAGAAGCTGAAAGAGGGAAGCAGACGGTAATGTTACTGCTTTGTAAGAATCACTCAGCTCTTGAAACCTTGCTGATTATACACACCAAAAGTCTGTGCCAACACTGACTGTCATTTAGTACCCTCCCTGCTTCCATTTGGAAATACTTTATATCTGCTTGCCTATGCCAGTCTGAGAAGGAGTAAACGCTGAAGTACACAGACAAATTTGGCTCTAGTATTTTGATATCTAGCTAGTAAAAGCATGTGCTGTGAAAGCAGACGTCTCATAAACAGCCTCTGCTCAGCTCCTCTTTTTTTGCAAACACATTTATTTAAAATCTCTTACATTTGAAAAAATCTGTTTATGATAGAAAATAGGGACATTATGAAAACAAAAAGCAGGGTTTTTTCTACATTTGTCATGGCCCTATCTCTTATGTGTGTTTGTGCCTTTGTCCTTGTAGCTGACAGGGTCTACATACCCTTGATAATCTGTTCTGCCTTGTAACATCTGAAATATGTGCAGTAGAGCAATGTAACAGCAAATCCAGATAGATTAATGTTAGTGAGACTGGCAGTTCTGTGTTTGAGTGGTGTAACTGTACTCTTTTCCACTGTGGAAAAGAGGAAAGTTTTCAATTAGGTTTTTTTCTTACTGTTTTGAATATACTAGAAAGTCTGGTATGAGTTGAAAACAGTAATACACATCCCATGCTTTTTCTAAGATGGAATTATATATTTGTAGTATGAATTTGAAGTCCTGCTACCTAAAACAATAGGTGTGAATTTGACACAAGGTGTTTTCTTAGGCAGTGCTCATGAATTTACAAGCTGTGATCCAGCATGAATGAATATATTGTGCAGATATCACAGCTTCCAGTATCTTTGAAAACACATTTTGCATTAAATCAATCGTATAATATCAGACATTGTCATTTATTTTAGATTTCATGAGTTCTATAGTCAAGATGGTGCAAAAAAAGTTGTTTTACTCAGTCAAAAGGGAATTATTTAATCTTGGTTTCACTTGCTGCTACATGAACTTCAATAATTTAATGAGGAAGTGTCTCAGTCAATGCAGCAGTGCTAAGCTGCAGAACCTGAGAGTGCTCCTTTCTCTGCCCCCAACTCATGGATTTTTACAGCACTGACATGAAAATGTCACACATAAAGTCAAGTGGCACATTTGAAAAAAGAAGAAAGCCTAAGAGCTCACTAACTTCTCTTTCAGTTATTTTCCTTCTTTTAAAATGTGTCATCCTTATACCCTTAATGAGTCAGTCTGAGCCCAGCAAGTGTCACACATCTGTTGAACAAAAGCAATATGACCCCACCCTGCACAGACCGAGTGCTGCACAGCTGGACTGTTCAAATTCTTTTATCAGGATCAGTCTCACGCTGAGTAAGAGTCTCGTGTTTCTTCAGTGAGGTTTTTGGCAGTGCTTGACTTCTTACCTTTGACTTTTTCTTTCTCATGGCTCACACAAAGGATAAATAGTTCTAAAATTACTGTGTATTGGTTGACAGAAGAAGTGGCTCATTTTTATATATTTGATCCATAGACATTGGTGGCCCTAGGGTTATCTGAGTATGTAAGCAGTGCACTAAAACTGGCTCTAAGTGCTGCTCAAACAAAAGAAAAGTAACATAAATGAGTACTGCTAATGTCTTCTAAGAGTTAAATCCATTTTCATATTTAAGGCATTAAATCAGATGTAGGGGAGAGGATTACATAAACTGATAGTACAAGGTGCTTCTGTTGTTGCGATATCCATAAGCATTGTCCTAACACCATCTCCACAGTCACTGTTCACAGATGATGATATTGAACATACAATTGTCTTTAGATTGCTACACTTTCCCTCTTTCTGCTTTTGGCACAGAGAATTTCATGTCATGGTGAGCATGCAGGGCATCTCCCAGAACCCCTGGGAGTTTGGCTCTCCCACTCTGGCTCACCACTGCCAGGTTCCATGAAGGGTGAAGTGGGTGGCACCTGGGTGACAGCCTGGCTCCAGGGCAGGTGGGGCAAGGCTGCAGGAGCCAGGACATCAGCTACTACCTCAACAGCAAGTCTTGAGGAACTCATTTGCCTAGGAAAAGTTGTGGAGTTTTAGAATTACCAAAGAATATTGGTCAGTATAACTGCTTGTCTCAAGGAGGCTGTATTCTCTATGCTTCTACACCTCGTCTGCTCTCTGCAAGGACTACAGTGCCCATAGGGAGTTAGGGTGGCATTTCAAGAACTAACTATGTATGATGACTTAGAGAGAGCATCCTGTGCTTTTATAAGAATTTGTCTAATTCTGAAATAGCCTTTAATATCACCACTTACCATCCTTGTCAGTGCATACATTGAAGTTCTTGGAAACATGGTTTTTCTGTATGCTTATCTGTGTGTACAAATGATGGCATTTAAGGCTGAGCAAAAAAGTTTTGTATGTAGTAACTCAATGCCTTACCTTCATGGCTGATAAAATCTATCTCCTCCTGTTCATCTGTGGTCTTACAATTTCACAAATAAAAATGTTGGAAACATGTTAGGATCACTAGCTATTTGTTTTCTAGTTGTTTCTCATAACCTTAAAAATTCTAAATCCATTGTGCTGTGTGACTGGAGACAAAGCAGTTCAAAAGAATATTGGTGTATAAATGAGAAGAAAAAACCCTGTGCTTCTGCTTTCCTTCCTTTGTCCATGAAAGCATCTTGAGGGAATTGCAGGCTGTGTGGTGCTGATGCTTGGCAGAATGTTCCCCGTGGCTCTGGCTCTGGCATGATGGCTCAGTTCAGTTTCTAGCAACTGCCAAGGCCACACAGAAATGCCAGAGAACAAAAGCACAGACTTGTCTGAAATGCCTTATTACAAACAGAAAACAAAAAACAAACCATGACCCCTCTGCAGCTGAAAGGATGAAACAAAAAAAGGACGAGGTAACATGTAAGCTGCAAAAAACAGAGGAAAAACTAACTCAAGCAAACCTTCCAGGAGCAGAGGGAAGAGGAGAGGAAATAAAGAATGTGAGAGAGATTCCAGCAGTGAAGGAACTAAATGTAGCTTCAGCTCAAGCCTTTTCCAGAAATGGACTGTACACATTTACTACACGGTCCAAATGAGAGAGACTGGGATGGAGCGATGCCATCGAGACAAAATTATGAAAGCCTTTTAATGCACTAAGCATTAATTGGATGTGGAGTGTATTCACTGTCATTTTACAATTCTGAGTCACATAAATATACCCAATTATTAATGGCAATTGTTAGCAGTTCCATTTTAATTAACTTGCATGCTGTAAGAACTGAACTGATGGATCATTTAATTTTCTATTAGACCAGAAATCTTTATCTATACAATGGAAATTTAAGTGCATTGAGACATGATTGAACATTCTCCAAAAAAAATTATACTCGGAGAAGTTATTTCACATGAAACTTTAAAAAGAGACATTAAATTCTATTCCCCTCATTATTCTTTCCTGCCTCTTTTGCTGGATAATATTAAAATGAAGGTTGTTGAGAACTAATCACCTTTCATTTTTTTTACTGTGGGTCTGCCCAGTGCTGGATTTCTGTATCTGGTTGTGTGTATGAACAGCTAGTGTTTTACCTCATCTTTAGCAACTTTTATTTTATTGAAAAAACAAAAAATATCCTAGGACTGGGCTGGTCCAAATTTTTTTTTTTTAATGTTTCTCTGAGCCCTGGTGAAGGATCAAATGTTCCTGGAGTCAGTTGTTCAAACTGATGCTCCCCCATCTTTTGCCCAGTCTGCAATTTTCTAAGCTAAACAAATGCACCTCCTGAAACCTTTCCTGAGAGTTTTTACATTTTACAGTTTTTACATTTTCTCACTATCTGTTGTGTTCCCATCTGTGTAAATCTTTCTTGAGCATGGTTAATAGACTGGATCTCACTCCTGCAGAATCAGAAAAAGAGAGGAGTAGCTCTGGCACGTGTCTTGCATGCACAAGGATTTCCCTTCCTCGCAATGTTTTGTGGAATGCTGTGAAGTTTTGCATCCTTGGGATGTGTGTGAGGTATGCAGTGGCAATGTGTATGTTTGTTAGGCATATTATGGCAACAGCAGTGACTTGTAAAGTATTTTTCATGAAAAAGCACAATTGACTACTCAGTTGTATCTCCATTCTAGAAAGCATCTGGCTTTCTTTTAAAAAAAGGATCAAAGTAGCACCCAGAATGTCAAAATATGCACCTGCTTTCTATATATGTTTAGAATTTGTGTGTATTTCTGTGCACTTTGGTTACTCAGTTTCTGTTTATCTCATTTAGAGGGTAAGAAATTCTTTTCATTATGGAGGTGTCTAAAGGATTTTTAACTAGCCCAGCTAAGGAACTTAAGGAGAAATGTGCATGGATTTGCAACACAAAGTTAGGATTTTGCTCTTTTTGGTGGCAGTGGGCAAATCTACATTTCAACCCAATGTTTCAGAGAAAATTTACATGTCAGCAGTAGTACATAACTGGTATGATTGATAGTCACAGATTAATTATTACTCAGTTGCTTCAGCCTCAAGAACAAGATTTTCCTTTTAAGAACAAGTTACCCTGCAATGTTTGCAGCAGGCATGCAGGAGGAACCTCCATGGGTAAGCATAGGTTTCAGTACAGATTTGTTAAGTACTTTTTAAAAGCCTAGGTTTCAGTGCAGACTTGTTAAGTACTTTTTAATTTTATGCACTTCAGGGAGTAACGTGTGACCTTATCTACACGGGTGTTATTGTGTCAAAATAAGAGCATGGACTGGAGCAGGCCAGGCCTGAATTTCTAATGCGTGCTGACTGCTCCCATGCCTGGAAGAGACTCGTACAGAAATCAGTTCCTTCTAATACTGTTGATCTCTCTTGCTCTCATAGGATGGAAGAAGCAGTTAGACAAGGTTTGAACTTCTTTTTCTCTTTAGTTTTTTTGCATGAAGGTATTTTTCTTAAGACCTACCTTTCATTTGTTAAGCAGAATATTTCAAACTTTGCTTCTTCTGAAGCTGCTCCTATAAAGAGTAGTTCATTCCAGGACACAGCTCTCTACCCTGTAAAAAGTAATTCTTACCAGTTTTACTAACTGATAGTCAATCTCAAGTTCTTCAGAGCTAAAGCCCTGGCTCCCTGATGCTGAAAGCTCTGTTCTGCAGCCCAGTGTAATGTGAAATGTTGCTGATTGGATTTGCAGATTCGAAACGTGGCAGCCAACCTGTGTGTGGACAGCAAACATGGAGCCACAGGGACTGAGCTGAGGCTGGACATCTGTGTGAAGGACGGCTCAGAGCGAACATGGTCACATGAGCAGGTATTTATTTTAATGGTGCAAAGAGGAAATCAAGGCAACATTGTTGCTTCTCTTTCCCAGTTTTTAAACATTTCCTGAAGGCTTCTCTTTTTCTGAAGGTAAAACAGAGTGTAGAAATAATTTTTGAATTATTCCTGATCTTCATGGCTTTTACAAAGTACTCCTTAACATAACTTCAGAAATTCCAACAGCCACCTGGGCCGTCTTCATTTCCAAAAGGAATTGCAATGCCCAGAGAGCTTTTCGAGGCCCCATTCTCTACCACCGTGTCATGAAAACATGTTGATTTTGGTTGAGCTACCTGGAACTATTTTAACTATATTACCAGGCCTTTTACAGCTCCAGTCATTGTCTGTTTTTATGCTTTTATCTCAATAAGCAGTTCTATTTTAAACAAATATGAGGCATAAGTGAGATAAATGGGTAAAAGCAAGCAAAAAAAAAGCATTTCAAAAGACAAGGAATTATAAAGACACAAAAAAAGCTTTTATTTAGGTTGGTTTGGTAGAAAACTATTAGTTCTCAGGAGTATGGAGGAAAAGAGCTCTAATTTTTACTCATTGTAAGTGCCATAGGAAAGGGATCATGACTTACAGACCATGGGTCTTGCCAATGAGCAAGGAGAATTCCAATGAAAAGTGTGACCTAACCACTTATTAGCAAATTTAGTGAGCAAGTCTTTCACAGGAAAAGGTCCAAGATTAGTAAAAGATTTGTAGTGCTGAGGAGAAAAATTGACTTGGCAGTCACACCACACTGTAAAAACTTAAAAGCTCAGGAGAGAGGAGTTCTGAGGGGTATTTGAAGTGCTGAGGTCAAAAAAGCATGATATGAGGATACTGAGAAATGCAGGAGGAGAGCTGCAAGTGCATGAAACCAAGAAACTGAAGGATTATCTCAATTTAGGTAAGTGACAACATGGCCCGAAAAAAGAAGTTGTTGAAAGATGACTTCTTCAGATAGCTACCAAAGATACTGCTTGGGGATAGGGTGCCAAAACTAGATAAATATAATTGTTTTGTTTCTGAAAGACATACAGTAGTACAGGGAGTTAATTGAAAGAATTTGTATGGTCCAGACTAAACGCATCACAGTGTTCTCTGGCTTTAAAATCTGCACAGCTCCAAGCCCTCCTCAAGAAGGGAGGGGGAATGCTGAGGCTGCCAGATATGAGAAAGGAAAAAAAAAGTTGGATGAAAAGAGGAGAAAATTAAAAAAAAAAAATGTAAGCAGAGAAAAGGGAGACTTCAAATATCCTTTGAAAGAGTACAGGCTGGAATAAAGGGGAAACGACACGAAGGGAGGGAGATGTTAGGGAGGAATCCATGTTTCAGCGTACTCCAGGTTCCCGCAACCTTTGGGATCAGACTGGATCTAAAGGTCTTTCTTCTGTGCTAAGGACACAAAGTGACTTCCTTAGAATCTGCCGGTGAAGCTAGTACAAAGGGAGTTCAAGCAGCCAGCTCCTTAGATCCCAGAACCAGGGCTGGGAAGCCTCAAGCACTTCGGTGATCTACGTGTGCCCCAGGGACAGCACAGATCGTCTCCGCCGGGCTGGCGGGGAACCGCGCATACTCTGGCACTGCCGCCGAGCTCGGAAGACTTCCCGGGAGCGGCTCATCCCTGCGGCGGTGCGGCGGGCGGGCGGCAGGGGGCAGCGCGGCCCAGCGGAACGGGCCCGCCGCTGCACCGGCCGCCCGCCCCACGGCCCCTCAGGGCCACGGCCCCCTCAGGGCCGGCCGCCCTCACGGCTAGTCCCGCTCACGGCCAGCACCCCTCAGAGCCAGCCCTGCGCTGCTGTCACACTCGTCTGTGGGGCATCAAGCCCCGGGCCAGCCTCACAGCGCTCCTCTTCCTTCTTTAGATCTCGCGGAATTCATAGCCTCGATGAGTTCTGCATACACCAGTAGAAACTGGCAGTATTAATGAAAGTATCAAGTATTTTATGATATGTCGAATAGCATGGATTGATGCTGAGGTGGACTTCTAACTTCTGGTATAAATTTGCAGAGTTCAGTGGCAAGCTATAGTAGCTTAATGTGACCAGTGCAACAGGCATTGGTGCCAGACAGACATGATCCTTTGTGGCACTTGATTCATGTCATGTTACCAGGGCAGGAATTAAAACCTGACAGTCTCAGACACCATGGCACAGCCCTTTAGCAGATCCCAGGAGAGAAAGATGACCTTGCACCTTAGGGCTGTGCAAGCGCCTGGGCAAGCAGCAGTCAAAAGGTTTGTGGGGTGCTTGCAGGCTTTCTGGTAAACAGGAGATTGGTGAGAAGTGAGGATGTGTCACTGTGATTTTGGCAAACTACCCCAAAATTGAGAACCAGAGGGGAAGTAAAAGGATGGGAGGATAAGCCATGGCACTGCATTCATCCATCTCTATCTTCCCAAAGCTAGCTTTTGGCTTCTGGGGAAACTGAGGCTCTGCTGGACTGATAACTAGCAGCAAAGGAAAATGACAAGTATCACTGTCTCTCATCAATTTCCCCAGCCTTGCCAAGGAATGGGTGGATGGGCATCATCTCTAACATGGCTCAGCAATGCCCAGCTCTTTCTTCTCTACTTGGAGATATAGTTCAAGCCAGGGCCCAGCTCTGAAATGTGGCATTTCATCTTTGGATGGGGATACATGTAGTCCCCTCAAGTGTAATGGCACAGTCAGAGCACAGCGCCAGCTGACGGACCCCAGCCAGACAGCGAGTAATTGAGCGACGTTGCCAGGCTGGAAAGCATTAATGGCATCAAAAGGGCCTTTGTCCTAGAGATAGTCCCAGGCCAATGGCTCTATCAGGCAATCGTTCTTCAGGCCCTGTGCCAATTGTAAATGAAGATGGAAAGCTGTATTTCCCAGTTACTGCATGACAGGGCTCGGCTACATGAAAAGGCAAAGCATGAGGGCTGAGGGGTTGCTTGATTGCAAACACAGATGATGGGACTGTGCTTTACAGACTCTGGTATGAGAGAAAGCAAAAGAGAAGAATGAGCATCCACTGAGCCAGGACAGAGGATTTCTGGGTCCAGCAGGGAACAGTGAACAGCAGCCCCATGTGTTGCAGGTGAAGAATCAGGCTGCTGTTAATGATGTGTCTGGGAATTTTGTGCAGCTTGTTTCAAATCAACAAGCAGTCAGAAATGAATGAAGTACAAAAAGGGTACAAAAAGGCTCAGCCACTTCTTGTAAAATCTGACACAGTTTGTTCCTAACGAAGGAGCAATGAAATCCAAAGTGACAAGTGCTGGCAAGGCAGAACATTATATACTCAGGGCTCCAGCTTATAACATGTAGCATTGTTGGACATTATGCAGCAGGGATATAATATTTATATTGGCCAGATTCAGTTTTAACTAGAGGGAAATTGCTGTTTAAAAGAGGAAAGCTTAGAATTATGAGATTGGAAAGATTGTACATCTTCATGTTGTGTCTGTAATTGCAAGATCTTAATACCACTTGGGTGTATAGAGAAGTATAACCTTTTTTCTGATTTTTTTTTCTCTTTTCTCTCTTAGTCCTAAAACTGAGTTCCTGTGCCTAAAAAGGTTGGGTTTATAATATCACTAGGGAGAAGACATACTTGTTGATTTAAAAATAAAACTTTTTTTTTTTTTTAATGGGAGGATAAAGAAGGAGGAAAAAGAATCTAAGCTAGTCTAAGCATTGATATCTAGTATTCCACAGATCTTCATTTTCAGTGGAAGGGAATAAAAGCCCTCTGCTGTTACTATGTCTTGACTTGCAAACAGGAGACAGCCCTGGCAGTCTTCAGAAACCACAGAGGAGTGGAAAAGAGCAAAGTAATAGTTTGGGTCAGTATCATTTGATTTAAAGGCTGGCTTGAGCTCTTTCAGGTGTACCGATGCATTCAGTGGGGTACTAGTCCTCAGGCCAAGGTCCAGAGAGCAGCAAGAATTGGTCCCTCAGCTCACAGCTCATGCACAGAATGAGAAATTTGGTGAACCACCCACTGGGAAAGATGAGGCTGGTCCTGAAATAGAATCTCTCTCTGCAGTAGTACTAATGAGAGTGAGAATATCACAGAAGCACTGTTCCACACCATTCCTCTAGGTATTTGTTATTCATCACTTTGAACTCTAGGTTTATTATG
Organism: Zonotrichia leucophrys gambelii; assembly: GCF_028769735.1. Lineage (NCBI taxonomy): Eukaryota > Metazoa > Chordata > Aves > Passeriformes > Passerellidae > Zonotrichia > Zonotrichia leucophrys. The sequence goes on along the minus strand of NC_088173.1, from coordinate 17,975,190 downwards.
TGTCTGTAGAAAGGTAAAGGATAAGATAAAGAAAATGGCTTTTGTTGGCTTTTCGTTAAAGGAAAATTGTCTTAGGCTTCTCTTTTCCTGTAGAAACAGCAGCATTGTTTTTTCTCTGTACCAAATCTTACTTCTATCTTTGCTTGTGAAATGATGTTATTGTAGGGAGTCCATGATGATGCTTCAAAGAAACATGAAGAAAAGTGGGATAAGATTGAACCTTTTGAAAAGCAGAAATTGCTTTGAAAACAAGGGTAAAGCTGTCCACTGCATTTTACTGCAGATAAATGTAAAAGGCACTCTGGGAGATGGAAGAAATAAGCAGGACACACAGACAGATTAAGAAAACACTCTCTAGAACACCTATAATGCAGACATAAATAGGGAGTAACAGCAGCTAACAGAGCAAACAAGGGCTTACAATAAGACACAAAAAAAAAGGTAAATATCCTGATATATGCTTGTATTTAGGGCCTATAAGCCAAGAGAGACACTAAGATCTTTCAAATATGGTATTCAGATGGTGCAGCATTGACGAGGCAGTATTTTTAAGAGGTGTTTCTTTTAGGAAGACTATGGAAAGAAGATCACTATAGCAATGAAAAGGTTAAAACCTGGGAACCACTACAGAATTGTTCAGGATCAGACCCACATGATATTTATTAAGCTTTAGTTTATAGCTGGTTCTATCAGGGAATGTACACACTGGAGGAGCAGGGTGCTAGATAAGGATGAAAAGGAAGCTGAGATGAGGTGTTGGAGACAGTCTGAATTCAGTCTGGGGAGCTGCTTCTCTGGATAATGAGCTTGCGTGCAGTTGCACGTGAACCATCTCAGCTGAACAGTTTCTGCTAGCAAAGTTTGCTCATTTAAAGAGAGCTTCACTTTCTCAGTGTTAGTTTCTTTTTTTTTTTTTCCTATGGCAAATCAAAAGTCATGCAGAAAGCTGAAGAATAGCACTCACTCAAAAAATGAAAAAAAAGAAAGAAAATAAAATAACCTCACAGTTCTTGACAGAGCTTCTAGGTAGTAATTTACAGCCTGCAACCTCTTTTCTGCAAGGATAGGTCCATGGAAAGGAAAATGCACTCCACGTCTTTAAATTTGATGCTGTCAGAACTGTCACCTTTATCTGATGATTGAAAGACTGCAGTGTCACAGCATCACTTCAGACAGCTGGTGTCTAATTGAGAAGGATTCCTCTATTAACTGTGACCCTCCATGACTCCTCTCAGGCAGTGAGAAAAAGGGGGTTGACAAGCTGCCTGTAGCTCACATGTTTCAAAGTAGAAAGATGAAGATCATTTAACATGTGTTGTTTGGGGGAAAAAGACAGTTGAGAGAGGCTGTGGTAACAGTGTCCCTTATAAACAGAAGGAAACTGCTCATTAAACACAGGAGAGAGGCTGTGATGGGAAAATCTCTCTGGGCAGCTTGTTCAGACCCAAATGAGGGCTAAAGGAACATCACTGGCGGCACTTCCTGAGTCCTCCGGAGCTGGAATCCTGGTGCATACAGGTGCTGCTTTAACTGGGGTAACTGAAGGCTTTAATGCAGCATATCTCCTCTCCTCTCTGCAGTACTGTGTCACTAGAGATTTCTTCCTTCCCTGACATTGGGATTGTGCCTTCCTGGGATATGTTCTATATGGCCACTGATGCACTTTAATTAAGGCAGCTGGCATCACTGAATCGTACACAGGCAGGACCTATTTAACCAGCACCTGGGGTGTGCAAAAAGGGCATCCTGCATTAAACTTGTGTGTGTTATTTCAAACGTTTTTCACTAATAATATATGATTGAATTGCCTGATTGTTTTCCCAGCTCTTCACCTTTGGTTGGAGAGAAGACATCCGCCCTGGGGAGCCACTTCACACCAGGAAGTTCTGCTTCGACGCCATCTCGCACAGCAGCCCTGTCACACTGTATGACTGTCACGGGATGAAGGGAAACCAGCACTGGAGCTATAGGAAGGTCAGAGTCACTGTGGGCTTCTTGGAGGTTCAGACTGTCTTGAGCCTCTATTCTGTTTAGCACAGGCTTGTGCTTTCCTGTCAAAGCAGTTCTGTTTTAAAATCCACCACATCCTATTCCAATTTAATTTTGTGGTAATCTCTGTAAACATATTCATGTTCCTTTTGAGCATTCAGATATTTAGGTCAAATTTAAATGAAAATGGATCTGATCCAGCTCAGAGGGTGTCTGTATTGGATCTGTTCCCTGAAAGGTGTTTTACCATTCTGGCGCTTCAAGATGCTTGTGTCATTTTAACAGAGGCACTTTGGAAATATTTTCATCCAGTGTGACAGCAGCAAGACATGCTGCTCATGAGTTAAATGTACTTTACTACATTTTAAAGATTATAAGTGGCAGGAAAATCTCCCCCTGAAAACCAAAACAAACCAACAAACAAAAAAAAACCCAACAAAAACAAAAACTCACCCAGCATTAAAAGCACTGCTGTAAGCCCAAAGGAGGCAGGAGTTTATAAACTAAAGATAAGCAGCTTAGAAACTATTTTGATCTGCTGAATTTCAGCCCATTTTTATAAATCACTGAAAACAGGAGGTCAAGCTAGAAACTGTCAGAGTTTCAGTTGTGGTAAAAAGTCCTGGTAATGCTACTGATTTGTTGTTGTTGCTGTTTTTATGGTTTTTTAATAGTTTATCAGCAAGTTGTCTTGATTAAAGATTTCATTAGTAAACTATTTCGTTCAGAATAAGGATTTCTCTGAAGGGCTGAGGATTTCTCTCACACATGCTCCAGTTTCCTTTGACCATTGTGCCTTGCCCTTCACCTTGTTTAAGCTGGGGCCAAAGAAGCAGGAATTGATCTTTGCCAGATAAACCTCAATATTGTTTTCTAGTTTAAATATATATATAGTACAAAACTAATTCAGAACCATTAAAAACAGGTTTCTCCTGATGCTTTTTTTCTGAGTGCCTACTTATTAGCTTGTGCCTTTTTACCTTATTTATGTTGCAAATTGAGATCCATCATAAGATTTTCCAGAAATGTAATCCCTTTGAAGCTGAGGTATTATTTGTAAGAAAGTTAGAATGTATGGGGCAGATATTTAGAGGATATAAATTGTGGTGGTTGTATTGCTGCCTATCTGACTTTATAATGCCATAATAATCCCTTCTTGCTTCAAAACCCTTACAATTTCTCTTTTTGCCTACCCAAGCTGCAAATCAAAAAGCTTTCATATTCTTAGCACTTCATTGTTGCTCAATATAGCCAGTTCATAAGACAAAATGCAAGTCTGGAGCTACACTCTGTAAGGCTCATCACCTTGGATGAGGACAGAATATAGCAGGTACTGAAAAAAATGACATTTGGAAAAAATACACAGTGTAAGTTTTATTAAATTCTCTGCACAGCTTCATTTTTAATTTCCAGGAGGCTGACAGGGCTCATATAAAAATTCTCAGTGCAGGACAGGCATTTCCATCTCAGCAAGAAACACCACAAAGTTTTGTTGTGATGGAAGTACTGACACATTCTTAACCATAACCGCAACCTGACAGCAAGCTGGTCAATTTGCATAAACCTTCAAGTTAAGAAACTGCATTGGAATAATAGAACTATATATAAGTGATTTTCTTTAAGCTTAGTTTTAGTTTGCTACACAGTAAGTATTTTTTAATGTTTCCTGTAATCTGTTTCCTCGGGTAAAGGGCAGATTTATATTAGAGATTTCTGGCAGTACAGCTACACCTCCAAAAACCTTACATATGATATAATCCTTTTCCAGCTCTGAAAGCATCTTGACAATAGAACTTCTAGTGTCTTCCCCCCTACAAAACAAAAACTGATCTGTGCTAGAGCCTTTTACCTAGGGAATGGTATGCTAGTAAATCTGCATCCTAAATAAATGAGAGTAACAATGTAGTTAAGAAAGAAACCAACTTTCTTAGTTAGTTTCTAGTTTTAAAGGAACTAACTTTCTTAGTTAGTTTCTAGTTTCTTAGTTTTAAAAGGAAACATTTTTTAAAATGTTTCCTTTAAAAAAAAAACAGAGAGCTGGTCAGCCACTCTCTTCTGTTCTCTATGCCACTTATAGACACTGTAGCTTCCTAATGGATGGTCATGTATCCATCCTGCCAAAAATTCTTCTCATGCTTTAGGAGAAATGACCTTGCTTGTCAATGTCTTATAAGAAGCCTAGAAACCTAATATGAAGCATTTCTTATCATGCTCTCATATTATTTCTATAAAACTAGAAGATAAGAGGTTTTTATTCATTTAAAGATGAGTCTCATGATTATTTGCATCTTGAGCCACTGATAAAAAGTTACAGCAGTGAAATGGTTACAAGGTGCTGCAAATGCTATTTGAAGCCAGGCACTATTTTCAGATTCCATATTCTTACAGCATAGAAATCGTAACAACCTGGTTTTGGATCCTGGCGAATAAAAACAGCTTAAATATTTTAGTGGCAAGTAGAATACATTAATATTTTACTTTGGATAAGGAGTGCTCTTCTGGAAAAAATCTACAGCCTACCCCCATTACGTGCACTTTGCTTCTCATTGCAGTGCAGTCTCAGAGCATGCAAAGCACATTCTTTTCAGATGAATGAAGCCAAAACTGCCACTAATAAACATGTGTCAAAAAACTGTTCTTATTCCCATACTGCTTAAACTACATCTGGGCAGCTATTTGAAAGTCTCATAAGTCTGCAATATTAAGTAATCAATTTTCTTAGGACCAATCTGAAATACTGGTCTACAGCCAAGTATACCTTTGAGAAAACCCTGTAAGAAGCAATGGAGCAGAATAAATCCAAGCAGTACTGCAAACATTGCTGTGGGTTGTATTGTAAATAGAAGAATGTGAGTAATGCCAGGACAAAAAATATTGGCACCATATTGGAGCAATGTAAGATATTAGATAGATAAATGTAAATAGCCTGTAATTATTAGATATTTGGGAGAATGATTTTAGCTTCCCAAGCTAAAGCTATTTCTTTGACTCTGTTTCCTAAGCATGCCAGAGCCAGTGATGAGCAGTGCCTACAAATTTCTGTTCCTCATAGTGAAGGAATATGCCTCTGGTTTTCAATGTAGCATCGTTCTGGTAGCCTGACAGGTAGTGCACTGATTCTGATAAAGTGTGATTCAGTTTATGTGCCGCAGATCCTCTACTGCTATTTGTAGAGCAGAAGTATCCAACAGAGGGCTGATTTAGTAGGTCTCTAAAAAGAAACAATTGTGCAAAATCAATTTCATTATATGATAATTCTACCCTGAGCCTAGTGATTATGCTAGACTGACAGCATCAGAACTGTACTCGGAAGACAGGGGTTTACTCACAGTCTCCTGACAGCTGCAGGGACAAACTGTAAGAGTCAGTTCACTTGCCATGCAGGAGGTGTGTAGATTATTCCCTCAGACAGACAAAGACATATCATAGAGTGGCTTTTATCATATGGACTTCAGTCCTGCTGAAGCTGCACCGGAGCTATCAACTGATTTCAGATAAACTACTACCAGCTGATAATGACTTCCAGTTGCTCTTGACTTTGGCCATAGTTACAGCAGTGACCTATAAGAAATGAAAGGCTCTGTGTGTCATTGCCAACCCCCCTGAACTGTCAAGACCAATTATCCGATGGAGGAGTTTCTCCTTCTGCAAATAATCTTCAGGCTTGCCTTCACGCAGAAGGAAAAAAAATATTCTGCTGTTTTCAGCTGTTAGAAATGTCTCCACAAGAGTGCTTGTGGTTTCTCAACATTGGTGTAAAGAGAAATTGAGGTGATAAATTAATAGGCCTTTATATATTGCTAAGTCAGTCAGAAGTTTTTCCAGAGTGGTAACTCTGTCCCTATTCTTAAAAGACACTCTTCTATCCTAATAACCAGACTCTGTAAATAAAAGCAGCAATAATGCTTCGCTCAAAAATTGCCTGCCTGTGATATTTCTGTAAGAAAGACTGCCAGCTCTCTGGAACGGCTTGAGTGTTTTTCATAGCAAGTTTTTTGTGCTGAAGTTGTTTCCTTTCTTCTTGTACCAGCTATCTTATTAAAACTTCTAGCATTCCAACTTTGACTTCCTAATACATTGGCTGGCCCTTATGCCCAGCTATACTGCAAGAAAAACCTTATGTCCCCTTCCTGAAGGTCCCATATCAGGCAGGTTGGCCATGGCACAGTCACTGTGTCCTGATTTTGGACAGCGCCACTGCATCAAGCTCTCGTTATATAGGAGGAGTTGGCAAGGTGCAGGTGGATGCCTGTACCTCCCCCTGGGGTGCCTGGCAGTTCTTGCAGGCCCACCTCATCCTAGTAGGGACACTGTAGTCTTTTGTACACAGTACAGCTACCCCCTTCTTGCAAGCTGAAGTGTCCTGCCTGCTCTCCTTGTAGAACATGAGAGAGAGGCCTCTACCCATTTGATTTGGTCCTGTCAGCTTTGATGGCATGCCTCTGAATTTCAGTCTGCTGGGGGAGTGTGTGTCATCCACTGCTTTTGGGGAAAGGCCAGTGCTGAAAGTAAAACAGTGTGAAAGGCAGATGTAACACCATCCCCCTCAGCCAGAGCACAAGGTACTTTTGACTTGGTTCTTTGTTGCATATATTAATTTTAAAAAGAGGCATTGTACTTTACCATTTTTTCACAAACCACAAATCAGTGAATTTAATCTTTCATAAATGAAAAAAAAAAAATTTTCAAAGTGGTTTTAAATAGCTGCTGTTTCTGTTTGTTGTTGTACTTTTTGTTGTTGGTGGTTTTTTTTGAATGTGCAGTATTTTTAAAGATAAGTTTCTATGATTGTTGCTCAGCACCCAGAGTACTTGTGTCAATTTTTAATCAATTGCAATTTGACAAGTAGATTTTTTTCTTATCACAAACTGGGCAAGCAGGCAGATCCTGGATTAGTATTAAACATATATAAATAGTGTCAGGGCAATCATTGGCATGGAGGGGAAAAGCCTGAATGTGGTTTACCAAGAGTAATCTGAAATTTATTTCAACAGATGCAGTATAGTCCCTGGAAACTTGCAAACCATCTAATGACTCCCACATCTGTCTTTCTAAAAACACTTGCCTACATCAACTAAGTATATTGAAACTTCCCAACTCACCACCTGCTCAACTGACTGCTTTCACGAAGATTCACATCAGGTTACTTACTATTCACTCCAGTTTTGTGAAGTAAAATTAATAAAACTAATCATCGTAAATATGCTTTTTTAAGCAACTTAATCCATGCCTGCCCTCAAAAAATCTCCATATGGAGCTAAATCAGTGTTAGAATTTCCATCTTATTGGGAGAGAGAGCGTATTTCAGTGGCTGGTTTTAGCAAGGCCACAGGCATTGAATGGGATGAGAACATCAATCCTGTGTCCATCTGTCCATCACTTCAGTTAATAATTCATTTTTAAAGTTTTCACCAAGTTGAAGATTTTAAAGCTCCCCCTGCCAAGAAACACAACCCTGTCAAGAGCAAGATTTCTCTAAAAGAGCCCCAAACAAATCCATTTTTCAGGTTCAGACCTTTAAATGGGCTTCAAGCAAATGCGTGGAATGCAGAGATATTAAAAGACATTCTATTTTTTCATTATATTATGCAGTTGTTAGTCAAAGACCAGAAGATATCTCCCTCTTTCTTGAATCCCCATTTTCATAAAGGATAATAGCCCAAGGGAAGAAAATTCCATTCTCTACAGCTTTCTAATAATAGCTGTTGTTATTACACAAGGTTACTGCACAGAGATCAAAAAATCATTTCAAACAGGGCTCTCTTAATCCATGTTCTGTAAAATTAGAACACTTCCAATGATTTGGCATTTGCTACTTAATTCTATTTTTTTTTTATTCCTGTAGGACAAAACTTTGTTCCATCCGGTAAGCAGCAGCTGCATAGATTGCAACCCAGCTGAGAAGAAGATTTTCATGAACAGATGTGATCCTTTATCTGAAACTCAACAGTGGATTTTTGAACATATTAATATGACTGTTTTAGAAAAATTTAACAGCAAGGCCAGTTCCTAGAAGGAAAAAAAAATTGAACACACGTATTTACGTACAGACTGCAGACTATATTTTTGCCAGCATCTGGGTCAAAGGAGTCAGGAATTAAATTTCCTAGATCCAGGAAATCTGTTCTGAGGATTAAGAAAATGCCACAGCAAGAGCCAGCAGGCTGTCCTTGTGGATATACAGTATCTGGACAACTTGGCCAAGAGCCTCACCGGATGCTGCTGAGAACTTCAGGCTGAAAATTCCCTTGCTGGTCAAGGGAAAAACTTTGTTTAAAAACTGTTTAAAAGTACTCCAAGTTAATAAAGTAAAACAAAACTCTAGAGTTTCTCAGGTCAAATCCTGCTGTAGTGAGTAGCTTGGAACAGATGCTATGATTTGGGATGGGTTTATGGTGTGCATGACGCCAACAGGAACCTGAAGAAATCCCAGGTTTTAGAATTAAACATGCTGGTAGAAGAATAATGATGTCCCAGCACTGCCTAGACAAGATATATGCTCTGTTGACATTCTCTTAATAAAAGGTTGGGTTAAGCAGGTTTAACCCTCAGAACTGCTGCAATTAATTTTAAATACCTCCCTTTTACATTCCATTCATTACCAAAATAGGAATGGTCGAAATCTTAGGGTCTAGAATTACACTGTAGTGAAGCATGAAATGAACTGTATGGTTTTTCCCTCACATTTTCCCCCTTCAGGAAAAATAAAGCAAAGCAATCAAATTTCTATATATGATATATTTAGCAATTGTGATTCAAATCCCATTGTCACACAAGGTGAGATTTTTTTTTAGTGACAAATGTAACAGCAGCAGCTGCAGCATAATGGAAGGCTTGTGGACTATCTGTCTTTTTTACAAGTAGAATCTTTACCAACATATAAATTAAAATGAAAATAGGCTGGGGAAAAAATCAGGAGGAGAGTGGGAAATAATTGCATACTGCATGCTGAACTAGGTTAGTCAAATTAATACTGGTATGCTGCCATCCTAAGAGCATGTTGACTCCCTGCAGTGCAGCTTAAAAGATCTTGCAGTGCTCCTGACACAGAGGAGTGGAGAGAAAAATTGACAAGAAATCAGTTGGGTGGTTTTGGAGTTTTTTAAGTCTGTGGTGGAAATCATGTGAACTTTCCACAGTGAGCGAGTGAATGGTATTGTACATGTCATGAGGGAGGAAACAAGAAGTGCAAGTCACACATTACAATATTTTGGTACTTTAGGCACAGGCACTATTCAGGGTAACACAGACTTCCATCACACTGATGATTATGATGGGTCCCTCAAACCTATCACGCTGTTGGAGAGAGAGGCCTCTAAAACACTTTAGGAAGGGTGTCAATGGTTCTCAGTTCATGCTGATGTGTGGAATGTGACTGATAACTTTGAGACTGTTCAAGGTAAGAGGGAGTATAAATTTATATCAAGTGAATATGTGGCTTTTGCTTGAAAGATGAATTTACAAATGAAAGCACTATAAATGAAGATAGATGACATCCTCTGTGCTGTAACTCCTTTCAGGTTCCAAAAATAACATTTATAATTAAGTTGCTTGTTTTGATTGCAGCGAGGTGGCTGACTAACCAAAATACTGGTGTGCAATCTATCCTGTTTTAAGGGAGTGCAGTGACTGTGTTTTGTTTATTTCTCCTTAAGCTGTGTTTATGCACAAAGAGCATTGATTTCATCCAGAGGATGGTTCTAGTACCAGTGTGCTATTTTATGGCAGCATATTGTAGTTGCAGGTCATATGAAAGTTTTAAGAGGGAATGAGGTCCTGTAGCATTCAGGATGTGTGCACTGGGGAAATTGTGAGATTTCCAATATATTAAGCAATTGCTGCAAGTTATTGAAGAGATCTTTCAAATAATTTAAAGGGATATGTCCACAGAGTTGTCGTTTAGTGATTTTAGAATAAGTGAGTTTGTTTAGGTATTGTTTAAATTTAATTTGAAGATATGGTGTGCTCAGGAACAGAAGAAGTAAGGTTCTGGTATAAGGATACTTCAGGTTTGTTTATCTGTCAGTACACAGAACCAGCCCAGCCACTGCAAACTCTCAGCTTTCCCAGATGTGGTGCTCACAGCATCATTTATTTGCAGCCTTATCATGAGGAAAGAGGGCTTGGGAAAAGAAGAAAATGGCTGCCTCAAATATAAATGCAGCCCTCAAGGTGCTGATTGTAACTGGCCCCAAACTGTCAGTCCTGGAAGCAGCACTGTATGCCCAGAATAGAGAGGCAAAAGAAGATTGCTAAAGCAGAACAGATTGGTAGAGTTATATCGTTCAGTGTCTGACTGCATCTCAGTGGTCTGATTTTGAGATGTCTGATGGGAACAAGGCTGCTCTTAGGGCAAAGAAAATCTATGCCTTTTACAGGCCTTGCTGAGTCATATTGCACAGCACCTTACACTGCCAAAGGAAGCCTTCCACTTACTTGTAGCTGATCACAAGTAGTAAACTCTAGCAGTTTTTGTCAAAAAGCAGTCCATATGACTGCTACTCAGATATTGTTGGGAAAGAAAACAGTCCTTGCACAGGATTCCTTCAGCAAAAGTTTTCTAAATAATAAATGGTCATCGCTACCTTCCAGTTCAAGTCTGTCTTGGGTGTTCTCCAAAGGTTTCCACTGATAAGAGTATTTCATTACTAATTTACCATTCAGAATTTCTCTTATTCTTCCTGCAAGCATATCTTTTCCAGCCAATAAACTTATGAACAATTTGATAGCTTGGAGAGATGTATCTTCTTCTGATAATTCTCCGGGAGCATTTAAATCTGACACGTTTTTTCAAAAGACTATGAAATTTCTTCACAGTTTTTTTTTTTTTTTTTAATACCAGGTAGTCCTGAACATATTTTAAATGTAGTGCACGGGTGGAATTAAGTAATGTGGGCTCATCATTTCAGTGGAGCTATACTGATTTCCCCAATTAATGACTTGTTCAGTTTTTTTCAATTTATTATTTTATGGCTTTAATCAAGATGTCTGAAAAGAAAATCTTTGTATCTTTAAGAAAGCTCATCACTATCTACCCTAAATGTTTTCCATTTAAGGCTAACTGGCCTTTTTTTTGTGGCCAGCAAAGTACTATAACTGGAGAGAGCATCTGGAGAAACTGAAGTAAACTCCAAGTGCAACTGAAACTCCAAAATAATATCTCTTTTCCTGCATATATTCCAGAATCTAAGCTAAACAGAGGCCCTGGGGGACAGGGCTCAAAGGAGAGGGGAGGAGCTGGGAAACAAAGCCTTTCATGTGTGGGAGAGTTACAGAGACATGACAGGATTTCACTTTCATTGGCCACAGTGTTATTTCAGAAAAATGAGATTGCTTTAGAACAAATGTTTCTGCAGCAGTATGGATATTTTAATGATATAATGCATTATTTCTGAGTGTGATCCATTTATGAATAAATGGTCTCTAGCTGCTGAAATAAGTCTGCCTCATGATAAAGATAGACTTGGCTTGAAAGGAAGCTGGCAAGCACTTAACAACCTTTGATTACTGGCAATTTACCAGGCATCAATGTCTCCAATGACCTTAGGGAAATTTTATGCCACATAGAAGAAACGTGTACAAATAGCCTGACCAAACTGATTAGATAGGTGGCACCTCTGCAGGAATGGATGTTACCTTTGTTTTAAAAAAAAAAGTCATAATCACAATTCATTTGCATTTTTACTGATAACTTCTGCAAGGGACTAGGTTAGGGAGACTCTTGTAGCCTACCTGGATGGATTGGAGATGGAGCATTTTAGGAAGGCAGTACTGACAAGCTTTCAGTATGGCTGACACCAGGGGTGCATTCCATTTGCTATTTAAAGAGCATCTGTAATGCTGATAAGCCAGTGCATTTCAAGAGAACACAGCATATATGGTTTTATTAATGGTTTTATTTTTCTTTTTAATCCATCAAGATTCATTAGGGAAATAATTTCAAAGCCCTTGGAAACAACACAAGGTGATCAGGAGTAACATTTTTATAGCTGGTACTGGTATTATAATGTTCATTTATTCCTTTGTTTAACCCCCTCCCAAATATGTTCCATATTCTCTTTAAAAAAAAAGCACAGGGATCCAAGAGTACTTTTACATAAAATTTTCAGGATCTTGCACTTTCTGAAAGTTTTGAAAAGCCTTTAGAAATTAGGAAATGTAAACCAAAAGGCAACATAAAAACCCAAAGAAAAATTATTAGTCCAATTATGTGTAGTGTACCAAGAGACTTTGCTAAATGTTTGCTAAGATAGTATCTTTTGACTGGAAAATTTTAGATGAATAAGTAATAGAGTTATTAAATCTTTAGTGTGTAGTGCTTTCTATTTAAGATTTGTAATTTTAAAAATGTAGTGAATTTGTGTGGTTAGTTGCTGACAGTTTTTTTTTTTTTAAACCACATGTAATACACAAATCTGTTCTTAGGTCTCTTGAAATATTTCTCTCCTCATACTTCCTTGTTATAATTCTGAATTATGCTGGATTTATACACTGGATTTAAGAAAATCTGAACATATGAAAAAATCTCTAAAAGGTAAGAAACATATGTAAAAACAAATAATGAGAAAGTTTAGCTAGAGAAATTCAGAGAAATGCATCACATTTCCAAAGCTTCAGCAGCATTCAGGAAATACATTTGCTTGTGAAGTTGTTTTCTGTTCTTTCAGTGTATCAGTAACATCAATGGTACTGCTTCTGGGACAGGACTTCTGAAACTGGTGTTACTAGCATTTGTTACTATCATCACGGTGCCAGAGGAGAAAAAATCTAGGAAGAGCTTCTGAAAAAATTGCATTCAAACATTGCAATCTGGTATGCCTTGAGATTTTCCTTGTTTCTAAGATTTGTTATCTTAGTATTTTTTTCTTTTTTACAGAACCTGGCAGTGCAGTAGGTGCTTCAGTGGGCCCTATGAAAACAAGACAACAGGGGAGCAAAGAGGACATGGGTTAAAACAATAATAATTTGTGTTTATCTAAATGTGTGTTTACCACAGCACTGTCCAGTAGGTTAATTATACACAAAGAGAAATTTGTGTATTTTGTGCAACCACTTTGGTTGGTGCTTCAGGGAATAGATGAATGAGAAGGAGCCTTGCAAAATGGGCCAGCAGAAAAGCTTGTACTCAGTAAAAGATGCAGGAAAATTCAGAATGATCCATTTCAGAGAAGCAAATGGATAAGACATTGAAATATATGTATAATGGACGGTGTACAGGATATGAGGGGAGCTGCAGTGAGGCAAGTCTGGTGAGTGGTACTATCTTAAAGATACTAAGACATAGGAAAGGAAAACTTGGTTCTCATTAACCTTAGTCCTCATTAATCTTAGCAGGATCCCTAACAGTGTGAAAGTAGTCGTTGATTTAATTAAATTAATCCTTGATCTCCCCACTAAATGACTCAACTTGGAAGGAACCACAGTCCAAGCAAATTTCTGCTGATCACTGTGGAGCATCTAATCAGCAAAAGATAGCACTAGGCACAGTTTAGTCAAAAACCAACTGGCACCAGAACTAAAACAATATTATCGACCCAAAAGATCTGTAGGCCTCTGGCATCCCTCTGTGAAAAAAAGATTTCAGTTGCCTGAAGGAGTGATTGAAGGTAATGATCCTAGATTAAGAAGATCAAGAATTGTGAGCTTTCAAGGGGGTGAAAGGCCAAATGGTGAGATTAGGAGATGGCAGTTTAATTGAGAGAGGAAGGGGGAAATAGATGGTGAAAGGGAAAAAGGTTTAATTCTGTATGTGAAGGAAGTATGACCTACAAGGGTCAGCCACTGATAATTTTGGATACCTCTTCATAGCAGGGCTTACATTTTTACTTCCATCATAAATATTTGGGAACTGAGAGGCAATCAAGCCCTTTTGCAAGGACCTAAATTTAGAATAAAGAGAACTTCCTAATCTGAAATGTATTGATTGTGAAATACATGATCACAAAAGAGAAAAGCTTTGATGGATGCTGAGTTTGTTCTGAGTTTTCCACTAAAGGTGTGTGTGTGTTCCTGAGGCTACTTTTTAGATAGTATGTAGAAGCAGAATATTATGGTCCATTTTTTTACCTCAGTTTAATATTTCTCTCTATCTCAGGCTTTTTTGAAAGAAGAAAAATGTTTATCTAAATTTTCCTAGGAAATGTCAACTTGGATTAGTGTGAAGTAGCTCTGCCTACTCCCTTTGCAGATCAAGATAACAAGTGTTTCTCTTTGGACATCGCATACAGCTCTTAAAGAATGTTGTATCTCTGCCTTCATGGCTCCTTGCAGCATTTGCCTCTTTTATGCATTTCAGTTTTTGTATGACTTTTTTTTCCTATTTTGTGTTTCATCCCTTCTGCTGACTTGCTATCTGCTAGAATCCTGGTCCTCTTTCTTCCCACCTTTCTGGTCTGTGCCAAAGGTGTTTCTTCTGTTGCAGATCCCTTCCTCAAGATAAGAGTGACTAAAGCTGCTTTGATCTTGACTTGGCAGAGCCTCAAGCCCTTTCACCTTGGGGTACCTGGCTTGTTCTAGCAGAGGGCTGGGGAGGAAAAAGGCACCTGAGGAGAAGTTCTGTCATTATGGACCAGTCTCACTACAGATTTTATCTGTGGAAGAGTTATAGCTCATAGCACAGACAGACAAACATCTTCGAGGGAAAAGAAATTGCTCTGGTGATCTACTTTTCATACATTTTCAAAATTCAGTGTTGCCCAGAGAGGGGCGGATGTAAGAGCAGGAAGCATCTTATTCAGTGGATATACTTTGTACAAATGTTTAGAACCAGCTGAATTCTTGACTTCAAGTTTTTAACTTTTGATTATCCCTGTTGAGCTAATACGGATACAAGAAACTGAGTAGAATTATTTTTTTAACTGTTTTTTTTTAATAAACCACAAAGGGGTTATGACAACTTTAACTGAAGGCATTATTCCAAATCTAAGTGGATGTGTAATCTGTAACGAGTGCATGATACAGGTTAACCTCTAGTCCAGCTGCAGAGAGTCAGAGGGGCCTTATTTACAAAAAGAGAGAGATTGTCCAATGTGCAGCAGCCTTTTGCTTACAGCTGTACAGGACTTTAGTTTATTCCTCAGAATGTCAGGAAAATCAATATCCGTAATGATTCCCATTGTCAAAGTAACAGCTGCAGAGATGGCAGTAAAACATCACCTTTTCCTTCCCACTAGAAGAGAATCCTTTCACCAGTGTCCTCTATGTCTTTATGCACCACCAGGGTTTATTTGCAACCAGAACATGTGGAATAAAATTATACCCTGCCCTTTCACTACACAAGTTCCTAGGAAACCAGAGTACCAGTATAAAGGCTGTATAATTAACTGTCCAAAGGATTTTCAGCCAAGAAATGGGGGTTTCATACAAAAGAAAAATAAGACCCCCTAAATGGACAGGATCTGTCCTCACAGCCCAGAAAGTCAAACATGTCCACCAAAAGCAGCATGGTCAGCAGGGCAAGGGAGGGGATTCTGCCCCTCTGCTCCGGTGAGACTCCACCTGCAGTGCTGCATCCAGCCCTGGAGACCCAGGAAGGACATGGACCTGTTTGAGCAAGTGCAGAGCAGGGTCATCAAGTTAATTAGAGGGATGGACCATCTCTCCTGTGAGGAAGGGCTGAGAGAATTAGGATTGTCCAGCCTGGAAAAGAGAGAGCTAAATTTTTTACTTTGAGGGTAGTGGGTACTGGAATCGGTTGCCCAGAGAAGTTGTGGTTACCCCAACTCTGAAAATGTTGAAGGCCAGGTTGAGTGAGGCTTCAAACAACCTGGTCTAATTGAAGGTGTCCCTGCCCACAGCAGGGGAGTTGGAATGAGATGATCTTTGAGGTTCCTTCCAACCCAAACTACTCTATGATTCTATGATTCTAAAGTTTGTTTTCCTTTATTACTGTCCTATCAGCCTCCAAATTGCAGTTACTGATCTACATCAAAACATACCTTGGTAATCTACACCTGGAAGGATAGTGATGCGTCAGGCCTCTGCTGCCAGTTTTTCATACAAATCTGCAGCACGGCTGTATAAACCTTTTCTTTGGAGTTAGAGATTTTTCTGCACAGTTGTTATCCTAGCAAGGGGTACATTCCTTCCAACTTTGGCCTCACCAGCAGTTTTCCACCTCAAACTCTGCTGGTTGATATTGCCCAGCTCTCCAGGTAATGTGGCTCATTGCACATCTCTCAACACCTCACAGCAGTCCAGTCCACACACATACACACACACACACAGAGTTAACAAGTGCTAGGTATCAAAACAGAAATGTATGGTCCCTTCTGAGCCTCTGAGATGCTTCTAATTATCAACTAGTCTTTCTGATGGTCAGAGTGTTTTCCAGGCATCTCTGTGAATAAACACACTTTCCTGCAGGTATCCTGCAAAATATCCATTTCTCTCACTTTTCTGAGAGTCTGGAATTACAGCCTTCACTTGCTGTTAAACAACATTCAGGACAAAACATTTCCTGGCAATTCAACTATTATAAACTAAATATAAAGGGCCAAGAAGAACTGGAGACAACTTTGTGTAACCACTGACTAATGTCCCAGTAGGCAAGACAGACAGAAATGAGCTGGGCTGATAGGCAGCTAGCTATAGTAGAGATCAATTAAAGTAAGATGGAGTTGTCTAATTTTCGTGAAACAAGATCAAAATATTTGATTGTTGTGATTTAGGACAAATATAGCTCTCTAAAAAATGGGGGAAATATTTTCAGATGTGTGCATTTGAAGTATTATACAATAGACTACAATTAGTAATATATATTATAATAAGTAAAATGAAAACATACACTTCTGTGCTGACTAGTCTGAGATAGTTGGCTTAGATGTTATTAAACAACAGCTGTAGAAACTGACCAACTTTTACGCATTAAAATAATGTTGTCAGGACATGCTTAAAGGATTTACAGAGAGCCTGTAAGTTTCTGGACTGTAATTAAGAACCTGAACTATGGAATAAAAATTGTACACCTGTTCTATTTTATATTTGGATGTATTACATTGCAGGATACAAAGCAAAAGATTGCTGAAGAGCAGTTTCAAGAAAATTACCATGATCTGAATGAATAAATACCTCTCAGAAGCTACAGCATAAATTTTTCAGTTTGTTGTACATCTGCTGCTGCTAAAACAAGCTGCTCTGTTGGGTGGGTGAAGAACCAGACAAGCCCAGCCAGCTGCAGGGCTGCCCAGGGACATATTGCTGCTCCCATTCCTGCAACACTGGCCATGCCAACTCTGTAATATCAGCACAAAGAGAAAACAAAGTCATCTCCTTTAACAACGAGCACTGTTAGCTCTGGCAATACTGTAAATCATGTCTTGAAATGCCACCTAAATAAGAGAAATAAACAAGTGAGGAGAAAACAGTTGTATATACATAATAGCCCTCAAGTGACAAGTAAGGAAGCATTGAAAAGGTTTTTGAGGACTTGATTCCAGTAAAAAGTCATGTAAGTCAAGATTTATTTGTCCCACTTGCACACCAAAAAAAACTACCAACAAAGAACAACAAAAGAATCCCTAGAAATTCCAAGCACCACTAGTCCTTGTACCTACAACTGATAAGACATAAAATAAAATACATAATCTTCATAAAGAGGATTAACTGCAAAAGTTTGAGTCATATAGAAAACAGTATTAGTCAATCATCTTCAAAGACTAAAGAAGAAATAGTTGATTATTACATATTATTTATCTTTAAAGGAATTATCTTTTTTATTTTGCATCTCTTTATGTCATATAACTTAATTTTACGCATACCCATAAACTTCAGTTTTTCAGTGCTGTACATCTATCCTAAAACCTTCTAATTGAAAATCATTGATTAAATCCATCCCTGACATCTACTGCATGTGTCAGAGTTGTGATAAGTGGACACAATCTAATTTTTACTTGTTCCTGAGGAAGCAGTTAAAGTGAACATTGCTTCCAATGACCTCTAAACATCAAAACTAGCAAAACTAAGAGAACTATAAACATTCACTGAAAATGTGACTCCTCCTTCTCTAGAGAGCTTAAAGGATACTGTAGTCAGATGCAAACTAAAGACAGCCCAATCAGGGGAAAAAATTGTAATTTTCTACCTTACCTTTCCACTTGAACTGTTTGGGAATAATTTCTTACAGGCAGTTCTATTGAACAAACTATTGAAGATATTTGGTAAACATCTTCCCACTGAAACAGTGATTATAACAACAAAACAAATCCTAAGTCAGGGGGCTTTGACAAATAACAAAAACTTCCATCAAGTCCCTAAAGAGACTGGAGTCATTAACATTACAGGCACAACCCTTGGCAAGAGAACAACTAGGAACAAAGAAGAATTATTACTAAGAGAACAATAAAGTGGTTTAGATACATCAAGATCAATTAGGCATTAGTTTTAATATAGCCTAAAGTTAAAAGCTGTAAAACAACAGAGAATTTTCCTATTTGCATCATTTAAAGTTCACAGCCCAAGGAAAATAGCATGTATAAAGAAACTAGAGAGCCTTCTCTGAATTGTGTGTCAATTATCTAATTACCTTTGATAACATCAGGTGCAAACCTTCAAGGAAAAAGCTTTAAAGATCTCTTGCAGGTATGGGTGTATTAGGAGAGTAATAAGACTTGTTGCAGGGACAAGAGAAAGGAGGAGGAACTGCATCTTGAGAGACAAGAGTTAGTGGAGCATGTTTATCAACTCCAAATGCAGCTTCTCAGCTTAGGAAGAGAGACAGGGAGACTGGTTTCTGCTTTGACTCTCACTTCCAGGCTGAGATGCTGTCATGTGTTCCTGCTAGTCAAGAAGGAGAGAATCCAAGCCTGGCTCCTACCTCCTGGCCTCCCTCCTTCCTCTGCAGTGTCTGTGGATGAGGAAGAGTGAGAGCACTTTTTGATCCTGGTGTCTGGGCACCTCCTTGCAGAGGCAGCAGGGCTCTCTGACTGAGGAGGGCAGGGACAAGATCTCTGTCTACAGACACAGCTCTGCCTTAGTGCTTGCATAGGGCAGCTGCCCTTGAACTCCCATCAGGAAAAGCCTGGCACCACCAGCTTGGGCAGTAGCTCTGAGCATTAGGTGCTCAGTGGTGGTGCTTACATCCCTGCTTCTCTGACTGGTCATTCCCTGCACCAGTTGGAGGAGTGCTGCCTGTCTGCACTATGGGAATTGCTTTGAGGTCTGGACAACATGCTGCCCCAGCCAGTTGGGAAGATTTGTCTGCACTCCTGGTCAGCACTACTATCTGCCCTCTGATTTTTGAAGGGAAATTGTAGTGACTTCTTCAGCTGGAAGCCTTGGTGAGTAGATGCAGAAGACGGTGTCTGGTGGCATGTTTGTATTTGGATGATTGCTCTAATTAGCTTTTTTTTTTTTTTTCTTTTAATATGAGGGGGGGAAACACAGGGGTTTTTAAGTGTTTTTTTCTTCTTTTTAAGTGATTCTCAAGTGACATTCACCACTGTTTTAATTAAACATGCCTCCTGATTTAGAACTGATAAGCTTCTACTTCAAGGAAATGCCAGGGTAAACTTTTATTTTGGCAGGGAGAAGAAAAACTGATAAGTAGAAGGATAGTGTCTCCTAACTATCAGAGAAGTGACAAGAGTTCAGAAAGTGCAGCAAGGGGGGACTAACCCCAGTAGTAGCACCTGCAGACTAATCCCTCACAGCCCTTTGCCACAGAGGTTGGCTCTGTAGCAACTGCCTGAACTAGAGGAGAAGATGTGAACTTTGTCTGAATTATTTGGTTATTGTCATCTCCTTGGTGCTTCCCAGAACCCTGATGGAGAGCAGGAAACCAGTCATCATGGGCATCCCCTGAAGTGCCTCCTGAGGCCACCCCAGGAGGGTCCATGCAGGCACCACCAGCACAGGAGACTGCCATCAGGGGCTGGAACTGCCAGCTCCTCATCAGTCCCACAGAGCAACAGACCATGTCAGGGATTTATATAAAGCTTTTGCAAGTACATGCTCAGGGTTGGGGTTTTTTCAGCTCTTTCACTCGGGGTCTTGTTTTTACCTCCTCTTTAGTGACCAGCTGAGCCTTCTCCATGTTCGTGACAAGAAACCCACATTTGTGGCTCTTTAAGAAGGTTTGACCCTGATTCCTCAAGGACTGGGACACACAACTGACATGAGACCACACCAACCAAAAATCAGGTCAGTGATTAAACTTCTTGATGCTGGCAAGTCAAGTGGCAGTATCAGAAGGGAGTTCATGACGTCATTTGCAGTTGTAGACCTGAGAGTAAGAACTGTGAATTTAACTCTCCCTGAGATTGCAGCTTTTGAGAGGGGAAGGTGGGGAGGCACAGCTTTTGTGTTAAGAAATGTATCTGTTAGTTTAGGAACTGCCACGTCCTAATTTCCAGTAAATGAAAAACAACATTAAATATCATGTTCTGTGTGACAGCTACTTTAAGTATAGGGAGTATTGCTGAATTTCTGTTCCATGGGAAAAAAATCTTTCTCTTGCATTAGATCTTCACCTGACCCATTACTGAGATAATCTTCAGCCAGTTTACACCTCAAGACTGGAGTTGTGGTAATTCTCACAAGAGTCTTGTCAATGCATATGAGATGAAATTAAGGAAAGTCTAGTCATGAATAAGGCCTATGTTTTCAGTTCCCCTGAGAGCTTCCATCAAGCAAAACTATTTCCCTTCTAAAGCATATGTTTGAAGAAGGGGAACTAAATATTTTTCTATTATTTGCCTGCTGGAATATTCTTTACTTGGTGTCTGAGCACAGCGGTGACTTATACAAATAGTGCAGCTCATCTTTTAAAAAAAGCATTATTATATCAGTAATAAAGAAAACAATTTGCATTTCAGATTAAGAGGCAGCAGTATATCACAAAATATTTACTCTGCCCAGAAGAGCAGCAGTTTACAGACTATTTAACAGCAATTTGTGTATGCATTTAAAGATTACATCTTTTTTTAAATCAAGGTTTTTATTTGTGTGCTAAGTAGTTTTCTGTAAGTAAAAGGATCTTTGGGTTTTTATTCTGTGATAAGCAGTAGTGATTTAGATCTGAGTTTTTATAGCATGTGGCATGTGAGGTGTGTCTATCTTCTTGTGGATGTTTTTTAGATTTTTTTTAACTAAATCATAGTCTTTATTTGCTTTTCTGGGGAGAACCAATATAAGCTCATAAGTGTTCTACTTTTAAGCAGTGTACAAAACCTAACCTCTTTGTTAGTTTAGTGATCTTACACTATTTGGTGACATTCACCAAAGAAGAATATTTTCACTGAGAATAGATCTTGGTCCCTCTCTTTTCTCTGGTTTTCTTGAAAAAACTCAGAAAACCCAACACCAAAAAACCCAAACATATGATCTAATCAGTTGACCAGAGGGGAAAAAAATAATCAAAAACTACCTCCACAGAGCACCTATTTTTCCAAAGATTATGGAGAAGTGAGGGGAGATATGAGCAGGGAGCATAGAAAGGCTGGGAAGAATGCTGTCAGTGCAAAACCCTGGGGCAGATTCTTGGTCCTTCTGTGTCCTGTGAGCTCAGTGAAGTGGCACAGGGGAATTTTGTACTGCTGTCATTAGAGTGCATCTGGTCACAAAAATGGATTGCAGGCCTCTCTCTAAGCTTTACTGATCATAATGGTGACAGCTGTGTGCAAGGGTCAAATATGAGCTTGCTTGCATGGAGATGTTCCAATCTGCAAAGCCCCAGTGAAAGTTCTGCGGCTCTGCAGAGCAGGGTGGTTTGTGACTCTGACTGTGAACAGCAGCTGCTCATGTGGAGGGGGACAAGAAGTCTGCTAGTTCTTAATTAAATACCATTTACAAGGAGAATGCATATTGGCACTTGGCTTCTCCCCAAAAAGATGGAGCTGCTGTAACTCCCCTTACAGGGTGCATCACCACTCACTGTTTTGAAGCACATATTCTCAAGCCACAGTGAAGTTAAGTATAGGAGAGGTCCCTAAGTGGACCTTTTGCATGACAAAATTCACCAAGAAGTAATTTGCTTCATAAATGCCATAGCTACCTATCTGTAGCAAAATAAGCCATATCAGAAAATGCAGGCAGCATCTGTGTATCCTCACCTAATTGCTCTATTACTTGTGGCAATGGTGCCTCAGAAGAAATCCCCCAGCCTAGAGCTGGGGCTCTGGCTCCCACTGCCATGGCAACAGAAGTGCTGCCTGCTGAAAAAGCCAGCTGAGTCCAGAAAAGGTCACCAGAATTCTTTAGAAAGCCTGGGAAACCCTTTATCCTCAAAGAAAGAGAAAGAGGCACAAGTCTGAAGCTGAAAAGACAAAATAGTTTGCCAATGGTGGGCATACAAAACTTCCGGTTTATCTCATAAAGCATATTTTTAATGTTTTAATTGCCTTTAGGGCTATTTAAGCACTTTGCATGGTTTTAGGAGGGACCTGGAGGGTGACAGGGCTTGGGAAGCAAGGATGGGGGAGACTGTGGTTTTGTTCAGTTGTCACAGCTAGAATTTATTTACAAGGCTGTAAGGACTGAGGCCTTAAGGAAAACACCCTAGAATTGCAAGAGCTGGCAGAAAAAGCAGAAAATGTCTTTGGTTTCTGTTCTGCACTGTCTCAGTCCAGCACTTGGCAGAGTAGGTATAAAACACAGCACACTGCTTTTGGGAGTGCTTGTTACAGTACCAGATCTGAGGTTCTCAGACACAGCTTGGTCCCACCCTTTGTGACATCCTGGAGTTGTAGGAACCATTGGATCAATTTACCAGATCCAGGCAGGATCACCTTCTGAGTGAAAATCTTTTTAAAAAGTTGCAATTCTTTCAGTGCCCTTTCATGCTTAAGGCTGTATATGATTGCAGGAGTTCACTCTTACCTGTTTAAAGCATTTGTGTAATGCTTCCTTAAACCTGTAAAAACTAGATCTGACAACCACTATGTTGGGAAGAAAAGCATTTCTTTGTCCCCAGAAAAAGGTGTATTAAAGCTGCTGGGGTTAATACAGGGAAGAAGGTGAATGCACAGCAGCAAAGGCAGCCTGGCTCACTGACGTGAAACATTGTGCTGGCCAAGGAACAAAAGCCTGACTCCAGTCACCTTTCCTTTGCCTCCCCTCAAGCAGCCATGGCAAGTCACATCACTGGGCAGCAAATGAAGCAAAGAAAAAAGATGCCACTACCATACCCCTCCCCAGACTCTCTGTATTTAAAGGGGAGAAGTTACAGGTGCTAGATGGGAAATGTATTGAGGATTCAGACACATCATCAGTACTGCAACCTTCTCTACTCCCAGTGCATGCTAAGCAAGGAGGTGATTCTGAACACAGGAAAATTTTTTTCTTCAAAATCAAAACACTTTAAGATACCTACAAATGCTTGGTGTGACAGTTGTATTACTAAGATGTAAAGGATTTGAAAAAGAAGTGTAAAAGTATAGTTGGTACAAGGAATAGATAAGAATGAAGCCTTCTAAACACTTTAATGTGTGGAAATACTCAACAGTTCTTAACTTCTTTTTTAATTCTTCGCCTTTCTACCTGCCTTTCAGATTTTCATGTCTATGCATGTTAGTCTTGTAACCTTAACATTTTCCAGGGTCTGTAAAAGTCTGCAGCTAACAGTTTTGGTTATGTTTTTCTTCAGCAAACAGTTAATTTCAATGAATGGATATTGCTGTTTTAATTATGGAAAAGTCAATATACTTATGCAGCTTTGGGCAGCATGATAGACACAGCACAAACCTTAATACCTTGCTTATCAAATTACTTAGGCATATGTATAACTTTATGATAACAGAGTCATGGTAAAATGACTATCACATAATTCCTGAGGAAAGTGAAAGGGAGATGAGGCCATGTGTGAAAAACTATACGTGTACTAGATAGCTTTTTTTTCCCCTCTTCCCTCCCTTCCAGGAGGCTTGCATAGCATTCTTATTTTCCAGTTCTTTGTAATTATGTTTCCCATAGTTCATGATGAATGGCATCAGCCAACCAAAAAGCTGCTGGTGGGGCAAAACCGTGGCATTCAAAATCTGGTGATGTATTGAGGAAGCAGTAGCACAATATGCATTTTTGGTGTGCAAGGGGCTTCAACACATGCTTTGACTAGCTCACAAGAAAACAGCAGGATGAGATGTGGTTTCATTGTGTCAGGGGAGGTGAAGGAAGGAAAACAAGCAGTAATACGTGGCTGCATCCTGGATTGCATCAGGATGTCGGATTTCAGGTTGACAAATGTCCCTCAGCACCCAGGCAGAGCACACACGGCCGCGGGTGTGGTGCAGGAGTGCCGGGCTGGCCTGAGGCAATGCAAACACCCGAGCACCAGCCGGTGCAGTGGGTGAAGCCGCCTCACCCTTTTGGCACGCTGATATTGCTGTGTGACAGCATCACTGCCAAGGCAAACAAAGGGACCCGAGGTTAGACCCAGCAAAGCCAGCCCACACCGCCTGCTCAGGCAGGCTGTAGGCAGTAGTTACCTGTGAGGTGCTGCCAGGCAGTTTGATGGAAAATAATAATAGAGAGTATAACGGACTATGGAATGTCAGGAACAGTTGTCTGCAAAACCAAGCATCTTAGATTAACATTTTGGGTATTTCTAACCTGAGGAATGTGGCCCATGAGTCAACCATTTTTGATTGGACTGAGATTTTCCATAAGATATCTACAAGTTGCTGCCACCTATCAGTGGAAATGTGGTCAGGCAAAGAACGAGAATGAGTTGCCTGTTAAAGAAATGTGTAGTGCAAATATTTTATGTACACAAATGCTAAGTGCAGAGTGGAGGCAAATTGGGCAAAAACTGCAGTGTGTATCAGCTGCTGCTAGGAATGACACACCCTCAGGTTTTAAAGTTAAGGGTAGATGTTCACAAACTCCTCAAGCACAGTAACTAACTTGAAAGAGAAAAGGCTAACTGTGCTGTAAAGGATCCATGCTCCAAGCACAGTGTTTACAAGTCAGCAGCACAAAGAAACCGATTTTTTAAAAATCTTTAAACTCTAAAAAGTAAATCTTTATAGCAGTGCAAGGGAGTCATGCCCACAAATCTCATTATTCTGAAAGCTGCTTAGAAACTTTAGCCCTTAGAGTCAACATACCACAATGCATTCAGAAGTATGATTTCAGAGTTACAAATGCTTCTAACAATTAGCTAATTTAAAAATTAAAAAAAAAAAAGGAAAGAAGGAGAAGAAAAATTAGGATTTAAAAGGATTTACAAGGAAATCATTGGGGGAGGGTGTGTTATAAGTAAAGAAGGAGGTAATTGAAAGGGATTGAGAGGAATACAGTAGGAAGTGGATGTGGTTAAGGCATTCACAAGATTAGTTAAAGAAAAAACATGGCAAAACTGGAAGTAAGAAGCCAAATCCTGGGACAAATGAATATAGATTCTTTGATGTATTTCGAGCTGCATGATTTATACATACTCAGCATCTAGCCTGTGGACCTTAAGAATGATGGGGCAAAAATAGTGATGAAAGCTTATTAAAATACTACCCAAAAAAAGCAGTATGCAGAATTTGATGCACAAAAGGTTCTTACACTCTCAGAGATTAAATACCTAGTCAATGGTCCTGAACAGCTGCAGGTATTTCAGCCTCAGGAGTCTTACAGAATTAAGAAATTTAACAGTAATAAAAGCTGTGACTTGCTATGCAAGCTGGTTTATTGAAAAAAAAAATTGTCACAGGATTCATTACTGCTTTAGAGATGGATTGTGAGCTTGAAACTCATTTTCAAATGTCTTCACAACAAAGCAGGATGATATGAATGCTAAAATTGGGGTGGATGAGGGCAATTTGAGGTGATGAGTAAAGCTCTGGCACGCAAATGATATGGATTCTAATTAGTGCAGATACACCTTTTGAAATTCCTGCGGGGGTTCTGTATCTATAGAAAACATATTGAAATCCTGGATAAGTAGGTTGTGTGTGCCTGCCTGAGGTCTCAGTTTCTTCCAGGATTAAGAGACATGCAAATACATGCCCCATCCTGTAGGTGCTCTAATAACAGCTTGGACTGGCCTGTGCTAGGCAATTGAGCAAACACAGGACAAGGATACACAATAGACAGTGTACCAAGCAAAAAGACAACAGAGAAAGATGAGGAAAGAGCTGAACCAGGTCAGCATAACAGTATGCAAACTTTGTAGTCTTTGCTAAGCCTGCAGAGCTCCTAAGATCCTTTTGCATTTTGCATACTGAAATTTCAAAACCAGAAGGCAAGGTAATCTCTGTCCTGATGTTAAGCAGAACCATTTCTAAGATGACTCCTACTTCATTTGCCTTGCTTCAGAGGGCCAGTGCCATGTTCAGAGCACTGTCAGCATTAAGGAAGAATAGATGAGCACTGAGAGTTGCATGCTCTTAAAAATAAACATTGTCAGCAGGATACATAAAATAATGTATTGAATTTGAAACACAACAATCACAGGAGAGTGAAGGAAACCAGACGGATCTGCTGAGGATTTCTGGACAGATCAATTTCCATAATGATGTTCTTTATTTTAGAAGTTGGACAGGACAGCCTCAGATCTGAGGTAACCAACAATGGACACCAGGCCTTTATTATGTCAAAAGAAAAGAGAACCTGTATACTTTTTTTTTTTAGCTTGGCTCAAAGCTTATTGGGATGCTCATCCCCAGAACCCCTGAGCTTAGACTTGGTGGAAAGTTGGCTGTGTTCAGACAACTACACAAAGATTTGTTAGCTTGATTTCTGCCACTTCTTTGGAGCTCAGGTTTTGGTGCACAATACAAGGATTGGTGTAATGAAGTCGTGCTGTTATGCAGAGCTGAGGAACATCAAAGTCATAAACTTAGGCAGGATGCAGGTATTTGTTGAGGACTTTGACTGTCAGAAGCTCTTGAACCGTGACATCCATTTGCTGAGTGATTCTGCCTTTTGTTTGCATTTTATACCAGGTCTCAGGTTTCATCAGTGACAGACTGGTATCACCCAAAGTGCTGGAGACTTGTTTGGTCACTGTGCGAAGCTCCTCCTATACCTGTAAATAGCAGGGGGAAGGCTGTGACACCAGCTTTAGAAAGATCTGGCTTTATCTTAGGCTGTGTAACAGGTGTAAATGCTGATCCTGTTGCTGGTCCTTTCCATGCACCATGGTGCACGGTGAAAAATTTGTCTTCCTACTGGCAATTATTGTGGATAGTTGAATGGAGAGAATCATTTAACTGTACCCAGATAATTGAGCAGGAAACTGGAATCCTGGTATCAGGAGCCTAATGAGGAATTCATAATATACAAAACAATCTTTCCTTTTTTTTTCTTTTTTCTTTTATAAGGGAGAAGAAAGAATAGCAGACTAACAAAAGGGCAGTAAAAGGAAAGGAACAACTAGGTGAAAGCTTTGAGTGGTCAGAGAGGATATTATTATGATATGAAGCAATTTCTAGCATTCAAGGCATACAATGAACTGTTTTAATTTTTCAACAACAATGCAAGTCGTGCAGGCACTCATAAAAACTTAAAAGCTCTTTTTAAAATAATAGCATACATTTTGCATGTACTATATGTACTCATTCTCTCAGAAAGTGCAAGTTATTTATCATTCTTGTCTGAGCTAATAGTGCATCTCTGTCTGGATTGCAAAGTTTAATTAACTTCTGTAGGTGTTACAAGGAAAATTG
The DNA here is from genome assembly GCF_028769735.1 of Zonotrichia leucophrys gambelii. Taxonomy (NCBI): domain Eukaryota; kingdom Metazoa; phylum Chordata; class Aves; order Passeriformes; family Passerellidae; genus Zonotrichia; species Zonotrichia leucophrys. The sequence goes on along the minus strand of NC_088173.1, from coordinate 17,947,612 downwards.
TGCCTAGCTGAGTCTAAAATCCACATTCTTGAATGTAGGGCATTTTTAAACCAACATGAATGATACACTTTTTGAATAACAACTTCATGTTTTTCTGCTTCATAGAGGGCAATAGCGTTCCAAGTTTAGACCCTGTAGAATCCACACAAATAGCACACCTTTCTCTCTTATCAAGATGCAATCATGAAGACTATAGATAACTCTAACAACTGTAACTTTTCCTCTGCTGCTTAAGGCTGATGAGTTTGAGATGCTGGTCACAAAAAAAGATGGTGAAAATTTAGTAGCCTAGTGGGCATTGTACATGATGGGGAATTATAAGATTAGAAAGCATTTTTGGGTCTTCATCTTGCTACCACCACTAAAGTGGTGTACAAGTTTGTACAGAGTCTGAACTGGGTGATGAAGCACAAGAAGGGGTACATCTCCAAAGCAAAAGGACAAAGATGCTATAATTCCTCAATAATGGTAACTGTCCCACACTGTTATTTTGGTATTTTACCTAATGCATAGTATCCAGAAGCTTATCACAGTTAAAAACACCAGTAGAAATCTAGTTCATCCTTCTGCTCTGAGTTGAGCTGCATGACTAAAATTCAGGCAGAGCCAAATATGCTTAAAGGACTCTTAGATACTGCCAGAGATTTGGGCCATGACAAAAAAAGATGTGAGTCCTTCTCCTCTGGTGAAGTCCAGTATCATAGGAGGGGACCTTGGTGGAAGAAAAATGTGAATTGTGAGAGCTTACACTAAGCTGGAGTGGTTTTAATATCATATCACCAGCCAGTGTAAATTTTTCACCTGCCAAAATGACAATATTTTTTTACTTATCTGTGTGTTCAGGGTAAGACATTAAATGCAAGACAGCAGGATTTGGCAATTTCACTGCATTGGCTATGGATTGCAATACACCTATTGTACTTTTGCTGCAGGTGTACTCACCCTACATCTCAGAAAATCTGCCTTCTTCCTTCTAATATGAGATAAAACATAAGATGACTTCTCAAACACAGGTGCTAAGTATGTCAGTGACCCACAAGTGCACATGTGGAGGGCAGGTAAATCTTAACTCGGGCAAAACTCAAGACTAATACTGATTTGACTATTTTTCTAGTGACATTTAAAAAAATGAAGTTTTGCTATATGGATTTTTTAGTGTGTTAGTAATGAGCATATATGAATAGCATTTCCTCCTTTAGTAATCAACTTAGATAGGAAAGGAAAATGAGTATGTGACAAATCTGCATCTTATTTACATTTTTAATATTACATAATCCTGAAGGTATCAGTAGAAGCATTTAAATGAAGGTCTTGACAACAATCCTGTGCAAAATGCAGTGAAAATCCTTTTGATGTTTAACTAAAGGAGATTGCAAGGACATAATTTGAGCGGTGGAGGGTGTAGTTTAAAAACATACCCCACCCACTGCAGAAATGCCTGGGCAGTTCTTTGCCTGTGTTTTAAAGTTCATATTAATACATCTCCAATAGCTGGTATTTCTTGTTCTGCAACTAATAAATTGTCTTGTCATGTAGTACTTTACCATCAGGTATAAGAAAAAATCCACTGGCTCTTTGCATAGATGAATGCATGTTTACTGAGCATTGATTCCAAAAGTCACGATACTTTTCACCCTCATTATACAAATGTGGCACTGCTTGAGACAGCCAGCACCTTGAATAATTGCATCTAAATTTTGCATTGCTAATCAACAGTCTGTTTTTAGTGCTGTGATTCTGTGCTTCACTACAGTGGTACACAGAACAAGGGTGCAGGGTGTCCTTAGTTCAGTAAGTGTCTCTGGGTAATTTTTCCAGTTGCATATCCACTGCTCCGCAGTGTTGGCTTGTCCTGGTTTAAGCACCTCCAAGAGCTGTTATGTGTCTTTGCAAACTGTTTATGTAATTCTGGTAGTGACCACGGCAGACTGCAGGCTGCAGCTTAAAGTGCAAAAATACCATTTAGTTCCTTAACTTTTGCTGATGTCCAGTAGGCTTTTAGGTGCAATTTTTATTGTGTTTTTAGATCTTTCATCTTTTCTGATCTTAGTTTGAATAAGCACTTAGTATTCACATTTGGCTTGGAAAAAGGAAAAAGTATGTGATTCTTTTGAATAGTAAATTCAAACTTGGAGATGAGAAGGCTGGTAAATTTCATCCTTAAAACAACTGGGGGTGAAATCTTGGCTCTGTTTAAATCTGGCAACATTCCAGTAATTTCAAGTGAAGCTATTTGCCTCTACTACTTCACATCCTAAGGGCTCTGTAAATTGTTGCATAAACATTATGTACTTATACAATGAAAAAAACCACTCCCATTTGCCTTTAGAAAAGGGAAAATCTTCACCTGAGGTAAAATCTTTGCTGCCAGGTTTCTGAGGGAGAAGCTGACAGAGGTAATCCAGCCGTGATGGAATATTCTGGGATTAATTAGACGTGGCCTAGATACACACGAGAGAGTACCAGGGCTGACCTAAATGTTGGGAGGAACAGTGCCTCCATCTCCTGCTGTCTTCTAATCAGCCCTGACACCAAAGACTTAGCAGGGCAAGTTTGGAGAGACTGTTTGGATATAAACCTGAAAGAGAGGCAAATTGTTACACTCGTTTTCACTCATATTATAAGTCTGCTTATTTAAATCTAAAATGTTTTGAAGACGTTCACTTCTGTACCTTGGAGGTTAGTAAGTCATCAGGTTTTTCAAGCAGTTAGCCAACAGTCTACAGAAGTCCTGCAGTGAATCACCATACCTTTTTGAATATGAAGTTTTCCTATAATTTCTTCTTCTAAGCACTATTTGGAGGGGAAAAGAAAAAACAATTAATTACACAGATGCTGTGTTCATTTTAGGATATATACAAATGTCAGAGTTGTTGATAGTAAATCAGGAACGAAATAAACTTCACTTCAGCCTAAGGTTTACAGGAGCAGGTTTCATTACTCAAAGGATCAGTGAATAGGAATAAATCAGTGATTCTTCAGTTTAATTTCAAATAATGTTAATTAGATTAGTCTTCTGCTCTATAAAGATGTTTTTCAAGTTGAAACAAGTAATTTTTTTCTTAAGGACAAAACTGTAAATCAACCTTTTCCCACTTACTCTGTAAACTCTAACATCTAAACCTAAGGGATGTCCCTGATTTGATCAAACTACTCAGAACAAAGATTCAGTTAAGCCAGAGTAAAAATAGAAGTAGTCTAGAGATCTCCTTCTTGCTAATTGCACACACCCGGGAATTTAGAAAAGTTTTTAATTTGACTACTCAGCCAACTAGTTTTTAAATCATTGCATTTTGTCTTGAATTCACCCCAGCCAGCAGCCAAGCCCCACACAGCTGCTCACTCACTTCCCCACCAGCAAGATCAGGGAGAGAATCAGAAAGGTAAAAACCAGAGAATTCATGGACAAAATAATAAAAAAGATAAAAGCAGTTTAAGGGGGAAAGCAAAAGCCAGCCACAAAAGCAAAGCAAAACAAGGAATTAATTCACTGCTTCCATGGGCAGGCAGGTGCTCTGCCATCTCCAGGAGAGCAGGGCCCCATCACATCTAATGGTTACTTGGTAAAACAAACACCATCACTCTAAATGTACCTCCCTTTCTCCCTCTTTCCCACTGATATACTGAGCAAGATGCCATATGCTCTGGAGGTCAGTTTGGGTCACCTGTCCTGGCTGTGTCCCCTCCCCAGCAGGGCAGGATGAAAACCAGAAAAGGCCTTGGCTCTGTGCAAGCCCTGCCCAGCAATGACAAAAACATCTCCCCATTATCAGCCCTGTGTTCAGCACAAACCCAAAACATAGCCCATGCCAGCCACTGGGAAGAGAATTAACTCCACCCCAGCCAAACCCAGCACACTGGTATATATTAGAAAAAGGGCAATGAGAGGCAGTGAGCTGAGAGCTGGAAACCTGCAGTATTTGAAGATGGATGAGATCCTGCCATTATCCCTCTTTCTTCTCATGGGTGACTGAAAAGCAGTGGAGTTTGGCTTGCCAAGATGATGACTTTATTACAATTCTTTATTTTCATTTCAATGTCATTTTGACATGTCTAATATTTTTTTCTCTAAAGTTGGTTGGGTTTGGGGTTTTTTGGAGAGTTGGGTTTGTTTGGGATTGTTTGGGTTTTTTTTCAGGGGGGCATTTTAGTTGGATTTTTTGGTTGGCTTTTTTTGTTCATTTTTTGTTTGTTTGTTTCTGTTGAGCTCTAAGTTTGAGAAAAAGATGGAAAACATACTAAAAAAAAAATTGAAAGAATTATCTACATTGACACCGGAGCTAAAGCTATAAAAGTTAGAAATCATTTAATTCATACCAAGTAGGGATATCTGTCTGGAGCTTTTAACCTGAGAAAAGGGAAAACTTCCCCAGAATTCTGCACTACATGGTGTACTGAAGCCCTTATGAAATCTATTTCATTATGATTCTATTTAGTAGAAGACTTGAATGCGTGCAGTGTTATGATACAACAGCTGCTATTGCCTGCAATTCCCACAAAACATGCCTTTTATAACAACATCATTTCATTGAATTACTAATCAATACAACTTGGTGTCAGACCATACATAATAGAAATAATCTACTGTTTGAGAATTTCTCTCCAAATGGCAGCTTACTAAGAAAAGAGGCTGCTCAGGGTTGTGGTGTTTGTTTCCAACCACCAATAACATCAAACTCACAGTTTATAAAATCTGCAAAGAATTAAGAAACCTCAGAGCTTTCTTAACCTTCAAAAGAAGAATTCATTGCATTTCAAAAGCAATGCTTTTGTGATTCACTGCTACTAAGATCCTTAACTTGCAGTTGCCAATTTGTGATATATACCACAAACTTCATATGGCTAATGGCAGTAGTCTTGCTATCATTCTCTGTGGCAGACAGCACTCCCACTCCCCAGGACCCCAGTTTGAAAACCAGAGCCTGGCACAACTCGACAATGTTATTCAATGTATAAATTTATCTACTGGGTTGTCTTTTCCAGTAATTATTCATGGACCTTTTGTGCATTTAAGTAAAATGAGGCAGGCCACTCTTTCTGGAACAGTGACTAAGCTAAGGAACAAAAAACATATCCTTGTTTTAGCATTTAGTAACTGTTGTACATCCACACTTTTCCATGTAACCAATTTTGAATGTCTTTTTTATTTGCCTGTGCAACTTCATAAGGCTTTATCTTGTGCAAATTTGACATGTTGGCTTTATTTAACTTCTCTAATGCTTTACAAATGCTTCATATCTTCAGCAGGTAGGTTTTGTTTAATTTTGAACCTCATGGCAGAATATATCCTGAAAAGAGTTGTGTCAAACTTATTGAAGGTTTATAGCTGATAAATGATAGTGAATTAATAACACTCAAGTTGCCAGTTATTTATTAAACTGTCAAAAGTTTATCACTAAATAACAAAATTCCTAAGAAATGCAAAAATTTAATTAATCTACAGTTGTAAAATTTTCCATTTTTTCTCTCAAAGTCACTGTGGTTCTTGTTCAGACTGACAATTTCATCAAATTAACTCCACTAAAAGTCTTTTAGAAAAATAACTCAGCATCTGAAATTGTGGGTGTTTACAACATTCATTTTTTCAGCATAACAGAAATTGCAGCAACCTATTTCAATTTTCTCTGCCCTAGATTCAGGAAATGATGCGAGTTTAATTTCTGTTTGAAATGCTCAGAAATATGGCACCTTGGAAAAGGAGATTTTCCAGACCTGAGACTGGGCTGAGTATATGACTACTCATACTTTTGTCTGGCTCAAAGTACAGGTAAGTTTCTCTGAAAAGTAATTTAAAATATATATATTGCTTTTTAAATGGCAAAACCATGCTCAGAATCATTCCATTTCTTCTCCTACTTAAATGAAACACCCACGTAACAGACCATCCCATCCACTATTTTAATGAGATCTAAATCTGTCAAGGATTGTCAACACTCATCAGTGTGGATATTTTGAGGACTTGTAGGTGCAAAAGAAGTTAATTTTTTTCTAGACAAAAGCAGTATTAATAATACAACATAGTTCATAGGCATTGACTGGTACTCATTATCAGAAAGGGCAGCTGGAAAAAAAATCATTTTACATTCCAATCTTCAGAACATTGGTAGAATCCAGACCAGTACAAAATAATGAGCTTGCTTACTGTTGCTGTGTGGGAAAAGAGAAGAGGAGCTAGAGGTGATACTGCAGGAATTAAACAGACTAAGTAGGCATGACAGGAGTATGGGGGCTAAATGTAATGACAGGAACTTCATAACACATTCTTCATAAAAGTGACAGGAAAAGCAAAGGAGGCGAACAGCGCTCTGCCAAAAGCATCTATTCAAATGCTGAAGGATAATTTTTGGTAGGACATGCATGGCTAAACTGCTGGCTTAAAAAAAAGAAGGATAATTGAGAATTACAGGAAGAATGGTACTAAAAACTGGAGATCATGAACACAAAACAGTGAAGATTAAGCAATCATAATCTAAGTTGCTACAGCATATATTAAGTACTCCCTAGAGGTACTTGTTTGATTAAAGTATTTTTAAAACAGTCTCAGAAATTAGGAAGAATTTAAAATCCTGTACTCCAGTTCCTTTTTGTCAACTCTGAGGTGAAATATGCACACAGTGTAAATATTTAGGGCATAACTTTATATTCATCATAATGTATGCCAAACTGTGCCCTTTGGATTATTCCTTGCAGTGACCACCTCATTAATCCAGAATCTCTCTTCAAATCCTTCAGTGCTGGGGGTGGTGTCAGAAGGGAGAATGAGCTTAAAATAAAGGGAGGGAGATCCAGCCAGGCAGCTCTAGCCCCACATTGAGTTCCTGCCTTCACAGATGAAAACTAGGGGGAAGGTGTGTGTTGGATGACACCAGGACGCGCCAGGACTCCGATGTGCAGTACTAATAAATGTGCTGTAGGGCTTAGACACTGCACGAGCTTTCTGTAAGGGTCAAGGGCCAGATCCAAAGTAACAGTGCAGGAGCAGCAAAGGCTTTGTTCAGAGATGACCATCTAAATGCAAGGTCAGGATGGGAAAAGAGATTACATGGAGCTGGAAGGTTTCACTGGAGCAAAGGTGTTGCTTGTGTTGAGAGTATTCTGTTTAGGAAGCCAAGTTATTTTCTGCCAGCTGGCATTTTCCAACCCTTTCTTTAATCAAAGTATGACCAAGTTTGCTGTTACATGAAGGCTAGAGTACATCATGTAGGGAAATACTGCACTTAATGAAGTGCTGGTAGTTATATCTGGAAACATCTAAGGAAAGTGTAACTGTTTGAGGTCTAGAATCCATTTGTCATGGTTTAACCCCAGCTGGCAGCTAAGCACCACACCACCTCTCACACACTCACCCCCACCAGGATGTGGGTGAGAACTGGAAGGGTAAAAGTAGGAAAACTTTTGGGTTGAAATAAAGACATTTAAATAATTAAAGGAAAAGCTATGCACACAAGCAAAGCAAAAGAAGAAACTCATTTAGCCCTTCCCATAGGCAGGTGGGTGTTCAGCCATGTCCAAGAAATCTGGTGACTTGGGAACACAACATCACTCACAATGTCCCCATCCCTTCCTTCTTCTTCCCCCACTTCATATACTGAGCATGGTGCCATATGGCCTGGAATATCCCTTTGATCAGTGGGGGACAGCTGTCCCAGCTGTGTCCTCTCCCACTGCTTTGTGTACCCCCAGCCTCCTGTCTGGTGGGATGGGGTGAGGAGCACAAAAGGCCTTGATCCTGGGCAAGCCCTGCAACAGCAGCAACAACAAAAACATCCTTTCCAGCACAAAACCAAAATGTAGCCCCATACCAGCCCCTCTGAAGATAAACTCCACCCCAGCCAAAACCAGCACACCCTTGCTAATTTCAAATATTTAATTTCAAACCTATTTACATTACACAAAAAAAAGTTGTGTTTTGTGCTCTCTGCACTAAGTAGAAAGATTGTCTATGTGTTGATAGAAGAAACCTCTCAAATGAGCAAAATGTGAGGTTTTATGTAGAATGAAGTCTTTACAGCAGCTTGTTGTATTATGAAACTTTGTAAAACATGATTTTCACCTTGAGAGATCAAAAGTCTGTAGGATTTTCCTTTCAGACACTATGTTCTGAAGAAGCAGAGTAGTTTTTTGTGACCAGGTATTCAGGACAGAGTTAAGGGGTAGATCCACATCCAGATGCTTCTCCTCTGCGAGCAACTGCATGAGGTTTTGACATTGGTCAGTGACCCTGCTCCAGACACCATCCCCCAAATCCCCAGCAATAAGGCAACTGCATGGCTTAGGGGATTGGTAATCGGATACCTCACCTCCAGGTCATCCTAGGTCTCTGGTTCAAGAGCAGCAAGGCTTTGTAATGACTTAAATGCCATTGCACATTTATTTGGAGTCATACATGGAGAAGTGAACATATGATTTCTATGTGACAAGCAGTAGGTGTCCACATACAGATACAAACATTGTGACAGTTGCCAGCCTGTTTGAAACATTTGAATGACTAAATATCAGTCTAACAGAGATTGATTAATTCTCTAATAACAGATTTGTGTTTTAATACTGCCTGTATAGTAATAGCATAATGGTTTATATATATATATATATGTATTTATATATGATGTACTTCTTTTATATATACTTATATTTTTATATATAATTTTATATTGACTTACATTTTGTAATTGAGTGGGACTGAAGCCTCTGTTTAACCCTCCATCTTTTTCTCTCCAGGTTGTAAAAGACTTTGAAAAGTGGCTTAGAATAGTACTGGAGGCAATCCAAAGCCAAATTTAATTTGAATTTTCTATCTGAGCTGATACAAATTCTACAAGAGTGAAAATATTTTCTATAGGTCTTCTTAGGCACTTTACTACATAGGAGGAGCTGTAAGTGCAGAATTTGAAACTTCAGCACATCCTTAACAAGGATGCAACTGAAATAAAACACTTCCAAGGTCAGTATTAATCTAATACTTCTGGAGTCAGACTGCATGGCCTGTGCATGAGAAGAAAAAAGGTAGAAGATGCTCGCTGTTGAGGAATCAGGGCAGGCAGGCAGAGTGGTCAAACAAAAACATGACGCCTTCTCCAATCCGCTGTCATGGGTGGCTGCGGCTGAGAGAGGGGCTGGCTGGCATGAACACCCTGTCCACTGGCCCGCACTGCCTCCCAGTGGGCATCGGCTACTTCTCTTTCGGGATAAAACAAACGCTGGGGGGGTTAAAATTCCTGGTACAGAAGCCATTGTCCTCGGATAGCTAATGGGGGAGTTCACTGACAGCGAGACTTCGGCTATCTAAAACCAGAACGACAAAGCTCTTGATCATCCTCCAAGGGTGTAGCTCTCTGTGAAATCACAGATGTGTGGTTTCCCTTTGCCTATGGCTTTGTGCAAAACATACACTTCTATCTGAAAAATAACCCCAAACCCAAATCTGTTTTCAGCAGGCAACCTTACAAATGTGAGTTGTCATCATATCAACTTGCATGCAGAGGGCTCTGTCCCCACCACTCTGAGCTCTGAGGAGCAGCAGCAGAGCAGTGTCACATCCCATGGCTGTACCCTCCATGCAGTGCTATTACTAACTTTATTTTTCTTCTCACTTTACTGGAGTGTGCTGAGAGCAACAGCACAGGACATTAAAAAGGGATGCCAAACATGAAGAATGAAACAACATGAGGAAAGAGCACTGTTTGCTGCAGTAAGGCCTCCACTAAAGACTGCAGGAAGAGTTGGAGAGATGCCTCTATACTTCCCTGACAGCCTACCGACCTTCCCAGTTTACAGCCCCAACTTGCCTTTTCCTTTTGGGCTCAGCAAGCCAGGGGATCTGTTCAGAGCTAGGCACCTCAACTCTGTGTTTCCCATCCAAAAAACCCTAACAGTCCCTCCCAGCGCTATGCAGATGTTGCTGCCTACCTGAAAACAGTCACCTAAATCTTTGTGTTGGGATATCTGTGTGATTGCTGCAGCTGCACACAGGGAGGGGCTTTGAGGAAAACAGCTCTGTGCTCCTGTGGAAGTCACAGGGCTGTGCAAACACTTATGAGGATTAGAGCTGTTGCTAATGCCTTAAACACTGCATTTGTCTACGTCTCATACCTTGATCTTACAGAATGAGAAAGAAAAAAACAAAGACATCACATAGTGCTATAGCACAAGTTATATGAATAAACAAACTGGGGCTAGGTGTGTCCAACTACAAAGGTCACTTAGGTGTGGGCAGTTTTTCCTCCAAAGTCATCCTGTTCAAGGTGTAATATCCTGTTTTATTTCTGCAGTTCTTATCATTGAAAGTTCAAGATCCATGGATCTGATACCCTCCAGTGCATGTAAGAAATAGAATGGAAAAATATCGGAGCAAGTGGATAGTACTGAATAGTGTAGTACTGAATAGTACTCAGAAAAAACCAAAAGTTGTATTACATTGGAAGTACTGTTTTTGCATCACTCTGGTTTTGGGAGAGCTTACATTACCACGTTTCTGTGTGTGTATGCATGCACGTGTGGCAGTCCTTCAAAGGAGGAAATAGGATGCCTAACTTTTAGTGCAGAAAATTAGTAACAAAATAACACACAAGCTGTGGGGCTGATAGCATCTCTGTAATCTTGTACTTAATCTGCTATCCCCAAGAAAAATCTGTTGACTTTCCAGTTCTACTCTGCCCAGGCTGCACACAGCAATTAATGGGCCTTACCCTACGCCTGTATAACAACCCCTGAAGTTAAACGTTTGCACCTGAATTTTCACAAATCGGTGCCCAGACAGCGCTGCTCACCCAGCCGGGAAAGCCGAAGCCCCGCTCGAGGTGTGCCCCCGCTCCCCCGTTTCCCGGAGGGCTGCAGGCGCGGCCGGCGGCGCTCCGGGTGGGAGCAGGTGCACGGGAGCGCACGGCGGGCGCGGAGCGGGGCGGGGGCAGGGGCAGGAGCGAGCGGCGGCCCGGGGCGAGGCGCTCCCGCCCCGGTGCGGGGCGGCCACGTGGAACCGCGCGGCTCCCGCGGCGGCCACTTCCTGCTCCGCATCACCCCGGCGCTGCGCCCGGCGGGGAGGCAGCGCGCAGCCCGCAGCCTACCGGGCCGGCGCGGGGGTGGGAGAAAAAAAGAGGGGGGGAGGAAGAAAAGAAAAAAAAAAAGTTTGTACGTGCGGCGGCGGCGAGAGGACAGCCTCTGCAGGCGGGCGGCTGCCGGAGAGCAGCGGCGGCCGGGGGAGGCGGGGGAGCGGCGGCGGGGCCGCGCCGTGCGGTGCCGCGGGGGGCGGAAGGCGGCCGGTGAGCGGGGCCGGGCGCTGCGTGCTCGGCGGCGGGAGGCAGAGGGCGGGCGGGAGGATGCGGCTGAAGCTGGGCTTCCTGCTGCGCGCCGTGCTGCTGGCGGGCAGCTTCTTGGGGCTGCTGCTGCTCTGGTCCTCGCTGTCGCCCCGCGCCGAGGAGCCGGATCTCCCGGGACGGACGCGGGTGAGTGCGCGGCCGCGGCGGGCGCTGGGGCGGGCGCGCCGGAGCGGGTGGCGGGGCCGCCGCCCGGGATGTGACCGGCGGCGGCTGCGGGCGGGCGAGGGGCGGCTGCCCGGGCTGCGGCCTGCGGAGCCTTGCAGGCCCGAGAGGGGAGTGCGGAGCGGCGGGGCCGGCCCCATCCGGCCCCCGGAGCCGGCGTCCCTCCCTGCCCGGGCGGCGGCGCGCCCTGGCGCTGCCCGCGGCGGGGCCCGGGGGCGCCGTGTTCCGAGGGGCCCCGGGCGGCCGAGCCCGACAGAGCTCCGGTCCGCCCCGCCCGGCTCGGAGCCGCCGCAGCCCCCCCGCCCCCGGCGCGGTGGTGCGGGCAGCGTCCCGCCGGGGCCCGTCCTCCCCGGGACCTCCCCGCGCCGGTGGGCACCCGAAACGCGTGGGATCGGCTTCCCTTTGGGGGCTTTCCATCCCTCAATAACCGCGCCGGTGTCCCCTGGGTGAGAGTCCCGCTAAGGTCCCCCAGAGCTTCAACAAAGGCTGCAGGTGTTCCCTCGCCAACTCACCTGGCTGCCGCGGATCGGCTTCCCGGCGCTTTGCTAACCAAAGGGCACGTTTGGCCGAGCAGAAGCAGCCGATCAGGTAATTTAAGAGCAGAGCACCGAAAGCCCAAAAGGCGCTGGATTTACCCAGCTGGTGGTGCAGGTCTCCCATGCCGAAATGGTGGGAGCACAGGTGATATGCGAGGCGGGCAGCGCTTCAGCTAACTTCCAGAAATGCTTCAGGATGTCAGACGAGCAGATCTGCAGTATGAGTCTTGCCGTGGCCTTGTATTAGTCAGGTGGAAATAATCTGACCTTTTGACACCAGGGTCTTAGAAGGAGTCAAAGTAATTCTTCCGTTTTCACCAGATGTTTTAGAGCTCAGGAACATAACTGGACTTAAGGAGATCTGCTTGAAGTAAGATTAGCCAAGATTAAAATAATCTTGGTAAAGTCATAAAATTTTCCAGTGATTATCTTAAAAAGGGATCTTTTATTATATGTTCACTAATGATCTTGGACCTCTCAGTGGGCTGCTTTGGATAATTGTGTACTGCAAGTGAGTTGACATAACTCTTGTTTTTGAGAACTGGAAATGACTTTGGACTCCTTCAGCAGATGCTCTGTCTTCTGAAGCTGTTACAGTTTGCTGTGTCTTGGCAGTTACTGCTGAGATAATAGGCCACAGCGGTTTTTTTGAAGATAAGCAGTTTATTAAGTGGTGAAGTTTCTGTAATCTGTTCTTCTAGACACAATGTGGGATTTTCTGTGTGTGGAAAAATCTTCATGAATTTATTTGTATACCTCTGAAGAAATATCAGGCAGTAGACATTTTGCACCAAAACTAGTCAAATTACTTTTCCTGCTCAGGAAAGGACTGTGAACAGACATTCAAAGGGACAATCTTGGGGAAAGAAAGTTATGCTTACATTGCTGTGTAGTGACCATCCTCAGATGCTTATTCTGGGGTGACCACTGAAGTATTGTAGCCCTGGTGTGCTTGTGCTGTGGCAGCTTACTCGGTGCTGTAATGCATCATGCTGCCTTTCTCATGAGCCTAAAGGCTTTTGCTCTGAGACTTTTGAGCTGAACCCTTGTATTCACTTCCATTCCCATGTGAGGTCTAATTAAGAAGTGTTTTTTAGCTGGTTTGTATATCAGTAAAGGAATTGCAAGAGTTTTTACAGTCCTGCCCCTGATAAAGCAGCATTCTGTCTTGATTACCTGGTCTCTGACCTGAGGAGGAAATATTTGTGACAGCCATCTCAGGAAATAATTCAGTCTTTGTTGAGAACAAATACAATTATTTTAAGTAAACTGTCAAAATGAAATCTAAACAGAATATAGTATTAATTAGCTAGATCAGCTGTTTACTTGCCTTTGTGATATATATGAAAGTAACACATGCTGCTTCGTCATTTTCTGGGAACATTATTGTTATTACTGAGTTCATGTATTGTTATTACTGAGTTTGGGTTGGAGTGTTTTCCACCTCAGAAGCTGCTCAGGTAAGGGTTATGAATTGAACAGTAATGACTGTTTGCTACTAGTAGTGCTCTGGCATATGAGTGGGAAGCTGTCAGAGCCCAGGATTATGTCCAGAGGTAGGACCTGCAATACCCTGCATCGTGTTAGGAGCAGCTGATATCTTGGAGTGTGCTCCCTGCAGCACCTGGGAGCAGTGTGTGCCCTGGTACAGCTTCAGCAGAAGGGAAGTAGGAGTTTAATCTTAGCTGCTTCTCAGAAATGCAGTGCTGTGCTCTTTGTTCAGTTGCAGAAACGTGTGTGTTTGCTTTGTTGTCAGTTTCCCAAAACTTTGTTAAGCTAAAGCTGACAGATAAATCTTCTTCCCGTACAACACCCTCCTCCCTTTTCTTGCGCTAAAAGCTCTAACCAACAAATATGAAATCCCTTGTCAGACAGTACCAGCTTAAAATAGAATTTAGCTTTTTAAGCTAACTTTAGGCAGTATCCTTTTCCTCTCTGCAGTGTAACCCTGGGCACTTTTTAATAACAACAAAGCATTAAAGATGCAAAGATGAAAAGATTTGCTGTGTTGTTCTTTTTTATGTTTATAACCTTCAATGTTTCCCTGCCCACAGCAGCAGACAATAGGCAATAGAGAAAATCTTTCAGTGTTATAGATATGAACCTTTAAAAAAATATCCTTTCAAATATTGTGGCGGTTTTGTTTTTTTTTTTTACTGATTTAAAAGATTTCTGAGATCTTTCAGAAAGTAAAAATGATAAATGTACAGAGAGTTTTCAAAACAAAAATGAAAGTGGAGAAGTAGGAAGGAAATTACAACCAAGTGGCACTAATAGTATTACACATAGCTGCAGACAGTGCCTTTCTTTCCAATAGAAGACTCTCACTGATGCTTATGCAGAAGCTGGGAGGACAGAACTGTTCTCTGGGTAACCTCACTTGGAACTTCCTCCAAGAATCCATTTGAGAAAAAAGTTCTTGTGGAATTTGGAGTAAGAGATTAAGTATTCATTTGCAATATCAGAAGTATCTAAAGACAAACTAACTCTGATCTTTAAGAACTTTCAGTTTCCAATCTAAATCAAATTGAAACAATGAAAATATATGAAGGTCTGTTCTCAGAGTCTTAAGTGCTTGTCTGCTTTTGTGTAAGGAAGGATACCTGCTATCTGATAGTAGGGATTGCAAGGCTGTGAGGATAATTGGGTAGAATCATTGCTTTGATTACTATGTTGTGTCTTTTGGATGCTTTCTGATACCTTCTGGTCTTCTGGATCAAGGGGTCACAGTTCTGGAGCCAGCAGGAAATTATTGAGAATCATAGAATCACAGAATATGCTGAGTTGGAGGGGACCCATCAGGATCATCAGTTCCAGCTCCTGGCCCTGTGCAGGACACCTCAGGAGTCACACCATGTTCCAATCACACCACTGAGGCCATTCATGGTAACAAGATTGCTGCAGGGATCCCAGCTACAGTATTTGTTGTTCTCCAGCGAGATGTGTTGCTAATGATCAGCCTCAGAGGTACAGAAGCTGCTGTTGTCAAGGAGTAGGTAGTACAGCAGGCAGAACCAATGGGCTGAAACAGTAAAGAAAGATTTGTTACTGAAAAGTTGAAAGCTCATTTAAAGGAGTAAATGTACTGTAGGTCAACTTTATCTCTCCAGATCTGACCAATTACAAATGACCCTATTCATTTGTCTATATGAAGGACAGTAAGGAAGAGTGTCCAGGGTGTTCCTAGGGTCCAGAGGGAGGTTAGTAAGGTAGTAAAAGATTTGCTGGAAATGTGTGCCTGACCTTGCACAAGGCAGAAATGTAGTGATGAGAGTGCTAAACCCACAAAATAAATTCCATAGTCTCTCCTGTTCACAGGTGTAATGAGGAGAACTTCCTGAAAATTTGGCACTGGCTGCTTGGCCTTATATCTGGGAACCTGGTGCTTCAGATTTGAAGCATTACAGTAAATTCAGCATTTTCCATAACCACAACACCTGAGCCACCCATGAACTTGCCATATATTGAAGGCATTTAATTTTGTGTCTGTATGTGACATGTTTTACTGGGATTTTGTTTAGGTCTTATTTGTTTATCGGTAGTTGTCAGACTTTCTGGACCATGTTGAAAGGGTTTTTTCAAAGTGTTGGACAACTGTCCCCTTCCTCCTTCCACCCCTGAAAGTGTGCATGTCTTGGGTACCAGATGTGCTTAACGGTGGCTTGTGCTGCCACCCTTAGACATCTGTACTCCCCTTTCCCTGCCAGGGCTGCCAACTGTCCTTGCTGCCAGATGCCATGGCAGCCATGCCAGAGTGAGGGAAGAGTGCTTGGCCTTGGATAGGGACAGGAGGCTTTGCTGAGTGCCCTGGTCAGGTGGCAGTTGCAGCACATCCCTCTAGTTCAGGAAACCAGATGATGATCTTGCAGCTGGGGCTATGGGCCTTCACCAACTGCCAAGTTTAGACATTACAATTCCCACATGGTCAATAGAAGATGGAGAATTTATGATGTGGAGGCAAAAGCTTTAGAAAAATAAGAAGAAATAAAAGCTGAATGGACATTTTCTGAGCTTTTTGGTGACACCCCTTCTTCCCCACTTTAAGGACTGCTAATATCCTGTATACCTTGGCTTGATTGTCACTGAGATCTTAATGACAAGTTGCAGACTGAATTTCAATTGTTATTGTGGTTTAAATTAGATTCTTTGTGTGGAAGTCCCAGAGGAAATTGTTCACTTTCCCTTAAGGAGTAAGTGTGCTTAGAACAGAAACTGAGACACAGCAATTTGCAGTTGATATCATTACTGGAGGAAAGGCAGGAATTGAAATGAGATAAAAAAATCAGATGTAAAAGGGGAAGTAGTGTTCAGTAGTGAAGGGATGTGAGCTTTCTGAACTTGGTAAAAATGTGATGCCTGGTGGTACAGAAGTGATTAAATGACAAAATAATCTCTCTCCAATTGTTATGTTTAGTTATCTATACATAGGTCACTTTTTAAACTGGTTTGCCTTTCTGTAATTGAGTGACACCAACACAAAGGACACTGCATCAGTTCTGCTACTCTGGCATTATCTGGAAGCTGAACACAATCATTCATCAGCTGGGTTTGAAAAGCTCTATTCAGGTGCAGGGCTAGATATAGCCACACTGCCTTCTACAATCAGAGCTGTAATAAGTCACCACTTCTTGTGTGACATTCACCAGAAATTAACACCTTGGCAAACTTTTCATGCTCAACAACTTTGGCTTGAAGACTGTGCACAGTGAGGTAATGAACTTGCTGTAGCCAAAGTATTGCTATTTTAGAAAGTAATCCTCACTTCTCACAGGAATTTTTATGTTGCCAGCAACATTAATAGGCAAAATGTTTTGAGATATTAAATTATATTTTTTTTAATATGTGCTTTTATCTAAATTTGCTTTGAAAAAGCTTGTAAAAATCTGACACCCTTGGGAGAGTATAAAAACCCCAATCCCTATCATATTCAAAGGGAAATAATTTGACAAACGCTTCCAGTTATGTTGCAGAATCAATGACCACAGAGCAAATAATGTGAAAAAATGGGGGAAAAAAGAAAGCCTGTATAATACCTACAATTTAGTACACATATATAAATTATATTCAAAATTTCTTGAACTCTCTTGTCATTCAAAAACCATTGTATTAAGTTAGGTAAAGAACTCATTATCTCAAGACTGTTAATTATGTATATGTCTGCTCGTCTTCAAAGGGCAGTTTTTATGTATGTGACAAGATTCCTTTTGTCCTAATTTAGCCCCAAGTGTTACCGTTTGTGAATAATGTAAGAGAACTGAACAGCTGAAAAATCAAAGATCTTAAGCTAAGACTGGCATTTGCTTTTCAAGAATCCCATTGCAGGAGCAGAGGGATCTAGAGTATGCAGGGAATGTTTGGCAGCATCCTCGGCATAGGATGAAAGGTGACCCTGCACACTTAGGTAAGATAATGCAACAAAAATGTAGCAGTTGTATCTGTTTTGGGGATCACACAGGTAAAACTATTAATCTGTTGCAGTACCTAATGAATAAACTGTGAGTAACGCCACAGAAACTGGGATCAGCACCATCAATTGGGTAGTCTGTAATTTGTGTTTTTGGGAGAAAAAAAAAATAGAAGTGGTAATTTGTGCTGCCTAGGCACCAAATAGTGGGGCATTGAAAATAACATGTAATAAATTCCTCTTTTAAATGAAACTCTAGGTAATAGTTAACTTTCAGTTTTAAAGCTACTGAATATGGATGGCTAAGCTGAAGTAGTAGAAATTCTATGCTAGTAAATTTCATTATTGCAAAAAACTTATTGGATCATCAGGAGGACAGAAGTAGATATGTAGATTTTTCTCCACATGGCCAAGCAGCATTCACCTTCCCTAACCCAGACTCAGCAGAGTTAAAATTGCTTGTATTGAGCTGACGTTCTCTAATCAAAAATGACAGCGTCTTTGTCCTATTTTTGTCAGATATTAAATCAGCATTACGGGAGACTGCCAAGTGGAAATAGGGCAGGATAAGCTGTTACTTTAATAGGTTTGACTTCTACCTTGGGGGGGGCTGGGAGGATGCTTTTTACAGTAACTAGGCCATATAATCTGAGAGGACTTTAAGTCTGGCAACAGTTATATTTAATTACTAGATTTACTCTGTGAGTATGGAAAACAAATGTCTGCTCTGGACGATTAGTTTAAAATTAGCAACATTAGAATTAGCAACATACTCTGTGATTCTTCACAGAGTACTCTGAGTTGGAAGGGGCACACAGGGGTGATCAGGTCCAACTCCCAGCCTGCAAAGTCCCTGAAAGTCACACCATGTTCCTGAGAGTGTTCTCCAAACTCTTCTTGAACTGTCAGGCTTGGTGGTGTGAGCACTCCTCTGAGGAGCTTGTTCCAGTGCCCAACCACCCTCTGGGTGAAAAATCTCTTCCTATATCCAACCTAAACCTCCCCTGACCGAACGCAGCATCAGGCCGTTCCCTCGGGTCATGTCACCACTGGTGCTTTTCCAGCTGTCTGATGGATGTTTTGTCCACATGGATGCTGAGAGATGGTATCAAAAGCTTTAAGAAAATCCTAAAAGATTACATTGACTGGCTTCCCTTGATCAACTGCTTGGGTTACCTTGTCATAAAAGGAAATCAGATTTGGTAAGCAGGGTTTTGCTCCCCTCATGCAGTTGCGCTTGCAGTGACCAATGACTGTGTTGTCTTTCAGGCATTCTTCATTACTTCCCAGAATAACCTCCACAGCTTTACCAGTCACTGAAATGAGACTGACAGGCCTGTGTTTCTAGGGTCCTCCTTCTTGGCCTTTTTGAAAACTGGAACATTGTTAACCAACTTCCAGTCAACTGGGATATCTACAGATTCCCAAGAACTTTCAAAAATCACCCAGGGAGGCTTTGTGATGACATTCTTGGATAAATCCCATCAGGCCCCATAATTTATTTGTATCCAGGTGGAGCAGCAGATTCCTCAGATCTTCAGGGTCAACTGGCAGTTTAACATTTTCACAGCCAGGATAGTCCATCATCAGTGTTGAAGGCAGAGGCAAAGAAAGCATTAAATATCTCCACCTTGTCAGTATCCCTGACTGCGGGGTCACCATGCTCCTCCTGTAACAGGCTGATGTCATTTCTGCATTGCCTTTTGACAATGTATTTTAAGGAAATCATTTTATTGTCCCCTCTAGTTCTGGTCAGCTTCAACTCCAGTAGAGCTCATGCTGGTCAAAAGGCCACCTCCTCCATCAGTTCTCTTTAATATTTTGTAAATCAAAGGGAATTTATCTTGCTTGAATCTGTCTTTCGCAGTGCACCTCTGCATCACAGTGCATTAGGTTAGGCACAGTTTGGATGAGTGAGGTTCCCCGCAGTTCTAAGTGCGTGCTCAGGGGTGTGTTGAGGAAGGAAGATGCCCCCAGCAAAGGGGAATAGTTAGCAGCCAGCAGCATGCATGTCCTCACAGCCTGTGCTACTGTTTAGGCTTGGATTTGGGGCTTTTCTGGATTTTTAGATTAATACTGGTTGTAGAATTAAAAATTAAACTCAGTGGGTTTCTATAAACTTAAATGGTTTAAGATTGTGCTTTGTGGCAGATTAGGATTTATCAGTTTAATTATAGCCTCCTCCTCTGTGAAGGAGCTTGTGGGGGAGATATGTGCTTTTGTAGAAAAGGTATTTTGTTGTTAATAGCTGTACAAAGATACGGAGAAGAAAGCTGATACTTGTATTCTACCTTTGCTTTTCAAACAAACATCCTTGTTGTGTTCCCTTTGCTTGGGATCAAATAATTTTGAAATATTTGCTTATTCATTTGAATATAATTTGAATTAGCAGTTCTGAAATTTGAAAAAACCCAAAACAGTGTAAACTGTTTTTGAAATAGGTTGTTGCTTTCCTTCCACGCATTTTATAGCACATTTGTGCATTTTATAGCACAAAATTCCTATTTTCTGAAAATCCATGGATTTCCCATGTGGAAATAAAATAATTTTCTTACCAGGCTGCATACAGACATTATTACTGAAACATAAATGACTACTTTTGTAATTAAGAGGTGATGCTTTAAAAATAATTGTATTCATCAGGAAATAAGCCTGTTTCTCCTTGCATAAGCATGCCTCTTTGCAAGGGAACAAATTGCTCTTTTGTTTTTTCTTTCTCTTATAATAAACTAATTGCATGCTGCTCTTTCTGTTATGGTGTTTTCTTGCATCCCTCATTCTAATCCCTGAACGCAGTAACATTTTTTAGTATTGCCCTTGCTTTCCTAGGCTACAATGTATTTTCCTTTGACTTCCTTGGTGAACGTTCGGTTGCAAATAGCAGCAGTCAGCCCTGATGTGTGAACCTCTGAGCAGCAGGAGAGATTTGAAGGAAGGTAAAAGGTAAAAACAGTATACCAGCTTACATGTGGAAAACTTGCTTTACAGGTGTCAGTCTCAAAATATAATTTTTAATGAAATTACAGCATGAGCACATGGTGCTCAGCCCACAAAGTTTCATACTTATTTTTGTTGTCTTTTAAGAAATTGGCAATGGAAATGGCTCAGCAAGAACTATTCTGACTGGAGTTGATCTTGTTAATAAGGCAGAAAGGTATCATTTTAAATACTGTGTTTTAGGAAAAAATACAATGTTTTTAATGAAATCAAAAGTATCGTCTTTTTCATATTCACGCATTTTTGCCACAGTTTGGGGATTAAAATCTGCTTTGGTTTTAACCTGCAGTAAAACATTTTCTTTTTAAGCATTAATAAATGAACAAAGGGCCAAAGCATAGCATCATATTTTATTTCTCAGTTCCTGCCTTTATGGTTTTGAGATTTTGAAGCATTGTCTTTCTTTTGAGTTATTTATTAAGATTTCTATCTATGGCAGAGAATTATTTACCATTTTAAATTTGCTGTAGAGAATGTCTCATCTGTAATAACATTTTGAAGCAAAACCTTAAAAAAGTAACGAAACTACGTCTTAAAAAAAGTTCTTTTTTTCCAATAGAGAAAAGAGGATCAAGAAAGAAAGCATTAAGATAATGGGGTCTTCAGAGGAAATTAATTGTTCTCTACACGCTTTAGTCTTGAAACAAGTTTTGCTACACTCTCAGTTAAATGAGGCCTTGAAGTCAGCTCTTCAAGGCTTGTAATATATTGCTTTTATTGGACTGCTTCTCCTGCTCTGCCTCTGCTATTCCATCTCCCACAGTGTTATTCTAACATTTCAAAGTCTATGAGAAGCTTTAAACCACAGCTATGAAATATATTGGTTTTTCCTCGCCCCTTCCATGTTTTCCACCCTTATTTCCGTCCCCTCTGTGCAGTTTGTTCTGCCTGTGCAGAGCCAGGACCTGCAGTAGTGACAGCATGAGAACAGTGTCTCAGCAAACAGCAGAGACAGAAAGGTGCAGTAGGTGGGGTTTTGTTGTTTGCTTCTTCTGATGGAATATGAGATTCTAGCCATAGGAAATGTATCACTCACTTCTAATCACAGAGTTCTTAGCCAAGAGCCCTCAAATGCAGAACAATGCTTCATGGGTTTCCTGTGCCTCAGCTCTTGTTGGTGAGTGGTAAGAATCTCCTGCTCCTTTTGGATAGCTTTTTGGAGATCTTCAGCTCCAAATTCTGACATTTCAGTCAATGCAAGTAAGGTACTCCTACAGCATTAATTAACCAAGTTAGTAAAGTGGTACTCTCGAGTACTCTCTGCAGAGGTATTTCAGCCCTGGGTGTCTGAAGTAAGACTTGGAATTGGTTCCTTGGATGCATATGTATGTGATCTTGGTGAGTCTTCTGTCCCTCACTGTGTTTACTTAAATATGTGCTTATTTTTTTACTCATGTAAACACTACAGGAAAGTTTGGGCTAAGAAAGGCCAAGAAATGTTAACCTGCCAGTGAGGCTGTCAAGCTCTTTGAGCAGTTCCAGGCATAATGTCATCCTTCAAATCATCTGAAAACCATCCTCAGCCAGAGCAGCTGTCCGTGACACTGGAATCAGGTCTGGGACAAGACTTTGGTGCCAAACTTGGGGTGACTCCAGTTGGTTGTTCTGGCCCAGCTTTGGCAGTGGATGATGAGACCCTTGAGTGCTCATTGACAGAGCAGTGAGTAGGTGTGCAAAGTGTCAAAGTCATCACCATTATTTTGTGTAGAGAAACAGTGGGGGAGAAATCTCTGCAAGATGCAGAGTTACTGTCTTGGAGAGCAGGCTTACCTCTTGCATGAATAGGCACATCAGTCACCTCTCAGGGAGTTAACAAGTTTTGCTCCCATTATTATCTTCTACCAAGACTAGTGATGACAGGGGAGTTGTCAAGCTGTTGTGATAAAAGGGAGCAGACTGCCAGGATAGTTCATGTAGCTTTTAATCTTTGTGTATGCCTGAGGGGCCTTGGGAAAAGAGGATGGCAGGGAGCAGGCTGGATTAATTTTTCTGGATGAAATGGATATGTCCTGGGGGTTGGCCTACTTTAGAAATAATTAAAATTCTTTGAAATCTGTTGTCCTTGAGCACACTTCATCTGTCCTATGTCCCCTTTTCTCTGATTCTCATATGCCTAGATCTTGTGGTTGAGAGATGCCTTGTGCCTCTTTGGGAGGCATTTGTTTTGGTAATATTTCCCAGGGGTGCATAATTTCTAAATCAAAGCTGACTCACATGTGTGTGTGTGGTGAGATGCACACAGGGACTGCAGGTAATCAGAGGTACCCAGTTATGATTTTGCTCTTAAGCAGAGAACAGAGAGTCTGCTTGACTCACAGTGAGGTGTGTGAGACACTGATGCTCAGTTCTTAACATTTGTATTTACTGGAAATAAGGATGTGGTTTTCTTCCTTAAAATAAACTTTATAAAATAATCCTGCATGTTTGCATCAGGTGACAGAGGCATGGTTGGATCCTTACAAGGAGCCTTGATTGTGATCACTGATTGACTGCAGGCAGCACAAGTCCGTGTTAGTGCAGTGAGATGCGCTGATCTTACTTATATCTTGATTATTTCATGTTCTTATTCCAATCTCATCCTCATCTGAAGGATGAATACCTCATTTTACTCTGTTTCTTTTCTTCCTGTTCATTTTGGTTTTTTTCATCATTCATTCTGTGTGGGAATTTGGGGAGTTAATTAAGCTTATTCCCACAACCCCCTATTCAACAGCTTAAGAATTTTCCTGCATTGCAATAAGGTATTAAGTGGCATGGAAGTAAGGAAGAAAGATAAATGGTCAGACTTCTCCTCTTGACTTTATAATAGTTTAGGCAATATATTTTCCTACAGGTTTGTCACATGCTAAGGGTTTTATGCAAAAATTAAGTTTTCATTTCAAACTCTACAATTCATGTCTATGATTAAAGAGCCTTAAACATTAAGCACCGAAGTTTTTACTGATAGACTTGGCCAGTTAGCATTGCTGTAAAGGAGGGGCAGATTGAACAGGTTTTTGAACATGTTTTATCTTGTATGATATTTGCAAGAATTTATTCTGTACCGATAACTTGTCAAAATACTGTTTGCAATCTAATTCCAATAATCATAATTTTTCAAGAATGGCTTCACAGCTGTTAATTTCTAAGAAACAGACAGACCTTTTATCTATAATTTATCTAGCAACCATAATGTACTACTTAGTGTTACCAAAGGCATAATGTTGCAAGCAGAATTCATTATAATTTTTAGCTATAAAATGTGCTTTAAAAATATATTTTATTCACTTAAAATAATAAACTTCACTCTGATGCCTTAGCATGTTCGTTGATGAGAATGCTTTTGCATGACAGAAATAATTGTTTGGGTTTTTTCCTTGTTTTATTCTCCAAGCTAAGATTTCTTTATTGCAGAGCATCATATTTTTTATATATTTCCTAAAATGCATGGGCATTTATTTTAAAGCTGAGTATTACTGATGAGGAAGTTAAGATTTCTGATATTCTGTAAGTCACTTTGGCTTTACATGTGGAAACTTTTCAGCAGTGTATTTTTAGTAGATCTATTCATAGCCTAACATCAAACCCCAGCAGCTTTCCTGTAGGAAGTCCATTTTCTGCCCTACATGTATTTATTAATTCTGTCATTTCTTAATGTTCCTTAAATGCTTTTATACTGTACTGTCTATAGTATTCAAAGAAACTTTAAACTAAATTAAAAAGACCGGTTTTGGCAATTCAAATGTTTTATAACTGGTGCTAATTTTATCCCAGTGCATTTAACCTCCATGATGTTCCTTTACCTTAATGTATTTATTCTAAAGTTCTGGTTCCTTAATTTATTTTGTCTGCAGACTGAAGACATACCAGCACTAGGCTGACACATTCCCTAATACCCTTTCTTATCTAGCTGGAGTGGCATAAAAGATTGGATACAAGAGTAAGCAAGAACATGGAAGGGAGTTCTGCCTGACATTTGGGTGCAATTTCTAAGGAAGGGGTAATTCTGGACACATAGAAATAGTGTTCAAATCATCATGCTGTGAAAGCCACCAGTTATATAGATAAATGTTTTAATGAAAACTCTATTGATACTCAGAGCTTTCCTGAAAAGAGAGAAGTGCCCTCTCCTAGTGGAGCGCCTCTGGTTATACACATCTTCCCTCTCCTCCATGAATTTAAGAACCTGCAACTCTCTCATTCTGTAGTAAGAGATAAAATAATCCTGTGTGTGTAGATTTGGCTTGAAAGAAGAAAGCGAGATTCATATCACTAAGAATACTTAACAGAAGCATGCTTTGTTTTGTAGAGCATAACAGTGCTCCTGCATTACCATTAATAGCAGAGGAATCCCTGGAAGAGCACTCATGGGCTCCTGTGGAAGAGGAGCAGCACCCCTCACCCAGACCATCTGTTTTACTGTTGTGGGCTTCTCCTACTTGGATTATTTCCAGTTAGATTATTTCTGATACAGGATTTGGGGGTGCTGGCCCAATAAACCACTCAGCTGAGCAATTCTGCTGGGTTTTTTTTCTGATGCTCTTAACACACCAAGAGTATCTGACCCTAAATGCTTCAGGGCCATAAGTGTTCTGCCTTTTGTACCTCTGGTTTCTCAGCAAAGCCAAGTGGGTCTCCTCCAAAAGAGGAGAAATGCTTAAGGAGAATAACTTGGTGGGGAAGGTTTGTTCGTGTTTGTTTTGTTCACAAGGACCATAGAATGGTTTGGATTGGAAGTGACTTTAAAAATCATCTGCCATGGGAAAGGGCACCTTCCCCAGGACCAGTTTGCCCAAAGCCCCATCCAACCTGGCCTTCAACTCTTCCAGGGATGGGGCATCTGGGCAACCTGTTCCAGTGCCTCTCCACCCTTGCAGTAAAGAATTAATTCCCCATATCTAATTTAACTGACCCTCCCTCAGCTGGAAGCCATTCCCTTGTCCTTGTAAGTCCCTCTCCCTGTCTCCTGTAGGTGCCTTCAAGTACTGGAACGCTGCTCTGAGGCCATCCCAAGGCCTTCTCTTTTCCAGGCTGTACAACCCCAGTGTCTCAGCCTGCCTTCATAGGAGAGATGCTCCATCCCTCTGGCCCTCCTCTGGACTCAGTGTAGTGTTGTAGTTGAGTTGTGTAGTCTTGTTTTAAAGGTACAGAAGAACCAACCCTCCCAAGTCAGGCGGCTGCTGTCCTGCCACTCTGCATGTACTTGCAGAGTGTCCCCGGTGTCCATGCTTGCTGTCCCCGGTGTCCATGCTTGCTGTCCCCGGTGTCCCTCAGGGGTGCTGAGGGGCTCTGAGGACAGGCAGCCCCAAGCCCCTGTGTGCGTGTGCCCAGGTCATGGTTGTGGACAGCTGGGCAGGCAGCAGGGTTCTCTGTGTTTTGCTGCTCCCAGGCATTCTGGTTTTCAGCTACCCCTCGCTTCCAGCAGCTTGCCCCACTCCTGTTCTGAGCTAGCTCAGCACTGCTGTGTGCCCTGCTCATGGATGCCAGATCCGTTTGGTGTGCTCATGCAGCTGTCTGTGGGGAGTCCTTGATCCAGCTCAGCCTGCAAAGGGTGTCAAGGTGCTCGCGTTGGCACGCAGACAGGACAGAAATGCATGGAGTGGAAGTAAACTGCAAAAATGTAGCCATCCCACTCCATAGCATCAGCCTGAAATACCCAGCACCTATCAGACAGAGGTTTAAATCCAAAACAAATTAGTAAAAACAAAAATTTAAAGGCAGCTCATCTGCAGCAGCTAAAAAATACAGTTTTCATAAATCATCTGCAAGAACTGGGTGCATCTTTGTAATTCATATTTCTGCTGTTCCACAGTTCTCCTTGCAGCAGAGATGGAAAATATCCCCTTCATGTTTTGCTGTATATCTGCAGTGATGGGAAGATAAACATCAGTGTAATGTATCAGTGTTGACATTCAGAAGCCTCCCAAACTTTGCTTTTTAAATCGAATGGGAAAGTTAGCTTTGAGCTTCTTCACTCTGTAGGAAGAATGGGCAAGTGTTCTTTGGTTTTTTTTTTCCTTTGCTACCTCTTACATAAATTTGACATCCCTTACAAATCTGCAGTTGCCATACTGTCAGGAATTAAAGAACTGGAAGTGCTATACTAAACAAAAGGAAAATATGCTATAGCCAGGTAAAACACTCTGTCTGAAGCAACAGCTAATGCATAGACTTATGCTGTTCATGTTCTGTTGAAATTATTATAAATGCAAAGGTGCCTACTACCTTATTTTTTAAGCTGTTATTTTTTTAATTGAAGTGAATTGAAAAGTGAAAATTTTCACATTGTGGTGGAATTTTTGCATTGTTTGTTTGTTTTGCTTTATCTATATAATTTACTGGAACTATTTAGTGCAAGAGTGAATCAATCTGTTTTTTTCTATCTTAACTTACAATGTTTGTCCAAGTCTGTATTGGATGATAAAGTCACGTATTGAGAAAATGTTTATTTGGATAACTTGCAAACTTGGCAGTCTTAAACAGAGCTCTTATGTTGTGGTGTTGTCATTTGTGTGTAAGAACTTCTCAAAAGAAAGCACATCATCCCAAAAGGTGACTGATTATTGACAGTAGTAATGCTGGCATGGCTGACAACCATGGGAATGTAGGGTCTTCTACAGAAGAAGCTCTTTTATATTGCTTTTCTTTTACCATTTTCTATATAAGAATTTTGCAGTTTATTGAACAGTAGCAAAACACAGTGGATGTGTGTGTGTGAGAGTGTATTTTGATTAGAGTATCATCCTTGTGGATTTTGGTTTCTTTTGCTGATTCTGTTTTGATGTACAGTAAACAGTTCTGTACTGTTTACTGTCCTGTCCAGGTACATTTGCCAGTTCATCCTTCTGTGGTATTTGATGCCTGATGTATGTAGCTTCTCTTCAATATTGGAGATTGCAATACTGACAATTTTCTTCTTTTGCAGTTCCTCCTCCTGGGAGGCCCTGGCTCACTCCCCAGTCAAACTAAAGTATGAGCTGCCTTACTGACTCTTCATTTTCCAGCTACGGGCCAGATTTTGCTGTGTTAGAGACAACAGACTCTCTTTCCCAGGGACTGCAGCAAGCTTTTGAATTGAGTTTTCTGACAGGCTTTAACAAAATTGTCTTTGTTAGAAGTTGAAGTGCAAGGCTGGCACGTAAAGGTCTTGATTCAGTGAACTGTGTTCCAATTTAAACACCCTTTTAATGAACTGGATAGATCATAAGTAGACTTTGTAAGGTCTCTTCTATGGAAGATGCAGTAAGTGAAGGGCACAGTTTTCAAAAATGCAGTTATTAGCAGCTCTGTTTGGAAACCACAAGTAATGCACATGCCTAGGGCTTGTGGAAGTCGCTCCAGATGGAAATAGCATTGCTGGGGTGATTATACCCTGAGGAAAGGCTCACTGACATTTTGAGATCAATTTTTAGCCAATGTTCCATTCTCAGTATTTACATGGAGAGTCTGAATTGCCAGGACTTCAGATTTCATAACAAAAGTGCTAACAAGAAGTGAACATTTGTTGAAAAGATTGTGTTGCTGCAGAGAAATGCCTGTTGCTATGCTGGTTGGATGCTGAGAGTATCCTGCAGACAGAGGCACTGTGCTGAGAAAGCTGACTTCCATTTTGTTTTTGAGCAAGAAGGACCTTCAGGTGTCTTTGTGTGTGTTGTACACCCATTAATTTGAACAGTGGAATGCTACAGTGCCATTGCTAGGGAGTCAGTGCAGATGGGAGAGTGCTGTCCACTTGCATCTTCCCCAGGTGTGAGGTCAGAAATGCCAGCCGTAGTGTACCGGAGCTGGAAGCACAAAGGTCGTGTTAAAAGTCTCTTCAGGATCTGCCAGATGTAAGGAAGTCCCTCAGAAGGTGTTCAGGGCTAGAAGTTAATCCTTGGTGCTGTGTTAGGAGAAGGCAGTGGGATGTCAGTTCCCAGTGTTGATTTGGAGAGTAATGTTTTGATCGTTAGTCTCACACAGCTTCAAGGTCATATTGTGGCACCACCATGGATCATCTGCACTGACAGAGTAAATATCAGGGCAGTGCATTACTTGAAGTTCAGATGCAGCATGGCCACCTTTCTGATCAGCCCCATGGTCTCAAGGTGCCCACAGTGGCTTCCATGCTCCAAATAAAAGATACTGCATGGCAAGTGCAGAGAAATGTGCAAAGCTGGAAGCACAGGCTGGTTTAGTGGAGCCCATTTAGGAAGTTTGTGGATTATATTATAGCATTCTTGCTGGCTATCTAAAAGATGCAGATATCCCAGCTGTGCTAACACATTATGTGGCTTCTAAAGCAGGGCTATAAGATAGATTTTTATATTCATCATGTTTACCTCACAGCAAAACAAACAATATCACTAGCTGTATGTATCGCAGAAAGAGCCGTCCATTTACCAAGATTGATTTGTCTGTTCAATATATTGGTTTTTTATTAGTTTAGTGTTGCTGCAGGGTTTTTTTTTTCCTTTTTATGCTTCAAATGTGTGTGCTGTGTTGATTTTTGGGGTTTTTTGAAGTATTTGGTGCAGATAAGAACCTGTCTTACCTCAATGGTTCAGTAGACTATAACTAATTTATTGGCAAACACCACACACATTCTCCTATGTAGGAAAGACCAGGAATGAAGGGCCAAGGAAAGATGAGATCAAATCACAGAGAACACAATTGATCACAAGTTATTTCCCTTCTCTTGTCTAGTCAAGTAGTACACAAGGAAATTACATAAATACTCTGAATTTTGGAAATCTTCTGGGAGTTCAGATGAAACTTGCAGAAGCGGGTTTTGGACTGTACGTATAAGTTGTGTACAATGCAGTTTTTAGCTTTAGCTGGCTGTTTCATTGAAGAAGTTTTCAAAATGGTAAAGTTGATCAAATTCTAAAAAGCAATTTAAAAAAAGACAGAAGTAGACTGTGGTAAAGCTTGAGAATGGTTACAATATTTCAAGATAAACGAAAATCTAATCATGCAGTTTGCTCCTTAATAGCAAGAAATATGAAATGAGATTGACATATCTCTCTCTAAAAATTGAGGCAGACAAGATACAGCACAGAAAAGTGCATCTCTTGATCAAGCATGTCCATTAGTGATGGATTTATTATATTGTAAATGTCATTTACTTGCTGAGTTATATAAAAGAAATGCATGATTTTTAAATATCCATCTGTCCCAGATGATTGAGGAACAAGAATGAAGTTCCTCTGCAGGCTTGAACCAGTGCAGTGTTCATTGCTGATGCCTGAGGAGCCAGAGAAGCTGGTCTCAGCCACATAGAACGTGACAATTGATGATAGTTCTTGTTTCTTTCTGAGGCTTTTTCTGAAAAATAATGGAAGTTGGATTTTCTCTATAGTAAAGTTATGGGTTATATATGGTAACTCTTTTAATTCAAAGTGAATGCTTGTGTTGTGGGTTAAGCTCAGTCAGCAGCCAAGCCCCAGGCAGCTGCTCCCCCTCTCACCCACCAGTGGGATCAGGGAGAGAATTGGATCAGTAAAAGTGAGAAGACTCACAGGGTGAGATAAAGACAGTTTAATACAGAAAGCAAGAGCCAAGCACACAAGCAAAGCAAAACAGGAATGAATTCACTGCTTCCCATGGGCAGGCAGCTGCTCAGCCATCTCCAGGAGAGCAGGGCCCCATCACAGTAACTTGGGAAGACAAACACCATCACTCCAAATGTTCCTCCCCTTCCTTCTTCTTCCCCCTACTTTACACACTGAGCATGATGCCACTTGGTCTGGAATATCCCTGTGCTCAGTTTGGGTCACCTGTCCTGGCTGTGTCCCCTCTCCACCACGGCAGTTCAAAAAGCAGAAAAGGCCTTGGCTCTGTGCAAGCCCTGCTCAGCAATAACAAAAACATCTCCCCATTATCAGCCCTGTGTTCAGCACACATCCAAAACACAGCCCATGCCAGCCACTGGGAAGAAAATTATCTCCACCCCAGCCAAAACCAGCACAGCTTGTTTTTACCTGCTTATCTCTGCAGCTTAAAACTTAATTACTTAAATTTTGATTGTTTCAGTCCAAAAGAAACAGTTTTATCTATTTCTTTCTTCAATTTATAGAGAACATTTATAAAATGGGTTTGGTCTTGGCAAAATTAAAAGCCTTGCTACTTCCTGGTCCACTGTATAATAGTGTTACACAGGAAAAGAAAAATAATTTTTGCTTTTTGGAAGAAAATGAAATGGACAGAGGACATATTAGAAATTCTTAATAATTCCTAACGTCCATATGAATAAACATGAGTTCTATTTTTAAGATCTCATTGAAACATATACATAAAATGAAGGATATTCCTAGAGTGAAACGGAACATGGAAGGAACAATGACTCAACTGGAAAGGTCACAAGCTTCATTTAATGTTGAAATGTAGTGATGAGAACAAATCTTGTATTGAAGCTCTTGAGTGATGCTGTGTTTTAAGCCTTTTCATCTTGGAGGGCCCAGCTTCCCAGGAAAAAAGGATGAAGGAGGTTTTTGGGATGGGAAGGTGATGTTTGGTATTGCTGAGCTATTAAGGGCTGTGGAATAAAGTTCTCAGCAATTGTAGCAAAGCACTGAGTGTGAGTGTGGTACTTGCTGAGGATCACAGAGCACAGGAGTGAAATGAGAAAACATCCAAGTGAGAGAGGCGTTGGTGTTCTGGATTGTGGCAATATTGCTGCTAATTATTCTGTTCTCATGTCTGCTTTCTCTTTCTTCCATTTGGTTGCAAAAACTGCAGGAATTGTTTGCCAAGCACTTGACAGTGTAAACATGTGGCATCAATAGAATAATACTGTAGAAAGAGTTAGACTGCATGGATCAGCATATAATGTGTGGCTAAGACATCAATACAACACTATTTTCAAGTACTCAGGCTATTTTTCCTCTTAATTTTTATTAATCAATAAAGTTGCATATCTACATTACTAAAAAAAAGTCCTCTTTTGCTAGCCTCTCATTGCAGTGCAAAGACAGTAAAAAAAAAATCATTCTTAACCTCTTAATTTTTTTAACAAAGAGGGTAAGAAATACTCCAGGAATCATGAAGACCTGAAATCTAGAGGCCCTTCTACATCTTACACTCAACTCAGCATAGAGATGATGCAATTGTCCATTGTGTTCTTAATACTCAGAATTTTTCCAGTTAAGCTTTCATAAAATCCCTCTAAAAAGAAAAGTTGTGGACAGTTGTCTAATTATGATGTATTTCCCTTTTTTCTCTTGCATCATAGGCTGAAAAGGTGTTAGTTATTCAAAGTATTGTGAAGCAATTTGCTACAGCTTAAGTATGATTCTGACTAAACATTGTTTTCAAAATCTGATTATATTGCTCCAAGCCACGTAGCCCTGGGCAAATGTGATGCTCCTAATCACTTGGAGGAGGGAGACAGGATAAATACCTCCTGCATTTTGTGCCATCATTTCTGCAGTCCAGTTTTTAAAGAGATTTCCTGATATTTGTCTTTTGCCTGGAAGAAAGAGTTGGAAAAATTTCTTACCTTCACCTTCTGCCCTTCTCAAATAGGGTAAGTAATGGCATCGTCCTCATCACAGCACTGTAAACAAAACTGGAAATTTGAGAGAAATGAAAAGGAAACCAGAAGGTGGCATTTGAACTAAGTACGTAGCAGTAAATGTTTACAGAAATGAGCAATGACGATATTGGTTAGATTGACCAGAATTCTGAGTATTTGGAGATTTCCCATAGCCTTCATCTGTTTAAACATTGTTCTGGAGTTGGCTGTGTCCCTAGGAGCCAGTTTCATGTGCTTGTTTTTCAGAAATGCCTTGTTCTTGTGCTGCTTTACCCCTCCTGTGATACCTGCAGCTGCTGGCACATCAGCTTCAGGAGCAAGTCACCTTGCTGATCCTCTTGTGCAGCAAGGCATCCTCCAGGCTGAGGAGTTGAAAAAGAATTATTTTCATTATATTTTTAAGTGAAAAAAGGTTTAACTTTCTAGGCAATAGGTGTTGGCCTTTCTGTGTGTAGATGCAACCTGACATCTACTGAGACTTGATGTAGAGAGTGGCATTAGGAAAAGAAGGAAAACTGGAATTGATTGGGTCCTCTGTGTCTCTGCTCTCAAGACTAGACAAGGAACTAGACTTTATTTTGTAAAGATGGGTCAGAACCTGCTGGGCTTTGCTTACCAGGAGCAGATTTTCTCCCCAGTGTTGCAGTAGAAGAGCTGTACCCCAGGGCTTGGTGCTCTCCTTCTCTTCAGCCTCTTCATGGGGGTTGGCTGTTATCACAACAGCGTTCTGAACAACTAAAATACAGTAAAATGTCAAATGGCTGGATTTAGCATGAAATTAGTCAACTTGCATACAAATTCGTTTGGTTGTTTTTTTTAATTGTGTGGTGTCTCATCGATGGTGTAGTAACCCATATGGTGTATTTGAGGGTAAATATAACTAACAGGTGCTTTTTTCTTGCTTGGAGCTCTGAGTCACTGCAGTCTCTGTTTAAGAATGAATTAATGTGGGTGATACTCTACAGAAGTTTGTAGTTGAACTACCATGCTAAATACATACTAATGACAATGTAGGCTGCAGTATGCAGAAATGTATTTATCTGTTGGGCAGAGAAGGAGGGAAGGCTATGGGTGGTTGAGAAGCTGTTGGTGGCAGACTGTTCTGCAGTCACTGGGTCAGCTGGTGGTTTGTTAGATCACTCTTAAGTGCTTAACCTAAGCTGACTTACCTTGTGTAATGTACAGTATTTGTCTTTCCTCAGTTTGTGTCAAGAAGAGAGCCAGGATCAGTGCAGGCAGGCAGGTCTCTTGTGGTCTCTGGTTCCTTGGGGACCAGACAAATTGAACTAGGATGAAACAAAGAAGCCATTTAATTAGCAAGGAGCAAAACTACACTTGAAAAGATGCAGTGTGTGGGAAGATACTTGCTTTTGTGCTTCTTTGTGTTCTGTCCTACTTGATCAAGGCCAGGCTGGATGGGGCTTTGAGCAATCTGGTCTAGTAGGAGGTGCCTATGGCGGGGAGGTGGAACTAAGAGATCTTTAGGGTTCCTTCCAACCCAAGCCATTTTGTGTTTCTGTGATTGCTTCAGCTTTCTTCTACTGAAAATGGTGATTGGTCTAGTTGTAATAACCTTGTAATAAATTCTTGCTCTTCTGAGTTTAAAGTTTTTCTGTCATCTTTAGTGTGTTGTCTGTAAGGAGAGGATTTAAGAGGCTTTGTATCATACTTCTGTCTTATCAAGGGCCCTCTAACAGCTTTTCTGTTATTCTGCAGCAAGCAGCTGCAGATATGGTTTTGTGTTCTTTTTATTGCACAGGTTACTAGTGCCAACATGTTTTCAATTTCTAGAGTGTGGGAGAGACTGAAATACATCCCCTTAGGTAATGCAGCAGCTTGATTTGCAATTTAGTTTAAGAATATTTCTTTTACTTGGAAGTGATTGTAATCTTAATGATAAGAGACTGTTTTGCTTGCTTCAAAACTAGCCTTAAGTTACAAAATCAAGGTCAGATTTCTTTGATATCAGTTTATTCAGGTATTTATCTGAGACTTTCTATTTTAGGTTTCATTAATTACTATCCAGATTACATGGTACTCTCCATAGCCACTCTCCATAGAGTAGGAAAAAAGTATTTTCTGTGAAAGCAGTGAGATGCTGGAACAGGTTGTCCAGGGAAGTTGTGGACACTGCATCCCTGGAGGTATTCAAGGCCAAGCTGGATGTAGTTCCAGGCAACCTGGTCTAGTGGAAAGTGCCCCTGCCCATGACAGGGGGGCTGGAACTAGGTGGTCTTCAAGGTCCTCTTTCAACCCAAACCATTCTATAAGTCTGTGATTGCTCTGCAAAGGTCTTGGGCATAAGTGGGGGCTTTGAGTGAAATGGATCTTTGTCAGGGCTTCTTTAGCACACTGTGACTGTTGAACTACAGATGGGACCAGGGGTAGTGTGGCAGGACCAGGAATGGCAGGATGGGATGTGCAGAAGCTGAGTAAGAGTTGTATCTCAAGCAATCAGGAATGAGATTGGTAGGTTTAAGAGCTGGTTCAGTATTCCCTAAGCACTGAGTGCTAGTGAAGATGAGGACATTGGGACTGCTATTTTTTACAGTAATTTGTTCTGAGGCGCTCAGTGTCTTTATTTTTACTTGCTTTCAGTCAGGCAGAGTGTAATTGTGAAACTGCTTATCACACAGGAATTCGAGTACTGCACCTCTCCTCAGGAGGCATCATGTAAC
Source organism: Zonotrichia leucophrys gambelii (assembly GCF_028769735.1). NCBI lineage: Eukaryota > Metazoa > Chordata > Aves > Passeriformes > Passerellidae > Zonotrichia > Zonotrichia leucophrys. The sequence goes on along the minus strand of NC_088173.1, from coordinate 17,913,029 downwards.
ATAGGTAAGGTGCAGGCCATGTTCTGTCATTTCTTGTGCTCTGAAATCCCCTGAAGGTGAGAGTGAAGTTTGCAAGTTTTGGGTGACCAATGGCAGCATTTTTATGAGACTGAATGTAGCACAAGCACTCTGGCCAGCTCTCTGGGTAGCCTCTGCTTTCAGTGGAGGTATCTGAACTTCCCAAAGGGGATTGCTGAATCTGGACCAGAAGCACGTGAGTGTCACAATTGCATTTGCAGAAGATCCAGACTCCAAGAGAGACATATCCAGCAGTAAATTCTGGGAGAACAGTGTCACTGGAAGATGGAGTGAGGAGCAAGGACAGGGGGTAAAGCAGTGCAAGTTGAAAGAGCAGTTGTGGCAGGATTGCATTACTTTGCATGAGTTTTTAATGACACATACACAGCAAGGCCAAAGAGGATGACAGAAGTATCATTAGCTCCCCTTGCAAGTGAGAGATAATGTCACAACAGAGCAATTTCATTTAAATGGGATGCTTAGATGGGTATCATAGTGACATCCAAATGTGGGCATGTCTTTAAACAAGATAAGATTCTGCAAGTAAACAGGTGGAACTCAGGATTGATTATGTTCCTTCTGTTAGGTAAACAACCAGGGAATCAGGTTATTTCGACTGAAAAAAGTATTGTTCCTTCTTCCATAGGATTTGTTATCTGAGGGCTTCCATAGCTTAGTAGCAGTTGCTGTGCCTTGTGGATGACCTTGTGAAGTGCTGGCTGCAGAGCATGGCAGTATGCAGCACTAGCCTCAAGTCACTGTCCTAGATAAATGCTTGTGCTGTGACAAAGTAGATGACATCCAAGAGGACAGGAAGAGCTAGTGGGTCTTTTTGCCCAGGGAACTTTCTTGGAGCAATCATTTGAAAAATGAAATAAAGTTGATGAAATAAGCCTTATCTTCCTCAGTGTCTTTCTTGACCTCACAGATTCAAAGACCAGCAGAGATGGCCTTAGATGTCAGTGAATATTGTTAATTTTTAGACTCATTACTAGATAACAAGAGGTTGTTTTTATCTATTAATAGGAATCCGTGATTCAGAGGCTCATGTAGATTAATGCAATTGGAACTTGAATGCTAAATTCTGTCAAACTCCTTCATTACAGCAGAGCATTGAGCTGTTACCAAATTCACATCTCTACAAACAGTTCCTCTCCTTTACTATGTGCCCTTCTTACTTTTGGACACTCCACTTTTCCTCAAGCAACGCTCTCCTATCTCAGAAATGTCAGCTATAAAATAGAATAAACTTCTTTATCTTACTTCCCACTAAATTGTTTTGCCTTGGCTAGCACAGGTAATTTGGGGGCTCAGAAATGCTGCTACTTTACCATTCTCTCAGTGGTCTGAGTCAATATTAATGGCTGTAGTCTGCTGATATCCACTGAAAACTCAGTAACTTCTGTACTGCAGAAGTTATATGTGCTAGTGATTGTCTTGTTGTGCCTTATCACACAGGACATAAGGAGTGAGTGGGAAAGGGATTTCTCTCAATGCTGATGACTAGCAGCTCTATTACAGGTATCTATTCCTGGCAAAACTGTTTCCTCTTCAAGAGCTAAAACAAAATAACAAGTCGGATAAAGGATAGTGCAGGGCAATGAGCAGTGTATCACGTGTCAATCAGCTTGATAGATGCTGTGAAATCTAGGAAACAGGTGAAGGAGGAAGTTGCTCTGCTTTTCTTTTAATTAAATTTCAAAAAAAAGAATAAATAAAATCCCACCCACAATCTTTTATTTGCCATTCCTCAGATATAAGTGGGAGTGCAAAACACATCAGTATGAAAGTACTGCTCAATACTCATTTCTCCAAATCTGCTTGTGGCTCTTGCACCTCATTCACACTTTAGTGTTATGTATTTTTTAGTGAGTAGAACATTTATATATTTTTAATATCTTTATATTTATATATTTTAATATATAAATATATTTTATATATTAATATATATGTAAATATGCATATAGTGTAATGCTTGCTTGTTTATATCACCAAATTTCTTTTTATTTGGTTGGACTTGTGATTCATAAGTGGCTTCTGACCAAGTTCATGCTGAAGACTCCAAAAAATAACAGATGTGGTTGTTTTCTTGTAGGATTAGATTACTTGCTCTTCAGAGATGCCATCACTGCAGTGTGTTTGTGGTTCAAAGCTGTATAGTCCTGGTAGTTCTGTGTACCAAAATTTATTCTGGGATGGTAGATAGGAATTGATCTTGTTTAAGGTTGTTCTGTTTCCCCTAGGATATTTAAGGAGGCAGAAATCTACTATGGAGAGGTAGCACTTACTGTGTAATGGACTTTTGTATTGTCAGTATATGTCCAAATTGAGGGTGACTGTGAACATAAAAATATAACTTACAGAATTCTATTTTCCTGAAACTGCTGGTGACAAACACCATCAACAGCATGATTTCTCACTTGGATTGCACAAAGCATGCAATGGAGGGATTTAGCAATCTGTTAGTTTTACAAACATGCATTTTTAAACTTCAACAGTTTTCTCTAACTTGGTGTCAAATGGTACTTATCTCTGTGTTTCTGGAGTTCTCATAAATGATCTATTCTAATTTTCCACAAGTTTTAAAAGTCGTTGCAGGAGCTACGGAGCATGTAAGCAGCATTCCATCACTCTGCAGTGTACTGAGAGGAGTCATAGCAGGATGGAGGCTGTTTTGCCCAGGCACTGGGACAGCAAATGGCCCTTTCAAGCCAGATGGCTTGAATGTCATTGCTCATATCTGATGTAGGAACCCTCACAGTCCAACTTCAGCCTCAATTTGAGTCAGCAGGGTCATCTTGTGACAAAATTGTTTGATGGAAGATTTAGCAAAGTATGATTTAGAAGCAATGCTGCATGTGGAACTTGAAACAGACTATTTTGTGCAAAAAGTTATAGTGATTTTAAAGGCTTTGCTTTTTTTTTTTTTTTAAGTGACAGCAGAAGTTCTGTCTTTATCCTTGTTTGAGAAGCTGGGTGTTTTTCCATTTGTGGGTGCTTTTGGTCTGCAGGACCAGCTGTAGTAGGTGTAATTTCTGCTTGCTCAAATGGAGGCTACCATGGCAGGGGTGGGAGGTGTGAAGTCTCATGGGATGGAACCCTTTGAGAGTCAGACAACTGGGTTGAGGAAATCATTGCTTATTTTATTTATTCTGAAATTCTCAAAAGAAAATTCTCAAGCAAACCCACTTTTCTAAAATAAATTTTTTTTCAGACATAATTTAATAGAGAGTTTTAGGGAGTTGCCAGTCTTGAACTAGTTACTGAAGAAAAGCAGATTATGTAACTTTCACATTGGCAGTTTTATTGCCAGCTACAGCTCCAGCCCCCCACCAGATGAGTGATCTTGCAGCCTTATTAAGACCTCTCACAGTCTTTCCTTTTACTTTGTATAATTTATAGGCGCGTTCTCAAAGGGAAACAGTTATGTTTTTTATACCTTCAACTGCATTCCTGTCTTCTGCAATAAGGCACCTAATTTGTGAAGTAAAATGACAATGAATGGCCCCCTTTTTTTTATTTGCAAGTAGGATAGTGACTTTATTTATATCACATCACTGTTTCAGAAACACTCATTGCAGTTACTCATGCATATTTCCCTAAGGAGTGAAAAAATCATTCAAAAAATAAAGAAGCATGCACCAAACTGGATCTAGAAAGATGTCAGGGAATCCTAGGTCCAATCCTATTGGAAAAGATAATGATCTGTGGAAAAATCTTTTTTCTGTATTATGCGTCCTTTTTATAAATATGTAATGAGGTTTTGTTATTTGTCGTCAGATGTGAGAGAATTCATAGGTTTTGCTTCTCTCCTGTCGTTTTTGGACAACCTAGAAGTGCTGTATTCAGGTGCATGTTGTGCTGACTTCTTCTGAGCCCTTCATTCACTTTGCTGTTACTATGTCTTTCAAAGCTTTTAAAATAATTTTCAGACCATTTTGTTTTGCCACTTTAGGAAGGTTGTTTTGGTTTATGTTTTTTTTTTATACACAGGCCTTTTAGTTTAGCTGTTATTGTATGACTACTTTTGCCTGAGCCAAACTTGTAATCAGTGAAGAACAGTGATTAAATTTTTTTTTATTTTTAATTTACCTTTTTTTTTTCCTTTAAAAGGGGGTGTGGGTCATAATTCATAAAAGAGAGAGGAAGCCCTAGAAGCTCTGAACTCTAAGGCATTGTGGTTTATATGGTGACTGAAGTAGTTTTCTGATTATGGTTTGACTTTGCTTTTTTTCCAGACAGTATTTGGAAAATCCTTGTCTCACTTGTCTGTGGAGAAATGACCATGCACCTAAGCACTGCTGGTTCCTCTTCTATTTTTTTTAATGTCCATAAAATCCTGAGATTAAGTTCATTTTTTTCATAGCATCCCCTATGATTGTTGTGTTTTAGATTTGTGTCCAGGGTTAGGGAGGAAGGAGTGAGCAGCTGAGTCATGCTGAGCTGCTTGCAGGGGCTAACCCACAACAAATGCTTTCATCTGATTTATCCTCTGAGCATAGATATTGGAGGAATGGGGTCAATGAGTGTGCCTGTGTATTTAATTTCTTTGTTTTATGAAATAGTTTTCCATGCCAGCAAATATGGAATATATTTGGTTCATAGAAGGGAACTACAGATAAATGCATTATAATGCAAATTGTGCATAGCAGTTATAATGAGGCTAAATGTAATCCTAATAAATGTTAGGACCCTAATGTTATCCTAATAAAGGATAAGTCAGTTCTGACAGCAGTAAAACAAACAAATTTCTTTCAGAGGTGTTATGCTTCAATTAAAGAATTGGCAAAGTAGAAGCTCATTACTGTTTTATTGGTAATGGAAGTGTAATGAAAGGTTATTTAATTCCACACAAACCAGGGTAATAAGAAATTCCTGTCTGATTGAGATTGATGATCCAGGGTGGCTGACTGAGTGTGGCAGTGTGTAAACCTGGCTACTTTCTATGTTGCCTTCCCTTTGGACTCTTCTAGCATCTACAGCTGTTTAATTCAAATTTTCAGAGGGTTTCTCACAACCCTTTTACAATCCCCCTATGGACCTGTCATCCATCACAGTAAACAGTGAGTTTCCTTTGGGTTTAATCATGACTTTCATGATATTTTAAACTTCAGTTGCATACCCCTCAGCCCTTTCATCTCCAAACTGCAGGGTCTTGGAGATGAAAAGTGAGTGGCCTTTCTGGTCTTTCATCCCAAGATACCTTTCTACCTTCTGCTTCATTTTGGTTACCCTGCTCTGCACTTTTCTGACTCCTTTTGAGATGTGGAGACCAGAAATAAATATTACTGAATACATGAATGCATCAAATTTTATGTAGTCAAAATTATGCTGTCTTTAAGCGTCCTTCCTGATGATGCTGCCTGTTTTGTTGGCTTTTATAGCTGCCTCCGCACTCAGAGCAGGAATTAGATGTGAGCTGAGAGCTCAGCAGTGTTCTGGCAGTCTAGTGGCAAAGCCTTCCTTTTGATTTCTAGGGTAAGTGTGAGATGATGCTCTCTTCAAAAGTCCTCTCAGGGCTTTATTTAGATCCATGACAGCCTTCGACTTTCTTGCAAAATATGCCTTTTCACATGCCCTAAACTTCCCTTTTCCAACACTGACTTTTGAGTTCCTGAAAAAATGATGATGGAAGAACAGAACAATCTAACACTTCTGCATGTTGTATGTCCTCCCTGTTTAAACTATAACAAACAGAGAACTCAGAATATTTCTTGAATAAACTCCTTATTTTGAATTGGAGCCAGTCTGACTCCCACTGTTACCATGTTAACCTAGAAATATTGTATACTGTGTTTTTCTTAATTTCTGCAGGTTTTTTAAGCGGAATGATGTCAGGAAAATAGCGTGATGTAGTAGGAAGTATTATGTGGTTTAATTGAAGATGGACATGAGTCAGCATTGTACCGTAGTTGCACTAAAGGCAGAGTGCGTAATGGGTGGGTGCCCTAGAAAGAGCTTAGCTGTTTGGAGCTCCATGTGCTTTTTCCTCCCACACTACCCCAACACAGGAGAGATGTTCCCAGATGCCAGGACCTAGCAAAGACCTGCTAGGGAGGCTGGGTTTGGCTGGGAAAAAGTCTAGTGGGGAATCTAATTGCATCTTTTCACCCTAAAAAAATGAAGTTGCAGAGCCAATGGAAATAAAATCTTCTGAGGGGTGCAGACTGAGAGGACAAGATGCAATATGAGAAACTTTTACTGAAGTATGAGGGAAAAAACTTGACTGGGTCAAGCAACTGAAACAGGTTGTCCTGAGAAACTGGACAAAATGGGTGTGACTGGACAAGCCTCTGAGAAACCCCACCTCACTGTGAACCTGCCTTCAGCAGGTTGGAATGGAATGAGATCATCCTTCCGATCTCAAAATTTTGTTTGATTCTGAGACATTGCTAAAATGTGTGTTGTTTTCTGCAGATTTCTGAAGAATCTAACATTTGTCCTGCTTACAAATAAACAATTTAAGCAGGCTATCTGAACCTTCAGCAACATTTCCCTGTCATACTCTTGGACAGTAGTGTTGGAAAAAGTTGTGATTGTGTGTTTTGGAGTGCCTTCATGGGTGGTGCTGCAGTATTCTGGAGACTTCACACTCAGACACTTCAAAGCCTTTCCAAAATCACCCACCCTTGTTCTAACCCCACCAGCCTCACTGATCACTGAAAATGCTGAGCAGTTTTCAAAATGCCAGCCCTGCTTCTCAGTGAGAACTTCAAATTTCTTGGTGTGGAGAGAGGGAGGAGTGCGGTTTTAAACAAGGATGCAGGAGATGCCAATGGCCATGGCAGTTCTCTTCAGCACCAGCACTGCCTCCCCAGGCAGGACGGCCTGTGTCCATGCAGCTGATCTCCTTTCTGCCTGCTGTCCCCAGTGCTGCCAGTGTCACCTCCCAGCTGTAAAAAGCTGTTGCAGCAGAGGGAGGAGCTTGGTGGGAGTGAGCTGGGGGGACAGGGCTGTGTGTGAGGGGCAGGGATGGTGTGTGGCTTGTGGCTGCCACAGATGAGTGTGCCACATCACTCATGGTTACAGCTCTCTTTCCCAGCTGAGGCTGGTTTCTAGCCAGCTGGTTTCTTCTGAGGTCTCTAGTAACCACGGGACCCTGCAGAGGTCTGAGCCAGGGCAGCCTCAGAAACACCCCCTGTCCAACTGTGGGACCAAGGATGCCATGCTGTGGGCTGTGGCACTGTTTGCCTCTGTGTCACCTTCTCCTTCATAAATGCTCTGTCAGTGCCCCTTGCACATCAGTTAGAACTACAGTTCAAACTACATTGAGCTGTACAGGCCCTGCATGGGTATTTGGTCTTTGGGAATTCTTTGGGCACTCGGTCATTTCCAGAACCAGCTCACCAAGGTAAGTGTGGACAACAGCTGGTGATTTTCTCCAGCAGTCAGTAGCGTTAGTAAAATGTATTCATTGAACCCCTCAACAGACTTCTCCATGCTCGCTCAACATATGTTTAGTACCAACTCTTAGTGCATTAAGCTACTGGATACAAATAAATAAAGGATCATCAATTGATATGGTCTGCTGTTTCTCTGTGTGTGTATATAGGATGACAAAGAAGCCAACAGACCCCTGCCAAACAAAGGAGACCATGGACTCGGAAATGAGAAATTCAAACCTGTGGTACCTTGGCCTCATGTTGAAGGTGTGGAAGTGGACTTGGAATCCATTCGAAGGAAAAATAAGGCCAAAAATGAACTAAATCAGCATGGTGTTGATAACAAGCAGCAAAATATCCTCCAGAGGCAGTATCTCACATTCAAACCTCAGACATTTTCATACCCAGACCCTGTGTTACGACCTGGAGTCCTTGGTAATTTTGAACCCAAAGAGCCTGAGCCTCATGGAGTTGTTGGTGGCCCTGGAGAGGAGGCGAAGCCATATGTCTTAGGACCAGACTACAAAGAATCTGTTCAAGCCAGCATTAAGGAGTTTGGGTTTAATATGGTGGCAAGTGATATGATCTCGCTAGACCGGAGCGTCAATGACCTGCGCCAAGAAGAGTAAGCAAACCTTTGGTTTTCCCTTGGTTCTGTGCTGTACTATAGGACTTTTCCATATATTCTTCTGAATGCTATTGCAATGATTCCTTCCATGAATACTTATACTATTTAGATAGTGATTTATCTCTGGAGTTGTCTGTTTTAGTGTCAAATTGCATAGACTTGTATGTTCCATGTCTAGCCATAGTCTTCATTGTCATGTCTTTTCTTCATCCATAACTTCTTAAGATTTGCCTTCAGGAAGGATTATCTTTAGTAGACATCCCTCTGCTAGTTAGCTTATTCAGTTTCGATTTACCCTGATGCCTTTAAAATGGAGCATCAATAGAGAACAGAAATAAAGAAATACTGTTCTCTTTAAAACACTGCCTGTTTACCTGCAGTAACAGAAGTATGGATCTGCCATAGTGATGGTTGGAGTAGTCTTCCAACAGTTTCTCACAACATTTGCCCTGAAGAGGAAAGCAGTCTTAGAAAAAACATTTATTTACTTGCTGAAAGGGTGTCTCATTTGTTGTGGGGAAGTTCTGGAAAGTTACTAACATTTGCTCAGGATTTACTAACAGGTCTACACAGTCTATTCTGACTTTTCATATATGTTGAAGGCAATGTTGCTCTCAGGTTAATCTGCATTTGGTATAATTTTCCTTGTTAAATATCAGGGATGTGTTTCTGAGCAAACTGATTTAATGGCAGGGTATTTTTTAGTTTGTTTTTGGTTGGGGCTTTGTGGGCAGTGTATGAAGTTAGATATGATGTTAAGTACTTTGGAGTTTTCACTTCCCCCTCATCCCCAGCAGTGGAGCTATGCTGATCCCTGGACTGGGTGCCAATCTCTGGGCTGTATGTTTCCAGTTGTGGTAAATAATCTGTTGGTGTTCATTGGCTGGTTACTGGGGTCTGCTCTGGGCTTTATGGAGGGTCTTGTTTTCTTTTTGCAAGGTAGGAGAGAACTGGCCAGCTGTGGGTCTGACTCATACCCATGCATGTGCAGCTGCTTGAATTTGCTATGTGGCGTGCACTCCCTGAAAGCAAATGAAGCATATGAGCACAGCGTTTCACTTTGCTTTTTGCTGTGTTCCTCAGGTGACTGACTAAAGGTTTCCACTTCCTGGCGGTCAGAGGAGAGGACCGAGCCTGTGTGCTGCTGGTAGCAAGGAAGTGCCAGCTGTCCTGGGGTTCACTTTGCTTTTCTTTCTTTGCTGTGCGCAGAAGTTGGTCCTTTGTACTAAAGAGATCTTTCTGAAAGGGAAGGCATGTTCTGGGTAGCCTGTGTAGGTCAGCATTTTCTTTTTGGGAGGTTATTCCTTAGACACTGCTGCTTGTGCTGAGGCATTTCTTCCCTCTGTAAGGACAGCAAATCTGAGGTGGCAACGTGACACGTGGAGGTGGGACTGGGCTGGCTCTGCCCTGGTGAGTTCTGGCAGCAGAAATAAAGTACTCCCTCCCCTTCATTTTAAGGTGAAGAGCATCAGACAGCCTGTGGTATCTCTCAAATACTTCCACACCTGTAGGTTCCTGAAGTATTTTTAACGTGATCTCTGAATTTGTCTTCTGTTCTGAAGGACATTAATAAATAGGTATTCCCAAAAATTATTAAATACTTTGAGGAAGAGGAGGGACAGCCATGAAGAGATGAATTTTATAAAGTGTTTCCTTCAAGCACAGTTGCAGATAAGCCTTTGTGAGGTCAAAGCCACCAGCTCAAATCAGTTAGGTTTTAGTATTTAATGATTTCATGTTCTAAGCAAGCAAACAAAACAGCATAAAAAACCAACGTGAACAGAAGGTATTTTTCAGACAACATTATATCCCTTACTTTATGTATTGAATGCCTGGGATGCTTACAATTGCCTAAGTAGGTTGAAGGTTTATAGCTTCTGTGTGTCTCCTGGGAACAGAAGAGGGGGAAGCAGTGAGAGATTGGCTGATATTGCTCTATACTTTCAGGCTCCCACATGCTCGCTTTCCTGCTCTCCCCAATACCAGAGAGAAATGCAGCAAAAAGTAGCAGATTACCTATTGGATGCACCATTTATTTTCCTCCCACTGATCTATTTAAAAAGGCTTTTGTGGCTGGTAAGGCCACTCAACATTCACTTGAATCCTGCCAAAGAGCAATACAGTAATTTTTTGTTGTTGTTAATAGTAAGTTGGTATTGCTAATTGAGGAAGATCTTTCTGGTAAAGACTGAATTATTGGTTCATAGGTAAGTAGAGCTCCCTTCAGCCCTCTCTTTCTTCGAGCATCAGAATTTTGAAGTGTTACCCAGTGCAGTCAGGTTTGTTCAGTGAAGTTTGCCAAATGCTTTCCCAGGCTGTGCTAGCAACAGTGAAATTGTGCTGCAAGAACTGTCTCTCTCAGCTTAAAAGCCACATAGCCTCAGGGCTTGTCCCTGCTGGAGGGAGAAGAGGAAAGAAATGCCAATAAAGGGAGATTCAATTCTGCTATGCTTGGATTTGACTTTGTAGTCTGACATGTTGCCAGGATGATTTGCCAGCTGCCTTTATTGATTCAGGAGGAACTTTGCTGGTGATTCTGGGCAGTCTCAGCTGCTGTAAAAAGCCTTAATTCTTGCTGTATCCCCTAGGGAGGAATGACACTGGATGGTGTGTTCAAGTTTTTTGTCAGGTACATCAGACTGTTTCCATTTTTCCAGTACCACATACTCTTTGTTTATGGATTTTAACCAATATATTTCAGGGCTGATGCCCAGCACTCATGTTGACATAGAGCAAGTCATAAGTTTGGTTAAAAAATCAAGAATATATGGGTGTATGTAAAAGTCAGTGTACAAAATTTAGAAGATGGCTCATCTCATTGCAGTCTTTCAGCACTCTTAAAGAATGCCAGGGGGAACATAAACTGGATTAGTAGAGAAATACCTGTTTTCCACCTTATTTCTAGCAGCAAAGAAGTAGAGCAGGCTTAGCAGGCCCTGTCTAAACCCCGGTACAGTAGCTGGAAGAAACTTTTTTCTTTAAACTTGGTGATTTTTAACTTTTTTGGATCTTAGGATTTTATATTATGATAAAATCTTCCAGATCTTAGTCATCCTGATAGGTGGCAGACCCTTTAGAGCAGTCATTTATACTGGATTTTGCACATTATCCCTACTTCCTAGCAGACCTGAAATAAAATAATTGTTAGCCTTTGGGAAGAAGGATATTAATTTAATTGCTCCCTGCTTTTTGTATTTAGGAGTCTGCACAGAGGTAGAGCTGAAGTAAAAATAGAGTGATAAATTTTCTGGATTATTTTGGATTGAAGATAAATACACTGTGCCAAGGAAATGAAAAGGGACCTAGGTTTGAGCGTGAATGCTCTTGGGTAACAAGGTGTGTCCTCTCAAAAAAAAAATAAACCCAAGAGATAACTGTGGACTATTGCTGCTAAGAATAACAAGAATTGAGTTGTTTAACCAGTATATGATCCATCTCCCCAGAGTATTTTAAAACAAAATTTAATTTTAAAAAATTCATCTATACTGGGTTTGAACAGTTATTGTTTCTCCTGACAACTTTATCTCTGGCCAAAAACATATGCTGGTGAGAAAACACACAAGAATGGATAAGCGTCATTCCTGGCAACCACTGCACTGGGGCACTGGAGCCAAAAATTGCAACAGGGTTGTCATGCTTCAGAGACCTCTTTCTGTGCACAGACTTGTCTTTTGAATGCATTTATAGTCTTGAAATTAATGACATCCTGAGTCAGTGACTGCAGAATGTGGTGCTTGTTTTAACCTCTTCTCCCAGATACAGATACTGCTATGTGCCTCTGTGACGTGGGAATATCAGAGATAGCTCCATGAGGTTCCTACAGAAATGTTTCATGTTCCATCCTTATTATTCCTGCTATTTCGTTTCCCTTTTCATTAACTCTGAGCTAAAATGCTGACAGACCTCTGCACATTTGACTCCAAGATTATTTTTTACTTTTTTTCCCCCAGTGGAAATGCAGAGTTTAGGATCTGTCGCTGAGTCTACGCACTGAGTGGTCTAACACTCCATATACAATCATTTCCACTTGCACTGAGCTCTTCTGCTGGCTCATTTCCTTGATGGCATTCCTGAATTATTCTGCAGCTGTTTATAGTCATTTTAATTGCAGCTCCAAGAACTTTCCTATTGTTCAGCAATGACCTGGAAGAAGAGGTGGATTGCTTAGCTCCCAGCACAGTTATGCTGCTAAAGTCACAAACTTGCTTACAATTTCAGCAGTTACTACCTTAAGAGATCTGCCATAGTTTGAAGAATTGTACCTGTAAAGAAAACAAAGAACCTCATCAAATGTTTTGGAAATTCAGTTACTGTATTTATAGCCTCACTCATGTCCACAAAATTTTTGATTTCTTCAAAAGATGGTAATATTTTTATTTTCTATTACCAAATGATGGTAATATTTTTCCACAAAAGCTGTGTCTATGGTTTACTAATTTTGTTATTTATTACTAGCTTCTATTCAGCACAGAAGTCAGACTTAGTGGTCTGCAATTCTTTAGAACCCCAGAGCCTTTCGATAAAAATTGGTGTTGTGTGTTCCTCTGTTTGTGTAAGACTGGAGTCAGCAGTACAGTACAAGAGTTTGTTAATTCATGATGCATTGTTTAGGAAATACTGTGTTTATTTTAAAAAAAGGCAGTAAGGCAGCATGGCAGAAAATTCCAGTAGAAGCTATCGTGCAGATTATCTGGAGGAAGGACTATTTAGTAAGAAGTGTCACTGTGTACTTGCCCTTTATTTTCTTCTATTCTAAGGGTATCTGGCGTTGGGCACTGCTGGGAGTTCAATGGAACGACTTTATTTAGATTTCCTGCTTCTGAAGTGGTCTCTTTTCATTTTGGTCATGTATCAGCCCAACAGATTTTCTGGCAGGCATTCTACTTCTGGTGTTTGGAAAAATTATTTCAATAGCAGCTTTCATACTTCAGTAAGCTATTTCTCCAACTTGGGTTTTGGTGGTTTTTTGTTTTTTTTACTCTACCTCTTTATTTACATGCACTTAGCTTGAATTAATGCTCATTTCTGTTTCTCTTGTTTGGACACCATCCTGTGCATTTAAAGAATGTATGTCTTACTGCTAGCAGCATCTGGTTTTTAATCATGCTGTCTTTCCCTTCTTCACAGCTGCCCTTTTCAAAAGGAGGTGTCTCCTGCCTGTGTCTTCTGTCCTGTCAGGTGCTCTGGTTCTTCCATTCACAGGTGCTGAGTTAGTCTTTCTTGGACATCCAGTACTTCTGTGTGGTTCTGTTGATGGCTTCCCCTTGTCCTCATGCTAAACAAAATCCCTGGCACATCTAGACTCTAGTAAACTGGCTCTGATTTATTCTGGCAGAACTCAGTCCTTCATGGATTAGAGAGAGTTAGCTAAAGTTAATCAGTTCCAAAAACTTCACCCAGTGCTAATGAATTCCAAGTCATCGTTTCCTGGATCCTGCTTCTTGAAGGTGGGCAGGAATTTGTTGTGGTCAGTCCTCAGGAACCACTGTCAAGCACCAGGACCTTGTAAATATGGTAGAGCATGATCTCACAATGACATCAAACCTTGCAAGTGAACAATCAAGGAAATCAGATGTTGAGTGTCTCGGTCTTTTATGTGTCCTTTGACACAAAATTTCATCCCTTTTATAGTTAAACTAATGTTTTCTGTAGTCTTTCTTTAACCTACAAGCTCTTCTCATTGCCCTTTCCATCTTACGGATTTCAACTCTACAAAGCTTTGCCTTTAATGCTCTCTTCATGGGGGGCTCAGGCAATATTTCTGTACTCCTTCTAGGTAGCCAGTCCATGCCTCTACCTTCCTTACTCTACCTTCTGGAGTTCTTGGTGCAGCCAGGAGGGTTTTCTGCCATGCCTGTTTGACCTACTGCATGTGGGAATGGGTGGCTCCTGTGTTTTGGGGAGGTTATCCTCAAAGATGCCACTCCTGGGCCCTTTTTGACAAAGTTGTAGCACCCAAAATCTTCTTATGGCAGATATAAGGAGATGTGTAAATGATGCATAGAAGAATCAAAAGGGAAGAGAAAGCTGCCTGATGGACAAAGCCACTGATGCCAGAGATGCAGAGCTCTGAGAAGAGGCTGTTTAGTGTATGGCTCACAGGAGCTGCACCTGGTTACACAAGACCAAAGCAGTGCAAGATGTTCCAAGCAATCTGTATTCAGTATTTCTAAAAAATACTTATCTAGGATGCATTAGTTGCAGTATCCTCGTTTTGTACTTTTAGCTCAAAAGCACTAAGAATCAATGTAGGTTTTTCTTTTTTAAGTCCACTTTCACAGTAGAACACTCCAGTCCACACCTGCCATTTCCATTCCTGTATTTTGCTGGGTTGGAGACATGCTTATTGCACTTTTGAAGTCAAGAAGCATTTTCTTACACTATATTTTAAGTCATGCACTGTGAAACTCCCTATTTCTCCTATTACCAAACTTGCACTTCTGTAGAGCCCTTAAGCCAGGGATGTTTGTAGTGCTGATCAGATTTCATGCCAGGGTAATTAACTGTGCAGGCTGAAAGAAAGGATTAGAGCTCAACATGCTTTGCTCAGACTTGATATGCTGTTGTTATCCAGTCCCTAGAAGACTTGCTTACAAAGTATTCTTACTGACCCAGAAGGTTTTAGTCTTATGACTTTATTTAAGCTAGATTTTTTTTTGACAGCTTCTTTTGACAAATGTTGAAGGAATTTTATCTGGAATAGTTTGACTGGGAGAGGAAACATCATTAATGTTTATGGCAGGAGACAAATTAATCTCCTAGATTTTTTTTTCAGTATGACAATAAATAGCTACTGTCTACTCATCAGAGTGAGCTAGAATTTCAGCTGCATCACCCACACACATCTGTCAGTATGATTGTGGCAGAATAAATATTTTTAAGTGTTTTTTCCTTCTGTGGATTATCCAGTTTGAGTTTTCCTTTATAAGGACATTGTTGATGTTACAGGGCATAGCCCCTGGGCCATACAAATTTGTACTTGAATAATTGAATCTGTTGCCACCAGTCACCTTTGACTTCAAACAGAAAAACTGGCAATGAGCTTTTGTTGAAAAATCTGAAAAGGTAACTCTGTTGCTTGAGTACAATGTTGTGTGCATACAGAAAGGTATTTTTGGACAACTGTTTTTGCAGCTCATTTTATAAAGCAAAAGGGAATGAGAATTGGCTTGTTTTTTAAAATCGCACATGTAGTTTTGAAGGGTGTTTGTTTTATTTTTCAATTATTTTTAACATTAAAAAAAGGAAATTCTTGCCAAAAATAGACTTATAACTTTAGTAAGAATACATACATGCAGAGCTGTGTGATAGCAAGGCAGAGCTGTTAGTAAAGATATTTCTACTATCATAGTTTGATAGTGCCAACTTGGACACTTTTTATGGTCCAAAATATTGAATTGTTAGTGCTAGACTGGAGTTAAAAAAAAAAAATCTTTAGCTTTAACTCATTACTTGTAATGAAGTAAGGCAGATGAGTCTTAGCTCCTCATTGAAAATGGACAGTCTTATTACTCTGGGCAAATAACATGAATTTAATATGTTCTCTTACAGTAAGGAGTTACTTGTCCAGTCAGTCTTGTTGTAGCTAAGAAGGCTGAATACAAAGGCTCTGGAGTGGAGCCTGCTTTCTTCGGGAATGTGATTAGTTCCTTAATTATAGCACCTTGCAAATTACATATTTGATACTGTTACAAGAAAAAGGATTTCAGTAATTACTTTTGGTATCTATATCATTGGAAATGAAACATTAGGGACTTGGTTTAATTTCACATGGCACCCTGGGAAAATCTTTTATTCCAATGCCACATAATACACTTGAACTGTTCTGTAACAAAGAAAACTATTTCTATAATGTGCACATAAATTTTTGTGCACCTCAGTGAGAGCTGGAGTCAAGAATCAGGTGAATTATAGTGGTCACACTAAATCAGGAAGGCTAGCTTTCCACTGCAGATTATCAGCTGCCTTTCTGCTGGCAGGACTCCTGAAGGGAGAAAAAAAATGATGTTTAAATTGTAATTAGGCATGTATTGTGAGAGCATCTCATGTAGTCAGGAAAGATTTAAATTCCAGGCATTCACCTTAAAGCAAAACCCGGCATTTTCTGGTAATATTTCAGGTCCCAGTAATGAAAACTACAGAGAAAATGGATCCTGTGTCTCTTTAGTGTTGGCTGCTAGCATTTGAAATGTTAAGTTTTGAGGGAGAAATAATTCACCGAGAGAGTACAAAGTGGTTGACAGAGGTACCAGGTGTGTTATCTGTAGCTGGATTTACTTACCTCTCTGTGTGTGCATCTGAAATGAGATGGGCAAGCTCTGAACATGACCTCTTACTCAACAAAAACATATATATAAGACAACACCTGGAGCGTATTTAAATTCTGAGTTAAACCTTGACTTCAGTGGAAGGGCAGAGGAGAGTGGGAGTGATTTCCTGCAGCTGTTTGTGTAACCCTCCAGGTGCCAACCGCAGCGCAGGAATTCTGGGGCATGTGGAGGAATCATTTTGTCAAATGCGTTGTAACCTGAATGCAAAACTGAAAAATGAAATGCACTTCTTATGCTCTGTCTTGTTCCTGTTAACCTGACTGTACTGTGCTAGAGCGCTGAAATAAATATGTATGATACAAGTTATGATGCAGCCTGGATGAGCATGGGTAGGAACTTCAAGGTTCAATATCTGATGAGCAAGGCGTGGTGGGAATACAGTATTTCTGTGAGACTGAGCTCACGGCCTCAAGTTCTAATCTAGATGTTTATTACATTGGGTAAAGCCTGCAAAAGTTTGATAAATCCAAAATTAGGCACAGCCTCCCTGCAATACCCACAGTCTGTCACAGGGCTGCGGAAGGCCTCAAAAGCTGTGAGGTCTTCTTAAACCAAAACAGGAAAGCAGAGAGCCTTTGCTCCATCTCCTTCTATGGGAGCTTCCCCTTCCCTAAGGGAAAGATTTTATTTTAGCCACCTAGGTACCCCAGCTTTCCTGCCCTGTGTTGTTATTGCTTCAGTTTTTCAATGTTGGATAAGTGATAGTATGGGCAAGAATCTTGTGATTAGAAAAATTGCAGATGTTATTCCTTTCATTCTCTTGTTACCCCTACTGTTGGGTTTCTATGCAAACCTTGTCCTGGATTTGGATCATGATGCTTTCAGAGGTACAGTAGATACAGCTTTTGCTTCCAAGGGCACTAATAATAAAATGTAGCCACATAGCCTCACAAGTTACTTCAGGAATGGAAATGAGCAAAGCTTGTAGCTATTCTAAAATAGCAAATGCTGTTTCAGCATAGGTTTAAGCTGTTTGGTAGTGTGTAATAGAGGTTTTGCTGCGGTCTGCTGAAGGGAAAAAAATTATTCAGCTGATCAATTTGTCTTTCTTGCATTGTCTTTTTACTTCTCTTCCAGAAACCCTGTTTTGTAAGCCCACTGCTATAATCTCATTTTGATGTTGCTGATGCACAAAAATGCCTCACAAGGCTTCATAGGTAGCAAATCCAGTATTAGCATTAGATTTACTTTGTGGTATCCTAACAAAGAAATTCTCTGATCTGTTTCTGTCTATCCTGTCTACTCTAGACTTAGGCAATGATCCCTCTGACTTGCAGGTGTTAAGCAGCCAGTCTCAGCTATGACCTTGGGGATGTCAACTATACAGATGGGCAAACATTTGAAGGTGTTTTGTGAAAAAAATTTCCCATCCATCTTCCTAGGGGTTAGATTCAGTTCACTGCAGTAGTCATAATAAATTGGGGATTTAAAATAGCAAGGAGCACTGAATCCAGTATTAAAAGTATGTAAACATCAAGCTGTCAGCTGGGTGCCTGTCCCCTTGTAAGATAAGAACAGGACTTAGTAGAAAAGGAAACTGAAAATGAAAGCAGATCTAACTTAATTTTGGGATTTGCTTGTCCTGGACTCTTTCGAAGAGTTGAGAAAAATGCATGTTCTATAAAGCAATTATTATAGGTGATAATACAACTATGAATTTCATACCACTTTAAACATGAAATAAAATTCAAAATGCAATTTAAAGTTGTCAACAGTTCTATATTAATGGAGAAGAGAAATTCCATTTCTTAATGTTGATTATGATTTTATCCTGATTATTTCAGGATAATAAAAAAATAAAATAATACATTGAGACCTTCAGCTTTGTACTGATTCAGCAACAGCTGATTAGCTTCTCAGGAGCTTCTTTGGCTACTGCAGTGATTACAGGAATGTGATGGCAGCTGCCTGCCCTCTTGGAGGAATCTGTGCTGCTACATTTTGCTCTTAGCACACAAGTACAGTGCTTTAAAATCCAGAGGGTACTGATGAGTCCTTGGTACGTGCAGGTGCAAGTTAGAGAGCTGACAGGAGGAAAATAGTATCAGGATAGAGAGTCATGATACAAAGTCATGATACTCTTACTTCTTCTGAAGCTTAGGTGCTGATGTGCTGGCACAGTCAGGGGGTCAGCATGGCAGGAGAAACACTTCTGTTGGCTCAAGATCTTAAATTGCCCTGTGAGTGTCTATCTGATGGGGCTCACCCTTAAATGTCTGTGGAGGTGCTCTCCTTTTTCAGCTGTTGCATTTTTGTTGGTGGTTTGATTACTCTTCCAAGAAAAGCAGACTCCACTTCTGG
Source organism: Zonotrichia leucophrys gambelii (assembly GCF_028769735.1). Taxonomy (NCBI): domain Eukaryota; kingdom Metazoa; phylum Chordata; class Aves; order Passeriformes; family Passerellidae; genus Zonotrichia; species Zonotrichia leucophrys. The sequence continues at coordinate 17,894,370 of NC_088173.1, read as the reverse complement.
CTTTTTTTTGAGCTTGAGGAAATTTGAGTCTATATCTGCATCTTCAGTGGTAGCTAACAGGGAGCTCGTATGGCCATGCCAGCCTTGGGCCACGTACCCACAATCACAACTGTGGGGCCCCAGGACATCCTAAGAGCAGCCAGTGAATGGAGCACAAAGCTGTAAGAGCAGTACTTCCTCAAGCCAAGGAGCACTCCAGCCCAGACGCTCTGCTCTTGTGCAGTGTCTCCTGCGAAAGCACTGCTCTCTGCCTGGCTGGTGCAGTTTGTGAGTGAGGGATGAGGGGCCTTGGTGTGGCACAGGCTCCAGCAGAGCTGTTCCCTCCAGGGGTGGAGAGGGAGTAGAACTAATTCACATCCTAAGTATGCAGGCTAATAGACAGAAAAAACATTACTCACCGTGTCTCAATTAGATCACAGCTGTGCCTTCTGAAGGGTTTCATCTTGCTTCGCTGGTGAGTCAGTCCTGTTTTTCCCCAGCGCTGATTGCGGAATGGAAACTTTTTATTCGTGGACTGATCTGAAGGTGTTGTTTCCTTTCTCCCATGAGTTCCCCAAGGAAATGGCACACAAACAGAGCAGCTCTTCCCTGCAGCACTGCCCAGGGAAGCCCTTTGTACATCTGTGCTTGCTTGTTCCTCTTTCCCCATGCAATAGCTCTTTACAGGGCTCAGGAAAGGTGATGTGAAGTGTCTAGAGGCAAGCCTGGCTTAAGGATGCTGCCTTGTCATTCCTGCATATCTGCTGCAATGTGCCATCCTCTCAGCTCCATCAATAAGAATTCAAAATACCTTTTTTAAGTGATTTTGTTCACTAATTTGGTTTACAGTGTATTGCTGCAGCTGGCCTGCAGGCTACATCTGAAAGGGCATTGTGCTGGTATGTGGGCAGAGGATGAAGCACCCACGGGATGAAGCTAGAGGTTGAAACATTTAAATCCTCTTTGTCACAGACCCTTCTGTACTTTGACTCTGCTTGTGCAAGTTTTCAACAGCTTGAAGTTTTTGCCTAAACATTCATATCTACTTTACTCTCTCTTTTAAAAATGAAGAGGTTCCTGGAAATTCAGGCATCTTGTTTTCCTTTTTTGGTGCCTAAAATGTACGGGGAAAGCCAGCTTCAAACAGAAGGAAAGTGCATTTATCGTTTCTTGGTATGTGGTGTGCCAGCCACTGGATGTCAGTGCTGCTCCACTGAGGAAAGGCTCCACTGAGCAAAGCTTTGCCTGCTTCCTTCCCTGAAGATCTGAAGGAAATTAGGGCATTGGCTTTTGTCACTCAAATACCTCAGCAACATTCACATTTCTTGAAAAAAAACAGCCACAGAGATTAAAACATTTATTAATTGCACATATCTACAACAACCACTTCATTTCAAACCTCTAATTCTCAATTCCTGATGAGGAAGAAGATTGTGCACAGGAATTATTGCAGTCTGTCAGAGTTTATGGGCTTGGTGAGTTGGTCTGTGGGCTGTCTAATAAGTGAAATAAAGTGTCTGGAAAAAGCTGGAAGCATGATCTTACTAGAGATATAAATGTAGTGCTTCACTGCTTGTAAAGGGCACATTTAGCGACACCTGATTTGAGGAGATTTAAGTTGGCTATGTAGCAAAAAGCCTGTCTAGACCTTTGGGTTTATGTTTCAAGAATATATTAAATTTTTGTGGAAGTGGAAGAAATAAGCAACCAAAAGATTTGAGTTCTTTTTCAAGGTTTTCTTTGTTTTTGTCCTTGAAGGCAGAATGAAACATTGTAGCTGTCCCTCTCTTTTTATTCAGAGATAAGCAAAAATGTTTCCTAGCTAAACTGCAGCAGGTGCAGGTCAGGAGCACAGTGCAAGCTGCATCAGCTCCTGCCTTCTCCTTTGAGACAAAAGTGCAATTCTGCTACCTTCTACATGGAGCTCCTGAATTGCATTCAGCTGGTATGCTGTTTTTTTTGAAAGTGTAACACCCTGTTTATACTTTTTAATGTAACCATATAATCAAAATTAATACTGAGAATATACGTGTGAAGCAACACTGTTCTGTTATAAATCTGTTATGAAACATATTAAATCTTCCTTTTACACAGCCTGCTTAACACACCTAGGGAGGGTATCCATTTTATCTCTGCAGATGCTAAGTAAGTTGTTGATAGCTTAAATGCTTGTGCTACAAATGTTAGTACTGCAACCTGTAATCAGCTGCAATCTTTGAGCGGGATCTGTGGAAGGAAGCCATCCATGGCCTGAATCTTTTAAACAGCCAGTTTAGCACTTTTTTATTGGTAACTATGATTAGCTGCAGCTACTTCAGGCATAAAAACTATTGGGCTGAGGGATTTTAATCAGCAGTTTGCACTTTTAGAGATTGTGCTGTTTCAGAGGTTGTTTACAGCACACCTAAGAAATAAAATGCCTTACTAGATAAAATTTTGTTGTAGTCTGTTTTGATTCTGTAATTTTCTTCTCCCACAGAAACAAAATTAATAGTATATTTCTACCAATGTCTTTTATTTTCTGTGAGGTGATAAATGCCTATTGATTCATCGAGAAGTGAAATGAATCCTTCACTAGAGAAACTCTTTAGATACCTGTGGATCTGTTATGTGAGTTCTTTCCATGTTTAACTGAATGTAGTTCCAGAAACTCCAGTGATCTCTGATGATTAAAGTAATTCTTTTCAAAAGCAGCAATGTTTCTGTGCACTTAAGCTTTTTATTGTGTAAAGAGAGCTACAACTAGGGAGGCGGGTGCATCTGTAAGTTTAGGAGCTTGATTTTGTAACTAATAATTTCTTAATACTTGACAGCTGTCCTTGAAAAGTCAGGATCTCTCTAGTTGAGACTTCATTTGCTGAAAGATGAAAAAATGAAGGATTTTTTGCATTGAAATCAAAAGTGACATGTCTCTATGTTTGGTGATAGGAACTATATTATTGTAGTTGGAAAAGGGGCTAGTGATCAGGTAGGGAAACTTCCAGTTAAGGAAATACTTGGACTGGTTGTAGGGAATGAATAGTCTAACTTAGGGGTGCAGCTGGGGAAATGGACAATTGCAAATTAAATCCATTGTTGATAAATCTGATTTAGAAGTATTGGAAAGTGTGGAAGGTATTGGAAGTACTCACATTGCTTGTTCCTAAATCATCTCTGACCTCTTAGGAAAAAAGACCTGTGTTGTCTGCACTAGTTTTATTTTGGTTTTTTAATCTCTCTCTTTTCTTATATTTTTTTTTTCTCTATGCATCATATATTTCAAGGAAGAAGCCCACTGAAAATGGTCTGAGGCTGAAGCTTGTGCTTGACAGTCTGCTTTTCTATTTTTTATTATTTGTATCTGTATCTGTGATGCACTTAAGCTGTATTACCTTTTGTGTCCTGTCTCGCTTAATTCTGAAGGATAGCTATCAGTGAAGATTTCATTTGCACAAGGATGCTGTTAAGCAGTTCTGTAAAAGACAGTGTGAAAACTAATAAAATCAACTCTTTTTGCAGATGCAAGTACTGGCACTATGATGACAACCTGCTCACCTCCAGCGTTGTCATCGTCTTCCACAACGAAGGGTGGTCCACACTCATGAGGACAGTGCACAGTGTCATCAAGAGAACACCAAGAAAATACTTGGCAGAAATTGTTCTGATTGATGATTTTAGCAACAAAGGTACGTTTGGAATATTAACGCACTCCTTGTAGAAAAGGATTTTTTTTTATTTTCCTGAAATAGTTTTCTTTTGATTTATTACCTGCCATGGTTTGAGTTGACTATGGGAGAAAAGATTGCTTCTTCACAGTCCTTTGAGTTCTCTACCACAGTTTTGGGCGCTCTGCAGAAGAAAGCTGGGATAGCTAGTGTCTCTCTTAGCTCTTGTGAAAACAAGTAGTTTGAAGAGTATCAAAGGGGTTAAGCCTGTTAGGAGTAACAGGCTTCCTTTATTGCATAAGGTAATACAGATGTCTCTTTTTTTAACTATGATAAAAACCCACCTAGGCTATCAAATTATCCAGATTAATTTTCAGTATCTTCTTCATTTCTAACATCCTTTTTTAATTAAACATCAGATTAAACTGCTTATTGTTTCTTATTGAGGGAAGAAATCTTTTAAGAATTTGAATATGCTTTAATTTCTTCCTTTCTTTGAGTCCTGCCAACAGAAGTCCAGAGATTTTCTTCTTCCTTTGTAATTTACATTCTGATCTTGGTTTATTGTCAGGATGCATGTACTTGTACTTGTATTATAAATGTAAGCATATACTGTTGTGGGTTTTTTCTTTCATGGTGGTATTGTCAGCAATAATGCAATACAAGACTCAATACAGAGAGGAAATGAAAGTGATCTCCTAGAGATAGAAGTTGATTGAGACAGGGAAAACAGACTGTTTTTCAACTTTAAACAAATTTCAAATTAGTGCATCAAAGCTGCTCTTTCTGAGCAGCTAAGATTTTGTTGCAGCATGGTTCTTGAAGAGATATTGACAGAGAAAAAGAGGAGACACATAAATAAAAATATGATTTTGACTGTGTGGGATAACAGTCTCTTCCAGACAATGCTGGTGATGGCTGTGAGCAAGGGCAAGTTTTGTCAGTGGCACAGGATACCCTCATCTTTGTTTTCACATGGGTTGTGTGGTGGCATGACAAACAGATGACTGTTCTGAAACTCTCCTTCTTATTAAATGATCTGGGCTTCTTCCAGTTCCAGAGCTGTTTTCTATGGGTGTATTCACTACAAATTTTAAAAATTATCTCATCACATAGCTGAGGTAGCCTTTTTTGAGTACAAGCCACTATTAAAATAGTTATTGTGTGTTATTTTTTGCATCATTCCTATACATAGGTAGGTATCATTTTGTTTGTTTTCACAGGAGAGGGCAAGTTACCTGTATTATAAACTTGACTACATTTGGCTTAGTCAAATAAAGATGCTGAGTGCTAAATTATAGTGTTCTGTATCCTTTAACAGCTGTTGAGAATTTGGCTTAGATATACACACATGTTATAAACCAAAAATATCTTCTCTCCTAAGGGATATAATTTTAATAACTCAGTCAGCAGACATATGCTGTGTTTTAGCTTTTCAGCTGGGATCATAGCTTTCCTTCAGAGCTGTTCAAGGACTGACTTAGCTGTATAAAGTAACTGTGACACTGATTGTGTCTAGAATACTTACCAGATTTTTTGCTAATGATAGGTCTCAATATTTGGGTTTCACATGACTTGTAGCTGACTCTGTGCTGTGTATATGTTGTTCATGGATTGAGTTTGTCTGGCATAGAGCTTGTACTATTTTCCCAATATATGACATTTGTTAAACAAAAGCAGTATTTTTAAAGATTTTTTTTCCTAGTACAGAACTTTTTTGCTTTCTGCTCATAAATGAATGGTTAGCAGACACAGCTAGCCTGCACCTAAGATCCAGCAGACCCTTGACTCTACATTTCTCACACTGCAATTTCCCAGATAACTTTCTTAAATCAGAAAATTCAATAAAGAAAGCTCAAGGTGCAGTTTTCTCAGGTATGGGTGGCTGGTAAGACAAGCATGGACTGGAATTACTCTGAACACCTCACTGCGATTGCACTAGTTCACCATAATAATTCTTCAAATTGCTTTAGGTTATTACTTGGTGAATATAATTAACTTAATTTCATTAGTTCAGTTTATGTTCTAGATGAAAAATGGCCAAGAGAGCAGAATCTTGCCCTACTTCTTTCTCCTTAGAGAGAAGGACGAACTAGTATGGGCTGCAACACGTGCCAAGCTGCCTGAAGAGTTCTCCAGTCGTTAGGAGAGCTGCAAAATACAAACACTCGATCACAGCAGAGCTTCTGGTAGCTTTTTGCTTTTTCAGCCAGAAGCAAAGTCATGCTGACAGCACAGAGACAGGGTTTTCTTCTTCCCCACCTGCTTTCAGGCTGCACTTCATGTCAGCCTTTCCACCCATCAGACCACCTTTTGCTCTTGGAGCCACACGTGCTGGGCTGGCTGGATGTTTGCTCATGTCAGAGTGGCTATCCTTATTTCTTATTTTTTATTTCCTTATATCTTATTTCTTATTTCCTCTCAAGTGACATGAAATTAAAATGGAGCACAGCATTGCAAACACTTCTAAAGGCTGGCTCCTAAAAACCCCTGCCTGTCCTTCCTTATGAGAAATCCTGTTTTATCAGAAGGGAGTTACAGCTGCAGAGAAGATTATTTATGTTGTGTCTTACAGGGAGGAAAAGTTGCAATGCTTGGAAAACGTCCTTTTCATTATAATTCTTAGTATAAAGTCAGCTGGGAGCAGTACTTTTGCTGAATGACACTCTCTCCTTTATCTCTCCTGCAAACAGCAGGGTTTCACTGTGGAGAACTGTGCAGAGATATGTGCTGATTTCCACTCGGGTGTTTCTTTCTTTGTCAGAGCACAAAGAGAGCAGTAACAAGAAGATTGCCAAGCTAATTGAATGATTCTATCTCCATTTTCTATGGAGACCTCTGTATTAATTCACGTTAGAGTCCAAGAAATGTTGCAGCAATTTCTACCACAGTGTCAATGAGGCCAGGCTGTTTCACAGGGGAGGTTTTTCCCCCAATTTTTCTTCTGTTCTCAATAGAAGCAGTTTATTCTTCTGTGAATGCCATCTGTGTGAAGGAAACAGCTGTTCTGGAAGGGCAGTGAGAATTCATAAAACTGTATTTTCTAAAGCTTCCTACAATTACAGTTGTGTGTATCGGTCTCCAGCACTTGTTATGTATTTGGGCTCAGCTTGCTTGTTTTCTGAAGCACAGAGCCAATATCTCAGCTGGAACTGCTTTTGTAGCCCATGCACCTGTAAAGGGTGGCTGTCAGGTAAAAAATACCAGTGCTCCTAGTAGCATTTAAAGGCTTTGTCTAGCTTTTGTGTTTCCTTATATGTTCTCTATTGTTCCCTGTGTTTCCGACTGATGCAGCATCCTGTGAGATAACCAAAGGGGAAGTAATGGGCATGGGCAGGCAGCAGCATTTTTGTTAAGCTGTGTAGTGGTGCTTGCCACTACACACATTAACAAAAAGTTAAAGTGAAGCAGCAATCAGTGCTTGTGTTGGAGCTGGGAGCCCACCTTAGCAGCATTACAGCCCAGGGCTCTCACAGGCAGGAGGCAGCTGCTCTAGGGAGCACCTCTGATACCATTATTCTGGTGCTCAGACTGCTGTCCATGAGTTGAGGGGGAAAAAAAACTACTTTCCTCCTCCCCCTTTGTAATTTGCAGTGCCTAAGATCCTTTGGAGAAACCATGTGTTTTTAAAAGACGCTGATTCATGCTTTAATCATGCACTTAGACATGAGAGAGGAACTCAAACAGGGGAAGGCCAGATTGATTATAATATTTTGAAAGGTAAAATATACATTTTTGAACAAAAACCAGATTGCTGTAAGGCTGTTGACAGATGTCATAAATACACATTCTAGGTGAACAGAATTTAATGCTGGCCAAACAATATTTTTGACTGTAAAAGTATCAGGATTTTTTACACTACTGTCATGCAGGCTTTGTAGTATGGGAAGGAGGAAAAATTCAGCTTTCCTGTGGGAAACAGCACTTGCTGCTAACCCTGGCATGGTTTCAGATAATGGACTGCAAAGTCCTGAGACTTGTACTGTAGAAAAGCTTTACACAATCAATATGACAGGTTTTTACAGCTCCCCGTGAGCCTTACATAGTTGAACATTTGATAAGTAAAACATTTGGCTTCATAGGCAGAAGAGCTGGAAATAACTTCAGGTTTTAAATCTTTAAAACATTCCTGACAGTCCTTCTGTAACACATACTTGGAATTTGCAGCATAAATAATGGTGTGGTATAAAGATTCTCTTAGTACCACTTCAGTATGACCTCAAAACTCTGTTGATTTTATCCTATAAAAATTTATATCACAGCTATCAAATAATATATTCTCTATTTATTACATGGCATGTTCTTCTATACAGCATATGTGATAAAATTGTTCTTTCTCTGGTTTGACATTTGTGTAACCTTGAAGTTTTTCTAATGCACAAGGATTTACAAAAGAAATTTTAAATGTGTGTGGGAAAGGAGAATACATTAAACTTGGTTGAGAAAACTTTTTCTTTTATAAAGATGGAGAGGAAGGATAATAAGAGTATCAAAAGATAGTGATTTCTTTGTTCTTTGGTAGAATTGCTGAATTTTCAATATTGGAAACTTCATTTCCAAGAAACACCATTTCCTTTTCAACTACACGTAGCTTTTTTTCAAACTATTTTTTTAATACTGCTGACAAGAATACAAAACCTACTGAAACATGAGTTGTGGAAGTCTCCAGACTTCATCATTTTCATTCAGGTTGCAGGAAGTGTTTCTGCTGAAGTAACCTGTTGGCACGTTGCTGCTGAAAGGGACATCCTCCTCTGCATGTCCCCCCCATCCTGTTGGATCAGCACTATGCCTTAGGATTTTAGCCTTTGTATTTTTCAAATCCTGTACTGTGTCAGTGCATAACTATAAACTCCATATGCAGTGTTAGTTAGTTGTCTTCACTTTTGGTCAGACAAAACAATCCCTCTGGGCCTGAGATTCAAGGGGGCCCCAAAAAGTATAAACCAAAGTGAACTGGTGGGGAGCAAACTGGGGGAATATGACTTCATCACCTGAAGCTGTAATTGGAGCATTAACCCATGATCTGTGAATGGACCAAACCTATATCTGGCTGAAAAACGTGTGACCATCATCCACCTTGGGTGTGGCCTCTCTTGGAGGCTTGGGCTGCCCAAGGTGTCTGTATTGAAGGCCTTTCATGCCTTTCATAAATGCCAGCTCTGTTCTCTAAGTCCTGCCTAGCCTCTGTTCCAGGCAGCCACTCCCAGGCACCAAGCACAGGGATAGTGTCAATAGTGGCAATCAGCCCCTCGGAGCTGGTGCAAAGCAAACCAGTGCATGGGTGCCTCAGCTGTAGATTTGGTGGCTTATTTTGGTTCCCTACTGAGAGAAACTCAAGGTGTAGGCAATTCTTTTGAGCCTTTGAGTACAAAAATAGATTTTAACAAATACCAGCAGCTAAATCGGCACAGCCACAAACAGCAGGCACCTGATTACCAGCCTTTCTGCCTTCATTAGTTTTCTCAGCAGAATCATCTGGGCAAAAATGCTATGCAACATTAGGATCCTTTTCTCAAACAGTGTGGCAGGAATGTGGTTTCCAGAGAGGTTTGGCCCAGACAAATACAAATCTGCAAATACAAATCTGAAACCATTTAAGCATAGCTCATCTTGATTCTTGTGTGGTTACTCATCCTTTTACTGATGGAAGTCCCTTTGGCTAAAAGTTTGTGGTCTCCTCAGTATGATGCACTTCTGGCCCTCCAATTATTCTCATTAATCTCATTAGAAGATTGTCGTAAAACCTCCACAAGAGGGAACAGGTCTAGATGAAGGAGGGCAATAATTTGAACACGGTGAGACTCTGCCTCAGGTTTCCTGATTATTAATAGACTGGCAGAAAACTCTGTGAGGGTGAAAGTGAGTGAAGCGAAATGTTTGCCTGAAAAGTGGTGCCTTCAGCTGTACATGTGACATCATCTGATGAGGAAAGATGTGTGCTGAAGCATGGACACTTCTCTGGCTGCTTGGAGTACAGATGAAAAGCTGAAAGCCACTCTGTGATCTGTACAAGTGACTGTGAGTTGTCCACCCAGCTCCCTGTGGGGCGGCCAACCCCTTCAGCTGCCGTTTCTTCAGATGTGCCAGACACAAACCCATGCCATGAGGTCAGTGGTCTTGATCTCCTCAGTTTTAGTGTTTGTGAGTAGGTGATTAAAGGTTCTTGTAAGTGTCTGTAGATATTTTTGGCTTATATTAAGAGAACAACACTCTTTATTATTAAACCTCCCCAATTTTTTTTCTTTGTTATCTGATAGCACACTTACAAGAGAGGCTGGATGACTACATAAAGCAGTGGAATGGCCTTGTAAAGGTATTTCGAAATGAGAGGAGAGAAGGTTTGATCCAAGCTAGAAGCATTGGAGCCCAGAAGGCTAAACTTGGACAGGTAGGAGCCAATTGACTCACAAGTCTGTCCTTTTTTTCTTTTTTGGGCGGAAAGGTTGTGGTGGCTCCAATAGACATGTGGAAATTATTGATATTGTTTTAAGAAGAGATTCATTTCACTCATCTAATCCTAATTTTCTTGTTTATAATATGAATGTATCTCAATGTAAGGAAGCTTAATTAAGTAACAATGTTGTATACAGAAATATAAGTTACTTCATTTTTTTTTCTTTCGTAGGTTTTGGTTTACCTTGATGCCCATTGTGAGGTGGGAATTAATTGGTATGCACCACTTATAGCTCCTATATCTAAGGACAGGTAATGTTCTCCTGTTACTTCCAGTGTCTGGCCTTTTAGAAAGTAAAAGTCACAGTAATAATCTTCACTTTTCGAACTACAGTCGATATGTTCTATATCTATATCAAACTACATCAGTATTTTCCATGTGATGATTATATTATCTCCCAGCATAAAAGATACATAATGAGGAAGGAATATAGTCAGAGAAATTAATCTCTAGGCAGTTTAATTTAATAGGCATACTGAATATTTTGTCTAGTGCAGATTATATGTAACTCTTGTCTTTTACAATGATCTGAGGCACTGATATTGAAATGTTCTAGCTGAATAAGGAGCATGATTGGACAAAATAACAAAAAAGTATGGCTTCTGGTAGAGAAAAAGTAGCAATAAATGTTTTGATTTAATGGGAGTTTAAAGCCCCTGTGATCTCAAGAGTTTATGACTTTCTCATCTTTGGTCTTGATGTATGGTCTTATTTGTTTCCTCTGAAGTGCTTTGGAGCATTGTCCGCAGCAGAGCGAGGCCAGGCTCGAGCTGTCTGTGCCCCTGACCCAGGCACTGCTGGGAGCCTGTGTGGGGTGCCAGAGGAGAGACATCCCCAGGGCTTTCCTTTCCTTCCTTCCTTCCGCCACTTCCGCCACTTCCGCCACTTCCGCCACTTCTGCCACTTCCTTCCTTCCACCACTTCCTTCCGCCACTTCCTTCCGCCACTTCCTTCCTTCCGCCACTTCCTTCCTTCCGCCACTTCCTTCCTTCCGCCACTTCCTTCCTTCCGCCACTTCCTTCCGCCACTTCCTTCCGCCACTTTCTTTCCTTCCGCCACTTCCTTCCTTCCCTCCCTCTCACATACAAACACAGTACACAGCTGTTGCTGTGTGGTACTGCACTCTTGGCTTGTGTGGTCAGTGCTATGTGTGTTTAGGAAACCAGGCGCAGGATTAAACTCTTTAATCCCATAAAATTGCTCCTTAATCCTAAAAACTATTTGTTAACCTGCCATGCTACCAGAATTCTCTTGCAGAATTTGGGTTTGTGTGTTTTAAAGGCTGTAACTAAACCAAGATAGGATACTAGGGAGAAGATGGAAATGCTTGTGTGCTCCTACCGAGTGTATATTGCTGTTTCACACAACAAAGACTGGTGAGAAGGGGGGGTTTAGAGGCATCTTCCAGCGCTGCCCACCGAGGGGAAGGCTGCAGGATGATGACCAGAGGTGCTGAGACCACAGTGCCAGCAGACAGTGCTTGGCAGCCTCCTTCCATGCCCTGGTACCCAGGGTGCAGCCTGCTGCTGCTTCTGCCTTAAAGAACAGCAAGGTGTTAACATGTCTCTTCCCCCCTGCCTTTTCTATCTCTTGGAGCTTCTTTTAAAAAGGTGGAAGTGCTCCAGCCTGGGTCACTGGGAAACTAATTGTGTGTGATAGATCACAGTGAGGAGGGTATTGCAAATCAAACAGGAAGAATTTTACTGAAAACTGCTTCTAGGAGAGCACTAGTAAATGTTTTTTTAGCCTTAGAATTTGGTGGGGTTTCAGGGCATTTAAATAGGACAGTATAATGAAAATGTGTGTTAACACTAGTAAAAGCTAAGTGTTTATCTTACTTGTTGACAGCTAAGATGTGATATGAATAGAAATTACAGGAAATAACAATACTGTGAGAACCCTGGCCCCATGAGGGCTCCTCCATTGCCTCCAGCAGTGCTTTATTAGAAGACTGGTATCAAGAAGTCCACATAAAGGAAAATGTACTGATAAACCAATTGATATATTAGCACCTCAGACCTAACTTTTCTGTTTTCAGAACATCTTTAAAGAATGTAAAGAAAAGACCATTTCTTTTGTCTTCTAATGAGGCTTATTTTTTTTATAGTATGTTTACAAGTGAATTTTTATATGCAGTGTTCTATAAACTTAATTAAAGGTATAAATTTCAGATTAGACAGATTACTCTTCTGAAATTGTATTTTGCTCTTTCTTTCCCTTCTATAAATGTTTCAGAACTACATGTACTGTACCTCTAATAGATTACATAGATGGGAATGATTATTCCATTGAGCCACAACAAGGTGGGGATGAAGATGGTTTTGCCAGAGGGGCCTGGGACTGGAGTTTGCTATGGAAACGAATTCCGTTAAGCCACAAGGAAAAGTCCAAACGAAAGCATAAAACTGAGCCTTATCGGTAAAGAGAGCTGTTTACCTACTGTGAATCCTAAGGAATGATTGTCTAAACCCTGTCCTTTTTCCCTCCCCCTGTCTGCCCACGAACCTCGGCGGGCGCCTGCAGAACCACATGCACGGTGCCGCTCATAGATGTCATAGATGGCAACTCTTTTAAGATTGTGCCTCAAGGGGGTGGTGACGAAGATGGGTTTGCTAGAGGAGCGTGGGATTGGAGTATGCTATGGAAGAGGGTTCCCTTGACCAAGAGAGAGAAGGAAAGCAGAAAGACAAAAACTGAACCGTATCGGTAATCACTAAATCACTTACCCGTTTCTTTTTTTTTTCTGAAGTCAATATTGATCCACTAAAACTTGCATGTACTTCTAGCCTGAGCACTTTCACATTTCTAACCATACTAGCTGCTTTGTTTAGTCAGACCCGTTTGCCACAACTGACTATTCACTCAAAATATCTTTGCTACCTTCTGTTGCCTCTCTGTTCCTGCTCTTGTGTGGTTAATAGGGTGCACATTAGAATTTCTGGGTTCTGTTTGGCAAAATATTGTATAACTGTATATTTCCCTTTGTTGCTAGGGAAAACTTTAATAAGCTGTGATATTTTTTTCAAGCACTGTTGGAAACAGCAGTGCTTGTTTAACAATTTGGTTTGAAATAATGAGCATGCTGGAAGTCTTTCTGATAGATGGTAATGCATAAAATCTGTAGCCTGCTGTCATGGCCTGATGCATGCATACAGCTGGAGGATTATGCATGTGTATCAAAAAAAAATCCCTTTTGTCATATATCTGCCACTTGCTTCACAATGGATCACATCTGACAAAGAAGCATACTGTTTAAGAATCTTGGCTAGATATTTCCTAAGAATTTTAATTTAATACACATAACATTAAAAAAAAAAAGAAGAAGAAAGATAAAAACAGCACCTTTTATTGTGGGAAAACTCCAATAATTTTCATGGAATTTCTGCCTTTTTATTATGCTTTGTAGTGGGGGTTTGTTTTCTTCCCAAAAAAAACCCACTGCCTAGAAACCCTAGCTTAGAAACTATGGTTTCTGGATGGCTTTGCGATACTGGGAGACTGTGGTTCTGCTGGTTTTTTATTACTTTCCCCTTCACACTTAACTAATCGTGTTACTACATTTGAAAGCAATCTTCACATCTTCAGAATCTAATGTCTTCTCTTGCTTCTATATATGATTTAAACACTGTAAGAGCTGATGTTGGTAGTTCCCTATCCCCACCCATGGTTGTTCTTTGCTAAAATGGCAACACATGCAAGCAAAGTTATGAAGCTTTGATCTGTTTTGTGTATAGTTTAAATAATACCATTTTCTGATGAGGCTGTCCACATTGGAACTTTAATATTCACTTAGAGGGGGATAAACTATTTCAAACATTGCTGTAGTGTTCTGTGTTTGCCATCCAAACAGGTCTTAAAATCGTTTAAACTGTTCCCAGAAACACAGAACACATGTTCTCAGAATGTTTTAAAAGATGACTTTATTTTTAATAATACCTTTAGATTTACAGTGCTTCCTTTAAAAAGAGACATGTCCTGCATCTGTTTGTCTCTAGGCTGTGTGCCTTTTCTTGCAGCAATACCAAGGCAAGTAAGACCAAGTAAAAGTCTTGCTGAAACCATAGCCAGGATTGCTTAGCTTAAAAAGAAAACAAAAAGATCCTCAACTGCTTAAAGCAGCGAGGCAACGTTTTTGTAACGTGAGAATTGCCCCAGGACTGAATCCTTCTTTCGGTAACAGTGCTTGCCTCTTTGTATCCTATGAAGTAAACTGCTGAGCTTACCTGGCTTTTACTGTGTTCTTTAACACACTTGGCAGCATCTTGGAGGCCAAGCCTGAAACTGCAGTGTCTGAGGCTTCTCCACTTGCCAAGTCTTTATGGTGCTGAGGAAAACCAAAAGTGCAGGAAAGCTGTGGTGCTGTGCTGTGCAAAGTGCTTTCCCCTGCTGTGTCTTCTGGCTGCTTAACCCCAGGAGGCAAAAACAGTGTTGGGGGAAAATACTGCAGGCAGCAAGTAGAAAGGGATATGTTGCAGTACTTTGGCATGTGATCACCTAATTTAGACAGCAACTAAACTGATAATTAATTATGCTGAGAGTCAGCACACACACCCAAGCAAAGGAAAACAAGGAATGAATTCACTGCTTCCCATGGGCAGGCAGATGCTCAGCCATCTCCAGGAGAGCAGGGCCCCATCACATGCAATGGGGACTTGGGAAGACAAACACCATCACTCCAAACATTCCTCCTTCTTCCTCCAATTTTCATATGTTGAGCATGATGCCACATGGTCCAGAATATCCCTGGGTCAGTTTGGGTCACCTGTCCTGGCTGTGTCCCCTCCCCAGCATGGCAGGATGAAAACCAGAAAAGGCCTTGGCTCTGTGCAAGCCCTGCTCAGCAATAACAAAAACATCTCCCCATTATCAGCCCTGTGTTCAGCACAAACCCAAAACACAGCCCATGCCAGCAATTGGGAAGAAAATTAACTTTACCCCAGCCAAAACCAGCACAAGCTGTAATCCAGACCACAGCATCTTTTTGACACATTAAAACTTGCTAATTGAATCGTGGCATATGGGAAGGGATTTACAAAGCCATTAAAAGGAAAAGGGTAACAGCAAAAAGACTAAACCAAAGTGGAAACCTTGTACTGCTTTATCTAGGCCCTCTTCAAAATTTTACCGAGTATAGTGTAAAGTGTCTCCTAATAGGACAAAAGGAGCTAGAAGATCAGAAATCTGGAAAAACTCTGTTACTTGTTTAATAGACAGTGGGTTTCAATGTGGCAGCTCTTCAGAACATAAACCTGTTTGCAGTTTCATATTATCTCAAAAACTAGAAAAAATTTTCAGAGAGAAACATCTCATCACACTGATTCTCATCTTGTTTTTTATTTTAATAGAAAGATGTTGACTGCCTGAGTGGAAAATTCAGACCAAGATTTTCTATCATCAGATTCATTAATTAAATAAATTACTTGTAGAAGAAAACCCGCAACATAATAAGAAACTGTGACCTCCCTAAAAATTATATAGATGCCACTTCAGAAAATTGCTGCAAGCTGATGACAAAGCTTTATGACTTTTCAGTGTATTGCCATTTACCTGATCTTTAGTACCTGTTAGCTGAATTGCTTTCCTCCCTAAAGCTTTCTCTGAGTGCTAGTGTATCCTTTTGGCAGAAGGAGTTACACTGTCTTCCTCTTCGCAGGTCCCC
The DNA here is from genome assembly GCF_028769735.1 of Zonotrichia leucophrys gambelii. Lineage (NCBI taxonomy): Eukaryota > Metazoa > Chordata > Aves > Passeriformes > Passerellidae > Zonotrichia > Zonotrichia leucophrys. The sequence continues at coordinate 17,878,631 of NC_088173.1, read as the reverse complement.
TGCCATGGCTGGTGGATTGTTTGCCATCGAACGAGATTTCTTCTTTGAGCTGGGTCTCTATGACCCAGGGCTTCAAATCTGGGGTGGTGAAAATTTTGAAATTTCTTACAAGGTAACATCAATATTTGAAAACTAATTCAATTAAATAGATTTTCTTTTCTGTAAATACTTCTGTTTGGAGTTTAGACAGACCTACCTCTTCCTCACGAGGCCCAGGTTTTGATGTGAGGGGATGTGACCGAGATGTGTCTCCTCAGTGTTTCCTTGTGGACTTTGGGACAGAAGTGTTCAGAGAGGTGGCTTTGTGCTGAAACTCAAATGATGCATAATCTAGATTTTGTAAACAGTTTGGGATTGCACCCCTAACTGCACAAATATCCAATATAAAACCAGACTGGCAAATTTTACGGGAGGAAACTGAATGTTCTCATAGTGAGTATAGAAAAAAATTTCCAATGAAAGCAATATTAGAGAACAAGTGGTCCTCATAGTCCTCAGCTTATGCATGTGCATTGGAGAGTGTATAATGGTGCAACAAAAAGTAATCTGCTTCCTCCCTGCCATTTTTGTGAGTGAAAAATTATTTCATATGCTTTTCAGCATTTCAAGAACTTCTCCATAAGAGAAGTCTTCATAATTGAAATACTAACTGCATCATTCATAATCACAGGGAGGATTTTGCTTTCACTCCCAGGCATGTGCATGCTGTTCAGTTTGCAGGGAACACAAGAACATCATTAGCTTCTTGTAGCTTCAGTGTTGTAATGACACAAGTGCAGGCAGCAGGAATCAGGCCCAATTAACAGACCAGAGTGAAGATGTCTTACAGCCTCAGCAGCAATCTGTGAAATCGTAGCTGAATTTTACAAAAAGTACATTCAGAGCTCCCCTAGTTACTCTTGCTCTGAGTTCTTTACTCTTAATAACAGTGGAAAGCTCTTTGTGAGTTAGAGGAAAGCCCTGAGTGCACTTGCTCAGCTGTAAATCCATATGCAAAGGGTATTTATTGAAGGTTATGCACACAGGGTTGTTATCCATGTAATTCTTCATCTAGCTTAGATCAAAATCATGGCTGAAATTACTTACAGTAGTTCTGTGATTGAAATGCTCATTATGTAGATACCTCCAAAGTGGTTTCATGTAGATCACAACCAATCTTCAGAAGAACTAAACATCTATCAGTCTTGCATGCTCACCCCTAGATAGCAAATAAAACTAATATCCTTGCATACCTGAGGGGGTTTTTGATGAAACTTAGGAAAATTAATATCATGATGCAATGAAGAAAGTAAGATACTCTGCCCATCTTTCCTGATACTGGTAAATTGTATGTTTAATCTGGAATTTAGACTAATTTGAAACATTCACAAAGTTAGCTTGAATTAGAATTTGGTGCTACAATTAAACTTCTCCAAACTGGGAGCAACTAAATTCTGATTTAAGTATATTTTCTTTTCCCCATTAAGGGATTATCCAAAGATATGTGGGAGTGAGGGAATTTCAGAATGGAATTTTTTTATTTTCAAGTAGTTCAAATATTTTTTATTTTCAGCTACTATAGTCAAATAAATATCTGTTTCTGCTTGGAGCAATGAGTTACCTAACACATCCTTATCTCCTACTAATATTTATTAAGAAAAACTTAAATGTGAATGGGCATCTAACCAAAACCCATCTTAATGATGGCATGTGAATTACTTCAATAAAATCAAAGTATCAATAATTCTGTCGTAATAAAAATTACCCAATTCCTGATTTTGGGCACTCATTCATTACCATTGTTCTGAAATAGTGATGGAAGGAGATGCCCAACTTTTTAAAAGCTTTTTTAAAAATTGCTTTAGTTGAGTAACTTTCTGGCTGAGTTGAAAGTGTACTCAGTATACCTCTCATTTCAAAGACCTGTTTTCTTTATGCTTACATCTGGAGCAAAAAGTATGTAAATATATGATAGTATAGTAAGAAATGTAGCTGCCCTTTCTTCCATAATTTATTGTCTGTTTGTCTGTCTTAAATTCCTGTGTATATATATTGATAATACCTTTGTTTTACCTTGCAGATCTGGCAGTGTGGGGGAAAGCTGCTCTTTGTCCCCTGCTCTCGTGTTGGACACATCTATCGTCTGCAGGGCTGGCAAGGAAATCCACCCCCTGTCTACGTTGGCTCTTCTCCTACACTAAAGGTACAGTTCTGAAGCAACCTGGAAGGTGGTTTTTGATTTCAGATAAGAACAGTTTTAGATAAATGTGTTTAAATTACCAGTAACAGCTTAGAGAGCATTTCATCCAAAGCAATTTAGTATCTTAATCTCAGATGATCATCCCCACAGGAGAGAAATCTTTGTGTTAATCCCACTGTTACTAAGAGTAGAGAATCCTAGAACTCATTTTCTTGCTCTAAAGCCTTGCCCCACTATCTCTGAGGTCCAAAAGCACTTACTGTTACTTAATATCAGCACCTCCAGCCTTTGCTGCACTGTGCCCAAGTATGTATGAACAACTCTACATATTCCTGGAGATGAAGATCATGGGCTTGAAATCCCCTTTTATCTTGATAAAGATGGGTATGATCCTAGGCCAAGTTAGTGAATTCTGGAATCTAGCATCTCTCAGACTTTTGTGTCTGCATTTTTTAATGAAGAAGCAGTAAATGACACCTGGGAAGATGGTATGCTCTGCCCTACATCATGAGGCTTTGCAGCTCCACAGGTATGCTGCAGATTGTAGAAGTGTTATTCAAGCCCTGAAATTAAAATTAGACATCAATTCCAGAAAGCAAATGAGCCAGCTCTGTATCTGAAGAGAGAATTTGAATCAAGAAAAACTGTTGATATCAGTTTCCATCTACCAGCAGGAAGAGAGACAACCCTCCTATTAAGTTTTTCTGTTGCCCAGTTTAGGCTTTCTCTTGGGCTCTGTTCTGCCATCAGTAAATCCCACTCCCAAAGACCCAGCTCTTTGTAATCAATTCCAATCCCAGAACAATCTTCCTAGACAATGAGTACCTGTGGGGTTATAGAGTATGGCTTGAGCCAACCTAACAGTTCGTTCCAAAGGCAATGTCCCAGCCTAGCTGAATGGTAACAACTATCCTGGCATACACAGCCCCCAGAAACGTCCGGCGTTTTTGGGGGCTGTGGGGGTGTGTATGCCAGGGTAGTTGTTACCACTAATGTGAGTTGATGAACATTTTGGTGAAACAAGGACTGGGACCAGTACAGGGGAGCCAGGGGGACATATCTGGGGTTAGAGACAGAGGAATGGGCAACAGGATAGCAAATGATAGGTCTATTGCTCAGTGCAGGCAAGATGCTAGTTTGCCTTGTCTCAAGTAATAAAAATCATTTCAGTGTTCTTAAAAGATGATCAAAAATATTTGTTGAATATCTTAACACCTTACATGAGTCTGCTGGCCTGCTTACTGAATATAAAAAGCACTGCTGAGTGTCTTAAATATTAAGTTCCATCTCTGTACAAGGCAGGATGTAGAAATAGCTTTTCCCCCTCTTCAGGCACCCTTCTGTCCTCATAGTAAATGTCCTTTTTTATAGCTTTGTTCAGTTTATGCCAGATGTGGGTTAAAGTCTCAATAATTTGTGCCTTAAGTCAAATCTTTTAAGACTGTTTTAACATAGATAATTAACACTAGAAGAATTTAACAAAGTGAGGCATCTAGAATGTGTGCAGGTTGTATAGATATAGTAGTCATCAAAAAGAATAAGAAAGATGTGAGGGAAAGGCTTGTTACCAAGTAAGCTATCCAATTTTCCCCCTTCTCCAAGTAGCTGACCCATTTAAGACTGAATTTTTTCCCTGTTAGTGGACCAATGCATATCATTCTCTTCATTAAAAATTGTAGAAGGTGAATAGAAACCATTAATTGCAATTCCGACAGAGGCAAATAAATGCAACATTTTATTGCACCCATAACTGAAAAGTCTTTATTTTCAAATAAATAATCTCTAATCTTAGAAAAAGACTTTGCACTCTCATTAAGCAGCCCAATTTAATTTGCTGGCTTCAGTCCTAAACTATCCCTTGAAAATAATATTCATGTGTCTTGTATAGTGTGCTGATAGTGACAGATTATTAGTGCTATATAATAATACTGTGCTGTCACTTTCTAAGAGGATAAATCCTTAAATGTCTGTTATTAACAAGGAGTTGCTTCTGGCCTGTTTGTGTGTGCTTTGAGGTCACAGCAGTGTCTTTATTCCTCACAGAACTATGTCAGGGTTGTAGAGGTGTGGTGGGATGAATACAAGGATTACTTCTATGCCAGCCGGCCGGAGACAAAGGCGCTGCCCTACGGAGATATATCTGAGCTGAAGAAATTCCGTGAAGATCACAACTGCAAGAGTTTCAAGTGGTTTATGGAAGAAATAGCATATGATATAACTTCATATTACCCCCTACCACCCAAAAACGTGGACTGGGGAGAGGTAGGTACACCTATGTATTTTAGGAGCTTTTTTTAAAAAACTGTGAATTCAAAAGGAAGCAATTGTGACTTGCCATGTGAACAGGCTATTTGATTACTTCTGCACTAAGCTATATGATACTAACCAGAGAGCTATAAAGATGTAACCCAGAAAAAAAATTATATCTACTTTTGCAGGTGTGATTTTTTAATTAGTTCCACAGATCCTTGAAGGATAATTTATGTCTAGCCCTGTCCAAAGCACTTTTTTCTATAATTACAATTTAAGCTTTTTCAAAAGGAAAACATTTGAGTCCTGCATATAGTAGTATTGGTGAAGATTAATAGGTGAAAATATCTTTTGTGTGAAAGCCTAGAGAACAGATCATTAAATCCAGGTGGAATTCATTCTGCCTGTGTTTGCTAGACTGGGATGTACTCACACATTTACAGCCTCAACTAGTTCCTTACCTGCATGTAATGATTTTATATGATTCTGTCACCCTCGTTTCCAACATCAGTGTGTACAATTCTAACTTCACTAAATTAAGAATGTGGTTGCAAATGCAGCACTTTCAAGTGGTTGGCAGAGGAAGTTGGCATATCACAGGTGAGTGCAGGACCCCTCACTGAACTCTGCCTGTCTCATTCTGGCATTTAGCCCATACCTTGGCTAGCACATATTGCAGGTCTCCTGCCTGCTTTCAGATTTTTTCCCCCTCTGCAATTGATTACTTTTTTGCCCTGTCTCTCCTATTTATTTCACTTTTGCAGACTGTTGAGGGAAATTAAGAAGATCATCTTACTAGCTGAGGAGAATTCCTGTGTCCCCCCAAATTTAGCAACCTTCTTCCCCAAGATATGATGAATATGATACATTGGTTTGCAACTTCAAAAGCACATTAGGAAATACAGATCTCTGCTGTCTCCTATCACCAAGCAAGTGTCACCTCTAATTTCTTAATGCTAGAATTAGTGATACAGAGCACGTGTGTGGTGAAAGGGGGTACAAATAATCTTTTGTCTGGCAGACCAGATGAACAATGCCACCTTGATTTCTTACCTAAAAGCTAGCACAAAGCATCAGCTGTCATATGAGCCTTAGACCTCCTCAGGTGTCTACGTAAAGAGCTTGGAAGGTACACTAAATATTGCTGTTCACCAAGGTGAAGGCATCAGAAAAGTGTAAAATAATACTGGTGACCTTGCAGGAAATCATCCCTGATAAAAGCAAGTTGGTCTGGTGAAGCAACAGGAAAATTCTGAGTTCAGAGACTTCTCTGAAGTTTTCTTCAACTCTTCTTCACAGGCTGCTAGTTATCCTCCATCTGACAAGTCCTGTCCCTCCTCCCCCCATTTGTAACACCACACTGATTGCATTTCCACACTCTGGGGTATGAAAGTATGGGTTCATCTTCCCTAGCACTCCTGGAAGAGTCTAAGCTTAGTCCTTCAGACTTTTTATACCATTACAAAGAGGAAGGAGGCTCTGGCAAAGAAAATAGGTCTGGAAAAAACGTTATTTGTGTCATAAAGTATTTGTAAGGCTGCTTGTTGGCCCTTCTGAGAAGGGAGTGAGACAATCAGCAGTTGAGACGTGCTTTATGACAGGACTTCTGTTCTTTATCCCTGTGCCTGTCCCTCATCAATTTTATTTCTTTTTTTCCTGTGTAATTGCTGCTGCAGAAGGTCCATCTGAGCAGCTGGGTCAGTGGGCTGTGTCTGGCTGTGGGTAATTGCTGCTGTGCATAACTCCTTTGCATCCTGTTTCTCTTCATCCACAAGTGAGAGCGACTTACCCGAGCTCCTGAACTTATTTATGAAGACCTGGGAGATGGAACATGCTCTGATAGGAGAGTGCATAAATTAAAATACTTGGCAGTCCTATATTTAGGAATACTAAATATAGGAAATTTACTAATTTGGAATTGAGCTTTGCAACTCTGGCTTTATCAGCATACTGTGGGTTGTAGAAGAGCCTGCAAATTAGCATGGGCAGGTAGAAGCTCCATCTCCCAGAACAGTTAACATCAGTACTTAAATTTCATACACAGGTTTGTCTAATCTCTCTGTCAGATACCTGTTTCTGGTTTGAGAGATAAGTGAGAATTTTCTGAACTCTTTACTATTTTTTTTTCCCTGGAGACTAACTCTGACTGCAAAACCTCTTTTTCCAGATTAGAGGCTTTGAAACCTCTTACTGCATCGACAGCATGGGGCACACCAATGGTGGCTATGTTGAGCTTGGGCCCTGCCACAGAATGGGAGGAAATCAGGTAAGGAGCTTGGAGGCAAGTCTGAAGGAGAAGTGCTTGCTGTGGACTGATAACAGGCTGGTTTTCTGTTAAGCCTGTACATCAGGTCACCTAGGTGCCAGCTACAAAGGTGGAAATTAGGGCTTTCTGTAAGCATACTGGCATTGCTAAAGTACAGCAGTCCGAAAATACCATTTCAAACATAAATGGTATGAAATTGAAGGGAAAGTGGTACATGAAGAAGCACCAGTATCACTGCTTCAGCTCTTAGCATTGCTCCTGATTCACCACTTACCTTTATTTAATAATTAATCCTTCAGGAAAAAAACCTTTACTGCACCTCAAGTATGTAAAGAAGTTGTTTCAGTCCAAGCTAAAACACTTTTGTGCAGTAACTCATCTTCCACCACATTAGAGAAGAAAATGAGCAGAAATTTATCTCTGCTTCATTTACAAATTAATTGACAGAACATAATTACTATTAGATGATAGCAATCAAAGCTTTTATTGTGTTTGACCTGTATCTTCACAAACCTGCCCACACTACCACACAGACATGCTGTTCTGCCTTTATATCTTCTTTTCTGGTTGGAATTTTTTTCAGAATTTGAAGTCCTTATTTAAGCCCATGTAAACTTAAACCAGGCACTTTTTTGTGGCAATCATAAAATTGCATTTAGGATGATTTGTTTAGAAATCCTATATGGATTAGCTCTTAGTAGCCCCTGGAAATGTCTGTTTTATTCTGATATTTAATGAAAAGGTTCCCCAAACTACTTTTTCTTCATATGCCGCCCAAAAACCCTGTAGCAATTATTCTGTAAGAAGTAGCTAGGATAATCTCTTTGTATCTGGATGAATTAGATTGATTTCCTCCATGGGTAAAATGCCAAAATTTTAGTGTCTTCACATGAAATTACTGTCCAGGATCAAGGACTTGCTACCAGGCTTTTATAAAGATAATGGGCTGTTTGGCCATCAAATCATACAAAGGTCTGTAATTAAACACTTTTAGAAGTCTCCTTAATATGAATCCCTTTCAATTTTTGTCTTTCTAGTTAAGTTCTTGGCCTTTTAAGTCCTACAGGAAAGTTAACTATGACATTTAGTATTATGATAGTAAAAGTGTGTTATGCAAAATAAAGAACCCTCCTGAAAGACAGGTGTGATAAAACCAGAAAATGTTTTGAATGTTGTAATTTCATTGTATTTGCAGTGTTTATAGAATGCTCATTGAGTCAACTGTTGTGAAAATGGCTTTTTCTTTTGTTAGCTTTTCCGAATCAATGAAGCCAATCAGCTCATGCAATACGATCAGTGCTTAACTAAAGGACCAGATGGATCCAAAATTATGATTACACACTGTAATCAGAATGAATTCAAGGAGTGGCAATTCTTCAAGGTATGCAACAGATATATGGGAGAAAATACACTTTTAGATTTCATTTCAGTGGGTTTTTTTCAGCTTTAAAATTTGTTTTATGCGTATCTGAAATTAAAGATCTGTAACAGGGTTAACTGAATTGAGTAAATTTTTAATGGCACATTCGCAGAAATACACGCATGCTAGAGAAACTTCCTCTAGTGAAAGATCCTTTTATTTAGTGAATCTAGTTGCAGTTTTCTGTAGCAAAATCTTTAAGGAAAACTCCATGAGGCTACATTTGTTGCCACAGAGATATTAGGAGTTAGCAGAGGAAGCAAACAGCATGTCCACTCCTAGTGACAGGCTTTATAAAAGCTTTTAGTGCCATCACTCTCTCTGCTTGTATCCTCTGTTTCAAGAAAGTCTCTGCTGGAGTGCATTTAGAAGCTAGGGTCAGTGTTAGGTCTCATTTTGGGCAGTCTAAATGAAGTGTTTCTCTGTTTAAAGACAAGATATTTTTAAGCCTGCATAGAAGCAGGTAAATGTAAGATTACTCTGCCTTTTCATGTTGTCTTTGTCTTGTTCAGTATTTCACTTCCTGTTCATTAGGCATTCTCTAGTAACAATAACATGCTCTGTTCTTAATCCTGGGTGTGGTGCTGTTATAATGCTGTTGCAAAATCTATAAATTTTTAATAAGGACTTGGAATGTTGGCTGATGTACATGTGAGGGCTGCTACAGTCTATTTAGTCATTGCATCTGTAAGTTCTCTATTCATGTAAGTTTTGTTAGTGTTGCTTTAAAAAATGCCTACGTTTCTATTTCTGTTTGTGTCTTAAGAAAATGAGACTGAATTATCCTTGGATATAGCCACATATATCTTGGTTCTACATCTACAAAACTATTCCATGTAAAATTTTCTTCAGCTTATATAGCTAGCATATTGCATATTTATTAATTCATTACCTGGTTATTTGGATTCTTTATTGTTTGTCTGAAAGATGCACAGTTGAGTGCAGTGAAATCTATTTGTTATCCTTTAAGCTACTCCACATTTTCTGGTGTTTGCATAGAGCTAGGAAATATCAGGTACCATAATGCCATTTCCAACCAGCTCAGCTTCCTTGTGAAGGAAGGAAGACAGACAAATTTCTTTAAACCTGGAATGTAAAAATCAGTAAGCAGTGGCAGGTTAGGGCCAACTTCAGCTTTAATATTTCAGGAGAATAATATGTAGCAGTTTTTAACTCTCCAGCCATTCTAGTTTGTCCCAGCATGTTACTTGGCTTCTCTCTAAGAATTTCATTTATGCAAGATCCATTTCCTCTGTACTAGCCCTGGTTGTGTAATTGTTTGCTTATTACCACAAGTTATAAGGAAGCCCAGTAAGCACAGCCTGGGCTGTAGAACAAAACACTGACTGGCTTCTAGAAGGAAAAAAAAGGGAGGGTAAGAATGAAAGGACCACCAAGGGTGTGCAACCAAATACCATGAACTGGGCACACTGCTGTGCAGTGCAGAGGGTATAACTGTTTCTTCTAATGCTGAAGGTGTGAGGAATGAGACACTTGTGGACTGCTGAAAAATGTTGTGGCCTTCTGTAAATTAAGGCTGCAAGGAGATTTTATCTGGTTGGTCTGTTGGCTGTCTCTGAAACAAGCAGTGTGCCAGTTTGGTGAGTGTAACACGTGCTGCTTGAGCACTGAGCGCTAGCAGGGATCGAGAAGAGGGCTGGTGGTGGTGTGCCCGTTGCTTTTGTTTAGACATCCATTTTTCTCTCCAGCTAGATGACCCCTGTATCTGGTCACACAGCAGGAGCCAGGTATTGATCTGTGGCTGTGCCACACGTGTGTGGGGTGATGGAGAGGGTCCCCATGCCAGGGGTGTGGGTGTGTGTGCACAGGGCAGGGCTGCAGAGCCCCCGCAGTGCCATGGGCTTGCTGCTGCTCCCTTTGCTCCCCACTGGATGCAGCCAGTCAGAGCCAGGGCTGCCTCTGGCACAGGGGGTCAGCAAGCAGGAGAGGAGCCGCTGACCAAAGGCAGGAGACTGCAGCATGGCAGCATGGTGGGTGTGGAAGGAGACAGATGTGCCAGAGTCAGCCTGAACGTGCCTGGTGCAATAGGTTTGTGCTTCCTTGGGCAGCCTCCTGCTGCTCTGGAAGCCAGACTTAACTCTCATACTCTTTACTCTTCCTTCTGCCAGCCAAACAGGGAGCCAAGTTAATACCTTTTTTTTTACCCCTGTGGTGTTAATGTTGGTGTTGTGCACTTGTTTTCTGTGAGGGCTGACTGGAGGAGGAGCTGCCCAGTGAAATCCTCATAGAGCTGTCCTCAAGAGTTAATCTTCTGGTTTGGTTACAGGATGGATGAAAAGGCTTAGAAGCATTTTAGATGGAGCTTTGCTCATTTTGTTAGTAGTTTGTTGCCTAAGAGAAACAGGAAGCCTCTCAAGAGGACCTACAGGAAGCAAAGATTTAATATGAAGGCTGCAAAGTGCTATGTTTAACAAATAGTAAAATGAGTGTAGAACTGATCTGTTTTGGGTTGCTGAAACCTGGTTTTGTAAATCACTATATTGCAGATGTAAAGAAATGTTAAAAAAACCCCCAAACAAATGAAAATAAACCCAACACAAAAACCCAACACATTTTCCTGGTGGTTTTGTCTTTCAGAATCTGCACAGATTTACTCACATTCCGTCAGGGAAGTGCTTGGATCGCTCCGAAGTCCTGCATCAAGTTTTCATTTCAGAGTGTGACTCCAGTAAAGCAACACAAAAATGGGAAATGAACAACATCCTTAGTGTGTAGACAGACAAAACCTACCTACTGACGCATTCATTTGTACGGGACTGAAAATAGCCTGAAAACTGCTGCAGTTATTAACTTTGTACAGCTGTGAGCCTCCTGGCTTGGATGAAGGACATAGAGGAACTGTGATTATTACAATAACATTATCATCCGCAGTTAATGTTTACAAAACTGCTTTACCTTAAACTCTGTAGATGTTTACATCTTTTTGTTTCAAGATGTTGGTAAATTAATGTGCTGTTAGCTATGGTTCATAGGAACATAGTTAAAAGCGTTGTCGTCTTCTTTGGGATTACACTCAGGGGTCTGAAGGCAGTTTTTTTACACACACTTGAAAAGGTTGTAGTAATCAGATTTTCATAGAACTTGGTGATTATCAACCTGTTGTATATTTTTATTTAATTTTACATCTTACTAAGCACTGCCACAGGTTCTTAGCCAGGGTGGCCTTCTCTCACAATCATGCTGCTTTTTTGGAAGATGAATTTGAACATATTTAGTGCCTCTTTCATTTCTCTCTTTCACAAGGAAAGCATTTGTTGGAAATTTGCAGTGGGTTGCTCTGAGCTGTCACCAGGGGTCGGGACCTGCCGTACCACCCTGTGTAATTAGTGTGCTAACAAAGACAAATTTCTATTGCCAGTTTGGCTGCTCTGCTTCGACGGGGTGCTTGGTACAGTGCAAGGAAGACTGTCCAGTTTAGTGCTCATGTGGTGCAATTTGATGGAGGTAAGCACCCTCACAAATCCAGTTAAGAATTTATAAGCACTAATTTGCTTGTTTAAACCATGCCTTACATAACAATAATTAAAATAAAAACAACAACAAAAAAAGCTGCACAATTATGTAAAACTTGGAAAGAATCAAATACTTCATTTATACTGCTATTTTGAATGGAAATCACTTAGAGGTGGACTAAAACTTATAATTAGGAAAAAAGCATCCAACTACTTAACACATCTGCCTGATTCATCACAAGGACATCTGTCAGCCAGTTTGGATGCCAGATTTTCGTTCCAAAAGAGAAATGGAAATTCTGAATTCACACTTGTTGGTACTAATCTTCTTGTTATTTCTGTCATTCACAACTTCTCCAGAGGGATTACAAACACGAAAAACCAACTGCTTGGTGCTACAGTGTACAGAGTAGAATGAGAAGAAATTGTTTCTAAAAATGTTCTGGAAAGGAGTTGATGCAAACTCCCTTAGGAATATAAATATTGACTCTGAACAAATAGAGAGGTGGAGAGGAAATGACTTATCCTCACTTCCTTTGTCCAGATTTTGTAACTTAAATGTTGACATCAGTGTACTGATTCCATAACTGTTGTCCCTATAACACGTCACACAATTAAGGATGACTAAATACTTCCCTGAAGTCTAGAATAGCATTGCATGCAGCTTCCAGTGATGTTAACAAGGGTTATGTATCATATGTGGTGACAGACTTGGATCTTTATAGGGCTGTCAGCATTGATCTGTTAGTTTGGGATCTTCCCTAGTTTCTTTAAACTTCTCATCTATCCTTTCGGAGTTATGAAAAATAGAAAATAAAGGAGGGAGAAACTGGAAAAAAAAAAGGAAAAAAGGTTTTGTGCTGGTACTTGTTCCTTGTGTGTGTGAAAACTGACTCCATTTGTGTGTTGGGTAGATTAATTTAATCATACAACTATGCATAAGAGAAAGAATGGTGGCACATAGATTGTGCGGGTGTGCATTTTAAATGGGTATTATGTGCAATTCATTGAAAGCTGATGCTGTGTGTGAATATGAATCTGTATGTGAGACTGAAACCTTACAAAACATGAGATCATAAGAAGCTGTTGCTGTAATGACTTTTTCCTACTATAGCCGGCTTGGAAAAAAATAATTCCCATATTCTTGCTTTGTAAGTTGATGATAATATCACTATGCATTTCTACATATTTTATAAATTTGATTTATGCAGATTTTGATACACTGTATGTTTCTGTAGAAATTGTATAAATCTTTAAAAAATTTATTAGGGAAAAATCTGGGAAACCTATGTATATCTTACTCATGGGTTGCTTGTTTTTTAGGTGAAGTAAATAAAATATTTGAATTTTTCGTTTTACTATACTTTTCAGAGTAAAAATGGATTATTACCTTTATAGAAACCCCCATATTTCAAAATCTAGAAAACTTCAATGTTACAAACTTAAAAATATTAAATGCAGTTTATTTTAAGTTTTATCTAGGTACCTTTTGTTCCATCTGTGGGGACTCGGGTTTTTTCCCAGTGAAATGAAAAACTTAAATTCCCACTGAGAACTGACACGTGGACATATTTTGATTTTTGTATCACCTGCCTGATATAATTAGGTAGATTTAATATGTTCATAGAAAATCAACTTGAGAGAAGAACCAAAGGCCAGGTCTAGTTTGTATTGTTTTTACTGTCTTATCTTAGTTCATTTATGTTTCCACTAAGAAACATGTTTGAACCTAACTTTATTTTTTCCTGAGAAGGTTCCTTAGCAAAGGAGGATGAAATTAAATCAGGGCATGAAAGAAACAAGTTCTAAGAGTGAACCCAAGTGCTGAAATCTACAGGGCTTTTTTTACAAATGGGATTCTTGCTTCCTAACCATATCTGTCAGTGCACTTTTGAGTATTCAGATTTCAAAAAGCTCTTTTGACAAAACCCTGGAGTTATATCACAGACTATTCATGTAGGCAACACCCTTTTATGCATGGAAACAGGGACCAATAGGAAGGAGAGGACATCTTTCTTTATTACCAGAGATCCTGGCACCAGGATAATCTACAGCAGAACCCCCAGGAGTACCAAAGACATTGTCCCCTCTGATGGGTTCCTGGAATCAGTGCATTCTCTTTCCCTACTGCCAGTCAGTCTCCTTCACTACTGCCTGCTTCTTCCATACCATTTGCCCCCAAACTGCAGTCCCTAAAGCCAAAACTTATCAACTTACTGCTCTAAAACTACATCAAGAAACTTGAGATCTATTACAGCGTGCCAGAGGTGTTTAAATTTTATGCTCTTGATCTGTGAGCTTTCTTGCAAGAAAATGCAAAACATACCACTGCCTGTAAAAAACACAAAAGATGCTTTAGTAGATTTTTGCTGTACATAAACCACAATTTTCATTTTACTTTAAAAAACATCAAATTATGCAAGAATCTATGGGGGCAAAGTAATAGAGAGAGCTTAAGAACTTAAAGAAGAAATTATCTACACTTTTGAACACAAACTTTGTTTCTGTGAAAGCATTTATTGCTTGTTTTTTGCTGGTGAGCTTAGATCCATCAGCTGTAATAGGTGTAAAGAAATAGGGGAAAACAAATTGGAAATGTTTCTGTTTCTGGTTGTTCTCATTCCTGTGAAAGGCATGAGAATGCTAGCTCTTGCTGTGTTCTGAAATCCTAACCTGCTTACTTTGATGAGAATAATCTGAGAAGTGTCAGTGGCTGTCTTCCAGGGTAATATGTACTTTCAGGGAACATCAGAAGTGGTTGCCAGCACTTGGTCCTCTGGCTGTCCAACCCTGCAAGCCTCCTCTGAACTCCTGCAGCGCTGGATCTGTAAATTCTGTGGCTTGGCTGGCACTATATAAAAGGACTCTCTACATAGAACGAATCTAGTTAGAAAAAGTGATCGGCTGTCAAAAACAATGCAGGTGATTTTGGCTCCCTTGGGTTTTGAATAAAACCCAAAGCATGAACTGTGAGTGACCCTGAAGTCTGAAAGTTTGGCCCTCCTGTCACGGGAGCCTCAGTAGTGGTGCTCCAGGTGTGTGCGGTGCTGTGAGCTGTCCCCTGTGTCACCCTCGGCTGCAGGAGCTGCTGTGGAGCCCACGAAAGCAGGAACAAGTGCTCATGTGGATTTTACATCCCAGTAACCCAGGTAATGCTCAGTTACCTTTGTTTTTTAAAATCTTAACAATCCAAACCATTCTTCATATGGAGAAACTAATGAAGTGTTCACCATGACCACATAACAGGGGGCCTGTGATATTAAAACTAAGGTGTCTGCACAGCCCTTGGGATTGTTACCTCCTTGCACTGCTCTGGCTTTTCTGATCAGTGTGGATGGAGCCTCTCCAGCAAAGCAGTGATCTGTGGTGGGTGATGGGTCTGAACTGACTGATGGAAAATGCATGTTCCTTCAGTCAACAGGTCAATGAAGGTGACAAGCATTAGAGCTGCTGAAACACCGAGATGAAAAGGTTTGTTTGCATGTTAGAGCCTTACTTTTTCTTACTAATCAAAGAAACATGATTGTTTTAGGGACAGGTAAAATGTCCTCTCTGAAGTGGATGCAGCTAAAGCAGGGCTGAGGGCTGGGTGTGTCCAGCACCTCTCGTGAATGCAATTGTTCAGTGTGAAAGAAGATCTGCCTCCAGTGATCTAACATTCAAATGATGTTACTTTTGCAAGAGTAATGCCTCCTGCACCAAAAAAAAAAGGCAAAAAAACCCAGAAAGGTGAGGGAAGCAGCATAGCTCTAACTCATAATAAAACCCAAACAAGTGCCTGAGGTGAGTGTGATGGCAATATGGCAATAGCAGCCTTCTGGCTGAATGTCCCTGGCAAAGGGAAAATGAAGGGAGAGATGATATTTTACTTCCCTGGAAAGGGCTGCTGGTGGCAGTGTGTGTCAACTAAGAAGGCAGCATGCCCAGACTGCTGTTAGACTACTACAGCCTTCAGATGAAGAAGCACAGCTTGGAATGGGCTTTCTGAGCCATGTGAAGGCACTAAGGTGGAAATAGGAATCAAAATACAGCCTTTCCCCTTGAAATTTGTGGGATGATTTCCCCAGGAAAATAATGTAGGGCAGTATTTTTCTAGAAGCCCTGAGACTGGACAGGAGTAGGTCTTTGGGTACAAAGTCTTCTGTCCCTCTGTGTCATTCTGCACAGGAGACCCCAACCCCTACCTGTCAATGCAAGCTTTGCCAGCCTGAGCCTGTGGATGTCTGCAGCACCTTGCCAGAGCACTCAAGATCATCACAATTGCCAAACAGGCAGCTACAAATGCGGTTTTTGTGTTTTTATTTCTCAGACAGCAGAAACTGTGGAAGAAAAGTAGGACTGGATGAAAGCAGAAGCTTTCTGGAAGATTCTTGTGAGTTCATAAGAAGCTGAGATTTGGGAAAAGCTGACCAAGAGAAAAAGCATGGCCAGTTCTGGAAGTGCTGCTATTCATGCTGCTCTTTTGATTGCACTGAGGAATGCACTGAAGTCCTGCCTGTCCTGAAGATGCCAAGGAACCTCTGGAGATACAGCTGATCAACCTGGCAGTGGGAAGGAAAGCTGTCTGTCCTGCCTGGGAGAGAAGGTAAGATGGTTGGGGTATTGCTGACGAAAACAATTCTGTAAGCTGTAGCAGAGTGGGGTCTGGTTACTATTGATACTAAAGCTTTTGAAGAGAAAGTGATATTGAATGGGCCATTTCCAGCTGGAGATAAGAAACACTCCTGGGTGGTTTTTTTTCTGTAACATCATCCCATTATCTTCCAAGTCAGTATAAGAAAAATGGTTTATGTCTATGTTCCAGAATTATCATGGGCAAGCTGAAAAATATTTTCAATTAGGATAAGAACTGAATGTAACATTAAAACATTAAGCACATGCAAGATCAGATCAAAAGTCCAGGTAGCACAGCAGCCTATCTCACTCAGAGGTCAGAAGGATCAGTGTGGTCAAAGAGTGCAGGGCAGAGTGAAAGGATGCTGCAAGGATACTTGTATGACCTTGTCTTTGCTTTCTGGCATTATATAACTCAAAGACTTTCTGACTAGAGATGACATTTCTATTTATTAGTACTGAATTCCTCCAACTGCTGCTTCAGTCTAGGCAGACTTTAGTCATGTGTCATCTGATTTATGCAAAAAGTTTTAATGTTTCTGAAGAGGCATGCTGGCTCTGCAGTGCACTCCTCTCCTGACAAATCAGTGCGATATAGGTGAATTTTGAAGGCTTGTTAAAGGCCCTAGTTCCTGAAGGGGCAGTCAGTGCTGGGTCAGTGCAGAGTTCAGCCAGCCAGGAGCTGCTTTTAAGGTAACAGCACTGACAATAACATCAGTAACCACTCATTTTTCAAAGGGCCTTTCAGAATGTTGTGGTCTTGTCCATACAACCATCCCTCCAGCTCTGATGAAGAAATTATTTATGGGTAGAAACTTTACCATTGGGTGTTTGGGCCAGGAAATTCTGACAATAGCCATACAACTTACAGGTGGAACACTGGATCTGCTACCTATAAGGATTTTTCTGGTGGTTGAATTCATATTCAGTCCTGGAATATCATGAGCCTCTCCAACATTGAGGCTAAGGGAAATGGTTTCAGGATGTCAGGATAATCAGAGCAATGTACAGGTTCACTTACTAATTGGCGCTGTGACAATTAAGTAATTTGAGGAATTTGTGTAGGGAGTCATCTTTTTTATCAGGTGGATCTGAATCTTATGCTGTTCCACAGTTAGGAGATTTAATGCATCCCTGAGGGGCTGTGTGCATTGGAGAATGCAGCAGGGAGCTCAGCATCTGGGCTCTGTTATGGGATTCTTGACACTGGATTCACATAGGATCTTTGAAAAGCAGAGGGGTGGTGATGCAGCTCAAATAAGAGGCCCAGCAATTTTTGGAAATGCAGAGCCTGCTGGCCAAACACTTAGGTATTTCAGGATGTGTAAAGAAATAGAAGCCAAAATGAGAAAGCAAACAGAAAAATCTATGCTAAGCAAGTGAAGTGGGATCAGCAACCATCACTAGCGCAGCAAATAATCCATGACTGAACAATATGTACTAGATTATGCACCAGTGTTATAGACCAGATGCCTATGATAAACTGTTATGAAAAAGTTCAACACATCATTGGCTAATCAAAGGTGAAACTCCTATTTCATTCTTTTTCTGATTTTTCTCTCCACAATCATTTGCAACTTAATTAGTGTTCTAGGAGTTTTAAAGCCTATATATACTGAATCTATACAGTTCCCAGGTCTGTAGCTGTTCTAATCAGGACACACACACACATGCATATTTACAATTTTCCAGACTATAGGTTTAGCTTTGGAAAAATAAGACCAGCTTTGTAAATAGGCTTTGTTCTTCTATGACCTAAGAAAAAGGAAACCTTCAATTCCTCTAGGGAAATGATAAGGCAATACTGAATATGTTTGTAACTCTTTTAGCTGTTTTGTTTGTAACTCTTTTAGCTGATAATGCCTAACATGCTGTTTGCTTTTCTAGCAAACATTCATTATGTCTTCACAGAATTATCTGTTACAGCTCCAGCATGTCCTCCAGACTAATGTAATATTACCCCATATTACCCAAAACTTGAATGTTAGGCCTGCTTTTCCCCCTTCACATGTGATAGGGGAGTACATATTAACATATAATACAATTTGTACTAAAACCACATTTCACCTGCTGGTTTTACTGCTCTGTCACTTCAGGCTGCAGGCTGGCTTTGCACATCTTCATTGTTAGCTCTTGTTATTCATGCAAGGTCTTCCATAGTGATTTTACTTCTTTTATGAGAAGTAGACCAGAAAAGCTCAAGTAGATCAAACCTACCTGATCTCCTTTACCTTAAGGTTTGCAGATTTCTTGAAAGAATATTTACAGCTCTATGGAACATGATTTAGTTTCCTCTTGTGAAATCACAAATTCTATTTAGCCATTTGTCCAGCAGCTCTCAGCTGTACTGTGGCTCCTACCAACTTGTCATGTGGACATTCCTGGTCCAAAGCTCTCTGCATCTCCACTGAATGTTTTCTAAAAATTAGTGTTTTGTTTGTGACCTTCCATTCATCTAGCACTTAAGACAGTTTTAAGTGAAAAAAAATATAAAGTACAGTTCAAAGTTCAGCCATTTCATCACTTGAATTTCCTTAGAACTTTTGGATGAATACCATCTGTCCTGTCAGTTTGTTTCAAGTTCTTTTACACTTGGATTTGAGACAGATGCTTCACCATGCCTCTTCCATTAAAAAATGTTGTCATGAAAACTGCCTGAAGCCCCTCTACAAGGTTAAAAAGTTTTCTTCTAGGCATTGCTACTGTATCTTGAGCATGCATTGTCCCTGGGACAGTCTGGCAGCCCTCTTGGTTCTGTGGATGCACAAGCTTTGGATGAGTTAATTTCCTTCCCAGTAGCTGGTACAGCACTGTGTATTGGATTTAGGGGGAGGATAATGTTGAATTCATTGTCACTGAGCAGTGTTTATTTACACTTAGCCAAGGACTTCTCAGCTTCTCATGCTGCCCTGGCAGGCAGGAGGCCGGGGGTGCACAAGGAGCTGGAAGGGGACACAGCTGGGACAGGTGACCCCCACCACTGCCCAAACAGATATTCAATGCCATGACAGTCAGCATATAACTGGGGTGAAAGCTGGCTGAAGGACACTCTTTGGAAACTGGCTGGGCATTATTTGCTTGCTTTTCATTTGCATCACTTCATCTGCATTTTTAAATCTTTTTGTTATTTTCCTTTTTAGTTTAATTTATTCATTTATTTTATTTCAATTATGAAGCTGCTTCTATCTCAAGGCATGAGTTTACTTATACCATTCCAATTCTCTCCCCCATCCCACCGTTTGGGGAGCCGGTGGCTGTGTGGGGCTTGGTTGCTGGTTGGAGCTCAGACACAACTCATGTGTTTGAAAGTTGTTAGTCTGTTTTCTCATGTTGCTCTGATGCTCTTTTTGTGCTTTGCCACATGTTGCTGTGTCTGGCCTGTTGATGTGCAGGGTGTTTTTGGCTTTCTGATTTGGAAATAACTTGAACTTTCTAAAACTGCTTTCCTACATTTATTATTCTCTCATTCTTCCTCTTTATCCACCTCAGACTGATTTTTCATGGACTTTTGGTCTGCTTTACTGTGTGGGATCTTTATGCCGAATGTCTAGTGCAATGTGAGAGCTCTTCCCAGTGCCTGCAAACCATTTTGGGCATCCCTTTTGGCTTTGGTTTTAGACCTCCCAGTTCACCTCCAGTGAGTTATTTCATAAGTTTGTCCGTCTTGAGCAGTGATGTGAAAAACTAATTTAGCTTTTCTTCTATGGCCTTATCTTTACTGAACATTCCCCTTACACTTTGATTACTTATTATTCCTTTCAGCAAGTGCTCACAGATGGGCATTACATGAACTCCCTGACCTGACACATCATACTTTTTGAAGCTTAATTTGAAAGCAGTAATTTTCATGTACTCTTTTCCATTTACATCCTTCTTGCAAAAAGGACAAAATATCTTTTTTTTTTTTTTTTTATGTCAATTATCTTTAGTCATAGCAACATTCTCAGTTGATAGATCAGGCTGGTGCAGAGTTTTTGGTGTGCAAGTTGTAAGGACACCTGAAGGGTTATATTTTGTTTCAATTTTAAAAAAACCCGAAACATTTCAAAAAATCAAATTAGTCTGACTTTACCCCTCCACTGCAGAAAATTTAAATAATCTTATCAGAAAGATTCCATGAAGCATCACTGTTCTGCCCAGGGAGAGAATGTTGGAAGTGAGAGGATGTGGGAAGTCTGAACAGATGTGGTAACAAGATCAGCACGCTCTTGGATACACACTGTGACAGGGAATTGCCTCTAGATAGAATTTTTGAGTTAAGAATACAGGTGCTGTAGGACTGCAAATTCTACAGCAAAAAATGTTCTTGAGCGCTGGAGGTGCTGTTCTGCCTCCCACTTCTGGTTTATGCCTGTGGCTTCAGGAAATCTGAGCCTGAAAAATGGAGCTATTGATCTCACCTGTGCCAAGTTATCTCTGGCAGGTCCAACATGTAAAACAGCAGCTAATCCTTCTGATGGCACTTAAATATCTCAGGGGCATAGTAGGGAGGACAAAGAAACTCTGGGGTTCTAAGGCTCTCAAAGATTAACACCTACTCCAGTATAAAAAGATTTGAATTGCCTTTGCAGTTACTTAATTTCTATGCTTACAAGAATATACTGTTTTTCTCAAGCCTCTTGTTTCAGAAAGTGCTGTTATCTTTGACCTATTCAGTGACATTTACCATAGTAAAGTCCTGAAAACACTTTTTATCTTACACAAAGTACAATGATGGGACACAAACTTACTTCATAAGCTAATGGGCAATAGGGACATATTTTAAACAAAATCTTGGAAGCTTGCCCTTTATATTACTTAATTTTTTAGACATTACACATTTCAGGGCTGGGCTTTTCAAGGGCTAATAAAAGTTATTTCCTGGTATTTAGCTCAACAAATTAAACTTGAGCTATTTAGTTTAGCTGCAGGATCTCAAATTCCCCAGTTGAGAATATTGTCAGGTACCTAGATTCAAGCCTTTATAAATATTGAAGTAAAATAAAAAGTGAGAGCCAAGGAATAGTATAACTGGTGACACTGTTACAACCACGAACAGGAACGCATCAGGAGCACTTGTTCTTTACAAATGCCTTCTCTTTCTGCAGGAATCCACTGGGGGTAGACATTCCAACATTTTTCATGCAGTTCTGCAGGCTGTGTGTTTTATGAGAAGCCAGTAATACTAGAGCCAGGGGGAGAGGGAAGGAGTAGCAACATCTGGGAAGACATGCCTCTAACCACATCTGTCTTACAGCCAAGGCCAGCGACCCTGAGCTCTGGAAGAGAAAGTTCCAAACATTCACTCATTATCAGCTACTAAGGCAAAACAAAGGCCTGTGCTTCAGCAGCCTCGGGAAAGACAATCCAGGAGTAATTATCCAGAACTTCACTACTTGGGAGATTTTTTTTTCCACCACAAGGTAACACAGGCAAAGGCTACTGTAAGGAAAGCATCAGTTTTAAGGAATGGCAGTGGGAGAGGAAATCAGTTAAAGGAGTTTAAGTGGCAGCAAAACCTCCAGGAGTCAATGCCTAAGGGATTTGCCAGTTCTGCAGCAACAGCAAGAGCCCAGGAACACTGCATGTTCCCACAGAGGATTCCAGCATTCTGGGGGTGCCCAGCCTCTCAGAAACATCATGAACACAAAGAGAATAATGTACAACATTTTATTACAAAACTGTTAAAAAAGTAATACAATGCAACAAAATACTACAAAATATAAGATCAGCTATTAAGCTACCTTTGTTTTACTTAGCTATAAAGAAACACCTGGCTATCAGTCACTGAATTTCAAGAAAACCATTAAATATGCAGAAACAGCAGAAACATTCAACAACTTTTGTTTTTCCAAACCGAACTGTAGCAGCCCTTGGCTACTGCTTACATTATAAATTGAAGTCTCCCTACAAAGAACCACATGACCTATACACAATTCTGTACAGATTTTTATACTGAAGCTAACAATGAGCTGCACTTGAGTTCACATTCTTAGCAAAATGTTGGATCTCGAGCATAAATCTTTACAGCAGGACATTCATTTATTCTTCATCCTCATCGTCTTCCTCCTCTTCTTCCTCCTCCTCCTCCTCTTCCTCTTCCTCCTCCTCTGGTTCTGCTTTCTTCTTAGATCCTGCAGGCCTACCTGGGCCCTTCTTTCCTGCATCACTCTTGCTCTTGGCACGATATGCTGCAATGTCCTGCAAGAAAAATGCTTTTAAGTCACTAGCACTAGAACACTGCAGACAAATCTGCACTGCTTTGGTATTTCAATGCTACTGTACTGCACAGGTCAGATACAGTGCATGCAAAACAGCAGAATTTCCACCTTGGGACTTTCATGCTTAAATCTAAGCAAAAGAACATGCAATGCAGACAGTTTTAAGACTTTTATGACCATGGTGCTTTGGAGTCTGACTACATTTATTTTAGCAAGCAGGTGACCTGCTTTCTGGTAGTAAGGCATTTTGCTGGTAAAATCTCTAGACATGCAAACCCACATCCAGGCTCACTGTAAGGGTTCCAGATACCTGCCCTGCCAACCTTTCCGTGTCTTCTAAAGGCTGACAGACAGCATTAAGGATTATAAGCCCCTTATGGTGTGGGTGCAAGACACAAGTCATATATTTACAGTGAGCTCCACAACTTTAACTTTGTTGTATTACTTTTACTGTACCTTTTCATACTTCTCCTTTAGTTTTGCAGCCTTCTGTTCGTATGGCAGTTTATCTTTGGCCGACTGTTCAGACCACATTTCACCTAATTTCTTTGCTGTATCTCCAATGGACAAGCCAGGATGTTCGTTTTTGATTTTCGGACGGTGCTCAGAACAGAAAAGGAAGAATGCAGATCTACATCGAGAGACAGTGATTGAAGGTAAGTATCAAGCTATTGGAACACTTTTTTTCTGTGGGGGAAGGGAGCCATAGAAACACTCACGGCGGTCTTTTAGGAGCGTTGGGGTCCTTTTTCTTTCCCTTCTTCTCGCCTTTGGGAGGAACATAGTTTTTCATCTCCCTGTCATAGCGAGCTTTGTCTCCTTTAGCCATTTCTTCAAACTTTCCTTTTTCCTTGCTTGACATTGTCTGTGGGCACACGGAGGGGAAAGAAGAGGCTGGATGAGATAAAGCAGCTACTGACCCACTAACGCCTAAGCAGCAGCTGCTCCCAGGGATCTTTTCCCAGCAGCCCGCAGCAGGGGCGGGGGCTGGCCCGCCAAGGGCTCAGCACGGCTCGGCTCGGCCCGGCCCCGCTCACCTTCCACCGCTCCGAGCACTTCCGCGAGAACTCTGCGAAGTTGACGGACGAGTCCGGGTGCTTCTTCTTGTGCTCCTCGCGGCACGTCTGCACGAAGTAGGCGTACGAGGACATCTTGCCCCGCGGCTTATTGGGGTCGCCTTTGCCCATGGCGAGGTCGGCGCGGGTCCCTGCGGGCGGCGGTGTGTGGGGAGGCGGCGTGAGGCGGGGCCGCGCCTCAGGCCGCTCCCGCCTCCCGCCCGCCGCCGCCTTCCCGCCCAGCGCGCCCGGCCCCGCCCCCGCCGCGGCCCCTCTGCCCGCGCCCCCCCCTCCGCGCCCGCGGCCCCTTCCCCGCCGGCCGCCTCTCCCCGCCCCCCGCGGCGGCTGCGGCGGGCAGCCCGCCTGGTCCCGCCGCCCGCGCCCCAGCCCGCCCCGCCGGGGCCGGAGCCGCCGCCGCCCTCCCGGCCCCACCCGCCCGCCAGGAATCCTCCCCTCAGCCCCGGGCGTGCCGCCCGCCAGCCGCGGGAGCCCCTCGCTGTGTCCGCGCCGGGACCGCCGCTGGTGTCCGCTCCCCCCCCGCGCTCCCTCCGTCCCACCGGAGCGCTGCCGCCCCGCGGGCGCGGGCCTTGCCTGGCTGGGCGGAGCGGGCGGCGCGGGCGCTGCTCCCTCAGGTGCTGCTGCCGAATGGTGCCCGGCCGCGCTCTTACCGCCTCTTGTTTTCCGCGGCACTGCCCGCCACAGCAACCCGACCCGCGGCGCCTGAGAGCCCGCCCCCCGCCACAGCCCATTGGCTGCCGCGCACGTTCAAACTGCCCGAAGTTCCGCCCCTTGGCGCGGAGACTGGACGGGATTGGCTGCCTGCCGCTCCGACGTCAGGGGCCGAGCTACTCCCGGTCTAGGTCGAGCGCGAGGGGGTCGTTGGCGCTTATACCCGTTGGAACCGGTTGGGGCGAGGAGAGCGGGGGGGCGGGGCTGGGCGGAGCGCGCTGGGCGGCGATTGGGGGAGAGGGACGGTTTAAAAAACCGCGGGGGCCGCTGCCATTGGCCGGCGGGGGCTGTGGCCGATCTGATTGGGCGGAGCGCGGGGGGCTGCAGCGTGGTTCAAAAATACAAAGGGAGCGGGGCTGGCGGCGGCTCCCTCAGCTCTGCCCCTCAGCTCGGCCTGCCCGTCTCGGGCCGGCCGGGGCACCAGCGCCGCCCTCTGCCCCCATCCTTCCCTCCATGGGGCGGGGGTCTGGCGGACAGGAACGGCTGGCTGTAAAACTGGGCTGAAAGTTGGGTTCGGTGCCCAGGCGAGCCCCGTTTCTGGGGATCCTCCAAGCGGCCCGGCCCGGCCCGTCCCGCCGCGGGGTAGGGGCTGCGGTGGGGCCCGCTCCCGGCTCCAGTGCGCGTTCTCCCGCGGAAGGAGAGTGCGTGGTTTGTAGCGATGCCTGGCAGAGAGAGCTCCTGCTCCCCTCTCCCCGGCTAGAGGGGGCTGGAAGAGCCTGGGGCTGCCTGTGAGCGCTGCGTTCTCACTCAGGCCGGGAAGGGAAGGTGTCGGCTCTCCGAGCCTGGCGCTCTCTGCGAAGCGCAAGCTGCAGCAGTGGAAAGCTGGGGACCCAGTCTCGGTCGAACTGAGGTCTTATTGCAAGCCACGCCCGTGGTTTGCATCAGTGCTTTCAAGTGTACCGCTAGTAGCAAATCTGGCCCTTTGGGTTTGGGCAGAGAACTGAAGTTTCCATACAGTCTCTTACACTGCCATGTCACCCCAGACTACATTATACTGGTTTTGCTGACTTTGGTTTACTTCTGTCTGATTATTTTCATCCAGTTTTCAACTTTGGGTAAATATTCTTAGTAATCTAAGTGGTTTTTAACACTCTTGTTTTTTCAGGTGTAGTCTATACCCCTAGTGAGAAGCAGGTTATTACTTTGTTTACTGAAGATGCGGTGCCTTCAGTAGAACTTTCATCATGTTAACCTTCCTCGATGGTAAGAAAAAACAAATCCCTTAGCTATGTGAGAGTATTGAGTAGCTGCAGGTGTGACTGTGGCCAATGTCTTGATCTCCAGTCTCCCCAGTTCAGAGTTGCTCAGTAAAAGAACTTATAGGTGCAGTTCTTCAAGCTTTTCTTCCTTTTCTTCTGACAAGTATAGGTTCACGTGCAACAGTTCACTAATTTGGTAGTAAATGCCTCCTTTATCCCTTTTTCATTTTAAGCTTTGTGTGTTTGCCCAAACTGCAGCCCTAAAAGCCAAAATCCACTACAGAAGAGGGTAACTGGCAGGTAAATTAGCAGAGCAACCCACAGATTATGCATTCCCTCTGCAGATGTGAAAGCCTTCACAAGCCAGTTATACAAAACCTTGTATCAGTTCACTTAATGTGATAGTGTTTAGCACACAAATAAAGCTTAGCCTTCCTTACCTCCTAAAATAAACATTTACATGGAGAATGTTTCATGTTCTGGTTTGGGCTTGTTACTGCTGTATTCCACTGCTTCTCTGTAGCAAATTAATGTTCTGAGTTCTACGGACATAGATAGACCTACCTATGTAGGTCTGTCTGTCCGCTTTGCAGAGAGTTGTTTTGTCATGTGGCTTTAAAAATCCTTTTACTTCATATTTTACATGGAAAGCACTATTGCATTTCATTAATTAAGCTGCCAGATGGGTCACCCATTTACTTTGTGGTGAACTACCTCTGTATAAAAGCTACTTGTGAAGTGTGTTCTTGTTAATAAAGTAATTTTGTAGAAGATGGTAGAATTTTACAATATTGGTGAGTGAATCGTAGTACAGCCATTGGTATCTGTGGTGTAGAAGCATTCCTTGTATGCCAGACTGGCCTAGACCTCTCTGACAGTTATTGGAGGGCAGGTGGGGGGGAAAAAAGTTTTAGGTAAGTTTTATTAACATTTTCACTCTTTTAACATGAATATAGCACGTTCATGGAAAAAAAAAAACTTTGGAACACTCTTTGGAAATTTTGTGATGTAATTGCAGTAAGGCTTCCACTGTTGCATCTGTTTTTATATCTGCTCTAAGAATGTGAAGAAAATTATTGTGGAAAAGCAGGTGGGGTGAGAAAGTGTAATTATTGCTATGGGAAAAAATGAGATCTGCCTTTCAAATGATTTAATCAAATGTTTTAAGTAAGAAATTAGGATCTTTAAATTTTCTTACCTGGAAAAGAAAGCTTTTGAACACTTTGCTAGACCCACAGTGTGTTACATCATGCTGTCTCATACAACTCAGGGCACGTGAGAAACCAAAGTAACATCTGTCTGTCCTCCAACAAGGAAGGCAGTATTGAGAATTTTCCATGCTTGAACATGATACTGGAAGCTTCCCACAGCAGTGCCAATGCTGAAAGCCCCACCACACAAGAATGCTGATGTTAGGAGCTTGTCATTCCCAAAGCTGTGCCTTCCTCCCAGCGCCCTCGTGCCTGGAAACGCACTTCTCTGCTTCCACAATAAGCTGTCACTGTTTGTCATTGTTCCACACTGTTCCTTTTCAGACAAAAACACAATCTGTGTCTCCAGGGATTCAGTCACTGTTGCTCTTGTAAAGCAGTGATCTATGCAGTATTGACTTTGGTCGGTACGCGTGGTTAATTTATTAACCACATGTGCATGACAGTTGTGGGGAAGAAGCATAAACTCCGGGACTTGGAGTTACTTCAGTGTGAATAATTCTGCTCATGGAATGACTCTGGTTTTATAGCTCTCTGGCTTTGAGCCCTTCTGAGTCTCTAATCTGCCCCACAATTTGGGGTGCTATTGTTAACTTGGCCTAATCTTCAGTAAACTGCAAGAGAGAGAGATAAGCAGTGAGGCTAGAAATGCTGGATAGAAGGCAGAGAAAAGACCAGATGAGTGAGACCAGGTTACGGAGCTGAGAAATGGACTTAAAGAAAAGTATGTTATTGGCAAAAAAAATGTGTGATTGGAGTGATGCTGCTTTCCGTCATACTGTATCTCTTGGCTTCTGTGGGCTGCTTCTAGAGGTTTTCTGGACAGTGGTGTCAGTGTGGACAAAGCAAGGGAAGAAAGGAACAAAGGCCTTTTATTTGAATTAAATCATCAGCAGCTCCATTACAACAGATACTGTTCAGCTGAGGAGATTGCAAACTACAGTTGTGTGACCTTAGCCCTGACCAAACTTGCATTCTGGTGTATTTATGTAGTGATGCCGTCAGTTTTAATTCAGTGAGTTGGACAAGGAAGGCCTGCTGTCACTTCCCAGAAAATCTCCTACTATCCAAATTCCTGTATGGAATATGCCTTAATGTGGCCTAAAATTAGGCAGTAAAATTCTGCTTTGGAAGGCTATCACTCTAAACTGATAGGCAATTTCTTTTTCCGGGCCTGAAAAATCAGTGGATGAATAATGAATGCGAGGTAAAACTGCTTAATCAAAATCAAACCAAACATGACTAATAGGAATGGAAGATGTTGAAAGAAAGCAAATTTAGCTTTAATCAGCAGGTTTCTTTGTTGCAGAAAAAAAAAATTAAGATTCAAGACACAAAAAACATTTAAGTAGGTCACTGCTTTGAAAACCCTTTTAATGTGAGTTACAAAGTCTACAGACAGCAACAATGTTTTAGGCTTATTATTTGTGAGCGTCTCTCACTAGATATGTGGTGGGACCTTTAGGATGAAAAGCAAATATCAAAACAATTTAAGCTACTGCTTATCTAAGTTCAACACAAAACTTATTTTGTTGTAGTGTACCAGTTATAAGGAGTTATTTTCTTGTACTTTGATAAAGACACATATAACTGCTGCTGCCTAAAAGTTTACGAAACTGGTATTTCTGTCAGTATCTTAAAGAATTACATTTAAGACAGTGTGTTAGAAATTCCCCAGGTTGTGGTTTTTTTTTTTTTTTTTGTGTTGTAGAACGTGTAAATAATATGTATGTTGTAAAAATGAAATATATTTACCTTTTAAACATTAGGGTTTTACTGTGAGCCACTGTAAAGCCTGCATAACCAGTTAAGCAGCTCATAGGCAAATGCAGCTGTGTTAGTTACACCAGGCTGGGTTAGTCTGAAAGCTCTGAGCTTGTTTTGACTTTGTGCTGTGTACCCAGTACCTAAAACAAAGGCAGCCTGCAGGAGACTCTACCAGGACAGCTGCAGAGCAAAGGCTCAAACTGCAGCAGTCAGATGTTAAGAAATAAACACAGCAAATCTCGTCTGGTACTAACACAGATAATATCAGGAACAATAGCAATTCCTGATCACAATAATTGTTACCTGAACTTTTTCAGTCTTAATTTGTCAGTAACTTTTTTTTTTTTGCATTGAGTTTACAAGCTTTTAAATTTTTAAAACATGTTTTTGCTTTTCTGTTCACCTGGCTTTCACTCACTTTCTTGTTTACATTCAAAGTAATACTCATGCAACATTTTCCCCTCAAGATATCTAAAAGTTTCTTTGTTTTGCTATACTGCTAATCTCTTTTTACAGGTGTGAGAAGAAAGCAGCAATTTGTCTTTATATAGTGGATAGTTTCCCAGGCAGCTTAGAGGGGCTCTAAAATGTGGATAGCCCTTATTTGCAGCAAGAATGTTGTTTAAATGGGTAAAAAAAACTTTCTATTCTTCTCTCCCCACCTCCAAACTCTTCCAGTGTTGGTAACATTGGTACTTTGCCTGAAACATATATACAACTTACTCTTAAGAAATGAGATTTAATTGCCAATAAAATTGTTCTGTCTTTTGTGAGTTGGAGAGCATCGTTTGAGAACTTTTTTTTCTCCTAAGCTATAAGACAAAGGGTTGGACTGCATCTGGCCCTGAAGGTATGACATCCAGTGAGGAGATGCAAAGAGGTTGTAGTCACAGTCCAGCTTCTGAACTGTCGTGTTTGACAGTAGCTGCTGGAGCTTGCTGCTGCCAGAATGAGTCCCTGTCAACCCACGGTGACTTACAAATATTGACTAACCAGAATGCTTTGTTTGTTCCTTTGTCCAGTCTAAGGAACTGTTTCCTTCTGTGGTCATGTGGGCTAGAAACTTGAACTGAGGCTGAACCTGCCAGTAGGATGTGTTCGCTATGTCACTGCAGCTCTAAACTCTTCTGGGGAAGAGAATAGTGGGAGCTCACAAGGCTGTGTGTCATGGGCTGCAAGAGGAAGGAGCCAGCAGAGATAAGTAGGTTTGGCTGGTAACAACCAAGCACCTTGTCAGCACTGTGATATTCATCAACATACTGGTCTTTGTCTTGCATCCAGATAGTGGAAAAGCTTAAATTCATTTCAATGGGTCTCATTAAACTTCAATGGGTCTCAAGTGTTGGTCTCATGCATTATTGTTAATGTAGACGTTGTTGGGAGAATAATTTGTTCTGTTACCTCTGGCAACTAGTGCTGTGATATGTGTCCTAGAAATGACCACAGGATACATAGGTGATCTGAGACTAGAAAGAAAACACTCATGAAGTTTTGAAATTGTTGATTGAATCATCAGACTCATTTTTAGTCATGGTTCCCATGGGATATTCCAGCACCTGATGATATAAATGTATCATTTCCTTAGCACCCCCTTGCATACCCTACTCTATACTGCTAAAGAACTTTACAGTAACAGGGGAGGTTGAGTTTGTTGGAATATAATCTTATCTGTATCTTTTATCCAGAAGGAACTCTGCAGGAGGTCAGGAAAGCCTTTAAACCTCAAACGCACTTGTAATTTTACTAATTTATTTTTATGAAAGTGTCTGCATTAGTACCAGACTATGTTGTTTTTACTGAGGGAATCCAAGTATCTGACTGATGGTTTGATGGAAGAAGTGTTCACCTGCTCCCAAGAGGCACTTAAAACCAGCTTTTAAATTCAACTAGAGCTAAGTCAGACCTAGAGATAGTTATAACTGCACTGCAAAGACAAGGGCACTCAAAGAGGCTCTTAAGGCTGCAGAACTTTTCTGTTTTCCTTTCTGTAAAATGAATATGTATCAGAAGAGGATATGGTGTAACAGAGCCCTGTAGACTCTAGGATCCTCTGACAAAACATGAAATCTGAAGATAGTGTAGTAGGTGTTATACCAAGCAAGAGGTCCAAGCCATTGTCAAATCTGAATTCCTATAACAAGAAAACAGTAGCTCACAAAATGCAAGACTGTAGCACAGAGTACAGTATGTGCAGTGCTTTTTGTGGTATCAAGAGTGCATTAGAGACCAGCAAAATTTACTGAAAAGATATGACAGTTTATCTTACATGGAAGAAAATATGAGCAAGTTTTTTATTTCATTTCAAAGGATTGAAGAATAATTTTTAAGCCCTAATCGACATTGGTCTATTACCAGTAGTTAAATTTTTATTGCATTACACAAAACCTCTGGGGGTGATACTTTTCCACGATATGTTTCAGATAGCTGCTTTATATTTCTGAAGAGCATGAGTGATGATTTAATGGAGTCTCTTTCTAACTGTGCAATCTCATATAATATGAAGCAAAATGTTAATCAAAGCAACCTGGATGAACAGGAGATGAGTGACTGTGAAATAAGCAGATAGAGGTGCTTGGGTTGAGTGGAGGCTTCTGAGGAGGAGGAGGGGTGTTGAAACTGGAGGGGTACCTAAGGCAAAGCTCCTCCTTCTTTGCTTCTGTGTGGTCATTGTACTTGAACTTCCTCTCCTAACACATCCTTCATTGTTTAAGTCCACTAACGAACAATTTGTCAAGTACATTTAACAAAGAACATAACATTATTTTTGCACATAAGAACGATGCCTTCTACCAGAAGATCCTCCCATGCTTCCTGTAACTAATAGCTTATTATGAAAGCGAATTTGCACAAACCATCAAGGGGAGTGTATTACAAAACTTTAAAGCTCTTACAGTACATGGGTTTAATAGTTTTAATCCTAAATTATTCTTAAAACAAAATGTGTAGTTTTGGACCTTCTTTACTGCTATAAATCTTTAAATAAAAGCTTTTGTTATATATACTCTTTCATACATCTTGAGTTTCCATTGTACAAGGCCAAATGCCTATAAAAGAAAGACTGGCTTCAGCTGGATTCAGACATGGAGATAATTCTGGTTAAAGTTACGATTCTTTTTTCTATTACTGTACTTCTTGAACCATATACAATAAGGTCTATGTGTACTAATACAGATTATGTTTTGTTATACAATTAGTTATGTGAAATCATACTTTAACTATCCTAGCCTAAAATATGTAAGAAGTAAAAAAAAAAAAAAATGTCTGTAGGCAAGTTCCAATATTCCTATGCTTTGGGTCTATGCTTTAACAAATTTGGGCAATAAATTAGAAGCAGAGCAAGAGGCAGTAGCAGGTTAGGTGGTGCTGGAGTGGGAAAAGAAAATAAGGTATTAAAAAATCAGGAAAAAAAGAAAAGTAAAAAAAGATAGCACTTGTTTCTGGTAAGGAAGGAGAGATTTGGTCAGTGTTCTTTATCACAGCCTATGAATGCTTGCTTATCAAGTAGGTTGCTTTTTTATTAAAATAACCAGGGTGTGTGATGGAATTTGCAGAAATTTTCAAGTGTTTTAAAGGAATCTTTTTTCACTGAAGTAGTTATAATACATACCAAATAAAATGTGTATTTGCTGAGAAAAATGTCTACCAATAGTTTTCCTTATTATTCCTTTTGCTAACAGGATAATTTCAGGTGCTCAACACAAGTGCATGAATGTACCCTTGGACTTCAAGTGAATGGTACCTGCTGGGGAAGGAACCATCCTCCCCAGCTGAACTTTTTGCCATGGAAATGCATACAAAGTTGCAAGAGGCACATTTATCTTCCAGGAGTGATCACCAGCAATGCGTTTGCAATGTGCTTGCAATATATCCAAGGTGATGTATCTGATTATCATTCTCCTCTCTCAAATTACAAAACCCATCAATCAAAAGCTAACAGGAGCTGGGACATATGGCATCTCAGAGAAGAACAAGCTGCTGGGCTCCCACCTGTGCCTGGCCTGCCTCGGTGCCAGGAGGGGCCACTGAGTCCCGCTGACTTCAGAGCCTTGGAGTTGTGAATGCAGACTTTTTGGGATGCTGTAGCTCCTGCTCTTTCTGCATGTCACTTACAAGTCATCCATGCTGTGTTCTTGGCACCCCCAAGGGATACAGATTACTGCTGCCTTCTGTACTACTCAGCTCTGCTGGGAGTACTAGTGACATGTCATGTACAGGGTAGTTGGTTTGGAGCTCCTGTTTCCTTTGAACTGATTTAATTTTTGAAGTTTAATCAGTATATGTTTGCAATGCTGCATGTTTTTGTGTTAATTTAAAATATGTCCCCATACATGCTTTATTGATATCTGAATACTTATGGTACCCAGTACTACAGTTTATGTTTAAAAATTTTAATTTTAGACAATATACTCCACAATGATGTTTGTTTTTATTTCATGTAGCCCAAGCTTCATGAAAGTTTGCAAATCCATTTTGTAGTAAGTAAGCTTCATACTGTGATAAACCCACGTAGCTGCAGCTCTTTGTATTTTTCATCCCACATGTGATGCAAGATTAAAAGTAACATGATTTCTTTGTAACTGTATGCAGGCATTCATACTAAATGAGGTGGTCACACAGTCCTGCCCTCCTACTGCACCATCCTGAGTGCTGGGGCATCCTGCAACCGAGCAGGAAAGTCCAAACGATTTTCCTTGCTGCTAGCCTAGTTGTAACCCAACAGAGTTTGCTGTGCAGCCACAGCAATGTTTTTATGGGCACAAAGAGGCATGGGGCACAGGTGTGAAAATGAGCAGCTTACAGCAGAAACAGAACCATCTTTCTAAGTCCCACGACTCTCTTATTGTGACCTAATCATGAAACTATGATACTACTTTACTTGAAATTACGCTTATAAATTAGCATCTTGGCAAGCACGGCTGGGTAACATAATCAGGCTTTTAACTGCTCCCAAACTGTACAAAGAGGATCAGAAACGTTTAAATTGCACAAGTGATCTTTCCGTCAAACCAAACAACAGCAGCCAAGCCCAGATGGACATATTTTATGCTCAGAGTAAGGTCAAATCCATCTGAAAAAAAAAAAAAAAAACCAAACAAAACCAAAAGTACCTCAAAAGACATAGTCCAAGAGTCTAGAAATTGCTATTCATGACCCAGATTTCCACTGAAGAATTCCCGGAACTCACCCTTGTCCCACTTTTCCCAGATTTTAACGTCTACTATGATTGTTATTGGGGGTTTTGTTCTTTTTTATCTTAACATTATTACAGTTTTCAAAAGTTTGAAATCACAAGAAACTCAAAACGTCAGTTAAACTTTTGCTGCCTGAGATTGCTCAGCAGCAGAGCATGGAAATAACCTAGGTATTATACAGTCTTCAACTTGGCTGATAACAAAGCAGAACTCAGTACTTTTTCCAACTCTCCTCCTATTCCCTTTGCTAATCACTGAAACGTGCCCCGTGGACAGCTGCTGTGACTTTAGCTCAGCGCAGCTTCAGTTACTGTATCCTTCATTCAGCTGCGGCAATGGGACCGACCCTTATTCTCTAATACCAGGTTACGCAATCAGATTAAGGAGCCATCTGCAGCACAAACTGAAACTGCTCTATAATCGTGTTCCCGGCTCAGGCAGAACTCTGGCTTACGCAGGATCTGTGTCTCCTTGAATTATTCACCAGCCTCCCTGCTACTTCTCTCCTTCTTCAAGTTGGAAATGCACAGCAAGCGATACGGTCAAATATTTCAGCGATTAAATCATTGCGCTTTGAGCACGCTCAGCTCAGATGCCGCTTCTGAGATTTAAAGGAATATTTGCGGTAGTTCAAAGGGAAAGCAAAACCTCTCCCTTCCTTGTGCCTCCTTTGAATGTGCTTGAAAGGACAGTAGATCAGAGCTTGCTGCTTTTGCCACTCTGCTGTCAACAGCTGAATTGTTAAATGATTTAATGCCAACGCATCTCTTATGTAGCTTTGTAAAGCCTCAAAACTAAAAATACCTGCTTTTGTCAAGTATTCTCAGAGCGTCTATTTTACCTTGTCGTGTGCACAGCAAGGTCTTGCTTGGTTCATCATTAGCGAAAATAATTCTGCATTCTCAAGGGTTTTCAGTTGTTACAGTCACCTTTACCAACAAAAAGTCCTTTTAAATGACAAAACTGGAAACTCTCACTCTAAGTCGCCTTTGTCTTCAGAGGGTTTTGCACAGGAACACAGGACGGAGCCCTGACTACGCGTGTTGTAAAATCGGCTCTAACAAAGGCCGGAGCTCCGTTTGTTTTCCTCCGAGAGACGCAGAGCCGGCGGCTGCGCTGCGGCTCCCGCGGAGATGCGTCCCGCAGAGGGGCGGCAGGAGCCCAGCACAGAGCCCGCCCGTCCTCTCGGGCAGCGGGAGCCGCTGCTGGCCATGGCCGACAGTCAGCGGGAAAGCAAGGAGGCAGGGAAGGAAGAGCCGAGAGGGAAGGCAGGAGACAGACGGTCCGGAACGAGCAGTCCGAGCAGTGCCGGCTGCGGCTAAAACACTAGAGCGAGAACAAGTGAACAGGGGCAGCCGCCGCGGCACAGCGAGGCGCCGCGAGACCCGGCAGGAGGCGGCGGAGGCCGCCGGCCCCACGTCGCTTCTCTAGGAGCGCGGGGACGCGCTCGGCCGTGCCGGCGGCACCTCCGACCCGCGACACCCTCCGGGGCCGCTCTTCCATATTCACATCCCACGGCGGAGGCGCGGGAAGGGGGGAAAAGAGAGCTTGACGCACGGGGCTTTGCAGCGGGCCCAGCCTCCAGACTGGGAGGGAGAGGGAGCGGAGCGCGGCGCGGGTAAAGCAGCGGCTGCCGCAGCGCATCCTGCCCCCGGCAGTGCCCGGGCCGCCCTCCCGCCGCCGCGCGGTGCCCCGGGCAGGGACTGCGCTTCCCGTGGGGCCGCGCGCGGCAGCCGGCATGCGCGGCGGGGCGGGGCGGCAGGTTGCTGTTGTTACATAGGAAACAGCTGAAGAGTCTCCACATGACAGGGGGGGAAGGAGGAAGTGGGGCGGCCCGCGGGGCTCTGCTGCTGCCGCTCCGGTAGTCGCGGGGCTCGGCCGGCCGCTGCTGGCGGGGAGAGTCCTTTCCGCGACGCGTGGGCTGACCGCCCTCCAGGGCAGGCTTGCGCTCCGGTGCTGCCGCTGAAGCGAGGCAGGCAGGGAGCGGGGAGCCCCCCGCCGGGCCGCGGCGCATCGCCGGGGAAGTTTGGTGCGGGGCGGGATCCTGCCGGCCGCGGCGGTGGCGCCGGGTATGAACGGCTTCGCCCCCGAGGAGGTGACCCAGCGCGGGGCAGACCCCGCCGCCGCGCCGGTGGTGGGCAGTGCGGGCTCCGCCGTGGAGGTGCCGCCGCCGCCAGCGCCGCCGGGGCTGGGTCCGGCCGCCGTCGCCGCCGCGGGCTCGGCGGGCGGCGGGTGCGCGAGCGGCCCCGGGGCCGGGCAGCTGTGCTGCCTGCGGGAGGAGGGGGAGCGATGCGGCCGCGCCGCCGGCAACGCCAGCTTCAGCAAGCGCATCCAGAAGAGCATTTCGCAGAAGAAGGTGAAGATCGAGCTGGACAAGAGCGTAAGTCCCCGAGGGGAGGACGCGCCAGGGCAGCCGGCGGGGCGGGCGGACAAAAGCGGCTGGTAGGTCGCTGCGTCTGTGTCTTAGTTGGCCGGGGGACTTTTAATCAAGTTTAGTGGGGAAGGAGGGGTGTTTGGCGGCGGGGAAGTGTTCGTTCCCCCTTCCCAGCTCTTTGCCGTAGCACAGCCGAGTTTGGCTGGGGCGGCAAGAGCGCTGGCTGAAAGTCCCTCCGGGCGGGGGACAGCGCCCGCCTTTCCTGCCTGCCCTTGGGGTCCCCTCTAGCCCCAGGAGCCCGGGCACCGACTGCGTGTGCCCCGCTGTAGCCGGAGAGGGCTGAGCGTGGCCGGGAAGCGCCGCTGCCGGCCGGAGCGGAGCGCAGCCTGCATGGCTCCGGCGCGCTAGTTTGTCTGTGTTGCTGGCGAGGGCCGCGCTCGCCGCCCCGCCTCGTGTTGCAGCGCCGCACGTCTCCTGCCGTGCCGCTCCATCTTCCGCTCGGCAGCCATCGGGCCCCGCGCTGCGCGGCTCGGCACGGCTCGGCGGGGCGGGGGCCGGCCGCCTTCCTGCGGGCCGGGTTGCCCGGGAGCCGGGGCAGCGCCCGCCCTCGCCGGGTGCCGCGGGAGGGGAGGGCAAGGCGGGCTGCAGCGTGGGGCGGCCGGCGGGACTGCGTGTGCCCCAGAGACCCCGGCCCCGCTGTGCAGCCCGTCCCCAACGCTGCCCCGTGCTCTCTTCTGCACTCAAAACACGCGGACCTGGAGATTCTGGGCTGCTACGGGCCCAGATCTCCCAAAGTGTGCAGATCCCCACGAAAGGGAAACTTGTTAAAAAGAAAGAAAGTAAAAATAAGTGTGCTGCGTGACCACGCCGGGTAGCGGAAGTAAAACAAGGAGGGGAGGATATAGCTGGGGAAATGAGAGCCTCTCTCAGCCCTGCAGAGAAAGCGGAGCGCTTGTTTTTTGTTTGCGTGCTGCCCCGGCCCCGCGGTGCGATGCGCGGCCGGAGGGAGGGAAGGAGGGCGGGCTGTGCTGCGTGGCTCCACAGCCTGGCACTGCTGCATCGGCCCTTTGCAGCAGTGCAGCACGCTCTCCCTTTAGAAGAAGCCAGTAAAAAATCTTCCTCAACCCAGTGAATGTGGCTGTGAGTGCTTAAGGGTTGTCTGTCTTCGTGCACTCTAGTCTGGGAGATACACTCCGTGGGTTTGATTGAAAGATGCCGTTTTATTCTTCTAGGCAAGACATCTGTACATTTGTGACTTCCACAAAAATTTAATTCAGAGTGTGAGAAATAGAAGAAAGAGGAAAGGCAGCGATGATGATGGTGATTCACCAGTGCAAGACATCGACACTCCAGAGGTAGCTAAACAGTTGTTTGGGGTTTTTCGAGTTACTGTGTTAAGCTTCTTAATGACACCGAGTCTACACCAACACCACTCTCCCACTTTTACAGCTTATCTTACATATGGGAAAGGGAAGATCTTTGATTTGCATTGTTTTTAATACAACAGAATTGAACTGAGTTTTGTGGAATGTTTTGTGATTAAATGGTGCAGAGTACAATGAACAAGAGTCTATTTTTAAGTGTCTGATGGTTCTCTCAGAAATCTACTGTTTTCAGCTTCCTCCTCCTTAGCGCTTTGCCACATACCGTGGAGCTCTTATGTTTTGCAGGCGCTCACAACCTGAAGGGAATTGCACATAATGCTTGGGATATAAATGCTTCTCTGTCCTGTCCCTTTTGTGCTAAATGTATTGCAGATGGTTCTTGGCAATTACTTCATTGCCCTAGTCACTTTAAAGATGAGAGTTTAATGATGGCAGCTTTGTTTCTGCCCCGCTGTGGGGGGAAGAGCCATTTGGGGAGCCCTGCTGTAAAGGAGTGGAGTAGAGAAACACCGTGTCTTTTCAACCTGTTTTCTTCACTGCACATCAGTGAAATCTGACCCATTAAAATAAGGGAACTAAAGCGTTCAACTTTTTTCATGGTATAATGGGTCGGTCTTTAACATAAGGCTCTCTTTTTCTTACACATGCTCTGGATTATTTTTGCTACAACGTTGCTTAGCAGGTGCTCCACAGTGTGTTAATTTTGAGCAGAGGCTGTTATGCCTACGTGGTCCCTTCTGAGGGGAATTGTTTAAACATTCTTCAGAAATTGCTCTGTAAGTGTTAATTTAATGGCATCCTTATGGTCAGCATCTGCAGATAACAGCAAGTAAGCAGGAAACTTTGTGCAGGAATCTGTGCCTTTAGGCACGAGGCTCCTGTCTGGAGGAGGCTAAGAGGATTTTGGGAGATTGCAAGTAGTTTGATGCTGGGTGGTGTTGTCTGTCTGTTAAATATCTGGGATTGTTTCTTGGAAAGTTCTGTCTAAAGCTAGTGCTGTGAGTGACTTCAGGTAGCTCTCTGACACTGTGTAATTGCAGCTCTCCTGGAAGCCTGTTTTGTTTTCTTATGCCAGGATTATAAAACATGTCACAACTGATGGATATCTCCAGAACAAGAAAACAAGCTTTTTTTTCCCTTAACAGTAGTCTTACAAAAAAGAAAACTGGGAACTGTTTTTGAGGAGTGTCAGCTGGCTGTTTGGACAAGGGCAGTATGTTCATTCCTTGTAATTCCTGTATGCCTTAGATACTTGTTTGCCCTTGACCACCTTTATTTTCAATTATTACCCAGTTTGCTAAGGAAAAAAGTGTCATTCTTCTGAAGAGTTGTAAGGCTCTCCTGCTCCATCTCTGCCATGACCATCTTTACTGGTCGGAAACGATTCCTACAGGAGGAAAAAGAAACTCCTGCAGTACTGGTAGCTTCTGGGGTTTGGTGAAAAGCTGCTGCAAGGGTGGCTTCCCCACTGTGGCTTGGGAAGGGTAATTTAATGCCATGTAAACTTTAGAAACACCAAGGGATACCATCCTTTATCTTGCAAGGTGACCTCACTTCAGGCCTGGCCAGGTTGCCAAGTGTGCAGTAGCACTGCTGTTCTAAGTGTTCTGCAGTGAGGCTGTTAAATGAATTTAAAGCAAAGGTGAATGCCTTCATCAATCTTTAATGCAGTGAGTTTGGAGAATACTTCTGTAATTGCAACTGACCTAATAGAATTTCTCACTCAGCCTGCTTTCTGAGCCTGCTCTCCCACTCAGTCATCTGATTAAGCTCTCTTAGGTTGTCAGGGAGGATGGGAAGGGTAAGCTGTTGCTGGGAGAAGTGACTGATCAGAGTACACAGGATTCAAAACTGACAGAGTACTGGATTAAGGCTGTGTATTTGTATCCCTGAGAGGACTTTGTGTAATTCTCTCAACTGTTGAATGACATTGAGAAAGAATTTTGGACGTTTATGCCCATGCACATAACTCCTGCATATTTATTGCTTGTGTAGCAGGGATACATTTAGAGAGCAAGAGCAGTTGTTTTCTTTCCTCACCTCAAGCCAAGAATGCCTGTGCCTTCTGTACTCTGTCCTGATTCTAATATGTGCTCTTTCATGGTGCAGATATCTTTCATGGTGCATGGTGTCTTGTATGAAATCTACATAAGATTTAATGGCTTAAATTACAGTATAGGGTAATGATATAATGGCTGAATATAAAGTATGGATGCTGATCCTCCTTTGGATCAGCATCTTTATAGATGTTATATAAAAGTTGCTATTGGGCTTGTGTTATTGTGCTGGAACTGGGAAGCAAACAAAAAATCCAGAATGGATGCGAGTGCAATAGTGAGTACAATATTCAAAATAATGTCCACAGCTAAAGGGAGGTAGAGGCATGCTCAGTAACAACAAAACACTCTTAAACTGAGCTGGGCTATTTTCCTTTCTGCTGGAAGGTTTGTTTTTTATCAAAGTGACATCTGCTGAGCTGACTGTTTACACTTGTGTATCTGTGATTTTCCAAAATGCTTTTGCGAGACGAACTGTTAATGACTGAATTTTTTTCAGTTATATTAGACTGTTTTCTTCCCCTTCCCCCTCTTTTCTTCTAGGTTGATTTATATCAGTTACAAGTAAACACACTTCGAAGGTACAAAAGACACTTCAAGCTACAGACCAGACCGGGACTTAACAAAGCACAGCTTGTTGAAGTATGTATGAGTGTTTCCCATAATAGAGAATGCAACTTGCTGTGGCATGTGGTTTTCTATGCGCTGTGATCCTTGCATAAAGTGCCTATATAATCTGGATTTTAGGAGAACAAAAGGGAGCTGCTTATCTAGCTTCCTTCACTGGCCACAGCTCCCGAGCCAAGTAAATCAAAAGCTAAAGCTCTTTCCAGAGGAGGGACTCTCAACTTCCAAAAGGAGTGTATGCTGCTTGTAAACACAGTGTTGAGCTGGAGCAGTAAGATGGTCTTCATGCCCCTGAATGTCATAGAATCACAGATTTATTCTGTCTGTGCATCAATCACAGCTTCACCTTAAATGTCCTGCTGGAAAGAACTAGAAACTGAGAGCTGTCAGTGAAGTTCTGGTGAGGTTCAGACTTTGCTTTAAAAAGCTAGTTACTGCCAGTGTAGGTGTCTGTATGTGTAAAGTACAGAAGCCTGAAA
This sequence comes from Zonotrichia leucophrys gambelii, assembly GCF_028769735.1. NCBI lineage: Eukaryota > Metazoa > Chordata > Aves > Passeriformes > Passerellidae > Zonotrichia > Zonotrichia leucophrys. The sequence continues at coordinate 17,838,154 of NC_088173.1, read as the reverse complement.
AAACATGTTTCTATGATAATTAATTCTGTTAAAACCACTGGAATCTGCTGTCAGAAAACTGGAATTACATGGAGTTTACTGTTTCCAAAAGTGCTGAAGCTGCATGTCAGTACAGCTGTATGTTAGCATCTTTGCTCGGCATGAGTGCTATTTTAAAGGAATTCTTTAGTGCTGCAAAGGTGCAGTCACGGCATATTGATGTAAATAAGTGGAAGAGCTGGTGATCTTAACAGGAAGGTATAGCTACTGATTTTTCACTTTTGTGCAGTGATACATTCAGCTGTATGTAAGTGCAGACACTGTTTTCATCTCTCCTTAATCTGTGTGGATTAAAAACAAGGCTCTTAAAGTTGTGGGTGATCTTAAGGCTGAACTGTAAAGGAATAGCCCTGCTCCCACTTAGTGTGAGAATGCAAAATCAGTCTTCCATTTTCTTATATCTAGGTTAGCTCTTGAGTTAGAAGGACTGTGAATTGAAAAATCACAGGCGGTTATTGTTCTGCACAACTAGTGTTTCGCAGGGTCTGCTTTAGATACCTCTCATAGGATACTTGCACTTGTTATTCCAGTGCTGCATGGTGTGCATGGGCAAAGCTTGCCACGTGCTTGATTTGACTGACCTGCAGGTATTTGTGAGCCATAGCCACAGAGCTTCCTTAATACACAGTACATTTGATTCCTTGTAATCTGTCCCAACATACCATGGACGCCGCTCTAGCTGTTACTGAAAGTTCGCTTCAAATTACTGTGTCAAACTGCTTCTCTGTGAATGCTTTTGGGGTAGAGTTTAGAAAGTTTCTTCATTTTTTAGTTAGGCTGAACATTTATCCATTTATCCCACACATATCCTGTGGTGCTTAAGTGAGCAGTCCCATGTTTTTCACGTTATCCTTTTAATCTACCAGTCTGGCAAAGAGCCAGAGAACAGATTCAGTTACAATATTTTGCAACTTTCTTTTAAAGCTGTTGTTTATTTTGATGAAGGGAAAGACTGATGAAATGACAAGTGATTCAAGAACTGCTTACAGATTGTTGTATTTCAATGGTTACAGCATGGTGAATTTTCATTAATAGCTTTGTTTTGAAGAGCTGAATGTTCAGTTATAAATTTCTGGTAATTCTTGTGTTGTGTTAAATGTTTCTGTATGTGATTTGATGCAGACACCACCTCCCAAGCTGAGTGGAGAGCAGTAGCCTCTCATAATTGTACTGTCACTGTTGATATTCCGTAGTGATTACCTGTTATATTCAAGCTCTAACTAAACAAATGTAATGGTAGTCCCCTGATTGTTCTGATAGCTTTGAGGGTTTTTTTTCCCTGAAAAAATTCTCAGCTTTTTACTTTGGAAATTAGGGGTACAATCTCATACATTTAGTTCAGAGTTATCAGTAAAATAGTTCCTGTTTGCCTTTTTATGACTACTGAAGACTTCTGAAGAGAGGCAGAATTTCCTTTTTTGTAAACTTCTTAATCAGTCTTTTAAACTTGAATGTAGTACATTTAAATATGAATCTTCAGTTTTTGCATGTAAGAGTGATTATTTAATTTCCTTGCATTCTTCCTTTATAGATAATTGGCTGCCACTTTAGGACAATTCCAGTGAATGAAAAGGACACCTTAACATACTTCATCTACTCAGTGAAGAATGACAAGAACAAACCAGATCTAAAGATGGATAGTGGGATTCATTAGGCAGAAAAGGTTGGGACTGAGACTCAGGCTGCAAATGAAAAGACTGAGGTTTTGTTGATATGCAAAAGCTTTCTTTGTAACTTTTTCTCCTGAGAGAGTTTGTCTGGTTTATTTTTCATAACCTTGCTGATTTGTTTGAAAACCATCTCTTATGAAACAAATTTCCTCAGCAAAAGTATTTTAAATAAATATCATTGATATTGTTGCTCAAATGGGTGTGTCTGTAATTTTAATGAGTTGGACTCGATCCTGACAGGTCCCATCCAGCTCAGCATATTGTGTGATTCTATGATACTTGTACCTAATAGTTAAGCTTTAATGAACTATGTAATAATATTAAAATATTTTCAATTGAAACGTGCCAAGGATATATTTGTAAGTGTGCCTCAAGTGCTTATGATGCAATGCCTTTAAAAAAAAAAAAACTGTAGCAGACTTGGCAATAGGTTCTTTTTCCTAAGGTAAGAGGTTTTAAGTGCCAGTTCTGTTCTTAGCTGGGCAGAAATGGCTGAGTAACAATTTTTTCCCCCTTTGGAAACAAGTATTGGAGGATTTTCTGATTTGTTTATTCATTGTGTCATTGCTGAGATACGTGCTTCCAAGCACTGAGGCCTTCCTGCTCCTATATTAAAATGGAAAAAATGCAGCTCTTGAATTTCAAAGCTGTAAGTACAGATGAAGAGACTGCTGCAGCTTGCTGTGCTGAGAAATCCTTTGACTCAGTCAGAAATCCTTTACCTGCTGACTTCTCCATTTGTCTGCATGGACTGCTGCTAAGAACTTAATTGGAGAATGAGAGTTGAGCCTGTGTGGGGTCAATACTGCCTTTTCTAACAGGCACACTGCTTCTTTTCCATTGCATGGATTAGCTCAGGCCTGTCTAAAAGGAATAACCCCCTCTCAATAAACCCAGAACTCATGGTAGCTTATGGAGAATAATATCCAGCAATACTTAGGCTTTTAATTGATTGTCTTAGAAAACTCTGATGTTGAAGATGGTATTATGAATGACTTCTTGTATTGCAACTATTGTGTCAATCTAAATGTGTGGTGTATGGAAAATTATTTCTTTCTGCTCAAAGCTGTGCATGTAGGATGAATAAACAGCTGAGGGAAAATAGTTTTCATCTTAAAGCTGAGGAGGACATGGTTTCAGCTGGTCCAGTTAGCATTCATTGCAATTCCCAAGCTTATCAGATGTTTATAAGCTTTTCCTTAACTTGGGAAAAATAAGAAAGCAGTATGTCTGTGATCTAATCTGCTTGATGTTAATCTTTTGAGTATTTTTGAAAATTGCTACTCTGTGGGCATCACTACAACTAAGATGCTTCACTTTGCCTTTTTTGACCTGTGAGGCTTGCATAGAACTGAATGATGATAAACCCTAACCTCAGACTGGCTGCTTTCCCAATGCTATGATTTCTTTCACTGGTACTGCTTTATCTATTTCCACAATACAGTTCTGCAGTGCTGGCCTAAGTTCAGGACAGTGATATCTAGCTAGTGACAGCTAGAATTGCTGCTTCTTTGAAGGTATGTTTTCATGGCCATTTCACTATAGGGACTGTCAGTTTGTTTGCTAAATGTCCTTTGAACACATTCAAGCTTCTTACCTTCAAATTGCAAATTGCATAAAAAGCCAGGGAACCTAGTCATGGATAGGACATCTAAAAGATAAAGAGTTTTGTTCTGAGTGCATGACAGGGTTGAATGTTCTCACCTAGGCCTGGCAGGACCTGTAGATGAAGTTGTGTGAGGGAAGGAGAGTAGGGAAAGAAACAAAAGCAAGTTTCTATTTGTCAGTTTTAAAATAGTAACTTAAGTGACCCTATCTTGCTGCATGTGGAAAGTGGCAAAGTTGTGGATTGTGGATTTTCCAGGAGTTTTGGAAGAAATTTTAACTGAAAGCCACCAACTTTAGTACCCAGCCTTGTATCTGCCTTAACTTTTTTTTTGCTACAGCTGTTTGCCAAGCTGTGAATGCCAGGCATATGCAATGTGGTTCTTGTAGAAACTAGATGGCACAAACAACAGAAGTTTACCTACCCTAGAAGCTTGTCGAGGACTTTGCACAAGATCACATACCAGAGGTGGTTGTTTTTTTTTTGCAGAGCACTGACTTTGGGTATTTTCACTGGGTTGCCAGAGTTATGGGGTTTATTTTACTATCAACTGATTATTTGGTAGGAAGCCCAAATTATTCTGCTTGAATAATTACACAAATGAGGCTTAAAAAGCCTGGTGACAAACTGTTAAACAGTCAGTAGGGCAAAAATAGTACACACAGATTTACTTTATTATTGGCTGTGTATAATCACCCCCTTCCCCAGTATCCAACCCTTGTTCACTAACAAGAAGAGCAGTCATGGTGATATTTTATACTGACACACAAAGGAAGCATGGTAAGCTGGTGATAGCAGTTTGGGCCAAGGTGTAAGGGTATTGGGTGAGCAGTGCAAGTGCATTTTTTGGGTAGATGACTGCACAGTTCCTTCAGTGCTGCACACTTTCCATGGGACTGGCTTGATAGCTAAAGAGTTTGTTTGTGTAAAGCAGCGAGTCAGGCTTGCTGCCTGTAAGTCTGGCTTGCTCAGGTGACTGCATAAAATTATGTGGTCACCTCTCAATACATGCCAATACAGATTGCCATATAATGGTCAAAATTTATCTCTCTGTATCTATCTCATAGATCACAATACCTCTTAAATATTAAGATGATTATCTCTGTGTTTTCTGTAGCTATTGCCTTACAGGGCTAGCCTAAAAATGCCAGCATTTTAACTTACTTTGGAGTACTATATTTCAAACAGAGCTGGAATAAAAAAAATCTATTGATCTAATATTTTTAAATGTTCACTGCTAAGATTAAGCAATTTAAGGGTTTAGAGATTGCACAGTCAAGGCAGGTGACCAGGTAGACACAAGACCCAAGTGTGCTTTAGTACTGTTGATGTCAATTTTTAGTCTTTTATTTTTAATTCCAGTGAAATACTTTCAAATATGGAAATACAGACCTTTTGTATGTGCATGTATTTTAAGATGCCTAAACAGAACATGGGAGCTTTTCTTCACAAGTGCCAGGGATTGAGTGGTTTCAGCTTAAAATGGCATTAAAAGTGTGATGACAGTAATGGAATAGGAAGCTGCACTGCCAGAAGTTGCTCTGAGAGTCATGTTCCTAACGACATGAAGGCTTAGGCTTGAAGTTTCTTTGTCCAGACTAACTAAGGATATTGTGCTGAGTAAGAAGACTTATGCTTTTTGCTGGGGTATGCAATATTAGGATACATTAAGAGCTTGTACAGTCTGTTAAACCATGGAAATGGCTTTATGGAAATTAGGTCAGCTACCAGATTTGAAAAGAAAACTTCTTAGGTATTTGATACTCTATAAAGGTATATAAAGGAAATTCTTTTTACAGTATAAAATGAGGCAATGGCTTGTGATTAGAAAGGAAGTTTTTTTGTTGGTGTAGTTTTGTTTTACCCTTGAAAACATTATTACATGATTGTAGAATGATGTCTGTTATCTTCACTTGCAGACTTGAATCATTAACTGTTGCAGGGGATCACAAAAGATATCTTTGGTCCAAAGAAAATATCCCTGAAAGACAGGAACACGTATTTAAACAATTAGATCACTGGTTTATTAGAGCTTTAATATGACATGCATTTCCCACTGTGGATATTTTTTAGCATGTATCATCATGTATGTGGGATTGCTGTGTTTGTGGGATGTCCTTCCAGCAATGCAAATGCAACTGCAGGTCTGGATGAAGATCCTGCATTTCTACCTCTGCCAGCCTGCTGTGGAAGCAATGGCCAAACCTTCATTGGCTGAATGGGTGGCAGAGCTCCACCCTGGTATTTTAACTTTGAGGAAATAAACTTACCGAATAGGTTATATTATCAAAATAAAGGACTTTGACATGTGCATACATACTGTTTTAATGCAGTTTGTCCTGAAAGCACAGATGCAAAGCAGGTCCTGTGTGCCTCAGGGTGATGGAAGGAGTATTTCCTTCCATATTTTTATCAAAGGAAGAGGCTTTACTATGCTGCTCAAGGGTTGAAGCTAGAGACCCAAAATGTGATTCAGGAAAGTGAAAGATAAAAATCTTAGTTAAACCCTGCTCTCAGTTTGAAGTTTTTAGCTTTAGAAGTCTTTTCCGTTGGATTCAATTTGAGTCCCCTACAGGAGTGCTGAAAAGTTGCCCTTAGTGGATTTTAGGGGACTTGAGAAATGAGTAATAAGAGGAACATATATAAAAAAATAACTTTTGCTTGCCTATATAATGCCATCACAATTTGGTGCCTCTAAAGTGTTAGTAAGTTTTGAACTGTTGATATTTCTAATCCAATTTTACTGAAGAAAAGATGTTGCTGAAGAGCTGAACGAAATAATACCTCTTAGTACATTTTATTACCTAAAACCAGTATGGGCTGATGGTGTTTCTTTAACTCAGATATGTTCTTTCTATATAATAACAACAAAAACCAAAGTTCAGTGAGAACTTCACTGTTCAACTTTGTCAGCAGTGCAAGGAGGCCAGGGTGTTGGTGTTCTTGGGCTCAGTCTTTGCTTTGCCTTATACAAGTATATGTGAACCCCTGTGCCCCTCTTTTGTTTTTTCTGCTTTAACAGCCATTTTTACATAACTACTTGTTCAACTGCCATATATGCATGCAGTTTAGAATAGCAATACAGTTCTCTTCCATAGAAATATAGTTTTTTTGTGGTCCTGAAAACTTCTTAATTGTAAAATGCTCAGAATAAGAATTGAGGTAGTTATTCTTAGTTTGGATCAAACAGAGGAGTCAAAAGTTGGGTGATTCAAATGCTGAGGTCCCTGTTAATAGGACAGGGAGGTTTACAAAATATGCTAAGCAAGTCCTAGGTGAGCCCCTGAAAAACAAATCCTCAAAACTGACAGTAACCGAAAATTGGCTATATCTTGATATCATTTCAAACAATTTTAAGTGAGGAATTGCTTTAAAATGATAGCCTATTCTGTGTATGGAAACTGATGGAAATAAAAATGATGGAAATATAACGCGCAGTTGTGAAGGACTATGTGAGTTGACATGAAATGAGCGTGGTCTTACTTGGGGCAGCAGAGCAGTTCATTCAGGTTGCAGTAGCAGATGACCTGGCAGCCCTTCCCTTCCCAGAAGTGGTGTGGCAGAGCATCGTGGACGTGCCGGAGGCTGTCGGTGCCCGCGGGGACGCTGTGGCAGCTGTGCTCCCGGAGGGGCCGCTTGTGGCACGCGTGGCGCTGGGCAGGCACCGCGGGGGCACCCGGCACCGAGCTCAGCGCCAGCAGCAGCACCCAGAGCATCTTCATGTTGGCCAGGCTTCCCGCAGCAGGGTGCTGCAGAGAAACAGGTATGTGACACGCTATTGCTGCTGAACAGGGCTCTTTCCCTCATTTGCTTCCTGCCTCGCGTTTCTCTTTCCTGTGAAGTTTCCGTCATTTGAGCCTGAGTGCTGGAGAGTGTTCTCTCCTAGGAGGTAAATAATATTGCAGCAGAATTGATATTCATTACTTTCTGTACAACCTCGGGAATCCTTTCATTGCCAATTGAGGCTTCTGATGCTGGCAATTTTGTTGTTTCTTTGGCCTCTCACCTTGAGAAAATTGCTTTGAGCTGGCCGTGTTTTTTTGGCAATGTAAGTGATTGTATCGATTGCTACCAAACCAGGGGGAAATGTCTGGGTGTGTGTCCTTGCCTCCCTGGCCACTTTGGGTGTCAAAACAAGAGTCGCTCACATAAAATAAATAGCATCCTTCCCCATCAGAGTTGTGGAAAAACTGTTTGCTGATTGAATCCTGTGTCATGGGCTGTGTGAGAAGCTGAGGCATTAAGCAGTGTCTGCAATGCTGCCACGTGCTGCTGTCCTGGCCTCTGGTATCATACAGCATTAGGGAGAATCTTCCTTATTGGGTTTCTTTAGTACTGCAGACTGCTTAGTTGAGTCTTGCTACTGGAGGTCATTGTGGTTTAACTGGCTTTTTAAGAGGTGGGATAAATTATCCCTTGCAAAACTCTCCTGCTGGCCGCTAGGCTTTCCAATGTTTTGTTTAATGTGGGCTCTGCTACTCTGTGCTGCTCTGCACAGTCTGACCATGCCACAAAGCTTTGGATCCTTGAACTTGCATTCACTTTCAAAATAGGCTTTTGAACAATGTTTCAGCTGAATTTTTATTGGTATTAGGAGAGTGGGTTTTTTACCTTTCCTCATGCTCAAACAAAATGGACCTGTTATCTTAACTGAATTTAAACAGGAATTCTGCTCAGAAAATTAAAATAAAGCATGACCAGCTCTGCCCAGCACTCTCCCTGTACACTCATTTTTCTTGTGTAAGACTTAAGGAAGACTTTGCTGTCCTTCATTTTGTTGGCACTCTGGAACTGATGCCCTGACACAATATTATGGGCCAGCCCCGGTCTTTATTGTGGGGTGAAGAATGGACTAACCCAAAAATAACAAGGTATAAGACAGTATCTAATCAAAGACTATCAAGGTGTAAGACAATATCTAATCAAAGACTATCAAAGGTGAAGTTAAGATGGTAGAGCTATTATCTAGATAAGGAAAAAAATGCCAGCTGTAGATGTGACTATAATATGAACTACTTAGTAAAAAATCTTGAGATCACCCTTGAAAAACAAACAGTAAAATTTAAAATATATAAATCTACTGTATTTTTTAGTCATTTTTCTCAGGTAGTTTTCTTGCCACTATAGGTATCTTATCTTCCATTTTTTTGGCCAATGAATAAAATGTAAGAAAATCTGGAAATTGAGATTCATATTAGGGATAAAATGCAAAAACTTAAAGCTTTTTGGTTATTTTTTTTTTATATTTAAACTTGGGTTTTTTGAACATCAGTAGCGAAATAAAGCATTAAAAAGTGGCCAATATATTAAAGAACATGAGTGAAGTGAGAATAAGATCTTCTGGGGCTTTTTTTGGCTTCTGTTGTAGAAGCAAAATTCATTGAATAATTCCTTTTAGTTTCCATGAATTTGTATGGGAACTCTTAGTAGAAGACGCCTATAAACTACTAGTAATGGAGCCTTGGGGATCTATTTTTAATTACCTCAGAGTGCAGTATTGAATAACATATTGTCTTTATTAGTTTTAGACCTCAAAACTACTACTCAAATAAAGTAAACATTGCCTGGTGTTTTTAGACTTGAGTGTAGAATCTGTATTATTATATTCATGGTTTTATTTTGTAGGAGTATAAACACTTTACTTATGAGGGTTCTGCTCAGAGAAGTCTAATGCTTAAAGAGAAAAAAATTATTGATACTATACCTAGATAAATGCCAGTGTCAGGGAGTAAAATTTAATCTTCTGTTCAAATAGTTTGCCTTAATTATTTAAGTATTTAATGGAAGAAAGTTTCCATAAAAGAGAAAATTAGGAAGCAGGGGGTTTATACCTTTGCTTCCTGTGGAGGAATTATTCTGTGCTCTTCTACTGAGGAGGAGGCATTCATGATACCTTGCTCTTGTGATTTTTTTTTCATTTCTAATAATTCTGGTGATCTTTCCCTACCTGGAGTTCAACTTAAATGCTCATTTGACTCTGTTGCCAGCTGCCTACCTCGTCAAAATTTGTAGGAATTCACTTCCTGAAAAATAGGCGCATTCATCCTGAAAATAGGTGCATTCTCTGTACTCTGTCAAACTGCAAGATTCAAAAATCACGACCTACAGTTTTTAAGGTGATTCTGTAACTCACTACTTGCCATTTAATAAAAATAATAAGATATTGCTGTAGTGTGTCATCAGAAGGGTTTCTATGGGTGGGTGCCAAAATCAGTATTAGCAAAGTCAACATGCAGGACAGCTATGGATAGACAGCTCCTCTGACCAGTTATGCATTTTACCAATGATAAACATTGTTATTATTCAGAAAAAAATATTATAATTTTGTTTCTGCTTAAATATTTCCTCTGGGTTGGTTTTTTTTTTGGTTTTTTTTTTGGTTTTTTTTGTTTGTTTTGTTTTTTGTTTTTTTTTGTAGATCATAACCAAACAGAAACTTTTTGTGAAAAGACTTTTCTTCAAACAGGCATTTCTTTCCTGGGGGAGGGCAGTCCCTATTAGCAGATGAAGGATTGCCAAGGAGCTGCAGTGTTCCATCAGCTCCCTGCACAGGATCGATGCAGACCTTTCAGATGCAGCATCTCTCTCTGACACACTGCTGCAACTTCTTTTCCTGAGTGCTGCCGAACAGATGTTGGAGTGTCACTGATTGCCTGGGTGAAGAACAGAGCTAGTATGTGCATGTTTATTTCAAAATGATTGTCAAAGGCATTGTCTGCTGTTGCATAGCACAGAAGATAGGCTTTTCTCATAAAACAAGTCAGGAAAATTCAATGAACAAATCCAATCACTAATGTGGCTCAGAGACTCATTCATTGCCAGCAAGAATGCTCTTACAGTCCTTTATTTTATAAAGCCTTCTGAAAAGATAGCAATGCCAGGCATGCTAAGCCTGACCAGCTTGTTCTATCAAGATTTTATCATTTCAAATTCTAGCAGGAGTAGAGCCATATAAAAATATCAAAAATAAGCTCCTTGCATTTGCAAAAATTCTTTTCATTTAATTATTTAGATTATTTTGACGTGGTGTAAGTAAGATTTAACACCAAATGCACCTGGGAATACAAGTGCTTTGAAATATTTTGGAGCTTTTCCTAAAGAAAAATGGTTAGTTTGGGAATATGCATGATGAGTCAGGAATTAGTGCTGTCTCTGCTTGTTCAGCTGAGTGTTTGCAGGATCTTGCCAGGCTATTTGGCACCATCTAATACTTGGATCCGCTAGATGCAGAGATTATCAGACTGAAGAGAAAACCCCAAGTCTCAGCCTTCTTGTCCAAGAACAGCAGGGTAATAGTTCATGGAAGTGGTGTCCTTTAAAGGTCACACAGTATCAGTAGGAGCTCAGGGATTAGAAAGAGAGAAAACTGAGAAATGGCACAAAATGTGTATTTCGGCACTTCTAGAGATCCTGTGTAGTTGGGAAAACAGAAATATTTTTAGGTTGGTCTATCAACCATTAAAAATATTAATACTTCATTAAATATATCCTTCTTTTCCCCTTGAATAGGTTGTATTTCTAGTTGCCTAATGCTGAAAACAAGAAATACATTAATGTGTACACTTTTGGTGTATGTTCTTTTCCAGTTTGTCCAGTGGTGTGTGCCAGGTTAACAAGTTGCACTTCAAAAGCATATATATATTAAAATTGTTTCACTTATTCAAAATGAAATGTATTTTAGTGTTTATTTATTTGTCAAGTTTGCCTTTCACAAGCACCTGTAAAATGCTCAGTATTTGGTATTTAGGTGTTAGTGCTTGATAGTTAGGTTTATTAGTGCATTACTAAAAAATCATTACACAAGAACTTCATAACTGATAATATTGTGAAGAAATTTTTTCCATTAAAAAAAATTGTTACATCTATTTTGCTTGAACAGTTGGTGCACTGTAAGGACAGCAGCTATTCCACTAAGAACGAATTCCGTGAATTACTGCTTTGTAATTGTCATCAATACCATGATTCTTTCCAGCAACTGAGTTCTCATGAAACCTCAATTAGTTTTCTTTAAGACAGCAATTCATTGTGAAGACACCTCTCTCCATATTATATTGAGCACTGGGAGGCAATATAGTTTATGTAGTGACTTCAGATGTTCATATGGAGTATCCAACCTTGAAGAAAAGCAAGATAGTAAAAGAATAATTTTGATCTGGATCCCAGCCATGCAACTGTCTTGAATGGTACCTCCTGCCTGCAATATAACAGCTTCTCCCAAATCTTCTTCTGCATGTTCCCATATGTATTTCTAATTCTGTAATCTGTAACTAGAAGGAGCAGGTAGACAAGGATAATTTCAGGAGCAAAACCTACCTTAATCTTCTGGTTCACTCCCTTCCACTTTCTTGGCAGCTGTATCCTTTGAGATGTGCCCGGAGAGAGCTGGAGCTGGGATGAGAGGAGGGAGGGAGGGCTGATGGGAGAAGCTGTACAAACAGCCCTTTGTTTGTCCTTACTCTGCCTGTGAGTGATGAGCACTGTTCTCCAGCGGTGGGTCACAGCATGGGCTCCTCTCTCAGTCACTGCCAGCCCGGTCTTGGGGCAAAAATGTAACACATCCCTTCCCGCAGGAAACAGGTAATTCATCCAGGCTCTGATGCAAAGGCGTCTCCTCAAAGAGCAAAGCATAACACCCAGAACAAGAGAAGAGGAAAGATCCTGTGGAATAACTGTGTCTTGCTTGTGGAGTGTGAGCAGAATGGGGGAAATGGGAAGGAGCTGTTTTCTGGGGTTCTGCAGCCAGAAAAACATGGTTTCTATACAGGTGTCCTATTTTGCATTTGGTGGACAAGAACAGGCCTACTCAACAATCTCTTTAATTTTTCACTTTGGGATCCTTTCAAGTTTTCTGAAAATGACATAACAAAAAAAACCCGTAATTATTTCAGCCAGATTTCTAGTACAGCACACTCAATGATGCCATGTTATCAAGTTCTTTGCTGAACAATGTTTAATCAAGAGGTAAAGCCTTACATTGAAGAGTATTTCAGAGGAAGTTATTTTAGACTAATTTCAGATTAATCAAATGATCTGGTACCATAAAAACAAGAATCTTAAATGGAATTGAAATATTATGCGCTAATAAGAAAATAGTCCTGAGGGTGAAGCATGTGTCCTCATATTTTTCTTTCAATTTATCTCTTGTTCTACTGCAGCCATCCTGGACCTATTTTGCAATGGGAATAGAGAAGGATGATTGTTGAGCTGTAATTCTTATATTTTTCTTGTGTGTGTTGTTTTGATTCTGATGTTGTGTTGTAAGAGTTTAGTTTTCTCTGTCTGTTGGTCTGCTTCCAGTGCAGAGGTTTGTTAGGAGTACAAAAAGGTGCCCCAGCTGAGCTGGTTCAGTTTACAATTTGATGTCTTGGTGCTTGTTCAGCTTGATTTATTGGTGGTTGTTCACCCTCCTTCAGAAGGGAGGCCTCTGTAAGAAGTGCACGTCCCATGTTCTGCTGCCTCAGCAAAGGGAGCGGGTAAATGGCACACTTATTGAGAAGCAAACCTTTGGAAACTGAGCCTGCCTGCTCATGGTGCTCCCATCCTGCAGCGTGCTCCCCCTCTGTGCTGGAGATGGGCAGCTGGGATGGAGGGACAGGGTGCATGGCTCTGCCTCTGGTTCTGGTTAGAAACGTGAGGAAGGACATTTGTGCCGCTGTGGTTACACGCTGCTGCGGCAACTTAAAAGGGGAGGGAGGAGATAGCTGCAGGCAGCAGCTGCCAGAGCAGGACAGCCTTGCCTTTCCAGGGTGACAAAATGCCTGCTGCTGCCTCTGCCTTGCTCCAGAAATGCCTCCCTGGTGTAGAGCATGGCCCCAGCGTTCCGTGCCCTCAGTGAGATGACGGTGATGCCTGCGGGAGTACGCGGTGTTCCAGGGCAGCCTTGGCCCTGGGAGCAAGCAGGGAGCAGGCTGGGCAGGCACAGCAGCAGGGATAAAACTTGGAGAAGGGAGCGAGAGCATAGCATGCTGAAGCTCTGGATTTGAATGCCTTTTTAGTTACTTGCAAATAAATTCTGGTCTGGATAATTTGAAGTTTTTGTAAAAAGGTGTAATAAAAGTGTGTTAGGATTATTAACTTGCTTTCTTTTAAAGTTTTCTTGTGTTTTCCAGGGAACATATGTGTTTTCAGAACATTTTTTCAGAGCCCTGTCTGGACAGCAGTCCAGTGAGCTGGCAGTTTTGTATATAAATTGGAGTATGTGAGGGAAAGTTTTCTTCAGGAGATGTCTTGCTGCATTTTGAGAAAAGACAGTTCTAACAAAGTTGGTGTTTGGCTGGTAATTTTTTTTTTTTTTTTCTGCTCTCCTCCATAGTTCCATGTATGATATTTTCAGTCACTGAAAACTTCCAGGAACGAGAGGAAGTTTTCTCCCTTGTAATGCTGCTACAGAGTAGAGACTGAGAAGCAAAGCGGGATCTGGAGGAAGCAAAAGTTTTGAGGCATTTCATCAACAAAATGCAACCCAAAAGGAAGTCACTATGACTGCTGTAAAACAACCCTTTAAGAGTTAAAAGTGAGATATGGGAAATTAATGGAAAGGCTGGGGAGCCTGCATTGGGAGAAAGTGCATAGCAGTACTTCCAGATCTTGCCTTCTTTCCCTTTCTCCACTTTGCCCCTGTCCCACTGCCCTGAATATCTGTTTCTCTGCTGTCTGTCTCGCTCCTTGTCTCTCCAGCCCTGAAGGCCTTTTCTTCATTCTCACTTTCCTTGGGCCTTTCTGCCCAGCCCCACATCCCGGTGGGCTCAGCAGCCGGTGTCTGGCACAGGCTGGCAGGGCGCCAGCTCTGACAGAGGGCCATTGAAAACTGCAGCAGCCTTTTTGTTCCCTGCCATGGCATCTGGGATCTACAGGAGAACCAGAAGGAAATCTTGCTTTTTCACCCTCCTTCATCTGTGCAGAGAGAGAAATCCTGAGCTGTGTTTGACTCATTTTATTTGGAGACAATCTTTTAGATGTACACGTATCCCTGTTTGTGTCTGGAGAGCTATGGCATTATTAGAGGTAGGATGCAAAGCAGAGCTCCTTTGGGGTTTTTTTTCCTCTTCCCCAGGCTGAAGTCAGTGAGAAGTGATGGCCCATGAGGAGGCAGTGGCAGATGGAGGCAGGAGGGGGTGTGACAAGGTAGCAGCAGCAATCTGTAAGAGAGAAGTAGTTTTCAAAGGAGAATGGCCCCTGGTAGGGTGAGACAGAAGAAAGAAAAGGCAGCATTAAAATTCAGCTGCAAAAGCATGGCTGTCTCTGACATGTAGCATTATTCTAGACTAAATTTGTGTAACATGCCCTGGGAAAATGATATTTTTCTCCTTTTTTCTTTTATTTTAAGTACCCAGTGCACTCTAAAATGTGCTTTGCATTTTTAACGTGAGCCACACAGGTTTAGCTTTTTGCTGTCAATGAAAACCACTTTGCATCTTATTTGTATCCTTGATACCAACACTAAGCTCTTTTCAGGCTGACAGTGAGAAATAGCAATGCATCTCCACTCACAGTAAATCTCCTTAAAAGATACCACTTTACCTTTGAGTTAACTGGCTCATTCATACATAGAGCTCATATGAGGAGATCTATAAGGAGCCCCAGAACCTGATTTTGGCAGATGATGCAGTCTAAAACTGTACTTGAAGATTATAAAGGACTATAAGTATTGTAGGGATGCATAAAGACCTTGGAGACATAATACCAGTGGTAATGACAGTGCCAGCAGAGCTAAGATATTAACTGCTGTCACCATTTGTTACAGGACCACAGTGGGTTAGGGACCTGGGATTCAATCATCAGCACAATGGGCTGTTAAGAAAAGATAAAAGTCTTATGTGTTCATTTTGCAAATATACATAAGTGTAAAACAAATATATCTCACGTTACACCCCTCATGTCACATTTTTCATCACTCAAATTTTATTATATCAGTCAGAAAAAGTAATTGGAAACTGTTCTTGTGCTTTTATTTTGTGTAATTTTTTTTCATTTGTTCACTTGTTTTTTTCTTTTATTTTAAAGAAAATGTGCTGTTAAATACTCTACAATTGCCTTGGCAATTCTTGCATCTGATAATTTGCTTTATACCTTGTACTTGCATTAGCTTGGGGGATTCATCTGAGTTTTCTGGACACCTTTATTGTTTGTTCTGTACTTCTTGTTCATCCAGCATTTCTTCTATTTCATGCCTTTGTTTTTGGGCGCTGCTTCACTTCCAGCTGCTGTTTTCTGCAAAACCCCTTTGTTTCCTCTCTCTCTTTCTGATTTTTGGCTTACTGGTTTTACTGTCAGTTTTCACAACTTTTTTTCTGCAGGTTGCAATCTGTGCTTGGTTAAAATGGAGACCCAAAGTACTGGGCTAATCAAAGGCATCTTTTAGTGTATTTCCTCAGATCAATGGCCTCTTGGCATGCTTGGGCTGCTGCTGGTTTTTGCTCTGAAGGCAGAGAGGATGCAGTATACTCAGAACCTGCTGATGTAATGAACCATTAGTTTCACACAGGCCAAATGAGTCAATGTTTTAAGTGTGTATATAGAAAGTTTGATGTCTCAAGCTGGCAAATGAGTCTGAATGTGTTATTGAACAATTATTTTGAATTGAGAAACTATAGCCAGCCATCACAGATATTGCTTGTGTGATGCCTAGAAATCCATGCCTGCATGAATGAGCCAGCAGTGGACTCTTGCAGAAAAAAAAAGCCATCAGTACCCTGGCAAGAGGAGGAGTGCTGTCAGCAAGCTGGGGTGGTGATCCTTCTCCTCTTCACTGTCAGACACACACTGAGTGCTGAGTCCAGATCTGAGTGAGCTAGTGTGAAAGGAATGTGGATGAACAGGAGGGAAACCAGTGAAGGGCCACAAAGGTGATTGAGGGACTGGAGCATCTATTATACAAAGCCTCTGGTAGAGCTGGGAGTCTTCAGCCTGGAGAAGGAATCTTGTGTATCTCTCCGTCTAAAAATACCTGATGTGGGTTGGGCAAAAAAGGAGCCAGACTTTTCTAAGTGGTGCTTGGTAATAGGACAAAAGGAAATGGACACCAGCTTGATCACAGGGGATTCCACCTCAAAATCTAAAGAACTTTTTTATCTGTGAGGAAGGTAAAACAGTGACCAAGAGACTGTGGAGATCTCCTTAGGTTATAAAACCTTAGGTTATAAAACCCCAGCTGAATTCAAGCTAAGACCAAGCTGCTGTAGCTGACCCTGCCTGCAGGAATGTTGGACTTGGTCTCCAGAGGGCTCTTTGAACCTCATCTGCTCTGTGATTTCAGCTCCTCACTCCAATGAAAATCAGCTGACAGTGCAGCATAGGCTCTGAGCTGTAATCACCCGTACTGAGTGCACCATCTTGAGTGAGCTTGTGTAATTGTGGTTTTACAAGGCAAATCTTTTGTTTGCAAACTCCCTATTTGTCCCTATCACTTTTTGTCAGGTCACAGCCCAGATGCCCTGGAAGAGCAGCAACTTCCCTGTGTTGTGGCAAGTGATTGTGTATGCCACCATTAATTTCTGAACATTAAGTATTAATAGAAAATTTAGTTTCCTTAGGAGCCTCTGATGAGGGGTTTTTGCCAAAATCTTTCTGAAAACTGCAGATGCTGTGATAGAAGCTGAATGACTCTTAGACTAAGTCACAGCTGATCTCACAGTGATGTTCTTCCACCTGCCTTACCTGCCAGGAATAGTTTTGGGGTATAAAAGCTGAAAGGTCTTCTGCCTTTGAATCTCAACAGAACCTCTTCATTTGTTGATAGGTAATAATGAGTTCATTTTAGATCTTTATTGACAGGAAAAGGATTTGTTTGTCTAATAACTAACATAGAGTAATAGTTACAATTCTTGAGTATTTGCCTTATTTTTGCAAAATTGTCCCTCTGGACTCTTTCATCCAAGGAATTATTACCCTTAGCTTCAATTACATGGTCCCTTGGTACCTTCAAATTGGTTTACAAAGGTTTTGCACCTGTGAAGGGCTCTAGCTCCTGAGCAGAGCTGGACCTATTTTTTTTTTCAGGTCTTTATGAATCCTACAGCTATTGATAGCAAATGCTACCAGCTTTGGGGATAATGCAGAATAGGTAGCAAGTCCACTGGTGTTGATAGAGCTGATGGTGTCTGTGGTGTTTCATAATTCATGAGATGAAGACTGCAGACTTGTTCATTACACCTATGTGTGTACCCCCAAATGAAGCCCCCCACAAGGAATTTGGAGGTTTCACCCAAGCACTACTGCTGCTGGCTGACACTGCATTCTACAGCTCTTTGAAACATATTTTAGAAAAATAAGTCTTTGGCTCACAGGCAGACGTGGCTCTATCAGAGGATGGAAATGAAGGGAGGAGCATCTCCACAGAAGGAACACTTCTCATTCTCCATGAGAAGCTTTGCTGCTGGAAGGGCTGGGTTAAGTATACTGAGAGCCCTAGGTGGAATACTGCCTTTATTCTTTAATGTAATGAATGAAGAGGAATTTTACTGAAATCACTTTTAATTTCAGACTTTTATTCTGCACTCAAAACGAAACTTCAGTGTCTTATATGTACAAGCTACAAATTGGATCCATAATTGACGTTGAGAAAGAGTAGTCCCTAGACTTTTGGGTAACAAAACTGTAAATCACAGCTGAAACCTTTTTTTAAACGATATTAGATTTGACACTCAACAGATAAAAATAACAGGGCCTTATTTGTAACATATGTCAGTGCAGCTGACTTTTAGTCAGCTTTTACTGCTAAAGGAGACCACTTAGTGCGTAGTTTACCATCATCATAATACAGAAAAATCCACAAAGAATGTTATTTGTGGAAAAATTAATTTCATCTAATCAATCTTTATTTCTGAGCAGAAGCTGAACAGGGATAACAATTATTCTCTTGCTGGGGTATACAGCTTGCAATGAATACTTTTTACATTGATCCCCTTGGTCACTATGGTTAAGTGTATTACTCTTCTGATACTATTTTATTTTTCAATATTTATATATGTTAATTCAACGGGAAAACAAGTCGTAAAATGATGTCTTTATATACTTCTTTTGGTGACCCTCAAGTTAATAAAGAGTATAGTTTGGTTTCCATGGGCAGTGGTCTTGGCAGTTCCTTCAAAAGTACTTGGGTGACTACTTCATTGTTGCATGTTTCTTGTTATCACTGTAAATAGTTTGCAGAGCTTTTAACTTTGCATTTAATTTTGTACATCATCTTACAGTAGATCTCTATTGTTTCCAAGGTTTGAAAATAATATGCATCTTCACAAAATATCTTTTATGCAGTATATAATATATGTGTATACACAGGTCCTCAGCTGCTTCTTATGCAGTCTTCCTTGGTCGCTGGAATGATTGAAAATTTAATCCAAAGCATTGTCAAAAATGGTTTCTAGACTCTCCCTGCTTCAAGAGAGATTTAAATGCATCATGTTCAGAATATCTAAAACTGAATTATTACTTTATAATCATTGCACAGCCTCTTGATTGTGTTAGCAGGACCTTACAGTAGAGTGCTGGTGAACATTATTCAACTCTTCAATACAGAACTAGTAGAGTTCAGCATGTTTTGACAATAAGTTGCCCAAGAAAAAGGACAGCTTTACATAAAGCAAAAACAATTAAACTATTTACTGTTGTCTTCTGCATCCTTGGCACTTATTAAGCTTAAGATATACCCAACACATGGACAATAAAAACCATAATTTGACATGTGTTTATTTATGTAAATGTTTATATAAAATTTATATTTTCTATATATTGCCTTATATATATAATATATTAATTTGGTTTTCCACCAAATTAATCAGGACTTCCTACAGAGGATTACAGAATGGGTAAGGGTGAAAGGACCACAGTGGCTCATCTGGTCCAACTTTCCTGCCAAGCAGGGTCACCCAAGAGCATATTGCCTTTCTCCTTAAAATATTTCATTATCAGATTTGCAAGAACACCTCTATAGGAGTAAACTATAGAAACAGTTTCATCTGGCTTTTGTGTATGTATCTTAGCATAAAAATTTAATAGCCTGTATGACATACATTTGCAGCAGATTTCCCACTAGATGATTAACATTTTGTGTCTCTTTTTGGTTTATGTTTTCTATTTTAATAGTTAAAAAAATTGCAGAGAAGTCTTTCTGTCCATAGGGTGACAACCCAAGCATGAGAATTCTTCACATTTCTTGAGGCATGCTCATTAGGGAGAGGGCTGGTTAAAACCAGTTCAAAAGCTTACCCAGTCCCTGTTTCCTACATATTTTTGTTGGGTTTGTTGTGCTGTAATGGGAATGTCTCCCTGGGATTCACAACTCAAGTGAAAATGATTATTTGAGTAGTACTTCCTTTTAGCCCCTCTTGTCAATGCTGTTCCTCACTGCTGAACTTGTGTAAATCAGAGTCAGCATTACCAGATTGCTTTTGTCAGTACCAGCACATTAGCATGCACAAAAGGGACTGGTTTTTTACCCTGAAATATAAACTGTCACTAAAAGAGCTTGTACAGTTTGGCAGACCTGGAAATAATTGGCATTCAAAGCAGCAAATTGACTTCTAGGTGCTGAATATTCAGCGTTTATAAAGTCATCATGAGAAATTCATGATTGAAGGCCCTTTGCATTAAATTTCTTGGGTTTGCTTTGTCACCAACTTAATAAACATAGGAAGGCTTACATAAATCCTAGCTCTCATTCTGCCAGTTCTAGAGGGCTTTTAGTTATCCAATAAGAAAGTAATTTGTTGTTAATTGTATTCTATAAAGCTGGATTTCATGAAAAGTGTGAAGACTTATGGTTTGAATACTCCTGAAGTGTTTACTGCAACGCTCTTTTCTTTGCTTAAATTCTACATGTTAGATCTAACCTAATTAATGACTTCATAAGTTCTCCTGTTGGATAAGGATTCATTTCTGATTTCATATGACTTGTTGATGAGTTTAATTGAATGTGGAAAACAAACCTAAGCATAGCTGATTTACTAATTTTTCTTATCTTTATTTGCTATTCCAGTTCTATCACTGTCCTATCACATGTAAAGCTCAGACAACACCACCCAGACCCCCAAGGCATTTAAAATGTAAAATTATGTATGCTGTTAACAGCTCACAGCATACCAAGGGTGGATTCTGAGGAGGAATAAATCAGCCTTGGAGCGACCACCACTTACCCCTAGCTGGTTAAAGCTTAATCACTAGGTAGGTAATGATTTTTCTGAAAAGTCACTTATTCCTTTGGGCTTTTATTTTCACAGTTTATGCTTTGAAGAGGTTACATGTCATTTATAGGTTGTTTTGGCACTGGCTGCTCAGTGGCTGTCATAAATTTAAACCCCAAGGCTTGGTTCTGTTTGGGGTGGCTAATGGAGGAGAGGGACAATGCTATCCCACACCAGCTCCCTGGAACTGAGTGCCCTTGGTCTGCTAGCACTGTTAAAAATATGTAAAACATGTATAAAAGGGGCAGTCAGAATGCTGAGGAACTTCCTTCCTTGATGGCTTTCCTGAAGAAATGAGATTTCTAACAAAAAGGGGTTGTGAATAAAGATTAGTCCATAAAGTGTAAAGTGTAATGTAGCTGCCTGATGATGGAGGAGGTGTTCCTGCACAAGATTAAAATGTAAAGAAAGACTATAGAGTTCAGGAAGATATAAAGTCTGTGTCCATCATGTGAGATCTTATGGATTAAATATACCAGGGTTTTCAGGGCTCTTGGAGCTAGGTTTGTGCATATTATTAAACATCTCTTGAAAATTAGGTGGGTTTGGTTACAAAGAAAAATGAGAAGTTACAGCAAGATTTTGTAGAGTATAAAGTAATTTTTTAATTCCAGGAGGCAAACCACAGTATCATTGTCAGTGAAAGTATCCAAGTTCACATAATACACAAGAACATGGTCTTGTCATGTTCATGCAAGTAGCTCTCTGAGAAAAATTCTTTATTTGATTTTCTTGAACTTTTCATTCAGGCTTTGTAGGAATACGCCCTTGATCTTTTATCAGAGGAATCTGATCCCCAGTTCTCCATACTGTGTGGTTGGTGTCCAGTCTTGCCACCTTTTCCACATGTAAGCAACGTTTAATTATTTCAATTTGTCTTTTATGGAACTATGTGTGGATGGAGGGAGAGCAGAATTTGTCTGTTGGTGAGCCAGACAATTTCAGAGTAGGAAAGTGGGAGATTGGGCTAGTAAAGAAAAGAGATTCTTTAAACTTTTTCACCCTGTGAAAAGTAAAAACATAACCTTAATAATTATTTGCTTTAGATATTAATGACCACTGTAGAAAAATATAACTGCCACAGGAGAAAAAGTTACCATTTAGTGAAGCTGGTGTTCAATTTCTTATACCCATCACCATCACCCTGAACAGTGATCCTGACCTGCAGGTATTAAGCCTGAAGATTGCAGATTTGCATCACTCCTTCCATCCTTCCTGAACCTCTGCTTAAAGGGGGGATTTTTCAACAGGGCACTTTGTCTCTTCAGTGGTGGAGAGAGAGAACACCCCTAATGCTACTGAATTTGGGAAGGATGACAGTTCTGCCACTTAAGAAAATAAAATTAAAATTAAAATTAATCCTACCCGATTATTCATTAAGATTAAAAAATAAATTAAAGTTCATGGCCTAGTTGATGGTCTGGAGACATCTAGCTTGCAGAGATTCTGATAGCTGTGATTTAAATTGTACCCCAGCAGTGCAAATAAGAAAGGAAAAAAAGCCATCACAGGAAACACATTGCAGAAATTGTACCTCATCACTACATGAGAAGGCAGTAAATGAGGTTTGTATAATCAGCTTTGGACAACTTTATCTTCAAATGCAGAGGTAAGTACTAAAGTCTGGAACTGGCTTTCCTTAATGACATTTTTACACAGGTTGTTTGACTTCATTCAAAACTAACTCTCCTTTAAAACTGTTTTATTAGTTAAAGTCTGACTTGAACACAACCTTTTTCACTGATCAGACAGGTGGCTCATATGTGATTTTGTGCTGGTTCTTTGTTTGTTCTGACAGTGCTGATCACACTCCAGACTTTCCATTGCCTGGAGAACTTACATCAGGATAAATGTGAATCTGTCCATAGGCTTAGTCTGATAGCCTAGTGGCCATACAGGGTGTGTGTATAGTACAAACATCCATATTTTTAGAGATAATGTCTATTTTATGCTGACTCCCACTGCCCAGCCCTCCCTGCTGCTCTGCCCTGAGGCAATGGGGATGTGAATCCTCTGAGAGCTGCTAAAGACAGGCTGTGTTTTCATCCTGAAGGAGAGCAACCCTCAGCTGGGATATCCACACTTTATCTGTTGGACAGTCTCTAATAATACCTTAATTTTTTTTTTTTTGGCTGTAAGAAACTGGTTAAGTCTCTGCTTATGAGTTTATGAGCAGCCTCTGTCCTATGGAATTTGTGAATATTCAAATTCTGATCTCTCCCCTTTGCATCCTGCAAAGGAAATGAAATTAAATAATTGGTATCAGATTGAACACCTGCACATGTAAAAGACAATAATTAAAATAATTTTATTAACCTTGTGTAATCAGGTTTTGCTTGCCATTAGTACACCTGCAGCAGTACTGTGGCTTCTCAACAGCTTACATGGTGGTCTTTGAGTGTGCTTTTCTTGTGCACACACACAGAGTCCAACCAGAATAACATTATTCATTACATTGATTGAAAAAAGCAGAGATGCTTTGGGATTTTCACCAGAGAGGTTTCTAAAACTTCATAGCAGAAGACATTGAACTGCCTGGTCTAGCTTAGTTTAACCCTTCTTTCAGCTAGACAAATGCAGTCTGTGGCTTCCAAAAGTCCCCTTCAATAGTTTCATGGTTCTGTGAAACACCGTGGTGCAATGCCTTCATATCAGGCACAGTTACAGTGCTTCTAAAATTACAGTCTATTATGAAAATGTAGAAAAAAAGGAGTCTAAAACTTTCTCACGAGGAGAGGTGGAGGGGCAGGCAGCAATATCTGCTTTCTGGTGGCCATCAGTAGGACCTGAGGGAACAGCATGAAGCTGTGTCAGGGAAGTTTAGGTTGGATATTACGGAAAGGCTCTTCATCCAGAGGTGGTTGGGCACTGGAACAGGCTCCCCAGGGAAGTGGTCACAGCACCAGGCCTGACAGAACTCAAGAAGTGTTCCAACAATGCTCTCAGGCACGTGGTGTGATTCTTGGCACTGTCCTGTGCAGGGCCAGGAGTTGGACTTCAATGATCCTGGTGGGTCCTTTCCAAATAAGCTTATTCTATGATTCTGTGAAGAAGCAAACCAGCCAGTTCATCCTCCTGTGCCATTGGTCTTCTGAGCAATATTCCTGCAGGGAGAAAGCAGCACCCTTTTTTGAGAGCATGACCCATTTTTGTGCCCTGCATGTAAAGTTTGCACTTCGGCTTTTGCAAAGAATGAACTGTCCGGATGACCGAAGCACAGGTACAAATCATGTCTGCTGGCTGTCCAGCATGTCCCATGTGCATTTACACGCCCCAAAAGTGGGATTTCTCCTTCCCCAGAATGCTGGCCTTGCTCTCTTTGACATGGTAAGATCTGATTGAGCAGTGTTATCAAACGGTGGAGGCAAGGACAGCTCCACTCAGGAATATGGTGATGTTGTAGCAGATAGTTAGGAGGAATATGTGGGTTTTTGTGAGCTGCAGAGATAGTTACTGCTGTAACTATCATTCCATGTCCTGGAATGAGCATCTGCACAGGCAGGTAAAGCCGGGACAGACGGCAGAGGGCACAAGTGAATGCCTTAAGCATCGGGGCTTGCTTCTGACAGTAACCTGAATTTCTCTGCTAGTGTAAATGTATCCTTTCCCTTCAACCTTTCCCCCCTCTTTTTAGCATGTGCTGTCTGTGCCTGTCTGCCTGTCTGCCCCTCCATCCCTCCCCAGTCAGCACTTAGATGAAGGCATTTCTCAGATTATTTCTGAGGTTTGTTAGGGCAAGCAAACAAACCTGTTTGGTTGTGTTTGCCTGTTTGGTTGGGGGGTTTTGTTTGTCTCTTTGGATTTTTTTTTTTTTTTGCCTTTTTTTTGCCTAATTTTTTTGCTTTTTTTTTTTGCTTTTTTTTTTTTCCCTATTTTTTACACATCTATCACACATTTCTGCGGGACCTTTTCACCAATTTAGGGGGGAAGAAAACCAAACAAAAAACGAAGAAACAAATCAGAGCAAGCTAAACCAGTGCACGCTGCTGAAACTTGTTATTTGGTGCCACCTGGTGTCGGCGTGTCCGGCTGAGGCGGGCGCGGTGCGGGAGCGATGCGAGCCCGGCGGTGCGGGGGGGCGGTGCGGGCTGGCGTGGGGGCTGGCCGTGCGGGAGAGGTGCGGTGCGGAGCGGGGCGGGGAGCGGTGCGGGGCTGGCTCAGGGCTGGCCGTGCGGGAGCTCCGCTGCGCCGCGCCCGCAGCCGGGCAAACCCGCTCCGCAAGGAAGCCACCCACCCAACACAGACAGCCCTGGGCTTTCCGCAGGAGAGGCGGTCAGTCCGCGCTGGAATTCACCGGGACAGACGGCAGAGGGCACGAGCGAATGCCTTAAGCATCGCGGCTTGCTTCTGATGGGAGCCTGAATTTCTCTGCTAGTGTAAATGTACCCTTTCCCTTCAACCTTTCCCCCCTCCTCTTTTTAGCATGATGGTGATGTCAGTGATTTGTCAAATCAATGATTTGTCATTGATCTCTGCATGCTTTGTTTTAATTTCTTCATATTTCTTTTATCTACCTCCTGCATAAATACAAAGCAAAATATTGCAGACAAACCCAGGTCTGTTCTGCCTGAGGGGATGGGAATGTACCCGCTGAAAAGAGACTAAAAACTGAGGCATATGGCTGAGGAAGTCTAAGCTTCACGAGGAATAGCAAAAAGCTCAAAGCCATTTTTCCCTCCTTACTGCTCGGTTATTGCAAAAAGAGTCAACTGAGAGGTCCTTTTGATGGGAGTATTGCTGGGTTTACCAGACCCGGTGGAGTGCCTCTTTAAATCTGTGAGACTGATCAAAAGAAAACACTCAGCTACTCTAATCCTTTATAGGCATGTTTCACTCTTGTACTATTTAATTTCTGATAGGCAAGTTCAGGACTGAACTAATTTATTCCTGGCATGAAGCCTGGGATGTAACATGCCAAAGAGCAGTATATAATAACTACAATTGGATGGAGGAGCGTAGGTCAGCACATGTTTCACACCACTCCTTTTACTACTGGAGTCATGGGGTAAAATCTACTCTTTTTGCCAACTTTGGTGAAGGTGTAAATGCACATGCACAATGTAATGGCTTTAAATCTTGGAATCCTACTTGTATGCACCAGATGGATCTTGTATAAACGTTCCACTTTACAGCATGTTAGCATTTGCTAGTAGTTAGCTGGAGGTTATAGCTGCCAGACTTCTTTGTGGCAGTTTCCAGGCTTAAAAAAAGAGGCAAAAAGAGAAAACACAAACAGAGAAAACAAGCACCCACACAAGAGGGAATGTCTGAATAATAGATAAAACTAGTTTTAAGAATTGCATGTACCTGTGTTTGTTCATTAATAGTATTTCATTTACTTGTCGTGATTTGAACTACATGGGGTACATGTATATTAGGATTTTTGAGAGAAGCTACCTTATCAGTAGTGGTTGACAAAGTCTTATAAATGTTTGTGTATCATACACAGGATTATGCCTATTATATATATATATATATGTACAAGTGTATATATTTTTCTTAAGAACAATTCTGCAACCTAGATAGGTTCCAAATTAATTTAGCAATAATTTAATTTGATTATATAGGTCAGAAGTATTTTTCAGCTTAGGCACTACCATACCTAAAATGCATTTGTGCTATTGAATTTTTTAAATGTTTTTGTCTTTTCTAACTAGAAATCTAACTCTTCCAGACTACATCTATAAGACATGATAATTTGTATTTTAGGAGGCCATGAATTCTTGCCTCCAGTCCAAATTTGCTATTCTGTATACTCCAGGCATATATTAATGATCTTGGAAAATATGCTTTAGAGTGTCTACTTTTCATATTTCTCCATTTCTCTTTCCTTTTCATTTTTCTTTAGAATTAACTATGTAATTGCTGCTGGAAAAAAAAGACAAAAGAAGGTTCCACAAACACAGAAAAAAAATTCACCAGTTTTATGATGCATGTATATAAAACCTAAAATACTGTCTGGGCAATTGTTATACACAGGGCAAAGCCAGGCCTTTCCTAGCTGGTGTCTTTTTCTTGTTTTCCTTCTACTGCTTAATTCCCATTTCCTCCCACAACTTTCTTGTACTACAACCAAAAAGCACTTTTTTGTCCTAGTGAAAAGCGTGACAACAATTCCAACATTACTGTTGCAGGTGTACAGTAAGAGGTACATGGTGCTGCTCCAGCGACCTCCAGGGGGATTTCACCACACTGACATGGGACAGTGGGGTGCTGTTAGTCCTGCCGAGTGTGAGGGGCACCTTCATCCCTCACTCTGTCCCCTGAGTGTGCCAGAAATTCAAAGCCTTGGTATAATCTCGCTGCAACCCTGAAGAGGCAGGGCCTCCGGGCATGGAGAGGAGCATCCGGCCATGCCTGATGCTCCCCTGAAAGTTGGTGGCTGCAAAATTCCCCTGCCTTGCACCAAAGGCATTGGAAGTCACACTCCTGAGCTCTCAAACACAGCACATGGGCCCTGTTTCCGTGCTCATTTTAACTTCAGCAGGTACCTGCCTTGGGGGATTAGTCTGGCAAGACCTGTGTCTGTCCTCTGCTAAACTTGGACAGCACCACTCCTGGCAACCAGCTCTCAGGTGTTGCAAATTTGTAACATTGTGATTTCCCTCCTCTACAAGGTCATGTTCATGTCTTTTGTTGTGAGGGAAATTTTTTTTCCCCTAAGTTCCTCCCATATGTGAAGAAGAAAACACTGTGATTTCTGTGATCAGAGCCAAATGACACAACAGCATCTGCTGCCTTTTTCTGAAAGGTCTTGCCACTACTCCTGCATTTAACTTCAGGGAATAGTCTCATGCAGCATTTATAGATGATAATGTCACATTTTTAAAAATGTAATTAAAAATGTCTGGAAATTTAATAGTTACACTTCCCACCATGGGAAGCACATTTGCAGAAAAATTAATTGTTACCAATAGCTCCAATTGCCAGCCTGGATCATTAAACTTTGCCTTGGGTCAGCCTTTCACCCTGCCTGATTATTAACCACAGATTAAGAGGTAGTTGCTAGCATTAACTTTGGACTCATGAGCCATCGCCGTTCCCAGGTAGTGTGCACTTTCTCTGAGCAAGCTTCAGCAGCAGAGCACTTTTCTTAAAGTTTCCATAGCTTCCAGAGGGACTGAGGGCTTCCAGAGGGACTGAGGGCTGTAATCAGATTATTGCTTCCCGCTGGATGGATACAGGCTTCTGCTTGTCCCACGCTGCAGCCGGGCCCCTCCCTGCTGCCTTCAACAGCTGAGCAATTGTTGGATGGCCACCATCTGGGGCTGCGTCCTTTTGTGCTGGGAGGGCTGGCATTCCCTCCTGCTCTCCCTACTGGATTGCTCGGTGGAACAATTTAAGTTTTGGGAGTGTTCGTTTCTGAGCTCACCGTGCATTTTAATTCTGCGCTGCTAACCAGGATTGGTGTACGTGGGAGAAGAGAGCTTTAAAACGCCTTTGGATGTGGTTTCCTAAAAGCTTATTTACCTTATGAATTGTAAAAAAAAGAAAAAGCAAAAAAAAAAAAAGAAGAAATGTGTGTACCACGCTGGGCCATACAGAGTTTCCAGGCACATCTTACCGATAAAAAAAATCTTTCCTGCCTGTTGAATTTATGGCTGAGATAGCCAGATTACTAGAAACACTTATGTGTTTAATCTTTTCATGTTTTGAGCGGGAGAAGGTAAGGCAAGGAAAATGCCATAGAATTGCTTTTTATTTTGTGGAGGCTGTAAATTCTGTTATGGAAAATGTAATAAAGAAGCAGCTTAAACAAAAAGAGTGGCTGTGTGAAATCGCGAAATTTCCATTGGGTGAAAACAAATCCTAACTTTATGTACGTTTCCCTGGAGAGATGTAATGTGAATGCTTACAGCTGGTTTTAGTTTCTTATTCCCTGATTAGGTTTAAATTAAAGGAAGGATGTCATATTGAATTATGAAAAATTACTTATTTTGCGTATTTTGGTTTATATGTACTTTCTATCACAGTCTCACTGTGGCATTCACTAGGACCTACTGAACACGTGCACACAAATAATATTAAAAGTGAACTGGCTGCAGTGTAGTGCTTCTGACAGAAATGTGTCCACCTTCCACCAGGAAGGGAAAACCATCCCACCGTGCTGAGATTCCCCTGCCAGACAGGGTGGTTGCTGGCTGAGAAAGAGGGGCTGTATCCTGCAGAAACCTCACCTGCAGCTCCCTCTGCTCCAGGGGCTCCTGCTGAGGGACCTGAGCCCAGAACATCTTTGCCATCCCAGATCAGACAGGACACGTTCCCCGAGACTGCCAGTGTGTCCAAGGCTGAACAATACCTGGAGCGAGCTGAGCAGGAGGGGAGAAGGAACTGACTCAGCCATCTGTGCCATTCCTAAATGCAGGCTCTTTATGTCTGCTTTTAGCAAGCATTGTGGTGGTCCAGCAGCCCAGAGGTTTGAAATTCTCTCTCTGGGGAGATTTATGTCTCCCTTCCACAAAGGAGTGCTTTTTCGCTGGAGAAGACAATATTATATGACTTACCTAAGCAGTCACAGCTATTGGTGCAGCTCAGATTGGGTGCAGATTTGGTTCTGGTACAGATGAAAAGATTAAAGGAACTTGGTTCGAACAACTGGCACACTCAAAGTCTTTGTATGACTGTGTGCAAAGACAAAAAACTAATTATAAATTGGTTTTAAAGCATTTCATGGCATACTTCCATTATAATATTTCTAGCAAATTACCAGCTCCACAAGAGCTGTGAGACATAAAGGATCCATTTAAAGGATCCATTAATAAAAACTACTTTGGTAAATAAATATGTGTATATATATATATATATATATCTAAGCACATATATTTCATATATTTTTAAAATAGAGTATGAAAAAAAAGAAATTTATATTAATTGGACAGAAAAAGTGCTGATTTGAGTGATGGTGTTTACAGAGCTATGCTGTAGCACACCATTTGGGGGGGGATCAAAGGGGAAGAGGTCTTGCAAGAGCTCTGTGCCTTATGGGTGTCTGCAGTTTGCACAAAGAATTAACAACTTGCTAGCACAGCCTCTGCAGTGCAAGATGCATTAATGTAATCTAGAGATAAAAAAAAAAAAAAAAAGGCTGTCTTTCTGCAGCTGGAAGTCATGCTCCTCTTAGATATGCACAGAACTGAACATCCCCTCTATGTCTTTGTGCTGCTGTGATCTCTTCTATTTTTCCTTCTCCAGAAGAGGTTGCTCATACCATGCTATGCTTTTGAGTGGAGGACAAGGAGCCTGTGGCTGACCTGCAGGGTAACTGCAATAAAAAAGGTAGGATAATATTCTGAGAAGTGGGATAATATAGTGAGAAGTGGGATTCTCAAAGCTGACAGGTAAGGGAAAAGGAGGATAGAGACAAGGGTGTGAGAAGCAGCTTTGCCGTGAGCCTCTGGGTATCCTGGGGAGCAGCACATCTCAGGTGTGTTTGCCTTGGCTTCCACTGGGCTTCTCCAAATGTTCTGTCCCCCAGTCCCAACTAACATTAACCCTCCCTCCTTTAAAGATAGGATATTTGGGCTAGGTCTGCTGCTGAGGAAGGGGAGACCACCCCTGGGAATGCAAACAGTGGCACAGTGTGGTAGTGTGGGTGCTGCAGCCTGTTCCAGAGCATCCTGGTGGTTGAATACTCCCTGCATGCCTCAGAGCTTGGGGAGGAAGAGAGACCATGGAGCGGGATGTGAGATGAGAAAGCTGCTGGTTGCCACTGAGCTTTTTGAGACACTCTTTTAATCATGGCATAGTTATACAGCAGAGGTACATGGCCATATCCTTATAATTAATTATGTGACTTAATGAATAATTCTCCTGCTCTACCATTCTGTCTAGAACACAAGGAAGTTAAAACTTTTCAATGTGCTTGGAAACATCTAATCTGAGGACCCCTTCATTGACCACCAGCACAGCCCCTGGTTTTCGTCACCCTGAGTAAAGAACAGTGTGAAGATGATGACAATTTGCCAGTCCCAGTGTGTAACACTACTTCTAATTCTCTTCAGTCAAGTCCATCTTTATGTTTGATTCATGCCACAAAGCATTGGAATCTGCCACAAAACACAGCTTCTGCAGGGGCCAGCAGCTGCTTCATGGTCCTTATCCCCTGGGAATTGACTGTGTCTCAGTGCATAAGCTGTCATGCCCTATCAACATCTTATGCATCAGGTTTTTCCTGTCTGCTGGTGTGAAGACATTCGGATATCTGTAAGCTCCAGCAACACCTTTGTACAGTAGTAGTAGTAGTAATAAAAATAACAACAACAATAATAAAAAAAATAATAATAAAGGATTCAACAGGCAGTTGCTTTTATTCTTGGAGAAAGGGTGACCAGCAAATCACATTCTCACCCAGAAATTTCCAGATTCATTGTGCTTTATCAGTGTACATATCCCATCTTGCATCGACTCAGAATATTTCTCTGAGTTTTCCCCTCTGTAACATGGAGGCAAAAGAGACATCTGCTTCTCAAAAGTACATTGTAAAATTAAATACCTTTCTGTTTTGAAGCACTTTAATGCAATATGAACAGGCACCATAAAAGTACTTTAAACTGAGTGAAAGAATCTTTTATAACACACATTTTAGAAAAAAAGCCCCTGCAGAATAGACAAAGGATAATTTATCAATTTCTCTACCTTCCTTTTTAAATCACTCATGAGAGACATAAATTTATAACTTCACTACATTGATGCTTTTTCCTATCAAACTGTGATATTTTGCTAAGCAAACAGAATATCCTTGAACAATACCACTCTTCAGTCAATCAAGTCACTGATTTATTTCAGCTTTGTAAAACTGACATCTTTTCAAGTTCACAACATGCATATTGCAACCCATATCATGTTTTGTCTGCACACAGCAAATGCAACTGGATTAAAGTCGCTGGTACCAAAGTAACTCTTAAATTTTTAGATCAGTGAGTAGAACTCTGCCCTTTCTCCTGCTCAGAAAAAGAGGGCAATGGGAAAGAATGAGTAAAACAGACAGGTAACTACCAGCTCTACAAATACTTATGTGCAAAAAAAAAAAATTTAAAAAATTATTCCCCGTGTTTTTGAAACCTGGGTTTGCTCCTGCATGTTCTTGACTGAGATAGAGACCATGAAGGATGTTGCTCCTGTAGGCTGTAGGTCCCTGCAGTCTCTAGTCCCAAAAAGGGAAAACAGAAACAAATTTTCCAGTACCAACTACTCAATTACACCCTTGCTGTCAGGCGAGGTGTTCCATGAAGTGGGTTGGTGTGTTTTGGACATGTCACTGAGTGATGCATTTAATCAAGAACACCTTGCAGTTGTGAGCCTTGGGTTTTTTCCTTTTTCCTTTTTCCCCCCTTTTTCATTCTTCTCTTTTTTTTTTTCTTTTTCTGTTCCTCTTTCCTCTGTTCTCTCACCCCTCTTTTGCTTTTTCCTCTCTCTCTCTCCTGAATAACCGAATCTATTGAAAAGTAAATCCTTCAATTACTTTAATATGCTTTCATACCATGTTTGCTCCACTTTATTTCTCAGCTTTGTTATTTCCACTCCCCAGTAAAATCTATCACCTTTGAGTGAGTTATTTGCTTTTCTGGACTGCAGCAAATACCACCCACTCTGTTAAGGTCAGGCTCCAGCTCCTTGACTTCTCTATTGTTCCGTCCCTTCCTTACCCACTCTGTCATTGCAGCACGACAGCTCCAGCTGGGAGGGCAGGGAAATCACTCCCTCAAGAGCAGTTTATCACAGCAATAAATGTTATGTGTTTTACTAGGATGCCATCAAAGTTCACCCTCACACCATCATGCTGGAGTAGAAACAATTGTTTCTTTTATTCATCTATTATATATACTTTATTGGGTAGGTGTCTATATCCTGCAGAGATCAGCATCCTGAAGGGACAAGGCACTACTTCAAGCTTCTGCTGTGTTGTGAAAATTACAGAATTTGCCGTGAGAAGCATCATAATGTTTTAAATTAATTACTGCTTCTCAGTTTTCTTCCTGTTCTCCCTACTGCCTGGGTTTTAATTACTTTGCTCTCATAGGCGTCTCCAAAGTCACTTCATTAAACAGTATTTGTAGCCTTTACTTTTCTTCCAGGTTATTTGCTTCTTTTTATAGCACTGCCTGTGCCAGCTCTGTTAACTTCAAAGCATAAGAAGCTTGAAATCTTTGTGATTGCAACTGGTACTCAGCAGAATCTGGCCATCTGAATTGATCTGTCATTCATGAAACCAAATACTTTAGTTTAATTTTTTTTTTTAAGATAGAAGAGAGAAAAGTGAAACCTTTGTGCCTACATTCCCTCCCCCATCTTCCTACTAAGTATTGATATTTCCTCAGCCAAGAGAGCTTAATAAAAGCTGAGAATACACTTTATTACATTAATTTCATACAGCACAATTCCTTGTAGCAATATGAAAACAAGTTGTTGAATGTGTGACAGGGTAATTCACTGAGCACTAAAGGAAATTGCTAAAAACAAAAAGAAATTTGTTATACTCTAAGCTCTCAGTGACATATGAGAGCTCCAGTATTCTGCTGGGAAAAATGGTCAGCAGCCTTGCACTGACATATGTTAGGTATCTCTATTCCCTGAAATGCAGGTTTGGATTCACTGAAACTATCTGAGGCTTTAGGTTAAATTCCTAGCAATGTTTTCACTCAAGAATATGAAGGAAGCATTTGAAAAGTCAGACTATTTAATTTCAACATTTTTCTGCAGAATCACCTTTCATTTTTAATTTTTTGGGTTTTTAACTTTCCTTCAGAACACTGCGTGTCTAAATCTGCCTCAATCCAGTGAAGGGAAGAGAAAGCAACGCCCAAGCCCAGTTTTGGAGCATCTCCTCCTCTTTGTCTCTCTCTTCTCAGGCAGAACAGGACAGCAGCTCCTCTGACTCCCTCTGTTTGCCCCCTCCTGACAGTGGCACTGCAGTTACCTGCAATGATCAGTGCAGAGACAGCATTGTGGCTGCCAGTGCTCATGGAGACCTATTTCACCTGAAATACAGGCTCAAAGTCAAGCTAAAACAGAGCCAGCACTTCTTAAAATCACTGGGGACTTTTGCAAAGACAGATCAGGGATTCAGTGATAGGGCTCCCTCCCCCTGTCCCCATAATCACGCTAGGTACCCTTGAGAAAACTGAGTACTCGGCTTATATACTGCTGGAATCCTAATTTGGGGACCACTGCATAGTTTATTTCATTTTATGTTATACAGGAATTGCAGCTGCAGACAAATTGGAGAAAACTTTGCTTTGACTAATGAAGCTTATCATGTATATTGGGTCTGCAGGAAGAAGAAAGGAAGATGTATCACTGGGGGATGGAACTCAGCTTCAAAGAGGTAAATATCAAGTGAAAAGCAGTGGATCATTAAACGAGATGATACAGCAGGGCTGTTCATATTGGTGTCCACAGCTGTTTTCTTGGTGTGATCAGTGTTCACTTATTGGTGCCTGATTCAGCTGCATCAAAAGCTTTTGATCAAAAACAAAGACAGACATATTTTCCCAGGTTTGAGGGGGTTTTCCTGATGGAGATAGATATTTGGCCACAAATATTGTAAAAAACATTGTGTCCTTCCTTCTATGGGCTTTAAAGAAAGAATGCTGACTGAAGGTTTACGTTTTGGTTAATGAAAACAAGTGTAAATTCTTGACCCTAAGAACAGAGTTTCCTAAGCACACTCCTATTGGGATACAGTGTGATTTCCCAGCACCTTGGCTGCTGAGCAGCTACTGACATGTAGTTCCAGGAGCCAGTCAGGGTTTGGGGCTGTTTCCTGATGGGTAGTTTGGTGGTAAGCAGTTAGAACAAGAACAAGAGCTGAATGAGGTTTTCAGGTGAGATAAGTCAACATTTGCACAGCACTGACTTGGGTTACTTCATGGTTTCCATGGGTTCAGTCAGCACAGATTTTGTCCTCCATCAAACTCCTGAGTTAGGGTTTCAGAGGCCTTTGAGTGCCTGAAGTTAGTGCAGATTTGTATGGACAAAAAAAAAACAAAGCATGGATTTGAATGAGTCAAAGAGACAGCCTCTTATCCATCTCAGCCAACTGCAAAATGGGAGAATATTCAAATTCACACATCAGCAAAGCTTTGCAGTAAAGGCGTAAGTGGTTGCTGGCCAGCTCTAATGCCTTACAAGGTCATCAGAAATTATTTTATTCTCATTTTGGTTCACATGGTCAGGTCCCAGAGACCAAGAGCTTAATGGTTCTGGGAATATGCAGGTGCTCTTGGAGTCAGCTAACTTGTATTTAATTTGGTTTGAAGTGTTGACTCTGGTCAAGGGAGTGACTATGGCTTCCTGTGTTGAAAAGTTTTTCACATCCCTTCCCTGTGTAACAAGAGCTGTTCAATAAAACTGTGCTCTCCCTGCCATTACCTTTTAGAGCTGTGTTACAGCACATCCAAGATAGTTCACTATGTTGAACCCCAAAATTAAAAACAAACAAACAAATTACGTAAAGCCTTATGAAGCTTGTAGTCCTTTTGCTATCTGCAGCTCAGCCCTCTGCCTCCTCAGTATGAGCATGTTTGGTTAAAATGGTGGGGTCCAAATGATAGATGGAATGGCTGCATCATATCTTGGGAAAACATTTAAAAGGGTGTTTTGTTTCTGTGAGCACATTTGGGGTTTGATGTAATAGACCTTGCAAGAGTTGATAGAGAGGAAATTATTGCTTCTCAATAAAATTCTCCATTTTTATTGGCTCACATACAGAGAATGGTAGCCAGCTGATAAAATACTTGGTGGAATTTTCTTTCCATCTAGCCATGTGCTGCTCTACAGCTCTGAAGTGAGTCCTTTTTTTAAACTGGGCATAATTATGATAATTTCAAAGCATTTTGGGTTTATCATTCTACTCTTTATGTGGAAGTCTGCATATTTTGTGGTTTAATCGAAATTTTGTGTCTTAAACCTGCTGGCTGTGACAGTAAAGTAAAAAAATTCCTTATAGAATGTCTTGTTAAGGAGATATACGTATACATACATATATACATAATACAGCTTCCTAAGACAGAAACTGTAAACAACATTTGCAAAATATTACTTCATCAGGGCTGTGAAAATCTAGAAAACAGATCAGGTCTACTATCTTCCCCAAGATAAACACAGACTTACTCAGAAATTTAAACTCTGCTGCATTACTTGCATTTACTAATAACAATTCCTCAGCTTTCCAGAATGGAAATTCTTCCATTTCCTACTCATTTAGTTACTGGAAAGTATGAAGCATTTTATCACATTAAACTTTAGGTGTTTGGGGTTTTTTTTGTTCCCAAGGGGGAGTTTGATTCCTAACTATCAGGGCCAGAGGAGGACCTGGCTGTGGAGTTTTAGGTGCCCACTCTCAGGAACAATTGCCACGCTCTCCATCTTCCCAGGCAGTGCACAGAGAAAGCTGGATTGGCCTAGGAGGGAAGCCCCTGCAGCTGGAATCATGCAGATCCAGACACAGAGCACGAGGAATCTTAAACATTGTCCCTGCTGCAGTGCCACAGGAGAGGCTCCCCTCTGCGTGGCATCCATAGGTGCTTCAAGGGACTTCTCCAGCAACAGGGGTAAAGACACTAAAAAGCACTGTCCTAGTGGGGAATTGTGAAGGCACCACAAATAACCATTTGGCACTTTGCGCTGTTGCTTGTGAGGAATGGAAGCCTGGCCACAGGGTAGGATGGGTTTTTGTGGGCCTCCTGCAGCATCTCCTCTGGGCACTGATTTGTCTCTCTAGCTAAAAAGGGAGCTGAGCCCTCCTGCAATCCTGGCAGATGTAGCTGCCAGGGAATTGTAAAAAATTTTTTAAAAGCAGGAAGGCAGTTGAACTTGACGTTACAGGGCCCAGCCTAGCAAAGATTGTGAAACCAGAGTTTTGTATATAAATAGTAATGTATCACCTGAACTCTGCTTTCCATGCTGTTTCCTGACCTGGCCTTCCATTTCAGTGACATTTTGGCCAAAATTCAGGAGGGGTTAGGCTCAGCTATATAAAAACCTGGCCTATCTGCTCTCTATCTAAAGCAGGTCAATGCTGTCCAGATCTGGCCTGATAAGTTGCAGGGGTACCAAGGTACTAATGTATTGCTTTCTGGGCAAGCTGCAGCTGAGAAAGGGATCTAACAGTGGGGAGGGAGGTGCCTAAGCCCATTTCTTGTCTCAGCCCGCTCCACTACTTTTGTACTAGTGATACACCCAGTCTGTCCACTTCTCTGTCACTGGAAACTTACAAACTCCATCAGCTTTCCCATCATTATCCAGTTTGGTTTGCTGGCAGCAGGATGTCCTCTCTGGAAACTTCTGTTGACTAGATCCAAGGTGGAGGGGAAACCACACGAAGATGACAGCAATCATTTTCATAACACTTGTAGAGTACACCATGAGTGGTCTATTCCCATAACCATGGAAGAGGTAAATCCTCTGACTGCTCCTGCAGAGGCTGGAAAATAGTGCAGCAATGGGAGAGAGCCTTAGTCATGAAAACCATTTATTTTAATGAGCAGCATTCTCTCCACAGAAGCCCTGAGGGACACACTGATGTTCCCAGCTGATGGGTGGGACTCACCTGACTCCCCCCCTGAAGTGTATCCGCATAACATCCACATATTATGTATATAAATCAACTTTCACCTGAAGAATGGGAACTTTTCATTATCAAATGAATGTGATCTGTGAAGAACCTGCAAAGTGTACCATAGCAGTCCTGAATGGTTGTCAGCTTTCCAGAGAGTTGTGCTGTTGGCTGGAAATATCTCGTTGTTCAGTTCCTAGAGTTTTCCACGTCTAAAGCCTCCTTGTCTGAATTGTTAAACATATCATTGTCACCAGAGACAGCTGGCACAGGAAATAATGCCATGCAAGAATCAAATGATACAGCATTTTTGCACAACCTTTTACAAATCTGTATTAAAGCCAGCCTTTTATTTCTTATTGAATTAGCATCATACTATGCTGAAATTTTTATGCACTGGTTGAAGAGTTACAGCTAAATGATGTTATGACTCATTACGGCAATATGCAGCAGCATTGACCCAGACTTGTCTCTCAGTTCTCCAAACCTTATCCATTCCACACTTGGTTTACCACAAAAATGGCCTGCATTGCTATAAGTTTAAAACAAAAGGACACACTTTAACATGGATTCATTGTTTCAAATGTGCAATAATGGTTTAGTTAACAGGAAGCAGATTCAAGTCTGCTCCAGACACACTGACAATTAGGCATATATCAGCTCTCCCTTCTGCCAGAGCACAGAGTGAAAGGAGATCTCCTTTCTCTGGAGCATGGAGAGAACTAATTATGATCCTAGGAAGTATTTAAATGGAAATACTAGATTTTGAGTAAATTAACTGTAATAGTGGCATTCTTTTCTGTGATGCCCACTGCTGGGAATCACTTCCTAACAGGAAGGTATAAAGAAGATTGAGTCCTCCTCTTGGGCGTGCAGAGCAGAAGGACAACAGGCAACAGACACAAACTGGAAAACAGGAAATCCCAACTCAGTATAAGGAGTTGTCAGACCCTGGAGCAGGTTGTACAATCCCTGTCTTTGGAGATATTGAAAACCTGGTTGGACAATGTGTTGACTACCTGCTCTAAAAACTTTCTTTGACCAGGAGAATGTTCTAGGTGGATGCCTGAGGTCCTTCCCAACCTATGTGTTCCTCAAATTGCATCTGTACAAGAGCGGTGTGTGTCCTGCAGCACTGTAGCAGTGGGAATCTTGTAGCTGACACCATTCAGTGGAGGAAGGGGAGGGGTTTTTTTTTAATTTTAAAATATTTTTTATTAATGCACTTACTCTTCCTTCTGTCTCCTTTAGTGAGGTCTAAACTAGATGTAAACACAGATTTTTAATGCATGTAGTCACAGAGACAAAACAAACCATGTCAAATATGATTGGGAAGAAGATCCAGCTACAGCAAGAGAACAACTTACTGCTGTGAAAGGACACGGGAACATGGTGAGAAGGCAAGAAGTGCAAATAGAAGATACTGCCATAGGTGGTAAAGACTCAGTGATGCCTTTGTGTTGTCTTATATATCAAGAGCTCTAT
The DNA here is from genome assembly GCF_028769735.1 of Zonotrichia leucophrys gambelii. Classification (NCBI taxonomy): domain Eukaryota; kingdom Metazoa; phylum Chordata; class Aves; order Passeriformes; family Passerellidae; genus Zonotrichia; species Zonotrichia leucophrys. The sequence continues at coordinate 17,799,619 of NC_088173.1, read as the reverse complement.
TATGACTATAGTGCAAGGGTTCCATACCCTCAGAGTTTTCTCACCTCCTCAAGGCTTGCCATAGGCAGCTCTTGTAAGCACTGACTCCTCCTAGTCCTTACAGCAGCCATCTGACTCCAGAGCCCACCAATCCACTTTTTTATACCACTGTTCTTATTGGCTACAGGTGTGGCCTGTTAAGATCAGGCCTGCTCCTAATCTTTAGTAATTGGTCCAGCTGCAACTTGTTGGGGGATGAGATTACACTCTATACCACCTTCATTTACCCATACTGTATCCCCCTACAGCTTTGCATTTCCAGCACAGCACAAGAGCCAATGGCACAGTCACTGAGCAGTTGTGTGGTGGTTGCTGCTGCCCACAGAATCACAGGGTATCCTGAGTGGGAAGGGACTCACAAGCATCATTGAATCCATCTCCTGGCCCTGCACAAAACAGTCCCAGAAGTCACTCCATGTGCCCAAGAACCTTGTCCAAACACATCTTGAACTCTCTCAAGCCTGGTGCTGTGACCTTTTCCAGGGGCCTCTTCCAGGGCACAACCCCCCTCTGGGTGAGGAACCTTTTCCTGATATCCATCCGAAATCTCCCCTGACACAACTTCAGGCCATTCCCTCAGGACCTGTCAATGGTCACCTGCGTGAGGAGAGATCAGTGCCTGCCCCTCCTCTTCTCCTCCTGAGGAAGTTGTACGTGCAGTGAGGTCTACTGTCAGCCTTCTCCAGGCTGAACAGACCAAGTGACCTCAGCTGCTCCTTATTTGGCTTCCCCTCAAGGCCCTTCAACTTTGGACATTCAAATTATGCCAGCAGATTGTCAGGAAAGTTTAGACAGTGGAACGAGACAATGTGATACTTTAGAGCAATAAGTAGTATTTTGGTAATTGCTTTCAGAGACAGTTCTAAAAGATGACTTGTGACTGCTCATACAGGGTGTATTTCTCATGTTACTCTTATTGGAAGGACCCTCACTTTGAGGCATTGGTGTAGCGCTTCTGTGGCTTGGCTGATGACTGTCATTCATTTCTTCAATAGATTTGGGTTAATGTCAAGAGCTTGCTTCAAGCAAGCCTCCTTAAAACAATGCTTCTGACAACAACTAAAAAATGTACAAAAATGGGTATTTAAAAATTATTATAATCCTAGTACTGTAAAGAGAAGTGCTTTAGTGCTTTCTTCTTTTTTTTTTTTTACTTCAGATTCACATTCACAAGTGTATAGAGATGTCATTTATGTCCTAGACACATTAATTTCTGATTTTTTCCTTTAACCCTCTTAATTGGAAGAAAGTATGTTGCTGCTGATTTATGAACTCTTCAGAAGTGCCAGGGATCATTTTAAATGTACACAGCTGCTCTGCAGTAGTTTAACTTGGCAGATAGTATTAAACCATTGAATTGTGTCATTTATTTGTGTATGCACACAATAAGTTCCTTGTGCAGGTTCTTCAGAAAAAGTCTCAATGTTGATTCGAAAATGTGGCCTAAAAATAACTTAGCCCCATGATTTATTGTTTTGGTGCTTGTCTCCAAACAGCACATCTAAAATGAAGAATGAGATACCGTGTGTACCCCAGATAAGGCAATGGAATGGAAACCATCCGTAAGAGGAGCTATAGATTGAGGTCTGAAAAGGAAAAGTTCCCAGGGTGAATGAGCAGGACACACGATGGGAATCAACTCCTGTTGCTGGCATTTGGGAATGCTGCAGCTTATTTCACTGCTAGGCCAGGGAGTGCATGACGTTGTGTAATGAGAAAGAGCAGCAGTCGTGACAGCAGTATCACTGCTTGTGGTGGAGTATAAATCAGGGCAGTTTACTCTGTCATTCCATTCAGGACATCATAAAAGTAACACCTGTCATCTGGAAAAAATCTGAACTCAGAGAATAATATAATGTATTTTGCATGAATGAATAAAATCCTACAGTACCAGAAAATAAAACACTAAGAAATCGAGTCTTTATACTAAGGGGTGACATCTGCAAATATATTCTACATCAATACCATGTGACTTGATTCATGTCTTAAACTATTCTATGGGGGGGGGGGGGAAGTAGCAGTATAGATTCTATTACAGCTCTAAAAAATAACTTTTTAGGCCATGATACTAATCTCTTTGATCCCCACCATTTCATATATTGGAAAGCAAAAGAACTTCCCTTATTTCTCCTTTGGCTGTAAAACGGACTGAAAACAGCCTTCAGGGAATTGTAGATTCAGTTACATCCTCAGCAAGAGAACCTAATGGACAGTGTTTAAAGACTGATTGATAGACATCATCTCTTGATGATCATAGCAGAACTTTTTAAGCTGCTGATTGCAAGCGCAGACATTCAGGAAAGCAAAATTTATGCCTGCCAGGCTTTTTGCCGTGTTTTGTCTCCTCTTTTCTTTCCTCCCCTCAAACCAGATTTCAGCAGTCAGTCCTTAAGTCAGTAACAATGGCCAAAAAGCCTGAGCCAAAGGCTATTATCAGCTGCACAAGTTTCAAATATTTTTCTTTGGTAAATGGCCTAAAAGACAGAAATTTAAAATTAAATAGAAGGTAAGTGTGTCCTAAAGCTCTAGAAAATGGTGAAACTTTTGCATATTGGAAGCTTTAGAAACTATGGGAACCTGGGAGGGTGGATGCAGAATTATTTATTCATGATGAGTCAGTTCTGTCATCCTCTACTGTCACAAAATTTCCATGTGCTCTGGTATGTAAAATTATGGAATATTTCAGGTAACGAAATTCCTGTTTTCTTGTTATAAAGCATATAATAATAATAATAATAATAATAATAATAATAATAATAATAATAATAATAATAATAAATCTATGAAACATAGATTTATTTTTTATCCAGGATCAGTGCTGTCAATGATGATATTGAAATATCAGCCAGATTTACCTTTTTATTCCTGGCCCTCTGAGGTGGCAGCTTGGTGCCACCTGTGAAGCAGCTGTGGAGCCACTCAGCTGCCTCGCCCAAGATATCAGTGTACAGGAGCTCAGCCCCTCTCAGGGTGCAGAACTGGAGCACGCTGAGCCTTCTGCTCTCAAGAAACTGGGCTGCTGTGCTGCCACTCAGAGTGATCAAGCACAAATGCCATCAGTGATCCAAGTGAAGAACCTGAACACTGCTGCCTTCTTTTCTGACACAGCCCCAGGGCTCAGTGCAAACAAATAAGGCCCATGTGCTAACACTGGATCTCTGCACTATGGCAACTGGGTTGCATGTTTATGAACACAGCATCTCTCCAGAACACTGGAGAGATCACTCAGGCCATCAAATTCATAAGGGACTTTCTGATCCCATTCATCATTCCCACTAATGAGGTACAAACCACAAATCTGGTCTGTACTGTTTTTCTGGCTGCTACTTCTCCACTGCAGTGAGAGTTTGAGATGGTTTTGGAGCACACATTGTGCTTTTGAAGAAAAGAGTTTTTTCTTTTCTTAAGGCAACAGGAAAGGAAATAAGTGTCAATATAAGTAACAGAACATATAAGAATTGCTTTGGTAGATTTGTGTTCGGTTAAATCCTCTACTTTTAAGTTGGACTATCATAGTATAAGGCATTTCAGTAATTTTTTGGGGGGCGGTAGTTAATACATCTTTATGTTGACATTGGCCACAATTATCTAATTTTAACATTGAAGTATAGAGGGAAAAGTTGGAAGTGTCTTCTATGCATCACTTCCCTGCTACACAGGACCAGCACAATGAGCAGAACAATAACAATAATCAGTTTACCAAACCTGCAGCTAGAGCCCCACTAAAATGTTGGAGAATGAAGTCTTTATAATTGTTACAAACATAGTATTTTCAAAGCAAGCTTACTACTGGGCCAATGGTTCAGATACTTCATGAATGGTACCTGGTCCTTCATGAGTAAAAGTTGTGTACTACAGATTCAGGAACCAGTCAGAAAACAAATCCCAGAAAGCACCTTTAAACCTGAATAGGACTAAAATTTCTTTTTTTTGGATGTCAGGTTTACAGCACTGGTATTAATGTCACACAATTATCTTGTAGATAATTGAATAATGTCCTTATTTAGAACTAAATTTTCTGTGTTCCATGGACTGGCCTGTGATACAGATGGGGCAAAGCTGTACTACAGACTGGAAAGCACTGCAAAAGTCAATCCTGCAAGAGAGCTTGGTCTTGGGTAATTATTCTTAAGGCAAACTCTTCAGAGAAGAGTTATTTATCACTCTTCTTCAGTCTCAGAAGGTAGATGGGAGCGCAATTCCCTTTGCCAAAGACAAATTCCACTTTTGTATCAGTGAAAATCCACATTGGCAAGCATAAGGAGGCTTAAAACATTTTTTTATTTTTAATTCTCCCTTATGGACAACCTTACAAAGATACTTATAAGGCACAGGATGCAGCCTAACTCTTCATAGATCCTTCTGCTTTTTCAGTTCTATGGTGTGAATGCCTTCTGGTGTGTTTGAAATGCAAAGGAACATTTTGCTGCTCTAACTTGCTTCTAACCTGTACTGAAGAGAGACACACTTTTGATCATGATTCCAAAGCCTGTCAAACATTCTACCTTGGTTTAAACACCTTTCACCAATCTGAATGAACTGGATTAATTAAAGAAAATATATGCCCCAGCATCCTAAAATATTTTTTAAATTCTCTTCTTAGGCCTTTCAAATAACAATAATAACAGTAATTTTAAAATCCCAGCTTTTGCATGCAAATCAACAAAACAAAATGTTATTTCTTTTGCAGAAGTGAGAAAAATCAAATATCCATGTCTTGGGAGGGTGTTAACGTTCTAATTTGTGCCAGAGTGCAGTCCTCACAATTTTTATTAGGAAGAATCTGAGGGTACCAGAGGCAAATAGTAACACCCTGACCCTGAGAGAATTTTGAAAATGCAGTTATGCTGCAGAGACCCTGCTGTGTCCACCCAGAGATATCAGATGCAGATCAGAGGAGTCAAGCACTCAAATCCTGCCTATCAGCTGGAAGTGAGATCTAGAAAATGGTGGAGAAAACCCACCAAGCCAAGTATCAGCTTGGAAACCACGATATCTTCACATGTTAGGATAGGTTAAAAGTTCTATTTTTGACAATAAATATTGTCAGTCTTGATGTTTTTTAAGGTAAGTATTTTAAGGAAGGACAGAAAGCAGCGCAGTTATCATCCCTACTGAGAAGAACTTTATTTCCCTGACCACTAGCAAAAGCCTTGCCTGCTAAAGGCTGATTCACCGAGTATTTCTGAGCATGGGCATGTAATGTTTTTACAATGAAACATAAAACCAGGCAAAACCCCACCTGGGTTCAGCTTTTTTTAATGAGATGGAAGCTCAGATTTAAGTTTACCAAAGATTGATGATTACTGGAGATAAATGTGTGGTTTGGGTTTGAAATATAATTCTCTGCATGCTAAAATACACATGCATGACAGATATAAAGTATTCAAGTAGGGAACTTGAAATGTCGAGCTATTTCTAGGGCAAATACCTCTAAAACCTCATTTTTCTGATTTTTATTTTCTGTTCAACTGTGAGAGGACACAAAATTTCTGCAAAATTGGAATTGTGGTAACTACAGATAAAATAAATTGCTTCCCTCCAAAAGGCCCTCCCCTAGGTGTGTTTGAAAGGTCGGGTTAGAACCTTCTCAGCATTGCATGGTCTAAATTAGTCCTGAACAAGAATTGTACATTAATCAAAACAAATGAAAATTTTCCTTTAGCTGGAGTGATGAGGCCTGTGGTATGGGAGCAGAAGGATGTGATTACTGCTCATCAGGCTATATCCAGACCAAAATCTTCTCTGTTACTCTGGTGTAAACCAGCAATAACTCAGTTAGGTATTGGGATTTACAGCACAATGCACTGGAAGTCAGAAATTGATCCATCTCAAAAAATGTTCTTGGAAATTAGCATTCGCTGATCATTTTAACATCAGTATTACTATTGTAATAACATAATGTATAACTAGTTCAGACACCTGTTTGGTAGGCATGCTGGACAAACAAATGCAGATCCATTCAGGGCCCTGGAGGGCAGAGGGATCACTCTAAAGTGCCACCTTTGGACCCTTTCATGCACTTTCTCAGCTCCAGAGCAACAACCTCTGAAAATCCTGCTGTCCCTTCTCCTGCTGTTGTCCTTTCCAGCAAGTCTGTAAAACAAGCCTCTTGGAGCTGCTTCTCAGAATGGTAAATGACTCAGGCAGTAAGGGTTCAGCAGAAAAGCATGGATTGGAGCTTGAGCCGCTAGTGGCACAGTCCTGGACACAGATGAGGGGTTATGAGTCAGACAGCAGCCAAATGTTGTGTTAACATAACAGTTTTATTTATTGACACAGTGTTAATCAATAACTATTTCAAAAATTAGAACTCTTTCTAGCACCTGATGCTCGGTGGTTTCAGATGTATGTGTTGGATCACGGTCAGAGCACAGCTGAAACAATCTTGAACTGCATTTTGGGGGAGGAAGGTCAGTGGAGAGCTGGGATCAGTGGTGCAGTACACCTCATGGGAGGCTATGTAGCTGCACTGGAACACTCTTTGCTTCCCTGAGAGCACGGGACTTCAGCCAGGGAGCCTTCAGCTTCGTTATAGCTGGCCAAAGCTTGAGACTTGTTATCCTCAGAAAAGTTTGCGCAGACTCATTTCGGCATAAGTGTCAGACCTTCACACCCCTTCTTGAACCCTCCCTTTGTTCTCCTCCAGGTATTCCCTGCAGGATCTGTGGGTGGAGGGATTCCTTTGGCAATGTGGCTGTTCCCAGCTGGCAGCAAGAGCCAGCAAACACCTCTGGAGGGACGGGAGTTTTGCTGCCCCAGACAACACTGAGATTGCAACCTCACCTACACAGGTCTTCAGCTGTGATGCTGTTCTGCTGGAGCTGCTGTTGGAGATAAGCAGTATCAAAAAAAGGACAATAAAATCAGATTTAGACAAATCTTATTAACTATTATTTAATTTGTTAGTTTATTGTGTCTGGTACCATACATGTGAGCCAGAAGAGTAGAGCGTGTTTTCAAGTGAGAAGCTCATGCAGGACTGACACAATTATTGAACGTGGCTTTTAATAGAAATACAATTAGAAAGAAGTTTAATGAATACAAATCCTTTCTTAAATGTTGCTACAAAGTATGCTGACTTAACTATAGATAAATCATACATATATGTACTTTATTATATATATGTATAAATTGGGAGAAACAAGATACAATCATTCAACAAAATTTGAAGTTTCCCTTTTTTATGTTCTTGCCCTCATTAGATTCCAAAGAGATGGAGATTTCTTTGCCTTTATTTTTGTGAAAGCTTATAAAATATAAGTGAATAACCCAGCAATCCCAGATTTAAATTCCTTGTTAAGTAGATAAGTTCTTTATTCTTAAAGTGAAATAAAATTAAGAAAGGCTGAGATTTAAGAATTGCAAATAGTAGCTGTATTATTCAAGCAGCTGCTCTTCTCCCAGGAGCCTTGCAATGCTGACTATTTCTCAATGGGACCTCTATAACTTGTTCACATGTTTCATTTTGAACCTTAGCTTTGCAGTCCTTTTTCCTCCTCAGTTAGATTTTTAATGGATTGCTTATTTGCATGTTAGTACAAATTGTGGGTCACTTCCTAGGCTGCTCTGGAAGTTGAAGATAATCTGCTGATGAATAGAATTTTTAAAAATTAGAATATTCTCATTCTCTAGTATCTTATAGTTGTAAGTGTTCTTTTCTTTTTAGTAGGGGTTCTATTGTTGTTCCAGAGGAGATGGAAAGAGGTTTGCAGGTGTGAGAAGTAAATATCTTGTGTATCCTGCCCAAGGACACGGCTGCACATGGGTTAACTTGGATAAATTAACCCAGGATGACATTGCTGTGACTGTGGGGCTTCCTCTGTCTTCTGGGTAGCTGGTTTCCTTCTCCCACAACCCAGCAATCTTTTCCCTTTTTTTTAATAGATAGCACTAAACTTTGTGCTACACTCCACAAAATAATCTCCATCTTCCGGACACGTCAACAGCTTTCCATTCTCCATCTCTTACTTCATTGTGGCCAAATGCCTTGCAGTAGATGAATAATGGGTTTATTCTTCCTTTGACTATGTACCTTTATATTATCTCTTGGAATATTTTTGCTTTGCAGGCTGGCACCAAAACAAATTTTAAAACATTAATGGAACTTCAAAACAAGCCACCTACACTTGGAAACCTTACTAGCAACTTGGTCTGCTTTATTTTCTTCATAATGTATTTTGAGATGTTTATCTTGGAAATGAGAACAGTGGCTGATTCCAGCTTTCATGGCTCTCATTAGTTTATTGCATCTAAAAATGACCACAGAAACTCAAGTGTATTTCTAAGTACAATATTGTGGTTCCACATATCTGCTTGGAATGAGCTCAGAGGCATGGCTTCCAAGCAAGCTCACCCTCTGCTTTGGTCCTTACCCTGCCACTTGCATTAGTGGAAAAGCAGCATACTGCAGCACCCTGGTTGTGGGGTACACGCCCACTTTGAGCAGACTCTGACCCATAACTGATTATCTGAGCAGAGTAGAACTCCTGTGCAGAGTATAAAGAAAAATGGAAACTCTCTGGAGTCACCCCTGTCCTCTGACAGGTACATTTGGGGGAGTTCAGGTCAGTGCTGGCTTTGCAGTAAGTCCTGGCCTAATTTTCCATAAATCCCTCAGCACACTTTTTTCTAGCAGCAAAACCCTTCATTAAGCTAGCATTTGAAGGAAGCAGCACATGTTACCAGTGCCCTTCCAGAAGTGGAGAGCAACTCGCAGGACTGTTTTTTGGAGGTGAGGACAGAGCTGGGCACAAGCCATCAGATGTGCTGGCTGCCCCATATGCAGCCATCCCCTGGGCAGGAAAAGGTGCTCTGATTTTGTGCTACCAACACATCCTCCTGCGAGCCTCCATTCCAATGGCATCTGTGTCCTGAGAGCCAGTGAAAAGAAAGCTGGATCGCCTTCATGAGGCTTTTGTTGTTCCCACTGTTACTATGATAATTTTCATATTTTGAATACAGTCCAAGAACATTTTGCATCTTCCCTTTTACTACAGATACGAACAGCTGTTTGAAAAGAAACTGATAAATAGATGAGATCTTGTGTATTTTCCAAGTATTCGCTTAACAACAATGACTGCATTGGGAAAAAGCGGTTTCTGGACTGAGACTTGATTTGTAAATAGCCAAATTATGCAAACACTTGATTTATGATCCAGTGGGTAGTAATTTATTCAGTATCATGGGACTAGACTGCTAGTCTTGTATTCATTATTGATGTACATAGTTAAAGGGAAATTAAGAGAATTTTCTTCAGGAAAGTCTCTGTTCAAAGACAAATCTCAGGCTTGCTTTCTTCCATTGGTAATTTATAATTCCCCTGGAAAAACAAAATTTTCACCTTGGGTTGATTCTCAACCCTTTCACTTTGGCAACTGGAATTCCCACTGATCTCTGTGATCTGTGGAGACAAAATTTCACCCATGTATATACCAGCTTTGGGGGCATGGGTTGTGCTGCTTTTGACGGGGACAGAGTTAATTTTCTTCATGGTAGCTGGTATAGGGCTATGTTTAGGATTTTTCCTGGAAAGAGCGTTGATAACAGAGCAATGTTTTAGTTGTTGAGCAGGGCTTGCACAGTCAAGGCCTTTTCTGCTCCTCAGCACACCGTGACAGTGAGGATGTTGGGGGTGCACAAGGACTTGCAAGGGGACATAGCTGGAACAGCTGATCCCCACTGACCAAAGGATATTCCAGACCATGCAGTGCCTCAGCAGAAAAGCTGTGGGAAGGAGGAAGGGAGGACATTTGCAGTGACTGCATTTGTCTTCCCAAACCACTGTTACATGTGATGGGGCCTGGCTTTGCTGGACAGAGCTGAACACCTGCCTGCCCATGGGAAGGAGTGAATAAATTCCTTGTTTGGCTTTGTTTGTCTGCACAGCTTTTGCTTTATTTATTAAACTGTCTTTTCTCACTTTTATCCTTCTCACCTCTCCCCTATTCCAGCAGGGTGACAGTGGGCAAGTGGTTTGGTTGCCAGCCAGGATTAAACCATGATACAGGTACAGAAGAAATCTATTTAATTCCTAATGAGAACTAAGACCTCCTTTCTATCTGTTGTCAAGGAGGTTGTTTCTCCTTCTCCAACAACTAGTCCAGAATGATGTAGGCTTTAAAGAAAAATTCCAGCAGAGGTATTCAATCTGGAGTTATTTGTCAAATTAGTCATGATACTTGTTTGTAAGTAGTAACAAATGGAAAACTTCATGTTACATGCTAGAAGGAAAAATAGGCTAGATAATTCTTAAGCAATGTTCAAATGTCAGGCAGGAAATCCTGTTCACATGGGACCATATCATGTTGCACACCTTTTTGGGGCTCTTTACCAAGAAAGGATTTCTGTTTCTTCTTAAAATATTGGAAGGGTTGCAGTACAGAGGTGAGAGGATGCCTTTAACTCTGGCGTCTGCTGAGGGCACACTCAGGCAAGACTCGTACTCCTGAGCACAGCACAATCTGGGGCTGACTGAACTCGGTGCATTTGGGTGCAGCCTCACTAGAAGTGGACCACCTGAGCCTGACACAGCCCAGGGGACTTTGTGTGTGTCCTGCAGCCGTAGGTGAAAAGAGTCTGTGACCCAAATGCACCAGCCAGCCTGTGAGCATTGCCAGGAGATTTTGCTTAGGGCTAAGAACAGGCTTTTTGGTACTCACAACAGCAGATAAGAAAGATAAGAAAGAGCACCCGTATGTTATGTCACTTGAGAGCAGAAAGATGCTGTATATGTCTCTGCTGGAAGATGGAGCTGGGTCTGAAAGCAAAAGTTGGCAGGGTACAGAGCCAACCAAACATTTCTGAGGCTGGGTAGAGTACTTGTGCACGTGTGGCCTTGCAGGGCTGCTGCCAAGCCCAGCCAGCCAAAGGACAAGCTGTGGCCCATGGAGCTTTGCTGCATCTCCAGGGTTCAAATCCTCTAGGGCTGTCAGCAGCACATGGAAATATTTGTCCCAGAGATATTTTGTGTTGGTTTGCTTTTGGCTCAGACCATGGCCTGGGCTAGGACTCCTATTTAGCCCCTGATTGTCACCCTGCCATGGGGCTCAGGCAGGCAGGGAGGAGCCATCCCAGTCTCTGTGCTGCTGGGTGCCCCAATGCCCATCCTGCAAGGAACCCAGGCCAGAGAAGGGGGGCAGCCCAGCATGTCAAGCACATCAAGGAGACTTAGGGAGAAAAGGCAAATGGGAACTTAATTTTTAGTCCAGCTGTGGGTTGAGGAAGAGAGGAAACTGATCCCTTCCCTCTGTGACAATGCATATGGATTTATTTTACATTGGATAGGAACCTGGCTTTCCCCTTGGTTACCACCAGACTGATGGTGCCAGTGCACTCCTGTCACTTTGGGCAGAAGTTTGGTGTCCCAAACTGCAGAACAGATGGGTTTTGTCTGAGAGTTGGGCGAGTGTCCCATTAGCCTGGAGTTTGGGGATCATTGTAAGAGGATGGGCCCTGTCAGGCTGCAGGTACACCAGACTGTACTGCCCACTTCCAGACCTCATGCTCACACCAGGACATTTGGAAAAAACAAGCTGCTGCAAAGGATCTGAATTTCTGAGCTGAACTCCCTGCTGCCAGGGGATGATAAGCATGTTGAGGGCAAGCTTAAGGAGCCAGGACCTTCAAGGCATTAACTAGCATCTCCTCAGCTAAGTCAAGAAAGAATATTATCAACACAACCTTTGCTACCTCTGTTGGGACTGATTCAGTGATAGACGCCTATAATGTAAATTTCTTATTCTGAATTATCCTTTTACAGTCCCTTTAGAGCAATTTGAGAGAAATATGAACTTTTAAGGAGTGGTTAATTTCTCTCAAAAGGGCTTGAACAAATGGATGATAGAGATTTGCATCCAAAGAGGAAGGACCCTTATTTGATTACCTTTATCTGCATGTGCTTTTTTTTTCCTGGCTTGCTGTGCTGAACATAAATGCTTATGATAACACTGAAGGGTGTGGAATCCATGGGGAATTTAATCCTGAAGCAGCTGCTCAGTTTAAACAGGGCTGCTTAACTAAAGTCTTCTCAATGTGTGCTAGCAAAGCACCATGTGAGTATCTGTGATTGTCTGCAAAGCAATGTGATTCACTGCAAGCCTGGATGTAGGCTGAAAATGCAAGATCAAATGCCCATCAATGACAAGGCAGCTAGACAGCCCCAAGGAGCTTTTCATTTCAAGCCCAGAGTTCTCACAGCCTGTTTCCATAGCTGTGTGCAGGAAGCTGCACGCCGGCTCTGCCCATGCTTGTGGCTGCTTGACAAGGGTCAGTTCTGGAAGCTATTTAACACCACAGCAAAGCCACATTCCTCATGTCTCCTTAGATCTCTGCTGTGCATCCCAGAAAGCCAGCCCCTTGATCAGATTTAGTGGCTAACTTTAAATCCTTCCCTCTTTCCATCCTCCTTTCCCCCTCCTTCTTCCTTCCCTCTTTCCTGCCTTGTTCTCTCCCACCTCTCTTTCTTCTCTTCCTATCCGCCTGCCTCTGTGTAACCCAAATAATTTAAAACATGTATTGATTCTTTCATTACAAATAAATATAGGATGATTCTGGTTCTTTCCCCTGTGCTTCTGTGCAGTATCTATGTCATTCATCCCTGCTGTGTGACTTCTGTTTTTCCTTAAGGGAAGCAAGTTATGTGTCTATGCAGCAAGCATTGCATCCATATTCATAGACAATTTTTATTGAAATAAAACATATTTTAGCATAGTAACAACCTTTGCATAGAAGCAACCTATAACAATATTTTTTTCTAGGTAAAGAAGCACATTCCAACTTCTATGCATTGGTAACAAAAGCAAACAGAGAAAGTACATACCTATTCACCCAAAGGATATTTAGAACAATGATATATGAGTAGCAATGCAAATACAAATATTGTGCAGAAAGGAATGGAGACAAAGTAAAAAAATTTGTTAGAATTGTATATACCTCTTACTACAGTGCAATTTTTCTTGCTTGAAGAATTTTATGAATTGGTGTTTCTTCCCACTTGATAGGATGCATGGACTACAGAAATTATTTATAAGGGATCTCAACTCCATTCACATTGTCATCAGACCTATAAAAATATTAGGCAGAACAACTTTGCTTGGTTTATGTTGAAGCATCATACTCAGCTTCTGAAGGCAGGAGTTCTCTCCCTGCCTCACCATCTGTCCAGTGCATGACCACTTCACAGTATCTGTGCTGCATTTTCCCATCTGTAGAGTGGGGAGAGCAAAATTACCTGCTTTCTACAAAAGTAATACAAATAAATAAATTTTTAAGCTGGCAAAACCCCTATGAAAATATGTACTGTATTATGGTGTTAAAAAAAATCTTTCAGATTGTAACAGTCAATAGAAGCAAATTATTTCTAGGAGCAAAATATATCTTTGTGAGACTGAAGCGTCCACATTTACAGCTTTTTGAAAGACACACATTTGCATGTGGACAGTGGTTAAACTTTGCCTTTTCACTTGCAGAAGACTTTAACATTACTCAGTAATTTAGGAAGTGAATCAAGTATAAAGGTGTCAGAGTGAAAATTTGAAAATCTCAGAAAGGAAGTGATGCAGAGGTCATTAGCTACACCAAAAGTAATCAAGCCAAAATTTTTGAAACCAAGTTTTCTCCTGCAGAGAAGATAATGTACAAAGACTAAATTCTTACCCACAGAATTTTTTTGAGCAGAGATGTTTTTGGCCAAGTTGCCTTCCCAAAATTTGGACAGACTTGATCAAAATGAGAATTGAACTTGATTTCCAGCTCTGAATTTCTAGCTACTCTCAAGTAGACATGTACAGAAATAAGCTGATTTGTTCCTGTAGCTCCATTTTGCAGCCTAGTGTGCAGTTCAGTTCGCAGCCACAAAAAAGAGCTTTCACTTTTTCTGAAAATATACCAATGGATCATTTACATGGCAACAAGTTAGCTTAACTCTTCATCTTTAAAGCACGCATCAAGCCTCCACTGCCAGTCCACTTATATTTGTGACAACTTTCTACTGGAGGCAAAATTGTTCCTCTCGGTTTATTTGTGTCACAAACTGGTCTCTGTGAAGTGGGTTTGTGCTGTTAGCAAATATGAAGTACCTAGAGTGTACTAGCAAAGATGGACCTTACTTGGTATCTTAGGATGGTTTTACTTGTTCAAATAACCCTTTTGCAAGACTCACCTGATTTTAAATATATGAGTAAATGCAGGAAGTAAAAGTGTTGCTTTGTAAGTCTCCACAAATTACTTGTTCACCAAGGTGCAGAGCTTTCTGACCTCTGTTGGCAGGAGACTGTGGTTGGAATTGAAATTGTTTAAGCAATTGTAATCTTGATTAATGTTTGAACAGAGTGCATCTGCCTGGCTCCCACCTGACCTGGCACTGAGAGCTGCCTGGGCTCTGGCCATTGGGCTGGGCCAAGAAAAGTGAGCCAGCTCCAACTGGAAGTTGGTGGGGTGGAGTACACTGGAAACTGCTTAAAGAGAAAATGATTCTTTAATGGGAAAAGTGTGATTTTTCCAAGTAATTTGACCCGAGTGGAAACAAAGCTTGTCAGAGACTGTATTACGTGAAAATGTTTGCAGAATGATGTCAGTGTGTTAGCACTGTTAGCAGACAGTTGGAGCTTTATTCACAAAAAGGGCACATTTTCACTGCATGTAGTAGGTTCATAAATGAGACTTTCTGTGCACAAGTGAGCTCCACGAAAAATACAGCCCTTCCATTTTGAGGAAAAAGACATTTTTTGCATAGATGGGCCAAATAATTTTGTGGCACTCTGAATGCAAGTTATCAAAGGGCCTTCCAAGGTTTCTTCTTGGATGTGAATCCCTCTGAGCAAAGGTGCAGGGAGAAGATTGGAGAAGAGGCTCCAAGGCACTTGCCAGGGATCAGGTGCAGCCCACTGCTCTCATCGAGGTGGCTCAGGTCACAGACCCCCCTACCTCTGCCTCCCGTGTCCTTGGCTCTTATTTAGGGAAATGTGTAAGAAGCAAGGAATGTATGAAGTGATTCATTCTCAGATATACTGCTGGCCCCTGACAGTGTCCTCAGCAACCACACCACACAATCCTCTCCATAAGACAATTGGAAAAGGATGGTTTCTTTGGGTGTTACCAGGCCTTCTAGCTCAGGGACGTTTGCTGCTGGAGATGATAAACTCGAACACAGTGTGGACAAGCAGCAAGCACTGGGTGAGGGAATTGGAGGGATGCTTTGAAGAATCTGGGAAGTCTGAAGTCAGTCTCAAGCTTGGAGGCAGGCAGCCAGTCCTCAGGAATATTTTGGCCATGCTCAGCCATCCATGTACACGTGAATGGGAGTTTGTGAGTGCAGATTCATACAGGATGGAATTCACAGTGCTGGGTAGGGGAGGCAGAGGATATTTGGTCAGCTACTGTCTTGGTCACTTATTTTGGTGCTCCTACTGTTCTTTACCTCAAAACCAGCACTAAGGAGCCTGTGGAGGAATTCTTCCAGGAAAATCTTCAGTAAAGCCTTTTAATTTTCTGAGCTGACCCTTGCTCCTCCCTTTGGGAATGAGGAATGAATATTTCCTGTATCATTTTCAGCTTGCTGCCCTCAGTTTCTGTGGAATTAAATAATCCCCTTTCCCCTCTGCTCCAACTTTCCTGAAAAGAAATGATATATAATCTGCAGGTGGTCTGTGGGATGGTCCCTTGCCGGCGATTTCATTTTTGTTGCGGCGCAATACATTGCTATTGTTATTTGCACATCTTCAGTAGTAACATGCCAGAGAAATACAGATATTTTTATTAGAACAGGCTGAAGCATCTTAGCATTTGGGAATGATTTGGCTGCACGGTACTTGCTGTGCCACAGATTCAGTGCACACGTGTGCAAGCACATCTCTGACAGAAGGTAAAACTTACTTCTCCAGCATGATTCCTATGGATGATTCCCTATGGATGATTCCTCCCATACAGGTTCCTATCCTGCTCTGTCCACTGGTGTCTGAAGCCTGATGCAGTAGTGCATTAAGTGATGTGACTAACAGCTGTCATGAGTTGTGCTGCAAAGGAAAGTGTGTGTAGCAGATTTAAAACCCTCCTAAATGCACATGTATTTCATTTAAAAGTCTGACCAAAAAAATCAGCGTGTTTCTACCGTCACGGTTTAATTAGTTCTTATTGTATTCATAACCCATTTCCACTTCATTATTCAAAACTGTCAGTTCACTTTTTTCTTTCCTTGTTTAATTAAAATTGTTTAAGAGAAATCAGAGCTAGGCAAGGGTGCCTAACTTCCAGGCTTGGGGACCAAATTCTTACTGCATAGGTCAAGTACAATATAGGCAGCTGCAGCGAAAGATGATCTCTAATAATCTGCCACAGACTATGATTAAGGGAAAAAAAACAAAGTAAAACTGCCTCTGAACTAATTTCTCCAGCCAAGTTTCTTCTTCCTACCTTGGTTTGACTTGTGCCTATTGATACCTGTGTTCAGTGCATCAGGACTGTGCAGGAGAGCCTTGGCTCTCTGCTTTCCTCACATCTTCCTGAAAGACAGTATAAAACAAGCAAAAGTCAAACAGAAACCTGCACAGCAACCTCTTGGCAGAAATTATGAGCCAATAGGCTTCTGACAAAAACCAAATCTCTTTACTTGTATCTCTGTGCTTGTTGATCAGTGGCACAAGTCTCATGAAGGCTGGAAGTCTGCTTCCGTGGGGAGAGGGCCCTGAAAATGGCAGCAGTGATTGTCCAGGAGTTAGCTGTGCTTCACAGGAGCCAGCTCTGCTTCTCTTCTTTGCTTTGTTTCCAGGCATTTGGGAACACCACATTCAGGAATACCCAGGTGAGATTTCTGCCTGTGTCACTAAGAGCAGCTGGTGCAGATGCAGGGCTCACCCTGTGCCACCAGAGCTGGCCTGGAGCTCAGTGGGCAGCAGGGCAAAGGAGACAGTTAGAGACAGGGCTGGGGGAGCCTGGGGAAAGGGACTTGGGATGGGGCACTTTCCCACCTTGCATTCCCTGTGGGGCACTGAGAGGTGTTTCCAGGCAGGGCAGCCTGCAGGGTGCTCTTGGTCATTGATAACAGGATGAGAAGTTGTGAGCAGAGACAGCTGGGGGCAGAAAGGTGACTCCAGACCCTCAGGGTGACACCAGAGAAAAAGGGTCTCGTCCTCTGTTAGTGCAGAGGAACAGTAGGAATGGGTTTGCTGGGGAGAGGATTGCAAGGCTGTATGCAGGGGCTGGGAGGGAGGGAGGGGAAAATGTGCAAAAATATGTGTGGGAGAGGACAACCATTGCTCTGCATGCAGCTCACTCAGTCCTCCAGGGAGCAGCTCACACCAGTTTGTTGCCCATTTCCAAGCCTGATTGACTGGCCAGAGAAATTGCCTGTGCTGTACCACATGTCTCTGTGGTATTGTAGCAGCTGAGGCAAAGATTTAATCTCAGCATCTGTGGGAAATTTCCTAGTGAGGAATCTTTATCTACTTTCATTTTCTCCTTCCTAAAATCTGAATGCGCCTGGTCCAGTAATTCTGACAAAGTTTTATTGAGGGATAAGGGTAGCAAGAGTTTATTGGCATAGGAGAGGTTTGAAGGATTTGGGGGCGAACAGGTTTTAAATATTTTCTTATAAATTTGAGCTCCTCAAAACTAACAAGACTCTGGAGTCAACACATGTCTTTGACCTCAAAAAGTCAATGAAACTGTTACCATTGTAAAGAGCTAAACTAGGACATTACTTGGCTTGTGTATTTTACAGTGAACACCTTTTTTTTTGCCTTTTGCACTGACATAATTGGGCCACTGTTCAGGTGCATATTGCTCTTCAGGAAGGACACATAAGCATGTGTTTAAGACCTATGAAATCACTAGCCTTTTTTGCCTTTCCTAAATCAACAGGACTTAAGCATGTGCTTAAAGTGCTTTTTCCGAAATGGGGCCTTAAAGAGCTGAGTTAGCTTATCCACCTTCCTACTTAAAAGATGGATGTGGAAAATTTCCCAGATTATACATCTGCTCTTCCAATTTACATCGCGGAGGGTAAGGCTGAGTACAGAGGGAGTAGAAAAGGGGAAAGAAAAGTAAAAACAATCCTGAGCTGGCTGCCTGGCAAAAAGAAAGTGAAACAGCTGCCTGCCAGATTGGGAGGGCTGAGTACTGTGTGCACCGTGGCAGGGCCATCTGCACGCCAGGCTTGCACCAGGTGCTGCATTTAGAATAGGAGAGAGTCTGTAGAGAGAAAGCAAACCAGTTTACAGTCAAAGGCTGTCTAACTTTTCAACCTAACCTTGATGTTTGGCCTCCATCTGATGCATTCCTTGCTTTTTCCCTGCAAGCTGTTGCAATGTTAGCAGTCACAGAGAGGAATAATGGGTTGAGGAAGGCTTCTGCCTTGGTTTTGCTTTTTCTCACCAGCACCGTATTGTAGCAGACCATGGAAGCACAAAGAGAACGCCTGGAATTTGAAGATGTGAAATTTGGGGTGCCCCACAGCCAAAAGGATTAATCTGCTACAAACCCAGCCTTTTTGGAGGAGTGGCACCTCCTGGGGGTGGCGGTGCAGCTCAGGTGTGAGGAGCAAAGGCGGCTCTGTGCCTGTGGCTCTGCACACACTGCCCACAGCCTGCACCTTGGTCCTGCTGCAGGGGGAGCCTGCATCCCTGCACCCATGCTCCTGCATCCATGCTGATGCCCAGGTGTGCTGATCTCCCTGCACTGCGAAGGAGGATGGGTCTGCTCCAGCTGTCACAGGCCTGCATGGGTCAAGCCTCTAGAGAACAAGACATTGCAGATACAATCTTGGATCCTCCAGCTTTGACCCTGATGTGGTTCTCATCCCAGACAGTTCCAGTGAAAGTTTTTTGTTTACTTTCACTGTATTTCCACCCCCATTCCTGAAAATTTTCTTTCAACATAATGAGGATTTGGCTAGTTTTTCACAGATGCTGAGACAAAATAAAATAGGGACCAATCCCAATTATGCCATAGTCAGTCTGAGTTCAACCCAGCCTGGCAGGGCAAAATTTAGTGACCCAGAGCATGAACAAGAATGACACTCCGGCATCCTCTCTGCCCTTTAGCCAGGGGAATTTATGAGCCTTATCTTGGCTCCTAGGCCATCCTTCTCTTCCTTTACTTGTGCTTTACTTCCTTCCTATAAGTTTTAAAACTTTATCTGAACCTAGGCTGCTCCTTACATCACATACTCCCTCTTTGATTTCAAAGATGGAAGGGAAGTTATTTAAAAATAGGCTCCATCATTCCAGCATTCTGGCAATTAGGCACGGAGCTAGACCTCGTGAGTACATCTGTGACTCTGAGGGAGGCCAGCATGGTTTCACTTTTGAGGCAGGGAAGAAAATCAAACCGTTCCACCATTTGTCTGGTGAGAGCCAGAGATCCCCTTGTATGAATTTCTCCATTTTGTTGTGCAGTTTGGGATTTTGTGTTCATGTTTCCAGGTACTCTGACAAGGTAGTAGGTATCAGATGGAATTCCAGGGAAGAGCACTCGGTGCTGACGGGACTGGGTGGGTGGCTGGTGCTGTGGCTGCATTTGTACAGCTCCCCAGGAGTGACCAGAGTGCTGCTCTGGACAGTTGTCTATTTGAAACTGAGCTGAAACTGCCAATCTGAACTCTCACTAAACACCAGTTGGTGTCTCACTGCTCTCCTTTAATTATGCTGACTACGCACTGGGGCTGACTTACTTTCTGATGCAGTATAAATCACTGAAACCAACCAACGTGTTTCTCCATCCTTTGCATTTGCAGTAGCAAGGGGCTGTTTAGGAGTCAGCAATTTCAGATGGCAGGCTTTTGGTCGCAGCACAGGTCACTCAACAGGATACTGCTCAAGCCAGCTTTTGCCACTAGGCTCCAGCTTGACCCATGGGATGAATCAGCTCACCTTTTGTGCTGCCATTTCCCATCTGCAACATAACATCAAGTGCTTTGCAATCAAAGATTGGACAGCTTCATTAAACAGACAAAGATTATTACTGCTTTGCACATGGCACAAGCAGCAAAGAATCAGTCCCAGGGAAACAGTGGAGGTGAGAGAAACACATGGCTATCTGTATGTCATTAGCACTCCCCAGAGCCTCTGCTACTCCCAAAGCTCATAAATGGCAATATGAATGTTTCAAAAGTAACTTTTTAAAAATGTAAAAGGCTACTTTAATTAAATGAACATATCTTTTCTCTTAGATCATAACCATGGATCTCAATAAGTATGTTGGGAATTCAGAAACATTTCAAATAATTTAAAAAAATAAAGCGTGAGTATGATGTTCTTTTATAGTTGGCAATTTTACAGGCTTCTTATATTAAACCAGATTTTCATTTTTTTGAAACAAGCTGAAAAGATTTTGCAATAAGATATTAAAAAGTGTTTAGCATGCTGGGTCATCAACAGCAATGCTTGAATGCAGACCTTAGGACTTTAAAAAAAAGCAGTGCAAATATATATATATATAAGTTGCTTCAGCTGCTCCCTTTTTGTTTGACAGAACAGGATCTTGCAAAAATAAGGCTGTTCTTTGTCAATTTATTATTCAGTCTGAATAACAAATAGAAAAATTTGCCTTACTTTTTCATTGTTTAATCTACTGCCATCCTCAGTGTAAAGATGATGAGCCATGGCTTGGTGGGCCCATGTCCCCATGGTGGTGATCTCATAGGGCTGGGACAGCACCGAGTGGCCAGGCTGCCAGAGTGACACCCAGCACAGGGCAGGCCCCGCACATGGCTTTGCTCTGCTACAGCATCAGCTTGGAACATCTTGGGAAACAGAGAAATTACACTTTGTTACCACCCTATAGCTCCTTTCCTTCCAGATCTAGAAGATCTGCTGCTGTCAGCCCCTTAAAAATGATAATAATGGTCAAAAGATGCTTGATTCTTTGCCTCCTACTGAAACCACATGGTAGCCCTTTCTGTCTTTCACTGCACCACTGAATGAGAGAAGAATCCTCTTGTTGCAGGCAGTAAGGCCTTGTCATCTGCATTTGCTTTCCTAATATTTATTTACTTATAGGCTGCATTCTTTGCCATGAAAACCTGGGAAGTATATGTGAATGCTGAATAAAACATTTCTGTGGGCTTCCCTATCTCATCAAGATTCAGGTCTGCACAACACACAGACAGGAGTGCTAAATTGATAATGTTATACTATTGATATTTTTCAGGTGACCAGTAGAAGTAAGAGGCTTGTCAAGGTGGACCTTATTTTCAGTTTAATTTTGGCTGAGCACTCCTCTTGTGTGTTCAGGATGCTCTCAACTATGTGTGGAAATTGAGGTGACTTATTTAGTGCATATCTTGACCCTGAAAAATCTCATAATTGTACAGTCCAGTTTTGATAGCTTGCTTAATACCTACTGTTAAGATGTCCAGAGATGTCTCTCTATAGACACCAAGAAATTGAAATCAGATTTGGATTATCCTGAAGGGCCTTGTTTCCCACTAAGTGGGTCATTACTCCACAAAGTGTACCCTCCCTCCTTCATCAAGAAAGGCTAATGAAACATGATGCCTGGGACCTCTCTAAAGCCTGAACATCAGCATCATGCCTCTCTCCTGCTGGCAATCTGCTGTTCAGGACACTGATTTTTTTGTTCATCTTCAGTCATCAGTGCTTGTTGGTCACTGCCCACCTCACAGCCACTGCAGCAGCTCAATTTGAGGGAGCAGTGACACTGCCTAGATAGGAATCCATCTGCATTACATGTTTGCTGAACAGTTCTGAAGAAGCTCATTTATAAAAGTCAGCATGTTGGTAAATGGTAGCTAGTTCACAAATAAAAATAAAAAGAAGCTGGATCTACAAGTCACTACAAATTATTTACTGTGTCCAGATTCCTTTGCAACAATGGGCTTGGGTGCAAGAAAATCTTGAGCTTTAGCCAGAAATCACTTCTTTTGTTGTTAGCAGTTACATCTGCTGCTCCTTTCTTCTAGTGCTACACAGATCTCTTTAATCCCTAGAATGTGTTCCCAATTTGATTGTATTTACATATATGTCTATAACTTTACTGAAAATACCAGCCTTACTCTTCATCACATTTCCATGCTGGGTTAGGGTTTTGTTTGGATAATGTCACTTCTCTTGTGCCTGGAAAATTTGGCTTCCTGTGAGGTTTTGAAATTTGACTTCTTCCTTTATATTTCCAGAGATTTTCAAAATTTTTTCTCTCTTTTTTTCCTTCCCCCCCCCCTTTTTTTTCTTTGTAGTTCTCTTTTCAGTCTACTAAGAGAAACAAGGATGCATACTGCATACCCTCTGGCCTGCCATGTTTAATTCAGATGAAGCTGCTGTATGAAAAGCTTACATGAGATTTTGCATTATACTTGAGGAAGGTGCAAGCCATGCTCCACAGCTGAAGGAGCAATCATGGAGATGCAGGAAGTGACAATGCATCAATCACATATGAACAAAATCCAGTTCAACCAAACAGAACCAAAAGAAGTCCAAACTTGTTGTATCTGACATTTTGATGTTTGATTGCTGTGGCCAGAGCTAGTGTCACCTCCTGCAGACTCCTGGCCCATGCCTTCCCCATAGGAAGTGCTGCTGGTTGCAAGCTAGCGCTCAGGACATCTGATGCCTCGGTGTCCCCCAAGGCCAGCCTGTGCCTCATTAGGAGATGAAGTCCAGAAGCCTAGCACTCATGTTAAATACAAGGTTGTGCTCTGATATCTGACACGGGCAGAGCAATGAAACCTCTCCCGGGGGCCTCAGGGCCGCGGCCCCTGTGCGTGCTGGTGGCCCTGGGGCAGAGGTGGCTGTGCCATGCTCTACGGCTGTGCCATGCTCTACGGCTGTGCCATGCACTGTGGCTGTGCCATGCTCTGTGGCTGTGCCATGTGCTGAGGCTGTGCCATGCTCTGTGGCGGTGCCATGCTCTGTGGCTGTGCCATGCGCTGTGGCTGTGCCATGGGCTGTGGCTGTGCCATGCTCTGTGGCTGTGCCATCTCCTCCAGCTCCTGCTGGAAAAGGAGCTGGCCCAGCTCATGTAAGCCCCTGTGAGCAGAGGGCACTCAGCAGTGGCACAGGGGCCTCTCCAAATCCAGCCCCAAAGCAAGAAGCTTGGGTGGAGAACAGGCTGCTTCCCACTGTCCCCCTGCCTGAGTCCCCAAGGAGTCTTCTCCTCATTCCTCAAGCAAGGAAGGGCAATGAAGGTGCTCCTGCATCCCACACCAAACCTTTTTATTGTGGTAGGGCTTTTCCACATCAGGAACTGCGCACCCAGACTCCTGGGAGTGGGTTATCTAAGCATGCAAAGTCTCCACAAAGATCAGTGCCAACAACTTCTTTAGAACTCAAACACATCATGACAATCACGAGAGTATTTCTCAATATGTGTTTTTACCTGCTGGCACAGAAAACATAAAATATTTTTATCTATGTGATCTTAAAATTTTACACTTAAGAGAGCTATGTTTGCAGAAAAAATACCTGACTCATCCCTCCAGGAAAATAATGACTAATCACAACTGGTAGGGCAAAAACCCACCAACCCAGTTCTGTGCAAAACTACTAACCCAAGACTCATGGAGCAGATATATAACTTCATCCAGTTGAAGGGATTTTTCCCAAGATTTACCACAGAGATTATGAAGTCAAGGTACATGAATTTTTAAAAGATATTATCAACATTTTTTCACATTAAAAATCAACATATTATGCTGCATCTCATTCCCTTGAAGTTTAAATAAGGACTAGGAGTTTTCCCCACTCAAAAGAAGCCATCCTGCTCCTATGGTTGAACAGATCTGTTGCATCAATTTACCATGGACATCCACTTGATTTGGTTGAAATAACACTTATGAAGTAATAAATGTTTAGTTTAAGAGAAAGCTTAATGAACAAAGTTTATTACTTTCTGGAAAATCATTGAAATTGAAAGCCACATATATTTACATAAAGTATGTGGCATCTGAAAGAAATCCAAAGAATTTTGTTATTAATTTCCTGTGTTGTTTACATGTGTTAGAGCTATGTTTATTCCAGAAGAATCACTCACCAGGAGTGATAGAAATCAAAGTGCAAACTGGTTTATTTTTCTCAATAACTTATTAAGAACAGCAGCAGTTGGTCGTGTTAGATAGATGATATGCAACAGACACAGATATTTTTCATCAAATATATACACAATAAATGAGAAAATAAAGCAAAGAAATGTGCAGTCAAGTGAGTTTTTTATTAAATGAAATAAAATAAAAAATTAAATACCATTTTTGCAATCCTGAATTTTTTCTATTAATACTAAAAGGTATTGCATAAGTCGTCACAACACAATTTACAGCACAATATTTAGTGTATTTTCAATAACCAAATTCTTACACAATGAAGCACTAATCAAGACAATAGACACATCAAGTGTTTCATTATGCTTTCTTAAGAACATATGAATTAAAAAATCAGTATAAAATAGACAACAAATCAAAGACAGTAGAATTTATAAAGTCCTCTTTTAAAGGTGGAAAGAGACGTATTTTTATGACAAGTTGCGATATGTTAATTTCTCATTTTTCTTATTTGGCATGAAAATTTATCCTGCACATTTCTAAACCTCATACCATCTCCCCTTAATTTTGGCTTGACTGCAGAGAGCAGCTGGCTTTTTAAAACCAGCTATGAAGGAAGTCATTCATGTCCTTTCCTTAGCTCCCAGTCCTAACACCTCAGTCCTTAAGTCTGCAGAATCTTCCTCAAGGGCAGTTTTGCTATACACTAAATGCAACAGTGCAGGACTGGTCTGATCCACTTGTGGGCCTGGAACAAAAAAAAAAGAAAGATAATAAGGACTGTGTGGCTTTTCCAAGAGTGCATTGCATATTGTAAGCCTTAGAACCAGCACTTTCTTGTTTTAGTAAAGGCAGGTTGAATCCTTGAAGAATGGGTCTTCTAACACCAGATAAATAGGTTATATTTGTGTTTTATTGTGCAAAATGTGGAATCCCTCTTTTCTTCATCATCTGCCAAATGTTTCTGCATTTGGAGTTTGTCCTGCACCAGCTCAGATACTCTGACAATGTAAGGCTTGAGTCCTCACACCACCAGTGTAAGTGCAGCAATCCCCCAGCTGCCAAGGGGCTGGCAGGCGCTCCAGCGCAAGGGAGACACGGGGGGATGATGCACTCGCCCTCCCGGGAGAGCCTGCAAGCAGGGAGCTCTGCTGCCAGTGAGAAATAAGGGTTTCAGTCCTGCCTGGGCTGCACAAGCCCCAGCAAGGCTCCCGGCAGAGGAGCAGGGCTGCAGGTCCCAGGGGCTGGTGTGCCTGCTCGGAGCAGCGTCTGCGGCACCCTCTGCACAGGGAGCAGACTCGCAGCTCCCAGCCCTGATGCCCTGCAATCCCAGCTCTGCTGTGGGACGTTCAACACTCCCTTAATGAGGACTATGTGTGTGCATACATATGGATGTGTGTATATCTGTCTACACATACACACAATATAAATTAACTAAACATGTTACTAGGATACATCAGGAAAACCACATCCAAACAATGAGTCCAATATGGAAAAAGCTATTAAAAGATCCCAGCATTTTAGCTTGTTGTGTATAGGAATAAATACGATTACAGGATACCAATTTTGCATTTTGTTCCTTTCCCAATAGCATTTACAAGAGGTGTTGCCTTCTGGGGTTAAAGGAAAGATTGCAAATGAACAAAAGCAATTCTGCTTTGCAAATAATCTGATACTCGTAATTTAATTGCTCACCTCAAGAAAACCTGATGATGAGCTCCATGGTTAAAATTAAGAGTATCAGCCCTTTGTTAAATGTCCAAGATGCCTCAACAAGACCCTGAGCTCTGCCCATAAAGCTTTTAAAAGAAATGCAGGAAAGAAAAACTTTTGTGCTCAAGATCAGAATACCCTCACACAAGATCAGTACTGAAAGATGAAGATAAATACAATGTTTATAATCTCCTTTTCATCACAATTTTCATTTAGACTGACTAGTTAGCCTAAGTAATTTTACTCTTTCATCTTAAATACAAAGACCCTGATGCCTCCTGTACTACTTCACCCAAAATCTGCGCTCTGCACATAAAGCTGTGAAGACAGCAAATCAGCCAAGGAACCAGAACTGTGCAAGGCAGGTTTCTGTAGGAAAAAAGATCTGGGCAGTTAAAATAATTTTAAAAACAGAAAAATGTGTTGCAAATGTAGACTCTTAGCAGTAAGAGATACAGGCCTGTGACTTCCCTGGGCACCTGACCCTGCTCCCGTGCCTCAGGTGACATGCTGCTGTAAGAGCTGCCATATCCACTGCATTCGGGCTGGTAACGTGCAGTCTTTCTGGGGACACCAAACGTGCTGTCCCCAGACACTCTGGAGTGTTAGGGCACGTAATTAAGTGCTAATTTAAATGGCACTAGTCATGTAACTAAAAGTCTATGATTTTTTTTTCTAGTCATGATTTTCCACACTGGAATTCCTCTTGGAACTGACTTTGAAGTCAGTAACAAGCCTCCCATTGGGTTTAATGCAAACAGAATCAGCCCTCGCTGGAGTTTTTAGTGGAGCACAGAAAAACATTTTTCCTGTTAAAAGATTTTCCTATTAGTACAAACACATAAAAGACTTCTCAAAGTTATAGTGTTAAATATTTTAATGTCTTGCCAAACCTCATCAATTCTCATTGTTTAGCAAAAATGGCACTGACATTCTGAGTTGCTAGCTATGGCATTTTCTGCATATTAAGATCAATAATATGCTTCACAAGGAATAAAGGGTTGTCTAATGAAAAAAGTCTTTTAACAGTCAGGACAATTCCAACTGCTATGAATGATTATAAATTATGTGGTTATTTTTATGGGGGTGGGGTAGGGGGTGATTAAGGCTTTGGGCGCATGAACCATACTTCCCCCATTTTCTTTCCTTACCAGAAACTGCACTTCCCAAAAGCTCCCCTTATTATCAGCTATGTGAATTCTAGTTGCGATTGCCAGTGTAAGACACTAAGTTTTCAGTTTTAGCATCAACCCTGAGTTCTTAAAATATTTATTGGAATAAATGTCTTTGACAGGCTCTAGTGACAGAAGGAAGGATTTGTTTCAGAAGGAAGATTTAGTTTCAATTTGATTGCTTCAAAGATTTTGTTCAAATGTCTCAAAATTTGTGCTTTTTGGACCTTATGCTCTACTGCCTATTCAAGCAGCCTCAGCAGATATTAGGTGCATGGCTTTGGGTTCCTTCATCCAGAGCAATGCAGATGCACATTCAAAGGCACTCACCTGTGCTGAGTGTGCCCTGGCTCCACAAAGACTGTACATGAGGCCAGATTAAACTACAAGGAATGTTTTTCTCAAATGTTAAGGGCAACATGAGCTCTGAAGAAGGAACCTAGGGAGGATGAGGAGCCACGGTGAGCACACAGCAGCATCTGTGAGTGGCAGAGGAGATGGCTGCACAGAGCCTGCAGGATTTGTCCCCAGGGACAGGTGTCTGATGTGTGTGCACCCCCTGGGCACTCCAGCTGCAGTTAGCTCATGCCAATGATGCCTCCTTAGGTGGCATCCTGCTCTGGTGCTTTTGAGGACACACATTTCCAGCCACGTGGGCACAGTTACACACTGTCCTTACCCAGGACCAAAAAGTCCATCACCACTTTATGCAACCCAAAGAAAGCAGTCCAGTTTGGAAATTTGCCAAAGCATTGACTGATTCAGACTGACATATCAGAGGCTTAAAAAACTCCCTTCTTTTTTCCCTTGAGAACAAAATCTTCCACCACTTTCCTGCAAACATCTCAGCATTGCCTAGGTCTGTCAGGAATGTCTGCCCAGCTCAATGGCTTTTAGTCTTTTCTTGCGTTGGGGTGGTGGAAAATAAATCTTTCTAGTCAGAAACTGAAAAATACTTTTTTTATATATAGATATGAGGCTCTGGGACCTTATTCAGCTCCTTAGGAGGGTCAAACTTCTACTTCTCACTCTCTATAACAGTATGCTGATGTCTGGCTAGAAGCTGTTCTGGTGTTGCCACAGGAGAAGGGAAGAGGGACTGAATCATCAATCATGATATGGAGATTAGTGCAGTGCCAAGAGAAAGAAGACTGTTTCTCATCCCTGTCCTTTAGATGCCTGATATTATGTAAGCTACACACCACGGTTATGGGAAATGTGTCTGTGAATCCCCCAAAGCAGAGAGATGAAGATGGACACTGCCAGCTCCTTCAATACCTGCATGACTAACAGCCTGCTCTGAGAAGTGGGGCTGCTGGTGCCACCCTGTTTGTGAGAGCATGGATTACACTGTGCTGCCCTGCCACGCTCCTCCAGGGAGGAGGCACACCTTGTCTGTGAATCCTGATGGGATTAGGTGTGAGATACACACTTAGCCCTGTCAAAACCAAAAGGCTTCAGCACATGTGTGGAGCAGAACTTCAGGCATCTTAGTGGCTTCCCTGGTGCTGAGGGAGTTACTTGGTAAAGACATGATGATATGAAAAAGATAGTCTAAATTTAAACACCAGATTTCCACCCAATCCCCAGTGTTGCTCTGTTTGAGAGCTGGGCTCGTGTCCCAGTTAAGTAATAGGAGCTTCCTAGGTGTAGACGGTATGAAGGATTGCAGTGACTCTTTCTAAATGCTGTGTCTTGGAATCTCTGCAAAAACTTAGTTTTACTCCAGATTTGTTATGGCAATGAGAGATGAGCACACATAGGTACTCGTGCTACACATATGCAGCATTTATTGTAGTGCTCAGACTGCAGTATGTTGATTTATGCACACTAACAGGCTGCTCTTTTTTTTGTAACTTCTCAATATAACACAGTATGAATGAATGCAAAATTTTAGAAAATAAGTAGAAACAAATAGTCATTAAAATGTGTTACAAGTCCCCAGTTTCCTTCTAAATCAGAACTTTATTTAAATTGTTACCTAAAATATTTATAAGATCTTTTTGAATCCTCATGCAGAGCCAAATGGTCTTAATTCCATTTACCATCTCCTATCTGCTCTCCAAAAGTCCAGATCCATAAAATCCTTCTCCATTTCCCATTACAACCAATGTGAGATGGCTCCATGTCTATGATTCCACACCCTGGCAGATCACAGGACATGCCACATGCAGTCATTAAGCAGGGGCAAAGGAGCATCCATCAGCTTCTTGGACTTGAGGTAGAGGTATTTGCTGTGTTTGGCTGAACTAGATGTTGTCTGGAGGAATGTAGATGCAAAGAAAGTCAGATACTGATTGCAAGGGATGAGTTTGGAAGTGGACTTTGAGCTGACACCTAATTTGTACAAGAAAATAGCAGGAGATGAGTTAAATCTGCAGAGGCCCGAAAAGATAATTAAAACCACCCTTGAATTACAATGGCTACTAATTTGCTGCAAGTCATTGTATCCTCACGGAGGAAAAAAGGGAAACTGGCAGCTCCCCGGACCACTTTGAGAAGCTGTATGTATGCTGTTGGTATTCACAGCCCATCTCTACAGGTCCCTGCTGCTCCTTTGTGGTGCCGTGCTGGGGAGCCAGGTCTGATAGGGCAGAAAAACGCCAGGAAACACTTTTTGACAGGAAAGTCCTGCGAGCTCCCATGTGCGCTGCACATTGTCTGCGCCGTGCCTTTGATGTCGGGCCTGGCTCGTGGGAAGGCGTGAGGCCAGACCCGCATTCCGCCCGGGAGTGCCAGCCCCGCACAACCATCGCACTGACAGACGGCACCGCGCAGCCCAGGTGAGGATCCCACCGCTGCCAGCACACAAGGCAGCCTTTTACGGTTTTTCCTTCCTTTTTCTTACCTATTTTTCCCTCTTCCTTTTTTCTCTTTTATTTTTATTTCACTTTTAATTTTTTTCTTTCTTCCATCATTTTTCTATTTTTCTATTTTTCCCTTCTTGTTTTTCTTTTTCTTCTATTTTTCCTTCCTTTTTTTTTTCTTTTTTTGTTTGTTTGTTTCTGAAGTGAAGCTTTTTTTCTTCTTCTTTTTTTTTTTCCTTTCACTAATGACTAGGAGTTTCTCCCTGCTGTGTTTCTCTCTGCAAATGCGGTTTTTTCCTCCCCGAATGAAGCACCGTCTCTAATTGTGGTCTTCCCAGTAGGCGCAGGCCAGAGCGTGCCCCGGGCGCTGTCCCGCAGAGGGATCGTGCCCTGCGGGAATCCGGCCTGGCTGCTCATACCTGGCCTGGAAAGCACTCCCCACCTTTCCGCAATCCCCACTTTCCTGCGGAGAGGAAGCGCTGCTCAACAGCTCTGAGCTTCCCTGCCTGCAGGGCTCGGCAGCTCCCTCTGCCTTGCTCTGCTTCCACGCTCGGCTCTCCGTGCAAGACACCGACGGCAAAATACTAATAATCAAAGCGCTGAGAGATCCTCTCCTCTCCTCTCCTCTCCTCTCCTCTCCTCTCCTCTCCTCTCCTCTCCTCTCCTCTCCTCTCCTCTCCTCTCCTCTCCTCTCCTCTCCTCTCCTCTCCTCTCCTCTCCTCTCCTCTCTCTCCTCCTCTCCTCTCCTCTCCTCTCCTTCCTCTCCTCTCCTCTCCTCTCCTCTCTCTCCTCTCTCTCCTCTCCTCTCCTCTCTCCTCTCCTCTCCTCTCCTCTCCTCTCCTCTCCTCTCCTCTCCTCTCATTATTTTTGTCCTTTCTTTTAACTAAGAATCAGGTCTGAAATTATTGTTTTGATGTGTTGCACGGTGACTTCGTACAAGATTATTAAAGGAGGGGCGGATTTATCCATAATTTTTGTACACCACAACGTACAGTTATATGAGAAAAGGAAAAAATCGGCAATTCCTTATTATTTTATAACGAGGTTTTTGAAAGCTCTGAACTGTGCCTAGCGGATTTTGGAAACGAATTTAAGGCAATTGAGTAAGTTTTGCAAAAAGAACACGAAGGAAAACCACTCTCGCCTCTCCGCAGTGCACCGAGGAGAGATCTCATCCTGTTTGCCTACTGTCAGCTGGGAGCTCTCTCCTTCAAACAATTTTTATTTTTTCTTGAGGCCTGAAGGGGGGTGTTTGGTGTCTGCTCGTAACTCCAGGCACCCCTTGCACCCTCTGATAAATGAGATAGCTTTCTGCCGGGAAGCGCCGGAGGAGACACCGTTCTGCCTCTCCAACAAGGCACTCGTGTCTCGCTGCCCCACCTCGCCCGAGCAGGGACAGCGCCAGGGAAATCCTGTCCTTTCCCACGGGATCAGGGGCGGGGGGCGAGCCACAGCTCAGCCCTGGGAGGGGGAGCCGGGCAGATCCCCCCGCGAGATCCACATCCAGAGGACACACTTATCCCACCCCGTCCAAAGGACACTCTTATCCCACCCCATCCAAAGGACACTCTTATCACACCCTATCCAAAGGACTCTTATCACACCCCATCACACCGCAGCGCATGTCCCATCCTGCCCTATCAGCAAACCGGAACATTTCAGTAAAGCTCCCACCTGCATTTATGCATGCATGTTGATATGTGGTTACATGTATGTCGCATATTTGTGTATAATTTTATATTTGTAATATGTAAAGTATGTATTTAAAAAGTCCTCACTTTGTGTTGCTTGTAGATCTGCAAGTTTATGAAACAAATGAAGGAAAATTACGGGATTAACTCACTATTCTTTAAAAAGGTAACTGGAACAATCTAATATATATTCGACTGTAATAATTTTTCATTCATTAATGGTGCGTGTGCGTGTAGGCACAGGCGGGGAGGAGCCGCTCCGCCCAGGGAAGCCCCTGGGGCAGGGGTGGGAAGCGGGATGCGTGTGATCCCCCCGCTGCTGCTCGGGTGGCCGCGGTATTCGGCTTCAAACACGAATTCTGCTCCTTCCCACCCTGCCTGCGCCCCTGCAGTGATCGCGGCAGCACGCTGCCCTCCCGGCTCCCGGCAAGGGGAGCAGGAAAGCTGTGGGGGGCACAGGGAATTCTGCATCCCGCCGGTGCCCCCTGCCCCGCACAGGCAGCCAGCGGGACAGCTCCCCGCGGGTCACAGCGGCTGGCCCCGGTGACAGTGTGCGGTGTCCGCCGCTGCCGAGCTCGGCTCCCCATGCTCTCAACCTGGTCTGCAAAGAGGATCCCTTCCCTGCAGGTCCCCCTAGCTCTCGGCTGGGGGCTCCATGTGCCAGTGGAATAAATGGTAGCATCGAGATTAAATGCCCTCATCCTAGGGGTGGGCACGGTTCACACCTATCCCCGGCTCTGGCTAGCAGCTGGCCGCCAGGAGAGACCCTTGGTGGTCACACCTGGGCGGCGAGGGTGTCTGCATGGCTTGTGTGGCAACCCCCAGAGCAGGTCCCTCCGATGCGACAGGACTTAGAGGCCTGAGGGCCGTGAGGGAGGAGGTGGCCCTATCCTACACGGACATCCGCCCTGCCGAGATGGCCGACGAGGAGTGTTTGGGTCGGGCTGGGTGGACACGGGGAGGCACCGAGAGCAGGAACCAGTGGGCCATGGGGGAGAGCCAGGAGAGGCGGGAGAGCAGCCACTTTGCGAGCACAGCCCTTCAGATGTAACCCGGGTGAGGCTCCTCCGGCCCCAGGAACGCGGGGAGAGGCTGCAACCGGCCAGGACCTGCCTGGAGGGTTGTGCGTATCCCGGGCAGGGACAGGGCCGGGGAAATCGCGTCCCCCGCTGGGAATCAGCCTTTGCCTCGGGAGCTGTCCTGGCACTGCACCCGCAGTTTCTCCCCTTGCGGAACACTCCGCAGCCAGCCCGCAGGGCAGTTTCCGACGGTGAGGGGAAAAGCTCAATCAGGGCTGCAGGGGTGTCCCGCCAAGTGCGCATTACTCATGGATTTCCCTTTCCCGCCACAAGAATTTAACGATTTTTGAACGGAGAGCAAACGCGAAGCTGAGGGATGCTGCTAAGCTTACAAGGCTGAGTGCTCGCCAGGGGCTGGGGATGAAATAGCTAAAGGTGCATCCCTCTCACCTGATGCCCACGGACCTGGTGTCCCAACCTTCCCAGCGCTATTGCAAATTAAAGGCTGATTACGAGCTGAGGGATGCAAGAAGAGGCACATCGCTGTGCCTGGAGGGCTGGAGGGGAGCACGGCAACTCTGCACCCCAGAGATGCTCTCACTTTATGCCGGGGCCAAGTCCTTTGTTTTGTGAAGACAGACACGCAGGACAAATCCCTTCAGGCTCCGAAGGGCAGCCTACATGTCCCACTGCTTGGAAAGCTGGCACAGCTGGCCTGACCGCTGAACCTTGCAGAGTTAGGTTTGCTGGGTGAATTTTGTGCTCCTCGGAGACCAGTGCTCTTGCTGTGGGCTCGGGAGACCCCGGCAGAGTGGCTTTCCTGGGGACGGTGTTTGCACGTTTGGAAAGGAGTGGCAAGAAATCTGACTTGGCATTTTCCAGCCATGACTTCAGCAGGAAAATAGGACTGGAAATGCTCCCCCTGAGCGGCTCTTTCCTGCGGCGCGCGTTCGGTTATCGCATGGTCCCTGTGAGCTCGGGGAAAAAGCGGCCCTGTCCCTGCCTTGGCTTTGGGGGTGATTGGAGGGGCTGGGCGAGGTCAGCGACCTCCGGAGCGGGGCTGGAGGGAGCGGCTGCTACCTCGGGGGCACCCCCTGCCCACTGTGAAGGGCGGCGGTTGAAAGGTGCGAGGCTAAACCAAACCCGAAAACCAGCCCCCATTAAAAAAAAAAAAAAATTAAATTAAATAAAATCCGCCAGCTACAGGTAAGATCCATTCTGGTTTTGACACACACAGCCTCCCTCCCTTCCCCCGCGGCAGCCCCGTGTGGCTTTCCTGCCGCCCGGAGGTGCTGGTTGCAGAGTCCAGGCCGCATAGTTGACCCCAGCCAGCTCTCCACGCCGAGACTGGCATCTGAAATATTACCCGGGGAGCTGCAGCGGCTCCGGCAGCATCGCCCCGCTCTTCCCCAAAAGGGATCCGGGGAATCCCTCCCCTCCCTGCCCGCCGAAGCCCTTTCACAGAAACTCAGCGGGATGTGTTAGCCTAAGTACGAAGCATCCGAGGAATTTCCAGCGGGGAAAGGGCCCTTTCGGCGGGCGGGCGGCGCTCCCCGCCCTGCGGCCCGTCCTGCCCGGGGCCGGGGGCCGCCAGGAGCAGCCCCTGCCGGGGCCGTACCTTCAGGCATGGAAGCGTTTAGCGGTTTCGGCGGTATTAACTCCTAACAGGGTGTGAAAAGTATTGGGGATTGAGAAAGCTGTGGGAAAGTGGATTCTTTCCAAGTCAGGCGAGCTGGAGCTTTCCTCTGCTCTACTGGCGGACACCTTGCGCTGCTCCTGCGGCAGGGCCCCCGAGGAGCAGCCCCTTCCCACGGCTGGGAGCCAGACAGCCCGGCAGGTGCCATGCCCCTCGCAGCTTCACCGTGAGCTTTTATAGGTGGGAAACACGGCATCGCGTTGGCCACCAGCCTGCCCACCCCTGTCACCCTGCCAGCGCCATGGGCGCGGGAGATGCCGCTCGGTGGCAGCTCCAAGCAAGGTCTTCCCGTCTTCTTTCCCTGCGGGAGCGGAGGCTGGGCCTTGCTCTGCTCCAGCCCCGCGGCCCCAGCCCCGGCGTTCTTTCATCCCAGCCCAGCGCCGCAAGCGGCTCAGCGGCCAAGGCACCGCCGGGATCGCAGGGACACCCGCACAAAGGGACTCTTCTCCCAACAACTTCTTTATACCGGTTTTTACCCCCCTTCTAAATTTTTCACCAGTACGTCCGGGTTATTTTAAAGCGTGACGGGTCTGGAAAATAACCACGGCACAAATATTCCAGACCTGTTCAAACTGAAGCAGCCGCTAGCACTTGCTCTAATTAAAGCGGATATTCACACCACCAGCCCGGCCTCCCGAAGGAGCATTACAACGTGCAACCTGTGTCCGCTTTCAAATTCTATCTTCTCGCGGGGGGGAGATCGGGAGGAAATTTGAAAAAAATCTTAAACCTCGGGTCTAAAAAAATAAGTATAATAAAGATGATGCTAATAATGAAAATGATTATTCTAACGATATTGATGATGATGGAGGAAAAATAATAATAATAATAATAATAATAATAATAATAATAATAATAATAATAATGGTTGGTTTCTCCTGGCCATAGAAGACAGCGGATGGCCAAGAGTTAGCTCCTGCTAACCTGCGCTCTCCCTGACCGTGCTGCCCCGGGGAGAGAAGGCAGCAGCTGCAGGCTCCGGCGCTGCCGCCCTGCCCTCCTGCTCGCTCAGGGCGGGTCCCGGCGGTGGTACCCAGAGCGGGGCGGTGAAAGCCCCGCCAGGAAGGACCCTCCAAGGGCTCCCAGGGAGGGAGAGATCCGGGGCGAGCCCCTGGAGGGGAACCGAGCCTCGCGTCGCTTACCTGGCTTAGGCAAAAGACACAGCGAGAAAAACCCTTCTCTGGGAAAAAAAATAAGTACAAATCTTCCCCGAGCACTCCCGGTGATGCGCTTGGCCAGCGGAAGGGAAAGGCACCGGCCGCGGCTGCTCCGCCGAGCAGGGCGGGAGCGGCCGCAGCGTCTGGCTCACTCAGCGGTTCCGAGAAACGCCGAGATAAAATGACAGGCTCTTTCTGTGGAGAAATCAATTTCTAAGCATCAGAGAGGGGTTTTAAACAAATAAACTTAAAAAAAAAAAAAAAGCCCCCCTCCGACCTGTGATTGAGAGACAGTTAAAAATAATTGCCCCTGTTAAGAGACAGGAGACCAGGTTACAGGGAAAACTACCTTCTTTCAAAGCCCGCTAATGGCCATACGATTCATTAGGTTACTTAATCCTAATAACCTTGCTAGCATCAGTCCCGGTGACCCAGCCCATTAAGCACCACCAGCGAAACCCTATAAAACAGGCAAGGGGAATGTCCAACATCTGAGCACATTTATTAGCATTATGTTCCTGAGATAACATGCCCCCGGCTCCCCTGCATGCTGCTGCGGGCAGGCTGGGGAGAGAGGAAGCTCTGTTTTCGGGAGGGCTGAGCGCAGGAGCAGCGCTCCGTGGGGCGGGTGGCTGGTCCCACCGTCACTGTCATCCACGGGCTCCCGTTCTCTCTGCTTTCCTCCCCCGGCCCTGTCTCTCCAGCCAAACAATAGCTACATTTGTGGCTAGCGTTTTTTCCTCCTGATTAAACCCAGGCCAACCAATGGCAGCCAGAACGAAACAAAACGCAGAGAGCAACATTTCGATCATAAACGGGAGTTAACAACTCAAAAAAAAAAAAAAAAAAAAGGGGTGGGGGTGAGAGACAACGAGTCTCCCGTACACCTAAACGTGCTGGTGAGTCAATGCCGTATCACCCTCCGTGAAGGAGTCGGCTGAGGGGGAGAGAGGGAAACGAGAACTGAGGGAAGCAGCAAGGCCGGCTCCTCCCGTGCCTTCCAGAGCTGCAGACAAACCGGACGCCTCCCCGGCATCTCCCTGCCAGGGTGAGGTCTCTGTAATTTACGACACGCGAGTTGTGACGGCATTTGCCGCTGCTCGGACCGCGGCTGCTCAGGGCAGGCACATGCGAGCGATTAGAGGAGCGAAGGGCTCTCTCCAGCCGGGAGGCACTCTCCCAGGGCGGTGTCACCCCCTGCCCCGGGCCCTCTCCGGGCAGGCAGATCCGCTCCGCTCCCTCTTTGGGCACTGCCAGCGGCCGGCGTGAAACCCTCCCAGGATCCGCAGAGGAGCAAACCATCTTCAGACTGACTCCCTACAAACTCCCTACCAACACTGTATTTTTCCTTTCCATCGCTGAAGAAGAACGTGCCCAGAGGCGGCGTTAGAGGTGCCGGCCGGGTATCAAGGGCTGCAGGCGGACGGCGGTGCCAGGCTCCCGCCGCTGGCCAGCCGGGCAGCCGGGAAGGGGCGGCTGCAGGAGCCCAAGGTGATCGGCAGCGTTCAGCCTCCACGCAGAGCTGACGTGACCCCTCGCTATTTTCGCAGTAGTTTTAACACGCTGGGAGAGGCGAAAGCAAGAAAAGCTGCGGGAGGGCACGGCTGGCCCTGCCTAGCTGCCCATTCCCGGTGCTGCAGAGGGTTTGCCGGTGACGAACCCTGCGGGCTGCTCCTGCAAGCCCTCCTGCCCGGGAGAAGTGACCGCCGCCTTCGCCGGGGTGCGGGGCACGGACGGCTGCTTGCTGGGGCAAGGAGCGCCCTGAGCCCAGTCCCACACCTCCGCGACCGACCTCAGCCATCCTGCTCTTAAACGCTTGGCCTCTTTTTTAAAATTTGCTTGTTCTTCCTCAAGGGCTATTTTAAGCCATAAAATGTTGGTCTGGCTTGGAACCTGTCATAACAGGAGCCTGCTTTATTTATTGGGTTATTTATTTCTTTTACCGGCAACAATATCCCGAACACAGGCCGGTTGAAAGAAGGAGTTTGCAAAAACAAGGGGGAAAATAGGGCGTGACAGAGGGGAGCAGTAAGAGAGAGAGGAGAGAAGGGAGGGAAGAGAGGGAGAGAGCAAGACAGAGAAAAAGCAAGAGATAAAGAGGGGAATTTAGAAGAAGAAGAGAAGCAAAAAGTGGAAAAAAGAAAGAAAGAAAAGCAATGAGAAAGAGAGAAAGAAGAGAAAGAAGAGAAAGAAAGAAAGAAGGAAAGAAGGAAAGAAGAAAGAAGAGAAAGAAGAAGAAAGAAGAAAGAAAGAAAGAAAAGAGAGAGAAAGAAAGAAAGAAAAGAAAGAGAAAGAAGAAAGAAGAAAGAAAGAAGAGAAAGAGAAAGAAAGAAGAAAGAAAGAAAGAAGAAAGAGAAGAAAGAAAGAAGAAAGAAAGAAAGAAGAAGAAAGAGAAGAGAAAGAAGAAAGAAAGAAGAGAGAAAGAAGAAGAAGAAAGAAAAGAAAGAAAGAAAGAAAGAAAGAGAGAAAGAAGAAAGAGAAAGAAGAGAGAAAGAAAGAAAGAAGAAAGAAAGAAAGAAAGAAAGAAGAAAGAAAGAAAGAAAGAAAAGAAAGAAAGAAAGAAAGAAAGAAAGAAAGAAAGAAAGAAAGAAAAGAAAGAAAGAAAAAGAAAGAAAGAAAGAAAGAGAAACACAGATGCAGCTAGTCAAAAAAAAAAAGAAGCCCGAAGTAAATTGGATTAAAATATATAAATTAAAAAATGGGAATCAAAACAAAAGAAAGAAAGAGAGAAAGAGAGAAAGAAAGAAAGAAAGAAAGAAAGAAAGAAAGAAAGAAAGAAAGAAAGAAAGAAAGAAAGAAATCCACAGATGCCAGCTTTTCAAAATTAAAACAAGAAGCCCCGAAGTATTCATTTTGGTATTAATATTATTTAACATTAAAAACTCCGGGAACTTCAAACAAACGTCTTGCAGGGAAAAGAAAGAGAAAAGAACTATTCTCTGGAAACCATTTGTTCACAGCTCGAACTGTGCCGTTTTGGCTTAGAAACAAAACTCGAGACGCCCAACCCTATCCCTCCTCCCCCCCAGCATATATCTTTTCAGCACACATTTTAAAATAAATATCCTTATGAGCCTTTCCAAAATGCCTCCTTGTTATGAATTGATAGGATACAACATACGCCAGCTGTGTGCCTGGGAGTTGGGATTTAGCCCTTTAAATGCCAGGACAGCATCTGGGGGGGAAAGAATTAGGGCGGCTTCGCCCCCTCGGCTGGGTGCCTCCGGAGCTGAGGGGGGCTCTGCGGGCACGCCGGGAGCAGCAGCCGCCACCGGGGCTCTGGGTGCGGACAGCCCGGGAGGGAGCCCCCAAACAGGCAAAGGGGAAAATGGTGCTTTCTCTGACTCTCCCTGCAAGCTCTTTCAATTTTACCGTGCTTTTCGTCCTACATACTGCAACATACTCAGTACCTAGTTTGCATAGAATGTTAATAAAATAGCGGAAAGGTTGTCAGGGATCTCCTCGGAGGCGTCCGGCTTGGGAAACGGGCCGAACAGGCGCGTTTTTCGTCCCAACACAAAATTAATTCAACCTCGAAGGTATTTTCGTGGACGTTTACTTAATAAAGTTTTCCTGTAGCTATTTTTTCCCAGAAGAGTGCTTATCATTAAAAAAAAAAAAGTCTCAGGAAGAATTTACAGTGTGATCTTCTGTTTTGGGGCTTGCAACAGGTGTCAGAGCACTCTTCGGGGAGAAGGAAATATATTTATTTATATGCATCAATCTACATATATATGTATACACACGCACACGTGTGTGTAGATCATTAAATAAAATGACCGCTTTTCTTTAAACAAAACAAAACAAAAAAAAAAGCAAAAGAAAAATGTTACCATTTTAAACACCTTCTATGCTTATACATCTTACACTCAAAATATATTATATGATCTTATCATGTTTCAATCTCTATTTTCTTGTCGATTTTAATGAGATGCTGTAGTGGGAAGTATCGCCGCCCATCTTTAATAAGATGTACACTTTTAGTCTTATGTTTGGGTACGTCTTCTTAGGGTTGGACAAGTAAAAAATACCTTTGTTTTCAGAAATAGGAAAGGCACTGGAATAATGGCATTGCGAATGACGAAAGACTATGGACATATATTACCATTATAGGCCATCACAATTTAAAAAGTGTGATGAAGCACATGTTTGAGGTGATCTACCTCTGGAAGATGAGTTACAGTTAGTTACTGTCTCTTCTCGCCTCCCTGTGTCCAGCACGATATTACCTCCTCTCCGCCAAGAGCGGGGAGAAAAATTAATTTTAAAAAACCCTGAACTCGTTGTCCTTGGGGGAGCACAATTCTAACAGCTGTTTTACAGAGGAGGAGCCAGTGACCAAACAAACCCTGAGGAGTGAGCCCTTAACCCAAGGTGATGCACAGCTTTTTAATCCAAGCTCTCACATACATGTTTATGTCCACACATCCCTACAGCTATTGCCTAATGCACCAGCAGTGCCTTACTCTGGGAGAGGGAGAGTGCGTACCAAATCCTCACAGATCCAGTGATTTGAGGTTGCCGCTTGTTTTGGGGAAGCTTAAAACCCTTGTGTGGGGATAATTTTTCCATTCCTTTAGCACCGCCCGCTCGGCAGGGCAGACGCCGCCGCGCCAGGTACGGGCAGGGCAGAGGGAAGGGGCTCGGAGGCGGGCAGTCCCCGGTGGGCAGCCCCGGCATCCCCGGCCAGCGCCTCCTCCCGCCCGCGGATGCGCGTGGGATGTGCCCGAGGGACCCCGCCAGGGCACCGTCCGGCATTCCCGGTGCAGGGAAGGGGAGCTCCCGCCTGCAGGAACCGGCGCTCCAAACCACGGGCTCGTCTCTCCTCCCTTGTACCCCCTGCGCTCGCACCGCAGCCAAGCCAGAACCGCTTTCCTAAGAGCAAACTGCTTCTGCAGAGCCCTCTAAATGCCAGCCCGGGATCAGCGCACACGAGGATGCCGTACGGAGGGTGCCAAGGCAGCCCCGGCCCGGAGATCCCGGCGGATCCATGGAGGGAGAGCAGGGCAGTACTGGAAGCCCTCGCAGCTGACGGCTCAGCGCAGTGCCCACGGCAGGAGGGGCTCGGGCACAGACAGCGGGTCCCAGCCCCGGGGCTGCTGCCCGCGCCCACCGCACAGCCCCAGCCAGGGCGGCAGAGCAGCTCCGGCCACGGAGACAGAGCCCTTTTTTTGTTGTTGTTATTGTTTTTTTCTTTTACTTTTTTTGAAAATTCCCCGGAAAGTGCGGAATTCACACGCAGGACACGGCAGCAGGGGGGAGAGAGGGTTCCCTGCCCTTGCGCTGCCCGAGCCCTCCTGCACCTCCCCGAGGATGGGTGAGCTTCGTGCCCCTGTCGCGCTTGGAAACTCAGGCCATCCTGCCAACGACGTGTTGCCTAAATAAAGATAAAACGCGCTAT
The DNA here is from genome assembly GCF_028769735.1 of Zonotrichia leucophrys gambelii. Lineage (NCBI taxonomy): Eukaryota > Metazoa > Chordata > Aves > Passeriformes > Passerellidae > Zonotrichia > Zonotrichia leucophrys. Next base: position 17,758,938 of record NC_088173.1, on the reverse strand, counting down.
GCATCACAGGCTCTCCCGGTTGTTCTCAATGACTTGTCGATTCCTCCCCCCTCCCCATCCATCCCCCTACCCCCCCGGCACACGTGCAATGATAGAAAATGGTTTTAAACGGCGAAGGGTCACGTAGAGCCATCCTGATCGTTTAGCAAAAATAACAGAGCTATTATAGAGCCGATGGAAGGAGCCAGGGAGTTCACTCACACGTGCTTCAGTGCTGTGCCTCGACTGAACGCACACACATAGGCAAATGTATGTGTGTGTGTGTGTGTATATATATTTATATACATATATTTACATGCATACACACATATATATATTTGTATATATATTTTTTACAGGGGCACCGTCCCATGTGACGCTCAGGACTCTCTCATTAGGCCGTAAATACGCTCACAGATGACGGTGAGCGCTCCTGTCGAGATGGGAGGAGGGGACGCGGGAGGGTTGCTTGTGTCTTTGGGATGGAAACGCACGTAAAGCCTTTTATGAGAGCTCGGGAGACAGCAGTCGCTCACTAACCTACTTTTCTCTCTCTGTCTTTTTTTTTTTTTTTTTCATCTCTATTGACGAAAACTGGAAATAATTAAATTCTTTAAAGGTTTACTTTTGAAACCGTCGCTGGAGTAAACTATGATTCAGGTGTAAATAATTACCAAAGTCATGAAAGCAGCAACTGCTACATGTGGTTTATTCATTGCTTGCCTTTTTTTCTTTTTGGTTCTTTTTTTTCAGTCGTTTGATCATTTTCATCCCTAACTGTCTGCCAAATTCACATATTTGTAATTTACTAAACTTTATCGTTCCTACCAGGATAGGGATGTTGTACATTAGTTTCCAGACCCGTCCTGCCCTGCCCCGGTGAAGAAGCCTGGCTGGATGCTCCTCAAGAAGGGATAACGCTACTACCCCGGTTTTAGAACCGAATAAAAGATGCTTCCCCTAAACGCTACCAGACCCACTCGATTTTAGGCTCCCGAGAAGGGATGAATTATTAAAGGAAAGAAATTGTTTAAACACAATAGCTACTTGGCTAAATGAAAGCAACCCCTGGGGCAAGACTAGCAGGGTTTGGCCAGAGAGCACAATAATATTAAATATCCGTTAAACGAAAATCTTAGAGAAATAGGACAGACTTGGACGTATAATACACGGCATATAAACAAAAGACCAGGATTTACTTCATGCCTGTTTTCTTCAGCCTGCTCCTACTTTTTTTTCCTTTTGCCTACACTACAACTTCAACCCATTTGACTCTTCAAAAAAGTCATGGTGGAGAAAAGGCAGGAAAGGGACTTTTTTTTGTCTTGCCCGTGTCTTATTTTAAGAAGTAAATTTTGCATAGTAACCCACCACTTGAACATGTTCTGGTGTTGTAAAAGTGTTTTTTATCAGGCTGTAAATTACTGCCACTCTGACAGAGCAGCCGGAAATGTAAATCACACCGTAGAACTGCAGTTATGAAAAAGTTTGTTCCCTTTTCCATGTCCCAGGAAGATCTCGGGGCTGCTGGATTGGGAAGGGAGAGGAAAGACTTGTTTACTATTTTCCTTCTTCACCAAACTGTTGGCTCCACGGTGCCTGGGACTTTGATGAGAAAGAATGGACAATGTGCAGAGTCCCTTGCTATGACACCCAGGCCACCGCCACTTGGGAGGTCCTTTGGCCTAATGCAGCCACAGCTAACTGCTCCCAACAGGAGGCTCTGTGGATCAGGCAGGGTCACAATTATACTGCTGCTAAAGGCAAGAGCTGCCTTAAAAAAAAAAAAAAGACAAAAGGGAAGGGGGGTGGGGGGGGAGGGTGTGTGAGAGCAGTTGAATTAAAGCCTTTCAATTCATTTGGGGAAGGAAGGACCGAGAGAGGAGTTAGTTGGAACCGTTTCCAACAGGCACGAACGAATTGAGGTTGCTTCCATCCAGAGGGAAATTAGGGGGAATGAGGTCCGGGGCCCTCCTCAAGGGGTTACTCCGACCCCGGGGCTGCCACACAAAATCGTCCATCGGGAGCAGCGCGCCTTCCCCGTGATCCTGAGAAGGGTTTTGGGGGCTCCCTCACGGACAGGAGTTCTCCCTGGTGCCGTACATTGCACGGGCATGGCCTCTCTAAGGCAGGGAGGAGAGAGCTACACAACCACGGTCCACAACGAGCGCTCAAGCACTGACCCATTTGCACGGAGGGGGCGAAGAACTCCAGCAGACGCTACAGCCTATTGCCTCTGATTTGGGCACTCGGGTGACATCAATATTTTATGGCAGTGGGAGAACAGGAATATTGCAATTCATTATAAGTCTCGGAGAGACAGAGCTGTTAAAACACGAGCCTCTTGCATTTAAGAGGTGAATAAAAGCGGGGAGGAGGGAAGAGGGGGGGATGTCCCCTCCGCCGCTTACCGGGACATCGGCTGCCGGCCCCTGTGGACTCGCAGCTGGCCCGTCCTCCTGGCTCCTGGCAAGCCGCCGGGGGGTGCTCCCAGCGCCCGCCGGGCAGCTTCCCCCACTCCTCTGGCTCTTCCTCCGGTCCCCCGTTCAGAGTCCCCAGAGTCAACCCGGCAGCCCGAGTCCCGCCGGGCCCCGGCTGCTGGTGGGACATGGTCAGGGGTCTGCCTTGTCCCCCCGTCCCCACCCCATCCCCGCCGCTGGGACACGGGGACACCTCAGCCACCCCGCTTCGGGAAACTCCTTTCAGGCAGCGAGATCCGACCGGGGGAGGAGGGACCGGCCCCGGGATCGCCTCGGCCGCCGGCCCCGCTCCCGCCGCCCCCGCTTACCTGCACGGCGGTCCCCGGGCTCGGCGACGGGCTCCCAGCAGGACGGGGATGAGAGGGGACCCCTCAGCCCCCCGGGCGCACAAGGGCCCGGTCATGGCCCCCCGCGCACCCCAGAGAGATCCGGCGGGAGGAAGAGAGAGGGAGGAGAGAGGAAAAGCCTTTTTTCCCCCCTTTCTCTCCCCGTTTGAGCCGAAGTGACCCGCAGTATCTGGAGAAGGTTTTTGAAGACGTTTGGGAGGGAGGGAGAGAGTTTTCTGCTGAGAAACTCAATCTGCCATACAGTAGCGACGGCATCTGGGATCTGTCACTGCTGACAGCACCACAGGGCACAGACATGATCTTCCGCACAACACTGCAACTCCCCAAAATACCCTCCTCGCTCCCAAGGTATCTGCCGGGTTGCATCACGCTCCTTTGCCAAAAGGGGGAAAGCAGCCTGAGCCCCCGCAAACAAATACACCGAGGGGAAGGCGAGAGAGAGCAACCCTGTCTCCCCCTTCCTCTTCGCCGTGCTGAGCGCTCGGCCGCCGAGGACGCAAGGCGAGAGACGCTGTCACGCTCGGAGGGCGCAAAGGCCATAAATGCCGGCTCTCGCGACGCTAGATTCCCGGGAATGACTTTAATGAATAATTTCGGAGACAGTTACGGCTTTAGGTAATTACTGCGCGGCTCTATGAAAACCAGATTCGGGAGCGGGGCAGTCAAGGCCGGGCCGTGCGCTTCGGCTGGCCGCTGCCAGAGCGCTCCAGACGCCACCTCCCTCCCTCCCTCCGTCCCCCATGGCCTCCCGAGCCCCGGGCGGCCCCGGCCCCCGCACCCCCCGGCCCCGGGTCCTGCTGCGGGCAACGCTGCCAGCAACGCTGCCAAGGCTGCAGGCTTGTGCGGGGAGCGCCTAATTATATTTATTTATTTTTTTTAATCTCTTCCGCCTCCTGTATTTTCTGGCAGGACATTTCATTGTCTTTTAGGCCAGTTTTAGAAAGCTCCTCTGGGTTTGCACATGTATTTATCTTTTTTAAGAAGTTCATTATAAGCAGCTGTTGCAGCCTATAGCCACATACGGCATGCGAATAGAGACCCCTATAGGAGAGTCGGCCTCTCTATTACCCCCACATGTTCGCTCAATAGACGGGAGACCGGCGAAACCATCCTACTGCTCCGCATTAAAATCGAATTGTACATTTTTCTACCGAGTCCTTTGGGCAACGGAGGGGCTTGTTTCTGCTTTGAACAGGCTCCACGGTTAGCAGCGGAAGGGCTCGGGGATGCGGGCCCGCTGATCCCCATTGTTCCGCTCACACACTGCTGCTGTTCCCAGAAGGCCGCTCCGGGGCAGCCGCCCCTGGCCCGGGCAGGATCCGCACGGCCTCTCTCGGCACGGAGACGGCTCCTGCCTCGGGACAGGGATCTGACTCCCCGGGGAGAGGTGCCGGGACCACAGACCCAGCCCCGCCGCAGAGCCGCCACCAGTCAGAGGTCTCCCACAGAGGGAGAAATAGGATTTTGCTGTGGTTTTATTTTTGTTTGTTTGGGTTTTTGTTTTGATTTTGGGGTTTATTTTGTTATAATTTTTTATTTGTTTTGTTTTTTTCCCTTTACTTCAACAGCATTTTAAAAATTCACTTACTCCCGCCCGACTCCCTGGGCCGGTGGCTGTGGTGGGAAGCCGAGCCCACAGCATACCGTTTGCACTGATTCAGAAAGGAAATGTTCCTTTTCCTTTCGAGATTACAGATAGACACAGAGGAGCGTTGCGGTATCTTAGGGGGTTTATTTTATTTTATTCTGCTGGAACAAAGAAATGGAAGTATTTTAAAATTTATTTTTAGGGTCACATGGGGCTTTGTTTTTCTTTTCTCCCTCCTCCTGGCAAGCGTGTTTTACCGCGAGAATTTAATCCTTCAGATAAATTGTCTAGCATTATCTTTTTCCTCTGGAGACGAGATCAACTGCTTTCTCATCCACCCCCTCGCCCGTCCTTCCTGCTAGTAGCACTGATTGTGATGTACAGCTGGACAAGTGTCAGCCGTCCAAGACTGCCGACAGCCAATGGAAGCTTAAGTTGTATTTATTCAGTTATTATTTTTTTTAATCTTCTCCGGGGTAAAAAATAGAGTGATACGAAACATTAAAAAAAAAATCGTAAAATAAAATGTTTGTCAAAATAAGCTCATCGAACGTGGTTTTATGTCCCGCTGAGCCAAGGCTGGCTGTTCAGCGTGACCGTCAGCCAGCCCCCGCTCCCAATTAGAGGCGATTCATTAGAATTTAATAGCAGGTGCAAAGCCATCTCCCTGCCAGCAGCACTGCCCTTGCGTAGGAACCGTCTCGTTTCACAGCAGCCTCCGGCTCTCCCTAAACCTGAGCACCGCTTGGGATAACGGGGTGTCGGCGCGCCTGCGGCTGCCCGCACGTAAGCGCTGCACTTGGTTTGGCTAATTTCTCCCTGCCAAGACACAAGGTGGAAATGTGCAGGGCTCGGTATTTATTTTGGAAGACAGCGCAGTGAGCGAATGCGCTGGGAGAAATTGGGCTGAGATAAAGCGAGCGCTGGGCCGGGGCCTGGGGGAGCGGGGTGCATGGGGAGCAGGAATGAACCGCTTTTGCTTTCTCGTGCTCCCAAACACACAAATAAACAAACAACCTCGGCAGCACACTCAGAGGAGTCGGAGCCTTCGGGGCTCAGAACCGGGATGCGCCGAGGAGCCTCGGGGCCGGGGTGCCGCGTCCCACCGCACCCGCACCCGCATCCCGCATCCCAGCTGGTGCCGCGGCCAGGCCGGGCTTGGAAAGCGCGGCCGTGATTACACCCAAGCGGAGAGCAGGATGGCTCCGAGCCGTCTGATCTGACGTCAACATGTCTCTCGCTCCTCGCTGCAAGATAGAGGGAGCAGAGCCGGGGGAGGGACGGCTCTAATCATTCCCAGATGTCTCTAATAGCAGATATAAAGACTTATATAGTGTCTGAGAATAAATTTGTAATCAATGCTCTAAAATCGCATCATCAAAGCAATGGTATTTCTAGAGGAAAACGGGGTTGGGGGAGGGAAAACTGAGGAAGAGGGAGACACACACCACGCTGGTTTGGAAGGAGGCAGGCACAGGGAACCTCAGAAATCCGCCGGCCCCGCGCATCACTCGGCTTTGCTAAAATTTATGTGAATATATAATTCAGATAACAACTCTGCTTTACTCGCCATTGTATGTGACAAGTTGAAACAGCTGAACAGTAATTGGCCAATTAGAAATAGAAAAGATGGGAGCTGGTTTGCAAAGGCATATATTTCATGGGCCGCGGGAAAAAGAAAAATCCCAAATTAAAAATATATAAAACATTGATAAGCCCTTGTTAGAGCAGAGGGGATTATGTCTGTAGGAGTGCAAAATGCGTTTCCTTCCCATCGCTACTTGGAGATTTCTTCTGGGGGTATTTGTGAGTCGCTGGGAGAGTACGTGTGAAAAAGGAGGATTAAGGTTAGCTTTCCAAGCGCAAAAGGAGGATATTTTGCTTAGAGGTTTCACTATTAACCTTTTCTCCCCACCTCCGTGCCCACCTTTCAAGTTCATGCTGTCTCCATGGCATCCCTCAGTCCTGTTTATATCCCGGCATGGCCCAGCGCTCGCTCTGGGGGTGTCTGACTCGGCCGAGAGGCCCCGTTGCACCTCTTTGACAACGATATCAAACGAGAAATAATTATTGCAATAATCTTTTGTGGCAAAGAAGAGCTCCTGGGAATCACGGGGGAGAGGGGAGTATGTGTGGAAAAAAATTCCCCAGACCACAAAACTAAGCAAAACGAAGGAAAAAAAAGCCTCACCACATTTTTTTCTCTTTTGCTTGCCGGGGTGCAGGTATGGCATACACATCCGATAGCAACGAGGTCTCGCATGTTGCAGAGTCCCCTAAAACTCGGTGCTGCCAGCACCCGATGGGCTCGCTGCCAGCAGCGGAGCGCAGAGCCGGCCCCTCGCTGCGTCCCCGCTTCCCAAAATCGCGGCGAGCTCTAAAATCCAGGCTGCTGTCTGCCTTGGGGCCCCAGGGGACACGGACCGGCTGGGGAGGTCCCTGCCCCCTGCGAGGGGTGACGGCGCTGCTCCGAGGCCGCAGCCGGGCCCGCACCCCGGGAAGCGAGGGGCCGCTCCCGGGAGGGAAGGGAAGGGAGCGGGACGGCACCCGGGGGAGTTTCGTCTCTCTTCCTTTCCAAGGGGAGAAAAAAATTAAAATGCTGTGCTCTCTTGAAAGATAGCAGAGGGCCTCGCTCACTTAGCCGTGAAAAGTGGCTACAAGCCTAAAACACGGGTCCGTGTGTCAATCTGAGGGGACAAGGCTTCAGCGACACGGGTGCTCTCCACCCTGCCCTCCCTTCTCTCTTCCTCCCTGCACCCACAGAGAAAAGTTGCAGGGTGGGAAAGGCTGCTATCCCTCCTCTTACGTGCCTTTAACCTCGGTAAAAGCTCCTAGAAATGTTTTGGCCCCGAGGAATCACCGGAGAGACGGGCGGGATGCCGGTGCCCCCGGGTGCGGGCAGGATGCGGAGCGCAGCTCTCCGCTGTTATCAGGCCCCGGCTCCGCCGGCGCAGAGCTGAGGCCAGGGCACTGACATCCCCATCTACCATCAATTTACCTTCTGCTTCCCCATTTAGCTTTTAACGTCAAAACCTACATTTTTGTCGGCTCCGGTCTGTCTAGGACTCCTGTGATTTAGCTGCGGGAATGGCTGCTCCTGGGAAAATAGCAACATCCTCGTTAGTGAGCAATTAAAAGAGATCCTCCTTAGCGGATTCAGAGGGGCTCCCGGTTCTGTTAAACTGACGTTACAAAACCATGAAATTATTCATTTCAATCTCCGAATTGGAGAGGCGAATTGGGAGACTGGATATAGGAGCCGCCCGCCGGCACTACCCCGCAAGCCCCGGGGGAGTTGCAGCCCGCTGACTCTGTCGAGGGAAGACCCAGCATTTGCAGAGAGGCTGCCCATGGGGTGCCCCACCGCAGCATTCGCAGCCACCCCTCACCCCTTTTATTTTTTCCTGTGCCGCTACAAAAAAAAAAAAAAACAAACCACAAAATAAAACCAAACAAAAAAAAATTGTTTGAGCAGGGAACGCAGAGTTGCAAGAAGCTCCAGATTATCGGCTGGGCAACTAATAGGCAAGGAAAAGCAAACAAGGGGGCAGATTCTTCTCTCCAAGTGTTATAAACAGAGGCAAGTGTCTGTAAACACAGACCCACGCCGGATAGCAGAGCCGGGCTGCCTGACCCGACGGCAGGGAGGGCACATCACTTTTGTCTGGTTGTTGTAACCCCGCAACCTCCCCACTGTCAGCAGGGGCGGCGAAGCGGCGCAGGGGCTCCCTTATCTTTTTATGGGCAATTGCACATCTACCTACGCTTACTGCTGGCTCTGGTTGGGAACCACTTCCTTAGGCGCGGTGGCACGGGAAGGCCGGCAGGTATGCAGCCCTGGACCTGGAGAGAGACCCAGCTTGGTTTAAGCAGAGGTGATTTACGTAAAACGTTAAAATACGAGCCCTAATTTTATTATGGAAAAGGTGGAAAACATTGCCCTTAATCAGGAATGGACAAAAAACACCTAGATCAGCGTCCTTTAGTGAAAACCATTCATTTTCTCCTTGCGTGCCGACGATACAGAAGGATGCCATGCATTTCCCAGCATTGAACTCTGCAGCTCGCCCTGGTACTGGGGAGCAGAAAAGTCATCAGACTGGCACCGGGATCCTTGTAAAGGAGTGGATAGACAGGGAGAAATATTTAAGGGACGAAAGATCCCGTTGGCGAAGCAATGAACGTACTAAAAAGAGACAGAGCATGCTGCTGCAGTTTGCAGCTGAATAAAAAAGGTTAGAAATAATTATACTCCCTGTGGCGTACTGGAAACGTGCAACCCAGGAGAGTTTTAGGAACCACAAAGTTAATATTAAGTTCATCGTAGCTCATTATAAATCTTACCTATTCCCTGCAGCGCACCCTCCCCACCTCCCCCCCAGATCCCCGCAAATTCCTTGCCTTGTTCGCTCTTTCCTCCTTGACGTAAAATTCCCTGCTACACAAGCACTCCGCTCGCAGCCCACCAGCCTCCCTGGCCTGTCCCGGCCCCTGTCCGGGCACCTCTGCCGCCCGCGCTCCGCGCACGGAAACCACGCGGCTCCGCCGCTCCCGAGCCGCCGCCGTTTGCGCCCGTGTCCGCTTCCCGCTCGCAGTGGGTCCCCTGCATGGAGAACACCACCGCAAGGAATTCCTATTCGGATGAACTGCCGGGTTCTGTTCAACACTCACGGGGGGCTGAGAGATCCCTCCCTCTAGCCCTCCTTTCATTCAGTCACTTGCTTAAAAATAAAATTAGGAGCCATCTTTATAATTTAGTTTACTTCCGAATATTTTAAATATTATGAAAAAAAAGGCCATAAACAACGCTGCTATTCAAAACATTTTGAGGTATAAAACATAAAAAGATTTGGATTTTCTTTTTTTTTTCCTTTTTCTTTTTTTTTCTTTTGTTTTGTAAAAAACACACACAGTGGTTTATTGAGTACTTACAACGTTTACACCTTCAATATTAATTAGATTCCACTTTTTCCCTTACGGACGGAAGTGCACATAACCAATAACTGTTGAAAACATCTTCAAATACTGAACGACCACAACAAAATTACAACACTAAATACCGAGTCAATCGAAACATTGGTGCAACTGCTTCTGTTGAAATATAGCTTTATAATCCCATGAATATTTATATCCAAAAGGCCAAGTATTAAAGATACACTTCACATACACACTAATGCCAGGGAGGGATTTTTTTTTCCTTTTCTACGGTTCTGTTTTCCCCACGTGTTTTATACAGAGCAATTAACATTCACGAAACATTTAGAGACTTTACCCCTTACCAAGCTGGAGTTTCCTCTTCATATATGGAATGCTTTTTCCCTCTCCTTCAAATATCCACATTTTGGGGGGTTGGGGGAGAAATTGCACATAAATAAACTGGATTATTCCAAATACAAAGAGTCCTCAGAGGAGCGCTCACTACCGAGACTAAGAGGACGGCTCCTCCAGTCCTGCCGTGCTCACTGCTTGAGCTCCAAAGCCCAGACATGCTGCGGCCAGCCAGTCCTCCCTTTGGTTTTCTTATCGTTGCTGCTAACTGTGCTTTTCAAGATTTCGTTCTGGGGAGACAGGATGCGAGGGGAGAGAGAGAAACAGAAGGGGGAGAGGAGAGAAAAAAAGGTTAGATATATTCCTCCCCTTTCTAGGTCGCATCTGCTCTGCTTCTACATCGAAACCTACGAGGAGACCCTAGCCCATCTGCGGGCTTCGAGAGGCATCATGGGGATCTCCATCCACGGCACCCCGCCGCGGGAGAAGCCGCCGCCGGGCCCGAGGCGGGCCAGTTCACGCTCCGCGCCACCCCGCTGCTCTGCCGCGGCCGGAGCGCGGGGCTGGAGGCTGAGAAGAGCCAGACATCCACGGGGATTGCGATAAGGCCTCCCCTAAACCAGGCTCTCCCTGAGTGCGGGGAGAAGCTGGGCACGTACCGGGGCAAAGCCGGTAACATATGCGGGAATCAGTCACCCGCGAGCACGACACGGGGCCTGCACGGAATTGGGCTTGCGCTGCCGGGCCTAAACCAACCCTCCCGTTAAAAATCGAAAAGGCTGAAGCGCGGAGTGCAGAGGCAGGAAAGCCTCTCGCTGCGAACCTCGGACTTGCCGAAGGCTAAAAGCCGGGCTGGGCTTAACAGGTAATCATGCCTCCACATTTCCATTTAAGAGAGCAGAGGCTTGCCTCCTGCGAGATCAGAGTTTGGGATACGGGACAAGCAGCAGCCCGAGAATAGTCTCCCCGCGGTGCCCTACTGCGGCCGCCTTTTCCCCGCTGCTGCTCTCAGCCTCCGGGTCGGATCCTGACGCCGACGGCCGCTCCCGGCTGTGCACGGTCCCGCTTTAGGCCCGCAGCTACGGCCAGGGGCCGGTGGGACCGAGGTGTCCCCCATGGACATTCCCCGGCGGCTCTGCCCTGCGAGGAGCAGGGTGCGCTCGCACGGGGCGCCGAAGGGCGACCGAGAAGCCTCCCCTGCGCGGCTCCCCCGCCCCGTCCCGCCCCGAACCGCTCCGAGGCACTGACCAGCTCTTTCTTCCTCTTCTCTTCCTTCACGTCTGTCTTCTTGATCTCAGCCTTGAAAGCCTCCGCCTCCCCGTTCTGGTCGTCCTTCGCCAGCAGGTCCATGAGGTAGGCGATGTAGCTGGTGGCCAGACGGAGGGTTTTGATCTTGGAGAGCTTGGTGTCTGCGGGCACGTTGGGAATGCACTCCCTCAGCTCCGCGAAGGCGCTGTTGATGCTCTGAGTCCTGCGCCGCTCCTTGCGGTTCGCCGTGCCCCTGCGTTTCACCGGCCGGGGCCCCCCGAGCCCGGGCGGGCCGTTCCCGGGCGGCACCCCCCCGTAATGGGAGTGGTCCATGCCCGGCGCCCCGTTGGCGTACTCGGGGCTGTAGGACAGAGCCATGCTGTAGTCGGGGGGGGACATCTCCGGGTGGCTGCTGATGAGCCAGCCGTGGAAGTAGGGGTTCTCCTCGTGGCCGCAGCGGGTGGCGGCGGCGGCGGCGGCGGCGGCGGCAGCGAAAGGGTAGCCCTCATGGTGCACCACCGGGTGGTGGGGGAAGCCGCCCACTAGACTCATCCCCGCTTCCTAGAGCACCCCACCCCGCCCCCCCGGGCCCCAAAACAAAGGCTTCCCGTCCCCGCCCGCCCCCCACCCCGTCGCAGCGGCGGGAGATGCTGCCCGCCGCTCACCCCTCAGCACTGCCCCGCTGCCCGCTGCCTCTCCATAGGGCGCTGCTGCAGAGTCCCCGCGGGTGCCCGAGCGATCCCCCCTCCCCGGGCGCCGCCGCCGCCGCTCATGCGTTGTGCCTCCACCTCCTCCTCCTCCTCGCCCGGGGCCGGGTCTTCGAGGAAGCGAGCACAGAAAAAAAAAAAAAAAAAAAAAAAAAAAGGAAAAAAAAAAAAAGAAGAAAACTACGGAGAGATGTCGACCAAAACAAAAATGGCTTGGCTTCCCAGCCTGGGATCTTCCTCGCCTCTTGCTTCCCTCCGCTCTCGCCAAGTCCGCCGCGGCCCGGCCGGGTGGTACTTACACGCGGCCCCCCTCCATGCGCCCCCGGCTCGGGGCGGGCGGCGCTGGCTCTGCCCTGCGCGGCGGCGGGGCCGTCAGTGCTGGGCGGGCGCTCGCATCTCTGCCCGCCGCGCCGCGCTGCTCAGCGCCCCGGCGCTCCTCTGGGGCATCCGCTCCGCTCCGCTCGGCCGGGCGCGGCGGCGGCGGGCGGCGGGCGGCGGCGGGGCTCGGCGCGGCGCGGGGCACTGGCAGGGCTCCCCGGCCAGATCTCCATGTACAGCTACATGTTTAGGGCCGCTCGGGTTAATATATGTCGTCAGAAGCGGCGGCCGCCAATGGCCGGGGCGGGGGCGGAGCCCGCCGCCCTCCGCAATAAAACTTTTTGATGTTCGCTCTGCTAATTGCCGAGCTCCTCTTTTAGGATTGGCTGCCCCTCCGCATCCCTAATGTAATTAAAACAAGGGGGGAAAAATTATCATGGAGGCAGAGGTTAATGCAAGTGTTTAGCAGATGCCTTACAGTAAAATCTGCATTAAAAAAAAAATTAAAAAAACCCTAACAACAAAACCCCCCTACAAACTCGTTAAAACTTAAATATCGGATAATCTCAAACCAGGTACAGTATGGATCCCAGAAGTTTATTGGCAAAAGTCTATGTGAATGGGCTCTGAGGTTGCTTTGGCAAAGGGTTTTGTGCCGGTCCGGTAGAGGAACAAATTAAACCAGCTCGGAGGGCACTTGATCGGTGCCCGGCTGCTGCAGGCATGCCCAGCAGCGCTCCGGCTCCTGCCCGTATCGCTGGTTAATGCACACCACGGGATCACTGTTTCCGTGAGGAGGGCGGCGGAGCGGCTCTGCCTCGCCTGTCACCCGGCTGGCGACCCGGCTGGCGACCCGGCTGGCCGGGGCAGGGAGCGCTCGGGGCTTGGACGGGGGTGGCTCTGAGAGAATTGTTTTGAGACATTAACAATAAGCCCGACTGTAACTGATTCTTTTCCAGCTTACTGCCTGTGCACCTCCACCAGCCTTCACGCGAGTGGCTCAAAAATCTCCTGACATCGGTCTCATGCTTCTTGAGCTGGTATGATCGGTAAGTAACCGAATATTTTTTACAGCATGTTTCGAGCTAATTTTCTAGCTTTTTACTAACAAATATATAAATATTTCTCAGCATTCCTGCTTCTGCAATAAAAAAGACCAGCATCTGCGGAAAGGAGGTTTAGTTATCGAAAGGGAGTAGTTAAATGTTTGCATAGAGTCCAGGCCAAGGAGGAAATCTCCTGTAGCTATTTAGGTGCTTTGCTTTAGTAAGCTTGAAGATATTACAAAAGAAAAATGGATCTCAAGCTGTAACTCACGGATAAGTCGGAGGCGAGGTGCATTTGTTGTCATCCTCAGATGGAGCCGAGCATTACTAAATAGCTGCGAAATACCAAATACCCACTCTTATTTGCGCTGGCTGACGCCTGGGCTGATTCGGCGTATATTGTAATGCAGTTCTGCAATATAGGCAGTGTGGAAAACTGTGTCAACAAGAGCTGAGAGGTCATAAATTAAAGAAGGAGAAAGATAGAGATGGAGGAGTCTGCGAAAGAAGGCAGCAAGAACTGTGGTCCAATTTCTGCAGCAGCTTAAGGCGCTCTTCGGTCCCTCGGCAGAGGCTGCGGGGGTACCTCGGGGGAAGCGCTGGGTGCTGGGAAGAAGGCGAAAATCAGCTCGATGCCCGGGGAGAGGAGGCGGGCTGAGCTCGGGCGGTCCCGGCGTGAGAGGGCGGCTTGGTACGGGACCGCTTGTTGGGACCGGAGGCTTTGCGGGTGGGTCTGCCGGCTCCCGGCCGGGAATGCCCTGCAGGCAGGGACGGTCCCCGCGGGTGAGGCCGGCAGCCAGGAAGCAGCCTGCTGCCCTATGCGGGGCTGCTTCCTCGGGGGAATGCTAAAGGCGAGGGACAGTGCTGGTTCGGCAGGACGGGGAGCGCAGAGCCGGACCCAGAGGGGAGGCGCGCACGGAGCACACACATGCAGGCGTAGGTTTTTATAAGCGTATACACATATGCGTGAGCGTCTGGGTGTAAACTGAGTACGAAAGTGAAAAACTAGTCCAGATGTAGAATTGATGTATATACACATATATCTTATACGTACACACACATGCTTGTAGCCAGCTGATGGATATCTGTATCTATATATGCACTAGCACACGTGTATATATTGTGTTATCCCGAGGAAAAGACGTGTCTGCAGTGTGGATTTTTAAATGTAAGGAAGGCCGTGGGCAGACCGTGCAGGCAGAGCCCTGGAGCGGCCAGGCAGAGTGTCCCCGCCGTTTGGGATGATATGTCTGCAGGGCGCAGCCTGGAAACCCACCCCGTCCCTGCAGCCGTTCTCCAGCTTTGTTTTGCTGCTATATATTCCTGATGGGAAGAAGAACTGGACCTTGTCGAGACCGGAAAGTTATACTGGCTTGCAAACGGGCGTGTGTTTCTTTACACTTTCCCTGCTTGTGTACGAGCTTTGCGACACACTGCAGGTTAGACTGCCATTGTGACAGGCTCTGTGACAAGACACTACGGCCGCTCTGATAGCATCTCCAATGATGAAGGAAACGGAAAACATGAGACAGAGAAAAAGTAATAAAATACATAGGAGATATCGATCAGAACACCAGTCTCCAAAGCTAGAGTCGTGATTGCTTAATTAACTTTGGAGAAAGAGGATCTCTAGATAAAGCACCCAGCAGGATCTTATATATATATTTCCCTCTTATCCCAGCAGTTATTTATGAGTTTTATTAAGCAGGTTTCAGAGCAAATGCAACTCTCTTGTCCTCCCTCAGTTTTTAAATGCTCAGGATTTCCCATCATGGGTTGTAGCCTTTTCTGTTTGGAAAAGACCACAACCCATGATGGGAAAAACGTTGAAAAACGCTGCATCTCAAAGTATCTTTCCCGATACTATGCTCAAAGTCCACTAAAAGTACCATCATTTATACCAATCTTGCACTTATCGATTTGATTAGATTTTTTTTCGTGCACAAATCATATGGTTAAAAAAAAAAAAAAAAGGAAAAAAAGAAAGGGAAAAAAAAAAACAGAAAAGAAAAAGAAACCTTAGTCTTATGTCACTTTATTTCCCTGCCAAAATAGTTGCATGTTAGCCGGCGATTTATTTGGATTCTGCTGCCAAACAGGACTCTCCTAGCTCTCTATAATAAAGAAATTTCGGTGGAGACTGTGCCGAGGCTGGTTTTGTCTTCCTCTACCCGCTGTTTAGAATTTATTTTCTTTTATTTTTTCGGGATCGGGACTGTATCGTTAGCTGCGCCCTGCGTTCTCGCCCCTCCAGCTCTGCCGCCCTCGGCGGGGCCGGGAAGGAGGAAGGGGCTGCCCTTGTCCCCGGTGTGTGCCCGGGAGCGGGGCCGGAGCCCTGGCGGGGCCGGGAAGAAGGAAGGGGCTGCCCTTGTCCCCGGTGTGTGCCCGGGAGCGGGGCCGGAGCCCTGGCCGGGGCGGCGGGGCCGGGACCCGCTCCGCTCCCGCCACCGGGGCAGCCCCTGCCCTGCCCTGCCCTGGCCCGGCGCTCCGCCGCCGCCGCCGGGCCGCTTATCGCCAGGTCACTCCTCTCCTCCGGGCCGGGAGCGGGGTGGGAGCTGGGATAACAGAACAATAGAGCCGCGCTCCCCCCTCCTCCCCCTCTGGGCTTGTGTGAATTAAGCTAAATTGCAAATTAAGCTAATTTCTCCGAATCAGCCGGGGAAAACCGTATGGAAACGGGGAAGAGATGCCGACGCTGGGTGGTCGGAAAGCCACATCTGCTGGGGACTCCCGGGCTGGCTGACCTGGGAACGCTGTGCTGGGCCAGGCCTGTGAGGAGCAGGCCAGGGGCAGAGAGGCGCCTCCCCGGTGCCTGGGCAGCGAGCCCGCTCATTGCTGCTGGAGCGCACCTTCCTTTTGAGGAGCGCCCGAAACCGGCGGGGACGGGGCAGCAGCGAGCGCCACAGGCACCGCTGAGGTGCCCGGTACCGACGCCAGACATACCCATCCCTGCTCCGTGCAGCAGCACCGGGATCTCCCTCCACAATTTTCATTAAAGCCGAGAAATAATCAGACACACGGAAGCACCCCAAGGACACCCCGTCCTTTGCTTTTGAGGCCCTGCCCTGGCCGTGCAAATCCCTCGGCGTCTCTCCCTTCCGCAGCTCCCTGAGCACCGGGGTGCCGATTCTCCCTTTCCCCCGCTGCCCACCGCATCGCTCAGCTGCCCGGTGCATGGCTTAAAAAGCCGAGACGGGTTTGAATTTATAGAGTGCATGATGTCATTGACCCGGGACCAAGCGTATCAGAAAAGGGGGTATCAGAAAAGGTGGATTCCGGGATGCTGGAGCATCCCGTGTCCCAGGGATGCCATGCATCCTATATATCTGGGGCCTCGCTTAGTAGTTCGTGAAAGAGCACAAACATGCAAGAAAAGGGATTTTTTGAAAAGAGGCAAGGAGAAATATGATTTGGAGGTCAACCTGTCAGTGCGGGTTAATGAAAAGGACTTGTGCCTAATGGGCCTGGCTTGCACCCTCTCTTGTGCTCACACAACCTGTATTTCAACGCCCTGGGCAGAGGGCGGGATCGGGCCCAGCAGGCCCGAATTAATCGCTGCCCTTGGAGGTGAAGGAACCCTGGTTTACGTTACTATTATCGGTAAAGAACGCCCACATATTTCAGGCATGATAATCTCTCAGCCGTTGTGTATTAAAATAAAATTAAAAAAAAAAGAATAGGAAAAAAGAAAAAAGAAAAAAAGAAAAAAAAAAGAAAAAAAGAAAAAAAGAAAAAAAGTAAAAAAGAAAAAAAGAAAAAAAAAGAAAAAAAGAAAAAAGAAGACCAGGGATGAGAAAAAAACAAGACACCAAGACACTAAGACACTGACCATTTCGTAAGTTGCAATGATTGGCAGTAAGCGCGGGACCCTACGTGTTTTACCACTGCATGTGCAAGCAATTATTGGAGGATTGCTTATATTTGTGACTGAGCATCCAGAGTTGCATTTAGACCCTGGACAGGAATCAGGGAAAGAAAAGGAAAACATAACGAGTTCCAACCAAGAGCCCTTCTAAGTCAGAAGAATAGTAATAAAGACCTTACAAAATTCTGCAGTGAACACAGTGTGTCTCTATTTATTGGAATTGTTATGTGCATCTCCTACACATGCACGAGTGTGTATAAACACAAACACGCAAACAGACAAACACGCTATTTCCCCGCTTAATATTTGTTTGTATTCCCGGGAAATAACATCTCAATTTGCTCTCGAGCTCGACTCTGATGAAATAGCTCGCGAATGTAATTGCCTTCATTAACGAATATTTGGTCTTCCAGCATCTGAAGTTCAGACGGCGGAGGAAGGAGAAGGCTAGGCTGGCATCGTTTTGTGTTTAGGTTAACAAAAATCAACACTTCTATTGTCATTCTTCATGGAAAGTCTCCATTTAACGAGGCTGGGGTTTAAGGAGCCTTCATAGATCAAAGGTAACCTCGCTTGGCTTAGGAGAAAAATCCCTCTGGAGCAGTGAAAATTAGCCGCAATTTGGCCCTAACTACACTCCCCAAAATGTCGCTGTGGTCCTGCCGGTGTCCCTCGCTCCGCATGCCCGCAGTGCTGCGCCCGCTCCCGCCTGCCCGGGCTCGGCTGCTGCACACGGGCTCGTCCGAAAATTCAGCAGCTGAGTCCCACAAATGTCGGCTGCACACTTGTTGCAAGCCAGCATCAGCCCGTGCGGCAGTTCCTATATGCGTATCTCGGTGTAATTGATCTGGCTGAGTGAGGTCTTTTTGGTAATTTGGATACACCAAGTCTCCAGTTAATGACATATAATCAGCCTTTAGGTCACTTGGTCATTCTCTTATTACAAACCCCTCCTGCTCTCTCTGATCTCCTTTCAAACTAAATTTCACACAAACAAATAAAGCAAGACAGGGACAAGTCCTTAAAATGCAAGAGTGAAATATTGGAGAATTGCTCTTGGGGAACTATAAACATTTTTTAAAAGAAAAAAGCGAAAAGATAGGACAGAACATCTTATCGAGAAAGAGAGCATTGTGTACAAAACACGGAGGGAAAACCGGTCTGGCTTGTGTTAAAAGTGACATAAAATTAAAATAAAATAATTACAAACAGAAATGGTATAATGTAAACAGAATACAGGAGATTTTACTAGAAATGCACAGCCGCATACCGTAATTTGTTCATTCAGATGATGCGATGGTACAACCTATTTGTGGATACACAAAATATTTATTTGCTGAGCTTTAGAAGGAAAAAAATTATAATTCTTTATTCTTCTTTTCAGGAAAGCTAAGAAACTGGAAAACGGAGAGGTGAATGCCATGTACCTCCCCAGACCTGGAGGGAAACAGAGCTGCGGCCAAAAGGAGTGGGTGTAAATGCGACAACAAAAATAAATACTTTATATCACCCTGCAGAACTTATTTTACTAAGTCAACAATTTGTTTTTCTGCAGCTCACCTTTTCTTTCCTCTAGGGAGAGACAGTGCTCACTTTTTATTAGGTATTCCCTAAAAGTTTATTTTGATCTCCGTCCAGGTGTGTGTATACACACACACACACACACACACACACATATATATATATATATGTATATATATGTATATATATATGTGTGTGTGTGCGTGTGTGTAAATATATACATGCACACATATAAATACAATCAACAGGCAGAGGTTCACGTGTGAGCAGAGGCTGGTACCCAGGGAAAAGGGGCTTTCGGATGCTCTAGGTAAGATCCCAGGGCCCTACAGGCTGCAGGCAACTCATTGCAGAGCCAAGCCCCGTTGTTCGGCGCTAAAGCTGACTTATAAAATCGAGAACGGGGAGATATCAATGTGGTTCAAGTGTTAGCACATTGAGAAGGCAGCCTGCAGAAGAGGGCTGCGATCCACATTCCCTCACAGGCATTAGCGCCTTTCAAAATATCATCGACATTTTTAGCGGAGGTCTCGTTGGTGTGTAACGCGGGGCTCAGACAGGCGCTAATTGAGCCCGAAGCGTGTGCGAGGTTGCGAGAATGAGTGTCGGGGCAGGCTCGCACAGCGACAGAAATGGGAGCGATGGATCGACGGAAAGAGTGCCGCAGGCCCCCGCGCCGGGCGTGTTGGTGTGACACATCTCGTTATTAATTCAATAAGTTCCCTGCCTTTTCGGCATTTCTGAGGGCCGTTTGAAATTTTTTTTTGCCCCTCCCGCCTTTGGGCTACTGTGTTGAAGCACCAGCCCTCAGCCACACGGCGATCCGACCCACTGCATCCAAGGGCGCGGGGGGTCAGGGCCCGACGCTGCTCCCCTCTCGGGGACCCGGGCCGCCCCTCGGGAGCCGCCGGGGATGCTCAGCCCGGCCCGGCCCGGCCCGGCACCCTCCCGCCGGTGCTGGGGATGCCGGGGCCGGGGGGAGGCGGCGGGCCGGGCCCTGCCCATGGCACCGCCGGGCTGGGGGCGGCTGGAAAGGGTTAAGCGCTTCCCCTCCTCCTGCTGCAGCCCCCTGAATGCCGCTGCTTTCCTCTAGAGGTCTCATTAGGGAAACCCTTACTGCTATTTTCAACGTTTCCTCAATCAAGCGCCTTTAAATAGAGCTCCACAAACAAATTGGCGGCAAAAAGCGCAGATCTTGTCACGGGCGAGGCCGATTCGATATTTCACCTTGTTTGCTTAGTAATTACAGCCTGGCTTGTGGCTACCTGCGCGCTGGGGCTAGCTCCCCTCGCCAGACCCCCGCCCGCCCCCGCCTGCTCTGCTCTGCCGTAGGGCCCCGCACACACCTTTCCCTTTCCCTTTCCCTGCGCTGGGAACCGAGCGGCACCGCCCGCCGGAGCCACCGAGCCAGTGGTCTCCGCCAAAACTAAAATATCACCCGCTATCTCCCCGGCTAAAAGCTGATTAAAAAAAAGGTTTAGTTGTGGTT
The DNA here is from genome assembly GCF_028769735.1 of Zonotrichia leucophrys gambelii. Classification (NCBI taxonomy): domain Eukaryota; kingdom Metazoa; phylum Chordata; class Aves; order Passeriformes; family Passerellidae; genus Zonotrichia; species Zonotrichia leucophrys. Next base: position 17,739,082 of record NC_088173.1, on the reverse strand, counting down.
TTTTTTTTTTTTTTTTTTTTGTTTGTTTTTTTTTTTTTTTTTTTTTTTTTTTTGGCGTGTTTTGCAGCTTTTGCTCCGAAGGCACGAGCTTTCCAGCGGGAGGCATTTTCCCCAGAGCCGCCTTGCCCGCTCATGTCGGGGTCACGGAGCCGGCAGGCGGCCCGCCTGTCCCCCGTAGGGCAGCCCGAGCAGTCGGGTCCATCTGCCTCACCCGCTCCCTCTCTCTGCCTTAAACCGCTCTTTCGATTTGTTGTATTTTCCACAGCTGATTATTCTAGTTTGACTGCTGTTCAGAGCCGCTTTAAGTGTTCCTCAGGAAGAATAAAAGTTGGGAGTGCCTGGGCGGGTTCCCGCAGGCTTGCGGGCGGTGCGGGTCCGCCTCGGTGCCTGCCCTCGGACCCCTCTGAGCACGCAGGGCTCGATAAGCCTCGGTACTGCCGCATCAGCGCAGATCGGAGCTAATTCGATCATGTCTGAAAGCCCGAGTGTAACAGAGAAGAATTTGGCGTTTATGAACTAAGCTGCTATATTTGCTTTGCTATAAACCGACTAGAATATTTTATGATGGAGGGGAACAGTGCAACGCAAAGAGGAAATATGACAATAAATCTCTTTTTATGGATTCTCTTCAGCAGCAAAACTTAAGGATTCAACGGTTTTATGACTCAACTATTTTGCAGGTACATCTAAAGATACCTACATAGAAAAGAATATGTCCCAGCCCCCCAGAATACAGAAATACAAATCTGTGCCCTTCAGTTGAATGAGAAATTAAACTGAAATTCCCTGAGATTTCCATGGGAGCAATGCTGGTACAAGAGTTTACATCTGATCACTGCATGGATGTGATTTGATTATTTATGGTGCCACTGGCACTACCCTTTCATAGTTTCCTGATACACAAAACTTTTAGCCAGAAGTAATGCTCCACCTTCCTTCTCAGAATGAGCATATCAGGCTGCTTTCCTTCTAGTTACTCTAGTACTATTAAGGTTTGAGATAATTTGTGCATCCATAGAGCTAAGATACACCTTTAGTTTTGAAGAGACTTTGTTGTTTTTTTAATAGGAATGATTTGCATGCTAAAATAAAGATAGGTACTTTAGGGAGAGGATTTCCAAGTGGTAGAGAAGAATGTTCCTTGAAATAAGTGCAGGTTCTGCACTTTGAGGATTTAAATCCAATATGTTTTTTCAGAGTCATGTTCCACTGTAAAAAACCCCCAAAACATTAATATATCCTCAAAGTGTTTTGTATAATGCAAACACATTTGTATCTAAGATGCTAAGCATATTTTTTCACCTGTCTCCATGCCTTGTTTTAGTTCCTTCTTATGACCAACTCCTGATTTTGCTTACCCTGAGCACCTAGATCTAGGTTAAGTTACCTAGAGATCAAGGAATGGCTGGTAGGTCCTGTGGTCTGCTGCTGGGCTGCAGTGATTTGGGAGTGTAGATTTTGAAACACTTGCTCCACAAATCACACAGTGCCGAGCTTTTCCTGTCTCAGCCTGCACACATGCACAAAGTATGGCACTCTAAGAGATTGGTCACTTGGACCCTAGCAGCTATGAAATTAGAATGCAGATGCAGCATATGCAGTTAAACATATTCTTTTCAAATAAGTCCTTTTAGTTGAATTTTTTTCTCACATAAAGCTAAATGAAAGTCACATTGCTTTTTTTTTCCCTGTTTGTGAGTTGTGGGGGTTTTTCTGTTTGTTTTTTTTTTTTTTTTTTTAATTTAAATAAAAGAGGTAAGTGGATTCAGAGCCCCGATTTTATTAAGAAATGTTGTAGAACAATCAGTTCAGATATGTCAATCCAAATTAAATCCAAATAATGTGTGGAGCAACATCTACAGAAGACATCCATGGGAAAAAGATCACAAAAACTTACAAATACAAACCTCATCAGCACAAGTTGTTCTGCTTAGGACAACTTTTCATCTGAGTGGCACCTATTTGTATGAATTGAAGTTTTGCATGTGCCTACTGTTGGTGGAAAAAAAAAATTTACATAGTCAAGCTAGTTTATCTACCATTACCAGTCTTGCCTAGGGAGGCAGACCACAGTGCAGGCTGGTTACACTGCTTTCCGTCGAGAAAAGCAGCCTGGACTGAGCTCCATTCTGTTACACTAAAGGACTGCAATCACTTTTTTGCAGTCACTTCAAGGACGGCGACAGCAGCCTGCAGTCTGCAGTCTGGGCAGTGCAGTGGGGACGGTGAGCACTGCGCATGCAGGCACCTTGTTTTACCTGGAGTCCAGGGACTCTGCCCTGCACACCCTGGAGCCCAAAAGGGCTTCCCCTCTCTCCATTTGTGTCCTATTCATAAAGATATGTCCTAGCTTGTACAAACAGTACATGCCCGTTTTGTGTGATATGTGCATGCACACATCTGGGCTGCATGTGTGGAAAAGTAAAGGCACACACTACAAAAAATTTTACATGTGCAATTTTCCAAGTATGGGTCTATGGGTCTATAATATCACATCTACAGTGAAGAAAATGCCATTCTTCTGCACAGGAGGACATTTTAAATGGCATTCAAAGAAAAAAAATGTAGAAGTGTTCTTGGTAGCACAGTTAGAAGTTTATTTCTCCTGGTTGCTCCTGATGTTTTCTGCAAATCCATTATGATGGTGTTACTCCTCAACAGCAACATGCGCTCAGTGATCAGAATATTTCAGATATTCATTACTATAGGCTGATGTTATTAAAATTAAAAACATCTGCCTTGAGGAATGCAGAATTTTTGGATGTAAATACTTCTCTACTCCCACAGTAGTTTCAGCTACTCAGGGAAACAAAACGTAATGCTAAACAGTCGTCTTATTGTTTGACACAGAAGCAAATGGAACAATGTTGCTCTTAATGTTGCTGTTGTTCAGTGGACAATTGAAATTGGATAAAGGCTTTCATCTGGGAACACTTTTCTAATACCTCTGCAGGTAATGGGAGTCCTGTTGCCCTGCACACTGGGCAGGGTTCACCCCATTTCGCCAACACACCTCCTGAGGAGGAGAGGGGTTTGTGCCTGCAATAGGACTTTAAGTGCTTGTCTGTTATCAGTTCACCGACTCGGTTTTGCAGCTGAGGGGTGTCCGGTTTTCGGCTGTTTGGAGGGCCTGGAAAGGCCCGGAGTGGCCTTGGGGCAGCCCGCGTATCAAAGGACGAGAAGAGGCTTCAGTTCTTCTTTTGGTCTCTATGTTTATTAATTGTTTATCTAAAATATTTTCTTTCGGCCCGACAGAGATCTGCTCAGCAGCCAGCCATGAGCACACTGTCTCGCCCTCCGGACAGTCACCTATCTTTATACCCAAAGTTACGTGTACAATATTTATCATTTTTCCCCAATACCTTTTATTCTTATTGCCCGGTGCACTTTTAGTAATGACCAATCCCAAAGTGCCACCATCACCACAGAAGATGGAGGAGAAGAAGAAGAAGAAGAAGGACAGGACACGCCCCAATTCCTCCATCTTACTTCTCTAAACCCCCCGTACAGAAATCCTAAACCCTGTGTCTCACCCTCTAATTAACTAATCCCTTCACCATTCACTCCAGTGAAATCCTCCTATCCTCATACAGGTGTCGTCTCCTGTGTAGGATCAAAGTTCAGCCACCAGACACTTCTGGCAACATTCCAGGACTCCCGAGGCCCCCAAGGGTGGTCTCGGTGACTCGGCACCTCAGTCCTGAGCGGAGCCCCAGCTGCCTGTGCCTCAGATGCTATTGCCTAATCCTGATTAAAGGCGCCCTGTGCTAGAAATTCCTCCGCAAAGCCACGTGAGAGAAAACCCCTCCCTTTCGCATGCCCCTTAAAGATCACTGGGAATATCCTCGATGCTTGTGTCGGCCTCCCTAACACCGAAGCTGAGCTGGGCATGCTTGTTTGAGAAAGAGTAATGATGTGTATTGACCGCCACACAGCGCCCTGATTGCTGTGCTAATCACATGAGCGCCACCAATATCAAAGGCGGAGCTGCAGCGAGTGCCGTGGTATTTCCATGAGGTGTTTTGTCACTTTTGCCAGCCAGCCTGACTCTAAACAGAGAAAAACACCAAACGGGGGGTTGCAAATGGGAAGTATCGATTCTGATTATATGGGAATAAAGAAAAATGGAAGATAATCCAGGGGAGGACATTTCCCTAAACTACACGCAGTGTGTGACTGAGAAAGCATTGTGTGACATAGGTTAGTGCATGGTGCTACCCAGAATAATAGCAGTTAATGTCATTTTCTTACTCCGATTCCTTAGAAATCTGCCACTCTGTAAATCTGAGTGTCTCAGAAATTATGTGTGAGTGGAGCCCATGAATACACAGATTCACTGCAGTCATGGGGATGCTATCTAGGAGGATAGATTCAACTAAAAAAAAAAAACCAAAAAAAACACCCCAAAACCCAAACCTTGGTACAATTAAAAAAAGTTTTTTCAGTGACTTAAAAATACTACAATTAAAATCATTATTAAACTAGATTAAATGAAGCGGAAATTTGCTTTCAGACTTTAGAGCCAAGAATGTTCTTTGCGCCTCTGTCCATTTTTGTGCTCTGTGTACCCTGAGCTGTTTACATAAGGATTATCTTGTTTATTTTACAGATATTATGCTTCATAGAAACTAATCAAGAGAATATTTCTTTTTTTTATGACAAAAAGTGGATGTCAAATTGCTCAAGTTGCTTTTATACAACATTCTTTGGTTTGTGATAGTGTGATATTTAATAAAGTGTTTATAAAGTCAGATATAATAGTTTATCAGATCTTGGCCAGTCATAATAACAAAACTGCCCTTACCCTGATTGCTATGTACTGTACTTTGCAATTTACAACACAGCACTTGCTAAATTACTTCATAAACCAAGAAAGTTGCCTACCAAAGAATCAATGTTATAAGAACTAAGAAATATTTTCCTAAATGTTTTTTCTGTTACTTAGTCTCCATACAAATCTTTTGGACTCAGGCAAACACTGCACTCCCTGTAGCACACAACACATCCCTGCTGTGAGATATTTTCCTACAGTACAATCTATTTGAACTTCCAGAGGAATACACCTTTCAGCTTAAAATATTACATGTCTAAAATGCTATCCTGCACAAGCAATTGGATAAAGTGAAGGGAAAAGACCAAAAGAAAGCTGAAGATTTTACAGTGGGAATCTAATGGAACAATTCAAGTGGGAGTTAATAGTTTATGAGGCCATGAATGGACAATGGAGCCTTTCATTTCTGTGTTGCTAGTCCTAGTCCCCACCAGCTTATGTCGAGTGTGTTTGGTGGATTTGCTGTAGCAGCATGTGTACAGGCTTCTTGAGCAGGAAGCAAAGTCTGTGCCAATGAGCCCAGTCTTCCTCTCTGCTGCAGGACCTGCCCTGAGAAATCCATCTGGCAAACAGCAGAGGAGCTGGGTGTGCATCCCAGCCTGAAACTAGCCTCTCCCCACTCTTCCTCACATTCCTGTCTTGTTATTCCCTATGCACACTCTGTTTGCTCTTGCGTGGGAAAGAAAGAGAAGATGGACATTTACAAGCAGAGAACTCTTATTTGGAGCTCGTGAATGATTTTTGATCTGCAAATAGGCAACTACCTCCTTGATAGTCTAGCATTTTCTTAATCCTCATACTTTAAGCAACTTCTGCAGTTATTCCTCACATGCATTTCTAGATAAAAAACATCCTTACGGTCACTATGCAACCATCATCCAATTACACTTTCACCTTCTATATGGTTTTCACTTTACTCTCTATATAGTTAAGACAGAAAAGTATAATTCATATTTACATTGCTAATTGTGTCATTTTTATGAAGCATAAATAAACATCAAATTCACATTCCCATTCCCTTCTAAGCAGGTGTGTCTTCTATCTGGACAAATCTAATCTTTGTATTTCTAACAAGAAGTATGAATGCACAAAAATGGTATCACTCTTTTCAAAAAGAAATGTGAATTTTAATTATTGATCAGATTTTATATGAGAGAAGTGCAGAAATTACACTCTGTTGTTGTTTTCTCTCACAAAAAAAAAATATTAAGGGCTTCCTTGCACATCTAAGAATTTCTTGTCAAATTGCAAGAAATCTAGGAAGGATGAGTGACTTTTCTCCTTATTTCTAGTTTTAGAGGAGACGTATGGCAGCCCAGGGGAATTATTTGATATCAGAGAGAAGGAGCAGAGAAAGGGTAAGGTTTTGTGGTTTAACATAACATAGGCAGATAAACATTTTTCACCCAGAAGACTTGGTAAAGCATATTCCTAAAGGGTTTTGAGGGAGACTGTCAAATACATCTGACTTGTTGAATGATTTTTAGAAATCAAGGATTGCACTCAAGATCCTATCAGGATGAGGAGTCAGATGCTTGGTTTCTTGCAACATTTCCATGGATTCATGTCACATTGTTACCAGCAGACAAACAGAAGTACAAGCATCAACACTTTACATGGCATCTCTGAGGAAGGTCTCCAAAGCACCAGGTGTATGAACAGGTGTTTTTCTTATCCTCCATGGAAAGACATGCAATTGAAAAGCTGCAGACTTGGAATTTGTTAATAGATAATTTCTTGCAAAGCCATATATACTTCAAAGCCTTGTTTTCCCAAGTTTATACAATCTGGTTAGAATAATATAATTATTTCCCCATTCTATATCTACTGTTAATTTTGCAACAGAATGATTACTCCACAACATTTATAGCAGAAAATACTTATGATAATCAAACTCCTTCAATTCTAGATAGAAAATACATAGGATTCCTGATTAATTCCATGGCAAAGTTGCCTTTGTCTTAGACTTCTTGACCAATAAGAGCTCTTGCATATCAGGAGGTTAAAAAATGTAGGCAACAGATAAATTTTTCCTGATGGGGAAGGCACAGAAGAGAACTGCAGAGGATTTGATGACAACTTTGAAGATTTTTTGAGCAAATTTATCATGGCATGCTGTTTCCTTTAAGAACTGAGGGGATGGAGTAGCAGAGCAGGTTGTGAGTGAGTCACCATCAGATGAACAGATACCATAACAGTAGAGAAGAAGGTGACATTTGGAACTGGGTAGTGTGTGACGATTTAGAATTTGAAAAATGTGACTTGAGGATGCAAAACAGAGAAATTAAGAATTTTGGTGAAAGCCAAACTTATAATTAAAATGTAGGCTGAAAGGGGCAGAAAATAATTGATTTATTGAGTGGTAGTGAGACTACAGACTTTGAAGAGAGAGTCGGAGACAGAAACTGAGTCAAAAAAAGGAAAAGGAAATAAGAATAAAGAGAGAAAAGAGCAAAGACAGAAGACTGAAGAAAGGTTAAAGTGCTATAGGGGAAGGACAGGAAAAATGTAGATCTGAAACATGGGAAGAGGATATGGTGTTAAAACTGGGAAAAGTGGGGGAAGTGATGAAGAGCTGAAGCTAAGGCTTAAGCTGCTCCTACCTGGGGGGTGCCCATGAGATACAAGCCTTCTCACAGAGAGCCTGCCACAGGGCACTGGGACCCTGGTGTCTGTACCCACCTGATTGCTTGTGTTCCAGCTCCATGGCAGCTACTGTGCAGCATTTCCTATTTGAAACCTGGCTGGCCCTTGCTGTAAGTTCTATCAGTTCTATGCTTGCTCTGATAAGGTCACCACTGTGGACACCAAAGACCATTCCCACCTTGAGAACCACAAATCCACACTCTGGCTTCTGTTTTTTGATGGTGCTGTGAAACTGGTATTAGCAATGAAATAAAATAATCACCACTGCTACTCCTTCTGTGGGCCCTCTTTCCAATTCTTGTAACTCCTCAATCCTTGGATAATCCACAGTATCTGGTGCTGCTGGTTCAGAGTAGTCCCAGAACCATTAAAAATGTGCCCAGTATAAGTATTTAACATTTCTTCTGGCTGGCTGATTTTGTGGAAGGTGATTCCACTTCACTTACACAGAGCTTTGCTATCTCCCACATGAAATAAAGCCGTCTCTCCACTGTGCCCCTACTCATTGTGCACAGTCCTTGCTGGCTTCCTGGGGAGTGGCACAACCATGGTCAAACACCTCTGGGCACTGCAGATAGAACCACTGACTGTAACTCCAGCACAGACAGCCTTCCGGGAAAGTTCAGTCCTTCACCTGAGACCCTGATCTTCGTCAAGATGAGAAAATTAGTCTGTGGAAGAGGCAGAGTTTTCTTGGGCAAGAGACTCCTGTGAGAATTTTTCAGTTTGTAACTGTTTCCACAGCAACAAAGTTCATCAGAAAGGTGAACTCACCAGCTCTAATACATAAAATTTTCTTCCTTTTTTTCTCCTTCAGATCTCACCTCTTAATACATGTAGCCTTAGAAACAAAATAGCACAAAAAATCTCCTGGTGAAAAGTGTAATACCCACAGGAGACAGGATGAAAGTTGCTTGGTCTTTTGGGCAACAAAATCATTAGCTTGGGTCACTCCAGTTCTGCTCCAGAGATTCTCCGCTATTTTGGGATGGGTGTGTCACTTTGGGCAAGTCAAAATACAAGTGCCTAAATTCTCAAGCCAATATTTATTAGCCTGGAAATCATTCTTAGTTTATAATTAGGCAGAGTCCTGAACAAGTGCTGTAGGTATTTATTTGAATGCAAGAGTTGCCAACCCTTCCACTGATGTTATAAAATCACATATTTTTCAGAAATGTCCTCCAAACTGGGAAAAATCAGCTTTCTTCACTCCCCAAAATGGTGTTTAGACAATGGAGATGGGGTAGAGGGCCGCTTATCCCAGCGTGAGAAAAGAGGTGCAAGTGCAAGGGCTCAAGAGGAGACTGTAAACTTCAGGGACAACCTAGTAAATTTGGACTTTGTAGTCTAAAGGCTACCAAACGGCTGGATTTCCTGAACACATTCTCTTTTTCAGCCCAGAAACATTGTCTGGGCAGATGTTGATAAATTTATACATTTGTTACCATTTCAAGCTGTTTGGAAGCTGTGGCAGGTCAGATTCTCTGCCCAGGATGCTCTACAACAGGTTGTATTCAGCCTGGTGATAACCACAAGCCTGCAAGAGCCCTCATAGTCAGGCCAACACTTTAAGAGCGCCTCATATTTATTATGCACATGTGATGAAGTCACTGCATGCCTGCACAGTAAGACTTACACTTCTGGGGATTGTCTGATGGCCCTGGTGCCCATGTGCTGCCCAGTCCCTGGGAACACGCACGGAAAAGCCTCTGGGAGTCAGATTTACTGGGAATCTGCAGAGCAGTGAAACGCTGCATGTGCAACAGGACGTGTTGCTTCCTGAGGGGTGGCGTGGAGAGCACATACGCTGCACAGATTTCTCAGGCTGAAATGTGGGATTTCTATGCTGGCCAAGCACTCAAGTCTCGATGAGGGGCAAAATCCTAAGGTCTGTAGTGCACGAGTGCCACAGGGAGTTTGCTGCTTGGCACGGCGCTTCTGTCCACCTTGTTGCAAGGTGCTCCATGTGCTCCGAGAAAAAGACGCTCAGTGCCTGACTTGTCCTGGTAGATTCAGATTCCTCTTTCAGGCAGGCATTGCACCTATAGGAGACGCAGAGTTTGTGTTGCTCTGTGGCATTGATCCATTTATGGGGAAATTTCCCATCTGAGCAGGAATATATGGGTTCACGATAACAAGGATGCCTAATAAAAATGCTGTTAACATAAATAAAGATTATGAGTCTTTCAGATTTCATACTGAGTAGGCACTATACAAATTATTTTTATTTCAAGAACAGCAACAGTGCCTGAGAAGCTGAGAACACCTTTATGGTAATCCTCAACCCCTTATAAGGTAGCATTTGGTTACAATTAAAGAGAAAGTCTCCAACTACTAATTCTTACCTTCCTGAACTTCAGACAAAAAAGGATCCTGATGTGAACCACCTCAGGGTATTTGTTTTACAAAAGAAAAATAAAATTAATGAATTTTTTTAAACCCAAAACATCCCAACTTTTGATTACCTTCAGTTTCAATACAAGCTATTTCTGTTTTACTATTTTTGTGCCCACATAAGAAAAATGTGAGCAGGCTACAAGTTAGGTTGATTCTTTGAGGTTGAGCTGAGGTCAGTGAAAAAATTGATAGCAACTTTTGAGAAGAAAAAAATCATCAAAGCTAAAGGAAGTTTCTCAAAGTGGGATTTAATAGCAGCTATCATATTGCCTTCAATGGCTTGACCATTTCTTCTGCAGCTGTTTTATTTTAAAACATTTCACCCCCATCCCACATGTATAGGCCTATACACTGACCTAAGTACGCACATCCAAGTGCTTTGGTCACTCATGATAACTATAAACCCTTCAGTGAACTACCAGAAAAGTAGTTCAAATGGAAGTGGTGAAATTCAATATAGCGTTTAACTAAGTCACTGTCTAAGGTTAAGCCCAAGGAACAATTAGTAACACTGGAAGGGAAGACAAATATATTAATTAGTGTGCAGACACCAGATATGTGTCTTTTCTGGAAGCTGTAAAACAACCACAGGGGTATTTCAATGTGAGTGGAGCAAATGAGTCTATTCAAAGAGTTTAACTCATTTCTATCTCTCTGTGTGTGCATGTGTGTGTGTGTTGTGAGTGCAAAAACATCAAGATTCAGATTCAGGAATCAGAAGAAAAATTAAAAGAAGCAGAAGAAGGAGAAGAAAAATTAAAAGACAAGATGGCAAGTTTAGCTGGTAGTTCTGCTGCTTTTCTGCATGTCTAAACACAGATGGAGTCAGGTTCTCAAAAAATCCTATGTAGCAGGTGACCATTGACTCTGAGTGGACTAGATTTCTGACAATATGGACTTTTTGAAAGCTGAGTTTGTGTGTTATTCATGCCATAACTGAGAGCCTTATCTGTGTCTCATACAAAAGTATCACCTTTTATAACAGTAAACATAGTTTAATTAAGGCAGAGAGAGATTATCAAGATGATAAGATGATGGAAAGCATGTGCATGCCAATGGAAAATAATGGGTCCATATATGTATTGATTATGGAATATTTCCATTGCTGTATATTGTTAAAAGGTTGTCAAGCAGCATTTCTTAATCTCAGTGAAGGATTAGCAAAATTTAAAATTCATATTTGATTAACTAAAAAAATGGTACTGTTTACTATTTGTTTATTCTCCCTCTTTGATATGAAAGACATAGCAGTAATTTTGATGCAGTCTTGCACATGGAAATAGGATGGCACAATGTCTACCATAAAGCTGAGGCTAGAAGAACTGAGAAATGACCTCTTCACTACAAACTAATGGATCTCTGAAATTTTTTTCATTGTGCAATGCCTCCTTTTACAGCCAAACCTTTATCAGTAGCAACAACAAAAATTAATTTCTAATTACTTTTGGAATTAATTTCAAAAATTAATTCCTAATTTTCAAATTAATTTCTAATTCATTGCTTATTGTCCACTTCAAAATCAAATGGCACTCCTACAAAGTCAACTGTTAGTTTTTGTTTTAAAAATGGGAATTTTAGTGTTCTGTGAAAAGTAAACAAATTGTAGAATCATTGTAGAAAGAATGGTATGCCAGCAAATAGACAAATACTCTCAAGGCTAGATTTTTTTCAGGGCATTATTGTTTCTTCCTGCACATCCAAGTGAGCTGCTTGCATGTGATGGAAAATCTGTGAAACATCTGACCTGTTTCCTAGTTTCCCATGCGAGTGAGTTTATAAATTGTCTGAGAGGACTTGAGATTTCTTCATGATCATTGTGTTTTTGAGATGCTACTGATTGCTACTATCTGCAGTCATCTGCAACCAGATGACTTGAAGAGTCAAGACTGGAAAAGCTTATGGAGCTCTGTAGCCCAGACTCTGTCCCAAAGCAGAATGAACTATGGGGGCAGAACAGCATGCTCAGGGCTTTGTCCACTTGGGCCTGAAAACTCCTGAGAACAGACTGCACATCCTCTTTGCTCAACCCACCCCACTGTTTAACTCTCTTCATATCATCTTTTCTACCCACAACATCCAGAACATCCTGTGCTTCAGTCCTCTTCAAGAAACAGTTTTGGTGGCCTTTTCCTGGACAGAGGTGTCTTCATTGGCTGTCCTATTGCTCTATATTCTCCTATTCATTTCTGAATGGTAAGATTTGCCAGCTTGAAATACATTGAACTTGAGTACATGGACCAGGCTAAGTTAATTTGAGAGGTGTTTTTTTTTCTTTCCCCTGCCCTGTGCTTCTGGGATTGCTCAGCTGCTGATCTAGCCAGCTTACTCTCACTCAGAACCCAGAACATAACAACTTAGAGGGTACCAGGAAACACCATTATCATTCAGCTTGTTAAATGATTGTGGTGACCAAGGTAAACAAAATCATTGATCTCCATCATGCCAGCTTTTTAATCCTTACAACATAACAAGAGGATTATCTCACAAAGAGGTGGGAGGATTGTATTTATGTTCACTTTTTATTCTACTTTACACCTAGTAGAAAGACACTTTACTGCAGCTGAACATTTCCTTCACTCTGAATGGAAGCCGACTCAACTTGCTGGTTACTATTTGTGGAGTATAACACGTTATAGAAGAGACCACTGAGTCTTGCTTAGTTTTGTCAGAAAGGGCACCTAGATCTAGGTAGTGCAGGCCTCTCTCCCACTCTGTAAATACAGCAGATATATTCCTCAAAATAAGCTGCCTCCTGAGACCATCTATGTCAGGATTGGTATATTTGGCCTTATTTGTAGCAGGAAAAATGATTAGTGGTGCTAGGGAAAATAGTAGCCTAACCCTGTTTAATTGGAACTAACTGAATCTGTCCATTCACAAACATGATTTTTAAAAAGGTCAGAACAAAAGATCCTATTTGATAAAATAATAAACTTTTTTTCCTGTGTGCCATGGAATGCTTTTAAAATACATGACAGAGCTTTGTGTAAGACACTGAATGTGTAGAAACCACATGGAGCAGAATCTTCCAACCTGTAATTTAGCACCTAAGCTTTGAGTCATCTTTTTTTTTGATTCTTATGCATTTGTGGAGTGCATTAATGTCAGAAAATCTTAGGTAATACAGCCACCAACACTTCCCTCTTTGTGAAATCCTGTCTCTAGTATAAGACCAGATGGCGCTTCATTTTCACTCAGTAGTTTACTCATAAGCTCTCTAACTTTTTTTTATAAAATAAAAATTCAAGTTAATGCTTAATGTATCATTATTTTAAAATTACCTTGCTATATATTAGTTCTTCTGTTCACATATTTGTTACTGTTTGTGACGAGATTTATAGGTCAAGATGTTTTTAGAAGTCATGTATAAATACCAGAGGGACCTAATTTGTCACTTGGAAGTCTGACTAATAAAATTTGAGATTTGGATGTACAAGAAATGCAGTTATTTAATAGCTGAGACATGATGAAGCAATGATATTTTCTTTGATATCTGATTTTGAAATAACAAAAGATGTATCATCTTGGTTTATAGGTCTTTTTTACAATCACAATGAGTGCCACTAGTAGTATCCTTTCAGTGCTTTCAGCTATTTGCAGGGCTTTTATGAAGTTTTAAAAATAGTATCTTGTGGCTGTTCCCAACTGAGCAGCAAACTGACTGTGTGATAGTTATCTGTGTTTAAAGATAAAACTGTGAAGTTATTAAGCTACATTTATCTAAACAGCCCAAGAAGATGACATAGATTTAAAGGGCAGGCCAAGATCAAAGAACACAATAAATGATGCAGGAAATAACAATTTAAATGGGAAAATTTCTGTAAAGCAAAAGCTCATTTGTTAACATGAAGACTGGTTTTATGGTGAAGAAGAGACACAATTTTTAATAGGACTTTAAAAAAAACCCTATTTTTTCTGTGCAAGTTATTCAGTATTAGACTTGTATTTTTTGTAGAAGTAGGATTCTGTCATAGTTTTTCATTTCAGTTTCCAAGGCACTTTGAAGCTGCTCCAACAGCCACTGATGACCAGAGGGTGACATCAAACCTTTTGAAAGGGCCCCTTGAAGCTCAGGGCTGTTTTCCCTTTGCTTTGCTGGAGGCTGGGGAGCTGCCCTGTTTCTCTGCTCTCCTGGCTACTGGTTCCTGGGGAAGAGAGCACGCAAGCATGGTGGTGGAGTACCTGAAAGCTTGGTAAAGTCAGGCTGGCCAGCATCCACCTCACTGCTGGACAAACAGCAGCACCCAGGGAGCAAGCAGCGGCATCTATGGCATGCTGCAGGATTAGCCTGTTCTTGGGCAGGATGAGCTACCATTCTTCCACTGAGAGAGAAATGAACATTTCATAGGGTCTAGATGGAAAGTATTTACTCCAAAATAGTCTAAGATCTTGGAGAACCTGCACTGTCTTTTTCATGTGGCCTGATGAAAATTCTTTCATTTCTTCAGCTTTTAGAAATGGGATAAATTTGTGTCTATACAAATTTCCCATTTTTTGCCATATATAAATGGTGTTTCAGGTATGTGTTGAAAGCTGAGCACACAAAGACATACAGAAATACTTATATTTATTTTTCCTATGCTAGTTATAACTTGACTTCTCTTCATTGACCTCTCCTCTTGTGAGCCCGGTGACAAAAATCCAGTGAGAAGTTATAAGGCTATGCTTATCTACCAACAAATAGAAACACTGATTATTTAGTTTTCCTGAGTTTTAATCACTGTTTGAATTACTCTGGTTTGCTGTAGATGCTGCTGAGGTCTTTAACGTACTCAAAGGAATCTCTTTTCAGCTTTCATTTTAGCTCTGAATTTGCTAATCCACTGCTCAATCAGTTTCCAGTTTTGTGTCTGTTGTTATGTTGTCCTCAGGCCTAGGTCATTCGCTTTTCTTTTTCCCTGACAAAAGGTATTTCTCTGTTTCTCTACAGCTGGAACAGTTTTGGGACAATAACTGCTTTTCTTCATATATCTGTAAATGCAATGTAAATTTGGCACTGGCTGTAATAAATGTATGATATTCTACTGGCAAGAGGTAGGATGATTTTTCCTGGAACTGCTATTCTCATATGACAGATCAAATGTACTGAAGTTCTCCCATGTCTTTGAACCTGCCATTCTGATGTATATCAGTACCATTTGGGAACTCTTTATCTGTGCTAGTAATTGTTTAATGTTTCGCTGACTGAGATTTACAATGTTTTAATATTAGAAAACAGAAAAATATTTGCAGAAATAAATTGGCAATTCTGTTAAAATCCAGATGTCTCATCAGGCCAGCTGGGTGAAGGCACGCCAGTTTGGTAGGAAGTGGCATAGACAGGATTGCTCTAGGTGGTACAGTGTCCTTTAATCACAGAATCATTAAGGTTGGAAAAGACCTCCAAGATCACTGAGCCCAACATTTGAGTGATCACCCACATGTCTACAGAGCCATGGCACTAAGTGTCATGTCCAGTCCTTTCTTGAACACTTCCTGGGATGGTAACTCCACTACCTCCCAGGACAGTCTGTTCCAATGTCTGACCATGCTAACAGTGAAGAAATTCTTCCTGATAACCAAACTGAGCCTCCTCTGGCACAGCTCAAGGCCATTTTGTCTTGTCCTGTTGCTTGCTTCTTGGGAGAAGAGTCCAATGCCCACCTGGCTAAATCTCCTTTTCAGAGAGTTGTGGAGTGATAAACTGTCCCCCTAAGCCTCCTTTTCTCCAGACTAAACACCCCCAGCCCTCTCAGCTGCTCCTCATGTGGCTTACTCTCTAGACCCTTCACCGGCTCATTTGATGCTTCTCTGGACTCACTCCAGCCCCTCAACGTCCTTCTTGCAGTGGGGGCCCAGAACTGGACACAGGATTCAGGATGCGGCTCCACCCATGCCAAATACAGGGGGAACATCACTGCCCTTGTCCTGCTGCTCACACTATTGCTGATACAGGCCAGGATGCCAGTGGCTTTCTTGGCCACCTGGGCACACACTGGCTCATGTTCAGCCAGCAGCTGGCCAGCACCCTCAGGTTCCTTTCTGCTGGGCCACTCTTGCCCCAGTCTGTGGCTCTGTCTGGGGTTGTTGTGACTGAAGTGCAGGATTTGGCACTTTTCCTTATTGAACGTCAGTAGATATTAAACAGGACACAGGACTGGCCACCAACTGCATGTGAAACCATTCACCACCACTCTCTGGGCTGGGTCATCCAGCCAGAGTGATGACCAGTGATGACTGTACCTGTCCAGTGTTTGACTGTCCAGTGCCTGATACAGCTTGATGACCAAGAATCAATTAATTAATGCAATATGTGAAAGTAACCTTCTGTAGAAGTTTGGAGACTAATTTTGGTGCATGCTTCAGGATCCATAGGGAGATTCATTAAGAACAGAGGCATCTATTTAAATCAAGAACATACATAGGGTGATGGGCATGGGAAAAGAAATTAAAAATACAAGTTTAACTTATGTGTGGATACAGTGATTTATTGTAATTTCACCTGCTTAGAAGGTAACAGTCTGAAATTACCACTTCTGTAACTTTCTGTTCTATAATTAGTTAAATCTGTCATTTGTTTCAGTACTAGTCTAAATGTTTCTGGGCTTTATTTTTTTGTAGTTATTCTTCAGTGTGCAGAACTACAGAAATACAATTGAAGACCCATTCTTCTCATATGTCTCTTTTTCCTTTGTAGAATTATCTTCACTCTTACCCTAATGTAGATATTATTTGTGGTTAATTCTCCCCAGAATTTTAACGTGTAGCCTATTTTTTTATTAGAACTACAAAATCTACTTTTGAAATACAAATAACCAACTCATCATCCCAAAAATATGCTACTTCCTTTGACTTCTAGTGTCCATTTAGTCTGCTTTTTTCAAAATTGTTTAGCTTCACACATTCTGTAGGTAAGCCTTAATTTGCATTATGTAAAAGGAGTTTGCAGTAACTCCAATTGCCTTAGCACGTGGATATATTGTACCACTTCAAGCAGAAAATGTTTTTGTCTTCCTTCTGGCTACTACAGAAGTTAATAATACATCCCCATTTTCTGTTTTTAAATAATGGCTTAATAAGGTTGGATAAAAGATGCGATAAAACAGATGGTCTTGGATGAGGTCCTAAGTGTGCCAGATCTGATCTCTGTTTGACTGCAAGAAGGAGTACAGTTACAATAATAAGGAATTCACTGAGAGGGCTTAGCGGGAGGAACAGAGCTCGTGGATATTTAATATCAGTAAGAACAAAAGATTACAGAGGAAGAGTAAAGGACTTAAGGCAGGATTGATGATGGTGGGTAAGGGCTAAAAGGGTAACTAGGAGTATACTTGTGACTGTAAGTAAACAAAAACTGCACCAAAGTTTTATTCTCAGTGAAGAATCTTCATGGACAAAATTACAAATAACTGTTGAAGGCAGAGACCAAAAAAAAAAATCAATTCCTGATTAAGAGGAACAACGTGTATGATATGGAGAAGAATATTTTAGGCAAGAAAAAAAAGTAAAAAAAGGAGACAAACATTTGCTTCCAGTTGGCAATAACCTCCTCTAGGTCTAGTTCAATGAAATTCTGAGCAACATAAAATATTTTTCAAATGTTTCAAACACTCTGCAAAGCTGTTGCTACAGAATACAGAGTCAGGCTTCTCATGAACATTTTACAGTTCCATAGCATAAAAATTACTGGGATGTAGGTATGACTGCATGTAGCAATGGGTGTATTTATTTGTCATTCAATTTTTACTATTAGAGTCTTGAACTATACTACACCTAAGCAATATATTATAGTGTTCTTACAATTAACATTTGTTGAATATGATACATCAGATTTATCTTCTTGTTTTATACCAAGCATGGCAGAACCACAACTACCATGAAATGGAAACAATTTTTGTTGAAATTGATTTTGTAAGTAAAAGAAGACCTTTTTATTGTAGGTATTATCTCAGGGCTAAGCCAACTCCAAGAGTTAGGGGAAAATTAGTAGAGTGCTTCAAGAGAAAGGTAATGGCTGTAACCTGAAAAATATTTTCTGCTTGTACCATTCTAAGGGAAATTAGAATCGTCCTTCATTCATCTTATTTGTGAGACATGCTGATCTTAAGGGAATTGCACAGGAGCCCAATGTTCCAAAAGATATTTTATGTGATGTGTCTTTAAACATCTGATATTTCACCTCTTGCATATGAAGAAAAGAGCTGAAGTGAACTTGCAAGCAATGAGATCCACTCTCAGAGCTATCCACTGTTAGATCTTTTAAATTTATGAAGTTTTTCTGTATTAAATGACTAGGCAGTATATTTTTTTCTGATTTGACAATAAAGAAATAATTTGTCCCTTCCTTTCAAAAAGTGCTGTCTCTTTTTCCTCCCTGTACAACAAATCTTGAAGAGGTAGTTAAAACATCAACACCTGTTAGAGAAAATGGAAAGAATACATCACTGGAAATCTTGGAAACATTTCAGCAGCATGTTTGTTTCAGAATAAATTAAGACCTCTGAACTAATCTTCAGATGAAAAGAGGTTCATATACGTCTTTAATTAGATCATGTTATTGGAACACAATATTGTGATGAAGAAGATTTAATAAAGCATTTTGTCTTTTTATTACTTTCGTTTCATGCAACATATCTCCTTATCCAAGAAAGATGTTTCACTTCAAAGCAAGTGCTATCCACCCTCCCTTTGCTCAATAAATAACTCCCAGAGGAGTAAGAACAATAAATGTTTGTAGCTTTGCTGATGCTGCTGAGTGGTGAGAAGATCAATCATTGTTTTCTCTGTAGCTGTTGGTTTAAGATGAATCTCTTCCTTAAAGAAATTTCTGTATGCTTTGGTGTGTCATTAACCCCTCACCTTCATGAGAGAGTGCCTTATTAATAAAATGAAATCAAGTTATTTCTATTGCTGGAGAACTTTATTCTGAGCTGGGCATGGCCCTGAGCAGAGAGCCTGAACAAAATTAACACTTATACAGGGACTGAGAGGTAGCTGAAGAAATGTGTTGGATGTACGGGCAGAAAATGATGACGATCTTATTTTTCTTTACAATAAAAATGTTGACTATGCTATCACCATGTCAAAATAGTCCTCCTCTTCAATTTTCAAACAAACAAAGCTGGACCATTTTCAGAAAGAAAGATTGGACTCTAAAGTTGGCAATGCTGAAGTTGGTTTGACAAGGTATCTCAGGTTGCACTGTAAAGCCTAAAAAGAGCCAGAGGAAACAGAAGGCTGGATGGTGTCTGAAGAGGCAAGTGTTTCACCTTTTGCTGCAAGATATTTTCAACTATCAAAACCAGCATTCCTGGCAGTGGCTTGTATACTCACAGATTTCCAGAGATTATTTCTTTCTTCTACAGGACATTTATTGAAGTATTTTAGCACATTTATTTCAATATTTATTTCTCTCTTGCAATAGTTGTTCCCAAATTTTCACTGAGTTTTCTGCTGCTGTGACTGAAGCTCATTTTGTTTTCTAGTTGCTGTCAACATGGAGCATGGTTCTTTCTTTTCTTCTTTATGTCTGCCTTCCATGTATTTGATTAGCACACCTCTCCTTAGCATTCTTTTCTCTACACCACTACACAAGGAAAGGAATGTTTTATTTTTAAAAATTATTATTATTACACTTCTTAAATTTCTAGTGTGTTTTTCTGGCTCTTTACTTAAGCTGTATTTGTATTTCTTGAAATAGTGTAGTTAGTGTGACCTCTCCTGCACTGAGCAGAATTGGAGGTTTACCTCACCTATCTTACAGCCTGCTTGTTTGTTAATATCTACTCACTCTTTTTTTTAGTGATAATTGGATAATGATGGTTTATGTTCAGCCCGTGCTCCACAATAACCAGCAAATCATTCCCTAAAAGGTTCCCCCAGTCTGGGATAGCACCTTCTTATTATGCAATTGATTACTCTGAAAAGTGTAATTACTTTCTATTTTCCCTCCAACCACATCCTAATTTTATTGAGATAATTTTGAATTCCAGTCTTGCCCTTTGATCTACATTGAGTTCTTGGTAGCTTGATGCCACCTTCTGTGTATAAAATATATGCATTAGCTGTATGCATATTCTTTAATTTATAATTTGGATAACTCATGAAGGGCTGACAAGAATCAATTCCTGGATGAATCTCTTCAGAATTCCACTTGATCCACCTTTCTCTTTGCAAAACAAACTATTGTTAACTATTCTGTGGATACCATTTTCCATCCACTGAAACCTAAAAGTTAGGAATGCAGGGAAATGAACACCCATCTACCATGCGATTAATGAAAACTTCCAGATAAAGTGGTTTGAAAACATACTCTGTAAAAAGCTCGAACTGAAGAAGATTTTTCATGCTCAGCTTTTATTCCTCAGCCCTGCAGTTCCCCAGGACTTGCATGCACTTTGGAAGATTTGGCTAATTATTTGTACATAACATTGTTTGTGGAATGAAAAAATATATAGGTATAAACCTGTAGTTACCATTGGGGATTTTTCAGTCAAAATTAGGTACAAGATTGCATCTGAGAGAGATACATGATGTCAGACAAACAGAAGTGAAAGAAGATTATGAGCTGGTTGATTTGAGATTGTGATTTTCCATTCTTTGTTTTACAGTTTGCTTTTAAATGATGTAGAATTTGGCAGGGTTTCTCTGAGGGAGTGTGTGCTTTGGCAGTGGATTTCAAGGAGGAAACAGGATGGAAGAATGAAATTACCTATTACAATTTAACTAGAACTAGAGGAAGAAGGAGTAAATTCTGCTTTTAGTTGTTTTAGTGGGAATTTCCGACCTTGTATAGGTGTGCTAAACTCCTGTGTCATTTCATGTTTGTTGCTTAAATAAAAACACCTGT
This sequence comes from Zonotrichia leucophrys gambelii, assembly GCF_028769735.1. Lineage (NCBI taxonomy): Eukaryota > Metazoa > Chordata > Aves > Passeriformes > Passerellidae > Zonotrichia > Zonotrichia leucophrys. Next base: position 17,718,380 of record NC_088173.1, on the reverse strand, counting down.
TGAATTTTAATTTACCTGTAATCCTCAAAATCAATTGCAATAAGGTAAACTTTTTAAAGACATCCTTGTGTATTACTTTTCCTCATTTATTCAGGTTGTTTTAATATTTGCTTTTCACTTTGCATTTTAACAAGTTTTTTTCTTCAGTTTTAGAGCAATTTGTGATCAGCCCCAAATGGAAATTTATTTTATTTTAGTGTTTCTTTCACAACTAATTTGAACTTACGTCTGGATTTAAAGAAATATTTACACAGACATAACAGAAAATTACATGGTATAAATGTAGTGCCATTCAACTATGTAAATAGCAGCAAATATGTTTTATTGATTATAAAACTCTGGCAAAATACAAACATTGCTTTGTTTGTTCCCAATTGCTTTATCCTTGAATTTTATGATACAAATGAGGAGCACTAACTGATATTGGAAGTTACAGTTTGATATGTGTTCTCAAAACTACATTTTGCATGTAGAAATTTATTCTGCAAATGCCAGTTCCTCTGTGTCCACTGTCTTTAGGGTATTCAGTTCCCTATTTATATATCATATAATAATATTTACAGACAATATACATATTAACATAATATATATATTTATAACTAGCCATCACAGTGCAAAGTCATGCACTACCTGTTTGGTTTTATGTAAACCTGGGCCCAGCCACCCAGCCCTTTTAAAGTGGTGTGCTGAAATATCAAGAGCTTCAAGATGCAGATAATTCTGTGACCATTTTTAAAACATGTTTTTAATTGCATCTTCCAAATTTAAGGATAGATAAACCCCCAAGATTACAGCTGAAGGGAAAGCTGACCAAACAAAAGCAGTAAAGTCTGGGCTTCTGACAGTGAGTGAAGATTGTCACCTTCTGCTGAGGTCACTTTAGGCACCAAAAATTTTTGGAGTCAGAGGGGCCAGTACTGTGAGAGATGATTACGACCCTAAGCACGGTGATCCAGAGGAATATCTCTGCTTTTAATTGAAGGTTTCACCCATTAGTTTCACCTTGCTGAAAAGCATATCCACCTCTTTGACCTGGGAGGGTCTTTTGTTGCACAGGACTGGCAATCAGACTTCTTCTTCTGTCTGTCTGCACTCATGTCTCATCACTGCTGTGATTCATGGCATGATTTTCACAGCTTCAAAGGAAAGTTTAGAGACATCTGAAGGCAGTGCAGTGTGGAGCTGTCAGGTTAGGCAGCTCCATCATGGAAGAGGAAGAAAAAAATGAGGGCAGAAGACCAAGGGCAAAGTGTGTCAGTACATACTCATTCCCTCTCCCAGCCCTCTTCTTTCCCAGCAGCTCTACCAATGACCCTGGCTGGCATGTCAAGGTGCTCTGTCTGCTTGTGGTATGAATTAAACATGAAGAAGGATCAGAACACAAAACAGAACTACAAATGGAAGGCTCACAGGGCAGGAAAGGGCGCCCATCTGTACCAGGGCTTATGGATTTCCAGCCAAACCAGCTCCTGGTGAGGCTGATTAACCCAAGCGCAGAACCCCAGCAGAACATTTAGAAAGCATTTACTTACTTTCATATTTATGCTCAAATTATGTGCTTAAACCTATTCACATTCTGACCTAGCAATCTACATAGTTTTGGCAAGAAATAGAATTTACTGATTAAAAAGTTATCTCAGAAATATTGCTTCACTTCTAAACCTCTCTTTTTTCTTTAATCTTTTCTTTAAGTCCTGCAATATTCAGTTTACAGTATTCCATCATCTTCATACTATCATTCTTCTTTGCACATTGGAAAACTGTTCATTAGGCTTTCAGCTGCTGCCACAGTAAATGGCACAACTCAGTGTGGCAAGCGCAGAATTACTGCAGGAAAGAAAACGCCAGTGTGTACTGTCCTTTGTCCAGTTGATTTAGAGCAGGGGAAAAGACACTGGGTAAGGCAGTGCAGCACCATAATTATTACCAAAGTTTAACAATTATTGAATGATTTTCCCCTTGTGATAACTGGCTTTGATGTTTACATGAATAAACATCACACTGTTGATTCTCCTTCAATTAAACCTTCATGGAAGCTGTGGCCAGAGAGATACACAGACCCATTACACAACATCCACTGCATGAAATGAAGTATCATTTTCTAGGGGATGTTCTAACAAACAATATTTCCTGAAAGATGGCTTCTTAAAGTGAAAATTATTCAATAATCACATCATTTTAGAACTGAATGTGAAATTCTGTCAGGATAAGTTAATTCAGAAAATCATAATCACCTATCGTCACATTGTTACTACTCTAGTGCTTCTAACTGAAGCCTTTTTTGCTGTATAAAGTATGGAAAATTCATGCCTCTACATCACAAGAATAGTGTAAGACAAGACTTAAGATATGCATGAAAATGAGAAGATGAAGCAATGACAAATAGATCTCTTAAGGAAAAAATTATAATAAATCAGAAAAGAATGGTAAGTCAATCTTATCAAATCATGCAGCTTGGTCATAAAAATATGGTTGGTGCATAACCACACTAGCTTCCAGTTTTGTGTTTTACATGCTACATGTGGAAAACCTGCAAAGTAATTGGTGAAGAAAATGGATAATGAATTTAAAATTATATTATTCAAGTAATTTTGAGAAATGAATATTGTTCAAATCAATAACATTTATTTTGTGGATTAATTAAAAGACAAAATTAAATTGAATTGTGTCAAAGTATTTTTGCCTATTACTTACCCATATCTAGTTAAGATTTATCAGCTATGATATTCTTTCAAATTAGCAATTATATAAACACTTAAAAACTATTAAAACAAAGATGTTTGCAGATGCTTTTATTCTGGACATCTATACCCAATTGTTTCTACCTTTACTATTATACAAGGTATTTCTTCTATGTTTTTTTTTTCCTTTCTGACATTTTGTATAGCTAGACACCAAGAAAAAATGTGTAGAGGGCAACTAAAATGTTGGTTTTATTAAGATTATTGACCTTAGCCCAGAGAAGCAATCTTGTTCAAAATTAAGACTGTAACTTGATGTTTTACCAGTGCAATTGTATCTTAACAGAACAGAAACTATAAAAAGAAGTGATTTTCCAAGCTTTATTAGTCTTTCAGAAAATGGATTTCAAATAGAGTGAATCAAGGATAAAATTGTGTATTTCCCTTAATTTCTTTCAGCTTTTCTAGCATTTGTCAATCTTTGCATTATGTGAAGAGTAATTAAATTTATAGATGATTTTAAAGCATGTGTTTAAAAAACAGCATGTCTGTGGTGATGTTATTAGTTTGGGTAAATGCAGATAATTCTCCATGTCAAAGACAATTAACACATATCCTGTGGTCTTAATTACCAGGTTCAAGGAAATTCTGCCCAGAAGAAATTTTAGTAAAGCCTCATGGAAAGTTAAAGACCTGTGCCCTACAATTAAAAGGGGAAGGTAACAGACCCCCCACTTTTTTGGTGATTGACTATAAACCTTGGCTTAAGGGACTTTTCTGAGAGGTTAGGATTAAAGCAGTCAAGAATAAAAAGAGTTTGTTTCAGTTGTGAATGTTTCCACATCCCTTGGTTGCTCTTCTTACAAAAACCCTAAAACCTTAAAAATAAAAGTAGATAATGCCACACTAAGTTTTACTCAGGAAGAACAGGCAGGAGGGGCACCAAATGTGGGTAAGGCACATTTTTACTTGGACTGTATGAAAAGTATTTTCTTTCTGTGCTCTACACATAAAAGTAAATCACTTTATATACCTGTTCCAGAATAAAGAGTCCATTTCTCATAAGCCCTTGAAAAAATTAAATCATTAACTGACATCAAAAGAAAACAATCTAGAATACCTCTTCCATGGCTAATATTATTTTAGCCCATTGGCAATAATTAATCCTGAAGTGTGCAGAGAAGACACCTTAAAAACGGAATCTTTGCCTTTTTGAGTCAAGAGCCATCTGGGCTGTTACCAGGCCTTTTTCCTGTTGGGAAACTGCTCTAGTCCATGGTAGGATGATGTCAGTTGCAGGAGTTCAGCTCCTCTCCTGCACAGGGTTATGCTCTGCTTATTTTGCCTGATGTTAGAAATCTAACCTAGAATTAGTGCTGGTCAACCTAGCCAGCCTGGAAGAGCTGAGTATCAGATAAGACAACGACAATAATTTTCAATGTGAATTGCTTTACAGTGAAGGGAGACAAGGTCAGGAGGTTTGGAGAAAGGTTTAGGTAGTCACATGGAAAGATGGAGTGATTGGACTTGAGTTTTGGGCTAGGATTTGCCTGAGAAAGAGATACAAGAGAAGGAGCATGGGGGATAAGTCATTGATTGGGGGGATGGGGGATAAGTCAATGTAATGGATTAAGCAAGAAAAATGACAAAGCCAAGGGGAGAATGTAGAGATGTAACATGTCTACTTTCACTGGAAGCAAGGGAAGGGTGTCCCATGGCACTCACATCAAACGTGATCCCATGAGCTGCTCTGCTGCCCATGGTTAGCTCCTATTGCTTTTCCAGCAGCCACCCAGCAGCCTGGCCAACTTCATTCTGTCTGGGTGCATGCAGACCCATCCCTTCTGTCCCTGGGATGTCTCTGTGCCAGGCCCAGCCAGGTCAATGCCAGTGTGGAGGGCTCAGGGGGAACAGCACAGCCTGAGCAGCATTTCCAAGCCTAAAAGTGCAGGGCAGGACAGGGACATTGCAGAGGTCAGGAGCCAATGGCTCAGAGCTATTGGTCTCATTCAGAGGTCTCCTGTAGAAAGAGACATTTGCTGAATGGTATCTTGAGAGGAAAAAGGCTGGTGCCTGGTTCCTGAGCAGCTGCCACTGATTGCTCTGCCCCAAAGGGCAGGCAGAGGGCAAACAGCCACTATTAGCTAAAGTTAGGGTGCATTCGAGTGGGGAACTTTTGTCCAAGGAGAAACTCTGTGATGCACAGTGGAGTTGCTGCTGGTTGGACTCAGGAGCCTTCAGAATTAGGCTGTGCTCAAAAGTAGGATTTCTCAATCTCTGACTGAGAGATGAGATACCTAAAATCCTCCTGGTTTCTGTCCTGAAAGCAAAAGACGGCCTTGGTCTTGATAGTCATTGAGTCTCATTGTGGAATTTTTAATAGCAAAAAAAGAGGAGAAAGTGAGGAAAGCATTATTACATAGCCGTAAGGGATAAAAGTGAAGGAAGTTTCAAGAAACTCACGGTTTCAAGAATCAGTTTGTTCCCACATCTTGAAGGTAGCAGGGATTTCAGTAAAAAGGAGTGGGATCTGATGAGGGAAAGGTTTTTAGTCACTTTTAACGAGGGCAGTAGAGAGGACAGAAGCTAAATCAACATACTATCAATGTTAATGCCTAGAGCAAGTTTAATAGCCTCTCAGGAATACATTTCTGCCCTGTAGAGTTTTTCTTTGGACACAACCCAAAGGTGAGCTCAGCTCCTCATACCATACAAGGATAAAGCCTTCACTGGATGATTAGTTTTACATCTACATCCTCAGACAAAAAAAAAAAAAAAAAAAAAAAAAAAAAAAAAAAAAAAAAAAAAAAAAAGAAAAAGGAAAACCTTGTGGTTTCAGGGGAATGAATTACAGGCTTTAATGACATTGAAAGTAAAGCAGTAGCCTTTCCATTGCACTTTAATAAGTAAATAAAACAAACAAAAAGAAAGGCAACATCAACCTTCATTGATGAATAGTACAGGTTAGGTGTTTTTCACTTCTGGTTAATTTTTTTTATAAGCTAATTGTATGTGTTATGCCTATGTGCCCAATTTATTGGTGTGAATCTTCCTGTTGATAAATTCAGGAATTGTATGAGAGCAATAGGTGTTTGTACTTCTCAGTTTGGCCCCACAGCACTGTATGCACACAGTTGCCCAAGGTTCACTTTACAAATCTACCCTGCCAGCTGCCAGCCAGCTTCTATGGGTTTTCTGCAATGTCAGTGGCACTTACTAGGAAAAATTGTCAGGAGGAAAAAAAATGATGCTATCAATCAGCTATGCCATTCCCTACAAAACAATGGCAACAAATGTCATGAGCAGAGCAGTGGAAATATATTTATGGTTTATTTCCTATAGACCCACTTTATTCTTCAAGTGAATGCATATTGCTGTGAAATCTCTGTGTAGAGGTGTTAGAGGAGTGAACTGAAAGCACAGCAAATAGGAAATCTGCTGGGCTGTGCAGAGTCTCTTTCAAATGTGCTCTTTTTAAGAGCTCTGCTTGCACATACTTTATCATCAGGATTTGTGCTAAGGATGTGTACTCTTTAAAGACTAGTTGCTAGTGAAGGCATAAAGTCACTCTTAAAATCTATTAGTTTTGTTTGTGCTGAAAGCATGTATTTGCCATTCAGGCACAATGCTCCATTTGTATAGCTTTCAGCAAATGTGCTGTCACATAGTTAGCATAATGATTAAGGGCACTTTGAGAAGCTTACCACCTTTGCTTGTAGGGGTGGGGTACCTTGACCTATAAAAAAACCCAAGTGGTACACTTAATAAATATATCATTTGCTAGATGAGTCCATCCATAGTTGTTTTATATATAATTCATTGTAATTAGAACATTTCTACAATGAATGAGTGAGTTAACTCTTAGCTCTCCCTTAAGTCTATTTTGAAGTATTCATTGGTGAACAAGAGAGATCACAGCTCAATGAATTCTTCTGTTCTTATGAGAGGAAAATCAATGGAGAGTGCAATTTTGAAAATCAAGACCTTCATGTGAAAGGCACAGTATTACATAATCTCAGGTACTTTGAAAAACACTTTTTTCCAACAGAAGTGAAGGAGAAACAATATGCTTGCTCCACACAAACTAGTCTCTCATTTCCCATAATTAAAATGAACACTGGTGTATTAATTTCCAAATAATTATAAATATTCTGGCAATAAACTGACTAGAATCTTTGAATCAGTGGTTCAGATTTGAATTTGATTTGAATGTTATCACAGTAGATTTCTGTGGTAACATTTAGCTATAGAAAAAAGTGAAGTGCACAAGAAAAAAGGAAGCATCTCTTTCAAGGAGCCTTTAAAGCTGGGATACAATAAAGAACTCATGAGCTTGAAATGGTTTACCTTTGAGACTCAATGACATTAGGTCAATTATCAATTGAATGTTACCTCATTTATTCTGATTGGAAAACCCTTCTCCGTTGAATACCCAAAGTTTCTGGGTTTCAGGCATGGTCAAAATTTAAAGGTTGATTTTCTTCCAATTTTTTTATTAAGTGTCAAGCTTTCAAATATAAGGCAACATGCTACACATGTGATGACAACCAAACAAAGCATTTTTCACAGAAATAGATGGCTGGTAGTCTCCGTGTGTCTAAATATCAGTCAGAGCAAAGGCAGGCTAAGTAATGGTAGCACTGGTAATGACTGTGGGTGTCTTGTGCATATCTCAAATCAGCAATGACAGAGGCAGTATAAAATCAATTTATGAACCACATTCCTCCTGGGAACTACATTTCAAGCCATAATTTCATCTAAACTGTTTATCGGCTGCTTTTATTTAATGTATGGAGTGTCAAAAATTTTCTTTGACATTAGGCTTGTTATTGTCTTTTGATTTATGTATTAAAGGAAAACATAATAAATACAAAGATTGTTTAGTGGATTTGTGCTTGAAAAAATATTGAAAACATTTGCTACAGTGGTAAAGTCATCCGTACAGTAGTTAAAAATTAAGAAATTGGTCATGAACTTTTAAATCTTAAATAGTTTATGACAGAGAAGATGTGAGCTATAAAATTTTTACTGTCCAAGGCCTCTTTTGCACATAGAAATGTTTATGTTGTGGAGACCTTCATGGCCATATCTATGGAAACAAATAGCTGGGCATGGCTTTCAGAGTTGGGAATGCAAAACAATCTCTGGTAGGTGTGCATGAAGGAATAAATACAAGCACCCAGGAATGCCTGCACAGATCTCTGCATTTGGCATTTATTTAACTTGACTGGTGGCTGTGTGCATTCTCTTATCTGCGAGGTTTTGATTTTAACAGCCACTGAAATATACTTACAATGTGAAAAAGACTTGGGATGAAATTTCTTGGAAGCACACAGAAATCCGTCAGTGCGTACCTTGGCTACACCCATCTCTCATCCCTGGAAAGTGTGGATGGCAGAGCCACCAGAGAGGTGCCCCAGTCTTCCAGCTGAGGACAGACAAGGGGAAAGCTGCCTCCATATGATTATTGCATGGAAAGTGCAAGTGGCAGCCTTGGATAGCAAAGTGTGATGAGTTATGGCAGCTACTCAGCTGCTGGGGAGGCAGAACACACACCAGCTCAAAACCCTCCAGAGTGTCTACCTCCTCCAAACAAAACATGTCAAAGCAGCAGGTGATCTCAACTACAAGCCAAATTCCTATGGATGTATTTCCCATAGAGCTGCATTTGTATTAGGCATTTTCTGCAATTGCCCTTGAAGGCTGGCCCATTAAGAAGTATATAAACAACTTTAGACTTGCAGTAATTTAACATATGAAATATCAATATGGATCTGGAGGACGAAACTCTCTCAGTACCCTTTCTTTCATAATGCTGAGTAGGAACTTTTCCAAGATCAGATGCATTTCTCTGAAGGATGGGAGACACTCACCCTGAGGATATGAAGGGAACAACCTGCTACAGATCTCCATAAGCAGAGACAAAAGAGCCTATCATTTTGGGAAGATGGGGTAAATGTGTAGAAGGAGGTGACTGCTGTCAAGCCTATCATCATGTGGTATGGGCAATTTGGGCAGTGATTTGCTAAGAGCTTTCCTGGAACAGGCTGGGGAGCTGCTGCACTTAGAAAGACTTGATGTGGGCCAATGGATTCATATAGTACAGAAAAGTCAGGCTGAAATGGGAGTGGACAGCTTGAGCATACAAGTTGCAACTTGAGTATTTAAAGAGCATCTTGCACTCCATGTTCAGCTCATCCTTGTAATATTAAAGCACCTGTTTCCTATGTTTTTTTTGGCTAGGATTTTTTTTACTTGGCATGTTTTTCCTAGAAATGTATGACCTGCAAGAACAAGTTGAAGAGTGTAAAGGACAGCCAAACAGAGGACTTGGTTTTTGCACAATCTATAACCATTATGAGTTAAGTTCATAAAACATCAGCAAGACTTATATTTAACACTTGTGCAAACTGGGATGTAAGGTAAAATTATGATGAGCTCTCTGATCTTAGTGTTTACACAGAATTTACCCAGTTTTTATGTTCACATTCTGGCTTCACGGAGTATCTTACAGATGTCAGGTGGGGGGAAGAACTTATGCTTAGCAGCTTGTTTTTCTTGTCTTGGTTTTCAAACCTCCTGCATGGAAAAGAATGTCACTGTTGACTCAGAGAGTGTATATATTATGAAATTATTGTATGCAAATGATAAAATTAGCTTAATAGCTTTTAAGTTGGCACATGTTTTGTCATTTTCATACTGTAGATTTTCTGGTCTTCAGCCTACATGGAATTAGATCTGAATATTTGCTCATTGTCATCCTTTGAAGCAAGAGTGATTTCAGGCTTGGACCCCCTGTGAATAGATCTCTGAGATGACTCATAGATGGAAGAACTGCTAATCAGTAAGGTTAGCAGCTGCAATAGACTGAAAATGGAAGTATGGTTTAATTTTATTTTATGCTCACCTTGTGTGTCTTTCAGCTTATCACTGTTCTTTTTATTTGTGAAGAGAGGCTCTCTGGGAACTGGGAGATATTCACTCTCACCCTGTGCATAGAACTAGTCCGAAAATTCATAAAGTCTGGTGGGTTTGTGCAGCTCCTAAAGCCCTCTATCCTGTAAAAGCACATTTTTAATTATTTTGCTGGATCCAGCAGCTTTTGTTCATTTAGCAGAGGAGAAACTCAATAAACCACTAAACACCAATTCAATTTCATTTACTTAATAGGAAATGAGAGTTTTGACAAATAGGCATTGGTTTTTTTTTTTTTTTAAGATGCATAAAGTCTACCTTTCCACTGGGCTTTTAGGATCATTTGAAATGTTTCAATTATTTTTCAGAATTAGGCACTAAATGCAAGAATCTTTTGCAATCCAAAGAGGCTTAGAGTATAAATGAGAGAGGTTCTGGCTGTGTTTGGGAAATTTCTCTCTTCCCTTTTCTATAGATTTCACAGTTCTATACTATACTTGCAAGGAGACTTCTCATGAGGCATTTATTACCAATCTTTTCATAACCTAAGGCTGTCAGAAAAAGCCCCAGCAACACATAAAACCTACTGAGGACAGAGAAGTGCCTTGCCTGGTGAAGGCACAGGTTTCTTTTTCTCCACAAAGAAAAATATATTTCACACCAAATTATCTTTTTATTAAGCAATACCATGTATAAACAGACATTAATACCCTTCACATAATAATTTAGCTGGCTGCATGTTCTAAAAGGGATGTGAATATCTAGAAAATATGTATGAGCCCTATCTTTATATGTAGATTTTCAGGAGAATATAATCTTAGCAGACATGACAAAGGGTCTCATTACAGCTGTACAAAGCATTCATCTTTGACCCCACTGGGTAAGACTCTTCACCTTTTGGGCCTCCATATTTTAAAAATAGATTTGTTAAAACTGATCACATATGTAAAACCAGCCTAAACTGAATCAGTCCTTCTAGGCCTTAGAAGTGTGGTAAAACTACAATTGTGAAGTGTTGCTGATGAGTGCACACACATATAATTGTATTTGGTGCATGTTATGAATGACAAAAGTGAAAAAAAGCATTCCTTACTTTTCAGTTTTTAATGGGCTCTGGTGTAATGTATATTTTTTAAAAAAATCAAAGATCTGTGATTGTCTTTGTCAAGCCTGGTGCTTTGGGCAGGAGCCTGCAGTACAAATGGAGAAGGATGGCATCAGGCTTTCACCAAAAAATTAAAGACACGGCATTAAGTGCCTAGGTCATAAGTATGCTTTGTCTTTAACAGGAAGGTATATCTGGGAATATCCTTACGAATATATGGAAAAAATATTATTTTCAGTTGAGGAAATACATTCTATAACATTTTCAAAATCGCACTATGGAATATAAATTGAAACAGTGAGCTTAAATTGGAACAGCAAATTCTTTGGGGAAATTAATCAGAACACCATTAAATAGAGGCATTAAGTTATAAACTGCTTACAAGTCAAAATTTTCTTAGTAGAAAAATTTTCCTTTGTAAAATGTTGACCTGGCAGTTCAAGAAGTTTAACAGAAAAATAAATATTTTGCTGACTTTTTGTAAAAATGTAGGAAAATATGTCATAAAAAACCAAAACCTTTACAAGCTATTTTGTGAAAATGTCCAATACTCACTTCGGTTTTGTTCTTCAAGCTTTCAAATTCATGCAAATCCACAGACTATAAATATAGTCTGTTACTAAGTTCAGAATTAATGAAATGCCTTCAATAATTCCTTAATTTTGCTGTGGATTTCATTAACTCCTTGTGTTTAGGTAGTCTCAAAGTTGTGTCTTTTCCATCTTGGTGCTATGAAAGAGCAAAAGGACCAGAAAGCTGAACTGCTGCAGCTCAGTGTGTGATCTTAATGTGTCTGCAAACAACAAGAAGAGAAACACAGTTTTCTCCAGAGTACTATTTAGTGTTGAAGTGATTTAGGTCTGGAAAATCAATCTGTTCATCCTTCTGGACAATTTCTGAAACAAATATTTAGCAAGATTTATAGAGTTGTACATATGCAGGCCAAAGGATTCCACTGGAAGGCAGATTTTTGTAATACCATATAATCAACTACTCAATAAGATGTTTTATTGTTTTGGGGGTTTTTTTTGTGTGTAATAAATGCAATTCTGCAACATGTTTTAAGGTCATATAAATATAACGAATCATTCAACTTTTCATTTCTTCTGTAAATAGATGATTTTATATTATCCTGTTTATAGAATAGATACGAAAACACTGGAGGCCTATAGATGAAAGCAAACAAACAAAAAACTAAATGAAACACCTCCTCTTACACGAACTTTAATTACTGAAATTTCATTTTCATCTTAGTCATTTGAACCCATTAAAGTGTAGACTTTTCAGAAATGCCTAAATAACCCAAGTTCAGCTGGAACCTTAGCACATAAATATCATGGGAAAACCAGGTTTAAGAATGAGAATCATTAAGGTTGTTTTTAACATGCTAAGGCTGTGTGCTTGTTGTTAATAGTACTCGTGGCTCACTCCAACCTCGTTGTCTGGGAGTACTGTTGCACAGTGGAATGCCTTAGCACACTTCCTCTCAAGAATCACCTGAAAGACTTTACACTTGTGCAGGAGGTGATGGAAAATAGATAAATGCACATGTGCAGCCAGAAGAGCCAGAAGAGTCTGGGGGGGATGAAATTTGCAATTGCCATTGAGAAGACTGAGAGCACAGGTGGAGACTCAGACGGGGAAATCCTGCCAGGGGTGAGGAGATGCACAAAAAAGACTTCAAGGCTTTAACTTTAAAATGCAAGTGGTTAATGAGGCTCAGGGCAACCTTAGTCTCTTGGGCAAGCAGGAGCCCCAAGGGCCAGTTCGGTATGAGTTTGCACAAAGACTGAAGGCCCAAGCAGTGTTTTGTCCCCCACTGAGTGCAATGAGGGTTTGATATTTTTAATTTGGCTTATGCTGGTCACTTGTAGTCTCCTCAGGTAAGTATTTTAGCTGCTGCAAAGTGGAGAGGAGGAAGAAGATGAGCTGGGATGAGTCCATGCACAGCCCTAAGCAGAGAGCTCCAATTTGCTGATGGTGCCATTTGCAGCAACAGAAGCTACAGCAAATCTGTGTGTGTAGCAGGTGGACATTATTTTTCAAAACACAAACCCAGGACACTTTTGCATCAGTAATTTTTCAGGCTGTGAAGCACTCAGGTGTTCTGTTCTCAGCTTACTCTGATCAGCTTTGTGGGGACTGGGAATATCCCTCTCATGGGATCTGGTTTTGAAAGCCCCCAAAGGTGTCCCCATCTCTGTCATGGCCATGCTCGTCTCTCCCTGCAATGGCAAACTGTGGCATGGCAGTGGCAAAACTCCTCCTCCACCCCTGAGTTTGATGCTAAAGCCTTGCTGCCTTGCAAGGGATGGTGCACCTTAGGCTCAGGTTGGAGCATGGGCTCATAATGCCTAATAGGAAATTTATAGAAGCAGAAATGACAGCAAATACTTCATAACTAGGCAGCTGTGAAAAAAAAAAAATTAACTGCTATGAGTTTCTCTTAATTTATAGAAAATTTTCATGTAGCTATAAATTGGAATGTGCTCAAAATTGCTCAGGTAAAATATACAGCATTATACTAAGTAGAAGAGACAGTCCTGGCAAAATTAAGATGTGTCTGCATCCAGGCTTCTCCTCCATTTTCTGCATTTTGATAACAGCAGCAAAGCCAGTCAGGTGCCAAGACACCACCATATAGAAGCATGAAAATGTCTGCTATAGGCATAGCCAACCAGAAGTTGGTTTTGAAGCCAGGAAAAATAATTAATGCATCTGATGAACTCTTTAAAATGCTTAGAACAACCCTCACTGAAGAAAGCTTATTCTTCTACTCTGAACCTAGTGCTTTAGTTTAAAAAAATAATAGTATAATAAGATAAAAGAACAAAGAATGTAAAATTTCTCAGAAAAACAATGGGTTTTATAATCAACTCTTGAAACTCTTAAGAACCATAGAAGAGACAAATGATTTTGAACCTCAGAATTACTTCTCAGTCTTAAGTATGGAGTGAATAAAAGAGTAATTCCATCCTCAGTTTTGAATTTGTTACTTTTTGTTTTCACTGAACTTTCTCTAGCTGTTATATCATTTGAGACCAGACCAAAAGATCCTTTTAGTTCATCTTACTGATTTTTTCAGCATTTTTCAACTGTATTTTAAGAACACAAAAAATCTCGCCAGTTTCTCCTTATATGAGAGTTTTCCTGGAAATAGCAGCACTTAGAATTGTTAATTAACTAATTCTAGTTCTTCAATAGCATTTAAAAGTGTTTTGAACATGGCTGCTCAGATTACCACAGTCATTGAACACCATAATCATAATCATGAATATCTGTATCTCAGAAAAGTCCATGTTCTCTTTTAATCAGTTGTGCATCTCTCTAAGCAGTGTATTCACTTTTTTGATCACATTGGCTCATCTGGAACAATTTTTATGCAATACCATCCTTTTCTCTTTTAATTATGATGAGCTAATAATCCTAAAAAGTGGAAGAATCAGCTGAATTTTTCACTTTTTAACCAGTGGAAAGGTTTCTCCTGTGTTCTGTGTCCTCAAAGTATTGCAATGAATTGCAGAATCAACTAGATGAAGTGAGAAAACACAGCTCTTTGCCATTAAGCAAATCGATCTATTTGTTAATGTCTGAATAGTAGCATTCTGGAAATATTTGTTGGGCTATCTCTGTCTTAGAGCAGTTCTCTCCCTGTAGTTACTTATATCCCAAGCAATGTGTCTTCTTGGTAGTTTTTCTTATTAATTATGACCAGCCACAATCTTTTTTTCTGCAATTATTTCAGCAGGAGTACAACTGAACTGAATTGAGTCTTCATTTTTGATAATGATGGTTATTCATCAACATTCATCTGCGATATAATTATGTCTTCCTTTGTCACCAAGAGAAACTCTGAAGATTCACCAGAGCCATCTGGTAAATGCTTCTATTGCTTCCTATTCAGCTGCATCTGTTTCTCCTGATCCACAGCCACAAATTGCTCTGGGCACCTTCTTTACCAGGTGAACCTTTCTATATTGTGAAATACTCATCCAACATTTTATTTTAAACTCAAGTGTCCCTAGGTGATGCAGGGAAATATGGCAAGTTAGTGTTAATTTGTATACAAATTATGTCATGTATGTTATGTTTTCTTTGTTTATTTGTCAGCTTTGAGAGTAAAGTTTTGCTTTTTCATGAAGAATTGCTGTTGCACTGATCTTTGTTGTGCCTCTTTGTTGTGTCACTTTCTCTGAATTAACGCAGCCAATGGAGGGATGAAATGGAGCTTACAGGTTTTCCTTTGCCATTCAGTTTCCATGAATAATCACTGGCTGGCTATTTTCTGCTCCCAGCGTGGCTTATTTTCAGTGACACACGCGTCAGGAGGTCAGCCCTGCTGGCTGGATAGCTCAGCACTGAGCAATGCCATCACTGCCGTGCAAACGCACACTGTCATCTTTGGTAAGGCAGGGACGCCCCTGCGGGTGCAGAGCTATTTGTATGAGCTGAGGCTACAACCAAAGGCATTCAAATACACTCTGGAGCTGAAAAGACAGATGTAAATTCAGGCTCTTTTCCAACAGAGTGCATAAGCAGGTACTTAAGTTTAAGCCAACGGGTTGTAAGTGTGTGCTTCTCCCATAGGGGTATCAAAACCTCAGTAGTGTTTTGATAGGGTTAATAGCTAATTTTCAAATATGCTGAACCTCCATTAAATTTGTTGAAGTAAACAGAAGCTGCATATGATCAGAGAGTATTGAGGCAGAACAAGTCCCACCAAGGGGAGAAAAACATTCTGCCCTGCTTGCCAGAATGTCAGGATTTTGAGAAAATAGGTTTGTTTTTAACTTGGAACACTCTTTTCTAAAATAATATAACCAATTCGTGCTGACAGCAGACAAGCAACCTAAATTGTAGATGAGCTTCAGTGTCACGCACACATATTGCTATATTTATGGATTGTTTGAAAAATGCTCGTTTTAGGAGAACTGAGAAGCAAATCCATGCATGTAGATTGCAGCAGTTGGTCAGAAAGCAACCATATGATTGGCAATTTTCCAGGGAGACCTGAACGGGGCAAGTTGCATTTATGTGATCTAAATCCACTGGTTGCATTCAGGGGGGATTAACATCTGTTAAAAGTATTATGTTTATCATGCAGGTGTTTCAATATTTGTATTTATTATGTGTTGCAGCAACAGTCTGAGAAAACATTCATATAACAATCTGGTTGTTTTATTGTCTGAATCTGTCAGGACAGTCATTTTCTTACTCCAACATTGTGATCCCCTTGCAAGCTGTAAACTATTTAATGAAGTGAGTATATGGAGAAAGATGACAGACTTTCAAACTTTTAGAAGACAGTTTTACATCAGTGACATTAGGTTTTACACTTGGGATTATTCCTAATACATGTATGGCAAAAATGTTGAATTAGTTTGAAAATTTCCAGAATTCCAATCTATTCCCCTGTGGAGTTCTGTATTTGACTTTGCATTCATTTTTTTCAATAAACAATAGACATAGATTCCAAGATTAATGGAAATAAATATTATATAAAGTGCTGGATAGAAGGGATAATTATATCTGACTTTGAAGAACTTTGCTTCATGTGTCTATAATGCTTTTATTGCTCAAAAAGTAACTCTGCATTGTGACTTGCAGAAAAGGATGTTGCCTGTTAAAAAAAAAAAGAAAAAAGAAAAAATTCAAAAGCTAGACATCTGCTGATTTGCATTGCAGTGTAATGTGACGCTGCCAGTAACACAGACAAAACAGCTATGTTAAAAATTTTAAGGGAGCAAAATCAAGTGCTCAAACCCACAAGGAAATACAACAGTTTAGGTCATCTGTGTGATCTTAATTTGGTTCCCTTGAGTGATGAAGTCTTTATTATATTATCATGGATGTTTTTGTTCACAGGACCTCTTGAATCTGATCCAGCTCATACTGGGGCTAATGGAAATATTTTCATTGACTTCAGCGAGTTTCAGGCTGGGTTCCAAATGGCCACTTTTTTTTCTTATTTAACCCATATTTCTTGAAATAACATAGGTGTATATAATGACAAAGTTTATCCGGTGAATAAGACATGATCCTTGTCCTGAAAAATTTACAATTTACAAAGTCCCTGCTGATATTATGAAAGGGAGGTGATTCATTCACTTTGCCTAAATATATTGCTATTTTCCTTTGATTAATCCACAAAATGTAAGTTTATTTCTATGTGGAGTTCATTGCTTTAGCAAACCAAACTAAAAAAACCCCAAACTAAAAAGAAAAAAGGGCACAAAATTGGGTTTTTTATTTGAGCAAGTAATTTATACCAGGGACAAAGACAACCCAGTTCAGCTGTAGAATGGTCTATAGTGGTGACTGGTTATGAAAAAGGGAAGAAGTAGAGCTGAAGGAACAGGTGGTTTTTTTTTTTTTCCTTTGAACATTTGTAGATCAATAGATTACATAAAGTATAATGACTACTTTGGAAAGAGAATTTTCAATAATAAATGTCCATCTGAAAATGGTATTTAAGTGAGGTATGATTGACCAGGAAATGACAGAATTACTGTCAAAGACTGAGAAGGGATGAGATCTGTACCAGTCATTTCTGCTAGAGATGCTCTCCAATGTGCATGCCATTTTGCATGGGTGGAATATCAGCAAATTTATGATCATATTGGTCCTAACATTGGCCAGGCACTAGATGCAATTTAATGACTTGCCTTAAATTATTAGAATTGCATTGAAATCACAGCCCTGAGGAACACACTTCCATTTCCCACCCTGTCTGCTGAGAACTAAGATGATTTGATATGTCACCACCTCACCATAACACATCCCCTTATATATTCTTTCAGGTGATTTGCACTTATTTCTATTGAGACCTTCAGAAAAGAAGAATCACAATTTATTTTCTATTTTCCATCAGCAATTTAAATTACTGCATTCAGTCCTCATTCAGTGGAACTCTTTCCTGACCATCCAGGTCTTCCAAAAATATCAACAGCAGCAGCATTAATTTCTTTTTAACTTTTGCATTTATTGGTCCTATCATCAAAAGAATATGACTGAAATGTTTATATGTATTATGTGCTTATAATTTTATTCTTTCTTTTGGCCTTCTGAATTAGTAACATCTGTTACCACTGATGGAAAATATCCTCTGGGCCACAGAGGAATCACAGTCACATGTTGCCGCTGGAACAGCCGGTGTGAATCAGCAGTAAGATAGACTCATCACTCTGCACCTAACAGATATAACATCAAAATGGAGCCAAGACATTCCTGTCCAAAGTGGGAGGTAACGGCCCAGCCTCTAACTTGAAAAGAGAAGCCTCAAACCATTTCCCAAGTGCTTGCAGCCCTAGAGGCAGCACTTACTTAGTATGATTCACTGTAAACTTCTCATTTTCATCAGCATTATCCTCCCTTGTTATTATAAGGAATAATGTGGCCCATAAGCTAACTGTAATAACAATGACAAAGAGATTCAGGAATACAGAGTGCACAGCATAACAGGCCCCTGAGTCCTCATGTTTTTTGGTTCTAAAGGGTGGCTTTGGAGTACTTTTCAACATTTTTCATTCATGGCAGGTCTAAAATGTCAAAGATCTTTAAAGTAGCATGCAATATATTCGTCTTTGCCCCAGGGGGCTGCAACAAGCAGTCATCTAAATACTACCTTGTATGATGCTGATAGAGAAATAAATGAAAAAAATTTGGTTTGCAAAGGGGCAAGTTTTCTCCATCTTCGGCAAAATGACTTAGGATCTTTCCAGTATCCAAAATCACTCTGTTGAGTACAAAATGAGTAACAGTCTCTTACTCAGAGTGGTGTTGTTTTAAAAGTAGTGTGCATCGAGTGCAATGCACCCTAGTGAGTAAGGTAGTAATCAGGTGTTTTGTTTTATGTTTGTACAATGCCCAGCACACTCACAACTGGAGCACGTGACCAGCTCAAGTTCCTCAAGTAAGCCACACGTACTCTAAGCCTTTTAGTCAGAGAATAATTAAAGCATAAGTCATTATTTCGGTTTCAGAAGTTTTTCTGGAAGACCCATGGCTCTTTCAAGGGAGTCTACATGAGATTGGAGTTTTACATTTGCAAAGAAGACAACTATTTGTGCAGATCCATTCATGTAGATCACAAATTACCAATAATAGAATATTATATATATATATATATATATATATATATATATATATATATGTATCTATCTATATGTTGGATATAATTCATAAAGAGTCTCTTATTTCTGTGCAAAGTTTTAGGTGTGTTATATTATTTAACAAAATCTGTAAAATAATATGGCATCCAAAGAGAATGATGATTTAGCTACTGTATTCCAAGTCTGCAGCAGCAACCCCTTCTGGGCCATTTGTATGTACTTTTGCAAAGAGATTTCTTCATTTCACTTGATATATATAGTAATCTTTCATTAATTTATGTCATTACTTTTTAATATTTTTCTTCTACCTTTCTCTCTCCTTTATTTCTGTATTTATCTGAAATTCAACCATTCTGGGTGAACAACCTCCACAGCATATACAATAAAATGAACAAATATATTTGAATTTGATTAAGTCAAATTGAATCACTAAATGCCATGGGACACTTTTCCTGACTCTTTGTAATATCTTTATATTGCAGAGAAACAAAGGCTTAAAGAATATAAAAACCCAACTCTCAACACTCTAAGTCAGTGTAGGAACCTAGATTGTGTCCCCAGAAGTGTTTGGCCCTGGTTTGTTACATACTTGTACTAATTCTCCCTTGCTGTTATCTCTTGAGCAATATCATAGCAACATATTTTGCATGGTAGTAAATTATCACAAACGGAGAGATGCAACGTATGGCTAAAAATAATGCCCGCATTTGGCACAGCTGTTGAGTTTTAACTGAAAAGCTTAAGCAGCTCTTCAGAAAGTCACAACATCTGATCTGTAAGGTGCCATCCACCTTTGCTTTCAGCGGGAGCTGAGGACGTACAGTTCTCCAGAGACCTGACACCTATAGAGGATATTATAGAAGTCAAGTAACAGCCATGCGATAGTGGGGCTCATCCAATAAGGAATGGATTGTTTAACACAGCAAAGTGGAGTGAGCAACCAGCTATCAGAGACATTTTTGACATAGAGCCATAAAGTGGGAAGCGGCATGCCATTTTAGCAGGCATTAATGTAGCAGGCAGACTGCTCTAATGATCTATAGATAAAGCAGAAAAAATGTCTTCCTGGCTTAAGTGAATTATTGTTGCCATTAAAGATGATAGTGTGACATGGGAGGAAAGGTAGTGCTACTTTAAAATGGAGTATTCCTCCCGCACACTCATCATTAACTCCAGCTAGAAATTGGAGTAGTACAAACTCAATCATCTTTTGTCCAGGTTTGACATTACATCCACACAAAAGGAAAAGATAACTTTTTTAACCTGGAAAAAATCCATGCAGCCTCTATAATATCTGCAGTTGTTCTTTCCCAAAACAAGATGCAAATAGGGAAACTTTCATACAAATATCTACCTGTATTTTATCTGCACTCTAGTAGAAATTATGGTTCCATTGTGTTGGGAACAGCACAACAGCAATTTTTTATAATTCGTTACTCTTTAGCAATCAAATAGCTGGCTGTTTGTTTTCTTGTTTTGTCTTCAAAATACATATTTTAAGTCATGTTGTCTCAGTTGAAATAAGAAATTTAATGGTACCATCATAGGTTAGGCAGGAAGGTCACGAGTATCCAGTGCCATCTCCTGAAAAAAAAAGGGGGGAAAAACCAGCATCATGCATGAGATCAGACCAGGTTACTCTGGGTATATCCAGCTGAGTCTTGAAAACACTCAAGGATGGAGCCTGTACAGTCTCTTTGGAAACATGCTTCTGCCACATGACTGCTTTCGGCTATGAGTTAGGAGATAGGAGTGATCTTTTTGACTTCCCGATTGCTAAGCAGAGTGATGAGATTGTAATGAATAACTAATTTGATAAGACTGAGGATGACATTGAAGCAACATGCCTTGATCATACCTGGCTGAGAGAAGATTGAGCTAGCTTTGCTTTTGCTGATATTCCTTTTTTGGTTGAGTGGTTAGTACTGTAAATCTACCAAATATTTTTTTATTTTATCCCTACTCCAAGCATTTCTACACTCCTGTGCTTCTCCTGTCCTCAGTCTTTTCTAAAGAGCATGTGAGCAGTTTAGAAATAGCAAAGGGGAAGGTGGGCTTGATGAGTTTCTAATACATGGATCATCTATTCAAAGTCCTTCTCTCAGGACTCTATTCACTTAGATTTGGTTTTCACACTCAGTTGTAGGCCAAAAGAACACAAAAAGGATAGAATTTTTTTCCATTTAATGGATAGATACTCACTTCAGTACTTAAAAAATTTAAATAATAAACCTATTCCTCTCTCCAGGGGGGCTCTGAGGGTGCCACTACCTGATGTTCTGGGTGCCACCAGATGTAACCCTAGGCACCAGCTCGTGTCCTCTGCTGTTTACATTCTCCATTCTTCATTGCTTCTCATGGTTGTTGAGGTTTCTCCCTGGTACAGGACATCTGTGTTACTTGTCTAGTTTGAAAAAAAAATCTGTTTTCCCACTATTTGTGCATATAAATTTCTCTTTTAATTGTAATCAAATGCAGAAAGCTTGAAGTGTTGTATTTAAAGAGATTAAAACTCAAAGTCTTGGACTGGGTATTTAAGATTGTTAAAATACCCCAATCATTTTCATGTTTGTGTCTCTAAAATTTAATTTTATAATTCAAAAGGCTATGGATTTTCTTAATTTGAAAAATATGGATGTAAAGAGTAATTCCCTTGTCTTAGGCCTGCTTTCTTAACCTAGAGATCAGTTCAGTAAATCATACGAAGTGCCCCTCAGCACTTTTCCAACATTTTACAGTGCTTCATTACTGCAGATAAATGCAGTTATAGTTCACATAATACGAACACAGAATTCTTGTGCAGGTACTTAATTGAAGCGGATAAATTTTTATGCAGCAGTACTTTGTTCCTCCTAAATCTTTAGTAGTCTGTGGGCAATAATATAAGTGGTAGTAGTGTTAGGTGAACTTTTCTAATGAAAAGAAAAAATACTCCACTTTGTTTTGTGTTTTCACTCTCTGACAACAAATGAAATGAAGGAGGCTTATATTCCAAGGAATTATAAAGGGCTAAAAAAACATAGATCTCCATAAAGAAACAACATTTGTAAGTTTTATGGTTAAATCAGCCATTGCTTTGCTGACCAATAAAATGGAAAATGTGTGCTTTTATAGGTTTATAAAAAAGGCAAACTCCAGTTGCATGAAAAATAACTTTCACCGATTGAGTACAGGTGGTGACTTGTTTAAACTCTGAAGATGTAAAGGCTTAGTATGCATGACTGAAAAAGGGAACATGGCACAATAAAAAGTCTTCCTTTCTTTACTCATCAATCCTTTGGGTATTCCATGTCAAATAAATGTTACAACAATTTACAGTAAAAGTATACAGTGGAAGTGCCAACGTTAACACTTCTTAGGATTGGACAAGGTCCAAATTTTTCACACCAATATTTAATGTGAAGTAAAATGTCTTTTCCATTGGAAGTGTCAGCTGTAACATGCTTTCCTATATTTGGCAACATGCTCATGTGAAGTATAAAGTCAAATGCACATGATGTTCCTTTTATTTCAACCATGATAAATTGTGTTCATTTGTTTAAGTGCAAGTGGCAGTTTTAGTGTTCCTACTATAAATTTTGGTTAGCTTCTATTGACATGCTGTATTAAACTTAAGAAAAACAAATTACACTTCACCCATTTTAATTGACTAAATGTGTCAAAAACACAATAAGTATAACACGAAGGGTCAGAGTCTCAGACTTCACCATAATGGGTGTCATGGCAAGGATCCAGCTTTTTGTGCATTTCATTTTTCATAAAGTTTTAGTAGGAGGCATACGTTTAACATTCACTTCCACTTCAGATTTGTAGCTTAAAAGAAAAAAAATCTCGTGTTCTGTTCCCATTGCATTCCTGGTAATATTGTTAAAAGTTTCTGTTTTTTTTTTTTTTTTTTAAGGTGATAGTACTGATGAATATAGATGAACCGTTATAAACATAAGATTTCAAAATCGACTTTGGTATTTGAAGGAATGAATTCATGATTTATGTAGTATAAATGGATTTGTGTCAAAACCCATGGTTGAGACCATGGTTAGGAATCCCTGACACCAGCTTTCTAAATAGACAAGTGTGGTTGAGTGCCAGATGAAACTTGGCATGCCCTGTTCCCCAAGGATTTGAATGGAGCCTGCCACTTTTAATGCATGCATTTTGTGCTAGGGAACTGATGTCTACTTTTGTCTTCTGGAAATCTTTACCTGTTTTCTGGATTTTAACAATTGAAAATTAAGGAAAACCTCCAATAGATTGTATGAGAATTGGCAGAATGCCCCTAAGCACTGGAATACCTTCATGGAGTTTAAGCCCTTTGAATGTCTCAGTGTGGAGTCATTCTTATGAATTGTGAACAAGGGATCAGCACTCGTTGCAAGTGCCAGAATACTTTTTTTTTTCTCTCATTGATGCATAAACCTGCATCCACTGGAAGAGTTTTGTTCTCAGTCTGAATCTCTGCCTGGTTAGCTGTAGCAAGGTGGAATGGTTGGAGAGCAGACAGGCTCAGACTTCACATAGGACTTTCAGCAAGATTTCTCAGCTTTCTTGGGCTTCCAGCAAATCCTTTCAACTATGTTCATCTTTTGGTGCACAGCATGAAGGGGATATCACGTGCTGCCAAACACTGACAGGCTGAACTCACATGAACGACACCATCTTTCTGTTTCGCACATTAACATCTGGTGAACTCCTGACATGGCTATGCAAGGGCAGGCAAAGCCTTTTCCTGCTCCTTTTTGCTCTCATTTTTTGGGTGGCTGGTGGTGTAAAGACATTTCTCTGACCTGGGCAGCAGCAGAGCCTGAGTCTAATGCCAGTGGTAAAAAAAGATGGGTAGAGATATACATTGGGATTATCTGAAAATAAGGAGCAACGTTTTCAGCTGCAATGGGTGTTTTTTTAGCCTTCAGTGTTTTCTACCTTCTGGAAATTTGATAAGATATATGAATTCTGTAACTGTTAAGGAAGAATTAAGAGGTACCAGAGGAGCTGGGAACTACTTGGAGGCAGTTTATTTCTGCTTCTCTAAATAAGGGAAAACAGCTGGGAGTAGATCCCTCACCCTGAGGGTGGTGCAGGTCTTGGTCTGTGGAGCAGGAGTGAGGAGGAATGCCGGGCTGCCAGCCTGACTGCAGCCAGCGTGGTTGCACACTTATGCACAGAGAGCAAGGTGCTTGAGGAGTGCCCAGCAGTAACCTGAGCCCTCAGCCTGTGCCAGAAACCCAAATCCAGACCCTGCTGGAAGGAGTCCAATGAGACAACTGGGCATTATCTCTCTGAAAAGGTGATTTATTCTTGTACTTGGGGCCTTCTGCACTTGTGCTGAGCAATGCTCCTTTAGCCACAGTTTTGCAGTTGTATCCTGTTGTAGGTGCTTCTACAGTAAGTCAGCTCCTAACAGGCAGCATGTGGAACATTTCTTTAGTTTTGATTTTTTGATGTGAAAGATTTCTCTTTTATTCAGAGGCACCTGGCTGTATCCACCCAACTAGAAATTGTTAACATGGGTGTCTTTTGTTTCAAGGTATATTTTATTTGCTTTTGGGGGTTTTATGATCCTGTAACAACTTAAACAACTCATTTCATAAAGGTATTTTTAGCTACCAGAAAAAGTTATACATTCCTCAAGACTGAAAATACATCAGCTGGGATCATATATATACACTATCCCAAAGGGAACTTAAAACTTTCTTCATGAGAGACTGGATGACAAAACCTCTCAAAAGTTATAGTTCAGGAGGTAGGAAACCTAACTAACTCCATGAATACTGTCAACAGAACAAGCAGTGCTGTCTTTAGCTTTGTTTTCATGCCACTTTTACTGTAGAATTACAAAATATTCTGTTTTCAATATGATTTTGCCAAGCTAACTACAGAATTCTTCTTTGTTGGTGTTTTTTTTTTTCACCTCTGATGGAATATACCTCTTTAGAGAGTTAGCTCTTTCAAAAAAAAAAAAAAAGAAGAAAAAAAAGAAAAAAAGCTTATTGAAAATCTCTCCTGTAACCAACCCATGCAGCCTTAAAACTTGGAAAAGAAAAATATTGCATCTGCTGCTCAGAAAGTGCCTTTTACTGAGTTTCTAATGATATGCCTAAACTTGGCCAAGCTAAGCACATTCAACACCTTCCACTTCAGCAACAGCATCAAAGAAACTCTATCTGCTGGGATCCCCCCTTAGAGTTTAGCAGTTAATTTGCTGAGTACTTCGTTGGAGCTGAGTGTGCTCCAGGCCAGGGCTGGCAGGTTGACAGTTTTCCCTGGAACTGCAAAATCTGGCTGCTGTGGGACAATGTGAGTATGGGGACTGGAAGCAGAGACTGCCTCACTCGTTTTCTTTCCATTCATACTTAGGCAGTATAAAGAAAAAGAAGAAATTAACTGTAATGAAAAGAAGAACTCATCTGGGTGTAATAGACTGCAAAGGTACAGAGGGCAGGACTGGGAGCTGATATTGTAAAGAAAACCTTTGTTTTTACTGCATAGTTAAAATTATTCAGCAGTGCACTAGCCAAAAAAAGGCAAAATATAAATTTTTACAGGGCAATTGAGTTGTGGTGATTCCTCTCTTCTGGTGCTTCACTTTCCTTGAATTGTTCCTTGAAGTCCCTTGTGTATGTGTTTTATATTTCACTTTTGTTTTGTGGATATATACAAATACAATTTGTCATTTATTGCTATAAAAAAGATAAAATATGAATATTATACTATCACACAATTATAATGTCACAATGAATACTGTGGCAATTGAGCTTTTGACAGGTGTAGGACCCATGGGCTGCAGCAGCCGTTCATAAATTTGACCATAAAATTTATATACGTATATCAGAATTTTGTCAGAAAGATACAATTACCTGCAGGATCATTCTGATATTACGGTAGGAAAACGATGACTTAAACAAGCAACTATTTCTTTCAAAGGCACCAGTTGAGGATATTTGTCTCCAATGTTGCATTACAGAAAATTTCCTTTATTTCCACCTCTCAAATTTGAAAATAGTATATATGTCCAGTTTTGATAGCAATGATTTTTTTGTTATCTTGATCTTTGAAAATCTTGGCCTAGGATATCTAGATGAATGGGATATCTTAATAGTTTTAGTTTTGAAAATCTTAAGAATACAGTTTTACTTTTTCATTGAATGGCCAATTCCTTTGAAACAGCCCTGGCTTTATGGTACTCTTAGTGCCAACACTACACTGCAGAGGTCTCTGGCCTCCAATAAAGCACAGTCCTACAAGAAATTGTGTAATCACACTGCAGCAACCAAGTGTCAGGGAGATAAACGGGTTCACACAAAATCCAACTCTTACAGAGGAACACTGGAGTCTCAAAAGCTCAGAAATTATTTTGACAAACCAGAGTGAAAGTAGCATGACAAATAGTCAGTGCCACTGGAGCACTCTGACACTGATAGTACAGACTGCCACATTTCTCCTTCACCTCAAGGTTAAAGACAGAACCCATCAGGATCTGGCCAAAGTCAAGTTCCTGCTGTGTTTAATACAGTGCCCCCACTATAAAAATTCTGGAAAATATTCTGCATTGTGATCTAGGTGTTTCTAGGGGGTGTGTCTCTTGAGTTCTCTGCAAGAGAATTTTTTATCCTACAGCATCCATTTTTTTCTTTTCTACATACAGTATAGCAAAAAAGTGCACTCACTCACTCACTCACTCACTCACTCATTGCTCTGCCTGTAACTGAGAAGAAGCATCTTCATATACATTTCATGTGAGTGTAGAAATTATTTCTTATGATATTTGCCAGTTCTTTCCTCTGCTTTGGATCTTATTGTGGGTCCAGAACTCAACTTGACACTAGCTATAAAAATGTACATGCTTCTTTTCCTGTCAATAACATTCAATTATAAAACTGTAGTCCCCAGAAAATAAACAAAGCTTTTCATTAATCTAGAAAATATTCTGCCAAGTAACCAGTAAAAAATTCCATAGATTTCTTATGGTCAAATGTAGTAACTGGTGGCCTATGTAATATTCTTCTGTTACATCAAGTCTGTGTCTGTATTGTAGTATTGTTTTTCTTTTCTCATTTTATACATGAAATCAAAAGGCTTTTTACCTTATATATTTCTATAGAGTAAACCCTGTATAAACACTGGATAAACTAGACAAAATAATGATTTTTTTCCTTCCTCAATATCTGCATAAAGTACTTTAACACTTAGAAATATTAGTAACTCTTGTGTTCTTAGTAGATTAAGTATCACAAATGTACTGAAAGCTAACTAGATGACAAAGTTATCAAAGAGGCATGTAGGAGGAAATATGAAAATTTCTTCAACTACAAGCTTTGAAGCAAGTAAATGGAGGTTGCATATGGCATCACTGCACAGCAGAAACAGCTACACTCCTTCTGGCTGCCCAAGATGAATCCACATATCTATTTAAAGTTGTTGATACACTGAGGAATTTGGACACGGAAATGCAAGAATACTGCTTATGGCAGCATGGGCTCCAGCCCCTTTGGAAATTTGTCCATAAAATGTTACTGCAATGCACCTGTGTGCATTTAAGTGGATGTGCCTGAGATTTAGCAGGGATTGGTAAATAGAAAGAGGCTACTCCAGATCTGTGAACTTCTTCCACATTTCTGTGAGACCCGTTTTCCCAACAAGCTTATACCACTAAAAACCCAAACACACATCAGCAGGAATGAATGATTTTCATTCACTCAAATAGTTATCCTACAGTGGGAGCCACTTCAAGATTTTTGAGGTATTAGAGGCTTTCATTAGTATTTATATTAATTTGTTATGTTAAATTGTTAATATTGTTACTTGTTTATATTAATTTGTTGAATGTGTTATTATTTATTATTGAATTATAGACTGTTGTTGTTGGCAGTGCTGAAACTTATGGATAATTCTTGCTCTAAAGAATTAACTAGAAGGAGCTGAAGATATTTTCCTGCTTGGAACATTTGCCAAATCAGGGAAATTAATTAATTTGCAGGTATTGACTACTGAAAGCAGGCAGGGGTGAACTTAGCAGGTTTGATAAGTTGTGAATATAGGAGAACTGTAGGTGTGCCTAACTCACAGATGTGCCTTGTGGAAATGCTCACAGGAGACTGCTCCTGCAAGATTGCCTGGAAAGGCTCCTCAGACTCTGCAGGTTGGGAGCATTGACATGGATGAGGGACCCATAAGTTACTCTCAGATATCCAGGAGCAAAATATATGTTTTTCAATCCATCCAAGTGCAGTTGCCTTGTTCTGGGAAAAATGATACAGTTTTATAGGGCAATGTATAGAGATACTAAAGCCAACATATTTGGGTATGGATACTACATGTTGCTATGGGGAGCTGGGCATCACAAATTTCTGTGGGAATGCTTTGGTGGAAATCTGTGTTCAAGCAGTCCATTTGTTCACATATATTGGTCATTTGCTCACAATTTTCATGTGTTCAACAGCCCAGTTAAATTATTGAGGCTTTTTTCTTTTCAGTGTACCAGATGTCTAGAATGTACAAGGAAACAGACAAACTCCTCTTCAACTAAATAAAATTTGTAGACTAAAAAGGAGGGTTTTTCCTCCAAATAGAAGCAGTATGATAACCCAGTTTATGGTAGATATGGAGACATGGGCTAGATTTCAGGTCTGCAGGTTCTTTATCTCACTGAAAACTATCAAGCACCTGAAAGCTTTTCAACAAAATCTGGCATAGTGCCACAAAATTTCAGTTTTGATAAATTGCTGTCTTTCTAGTAAAACAAGGTTACATTGGAACATTCCTGACTCACTAGATTCATCTAAACAGATGCTGACAATATGGTTCAAACATACGGGTTATGGGGGAAGACAGAGCAAATTTCAATTTGTTTTGGGACTCTAATCCCACACTAAGAAATGTGTAGCCTCACTCCTGAGCACTGGTAGAGCCTTGATGTGGGATTCAGGTCGTGGCCATGGTCAGTTACAACTGAAATTCTTCCCAGAAGAAATTTGTAGCAGCCTTGGTGTAATTCTGCCATCACTTTCTCACCTCTGCGGTGCGAGCCAAGGCATTCAGAGGGTGCCTTTTACCATATCTGCCCTGGCCACAGACATGAGAGTGTATCTGGCAAAGTTGTAGGCCAGATGTATGGCTCTTCAGCTTTCCTTTTGGGATATCTGGCAGGGCCTCAGTGATGTAACAGTGTACTGCCTTCTGAACCCTGATGCACATGACAGACCAAGACTAATGGTTTCCTTTAAATCTGGGGCTGAATACCATTGTTAGCTTTGAAAATTCCAAGAAATATAATTTCACTTTAGATCACTATAAATTTATAACCTGTTGTACAGTGAAGGAGTAATCTTATGGGAAATGAGCATAAACCTATTATATTTTCATTAACAATCTGTTTTCACCATTGACTTAATCCACATTTACTGTTGTGGAATTTGATTATGCATTATAAAGCACCATAAAACAAAATTAGGTATGTATCAAAGTATCCATTTTCCTGGTCATGTTGAGTTACTCATTTCCTTTGTTTAACATCTTGGGTCCTTTCTATCTAACTCAAACAAAGACAGTCTGTGTGTTTGCTGTCATCAACCTGAAAAGCAACATAGCAACTACTTCTGTTTTCTTTTTTCTTTTCATTAATGTCTCTTTTCTACGAACAAAGATAATAGAAAGGAAATGGAAAGGAAAATGGAAATAAATATTTAAATAGATTTAGTATAATTAGTCAGATTTGGAAGGGTACTTTATACTCTGCATCTTTCTTTTTATTTGATTGTGTAATAGTTAAACATGAAGACTCCCTCCCAGAGTTCAAGTCTACAAAACACACCACAAAAATACTGACCTATACAGTGTAACTCAGTTCCTTGAGCCCGTCTCAGAGGTGTGGAATGATCAGGGGTTTGGGAAGAAGCAGTTAGGAAGGCTTTAAATTTGGCATGCATGTGGTTTTGGAGAATTTTAAAGTATGATGTGGATTTCAATGTCACCGTTGCTTGGATGGTTACTCTGAAGTCTGAAATTCCTCAGTCTCACACAGTTATAGATTCTGTGTTTTGTGAATTAGAGAAAATAGTCCCCAGAAATGTCAGGCTACATTTTATGTACTTCATTGCCTAGTGGCCAAATAGTTTTTCTGCATTTAAAAAATATTATATTTTAAAAGTATTACATCTGGTAAACCATTAACACAGGAAGTCAGCTACTTGAAAATGAGCTCATAGATCAGCATAAAGTAAATTAAATATGTTTCACATAGTCCTCAGATAGTTGGCTGGTATTTCATAGCAGCAAAGGACTGGAAGGAATTTAATGTTAGTGTTACAGTTTTGCAAATAGTATTTCAGGTTGGTTAGCTGCACCAGTTTTATAGCAAAAATCAAATCTGATGGTATTTACTTCTATTTTTAAAAAATTGCTGAAGAATCTGTGCAACATAGAACCATGTGATTGTGCAGAATATTTTGCATGCACCAATGTACCAGGAGACAAATACAGGATAGAGTATCATTTCAGGGAAGAGATTTTATGCATGAAAAGAATTGTACTTTCTTTCAAAATGGATATAAAAAGATAGGTAAAAAGAAGCAAAATGCTAGTAAGTTTTCCATTTAGCAACTTGCTTTTACCTACTTCGATAATAACACAATGTTCAAGCACAGAGGAAAAAAAGGGGAAAGGTCTTGGAAGTTATATTGATAAACTATGTGTGGATCCCACAGCTGGCATAAAATATCTTGTTTGGGCTGTAAAAATATATTAGTATGTCATGTTATCTTCATAAATTCTTCCAACACATAAGGTGGGTAGTGTCCCCCCGAATCCCAGGGCTCATTACCATTTCTGCCCGCTCTTGCCATCCATCAGCCGCTCTGTCACACAGAGCAGGCGCGCCGCTGGGGCCGCAGCGTTACGGAGCTGCAGGGCTAGATACTGAGTGAGTTATTAGCTGTGGCAGACAGCCCTGCTCCCAGACACTCCTGAGAAGGTTCTTCACTTAGGCCAGCAACAATTACGATGGCATTCCCAACCTGGGGAATGCCAGAAAGTTCTGAATAGGGCCTGTGGGTTTCAGTTTTCCCTTTACAATGACTCTGATTAGACATTAATCATGATTTCCAGAGCTTTCCAAAGTTCACCAAAGAAGTTCAGGCATTTGGGACATTCACAAGTATTTGTGTTCCACTAAAGCAATCCAATTTACATGTTATTCTTGTTTGTAAGAACGCTATAAATCCTATTTCTGTGTGAAAAGTTATAATCTGAAACCCCAAGCAACTGAGAATTTGTGTCTCCAGCTTAACATGAGACAGAAAGGAAACCTGTAAATTAACACATGAATTATACTGTATATATGCTTCTCACAGTTGTATTATCTTAGGAGCATCAGACCATTTTCCTTTTCATCTTCCTTTTAAAGACCTTCCATTCCACTTTCCTTTTTTCATCTTCTTTTTAAATTTTGTGTTTCTCAAATTTACACATTTAAAATTAGCTCTATTTAAGAAGACTGTCTTTGCTCTAATGTTTATTGTTAGCTCTAATGATGAACATTTGATTTATTTAAAGCAAAACCATTACCTTTTCCTAGTTACTTATTTGACGGAGAGACAATTTTTCCAGACAGCTAATACTGGATTAAAAATTAATTAGGTTTTTAAAAAAAGTGATGTAGATGGATTTTGATTGATAAAGCCTGAGTGTTCCAGGTATGTGACTATCTTATTTTCAAATTACTTAGGAGGTAAATCAGTTGTAGCAGGAAATTAACTAACTTTGGCCTTTAATAATGTTAAATTTAAACTCTCTATTTTTTTTTTTGTTTAGGATTTCACTGACCTGCTATGATGAAGTGACAGTTGCTTTTAGTCAAATCAGCTTTGCTGTTTGTTTCACTGCAGCACTAAATCTTGCAGAACTAACACTGGTGACAGCTTCCAGTTTTCTGTTTAATACACTACACATTGCCAACAGCAAGATGAGTACTTGAAGCAGGAGCACCACAGAAGAATTTTTGGTCAAAATAACTTGGATTTCATATTTTCAGAGATGTGCTTAAATTATGTACTAATTCTTATTCTCTGTTCTTATAAATGCAGTTTTTACTTAAACTACTTAAATTGGACTGCTGTTTAGATTTTCAGTATAGGATATATATAGATGGGAAAGTACCCAAAAAATGCTATGATAGAATTAAGAATAGCAGTTTAAAAAGAAAGCATGAGTCAATTTATGAGATTTTTATCCTAAAAGGCATTCCCTTTGATAGTAAAGGAAATTTTCTCATCAACTTTGATGCATAACTCTCAGTAGAGCACATATAAATATTAGTCATTTTCAAAGCACATCATACATCACACAACTGCAGTTTTCATATCCATTTTTACATATTTCTGTTCTAATTTGGTCTCCTTCCACTTCCAAACAAAGACAAAAGAAATACCTACATTTAAAACTGTTTCCCACATATCATTCTCTTGAGCTATGAAGTTTGAGAGTAGAAGGGAGCAGAAATACATTCAGATGTTCATGAAAAATACTTTCCATTGCACAAAAACTGAGAAAAGCTGTACACTGATTCTTTCACTTAATATGAAGAGTTTTTTGCATGAAAATAACATAACCTGCCTGGAAAAGCACAATTCCAGTTTTGTCTCATTAGCCAGCGTGGGTCTTGTAATTGTGCTCTCCCAATGGTTTTCTTGCCTTTTCCAGCGAGTGCCATGGGCAGCGTGCTGCTCTTGACTCTCTCTGCCTTGGTGACAAGCAGTTTTGGGGAGAATGCAAAGTATCTTATGAATATTCCTGCCCCTGTCCTGGCAGTGGTGACATGAAAAGCCTTGATGTCAGCCTTTCTACCGATGCCACAGGCCAGGCTACAGGAAATTCTTTCCACAGAATTTTGTATAACTCCCTGCATTGTGATGGTCTAAGTCTTTAGTGGTAACTGGTATTTCTAGCCCCCAGACATTAGGGGCTCTTGCTTCTTAGGAGGCAATTTTTCAATCACACTAATTTTCTTAAGCATAGCAATTGTTACATATTACTTAAATTTTTTGCCCCTGTTACTTTTTTTTCCACCAAAGTACTTTACTGTGACTTACAAAATATTTGGAAAATATCTCTTTCCAAGCTAGACTCTCTAATCACATTGGAAGGAAACAAATCTTTCTCACTCTCTTCATATTGGATTATGTCAAAGATTAGCTTCGATTTAAGCAACGTTGTACGAAGTTTTGCGAAGGATTTTCGTTTTAAACTACAACCATATGTTTTTCTCCATTGAAACAGCTTGCATATTGAGTATATGAGATTGATTGATGACATTTGCTCCAGTCATTTCACTAGTCATTTATTCATTTAAGGTTAGGTTAAGGATGTTTATTAAATGATTAGCAAAGCAACTCATTGATCATTGTTCCCTGTTTCTGTCTAGAAGCAACTGAGGAGCAATGAAGTTAAACAAAAAATATGCTAGCTTTTTATAACATGAATAATTCGTGATATTAATTATTGTTCTGCAATTTCTTTATCGTAAATACTTACAACAATTACAGCTTCCCCGAAGAAAAGATCCCAAACAAGGCTGCAGAATGAACAGCCACTGGCCCAACAGCAGCCGAATCCCAAGCCTCCCTCTTTCCTCTGTTTCCCACTCACCAAAAACAGATCGTAGTACACAGCACCCTAGTTTTCAGTTTCCTTCATTGGCACACAGTTGAATATTTAGAATCTCCCTCTTTCTATATAATTTGAGGAAATGGATCCAAGATGCTGAAGAGGCCACCTTGCCTCTCAAAGCTGCAGCCTCCCCCTTGATGCTCTCCCTCTCAGTTCCTCAGCATTTGAGCTTTTTCTGTCCTTAGTGATGTTTTCAATGGAGTGGAGCTTGGTCTTTCCTGGCAGATTGCCTGACACAACAAAATTCCTTTTTCCAGGAAGGAAGAGCAACGTGGGGAGTCATTATTTTCAGTTCATATGTAGATACTGCTTTCTCTGTTCCTGGTCTTCCAAAAAGCAAAAGGAATTGAGAAAAAGGAAGGGGAAAGGAAGAGAAAAACCCAGAAGTAAAAATAAATCCTCTAAGGAGGATGGAGACTTTATGATGTCCTCCTACATAAATGTCCTCTGAAACAGGTTTAAGGTAATTCCTGAGTAGGGCAGAGGAAGTACAAAAAGGGGAGGGAACAGACAGGCACAGGGGATGTCTGCATAGATGAATGCTGGGG
This sequence comes from Zonotrichia leucophrys gambelii, assembly GCF_028769735.1. Taxonomy (NCBI): domain Eukaryota; kingdom Metazoa; phylum Chordata; class Aves; order Passeriformes; family Passerellidae; genus Zonotrichia; species Zonotrichia leucophrys. The sequence continues at coordinate 17,684,362 of NC_088173.1, read as the reverse complement.
AGGTGGGGAGAAAAGACTGGGCTATGATCACAACCAGTGGGTTATGGTTTCAGGACTCTGCATCCATCTCCATTCTCCATGGATACTGAAGCTCACTGCAATGGCTGGGCCTAAGTCCACAATGCTAGCCTCACATGAGGCTTTATGCACTTATAGACCAATAAACCTGACTTCCATTTCCTGAAAATACCAGAATCAATAATGTCTGCAAGCAGAAATAAGAGTACAAGATTATAAGAAGCAACTTGTAGGGATTTGTCAAGAATAAATACTGTCAAGAAATATTAATCTGATCCTTTCTGCTAATGGCATTGAATAGGAACAAGCAGTGGATATTATACAGATTTAAGATACTAAAGTTTTTGGCATAGTCTTAAGTGATCTAAAAGCAGTGAAATATGGAGGAACTGAAACTGTGGTCAGGTGGGTGAACAGTGGGTGAACTATCCTGTGAGAATAGTCATCAGAACAGTCCTGCTTTGTTTAAAGAGTTTAGAGTGGCAGAGTTCCATGAAAAAGTTTGAGAGCTGAGGGCCAGTTATGAAATCTACCTTGTCCAGTGCTTTGGGTGGCTTCAGAGTGGTTGTAGGCTGACCGAGGCAAAAGTTAAGAAAGTCCCATCCTGTCAGAAGGTGTTAGAAGGTAATGGCAAAAATAGCAACAGGCCACACTGCTTGTATATAACTGTGAGTTTGATATGACTGCCAAACAATTCGCCTTTCAGAGAGTTTCAAGGACTTTTAGAATAAGTAGAGGAATCTCTATATAGTGTCCATGTGGGTACATTTGAGGAAATTCAAAGTTGTCACATGTGAGCTGCTAGATGGGACCTGAGCGCATTCCAGCAGGAGAGGCAGGTGCTCAGGTGGCCCTCAGCAGTGTATTTGTGGCCTAAAGCTCAGCCTCTGCAGAGGGCAGACTTTCACAGAACAGGCCTCAAGTATTAGGGAAATAATATAATGGGAATTATTACTTTATTTTCACAAGTATATTTTCCGTCTCAGAATTTTATTTGTGTGAAATACTGTATAAAGAGCAAACACACTCCCTACAAACATAAAGGCCAGACTAATTTGCACCAGAGGAATTTTGCAATTATTTTCAGAATGAAGAGAATTTTATTATAAATTATATTTTAACTCTATATTGTTTCATATAGGAGGAGCTTTCACCAAGTAGAAAATAAAGTGAAATATTATTTGTCCATGTCTATTCGAAATTGCTTCATACATGCTTATACATGTAGAAGGTATGTTGATAGTTAAGACATGTAAATAATGCTGAAAATAAGGAAAGAACAGTCTGGTGAAGGACTGCCAAATATTTGAGTCTATTTGCTCCAAAAAAAGCAAGTGTAGCTGCTGTATTTGCATATGTAAAAATGTAGATTTTGATGTTTTGAAAAACTCATTTACAGTGTTTATAAAATTTGGGATTTGTCATCATAAAGGAAACCAAACCATAGCAGCTTCCAATGCACTGAAGGGAGCGTACAAATTTTACATTTTAAGTTACTACAAATAAGTAGTTTTTAGGTTACTGAGGAATGTTTAAGGACAGAGGAAATTAATAGGCATGAAGTACAGCTGGGATATTAAAAGGGAGCTTACATGACAACTGCCAAATACCCTGCAGCAAAGAGGTTTAATAAAACAAATAGAAAAACCACCAGGATTCTTTCTTTATTGTAGCACTTCCAAAGTGTAATAAAGAAATCAAACACACAACAAACAAACGAAACTAAAATGCTGATCCTACATTATTGAACTGGTAATAAATCCTACTGATGGCTCTCTGTTAAATGCAAATGGATCTGTGAGCAGTAGGTAACAAAGAGGAAAAACTCATCTGAGATAGTGTAGAACCTGTTGAAGATAATGCCTTCCGGGAAGTAAACACTGCAAAATGATGGGGGGAAAAAAAATGAAGCTAATTTGATAGTCCGTTTGATGCAGCTGGTGGAATCTAAGCAGCACAGTAGACTTTGGGTTTACTACACTCTGAGGACTTCACTACCACCAATAAACTGGGTGGGAATTGTGGGCGATGGCTCCTAATCAATGCAGTCCTACTCCCTGCATCATTAAGGGCTTGACCAGGTGAATGCATCCTCCATGGCTGCCAGATCACACTACATTAAAAAAGAAAATAAACTCCATGAGTCACTGGTGACCTGCAGCTAGAGAAGCTTCTTGTGACTCCAAGAGCAATATTTCCCCTGGTGACCACAGAACGCTGGATGGAGAATGAACCAGCTTGGCTGCAGAGCCTGAATCTGATTTCTGGGCTGTACCCGGACCACAGGCTTTTCAGAGTGCTACTGTGGGTCTACACTGAATAAAGCTAGAGAAAGCCATACCTTGCTAACATGGCTGTGGCTCGTGCAGTCACACAACACATGAGCAGCAGAGCTGAAAATAGAATTCACTAAGTCCTGCTTCCTAATACCATCCTTCAATCAGCAAAATAAAGTGCAAAAAAGCCTCCTTCTCCCTGTAGATACTGGCCAAATCCATTTGTGCTTTTTTATAACACGATTGCTCCACGGTATCAAGAAATCTTATAATCCATGGGCACATGGGTAGTTTATAAATTTAAAAATTTGCTTGACATTCAATCCTTTCCAGGATTTGAACTCAATTCAAGTGTATTTCCACAAATGTCTTTGCCTGAAACTTTTACAGAAGGCTCAGAGCTACAGGTTTGGTCATTAAAGATACATTTCTGTGTTAAACAAAGTCATCGTCCCTATTAAAATTGACAGCCAGGTCCATATGTTCCATAAAATAATGGAAAGGGTCGTTGTGAACAATGCTGCAATGGATCCCAAAGTTCTCATAACCCTTTGGAGTGTGCTTGCACAGTAAATTCACAGGAACCTTCCAAAGAATACTGCTTTGCCTTTCAGTCTTACCTCTCACTTCCACACCGCAGAAAACCCAGCCAAACCCAACCATTCACCTCATTTTCTTGTGCAGGAGCCCAAATATGCACGATGAATTGCTTCCAAATTTGAGAAGGCAGAAAACTTTTCTGTCATGTTGGGGTAGGAGTTTTCACTCAGTTTAATCCAGTATTCCTTGATAGTCCAAGTAGGGTCTATCTACCTCTGCCTTCTACCTTACTGTTCCTCCTTTTCTCACCAGCTAAGCTCAAATTCTCCCTCATTCTCATCTAATGTGGAAGGTCACTTAATGCTGTTAATAGAGATTTTGAGAAAAGGTTGGAGCATATTTTATTTGTAAGAAAAACTAACTGCTGTCAATGCAACTTAGAAATCTCTGATTCCTGCCTTTGTTTTTGCCCAGAGATTATGCAGCCATGGTAAATTCAGGAGTTGCAGTATTGTCTGACCCGCTTTTCTCACATTTAGTTAGCAGTAGACCATGCCCAAGATTTCAATCATGAATATAGTTTGTCTACAGTCTGTTTGCCTAGAAATTATATTATTCCTTTTAATTTGAAGATCTAGGATTCATTATACAGGGAATTGCTGTCATACATTCTGGCAAAAAACATAAGATGTTAGAAGAACATACTCAGTAATCGGCGATAGTGTCCTGCATTTTTCCAAATCAGAACAATAAGTACAGTAGCCAGTCTAAAGCTGAATCAGTTGTTCATTTAACCATGCATGTATCTAATGTAATTAAAAGATCTTAGAACTTCTACAGCTTGGGTAACAATGCTTTCACTATCTGCTCTGACAACTGAATATGCTGCACTCGTATCAGCTCTTGTGGGCGAGGTGAAAGCATCAGTTGGAACTGCAGCAGCAGCTGCTGCAGAAAGTTGTCTTTACTCTTCTGTAACATCTAAAAAACCAAGCCTCATAATGATATGAAAAGTATACACTAACAGAGGTCCAACATTTTATCTAAAAGGTCAAACATGTTTTGTCAGGAATACAAATTGAATTCTTTCCTTGTTGCCAAGTATACTTGGATTTTTTTTTCTGAAGGTTCATGGAGTTCTTTCTTGGGATTAGTGGTACCATTTTACTATGAACTTCTCACTAGCCATCACTCTTTTAACCAAATTTCTTCCAATGCAACCTTTCCCTAGGCTTGGCTCAGCGCAGAGAAGCTGCTTTGTGAAGAATATCCTTTGTGCTTACTGCTGTGCCAAGCAAAGGCACTCAGGTGCAGAATGGGGCACTGTCAGGTATTGCTTCCACCACACTACTTACTCCCTCAATGTCATTTCCCTTACACTGCAAATAGTGCTATGATCTCATTCTGCTTCTCTATCACTTCAAGAAGAGGCATGGACAACCCTTCTTCTCACCAATATGGGAAAATGCAGCCTAGGCATGTCCTCGTCTTCTGCCACTGAATTCTAGCAAGCACAGAAACTCCTTCAGGTTCTCTATCCCAGATCTACTCCTAAACTGCTGCATTAATTGCCATTTATTTATAGCCATGTGTGACCTGTTGTACATCTTAATTCAGCCCACTTGCTTTTTGTCATTGTTTTGCCATTTTTATTTGGTGAAAGATTTTTTTTTGCTGATGATACTGAAGCATTTGAGATAATTGTTTCCTCAACTGCCAGTGATTTGTTTTCTTGCCTGTAACCTCTCAGCAGCTTTCCACACACACAAAAAAGCTGCTAAAATGCCTACTCTCTTCTTCCAGGAGATTGTCCTCCACCATCTTAGGTAATCAGGAGCCTGTAGCAGTCCAGACATATTAAAAATTAGCGATTTACTGTAGCCAATGCTATGTGATCATAGTATTTTAGCAGCTAGCACATTTCTTTTGTGTGTTATATGTAACAAAGGCCTATTGTGTTCAATGTGGGAAGGCAAATAATTTTTAAAATGTGATTATTGTGTAAGTATGGACCTTTTAAGTACATGTGGCAAGCCCTATGCTATGGGAATGGCACTTACTGCTCTCTCAGCATGAGTCTGACGAAGTAAACAAAAAGTTAAAATACAGCCCATAGTCTCCCTGGCATTCATTAACATAGCATAGAAAGCAGAAACTAGCCACATTTTATATAAAAAGACTTCAGAAATCTGTGTCTACTCACATTAGCCAATTGGTGGGTGCCAACTATGCACATAGCATGTTTTATTTATAGGTCTATATAGTAGTCAAAAACATTCTATCATGGAAATGTGTTATTCATTAATTCATATTTTGCTCAGCCTTACTTTACTTTTTGAACCCATCCAGGTGTTTTTTAAATGATGAGGGTAATTTAATACCAGACAGCATTCGCATTCACCCTATTTTTCAATTCCATATAACTAAATATTCTTCCTAATTTTGTCTATTATTTACCTAATTATCTCACATACACAGCAAACTAGAATTTCCCTGTGTTTTTATGACAAAATTCCGCACAAAAGTAAAAAATAGAGGTGGAACAAATCATCAACTTACTGAACAGAATATTTGACATTACCTTTTTCTCAAATATCCGTTCTTTATATCAACTGGAATGGCAAAGATGGCAACAGATATATGTTTCTGAACCTAATATGTTTTAAAGTGTTCATTTAAAATGTTTAAAATGTTTGTTTGAGCCTACTGTTTAAAAGCTTCATATGAGATCTAGTCACACATTGCAGAACATAGATCATATCAAATGACCTCAACAAATCCAGCAACATGCAATGTGTATATGTTTTCACTAAAAGAGCTTTATAGGTTTCCATGACTTAACCTATGAGGTTTAAGGGAGTTTAAGGAGGAAAAACAAAACCCTTTTCTTGTTGGTTCCTTTTATCTTAAATGGGAATGTGAGCTTGGCATAATCTAATTTTAATCATGAGGAAAAATTAAAACAAAGTTAAACCAGGAACAATATATCAACAGTAAAATGCTGTCAATTATTGCTTGTCACATACATCAGTCATATAGGTCATTTATGAATGGCCATAAAGCAACTTCTTCCATTTGCAAGGCACACAGCCTCTGCCATTCAGTGCTGTATGTAAATACTGGTGCCAGAGCTCCTTCTGGAACACCACCACTGGGGAGAGAGAGGGGAATCTTGCTGCCATTAAGGCACACAATCCTTTGACCTCTGAAGAAAAGAGAGTAGAAATTGTTTGCAAAAATATCTCAATAATTTGCAGAGTGTTTAAATGGGCTCAAAGGCTTTTGAAGAAAATTTGCAAATTTTCCTTAATCTCCTTGAAATATAGAGCTATTTTTATGCCTTGCAGGACATATAAATTTTTTCCTGTTAGAGATTTTTGTTTTCTTTAAATTTCTATTTGGATTTATTTTAATTTTTTTTTTTAGTCTAATGACCATTCTGTCACATCTGCTATGTGTTTCATTTCTGAGATATAGGGACTGAAAAATTATGTTTTTCCTCTTCTGTGGAAACTATAAATTTTCAACCACTTACAATATCCTTCCTGAGGTTCACAGCCTCAGATAAACACTTAGTGGAATAGTACAGCATTTGAGAAGGGTTTCAGGTATAGTCAATATTTCCTGAAATTCTCTACAGACTTTCCAGAAGGATTTCAGAGGATACAACTGGGAATTCGGAAGGATAAGTAAAGTTTACAAGTGCAGTTCAGCAACACAGTTTAAAAACTTGAACGTTGTGTTTCACAGTTCAACTTTTTGAAGTCTCCAAGAATGGTATCACCTGACTTATTTCTCATGTGATTCTTAAGGCAAAAATATTTAAAAAACCAGGCTGATTTTAGCACTTTGTATTTCCTCAGGACGTATGCAATTGAAAGGCTCATCTCCTCAGACTTATCCAGTTGTAGCAGCAGTTGTTACAGTGATTCTGCTCCTTAGCTCAGAGTTTCTAGATGGGAAGCCTGCAGCTGCTCATGTATTTGGAAAAGAAAAAATCAGGGTCATATTCTACAAAATGAAGGTTAGTTAGACTAGGTTAAGTCTGAAGGACTTATCAATCAGACTTGGGGACAGCTGAAGAAAGCCAGAGAGTTTAGACAGAAACATGGTCTTGGGGAAAACCTTCTTATTAAGAACTCTATCCCCAGCTTTATCAGCTGCCTGAAGTCTTGAATGAGGGACCCTCTGCTACTCCAGTGAAAACCAGACTTTTTTGAGCAGTGTTTCCCTATAAATAATAATGGTTATAGTCATTTGACAAACACTCACTTTATGAGTCATGAAAAGCATTTGAGTCTAGCATGCAATTTAGGCAGAGATTAGGTTTCCATGTCCAAAACAACCAACCTTAATCATTACACATCCTACATTTTCCTATTATTCATGTCTACATGGATCATAACCTTAGTCAGATTGAGCCTATCTCTAAAACAGTTTAGGATATTTGGAAGTCCCTTGGGAGCACCGGTGTCTTACACACTGGCAGAGGAATCCCAAAACACTTTGTCAGCAGCGGCAGGCTTAGCACAAAGCAGAGCACCAGAGCCATTTCCACTAAGTAAAATAATTTCAGAAAGAGTAACCCTTCACTGTTTGCATGATTAGTGACTGTTAGTTAGTGATTAAAGCACTTTCCCAGGAAGAGGGAGGCTTGATTTCAGCTCCCTTGCCCAGTCCAAGACATCCAGACTTCCTTCTGTCAGGAGAAAGGGAAAGTCATGCCGTGAGCCTAAAAATAATTGCATACTCCTGGTGCAGAATTGTGCCCAAGATGCAACAAATTAGAAAGAAAACCGAGTAAATAATTACCTGTTAGGACATGTTGCTGAAATGGGAGCTACCTGATGAGATGAGCCTCGTATAATACATATATCCAGTATTTTTCTAACAGGTGTTTAATGCAGAATTAGCAAGTGTGACTCCTTCTAAATATGTATGTAATCACTGCATTGAGATCCAATCAGATTTTGGTTTCCCCTATTGCCTGGAGATACCATCTTGTGCAGTCAGCCATACCAAATAAAGGTGAGAATAAAGAAGTGGATGAATCTTCTGGGAGCTGGTCAAACCCTGACTGCAGCAATGGTGATTCATGAACACAAAGAACATCCATATCAGCTGCTTACACAGTTTTCTGTGTTTTGTCTGATGTTCCTCAGTAACATCTACTGCCAATGCTGAATCATCCATGGTATACCTGCAAATATTTAAGCTGCAGGTGTTTTTCAGGTTCTGCCACACTGAGATTCTGAGGACTCCGCCCAATTCAGTTTCTGATTGTTTACAATCTCCTGCTGTGCCTGCAATATGCTTGAATTGTACTTAAAACACATAAATCTGCCTTCAAAGGCAGCTTGGGAGGCAAAAGTGTGGCTAGGGAATTTTAAATGGAAGGGACAAGCAATGGCTACAAAGAGCTCACTTTTTAGTAGTAGGTGTTGCAGTTTGTTCCAATTACAGCACGCATTAGAGTGTGAAATGTTCATGCCAATCTAGTAAAAGGAAAAAGTACACGCAATGCTGAAATTAACACCTTTGTAATTACAGACAAGCTTCTTTACTACTACCCAGCAAGTGCAGCTGAGGCAGGTTTAGAGAAAAGCAAACATAAGGGGTTGTGGGAGAGCAAATGTGACTTTTTCTATCTGACTTGATAATTGGAACCTTCCTTGGCAGTCAGATAAAATCATCTGCATTTCTGAGGAGAAGAATTTAGGAGTGCACTGCATCTATACTTGTCCCACTGAAAGCAAAAAAAAAAAAGGATTTTTTTATTACAATTGCCTGTATTTCCCTCAGATATGGTTGAAATCACAGAGCTATACATTTGGCATTCTTCAACATAATTTATAGCTTTTTTTGCAAATCAAGCCAGTAACAGACCATCACAGAGGCAAACATGCCTTTAATTTGCATTAAGTGAGTTATCTCAGACTCATGGCAAAATGAATAGCTGGATATTCCCCAATAATCCCTGTCCCTTACTATTCACACACATTCCCAGTGACTCATCCAGGAAAATATCACTGAGTGTGTCTTTTAATTTTATTCATGTTTCCACTATAACCCTGCAGAGGCTTCTTAGTGATTGCAAGATTATTTTAGTTAGCTTCACTTGCCAAACACATCTTTCCCCACTTTATTATATCATCATTATTATTTCTGCTCTATAGGAAGTATATGGCTGCATATCATATATCAAAACATTACTAATGCCATTAAGACAATGCCAAGACCAGTCACATAACACACATGAAAAGGCAACTCAGCTCTTCAGAGAGCCTTGAGCATTAGCTGACCAATCGCAGTGCAACTAGTTTCGCATGTGCATGCCAAAGACAGACAGACATCTTGCCCAGGACAGAAGGAACCCCTCTCTCTCCTGAAATAAAGCCTGAGAGACAGAGATACCACCTTGTATTGAGAATTTTTGAAAAACCAGCATGCTTTTTTCTAAAGGGTTTGCAGATTTTGTCAATGTCAGAACAGGTGTTTCCAAGGAAGACAATTTGACAAGGTATATGCAGAGAAAACTTTTGACACAGCTGTAACTTTTTGTTTGCAAAATTGTTTTTCCTTTTATTTTTTGTGAAGGGGACAAAAAGAGTGTTGTTCATTTATATCTCAAAGGACTGAAATAAGGTGGCTTTCAACCATGATTCTGACAATTCCTAACCTCTTAAACCCTGCCTCTGCAACTTTATGATCCCTTTGACAATGTATCTTCCTGCAATTTAGTGAGAAATCTCTTAACAACATGTCCTTCTCTGTCTAGGTCTCTAAGCCCAGATATTTCCATCTGCTTATCTGGGTAACTGAGGGGACTACAGCTCTGATCTTCACTGCTGATATTTTTTTTTTTGTGGGGCATCAGGAAGCAAAATACAAAATGGTTTAATTTTTACACTTTGTTTTTTCTAGTTCATGTTTTCTGGTAATCATAATATACTACATAATAAACAAGAAATGGCTGTGTATCTTTTAATAATGATCATCAGTATTAGCAGCACCCCAACTATAATTATAACCTAGGAAAAATCAGTGTTTGGTCTTCCCTTGCTGTAGTTCACATTACTTTTCATTTGTATATCTTAGCAGAAAATATAGTGTATCTAGTCACCATAGGAACACATTCCCCATCTGCTCTATTATCACATTTTTTCCCCTTGACTTCTGTAGATTGCAGTCCTCTCTACTGTGTTGTCAAGATATGTAGGGGCCACTTTCCTCCCCATCTAAAAGGAGTAATAACAGACATGAAAGCAGCCCTGTTTCTTAACTCTTGGAATTCCATGTCTTTTCATGTACACAGGATTTTCAGCAGTATACCTGCAAACCATCTCCTCCTTTTCTAGCAATGCAGCTTTTGAAGAAAGCGGGCGGGGAATTGTGTCAAATGCTTTTTAAGGGAAAATGCAGATTTTGCTGAAGTTTATGTCCCATTACGCACCATGAGCTCCCCTCTGTCTGTGCCATATGGCTCATCATTAGAGTCACATGCTGTGGTGCAATGGGAGAGAGTTTGCCAAGAAGCCTGGCCCATATGAAAGCCTGGGAACTGGGGGGCATTGCTCAGATTCCCATGAGGCACAATAGGCTAAAACAGCTTAATGCTGAACTGACTTGAAACACAGCATTTGGGTTCAGTTCAAGAAAATAAAACATTTTGATTTAGTAAGTAAAAACTAAACATAGACATTTCCAAATTGAATTATTTTGCTGCATTTCATTTAGAAAAAAAATGGTGATATTTCAACTTTTTGTTCGTTTTCTAAGGAAAATTATATTGAAATACTGTTTTTGCCTGTGGGATATTTTTTGTTCCCAGTGAGGAAAAAATAGCTTATACAAAACAACAAAATAATTCAAAGTCCATCATATCTGTGTATTGTATCCAGTGCTTTCTTTGCTAATTCTTTTTTTCAGTTTAAAAAGCAATGAGAATTAGTGCCCATACATAAGGAGAAGGGGATAAAAACAGTTTTCTGCGTTACTGGAATGTGAAAAAGGCTTATGCTACATTCATATAAGTCAATTAGAAAATTTGAATTTAAACATGAAAAAGTTTTTATAGAAAGACAATATAACCACAGGAATAAATTCACTCATTTAAAGTTTTGATTTAGACAACTTCTGGTTTGCTCTTGTGAAGGAAGCTAAGATAGTTTCAGGTTCATGAATACAGAAATACCAGCCTGAATTTTCATTTCAGGATGATTGAAAATCAGCCTCTGCTATCACACTGCATATTTTTCTTGCACAAATTAATGATGCTTGATCTTAACACTACTAAGTTTTTGCTTCTACTAATCCTAATTAGGGACAGTAATCCTTTTCTGCTACAAACCGCTTAGCAGAAAGCAAAAAATCATTAGCAATTAATAGTCACAAAATATTATTGTAATTACATGCCTTCAGCAAAATAATTTTCTTCCTCCTCAGTGACCTTCCCAATTTTCTTTGGCTCCAAGACTACACATCTGCTCTTGAGGCCTGGCTTTACTGAGAAAACTGAATCCATCTCTACACTTTCCTCAAGGCTGGCTGGCTTTCAGATGTGTATCTCACACTCCTCAAGTGCATGCCAGAGTGTCTCCTATTTATTCCACATCCAGGTGAGATAAAGACTTGTTTTCACCAGCAAAGAACATCCAAAATTTCTCAGTTTAAGTATTTTAATATTATTAATCAGATTAACTCCTGGCAGGCTTTTTTTCCAAACACCGTGCATCTCTATGGAAACACAAAATCACATGGAAAACTGAATATTGAACACACATAGTAAAAACTCATTTAAAATGCCATCGAGGCACATTTACTATTCTTATACAGAGAAGCTATTCACGGGTAAACCCATATAATTTACAAAGCTAACACTTGCAAGACCACTCCAAAGGCTTGGATAGCTAAGTTTTCCTAACTTTTAGGAGGATTTAACTATTTTGGCACGCTATTCAGAAGTGCGTGTCAGCCAGTTTGGATCCAGAATGTGCTTCTGAATCCCACTCAACAGGACTTTGGTTCACGCCCTGGAGCAGTCTAGAGTGAACAGAACTAGACCCTGAAACTGGAAATAGGAAAATGCGCCCTAGGCATAGTCATGATTGACCTTGAGCAGAAATTTGGCCTCAAGATGAGACTAACACAAGCCAGAATGACACTTTTGAGCAGCATCTCTGTCTCCCTCCACATTTGCCCCTATCAGGACATAGAAGTTGCTACTGACCAGAACCTCAGTATCTCATGTTGTGTGCTTTGCTATCTTAGATGTTTTGCACTCTTAATTATAATCAAATAAAGCCCTAAAAGCAGGTATTACCACTTTCTCATTTTGAAACCTTGGGCAGGAGCTAGTACATTCTTTTTGGCCCAGTTTTTCCAATACAGAACAGATGTGGCTGACTATTTAATTTACTTGATGCACAGCCCCAGAAGAGCAGATAAAGCTCTTTCAAGACCATGAATATTTAACTTATTCATACATATTTGTTGATACAACATTTCGGTCTAATCATAACGTTGAGACTTTTTGCATTTTTTATGCCTGCTCAAATCATAACATATTCCTAACTTGGAGTAGAGACAGAGTTGATAAATCAGAACATAAAAGGATACAGGGCAGCAAAATTATTTGGTTGTTAAATGTATTGGACCATCTCACCTGAACAAAATTCTGCTTGTTGAAAGGTGTCACACTCAAGATGGCCACAATATAGAGAATATTACAATACTATCTCAGAAAGCTTTAGCCCATACAGAGTAACACCATACCACATCAAAAGGCTTCAGGTGTCTGCCCATACAAAATAACACCACCCCACTTCAGAAGGCAGCAGGTAGCTGGCCTTCTTGGGCTTTAGCCCAACCTTTTATACCCTCTCATTGATGCACTGCACCTGTGTGTCCCTTTGGTGGTTGGTCAGTGCCCTGGGCACTCCATGGCTCATTGCTGTCAGTGCTGCTCACCTGCTGCTCACAGCTGCACCCACTGGGGATGAGGCTTGGCCACAGCCCCACTCCCAATTACCACAGACTGTGTGCCTACAGAAAGGTATATTCTAAAAATCTGCTTATTTTTAACCCTTTTTGAAATCAATTAAGAGCTGAAGTCAGCAGAGTTATGCCCTTATTGGTGAAAAGCAGATTCCCCACTGCCTATGTATATTGCAATTATCCTTGTTTCTATAATTATACTATGCAATCATCAACTGTCCAGGACAAGATCCTTATTAGGTTATTAGCAGAACTTAAAGGGGTCAGAGTGCCCTTTTTGGCATGTTTCACACACCCTGTGCTTTTGTGGAAAAATGAATTCACTAAGGAAATGTTATACATTGATCATAATTAAACAGCCACCCCAAATTTTCCCATAATTAGTTTATAGTTGTAGTCTAGAGATTACTTTTAATCCTGTTGTTTTCTTTGTGTGCTTGCTTGCTACTGAGAGAAATGTTATTACTTTCAGCCATAATTTGGAATAAGCGGTAAAACTTCTGCAACTTTGGTTCAGAATTCTCCCAAATAATGTGAATAGAAGCAGCTCATCCAACTCTCAAACACTTCTGTTTATAACATTTTAAATAGTTAACTTAAGCAAATGTTGGCTCTACTCCAGGTGGTGCTAAGAGTGGAGATAAACTATGCTTTAAACCATGTGAAGAATCTAGGTTTTTTTTCTGCACAAAATCTTCACTATTCTTACATCAGCTATCTGAAATGGAAAACTGAGGATTAAAATTTTTTTTTACTTTTCCCATTGCTTTTATATAACAGACCAATTAGAAATAAGAGGAGTTGGAAAGCGGGAGTAGATTGTGATAACTTTTAGTGAATGGCAGCATTTTCTCATTTCTGACTCTCTACAATAAGTGCATCAAAAATTGTTAAATGAGGCTTTTCCTGCTGTTTGCAAAGTGCTTAGGTTTTTCTCCTGCTTCTCTATGAAACACACAGGTAGACCAGAAAAAACACTCTCATGCTCATGGAATTCAAATGTCTTCCCAAAGGCTTCATGAGCCATGATACTTCTCCTCATTCAGACAGAGCATTTATATGCTGCCAAACCTGTCTCTGTGGATCTTAAAAACATCTGACTATTGCTAGTTTAATAAAAGGTAGATGGTGAGTATGCTGACACATGGTCTGCTCCTGACAGATGTCTGGTTTTTTGTCACATAATTCGCATCCCCAGCCTTTGCTTGGACTCAGTGCTGCCAGGTGAGTTACAAGAGGTTGTTAGGATATAATACCAATATTTTGGTGATGGGCTATGTGCACCATATTGCTGCCCATCATAGAAAGCTCATATGCATACAAATGTTTTTTTTCAAAATGTGTAAAACTTTGTTTACTTCTGGGGGTTGATGATGATGGTGGAATTTAAAAATTTATTTATTTGGACCAAAATATAATGAGAATATTTGCACATTCAAAGGCACCAATAGAAAAATGAAATGAACTCTTTTTACCTATTTTGAGTTCCCATTCTGCTGCTAAGGACTCTAACATTACATGAAGAATTCCAATGATATGTGAGCTATAAAAAAGAATTACTTCAGTCACCCTTGAGAAAAAATTTATTCTTAAAGACAAGAATTCCTTAGAAGAACAAGCAACTGAAATTCTCAAATGAGATTTCCTGGACATAGCAGGGTCAGTACATTGAACATTCTTCCTTTTACAAAAGTGCTGAATGTCCAGGAAGCCCCAGATAACTGGGAATGAACTCTGGACACTGGTCTGGCATCTAATCTAAAAATTGGCATCATCGTTAGAATGACTATAATCTTTCAAGTTCTTATGGGGAAAACTCTACCACTAGAAATGCAAGCATAATTTGTGTCTTTTTTTTGCAATTTCTAAAAGAAGAACTGTGTCAACAGTTAGGCTTGATGTTGATACTTACCAGAGAACAGGTTAACATCATCATTAGCTTTGTAGGATAAATAAAAAATTTTAGGCAATTCAGGTGAAGTATAGGTGGCAAAAGTGGTTTGATGTTTTACAATGAAACTCCTTTACTTGCTCCTCAATGGTTTTATTAAGTGTCTATCTTAGAAGAGAAAAATCAAAATAAAGTCAGAATTTTTTAAGGCTGCTTAATACAAAGCAATTACATTAAGTTTCACACCAGTGTGATCTCTTGTCATGAAATAGTATTTTAATTAACTTTTAAATTAGTCTTGAATGTCTTTCCTTTATTAAATTTCTCCTAATGGAATATTTTAATTAGGACTCAAGTATTAGTGTAATAAATCAATCAAGAGCCTGACTAGCTCCATGAAGAAATAAATATAGTACAATCCAAGGTCTAACATTAAAAAATCTGACAAAATGCTATGGAGACAGCCATTATGTTATAATGCCTCATTTTCCAGCAACTATCAAAATACACATTTGATGAGTTATTTAAGTTCACTGTCTGGTCAGCAACAGAATTACAATGAAATTCGTTATTAATAATACATTGTAAATATTATGACTACTAAAAAAGATAGACATATTACACTGTCAGACTCATAGGAGAAGATGTACACTCTTCCTGAAGGCATTTTCTGACCTGAAACCAAAAGTAACTCAACCTAATCTCAGGCACAGCATGTCCAATCTGTTGTCACATGTAAGTGAATATTTCTTCTGGGGAAATAAGCTAGAAAAATTCTAAACTAAATCACTGCCCAAATTAATTATACAACTTATAGGATAACTTTTGTGCTTCTTTCAAAAATAATAAGTTGCATGCAAATCTGGTGCACTAAACTACTGCAGAAACTCACAATTTGTCTGGAACCCCCTAGTTTACAGGAAGATTTTGAGAAGAAAAAAATGGTGTTGAAATGATACACTGGATATATCTTGGACTTGTAGGGAGATACAAATAGGATATGCCAAGATCCTCAAAATAGTCTAAGGAAGAAACTGAGTAAGAGTATCTATTTGATATGGATACCTCATCTCTGGAGTCCTAAAAGTGAAGATACTCACTTATATTGTCTGATACTTAAAACCTGCAGATAACTTTAACCTGCGTGGGCTCAAAAATGGTTAAATCAGAAATAAAGAAATGGCTACAATTTTTATAAAAGCAATCCTCCTTCCAAGCAGTTAGGCACAGTGTGACTGTTTCAACATGTAGGAGTCATGACATAAGCCAGGAAGTTTAAAACATTCCCAGTGCTTTGTTTTGCACAGTATAATTCAGGGCATAATAGCAGACAAAGGGGAGGTCTTTACAGTACTGTGGTGCTTGCTGATGCTGGAGGGACACATTCTGAGTGGGTTTTCCCACCAAGATATGTTTGAAAAAGTGCCTGAGTAATTGCATCATTACTTCAGTAAAGGCTTTGCTTCTGATTACTAGAGTTTAAAACAGAAATCAGTGTTTAAATGAGTATTCTCTTTGGCTGTTATGCATCATCTGGAAAGATGTGAATTTTTGGAATGGCTCAGCAATAAACCCAGTCTTACTCAGCAAGGTCTTTTCCTTGGGATCATTTGTGAAGGCTAGGAAGCTGTGTTCACACCCAGAGAACAACGCAGTTCAATACATGAAGAAAATAAACAGGCCCTCCAGCTTCAGCCCAGTCCCATGACCCCTGGGTACAGAGCTTAACCTTCCAAAAGGCATTCAACTCTGTTGGGTCACTGGAGGAGGGGTGAAGATGTCCTTCTTACTGGAAAATGACACTGTGACCAGGGAAATATTTTGTGAGACAATATCCTGATGCAAGCATTTACCTTTGTGCCATTTACCTATGTTATTTCATGCCAAAGTTCAAGAAATAACACTTCCTTTGAGAGAACAATTATCCATTGAGTGCTACTTGTTCAATCACTTTTGATAGAGTTGTAGTCCCAGACCTCAGAGATTAAAAGAGAAATGAAGTGCCTTATGCAGCATAATCATTGATTTAAAAAAAACCCTAAAAAACAAACAAGCATTAGAAGTCACAAGCCCATTTAAATTAGGAATTGTAAACACTTTAAATTTTAATTAAAAATGTATCTTTTTATGTAACATGGGATAGTAACAGATACCTGTTATGCAGTGGAAAGATCTGCTTAATACGAATGTCATTTTTACCACAGGAGATCTGGGTTGAAATTCCCACTAGAGGATACCTTTATAGATCTCATTTTAGTATATTGTAGTTATGCCATTATAAAACCATCAAATGCAATTTGGCACAGCATGATACTTAAATGGTGGCCTGAAATTAACAGACTGAATTACTCTCTACAGGCAGCCAAGGTTATTTATAAATTGGAATTCGGATAACTGAGTGAAGGGCCTAACTGAACTTTGTGTTTTTATGCTCCCAATCTGTTTTCTGTGCTTTGAAATACTTTTTCAGTCATCCTTTACTTGAACTTCCAGAATATTTAATCACTTAAAATGGGAGTAAAACTGAAAGCAGGATGCTGTATTAGGTACCTACAAGAGACAGTGTTTTTACATTTGTAAACTATCTTGTAAAAAGTTTTAATTAGAGGAGCTACATCTTGGCATCTGTGAGGTCTAGTGCAATTAGCTGCTTTAAACTCCATTTTCTCGTCTTGCTGCCAATTAAGCAAAACTTGTGTGCAAGAGTAATGGTTGTCCCAGTGACAAAATCAGAACATGCTAAATAATGTGATTAAACTTGTTAAAAGCCAAAATAAACACTTATAATTATCTCAAGAAAACCTGCATAGCCAAGTGAGAGCTCCATAAAGTGAAACTCTGCATCCATAATTTCAGTCTTTCCTACACAATAGATCATAGTTAAAGATCTGTTAACAGACCTCTGACTGCTGAACTGGGCAGCTTGTGGTTTTCTTCTAAACCTATTGGCAGTATGTGGATTTATGCAAGAGGTGCAAATTGGAAGTTGTCTGCTATTGGAGCCATTGGCAGAACAGAAATCATACTGTAGGGCTAGCAGCATGAAGTACATTGCTTTGAAATTACACAGCAGGGTTTCAGCTTGTTGCTCCGCTTGCCTTTAAGACCAAGGTCTTATACTGTCTGGCCATGATTAAAATCAAAGTGTGGACCTCTTTGCTGGGTGCCAGTAAATGAAGGTGAAAAACAGAAACAATCTGGATTCTTAATTATTTTAAAACGCAACATAGGCAAAAAACTAAGATGAAAGCATTTGTTACTAATCTAGCCTAATTATTGCACATAAAATGATTTCCTAAAGAGGTCTATATCTTGAGATAGTCACTTTCTATGAGTATACAGGATCTTTGTTACCATACAGCATCTTTAACTTAAACCATGCATGTATAAAGAAAACAAAAAGTGACAAACAGTCTAAATGGTAAGCTTATTTATATTCAGGTTTAAGGGTACACCAAGACTTGAAATACACCAATACACACTGAATTTCGTGAAAATGGAATGAATGAATGAATTTAGTGAAAGTGGAATGCTTGGTCCACTGGCAAAAAACCACATATTTGGAAATGCTCCATTCTGCTGCCATACAATAAAGATAAAATGTAAGCATGTACATACTGGCAAGTGGGCTCAGAAAAAAAGAAGTGACAATAGAAGATAAAGATATGGTAGCAGCATAGGAGCCCTCAGTATAAATCCCAAGCTCTCTACTCTGAGACTCACTCTTGTTTCAGTCACTGTGGACACATTTGCAGTAAAATCATAGCAAAGTAATGGCATTTGACAGAAAGTCAATGCTAAAAGGGAGCACTGTGAGGGCTATCTACGCTACTGTGAGTTTTACATAGGTGGACGAAGGGGCTTTTTCTTTCCTTGTCAGCATATTCCAAAGTACTTACTGTCAGGATGTTTTTCCTAATCAGCTCTTGGAGGTCTTACTGATAGACAGACCTCTTGACTGAAATGAAGATGCTGCATATCTGGAGATAGTCAAGGACAAGCATTAAAACTGATGTGAACATTACTTACCCACTTTAGCTTTGGACTTTTTAAATGTGCAATCTCTTGATTTAGACTACAGTGCCTGGAAGTCACCTTTTGGCTTCATATGAAAAATACCTTATTTTTCCTAGTCTAGGTTTCTTGTTTATGGTGCCTTTTCTCTCAGGAAACAAAAACATGTTTTCCATATTTCCAGCACAAGAAATATATTGAATATAAGGGAATAAATGATTCAAGAAGTAACTTTGAGATGTATTGTATTTTGTCTGTTCTTTTAATAGAGTTTTAATGGATCTTGAGTATTTTTTTCTTTATAATTAAAAATCCATTTCATATCATCCAGCTTGTTGAGTCCTAGGCAACTACTTACAAATAAAATTTTCCATGCCTTCAAATCTAGAGCAAAGAGATGGAGATGTTTCTTTCGTGCTCTAGATCAGAGCAGTTCCTGATGTTAAATTTACTCCTAACTCACAACAACATGTATGTGACCCACTGAAGCCAGTTTTATTAACTGGGCTGGTGTCTGGTTGAGTTGTGGCCAGACTCTACCAGGCAATGTTGGTGACAGCTGGAAAGGTGAGCTCCTTGCTCACTCCCTTGCTGGGAGGTCATTTGTACTGATTGCCCAATACCATACTCCAATACAAACATATATTTAAGACCATCCTGGGTAAGAAATTAAGAGCAGTATTACTGCCTCAAGTTTCTACTTCTTTAGGAAAACCCTTGTCATTTTTTCCTATTTTGCCCTTTCCCCTTTAAAAAATCTCATTACTGTTAAGAAACCACACTGTTTGGATTTTGCCCAGTATCCAAGTATGTTGAGCACATACTGTGGCAGATTTAGCCACATAAAAATTGGTGCCCTGCCTTAACTTCTAAAGCATATAATGCAATGCTCCACTGGAGAGCTTTAAAGTGACTTAGAGAAATATATTTCCCATCTTTGAAAGCTGTAAAATCTCAAATTAATTTAATAAACTGAATTAAAAAGTAGGTAGAGTAAATCCCTACTAATGCTAGTGAAGCTTGTTTTCTGCAAAACACTCCTTTCACTTACAGGACAGACATGGATATCTGACCTATAATATTTCAGCTCTGGTGCTAACAGTAGAAATTGTGGTGGAAGCAACACCCTGCCTACCACTGCTGCCAGTAGTGCCAAGAACTGATGCAATGCTGGTGCAAGAGATTCACTGTCAGACAGGATTTTAAGGACTGCATGGTATCCACAGCCTCTTTGCACAGCTGCTGCCATGAGAGCAGCCGTGTGAGGGATAAAAAGGCAAGGCCAAGCGGAAGCTCTGTCAGGAAGGAGGTGCTCACTTCACATCACAGTCCATCAGAAAGGAAGATGAAAGAAAACAGCTGTGAAGAACAGATCTATTTCATGCAAATTCTGTCAGGAAAATACTGAGCACTTCTTTTTGAATTATTTCTCCATTCCTCTCTTTCTTCAAGTCCCTTGGGGCAATCTGTCCTAAGGTAATGAGAGGTCTGCAAGTTAAGACTTAGGTGTTTCTCCTGCTGTGTATTCTCTGCAAAAGAGTTTTCCTAAGCATTAATCCTCATTCTTCTCCCTGTGTTTGGGCCATAATCCCTGTGAGACAGGCCCCTGTCTCTCCTTCCCTCTCTTCCAACTTTTTCCACACTCTGCAGATTGCATCCAGTGGATTCACTGGTAGATGAATCCCACAGTACCCATTAGAGGCTGTTCCTGAAAGGGAATCCATTGTGGGATCATTGTTACAGGCTGCTTGACTCCTTGCAATATTGACTGAACCTGATGGGCAGACACAGAATGCCATTTTTACAGGTGTGCCAATCTCAGAAAGACTGTTTTTGGACTTGTGATCTGCTAGCTGGACACAGAACTTTGCAATACAATGCTGAGAACAAAAACTGGCATTTTGTTTTAGTACACATAATCTAACTTCAGAAGTAATACATTCCCAATGAAATTAATGTATCTTAAACAAAACAGGTAATTCTAGCTGCAAAAACCTGGAAATTAATCTCAGCTCCAAGTTAAATAATAAAAGACCTAAACATGTAAAAAAAGCCAAGGACAAAATAGTGAATTTATCCCTAAGAGTACTATTATATAATGTTATGAGAGATATGGCCACTGAGCCCTGCTATCCTCTGCATCCCAGTCCTGGGTTCTACCCTTGAACAATTCACTAAATATTTCCTCCTCAATACCTACAGGATGGCATAAAATACTCATCCTAGTGTGATATGAAGATCATTAATACTTTTTTTTGTTTAGTATTTTAAGTAATGAAGGGGAAAAGAGAAAAAAAATTAAATAGAAGTTATTCCTAAAACCACATGGAGTATGCAATATTGAGTGAATAAAAATAAGTGTTGCCAGCAGATTTTTATGCTCTTTAGGACTATTTCAAAATTAATGATAAAATGGAATAAAGTAGCTTAACATATATTATCTTAGCTCAAGTACTTAGTAAAATCTCATGGCCCATAATTTGAAAACATAATTCAAACTTTTATTTAAATGGGGCCAGAGAGATTAGAAAGCAGGATAATGTTAAGTGGCAAAATATCTAACTGTCCAAGCCAATGGAAGGATCAGTATAAGAACTGTTTTTAATTAACATCTTAGTGGTTTGGAAAATGGAATAAAGATCATATTAACTAGATTTGATGTTGATGTTGCACTGAAAGATCTTGCCAAAAGTAAAGCCAGAGAAAATACAATGGACCAGAGAGGTTAAACAAATATGGCAAGGGAAGCTAACTCTCAACTTGGGGGGAAAAAAAAGCAAGTTAGCATTAGATAGAGAAGATAAAACATACATGAGTGAAAGCAATGGAAGTGAGCAATTCCTTTGGTTCATGCCAAAATCAAGTTAGATTTGTGGTTTTAGCAAGATCAGACATCAGTGGAGTAGTTTTACTCGGCCTGTCTTCTGCCATGGCAGGTGCAAAGGAAAGCGTCGCTCTCTGACCAGTCTTGTGCCAGTAAGAATTCAGAGAGTGCCTGCAATAAACTTCAATGAATGAAAGTTGCTAACCCTAAGAATTGAAGACTTATCATCCAGGCTCTCTCCTTTTCTTCTTTGTTGCAAGTTTTAAAAAGCACCACATTTTAAAAGCAGGAAGTGCTGTGATTCTCTTTCATTTGGAAACATTAAGCATTGCATTTTAAGGTTTTCAGTGTGGGAGAGGGCTAGCAAAATACCCAAATCAACTGTCTTTGTTATTGTTGGTTTTGTTCCCAGAGATGGAAAAAAAAAAAAGCTAAGATTTGCTCATTCCATGTAATTGCAGGAGCTGGTGCCTTACGATAAACAAGTACTATGAGGTAAAATCATTGGATCTTGCAAGAGTACAATATCTTGCAAACTGTGGCATTCACTTGTAGAACCTATGACTGAAGGCTGGTGATTCACCTGTGAGAATTTCCAAGGAAGTAACTAAATTAAGATGAAAGGAAGTCTTATTCCCAAGGTCTCCTTGTAGAGTGGCTGTTATTGAGCTGTTGCTGTGCAGTGATATGGCAGATGCTGACAGAGGTCAGAAACATCTTCTGTGTCTGGCTGCTCACTTTCAGGATCCCCTGAGGAAGATCAGCTCTAGCTGAATCTTAGAGAAGGCTTTGTATTTATTGCAAAACCGTTCTTTATGCAGCACATTGCAGCTCAGAAAATGTATTTAATCCACTTAATATCTGGACATTATTAAATATTATTACCACCATTTCTTTTGCTTGGAAAACTAAAGTGGACTGGTATTGATGTCACAAGTGGTAGTAAGTGGATTAGAATGCAAAACAGAGCCAACACCAAAGTTCTATGTCCAAGTTAATGTTTATAATTAAAGCCAAGTTTTGGCACCGTGCTGTTGAAAATTTAGGACTCTGTTTTGTTTTTGTGCAGCCCACTCTCTCTGCTTATGCAAATGAACACATCCTCTGCTATATATCTGATCTGTTCCTCCCTCAGCATTCACTGCCACCAGTGAGAGCCAAAAACATCCATGCCAGTAGCTGATTCTGTCCTCCTCTTCCAAAGTATTTGCAAGTCCTTGTACAAGCAATAAATTAGAAGCTGTTCTTTAATGTAAAATACCTCTTGCTCCAACATGAGGGAGGGCTGTTAAAACATGCTACATAATCCCCACCCATAAACAAAACCATCTGAAAACAAAACAGCTTTAAAAACAAATTTAGTTTAATCAATTAAAATCAAGAAAAAGAATGAGACACACTTGTTGGTGACTAAAGGATAAAGACTTAAGTTTAACTTTAGTAAATTTAAAGGATATAAGTGTATAGAAAGGATGGAAGTGAAGGTTAAATTTAAATTCAACTTATGATGGGCTTGTGTTGCCTGTAATATTCTAATTCTTTATATAATTAAACAAAGCATAAATAAACAGCTTTATAGCTCAACCTTTATTTTTAAAGTATGTAAAATCACCTAGAAAAATTATTTTACCAAAACAATAATAGAAAGAAGTCTCATCATGAATTTTTTTTTATTTTTGAGAAAATGTGCAAGCATTAAATGATCTAGCAAGAGACAAAAGGACCTATAACTTCATGTTTTAAAGACTTTTGAAGCAGAATTCAGAATCCACATTGAGGTACTAACCTACATCTTAGAGAGTAAAAGAAAATGGATATTAACACACAAGTTGAATTTATGTGTACCTTCTCAAAGCACAGGAAGCAGGAAAGACTGAGGACAGACACACAATTTACATGCTTGAACAACTTTTTTACAGAAGCAGAGTGGCTATATTCCAGATGCCTAAACCTCAAGGCTGAGGGAACTCTGAGAATTGCATTTCAATTGTCTTTAGCCCTTATTGAATACTGCAGCAAAATTCTTATTCTTCTGTAACTCCCAACACTGTAAAGAGATGTTTGTGCCAGACAAACCAAAATGCTTACTTAAACACAGTTTTTGAATTCCATTAATTCATGCTTAAATGAAACAGAAATTGACCCTTCTGATATGGAATATATATAGTTTAAAAAACTTCATGTGCAAATATTTTCTCTTCATCTGTTTAAAGTAGAGTCTTAAATGTAAAACCACATTTAGACACCACATTAGACAGGCCAAAAATTGTTAAGCAACTGGCTGAAAGAAAAGTGCTGATAATAAAATCCTTTTTCCGGGGAATTCAAAGAAAATATCCTTTCAAAAAAAAAATCTGGGAATGTTGGATTATCTTGATATTAAACAAACTGTCTAGGAAAATCCCAATCATTGCGAGAACCAAAGTGAATTCCTTGAACTAGTATTCATTACAGAAAATACTGTACCCACAAATTGTTCTTTACTGAAGAAGAGTATGAAGAACTACCTCTAGCTGAAACATGAGTTGGTGACGTCTGTCATGCAGTGAAAATTGAGGAAGAAAAATTTTTCAGTACTGAAATGATATTTCCAAGAGTGTCAAGGATAAGAAAATCCTATACTGGTAATTGAGAAGTTTTAATTATTGCTTAAATTTGCATCAGTAGTGTTGTGGTTTAGGAATGGCATTCCCCAGTTTAGTACTGTCCCTTCTCCCTGAGACTGACCCAAAACCAGATGCTGCTCAGTCTCCCCACCCTCACCCCTTTCCTGCTCTGAGAACTGAAGGCACAAAAGGGCTAAAATTATGGGTTGAGATAAGAATAATTTACTGGGAACAGCAGTGAGATAAGAAAATAAACAGTAACAGCAACAACATCAACAACAAAAGGCATAAGACAAAGAATCCATGTCTAAAGGAAGCCCAGGTCAGATACCTACCAGCCCCCACACACCATGTTTTGTCCTGACTGGAAAAAGAAGAACATTACGAGAAATGAGAGCCCCTTTCCCCCAGCCCCTAGGATGTGTAAGATGGTATCAAACGGCAGCCCTGTCTTGGTCACACTCGCTTGGCACAGCCCCTGCAGCCCAGAGCCCTGGGAGCGAGTGACAGTGACGTGCTCAGCCCCCGTGGCTGCTGGGAACACAGGTGTGTGCCACTGCACCTGGCTACTCTAAAAAATTACCTCTGTCCTGGGCAGAGCTAGAGCACATACTGAGAGAATATGACACAGACCTTTGCTATCAGACCTTAAACACAAAATTTTTTTTCTAGATGTCCTTAGGTAAGCCTAGATAAATTGATAGAGGACATATTGGAATATGATGCTTGTATATGATGCTTTGGGGAAGAGTTAGTAAGTTTTGCAGATGTAGAAATGATTTGCAAGAGCAATAAGGTTCTTTGAAAGGTTGATGAATCACCATGTGAATAAGGGTAAATCCAGCTTGTAGAGTGTAGCTGGACTTTCACTTGAGCTGTGCCCTTACAGAGTAAAAGGGAAGGACTTGTCACACAGTGACAACTGAGTGACAACTGCTTAAATGATAAGAAACAAAGGGTAGGAATAAGTGGTCATTTTTTTCCTGTGAGGAATGTTAGGAATATTCTCCCTCAGGGCTCTCTATTGATCCCTTCACTGCTAAAATGGTCAGGATGATGGCCAAGAACAAGTGCGGCAATTTGCAGGTGACATGGAATTATTTTAGGACAGTAGATGTGGTAGGGACTAGTAGGCACAGGACTACCTTGTATTTGTCAGAGTTTAAATAATTATACATATTTTTAATTTCTGTGATAGGGTCCAGCTCTTTAAGGTGCAACAACTTGGTCACTGGTGTGGATCCTCTATTTTCAAGAGCTCTGAGACAACAATCCTGTCACTGCAGGATAATTATTATTTGGGTAGTGCCCCGGAAATATTAGCATGCAGCAGTATAAACCAGGTATCTGGAGCAGTTTAAACAAGAGTTACAGGATATTTTTGTTTTTCTTAAAAAAGAACGTGTTTTGTTCTCTCATAGGATGTTTTTGATGCAGAGGATAAATAGGAGGGGAAAATTATGCTATGAATCTAACAAAAGTGTTTAGCAGATAATTTCTTAAAATCATTAAGAAGTAAGGAATAAAATTATCTGAAAGGCATCTTGTTTTCTTGAAAATGTTGCTATGTGAACAAAGGAAAAATTGAGTTAAATTCCTTGGGAATTAACACAGAGCTTGTGAATTTTCTGACATATTTCCTTCATGCGTGGAATCTCTCTTTTCAAGGAAGATTTGATTAAACACATTTTTTCTAACATAAATGCAACTCCCTGGTAACTCTTAAAAATGAAATAAAAATCTATCTGCATCTGTTTACTTGTCCAGAAAAGCATAGAAAACTAGTGGGCTAATGCTTGGAGTTCTTAAGGAGACAGATAATTAAATAATGAAATGGAAAATTGTCATTGCTAATAAATTGCTAATTTATGAAGAACATGTTAAGAGAAAAAATATTCACAAACTATTATTGAGACCAAATGTATACAATGATATATTAGATCCTGGAGATGAGAGGACAATAAAAATTCTGCACATGGATACCGAAAAGAATTTAATCTGAAAAGAGAGATCCAAAAAAAAAAAAAGTCAAGCTGCCAGAGGTTTTCCACTGCTTGGCTGTCGGATCTCAAGATCTCAGTCCTGAGATGCTGAGCCTCCGAGACCAGCTTGGGGGTCTCGGGACTCCTGGAATGTTGCCAGAAGTGTCTGGTAGCTGGACTTTAACCCTACACAGGAGACGACAAGGATGAGGGCTTCACCGGGTGAAGGGTGGAAAGATTAGTTAATTAGAGGGTGAGACACAAGGTTTAGGATTTATGTACAGGGGGGTTTAGAGGAGTAAGATGGAGGAATTGGGGTGTGTCCTGTCCTCCTCCTTCTTCCTCCTCTACTCCATCTTCTTTGGCCACGGTGGCACCTTTCTATTGGTTATTACTAAGAGTACACCGAGTTATAACAATAGATGGTATTGGGGAAAAATGATAAATATTGTACACGTAGCAAAGGGTATAAAGATACGTGGCTGCCCGGAGGGCAGAGACAGTGTGCCCATGGCTGACTGCTGTGCAGATCTCTGCTGGCTGAAAGAACATCTTTTAGATAAACAATTAATAAACATAAAACCAGAAAGAAGAACTGAAGCCTCTTCTCGTCCTTCGATCCGCGGGCTGCCCCAAGGCCACCTCCGGGCCTTCCAGGCCCCTCAAACAGCCGAGATAAACCGGACACTTGGCAATAGGTGCTACACTCTGAGATCCCAATTTCCAGTCCCTTTCTCACATCCTCTCACTGAGTGCAATGCCACCAGTGGAAGTGAGACACCACAACAACCAATCCTACAAGTTTTCACTTTTAGCACCTGCAGTCCTACAAAATGTGACAGAGAGAAAAATCTCCCATTAATGTTTGAAGTTGAGCTCTTAAAATAGCTTTTGCAATTTACATTCAAACACAAGATTATGGTACATTCAAGGGCAGTTTGCATCATGCTAAGTATTCATTATTCAACACTGTGACAGGCTTTCACACGTGCTTTGTCACAGCGATAGGTGTATTTTACTGTCCCTACATCAGTTTGAGCTGGGTATAATTTCTTTCTTATATTTCTTTCTTATATTTCTTTTTTGAGGGGAAATAATTCTTCCCCTCAAGAGAGTTTATTAGTGATGTTCATGAATGGTGGGTGAGCCCATGAGCTCTGTTCAAATCTAGAGCTTCCTGCTGTCCTGGGCGTCATGTCTGGGCAACAGACATGGTGTGCAAGCTGAGCCCACCTGTGCACACAGACCTGTCTGGAGTACTGCTAAATCTTAAAATCTTTTTCAGCTTATATCAGTTGAACACTGCTTTTGCAAAATAGTTCTGTAGCCAAAAATGTGGAAAAAAAATTATGTGTAGAGAGTAATGTGTTCGTTTCTAGCTGGATTTATGCAAACCCATGCAAAACCTATGTTATGTCTACTGACACTGTGGAAAAAAAGACAAAAATACACTCCAGCTGTCTGATAAGTTCAGGGCCAAAGTCTCTCCTTCTATTCTGACACAAATGTCATCCAGTGAGGTTAATGGGACTGGGGTGCTTACACTATAGGGTGCCTAATTGTTTCTTGGCGAGCCAGCACTCACTATCAATACACACACAGACACTACTAAAATAGATGTGTCATATCAGCATGATCAGCTCCATGATAAACAATACCCTGGCATTAGCTCTGAATGGAGAAAGAGATCCTAGTTTGCAATCAGGGAAAGGAGTTGTTAGAAATGTAATGATTGCATGTAGCCCCTTGATGAACACCGAGCATCAAGAGCAAGCCTAGCATGATTTTACGGGCTGTAAGCCAGCAATCAGGTAGCAAAACTGAAAGTTCTTGTCCCTGAAAATTTTAAGTGGCTTTAGACCTTCAGATGAGGATGAAATATTTTTTATGCTGTTTTCATGCATCTTTTTTGACTGCTTTTTCTTTTTGGTTCTGAAAATAACAATTCAGCTGTTAGTATCAACATTTAGTATCTTACTAAAGCTAACATGTCACTTATCAGAAAGGGTGCAGCATATTAGAATCAACTGCATGACTTTTATAGGGTGACTTCTATAATAGCTCTCAGATCATTGCACAAAAGCGTGAGATAATTCTGCTGCTTCAGTAAACTGCAAATTATCTGGCCTAAATGTAGTGCAATCCATCAAAAAACCCAGCAAGATACTGCAAAGTGATGGATAATATAAATAATACATGGGTCAGCATAGATCTTTGCTGGGCATGAGTTTTCTTCAATTTATAATTAAGCATGTAAAGATTTTTGGAGTTTTGTATGAGCTCTAATTTTTACCTTTGTAATAAAAACCCTCAATGTGTATTGCTCAGTTTTGCTTATGATAAAAAAGAAAAATTTCAGGAAATGTACTTGAGGTATCCATGAATGAAAAGAAACATCTGCCATATTTATTCCAGACATTTAATCACCTGAAAAACTCTTAGGGCCCAGGTATTTTATGAGTTCCTTCACTTATAACAAGATGGCCTTCTTACAGGTAGATTAATTGTTCTTTTTTTTCTTCTTTTAGCTTTTCAACAATGTTTGCAGGGCTTTCCTTGAAAGGCAAAAGCAGAATACCTATGCCAAGCTATGGCAGTATTCTTATTACAGATTAGACAAGTCTAGTTGTCCCTATGGAAATACTAGTTTTTGGCCAGATTCATTTGGAATTAAGTTCAATCTGAAGTATAATTCCTTTTTTTTACACTTAGTTCCCGTCTATGACCTCATCAGGGTATATCATATGAAATCAGAGAGATATGAATGTTGAGAAATAGCTCTGGCATGCAAATCTATGAAAATCATCTGTTAGTGTGATACTCTCCTGCAGATTGCTTAAACTCTCCCACAGATGTCATTCCTTACGTCAGGATATGCACGTCAGTTTGTATTTTGGCTTTATTTGAAAGTCCGAGTTTCTGAGGTCTCTCTTTACGTCCTCTTCCTGAGAATGGAAATAGTTTGTCAGCTCAGTGGTCTCAGTTTCTTCCACTTCCTCACTCACCACTGAATGTGAGATGTTGAGCTGGCATTGAGTCTCTAACTCATGACTGCTCAGCAGCCGCCTCCTTCCTATGGATCCAGGCTGCTGCTGCTCCAGTAGGCCGAGGGCCCGACTCCCTTCTCCTTCCCCAGCAGAGCTTCAGGACATGCTGCCACTGAGATGGATGGATGGATGAAGTGGAGAGAAGAGTGTGGCTGGACTCATTGGATCCCATGGATGAGGATTCCTATGGATGAGAATTTTAGATCGGTTTTGCTCTTCAACAAACAGTCACAGTGGCTACAAACACTGCTGAATGCTGCCATCTTGGTATGTATCACCTCGATTTAGTGCCAGGGGAGGAACCATTTCTAAAACAGAGGAGTTTTTTTTAATGTATTACAAGTGTCAGCAGTGTTCCTTTTTTCAAGTTTTTTAAGGTTCTCATGCGCAAATCCTTCTATATTGGAACAGAGTAGATGAATTTATCAGGATTATTCCAGTGGGTCAACAAGATAGGACCTTAAAACTATAAGAAATTAACTATGACCTCCAAAACTTTGTAAGAACTTCTGAGAAAGAGATATTCACTCTGTCATACACCACTGACAACCACACAACTGCATGGGCCTGTGCTGTCTTCAAAGCACGACATGGAAGGAAAGACACATCATGCATGTTAAAAATCATGCAGCAGAGGAAAGCCTGCACCATAAATACAGTCTAATCTGGAAAGGAAGCTACAGGGTCCAGTCCTACAGGGCTCAGCAAACAAAACTTCCCCCAAAGTTACAAGGGAAAAATATTTTTTTCCCAAATGGGCATGCTTCTTTAGATAGCAAAAACGTGTCTCCATTCATCATGCTCCTCCTACATCCTACTGGGCAGAATATATTTAACAGAAATTTAAGTAAGGGGAATAAAATATTTTAGCACTATTTTTTTTCCTTGCATGATACAAAGCTGTGATTTCACGTGGAAAAAAAATCAGAAAATTAGTGGAAAATGGAATCTTTCCAAAGAGGAGAAGTTAGTTAAGATTAACATGTGTGTCTGATGTTTGTCTTACAGAATACAAAAGGACAGAGAATTCCAGTTAAGATTTAAGTTGACTTTTTGAAGTATTACGGAAGTCTAATGACTACTCTGCATAAATTACTTCCAGATGCTGACCTGCTTGAAAATGGTGGGATAGGATAATTCCATGTTTTAATCAGCACCTGTAACAGGTGAGATCAAAATTTGTTTCAAGAAATTAAAAGATATTATTTTTTAACGTGGAGGGGAAACGCAATAAAATCTAAATTTTTTATGAGCAATTTTTTGGAAACAGTATTCTGTAGGACTTTTTTATCCTAGAAAAATGTTTGGTCTAATTTTTGTCATCACAAAGTAGAGTAAAACCCCCCAAAAAAACAAGCATAAGACATTAAAGCTGTGGTTTTCAGTTTACAGGGATTAAGAATGAATATGATCTGCAAGTATTTTCTTATTCCCTTTGTTTCACTTTTCAAATAACTTGCAATGAACCAAACAAACTCAGTTCCAGGGCATAGGCCTCAGTATGCTGAGCTCCTCTACAACTGGCCTAGTTGGGAGAACTTTACCAATTATGATGTTGCTTCTGATCAATGTCCTGCAAGTGCACTTGACTGTTTTCTTCAGAGATTGGAAACCAGATGTGAGAATGATAAGCATAACAAACAACCTCAGAAAAACAATGTTTATCATAATCAAAGAGTAAAATCACCATTTTGAAAGCTGTATCTGCTCCAAGGTAGTTTTTAGAGGCCAACAACACTGAGGCACTAAGGATGCTAGGAAGTAAAGGGTTCCTTGCTTGTGAAGGGACTTATTTCTCATTTTTCATTTCTGTTTGTAATCGCTGTCATTTTTGTTTCTCATGCTTTGGATAAAAAAGGTGACTTTTATATTTATTAGAACTGGGTTTCAATAAACATTATGCAATATGGTAGACCAGGGAATGATTTATTGATAATTTGTCACTTTTATTTATGGAAGTGTAGACCCTGGAGCCCTAGGGCTGGTAAATCATATTATGCAGCTACAAATGTTTTTTTATTCTTTGCTGCCAAAAGTGCACCATGTAAACTGATTGCCTCACCAAACCCCCAGGGCCTGATAATGATGCACTTGCTAATACAAAAGCAGGAGGGGTGAGTAGAAGACAACTAATTATAAGTTTATTTTTGTTTCAATATGTTTGCCATTTAATCTAGAGTTCCATAAACAACAGATTGATGAAATATAATTAGGAGGAAGATTACTGTTTAATGAGGGAAAAGATTGGGAAAGAATGTAAGTGGAGCAGTGAGCTGTGCAGAGTTTTTAGCTGTTTATTATTGTACAGCTGTAAGGCACTTTCACACAGTTCCCAGATGGAAGCAGCTGTTAGCTCCTCGCCATTAGAAAAAAGGAGGTTCATAGTTCAGTTTTATCCACTTGTTCCAGCCTAGTAACTCTCACTACAACACTTCACCAAGTCACAACTCCCATCTACAGCTGAATCTGTCAGGATGGGCACCCTGTCTTCATTTGCCACTTTGCCATTCACTTATCACATCTGGCAACCTCTCAAGCAACAAGCTGTTCCACTCCTTGTAATATGTTTATCTCCCGTGGTGATGTCAGCAAAAGTCAGCAAAAGTCAGCAAATCTAATATTCATGCTCAAACAGATTTGTTGGTGCTCTTTGTTTATAAGAAAGAGCTCTATATCACCCCTGCAGCTGCTTCCTCTTCAGCAAGCTTTGTTTTTGTACAGTGCTCTTCTGATAGGCCTTGGGAGCAGTACAAAGCATGGCCTCGTCTGATTTAACAGGCTTTTAGGGTTTTTTTAATATCTTTTTTTTTCCCAAAGCATGTTATGAAACCTGCTTTTTCCCCTCAGCTTGAAAAGGGCTCATACACAAGACAGAATGTACAAGGCAAATAAAACAGGAGTTTCTTTAAAAAGCAGTGACTGGGAAAGAAAAAAAGTAGACAGACTTTCAAAAATGAATACTACAGTAACATTTCTCTTGTAGCACTTAAACAATTCCACATTATGGGCCAAGATATCCACTGCTCTGCACAGGCATTTACATTAGTGCAAAGTGAGTGTAAATCTTTACTGTTTCAGACAGGTTGTATGTTATATTTGGTGCCAAGGTATTGCACATGCTACAGGGAATTAGAGAATTTGGTGCTTGTTTTTGTAATGATTTATACATTTCACTGTTCTCATTTCACAGTGTTTGGAGCTATCTCAGATGCTTTATATGGCATATTGTGTTTGGTCTTACAGAAATTTATATTTCTGAGGTATGCCATGCATGATAGTCCTATCAGTCAAGGCAAAGGCAGTGTTTATTCCAGGCTGGCATTAACCATAATGCTTCTGAACAGCTTCTCAATCTGGGTGAGGTATGTTCTTCTTCATTAGTTTCTGTTTTGAGATTAGAATTTCTAAAATTTCTTTTAGGCTACTTCACCATTTATTCAGATGTTTGGCTAGAGTTTCATTCCAATTCCACCATTTATTTGTTCCCAGCACAGGATCAATTTGGAGATCTGGGTTTAACTAGGTGGCAATTGTGGCACTTCCTTTCCCACTAATATAAACCAGTCTGGTTCTAAATCTCTCTCTGTCTCTCTTTTTTTCTTTTTTAAGGAAAAACCGAGAGTATTTCTTTAAGCATTGAATTAAACTCTGGTATCTTTATATTATTTTGTTATTGGCTGACAAGGACAAATTATTTCATAGTTTCCAAAACACATTTCAACATTAATATACACTACATGTTGCAAATTTAACACTTAGGTGAATCTCAGGAGTAGAATTATATCCTGAACTGTAAAAAAATTAAAAAAAATACACAGTGCAAAAAAATTCCAACAGTATAAAGTTGTTTTCTTAGTTATTTTAAATTGTACCACTATCAACAGGCCACCCACATGCTTAATCTAGAAGAACCACCTCTAGGCTATGAGGAAATCTCTGTGGCCCCAGAAAACTTGGCTATTTCACAGACAAGGATGCTGGTTAAAGCCAATTATGGTGGAGAATTTTATGTTCCAAACAGCTGTCCAGTTGGAGTTGGGCTAAGACCACCAAGTTATTTCATGTGTCACAAATAGCCATCTGATTGGTTAAATAAAGCTGCATATATATTTTTATGAATAGAAGTGGAAGGTTTAATTTGCTTTTGTTTGTGGGGTCTTATTTATTGCTTGAAAGTGTTTGGATGCCTGCTGGGTATTTGTGAAAAAGGGCTGCAAAAGCTGCACTTATTTCACCTGCAGGCCAGGAACAGAGGTACAGTGTTGTGGTTAAGGCTAACCAAAGTAGAAAAACTATGCTGGAGCAAGATAAGAAAACTACTGCCAAGGTTGTGGACCAAAACTAAAACCCATTTACCCAACTAAAAACCCCAGTTAGTATTTATGTATGCTTTCTGTGTATGTATGTGTTTAATATTAAGGAACAATTTACGCTCAAAAATTTTGCCTCCAGTTTAGGTATGCTACTACTTAAAATTACAGCAGTTTAAATTACTTCCTTACCTGCTCTTTAATGCCTGTTTTCTCTTGTTTGATTAGTTCATGCACCAAGAGCACTTTCCTATGTGCAGTTTTTACTGTTTCCCCTGTTTAGCCAGTCTGTTTTTTCACCCTGTCTGTAATGTGAAAGCCCTATGCAGCAACTTAGGAGAGCAAAACACTTTTAAATCTCAAAATTATTAATTGTACAGAAAAATTAAGATGCAAGAGCAAAACTGGAAATGCTAGCAAAAGAAGTCCAAGTTAGCCTGAATGTCTGCAGCTATGTCTAACTTCTAGAAAAAGAGCTTTGTTAGTCTAATTGTCATTGGCATCACTTTAAGATACTGACCCCAAAATTCCTAAACTGATGGATCACAGTCATATTTCTCATTAGACTAATAACATTACTAAACATTTATAATTCAGCCAAAATTTCTGAATTTTCTTTTAAAACATTTTAAAGTAAATTGCTCGCCCATGGCATAGAATTAAAACTCCCTGAGGTTATATTTGTTATTTCCTTCCCAGCTCCATGAAAAAAAAACTAAAAAGATTTATTGCAAAATATTTGATTGTCTCTAGCATCAATGCTCTCTTAATGTTTTGTTTCTCTCATAAGACATCTATATTCAGCTTCTTCTTCTGTCTCACTGAATCTTTCTCTTATTTCTTTTCCTTCAGAGAGTCTACTTTTTCTTCACCTTCTCCATCCTTCCTTTTACCTTTAAATTACTCCTCTGTTATCACCTCATCTCTTGTCAGTATGCAATTTTCAAATGCAAAAAATTGCTCATGATTTCAAAATGATATTGCAAATAAGGTATAGGCAGTATCTAAATCAAAAGCAGTGTATCCAATAAAACATATCCTTATGTATTAATAAAAAAAATTCTTCCCCTTTTGCTAACAATCAACAGTCAAGAGTGAGATTTCTGTGACTTGAGGCAATTGTGTTACAAGAAACCAATAATTACAATATGATTTATTACCTCACTCAAGAAAGAAGGGTTGTGATAAGAAGCTCAGGAAAAGATTTTCTACAATTCTGTTTTTCTCTGTGTTAAATTTCTGCAATATGGGAGTGGTTGCATGGATCCTAGGGAGAAATTTCATCTCCAGGATGCCACTCAGCTAGAAATAACTTTTATAACCATTTAGCCTATTTTTTAGGACACCATAATAGAAAGAAATGACTTAATCAATTAGGTTCCTTTCAAGTCCATGAGATACATTGGAGACTTAATATAGCTTTTTTTACTTACAGTAAAGACCATAACTAATGGAAAAGCCACAGCCCCCTCAGCTAACCTCGACTTGACCAAAAAGTAAAGCTCCTGTGGAGGCACTCTTAACCAGATGAACAAAGTGTGTGACACATTTTGGTTTACAGTCAAACTGAAAGAAGCTTCCCAAAACTAAACGCGAATGTTTTCCGCTCTAAAAATTTCACAAGGGTTTTCTTAAATGTTGTGGTCTTGAACATATACTGACACATGGTAGCTATTAACTGCAAGGCATGGGTCTGATATCTTTGATAAGAAAAAAAAAAAAAAAAAGAGACCAGAAAAGAGAAGAGAAGGAAGATTTCCAGGCTTTTCCTTTTTAACAAACTTATACTCATCCAAAAAAATCCCACAATAACCCAAGGAAATTTTTAGCTCAAAAGCTTAAAAAGACACAAAAAAGCTCTGTCTAAGTATGAACACCAAAATAGTCTGGGTGTATGATTCACCTGCTGCTTAGGCTATACTTTGCAGTATAATAATCAAACTTAGCAAATCACTATACCATGGCCATCAATAAAGATGCACAGGTTTTAAAATCCACCAGAAATGGAGACTTTCTCTGCATGTGCCTGAATATCTGCCACTTGGCCTTAAGGCCATTTCAAGTCCTCAAGTAAGCTGATATTTAACACCTCATAAAAAAGCTGTGTACACCTGAGCAGAGGAAAAAAGTGACATTTGTTGGTGGTTTGTATGCAGGATCAGATTACCTCTTTTAAAAGCAAGAAAGATCTTCTTCTAAGTGTTTAGAAGGAGAAGGAAGGGTGGCATTGCAGAAATCTTTGTTTTGGAGAAGGTGTTAAAAAAAGAAATGGGTTTATACAACTGCAAGCAAGCATACCATTTTAGGAAAGTGCACAGACTTGCATTGCTTCTTGGTGAATTAAAAGCTTTACAGTACACACCTAGGAAAAATTATAGCTACTCTGCACATACCCTCCAGGTACTTGGTGGCTTTTTGACGGTCCTGTGCTCAGAAAGATCTCTCTCTGAATATGCGCAGATGCATGTAATGGCTCTGCTTTCTTTAAGGCCAAACAAGAAGGCAATGAGTCGCAAAGTCTGCCCTGCTTTGTTTTCCTCAAGTGAAATATGATTTTAAACCTAAATGCTGAAATAGCACCAAATATTTAAAATATTTTATAGTTGGTGAGGTTTTCCACAGTGCAGGTTTGTTTTCCATTCCCCCCATGACATCTCACAACTCTAAGTGCTCAATGACAGCCTGTAGAGGTTTCGCCATAATCCACCTTTATCCATTAACAGACACTCAATCACTAAAGTGCTTACTAGACTAAACATATTTATCCAACCAAATCACACTTTACAATGCAATGCTGCCAATCAGACCCCAGCTATTAACGAGGAACTGCTTTAAGGGGATTTTGGTGTTTGTGCTGTGAAGAGCATGCTTACCTCCAACAAACCACTAAACCAAATTAACATAGCTGTATCCTCATAAAAGAAACCAGATATCCTGTTGTGAAAATAGAAAGCTTGGTAGGACAGGGCTCTTTTGATGGCTAGCAGTGTGGCAGACGAAGGCTTCAGACTACAAATCTGGTTACCACAGGCTCATTACAAAACTCTCGCATTAAGCTTTTGCTGACTTTAAAAACAAAATAAAAATTTATCATTTGGGTAACTCAGTAAGTCATCAACTTACTAAGTTACTATTATAATTGCAATAAGTGCTGTAATTGTTGGATAAGGCTCCTTAATTCTAATTGCTCCTTTGTCCAAGATCATGTTGTAAAAATGCTTGCATTAGCCAAAATAAAATCCAAGAGACACAAATGTGGTAGTAATAATAATTCTTTTTATTAGCCTGGAAAAGAGGAAGAGAACAAAGCTTTAAAAAGACTTCAAAGTTCTGACCAAGAGAAAAAAAATCTAAAATCGGAGAAACATGCGTACACTCTGCCCTTTTATTAGACTCATACAGACTAAGTGCCATCACCACAACTTAGAGCTTGACAGCATTTCTTTCCCAGGCAGCAGGAAAAGTTACACCATCCATGTTGCAGGGCTAATTTAAGTTCTCTGTCAAAAACTACATAAACCAGTCCTGTATATTCTCACTAGGAAACCCTAATAGTTTTAGACTTATTGGTATTATACATCCTTTAAATCCCAATATTTTAAAGCTGGATTCAACATTGGCTGGGACTTGACGTATTTTCCCTCCACTTAACCATAGCTAAAAGAAAAGTTAGTTTTCAACTCTGAGGTAAGTGACTCATGAAAATTCATGTTTTTAAGAAACACTTATCAGTTTAAAATGCATATATATCCTCCTTTACTCCCAAATAGCTTTAGCTCTGTTATTGAAATATGTATTTCCAATCCTTCACTGCTTATCAAAAATAATGAGCACTTTCTTTTTTATTAGCTTTTATGAACACTTCTGGGGAAAATTTTATGAGCAGCTAGAACAAGTTTTACTTCTTGCAAAGAGGGCTTTATGCTGGAATTGTATCCAAAATGAGCAGACCACAACATGAACAGATTTTCCAAAAAATCACTAGAGCAAACTTCTAAGTTAGAGTTGGAAACATGTAGAGTACAAATTAGGTTGTCAAGTAACAGAGAAGTATACTTCTGTATGATAGATCCATGCACAACAGTATGTATCCATCCTCACTGTTTCTGTAGTCTTACATTTGTTCTGAACAGGTATAAATAACACAAAAATTTCCAAGTCAAGGTTTTCCAAGTTTGTGTGTAAGAATGCTAATATATGTTTTTATATGAAAGGAGCAAATTCAGGTTTTCAATGCATAATTATATCTCTTAGAAAGGGAAAAACATCATAATACTAGAAGTACAAGAAGAAAAGAACAACTTACAATACAAATTAAGAACAGGAATCATTGTAGACCACAATGAATCTCAGCATTTAGAAAATATTTGTTGTGGTACATGAAAAGTACATGTTTTCACGCCTTTGCTTCATATTCATGTTAATACATTTTATACTCTGTATTGTTTATATGTGTCACAGAAAGCAATGAAAATACACACAGAAAGCTGCCAGAAAGAGCTTTCTCCTGATTAACTGAGAAAGCAGCATTAATAACTGTAATGCTGCCAATTCGGTTCTGTACCACCAATTTGAAACAATTTGTTGTTCCATGGAACATGAATTTCTCAATGTTCCACTTAGTTATTTTTAATTGGATGTTTTGTTTTGAAAGGTACCACATGTAGCATATTGAAACTTTTCAGCTAGCAGAAAGTGAAGAACAGTGCAAACATTGGGGCAACAAAATATTTCATTCTTTCATAACTTTGTTATTTAAGTAAAAAACACAGCCACATAATTAAAGCCTTTTATTTGAATACTCTTGCTATGTTTAGAGGCCAGAGATGTTAATGAAATGTATACCAACTCCTTGAGTGCATGGGGAAGGGAGGGAACAGCTCATCTGTTGAATTCCATGATGCACCACATACCTGTAATGTGCACAAGTAATGAGAGAATACTGCCCATGGTTCCAAGCACCATGCCCCCAGTTTTTATGTACAAGGGCAGTATTATGCCTTTTCACTTGTGACGCATGAAAGTGTCAAACTTCCCATTTAGTTTCCAGTGGTGTCTTTAAATAGACATAATACATCCAGCCAGATTGCCTATATTTTCCACCACATGGCCAGCACTGCCTGATTTGTCTTCTGGAAATGAGATGATTCATTCTTTAAAGTTGCTCCACTGAAAGGCTTTTCCACATGTTACCCAGTACTGATAATCTCCACAGAACTATATTTGTTGGAGGTACAGTAAATAAGAAAGTGCAAAATTGATAGCTGCCTCTAAACATTTTTGACATAAATAATAAATATTTTCTGTAAAATACTTTGAAGTTAAAGTAGTTTCAGGACCCCTAAATCCCTAAAAAAAAAATCTAAATTTACTAATATATGAAGTTTGTATTTACCCTAAAATGGATAACATTATATAATATTTTGGAATTATTTTATTCAGGCTGAAGATAGGATCTGAAAACAATTAAAAAATAGATTACCAATAACATGATGGGTCTTATTTATAGTCTCTTTTGCAGTTTCTGCTTTATTCATTTCCATAGTGCAAGTGTCATCATGGTATGTTGGCCAACAAATCTGTAGCACAAGCTCAGATGCTCCTATTAAGCTTGTTTACTCTATGAAGTGTTTTTGGCTTATTTAATAAAGCTTTTACTGAAAATCTCTGAAGTCATTGCACCTATTCTTTAGGTCCTTAAAATATTATGATCAAGACATTTTTCTGTGGGTAATTGTCCTAATATGGCAGGATAATTATGATATTAATTCTTCATTACCCAGGCCAATATAGGCAAAAAAGGTAGGCAGCAGAGGCAGAATTTGATATTATGGGGACTGCTGTAACTGACCATGGGGAGTCAGGTCCTTCGGGGTTATCAGGTCCTCCTTGGTACTATTTGTGCTGGGCCCCAGCTTTTTCTGGCAGAGACATCCATGTCTATCTGTGGTTCTTTATCTCTCCAAGCACAGGAGGGCTCGTTATCTTTAATGGAGCAGAGTATGCTTGTGATGACAACTGTGGACTGGCTCCTCTACAGGCTAATAAGGTCTATATACACCTACACATACGTGTCTCAATACCTACAAAACCTGCTGGCCCAAACTGGCAGGTCAAGAGGAGAAAGCACTTGCTGGCTGGCCAAGTGGTCAGTCAAGACACATTCTCTTGGCTACCCCAAACTTGTTTCTTTCTTCTTTCGTGCTCAAGCAACTTGGTCAAAAACTTTGCATTGTGTATTGAAAACCCTATTTCAAGGTACTTGATGGACTAAGTTACTATCCCTTCTGGGTAAACAGATGAGGTCACTAGTAGGTGTTTTCTATCTGTTTGATAAAATTGTTTTAAAAATAAGATGTTTTCTTAACAAACTATAAATTCTGTCTCTCTTTTATTATATTAAATAGCATAATAAATGTCTGGTAAATAAGTTAATATCTTTAGTCTAATGTTTTGTTAATTATTTAGCCAAAGTGCTGCTGCAGTCTGTCTGAAAAGAGGCTCCAGAAAGCAATATTATCATAACAGACAGATAGCATCTAATCTAATATTTGGTAGGAACATTTCTCATAAGAAACCTTCAAACTATATTTTACCTTTTGCTAAAATACTAAAGAAAGATGATAAACATTTCATTATCACCTGCCCTTCTCAGTCTACAACAGAATCTAGAATTGTATCACATTCCCTCCAGAGTTCAATGGCAAATGGATCCTAAAATAAACAGTGCTTTACCTCAAGTGGATGTTACAGGCAGATATGGATGGAACATACTGTTCCTCTATGCTTTAGTTAAGCTTTATAGGAAAGTACTTAAGAAGGAAAATTCACAGCAGAAATGAAATATATGTTCCAACTGGAATGCATATAAACAGTGCCTTTTAAAATTTCATCATTCTGACTTGTCAAATTTTGACATAATATAATGCATTCAAGATTTTTTAAGTCAAATTAGTCAGTGTGATACCAGAAAGGGAAGACATTTGGAAGCCAGAACTGTACCTTGTTGAGACTTTTGATATTCATAAACTATTTTCCTACATGTATAAAAAAATACATAGTTTCAGTTTAGACATATTATAATTCAATGTTGTTGGAAAACTATTGAAAGAAATGTTTATTCCATTTACATTGACACAGGAAGGGAAGAAATGTTTTTTTGGCCATACAGTACCTGTTTCAGACACATTTGTTCTACTATCTGATGTCCAAGAAAAGGGGTGCTGGATTCTCACTGTTGTGACAAACTTGAACTTCAATGTTTTACTCAGGAATTTGCTCTTTTTTAGTAGAGTCTGAAGCATTTCTTCCCTTTTTCCAAAGTCTAAATATCCACAACCTACAGTCTACCATATATATATATTTAAAATATATAGACAGATCAATTGACCTATTTCTCTCAATACTTCAATTTGAGTTAATGAGAAGGTCCAGAGAGACCTGGCTAGTCAAGTCAGGCTTCATTGGGCTCAAAAATTTTGGTAATATCTCCGTGGGAAAACACAGTACACCTGTTAATCAAAAAATCCCAAAACATCTGACAAGTCATTGCTGTTATATCTCTGTTCCATGGCTGTTTCACACCACTGCTGCAGCAGTCACATGCAGGCTTCATAACATTCCTTGATGTTGATCCGGGTGATGTCCATTGACATCTCACAAGGCAGTTTGCATTTAGTAGCTATTGCATTTTTATGAAGTCAGCACTTTCTCCCCCAAATTATATCCCACAACATTCATCTTCATGTACTATTTCTTTCCTCCTCCATATTTATTTTAGAAGTTGGCAGTATTAAAAAGAAGGCCATCCCCTTATAGATACTAAATCCCTGAAAAACTGCCATGAAATTTTAAGTCTCATTTTTTTTTTCTGCTGTGAAACAAAATGAATCTATAATTTACATAGGTTTAAGAATGAACATTTCTTTACTGATGGAAGGCCAAATCTTATTTTTTTGGTTCACTTTGTTTGTTCCAAAATTATATTTATCAGGTTGCGTGTTCTATAATCCTTTACTGAAAGGTCAAAGATTAAAACTAATCACTCTTGTCCTGTGCCCTCAAAGCAAGCAGAGCAGACAACCTCTGTTGTCTTGGTTTCCTGCTACTCAGCGTTTGTCAGACACTGATTAACACCCTGAGCAGTTATCTCTACATGGTATGTTTCTAAATCAAATGTCATAACCAATGAGTCACCATGAGTAAGAGAAATAAGATTACCTTTTAAAATATGTTCACAGTAAGCCTTTCCTTAAATGTCACAGCTAACTACTCATTATTTTGCATGACATGCAACTTTGAAGTAAAACCCATTTGTGAATGTACAGTGACTTGGTATTTCCATGATGAAGAAAGGAGTGAATTGATTTTCCATAGACCTTTATTCTGTACATTATGGAGCTCAGATATCTTTGCCATGCAGACCTAAATTCAAGAGTACCACAATAAATAAATACACTACCACTTCTTTCATAGATTTCTCTTTTTGTTTTTTGTTTCACAACACTTGATAGATGGAAAGGAAATAAGTCAGACTATTGAAAATTTGAAAGCTTTAAAATAAAATAATGAGCAAAGAATTTTCCAGTGGGTGGGGCAATAAAAATGAAAGGCGAGTCCCCCAAGAGTCACAAACATGGAAGATTATACCAGAGGAAACAGCCAAGATTGGATAAGCTGGCTGAACAGAGAGAAACAATACCAGAGACACAGGCTAAGTGGTTCCACAAAGGAGAATGCAAAGGGAATTTTGAATTGGTGATAAAGTTATCTAAGTTTCTTTAATTGACTGATGTAATGATGAATGTAAAATAAA
This sequence comes from Zonotrichia leucophrys gambelii, assembly GCF_028769735.1. Lineage (NCBI taxonomy): Eukaryota > Metazoa > Chordata > Aves > Passeriformes > Passerellidae > Zonotrichia > Zonotrichia leucophrys. The sequence continues at coordinate 17,642,043 of NC_088173.1, read as the reverse complement.
AAAAAACCCACAAGGAATCCAATAGAACCACTAAAATTTAAATAAGAGTTTTGAGGGAAAGGCTCAGAGAAAGAAATTCACTTAGTCTGGTACAGTTTGGGCAAGATCTGTATCAGTTTCCAGAAATGGTGGTATTACTATAGAGACTGAAAACTCTTTGCTCGTGAAAATCCCATAGGCTTATTACTCCGTTTAGGCAATTTTTTTAATGTGCAACAATTTACATTGTTGCTGTGTCTGCCACAGTTTTGCAGACCTCAGAGACAGATGCATGCTGGCACCCAAGCCCAGGTCCAGCTGGGCAGGCTCAGCGGTGGTGTTGGCTCCCGTGTTTCATACTCAGGGTGAGCAAAGCCTCCATCCAGCACAGGGGAGCTCTGGGGCACAGCCACGCTCCCTGGCAGGATCCTGCTCTGCTCCAGCACCGAGGGCCCCTGCCTGGAAAGTCTTGCACAACTTGTGAACCTTACATTCCTTATCTTGGAAACAAGAATATTTAAAACTTAAAAGGGGTTTGAAATCCTTCTCTGCTATTTTCACCACACACAAGCAGTTGTGGCAAGCACTTTTTTGCTCCCTGCAGTACAAAACTGTGCACATGGATTTGTGAAATGGGTGTGGGTCTGGGACTGGGAAAGTCCTTCAGTCTAATCCCACCTACAGACAAGCTTTATCAAATTTTTTGCTTTGATAGCTCTCTGAAAAAGATTACTTCAAATGCACAAACATTCTTTCCATTTTTTCAGAAAGTCTCAGGAAGTTTTCTGTGAAAACCTAAACTTTCAAACTGAAATATCTCCAGGAAATGCAAATCTTCTGATAAAGTTTAGGCTTCCTTCACCACCACACAGTGATCCCAAAGTGGGCTGTGGGGGGTTTTTGTTTGTTTGTTTTCAGGTTTTAATTTTTGGTCTGGTTTTTGTTGTTTTGTTTTTAGTGTTTTTAAATAATCAGGATGCGAAGTTCTTGAACATTTTATCAATTTTTTGAAGATATTAATGTTTGAAAATTTTGAAAAACTTTAGAAGTAACAGATTCAGTGGACAATCTATGAAGGATCATCAAGTCTGACTCCTGGCAGATACCAAGAATCACACCATGACTGTGGGACAAGCAGTTCCAGAAACAGTTAACTGTCATTGCTGGAGGCAATGATTTTTGCATTATTTATGAAACTGAGCTACTTTTCACTTTCAGCTCAGTTTCAAAACCCTTGTCACACCACTTGTTCCCTTTCAGTCATGCCCAAAAACCACTGAACATAGGAAGTGCTCTACTGGGTTAGGCTAGTGGTCCACCGAGCATTGTATTCTGCCTCAAAAAGTAGCATTATGGGGTATGTGAGAAGAGGTTGCAAGGCTGAATACTTCATGCAACTTCTTTTAACTTGTGTTTCTCCAGCATTCATGATTGATGCCTTTGGGATATTAGAGGGAACATCCTTCCCAGTCATTTTGGAATCTATTTATGGACCTGTTTTTTCTAATAAATTTGTTGAACATCTCATCTTCTACTGCTTTTCTCCACAACAACCTTGGACAATAAGCTCTAAAATTTGCTGACATGCTGAGAAAACAATCACTTTTTTGCCTGTTTTAAACCAAATTTATACTAGCTTCATGGACCTTGCTGATTCTTATCCAGAATGACCAGCTGAACAACAGTTCCCTGCTTAGCCCACAGTACATAAATGACTTTGTGAACCCAAATTATATTCCTGTTCAGGCTTTTTTCTCTAAATTGTGGATTGCTATCTATTGATAGTCTCGCCTCCAAGGGTCCCATCTTCTTAGCCTTTCTTCTGTCGCCCTTCTCCTCAACACCTTTCATTGCAATGAACTTTTTCTCAAGTTATAAATACAACAAACAAACATGAACTGGCACTAACAGATGTCTTTCTTGTGACTTTGTGAAAAGTTGGGGTTTGAGCTGTAGGTACTAGTGACTGCAGAAGACCTGCTCTTTTCCCACCTGGCACACATCAGTAGGACAGCAGGTTGGTGCACAGCAAATGTCAATCCTTGGCACCTCACTCAAAAAAGCTTCTCCAGGGCAATTACAGTTTCCAGGAGAAAGCTTTTCTCCTTATTCATAAGAAAGTAATTTGATTAATTCTTTTTCCCTTTGTATGTTTAAAGAATATACAGTAACTCAATCAGACAATTAAGTTTTGTTAAAAGTATTTTAAGGCAGTAAAACAACTCTGTAACTTGTTGTTGCACTGGCACAATTAAGACCAGGCTCAATTATTTCAAACCTTAAACAAATGCAAAACACATTTAGAGTTGGGAAGCCTGTACTATCAATGGTGTCTGCAAAAATTATAGCTAAATGTTTCTGATTATATTAATTTGGCATTCTAGTGAAGTCATTCAATGGGCAAGTCCACACACAGTATTTCCTTTTAGGAAGCTAACAGATTCTGTTTCCAATTCAAATGAGACGGTTTCCAGCCTATGCAGCACCGACTCCAACCATCTCTGTAGAGACTGTGTGTGCTTTATCTTTGTGTGATTTGTAGTATGACACTGAGCACCAGCCGACATAGAGACCCCAACAGCACAAACCATTCCTCAGGGTCACTTCTCTATATTCACACAGAGGTTCAGAGCATAAAACTGTCCCTTCAGAAGCAAATTTTTGTAGATGTGAGCTCAATTCAACCCAAAAGTTAGATGGAACTTTGTAATCCAGGATTAAGAGATGTTCAGGGAGCAAGAAATTTGAGAGAAATTACTAATATCCAGTATGTTTCACCTTTTCTCAAAATCTGGGCCTTTCATTTGTCCATGTGTACCCTGTCAAAGTAGCAACGGGCCAATTTTCCCTCTAATACATATTATCCCTTTTAATCAAGAACTAATGCTCATCTATTGACTCTCTACTGAAAGACTATTAAAGTTCTTTTGTGGCAGCAGACTTATTCCTGATTTAAGCATCTGTCAACTTCCTTTCTCAGTCAGGAACTTGTAAACTGCATCTTCCTAAGAGGAAGAACAGATTATCATAATTCAGACTTAGAGAACCTGTGCTGATTAAACCACAACGAAGTCCCACTGGAGATAAGATTGTTGTAGGCTCAGTCTTGTCATTTAGTCAAGAAAAAAGCTAGGACTTAATCTCTAAATCTTATAATATGAAACTAAGTGCAGTTTGTTAAGGTATCTTAAATAAGGTAGGCTTTCTGAGGAAAAAAAGTTTAAACTTGCTCATTAAAGAGATCTCTTGAAAAAGTCAGTAAAATGTCAGATGGTTCTGTTACTTAGAATATTAAAATGCTTTTTGTTCATGATTCTGCACTGTAGAGAACTTAATTTTGTAAGAAAAAACTTGAATTTTGCATGTCCTTGTTTTATTAATATAAGAACTAGGAATGCAGTTTCCACAAGCAATGAAGACATTTAAACTTGGATGATATCTAGCTTTTTTGATTTAATTTTTTTATTTCCATATTCTTTTGTTTTGACAGTAGAAATCTTCCCATATACTGCAATAAACAGGAAACAGATCTCCGGAGATTTGAAAATCAGTAAAGCCCATGCTAAAATGTTCTTTCAATAAGAATTTTCCTATTGATTGAAAGAGAAGTATTTTGCTACAGTATACTTGAGGTGAAGGAACTCACATTAACCCCTGGTGACTTTTGAAAGTTACTCGATTTCCTTGCTGCTGCTCTGCCTGAATCCTGCCCTGTGTAACGTGGGCAGGGAAGCCTGGAAGCTCAGCTGCCTGTCACTGAGCATGGCCACAGCCTGGCTCTGAGGGCTTTCCAATGCCCTGCCCTGCTCTGGCCAGCAGACTGCTACAGCTGAAGATGCCAGATCCACCTGTACTTCACACCAGAGCAGTTGTTAGGGAAAGTGAAAAAAAAAAGGGGCTTAATTTAAGTTTGTAAATGCAACAAAGCAAAATGTGAGGAGATCAGAATGTTGTGGGATTAGATTTCCACACAGAACATGACAATGAAGAGGGAGCTGTCCTGGATGGAAATCTGTATTTACTTGATGCATCCAGACAATGGGAATCCTCTTTCCACTACCTGGCCAATTGGCTGACATAAGTAGTGCTTAGATTAGCTCTCAAGGAACATTAGAGAACAAGGTCTTTCTTTTATGTTATTTATTATCTATGTTGGCTGGTCTTCAATATTTTCATCATCTTCATAGTGATTGTGTTTCCTTCCACTGTCTCTCATCATCCTTGGGGACTCTTAAACATTTATGTCTGCACTCAACAGCAGAAATTGAAGATTTTGTACGTGACTTCCAGCTAAATCCTAGGGTAATGTATTATTAGGGAAATCATGACATTCTGGCAGATCTGCCAATTTTATTTGCAAGGAGAGCTATGGAAAAATTTTACTTGCTGCAGTCAAGAAGCAGATGTGCACAATAACATAATAAAATGTAAGGCAAGTATTTAACAAATTATATAATTGTTTGCACTTCTGGCTTCTGTAGATTGCAATTGGCATATCAGTATTTGGACTCTTGAATTAAAGGGGAGACAGGTAGTCTTATCTCAAAGATACCACAATTATTTTCCCTCTAGCATTCTAAAATTTCAAAAGAGAAATGATAAGACCAAACTGGAATTATCAGAGAAACCTGATTTTTGGTACGTAGGTACTCAACACTTTTTTGAGACTATCAGACTGTTTTGAGGGCAAGGATTTGGGTTATCCATTAGTCATGTTTCTAAAAATATTTGGCATCACCTATTATCTTACCCATGAGCAACTAAGGAGCCAGAACAGCCCTTGTTGATTTTTTTTTTCAGAAATGACTTTAAGAATAGGTGGTTAACTTAGCTATTATCATCCTATTAAGAAATATGGGATTTTGCACCAGTGAAATATGATTATTACACAACTGTGATATATTTTTCACCATGCTTATTCATTTACAAAACACGCTTTACTCAGCACAGTTGAAATCCAACTTGCAATTTCTTGTGTTACATGACTGAATTTAGTGTTCCATTAAAATACTAAGTGACAAAAAATTGTCATTGTCTTCCAATCAAACTTTTTATGACTAACCCAATAGTGTTAGTGATTCCCTTAGATCCTCTAATAACACTAGCTACTGCAAACGAAGAGTAAAAAAAACCAGTAAAGCTCCACAGTAATTATTGAATTAATTCAAAGGACTTAATTTTATTGCAAATTAATCTCAGACAACTTTAAAAAAGTATTTGTGCATTTGTGCACTAGACTTTCTATGGTCTAGTGAGGGTTCTACCGACAGACTGGTCTGATTTCAGACAAGTCTGGGGCAGTCTGAGAGCTATGGGGTCACAGCCACCTACCTTATTTTTTCTGCCATTGTGAGTCATAAATGGCTTCAATAATTTTAACCCTGATGCAGTGCATTCAGGGGGAATCATCCTATTAACTTTAGTGGAATCACAATATGTCTTGGAAGTTAAATAAAAAAGTTCTCTGTTTCCTTTGACAAATCATAATGTAAGTAAAAAAAAATTAAATTTTAGTGTTGTGTGAAAGAGAAAATACAGGAGATTGATCACAATTTTATTTTTCTACTTTTCTTCTTTTTTTGTCAACATTTCTGTCACAGAAAAGATACATTGTTCCAGGTTCTCTGGAGTCTGAATAACATTTTAAAAGGAGCCTAAGTGTTTCAGGAGTACCAGAGTCATGAGAAGTTAAAAAAACCACTTCTAAATCTGCACAAAAACTCATTAGTGCTTATACAATGTATTTAATGTAGCAACAAAACAATACAATGCACAAAAAAAAAAAAAAGTGCCCTGATGTGATCATTGTAAAGGGGAAAAATTTAGTATTTGAGGATTAGATGTTTTAAAGATCTTGTAAGTCTAAATACGTGGCTATTTATGAATGAAAGAAAATGGTTTTGATTTTCAGGTAATCAATTTGTGTCTCTCACAGAAAGCACTTTCTCAGAGTCCTCTAAAATATCTTCTACTTTTATCCTTTAACACATTTGCATTATGAAGTTTATTTAAAGGCAGTCATGAAGAAGTAGAATGATCATTCAATGAATATTTTTATTACCTCATCTTTACTGGAAATTCTTTAAAATAAATTTTCTGCGATTTTGTATTATTTTCCTTTTTACCACTCCTTCATCTCCATTTTCAGAAGGCTACATCACTTGAATATTTTCCGAAACCTTTTAGTTCATAGTTTTGACTGCTTGTGAAAAACAATGCTTTGAATACTTTACATTGGTTTGGTTATTTCATTATTTTAATTTCAAATATGGCCTCTGACTCATGGCCATAGGTTTAGAAGGATTATCATGCAAGTTCTTCTTTCTTTTCCTTGTCAGCAGAACTTAGTTAATTTGTTGTGAGGTGAGTGTCCTCCACTACCAGCTCTTGAGAATATTTCTGACGAGTGCATTGGTAGTTTCGCAGTCTTAATTATTGTACTTACATAGCTCAACTTCGTCATTAAGTACTGTGTAAATATTTACTTAGAATTTTATGCCATATACAGAAGATAATTTAAAAATGGTTGCCTCAAAAGAGCATTTAGAGAAGAAAAAATCTCAAATAAGTTGCTATATCTCTTGTCTCTTCCAGCTTTGCACTGGATCCACATTGTAAAAGCAAGGTTCTAGTTTTCCACAGACTTATCTTGCTACAGATACAACACTGTATCAGAACAATAAACTGTTTGTGTTTTATGATAAGATAAAGACCTTTTCCTGAGGTTTTGTTTCGGGGTAAAAATATTTTGCAGAACTGATAACTCAGTGTGAGCCATTTTGTTATTTTCCTTCACCTGAACCCAGCTGCAGTGAACTATTCAGATTTATTCAAGAGCCTAGTTAACTCTCATCTTCCTTGAAATAGGAAACTTGTGCTTGCACTTGGATCAGTTTCACCAGCCAAGTGTAGGGAAGCAGGAGTTTTCCTGCTTTTAGCCTAGGAACCACATTTTTACAAGCCAATCAACATTTGGCATGGAGAGTAGGGAGAAAGTTGGTAAGATTATTTTCAGACCTGTTAATCCTGTGTGCATGTTGTGATCTATACTGGTGCTGGGCTCAGCACAGAATATCAAGAGCACAATGTTATTTTACTATTTTTCTTCTGCATAAAATACATTTCTCCTCCTCTAATGTCCATTAACCTAGACTGTAAAGAACAAATATTTTTCAGTATGGGGAAGTGCTTCCCTGAGTAGGCATGATTTGGGTACTGCTATCCAATACCAATGCACAAAGTCCAGAAACTCTAACTTTATGGTGGTTAGAAATAATTTACATAAAGAAATACTGCTGTAGACACTTAACTTCCAAACCAAAACCAAAAACAAAACCCTAGGGAAAATTTAGTGGGTTTTTAAAACTGAAGAACCTACATGCATATGATCTACATTTTTCTTTTTTTTTTCATGCAGCTGTAATATTGTATGAGATTAAATATATTTCTTGGGTGTGAAATATCAGAAAAAATTTCTAACTTGTTATTTTCTATGCTGGCTGAAAAGCTGCTCAAACAGGATTTGCTCTGATTTCTCTCCAGTTAAAATAGAATGCAAATAGCTGAAAGATATTAAGCTATGTAAACAACAACAGTAAGGGTACTATTAAAAATATCTGGGTGTAATTTTAGCTTTAAAACTCTGTTTTTAATTTTCCTTTCATGCTACTGGCAAAAATGAAAGTTTTTGTCTTTATAGGAACAAATAAACAAGAATGTAATTAAAATATGAATAGATATCTCTTTACATATTTTGACTTATATTTTTCACTCAGTTTCCTACTTCAAGACAACTGCTGCCTGATAATTCACCATCTCAGTCCTTGCTTTATGCATTTCATGTGATTACTTTCTTACTTTAAAACCTAACAAGGAATGAAGCTCATTTAAGCTGCAAAGCAGTGAAAATATCCTCCTGATGCTCTCCGGATCTCCTTGGAGAAGGAGGCGAATCCACTCTGCCCCTGCTGACAGCACCTAGGACAGGGAAATCTGTGTCCGGTCTTTAGGAAGCCAGAGACACCTAATGAAGTCTGCTGTGATTGTTTGCCATCTTTTCAGTTCACACCACCATGCTTACCATTGTCTAAAAAAGATGTTAGAAAATTTCACTTTATAAACCTTCAGTTTCACAGCTAAGCTAGGTAAGAAAGAGATTTTGTGAATGGAGTAGTAGAAGATGAACATGCATGACTTACCATAAATAGGTTTGTTCTATGAATTCTCAAGCTTATACAAGGGGTTGTCCTAGTGCTTAGAACTTATTGTACAGCAGAAAAATTGCTTCCAAATTTTGAGCATTCAGACTCCTTTATTCTTCTGTAAAACAAAAAAGAAAATATTCCCTAGTCCTAAATTATTTCAGTTTTGTTAGAAGTACTATTAACCCTCTGCAGTCTCAAACCTGCAAAAATGAAAGCTGTTCAGGTCAGTTTTGAGGAAAAAGGAAAGCTAGAAGGACAAAACAATCAATTACAAACAGTTTTACTCTCACCTTTTATAGAAGTCTGCAAAAATGTTACAAATTATGAGATAATTCTCTTTCTTTGAAAGCCTTACAGTAATTTTTCTGTATCTAAAGGAACAAGAAGCTTCGAAAATGTTAACATTTATTTTGCAATTAGAAATTTAGACCATAGAGACAAGCAGAAATAACATAGTCTATCTGTTTACTAACAACAACACTGTTATTAAGAAATTTTTATTGTTGAACTTCAAAATTTTTTCTGTCTAGAGTAATAGTGTTAGTGATGACTTAAAATTTGTGTAATAGAAAAGAATAAACTTCTCCATCATGGTTTAAAATACTGCTTCCAGCATCAATCTGTGGGCCTGAGTTCTTCTGGGAAAAGATAATATTTGTTGCTGAAGCAATTTGCTAAATATAACAGTCAAATTTTTTTCTGTTTATGTTTTGTGAGGATATGATAGGTAGCAGAGAGACCCAGGTTCTGCAAAAGAGGGAATTCAGATCTCAACTGCTAAATACTAAATACTTCAAGGTTGTGTCTTTTCAGTCACCTGCTGTGTACCAACATAGCAAAAGGAGAGATAAAACAGTTTGTGGAAAAAGCCTTTTCAGTCCTTTCATATTACTTTTAAGTTGTTTGTGTTGTGTATCATGAAGGAAATCTTCAGAATTCAAATATATGTGAATATGGTTGATACCATTACTTTTCATTGATAGGTTTTAAAACGTGACTCTGGTTACAGATATTTTGAACAATAATTTGCAGTTATTTTTAGGTGTTTTTGCATAGGCATTAATGGAAAGAAAGAAGTTTTCAAGTTCAGTAATACAAAAGTAATAAAAGTTAAAAAATAAAGTGTAATATTTGTACTCTCTCTTTTGGATGCACATGATATAGTTGAACATTTCGCTATAAGGCTGACAATGTTCAAAGAGAGTTTTGAGTTTTTTCTATAGATAATTTTAGATAGATAATCAGTTTAGGCAATCTGTGGCAAGAATAGGAAATGAATTCTTAGAAACCTTCAAATAAATTAGTTTCACCTCATCCAGACTGATGAGCTCACCAGTCAGTTCAGTAATGCATGCCCCTTTGAGGGGCACATGATTGTAAATAAAAGCATTCAGTGTTGGAAGAGATTTGTACTGATGATTGGTAAAGTTAAAATCAAGGTTTCTTTCAGTGGTCATTCCACTGTGATCCCTGTTTTTTTGTCTTCCAGATTATCTTGTCTTGAAAATAAGTTCCTTGCAGCAGAGCTGCAAACTTTTCATTTTGCTCCACAGAAAACTTAAAATATGGGTCAAACTACTAATGCCATGGTACATTCTTCTTTCCGTGTTCTGGACTGTAATCCCACTCACTGGCCACGTGCACAAATTTTGTAAATTCAGTATTATGTTTAAATCCCAGTGAGATTGCTCAAGCTATGCAAACATAAATCTTTCTAAGATTGGGGACTGAGGCTGTGTAGTCCCAGGGCAGAAAAAGTTTTTAGCTTTTCTTCTAAAGGCCCAAGCTCACTGTCAGACATAACAAATAAATAATACAGTGGAAATATCATTATCTGAATTGCAAGCCTATTTTTGCAAAAGTATCATGTTCCCTGGTGGTTGAAACATTATTCCAGGCTAGATCAATCTTGAGTTCGTATTTCAACATTACATGTCATAGCATAGACAAATACTATGTAACTCATCCAAGAATCAGGAATCCAGGAATTCTTATTTACCATTGAAACCAGCAGAGCTTTTTTTATTTATCAAGTAAATAATTATGATTATATAATTTCCTTCCCATTAATATTGTGAATATAGCATTAAAACAGGAAAGCTCTACTTAATGTCAAATAGCTCCTTTCATTTTCATGATATGCTCTGACCTAAAGACATTGATAATTCCAGTTTCACTGTATTCAGTTTTTCATGGTACCTGAAGCGAATACCATGCATGTTCTTATGCTTACATGCACAGGTTCCCTCCACAGAGACATTTGAGATCAGCCCAGCAGTGACACCCTTTCCAGGTAAATGAGAACTGAAAAGTCCTGCAGCTCTCAGAGTCTCTTTTAAGTGTTTATCATCCTGGACTGTAAGAAATTCTGTCAGGGGATTGAAAGAGTATCATGTGTTGTTGAAGAGGACTATTCCTCCCCTGTAAGACAGGATCTGCTGCACTGCTGTCACCAACAGGTTTTTCTGAAACTTATTATGAGAAAAATAGAGGAGACCACTCCACCTCTGTGGAATATACTTCATAATCTTCACCACCAGAGAGTCTTCTTTCATATTTAGCCAAACTCTTTCCTTTGTTTTTAAATGTTAGTAGTTATATTCTATTTTCACACTCTACTTCTTCCCCTTTTCCAGTCATGCCAAGCCTCTGAATTTTTTTACACAGAAACAAGGCTTCAGCAGCCAACAATAAAGCAGTGAAATGCTAGGTGATTCACCTCTCTGGAATCTTAAAACTGCATATCAAAAATGTTTTATCTCTCATTCTCATTCTTTGATGCCCTTTTTGGACAGAACTGAAAATATGGATATGAGGGTTCAATCTGCTTAATTTCCTCATCACAATAACCACTGGTATTCCTTTTTTGTACTTAATTTCTAAATACTTTATTTCCTAATCAAAATATTACTTCAAATTTTTCTTATACAAAATTATTCTGAATTTCTTAACTATTTTGTTCTACTTTGTCTACAGGTATCAGCTGGAAATTCCTCTCAAGTACCCTGTTGGTGTTCCTGCTCCCCAGCTACCTGACAATGAACTCCTTGTTACCAGTCATTTAGTCAAGGAGAAAGGGAACATGGAAAGGAAATGGGTTTTGTGCTGGGACTCTGGAACCTCAAACCCAAGTCTTCAGGGATGTAATGTCACAACCAGAAATAAAACCTCACCCCCACCATTCCTAATTTTGTCAACCCCTTCCTCTTTCTGGAAAGTGTTACCCAGAGAAGCCCCGTGTGTTTTCTTTCCCTGTCCTGAGAGCAGTTCTGCAGATACATCCATAGATCACCTTTCTCTGCTCTCCATCACCAAAGTGAGAGCTGGCAGCCCAGAATCTCTTTGTCACACACCATCTGATTTTTCAGCTGGAAGTCACCAGCCCTGTCCAGTCGAGGTGGAGGCCTGAGTTGCCATGAAAGAAAAGACTGGCCCAACATCTGGGTTTCTCAGGTACATACTGTGATTCACCCTCTCTTTCATGACTGGTCTACTCCAGCTGATATTTCTGTCCTGGTTACATTTCTGATGCATGTATTCCTGTCAGTCCTTACCCACTTCCTTCCATCACAGACTTCTCCCTCTTCACTTTCCATGATATTTATTCTAGATAGAGACTACTCTTTAATTACTCCTTCTGGGACCTTGTTGCTGTTGATTTTTACCTTGCTTCCTCATGGTTCAAACAATGAAATTCGTGATCAGATCTAAATGGTAACACAGAAAGTGTTGTATTCACCACTTGGATGGAAGGGACTGCTCAATGAGCAGAATGTTGGTGAGCTGAGTCCACCAGCCCTTTCTGCTTTCAGATATGTCCTGCTTCCTTCCTGTAGAAGTTACCTCCCATTCCTTGTGAACTGGTGAAGTTAATGAATTCTGCTTTGAAACAGGCTTGTTAATGGAAACATGATTACTGTCAAAACAGTAAAACAAATACAAAATTCAGCTCTGTGAAATGTACAATGAAAAACAAAGAAGGGGAGAGTACAAAACATACTGAAGTCTTCAGAGTGGTGACTTGCTTAGTCAATAGGCAGGGGCAGCATTACCTGAGATAGCTCTGCTATTAGCAGTTTGAAAGCCTCTGCACCCTTTGAACCAGCCTGGAAGGAAAAGTTATACCAAGTCTTGTTTCATGATAGTGTTTTCTGTGAATATGCAATCAACAAGAAAAAAAATCTAGTTTAGGGATCTAGTGAGACTTAGCAAGCAGAAGGTCTCTTAGCAACAGAACCCCATAAGTAATGTGAAGCAGCTGTGGTAATTTTAGAAAATGGCTCAAACTGTTGAAAAGCCATTAGGAAGCTGATATATAGAGAATAAAAGGAACCACTCAAATTTAAAAAGATTTCCCAGTATGGAGTGTTCTGTTATTTTATAACCAAATCTTAGTCATCCGAAGTTTACACGCCACAAAATTCTATTTATAACCACGTGGCTGGGCTTTCTACAAGTAGCTGGAATTCCAGCACATATCTGAAATTCCCCCTGAAAAAAGAAATGGCCAATGGCAAAGCACATATTCTTCAGTGGTAAAGGTGCTATCGCTATATTTTAGTGAGACCGATGCCACTTATGGTTTGATTTATTATTTGTGCTTGGAATGAGATCCTAAATAATTGGAATCAATTTCTTTAATCATGTAACTTTCAGTCTCTACTGGAAATAATGAAAGCCACTTGCTCTTGGTAAGGCTTTGCACATGGTTGATTGTCAGACATTAGCTAACAAGCTTTCTAGCTTATTTGACTGCTTCTTTAATTGGAAATATCCAGTAGCTTGATGAATGACATATTTTAAAAACTGTAACTGGAGCAAAAAATTAGAGGTGTCAGGAATAACAGATTTTATTGGTTTACTCTTCAGGCTGCTGCTGATTGATGAAAAAATAATGATATTTTATTTCTTATATTTATTATTATACTGTGGTCTCATAGCAGCCTAAAACTTCAGGCAACTGTTCTCAGTCAGTAAGTCAGCTGTAGTTCAAGTAGGCTGAAGCACTATTTTGAATAAAGGCCAAAGGTTATAAAAGTACAGAATATTAATTAGGTAGTCTTCATGAGACAGAAAAAGCTATACAAGCTGAGCTGGACGGGCTTTCAGATATTCATCAGTCCTAGATAAAGGTGGAGGAAGCTGCATAGTTAATCTGTGTGTGCAATATGAAAAACTGCTGTGTGCAACCTGGGGACATGAGGCTCAGAGTTTTTGAGCCAGCCCTTGCCATCAGCTCTGACTGCACAACAGGAGAGCAGTGTTCAGTCCCACTCACTTGTGTGAGCTCCCATTTGCTTGCACTGAAAATAATTGTACTTGGAGGTTTGATCACAGCTAAACCTACTCACAGGATTGTGGGCAACTTCTAATTGTCAAGCCTTGTCTTCTTCCCACAGAGGGAAGATTTTTGGAAAAGCTGTCTTAAAGGACATCAGAGGCATGATATATGCTAGTATGCTATGGTATTAAATGATAACTATTAGGAAATCATATATCTAATGTGCTTTATTAAAATAAAGTTTTGAAGGAAACAATTGAAAAATATGATCAGATGATAAAAATAGCATAAACAGAGTTTCCAGCTCTGATATCTACCCAGTCAGGAGCACAAAGATTAGCATTACTTATAAAAAATGCAAAAGTAAACAGGTTTCACAAGTATATCAATTCTTGAAAACACACTAAGTTGTTTTAAGTATTCTCCAGCAAACAACAGAGAAAGCTCCAATTTTTGGGTATCATATTCACGTCTGCCTTTTTAGATTTTCTGTTTTATGGCCACTGATGTTAAGCTGAGAAAGGACAGGTGTAAAACAAGTGATGATACACAGAAGAGACCATACAAAGATTTTAAAATCTCATGGTTTAAGCCATTTCTAATTGGACAGACTCATACAGTCTCTTTTATCTGTTATATGATAAGAAGTTTAATAATGTAAAAAAAAAAAAAAAAAATCAAGATTACCAGAAAAATAAACTAAATCAAGCAAAAGTTATGGGATTATAGGGAAACTTTGTATTTAGTGGCTTTGACTCACAGTTGGAAGGAAATTGATAACACTGGCAAAGCTTCACTTTTGGTTCTAAGCCAGTTTAGAAACCAAAAGAAGTCAAGTAAACTAAAAGGAAAATATTTGTCTAGGAATGTCCATAAAACTCAAGCTATCAGGTTTCACATACCTGATGAAAGAGACATCTTCATCTCTATTTATTAATTAAGTTAATCACTTAAAAAAGAGTAGTAAACTTTTTATAACCTGCATATTGAAAAACATCCAGTAAACAATTATCTAAATCATCCTTATATGTCTAAATCACTCTTATAAAAGCTAATTTCTTATAAAATCAACACATTTTGGATGAAATTTTCTGCAAATGTAAATTGCATAATTACGTAAATGAAATACAGGGCCCATCACCTGCGATAATGTGATGACCACAGGGAAGAGATAAAATTCATGTTCAGCTACTCTTAGTTTAAAAGTTAATTCAAATTTCCAAATTTACTGTCAAGAAGAACTTGGTGATTGTTCTTGAACTCAATCAAAACTCAGTGTTGCTATTTGATGTAGTAGAAAAGGCTTTATTCAAAGCAAGATCAATTGGTTTGTTTTTAGCGGCCTGCTATACATCTGGCAGTGAATAATGTAAAAATATATTTGTTTACATTGCTACAAATACATCTGTATTTGTTTACATTGTTAATAATGTTAAAAATCTACTGGTCACTATCAAATAACAGTGCAGTCATTTTACAATAAAGCCAGGTAGGCAAAAGCAATCTGTTCCACCATTTAGAATCTTCCTGAAATATTTACCTTCTCTTATCACTCTTTGCTAGGCTGTATCTGTTGCTACCTAATTTCTATGTCTCTCATACAACTACTAATTTCTTCAAAAAAAATTTATTCTATTTTTTTTCTGTGTTTTTCTTTAAAATTCGCTTTCATTCTACCGCCCTTTGCTCTTTCTCCTTCAATACCATACAGATGGAATTCCCAGACTGGAAAAGCAGACTACCTTGGATTTTGCTTGTGTCAGTTTTATTTTATATTGAGTTTAGTAATCCATCTTTTCTCTTACCAATATAAGTAATTATCATGAAGCTCCAAAAACTCCTGCATGTGCTAAGGCCAAGTGTGTTAAGCATTCACATTTTTTGAAAAGTCAGGCTCTTTGGAACATATTCAGCAAAACACTTAGAGTTCTCAAGAAGACAATCTGCAAGTGCCTTGAAGCCCACTTCTGCGATATACAACACTAAATGTTAGCAACCATACTTAAACTGATATCCTTTCACAGACAGGAAACCATCACAGGATGAAACTGTCATACTTGGCTGCTAATTAACTAACTTTTGGAGTAGTGTAATTTGAGAGTAATAATAGAATAAGAGGTCTCTTTCAGTACTCCTGAGTGATGTATTGACTTGAAATTGTGCCACTGGCCTAACTGCATGCTTTGGAAACGTATTCAGAACAGTCTTATTGAGTACCAATAGTGTGTTTGCAACATACTAATGAATTATTTATTAATAGCTAAGCTACAAGATGCTCAGCTGAGAAACCAGAGTCCACATTCATCCATTAATTCAAACTTTATAGGAGTTTTGTGATAATATCCTTACCATTTATAAGCGATCTTATTCTCTGTGATATGATTCTTTTCTATGTAGCATTTTACATATCAGATATTCTGTCTTTAGATGTCTGATTTAAGAGTCCAGCCTCTCTTCTACTCAGTGGACAAAGTTATTCTCTTCCCAAATTTAACTGTGGATCAGTAAATTAGGGTTCTGATTTGAATGACTATCTGGGAAAATACTACGCCCATCTGTAAATAAAATAGAGGTTTATTAGCCATTTTTAGTTACTGGTATGAATATCAACCTTAATTTTTACTATGGTTTTATTTGTTATGTATATTATATAAAATATTCAGAAGATTTAAATGGTATTTGCTTTCCATTAATGGGCCTGCAGGACCACGCTACAAGCCTCTAGGGACAGGGAGGTTGTGTGTTTTTCCCAATACCAGCAAGGAAATGCCTGGATGAAGGATGGACTGAATCTCCTTAATGCCATCTTAACATTTAAACTGATTTCTCAGTTTTGACTGCTCAGAGTGAGACTTTCAAGATGGCTTTAACTAAAATTGCAAAATACATCATGACTAAGAATACTTTAAAGAATTTATCCAGCTGACTTTTAACTCTGTTTTAATATGCTACTGATATGTCTTAATTTGTGAATGAAGAAAATTATGAGATCTATAAATCAAATGGGAGAGAGGATAAGTGGTCCAAACTGACAATTTGATTAATATGAATTAGTACAAGTCTACTTTTGTACTTCATTAGTTCATGTCAGCAATGATAAAAACCATTAATGATGATACTGGAACGCTAAACTTTTAAAGTTCTAAATCAAGTACTGTGCATGCTACAAAATAGCTTTGTTGACTCTCAAAACTTAGCTGTAGTGGATGTTTAGTTGGGTTGGAGATCTATAAGTCACCTAATGTTTTCAGACACCTTCATGATATTATCATTCTTAGTTTTTAATGAAAAAAAGATCAGTTTTGTTAAGCTGGTCCCAGGTAGATGTGTTATAATCCTGTCTCTGGGTCTTTGAAAGAGAATGAACTGCCTCAGTGACTGCTGGGGGAATTACTCAGGGGAATGACAGAAAAATTTCAGCATGTGAAAGTCTTGGTCCCAAGTTCATAGGTCTTATCAAGAGAAAATTCTTATCACCAGATTCTGATAGAATCACATTTAGGGAGAAACATAAGGAGCAATCAATCAAATAATTTCATTTTATGTTATGAAGTGGCCTATGTGTCAAGACTAAAATGGATTTGTTGGCACAGTGGCAACAATTACCAAATATTGTGTAGGAGGTAAGAAACTTTACTGCTTTCACATAATAAAATACATAGGGTGGCAGTTTGAGGATCCAAGATAATTTGTAAAATAATTCAACTCTATACTGCTAGTCCAGTAGGATGATAAGAGTGTAGAAGAAAATGGCAAACTTTGTGCATGAGAGAAATACAGGTGAGGTTACTTTGACAGGAGTTGGATTTCCATTTTGACAGTGTGAGTATCCATCATCTTTTCACTGTGACTGTGCTGGGTCTGAATGTTGGAGAGAGTTTCAAATGTAGTCACCAGTCAGAGACAGCTCAGGGATTAAATGAGATGAAAAATAAAAAAGTCATTCATAAAAATTGCGTTGGAAAGAAGCCACATTCTTTGGGGGAAGAGAGCTCCCCATATAATGGAATTGTTATAATTTCTTGGTTTCCATCTATTAGGAGCTTTGGAAGGACACCTTGTCAATCTCTTCACAGTCCCACCACGGCCACTGGTGGTCACTGATAAGAATAGCCAAAGTGAGACTTCATTTCCTAAGGAGATAAAATAATGAGGATTTGTCCTTTATTTCCCAGACCCAGTTCCTGTAAATGGTGCTATGTGGAGTGACTACTAGCATCTTGGCAGGGTTCTGCTTGAGCCTCCAGTTCTCTGCAGGCTCACAGGGATGATTCCTATATGGCTGTCTGGTAAGGGCTGAAGCCGTCCTCCACAAAATATAGGAGTATGTACACACATGCTTGTACCTTTAAGTATGTCTAATATGGAAGCTGAAATCAATGCATTTGAATGTTTATCTCCAAGTTCTTGAGTCATTCAGTAAATTTTAAATTGTTGTGAATAAAGTGAATGTGAACAGCAGTATGAATAAAGTATAAAAAAAATCTAATCTTGTTGGCATCAAAGATGGAATCTCCTGATTTCAGTGGGCTGATCTATAATTCTGATCTGGTTATAAGGTAATTATCCCATGTTTGTGGAGAAGACTTCAGCTCAAAATCTGAAGAATTAAACCTTAGAGTTTATTGCTTATTTTCCTCCTTGCAGGTTTATTTTATGAATGAGTTGTTTGCATTTTTTTGAAAAATCCTTTTTCTCATGCGCTACTGTACTAACTATTTAAAGTAAATCTATCTTATATATGGAGTCACAGTGTTTTGTTATTGGTGTGGTTTATTTCTTTAATCAGTGCGATATTACATTATTTGATATAACAAAAATAAAGACTTTTCTTCCAGAAACCAACTTTAGTATGCTTATAGAGATATATAAAGGGTTAGCCTTGGGGTTTTATGATGTAGAAGTAAAAATTAATAGCTAAGTGGTATGTTATACTTTGTCTAAAAAGCTCATTTAATTTTATGGCATGGGGTTTGCATCTGTTTTCTTTTTCCCAATGATATTTTACAAAGTTTTGTGCCACAGCTTTCAAAGTCACTTATATAACACAAAAAGCACTTTAAAAACACGTAAAGAGCTATTGTGGCAAAAGAATAAAGAATTTCCTCATGTTCTCTAGTAAGTATCCTGTTAAGTATCCTGTATGTTATTGAGAGTTCCTTCATCATGGAGGGTGGTCCACTGGTAATGTACAAAAAAAGGATAGTGTACAAAAATTAAATTATTATTTGACCCCACATCATTATATGCCACATTACTAATTAAAGCACACTTTAACAATGTACTCTTAATGTGCCGTCTGTTACTTGCATGACTCACTCATCTTTCACAAAGAATAAGTGATTTGTATTAGAGGAGAGTCGCTAAGGATGTTTTTGGGGCTAGCAATTGCTGTCATTGCTATGTTAAATCACAGGCCCTAGCCTGGGATAGAAAGAGACAGGCTTATCTTGAGCCAGGAAAACAGCACCACAGGACTGATAGCTCTGACTTAGGGCCTTGTTTAAAAAGTTATGACTCAGTGCAAGCAGCCAAGGATCCTTAGCCTTCCTCAGTTCACTCCAAAGCAGCCATTAAGAGCCCTAATGTTCAGGTTGCGTGCCTCACTCTGATTATTTTTGGGAAGTTGATCACAGCAAGCCCTTTTTTTCCTAATAAGCATTCATCTTCATTTACTGGATGAAGGGAGCTCTTAGTGAAAGCTTTATACATGGTGCAGGATAATGGTAACTTCTGCCAAGCTCTGTAACTGTGTGCATGGACTGTGAGCTTCTCTTTTCTTTCTTTGAATTGTAAGGCAAAAAGCACATATCATAGTAGCTCCCCCACATAAAAGTACAAGCAAATTATAGATAAGGATAATAATTTGTGAGGGGATGAAGCCATTTGGTCTAAATTGGCAATTGGTGATGATAAAACTATATCATAAAATTGCATAGAATATATAAGAGTATCTTGTGCAACAACAGCAAAATTTTAGAAACTGCAGAAAATGAATTCATTTTTTTTTTTAAATGGGAACTCTTTTCCTTACTGCCTCAGACATGTTCTGCAGCATGCGCGAGGATAACACAGGGAAAATTTTCGACACATTACAAAAGTGACCTTTAATAACTTGTTTATGCTTAAGAACATAGTTATTTAAAACTCTAGGAGAGCTAGTAGTCCTTGGAAGTTGTGAGAATGAGGTTTATTTTCCTCAGGAAGTCTTTATTTCCAGTACAATAGTATTACGAGATATCTGAATTTAATGGCTTTCTAGCCTGGGACTGAATGTTGGCTACCTGAGAATTAAGACAGCATAACTTTGAGATTAAAAACTCACAGATAAGAAGATAAAATTCAAATTTTCAAGGGGGCAAAAATTTTTCTGAAGTTATTGACTCCCTTCAACAAAAAAGTGATATTTTAACAGACAGATGGTAAATGCAGCAGAGATAGAAGATAAACAAGGTTAGTACACCACTTTGCACATATAATACAAGCAGATACCTACTTATTTACATGTGAGAATATGTAGCTATTCTAAAGCAAAAGCAAATGGATTGTCTGGGTGATTATAGTGTAAAACACATAGAAATTTATGAATTCAACACTAAAATTCTTAAACTCTGCCCCTTGAAAGTATGACCCACCAAATGGCTCCTACACTTTTAAATAACAGGATATGATATGTCAGACAAGACGGTACTGTTTAAAGGCCAGAAATCTGAGGCATTAGGCATGGTAATACATGCAAGTCTGATTGTGAAAATATTAAAATATAAAATGTTTAGGCAAAAAATGAAAATACCCAAGGCAACTGAAGCACTACAGAAGCTACAATTGAAATTAATGTTTCTATCATGTAATTTACTAGTAAAAATATTTTCTGTTTCATAGAAAATAAGCTCTCTGAGCACTGTCTTATGGGAATTAAAAATATAATAACATGCAAAAGAATGACAATATAATCTTTTCACTCTCATCACCCACCAGCAAACAAACACACTCAGTTTGAGTAGTCCAAACTGGTAAAAGTATGAAAACACTTTTTTCAACATAAGGACAGTAGCTAAAATTTTTAAAGGGAAAAAAAAAAATCTTTGTTTCATTCTAAAGACATTTGTTTGGCTTACATTTTTCCCCAACTCAAAGAAGTCTGTCTTTATTTTTCTGCCTTTTATTTTCTTCTCCCTCTTTCCCATTTTCCCCAAAATAATAGGCTCGCAAGAGGAAACATAAAAAGGTTCTAATGAAAGGGGAAATTACCACTGTTAAAAGTGATTTTTCACTTCCATGTCTGTTGCATAGTTTATGTATTCTCTTATAAAAATAGAAGAAGGAGATAAGATGCTTTCACAAGACAGCTAATTATTTCCTCTAAAAAAAGAACAACCAGTGAACCGAAGATCCTTGTGAATTTGGACTATCTGGAATACATAAATCCCTAGCTCTGCAGTCAGTATAGACCTCCTTTTGCACATCTTTAATGCATTTATATTTTGCTCTTCTCTTTTGATTTCCATCATAGGTCTTTATCTTTCACTTTTCCCTGGAGGTGTCCATACAGATGCAATAAAGTGGATTAAGGGGGCATTTCAACATAACTTTCCAGAGGCTCTGCAAGGGGTCTCGGAACAGCATGGGCTGGGTTCCTTTCAGGTAAAACAAATTCTGGAAGATGCCCTAGCCTCAAAGAGATAGGCAGAGGACATCAGGCAGAGAAGGACATCAGCTCTGAGCCTCATAAAGTAATAGGAAATCCTGAAATGCATATATTCATATATTACTTGCATTAAACCCTCAATAACAACTCTTGTACTCTACAGATTTTCTCCAACAGTGCCGTGTTTCTTGCTTAAAAGGGAACAATAATACCTATCTAGGTAGTATGTCCTAAATTCAACTCTCCTCTCTCTCCTCAGCACTATGATATAAAGTTGTCCTCTGAAGCAGAGAACAGAACTGGTGCTTAAGGCAGTCTTGGTGTTTTTACAGACTTCCCTCCCACCAGCATATTTCCTTTGATAAAAAAAGAAAAAGTGGGATGTTTGGCAGGTGTGCAATTTGAAGACAACATGCTTCCTGCCACGTGATGACTATCTTAGTATCTTTTACTGTCTATCACATAAGTCCATGTTGGCTCAGTGCAAAGCCAGAGAAAAAACCTCAACCCAATCCTGGTGCTAAGAGATGTTTCAGCCTGTACCTTGTGCTGTGGTGTGTCAACAGCTGTTGGTATTTTACCTTTTGGCCAGATTGACTCCGCTCTACTGCACTTCCATTTATGCAGTAATGCAGGTGATGGCAGAGGTTATGTTAACAGAAAGTAACCATAATAAGCAAGGAAACCCAAAATGAATTTGTAGCATTTTTACTTGTATATCTATACATGTGTTTCGTCTCATTTGGTGTTTTTTCCACTATACCTTTCAGAGAGCTATAAGATCAAAAGACCAAACTGTTACAAGCTTGTTGGAAAAGAACATATAATTTCTGGCCACAAGCCAGAATGTCAACTTCAGCAAAAACTGAGGGGAGGGGAAGAGAAAGAAGAAAGAAAATAGGGCTAGAAGACATCTTCATTAATTTTAGAAAGTCTCCTTTAGGAGGAGCCCATGATGGATAAAAGGAAAAAACATACAGCAATAACACCCAGGGAACAATAACATTTATAGAAGCTATGTGTACTGTAGGGCAAACATGACAGAAATGAAACAAAAGCTTCAAGTCAGTGTTCAGTCTGAAACACGAAGGCAATCATGGTCACTTTTCAGCACGTTCTTCAGCTGGATACTAAGAGGTTTAGATGAATTGGAAGACATGACTTTGGATGATGGAGAGCTAAACTCCTCAGCCAGCTGATAACAACGTACAAGTGTCAGACATGCTTGACCCATGCTTGGTACTTTTATTACATTGGACATCGGTCAATTCCGACTCATAAATGCCAAGATGACAAAGCAGATGAAATTCAGTGGAGTAATAAATCATTACAGTGCTGAAATGCTGCTGTGGTGAGGCTGGAAGCAAAGTCTTACATACATTTAGCAACATCAAGTGCCAACAACTCCTCCTGGACTGTGAGCAGCTGAATTGGAGGCAGTTGAAGGGGTCAAGAAAGCAGTTTTCTGAAAAAGGAAAGATGTGAAATGGAATAGTTTGATTTAAAAGTCAATGTTTAGTACTGGTTACACCTGAAAAGAATGTCATGGGCAGTATCTACTGCTGAAAACTGAGAGGGGAAAAAGCAAAAGACAAACCCATATAAGTGCAGCCAAGGTAATTTTGAAGCAAGAAGCAAGAAATCATTAGATTGGGGCTTATTATACAATATCAAAGTTGGGCTTAATTGGAGCAATTGTCCTCAATGAGAATGACCATCAACACTACACCCCAAAGACCTGACAGAAGTTTAAAAGGTATAGCTAATTTAGTAGATAAGTTGATGTGTACTTGAAACTCTGTAAGAAGATAACCCTGACTCTTGCTGGTTTGTTACTATTTTGGGTAAACTACAAGTACAAAGAATTATAAATAAGCAGATTCTAGCATTTTTGAGCTGCAGAGACTTATTTTTTGCAACATTATTCAGTAAGACACTGACCAGCAGATTCTTCCAGGCTCTTTGGTTCTCAGTTATTATGGAAAACCATTCTAGTGAGGGTGTTTTAGACTTCAGCTTGCTACCCTTCCCTCTTGTCTTCCTGAATTTTCTTCATGCCTGGTTTCTTTGTCTGCTTTTCTGGTAGAAGTCACTGTTTACAACAACCACATTATGAACTGCTTGAACAATCCTAAAAATGTGGCAGAACTGGGGTCTTCCAGAGCACAGATCACAGAATAAGCAGGTTCTAGCATCAGATGTTGAGAGAGCTTGCTGCTGGAGTCCTCCGATATAAGGTTGTTCAGTGAAATGAGGTTGTCCTTCACCTCATCAAAAAAGACATGGGTGGGTATATGCAAGTTTTGGGGGACTCCCTGTGGAGTTCTGTTTTAACCTATCCTGACAGAGATGCAGGAAAGAAATGAGCTACATAGTGTATATAACAGATGTTTAATTGCATCTGGGGAAACATTCATTATGAATATCATTCACACCCTACTTTACCTGCTCCTCTGGTGAACACCTGTGTGTTAGTAGTGCATGTGGTGGTAATGTGAGAAACTCCCACTACCAGCCTTTTAAATTTTACTATTCCCTCTTTTTAAAAATGTGCTAAATTAGATACAGAAACAAAGAAACACACCTAAATAAACAAAGGAACATAAGGAACGTGAGCAATACCACAGTGCCAGAAAGAGCAGGTGGAAATGTAAGTTTAAGGGCCATTAAAACACTGTGAAATTTTTCAGTGTGTCACAATTACAGGAACACCTGGGTCAAATAAATTAGGACTAATCCATTGGGGGTGTTCTTTACAGTCTACTCTGGTCTCAGAATGGCTTGACCCTAACCTGTAATACTCAACCAAAAAAAGAAAAAATTACAAGGAAAATCTTGCCAGTTCAGGTGGCTGTTGTCAAGGTAATCCATTAATTTTTAATTGAATACAAAGATGGCAGGGAGAGACTACAGATAAGGAAAAGTCTCCATGGGCCTTAAAGAGGAAATGCAATATGTATATATGTTTGGCTAGAGTGTGAGGCTTGATAAAGGCCCTACCTCTGATTTCTATCTAGTTTCAATCATAATGAATGCATCACTGATGTATATCTAAAGAAAAGTTTGTATAGGATACCTACTTTATGAAAATTACTTTAAAACTAGATTAAGCTTCTTGATTTCCAAAGGAATAGAAAACATTCTGGTTCAAGAATGCATTTGGATCCTATGTTCCATAGGAGCATCCATTACCTTCTCTCCTTGGAAAGGAAAAGGAATCAGTAGATATAAACTATCCCAGAGGAGAGGGAAAACTGAAGACTCTCTGTACTATGTGTATATGTACTGCACATACCTCATACACTGGTCCCACCCTCAGGAACATCACAATCTCCATTTTCTTGCCGAGAACTAAAGGACCATTTTGGGTTCCTTACCTTCATTCTATCCACCATGGCAGAATAGCAGACTTCCCTTCACTGAAAAATAAGAGTCAGAGAAAGGTCAGAAACTGTTTTCTACTCCTCAAAATTCTGCTGAAGATACTGTTTTCTTCTTTAGAGAAGTGATGATTAGTTAAGAGAACAGGCAATCACCTTTGTACATTCTTTTTCCATGTCAAGAGTTCTTGCCAAGAAATCTGTTGCAGGATAATTTTTCAAGGGCACAAAGCTTGATTTAATTGAAGGCTTAACAATAGTTAAAAAGCAGCCCCAAATCTCACAGTGGCTGTATATGTATTAAGTGTACTCTAATGTCCTACTGTATTAAGTAGTAAGAATTTCAACAACAATAGAATAAATGCAATAACTATTATTCTAACATGCACACACATGACCCTTACCTAAAATGATAATTAAAAAAAGTAAAAAAGTTTCAAATCTGTGAATTCTGAAAGCAGAAGCATATTAACAGCTAAGCAAGAAATGATGTTTTCTTTGTTCAATGGTACACAATAGTCTCAACAAACAAATAGATTAATGCTTGGAAAGATGCTGAGCTTCATTTATAAAGTTTTAATCTATATAAGGAAATTCAAAGAACATAAATTAAACCTTTTTAATAACTTTGCCAGCACTTAAAACAAAGGACCTTTTAAAACAAGAGTTTCTCCTTTTTTACAAGGGTTCTCCTCCCTGTTAGATTTAGGCAGCAATATGTCTTATTTTGAAAACAGATAATCTAAAAATTATTATCCTAATCTACATGGAAGGAGTTCTAATAACACAAATAAACTGAATCATAGTACTTTGAGACATTGATAAATGGTAGTTGAAATGAAAGAAAGAGAAGACTGTACCAAGCGAAACAGTATAATCATGATCTTTACTTCAAGCTAAAAAACTGAGCTGTTCTCAGCAGGATGTGATTATTATCTCTTTAGAAAGACCAGAAATTCAGTTTCACTAAAATGTGAGCAAGGTCAAAAGATGACCCCTCACTTGAACAGAAGCAGAACCCAAATTCAAATAATCCTCATTTCAAAACAGATTCCTTTGAAGGCTGGTGTTTATGAAGGGATGGAGAGTTGAAGATGATCTTACGGATCACAAACTGAATCCATAAAGGATGCAAATGGTACATCAGGAATCTAAACTCTGCACTTATCTACTGTGAAGCCTTTCAGAAGTTCATATAATTACAGGCAGAAGTCCACCAGTTTTTACTGGAAATCTAAAGAAACATCAAAGTCTTGATCTAAAAAACCACTCATGTTATACCTCCTCCTGTAGCTGTCTTAAATGTGGTGTTGCTAAGCTTTTCTTGCCAGGAGAAGAGAAATCAATTCTGATTCTTCAAGTATATGTGTCTAGATGATATTTGACAAGGTTTTGCGCCAGTTTAAATTTTTATGCAGTGTTATAACTACAAAAATGTAGACAAATAATATATTTACATATGCTCAGCACGTACAACAAATTATCTGAACTAGAATACAAATGCTTGTAGAGTACACAAGACTATACGTTAGCTTTATTAGCTTTACTTCAAGGTTAAAGGAAAATATTTTCATGGTGCAGAATTTTCATGTGATCTACACATAGAAGGTATTGTGACATAATTTGAAAAAATGTTAGAATAATGAACTACACATAAAAAGACAATTTTACCTAAAGTGAGATTCTAGTGCATTGGATATGATGTAATGTTGGAATTTTCAAAGAAATGTTCTATCCCCAGGGAAGTGACCAAAGTGCTAAGAAGCATTTGGACAGCACTCTCAGGCACATGGTGTGCTTTATAGGGCAGTCCCCTGAAGGGCCAGGAGCTAGATTTGATGATCTTAACAAGTTCTTTGTAACTCAGGACATGCTTGGATTCTATGATTGCAAATTAGGCAGAATTTACATCTTAACTCTGGTGCATGAATCAATTCACAGGTGCTTTTGCACATCCATAATAAATAGAGGCTTTTTAGATAGAACCCAAAATTAAGCCAGCCAAGAATACTTGTGAAGTGGGTACATTTAATCTGAAGGCATTTCCTCACAAAAAAACTGACTTGAAATACTTGGCATGATTTTCTGTTTCGGCACATGTTGCAGCCCAGATGGCCACGATACACAGGGGCCACCATACAAGTTCAGAAGGCTCTAAGGATTCACCCAAACAGAGTAACACCACACCACATCACATCGCAAGGAAGGCTTCAGGCATCTGCCTATACAGAGTAACATTGT
This sequence comes from Zonotrichia leucophrys gambelii, assembly GCF_028769735.1. NCBI lineage: Eukaryota > Metazoa > Chordata > Aves > Passeriformes > Passerellidae > Zonotrichia > Zonotrichia leucophrys. Next base: position 17,615,310 of record NC_088173.1, on the reverse strand, counting down.
TCCACTTCAGAAGGCTGCAAGCATCCACCCTTCTTGTTTTTCAGCCCAACCTTTTATACCCTCACATTGATGCACTGCACCTGTGTGTCCCTTTGGTGGTTGGTCAGTGCCCTGGGCACTCCATGGCTCATTGCTGTCAGTGCTGCTCACCTGCTGCTCACAGCTGCACCCACTGGGGATGAGGCTTGGCCACAGCCCCACTCCCAGTGACCACAGACTGTGTGCCTACAGCTTTCCAGAAAGAAATCCCTAAAGATAAATGAATTTGATGTTTTTTCTAATAGCTTTCCTTGTAGAGGCTGAATGTAGAAAGAAAAGGAAATTCTGACTAACCTCACTCAGCAACAGGAACATTTTCTACAAGTGCCAGTGTTAGTAAATAGCTATCAAGGCCCTCTTGTTCAAAACATGCCTTTTGTTTCAGCTATGGACAGAGATGCTTAGCTACGTGTGAGAGCTCAGGTACATGTGAATTGTTTCCATTAATGGAAAAATAAACTTAGGGTTCTTGGAAAGACATCAGAGATTAAGCCACTTAGAGTTGGAATTGTAGAACAAAACATCTTGGTGTTCTGTTAACAGACAGCTTTTGGCAATAGCACATCCTTTGGTCTCAGTGTTTCCAGCGGGGAGATTTCCACATTGACCATTGTGGTGGAATGGTCAGATGGCAGAAAAAAGATAAAGGCAAGAAGAAAAGACACTGCAGATTTTTATATCCAGTGAATATATTTAATCAGAAAACTATCTTGCAATCTCAGGGCCCAACTCTTTAGTTGCTACTGATATCACCTTAGTGAGGCTCTAGTACCTCTGGGCAAACCGTGCTGATTTACATTAACTGACAGAACTCACCAGCACTTCTATTTCTGCAAATTGTGCTGATGGAGAAAGTTAATGCTTTTCTTTATGTTCACTGAGTATTTAATTCTTGTGGTGGGAGAGGGGAAATTTGGAGAGGTTCTGACAAGGGCCAAATAAAATTTCTTTTTCTGCCCAGAGTTCTATACTTTTTTGGGCTGGCCAGACCAGGTGAGATATCAAATGAAGCAGTCCTCTGTTGGATTTCTGGGTTACAAATAGTGCAGTGTGGAAATACAAGCAAAAGAAGTTCCATATGAAATGTTGGTACAAGTCCCACCAAATTGAAAATCTCAAGGAATATGTACTGAAAGTTTAATATCTGAGTCTAAACAATTTGATCTTTTAATATCTTTTCAGTCATTTCAGCAAAAAGCCTATTATGAAATTGTAGGACACAAATGCCAGGAGCTGTGTGCCCCCCGTACATAACTGGAGCATTTCTGGTGGATAGGACAAAGAATGAAAATGCAGAAGATGGGAGTTCAGTTTAAGGCCAAAGGGCCAACTTTGTCATGAGAATAAGAGATTGAGGAGAGCATGTCAGGTGAGGTGCTATTTAGTGAGAGGGACAGGGAGAGGAACCAGGGACTGAAAAACTGTTTCTAAGAGAAGTGAAGAAAGGAAGAGTATGAGAAATTTGAAGCCAAGACATGTTAATAAAGGAAATTCACATAGAACCTGAAGAAAACCCAGTTGAAGGAAAGAATAGATGATAATTTAAATTAGAAAGCCAAAATGAGAACATTGTTATGTTTTGTCATAATCAACAAAAACCTGAGCAAACCAACATAACAGCACTGGACAGTGGTATAGGAGTTGGTATTGATTTTGCCTGACTTGAAAAACAATTTTTCTTATCTAACCTACTGTGTTTTTAAGGAAAGCCTTTCTAGGACAAAGCACAGAGTATTTTCTTTTACTATAATGGTAATGATAGTGCTTGAGAATGGGCCACAGTTTATTGATTATGAGTTTAAATAATTTACATTGAAATGCAGACTTATGCAGTTCCTTGTTGTCAAATCAGGTGGCTTCTGTTAAATACTGTGAAGACAGCTCTGAAGTCTGTCAAGTTATAACTGTTACATGATAAATGCACAGATAGAATATGATTGCTTACCCAATGTTTAATGGATAATAAAAATGTTTGTATTCCCAGAAGCTATTAAAATAATGAAAATTAATGGATATTGGCAGATATTTAAAGATTGTCTATGAAAAGCAAAATGCTAATTAAACCAGATTCATGCTATGTATGCATATATTTATGAATTTATTTATTATTTTGGCTGTTTAGTTTAATATTTGCAAAGGCTGTGGTTTTAGTTTAAATAAGGGCTAAATGTTCCTGCAGCTTTTTTAGCCAGGTCTTTAGGTATGAAGTTATCTACGGGAATAAGTCATTGAAGTAATTGTAACTTTTAACTTCAAAGGGATAGAATGAGCAGGATGAAGAGAACTAAAGGAATGTGTTCTGTCATAAAGGAGATTTTATCTCCCCTCCTGCTCATCTTCCATTCCACCATGGCCATTCCTAATCTACATTTCCTAAACTGTGCAATAGCCCCTTGCAGGAAGTTGCAGGCACAAAGGAGCAGGAGTGGAACCACGTTTCACCAAAGGAATTACACTGTCACTCCTACTGAATGAAGAGCTGCAAAAAAGAATAATAGTTTGCATCCATGCTGGCTATGGCAAGGGTAAGCAGAGCTGAAATTCAGACAGAAAGATTCATTCTCAACCAGTAGCTAGTTAGTTTTGAGGAGTTAATCACAAAAAAGAGATTATGCAGGGAAATTAAGGGCATCTCAGCTCTGGAGGGTCTTTAGGTACAAGCCAAACAAACATTTTCAAAAATAGCCCAGCTAGAGCTGATCATATCCTGGGGCAAGAAATAGACCAGATGACTTTTCAAGCTCCCTTCCCAGTCTATTTTTCTGTGGCTATAGCTACTCTGACACCTCTTGTACAGGCACTATCTGTTACAGTACTGGCTGTTAAGCAGTAATACCCAAGATTCCATCACTGAAGAGGCTGATCATTCCTTATTCTGGCCAATGGAACAAGACCAGAAACTATTTTTCTGTTTCACCTCTATCCAAGGATGTCACTAACAGCAATAATTCCAGCAGAATGCCATGTGTCTGCCAAGGGATGGGAGTGTGAGTCTCTACCTATTTCTTATATTGATGTATTTTCACACTGTCTTTTCCCTCCAAACTGAGACAGTAAAAACCCCAATAGCTACAAGTAATAATGTTTGTTCTGAAAGGCAGGCAATAAACCTTTAACAAACAATGTCACTGTAACCCCTAAATAGTAATTGTACTGCCTAAGGCATCTGATAAAGGATTCTAGTGTTCTTGCTATATTGTGTCAGGCAGATACATCAATCAAACTCCATAATGGTCTAAATTGGAAAATAGGGTAGTGGGAATAAACAGTTCCAAAAAGTGGTGAAACTCTGTGACAAGCAGCCTTAACAGACCAATCTTGATTCTAAACATAGAAGCAATTTTAGGGCTTCTCTGGAGGCAGAGGACAATTATTGCCTAAACAAATAAACTAGTGTCTCAGTACCTCCGGCACTCTCTAAAGTTAGTTTGAAAGAGTTTTGAGCTCTGAATAGTAAAGCTTCAGGGACATTGTTGCTTGACTCATTAACTTTAATTGAACTGTATATGGACATCCTTTCAGATAATCCATATACTAAAGTGGAATAGAATGAGAAAACTGGAATGTGCTATGATTTTAGCACCAATTCTTCTGCCAACAAAAATAACTAGATCTGAAAGTAGATTAAATATATATGTCAGGCTCTGAATTTGACTCCATATGAAGACTGTGCACTTAAGGTTCTTAGGTTCAATAAAAGACCTGAAGAAGATTCTGTTTGGAATGTTTATTTTAATCTGTATGGCAGAAATGGACTTATCTGAGCATTTATATTCTACTGTGCTGAGGGCCTCTTTACCTTGTAGGTGAACATGGAATCCAGAGCCAACAAGATCATGCTTGCATTCACACTCACACCATGTATTGAATGGAGTCACACTCCATTCAGGAAAAAGTTTCCCAAGAGTTTTTCTTCCATGGAAGTGGTTATACAGACTCCTAGAAAAATTTTAAATGTCACAGGGATTTAGGTTTCTCTCAAATAGCTTAGCCTCTGTTACAACTTGAAGTTGAATTTTTTGTGTGAAGTACTCACACCCTCTTCCAAGACTAACTGAAGAGATTTTCTGTAAGGATAAATCAAGATACACAGACTGTCTTCCCTGCTGTGTGAACAGTATCTAATACTGTACTGCCATTTTGTGAAGTATTATTACAGCAGGGCAAAAAAAGCTTCCTCTTTCTTGAAAATGATAGAGCTAAGAAAGGTATCTTGAATTTAGAAGTCAGTTTTGGGTGGATTTTGCTACAGCCATTCCTACATGTGATGTATGCTGATTCTTCTGATCAGTCAGGTAATTGATCTGGCGTGAAGGAGATTAACATTTCCACCCAGTTGTGATCACTCAAACTTTTTAAGCAGCAGCGCAGAGCGAGCAGACTGGGAAACCCCATGGCAAAACCATCCTCAGCTCCCTCAAAAAGGGAGCAGAAAATGCTCTTTTCACTCCTTAAGAGACAGAAGTTCAAGGATGGAGGTGTTAATTGAAGACAGGCAGCGTGGGAAGCAGTGCAACCACTGAAGAAAGCTTTGAAGGACTGTGCTCTGGGGTGGGAAAGTGGCTCCTTGTTCTGCCTCGTCCCAGCTTTCACCATATGATCTTTTCAAGACACCTGACTTGAGTCTCTGAGATTGTCATTGCTGAAGTGGCAAGTGCCCACACATCCCTGAAGCTGATGGGAGTTTGAACTTGAAGGTACAAGCTTCAGGGAATGTTACTTTTCCTACTTCAGGAAGAGGGAAAAATGTCAGCTAGGCTCATCTTATATGTAGCAGCTGTTTATATACTTCCTAAAATCAAGTACCTGAGGACCAATATATTTCAGTTTGGCTAGCCATCCACAATATCTTCAAGGAACATTTTATTATTTTTCAGTTTTCCCCTCCTCATTCCTCTTTCAATTCTTTCCCCCTTTTTTGTCCACTTCCAAGGGGTGAAGTCTCCCACAAGGCTGTGTGCTCTTCCACACTACAGCCAAGGGCTACATAATAAAGCAACCTCTCCTTCTCTTGTCTCGCTCAGAAAGCCCGTGCTTCAGAGGAAGATGGGAACAGTAAGATTATAGACTACAGCTGCCTGAGGTATTATGGTAGTATTTCATTACTGAAGTATTTTAATTGTGAGCCAAAATATTTCAGATTTTGTTTACTTTTGAGGTTGAAATTTTCCACTGTTTAATTTCCCTAAATAGCTTTAATGCTACTCAGTCTGAAAATGGTCCTAGCTATCTCACGCTGGACATCCAAAATTAATTTAGGTGTTTTCCTAGTTTTGCCACTTTACTGGTCTTAACAACAGACATAATAATAGAACATCATCAAGAAAATTTAAGTAAAGTGTGGTACTAGAGTAAAAATAATTTGAATAATGGTTGTAAAAATAGAAATATGTTCAAAAAAGATTGCAGAAGAATCTTAATTCTGGAACTAAAGAGGATTTTTGGTTGGAATTTTTGTAGGTATTCAATTCAGGAAAATTTTAATTTGTTGCTACAAATATCAGGATTTTGTAATGCTGCAGTAAGAGCATCACAAATAGAAAGCAACTATTGCTAGAAAGTACTTTTCTACTAAATAAAAAAGTACTACTGCTGAAAATGTTTTACACTATCTTTATTCAGGAGTTGTCTTTTTAGTAAACATAAACAAAGTTTTCTACACACTTCTTGTTCAGAATGAAATTGCTCTTCACATATACAATGCTACAGTATTTGCTAACAACTATTGTGATCTTTAGCAAGTTTATATCTGGTTTTCACTGTTTCAAAGGTAGTGGTGGGGAGGAATAAGCAATCAGCCAAACCTTTCAGACTGTTTTAGTGCTGTCAGGTCAAATGAATGAAAACACTGCTCTTCCTTAGGAAACTGCTTTGCCCATGCTGATGCACTCTCAGGTTGGATTGCAGTGACAATGAGGTTTTGGGCAATGTCATACCTACTCATGTACACAAGTGACATAACCCAATCAAGATACCCCTGGTGACTCAGAAACTTTGGAGTCTGATGATGAAATAACTCTCAGTTTTGTAAACATCGTTTTCCACAGTGGCACATGCTTGTCTGTTAGCATGGTATATTAATGATACATATTCTTTGATCGGGGCTGCTTCTAATGTGTCTGCAAGGGATTTTTACTGTTATGTGTTTACAGTGCTTGCTCCTTGTCAATTAGATGAGACACTGCAGCTTAGTAGGCACATGCACAGATTTTTATAGGATGTCAGAACAAAATGATTTTTTATTGACGAAGGGTCAAACAAGTTGTGCTTTTTGTTATGTCACACTAAACAATATGAGGAGCATGTTAAAAAAGCTCACTAGAAGGCAAAGACTAGGAGAAATGATTTAAAGCTACATTATCCTGTTTCTAATTCCTTTTCTTTCTTCCTGCGGAAATGTAATTGCAAGAGCCTGGGAGAAAGGATTGGAGCATTGGCTTCTATGTCAGCCTTGAAGAGAGTCATAAAGTCTCTTTTATGGGTTTCTCTCTAGCCCACTTCTACTTTGCCAAATTAGAGAAGACAATATGACAATCTTAGCTAGCTCTGATATTACATCTTAATTTGAAAACTCAGCAGCAACATCAATGCCCAACTTTAGGGGATATGAGGAAATATTTTTGAATTTAAACAATTTCCCATCGACCTGCAGTAAAGGCCCTTTTTACAATTGTCGGCACATTGCTTTAAAGACTTCCTCTTCCCCAATTTTATAGGTTCTGATAATAAATATTCTGGATATCTAATGTCTGTCTCAGTTAAGCTGTCTGGTAGATCCTAGATATAGGAATCAAATATGCATCTGGAAGATTGAAACTGTAAGTTGTGCTGAAATTTTTCTGAATTGACTACAGCAAACATAAAGTGCCAGAAATGATAAATCTGTGAAGCAGTTGATGGGGGGTTTTTTTAATCATAATTTGCTGAGGACTAGCTCTGGCTGTTTTACATATTTTGAATTATTTTCAATTAATATGTATATGTTTTATACCCCAGAAACCTTACAGTACTGTGTATCACCTATTCCTTAGCATTTCCTGGCATCACTTACTAAAATTCCTGTAGCTGCAGCATGCTGCTGGTACTGGTGTACCTTGGTCATGACCTGGAAGGACCACCCACTCCTGTAAGAGAGAGGGTAAGTCTGTCTCTATGCTAACTCTATTTTAGACCTCCTTTGAAGAAAAAGCATGTGTGTCCTTCAACCAGCTTCAGTCTGGGCTCAGCTGCTTCTGTGGCGCATGTTTAGGTCTTCAGCAGCCATTTATAGCTGTGTGCATAAGGCAGAGGGTATTTTGTGTATGCAGGTGAGAAGGAGAAGGGAAACATTTATTGGTGCTTTTGTTTCCTTTTAGAGTTGAAGAAACCGTGGATATTTTGCCACACATATTTGAAAAAATATTAAAGAAAAATAAGAGCATTAATATTAGCAAAATGAATTTTTAGTTAATGAGATGTGATTGATCACTATGAAAGGGAAAAAGTAATATCCTGTTACATATAAATCTACGTGTACTTTTTAAAGATCTAAATAATTTTATTTGCCACAAAAAAAAGCACTTGCAATTAGGAATGAAAAATGCAGTAAGTCAACGAAGAGAAAATAAATTTATTGAAGTGACTTTGCAAATCACAGTTAATTGAGCCACAAACAAAGCAGCAAATAAAGGAAATAATGTGGTAATTGGAACCCTTATCCCTTATTGGCATAGATTATGGCTTGCTATCTTTTAGCAGTATTAAATCATTGCATGTGAATGTTGCCAAAAAAACTCTTCATTTCCTTTTAGTGACTTCTTACTGCCCTCAGTTGAAGTTTAATAGAAAAGGAAGGACATGATGTAGTTTTAATGACAGGAAACTCATGGCTTCCAAATGAATAAATTCCATCACTGGCTGCCACAAAGTGTGCTAATTATTTCCTTTGATAAATTAAAAGCCGTAAAAGTCCAAAGTATATAGCATGTGGTTTACAGTTATAGTCTGCCTGTCTGCATTATTGAAAGTTCATATAAACCTCATTATTTTAATTTAATAAACATTATAATTATTTTTTACACCAGTAGGCTATATAGAAAGCACATGTTGAAGAGAAACTTGTCCGACAGAAGCATAAATAGCCCACAAACAGAATAAGCAAGGAACATGATGTGTCATGTGTCATGATAGCTTGGGTTTCTGGTGATACTTTCAAATGAGCAGATGCTTATTTTTTTAGCTTTATAAACAAGAGAGTAGAGACTAGCTTTATCCTATGAATGAGTATCTCATTCTGCAAAGTGTGCTCTGATGAACAATACAGTCCTTTACATTTTAAACAGAGTCAGAGAAAACTTGGGAAAATTCTAGGGAAACATAGAGAGGGAAATGGAGGTTTTAGAATAAACATTGCAGGGCAAAAAAGAAAAAAACCACCAAAAGCCACCAAAAAACAAAAACAACCTCCCCCATTTTATCTAAAAGAATTAAGGATGTCCAACAGTGATGTAAAATAAGCCGGGATGGTTTGGTGCTGTTTGGTTTGGGTTTTTTTTTTGTCTGAAAAAAGACCATATCCAATGACAGAATGAGAGCCTGAATATTTTTAATGACTATTGTACTAATGACATTCAGGCCTGCTCAGTCCCTCATGGGATTACACTTTTACCTTAATGCAAAAAACCCCAACCAAAACAATGACTGAAGAAACTGAAGAATGAGTAACAAGGCAGTTTTTATAGGTTATGAAAGCTCCTTTTGGCTTATTGTTCTAAAACATTTTAAATGGCAAATACTTTACTTTCAGGCTAGTCAGACAACACAGTAAAAGAAATATGCTACAGTGCCAAATCTTTTGCTGTGTCCTGATCCAATACACCTGACTGCAGCTGTAAACCGACTCAAATGCACTTTTAAAATAAAAAGATATTTAGCTGGGCTCCATGCTAATTTTGCTAAGAGTATTCATTTGGTAATGAGACTAGGAGTTTCTGGAGACACAAGACAGAAATGGCATGCCAGAATAGAGGGCATAGGTTCACACAGCAAATATGTGGAACCAGCAGGAGGATGAACAGAACTAGGTCTGACAGGACCAGGAAAAGGCCAAGAACAGGTAAATAATTCTGCCCTCTCAATTTAAAATGCATGCTAAAGAAAGCCACAGACACTGATTAAAATGACAGGAACTGGAGCACATATTGCTTTCCCATTGTATCTGATAAAACACATTGCAGAGGCAGGTATGCACAGACATCTGTGTCTTGCTGAGGAGCAGCTGCAGCTCCCAAATGACTGATGCCTGTCAGTCATGATGCTACAGCTCATAGCAGAGAGTTTATTTGTGCTGCTTATTGAACTGCGCTCCATAAGTGTGTCACTGGTCTGGCTTGCTTGTGCTGGAAGTAACTTTCCTGCAAATAGGTAGAGACCTCTGGCTATGCATGTCTTTGACCAATTCAGTAGTTCAGTGCAAAACTAAGAATGTGTCTCCCTGGTCTGTAGGAGTGTATGCCTAAATTTTCTGAAGCAAATCCAGACTTGCATGTGGTACAAGGAGAAGGTCAGTGGAAGTGTATCAAATTGCAGTGATGCTGACCTGGTGCTGTAATGATTTGATATTTCAGCTAGAAATCATCCATTTTAAAATGATTGACACTTCATCATATTGTGGGGAAAGATGTAAATATCTGTGAGAAAAAGAAAACAAAAGTGCCTGCCTTTATGAGAAAGTGCTCAAGTCAATTTCTGAGAAATTTTGGTGAACTGACATGGAAATATCTTCAATTTTTTGTTTGATTTGTTGGCTCTTTTCTGTAAGGTCATTGTTACATGGTAACATGGAAAATGATTTTGAGGAAATGCAGTAAGAAGTTTTCAGAATCTTTTAGCTGAAAGGGAGGTGTTCTAATACTCTTGCAGAAATAGTTGGTGTTGCAAGCAAGTGTAGGAGGGTGAGTTCTTCCACATTGCAATATAATGCAGCCTTAGAAGTACTTAATTGTGCCATGCATTATCCTTGAGGTATAATTAATTGCAAAGAGATAAAAAAAGTATATTGGAAATACCAAATTTATAGTAACACTTGCAAGAATATCACCTTGAAGTGGGGCATGCTCCCTTTACATCTGGATGTCACTATTTCTTTGTGATAGCAAATCTTTTAAAAATAGAATAAAAAGCTATTAACAGCATAGTAAGGTCAAATCAAATGTAAAATAAAAATGTCAAAGTAAACTGTGACAAGATTGTAGAGTACAAATTACTTCTGACTAACAATTAAAGGACCTGTCATAGACTTGCTCTGTCTGTGGTACAAAATTTAGGAGAGACATAGCAGTACTTTTTTGGTTTTGATTATAAAGACATATTAGTGCCTACTTGAAAAATGCAAACACTTTGACCAGGTAAAGGAATTCTACTCCTTTTTCTTTATTTTTTTTTAATTAGTGGGAAGAAGATAAAATTACTGCTTTTTAGAGATTATTTTCTTCATTGATTTTTCCTTCTGTAGTCATAATAAATATGCTTATAACTGAAAATTACTCTCATAACAGATAACTGCATATTTTCATGGTATCTTGCTGGAAGATTAATTAACTTTTTTAGAAATGCCATTGTGAAACTATCTATAGAGACCAAAACACATTGTAAATTTTTCCTTAAAATACTATGGATACTTAAACATCTGATTAATATTAGCAGTATGGAGCAGAAATATTCTGTTTTAAAGAGTTTCATTGTCTCTTTAGTGTTTTTTCTAGTAGTTGTTCTTCAGTTAATGATGTATATCATTATGTCCTATATTTTATAGGACTTTTCTCTTTGATAACATATTTTTACATGTACAGCTATGTGAACTGTGTTTGTACCTTGCAGAAAAACTGTTGTCTGTAAGCTGTGTTGAAATGTAAGAAAAATAAAGGCTTCTGCACAGTCTTGGAATTCAAAGGCAGCAGTGATGGACATAATATTAAAGGAGTTAGATGGGGAAAGGCAAGGTTACTGTGAAAATCCTTCTGCTTTACAATTTATCAGAAGTTAAAGGGCCTAAGAGAGCTGGACAGGACTATGATCAAATGAATATGTATCCTGTCACTTCCTGGCTTCTCAGCCATAAGCATACAGGAGTTACTTCTCTGTGAAAATTTACTGCATTTGACTGTGAGAAACAGGGGGAGGAGGGGCTGTGGTTTCTTTATATACCTGCAGGAGGTCAATGTAAGCCACAGTGATGAAATTCTCTCCTTGAATTTTCAGGGCTGTTTACAGCTTGTGTGGTACAGCACCACAGCATGTGTGGCTGAGAATATGACTCAAGACCTCTCTGATGTTCTGGGTAATATAAAAGCATGTTCAAATGTTTTATTTTGCCCAGGCACTAGGAGAGTTCTTGATTTAGGACTATAAATCAAATGCTCTTCTATACTCTAAGCATGTCATTGGCATTCCCTGGAGAGTCAGTTGTGGCTTCTTGGTTTCAGGTTGGAAGAAACAGTAATTTTTTGAGGGCAGTGTGATTACTTCTGCCCTATCCAAAGGGCACAGAGCAGGGAGGTGGCAAGACTCTGGTGCGTTTTGTGACACAGGTTCCCTGTCAAAGGAGTGGTGATTAAAGTTGGTCTTGATACATTATTGCTGCTTGGCAGAATAGGATAGAAAACTACTTTCTCATTGCTCAGTGTCATGGCCAACATAGGCCAGTGTAAAGCTGTAGATGCAGATACCACCAGAAAAATATTAAATAGATGAATTTGTTAAATTATTGTGTTTCTTATTGTCACAATGTTTTATCTGTTTTTATCGAATTTCTATTTCTTTCAAGAGAATGAGGGAGCTAAATAATATTGTTATCCTACATAATGTTTCCATTGCCATGAGGTGGGAAAGCACAAGGGTTAAATATCAAATGAGCTGCTTGAAGCTCTAATTTGAAATCCCATCAGGGTCACTTGTTTACTAGCACTAATAGTTAACTAGTGCACAGGCTTTAAATTACTGCTTATTACAGAGGTGCTGTTCACACCACTGTGCTTAAGGACCTGTCAGCATTTCCAGTGGAAATCTCTGTTAACAAAGGCTTATGACTTTGTCACGAATATTTGCTCTGAAACTTGCCAATTGTCATCTCAGGTTAGAAGCAGATTATTTCCTTTATTGGAGACTGCTTGGTGGAGGTGGGGAATAAATTAGTTTTCAAATTATTTTGAACTCCAGAAGAACAGCCTGTAATGTTTTCCCACAACCATACTTTACTGTATTGAAAATAATGCAGGCAAGGAGGATTCTGTGACACTGGAGTAAGGAAAATGTAATACAGTGAAAAAAATGAACATAGAAGTTGTTTTGCTGTAGCTTTGCAGTGGATTCTGGTAACAAGGCATATTTTTCTAGCTTTTGCGAAATGTTTTTGAATCTTTGGCTGTTACAATTTGGGTGTTTTGATGCTTCAGTTTACTTCTTTATATTGACCTTTTTAATCTCATTTATTTAACCTAGCAACTGTGGTGACTTGGGTTTGATTCTTAGCTGTCCATCAATATTTCTGTAGCCTCAGACCTGAAATATAGACAAACTTGGGTCTCATTGTGTCATCAGAAATGGTTTCCCTCAGCTGCCTATCAACCCCTAGGGTCTGGTCAGATGATGAGGATGTGAGAGCTGTTCCAAGACCTCAGCTTTAGTGCTGTAAATGACACCCAGAATTCTCTGACTGAAGCACTGTTGTTTTTGGGGAAATTCCTCTTGCTTTTCAGAAAATAGCTGATTTCTTATGCTTTTCTTTCCTACTCATCTATATTCAAGGAATACTTGATTTCTCCAGAACACAACTCAGAGCTTTTAACAGTGGACTGTTTTATGAAGGAATGACTTTCATTTTATTGTTGATACACTGGAGGATGTTTCTTTCCTTTAGTTTTGCTATCCTTTTTTCATTTTCCTTAAACAATAAATGTATCTAAACTCCTGAGTTTTAAACTTTGTTAAATTTTGTTGGCTTTTTTCAGTTGGAGTTACCTGAATACTTCATGAATCAAATTAGTGTCTTTCTTGATGCCATATTGTACTAAAACTGAGCAGATAACAGCTTTGAACTTTCAGAGGTCTTTTGCTCTTTTTCTTTTTCTTTTTCTTCTGCTTTTATATTTTCAGAAGTCACTTTGTGCTCAAACACACATAAAAAGATTACTGTTTTGGAGATTTCAATGCACATTTTTGAGAAATCTGTAAATCTGCATTTTGAGAAATAGTTGAGTATGCTGCAGTTCCATATGGTTATCTTCAGCTCCATAGTTTGTGATGCAATTTTTTTTTGCTGGAACATATTCAGGTTTTGAGGTACAATATTTCCACAGCACTATTATTCATGCTTTCTTGTTCACAGCTACACTGTGTCTTATTCAGCAGCCTTATGTCTCTTGCTGTCTGCTTGTAGGTGTTAGCCAGGGAAAAAGATGCACATGCTAATAGATTTTTTTTTCCTGGAGGAAAATATACAGGCATAAATTTCACCAAATTGTCTTTTATTTATGGAGGGGGACCGTCTATTGCAAGTAAACATAATTTTATCTCTGTATTTTGCAAAAGACTGGAAGAAGTTAATGGTATAAATATGCATGCAAATTCACTAAAAAATCATTTAGAAATTTGAGTGAAACATCAGTGTGAAAACAAGGTCTAAAGGACAGTAAATATGACAGCTTTAAAATTAGTTTTCCATCTGATAGGAATAGATATGTAAGCTGGGGAAAGGCAAGGTCATATTCAAAACTAGGGAGTAAAAACAGTCTGAACTAACAGGCCTCTGGACTTGCATATGTTGGGGATTTTTGAGATTAGAAACATTACAGGGGCAGGAAGATAAAAAAGAAAATTTCAAGTGTTTTTTATTATTTTTTATGTAATAAGATATGCAAGAAATAGAAAGTAAGTTGGAAAAGCACAATTATTCCTCCACATTATGCATCTGTTAAACTGAACAGGAATGCTTGTAATAAAGCAAGTTGATTGTTGATCAGATGGAGATTATTGAAGCTGAAAAGTAGAATAAAATTGAACTGTAGGTACAGTTGCAATGGAGGCTTAAAAGGAAGTGGAACACCAATCTAAGGTAAAGATGCTCTGAAGTGTCAGGGTATTGATGAAGAACCTCATTGTTCATCAATATCATAATCTACGATTTGGGAAATATTATTTTAACCCCTTGCCTTCACCATGCACATCTGTGCAGAATTCTTTCACTGGGCTTCTGAACACATTATGCACACTCCTGTTGCCCCCAGAGTGAGTGCAAAGATAACAATGTTGATTCATTATTGTGCTGATAATGCTCAATTCAGAAAAAAAAATTAACTTCGAAAACCAGTAAATTTATTTTCCTTCGAAATCTTAGTACCACATGCAGATGTTAATTATTTCCTATGCGATTTCTGTCATTTGGGTGAAGAATCCATGTGTGCCTTCCATGACCCCAAGTCGTTGTTAGCTGCAACAGAGAAACAGGACTTCAGAGGGAGTTGCTAACCTTCACTGACTGGCCTGTCAGCCTGAGAATGATACAGAGCACCTTCAAAAGGTCCCCTAAGTAATGAGCACTAAGGAGGGTTATAATGGGCCCATCATTAGCTCCAGCTAATATTTTGACCTAATGCCCACATATACTACAGGTGTCATGCAGGGCCACCATAGGATTTATCTGCAGGATACTTTGTGGCTATATGATGACAACACATTTCTTCAGCATGTTCCTTGACTTGTAAACCCTTATTCATGTATTTTATAAAATGCAAGTAAATTATGACCTCTTGAATATATTTTTTAATTCTTTCCTCAGTTGCCTACAGTGACCAACAAAACCAAGTAAACAGCCATATGAAAGAGAAAATTAATGGTAAGATGTTAAAAGCTTACTCTCTAACAAGGATGCAACAAAATAGATATACAGCTACTAAAAATCTCACTCTTTCTCCTACTTTGTCTTCCTCCTTTAAATTGTTTGTTTTGACTTTTTGTGTGTATGTGTTTTCATTTCCACCCCTCTCCCGCCAAATTCTGTTACTACTTAAAATTTTGAAGATGAGGCTTGTGCAATTATTGTGCACTTCTTGAGATTTGTGCACTTCTGCAAGTATTTTTTGAGTCTCTTGTACACTTATTCCCTGCCTTCCATGGAGAGTTTGTTTCATGATAAATAACTTCTTTTGCACGTTTCTCTAATGTGTTTGTCTATTATTTCACTAAACTTATTCCCTTGCTCCTTCAAAGTGTTGGACATTGCCTTCTCACTTGATAGTTGAAGATCCTACTCATTGTGTTTGCTAAGGAACTACCTTCTCAGAAGTTACAGCTCGTCTTCCTTTTGTTTTGGTAGTATGTTCACATCACTCCCCAAGGAATAGCAGTCACTTTGTGAGATGAACTGAGCAAAATTTATATCATTTTATTCTCAACCGGATTTAGGCACAAATTCATCTCTTTGCCTGCACTCCTATCAGCATGGCAAAGACAGTTAAATTTTAAGAAATTTTTGCTTTGTTAACCTGTGCAGTCAAGCTGCTGAGTGAATTTCATGTGATTATAATTTGAAAGTCATATTATAGAACACATCAAAGACAATTTCTACAGTTTTTGCCCAATACTACCAAAGAGACATTGCCACTCTATGATCAGCTCATTTAGTAATTGGATATTTAATTAAAGAAAAGACAATATTTGACTGATAAGTACTTACTTTTAGATTCCTTGCACAGATGCATTCCCCCTCCTCCCCCACCACCCACAGCACTGTGGTATTGTATTCTTGTATCACTTATATCAAAAACGTTTGCATCCAAAATGTTGGGTGTTGTTTAATCTTACAAAGATGAAAGAACAAAGACTTTGCATTCATGCTGAAACATCAGAAATGTCTAATAAGATGGTAAAAAACACAAGTTATTTAAAAATTATACGAATTGAGTTAAAATTTCAGCTTAGCTTAAAAAAGCTTATTCTCAGATTCACTGAAATACAGAGTGCAGGCTATATATTTGTGTGTGTGCTCACACAGATAATTTTTTCTGTAAATTATGTAACCGTAGATGAACATAAGTTGTTTTTTTCTTTGGGCAGGAACTTGTTAAGAGATAGCAAAGACTTCAGAAGGAAATGTTAAGGTGTTGGTTTAAAATTGAAGAACTAAATCTTACTGTATGGCTATCTTTATAATAATTTAAGCTAACTATGCACACTTGATGCTGAATATTGCTAGAAATGGATTTTAAATCACTATGCCAATTTAGACAACTTATTAAAGGCGCTATTATTTTGGGAAATTGGATAATGTTAAACTCTAAAAGGCCATTGCAAAAAATTTCATTCATTGAGAAACAGCAATTAACAGAAAAGAGAAGAGAAAAGAAAGTATTTTGGATGACATTTAACTTGACTTCATTTGAGCAAGAGCCCTAGAAATTCTCATATGGGCTTACTGAATACAAATCAATGTTTTGTTTGGGTTTTATTTATTTTTTTCTTGCTTTCTCAATGGGTTATTTTCAGGGACATTCAAGCAATCTCAGCACAGTCCTTTTTTTTAAGAAAAAGAATGAAAACTTTTCTTGAGACAAAGATATTCAGTCCTTAAAATGATAAAGTCTGGTCAATCCATGTTTGTTGTTTCTTTCTCTATTGCTACTAAAAATAAATCCTTCAGGAGAACATTTCTTTAGCTCACTTTTTCATTATTTCCAGAGGCAAAAGCTGGCAAGGCAATTTATAATTCAATTTTTGCTAAATCCACAACACCTAATATATATGTCAGGCATTTCAACGGCAGGGTACTTTGGGGATAGGTGATAAATTGTGCTGATTATAAGTGCAAGCTGTTCTTCTAAAATATCATATCCAAAAGAAGGCAAGTATTATTAGGAAAATGAAATGTATCTTTAGAATGTCCAGAAACATAAGAGATAATCACTTCACGTGAATATATTTCCCCTTGAGTTTTACAGCTCAATATTAAGGTTTTACCATGGTTTTGATAGCACTCATCTGAATGGAGGGACCATCATAAGTTGGTAGTCTTTCAGCAGCCACATAGCTCTTAGGCCTGCAATAATTCATTCCTCTGAAAAAGAGCTTTACTATGAAACCTGAAACATGGTCATAATAATTTTCTAGTTTTGCTGGGGAATGTGAAAAGTCTAAATATTATTCTGTAGTATAATCTGTACTGATCTTTTAAACAACTTTTCAATATTTCCATGTATTTTCCTGCAGGGTACACATGGCTAATTGTTTATCAATACTGCTGAGCAAAACCAAAACCACTCTTCATAATAATCTTGGTTGTTAAAATAATCTGAAAATGAGGAAAAAGACACTGTGTCCTGGGAACTTTCCTGTCAGTTTCTACTTTTTTAAAGCAGAAATATGTTTGTACTACAAAGATGAGATCAACCTATTAGCTACAAACAGAACCAAAAAGTAGGCAAATGTAAATGGGTGGTTGAGATTTGGGGAGTGATGGAAACCTTTTTAATTTTATGTTGTTGGTCTGAATCTAGCTTGGCTGATTTTGACTTAGCTGCTCAGCAGATGCTCCTTGTTTGTCTTGCCAACCATAATTTGTATCCTGATCAGACTCTCTGAGGAGCAGACTGATTTTGTGAATTTTTTTAAATCAATTTAGTACTCATCCTATACTATCATCCTGTTTTAGGCTTGTTTGCCTTGTTTTTAACTTTCCAGGAAATTGTTTCTTGCTTTAAAGGCAGGCACTCTTATTATTTTTTCTAAAACAGGAAAAATTCACTTTAAAGGAAAGAAAACAAAAGTACAAATTTCATATGTATCTAAGAATAAATAAAGTGTCAGTAATAAAACCAATAAGGCTTAGAGTAGAAAATGACAGCTTGAAAAGCTCCCATTCTTTCAAGTTTCTATGTCTGCTACATTTATTTTTCAGTTTCTTTCAAATAGTGTCCTAAATCTTCTCTAGAGGTTCTCCTTATTTTATATGGTATCAGCAACCTTTTGTGGACTCAAGTGCTTCAGTCTTCCTTGCCCTCAAACTCTCAGTTTTTGTATCATCTAAACTCATTTAATGAAGAAGATGAACAAAATTGGAAAACAAATGATTACCCATGAACCAGACCAGCTTGTCTGAAAGACTGATGAGATAATACCTGCAAAAGAATGGTCTGCTCTGACAGGAAAAGGAGAACCAATGTATCCAGAACACCCAATAGCTCATCCGGCAGTAAACGAGAGGTCAAAATGTCACTCTTCCAGTCCTGCCCCTTGTGGTGTTAGAAATCTACGAAAGAAGTCCTAATATCTGCTCAACAGTATTACAGGCATTCCTTTAGCATGGATGGGAAATTAAAAGTGGGTGGAATTGTGGATAGAAAAGATATATTCTCAAAGGAGAAATGAAACAACTTTGGTGAAAGATTGAAAAATGCACTGCAAGGAAGTCAGTGAGAAACAGATACTCTTTAGCAAGAGGCAGGGAGAGATGCTTCAAGAAATTTGAAGAAATAGCAAAGAATAAAATGAGGAATAATCATGAAAATGTTTGCCCTCTTATTTTAGTCTTTCCCTTTGAGATTCAAAAATAATTCCTTAAAAAGGGGGATGAGAGAATTGTATTTGAGAATTGCTTGCTCATAATTGATGGTACAAGGCAGGCACGGTTTCTGTTTGGCTGCTTTCCTTGGGCAGAGAAGGACACTGTGTTATAATACCCTTCTAGATAAAGACATGCTGAAATTTGTAAGGCTGTTAGTTGAACCTAATCTCACACTGGTAAAAGCTGTTACTACAGCAAGTCAGATTGAATCAGCTATTAATAATGCAAAGATGTCATTACATCCCAAAAGATTCTTAGCACAGCTTGTAGGAGAGAATAATATTTTTCATGTTATTAGAAGCAGACGAAGAAGAGGACACTGTCTACTGTATGAGTAGCAAGGTTTTGTTTTTTTTTTTCTGAAGAGACTTTTAAAGGGCAAAGAAAAGACACATACTATAGTTCATTTTTTTCTCATAATTTTCCATTAGATAAAATAAAATAAAATTTGGGCTTCCATTACTGCAAATGCCTATTATGGATACATCCTTGGTCTTGAAGAGCATGGTAGAGAAGAAAATAGTTTTTTCAGAGGCAATGTTTCTTTTTGAACATATTTTTTATATCCTGAAGACACATGAAAGGACTTGTTAGAGTCCTTATGACTTTATTGGGACAGAATTGAGGCTGGCCTGTAAATATCCTCAAGCATAGAAAAAGCATGAAGTGTAAAAAGCATACTTCTCAGCCTTCTGGAATAAGTGCAGACCTTTGGTGTAGATGCAGTTCTTGGGCTTTTTTTTTGGTGGTTTTTGTGGTGTTTTTTTTTTTTTTTTTTTTTTTTTTTGGTGGAGAAGGACTTCTTAACTAGTTGTTGGATTTTTGGGGAGTCTTTATCCTATCTTCTGTTCTTGTGTATGAATTTCTACACAAAAATTTAGAATTTGAATCAATGATGTAGTATTTCTAGAACCTCTCTTGCTGAAAGGGCTGAAGAAGACAGGGGAAGGTTGTATGCTCTTGTGAGTCTCAGGGGACCCTGAATACAAACAAAGCATATATTTTGATATTGAAATATAGATAACTATTTTCCAAATAAATACAAATACAGGTTCTCCTGAATATTATACTTGTTAAGTGGGCTGCTAAAATTGTTACTAATTGAGATTATGTGAGATTAAGAAAGACAACTTCAGATTTCACAGAGGGGCCAGCCTTCAGCCAATGCCCTAATTACAAGAGTGTGTTTCTATACACTCCCTAAAATAAGAATAACTGAATAAAGATCCAATAATTCCTCTCTTTTTTACAGCAATCAAAAGAGTTTGATTTTCAAAGGATTTTACAGAAGCATCCTGTTGGGTGCATGTGCTCTTAAAGAGGTGGTAATACAGTATAGGAAGCAATGGGTGAAGAAGACAAGACCAAGATCTGAGCAGTGTGATAGGAATGCCAAGGTGCCACTAAAGCAATCCATTGGCCTTTACATACTTTTCTGGTAGAAAAGAATGGACACAGAGTCTGGCTTAACCTTGTGTTCTCTAAATCTGGGCAGATGTAAATCTCATCTCAAAAAATGAGATGAGATTTTTAATGAAAGAAACCTTTTCAGGTGATGTCATAGGCCTGAAAATATATGGTAGGATCAAAAAAGTACAATTAAGGGTTTCTTAAATTACTTCAAAGTAAATGTGATTTGTTTTTTAATTAGTTCAAAGGCTTCTGTGACAGATATTCCTCCTGGCTATCCTATTATGACCAAAAGTAGAAGAAAAAACAGGAATTGTATCCATTTGAACATGGAAAATCAGGAACTTCCATAGAAGATGCTGTCCCTATTTTGTTGCAAAAAACAGGTATTTAGGGTTGAGATTTTTGCAAGAAACATTTCAGAGTCTGCTATCATTAAGAGGATGAAAATAGGGAAAGACACCAAGACCTTAATTAATTTCACAATGCCGAGGAAATGTTAGCAAAGCTAAAATAAATAGAGACCTCGGGCGAATGGAAATCAAACTTTCAATTACTCTAAAATGGATTCTGGCTCATTGGATCTAGCTGGCACTTTGATGTGTTTGAATCCTTGCAGACGCTATGTAAGAACTGAACCCAGGCCAAGGGCAGCCCCTGCCCTTGCGAGCGCAGGAGCGGCGGAATCTCAGTGCTGGGAGCAGCAGCTCGGTCCAGAAGGAAATTTGCAGATATTACATGAGCAGCAGCTGTCATTAAAAGTCAAATGACTCCTTTTAGATGTTGGTGAAGGTTATCAGAAGGCAAATATAGCACGTTAGATTACACAACCTACTTTCAGGATTTTCCTACTTTCCTGTGTTTTCCTGTTTAAAACAAAATCCATGCTGTGAAAGAAGTAAAAAGGCAATGAACATAGTATTTATTTTACTGTACTTCAACAGTAATTTCATAGTCAGAGGTATCTTTAAAAGTATAAACATTTCCCATTCCTATAGTTGATATCCTAAAACTGCTGAACATACATACATCCATAACAGTACTCTTGCAATAAACAACAAAACAAATTGTTTATGTATCAAGGTATTTACAAGATACCAATAACAATAAAGTTTGTGCTCTGAAATATTTTTTTTTTTGCTGTGAACTGGACACAAAAAGTCAGGAAACATGAAGAAACCCTAAGACAGTAAAATTCTAGCACTTGGTTTTAATTAAAAACTTTTTCTAGACCTTAAGCCACATGTTACTTGTATATATTATCAGGATACAGGAAAGAAGAGAAATTTCACTGAAGCTTGTTAACCCAATATTCAAGGCAGTTCAGTTAAGAAAAGGAAACCAAACAATAAATGAGGAAGGCTGTGAAATGCAGGTGAAGTTCTTTCAGTGAAATCAGAATGAGGGCACTTTGTGGCATGGAATTCTGAAAAGTGACTAGAGACTCTGTAAGGAGAAATTTATCCTTTTTTTATTTTCATGACATATTCTCAAAAGTGTCTGAAACATCTGAAACAGCCACTTATTAGATCTAAGAAGTGATCAAATTAAAATTCAATTTTTCTTGAAGAAATAAAGGCAACTCTTTCCCAAATGAAGGCCCTGTGTAATGTGAGTTTTTTTAGCTTTTTGTTTCTATGCAGTCAGTGAAGTTCAGTGTTGGTATCCCAGCTGAATTTTTTGTGATTGGAAAGAAAGTAAAAATTATTTTAAAATTCTGTGATTCATTCAGAGTATCTGAATGTCATGACACTGTGACTTATTCTATAAATATTCCAGTATACAATGCAGGACTGTGGCCAAATAAAGTACTCTCTGACGGATTTGGAAGTACATAGGAAGGTGGATCAACTGAAAAAATTGTTATCTGTAAAAGGATTGACTTCCAATGCTGCTTGTGAAATAGCTTTAGAAATGAAATATGTGCTAGAACAAGAAAGGAAAACCACCAGATGACAAAATGGGATGGATAAAGTGCATGACACAACAAAACAAAAAGCCTTCGTTAAAACTCCATTGTCATAACATATTCCTCCGCTGGGTCCATGAACAAAACACTTCCCAGGAAGTGCAGTGCAAGAGCAGGAGGTCGATGAAAGTTATAGATGGGGAAGCAAATGCAGCTGAGAGGTTCAGAACGGGGTGTATAGCCTGGAGCTGTGAGCCAGAGCAGCTCTGAGCACTGTGCTGAGCCCAGGACGGGAAAGTGCACAGGAACAAGCACATTCTGGGACTGAGCCGAGTGCATACAGCTGAAGTGCTCTTGCAGACAAGCTACTTTAAGAAAAAAAATGATGTCACTCTTTTTACATTGCAAAAATGTAGGCTAGCATACCCTCCTGATGGGGAGTGCAGATACAGTGATAGGGCCAGGAGAGCTATGCTTGAGGTTAACTGAATGCCTAACATGTGTGTCCAAGTGGGAGGAAACTGTGGTGAGACAAGAAATGAGAGAAATAATTCATTTAGTGTCTGGCATGATGACTGTGAATTTCTTTAAAGACAATTTCTTTATATTGTGTAGGTTTGTGGGCTTTGGTGTCTTTCTTTATTGCTGCTGGAAAGAAGTAGTTCTCCTTGCTAGGACTAAATTATGATCACTTCAGTTTTGTGACTATTAATCAAGGGAAGGCATTTGCAAGCCTTTCCCAGCCACATATCCTTTGAGGGTTTTGAAAGCTATAGAATGCAGTTTGTTATCTGTCACTGCGGGGCCGTGCCAAGTTCCATGATGCAGTGAAAGCACAGTCATACGCTGCAGCTGACACTTTCCCACTGACCTCAGCTCATTGCACTGCATAAACAGAAGCTATTACAAGTCAATATGGTTCTTGGAGTGGGGCTATGCTGAAAGGAGTGCAAGAAAGCTTTCCATGTTTCTGCAAGGTTCAAAGTGAACAATGTGCTTTTCCTGTCACATCAGCAGACGAGGCTGTCATATCCTCAGTTCACCTCATAAATAATAGGCATAGAGGACAGTTGTATAAGGCTGCAGTTCAAAAGGGTTCTAATCTGACAGCAGACACTGCCTTTCCTTGACATGCTCACCTTTAGCCATGCTTAATGGTTGGTGTGTTTCAATTTAATACTGCCTGCTTGGTGAATCGACACCCAGGCTTGTAGGCAAAGCCTTGCAAGGAGAAGCCACTGGGCAAAGGACAAAAAAAAAAAAAAAAAAAAAAAAAGGCAAAGCCTAGCAGCACTATGGCAGCTTCTGTGAGAAGACACAAATTTGGGAGTGGGTCACCAGGTTTGAGGACCTGCCGCATACCTTTCCTGGTTTGGTGGCAGATGTCAGGGAAGGAGATTGAAAGGAGTCGGCTGTGGCCTCTGGGAAGCCACCACCAATCAGGAGGTGGTGGTGGGCAGCTGGGTTGTTTTGTTTCCTGCCCCATCCCCGGAGGTAAATGTGAAGGATTGGAGAAATAAAGCAGGGATTTATTGGGAGGGAGCAGATTTACTAGGAACTGGTGGGCAGGGAGGCATTAACCTTCTGCTCCCTCTCTGAGCTGATCTACTGGTGGTGGGGCACGCAGCTCCTGTCCCTGCCTGTCTTTCTCTCGGGGTCCTCAAAACAGGCCATGAGGCCATGGCACCCTGTATGGGGGCATTTCATTTCCTCCCTTTCCCCGGTGATCTGCCAACGTAAACAACTGCCTACTTTCACCTAAACTGAAAACCAGATCTGCCTCTAATCATGTTGGGTGACTGTTGACATGTGTAGAGTTTGATATTTTGATAATATTATATGTCTGTGATAATACTTCATTACAGTTATGTCCTTGGCTATAATTCTTTCAACACAGTCACTTTTGTCCTGCCCTTTGAGTTACAGGAAAGCATTGTAAGGCCACATTTTGCTCTGATGGTCACATTACAATTCAGATGATTTAGAATCAATCAGCATTTGATATACCTCTGAGAAAGAGCAAGAAATGCATTTATTTCTCTTGTTTTTTTCTTCTAAAGGAAATTGTGCATATGTTTGGGAGAAAGGGGAGAAGACTTTTTTCCCCTGCTCAGATTTGCTTGTAATTTGAAACTATTACTGGTGTGTTGTCATATAATATTATACTCCTCCATTTTACAGACTCTTCACAGTTAGTTCCTGATTGTTTGCCTGCACAGAGGAGATAATTAAACCCTAACTTGAAAATTAGCATGCTGATCAGCAGCTTATACAATGAATCTGTGGGGGTTTGTTCTTTTCGTATAGCAAGAAGTGTATGTTAGATTGTGCTTTTAGTTCAATCTCTACTAAGTAATATGTCTTGTGATTTGAACAGCAGAAACTTGTTCTTATGTTTTGAGTGAGTAAGGTAAACCTTCATTTACCACTTCTTTTACAGATGGTAAATTCTCTATGTATGTTTTATCAATAGTCTGAAATCCCATAAATGCTCTAGTGGAGATAATATAATATTTAAGCATCTGCCAAAACTAAAGTTTAGGCATTGTTTCAAAATTAATTTAGTGACTTGCAAAATCTTGAAGAATATTTCTGATACTTCCTTGAAGCAAAATTTTGCTTTGGATCGATAAAGTAAAACATTTCCTTTAGATGAACATGAAATGTATTGTGCTGCTATTAACCAGTTTTTATTAATCATATAAAGTAAGATTAAATTGGCTCTAGAAGTAGAGCAATCTGCCACTTGAAAATAGTTATGCTATTTTTGAGACTAAATAATTATATTTGCAAAGCTGCTCTATGTTTTCTAGAAATTTGTTCTGAAGATCATGGGGACAGACTGCTAAATGCCTTTGTTTTGTTTCCTAAAACCAGCAAATTAGACCAATAAAAATATATTTCTGCAAGGAAGGTAGGAATTGAGTGCTTTTTAAGTAGATTCTGTGCCCAGACTAAAAGGTCATTTTTTGCAGTTGGATATAATTTCTATAAAGTTTTCAGGAAGAAGTGCCCGACATATCTCTAGCACACAGAATATTGAAGAGATTTATATTTTGAGTCTGCTAAAGCACACACCTGGAGCATCTTCCTGCCTGTAATCCTGAGCCCATACGATTCTGGACAATGTGAATATGCCTCTCTTCCTGTTCCTGATAATGGAAGATAGAGATGAACAAACCTATGCAGGAGCAACTGGAAATGTGCTGACTTAATCCTTAATGAGAATTGTAAGAATGTTTTTCTTGTGCAACCCTTTTAGACTGTCATCAGTACTGAAGACAGCAATACAATCCTGTTAAAGGTAGTCAAGATTATGGCCTTTCTTGGTTCATTTAGATTCACTTCACTACAGATGTTTGGCCTGAAGGCAGGGTTATTTTGGTGTCTCCAGATGGCACAGTGTCTGCCAACCTGCAGAACATGCAAGTTCAAGTATCTTCTTGTGCATGGAGTTCAGTTTGACTCTTCATCATGCAAAGAGAGTGACTCCATACAGCAGTTTCGTGATTCGCTTTTCCCGCAGAAAGGTGGGAGCTGTTCCCTGACCACATCCAAATGTGTCTCTGGTGCAGGTCTGCATCTGGGTTCCCACTGCGGTTGATATGAAGGTATTAATCTCAGATCTAAAGGTCTGAAGATGCATGCCCAAACATTACCCACAGCTCCACAATAGTTTTACAAGATCTCTGTAAACCCCTAAATTCAGATGAGAGGTGTGACTCCTCTCTTATAACATTTGCAATTTTCACTGTGAGAAAGTACCTGTAGGTTTGAGATAAGACTGAAGGCCTCTTATTTCTTATAGTAACCTGATCTACTTCACCTTTTTATGTTGATTTCTAGTTGTTTTTGGTGTAGTAGGAGAGAGTTATAAAGACAGGCACTGACTCTGCAGATGTAGGAGCAAGAATGAATGTTTTGGACGTGGAAGACATGAGAATTGAGAGTAAAACATGAGAAAAACCACTGTTATTCTTCTTGCTGGCCTAGTTGTGTTAACCAGAGGGGAAAATAATTGATATAAGAAACAGTCAGGAACTAGCTCCAGCTGCTGTCTGTCTTTCCCATGAATACCCAAAACTCCTTTTTGTGAAAGTCTCCCTCACATTTTTATTTTGTCCAGCCTGAATTTTTTTTCCCAACAGATGTTAAAACCAACCTTTTGCTTGCAAGAAGTTTTGCTTTGATGATTCATTATAGTCTGAAAAAAAGTTCCTTATCAGCTGTTAGACAAGAAAAGAGTAAAGCAGTGTTCAGAGAATGTAAGTGACAGAACAATAACCTGGCTGATTACAAGGTTAGGTGCTGGTGTCCAACCTATAGATGTATCTTTTCTTTCTCAATGAACTTTTCATCCTTTTACTGACATTAGTTCTTCTTTTTATTCAATTAGCCCAGAAAGAAAGCTTCTAGCAGGGCGAGTCAGCTGTTGTCTGCTGAAAAGAGACATACAAATCTTGTCACATAGCTTTTATTTCCATGGTCAGGAACCCTCAGGCCTGTTATTAAGGCAACTTAGTCTTGTGTGGAACTTTGCTGTCTCCTGCACACTCTGAAATAAGATTACATGATGGAGAAGATCAATTTACTGAGAACATTTAAGCTCAGAATATTAAGCTTTTTGTGCAATCACATCTCCTCTCTAGCTGTGTGGCAGAAAAGCTAGCCACAAGATCCTTGACAAATTAGATATTACCACATCTAACTGTGTATATTTAAGCTTATCAAACTGAATCGTTGCATTGTGACTGTGCTCTTACATAGACAAGGACTCCATTTAATAAATGCAGTGCCATTTAATAGTAATTAATCACCCAACTAAAATGTCACATTAAGGTCAGAGAGACCAGGAGACAAAAAAGAAGAGAACATTAAATTCAGCTGACAAACATAGGAAAAGAGAATATAGAGCCAAAGAAAGTTCTGGGACATTGGCACTGGTAAAACATTTAATCCAAACTTCTTTACTTTCCGTTCAGTTCAGAAATAATCACATTCACTTGGTTCAAAGCAAGGTCATTTTTGTAACTTTTAAATGAAATTTCCTCATAGCGTGTACAGTGACAGCCCATTGCAAGCTTGGAATTGTTGGTGCATTTTACAGATGTTGTGTTCTCAGTATTTGCTGT
Organism: Zonotrichia leucophrys gambelii; assembly: GCF_028769735.1. NCBI lineage: Eukaryota > Metazoa > Chordata > Aves > Passeriformes > Passerellidae > Zonotrichia > Zonotrichia leucophrys. The sequence goes on along the minus strand of NC_088173.1, from coordinate 17,588,228 downwards.
TTCCTCTCTCCGTGTTTCTCTCTTTTTTCCTTTGCTATTATGACATTCTTCATTTGTGTGGAATTTTCCTTAATATGTCCTGAATGCGAGCACTCTAGAAAGTCTCAAGTTTCTGGAGCTTGAATGAAGAATTTGATTTCACATTACTACTGTATAGTGCTTTAGCTTTTGTCGTGGTTTAATCACTCAACAGCAATGAAAACAAAAAGAAGTCATTCAGTTAAATAAGAGGATTATTTGTGTTCCGTGTTTCTATAAACAGAAACTCTACATTGGAAGCTGTTTCAGAGGAAGCATGTTTGCCATCAGCAGAAGCAAATATATATGGAATTCCTTATTCTGAAAAAGTTGTATATTGCAGAAAAGGAGAAACTCCATTGTTAATTCCACCTCTTCAGAATTGTGTTAATCAACTTCAATGTAAGTGTACAAACAGGTTTATACTTGTGTCTGTTATGTGTATATGCTTACATTATTTCTCAGCGCCCTTTTTCTTTTCCTTTCTTTTATAGAATTTAGAAGCAAGCGATCACTATCCACTTTTAAAACACATATTTTCAGAGGCTAAATATACTGGTTTCTGTCCATGAAGAAATGAACTTGTAAAATACAGTCAAGGATGAAAATATGTTATTGTCAGCGGACGTTACAAAATTCAGACAAATGGCTTCTAAATAGACTTGTTTTTCAAAGCATCTATCATTTCCCCTTCCTGTTCCAGAGTTCTCAGTTTTATGTCCAAGAATTTTTGTATTAGCATTGTGAAAAAGAGTAATTCTTCAAAAATTACTCTACATTTGGCAAGATCTGTCTTTATAACTTCTGCGTCAGTCCAAAGAATTTTGGCCTTTCCAAAGGTTAAATATTATCTTTCAAAATTGTGTAATTCTGGCTTTGTCAGGAAATGTCTCCATTTTCTATAATAATCTTTTCTTTCCTTACCTTTAATGTCAAAGAGTTTACATATGAATGCTCAAACTCATGATACTGAAATATTTGTCACTAATTTCTCAGATGCATGGCAAATATTAACTTGGTACTGGTCCTGGCTCTGGCACATCTGGAGAGACATTTTTCCGTGTGAAGTGAAATCATCGTTTGCAGTGCTGGTTATCATGCATTGACACACATTTTAGTTTTTAATGAAGGTTTCGATGATGCAAAATTCCAGAGTTCTGATGGTAACATCTGAATTACCTTTACAGGTTTGGAGATGAAAAATTACCCTTCTCTATCAGTTGTCTACATTTGTGCTGATTTCTGGAAGAACAGAGTTCACTGTATTTCCACAGAGCTTCTGGGACAATCCTATAGACATGACCCCATTTCTTACACAGCCCTGACAGTTCTTCAAGAAAGGCATGTTTGACAGTATAGGTTGAAATATTATCTCGTTTATTTCATAAGCCAGTGGTTTCCAAACTGTGGTCTGCATTCCAACCTAGTGGGCCGTCTTTAGTAGAGCTTGGCTGGTCTGTGGTCTGCAGCAGATCCTGTGGTTAGCTGGGCTTCCATTAGGAAGAAAATTTTCTGGTTAGTAGCACAGCCTCTTCCTAAATGTGTGATCCATAACTCCTGGAACACAACAGGGTCCTACATTAGACTTTTGATATCACAGGCAGATTTTTTTTTTCCAAACCTAGTTTGTGCTGTGTTGGAACAAACTAACAGTTGGCCACATAGCAATTGGTAGCTGTAGTAGTAGGTGATTTGCCTTTTTAAGGCTATTTTCAGCAGCTAGAGGAAAGCCAGTCATTTTTGTAAGTACAATACAGCTCATGGAAACTTTTCACTAAAGTAAAACATTCACCAACATTTCCAACTTTCTGTTCTGGTTCTGTTGTTTCCTTTTCTTTCATTGACATCCCTATAACGGCACTCCACCTACACTTGTGTCTTGCATTCATCCTTTCATACACTCCGGCTTTGGCCCTTCTCTTTTTCTTTGACTTTAACATTGGTTTCTGCCTTCAGTTCCCTTCCTCACCCTCCTTCCTGCCCTCTCTCAACTTTGCAACTCCTATAAACTTGCTGCACTTCCAAATATGCCTTCTATTTGTCTGGATGTGCAGGCCACTACCTTTACTCCGTTGCCTCTCTACCTGGAGTGCACAGAGAGTGAAAGGGCTTTGGTCTCAACTCTGTCCTTTCCAGAGACTGCTCTCTTGCTATCTGTTGCTTCAAAAAACTCCTTGTTCAGCTCCTTGTACCTCTAGATTGAAACATGCTCTTCTAACAGACTTCTTGGGGACAAACTAATTCTTGTACGTACACTCTGATCATGAGCAGTGTGAGATTTTTGAGAAGACTTTTGGCTAAATATAGATGCAAGTATGTCACTGTTGCTTTGGTAACCTTGTCAAAGTACACTGCTAAACAAACAAGTACACAAAGAATATCTTTCTTTATATCCCAGGTATTTGAAACACAATTGGAAAATGTTTCTCTGTGAAAAAAGAATCAGTAAGCAAAGCTTTCATTATAAAACGCACATTTTATTTGCCAAAAGGTTTGGCTCCAATGTATGTAACATTGTTCAGTGTGTACATTTGAATTTTTTTGCACAATGGTATAGATGTAACACTCTGTTTTTGCTTTGCACATTATTTTCCACAGAGTTGCTGCCAAAAGATAGGGCTTTCAAAATCCAAGGAAATATGAAGTACTTTGCTTTCTACATGAAATACTGTAGCTTGACTAACTATAGCTAAAGGACAGGGGAAAATGAACACTTTTAAAGTAAATTCAATTTTAGTTACAAAAAACCCCCATGCCTTGTGCTAGTGTCTGTCAAACCTGCCTGCATTTGACACTTTCAATAGTGACACAAACCCACCATTGCAGTTGCCTCACTTTAAACTCCAAAGAAATTATTTGCTGCAGTAGATCTCAAGGGAGAAATAAATCACTGATCTAAATGCTAATTTCATCTTCACCAACTGTTTGCATGAGGGTGATTATGTCAATGTAGTCCCTTAACCAGCAAAAACTGAGGGCTTTCTTGTCCAAACTCATAGCCTCTACATGAGCAAGGCCCAGTTTAAATGGGTTTTGTTTTCTGAGCTGAACTTAATGCAAATATAACTGTGACACAATGAATTGTGACAAATACTTTTAGAATCCTAACACATGAAGCAACCTATGTATAACATAAGGAAAGAAGTCTCCTGGCTTGCAAGGGGAGGGGGATGACTATGCCCTCAATACTGTCCTCTCCTGAGCCTTGGGGGAGACTGGTGCCTTTGAAAGGATTGCTCCCTGGATGAGGCTCACAGGGAGTCAAAGCCAACACTGCATTATGTATGCATATATATGTAAAGGCTGTACGTTCTGGTCACAAAAAGGAGGAAGCAGGCTGTGCTGATGAAGTCTCTTTTCTTCCAAAATACTTGCCTGCTTCTTGAGCAGTGCCATAAGGAGCTTACCTTGCTAAGGATCCCTCACCCCCTCCAGGGGACAGCATTCCCCAGCCCGTGCCTGCGCTGCAACATGCTGGGTGTCTTTTATTTGTTTTCTTTCCCGGCGATACCACCCCTCTTGGGGCAGACGCTTTAGTGAGATGGATCGCACTCAGGTAACTGGCAGTTCAAGGAAGTCCTTCCCCGGGTTGTTTACACCAAGGCGTTTTAGAGCAGCCATTTAGCTTCCACCCTGTCCCACCCCGCTGACCAGCTGTAAGTGTAAAGGCCGCCAGTGGGCCTGCAGGTCGCTGATAAACTAAACCCCCATTTGGCAGGCAAGGAAGCCAGAACGATAAGGATGTTGATTTATGTTTTATCTGTCACTACATTTTCAGTAAAGTTGGGCAGCGAGCCTTAACGAAGCGAGGGCTGTTATCACCTCTCCTTAGCCCTTTAAGTGCAGCAGGCTCTTTGGTGTCTCTCGCTGAATGCCGCTTTGTTAATTGCGACGGTAAACAGGACACAGCGCTGACCATCGCACTTACCACAGAACCGCTGGGTTTGGGAAAGGAGCCTGGGTCCAGCGGGAGTCACACATGAAGGAGGGTTCGTAGAAGTACTCAGCATTTCCTGGACTTGCTTCTATCATTTAAAATGTATTGCATACCTTGAAGTGAATGTAATGGCTGGCTTAATTGGAGATAACTTCACTGAAGTGGCCGTGGTTACCATTTATGTCAGCGGTGAATGTGCCCTTTAACGCTGTGCCCCTCAGGTATGGCTGTTCAACGTAGGAAAAACCTGACAACACTCATTACCGGTGAAATAAATGTTGTGAATTATATGTATGATTAGGTACCATTTTCCCCTCATTTTGGATATGTGAGCGTTATTTTTCTGAAAGCATCGTAAGATTTTACACATTATATTTAATGGCAAACACATTTTTAGTTTTGTGAAGCACCACATGCTTTTTGGGGCCAGTAGAAGTGCCCACAGAGAAGAGGGTGGAAAGAGCTGGGAAAAAAATGCAAGCAATAAAATATTAAAATATTCTGACAAAACCAGAACACGGAAAATCTGAAAAAATCCACCCTAAGCAATTCTTGTTACATCCTATGCAGAATGACAAAAATACAGATTTTTATTTTCCTTTGTCCCCTTTAGATTTCTTTTCCTTTTTTTCTTCTTTCTCTCCCTCTCCCCAAATATTTCACCTTACCTTTCAAGTCTGTCATTATATTTCTTTCTAAACAAATCCAGAAAGAGAAAAAGGAGCTAGTTCCTGCTTGAGGTCAGTGGGATCTTTGCCATTGACTTTAAATAGGTCCAGAAGTGGGCCCAACAGAGCATTTTATAGCTTCCTTTATTTATCTTAGGTTTTATTTTGAGCAATGTGTCTTTTGTATGACTGGATTATTTCCACAGTGAACACCATAATGATGGACTCATATACATTATTATATACACACATACTGAACAAAGCATTATTGATAGTTATGCTCTTTTAAACAAGCGTAAAAGACAGCTATGAAACTACAGCACAAGGATGCTTTTATGGTGCAGATTCAGTACAGCATTAGTGTTCTCCAAAAGTATGTGCAAGGTGCTATTCCACACCTATTGTCAAGAAAGCTGTTGATTACTGAGAAACAGGGGATTAAAAAGAAGTAATTAATGCTTTAGTCTAAGAAGCCAGGCCTGCAGTTCATTAGGTTTTGTAAATGATGCCCATAGCTGATCTGTTCTTCCTGAGAGGAATGGCAGAATGAATCACTGTTCTCCAACTCGAATACAGCAGGAACTGTACTGAAATATTTGAGCTTAATATCTCTAGGCTAATGGGCCAAGGATAACAATAAAAGTTTGGCAGAAATCTGGCTGATAACTGGGGATATCAGCTATGGAGTGTGGTGGCCATTTGTTACACAAGATTCAGATGGAAGGGACAAATGATGGAAGGGGCTATTTTCTGTTTTTTGTTGATGACAGTTATGAACCTTGGGTTCTTTGCAAAGCTGTCTCTGAGGAATCCCCCAAGGGCCATCTCATGCATTGAGATAATTTATCACAAATACAAATGCACTGTACCAAAACCGTACCAACAATGTAAATACGAGAAAAAAACGAAGATATTTTGTTGTAAAAGGGGCTGCTGCCATGAATTAGAACCACCAGCCTGTCTCTGTCTTGTTAAAAATAAGGTAGACTCCCAGCTGGATAAAATCTTCAGCTTACAGAGATCTGGCAATGAGGATGGATCAAAGGCCTGTTTTTCTCTCACAGTCATTATGAGAGATCCTCTGCATCAACCGTGCTTAGGACAGACTAGCCTGAAAGTGCAGCACCTCTTTCACCCAAGTGAAAAGGACCAGCTGAACTGTGCGGGCGTGTTGCAGGAACCAGAAAATGTCATTGCTGTGTCCACTCCCTTCTGCTAGCTGAAGACAAAAATCAATTTTCCTTCCAGTTAATGTAGTTATGTTACTTGTAGGGCAGCTTTGATGCTGCTGGTTTTGTATTCCACAATATGCTACAGCAGCTGTCTGGAGAACATATAACCTATTTACTTCTGGTTGTCACGGAAAGAGATCTACTACTAGGCAAAACAGAAGCAGTTATGGAAACCCATGGGTGAGGAGAGGCTGCAGAGCTTCCAGCAACTGAAGTCCTGCCCTCTGAACAGAGGCACACAGACAGTGCCCTGCACACAGGGTGAAATACCAGCTCATGGCAACACACACAGTAGGATTGGGGCTTGCACCCAGAAAACATTTCTGAGGATGAAAGAAACCTGTAGTCATTAGTTACAACCAAAATATACTGTTGGCAACCAATTGTCACTCTAGCAACCTCAAGAGAAGAAACAACTTCTTGCTGAATGAGCAGCCCTCGCTGCAGATAACAATCTAGTATATTTGTTAGACTGGAGCTGGGTAAGAAATTTTGTAAATATAATCTATTTCTTTAATTGATAAATTTCCCACAAGCCAACATGGCTAATCTACGGTATATTTGCTTTCCCAGGTATTTGCTGAAAGCTTTCTGCAAACATATCTTCAGTGCTCATAATAAATTTGCCTGCATGCATAGTTTTCCAGTGTTTTTATTATTTATTTGTGGCAGAAAAAATAAATCTCTAAGGATTTGGATCATATAAAAATATATAATGTGGAAATGTAGATGTTCTTGCACCAGCTCTGGTGTCTGTTATTTCAAGCTTTCCTACAATTAAACTGAATATTCATGGAAAATAGATTGAAAAAGGGTGTCAATAACACTGTAATAAATCCAGTATTTTATTCAACTGATTATCCAGGAACAGTTTTGGGCCACTTTCCCAATTCTTATTAAAAATAATATGAAAAAGAGAGAAAGAAGTCCTCTCATCCTTTTATGAGTTATGCCACTTTAAAAGTCGCTATATTCCATTACACAGTTCTCCACCCACTTGTTTGCCCAAAGAGACTTTGCTACTAGATGGATCCAGAGCAGCTGCCTTGCCCCAGAACAGCTGCTGGTGCTCTATATTTGCAGCTTCCTCCTGCTCTCTGATACTCCATAAAACTGTTTATATTCCCTGTAAAAGTATTTTCACTCTGTTTGCTTAGTGACCATGCACCACAAATATTCTCCTTACCACTAACAATTATGAAATGAAAATGTTTACAAAACTTTATTTAGTGCCAGTACCTAATAAACTATAGAAATGCCCTGAAGTGAATGTGTGTATGCAATGTGTATATACATGTATGAATGAAGTATTTACCTAATTTTTCTATGCAGCAGAGAGGTGGTGATGTACTTTTACTAGCACTACTCCAAGATTGCATGCATTTGGTGTCTACTGCCTGGTTTTATAACTCTTTGAAGCTTATTTATGGTCTGTGGAAGAACTGACATGTGAACTGACTTAACTATTTTTGCAGCTTTTTCTGGAGCCTGGGCCATATCTGTTCAAGATCACGTGTTTATGCCACATCAGTGCAAACTTGCTGTTTTTCCTACCTCAGATCAGGTATTTGAGCTAGTTTGTCCTGCACTGCTTTGATACTACCCATCATAAACCATTTGCACTTTTGTTCATGTATTGCTGTAACCTGGTGTGTTCTGAAAGAGAAATAGTCCCACAGCTTTTATTAAGGCCACACATTGGAAAATATTTGATTCAATATTAGGAGGGCAATTGTTTGCCTTCGAAGGAGCTCTGCTCCGTAAGAGGCAATCACAGCACATTTCAGTTCATTGAGTTAATTGCTGCTGCCCCAAGAGTCTGAGGCAGGCTTGTTTGCTCTTCTGTTTGCAGCTGGCTTGTCTTCCTCAGATGATACACAGGGTGGCTGAGCAACACTTGGTAGCTTTCATCCATTCCTTTGCTACTTTCATTTGGTATCTCACACACAGCATGTATCTCCAATGCCAAATCCTCTTTATCAAGCCCACAAAAACAGGCTGTGATGTGTTGCCAGCAGGAACAAAGTGCACTGGGTTAAAGTCTTGGAAAGAAAAAGCTTTGCTTCTGCACAGAAAGTGATCAAACCCAACAGCAGCAGGATTTGCTCTCTAGCTGATCTGCTTTCAATGCAGGGCAGGATTTAGGCAGAACCACCACAGTACCCTGTCTCTCTGAACTTCAGGAACTGAGAAATTAATACTTTACCTATTGTTTTGGATATTTTTAAAACATGTAGTTTGGTTTAGAATATTTATTGCTTTTCTTGTGATCCTGAAGTCCATGACTACTGTCAGCTAGTACCTGTGTTTATTTTATGCCTAAACTTTGTTCCCAGGGGGTGTGTCTTACAGAGATTCTTTAGTACAGTGCTTTTTACTAACATATAAGTGAATAATAATATGATGGATTCCATATTCTTATACATTCTGATATTCTTGTAAAAGCTATTTTTTCTATTTGATTTTTTCCCTGGGGTCTCTGTAGCTGACCTATTCTGAAAATTGAGTTTCGTGGTGTGGAGACTTTTGAGCCTTCAAAACAAAATCTTTCAAAATGTTCATGAAACTTGCCTCTATATGTCTTTGTCTGATGATAAATACCTTCCATGTAAAGCAGTATTTGATCTCAGTATCTTTTGACAGTGAAGTTCTTTTTCTTTGGAGGAATTAAGACATGGCACTTGCTCCTTTTCCTCTTTTTATAGTGCATAAACAGATAATATGTAATACTTTTACCTGGTATTCTTCCACAGCATTCATGTTACAGCAGGTACTTCTATAATTCAATTAAGATACCACAGATTGGCTTCTGTGCACCGAGGAACAGGGTTTGTGTTTCTGTGAGTTCCTCTTTTTCTTTGGGAAAGTAGCCAGAGCTACCTCATGCACCCTAAATTTAGAGGGGCCTTTGTTTGTCCAAAGCAGTTCAGAATATCTAATACTATAAAATGTGTGGGAGAGATGGTTTTATCTCTTAAGCATCCTTATCCATAGCTTCAGGAATAACTAACTTTTCCTTTAAATCTGTAGACTGCATATGTTTTAGATTAGTTTCATTTGTGTTTTTGTAGGTTTTATGAGCTTTTTTTTAAATAATTTTCCTGTTTTCTGAGTAAATTATATGAAACATCTGCCCTAAATTTAATCTATCAAGCTCATAAAGGGAAAAGGCAGACGTTTTATGAGTGATATTATAAAATTTAGATAATTATCTTGTTTGTTTTAGCAGTTTCTATTTTGGTCTCTGTACAGTATTCTTCCATTAAAAGACAATTTTTATATGGTGTACTGGTCAAGGAGAACAGCCAGTGATCCCATAAAAAGTACATTTAATAGTGGTTAATCAGCAATATTCTGTGTATTTTTAATGGAACTATATTCATTGTGTAAGCATAAACCTAATCTCATACCTGTTACATGGTTCTCAGATTTAAAAAGGAAGCAAAGTCTTTGTGTAGGCATCATATAATTCCTGCAGCCTTCACTAGCTGTGCAACTTGTGCAAGTTCAAGTAGGATGTACAAAGTATGTCTGGAGCAATGAATGCAAGATGGACTTGTGGTACCCTTTATCCTCTGCCATCTGCATCAGTTCAGCGAAGTTTTGCCATCCTGTATCCACCATATGTACAAATCATTTTAATGGAAGGTGGAAAATCATTCTGGGGGGACATCATCATGTGCGTGTTTGTTTTTATCTCCTTTCCTTGGCATCTGCCGCTGTCTGCTGTCAAAGACAGTATCCTGCGCTAGTGTAAACCTCTGGTATGCCCTGATGTGGTTATCCTTGCTGCTCGTGTGCTTATTCCTGCCCTTTTTTAAAGTTTTTTGGTGGTTTTTGATTTGCTTTATTCCAAGGCAGCTACTTCTACTAACTTTGCAGGACAGGAACAAACATACCATCAAAACCGGATGACAGAAGTATTTAAGAGAAGATGCTGATGGTTTAGCTTTAAAAAAAAAAAAAAGGCAAAAAAAAAAAAAAGGCACTGCAGCTCTCTTCCTTGTAGTTCTCCATGAGAATACTCACCAAACAAACCTTATGGAGCTGTAAGTGATATTCCTTCTCTCAGAACTGGATCACAGCCTTTCAAAGCTCATAAGGATTTACAATAGTGCTTTGACTATGTTGGTGAGACCTCACCTCTTCTGGGCAGTTTTTGGATGACACTTGCTCCATCTCATCTTACGCTTTCTTTAAACTCTTCTTAGTGAAGTATAAATTGCTATTGCTTTTCTAGTTCATGTATTTTCTTTACTGATATCTACAGTACTTTCTTCAGTCAATCTTATCTTGCCTCTTGGGATTTCCTGCAGCCCAGGAGGTCCAACATGTCTAGTTAGAGCAGGATCTGTGCAGGCCTAGTGGGAAAGACTGATCCTTTCTGGCTTCAAATATTTTTGCATGTTCTGTAAAAATTAAAAAAATGATTGAAAATAAAATGCCCCATAGAAATGTAACAATTTTTTTGGTTCCTTATTTTTTGATTAGCAATGTGAAATCAGTGTATCTTTCTGAGGGCTATTTATGTTTCAGAGGAGCTGAGAGGGGAAGGTAACAGAAGCATGCATGTTATTTTTCAGTGCAGAGAGTCTGCATTTTTCTCCCCCCACTATATATCAGTGGATAGAGAATTCATTCATTTGGAACTTACTAAGTGGTGCCAGAAGGCAACAGAAAATAGTAGCAGTGCTAAAGGCTTAGCTGTCTGAATGATATGCAGTTTGTGCCCAGAATCTATTATAGATTGTTGGAACTTCAGGGTTTAAAAGACAGATTTTTCAGAATTTCAGAATCCAAAGTCTATGCCAGCAATGCTCTAGGGTCACTAGTTAAAATTCTAATTGTCCCTTATGGTAGAATATGCTATAGCATGCATTTGTAGTTCCTGTTCTCATAATAGAAGGTAGGAACAATTTAGTTACTCCCTGAAAATACCTGAATATTTTTTCTTGCTTTCTGTTTGAGGATTCTTGATTTCCACACAGTTATCCATTATAGGGTTTTACTGAAATATTTTATCAATTTTTTCTGACCACTCATTACCCTAAATTCAGGGGTTTGTTAGCTTCTTTTTGTTGTCTTTGCTGTTATTCCTGCTCCCCAGCTGGTTAAACACCAAAATTTTCCTTCCTGATCAGTAGTGTAAATGGAATAAGCACTGCAGACCAAACAGAGAGATCTGTGAGCCCATGTGGGTTTCAGGCTCTCACTGCAGGCCAGTACATGGCTTCAGGGGGAGTTTAAGCCAGGATGCCCATGAGAGGCACTGCAGCTCTCCCTGCTCTCCACAGAGGCAGTGGGGCCTTGGGCTGAGTAACACTGTCAGGAAAATGTAGCTGCCTGCCCTAGGATGTGGCTACTTGCAATTTTAATTGCAATAATTTCTGGTAGCTGTCTTTGAGATTTATCTTGTCTAAAAAAGTCTCTATGACCACTCATTTAAACTTTAATTTTTAACCAAGCTGTGCTGCTGTGTTGGTGTGGCCTGCTTCCAAGAACGTCAGAATTCCTGAGAAATCAGTGGGCTTTCCAGTTCTTCCCAATGAAAACGCTGTGCTTGCCTGTAATCCCATGTTGGGGGTAAGAGCACTAACTGAAATGCATATGAGAAATAGCAAGGGTCATTTTCACCTCAGAAGCCAGGGAGGGAAAGGGAGTTTAAGTGACAGGAGACTTTGGGGCTTCTGTTTCGTTGCAGTGTGAGTGGAGCCAGAGGGCAAATACTTCCCTCCTGCTCAGTCTCATTATTCTGCCCTCTGCATATCCCACCAGCCCACTGACATCCAGAGCAGAGAAGGGAAAAACACACTTCTGGGACCTAGCAGGAGAGCTGGCTGTGTCTCCCTTTTCTCCTCTATGTGTGAATCTGGTATACGCCAAATTGAAGTGCAGAATTAAAGTATTTTCTCCTTTATGTGCTTTCCATAATACCATTTCTTTGAGGATTCAAAATGCCAGAAGGGATTGCCAATGTTTCATCTGGTTAGCTCACATGCTGATTGATGACTTTGATAATATGTGTAGTTTAATGATATTTACACTGTTTGTCCAGTTAGGTATATTAAAAGAATGTTGAGAAAAGAGTAGACGTGCTAAAATCCGATGGTAACAGCTCATACATTAGCGGTGTTTTGTTGTGAACAAAGTCATTTTTCAGCCGAGTCATAAAGTAGCCTAAAAACAAGTGTGGCACTGTTTGCTTCAAATGAGGCTGTTGCCATGTGACCACCATTCATCTGACATCATTACTGACATAGCTTTCCTTGGTATGATATCTGATTAAGGCTCCCAGCCCTGGTGGAGCCAGGCTAAGTAGTCTGAGTGAGGTGGCTGAGGAAAGTTAATGTGTCAATGTTACTGCTGGGTGAGGGCCTCTGCTCAAAGTTTCCTTTGGAGAATGAGGATACAAATGGCTGATGATCTTTCTAACGGGAATCTTCCGAAAATATTTGAAGATCTGGTAGTAATTAAAGATGTGCTATGCTCCAAAGGGAGATGTAATCAGTTCAGCAAAACATAAAGATACCCCTTCTGTGTGAGGAAATGCAAATATAGAGAAGAATTAAAAAAAAATAAAATATGCTAAGAAATGAAATTAATCACACATTTGCAGAAACCAACTAATTAAATATCTGTGTAGCATGGGAATATATTTCTGGTTTGTACATGTAAATAAACAATCAGCCTTTTTTAGGTCTGAATTTCTCTTTTATTAAAAAAAATAAGGCTTGAGATATCTTGTTATGTTAAGAAAAGACAGTTTTCAACAGGTACAGTGAAAAATAATTTACAATGTCCATCTGAGATGGGATAAATTCCACTATTTCTACTTTGGCTTTTGAAATCCACAGAGATTACCTCTGCATGTAGTAATTTGGAAAACATACTGACTTGCCTGCTGTTTTTTGAAAGCATATGGACTAGCCTGAAAAAATATCGTCATTTTCTTCATGATGGAATGAATGGAATGAAGGAATAATTTTTTTTTGGTAATTCCATTTCTTAAGTCTGTTGTTAATCTGTGCCCCAATTTTGGTTTTGAATAAGGGAACTTCTGCTAATATTCTTCAATTTTTCCTTTTAAAATTAGAATATGGTAGGTTTTTTCTTTGCATAGATGCCTTAATGCTTGATATATTTATTATACTTTGAAGTGCTACGGCACTAAGACCCATCTGAGACTGTTATGGGACTCAGATCCATAACGAACATCTCCAGATTGCTTGAAGTATTACCTTCTCATATCTGATGCTCAAGTGATTTGGGAATATTTACATTGTCAGGGAAGCATAAACCAAATAAGTTTTAGTGGGAAGTATGATTCTCAGTGCATAGATTGTCTTGGGAAAAGGATTTAGGCCAAAAAGAGAATTAGGGATTTGATATTGGATAGAGACAACAATCCTCAAAGAGTAGGTTACATATAGTTTAAACAAGCACTTTTAGGTCATGGAAATCTTTAATTCCGATGCTAAATGACAGTCTGACCCAGAGTATCTGGGCACTGACTCTGTTTAGGTGACCAAAATTCAGCAGTTCTGGAGATGCACTGCATTTGCATGGCACTTTTTCTTAAAAACACAGTTGTTGGCACCACCAGGTGATACAGGCCATTGCAAATTCAAAGAGGAAAAAAATCAAAGGATATGGCTTCCTGTGAAATTTTTCAGATGAGTCTTGTTTTTTCTTGTACAAATATACTTGAAGAAAAATAGAGCCTGTTTCAAAGAAATACTGAAATATTCTTGCTATGGGTTACTCACACACATTCAAAACCTTTAATAGTCTAAATTCTGTATCATTTGGCATGTGGCCAGCCAATAGGAAATTCTAAGATTTCATAGGGGATTAAAGTGGTGCAATTTGAACATTAATTCTCCAATAAAACCAATGAAATTAATGGACAGACTTGCAGTTTATTTTTGCAAGAACAATGTAGTAGAGTCTGCTCTATCTTCATATAGTTTGCAAAAACTTAATAAAAGATATTTGTTTCTACTCAAAGGAATAATGATACAATCATTTTGAAATTGTTAGAAAAATGCTGGCTATTAATCTACGACAGCCTTTTAAATAACTGGTCACATACATTTAATTTTTTTTTCCTTCAATTAGAAAAGGTTGTAATGTGATAGAACCATTTGACATTAGACTCAGCAACACATTACTTAGATGAAATCACACTTAAGAGCACTGCAGACTGGATCTGAGTAGCTCAGCTGATAAGGCACTGGTTTGTCATCTACTAGACAACAGTTCAAGACTTCTCTGATTTCTTAAGTCAAATTAATTTAGTTATGTCAGCTATGCTGCCATAAGATGATAATCCAAGCTGCAGGGATGCCAGGCATACTATTACCTTCTTTGGCTAGATTGAAACTGTGTCAGAAACACTGGGGGTAGCTAGAATTCATTGCAGGTGTGGTGAGAAAAAATGGAACACATGAATTTCAATAATTCTAACATAACTGCCAATATACAATTGCTCCTTTGATTCAACTGGACTATGTTTTTTTTTTATTTCCTGTACGCGCCAGAGTGAAACATGTCAAACCCACCTGAACTTTGGTTGGACCTAGGATCTATCTATTAAGTTTACTTAAAATAAACCCTCAACAATCTCACTGGAATGCCTGTGTTGCTGCCTTCTCTATGCAGGGCTCTAGCATGCATTATTATCATGACTCAGCGGAGGAATTGGTAACTCTGTGTGTTTCTATGCTCAGCCAACATGCTGCAAACCATTTCTCTGAAGTCACGCAGTCTCCACTGAAAACCCCTCACTTCTAGGGTGCCTATTTCCTCCATGAATTTCCACTGTGACAGTAAATCTTTACAGGAGAGATACGAGGATAACAGAGCCTAAATGCTTACAGAGAAAACACAAGCATTCTTGGGCAAAAGTGACTCACTCAGTGAGAGATAAAGGGGCTGGAATTTTCCTAAGGAAATGTCTTATTAACTTATGTTCTATGTCTGTATCTCTGTCAGAAAAAAACCTGTCATTCCCTCTTACTTCTTCAATAACTTCCACAGCCAAAATTTTGTAGAGGGAGAAAAGATGAAAATACCCCCCCCGCCCCGTTTTGTCAAAATATGTGGCTGGGTAGGGAGACAAAGTATTTTATCAGTTCCACTGACAAAAAAAGTCAACTCAGCATGAACCTTCAGAATATCCACTTAGCAAAGTATTGCTATGAAGATTCTGCAACATATATACCCACTGTACTTCTAGCACTGTGCATAGATTTCCATCCCAAAGTAAATGTCTATGAGAGAGCATGTTGACAGCATAAAAGAAGAATGAAATAATTCTGATACTGCAATACTGCCCAAATTTATGGAACATTGCAGAAATCTGGAAACACTGACACCATTCAGTAATCTTAAATCTGAAACTAGTGATGCTAAAATAACATCCCTCTCTATTTTAATGCCAAGAGAAGGTATTTAAACTTGTTGTAAAAGATTAGGATATCAGAGACAGAAGGAGAGGTGCAAATAAAAGTTTGGAAGTACTGTTGACTGTAGAGATTCTATCAGTTTAGTGTAATTCAACCAAGGCAACTGATAGCTCAGCTTGAAGATAACTGCTCTCCTGAAAGTGTGCCACTGTCATGCTATTTCCAGGAGTCCTTGTTTGCTGTGGAGGTATGTAATTGGATTTCTAATTCACTATTAATAAATATCCTTTACATTAGTCTTTTCATGCAACTTCTATGTCCATATCTCAATTATAAGATTACTGAGCTGGTAGCATATCTTCAGCTTTTGCAACAGCTTCAGTGATGATCAAATTTCTCAGGAATGATTGTCCACAATTCTTCAGAGCTTGTAAAACTTTTACATTTATCATGGAGCAAATAATCTGGTAAGCAGCCAAGCCTTCATTTTCCATCAAAGAATACTAAAAAGAATCCAATTCCTGGAATCTGATGCAAATGTGTTTTCCGTGAACTGCTGTGTATCCATGCACAGTTTAGAATACTACTTCAGAGAAGTTATTTAATGAGTAAAATATTGTTGTTTCTCCCCCTCCCTCCACTAGAATTCTACATATCAAGTTTTCCAAGACACATATGCTCTTTTTAATGACTGGAAATACTTTCCTAGTGATTAAATTCTGCTTGGCTCTAGTAGACTCTTCCAGGACTTTTATAAGCCAACATAATGTATGCATCTGATGATAGGCTATAAACATTCATTTTTAGGTCACTAAAAGCAGTGCTTGAAAGAGTTGTCCATAACCATCTTTGCTTAACAGCTTGTGTGATAATCATTCCTAAAATTATATCTTGTGACTCAATAAAGACATTTGGCAGTGCATAAGTGCTGTCTAGTTGTCCAAGATGTCCAGCTACTTGGAACTGTGGTGTCTAAATTTTTCAGTTGCATTTCCACAATACTTCTGAGTCATGAAGGGTATTTTTTGCCTTGAAGTTCAGTAGGTTGCTTGAACTCAAGATGCAACTTCTTGAAGATTTGAAAAGCAAAAATCAACTATGTAATGTGAAGGTAGTGTTTTCATGGTGGTAGGGATTTTTGGTTTCTATACTTTTCAATAACTTCCAGACAGAAAAATGGGTAACTTTTTAGTGCGAAGCAGAAGGCAAGTGTCTGGCACTTTACATCTCAGAAACTTCAGGAGATAACTGGTATCTCTACATGCAGGTGATTGGATAAAGATCAGCTTGGTCAAAGACAAACAACGATGAGGACAAGGTACCATCTCCAGTGCAACTTCTGTGGTGAGGCAATCTGATTTATTTTCTCAATCATACAATTGTTCATTAGCGTGTGAAGTTATCAACTCTGCTCCATGCAGGACATGGAATGTGGTGCTGCTCCTGTCAGCATCTTCTTGCTCTTTTGTCTCTCACTTCACAGTAAGTACTGAAAAGTTGGTTGCTGCTGCAAAATTAGGCTTCATACACAGACTGGCAGAATAAAAAATACGTAAAATTTTACATATTCATCTCTGTAGGGATTATGAGAACTTTTCAGGACTTCAGGAGACAGGGATGACACAGGAGCTGTGCATTTATTCTGCAGCCTGAGAAGCCAACTTTGCCCAGGTTCCTTGCCATTCACTATTGTTCACATCTCTGTGCTTGGTGTGTGCCCTTCACCAGCTCTTCCTTTCAGTAACTCCTGCATGTAGGCCAAGAATCCTGTGGATTAATGACAGCCCAGTTTCCATCTTTTACAGAAGTAGGATGTTCATCTCCTCAATTTTTTTTTCTGGTGGCCAAGTTGCTTTCTCTTCTGGCCTCTTGACTCTGGATCCCTTTACTTATAAAATTTTTCCTGTTTTCCATTGAGTCTTCCTGCTCTGTTCTCTGGGTTCTTGCATTTTTTCCATGTTTCCAAATCCAGTTTTTCATTGCTTCCTCTTTACCCCACATCCGCTGTTGCTTTGTTGCCTGCTGTTTCTGTCTTCCTGTATTGAAGCTTTTGTTTCTTCCCACAGGCTGCTCTGGAAAACTCCTTTTATTTTTTTGGTAGACTCTCAGCCATTATCTGCTCACACATAATATTAATTTGCTGCCTTTGAGGTACGCAGGCAGTAGAAAGTAGCAATAGTAGAATTAAGCAGTCTGGAGAGCATGGCTGTTCACCAAGCAAGGTTTTTCTTGTGTTTTAAATTGCATGAAAATCAAAGCATCCCTGTCTATGGGTTTCTGGAACACTTTGGCACTTATCAGCTGAGCCACTCCCTGACTGTCATCTTATAAAAAGAGCAGCTTGGGCTGGTGTTGGATTTTGCTTTACCATGCCACTCAGAAGGCATGATCAGGGAGAGAGAGAAAAAATATTTAACTGCTATGGAAGTTTTGTGGAAGTTTCTTGAATGTTGTATAATTTTCTTATATGATCAGTGGAAGGTTTTTTTTGCAGTCTTTTACTGATATGCACAGACTCCATTAAAATATGCAGTTTCTCAAACTCAAAATGAAATGAAAGAATGGTTCATAGTCACTTACTGGAATTTCAAAGTTCTTTAAATTTGAAAGGAAGGAACCATGCAAGTAAAGGTTTAAAAAAACTCATCAAAAAGCCCAAAGTGAAAATCTGAGCTAACATTTGGTTTCAACATTACTACTTGTAGTTCTTTGGAATATGTTGGCATTGTATTATGGTTTCTCCATATTTCAGATTCTGCACAGATCATCTCAAACTCTACTTCATTGTACAACAGTTTAAATCTGGCTGACACCTTGAATCTCAAAACCAAATAAAGTAGATCTAGACAATATTCAGAGATTATTGTCCTGAAGCGGGGACAGAATTGTATCAGAGCAAAGAAAGACCTGCTTTGAAAAAAAAAAAGAAAGCATTTTGGGAGAGAAATAGAATGGGGAAATCAGGGAATCAGAACATGAAAGAGACCAATAAATGAGACTAGCATGGAGAAGTTAAAGACATTAATTGTTTGTTATTTCTCTGAATATTGCAACTAGGGATCATCAAAACAATCAGAGAAGATGTTCTTAGTGCAGATGGATAGATCACTGAGAACTGATCTATCCATCTGCATGTAACAAACAAGAATGTAACAATTGCCAAAAATGTTTGTGGTTGGTGCAGAAGTTTGACATACTAATGAAGCAACTATTTGGTGTTACTATACATATAGAAATAATTTCTTAGCTAATCCCTAAATTAAAAAAAATAAAATAGCAGATTCTGAATTTATCTTCTGAATTTATCTTCATTTTCAGAGGATTTTAAGCTGTCCCACTCTTGGGAGCCAAGTGTCCTATATGGATTATAAATAGTGTATGTAGTACTATTTTCTTGCAATTGCTCACTCCACAGAATTGTCTGACAGGTGATTTTTTCTTGTTCTAACAACGGTATATCTACTTTCCAATTAAAAAAAAAATATTTTATTGCAAATATTGCAATGTGGAAGCTGAAGGCAAGAAAAAAAAGGGGAACAAGAGCACTATAGTTTGTACATGTTTATTATTATGCTTGAATTGATACTTCAAAAAATCTTGTTTTCTACTGGCTGTCCTTTCTTGGCTGTCATATTTTCACAGCCTAGTTGAAATTTTCCATTTTATTGGCTCTTTTGAATGACAGATATTTAACATCCATTGCCAAAGTGATGTATTTAAGAACTTTTTGAATAGAAGCAAAAATGTGACCATGCCCCAGAAATGCAGAATACAGTTTGTGAGTAAAAGCCCAAGTTGAGAAATCTACAGATACAGCTGCGGGGAGGGTATTTCCTGTTCTAGTTCTCAAGACAGATTTGGCAAGACACAACAGTGGTAAGGAAAATAGATTGCAGGCTTTTAATCTCTACAAGCTCTCGAAGAACTCAATCACTCAGAAAAATTGGCCCTAGAACTCAGTGTGTATTATTATCTATTTTACTGCTCTGTTCCATTTTGTTTTAATGAGTCCTGTTAGACAACATGAAGTCTGGTAGCAATGTTGGATTTCTTTTGAAGCAAGTTTAATTTTCATCTTGATCTTTTACATTTTTCCTGCTCTTGGCTTTAGAATATTTAGCCAAAATCTTTTTTTATGTGTCCACTTTCTTAACAGATTTTTTAAGATGTGGAGAAAATTGAGAAGAAAGCTACTAGAAAAAGTAATTAACAGAGCATAATATAGAAAGGTATACTGGAATCAAGGGAGATACCTTTCCTAACCTATCACATTTAATACTCATATAGGTAACAAACCCATGTACTAAAAGACATATATGTACAGGCATTTAACCAATTAGCCATTCTTAATTTGGTTTTTTAAAAGCAAGCTAACATAGAACAAAGAAACCAAATGAGCTCAATACAGCTTTATTTCTTGCAATGCTTTTCCTTATGCCTGGGAAAGACAAAAAAAAAAAAAATAGGCCTTGTGTCCTTTCCTCTCTTGCAAAATATTTTGAATTTTTTGAATTTGGGTCGACATGGACTTGGAATTTGGGTGCCAGCTCAAACTTTTGTTAACTGTAGACCCTGTTACTAATCTGTCCTGTGTAATTTGTCACAATCCTGAACTAGGTCTGTGTGTAGATTAGAAAAATGAAGCTGGCAGAGATTTAGGTCAAGGGATGGCAAGAAGCACTTGTAATTGTCTCCAGTGATCACAATTAATGCTCAGAACAGCACTGAGAAGAAATTTGCAGTGGCAAGGCCAGCAGGCCCTCACGGGGTGAACAAAGTCTCAAAATGCCTGTAAGTTTTGGGAGGCAAAGGTCGTAGGAACAATATTGGGCCACTCCAAGCCTATGTCATAAACTGTCAATAAAGAGCTCTTGTGCAGGGCAGGCCTCATGTGTTCTCTGCCCTTGTTTGTTTTTCCCCAGCACCCCATCAATTCACAGTGCAGGGTTAATAAAAATTCACGCAAGTCTCAAGGTGTTTCTTTTAAACTTCTTTGGAGGTTGTGTAGATGGACAATAACACACATCTGACTTCATGCTCAGACCTCTAGTGGTCCATGCTCTTTTTGCAGTGCTTTTTAGCACACATTGCACTTATCTGGCATGATTAAACTGTAGGGATGCATTTTTTGATTAAGTTTATCTGGACCAAAAGTTTGCCTGTAACATAAATCATAGGAATCTGTCACAAGAAGAAGACCTGAATCATCCTGGCCACACTGCCAGAATATCTAATCAAATTTATCACTGCATGACACAGACTCAACCCCAGGTCTGGCAGAAGAGGAGATGGAGCTCTTCTCTCTGATCTTCCTGGACCTCAATTCATTTTTATTCAACTTTTTAAAAAGATATCTATGACCTATAATCTCATTTTGTCTTCTTAAACATCTTTTGTCTGTCTTCAGATTCCATAACGTTTCACAAAATTATGTTTGGGTTGAAAATTCATATTAATAGCAAGGTTGAAATAAGAAAAGACTAATACCTTGGAATCACAGCAGCTATTAATCAAGTTTAATTTCCATCAGGTCTCCCTAAAAGATAGCTGATTTACTTACACGGCAATGCACAGTGAAGGAATATCATATGGAAAACAGCAGAAAGAGACAATTATTTTAGCAGGTGCACACTGATTTGTAGTTGAGCTAATTTCCAACATAATGGGATAAGTTCCCATGTTTTGTTTGGTTTTTTGTCATAACAGTCTGGAAAAAGATACGCTTTTACAGGTCAGTTTTACCATGAGTTTCTGTGACCATAAAAAAATGTTGTACATAAATGACAGAAAGCCAGATTGATGCTGTTCAAATGTGGCTGGATTTTGCAACCCACTGCTTTAAGATACAGATAGAGCAACTGAAAATTATTTGATCAGTTGTCTGTCATCTCCAAAGGCTCTGTGATGTTTTATCTCCAGTTCTAGTAATTTAAAAGGTCAAATGATTATTTTAAAGAAAAAGCAGCTAAAGCGGAGTGTCAGGAAGTGAGATAAAGAAAATCCTTTTATGTTTGAAAATATAGCCTTATCTTAAAATTCACTTTTCATGTAAAAAATAAGGCCAGCTGTGAAAAGAACAAACAATATTTTATTTTGTAAAGGAAGCAAATACAATTGGTGCATTTTTTCCAGTAGGATACCAGCATGTTTTTTTCTACAACTGTCAGTCCTGCACCTATCATAACAACTATGGGTTTATATGTATATATTTACTTCTTTTAAAATTTAATTATTTTTCCCTATTGAACATAATCCCAAACCTCTCATCCTGACTAATCAGGAATTACCACAGTAGCACAAAGATTGACTGAAATAACCAACAAACCACTTTGATACGTTCATGGTCTGGAATTTATCATAAATTTGAAATACACACCTGGTCAACCAAAAAGTTAAATACATGTTTACAAATTTTTTATCTTATATTTATTGTAATTAAGCTATCTTAAAGCCTCTCTTAATGTAATTTAGTTAACTATATTAACAAAATCTTATAGAATATTTTTTTTATTTATTCAGGGTATTTATTGGCTGCAGAGCTGTTCTTGGATGTTCCTGTGTACTAATTGCTGAAACCTCCTCTTCACCTTCTTATGCTCTTCATTTCACAGAACTTCTGCAAGAGAGGAATTGGAGTCCTGGTGGAGTGACCAGAAGTGTGACATTCAGGAAAGGAAAAGGTATTTCTAGTAATCACCTTTAAAAAGCTTGAGGAGATCTACCTAGGCTGCTCCACAGAAGTCTGCTTTTAGTATAAAGAATACGTGAAAAATGTAAGCCAGTTAACTTGCCAACAGAACCCCTAAAAACACCTTGCTAGATGAGGACTGACCAATAGGACTCATCTCTGATGTACCTCAAGCCTACATGGCACCTTACTTGCTTTTAACATATATCCTCATCTGAGAGCAAGGTGGTTCTTGGAATTTTGATGTCTATTCTAACAGCCCTTCAGTCTTTTCTTTTTCCCCCATGCAATTAGTGGCAGGATGAGAGGATATAGCCTCAAGCTGCACCAGAGGAGGTTCAGGTTGGACACCAAGTAGAATTTCTTCATGGAAAGGGTTGTTAAACATTGGAACAAGCTTTTCAGGGAGGCGGTAGAGGCACCATCCCTGGAAAAGTTCAAGAAATGACTGAAAATTACACTGAGTGCCATGGTCTAGTTTACAGGGTGGTGATCAGTCAGAGGCTGGACTCAATGATCTCAGAGGTCTTTTTCAACCTGTATAATTCTGTGATTCCATCATATTTCACACTTTTTTCAGCATTTATGTACTGAATAATAAAATATATAATTTTATATATATTTTATATATATATAACATATATAATCTGTCTGATGAGAAGAGTCTACAGAGTTCTTGTTCATCGATCTATATACAGTCTGAAAGGAGGTAGCACTGAGAACTTTGAGAAGCAAAACAAAGGTTTTCCAACAATATGTGTTCATGTCCTACTGTAAAGTTATTAATGTAGTCAATTCCTATTTGCACATTTATGTTGTTTACAGATGGTTTTCTTCTAATGACCTTATATCAGTAGAAATCATTGTATTTTTACATATCCCTATCAATCCAATGATTCTATGTTTGCAGTTTAATTGCTCTATTCTACAAAAATATTCTGGAAATATTTGGTTGCATATCACAATAAGTAATTCTATGAATTAGAATGTTTTTATGTGAAATTCTCACATATTTTTAACAAATATATCTTCCATCAGACAGATGTTTCTTTATTTATACAAGAAAAATATTTCACAGGAAAAATGCTGGACTTTTAAAAGAAGTTACTGAATGACTAATGATGAAGCAATATTATCAGACATTATCACCACAGAATTATAAATAATCAATAAATTGAGAGAATTATTTTGAGTAATTTCATTGACTTGAGAAGAATTTTTTATTAACCTTGATAGAAAATTCCATCACCAATTTTTGCCCCTCTGGAGGAATATTTTCAGATGAAGAAATAAGCCATGCCTCTTTAATAAATTGTCCATTACTAATTATTCCCTCAAATCCAGTCATCAAGTCAAACTCTTATTATTGCCTGCCAAGATCTTGAAAATGCTTAACATGTGAAGGGGAACAATTGTGTTTATTAGCATCCAACCTTTCAAACTGCCCAAGTCTATCAAATACTTTTTTTCTTCACATTTTAGGTTAGTTAGTTTTCTACAGCAGAAAAGTGAGGAATTTTATTAAATTCCCCCAAATTAAAAATATAATGCTCTCTCACAATGAAATGAAAAAGTGACTTTTGAACCACTGGTATTGGTAACAATATCCTATTTCTCCCATCAAAACACAAAAGGAAAGTTAAAGCCTTACTTCTATACAGAGTTTTTGCTTTTGCATTAGATATACTTTGTAAGATGCATAGCTAAAAGTTTCCTCTTTTTATTCAAAAGAGTGGGAAATTTTCCACCTAGGTTAAATGGAATGTAATATGGTTCACAAGGTTTTAAACTAGGGACTAGGAAAATAATTTGGCTAAAATAAAACTGACCTGAAGCCTTATGCAAGACTTAAACAAAACTTTGTAGTTTGCAAAAATCTGACTTAAAATAATCTGCAAATTTAAAAAGTCATCATGGCAGGGAAATAATACAATTTTTTGTCTATTCTATAAGACCTATACTCTTATTTTGGGGATCTTGATTTGGTTCAGATAATCATCAAGGCTTTTGGATGTTAATTTAATTGAACCTCTAAACTTTTTGAGTTTGCCCATCTCCAATTTAAAAATCCTCTCTGGGAAAGTTATCCAGATGTAAATTCTACAAAAGCACACCTGGCAAAACAACATCTGCCTGACAATGACTTAGTGAGCCTCAGTAAAGGCTGACATATGTGCATGTGCAATTGGACCTTATACCAACAAAGTGTTTTACATATTAGTGTACACTAGGGAGTCCTGAATCCTGACAGAAAAATATGATGGCTTTTACACTTTAAATTACAGTGAAGCTGTATCCACAGATGGTGCAGGTACAACATGTGCTCTTATACAGCTGGCAGGTAAGGGGAGGTCATTTCCCCAACAGCCTCTTTCTGATTTCTAGTGTTTGCTACGATGCAGTTGCAATTTGAGATCAGCATTCTGAGTGGAGTTAGTTCCAGCTGCTGATATAATGCTGCCTGAAGGCTCCAGTACCAATGAAGAGGCTTCAGTTGATGCTTACAGATGACAAAATATCGTTCCCTCTCCTTTATTTCAGAGATCTCCCATCTCTTTCATGGGGTATGTGGGGTGCAGTTTGTTGTGGTTTGGTCAGACACAGGCCTTGAGCAAGTTAGCAGAGCTTCTTTGAGATTAGTCAGCTGGAGAACTCACAGAGCCATTCCTATGTGCCAAATGGCCATGCTTTGAAGATAGGGAAAGTAAATCTTATGCGGTCAGGTTCTTGCAAACTAACAAAGGAGCTTTAATTCTGAAGGAAAAAGGAGACTGATACATAGTCTGTTCTCTTATGCTGACCTTTGTCTTAAAACTATAACAAAAATTCCAGTAAATATTTATGCTTGGCCAAATTCTGAGAACAGGACATGGCCCAGCTGACCACCAGCATCTGAGTGTGGAACAGAAGGACTCTTATGTTCACCAGACAGAGCAGCAGTGCTTCACTTGCTTCAGAGCTGCAGACACCCTCTAAGGCAGGATTTATTAATTTTTTCCAATGAAAAATGCAGGGGATTCCTCTGGATACCCAGGCTGACTCATAGTCCTTCTCCTTCTCAACCTGCCCGACACTTTATGCTTTTGTGAGAGTTGTGCATTATAGAGTTCAGTTTTAGAAGACCAGACCAGTACTGCTTTCAGAAGGGCAGGCCTGAACTTTTGTCAAGGTATCTTCAGAGGATAAATGGGCTGAGATAAAAGTTGTCTATGGGAGCCAGGAAAATCCTCTGCCCACTTCTAGTAGGCCCAATCTAGGCCCAGAGTGCACTCATCCATTTTTAAAGTAACCCTTTCCTGCCTCTTGTTTTGGCATCTGCAGCTCATGGAAATGTTCTTTCATTTCCAGACAGCAAGGAGTGGCTGTACCATAGCATAGGATTAACCAGGAAAAGCTCCACAAGCATAGTTGTATGACCTAGTGACTAGGAAAAAATGACCCAGAAGTGTAAGTTTGCAGAATCTACAGTAGAAGGACACTAGGTTCTGCTGGAAAAATATGATGAAAATCACTCCCCTGGTCCAAGCTGGTGATTTATATGTTGTCTTTAATCTCTTTTACTTGGGCATTAATCTGTTCATGTTCAAAGCCTACACGATACAGCTGCCTCTTCCAAACCATTTCCAACCATTTCCTTGTGTCTCAGCACCATGCTACCTCTCAGCTCGCTTCTGTGCTATAGACTTTTCCAAAAGCTTGTGTTGGTCAGGTGTAGGCTAACATGTGACTCACATTTGGGCAATGGTGTCAGCAGACATAAGGGCTGTCAAGGTGTAAAGCTGTCTCCTTAACAAAGGCACTGCTTCTAATAGTGCGCATCACACTCATCCCCCTCTTTGCTGTGTTCATGGATGCATTCTTTTTAGGTGTTGAAAATTCTGAAATCAAATTTCTTTTCCTGGAAAGGGGTATAAGTAGTGAGTAGATGCAGGTTAGACTACATCTGCATCTGGAATCAAATAGCCTTTTGGGACCTGACCTTAGAGACCAAGGCCAAATCTTTTAATGAGAATTTAGGCAGTGTCTTATAGCAACACAACTGACTTGTTGGGAGGTTTGTATAACACCTACCAAAGTAAATTTCCTTCAAGTTGTGGCATTTATACACTTCAGCAGCACACCTTTTATACTTTTTTTCTTTGAATGGGTAATCAATTCTTTTTTTTTTACTAATAGAACAAAAGTTCTGTAAATAATTAGATTTTTATAGGTATTAGAAATAACTGAATAACTTCAGAATAAAATCCCAATGTCAAAGATCAAATATAAATTTGACAGAAGCCTAGACAAAGGAGCCAGCCAAAAGTGAAGCTTCTCCATTTTAGCAGAAAACTCCAAATCTGACTGAATAGACTGAATATAGACTGAAACATTAGTCTCTTCTTTCATGAATAATGAAGATTTCAATGATTGTCAACACAGTCTCTGAGAAAATCTAATAATTGTCAAATCACCTGCTTAAGTGAGATAATGAAAAGCAGTAAATATTGAGGAGAAGGTAAGGCTAATAAAATGAAATTGATCATGTAATTCACTGGCTTTATCTTGAATTTGTTCAACCCAGAGAAAGAAAAAGTAGAGAGTGAGAATTTCAGATGTAGACTAGAAATCCTGAGTTTCTATACTGCAGCAGGGCAGGACAGTGTGTCCTAAGGTGGCTGAAAAGCACAGGGAAGTTGGATAGAGCGACTGCGGAACACAGGGGGAAAGGTTACCAGAGACCTCAGCAAAGGACATTTGCCCAGCAGTAAATACCTCAGTATTTTGGGCACGTGTGTTAATGATAGTAAGGACAGCATGCTTACAAATATAGGTGGATGGAGCTATCAGTTCCTTTCTCACCTGTGATTGTAGCAGAAGCCAGTGCTGAACAAGGCAGAAAGCAGTATCTTGTAGCATTAGTACTGCTGGGGCTACAGAGGTTTGGTCCCACTGGTCACTGGCACAACTACCAGCACATGGGCTGAAATACTGCTGGCTCTGGTGGTCCCAGCACTTCTTGTTGAATGGGATCAGAAGAATTTGTGAAGGACTGAGAAGCTGCTGTGTTTTTTCCAAGCTTGGAGGAAGCCAGATGACGCATGCTGTGATTGCCCGTGAGACTGGAGAATGAGAAACCTGTATTGGCTGGACAGGATGGTGTCAATTAAGCATGTGGGAAGGTATTGTGCTCAACTATGCATTTAAATTTAAATACTTGAACATCAGTACAACATTTTGAAGAATGGATACTAGTAAATGTAGTCTCCAGAATGTTCTAATTAAAGTTATTTTAAATAGGACTTGCAAAGTTTATATTTGAAAATGTTTCCTGTGTTGACTGCAAGATCTTTTTTCAGAGATTTCCTTATGGTAAACTTGAGGTTTAATCCTGTATTTTACCTTTTGAAATACTGTAAAACAATGGATCCCCAGGTTCTTTTTCATCAAGAAATTGAAGTGAGGTGCAGAAAAAAAGAGCTGTAATAATAATGCATAATATAATCTCATGACTCCTCCACCATTTCTGTCATACCACAAATATTTCCGGACACTGTCACAGCATCTGAGGAACCATATTCCAGCTGTTCTCAGACTTTCCCATTTCTGGAAGCCTGCCCCTCCTTCAGCTCCAACCACAAATGTCCACACAATAGAAATCCAGTCATTCTCCAAGAGGTCAGTCAAAGACTAACTAAAGATTACCCCCGAATGTCTCTGTTATGTTTTCACTCCCATCTAAGGACCTTTAGAATCACAAAGTCAGGCATGAACTCATTATCTCAAAGCAACACACCAACATTTTTGTGAATTTACCCTGATAGAATTGTGTGTTAAAGTCTTTCCCAAAGTTACTAAGGTCTTTAGCTCAGGCATGTCCAAACTGAAAATCAGGATGTCAAAAAAAATGCAAAATAAAAAAAAATTAGTAAGTCACAAACCCCCCAAAATAAAGGAATTAACTGGTTTTCTGTTCTCTTTAAAACTGAGGCAACTTGCTTGATGACAATCAGCAGTCTTGTCACTTTCAGATGTCACCAGCTATCTTTTGCTGCTACTTTACTTCAGATTTGAAGTTCCATTTGCTCTTTGCTGTTTTTTGGTTGAAAACACCCTTCGCACCATGATGTCTAAATACTTGGGAAAGCATTTTCAAAAGACCCAAAAATGTATGTGGGGTGCTTCAGATTTTGTTTAAAAAGAAAGAAAAAGGAATAACCCTTCAGAGTCCTGTTGAAAATTTGTACATCTGTATATATTTGATTCCTAATGTCTTTAACCTCAACATAAGTATATTGAACTCCACTGGATCCTAATTTCCAATAACTTTTAGTAAGTTAATATCCTAGTTTATTTTTACAATATTACATGTTAAGCTTTATGTTTATCACTAGAACACGTGCTATGTTGCTCAAATATGTACATGTAGAATGCTTATGTGTGTACCCACAAATTAAAAAAAAAATTGATAAAAAATTAAACTGCTAAACCCAAACTGCATTCAAATAAATAACTTTACCTCCTAGTCTACCCTAGTCTATTTTTCTTCAGTTGATTTTTAATGGTAAGAAATCTGCTTTTACTGCAGGATTTATAAAAATTTTGCTACAGAACTTAGCTAATTAATACAAAATATAAAAAAACCCTAATGCAACCCAAACCAAAACCCCCAAACTGGTTCCTGGAAACATTAATGTGCACTTGTTACAACAATTTAGACTCATCTGCAGCAGGGAGCATTTTAACTTTTACATCTCACATCTGGACTATGCCTTTGAAGAAACAGTCTACATTTTCTTGTTTTCTAAACTTATGGTTCAAGCAGTTTTGATTCTTATCCATGTAAATTGCTTTTCTGTTTCTGTTCAGAAGGATGACTATTATCCATCTGAAAAGAATATATTTTATAAACTGGTAAGCCCATCATTATATGCTATTGGATAAAATAGACGGATTGTCACAATGGTTTAAAGCAAATTATTATAATTATCATTGTTATATAAAGATAAAAGCTAGGTAGATTTCATTATGGAAGGCACAGCAAATTAATCCATTTCTCCATTATCATGTTACTGAGAAGCACACTAAATGCTTATTAGGAAGTGTTATTCTCATCCCTAAACCTAAAAGACAAGAATAGAACCAAAACGGGATACTGATAAGGGGAATTATTTTCCTATGCAATTAGCAGTGTTATTCCATTTTGCAAGATGACTCT
The DNA here is from genome assembly GCF_028769735.1 of Zonotrichia leucophrys gambelii. Classification (NCBI taxonomy): domain Eukaryota; kingdom Metazoa; phylum Chordata; class Aves; order Passeriformes; family Passerellidae; genus Zonotrichia; species Zonotrichia leucophrys. The sequence continues at coordinate 17,559,080 of NC_088173.1, read as the reverse complement.
GTAGCCAGGAGTTCATGAAGAGTTTTTTTCCCTAAGAGATTTTTTGGCCATAGAAAACCTCCTGTGTAGTTAGGGCTAAAATGACAAGAGATTCGCAGCTCTTTGTCTGCTGGTCTTTAGCTCATTTCTGAAAATAAGGTAGATTTAAAAATCCCTTTTCTTCTAGATGCCTTTCTCTACAGCAGGCTTTTTACATCAAATTTTTCCTCTTTCTTCCAAACATAAATACTGACCTTTAAAAGGAAAGTATTTCTAAACTAGCTAATCTAGGGGAGAGAGGTTCAACATGACAAGCTCCTTACAATATGATCAATAGCTTGGTGTAGAAAAAGGGAACACTACATAAGCAAAGTGTAGGATAAGGAGTAATATTACTGGGAGGATTACTTTAATTATAATGATATTTAGAGATTTCATTTTGCTGCTTTTTGGGCCAAAAATTAATCTTTGTCCAAAGAGCTTGACAAATGATACTGGGGTGATGAACAGACAAGCAGATATGTGAGTAATTATGGTTGCTTGCAGAAGGTGCTTTGAGTTTTTATTTGCTGTGGCAGTGTTTTTCTTTGTTTCCATGACAACAAAAAAGAAGACAGTATCTAAAAAATTGCTTTAAAATTGTTTCATTGTTTTTCCTTAACTTGTACTAAATAGTCAGTGAAGGAGAATAATGGTTATTTTCCACATGGATAATCCAGGGTTAGTAAAGGTATAGGAATACTGGCCTATTGTTCATTCATTTCAAATAAATTAACTTTTTGTATAACTCCTTATTTATTTTCATGTCTCAACTGTTTGTTACATTTAACTGCTAAAATGAAATCAGTACAAGGTGTTTGTGACAAAGTGCATTTGGCAGTGTCTCAATAATACCTATCTAGAGAGGGATGAACACAGGTCCAGTCTGAATAGGTTCATGCCTGAGTTGCACAAAGGATGAGCTGAATCATACAGCACTAATAGGGAAAGAACTCTCTTAATAATAAGTCTGGGAAAGCAGTGCCTAATTTATATAAAAATAAATGGAAGTGGGATATTAGTGATAGTGAGCTGTGTTGAAATCTCTCCTCACAAATCCATATCACCTTGGTAGCATGTAAGCCAGCCCATTTGCTCCAGCCCACACTGAAGTCTTTGCAGTATGAGAGCTTCCTGATTTGTCTCCCAGGTTAGCCCTTATAAAAGACAGCTCCTGTGAGTTCATAAAATCCTTGGGATGTGGGGCTTTAAAACCATTGCCAAAGTTGTGTTTGGGTCAGTCAAAATAAGGAAACTGCTCCAAGCCCACTCTTGTGGACTGGGAAAATTGCCACACTGCTGATGGTAGGTGGACTGTCTTGAAAGAAGACATAGAATGCAGAATCATGTGTTGCTTTCATCAGCAAGCAACCTTTGATGCATATTTCTCCTACATCCAGCCCTTAGGTAACAGATAATTGTAGAATGTATTTAATTTTGGACACATTCCATATTTACTTGCAATAACTGCCCTGTGAGACTCATTAATGCTTTAAAGCTTCCTATTAAATAGAAACCTCACAGTACTTTCTTTCTAATAAAATAAACTGAAAGGTGAAAATATTTTCTGTTTGTTTTTTAATAATGAATGTGTGTCTCAAAAAATTACTCTTAATTTGTTGGATTATTTTAGTTTTATGTCCTTCAGAGGCATGTAGATGAATAATGAAAGAAAGTGCAATAAAAGCAAACAATAATTATTCATGCTGACCTGAGGCATTTAAAGAAACAGAAGAAAGTCTAAAGAAACAGATTTCCTATAGTGCTACTTTCTTAAGTATACCAAGGTAATTAGCTTTAAGAGGAGATAATTTCAGTTCACCGAGGGTACTCTTTTAAGTCTTTCTGGGAAATTTGGATTTTCTATTGATAGTAGTTTTAGCATGTCACGCTGGAGCCAGAGCAAATTAAAGTGAAGAGCTACACAGTCTAAACAAATAGCCCTTCCCATGATCAGAAGACTGACAACATAACAGCATAAATTATGTCACATGCCCACAAGTATTGCAGGAACAATTAAAAAAATAATTGCAAAACCTCACTGCAATCCATAAACAATATGTGATGTCCTTTATTGATACAGCATTTTAAGCAGTCTAATTTTCCTATTTATCATGTTCCATTCTTACCGGTCTTAAGGAAATAAAGAACAAACTTTGCCTGCTCTGTGATCTCTTATTTGTTCTGATTAAATGGTGACATAGCAATTCTCCATGAAAATAACTGGCTAAATCTTCAAAAACATCAATGTAAAACAGAAGTTCTTTACTCACTTTGAAGCAGAGTTAGGATAGATACAATATATTTGTTTGTGGGTAGGAATATTTTAGCAACTTATTTTACATATTGAAAATTTCTATTTCAATCTCATTTATGCCTCCTCTACATCTCTCCTCTGTAATAATTTTGAAATTTCTTTCCATGCCACTTTCTCACTGAATAAGAAGTTAAAGTCTCTGATTTCCTCTTGCTGTAAGGATTTCTCCCTCTTCGATGTGCTTAGTCTCATGATTGAATGTCCTAGATATGGGCAATTTAAGAGAATTAAGGCACAAACTGATTGAGGGCTCTGACTCTGCAAACAATCTGACAGTGTTTTGGGGCTTGCTAGCTCACTTGCTCTACACAGGTGCTTGCTGCTATCCTTCTATGAGACCTTCTATGAGACCTAACTAGAAAGGTTACATTTGACTGCTTTTAGTTCCAAGTCTTCAGAGGAACCCTGAGATAATATCTGGAAGGTGAGGCTGAGGTGCAGGCGCTGTGTGGCAGCGCACCCCAGCTGACATCCCTGCGAGCAGATGCCATTCCTCCCTCTGCCCTTTTGTTAGCTCACCAGCAGAGACTTCTACTCAACATCAGCTGCAGCAGAAATGGAAAAAGGACTTCACCAATGGGAAAGTTGATGGCAGTGCCTCTCATCTTCTGTCCCCTTCTTTGTACCTGCAGATAAGAGGCACTTGGTAATGACAGTACCTTGATGGCTGCCCAACTGCATGGTGAGATGAAGGATAGGTTTTCCCCTACCTGAGTAGAATTTAAGGATTACTGTTTAGCACTCATGCTTCTCAACATGAAATCCTCCAACTGGATGATGCAGATAAGAAAGGGTATTAGATCATTTCACATATTACTCTGTCCTTTCCCAGCCTTAGTTTTCAGATACTGTTTTCATAGATATGAATTGTTGATCACATATCCATGGTCAACTACAGCTCTGGAAAGTACTTTGAGAATTTTAACCAAAGGCTGCAGAAGCATCATTAGAAACTACATAAAGAAAGAGAAATCACAGCATATGAATTTCTTGTTGAGATGTAGATACTGTCCTCAAAATTGCCTGGCCTGGTACACAGCCGAAAACTTTGGTACTTGGGTTTTCCAAAGTACCAGTACTATAGTGGCAAAGTTTAGAGCCTTCTATTAATCTGGTTTTTGTCATAATTTTTAATATGTAAATGTTAAGGATTTAACTGTGTATTTCACAGTTTTTCTGACTCAAACTTTTATTTTTCTTATTACGCTGCAAGAAATTATTATTAATCTCTTCTAATAAAAATTGCATTTGGAAAAGATAAATGAGAGGTGAAGATTCTTACAATACTAAAGAAACAGTAAGCTCTTCAGTAGGTCTGTGTTGTTTTCCCTCTCTACAGAAATCATTGTCAGCAACATTAGGTAATAAGTTAGTTGTATGTTTGTATGGCTCCATACCAATCATGGCAGGCATTTTTCAAAGAGAGAACTAAAATATTAAAAGTCTAAGTGAATTAGGTGCCCATCCCATTTTAGAATGACCTGAGCATTAGGAGCAAACATTTTACCCGGACTCCTAAAATCAAGACCAGATGCCTTTCTAAACACTATGCTGTAATTCAACCATATTTTTATTGGACACAGTACAGGAACTACAGGGTGAAATTCCATGGTTTCTGTTATGTAAGAAGTCAGACTACATGATGGCACGATCCCTTATGTCACTAAAATCTCTGAATAACTGAAGATGAAATCACATCTGATTTGATCAAATTTCACTTCCTGGGTTCTTGCATTGTGATAATTTCACTCAATTTCCAGCGACTGAAGCCAGCTTTTGGATAAACAATGTAGGCAAGGTTTGTATTTTTAATGGAACAAACAAGGAAAACCCTCAAAACTTTGTGAAAACCTTCCTGTGAAATTTCCACCATCTTTAATCTGCTTATGCCACTTCAGGACTGATCTGAAGGGAATGCATGTCTGTGTTTTTGCATTCACACTAATGCTGTTATCACCAGGAAATAAATCAGAGAATTTTTGCTGGGTTGGTATATTAAGCATCAGCTTTATCAGCAAAATCAAAATGCTGATAAAAAGAAATAGAATCTATTTCTGAAATAGAACTTCTGTGAATCTACAAATTATAATGCCTACCAAAAAATAGAGGCCTTTCTCTTATTCTCAGGTTCAGTCATGATGGAATTCACAAATTTTCTTTTGAGTGTGGAATATACATTCTTATTTTCAGCACTCTAGAAGCCAAGTATTTAAAAGAATCCAAGTTTGTTGAAGCTTTTGAAAGGGCTCCAATGTCAAGAAAGCCTCTGCATGTTAAACCATGCTCAACTATAAAATGAATTCTAAATGTCTTTTCTGTTAGGCAGGGTCACTTGAATGAAAGAGAACTGGAGATCAGTCCTGTCTAATGTAAGATTCAAGAACCAAAAAACTCCCACCACTTTATCAAAAACTAACCCGGAGTAATCAGCTTCGGTGGGAAATGGAAGGAAACAATAGGTATGCTTTGACCTCAGCATTGTTTTTTCCTTCGGGTCTGTGAAGTCATTAGAAAACTCTGGTACCCTCTGCTGGCCAAGCAATAAATCTGTAGCCCCGGAGCCGAGATGACATTCCCACGGATGCTGACATGCAAGCATGTGAGCAGCTTGGAAGCAAGAGCCATGTTAGCTTGAATCCTCTTAAAGAGCAAAACAAAAAACCGATGGAAGAACATATGAGAAAGTGTTAGTCAGGAAAAAGTTTCAGGCTACCAAGAGAGTGCTATGAAAAAAAGGACCTAACTAAGATATTTAAAACTAGGTTTTTATTAAAGCATTTAAAAATGTTAAGCCTCTACCTAAGGATGCTTGTTAGATTTCCAGAGTATATTGTAGCAGTGCAATGACTGTAAGCAGGCTTGTGCTGTGTTCCTCTTGTCTTTCAGATCCCTACTCGCAGATGCCAAGGAGCACATCTAGTACTCTGCTTAAACATCTAAAATGTGCATATGCATATTTCTTTGAAATAGAGTGATACCTTCTGTTACATGAGCTCACCTCTAAGCAGATATCAGTGAAGTTAGAACTTTGTTTTATCCATTTAAAATAATGTGTATTTGGTGCCTTACGGTTCAGGAGGTTAAAAAGGTAAATGGTTTCATGTATACCATAGGCCTCTGCTAAAAAGAGGACAATAATGATGAGCCAGACACTTTTTCAGAGGTGGAAAGTAACTAGTTAGAATAGTTAATCTTTTGAGATGCATCCCTGGCATTAAGTGGATTCTTCTCATTCAGCTGAAGGCGCAACAGCTGGATTCTGTCATCCCTGACTGGGGCGGGCTTGTTAGTGTAGGATGACCTCTGGAGCACTAACACAGATAATACTGGCACCTCTCTCCACTCTAATCAACTACCAGTCTGAGCAATTCTACAGGAGATGGGGGCATTAAGGCCATATTATTCTAAACAAAATTCATTGATGGTAGCAGAGTATTGTGACAGCAAAAGACAGATTTTACCTTTCTCACCAAAGGTTTTTAGGGCTAAATTTGTGGAATGGTGTGTAAAAACAGCACAGCTCCATATTTTCTCCCTTCTCTTAAAGTCATATTTTTGCAAAACTAGACTGTTTGTGTCAAGTATGTCTAAGCTAAGACTCTCACAATTTTACTGCCATATATAAAACTGTTCATTGCAACCACACATAGTTAATGTGCTCTCTCTTAGTCTCTTTCTAGATAGATTAGAGCTGGCAGGAAATTTTTGGGCATTTAGCTGGAATGTGAAAGGCTCAGGTTCAAATTACTATTCTGTCCTGCCCTGTTTCAGAGCAAGGCATTGAAAAAGGATCTTCTAGGTCTGAGCTGACTACTCTTGTGGCTGAACCAGTGCTGTTTCGGTGACAGAGTTCTTGTATTTTGACCATTCTTAAAGAAACTTCATTAAAAACTGACCTCTTCTCATGACGTACATTAACTTCCACTGAAAATATTTCCTTCTGTAAAGTTTTCAGTCATAGGTCATAGCTAATACAGGTAGCTATGCATGAAAAATAAAAAGACAACAAGACTATCAGTAGTTATGAAAACGGAAAATGAAGCTACTTAGCTTTGTTAGAAGGGAGTCATTTGCTATGCAGGCATTTGGTAACACACTACTTGCAGACCACAGGCATGCTGTAGGTAAAAATGCACCAGTGAATCACATGCAAAGTACAATATGTTGATTTTATAGGCACCAACAATTCTGCTTGTCCTTAGCATTCATTAGAAAATTACCAATATCCACACTGTCAACTAAGTTGAGCCTTCTACTGCGCTTGTACTTTTATAGTAATAACATCTGCCCTCTGAATCCTTGGGATAATGGAACGCTGCTGTCTTGAGCCTGGGTAATATAGAAGTGTTGGAATTGGTTGTGTTTGAGAGTGGCTTCAGTTGTGTTTGGGAATGTTCACTCTGAAATTCAGATCCCACTGCTAAAAGCACAACAGAAACGAATGTCTGCATCTGAATTAAGAGTGTTTACATTTACTCTACTGTCAGTGGAGATAAATGGGGTGTCATTTACCCGCCAAAATAAATATTAATTAATTGACAAACGCCGCCTTTGATTTTTCCTGTCAAAAAAGAAAAGAACAGTGATCAGCTGTGAACAATTTGAGGTGCTTATTGCCCAGAGTCCTTCACGTCAAAGATGGGAATAAGACCCAAATCTCCAGGGTAGATTTGCTTAATTGGAGTAAACATTGTGTTGCACTCTCTGTTGACAATTTTATTACAACAACACCAGGCTTTATCTGTCATACAGATGCAGCTCTCTGTTGGGAGGCAAATGAATTACTCAGTGTTTGAGACAGGAGTACAAAGCATCCTTGCAATTGAGGACTGTGCCATGACATATGCAGCCATGGAGGTGAAATGAAGTGGTTCTTTAGTGTGGGTGGAATGCTGTAGGAGAAGTGGTAGTATAGTTGTATAATTTCTTAAGCTCTTAAAAAATCATGGAAAATGAAAGCTGATCCTTTAGAAATTCATCAATACTACTGAACTTCTTTAACAATATACCATAGTCCTTCAGCTGTTGAATTAATGATAGCAGATGAAGGGGAAGTCTCATCCTGTTTCTGAATCACTAAAGAAGGCTTCTTAAAGTTTTAATTTTCAGAGGTTTTCATAGAAATTAAAAGAATTTTAAAGTTCCAGTACTCATAGAGTACTTGGAGTTCACTTACAGTGAAACTTTGTTGGGAGGTGGAAGGGGAGTCAAGAGATGAAGCAAACATGATTTTGACAAAACTTTCATCAGAGAACACAAATGCTAGCAGAATCCGAGAGAATTTTTTTTTCAATTTAAAAATTAAAAATAAAAAGGAAGAAAATATAATCATAATAGAAATTATCACTAACGTGGTCCTTAGGACACTTATCAGGCCCTCAGTTTCAGTCCCTTATCTGCCTGATGCATACCTGATATAATCCTGATGTCCCATATCACATATGAATTTGTCTGCCATAAAGAAATTCTTGCTCTTCCTGTATATTCTCTCAAACCCATCTCAGTTTTTGCAGCCTTCCTGCTCTGCTAGAAAGATCAGGTTTTGACTGCAGATTGCTTGGAACATGTCAGTGATTTGGTGATTTTGTATCTTCTGCCCAAAGAGGGTTTTACCCCTTTCCTTTGTGTCTGATTTTTCCTATCTCCTTCTCACTATTATTTCCTCTATTGTTTCTATTTCTTATATTAACCCCATCCAAGGGGTTTGTTCTTCCCATTGTTCCCTGAATCCCTTGCAATGCATCTTTCTGATTGAAAGCTGTCAGCAGAGGGAGCATCAACAGCACAGGAGACTTCCACCAGGGCTACTGGGTCTGCATGGAGGAATGGTGACTTGAGGAACCTTAAAGACAGAAGGTTTGGCCGTCATTATGTACATCAACGGAAGTTCCATGACTGGAAATGTTGACTTATATGTAAAAGATACTGAGCTCTTTATATTGAAATGCAAAGAAAAAGTGCCTGCCTACATCCATGTCAGAGTTGCCTAAAAAAAAAAACCAAATGGGACAACGTGGGAAAAATAAGATTGTGCTTGAGATCTTTCTCCAAATTTTTTTTTTTTTTTTTTTTTTTTTTTTAGATATTTACTTTTTTGTTTCTTTCCTTGTCCAGTATCTCTCTAGAGAATGAGTTAGTTCTTTGCTGGTGAATTTCAAGGCTAATAAATTATGTTGATACTGACCAAATGAAAAATAAACCAATTTTGATTACACTGGCACTGAAAGAAAACCACTTGGGCAATCTTTACCGTCTGGACATGCTGTACACTTGGCTGGTGCTTTCCTTTAGTGAGTCATTGTTTTCTGGTAAATGCTGATTACCACTCCATGTGCATTTGTGAAAATCTCATCAGGCTAGGCTGCTGTAATCAGTACAAATATCAATATGCTATCAACATGTGTTAAAATAATGCTGCATTCTAGATTCCATATTAAGAATTGAGAGTCAATGTATATAACACAATGCATGAATATTCCTACAAAATTATCATAAAATATTTTAACACAAAAAATTACAGTAGCTAGAGAGTTAGATAATTCTCTGTAAGGGTGTTACAAGGATATATAAATTTGAACAACTTATGTACACTGAGAGTGGAATGAAAAAGTAAGTTTTAAAACTAAGTAAACTCTGACTATTCACTAAACCGAATACAAAAGTAAACTTTTAAGACTCTCTAACCACAGTGGAGTAGAGAAACCTCAAGTTTCCTGGGGTGATGTTACTTGGGTGTATAAGATTGTGGTAGGATTTGCCCCTCTGTTGTCTGAAGTGTGCAGCTGTCTTTCACTTCATGCTTATAGCTACTTGTGAACTATTTATGGGCAACCCAAATGTCCCTGTGACTGAATTCTCTGGGGAGCCTGATGAGGTAGGTATCTTTTGAATATATTTAACTCATGCCAGTTATACTGCATTCAACAACAGCAAATTTTTTTCAAGGTAGATATAGTGCTGGCATATATGATTATGGGTGTTGGTGTACATTTTTTTATTATTGCCTTGTTGGTAGAGTATTCTTCTACATTTAATTTCTTTCAGTTTATCACCCCCCAGAAGAGGGCCTGTCCTGGCTAAGGAAACTCAGTGATTCCCTTGTCTCAGACCAGCAATGAATGTTCAGGACCAAGACCAGGGACAGATAAGAAAAGACCTGGGGTTAGGTCTTACAGCTGGCGCCAGCCCTATTGCTTCTCAGAGGAGATGGCAAGATCCCTTTCTCCTCACCACAATTATGTTCTGATCCCCAAAGCTAGAACCACCCAAGGCTTCCAGAGCTTTGGCATTGGCAAAGCAGATGGTGGGACTGTGAATTTTTTGGTACCAGAAGAAGATGTAGGTAGATACCAGATGACTGATGTAAGTAGAGATCTTCTTAGCCTGTGTTTGGGTCCCACCCCAAGTGCTTCTTGCTGCACAACATTAGAACATGCCACAGTTTTTAAAAATACTTATCTATTTGGTTTTTATGCACAGAAGTACTGCTCTTTCCTACAGAAGAACAGAAGCAGATAAATGTATATGATCACATAGGAACACTCCAGTTCCAGCAAAGTCTTGAATTTTTGTCTTCTGAGTCCTAAGGCACACCCTAAACAAATAGATCATCTTTCTGTTCTGCATGTGCTTGATGTTTTGCTAGCAAACATTGTAAAGTTGTGATTTTCATTTCTCCTGAGCTGTTTTTCTTCAACATATGTATGTCTTTAGTTCTGCAAGTTAAGTAGGTGCAGTTTTTCATGCAGTAAACCAATTGGTATATATAGTATTCCTATGTTTAAAATGCCTTTGAAGACTCATCCAAAACTCACTGAAGCCAATGACATCTTTGTTTAATTTCAATGGAATATGAATCAGGATGTGGATTGAAAGAAATAATGTGGTCCTGCTTCTGCACTGAGAGTTAATGCAGGCATCCTTTATAAAGTATTGGATGTTATTTGGCTGTAGAAATAATGAGATCACATGGGATCAAGGACTTAACAGAAATGGCTGTTTCACACTTTCTGAAGTGTGCACTATAGTCTGAAGCAGTACCTGTCTGAATAAAACTTCAGCATCCATATATCTTCTCTGAGAAAAGAGATTTTTTTCACCAAATTTCCTTCTATTTTGAATTCAGCAAAACTGAAGAGAAAATATATATCTCTATTTAAATAGATTTAGAAGAATATATTAATCTACAAAAGTATTATAAATCAAAATAACAGCCTGAGTTTTGCTTAACATAGCAATATTTTCATTTGTCCAAGAGCTATTATGCATGGAATCATAGGATAATTTGGGTTGAAAGACACATTTCAAGGTCTTCTAATCCAATCCCCCTGCAATAAGCAGGGACATTTTCAACCAGATCAGGCTGCTCAGAGCCCCATTCAACCTGACCTTAAATATTTGCAAGGATGGAGGATCCACCACCTCTCTGGACCACATGTTCCAGTGTTTAATCACTCTCACTTTCAAAAATTAGTTCAATTTTTTTGTCTGAATCTACCCTCTTTTAATTTAAAACCATTATCCCCAGTCCCATTTCAATAGACCTTGCTAAAAGGTTTTTTAATTATGGAAAAGCTGTAATAAGGTATCCCTTGAGCCTTTGTAATCCTTAAGTTTGTCCAGGTCCCTCCAAATGGTATCACATCAATTTTTAAGAATTGTTTTCAATTTTAACAAAGCTACAGCAAACAGAAAATTCTGTTGAGCACACACATTCAAAACCATTTGGAAGTCTCCTGGACAGATTTGCAACTAATTGTAGCAGCACTGTGCCCTCTTAATTAAACAGAATGATTCAACAATCAGAAAGTTTTCATGGGTCAGTTTCTGGACTGATTTTAGGACAAAAAATGGATGAAAACCCCATGTGCTTTAAAATAATATAGGCATAAAAAATCTCCACTGTTTGTCAATGCATTGTTATTATTAACAGGATAGTTTATTTTTTTTAAACCTTTTAAAGATGGTTAGTTCCTCATTTTTAAAAAATCTGTTAAAACGGGTTGGTTTTGAAAAATAAATTTTAAGTGAAAAGAAAAATTACAGCTTTCATTTTAGCTTCATCAAAATATTTGAGATTTTAACTTAAAATATCCGGGTTTTTTTCAAAATTTATTTACTGTAAACTGTAATACAGGAAATCAAATTTGACACAAATTGTTTTGTTTTGACCTTAAATAGTTTTTCTAGAGAAGAGAAGAAAATATTCACCACTCTGGAGAGTGAATACACGATGGGCTGCATTGAAGTGGACTCACTAAAACCACAAAGCTTTCAGCTGCTGGCAGCAGTTCTCTCCTGATAAATACAAGATGAGTCCATTGCACTGTGAGTGCAATAGTGCTGTGAGACTGGAGAGCCAGCTTTGAATCCAAAAACACTTGAATGTAAGTGAGACATTTGCTGGTGAGATGGGATCAGACAGAACAAAAATTGCTACAAACAAAGAAAATGTATTTCTGGTAAACTATAACCTTCTCTCAAACACTTCCTGTTGTCTTCAGAGCAAACCCAAAATTTCATCATTTTTCTTGGCCATTAAGTCTTTTGAGCATTTTTCAGCTTTCTCAATTACCCATCTATCTCAGCAATCAGCCTATTGTTGCTGAGGAAATACCCTTCAAGAAGCATATTAGGGACATCATTTCAGTGACTATTTTCTATGGAATAATGACCATTTTGTTTCATTAATGTCTTTCTGGTTCTAATCAGACATTTATTTTTCACATTCCCCAAACAAGGTTGCCCGACATATGTTAAGGGAGCTGTGTGTGTACCATATGGCTAAGAATAATAAATGCTGTATAAAATGGGGAGAGTAATGTAATATAATAGATAATGAATTCAGCTACATTATATGATTTTAGCATTGTGAGGTTGCAAAGATGAAGGAGCACGCATGGACTTCAAACCCCAGCAATTTTCCCTTTCAGTATTCTAAACTGAAATTTCTTTTGCCCCATCTTGATCATATGTCTCTGTAGTGATGAAATGATAAAGAAGGAAAACTTAATTCTTGTATAGAAGTGTACTGTTTAACTCCAGTTTCAAGAGAGGTAAAGCACACTAAGTCCAAATATCTGGAAATGGAATCACCCTGGAGACAGGCCTGTGATATGTGGGCATTGGGGTACATTTTCTGCATTTCAAAACAGCGTTCTGGTAGTTTCTAAGTAGCAAGACCATGTACTCTGGTTTACGCAAAAAAAAAAGTTAATATTCCTTTTAGAACTTGGCTGGACTTCAGGAAGTGAATTTTCACATTGCTCTAATCATCTGCTATTGACATTTGAAGTCCGTAAGAATCATCAGCTCAAATCACTACAATGAAGAGTCAAAATAAAAAAGTTTTGATTTCCTAACCAATACCCACTATTTTTAAAATGTGTTCTGGAAAATAAAATGCTTGTTGAATGATAGCATGAGATATAAAAGAGATATTTGAAGCTATAATTTGACACAAATTGTTATCTGATGTTAGACCTATTATTTGGAGATTGGCAGGTTCTGTGATCAAAATCCCTGAAACATATCTGAAACATGATACTGAAGTTTTCAGACTACATATTAACAGTGAAGTGTGCATTTGTCTGGGCAGCTCTCTGACTTGCTATCAAATAGAAATCTGAACAAATTATCTGAATGAAAGCTGGCTCTGAGCTAACTGCCTTGATCCACACACAGCCTTGTCCTAATAGTGCCACGTTTCATAGGTGTGTTAATGTTGAAAGTTAAACACACAGAATGCTCACCCTTCTGCTTCTGGCACATGTATTATAGTCAGGGCTGTACATCATATACTGTCTGTAACCTTGCTTACAAGGATTATAGCTTGTGACTCTTGCAGCTGCAAGTTATTTAATACCAATACCTAAAAGCTGTGCTCATTAGGCTTCTAACCCATGTCTCTCCCTGAAAAGCATATTATCATAGTTGGCAATATCTATAATTTTACTCAAAGTAAGTAATACAGCCTTACCTCGATTTTATGATTTAAAGGTAGTTACTGAGAACACTTGAGTTCTTAACATATAATTTAGGATCAGCTAAATGTACACAAGACCTTACTTATTGGAGAATCAGAGGTGTATATACACATATTCATTTTTCTTTCCAACTTTTGTTTCAAGTGTACCTGGTAGATTTATTGCTTGACTGTGCTTCAGTAGTCTGACTCCCTGTGGTGCTTTCCAAAGGTCTGCAGGCAGGAATATACCCTAACTGTTGCAAAAGATTATGACATCATGGATGTTGTCATGGATGTTAAAAAGAGGATGAATGATGTGGTTAGTCATGCATTCAACATATTACTAGAGAAGGGGTTATATAGAAACATGGCCTTTCTGTCAGGTAGAATAAATGACATGTATAATGTGTTTTGTCCTTCTCTTAAAAGAACAAGGGAAAGGAGATAATCTGTCTTAATAAGAGCGTGCTTAGAGTATCAACCAACAAGAAGGTAATATATTCTTAAACATCCATATGTGATCTCCTTATTAAATTAGGATGTTGAGCTAAATTTAAAGTATCAATGTATAAATCAGTCAGTCAGTTAAATTAGCCAGTTTTATACTGATAAATGGGAGTTAATAAAGCAATTACTTCTTTCTGAACCATAAGGCTCTGGTTTCCAAATCAGTTGTATGAGTTATGGATTACTGACATAATTTACAACTTTTCATTTACCTGACTTATACCCTTGATTTCTGAGGAATTAGTCCTTTATTGTATTAAAGGCACAACAAAACAGCATTTGCGTAACATTACGGTTGGAGCAAAGCAACAAAACTCTCTGAGTTCTCAATTTATGGTGACAGTGTCCCTTAGTCTAGCTGCTGTTGTTCATAACATATAGACAGTTAAGGACAGAATTGTTGCCTTAATATTGAAGGTCATGACTTCTCAATGTGTGTGTCATGACCTGTGTTCTATACTTGTTGAGTTTTGCCTTTTCTTTCCCTCAATTCTGTGAGTACACACCACTAGCAGGCAGTTCTGCACCTATGCTGGCCATTTGCTATGAAAGAGGTGGCATAAAAACCTGTCAGAGTATTGCCACATAACCTTCACGTTTTCTGTTTTTATGAGGCTCAGCTTTGTATAGGTTGACATCATTGAAGGATTGGAAATTATTACAATGTGAACAAGGTCAGGCTTATATAAGGTGTGCCTTACATAAATTTTCATTTTAATTTTTCACACGCTTTTCTGCTTTTAATGCTTACTGCCTGGTATTTATCTTATTATTCCATTCAGATAGAGGTAACCTGTCTCTTGGGCCACACAAGTCTTGAAGAGTTGCACAAACTAGCCAAATTTTGCTAGAGTCCAATAAGTTCTTTAAACAGCAGTTCTAAAATTCAAGAAAGGTAGTGGTTTGCAGATTAAACAATTTACTATCCTTTACCATGTTACTCATAGAGTGTACACTAACTGCAATGGCAATAGCTGTTATGAGAGAGAGCAGTAAGAAGATTTAAGGAAGACTTCATGGTGCATGCTGATGGTGTCTGTGTAGCTCAGTTCATTCAGTGTGAATGAATCCCCAAAAACCAGCCAACCAACTAAAAAAAAAACCAAATCCAAAAAATCCCAAACTGAGCCCTAAATAATAAAATATAATATCCCTAATATCATAAAATCATATTCTCATGGAAAATATAATTTTTCTCATGAAAAAATTTGTGGTGATGGAACAAGCTGAGAAATCAAAAGTGGGTAGGTAGTGCCTGAGACATCCCAGATGAAAGTGAGGAATGAAGAAGAAGGTAGACAAAAAAGTCAGGTAGAAACAGAGGAACCAATAACCCACTGTAGCAGAATTCTCAGAAGAAAAAAAATCCCTGAACAATAGAAGAATTATATGGCTAAGAGTAGGATTGCCCTGAGACCTGGCCTAAATGGTGAATTCCATTTTACAGACTAGGAGAATTTAACAAGGGTCTGGTGAAAGAGTAACCCTAGTCTTCTTATTTACTTTGTTATATTTGCCTTGCAGGCAATCCAGAAACTGGACTAAGTGTGGGATGAACAATTTAAGAGATTGTCTCTCATCTGCACAGTGTATCTCCATTCAAATATCAACAGTTAATAGATAGGCAAGGCTCACAGCTTCTGTCTTTCTTAATGGTATGATCAGTGCTGTTGTGTGAAGTGGAGCCAATAAACTTGGTCACTTACTAAAAAGGAACTATTTTAATTAATAAAAGGAATCTTCATATGACAAGAATTTTATTTTCTCCTCACTGAAATGTATTGAAACACATAAAAATTTACTCCCATAATTATTATTGACCAGTATCTGCCCAGTGCACCATGTATTTTAAAGCACAGTCCAAGCTGCAAACACTAATGATCCAAACAATAACTCATGACAGAGGCAGTCAGGTGGTCATCTCCCTGGTATGTTTTGGAGAGTAAGTATTTTTTCAGATGTCAGACTGTATAAAAATGCTACTAAGGAGATATCATCATGAGTTTCTTTAATTTTACCAGCATTTACCCTCAAGCCTTATGTAATTGGCTAATACCTGTTATGTTAAAGAGCTTCAACCAGGGCAATTTGGCCTGCACTGTTGGCATTAATATTATTGCAAGGCATCAATAGGTCTTCCAGTTATAGGCAGATAGGTGTTACCTATCACATGCCTGGCTAACAGAGAAATAAATGGATTTACTCTCAAATAGGATATATTCATAATAAAATATCAAAGCATCTTAATAAACTTACTTAAAAATGCCTATTTTTGATAGACTAAACAGATACTGGTTAGATTGACTAAACTAATCCACAGTTAACTCAGGAGCAGCCAAACTGCTTCCATTTATACACCTTTCTTTTTGGCCTCAATGAAAATTAAAGTTATTAAATTATTTAAAAGAAGTGGCATTTTGGCAGAACTTCACATTTCCCTTCAGTCATCTATAAATTTATGAGATTTTAGATAACAGAACTTCCCTTAATATACCTTCCAGGATGTTAAAGAAATGCTATTTGTTTACGGTATACGGAGCGATGCCAGATCTGGCTAGTCTGGAGGCAAGATTTTCAAGCTTTTGATCTGCAGGCTCTGGTTTCCAGAATGTTGAGATCCATGTTAAAAAGGAATCTGGTGTACAGAGTCTGTTCATTGCATTCCCACAATTATAAACCAGAACCAGATAAAAAGACTGATAAGGGTGGGTTAAAAGTATGGAACAATGACTGCAAGAACAGTGACCAAAAAGACAGTGGTCTATATAGAGGAGGTATTACAAAATCAAGAAGTACGTGGAAGAGGTGAATATAAGATCTTTATTTTCTTTTTCTTTACACAAGAACTCAGCACATGAAAACAGTGTCAAGAGAAGGCCTTTTTTCTCTCCCCACATAAGTAAAAGGTAGTCGCAGAATACTGTGGTACAGAGTTGTTAATGGAAAGCAAAATAAAAAGTATTTGGAATCAAACAGTACCAAACTAATTTCTGGAAGATGGATCCATCAGTGACTCTAAAACATGTAGGAAACTGCTCCATGATTGCTAAAAGTGGAGAGATTGTATCAGATTGTTCTGTTCATGTTTCTCATTTCCCTACATGACCACTGTTGGAGGTGGAATGCTGGGCTATACAAACCATTGAGTCCATGACACTTTTGTCATGCTTAATTTCCAAGGATTTAAGGAGAGGAAAATTGTCCTTGGTCATTGTTGATTATTTCCTCATCTCCCTAAGCTGTCCTCTAGACCAGCTCTCCTTCTTGCTCTTCTGGGCTTCCTTTCTTTTCTCCACCTTCTTCTTGTCACATACACTCCTTTTAGCATTCTTATTAGGAGGACATTGCAGATGGAAAGAACCTAATTCATGTATTGAATATTGATATTCTGTACAGCCATGTTTGGATTCCAAAGACAGTAATTTTTCCTTCAGCATAAGGAAGGAAATTATTAAGCGTGGTTATATTGCTGTTGTATCCATCGTGTTGACCAGATAAGAACTAGATTTTTCATACCTGATTGTTCTGAACCAGATTAATTGTTTATATCTAACTTTTGGTTACATAAGTTATAAATTTGTATGTAACGTTTGGTTCTATTTAGTATAGAGGATAATGGTTCTAAATAACCACATGACCGTGACATTTAATGTAAGCAAAAACCAAAACACTTTTGGTTTTGAAAAACAGAGAAAGGCAGATGAAATTCAGCCTGCTTGTAGTTAATATTCTCCAAAATGTTGAAGGTTGAACAGAAGGCTGATTTGAATAAATTATTCCAGCTCTGAAGTCATGATGCAATATTTGTAAATTCCTTTGAGATTATGAGACTGGCAGTTTAGCATCTATCATTCAAGACAGACTAACATAATAATGATCAAAAATAACTCATCCCACTTCACTGCTTTAGCTCTTTGTACAGTATGGTTCATATTGCTGTTATTCAGCTCCTACAGGTGAATTTGATGAAGTAAATCTCAGGGAATAAGTACTAATTCTCTCTTATATGTGTTAAATAGGTTTTATTTTTGTTGGGTGTTTTTAGTTTGTACTTCTCCCTCTGCCTCTGAGGTTGTATTCTTAGACCTCAAGCATGAAACTGGAGAAACTGCAGAAAAACTTCCTAGGCTGCAAAGATGTAATGGAAAACAAGTTTATATGCTCATCCTTTGTTTGGATTATCACGAGACATTATGTCATGGCACAACCAATGTAATCCATTTTGGATGATTTCAGCCACCTGGACTAGTGCAAGCCACCCCTGCTGATAGCAGAAGGGATGGACCTAGATGATCTTCAAGATCTATTCCAGCCCAAGACATTTTAATATTCTATTATTCACTTCCATCTCCCCGGAGAAGTTTGGGTGCCTTTCTTTTTGGCTGTGCTGCATTTTTCCCTCAGTGGGGAAAGGCAGACACAGGCAGACACAAGTCCCTCTGGAGGCAGCACTTCATGGCATGGCTGTACAGGCCTTGCAGGTGCCAGGAAGGTGCAAGATCCCAGAGGGATTTTCCTTCTGCATGCCTATAGTGGACCCTCAGGTCCCATTCTTGTCACCTTTGTTGAATCTCCACTTTCCAGGGAAGATTTATATTCTTCTGACATTGAAGAGTTAAACAAGGGGTGGGGGGGGGAAAGACTTTTATGCTGCCCTGTAAAAGTCATGTTTTGCTGGCAAACAGCAGCAAACTTGCTAGGCTTTCTTCATTAGAGCCTTGCCATTTAAGCCATCAGCGTCATTTTGTGAGGACATCAAACATGTGTACACCAGATGCCGGCAACTCAGAGCAGCTCTAAGGACCTGACTCAACTTAACAATAATCTGCGGACAGCGGGTGTGAACCTGAGCTGGGCCAACACCTCATCAGACTGCATGGCTAATTGATTTCAAAATTAGAGTTGGTATTTCTGAACAATAATCTTAAAAGGCAGCAATAAAATACATCAGAATCCTTTGAGCTAGCCAAGCTTTCATCCAAATGGCTTATTACAAAGAGCTGGCACACCTGAACTTTGGCATAGACAAATAAATCCCAAAACAGTAAATGGAAACCACATTTGGCACTGGAGGTTTGTCAAGAGAAGTTTGTAGTCATCAGGAAACAAGATTTTGGATTTTTTTCCCTTAGTGGCAGGAAGTAATTCACTGGATGTATTTTATTCCAACTGCTGTGATTTATGCAATGAAAATATAGGTAGTGTTGAGGAGAATGCTCTTTTTGAATTTTTTTTTCTTAAATTTCACAGTCTTCAGGATCCCAGAAGCTCTAAAAGCACAGGAAGGGTTACAGTTATCCCAACAGTGATAACTTAATTGCATCTGTCGGCCTCCCTCTTTGAACTTTGAACTGCTGTTTTGTGGCATCATGATCCAAAAGGATTTAGATCTGACTTTTGTGTGGCTACAATAAATTATACCCAAGTATCTGAGCAATGCCTGGAATCTTATCTTCAAGGCAGGATGAGGCATCTCACTTAAGGGATGGTATAAATTTGGAATACAAATCTCTTTGGGTACTAGCATTTCAGATCGGGTAGAAAAGATTGCTTTTTCCTTTGCAATAGATTGAATTATAAGAAAATCAAGGATGTATAAAACCCATTCATTTCCCTAAACATTTCCTGGAAAAATGGCTCCTCAGAACTGCTTCAAAATGGGACTAAACCAATCTTTGCAGTCAGAGGCTGATCTGTGCAGTACCTGAAATCCATTTGCATTCAACATCTACACTGCTGATAAACAATTATATACACTTGGATTTGATGACTAATGATGTAGAGGTATTTTCAGCTTTCATCATTAATTGGTCTAGGTGAAATGTTACTCATTGCTTGATTACTAGCTTTGTTTTCAACTGCTAGTGGCTAAGTTTTGCTGTTCTGACAGTCTCAGGTTGAGTTTGTGATAACTGAGACAGTTCTCGTTGTGGTTTTGAGTAATTCTGTTCTGTACCATTAATATTAATGCTAGCATGGTCTCAAACTTTGCTCAAAATGTGAGTCTTGATGGTATGCATTACATCTTCATAATCAGTCTCAAGACAAGTGTGAATACAGAGTTGTTACACATTGCCATGCCAAGGGATGTAAGCAGTCATTTTGCTGTGCATCTGACAGATGTAGCAAGCTCAGCTTAGTCGACTCAAAAAGATTGTCTTTTGTTTTGTGTTGAATTACAGTTTTCAGTGATGGCCTGATTCTCATCTCACTTACAACATGGGTTTCCAGATGTATCCCTGGATTTCCACAGGGTTATTCATAATGAAAAAATTGGTCTGTGATATGCCAACTTTCTGATTATCCAGGGCCCAATTCAGTTATACATGTTTAAAACAAGCCTAATTCTATTAGCTGCCAATCTGTAGTGCTGTGAGAGGATAATCAGACCTTGTAGATTCATCTTACCCTTATGAAAAATTTTGCTATGCACATTATTTTCAATCTTGCCAATATAAAATTGTGTCTCCCATGGGCCAGGCATGTGAGAACACCTTTTAGTAATGTACTATACTTTAGCCATGTCTAATTTTAGAAACATTTTCAGTTGCACAGGTTTGGGATATGTGGGGCAATTCATATTTTTACCTGCAAAAGTTATTCTTCTCCATGTTTCAGTCTAGTAAAGTGAGCTGAAAGAATAGAATTTTTAAAATAGAATACCTCATTTTATATTATGGGCATCTTGACCTTCTCACATCCATACACATATTGACTTAGCAAACAATTATTTAGCCATTAATGCTCATTTAATTGTTTGGTGTTAAAATAAAATAGAAATGAAACTAAATGTCTTACATGCAAATAAATACTAATGGGAGTGATTCAGACCTCTCTTTCTGCTGCTCAAACAGCCTCACTTCATCAAGAGTTGCAGAGGTGCAAATGAGGACAGATTTACCTCTAAATTTTTGCATTGCTCGTAATGCCACTTCCCTTTGCATGTGCAGCATAAAATCAAGGACTCGTTTTTGTAAAGTCAAATAAGGGATTGGCATTTGTAACTTAACTCCAGCACATGGCTCTTCATGCTTTCCTCCTACTTCTACAAGCATTCATATGTAAAGCAAAAGAATACATCAAAGTGACACAAACAGCATAACAAGAGTCTGTCTACAAAGTCCTGCGCCAGCTGGGACTCTTACATGGTTTAGATTAGAGCCCAGAGAGCGCTAAGGCTGGACCACCGCAGGAGAAAGAGCTAGGGGACACTGCAAGTGCTCCCATGCACAGCCATAGACAAACACCTGGGTCAAATTAATCTAGGTTTATCCACTGTGAAAATTCACAGGGTTTAATGGCTTTCCTTACCTGTGAAGGGGTGGTCTACTTATAGGACTTCTGTACAGGGTCTGATGCAGAGGGGCAGATTGCAGATTTTTGTGTGTTAAAGGTCAAAATCTATAGCAAGAGGCAAACAGGTGGGAGTTACCACACAACAAACAGAAAAATACACCAGATATATGAATTCCTCAGATTTCTTTTTTTTTTTTAGTTTTGAAAAGCAACTGAGATGGTATTAGATTGAGTTCCGAGAGAAAACTATATTTATTTGTTATGAGGAAAAATAATAAATTGCATTCCTGTTGTATGACTCAGGATTATTTTATTCTAGAGAAAGATAATGGAACATGTGTGATGTTTGTATTTCTGTGGAATTTATGGAATTACTTTAAAGGTTTTTCCCCTGTTTATCTCTTAGGCTACTCTCTGCAGACACTTCATTACAAGAAATTTTTCTATTTTCTCGAAGTTTGCTCACTCACTATCTTCCTTTCATGTCAAAAAATAGAACAGAATTTTGTTGTACTTAAATCTTCTTAAACCAGGTGACAAGAGAACCAACAGAGAGGGGATATGGACCCACTCATTTGCAAAAAGAAGCTTGGTTGTATCACATATTTTTAAGAATATGCTTCAAATATATCATTAGTCCCAATAGCTGTCATGCATAACAAGAGGTAATCAGTAGGTTTCCTAGCTCTAATGCTGCAGTAAAAATAGCTTTGGATTAGGGTTTGTTTGTTTGCTTTATCCATGCATTACTCTTTGATAACAATGCTGCAAACACAACTGTGCTTGTCTTCTATATGGAGATGGATGAACTGGCTTTCTCCAAAACAAGGCCAGGAATTCAACAAGATAACATGAGCGAAATCAGAAAGTAACTGGAATTTTTACAGGGCTTCTTCTACCCTCTTAGTATCTCCTAAGTTTTTTGTACTGCTAGCTGGAGCAGCTTCCTGGCTTGGTACTTACATTGCTGAAAGACCAGGGGGTATCCCTGGCTCAGCTAGGGATATAAAATATAAAATGTTTTAATGTGGCCCACCACAACTATCAGAGAGCTGTGTTGTTGTGTAGTGTTATTGCTTTATCTGTAGTGATAAAGCCACAGTACTGTTGCTGTAAGAAGCCAGTTGCTTTATCATTATAGGTAAAGGAAAAGCCTTTACAGAAAGTTTTAATGCCTATTAAATATTATATTTACTCTGACACTGGAAAACCTACTTCTCTGTGAATAATTAAGACATAAGATTTGCTACTTGTTTTTTATTTTAAAAACCCATCAATCTATCAGCACAAAAAGTAGAAATGAGGCAAAGAGAGCAGTTCTAAAAAACAGTAATTCCACTGTCAAGCTAGAGGATAGGCAGAAATGGCTAAACAAATGTGTTATGCTTTTGAAGAATAAATATTTGTGGATTGTAAAATATTATAACTTAATAAAAACCAAACCCCAACTTGAATATTTAAATCTTTAATTGCATATAGACACACATAATGATTTATGAATGTATATTAATAGGTCCAAAAACTGACTCTTAAGGAGAGCACCAAAGGACCATGATGCCATTGCTGGTGTATAGGAAATTTGTGAGGAAGGACAGTTTCACGATTCCTAGTCGGGGAGAAGAGAACACTTAGAAAGTCCCTCAGCCTGACAAGCGCTGCAGACCAATATTAACTACTTGCACCATGGCAGTCAGTTGAGGTGATGTGCTGGCCCTCTGGGACCAGAATGGAAGAGCTCTGCAGATGTATAGCTAAAAACATCAGTATGTTTGTTTTCTGCTTGATTTCTAGGCCTTGAACCTTACAAAGTTACAAATAAAAATCCCAAAAGAATAGGATGAAGCAGACATGACAACAGTTGTGGAGAAAATAATTTGTAACACTCGAAATAACATGAAGGAATATGATATATGGGTACACCACATGAATAAAACATTACATTGGCCTGGAGTTCTTTCCTTTTTTTTGGCCAGATGTTGCTTTGCTAAATCATATGGGTATTTTCAGAATGCATAATACACAAGGCACAGACTGTTAATGGCAGTGATGATATAATGTTAATCCTGGTGCTTCTCCGGTGTGTCTGTTTGGCTCTGCTCACCTTGAGTTCACACTGATGGGAGTCTAAGAGACATTGAGGAGAGTGAAAGCTGCATCTGTCCCCATCAAAAACTACCTGTGGCACAGTGTGCCCTGACCTCTCAAAACAGTGTCAGCAAGCTGCTGCTCCAAAGGAAATCATCTCACAGAAAGACAGTCCATTAACAAGCGTGCTAATGACTTTTTCCTCAGATCAGAAGGGCAAAATTGTGATTTAGATATCTACAAATTAATTGTTTCTGTTCTACAAACTGTTTATAGCTACAGTAAAATGTCTGTGATAATTTGAGACATCTGAAGACCCTGATGGGAGGGATGAAACAGGACAAAGAAAGATATTATAGTTGGAAAGTGTAGTAATGTAGAAAGACACAATAATAAGGACACCATGTTATCTGATGTGCAGTATGAGGAAAATAACGTCAAGAATAAACATGCTGATTAATATGCCTTATTCTAAGCATATTATTTTCGGAATTGATTTAACTTTTCTTGTTACCACTTTATCTCTCTTGCTGTGGAGATCTATCTATGCCATTTTTCTCCTTTTATAGCTTTATTTTTCCTTCTTTGTCCAGCATTATCAAACTATGACACAAATTCAATTATGATGTTGTGATGCCAAACCTGTGGTCCTGGCAAAGTGTATCATGCAGCATATCTAGGTAAGTGAATTAAAAAAGCATCTGAGCAGGTATCTGGTGTGTGTCACTGCTCATTCTTCCATAATAAACTATGTTCTTCTTCTCATTCATTTGTCAATCACAGTAACTAAAGATTATTATATGCTGTATGTACGTGACACCAGCAATTTGCAAAGTCTGTTGGCAAGAAAATCAGGTTAGAATGACAGAGTGAGAAATTAAGCAGAAGTCTGATGTAATTAGCTATAACAATCAGTGCTCTAATTTCTGATTTATTGTTTCCTGTTTTCCTGCTGCTTTCAGTCCATGCATACTGTATGTGCTTCATATAGGTCAAACAATTGTCTTATCAGTCCTGGCAAACCAAGAGGTCAGAGTTAACAATATTTATTTAAACATGCAGGATGCTTCCCACTGCAATTAGGAAATAACTATTGCTAATAGATCTTTGGTGCTATTTCCTCATTTATAAGACTTTGTAAAGACATAAAAATAATAGGGAATTCAGTTTCAGGCTTCTTCATAAATATTTCTTGCAGATAGATTTACTTGACTAGTATCATTTTGGTTTGTTAAACTGACCACACTGAGTTTCACCAAATGACAATCTGATAACAAGATATCAATATGAAACATTTGCACATACACATATCTATTCAATAGCAATGGGCATGTGACATTATGTAGTGCCAGATCTTAAAAGAAAAAAGCTATCCAAGTCTCGGTCCCTCTGAAATCAATGAGAGCTTTGCTGCTGACTGTGATGGGATTATGGCTTGGCCCCATAAATTTGTTCTGGCTGCCTTTTTCACATTGTACAGAATTCAAGGTCTTTGGAGGAGCAATCCCTTTTCATAATCCAGGACAGAGCATGATTTACTCTTACACAGTTCTTTCAATTCCAGTGGGAATTCACATGACTGCTTGTTTTGATTGCAAATATGCATAGTAAATTATGCATCTCACATATTTACTACATATGTTGAACTTTTTAGTTAATAGACACATTTTCATAAATAGTGAGTGACAGAAAGATGCTTAAAGGTCATGTAGTCTGGTCTCCAAAGTATTTATAAAAATAAACTAGAACTAGAACATTTATGACAGAAGCTTACCTAGTCTATTCTTTAAAAAATTTCAGAAACAGAGATCCCACAACCTTCTCATGTAATCTATTCCACTATCCACTCCAGTACTCTTTCAGAGATATAATAGCAGGGAAGTTCTAAACTAAATACTCTTGCTGATGCAAATTAATACAATTATTTTTCTTTCCATAGTAGACATGGGGAATAATTTATTCTTTGCAGTAACCTTCTATGCAATTATGTCATATTTCTTGTTAGTGTCTTTTTTCTTCTAAAATTATTATTTTTTAGCTCTTGTTACATGAAATTCATATTTACTTGATGTCTAATCATCTGTTTTGTTCTGTGCTGAGCCTTGTCCAGTTTTGAGAGCACAAATGCAAAACTTGGTGCTGTATGTACAGCTCTTGCGTTTCTACTTCCCATTGTGGTGCTTTCTTTATTGAAGTGTTAAGACACCTGTGACTCATGTGATGCACTATAACATCCAGATCCTTTTCTGTAGGACTGCTATCTGAGCAAGGCATTTCTCAGAGAGTATTTGTGAAGCTGATTGTTCTTACTTAAATATTTTATTTGCCTTGATTGAATTGCTTTCTATTTATTATAGCTCCTTTCTGCCATTTGTCTTACTTATTTTGAATTCTAACCATGTCCTCAAAAATGCTTGCATTCCTCCTAGCTGGTTATCATATAAGAATTTAATAAACTTATTGCCTGTTGTACTGCCCAGAGCATTAATGAAATGACTGCACACTACCAGACTCCAGACAGATTTCAGTAGAACTCTTGTTGATGCAGCCTTTCAACATACTGTTTTCCAGTCTCTTCTGCATCCTTGTTACAGAGGTGTAAGGAAAGAAGTTATTTTCCTGTTTGGTTGGGGTTTTTTCCAATGAAGTTAATATTTATGCAAAGCAGCATAGACTGTTTAATAAGTGAAGATGCAGTTCATTATTTTTGGCTGTTACTTTTCAGTGGTTAATTTTTAAGTACTTAGAAACAGATGCTTTTTTAGTTTTTCAACTGTCTGAAGTCATGACATGGTTCCTTGGCTGTACTTTTCCCCACTTTTAGAAATAAGCAGTATATTTCTATCTCTTTTTCTTTTTTTTTTTTTTTGTGCTCCAGAGCCTTGACCTCTGCAGATTCTCTAATTTCTAATGATTCTAATGATCTAATGATTTCTAATTATTCTAAGTTTGGTTCCCTTTTAGATATCTGTGTGAAGTCCTACGTAACTCACTGTAGACTGAAGTTTAACCTTATTGCTTTCAATGCCAATCACACAATTTGTAATGATCTCAGATAATTTTTTTTTTTTTGTGAGCCATGAATCAAAAGAGTACTAAACATTTTGTCCATCTTGGCATTATCTAGCACTATTAACAGTACTGTTGGCTTTTCATCCCTGGATTATTTATTGCTTAGAAAATTTATTTGTGTGGAGAGCATCCACCTGTTCATAACCTCTGGGCAACATCCATCAGTGAGATCCAGTTCTGAAGTCATCTGTCCAAGGCCCGGGGCAGTGTTGGAAAAGAATCATGACTGCAGCATATGACAGCAGCAAATTTAGGATATGGGTAATATCAAGGAATTAGATTCTATGAGGCTCTGTAGGTTTTGGTGAAACCTTCTGCCTAGAGCTGTGTGACATTACTGAAGGGTGCATGAGAACAGAGAGGAAGGGAGGGATGAAGGCGAACAACATAAATATGAAAAACAGCAGCTATTTAGATCACTTATATTATTTTCAGGAAATGTTGCAAAATTCCTTTCCCATTTCCCATCCTCCTGAAAATTAAGAGAAGTGTGGAGATTTTCTCAGGAAACCTTTGCTTTCAGGATGGATACCTGTCCATGGAGGAGTTGTGTTTTGTAGATTGCAGCCCATGTTCATGAGATTTCAACAGATACCTTGAATGATGGGGTCTGGAAGTCCATCCCCACCCCTGGGCTGAGATGTGAGCACTGGCAATGGCCTGAACCTCAGACTGTTCA
Source organism: Zonotrichia leucophrys gambelii (assembly GCF_028769735.1). NCBI lineage: Eukaryota > Metazoa > Chordata > Aves > Passeriformes > Passerellidae > Zonotrichia > Zonotrichia leucophrys. Next base: position 17,532,140 of record NC_088173.1, on the reverse strand, counting down.
GGACACCCACACCAGGAAGGAGGGAACTGTTGTGCCTTCCAGTCTGTACAGTGAAGGGAGCAAGGGTCCAAGGCGCAAGAGACTCACACTTTAATCAGACATATAACAACAAACTAAAGCAGAGCTTTAGCTTCAGCTTCTTTTTTTGCCTATTCTAATGGACACTGTCTTCAAGTATTTTTGTTTGCTTCTGAAGTTTTCACTTGTTTCTGATTTACTGCTACTACTTAGAGTGATTATGATTTTGGAAATTCTACTTGTTATTATTACTTATTTTTCTTGCATACCAAGGCACTTCATAAACAGGAAGAGCCTAATACATTGCTATTCATATGTCAAAGTTTGGATAGAAAGCAACAGCACAACTGGAATTTAGTTCTCAAATGTGTGTGTCTGTGTGAAGGTGTGTGTAGGACAATATCACTTTGCTGGCTATCATTTAAAGCTACAGGAAAATATCTTCAAAGTTCTTGGGATCACAAAAAAAAACCACGGTAAGAGCCAATTTACTGCTGAAGGATTTGTATTTCTTGTATTTGCAAATTACCATCCTCGCCAAATATTCAGCTAGCATCAAGTATTATAGTTTCCCACAAGCCAATTTTATACCACCTTACAGTAGATGAAGGTAGCTTTAGGATATAATAAAAACAAAAGCCCCACTGATTAAAAGTTTGTGCCTGATAATCATTGCCCAAATTACTAATGCTAAATATTAGTTTAATTTTTTACAATTTCAGGAAAATGTGAACCCAACAGCATTATAGTCTGCAACCATTCTAGTATTTATATCCACCAAATTTACGTGGACTAGTTTTTCTAATTTTTTCCCCTCAAAGTAATTAATCTTACTTATTCGTTTCCAGATATTGATGCTAATCTTCTTTGTCAGTTAATTTGAGGGCAGAAAATACAACTTGGGCTCAGTCCCCCTTGTTTGATAATTTAATACCAATATTATTTAGGTTATTAGTTTTACTGGTAAATCAAGAAGCAAGTTGCCGGAATACAGCTGTGACCCCAGGGCAGGAACTTTCTGCCGGCTGTCACCTTGTGACAGTTTGGGCTGTTAATTACCTCCAACAGTCGGAGCACAAGCACCTCTGTGTCTGCCAGCTGGCAGCCTCTGCCTCACACTGGCGGCCGGAGATTTAAAACCTGCAACAAAAAGCTGTTATGTAAACAGTTTATTGTATAATACACAATGGCAGCAGGAGACCCACTCTGGGAATCAAAGGTACTCTCTGCATTCACAAGGAGCTAGGGCTGGGAAGGGTGCAAGGTCCTGCCTGCCTCTCTCCACCAGTCAGCAGACAAAACATATAGCCCAAAGTTTCCAAAGTCCAACAGAAAGTGAAACAGCCTGAGCTGAGGCTTCTCAGACTCTGCATACTGAGATCTAAGTGTCTGAATTGTTGTGGTACTGTTGAACTATACAAATTACTTTAACATGTGAGAATAAAAGACTTTAATTGCCTGGTGACACACCAGTCACCAGCCCAGAGAAACTGCAAAAATCATCTTTGAGGTTTCCTTCTCAGAAAACAAATGCAGACTTCAAAAGTGCATTCTCAGGTCCTCTCATTTAAGGACTCAGTCCCTGAAGTGGCACAGATGTCCTCTGCAGCTTTAGCTGGTCTGTATCTGGGAAAAAGCTCATGATTACACTTCTGAAGGAGCAGTGTCACCATCCTGTATATAAAACTTGGGCTGCTCAGAAGTGTGAGAAGCAGGTTCTTTATTGCAAATTCATGAAAAGATCTCTTTATAGTCATAATGGCTCGAAGTGTGCAGCTAAAGCAGTTCTGGAGCCACCCAATGGGACATCCCCAAAATGTGGCTTGCAATTATGCTTCTGGAAGTTATTTCATATCTTTACTTGTCAGTTGTTTAAGTTTAGAACGGAACCACCCTAAGCAAGAGGAAAGTACCCAAACCCCTTTGTTAGCTTCAGCTGGGAGGTTAGAGCACTTATAGAGGGGCAGAACTGGGTTGTCATCTATCCCAGACCTGAGAAGAGTCAAGCCCCCATCTCATTTGTCTGCAGAGCAGCCTGATAATTTCCAGGTTAGCTATGGCCACAAGAGATCTAGAATTGCAGAACTGATGAAATCAAAAAAGACCAAGGAGGAGCCCAGCTAGGGACAAGGATGAGGTGGTCGGGGTCATATACCTATTCTCTGTAATGTCCAAGTATTTTATGTGCTGGCTGCTTGGTGCAATAAGCACAGTGTTTCTGTAATAGAAATTTGTGGAATTTTAAAGAACAGGGATGACAAAAAAATCATGACTTGTCTCTCAATTTCCAATTGGATGCATATAAATTTGAATTTAGTAAATGGAAGGAATGTAAGGAATATTCCCTACTATTAGGTTTGCATATCCAGTATAAGGGTGTTCAGACATCTGCTATCACTCTATCATACTTAAGTAAAGGCCATTAATGCTGTTGGTTAGCAAAATCTTCTTGGGGCCTTTAAATGGTATCACCAGAATAGAAAAAAAAAAAAATTTAAGGATCAAGTGAAACAGTAAGCTTGGTTTTCAGGATTTGAAAAAAGTGAAAAAGAGACTTGTAACAAAATTAGTTCAGTGGAGATTTTTTTAGGTGATCATTATGTTCATTTTTTTAGGTAATCATTATCTATCATTATTTTTCTCTCCCTCTTATTAGGTTTTACACAGAGTCAAAATAAATCAATCATATCTTGATTTAAGTGTTATTTCTTACATGGAAATGAAATTTCACATCAGCAGCACACTTTCCATAGATGTCACAATGTTGTTTATTAAATTTATTCCAAGAAATACTGTACTTTATGTCCTTTGAAATAACTCCTAGAGAGAAGGAACAACTCTTAGAGAAAAAAGCTACTATAAACCAGCAATTTTTTACAATAGAAGCAAGCCTGGGTTCCCTTTTGTAGATACAATTCTCAGAAGTTTCAAGTTATTTCACCTACCTCATCTTTTAGATGGACTTGAGCAGAGAATTTACTGTTCAATGTATTTCAGATCAGGCATGGAAGCACTCTACCTCCTTCAGTCCCTTGCAGACGAAGGGAAGCTGGAACCAGCACAAAGCTATTTAGTAAAAGAGGAGGATAATTATCAGTTTATCAAAAATTAACAATAGCAGGCCAAGTACCACCCATCTGGTCTGCTGACATCCAGGTAAGTCTAAGCCTCCAGGACAGAGGTGCCCACATAATTTTCAGAAAGGAAACATCTGGGAATGGCTTTTATATGACTATGGAACATGCAATTTCATTCATATACTTGCAGTTTGTGTCTTCCTGATAGTTATTTCAAAGCTACAAGCTTAATGAAGTTTAATCTCACAATATCTCTTTAGAGCAAATGGCTGAGGTAGAATGCAAAAAACTGTAGTTTTGACTATGATGGAACTTCCCAGTATTCACAACAGTATGAAGAGAAGCAAAGTTTGACCCAAAGACTTCACACAGGCATAACACATAATTTTAGGAGGATCCTATAACATAATTTTAGGAGGATTCCTAAAATAAGCATGCATTCTCCAATTTGAAATTTAATGTAAAAGAAAAAGTAATTTAAAATCAGTTTTTGCATCATTTATACAGATTAAATATTGCTTATAAATTCTCTTTATGTTGCTATTGAAGGATACTTTAAAAACAATGCACAAAAATGAAAACAATTGTCAGTGTAAAGAAAGCCTGCCTACAGCACTGGCAGAGCTAAAGAAACCTCCATTTCTTTGCATTCTCCTCTGTGAAGTAGTGGGAAACCTTTGAACAGTTCCCATTCCTGCAGGCAATTCCCTCTCACAGTTAACTGCTTCACTGCTGGCCCAGCAGTCACATCTGCCCCGTGCTGCCATTATCACTCTGGTGCTCCCTTGAAGCTGGGGAATTGCCAGTGAGAGATACCTGGTATCTATCACCAGCAGTCAAGCTATCAGACTGACTGGAGCAAAGCCATTTTAAGGTTATATTACAAAAATTTTCTGTGATTTTCACAGATCTGAGGCGCCCTTAGAGTTTTGAATCTTTTTTTTTTTCATTTAAATAGACTTTCATTTTATTTAGCAGTAAGAATAGAAAATATAAAAAAAATGTCAGCATGACTTTTCTGTTTATATTTGAAAATATTATTTAAAATGTTTTCTAGAAAGTATATTTTTCAGCAAGTCAATCTTCTATTGCTTATATTTGTTATAATCATTTAAATATAACTTCTTTTGCCTAAAGATTTTTGTACTCCCCTATCCTTTCCAAGGTATATCTGACTTAATTTCTGCTAGAAGGTTTACATGAGAAAGCCTTTACTGTAACTTAGGCTGTTTCATTGGAAAAATTCAGAGTATTTTATAATCCTTCTTTTTTCCCGAAAATAACCAGATATCACAATCTATTTCATAGATACAGAGCTGAGTTTTTAAGTTGCTCTGATATATGAGCTCTTCCAATTGCTTAAAATGTCAGATTTCCCATTTTCATTTACATAATGTATTTTGCTTTGTGGTTGTTTGTCTTACTGCTGGCACACACCATCTTTTCACCCAGTGTTCCCGTCAGGTGGGTCTTTGAACAGACATTACGCATTTGCTATATTCCTATTTCATAGTGACCACTGCGTATAGCCAGTTTTCTGCCTGTGAGTGATCCTGCCCGACCCAAAGGCTTTGCCCTGCTGATGATGCAGCATTGTGAGTGCAGGAGCACCCAGTGTCCAAAGCCCAGCGTAACCTGTTCAGTGCCAGCCCTGCAGTGGGAATGAACCCGGTGGTCTGATCATCCTGCCTGATGAGGACCTAAAATTCTATGCTTGAGGTTGGAGAAGATGTGGCCTGCAGGAGAGGGATGCTTTACATTGCCCCCCCTTTTTATTTTTTTTAATGTGATTTCCAGTACCATAGAGCAGAGGGAAATGAAGGAGGGAGAAGTTCAGGAGGAAGAGGCATTGCTCAGGCTTTCTTTGATCTGCTCCAGTCGAAGCTTTTCTGACCCAGGCAGACAGATCAAAGAAAGAAGCCAGAATACCGAGCACTTGAGACATTTCATGACTGTAGAAAATACTGCCCCAAAAGTGCTTCTTTTTTAGTTTGAAAATATGCTTGCCTTACATATAAACTGTTGTGGCACTTATTACTAAAACCAGATGATCACAAACTATTGATTATTTTATATACCTCTGTCAGGAAGGCATTAGCTATATAGTGCCTCAGATAAAAAACCTGTGACTGGTACATGAAGTCTGCAATAAAACTAACAGAAACAAATGATAACAAATTACACATCTATTTTGTTTCTTAATATATCTTTGCTTTAAGAGATTCCAGTTTCGAATGTTCAGTAATCCAGTGATTGGTAGAATACTTTATTTGAACATTGGTAAATCTTAGTCCCAATAATTTAGTGAGAGTAGCAAACAACTGCTGTATTGCCATCTGCAATCTGTGAGTAGACTTTACAGAGTAGAGAGGTATCACTGAATAAGGGCTAAATCCTGGTTTCAGTTTAAGCTTTGTGCTGCATGCTTTATAGTCATAATTAGACCCCATTTTGCCCCAGAGATGCCTCTAACAAGGGCTGATCCTTGTGATTAACTTCCCATGCTGTGAGCAGTCACGCTGGTTGATCTCCACTGACTCTTCACGGGCCGTGTTGGGATTTCTTACCGGGCTTGCACATAAAGTGCAGGACATGGGGCTTCAGCACCAGCCCCAGCAACAGCCCCTTCTGATGAAAAGCCAGAATAGCCTTGTTTATGTGGCTTTCTGGCTTTTTTTCCTTGTGGGAGCTGATGGGCAGCAGCAGCAGAGAGGCTGAGTGCAGGTTCCTTCTCTGAGACAGAGAGAAGGGTGCCATCTACTGAGGCACTCACATCCCCTCCTGCATCCCACAGGCTGTGCACGGAAGCCTCTCCGCCGTGTGCCAAACTGGAAAGCTCATAAAACAAAAGTAAATCCATGCATTTGATGAAACTCATTAAAAGACATTTCAGGAAGAACTGCATTTGTTCAAATTACTATGTGATTCCATTTGCTGTGTCCTAAGTGAGAGTGAGCAGCTTTGTGATGAGCAGGGACATGATGCAAAAGGTCATTTTGGCACAGGCATTTTAGAACAACAAAATTCATCATGAAAACTGGTTATTTACACTGTTAGAAGATGGGATTAAATTAATAGTTATTGTGTAGTCATTTTGGTGTTTAACTCTGAATTTAAACTCTGTATTTTTATGGAATTGGAGTTTCAATTTAGCCTTTGTTAAAATCTGCTTCATGCCGATAGTTATACAGCTATTACCATTTTATGGCATGCGTGGGACTTCAAAACCATTATCTGAAAATAGATTACAGAATTATTTCTGCTAATACTTTTATCTGATAGTACAAAATCCATCACAGTGATATTTCATGTATCAATGGTCACAAATAAACAGCATATTTTTCTCTTGTAGGATCGTCTTTGAAAATTGTCTTCTAGCACGGTCAGTATGTTTGTTTCAAAAGCCAGATCTGTATTTTGCAGAACAGACTCGTTTCATTATCTGTTGGTATCTGTCTTCTTTAATGAGAAAAGGGCACTAAAGACACGGGAGAGACAGAGCAAATACCTTCATATGTGACTGTGAGTAAATCACCGTCTGTGTGTAAGCCCAACACATGCTTTCTGTTCATAATCCACAGGGGAGTGTACTAATCATGCATTTTTACTGCAGCTCTATGTATCCAAACATTTGACCAGGTAAAATTATTGGAGATGTCAGGGAAAAAGATATATTTGGTGTTCTTACTTTCACCTCATCTTAGAACATAAGCCCCTGTAAATAAAAGCTAATCTTGGCAAATCATGTAGAAAAAGTCAAAATCAAGTTGTCAAAGCAATAAACAGTCCAATACAGCTGACAGGTCTCTTTGTTACAAAATAATACACACGTCAGCCATGAAAAAGATAGGCTGAGACCTGAATGTACTGGATTTGAAACAAGTATGAAAAGTTCTTGGTTTTGAGAACCTATACTACTGAACCACAATAAAGTACAAAAGGAATTTATTTGGTTTCCCCCCCCCCCCCCAAACATTTTTCATCAGTCTACCTTAATCTAAGAATTTATTGCAGTCTGATAGCAAAAGGAGAGAGGAGCACAGGCAATTATTTGTACTGGCTTTGAGAGATTTTTAAAATTTTATCAGTGAATGAAAATTGTGATTGAAAATGCTTCATGCTGGTGCTCTTTGAGCCTTTTTCATTCTTACCACCAGATTATGAAATAAATGTAAATTTTCAAGTGCGGATGTTAATGCCAGGAGTATTTGGCATCAAGAAGAATTTATGGCATATCAAATTGTTCTCCTATGTTTTTGAATAGGTTTTACAATCAACAGGTTAAGTCAACAAGAACTGTGAACTATTTTTGAAAGGAATTTATAAACAACAGTCAAATTTATGCATGCAGGAAGATACTGAAAAGTTTGAATAACACTGTCACGGTGCCTACAGTCTTCCTCCTCCCACTTACTACTTACTGGTAGGATTCTATTTTCAAGATAGATAAATCTCTAACCAGGTAAATGAGCAATTTTGATTTAAACTTCCAAATAAAACAGAGCATTGCATCTTTTATCCAAAGGCCACGCACTTGCAAAAGTATGTTTCTTTTTAAGTTTCTGACCTTCCTTGAGTACTGTAATTTCTTTAATGTAGTTAAACAAGGTTCAAAATATTTAAAGCCAAGTTCATGTTTCTGAATTTAATTTAGAAGCAGTATAGCTTAAGTGTTTCTTGGTGTTTGATATCATTACCAGTGATTTTGCCGCAGGTGATGGAATACTGTATTCAGAAAAAGCACTGAAGAAATAGGAGTTGAGCATATCCATTAAAAATGTAGATGGGTGCTTTTTATTTTTCATGCTTACTTTTCTATTATTGTAATTTACAGAGTTTCTGAACTCATGGGAGTGCTGTTGTGACAGTCACTGAAGAGATACACAACAAAAGGCAATACCAATTCAATGTACCTTTTAATGATTTATTGCCTTTCTTTTTTTTTTTTTTTATTTTTTTAATGCTCTCTGCACCAAAACTGTGAAGAATCATCACAGATTTAATTGAGTCCATCTAGGTTACTTTGAAAAAAAGATGCCAAAATGCAATAGTCTGACCACTACCAAATGATATTTTTAATAAGTTGCTATAAATCTGTTGATAAGCAGAAAATAATCAAGAAAATATTGCCTTCAAATTTCCTAGATAAATGTGAGCAATATGCATGTGAACTTTGAAACCTATTGCATGCATGAGTGCTATGAATCATGAGCTCCAGTATTTTAACTGCAGATTTTAGATTCAGTCATTGTTTGGCTTGAACGCAGAGTTGAGGCACTCCATACTTTAGTTTTTGTATATTTAAGAAAAGGGAGAGATGGCAAGAGTATATTTACCCACCTCCCTTTTCAAGGGATGATCAGTTAATACTGCTATAACACTTTAAAGATAGGCTTTCCAGAACTTAAATATGATTAGACATTTATACAGATAATGAAACATTCATACTTACCTAGGATAAGATAGAAGGGATTTAAAATATTCAAGCCTCCTGGCATAACTAGCTGCTTGAGATTAAAAGGGAAACTTTTTTTCCTACAGGCTGGCTATTACTTTTGGTGGTTGTGGAGTGGTTTGCGTGTTACTTTGAAGTATCACACACTGTGTTGGCTGGAGTAAGATACTAGTTTAAACAAAGTGCTGGCCTCAATGAGGATGGCAGATCTTACTCTTGTGTGTTGCTCGATCCCCAGTACCTGGTGGAGATGAACCCTTTAGCTTCTGCATACGTCTTACTGATGCACAACACATCTGTCTGGGGCTACATCGCATGGCTAAGGCATGTCCCACCTTGCCAAGCCCTTAGGTACTTCAGTTTTTCATATTTTTGGATGAAATTTAAAAGCTTGTGGTTCTGATTTGGTTCAGTGGACATAATTCAAATAAAAAAATTCTTACTAGCTAAAAACTCCCCAAGCCAGCCAAGTTGCTTTGACAGAATCAGAAAGTAATTAAATAAACAATTCTGGTGACAGACTTGGAGTGGGGTCATCCCCACTGATGGAACAAGAGTAGCACACCCGACTATCATACTGGTACAGCTCAACTCTCCTCTAACCATTGCCCATCCATTTTAGTAAGCCAAATATATATGGGCTTACTAAGAAATAAGAGCATTCCTTTTTGAGAAAATGCTATTTATAGCACTATGACTTTTTATTTTTTTTTTTATTTTACATCTTTTTGGCAGCAAAATTACACTTTAAATACACACAAAGTTACATTTTTAAATACATGCAACTACATGCAGTGCATGTGTGGTATGTGTCCATGTGTTTGGGCAATAACTAGCTTAAATTCACACATGATTAATTTTTTTAAACTTACTTATCAGACAGCATGTCACATTTAATTTTTATTCAGTTCATAGTTTCTGTTTTACTGCCTCATTATATTCTTCACGTTTACTGGATATTTCTCTCTCAACCCTTTTTCTTCCCTTTTGTTGTATATTTTTTGTATATAAATACACACATACATGCACAGAGAGAGAAAAATATTTGCTCTGGGGAAATCTTGAACCCCTTTTCCTTTCCTAAACAGCAACAAGGGATTTACTTTTATAAATAGGGAGCCAGGAGCCAGCAGGCAGAACGCTAACACACAACATCAGTGAAGTCACACAGATAAATTTTTCAGTTCTTTTATCTAGTAAACATCCTAATGATCAACATCAAAGGCTGAAGTAAGAAGCCGTTCTCTTTTGTGCCAGATTGAGAAAGAGTGGGCTCTTTTACATCTCATCTGGGAGATATGAGGAGCCTTTGAATGGATCATTGCTTTTTATGGGTAGTAATGAGGTGAGAAGTATTCTAGTGTGTGGCACAGGCCTTCATTAAAAGCGTGAAACAGAATGGCTTATGGTTAAAAGGAGTAATTTGTTCTAACATACTTGCTAAATTGTGCTGTAACCATGCCAGGTCACTGGACTACATTTTCCATAGGATTTCCGAATGCGTTTGTGTGTAATTATTCTGCCTATACAGAGTTGAGGGATTTTTCCAATGGCTTGTGCTAACTAGCTGACAACACTCATTCCTTTACTGGAAAGTTCTCTAAATGCTATATTTTAAGAGGTGTGGAATAGCCAGATCCTTTTTCTCAAGCCTATATTTCCTGAAAAAATTAAGAACCAGCACAACAACATAAAATAAGTGAAACTGATCCAAAGGCCTTATTAACAAGACAAAAAAACAGGGAACCATCCCCACGGTCTTCACCTTCGGTCTGACGAGATTTTATCAGAGAGCTCCATGCAAAGTGAAGGCAGCCAAGCTGCTGTATATCATTGTCTCTCAAGCAGCACGTTTGAGCAGCCTGGTTTCCCCAAGGGCTGTTCAGCCACTCCTCTCATTGCAGTGGGCAATCGGCGATGGTCTCCACTTTGGGAAGTCAGCCAGCTGCGCTGAGCTGCTGCTCAGAAACATGCTGGTAATTCTGCAGGAGCACAGATACCACAATGTGCTTTTCCAAGTTCTCCTTCCTGCCATGCTTGAAAACACAGGATACTTCTACCTGGAGCACAAATTTGTGCCCAGGTAATTTTTTTCAAGGGATAGAAAGGTGTAACCCCTGGGAACTACACTCCTGAGCTGTGAAGGACTGTAATGCATCACTCTGGCAAAGGACAACAGGAATCCTTTTTCAGCTAAACACTGGTAGCATCCAGAGCTATCCTTTAGGCATGAAACCCCCACAATCTGCTGAGGATTGTGCATCCAGTTGGCAGCAGGACATGGAGGAGGATGCAGACTACAGCCTTGCCCAGTCACCACATAACACCACTTCCCTGCTGTCTCCATCGTCCCAGCACCCACGGAGACACAGCTTTAATCCTTGCCACGCAAAACATGACAGCTCTGAGTTTTGATATAACACAGGAGTAACAGCTGACCAGAGGATTTTCTACTAAGCTCATTTAGAAGGAAGCGCTAAGGTATTAAAATAAAATCCACAGAAATTATTTGGTTCAGTTTGTGTTTTTTATAACAAAGAAAGAAGCAAATCCTCTGAGAAAATTCAGTATGTCATCTCTCTCTCTCTCTTCTTTTTTTTTTTTTTTTCTGTCCCACTTTAGGACAAATATCAGTATCTAGAAATAATAAAAAATCCTACGAAATTAGTATTTTCATTAACTCAAGCCAAGCTTTCGTTTTAAATGCACATTGAAGAAAAAAATTTGACATTTCAACTTTTTGTTCTGGGTCAGGCAAGGAAAGTGTTTGAAATCTCAAAACAATCTCCTTCCTAGCTTTGAACTAAGGGGAAGGGACAGGACTGTGCCTGTATGTGCGTGTGCATGTGTGTTTGGCAGCAATTAAAATATGAGAGCTGTGCTTAGAGCCATATGCTCCCTCAGAAACTGATAAAAGTTGCATGTGTATATAACTGATGGAGAATTTGCCCCATAATGTTAAGACAGCTAAGTACAGTGGCTTCTTAAATCAGCTTGCTATTTCTTCCTGTGCAAGTCAAGAAAGGCTAGTCCACTTTAACCTATTCATATGAATTAAAAAACAGAGGAGTTTTGTGAAGAATACATGAAATCAAGTCCTATAACAATTTGTCTTCTGAGCATCAGACACTTAGAAAACTGAGAAACCCATAAATTATTTTCTCCGCATATTTTCTAACCATATTGTAATACATAGAAGACATCAATATTTAATGTTCATCAGCAAGTGCTGGGGTCATTCCTCATAATCGTATTCACAACATTTTGTTTAAATTTGTCAGCGACAATGATTCAAATTGCTTATTTTAATGATGGGAAAAAAAACTAGAATAAAGCAGAGAAGTACAGTCTGCTTTAGTTAAACAGCCACTCCCATGAAAGTGATGTGTATATATATGATTTTGTGTATGTATATATGCAATTATAATGGATATATGTATTATTATAAATGTGTATATATTATTGTATAATGTATATACATTGCACTGTTTGAACAAACAACAAAATACAGTCTTAGATTTTGCTATATGTTACATTGTTTTTCCTATCTTTTTCAGGCACAGAGATTAAATGTCAAGAAAAAAATTGGGGAGTATGTCAATAGACATCTGGAAATTGTAAGAGTTCAGGCAGTGACTATATTTTCTTCTGGACTGCAAGTGAGGAAACTCATCTGTTTTCTCACAACAATGAGATGAGCTCAGGTTGTTGTGAAAGTTTTTAAAGGATGCCTGAGACAAATGTCAGCTATTTGGTTATTGGGAAGGTCTGAATGTCCCGGCATTGAAAGATCTTTATGCCAGATTGATCATGAATGTGATATTTACACATGCTACAGTAGAGGTATCAACAGAGATTGTCAATCGTCTTGTGTTGTGAATCACATGTTTTAACATGTATTTTGGCACTGATGGCTTCTCTATGGTTTTAAATAGTGTTTAAAATTAGATCTCTGTTTTGTACTGACATCTTGGAATTTAGGTCTGCAAAGCCAGCATCGGCCACCTTGCAAACACCACAGAGCTTGCGCTGCAACTACAAATTAAATGCACTTAAAACCAAAACTGACTTGGATACAATGTTGCTTGGCTGCCAGCGTTGTCTGATCTTCCCCTTTATCCAGCTTCATCTCCAGACTGGCTTTGCCACCACTTGTTCGAAGGAGTTTGCTCTGTGAGTAACTGCTGAATTGATAACTGCTTAAAAGGAGAAGAAATAAAGATGAACAAAATGAAATCACTTGAGACTATCTGGGAAACAGAAAAATTAAAAACTCCACTGATACGACTACCAGAAGAATCCAGATGGTAGAAACCACAGTTTGAAGCCCTGGAGTCAGGTTTACTCATGGAAGATATGAAGATCTAGAAAATGTTGGTCTCAATCCTGCCTGGATCTTCCAGATAATATTAGGAGGGTTTTTTGCTACACAGAAACAAAGGTTTTAAAGTTTGTAAAGGACTCACAGATTCTGATAACAGGACTGTGAATGCTGTTTTTAATGTCTTCTTTATTAGTAATCATTAAAAAAGCAGGATTAAAAGCATTGTAACAAGAGTAAGTCCTGCCCTAGGCCTCAATTTCTCTTTACAGCATATGTATCAGCAGATATCTACATCTGAGCTTCACAGAGTTCAAATGGCTTGGTGTTATTCAAACCCTTTATTAAGAGACAGACTCTGAAAGGGATATGGTTGTGTCTATAGACAGTTGTTGTGTGCAATTATGTCACAAATTACTCCAAACCTCTCTTAATTAATCTTGAGTCAAATTATTTTCAATAATTTGCCGAGCTATTTCTTTCTTCATGAAACCTAGAAGCAATGATTAAAAAAAACCCCAAACACATTATCAGAAGGGAAAAAGTTTTACATTGAGACTTTGTGCTGTTTTTAGGAATTGGTGTCAAGGTCCCATGTTTCATAAGGCATTACACAGAGGAGGACCATATATGTGTACCATGTTTTTCTCAGACAGTTCCATCACAACCAAAATCCTGCTGCTTTCCTCCTATTGCAGCACTCCTGCTCACAATCCAGAATCAACCTATCATTTAGGAAGAAACTGTAGAAAGGAGGGATGCATCTCCTCCTCATTGTTCTAATTTTATACAGGACTGGATTTCTAAATTATGCTACTTTTTTGCCCAGTAGAAGCTCCTCTAGAAGACAATTACATTTCTTTAAAGTGACTGATCACATACTTTGGTTGAAAGTTTTATTTGCCTTCTTCTCATGTCTCCTGCCTTCAGACACAGGGCAAACCTTCAGCTGGCAGACTAGGCTTCATTCAGACTGTTCAGGGCTCCTTTTTTGGTTTTGGACCCCAGTGCTGTGACATGACTCCTTCATGCCTTGAGTAAACTCCTACAGGCTACCAGAATCTTTGATTTCCTCACTCGCCTCTGAAAGGCCTGAGTATGTGCTGAAAAGCTCATTTTGCCAGTATAACTATTTACAAATACAACCAATTTGATACATTTTGGATGAGAAGTTGCATTCTTTCCCTCGTCCACCACGCTGGTGAGTGGGGCAGATCATCCCCAAGCTAAGAGCCGTGCAGGTGTGGAGTTGCATTCACTCCATCTGTCCTCTGTTGCCACATGATGTGCATTTGTGATCCTTGATGACCTGCTGAGATGGTAGGGAAAAAGAATAAGGGAATCACAATCAGAATGAACACATCAGTGGTTTTAACCATTAAAAAGTTTTCCCTATCTTAGTACTGAACTTTTCTTTTGGAAACTATAAAGTCTTGTCAGGCATGAATAAATTCCATTCATCCCTTCTGAAAAAGATGGAAGTCTGTCCTGTAAATAGGATGTTTCTCTATTAAGTTTAGGTTTAAATATAAGGCTGTTGCTGAGCACTCAGAGGTGCCAGAGGCTGGAGCTGGGCAGACAAATGACCTGACCACAACAAATTCCCTCTCTAGCCTGCCTCAGGGTGAGATCTCAGCTGTTGGAATGGAAGCTGTGGGTCAGGAAGTCTCTCTCAATTGTCTGTGCCTAAAAATACATCTAAAGCAAACAAACCTTGGCGACTTTGCACATAGATGGTGCTGAAATTTCACCAGTGTGTTATTCCTCTCATTAGAATTCCCAAATAGTGGAATGTAACGAGAAAAATAAGGCATAGCACTAACTGAAAATGTGAAATGGAAACGTTGCAACAAAAAAAGGAAATAATTTGAAAACTATTCCAAAATGATTTTCACTTACCAAATACCAAAAAAAAAAAAAAAAGTGGAAGTCAGATAAAGGTCAAATTATTATTGGTTTTTTTGCCCTTTTTTTTTTTAGGTCTTTCATATCATTTTATACCAGTGCACTGATGTGACATAGAGCAGAGCCATATAAACAGTTACATTGGCACAGCTGGGCAGGCAGTAAATTGGAACTGGTGTTGAGAGAGTAAGTAGATGAAACCAGGAAGAGCATTAACATCTTTTTCACATTTTGCTGTTGAATTAATTAATTGAGTCCAAATTTGTGCTTTACAGGGGCTTAACTTCCTGTTCTAGATTTATGCAGATTTCAAAGCATCAATGCTAGGGAAGATATCCTGGTAATGGCATTTGGACTGACTGCACCCTATAGCAGTGAGGGACAGTGGGGGATAGTGCAGAGTACTGAAGAAAATATGAAGAAAATCTGTGAAGTGCCATAAAATATTTAGATCTAATGAAACACATGGGCTGCTGCTTAAATTGCTATTTCACATAAAGGCAGCACAAGTCTAATGTGTTTGCTACTATTTTTTCTTTTAAAATGCCTAGAGGAAGTTAATTTTTATGAAAATGACAGCAAGGCCTGACCCTCCATCTTTAAGCTCCTACTTGAGCCTTAGAGATCCAGCACATATGGTACAGTATGTTACAACCAGCTGCTAATTGGACTCCCTGCAAACATGACTATTGAGGCCAACTGAATCAAATAATGACAGCTCAAGCTTTAAACCCAAGGGATATATGCCCTTCTGCTGATTGCACACAGCTCCCTTTGCTACTGGTGAGAATAAAATGGATTTATCCAGAAACAATGGGCTCCTAGCCAGCTTTGATATTATTTATAATATTTCTAATATTGTTGTCCACTTATAAGTGCATTTGGAGTTATACAATAGAAAGTGCAAGATCCACTCAGACATTTCAAAACAAAATTATATGTTCTTGGATTGTATATCATATAATGCATACTGAATTTGTTCTTAAATTTCTGTCCCACTTCCTTTTAGTCTGTGTAGATAAAAATTGAGAGTAAAATTAGAAATTGTAACATTTTAAAATGTAATAGAATATCAGAAATCCTAGCCCTTCTGTATTGTGAGAGCATATTTCAAGCAGTACTGCAGTACCGTGTTGATCTTGCTGGCTATATCACAAGGTGAGAGAATACTACTTTTAGCAAGATTAGTGGAGGCAAGAAAAAGCTTAGGAGAATCTTACAGCACTGTCTAATAACAAAAGTCTTCTAATGTATGTGAAATCTTGACAGTGGCCAAATATTGTGTTTGTGTTTCAGCCTGTTACTTTGTGAACATCCTGCCAACAAAGCGTGAACCTCGCGTATATCTCAAGCTCGACTATCAAAGTCAACAGAGAACCTCCTGTTGCTCCCAAATATCTGCATTAATAAACTGTGTAAACAAAACTTTGGTGGATACCTCACTGGGTCTGAAGTCTTAGGGACCTGTTGCTGATTAAGGAGTCTCTTTACTTAACATTTGTCTTTCACATTTATTTTTCAAAGTATTTCCGTAACAGGCCAATGTGACTGAAGTTTCCTGACCCTCTGCCAATCACAATATAACCTTCAAAGGAAAGAGATAACCTCCCACTGAAGTAAGATAGGAAGAAATGTTCTTCAGAAGAAAGTCCAGTAAAATTCAAATAGGGAGTGCAAAACTGGAACTGGCTTAGAGAATTATAGTACTGAGATTGATTTAACTCTTTACCTGGTTAGTCCTGTAGCAAAGGGGCTGATTTAAATCAGAGTTCCACCTTCCCAGCCATGTTTTAGGGGGCAAAAGCAGGGAGACATAAGCCCTTCTGTGGCAGACACTTTGAAAGGCAGTGAGAAGCAAGGATCTTTCAGCTAGGATTGCTTGATGTTTGTCAAAAGGGAAGAACTGAGATAAGCAGGACCCGAGTCCTTGTTTGCATTGTAACTGAGTGAGCAGTGAAGCTTTGGTCCCTTGAAGTATTCTGATACACTGATCTTTATTTCCATCCCAGATCATGAAGAAATTTGGAGCTTCATGTTTTGTGGTTTGTTGGGAGTTTTTGTCTTTTTGTTTTTGAATGAACAATTCCTAACAAACATGATTTTAAGAGTGGATTATTTTGACTCCATTTGCTTATCAGGCTACATTGCCTCTTGAGCAGTGACCCATATGCCTTGTGCCCAAATTATTCTCATGTCCAGATTTTCCGGTGGGATGACTTTTCTTTTCAAACCCTGATATAATGTATTTAGATAAAGAGGTAAGAGAATATTAGAAGGTGTAGCAAGAAGTGCTACTCCTGTGAGAGCACCTATGACAATGACACATCTCCATTTATAACCTCCAGATAAGATGGTAACCTCCCCTGATTCAAGTGACCAAATCAGAGTTCTTTAGAAGGAAATTCATTTAGCAGACAATAAAAATATTTTTTTTATTCTTTACACAATTTTCACAGAAAGGTTGATTTCCACTAAGTACATTTTCTTTTATCTATGTTTCCCCTCCCTAGACAAATAGCAAACTGATGCAGTTAAAATGATGAGAGACTCAGCTGGCTTCCAGGGTTATAGTCCTGTTACCAAAACATGGTTAGGAGCTTTATCTATTTTCAGCATTCATTTTACCTCTTTGTTTGTTTGCTTGTTTTTGTGAATGACACAAAACTCCCTAGAAACTTGACCTTTTGGACTGAAAGTTGATATTCTGGTGGTCAATATTTTTTGGTTTTTTTTCTTTGTTCTGAAAGGAAACAGATCAGAATCAGATTGTAGATGGTCCTTGCACAAAACATTGACAATGACATATTTTCTGGTTCTCAGTAACCTCCAGGAGCATGTGTGTTCGTTTAGAATACGTGTCTGCAAATATGGCTCCCGACCTCACTATCTTCTATGAGTAGAGGAAGATTAATTAGTCATCCCTGTTAAATGCCACAATAACCCATCACTGTTTTAACCAGCATCAGCCTTGATTTACAGATGTGAAACCAAAGAAGAAACTGCTGCCTTTTTTGCCTAATATTTGGTCTAAGTGTCTAAACATAATGCCGTGTTCCTTGTCAGAAATCAAAGACACTTTATTTATATGAGTCCAGTGCTTGCTGAAGTCTGGAGGAGGAAGAATGGAGAGAGACTGCACAATAAATGATAGTTCAGAAGTTAACTGATTATGATCACAGAATAATTATCATATGAATTTTTTTTTTCACTGGTAATCACATTTTTCTTTCCACATTCCCCAATGACTGAATTCACCTAAATTTATCAACTTTGTAGTACGAAGCTCGTCTTATTCTCTAACAGAAGATAACACAGATCTAAGTGAGGCAACACATACACTGTTATGACAAATGTTTAAAATTAATTGTTGTCCTTGAATTTTTATTCCTTGCCCAGCTTTCAAGAAGGCCACTTAATATTCTGTTTTGATAAATGCAAGGGTATATGCAGGGAGAAAAGAGGAAGAAATTCCAGCTTGTATATTTAAAGCACTGGAATGGTGTAAATTATTACAGTGGTTTCACATTTTCATGGGATCAAGGCAACAACAGTAAGCTCATAAAACAGATACCACTAATTATGCAGAGGAGAAGTCATAAAGTCACTGATGGAAGTATGTTTTATATTCATGAACACATCATTAAAATTTTAAGACACACTATCAAATTCTACATTTTAATACTACACCCAACAGCATTAAACCCTCCCAACAAGAAAATCAGATTGTTTAATGATTGTGTTTGTCACACAGGTTTCATATGTCTGCTGTTGAAGCAGATGTAGTCTTTTCTGTCGCTGGACAATTAAAAAATATTTTTTATGCAGTTTGTAGAAAAACTAGTTACATAAAAAGGAAACAAAATCACCAATAGTTAGGAATCTTTAATTGCAGAAATATTTAAATTTAGGCAATCACATAAAATTTTTTTATAGCATTGCCAATTTGTTTTTACTTCTGTATTTTCTTTTAATGAGAAAGATGTTTTCAAATAATAGGATAGTGATTCAGGCAGGTGGCAGCCCAGCATACAAATGTTAGGTATTTCAAAGGAATTTTTAAAGTAAACTTGTCTTTACTGTAGCCATTTAAGTCAAGGGCAAATTATAATAGGAAATATTTCAGGATTGCCTGCTTGGCTGAAACTCTTGGAAAATTAAGGAGCATCCTGGTATGACTTTCATTACTGTCATGATGAGACTGAGGCCACTGTGAAAATGCACATAAGAATGAGGCCCCAAATTCTCTGATGTTGGAAGAGGTGCAACAGACAGCACAGAGATGTATCCTTGTCGGGACGTTGATGGCACGAGTGACACTGTCAAAGATGGTTCTTGTGATCTACCAGAAAGGGTCCTGGTTTTGGCTTTGGACTAGGAGATGCAAAGAGCTGTGCAGCTGCACATTCACACATGGTGTCCCTGCCCTAGCCCTGGTGGGGACACACTGTCTCACTGCTCTGCTCCCCTTCACTTCACAGTGACCTGTGCTGCTTCTTACGTCTGGGACCTCCAGAAATAACTGCCTCTCTAGAAAGGCTGGGCGCAGTCAAGGAAATTAACAGGCAGTCTTATTTGCCAGCATTAGTGACTAAAAACTCAAATACCTAATGCTGCATTTAAAGGACATTTTTTTTAAACGTCTAACAACAGATTAAACTAGACCCTAAACTGGTCTAGCTCTAGTTAATTACCAGATGAAATTAAAATTCCAGCTAATACTGTAGTTAAACATTTTTCTGAAAAAAATGCAAGAGAGAGCTTCAGTTATTCACAGAAATTTATTGAAGTGAGTTTTCATAGGACTCAGTGAAGACTTCTGCCTGAAAAAATCGATGGCTAAATGTGGTCTAATATTAGGTCTCCTCTAAACTTTTCTTTCTCCGAAGCCAATATTTGGCCTACACTATCTGCCAGCATCTTTTTAATGAGAAGCACACATCTAAAAGCTCTCACAGCTCTCAAAATTTAGGAGTAAATATTTTAAAATTAAAACCTTATGCTAAGCAGTGCAGATTTGCTGGTGCAGATGTTATTTTTGGCTCATTTTTTTTAACTGGTTCGTAACCAACGTACTTCAGTCTATTTTTCCAGATTTATTAGCAGTATTCTGAATACCACAGATATAGTGAAATAAGTTAATAGAATAATGTCTCAAGATATTTTATGTGGTTTTCTACTTAGTGGCAAAGTCATCACTGAAATTCTGTTAATAAGATGTATTGTCGGGACACTATAAATAGCAAAAGAGAGAAAAAGAGAAAATGGAGATAAAAATAACTTAGAGAATGGGACAAGGACCATCCTGCATGAAATTCTACACTCCACCTTTCTCAGGAGACTCACGCAATTATCTATCATTTAATTCGTAATTGCATTATGCAGTTTCTACAAGTCAGATTGCAGTCATGTACTCTGTACAATCATGTATACTTTTGGGTTTTTTGTTGATGGTGGTCCCACATTCATTCTAATTAATTAGGATTCATAACAATTTCTATTTGTGCTGTTTACATTCATGCCTGATATCCTCACTGTCATTCTCCCCTGAAAGAAACTGAAATCTCTGGTGAAGGTCATAGAGTTTTCCACACTCTACTAATTCTTAATTAATTCAGTATTAGTTGATTCTCTGGTTATGAGGGACCCTGTTGTCAGCCTTATTATGTTGGCCAATAATTTACTAAAGAATGGATCACATATTTTTTCCATAAGTAGATTTAATTAATTTTACTCCTTCAAATATTGGTTACTTAGAACCATACTATTTAGAAAAGCAAGCTTCTCTTTCAGTTGTTCATGGAAAAACATCATATTTTTTGGATTGCAAAAATTAGATCAACTCAGTTTAACATCAGAGGAAAAAGTGCAGTACAGAAGGCTTAAAACACAGAGCTGTCGTTCACGCCATTTATGATGATCTGTTCAGGTATTTTTCTTAGAGACCAAAGTTACCAATTCTTCTTCTATTCAAGCATGAACAAATCTTCTTTTTAAGCTGTATTTAAATAAGATAAATGGGTTTTCACTCTGTGTGATTATGCTGTTCTCACTGTTGTGAGAGTCTACTCTGTAAATAAATATTTTTAATTTGCATACCATATAGGTTTAATATGGGACCAATTTTTAGCCCAAAATTTACTTAGACAATTGAAATACTAAACAACGGTGACACATAAAAAAAAGAATTTTTTTAAACAAGCTGAGAAATGTAAAATTTGAGGATGAGAAACTCCTCAGCCACAGACATGAGAAGAAAATAACAGACTTGAATCAATTAATTATACATAAGTGTTACAAAGGGAGTCTGAATGTAGGTTTAGAAAAATGTCTGGACACTAAGGTCCATTCCACTGAACATCCAAGAATTTTGTATGCTACCATGATAAGTAGTCCCACCACTGCTGGAGAACTGATCAAGGCGGTAAATGGCAAAAGCAGTTTTTGCAGAGTCAGGGCTTTTGGCAGAACTGCACAGGGTTTGAAGGTTTCCCATTTTTATGTCTTGAAACATTTTTGTTTGAGGTCTTTCTGTTAAGTTTTGCCAGTTATACCTTAGGCCTACATAAGATACTTTACTATGATGGTGAAACAATAACTTCACAGATTTTCAAATGTCTTTAATTACTAGAAACCTGTCAAGTAGAAAAGCTAAGATTTTATGGGGGTCTTACATATTTTAAAATTATTTTTTCCAAAATTGTGGATGTTTTGCAGAGTGTCACTTTTTTTTTGAAAAGAAACAAACCTCAAACCTGCAGGTCATTCATTTTTATTGCCCTCTGGAACAAAACAGAAACATGCAAGCAATGGAAAATGTCAAAACCAACATTCTCACTGAATTGTTAAAGAAGTCCTGATATTTTGGTGAGAAAAGATTCAGGAAAAAAACCCACTTTTGACTGGCATGTTTGCAGACTGTCATTTCATAACCAGAAGGATCTGTATTTAAACCATAATAGATAATTCCCTTTACTAAATCTAATAATGGCACCTTGCTAGAGACACTGGCTAATCAGTCAGCAACTAAATCTAGGCCTAATTTATCAGACAAACTTCATTAAATAAATTTTATATTGTACACTGCACAAAACCGAACTCAGTAATTGGGATTAATTGCCACCTTCATCAGTCTGGGCAAGGTCAAGGATTAAGCAGGCCTGCAGAATGATCTGACCTTTCATTGCAATTCTGCTTCCACCAAAGTTTTTAGCTGTCAAATTCACAATTGTAGGTTTTACAGGAGATTGTCACAAAAGAGATTTTGATGTGGTATTATCCATGTCTCACTTTACCCAGCCATGGAATACCCAGACATTAACAAAATTGTTGCTGCGAATGGCAATGTGAAAATAATATTAAAGTGCAAGCTTTTCCAGGTTTTGATGTTTTTTGCTACAGATTAGGAACTAAAGATGAAAAATCAATTACATTAAAAGGAGAAGATATAAAACAAACTTAAATTTTATGTCTATAGATTTTGCAGAAAAGTTTTGAATAAAATATGGATAGCTGAAAATTTCCTATAAAATATTTTTCTATGGTTTATCTTTTTAACTTTTCATGAAAATGCCCCTAAACAAAATATTTTCAGCCAAAAACTTGTCTGGTTTTGGTTATTTGGGAGGGAGGAGGTTGAGGAAGAATTAAGATTTTACAATATGGGTCTAGAAGTGCTCTTCTGCACTTGGTTATGTATATTTAAGACATATCTCCCTCCTGGCATGATTTGCAACACAATAATGGAGCAATGTTGAGAAACCCATGCTATTGCCCTCAACTTAAATTCCCAGAATTGTCAATCTGGCAGCTGTCACAGTAAAGCATTTACATAATTTTTAAATTACAGACAATTATACAAAACTTTTCTCCATCAAAGGATTGGTTTCCTTCCCCACCCTTCCCCTGAAGTCAATAGCAGAATGTCCTTTCTAGGCGGTGGGAAAAAAGTGCCTTGGTTGTACTTACAGAAGAGTGCTCTATGCTTGAAATCATATTTTTGCTTTTACCTAGTACCATGATATTTGAGAAAGTATGTTAGTAATGGGGATGCTATAAATAGTGGCTATGAAGTCTTTGATGGTAAACACAGTTCAGGCAAAGCATGCATGATGACTATTTATGGAATGCTAAGAAATAAACAGGCAAGGATGGCTTTCTGGTTTTGTAAAACTGTAGACTCCCATGATTTGGAGTTAATTATTAATCCTTTTTCCCTTTTTTTTTTTTTTAATGAAAAAAAAATCAGCATTTTTCTAAATGATTGAAAATTGTAATTGCCAGTCAAGAAAACATTTTCTCTCTTGTCTCTTTTTTCTCGCCGTCATCCCTTCAGCTATATGAGAATTACATTTTTTACAGCTGTTGGAATGAAACAACACAGGGTTGCTCTTATCTGTCCCTGGTGCTGTGAAATTTTTAGCCAAATCACAGCCAGATGGATAGACGAATACGATGCAAGCATGAGTGACCTGCCAATGGTTTCATTTCAGATGGCGAGGTAAGCCTGAGTGTGTATGCATGTATAATGTACAATGTTTGTGTGTAGGCCCATGTACTCACACGTGCTGTGGCTGGTGTTTAGCCAGCAGTGTGAGAAAAAGAAGTGAGAGAGACAGAACCTGACTGCTTTCTGTATGTTTTTTACAATTATTCACAAAAGCGTTTAGCTGTAAAAAGCTAAATCCAAATGTTTTTTCTTTTGTTAAAGCAGCTGTTCACGTGGGGAAAAAAAAACTTAAAAAAGGAAAACAGACAAACCCAACAAGTTTTCTTTGATTTTACTGCAGGATCCATGCTCGGCTGCTCCTCTGGTGATGCCCACAGTGCTGTGGAGCAGTGGTCCTTGCCCCTTTTTGTAGTTAGCTGGTGAAAAAGACTGCATCTGCTTATTCTCAGGCATTAATACAGCTAAAGGAATAAGACATCAGAGGCCTGCAAATGAGAAGGTCTTTTTAAATTTACAAAGCATTTGCTCCTGAATCCACCTCAGTCAGTTTGGGGAAAGCGCTTTTGGCACCAAGTCACCCTTCAGGGAAAGACTGATAATGATCACTAGAGACATACTACGGGCTCCTGCCCCACTCACTTCAAAGGCCTTCTCTCTTAATCAACATTAAATCATCATTTTGCCTTGGATATAGGGACAGCTGTACACAATCTATTTGTTTTAAAACAGATTAGGAATGGGTTCTCTGCCAGAGTATAAGCTGCATGATAAATGTACTTTAAAGCCATAACTAGGAAAAAACATTGCTCCCTTCGTTAGTTGGATTCCAGTACTAGCTGAGAACTCACATTGCCCCAGGACTGGACACTTTGGTTGTTTGGCTGTCCCCAAGAGCACTCAATATGACAATTTAAAAATATGACAATTTAGAAAAAATCCAGTGTCTGTTGAACTTAGTTGTGTCTTCTGTAAATTTTTCATGAAAAGCAATAGTCACAGGAGTAGTATAAGGTTGTCTAGGTCTGCTTTCTTCTTCCTTTTTTTAATCTCATAGTTAACCCTATTTCATCCACTGACAGTCTCACAAGGTGACAACAAAGGCCTTTTATTACCCAATTAAAAGTTGATGGCCAGATAGTTGTTAGATAATTAAGTAAAGGCCCTAAATTACAGGGGAAAAAAATCCCTTCTCTTTATCCATGCCAGAGATATTTTTGTATGGCTGCTAAACAACTCTCAATAAGCTGTTTTTCTTGCTCAATACAAATGCACTGGAATGTGCAAAATTTAAAAGAAAAGTCTAACAGCTAACCATATTTCCAGAATAGGACATTATGTACTGAAAAGCAGCAGTTCCCAAAAAGGATTGGGAGTCAAAATAAGTACAAAAGAATATTCTGAGAACATGGTGAAGAAATTAACTACTCAGTTTTTTCATGAGTAGAGACAATATTGATCATGGAAAACTGAAATGAGTCCTAATTTCCACTTTGAAAAAAAATGATATTGAATATTAAAATATAAAAGTATTACAAAGAATATGTCTCACAATGAGAAACTTGTAATGTCCAATCTATATTATTAAAAAAAAGAAAACAACAAAAAGATTGTTACGCAAAGTGATTGTATGACACTAGCTCCTTCATAGTGAGAAAGCAGTGCTTTTAATACTTCACATATTAGAGAAATGCAAAATTAATTTAAGAAAGTTTAAGTAAAAGTGAGACAAAGTCAAACTAAAAATGAGGCCCAGTTGCTAAGAGGGACCAGTAGAAAAATTTATCAAATGAACTGGTACCTTCTGCACTTGTTTATTTTCTTGCTATGCTTAAGCCAAAACCAGTCAATTTTTTGGGAGGCTGTGTCCCAATTAAAAGCATTAGCTGATTTAATTCAGATTGCACTCCACCCAGAAGTAGCTGAGTGAAATGCAGTGCTTTCCAAAATAAGAGTAATACAGCTGGACGGGATGGACTAACATCTCATCTTAAGCTCTAACTTTTCTTACATGTCCTTGGTTCAAGCACACTTGGTGACACTGCATGGCATTTTCAAGCATCCACCTTAACCGAACATGAATCATTGGCCTGTGCATGTGAATTTCTGTGCCAGTGGATGTCACCAGTTGCACAAAGAGAACACATGCAAGGGATTGCGACTGTTGTGTCTACTCAGAATGACAATAATTCCTTTCTATTTGTTTGGACACTTTTCTCAAGGCAAGAAAATAAATTACGAAAAGCAAAAGTTCTGATTATTTACATTTTTGTGATAAATCACAATTTTGCCTTAAGTGTCATTCTCTCTTTAAATACTCAAGACACAGAATGAATGTTTGTTCTTGATACTCTTACGACCAAATTCAGAATATTCTACTCAAAAGAAGTCTGATTGTTATTTCTGTCTTATATATATATATATATATATATATATATATATATATATATATATATGCACACACATGTATATATATATATAAATGTTCTATTTTATGATAAAGATAATTGAAGATGAGGAAATTTGCCAGAAAATTGGAACCCAGTGTAGTAAGGCAGATATCATCACTGACTTGTTTCCACACTGTGTTTATCACATGGTAAACAGGAAGAAAATGAGAAATGCACCCTAGCTTCTTTATGTAGGTGCTGTCATAAAGAATATTAGACTTCCAAGAAGCTACAGCCAGGCATGGGAATAAAGGGAGGAGGAAAGTCGACCAGATTAAATTTTAACTAGCAAGCAGTAGAGGGAATCAGCTAAGCAAAGGGAGATGGGGATATTAATTCAGTAAAAACTGGGTAAATTTTTGACAAAAAAAAAAAATTAAGGATTAAGAGTGGAAAATTCTAGTAACATGGACCAGAAGAGAACACACCATGTGTGGAAAAACTGCCACCTATCTATAGAAGGGCTTCACTCAGTAGAGCAAAGCAGGAGTATTATATTGAATAAAGAGGGGTCTGTTACTGTCCTGCCAGAGAACCTATTTTTCAGTGGATGAGAATGCACCAAATCATCAAGCTAGCGAGCAGGATGCAAGGAAGGAAAAGCCATATAAAATGAATCTTATGCATTTGAAAAACAACAGAATGCAAATCAAGGCAACATAAATTATAGAGAGGGAGTGAAAGTTACTCCAGGGGTTTTATCCCCTGCCCCCACAGGATACAAGCTATTTCCTTTGAGTTTGCAATAGTAATTTCAAAATGCTACTCCTGGCACTGTCTGAGCCACATGTATTTTCAGCACTTGGCAAGAAGACATTTAGAAGATAGAGGTTGTTCCTTTACTTGGGAAAGGGGATTGAACTTCTTGCACTGTGACAGTAAATAATGTGCTTCTCCACCGAGGTCACCACTGCACAGAAAACAGTAAATTTGGCCTTTCCTAATTTTTTGCTCCTTGACTTTACTACCTAAATAGCTTTTTCTCTTCACTGAGTAGTTGTCCACATGGAGTCCATTTTTATTGTGTGTGTGCTCATGGCTAGCTCAGGCACAGGGAGCACGTACAGTCCAAGAATGGACTACATGTGCATAACACATTTCAAAGAAGTACAGTTCCTGAGAGGTAAATAACTCCTTACCAGTGGAAATGTTGACTAAATTAAGAGTGGATCGTCTGACAACAGCCAATGCAAATTACTCATCTTTCATAATGTATACTAGATAGACAGGGTTCTGATTTCTCAACAAATGTTCACAACAGAGTAATTTTACAAAGTAATTTGAGACAATTAGTAATTTGACAATACTGAAGAGTTATGTCCCTTTGTAAAGCACATCAGACTGACTATTCCAAAATTAATCTCCAACAATTTCCACTAGTATGTTATAGTTCTCAGACAACTTTATCCTATGTTATATAAAAATGCTAAATGGTGTTCATAATTAACAGTAATGATGAGGGAAAGGCTATGGCTTTCATTTATGAAGGCAGTAATAGGACAGAGGAATAGCCATTCTGGATTAGATCTAAGCCTGTGCCTGTAGCAATGACCAGCAGCAGATGTTACAGGAATAAAAGAAAGACATGGCAACCCCTCCTTTCCTGTGCAATCAGACACTGTAAGTCTATACCACCAGGCTTTCCTGTGAAAGGGCACATATGCAAGAAGGTAGCAACTGGCCCATATTTACCTGCTTATTTACAGAATTCTCTTTTCCAAAATTCTCTTTGATGCTGTGAAAGACTGCAGCCTCTTGCCAGAAAACAAAAGGAGTTTTTATATATCACTGATATTTTTTGATCAAATAATATCACCCTCTTCAGAGAAGCTATGGCATTCTGGATGACAAGATCAAGTAAAATACCCAAAGTGTAAATCTGAATTTATTCCTATTATATCTAGTAAAACTGCTGAGATTACTGTGCTCAGTGTCAGGGTATAAAACTCACTGACCCACCTTGATAGCTGATTCTAATTGAATAGGCAAATTGCAACTTTGATTTTCAGTTTAATCTAGTATTAAAGGTAAAATTAAAACTCAATTTGAGAAGGACAAACCACTTCAATTTTGTGTATTTTTAATCACTGAGTAAATTAATTTCTTTCTTGTGGGAAAAGACACTTATGTTAGCTATAGTTGGACATAAGAAATATGGTTTTAGTAGTTTATGTATTTCCGGTCTTGCTTTGTCAGTAGCTATAATTTTGAAAAATTGGAAAACTTAAAAGAATTCAGACTAATAGTTTCACTTTCAAGTAGTGACCAACATACGCCAACATGCAGCATCACATAGTTTTGAAACTCAAATATATACCTGACAGATACAAATAAGAAAAAGGGAGGAATCTAAATCATGTTTAAACTGTATCTGGTTTGGATCTTGTTGCTCTTTTTAAGATCTGATTAAGAGACTCTGAGCAGGCAGGTTTACTTATAAGAAGCTATTCTGCAAATTATAATGGGGAGGTCAGAGTCTCAAACTTTCATGAAGTTGCTTGAATTCTAAGCTGGGCACCAGGTTAGAGACAATGTCAGGACTTGTGTGGAAGCAAAGTGAATTAATGTTGCTGTCTTTCAGCTTATGTGCCTCCCTAGATGAGAAAGGGTTAAGCATGAGTTAGGGATGGATGTGAAAATATATGGGTGAAGTAGGAAAAAAAAATTCTCTTCTGGCTTGAGCCACTCCATCTGTTCCCTTAATTCAGTGGCAGACCTTGATGGGACCCTGGGATCTGCTAGTCCCACACTTCATACAGCTTCTCTCTGTAAATTAAGTTGTTGGCCTATGTTACTGAGGGTTTAGGAAGGTGAGTGATGACCTTGGTTTGAGTATGTTTGTATAGAAACATGTCACTGTAGGGTGATGTCTTTCCTCCAGGGACATAGGGCCCAATACTAACCATTTGTTAAGAAAATACCAAAGCTAAACATATCCAGTGTATGAAAGGATCCAACACCCTTGCCAAGTGTAACTTACACTCATCTTTGAAACATCAATGTACACAGTATTTTAAAGGTTATTTTTAGCACTTGTCTTTTAAACTGCTTCCCATCTGATGTTAACATCTTGCAACTTTCAAACTAATATGAGTTATTTTTATTATTAAAATGGGAAATGCCTTTAATATAGTGTATTATGACAATATGTTTAAGATATATTTTTAAAAGGAGATATAAAATAGTATTTATTCTCAAGAATCAGGACACATAATTCCAGAGAAGTACCACAATGCTTTCAAGTTTTGTGTTTCTTTATATAGCTAAGATTAAAAGTAAAACTTTAATGACAATATTGTTCTCCTTTATTCCTGCTTCCCTGCAGTATTTTCCCAGCAGTGATCTACGTTCCTAAGTCTGGTGCATGCCTGTTGTTGTTTGGAGAATCAGTTGTGGTTATTCAATTTTCTGAGAAAGTCCTGTTAAATCATGTGAGTTCTCTTACAGCGTTTATTTTGAAATAGCAATGTAAGGAGTTCAGTCAAATCAGTAATTTTCTTTAGCTTGTGAAGTACACAGGAAAACGTGAAGACAGAAATTCAGATTAGAACCACAGTTTTCAAGCCAGGTAGTTTTAAACCCAAATTCCTAAATGTTGTTTTAGACTTGAACTTTAGGCATCTGAGCCTGAAAGTGTTGGCCTTGTTTCATATTCCTATTGAGGACTGATTAATGTACACTCAGGATGCTTTTCCACACAGCCTGCCTATAAACATTACCTTTCTAAAGTTCAGCCCATACTTACTTGGCATAGCTTTAAATAATTCACCTTCCATCCCCACACTTTTTAAATATTTCAGACTATTTCAGTTTGTGAAACTGTTGTGAAACTGATGATCTGGTGCTAAGCTTCTCCGGGGCATGAGGGGTAGCTGGAGCAGGGGACAGCCTTTGTTTAAACAGAAAAGAATGAAATTTTAGCCACGTCAGAGTCAGTGGAAGTTTTGCTGCTGGCTTCCACATGGCCTGGATTTTACCCAGGTATCCACCTTTGGTCTCCAGTGATGTAAATCAGGCATGACTGCACCAAAGACTGTGAGGATGCAAAATGCAAGACTCGCATGTGAAGGGATATCAGGCCAAAACCAGTCAGAAGAACTATGAAAAGCTGGACAAAGGAAAGTGTCTGTATTAGACAATTAACATTTTCTCCCCTGCAAAAATTTTCTCCAAAAGTATTTTTCAGGAAATTCAGTCTACCACCATGTGAAACCATTCTTAATGGATATATTATCACAAGTAAATTATATGAGTGCTGTATAGGTGGGATTTTAGCTTTTCCACAACAGCTGAAGTCGTTACCTAAAACTGATGATGAACTATTTCTAAATGTCTCCTTTCCTCCACAGGTAAACAACCTTTTTTTCATATCCAAACTTCCATAAATTCCCAAGTCTTGCTCACTCCAAAATAAACAGAAAACCAAAAACATGTTTTAGTTGTTCTTCTATTGCAACTGTGCCATTCTATTTAAAGAACTGTGTTAGATAGGAATGACAATGTAAAGAATGAACTCAAGCTCTTTAGCTGAAAATAATCTTTATTTACAATAGGTTTTGGATAATTTTTTGGAAGCTATCATTCCATTACTTTTCCCATAAATCAAAGCAGAAAAGAAATGTGCTTGAAAAGAAATGGGAACTAAAGGTCATATCATTCAAGAAAAGGCATATGCTTTATTTGGGCCAGCCCTGAAGAACAAAGTGAAAGATTGAACTGGAGAAATGTTCTGAATGTTTTCTGGGCGAGAAATAAATAGATAAATTAATAAACTTTAAAATAGAATAAAATGTTAAGTGCATTTTGTTTTATGTCGAATGCAAGGAAGAAAATAACAAACCCTTCTAAGAGCAGCCAGGATATTATTCCAAGAATGACTTCAAGAGGTGCAAAAGCAGGGTTGGAGGGCATTAAGCAAAATGCTCTGCAGGAGCTGGGTGAAAACCACCTGTAGCCCCTCCTTCCAGAATACATCTCCCTTTTAAGACAACTTTCAGACTCTAATGGAAAGAAACCAAAACCTTTAAAACCCTCTTAGAAGCAAAGTCTCTAAATTGAATTTTTTCTATCAGAGAGAGAAGGGCACACCAGGGGGTCCCATGAAATCCATAGTGCTGTAGCCAAACTCCAGAGGTGTGTGCTGGAGCTGGCTAAAAGCCTGATCTTAGTTTTAATTGACACGGTGGGCTGTGAGTTGCAGCAGTGGAAAAGGAGGGCTCTGCTGAGGAGGGTTTGCTTCCAAGGAAGCAGAGGAGCAGGTGGGCAGGTGAGGCAGTGACCTCTGAAACTCCCTCAGGTTGTGGTATCACAACCTACAGACTGGGGATCTTGCTCTACTGAGCTGGTCAGAGCTCAGATTTCAGTATCCTTCTCTATCCTGTCTCCTGTGAGCTAGTTCACTTTAGCAAAAGGTTTTGTTAGCTTTTCTTTATAAGCAAGAAAACTCTCCCACAAATTAGAAAGCTTTTCGCCATTTGAGTGAGCAGAAAATGCCATAACCTGGCTAAAAATTGAAAACATTGAATGTTGGAAGATGTGCTGGATCTGCAAACACTATGGCAAAACCTTCTGCTCACGAGGGACCACTCAAGTACCCATTCACCATCCCCACCTGCAGAAGGAAGGTGTTTCCTCACCTGGGATCACTCCAGTTGTCACAGAGATGGAGCATCTTTGCATGATGGTTGGAGAACAGCTGCTCCTTCTGCTTCTCTCTTTCTTGCTCTGTTTCCTGCCATTGCTTTTTTCCTGCCAGGTCCGAGGAAGAATGTATTCCTACTGGGACAGTGATTAAATATAAGACAATGAAGAACTATAATTTATTTCCCCCTACCCCAATTTCTCCAAGAGCTCTGGTAGAGAACAAAGTGAATGTAACAAACAAGATAATAGGCTCTACATTTTGAAGCATTTTGAAAATGGATGCTACTATAAAAGGTCAGCAATACCCCACTCCTCTTTTTTCTTTCTTTGAGTTGTGGATTGGGCATAATTAGAAGATACTTTTAACAATATGTTAGCTGATCTCAGCTTAAGAACCAGAAGTTTCCTTTCCTTAGGGTCAGTTTCTTTGTGCTCCCAGAGAAAGGAGAGGATCATGGGCTGAACAAAGGCTGTTTATAGGTGACACTTCAAGTGAATTTACAAGCTTGTTTGAAGACTTCAATGAGTTCTTGTCTACAAGAGCTCCTTGTGTGGCTGGTCGTCCACTTGTCAGATATGTGTATTTTTAAGCTGATTGATGCAAATCTAAGAAAATATTGGTTTCATGGGGTTTTGCTACTCTTTGTCTCGATAACGTATGCAACATTTCCAGTATTTAATTTATTATTATATTCATCACTGGTACAGTAACTTTGATGAATAATTTTTTGCCTTGGTTAGAACCAGCATCCCTAGATGTTGTATATTTCCATAACCACAAGACCTGAGCAACCAGGGGGACTAAACAAAAATAGAAGTAGCGGGAAGGATATGTAAAAGATCTTCTTGCATTGTGTTTATGTAGAGAGGTACAAGAAAAAGTAGTTACACCACAAACACTTTAGACTTTATTTAAATATTTGGAAACAAAATGATATACCTATGTTTATTGCATCCTTTTACCTGTTTTTGTTAGGTAGGTAAAGTATGACTCTGTTATGTCACCTTCAGGTCCTCCCTAGAATTAACTGTTCTTGTAAAGAATAAAAAGTGTATGCACCATCTGATGGCAGGAAAACAATGATTTCAAATTTTAAACCAGATTTTCTAAAAATGCATTTTTAGTCATATTTTTAGGGGAAAGTCTGCAGATGTCAGGCAGTGTTCATGTGCAGATCTGTGAATATATTTCTATTTTGCTAAGAGTTTAATTTTGCTTCTTAATATTCCAAAGCTGTAGGCAAAAATATTAATAAAAAATATATATTTCTATGCAAAATAAATGGCATTGTAAACAGAACAGGCTGAGCTTTCAAAATCCAGATTTGGACTCAATTTTTGCAATAGTTGATAATTTATTTTCCTTTATCCCCTTCAGAGATTAATTTAGTGTGTGAAATTTTGGCACAATTGACACCTGAGCTTGTCACATCATTTTCCCTGACTAGGGTGTTTGGATTTGTGCTCTGATGAACTTGTTCTGTAAGAAATTATAAGAATGTTTCCTGGCAGGCTGAGTTTTTCCACAGAGCATTTATTTTCTTGGAGATAATTTGCTGTGTCTGTTAGGACTCATTTAAGAAAATCCTCCAGCATCAGAGTACCTAAAGAGCAGTTACTTTTCAGCTCTTTTCCTTTAGAATTTAATTCAAGCTGGATTTTAATTTTATTACCCTTTCCTTCCCTGTATGGCAATCCCCTGGGGAAATGCTGGCATCCAGGGATTAACAAACAGCACAACCCCAAGGTCCCACTGCTGCAAAGCGAAGGGAGATGCAGCAGAGGGGAGAGAGTGAGAGCTGGGGAGCAGAGGGGCTTGGAGGGACAGAAATCTCATCAGCCCCCTCTACATTTCTTTCCATGTCTTGTGGCACTACACATACAGATTACCCCCCTCCTCCTTGAAGCAGGGAGGAGGAAAAAGGAGCTAAATCAAGAGCACCAGTGGCCATCACCGAACAGAAAGCAGCACTGGTCCTGCCCCTGCAGCCCTGGTACTGCAGGGTATCAGTTTCAGTGCTCAGTTGAACCACTGTGATAATGGCAAGGAAGAGTTCACTGCAGGAGGTTTTGTTGTCCATACAGAAACAAATCTTAAAAATTATATACAAGAGCAACATTGAAGAGGAGCTAAAATTGAAAAATCTAGGCTTCTAACACCAAAAATCTAACGCCAAATTCATACACATATTTTTTGCAGTCTGGACTCTGCAGTCCTAATTCTGTTATAGTGTGCGTGAGCATTAAGATGTGACTTTTAGTTTTGCTAACTCACAAGTTTTGAAAATTACTAGTGTGACATTTTTAGTATAGTAGTGAGGTCCACATATACAAACAAGGAACTTTCCAGCACAGACACGCTTGTGCTGAATTTGAAACAATTCTGTCTTAATTTAAGATGCTTTTTGAAATGTAACTTCAGAACTAATTTGAAGGCTAATTTTCTTCTTAATTCCCCTGTAAGGATCACCAAGATTTTAGAACTTGAGAAAAAAAGTATGTGATACAATCAGAAGATAAGCCAATAGTAGTTTAAGCCCATTAATGCTATTCAAATTGAGAAAATAATAATTTCAGCCCTCTGACTTCTATAGTGATGGCAGAGTGAAAAATTTATTAAGCATAACTGAAATGATCACAAGATTTTCAATAATGCTGAAATCATAATTGAAAACATTTCTTTTACCATATGACATATTCAATAATGATCTTGGGAGAAAATATGAAAATAAGTAGGAGAAATTAACATAATACAGGGATAAATCACTTATTTCCTACTAATCCCACAGAAAATTGTACTGAAATCGTAGGGGGTTCAATGATCAGTATGAAATTTTGTTTGCTTCTTTTCGAGTCAACACTTTCTTAGCTGCAGTTGTCAGCTCTTGGAGAGCACAAAAACTGCGAGGAGGAGTAATTTAAGTAATTTATTCGAGGGGTTTCTATTGCCACCTAGTGGCTCCCGCGCCCTTCCCCTGCCCCGTGCGCTATCCCGGCTCCCAAAAACCTTCTGAGCTGTCAGGAGCAAATGCTTTCGTTAGCTGACAGGAGAGAGAGGCGCAGTTCTTTAAACTTCTTAGACATAACAAAAAGGAAAGCTTGAATTTAAATTTCCTCATTATATGGACAAAAAAAAAAAAAAAGAAGAAAAAAAACTTCTTTGAGTAACTAAGATATCCCCCAGCTGACATAAATTATGAACCATACAGTAACTCAGTAATGAACACTGCTTTGAAAAAGAGAAGTTTATACAAGTGTGCTTTTTGTTGTTGCTGTTGTTTGAAACAGATTATATAGATTTCATTTGATTCAGTCTTGACTGAGTTTTAGTCTCCTGAAGGTCTCACTGATTTCTGTTGAATTGATACATTTTTATCTCCGGAGCAAAACCTACTTATACTCTTCTATAAAGAAGTAGAACTCCATGTTGGTCCTGACAGGGAACATTGAGATAAACTGTAAGAAACATAAAGTCTTCAGTTTTCTTTACTTTTTGTTGATAATGGTAAATGCAAAAAATTTTATGGGCTTTCACCCCTGCATGCTGACATCTGAGAGTTAAAATAGAAATGAGTAAGAGTCTTAATACCTCATACTTATGCCACCATAAAATCTGTGGTTTCCCTGAAGCCAGTGGAGGTATTCATGTCTATGGAGGTAAGACTTGCTGTAAATTAAATGAGATTGAAACCCACAAACCTGAATAAAGTCCAGAAGCTTTTCATTGTACCTGGTCTCATGTGGATAGTACAGTACTGTAATGTAGATTATAATACATAACACCTGTATGTAAGAGCTCCTTGTATCAGAGTTTCACTTCTCCATGAAACAGTTTTTCAAAATATACTTCCTCTTGTATTAAAAACTTTCCTCCATAAAAATTTGCAATTTTTTAAAATTC
The DNA here is from genome assembly GCF_028769735.1 of Zonotrichia leucophrys gambelii. Taxonomy (NCBI): domain Eukaryota; kingdom Metazoa; phylum Chordata; class Aves; order Passeriformes; family Passerellidae; genus Zonotrichia; species Zonotrichia leucophrys. The sequence goes on along the minus strand of NC_088173.1, from coordinate 17,496,927 downwards.
CAGTATAGACTAAAAAATGTGATTTTATTTCTTGAAAGTTCTATTTTAATGACAAATAAAAATCGTGGGGATTAATTTTTTCCTTCACTGTTTCAACAGAAAGTGTGTTCTGAGTGATAACCACTCCTCCTTTTAAAATAAACCACACACTTTTGCCTTGGCAGACACTCAGCTCTAGAAGACTTATCTGCTTGTAAAGTTTTCCTTTGCATACGTGGTCACTCAGTTTAAACACATTTTAAAAGTATGGAGCAAACTACAGAATGGAAAAAAGTGTGAAGGCTTTGATATATATTCTATTTTTACTCCGTGAATACGCTGCTAACTCTCTCCTTTCTGGTGAATGATTCATCCCTCTGGACTTGGTATGTCTTTCAGTCACAAGAGCTGCCCATCTCAAACTTTGACTTCCTACAAATGGGGACTTTTGTGAATATTTTTAATGCACAAATTGGCTGGGAACAGGACTGCTAGGAGCCTGACATGAAACTTGGAGACACGCATTAATTTTCACACTCAGGCACAGCCTTCCTCTGTAACCTTGACTAGTTCACTCAGATTTTCAACACCTTTAAAGCATTTAAGAGGTACTTTTAATAAAATGCTCTTCTGCCTCAGCTGCCCACCTATAAAATAGCCTGCTCCACCGTGGCACCTGCATTCCCTGTCTTGTGCTTTTTTGTGGAGGGAATTTAGGAAGAGCAAAGCACTTACCTGGCTTTTGTCTCTGCAAATCCCTCTGAAAGACTGAAACTTCTTGGAGGTTCAGTCTGTCCTCCCACAAGAGGATCTACCTCAGTTAAGCCGAGGAGGCCCCGTGCTGGGTTTAGGCTTTGAGTCACTGCCACGTTTCAAGCAGTAAAATAGAACAGGAAACCAATGTGAGTGGTCATTCTTCAAACTGAGTATGGCTTATTCACACTGAAACTTCTAATTGCAGAATGAGCAATTGCAATGATTCTACCCTAAAAAACGAGCACAGCCGATGGAAGAGACAGTACACCTCAGGGAGAATTGCAGGGCTCTCTGCCAATCCTGCACCCATGCTTGCTAGGCAGCTGCAGGACAGGAGCTGAGCTGGTATCCCTGGGAACAGTAGCAACTCCAGCAATTCCTCAGGGAAAGTAGAGCCAGTAAGTCATCAGTGGGTTGCAATTCCAGGTTTCTTACTTAAATGCAATTGATCTATTTACCTAGATATATGTGTATTTACATAAACATTTAAATCAGGAAACGGTTGTTGAAATTCCTGGTTCACAGGGAAAATTTTCAGTGTTGTCTTGCATTATTTCTTCAAGTGTTTCAAATTTTATCACTTCAGTACAATTTAGTAAGAAAATACATTTAATATCAGATTTTTGCATATTGATCCCTTTTTTTAATTCACTCTAGAGGCATTTTTTTCTCCTGAATGTCCTGCTTATGCTAATGCAATAACCATCTTTGAAGTACACACTAAGTGGTTTGTTTATATCATATTTCAGTTATTTTTCTGAGTAAATTTAAACTCTGGCGTTTTTTGTTTGGTTGGTTGCCTGGTTTTTGGGGAGGGTTTCTGATTATTTTCTTTTTTAATGGGAAACATAGGTTCCAAAGGCTAGGGTATTTTTTCTCAATTAACACAAGAAAAATCCTTTTCCAAGCCTTTAAACTCATCTGTTGTGCTTCAATATGGTGAAAAGTAAAAATGCCTTAGTTTTAGGAGTGGTGGCAGCCAACTGAACAATTTCCCTGGTTAAAGACAGGAATCAATGGGAATGTGAAGTTGTTGCTACAGCTCAGTCATGTGTTACGTCTCCCAAGTGCTCTGTGCTGCCAGATTAAACTGTGTTTTACAGGCTTAGGCCCTTGTGCCAGGTAACTGGTATCCTGCTCCCACAGAGCAGTCCCAGTCCAGACAAATGTAAACTTTCCATGTGCAAGCATTGCAATGGCTCTGTTTAAGCCACAGAAGCCTAAGAAAGATTTCTGTGAGGACATAACCTAGAAAAGCTCGACAGCTCCCTGATGGGGTGAGAAGGTCACAGGGAAACTCTGGTCACTTGGATGCCTGAGATTGTAAATATCTTTCTGAAACGTTAGGATGTTTTGTGTGTCTGCAGCGAGTGAGCAAAAAGGAGAATGAGGCATGTGGGAAAAGATTGAACAGTCTGAGATACTGAGAAGTAAGTGCTTCTAGCTGCTCTCCAACAGGCTCAGTGATTGATGATGGGTTTTTGTGAGTCTCTGGGTTGCAGTGGGCATAGAGACTCAGCACCACAGCCCTCTGGGGTGAGCTCAGGCAAGTTCGGGGGTTGTGCCTCTCTGCACAGCAACATGATTGGGTCCTCTGCAGGTCCGCACCAGACACCCCTTCTGCAGTAACCATACCGTGCTGTGTGCGGCAAATATTTTCTTAATGGTTGAGGATATTCTAGAAAATGAGAAAAACTATTTTACTTAACAAAAATAGACATGATCATGGAATTTTTCTTCTCTTCCATTGTTTTAGAAGTTAAAATTAAAATTAATACTCCAGCAGCTTCTAAGATGCATGGGCTACCAAATGGCAGAGAGTAGTTTATCTCCTAGGTAGCTCTGGGGAGCACAGTCCTTCTGCAGTTCATTTGGGTTCTGCCTGTTATAGCCCCTGCTCAAAAGAGATATCAAGAGGAAGAGGAAGATCTGCTGCCTCAGCATTGTGAAATCTGCTCATTGTCCTCACTATGACCCAGGGAATGGACAAATGATTGTTATCAGACTTCAGGCCTCCACCACCACACCTTCTCTCAGTACTGATGTAAAAGGACACGTAGTCTCCAGCAAAGTGCATAATCTAAGTGAGGTAGGCAGGTGAGTAACTCCCTTCCTCCTTGGTGAGGCAAAGCATGTGTTTAAATCTTATGAAAGCCTGTTGGACTTAAACACATACTTAAAGTTTGGTGAAGCTGAAAGGCAGAGGTGGAGCTGAAATGCAGGAGTGGAAAATGAAACTGAAGAAATGCAAGTCTGCCTGCTGGTTTAACAAAAAGCTGGCTGTACACTCTGTGTGTGTGGATTCTAGCTGCAGTATTTTACTTACACAGATGTCCTGATACAGGTAGCTAATATCTGTAAGAGGATTGTCATAGATATTTGCAAGTAGATCAGGATTTAGTTAGATCCTTATTGCCTTCATTACCCAGGTGATTTGCCAAAGTTACATGCTAGGCACAAGACTGTGTATTTGCTTCTACAAATTTTGGGCCCCCTACAAGTACTTGACAGAGAGGGAGAAATGTTGGTCTATTCTGAAGATAGTTTGCATTTGGAATACATATTTTTAGGAAAATTTATCTGCAGGTAAATAAACTTTGCTAAGAAAAGCTCTCAAGCACTAAGTTTTAGAAGGAAAGCGAAATCCCACACTGAGAGATGTGTTATGGATTTTTTAAAAATTATATTTTCTTAGGTGAAAAAAGTATGTCTCACCAAAAATCCCCAAAACCAACACCACCACTGATTTTTCACTAGTTGATGATTCTGAAACCTGCTCTGGGAACAGCAAGTCAAGTTGCTGAAGTGGGGGGGGGAAGCACCATTGCTATCAGGCCCCCTGCGTTCTGTACTGCTTTGCTCTCTGATGACACACAGTTCATTTCCTGACCTCTGGAGAGATGACAGGGATAAAAAAAGAAAGGAAGAAAGCAACTCTTAATGCTAAGGAGCGAACATGGAGTTCAACTTGAAATATAGGGAAGAGAGTCTTTCAAAAGTTGTAGCTGTATTTAGCATCAGAGTTCATGAGATCCACATGTCCCATCTTCTTTTTCTACAAATCCCAGAGGGGAAAAAAACCATTTATTCTGATAGCTTGGAAGGAAAAAAAAATGTCTGTTCATCAATTTCCCCGTTTTTTAAGAGATAACCACTGACTCTACCCGTATGTTATCTTTATCCTGAGGCAGCAAATTTATCATAATTTATTCTGGTATATTCTAAATTTACCATGTTGATTACCACTGTATAAACAACGTCTGGCATTTGCCTCAGCCAAAGAATTGAGGCTGGCGCTGATTTGGAGTAGAGATCTGTGGAAGAGCTTCAATTTACTGAAGTGGCTGTAATATCAGTACAAACACCAGAGATAGATAGCTAAGGATATGGTGGTTTTAAAAGGAAAAAAAGTAAGGATTCTTCTCCTGTGTGATGCTAATGAGCCACTTACTGAAATGAATCTGTTTGGAGAGGGAAGTCTGAATGACACAAGGTTAGAAAACATTAGAAAGTGGTCTGCAGGAACAGCTGACTGGACTCCTCATGGAAAAGCTGCTCCTAATTCTTCTTAGGTATCAGGGGGTAAGTGTTGAGAAAATCTTTATGTAATTACTGCATACAAATATGAGCAACATGAAAGGATTCTCAGAAGATTGGACTGAAACCAGTCCTAATCTCTGGGGACTAAAAAAAGAACTTGAAGGAGGACCAAAAATAGGGGAGAGACTGTCTCAACTAGAGATAAGTTTCTATTTACAGTAAGAAAAAAAAGAATGATTTGATCAATTGGTCAAACTGCATATTTACTGAAAAATACCTGAAACCCCCCCATGCAAGCAAGAAGATGAAGCAAATTTTATGTCCTTTTCCTCATAGGATTACAATGTATTTCCTTCAAAATTCTTCAATCATAATTATAATTCCCACAGTAAATTCTGATATTAAAATCAATTTATGAACCAAACTTTTAAAAAACTTGATAAGCTCTTTCATAAAATAGCAAATTCAGGATTTAATTTCTACTTAAATCATTGAAATCACATTTTTCTGTTGACGTGTGCATCACACTTATTCTAGAACACTACTTTGGCATTAAGATTTTGGATGAACTGCACCTGACTTTAATGAGGCTGAAACAGCCTTATTTACCTCCTTGGCCAACTCTTTCTTGTGGTCTTCTTTTCTTCATGTGAGAAATACTTGGTCAAATGATATGTCTTCTTTTCTTACAAAAAAACAAAAAAGCCCCAAAACCGGAAAAAATAAAAACCCAAAACACAACAGCAATAGAGAAAACAACCAAAAATATCCACCCCAAAACAAATGAAAAAACCAACTGAAAACCCCACATGAACTTGTCATTTTGGAGTTCTATCTTGTGTGTTGGGTGATTAAAATGAAAAATTAGCTCCTGTTATGTGTGGAGTGCGCACTGTCATGATCTGTGTAAACATGAGAGCTTTTAGGCAAGAAGTGTGTGTATGAGCTTAGCAAATCCTTCTTTGGAAGCATCTTAGAAAGTCTGTCTCTAATATTCTGTGGTTTTGTTTGGAATTCTTTATCTTTGCTTAATACCGTTAAGAAAATTCAGACTTAAACAATGTTTCTGATTTTCTGAGTTAAGCTGGAGAGATAATTTCAAATTGTTTTCCTTCAACTTGGCACTTTCTACTTTTCCTGCTGTACTCTGGTCTTCTTCCCTTAAAGAGTTTGATTAAATTTAGTATCAAAATAGGATTCATTGCTAAGGAACAGCAAAGACAATGGCTGAGGTTATTTACAGCAACATTAATAAATGTACTTTCCTCTGTTTTCAAAGAGAGTACATCTCAATGGGAAAGGAGATTATAAATGTGACTTCTAACACAAGGGTGTGGTGTCAGAATTAGATCACAATTGCCTTAGATCACAATTGCCCTGAGTTTACATGTAACTTCAATCACTTCCTAAACTCATGACATTGGTTGCCTTGTGGATGAAACTGGATGGGACAAAATCTTGCAGGACTAAATATTAGAATGCATTTTTCATGCATTTTTCAGCACTCAGTTTTGTCATTTCAGCCTCCATTCGGCATCTTTGATTTATGCTACGCACACGGAAGCAACAGAGGTGTATCTTCTAAATAAGAACAGCAGGAAAATATGGGGATCATGTCTAAATAAAAATAAAATTCACCACAATTCTGAAGTGTCTTTTGTGCTAGTTATCACATGAGTAGCAAACTCAAAGGTTGAGTTTGCTATTCATGCACAAGCATGCACTGACCTTTCAGCATGTCACCAGGCCTGTAACATCACATGCTTGTAGGTGGGCACTCTCTTTCAACATTTTGCTTTTTTGGGATCTATAAACTATGGTGGTTTCCACACTGAATCCAAAGAAAGTTTCTATTTTTTATCTTTCCTCTTTAAAAGGTTTGCATTCTGATATGGAGCATCCTGCATGACACAACAGCAGTATGGAATCTGATTTTTAGGGATTTTTTCAGTACTGTAAACTGGGAAATGGGATTATTACAAGAATAGCTGAAATTGTACTTTTCCTTTTTTTTTTTACTCTGAATTATTTAGTGGTGTGCTAAAGGAAAGTCCTAAAACCCTACATTGCAGGCCAATTCAGCCTCTGACCTCTATGCCTATACAAGGTAGGAAAGAAAACAAGAATTTTAAGACTCCACATGAGCACTGGGTGACTCCTTGGCCCCTCTAGCACAGATTTAAACATTTGCAGCAGGGCAGAAGCCATTTGGGACAGCCAAAGGCAGCTGTGGGATATGTCAATCAGTCCGTGTAAGTTTCTAGGGCAGTTTTACCAAACTCTGTGCATGAACAGTATGATTGTGATTTTTGATCTGTGTATTTGAAACATGAATAAAAATGGGGGTACATCTCTGCAAAAATAGTTGCTTTATCCAGTCGAATAAAAATTAAATAATTTTTGCTTTAAGGTAACAACACCCAGCACCCAGCAAGTATTGCAATGTTTGTTATTCCACCATATACTGTGATTCTTTTTGCCCTTCTTTACTCCTGAATCTTCAGCTCAGTTTTCTGTAAAGTCAGCAGACGCTGGGTAGACTTCTTCTGTCAGTCCTTTTTTGTGTTCTGTTCTGAATGGCTTGTCCATGGTTATAATTCTAAGTACATTTTTATAGGAATTGATTTTATGGAGCATTTTGAAATGTCAAATTTCTCCTAATGCCATCATGATTTCCTGGGGCTTGAAGACAGCGACATTTGCTCCTGCTCGATACCTTTTGAATAACACTCTTCCTAAATACTGCATTAACCAAGGGAAAATACAATTCTACCTTCTAAATGGCTTGAAGGGCTTTTTGGCTGGAAGACAGAGATTGTGTCTATGCTAATGTATTCTTAAGAGTGCATTACTGTGAAATAAAATATTTTGTTGATAGTACAGAACAAACACAATTTACCAGGAAAAGAAAGCTGTGCTAGTCCATTCTGTGATACAGGAGTTCCTTCTGTGGTTTTAGCAGGTAAACCATGTTAGATCAGTTTGGAAAGCTGGGTTGGGATATTTTTCCTAGGGCGGATGGGAAGATTTAGAAGCTGAACAGAGAAGCTCTTTGAGAACAACTGAAGCCATAGCTCGATGAAAAATATTGAGGAGTGTTTGCCAGCCCATATGTTGAATGAAATATACTGCAGAACACGATGTTACACAAAGAACTCCTCAACACATTTTTTAACTTGGGAGCAAAATGGATGTTCAAAGAATGGCTTGCTTTCTTCACACAGTGTACAAGCCACCATCCTCTGATGCCGTGTAGTGAAAATGGTGGAGGTGCTAATACCAGCATTTTGGGGAAGAAATTGTTACTGGAGCCAAGGAGCATTGTCTCTGTTTGTAACTAGAATTATGAGATCAAGAGCTCAGGGAAATGTCACAGCTGTCTCCTAGGAGACTGCTTTACAAGATTCCAAAAAGGCATGGAGCTGATTTGGGCAACCAAACACTAATCTTGGTACTTTTAGTATGAATGGAATAGGGAGAAACCTGCAGATGCCATAAATAGAATTGGCAGTCAAACAGCCTACATTTCCTGTGAAAATTGCTCTTTATGTGAATGTTGGTTTCCCCACACCTGTTTTGCATTGATGACAGTTTTTTGGAAGTTTTTCTTTAAATTTGGTTGCTGAAGTTTAATCAGCTGAACTTCTCAACTGACTCAGCAGGGTGGGCCCAGGATCTTGAAGGTAAGAACTTGTTTTCCCAGAATAATATCACTGTGTCTGTTTAGTTTTATCCATATATTGGAAGCTGTTTCCACTATCATGAGTCTAACCAAAAAAAGAAAAGAGAAAAATTATCTAAGTCTGTTTATATTTTCAACATTTAATTTAAACAAGATATTATGATGTCCTTGAATCTAAAGGAAATTTTTGCTGCTTTGACACTGCAAAATGTGATGCTGTAAACTAACTGGATCTTTTCCAGCTCTACCTTGTGTGCCTGGGTTGGCCTAGAACCAGATTTTAATGTTACTATTGGGAGTACATTTTCAAAGTAATAAACAATTAAACAGTAGCAATGTGGTGGTAAGTAAATTTCTTTACTGTTAAACTTCAGTTGGCTCAGGTTTCTGTTTCCAGTGATTTTACAAGCAAACACTAAATTCCTTCTTTATTCTTTCCTTGGATGACTTACAACCAAAACAGAGCAGGAAAAGTTTAGTATCATAATTTTATAAAATAGAGTATATTTTATTAATTATTTAATTCTGTGATTCTCTGGCAATTACCCAGAACCAGACTTTTTCAATCAATGGTCTCTCTACTACTATTTTTATCATTGAATTATAGACCAAGGCTACATAGTATAAGTTATATTAGTTTGATTGCCATGGACTGCAAGAGTCATGAAGGAAATAATATATGTGAATGAGAAGAAAGCTTTGAGGGAATTTTTTAAGTACCATTCAGTACTGACTTTCATATTCTTGTAGATGTGGAATAGGAAAAAGTATGTGAAAACCTATCCCCATCCTATAGTTTTGTGCATTCTTAGAGACTTATTTTCAAATGTGTTAGACACATTCAACGCAGATTTTCTCTGTCCTGGAATTCAAATGGAATGTTCTATGCTTCCCAACATATAAAAATGTCTATAGTGGTGTTCTGTGTGGGTGCTCCATGGTGTCTGTGCTCAAAAAATATCTGAATGTCAGTCATGTGGTGTGCTAAGTTTAATGATAACTTAATATCCAGTCAGAATAATGGATGGACTTGTTAGTGGAGAGAACCCACCCTTTAGCTAAAATACTCAAAGGAAAAACATACTAGCAGAAAGACAGAAAAGAGCCAGAAAACCAAATTTCATTGAGAGGAAAAACCAAACTCAAAAGTTTCATCCTGCACTTTGGATGCATTGTTTATTATCAGTGGAAATACTAGATAGTAATGGAGGGGATGCTGGCAATCCTGGGAAGCAGTGACTTTGCTTTGGTTGCTAATTTCTTTGATCTCCACTGGTTCCAGCAGCATGGGCCCCCTGACACATGCAGTGTGCCAGGGGTGCTCCCAGACTTGTGGTGCATGGATTGCTGCCCTGAGCTGCACAATGGGCTGAGGCTGTCCTTCCACCTCACTGCAGGTCACAGACTTTGAGGTGTCCTCCCCTGGTTGCAGTGCTCATGTGACTCTTACCCAAGGTATTTTATTTCCTGCTCTGGCCCTTTCTTACACTTGATCCAGTGCCATGAAGTTTTAGCATGCTCCATCCTTGCACAGATGGAATAAAGAAATGCATGTCCTTGTAAGCTGAGATCAAGACTGTCCCACAGGTAAAAATGGTGTAAGATAATCCAGGAAGCCCTTTCCTTCCCCACTTCTAAGCAGGCTTTTTTTTGTGATGCTGCTTTCCCAGACATTTTTTCAAAGCATTTGACTGTAGTGTCACATTTTAAATCCTCATGCAGTTGATGTTCCTTCCACTGACTTTAAAGAGCTTTGGATCAGACCCTAAGTAAATAATGAGAATTTCTTCCACCTTAATTTATGTTTAATTTCTAAACTAAGCAGTTATGTCTTTCATCTTTATTCTTTATATTTTCTCATGACTCTGCTTGTTATTTTAAGGAAGCAGTAATATATACAGCATCTATATACACAGACTGCAATATATGTATACTGCCCAAAGTACAGTGGATTGTCTTGATGAAGGGATGAATACATAACTGTAAGAAGCCCTTTAGAGTTCATCCAGAATACATAGTTACTTATTACATTGTAGCCTGGATTCAGTCAAAGGTGTATTCAATAGTAATGTAAGATTATTCTTTTTAAGCAGAGCAAGCTATGATAAATGTTTTGAAAAAGATGCATATTCCAGGAGGATAAAAAGTGCTCTTAGTATTGAGCTTGCTGCTTAAGACTACAAAAATCAGGAAATGTTATTAGATGTTCAATAACAAAGAATAAAGGCAATTATCTCACGTACCAACCAATGGAAAGTGGTTCCCAACTGAACATTTTCTAGTGTTCAGTCGCCAAACTAAGCGCTTTCAATTCCATTCCTGTGCACGTGTGCATTTACGTGAGGGCTTTTCAGTACAAAATCACATCACACTAGAGATATTGGCTTCTCCCTTCCACTTTCCAAATTAACTGTTGTCTGTGAATGATATCATCATTGGCATGCTGGCTTTAAGCTGTTTTTGCTATGACATGAAATGCTTTGCATCATGCTGTACATTTTGTCACACGCCAGCTTTCATTTTCATTTCTGAGTAGAAGGATAAATATTGCCTTTGCAAAGAGCGGCAGCAGAGGAAAGAGAGAGATGGGAGATTGCTGTGGTTGTTATGCTTCAGCAAAGCATCCTGTGAGATGTGGTCAGCATGCACCCCACCACCCCAGAAGGATGGAAATTAACTCTTTCATTTGAAGTAACCTGAGCTGAGACAATGTTACCTTCACCTTACCTCGCTCATGTTACCTTTGAACTGCACAACTGATAGAAAGGCTTCTCCAGGGGGGAATTTGTATTCCAGGTGCCTCTCCTCACTGCTAGTGGAGAAGGCAATGGGTACCTCTGCGCCTGTGGTTAGTTGGTGTTTTGGCAAGGTGGGGTTTATTGAAATCCTATGATGTTGTGAGGAGCAACAAACATTTCAGGAAAAAAAAATTGTATCTAGACATCTCCAGTAAATGTGGCCAAGACATGTTTAGGGGACACGCAAGAAGTTTTGGGTGTTTTCACTTCTGTAGATGAGAGAAACAGCAAAGCATACAAATACTAGTATTCTAATTCAGATATTTACTTTATCTTCATCATTTCCTATTTTAACTAATATAAAAGACCTGTAGCCAGTTTTCCAGGGATATTGAGCCTTCAATACTACTGCTGAAACTGTTCAGTGCTGACATTGAGAACCTATGTACACAGTCAAACTTTTCACACTATGTATGTGAAGACTGTCTTTCAAATTTATGACTTCTGCTGATGAATTTTTTGTTTCTCTCTGAGAATTTAAAAATTCAGTCATTCCTTGGTTCTTAATAGCAAGGTAGCATGAAAATAAATCTGCCATGTACTCTGTTAAGCTAAGTGTGAGAGAGAAAGGTGGAAGTGGGTGTATATGCATGAAATTCATTGCTTTGTATTTAAAGCAAGGCTGGATAACATGCCTCTGTGTAATGTTTAAAGATACTGCATTTTTTTTATGTCCTCTGCATTTATTGTACCATGATTTCACCAAATAACACAGGAATCCTCTTGAAAATCTAATGCAGGATCATAGAATTAAAACTGGGTAAAAGTGAACTTGCACGAAGAGACAACTTATGTGGGTAGATCACATAATTTAGGCAGGATTATTTTGGCATTTCCAAAATTAAGACACCAGCCTTTATATTTTCTAAGTACCCTCTGAAACAAGAAAGTTACAAAAGGTTTTCCCATTTTGCTCAAAATGTTGGGAAGAGTTTGCTTTGCTCTTACCCATAATAGTTTGGAAGTTTAGACTCAGGAAAGTAAAGGTGATTTCAAGTAGAAGCTGATACACATGGTAAGAACCCAACCATTCCTTGGCATTCTTTGGTCATGATTAAACATTTTTCAGTTCTGTCACAGATTCTCTTCATCTAAATGCATGCAATCTTTATTAATGTTGAAATGCATAATACTATTGCAAACACTCTCAGAAAAATATGTATAAACCCTTGAAATATTTAACTATCCCTGTATTTTACTATGTCAAGAATTCAGAACAGGCTGTTTGGGTGTTTGAAATTCCCCTTTTGCACAGACAAGGTGCTGAATCTGAGATTTGATGTTAATAGGAAATAAACAACAAAGCCTGTGACAGGAAAGCAACTGAGTTTCTCTGAAAATCAACTCCAACCACACCCTAGTTCCTTTTGAGAGAGGGATTCTCCCAGTCCTTCCTTCTTCTGTGACCTAGGGAGAGAAAGCCTATAATAGAAGTTTATTAAGTTCTTTATTTGTATTCTTGTACTGCCTTTAAGTCTCAGTATTGATCATGAGGTAGAGGTGTTTCTTTGCCTAGAGACTGACAAAAAAAAGGATGCTGTGTGAAACTACAGCACTTAAGCCAATAAATATAGTATGAGCTTGGAAATGATGCAGTTTCTTTAAGGTTGCATGTTGGAGTGAGATGCCTAAGTTGTTCACAGTAGGAAATGTAGCAATTTATTTTGTTACTTTAGAAATACCGTATCTGTGTAAAGAAAAGATTGAATTACTCTGAAATGTGCATGAAGTGCTTTCCTGAGTGTGGTTTGGCACATGATATAGGAAGAAAGTATAACACTACTGTTCTTCTGTTCCTGTGTCCTAGTGAAGTAAATATAAAGCTTTTATAGGTACAAAGTACCTCAGGAGTTTACAAAATAATCAGAGTTTACAAAATCAAGCTTCAGGAAGTTAAACATATGCACTTACAAATATAGTTTAGAGAATTGTGGATAGTAGTATCTGTGTAAAATAGACTTTTTCACCTCTTTCAGTTTCATTTCCATGCACAGTGTACACAACCAAGCATAGTTGATAACTTGCAAGTTGCACACATAGTGGCCTGTTAAATTCAGCACATGCTGAATTTAAAATGAAAATGCTGGTATCATTTAACTTTTTCATAAACATGAGGTTTTTTGTGAAAGTAATTAATGAAAGGGAGATTACATTTCAGAATCTTAACTGGTGAAGAGATAAGAAAGAAGTTGCAAGATAAATATGTCAATATCATTCCTGAAGCAGAGTAAAAAAATCTCAACTCTAGCAATGTCAACAAAAACATGTTTCTCTTCAGATTTAATTTCCATGAGAAACTATGCTAAATTAAAACCTTCCAGTGCAGTGTCCTTCCATTTTTTGCATTTTTACTACCTAGAGATCAAACAGTTTGACACAGCAAAAATTCTAGTGAGTTAAGAAGAAATGCTGATTGGTTTGTTGGCTGGTGGCCGGGGGAATGTTATGACCAAGTAATTATGTGTTCTGGACAGATGTATTAACCAGGCTTCGGGCTGGAGCCACTGCATATTATTTTAGTCATAAGACTAGGGGAACTGAATCATTTTCAAAGAGCTGGCTGGCTGACACTGCCTTAGTGATGCCTGTTCCAATGATTCTTTGGCAACAACTTCCAACGCTGCACTTATGACACAGTAAACAAAAACTACATTAAAGGTTTGTTTTTTAATCATAGAGAAGTTGAACATTTCCACTGAGCTATTTTGCTATTTATCAAGAAGCACTGAAGGTTATTGTACTGCTTCCATCCTTGTTTCCCTTACCAAAGAAGGGGAGCTGTTTAGCAAAATTGTTTTAGATCTGGTGATAGTAAAAATACTACAGAATTCAAGGTTTTTATCAATTCATTGAGTTCTTATCTCTAAACCTGCTGTGTCATGTTTGTTTATTCACTCACTTTTTGAGGTAAGAATGGTTTTTATTTTTTTAAATTGGACTGACAAGTAAAATGAAGGGGGCTTTCATTGTCAGCCTCAAGTTAAGAGATGGTGAGATTTCTTCTGTTCTGGTAAGTAACAACATTGTTTTGCAAGATTCTGAAATATTATATTGAGAAGCAAAGAAATAATTTGGAAGGGAAAAGAAATTTGGATAAAATGAAGTCTTTGCTAAAAAAATTTAATTTTTGTGTACAAAACCAGCATAATGTGTGCATACATAAAATATTTAGAATCTTCTAAAAGTGAAACTTGAGCTGTTTCAGTAAGATTTGTCACCCAATAAGCACTAAGGGGCCTTTTAGGTTCTGAAGAAAAGTTGCTTTAATAATTTTTCAGCCACTTAATTTTTGCAACTACTTTGTACATGCACATTGCCAAGGTGTAGTTAATTTGCAAATGCACATTGTACAAGGGTTATTTTTTGGTGATGGAGGTGTTCTGTGTTTTTCATATTTCTAACCCAACTGGTTCTTTCCCTAGGACACAACATGGAACAAGAGCAGCCCTTCATAATGAAGGGGAAAAGAGTCTGTTGTTTTGATTTCCCTCTGCAGTGATGGATTATGAATGTAAACTGTTATGTAAGGTCATTTTGAACATTGCCCTGGAGGCAGTATGTCAAGGGAAGCATAGCAAACAAGTCAAAGATTCTCTTTCTTGGAATTGCAATGGATTTAAATGAGAAAGGCTCTTTGCTGCCCTCTGATTCTAAGGGCACACTCTGTGACTGGAAAAATATAGATCTGCACCTAGAGCCCTGGCAGCTGGTTACAGCAGGCTTGAGAGGAAGCTTTATTTTTAGGTCTGTTACTGGCTGGTTTGACTGTGGTAAATGGCAGACTCTGTGCTCCAGGTTCACCTTCTGTAAAGCACAGGTGATAAAGTGGTGGGGCTGACGACAGCTACTGTAGTGCTGAATGTCTGAGGCTTGTGGGCTTTTTTGGTTTGGAGGATGCTGTGAATAAATGAATAGCAAAAAACACAAGGGAAAGAGTGTGTTATGGTAAAATGTAAAAGTCATTCAAAACTCTCCTTTCAGAATTGTGCAGGGGTAAATTATCCTTGTCCCTGGTGATTCATGGTGTCTTTTGATGTGCATGTTGGAGTCCCTATAATTTGTACACCCCAGTCAATTATGAAGGACCAATTTGGCCTGCAAATTTGTCTTCCACCCAGCTCCTGTTGGCAAAAGAGAGGTTTGTCTGCAAACTTCCTTTCCATTTACCTCAGCTGCCAAAACTCCAGGGTCAGTTTGCTAAGACAGTGAACAAGGGAAAAGTGAGATCCTGTCAAGGTATTTGTTCTCTCTTTCACCAGGGTAGCACAGTGTTTCAGAAAGGCATAATGTTTTTTTCTGAAAGAGGAAAAGAAAGGGAAAGATACAGTAATTTGGTTCCTGTACAAGCACATATTTTATTGTTTCATTGTTTTAAAATATTTTTGATTAACTGTAAATTGTTGCTAGTGAAACATTGAGTATTGCCAATTTCTATGTATTTTTTGGCTTGATAGAAACTGAACAGAAGACAAAGATGCTTCTCTAACATGGACCTACTGAAGGGAGACTCAAGGGATGCCTTCTCTTTCATTGTCAGATCAGTAATGAACTTGGTCACTGCTCTGATTTGGATCTTTCAAGAAATTTTTTGTCCTGGGAAGCTTTGAAAGAGAGTAGATATTTTTTCCTTTTCAGAATCATGACACAGAATCAGAAAAGCAAGTGCTTAATTCTCTACATAAGTCTTCACACTCCTCATGTTTTTGTGTGTATCCATGCATGTGCATTTCCTGGGTGTGTGCATAAATGATTCTGATAATAACCTGAAAGCTATTCAGTGGAAGGCTAACAGAAAAAAATGAAAGGCTCAAGTGGCATCTATAAATTTGTTCCAAACTCCCAGGGTATCTGAGCCTGTCCAAGAGAAAGTCTGAAAATATCTTCAAGACCTGTTTTCTTCACAGGCCAAACCCAAAACACCCTAATCTGATGGGAGACCCTCCTTTTGCAATTGACTGGTTTGGAATGGGCCCAATGGATCCAACAAGTTAATATATTGAGAAGCTAAGGGATTGCATGTGCATAAATAAAATCCTGCTGTCAAAATTATGTTAATTTAAATCCCCAGAATGTATATGAGTGCTCAACAGTTATTTATTAATTCCTTATCCACCAGGATGAGCTTAAATTGTGAGCTGAGTCCCTGGCAGATTTATGCAAGTTTCTTCTTTTCCTTAGTTGGAAAAATTTGTTGTGGGAATTTTTTGTTGGTGGTGGTGTTTCTGTGGATTCTTTTTGTGTGTTTGGCTTTTTTGTTTGGCTGGTTTTGATTTTGTTTTTTTTAAGAGTGAAAATAAACCAAATCCTTCTGCTTTAACAATGATTTATTTTCTTGTAGTTACATCCGAGATGTTAACACTAAAATGTACAGCCCAGACCCTGGAGTCTCATGAGGCAAATATGTTAATGGCTTATAGATTAAAATAGCTATTATCTCATTTACTCTGGGAACAAGCTATGAGAGCTAAAAAATTCACAGTATAATGAATAAATATACTCTAAACAAGACCAAAAGTTGTTTTCTAAAGATGAAAAGTGGAAGATCACGAGACTTCAGGCTGGCACTTCTTAATAAATTGTGCTGACAATTTTGTCAGGCTGCTATAATCCTTAGACTACATTATACATACTCCTACAAATTTCTGTAAATGGAAATAAACAATGGTCCTCAGGGGGACTGGCTTAGCTTACAAAAAGCAAAGTAACTCACTGACAGTACAAATGAAGACCATCTTTTTTCCTTCGGTTAATTTCTTCAAAGTGTGTGTATACTACCAAATCTATGAAAAAATTGAAATGTAGTCTCCATTGGATATATGGGTATGCACAGAGAAATGGATGGATAAATGCCTTCAAGCATTAGGACCCGAAATTCATGCTTTTTAGTGATTTTGAATGGTAAATGATCAATTGGTATAATCTTAGGAGATGAGAACCAATAGTGAGCATTTACCAAGAAGTGACATATCATTGCTTCTTTGGTATTGGGAAGCCAAAGGAAGGCAGGAACTGCTACCTTGAAAAAAGCCAAATCTTGCTCATTTGCCAGTTGGTGACATGTTTCCTCCTTCAGTCACAGCACCTCTTGAATCCTGGTTAGCATATAAATGTAGTTTAAAAAATTTATTAATGCAACATTCCCCAGTGCCCTTAAAAGCCAAAGGATTTCCATCTTGCGCACAGCGTGGAGCTGATGCCAAGCGCCACCTCTGCTTTCCACACTGTGTTCCCCAGCTGTAGCACCCAGCTTAGCCCCGTGCTGGGCTGCTGCCCTGCTTTTCAGTGATCAGACTGAGTGTGGGATTTAGAGGCTGATTTGCTTGGCCCTGTTATCTTACAAGCTAGATGATTTTTTTATTTTTTTTTTTGTACTGGCAAGGCTCCTGATGTAGATATGTTATGGATAAAAAGGAAAGCAGAGTATGAATGAAGATATTTTCTTTTGGTTTTGAAACAAAGGAAAAAATGCAAATACTGGTGCTTACTGGGTTAGGGATGAGGATGTTTACAGGATAATTTGAGTGGGAACTAAAACAAAAAGAACATTTTCATCCTTTCTGATTAATAGGTGTTTGTACAGCACCATGAAGATGAGAGGCATGTTAAGTGTTATTAATTAATATTCTTTCAAGATATTTATAAGATAATTATAATATTTATGTGTTTATGACAACAAAAATGTTTCAATATCAAAGCGAATTATCCCAGAAAAAATGCCAAGCTTTTGATCTGCTTATACATCACATCACTGCAAACCTTTTCCTTTCAACCCAGAGTTACATTCAAACGCAGAAAGATATACAGCTGACGTTTCAAACTGAACGACACTACGATAAACTAGGGTTTCTCTGGAAGATAAAATACATCATAAATCGGTGTAACACTTACCTCATTTTAAATATTACTGTCTCCTTTTATCAGGTAACACTATATAACCTCCCTTTACCTCCTTTCTTCCCATATTTTATTTGGTATATTAATTCTGAACAATGATCACAAGCAGAATTTTTTTTTTAATTAAAATCAAATATATGGCCTTAGAGGCTTAGGTTATCTGATAAAAATATTTTAATTAAAAAGATACCAATTCTTTTAGCTCCCTGATGAATTGATAATAATTGAAATGTACAGTGTTAATTTTAATCTGCAGCCAGTTGTTTAAAAAATAGTTCCTACCCCTTTTCAAAGTCAAAAATAAATAAGTAAAAAGAAATTCCTTAAGGGGAAGAGGAACCTTGCCTGATGGGCTTTTTATTGCAGATTGTCAAAGAATCACTTCATATTGGACAGAGTTTATTACACTTACTTATAAAGTTATTTTATTTTATTTTATTTTTCTAAGGATAAAGAAACGCTTCTCTGACTAAAGTAACTGAGTTGTTTCTACTTTCAAGGCACTCTACCTCTAGAGGGATTTGATATCCCTTACAAATATACTTTCTCTATAAAATGTTGACTCTGTCATGATAATTGGGAAATGTATTTTGCTAAAGCGAGGCTTCACACCTGGGTCTAGCCCTGAGGAGTGCGCACAAAACAAGGAGAGATTCCAAATGGACAAAATTGTTTTTATGTTTGGAACGGTGGCTGTTGTGCAGCAGCCCTGTAATGCCCCATTAGAGAAATGTGGTTTAAGGAGAGGATAGCAAATAGCACTCTCACACTTCAAGAAAAATATCAAGATCATACAAAAAAAAAAAAAAAAGAAGGGAAATAGCCACTTCTTATACTTTTATTTATTTGTACTCTAAACCACTTATCAGAACAACTCATCTTTTCAGGTTTTTATGAGAATTTCTGGATCAAACTTCTACAAGAAAATTAGAAAAAAAAATTAGTACAAGCTTTTTAAGATGGACCAGAAGTTTAGGAATGGCTAGTTATTATTTTAAAGGAATATCCAGTGTAACATGAATTTGAAAGCTGATACTGAAGCAAAGTATAGATATTGAGTGACAGTTACCATATAAGATCTTCTATACAAGAAAAGTTGAAAATGCCAGGTACAGTGCATAAGTCACTAAGAAGTTTTATTTTTTCCTTTAGAGATTGTAGGACTTAATTAGATATTAATTCCAGGTGGGATGTTGCCTGGAATTCTTTCATTTATAATGATTGATTTTTAAGATCTAATCCATTTTTATAAATCATTGGATGAGTATGGCTTCATTCAAAAGAGTGATTTAATTCTGTTGTGACTGTTCTGACCTTAAATAATATTCAAACTTGGGATAGTAAGTAAAGAACTTTTTTAAATAAAAGAAAAGCATAATTTTTATCTTCACAGAAATTTGAAGTTTATTTTCTAAGTTTGACAGTGGTTATGCAAAATCAACTAACTACAATCAAAATCCACTACATTCAAATAAACAATTATGTTTTTGTTTGTGACTTTTAATATATTAATTTAGGTTGATCAAGATGTTAAAATAAAACAAAAATAATAAAATGTTTGGAAGCAGAGCCAATCTGTGTGTGCCATTTAACAACATATAAGAGTAAAAAATATTACTGCGCTACCCACAGAAAAAATAGCATCAACTATGCATGGGAGCAGACCAACTACACTGAAATCATGTGTGCAAATGTTAGGATTTGGAGGGCTACTCCCTGCCTTCAGTGTGCCCTCTGCCTAACCAAACACCTTAGCTAGCAGTTCTTGCAGTTTGCAAATGTGCAGGACACTTTCCACTAGCATTACTGGGAGCTGTTGGCCAGATGTCAATTGGGGGATAAATAAGATCATGAGAGTTCAGCCACAGCCATATACATCTAATGATTTTGTTCAGCAGCCTCAACTTCTAAAATTTCTTAATTTATTCATGGTTGATTACTGTCATTCTTTCCAAATATTCATGTTTCCAAAGATTATTCTTGTGAGTTCTGTAAATAGTGCCTAAAAATTTTCTTGCGTATCGCTTTGCACGTTTTGCTGTGATCCTGGAATAGAGAAAGTATCTGTGCATACTATTTCTTATTTTATATGGTATTTCAGTGAAAGTTTCATGAGTTTTTATAAGATTTGTAATTTTTTAATATTTCCTGAACACATAAATGTGTTTAGGGTATGAAAGAGGAGGGAACTTGAGCTGATAGACTGACAAAGTTAGAAACCAGAATTGTAGAAACAGGTAGGTAGCTGATTTTAATTCCTTGACATTAAACTAATAAATATTGGTGTCTGAAGTAGTGTTGCTGTTTTATCATCATTTAATGTTATAACTTGACATTTTTGCCTTTCTTATATCTATCTAATTACAATTATGTAACCATAATAACAGAATTAATGAGGCAATCAGAATAGATATTTTAAATCAAGACTAATCCTTGGTGAGCAGTAACCTTTCTTTAAGATAAAATGCATTTGTTATGGATTCTACAAAAAAGTATATTCATTTGGGTTTTTAGTCCCTTTTAGCTCTGCAGTAGGGAAAAATAAATTGGGATCAGCACAGAAATCTTATCTTCACTAGGTCAGTGGCATTGTTTAGAAACAGGTTAGTGGCAACCAGATATACAGTGCCTTTCATCTCATTTCTATAGTGTTTACTCCAGAAGACAACTTCAACAGACAATATCAAGAGGCTTGTGCTGCTTAAATGTTATGTCAGTCAGTCTGTGCTTTTCTTGAGTGTAGCTTAAAACAACGTATTTCTTCTCTCCTCTGTTTGGATTTTTTTTTCCCTTTTTGAAGAATCAAAATGGAAAATTTTATTATCGCTCTTCACAGAAGGGTAACATTTGTTTCTTTATTTTTGTATATGAATTCACTACAACAGATAACAGGATATTGCAGTCTTTGTGATGATTTAGAAGCAAGGGGGGTTCTTTCTTTTTCCTTTTTTTTACGTGCTGTTTCTTTACCTCCTTTGTTTTGGTTTTGCTCATGTTGGATTGACCTGCACATGTGCTGTAGGCAGTCTTCTGGCATGCATGCACACCCACACATGTGGTGGCTACACCAAGAGGATCCACCACAAGATCTGCGTGCACTCCTGCAATTAAAACTGCTCTCGTTTAAAGATAGGGTTTATTGACACGTGTCACTACAGACGAACAAAAGAAAGAAAAAAAACAACCTCAAATTCAGCGTTTCCTGAGAGAGGAATGCTCAAAAGCAATGCTAATATCTGGGGGAGAGTCTGTTTTTGTGACTGCTTTTCACTTCCCGTTTCTCTACAGGAGGAATCCTAGGACTGTGTGGGGTAGGCTTTCAGCTTTGGAAAACACACAGAGCCTGCAGAGCCTGCACCCCAAATACGTGCTCATTGCATATTTCAATGATAATCAATACGTGTTGTTAAGATCATTTTTGGTTTTCTGATAAAGAAGTAGAAATAATCATACAGATCACAGAAAAAGAGACATTTCTAAAAAACTGCATAATCACCAGTTCAAATGGCAGTTGAATAGCCTGCTGAAAGAGAGCATTGAACAGTTTATTCTAAATTTCTGAAAATAATTTTATTGTTTTGAAAAAGAAGCCTTCAAAAATTCAGAATTCTTTTGAGATAACATTTACAATTTTGATTATATGTAGAGCAAAAATGCAAACTCAGTGAGTTTTGTCTGAGTTCATATTTTGTTCAGAAATTAGTTGCACTAATAAAATAGGTTTTGTCTTAAGAAGGAATAAAGGAAAGTCTTTTATTACCACAAAATTTGATACCAAGTTTTGCATTTTGTAAACCGCTATAATTTTTTATAGAATTTTACTTTGTGATCAGAAAAAAAAATAATTCCCTTCTAGTTGTGCTTTACTGCTAAAGGTATGAAAATCTGTTGAAAAAAGGTAAATTTACTGTTAAATGTATTACAGAAGTGAAATGTTAAAACACTGCATTGGTATGTTGGAAGCATTTAATTTTGATAGGCATGATGTATAGCTAGGGAAGTAAATGTACTCAAATTATGCTGTCTTTGAAAGACTAGGTAATTTAAAAGCAGATTATCCAATGAGACCGAAGTAGTAGTTGTCAAATTTTCAGGAAGTAATTAAACAAGCAGAGGGTCTCTCTTTTTTACTGGCTGTTTCTGGGTTGCATAGAGATTATGAAGAGAGACAAGAAAAATGACAGAGCAGGCTAAACAGCACATCAAACTCCCCTTGAAGAAAGCTTTTTTTTCCCTCTTAGTGGCTTTCTGAATAAGCTAGGTAATGTTTTATGATACTTTTGTTGCAGGTATCTGGTAAAATGTGTCGTTTGGAAAAGCAAGAGACACCACAGGCAACTTCTTTTTTTTAATAACTCTTAATGAAATCTGTGTTACTCCAAAAGGCTTCTTGCCTATATATGGTTTTGTTTTGTTGTGGTTTTTAAGATTTTTGTTTAGATCTCAGTCCTTCTGGTTGACTGCCATCTGGCACTCTGCCTTTTCTTTCCAAAAGTAGGGCCACAATTTCTTGTCCAGCTGCTGCTGGTGCTGCCCAAGCTTTCACACAGCTCCACACTCACAGGGCACCTCAGTCCTTGTCTGGCACACACAGCCTCACTTTTCCTCTGCTTTTCCCGGTTTGCATGCTGCAACATGAAGCAGCTGCCCCAGGTTTGTCAGCGCCATAACATCAGGCAAAGAGCTGGGGTCTCAGTGTGGCTAAGAAATGTCAGTGCCTGCCCCTCAGAGCAGAAAGCAAGTGTCCAGAGTGGGGATGAAGTTAGATGACAGAACACAACCCTCTGGCCAGTGTAAACACGAAGGGCAGGGCTGTGCCTTTTTATTTTTCAAATTCCTATGCAACCATTTTAGGAATCAGTCCTCCAGTATCTAGGTAGTAAGAGCTGTATCAAATCAAGGGGTTTTCTGACTTCAGGGAGATAAGAACAATGAGTGTCCAGGATAAAGATGGCTTTCATGATAATTCTCAAATCCCTCTTTGTGTATTTCAGTAGTGCAGATGCAAGAAGAGAAATCACAATGGTACCAACTTAGAAGGTGAGGCAGCAGATCAGATTACCTTGAGAAATCAGCAGTAAAATCCACTCCTGACTTTTCAGGAAACCTCCTGCAGTGTCCCGTGCCCAGATTTGTCATTGCACACACAGAGAAGTAAGGGACCACCTGGGGCCATTGACAGGGACCTAAAGCAAATCTGAGTGGCTTCCCAGAAAAGTAGGAGGAAAATATAAGGATTTTGGGTAGCCAGACTGACACCACAATTACCTACAAGTAGCCGCTTCTCTCTTGACTTCTTCTTAGGCATAAAATTCCTGCTGTGAATGTTCTGCTGACCTTGCCCTTTTCAGTTGCCCAAAGAGCTAATTCTGACTCACAGCAGCCAGTGCTTCAGCCACTCTCTCACCTAGTGCAAGGACTAGTGTGGAAACTTTCCATATTGACAATAGGGCCTCAAAAGGCCTTCTTCACCTCTTCCCCTTCTTTTTCTTGCCATTTCATATGACAGAGTAATGCAAGATTTCTCCCTAAGACATGAGGATTTATATGTGTTTACCTTACCTATTCACTGCTTTAAACTGTGGGATGAAGACTACTGATTAATGTTGCTAACTACTGAAAAACTTCTGCTGTGCTCCCTGGAGAGGACTGGAAGTCACCAAAGGGATCTCTTGTAGGCTATAGCTGTCTGTGCATCAAATAGTCTGATAACAAAACTTATAAATTAATTAAAAATTAAATCCATGTTTTAATTTTAAAAGTGGGTATATGAGAAATTGAGTAAGAAGAATATTTTAATCTTTTTTAAACAGTCACCTTAAATATTTTTGCTTCCAGACCTCATGAGAGGGGGAACATCTGTTTTAATACTAAATTACCTTCTTTAATTATTATCTGTATTTCTACATGAAAACTTTATTTTCAAAAGACTATTTCTGGCAGCTGGAAAATTAAGATGATAGGAAATTATGACAGTAGATGAAGGTGATAGTTATTTTTTTGAAGGATTTCTTCAGACACTGTTGTAATAGCCTGAGTAAGCTGAGAGGCCACTGCTTTTCTGCTGCTGCACTGTCTGATTAGCAGTGTATGCAGGGCTCTAGATAGCACTGATGACACCAAACCCACTTGCAGCCAAGATATGCACCTGCAAATCAAAAATATTCCACACCAGTTGTGAAAGACACTTCCAACTGCACCCACAATGTACAAGGGAGGCATCAGAAAAAGCACTGATACTTGTTAGAAAGATGCATATGTGTACATTTAGTTTCAGAATCCTTTGCCAGACTGTTTTTTTCTTCTTTACTGAAACAGGTTGTACTGTCTTTGGAGTTACTAGCCTGATGTTTTATATGGAAATTATGCTGGAAGCAGCGTCCAGGGAGAGGCTGACTTGAGAAGAGGCTGAATTCTTGCAAACAAGTTTGGGACTGGTGGAGAAAGGCTCCCCTTGATACCAGGAAGAGGGGTACCTGAAAGGTCACGTTTGAGAAAAGAAATGTTTGAGAGTTGCTCTGCTCGTGGTAGTAACACTGAAAACTGCAAACTGCAGATCATCAGTATATTTTTATGTGGAGGTCATTAAGAGATAGGAAACTGGAGCTGTTAATCACAGTTGTTATTACTGTGGGTGAATGAGGGATTAACAGAAGGAGTAACATTGATTTGCATGTGTTTACACAAAAGCATGCGTCCAGAGCATCCTTTGGTATTATGCACTACCTCAATTTAAAGAGCTAAATTCAAAAAAGTGCACTGTGAATAAATTCACAGTTCTAAGGAAAGGGTTTGATCGTATTCATTATCCTCTACATTTTGGGAATCATTGGGCATTGATTATAAACGCAGGGAGAAAACTTGTGGTTGTAGGTGAGACACCAAAAAGTCTTGAGGTTTTTTTTTCAGTCAATTATCATATTCGGTTGACTTGACAAAGTTTCAGGTTTGTCCACAAATAATTAAATATAACTGGTTTTGGGGACCCTGTTTGATCCTTTGGCTTCTACGCAGAGAAGCCATTTAAAAAGAAAAACACCGAAAGTGCGATATCTTTTCACCAGGTCTGTTTGCACTTTTCCATTCCTCTGCCCGTCTGCCCCTGGCGTGTCCCTCTCCCGCTCCTCCCGAGCGGCACGGCGAAGTCTGGCTCGCTCCCCGCAGCGGGACGGCTCTCCGCGCCGCTCAGCCCTTCGCCCCAGTCCCTGCGCTTCTCCCGACACTTTTTTCCTCTCTCTGCCTTTGGATGGGGAGCCGGCCGGGCGCAGGGAAATCTCCCGCGGGCAGGACCAAGGGGAGCCGCTGAGCTCCCCCCGCTCTCCCCGTGCTCTGGCTTTCCTCTCCCTGAAGCCCTGTGTACACAAAGGGCTCGCTTCTGCCTTTCAATTAGGTAACCGAGATTTATTTACTTTTACTCCTTCTCCCGTCCCTACACGTATTTGGTGTCTGTAGCTCCTGTCAGCTTTGGGATTGGGCGTTCTTTTGATTTTTTTTCCTCCCCTCCTCCCTGTGAAGTTATTTTCTTGCGTTTCCCCGGAGGCAGATTTAAATCAATGTCCGTGTGAAGGAGGGCTCCATCCAGCCTGACTCCTGCACCCAGCGGACGGACACGTCTCGGCCCCCCCGCAGCTCCGACCCGTCCCCGGCTGGGCAGAGCGGGGGTGCCCGAGGAGCCCCCCGGGCTGGGGGCGGCCGGCGGAGCTCGGCCTCGGTACATACCCCGGGCGGGGGGAAAAGCCACCAACAAAAAAACCCAACAACAGAAAACACACCAAACCCATCGGGGCTGGAGAAGGGGTGTTCCTCCCTGTTCAAGGAGCTGAGGCGGGGTTGGGTGACACGAAGTGCTGGGGACAGCGCTTGGCACCGGCGGCTCCTGCGGGGCTCTCCCGGAGCGCCTTATATGGCGGGGGCGGGGGGCCCGGCTGCAGGCTGAGCCCTGCCCGGGCAGCGGGTGCGGGAACCCGCGGGGTGCAGGCTCCGTGTCCTTCTGGGGACACACGGAGCGGAGAGACGGGGATGTCCGAGGAGACCCCATCCCGCCAGAAGGGAGGACCATAGCAACCTTCCCGGCCACGAAAGGTAAATGAGATTTGGTCTCTGTCGGGGTTGTGTTGTCGTTGTTTGGAATTTTTTGTTTGTACGAGTGGTTGGTTTTGTTGTGAGAGTTTTTCTGTGCGTGTGTGTGTGTTTGTGATTAAAAAAAAAAAAAAAAAAAGTACATTTTTTCATTCTCTCTCTTTTTCCCCTCTTCTCGTGGTTTCCTGAACGGCACGGACCTGGCGTGGGGGGTCGGCCATTGGCATCCCGGGGAGCGTCGCCGGCTGTGTGTCCCCGCCGGCTGTGTGTCCCGCGGGGTCGCGCCCCGCCGGCAGGGGACAGCTCGGGGACGCGCAGAGCCGGGCGCTGCTCGCTCCCGCCCGCGGCTCCTCCGCCTCCCGCCCTCCTGCTCCGCCCGGCCCCGCGCTCCCTTTGCTGCCGCGTCCGCTCCCAGGCTCCATGCGTGACTTCGGGAAGAAGTGAAGGGGAGGAAAGCCCAGGAATTTTCTGTTCGGCATTGAAGGGGGGAAAAAGCAAAACCGCGGGTTCGGTCACCTGCCCTGAGCCCTGACCGGAGGAGAGCCCGGCCCTGCCGGGGCTGGGGAGCTTTTATTGCCCATAAATAGCGCCGGGGGAGCGGCCGGTAATGCGATCAGGAAGGGAGGCATTAGGCAGAGCGGCGCTCCGGCACCGGGCGCCCACAGGCGCGTCCCTAAAGACGCTTCGAGGCATTAAAGGTTTTATGGGTAGCTGAGAAGCGCCTCGCAGCCGCAGGTTGGGCATTAATGAGCGCTTCGGAGGGTAGGAATCACACTGCCGGGCTGGCGGCGAGACCCGGCGGGCAAAGGGCGCTGCGCCGTAGGAGCAAGTATTTACTAAAGGAGTTAGCGCCAAATGAATTCCGGATTTCAGCCTTCGATCTCACGGATAATTTTTTTAGTGACTATGAAAGCAGGCCAATAGCATTTATAGAGGAAAGAAAAATATTTGAAGTTACAAACTTCTCTAATAACTGAAAATTAGCTTTTGTCAACAAGCGGGATTTCTCCTCCTCGTTGATTCAAAGAAACGTCTATACTTAAATTTTATCCTAAAACATGTACTATTTTAAAAATAACAGCACCCCGCAGGGCAATTTTCCAGATGTAGAAGAACCTTTAAAACCAAACCGCGGCGTTGCCTGTGGGCAGACGTGTTTAATGCCGGTGAGAGCAGAGCATCCACAATATTTGTGTTAGGATTTTCGGGTATGCAAGGAGCACAGGAATGTTATTCTCTCCTGCAGATCCTGAAGTCCTTCCTACAAGATTTTCTTTTTGATCTGCTTGTTGTCAAGTAATTAGTAAAAGGAATTACCCACTCCGGCGCTGTGCCTTCAGGTACCAGAGGCATTAGGGCTGTAAACTTCGCATTTTCTGCATATCTCCGGCTCCCCTTCCTCCTCCATCAGCAGCGCTCCTTTCAGGAGGGTTAAATTTTAATCTCGTTCCTTGTAAGCTATGAAGGGATGGGTTATATCGCCGTCTCTGCCCATTTAAAGTTAATAGGCTGGTTGCAGTGCCTTTTTTGCCTCTCCGGGCCAGGGCAGAGGGGGTTTCGTGCCGGCAGTCCCTGTCCTGGCCCCGGCCAGCACCGAGGCACCGCCGGCAACATCGGATGGCCCGACCATCAGAGCAACTTCCACTGTCCTCGGGAAGATCTCCTTCTGTCTTTGAAAATATCTCACGCCAATTTCCCCAGGCGGACAACTGTATTTTAATATACTCTGGAATATTAATGTTACATTAGGGGGCGGGGGGAAGAGAAAAAGAGAAGAAGGCGAAGACACTTGTAATTATTTATCTTTAAATTTTTGCCTTTTCTCCGACAAGGATTTAATATCTAAATTTTATCCGTGCAAACGAAAACAGTAAATACTGAGGTATGGATTTATAAAGATACTTAAATGAACACAAAGTGTGATTGTGTGCATATGGGATATAAGCAGTTTTGTTAGAGCACTTTCATTGAAAAAGAAGAGAAGCTGAGGAAACGATTATCCCTTTATCAGATTAAAAGCCGTCTGTTGTTTTTAAATGTTTAAATCCTTTCATCACGAAGATGGCTGTATTCCAAATGATGAAATAGAGGAATTTCACTTGTAACAGGGAAAAAACCCAAACAAACAACAAAGCCAACAAAGAAATAAACTACTCCACCCCCAAAAGATTTTTTTCACCTTCCTACCTCCCAAATAATAACAAAACCCCAAAGCGTCCGAGAATTTTTTGTTTTTATTTTGATTTCATTATTCAGTGCTGGGATTTAACAACTACAGGTTGTAAAACCTACCTGAAAACAGTAGGGCCACGTCGCAACAAGGTCTGGCCAGCATTAACCTGGTGTTTGGAAAACACTTGACAGTTGCGAGGGATCCCCCCTTTCCTTCCGTTCCTTTAAAAGTTATCCCTTTCAAAAGGGAATCACAGCCCCTATCTCTGTTTCTCCAGATAGATTCGCTTCTCTCTCTCTCCCCCTCTTTCCCTTTGCATGAAGGGGTGAATTGAAAAATCATTTAATTATTTTCATTCTAATCGCCTTAATCCCCGTTATACTAGGAGCAAATGATGATAATGGGATCCACATGGAAAAGATTCCGGGATGGGGGGGTAGAGCAGGGATCCTCCCGGCCCTGGGCATGGCAGGTGGAGACGGGCGGGGCGGGGCTCTAATATAAATAAAACATTTTATAAGAAGAACTAAGCCTTCTTAACCAGCGGGCAACTTACTTGCCATCATTTTATTTTTGCTCCAGGTGACGCGGCTGTGAAGGGACCCGTTTGCCTCTCTGGGGGAACAGGGGACCCTCGTGAAACAGGAGACGAAAAAACAAAGCCCATCTCACTGCCCCCACGCCATCCCCCGCCTCCCGGGAGCCTGAGCAAGGAGAAGCTGATTAATTCTCCCGGGTCGCTCCGGCAATCCCTGGGGCCGCTCCGCTTTGCCGCCGTCCTGCAAACCCTGCTCGGCTGCAGCCCAGGAGGAGGAGGAGGAGGAGGAAGGGCAGCGCCCAGGCAGCATTAGTTACAAGCACCGCCGTGACAGTGCTCCTGTCTGAGGCTGCAGGAATAGAGCCAACAGCGAGATCACCGGGCGCTGACTTTTCTTGGGGCGTTTGCAGAAATGTACAAATACGGGGCCTGCCGGTTTCCATAAACAACTTTCAGGACACAGTCAATCAATCACGCTGGCAAGCAAACAGACCAGGAGCCTAGGATATATACAAGGCATAAATATATATGTATAAACCCTGTCAATTCTGGAGTAGTTACAATTTTTTTTTCTATAAGCCTAAGGGAAACCATATCTAGAAAGATTCTGACAAGTCAGGAAATCACAGTGGAAAAGTAGAAGGTATTGTTAGAAAGTTATGGTACATTGTGTGTTTTAATACCAGCAACAGAAA
The DNA here is from genome assembly GCF_028769735.1 of Zonotrichia leucophrys gambelii. Classification (NCBI taxonomy): domain Eukaryota; kingdom Metazoa; phylum Chordata; class Aves; order Passeriformes; family Passerellidae; genus Zonotrichia; species Zonotrichia leucophrys. The sequence goes on along the minus strand of NC_088173.1, from coordinate 17,467,793 downwards.
TATTGGGAAACAGAAAGGAAAAAGTGTCTAAGCAAGTCAAAGATTTATAAAAACCATAAAACATTATGCTTACAGTCAGAGAGACAATTTCAAAAATATGTGGCCAAAAACATGAAACCTGACCACTTTAAAATAAAATGCAATAGATCTATTTGTAAAGGACATGAGTTTACCAGATTTTCTAGTCAGCAAAGTATTCTTTATGTTGCAGTCATTTCTAGTCTTAATTTGAAACATATTTTGTATCTAGGGATAGGTCCTTGCAAATGCACTGTGGTGTTTTATTCTGGTTTTATTTTTTTTTTTTAATGATCTTTTGATAATAAGAGCTCTGCACAGCATGGAGTTAGTGCTCTCTCTTTCTGACACTGAGTCTTTTTCTTGCAAAAGAACATGTGTGAATAAGGAACCCATAAAATGAAGAGAGCAACCAGTTTGAACATCCCAGTAATGCAGAAAGAATAGTTGCACATCAAGGTAGGAGAAAGATAATCAAGTTTCAGGACTTACAAGAGAAGGACATATTCTGTGCTGGTGTGAATTAGGAGTTCCACTGAAACAGAGGACGGGTTGGTACTGCAGAATTTGAGAGCTGGTCTCATGCTGCTATGATCCAAAACAGTGGCTCCTTCTTCTGCCTAGTGAGCATTGAGGAAAGCCTGGGCAATGATGCTCAGAGAGCAGCAGCTGTGCTCTAAGAGAAAGCATCCAGAGGAGCTTTTCCCAGCTGGTAAAACCTGCCAAACAAGCTTGTAAAATTGAGGACCAGAGTACTGATTTTGCTCAGGATAGACATTGTGACTGCATTGCCTCTATGGCACTATTGTCAGGACCAATTTTTTTTTTTTTGAAATTACTGCATTTGTTGTGTAATTTTTTGCATCAAGAATAAACTTGGTATTTGGTCATTTCACTGTGTGGTTGTTATCTGTCAAAACAAATCCTATAAGGAGCTAAGTCAAAAACTACTTGGGTCAGGAGAGTGGGTTTTGGTGATGACCTTCCAAGCTGACCTTGTTTTGGTGATATAAACAGTTGCAAAATTGTGTCACTGCCTTCTCAGAAAACTAATGTGTTTAAAGATGGGTACGGTCAGAAGAATAGGGATTGGGTTTACATCTAAGACCTTCCCCTTTAAAGACTTGTGTTTAAAATGGATGGGATCATGTACTTGTTTAAAGGCAGTTTCATTTTTATATAATAATTTATGCTTATCACCATATAAGAGAATGCTTCATCAATTTCAGCTTTATTCTTGTGGATACAGTGTATTATTTTTCATAGCAATATATTATGGAGGCTTTTCTCTGAATCGTGCCTTGATTTGTGTTGTGTAAGACTGACATAATGAGCGATAAATGTATTAACTGACAATCTCCAGTTAAAATAACATATAAAATATAAAAATTAAAGTAGTATCTGAAGACTCTGTAAATACTTAATGATTTTATTGTTATTTTAATGTTGTGGAAAAACTGTGAAAACTCACACACTTTTTTTACCCTCAAAGATTCAGTTTGTTTTGCTGGGGCTTTTTTTGTATTCTGGGTTAAATGATTGTTAAGACTAATATAAACAATCTTGTCTGGAAATGAAGCAAGTGAAAAGGGAAGAAAGAGAGATAGAAATGTCTATTATGTATATACTGAAAGTATCAACACCTCACCCCTTCCACACCATAACCTGGCTTCCTTCTGCCTTTGAGTATTCCTTCCAACTTTGTAATATGGCAAGGGACAAATGTCTTTCCAGAAGGTTGTGCAATGCTACTGATTCACCAAAGGCTGTTTGTGAGAAGCGCCTGCAACAGCAGACAGGTTACCTCATCAGCCTACTAACACACAAATTCTCCTGTGCTCCATTATGTGATACACCTACGTACTGAGGCCTGGCTACAAAGGGGGTGAAGCCAAATGGATGCTTTAATCACTGCTTGAGAAAATTATACTTATAATATAATATATATACTTGCATACTAAAACTGAGACACCTTTTCCTTTACACCAATATACTGCTGCACCTGTACAGGTGGGAATCTGCTACTTATTTTACAGATCTCCTTTGCATCATGATCATTGAATTTGACTAATTCTCTTTTCTCTGAGGTTAAATGCATTTTGGCACTACTTGTAGTAAGCATGAAGCCTCCAAAGTCTCAGCCTGCTTTTGGCCCCTCTTCTTTATTGAGAATACTTTATCCAAGAAGATGTGAGAACACTGCTTTCTTTCAGTTGGTGACACAGCGACATCTGTTACCTTACCCAGCGTGTGGACCATGGCTCTGTTAGGAGGTGAGTCATTAAAAATACTTCTAAACCTTTACTTCTTCCAATGTAATGACATCCTGAATCTCCTCCATTTAGTTACCAATTTGCTTTTGACAGAGGCAGGGCAACAACTTTACTAGGGTGTGACTTGTTAGGTGTGTGGTGAGGAAAATGCAGATAAGCTTCTCCAAGTATTATCTGGGTAAAACTCTTTAGTTCAAATTTGTGGTTAACAACTTCTAAAACAGACTAAAGATCATTAATTAGCATGAAATGAATTAGTGGATGGTTTTGGAATGGATTGAAGTTATTGACATAAAACTGTCCACTTTTCTATTGCTTTTGTATAATAGAACTGTCTGTGCTTAGAAAATACTGATGCTCACTGAGAGTACCTCCTAACTGCTAATTTCTCTTGTCTCTGTTATTTAACCACTCTGAAGATATTACAGAGGACAGTTTATGTTTTAAAAATAACAAGATTACATGCTGTCTACTAATTTGGGTGGAAGAGGTATAGATTGCAAAGAAAGACTTTTCCTGTTCGCTGTGGACAGCTGTGGAGGGGCGCAGATGTGTTGGGCAGGGCAGAAAAGCTGTTATGTTACTGCAGGAAAGAGGGAAGATGAGGTATGAATACGTCTGGGACCCGGTATCCTCTCACAGAGACAACCAACCTCACCTCTTCAAAACTTCTGTCTCGATCTACATTAAAACCAACTAAATTTCAGCTTTAATGAAGTCTTATCACAGAAAATTTCCTTTGCTATTTTTTGTTTAATTTGAATCTTTAGACTCAGGCTATACATCTTGATTTATGACTGACAATTTAACTTAATATTATTAAATATCACTAATTTAATTTTCAGTAGTCTTCAGAGTCTTTATGACTTTAAATAAAATCTATCTTACATAAGAAGCCAGAATAATGTCTGTGTTCCATTTAGATCTTCAAATTAGCCCTTTAATTGCTGTGATTTTCAGTATCTGTTATGCAGAACTACACATATTGTGAAGACTTAATACCAAGAAAAGGAGATAATATTTTACTTTTAAAAAGTTGAAAAAGAATTTAACAAAAGCTGATTTTACTTATCATGTGACTTCTGTATTTTATTACATATCTAAATCTTATTTACATGGAAAAAAATTCAAGGATTTCTTATTGTATTTTTGCAGTAATAGATGAATGTTGAGTATTTAATTTTTTTCTACTATTCCATGGGAAAAAAATCCCCAAAAAAGTCAGCTTTTGCTAGTACAAATCAGAAATGGTACTGTCAGACTTCAGACAGTGTGGAACAGTAATAAATACTTTTATTGATATAAATTCCTAAGTGGAATATAGAAACAAGAAGTTACATTTAATGTGAAAAAATACAGCATCTTGATTGTTACTAAGAAGCACGCTGAGAGATGCATTTCTTTAGCACTTGTAAAGAACTTCTGTGATTTCCTCATTTCTTTTGTCATTAATCAGCAGGTGATTAATGCTGCAAAAGGCAAGTAAACTCAAGAAGTTCTCCAGTTCTAAAAATATATTTCAGTTCAGTTGTGTTACATGAAATTATGGCAATTAGCCTGAATTCTGCATATGAAGGTAGGGAAACTGCAGTTGTGAAAATATTTTTTTAACATATAAAAACCAGCTAAGATAAAAGTAACGCAAAGAAAACATGTGCCATCATGCCCCTCAAAGGAGTAGGTCCTGCCTGGTGCAGCAGAGCAGTACAAACTCTTTTTCACCTCCATCTCTGTGATGTCTGCAGGAATTTTTGCCTGCTGAGTTAATGGATAGAACTGGTGTATAAAGTGGTCTGCAGGAGTGAATTCAAGGTCAGTTTTTTGATACAGCACTATGTGACTGCAGGAGGACTTGCACAGCACAGGCAGGCATGTTTTCTCAGAAGGGGAAGGCTGCTTTTGAAATTGAAATAATCTTTCTGAGTATTTCATGCGTAAGAAAACACAATGCTCAAACTGTAGACCAACAGAACGAACTTCCACAAGGAAAGCAAAGAAGACAAATTGTAAATAATTTTCAATATCAACCTTACATTTCAGAAGAATTACTCATTTGCTTATTTTATGGTCATACATGAGAAGCATTGCAAACTTGTCAGATTTTGGCTCTTGGCACACACACTGATGCATCTGTCTCAAGTCCGACAGAACACTCCTTGCCACTCAGCAGGCTACTGGCATGCATAGTGCTCAAAGGATGAGTTCCTCCTAACAGAATACAGTATTCAGATTGAATAGATGGTCTTTCTCCAGAAAAACTTCGCTAAATAAGCTTTGATACATATTTTTCCCTTTTAAAGTCTTTCTCTTCTGCATGGATTATAGGATTTTCCACAAGGTTAAAAAAACGGCTATGCTTGCTCTAAAAATTTAAGTTCACACTGGTATCCAGTGTCAAAAACAGGACTATTGAAATAACAAATGAGGTTCACTTCCTCAGAATGTGTAAATGCCCCAGCTTAGAGTTAAACTTTCAGCAGCTGAAAGACAATACCATCGACACGTACCTGGCACTAGTTACTGGGGTTTATTTTTTCCTGGAAAGCAGTTTTGGGCGACAGAGTGGCGTCCCGGCTTCCCAGGTTGTTGTGCTGACAAACTGCAGTGGTGGTAAAGGCAGGAGTCTGACAAAATCTCATTAATCATTTTAAATTAAATCCAACATTCCACTCCAACACTGCCAAGAAGAAAGCTAACTTTTACAAATGAATACACTCTCTGAAAATAACTGGTATTCTGACCATACTGCTTTCACAAAAACATGTTTGATTTCTGTTAGGTACACATAGACTATTCTTAAGCTTAAAAAATGCATTTTTTTTGATTGCTGAGAATCAGAAAAGTGGAAAAGTGCCTTTTGCTTGTTTTCTCTATTACGGTCTATGAGTGAACCACACAACTGAAAATTAAGAGCCTCCTTTTTCTTTCAATGAATTGAAGTTTTTTTTGCTTTTCTAATATTTTAAGTACAGAAAGTTTGTTTTTGCAAGTGAATTTCACATAGGAAATGGAAGTATTCCATTTAAATATTTTCTCTAAGCATATTTATACGAATAAGAAAGGAAAACTGCAAATTTGCTAACATTAATATTAGTAAAAAACACTGAGGTGAAAAAGAAGCAATGTGATCTCTTTTAGGTTTTTTATAGACACACTTCTGTAAATACTCCTATCTATTTGATTATGATTTAATTACACATGGCAAGTCTGAACTTTAAACATCTCATAAATAGTATTAGATTATCACATAAAATTTTATCTTACTAAAATCACTATTAAATGCAGATTATAAAAACTTGTATTTCTCTTTCAAGGCAAAATAAAACCATAACATGCTGATGTGAAACACAGGAATCTGTTCTTTGCCCACTTTAATAGTGCTTTTGAGATTAGAGTGGGAGATTTTGCAATGGCAGAGAACAAGTCATCGGCCTCAATGTTTATTAGTTTTAATACACCCATGAAATATTTTAAAAGGAAAAAAAATCCTAATTCAATAGAGGGCAAGTAAATCTGACTTTCCCAAATACTTATTATAATTCTGACATTTTAACATGATCAAGGAGGTATACCTCAATTTTGTTTAAGTGCTTAAAATAATACCTGTTTTCTAAAAACAGAGCTATAAACAGTATCAGATTGCACAATGACATCTTTACACAGAGAACAAAAGTATTACCACTTTGAAAAAGAGCAATTCCTCGTTGATAAACTTGTTTATGTTAAGAACATTAATAAACTGCAGAATACTGAAGAAATAATAACATTTATTTGCCCAGCTAGTCAGTTTATTTTCTTAAAGCTGTATTTTGAAACTGTTTACATTTTTTTCTTTTTCCAATGTGGGGAGTGAAAGGGAAAGGTTAAAGAGAAAAAATTGAATTTTTTTCCTGAATGCAAATTTCTCACTTACTTCAAAATCGACAAACACATCTCAAACTTGTATTTATTTGGGTTGATTTATGTTGCAGCAGCTTTGATTTATTTTAGAAAGCCAAAGCTGTATAAATGTGTTGTTTAGAGTTTGAATGGAAGGTATTTTAGACAGAAATAGAGTCTGAGAAAACAGATAATATCAGATGCTGTGTATAGGTAAGCTATGTGAATATCTAATATATGCCATATTCCTTGAATAAATGCAATCAGAGCCTCAGACTTTATAATCAAAGCAAACAGGAGCTGCATTTGTGTGACACTTTACATGGACACAGGGGTACACTCATTTTCCCAACACGAACAGAAAATTTTCCATCTGTCACATCTGTGTATACTGAAGTTACCAAACTTACAGAAATGGCCATTAAGGAAAATTCTAGTGTCTTTTAGGACAGAACAGTGAGTGTTTGCAGAGGGATGGGCTGCAGGCTCACTTCTTCCTTCAGTGCTGTGTACAGTGCATACAGTTAAGAGTTAAGGCAACACCACATGGCCGAAGTTTAAAGGACATGCAGTGGTGGAATCACAATAGCTTGGGAAACACTTCACAGTTATAAGCATGATCATGCTCACATAATTCAGCTTGAGATCCTCTGCCTAAATCTTCTGAAGGGCTTGATCAAGGAGCTATTTCCACATTGCATCATTTAGTGACACACGGATCAATGAAGTATCATTATTTTAAAATGTGCATGGAGACACCAAGTGCATTGAAGAAAACACTGCATAACACTTTGTTTTTTAAAGAGTTTTTGGAGGACAACCAAGACAATTTTTTTTCCACTTTTTAGGAGTACTGTTACACTTGATTTTTTTCTCTCCTTTTAAGACAGAAAATTGTTTAACTTCATGTAAAGTCTAGATTGCTAAAATGCAAAAAATTACTTCTCAGCCACTTTAGAGTTAGACTCAAACTGGTGAAAGAAAAATGACAGCAGAAATGTATTTAGTTACTTGGTGATTGACACTGAGGGAATTCACACTTGGCAAGTTGTGTTTGCTGTTTTCTGTTCCACTCTGAGTTAGTAACATAATGTAGAGCATGAATTGGGTGCTAATCCTCTAACACTGTTCAAAATCCTGTTGTGAAGATCAGATGCTGTTATCTGCATGTCATTAGGGTTTTGTTTTTTTTTTGCCCCAGCCTTGTCTTATGGAAACTTGAATTGTATCATTCTGTTTCTAATTTATCTTCTTGGCTTCTACACTGGCCTAGAAGTTTTCTAGACCTTGCTAATAGATGTACTCATCTATTCCAGAAAAAACATGTTCTGCCTGCCTGAAGGTTTTGTACTGTATCAGGGTAATGGGAAATTAGGAGAAATCCAGACTAACAATTCATACTTTCTTACTAGTGCAAAATCAAAACCAGTATCACTAATGTCAACCAATGCCACAACAGAATTAAACCTCGCTCTGCATTTGTGGTTTGAGAAGAAAATATTTTCTAACAAGAAAAGTTCCAATTTCAAAATTCACTGAACTCTTCTTTTAAAATGTGCAACCTTTGAGGAGTGTTTCTTAGGAAACTATATTCTGCTGTCTCCACTTCAAATCACTTTAAAGAGCCCAGAGACACTTGTCCTTTATAACTGGTCTTACAAATTACATTAAAAGCTTTCAATTTTTTTTCCTGTAGTATAGCAGCAGACATCTGTGCCTTATACAAAGCTCCCCACTGTACCATACACTCTTAATTTGTGTTTGAGATTAATTGACCACTGCAGAACGCATCCTTGGACTTTCTGCAATACATGACATAACACTGGGTGAGGAGTAGTTATCCTGAGCAAGGCAGGTGATGCTGTAAACCTGTCTGGAACACGGCCACAATACTGCTGGCTCCTGGCTTTGGCTGTGTATGCTACATAAATGCAGTGGCATTTACACTTGATAAAAGGTAGTGCAATAAAAAAGTACTATTTTTGCATGCATTTTGGTTTGTGGAGCAGAGCTATAAACACTTGAAATAGTAACAGCTACATCTTTTTCTTCCCATAATTTATGTAGCCCTTGTATGGACTGTCCTTCTCACATCTAAAACAAAGTTAACACTCCCTAGGTGCTAAACAGAAAGCAGCAGCATAGGCAAAGTGCATGGCTGTGAGGGGTCATTCCTGAATGAAATTCTTGGCTCTGCTATAAGCTTTCCATGTAAAAAACTCAGATTAGTTCTGTTTTACAGATTAAGAATACCTTCCCACATCACCTCATGGTATGGGGTAGAGAAAAAGAAGAAATATACTTGCTACCATGATGTATCCAGACACTACTGATAGCTGAATATTATGTAAACAAACATAATCAGGAACAGCTCTTCAACTACACGTTATATCAACTGCTCCTAGAGTTGTCTGAACAAAACCTAGGCAAATCCTTAGTCAACTTCTGCACAAGCACAGCAGTTCCACTGTTAATATCCTCCACACTTCAGAAAATGTCAAGACAAAACCCGACCAAGTAATTTTTGAAGTTCTTCCACAAATTTAGAGCTGTTTAATATCTAGCTACATGACTAACTTAGAAAGTAATTCAGTATCTGACTCTGAAACAGTTCTCCAATCCTGCAGAGTCACTGCTCTAATCTTGCACTGTCAGTTTTTAACAGCTTTAGCAACAAGTCATCTGGTATACATTTGCCAAGGCATTTCCATCATTGACACTTGTAGACTGAGGGAACCCACTGAAAGCAGCAACATATTACTCACTCCTACCACTTTCCCTGTTCAGATTTTCTTGTTTACTGTGCTGAACAGGTGATTGCAGTTGTCCTGTTTCCCAAAAACCAGTATCTGCAAAATAAGTTGTGTAAGTAAACGATGTAAACCTCTCTGTACACCGCATGATTTCCCCTGGATAACCCTTTATGGCATCAGGGTTCATCTAAAATAGAGCCTGTCATCTTTAAAATTGAGTGAATAGCAGATTGGCAACATGCTAATTCAAGTTAATAAATATAGTATAAAACATCAGCTTAAATATTTTACAAGTGTTCTATCCTCTCCTAGAATAAACTTTATTGTAGTATTCAGATCAATGTTCCTCTAACTTAGGTATCTGAGGTAGTTAGCATTGTAAAAAAATGCAAACGAAAAGTCAAACACTAATTTAAGAGATAAAAGGAGAAATTTTAGTTAAAATACTTTACAATAAAATAATTATGATTATAAATCTCTTTAGTTAAATATATACACATTACATGGTATTCTAAAAAGAATGAACTTATTAAAGTTTCAAGCAGATCTAATGCACAAATTCACCACTTTTTCAGCTTAGACTGTAATGTCAGTTTAACATTCATAAATGGCTGTGTCAGACTAATGGCATTGTTTTGTGCAAAACTAAAAAAAATTATGAAAGAAAGTCGTTCTGTTCCCACAGTTAATAGAAAAGGTAGTTTACACATACACACACTTACACACACAAACTTTGATTGCATACAGAGGTTAGAATGACCAGCACTAAAATAACCCCCATCTCTACAAAATAATTAATATCTTGAATTGATGTAGTTTCTGAAAATTACAAATTTTAAGTGCTAGCAAATTGTGCTTTTAGGCAGCCACGTGGCCAATAAGGTAGATGTTGTCATAAAGGTGCCCTACAAAATCTTCACTAATATTCTGTGCAGCTCGTCGTGTGTTTCGGATGAATTCTCTCTTTGACATTTTGTTCTTCACATGAGGGCTTGTTAGATCAATCGAAAGGAGAATCAAAGAGTAACACAGTACATAAACTGCATCTAGACAAGAGAGAATAAATAAAAAAAGTTTAAAAAAGAAACTGGGATCATTAAAAGTATTTTTCCCTGTCTAAGAACCTTATGATCTTTGTCATCTAGGTTCATAATTTTATACATATATACATACACATATACGTACAACTACTCAGAAGGGTATCCATAGAAATAAAATTTAATATGGCAACTTTCAAAGTAATAATGTCAGCACACTGCCAAATGAGAATTTACAAATCTCTTAATATTTCTACATAATCCAAAAGCCACTAAGGGCTTTATACATTTTCATTTAAACAGATTCCTGAAGTTTGTATAAACTAAAGCCAACATCCTGGAAAGCTTATCTTTTAAATATGTAAGCAGTTCCACTGCTAAAAACTGCCTCCTCCAACCAATTAGAAATACTTGTTAGCTTGTATGTGGCCCAATATTCCCTTTCATTTCTGTGAGACTATCCACAAGGTAAAATGTTAAGTGTGTAAAACTCTGCAAGAGGAACTTCAGAAAAGAAAAAAGCTCAAAGAACATACAAAAATGGAAGAAAGATACCATGGAAATAAACCAAACTAATCAGCTAAAAGAATCTCTATGTTTTTTGGTTTTTTTTTCAACTGAACAAAATTTTCAACAAAATTTTTCAATTTTGTACTTTCAGGCATACACGTTTAGGTGCCAACATTTAAGCTGTCAGAAACAGTAGCATCATCCAGAAGTATAAAGACTGATCCACTGCTCATTTTTGCTTACCAGGGCTAAGGCCAAGCTCTCTCATCAAATCAGGATTACAAGCACAGAATCTGTGAGAGAACTTTGTTATGAGAGTTTCAAGGTACTCCCCACGCTCCTCAGGAGCATGAATGTGTCTGAAGAACTCTCTCAGTGCATTTGGCAAGAACTGATTTCTGAAGTTGTGCAGCGTCACAAGGTCATCCAAAACATCTCTCCTGGAACAACAAAAACCCTATCATTAGAAAGGTTTCTATTAACTATTTAAATATGAAAATGTGTAGATGTTAAAAATAAAAATTAAAGCTTTAGAATTGTATGAGCTTTTGTTTTCGCTAAAAGGCAAAATTATCACTAACAGCACAAAGATAATATAAATACATGTTCTTTGCCTATTTGTGGCCAAACAGTATAAAAACATACACAAATCAGAACTCAAAGTTTGTATATATATTCAATCAAGGTCTACACAGAGGCTTTGATTCCTTTAATCTGTGACAAAACCATTAAAAAAGACAGGAAAGGGAATACATTGATGCATGCCACACATTTTGATGTCTAACTAGAAGCTGTTACAGGACTGTCTTGTTAAAACCAGGCTTCAGCTAGGCAAAATTTGCTCATGGAAGTCCACTAGAACGTGATGTTCTCAAGTGCTTTGCACTGAACACAAACACACATAAAAGATTCAGACCGCACCTATATTGTCAGATGTGAAAAAGACAGTAGAAAAAAATTTGGAAGCAAATTTGAAGTGAACCTAAGAACATTTTCCTATATTTAACCTGATTTTTACCCTGCCTGTGAGTTTCAACATTTAAAAAAGTAGTTTTTATTTTTAGTGTCTGATCATACTCTGTTTATGAAGGGAAGATAAATGGCAGTAGGAGTCACTAACATTAACTTGCAATCTCATCCATTAAATGGTTTGTATTTTTATTATTGTCTAAAAGATTTATAAATCTCAAGTTTTACTGCACAGGACTGCCAGTGGTGATAACATTACAGACTCTTTTTATTCCTTTAGTAGCACAGGCTGAAGAGGATGAGAAGCATCCTCTGTTCTTCCTGTTCAGGTGCAGTAACTATTCTCCTCAATGATACTGCCCTCCCCCAAGCTGATGGCATGAGAAAGCACTGTGGAGACAGAACACCAGGCAGGGACAGAGCTCCCTTCTGCAGCTCCTGATGTCTCCAAGAGGCTGCTCCCTTCCCTGTCAGGAGGTGTGTGCAACTTCCAATCAAGAAATCTCAGACAACCAAATAATGGTTAGATGATTCAATATTAGTTAAAAAGCCATCATCCCTTTGTAATGTGATAATTACTTTTTCTGAATAAGATCCATAAGAAAGGGAAAAAAACCCCATCAAGTCAAAAAAAGCAGCAAAATCTCTATGTAAGATTTTGTGAGGATGTGAGATTTATCATTTACAGGTGATAAGAGGATTCTTATTAAGTCCTACAGTCACATAAATACTTGAACAGAGCAACTGTTCAGATTTAGAAGAACCATTACCTAGCTGCATTGTTTTGCCTTTCTACATCACTGAAGTGGCATCTCTACATTCAAAATATTGTTAAATGGGGCTGAACATTGAAAATTAATAGAAAATGCCTTAAGAGAAATTTTAATTACCTTTCATCAAGGTAGATTCTCAGCTTCTTCCAATTCAGTGTTCTTGTGCAAAAGATAAACTTAGCTATTTCTTTCGGTGAATCATCTAGTATGCCTTTGGACATAAAGTAGTTGACACCCTGAGATAAAATACAAGTACATATAAATATGTTTAATCTTCATAATGTATTTAGGAACAAGTACTGTACTTCACAATGTAGGACTGTAATCCTACGAATTAACTGGTTTGTTTTTCAGAATGGTTCGTCCTCCTCTAAATCACATTTCAACATGCAGAATACACTCTAAAATTATAAATCAAATGCCAAGAGACAATTTAGTGTTATGGTTGAGATTTTACATACAGTCATAGTAGAAAATTTTAAATTATGAACCCCATAATGAGCATGATGGTTCTTTAATAATTTCTTTACAGTGTATACCAGTATTTTGCTTTTCGTACTATTGTAATAGTATTTAAAATGTTGTAGGGACCATAACTGTTAATTTCATAACTTTTGCAAATAAGAAAATCTTAGCCATAATGTGTTTAGTCTTCAAGGTCTTTCATTAAAACAGTAATGTTCTCACATGTATACAATGTACCACATTCAAATAGATGCATTAAATGCATTTGTTTAAATGTGTAATAATGCAAATAAACACAAGCACGCTGATTTCAAAGCATAGGTAAGTGTCAACATATATAAATATGCATACACATAAATAAGAACAATATGTCTAACATAAAAATAGTTTAAAAATACAGAAATGCATATAATTGATAGTCATGATTCCCAGAATTTTACACTTTTACCAAACACACACTTTTTATAGAATAAACATGGCAAATTTAAAGTATTTTAGTGATATTCTGGATTCTCTCTGGTCATTGAAATATCCCAAAGCATAAAACTATTTTCCTTACAACCTTAGAAATCAAAACCCAACTAATGGATTTAATAAATGTTCACACTTTCCAACAGCAACAATCTAAACCTGAGAACAACTAACCAAGTTCTCCCGATTCAATTTGGCAGGGGCTGGGAGCAGTTCTTAGCATTTGTTACAAAGAAGTGTTGCAATACTTAAGTACAATAGATCTTGACTACAGCATAAGGATGAAATGTAAAATGAGTAGGACAGTGCATTTCTGCATAGAATAATGTACTAAGGCCACAACCTAAATCACCTTCAAAATATGTCTGAAATATTTTTTCTTAAATTTTCTGATATCAAATATAACATTATTTTTAAAGTCTGCTTTTTAAGTTCACATTACAGCTACAAAGATGTAGGGGCAACCTATCATTCAGTGTATAAACTAAACTTCCCAGTGCTCTTGAATTTTGTGTGAAAAAGAAATAAAAGGTTGAGTGCAGGTTTGGAACATTTTGTGAAGTGTCTTAGCAAAGCAAAATCTTAGTTGCATAAAGCAGGAAAATAGTTACAATATATGTTTAAGAACATAAATTAAAAGCCAAAAAACACGTGTAGTATTAAGTAGCTATTTTTACCAGTCCACAGTTTTTGCTTATAATATTCATAGAAAAGAGCAGTTAATCTAGATACATTTATTTTGTTTAAATAATGGTTTATAAAAATAAATAAAAACAAAGGGTTTTAGATAGATAAACCAAAAAAATCTAGCAGTGTTATGCCCCAATTTTATGAAAAATCTATATTTAGGATGACAATGTAACATGTATTGCTCTATCATCTTGCATTTCAGTCCAAATTAGATCATATTTAAGTTTGTCCATAATATGGATGGACAACATATTAAGTACTTTCTTGAGTCACAGCTAAACAAGAAATTAAAAATGGGAGATAACAAGGATTTTGGCAATTTATGTAAGATGAGCCGCAGAATATCTCCTTTACATTTATCCCAAGTTAATGAGATTGATGTGTTTGCTTCAATAGGAAGTATTAGCTTAAGCTAGTACAAACTGAAGCCTGGTGGGGAAGTCTTGAATAGCATTCCTGCTGCAATTAATAAACACTTATGCAACACACCCAGAAAGCACCTAGCATGATATAGCAGAGGCAGGATGACAATAACACCCTCTTTAAGACAGCAGGTTTGTTTCTCTGTGACAATAAATGCTGCAGTTTCTTTCTCACTAACTTGCAGCTCAATGTGGGATCTCCATCCGACAAGCTACAAAGTCTTTGCCTTATTATTCTCTAACTCCTTTCTCCCCTACCACACATAATGCTTGACAATATCTTTCCCTGTGAATGCATTTTCATCAGCTCATTCACAGGTAAACAGGGTATAAATAAAATATAGTTCACCACATGCCATGGTTTTTAGTTGCTTTTTATTTCACCCTAAGCTATCAAAAATACTGTTTGCAACAGTAGAAGCCTGCTTTCTTTTTTAAGTTCTTAAATTTTGTTTCACAGCAAATGAAATTTATTTACAAGATTTACAGCATGTCATTGAATCTGTTTTTCATAACACTGTAAATACTACCTTGAAAACCTCTCAAGAACCCTTGCTTCAAATAAATCACTTTTGGTAGCTAAAACGGTCACTTGTGGCATATATACTAGCTGAAGTAGGTAGCCCTACACACTATTAAACCGATGCTAAGATTACTTATCAGTCAGCTGCTGATTCTCTTAGGAAACATTTGACTGAAGTCAGGTAGGCTACTCTGTGCCATGATCTATCAGCTCTGAAGAGGCCTTTTTAACACTCGGGAAACACTGCAGAATGAGCACATACACTATTTTTTAAAAATCTAATTCAGAGGACTGTAATATTCTTAGAATTAGAGAATTAGGAAGGATGCCTTAAACCTTGCCTCTGTGGCAAGCATGTTATCTCTGAATTTCAGACAGCTCTGGATAAAATATTAATGCATGGAAGTGTTGATTTAAATTATACACGCAAACAACAACTTTAAATATAGACAAACAGTAACAACAAAAGCCACTTGTTGTAGTTGAGTATGTGATTTTTTACATTTTTTTTTCCTTGCACAGAATGCTTGTTTTGCCAGCTATTCTATTACAGCACTGATACTCCTTGCTTGTTTTCTACCTGTTTCCAATAGTCTTTGGATTTGTTAATATCCATACAGGACCTCTAAAATGGAAAACTTTTCCTTTTAAGTGTTGATTCCATTTCTGCATTAACTACCTTCTTTGCTAAGAGTACTTTCAGAGCACTTCAGTACAGCAGTCAACATTAAAACTTTTGTAGTTGCCTTTGGCACCTCTGTTTAGATATGCATACAAAACAAACCAGACACAGCCTAAGTTAATGACACAGAAATTTTGGAATCAGTATCTAGTATAGTAGGGTCTCAACTTCTGCTGGTGATTCTAGGTAACACTAACATTATTAATAAATAATAATTAGACACATATGGTATCATTGTTACCATTTTTTTAGGGAAGTACACTATCTCAATAGATCTGATGGTGCATCTTCTGGAACAATGCAGAGCATTGATGAAATATTGTATAATACAAATTTTCATGACTGTTTTACTAAGTTAGGAATCAAGTCATTTGGTGGTCCACATCAAGACAAATGTGGACACAATATGTAAGATACATTTGAAACAGTGTCTCTTTCACTGTATGCCTTTAAAACACAGTCTCAGTGATCCAAACAGAATAGCAGAAATTGCAAATAGAATGCGGACATATTTTTCATATTACAGAGAATCCATAACTAATAATTTACAAGATTAAACCATTCTGATTTTAATGTAGAAATATCAAAAGGTTTCAGCTCAATGTTGCTTTCCAACTTTTTTTATAAATCACACAAACAAATTTCTTTCCTCTACAACATACACATACTTATACTATTCTTCTGACCGATAAACCAAGGCATCTCAGAAGTGGCTTGCTTAGTAGATCACTATGAAATAGGCTAAGTTTCAAAACTTTGCTTAGAAATACAGCACAGTAAACAATCCATCATCTACAGACTATCTATAATTAAAAGTCAGGTAAGATTTACACAAGTGACTAACACAAGTGGCTTTACACAAGGGGCTAACAATTTATAACCAGGAAAAGGTCAGAAAAACCTGGCCTCCCTGTCAAAAACTAAGGGCAGCTTGCAGAACGAGACAATCAGAATAGTGCAAAGACAGGTTTAGTATAAGCACTGTCTTACTGTACTTTATTATTATGCTATGCAAAGGAAATATTGACCTCACTAAAGTCAGGGAGTTTTGGTACAGTACAGATTCCACAAGGTCCATAAAGATAAATGCTATTAAATAGATCAGTTAGAACCATTAAGGATGAAAAAAAAATAGAACTTCTTTCCTGACCAGAAGATTCTTGTTTGTACCTTTAGTTTCAATTTTAGCTACAAAGCATTGATCCGTGTAATAAACTTGACTAAATATTTTGTAGGCAGTTAGAAACTAGATACAAAATAATGGGAAATAACTTCTGGTTGCTTACAAATTTTGAGTTATAAGCACACGAGATGAAATGAGCACTGCATGAGAAACATTTCACAAACATCATACACTCTTTCAAATAAAATATTACAGAAATCAGGTAGGCAGATTAAACAACATATTAATATTCAAGTGCTAATACTAACACTAAACTATCCCCTCTCTCCAAAGAAAGAACAAAAACCAGCTCCCAAAATCTTGTCTATGATGGTGGCGCCATATGAAAAAACCCAACAAAACCAACCAACCAACAAAAAAAACCCCAAAACCCAAACCAAAACAACAAAACCAAAACAAAACAAAAACCCCAACCCAAACATGCACTGGAGGTTTTTTTTTTTCAGATTACATGTCATGTGTTTAGGCACATCCTTTTAGCAGAATGTGAGCACCTGCTATGAATTATGCAAGCTCATGCACACAACCAACACGGTAAATTACAGCAGATACCACAACACCATGCACACAACAATGGCTAACCAGAGAATCCTACCACAAAGTGTGCAGATGCTCTTCCCTACCCCGTGAGCCACCGCTAGCTCTGGAGCTGTTGCTGTGGAGCCTGGTTACCCATTTTCATGACATGGGCGGTGTCCTTTGGAGAATCTTGCTCCTGTGGCTGTAAGTATTCCTATTTTTATAGTAATTTGATCAGGTCTGTTATCAAATGTAAAGCAGAGTTTGGCAGGAAATTCGGAGACACAATTTGTAATAGTGGAATGTCATATCATACGTTCCAGTCACAGTGTCCTTATAACAATAATAAGTCTGCCAATATCACAGTTGTAAACAGTTAAAGCAACAGTATTTGTGAATTCTCCTGAAACTCAGGCCCTGAATGACTCCTACCAGGCTATGGTGCTCCACAGGGAGAGAGGAACAGAGCCCTTAGGAGATACCCTGAGGTTCTCATCTCTCATTGAAGCAGAGTATTTGTACTTCTATTGTAAAATATAACCGCAAGAAGCAAGAGTAGCAAAATAAAGTTAATACCTATATGCTGTAAGTTAGCTCTAATTTGCAGATCTTATTGCCCTTAAAAATAATGAGTGCCTTTTCTGAAGGCTCCAAATGCTTTAAAGATACCAAGATTACTTTAAATAAGGTTGAAATATAATGGCACATTATAAACTGAGATAGTTAAATGAAAAAATTGTGTCAAAAAATTCAAATACAAAGAAAAATTTGGACAGACAATGCTACCAGCAATATACTTGATGTATTACTGAAAACATGTAAGTTGCCTAAATATTACATCTACTTAGAAAGCTTTCACATTTATTATTAAATTTGTGAAAATTCTGCAGAAAAACAATACTAATCACTCAAGTGGCCAGGCGCTGATGTCTCGATGCTGTTTATCAGAGTTCAAGGCAGAGCTCTACCAGAAAAATTACAAAATACTCTATTTGTGACTGATAAAAGTAATGGTATCTTAATCAAGGAGAATATGAGATAAAGCAAGAACTTAAGTGAAATTACATTATTGCAATGATTCAGAGAACTGCTTTATTTATTTTACCCCATCACACGTTCATACTTTCTGTATCATATCAGCTGAGTGAAATTTGGTCCTAGAAGTGTTTCTTTTCATATCTCAATCCTTTTTCTACTTGGGATTTATTCAATTACCACTTCCATGTATGTGTGTAACTATACGCAGGAAGCTGACAGCATTTTTGTTCAGTACTGTGTACACTCTTTTCCTAGGAAACATGAAGCAGGAGTCTTGTTTTATACACAAAAGACTCTCTCTGTCACTTGGGCATTAACTGTCTATCTCCCAGGCAAAAGCTGTCTACTCTCAAACTGTTTTCTTCTTTGAAAGGTGACAGACTGAAAGCAGAAACTGACTTGTCCAGTTAGCTACATGAAGTCATAAATGAAAATCTTTCAGTCTGACAAGGGATGGGTTTTTTTTGAAGACAAATTTATATTGTTCTAGAAGAAAAGATAGTGCACAATAAACACCTACAGAAACTAAATCAAACTGATCTTCAGGATAGTTCAGAAGTAGATCTTTTTCATACTACAAGATTTGCTCCTTGATAGTGGAAATAGGTGAAAATCCCCTACAAGAAAACGTGATTGCAATAGAAGTAATCAGACTTTATACCTCATCCTGCTTTGTCTAAAGTGAACCAAACTCAAGCTCTGCATTTTAACATTTTTATTTATGTAAGCTCAATGTTACACTCTTACAATTCACCACTGTCTCTTCAGTTAGGATATCTGCCTTGCTCCTAAGTTAATATGTGGTCATGAATTTCTGGCATCCACAGAAGTGTACAGGCCACTTAACAGGCAAGTCATGTAAATGATGTACACAGGTACAATACTCAAAAAAAAGACCAGGATACTGCTCATTAACCACCCCTACAGTAAAACAAACACTGATTAAAACTTTGTTTTTAGATGGATATAATTATAAAAAAGCAATCACAATTATTGTAACTGTTTATTACTGTCAGCAACAGTTCACTTACCTCATCAGGGTTGGCATTAAAGGTGAGACTGCCCTCATCTAGCTGCATATACAATTTTCTAAAAGAAAATCCTAGAGGCGGATTCTTATTGTATATAGAACAGTGACCCCAAGTGGATTTGCACAACCTATGAAAATAGAATTAATCTATTATAAAAATTCCTTACCAAATTTTATGGATTTTACAAAAGCAAAATGTAACCAACACTGCAAAGCTAATACTTGAGCTATAAGAAAAGTTAGAAGTAGGTTACTGTAACAGTTATTAAGTCATGTTTTGCCATGTTTTCCTAAAATCTTCAATTATATGATTAATGTTTTCTTGTCACAGAGGTTTTGGTGTATTTGAGTGCAACATCAAAACCTATCCCAGTAGGTGGCATCATTATGACAACCAGAGAGCAGAGACCTCTGGCACTCCTAGAACCTGAACACTGGAGGACAGTGACAAGTTGTTCTCCTGGGGTACTATGGCAGATTAAAACATTCTGCTTCTTTTCCTGTGCCCCAGTTGTGCAGTGAATTGGACACTGTATCTGCTTTTATTATGCTTTTAATTCAGCCCTTTCCCCATCTGTCCTTCTTCACCCAACTCTTCTTCCTCTTGTCCTAACTGGCCAGTCCTAACAACTAGATCCAGTCCCATTCCTCTCAATCTTCTATAACCTTTGAGCTTCTTTCTTTTTTATTCCACCCTGACTCCATATCAGTCTCATCAGTTTCTGTCCCTCATCTCAGTTCCTTTGATGATACCATCTGCAATTCCCCTTCTACACCAGATTCCTTATTGAACTGGTAGTTCTGCTTCAACACACCTGCCCAGTAACTAATTAGGAACAATGTTTAGGATCCAGCAGGTAGTCACTGGAGATAGAGCAAAGATTCTGTTTTCAGTTCTGGAACCTGGGTCTTATTTGGACTGAGTTTGGAACTGCGACCACAGTACTTGCCAAAGCTTAAACACACCCTTATATGTGTGGAATAGTGAAGATTTTTACAGAGATTATGCAAATTGAGATTTTTATCTATTGCTAAATCAGGATGCACTTTCATTACCAAAAGAAATGCGGTATAAATGTGAATATTATTTGGAAAGATTGCACAAAAACGGTTGAACTGCTTCCCAGAATGAACTTCAAGGAAAATATGTATTTCTACCCCACATGTTAAGAATATATACTGCATGTAATTAAGAAGCTCTACTACAAGCTTTGGTCTAGGGGATTTATTTCTATTTAGGTTGAGTTTGAGACCAAGAACTGAGCAGTACAATGCATACTGACAAACTTAGAAGCTTACTGGTATCCTTCACTAGAATTCCTGCTCCTGTCAATAGAACAGTCCCCAACAGCAGAACAATTGTGACTAAGAAGTTATGCTGCATTATCCTTTGCTAGGTTCAAAAGCATGATAGGAAGGGAAACTGCTTAATTCAAATACAGCTGGGCAAGGAAACAGACAAGGGGAGGAGGAGATGTAGAGCATAATGAAAGGTAAATAAACAACCTGAACAGCAACCCAACTGCTACAGTAGTAATATTGTCTGTTAAGGGAGAAGAAAATGTTGTGAAAGAAGCTACAAGTTCTGCTGACCATCTACTCTAAAGATTAGTATGATTTCATGAGTGTTTCCTAGTGTTGTAAAACATAAAATACAGAACAATATGTTAATTACATTTTAATATTACACTATTTTATCTTAAAAATGTTCCTTTATTTATTTCCCAGACATACAAATTCTGCATATGTTCTACATAAATGTGTTTCAAGTGTTAGGCTGCAGAAATTTCACTTGAGAAAAAAACCAAACTTTTCTTTCCTCCCTCCACAGCCATCTTCCAAAAAAGATACCTAATTTGTGTCAAGTGTAGCAGATGAGTTCTCACTTCTCTTCCTTTGGAAGTTTGGCTGAATATGCTTGCTTGCTTAAGCTAGACAACTGTTCAAAGTTCAGAGAAGTAATGATACAAACACCTGAGATGTGCTTTGAGATAATACAAAAGTGAAGACAAGTCCCTGTGATGCTATCTCAAACACCAGGTGTTTAATAATACACATGTACACTTGTGCCAAGCATGCTTATGTATGCAGCAATGTCCAGTAATACCTCATGCTAATTAAAAATCCAGAATAACACATTTTTAAATTATATATGTTTCCTCTTTATAAATCTCATTTAACTTAGGAAACCTTTGCTAGGTTAGAAAGACGTACTGAAGCAAATTTAAAGTCTAATACTTTTTACTATGCCCAGGTGATATTTCTTTTTCCATGCTTACCCTTGCCAGAGGAGCTCATCATTAGCAAGATCCTGCCAGACACATGATGCTAGACAGAGATCAGTTGCATTCAGGTATGACAAAATGGTAAAACTGAGCTCTGGTGGCAACATTTCCAGGTTAATGAATCCTTCTTGCTCTTTCGATTTTCTTGTCTTCAGCAGGTGGTAGATGTCAATGCCTCCTTGAGCTTGTTTGCGGTGGCTCGTATTGGAAACATTGTTGTTAGCAGGTATCCTCCTACCAGGCTCTCTGCTAAGATAGCCTGGTCCACTGTATCCTTGCTGCTGCAATTGCTGGTTTCTAGCAATTCTCCAGAGTCCCTGACCCATCTGCGAGCCTGCTGGACAAAAAATCCAAATTAGATATTGACAGCTATTTGTAAACATTTGTAAGACAGGCTGAGCACAAAAGTAAAATTTTAGGACTGATCTGAATAGATAGAGAGTTCTGGCAAAGTTATGGTGACCAGGTAATCAGTCTTCATAGGGCAATTGAAAAAATACTGAAAACCTATTAAAAAAACCTAGAATTTTTTCAAAAGTTTCCGTGATCGAAGAGCTACAAAATTAACAATAAGCTTCTTCAAAGAGTACCAAATATTATCTTTATTTTATAGTTAAGAAACCTTAGGCCTCAAAACATTTGGACTTCTTCAGACTTTCTTCAAACTTTCATAAAAAGACCTTATTTAGAGTCAATGAAGGACTCTTTAGAGTCAATGATTGGATAACACAGTGACTGACACTGAAACAAAGTTTAATGACTTCAGTGATAATGCAGTAAGGATTTTGAGTCCTCCGAAACAAGAGAAAAAGGATCTTTCCAAGCTTCCATACCTAGTAGCACAACATAAAGCCTTAATTATAAGATACTCACATACTTATACAGAGAATATCACTGCAGAAATAGTATAAAAAGCCTTTTTGTAATGTAAAAAAAATAAATTAAAACCATATTTGCTTTTAAGGACAAACTGAAGAAATTTCACAGAAGAAACAAAATGAGACAGAATTTAAACCAGTCTAGGAAAATCACAAGCTCTGCTATTTGTGTAGCTATTCAGCAGCTTATATGCCATTTGTCAGAACACATATAATTTTCCCAATCACGTAATTACTTTCAGCTCTGTAATAATCCAGGATGAATGCTTTCATAATAAAAGATGAGCAAACCCATTGTTATGAAGCCTTTTAAGTAACGACGTCAAAGACTATATTTTAAAATTATTTTGAACCTATATTTTCAATCTTCAGACTCAATATACCACTCAAATGCATGTTTTCAAACGTCTAATAATGGAATTTTAATTGAAAACTCTTGATAGCTTGGCTGGAGTAGCTACCACAGTAAAAATAACATCGAGCTTGTCTGTAAATCGCTGATCTCTCTAGCTCTGTCTGCTATCTCTCAAAGTCTGATTTAAATTCTAATTGTTGCTTCCTCATGTTACTTTGCTACTTACTGCATAATCAATTCTTTTGCAGTGTTGACAAGCATAATAGGATGCTAAGCGTAATCTAAATTAACGCTGCATTAGTACTGGATTCTATTTTATTAAATAAAAAACAACATGCACTCTAGATATAAACACTCTCCACTTTATAGTAACTGAGCCCTACAGCTGCTGATTTGGAGGCACGATTATTCCAACAGGAAAACGTTCCTTCCTTCGACGTAAGCCTATCGAAACCGAAGCTTCGTTCATAGCAGCTGCATTGCAACCGAGGCCTGCTGGTCCCCTCCGGAACGTGAAAACCCTTCAATCCCGACTGCGGGCTACCAGGCTGGCGGGCGGAGGCACAGCCCATCCCGCAGGCCCAGAGCCGCCCCGGGGAGCCGAGGCCCGAAGCCGCCCAAGGCCGCACCGCGCCCCGAGAAGCTCCGCAGCCGAGCCGCCGCCCGCGCGGCTCGTCCCCCGGCAGAGCGGCACAGGGACCCGGCCCGGCCCGGCCGCCCCGCTCCAGGGGCACCGGCGATCGCTGCCGGCGGGTGCCGCCCCCCGGCCCCATTGGGCCGCTCCCGGAGCCCCGGCCGCCGATTGGCCGCGCCGCCCGTCCGTCCGCGCCGCGGAGGGACCCCCGCGGGGCCTACCTGTGCCAGCTCCGCTGCAACCGCCGCCGCGACGAGCCCGGCCCGCCTGCGTGCGAGGGCCGCGCCGGGCGGGAGGGGCTGCGCGGGCCTGGCGGCGGGGACGGGCGGACAGGCCCAGGGAAGGAGCCTCGGCAGGGAGGCCGAGCCCGCCGCCGCCGCCCCGACTCCTGCCCGGGCAGCTCTGACGTCCGCTGTTGTTGCTGGAAGTGACGTCCGCGGGGAGGGACGCGCGGCGAGCGGAAGTGCCCGTCGGCTTCGGCGGCGGCAGATTCGGTCTGCGCCCGCCGCACAGCCGGGGAACGGCGGAGCTCCGCCGCGCAGCCAGGGAGCGGCCGCGGGGCCTGGAGCGCTGCCAGAGAGCGGCCGCGGGGCTCCCGCCGCGCGGGTGAGCGTCAGCGGGGCTCTCCCTCTCCTTGGAGACGGCGAGTTCTGGGGAGGGCCCGGTCTCCGCTCTTGTAGGAGCGAGGAAAGGCGGGTGGAGAGCCGGTCCCAGTGTGGCGAGTTTGCCGCAGCGCGCTGGTTCCGGGACCGCGGCCCGCCTTGCCGTGTCCTGTCTGGGACACAGTGTTTTTTCCGCTGTTTTTCCGCTGGTGCCCAGGGCAACCAGCCGGGGACGCGCGGTGCCGTGTGCCGCTCGCTGGTGTGCGAGTGGCCTCTGCGCCGAGGGTGTCGCAGCTGGCACGGCGGCGAAGTCCCGTGTTTGTCGGTGATGTGTCTGCAGCTCTGCGTAACGGTGTGATTTACCCCAGCTCCCCCCCCTGTGCTACAGGAGAGTCTAGATTCAGTTGGAAGAAATCAACAGCCTAGTTGTCAGGCATTTCAGAGCGTTTACAGTGTTATCATACTTGGTAACTTGCATGGGGTAGTTTTTTTAGTTTTTGTTTGTTTTCGTCTTTTTGTTTAGTTTTTACATTGATCCTTTGAATATCTATCATACACATTTTTGACAGTTGTTCTTTGAGCCACTTCCTCAAAGCTTTATATTATGGTAACTTGAAACTTTGTTATACTCGATTTCATTCTTGATAGCCGGCGCTCTGTAAATTCTACAGATTTCCACAGACAAAAGCTATGTATCTCATTTTACAGGGTTTACCTTCCCAAGATTTGCTGCTGACTTGACTGTTACTTTTATGAGCTCTTAGGCTATTTTGTAGTGACAGTAGTTACCAGTTTTTACATCCAGAGATCTGGTGTAAAAAGAAAGGATTTTTGATGCTTTTGGGAAACAGCCTATATATGATTAGACAAAATCCTGTCAGAGTGTCTTCTGTGAGTATTTGCATTGCAGATTAGAGCTTCGGTTTTATGTCATATTCTTTGAGATTTGTCTTAATAGCTATTTAAATTTGCAAAACCATAGAATGGATCACGTTGTAACATAATGCAGGAAGAATAGCTGCCTCAATTTCCAAATAATTGGTTAAATTATTCCCATTTGACTTTGAAAAGTAAGTATTGTGTACTTCTGTTTAGTGCAACTAATAACCCAAAACCTAATGATTAAATTAAAGAAACCTGATGATTAAGTAGGAAGAAAGTCCTTTTAACAAGGGCAGAAGACATGGGAAGAGCTTACTCTTGAAGATTGCTGATCAAACACCACAGAAGCACAAGAAGAAAAACATCCACAACAAACCCAGCCCACAGTAAATGTAACTGTTTCTTGAGACCATTGCTTCATTTATA
This sequence comes from Zonotrichia leucophrys gambelii, assembly GCF_028769735.1. Taxonomy (NCBI): domain Eukaryota; kingdom Metazoa; phylum Chordata; class Aves; order Passeriformes; family Passerellidae; genus Zonotrichia; species Zonotrichia leucophrys. Next base: position 17,442,496 of record NC_088173.1, on the reverse strand, counting down.
GGCTGTGTGACCGTGCCTCTTCACTGCTTGCATTGGTAGGCTTCAAAATACTTGTTTTGTAGCAAGACAAGAAATTTAGTGAAAACAGTGGCAGGTAATTATCTCCTAGGTTCTAGCAGAAAGTTGAATTTAGGTGATTATTTGCATTTTGTAATTTTTGTGTACATAATTTTTTTTTTAACAGATGCACTTTTTAATGTTTATTTAATAACCTGAAAGAAGAATAGCATTTGGAATAATGGCAACAGGAGACCTAAATGGAAGTTTAAGAAAAATAGAACAAGGACTTCGCTTGTTAAATTATCCAAGAGATGTGGATTATACAGTGTAAGTGGCAGTGTGAAAACTTATCATGTATTACATGATGGCAGCAAGATGTGTAAACAAGATATGCATAAGGATTAGCATTGCACCCAGTGATAAGCAGAACATAACTGGGAACTTGGGGTGTGGTCTGTGTGAACTGGGATATAAAAGTACACAGTTTTGCTCTTCTGAGCAATCCTTAGAACAATCCTGGGCTGTATTACTGTCGTGCTCCTCTTCTGCTGTTCTTGTCTTTGTTTTGGTTAATGTCGCCTTTCGGATTTCTTCAGAAGCGCTTCCAAAACTTCCTTCAGGAAATTTCATCCTGTAAAGATTAGAAACAAAAAAGTGGTCTGAATGTTGAGCTGGAAATGCTGGTGGGCTTTAGACTTGACAATGTTTAAATTATATGTAGATCACAAGAACATTTTTTTGAGCATTTTACATGGCCAAATGAGAGATGCCCAGGCAATGAAACCTTAGAATGAAAGATATTTAGATAGAACCTGCTATGTATTTATTGTTTTCAAGTTAAATGTTGGAATTCATGTAATGAAAAACTTTTTTTACCTTCTGCTGTGTAAAATACTTTTGTCTCTTTATAGGTTAGTAAAAGGGGATCCAGCTGCATTTTTACCTATCATCAGCTATTGTTTTACATCTTTTTCAACTTGCATAGCAGAGCTTTTGGTAAAGTGTGATGTGGAACTGACAGCCAAGAGCGACTTGCGTTTTATTGAAGCTGTTTATAAGGTATCCCTTCATGTTCTCTGCTAAATAAACTTCACAGAAATTAAACAGTTACTATGAGCTTTACTAGAAAGTGAAAGTTTTTGGAAATGAACAGGAATTTTAGTTCCTATTAGGATTTAAGATGGGTATTAAGTCACTGTGTGCAAGTTTTTAGATTTTAATGAAAATAAGAATGGGTGGTGGTAGCCAAATCTCAGTTTTGAGACATTTGCAGAAACAGTAATATTGTTAGTTGTTAGTTTTGAAGAACACAGAAATTTTTATTGGACAAAAAGATTTATAGAAGTGAGCTTGGCAAAAATCTTAACCGCCAAAAAAATCACAAGGAACTCAAAAAATTGTAAGCACAGTTTAGAAATACAGTTATTTTGAAACACTATGCCATTTTAATACATAAAGTTGAATATTAACCTTTTATAAACCAGAATAAAATTCTTAACTGATTGAAAGTAACTTTGAACTATCCTTAAAATGTATAAAAGCATGTTTTTATGAAAGGTGGATTGATGAATTAAGAAAAAGTGACTTATTCAGATGAGGTTTCCATCTGAGAGGAAAGGCTTCTTTAGGAGCCTTATGTAGCCTTCTGATGTATTTGCTGAGGTTAATGTAACATTTTATTGTGAATTCACTTTAAAAGCTCTTAGTTTTATTTTTTTTAGTATTAATTGTATAGTCGGTTATTTCTTGAATCTTAAGACTGTGAGTTGAAGTTTACAAGAGTGGTGTGAATGAAAGAGGAGATATGTTGAAGGCCTAGTTAAAAGGAACAGCTATGTATTTATTGATTTATATAAAAATAATCAAATGAGTAAAGGCTTAACTGCTGAAGTGCAGAATGAAAGACAAGATTGTAGTAAAATAAGAATATGGGCATACCATTTCTATGGTAAATTGTGAGGTGATTTTGAAAGTGAAGTAAACTCTTATTTTGTTGCAGTTTCTTCGGGATCAATTTCAGTATAAACCAATTTTAACAAAAGAGCAGTTTCTTCAAGTTGGCTTTGCAGAAAGAAAAATGCAAATTGTTTGTGACATTATCAACTGTGTGGTGAAGAAACATAAGGAGCTGAGTAACTCTAGTAAGGTACTGATCAAATGGTTGCCTTTTTTATAAGTTTCTTTTGATGTGTTTGATGCTGCAGATAAACTGGTCTTCAGCTTATCTTTGAAGATGCAGCATTGCTCATGGACCAAATAATGGAAAGTTAGTGTGAAGTTTCATTGTAAGATGCTTGAATGCTTTCATTCAAGACATGAAGCTGGCAATACTTTGTAGTATAAAAAAATTGGAATGAAGATAAATCTAATTGTTATTTTTACAGTAAGTGGTATATTTTCTTTTACACTTCTTGATACAGTGAACATGTGAATTAATAAACTTCTCAGATAAGTTTAAAGGCAAAACAAAATCTTTTCATGTTGAATTTCTGTAACAATTCAAAAATAATTCTTCTGTTTGTTTCTCAAATCTGATTATTTTCATCAACGATACTTGTAATGGCATTATTTTTTATCAGTGTGTGTGGTGTATCGGTCTCTGCTTTAATGAAAGGAATTTCCAATCTTTATATTTCACAGGATTTTGTTTCCTTTGAGTTTTTAACAAGTCTTTAGGACTTCTGCATGCTTAATTTCTCAGTTTTGAAGACATAACTACATTTTTTTTGTATTTGTTTTACTTTTAACTCAGGTGCAAGTTGTCTTTTCTATTTATAACCATCTATTGATGCAACCTAGCATAGGTATGAATGAATATAAAAGTATGGCATTTACTTCTGGATCTGTGTTCTCTATAACTTTGAGCCTTATTTAATTTTTTTTTTTTAGACATTATTGTACTACAGAGGTTTAAATGTGTTTGTGTGTGTGTGCAGCATGAAATACTCCTGTCAGTCAGAGATGGTGTTAGAAAGTGGGGTGTGGAATCCTGAAAATTTTCTCTTGTTATTTTCTTCTGTTCACTTTGGAGGTTAAATCCCAAACGAAAAAAAAAATCAGACCTCTTAAATCTGAAGTATGGTCAAATTGTGGTAAAGGTCTTGCTGATCCAAGTCGCAGTGCTCTGAATCCCAAACAGGTATGAAAATAATTTTTATGTTTTATCTCCTTTGTAGTAAGTTAGGCTCTTGCTGAAATTGTTTGCTTTTGTTTTGATTTTAATGCTTAATCAAACCAGTTTTGATGTGGGCTGGTGTTTGTTTGTTTGTTTTTCTCCAGAGTGTGGTTGGCTGAAATAATAGCTGAAATACAGAGGGTGTTGTCTCTCTTACCTAGTAGTTGATCTCAAAGTCTTGCTGGTAATGACCTAGTGCTGTTGTTTGTACTATATTTGAATTATATCAAGTGTAAGGGAGAGCAATGGGAAAAGATACAATGGCACAAAGAAGCTGTATGGTGTTCGAAGAATGAAGTGTGCTTGGCCTAGCATGTGTTTAAAACACAGCTTTCAAAACACTGTTTGGTGTTTTATCTGAATCTGTTCAGGAAGTTTTCATAATGTAGCATTCCTTTTGGCTTTGGTTTTACAAAGGTAAAATGATTATGCGTTAAGTAAAAATGTCTATACGTTATTCCACTCTTGACATGTGAAGGAGGCAGCTTTCCTGATATTATCTGCTAAAAGGGTACAAAATAAAATTTTAAAAAACTTCTAGGACTATGATTGCATGTTAATAGGTGGTTGTTTCTGCTTATAAGGAAAATACTGCTTTTATCAAGGAAAACTTTGTGAATAAAGTATTTGGAATGGCTTCTCTGTCTCTTCTAGTTGTTTAATAGTGGCACTGAATGGGATAGATAAGTGTGTTTTAAGAATTCCCTAGAAGAGAGTTTCAGCTTAACTAAAACATTGAGGAGTCTCTACATGTTAAGATGCTGCACAGAACTAGTAATTGTACATTCTTAATCATTAAGCGTTTCATTTTGTGATATCATAAGATTTAACCCACCTGAAGAAATTGCAAAATTTCTCTTTGTTTCCTCTAAGGGAAGCCTTCAAAGGAAATGAATGTATATCTCATAGGGCTATTTTGCTGACAGTTGTAAAAAAAAAAGAAGAATTCTGATCTTCCTAGTTAAACCTTTTTTGTTCTTAATGTTTTAGCCATGGTTTTGATGTTGAAACTGTCTATACATATGGATTTTGCTGTAGGTAATAACATATTTTCCAGTCCACACTTAGAAATCTAACCACCTTTAAATTAAAGGAGGACATTTATGTCTTCATTACTGTTTATGGAAAGGAAACAAGGTACACAGTATATATGGCAAAGTGCATGCATATTTGTTTTACAGTTCCTTCAAGTCTGTATGATTTTTTAAAAAGTAAACTGCCTGCTCTTGCTTTCTGTATTTTGTAACCAGTTGGGATAAGATAGTTAGATTTAAATAAGTATTGAAATAATAGGTCTTATGTGTCACTACTTGGCTAATGAATTGAAATATTATTGTTATGAATAACACCAGCAGTTAATTGTTTGTTTGTTTGTTTGTTTATTTTTTAGCATACTCAAAAGAAGCCTCTAGTTGAACGACACTCAGGAAATGAAGTTAGTGGTGATCTTTGTCCACTACCCCTTCCAGCACAGGGAGGGACTGAGGAAGAATTGTGCCCAGATTATGATATTGTGGAAGTTAACTGTGAACAAGTAAGGACTTCTCTTTTAAGATGTCTTTCTATTACAGGATTTGTCTAAAGGTATAATGGTTTTTACATTATAGCTATACTTCAGGAGCATGCAGCGGATACTTAATAAATGTATTGAAAAAGTTGGAAAAAGGAAAAATCAGTTAAATTGTACTGTCTCTTTCAAGACATAGTTCTGTCAACAGCTTCTTTTAGAAGCTGTGTTCCCTGAGTAGGCATATTGTGGTAATTCTGGAAGAAAAATAATTTTCTAATGTGGCAGGATGTGGTTACTGAACTTGAAGATTGCACTGAATTTGTTTCATCAAGTGATGAATTGTTTCTGTTTTGAAATTAGAGGATATGTTCTTATCGGTATTTTCAGGTCATAGAAGAAAATTCACAAATTGAGTTTTTAAAGAGTCAGCTTGCAGATTTCCAAGAAAAGCTTCGTAAGCTAGATTGGATGGAAGATAAGCTACAAGTTTTAGAAGAGAAACTGCAAGGAAAGGTGATCGTAGATGAGAAGGACTGGAATAACTTACTGAATCGAGTTTTGCTTCTTGAAACAGAACTGTTGTTACAATCCAGAAAGGTGTGTTAATTTCTCTCTTAATTCTATAACAAAAATCGCCCAAACATAATCTTGTTGGTCTGTTTCTGCCCTCCCTGCCTTCTGATGTGTTTTTGTCACTGGTTTTAAAAGTACAATCTGAATGCAAGTGCTCTTTACGAAGTTGATGGGGTTTTTTTTCTTAACTGTTAAATTCTATTCTCTGAGACTTTATGAAGCAAAGCTCACCATCTATTCTCATTAGTAATGATTCAGTGTCATTTTATTTACTACTAAAGTTATAGAAGAAAGTTTTTGAACATGGAGTCTTCATTCTCTACAACAGATAGTGACAAAAATGGATGGCATGCACAGTGGAAAACACAGGGTTAATCAAAAAGTTATTTCTTATTTTAGTCCTATGTGTAATTTATGGGTCCTTGAAATTTCTAGTCTAATCACTGGGATTTTTTCTCCTATTCTCACTCTCTTACCCCACTTCCTATTTTTTGTCCGTGATGTTCATTGCATTTTTGAATGTGTGAAAGCACTGCAGTTGTGATGTGGCTACATTTGGCATAGCAAATAAAGCCTCTTATTGCATTAAGACTGGGTTATTTTTCATGCTGTTGAAAGGTCCTTGTGTGCACAATATGTACTGTGATATATGTACACTGTACACATGTAAATATTTTGAGTTGCAGTGAACCATAGCATCACTTTGAAATTAATCATGTGATCCAAAAATTTTCCCTAATGTATCTCGTGTATCCTTCAGACACTGTCAGATGCTTTCCAGAAGTTGAAAATCCTTGTGGAAAATAGTTGATTGGTGTTGCATTTTTCTTTGCAGCTGTAAAACTGTTGAATTTATTCACATCCAAGAGCTCTGTGCATTTTGCTGACCCCACTAATTTGAAAATGTTGCTAGTACTTGTATACCAGACATGTTTTACTGTATGCCTTGCAAGTGTGGTGGTTATGCAAAGTCTTGAAATAGACAGGTGTTCAAACTGGTCATTAGGTTATTTCTAAAAGCTGTAGCTCAGTTAGTAAGGATAGATATTCTCAATCACTTTAAAAAAAAATTAGGTCCTTAGTAGTGATTTTACCATCTGAAATCAGAGTCTTATGGATCAGTAGACATGTGTCCAACTAATACCACCAATGATAATGGTTTTTTTTTTCTGGCAGCCACAGACAGTTTTTCTCCTGTTTCAAATGTATTCTTTTCAAGAAATTACTGTAGCACATGGGAAAGCTCATGTTTCAGACTGGACTTGTTGTTTTGTTTTTGGAAATTTGGTTTATTACTGCTTCACTAACATGTTTATTGCAGTTGTTCATATGATTGGAATAGTTCTTGGAAAATACTCTCAAAAATATCACTGAGAAGTTTCCAGTGATAATTATATTTAGGTACTGCATATTACTGAAAGAATTCACCTGCAGAAACAAGTTCAGTTATAGTTTCTGTATGGCATTCTATATACAAATATATAAGACTATATGTATGTATACATAGTCATCAAAGCAACTATTTTGCAATAAACATTTGAAAACTGCTAAGAAATAATCCTTTGGGCCACAGAATTACTGCTTTTTTGTTTAATAAAATTGCATCCATGTTGTGCTTCACACATACAGAAACAATTCAGAATTACTCCTCTCTTACTCTTACACTTTACAGGGAATTTTTGGCATCTAGCCAACATAGCAGGAACACTCTAAGGTCTGTCTTTCACTGTTGCCAAAGTAGCAGCAGCTGTGCATTTAAGTTCTGGGAAAGTCTGAAAGCTACCAAATCCATTTCAATGAAAGGAATTGAACAGATGTAGTGTCTGCAGATCTTATTTTTGTGTTTTTTAAGAGATGGACATTATTACAGTTTTTCCCAGCATTTTCCCATACAATACCTACTATTTCTCCTTCATTAATTTTTTTAGGTGTAGTATTCAACTGTTAGCTGATGCAATTACTCCAGTATATAAAGTGACATATTTTAAAGGCTGAGGTATCAAATCATAATGATTACTCATTGGTAAAAAAAAATCTAGATGTTGTTTGAATGTTTTATTTTCTTACTTTGAAATTAGAAAGTTGAACACAAAAATACTATTGTTTCCTTGCTTATGAACAGCCTTTTAAAGTTACATCAAGTTAAGCTGAGAATGTTTCTTGAAAGAGCCCTCTCTCATTTAGGAGCCTGAGAAACCAGCTAAAAATAGCCTTCTGGGTTCTAAGCATTTAGGTGCAATTAATTTCAGTTAGTCTATAGGCTATTTTTTTAGGACTGAGGACTCTCTATTTGAGTATCAACAGGCAGTAGAAGAAGGCACACTTACTTTAAGCTAATGGCAACCAATGTTGAGATGAAATTATTAGTACAGGCCAGGACCATTCTGATTGTTCATTCTACTCATAAGTAAGTTTTATGCACTATATTTTGACCTGGTTTTGACCTCATCATGAACAGCAATATTGATGTTTTAAAAAATACCTGTTAAATAGACTATAATTTTTTAATGAAGTGCATTTATGGACATGTTGAATTTTTTTAGTCCTGTGAAGATATTTGTGCAGTGCCAACATGGTGTAGCAAGCAAATACACACATACCTGATACTTAAATATGGTTTGTTCAGTCAGAAGATGATTTAAACAGGGTGTATGGCTAAAATACAGTAAACTTGTATTTCAGAGAGACTTTCTTAAAGACTTCAGCAATATAAATCAAAAAAGAACTTCTAGTAGCATTCCAGTTTCCCTTGGTGAGTATTAATGACTTTCCTTTTAATTAATGTAAATATGCTAAACCTTTCTTGCTGACCTTGACTAAAATAGTTAAGTAGGTAACTGCAATTTAGTGACCTCTGAATTTAAACCCATCCTGCAAATAAGAAGTTAACCTCCTCGTCATTTCATGTTTCTAACTTATTCTTAATATGATTTAGTTGCTATAGCATGGTAAGTAATAGTTTAAAATAGCTACTAAAAATATCAAAGATGAAAATTAAGGTTCTGTTACTAAAGCTGTGAATAGCAATACTGTCATTTGGACTTTAAAGCAGTTATCATCCTGTTCCAAAAATGCGCTGTTCTCAAGCACAAATGGAGTTATTTTTGCTGCCACCAATATCTTTTAGGTTGCTGTTTTCTTCTTTAATGGGGCTTAGACAAATAATGATTCATAATCTTTGTTGGTTTTCAACTCACTACTAAATGTTTTCTATATTTCTATGCTCTGAAGCAGTTAGCAGCTGTCCAACTGGCGTTTTTGATAAACTTCCTTTTTTTGAAGAGAAAGTCAAAATCTTTTTCTTCCGTTTCCAACTTTCCGTTTAATTTTGATAACCTACAAGAAGTAAACAAAGCAGATTTGAGTGGGAAAGAAGTTAAAAGCACTGCTCAGGCCATGAGTAATTCATCTGTCTTCCTCAATGGTAGCTCTTTGGCCTTTAGCTCTATTAGCTCCCTCTGTTCTCTTCCTTGATTTGGCCTGTTTCCCTTGTGGCAGCTGTTATTCCTGCCACCAGTGGTAAGGAGGATATTCTATTTTCCATTCTCAGATATTAGGCTTTTTTGTCCAGTGTTGGGCTTTCGAATTGTAATTAAAAAGGAGTCTCAGTAATCCAGTTTCCATGGAAATTAGGAAGGCAGTTCTTGGTTATGTCAAGGCTTGTTTTTATCATGGAGTCTCAGAAACGGGACCTTCATTTTACAGGACTCAGAAAGCTTGCAACATATTTACTTCCTGTGATAAGTTTAGTGGTGTGTTACTGACACTTGAGGACTTTGTAGTAAGTAAACAGGCAGATGGTTTTTTGAAAGAGAATTTTCAGACTCCCCAAATTCTGAATTTGTTGTTTCTGCTTTTCTAAAATTCAGGAAATTTTAGGCATGAAAGTTATTAGGACAGTCTTAACTGTTTTATCTGAGAGTATAGTACTTGGGATCCTTTCCAGCTCTTTTTGCTTGTAGTACTCTTCAGAAATCACAGCTGTACCAAGTAAAAAATTTTTAATTTTAGGTATTTAAAAACAGTTTATTATGAATTTTAGATACAAAATAGTGTAGCTATGTTTGTTCCAAAGGTATGATGTGTAGATGGTGACTTTACTAAAAATGGATATGGGAACATGTGTTTTTTCAAGATACTAAATTCTCTTCCCTGACAATAGTAATCTAAAATTACAAAGACTATCACAACTTCCAAATGAAAAAAAAAAAAAGAAAAAAGAGACAAAAATTCTGCTACTTATAAGTCAGGTTACTTTGCACAAATTAAGGACATGTTTGAGCAGGTAGTTTACAATAAAAATAAACTATATGAAATTACTGTTAAAGTTTTGGCAATGTAATCAGATGTTCATAAGCTTTGATTTTATTCTAATTAGGAGAAAATAATCTTCTTAATAATCTTTAGAATTTTCTTTTTGTATATTATATATATTACACATAGTGTCATATTGCACTTGTTTAAAAAAATGGGAAACCCATTTTGGACTCCCATAGTAGCTTTTTCCTTCCACTCTTTATACAATGCATTCTCTTCTGTTATTGCCTACTGTAAATCACATTATTTGATAGCTGACCTTGCAAAAGAGAGCAAGAAGGCAAAGGTGACATAAAACTGAGTATTTCTCTGTAGATACAGAGAGGAATGAGGAGATGCCAGGGAGTCATCTTCAGTCGTCTGGATGCGGTTCACTGTTATCCACAGACCAGTCTCCCAAAGACGTGACCATTAATTCTCATGATCTGACAGACATTTCAAAGGTAAGTAAAGCTGGTGAATGCTCAGTTGATTTCCTTTGAGGTCAAGAGAACAAGTAAGCATTGGTTTTAGTTGTATATACTGATAGAAAAACAAGGAAACTGTGCAAAACTACCACTAGTTCTGTCTCATAAAAATACTTTTCATATGTAAGCACTGCTTAAAGTCACATTTTCTCTGAATTTAAATTGAAAGTCCATCTGAAGAATGTAAGCTTTGAAGAGTTCACTAACTATGTTGCTTTTAAATTGTAGGAGACAATAAGACAAAGAATGGAAAAGATAAGTAAAATGTAAGTAATAGGAAAGGGCAGCAGGAATTTATTTCCCGGGAGGGAGTTGTACTGGACTAAGGCGCACAGAGAATGTACATATGTGTTCCAAACCTCAAAGGTCTGTACATCAGGTGTGGCATTTCCTTATGGCTCTACTGGATAATAAATCCACTTACAGTTTTGTATTTGTGGGATGAGTAACTGTTTTGCTTTCTAAAAAGCAAGAGAATGCACTCTTAATAGTATTAACTAGGGAATAAAGAGTGTTTAGAATTTGGTTAATAAGAAATAGGAATATTATTTATTTCCTGATTTAAATTCCCTGGTACTTGCAATTTTTCTTCCTGAAAAGTACCTATTATCTTAACTGGTTTTTATTATTTAGGGAAATGTAAAACTAATTTCAGCTTAAGCATTATAATAACTGTTTTAAGATGTATTTGATAATTATTCTGAGATCTAGAATAAAATTTTTTGGTATGTTTTTATTATACTTGAAGAGAAATGTGTTGCTTTTCATGTTTCTCTAGCAAGAGATTTCTATAAGTGTGTGGCCTATAAAAAACTCTAGCCTTTTCTGTAATTTTAATTTTATTGTGTGGGTTACTTCTGTTTTGTGTACTTGAGGTTTATTGATAAATGGTTGGCGTTTAAGACAGAAATGAATTGTTGGGGAAAAGGACGCGATGAGAGAAAATGTATGGGGTCATGCTGCTTATTAGTACTTTGGATAATTGGGAAGTTAAAAGCAAGTCAGTTATTTTTGTACCCTATTTTATTAAGTGTATGTAAACAAAATTTATTTTCAGAATGGAAGAAACCTTCAAATTGTTCAAAACACCAAGCCCACCTCTGGGAATACCTGCAAGCACAAGTCTTCAGACCTTGTCTCTGCAGCCTTGTGGATACCAGAAATAATCTGTATGTTTGTACAGCGTTAAAGTTTTAATATATCAAATTTGTAATGATCACTAGTGCTTTTATTGCTTTGAATAAATATTTTACTCATGCATCTGTGTATTGATTTCCCTCCCCACGACCACAATTTTTGATTTTAAAGACTATTCAAATAGCTTCTTCCCCCCTCCTTGCACTTTTGTAAATTGAAGTCATTACAGCAGTGTATTCTTGTGTTGACATTTGTTAGCAGTGTGCTAAGTAATATGTTTTTTAAAGTGTGTGGGCTTGAGGACTGTGGTTTACATCCTGTTGGAAATATTCCAGCTGGAACTTGCATATTACACCCAAGAGGCATTCTTACATACCATCCTACCATCTGTACTCTTGAATAAGTCTTAATAAAAAACTTACATACACAGTTTCAAATATGTACCTTTTTTGCTGTTTTTTTTTAAATTTTATTTTTAAATGTAAGTTTTCATGCTAAGCTGGAGAGCACCAACACTTAATGGCTTCCATTAACACTGACAAAGTGGGGGTCAGTTTGATCCTAAACACAAAAATGTGCAAGTAAGTCCACAGACTTTGACTGCAAGAGATGTGTTGAGTGTTTTAGTGCTCTTACCCAACACATTTTAAGACCAGCAGCACAGATGGAGACCAGTCTGTATACAAAGAAACACATTTTCATTATTTGAAGCCATATTAAGATTTCTGTTTAGAGACATAAGTAGATGTAAGACTTGCATAAACATATGATCAAACCAAAGATGTGTGAGGCTTGATTAGATTTATTTAATTGTTTATTGCTTTTTGTAAACTGGTAGCCTATCATATCGAGGCTCCTTTGTGTTTTAATACTTCAGTTTAAAAGATTTTTGGAGTTTAATATTACAGACCAGTCGTAATATTTGGGGGGCAGAGTTTGCAGATGAAGGCAAAAGCAGCTATTTAACATGCTGTAAAAAGTGATATCTATGGTTTAAAAATAATTACGATTTTTTTCTATAACCATATGGAATATAAATGGACTTTATTTTACACAGAAACACAAGAGTTTATGGCAATCTGTGATGTTATATTAACTAATTCTGGATTTTTTAGACTTTTGTGACTTCTGTGATTTTTCAGTTGTTTAAAAATAAAAGAACCTATAAAGATTGGATCGTAGGAATGTGTTTTGCTCCTTAATTGAAAATAGGCCTTGCAAATCACTGTTCATTATTCTAACAATGAAATGAAATGTTTCCTTCTAAATGTTAGAACCATTTATGTCTTAAAATAGGACTACAGCACCATCTTGTGGAAATCTTTATTCAGTCATCAAAGAAGTAAAAATTAGTATTTCTGTCTTCTTTAAGCTGCTATGATCAAATATTTTGAATTATGTCTCTCTAATTTTTCCTCTTTGCCTTGAAGTCAGAGATGCTTTTATGTTAAGTAGGATATTTATTCTCTGTGATATTTGTTAAAGCATGTGGCAGGACAGAGAGGAATGACAGCTGTTTACTGATGCCATGGCAAAAATGAGAAGTCAGTATACTTGATTCAAGTTACAGAGACTTATCATTGAATGCATCTGGGGAATGCAGCATTAGGAAAAGTTCTTTCTCTCTGTGTGCAATTCAATGTAATTTCTATGTAGTACTATAAAATTGAAAACCCCAAGTTGTTAAATTATTTACTTCTTCCAGCAACATATACAGTACTGAAAAACTAAAACCAAGGGTATGGACAAGCTGAAGTTTGAGCAGTGCATTATTGTCTTGCAAAGGTTAATTTTTCTGGAGAAACAGGAAAGTAAGATGATCAAAGTATATTAGAAGCTACTAACTGTGGAAATTATTTAGTTACTTTGTAGTACAGATGCTTAAAATTCTTTACTAATCACTAGTGAACAGGGCTTGAAACAGCCTTTTTCTATCAACTACTTGTTTTGACAAGTTAGGCATCATTGCAAACAGTTGCAGTTGTAATATAGTCTACTTTAAAATAATTTATTTGCTAAATATTTACAGTTATCTTTTCAAACACTTTATGCCACATATACTTTCTCTTTAGTGGTTTTTTTTTAGGATCTTTTTAAACTTTGTGTGGTGAAAATAATTTATAATCCTCAGATAGCAAATTATGGTTCCTCAGGAAAAGTATTACATCTGCAAAAATGGTTTAATGATAGTGTTTTGCTTCTGTGATGTGTAGGCAGATTTCTGGTATGTGATATATGAGATATGTGTTGTGGTCTTTGTGGGATACTGGGGATGATGCATTCTTGTCACCTGTACCAGGTGAGCAGTCAATACAAGGATAGTGATTAAAACACTTTTAACTTGAGTGACCCAAATGGGGAAAAGAAGTTGTTCCAAAACTGTGATATTCCTTCTCTGGAGCATCCTATGGTTTATTTAATGAGGGATAGTAAAGTTAGTGTCTGTGTTTAGGCAATGTGACCTTATCTGATAGAAAAATGCTGTATCAGTCATTGCAAAACGCATTCTCTAGACAATCTAGAGCAGATGCTTGATTTGGAGGTGGTCAAGCTTTTTATTCTCTAGGAGCAAACTGCTCTAGTTAGAGGTTCAGAATTAGCAGTAGTGTGGAGCCCTGATGTTCTAATGCAGCATTGGGTGTTGGTTTTCCTCTCCCCTTTCCCTATGCAGTCATTTTAAAGAAAACTTATACTCTAAAGCAAAATCACGTGATGATAGACTCAAAATCAACAGAAATATAATTTTTCCAATGTTAGGTTTATAATGATAAATTTTTAACATAAGCAATGTCAAAGAATATTATGCCCCAGGGTATTTTAATCAAAGGTGAAATTCTATTTCTAAAACATTCTGCTAGGTCTTCATAAACTTTCACACTTGCGTGTCTGTTCTCTTACCTGCTGTTGCTGCACTGCATTGAGTGCATGTTGAAATATGAACTGGGATTAAGAGTTAGAGAGCCTTGAATACTTTCCATGAATGCTGAGAATAGTTTCACAAAGCTGAAGTTTTTGGCAGCTTAAGGGATTTCCTCCCAATGCTGATCATTCCCATCTGTCTGTGTTATCAACTGTGTTTTGTAACTGATGTGACTTAAATACACCCTTCTGAAAATAAATAGTGAGGGGTATTGGTTGTATTTTTTTGGGTGGCCTTGTTTTTGGGATTTTTTTTTTCCTCATTCCCATCAGCTCTGTGATCAGCTTATGACATTGCATCCAAATGTTTGTGCCTGAGCTTTCAGTTGGAGCAGTTGCTATGCTGTCAACAAGTAACTGTGCAAGAGGAGAGAAATGGATCAAGTTGGTGTTTTAACTGCTGAAAGATATCTTTCTCTGAGTCTGCAGGGTGCTAGAAGTGAAGAAGTTCCTGTGCAAAGTCCCAACGTACATATTCATGAAAGCTTGTTTAGTGTATTTTTGAATTGATTGAATGAAAGGGCAAATGTGTGTCTGAGAAAAACATGGAAAATAGGATTAAAGGAAATCTAAATCTACAATTTGGAATTGGGTCAATTTTCAGGAGCAGAAATAGCTGGTTATCACATGTGCTTTTGTTTTTTGTTCTTTTTTTTCCTTGGCCAGTTCTCTTGGATTTAGAGGCATATTTTTCATGTGTTCAAAAATACCTTAAAAAAACTCAACCCATTCTTTGCTGTGTAAAATGACCATAAAATATACAGGCAAATGCAAACCCAAACCTTGGAGAATATTCTTTGTAATCTTCTGTATTTTGGAATAAATATGTATGAATATGTAACACATTTAAAATATTTCACATAGGCAATCACTGTACTATAAAAATAAGAAACATATTCTCCTTACAACTTCTATTTAACTGTAGGAATAAACTAGGCAATATAGTTCATGGTTCTTGAAGCATTTCATTGCTATCAATATAAGCAAATTTCAATATGCAGGAAGACTCCTCATTTATTTCTAGCAGTGTGTGTTCATTTGCTCCACAGGTGATCAAGTAGAAAGCACTGTGCCTTTCCTGTCACACTGACTGATGGTCTGGCATTGCATAGTCTTTGTCCCTATATTGTTGCATAAGACACTGATAGTGATTTCTTTGCCTGCTTGCTCTAATGCAAAATTAAGAGATTCCCCTTGTTTTTCTCTTTAGTAGGATGTGGTTTGTTTCATTGTTTATGCCCGCTTTAAGAATTACTTAAGAAAAAAGCCAATGGAAAAAAATGTAGTCTGTTTTTTCTTGTAATTGAAGCCATGCCATTGAAACCTATTGAAGGAACTAAGGATAAGTTCATGAACTTACTTGAGCTTATGTATTAGTGGTAACTTAGGGTCCAGCTTCTTGTAGTTATGAAAGCTGTGATAATTTCAGTTAAAGTAAGTTGTGCTTTTGTGTGAACTGCAGAAAAATAGGTGCTGTTATGGTGGAAGATTACTAGCCTGAATGCTTTATCAAGTTCCATTTTAAATGGAGATATAGCAATTTAAGATCACTGACTAAATTTTTTTTTTGTATGTTTTTTCTTTTATTGCTGTTGGAACATTGCTGTATTCTTTTTATTATATATAGCCTTTTTCATTAAGATATACCAGCAAACAATATATTGCTCTAAGTATTTTGTGATTGGATGTCATACTCAAAATGTAGATATTTTTGTTTAAAACTGACTAGGACTTTGTTGATGCACTGACCATAAGTTGTCTTGAATAAAAAATATAGGGAGGGAAGGGATACAATAGTTACATTATTTTAGCTTGGAAAGAAGAAAAGGTAATTTTTCTAGTGATTGAGAAGGTACTGAGATTAATGTTATTTCATTGTTGTTTTAAAGTCTTCAGCCTTGAGTGGAAGTATTTTTGTTGCAGGAATGTCTTTGATAAGTGTGTGGATTTTTGAGTGAGTTTTCTGATGGTTTTGCCCTCCTTTTAGAGATTGACATTAACACGTGCTAATATGAATCTAGTAGTAAGTACAAGCAGCAGCAGTGATCTGTAGGTGTTCTGGTAAGGTTTGTGAGCTTTGTAAGCTTTGTAAGCTTTCACCTTAGCAATACATAAAGGAGTTATCTGTGAATCCCTTCTTGCTTAAGGAGAGAAGTTGTCTTGAGTAAAGAGCAAACTGAAGTCCTCATAGAGGTGAGACCTTGATATATTGAAACCCAGAACATAGAGGACTTTTCTAGTTATTGAAGTAAGGTCCACAGGAAATTCCTCTGGAGGAGATAAAAATGGAGCTACAAGGGAAGCAGGAAAGGGCTCTGGATGATACAAAAGTGGACTCAGCAGGACGTATTTCATTTAAGTCATGCTTTAAAAGTTACCTTCAGAATGTAATGTGTCTGACAACCAAGCAGCACAAAATACCAATGGGTGCCTTTAATTAAAAGTATATACTCATATTGAGAACCATTTGAAATGCAAATAGCTCAAATGAGTAGGAAAAATACACTGTAGTATGGCGGTCATCTGCATAAGCCAGGGTTAGGTACCGTACCCACATGAACAGGCCAAGCGACCTTGTGACCAGTGGCTCCATACCTAATACATAAATGCTCAGATCAAAATTGTTTCCAAGCTCTTCTGGGCAGTTCTGTTGTCTCAACTCTTCATGCCCTGCATTAAGAGTGTCCTGCTTTAGGAATGGTATTCCCCAATTCAGTGTCTCCAATGAGACTCTCCAAAACCACTGCTGCTCGTTCTCCCGGTTTTGCCCTCCCCTTTCCTGCTGGGTGGGATTGACTTGAGAATTGAGGGCAAAAAAGGCAAAGATCATGGACTGAGACAAGTACAATTTACTAGAAACAATGAGATAAGAAAAACAGTAATCACAACATGATTAATAACCAGAGGGTTCAAAAGAGAGAGTGATTCCATGCAAAATACTCACTGAGCCTAGAATACCCCTTCTTCCTGGACAAGTGTGTCCCTTTCTCTGCCCTCAGCAATGAGATGAGGTGATATAGAGTAACCTCCCTGTCCTAATCACACCCTATCCCTGCTACTGCAAAAAATTAACCCTGTCCTGGCTGGAACCAGGATAGACAGCTACATGGCTTCAGCAAATGGTTTCATAAACGTTTAATCAATAAAAGGAGATGGAATGTGACTGTATGTTGAATCTTGTACAAATCACAGACCTGTAAATAAGAGGTGAAAACTTAATTTGACAGGTTATCTAAAACTGCATGGGTGTCAGAGAGGGTTTTTGAGCTTTAGGTAATAGACCTTCCAGACCTGTGCTGACTGACCTCAGCAGCACGCTTTAGCACACAGATAACTTTAAAATGTCTGCCTGACTTAAGCTGTCTTGATTAATCATTTAGCTCCTCATTTACAGTGTCTTGCATTTTTATCACCATTTGAGTCCCATCAGGCGTGCTAACAGTATTTATTTCTATTATGCTTATGCATTTAATATTTGAGGGGAGAGGGGAGCGAAGAATGACTGGTGTGGTTTTTTTTCTGTCTACCTGAGTGAGGTTTAATGTGAACACTTAAAAAACCACAGCTGTACTCAGAAGCATGTGGTAGCTCAGGTAATCACTCTAAGTCCGTGTAAATAAAATTGCTAACTGTAGCCAGTGTGAGCATTCCTAAGTTATCAGTAACTTGAGGAGCTCAGGTCCTGACTCGTTGCTGGGGCTGATGTTGGGGTCAGCAGAGGCTGCAGGACCCAGGAAGTCCGAGAGTCAGAACACGCCAATCTCTGTTGCGGTAACTGCGCTCCTGCTGATAACCGGGCTGGCTTGGTGACTCCAGTCTTAACATCTTGGACGGCAGCACATTCATCACAAACTGAATGTGAGATCTGAAGGTAAACGGTGCTCATGTTAGGCAGTTGAATTATCTCATGCATCCCACCATGACTGCTGTATGTGTGATTTTCTGTCTACCCATGGGAACTGAAGGGACAAATATGTTTATAAATATCAATAAAATATTTGAAACATAATTAATACTAGTTTTTAACAGAAATGGTAAAATCAACTAAGGATAACCTGAACTCAAGGTTTCTATTTTTAAATGGAGTCAATGCTTTCCTGTTAAAAATTGAAGTAGTATTTGGAGTGATTTAAGAAATATCCTGTTTTTATGTAAAGTAAGCCTGTAGCTCAAGCAAAGATAATCACAGAATATCCTGGGTTGGAAGGGGCCCACAAAGATCATCATCCTGGCCCTTTGAAGGACCATTCCCAAGAGTCTAATGTTTTTAAATCTGAACATTAAGTCAGACAATTTGGTAAAGGGTCATTCTTTTTTGTTGCTCCAGTGCTAGTCATTACACAAAATTAAAAGTTGACTCTTACCAAAGAGATCCTGAATAAAGCATATAAAGCAGGAAATGTATTTTCTATTTTGGTGTATTTTACTGGAAAATGTAGACAGACTTGTCTACTATAATGTAAACAATTTAGTCTTTAAGCTACATTTTTTTCATGAAAGATTGACATTTGCTGCTTTTTCCAGATAACAGTAGCCAATGTTGTCTTATCAGGAAACTGATTAGCTGCAGTTCTGTGAGTCGTGGAGAAGATAAGAACAACTTTGAATAATGGAGCAATGGTGCTCCACAAGGTCCTTGTGTTTGAGGAAGATTAAACACCAAACTTCCCAATAATCTAACCATCAGCTTTTTTTCCCACATAAAATTTCTCAATCATTTAGAAATATGAACTTCAGATAAAGCTGTTGAATTCTAAAGCTTTATATGAAAATCTTAAGCTTTTATTCTTTAAAATGAAAGACTGAATATTTCAAAATTATGTGGTTTTTTATAGGAAAAATTAAATTTAATATCATGAACAATAATTTTTATTGCAACATTGAGTTTGTGTTTCCTCTAATCCCTCTAATCTAATATTTTCAAATGTGTAAGAAAAGATATCCAAAAATGTGGTCTTAGAATCTCTATAGAAATTGCTGGGTTACATTTCTTGCATCTCTAAATGTCTGTCTACTCCCTTGCTAGGCAAGATTTTCTTGATATCAACGAGGAATGCATTATTGCACATGATTCCAGCTCTCTTGCTATTATAATTAGTATGTATGTCATTTAGTCCGTATTGCATGTTCAGTTAGAACTGGTTTTGTAGCTGAAAGGGAGTTTTACTCCCCTATCACTTTCCTTCCTTGTATCTGGCCTACAAAGTTTTCCTTCTTTGCAGATGGAAGTTATGCTTTTCTGTTTCAGAATGTGCTTCTTAGTTTAATGTCTGGATTACATATCTGGGGGAAGAGAGAAGAGCAAGCTCATTGCTTCTGCTACCAGTACTAAAGCTGATTCTCCTTTCTAGTTTTGTCTGAATATATTTAATTTTTGTTGAAAAAGAAAGAGATCAACACTGCCCATACTCTAGTATAATCAGAATAGCAGAATTCATTTTGTGAATGTGTGAAGTAAAAAAAAAAATCCCAAAGCAGGAGCTTTTAGAAATGTCAGAAATACTGTTTTGGCTGTATTATTGTGACATGGCTTTTAACATACATGTTACTCCAAGCCCTTGTGTTAACTGTTTTTGAATAGCATTACCCTTAAGCAATTTTTCTCTCCTTCAGTAAAGAAGAAATAGTTAATGGTGTTTATTACTCTGTCAGGTCAATCTGTGAGCATTTTACTTGCTAATACTTTCTTTTATGCCTTGAATTTCAGAAAGAGACAGCTATTGTTGTGATGGGTTTTGTGTTCCAGTGAATCTAGGAACAAGGGAGGGAATAAATTAACAGGTTCAGTCAGGTGCCATGGCAAAAGTGCTGTTCTTGTTACCTCATTCCATTCTATTGGTAGAGATTCTGTATAACTAAATTATTAGGATAATGTTTCAAAAATGTCCGCGGGGGACATTGTGCAGTCTCTTGCAGAATGTGTACTGTGAGAGAGGCCATGGTCTAGGAAAGGTAAATCTGGGAAATATTCCATGGATGCTGTAGATATGCATATTAGTAAGATTGTGGCTACATTTGCATAATTAGCATGACTGGAGGGAAACAATAGAGACAAAAACCATAAACAGCAAACATCAAGTATGAAAACAATGTTTGCAGAACAGGAGCAGGTCAATAAGAAAGGAACCAGAGTATTTCCAGAGTAATTTGGATAGGTAGATGTTAGCTTGAGATTCTGTATAATCATACAAACACATTCTTGTCTTCTGTATTCTGTTTGAAACCTGGATTTTTCAAAGCAAAATGTGATGTCTCTGATATTTTCCAAAGGGGCTATTTTGCTTCTGTGCAGTGAGATACTGTACATCCAGTATATCACTTTTGCATAGGGGGAATCAACTTAGAACTCATTGCAAAGTTAGATTTGTCATATATCTTGTTTAACGATTGTCAGCATTGAACTATTTCAGTAAATTTCTTTTTCACTCAGTATTTTCAGTAAATATCTTTTTAGCATTTCTGTTCTTAGCAGCCTGAGTATTATCAGCCAAAATCATCATACCACAAGATAACCACCTCTTCCAGGACATTTATGAGTAGATTTGGATTTGATATTTCTACTTTATAACAGTAGGAGTAGTACACATGAAATCTTTGTCCTAACAGCCTCTTTTAAGTTTTCTTATCTTAAGTTTTTTTCTTTTAAGTTTTCTTCAGCTTTTTGTTGTCTGACTCTTAACAAAACGTCATTCTAGAAATTTCAGAGAATTGTCTGAAAGAAAAATTCCACAAATTTAGGAATGTCTGCAATGATCAGAACCTCTTTGAAATTACGGACTTCTGTATCCTTATATTTATCTTTCTTTACTTGTTCCTCCTGATTTATCCAAACAATACAGTTTTATCTTTTCCCTTTCGTTTTTACCTTCCTTAGGGAAGATAAAGGAACATTGGGTTCTTTTTTGCGTGTTAGATCTATATGAAATGTGACCTGTAATGGAGAATATTGAAAACATAATATTAAAAAGAAATTCTCACCTAAAAATCCCATTCAAATGAAGATGTTGAAGAAGGGTTCTGCTTCTACTTTTCAGTCCTTTGAGGGTATTGTACACCTCATGTTTATATGACATGAAGAAAATTTGACATTTGTCACAGAAAAAATGGATGGATTCTAGGAAATGGGCATAGCTATCACATAATTGCAGCACAACTTTAAGTATGAGTGCAGCATCCTTCAAAGGGAATTGAATTTCATACTGCCAGTAGTGCAACATTACTTGGTACTTAATAACAACTTTAACTTGGAGGTAATGATTTTACATTTAGACTCCCATTAAAAGATAGACACCTTAAACTGACCACTCAGCTCACTTAACCATGGTGTCTGTTTCATATGAAAGACTTCATGAAATTTTTTCCTCTCTCTTTGGGTTTCTGAGGCCCTTTCTTTAACAACTCGTCTGCCTGAGACCTTAGGGCTACACAGGAACCTCTGATGAAATTGAGGAAGATTCAAAGCTCCTTACATAGCTAAAATTGCATCAGATGACCTGTGAGAAACAGGTATCGCTGCAAATTCAAGTTAATGTTAAGATTCCTGTCAGCAAAGGCAATCATTTAAGCCCTTTCTTGCAAAGCAACCAAATAAAGTATTACTCAAACATCTGTCAGCAGAGACTTGAGGTCTAACCCTCAGCTGAGCTAGAAACCCATAATGAGGGACACCTGGGGCAAACTGCTTTTGCTCAGACAAAGCTTCAGCACTTCCTTGATATATTGGTAGGCCACACTTGCGACAATAGAAATAATCTGTCCAGCCTAATTTATGCAGTCTGATTTTAACTCTTCTTCATTAGGTCTTGCTGTTTATCTTCAAATTATAAAAATTTTCTGTGTTCCGAATGTATTGTGCCTTTCTTTAAAACTGTTCAAATTTAAAGTGCTAGTTTTCCCTTGTAAAGCAATTAAGCATTTAATAATTCTGAGATAAGTAGAAGCCTTCTGATCTCCTTTCCATACTTATGTACTATAACAAGCCAGCAGAACCCACTTCCTTCCTTTTCTAAAGTGGTCATTATTCCACTATTTATTCATTATATTCCCTGTGACTTCTTCCTCTGCTGTAATGTGCATGCTTGATAATTCAGTCTTTGACACAGGATGAGTCTATTTCCTTTAGATTTCCCCCACCTTTTTAGGTACTCACGTGCTTCTGGAAGTTTTTCAAAGCTCAGGTTTGTCTGAAAGCTGAGAGCTAAGAAATAAGACTTCACATTGCATTTCCAAATAGGGCAAAATGGGTAAGGTGAAGGGCTGTTTTTAACAAAACAGTGAATAATCATTGTCACCTCAACAGGGAATTTAACTGCTGCTCTTAACTTGAGATGGGATAGTTCATTTACTTGGAAAAAGCATAAGATAGGCCATTAACAGTTGTTTATAGAGCATGATGGATGTTACCTTATAATTACTGATATTCTACTGATAGTAACCTGAATCTTAGAGTTGTCTTGGGAAATAAAAAAGTTGGAGTCTCACAGAAAAAATTATCTTTGTCTCATTTTTGTTCCTCTTTTATTAAATTGTGCTACTGTTAAAAAGCTTTAAAGTAAATACCTAGCTGTTAAAATTATTGCTGAACCTGAAGATGTTTTACACTGTTATTGATTTTATTATTCAAATTTGAATTTTATGGGTTTCTTATATTGCAATAAATTTGTGTTTTCTCTTGTAGCCTTTCTGTAGGGATTCATACTTATTTGTTTCAAGCACTATCTAGAAACTCTTGAGAGTAATTTAAATTGCCAATTGCTTAAGGAGTGGATCTCTCTTGTGGTATCATAAGGGAGGATATTTTTTTGAAAGGTGAGTTTATACAATGAGAATCCTTAATTTCTCAACCATGTAGATAGAAATCCTGAGGGACCTTAAAGATCATCTAGATCCAGCCCATCTGCCATGGACAGGGGCACTTTCCACTAGACCAGGATGCTCTAAGCCCCATCCAGCCTGACATTTCAGGGATGGGGCATCCACAGCTTCTCTGGGAAACTTGTGCCAGTGTCTCACCACCCTCAGAGTGAAGAATTTCTCCCTAATATCTAGTCTAAAGCTTCCCTATTTTGAATTTGAAGCCGTTCCACCTTGTCCTGTTACTACGTGCCCTGGCAGAAAGTCCCTCTCCATCTCTCCTGCAGGCCCCCTGGAGGTATTGGAATGCTCAAAGGTCTGCTCAGAGCCTCTTCTTCTCCAGGCTGACCAGCCCTAACTCTCTCAGCCTGTCTCCATAGCAGAGGTGCTCCAGTCCACTGAGCAGCCTTGTCTTCTCCACTGTACTTGCTCCATCAGGGCCATGTCCTTGTTTTGGGATCCCAGCATTCTAGGTGTGGTGTCACCATACCAGAGCAGAGGGACACAATCCCCTCACTCAGTTCTTTTGATGCAGCCCACGGTGTGCTTGGTTTTTGGGTGGCAAGTGCACATGTCTGGGTCATGTTGAGCTTCTTGCCAACCAGAGAAAGCAATGTGTGATCAGGAAAGGTCTTGGCAAGCAGTTTATCAGCACTATTCAGGCAGTCTAACCCAGCACCATGTCTGTAGAGCATTTAAGTTAATTTTCCTTCTAATTAAGTAAACCTGAAGTATATCAGTGAAGGTTTACTTTCCTGGAATTGAAACATAGAACATAATGTAAGTGACTGAGTTGCTCACTAATTGAAGCAATCAGTCAAGATAATGAGGGAGGATTTTCTAGTGAGTGGTAGTGGTGGTTGGGAGGGGGTGGGGGAGACATTCAGAAATTCCTTGAAAGTAGAAACATAATTAGTGGGTACGGACTCAGAAGGATTTGTGTTAGGTTTGGCAGTGAAGAAGTTGTGCACTCTGGACTCAGGAATGATATTTAAAAAGGTTGTTGCTTATGTTTATTGTACAAATATGTTTTATTCTCTCACAAATCAGGTTTTTCTGATATATGACAATTACTACAGAAAAACTACTGACTTAAAATGGAAGAGTAACGGCAATTCTAATTTAAATTGAATTGTTACTTAAGGGTGGAAATTTTTCTTGCTTGCTGTAGTTCTTACAAGTAAGTATGTGATCTGGATGGTGTTCAGCACTCATTAATCATGTTTGCATACCCATTTTACAGCTGGATTTTCAAATCTGGTATTAAAGTTCATTTAACATGCCTTCCAGAAAGTAAATATGTCAGTAAGTTTTGCTTGGTTTTACATACTCATTCTTCAGGTAGGTCAACTTGGTACAAATCTGTACTGCATTCAAACTTTGCTCAGAGTTGGTCAAGACTAGTTTCATTTCAGATTATGGAGCAATTCAGGAACACCTGGAGCTAAGATTTATGTCTTTACCCAAATTTTGAAAGTACTGTGTTTTTATAGCTCTTTAGAGGAAAGGCAGGAACTGCATTAACACTTGTTAGAGGAACAGTTAATGCAATGCTGACTAGAAGTTAACCCCCTCAAATATTAATGTTAAAATGTCAAAAAAAAGGGGGGGGGAGAGGTAATAAGTTTAAATATTTGTTCTTGTGAAATTACCTATTCTCCTTTAGTTAAGAAGTAGTCAAGTTTTAAAACTTTTGTGAGACATTATAGGAATGTGAAGAAGGTTTGCTTCTTTATTTGCTGCTGATCTGGTATGAAAAGCAAGGACCTCAAGTCCCCATAGAAGTTATTTCACTGGAATAAGTACGTGAATATTTTAAAGCCTAAGAGGTTATGTACACCAGTCACAGACTTTGAAACTGATGTATTTCTCAATTGAAATATCTCATTGAAAATTACCCTTTGGATAGCTTTTTCTTGTACCGGGGAGATTCAGACCCAGTATGTTAGAAATCTGGATTTCAAGCTGCAAGGATTTGAAAACATCTAGCTTTGAGTGCTTCTGTATAGCAATGCTATATAATTTAGAAAAATTGTGTCTTCATAATGTTGTACACATATTTAAATCCTTTCTCAGAGCTGATGAAAATTACACTGTCTAGCCTCAGGTCCCATAATCTACACTGTGTAATTCCCTTACTAAAGTAGAGAGTAGAAGGCCTCGAGTTATAGAAGTTCTGGCAGGTTGCAGCACTCCAGCCTGCTTTTATAAACTGTTAAATAGTGAAATGATACCATCTTTTGCTTTCTTTAGAAAATTTCAATCAGCTGGAATTGTTGTTCATCACTGACAGCACTCCATTCAGTATCATTTCACTTGACTCAGGGTGATAAATCATACTCTGCAATTTCTCTCAAGAATATAAAACCATTCCAACACTACATCTGTTAAGAATATAATGCTTGTCTTTCTATGAAGCAGAATGTAGATTTAATCACCACAGCATCATTTAGAGGTATCCATTCATGGATTTGGATATTTTGACTAAGCAAGATGTGTTACTTTCTGAATAAGAAACAGATATGTCTTGGGATAATCTCTGCTATTCAGGATCTTTTCTCTATGAAAAGAGATTTTTGAGATATACTTGTTTAAAATACCTTCAGGAACTTGAAAGCAACAAGTGTTTCCAGTGTTTCTGCAGCTGTGTGAAATGTTTTGCACCTCAAAATGAAGGTGATGAGTTATGGTTACACAAAAGGAGCAAGCAAATTCTATTAAAACAGTCAGCAAAATTTGCTTTTGTAACTTCCTTGGAAATGATAAAAATTTTCATGTTAAAAATTGCCACAAAATAAATGAAAAATTATGTATTTGAATTTTCATTTATTTTTATGACAGTACTGTGATACATTATTTTTGTCCGCCTGAATAAATATGTTCTGGGGAAAACCAAATTTTTTCAGGTATTAGAGTGACCTGACAAAAGTTGACAGATCTTATCTGAACATTCTTTTCTTGCCTAAACCCTCATGACTCATACATTATCTTGTCTCCTCAACCTGTATTCTTTCTGCCCCCCTATCCCAGTTTGTGCCCTGGACAGGTTTTACTCCTGTGCAGCCAATGTGACCCTATGGTGGTTGCAGTCTGCATGCTTTGATTTGGGTTAGACCCAATCTGTCCAAATAGGCTGAATACCTGTCAGTAGTTTGAACGCTTTAGCTCCCCCATATCCAGCAGCTGGCGAACTGTTGTTTTTGTTAAATATGATCAATTTAAATTTAATCAGAGGTATCTGTAATTTTACCAAATAATTGACAAAAAAAAAATCTAGTTTCACTTGAAAACTTTTGCATTAGCTGCATGCTAGCACTTCTGCTAGCATGCAGTTAGTGCAAAATTATTTTGATTGTATACATTATAATGTTGCAATTGTTTGTACTTTTAATTTTACACTGACTGTAGTTTGAACAAAATGGTGATCAACTTAAATAAGCATGCCTAAGAAAAAAACTGTCTCTCAAGAGCCACCAGAATTCAAAATAAATATTAAAATACAAATTCATATAATCTGGAGTTTGATAAACTTGAACATCTCTTTTTGTGCAGATCTAACCAGTGCTGAGAAGCTTTTCACTTGGTCATTATCCAAAACCACCAGCTCATTTACACATATTCCCTTGGGGATTGGTCTGATAGATGTCCTTGGAGCCCTTACCGCACTGATCAAGCAAGACTGGTGGCAGGATTACATGAGGGAAAGGCTGTGGATATTGTCTACCTGGACTTCAACAAAGCCTTTGACTGTCTTCCACAGCATTCTGCAGGGAAAAACTTGGCATCCCACAAATGCACAGTTCACTGAGTTAAAAACTGGCTGGATGGTCAGGAGGAGAGTGGTGGTGAAAGGGGCTACATCCAGTTTTCAGGCAGTCACTAGTGGTGTCCTCCCACGAGGCCTGGCCTGTTTGGTATCTCTCTGGATGAGGGGATTGGGTGACTCTGATTTCTGAGGGAATATTGATCTGCCAGGGGGCAGGCAGGTTATTCAGCAGGATCTGAACAGACTGGGTCATGGGCCAAGGCCAATTGTCTGAAGCTGAGCAAGGCCAAGTGCCAGGTTTTGCCCTTGGGTCACAATGACCCCATGCAGCACTTCAGGCTGGGACAGACTGGCTGGGAAACTGCCCAGAGGAAAAGAACCTGGAAGTGCTGGTTGATAGCATCTGAACATGAGTCAGCTCATGTTCAATGGCATCCTGGCCTGTATCAGCAATAGTGTGGCCAGCAAGACCTGGGTAGGGATTGTCCCTCTGAGCTGGGGAGGTCTGGTGAGGCTGCACCTCGCATACTGTGTCCAGTTCTGAGCCCCTCACAACACAAGGGACATTGAGGGGCTGGAGTGAGTCCAGAGAAGGGCAGTGGAGCTGGTCAAGGGTCTGCAGGACAAGCCTTGTAAGGAGTGGCTGAAGGAGTTGGTGTTGTTTAGCCTGGAGAAAAGGAAGCTTGGGGGAGACCTTACTGCTCTCTACGACTCCCTGAAAAGAGGGTAGCCAAGTAGGGGTTGGCCTCTTCTCCCAAGGAAAAAGTGACAGGCCAAGGGGAAATGACCTCAAACTGCATAAACAGAGGTTAACTTGAGGCATCAGAAGGAATTTCTTCATGGAAAAGGTTGTTAGGTGTTGGAACACTTACCAGCACCAGGGGGGTGGTGAGTGTTCAGGTAACTAGATGTGGCACTTAGTGCTCAGGTCTAGGTGACAAGGTGGTGATTGGTGAAAGGTTAAACTTGGTGATCCTGGAGGTGGTTTGCAACTTAAATGGTTCTGATCCTGTGACTTACCTTTTGTGTTATGGCTTAGGACATGCTGCAGTTTTCTCAGCGGTGGGAATAGAAATATGTGTTCTCTACTTTTAGGAATTGTCTTAACCACTTGTCCATAGAACAGTTCTTATGAGAAATGTGATTTGGTGGTTTTTCTTCCTGCTTCACAAAATTTTTCACTTCTCAGTGCATTACATGTGCAGCTATAAGGTAAGCAGTCTTGGGAAAAGCAAATGGAATGTAAACTGTCTCTCTGAGAGCTTCCTGATGACTAGACCAGAATTTCATAGATTTTTTTGTCATTGTGGCCCAGACAATTTCCTCTGGATTACTTTATAGATGTCATCACCACATGTGTTTTAAGAAAAAAATATCTTCCTTCCAATAATAAGCAAGTACTTGCTACTTAGTGTTTTCTTCTGTGATCACAAATGGAGAGAGGCATTTGGAAGTAC
Organism: Zonotrichia leucophrys gambelii; assembly: GCF_028769735.1. Taxonomy (NCBI): domain Eukaryota; kingdom Metazoa; phylum Chordata; class Aves; order Passeriformes; family Passerellidae; genus Zonotrichia; species Zonotrichia leucophrys. Next base: position 17,414,322 of record NC_088173.1, on the reverse strand, counting down.
AACACCTAAGCACAAAATATTTTTTTTTTTTGTGAGAGTTTTCTATTATTGGTTTATTTCAGGGAGCAGCTTAAAGGAAGCAAGGAATGGCTGAGGTCAGGGAGGAAATGCATGGGAACATCTTAAACTGGCTTTACTGTCTGAAGACAAGACAATAAATCATGTAACTACACTCTAATACAGATGTTTGTATTCCTTTGAGGGAGGAGCTGGTCAAGTGCTTAAGTAGTTCTGCAGCACCTCTAAACATTTTAGATGTGAAATAACTATTTATTGGACTGTGGAGTGCTTCACAGTCCCTATCAGAATTATGTACTCTCAGCAGTAAAAAAAAGAGTCATTTTTATTTAATACCTTTGCATGTAGTCCCAAAGGTAAAGCTGCATATTTTCACAACCAGAAATTAAGGTAATAAAATGTAGGTAATATAGATAAAAAAACCCCAAACAAACAAACAAACAACCTCTACAAAACCCAAGTTACATATAACCCAAGAGATAAGTACGTTGGATACAGTCTGTGGGTTACTTCTTTCTTTTTTTTTCCCCTCCAAGAACAGTTTTAAAACAAAAGCATAAATTTGTCACCCTTGGCCAAAGAGTTCGTATTCAGGGAAGACATTTTGTGGGGAATGAGCTCTTCTCCCTGCCACCATGCACTGGGATCTCAAATGCTTTTCTTACTTGGGACCTCTGTCAACGCATAAATACAGAGGAAAACAGGCAAGATTAGCAATAGAGTTGTAAATAATTGCTTAAATGAGATGGGAAAATGGGGAAAATTACTTAAGGAATATCATTTTATGATAGATAGTTGCAGGTGATATGTATATTTGCTGTTCTTCTTGAGAAGTCCTTGCCAAGAGAGATTATATGCATCAACTACTTTCCCTGATTTAATTTAAAGTGTTTTACTAATTTTGTCTCCATTCAGATGGCACAAACAATTAAAATGAAGTTGCCTTCATTTGCAAAGATCACACTTTGTTCTGCTTTTCTCTGAACTGTTTCATGTTTTCTTTATAATGTCTTATTTTTTTTCAGTTGTCTTTTGAACACATGCTCACCTGCTTTGGAGGATCCAAAGCTGCTAATAAAAACACCTCATAATATATAGCAGATGCAGAAGTGAATATAAGTGGAAACAGTTGAATAAGGGGAGCAGACCCAGAGCTGTCATCAAGCTCTTCATACTCACTAGATTTTTTTTCACCTGCTCATGCAGTGCTCGCTCAAGGCCTGTTGGCAGTGACTCTATGTTTAATCTCTCACCATTTTCCCCCCTCCACCTCACAGGCTTTTTCTGAAAGTTTGTGAGTATATTAAATTCATCTTTAAATCCTGCTAAATGTGCTAAACAATGTAAAGTGGTTGCCATTAAAAAGACAAATATATGTGCTGCCAATATTTTAACTAGGACCTCCTTCTAAAATCTGTCCTTGGAGACTTTCTGGAATCCTTCCAGCTTTAGAGAAACTGGTGTGGAAGGGTGTATGTCAGCTTGGTGAGGAGACTATTGGAGGGCTAGGACATCTTTTCACTGTTTTTCTTTATAAACAAAATGCATTTTGGGAAGAAATATGGAAACGCCATTTGACAACATTTTTTGCAGTACTTTGAGCCTGTGGCCTAGTCATTGTAGACATACAAGACCTATTGAAAATACCACAGTTCCATGTGTAAAATTGAGAGCAAAAGAAAATTTATCTGCCTTCAAAATGTTTTTGAAAGCAATTGAAGTTTGCTGTTCTCTATCCACATGTGAAAGATGTGTTTACAAAATTGTTTTCTAGGTGTGTGAAAAAGTTTTGGGCAAGATATCTTTAAACAAGATGCTGAGAGTCTTTGATTTGTATACAAAATTCAGTACTCCAGAAATTGTAATTTCATGTGCATTCCTTTTCTTCCAGGAGTATTTTCAGATTCCACACCAGGCTTTGTTTTCTTATGTTTTTTATGGATTAAAAAAAAAAAAAAGAAAGAAGAGGCTATTAAAACAAGCTTAGAATCAAGTAACTGATATGTAATAATACAGTCAGTCACATTTTTTATTGTGAACCTTATCTCCATTTGTTGGTCCTAGTAATGTGGTTGTACAGGAAACTTATGGAAGAAGGACCTTCTTGGTTGCACACCAGAATAATTTTCTTGTGTTAAACCAGAACACTTAAAAGGTTGTCAATTTGATTTCATTTAAGTTCTGCTTATGTTTCCTGTGGTACTTGGCAGTACAATGCTGGAATGTGAAATAAACTACAGGGACAAATATATTTTAGAGGGTGTGTGATCTGACTATCTCTGTTGGTAGTACAGAGAACACATCCCCAGTTCCCTACCAGAGAGTACAGAGAAAAATAGTTTTGGCCTCCTTCCCTTTCTCTCTTCTCTTTCCATTATCCCATGTGAAATGAAATGCAGTGCTCCTAACAAAAATTTATAGCTTTTTCCCCCCCCTAAATAAAACAATAGCATTTCTGCAATTGATTGGTGCATGTTCAAAGGAGTTTTGTGCTTTGTGGTGTTTAATGATTTGATCTATCTGCGTTCAATATGACTGTTTGATTTTCTTTCTAGAACTGAGCTACAGGGTCTTCTGTGTTCTGTTCCACAGACCTCTTGAAATCGCACATCTCTCTCTGTTTTGCAGTCTAGTGTCCCTCTCCTGTTCAGAGGCAGAGCAGGACAGCTGTGAAAGTCAGTTTGTCATTTTGTGTTGTACTGTGCACTTCACGTCCCCCTGCTCAGTATATGCCTTTAAATATAAAGGTTCAAATGAGTTCTGCTATAGAAAGACCTGTCTCTGTTTGTTCACAGATATTTGTACTGGGCATGCAGACAAATTATAAGTGGAACTTTATTCTCTTTGTTTGCAGCCTCTTTAGGTCTGTGTGGTTGATAGTTTTAAGTATGCATAGAAATGAGCACACACTAAAACATATGGACCCAAGTGCTGACCTCAGTTACATCACTGTAAATCTGGACAGGAACAGTTATCATTTGGTTTTATGCTGGTGCTATTAAGATAAAGAAAGGGAGTGATTTATTAGTGATGAAGGGAGTTTTTATAGCTGTCTCAGCCTTGCACAAGTTTATAGGGATGTTTAAGTACCAATACCCACAGATTTAACTCCTTCTTTTATTATGTGTAAAAAACTCTAAGACAGGTCATTCCTTGCATAGTAAGTGAATGGTATGTAAGGGTATATTAATTAAAAGTCCTGTTATTTGAGCAAATTACTTGTTGGATTTTCTTTAAAGTTTCAGAGGTCTTGTACAATCCTTAATTCAACTAGTTTATTTTTTATGCAATATTTTTGTCTGATTTGTATCACTATTGCATGAGCGAGCATATCCTTGGCTCAAAAGAGGACCATTAGCAAGACAGTGAATGTTTGTAATTTCTTTCAGGGATATGGACACATAAATGTGTTTTGACACATTTTCTGGACACCTCAAAAAATTTTAACCAACATTCAAAAGGGAGGGAGGCATAAGAAAAACTTTTTACAGGGGTATTGATTGTGGTTCAGAATTATTACTGCTGCTTGGTCTCTTCTTGTCTTTTCATTCACTGCTCTCTGTATTTTTTCAGGCTGTACTGTAAGGAAGAGAGATAAACAGATAAATAAATTTGCATATGTAGAAAGAATAAAGAATAATATATTTGAAGAATAAACACAAAAGTTTATTATATTAACACTTTATCAGTGTTAATATAATAAACTTTTTTCATGGTTATTTTAAATATTCAATGAGCACAAAATACTGTGATCTTATGTCTTTTGAATGGTGTCTAAATAAATTAACATTGTAGGATATAGTTAATTATATTATTGATTAATGTTTTGAACATTTTAAGCATTTTTTAATGTGCAAAAATGAAACTTTTTGTGAGAAAACTGCCAATAAAATAATTTTAATTTAGAAGTCACAGAAAAGGCGGGAATGCCTTCTATTAAAAGTCCTGGTACTTCAGCACTGAAGTCTGTGCTGATATTGTCTTGTTCACTAATCACTGACTCTGGATAAACTCTACAATTTCTCCTTAAAAGGGCACCACAGTCATTTAACATTTAAGACAATTGGAAGGCTCAAGATATGTTTATCAACCTCATCAGAAAAAAAGTCAACTTTTAGGAGGAATGCTTAAAAAATAAATCTTTTAAAGAAGGTTTCTGGGTTTTGCATTCTGAAAAACTGTTCAATGTCCAAGAGTATAGCACTGAAGATATTGAATGTATAATTTTTCCATTAATATAAGCAACATGTAGGAATTTTCCTGAGATACATATATGAATAAATGCAAAATCAAGACCTTAAAACAGCCCAGAAATGCTTAGCTCTCGATGTCTACAGCTTTTCAGAGCAGGCACTACTTTCACTTACCTGAAAGTGGTTTTTATCTTGACATGCATATATAAAACTTTTATGAGTTCTCAAAAATCTGTGAGAAATTATGCAAGTATACTCTGGGGGAAAGGGGCACAAAATCCCCTAAAGGTGGATGTTTAAATAATACAGAGAAATTGTGAACTAACATCAAATCCTTATTGAACAGCTCGTGGAGATGTGGTCCTTTCAAACACACTGAGTTGAGAGCTCTAAAATATTAAAGTGATTTCTGATGTTCAGCTTTAAGGCAATAAAAATAGATCTTCAAATATTTATGTATGAATACTGAGCTTATACAATAATAATGGCCATCAGGAGGATGCTGCAGATTTGCAGACCTACCATTTTCTGTGCTGGTATGTTACACATATGTTTCTTACTTACTTATATAGTGCCAAGTCCTGTGTTTGAAGTGGAAATTATTTGGTGATTTTTTAATGTACAATATTAAAGCATGCTATACATTGGTCAAGACAAAGACAGAGAGAACTGGCATGTTAAGGTGCAGAAAGTATATTTGGTCTTAGACCAAATGTACAGATATACATTCATGGGTATACATGGTTTCAAAAGATTGGATGTATCTATTAATTAATTAATTATTTTCATGCTTGTTATCATTTATTGAAATTGAATAAACAGGTGGGTTCAGAATTTCTCCAATTTCTACCTGGATTTATTGTATCTTCACTTGAAACTCACCCATAATCTACTTCCACCTCACTTTACTCTCTTGTGCCAAAAATCCCAGGCTGTTTTGGTTATTGACCTATCTTGGACAACAGTACATTCTCCAAAGTGTCTCTGAAAATATAACTTCATGCTATGCAATATTCACATATTATTAATTGAATAATATTTCTTTAAACAAGCAAACCTATTGCATAAAACCTTCCTTTGATTTTGTTATTGTTTCTCACAACTGGATCTGCTGCAGGGGGGATGATGAGGATTTCTGACTTGGTGGATTTCAGAATGTGGTGCTGCAGCTACCTTTGTAGAAGAGCCTGAGGACAGAGGAGGGAAGAAGACCAGGATGTGTACAGACTAATTCACATCCTTAGATAAGTAACTATTTAGAGTTATTTCTTATAATAAAAATATTTAAGCAGCTTTACAGTTTTAAAAAACTTTAATATAGTACTTGTCTTTGGAAGCAGAAATTTTACCTTTCCGTTTGGTTTCAAAGCACATCAACTTCTCAATTTTAACAGACATGCAAATTTAACAGGCAGGCCAACTTAATAGGCTATGCTGAAGATATCTTATATTTGGAGGATAAAACCGGCATATTTTTATAGAGTTGTGCTTGTTGCTAATACAAGCTCCAGCTCAGCTTAGCAGGTGTAAAAGAAATTAATTAATTGAAGTTCCCTATTGAACCAGCCACTGTGGATAGAGAACTACTTGGGTGTTTCTTGAGTTTAGTTTTTGGTTTTTTAAATATGTATTTGAAATAAAAAACTGCTGGATTTTTGTGATTGGGATTTTCATCTCTCTCCAGGCATGTGGTCCTCCTATATGTCATAAGGATGATTCTAACTTTAATTATACATTCAATTCTGACTGTAAAAGCCTTGACAGTCAGAAAATTTGTTGTTTTTCTCATTCTGAACTCTACCACACTGAGGTGGGCAGAAGTTTATTAAGATTTTAAGATCTCTTTATCACTGTAAATATAATAAAATACTATGTCATAGCCACTAATTGTTATGCTACATACTTGAACTCTCTCTTTACTGACATAGATCTCTTTTCTCTTTAAGTAGTAAATATTATTTCTGATCTGGGTAGGCCTATAAATGACTCTCTTATGCTTCATCATAACTAAGAAGGGTCTTATTGGTTGTTGCAGTTTTCCCTCAAGTAAAACATCTTCCATGTCTCCCACCCCACTTTGGGCAGTAATCTTCTCTGCCCCATACAGGATGGACAAAAGTTGGCTTGTTTATGTTTTGGAGGCAAACAGGACTAAAATTGTCTCTTTTGTGGCATTCAGGATCTTAGAGTTCAATAGTCTTCCCGCTGAGGACAATGGAGGAACATTCTCTTAATAAAATGCTATATAATCTGCATGAGCCCAAGAATGCCAATATATTTTTTATGGCTGCTTGGGGAATATAATGTACACCAAGACATATTCGTAGTGGCCCATGGAAATGTGGTAGAGAGGGATAAGGGAGCATATTTAGGAAGATTGCTTGAAGATTGAGAAGGTCCAGATAAAAATGTGGAAGACTGGAATACATGTTTTTTTAAATATATCAAACTCACAGCCCAAAAAAAGGGCATCAAAGCACATTTGCAAAACTTCAGACTTGATCCCAGCTGTAGTTTTGCTGCAGTTAGTGTTCATGATGAACAGTTTTGTATCCTGTGTTAAGGTATTTTGCTTTTTTTAAACTTTTATGGGTGATCCCTTCAAGATCAGCAATCTCAATATAAAAAAAATAATGCAAATAAAAATTAAGCAAGTTGTTCTTTGTAGAGAACATAGATATAACACCATTTGGAACTGATTAATGTTTATTTACCACCCCAAGTGAGAAATACATGCCTTGTGGTTCTTACAGCCTACAGTGGAATGGAAGTGGGTTTTAACCTGTAAAGGGTGATGAAGTGCTTCCTTCATGTTTGCAGGGGAGCTGTTCCCACTCTGACCATGAATTCCGCTCAGTGACAGCTCCTCCAAGGTGAGAAATGTTGTACAGGTGTTGTTGGGGGCATTATTTGAGATGCTGAGCAGGTGCTCTTTAAATTGTAGGTGAGAGGATGTGTTTGAAAGGGGGATTTTACAAATATGGTTCTGGAAAATGAAAACATTCCATTTGGTCACAGCTGCATTCACTGTACTATGACTTTTTTTCTCTCTGAGTTGCTGGTTTTATCTGAGCTGATCTTTGAAGCACTAATTTGGTGCAGAATCTATCTCATCATTTTCATGTCACATAGAAAAAAATTGTTAAAGTTAAACCGATACTTTCCTATTTAAAAAACAAAAATGTTTAGCTGTCTGATAGGTAAGAGCAGCGTACTTAAAAATTTCCTTTTGAGGGGGTGTTTTATCCAGGAGAGCTAATCAATGGAAAATGGATACTTTCCACAAGATGGCAGTGTAGGTGCATTTTTTTAACTTTCCTGAGTTAAATAGTTCTGAAAAACCCCAGAGAGGATTAGTGGTAAGTTAGCCATTTATGACTACAAAATAATTACTAAATGTTGTATTAGTGTAGTTTTTAGTCATGTGTCAGATTCTGGGGGATACAGAATTTCAGTAACTTCCACTACTGCTGGGTTTTAATATAATTTATTTAGAATACATTTAACTTTTTTCTTGCTGTTGGTTTTGTGGTTAGAAGACATGACCACTCCAAGCAATGAGAATATTATAGTTTGAAAACCTCTGATAAAGTTGAATCTTGTAAGCTGGAGAGTTAATGCTACTTTTTGGCTGAATTTCATTCACCAAACCTTTGAAAACAGACTTCTGTGTATTATTGTGTAGTCAGAATTTCTGCATAGAGACCCGTGGTCCTTTCCTTGGATACCCATTTATCTGTGTGAGAATTTTTAAAGGCCTCATAATGCATTCAGTCCTCTACTTGTTATTAACTGCTGTCTATGTAACAAGCTTAAAAGCAAGGTAGGATGCTCTTAAATTACAGAAATTGTGATTTGAAACTCTTCCTTGCATGTTACTTGGGGTTTTATCTTCTTTTTTTTTTTTTCTACATGCATGGAGTTAACTTGGTGGTATCCTTCTCTATTTAGTATAATGAAATTTTTTCGCTCCTAAGTGCTCCAGCTGGCTTTTGCACACAGTGCTTGAGCACTTGCTGTTAAGTGGTCTGATTTGTAAAATGTAAGTTATTTAATTTTCTGGAATTTAATTAAAATAAGCTCCCTCCACCTGTTTCCCCAAGTACTTGAAAAAGCTGGAAAAGAATAAAGGCCAGACCATGGTCAGTGTTCCTTGTCCAAATAGGGTATTAAGAGTGTATTGAATTTCTATTGTACAATTTCTTTTGATTTAATTTTGTAAAATTATCATTGAAGTAATAGAAGTAATAGAAAGTTTCTTGGATTTTTGTTTTTTGAGGAATGAATTGCATTCAAACCAGATTCAAACCAGATGATTGCTACACAATGCAATCTGACAGTGTAACAAACTCAATTGTGTTTTAAAATCCCATTAATTTGCTGTTAAGCTGGTTTGCTCCAAGTTGAGGTAGCAATAATGAAAACCCAGAATGTGAAGACTTAGGCTTCCTACAAGTTCTTTTGATTACAGCCATGGGAAAGTGTTAAAAATGGAGGGGTTCCTCAGTAAGAAGGAACCATCTTTCATCACCATGTAAAATGTAACAGTATTTATCTCTGCTGAATACCTTGTCGTGTTGTGGCTGTGCACAAAATCTATTCTACAGTCTTGGAGGCCTAACAAGTTTATCTTTGTCCTTTTGGCATATTTCTTATCTGGCTGGCACAATCAAATCTATGTGGGTTTCAGGGAAGTGTTGAGGCTTTTAGTGCTTTACACAGGTATGTTACTGATTAGCAATACAGCTGGTTTGTGCATTATATGTCTCCACAACTGTAGTGAGGATGAAAAGAACAACTTGACAGCATATGGAAAATAGAATAAACTTGATTAATCCCAACAACCAGTGATTTTGTGAAAAAATGTTTATTATTTAGTGGCCAGTAGGATTTGTGTTGTGTTACCTAGGTTATCATACAGTTTCAACATATTTCTTCCATTTATATCAGCTTCTGATGTTCAGGAATTTCACTAGTTGACTGACAATTATTGTACTGAAAAGTATTTGGTAATATGTTTGTCAGTGAAGTCATGGAAATTTACTGTACAGGTTAACTACTGGTGTTTGTTTAATAGATTTCAGTACCTTGTTGAGGTCTCAGTCACTGCCCTGAGGAATTTACAATTGAAGATACGCAGAGATAAGAAACCCACATTGAGTTTACTTGGTGAAAATTGTTAGCCAAAGCAAACATGACACATCAAGCATGAGAGGTAGCATATACCTTGCATTCCAGCGTTAGTGAGCCAGTGAAAAAAAATCAAATTTATAAATTAAATACAGGAAAAATTAAAACTGGATTAAGACCGGAGGAATACTGTGGAAAATGAGGTAGCTTTCATGCCCAGTGAAAGCCTTGAAAGGAGCAGATTTTTATATTCAAAAATGATATAAAAGTTGGAGACAGGATTATTTATTATTCAGAGCAAACTGTTTACATAAAGAAATGGCCAGAAAGGGTTGAGCATCAGTATTGTGTATAAAAGTCAGAATGAGAGAATTAATGTTTAATACTAGGAGATTTTTATTTGTTCCTCAGCACTTTGATGAAAGAGCTGATATGAACTTTGTGTGGGAAATTACTTTTTTTGAGTGCCTTCAGAACAGACATTTTTCCTGAAAGCAATTTGTCTCATTTAGCTTATTGGGTCAATGAGGCCCAGTCCTGGAGCTGAGTCACAAAGTGTGCCAATTTCTTGGCAAGCTCAATGCCAGCCTGCTTGATTCTCAGTTTTCTCTATTTCAGAACACACTACTTCATCACATCAGTGTCAGTACTTCACAGAGCATTCAAGTGCAAGTCCTGCATAGTTATGTGCGCTAAAATAGGCCACTGAATTTTAATCAGACTTAAAGCTGTCCTTTCATATCTCTTCCAACAGTGATAGTGATGTATTTTATCACTTACAGAGAATTACTGCACATAAATTGAATGTCTTGTCAGTAAAACCATTGTTATCTATGTAAAAAAAAAATGGTTACAGGTCCATTGTCAATGTCACCTCAATTCTTGCTCAGTTTGACTGAACAGATTTATATTGGCCTTGTGCAGTTAGGTGGAAAAGATAAATAAAACACAAGAAATGTGTTTTATTTTGAAATGTAAAGATTAGTAAGGCAGATAAATTGAGTAAATCCAGATTTACCTCATTCATCTTCAAATGTTCTCATTTGTTCAGATGACAAAAGCTTCATCAGCAAGGGGGAAAAATGTGAAGGGAAAAGCTATGTGCTCTAAGGAAAGAATCTTTTCAGTCTCAAGAGCTTGTAAAAGGAATTTTGGATTACAAAACCCAGACAAGTAACTCCAGGAGCTTTGATGACATGAACTTCAAAGGGCAAAAGCAAACTGCTTTTAAACACTGGAAAACAGAAGGAAGAGCCATCAGAATAGTTTAAAAAAAAGTAGGCACTGGAACAAAATGATAAGAAGGAAGGCTTAGAGAGCCTTTTGAAAAAAGGGACATTGTGTATGGGGTAGAGGAAAGATACATCACTCTCTACAATTACCTGAAGGAAGGTTGTAGCCAGGTGGGGGTCAGTCTCGTCTCCTGGGTAACAAGATACAGAACAAGAGGAAATGGCCTCAGGTTGTACCAGGGGAGATTTAGATTGGATGTGAAGGAAATTTCCTAGCCAAAAAGCATTGGAGCAGGCTGCCCAGGGAAATGGTTGAGTCCTCATCCCCAGAAGTACTTAAAAGAGATGTAGATGTGGTGCTTGGGGTCTTGGCTTAGTGGTGGACTTGGAAGCACTGGGTTAAGGATTGGAATAGATGCTCTTAAAGGTGTTTTCCAACCTAAATGTTTCCAGGACTATTGAGTGATCCAGAGCATAAGAGAATATGCATATGGTCCTTGCACAGAACAGGACATCAGAATTGATAAAGGTAATTTCTTGGTATAAAATAAAGTCTGCTTTTCACCGTGAGAGGGCAGAAGGATAGTTACTAGAAATTAGGCTCATCCTCTACAATAGCTGTGTTTGTGCATATTGAATGTATATAATGCAGGCAAACCATCACATCTGGTAATCATACGATGTTAAATTCAGTAGCAAATTTTTGGCTTTTCATGTACTAAGGGAGATAGGAGAAGCAGTGAAAAGTATCTGATTTTTTTTTTCCAGAATTAGGAATAAGTTATTTTCTTACTTTTTCTTATCTTTCCAGCTCCATGTCCAATAGAATAGAATTATGTTATTTTATTTAATTATTTTTCATATCCAGGTCACTTCAATTAGAATAATGCTTCCAAGGGGTTTGTGCATTGCAGTCTAAACAAGCTCAGGAGTATGTTTTAATTCAGATGGCTTCCCCAGCTTGTGGATTGATGGACCCATGTATTATTCTCTTTTCAGTTTCCTGGTGGCAAAATTTAGCATGAGGAACAGGAACTGTAAATGTCACTTGAATTATAAAAAAACCAAACCAAAACAAAGAAAAAATCCAACACAAAAAATATCAGCAAACCCAAGAAACCATCTCTGCAGGAGTGGGATGCTAGTTTAGAGCAGAGGCAGTAGACCATTTAATCATTAGAGCTGGGTAGGAATTGTGGCTGTATTATCTGTGCCATGGGTATTTGGTACCTGTTGAGAGTGCTGTACTTTGATGGGAGTCACAGCAGGAGATTGTAACCTGAAGCTAAAGAGTCCATTAAGGGATCATGCTACTGCAGTTTTTGCTTCTGTGGTTCCTGAAATCCTAAGCAAAGGGGTGTTTAACTAATAGGTCCAAGGAATAGTACCTTTTATTTTATGTGTTTCTAGTATGGTAGTTCTGGAGTTGTAAAGACTCCTGTGGAGCCCTGAGAATCCCGACTTGTTCTGGATCTTATTATAAGCACCTCTCATATATGTAGGGTAGGCTCATAGCATCATTTTTTATTACCAGGTATGCACACAGTTACAATATGTCCTTCAAAATTCTGGAGAAAGAGGAATGATGAAAATGATCTCTAAAGGTCACAGGGCATTTCCCTGTGTTTGTCTTAAAGAAAGAGAAAAAATGAGGAAGCTCCTGGCTGATGATGTCCTGCTTGCAAGTGAATGATTTCCTTCTCTGTTTCCTTAAAACTTTGTAGGGCTCTTATTTTCTAATTCAATCTCAATCATTCAACAGCAATACATTGTTGAGAGCTATCAAGTGTCATATGTGGTTGTTAATCCTTTAACAAATATCTTTCATATTTCATATTTTTTTTTCCATTTTCCTGTACATCCTGGCATCATACTGTGTTCATTAGCAATATGCCCTTTGGGATGAATCACACATGTTATGGCACTAGTAATAGGGACTGGAGTATCTCACTGCACTCCTCACAATAATATTAACAATAATAATAACAATAATAATAATAATAGTGAGTATGAGTCAGTGCAGGAGTGGCTAAGATTAACTCAGAGTTTCAGGGAGCCAAGAGATGATTCATCTTTTGAAATAAAGAGAAGCTGCTAATAAACATTAATAGACATTTTCAGTTTTGTTTGCAGCATAGCAGCACTCACTGTAGATACTGAGGAAGCAACTTGAGGAACTGAGAATGTCATACTAGCAGCAGTTTTATAATCAATGACTTATGCATGTTGATTTGTCACTGCTGTGGATATTGGCACTGTCTACTGTCAAGATACAGCAAACAACCTCACTGGTTTTGCTACTGCAGCAGATTTTTTTCACAGCCCTTACTGCTGATCTTTTGCACTTGAGATTTGGTATTTCCTCAAATTTCTGAATGCTAAGTGGATAACAACAGCTACATTAATTTATAGTATTTAAAGTGGCAAATGACTCAGATAACACGAAAGTCACTCTGATGTAGATTCACTGGACAGTAGAATGAATTTGTTCTCCACAGAGTGGATGTGTTTGCTCTTTCATCTCTGCCAAATAATTTTAATTGGGACCTCATGCTACTCTGCCTTCTGTGACAGTCACTCTGAACCCCCTGCTTGCTTGTTGTGACAGTCACTCTTGATCCCCCTTCTTCCCTGAAGCCGTCTTCACAATAAAATTCTGAACTGTACCCAACTATTGACCGTGTGCTCCCAGCTCATGGAGAGCTCGCTGCCTTCAGGTGAAAAACAGTGTGATGCTTTCTTTTCACAGCTGTCAGGCAATGTCTCTGACTTGCTGGTGTGGGCACTTGCAAGAGGGCATTTATGTTTTCTAGTCCCTGCATGTGTTTGGACTGGTTTTGTCTGGTCAAAGGAAAGACACAGGTTGGAGTCAGACTCAAGAGTATCACTTGAGAGTGATAAACTCCCATTGGTATCCAGCGTGATCGGGAGTTTTCTGCCCTCGGGAATTCTGTTCCTCCCAATGCATTGCTCAGAGTGCAAGCTAGTCTGATGTGTCACAAACTGTCATCTTTTCCTGTTATATTTAATGAATGCACAAGTCCTGGTGTTGTTGTCTGTGCAGTGCCTCAGACCTTGGTGGCCACTAATAACTTATCTTTATTTTAGAAACAGAAACAGGAGAGAAAACACAGATGATACTTTTACCGGCCATGCTTGTTTATGTCCTAGATTTTTTGAAAATTATTTATTCTTTTTTTTTAGTATCAGGCATTTAAGGTGGCCCACACCTACTGCACAAAAAAAGATATGACAGTCACTTTCCTTAACAAAAATTCACTTCTGTCATTTGGGTGCCTGTAAAATTTATCTTCAATATATTCTCTTAAGCTACGGTTTTGGCAATTTTTTTAATCAAGAGGAAAAAAGCCCTATAATTTTCATTCCAATTCCTCTTCTGCGTTATTGGTTTCTCACTGACCTTGTACCTCCATTGAGATTACCATTCACACACAAAAATGTCCAACACTTTTCTCAGTTTTCCTATTTGTCTTCTTGAGCAGAATTCTCCTGTAATCTCCTCCTGAAAATACTCAGAAATAATTTTGCAATTTGTCATCTCTTTCAGTGCTCAAATATCTCAAATTCAACATGTGCACTGTAAAATGTTCATTAGTTCTCTCAAAAAAAGAGATTGTCTTGAAATCTTGAGACAGCTGTTTGTGTTGTGTCTGTATGTGCCTGCTTTCATATGAAAAATTAAGTAAAAATTACTATAAAGTGCACTCCTGCCTTTAGAATTTGATGTTTTACTTTCTTTAAGTGAAAAATGTTGAATAGATAGTGATTTCAGAGACCACCTCTGTGCCTGCTCTTAATTTTTGTTTTCCCTTTTCAATGCTTATAGCAACCTTATTTGTAAATGGATTTGAGCTGGCTCTTGCACATTTGGCCCATATACTGTTAAAAATTTTTGTATGTTGTGATTACTTCTTTGTTGATATCTGTGAGTGTACTGGTTTTGGCTGGGATAGAGTTAATGTTCTTCACAGTAGCTTGCATAGTGCTATGCTTAGTATTTGTGACCAAAACAATGCTGATAACCCAGGACTGTTTTTGTTATTGCTGAGCAGCACTCACGCAGAGTCAAGGTCTTTCCTATTTCTGTCCTGATGAACTTGAGAGTATTGTACTGCACGTGAAGAGTTTATTGATCTGCCCTTCTTACCCATTCAAAAGTGGGTACTCCTTGGCTTCAATGAATAATCTGTTTGCATGGAAAATATTCAGACAGTATTTGAATAGCTGCCAGAAGATAACACAGTGGAATTATCTGTAAGACAGATGGAATTAAGAGCATGTAAATATTTTTTTTAAAAGAAATATAAAACAATGCTTTTGTGATCAGTGGAATGATTACTACCTTTTTGTTGTTCTGCAGGTTTTACTAAATCAATAGTTTTTTCCAGTCTAACAACTCTTCAGAAAAGAGTTGTATTGTTGTAATAACATGCAATATTAGTGAATTTCTATCCACCACAGGCACTAGGAATCCTTCTACCTTGGAAGATGAACTACTTTGAACAAGTACTTTATTTTTTATTTCTCACACTATCTAGTTATTACATGTTACTTCAGTGGCGTTCAAGCAGATTAACTTTCTTTCCTTTCACATTGGAATGCACACACGTCACACTTCTATTTTTCTCAGGTAGAACTGGCAAGTGTTATATAAATCAGATACTTCCTAAAACTTTATGTTACTCAAGGAAGCTATGCAGTTTTCCCAGGTTGAGGCATCTTTCTCCATACCTTCTTACAAAAGAACTCAACTCTACTTAATTAGCATTGACGTGATATCCACTGACGATTGTACAGCGTGTTCAGAGATCTTTGTGTTGCAATGTGGTATTTCTTTTCATTGTGAGATGACTCTGCACTACTGGCCTCCATCATAACAAATTAAAGTTTAACCCATTCATGTTCTGGAAATAACGGGGTTTGCCAGGTACCACTACTTCTGTGTAGGAGTAGAAACCTTCCTTGGTGGAAAAGTTGCATCTTGAATAATTTCATGGGAAAAACTGTAACCATTTTAGGATTTCTGGATAAATAGTTCTCAGACAATAATTAACAACATCTATATACACACAACAAAGTTCACATTGTTGAACATGGAGTGAAAAATAAGGGGAAAGGAGAACAGGTGAGAGAAATGAGAATCCATTTTTTTGTGCTGAAGGTATATCAGATTCCTAGTAAGGTAGGGAAAGGATCAGAAAATTACAAGACAATTTAATACTGAGCTCTCAGACAGATGGAGTCTATTGTGTTTTTTTTCTACTCTACATGGTAGATTAATGCCTCCCAATTAAATGTGCATTTCAGAGTAGGAACATTCCTGTGGCCTTGTGAAAGCCAGACTTGAGGTGATTCATAGAAAGACTGTCCTTTGTGGGAATCCTGAATTAATCAAAATACTTACAGAGAAAATAATGTAGATATCCAGCGCCCTGTAAGACTGAACAGTGCTGCTCAAATTCTTTTTATATGGTCTATTTTTATTCATCTAGTTCTGCATAAAATGATACTGCGGTGTGAAAGGGACGTAAACGTGATGTTCCCCCTCCTTCTGTTGTGAAATAAGTCTTCAAAGTGCTGTTAGTTTGGAAATTTTAAGTACATTGTCAGTTACTAATTATTTATTAAACAGAAGAGTTGGCAGTGTCAGTTATTTTGGAAGTTTGCATTGCTCTGCTGGTTCCCAGAGTAACTCACACTAACTGTGAGAAATTTTCCTTCACTTTTAGAGCACTTGCTGGCCTCTTTCTTTCCTATCTTTGTTTTTTTGACACTCAGCTGTGACATGGCCTGCATCTCTGTCCTGATGCTATTAGTTCAGATGCAACAATGAGGAATTATATAGTATAATCCACTGAGCTGGGATCCAGTACAACAGAATGGAGTCTGTAAAATAAAATTCAGATTTGAATATATGAAATCTTCTTGAGAGTGAAATCTATGAAGAAAGGGACATTTGGTAGGAGTTGTGGAAATCCTAACACAGTAGATTTTTGTAGAGCAAACAATCTTGTCTCGAAAGTCCTGTCTGTGTGGAGATATGCTGGATGATTTAACCCAGCAGGGTCTGTCTAGGCTTTTTATGGAATGCCATAGAAGGACTGGGTGCAAAAGATAAGGAGAAAATTTAATTTTGAAGTCCTATATTATTGTTCTAATCATCTGATATGAAAATACCCAGCAACAAGAAGAACATAAACTGGTATTAAGGCGAACGGCTAAATTAAAACTGTCTCCAAAGTTTAATCTAAATCCTTCTACTAGATTGCTTATTTCTCACTCAACACAAGAACACTTTTTCACTGTAACTTTTCCTAACATTTATTGAAAACTATGATTTTTTTACCAGAAATTTTATTCACGTGATATCAGATATTGACGAATAATATTTTTGAAGATTTTGATGGAGAAAGTTACATGAAAAAAGATGGAGAGTGGAGAAAGTTATCATGTTATTATAAAACTTATTTAAACTTATTTAATGCTTAATTTTCTTTTCAATTTTCCCAGTGGAAATACTCAGCATTCACATTGAAAAAGCTCCTTTTCCAATTTTCTTTTTCAAATCAAATTTGAGATTACTTTGAAGAAGTCATGACTTCTTACAGGTGAAAAGAGTATTAGGGCTGTGGAAAAAAAAATTGAAATTGTTTTTTTGGTTGGTTTCACATAATGCCATAAAAATTATATACATTTTTGGAAGGTCTCCATGACTTCCAAATTGTGTTGCCTAATGCTGGGAAGCAGCACCAGGTTCACTAATAAAGTAGAGAGTGTGAGGGAATCTACTTTGATATTGCTAGTACATTTCCATAGAAAGTTGTGTAATAATATCTAATAAATTCTGAATTTTTATGATGGCCAAACACATTGCATAATTTGGACATCACTGATCCATCTTGAGGGTGGTTGTAGAGTACAAACCCGGTACAATTTGTTTCTGTATGCTGCCACTGGCAATCCTGCACTTGAAGTGTGTCTTCTGCCTGGGAAAAGAACGGTCTTCTAACGTTAGGCAATGAAATTGAGTAAGAGATGGGATCTTGTGATGTGATGGAGAAATGAGATGTTCTCTTGCAAATACACTAGGAGGTCAAGAATTTTCATGTAACATCAAAGCCAAAGGACTAAAGAACAGGCTGCTGCTTTGTAGAGGTAACAAGACTATTTGTATTTTTCTACAGTTGTTTTGAAGTTAGTTATCTTGTAGACATGAACCAACTTCAGAGGGTGGGAACAGCTGTCCCTGTTGATAGGGATATCTTGTTACCGTTGCCTGCTTTCTTCTGACTGTGATAGTGACTGCTATGAGAAACAGGATATGGAAGTTTGACAATTCCTGTGTACTCTCATACATCCACTGTTTACATAAATCACAGGGAAATACTTTCACTCTGCCTTGCTTGTAGTTTTAATGGAGAAAAGATCCAAAGAGACTAAATGAAGAGCCTGTGTGCCAGAAAAGTGCTTCATTAAACATGCAGGAGAGGCTGCATGCATTTCAGATGTGTAACTTTTCTATTAATTTTTTCTTTCCTCACCCTGTAGGAGGATGGAACACAAAAACTTTGCTGTCTCAATTTCAGTGATTTCATAAGAATTTTGACCCCTGTTTTTCTGTTTAAAAAAATCCAAGCAAAGTAAAATAGCTGCTGAATATTCCCACTAATGTACTCTGTCCAACTGTAGTCAGTTTTGATGCTTATGATCTGCCTTGTTTACAGTGACTGAAATGCATAGATTTTCTGAGTTCATTGGATTTGTCTCAGTATAAATTTATTACCCTGTATTGCATTGCATTTTTTTTTTTTTTAATGTGGAAGTGTTTAAGGAAAAAGAACAAGATTAGAGTAACTACTATACAGAGTGTTCCCAAAAAGCCCAGCAAACAAAAGGAAGCCAAGATTGCGACAGATAAGGAATGTCATTACGAACATAGCCCAGGGCTATTCTGACTTGTGGCCATAAATGCAGGAAGTAATTTTCCTCCTGGATCCTTTTTAAATATAGGAACAAAACAAAAGTCTGATGACTGCAGGTACAGTGCGTGGGAGATACTGAAAGGTCACATAAATATCTAGGTAATAAGATGAAGGTGCATCTATATGAACTTGTAACTTCTAACTGCTAAATTTTTTAGGATGTTGCCACCAATCCACCAGTGTCTGTGATGAAATTACATAACTTTTTAATAGTACTTCCCTTCTTAATAGTCAAATAATGTGGTAGGATGCCCCTGTTATGCTCTGAAGAGTATGTTCACAAAATTGCTTAGAAAAGTCTTCAGTTCTGTTTCCATCATGTCAACCACAAGAACTACATGCAGAAGCTTTAGGCATTTTAATAATTAACTGGAGAACTGTCAGGATTGATTAAAAATCCCAGAAAAACAACATGTATATGAAAAAAATTAACCCTGCTGAGATAATAAATGAAAGAAAAAAGGATTCCACAACACTACCTTCTTCTTTAGTACAGATCAAATAGTGCATATGTTTCTCTCTACATGCACACTTCATATGTTTATGAGGTTTTTTCCCTATGATTAATAAGTAATTGCCAGTTTTTATTTACAGCAAAACCCACAGTACTCTCATTGCTTTCTTATGAGCATTTGTTGACATTTATGTTTGTATATTATATGCATGCTCTTTAATCTCTCCATAAATATGTTCTTTAGAAGGACCTTTTTGGTGCCAAAATTTAGTTGCAAATCTTGCTATTGTGTTTTTGACTCAACTGCATTTTTCAATTTTATTTCACAGTTCATTCTTGCAAATAAAAATTTGCATAATGTTCAGCAAAAATATATAGTTTATTGTTTGTCTGGACATCTCATTTTCCAGTAGCATATTTCCTGCAGTTCACTGATTTTCCCTGATTTAAAAAAAAATTCTGTAAACATTTTTCCCTTGCTATTTATTATGCATTTTAAATTAATTATTTCCCACATCTCTGTTAGTTGGAAATAATTAATAACTAAACCCTGAGGGCAAACCAATTGCTTTCTCTTTAGATTCTGACAAGCATCTTCCAAAACAAACATGAGTGAAATTCTGGTGACATAAACAGTTTACACATTACAGGAATTCACCTGTAAAATTCAATCAGAAAATTGAAGTTCTTAGAGTATGAAATGACACTTAAGAGCGAAATAACCTTCTGTCTATCTGGGTAGGGGGTTGATGTTGGTGGTAATCTTGTGGGTGTTTTTATTTCTCAGAGTTTTCTAAAAAGTGCTATTTTGCTTTCCTCCACTAATTAAATGCTTGCTAGGTGCAAAGAGCAGCACTGGTTTCTATAAAAAGGACAGTTAAAGTGGTTAAAGAGCTACCCAGAAGTTTTTTAAAACATTCCATAGTGCCCATATGAATTTGTCCGTACAAAATACTATCTCCTTTCAAGAAAATTGTAAAAGCTCACAGACTTCTTGAAGGTGGGGCTTCATCTTTAATGTCTTCCTGTTTCAAGTGCTCCACTGAAAATTATAGTAATTCATTTCTGCACAGTCAAGCATAGAAACTAGAGTATGCCTCATTCATGTGAGAATAGGTACTGATAGTAAAACATAACAGCAGTGCGGAATGTGATTACAAGACTGGGATTTCTCCAATGTATTTAATTTTGCTTAAATTTCTCTCTGGATCCCCAACAAAATTATGAATATTAAAAAGAAAAATTATGAAGTAATTAGCATTCCAGAAATCATACAGCAGACTCTGGGGGAAAGCATGCAAGCAAATTAAGTAATGCATATTTCATTTCATCAGGGATTAGAAATTGTGTTGATCAGTATATAAACAAAAGAAGGCAGGTAGTTTTTAACTTTAAGTGAAGAAAAATGTTTAAATTTAATCAGTTGAATTTAAAAATAAAATTAATATGGTTCATTCACTTCAGAGTTTGACTTGGCCATCCTTCTGGGTCCCTTCCAACTCAGATGATTTTGTGGTTTGATGCACATTAGAAGGATGGAAAGTTGGCTTCAGTGGCTCTAACTCTAGGCTGCTTTTCCTAGAAGAGGCTCACCTACATAACCCATATTCAGCAAAACACTCTGTTTCTGAAAAAGGGGTTCTTGGTGTTTTCTTGTTAGAGAGGGAGTTTTGGTTTTGTTTTGATATTAGTGATGTAAGCGTTTAGGGGCTGTGTCAAAACATGAGCTGAATAAGAGATGAAACCAGAAAAACATTGTGTAATATTTCTATCGTAACTTCTGGTGTTATTTGGAATGTCAGTGTTATTTATTTTGACCTCCATTTTTCACTCTGTTTTCTAGTTAGATTTTTAAGTCCTTTGCCAGTCCCAGACAGAAGCTGCTGGTACTAACTTCTGCAGGTTCCTTTTCTTCAGTAGGGGCATTTTGAGAAACAGTTTAGGGTCAATGTCAGTGGTTTGATAGACCCGAGGACAGAGCAAAAGGCTCCAACAAGTTCCTGGATGAAAGAGGCCCTTGAGTGTGATGTAGTAAAAAATAGGAGAAGGAAAGGGGCTGCCTGCTCCTGTAAACACAAACCATTTTTCATGTTCTAGTTCAGCCTTTGGCTGAGAAGAACTTGTTGGTAGAAGACAACGAGAGGACAGTCTGCCACTGCCTAAAGACCACATAGTACTTAATCAGTTTTTCCTGGTTTTCCATACACACTCTAAGAAGGTAACTTCTGCCAATCTTATAACAGGAAGTTAGGATTTATAATGAATGCAATTTTTCTGAAGCAAAGATTTTTTACTCAAACTAGGGCTGCTGATTTTGCAATGTACTGTTTCTTCTGAGAATAAATTTCACATGGAAATGTCCCAGAAAGGAATTCACAAGGCATTTTACTGGCAATGTTTCTCTCCATATTTTCTTTTTAGTTGGTTCACAGATCTTTCACATTCTTTTGTAGCATTGGCTGGTGCAAGATTTCTAGTGAGAGAGAGGGGACATGCTTATTTGTTAAAAAATGGTTTTGTAGTGTACCAGAAATTGTAATTTTTTTGGAAATTAGTGATACACGGAATCCTCTGATGCAGAACATTCAGTTGCAGAGAAATTAAAGATTTTTTTTTATAACAAACTAGTAACAGACAGCTAAAAGGCAGAGAAAAAGCCCTGAAGCTAAAGGAGAAAAAATTTTAAATGTACAATTTAATCCCTCAAAATTTTGGCAGCCATAAATCAGCAAATGTCATGTATGCTTTGGAAATGAAATATTTAGTTAATCCAATAGGCTTTTCTCCTCAGGCTAACTGTATGAAAGAAAAGCAGAACATGCAAGCCTGGTCATGTACTCAGAAACATCTTTCTGCGAGATCAGGATGTGGGTTTGCTAGTCATCCTTGTGCCTCCACCATCCACACCACTGCTGATGTCAGTGTTCCCCAGTGGTATGAACTGGCTCAGCCTTCTGAAAGTTGTCACACATGTTGTGAGGTACAAGGACTCTTGGATTACTGTGGCACTTTGCCAGCAGCTGGCTTGTTTAGAGGAACACCTCCTCGAGGAAGGCTGTAACAGGACCGAAATGGGACGAGCATCTGGCAGTCAAGGACAGGGGCAGCGTGGGTATGGGCAGGTTCTTGATTCCACTCTCTCTTCCCTTTTAACCTGTCATCCTAAATTTCAATACCACCTGTGTATTTAAGCATGTCCTCCAAAGGTGTGGCTTTTCTATAAGCTCACTTTTGTTGCTGTCTTCTTTGTTTTACACGAGAAACAGAGGGTGGTATATTTTGTTGCATTTTTTCTCATGGAGCCTATGTAGTAAAAGTGATTATCTGTGAGCAGCAAAAAGCCCCAAATGAACATGCACACATATTGCTGTATCTAATGTTTCTTTTTGAAAAAACTTAGGAATTACAGGTGCTAGATGTCACGTGTTTATTGCTACATATTGCCACAAATGATAACAGAAACATGGTAATTCAGCCTTTTTATGAAGCTTCATTCATAGTAATGCAATGTGACCTTCAAAACCTGTCTGGCTACTTCAAGAATTTACAAGAGAGTAGGCAAGGTATGGAGTGCTGTTGCATAGATATTTTTAAATATAAATAGAAATAAAGTGTCTTTCAACTCTTTACCCAATCAGTTTCTTTCCTTCTAAAATGTATTATACTTTGAAGCCTGATCTGTTTGCAATGCAGTATGATATCTGTATGAAAACTAGTGTTCATGAAAAAAATAGAAATTGTATTCGAGTATCAGTTACTAGTTAAAAAATAAAATTGCTACCCCTGCACAATAGGGTAGCCACAGCACTTAGTTGTGCAGGGTCAAAGTGAGTTTCAGTTCCAAAGAGGTCATGGATTCTTGAGAAAAAACAATATGAATTCAGGCCAATAATAATAGAAATGCTTTCTATGGTGAAACAGCACACATTACCATTGAAGTAGAAGTATTTTGGCCTGAGCTCCCTACCTGCAAAGGAAAATAATGTTAGTGATTGCATCTAATGCTCCTAGGCTGAAACCGATTAAAAAAAAAATCAGGGCTGTGCCTATCACTGACAATAAAATTAGCATATGAAGTGGTTCTGGGTTTCCCCGTAGTGCTAAAAAAATGTTAAAAGCCTTTTCAACATGATGCTAGCACAGAAATCAATATTTTCTTAGAAATCACAGGGAAATCAGAGGTATGAAAATATTTTATTAATTTAGAATTTGGTGTTTTTGTGTGAGGAATCACTCCTTAATAAAGTAATCTCATTTAATTTCTTCACGGAAAGGATTGTTTAGCACTGGAATAGGCTGCCCAGGAATGTGGTGGAGTCACCATCTCTGGAAGTGTTCCAAATACATATGGGCATGGCATCTGAGGACGTGGCTTAATGGTGAATATGGTGGTGTAGCTGGGTTGACAGTTCGACTTGGTGATCTTAATAGACTTTTCCAACCTTAATGATTTTATGAGTCTATAATTTGCCTTCCATTTTGAAAATTGTCTTCTTTTGTAAAGAAAAAAGTGCTATATCTCCATAAATCCTGCAGCAGTGATCTGCTTATCCTCTGAGGGTAAGTTCCTTCTTAACCTTTCAGTCCATTTTGTCTGCTTGCTTTCCAAGCTTGGGAATAAGGCTTTTGGATATGATTTGCAAGCAGTATAATTAGGACCATCTGGGGATGCATTTCTTTCAGAGTCCAGATCATCTGAACAATTCGTGCTGGTACATAGGCCTAGAAAGGGGTTGAGGAAAGCAGGTACAGTAAAATCCACAAACCTCCTTCTGGGAAGAACTGATGTTGATTCAGATTCAGATTATTCATTATAATATGCATTCAGATTATTCTATTCCATCCCTGTCTGTCGTGTCTAGATTTTCCTTAATGTAGCAGCATATCATGGCCTAGGAAGCCCTTTGATACTGTGGATACCTCCTCTCCACAGCCATTTCCAGGCCAATACAGGAAAAACCCCTCCTTTTCTCAGGCTAGACTCAATGTGTTATTTTAGTTGACCAAGGATAACTCAGAAAAAATGAATAACATTGTATGTGGTGCCCTCGTGCTGCTACAGCACCGAGTTTTTCTACCAGAAACAGAATTTTCCTTTCTTTCATCAGGATGTGCACATGGAAGTAGAACCTCTGCTGTTTTAGGCAGAGGCTGACCTCACAAATGGTTTCAGGTTTCTGTGTACTTTTTTCCTTCCCATTACACTACAGTTAGCAGTATTATCTATTAATTTTATCAAGGTAAAATCCTGCAGCCCATTCTTCTGTGTATAATTTCTAAATCTCTGGATCTGGTCATGAAAAGCAGAACTAGGCAGCCACACTCAGTGATTACAAGAGAAATCAAAACATGGGGAAAAAAAAAGGATAAAACTTGATTTCTCTTTAGGAAGGAAATTCCTAGCCATACACTGTCACTGTACAGTGGATATTTATGCCATTGCTTGTCACAATTTGACATGAATTATTTGTAGACAGATCAGAGTTCAGACTGGTTGTGGGGTGTGGTGGTGATCTGAAAATTAGCAGTCCCCAGAAGCAGCACAGTATAGCCCATGTAGAGGGTATTAAAAAAGCTATGTGCAGAACCACAGAACAGGCTAGGTTGGAAGGGATAAAACCATCTGGTCTGACCTTTAATTGGAAATAGAGCATAGATGAGATTATCAAATACTCTAGAACATCAGAGAGCTCTTTTTCCCAGAAGATATGCCCCTAGGAAGGCTTTCTTGCAGCTTGTATGGATTTTTGCCTGTCTCCTTATGCTCTATTCCCTTGACTGATACTGGTTTTTGTTCCCTCATTAGAATTTTGACGCTTCACCCTTCAGGCTGTGGACTAATCTACAGCCAGTGAGTGACAAATTTCTTTTCTTGTTCTTCTCTGTTTAGTCATCTGATGAATGTGTTATGCCAGAATTCAAGTGAAACTTACCCAGTACCAGTCTGATCCTAAAGTTCAGGACACAGGGGAAACTGTGTCCTCTAAGGTGATCTCAGGCTCTACAGACTCTCTTCCTTGACGAAATCCTTTACTTCACCTTCTCATCCTTGAAAATCAGACACCCTACCTCAAAATGTAAAAAGATGAAGTTTTAGGTGTGGAAAGGTCAAATATGAAAAATAGTGTAATTTCATTTCAGCCTGGCACTAACAGAATATGAAATTAAAAACAATGTTTTACTTGATAAGGAAGAACTTACTGCATGTAGAGAGGCCCCAGTCCTCAACTATCAAATGTTCTATCTGAAACCACATCATTTAGAACAGGAAACCCAGAAAAATATGTTTCCTCCAGATCATATTGACGTAATGGTGTATATAAGGTAATTAATATTCTGGATTTCAAACTGGCCTAATGGAATCCTCCAAGACAAAATGATATGAGAAAGCAAACAAAACATTTCCTCTCTTTTCCAGAGAAAGATAAATAGGAATAGCTAAGCAAGTCCTGACAAGCTTTAAAATCTGATATGAAGTTCAATTGTATAATACCACCTAAACAGGACGCCAGATTTGTTGAAAGTTGGTTGTTCCACTAAATAAACCTTATTTAGGAGCAAAAAACTAACAGTTGGTGACCAGGAACTTTTTCAATCCAGAGCTAAAATGTGGTGTATCAGACTAAGAAGTTTAAAAAGCCTAACCATTTTCTAGATGTTAGAGCGAGCAAAACAAATCACTTCTTGAAGTGTTTACTGTTTGAGCCATTTAGTTAGGAAACAACTCTCAGAGGCATAAAAACTGCATGAAAATAGCAGAACAGATCTCTGAATGGTGGAGACCGATTGTTTTGGTATTGCATCCAACTTAAGCTCAAAGAGCAAACAGATGTTCTTGAAGTTTATTGCCCTTTGCACTGTCTTTTCCCTAATTTGATTAAGTAGATGGAGAGAAAGAGAGAACGTGATTTCTCTCTCCACGGAGGGCTGGTTATCGATATGCAGCCGGCTGAAGTCAGTGGTTCTTGTGACAAACTGATTAAATTTGCTCTTCTGGTACATCTCCCAGCTTCTGCTAAAAGGTACACTGTCCTCATGGATTTTACATCTGTTCTTTTAATCAAAAGTCTGATGTAAGGCAAGAAGTTAGTGTTTTACCAGCTTCAAGTTCTTGCCTTTTCTCTGACTGCCAAATTAGAAAGGGTGGTGCAGGATGTAAAAAAATACACTGATCTCCACTGGATTTAATGAATACAGTTTTAAAACTAATTTTATACAAATTTATCACTCTATTTATTTTTTTGATATGTGAGTGGAGTTATGTATCCAGTAAGAGATATGCAAACCCCTCAAAAGCTGCCAAAGAATACAAGTTATACAAGCGGGCATGTCACAGGCTGACTTGGTGACTCATGTCTTGGCAGCTGCCCTATAAACAAAGCTACTGAATTGCTTGAATCTGTCAAATCATAAAAACTTCTACGCTGCTCACTTTCAAAGATATGCTGTAAAGAATTACTAGAGAGTGAAAATTTGATCAAAATGCATTAATTACTAATGATTTGAAAAATTAGACTAGGCTTTAGAAATTCAATTAGAGCAGTTATATTTCAGTCTCTGAGTTTTAATCAGATATGAATGCATATTAAATCTAAACCAAAGATTTGGAAATCAAAATGTATTCTCTTAGTAATTTCCTTTTATGCTTTGGGAGTCAGCCAAACAGCAATGCCAGAGCTTCTGATCATCTGAAAAATTTTTGAATATCAGGTAAATATTGAGGATCCTGTAGTCATAGTTGCTTTAAAGATGATTCAAGTCCTGCTTGTATACTCTGGGCACTTTAAATATTCAAAAACTTCTGAAATGCAAGGAGAAAAAAAGTAAAGTAAAGAATTAGAAACCAGTAACTATGACTCTGCAGGCCAGATCTTTCCTCAAATTTATAGTACTAGAGAGACATCCAGGTTCCAAGATAGGGGTAGCCATGCTGCTCATTAGCAGTTTGCCGGTTTCTAGAAGTGTAAAATGTATTTATACCCCACAATTCAAGAGCAAGGAGTGTTAAGCATTAACAGTTGTTGAGGATAACTTTGTTGGGTTGCAAGCCCCCTTTAGAAAATCCCAGCACCGAAAATTTAGAATGATTACTATACTATAATGCTACAGTCTTTATTGGTAGATCTGCCCTAATCTGCACCTGTGACTGTAAAGTCTCATCTTTCTTTCTCTTTTCAATTTTTCTGGAATGCTGGTTTTTTGACTTTCAGAATTGAGGACTCAATTGCCTCTGCCTGGAGGGGAGTGAAAAGTATTTGTGGTCAATTTGCCTAGACATTAACATTTTATTTAGAAATTGAGTGAGAAGTCAGTTTGTGCATATTTTCAACTACTCTTAGTAAATATTCACAGTTTGTCCTATGCTCTGGAGCAGCATTTGCTGTTAGATAGTTTCTAAGTCCATGTTAATTAATTTCTTCTGCATTTTCTCCAGAATTGTGCAGCTCAGAAGCTGTACCCCAATACATACGGAGATGAATTTTAGTTTTCTGGGATAGGCCAAAATGACTCTTAAATAATTTTTTTTCTTGAATATCAAGAAATTAAGGGACACTGGAAGCAAAGAGCTAACAAACTAAGATAGCTAATGCAGTTCACTTTTATCCAGAAGGTGGAGAACAATGCCATGGAGGAGGGAGGTCTTGGAGAGAGGCAGAAAATTCCATCTTGTTTCTTTGGGGGATTCTTGCACAGTTTTCACCTTCCCTGACTACAAGGGCTGTCCAAAATTCTCAGTCATCACAGAAAGACTTGGCAAAGAAGGAAGACTCCATCAGGATCAATTTGCAGTTAATGCAGTGAATGCCTCAGTGCTATATGCTGTGCCATTATTTTTTGTCTAGCACAGACTTGAAGACAGGTTCAGCTGACTTGTAGGCTGGTTCAGGCTCACTGAAGTTGATGACATCTTAGCATTTCCCTGAAGCTTAGAATGCAAATCCTGCTTTAAATACAGATGTTTCCCCAGCATGACAAACGTTTCAGCGCTGAAGTGTCATTTAACTTGAGAACAAAAGTGCTTTGTTATAAATGCAGCACCAAGGCTTGAAATTTACAGAAACGAAACACATGTAGTTTATTTTAAATGATTATGATTGCTTTTCAAGCTGTTGCTAATTGAAGAGGCCAAAACCAATGTCTAATAAGGCTTTAGTCTTCATTTCTGTTACACAGACTCCACAGATCTTTGTTGGCACCCTGGAGAATATTAATTTATGCTACAAATGTGTTTTCAGGGCCAAATGCTTTAAGAAACTCTCGTTGGAAATGAAATTTGAATTTCATTCCAATGTGTAGAGTGAGTACTGAATAGTTTTTTTTCCTTAAGCTGTTTAAATACTTTTTTTCCCAGCAGTGTGGTACAATGCCAAATTGAGTGAAAAATAGTGGCCAATAGGAAACTTACTATCCATACTAATATTTATACAGGCTCTGTGTTGTTCATAGGAATGAACCTTACTCTTTCAGCCACAGAGTTTGCACCATGTACATGTCATAGACAAATATCTGTACTGCAAGATATAGCTATTTATCTCCAGTTCAGCTAAGCGGCATAAGCTTTGTGCTTTATGGAAATACTTTGTTCTATGTTTGTGCTTTTTTCTTGGCTTTTTTTTTTAATGTTTGACATATTAGACATAATGGGGAATGACAAGGAATAAGGAGACTACTCAGGTGATATATTTGATGATTTTTCAAGTAACACGGTCCCAGAGGTTGGCCCAGTGACCATATTTTTGATTTTGGTCACAGTGTAGGACAGCTGTTCTTTTTAAGCAGAGCCCACTGTTGTATTCAGTTCCCAGTTCTGTTCAATAAATGAAATGGCATTGTATGTTCTTTTATGCCTTTTTTGAGTTTTGGGATTATTGTTTCATTTTGTTTGCTGCTTCTGCATGTAAAAATTAGCAATGCTAGCAGCATAAAAAAAAAGAAGGAAAACTCATATGAAAAAATGTAAATTTGCCCTGTCACAAGGGTGGTCTAACTGGTCTTAAATATCTTTTCCAACCTAAATGATTCTACAATTCTAAAGACTCTGTCTTGAAATATTTGGGAAATGTCCCATGTATAACATCACAAACCATCCAGTGACTGTGATTATCTATGATACTATATGAAATAATATGCAAGAAATTATAATAGATAAGAACATATCCATGCCTCAGCAGGTGGCTGTTGAGGGATCCATAATATGTCAAAGGTTATACATCAGCTAATGTATGATTGTTTAAATTAAAGAGCAAATCTAATTTTGGTATATTTCAGGAACTGAGAATAAAAATGAAACTGAAAACTCAATTAGGGTTAAACATTTTCAATATAATGTAACTTCTACAGATTTAACCTTATTTCACGATCTTAAGACATCAAATCTGGGAGATAAAATCACTGTGAAACAATGCTTCCCAGCTTTTGTAGAAGTTGCTATAAAGGACATGCAGAGATGATGAGTATTCCTCTAAAAAAAAAGATTTCTACTGTATGTGTAGATTGTGAGTGCGGAATTGTGATTGTCCTATTGTGATATATGTGAAGATATATGTGTATATATATATATATATATATATACACACACATATATATATACATATCTATATATATATATATATATATAGATAGGTAGATAGATACGTAAAAAAATGCTAACTGCATTTTCCCTGGTCTTGCATTAATATGTACCAAGTACAGTAACTCTCTTAAATCAAAACAACAGCAATAGTTTTGGTGTCAGCTAATTTGTAAGCATTGCTGAGGGCAGTGTATTTAAACAGATTTACAATTGCAGAGAAGGATAAACAACTCCATAAAGGAATGCTGTATCTGTTTGAAGTGAAATAGCCAGAGGGATTTTGTACAAGGAAGCTCTTTGATTTTTGTAAGAACGGTTCCAGAATAAGTAGTAGAGAATTCAATATTCTCTGCCCATCTCTGGGTCTTTCTTGAGAACTGCACTGTTTGTGCATGTATGACATTAACTGCTTGTAGTGTTAATTGCTGAAATAATGCTTCAAGGTCAAATGCTGTACAAGATTCGGAGGCATTAGTAATTTAAAATATGTAAATTTAAATAGCTAGATGAGCTAAAAAACAACTATTTTTTCTGAAGAGTTTTACATTCCTGTATTCCAAAAATCTCTTTATTTCCTCTTCACTTCTGTGGGTTGTTTGCAGCTGTGGGAAAGTGTACTGAAAGTTATCTATGTGTGCTTTTTTTTTTCTGTAAGCAAGCAGAAGTGTGCTTATTCTCATGTCGTACAGTGAAGAGTTCAAAGCTGTCTGACTGAGAGCTTGATTTCTTATTCTTCTTTCTGTCCTTTCTCAAGATCGTGGCTGCTGGGGAAAGATTCCATTGCAAAGAGAAAAAAATCTGCTGAGATATCTTGAGCCACTTCTTTGATGTGGAGCATCATGTGAACTAATAATCTGGCTTTACAATTTCTCTGAAATCAGTGAAATGAACAATGTCTTAAGTGAATATGTTCTTGGAGGTTGCTGAAGAAGCACAGCTGTTTTGGTGTAGCTGCAGTGTGGTTCACTTCTGAAATGCTCTTGTTTAAGGTAGTCCAATGCAAAGAAGAGAATGCAATGAGGAGAAGGAATTGGCAGAATCAGGGTGACAAATAAGAGGTTAGGTAGATCTTTTGTGTTCTGCTTGGATGTCACTACCATAAATCTCTGCTTGATGAGGCTAAATCTAGAGCCTTCAGCCATTCAGAATTCCAGGACCAGACGTCAGGCTCGTCACTAGATGATCATCCTCTCCTGTGCAGCCTCTCTTCTGTGCGAAAGGAGGAGGAATAGAACCCTCTGATCAAAGTGAAAGCTAAAAAAGTGCAATTCTTGTAGCAAGAAATTAATTCCACCTCTGCAGTAGTAATAATCTCTGTAAAGTTTGCCCAGCAGATACCAGCAGTGAATTAATACAGAACTGGTGAAAAATAAAAGGACCTGAATATATAACTGTTTCAAATACTTCATTGCTGAATGATGGCTTGAAATAGTTCAATTTTTTATCATTATGATTAATTTTTACTGTGAAGATCCTGATTTTATCCTCTAAACCCCTGAGAGAATGTCTGTTAGACTGTCTTTATACAAATCAGAAAACATCCAAATTTAAAATTGGGCCACAGTGCATGGCCTTTCACTTAAACAGTGGGGTTTAAGTTGCTTATTTTAAAGATGTTCCAGGTTTAGCATCTTTGCACCTTATTTTACCTCATCTGATCTCTTCCTATTTACCTTCCCTATCAGAGTAAGAGCATTATGCTTGTTTACTGCTCCTTTCTGTTTTAATTTTAAATGTGACCTGACATTAAGCTGTTCCTTTATGTACTGGAGGGAAAAAATAAAATCAAAGTCATATGGTATTATCTTTCACTTTCATTGCACCATCTGGATTCCTGGAGCTGGAGCTGAAAACTGTCAGCATCTCTTGATGCAAAGCAAATAGACTTAGCTAAAAGGGAAGTTCAAGCTGGAGAATCATCCTGTCAAAAGTTCAGAGCAGTTCAACACTGGAGGAAGGAAATCATCATCTGCCAGAAGAGGTCATAGCTTTAGGTACCTAATGCTTTCCTTTAAAGATTAGTCTCATATTCACGATTTCTGTGGAAATCAGGTTTTGGTTCTATTGAAATTTATTTTTGGTCTACTGTTTGCAAAGCTTGTGTTCCAGACAAGAGGAAAAGGTCTAGTCTTTCATATCTGGACTTCCTTAATTTCAGAAAATTACAAGAAGGAGATTTTACTCCATGGTTCACGTCGTCAATAACAAAATCGAAAGCCATATGATTTTATGGCACTCATAATACAAGTTAATTCTAGGTCATTCTGAACTCTACAGAATGCAATGAACAATCCACATAATTATGTAGATTATATACTTCTTAAATGCCTTGAATTACGGCATTAAATAATCAAAATAAACTAACACTGTCATGTAACAAAGCATTTGAAATGCCTTGTGATTTTGGCTTTTCTGAAGAATCATAAGCATTAAAAAAAAGATGGAGTTCAGTAGTAATATTTATTCTTTACCCCTAAGAAAAATCCTACTTGAAACTCTAAGGACACACTGAAATATAAACTTGTGTCACATGGGGTTGAGTGTTCATTCCAAATTGTGATAATTATATCAGTCTAGAATATTACTTGTTATTTTATGTTCTTGGCAATTAGTGTATCTCATTTAAAATATTTATTTTTCCTTTTGGCTGAGTTTCTCTATAACACTGGAACAGTTGTCTTAAAAATGATTGTCTCTTGGGCAAAATAAATTAAGTCTTGGAATTATGTCAAGACTTTTAAATGAAGATGAAGTTTCAAAACAGTCTTTGTGCAAAAAATGAAACTCACTTTCCCCCTTCAACTCATCTTTCTACCTACTGCTTCTCTGGTGTTTTTCTCTTTACATCAAACATATGCTCTCTTTCTTTCTGACTGGAAGTCTTCCAAGGTTTGGGGGGAAGTCCTACAGGAAACCCTTCCAAAACATATGTAGAACTTGTTCTTCCTGTGCAGATAAAATCCCCAGATGTTTTTAAATTCAAACTATCTGAAACTGGAAAGCTGTAATTGGTTTGGGGCACTTTTTAATTAAAACACAGAATTATGATGGTTATTTTTCACATTATGATTTGCATCAAGGATTTTGCTTCACTGTACATATTTCTTCCAGCAGGTTCCAGATTTATCTTAGTTTAAATGTTTATTTGATTGTGAGGCTTCCTTATCAGATTATCAGAAGGAAATCAGTGCAGTATATGCATTTCAGGAAGTTTTTTGTATGGTTTTGATTTGAAAACATCTGTCTTTTGAGTTACAAAATTAATCTCAAAGAAACGACCTGTACATGTAAGATACAATTTAAATTCTTTCCCAGATATAGGCTTAGATTTTTCTGGTGTCCTGAAGTCTAATTGCATGCTTTATGAATCTAACTTTTTCTTGTGTGACTATTGATATACCACATAAATGGAATCTTAGAATTATGCCGATTAATAGATTATAATTTTATAGAAGTGCAATATCACAAGTTACTTGAGCAATAATTAAAATCATTAGCTATAATTAACTTCACATTTCTTTTTGGTTTTCTTCCCTCAGGGAGCCTACATTGGACTCCTGGCCTTTTATTACTAGCATTATTAAATTATTTGTTCTTTGATTGATTCCCTGGGAAGTCAACCCACCCTGTTAAGCAGAAATTTCTTTGGGGATAGCAAGGAGCAGAGAGCATCAAAAGCAACCAAGCCAGCAAAGTACTGTCCATGAGATTCCTACCATTATTTGAAGCATGCTGCTAAGAGAAGCTGCTGAGTTACTGTCCTAGTGTGGAGTTTGGTGGTTTCATGTATTGCCTGTACAATTGTTATTATTAAATAATGATAATAATTATTTCCATAGTCTCTAGACTAAGTTGAAATCCTGCTTAACAAGGAGACACACAGGGGTAGATGATTATCAGCTTTAGGACCTAACTAACACTTGCTGACTTCAAGTTTTCATCACATTTTTTACACTATCCTGCCACATTTTGGGAAGTGCTCTGGTTTTATTGGGACAAACATAGAAATGAATACTAGCAAATCAGAGGGTAATTTTTAATCCAGAGGCATCTACAGATGCTGTCAGGGATGCCAAAGGTGTGGCTAGAATCCTGTGTGCATTCAAAAAGGGCTTTAAAAATAATGTTAACATATCCAAAAATGCAGGCACTGGGAGAAGGATGAGTAATTCAAAGTATGTGTTTCCTTTTCTTCTCCCTGAACAGACTTTTTATTCCCTGACTTCCACAGAAGGTAAGTACTACTGTTTCCACTCTCCCAGTAACAAAAATCAGTGGAATTAAAGTCAGTACTCCTAAGAAGGGTAAATATTAACTTTCCATCTTTTCCAGGAGCTATTAAATCTTATGCTATGAGTCTTATTAAATTACTGTGCAAAATATTATTTTTGTTAGGCATGTAACCCATGAAGTATGAAGTTTTTTTGCATAAATATATCTGAGGATTACCCTGGATTCAGAAGGTCCGGTACTGCTCAGGAGGTAGGAAGCTCAATTTTTATTTTCATTGCTACTATATGACATGCTATGTCTGAGAATATGTACTGTGAAATCAAAAGGCACATGTATAAAACATGACAAAAACCAGATTATTCAGGATTGAAATGAGATTATACTCAATGAAGGCAAGAAATTAAAGGTTTAGAAAATAAGATTTAATAGGCAAGCAAACATTTCAATCAATGCCAAAATATTCCTCTTTGTATATACAGAGTGAGAAAATTCACATATATATATATATATATCTATAAAAGAAAATAAAAATATTTCTGAAATATTTTATAAATATCTAAAATCAAAGAAGTTTAAAATCTGTACTTCCTTTTATGATATACAACGAATTAAGTTGCACATATTTAACATTTCATAAGAGAAAGTTAATTCTTAGCTCCCTATGGGTACATTTGTGATTTGGATTCCTGAACTGAATTCCTGTTCTGAAGAATTCAAGATGCAAATAAGTAGGCACGACAGTGAAAATAATAACAAAGTAAGTCAGATCAACTAAACTATGCTTGGAGTATGTAGATCAGAACAACCAGAATGAAAAAGAAGAGGCCCCTACTACTAAAAAATAATTTAAAAAACCCCTCAGAGCAGTATGTTTATTCTACTAAATAAATACTGTTAATAGTGCTTACAGAATCAGAATAGTGTGGTAACATCTTCCCACAACAGATTTTCTCATCTATCTCTTTGTTATTAGGATGCAAATGTTTGAACACTGTCACTGATCTAGAAACAACACCAATCTTTTTTCCCCTGAAATTACTCTTTTAAAAAAATTTTCTATTTAAGAAAAGCCAAAAGCAATTAGCCCAAAACAATTATTCATCTCTTTGATGATGTAAAAGGTGTTTGGCCATATTGGTGAAAATGAATTCCTTGGGATGCTGTAATCTTCATAACTTCTCCATTTAGAGTATCATCTTCAATTATTGTTATCAATCCTTCAGCAATTATTGATGGGCTGAAAAAAAAAAAGTTATTTCACAGTTATGATATAATAGAACATGTAAATCTCAATGTAAATCTATATATCTGAAAGTTAAAAAATTGGTATTTGAACAAATTTATTTTGAGGAATAGCAGAGGTGGTATGAGTGTTTCAGGAGAGATATGTATTCTCCTCAATCAGGACATACATCTAAAGTGGCTACTTTACAAATCATCATTTGTTTGCTCTAGTTTCTGATAAATGCCTGTGGACATCCATCTGCCACTGGGCTTCCTATCAAACTTTTCTCTGTCAGGGAAATGGACAGAAGTAATCCTCACACAATCCTCTGCAGCTCTTTGCTGTTGATTTATCCTGCTTCTGTAGCAGAGCTGACATAAAAATTAGCATAAAGGTTAATTTCACATGCAGTTTGCTGTGATCAATAGGTGCAAAATATTTTACATAAAGAAAATTATGGGTGAAACAACACAGTCATACAATTTCCTTTGTGCAGAAGCATCTTGCAAGCTAATTGTAAGAAGCTAAGAAAGTGTTAAAAAATATGACTATGCTTGCCATGTTCTCACAGTCTGTCCAAGCTGTCTGCTTTTGGCCTTTGCTGGCAAGACTGCAATGGGCCAGGTAACTCTTTGATCTGATCCATTGTGGCTGCTGTTGTGCTCTGAATCAGTTTTGTCAGTTCATGGTCTGATTTCTGTCTTGGTTCACTTGACAATTTTGTGAAAATTCTGTGCAAATTATATACCCCATATCTCACAACAAGTTTGATTAAACAAATTCATGAGGGAACACCAAAGGCTATTAAAAACTAAAAGAATGATATTAAAATTGCTAATTTGATTTGGACTTTTCTGGGAAATGGGAATGCATAAAGGGATATATCACTGTGCAAATGGTGCTCTTAAAATAGGCTTAGATCTCTGCCATTTTTTTTTCTTTCTATACAGATAACCCATTTGATAGTCTTTTATCTGAGGCAGTATTTCCATTTTGTTTAATTTTGCTGAAAGTGTGTCCTTGTTCTTCATCAACGAAGTGCAAAACCCCCATTGTATCTGACTTGACTTACTCCATCACGCCATAGAACTGCATCATATTTTTTATCTCATCCTTGTATGAATAGTATTGTCCCATATTCTCTTCTTTATCTATTGACTGAAGAATTGGTGTGTTGACAAATCCTGGACAAATTGTGTTCAGTCTCACACCGTAGTTTTCCATGTTAGCAGCTAACTAGAAAAGAGAAAGAGGTAGCAGGCATTTGTCATCAACATTTTCAGGCAGTATTGTGTAAGCAAATTTTCAAAGAATGAGATTTACCACAAAGTACTTTTCAGCCGTGCTAGGTAAGGAGATTGTGTTACTACTGATTGTTTTAACAACTAAGTTTGAAGCACATTTTCTCTAGTAATCATACTAGATTACTGGGAAAAAAATGCATTTCTTTTGTCAGGAGAATAATTTTATGAGAAATCAGAACTCTTCCCATGAAGCTGTTTTTTTTCCTAATACTTTTTGTTCTTAGTGCTCTTTAGCATGTCATTGACAATGTTCTAGGGTGATGATATAACTCTTCTGAGCAAAAACAAGAAAGGTTTTCCCAAATGTATGCTCTGGATCTTATAGGAGCTTTTTTATTAAAAAGAAACTCTGAAAGAAATAAAATAATCTTTAAGATACTGTATTAAGATACCTTCCTCACATCAAAAGAAATACAGTATGTTCTCTATCCCTACAATGGTAATGCTAAACCTTTCTACTTGCTCTGTTGTCCCTGCCAAGGTATGAATCTATCACTGAGCATCTCCACTGGAAAGTCCCTGTGAACTGATATTTTTCAGGAAGCAGCTCAGGAACACGATGCAAGAAAGAAGCACAAGTTGTTCTGGGAGAGGTAGGACCCCTTGTTTGTGGTTCTGCCAAAGTGTGCATGTAGCAAAGAAGTCTGATCAACATCCAGGTAGGAGTTGAATGAACTGGATGAGCTGGATGATCTGGATGAGCTTTCTTAGCAGTAGCACAGAACTGATAAATTAGACATGATATATCCAAGAATAACCATAACTGTTAATCACTGTGTTCTATTTCTTTTAACATTTAATGGACTCCTTTCAGGTATAATCTAAGTCACATGTCATTTTCATAGCAGGGTAGCCTGCTCTTTTGGGGAGACAAGAAACTGAAGCCCTAGGTGTAAGGCATCAGACCTGCCCAACATCAGCCTTTCCTGGTAAATACTATAGTTCACTATGTTTATTCTTTTTTCCCTCAGCATTCTCATGTTCCTTAAAGACAGCATTTCCTCTAATTTACTTTTGAGCTTAGATGTGACATTTATATTTCTAATCAGAAAACAAAAATGGGAAACTAGGTTTCATGTTCTTGATTTGTTAATATATTATATGCAACACTTATCCAGACTATTCTCTTTATGTTAATCTGAAAAAGGAGCTATTTATGTGGGGATGGGTGCATAAAATAGATGGATAAAGTGTAATTGATGTAATTAAATTGATAGTGCAATTTCAGGTGTTTAATTCTGAAAATAAGACTGGAAGTCTTATGTGAGCAGATTATCTTTAACATTAATCTATTAAAGGGTAAATGTATTTTCTCCCTCCAAGTTGCTTTATTACACTGCTTGTTCAATCTAACTTACACTGCTTGTTCAATCTAACTAGAAAGTTTTGGAGTTAGAGGCTGAAACTTATAATATGGTCATCTTACATGCCCCACCCTGAATGTGTCATTTTTCATTTTCAGAGTATTGAGAGTCAGTAAGAATAAATAATGATGTGTTCAAGTAACATTTTTACACTTCAGTGACTATTTATCATAAAAAAAGTCATTGACCTGACTTAGAAACAAGGAAACCGAAATGACTGGGACAGGGCTCTGAAAAAATATTTTTAAAACTTGGATCAGAATTTTGCTTTTGGACTCCTCTCACTGTCCTTAAATTACTCTGCAACACCTTTCTTCCATGTTCTCCAAACCTCAAGCTGGTCATAAACACACAGATGCCATACTTAGTCCATCTTTGGATTCCCTTTGTGAAAGGAGGGAACCTCCACTGCTTCACACACTTTGTTTTCTTTCCTAAAATTAATTCCAGTTGTATGGCTATAGAGGAGGAACATGAAAAATGTAAGCATGTTCCCCAGGAGCTGCTGACACCCTTTTGGGAAATGCATACTTACTGCTAAGGACCGTGTGAATCCAATGACACCGTGCTTTGTAGCACAGTACACAGGCTGGAAGGCAGCAGGCATGAGTCCTTTAAAATAAAAAGGTAGCTGAATGAAGATGTGGCATATTCCTATTTTATTATTATCTTAAACACATGTATAGGTCTACAGTGTAAAAAACATATGTCAGAGATGCAATAAAATGGATTAGCAGGCATTTGTAAATTATATTCCATAATCTGGGATAGGCTAAGAAAAAAATAGATGAATAAAACCGTGCAGGCAAGAAAAGAGTAATAAAGAATCATAACTTTTAAAAGGAAAAGTTGCATCCATGAACTATGACTTAAAATATAAGACACAATCTGGAAGAAAACACTTAAGAATGAGATTTTTGAAGCATCTATGAATCAAGTATTTAAAGTATTCAAAGTATACTGAGGAGCAAAGTCTTTTAGGTGGGCTTTGATATATAACGTGTGAACAGGATACCTGCAGTCATTCACAGTGTGTTCAAGGAGGAAGTGTGGCAATAGGAGAAGCAAAATAAAAATTTTATGCTAATACTGTAAACCTTTATGGTCTGAGTGGGAGAGCAAAACATTTTTATTTGTTGTAGAGAAAGAAAAGAGAACAGAGGTTTTGGAAGAAAACTAAGAATTCTGGTAAGACTGAGTAGATGGCAAGAAGCTAGTCAAGAAGAAATGACAGACCATGAGCACATATTCATTTCTGCCTATTATGCCAGTAATCTCTAATACACAATGAAAGCTGAACTGGACCAAATAGATGCTGTGGTTCCACCTAAAAATTAGGCTCTTATGAATAGCAAACTTCAGCCTGTCTGAAAGCCAGAGGATAAAATGTTTTCCTGAATGTGGTATTGTAAAACAGGATAGTAATTTTAATGCCTTAATGTCTGATTCTAATGGAAATAATCCAAATTAATTTTTTTTTTCTTTCATACTTCAGATCTTAAGGTGATACTTTCAAGAAGGGGTGTGACTTACCTCAGTGGAGATGAAGAATTCACTCTCTAGCTCTGAGTATGGATTTGGCAGAAAAATTACATGTGCCAGACTTGCATGGGCTCTTAACGCTGGGATCTGTTTTGTCTGACGGAAAGAACTTTATAAGACAGCCCAAAGCTCTAATTACCAACCTGACAGCTTTAAGGTTTTATCTTGATTTAAATGCTACCTTGATGATCCTGTGAAAGCAGCACAGTTCAATACTGGGAAATGAAGAACTTAACCTATTGTCTGGTTGTTCCTTAGCTTGGACTAATGTGTTATGCTTCTGCTTAGGAACTCACTTTATGAAATGGCTTTTGTACTGTCTCCTGTGGGTTGTGATCACAAAAAATGCTTAATATTCTTCCGTTTGTTGACTTTCGATGAACCATTCCTCAGATTATTGGAAACATTGGAATATTGGCACATTAGAAATAATAAAATACTTTTTTTGAAAAAAACCCCAAATCCCAAGTACTTTTACGTGCTTCAAATAAAGGAAATTCTAATCAGACTGCAGCAAACAGAAATAAAACAGACAAAGTCTACTGGGAAACACAGAGGAAGAATTTAGAAGTAATTTTATTTTTATTTTTTAACCACTGTAAGAAAGATTACCTTTTACTTGAGAGGGAAGAGAAACAAAGTCAAGAAATAAACAAAGGAAGGGAACAGCTCACAATAATGAGGTGGAATAAGGTTCAAAGACTTTATTAAATGCCAAAGACAGCAGGAATAACTAGGCAGGAAGAGAGGAACTAGTAGCATTTTTGGGGTTCTCTCCTAATTGAAATTAATATCTTTGCTGAAGTGGAGAACCAAGAAAAAAAACCTCACTTTTGGATAAAGCATCTAAGATAGTTTTAACATTCCTCACATAAAACAATAACAGTCCTGTGTCGCTTTTGTTTCTGAGTTCAGTACTCAGAACCCCAGTAAGGGCTTTCCAGCTCTGAGCCACTTCCCCATCCCAGGAAGAGCTGGGCCTCTCTTGGTGGTGTGTCCCAGGAACCCTCCTAAAGTATTTTATGATGAGCCACTGTGTCACACTGAGTCTGCTCTGCCCACATATTTATTCAACCAGTGAGCAGAGATGAGTTCCTAACATATTAGGGCATTCATTTGTTAGAAAATCTGGATTCTATTTGCTGCTGCCATGAATATTTAATTATCTCATGCACAGCAGAATGGCAGTGAAACAGACTAGAGACAATTATGCACAAAATAATGGGGAGAAGAAGAGGAGGGTGTTCAAATGGATGGTGATGGGTCAGTGTACTTCTGGAAAGTCATACATTTGGGTTTTAATCTCTCCTAGATGGGGAGGAGAGGGGTGCTGCTATGGCTAGATTTTTCTCTCTCTAGATGTTGCTGCATGGTGAATTGAAAATGACTTTGTGATGACTCAAGATGCTCTTTGGTTTAACAAAACAAGTTCAAGCAGACCAAGAATAATCCTATGCTCCAATGCTAACTGCTCTGTTCTATTTTTCTCAGCTGCTGGCAGACTGAGAGAGACAGTTCTTGCCCTTGCTTATATTCTACTTTCCTTTTAGGTGTCAAGATCACTCTACCATTGAAGATATGGTGTCAGGTGTCTCAGTACAACTCCTTATTTGTCATGATCAAGTTTCAAAAACCACATCCTGAGAAATTAATACTGGAGGTGCAGAATTCTATCAATAAGCTTGATTTGCAGCAGTAGGCTTTGCTGAAACCAGTGTTTCCTTTCATTCCACTTTGATGAAATGAAAGAACTTTGATAAAAACAGAATTAAGCATCTTTCCCCTGTTATGCTCTCCCATTGAACATGTTGCCCTCAGAGATTTGAGTAAGTTTCTTCCTTTGAATAAGATTTATTAGCCTTTTTAGTTCTAAGCTGGACTTTGGACTTTCTGGTTTCCTCCCTGCATGCCCCCATGCTATCATAATAGTCTTCCTGAGTGCCAAAACAAAGGTGCAACAGAAATCCTAGCAAAAAATTCTAAGCTGTGCCATTCTATGATTTTTTTTTTTTTGATAGTGAAGTCTGAAGGGAATAGCTTCTAATTCTTGTTAACATCATTCTGGCAGATTCTGCTGAGCATTTTACTTTTCAAAAAAGGGAGGGACCAGAAGCTCTGTCATGATGCTGAAGGCCTCAGTTGTACAGCCACTGACATTTCTGCTCCTATGTATCCCTGTGACAGAGTCCTTGCTTGGTGTTGTAACCATTTCTTGTCATACATAGAGGATCTGGTCCTAAAAAAGCTTGTTTGCTGTGACGGGTACTTTAAGTATTTCCTGCTGCTGAAGCTTTCAAGAAAGGGAAGGCAAAGCACCTGTTTGAGGAAACTGAATGTTTGAAGTTGAGTGCAATCCAATTGATATGGCTGTGCAGCAATGAGGTATCCAGATTCACTACACATTGAACAGCCTCTCACAAAAGTAGCATGATGCTACGCTAAAAAATTGTAACATTTTTTAAGCCCTCTGTAAATCTCTGACTTTTTTTTTTGTCTGCTAAAATACAGACAGATACAAATTCATTTTCACAGAAAACCTTCTTCAGAATACAAAAGACATCAAAACAAAAGTGTGTGCCATACTTGAATTCCTTTTACCCTTTCGCAAAAAGGGTACAGGTACCAGCCACCACAAGGTAAAAGACCATGTTAAGTTTAATAACTTAAACAGCCTCTTGAGTTAAATTTAGTTTTTTTATGCTTTCTCTGCTGCTTTTAACTATTCCATTAAATGCAATTAAAGTGTGGCTTACTACAGAAGAAATTTTAGAACATTTTATTACTTGAATTTGAAATTAGGTCTATTCCAATTCAATGATGCAAAAACCTTCAATCATTGAAATTGTTTTTTATGGAGCCAAATTTGAAGTAAAACACATTTCTCATTATCTCAGTTTAGCAGAATTACTTCTGAATTACTTCTTGATACAAATGCACAAATCTAATAAAATTAAATTTTGTAGCTTTGAGACATAGTTGAGTGCCTGCTGCATGTGATCACATATTTCTGTCCCTCTTTTAAGTCCTGTCTGGGGTCAAGACTAAAGAAAGGAAGACTCATTACTGGATAGACAGGCTTTGGCTTTGATCCAGCTGAATTAAAACTTTTAAGCATCCACTTCATAGAAATAATATTGGTAGTACCATGGGTGTTTGATTCTGTCCCTAGTCCAAATCACTGGCAAAATTCTCATGGTGATATAATGATTAATATTAATGTAGATAATTAATGTGCAAAGGAACATTATTGAATTTCACATAAGCACCATGTACAACTCTTCTTGTTGTTCAAAAAGATATAGGAAGATTTGCTGTCTGTATCTTACAGAGAACTTGGACAGTGGGGATCAAAACTGCTCAGT
Source organism: Zonotrichia leucophrys gambelii (assembly GCF_028769735.1). Classification (NCBI taxonomy): domain Eukaryota; kingdom Metazoa; phylum Chordata; class Aves; order Passeriformes; family Passerellidae; genus Zonotrichia; species Zonotrichia leucophrys. Next base: position 17,371,689 of record NC_088173.1, on the reverse strand, counting down.
TTAATGATCAACAGAAGCTAGCTCTGAGAAAACACTTGAAGGGGATGTTAAGCAAGCCAATGGAAGTTTGTCTTTCATGTATGGAATAAACTGCAGGACTTAAACCTTCATACTGAAAAGGAGAGTTACAATCACAAAGCACAAACAGTAATAAGTAAATAAGCAATAAAAATTAGTATATGTTAGCTTTTAAAGTGTGTTTTTCCTTGCGACCTTGGAAACAATTGTTAAACACAAGCCATGTAAAACCAAACAAAGCAGAGAAAGTGTTGTTTGTCTTAACAAAGAGAACAGCCAAGTGTTTAGGTCTTAAACCCAAAGTAATTTTGTGTTCATTTGAGACCAGTTAGAAAAGGAATCAAATCACTTGCTAGCCCTACCCTTTCTTAAGCACTGCTTTGGGCATTGGTGTCTCTGTGAACATGTTTAATATTTTACTTGCACTGCAACAGCAGTTTCCTTCAGGTTAATTTGGACCCAATACAATGTCCATTTCAGCCTATAGAGATAAACTTACTGGTATCACTAGGCAATGTGTCAGGCAGTGTGAAAAATGCTGACTTAAAGGTCTTTTAATAAGAGCCCCTCACCCTCTGGACATACGTTCATGTGTTAAGTCAGATCCTCAAGATCCATATGCATTATGTCAGTAGGGTGAACTGGACTTTTTATCACAAAAGCTAAGGTCTACAGGAGAACTTAAACTACTCAGAACATCCACACCTGTGCACAATCAGATCACTATAGCTGGTGCTATCTTAACTGGCTTTTCATTGGTAAAACACATAGGAAATATCCTGGAATGAAATGGCTACAATTTGGTAATCCGCATAGACACAAAAAACCCCTCTGACAATCTGAGTGTCAGACAGCACAGGTATTATTTTTCACAGGCAGTCTGACAGTAGAAAGAGAGAGCAACTTCTCCAAACAAAAAAAGAGAGAATGCAAGTACTACCTCACAAAATTTTTGAGGAGGGTTGTCAAGTGACTTCATTCTCCATGTACAGTTTCCCCTTCAGCTGTTCTTTTTTGCTGGGAGCCCAGTCATTGAAACATTGAGTATATCTACAGGAAATGGTGCAGGATTCTGCCTCACAATAGGACAGCATTTACAGAACCAACTGATGTAGGGTCCATAGAACTCTATTTTTATACCAATAAATTGAAATACAGTTATAGAATAGGTAAGTAGTGAGCAAAGAAAGTGCTTGTTTAAGCTTGGTGAAATATGAGTGTTAATTTTATGACTTTTCAAGTACAGGTAGATCACAGCTGAAAGGACTTGGAACACAGAGTGGGTGTGTGAAAACTTTAATAAACTAGGTACAGTCTAGCCTTAGAGGTTCCTACATTTGTGTTCCTCTGGAGCTGAATGGAGGAATTTACATCAGGCTCAAGGTTTTAAATGCAAGACTGACAGTTTAGGAAAATTACTGATTTTTTTTCTGTTGAATTGGGTTTAAAAAAAGCAAATGGAATTTGTGGTTGTTTGATATTCCTGCTATTGCTACAATGAAAACCAGTTCAAAATATTTCTAAACAGAAAAGGGCCATAAAAAGAAGAAAAAGTAAGACTGATCAGTATGATTCATTTACTTAAGAAGAAAAGAGCAGAAATTTTTTATGCAGAAAATTTTCTCACCTGCCAAGGATGACATATTAATGATCACTCCTCCATCACCTCCATTTCCTTTTTTCATGTATTCTATGCCAAGGTAGGTTCCTCTGATCACAGATGTCTGGTATAAAGATGAAGGAATTATTGAAGATACTCAAAGATTATTTGAAACTATTCAAAATATTTTACTGAATTATTGATGTTATTCAAAATATCTATTGTGCTTCTACAAACTGGAAAATATCTATTGTGCTTCTACAAACTTGCTTTTATTGTGGTGCTTAGAACCTGTATTGCTTTACCAGTGACCTTACTTACACTTTGAAGTTTTTAAAGTATAAATAAGAGACACAGAGACACTCCACAGTATTGCAACTCAATAACTTCAGCAGCACAATTTCAATAGATAGAAGTAATAGCAGTTTACTTATTTCTCTCAATAAGATGTAAATAAACAAAGTCAAAATATTGAAATGTGAAATAGGAGCTGTGAAGGAAATGAAACAAAGAGTAAGTAAATAATTTAACGAAGAAACACATACCTTAACTAAAAATATAAGTGGCAGATGAACTGATCTAAATCCCATTGTTTTTGTTGAGATAGCCTGTTCTATATTATTAAAAAATGCACTGACTGTATCAGAAGATAACACTAACACTCTAAACTACATTAGGCTCAAGTCAAAAGAAATTCACACTTTTTAGGATAAAGTACCATGATATAGTTCTGGTCCCAAGATATTAAAAATGTGTATTGTTTTCTGACTAAAGTTAAAGGAGTTTCACCATTCCTCTCACATGAAAGCCCACACAGGCAAATACAGCGAAGGTAAAAAGGGTATGCTAAGAGAAGTGAGACGTTGTTAGCGTAATCTTAGCTGTGATTTTTACAAACATTTATTTTTTTTAAAAACAGAACTTCAAGGAAAAAATTTTCCGAGACCTGAATGTATCATTTTGATTCCTTAAAATCTGTTTTTGAACCCTACTGCAGTCAGAAATTCTGCTGAGATTCCTCTCACTGAGCTTCAGACTTTTAAACTGAGACGTCCAAAGACACACCAAGCCTTGGGTCACCAGCCTGCTGGGGAAATCATGAGAGGGTTTCTCCCAGAAAGTCACTTTACCTGAGAGTGAAATGAATAGTAAGAAAAAGGCAGGAGACATGGTTCCTGGTGGAAAACAATAACTTTAGAGAAATGTAAATTTCTCTAAATTTACTGCATTAGTGATGAGTTCCGCAACTATTTACCAAATTTCTCCTTAAAATGGACAAATACACTGAGACACACTTTTAGTCTTTTGGAAATATCATTTCAGCTTTTAAATGAGAACTTCATTTGTAATTTATGATTGTTTAGTGCTATTTATTGACCCAAATAAATTAAGGTGTCCAAAAGGTGAAGTGTGCATGATTATTTAAATATTTTTGACCAGAGAAGGTCTGCAGAATATTGGAGACAGAAATTTCCCTTAAGAAAACTAGAGTAAAGAATCTGTATTTGGCTAAAACCTAAGAGATAGTGACTGGAAAAACTGGGGGGAAGAAAGAGAAAAGCTTTTAAAATCAGAATGTTAACTATTTTTCTGTCACTATCTAAATTCCCAAAGCAAAATTGGAATTATCTGGAGATTATATTTCATTTTCATTAGCTGATATTTTTAGACACGAATGTTACAAAATATAAAGTAGTACTTCTAATTCATTTTCAGTTATCCTTCATGCTTTTCTGGTTTTAATAGGAATCAGATTTGGAAGAGTGCATGTCCTACTTTATTAATATCACTGGTTTATTTTTTAATTAACATGAGGCTGACCATTGACAGAGTTACAACAACTTGAGACCTCATTACCAAGTTTGCTTTGGAATCTTGATAATTAATCATTTTTTGTCATTTTCTATAGTTTCAGCGCTTAATGAGATATTTTTCTATAATATATTTTCAGAATATCTGTTTCCTGGAATAGTGTAAAACTTCACAAAATATGAATATTTCAAAATTCTGAAATAATAGTTTAAATTTTTCTTAAAGAAAAAAATCCTTTTTTTTTTCCTGGAAAGTCTTGTTTAAGCAATCATTTTTAAAGAATTATTTTGATTAATTTAAAAAGGATGCTGTTGAATAAATTCTTTAACAGAAATTTTCCAAAGAATTGTCTTCAATACCTTGTTGCATACCAGATTAAATCAGATTTCTTTTACACGTCCTGGAAAGTAAGAGAGTCCTTATAAAGGTTGACCTAGTGCTGTTTAATTGTCACATATAAATTTGATTTATTTAAACCAAGATTGTTAATGTACAGTAGTGTTGCTATAAGATATACTTATTCTGAACATAAACTTATTGGCACCTCAACCAAAATTAGATTTGGAATTAAGAGTGGAGTGTGTTTTTTCTAATATATATATATATATATATATATATGTATGTATGAGAGGCTGTACAGAAGATATTTGAGGAAGAAAGGGGTTAATGATGTCTTTGGAGTGCAGGTGCAGGTCCTGTCATGCCCTGGAGCAGTGGCTCAGCCTGCTGAGCAGAAAAGGAGAATTCCACTTAAGATGATTAGAGAAAATAAATCAGTTGAAGAATGAAGTAGCTTGGGGCTCCTTGAAGGCTTTTCAATTCCTTCTAATTCAGAGATAATAGAGCTAGATGAGTCCTTGGCCAAACCACAATCATAAACCAAGAGAAAAGTGGGTAGCTTGGCTATCCACAGCTTGGCTATACTGTACTTTTCTTTTTCTCCCTCTGGAATCCATTAAGTTAGTACTTCTTCACAAGGCTGGAGGCATGTTCTCCTTTACACAAAGGCATTGTGAGAGGTGGTCTTCAAGTGAAATGCAGACTTCCACCTGGATATTGCCCCTTTCACCAGCTATAGCCTTGTACTCCTTACCTGTGATCCTTGCAAAAACCTCACTGAGTGTAGCTGATCTTGGGTCAAATGACTATTTATGATGTTTGGGCTGATAAAATACAGAATTATTTTGCAGGTAAACTCTGAAGCACGTACCCAGCATGAGAAGAACCTGCCAGCACTCTCAGCAGATGGCACTTTTATTGTGTGATGGATTTCCCATTCCCTTGAAAGAATCTACCTCTGTCCAATCCTCTCAAAATTTATGTTTTCTGAATGCAGTTTTATGGTTTCAGGTTATGATGAAAATATCTGTCATTTCCTTTCAATTAAATGAAAGAAACTAAAAATATTTTCAGACTGCAGTTCCCCAATCATACGTTTAAGCCTAATAATTCAATCACAGGTACTTAACCAATAATAATTTATATATTATCTATTAAATAAAAATTCTGGGAAAGTTAAATTTAAAATTACCTAATAAAAAAACTGTCTGACCCAGCTTAAGAGGAAAATATGCTGAGAGACTTTGTACAAGAAGGCATTTTAGAGCTAAATATTTATGATTCCTTTGCTTACAACTGCATTTAACTCAAGGGATATTTTTCATAAATATGTCAAGAACAAAGAGTATCAAAGCAGTCAGCTTTGTAACTAAATATAAGTAAATCAAAAATTGATACAGCTGACTCTTAATTATTTTTCTTTTTTTTTTTTTTTTTAAATCCTGGCTATGGAAAACTAGTATCCTTGAAGTCAGAAAATAATCTAAATTACTGTTCTTCTAGATGTTGAAAAGCATATCTCAGCAACACTGCTGTTTATTCTCTTACCAAAATACAGTGTTTTACTACAGCGCATCATGAGGACAGGCCATTAAGGTGGGCTGGAGGTCTGAGCATGCTCTCAAGGGAGGCAATTTTACTCTTCAACTGCCAGCAGAAAATTTAGGATTCTTTTAAATAAAGTCAAAGTGGCGAGTGTGGGAATATGTAATAGCATTATGTTACATAAATTACAGATTTAAATTAGAGGAGATCAGACGTGCTTGAATATCATACAGTAATAAACCCAATATGGTATCTGACATCATGGTAAACATTGCAAAATAATTGTGCAAATACTCAAAATATTTGCAGTTGCTTTTGAAAATAAGGTGTCTGTAATCAGTAACTTATTTAATGATTTCTTAAATAGCAATTTAGTTGCCAGTGTCAAAATCAGAACTAAAACTTACAAAATCTTTGATTCTTCAAATTTCTATGTGTCCTTTGGCTGTATAGATTTTATTCTATCATTCTAAAAAAATAATCATATATTGAAATTCTGATTCTAATTAGGCTCAGCGTCTTCAGTAGAGTGCTAAATAATTTTTTCCACCTTTAGGAACCAATGTCAGCCAATGTGTACAATGTTTTTGTATTCCAACATTATATCTGTCAGTTTTTATACTTTGTGTTTCATTTTAGATTTATCTGTTAAAAAAAAAAAAAGATTTTTTTTGGTGATGGTGCCCAGGACATCATTAATCATCATCATTTTCAAGTGACAATTGCTTTGAAAGTAACTGAGTACACAGTGCTTTTTTTCCTACTGTTTCAGGACAGCTGTTCCAACTGACATAGTTTCTCACACCTATTTAATAAAGTTTTGCTTGCCACCACTTGTCAGATACATCTGGTGCTTCATGCTGAGAAAATACATCAGCATCTTCTGTGCTGAAGATGAGCACTATATTGATATCAAGATGATATGGTAATATGAAATCCTTTGAGAAAACAAAATAGTAATCAGTCACAACATTTTATGTAGGCTCCTGAACTAAGATATTTCAGTGCTTGGGGTACTGAATAAAAATGAAAGAGCCACTAACTTGTGGTTTCATAACGCAGGCTGGCACAGAACTGGAATTTGACCCAAGATAATTTGCCTTTCATAGAGTGAGGTTGTAAATCAATGACTATCTATAAGGAAACATTTAAAAGTACTTTGTGAACTGTGTAAGATGAGCTTCAAAATTCTGAAACTAAAAGTGCTGCTTGTGATATCCATGGAAAATTTTAGCATTTTGATGTTGGAAAGGAAGGGGGGACTAATTTTTTTTAGTAGATTTTCTAGGATATGGACAAGTTGGAGCAAGCATGCAAGTTCCTTGGCATTCCTATGCATAGGTTAGTTTGATTGCTATATGAAATTAAATTTTAAGCTCTTGAGTATGAATTTCCAACTCAAACTGTGGAAAACAAGAAGTCTAGAGAGGAAGAGGCAGAAAGGAGAAAGGAATACACAGCAGGATTAGATTATTTGCTACAAATGAATAGCTCTTTTACAAGGTGGGAATGAAACACTATGCTTTAGCTTTTCATGGTGCAGATTCCTTTACTCCACTCCCTCCATTCCATACACCTCCACATTCCTGAAGGACATAGGAATAGTATTCCATTTTGATAACTGGTCTTATGTTCTTAGTTTGAAACCTTTGCTTTTCATTATACTTCAACACTGGTTACTGTAAACATACATTAAAACCATAAGCTAAAAAATCATTGACTTCCTGTGCTATTAAGGTAAGTAACTATGTCCTTCCTAGAACAATATAAACAGCAAAAATAATTATACCTAGAGGCTTCTTTATGTACTTAGAGGATTGATTCTTGTGCTACTAATGTCAAGGTGTTAGTTTTAATTTTTGGCCACATCTCCCCTTAGTCTTCTGACATCAAATTATGCTGAAGAATAGGCAAATAAGCCATTGAAGTTGTCAGCAAACCAGCCACCTATGCCATTTCATCTACTACAGATAGCACTGCTTGTTTTGGTTTGTTTCTGTTGCTGGCACTGAGAAATGATGCTTGCCTTTGTCACTGGTGTGGGACCTAGTGGTTATTTCCAGCTGCTTAATCCAGCTATGTGTCCAGGTTACATCACTTTGGGATGGAAGTTCAGCCCTTCTCTTTTCTCCTGGTATGCTGGGAAAGGCCAGCAAGGTGTATGATGGGCCAGAAGAAGGTTGCAGCATACTCCCATTTATAGCTGGCACAGTGGAACAGCCTTGTGATGATCATGATGCTGTGGTCACAAAAATAAATTCAATGAAGCACTTCTGATGTTTGTTTAGTTACCCCTCTGTCAAAGGGTAACAAACATCACTTGGCCTTCTGAGAAACAGGTCCTTACTGATAAGCAAACAATGAATTTGCAAGGTTTGCTAGTTTCTGGAACATGTATTTCACCATGAGCCATATTGAACAGAGTCACGCATAAATATACAGTGGTGCATATCTTCTCTGTAGTTCCAATCTAAGTATTTTGATGTTGGTAGACTTCATTCTAGTAAAGGACTTTTCTAAATTCATGGAAATTTGTTACTTCTGTCACTTATGGAAATAAATCATGCAAACTCATGAAAAATGTAAAAACTTAGAATTGTTGCATATCTCTACATTTTGCCAAGTAATGTGAGACTGTCATGCATGTGAAAAAACTTCATGTGTGCATTTGAATTCTGGACTTCTACTTACTTCTGGACAACATTTAAATAATTGAATCCCATATGATTGGGGTGTTTTAATGTGCTCAGGTTCTGGCCTGAAATTTAAAGTTTTGCCAGAATGTGTTAAAACTGCAACATTATTACATAAACAGAAGATAGTTGTGATTTTGCTTTCAATTTTTTCATATTTTCACTTGGGGAATTGGTTTAAGTATATATACAAAATAAACTTTTTGTCATAACAAAACAGTAAGGTGGTCAAAATGACACATAAAGCACTTCTAAACTTTTGAGTCAGGTAATATTTAAAATGTAAGCATAGGTGATACTAGTACTGCTACATTTAACTGTATACTGCAACCTATATAAGTTTTCAGAAACCTCTGACATGAGCATAAAAAGAAATTCTGTGTGTAATTTGGGGGATTGTCTTTACTATAAAACGTGCTAAGCACATTGGTAATGACAAAAGACACTGTAATTATAGTGGACACTCTAATTACAGTGGTTCCAGAAAGCCACATCAAAACAAGATGAAATTATTGAAGCTTCTTAGAACACTCAGTTGTGTTTAAACAGCATACATGTTCAAGGCTCGTAAAGATGTGGGTCCTTTTCTTGCTTTAGGGATTTGAAGAATAAAAAAAAGTCAGATTATAAAATTTCTGGATCCCTTAGGTAAAAATTTTATGAATGCAATAAAGACTGTCATGATGGAGGTAGGACCCTCAATAAGAATTTATGTGTTATACACTCTTATGCTATTCTGTACACAAATCTCTGTGTGTGACAGACTGCTGAAACTACACTGGTAATAGCTATTTAAAATTGAACTCTTGTATGGTTGCCAAGCTCATTTTTTTATGTGCCATATTAACAAGAGTGTATCCTTGTATGTTTCACTGGTTGAAGCTTCTGATGATCAAACTGATATCAATCAAGTAAACACTCCGAGATTTGGAATTTTGAGGTGAGGAATAGATGGCATTGCTGGACTACTTAGGTAAAAAAAAATAGATGTATTAATAAAATAATGAAAGGTGGATGTTTAGCACAAAATGTAGCAAAATGGTGGAAAGCATTGCAATAGAAATATCATTTTAGTAGTCACTACTCCTTCCTACACCCCTTCCCTGGCTTTATCAAGTTGTCTTTTCTTGCTCTCAGGAAACTGTAATGGACAACAGTAAGAATTGCATTTTACTCTTTTTTCCTTCCAAATTAAGTCCCACTCTTTGAACCTTCTTCTTCATGCTTTCTCAAGCAGTACTATCAGAGAACTTCCTTACACTCCTATAAAAATGTTCCTGAAGACCAACCGGTTCTGTGAACTGTTTTAGCCATAAAGAACACACCCCAGATGTGTTTGTTCTGATTTATCTTGCTCTGTATTGCTCTACTTTTGTACTTTGTACTTTAAACTGGGGCAGGGAATATTTGTTATATCAATATATAAATGAAATCACTAAGACAACGACTGGCATGAAGATTTTTTTTCCCCTTCGAAAATAAAAAAATATGTGCATGATGTGTATCACACATATGGTGGCTATAGAAGCTGTTTCTGTTCTTAGAAATAAAGTAAAGAATACTTAAACTATCCTACAAGAGGGAAATGAAGACATTTTAAAAGAATGTATTTCATATATATTTTGCTCCTTTCTACAAGAAACAGAAAAATATTTTATAGAACTAACCCATAGAAGATATTACATGCCTCAGCTATTTTTTTGTTATAATTAAAAAAACCAGAAAGTACAGTAACTAGATAGAAATGCTTACGGAGGTAAGTTGACTCGGTGTTAGACAGGGAAAGAATAATCAAATCAATAGGAGAATGGAGGTATTTGGATCTTAGAGTAGCTTTGATTTAACCCATATAACTGTAATTCTACTGTGTTTGAACATTTTAGATGTTCTTTCAGTCACCACCATGTATTCATGAATTTTTTCAACATTCAACTCTGTATTAGGTCATTAGGACATTTATGGTGAACTTGCATATATAATAATGTATAAACTTCATAATATTCCCTTAGGAAAAAAAATAGGGGACTAATTTGATAGTTAAGCATGCAGGTTTCTAAAACTTGGATTGCAGATGTTCTGCTACTTGAGACCTCTTATGGTCTGCTTCTGCTCAATTACTTATAAAAAGAAAAAAGGAAAATAGAATCATAGAATTGTTTAGATTGGAAAAGAATCTTAAAAATCATCAAATATAACTCAGCCCAGCACTGCCAAATCCACCACTAAACCATGACCCCAAGTACCACATCTATAGGCCTTTTAAATACCTGCAGGGATGGTGAGTCAGCCACTTTCCTGTGCAGCCTGTTCCAGTGCTTGAAAACCCTTTTGGTGAAGAAATCGCTCCTCATATCCAATCTAAAGCTTCCCCAGCCCTTCTGACCATTTTCTCTTGTCCTATCACTTCTAACCTGGAAGAGGAGGCTGTCCCCTACCTCCTTACAACCCTCCATTCAGATGATTGTAGAGGGTAAGAAGGCTCCTGTGAGCCTCCTTTTCTCCAGGCTAAACAACCTCATCTTCCTCAGCTGCTCCTCATAAGACTCTTCTCTGCTTTGTTGCCCTTTTCTGGGCACAATCCAGCACCTGAGTGTCTTACTTGTAGCGAGGGGCCCAAACTGAATGTGGGATTTGAGGTGCAGTCTCACCAGTGCCGACTAGAGAGAGTCAGGACTGTGGCCCTGCTCCTGCTGGCCACACTATTGCTGACCAGACCAGGGTGCCATTGGCCTCCCTGACCACCGGGGCACGGCTGGCTCACATTCAGCTGCTGCAGACCAGCACCTGCAGGCCCTTTCCCAGCGGGCATCTTCTCAGCCACTCTGCCCCAAGCCTGTGCGACGCATGGGGTTGTTGTGACCAAAGTGCAGGACTCAGCACTTCACCTTATTGCAGCTCAGACAATTGGCCTTGGCCCATCAGTCCAGCCTGTTCACATCTACAGAGCCTTTACAGAGCCTTCTGATCCCTCAGCAGATCAACCCCCCACCCAGCTTGGTGTCTCTGCAATGCAGTACGAGGAGGTTCTCAACACTGTTTGTTTGAAGCCCTTGACATCAAAAAATTATTAAGACATCACTCTAAGTGAGGATATTTACCTTGACAGCAAGTATCACAGTCAAACATATTTCTCACATGGCCTTCAGTATTTCCAGTGATGACTAATTATCTGTACTTGCAAATTTGACAGGTGGATGGCTACCTACATTAACTTATATCCTGCGTTAAAACCAGGCACAAAAGTAAAAATAAATAAGTAATCTAGAATACAGTCTTCTTTTACACTCAAGGGATCGTGCTAAGAGATACTAAGATGCTCCCTATCACTGAGGATGAAAAACTACTGTTACTTCACAATATTAAGTTTCCTAATGTTTAAATTTTTGGAACATTTTAGAAATTAAATAAAGAGAAAGAAATATATGTACTTAAATCTTGATGAATATGTAAGGGATAGATACAAAGAAACTCAAGAGAAAGGTGTTATGAAACTTAATTTTTTTTCCATGTACCAATTTTCTCATTAATTTTTCTGTACCTTCTCTCAAATACAGCTTGTGCTATTTGTCCTGGAGTTGTTTTGTTCATTTGTTTTTTTGGAGACATTAGAATTCCAAGATGGGTATCTTTGTCCTTGAAATTTTTGACAAAAACTCACCTAATTTTCATAATCTGAGCTTTCTTGTTGCACAATAAATTTCAAATGAGAAAACTCCAAATTTTACTCTTCAAAGCTTCCTTTTGCTACTTTCTTTGCAGTAAGTACGATCATGGGGTGACTTGTTGAATCATCATTGAATTAGGACTTTACAGATGGTAAACTACAAGACAAATTTCATTAACCTAGAAATTCTGTTAATGCTAGAAAGGTCATTCCTTGGAGCTGAGATGTCCCTAGAGGTGTACTTGAAATTAAAAACTCTTCAGCTGAGAAAAAACCCACAGATATTGTGGTTTCATCTGATGAGATACCAAATAATATCAAAGAAGTGGTAACCGTTTGAAAATTAAATTTTCCAGGCTTGTTGAATGTACTGGATTTTAGGGAGTAAGTGCCCTTAAGTAGTGTGCTCCTACAAGTGATGATGGTGAAATGGCCTGTGTTAAAACTCAGATTTTATGCTGGCATGGTTGGTGAGGAAAGTGTGGAGGCCTTGGCTGAACAAATTTACTTGTAGTATCAACAAATGGCAACTCTAATGAAGGCCAGCTAAGCCTTGCAAGTAACTAAAATGTTCTAAAACATTCATATAAACAGACTGGCCTACTGTAGATGCAGGTCTACTGCCTTGAATAGTCAATTCTTACACCTATCTGGGAATCAATTGGATTTTCTAGAAAGGGAATGTTTGGTGATAGATAATGCAAGCACCTCTACACAGTGCTGTATATCTTGGTTAGACAATTTTAGGGATCCACCACACACTCAGTTATGTGGTGATTGTTTCAATAGCTGTACTTACCAATCCAATAATTAATGTTCTGTCATCTGGCAAAATCTGTACAAGCCACAGGCTGTTAACTGTATTCCAACATTAAATACTGAAATACGGACAGGAGAAAAGAGATAATTGGAGCTTACCAAGTTAACTTGTATAGTGCTTTCCCAGTCCTTCTCATTGTTCACTCCAGCATTATTAACCACAATGTCCAGCCTTCCAAAATGTTCAATTACTTTTTTGAAAGCACCTATAGTAAGACCCAAGAGTGACAATTCTTAGAACTTTGGAAAGTAATATATAAAAATACAATGCATGCATAAAAATGAATGGTTTATTAGCCTACCAAAATGTCTTCATTATTTTCTTGAACATTAAATGAGCAACATACAATTAAATACTTTATCTAACATGCACTAACATTAGATAAATTTAGGGAAAGTCGATTAAGATAACATCGTTGCCTTTTCATTCAGTTTGGTAGTGTGATAACAGGAGCTGTAAGTTCTTAGCACTTATACATTTGTAATAGGTAGGATGTTTGGCATCCCAATTATATACATTAAGCATTTATGGTTTGATTTGTAGCAGTTTGGTATAGCTAGTAAAGTCAAGATTTGACACTGTCTATTTTGAATGAAAAGCAAAAGAATCAAGTGTCCAGAAAAATTTTCTTAATTCAGTCCAAATTTAACCTAAGAACACAGTTTTTATTTAATGAATAACTGACATGAATATTTCAACTACAAATAATTAATCACAATTTTTGTTTAGATGTATCTATTTATGGTTAAGTTGGTATATATCCTACTTGTCAGGTAACTTTAATAATCTATTCTCAAATTGAAATCTTCCCTTTTTTCCGAGGAGAAAAATAGTGACTTGTCTTCCAAAGAATTTCAAAATGAGAACTGGGAAACTTCCACAGTGACACTGTGTTTTCCCAGGTGACAGTGTTAGAACTGAGATAAAAGATGTGTATAGAAAAACATGATGATGTCATAATGAGGAGCAAGCTTCTCAAGCCTGGCTCTGCTTTGACAAGATGGATGAGATGACTTCCAGATGTTCATTCCAAACTAAGATGTTCCAGGACTGACGATATTTTCTGACATGTATATATATAATTGCTTGTTTTCCCCTCCAAATATTGTTCCTCATCACAAAATATTTACTATTATGTAAACCAAGACACCACCTCCCCAATATTATTTTTAAAAACATTGTTTGGTATTTGACTCAAAATCAACAGTATTTCAGGTATACAAAAATTGCGCTTGGTAGGCCTTGATGAAATTACTTCAGTGAAAGGTGATCCCAGGAGCATCTTCCTTCTCTGGTCCTTAGTGCTTGGCCCCTCATGTCAATCAGTGCACAGCATCAGCTTGAAGACATCTACCTTTTCCTGCAGCAGTTGCAGGCATTTACAAAGCTTTTCCTGCACCAGCCTTTTCTTTGCCTCAACGCTTCAGGTCCATCATAATCATCATCTTGTGATCAAAACAAGAGCTGGGCAGCTGATGGAACAGGTTTTATTTGTCCAGCTGCCTTTATTGTACGGATCTTTCTAATATGCTTATTCTATACTAGAACATTGTAATATTAATAAATCTTCTGGTTTGGCCTCTCTCCCTTTTTTTCTTTTGTTAGTTGCCAATTCATTCTCTGATTTCTCAACTCTTCAGTCACTTATCTTTCCAATTCTGCATCATCAAGGGCTGAAATGAAAACCTTTAACTTTATTAAAAGCAGAAGTGAGTATTTAACTTATTTTGAATGAGTAAAATAAATACAATTTGGTTCCTTATTTATCTTTCAAATTTTGGAAACTGGCTAATTCCCTTTTAAGCCCTCTCTAAATAACATCTTATCTAAGAAAGGTGTTTCTGAAGATTCTGTTAAGAATTATAATCTTCAAAAACCACCATGGATAATAGTTATTTTGCCAATGATTTTTAAATTAAACTTACACAGACTTGACTAATTGTAGTTTTCTATTTTACATTTTGAGAAAAGACCAAATGTTTTTGCATATCTGTGTTTGGAATATTTCTGGTAAAAGTTTATCTGAATACAGTAATCCCATCTATCACCTACCCACAAAAGGAAGAATTTTCTTGTAAATTCTTAGTGAAGTTGTCACCTACACATCAGTATAAGCTGATTTATTCTTCCCTCTTAAAACGTAGACTAGTTCTGTGTTTGCATTGCACATTAATTAGTGCTTATGGAATTATAAAAAATTAAAAGCAGATGTTTGTTTGAAATATTGAGTGGGGAAGGAAAAATTAGGAGAAGGATTCATTTTAAAGGAAAGGTAAGAAAAACAATGCAAAGTCAGCACAAACACCAATTATATGTGAGCTTCTTAAGTGTCCCTGGAAGGCAATAGTAAGTATGGTGATTTTTCAAAAGTGGGATGAGATAGGGGGGATTAGGTGAAAGAACCAGCAGAGAAAAAAGTTCAGGCAAGACTTGAAAGTAGATTAAGCAGATGATTTCTTGCCCATAAGCCTCTTGTACTTAGAAATATTAGTTCTAGTACTGGGATTTTCTTCCTACTGTTAGGAAGGGCTAGAGTTAAAAAAAAAAAAGGAACTTCATTCACGCACATGACCTTTAACATAAAGTACAGGACTTGATTCCTCTGATGAAACCTTTAAAACCTTTAAACCCTAAATGTGAAATTAATCTAAATTTGTGAAGTAGTAGCTTACAATTGCAAGTGGAAAAATATGAAAATAAAACAACACCAAAACCAGGTCAGAATTCCCAAAGGATTGTGAGACACGATTGCAAATTTAGAGTAAGAAACCTGCAGCAGGATTAATGCAATGATCAGAGAGGCTTTAGCAGCAGCAGCCGCCTGTTCTTGCTTTTTTCTTTGCAGGAGCCACTTCCAATTTCATTCTGATTACTTTTTTCCTACTAACTTGGTTCCAAAAACTCGCTTGCTGACCTGTCCTACTCACTCCAGCTCCCGGTTCACACCCTGTTGGTCCTGCACTCGCCTGGCACTAAAGAAAGGAGGAGGTGTGGGAGACAAGGCACACTGAGTAACACCCACACAGCAGCACATGTTATTCCTACCCCTAGGATGCTTTTTCTTGCTCCTTACTCCTCCCACTTGGAGAAAAAGTCAATCATCAACCTAGCTGATAAAAACTTTGCTGATTACAGCAGATCCCAGATTTAAAGTACAGCATCTTTCTTACAAATAGGCAATGTAAAACTATACAATTAGGAATAATCATGCTCTCTTGTAACAGTGGACAGTACAGCTGAATTCTGGAATAGCAACGATGTTTTCTGAAACGGCTATGCTCAATGGTCACTGTTGAGAAAGTGACCAGTGAAGTGTAATGAACGAAAAGAGACCAAAACTGTTCACATCTAGTATGGCAGAAATGAATCTGGGGAAAGGGCACTGTCAAAAGAGATGTCAAAATCTGAATCTGAGTCACTACCTATGAATGTACCATTTAATAATGAAACTTTGATGAAGTGATGTGCCTGTTATGAAATATTGTGAAGGTACATCAATGTTATATGATACTCAGTGGGGAACACTGTTTATCCACTAAGTGAAAACAGAGATGCAAATCATTCATGAGGGAGCTGCTTCCATTCCGTGCATCTGCAAAATGTGTGTGAAACGTTATCACCCTATAGTTAACCCCATGATGAAGTAGCGTGCCAGTTTTTGCCAGCTCTTCTTTCAGCTGTGGCAGCACACAATGAAAGTAAATGCACTGCATGTAAAGAGCACGGCAACCCAGCACAGAATTTATTACTCCTGTGACGAGGGAATGCAGCTTGGAATCTGTACTGAAACCTCATAAAAAGCAAGTCTGAGCTTTAAAGTTTATATATATTACTCATAAAATAGCAATTATCTTCTGCAGAGCCTTTCATGCAAAAATATCACCCACAATACTCAATGGAATTAACTTCTTTGGCTTTGTTGTGCCAAGGAACAAAGGCAAATTATGGTAGTAATGCTGGTAGCAATATTTCCCATCTGCAGGTTCAGGAACAAATCGTTTTTGGGTCAGTGCCAGCCGCGATCGGGAGCAGGCTGTCCCGCAGAGCTCCCTCTCCGCGGAGCGCTTACGGGGCTGCAGCCCGGGCGCGGCGCTCACCTCCTACCTTTCAGCTGCTCCTGGTCCGTCACGTCGCACTGGATGAACAGCGTCCTCTGCGCTTCGAACTGCTCGTCCAGGGCCGCCTTGCTCTCCTGTCCGGCCTCGGAGTTGCGGTCCAGCAGGGCTACCTAAGCGGGGCGGGAAGAAAATGAGCGGCTGGCGGGAGGGCGGATGGACGCACGGACGGACAGGTCGCCCGCCGAGCCGAGCCCCGGGGGCTGCCACCACCCCCCGCCGCGGGTGCCGGCTGCAGGCAGAGGCGAGGGAAAGGGAGGACGCGCTTCCCGGGGCTTACCTTAGCGCCCTTGCCCAGCAGCGCCTGGACGAAGGCGCGGCCGATGCCCTGCGCCCCGCCGGTGACCAGAGCCACCTTCCCATTGACGTGCATGGCCGCCGCGCTCCTGCCGCCCGCTCCGCGCCCGCCGAGCCCCAGCAGCCCAGCGCGGTGTCACCTGCCCGGTTTCCTTTCTCCCTCCTTCGTGCCCTCCCTCCTGCCCTCCCTCCTGCCCTCCCCCTGCTGCCGCCGCCGCTGCAGCCGCTCATTCCCCCCCACTCCCCACTCGTGCGACCGAGAGCCTCCCGGAGCTGCCTGGGCGGGGGGAAGCAGGGGCGGAGCGGGTCATTAAATCCTCCTGAGTGTCTGCATGAACTCTGGAGAGCGAGAGCCAGAGGGAAGATCAGCTTCATCCCCTCTTCCCAACCCCAAGCTTTCCGGGGAGGACAGGCTCGCAGTGACCCCCGGACAAAGGGTCCCAGGGCAGCTACAGCTCCGCTCGGTGGAGAGGGGGTTCGTGTGTGCGTGTGTGTAAATCGCGTGAGAAGCTGTTCCAAGCTTTGATAAGGGCTGTTGGCAGCTCCTGAGGCTGTGTAAGTTTTGGTTGGCCCAAGTCGCATGAGGAATTGGGTGAGGACAGCCTCCAAAACAAAACAAAACAAAAAAATGGGCCACTCGTTCTCACTTCAGAACAACTTACCAGCTTTCTCACTCTCATTCCCCTAGTAGGCAGAATCTACTTGCCTGAAAAAGCAACCATTTATTGTTGCAGATATTAGACATATTAAGATAAGTGGTTTTGTGAAATTTTCAGGTCTGTGGTTAATATACCTTAGAACAGGTTTAACTGTTTTTATAGCTTATAAGCCAAATTCTGTCTGCTATATTAATGTGAACTGTATGCAATTAAAATTCCTCAATACAAATTCATATGAGCGTACAGTAGAAGTAAGAGCACGCTTAATCATATGAAAACTGAAATAAATGCTCTTGTTCATTAGCTTGTTACAAGATTCACAAATGTTATCCCATAGCAAATCCAATATTGTGGAGTGTTGTGTAGGCAGGAAAAATTCTTTGTTTCAGTCCTGAGCTATATAAACATGTACATCATGCAAGTGTGCATGTATCTCAACCCACACACTTTTATGTTCTCTGTTTTCTTTTGCCTGGTGTATCAGGTTTAAATGTTTTACTTGTGCTTTCAAGGCCCTAAACTACTCTGACTCAGACTGCATCTCTATCATTAATGTCTTGTAATTTCTTCTTGTTCCTCAGTAACAATGTTCCTATTTTGCCCTCTCTTTTATCCCTCTTCTGTTTTCTACTAGTCTGCCTTTATCTACTGAATTCCCTTCTTTTGTATCACCTAGAAGAAAGACATTACATCACCCAGCAAACTGTTACAGAACCATTAAGGTAACTTTGTTACCTAATTGAATAAATCGAATAACACAAGATCTCGTTATTATAACCTTTGTCCTAAAAATGCGAACTAATATAATCCAGCTGCTAGAATGGATCACAGCCATCAAATTTTCCTAAAGATCATGATTCACCATACTTCAGAAGAGCAGTCAAAGGTGGCCTCTGGGATAAGTGATTTGTTCACATATGATACCTGTGTTTCTGGGGAAGACTACAATTTACTTTGGAGCTGTGAAAATTATGCCACCCAAAGTGCCATGCCTAATGAGCTCTGTCCCAACCAGATGAGCCAGCTTCCCTAATTTGTTGGGACACAAGCACAGGTTAAAGTCACATCATGAGAGCAGTATTACCACATAGGGATCTAACAAGAGCATTACAATGGAGTCTTTCACCTGCAATTTAACCCTGATACCCACCTTGCCCTCCTTCCCCTTCCCTCCCTCTCCTATGGCAATGATCAACATCTGTCTTGGTCTTTATTTCCGCAATGTATTTTTTTAAAAGAGCTATGCAAAGGAAAAGATCAATAAACCCCTCTGTATTCCAAACAGCTGTAGTTGGAATGACCTTTGGCAACAGTTTTCTAAATTGTTGATAATTTGGCATGAATGTTAAGAACAATCTGGACTCTTTAGAAATGCTGGAATGCTTTAAGATCTGAGTGCACACACAGTTTCCATAAAAAAAAAAAAGCTTATAATTCTGTGTCCAGAGATCTGCTTGATTGAATACAATCCTGGGTGTCACAGATTGAAATTGTTTAGAAGCATTCTGATAAACTAAGCCAGAGTCTCTAACCTGGTTTTGTTGGCTGAACAAACTCTTGCCATTATTCCATTAAAAAATCCAAATGATACATCTTCCAAGATGGCAGAAAAAGTATCCACACTGATACCTATAACCTTGGAGAAATATGTTTGATATAAGAGACAATGTTCCTAACTAGAACAGGATGTACCAATCCTCTGCAGGATGGAAGTAATAGAAGGATGGCTCTGTGATTTGCCTCTGGAGCCAGCAGAGATCACTTGGCTGTAAGGGATATGTGTGCTTTGCTCTTTCAAACTGCACTGGATTTTTTGCCAACTCACTACAGGTACTCCTAAGAAATTTGCTGCCGCATAGTCCTTTACCATCACAAGTTTTTAATTTGACCAACTGCATAAAAGATAAACTCTTGCCCATAGGAAGAAGCTTCTTGTAGACATCTGTTAGAAATCCTGAGTTAGCATCTCAGTCCTCTTGGTGAAACTTGGGGGGTAGGGAGTAGTAATGAAATATTTTTCTCTTCTATTCATAAATTGACAGTTTTTGAACCTTTCCTTCAATTTTAAAGAAAAGTTTCATAGAAGCATGAGGACGTCCATTGTCAATTTTTTAATGGCCTACCTTTTCAAATAAGCCAACCTTAAGAAAAAAAGTACTCAATCTCACATAAAAAGCTGAAAGAGCTGTCACATCAGGCAGCAGCATACCATAAATGATCTGTTTTCATAAATGGCTAATTTGCAGAAGACTGAGTATATGCCGTGGGTACCTTATTCTGTGTATACTGGTACACTTATTTAAGCTGATATGCTGATTTAAGAAAATGTGAGACAGTTAATAATGGTGCATGAGTCAAGAGTCAAACCAAATTTTATCATAGTTGTGATTCTTTTCACCAAAGTGAAATTTACACTAATGCTTGCCCTAAGGAGTTTTTGTGTAATACATTAACTAGACTCGAAAGTATCACAAAAAACTATTATCTTAAATCACAGGCATGAAAAGATACTAAATGAGTACACAAATATTTTATTTTAGTGCTTTGAGAGAAAGGTAATTCCATGCATTTTCTGTTCAAAGTTAAAAAAAAAATAATACTACTAAATAATGTCTTGCATGCTGCTGAGGTCAAATCTTTCACACAAACTCCTGCACAAGGGTGCAATGTTGAATGTTTATTAACCTCTGCATATTGTTTGTGTACAGAATGTAATTTCATTTATTGTTTTCTAGTAAACTTCTTGGCTAGCAATAAGGTTTTTTTTTTTGCTTTCCTTTTATCTCTGTGGCTCCTCTTCCATTTCTCTCCATTTACTAAGTCCATGGCTTCTACTGCACTGTTCCTCATAGGCCACAGTGGCATCAAAGTGAAGGAGCTCCAGGTTGTTTATATCTATTTTTGTAGAGAAGACAGAAATATGACCTCTCAGACATATGTTACCCTGTTAATTCATTTTTTGTTACCATGTTCTCATTCTCTGCAAGGTGTTGTAAATACCAAGTAAGTGGTGTCACATGGGGAATGAATTATCAGGCAGTGTGAGTAGCAGGGCATACAAACACAGCTAATCAGCATGTGTGCTTTAGTATGCAGCTCAGTGCATTTCCCCAGCTTTTACTAAGAAGAACAGGTGGAATACAAAACTAGAGAAATGCCACAAATGTCCAGCTTTGCATGGGGCAATTAAAGACAAATTTCAGGCCACATACTTTATGTGTTGTGTGTTTTTGCATTAACAAGAAATTTACAGTGAGTATGAATGAGTTTTCCATGTCCAAGAGGCTTATTCATAATGCAATTTATGTATTTTCTCCCTGCATGTATTATGTTGAAAGGCATAAATTGCTGCATAAGAAGAGGAGCTTATGCAGCTATGCTACATATCAGATATTACACCTAGCTGTGTATACAAGAGAGTTCACGACATAGACTGACTGCCAGAAATATCTAACTAACTAACTCAGAGGGCAAGAAAATGAATGAATAACAGGCTCAGAGGCTTGCCAAAATGCATTTTTAGGGGACGACATCATATCATGGTAGTGAGTGGCTAGATTATTTTGTTCACTTAGGACAACAGCAGAACATGTACAAAAATGTAATGTACTTGGGCCAAATCAGAGAAAACCGGGTACATCAGAGTACAAGAAAATAATTGTCAAAAATACTTTTTTCATAGTGCTTGTACTATATGTTGAACATGTCATGACTTTCATGGTGAGATTTGGAGTAAGACACTAAAACAAATAGTTCTGTTGTTGTCTGTCTTTTCAAAAATAGCAGGCAGTGTAGGAAAAGCAATAATGTGTTTTTTTGAAAATAAAAGCAATTGAGGTTATTAGTATTGTCATAATAGAAATATGCGTTGATGAAAATAAAAATTTTTGTTAGCTTAAAGGGGACCATACGGTGAAAACTAGATCACTTTGCTTTATAAAGTAGAAAAGAGAAGTCACTGGAGATGATAAAAAAGAGATAGAGAAACTTGTACAGTGCAATTTCCTGATTCTTGAGAATGTCTAAAAAGTATACATTTTTGTGGAAAGATATGTCAGAATGTGTGGGAGGATGTGACAATAAATGAGATACAGAGAGATGATGACTGGTTTTTAGAATGCCTTTAATTGACTTTAGAGAAGGAAGGTTGAGATTCCTGTCATTTTGGAAACATCTACTACTACTGAGAGAATAGTTTTGAAGTTAAGAAAATAATGTAGTACCAAATATCTTGAGAAGAGGTGAAGAAAATAGCTGCCTAGGAAGATAAGGACAAAAGATTTAGAAATCCTCTCCTGAGTACCTATTCAGAGAGGCTTTCTAGCTCTCCAACATGCCTTTCCTGGATCAAATTACTTCTTCTATGCTCAGCATTAATTCAGTCTGTATCTCAGGCATCATAGTGATAAATATTCCAATCCATTGTCCTGCATATAGGTCATATAACTGAGGAACACTTAGCTACTTGTGCTTCCCCTTAGATACTTAATTCTGTTAAAAAAAAATAAAAAAGGTTAAAGTAATTAAGGGAACACAAGGTTCAAGAAGGATAGAAGCATTCTTAATAAAATCATTTTAAAAAAGTTACTAGATAAGTGAATTTGGGGTTAATCCCATGCTTGAAAATAAATAACATATTTTAAAACAATATAGTCTGCTGGAAGAATGACAAGATGAGCATGAGGCCTTGCTATGAAGGTAGTTCTGCAAGGTGTTAAAACTTCTCAAGGCTTGAGACAAGCTCTAAGTGAATAAGGAAAGATTCAGTGTTAAAGCATGCCCTGCCCTTTCTCTATCTGATATAATTATAGGAGAACCTCTCAAACCCTGTATTTGGCACTGTCTTTAAACACCACAGCAGTAAGGTAGCTGGCAGCAAAACCAAAACAAAAATATGTGAACTCCTCCCATGCCTCTTGCAAGTTGGCAACACACTGTATGCAGGAGTGACTGTCTTCCCTATTAATTTGATTATCAACCCATCAAACACTGCAAATATCTATATGTTTGCAAAGAAAATATTGTAGGCTTATAATCAAATTTTAAAGGGCTTCCTAAAAAGCTAGCATGAGCAATTAAAGTCACATTAGCTACCCAGTACAGTAACTTGAGTTTCTTAGAACTGTGTAATTCTAGTGCAAGTGACTTGTTGTCTATTTATTTAAGGGATTAAAACCACAGAGTTAAATGGATTTTGATATTTGTTTAAATAATGGAGTCTTATTAATTATTTTATTTGATAGATACTACTAATGTGCTTTCTTTGAGTACTATCCAGTTGAGAAGAAACATTATTTTGATTATGTCTTAATCTTTGAAAATAAGAACAAAAAACCCCAAAACCAAAAAAACCAAAACCTAAAAAACAACAACAAAAACACACACACAAAAACCCCAAAAAAACAAAAAAGAGAGAAACCCCAAAAAATCTTCATTCCACATTCCAAATCTGAGAATAAGGAATTAGCAGGGAAGCGTGAAAAGAATCAATCCTCTTATTCTGCTCTCGAGTTTTATGTATGCTCTCATGGCGATAGATGGTCTGATTATCTTTCTAGTGTTTTGGCTCCCTCCATTTTTCTATACATCTAGTCTTTGTTGAGGTGCATCACTTTGTGGATGCCCTGTTTTAAGAAAAAAAGAAGTTCTTTTTTGAGTTGGAGCAGATTATTTTGTGCTGCAGAGTGATTGTGAGATGTATGTTTTAGGGAACATTTGGTACTACTGAAAGAAAAGGTTTGGAGTAAAGAAAATAATATGCAAAAACTTAAGTGCTAGATAAAACTTGTAGTATGCTATAGATTAACAACTGGTCAGAATAATGATGTAATCACTTCCAGAAATAACAAGAAAAAGGGAACCAAAAGTGAAAGAAAAGGCATGAAAGAGGAAGTAGAAAACTGATGAGTGATGTAGTTTCCAGAAATTATCACATTAAATGAAATTAAGAAATGAGTCAAAAATCTCAAATGTCAGCACCATGGCACTTTTTCTTATAGAAAGTTTATTCTTTTAAAATAAAGAATGCCATATGCAAAAGAAGTTGTTATTGGATTAATTCCATCCTGAGGTAAACCAGGCAGAATCTGGCAGCAAAGATAGTTTAACCTTATTTCATTTTGTATATGCACATAGAAAAATTGTTTGAAAGATTGTCCCATATGTCTTTGAACTGGAGAAAATTAAAAAAATATTTACAGGAAGTATTTGATTTTTCTCATGCACGTATCTATCTATCTCAAATTATCTATCTATAATGCATATCTATCTATCTATCTATCTCTCTCTGTCTCTGTCTCTGTCTCTCTGTCTCTCTGTCTCTCTCTCATGTATTAGTCTACAGGTAATGACCATTGTTCAACCATCTCCAAGTGAAGCAATGGTCCCAGCTGGTTGACTCAGATAACTCAGCTGAGGACTTCTATACATAGGTTTTTGGTACAGTTCATTGAGAGAATGAGGTGTGTGATTTAAATGGGAAACATTTCTGCCGGGCTGCTAAGAGCTTGTGAGTATGAATTAAACATGACATTATGAATAAGCCTTGTGCTTTGGTTATCTGTTCATTTGGCTCCTCAACATCAGTGTATAACTAAAAAATAATACTTCGCTATTTAAAAGACATGCTAGTGGTGTCAGAATCACTATAGCATGCACAATGTGTTTAGACTGTCCGTTGCCATAGGATGTCATATCATTTTAAACAAGTTCAAAAAATTATCAATGAAATTTACAGAATCACATAATAAGCTGACTATGTAGGGACCCACAAGGATCATCAAATCTAACTCACAGCTCTGAACAGCTCTATTCCCAAGAGTCACACAGTGTGCCCAAGAATATTGTCCAAACACTTCTTGAGCACTTCTGAACTCTGTCAAGCTTGGTGCTCTGTCCACTTCCCTGGGGAGCCTGTTCCAGTTGTGCCCAGCCACCCTCTGGGTGAAGAATCTTTTTCTAATATCCAACTCAACCCTCCCCTGGCCCAGATTCAGGCCATTCCCTTGGGTCCTGCCACTGGTCATCAAAAGAAGAGATCAGTACCTGCCCCTCAGGAGGAAGTGTGAGGGGAAGTGAGACTCTCCCCTGAGTTTCTTTTTCTCAGGCTGAAGCAATAACTGCATTGTCTTTCAGGTGTTTTTCATTACCTCCCAGAATAATCCTCTCCACAACTTTCCCAGGCACTGAAGTGAGACTGACACACCTGTTGTTTCGGGGGTCCTCCTTCTAGACCTTCTTAAAAACTACAACAATGGTCACCAGCTGGGACCTCTCTGAATTCCCAAGAATGCTCAAAATCATCAAGATAGGTTTTGCAACGACATCAGCCAGCTCTTTGAATATTCTTGGCTGAATCCCATCAGACCAATAGATATGCAGGGATCCAGCTGGAGCAGCAGATCCCACGCAATTTCAGGGTTGACTGGAATTTGATCACCCTTGCAGTCGTGGTCCTCCAGCTCAGATCCTCTTGTTCCATCATCCATGTTGAAGGTAGAGGCAAAGAATGTGTTAAACACCTTCGCCTTGTCTATGTCTGGGTTTGTGAGGTGACCATCCTGTCCCTGAAACAGGCTGATGTTATTTCTACACTGCCTATTTCCTTTAATGGATTTGAAAAAAACTCTTCTTATTGCCCCCCACATTTCTGGCCAGCTTCAACTGTGCTTGAGTTTTGGCCACATGAATTTTCTCTCTACAATGGCAAGCAGCATCTCTCTATTCTAGCTATGTCACCTGACCTTGCTTCCACTGTGCATATGCCTTCATTTTTTGCCTTATTTCCAGAGAAGATTTCTGTTCAGCCAACTGGGTCTTCTGCCTTGACTTCCAGCATTTGGAAATGGTGTGCTCCCGTGCCCTTATACCCAAAATGACCATCACTGAAGGTGAGACAGCAAAATGTGGTAGATTATAACATAAATATATATATACACACACATGTATGTATTCATATGTTCTGGTGACTGTCAAAGACAGGATTTTAGAATATGTGGATCTATGTTCAGAATGAGTAGAATTCTGGTTTTGATATTGTGACAGTACGGTAATGTTTATAAAGTTACCTAAATCTATTCCACACATTTTTTTTCAGAACATTTTTTACAGATAGAGCATTATCTTTGAAGAATGCTTGATTTTTTTTTAGAATCTAATTCAGGTGTATTTCATTCTGTCCTCTCTATATCAATATGCACCCAATAATCAATGTATATTTGTGTGTGTTTATACAAATATGCATAGCTTGCATATCTTTCCATATCTAGGAAATAGGCTGGTTTTCCATTTCATTTATTTCTGTTTGAAAGAGAAATTAGCCCATTGTGAAATACCTAAACTGGTACAAGCTGGTGTATTTATAGAGTGAGTTTATGTTTTCTTTTCTGGCATAGGTGACTTTACATGGAACTGACAGAGATCAGTGCCAAGAAAGGCATATGTATGTTCATCTCAAAGAGCATTTTGATGGACTAATCTGATTCCACACCTTTAAAAATTGTACTTGTTTAAATGAGAAAAAAGAAATTTCAATGTGTGATATTTTTACACTTGTACAGTAAGGGTGTTTTTTTTTTTCTCCTCCTGGATTTCATGAGATTAAGACCAAGTCCATAAGTCTAGTTTCTGTGTGATTCTAAATAAATTTCAGGCAAGTTGCAGGTATTTAGTGGTTCTTATAAGAATCTGATATGATCAGATTCCACAGCCTAAAGACAATTTAACCATAGAGTTTATCATATGGCTTTAAACAACACAAACCCAGTATTTTATAGGGAATGAAGGAAAAGAATGACATTAGTTTTAACAGACTTTCATACATGTGTAATTTTTAGAAATTATAGAGGTACAAGACATTGAAAATATGCTTTAAAATATTCTGTGCCTCTGTAAAGCCAATTACCTGACTTAAATTCTGTAAAAAGAGAGTATTCTTCATAAAGAAGAGTAATAATAGTACCATAACTCTTATTATCATGCTTGTTATTATCAATAGATTCCTAAAGATATTTATTTATTTTATTTTGTACTTTTTGATTTTACAAGTAAATATGGTTGTTTATTTAATTCAGGCATATCTTCTGTAAGGTAGAAATATGTTATCTTCAAGTCAGTCACATAGGGGCTTCCCGGGAATAAGACACAATTAAAGTCTATATATGTTGAATCAGAGGGCTCTAGTAAGTACAAAGTCTACTGCTAGGCTGAAGCCTTCTGGTTTCCTTTTTGCAATTTTGCTAAGGTCATGTTTTCACAGCATTAAGTGTGTAGATGGAGCATTTGTTTACTCAAAGTTTTCAGTGTACCTTCTGTGCATGAAAAGTGAGGGTGGATCTTGGCACCACTGTAGGCTTTTTTTCCATATCTGTTTTGGCTCTTTTTTTTTCTTTTTTTTTTTTTAAGTTTCTGGGCTCTAGCTCAAAGTTACTAACCACATCTGGCATCTGGAGCAGATAAAGTTCAAGGCAGGATGTCTCAACAATCAGCAAAGATGTCCAAAAATTTAGAGAGTAATATGTACAAATTCAAAATCATACGCTAGGAATCTGAATCTAAGAACGAAGACTAATCAAATATTGCGTGACTAAATGTAATCCAATGGAGCTAAGACACACATGAATTATTTTATGCTGATTCACTTAGGTCTATGACTAATCAAGCAGAATTGACACAGGTTAATTAGCACAGTAGCAAACTCAAAAGAGAATGACAGCTGAAGAAATCAGCAAACTTTGCAAAATTATCAGTAACTGGGAAAACACTTTGCTTAACGCTTAATTCATTGCACAAATTCATTGCATAGTTTCCTTCTATTGCTCTGAGAACAAATAATCAGCCTAAACAATCAGAGATGTGTCTATACTAGCCTTTTGCCCTACATCTCTCAGCCAGTAGCATTAGTGAGGAGGCAGTCCTCACGGCAGCTGGTACAGCACTGCTAGCACCAATAGCTAATGGCATGCAGGTAGCTTGGGAATCAAAAGCAGAGTCAAAGCTTTCCCATAGCAGATTGCTACAGTTTTTCATAGTTCTTGTTCAAATCAAGACTCAGAGGGTTTCAGGCCAAGATCCACGAAACTATTATAGTGCCAAAAGTGGATCTGTAGATGGTTCGAGCTTCTAAATCCAAGACTGTGATTCTCAAAAGTGCTGATGAACCATGTAAGGGACTGTATTTTTCATGGCAAAACTTCTCTAATGCAAAAAATTCCATCATTTTCAGTGACTGCCATCTTGCTAGGATTAGGAGTGGTAGCTGTTTGAAACTCAAAGCATTTATTAGTCTGAAAAAGTGGGTATTTTCTGCCCATGTATTTACCTGTGCAGCTTCACACTGACTTCAATCAAAATATGGATCTTTTCACCACTTTTAAAACCTTAAAATAAGAGATGGTAAGGGTGATCTGTCTTCTGTTTTGTGGAATACTTAAACAGTTAAAGTATTCACATAGAATATGGAGCTAAGGGGTTCAAGGTTTTCCACAAAATGAAGGAGCTCCCTAGAAAGTGTTTTACCATAAGGCTGTGAGGCCATATGGTGGTACTGATTTTGGTGTGAGGGAATACCCTTTTTTTGAAACTAGGGCTATTTAAGGAGTCCTTCAGTGGTTCCTGAAGTATGCCTGTGTATTTTAAACTAAGTGATCATTGTATGTAGCTGCAGAAACATCCAGGCTAATGTGAGATATTTATGTTATTTGTTTATTTGAATACCAACATGATTAATTTAAATTCTAGACAATGTAATTTCTTGCAAAGAATCCTGTCTCACCCTGTGGGCTTAAAAAAATCCTGCAATCATTAACTCCAAATAGAAATGGAAAATTCCAACAGAAAATTAATTTTATTGCAACTGTGGATTAATTTTTGAATTTTTGCATCTAGATACTGTAAAATTAGTCTTAAAGAAAAAAATAATAGAGAAGTAAAGCAGAAAGATCTTTGAGTCTGTCAGATTCTTACATGAGAAAGTTTCTGGTCATTAAACCTAGAAGTTGTATCAGCAGGAGCTGTAATTTATCTTAACATTAACTATTTGTGACTAGTATTTAAAAAGGAATAATTTTGCAGAAAATCAGGTAAATAAATACAGCTGAGTAACAACCCGCGTTGAGACAGCTGTTCTCTTTGTTTTTTCTGGCATCAGAAAGCAATTTTTGGTCACCAAATCTAAATGAATTTTCAATTCTGTGATTATGAAAGGCATATGTAATCAGAATTAAAGTAAAATAAGAAAAATAGAACTCAAGAGAGAGAGAGAAAATGAGAAGAGTAAATAAACACACAGTATGTGGTAACTTCAATTTAGTATACCATAAATGTGAAATACAGAAGGAGTATCCTGTGACAGGGAGGTTGCAACTAAACATCTGTTTCTTCCAAAATTCCAAAGAAAAATAGATTCACAAATTATGTCAAAATGCTTAGGAAACTAGACTATACAGACATGTCAGAAAATGTCAAATTCATATTCAAATCTTAGCAAATTAGTTTTCTTGTTTATGGACTCTTTTTAGTACAGTCACTGTCAAATAAGCAACAGTCAATAACAATGCAGATTTACACCATGATTTTTTTCCCTTTAGATCCGTCCCAAGAGAAGGTACATCACAGACTATGTGTGCTAATAAAGAAAGAAAATAGACCAACTTTTGAGCAGTGGCTATTATGACCATCTTCTGTTCCCTAAGAATTATTCACTGAATAATTCTTATTCATTCCTCAACATATTTATGGCTCAAAGCTAAATCATTGAACTATATCTTTGAGGTGCACTGTATTCTGTGACTCATATTTTACCTCATTTTAGTGACAATAGTGGCAAGGATTCTGTTGCTTAACCATAATTTTATATGCTTTAAGGAGTATTAGATACCCACAGGTACATTTGACATAGAGCATTCAAGAAACCTAGATTTTCTGGAGCAACAGTGAAAATGTAACCATGTACATAACCATGAAACCCAAGTCTTCCCCATGCAACAAGTGGAGTTTTCCTGTAAATAAATTAGTTTCTCTGAGACGTAAAAACTGTCATATCTTCTTGACAGCCTTTACAATCCTGAGATCCAAGAATTATGCTGAGGTGACACATAGGTGCATGTGTACTTGTGTCATACATATACATAGGTGGAGACAATGGGTTAATGAGTTCATGGTAGCATGAAATGTTTGAGACCACATAAATGATTAGTTCTTAATCCATGGTGAAATAATTCTAGATTAAGTCTGGTGCTCTCTCACCTCAGAGCAACTCATTCTAAAGGCATCCTCGCCATGGAACAATATAAGGTAATAAATAAAAAAGGATTTAAATATTTTTGTGTCATACCAGGATGTTTACAGCCAACGAGTATGAAATGAATTATTGCTTCAGGATGACTCCAGGAAGATGGTATAATTGTATTTGAAAGATGGGAGATTTAAAAAAAAATGTTGCCTCTGGCACATGAGAGTGTTTTTCATTTTCATTTACTTAATGAATTTATTACTAGTGTGTAATTTAGCTGTAGTGACTATATGCTAATAGCTGCTATATAGATTCTTTGCAGCACAAGTACATTCATGTGACTATTCACTCACATGTCTTTAGCAGGATTTTAGCTCCTCAGCTTGTTCCTAAATGTTAACACCTTTTTATCACCACTGAATAAAGAATAGATTTTGCAATCAGTGAAAGAATACTTTGAAGATCAGATCTCTGAAGTTTTATGAATCTTCTCTGCACTTTGCAAGTAGTTTTCACTAAAATTGGTCCAAATTTTCCATGAGTAGCATTTTTTCCACAGTAAATACTGGTAAACCAAAGTCACATAATTTGTATCGGCTTCAGAAAAATTTCCAGTAGCATGTTCAAGCTAATTGAAAAATATGTTGCCTATTTGGATCATGGTGGTTTTACTGTTTCATTCTGATTTGACTTCAGGAAGTTCTACTTCTCTTGCATGTTTTTGCATGTGTCTGTTGACTTTGTGTGCACATTCTGAAGATACACCTGGCTCAGCTTGGAGAGGAGGAGACTGAGAGGGGATCTTATCAATGTAGTAAGTGTCTGAATGGAGGGTGTCAAGAACCAGTCCCTTGGTGGTGCCAGGCAGTAGGACAAGAGGCCACAGGGAGACACTGGAACACAGCTTTTCACATGAACATGAGGAAGAATTTCTTTGCTGTTAAGGTTACTCAGCACTGGAACAAATTGCCCTGTGATGTTGTGAAGTCTCCTTGGAGATATTCAAAATCTGTTTGGACACAATTTTGAGTAACATGCTCTAGAGGATCATGCTTGAGCTGGGAGGCTCCTGGAGGACCTCCAGTGGTCCCTTACCTATTCTGTAGTTCTGTGAAACTGCAATAACACTTGAAGCCTGCCCCTTGTCATAGTTGTAAGATTTTCCAATTGAAACTGTCTTTTTTCAGTGGTGAAGGGAAAGGACTGCCCAGAGGAGCAGGAGGAGAAGTCTGTAAATGATTCTTTAGAAAAACAGATTGATTGCATACATAAGTATACCATTTGAATGATGAAAAGAAGGATGGGGATTTACTAATTTCCCTAGTCCCAAGAAAGAAAGGGAACTACCTCTGATAATGCAATATTTTCACTTGATTTGGCAATTTCACAATTCCCAAAGCCACCGATTGTATTTATGGTTCTAGGAAAGGCAGTACAGGCTGTTCACAGCATTCCTCTGACCTTTATTTCAGAAGGAGAAGCAGAAAAAAAATCCTCTACTTCTGGAACATTGCTAAGTGGAACAGTTAATCTGCAAGTTTTGCAACATGAATCCCAAGAATCAGTGATTGTGAATCACCTAAGCCAAACTGACGTAGAGGTACAGCCCTTCACTTTGAGAATGTTAATGATGTGGAAGAAGGCCCTCTGTAATCAGCCTAGGATCACCTGAGAAATCTTCTTCAAAGTCTCAAATCTCAAATCATCTCTTTTCCCAGAGATTGTGAATTAAACCTGTAATTGTGATCAACTTTCAATTACAGAAAATATATTGTGTTTTTTCACAGCACCAGGCTAGATACACCCCTGATTAGGAGATGAGGTGACATATTACTTGATAGAGGTCGTCTCCATTTGTAATATTTTTACCCAAAAATATTGAGAGGCCTTTTGATGGCCATGAAGATGTTTCGACTGTGATCTGAAAAGGCTGGGGACATTGGGCATGACAAAACAAATTAAAAACAATCAGAAAAAAGTATTCCCTAGAAGGTTACTTGAGGTGAAAGGGAGTCAAGCACTTTGTCTGCTGGCAATGTCAATATAACATTTAACTGTTGCTTCTCATGATTTCATCAGTTCATTCCAGCAGCATGGCTCAACACACTTCAGCAAGTCTTTTCAGAGGCAGCAAAAATATCATTGCAAACACCCTGGAGCCACGAACTCCACCAGGTAACGTGTGTAGATGCTGACCACAGTTTTGCTTTCCTCTAGGGAGTATCAGAAACATTATATGCATTGTTGCTGCTCCTGTCTTCACTGATAGGGTCCTGGTTGTCCTAAAAAGGGCATTCTCCAGGCTCTGTAGTGCCATGGGAAGAGCTCTTCTCTACAGAGGGGATATTGGCAGAGTACAACTCATTATCTACCTTGTCCACAAGTATCTGTAGGATGGCCCTGCCTCATGTATCACACAAATAAAAACATATGGTAAGGAGGACACACCCAAAAAAGAGCAGTTTACCAGGTGGTGCACTTTCTAACAGGTGAAGAATAAAATGCTCCCAATGGTGTCTATGGAAAAGCACACCATTATGAATGAGCAATCCTAGAAGTTTCTGCTGAGTTTTTGGAACATGATAATTAAACTTCACAGGCAGCAAAAATGATTAGAAGTTCTTTAAAACCTATTTTTGAGGTGGATGATGATGTTTTAAACCTCAAAATATTATTTGCTCTTCCAGTAAACTGGTATTTCTGTGCATTCAGGAGCCAGGATACCGATGCATCAATTGTAACTTCCTTTCTTTCATCAGGAAGCAACAATGCAAAGGAAAAAGAAGTCCCGAAAAGCCTGACAGACATTACTGAAATCTATCTCTGTTCAAGGCAACGTCCTCATCAGACTGAATCAGCCTTTAAATTTGTCCTCAAAACCCTTATTAAACTTTTTTGGTTATATCTTGAGTAGCATATCCCTCTTCTTAATCCTGAGGATGGAACCATTGAAATGGCCTAAATAGATGTGTTCCTCTAAATCTTTTAACATAATAACACTTTTTCTGACTTTGATAAAATCACATAAACTACTGTACTTTAATAAAATTACATATGCTACTGTACGGACTGCAGCATAAAATTGTATGCTGTCAAGTCAAAGTATATTCACCCCTTAACTGTGAAAAAGAAAATAACAGTTTTATAAACAATTATGAAAATATTTCAGAGATACTGAATAAACCAAATTATCATTGAAAACTAACTACAAATTCATTTCTGGATGGTGGAATTGAAAGCAATTCTTCATGCTTACACTAACCTTATACAAATCATATGAATGATATGGTCTCAGAAGATTAGTCTTGTGAAACATTTTCTACAGAATTTAGAATTTATTTTAATGCAAATTTAGTCACTACTTTGACAGGATAGCATTAATCTGTTGAGGATTCAGAACTAACATGCAATGTATTTGAATTAAAAAAATATAAATACCCCATGTTCTTAAAACAGGCAGAACTGACTTCAGCTTTAGATGTCTAGCTGAAACTACTTACTAAAGCATATTTTCTCAGCTAGAACAAAAGACAGATAACCTTCAAGACCTTGCAGAACTTTAGAGAAAATAACAGGAACTAAACTGTCTAAAATTGAAAACAAAGGTCTTGATGCTTGAGTAAATGTTCATAAAAAAACCTTTCAAAAAAGAAAGTACTGATCCTCTTTGAGGAAGTTAGGAGTGTATTTCTTTGGGGGATGCCTGAAGCCAGAAGGTATCTTTTGAATTGAAGGCATACCAGAACACAAGCAAATGGACTGAAAGGTTGTGTTTTAAGGAAGTCAGATGCATCGATGTGGCGTTTCTGAACAAAATGGCCATTTTGCACAAAAATCCACACTGAATAGAAGGTGTGGTATTGTAAATGCAGATTGCTTCTTCAGTGATGTGAAGAAAATGAAGCAAAGATCTACGACTTGATCTGTGACACTAAAGTGTAAACTTCTAATATAAACTCAAAAGCCCTCATCCTCATGTGGGGTATATTTTGCCCTTAAATTTGCTTGAATGCACAAGCAAACACAGTCTTGTTTTGAAATCGGTGTTGTTGCGCAAATTCCAGCTGATCATCTGCAGTTTTAGTAAGAACTGAAGTCATCGCCTGAGGCACAGCTCCACAATACGTAATAGCATAATAACAAAATTCCATAAAGAATCAGATCAAACGGTCAGTATATTCCCCAGTGCATTTTGATGTAAGAAACAAGGCAGAGGATAATGGTTCTTTCCCTTTCATACACATAACAATCTAAAAAGTAAGGGAAAGCGTAGTCCAGTTCCCCTTTAAAAAGCATTATGTGTTCCCATGCCTCAGACTTTGCTTCCAAGTAAGAGAGTAATTTCTCAGCCATTGGGCAGATCTGGAAGCATCTGTCAAAGTGTCAAAATATGCAGCTGCAGGACATTGCAATGACTAAAGATATGGAAAAGGGAGCAAAAAATATGTTCTCTGATTTGGCTTTAGCCAGACAATTAAAAGAAAAACATATTTTCTAGTAAATGGATATATTTTGTTATTTGCTGTACTGAAATAAGCTTGATCCTTTCATTCCCCACTTCTTAGCAAAACCATTTGTTAAAAAGGAATGCTTTCCAGTTTTTTTCAGAAAAGCAAAAAGAGGCAGTGTGTTCACAAATCCAGTAACCTTTCCTTTTGCCAGGAGCTTGGGATAATTAGTTGAATATAGAGTCTGGCATGTTCTATGAGGAATTTTTGAGATTTGAAATAATGTCTTTTACCTCCTGAAAGAGCATTCTAACTTCCTGGGTGTGGAATGGCTCTCAACTATTCCTGCTACAGTCCATCTTATGCAAGCTGCAGAAAGAAAAGAGTGAGGCACTAAAAACTGGAAGAGGAGTAACACTGGCCATTGGGACATTCACTATAGAAATAGGCACCTAGATTCCCATTTCACTGGAATACTATTGTTTGCAAGGGTAGGTAGAGAAAACCTTCCACCATTAAAGAAAGTTCATTTAAGAGGCAGGAGATAGAAATAGTCAGCAAGTTTTGAGGCAAGTCAGCTTGCTATGTATGTGTTCAAATTTTGGGAAGTAAAAATTGTGTTTCTTTTTGCTCTTTCCTTTTTTCTGAGGTATGAAATCATGCAGAATTTTTAGTAAGTGCATTGTATTCAGTGCTTAGTTGTTTAACAAAAACCGTACCAAACTTAAAAAAAATTACCAGAAAAAAAGAATCTAGCCACTGTGTATTTATTTACAATATTTGTTTATATTTCTCTGTACTTGGATACTGCCAAGTTTGGCTTTTCTCTCTTTCTAAATGCTTATTATTGTATGTGGAAGCATTAAGCTCAATCCCATTGTGGTTAAATAAGAAGGTTTAGCAATTTCATTCCATGCTATGCCTTCAACTGTTCTTAGCCATGCGTGCATGTCTCTTGCTACTGTTTGATCTGCTCAGGAGAGATTTGGTTCAGAACGTCATCTCTATGAAGATTAAGCACAGTTATGAACACATGATTTGGGGGCTGATAACAAAGATATTTGCTGTAAGATTACATCATCCTGGTGGTAAGTAGTTAAAGGAGAGTACAATAAAGCAGTTTTGATGGTCATGTCATGGGTGTAAATTGCTCAAGGGATGGAGCCATGAAAAAAGGCAAATGAGACTGAAATATTCCCCTCCAGGAGAATCCCAGGGGAGCCAGTGAGCAGGACAATAGTGCTGCAATGAGCAGGAGTAGTTAAAACTCCTGTCACAGATATGCAAAAATTTAAACTGAAATTAGTTCATTTGCAGAGAAGACTTCAAGGGTCTTCAGGAAAGGAGAACCTAATCAATAAAAGAGAGTGGAAGGGTGTGATTTATTTAACTTTGCAAAAGGAAGTCTGAGAAGGGCTAAGATTGCTCTCCTCAAGGACAAACACCATGAGGGAACAGATCTGTTTAAGTTAAAGAACAATGCTGGCACAAGAACAAAAGCATATAGACTGACCCTGGAAAAAATCTTGGATTGGATGTTAGAAGAATATCACTAAGTATTTATTGGGTGGTCTTCAAGCAGTCACAGCCATCCTGCAGGATGACTGATGTACACCTGTAGATGAGGCTAACACCCATCTCTGAGTGAGAATGTGTAGTCCAGAAGCCGAAAGCATGGCTCCATAGGTGTATTTCTCTAGAAGCACCAGTGGTTTTCTGTTTAAATTTGGTTTGGCAAATGACTCTGAAGGTTTTATTAACATGGACTCAAGTGTAAAGGCTCTCTTCCAAGCTCTCTTTCCACCATGTATTCCCAGATCATGCTTCCATTAATTTCTTTAAATTTAGTTGCTAGAAGTTCAGTTCTTCTGTATTGTGATATAGTTCAATTCAAGAGAAAGTTCCTGACTTGATGCAGAATTTACTTGCTGATCTGGTCTGCTGTGTGTACTTGGTCATAATAAATGGTCATGATAGTACTTTCTAGGCTTAAAGACCATTAATCTGTGGATGACCTGACCATGGGTTCACTGGAAACCAGGATTTCATTGTTTTATATAGATAACAAACACATTTTTCTTAAACAGCAAAGTATTTTGCCAACAGGGATTTTGAGGTGTCAGCTATAAAAGCTGCCATAAGTTTTGTTATGACATTGCAAAGAGAAAGTAAAGGGGCTTTGAAAATTACATCATTTACAATAGATTATTTACTTTTGGCTGTCAGTAATGAAAGATTTAGAGTCTAGCCCTAGTTTTATTGCAACACAACATTAGGGGTTATGAACTTAAAGGCACCTGGTTTTTTATGTATCGTAAGACTGATATGACCTTTTGCAGTCATATGCTGTAATATTTTCCTTGCAGGTAAAGCCTCTGTTCCATTACCAGCATTTTACTGAAGAAAAAAATATATACAGCTATTGAAGACTATCTAAAATATCTTCACTGTCATGGGGAATATAGGTATAGGAACAAACATCTGGCATAAAAACCTATAAAGTCTGTTGAGAGAAGTATAGTTAGATAAAAGAAAATAAAATTATTTTATAGAAGAAACTAAAAGCCTTTTAGTTACCAGCTTTTTAAAATTTGCATATCATTGAGGCCTTAGTAATTTTTTTTTTGTAACAGAGTTTAGTAGCACTTCAATGATGAAAGGAGAACTATGCTTCTAAAATGGAACAAGAAAGGATATTCGGGTTAGGAAAGAAATCCAATGGAACTTGAGGTAAACACAGTCTGAAGGGGGATCAATTTGTCCAGACTAATTACTGTTCCCTTGATTGAACAGTAGGTGAAATACCTGGCACATATTTTGGTGCTTGTTATGTTCTGTTCTTTAATGTGCCATTGAATAGTCTGTGAACAGGATTCCTGTAAAGCAATTATTGGTCTCCAGAAGAAAATTTTCAGATTGACTCATAGATAATATTTTGTCTGTCTTTTGACCATCTGTGTGTGTCCAACCTTAAAAAGACTTAGCAGCAATAAGAAAGAGTAAGAAGAGTATTGAATATTTGCAGTTCTGTTACAAGATATGGGGAAGAACTCTGAGGGGTTGCTTGTGGCCTGCCAGTGTTTTTTGGATACAAGTGCTTAAAGAAAATAAGGGAGACTCAAAGTCATATTAGCTTGAGCTTCCCTGGCATATGCCATTACACTTCCTCACATGGGAAGTGAGAATCTTCATAGGAGAACTAAATTATAGAATTTCAGCTGAAAGGCATCAGGACTAAACTCTTGCATGCAGATATTTCTCTGGGACATGTTCATTATAGGTTGAAAATTGTCTTTGTTTAACTCAATAAAAAGTAGGCTTCCACTTCAAAGTCCATCC
This sequence comes from Zonotrichia leucophrys gambelii, assembly GCF_028769735.1. Classification (NCBI taxonomy): domain Eukaryota; kingdom Metazoa; phylum Chordata; class Aves; order Passeriformes; family Passerellidae; genus Zonotrichia; species Zonotrichia leucophrys. The sequence continues at coordinate 17,334,111 of NC_088173.1, read as the reverse complement.
CAGGTATCCTGGTTCATAAGATAATTTATTGCTAGAGGTTATGCTTAAAGGTGTTTGCTGGCAGAGGTGAATACAAAACAAATATAGAACAAGTGTGCTAATAAGGGAAATGTTAGAGACACAAACTTTTAATAGCTTCCTGTTCTCCCCTGAGATCTGGAAGAACAAGCTGTACCTCCAGCACCTGCCCTATGCTCTGGGTATCATCTCAGCAAACATGCCATCTAGTAAGCCCTGACACAGAGAAAAAAGCCTTCTTCAGGCCTGAGACAACATTTAAAGGGCTGCTTAGTAGCTCCCTATTTCGAGCAAACATTTAAAAGGCAGATTGGTGCATAATGTACCGTCAGATTATATTATTGGTGCATAATGTACTGACACAAGATATATCAAACACCTTTTGGTTTCTCAATAATCTTAGTATCAGTAATTTTTCTGTTTAGAGTAGGTTAGACAGATCAGTGGTGATATTTAGACAAAAAAAAAACCCCAAAACCCAGAGCCTAAGGAGTCACCATCAAGTGGATTACCTGCTGCTGGAACTTCTCTGAGACTGTGTGAAATGGCTCCCACATTGTCAGCCCGATGTGGATGTTGCAAAAAGAATAAGGAATGGGACTATCGCTAACAGGGGAAAAAAAGGAAAAGGAATTGCAGTAAAGGTAGGAGACACTTCTTGTAACTTACTTGTTACTTCCATATGCTTTTGGAGATTATCCATCCCTGTCCAATGCTGCTTTCCTGGTGAAGGGCTGTGTTTGTATATTATCTGGCCAGGGGCCTTCACCTTTTCTCAGCCCCTTGGACACTGGGGCTAAATATAAGAAAGGTTCTTGAGCTCATCATGATTCCCCTCTTTGGGGGAGTCTCACCCCTGCCTATGTGTCCAGAATGTTCCAATTTCTGTGGATCCCACATGCCACCGCACACAGTCCTGTCCCACCAGGTGACGTGGTGGCTTCAGGGGGCCCACAGCAGGGCCTCGGGAGCCACCTTGGGCTGGTCACAGGCCCAGCCTGAGCCATTGTCACAGCCACACATGTGAACTTCTGTGGGTTTGGGATTTGGGCTGCCTCCCTGCCTCCAGGCCCTTCCCAATGCCTGGCTGACAGTCCCAGTTCTGAGGGATGCTGAGGGGGATCCTGAGGCTCTCATCTGACACACAGAAATCGAGTGTGAAGGAGGAAAGAATGTCTTCACGTGCACAGCAGAGAGTGTTATTTTCCTCAGTAAATATTTGCACTTAGTAATCCATGCCTTTTTAAAGTTCTGATCTCTGAAAAGAAGTGCTCAGATGACCCTCACATTTAGGTAACTTCTGCAAGATGACAGGAGGGGTGGGTATGACGGCAGGGAGGTTGAAGTGGAAGAGGAAGACTAGATGAAAACATGGGCCAGTGGAGTCCACGCAGGAAAAGCAGCAGGCTGTTGCAGACCAAAGGCAACAGGAAAAATGATCTGCTCTAACATTTTACATATGATATTAAGACATAAACAATCTGCGTTAAATAATCCAGATAGCTGCTGAACTGCAATGGATTTAGTGGGTAATCTGGAAGTCATAGATGGACAAATATGGTAACAGTGTGTGATCTACCTGTCCTCGTGCCCAATAGCCGGAACCTGGAAAAACTTTTGTTGTTTGGAAAACTGTATCCATCCCTCAGATGCTTTAGGCACTTTCAAACTTAGTGTAAGGGTTTTCCTATAACTTCAAGATTTGCTGTGATTCCTTATTAGACTATTTGTTGTCTTTGCTACTATATTCTGGTACCAAAAGTTCATAGAGAATCCTACTCAGCTGGCATACCCAGCTAATACCCATACTAATTTGCTGGGAACACACCCTTTCACTGATAAAATCACCCATATTTGCCCCATCCTCACCTCCTCCACAAAAAACAAATATTGTCAAGGTAAGGAATATTTCTTTCTTTTGTAGCCACACCCAGCATACTGTAACCATGACTCAGTCTTGTGTTGTGTTCGTCCTATGTGGCAAAAGTATCATCCTCCTTTTGCAAGGGTTGAAATAAAAAGTCATATTTTTTCCAGCTGAAAAAATATAAAAAGCTATACATATTTCCTTCCAGGGGAAAACTATATAAAAATAATTTTCCAAATATCCTACTCTTAAAAATTTCTGACTGTGACTAAAATGTGAAGCCAAACTCTGCTCTTACTTGCAGCCATTTAAATATGGAACATATCCATTGACTTCAATAAAAAGATTCCAGATTTTTGTTTCTTTAGGCAGAACTTGGCTTGAGTTCTTATGGATGAATATTTTTCACAGGATTACAACTTTTAAAATTCATGTGATATCATAAATCCTGAAGCAAAACTTTTGTTTGTATTTTAAACTTTTCTAGAACAACTATTACATATCCAAAAGTACTATGAGACTATCAGGGGACTTCATTGCTTCTTTTATCTCCAAATCTCAAATAACTTTGAAATAATTCTCATTTACAAACTAGAAAACTATGACAGGTCACAGCTCTTTTGCCCCAGAGGCAACTAAGGAATCTTAATATGCAGTAGTATACAAAGCTATTCCTCTTAAAAAAGAAATCTTCTAAATATCAAATCTTGTAAATATTTAGACATGTGCTTAAACATGTGTAGGTAAGCAGCTTCAATTCAATGGAACCTAGTCATATAATGTTTACTTGTAAATTGAAGTGCTTTGAGAATATATATACACACACACATATACAAAGCCATAATTTGCATTCATTTTATCTGAACACCCTTGTCATAAGGGTATGCTGATCTGTAACTAATTTAGCTTTATGCATAATAATGATGATAATGAAGAAAATACAGGAGCATGATCTAAACATCTACAGAATACACAATGAGGCATAAACAGGTATGGAGTTAAAACACGGAGATGAACTTGCAGGGAAATATTTTGATATATGATATGAGGACAGAAAATATTTCAAAAAGAGATTAAAAAGCTGTGAATTGTTACACAATTGCCTAAGTTAATTGATATAAGTAGTTTTTCTTGGAATTTGCTGTGATTCATTGTTAGATAAGATTGAATTTCCTGTACTCCAGATACATCAGAAGTAATTTACTAGATGTTGGAGTGGTCATGATCCTCCCAAGAAAGGTGACCATTGAAACACTATTGAAGAAGATATCTGTTGATCCCTGTGTATAATTTCTTGCTAATACAGGTTATAGAATTGGCACCAACTAAATACAAATCAAATCAACGCATTTCACTACTTTTCCTGAATATATTTTTTGAAACGTCAATAAAGTCAATGTGGTGTTTGAGAGTTTTACTTCAAGGTATAGACCTTCAGTTCACTTCAGTGGTTAAAAATATATTTATGTCTCATGTTGTGATTTATTAAATTTGTGTCACTGAAGAAGAACTTTAGATGTACAAATAGTATGCCCTTATTCCATATGAATAATATGTGGAAATGGAAAGGAAATAAAACAATATGTAGGACAATAAAATAATGGGGATACTTATTATTTTAAATAGTTAACCTCAGATTTGTATGCATGTTTAAATAAATATACAGCCAAACTATTCTTCTAACTTGTTTTTTTATTTAGATAGTGTGTATATTTGTCTTTCAGTATGTTTATTTAATATTGCTATCTCCCATTAGTCTCTTAAAAGCAAATATTCTAGAAGCTCTGTTAATTCCTTGAAGTAACTGTACAGTCTGTTGCTTTTAAATAGAACTGTTTTGTTTAGTCTAAGACAGCTGTGACAGAATGAAAAAGTGGAAACACAGCATAAACATTAGCATTCCACTTTGCCTCTTAGCTTACTAACAGAAAATCATATGAATTTTTATGGTAGGAAACTATCACATCTCATTAAAGATCCATATTATTTCTGTATATAATATATTTTAAAGAAAATTCTAGTTAGTGTTACAATTTTGTCTGAGATGGAAAAATTAAACCTATTTCAGATGGGTTGGCTCAGGTAAAATACACTACTGCATTAAGCACACAAATCACAAATTTTCTTTCAATGTTTGATAAAAAGGTGTTCTTTTGGCATGCAAAATTTCCAGATTTCAGTAAGCCCAAGGAAGCAGCTTGTTTCCTGAAATGGGAAAGAGTGCTTATACCTCTTCTCTTCTCTTCTCTTTCTTCTCTTCTCTCTCTATTCTTCTCTTCTCTTCTCTCTCTCTTCTCTCCTTCTTCTCTTCTCTTCTTCTTTTTCTCTCTTTTACTTTCTTTCTCTCTCTCTCTTTCTTCTATTCTTTTCTCTCTCCTTCTTCTTCTCTTCCTTCTTTTTTATTCTTAAATCCCAAACTTGAAGAAATAAAGTACAGCTATCTTCTTTCTCCCTATTATGAGTTCAATTACAAAGCAGCTATGTCAAATCTGTGTTTCTACAAAATAAACCCCAAATCTTTGCTAACTAGAACACACAGAAAAGAGATAATATGCTTATCATATTTAAAACACTGTTCTTTCACTGCCAGAAGTAATTGTGAAGGCAGGGCACAACTAATTTCTTGCTTTTCTGATCCTAAGTGACAATCATGCACAGGAACTGCTCTTCACTGTAATGTCACTTTACATGTTAGGCTTGGATGATTATTGCTGTGGATTGCTTTTGATTTACACCTCCTGTCATTCCACCTGTCATGAATTCCTCCTTAGTATGTCCTGTGGATTTTGTAATTCTCCTTCATGAGATTCATCATCACATTAGAATGTGATCTACTGGTTTCCATACTTTCTGATTTCTCTTCCTAACTGTTGCACCACCATATATGCAGTGATACCAAGAACATGATAATTCAGACTCTGTGACCTAATGAGATTTTGGTTGACAATGGCTTATGTTGATATGTCAGTCTCACAGATTTGGAGCCTCACATAAGAGACCTCTTGCTAATAGAAGTTTTCTGATAATTATTTGTGACTAATTGAAAAGATAGTATCACAATACACTCCCTCTGCCATTTCCCATTACAAATGCCTCAGACAAATAATGTCCTCATCATTAGGCCTGAGGCATACTTGTGATAATCTGCTGATAATACCAGTGTAGGTTAGAGATTGCTAACACTTAACTCATCTGAGCTCGGTTTTTATCACCAGCTTAGTCTAGTTGTGAATACCTGCCTAAGACTATCATGCAGGCCTTTTAATTTTGTGGTCTAAACAATTTGACTGCTTCTTTTGTCATAGTACCTTCTTTGCACCCTTAATATTCTACTGCAAATTTACTGAGACCTTGTGAATCACAGAAGTGTATGTTACAGAGAAAAAGTCATTCTTCATGTCCTACTTGCAAAGAGATTTTCAGTTATGCAGTCCTCTCCAAAACCATCTGTATTGTGCTTTCATCTCAAGAAGCATTGGATTTTCTCATCTGACCAGTTTTTGTTGAATTATTATTATGATTTTAACATCCTGTACAGTACTCCATTAGATGTGACTCATGGTAATGTAACAACAAAACACCACTGTGTTTCATCTGTTCAATTTTCTGCTGTTGAAGCTTTGTGTGCTGTTGTTCCTACTGGAAAATATGGCAGCCAGGTTTCCCTTCTCAGTTTCTATAAAATTTCATTCTGCTTCAATCAGAGTTCACTTTACTTGTTCTGTAGAAATTTCCAAGCTATCTTTACATGCTGAAGTGATGTTTGGGTTAGAGAGATTAGTCTAGAAAGGTATAGAGCACCTGAAAAGCAATGCGATGTTTGGAAAGTCAGACAATAGGAGAGTTAAAGCTGTAAATTTATGTCCATTTGTTGGACAGCTAGGATTCACATAATAGAACTCTCTATCTAGTTGCTCTAGAGCTTCATCACGTTTCTCCAGCCACTGCCAAGTTATCCTGTTGTCTCAGCAAACAGACTTCCCTTGGGTACCCTCTGTGGTTACTCTAATTATCTGCAGAATCTTGCACAGCTTCCTGTACTATAAAATGTTAATTTTTGCTTCTGCTGAAGTCCTCAACTTTGCTGTCATCTGTCTAAATTCCTTTTGTATTTACCATCTTTTAGTCTTCACTTGAATGAAATTAATATTTTCTACTTGGATCTTTGCCTTCCCTTTCATCTGTTTCTGATCATGTTCCACCTTGATTGACATTGTAATTATCCTGTCCCAGTCATTACGTGGATGTCTGTAATAACTCCATATGTTTCACTGTTGCTTTGTTGAAACAATTTCCTCATTGCCCTTGTTCCAACAGCTAGATGTTATCTATCTTGCAGCTGCCTTAGGAGTTCCACAGTCTAGAGGATTCCTCCTTTAAACAGACTTGCCAATATTGGTCCTTTTTGTGTGTCAAGTAGAGTAAATATGTTTTCACCAAATAGTCTGTGCTGAACATCTGTTCATGAACAAATGGAATAATGCTTAGCAAAAACCTGTTAAACTGTCTGGGATTAAGATAAATTATGACTTTTTTAGCTGTGACAAAATTATAGATCTTTTTTATTATGCTCATTTTGGCAATTACAGTGGTTTATGAGATACTTGGGTACAATTCTGAATCTGTCTCATGCAAAGAGTGATGATAGTAACTGACTGATATATGATAATGATAATAGTGACTGACTGATATATGTACTCTGCTGGCATATTTGCACACCTACAAAGACTTGAAAAGTAAGTACAATCTGGGTTTATTTTGTGCGTGTGTGTGTGTGTATATGTGTGTGTGTATGTGTGCTGGATGCCTTAAAATTCAACAATGTGTTTAAGATCATATGGTTTCTCTGTCATAAGAGACGAAGAGCTGAAGACTTGACCTTAAATGGTGCTCACGTGACTCAGTTTGGAACTGCCATGTCCTACAGGTGTAGCACCAAAGTAGGTGGTATTTATTACCACCAGGCATCTAATTCAAAAGTTGAACTGAGGAAAACTTAACTTCAGGTCAAGTATCATTCTTGATTATCAAAATGTGGAAAACACATCTGCTGCACACACTCAACTACTTTTCCTGCTCAGCATTAATCTGTTTTGGGTTTAAGCAGAGTAAATTCCATGCATACCTTTTAAGTATTACCATAAGCTAAACTTAATTCTAGTCTGCACATGGAATCATAACAATTCAATTTTAAAAATTTTCCAACATGTTACTCTGAAGGCTGAGCAAAACTGTACTTGGGCGCTGTAGCACACATCAATATCTCACTCACTGTTCCCCTGACTGAGCTACTGACGTCTCTCTTATTCTGGCTGTATCTGCCTTAGCTGGTAGCAAGCTGTTGAGGACATCCATGCAACGCATTTGCAGTGGTAGAGATTACTTCAGGTTAGCTCTGGGCTTGCGTGAAGTGAATATCTGTTATCAGCTGAAGTGTTATGTGGAAGTGAGGTCCTGCACTGTAAAACAGTGTCACCCAAAAGTGTATCAATTCATGCACTCTGATTCTGCCCTGTAATGCAAACCAGTATTTAGTGATTGAAGGCAACTGAGGGACTTCCTTCATGAGGCCGCTTTTGGTCTGAAATAAAAAGATACTTTAGAGGTAACTGCTGAGTCTCAAATTTTGTGAAATTCTCTAGGATCCTTTGAAATGACAGAATTGTACAGATGGGACAAGATTTCTATTTCTGTGCCTATGTCTTGGAAGATACGGTCTTTTCTAAAGTCTCCTATTCCTTTATCCTGCTCCACCCTGACTACATATCTTTTGGTATTTCCAAATACATAATTTCTTGACACTCACCTCAGCTATATTAAAAAATTCATGGTGCTTTCTTTTTTTGTATGAGTAAAAATTGATAGTCTGTAAGTACTTTGAAGACTTTATCAGAATCAAAGCATATTCATAACCATTACACACAACGAAAAGCTATTATGAACTTTGAGAATCCTTGCTTCTATGAATATTAAAGCAAAGCTTTTAAATTACTTAGCACTATATTGTTTCCTGGAGCCTTGAGCTGTTTGAGGAGTGGTCCAAATATCTCTACTTCTCTGCAAAATTGCCAGGAAGTTAGACTGGAAATTACTGACAGTTGTCTAATGTGTTTTATTAATATTGCTTTTAAGTTTGTTCATGTTTTGTTTTGTCTTATATTATTTCTTTAATTTTTTTGTCATCTATCTGTCTATCTATCTATCTATCTATCTATCTATCTATCTATCTATCTATCTATGTAGTTTATGATAAAATAACCTCTTATTGTTTTAACCCAAATGGTGTCACTTCTAATACAAGGTTCTCTTGCTATTGGCTACTCAGGAATTCGGAATGAGCCCAAAGGATGATGAAAAATTCTCTTGCAAAACACCATGCTTTAGTCTCCAGACTAAGTATCTGTTTGTATGAGAGCTGCTTCCAATTTCTAACAGAATCTTAGCTATTAGGAATGAGTCATTGTAAATCATCAGCACTACAGTATAAGATTTTGTGATAGCTTAGGAGTTGGGGGGTGCACTTATACCCTTCTATTTCATGTAGTTGTAAAAGAATCACAAAGCCTGTCCATACTAGAGCACAGGACATTCTTGAAAAGATGTAGCACATTTAGATAGCTTCATGCTGTTTAAAAGATGACTCAATTAAACAAAACACTGAAACATTTCATTATCTAAGGGATCACAATCTTAATGTGGATTAAATTAATTGAGAGTAGAAACATGAGTAACTGCAATCCTTTGGGAGGATTCGGTATAGCTTTAGTAAAGTCCTGCATTGTAAACCTCTTGAAGATTTTCAAAGGGCTCAACAGACATGTGGCTAAAGGTAGTCTGACTGCTAGTTTACCTCTCCAAAGACTTGTCGCATATTTGCCCAAAGACTTTTAAGGAGACTAAATTATCATGAAATTAGAGAGAAGGTCCCATTGATAAAACTCTGGTTAACAAAGATAATCAAAACAGAATTTATACGTTTTCATTACAAGAGAGAGAGAGAGATTACCACTGTAGTTCCATTGCATTCCCCAGCATCTTGGATAAGAATCTTGGCTTATCAACATATTTATAAATTATTGGAAAATTATATTCTCAGTGGGTGAAACAGTTTTCACATAATATTATTCATTAGAGCACTTAAAGACAGCTAAAGGATCTTAGAAATTGATGTGACTATGTAATGAAGAGGAAGCTAATATTTATTTTAGATATATATAACAAGATGTACATGAGGAAAGAAAATCCTAGCTTTACATCAGACCTGGCAATCTGCAACTTTGCTCCTCATAAGTGAACCAGTGCTATGATAAATAGCTCTGTCAAAACACTGACTTAACATTCAGCAGTGGACAAAAAGGAATGTTAAGAATTGTTACAAAAGGAAGCAAGAGCACATGCCAAATAAATGTTTATGCCACTTTGTAAATATATGCTTCATGTTCTCCTAGAATTCTGTGATTTTTTCCTTATCTCAGTTCAGCAGAATATAAGCCCACAGCAGAAATCAAAAAAGTTCAAGGAGTAACAAGGATGATCAAAGACATAAAACAGCTTCAGAATGAATAATGACTAAACTGAATGATGCTCAACTGAGAGATTACTGGATAGGTATATGGTAAAGCTCTTCAGAATTATAAGTATCTGGAGGTAGTTGTGTAGAAGCCAGAGAGATCTCTTCACTGTCTTTTACAGGACAGGAGCAGGGAGCTAATGAATAAAGCTGTGGTTTAAAACAGAAAGAGGTGGTTGATCATACAGTGGTATTGTATATATTTTGAACTTTTTGCTAAAGAACATTTTTTATTAGAAAATAAACACATGCTCAAGCAAAAAACTGGAAAGACGCTTGGAAATGTAATGCAAGTACTTGAGAGGGGTTATTAAATAGATGAACTACATGAAGTTCAAGAAATTTGATAAACTGAGAACAACTAAGACAAGGAAACTATTAGAGAAAATAATAATAGAAAAATATAATAATAATAAAAAAATCTGTGCTTGCCCTGCACTAACTTTTTTTTTGTTACTTCCTTTGTCTTTTAGAGTCAGGATACTGGGATACTGATTTTTCTCAGAGCCCATGGTCTCATAGCTTTCTGTACTTCAGTTCTGGTTCATTATTTATTTACATTTTCTATTTATTACTTTTTAATATTTATTCTTGTATATTAAATCAGTCTCTGCATTAGTGAATTTCAGAAATCACTTCATCAAAACAAATTCATTTGCACTGGTATTCTTAAAAAATTTGTCCAAATTTGATTCTCTGTTAAATACAAGCAGGCTGCCAGCCTCTGCAATAAACACATTCAAAAAATAAAACCATCAAAGAAAGATATTAATGTGATTAATGAGGAGTATAAATAAGAACATATGTGAATTTACTGGAAATTACTGGATGAACTTCGTCATTTAACTAAGTTAATTAAATTTGTATTAACTCAATTTAATAATTATTGCATATGAGTTTTTATGTGTAGTTGTTTCTTCTAGGTTTATACTAACTTTGCTTTCTTGTTCAGGAGCTATGGTACAGGATAAAGTGCAAAATTGCTTTGAACTTTTCCTCAGAATGTATCTAGAGACATTATTTCAGAAAAAAAAAATCTGAAAGCAAGACAGGAATAAGCTTGGTTCCATGTAGATTCTCTTGGAAGGGAAAAGTGAACTTCCTAATATTTAATAAACAGTAATAATTTCAGAGTACTACCAAGCAGGCATCAGGCTTCACACTCTTACCAACTGCATGCAACCAACCTTCCAAACCCACAGTTATAAAAACCTCACTCTGCCTTTGATTATTAAGTAAGCCTTTACCTCAGGGTAATTACTACAAGCAAAATGCATGCAGTGACAAGGAACCTCAGCTTTTCTACCAGGTAAATAAATATTAAACAAAAAGAGACACCTGAAGGCATGCTGCTAACCCAATCTATTTTACCTAAAAGCAAAACTGAAGAATCTTGTCTCTACTAAACTGTGAATTCAGCATAGGTCTGCAACTGGATGTAAAAATGAAACAAAGCAAAACAACAATAAAAAACAACTCCTCTCAAATTACCATTTTCTAAAGTAATAAAGCAGGTAATTATCTCCACTAAAAAACCCCAAAGCATAATAAACAGGATTCTAGGAACATTACATGTGTATGTTTCATTTGGAAAATCAAGCAAATCACCAGAACCCTGGCTTGGATTTTTAAAAGAATGTTAACCTTATGATTGCTTGCCAAGAAAAAAAATATTTTGTTTAAAACCTTCTACATGGTTCAGTCTAATTAGCAAATTTTGCCAAGAAGGCCTTTAACAAGGGACCAATATCTATTGGTCACAACACATAGTCAACTCCCCTCCTCCCTGTGGTTCTTATGAGTTATTTTGCATCCTAATAGCTCAGGAAACTTCCTTCTTTTGTAACACCAAGATGATAAAGATCGCCAGACTATTCTCAGTGTATTCATTAGACTTTGTTTTCAGATGAGTCGTAATTTAGATCTGGAGTGAACAGATGAATTCTCACACATCTTGTTTTCTCAAAAAAAAAAAATCATTACTCAGTTTAGCTAGCACATGATAAATAAGATTACTAGTATGAAGTAAATTCTTTATGAAGACAAATCTGTTCAGAATTTCAACATGAATTTAGAGACCAAACTGGACCTTTGCTGCAGCACAGTCTGCTGTGGTGAATTACTACTCTATGAAAGCCACACATTGCCTATCTTTATTAGAAATTTATTAGGCATTTGTTACCTTAGGTGACAGTACACCTGGTTTCCTACTGAAGACACATCTCCATGAGAATGGCTTCCATGCTTGGAAAGGATTTTGCTGGCTGCAGGCAGGTAAGTAAGTAAACAGGCAGACACAGGCACACAGAGCTTACAGTCATTTGGACTACTTGTCTGCTTCAAATTAAGCAGCAGTTAAATGTTTTGTGGCTCATAGCCTAAATTTTGGAATTTGAGGCCCTTCCCATTCCCCCATCAGTTTGAGAGAGTCTGCTGTCAAGACCTTTGAAGATGGTCTTATGCAGGCTTTAAAAGTTTTTGCTTAGAGAACTCTATAAGGTAAGGTTTTGATAAATGTTCTTTTCAGCAAGAAGTTCCTCATTTTTGTTTGTTTCAGTGTTTTCTTCCCTTTTTTTGTGTATGTTTGTTTACTTGAGAATGCATTCATGTTGAGGTAGGAAGGTTGTGGATCCTAAAGAGCAAATACTGATGATGCTATATGGATAAATAACAGCTAAGATTGATAAGAAAACTGATAGTAAAACGTATCTAAACAAAATGAGTGGACTTCTACTTGTTTTCAAGAAAGTTAAAAGAAATTAAATTTGGCAAATGGCAAGATTCCAAAAGCTGTAGCTAGAGCATGCCATAATTAATTTCATATTTTTTTCTGATGTATGTCAGATAATGATTCATTTTGCAATAACTGTTTAATACAATGCATGACTTCTTCCTCTTTGTTTTTGTTATGGGAGAATGAAAACAAAACAAAGTAGGAAAATATGGTCTCTCTATGCCAGTTATGGCTACTAAAAGGGAGGGGATGCAAGAATAGACTCATGATGCAGAAAGGTTCTTTTGCAGTTAGGGCAGAGAATATTACAGAAATTCTTCTTTCAAGTGAACCTTTTGTATGTCAGTCAAATACTGGTAATCTACCTTTAGCACCACATATGTTTCCAGTCTCCTAATAATACAGAGTAAAATTCTTGCCTTCTTGCTAAGTAATTATTGTCTTCTGCAGTCTTGTAGGAGTAACAAATATTTCAGGTAGCTAATATACAAGGTACTCTTTACATACATCATATAAGCACACATATATTAATACATATGTACACAGGTGTATGTAAACAATACAATTCAAAATAATCAGGTGATATTCAGCCATAACACATGGTCCTACCTATTTTCACCTAAGTGATTTCCTTACTGGGCCTAGTGGAAAACAAATGACACACTTGTGAGTGAAAGCTCCAACAGTAATTGTCAGAGACAGAGTTTTGCTGTGATACCTGTACACCTAATGACACTGGACTTTTGCAGGAAAATGATGAGTACATCCAAGATCAGAGTTCTGTAAATTGATATGACACTGTATCTGGCTCAAAGATTTTATTGTCCTACATACCTCTCTTTAAGCAAGACACAGCTAGTTATGCATATCGGTAATTCATCAATTTCAGGTATGTTTTAACTAGAACACACTGTGAATTGAAACACATGGTCACTATCACCATGTGACTGTTCAGGGAAGGGTTCTCTCCTCAATATTTTTTCCAGAGGAAACAAAATTATCAACAAACATTTTAATATCCTCTTTTCCAAGGCAATAGCTTGACATTTTTATAAGTCAACTGGAAACACTCTTGGCAGGTTTGCTGAGTACAAATTTAACATGTAACAGTGAACTTCTTGTTTTCATAACGTCCCCAAGAATATGTACACAACTGAGAGTTCTAAATTTAGGAGATCGCTTTAGGCTTAAAATATGTTTATTTTAACTGAGCAGAAGACCACAAAAACAAGTCTATTTTGGAGAATAGATTGTGCAACATTTTGCTCCTTGATCACCTCATCAGGTGAATTTTCAGGATGAAAGAATTCTCGATCTTCTTTTTTCTAGACTATGTGAAATGAACTATTGACAGGTACAAAAGCTCCTCAGTGGTACCAAAACCTGCCATTTATATATTTTTGAGTTAACAAGATCAAATGAGAGACAGTAGTGCATCAACATTCTCATAACAAGCTGATTCAAAGGAGTGGATGAAACTGGTGAGATAATGATAAAACAGAAGGAAACCATTCAGGATAAGTGATCTCACTCTGGTTTGTATTTTATTATTCTTAAACACACAGAAACCATCCCCCACCCTCCTATGAAGACATAAAGTAAAATTCTTTTACACTAACTTCCTGGACTATGTATTGCCTTAAAAAAATGCTCCTCAAGGCAACTCATTCAGACTTTTCAGGGAAAAATGAGAAGCAAGCAACACAAAATAGGGAAACAACTAATGAATGAAATCTTTCTCCATCTTCAAGAAAAAATTCTGAATTACTCAACAACAATAGCTTATTTCAGGTTTTAAAAACGTCCACATTGAGAGGCATTTAGCCATACATTGGGTGTCCAATTTTTCTCACCTTTCACAGCAGTCCCCTTTCCAATATTGTTTTTTTCTGAAGAGCAATTGCCATGATTGTGCGAAAGCAAAGTTTAGAGTTCTGTTTCATACAAAAATCTGGCTGTCTAAAACTGTGCAGGTACTTTCATTCAGCATTTTTTTGTAAAGTGAATTTCATCCTTCTCTTTTTGTCATAAAACACTCCAAAACATCTCCTATCATGCCGATATGAAAAGTGATGCTATTCGGGGTACAAATTCACATTTTAGTGTTACAGTTTGAGGAAGCTGCATCAAATGGAGGGTGTAACTAAAGATACCAGAAGAGAAAGAAGAGCACATGTCAGTGGCTTTAATTACAGTGATAGAGAAGCTCATGTTTATAACTTGATTTTTAGACTTTGTGTAGCGTGGGAGAAAGCTTTCAGAAGTTGCGTGAAGACATGAAACTTACCACTAATGCCGTGGGAAAGAGGAACCAAAAGAAAGTATTCTGACTAGGCATCATAATTTCTACACAGATATTAGTTTCCAGATTTTTCTATAAAACCTCCAAGGGTTAAAAAATAATATATTCATAGTTTAGAGTAGATCCAACAAAGAAAAGAAAAGAGAAGAATATTTATCACTTTCAATTGGATGATGGAAGAATTTCAGTCCAGATGTTATATATTCTGTAAAAGCAGATGTATATCTGTGATTTGGATTATTTTTCAACCAGTGTTTCTTAAGACCAACTAATATGTTTTGACTCCATCCAGTCTGACTCATAACAAAGCACAACAATATTTCCTTAGTACAACTGCAGCACTTGTGCTTTTCACGCAATTCCCTTCACAATGGGGGACCTTTCAACAAAAATAACTAAGGAATTGAAAGAGAGTTTAAGGGAAATGGGAAGGTATGATGCTCATAAAAATTTCATTGCAATCTGTTTTCTGCTGAGGCACAAACCCATAGCTTAATCTGTAATCTGTGGGTCTGATGATAACTAGTTATTTTAGCATTTCAGAAAACAAAAGCATTTCTTTTCTTTGACAAAGAACTCATATGAAAGATACCGAAAAGGAAAGCAGAAGAAAGAAACCATTGGAATTGCTTTTGCATAAAGTCATTCAGAGCTATATATGCATATTATGTTGTAGGATTTGTTCTATCAGTTAGATAGGAAAAAAAAATGCAAATAAATCAGCACAACCTTACAATGTTCTGTTGAAAAACTGTTATTCAAATGCACAGCTAGTGGATGCTGATTCTTTAGGAAGAGAAAGAAAGGTTGTCCCAACTTGGTCGTTCCTGGGTTTTTCTGTTGGGAGTAGCTGAGAGCAGGCTGCACTGCTCCTGCTAATACCACTGAGCATAGAGAAGTTGGATGAAGGCAGTAAAATAAAAACATTAAGTGTATCCCACTTTTTTTTTTGGTTAAAATTACTTCACTAAAGAACTTAAGGATGGGACATGATGCTGCTATTGGCTTAATATTAAGTAATTTGAGAATTGTGTTTTTTCAATTTAAATTTTAAAAATAATTTATTGTGGTACTTATTCACAATTTCTGTATTCATATATAGAAAAAGATTCTTTTTTTCCACCCAAAGAGGTAGTGTAAAAATACAAATGGAGCTGTTAGATAACGTGATGATCAGTATCGTGGAAAATACACTGTATCTGTAAAAAAAAAAAAAAAAGATACAATTAAAAATGGCAGAATTTAGTACAGAAGAACTTCAGCTTTTTTAGTGATGATTTCCAGATTCTGCCTTGCAGTAGTAGTGATTGAGTGGCTCAGGTTTAAGTAGCAGGGTGTGCTGGAGATAGCAGGCCAGGAGTCTTTTTTTTCTGTGTCTCATGAGGGACTTAAGGCATAGATCCACATCACAAAAGAAGTAAGCTGGCTGGAATTGTCCAAACCTGGAAGCATATTATAAAATTTCATCAGAGACCACACTTCCATCAGCTCTGTTAGCGGAACTACTCATGTTTTATTTCCTGGGATCATTTCAGTCACAGTGGACAGGTCAATGTCCAGTTGCTCAAACTAATCCAGCTCCATTTGAGGACTGCTTAGGACTTCAGCAGCTGAACCTAACAGATTGCAACCTGAGAAGGGCCTTGGGTAAGGCCTTTGCCAACTCCTTCAAGAAATACTACAATTTCTTTTGCTCCTTTAGAAATATCCAAAAAATCCTTCAGTACTATGGAGCAAATAATGTTGCTTCTTTAGATAGTTTGGGTTGCTATTCCGGATAATATTCTAATCACCAATGCTACAGGTATTTTTGGCTACAAATGTTAATAATGAGTTTTTAAACATGAAATGGGTGACTGGGTTATTCTTTATTTATATACCTACAGTACACTCACAAATACATGCAAATTTTTACCCATCCAGAAGTAATTTAGAATTAAAGATTAATGCTACATGTAAATGAGGATATTTTTTTGGTATAATCCTTGAAAAATTAGGTCTCCTTCCTGTTCCTCAATGTTTGGTAGAATGATTGCCTAGAAGACATTTGTGGAAAAGGCATTATTGCTCTTCAAAAATAGGGTTTTGTCATCCCTTTTGTGAATGCAGTTTCACATGACTCAGTCAATTGAAGGATATTTTATACTAAAAAGCACAGCCTTGTCTCCCATGGTCCTGAGCACCTAGAATTGACTCTCCCTTCCCTGTTTTTATTGATAAAAGAGAAATAGTGAGCTTAATGACCTGAATTATATTTCTGAAGGGCAGCCACAGAGCTGATACGAGGGAGAGGGCAGGGCTCTGTATCTGGGTATCAGGGAGGAGGCTGGAAGGGATGACATCACCTCTCTCACTGTCAGTAGGTAGTTGGACTGCCTTAATTTTTATCACACCTTCTTGAAGACTGTGCTGCACTCAATACAATGAGTGACTTAGTCCCAATTTCAGTAATTCCATCAACACTGTGGTTGAACTAACAATAGTAAAAATAGGCCCCACTTGGCTTTCTTCTGACTAATTGTAAGTCCATGATAGAGCAGGAATTGAACAATCCTCCAAAGCTGGTGCCCAAATGAGTCACTCTTAAAAGATACACTGTTTTTTCAGGGTATACTAAGGTACACTCGATCCTAAATAGTTCCTGGAAAAGTGTGTTTGTTCTTGCTTTGTCATTGTGTTTATCTAAAATAAAAATATTGTATAACAATTTAATGTCAATAAAAACACTGACTCAGGGCTATACACCCAAAGTACATAGTTTGCTTTTCAGTGGCAAAAGGTTATGACATTTAATTCCTAGCCAACCTTCCACATTTCTCTATTTACTCTTCACATGCATGCAGTCAGATCAAATACTGCCATGGGTAAAAACATACTGCCATGGATATAAACACACTGCCATGAGTAAAATGCATTGTACAATAACATGCATTTTCTACATATTGCAAATTTTATCTGCATGCAAATGTATGTGTATGTATGTGCACAAGTACATATTCACGCAGTAATGGAAACAGTGATCTAGAAGGAAATAAGTCACTGAGAGAAATCCCATTCTGTTGTAGGAAAGCACATTATATTCCTTCAAAGTTCTCTATTTGAAGGCTTGTACTTATACTGATTTCATAAGAAGTGTATTCCAAATACTGAAAGGTCTACAGGTTAGGACTCTTTCTTCTATAAGAAGAAAGTCTAAAATACTAATGACCTCTTTTTTTCCTACTGACATCCTTTCTTAGCTTAAAAGAGTTCTTTTTTTTTTGGTTCTTGATGTTTATCTCTCATCAGGATCACAAGGATACGTTCACTTTCTTCAAATCAGTCATATATGCTTGCTATTTCTATTACCAGATTGTTGTAGTGTGTTCTGTTAGTTTATTTAATTACTCCCCTATTTTCTGTATCACTCCGCCATTTTCTGTAATGGTTCTGCCCTCGCGAGTTCTTCCCGCCATGGTATTGTCTGTCATTTGGTTGCCTTGGTTACTCCCGCCACAGTTTATGTCAATCCTCTCTGTTATATAATTTCCCCTCCCCTGTGTTTCCTCATATGTGAATTTGTTCTTCTCCATGGGCCCAGTCAATCATTCCTCGCTCCTCCCAAGCTTCCAGAATCTTCTTCTACCTGGGAGTTATGATTGGCTGTGGCTCTGGGGCCCCTCCCTTATAATGTAACTATTGGGTTCTCCCCAGTGCCTATTATGTTAAGTCCACTCCCTTACCTTCCCCTATTGGTCCTTTGTAAACCCCTCCCTGAGATCCCTCCTCCCTTTATAACCCTGTTGCACCCTTTGTTCAAGGTCACTCACTGGCAGACACGTTAGATTCAACACCTGGGTGTCTGCCACTCCCTGGTTGACAATAAATCTGACAAGTCGCCAGTGAGTGTCCGGACGCTTTACTCTCGTCGGCCAGCAGCGATTCCGTCTGCTGTGAGCACAGCCCGAAGCCTTCTGACGCCGAGGGGTGCTCACACATTTGCTGCTGGGTGTTGGCCGCCCTTTGGCCAGCTGGACACCTGACCTTAAGGCCACACTTTGCTGCACCAGGTTAAGAAAATTAAGTTTATCTGAAAGACAAATGTAGTATTTTCTTTGTAATCTAAGTAGTACTCTTCTGGATCTGCCTTAGGTGTTTGAATATATTCATTTAGAACAGTCCCAGGATTGTTGAAAGGGATATTTTTGCAACAAAAATGTATCTGGTTATGTTTCTTATGATTCATTTTGCCTTTTTCTCTCCTGCAATGCATGACAGTTTGGTGCTATTCTGTAGTCATCTCTAAATCCCTTTTTCTTGTTTACTGAATAATTTGAAGACTTTCTCTTTTGTACTGTTGAATGAAAGTTGGCTCCTCCTTTCTTCTCTAGCATTGAGGTCATTGAGAAGTTTATGGAAACTGTTTTACACATTTCCAAACAGCTGTGTTTGGAAGTTGTGAAACTGAATTGCAAGTCACACGTTGTTGGAGAACTACAGACCCTGCTGTGATGGATCACGTGCGCTGCTCATGTTGATCTGGCATTGTACCATGTGCTTCTAAACAGTCACAGGATTGACCGAGCAGCAGCTAGTAAATGTAACTTAATCTATTGCATCTAGTTCTTGGAAGGAGCTTTTGTGACCAGGAAAAATATATGCCTATGATTTCCTAATGGCCCTGGTGTGGCAGGAGTGCAGAACCACCCAGAGAATTTCTATGTTCAGTGTAATGTATTTTATTGAAGCTTCATAATAACATGGAAATTTTATCCAGTTATCCCTTTTTCTCTTTTCATTGTCTCCTTTCATTTGTGGCTTAAAAAAAAAAAAAAAAAAGGTGAAGGGAGTCACTGTAAAGTTACAATTAATTTTCACATAGCTATTTTGTTTCCTTAACTGTAGTCACAATCAGCCCTTCTTCTCTATCAGCCTGTATTTTTTGTAGAAATTTACCCCATTGCAAGCATGGAAAAGAGCAAAGTCAAGGTGTCAAGGTTAAAGAACTTCTTGGATGAGCTGTAAGTAAAAACAACAATGCCAGGATCCTAGGGAAAACAAGCAAACAAATAAACAAACCAAGGAGAAAAAAGGGGTGGGAATTCTTCCTACTATGCTACATAATGAATTCTGACTTCATTCCTGTTTCAATAGAACCCATTTCTCTGCATCACAGATATAGCACCCCTGAAATAGCATTCTGTCACTTTTTAAAATATATTTAGTAAACCATGACAGCCATTAAGTATGAAGCACAAGATAAGAACCTTATCAGAAAAAAAAATTAAGGTGAAGAAAAAAAACTCTTTTTGAAATATTGAAATTCTCAGTGTCTTACTACACATTGCTACTTACTTTGTTTCCCAGGGGGCACATAACCTTATGTTCCCTTTCTCACAAAGAAATCAGAGATGCAACTGATATAGAAGAGGGAAGCAAAAGGACAGTTCACCATTCCAAATTAATGGTTATTGTCTTTTCTTTAGATGGTGCTTAAGAGGACAAATATTCAACAGTGGATCTGAGGCACCTGATATAAAATCAGTTTACAGTTTGCATCAAAAAGCTTACTTTTGATAGAGTAAATACTTCACCATCTTCCCTCTAAATTTTAAAATTAGTGTCTTCTTCCGTACATGTTTTGCACAGATAATAACTATATGAGACAAAATGTACTAAGAATTAGATCTCTTTTCTTATTTCTTTAATAACTCAGGACAAATCCTTAGCATTGGGTTACTAATGTTTTTTCAGATGTTTGAAATTGCATCAAGGGAAGCATTTGGATTTGCTGACATTTCTGGATTTTGGAAGGGTATCTAGGTCTTTTTTTCCCCATGTTCTCTCTGAAATAACTGGCAGTCCCATTTAATAATTCTTGACATGCAGAACAGTTTGGCAGATTCAGAGAAAAATTAAAAATAAGTATTGATTCTGAACACATTTCCCTTAGCAACGGGAAGGAGGGAATAGAGGTGTGGGTGTATTCTTTGAAATATTGGAAACCCAAATGTAAGAATATTAAATTGTTTTGCTGCATTTTATTGCACTTTGGATCATTGCAATTATAAAACTCTAAATATTGAATTACATACCTCTAGGTGGTAAAGACAACTTTAAAAACAGTTTTCCACAGAGGTACTACAAATTTCTGAATTCACCTTCTTCAAAGGCTTTTCTTCTCACTACATCCAGATGTCTTTCTGTAAATAACACTGTGACAACCTAAATGTGTCAGGGTTTTAATCAGCAATTTCACATTTTTCTTTTCTCTCTCTATCATGCAGCCAACACACTTTGAGGAATTGCACCTAAGATGTTGTTCTAACATTTATCACAAAAATTTTCCATTCAATAACAGAAACTCCCCCTCTTTAGGTGCCAGCTGTAAGCTGAGAACATTCTATTAGCTCTCTAACACTGACAGAATCCTCCATAAAAAATTGGTTTGTGCCTGTGAGCATATATGTATGAAAAGGGAAGGATGGAAAATCTGTTTTTTATTTTCTGAAAGCAAGAAATGGCCTGAGATGAATATTTGCTCAAAATTTCATGCTTTCTTCCTTAGAAACACTCTTATTACAGCATGTGAATAATATGTATCTTGGCTATGATAGGGAAACTTTGTTATAATTGAGTGGTGAGGGCAGCTCTACTGACAAAGTCTTAAAACCTTTGAAGAGTTTTGAAGCTGGGGAAGGAATTTTAAAAGGAGGGTTCACGAGAAGTGAGAAAAATATTTTGCTCAAATAAGCGAAGTAGGAGGTTTACTAGTATTTCTGCACAAAAGAAAATCTATGGATTAGTACGGCTCAGCCTCTGCTAATTCATAAATCTATGAATTAGCAGAGGCATGCAGCTGTGAAAAGGAAAACATATAAACAGAACTGTGTAACCAAAGCATGCAAAGTAATCCCTCTCCTCTGCACCTCACTAGCAAGGCTTTCATTAGAATAATTTGTTCAGTTCTTTTTTTCCTCTCCAAAACAGGCTGAGGGTTGGCTGAACTGCCCATAGAAGAGAGAAGCAGCAATTATTTCAACTCTGGAAACCATGATCTACGAGGAAAGAATAAAGTGATTTTGATTTTTTTTTTTTCTTCAGCAGCAAAAGAGAAAAAGAAACGAATATGGTGTAGAGAAGGAATGTAATAAATAAGCCATTAGCAAAGAGGAAGGGAGTAATGCTTTCCCTGTTTGTTGTAGATAAAATGCGAAATAATAACCTAAGTTGCAAAAAGAAGGAGTTATATAAGATATTTGGAAAAACCTTCTAAGAGTAAGAATAATGAGCTGCTGAGAAGCTGGGAAGTTCTTTTAAAACAGATTTAACAAGTGTCTGTCCACACACACATATCTGATTCTACATTAACTCAGAAATCTCTTTTACTTTTATGATTTTATGTTCACTTACAGTGCACATACACTGAACGTACAAACTTGCATCGCATAACTGGTACTAGACCTTTTTTCCTTAACCAAAACATTTTTTTATGGAATATTTCAAGTGCATCCCTCAGCCTGGTGGATGGATTCATGTTGGAGAAGTTGATGGAGAACTTTCTACCATGGGAGGGACCCCACATGGGAGAAGATGAAGAGTTTGAGGAGTCTTCTTCCTGAGGAGGAAGGATTGGCAGAGACAATGTGAGATGAGCTGATTGCAAGGCCCCATTCCCCTCTTGCTTCACCAGGAGGGAGGAGGCAGAGAAAATCAGAGTGAAGTTGAGCTTGGGAAGAAGGGAGGAGTAGTGGGGACGTGTTTTCAAGATCTGGGTTTAGTTCTCACTACCCTACTTTGGTTTGATTGATAATAAGTTCAGTTTATTTCTCCAAGTTAACTCTGAGATTTGCCTGTTGCAGTAACAGCTGGGAGACCTCTCTGTCCTTACATTAAACCGTGAACCTTTCCTTACATTTTCTCTCCCCAGTCCTTCTGAGGAGAAGAGTGCCAGAGTAGCATTGGTGGGCATCTGACATTCACAATGGGTCAGCCCCCTACAAAATATCTGAAAATATTATGTTATAATTTTGAATTTGACTCAATATATTTTATCACCTACTTATGTTTCCAATAAAATTGTTGATTTCACATAAAAATGAATTTTATTTTGATTAAAAATAAACATTGGACTGAATTTTTTTTCAAATTTTTATTTGTGCAGTCATAGGAAGACTAATTATTTAGACAGATCTATTTCATAAGTAATCTACAATATCCAGGGATTATTCCTCTGCAGGTAAAACAGTAGTAAAATCTGTTTCATCACCTGTGCATCACCCTGCTTCTGATGACCAAAGGGAAGTTCTTACCAGCACAGAAACTCCAAGGAGGCATTTTATATGTTGGGACTTCAAGCAGTGTCAGAAATATCTCTGTTCAGTGATATCTCTGTTTGGAGGGTACATGCAGAATCTGAAGTCCATTTCCTTCCACTAAAGTTTTGCTCTGTTTTAATAAGATTACTGTCTGGGGAAAGACAAGAGTTGTTATTGTTTAACGTATTTAAAATGTTGATATAGAAAATTTCAATTTGGTTTTTCAAGTGGGAAAGGAATAAAAGCATGACCCATTTGGGATAGCTATGAATATTCTTTAAAATTTGAAATATAAAAAAAAAAGCAATCTTTTTCTAAATCTGAACTCAAATATGTTGTTTAGAGATAGGGGATTTAAGTGTTTCTTTCATTGTTCTGACCTCTGCTGACTATTTACTATCTAGATAAAAATAACACAAACAAAAATATTTACTTTGTTTCCATAGGTTTTTATTCCTAGAATTAAAAAAAAAAAATAAACAAACAACAAAACTAACAACAACAACAAAAATAAATTGGAGGATAAAAGAAGTGTCAAAAAGTGGTATGATGAAAATAAATTTTTTGGAATAATGTTTCTGGATGTTGCATGATTATTATGTTACCATCTCTGACAATATTTTCCATGTTTATTTTACTAGTTAAAATATTATATTATAATTGAAACCAGCCACACTTGAGGTCTGTAGAAATATTTTTGCTTAAGGCAGAGCTAGATTTGATGGCAGTAGAATTAAGAAAGGCATGATGGCAAGTATATTTTACAGATGTTCAAGTTTGGTTCAGATGCTCAAGTTTCAATTTAGATTCTGCTGCACTTTATTTTTATGGAGAGAATAAATAGCTCATTAACTTGCAGCACACAACAATTAAGCACTGGAAAGGACTCACAGTTTGCCTAACTCCCTGAGTTCAGAACATCTGTTTAGGGTCTGAAGTAAGCTGAAGTGTTTCAGAAAGATTATGTCAAAGATGGTGATTCAATTTCCTTTGAAAAAACAATGATTAAAATTCCAGCTACAATGAGATATATAACCACTGCCTTTTGTAAGCAGGTAGACCATCCTGATCAAGTTTCTCAGACATTTTTGCATTTGCTTTTGAGTCACAAAACAGAGCTATTGGTAACTTCCCAAACAGGCTTGACAGCAAATTCTAGTTCAAAACAGATTCACAGAAATTCCAGCCACTAAAATTCTGTCAAGGATATTAAGCTCAGAAAATTGCAACCACAGAATTAACTGACTCACCCACTGATTTAAAGTATTAACTATGCAATTTGAATAACCTTTTCACTGAGTTTTGTATCAGGCAATATGGATGAGCATGCATAATTTGTAACATTCCCATGGAGGTGATATTGTTTCTTCCCAGGAAGCTCAGATTGGTCTGGTAACCTGGTTAGTTACGATGTAAAAAATTTGTTTTGGGTGGTTTTGCACATGCCCCAAGAGGCATGCAGGTTATTTTGCTCTGGTGGTTACAAGTATTATGCTTTAATTTAAAAAAGGTTAAGTAACCCTACAAAAGTCACAGATCCGCTAACGCTGGTTGTACCCTGAAATAACCCTGTGGATATCTCCTAAGTATTAGAGAGTGGGATATGGTTGGATGAGAGCTAGTACAGCCTCAGGAGAGATTATGAGGGCAGACAGGAAAAGAGAATGTATAGGATTTTCTGTGTATTTACAGTAATTGTCCTGCAGCCCCTTTGGACATCCCAAAAGATTTGTGCCCCCCAGGTGAATACAAGGAAGGAAAAAAATATAAGATATGATTTAGACCTAGGTTTGACACTTTGAAAATGAGTAGTGAAAAAGATACTTATAGAAGACTTCAGACAACTTGGACTGGCTAATACTGAAAAACTTTTCCTGGATTTGATAGTAAATGAAGAAAAGAGGTGAGGAAGGGATCTAAGTACCTAAATTTTCTAGTAACACTTATGCCAAGAGAATGCTTGGGGTTTTCATGTTAATCTGAGTCCATGCCTTCCCTTGCAGGGGATGCCAGAGTAGGAACATAAGCATGAGTACTGTCAAGTGAGAATAAAGCATTTGAGGTTTAATAATCTGAAAGACAATGTAACTGTTCTACAAGTGGAGTAGCTGTGTGTAATGTTGATGCCAGTCACAGGGCAGAAATAATTAGAAGGTGAGCAGGGATAACAAACCAGTTTAATGCACTTGCCCTGTGTCACAGGGTGGTGTTGGAATGTACTGCCTTTTAATTGACAGCAGCATTCTGGAGGTGTCATTAAGAAATGAAGGAATTAACTCAAGGATGAAATCAGAATGTAAGGACCTCTCAGAAAGGGGACTTCGTGTACCAAGACTTTGCCTGAACACAGAATTGTTGCCACAACCTCCCTGTTGTACCTCCTCCCTGTTCCCTCATCTAGCAGCTGCTTGATTCTGCTTCAGAACTCTTCAGAAATTTACTCGGTCTCATATATTTGCAATAAAAAAAATTCAAGCTTTTTTTTTTGTACTTATAAACCTTAGTTAAATCTGAGGCTATTGGAAAGGGGACAGATTATTTTTGAAAGTGCTTTTACTTTTTTTTTTCCTCAAAACTGCGTGTAGTATGAAATTGTTTCTGTATTATGTCTGACCACAGTCATACACAATTCAAAAGTTTCCTATTGAGGTGTGATATTCCTTTCTTGACTTATTTTTACTGACCTTCTTTTATTATCAATGAAGTTAAATGCAAAGTGTAAAGTATTTCATTGAATAATCATTGGGGAGAGCCTGCAAAGCCTATGGGAAAAAGAAACAACTTCAATACTCATTGATTTTAAGTAATAAATACTTATGTGAACCTTAAACATACAATTAATCAATTATTGACTAGTACTAAATTAAAAATTAGTAATCTTCATAATGGTCCTATTTAAATATTAGCATCTAAATCATGAAAGAAACTGTATGCTGTACTCCCTTGAGAAGGACAAACAACAAAAATATGTTAGTAGTAAAATGTAATATCTATTCTAGTCTGCAACTATTCTGTAGTATCTATCTGTAAAAACATTCTCAGTATCATTTCAGATCAAAGTTCAGGGTTCTTACTGCTGTTTCCATAT
The DNA here is from genome assembly GCF_028769735.1 of Zonotrichia leucophrys gambelii. Classification (NCBI taxonomy): domain Eukaryota; kingdom Metazoa; phylum Chordata; class Aves; order Passeriformes; family Passerellidae; genus Zonotrichia; species Zonotrichia leucophrys. Next base: position 17,308,235 of record NC_088173.1, on the reverse strand, counting down.
TTGTTCAGTGAATGTGTGAAGGGGTGAAGTCTGCTGGGAAAGCAAGAGGGTGGTGATACAGCAAGCTATTACAAGACAAACTGAGTTACAGATTTGCATCATTAATGTTGCTGAAGTGTATGGGCTCATCTCATCTTAGTTATGAGATAATATGAAGTTATCTATTCCTCAATGAAACATGTATGTCATATAATCATAGAATAGCTTAGGTTGGAAGGGACTTTAAAGATCATCTCGTTCCAACCCCTCTGTTGTGGGCAGGGACAATTTCCAGTAGACCAGATTGCCCAGAGCTCCATCCAACTGCTCTTGAGCACTTCCATGGGTGGGGCATCCACAGCTTCTTTGTGAAACCCGTTCCAATGCCTCATCACCCTCACAGGGAAGAATTTCTTCCTAATATCTCATCTAGACCTAATGTCTTTTAGTTTCTAGTTCCTATCCACTTCCCCTTGACCTATGTAAAACGTTTTCATGCCCTTGCAAAAAGTCTCTGTCTTTCTGGAATGTTCCCTTCAGCTACTGGAAAGCCTCAATTAAGTCACCCTGAAACTTTCTTATACTTCCTTCTTTGTGTTTATGACAGCATGACAACACGTGTTGGAATAAGTGGAGTGGCTGTTTTGCATATCTAATAAGTGATGCATTTGTACTTGTAGCTGCAGCTGTACTCTGAAGGCATCCTTACCATGAGGAACCTACTCCAAAGACCTTCAATGTTTAATTTTGTTTCTGGGGCATCATCACCTCAAAATGTTTCCAACACTTTCAAAATGAATTATTATTTGTAGCATGAATAGTAATTATATTTTATTAATTTCTTTCTTAATAATGACTGTCAGTGGGTGAAATATCTTCAGGAAGAATGCATTTTGCTAAGTATTTGTCCTTGAACAAAACGCGTGTTCCCAAAACGCGCCGCGATCCGTGTGAGGGGGCGCCATCTTGTGGTGTGATTTGTGCTGTCCTGAGAAACCGCGGTGCCCTCGCTGCAGCAAAGCAAGAAATGGATGGGGAGGGACGCCTGGCTCTTGTATAACTAATGAAGTGTTGTTGAGGTTGGTAAAAATGTCCAGTAACCTCCTATTTTAACTATGTTAAGCCTAGCTCGAGAAACTTGTGGATTTATTCTGATCCCTACATGAGGTTTACTCCTCATACAGAGTTGCAGAATGGGTCAGGTTGGAGGGGACTAGAGTGGCTCATTTGGTCTAATCCCTCTGCTTAAACAGGGTCATTCTAAAGCAAATAGCACAGGATTGTGTCCAGACAGCTCTTGAATATGTCTGGGAGGGATATTCCATAATCTCTCTGGAAAATCTGTTACCCTGCACACTCACCCACACAGTGAAGTTCTTCCTCATATTCAGGTGGAAAATCAGCTCTATCATGCACTTTTAAAAACAACTCTTTAATGTCTTCTGAACCTGCCTAATGAGAATAACCAAACACATCTAAAGTAACATTGAGAAGTTTGCAAGGCAGGTCAGTGTGTTATTTGTCTTGTTACGAGAGGAAATAAAACATAAGTGGGTTTGAGGCTGAACTCAATACCTCAGTAGAGATTTTAAATGCAGATTATTTCAATGGGAACTAATACTACAAGTGTTTTCAGCCTTGTGAGGGAAAGTGCAAAGCTCTGACCCAGGACAGTGACACCCCTCAGTGCATGCTGAGGGATGAGCAGCTGCACAGGGTGTGCTCACAGCAGGACCATGAGCCAGAAACGTGCCCTTGTGACAAGGACCCTTAATGCCAGGCTTGGATGCCCTCACAGTGTTGCCAGCAGCTTGAGGAAGGTGATTGCTCCCTTCTGCTCAGCACTGGTAGAGCCACACCTGCACTACAGTGTCGAGTTTTGGGGGATTTAATCAACTCGTGTAAAAATTTGTGTGCAGTATGTAAAGATGATGGAGCCAGGCTCTTTTAAACAGTGCTCGGTGGCAAGATCAGAAGCAATGAGCACAAACCAAAATACAGGATGGTCCCTTTGAATATCAGGAAACTTTTTACTCTGAGGGGGCTGAGCACTGGCACAGGCTGCCTGCAGAGGCTGTGGAGTCCTCATTGTTGGAGGCATTCAAAAGCTCTCCAAACATGGGCAACGGGCTGTAAGTGGCCCTTCTTGAGCAGGGGTTTGCGCAAGAGGACTTCCAGAGGCCCCTCACAACCTCAGCCAGTCTGTGACTTCATAACTCTGTGAAATAAACGTTTAAATATTTCATTTTTGGAAATGTTAATAAATTTTTGAGAAAGTGTGATTCATTTCCAAAAGGAAAATTGCTCTGTAATTCTAGGTCTGTGACTTTTGAGGATTGTTGTCCTGGGTTTTAAATTCATGAGCTTGTGTCTTATTCAGAAAAAAAAAGTATGTTCTCAGATCTGATAATATATAGATAGTACATAATAAAATCCACTGTATGGATCATGGTAAACTAAATATTTTAAAAAAAATTTAAAATATCTAGGTATTTCTAAAATTAATAGGACACTATATATGCAATAGTGAAAAGAAGATATTTGATATGTTTTTCCAGATCATTGTCCTGAAAGGGCCATATAATTTATGCCATAAATCACATATTGATCTCTTTAAGATCTGTTACTTCTTTTTCCTATGATTCTTAGGTCACATTGCCTGGCTGTTACTTTCCTTTTTAATTGCTTCTTGCACACCTGGTATGGTGCATTTGCAGTTTTCATGCTCTGGGAACTGCATGACATTGTTGCTTGTGAATATATCTGAACAAGGGCAGAGGTACCAGCTATGCTTCGCTTTAGGGAAGACAAGATGGTACAGATCTGCTGGAGCAACAGCTGTCACAAATAGCAAAGATCTGACAGTTCTGCAGGTTCTGTGAAGGCTCACTCAAGATTTCTGCTAAGGCTTCTCTGGTGCTCTTGTTTCATTTCACTGTTCCTTTGAGAAATTTCCATTCTATAAAGCTGCATGCTACAGGTTTGCTGTACTGAATTACTTGCAGCTAGTAATGGAAACACTTCATTTGCATGTCAAAGTTGTTGTTTTGCATCCCATGGACACGATAAGCAAATTGAGAGGCATGAACTGATGTCACCTTTTGTGGGCAGGGAGTGACAAACATCTGAGCTGTCTCCTAAAGACAGGGCTGTTACTAACTGTGCTCTTTATAAGAGCATTAACACTCCTGTAATCAGATTAGAAGAACTCAGAGTGTTCTCAAATGACTTCTTATCTGCTAACTTCAAGTTTTCTATCAAGGAGTACATAGGAGGTGCTCAGAGACCAATAAAAATTTTCATAAGGCTATTTTGCTGCAAGTGAAACTCTTTGCCTTTTTGATAATAAGTTCAGCAGGACAATTTTGGAGTGGCTGTACTTATTTCAATAGGCATTTATCAAGATAACATTCCCTGAGTTTCAGAATAAGGGTTTTTTTTCAGAGCTAGAGCCCATATAACAATCAAAGGCATTCTGCTCAAAGGCACTCTACTCCTTTTCTCTCTTGCTTTCACTCCTGAAACACTCAATGGTAGTGCATGGTAACTACTACTTCGGGTTTAATCCTTTTTTCCAATGGTGTTGTCTGTTCCTCTTTTGACTTTAAATTAATTTAAATCCAAAAATATAATAAAAATTACTTCACAGTTTCTGAAAAAAGATAAGTTTATTTTCTTTTTTGAACAAAATATCTACAATGACATGGATGACACCATAAATTTCACATTTTAAACACTTCTGACTGCAGAGAATGTCAGTTTAAGTGCAATATGATACTGTAATACAATAAAAAGGAATCTAATAAAATCCATGCACAACACATTTATAGATTTATACAAAAAAGGAAGTACTTAGAGATGAAATTGCTGTCAGAGAGAACTCACAGGAGAATATTTTGAAAACTCACAGACAAGTTATTAATACACTATCATATAAATTTTTATTTTTTTCTTGCTGTAGCCTTTAAAAAGCCAGGATCACTAACACACAAAATACCATATATTATGTTAAACCTTTATGTCAAAAGCTTATGGCACAATTTCTTTTTATACAGCTCACAATTCCACATTCATGGAACATCAGTAGCTACTTGAGTCCATTTCATCTGTTAATATCACTCTGACATACATTAAAATACAAACATAAGAAATGTTTCTTGCATATTTCACAAGGATGAAAGTGAAGAAGTGCAGTAATATTCAAGAATGTCAAGAAGACAGGATGAGCCAACATTTTTTCTGGCATTAATCTACTGCTTCTAGCCATCTAACCTGCTTCCACAAGCCTTCCAAACTGATAGTACTTCAGAAATTACTGGAGACACCTTTTCTGTAACCACTCCAAAACGGAACATCCCTTTTTATTACTAACAAGTAGTCTGGTTTGAGATTTATGTTTTTCTTCTTAGAAAAGGAAAAAAGCTTTGAAATCTGATATTGCACTCATCTAAATAACCACATGATTGTGCAGTAAGATGTGGATAAATTTATTTTACTACCTCACAGGGGTACTGTATGTATTATTAGCTCATTCAGCAGTTTCACATTTTAAAACCAAATTCTATTCTGTTGGATTAGATTAATTTCTATGATAGTTCAAATGAGAGTAGAAACTGGAAGAAAAGTGTATCTTTTGCAACCAATCACGTCAGCTTGGGCTGGGAATGGTATAAATAAATTAATTTCCTTCTACTATAAAATTATTGCTGAAAATAATACTTTTTCTTTTTCTAAGGTTAAGGAAGACTTTTTATCTTTCCCTACTGTTAAAAAATATAAGGTTTTGTACAGTTTATTATAGTCTCTCTTTATCTACATTATCAGTCTACAGTTCTGAAAGGGGTTATACACAAAGTGGAAGCAATATCTCACTCCTTAAATATAAAGTGCACATTTAATCACCTAAATATTTCTGTCTATGAGTAAACAGAATCATCTCTCACACATCACAAATGATTCTTTATAAAGCAGATTTTGGAATGAACGATAAGAAAAGGAATCCAAAGAAACCTAATGTATGAAAAATAATTAAATCTTAAGTAAATGCTCTATTCATCCTGAATTACACTAACCTGTTTAAATACTGCTTGCTGTCAAAAGTCCTTGAAAGTAAAGTATACTTTATTTTGGTGTTAAAATAGCTGAGTTCTAAGTAGTACAATATTAGTATTCCTAATTCCCTCACATCTTCACATTGTTTATCAGTATTATAGAGAAAAAAACATCCCTCTAACCATGCGAGCCTATTGTGTTGATATTTTAATCTAGTTTTAAAAATAAAATGAATTTTGCTGTTTGCAATTTAAGTAGGAGTTTGGCACAGTGATAGTGGAATATTTCTACTGCACCTCTAAGGGGCTTCTCCTCTCTCAAGGTACTGAAGTTTTTTGCCTTCTGATGACATGGGGACACGGGTTCAGCCACATCTCTCTTTAGTGCAGAATGAAGAGACAGTCATGTAAGAGGTTCCAGGCTCTGCTTTGGGCTTTCTCACTTCCTGTGGCTCCTGTTCTGCTATGCACAGCCCAGACTTTTCATCCTGTACCTTACTGTTTTGCTTCTCCTTCTATCAAGAAAGGGGATGGTGTGGAAGTCAATCTGCGCAGGCAGAAATCACTATCACAAAACAACATAAACTTTGCAACAGATGATATAAATAGTTTTCCCCTGCAGTTACTGCTTCCACCTGAGCAAGTGTTCCTATGGAGACACGGCAGGTCTGGGAAAAGTGCTAAGGGTGCTTGATCCCTTTTTTCCCCTCATGGTAACTGTGTCAGCTCCTCAGTAGCTCTGTTACTGGGCTGTTCTTCCAGATCCTGCAGTGTCTCTGTTCTCATTGTCTTACAATGTCCTTCTAGTGCCAGTATTTAATTTTCAAAGCATAGGGCTGGTCCACAAAAACATGACCTGAGAAGTACAGGGTCTGCACCTGTGTTGAATGATGACTTGGGACAAAGCTGCATTATCCTGTCACACAGGGATTGTGCTTATGAGAAGCTTTCTTGTGTGACTTGCCAAGGACTTGTTCTCAGCAGAGCCCAGGCCCAGTGATAGTTAAGTGAGGTAGCTATTACTTCTGCCAAATGATTGGGGTCTTTTTTATGTGTAGGAGGAAGCCTGCTAAGTACCATTTACCTCAAGCATTATCTCTGTGATGAGTGTTTTTCTGCATTTCCCATCTCTTTGATGGGAGGGCAACAAAAATGCTGCAGTCTGGTAAGTACCGCAGAGCACCTTTCAATTCTCGCATCTTAACATAATTTCCTGCTGCTTCATTATACAGTTGCAAAAATATCATCCCACAGTAATCTTAGCTGATGTCAGTAGCTGTTGATTCCAGCTTTGCACAGAGGGCTGGCATGCCTGCTGGCAGTTTTGGGCTGTTCCTGTTTTCAGTGGTGAATAGCAGACATTTGTGCCTTGAAGTTTCTTATCATCTCAGATGACATTTCTCTCTTTCTGTACCGTGTGACATTATACTAAGTAATTTAGGAATAATCTAAATGAAGCTTAATTTAAAGTTATTATTTCTTTTGAAAAATACGTTAGTGGACTACAGAGGCTTATGTTACCTTGGTAAATGTTATGATTCCATTAAAAAAGTCTACAAAACCATCAGCTCCAGAGAGATCAGATCTTGGTTCCATTGTATTAAAATAGAATCACATGCCAAATGTTATGTGCATTTGAAAACAGCCCTTAAACAAAATACAGTCGATTTTGCTGTTAACAGACACATGTTAACAACTCTTTCCATACAATATAACTAACCCTAACTTTGAGAGAGGTGAATATCAGTCATAAATTTGTGATATCCCCTCACACCTTCATAAGCGAACGAGATTTTTGGAACATGCACATAAAGAAACCAATAAAAAAGCAGACACAATATTAGAAAAAAAAGAAAGCAAAAAGTGAATTGAAATAATTTTAGATTATTAAATGAAACAAAATATAAAACCATAATAGTTTTAAAATAAAAGGGAAGTATATATATATATATATATATGTTCTTTCTGACACAATTTAACAAAATATGAGAGCTACTATTATAGAATCTCTCTAAGTAATCCTGGGAGGAAAACAACAACAAGCCAAACCAAACCAAACCCAAGGTTGCTATGTTACAAGCCCCAGAACAGAGTTACATTGCTTCTGTTACTTCATATGCACCATGCCTTTGGCAGTGCACCAGATGTTCGCCTCCAGCCCATTCTGCTTTTGTATACACATTCTGATCATCAAAGAAGCACAAATTTTAAACATGTCCAAGATAAAAATATTTTGCAACGAGAAGCAGCCTCACTGACTGGACTTAGAGTATCTAATAACTAAATAACTAAATGTTATATTTCAACATGATAGCATGGTTTTGTTTTGCCAATAGATTGACAAAAGTAAATACTCTTGCCTGGACACTATGCCATAAATGTGTTCTATGGTGTTACAATTCAAAGAAGCAACTAACATGGCTTATTTAAACCCAAACAGGGAAGATCTAAGAGTTTTAATAGTTGTTCTCCCATTTATTAATGTGAAATCCAGTAAAGTAAAAGACCATCCAGGTCTTTTTTTTTTTTGTTCTTTTAGAAGAGCTGTGTGTTTTTCCAAAGCTGTGAAGTGCTTCTTAACCAGTATCTAAGTCACATTAACAAACTTCAAGGAATGAGTCAGAAAATTTGTCACATTCATAAATTAAACTTCCTGGAATTATGTAATATGTAGGAGATGAATGTGCATAAACATAACTGTATTCATCCTCCAAATGCTTCAGTGAAATGGTTGACTCTGCTTTCAATTCCAGTCCAAGATCTCTTTGCATTGAATCAAAATGAAGCATTGCAAAATTTTGATGTAATTTGTCTATTTCACAAGCTGTATGAGTTTTATGAATTGAGGAAAAAAACTCCTTAAAATATAAAAAAAAGATTAAAGAATATGCTTAAATTATCAAAGTATAGGAAATTAAAAGAAAAAAATCCTTTGCAGGAATCAATACTTTAGAAATTTTAGTATATTTCTCATATGAAGTGTAGACTATTAGGCTGTATACTTGTTCTGAGATTATTTCAACGTACGCCTTCCAGGGGAACAGTAATATGAACTACATTGAATAAATTAAATGACTTAAAACTGTTAAATATGTTCACTGCAAAACCACCAGTACTGTCCTTAAGACTAGATCAAGTCCTTTAAGCTGTTTTCTCCAATCCATAATTTGTCATTATATTGTGAAATTAAAAGAAAACTTACAAACACTAGTCCATTCTGTAATACTGTGGGATTCACCTAGGGTATTTGGGAAACATTTTTAAAATTAAAAATACACCAGAATTTAAAAAAATTTAAGGACTATTCAAAGAGTACTGTACAATTATACCACTATGTAACAATATATATAAATACTTGGCAGTAAAGCTTCAGTAGAGAGTGATTTTCAATGAAAAAGTAGTTAATATTTAGTTTGACAAGGAAAGTTTGCAATAGCAGATGTATCTTCTCTGGGTTTCATTCTTCCATCCACTGTAGCTGGTCATTGCAGGCCATGCAGGATCCTTTTTCTTCCCCTCATTTTTTTTAACTCTTCCAATCACTCCTCTGATGTGCATTTCTAACAAAAAGCCTCCTGCTGAGTGTGACAGCCAGATCTTTATGTACTGCAAGCCTCAGTCTTGTTACTGGTGAATGTCCTCATGCCTGATGATTTTGTAGATTACCCAATAAAAAATGTTGAAAATCAGAAAGGCTAATGGGAAACAAGCTCTGGATATTGTGTCTATCTTCTTGGCCCGGTCAATGAATACCTTTCTCATCTCATCAGGGCTTTTTGGTACAGGTTGAACAGGGTTATTTGGCCCCTTTTGTGTTATTCCGTCTTTTGCTGGCACACATGGGCCCACTCCGTATGCTGTAATGCTGAACTGACTGTCACGTGTATCATCATCCTGTTGGAAAAAAAAGAAGAGAAGAAAGAAAAAGAGCAAGAAGTGTTTTTTTTTTTTTTTAAACTACTGTTTATAGAAATCTCACCTGCTGCTAAATACCAGTTGCACAATTACCTCATCGACTTCTTGAATCCACGCCTTATCTTAACTTGTTGAAATTTCATCCCTATCAGTCTGCCAAAAATATTGCTGGATTGTTAACAAGCGCAGAATTTTTCTGCTTGTTTAGATACTGTAATCTATTTAGAGAAATGAGAAAGCCTAGTAAACTAGTGGCAATTGGGCACACAACTTCTGATGTGGTTTAAGTTTCCCCATTTACAGTAAATATGTGCAGTCTTCAAAAGGACAAATTTCACTATGCTCTTTTAGAAAACATCTATTAAGTCTGTACATTGCCTTATGACCCAGGATCCTGGCCTCTAGGGATGCTCATCATAAAATCACTAATTGTATGCGCATTCATTATATTAGTGAGAATTCTGCCTATTTGGCCACTGTATATTTAATTAATCTTATCTATATGCCTAATTTCTGCTGTTCCCTGTGAATGCATCAAATAAAAAGAATAGTAGGCAAAGTGTCTTAGTTTAAAATAAAGGAAATGGAAGCTAAAGGCCAGATTTTTCTTCTGACTCATTCTTTTGTCAATTCAGGGGAAAACTGGCAAAGACATTCAGGGTTAGGGAACTGTAAAAGAAAGTGATTCTTAATCACATGGCACAGAAATGGTAGATGCTTTGAAGGTACACATATTTTCATAGCATACAATTTAAAAATGTATCTTGTGCCTGGAGACATCTTTTTTTACTTCTCTTTATCTAGGTGTCCTCAAGTAATAAAAAAGGCACATATGCAGACAAATAAATGATACATAATCTGTGAAGTCAGGGCTAGATTTGCTTCTGAAATATATTCCAGTGTATTCCTTCTTTATGTAGGCTATTCAAGAATAATTATGTGATTTTGATGGCATTCACCATTTTTCAATACTAATTTTAAATTCAGGAATCTCTATTTTTCATGCCTAATTTAGCCTCTTTGCTTTAGGATTTTACACTTTTATGAAATACAGAAATTATTACATTAATTCTTAAATAAGTATTTTGAAAAATGTTTTTTATAACTATTATAAAAACAGTTGAGGAGCTGTCAGTTTTTCTTTTGTTGGAGAATTTTTCATATTTTAAAGCTTTTCCTAGCTGAAATTAAAATAAGTCTAAAAAATATTTACTTGCCCAAACAAGTCAAATAATTACTATCTCGATTCAATAGTTAGAACTTTTTTGTTGTACTTTAATCTCTTACTTTATAAAAATGCAATTTCTCAATGAGCGCAAATTAAATCCAAAGTTGCAAATTTTTTATTTTGAAAATGTCTGACATTTTGAAAACCTGAAAAAACTTTTCAATGAAGAGTTAATTTTAAAAATTTAAAAGTTCCATTAAATAATTGCTAATTACTTTGTTTAAAAAAATCTGAGTTTTATTATCAATATTAACTGAATATGTTAGCTACAAAAGAATGCAAATAAATTACCACATTTGAAGTGAAATACTTGGCCATCAGCGTGACCATCCAGCAGAGCTGTAGATATCAACCTACTGAAATATTTCATATATGTAAATTGAATAAATAGTGAGAGTGATAAAGGTCACTGAAATTGCTATATCTAAAATCTATGTTAGAATTTGCCTTTAAAAAATAAAAAAAAGAAAAATTAACATGAAAGAAAAGGAGGAGAAAAAATCACTGACTGACTTTACTATGAAAATGAAAAACAGAAATACAAAATGATAGGATCATTATTTGATGACGTGATAAAACAGAGATTTAATTACTGCAATAGTGTTCCTCTGCTGTCAGCTAAGAATGGAAAAGAATATCTTTAATATAGTTGTATTCTATAATAGTTGTAGTCGTGTGTTGCAGTTAAGAGAAATATTAAGTTAGAAACGCATGTACTGTGAGAATTGACTATAAACTTGCCATTTAAATACCTTCATATGTACTGCCCAGGCTAAGTAAGATAAGATAATGATGCTTTTGAGTAGCAGATTTCAGCTGTGCATGATTTCAGGATCAAGCACTATATATTAAGACTTTGTTGTCTTTGTTTCAGGTTTACCTGAATGGAATGATCCCCTAGAATGTTTTAAAGGCCAGGTCTCTCCTTACTTTTGTGGTTGCAGACCTCCTGTAATTCATATGTAAGCAGTCTGGCTGGAAATGCTCTTTGTGCTTGAACTGGTGTGAAGCTCCTTGCAGGAGTCTGGGACAGGCAGAAAGGCTGGAGCCATCCAAATCATGCCCAAGTGCTAGGGCTGGTGGATATGCAGGAAAGGACCTTCTGGAGCATACCAAGAGCCACCAGAATTCCTTTTAGGGCCAGCAGCTTGAATATTCAAAATGGGGTTCTGCAAGTTTTCCAGCAGATCCATAATGCAAAAAGATCACTAGGTTGGCTTCAGATTCACAACTGAGGGTACTTGTGCACAGCAGGAAAAATGTGGTTGCTGTTATCAATACTAGCTTTTTATGTCAGTGACACCCCTTTTTTTACTATTGATTGACTTGGCTAAAATCCCTCTTTTTGATTAGAAATATGTCTCAGAATGCATGTGTCTGAGTCTACAGAGGTAGAAATCATCTGAAGGACAATACCCTGTATGACCCAGTTGAGAGTCTTTACAGTGAATCTTCCTGAAAAAGTCCTGCGTATAGGCTGAATAGAAATATTTTTTAAGTGATAAGGAAGCTTTTGTTTCTTTTGTGACATTTTTAGTGCCTTATCACTACAGAAAGCTATTTATTATAGATTTTTGATAAAACTTTAAAAATCTTATTATGAATGAACTTTGATTTGAATACATTTATCACTGATTCAGCTATAGAATTAGCATCTTGAAAGTTGTTCTTCATACAGTTACATTTAAATATTTTATAATTTCTATTAAAATTAATGTAATTAAGGAATGGAAAAAAATTAGATAAGTTTTATTTGGAAAGTTGGAATTCTTTGGTGGTCTGACAAAAATAATTTCAATCCATTTACTTCAGTATCAGTGTTTTTGTACAAAATACTTAGCTATAAATTAAAAGAAAACTGTGAGTCTTGTGGTCTTTTGACTATGGTGTTTTCAGTTAGTGTGCTTAGTAATACATTTATCTTGAGAAATAATGTGTATATAAGGGCTGAAAATAACTCCATAGCTGTTTGATTGGAAGGTGTCGTAACAACTCAAAAACTTAACTTGAAGCCTTGACTTTGCTAATTTAAACACTCTCTTTTTTATTGCTCGGTTTTGGAAAGACAAGTGGTATTAAGTTGTTTTGCACTACAAAGAGTGCAAAATTTTAGCACTATGTTTTGATCCAGATTTAAACAGATCAAAATGGATTATGAAATTAACAAGACAGTACCTTTACTAACATTTCACGTCATCACATACAGGTAGCAATGAAGGCATATGAAGTTCACATGGGAAGATGTTATTGTAGACAAAAGGACAGGGCCTCTGTAAATGGTTGGATAGCACATTATGACAAATGGGACATCTTCTCAATAGTTTACCCTTAAATTTGTACTGTAGATTTGAGGCAAAGTCCCGTCTATACGTCCTGCACATCTCAAGCCATTGCTATGCTGTAATGATTCACTGATTTCATTTCCATCAAGAACTCCCTCAAAATACTTTCATCAAAATGGATGGTTGACCAAAAAGAAAACAAAAGAAAAAAGGTGTGATTACCATTAAAGACAATTTAGTTTGCATGTCTATTTTCCTCTCTAAAGATATGGTGATCTTTAGATTTTGAAAATAGAACTAATAGACTGAATATTCCCAAAACCTAAATAAATTAACAGCTAACCTAAAATCAAATTATTATTCAGTATCTGTACACGGTTAATATTTTGCCCATACAATGTAAATGCAAATAAGAAAAAACAATGATCATAAGTGTGTTTCAGTATCCTGGTAAGACTTCTTTTTCTGCCTTTTTTTTCTTTTGTCTTTTAAGAAGGAAATGAATACTTAACATTCATTCTGAAGGAGTGGTAACATAATATTTCTGAATAGGCTAGGTTTTTTTTGTCAAAGAACTGTGTCTCGTATACTAAGTATCAGATGAAGTCTCAAACTGGGAATCAAAATTCCCTTGTTCTCAGGATTTGTTATGCCATTTGTGTAATCATAAAGACATTATACCCTCTTTAAAAAACTCCTGTACCTACTGTGATGCTTGTTGGAAAAAAGCGTTGAGTAGGTTGCACATTATGCTGCAACAGCTTTCATTTGTAAATGAATTTATAACACAACCCCAGAAACTTCAAAATTTTTGCTAGTTCTATGCAAACTGGGTTGGGCCTCTGAAAAGAAATTTGTCTTTAAGTAATATGGAATCACTGAATGAAGTCCATACTTACAATCATAAAAACGGTGGCCAGAGGGTGCAGTGGTACCTAAGAATTGCCTTTCATGATGCTGCTATTTCTGTCTGGGAAGGGAGGCCCAAATGAACCAGATGGTGTGTAAAAAAGGCAGTGACTATAAGTGGAAAAAGCATAAGGAAAATGGCAAAGATAGATGAACTCTAGATGCCAAAATGTCTTGTTGAAGTTCTGTACAGAACTGTAATTTGTATAACAATAGAATTTACTGCAGGGGTCTTATCTGAGTTCAAACATATGCTTCTTAATAGAGAGATTCCAGCTCCTCTGTGTTTTCAGAAGGATATAAGCCATAATTTAAATTAATTTTAAAAATATTCCAAACTATGAAAACCTGAAAATTTGTTTGAATATACGTTTAGAAATAAAATTGAATGCAACGAGATGAACAAAGCATTTGAAAAATACAGGAGAATCAGTAAGTATGACATTTAGCCAGAAATACCCAGCTTTGTATTAGTTGGAAAGCCAATGTCCCTGAAGGGTGTTTCTCTGGAAAAAGACCCAGAAGATATGGAAGATCACAATCATGATATGGGTCAAAATTATGATGTTGTTTAAAAGGCAAATGGTAAACCGGTTTGGGTAAACAACTGTATAACCTGATCACTTGATCCTTTGGCTGCTTTCAACTGTTATGCTGCAGGTTTCATGTTGTTCATGTTGCAAACATAGTTTTGAGGAATTATATGGACTAAATAGGAGAATTTCCAGGGAAGGTGAATGAGAAAAAAACAAAACAAAACAAAACCCCCAAACCCAATGCAAATCAAAACCAAAAATTTTATCCACTGGGAATATTTATAGAAAAGACGGAATGGAAATGTGCAAATGGTGACATGAAGGAATGAAGCAATCTGGTTTCTGTGTCTTTTCTAGACAAGCTATGACAGGCAAAAAAACACATTAGAAAAAAAAAATCTTTTTAAACAATTGGAATAGATTTCAAGGGACCTTGTGGAATTTTTTTTGGCTGGGATGAATTAGGTACGAATGATCTTTACTTAAGTCAGCAAAATGGATCCACTTACCTCCCAAAGACACTGAAATTCAATCATAGGGCTTTTGCCTTTTTTACTTGGTAAAAGTAAATATTTATTGCAACAAGCATATCTTACTAATTACAAAGAAAATAGACTTTGGAAATTCTTCAGCTGCCCTACACATACCTGAAATGAAACATTTCCAAACTGATCTATTTTTTGCACTCCTGCAACATGTCAAATCACTAGAAGTTTTGCTGTACCCTTGTAGATAAAATACCAGTGGCAAAAAACCCAAACAAACAAACAAAAACAAACAAGCAAAAAAAAAAAAAAAACCCAAAAATCTGTATTCAATGCTTAGATTTCACCTGGTAAAAAAGAACTGATCTTAGGAAAATATTCCAAGATGGTAAGCATACAGAATGAAAAAGTATAATAAGTTATCCTATCCTCTTTATTTCTCTAATAGTTTTGGACAAAAATACTGAATAGAATATTGTTTATCTCTTTGCCAAGGAAGAAGATGTAATGTTCAAGAAAGCCCCTGAAGTTTACTTTAAATGCAGTCTTTTTACATAAACTCTTTTCACCTCTTGACTTTATGATCAAATGAACATTTCTTAATATATGGCAGTTTTCAAAGTCAATAAAATCTAATCCCTGAGAGCAAGTGGCTGCTTGACCTAGTCCAAAGGAATAACAAACATACAAAACTTTGTAAGTTTGAGCTCTAGTAACTGACTTTGAAAAAGACAAAAGAAGGAAAACCAAGCTACTTTGAGTTATGATCCTAGGGCCTGCATTTCATGTTATAAATTATGGTGAATAAATAATAACATTTGTGGTAAGGAAGGAAAGTTATTAACTGCAATTTTAAATCTGAAAAACTCATGTATTATTTGTGTAACAGAGGGTTTAAGATGTGTTCCAAATTTCTTTTTAAGAGATAAAGTCTCCATGTTTCAAGTCCTGTACACTTGTTGTGCAAGGAAAGGTTTTATAAAACATTGAGAAAGAGAGAAAATATTAGCTGAGCTGTCTCTAGAGTTTGAGAAGCTACATTCTTAATGGTTAACTCTGCTCAGGAGCTCTAACTCTACATGGAATTAGAGTGAGTTCAAAAACATTTAATTAAATTAATATTTTCTGGAAAATTACTATTTTCCTAAAATCATAATCTTGTACAGGAACAGAGAATTTTGAAGTAAATTTAGCTTGAGAAGCTTGTCTCATGGTGAAACATATAGGTACACGGAGAAGGGAAAGCCCTATACTCCTGAATATATTTAATAACCTCATCTGAAGTACATTATGAAGAAAAACATTGAAATGAACATCTCCATCCTTCAGAATCAAAGCAAAGTACTTGATACTTCATTGTATCTAAATTGTACTTGATCCTTCATTGCACTCTAAAGTCTCTAATTCTAACTCTGTAATTTTATGAGAATTTAGCAGGCAATATACCTGAACCTGTAGCAAAGTCCAGCAAAGACTGTCTAGCAAAGTGTAAAATTAGAATAAGGATTTTTAAGTGTGAATTCAAGAATACCATGATCCAGAAAAACACTTAAGCCAATGTGGTTATTCATGCACAAACCTTTTTTCTTTAAAAGTCCTTTCACTCTTACAAGTCCTTTTTATATTGTGGCTCCTCTCTCACATACCTCTAGGCTGAAATGTAATTGACTGTGATTGCTGAATGAATGTCTGGTGAATTTGGAATCTTGCTTAGAGGGAGCTGAAGAGAAATTTGGCTTGATTCTGAGGAAGGAAGATACTACCTGTCAGTTCCTAATCCTGTAGTCATAATAATTGATCTGCATTTAAGAGAGATATAACTTAAGCTGAAACTGGCAAATTTGCTTGAGATTCAGAAGAAAATTAATACATGGTGAGAAAGATGAATGGACTAAAAGTATAGTGACATAATACATCACTTACAACAGCTGTTTGGTACACAATTCACTTGTAATTTACCTACCCCTGTCCAGTAATTCCTGTCTGCCCCACCCCATTCTTCCCATTCCAAACATCAGGACAGTTTTCAGAGAGCTAGAACAAACACCTTGTAACAAAAGTGCTTTTTCCTGCTACTGTCAGCAGGAAGAAAGAACATTTTTCACGGGATCAAACAATGAACACAGGTACTTGCAGTCTGAATCATCCTCTAGTCTACAGTACGTGAGTTTCTCTGTGCAGCTGAAAAAGTCTGGGATTCACTACACAGGGACAGGCAAATGTATGAAAATGTCTTTTTCACCTGACTCTCTGGCCTGCCTTTCAACGCTGAGTCTTACTAACAGAGACTGCTTAGGTAGGCTTTACAGCAGTGCAGATCTTCTAAGAGGGAAAATATCTTAAATATCTTCTCCTGCTGATGTAAGCAGTAGACTAAGTCTTCAGCAATGAAAGATGGTTGAACTGAATCATTTAGCTGTGGTCAGACTTTCATCCACTAGTAATATTCTAGATAGTGACTGATAGTGACAGGCTCTGCATTACATCAGTGGCAGGGGATGCTCATTTAATAAGTAGACTGGAGAGCTACTGACACTTTGTAAAATCTGCAGTACGAGTCACACGTTGTAAGAAATGTTCCTTATTGTTTGATTTAACTAGAGATTTCAGAATTCAAACTTGTAACCTTAGCTGTTTGGCTTTTGCATGCTGGTAGTGAGTTATTTTACTGGTAGTCTGTATAGCTCCAGCTCCAATATAAATATTAATAGCCATTACTATAATTAAGTTTCTTACCACTAATATGAACAACTAGAACAAAGTTTCTGGACAGAAGAAAACCCCAAATTTACTAGCCTTTTAAAGTAAAATGTTTGTTCTTCTACCAATAATGTTATTTGAATAAGTACTTTGTGTATTAAAAATATTTGCATGAAACACAGCTGTTAAGGCTTTGAATTGAGTATTAGAATAAAATGGGGAAACAACATGTGTTGAGTCTCACAGTAGTAAAAACTGCTGCAAATACCAGTAACATTCATTCACGGAGGTATAATCTAACTCTTCCAACAGAGTGAAATTCATGATTGTGCAGATGGCTCCCACATGGCCCATGCCTCATTTAAATCCCTCTTAATCCCTCTTTCGAGAATTCAAGTTGGATTTATGCAATTCATAGTCCTTGTAGTGACCCTCTGCCTAAAGTGAATTTTATGCTGTGGTGCCATTTTATTTCTATTGCCACTTCAAGCTGCAATGTGCTGACCAAATTAACCCTGTATCCCAGCACAACTCAGTCAGACCCTTTAAAAGCTGAGAACACCGTTACTTTTACCTTGCTCTTCTTCCTCTTGCGTCGGAACCGCAGGAGTTCTTTATGCTGCCTCGACACAAAGTTCACAGCTGCATACTCCAGAAGGGCAGAAAACACAAAGAGCAGACACACTGCCATCCAGATGTCAATGGCTTTGACGTATGACACCTATGAGAGGAGATAGGAGAAGCCTGAGTGTGGTAAAATGTTCCACAGATGTGAAGTTTAGTACTTCATGGCAGCAGGAAGTGCATTAATATCTCCATATCCCAACAATACTTTTATTGAAAAAAACTTTGCATGAAAGTTAGACAGTAATAAGAAGAACAATTCAATCTATACATAATTTTTTGTTTAAAAAATGTATTCTTTTACAAAATGTGCTTAAATCATTAACAGATCCTTATAGTGCATTACATCACAAGTGAAATAGTCCTCAAACACATGCTCTTCCTTCGTTTGTCCCACTGAGATCTGTGAATGACACTAAGGAAGCGAAAACCAGCTTGTAGTGGGACCAGCTAGAATCCCTGTATTAAAATGGATGTGGCTGAAAGCTCCTGGAATAAAAATTAGGTAGAAGAAAGGATGTAGGTAAAGGAGATAGGTCTGATGGGTTCATTCTTTGCTAATACAGGCACAGGAAATCAAATGTATAGTTTCAAATTAGTCCTGTAGATTTGTCACAGTGGAAGTACTAAAAATCAGAAACAGGTCAGAGCTCATTGCAATCCTGTATTGCCAAGAAAAGATGCAGGACATGATCTGAACCTACTCTGTCTTTGCAGAGTTCCAAGAGATTTTTTATATAAGCAAACATAGCTAACTTCAGGCCTCAAAATGTGACAAAATAATCTGCAGCTCTCTGTTAGCCTCTTACATTGTGTTTTTTTGAGTTTTTAGAGCATTCTGTTTTATCTATTGATGCTAACTTCAGATACATCTAGTTCCATATATTTGGGACACAAAGCATGCTCAAATCTGTTAGGGCTATCTGTTTTACTTTAAAAAAAAAGTTAATTTGACAAAAATAGCATGTTAAAACTAATGCAGAAGTGAAATTTGTTTATTTTTGTTGTATAAATTTTATTGCTATTAGCTGCAATGGCACATGAAGATGGTCAAGGAGTAAGCCTTAAAATGAAATGGAAAATATATAAAGTAATTACAACTAAGAAAACAAAAATAAATAATCATAGAAATAAACTTTAAGTGATTTTCGTTGTGTTGAGAATAACTTTGTGCAATTGTTTGGAGCTGTTAAGGTTCACATTTTTCTACATCTTAATGTAAATGTGTTTGTAAGTAGGGAGCTAATTCATAATTTAGGAAGTTTTGAGAAAGGAATACAATTGAGAATCTATGGTAAGAATCTATGGCCTTTAGAATTTCAGTCATATCTTCTAGCATGTCACCAGATACTGGGATGTGGAAAAGTATGAGCCTGTCATTTGTTAAGCAGGGTTTATACAAAACTGAGTAACATTTTCATTACTTGTTAAGGTTTATGGAATTAATTAGATACGTGGCTGGCTGTATAGTAGAGACAGGGGAGAAATAGGATATATTTGATTGGAGAATCAAAACACCCCTACATATTTCAAAATTATTTATCTGGTTTAGGAAATTATTGGATGTTAAAGTTAAAACACATAAGGTTTAATGAAAGTGTTTGCCACATAACATTATGATTAATATAATACAAACAAAGGAAATTTAGCCTACCTTTGGAAGAGAGGCTCGTGAGCCTGAGCTTTGTGTTGTCATGGTCAGTACCGTAGTTATGCCTAAAGCCACTCTGGCTGGAGCTGCATCCATATTGATCCAAAATGACACCCAGGAGAGAATCACGATCAAGAGGCTGGGTATGTACATCTG
This sequence comes from Zonotrichia leucophrys gambelii, assembly GCF_028769735.1. Taxonomy (NCBI): domain Eukaryota; kingdom Metazoa; phylum Chordata; class Aves; order Passeriformes; family Passerellidae; genus Zonotrichia; species Zonotrichia leucophrys. The sequence continues at coordinate 17,288,719 of NC_088173.1, read as the reverse complement.
GATGAGATAGTAACCCATCTGCCTCTCCAGGTGGAACCGGACTTCAATACATGTGAACTTCCCTTTTCACAACAAAGAAAAAATATTCAAGAGAAATATAATGCTTTTGCAGTCAACTTCTAGTGCACACTCTTAAAGAATGTATGCTATGTCAAATGTATTTGTTCACTGGAAAAATATTTATGTTTTCAATTACCCACAGTGACTTGTAATAAAGACAGTCCCCTTTATAACAGGAGTACCTATTGGAAAGAAAAGGGGCAAAATATCTGAAAAATTAAGACTTCGATAAGGTCTGAAATTCTTATTTTCTTATAAAAACCCACATTATTCATTTTAACAATATGAAATTTCCTCTGTGAGACCACACTTTTTTGTGACTTATGATTTGGAAATATTTCTGTGCACAAGGAAAATGCTTGCTTCTCCATTGTATAATATCTCCTTTATGTTTGGTTCAATTTTAAACTTAATTTTATTTTTATTAAAAATTGGGAAAATATAGTGATATCAGCTTGGGCATTAGGTTATCAATAGGAGAATCTGCTAAATCTCTCCCTGTGTCCCCATTCAAATGGTTTCAGCTCATAAGAGAAATTATCAAGATTCAAACACTGACTGAAGACTAGAAAGGCCAGAGATTAGGAAGCTTTAGGAAGGAGATTAAATGACCTAGTTTTATCCAGGTACTAAACATTAAGCAACTTCTACTGACTTATTCAAACCAGAAGAAAAATCCTATTGGTAGCTTATAAAATTTCATAAATCCATATTTTTAGATTAGCCAGATTGTTGTGGGGTTGGGATTTTTTTTCCACCCTGCAAGCGGTAGATTATTTCACAGATCTTGATCCAGCCTCATTAGATTTTCTAATTCTGCCCAATGGCCACATCAGTCACATAAGGATGGTGCTGAAGGCAGTGCTGTTACTGCAAGTGGTGTATACATAAAACAGTTTCTCACAGCAACAAATACACATAACTCAGATTTCTTCCTTATTTTGAGTGAAAACTTTTCCTAATTCTAAATTTAATAAGGAAGTCTATATTGTTATATATTTCTTAAGTGTTATGAAGCTCTTTGGTTATGTTTTCCACTCATTTTTGATAGATATTCTCCTAATCAATTTCTAGTCACCAAAATGCCATTTTATACAAATTTTTTCCATATTAATAGAGATTTGATACTTACCAGATTAAAAAATTATGCAATGGATTTATAAGCTTATACTATACTAATATATTATGTTTTTTGCAGTGACAATAGTGTTAGGCATACAGAAATGAACTTCAGATAAAGTTCTGTTTATATTTTAAATATTTTCTATTCTAGGGATATTAAATGTTTCTAAACTTCATTATTTTCATAACAATTCTTTTAACAGGACACTAATTTTTCTATGATGCCATAATGAATGGAATTTTATGACAATTTTATTCTTCTGAGGCACTAAAAAATTAGAAAGACATTAGTTATGATGTTTAAGGTTACATTCTGTATCTCAGGAGTTTTATATCTGCAAGCTCAATTGTTAGTTCCATTCCTAATTGCCAGTGTTTTCTGAATCCTATCTACACACCCAAAATCTGTGTCCCAGATCCTGGCTCAACCATCTGCTACCACAGCTTCACGACTGATTTCTGCCCCAGTCATGGGATGAAATCCTGGCTTAAAAAAGTGAATGGGATTTTGGTGTTTAGTTGAGGAAAGGCCAGGATATTGCCCTACGTTTCTCATCCATGGTCTTCAAAAGGACACCAATGCAATCTTGTGTTTCACTCAGCAGCTCGGTACACCCCACATAACCAGAAGTTCTGCACTGACTGGCCTTTGTTGGAATCATATTCTTCAAACTGGTTCTTACCATGAGGATTTTTTTTTTGTGTGTCATTGATTCTGTTAATTCAGCAGCCTTGGACAGCAGCAGCCTCTGTCTCATCCATCACAGAAAGGTGAGGAGGGACAGAAATGCATCAGCCCAATCTAGGTCTAAGCAAAGCCATTTTATTTGGCATCATATCAGTAAGAATTGTTCAGCATGCAATATTTTCTTCTTATAGGGTCCTATAATCTCCATTCAAAACAAACTAGGAAGGAAAACTAAGGAGCACCAGACTGCATAATATATGCATATGCATATATGAAGCGTCAATAAACAAGAGCTATTGTTTGTATGTTGTTTTTTTCCCATCCAGAGAAACGTGGGATGAGAGATCTGAGTTTCTTTCCTGAGGACTCCAGTTGACTTGAACTATTACAGACCACTCAGCACAAAAATTCTGTGGTCCTAAACAGTGAACAGTAAATACTATAGTAGTTCTAATATGGATTATTTTATGTGATTGCAAATTTGACAGATCCAATTGAACTAAGGAGGAAAAGAAGAATAATTGTAAGCAACATAATCCTAAAACAAACAAACAAAAAATTTAAATGAAAGAAGTGCAAATGGAATATATTGTAACCATAGGGAAGGAGAAAAAAAAGTGGAGCTAATGAAGACGCCAGAACTAGAACTGATGTGTCAGAGGAATTATACAAAAGCATTTTTTGCTTGGTTTAGTCTTTTGTCAAGGAAGAAAGCCCTCAAAATCTGTAACACCAAGACCAAACAAAAAATTGAAAAAAAGAAAAGAAAGTGAAATCTGTCTCAAAGTAGAAAAATACCATTGTTTAGCTCCACAACATGTGTGATCTAGAGTCCTGCCTTTGTCTTAGACCCAGAGAGTTTATGGGCTTGCCAGGCATACTTCCAGTGTTTCCTAGTCAAGCCTACTGTGTTCCTCTCTTCCAGTACAGCACTGAAAAATTAATATATAGCATCTCCTCAGGAAGGCTGATGGCTGCCCAGCTACCCCTCTCTGCTCCAACCGAGTGTTGGAGAAAGGCTGCACATGGCAGTCTCAGCGTTGCACCAGCAGCAGTTGCTGGTCTAAGTGTGAAAGAGTTGATGTTAGCTTTTGCCCTTCTTGACTGAAATCAGAAACACCTGCATAAACCTGGCTAATAAAGCTGAGTGAAAAAAGAAAACACTTGCTCTAGCAGATGTGAGCTCCAGCCAGCAGAGGCTGTGCTGTTTTTTCCCACCTGAGGCAGCATCCAGCTATGGGCCTCCTTTCTCTTCCTGTGTTCCATTTCTAACTCAAAGCAGGTTATCTGTGGTTTGATCTATTTGACTGGATGCTTGATGGATCAGAAGAGAGATATCCATAAAGTCATCTCAGCTGGGGAATGAGATAGACAAGCAACTAAGAGCATTGCTCTAGTAATTCATTTGCAGTACATGAAAGGTAAGATCCAGTTTACTTTGATATGCACTGTGAATGTCCCAGAGAGTGCCTAGCAGGAGGACAGGAATCCCCTCTGGTATTGTGGCTTTGCTGAGGCTGAGCAACAAATTAAGAGCTGATGATAGTTTCAGATTAAAGCTAATTATAATTGTGCACACAATCCATAAAAGGGATTTTTGTAAAGTCAAGGAAAGAAAAACTATGCAGGGCTTCCCAAAACCAATACTTTTTCTTGAATTGAGGTTACATTGTTTGTAAGTCTAGCCTAACCAGGGATTTAAGTGCATGAAAGGCCCCAAAAGTGCTTACTTAAAGAGCATTGCACCTCTGCATGTGGAGTATATGCATGTGATGGTGCATTTTTATCTTTTACCCATATTCTTTGGTAACAATGTTAGAGCTGCTGAACTGGCAAGAATTCCATGAATATCTGTGCTGAAACCATTAGTGTAGTGGGAAAATAAAATTGTAGGCAGTCTATATGATTTTTCTTTTGCCCAGGAAGCATAAATTGCTTTTCTTTGGAGTCAGTATCTAGATCACACACTATTTTTGTTGTTTTTTCCATGGCCAATCCAAGAAGAGTGTTTTTTTACTCCAGGTCATCTTCACACTACATAGCCTCCTCTGATTGAGGTATGTGCTGTTTAAAAAATGGGCTCTGCAGGCAGCAGTATGCTTGTGTCATTAAAAGGTACTGACAGTAGTGGGGGATGTGCAAGAAAAATCAAGCCTAAGTTGTAAATTCAAGCCATAAAGAGTCCTCTTTTATAGTTTCATCTGTCACAAACTGTCCCAGAGGTAAGAGTTGGTAGGAGTTAAAAGTATTTGTCTCCTTTTAGCAGCCCTTAAGGTGTCTTCTGGGGAAAGATTTTCTTTCTGTACACTACAATGTCATAAACATGTTACGATTCCCAGGAAGGCTGAGTAGCTGTTTCTGAAGCTATACAGAAAGTTTTAATAAGGGAGAACTACTTCAGAATTTGGAGTCAAGGAAATAGAGGGCCTGAGAAATAATTAAGAAAGGAGCAACACTTATTAAACTACTATAAAATTAAAAATTAATAGTATAATAAAATGTGAAATGAATAAGGATAAATGAATGAGAAAATAACTAAGCATGTGGAGTTCAACTGTTAATCCATGCAGAACGAAGAGTTATCTGCTGAAGATCCTTGATACTACTTTACATAGTAGTTAATGGTAGTCTGACTTTGTAAATCATTGATAATGCTAATAAATTATTTACTGTGGGCTCTCTTATGGATATAGAGAGAACTGTGGCTGAAAGACTATACAGCTTAATGAAATTACATGAATCTATTTACTTAAAATAAGAAACTTATGTTTGGTGAATAGAGAGGTTTTAAAGCTAAGCAAAATTGAACAGAGTTAAGCAAATCTGAATAAATATTTATTCTGCAGAATATGTGTCTTGGATCTGGGAAGTAAATTTTTCATATTCTGATTCTAACACATCTGTCAGTATGGATGTAGACTATACAATTCTGATTTTACCAGTGACTGATAGCCATCAAGCAGCCAGTCTAGCGACCAAAATATTGCCAGCTATGGAAATTCACTAACAGAATCCTGGGGCAATTGAACTATGATGATGTTCTGTCCTGGTTCTGTTCCTTTGCAACAACACTTCATTTTTCCTCTTGAAAAAACAGCTAGAGACAAGGCTTAGCATGAAATTAGAGAAAAAAACTGAGAGACAGCAGGCAAGGGGAAGGGGAGAGTAAGACTACTTCAGTGGCTAAGATATGCTCAACCTAAATGGCTGACTTAGATTTACATTTCTCAATACAATAGAGAGCTTATCCCACTTGTCTGTCTTCTGAAAAGCCATTTCTTAAGCACCTCAATTCCTCTATTCCCTATATCCTGACAGAGATCCTAAATTCAAGATGAGTTTGAAAATTGCGTTAGACAGAGGATTTCCTTCTCGGTGTTATTCTAAACCTCTACTGTGTTTCACATTGTTAGACATGTAAAAACCAGATTTTGTCATCTTATGTGGAAAAAATAACATATTGTAAAAGCCAGCTGACACTCTTTTCTCTATAGAGATAAAAGTAATGATAGTTCTTTCTTCTCAAGACAAAAGTTAAAGACTCTGCCTCCAAAATGAAACATTAGGTGGACTCAAGAAATTGATTTTGTATAGATTGATGCAACATGGCTACTGTATCTCTAGCCTGTGACTGCTTTCTAAAGTTTAATACCTTGGATTCACAGGTTCTTACTAAATGGTTGTCACTGCCATGCTTTCAGTATTCCTGTCTACTCTCTGTACAAGGACAAATATTTACTCAAAACAAATATTTGTTGCAGGACAACCCACACTGAGGATAGCTCATGACATATAATATATATTGCAAATATGATCTTACTGCAGGCCATCACAGACCTTCCCTTTGCTGAATTTTTTCAGCCCTTCCTTAATACTGATACTGGCTTTTGTCTCCTCCTGAGCTGGGGAACTTCAGTGTGCTAGGTAGTGGAAAGCCAGCCCTTTAAAGACCTCTGCGTTAAAGGCCCAGACAGATAAAGCTTGATCCTTTATAAAGTATTATAAAGATAATTCATAAAGTATTGTCCTGAGACAAAATCATTCATCATGTAATTAATCAATGCTTTTATTAAAGGCCCTGCATATATAAACCCTAATGTTTTATCTAGTACACAGGATGGAATCACCCTGGCAAAGGTCACTGCCTTTAGTGAGAGTGTGGCTATAGGCTCCAGGTGTATTCAGACGAAGTCAATTGGTGAAAAAAAAGATTTGTTTGAAGTTGTCAATGTTGAAATTCTGAGAACAATTTTATCTTCTAACTGAAAAAACCTCTTAGTTGAAAATCGACAGTCTTGGGAGAAAATAAACCGTATTGCCATAAGAGGGACCACATAGACCACCAACACTTTCCTTTTGCCTTTTGTTGAGTGTTTTCTTTTTTCTCTGCATCTGCTAAAATTAAGGTTGCAATTAACATCTCTTGGCAACAGCATGTTATGTTGCCAAGACTGCAGTCAGAATAGCAGATGATTTTAACAGAGAAGATAAAGGAGAGTGATATATATAAACTGACTTTTCCATGAGGCAATACTGTCCCCTTTACTTTCTCTCCTGTTTGAGTCATTATCAGGATCACCAGAAGAAAAGCAGTCCACTTGATTTGACCTTTTTCAGTAAAGACATTTCCTATTTTATTCTTTCAAAAAAGTGACACTTTTGTTTGAGACCAGCTCTGCTTTACTTATTATGAAATACAGCTAAATGCTTTCTGTTCCTCTGCCTTCCAGTGATGAAATTTTTTAAACAAAAAATATACTTCATAAATTATGTGTACGCAACACTTATTATTTCAAAAGATTTTTACCTATAAAACTGATTGCATCTAAGTAAACTTAGCTGAAATAATTTTCATACCTTTCTAAGAAGTCAGTATAATAAAAAAGCACTGGGTAAGTGTAGTCTCTAGAAACTTGCCAAATTGCACTTTAATGTAAATTGCAATTTGAGTATATTTTGTTGATAAAAGCTGCTTGTAAAAGTACTCACGTTTTCATCATCATAAAATAGATAAAACACCATATCTGTCTTCATACAGCCAGAAAAGAAATTATGATTTTCCAGTGTCTAACACATAGAACTAGACAAATTTTCATTTGCATGGCACTTGTCTATGTATCTAAAGCCAAGATTCACTAAATGCCTCTAGAAATGTACTACCATTCAGTCTTTGTTTCAAGTCCCAGTCTGTTGATATCAGCAGTATATTGGGAGAAATCAGTGCTGAGGTTGTCACCTGTTTTGACTACATAGATACCCGGACAGGAGGGAAGTATCTTTACATAGCTTTTTCAGGAAAAAAATACTGAGGCAGGTGGTAAACTTGACATTGGTGTAAGGCTGATAATGACTGCAGTAAAAGAGTTGAAAATAAATATGGAAAAGAAAATTCATCTTGATAAATTTGCATTTGTGGTTCTCATGTCCCTCAGAAAGGAGAACCGAGCTGCATTGAGCAGGACGTTCAGAGGCTGGAGAAGCCAGCAGACAAATGCACAGATGGGTGATGAGGACAGAGTAAACCCCTGCCCTGATACAGGCTGGGAGTGGACTGGCAGCAGGTCTCCCAGGCTTGGGAGCCTGAGAGATATCAAGCTGAACAGAAGTCTTGTGATGTGAAAGACTTGTCATGTGCTGCACTGCGTTAGCCAGGACAGAGAGGGGAGAAGTATAAACTAAAGAGACATCTAGATGTAATGTTTCCACTTCAGGACAGATGATGAATTTTCATTCAATGAATCTTTCAAGTAGAATGCTCAAATTTTGAGCAGTGCAGGGTTGACAATTGTGGCCTCTTTGCCCTTGAGAAAAGTGCCTTGTTGGAGTCAGACAGTGCCATTTCGTGTGCCTAGGGATGGTCACATCCTCAGCCTGCCATAGGCTCTGATTTACAAAGTGTTTATAATTTCTGCTTTTTCAGTGAAGGAATGAGCAGCTTCAGAGATTTCACACCCATAGACTATCTCCTGGGTAAAAAGTACAAACTTCCTTTTGGAGAAATGCTCTAGGAAAAAAAAAACAAAAACTGAGGGAGTTAAAAAGTCCTGTCTTAAAAAGCATTCCTATAGTCCCAGAAAGAGTGGTTTAGGTGTTTGTCAACACAAGCAAGGTTTTAAGTTGTTGTCAGAGTAAGACACTGAAGTTATGTCTTCTTTAATCACTGTCATCCAGCTGGCAACAAGATGGCTCAATATAAGGCGCGATGTTGGTTGAAGGTGAGACTTAGAAGGGCCACAATCTACAGGTGTTAAGCACCTTTTTTGATGATGGGGAACAAATGGGATCATGAGAAAGAATTGTGTTTGGGATGTGCGTATTAGGAAGTCAGATGGGAAGTGTGGAGCTAAGGAAACATGCTGCTCATCCAGATTGCAATTATCAGAAATGGTTACACACAGAATCTATCAGATCTGGTGGTGAGTGCTGCTATCACAGCTCTGCCGTTTCCAGGACCACTACATCCAATTCTTCGATGCAAAAGGCATTATTAGACCTATGCCAGCTCTGAGCAGCATCACTCAAGTGTGGGTGTAAAGCATTATCCATGATGCAGGAGTAAAGCCAAGACTCATTTGTGTGTCTTAGCCAATGCCATTATATATCAATTCATGCTAACGTATATTGGGCTTTTTGCAGATGTGTTTGAAATAACATTTAAGTGTTGCATAACAGCCCAGGGAAGCAATTAATGTCACATAGGAATGTGGCAAAGCAAGACTATCCTTGTAATGTAAATGGTTCATGTGTGATTTTTCTGGTTGTTATGATTCTACTTCACTTTCCAAATTGGTCACTGCGGATATGCCTGTGGATGCAAAACACGAAAATTGTCAGAAATATTGCTGTGCCACTTCAGAACAGAAGATTTGATGAACCATTTTGCTGTACTGTTGCTGAAACTGGTATGTCTCTATATTTAGACATATATTTAGTTTATTTTTTGAACTCTGGTTACAGTGAACTATTTTCAATTGAGCATGAAACACTGATGGGACATACACTGAAGCTTCACACTAATTTGCTTTACAGGGAGAATTTTGGTATTTTTTTATGTTTTACAGGATGTCTCAGAAGAGCTTTCCATTCTGTGTTGTTACTAAATTTAATTTGAAAACTCTTCTTTGGTCACTTACTGCATACCAGCTGCAGTTGCTTAGCATTATTTTAAGAATTCATTTTATCTAATCTGTCATAGGCCAGAGAAACAAACTTCACATCATGTTGTAAAAACTGCTTTTTGTAAATTTTGGTTCTTGTGGAGTATCCTAAGGTCATATCTGCCTGCAGTATCTCATTGCAGAAGCCTTAACAAAGCACAGTACTGGTCATATATCCAAGTGACACAGTGAAAATAGTTGTTAATATAATGTTGATGGGGTTTTAGCCTACAAATGGTAGTTAATAATATTGGTTGTAGCAAAGAAAGAAAAGGAATTCTTATTCTCCTAGAAACCAAACTCCTCTAATCTGATTAAATTTGCTTCATACTGAAGATTTGAATTAAAAAAATAGTTTGAACAAAATACTGTTATTTCGAAGAGGAGACTCTCACAATAAATGTAGTCCTTTTTGGGTAAAACCACCTTTTCTTTCTGATTTCCCCTGACAAAGTTCTGTACCTGTAATTTTAGTGCTGTAACTCAGAGCAGGTCACTCGACTGCTTCCTCTGGTGAGGACATACCTTTCCACCTGCTGCTCAGCATCAGCATCATATTTTTTTCCCCTGCCCATCACAGGCAGGTCCCACAGCTGTGAAATTGCTTTATTTTTTGCTGACATCTTTTAACATTCCCATCCTCTGACTGCATCCAGGCTTCCAAGGTTTCTGTGTTATCAAATGCCTTGATTTTTTTTGTGGACAAGTTAAATGTTCAAATTACTTTCTCAGTACAGGCATGAGCTTCATCTTTCCAGACCTGTGGGTTGCACTCACATATTAGAGCGTGTTTGGCCACAGAAATGCAGTTTGGCCAAAGCAATACAGAATACAACAGGCTGCTGATTGACCACACTGTCCTCCAGACTTATTGCAGTAAACCCCTCCTCTCACCTAAATGAGACAGAATTGCAGACACAAGCACACTTGTAGCCACATCTTCAGAATCATGAGGACTCACATGCAGTTAATGACAGCTGTTGCTCCTGCTTCTGTACTCAGCTTAGGGCCACAGTGAAAAACAGTACATTTAACTTGAACCCACATAACCTAACATAAAGTACCTAGGCATAGCATATTTTCCTATTTTTCCTTAGATAAAAATTGATACCAAATTAATAGGCTTGAAATGTAGGTTGTGAAGAAAAATGTAGTGCCTTCAAAATATTGAAAAAAAATGAAATTTTAGTCAAAATCACAAGGTTTAAACTCAGATGATTATAATGTAAGTTCTCAGACAAATGAGTAAGAGTTCAACTCAGCTTTGCACGGAGAGTTCAGAAATCATTGGAAATTCTGAGATTTCAAACCAGGTTTCCATTCAGTATGAGGCTAAGCATCACAGCAATGTCTTAATTTCTCAGAGATTTTTGATGCATCATGTTATGCAAATGAACTTTAGAAAAAAGAGAAGAATACTCTATACCATGATGTCTCATTAGTTAATATCATAAACAGGGTATAGAATGCAATTACAGACCCTCATTAAAATGGCACAAAAACAGGAGAATCCTAAAAAGAAGGGCTAAATTGCTTGTATATCTCAAAGGAGACAAGAAAATACTGAAAATAAAACCTTCTTATTTTCATAAGGATTATAGTAGAAAGGCAAAAAGGAATAATATCATTAACAAAGAAATGTCTGAGTGAAAAAATTACTCTGGTATAGGACATGTATCACAAATTTTAGAAGGTTTTCAAGTATCATCCAGATATTAGTATTTGTACTAAAAAAGTGCATATTAAGTATTTCCAATTTATTTTAGAGAACAATTCAAAATATCTCTATCAGTATCTTCCTCCTCTAAATGGAAATTGAGAGAACCTTTCCTTTCTCTTAGGGCAGCACTGCAGTTGTGATAAAACTCAGTGCTGGAAAGCACTCCTCCTTAATTTTGATCATAGCAGGACTTTCCTTATAAACACCACTTATTCAATTTTTCTCTCCCTGACATTTCAGCAGAATTCAAATGAATCATTCTAATCTTAAATTTTAAGACATGTTTAATCATACTGGAGAGTAAAAATTAAAAGATATATGGATTAGAATGAAGGAGTTTTAGCTTCTTTTTTTAAAGAGAATACACAAACTGTGCATTCTTAGGTTTTGCTCTTCAGGATTATTGTGCTTGTGATTGTTCAGTAATTAAAATAGTTTTTCATAATTAAAACTAAAAACATAATAGCTATATTATTTATGTTAATCCCCTCTTTTTTTCAAATAATCACAGAGATGAGCTAAATATCTCAGTTCAACAAAGGCCTCAATTCAGTATCATAGAATTAGAGAATTATAGAATGACTTGAGTTGAGACACCCTAAAGATCATCTATCTCCAAACCCTCTGCCATGGGCAGGGACGCCTTTCACTAGACCAGATTGCTCAGAGCCTCATCCAACCTGGCCTTGAACACTTTCAGGGATGAGGCCTGAACAGAGAAGCCACAACTTCTCTGGGCACCCTGTTCCAGTGCCTCCCTGCCCTCACAATAAAGAATTTCTTCCTGATAGCAACACCTACTCTCTTTCCGTTTGAATCCATTCACCCTTGTCCTGTCGCTGCATGCTCATGAATAGTTTGTACACTTGGCCATTGCACACCAAGAATCCTTTCAGCTCATTCACATTGCCCCCTTGCTCTATGAACTAGGGCAGGGATAACTTGGCTTGGGAGCCCTGTGTCCCTTTTTCCTGACTGAGCCAGGCCGTGATTAGTGCACTGCATGGATTTCAGTAGTTCTTCAGATCCCACATTGTAAATATGGTCACAGCACCTACTGAACAAGTAAAGCCCCTGAATGAACAGTTTCTGAATTATTTCAACTCTATATTTTCTTAAGGTTCCTAAAATTAAAGTTTGTTCAGTCTTCAGTCTTTCAGTTTATTTGCCAGTTATTAAAGCTGCATCACCTTGCACAAAGCACCTGTATGTTTTAACCCTCTTCTGATTCCTGTGAGAACATTTAAAATATACCCCAACTGTGACATTTATTATAAAAAAAAAAATGTTAAATATCTTTTCAGTTGTAATCACTTTATTACCTGTGTTGTAATGCTTGGTGCAGTAACATAAATCCTTTTCTTCTTTCAGCAGAAACTGTGGCAGAGTGAGACCTTCTGCTACTTGAACTGCTCCCTTTTCTTGCCACTCAAAAATGAGATCATTCATTGTGTATCCAACTAAAATGAAGAAAAAACCCAAATAAACTCTAAGTCTGCTGCAAGCTTTGAAAAGCAGTCACATATCAAATGAAAATATTTTAATAAATGTTATACAAAGGAGGTAATACACAGAGTCTGCTTGTACCTGTTAATCACAAATTTTTATCTGCCATTTTAGACCACATTGAATTGGAAGAGATAAAACAGTTGTCTTATGAAACTCTTTTAAATCCTTATAATTATATGGTCTATTAATGGATTCAACAAAAGCATTTAAATTAGCTAAACATCCAAATATCTTTGGTGCTTGGGAACATCTTTTTCTCCTCAACCCATGAAGGATAAAATAGTCATTCAAATCTCTTCCTCCTTGAGGTGAAATGTGGATTGTCAAAGTTATGCTTATGGATTTATGTCAGTTTGAATGGTTAAGTGCAAATTGTTCAAAGACAACAATGAATTCAAAATTCTGCAGTAGTATTAGATGAATTGAAAAATTACTTTTCTCTCAAACTGGAACAAGACATGGGAAAGCAATTGATTATAATCTTCTCATATTAACTGAGTGTGACATATAATGATACTAATAAGCATTCAGCTTTAATATTCAGACTCCTGCACTTATCCATACCTCATGCATGTGTATAAGATTAGCTATAACAGCAAAAGACTAAGACTAATCAAGGCCCAGTCTTTGCAACAGACAAGTATACTTTTTCCTTCTATTTCCCTCTCTCAGATAAATGTTCACACGGGATATCATTGGGGAAAATATCCCTATTTCTTCTGAATATGTGATCTGTTAACTTTCCCAGGCATTTCATTCAAATTTTATTTCTAAATAAGAAAAGGCTTAAATGATTGAAAGGCTTAAATTGAAAAACCCAAAATGATAGTTAGCCTCTCAAACCAGAAGCTTTTCTTTTTTGACTATGAGGTGGTGTTGGTGACTATTATAGATTGCTACCAGATGTTTTTATTACCAGTGGCTGGGAAGTACAATGTTTATCCACTAGGGAGTTCCTAGTGGATAAATTTTATTGTTGAAAAAAGGACAGTCAGTTACTAGACTAGGTAGTACATGAGGGTGCAGCTCACTTGTGCAAAAGTGAAATTTTTATTCTACATGAAATTCTGAAAGCAATGGAGGCTATAATCTAGCATGGTCTTCAGGACCAGCCCAACCTAAACTAAACCAAGTAGACTAGTAAAAGTTTCTATCACTGAAACCCAGTGCACCAGGGTTTGGGTTTGCAGGGCATGAAAGAATGAAGGCTGGGAAGGGAAGAAGAGTTGTTAAATTGTGTTTTAAAGGACAAACACCAGCTTCTGTGGCTGAAGAGGAGGGCAGTTAGCAATGTATTTCATTTTGTCTGGCTACTGTGCAGTACTCACTCTTACTTGATTCTATAAAGGTATTACTAATTATACAAAATCTAAATGGCATCCTCATGGAACTCCAAAGAAAGGATAGAAAAAACAACCTTGTTATGTTTGAAAAGTGATGCTCAGGAGTTGTAGGGAGGATTAGATTACATTAATACTCTATGAACCCAAAGTCTGAGGTCTTGCACATTTAAAATGCAAAAGCAGGCAGTAAATTATTGGTAATTATACGAAAAAGACATCATCCCAGGAGGAGAACGTTTCCAGGGAGAGTATTTCTCAGGAAAACTCAAGAACTGTGTGAATGCATGACACTGTAGCCTTTGTGCACAATTCTCTTAAAGAGACAAGTAATTTTCAGGAGCCTGAAGTCATTCCAGGTAATTAGCTAATGAAGCATATAATAGCAGACTAAGAGCTCTGCCTGAGAAGAATATGACAAACTAGGGAACATTTATAATTTACTAGAAGGGAAGAAGGCCTGAAACAATTGGGAAACTTGGGTTTGGTCTGCAGAAATATTATTTTAGAAAACTATGTTTTCTGAAACAGGTGATAAGTGCGACAAAATGCAAGTAAAATTCTGTCACACTAACAGAGGGAGAAGGTGGAAGAGACAGGGCATTGATGAAAAGTAGTTCTCAGGACTTGTGTTTGGAATAGTTGATGAAAGATTTTGAATAACTGGACATCAAATAAAATTGAATTTAGTTGATGTAATCCATAAAAACACTGGCAGATGGTTGACAAGACAGACATAGTAACTTTAGCCTTTAGACAACACAGAAAGTTGTTTAGCTAGAGTGAAAATTTTCAGCATTTTCAATTACAGGTTCCAGAAAAATTTCAGGAAAAAACAATGTGATCCTACTCAAATATTTCTAAGTATAAAGGGCATCTAAAATGTCTTGAAAGAAAAACCAAACTTTTCTCTTGGTCTGACTCATCTTTCCCAGAAAAAAGTATCTTTTCAGAAACAGTGTTGACAAGTTGTTTTCAACACTCATATGAGATTCCTGAAAGAAAGAATTAGACTGTATCTTTGTATTTTTTGCGCTACCATTAATAACAAATATCAACTTTTCATTCATTCAATTTTGAAAGTATAGGAATAAAGCTTGCCTTAAATACATAGAGTCCCATTTAACCCACATCAGTCCACATTACTCTATAGAACTTACTGGAACCAAGATGTTTATATCAGTTGCATGCTAAAAGTAGGAAGATTTTATTTTAGCTAATTCAGTATCAGTGGTAGGCATTAAAAGCCCATTGTCTCATAGACAAAACAGTGAATAATGAACAAGTTTGGTTTGAAGCTTGGTTGAAGTGTTAAATTGTTAAATCTCTTCTCCTGCTTCCAAGGACTCCAAGGACTATACCATTACAGAAACATGTTATTCAAGGCAAGCAGCTCCCCTGTACCTTTAGAGACTCCTCACCTTTGAACTGTCATTGTTTTGGCAATTCCAACATAATTCCTTTATCATATCTGCTGACACAGTTTTATTTGCTTTATTTGCTTTTATTTGCATCCTCCTTTAGCACACCTTTCTAAGCCATGAGCAAACTTCTGATCCAGCTGAATATTAATATATCCAGTAAATTTTTCTATTCATTCTTTTTCATTACAGGAAGGCTGTGCTTCCCCTGTGTAATTTTAAAATACCTACAGGTGTATTAAAACACAACTCTTTTCCTCATGTTCAATAAACAGACACATGTTCAGCATGTGAAAGAACTGAGCAGAGCATCTGGCTTTTTTGCAAAAGAGTTTAGTTCAACTACATTTTTTTTTAAATCTCAGTGATTTATCTAAATTCCATTCTCATTTCTTTAATTTTTACTAAGGTACAGGTCCAAACCCATCAGTTCTTTAGGTCTCCAATTGAAGCAAGAACTAGAGTCATGTTGACTAGTGTTATTCCACTGCTCTTCCGTTGGGCATCCCATCAGTTTGCCTCCAGGACAGGCTGCCTGCACATTGCTGCTCCTAAGAGCATGACAGACATTTGAATTGTGCCCTAAATTCCCAGCAATGTAGCAGGGGGAAGATATGACAGAGCTAAGGAATCTGCCTTTGGCTTGAGGTTAGAACAAATTCTTCTACATTATGCACTAAATATATTAGCTTCAGAAATGAGCTGTGATTCGTTTCAAGGCTAAATTTTTGTTGGAGCTCCAAGAAGGCAGGATTTTATTTAATGTACTTCTGAGCTGCTTTGAAAAGTGTCTGCCCCTTGCACTGCCCTCTAAGTCATTCTGAAGGAATCTCTCCCTGAAGAGTTATAGGGTTATTCTTCTTAGCCTGAATTTTGGAAAAAAATAACATTTCAGCTCAGCACTCTAGCACATCTCTCAAACCTATTATTCTTGCTGAAGTCTATAGGTGTTCAGCTATCACTTTTGTTCCAGTTTCTGCATGTCAGCAGCAGTTGTGCAGTTCCTACTGCCCTTTTATCCTGCATTGGTCAGGAGCTGACGACAACAACTATGCTGATCTTTGTTGTGGTGTCTCTTGTCTCGCTTCAGATAGACACAATAGTTTGAGTCACCCATCTGCAGAATAAAAATCGCTGCCTCAGCAGCTGATAATTTTTGTGCTGCTGAAATGGAAAGGAGAGAAGCAGTATGATTCCACACCTTCTGGCACAGACAGGCATTGGCCTAGTGTGTCCATAATTTCTGTTGTTCAGGTAGCGACCTGAGAATTCCCTGGCAGATAAGAAATATGCTCCAGTTATTTTATCTTTCCTATCTTGTCTTTGTGCTGTTGTGGGAAAAGGAAAAATGTGCACATTACACTTTTCTGTAATGCATTAACTTGTACTGCTGCAGCCTGCATACCCATCTTTCCACTTGTACGATCTCCAAATTAGAGACTGGGGGGAAAGAAATTGTGCAAATAATAATGTAGTACAGAGGGAATTTTCTTTAACAATCCAGAAGACAGGAGCATGATTGCTTAGAAAGACTGAAAAGCCCCCATAAATCAGAAGGGGGGAAAAAAGGGTCACTGTTTAATTTAAAAATCAACATCAAATTAAAATTATGAGTAAGAAAGTGTTCTATACCTTACCTATGCTGCTTTTCATAATCTTTTTTCTTTTGTAACTTAGTATTTTCAATATTCTTTGAAAATTCAGGGATATTAAATGTCACATAAAATTATAATTGTAATTTATGAGTAAAGGAATGCTGTGAGGTAAAAGAGAGACTTAAAAAAGAAAGACAACTAGCTCTAGCATATGAAAGAAAAACATTTCTTTCTGGGGAGAAAGGCCACAGAAATAAATACATATCTGGTTGACATTTCTTTGTATCTTATTCAAGCAGAATAAAACTAAAATTATCCCACATGCCTATAGGCTGCCCTGGTGTAAGGCATAGAATTGTAGAAGGGATTATTTCATATGTGCATTTTCATTTGTTCCCTTTCTAAGATAAAAAAGCAGCTATTCTAGCTGCTGAGAAATCATTTGGTAAAATAAATCCTTTAAAAATAGAAGACATTTCTACTGAAATATTTTTCAGACACTTCATGATCTAATGAAGTACTTTTACCAGGGGCAAATCCAGCTGCTCAGACTGACCTTGGAGAAAACGTTACATGAGCCAGATAAAAATAAAGATATCATTTGGGAATAAAAGCTATACAGGATTTTTTCTCTCAGACTTTTCTGTGATGGAAAAACCATATCAATACTGAAGGAAAGTATCTAATACTAAAAGAAATTACTACTTAAAGGAGAAACAAAACCCATAATCTGTCTGTTATAATTGTCAGTCTTTGCAACCCAGTGGTAACCTGAGTAAAGATAGGTGATTGATTCTAATTTTCTCAGTGACACATTCTGAAGCAAGTCTTGCAAGATCAGACACAGTTTACAGAAACTGTGAGACAAATGGGCATTGTAAATTCATAATGTACAATGTCCTACACAACTTGGAAAAAACAGCAGTGATCACCACTTCAAAAAGAAACATCTGGAAGCACAGCTACTGCTGTTTTGCTCCTGCAAACCAGGCTATAACGTAGCCTGGTGGTCAGATCATTCACTCAGGACATGAGAGGACTGTGTTTTCTGTTTTGAAACTAAATGTCTTCCACTTCCCCAGACAAGGCATTAACCACTAGGGTTACTGCTTTGATCCCCCTGTTTACATTGTCTCACTGTGCGCCAAAAATGCAAGGCAGACAGCCAGAGCAGAGTATGACACTGTGGCCTAGAAATTAGAGATGCTTGGATGGAATCAGGCTCTCAGGGTTATGTCAGTTCTTACCTCGGGAGATTTGATGTGAAGCCTGGGAAAATGCCAAATGCATCATCCTCCTTTTATCTTCTATAATTTTAAATAGAACTAGATGTCTTTTCTTAGCCAGAGAGTCTGGAATTTGAGTGTTTCTGCTCATCCTTTCCTAAGTTTTGGAAATTGATCAGAGTTCACTCTCATATAAACTACTCTTTTTTTTTTTTTTTTTTTTTTTACCTGATCACTCTTCTTCCTGGCATGTAGATATTTTTTGTAACACTTCTAAGTTGTTTATCTCTTTTCCTGTCCTTCCTGTACAGAGAAACTGGCTATGGACAGGTGAATTCCTGCTCTCAAAAGTCTAGGATCTTGGAACTTAGGTCAAAATGTAACTGTTTTGGATCTGTACCAAAATAATCTCAGGGAACTGCTGCCTTGGTCTTGCAAACCTTACTGGTTATTCTGCTATCAGACATGTAAGCATATCCAGAGCTCCCACATGCTGCAACATTTTCTGCCTCAGGCCATCATTTTTTCCCATAGTCTGTTTTTTGATGTCTGAAGTTACAGGTAAAATAGAATTAGACAAGACAATATGGGAAAAGCTTTATGGCTTGCAACTTCCTTATGAAATCAAATTTGATCTTTCTCTGTGAATAAAGAATTTGAAGCACTCATCTGTATTTTCTTCAGCTCTTCTTTTGTGAGAACCTCTCCTTACCGTGTGAATGTGCAGCTGGGAATTTACGCCCACTGAACTCAATGATTAAAAACAAGACTTCAGTGAAAAATGTTCTGCTGGAAAATACAGTAGAACATCCACAGTGCCATTCAACTAATAAATGTTGGTTCCCTGTGGTGTAGTTTGTGGGAACTGTGGCCTCCTGCAAGGTTTCTCTAAAGCAAACCAGATGCCTGCTTGTTTAAGAATGCTCAGTTGTTGTGTGACCTGTCCTCACAACAGCTGAAAGAGAGGAAAAATGCAGCTGAGTTTATGAAGCTGTTAAAGCAAAAGCTTCAAAACTTCTCAAAGCATTTTTAATGATACATTTTGCTTGCTCAGTCAAACACTATGATACTTCCTCTTTGAAGCATAATTGTATTTAGTGAGTAGACCTGCCATCTGCATGTACTCTGATGCAACTGCCTCCTGGTAGGTAACCTTTTGTTTAGTCACATTAATTATACAGGTTATCGGTAGGATTGTCTGCTCAGGTTGGCTGTGGAGTTTTGCTCAAATCCTGGGTATATAATATTGTCCTAAATTCCTTGACATTTGCAGCAAATAATTATCTCTCCATTTTAGTCAAGAAAATTTCTGCTGTCAGATTCAGCTGCTGCCCTCATATTGAAAGGCTGCTTCATAATGTTACCATCTGTCCATTGTAATAAAAGATAGATCTGGCTTTTGTACTCACCCTGCAATAGCCTATAAATAGCACACCATACAACAAACAGTTCTGACATACTGACTGATAGATAATTACCTCCCCTTCCCCTAGGTGCTGCTTTGTTCCAGTAAAAGAAAAAAACTCCAAAAAATGTTAATAAAATTATATTTGTTGTGTTTCTGATGTATGATATATTTAAAATAATCCAATATGTTCATTCTATAAGAATAATTCTTTTATTTTTTTGAAATATTTTACTTGTTGGCCCTAAAACTGTAAATCTAGATATTTTAGATTAGATATGAATACTTTTTACTCCTGTCATTTATTTTCACTAACTTCAGATTGCTGAAAGCTTTCAAAGAATGCTTTACTTCATTTTATTTTTGTTCTTTGCATCATTAGGAGGGTTTTTCAGCTACAGCTCTCTTTCAAAGTCTTCTCAATTTAAGGGAAGCAGCAATTCCCAAATACTTCATATCACAGGGAAAATGAGAATATAATGCATCAGACAGAATAGTTGATTTCTCCTTTTGTGAGTGTGTTTGTGCCTTGAGATGGCATAGCTGCTTTACACTTTCCATCCTCTTTTAAGTAACAAGATATCAAGGTAGATGATAAGTAAAATATACTATATGTTGTAATATAATTATTTAAGTAAAATATACTATATGTTGTAATATAATTATTTTATTTCACATAAAGCCCCATCCATCACTTCTCTAAGTTATTCTTATGTTCCCTTTATGCTTTCTCTATTATTTACCTCCTGCATGTGTGAACACAGAAAGACTTATGGTGAAACCCTATGTGCAGAAATATTTGCACAAACTGTCACTGAGTTTAATGGTAACTTCAGATTTACACAAAACTCTATTTTCAGTTCAAATCTTCCTCAAAATCATGTATACTTCACAGATTCTATTGATGAAATAGAATATTCATTTTGAAAATTTGTTCTTGTACCACCACAAGGGGTTTTCCTACCTCCTGTATAGCTGTTGTAATCTCTGCAAAAGTATGTATAGGATAATACATTACGCAAACTTACAGCTTTCCAGCTGCATTATACATGTTTGCACATCCATTGGAAAATTTTTGAGATCCATCGGACAGGAAAGTATTAAAGTCAATCTGAAAGGACACAAAAAAACTATTAAAAACATACCCCCAAAAAAGCCATAGAACTGTGCGGGAAGAATGCGCGAATACAAAGGAAGCAATTAGAAATAGAATACATGTTTCCGTAGAAAGCTCTCAAAAAAGGTCTCTATTAGCTGAATCCATCTAACTCAACCTAGTATGACACCATGGAAAATAAATTTGCAGACTATCAGAAAACTAAATTTTTCAGTAGGGAGGCCTAACTTAATGAGAAGTCTAAAGGAATGCAGCAGCAGTGTGCCTTTTTGTGCTACAGCATAAAAATTACACAAATTTGCAAGAATTTCATAACATATGCCAGCAGTCATGGTGGAAAAGTAGTTTTATGTGTTGCTGTCCTAAAATAAAGTGCTTAAAATGTCAACACAAAGGCTTAAACAAACATTTGATGATATTGATGGTAAACCAAAATATGGCTGCAATTTTGAACTGCAGCTGTGCATCAGTGTTAGTCCTAATAATTCCTGTGAAATTCTTTTCAAATTATGAGCAAAGAGGTATTTTTAAATTTTAAGTTAAAAATTTATTTCTTATTTATTATAATAATTTATGAATTATTTACAGTAATTTATCTTTCGAGTAAAAGTTCTCTGAAGAATCAGAAAGAAGAATTTATAAGAGATAAAGGCATGAGTTTTCCTTCCTGGCTATGCCTATGTATCATTGACATTTTTGGCACTGGGGCTAAAGGGAAGTGGGCAGTAGCTGGCAAGTATGGCTGTATATTTCTTTTACCTAATTTTTTGTTGGTGACCAAACCTTCTTGATTCATTATTGCTATGATTTCTGTTTAGCCAGACAGTGATAGAGCTGCATGGGGAGAGTCTGAAGAGGGAAGTCAGACACATCCCCTGTTCCCATGCTGTTAAAAAAAGTTCCAAAGGCAAATTCTGGCTAGTAGGTAACACAGCAAGTAATTTCAGAGGCACCTGGACTTTAATTTGTGCTTCAGTAAATATTTTAGTATTTTATATTAAGTGTTCATTGAGCTGGGAACTGTTACCCTCCATTATTTTTTTTTGTCTGTGTTGTCCCAATGCAATTAGAGATGAGGAGAAATTAGGGAATGAAAAAAGAAGCAAATTTAGAAACTTTTTTTTTTCCTTTTAATATCAGCATAATAGCAATTAGCATATCTCCCCTTATCAGAAGGTCAGCTTACTCAAATGCACATAACTAAACTAGATGCCAGTGATATGACTTTAAATCTGTTTTAGAAACTGTTATAACTCTTAATTAAATCAAGGCAACATAAACTTTCTGGCTTCATAAGAAACTGAGGAACTATCTGGTGTCTGCTTTTGGCACAGTTGGTGTTTGCCTTTATAATTTAATATGAT
Source organism: Zonotrichia leucophrys gambelii (assembly GCF_028769735.1). NCBI lineage: Eukaryota > Metazoa > Chordata > Aves > Passeriformes > Passerellidae > Zonotrichia > Zonotrichia leucophrys. The sequence continues at coordinate 17,266,995 of NC_088173.1, read as the reverse complement.
CCTATTTCTCACATTTGGGGTTTTTCACCCCATTTCATGTGGCCATGAACTTGCTCTAAATTGTATTGAATTTGCAATCCAAACTTGTTTCAGCTGAATGGTGGGGTCTATACTGTGTACAGTGTGCACTAGGAAGGAGTAGAGCAAAGCAGGGAGTTATTTGATTAGAGTGGAACAACACCCAATGCCTCTTGAGGTGACTCAGAAAGTCTTCAGATAATTGAGTTAGATCTATTTCTACTTGAATTCAGGGAAGGAATCCTTTCAATCTACTTTGAATCTATTTCTAGTGACAGAATACATGCTGTGACACTGAAGATTGATTATGTTCCCAGAGTGGCAGACTAACCTCCTTTTGGATATGAAATCCTCATAAGAATTTTAACCCAACCTTTTCTCCTTGTGTAAGCTTTGAGAAGTGCTGCCTAATGGCACTGGAAGGAGGGAAGGAGGAAGGAGATTCTTGCCACTGATACAATTAATGCAATTCATAAAGTTTTCTCTTTCTCCAGAATTCAGAGCGTTTAGAGATTCCCGACGTCTCTTCAAAGAGTCTAATTATCCATTAATTCAGTGTCATAAAAGCATGCAAAGCAAAACACTGAGCTGACAATAGTATATTTATTTTGAAAAGAGTAACATTTTGCACACTACGTGAGTCACTGCTTCAATACCAAATCTAGTGGGGTATTAGCACACTTACATCTAATGTGTTTCTCATTAGATTCGCTTTTTGAAGACACTGGTAAAATGCCTACTGATGTCTCTATTAAAATGAAAGTGGTGGGAAGTGGGATAATTAGATTTTGTCAATACTTATGATTACTGCTTTCAGCTTCTTAAAACCTTTTCAAAAAATTACTTTCCAGTTTTCTCTCCATCTTCAGAGTTGAGTAAATGACTATGCTATAAATGTCATACTTCCTCAAACAGGCCATCTTTTCAGGTTGAAGTGCAACTGCAGTGTCCAGAAAGGGAGAAAAGTAACATTGGATTGTCATGACATTGGAGGCCACAGACTTTGAAACTTGTATATAGGCCAACTCAGATTATAGTACTACAGGATTATTTGTTCTGTGCAGTGTCCTAGTTCCTCTAGGCTCAGTACCTGTACTTTAAAATGAGAAAGAAATTTTTCTTATTACTTTTACTGTGTGCCTGACTAATGAGTGATCATTTTTTATTTTAATATAAACAATGAATGCTGACAAAATTCTGCATACAAAACTCACATATAATAGTTCTGCATGACTAGCAACTGAATATACGTTTTAGAAAATCCTAATTATACTTTTGAGCTTCTATCTGAAAAAAACCCCATTAGATTAAAGACTCACCTGATGGAATAAAGTACATTTCCATTCTTGAAAATCCGCAACAACTTATTATCTGTTGTTACTTCATGAAAGTTGGCACCTTTTTCATTAGCAAAGAACAGATCAGGTTTCCAAATGGAATCCAGCATGGATGGATCTAAATCTAAAGAGTCATCTGGATATTCACTGTATGCAAGGCGTGGATCATTCCAATTCTGACGGAGAAAGATGTTCACTCGGTAATCCTGAATAAAAGAGAAAACAAGCAAAGCTTTATCAAGCATAGGGATTTAGCTTTTATTTCATTTCTTAGCCATGTAATCCCCTGTCCATCTGTGGACGACAAAAGAATTACTTAGCTGAATGCCAGAATGATACCTATTTATATTAGTGGGACACAATGGGTAAGAATAAAGATGCATTTCAAGGCAATCCAAAAACATCCTAAGATAAGGAAATCCAACCTCCATGTACAGTTCATATAATTCCATATAACTCTACCTTATCTATCTACCTACTCTATCACAAATTTGTCTTGAATTTGAAATAAGAAGCATAAAAAGAGATTTATGGTGTTACCTTTTTCTGCCCAAACCCTGGCAGGGATATTCCCATTCCCTCTCTCTCTGTCAGTGAGAATCTGTCCCACTGTAAGGGAAGTTAAATTATTATTTTTTCTCTCTCTTTAATCCTTACTTGGTTTAGACCCAGCACACAGCCTTTCTGTGCCTCAGTTTCCTATTGTGTGAGCAGTAGCTTGCCATACAGCAGTCTGAGGAGAGCACATGTTCCTCCTCTCTTCAAATAGGGTAGAGACCCTATATGTCTTTATAATAAATTAGATTAGCTACTGGTGTAGTCACCTGAATTTCTACAGAAATTCCTGTCTTAATCAAGAGGACTTTTATAGAAAAGATGACTTCAAACTTCTGGAAGTCATTTTGCACATACATCCCATCAGAAATGTATTTATGGCTCCACTTTCTTACAACTTTGCCACTCTGAAAATACTTGGTTTTAAATAAAGGTGAATAATAGTTTCTCATTACATTGCATTTAGAACTGAGACTGAACGTAAGGGCATAGGAACTATACTTTTATTGGTCATAATAAGATTTTCCTCATTATTTGAACTGCATTAATGAAAAAGATCAAAATAAAATAGAGAAAAAGATAGGTTAGCTGCAGGGAGAAAATGGCAACTGGATGTCAGACCTTACATGACACTTCTGAATATAACAGAAGTAAAAATGAATCACTTTTTTATGGTTAAAAAAGATTATGAAAATTAATTTCAACAAGAAGGCTTTTTTAGTCAGAATGGGAAATTAGGTGTCCAGGGTTGAGAAATAAAATTTAGCCAAAAACTATGGACACTAGTTTTAATAGGTTAGACTAACTAGTTAAAACCTCATTGGTGTAGAAATTGTTGGTTAAAAATGCAGCATTTTATTGATATTTCTCTTAGGAAACTTGGGGCATGCAGCCATGTAGTGGGGAAGAATCATGCCAACAAACATAATAAAGGACAACAGGAACCTCAATGTGCAACATTTATTCATGAGAAAGTTTTTCATATCTTCAGCATCCTGCTGTTTTGGTCAATTTAATTACTCAGCTTGACTGAGTAAGTAAGTGTAGCCAAATATGCTAAAAACATGCTTACCAAGTATTGCCCATACTTGCCAATATTTGTAAATCATATAGAGAAAGTTCCAGCAAAGAATTTTATGTTAACATAACTTTACCAATTTTTAGCACAAAGAAGGTAATTAGAAAACTACACCTGAAAAATGAAATTAATTCAGATTACTCTTTCCAGCACAGGAAAAAGGCTCTCTGACCAAATGGAAGCATGCAACATTAAATGCATTGGAATTGTTAATCAACTGCTTTATTTAAAGAAATAAACTGTTAATTAATTTGTTAAAAACACACACACAAACACATCCCAACTCCTTTCAGGAAAGGATTGAAAGACATTTTCTTTTTCATCATGGGTAGGGAAAGCCTCAAAAGTCATAAAAAGTTCTTAAGAGAACCTGTTGGTGTTTTTATAATTAGTACCATGATGTGGTAAAACCAGAGCCAGGGATTTGTACTATACAGATGTAAAAACAAGCCTGTATTTTCTGTGTGTTTCCACAGTAAGACAAAATTCTTAGACAAGCTTGTGCCTCAGTGCTCACAGAACTATATTTTGGTGTCTTCTAAAAGGGAATAATAACCCCTGAAATATTCTTATTTCTTTGCATGAAATATCATCCCAATATCATCCCAAATATCATGTAGTACCAGCGTCCATTCCAGCTTGCTGTATAAAATCAAAAGGACAGGAGGAAGAAGGATGTGGGAGCAATGAGGGCTCCGCTGCCTTTCCCAGCATGTGCGATCCTTGCACTGAAGGAAACAGCTCTAAACCTGGGGCACTGGGGTGGGAGCACTACAGCTCTCAGGACTTTGTATTTCTGCCCAACCCAAGCTTTATATTTTAAATTATATAACCTGAGGTATGTCTATTTACTTTACTTTTCTCAGTAGAATATGAAGACTTTATGGACAGGATCATTTTTATAGTAAAGGTCTTCTCACATGTATGAGACAGAACAGGTGAAAAATGCATAGCATGAAGGCCAAATGAAAAAGGAAAATGAAGAATAACAAATGATGTGATCCTTTCAAAATTATATTAAGTTATTCTGTATGTCAGTATGAGTAAAGTTTATTGGTTTAAATTGTTTCCAGCTTTTAAGATGAAAAAAGTCCTGGTTAAACTTCTCACTGAAGCAACTGGAGATATTTTTCATTGTTATCTCCCTTGAAAACGCTGCCATTGCCACTCATTACTTACTTAAATACATATCCTAATCTATCAAAGGAAAGAGGCTGCTATTTGACTGCTGTTTCATGAAGGACAAGTATTCATCATCTCAGTTTATAACTACACATTATGAGCACAAGGCCTAACTACTTTAAACAAGTAGGGTTGTTTGATGCAAGCACAGACACCAGAATCAAACTGCCTGAATTGCTATCCTACAAGAGGCTCAGTGTTCTCATGTGCTATTTGCCTGAAAGGATGACTCCTAATTCAAATAACTGTGACAGAACAGTCCCTTGAGGGGAGGGAGAAATCATTATTTCAGTTGTGGTGGCTTCCACAGCCTCATCTGTAACCTCAAGGCTGCTATTGTCTGAACAGCTGCTGTACCCTGGTGCTACAGAGCGAGAGTGAGACGTGGGTCTGCACTTGTTTCACCATGCTTCAAAACCTTAGTGCAAGGTAGAGGGTCAGGATACTGTTCACCTGCTTCATAAGGTTCAATAAAATAAAAATTGGAGATCAGGTAATTGCTCTTTGCTGTCCATGCCAAGGCTCAGGCCACTATGGACCTTGGTATTAACATTTTGATTAATAATTTCCAGCACACAGTAAAATCTGAAATACTTACAGGATATTTTGATTTCTACTTCATTATACTTGTACAGATAGAGCTATATCACCACAACATACAGACTGTAGCTTTTTTGAGATTTTTCCACAAAAATCTTTAAGATATTAATTTCCTAATTATCACTATTTCTTTAAAGCATTTTTCATATGCACTTCATGTGGAATCTTTCTTGATCTGAGAGATTCCAAAATATGCCCCTCATTTAAACATTGAATATCACCCATTCTCATAAGAACATATGCTGTTATTTGAACCAAGTCCTCAGAATTTCATGCATAAATTACAGAACTCTCTCTGTTGCTATTCCAAATATAATAATTTTGCCTAATATATACTTCTAAGTGAAATCTAGACTTGTCTTTTTTATGATGTAGTCAAAGGATTCTTCCTTCCCTTCTTTTAACTCACTGTCAAATTTTAAAATGAAAAAGTTCTTACAGATTTTGGAAGAACACTGTTAAGAGTAAACATAAGACACTATAACAAATTTTGTTCTTGTAGAAAATTTTTTTCGTGAGTTAACTATGACACTTGTAATGAAAGCTCATTTTCACTGCCATAGAAGAAAACATTGATAATTTTAATTTTTACTTCTGAGATTTTCCATAACAACTGTCTTGATATCTGAAAAACATGCAATTTGACATGCTTTTTATTGCTGCCTTGATTGGTATAATTAGATAGGATGGCCTTATTTGTGGTAATAACATCTTTCCATTTTAAATTTGTTCACTGTTTTTAAGTACAGTGGCTGCATATTAGGTAATCAATTACTTTGTCCAAATTTTCTAGAACCACATGATTCCTCCCTCAGACATCAATGTCTTCATGGATGTGCCTTAGGAAAATGACTTCTTGCAATTTTTGTTCCTAATCTTCCTGTGACTCTTCTGTATAAGGAAAAGGATTCGGTTCCACATGCAAACACATGGAAAACTTTCCTTTCTGGTCGTGCCTGAAGTTACTTGGCTAAACACACTATGGATAATTAGGATGTCTAGATTTCAGCCCTTGAAGGCTGATGATGAGCAATAAGGCCTGCTCAGTTCCTCTAATCCTAGTCTACATTGCAAATTGTGGGTGCTCCTGCTCCCTCCATTAAGTAGGATGGCCCAGATGGATGGGAGGTTTATGTGACAACTAACTTGCCTTGATCTCACGAAGATTTAAAAATTAATTGAGCTATTCAGAAAAGACTGTTGATGGACTTAAGTGAACAGCTCCTCTGAGCAGTAGATTTTAAGGTGGGTATTAATGTTTTTAATATTTCTAGGGTTTTGGGTTCTTTTTGGTAAGTTAAGTTTTGGTGGTTTAGTTTGGTTTTGTTTGTTTCCCATACATTTCAGAACTAGTAGATATCCCAATGGGGGTCCTGGGAATGGTTTGGTTAAAGCTTTATTTTAATTTTACCTAATTCCTTTCAGAGTTTGACTCCAATAACCATCCATCAATATTCATATTGAAGTCAATAGAACTAGAAGTCACTTGGCAAAGAGCTGGCTGAAACTAGTACTTCAACATTGCTACCTGCAATATCAGATCTCTCAGACTCCCTTATACACTTAAAATTTAGAGTTCAGCAAATACAGTTATATACCACTTCTGCATGTAGTGCTCTCCCTAGGTGTGCCACCTGCTTTCATTCCCTTGGATTCTGAAGTGGTATGGCTTCTGTTAGCATTCTGGCTGGCAGAGATGAACATTCCTTGCTTTATTTTCTGCTGGGATAAGTTATACCTCATTTGCCACCATTACAAATGATGAAGAATGAGAACCTACTGCAACTACTTCAGTTCTGTCTTTCCCTTAGATAAAGCATTGGGTCATTTACAGGATGCTTGTTAGCACAGAGCTATCAGACTTTATCATTCAATCCACAGCTAAAAAAATAATATAGGCAGTAGTTTCTGAGAGAGCTCTTTGATTTTTGCTTTACTTACTCCCTTGTCTTTTTCACAAAACATTCAAAATGAGTTGAATTCAACAATGTGCTACAATATCTACTTACTTTCCATACCTTTTAGGGATAAAGCATTGCAAATGGATGGGTTTGGTTTATTTTAGCATTGTGTTATTTTGTTGAGTTTATTATCAGTAGCAATACTGGATTTTAGTTTCTGTGCTCACTATAATCATCAGAAGTCAATGGTAGTTAATATCTAGGATGCTTATTCTTAAAGAGAATAATTTTACTACTGACGTACTGTATAATAATATTTGTCATAGCTCCTACTGCATGTCCTAGAATATTTATTAATTAAAGATTCAATATACTACTCCCATATTTAATGGAAGTTGTGTGTTCATAACGCATTGCACTAAAATCACATTTTGAAACTTGTTCAGTGTAATTGCTTTTATAAGCTTTAGCTCAGGGGCTTTTAAAATGTTTGCACTTTTAAGCAGTAAAATAAGGGATTAGATGATAAAGGACATGACAATTACATGAACAAACAACATACGCTAAGCCTCTGTCTTCATTTGGTGTTTGGCATGTTCTCAGTTGACCAAAGATTCTGGGGTTTTTTTCTGCAAGAAAATGATGTGTCCCTGAAGAAGTTGTTGCTCTACAGCAGAAAGTACTTCTTGCTAAGTGAAAAGTTAAGTTTTTCTGAGATTTTTCATTTATTCAAATGAATTTTGGGTACTATATATTCCATTTTGTTATTAATGAATTTTATGTTAGCCCTTTGAATATAACTTGTTTCAATGAGTGACTGAATGGGATAATTTTATAATTTTTTACTGAAAATATGCATTTGAAATCACCCTCTGTTTCATCTCCTCAGAGAAATATAACCAAATTAGATCAAATACAATTTTGAGAATTCCATATTAAATTTCTCTGATGCCTTCCTTTATTTGGTAGACAAATATGACATTGTCTATAATAGGTTAAATAAGGTAAAATAAAAGGTAAAGTTAAACTAGCCCAGAAGCAGGGCCTGCTAACTCCCGTAGTCTAAACACTTGCTCAAGTGGGCTATGAGAAGGAATATATTTCTAACTTAAACAAATTCAATCAGATATGAGTTGACCTTAAATTTATTGATACGCATGAAATGCTCCAAGAGTTCTGTTAGGAATATCGGGTGGATGTAGTGATTTTACAATGATACCATGGCAACACATAAAATTTTATGTGTATTTGTACTGTACCAGTACTGAGGAGAAAGGGAACTATTTGTTTTTCTACCCAAAGGCATTTGAAAAGCCCTAAGGTATTTTGCCTTTTGGCTGCTGGTTCAAAAAGATGCATATCTTCTGCAATCCTGTGATATGTTTACCTTCCCAGATAACTCAGGGAGTCTTAGGGATTATTAAGGCCACACTGAATACACTTGGACAACTAAATAAAACTTCAACAGACACAAACTCCATTCAGTATCGATTTGTTAATCTGTTCCTTACATGAAGAAATTAACTTTGTGAACAAGTACATGTGGGTCTAGATGAGTAGAAAGGGAGAAAGAAGAAATATACAATTTATGGCCTTTCACTAAGTCCATGATGAACTTCTACCAAGGGGTACAAATAAAGGTAACTTATTGAAAAGTGAATCCTTATTTTAAAAGACTGTAATTTGTAATACTACAGTAATACCAGAACAGTAGTCACAGGCACAAATCTAAAACATTTTCTCTACATTTTGCTAAGCTGGGGTAAAATATCAATATATGCAATGAAAACTGTTGTAATTTTTGTATTTAGAATATATTTTATATAAATATATGTTAATATACATTAACAAGACATGCAAATTATGTATTTAATATAGTCAGTTTTCTGAAACTGTAGAGCAGCCACATTCACAAAAAAAAGGAAAAATGTACTGCAAACAAGGGACCTACTAATGGTTGACTAGAAACATCAAATTTTCAGGATTCTATCCCTTCAATCCTACCAGGAGTTAAGTAGCTAAACCCTCATTCAATTTAAATCTTTTAAAAGAAGATAGAGGAACTAAAAAGAAGATTGTGAGAGATCCGGCATATTGTAGTTTACAATGTTTGTAGATGGAAATCAGACTAGAAATCTTCTTTAACTAATCCTGTTATGCCAAAAAATTAGCTTGCATATGTTCTTATACATTTACGTTTTGAAATCCATTAACTGAAAGAGAAACCTAGCGACTGAAAGATCAGGCACTGTAAAGACTGCTTATTTTTTAAAGCAAGGGAATAAATTCAGATTCTCCAAGAGTGCTTTCAAAGATTATTGTTTTATCATCACAAACAGGTAAACAAGAAATAATGAATACGTACTTTTTTTCAGTTATGTGTGTTCAATACATTTGTTTATCCTTCACCTTCAATATCTTAATGGTTGTAATAAAGTTTGAGGTTAGTATTTATTCAGACTGCCTCAGTTTCCAATGAGAAATGCCTTGAGGAGGTGGCTGCCTGTTTCTTTATTTTTTTTTTAATTGGGAAAGAAAGATATGGGACTAAATTTGCTTGTAGGCAAAATTAAATTTTAAGTCTAGAGGCTTGCAAGTTGGGATCTTTCTGAACTCTGGAGAAGTCTGCAGCTTGTTTGAGCTGAGGTAAAGTTAATTTACTTCACAGTGGCTGTTACTGGGCTATGTTTTGGTATGTGCTGAGCACAAGGTTGATAAAATAGACGTCTTCTGTTATTGCTGAGAAATGCTTTAACAGAGCCAAAGCCTTTTTTTGTTTTGTTTTGTTTTTCCAGCTGCTGTGCTGGTGAAGAGAATGGGAATGTGTGGGAAATAGGAAGAGAGAGCTGGCATGGCTAACACCCACTGACCAAGGCAATATACCCAACAGGACCATATGGCGTCATGCTCAGTATATATCAGGGGTGAGAAATGGGTAGAGGGGCAAGAAGGAAGAGGGGCATATTCGGAGTGATTGTGTTTGTCTTGACAAGTAACTGCTATGTGTGATGGAGCCCTGCTTTCCTGGGAATGGCTAAATTTACTGCTTGCCCATGGGAAGCAGTAAATTCATTCCTTGTTTTTCTTTCCTTGTGTGTGCAGCTTTTGCTTTGCCTATTAAACTGTCTTTATCTCAGCCCACGAGTCCTCTGACTTTTACCCTCCCAATTAATTCTCTCCCTGATCCCATTGGTGGAGGAATAAGAGAGAGGCTGTGTGGTTCTCGTTTGCTGGCTGGGGTTAAATCATGACAAGGGATTTTTGTTGGTTTTGCAGTGCTTTTCAGCCCTGGATGAAATTGCTGAGAATTTGAAAGCCTCAGCAAGCTGGAGCACTAGAGGCATAGGAGCAGAGAAGCCTGTGAGTTGGGATTACCTGCGATTTGGATAGAGGGAAGAAAGTGTCAATCATCTGTAGATCTCTGTCTAGAGACACCTGTCTGATGAATCTAAACAGCAGAGTAGCACTCCCTGGGTTAATTAGTGAAAGGGTCCAATGGAAGTGCTTAGGAGTGAGAGAAGACAGAACCCAATTTCTGTGCTGAAGGAGATGGCTACTGCTGCTGCTGAGGCCCACATAATATGTCTGAGATTCTGAAGTCATAAGGGTTACTTTGTGCAAAAAGAAATCAAACTACTTGAGAGATTATGAGGGTTTTTTTTTTATTTTTTAAATTAGTATTAGGCTCTAAAAGGATTTGGAGGGGGGAGGAAGAGGTCTACGCTACTGATGTAATGGCAGCAATGACATAGGGAGTGGCATGTCAGTAGAAAATGCACATCATACCACACCTTGCTGTGATCATATTGACTTTTAAAGGAAATTAAAGTCTGATTCACAGACTCATAATACTTCTCTTTCTGCTAGATTTTAGCAGCCATAATTGATAGCATGCTGTGCTATCAATTGTCTATAGAAATTGATATGTGCTATGTATTGTCTATAGAAAAAAAAGAATCTGGTACATAAAAACCAGATTCTTACAAGCACTTTTGATGAATTGTATAACTTTACTGTTTAATTTTAAAGTATTATAAAATGGTTTCAACTTTTTTTTTAATATATGGTTTACAATATATCTTTGCAGTATGGGCATGGTGCATAGAAGTCTGAGCATACAGATCTTTTATGATGAGTGGTTACTTTGGCTGCTGTAATTAAAAAATCACACCCAGCATATGCACACCCAGAGTGCAGAAAGTATCAAGTGTTCAGAATAGAATAAAGACAGGGTGGAAGAATGGAGTTTTTAACTGATGCTAAAATGAGGCTTTGAAATTTGTTCAAATCAAGAATTTCAAGGTCATGTAGAATGTTAGTACTGAGAACTTTTCCAGGGCATATTTATTAGACTCAAGAACAGAAATTAGGAAAAAAGGTGACAATCTAAAAATCCTTTACTTTCTTAATTCAAGTTCATTCAACAAATATTCTAAAGTCCACTGCAGCTCTTGTTACTGTAAACAGAGTTAGTAAATTGCAAGTTCATGCAAAACTGAGGGAGACAGGCTACACTCATACAGTGATGGATGGGGATTTATGGACTTAACTCCTATTAGCATTAATGGGAGTTAAGGATAAAATCCCTATATATCATGATGAGATTAATATCCATTGCTTAAATACATATAATGAAGCAGCTACACTAAAGATATTTTTAAAACTATTACTTTTGACCTATTCCTTTGATTTAACTATTTTTAATAATGTTTTTACACTAATATCTGTGTTCTGATTTTAGAAATCATCACGAATGTTGCATAATCATAAACCCAAGGGAGTTAAACTTTCATGATTGCAACAAAATAAGAAACTTCATTAAGAGCATACCTCATATGATGTGAACAGAGCTATGTAGTGATGCCACAATCTTATTTTCACAGATACTAAGATTTCCTACAATAGTCACTGAGTAGAACTCAGCTTGCAAATTCGATATTTTCAAATCTTTTTCTGGATAATGCTGCAATTGCTGTATCAGGATGTAGATTTTTAGGAACAGCCTATCTGACTACAACCTTCAAACAGATTGAAAAGACTAATATAATAATGTGGAAGACTAATATAATAATGTGGAAGTAAGTAAGAAGTTACTGAGAGGGAAGGGAGTAATGCCACATGATTTCATAGTGCAGTGCTGCACAAGTAATGGTTTTCCCTTTAAGTGAAAAAGAGCAGTCAGAGGAAGAGGAATCAGTGTAAACAAACATAGATAAGGGGAAATAAGAGGTGTGAACTGTTTCCCAGCTTTGCTAGAAGATTAAATCACTTTAGGTAAACAAAGGATATAAAAATTTAACTAAAGGCTGTCTCCCTTGGAATGAGAAGATAACGATTCTGGAAGAACCTTTGATAAGTTTGTAAAAAAGCCATTTTGGTTTTAGGAAGCGTTCGAACAGGCGATGAGTAGTATTTAAAGCAGCACTGTATGCAGCACAAGGGCTTGAGCTGATGATGTAGGAGGTCACTTCAGGTCTTCTGGAGCTAATGATTGCAGTAAGTGCTGTGGGGAAGTAGAAAGCTTTGTGCCTATAAACTGAGCTGTTCAGCTTTCTATATTATACAGTGTTTTGCAAATTCTTTAAGAATGCTTATTAAAATGCATCAGAAAGTAGGATACATTTGTATGTCTGGATGAGCTGATTATAACACCTGCACTGGTAAATATTTACCTATTTTAGATAAACCAGAACAATTACTTCCAGCTTAGAGTAGTAAGTCAACTGTAGGTCTGGATTCATTTTTTCTTCAAATGAGGTAAAAAATATTTGAAGCTAGGCTTCCATTAATGTAAACAAGAATTAAAAAACATGTGACCCAGTGCACAAGCAGCAAGGCTACTGCTGCTACCATTTCCCTAGACCTAAGAAACAATCTCTGACTAATGGGTTTTGTTTTTAGAACTTGTTTATACCTGAAGTTGGTATAGTTAATTGTATACCTGATTTGACATTTCTTCCAGGACCAGGAAGTCAAAGCATGAGATACTGTATGCATTTGGTAGTAGTCTAGACAGATTTTCTGGATATATCAGCAAATCAGATACTTGACTCTCTGTGTGTTTCTATGCACAGCTTCAAATGAAACTCATTTTTAACCAGCTTCTCTGAAAACAAGTCCTCAACACCTGTTAGTGATGCGCAGTACAACACATCACCCTTGATCCACCATTGCAATGCAATGCCACGTCACACCTTGCAACTTGGTGAGACATTTAGAACATGGTTCTGATATCTTTGCCTCATATTTTCTTGTCCCTCTTCACTTTGTTATACTGTTGTAAAGCCAGCCAGTGCTTTACATGATATCTTCCACTACAATTTCCAGGGAATTCAAAAATTCCCAGCTAAAAAGTTATCCTACTAAAAGTTCCAGAGCAGAAGTGTACATAAAAATGCTTTCCATTTCTGCTTGGAAAATCAATGGGTATAGGAATTCCTTTTTAAATCTGAAAAAAAAAATGCCATTTGTTTGCTAATTTGTATCTTTCATATGTACTGATGTGTTTTTCCAAGCAAACTTTGGCTGCATCCTATAGAGTTTCCTTATAATAAGGAATAGTTGCTGTATCTCAGAAGGATGATATGATCTCTCTGCTTAGAATGCAGGTTCAGCAGCAGGATTTGCCTGGATTACTCTGGACATGTAACAAACTGGACAGCTGCAGACCCACTAGAATTTGTAAAATCTCTGTCTACTTGTGACTCTGTAACCCAGGATCAGGGTGGCAGTGGCCAGTGTATGAAAAAACTAAAGGATGTTATATAATCTGATGCCCAAACTTGCACAAGAACAATCCATTTTTCTGTGCCATGATAGAAGGGAGTTGATTGTCAAACAGAGATCTTTTTTTATTTTTTTAAATTCTGAAAATGTAAAGTGGCCATTATTGAGAGGCCTTGCTTTCACTCATCTGAGATACAAAGCATAGGTGTTTCTTCTTCACACTTCAGTATTAACACATTGCTATATATACTGCACAGATTTTTCAGTGTATTTTCACTAAAGAAAGGCATCCAATTCTTTGTATTTGAGATATCAGCCTAAATGATTCATTTGAGGAAAAATGCTTGATGAAGCTCTTTAGCATTGAGGTTTGTAATGTGTACAAGGGAACTCTTCTTCCAAGCAATCTAGTGAAAGACAACCTAGAATAGGTAGGATAGAACAAAATCAGGAATGCTTATTCAAGAAAGATGAAGCTAAAGAAATTAAAGAGCTGTGGCTCATGAAAGGACCGTAATTATGTTGGCTTAAAAATGTGTTGGTGTGGTTTAAAAGCATATATTATTTGCAAATGCAAGATGATCTCATTAGTGGGGGGAGTACAGAAAGATCTATAAAGATCTATCAACATTAAATTCTTTTCAGGCTGAATCAAAAACTACCCCTGAGCAAAAACATGGTAAGGACAAATAAGAGACATGACTTTCAATTGTTAATTGAGATTAATTATGAGTGGTAGACTATAATTAAATTAATTAATTCAGCGTTAATTGTCTGCACTGTTGTTATTTTCCTTCACATCTCTCTGTGAGTGTCCCCTTCAATGCATTTTGAGCACATGCATTATGCTAAGTGTATTAACACACCGTGATTGCTGTAATCTGCATTAAGGTCAGTGTTGTACCTAACCTTTAAAACCCAGAAAACCTTGAGCAAGTTTATCAGTCACATTTCCTAGAATTAAAGCAGATATTTTGGTAGACTAATTGTTTTGTGTATTCAGTATTCTGACTCTGAACATTTGCAGCTGAAAATGTTGGCACTGATATTATTTTGACCTTGTGTGACTGAATAATCTCTTCTCTTATGTTTTGTTAATCACCAGCAATATATATGACTCTGCTCTTAAAGATCACAAAAATCTTTTATCTTTAGGAGATGCAGTGTGAATACAAGCTGAGTGCAGCTTGAGCTAGAAAAACTATCTAAGGAAAATTTTAGGGTATTGTGATAAAAGATGAAATTTAAGTTCCACTGCACCAGTAAGAAAAGTATCGGCTTTCCTGTAGGAAACAGTTCCTGTACTGCCAACATATATTTAAATTTATGTGATCAAGCAATCCAACCAATTTGTCAGATTTTTAATATTATGTGTGCTTAGGTGTTTACTATTTATCTCCAATGAAAAACTTCACACGTTAATTTGTATTAAATATGTCATGTTAATTTCATTATAATGAAATAGTAGCTTTATTCTGTGTTTTCACAATTTTTTAATCTTTTACTCTTCCAGATTTCTAAATTCTTCTGTGTAAAAAGCCCAGAATAACAACAACATATAAAATACGAAACACTGGTCCTAGGTTTTCCTTTATATGTGTGAAGCAATAGGAGTTTTTCTTGTCTAGAGGATGAGTGTGAAATTCTTACTTTGTGAATATCATTGAGACATGCACAGATCTAGTGCTACCATTCAGTTTGATAACACAGAAAAATTGGTGAGGCTGGATCCTAAATGGTGCCAATGATAAAAGTTTGTTTAAGGGCGTTTTCAATTATGCAATTTACTTTTTTTGCCTGCCTCTTCAGAGCATACATGACATAAATGAAACTGCTCATATGATCACTTAAAATCACTCAGGTCCAACTCAGCTTCCTAGAAAGAGGTGGCATTCTTTTCCCTGCTCTGAACCATCTGATCTGTATTTTGAGAAAAAGAAATGGAATGGAATATGAAAAAACTAGGGAGGGAGGGAGGGAGGGAGGGAGGGAAGGGAAGGAAGGAAGGAAGGAAGGAAGGAAGGAAGGAAGGAAGGAAGGAAGGAAGGAAGGAAGGAAGGAAGGAAGGAAGGAAGGAAGGAAGGAAGGAAGAAAAAGAAAAAGAAAGAAAGAAAGAAAGAAAGAAAGAAAGAAAGAAAGAAAGAAAGAAAGAAAGAAAGAAAGAAAGAAAGAAAGAAAGAAAGAAAGAAAGAAAGAAAGAAAGAAAGAAAGAAAGAAAGAAAGAAAGAAAGAAAGAAAGAAAGAAAGAAAGAAAGAAAGAAAGAAAGAAAGAAAGAAAGAAAGAAAGAAAGAAAGAAAAAGAAAGAAAGAAAGAAAGAAAGAAAGAAAGAAAGAAAGAAAGAAAGAAAGAAAGAAAGAAAGAAAGAAAGAAAGAAAGAAAGAAAGAAAGAAAGAAAGAAAGAAAGAAAGAAAGAAGAATCAGTTTACAGAGTTGACAATCTGTAAGCCAAATAAAGCTACTTTTTCAGTTTGTCTGCCTCTCCTGAGCTGTTAGAGCAGGTGTAGGTGAGATAAAGGGAATGTGCTTGCCCGAGAGCCACACACTGCCCTTCCCATTGCCCACTGCCGCATCCTGGTCCTTACTGAGAGCTGTTCAGCCCAGCAGTGTGAAATTGGCTCCGGGCTACTTTGCTGGTGACGTGGGTTTTTTTAACCCCTTGTTTCTCTGCCTGTTTCCTCTGTTATGCACAGCCGGGGCAGCAGAGGGAGCTCAAAGATTTTGGACATCAGCAAGAGACCCTGGGAGGCCCAGACAGAGAAGCACGCTTCCAGGGGCAATTGCAGCCACAGGGAAGGACAGGGCTGGATGTGTTTGAACTCCTTTAAAGCTGGTATACAACTTTATGTACCCCATTTTCAGCTGGTAGTTTTAAATACAAGATATCAGTGGCCAGTTTTTATTTTGCACTTGTTGCTTACTTAACTGGTTCTGTTTGCAGTTTGGAAAAAGAGGTATTTCTCAACAATTTAAAAGTCCTTTTTGAGTCTAAGAATTTGTTCTAATGAGTTAAGACATAGGTACCTGAATTTTAAGGGATACAATAAATTCAATTGATAAAATAGTGAAAATTGAAGACATACTGAACTGCAGTGAATCAACTGTAGTTAAAAATTCAGTTTGTGAAATGCAAGATTGCTTTCATTGTCGTTTAAAGGCAGAAAGATTTTCCTGTTTTTAGAAGTTAACCATCAGTATTAGGGAGAAGAAAAGCTAATAAACCACACAACTGAAAGTCCTATCTAGACAAAAGCATTTGTTCTGCAAAGAAATGTTTGAGTCTCTGAGAGGTCATCAGCTGACAATAAGTAGAAGTCTGTTTTGAGCTATGTCAATGACTACATTATTAACAGAACACAAGCATCACGAAGGTCAAGGTTGTACTTAAATGTCCAGTTTCTAAATGCATGAAAATAAGAGAATGAAAAACCTTGTGGTTCTGAGCAGGTTTGGTATTTTCTGTAACACATTACATTACCTGGAACTGTTTGTTACAGACCAGGTCATTGTCTACCTTGACTGTTTCAATGTGCTTTGGAGGTAACACAGAGCAGAATGTAGTTTGCTTATAAAATAGAAATATTGTACTAACTTAACTAAGTTGCACTGAAAGGAAATGTTTAAAATTCTCTGGTTTTGGAGAGAAAATCCAATTGAGATGTGAACTTGGTTGTCCTCTTCCCAAACTCAGGACAATTTTTGTGTGTTAACAACTCTAGCTTTGTATATATCCTTTATATAGCAATTGAGTGGCTAGGTCTTTGAACTTTACTGACCTTGTGGTCTGTCTCCTCTTTTGGACCAGATCCACTCGTCCAGACATTAGGAAGTAGCTGTGGAACGCTATTCTAATCATGTGGATATTGCTTAATCCTCTGATTGAACCTGAATAAATCTCTCTAGATGCCCTTTCAATCTGTTTGGGATTTGCAATTTGGAAAGGCCCCCAAACACAAATTAAAGTTATTTTCTATCTGAAAAAAAAAAAAAAAATCATCTCCCTATCTCAATAACATCCACTACTATGTTCCAAGGTAGGTAAAGAACAGGCAGTTGTTAATACCACTTGAAGATAGGGGGTATAAATATTAGACTATATGAATTTTTCTTTTTATTTGCCTAACTACAGGCCCTTGATTCTTGGTTACACTAGGGTTTTTTGGTAGGTTTTTGTTTGTTTGGGTTGGATTTTTTTTTCTTTTCTTGCTATAAGAATTCAGTTCTGTCATTCTAAATACATATCCTGACTCCTGAAATTGTTGGGATTTCAGAGTATTTTGTATTTTGTATATTTAGATCTTACAAACTCCCACAGTTCTGTCATCTCTCTGTATTTTAACCAACTCTGCCCCAAAATCACTATGAAACTGTTTTCAAAGAGGTATTTTTAACTTTCTTCAAACAAATGTGAAGCGCTTGTAGAGAGAAGGAATGCCAATATCTCCCCGCACTGAATTTTAGCGATTATATACTCTAATTTACGAGCATATGTCTCACCTTTTAGTGAGATTATCCTGAGGGTTCTCATCAATTCACAGCTCAATATCTCGTTTTGTTACCTTTCCCTCTGACCTCTTCTCCTCATTTTGTTAAAATCTCATCTTTTTGTACTGTATCATGTTTCTTTCGTAGACAAATTTTAAGTATATGTACAAAAATATGCAACCATCTTCTTTTTATTCCAAATTTTATATACTAGTTCAAAGTTTTAGTAATTTCTTTTATTTCACTGCAATAACCCTATGTAAGAAGAATTTTTAATATAAAGTATTCATCTCAGTATACACTGTACATGATGAAATTAAAAAATACTATTAACAAAGTTGCTTAATGAATTAGCTCTTTTTGAGGTTAGGAAGGTGGAACATTATTGAAACTAATATCTATCTAATAATTATTTCATTGAAATTGTCAAATAAAACTTAGGTAGAAATCATTAAAACAAACCTTCTAGCCTTGGCTTTACTTTTACTTGTGTGTGATGGTATAATGATGAAATTTTTGTTAGGAAAAAAAAATCAATTGCCAAATTAGGAATTCTCACTTTCCATTCTCAGAAGTGGATTTCCTTCTTCCCTGATTTCCAGCTGAACAGAAGCCCTAGCTAGCTGTAGAGCTCATGGAACATATTTCATTTGAACTTCAAACATTGGCAGAGTTAAAATATCTTACCATGGTTGTCTCTGCAATGGATCCAAAGCTGTTTATAAATATGTTGCATGTGACATTAACTGGAGGACCTGCAAAAGAGAAAAAAAACCCCACCAGTCCCTGTTCCAGAATTATTGCTTATTGATTGTTTGTTCAATATAAACCATTGTAAACAATATTTACTGACTTTGGAAGAAATAATGCTACATTCATAACTAATTTAACACACAATTAAATTGAACGGTTTCTAATAATTTTCTTTTGATTTTTGTCAAAGGCACACTACCTATCTGACCACGTTTAGCAATTTAAAAAAACCCGCAGAAACAAAGTTCAGTATAAACCTGCACACGTGCTTCTATACAAAAAATGATAAAAAACCAACATCCCATTTGAAATATATATTCAAAATATTTTATGTGTATTTCAGTGAGAATGCATGTCACTTCTCACAACAATTAGAGGGGAAAGTGACTTTCTTCACTCAAGGCAACTTCTACCTTCAATGTTATCTGTCATCACTGGGAAAAGAAATGCATTATTGCTGCTCTTATCTCTACAGCTTACAGGAAAGTCATTTAGATTCTATTCCCATTTCTCTTAAATTCACAAAATGTTTGAGTCCATTTATAACTGAATTCTTTGTTACCATGGGCCCTCAGTCAACTGTTGTTTTGTCTTATCTTGCATTTTGAAGAATCAATAGTGGCAGAGCAGTCATTATGATAACTGAACAAGGAATTGCCTCTTCATGGAAAAGGGTTTTAATTATTTTCCAGAAGTCACTTTAAAAATGTCATTGTGGAAAATGCTAATTTTTCCATTATTCCTTATAAATTTCAGTCCGTGTCCAAACCAAGCAAGGTTTTTCCATCTCCAGGGTTTTTTTTGTTACCTTCCTACAATGCAGTATTCTTATATCAATAAAGCACTTCAGCATGGGAGAACCTGGATTCTTTTTGTAGTTGTAAGCAGTCTAACAATGAGAGATCTGTATCTGGAATATGAAGACTGGTCTTATAAACTTTTATGTAATATCTCTTTCTTAATATCACTGAAGAAAAAAATTCCTCTGCCACTACTGGTGGATTGCAACTAGCAAAATCTAACATGACCAATAAAATTCACATTAAATACTTGAAGAATCAGAATGTCTATTAAAAATTCTCCCAATAGGACAGAACTTGGAACATCCGGCTTTCTTTTCTGAGAGCAAAATTGTTTTGAAGTCCTGTACAACAATTCTAACAAAACACTTAAACACATACTTCAGTCTTTGCAATACACAAGACTACACCTATGGAGCAGAATTCTCAGGTAAGGAGGTAGCACTTGCAGTCACTTTGATACACAGTTAATTATCTAGGGTTGTGGAGTATATCCAGTACTTCTAAGAATTCAGTAAAAGCTTTACATGCTCAACTCCTGCAAAAAATGAAGGGGAAAAGGAAAAGTAGGGACCATAAATGAAGGCAATCACTAAAAACTGTCAGGGAGAAAATTGTATTTCTTGCCCATATTAGTCATTTGTTTGCAAGGCAGCTTTTCTTTCAAACACTTCCATGTTGTAGTACCTGCCATCCTTTCAAATTTCATGTGATGCTATCTTGTTTAAAATAGCCCTATAATTTAAAATATGCTTCTTTTATCAACATAGTTGCTTTTATTAAGAAAAAGCTCTAAATCACTACAGTGCTGATGCCTAATTTCAAATTACAATAAAACAGTTAATAGCTACTTAAAAGGGGCACAAAAGTAGAAGCTAAAAGTAGCCTCCAAATGCTTTAGAGCTAACTCAAAGACACTGTGCTGAGAGTAAAAATTAACTTCCCAGAATATGGTCACAAAGAATCACGAATGAGAAGTTGTAAAAGCTGGAAGTCATGTTCCAGCGCAGGAATTCAGGCAAGTTGAACATAGATTAAAGAGAGACAGAAAAGAAATAGAGCTAAAACTCACTAGAGACAGAAAAGCTAACAATGATCGCTATCCACAAGGCGTTAAAAATAGAATCCTGTTAAGATCTGAAAGCTGAAAGAAGATGATTAAGGTATAAAAGTATCCATGGAAGTGAAGAAGGTCAGAGCAGAAAAGCCAAATGAAGTCTTTGTAGCAGCATTTGTCTCCAATTGCTGGCTGTGTCAAATACTAGAGCCATTCTGCTGGAATTTTGTATGAACACTGTAGAAGACATTTCAGACCAAGTGAACAGGAACAAACTGACTGGCTGAGGTGATATAAATCCAGACATTATAAAAATCTTTGCAGAATTGTGGAAATACAATTCACTGTGAGTCAGCTGTCACCTGTGTCAATTTTGTAATCAGTGGAAATGTCTACCATGTTCTGCAAGTATAGCTTGAACCAAACCCCCCACCCAGATTTCAGATACAATGGTGGGGGACATGAACTTTATCCCTGCAAATCTTACCTCTGTACCAGCCAAACTAGTAGAAATAATGAGAAATTTTATAAATAAGAGATACAGATGATTATTATATGTAAATACATCACACGAATTAATATATATATATATATTTGGAAGAAAGATGTCAAAAAGTCAAAAAGGATCAAAAATTCAATGAAAAGCTGCCACACAAAACTAGCTTAAGTAGAAAACACTGGAAAAGGTACACAGTAGGCAGTAAAATGCAAATACACAACTTTGCAAAGATCAAAAGGCAGTAATACTTCTCCATATCTTAGTATGTCACAAGGCAATAAAATCAGTAAAATAATCAGCAAATTTAAAGCAAACAAAAAAATTCTGTTTAATATTCCAAAAAACTAAGGTTTTATTGCCAGAAGATAATGAAAAGGCCAAATATATAAAAGTTTCCAGAAGGGATCAGGACACCATATGTAACAATTTTTTTTTTTTTTTTGTAATTAAGTCCTGGTTTTCAAAGCTTCTAAACTAATGATTGCTGAAAAAATCTTGCCAATCAGAGCAAGTAATATTTTGCATTTTCCTATATAAATGCCCAAATTTTTACTTTGATATTTAAATTTTTTACATCTAGGATACATAATTATGTTCAAATTTAAAAGGCAATTAAGTGTTTTCCATATTTGCAGGAATGGATATCATCTGCAATGGGACACTGAGTAAGAGAATCACTTTACTATAGGTTTAATGTAACATTAAAAAAAAATGTAACTGGAACAAAGCTTTTACAATGATGCTGAATTTCCTGGTGTATTCCATAGCTGAATAAACACCATGTCTTCTCTATTATATTTTTTGAACAAGAACTCATATGCAGTATTCCATATCCAAAAGCAGACCACAGAGACAAAATATAAATTTTGTCTTCTTGACCAAGGTTAATTATGAATAAAAGGGGTAATTAAAAATCTTGTCTGCATAGGAATTTTACTGGAACAAAAAATGATTTAAAATTAATGTCTGAGTTATCTTTTTAGTACTTACCCTATTTCTTTTAAGATATCACCAATTTAAAACCTTTAAAAAGGCAGTAAGCCCCAGCACTTGTTGTAGGAGTAATAAAAGTAACCAAAAAGTGGGAAAGTCACTTAAGGAGATACTTATTCTTAGTGATAGGTCTGAATCATTCTGGGCAGATCTGTTCAAACTGCATAGCTGTCCAGAAGATTTAGAATGTGCACTTTTTGAAAAGGAACAACGTCAAATTAGGTTTTGTCTCTTTAAGTCTCAATAGTTACAAAACAAAGCTCTAAATCCTTTGAATTATACTTTCAAGAAGTACTGCATTTAATTTTGTAATCTCTAAACCATCTGCCTATTCTTCACTGTTGCCCCATCAGAAGATTGTGATTGGATGCCGTTCATGACAAACTATAAAATTCAATCCCCAAATCATATAGAGATGTGTTTAAAATTCCAGTGCACGTTTATAATTTCCTGAGAAATATCAGCACCACTAACTTACAAAAGAGCAAAGCATTTCCAGCTGCAGTAAATCCTGGGTAACAAGTTTATATATACACAAGCAACTGTTTATGGTTTGCTGATGAGGAAGTAATCTGACAAATCTCTTACATGGTCCTTATGAATCAGACTGAGCAAATTCTGGTAAAACCAGCACATGGCAGTGGCTTTAGAGTCAAAACCACTTAAGTTTCTGGAACTTGGAGATGTCAAAAAATTATAACATTTCTTGCTGAATAAGAATTAAGATGGAAAGGCAGTGACAGATGACTTAGAGGAGAAAGCACGGCCAGCTTGAAGGAAAATTTTTGTAGTAAACATGGAGTAAAGCCTTATATGGGGCTTATGTGAAATGTTAGAGCTAAGAGAATCTCTTGGACTCAAGAAGATAGGCATAGAAAAAAGCAACTAAAGCAAAGTAAGAATAATAAAATTTTTAATCACAATAGGTTTGTTCTTTCAAAACTTTATTTATATTCTGGGTAATTCAAAGACTGATACCTTGTTTAAAAATTCAGTAATATAGTTAAATATGGTTCCACTATAACACTGGATCTCCTTTTTTTTTCAGAAAGAAGGGTAGTCAAATTAACCCAGAATTCCCAGACTAGAATGGATGGCCTTTGTATGTATGATACTTTCCACATTCATATAAAAATATAGTTTGTGTAATCCTTCATTAAATATTCTAATGTGTCTGGGTCTAGATAATATGCTAAGACTGTCAGGAGAGTGCAGTCATTCCATTTGCAAACTGTTTCAGCCTTTGAAACTGCTTTGTTTTAATTGAATCTCCTTTGTGATAAGTGCATAAAAGGCACATGCCAAGACAAAATTCCATGTATTGAGAACTTAAAATTTCAGTGGAGAACTGGGAACAGAGAAAAGAACAAGAGGAAAGATGGTCCTTTTGGCATTTCAAGGCACAAATGGGGCCCAAGAAAGAGGAATATAATTTCGTGGTAGAATTGGTAACTAAGATAAGCTGTCTTCAGTTTGATGGTCAATGTCATTAACACACTTGAGAACCAGACAGATATGAAGATTTGGCCAATCTTCCAAAGAGTTTGCTTTCTGTAGTGTTTCATGCTATGGCAATCCAAGCCGGGAATCTGAATCCATCAGTAAGCATTTCAGGAAATGCAAGAAACTAGCAAATTATATCAGATAACTCAAATCTAAGGATAAGGTATAGTTACTGAAGGCCTGCAATTGGGCAGCTGTGAAAGTGGCAGGTGTAGAGTGTATTACTACTGAAATGAGCTGCCACATATACAAAAGAAATGCAAAAGAAGGAACTATTTATTTTTTTTTTTAGTGAATGTACCTCTTAGTTTTCATATTTGTTTCAGAAATTGCATTTTTGTGAGCAGTAATACTGACATACTGAAAACCTGAAAGTTTAGCTGTGAAATTACCTTTGAAATTTGGTCTGATCCTTGCATCATAGCCTGACATCCTCCCCATTAGCTTATCCAGGAAATCGGATGGCGACATTGGCATGCTACGAGATCTTGCACTGTCTGTTTCCTTTGTGGCTACCAAGCTAGCAGCAAGGAAAAACAAATAAACAAACAAACAAAAATTTGTTAGAAGTTTTATTAGCAAAACTTTGATTTTATTTAGTCAATCATAGTTCATGTTTGTAAGAATGGGAAAACAGGAAAGCTAAGAGAGTCTTTCAAGCTAGATAGTACTACAAAAACAGTAGTAGTAAAGAAAGTAAAACATTAAGTTCTTTCTATATCTGTCATTTCATACATGCATTTTATTCTGCTATGCTGCAGTTATAGGTTATTTCTTCCTCAGAACTTCTAAAGATTAATAATACTTTCACTCAGCAATAATCAATGACAGAGTTAAATAATGTCATCAGCATATGTAGGATGTCCTATTGTGGAGCTTATTCTGAGACTGATCTATTTTAACTGTGTGTGCTGTGAGAGAAGCCTGGATCAGAAGAAAAAAAAGTACTAAGGAATTTATTAGAATAGTACTACTATCACCAATTTTTGCTTTGTGTTGATAGACAAATCAGTCTCTTGGCAGGTGGTATTTAACATTGTCTTCAAGTGGGTAAAAAACAAAAAACAACAAAAAACCTCAAACAAACAAACAAACAAACAAAAAAAGACCCAAACCAACCAAAAAAAAAAGCCCAAACCAAAAACCAAACCCAAAAAAAATGCAAAACCCTAACAACTTACTGAAGAAACTGTTTTAGGGCAAACTTTTCTTCTCAGGGCCACATGTCAAATGTCATCTCCTATTGCTCCCTCTTCATATGCATACACAACTCCCACTGACATTCTAAAGTGTGTTCTGCACATGTTAAGAGAGTGCTGTGATCAGCCATGGGACCCAAAGGAAAAGATTTGTTTTGTGGAACAACTCTTGAGTCCTGTCCAACACACTGGAAAAATAACAGTCAGAAAATACATAAATTTTGAGTAATATTTGATACACAGTGCAATTGAAACTATTTGTGGCTTTTGGAGTCTCAAAAAAGATCAAGAACTTTGCATGTTTGTGCTGAATTCAAGTCAAAAATCCATTAGAGAAGGACTTAAACCTCTTTTACTTACCCAATTCATTGTCTCCATATCAAGTCACTCTTTTAGAACCACTTAAATATGTTTTTGCTTAGATGTAAACACAGGGAATAATGTAAAGACTTTAGGAATTTTCTGGCTCATAAAAAAAACATGCTAAATTTTGCTTCTAAACAATGGATAGAATATCAAAATGGAAAAATTTCATGCAAGTATGTGTGCATGCATAGGCCAGGTGGAGCACAGACAGAGTGTAATTTCTTTCTTTCCAAGACTCATTTACCCAGGATGTTAAAAGTTACAGTTTTATAGAAACTTCCATTTAGAAAGTCTGCTAACATTTTTGTCTTCAAGTTTGAAATTTGGATTTATTATCTTAAATGAAAAAAGATTTCATATTAGTGCTTGAGAGTTACAAATTTGGGCACACAGAGTATGAACACAGAAACCTCTAGAATGCTATTGTTTGCTCATATTTTAATTAAAAATGGAAATGAAGTCTTTTGGTTGCAATATTAAAGCAGAAGGTTTAAATTTTATCCTTGAGTTAATTGTTTAGCAAGTGTTTATTCTATGCTATGTGTAAGTTGATTGGTATATTCTTAAATTGTTCATAAATTGTTAAACTGTTGGATATTTCTAAATGGTTTTCAATATTTTGGTGTCTCTTTCAGTAAGAAATGTTTCTTTACTCTCTTTTAATAGCTAACTTAGTTTTTTATTTCTTCCCATAGCTGCAGAATGTATTTCCATTTCTGAGAAAGTAAGTATTCAATATATTCCTTTTGTAGTTCAGTTTGAAATTATCCTATTGCCACAATTTTCATCATCAATCATTCTGAATGGACCTGATTCCTCACATTATTACAACTTGTAGTGATTACTGTTTCTGTAAAACATCACTAATGTCTATAAAGCAAATAAAATACAAGAGTCAGATAACCCTTTGTTGGGTGTTATCTACTTGGAAGGCAGGAGAAGCAAGTTACTGCATGTATACCCTTAGAATATACACTTAAACACTTAGATTTCTTTCTAGTAGTGCTCTGTAAGGAATTTATATTTCTATTCTTTAGGTATATGAAATTTCTATACTATGGGATATACAATCCTATATTTTCATTCTTAATATACATAAATTATCCAGAACTCAAATATAGAAAGGCCCATTGTTTGCTTGAATGTCATTTGCTGGAAAGGAAGAATTTGTTTCTTTGCTCTTTGTTTACTTCACTGGAATTTTTGTAAACCTTTCTTTGTGGTACTTGTAGCTCTTGCTTTGCCATGGAATAAAGTAATTTGAAATTAGGGTAACTAATTCTAACTGGGAAAAATAGAAATTGCTGTGACTATGGATTTTCTCAAAGTGACATTTATTGTTTCATATGATGGCATCATTAATCTTTGCTTTCATAAGTCAGTTTTAAGTCTCAGAGTACCTTGAATAATTCAATGCCTGCTTATGAAAAGAATACATTCAGCATAATTAATTTGTATAAACACGTTTTATCTACAAAGTAATTTGTAATTTGTAGCTAAATATTTCTTCAAGGAATATTTTCCCTTTTACTAAGCTTGGGGTGTAATGAGAGAAAGCTGTTTGAATTCTGCAGAATTCTGCCCTTTTGATTTAACTTTTACTGAAAATATGTATTACAAGAATACTATTGGAAAAATAAAACTTTCGTCAGTCAAAGCTGCCATGTGGAATATTCGTCCAGTTAAAAAAGATCTAGACTTGATAATGTAGTAAAAGCTAAGTAAAGCACTGGATTTTAGGAAGGGATTTTCTGTTTCCAGATTAATATAAAAATTTACTCTGCATGGTAAGGGCTCTTCAGTTTTATTGCACAGTGCCTCTGAAAGCTAGGCCTCTGGCTAAGGGGTTAGAGGAGGGTAGACTCCTTTCGTGAACCAAGAACTGAGCTCCTTTTAGTGTTAATAATGCACATAACTTTGTCCTCGATACACAACTATTGCATAAGTCCAGGAATGGCTTTGCGTGCCTCAAGAGGGAATTCATTCTGACCTGTCACAGTTCTTTAAAGATTTTGTACATGCATTTTCTAACAGAAAGCATTATAGGAATTTAATATCAGCAAGAATTTTAATATCAGCAATGTATAATGGACTTGTGTTTAACATAAAGTCATAATGCGGCTTTTAATTACTGAAAAACAAAGCTGTACACTTTTTTGGAGGTAGAAGCTTCCCATTGCTAAAGTATTTTATTGGAGAGAGATTATAACCTGACAGACTTCTGGTCTGTTCATATTTTATGAGGAAAAGTTCCCAACAAGAATGGTCTCCCTGGTAGTGATTCTGAGCTGTTCCTGTGAGCTATTCACAAATATTACTATCAGTTATAAGAATTTATGCTATTTTCCAATTTCAGACTTAGAAGAGTACTTGTCTTCAGTTTCCTGGATGCCTCTTGAAAATCTTTAAAATGTAAATTAGGCCTTCAAAAACAATGGAAAAGAAATTTGCTAACTGAAGTTGTGGAAAAGAATCAAGAAAAAAATTGAAAATGTCAAAAGATATATTGAAAAATTATTTCTGACCAGACAAATTCACACCATTAAAACTTACAGTTTTTGTTTCAAATGAGCTGTCACACAACACCAGACAAGATCAGAAAATGAGAATTACAAGGACTATAATTACTCCTGTCTCTGGTCTATTCTGTCCATTAACCTTCTTTTTGCCGAAAATCTGAGAACAGATGAGTTTTGCATCAATGTCTTGAAGTCTGTCAAGTTGGAATTTCAATCACTGACATAGAAAACTCTCCTAATTCACAGGTGCTTTACCTACAAAGAGTCATATTTGAATCAGAAACTGTTAGGTCAAGCTGAAGATATTTCAAGTGGGATATAAATGTTAGAGAGAAGAAGCAGCCTGACTAGATGCAACTTCTCAGCTGCTGCATCCTAAATTTGAGAAAGCAAGCTACTTGTAAGAATGGTGTTCAGCAATGCCATCTACAATCTGAAAAGAAAATGCAAAGCGATCGATGGTTTAAAACTAAGAAATGCAAAAAGAATTGACAGAGACATAACTTATGATGATATGAAGAAAACAACCTCTTTCCTGAAGTCAGCCCATTTAAGCAGGAGAGTTTAAAACAATTAGAGCGAGGATATTAAGAGATGTATGAACTGTGAACATGAGAAAGCAATGAAGAATTCCTGAAACAACTCAGCGCTGTTGTGGTGAAGTTCTGACTGTGCTGCTGTGTTATCCAGTGGTGTGGAAAGATTGAAAGAGTGAGTAGAAGCATGAAGGTCACTTATTATTTTATACGATATTAATGAGACCAGTTCTGGGATGTTGCATCAAATTCCACATCTGAGTTTTAAAAGGACATTAAAGCATTTGGAAAGGTACTGAAAAGCCATGACCTGAGAGCTAGGGAAATTTGCTTCAAGTAAGAGACTTTAGAAGCTTAATCTTCTTTGTTTATCAAAAAAGAAGAATGAAAAAAAATAGCTTGATTGAAGTGTATAAATATCTCAAGACAGCAGAAAATGCTGGACAATTATCTAAAGAATAAAAGCAGAAGAAAAACCAATGAGAGTTGGACAGATTCAAATGGGAATTTGAACACACAATTTAATAACAGAAGATCAGATTGAACCAACTAAGACAAAACAGCTTTCTGGATGAAAAAATTTAATAAAATATAAGGTATTGTTCTTCATATATGGCTAGGTTGGTGAAAAGGAATGATATATAGAAAAGCAGGCTAAATTCAAATTAAACATTACAAATCTCATGCAGAAATCTTCAGACTGTCAAAAGGCACTTGATTGATTTGATTGAAGGAAGGGAAGCAATGGGCATTGTTCCAAGTGTGAAATGATGTCTTCTCAGGGTCCTTCTACACAAGGGCTGGGTTGCAGGCTTGCAGTTGCTGTAATGAGGTCTGAAAGTTACCACTGTAATGTTGGCTCATCTTGCTCAATTCCTTTCACAGCTGGGTATTTGACTTACCAAGCAGTTGTATGAGCATCAGCTCCTTGCACAGTAGGAACTTGAGCTCTGGGATGGAAAGTGCACTTGAGCTGCCCATAAACAAGAAGCAGTTTAAAGAATCAGAGGTTGACCACAACTAGGAAAAAGAGAGGCAGATATTCTGTCTATGACATGCACCCGCAAGGAATAAAGAATTGTAAGCTAAATGACAACGTTATCATGAAAGCAAATGCATGTGAAGTTGCCAGGAATAAATTTAGATCAAAATTAAAAGACTTTCAATCACTGAAACATTTTAGTTATGGAATAGTATAACACTTTGAGCAGAGATATATAGCCTTGTGTGTTTCAAGATGGAGCTAGGCCTTAGGATAGTGTGACATGTATGACTGTGATTGCAGGTGATGGGATTCAGCTATCTTTTAATCCTCTCCCGAGAATATGTTTACATTATTATTGATTATTTTATGTTTTTAAAATATTTGCTGCTACAGAAGTCTGAAAAAAGTATGGTTAACACAGTTATAGAGCCAGAGCACCAAAATCTACAAAATTTAAATGGGAGTTCTCATCTATCAGCTTGCAATTTAGCTACCAAGATAAAGCATGGGACACGGATAAGATAAAGCATGGGCCGTGAATCTGTGCTCCTGAATTGTCTATTTAAAGTAGGAATGTTTGTGAGACAACATCTTTCTCTTCTCTTCCTCCAAAAGAAAACTATAGGAAAAAACTCTTCAAAGGGCATGTACAATTTCCACAAATGTTTCCTTCTCGAAAATATTTAAGGCTGAAAAACATCAGATAATCAGATCGCTTTCCCATGTCTTCTTTTTTTCCTGAGGAACTACTGTGTTCTACCTGTAAGTTGTGTCTATCTATCCTAACCCTCTGCACATTTTTACAAAAGCACAAACAAGGGAAAGAAACTTTGCAAATGAAAGTGCTTTATTTTAAAAGGCATATTTTCAAATGCAATTTCAGGCCTACTACCTTTGAGACTTATCATTCTTGTACTGCAGAAAGTGCTGTTTTTTACTGATTTCCTTCATTTAACCATTCATCTTCAAGGTGGGGTATTAAAAATTGTTTTCAGTGTGTGGTTTCAGCCTTAAAAATACATATATTTGTTTGAAAATATTGAAGAAAAATGGTGATGGAGTACTATCAGCATTTCTATAAAAAAGATTGTGTCACTCCAGAGGGGCTTAATAAGAACAGTATAGACAAAAGGGAAGGAAGAAATGACATCTTACACCATTTGCTGAGTCTTCTCATTTTGCTGCTGCTACAAGGAGGTGACAGGCAGAGAAAGAATATCGTGTGATGTAATTATACCTTCCTGGAAACTTCCTAGAGAGATGTTTCCAAGTCCAATTTAGGACAATCTGCTCATTTATCCAAATTAGCTCTGAGTAGTCTCCAGAGTCTCACAGACTTACTTTTGAACTCAATTGATACAAATTATCTTTGAATTATATGTTAAGTTCATTTTCTCCCTTCCATAGGTAAACTACTGATGAATTTTTTCTTGAAAAAACGTTTTTACACATTAACACAAAGTTACTGTCACATTTGTCCTGGGGATTAATTTCATCTGATCATAAATTACTAATTTTTTCTCAAACACAATCCATTTTAGTCATTCAGAGAGGTTGAAGTTTTGCATTTCATTTTACAATGCGTACTACAGTGCCACTACGTGTGTTGTGATGGTCCAGTAGGTCTTTCATTTCATTATTTAACTTATTCTCTCAGACAGCAAGTGTGGCCAAACCCCTGGAGCAACTGGATGTTGTGTTTGTGGTCCATTCTCTCCAGCTGATATGTCTGAATGTTTTAATGCACTTTATATGAAAATACTTCCCAGAGAAGTTCAAAGAAATTAATTACACCCTTAGAAGGAAAGCAAAAACTGCAGCCAATATGCATTTAATTGCGTCTCACATACATTGCTACACAAAAACATTTCAGTAAATTATTCTAGTGGTACTTATTCACTGATTCACCAGCAATGGTTAGGAGAATTAACCTCATGACTAGTGTCCTTGCTTCTATAGCTATAAGCAATGGTGATAGAATTAATCAGATTTTAAAACAAAAAATATTCAGTGTAACCATGAAATTTAAGAGGTCTGCTAGGAAGGAAATGATCCTCTAATTGGTGGTGTTGGATCATCTGATGGTGTCTTGCATTTTGAAAACTGTAGCAATAAGATTTTGTGATATGAAGAAAGCATTCAAAGCCTCTTCTGAATGATACAGAACTTCATCAAATACATTTGGTAGAATTAATAGGGAAAGTAAGCTTTTAATTTGATGAGGTCAGAAGCATTTTTGTAATGGTACAAAAATATGGCTTTTTTTGTAATGTTAATGTCTCTAACTATCTGATCTACGAATTAAGTAGGTGAAGGACTAACAAGATCAGAGTTTATAGTAAGCATAATTTGCACACATTAGTCAAGAGGTGCATAAATCTGAACAAAAATTCCTTTTTGACAATAGAATGTTCCAGCATGTGATATCTTAAAATAAAAAAATAAAATAAAACAGGAATGATTACTGAAGGCCTCAAGCTGATCCAAATTAGTGTTTTCCTTGTTTCTACAAAAATAAACTCTGCTCTTTTTAGAAAGACAAAAACTGCTTTCAATTTTACACCAAAAAATGTAATCCAGTAATGTAAAGCATAAACAATACTATTTTTTTTGCTTTTTTGGGATAAAGCTAAGGTTTTTCTAAATTTTTGCATCAGTTATCACCGAAATGCATTTGTTCAGTTAAGTGGCATGACACAGATATTCTTTTGAGGTGTAACGTGTTTAAACTGACTGAGATAGCTGTGTCAGGAGAGAAGTACAAATCTCGGTGGTTTACTGCAATAAAGAATTTTAAATTTTGAAACCTTAAAGATTAGCAAATATCGTGGTGTGGGAGTTCAGAAGACAGGATAAAAATTTTTAAGCAATTATTTTTTAAATTTAAATAAATTAAAATGCTTCATAAAAAATACAAGACAAACAGACTTTTCTGATTGGAGGCCATTCATCAGCAATATTTATTTATGAAAATCCATGGCCATTCTGGAAGGCCAGGAGCTATGTCAGGGGGTCACAGCTGCATGGACCCAGTACTGAAAGTGCTGAAAGCCACATAGTAAATAATCTGTCACTGCTGCTCCATTCTAGCTCACACAGAAACACTTTCTTCTGAGAAACAAAACAAAATACAAAATTCATCTCCTTCTCTGAATTATCCTTGGAAGACAAGCTCTTTACATTATCTGTATTGTGAACTCAGGGAAACTGAACTCTTAGTTTAGATGCCTGAATTAGACAATGTTGCTATCTACCATCCAAGGTTAATACAAGGAGATAATTTTCTTCCAACTCCTTTGTATTCCATTATGAAAATAACTCTATTTGAATAATGATTTATTGGTGAATAAATTAATTTAATTCTGGGGGACAAAAAAAGTTTCCTATGGTGAAAGAATAGTGGAAGAGGGTGGCATATAATAAAGCCAATGATAGTAAATGACAGAGAAAGAATTAAATTTGCAACGTGTTAACAAAGACTGAGATTGCAAGTGCATTTCATTGTACTTCTGCTAAAACTGACAATAATGTGTTTCTTGCTAATTAAAGATGCAATCTCTTTTGCTTGTTGTAGGTCATAAAATTGACAGTTCCTTGTGCAAAGAAAATGCAGATTTTCATGTCCTGCAATGTTTTAGATAATGATAATTTTATCAGAACAAAGAATTCTTAACTCATGTTTGCCAGAGTGTCATCAACTAAGAGGAGCAGAAGCATTGTATCACCAAGACTTAAAAAAGGTATTTTCTAGGAAAAGCCCTCAAGAAAATTTAAAATATTTTGTGTAAAATTTAGATTTTCTACTGATTTTTCACAGCTGCGGAGATAAGTAGAGTTGCATCAGGACACATTTTCAGCCAAAGTAACAATACTTACGTGCAACAAAAAAACCCTTTCTATTTTAAGTTTACTAAATATTTATTCTTTATTTTTTTAGTGGCTATAAATAAAAGCCATATTAAATATATAGGGGATTGAATTCCAATGCAACTATTAGAAAAGTATTTTTCTTTTAGATTTGAATTTTTTTCGGTTTCAGCTACAGAATTAACATTAAATTTTCGTGCTCCTGTAGTTTAGGCAATAGTTACATGCATTTTTTCATGTTACTGATACCTTTAAGGTGCCATATTTTTTTGCATTTATTAATACAGTTCTACAATCTTCCTCTAGTCATGTTTGTGATGGAAGTAAAACAGCTTGTTGAAGTAAACACATGTTTAACACGTTAACATGAAGTACATAAATCATGGACTATAGTTTTAAAAAACTTTAGATTGATGTGGAATGTTTCAGCTCATCTTAACAGAGAGAAAAGAAACAGAATAACATGATTTAAAGTCTTCTGAATAAGTTGCTCTGTCATGACCATCATTCAAGTATATTATAGTCTAGATAAAGTTAGATTTATATAATTTTTTTTGTTTGTGACTTAGTTCTTATATATAAGCACAATGCTTTAGACTTTCCTTAGGAAAAATAATCTCTTAGGGTAAAAGAAGAAAACTAATTTATCAGCATTCTTCATAATCCTACAGGCAAGGCTTTCTATCTTCATTAAAATATGAATAAAACAAAATGCAGGTTGTCTTTGCAATTTTGCCTTGTTTTATAAGACAAGTTTATTGTTGCCAGTTTCAGCAATGCAACTTTTGAATTAATATATTTTATAAATTAGGACTCTGTTCTGAATATTTTTCATTGTTTTCCCTGAAGAACCTATTTAATATTCTTTTAGCCTGTTGTATAGACTATTTTTATAAATGATCTAAACTCAGGTCTTAGCTTCTTGCCATTTTTTATTTCATTCAGCCTACTTTTGGGGGAGGAAAAAGCTAACTCAAAGAGGAGCAGAGAATATTTCAAATATTCAAATTCTGACAAATCTCTCACTCTTCCAAGGACCTAAAGAATGGGTTTAGGTTTTGACAACTTTATTTGTTGATTAAAAATAGTTAGATCTTCTTCAAATTCAGTTAACTTTGTTTTGGTTTGGTTTGGGTTTTTTTGATAGATTGTACTTGGCTAAAAGGAATGGAATATTTTAAAAAATATTACGTAATCTGTAGACCACTTATTTCTAGAAGTCTGAGCTTGCATTATTATCTCACTATAAAGAGTAATTTGTGTATTCAATAAATAATGCAGAAAAGTTGTAGGCATAATGGATAGATTGCAAAATGACCAAGTAAAATAATTTCTTGAATATTCTGTTATTACACCAGATATTCATCTATAAAAGCTGTCAGATTTGAATAATTACATTTATTGTCATGATTAAGGCATGATTCCCCTAACCAAGTGACCTTGCTCAGCCCCTGACTGGTGTCTTTCACCACCATAATGGATGCTAATGCAGCTGGTGGCAATGAGGCAACACAAGGCTGAAAGGCAAATTAATGCAAGTGAGACTTTTGACTGTAAGCTGCTGTTTCTCAAGGCAATTCTTCCTAGATCTAGGAAGAACCTGTGAATTCTGCAAACAAAATTCTACAGAGTATAGCTGCTTTGTTGATTCTGTATTTAGAATACATTTCAGAATGTCCTTTAAATTGTAGAAATGTTTATCACTGAGTTTCTCAGTTCTAATGGATTTTTTACTGTTATGGGAGTGCCCCATCAGCTTTGCATTTATTAGGTTGCTCTACTCTTAACAGTATAACCAGAACAGTGTTCATTGAAGTGTACATCTGCAGAAGAGACATCTTTTTGCAATCATAATTAATGGCCAATTAGAATGTCATATGTATTCTGATCCTTTTTTATATTTTGTTTTAAAAATTGACTTTTATGGGTTGTAAACCTTAAGCAAAACTGAACATGGGTTCTTTGCTGTGCTTCTTCTTAATTTTTTGTATGCATAAAAATTTTCTCAGAAAATCTTACCTTAAAATAAAACAATTGAGGTTTATCAAAACTAGATAAAAATTGATTTTGAATTAAAACTCCAGATTTGTAAAGACTGAACCACGGTTCAATGATACAATATTCTGTTTGCCTTGGGGAATCTCTGGTTATAGCAGTCCTGTATCTTGAGTGAACATATGAGATGGCTGTTTTGAAGATTTGACTTTTTCTCTAAAATAAGTTTGATAAAAGTTCTGTTAGAGAAGAGCTGAATATAGCCTGAAAATTCACTATATAAAGTATTTTTTTCCCAAAGTACTTCTCATGAAATTGTTTATTCTGACTAGTCAGCTAATTATAGTGTAGATCTGTGTTCTTACTAATAATTTAGAGTTTTCAAATAAGACAAAATATTTCTAGTTGAAAAAATACTGTTTTCATGAAATGCAGTTTGAAGGAAACATATGTTTCAATGTAGCTTTA
Source organism: Zonotrichia leucophrys gambelii (assembly GCF_028769735.1). Taxonomy (NCBI): domain Eukaryota; kingdom Metazoa; phylum Chordata; class Aves; order Passeriformes; family Passerellidae; genus Zonotrichia; species Zonotrichia leucophrys. The sequence goes on along the minus strand of NC_088173.1, from coordinate 17,231,575 downwards.
TGAAATGTTGACAGCCTTGGATGGAGTATTGTTTAGTGCCCTTTCTGTTTTGTCAGTAACAATCAGTTTTCCAATGTCAATTGAAACTGAAGTTGGAGTCTCAAGTTCTAATTTTCAAAGACTGAACATCTTCCTCAAAGAATTAGGAGATTTTTTTTCTTGCTTTCTGCAACTTAGACTTATTTTAATGCATTAAAAAGTGAGAAAATATTTTCAGAGCTTTGGAATTTTTTGTGAGACAGTAATGGTGATGTTTAACCAACCGTGTTAATTTACAGGAGATATGTGGATTAAGTAATATTTTCCTTTCTATTAATTCTATCCAGGATCAACACTGCAATAAATCAGTATAAGACTTTCTTTAACAAAAACAGAGTTGAGCTTCAGGGTGATGATGAGAGTGACAGAATTCATGCCACATAATGACAGAACCCAGTATTCCTAATGCATGCACTGAAGCATATTCCTTACGGAATAAGTCAGAGAAAATAATGTGAAGGTTAAAAAAAAAGTGCTGCTAGCCTTTCATGCTTCCTCCAAAATTATCCTGGTCCACTACACTCATTCTCTTTCACACACAGAAAGTGGCATTCAAACTTCCCTTCAGATACACATTTAGTCTTTGCTTTTTTAGCCTTCATTATGGCAGCACTTAAATTATCATCCCAGTATTAGGAACTTTGTGTAAAAACTTCCAGATAAGCTGAGGGAAGGAAGGGTCATGACCTGAGCTGATCCCCCACTGCCCTCACAAATCCTTCACCAGATGAGCAAGGGGTCCAGACAGAGCCCCCTCTCCCTTTCCCTGGATCAAGAAAGCATTGAGGATGCTGCCTCCTTCCCAAACAGTGTTAAAGGCTTTATTATGTGCAAGATCCATTTTCTCCCAAAGGAGGAGGAGAAGGAGGAAAAAGAACATTCTGTTAACCATTATTTAGGGAATCTGAACAAGTGCTCACATTTTGATCGCAGGTGAAAATTTTGGATCCAAAGATATGTGTAGAGAAACAACAGAAAGAGGTAAAGAGAAAGGGATATTCTGAGAGCTCATTTGCAGAGTGTTAGAATTTGGGTATAAATTTTGAAGATAAAAGGTAAAATTTTAACACATATATGGAGAAACTTCCAAATAGTATTTTTGATTCCAGTTCCCCGCTATATTGTGCTTTTTGTAATCACATATTACTGTCTCAAGTGGGGACGTGTCATATTCATTTTGTGTGGTAAAAACTTGCAATACTATGCTCAAAACATTTGACTATCAGTTCTTAGTGCACAAGAACTCAGGGAAGTGACAAGATATTTTATTCTACTTTAAGTCTTGCAAATTAAGAGTTTAAGCAAACTCTGATAAATCTGCTTATTAAAAAAAGATAAAAAAGGAAAGAAAAGAAACAATCCACAAAGAATTCTTCTAGCGGAATAAAGCACTGTGGAATAAATCCACTATGGATTTAAAAAAAAAAGTCTTTTGGGTGATATATTCCAGATATGATGCTGAAATCTGGCCACTTTGAATTTAGTTCTAATACATCCTCAGAGACAATGGATCTGACCCAACAGCATCAGGGAAAACATCCCACAGATGCACATCCCTTCCCAAAAGTTCTATGTATGTACTTAGGCACAGAATGGACATTTACTCTCAAACACAGGAGTTAGGCACAACTTCGCTGTGCGAAGTCAACACTTTATTCATGATTGATTTCAAGGTATTTATTCTATTTTTGCCAGCAATTTACCGCTTGGTGATGTTTATTTTATCTAGTAGGGCACTCTTACTCAGCACGTATATGGCTCACGCACCTGCAAGTTCACTTGGTCCCTGAAGATGTCTTAGCCTACCTAGCCCAGACGATGGACTCCTGTGCATTTCTGAATCTCATAAAGGACAGTGCAGTTTTGAACCCTTTATGAAACTACAAGACTTAGCAGGACAAAAACTCAAGATCCTTTTAGAAATTGAGTCCCACTCTATGCCAGAACATTAGAAACCAACTTTTCACAAAAAAGTCCCTAAGCTCAGTCCTGAAATAGTCCTAAACTGCAGTCTCCCACTAAGATGTAACATCATAATAGTTTGAAAAGAAAAGTAAAGAAAAGAAAAGAAAAGAAAAGAAAAAAGAAAAGAAAAGAAAAGAAAAGAAAAGAAAAGAAAAGAAAAGAAAAGAAAAGAAAAGAAAAGAAAAGAAAAGAAAAGAAAAGAAAAGAAAAGAAAAGAAAAGAAAAGAAAAGAAAAGAAAAGAAAAGAAAAGAAAAGAAAAGAAAAGAAAAGAAAAGAAAAGAAAAGAAAAGAAAAGAAAAGAAAAGAAAAGAAAAGAAAAGAAAAGAAAAGAAAAGAAAAGAAACCTATGAGAACCATGCTGGTATAATTGCATTAGCCAGGTATTGCTGCTGAGTGGTTACTTGTGAAATTAAAATTAATTAAAGTTAAGCGTTGGTAAAAATCATACAAAATTGTTCACAGCAAATTTTATAGAAAATCATCTGTAAAATTGCATGTTCTGGTACTTGTGGATCTTCAGAGATACTAGGATTACATTAGGTTCACGTTTTACCTTTCAAAATTCAGAAAGGGAGAAGGTATTTGGAATGTTTTTTCTAAGGAACTTGAACTCTAGACATAGTGGAGTCTTAATGTAAACTGTACATAGTATATGAAGCCTTGAGCAATGCTGTGATGGGCAGCATAACCTTTTTTAGATTAAATGTTTTTATATATCTATCTTATATCAAAGAGAGAATGCAAAAAAGAGAAAAATATTAAGACAGTAGGTGATGTAGTTGTAACTACAGCTTGAATTTTATTAGAGGAAAAAAAGTTTGTTTTTTTAAATTTTATACCTGTTTTGATTTTGCTTATGATGCTTTTCCTAATTAGTTTTAATTGTAAGAATATCCCATGCAGGTTAATAGCAATTAACTGAGCCTAAGGAGCTGTTTGCGAAAATTTAGTACTCCTGTGTTCTACTCTATTGTTTCACCAGAAGAGCCTCGGGATAACCTGCTGCCATTCTTTCTCCTCTAACCATTGATTTGTATTAGTCAGTAACCCCACTACTTGTGCAGCTCAGCTATTTCAATGCCCCATTAGTGACCATGATCATGTCAGACCAGAGTATTCTTGAAATTTTCTACCTTTTCTGTGTTCCTAAACTGTTTCCCTTGAAAACTGCATTTTGCTGGTATTTTGTGTCACCAGAAAGAAATTTTGGTAATAATGATATTGAAGAGGACTGATCTTCCTTAGGGAAGTTCCTACCTGGAAATAGCCCTTACTCTCCCTGCTGTCCCCACTCATTTTGTACATCAGAGGTAAGCCCAGAGAAGTAACAGGGTGGTATTTGGTATGGAAAAATTGTATAAAAATTTGGATTGTGGAGTCACTGTCCCTGCAGATGTTTAATGAAAGACTGGATGTGGAACTTAATGACATGGTCTAGTTGACATGGGGATGTTCATTCAAAGGATGTGATGATCTTAGAGGTATTTTCCATCCTAATTCTGTGATGCTGTGATCTGTGATTCTATGGTTCTGTGATTCTTTGATGTTGTTCATTATGTGAAAAGTCCAGTTAAGTGTAGATCGGGTGTTGTTACCCTGTTTGCTGTTGTATTCAATAATGTGTTGGAGTAATTCATTAGACATCTGACTGGAAATATAATAATGAAATTAATTTTTCTATATAAATATATACCATCTATGTTTTTTTCTCATTCTTTCTTTTTATTGTCACTTCTTACACTTCCATTGTCATACTATCTAAAGGCAGAAAGGACAGCCAGAAAGGATAATATTGCTTCAAAAGCCATAAAAAAGAACAGATTATGCTAGGAAAAAAGTATAGTCTTTAAGATTCTCTTCCTTTTTTCTTGACTTTACGGTGCAAACTACTCTGCTTTCTGATACTCTTCTCATTCTTCGGTTTTGGTCCTGCATCCTTGTTAAACATAGTTTTTTGCAGTGTATTTTCCTGCTCTCTGAGATGTTCCCTTTTTGCTGGTAGTTGATATCCTCAAAAGGGTGCCTTTTACGTGACCTATTCATGATGCCTATTTATCAGTGAAAGTGATATCTTCTATTTCCTATCTTCCTTCACTGATTCTTTCACTAAACATCATGAACTTTATTAGGAAAAGCAGTAAAGAGGACAAGAAGCAACACCACAGAAAAGGGCTCTTCATCATTCATTACTTGAGAAAAGCTGATTTGCAGGAATAATTCCCTATAGGTATTATTACATATTATTACATAATACTGAGTAAGGTCATTTGAAGCCTGTATTCTGAATCTGTTAAAATAAGAAGCTCTAATCTTGTAAAAATTTTTATTTTCTCTGATTGTCATGATTTCTAGGATGTCTGGACAAAACTAATATTATAGAGGAGCTATTACATTTATCATCATACAGAAGCACAGCACTTATCTCACAATATTACTTGCTTTCTGTTGTTATTACCATCAGTTGGCTAGGAATGAATTAAAAGAAGTTGAAAAGTAAGAAAATGTCACTAGCACTGTAAGAATTGAAAAATTCATGGTTTTAACTGAAATTTCTGTATTATTTAATTTTCTTAAAGGTTATAGTACTGTAAACACAAAAATATATACATAATATATAAATATATTATCCTTTCCTGAAATTATAAAGATGATAATCACTTAGAAAAATCATCACGTTTTTATAGAAATAAAGAATGGATAGCTAAAGCATTAACCAAATTTTTACTCATGTAAAGTAAAAATTGTACCTGTTGGGTACAAAAGGATCTCAGTGTCTTCAGTGGTATGGTTGAAATAGAAGAGAAATTGGTAGAGCTGATATACAAGAGCATTTGAATTACATATTCAAATAAGGGGTCACAAAACCCCCTTTTGTCACTTTTGTCTGAGTTTAGGAAAATGCAATGCTTCCCTAACAGTACTGATGCTCTTCTAGATTTTGGAAGGATCCTTCATCACAGGAATTGGACTGGGCTCAGTCAGTGTGAGCTCTGGTAACAGCTTTGAAACAGAGAGGTTTGTTTTGTAGAACCCTCAGCAGGGCTTCACCTCTCTTCTCTGAGGACTTGTGTTTGCTTTTCCTTTTTTTTCACCCTCAGAAGTGCTGGGGAGATTCTTGTGGTCTCTGCACGAGCTAGTGTGCAAGCATGCTTTCACCCAGTCTCGTACCTTCATCATTTCCATCGTGAGCCTGACCTGCTGACCTGACCCTTTGGCTTTGACCTTGGGCATACCTCTTCAGTACCACCTTTGCCCATCAATTTGAACTTTTGAACTGTTCTCCTGCTCAAGTGCTGTGGGACTGCAAACTTTTATGGCAGAATCCTGTTCCTTCCTGCGTTGCTGTAAGTCTGAGCTCCCAGCTCGTCTACCCTTCCTTTGCTACTCCCTGAGATGTGCTAAGTGCTTTTCATGGGACCTGGAGTCTGTCACCTGATTTATTCCACAGAAACTAACTTTCATATTAAGTCTGGGCTGCCAAGGAAAGGCATTGTGCCTCAGTGCTGTCATCTTGCTTTAGTAGATTTTCTTTTACAAACTTTTATTCACATCTTGATTTGGACACTTTTATTTCTTGAGTAGCATTGTAGGTCTAATTATTAACATATTAATAAGCTACTGAAGCTTCATTAAAGCACCTGAAAATCTTAATTTTCAAAGATGTTTGTGATGCTATGTCAGAATTAATAGTTTTTAGCTGTTGTATTTTTTCTTTTTCATTATTTGAAGGAACTAATACTGGCCTAAAGGATAGTGACTTCTGCCTCTTATAGCTATTCACCTGAAATCAATTTGCAATGAAATGCAAGAACAATTTCAAAATCAGTTAACCTTAAACTCAGATATGCCCCAAAGTTAGGTTGCATGGAGGTTTTTTCCCACAAAAATCTGTTTTTTAAGAGCAATTATCTGTGTCTATGATACTGTTTTCTTTAATGTAAGTTCAATGGAGTACTGAAAAGAACAAGGAAAGAGGCAAGAGTCTAATTGTAACATGATTCTTAATCTATGCTAATGTAGATAAATAAAGAAATACCACATAGGGAGAATCTATTTTGCATTTCCCCAATGCAATCTACCTTTTCATCCTGTTCTTTCCTCATACACAGGTCTACATATAAAATAGATACATTACATCCTCCAAAAAGAAAGCAAATACCTTCAAGTCCCCGACAGCATAGCTCTAATAGGTCAGTGCTGGTGTCCATGAAAGTTCCTGAGCTGTTATGTAAATGTTTTTGACTCACAAATCTGATCTTTGCATTTACTCTACAAATATGGTCTTGCTTTCATCATGACCTTTTGGAATTCAGGCAAATCCAGAGGAATTTTTGTTACCACTATTACTTTATTGAAAACTGAGGAGAATACTCAGTCTTAGATATTATTATAACTTCAAACTATATCTCAGAATTTTTTTCTTTCTTTGGTAGTAAACTGCAATTATTTCAAGGCTATATTACATTATTTTCCCTAGATTTTGCCTCTTTTTTACACCAGGACTCTCTTAGTATCACACTCAGGCTCAGACTGGCAGTAATATTAATAAGTAAGAGGTTTTTTTTATTTTGGGTCTGATAATAGATTTTCTCTCTATCCTCAAATATATTGCATAAAGAAGAATGCTTTAACCATTGTGTTAAAGCACACGAATGTGCTTTAACCATTGTTTTTCAGGTTTAAAATATATTAATACATTACCAATATGTGTGTGTATGCACTGTATTGTACTGTATCATACATGTTTGTACTGCATGATACAACAGTACAAACATGCACAGGACTATGAAAGACTATGGATAATCATGAAATCATTAAGGTTGGAAAAGAACTCAAGATCACGAAGTACAACCTTTGACTGAACACCACCTTCTCAACTTAACCACAGCTCTAAGTGCCACATCCAGTCATTTCTTGAGCACCTACAGGGATGGTGGCTCCACCACCCACCTGGGCAGCCCATTCCAGTGCTTGACCACTCTCTCCATGAACAAATTCTTCCTGATATCCAATGTGGATCTTCCCTGGCACAGCTTGAGGCCATTTCCCCCTGTCCTGTCAGTTGTTACCTGGGGGAACGGGCTGATCCCTACCTGGCTGCACCCTCCTTTCTGGGAGTTGTGGAGAGCAGTAAGGTCCCCCCTGAGCCTCCTTTTCTCTAGATTAAATAACCCCACTCTCTCAGACGTTCCTCACAAGACTTGCTCTCTAGACCCTTTCCCACCTTCATTGCTCTTTTAATTTTTTTCCTACATCTTTCAGAGACCAAATAATTAGACCAAATAATGACCAATATGCATCTTGTTTCAGTCATTGCACTTTGAAGTATCTTTTGATGTGGAATGAAGAATGAGTTATTAAAAAAAAAATAAATCAGGTGAAGTTTCTTCTTGTTAAGCATGCATCTTGAGACTTTGCTCATTAAAATAGCCAGTCCAAATTTACACTGAAAACCATCTTTTCTTCCTATCTTCACAGGCATGTAATTTAAACATTAAATAGCCTCAGGGCTGTTGGACAAGTAATGAAGGCTTTTCTTGTTAGTTTCATTCAGTTTTCTCACACAGCCTTTAGTTTCCTAATGAAGAGCAGAAAAGTTTCAAAGTTGCACAATGTAAAAGAAGATAACATCATTTCTTCCAAAGTGTGTGAGTAAATAAACCTCTTTGACTGCTCCTAGAAATCCATAGCACACCCACCTTCCCATCAAGTGTTATACAGGTTCTAAGGCTGGAGTCTGTGTCTAACAGAGAGTAGGAGCAGCATTCTACTATTCCCTGCTCCCTTTGCTCCAATGGGAATCATTTCACAAGGCTTAAGTTGGAAAATAAATAGAATTAATGGCTCTAGGAAAGCAAAGCTGAGAATTTTACATATTTTCACATTTTACATTTTTTTTTTCACTTTTTTTTCCATTTTCAAAGTTTGGAGAAGACTCCTATGTGTTTTGAACTGGCTCAGATTTCCCATGTGTTATTTCTAGACCTAAAGTCACCAGCAGTCTCTATCTGGAGATTGATATGGAAGATAAACATGGACTTCGAGCAGCTTTCTGAACTCTTTCTCCAACTATATAGTCCATGTGCACAGTAACCATGCTCATTATCATAAAGTGACTATTTATAAGCAAAATGTTATTACAATACCACAGTTATCCGGATGTTGAAGAGAATAGTTTGAATTTATGCTACATAAGATATCTGCATATGTTTGGAAACAATTCAGTATTGGTACAGATTTATGTGATGAAAAATACCTCTATGACTTTCATAACTGACTTTATAGCTTTTTTCCCCTTTGGAATAAATGTTTTTACGTTGTTAAAATAAAGGATGAACAATTCAACCATTTGCATGGAATGATATGCAGAGGAGAAATAAGTTCCATGAGTACATTGAAATAGAATAAAAATAGCATAGTACTGCTTTTATTGCATACACTACACAAGTGTTTGGTCACCTACACTGAACATTAAATACTCACTGCAAGATTTAAAGTGTAATATACATGCATTGACTCTTTCCTCATAAGTATCAATCTCATACCATGTGATCAAGTTTCTTAAAATCTCTTTCTTTTGGCACAATTACAATAAAATTGCATTATGAAATATTTATGTTACTTATGTTGACATTAAATTAACTTCAAAATGGAAAGATTTGCTATATACCTGTGAGCACTTGTGAAGTGTGCCATCATTGTGGGGAATACATGCTGCTGGCTTAACTTCATGGTTAGAAATCCCTTACATGTATAATCCCCAAACTCTCTTTTCAAATTTAAGTTTCGATTTTTGTCTGTTAAATAACAATGTGATTCTTAAAATAGTCTGGCACTGTCATGTTATATGCCATAGTTTGTTTATTGTGATACAGGGCTAGAATGTTTGTTGATAACAAGCATGACTAACTGCATCAGCAGTGAATAAAAGACAGTGAAGTCTCTTTCTCTGGAAGTGTGGTGATACCAGTTCTAAAATGAACTTTCTACGTTCATTTTAGCCTGGTATCACCACACTTCCAGAGCTATGTATTAAAAGAAAGCTTACATTGATACAGTAACATCATATTACCTAAAAAGAGTGTGCTGGGCTGAGAAAGCCGTACGAACCTCAGTCTTCTACTCAGGTCATAATTTATGGATATGTTGCCATCTTTCATAATACAAATCGTAGACTGTCAGTAGCACAGCAAATGCTTTCCCTCTTAAGGGAACTTCTGTAGACCATATCCTCTCAGAAACACTCAGCTAGTGTTTCTGCACAAGACTTGTGACCTTAGGCAATCTGTGATTTTCATTTTGCTGAAAAGAACTGACAGTAATAAAGAAGTCTCTATATTCCCAACTCAGATCATCTTCCGTAACTTTTACATATAGACACTTTGCACCTTAAGAATTTTCAATATTGATGATGTTACAATTCCTGCTAAAAGCAATTATAAAATTCACAGATCTTAGAGGGAAACTATCTGCGAGCAAGTGAAGGAAGTACACAACCTCCTGCTTGTAAAATTCAAAATGGGATTCGGGACAGTGCAGTGTTATGAAGCCGTTCAAGAAGCGTGGAGCTCACGCATTTAGTTTCTGTGCCCACAGCCTGGCTGCCGAAGGCAGCCGGGCGTTCGTGGGGAGGAAAGGCGGTGACCGCGGATGCTGTCCACACCCGTCCCAGGCACTTCAGCTGCCCGACACCCGGGAAGGGGGACACCTCTAGGTCCCCAAAGAAAGCAACTCACCTGAGCAGGACCGCAGCTTCCCACAGATAAAACCCCGAGACAGCGGCGCGGAGGTACCGAATCCGGGCCATGCTGCTCGCAGAGGCGGCGGAGCCCGGGAGCGGCGGCGTCGGAGGCATCGGAGGGGCTCCGCGGGCGGGCAGCAGCCCAGCACCCTGGAGAGCTCCGGCCGCTCTTCGCCCGCCGCCCGCCTCAGCGCCGGGGCGCCCTCCCGCTGGGCCCCGCCGCGCCCGCCCCGCCGCTGCGCATCGCAGCCCAGCGGGAGCTGATCCCAGCCGCCGGGGCGGCGGGAGCCCCCGTGCCCGCCCGGCTGCCCCCGGCTCCTGGCAGCAGCCGGCTCTCGGCCGCCGGACGCATCCCGGGCACGGGGCGCGGCGCGGCCGGCGGCGGGGCGGGCGGGAGGCTGGGCCGGGCCGGCTGAGGCCGCCCCCGAGAGCGCGGCCGGCGCGGGGGCGCGGGGCGGGACCGGGCTCAGGGGACGCTCCGCCGGGGCTGGCGGGGCTCAGAACGACTCCTGCCCCAGCGCCGTCCCTGCCGCGGGTCCCGGGCCGCCGAGTCGATGCCTACACGGGGTAGCTGCCGTCAGACAGGCCGGGTGAACTCACTGAACCTCGGGTTTCGGAAAAGACTGGGCAAAGAGGGGCGCTTCTGCTTTGCCTGTAGGTCTGGGGGTAGGATTTTACTTAGGAAATGGCTGAGGGGGTGTGAAAAACCCATCTCTGTATTTCAGCCTCTTTTAAAATACAGCGCTGATTGACACAGAAAAAGTATATCCTGTTCTATTTGACTTTTCAGAAAAGAGAGAAGATCTAGAACTATAGGGTCGGCTAATAGGGAAACCCAAAGAGTCTGAAAGTTTGACTGGGAAGGAGAGTGGAAGGGATTATGGCAAAGAACATCTTAATAGGGAAACCAGAAAGTTATTAATGAGAACAGGGGGGACAGAGAACCATGTTATGAGTACAGGTGGCAGTAGGGAAGTGACATGATTACATTTATTGTCTGAGAAGCCAAACATTTCAGGCAAACCAGGTTCAGCTTTCCTTAGCAAGGGGAAGGCTTTATGAGTTGATATTGAGAAATATTGTTTGAGAAATTATTTTAGTAATCTGTATGGTTTGTCAACAAAGTAATATGAAGGATTTGTCATGAAGGACTACACCTGGAGAAAGGCAGAAGGGGAGAATATGTATGAGATTGTAAAGTAGGGCTGGTCTGTGAATCTAAAAGACAATGTCCTTTGAACAGCCACGTCATGCCAGGGAGACCCAGTGGAAAGAGAAATCTGGGAGGACCAGTTCAGGACACAGCTCTGCATTTCTGAACAGCATCTGACTGGGCCTATCACCCTCTCCTCGACTGCCTCAGTATGATGTGCCTGCTGTTTTTCCGTGTAGCCACTAAACAGGAAACACTAACAGTCAGATGGCAGCCCCAATACTTGTGCAGCTCCAACAAATGCACAGCCCACAGGGTTATCTCATGCCAGACTCTTATTAAAACTATTAAAAAGCCATAGAAAACTTGAAGGCCAAAGATGGAAGCAGATGTGGAAAAAGGCAAAGGTTCAACAAAATAAAGAACATGAAGCAAACAGAAAGAAACTGAAATTTGAGGGAAGTATAATACATTCATTACAGAAAAAGGAAGATTGAAAGAGAGAAAGTGAAATAGAGAAAAACTTTTAACACAGAAAAAACCCCAATTATAAGGTCATCAGGTAGAGGAGATGAAGGAAAGAAATATGAAACAGGGATTTTATGCATTCCTTATATCCAAAGATAGGTGTGAGTTAGAAAGAAGGCATTTCATTAGAAACCTTAAAAGCAATCACATGTTCCACCTGCAGGTATATTGTCTTTTTTTTTTTTTATTTCAAAAAATATCCCACATGTGACTTTCACCACAGTTCTTACTTTATATTGTCCACTTTTACAATATTGCTGTTCTTTTTTTTAGCTCCTCTTCAAGGTTGTTACAAGCAGGCATCACTAAATATTAATGCCTACCCCACATTTTAGAGCCAGTTGGGATTTCTTTGTTGATACCTATCACGAGTATGGCAAAGAATGCACCAGAACATCACTAACAAATTTTCCTCCATTCCCTGAACTTTTTTAATTAGTAGGGGTTACATAAAAGAAGGGATACTCTAGGTTTCTAGGTCCACTTTGCAAAAAGTTGATCCTTTTGGGTTTTTTTTCTCTCTGTAGCCCTAAATGTCAACAATGATAATGAAAGAAACTTGTTTACTCCTTCAACTGAAAACACAATGGCAAGCAAACTAACAAATCCCTCTATTTGCTCAGGGACAGTCTGTCAATGCAGGTGCTCTGCAGAACCAGTGGAGTACTTTCTTTCTGTATTTAGAAGAGTTGATTCCTCTCTTTTCTCTCAAAATGAGTATGCAGTGAGGCTGCTTCTCCAGGAGCTATTTATCTTTGTGCATTATGTACTTCAACAGTGAATTGTTCTAATTTAATTTATTTGCACTGAGGCATATGCATTTTTTCAAGGTGCTATTAGTTGAAACTGCCATCACGAACTCTCCATGTCTCCAATAGGAACAGTTCTATTAATTATAAATGCAGGCTATACTTTAGATATGCAGAGTTCAAGCTTCTCAAAATCCTTGTGGGAAATATATATGCTTGCTTATGCTTTAGGTAGCCAGTTTATTGTTGCAATATTTTATTCTGCTAAGTGAGACTGTTTTCAAACTTTTCTGCTGGTAGTGTTGAATATTAAAATATTTTCTTCTGAGTGAATTAAAACAATGCACCTTGATATATAAAAGGTTCCAATTCAACAAAACACTACTGTAGACTTCAAACTTTGATAAAATATTTCCTATTCTTTTAATTTTACTATATTGTTTTAATTGCCACCTTTTTAGTCTTTCCATATCATTACTGGTAGACTTACCTCCTTATTATATAAAGCTAAACTAATGGCTGCGTCCCATCTTTAGAAGATCGTTATGGTATCTTTTGATACTTCTGGCAGTTACAGTAGATTGAAAAATGAGATTTGTTTGAACATCTATTTTAAAACCAGAATCCAGAAATCAGAACTTCTATCTCAAATATTAATGTTGTTTATTTATATTAAAAAAATCAAGTAATATTTCTCATAATTCAAAACATGGTAGCTGGAGTGTGTCACACGCATACAAAACTCAGCATATTTACTAAAAAGTAAATGAGCTGCTTCATTTATTTTCAGTAGTATTAGAAGTGAATTGAAGTACATTCTTTACAAATGGAAAACATCAGTATGTTGAAAAAAAGTTTTTACCAAAATATTCTAAAGTCAATATCTAATTCTCCTCTTAACCAGCAGGCTGGATAGCTACTATATCCCTGGTTCAACCATGATTTAGGTACATATGAAAGTAAATCACTTGTGTTTATAAGCTTGAGAAGTGTTCACCAGGAATGAACTTCAAGTGTTCACAGTAGCCTGTGAGGCAAAAGTGGTTTAAGACTGCTGGAAGAAGATGCTCCTAATGAGAATCATTAAAATATTTTTTATTGTTGTTGTTCCAAAAATGGGGTTGCTTGAAAAACTTTGTATATTAGGACAACAAGAAATAGGATGGGTCAATATTATAGTCTACCTCTGTTTATTAACACACAATTTATACAACTGAATGCAAGATAATGTAGCTACTTCAAGTTATTGGCACAGAGGAACTGAAGTGCATATATGGGTAGAAGGAATAATTAATGTGCTTTTTGGTGTGATAGCATTATTCTGGATTGTTAAGACAATTTAATCATAGCTGTAGGCATGAGAAGTTATTATTATCATTTTAGTATGCCCAATCATAAACACAATATGGTTCAGTATGTTTAATCATCCTGTAAAAAGGCTACCAACAAAATTCAAATGTTTATGAAAAGAACTACAAGAATGTTACAGCTTGGAATACTTTTTTAATATAAGATTAAACTTCATCTTGTAAAAAACTGAAAGGTCTTCAGACACCTGCATGAAGCAAATGAAATTGTGAAGTCAAGGAAAAAATTTAAAATCTGAAATAATTAGAGGTAGTAAATTGGCAAGTCTGGAACCAGATAAAAGATGAATACAGAATAGAAGAATAATAATCTTACTTTGAAGCAATTAAATTATTGAAATACCTAAAAAGGGAGCAAAACTGATCACCTTTCTTGAAAGATGATGAAGTCTTTAGAGCTTGGTCAGTTGTATATTCTGGGTTTGGTCCAGAAGCCACTGGGTAAAGTCTGATGCCCTTGAGATTCAGTTCAAGTCAGCCATGGCTCCAATACTAAAACATGTGAACCTATAAACCCCAAATGCTTTATAATGATATATTCAGCTACGGAGTTAGAGTTCATTACTTTCTTATAAGGCTGGCTTCCAAACTAACAGCTGAAAACCACACATATCATAATGGTAAGGAGCAAAGACCTCAAGTATGTATTCCTTACCACACTAACATTGCCAGTTTGTACATTCTAGCATTTAAAGAGGGTGTTGTGATGGGATATGACATCACTGTAGTTTTAGATACTGGTTTTACTGAGACATGTTTGATTATGTTAATTACTCTGGCTTTCTCAGTACACAGGATTCCCCAGGATGTAATTCATTCAAGTGTGAAACCCCAGAGGCTTTGACCTATTACTAAACACAAAACTACAAATAGAATATATATGTTTTTCAATGAACACAGTCCTAAAATAGAAGGGCCATTTTTAAAATATGAGAGTAACTTCACTAAAAAGAAAAATGTAGTTGTTCAATGTAGCTCAACAAGCAAGGAAAGGCTTAGAAATGTATTTCACTCTCTAAAAGCAAAGTGGAGTCTGTATGAAAGCATTTTCCAGACAGTTTTCTCTAAAAAATTAAATGTGTGTGTGTTCACCACAAGGCTGAAACAGCATTCTGAAAATGTATTGCCTCAAAAGCAAGACTTGGGATAATTAAAATAAATAGGATTTTTGGCCATTGCATTTAATTTTGGGGTGCATACAAATAAATTGTTTCTAATTCATGGTTGAATAAACTTTCAATCTTTTATCAAATTGTGAAACACCAGATAGCATGTATTTTTCTTCAGATATTTTTTCTTCTCAAACACATTCTACCTTTAACTTTAATTCTCATAAGTCAGATGGATTTTCTGACTTCCAGTGGCAGCAGTTTTATCCATCATGATCTTTAGATCTGTGCTAATCTATATGAGACACCAGTATCTGGAGAGGTGTGTTATGGTAGTAGCAGAAATTAAAATGCAGATAAATGGTCTATGTTTTACTCTTAATGTAAGATCTCAGTCAATGCTAAGAGTTATTTCAGTGTAATATGTAAATTTTATTTCAGAGTAATAATATGTCACATGAAAACACTCCTCATCCTGTAAATAACAGGTATAAACATAAAAATTCCACCAAGTTTTCTGATATCGAAATATAAAATTATTGTTAAATATTAGTAATTTACAAAGAGTTACAAAAAGTGTCTGTATATATTCACTTTATAGGAAGACAACTAAGAAAGGATATAAATGCAGTATAAGTTTGTACTCCAAAAGTAGTCATCACTGAAATGAAGCTCTGAGGTGCAGCTGATCTGTTGTCTGTGGTGTATTGACTGCCTTGGAGCAAGATCTGATCTTCTCTTTATGTGCTTATAATTTCTCTTAGAAAATAAGAATCAGTGGGAACTTAGTATTTTCTCTCAGATATCAGAACAGTCTATAAAGAGGGTAGAGATGCCTATGAACCACTGTGTTCACAGTTCAATCAAAAGCAGAAAGATTTCCAAGTTAATTTCATACTTTGTATAAAATGCTCCATTAATTAATCAAGGGTTCAATCCGTTTAACTCTGCTTAGCTCAAAGCAAGTGAGCTGTTCTGCTGGAGTCAGCTGCCCTGTGAGTGTTTTGCTGGCTCAAGCCCCAAGGGAGACCATTCCTGCTTGTTAGTGAGTGCTCTTTTTTTAAAATTTAATTACTCCATGTAATCAAATTAGAACAATTCTTAAATATCCAGAGCCTGCCATTTTCCCAGTGTGAAACTTTCAGTTGCTTCTTTTTGTTTGAGTGGAGCTTTTTTGAATTCACCCATGGGATAGTTTTGCATGCAAAAAAATAACAGAGAAGCATATTGTACCTGTGCAAATTAACTCCCATGGATTTTGATGCTAGCAATATGATTCCTTGCATGTGTGAAACATAGTAGGGGTTTTACTATTGAGACTATTTTTTAATATAGTTGAAAATCTGTGAGTCTTTGGTGAGTAGACTTATAATGAGGATGTCTCAATGCTTTATATTTCAGGTTGTGTTGATTTTTGTGCTTAAAGAAGGGGTTTAGATAGATATTTTTGAAATCTGTTTGGGCTGAACTACCTTTTTTTCTATTGAAGTATAATAAATTAAAATGTAAAAAAACTCTACCAAAACCCCAAACCAAACTACTTTCAGAAAGCACTTCTCAGTGGCCATGAAGAGATGCAGCAAAGCCATAGTGACAGCAAGTGTACATAAAAAGAGAGGAATGGAAGCTGAATACTCAGATTTTCTTATCCTGCCCTACTTTACAGCATTTTCCTTGTTCATCTTGAGGGTACACAGATTTTGCAGTATGTCCTGGGAGTAAGAAACACAAATATGAACTTAGGGACAGAGTAAATACTAAAGACATAAAACAGTGGAAAATCTCCCAGTGATTGTTCTCTTCCTCTTGCTGTGGTTTGTGTTCAGCTCCTTTCTACTGACTGTACAGAACACATGCATCATAAGGATAAAGAAAGAACACAAATCTGGTAAGGATATTATGAGCTGTGTAAACATTCAATAACCTTTGGATTCCTGTATGACATAAATAAATTGCAGAAGATCCTTCTTTCCAGGAGATCTGGAAAGTGATTCCAAAATGTAAGACCTGGACAAGTTCAGTTTAGTAGCTGGCTGTTTCTTTATAAACATTGTTACTCAAAACTGATTCTCAGAGTTGTGAATGAAAACCAAACTATTTTTTCCCACTTTTTCCTCAGTAGCTTTTCTTAAACAATTTTTTTTACATCTATTGACCTATTATTCCAGCTAATTAATTTACTGTAAAATATATTATTTTTATGATAATCAATTACATTACATTGGTTTTACATTCATTTCTTTTTATATGGAATGAGTGCTTGATAACATATTTTGACTTGTTCATAAGGGCTTGGATCACTGTATCATTTGGATTGAGGTGTGATAATGCCTACTATTAGGGAAAAGACAGATGTTTATTGGACTTCTCATGTTGCTATTATATTGCTGTTTGTTTCATTTGCATTCGATTAATTCTCAAATCAATCTGCCTCCTAACATACTATCCTGTTCCTTATTTCGTGTTTTCAGTATCTGTCATGCCTTCAAAAAGGATCATGTTTAATCATTTGAATTTTTTCCCCTGAAACAAACTGATAGTGTTTGGTTTTGCTCTAATCTAATGCTCCTACTTATACATCTCTAGGTAGTGCTGTTCATCACTGAAACACAGATGTGAGAGGAAGTCCATATGGGAAGGGCTTGTAGCATGACTATCAGTTGATATTAGTATAGTATTTCCTAAGTCAGTAATGGATTTGTGCCTATATTTTGGATTTATTTCTAGGAGCTGTTTGGCATTTTCTTTCTTTCTGATTTTTGCTCTAGATGAAAGCTGATTTGATAACTCTAGTTCTAAGCCAAGTGCAAAAACGTTTCCATAAGCACTCATAATGTCCTTTAAAATTTGACTGTACAACTAAAGCTATGGACTGTGCAGAGATGTGCTCTAATTTTTTGCCTATCAGTACCTTGACAGTGGGAGAAGATGGTTTCAATAATTGACCACTGGGTTTTTTTTGAAGGTGTGCTACTCTCAACTCACTGTCCAGCTTTTATTTGTGTATGGCAAATTTCTTTATATGGGGAAGGGTCTAGAAAACTTTGAGAGACTAATTCTAAACAGATACTCCTGTTTTATTGATTCACTTCATGCAACTGTTTGGACATCCTTTTAGTGAGTTTTTTTTTCTTAGCCTCATTCTTCTGGAAAGGAGGAAGGGGTGAGTCGATCATGTATTCATAACTTAAAGGGATGTAGTTTGAAAATATCATGCAAGTTGAAAGCATAAAGTTTCAGTAATGATAAAGCTGTGCCAGGCACTTTGCACCCAGAGAGTTCTTCAATATCAGAAAATGGGAACAAATGAAAATTATTTAATTCTCTAGGTACCCTGTTTAACTTAAGTTTTAGGAAAAGTCTGCCTGCCTTTTGAGGCTCACTTCTGTAGAAATGGCACGTGCAACTTGCAGGGCTGTTCTTCAGCATGTGTGCTTTAAAGAAAAATGCATATGGAACATCATTTTGAGAATATTATACACTGGATTGCACTAGATGGTGTGGCAGTGATTTTCCCCCTGCACATGGCACCGGTGAGGCCACAGCTCAAATCCTGTGTTCAGTTCTGGGCCCCTCACTACAAGAAAGACGTGGAGGTGCTGTCCACAAAAGGGCAGCAAAGCTGGTGAAGGTTGAGAGAACAGGTCTGATGAGGACTGGCTGAAAGAGAGGGGGGTGTTTAGTCTGGGGAAAAGGAGATTCAGGGGGACCTTCTCTCTCTCAATATCCCACTAGTGGCAAGGTGGAGGTCAGTCTCTTCACCCAAGTAACTATTGACAGGACAAGAGGAAATGGCTTCAAATTGTGTTAGGGGAGTTTTAGCTTGGATATTTGGAAAAAATTTCACCTCTGAAAGGGTTGTCAAGCATTGGAACAGGGATGGTGAAGACACCATCCCTGCAGGTATTTAAAAGTTGTGTAGATGTGAAAAGTTGTGCACTTGTGGGTACACAAGTGGTTCAGTGGTGTCAGTACTGGCTTGTGGTCAGATTCTTAAAGGTGATTTTGCTCTAAATGATGCTATGAAATACTTAGAGTTTCAACTTGGTTGAGCATGTATTTATAATGACTTATATAAAATGTGGAATTTAAATTAAATGTGGTGTGCAAGTGATCATTTGCATGTACATATTGAATTCAAAATCCTCTTATCTACTGACAAAAACTATGCAACTGGATATGGTTTGAAGTCAACAGCTGTCTTTGTAGAGCTGTGATGATGATTGTCCTGACCTGATCTGTGAATCCAATATCTGTGCCAATCTGTCTTCAAGTATCCATATCCCATAACTCATCTTTGGTTTCATCAGATATACACTTCATTGTAATCCTTTAAGAGGAAGGTCAGAGGAAAGAAAGGTGGATTTTTTTTTAAAGACAGAATATGTTAGTGTCACAGTGAACAAGTTATTTCAGTAATAGCTCTATCAGATATTGACTGCAAAGTAGCACTTATTAAATACATGTTGTTTAACCCTTTAAGATGTGGCTTCATACATATTCTTTCTGGTAGGAGTTTTAGCTGTTGTAGGTTAGGCTGTTAACCAAAAACACTATTAAAGATACTTTTTTTGCTTTTAATTGGTCTCAAAAAAATCTCAGATTTAAATGTTAACTGCTGCTTCTATAACTTGTATGTGCTGGAATATAAAGTGCTACAGAAACTTTTCCTCTCCAAATGTACTGCAATCAAAGGGTTTTGCCTCGGAGCTACTCATTGAGTTCCCAGTGTATTCTTCATTTTTATGAAATAAATGTTAATCTATATCTACTAACTTTTGTTTTAAAATCTTTGTTCAATGCTCAGTATTTTCTAAATGTATGTGCTGATCATTCACATGATGCATCTTACCTTTAAAGTGTCTATAACAAACTGAATCACATTGAACTGACTTGTAACATTATTTAAATGAATAATGAAAGTCTGAAACAGCAAGCTTGTTTTTATTTCAGCTTATTTTTGCCAGCTTTCTGGTCCAGCATGGCAATTATTTTGTTCCTGGATGATCCAATTACAGAAATTCCTAACTTTACACTCCTAGATGCTTCAACAGTGGGAGGTTACAGTGATGGCCAGACACTTAAAGGAGGCTGGAGTGACTATGCTGCTCTGGTTATTGTCAAGTTGTAGGTAGGGGACACTTGTACTACTTAGCTGTAGATAGTGTTTTGTTTCTTTTCTGTTTTATTAACTATTACATGGTCTGAATCACATGTGTATTTGTGACTTGTGTGCACATGCATAAATACAGTACAGCATATGCTTAAATATAACACAACACTAGGTTTTGTCTTAAATATGGTTCAAAAGAAATATTGAAGCCTTATCTTGAATTAATGATGGGCAATGTTTGTACCTTAATTTCAAATATTTATTTTTTATTATCTGTGTTATGTTATCATTGAGTGGAGACAATGTTAGAATTTTAAGTGCCTTCTTTGACATAACTAGGACACAACCACAAACTAACATAATCAAAAACTGAAGACTCTTGAGAAGTATAAAGTAATAATGAATCATAAAACCATTCTGTTTTAGTCATATATATGTTTCACATATTAAATGTAACATCCTTGGTTGCATTTTTAGTTCAATATAAGATAAATTTTACTTCAGGTGAAGCTATAAAGTTGATATGGAACTTAAGGCTTTATTTTATTTATTAATAAAGAAAACATATGAACTAAGATAAAGAATTTCAGAAAAGAGCAGGCTCTGCAAACAAAATTTACAGACATGCATTTCTTTCCTCACTTGTAGTAAAGTCGTCAAGCAATATAAACTTGCAGAAGAATTGAGATTTTTATTTCAAGGATTTACTTAAACAAATGTTTTCTTAATGAGAAGAAAGGCATTGTCCTCATACAGGTTTTCCATTAGTAGGTGCAGAAAACTATTTTGGGGACTTAATGTAAGCACTTGAAGAGGATAGCTGTTGGAAAATGGAAGAGGTACTCTACTCAGAGACTCCCAGTCACTTAGATCATGCATGTGTTGTGCACTCAGAAATTATCTGCTTTGCCCTTAAGTGGGTGCTTGCAAGACACAGACACATGAAGGACCCTGTGGCCCTGCCCCATGGAGAAAAAAAATGCATCCTGCTCTGTAAGCAAACAGGTGTTTGTTCTTTCTGAGTCATATTTCAGAGGATGCTTTTACAAAGCACAGTTACAATAGTGGGATTGCATAGGCTACATTTCACTGTAGCTTTAATGATTTAGCTAATGGATTGAAAGATAAGAGTTTCTAAACATTTCTAATTTTGGTAAATTTCTGAATCACAATATCCTTGAGGATGCTTTGAGACATGAAGATAAGGGGATAAAAGGAAGTGGAAATCTGTATCTTTCCATGCTCAGGTTGCAGTACTTGTAGCATCAAAAAGCCTAGTTAAAAAACCTTCCTAGGAAAAATCCTTTACCATTTAAAAAACAATACCAGTGGAGTTCTGTGTTTGTTGGCAGGATGGCAAGTTCCCATGCATTTCACAGCTTTGGCCTTATTGAAGACTGGCAATCACAGAATTGTAGAATACTCTGTGTTGGAAGGGACCCATCAGGATCAGCAACTCCAACTCCTGGTCCTGCACAGGACACCTCGAGAGTCACACGCTCCTGACTGCTGGGGCACTGCTGACTCAGGTTCAACTTTCTGTCAACCCAGACTCCCATGTCCCTTTCCATGGCGCTGCTTTCCAGCCTCTCATTCTCCTGTCTGTCTGTACATCCAGGGCTGCCCCAACCCAAGGGCACTTTCCCTTGTTAAACATACGATTGGTGATTGCTCAGCCCTCCAATTTTTTGAGGTCCCTCTGCAGGGCCTCTCTGGCTTCAAGGGAGGTGACAGCTCCTCCCAGTTTAGTATCATCAGCAAACTAGCTTTGTGTTCCTTTGAGTCATTAATAAAGGAGGGTTTTTGCTGAATTAAGAAGTTTCTTGCATTGAAAAATGTCTTGGTTCTGCTTATATGTTATCTTGCAATCGAACTTGGAGTATCAAGTTTCTTCATTCTGAATGATGCTTCTTGTATATTTTTGCACTTCAGTTTTTTTTTCTTGAGGAGAGGCAGAACTTGAAGCAAGTCTATTTCAGTCACAGATGTAGACAAGAAAATTCAGATTCACCTAAAATCATAAAACTGTGGTGAATGTGCCATGTACTCTTAGTATGTATTTAATACTAAAGTTTCAGTTTGAACCCTGAACAACTCCAGAAATACGGGAAGAATAAACAAGGCAAATTTATCATCGCCATTTCAAATGTGTATAAATTATGTTTTTCATTCTTAATTCTCAGTAAGGGTGCTTATTGCTGGAATTGTTATCAAACTATGTTTTGAATTTTTTTTTAAAGAAATGGTCCTGTATGTCAGCTAAGGAGATGGGACACAGAAGAAAAATATGCCAGTTATATTGAGTGTGAAATTTTTGAACAGATGAGGCCCTGGTGGATCAAATTTAAATTCATTCATATTTCCTGATAGAGAGCTGGGGTCTATATGCAGAAATGATGTAGAAGAGTGATTCATACTTTCAATCTGGAGACATAAATGTGCAAAACTCAAATTGTCTCTGGCTGATGAGTAATCATATAGTGAATTTTTGCGACCTCTTCCTTGGAAGAAAGGAAGTTGGATGAAAAACTGCAATACAAATGGAAATAGCCTTGCATTATAAATGCAGTGTGTCAGTTCAGCAATTAGGATATCTAACAATATGAGGCCTATTACCAAGGGAGGAGGAATGCAGTAATGGCAAAAAGCAAATTAAGCTGCTGTGCATTTTCTGGGCCTCAGTAGGGTTAGGATGCAGTCTTCAGGACTACAGAGAGAAACTGATGCTGTCAACAGTTCTGTTCTTGTCTCTGTGGCCCTGCCTTATACCAGTTTTAAGAATACAGAACTGTGTTTTTAACTCTCTGACAAACTGAAGTGTCTCCAAATGCTTTGGAGATTGTAATGTTGTCTGACCTTGAGAATGTGCATGGTTATTTTCAAAATCTGATCCATAGTATTCCTATTTTTCCAAATAGCTTGCTTTCCAAACTCTAAAATGGGAGTAAAAATTCTTTCTTATCTGCTTCCTGGCATAGCTGAATGTAGATGTGAGGTCCATCCAGCTCATTGAGTACCACCCTGATGATGGAGGCAAAAAAGAAATCCCATGTCTGAGATGTTACTAATATATAGGATTTTCAAGCAGACCTGATCTGCTGGAATTATTACTATTTTTTTTCATTAGTATCAAGATACTTCAGCCAGAGGAAAGTTCAAAATATTTTTGCTGTATAAAAATGTCTTCACAAAAATATCTTGTTCATCAAAAGCTTTTAATAGAGGTGGAAGGGTTGAAGCTTTTATGACATCCTTGACAACACATAAGTCAACAAATCAAAACACACTGAGGAAAAACATGACTGCCACCTCCACTTAGTTTGAATGGGATTCAGCAACAATAGTAACAGACAAATTTTTATATAGTTCAGAAGCTCTGTTTGCACTAAAAAACCCCAAGCTATGTCCTGCATTCATGAAAAAGCAGTAATACAAAATCTGTATAAAGGAAATGCAAGCTAATTCATATTGATTCTTGAAAGCATCTTTATTTGCTCAGGCAATAGTAATTGTTTACTTGTTTCACAATCTGTTTCAGTATTTCACAAAGATTAGCAGTAGCAGTGAAAGGAGTGAACCCTGATGTCAGTAAAAAAAAGATAGAACATTGTGTTTCAAATATCTGAGCAGTGTTTATCAAGAGTCCAGACTTCAACTATGGTGTTTATTTTTCTTTCAATATTCAAATGAGACAGATTATTTTTATTACAATGATGTAGTCCATGGAGCATGATGAGGAAGGGTTTAGAAATGTATTTAGACTTATCTCAGCAGTTATGTTTTATGGTTATGTTTCATTTAATGGTTGTATTTAAAACTGAGATTAAGGAGTATGCTTTGAAAAAAACTTCAGTATAACCAGCATGACCCTTCTTTCACAGTGCTTTTTCTTAAAGGTAGTATATTATGGACTATTACTTCAGAAAAATGTTTTTTCATTATTATGAATGCCTGAATACCAGTGGGAATCACTTTGAATAAGTGAAGGCCATTAGGTGAAACAAATGTAAAATGGAAAAACTGTTGAGTTGCCAGAGCTAATAACAATGCTATTTCATGCATATTGGCAGTTGTGAGGCATAATATCCTTTATGATAAGGTTGCACACCTTATCATAAAATGAATTTCTGAATTTCTAAATACAGTGCAAGCATCTTGCAAAACCAGTGGGCAGGAAACACATGGGCAACCATGAGATGTTTGGAGCCTGGCATTACAGTGAACCAGAATTTCTTTCCAGCTACAAGAAAGGCAAAATTCAGTTCATTGAAACATTTTCTCCAAAAATGAGTTAAGTGCAAGGAGCTTATCTCAATAAACATTAGAATGCAATAAGGAAGATGGCTTAGTGTACCCCAGTTTTCCTCTTAGCATTCAGAAAAGTTTTAAGGCACAACTATTGTGTGTTAATGTGTTACAAAATGTGAATTGTTTTTAAATCTACTTTTATTGAATGAAGGCAAATGGGAGGAGTTTCAGAATGCTACAAATGCCTCATAAAATGCTTGGATACTGGGGGCAGCCTTATCAGGGATGTGATCATCATCTGTCCTCATAACTGAAGATTTTCAGGATGTAATTGGACATGGCTAAATAATCTCATCTAGGCTTCCTTTCCCATGGCAGTTTGGACCAGATGATCTATCAAGGTCCCTTCCAACCTGGGCTGTTTTTACTCCTATGGAATAGACATCTTTTACAAGATTTGTGTGGGACTGGGTCTCATCCTGGCCATTTTCAGATGTAGATGCTTGTCTGAGGCTTCTGAAGGGTTTGTGTTTACTGCTAGGGGGAAGGAATTTTTCTTTGTCTTAAGACAATAATTTTGAAATATGACGTTTTCTTTTTTCACTGACAGCTTGTCAAAGTCAACAGTAATTTATGACCAGTAGTGATTGATATGCCTCATCTGACATAATTTGCTTTCCAGATAGTGAAACAAACAACAAACTACCCATTTTGAGTTGGATCTATTTGTTTATGGAAAAGCTTGTACTATTACCCTTAACTGATTAGCTCCAAGACAGGGCCATTCTGCCAAGATATTGTTGTCTAGACCTTGCCAGGTCATCAAAATAACTGAGATTTTAACAAACTTTTTGTGATTTGAAGTGCCTATAGATAAAGCCTAAAAGTGGCATACAAAAACAGCCTGTGAAATTAAGAAAACACTTAAGCATGGACTCAGTTTAGCCCTCAGTACCAGATTTTTTTTTTCCAGATAATTTTCCAGATATCTTTCACCAAACTCTGAAGGACACTAAATAGACACGTAACGATTGTCACTGTATTTGCCAAGGTGAACTGATCAAGAAAATATCTGGCTTTTTCTGTAGTTTTTCCTCATCTAGATGATTTTCTCCAGTAGAAACCAGAAGTTGAATATGTAATAACTTTTTTTCACCTTCCTATTTTAAGGGGAGGGTATATACATATTTCTGTTAAACATGAAGAGAGTACCACCTAGTCTGTTGAAGAAACATAGCTATTTGTGAATGTTTCTAATTAAATGTTCTGAAAGAAGAGATATGTCTGGGCTTTACATAAATGTAGGCCAGGTCCCTTCTTAGCTCTACCTAGCATCCAGTTAAACTATAGAAAATAGTCTAATAGAAAAGCTGAAGAGCAACTGAAAGCTGCTGAATGGTTGTTATTTAATCTGGGAAAACTGCTTTTTAATGGACTAAGTTCTTTTCTTTGTTGATATACCCTCTCACTACTGGAATTTGACAAATTAATACAAAATCTACCAGATTCACACAATGGTCTTACCTGAAGAGGAAACAATGCTGCAATTTTTCATGGCTTATAAGATCTTATGAAGACAGTTTCCAGTTACATTGGGTTTTAGTGGAGGAATAGAGGGATGGAACTGCAAGCAACACTGAATGCCCTCACTTTTTTTTCCATGGATACTATAATTGAATTTTAATGCATTATTTCACCAAGGCCTTGCAGAGTCTTCTTCACAGCCTGTAAAAATTCATGTGTACTGACGCTCCTTGTGTGCTCAGGAGCATGTGCATGTTGGAGATTGTGTTTATCTGTTGTTATTGTTAATTCTAACAGATCTGACATATGGTGTTGCACTAGAGATTACTGACACTGTGTTGCCTGACTGCCAATTTCCAAGTAGTATGTAACAGGGAAAGCTGTTAATGTGCTGTGAATTTGTAAAATCCTTTTAAAAAGATAGGGTGTTAAGTGACTTCTCCGATGTGTTTAACAGGATGCCTGGTCAAGGGTGTTGGTTGAGCAGCTATGAGTAAAAGCAGAAGCTTTGTAGCATTAACATCTGGATGAGATCACAGCATATCACTGACAGACAAATGGTGTCAGACTTAAGAAATCACCAAGAGTGGCAGGTCTTCACCTGCTGCAGGTGATTCTGCAGTTCCCAGTTCTGTGACCGTAACAATCACAAAGCAAAATCTCATCTGGGTGGCTAAAGTCTCTCGCTTCCTGCTTCCAGAATTGGAGCACTGCTCTGCAGCCTTAGCAAAGCACAGCTAATTCCCCAGGCTGTGAAGCATATTGAAAATAAGTTAGTGGGATTCAGCATTATTTGATTTAATTATAACAATAAATTGTACAGTAAAATATTGGTCTGATTTGTAGCAGCGTCCTTTGGTTTCCTGTGTTTATGAAGAAGCAATTTCTTTGCATTTTTTAAATACAATACACAAAAGTAGGTTTTAATTTAGCTGGACAGGCCAGATAGAAACTGGCTGACCACTACTTCAAGAATGAATACCATCATGTTTGCCACACAGTTCAGAGAGTCACAGAATGGTCTGGGTTGAAAAGGACCCTAAAGATCATCTAAGTCCAGCTGGCTTGCCCTAGGCAGGAGCACTGCTACACGTGTGGCAAACAAATGGCTTTTAGGTACTCCTGGGCAGAACAGGTGCTGAAAGGCACACAGCTCCACATAGAGATGACTTCTGTGGGTTGCGTAGAAAAACATTTTATCGAAGATACTACTTGCCCAGTAACAACTTTGATTAGAACTGAGAGAAGCCAGGAGTTTTTGTTTCTCCAATGCTCTTTCCTTAACATGGGTTTACTTTACAGTGTATTTTAGAAGAATTGCCTTTATAGCACATCTGAGCAATGAAACAAAAGAGGGAAAGCTGTGTCTCCAAAATGCAAACTGCCATAATTTACATTTCAATTAAAAAAAAAAAGGAGTTTGATGTACAATATACTATTTTAAAATTTGAAAATATTATTATCTGATGTTTTCGTGTACTGAATCTTAATGTAATCCATTTATACATGATGAGACGACTGCTGAAAATATCAGATTGCTTTTAAGCCCTATTTCTGCCCCTTCCTAAAGGAAATAAAAATATATGGTGAAAACAGATATATCAAAAAATAATAAAAAATAATATCAAACAATACTAAGGACTGAAATGTTTACTTAGAAGACTGTCCAAAGAGGAGAACTGTATCCAAAAGATAATTCAAATTTATTATTTTTCCTGAAATTACCAAGAGAATGCTTTTTTAAAATTAATGAATTTTTCTGTTGTAATGAGCAGATCTCCAAACAGGCATATTTAGCAAAAAGTTGCTTGCTAACCTTTAAACTCTCTTCAATCCCCTCAGACTTTTTTTCTTTTTAAATTTCTTTTTTCTCCTAAAGAATCCTTCTGGAACATTGGCTTTGTATATAGAATAATTAAGATATACATGCTGATATTTTCTTTGTATTTATAATTTTTTTAATATGCAGTGCATATTTTGTTGTTTTCATATTTTTAACACTCTTGCACATTCAGTAGAATGTGAATCTTAAACATGTGATACTAAGATATTTTGTAATAATAACCTCTAATGTTGCACTCTAAGCAACATTCTCTATCTTCTTGTGTTACCTTGTGTTTTAATAGGGTGAACAATCTGTTGTTTTACCTGGTGTCATTCCAATGCCAATAGAGTTTCCCCAATGCTTGACTAGATCTTGCAGATCTGAGCATAGTAACTTTAATTTTAGAGGAAAAGTATTGAGTTGATGACCATACCTATGCATTAGAAAAGTGGGGTATAAAAACCTCAACTGTGAATGCTTGACATCCTGTGGAAGTGGACAGACTGTTGACTACTATGATTGTGCCTGATGACCTTAGAGATCTTTTCTAATCGAAAAATGCTAAGATTCTACATGGTGAGGTTTTTGGGGCAGATGCATTTGTGGAATTTTCTTCTGACTCCCCAATGTGGTTGAAGTTAATTTGTGGTACAGATGGCTTTGTTGACATTTGTAGCTTCATGGCTAGGAGAATGCTGTTGGAGGCAAAGTTTAAACAAAAAATGAGGGTTATATAGTGATTGCTTTCAGACACAGGAGGTTTGAAATACAGCCACAACCATTTCTGAGTTTACTCTGTAAGCGTTATTAAGTATCTCAACAGTATTGCACTTTATATTGATCTGGGAACAATTCATTTAGGAAAAGTAAATGTGAAGTTTCTGTCCTAAAATGATTGCTTATATTTTATTAATAGTTTATTAATACCTAAATAGCCCCAAATGTGAGGAGGAGGAGAGAGTTGGAGTTGATGATGCTTATGGGTCCCTACCAGCTCGAGATATTCTATACATTTATGAACAGAAGATGTAACTTCTGATCAGGCAATGAGAAGTCTCACATTTGGAGATTTAAATTCCAGTCTTGTATGAAAAGCAAGAGAAAAATGAAGGTCTGCATTCCCAAATTTAGCAGAGTTCTGAAAGAAAGTCCCTCTGATGCAATAGATGTTTGGTTTTTAAATTTTATTTTTATTAATGCATAAATGGGATAGCTTCTTTAGTTTGTAATATCTTAAGAAAATATTAAATACTTAAATATTCCTATACTGCTTTGTTTTGTGCTTTGTTCTTGCCTATTTTTCTTTAGTCTCCTTAGTGTGCTGGCATTTTCCTTACAACCTTCGGTCTACCCTACAGCACTTCTAGCAGCAGATCTGTTTTCATAAATCACTTTGAGAGAAGCCAACACTCATAAAGAAAATATATGTTGATTTTTGCACAGTCCTGACATCTAACGGAAAGTTAAAATAAAGGCCACAATAAAATTCCACTGCAATTCATACCCTGCTTGGTTTGTGTTCTGTGGATATACAGTTTTTCCTTTAAATTAGAATATCATTCTGATCTTAATGGGGTTTTTGTTTGTGAAATAAGATGGTAATGAAATGAAACACAACTAGGTTCCAGTTCTGAAATCTGTTCTTGCTTTTTCATGAAGGCAAAGCTTTCAGTGATGTCAATGACAGTTTTGCCTGAATCAGAATTGCAGGATTGGGCTGATAGTGTCTGACTTAATGAATTTCAAAGAGGAAATTTCATTCCATGACCAGACAGATCATTTTGGAGTGTCTTTCACAGCCAGTGAAAATGCATCTTGTGACTATGCTTTTGCTTTCCCTTTGTTTTCAGGCTTTAAAGCTTTTTGTTTTTTCCCTGAGAGATGCTAGTCTAACAAGTAAACAGAGTATTTTACTTGCAAGGATATTAATGAAATTAATGGAAGAACATTTTAGAATTTTACTAAAGGAAGATGCATGGAATTTTTTTTATTATTTTGCTCTTTTTGAAAGTAAGACTGAAAAAGGTTTTGCTGCAACATTATTTTCTTTTTCTGTAGAAGTTTTCTTTGCAGCTTGGCAACTGCAAGCCTTATTTAATTAAAAAAGACATACTCCCACACACATTTGAGTCATCTTAAGGTTGGTTAACAATCACAGATATTTATGAAGGAGTAGGCTCTGAAGAAAGAAGTCCATAGTAAACAAGGGAAGAAGTGTGTATGGAAGATGGGGTTGGTGTTGAGTTTTTTCTCTCCCATTTGCTTTGGTAACAGAACCTGCTACCGGTTCTGCCTAATATGCACTACCTTGCAACTGATGGGATTTTGGAGTAATAAATGCAACCCAAAACAAGTTCTAGCCCAAAACAAGGGCTGTGGGGATTGATAAAGGTAAATAACTTATTTTTAGTGCATCTGCTTTGTAGAACTTATGATACTATGCATGGTTTAGGGATTTGTTTGTTTGGGTTTTTTAGCTACAGACAGTCTTTGCGTACAAAGCTCTCTACCAAGATTTGCAAGTGACCTTAAACTGAGGTTGGTTATTACTGAAGAGAGGTAACTCAGCCACAGGCAGGTTCATAGATGATACTGCCTACTGCTATGCAATTTATTGCTGATTTTAGACTTGAACTGTAATGACCAAAACTCCCTCTTGGCCACACATGAAATTATGTGAACAGCACAATATAAAAGAGATTTGTAGTCTTTATTTGAACAGATGTAAATACTAATTTCTTTCTCCCTCTCACATACTTGCTTACCATGTGAATATTTTAAATGGTACTGGATCAGAAGTATGGTGTCTTGCCTTTGTAAATATTTATGAGAAAACATGCATTAATAGTTATTTCTCAAAAGGATGTTGCAAGGTGTTTAAATTGCTCTGTTTAACAAACCACATAAAGGGAGAGGTTTATAACAGCAAACCTACTGAACTGAATTCTGTCTTGTGTCAGACTTCTTTTCTCACGTTTTCCCTCCTATTTGAAGCTTATGACAAAAAGGCAGGGCACTAAGGAGCTGAAAATACATTTTCAATAAGGTTGAGAAATAGGTGATATAGGAGAAGTGGATTAGGATTGAGAAAAATATGCCTCAGGATGATCTGGTCTGTATTAAGGAAAATAGCCTAAATACATGCAAGTTTTAACTATACATTGGATCTTTTTTCCCCTATGGGAGTCAGTGCAGTAGTGTTGCTTCCTGGGCCTCTTTGCCATGAAGGGGAATTATCTTTGATATGCTGTCATAATTTGAGCAATGCTTTTATCTGTGGCAGCTGGAAGAGGAACATGAGATGTCCTTCTCCTCAGCACAGCCTACTCTATGGCTAAGTGGTGGTGATGTGTCCCTCTGGTCTGGAAAGGGGAGCAGAGAGACAATAGTATCTACACTACCTGCATTAGATCAAACTTTGGGAAGACTTGCTCTTCTTTATGAAGACACCTTTGTCTTCAATACTGACCTAACTATTTAAAAACAAAAATAAAAATTAAAAAATCCCAAAACCAAGGGGACAACAAATCTCAGGAAAAAATAATAACAGCAATCCATAGAGCTAGATGAGCTGTCTCACCTCATAGCCTCCTTTTATCTCGTTTGATATTGTATCAAGGAGGTGATATTTAAAATATTTAGTCTGCTAAAATGCAGCAGACTGGAGCAATGGTAACACACTTTTCCTGCAGCAAGATAAGGGATGTAATCTGAACGTTAATATTGAGGATTATATATAGTCAGGGACCACGGGCTTCAGATAAGAGTAATCAAGCAGTAGGGCATACAATTGAAACCAATTAATTTCATGTTTTAGATGGCAGAACCACCAAGAGGTGCGCAGAGCTTGTTGAGCTTGCACAGGTCATTAGGACCACACCAAGGCATTCTGGTCAGTTCAGTCAGAAAGCAGCTTCACTGGTGTCCCAGCTTAAATGCCTCTGTGCTATCACATGCAGCATGGGGAATAAAGAGGAGAAATGAGATATGCCCATGCCTGCAGGGCTAAAACCTTATTGGCATCATTGAAACACTGTGGAATGGCTCCTATGACTGGAGTGCTGAAATGAAAGGAAGCAGGACCTGAGGAAGGACAGGCAAAGGCGAGCCCAAGGGATCTGCACGATACTCCAGGATTGTATCCTCCAGGCTCAATAAATATGCAATCCCTACAAAGGCTAAACCAGTGAAGAACAACACGTTGCCTGCATGGATGAACAAGGAGATCCTGCACAAATTTAAACACAATTTAGGTCGTTTAGAGTGTGGAATCAGTGGAAGGTAGCCTGAGAGGAATACAGAGAAATTGTCCAAACAGCCAGGGATCTTATTAGCAAAGCTAAAGTACTGACAGAAGTAAATCTGGCCAAGGACATCCAAGGTACAAAAAAAAGTTTCTTTAGGTACATCAGCAATAAGAGAAATACTAGGGAAAATAAAAATTCTGTCAGGAAGGACACAGAAGTCCTGGTCACCAAGACATGGAGGAGGCCAAGGACGTGAATTAGCTTTTTGCCTTGGTCTCCACCAGCAAGTGTTCAAGCCACAGCACCCAAGCTGCAGAAAGTGAAAGCAGGATTGGGAGAATGAAGCACTGCTCACTGAGACCATCTAAGGACCTCGAAGGTGCATGTGTCCATGGGAACAGATGGAATCCATAAGATCCAGGAAAATACAGGTCTCACCTCAGTGTTAGACAAGAGCATGAGGTGGGGATCCTCCTGGAAGGTATGCTAGGGCATGGTCAGAAATAAGGAGGTGATTGGTGAGAGCTAACGTGGCTCCTCTAAAGGCAAATCACTCCTGACAAATTTGGTGACCTTCTATAATGGAATAATAGCAGTCGTGGATAAGGGAAAGGCAACAGATGTCATCTATCTGAACTTGTGGAAAGCATTTGACACTGTCCCACATGTCATCCTTGTCTCTAGTCTGGGGAGATATGGATTTGATGGACAGACCACTCAGTGGATAAGGAATTGGCTGGTTGTGCTCAGACTTGTGGTCAACAGCTCAATGTCCAAGTGAAAAGCAGTGACAAGTGGCATTCCTCAGAGGTACTGTGTGAGTCGACACAGGCAGGCAGCCACAACAACCCCAAAGCCACAGCCAGAATGCCAAGAGTAAATTTGTTTCATTACCTCACTACCCAGAGGATCCCAGGGCAACACCCAGGCAGAGGCACACAAGCAGGAGCACAGACCCTGTCAGGCTCAGTCCATCCCAGAACACAGTGGGGCTGCAGTCTGCACCCTTTTATCAAGGTTCCACACACATAGGGTTTATCACCATGCTGGGATCTCCCTGTGCTTTTTATGAGCTCTGAGCTTTGGTCTCTCTCCCAACACAGGGAGCTCAAGCACGCCTGTGAGAGCGCCTCCCTGTCTCTGCAAGCACCTATGATATCTCTAGACAGAGATTCCACTTCTCAAAACACACAGATCATAACAAGCAGTAGGCATATTACATGGTTTATACATGAGGTTTCTCAGTTATTCTCCAGGCCTCAACATTCCCAGCTGCAAGGTGACTCGAGCAAATCTACCATTCTCCTCTCCACTTTTCCAGTTTTAACCCTTTCCTCACAGCAGATGGGAGCTGTTTAACATTTTGGCAACATGGACAATGGGACTGAGTGCACCCTCAGCACATTTGCTGATGACACAGAGCTCTGTGGTGCCATCAGCATGTTGGAAGAAAGGGATGGCACCCAGAGGGACCTATACAGGCTTGAGAGGTAAGTCTGTGTGGACCTCTTGAAGTTCCACAAGACCAAGTGCAAGAGGTGGGTGCTTTTTTCAATGAAAAATTCAATATTACTAGGCAATGTGCACTCACATCTCAGAAGGCCAACAACATCCTGGGTGTCACAACAAAGTGTCGTATTCAGGGAAGGTGATTCTCCCCCTCTGTTCTTTTGGGCATCTGAATTTACTCATTTGACATCAAATACTGTTATTGTGACTATCGTTATCTGTGCACATAAAGAGAAATATGCAAAACCCACTTTTTTCTTGTAGGCACATTAAACATAAGAGGCTGATATTAAGTGAACTAACATTCCAGGCTTCCAATGTCAGGGGAATTTGTGTTGGTTTAGCTGGAGGAAATAGTCCAATAAACTCACTTTGTCAGGGACTATTAATATTTTCCTGGTTTAATTCAGGCATAAACTCTGACGTAGTATATTTGTACCAGCTACAAGATTATGGCTCAAGTCCCCTTTGTGTAAGGAAAGACTGGGGAGGAGAGGAGGTAAGAGAGCTGGGAATGTACTTTGAGAAAAATTCAGAGTGATGGAAAATATACCTGTAAAAGCAATGTGATTCCAGAACACCCAGAGTTTTCAGAAACCTGTGAGTTCAATACAATCTGTGTTCAGTCTAGTGGAGCTTAAGTATAATTCATGTTCTGGTCCTTGTTTGAAAACTGAACCCCTTCTGTGTTGGCAGCAGTGAAATATTTCATGTCATTAGTGGTTTTGCTTTGCAACACTTATTTCTAGGTAGCTGGAATAGTTTGTATTTCTACTGCTAAACTTTTCCAAGCTCTTGAGAATTGTTAAGTGCACAGTGACAAATAACTTACCAACACAAGTATGTTAAGAACTTACTGAGTTGTTAAGTTTTTATGCAGCTGTTTGTTTGAATTATGTTTTTATTACTCCGTAAGGGGTCTCTGGAAAATCCTTTTATATTTGAGAAACATTAGCATTCAGTTAATGCTTCTCAGCAAATATTCATCTTATTCTGAGTGTTTTATATTGGAGTATTTTTTCATTTGCATGTCAATTTGCACACACATAAATGGTCTTTGATAGCTTTATTTGTCAATGTTTGTGGGAATTTCTACTGCTGGTAGGTATGAACATTTGGCTTTAGTAAGAAAGGTTACTAAATCCACAATTGGATAATAAAAAAAATATACCAACTAAGAATTTTAATACCTAACTTTGCTACTCAAAAAATTAGGTACTGTTAATTTTTATATACTTTGGTAACAGCTCTAGACAGAGATAAGATTTAGATGATCCTACAAGCCTATTCCTGTTTTCGGATATTTATATGTTATGTTGGTATCCAACAGAGTTACAGCAGCAAGTGGACCTACAAGGGGCACAACATGGAACATTCTTGGACTTTATTTGAAACACTGATTTTTAGAATCTTTCAAACTTGTTTGATGTTTCTAAAAATAAACATCCAGGCTGTTATAAATGATACAAGTGTCTTCGGATTTATGAAGAGCTAAGTGGTTTTGTCATAGTGAATATGCTTCTACAGTTTGTTCCTAAATTGATGACAATTCTTGCCTCAAACAAAAGTGCTAGAAATAATTGGAAGGAATACAATGACAAGGGTAAAATCTTTATTTTCTTCTCCCCCTTTTATGTCGCCAGAGGAAAGTCAACTTCATTTTCACTGTCTTTTTATGGCCTTGAGTTGTCTTTAAAAAATATAAAAATTTTCTTTAGAGGAAGCTTTGAAATAGGAGATAGCTGCATGTACTGATTTCCTTAAACTGCTCCTCATGGCAGCCTTCCACATAGATTCTATTCTATTTTATGTTTTTCTATAAATGTGAAGTATACTGAGTACTTCTCTGTTATCTTCTTTTCCCAAGACAATCTTAGCTAAATGTAGTTCTGCCAGAGAGCGATTTGCCAAGACAAATTTCCAAAAGTGAATCCAGACATTGCAAAATAAATGTATCAGTATTGCTGAATGAAATACTTCTACTTTCAGAGTAATTGAAATACATGCTTTGGGAAACAGTGAATTTTTTGTCAATCAAAGGAGGGTGGGTAATTGACCAAGTAATTTGGTGGGATTGGTGTTTATGCACAAGGGAGCATGCATGGGTATTTGCAAACACACACTTTTTTTTTAGACAAAAATCCTCCACAACAATTGAATAGATGAGATCAATATCTCAGTGTAAATGAGGCGTTTGTTTATACCACTGTCTTGATAGAGAATTCTGTCAGCTGCACAATGAAATGCTTGTTGCCAAGACACCTGTAATCAACTTCCACTTAGAATAAAATGCCTTCGATAAAAAAACAAAAACCAAAACCAACAAACAACAGATCATTTAAACACTTCTTTTTGAATCATGTGGAATTCAAGTAGAGATCTTACTTGTGACTTCATGCGTTTGTGAGGTGATAATGTGTGCTGTCCCCATGGGCTCAAGATCTAGAAAAGGCTGGCATCACAGCTCAATCTATGAGATATCCCAAAGGGAGCCAAAGCATAAGATATTGTGGATGTAGCCAATAAGGGAATCATAAAATCAGTCTGCAGATAGTAAAGTTCATAAAACATTTTAACTTTCAGGGTGTTTTAACATTATGAGTGGAACTAAAAAGAGCTGAAAAGAGAATAATATCTATTTTGTAACCTGGATGTAAGATCTATTACTTTAAATTAAACAGAATAGATTTCTAAACAAATTAATAAGGAAGTTAAGGGATATTTATTCCCTTAATAAAAGTTTTAAAAAAGTTTAATAAAACCAAAGTTTACTCTGCCAGTGGACATGGACAGGCAACTTTATTCATGCTGAAAATCTTCAGGCTGCCATTGCCTGCAGCAGTGATCATGCAAGACTAACTCTTGTGGCTACTGTATTGAATGTTAGTAAGGTTGAGAGAACTTCGTCTTGCCAACTGCAATCTGACCTTTTGAGGGGCACTTTTTAGTTTTGTTTGTTTGTCCTGGTTTTTTTTTTTGTTTGTTTTTTCTTCCAAGTAAGTGATATTTATTGCAATGCAATGTTTGGTCTTGAACTGTGTGAAGAAAGTAAAATACAGAAATACAATTAATCACATATTTTCTCCTATTAAATGTTAATAGAGCATTCAAAGTACTTATTATTAGTTATTTATCTCAACAGAACCTTCAGGTCTATTATTTAAGAACTCTATAAAAACAGTTCCTCCTTGTTACATGGTTTCAGGGTAACAGGTAACTCCTTGTGGGAACAAATATCTGCCTAGAAACCTCATCATGCATTGCCAATTGCTGACCCTGACACTATTCATAAAATAAGAAAGATATGCCTTACAGTAAAGGGGAGAACTATGACTTTATTTGTATTTAATTTTATCCATATTTGTCAAAATAACCTAAAGTGGCTAACAGCAGCCCAGTAAACTTCTGTGGTATGGATTATTAAAAGTAATATGCATGCCAATCTGACATTGTCATGTTCTGGTACAAATATCTTGCTAAGAGATAAACTTCTACTAAATCATTTGTGTTTTCCACAAAAAGACCCCAGAAGATTCATTTTTTTTCCCTACTCTCACATACTTCAGGAAACTACATGTGGGCTCTAAACTACACTTCCTGAAAAGGAATTCTTGAGCTTGATCTTGCTCCTGACAAAATTTTAGTATGATTACATTTTAAGACAGATACATTGCACCAAGGTATTTCTGGGTTCAAGGCCTGAATATTAACATTATGTAGGCTGTTCGACAGCATTGTAAGACTGTGCTGAGCAGCAGTGTCCTGCAAATAATTAGGATTCTAAACTTCTGTTTCCAAAAGGCATTTTTGTGCCGAATTTTTGAAGTGTTTTGTATTCAATAAGAATCAAACATTCTGGCCAAATATTTGGCTTATATTTGCTTTTATTGAATTCCATGTATCATCTCATACATTTTGGAATAAATGCTGGATTAGGTGAATTTTTACTTAGCCAGTTTTGGTCCTGTGTCCTGAATGTTGAAGTGCAGAAGTATACTAGATGCTGAAAACAATTGATTGCTTTTCAGTTTTCTGCTTTCAGTAGAGTCCACTAGTCTAAAAGCTAGACTCAAAAATAAATACATGCATGGATTAGACAAATTTATTGTTATAAGCAGTCATGTTTTACCCACATCTCAATGGCTGATGTTAAATTTGTTGACACTTAGTGCTCTCAAATTTCAAAACTTTATTATGAAAAATAATAAAAAATTCTACAGTAAAATGAGATTTTAATGCACTTTTATGCTTACACCATCAATCCTTGCTCAGTCTTCTCAATGTTCAGTGACTGGTGAAGCATTTGAAAAGCTATCAGTTGGAAGTGTGAGCCTATTAAGGCAGATGACTCATGAGTGTCTTAATAATAGACAGGAAAAACAATTTCGGTGTATAGACTTTATGAACAGGGAGAAAATCCAGGCTAATACTTCTACCAATGTTATTATATAGGAATTATGGCTCATTAAAAATGGCTCAAATTAAGCCTTGAAACCAAGGAAAATCTCCTTTTCCCCAAGTAGTCAAAGAAAAACTACCTACATTGTTACTGAAGGCTGGGTACAATGGTAAGAATTTATGATAACATGGATGGATAATATTTGTCTTTCTTTGGTGTTGAAGACTGGAATGTATATGAGAGCAATCGATCACATATTTTGACCTACATACCTGGTACAGAGATGTTCTCTCTCCCCTTCTTTAAATGAGACTTCTTTCTTCCCACTGCAAGATTCTGACCCTAGACTTTAAGGAACTGATGAGAAAGGGAGAACGCAGCATTTCTGGAAATATTTTTCCAGATTCTTTTCAGTATCCAGGTAACCCTTTATAAAAATTCATAGGTTCAGATGTGTAGAGTTTCATAAATTTATTATGCTCTGCCCTTTTTCTTAGTGCTA
The DNA here is from genome assembly GCF_028769735.1 of Zonotrichia leucophrys gambelii. Classification (NCBI taxonomy): domain Eukaryota; kingdom Metazoa; phylum Chordata; class Aves; order Passeriformes; family Passerellidae; genus Zonotrichia; species Zonotrichia leucophrys. Next base: position 17,193,556 of record NC_088173.1, on the reverse strand, counting down.
ATAAAATCTTTCACTGTTTTCCAGTTAATCTCACCTAGCATTGTAAACACTGATAAATCATTAGCCATTCTTTTTTGTTTACTAGAATTTACAAACTGAAATTTACACTTGCAGATATATGCAAACGCTGTATATTTTCTACTGAGATATAAAAATCTTGAATTTATCTGTGCTTGAAAGATTTTAATGCAATCACTTCAGAGCTTTGATTTGCAGTATTACATAAAATATAACAGCCTTTTACAATGCAGTTGCAGCATCTGTCATATTTTATTGCTACTTGTGCTACAATAATTCAGAATGATTTAGGTTTATTCACTGTTCTCCTGAGTGATATTAGATGCAATTGAAATTAATATGATACTCTGTATTGTTTGTGAATCCATCACTGTGTTTTTAAATGACCATGATGAAACTCTTTATAAGCCTTTTGCTGCTTTTCACCAAACACAATAATCTTAATTAGAGTTTAATGGTAAACACCAATACTCTGTTGGGGTTCTGAGAGGATGTCTACTTTCAGTAGGTTAGGAGTACAAGAGATGAGATCCAGAAAAGTTTTTCAAGTCAAGTTTTGACTTGAAAAATTCCCCTGATGCTGTTGGCATCTATCAGTAAAATATCCTATGATTTTCTATAAATAACCAGAAATACTTAATTTCTGCTGAGATAAACAGCATGCTGTGGGCTTTCTGGAATTTTGTTTGTTATTTGAGGTTTTTTGGTTTTTAGTGATAGGAGTTTCCTCCACCTAAGTCTTTGTCCAGTGATTACAAACAACAGGGGATATAGGGAATTTGCTTTCATCCTGCCTTATCCTATTTATTGTGTCAACATTTATTTGGTACCAGTCAGTTAATTTAGAATGAGACAAGGGGAAGCAAGTATGACAGCAGTAAAGGAAACATTAGGTTTTCAGGTGCACATGAGGGAGCCAGGATTTCTAAATCATTTTCACCTTTTGACATTCTGGTTGCAGACACGGGTGACAGCTGGAAACTGGAATATTACTATTGTGGAATGTGGAGGAATCTTCTGACACTTCTCTACATCCCAACCTCATGACTTATTACTTATTGCATGAAATAAAGTTACTCTGAAAATTATAGATGTTTTGGATGTTGGGTGATGAAAGGAGAATATAAAAGGAAATTTCTGATGAACTTGCATTGGCAAAAGAAAACAAAAAAACAACAGAACACAATAATTTGTGTATGACATATGTGGATGTGTTTCTAGGTCTTTTTAAAAAAATCTGTGTTACCTCTCAGGACAGAAAAATATTTTAGAATACAAAGCTACCAACACAGTCTTCTAAAAATATATTTTTCAAAAGTGAGGAAATAAATAATAAGTGAACTTCATATTTCTAGCATCAGTTTACCTAAAGCATTTGCATCTGGTAGAGACTTGCATTATGAGTGATTGTGTTAGTTGTAAGAGTCTTTCAAGGCAAAACTGAAATTTAACAATGTAATGTGTTGTTTTTTATGGAATAATGCAGAAGTCTGACATTATACATCAAGAAAAGAATTCAAAACTGGTGTGTTTTCTGTTAGGTTAGTTAACTAACTCTGTATGTATTGAATATTAGTGTTGAAATAGTGAAACCAGAAAGAAATATAAAGCTTACAGACTGCCTGAGTTATATTCTGTTATTTTAGTAGCTAATAAGGGGAAAGAGAAGCAGATAAAAATTTGATTGACTTTATGCTAGGTTTTTATGCTGAAAACGTAGTTATTTGGAAAACGTGTGGCCTAATATAGTAACTGAAGGGCTTTTTTGTGCTACAAAGTCTGCTCTCATTTTTACATTCCTTTTTTTCAAGGCAGCTACAAATAGAAAACTCGATGGAATTTAGTTCTTAGTTAATGAAAACTACACTGCAACAAAACCAAAATATATTGTTTCTTTTGGCTTGTGAAGTTGTTTTCAGCATGAACACTTTGAGATTTCAAAATAACTTCCTTTTAATCTTGTTCTTGGGAGTAGTGTTAGAAAGAAATTGGGCCTAACTTCTTAGCATAAACTTAATAAAAAAGATGTCTCCAAGAAAAATCTTACAATGCAGAACAAATGTGCATTTAATATCTGTTGACAAGTATGCATGTGTGTATCATATCTAAAAATCAATATATATGTGAAACAGGAGAGGGAAAGGAATCTAGATGGGTAAAGGGGCGGATTTTTGGTCTTGCCAATCCTGTTACCTGGCAAGAACTCCTTGTAAACTTTTCTGAAATTTCTTCTCACTGACAGTTGGGAACTTGCACAGCCGATGGTGTGCATTGTCTCTGGTGTAGGTTTATGGTGTTTCTTTTTGCCATGTGTTTTCTCAATCCACCTTTTCTGCTATGGAGCGTACCGTTTTGTACTTATACACTGTGAGAGGGATTATTTTGGGAAATGACTACATGTGACAGCAATATGAGGAACCTGAAATAACACTTATGAGAGGTTCTGCATCCTGGCAGCTTGTGAAGGAAGATGCAGTATTAAGGGCTGGGTGCTCCAATGCCTGCAGACAGTGCGACAGAGTTAGAGGTTTGTACCTTTACTCACAGGTAATACTAAATCCCAAAATTTGACTCTAGCTTAACTGAGTTCCCTGGATTTTTGTTGTTGCTGTTGTTATTTTCAAATATATGTGCACTTGGAAACTTGATGTGATTTCCAGTTACTTGAGCTCAGAATCTTTTGAACTGAGTATGAGATCACCAGGTTAGTGTCAGTGTGCACTAGCTAAGATTCTTCTAGAAGGCTTTGAAAGATCTGACATTTTAAGATTAATGTTTCCATTCTCCTATTTCTGTGAAGATTTTTTTTTTCTCCAGACCTTCTTGGATAACAATCTTCAGGTCTATCCGTTTATAAATGAAAGAATGTCTTAAATATTTTTTTAACCCTCCATCTTTTACTTTACATGCCTGTGCTGAATTGATAGCAGAACTGAAGAAATAGCTGCATAGACTTCAGAAAGACATTATGAACTTTACAACTATACATATGGTTTGACTGTTCAAGAAAAGTTTGCTTCCTTCCCCATCTTGGGCTTTTATCTTGCTCACTCTGGGCCTTCAGTTGCCTCACTTCAGGTATGATATTCTCTGGATGGTCACACTTGTCTTTGTTTTTCCTTCCCAAAGGTTTGAATCTTCAGTTGGCATAGTCTCTCTCAGTAAAACATGAGACAAAATAGTCTGAAGTATAAGTAAAAGCAAAGTAAAAGTTTAAAGACTTCAGTTATACATGCGATACAATGAAAATCCATGATCTGTATTAAAAATATATATGATCAGTATTCTTTGTCTTTTGGATGTTTTACTTCTAAACCTACCTTTTGTTTCATAAATCCTGTCTACAAAAATCCTAAATGAAAATTAAAGAATCATTTAAAGGTAAATTATGCTCCCTTCCTAGTCTAATTTATTTTTGTGCTTTTGAAGGCAAAGGAGCTGTAGATTTTGTGCAAGCAACACTGCCTTGCCCTATCTGGAACATGCCTGGAGCAAAGATGGCCCAGCATTCCTTGCCTTGCTGTTAGCTAATCTGGCTGTGAGTACATCTGTGTCTGGGTCCCACAGTGCAAAGCTAAAAGAAAAGTCCTTTTTTCCTTGTCTCTCTGAAATATTTAAGAACATAAATTCTGATGAATTTTGTTGACACAGATATTATTGACAGATACTATCATACTATGTTGTATTTGTAACAGGTCCTTAAATCCTATAATGCACTTGTAAATAGGTTTTCTTCAATATACTTTGAGACATTTTGAACAAAAATGAAATATTCTAGAAAATGGACAAGCATTCTATCACATTATATTCTAACAAGAAAAAACCCTATGCTGGTATGACTGTTTACAAAGATGTGAAATTAACGAATGGTTTTTTGTTTTCTGCAACACCTTGATAATAAGGCACTGACATACCAACATAAATGTAAAGTGTGATCAGAATTATTGAGTATATAAGGGAGTATACCCCATTAAACATCCATCTATCTCATAAAGCCAAACTGCTGGCTGTTGTACTCTTAAAGATGAGTTTCAATCCAAGCTCACTCAAATATGCAGATTTGTCAAAGGCAAATGCTGTCTTTGTTTAGTTGCAACATCAGACAGATGCAGATAGATCTCTTCCTCTTTGTCTCCCAAATAATTTCGTTTTTTCTTATTTCATAACTTTTTTTTTCAGTGTCTGTGTTTTAGTTAAAAAAATTCTGAAAGAGAACGTTTGAATATAAAAATTCCCATTGATACCACACTTGCATAAAATGAGAGTTTGCCTAAGGTGTTTCTCTTTCACTGTCAGTAACAGGATAAATACTTCAAAACCTTTAATGCCTAGTGTAATCTTACGTTTTACAAAGTAAATGTGCAATTATTCTTAATTCCTGGGGTATTCAGACATGAATTTTCATGCCACCAAATTGGAGACAAATATTGTTATAGTGCAAGTGAGAGTGGTTTTGTCCTCTTTTTGCACATTGCTTTAGTGGAAGTGCCACACTTCCTTTTGCTAGTTCACATTTCTGCCTTAGCCATTAGTGTTGAAAAATCATATTCTATGGGGAAAGATAACTAATTTAAACTAATTTACGTCCCAGGTTGTTTAGGTACAGTTGTCTACATCTGAAAATGCAAACCTGAATAGCCATGACATGATTTTTTAATTTTTAAATATTTTTTAAACAAACAAACAAAAAAAAAGGAGTGATGTACATATTCCAGAAATCAAAATATTGTCTGATTCAGTGGAAATAAATTTTCTCTAATTCTGGAACACTTCCTAGTGGAAAAAACTGTGACTTTTTTGGTGGCATTTCTACTTTTAAAATAAATTAGTGTTCCAGTTGGAACAGCTGCTTCAATGCACTTCAAATGATTTTTGTTTTTTGTAAGTACTTTAGAAGTGAATTAATATTGCTAGGTAAATTTAAATATTTTATTATGGCCTTTGACAACCTATTTATTTATACCTCAGAATTCCTATGGGTTTCAACTGACCTGCATTCAAATAGTCTTAAATTTGACCCATGTTATATGCAAATAAAGATGACTTGAGCAGGATGATAGCTGTTACCCTAGCCTCCATGTCCAGTATCTTAACATTTTTGTCCACAAAATAATTGCCTTCCAACATTGGTGGGGGTGACCATTTGGCCTATGATAAATTGTGATATTTGAATTTTAGGTGTAAGCAGTGTAATGTATTTAATGAATTTTTTGGCCCTGCTTTGGGTAAGTGAAGGTCTCTGCGAGTAATAGCATATATTCTATGTGGAAGTCCGATGCTTGCATGTCCTCATCTCTATTACTTGCTTATTTTAAGATTAAGTACTCGAGCTGGAAGAGATTCCCGCCTTCCACCAGTGGGCCCTGGTGAATTTTTGTTGCTTTGATTTTTTGTGGTACTTTCCAGGGTTCTTGGACAGGAAACCATTGGGCTGCTTATAATGGAAATGTGTCTGTTTAATCAAAAGTTTATTAAAATCAAATTTTCTTGTTTCAGAAAGCTAATATTTTCGAGAATTCTTGAGCAAGAACTTTCCAGGTGATTTCCACTCTGATATTTAAATTAATGGACATTGCCAAAACAAAAATTCAGTTTATGTAAATAACAAGATTATATGCTACAAGACACAACATAAGTTTTATTTCTTTTATTAAAGAAACAGTCACAAATGAAGAGACTGCACTGAAATACACACAACTCAAATTGATTCTCCTGAAGAATAGGAGTTTTAGACATTGATCTGATCTGTAAACCAAATTAAGAGTAGAAAAATTTATGGAAAATCTTAAAAAAAAAGAAATTCTCTATGTCTGTCAATGATTTGGTTGTATTACTAGCATTGTTGGCTTGGAGTGAAAATTGCTGATATTTCTATGGGAATGATATAATTCCATATTTTCTGAGAAATTTTAATTTATTTAATGTATGTAGAAAGTCTCATTTCGGAGCTGTACATGGATTAAAAAGTCTGGAATGGAGAATCTCTTACAGCAGTACAAAATTACTCAAGTACATGTTAGAGTCACGATGACTACTTGCATTATTTTCACTGATAATGTATTTCTCAGGGGCTGGAGGGTAAGAGAGACAAAGACACAAATATTCTTTTGTTTTCTATGTCTTGATTTTTTTTTTTAAGGTAATTGCCTGTGTTTTAGCATCTTCCACTGAATGTTTTAAGTTTTGGAAAGCAGTAAGAGTTCAAGATTGGACAGTCCTTTTCCATGACATATCTCCTTTAACTAAAATCACAGTCATGAAACTTAGTGTGACAAAAAGACTGTGCCCCATTTCTGGAACTGTTAAAGGCCAGTTTGGATAATACTTTGAGCATGGATGATGCCTCTGTCCCTGGCAGGAGTGTTGGAACTAGATGATCTTTAAGGTCCTTCCCAAGAAAAATCATTCTATGAATCTATAATTAGATGTTGAATCTAAACCCAATAAAAAACTCAAGCCCTGTACCAGAATTTTAAAGGAATTCTTTCTTTCCCCCAGAACTGTATCATATGAAGATCAAAATGATGACCAGGTTTTTGTGTTAAACTCAGTTGCAGGTGTTATGTTTTCAGGATGCCTTCAAACACTTGGCTCTTGGGTGTAAGTTTCAATGGCCTACAATTTTAAATCTTTGTATTTAATAAATCAAATTTGTCAGTTTTATAAGGAATTGTCATAATTATCATGCTGTCAGGCCTTCCAAGATTCATCTTTTCCAATTTTGTTTGTTTGTTTTGTCTGGGATTCTGCTCTAGCTTTCAGTATACCATAGCCTTCCAGTAAATTCTTTAAAATTGGAAAACTGTGAAGAGAGAATGAAGTTCTAGGCTGTGACATTTTGAGCCACCTGTGGGAAAGAGTTCCCCTAGGCTCTAAACCTTTTCAGTTTTGAATTGTGACCTCCACCCCTGGTTCAGTAGTGCACAAGACAGTCTTCCCCTCTTATATTTGTTCAAGAAAGGAAAAATAAATTTATAATTGTGTTCTCTTTCAAGAAAACTAAAGAACATTTAAAAAATATTTTTTCCAGCTGTATTGAAAGTGTAGAGAAGAGTTCTTTCATCTATGATCCAAATGGTGTTTTCGCTGTCAAGAATGAGACAAATTGAATTTTATCCCTTAACATCTCAGAATGCTCTGAGAAAGAAATTAGTTGCTTTCATACAGGACAAAAAGAAGGAAAATGTTGCTGGCCTGAATGCTATGGGGAGCTTCAGAATGTGAAGGTAGCTCCAGAAGGGCATTTGTGAGAGAATTATTTAGGTCTGCATCTTGTCAGAACCGGAACAAATGCAGAGCAGTGTGATCCTGACAAGTTGGTGGGGTAACATCACCTGGTAAAAAAAGACAAAGACCTTTAGGATTTGCATGAGCACTCAGAGCCTCAGTGGGACAGTGAAAGGACTCCTGCTCTGCTGACCAGGAAAGTCATGAACATTGCAAAGGTTTGAGAGAGGAGTCTGGGCTCTCTAGGCTGTTTCAGAACTCAAGTAATTCACTATCCATGGTATTGTGCTGCACACACAGGCCATGCTTTCATTCCTCCTGTGTTTATTGCATTCAGGGCTGATTGCAAAATGTTACTTTTGTTTTTCCAATGCAAGTAGCTGTGTCTTCCTAAAGTCAACACACCTGTGAGAAATGGAGAGGGTCCTCTATATTTTGGCACCCGAGAGAAATAATCTCTGTTTATGCTCTTCCATTTGGTAGCAATCCTACATAACAAATTTTCCATAAAGTTTTAATTCAGGAAGACTTTTGTTTTTACTCAGGATTTACTGAGATTTACCCTCTCTAAAGAACTTACTATTTGTACACCTTTCTTCCCTCTGCCTTCCTGTCTCCTTCCACCTCAAACCAAATATTTTTAGCCCTTTACTTGGATTTTCCACACACTATTTCTCCTAGACTGCAGCAACTCCTGGGCTTTTGAAAGAAATTAGCTCACAGCTCTTGTTCATATGATCTGGTTGCAAAGATGTATTGCTCTGAAGTGTTATACATTTATCTTCCTATTACTGGGAGATAATACATTTGTATCACCTTAGGCTAGTATAGTCCTTCTCAACAGCATTTCAAGTGGAAATAATGCCTTAAAATAGGTGGATGGGATAAAAAGAGCATTTTCTATCATGTGACAGCAGCTATTAAAAGAACATGCTGTTACCTAACACATATACCACTGAATCTTTTGATGAAATATACCAGCCAAGCACCAACAAGATACTGCTCTGACAATCCCACAAAGACTTTGGTCAAGGTGACATGACCGTGACATTAATAGTCCTAATTTGATATCTGATAATGAGATCTCTCACTTGTGTTCAGAAGAGGTCAGATTAAAGCTCTGTCTCATATAGGTTTCCTTTACAAAGTAGGAACTGCTAATTTTTACTGCCCATTACAATGAAATGTTTAAGATTTTAGGTGTTAGCAAAGGAACTTCTATTAGAGTATCAGTAGAAGGAATTCAATTTGGTTTCTGGTTTAATACTCTGGAAATGAAATTCAAAAGAAGAGCTTTTTTGCATCATGGTTAGGACCACTGGCAAGGGGTTAAATGAAAAGGCTAATGATGGATTGTAGATACAAACAGAACAACCACAGTCTAACAAGTAGTCAAGGCAAGCTCAAGAGTGCTTTGAATCATGTGTTTGCAATTATAGTGTATGGATGAACGACACCTTACAGGCACAAAAGTCCAATATATATTACAGTGTTTGAAGGAAAGAATCCCTTTTTTCCCCCTGGAATTCCTGATGCATAGGGCCCCATTCCCGGACAGGTATGTGACTTGGGTGGGAATGGGGTTATGCAGTGAGTTTTTGTATGGTGCAAAATCGGTAAGACTGCAGTTTACAAAGAAATTGAGATTTTATATGGTGCCTTGCTGGTGCCTTGCTGGTCAATTTTCAGATAGTTGCCACCTCCTATCTGGGTAGATTAGATTTTGATGTTTGTTTTTTTTTTTTTCTAATCAGGTACAAAAATGGTCTCTTATATTTGGGCAAAGATTAAAATCATAGCTTTAGTTATACTGGTGTTTAAAGTTGAAGAGGTTTGTGGTAAAGTGTTAAAATGTTTGTAATTTGTCACTAGGGGAAGAAAATAGCTTTGACAGATAAAAGCTGTGGCATTCAGTTTGGCGGCAAGGAAGTTGTGTTTTGTTTCGTTTTTTTAATGAAAATTTACCATCTGTAAGCATGCTTACCATCATACTAAAAAGATTGATCCCCTAATCAAAATAAGTGTGTAGTGCACCTAGCAATACTAATCAGTTTACCCTTTCTTAAAAACCTGCAAAAGAATGCTGTTAATGATTGGTTTTTTCACTGTTGTATATCTCCTTTATGTAGCACATAAATCCATAGTATTTATTTTTAAAGGGTTATTAGCAGAAGAGCTGGTATCATTAGAATGACTTTTTTTACAATTTTTTTTTTTTTTACATAAAAATGTGCTCGGCAATTCTGCAGAATCCAATTGCTGCTAGATTAAATGAAATCTAGCAACACTTATTTTCCTTGGTAAGCATTGCTTTTCAGTGTTGTCACAGGAACTTTGGTTTTCTTTCACACTTAGCTACTTTGTATTGTCCTACTGATAAAGCTTCATAAAAAATTCTTGAAACTAAGAAGATAAAAAGTCCAATTTATTGCTTCAATTGTTAATTTCACAGTTCAGTGATTATTCCAAAACATACACTGGTTGACTGAGCTACAGCTGTGGCCAAATATTGATTTTTTTGGGGGAGGTTTTATTGGGTTTTTTCATGAAAAAATTACATCACCTAATTCTCTATGATTTTTTCTTTATAATTAATAAAGCAGTAAGATTTTCTCCTCTGTCAGAAAGATAACATGAAACTTTGAGTAAAAGTATTTTTAATGTTACTAAGGAGACAGTGAAAGCAATTTTCCTTTTATAAAATATCTACATTTAGTCCCTGATTAAAATAAGCTAGGATGTCAAAATTTTTATCCATATTTCCATTTAACTAAATGGAGATATTAAGTTGAAAGATATTGTTGTTGTTTTTAGATGCAACAGGTTGTTGCTGCTCTCTTGAGCCTCCATTTACTGCCGTGATTGAACAAAGCCTGTGGGCAGCTCCCTGTCTTTTAAACACAACACAGAATATTTCTGGCCTCAGCAGGAGTTATACAATGTGGACATTCTGCCTAATGTGTAGTGCTAGCATTCCAGCAGGTCAAGGGAGGTGATCCTGCCTTCCTCTCAGCTCTGATGAGGACAAATCTGGAGTGCTGTGTCCTCTTCTGGGCTGCTCAGTACAGGAGGGACAAGGAGAACCTGGAGAGGGTCCAGTGGAGGGCAACAAAGATGATTAAGGAACAGAAGCATCTCTCTCACAAGGAAAGGCTGAGGGAGCTGGGCCTGTTCGGCCTTGAGAAGGGACAACTGAAGGGGACCTCATCAGTGTCTGTCAGTATCTGAAGGGACAGTGCCAGAGGATGGGGCCAGGCTCTGCTCAGTGGTGCTGGGCAATGGGACAAGAGGCAATGGGCAGAAAATGATACACAGAAGTTCCATCTGAACCCGAGGAAGAACTTCTTTGCTGTGAAGATGATCGAGTGCACACGAAAAAATCTCTCCAGAGAGGTTGTGGAGTCTCCCCCAGTGGGGATATTCTAGAACATCTGGATGCAATCCTGTGCCATGTGCACTAGAATGACCTTGATTTTGAGCAGGGAAGTAGGATCAGATGACCCACTGTCGTCCCTTCCAACTATATCCATTCTGTGATTTGGCCCAAATTCTGTGAGAAGATAGGATATTTTTTGATTCAACAGTTTATAAAATATAGCAATGCCATTTAGAATCTATTTTCATAAGCATCAATGCTATTTAAAAAAGAAAAAATGAACCCCTCTCTGATGTCCAATCTCTGATCTTGCTTTTGGCAAAGTCAGGTTACTTCACCAAATAAACCTCCCTCTATTTGACAAGTCAAGTCAACAATGACAACTGGACTTATTTGGTTAAATACTCTATAGTTCAGTTTTAGACAAAATGACTTGGGGGACTTTCCAGAATTTGACTTTGCCCCTCTGGTATCACAAAAGATCTCCAACTGAGGAACTGCAAATGCTGTGTATACAAAAGCACATCCTGGAAAGAAGTTGGCTCTTCACTTCATTTGCCACACATTAGATGTAAGCTGTCTCTTAAGGAGAATTATTTTTACAGATCCAAGTTCCAAAATAAATCATCTGTATTTCTTCACCTTGCTTGGAAAATGAAAGTTAATTTGTGCCATCTGCTCTCTATATTATTTCATTAGGGTGACAAAAGATTTTGCATTATGTCTTAAGTAGTTATTTGAACTCATAAAAAAATGAAATCTTCAAAATAAATTATCAGATGTTAAGAAAAACAAGAGACTTATTTTCTATTATTTAAAAATATTTATTATAAAAATTGGAAGATAAATTTTATTTTAAAAAGCAAATCTGATGTGTAAAATTTTTTTATTTTTGTGAAGTCCAGTTTGGGGAGATATACAAATATTTATTCTCACTGTTTTTAAATAATTTGAATTTTCCACTAAATCAGGAGGATATTTGTTAGAGGAATAACATTTTCCAGTTAAATTGTGTTGTTTTTGTTCTGTAACTGAGATGTCAAAACCTTCTAAAGAAATATGTTAATAGAATTTTAAGAGTATTGCTGTAAAAATCCAACTCCACTTGAGAGTTGGGAAACAACATTTCAAATTCTCAAATGAAAAGAATATATTAATTAGATGAGAGTTGATATTTTTTAAAATTATGTAAGATACCTAATGTAAGTTATTAGCACTCGCTATCATTCTAGGTTAGCTGCATAAACTTTTACAAAAACATATTCTGTTGATTTTAGGCTGTCTTATGTAAAGACAGAACTCATATTTTTACTAATAGCAATGGTAAGAAATGGAAGATACTTTAAAACAATCTTAAGAAGGGTCATGGTCCTCCTGAAAGGAGGTTGTAGTCAGGCGGGGATCAGTCTCTTCTCCCAGGCAACCAGCGGCAGGAGAAGAGGACTCATCCTTAAGCTGAGCCAGGGGAACTTCAGGCTGGGCATCAGAAAAAAATTCTTCACAGAAAGAGTGATTAGATATTGGAATGGGCTGTCCAGGAAGGAGGTGGATTCTGCTATCCTGGAGGTACTTAAAAAAGACTGGGTGTGGCACTCTGCCATGCTTTAATTGATAAGGGGGTGTTAGGTCTTGAAGATAGTTTGGACTTGATCTCAAAAGCCTTTTCCAATCTGCTTAATTCAGTGATCTGCTTAATTCAGTGATTCAGTGATTCAATAGATTCTGTCTCTATTACATTCTTTGCAAAAATTACTGTATTAGTAAGCTCTTTTCATTCTTGTTCATTCTTAGGTATGATCAAAAAAATAACTGAGTATTAGGCCAGCTAAAAGACCATGAGAATCATAATAAAGGCCAAAGGAAAAAAATCCCAACCCCCAATGTCATCTAAATTAACACAACACCAGTGTCCAGAGTATAAATGTTACAATGAAGAACAGACTATCTGAAATATTATAAGAATAATTTCTTGTAGTATCAGAGAGACTGTTCTTCTTGTTTTCGATTTTTCCTTCATCATCTGAGATAACACAATTCTGTATTCAGAATAACTTTCTATAGGAAAAAAATAATTTCCTTTCCAGTAACTCAAGTTCTCTGTGAGTTCTCAGGCTTAAAACAATTCTATTGTTTACTTGGCAGTTTTTATCTTTCCCAATTTATTTTTTTACATGCTAATAGACTGCAAGTGGTTGAGATGATACAGAGGGCTTAATGAGCCTTCCTTTCTTATGGAAGAAGATATTTATAGGAGAGATTTATAATTAACTGATAGTAAATAAGGAACTGAACAGGGGTTGCTCTTAACTACTGCTTTCTCTGAAGCTAACGAGTGAACATAATGTTCATTATTATTTCTGAGGACTTCAGTTCATTTCAGGTGATTTCAGTGGATATCAGGAAATGCATAAAGTAAAATTAATGCTGCTGGTTTGTTTTTTGACATGAAGGAATTTTTCTTCAGGAACAAAATGTACTGAAGGTGGCAAGTGGATTCAAGGTAGCAATAGAAACAAAAATCTCTTAGCATTTATTTTCATTCCTTACCCCTTGGGTGAAAAAGCCTTCCTAGTGTAAAGATGCCCTTTTTTTTTTAATATATTCAAAAATTAGATGCTGTATGTGCAGAGTCACTCTGCGGCAGTGGAACAGCTGCTTTGCCCTTGCCAGGGAGCCCCAGCACAGTGATGACAACTCCTGTTTTACAGGTTAGAGTTTCATAGAAATTCAGGTAGTAGATAAAACATTCAGGTTTTCTTTCCACAGATAATTTTCTCAAATGAAGTAATTCAATAAAATAAATATTCTATTTCAAAAATGGAATAATTTAAGTAGCTAAAAGGGAACACTTATTTTGCTATTTAGAATTTTGCAACTGGGAATTGAATTGGGAATCTTCAGTCAAGTAGTAATATAGAAACTGCTTTAGGCAAATATTAAATTTCTATGATGTTACACATAAATTGTAAAAATTCTGTATCCCTCATGCTCAGATATATGGACTATAACCTTGGAGAAGCACAAATCTTGTACTAATGTTACTGACCAATGTGAGTAACTTGATCCAGATTGGGTTGAGTAGGCTTTATAAATCCCTAAAAGAGTTCCTTTTCAGTTACTCTAGCTAGTAATTATGTGAATATCACTGAACATGTTTATCAAATTTGTTCAATGCTAAAACCACAGCAGCTGCCAAACTCTTAAAGGGACTTTGTTGATGTGTAAAAATAAAAAGTAGTAAACTGACTCTACACAGAAATTTCCTAAGTTCAAAAGTGTGTCAATATGTTGAAAATTAACAGTAGGATCTAAACCATTTTACTCTTCAAATTAACATTTTATTAAGTAATGAGGAGCCAAAATAGGGTCAAAAAACCATGCTGTAATGCTAATTTGCTATTTTCTTTCATATTTATACATTATACTAATGTTCTATTTAGAGGAGATAAACCAAAGAGGAGTGCTGTACGTGTAAATTGCAAGATTTGAATTTCCTTTTACTCTAAAGAGAGAAGAAAAAATAATTGGAGAGTGGAAACTTAAAATATCTTAAGACAACTAGATGACTTTTGATAATCTGTGTTTCTTTCAGAAACACAGATCTCTGAATCAAGGGAGCAAATTTATTTTTTGTCTGTAACCTCACATTTCCTCATTGTGGGTGTAGGTGATCCTTCTGCCTTTCAAGGTAACGTGATTTGATTGTGCTATTTCTCTTCTTCTCACTTTCTGGCCTATAAACAGGTCACTTGATTAGACTCTCGCTTGGTGTGCCTCGGGTGGTTTTTGATCAAATTTTCTTATAGGGAGGAAACAAATAATAATGGTGCAATGTGTGTGAAGAGAAAAATGAGAATGACCAAAGGAAAAAATAGCATTTATGATTCCTTGAGACTAAAAGGAGCTACATTTGGAGAAAAATGCAAGAGAGGTTAAACACTGCTGGGATAAGACTTTAGTTCACTACTTTTGAAGCTTGGCAGTTGTCATTGGGCAATGCCTATACCAAGTAATTGCTTGCAATGCTATGGATCTGAAAGGGACCACAATTAGAATATAACTTAACAATAACTTTCATAAAGTTAGGACAATAATTTATTTTATAGCTTAAATCTTGGAGCTTTTTTTTTTTTAGAAAGATTATTTTAGTACTCTATAAATGATTTTCATCTGGCAAAGAATGTAAACGTGAATATCACTGATTAAGGTATGTCTGAAGCCATTCTCTAAAAAACAGGTGAGAAGTTGATTTATAAAAACAGACTAGATAACCATAGCAGGAGGAGGCAGTAGCCTGAAAACCAGAGCACTTTTGAGAGATGCTCATAGAAGTTCCATGCTCCTTATGCCAAGCCAGAATCTTAAAACCAATCTCCTTGTGTCAGGCTAGTACTGTAGCCACCTGTCCTGTGGCATTTTTGATGTAAGGATCATATAGAGTTGCTAAAAAAAAAGAAAAATTATGCCAGGCTGACTTTTTTGCCATCTTTTTGAGGGGGAGTGGGTCTTGATAAAGACCCTTTTTGCCAAACACCCTAAAAAATCCCTTGAAAACTCTTAGATTTTATATAGGAGCAATCATTTCAATATGTTTTAAGAAAATGTGCTATTTGAATTAATTTTATTTGAGAAAAAGAAGTCAGCCAAATATTAACAGCAGCAGCTGACTATGAACCCATGTTAAGATCTGATAAGTGAAAGATGTTTCCATCTAAATTAAAGTGCAAACAAGACTGCATGCCAAATTCAATAATGAGGACTTTATTAAATAATTAATTTGAAGTAGAGAGACAGAAAGAAATAGAAAAGAGAGAGAAATCAAGTGCAAAATAGTTAACATCCATGGATCCTGTAGCATCCTTTGTGGTCCTTATTTACCCTGGTCTTCTGAATACTGGAGAGCCCGATGTTGTTCAAAAGTTTTCACTATTTATACATTTCAGCAAAACTGGGAATTAATATTAATTGGTTGCACAGCTCTCTAATACTAATTAGTCTGCATGCTCTGTCTTTTGGAGTCAGTGGATTTATTGGGTTGGTGGGCTGTGAATTGGTGTCAGCGATCTCACTCTGCTGGAGTTATCTTTACTGTATATTTCTTTTGGGTTCCAGACACATAGGACAAATGGTTTTCACTTAATCTGCTATGGGAATCACTTGTTTGTCATCCATCTGTAATATGCTTTGGCAGTTAAAATGATTTGCTATTTATAAATACTAAATTAAATGCAAACAAATTTATCTCACTCTTGCTTATGACTAATTTTTCACAATTAGTTATTGTGTTTCTTTACCATGCACACAAATGCTATTGTTTCAAAAACTCTGTTGGAAAATGTAATTATCATCTTGGGTACAGAAAAATGTTTACCCATTAATCTTGTTGCATTAGAATAAGTAAAGCCTTATGTCTTTACTTGTTTTTTATGTTTTTTATTTCTGTCTTTGCTGTTGGTTGTTCTGAACAGGTTTGTTAGAATAGCCTTCCTCCCCTCCTCAAAAATCAGAGTTTAACCTATCTTGAATCTTCAGCTTTCCTCCTGGGCTCAAAATTGAGAAATATATAATTTATCACGCTAAATGTCCTTTCTGGTCTGGTATGAGTCATGAGGAATTCAACAGTTGTCTTTGCCCTGTTAGGGCACATGAGTAATCTGGCCAGGAATAGCACAGGGCTGTGGACACAAAGACTGGATTGCTTCAGAGGCATGTGGGACTACATTTGGCAGGTAAAATAGGGGGAGCATCCTATGGGGAGCTGTGGATGTGTTCATGATATGAAAAAGACTATTTTTACCTGGTCTGTGAGATAAATTTGGCCAGTTCAAATTTTGCCCCTCAGTAGTTGATTTGGCCTTTTCCCTGTCATGTCATGAAAAATGCACCAACTTGCAAACAGTACTGAATAGCCAGTAATTTTGCCTTTGAGGATAGGTATAATTGTGCACTTCAAGTTGTACTAAAAACATCTAATGACCTGAAATAATGACAACTCTTAACAAAAATTAAAATTTACTCAGTGTATTCATTTTAAAAAAATCCAATTTATTTATGGCAGCTCCTCATACAGTGAGAACTGATTAATCCTATTGAAATACTTTATACTAAAAGGAAAATAAAAAAAGTGTGGGTCTGCATAGCAAATCAGTTCCTCCAATTACTTGGAAAACATGTTGTGATATTTGAGACAAGCCACAGGTAGTGGAGTTTCTGTAAACCTTGTGAAGTGGGAGGTAATTGCAGGGTTTGGTCACGCGGGCACATCCTGCTGTTGCTAGGTTATTGCAGCATGAGAATGGATGCTGTGTCTGCTGATTGCACCAGGGAACAAAATGTTTTCATGTCACATCAGATATGCTGAGACCATGACCTCATCCAACAGAGTCTTATTAGCAGTGATGAGCATGATTTAGGTCTGTTCACCCAACAACTCCTCTGAAATATTCTGTCGCTGCCTAGCATTGTAATGATGAGCCCAGTATTAGTGACAAAGCCTTATATATATCCTGTACAAAGGCAGGCGACATCTTATAAAGGGAAACAGAACACTAAGATGAGCTGCACTGTAAACTTTAAATATTTTGCTAGGATTGTCTCCACTTTTCCAACTATTTTTTATGTGCCACTACAGAAATTTACAATTTCCAGTCACAACAGCCATTACTTATTTTGAAATGTCTCTTCAGTTTTCGTCTAAGAAACAGGTGCAAGTGGAATGGGCAAATCAGTGTTAGAAGAGAAACAGAGAGATCTCTGAAACGAGTTCAGTGTTGTCATCTGAATTGTAGTCACCACCGCAGTTCTACAGTTTTATGCTCTTACTTGTGTGGTGACACATTGGTAACTCATCTCAAAACTATAGACAAATATACTGCTCCGAGGCAGTGAGTTCAGTGGGACCTTGCCCATGAGCATAGACTGTCCAGCAGTGCCTGTCTCAGGGCCAGCTTCCTATATATTCCTATAATTACTGTACTTTTTTAAAAAAAGTACTGTAATTATTTGTGTCCAGTATTTCACATCAGAAATAAGTTCAGTAAAAAAAGGAAAGTTCTTAATAAGCCATTGTGTTCCAGTGACAAACACCAAGCCTAAAGAGGTAAATAAATTTATTTATTTATTTATTTATTACTTAGCAGATTTATTTCCACCAAACAAGTATCCTTACTTTGGGGGATTGGCTAGGAAAATTGAATTGCTGTACTTAATTACACTTGGTTTCTTAGAATTCCTTCCACATGCCTGTTGTTGCTCCAAATGTCTATGTGATCTTGAAAATTTCCCTTCTTCACCCTGAAAAAATATAGATGGGAAGAATTAATATAAGTAGTGGGCATAAGAATTAATTTTCATTAACATTAACCATCAAAAAACTTTAAGCATTTTATCAAAGCTTGTGTTTTAGACAGTAATGGTGGAAAAGACAAGCACCTTCATAAGGCAAACTTCCCATAAAGAGCATTAGGCTGTGAAATATTGAACTGAGGATTTTCAGTATTTTTCCACTATTTGCCTAACTTACACTAGGTGCTCCATTTCTAAATAATTAAATTTGGATGAGATGGATGCAGTGCAAAAAGTTCAGTTACAGCACACACTTAACAGGATTTTCTGCTCAGTTAAGGGGATTCAAATGAACTAGGTGTCCTCCAGCACAGAAGAGCACAGTTGAAAGCAGTTCATAAGCAGGGAAAGACTTACAGAGGTTCCTGGTCACAATATAAAAACTTTGTTATACAATTATTTTACCATAAGATTGGAAGGCTGATGCTGAGTTTCGGACATAAAAAGCAGGTGGGGGTGACAAGATAGTTGTGTGTGCCTTGCAGAGCATGTATTGACCAAGTTTTCATACACAACCACTTGAAAATCTTCTGAAATGTCCCCTATGAAGTACAATCAGACACAGGACCTTGCACTGGAGACACATTGTGACTTGATTTGATTTGACATTTTCTGAGTCTGGGCTATGATTTTGACACTCTGTGACATAAATGTGTTTTTATTCAATATGACCTTTCATGTTAGTTTTTTCTTTTTGGGCACCAACCTGTTTTTGGCTGCAAATATGTCCAAAGGGATGGTATGGCCTCTGTACCGTTCACTGTAGTGAAAACCATGGCTATTCAGTTCAGGAGGTACCACCTGAAACATAACTAACATGAACTGTCTAAATTAGGAGACACAACAGGACATATAAGTTCCCAGGCCTACACATGTGAGGACAGGACCTACCTTGAGTCTTTTTTTGGAGTATAACTCAGACCAGTGCCAGCCAGCTGAAGTCTCACTCCAACATCATCGCTGCTCTGTCTTCTTTTCCACACTTTGATTAATGCTTTCTGCTTCCAAAATTTATTGTAGATGGAGCCATGTTGTTTTTGTCTTCTGTCCTTGCTAGAAGATTGTGAAGTAGTAGATAATAAATTATGTGTACATCTTGAACCTGGTGAAAATATGCAAAATTGAGACCACAACTTGACCTCTTAATGGTCAATGTCACAGAGAATAATTATGGGGACAAGTCTGCACCAGAGAGATACCTCCATATTTTTTTGTGATCTGCATTCCTTCTAGGTCTTAAATTATTGACATAACTACACAGAAATGAAACCATCTATAGTTCCATTGAATTAGTCATTAGATTATAATAGCAATTCCTAATAATTTTTTGAGTGTTCTATATCTTCCTACAGATTGATATTTATTTTATCTGTGTAAGATAATTTAATTCATTTTTCTTGAATTTCAGTGAATATTGCAGCCTTGTGAAACCTATTAAGAAGTCTAATAAAGCTGACTAAATTTCATGTAATCCCACTGCTATCCTTTTGTCAATAAACTGACTTTACTTTATAAGTTGCTAAAGTGTTTTCACTTCTGCCTTTATTTATAGTTCCAGACTTCATAATGAAAGAATGCATTTTTAGTAACAGTAGGTGGAAATCTGTAAAAAGGATTAAATTATTTTTAATGGTGTCTAACTCCTGTAAGTGGATATTGGGGGCCTCTGGACCACACATTTCACTGTTTACTTTTTATTAAAAAAAATAGAAAAAAAGGAAAAAAAGGAAAAGACTATTCTCTTGAACCAAACAGATCACTAGACCACTTATATATCTTAAATTCATACTACTTTTAAATAATAAAACAAAATTTATTATTAGTTTCTGAAACTTGAATACCCTATGAATCAGGAAAATGCCAAAGTGTATGTTTTTAATTTTATCAGTCTAGAAAAGAGATAATTATAGGTATTGATAGATGTTGACACAAAAAATAGTGATGGTAGTGGGGGAGAGAGCTCTTTCCAAATAAGGATAATTTTCTGTGGAGGTCAGGGAAGAAAGGAAGCGTGGCATGGGAGTTCTTGATTTTGAAATTACCATTGGGAGGCCAATCATGGTCTCGTGTTCACAGTGCCAATCTGAACAACTAGATAAGATATCCCACTGTGAGTCCCCACTCAAACTGAAGGAAAGTAAATTTTACTGTTGATAAAGATATGACTCATAGCACTCTGAGGGGTATGTGCAAGCACAAACAGTTGAAAAAAAATACATTATTCTGCAGATGGAATAACAAGCTTTAATGTGCTTTGTAGAGCTTCTAAGCCAGTAACACATAAGCCAGCTTGAAGTTATATAATGGCAGCAGTCAGGTATTAAATAGAATGATGTATTCTGCCCACTAGGAAGGGAAACTGTACCCTGGCACTGTACCAGTGCAGCAGAATGCCCAGCTCTCCAGCCTGTCAAGGTCCCACTGAATGGCAGCACAGCCTTCAGATGTATCAGTCTCAAACCATCAGCAAGGGTTTCAGTTCATTTCCTGACTGATCTGGAAGTGCTCTGAAAGAGCTGTCCATTTTACCTTCAATCTTTCATTTTTTGTATTTCAGATCATCCTGTGAAAGAACTACTCACCTAAGGGTTAAATAGCCTACAAGGTCTGGGTTTGAAATAACAGAAGCTTCGTGTCTTACTCTGAAACTCAAGTTTGCTTTATTTCCACTACATTAATTGTCAGAATCATGTGTATGTATGGAGTTTAAAAATGCACTGACTTTTCTGTCTTTTGCTACAGTTCAGATGTAAGCAGTAAGTTCAAAATATCTTTCTACAATAAAAGATCTGTAGATATTAAAGACTGCATAATTTGCTGCTTTTTCTGCCTCAACTCTTTTTATGTCTCATTTCTGACTTTTTTAGACATTGAGCTATTTTCTTTCCCAGAATTTGCCACTTTGATTTTTCTAAACATCCCTCTAGCTCAGTGATTTATTGATTAAGAATAGAATCAGTTCAGATTTACAAAAAGAAAATAATTTTGTGTGGCACACTACTCTTTGACAGTTTTTGTTTTATTTGGCACCTTGCTGCTTCATGAATTTTTTACCTAGAGTTGTTTTACTTTTTAGTTATATTTCTTGTTCACGTGTTTATGCTGTTTTCTGACCCATGTGACTTACACCTGGTATATTTTCTTGCTTTACCTGGTTATGTAGCAAAGTCCAAAAGTTGTCAGGTTGCAACTGCTTGGGCTGGAACAGTGCTTCAAGACTTGCCTTGGCCATTTCCAGTAACATTTGAACAACTATGTTTCATCCCTTGGTCAAAGAGTGTGCTTATGAAAAGATCTCAGTGGCTGCCTAGAGAAACCAGAACAATGAAGACTTTACACTTGGTAATTTTGTTTATTTATTTAAATGTTGAATGTTTTGCTCAAAATATTATTGCTTTCACCAAAAGGAATGGTAATGATTATTAAGAGAAAAGGAATGCAAATGCTTTCTGAGAAGCAGAAAAGCATTGGTTTGCTGTAAAGTAATATGCTCTGATTTAGGTATTTGTCATTTGTTTATTTCAATTCTCTGTTTTCAAAAGCTGCCACATTTGTGTTCTGCCCTGGCATGAATGCTGATTGTTTAAGCTGAACCTTTTCTGCTGTCATTCTATCTCTGCCTGATTGTTGTCTAAAGAACAGGACCACGGGAAGGCCAGAGGGACGAGCCTCTGGCATCATGCATTAAAAGGCCGTTCCTGGTTGCAAACCAAAACACTAAGAGGCAATCCTACAGGTTCAGGTCTTGCTTCTGGGTTTCACTGTCTAAGGTCTTACTGCATTTTTAGGAAGAATCCAATCTCGGGCCTTTGTGTACAGATTAATGAAATAACTTTGTAATGAAATACATGTATATTTTAATTTACCCTGTGGACCAAAATGCTGGCTTTGAAATGAGTAGTCAACATAAATTTCACTAGATAGTGGAATATTTTCAACATTTTTTTCTGTTACTGAGAGTAAATACTTTAGAGATGGCTTGATATAAAAAGACTATTTGAAAGTCAATAAATGATATTTAGATTAATTTATGTTTAGCAACTTAAAATATAATTAATACAATTAATATATATTTATAGGATCATAGAACTGTTTGGGTTGAAAGGGACCTTAAAAACCATGTAGCTCTAATCCATCTGCCATGGCCAGGGACATCTTGCACCAGACCAGGCTGCTCAAAGTTGCATCCAACCTGACCTTGTACATTTCCAGGCATGAAGCATCAATTTTTTTAATGTTAAACATAAAACTTGATTACATTCATGTAGGTCATATTTTTGTGATTTTTTTCCCCTTCAGATATTTGAAGTTTTGTTTGAAAAATGTGATTCAGCAACGCATTTTGCTGACACAAAGATAAAAACTGAGCTGTATTTATGTAAAAACATGTAGGCATAACTTTAAAAATGTGTTTCACATTAAAAAAATACCTCCTCAGAGTTTTTACCATCATGATAGACTAAACAGTCTGGGAGCCTGAGGCTCTGAAGAAGAAGCTTTTGCTCTCCTGTGACAGTTATTCAAAACATAGCTGGAGGAGGGCAGCGCTCGCGCTTGGACAAGTAGGCCATGACAGTCCTTCCCTGGGGTTTAAATATGCTGTACTGACATGACTACAAAACCCATTGTTATCACTGGGTTAGTTTAAACACTGACCTACTCTCATTCCTTGGATTAACGAACACCATCACAGCACTTCTATTTTGTGCCTTAATTGAATACTGATCTCTGGGGCCAAGTGCTATAAGTGCAGAACTGCTACTGACCTCAGTGGAAAGGGACAGTATCTGCTTTTCTCAAGGCAGAAGAGATGATTAAAAAACAAGAGGAATTAACTGAGACATGGGAACCTAAATTTAGTCCTGGTCAGTACATCACTGTCACTTCTTCCCTCTCATTCTTGCCCTGAATATTTTTCCAGCAAGGATTGTTAGAGGAAAAGCAGGATGGCAGCTTGAGTTTGCTGTACTTTCCTAAACTAAAAAATAATGTCAGCCCTAATTTGCTACTGCTGGTGTGTACCATCAGTGCACAGTAGTCTGGAGTCTTGTTAAGACACTTTGGAGAGTTGTTGCTTCCTTTCTACAGCATAATGATTCTTAAAAATGCAGAAAGGTTTGAGTCACAAAGGGAACTTAGTGTTTAGTCCTTGTAATACCTTGTCACTTTTAATACAGAGATGCTTTAATATAGCAATAAAATACACATTTGTAAACTATTTGGGGAAAAAAAAAGAAAAATAATCTACTGTTTGCATTTGAAATCTTATTCAGAACATAGTCCTTCAGAGTTGCAAAAATGTTATGTTTGTGTATATATATATATATATATATATATATATATATATATCTGAAAATAAGTTTAGGCTCAGAAGGATCACTGACAGTGAGTTTGTCCTGATCTATTTTAACTAAATTCTTTTTTTAATAATAGAGATTTTCTGGGCAAGAATAGTTTTAGGAAAAGGTCCAGCATGGTTCAGGGGGTATTGAAGATTATCTCACAGATTGAAGTGCTGTCTTGTATACATGTTGACTTTGTGAGTCCATGAGGGGATCTAGTGTGCAGAGGGACTTGAATGCTTTCCCTGAAATCCTTAGTATGTTGACTATGATAGCTTAAATTACTCTAAAAATACTTGGAGTGCTTATTTTTATTATTATTAACCAAAAGGAAGTTATAGGAATCTGGAAGTTTTGATGAAATATCATTAAATTAAAAGATCCAAGTATTTTGGAAAGTCTTCTATTCTCCTGAAATTGGATTTGAAAGCAATCTTTTTGCTTTATTTCAATTTGAGCTTCTGTCTATATTTCCAACATTTATTAATTTTAAGTGTCTACTTCATTATGCATATTATGAAGAATTCATAATTTTACATGGATTCTTAAAAATTTAGTACTTTAACTAATTTATATATTTTTATAACTTTAAAAAGTGAGATAATATAAGTCAATAAAAGAGACTACTGTCATGGTTTAACCTCAGCGGGCAGCTATATCCCACACAGCTTCCTGATCACTCCCATGCATTGCGATAGGGAAGAGAATCAGAAGAGTAAAAACTAGAAAACTCATGGGTAGGGATAAAGACAGTCCAATATGGAAAACAAAAGTGCACATCTAATTAATAAACTACTTCCCATGGACATGCAGGTGTTCAGTCATGAACAGCCCAGAAAAGCCAGGCTCCATTAAATATAGTTGTTGATTGAGAATACATATACCCTAGCTCTGAACATCCCTCTTCCTCCTTCCCCCAGCTTTTATTCCTGAACAAAAATGTTATATGGTATGGGATATCCCTTTGGTCAGTCAGGGTCAGCTGTTCTCCCAATTTTCTGTGCATCCCCAGCCCCCTTCCCAGTGGAGTGGCAGAAGAAGCAGAAAATTCCTCAATTCTCTTTCAGTCCTGCTGAGCAATAGCTGAAATATCCTCGAAGTAGCAACTCTGTTTTGGTCACAAATCCAAAACATAGACCCATAAAAGTTACTTTGATGAAAACTAAGTGTATGACTTCTAAAACTAGTACAGCTGTTCACATAAAAGCGACATGAATAAAATCAGTACCACTTGGCTTGCTTTTTTATAATAAATGTGGTCATAAATGGAACCTTTCCTGAAGTACCCCTGTGTTATCAACACGGTTTTGTTCAAAACTACAGAACATAGCACCATACCAAGTTCAATGAAGGGAATTATTTCTTTTCCAGATGATACCTTCAATTACTTTTCAGGATTTTTTTTCCCCTACAAGTTGAGTGCCATGGTTTTCATGTACTTTTTGACACTTTAGTGGTTTTAGCCACAGTTCCTCATTATTTTGACTCAGGAATAGAAACCAGTCCTGAACACTTTTGCTTTTCTTTTTCTTACATGACTGTAATCCTGACAGTTATAGTCTGTATTTGCATGAAAACATGTATTTATGCCAGAAGTTTGGAGGGCTTGAGGTCATCTAGAAACTAGCTTAGCACTGACAGAACTGGGATGTGTTTTGCATAAAATGTACAAAAACATCATCCAAAGATAGAAGGTGTCTAAGAAACAGAATTTGAATTGCTCTACTGGACTTCTTGGCTCTGTTCTGTGGAGGGGATGGGGATTTTGGCCACTCATTCAGACTTGCTCACATGTGAAGCTCTCTTCACCACATTGAATGGTGTAGAGTCTCACTTTAAATGTATTCCTTGTTTGGCATGTTTGCTGATGTGCACTCACATCTCTCCCACAGCCGTGGAGGCACTTGCAGGATTTTGCAGCCTGTGGGAGTGTGCAAAATTGTCAAATGAATAACATCTTCTTATGCATCAAAATAGAAATATCTCTCCTTAGCCATGGGAGTTCATGCTTTTATTTCTGCTTCTGGCTGCCATCATGAGCTCTTAGCCTGCTTTTACAAGTGGGTGATGTATATTCAGTTTCTTGCTATGCCACTTGCCAAAACCCTGGGCAGTTCATTCAAAATGCTGTTAGTACTTTTGCCAGCTGAATTGCAAATCAGTTGATACCTATCTTGTGGAGGATTATAAGAGGTAAAAACTTGAATTAGTATCTCTGTAGTACTGTGGTAAGAACAGAGTAAATATTTTAATTGCCAGATGGTACTTGGCTGATGTATTTTTCAGCTCAGTCTAAGAAAAGGCAAGGAAATACGTGAGCAGTAAAGCTGAGAGGAGAAAAAGAAGAGACAAAAAAGCTTAGGAAATGCAGGGAATATGTACTTAAACAGCACTGATTTAAAAACAAACAAAAAATATTAGGAAACCTGTCTGTCCATGAGTGCATAGCAGACCATTACCGCTTAAGCTAAAGCTCTCTGGATGCTGATATAATTTCATTTAAAAACAAGTATAAACTCAGTAGTTATGGGGGAACAAGATAAAAAGCAACTGGTTTTATGAGAAAAGAAAGGAAGAGAAGAATTAAGCCAATTCTGTAGTTTCCACCCCTCATCTCAAAATGGAAGTGGTGGAACAGACTGCAGTTCAGAGAAGAAAAAAAGACCTTGGAACAACCTTTGTGCAAAGATCAACTTTCAGAAATAGATGAGTGGGAAATAAACTAAAAGTGAAAAGGAGCCTAAAAGCGGGCTAGAGAGGAAAGTTAGGGAAAAACGAATATTCTCTTCTGTGTAAAAAAGACCTTGAGAAATCAAGTTAAGCTAGCAGGAAGCATGCTGTAAAGAAGTAATGCAGCCATTTCTCCTGCAACAGGTCTCGGTTATGAAATTCCTTTTCAGTTTATTGTGGATGGGAACTTAGCATTAACTTCAAGTGGAGACTGGGAATACTGCTGGAGAATGCACTCCCTGAGCGTACATAGACAGTGACAAATAAATCTGAGTTTAGAAATTGATGAAGGAGGAGAGAGTACTCAAAGTATCATTCCATTCTTTATCCTAGGCATCTACTCTTTGCAGGCAGAGGTAAAATCCCGAGCTAACTGGACTTCAAGTCTAATTTATGGCAGCTTTTTTGTATCAATTTTTTTGGTGATTGAGAGTGAGATGGATTTGGGGGGGGGGGGACGTGTTGTGTGGTTTTATTCTGCCTTGCTTTTAGTTTCAGTTCTGTTTTTCAAAGGAGGAAAACAGGTTCATAGTGTCTGAAGAGTCATAACATCATGATAAAGAAAAAGATGGGCCAGGAGAACAAGACAAAGTAATCATAGAAACTGTTAGTGTGACACCTTGTGTACATAAGATTTTGTTTATTTTCTATTATGGTCAATATTAAAATCTTACCAGACCTATGTAATTATTTTCATTATTCTTTTGGTGTAAGATTTTTTTAAAAACTAATTTTTTTTAAAACAGTTTCCCTTTCTTATTTCTTCAAAGAAATATCTTTAATGAAAAACAAAAAATAAAGCCAGAAAAATACAAAAGCTCTCAAAAACCCAGCTGTTCCCAAAGAAAAGCAGAGTTGGCTCAGACAGAAATATATTTTTCAATTATTTTAATAGACCTCTGTTCTGGAAGTCTTGACATTGATTGCAGTGGGAAACAGCATAGGGCCATTAAACATGTTTACTTCTCTTCAACTCACTGATTACTTTTCTTGAAACTGCTAATGATATTCAAACTCCTTATTGGTGTTTTTGAACGATGTGTATCATGAAATTCCTCTGCCAACATCGCTGCAGTTTTGCACAGTGTGGGTGCATAAAATGACTCTGCTCTCCTGAGTGGCGGGGTGTTCCAATGAGTGCCCTGGCAGGAACACTCATGTTCTCCTGATGGACATCCTGGTGTTAACAACCAGCAGCAAGTCCCAGAGCAATGACTCACAGGGCTGGAGCAGAGTGGTGGGCTCCAAGTGCCTGCAAGGCTGGTCACAAACTTTAGAAAAATACACAGGGAATGAGGCTGGGTGTGCAGCTGGGAAATACAGTGGATGTTTCACCACTGGTTGAAGAAAAGGGTGCTTGAGGGGCTGCATTTTGATGGGCTAGTGCTGAGTAGAGGATGCAAAGGGGATGGATAAGGGTGATAAAGTGATATTTCCCTCCTGTTTTCTAGTAGGCTCTTATGTGTACTGAATTAGGCCAAACACTGCTAGCTGTAGGAATTGGCAAAGATGGATGATTGATTTCACACGCTGAAGAAATAAGAAAAATGTGTTTGGTCCCAGAACAATAATAATAGAATTGAAGATAGCAATGCTATTTTTCAGTCTGAATGTTGTACGCTCTGGAGATGTGACAGTATAGTCTTGCAATTTTGTGATGACCTTAAATATTTCATAAGCGTTACTTTTCTATGTTTAGCTGTCAAGGCTTAGACTTTGTCAACTCATTGCTGGCAGCCTACTTGAAATTGAATATCAGCTTCTTACAGCATTCCAGAATGGGTCCTTAGGCTGGCTTGGTTCTAAGATTAAGATATGCAAAAGAAAATGTGGAAAAGTTTTAGTGGACAAGGTTAAGCTTCTGAACTTCACAATATTTTTTGTAAATTGTTAAGATTATGCATGAGAAAATGTACTGTTATACAGTCTTACCTCAAAAATCTCCTTACTTGTCATAGAAGATCCTTCAAATGCTGTTTTTATTCTAGTGAAAAAAACCCGCAGCTTTCTGTTCTCTAGACAGTATAATTTGCTTATCATGAGTTACAATCCTGTCCACAAAATCTAACAGCTCGTAGAACAAACATCAATCTGCTGTGCCATGGCAAAGAAATAATTAAAATTAAACTCTTGTTTTTACACAACAGTTTAGTAATAAATCATACTAGAACCTCATTTCAATGTTGACATAGTCTAGAAATATTGTATTTCACTGAATAGATTTCAGAAGAAATGTTTACCCATTTGAGAAAAAGTGTTTTACTTTCTGCAAGAATTTCAAAGGTAGATGCCTGCTTTGTTTATGGAGAATATTCACAAAAAGGTGCAAGTGCATTCACCTTGGTATTGCACAGTGCCCTTGTTTTTCAATATTGTTTGCCAAGACTTTTGAAATCTTCATGGATGAGTTTTCTTGTTTTGTTTGTGGGTGGTTGGGGCTTTCATTCATTTTGTTTTCATAAGTTATTGAAAATTTAACTCAGAACTACCAGTTCTATGAACTGAATTTTTCAAAAGAGTTTAGAAACATATGGAAACATCCCTCCTCTGATTGATTAATGTAAGCTGATGTTATTTTTCAGGTTACTATATCTGATCTTTGTCATGGTGATATATGTAATCTATTTAACTGTTCCAGTTGCACAAAGGCTAGAATAAATGAATATGCCTCTTTATGGCTGACAAACATTATGACAATTTTTCTTATTTTTTTAGCTTGCCAAGATAAATTTAAAAAATAATTTTTTATTCCTCTGAAAAGTAATTGAAACACATCAAACAACCATCCCTGGAGATATTGTAAAGATGTTTAGATGAGGCATGGTTTAGAGACAGCGTTTAGTGATGGATTTGGCTGTGGTAGCTTTACAGTTAAACTTCATGATCTTAAAGGTGCTTCCCAAATCAAATGATTCCATGATTTATCTCTATCATGCATAAAATTAGATAGCAGTGCACAGTTATTGTGTTGAGGCCTATAGAAAGATGTTATTAAAAATAAATGTTGCCCAAGTCTGGTAGAAAGGAAAATGTAGCAGGAAAGAGGTGGGAAATGTCAGAAGATGCAGAACAGTATTTTGAATATGTTTGCTAATATGGAGACACAGTTGCACCTGAATCTAAAGACTCTTCTGTCCCTGAATGGAAAGATTTCTCAAGCTATTTTGGTTCTGTTTGTAAATATAAGAGCTTCATTCACTTAGTAGCCTGGAGCAAGGATGAAAAAGTCAGAAACTGTTGCCCTTAAAAGTAACTCAATTCAAATTTAAAAGCCTTTTTACTGAACAGTGGATTAGAAACAATTTTTCATGAAAGCTGACTAAGAAGGAGGCAGCCGCCATTTAGGTGCCGTGCCCTTTCCTGAACAATAGTCATTCTGTGCTGTTAAAAAGCATAATAAATGCATGTTCTTTAATTCTATAACAAGGTATTGATGTGGTGTCTGTGAATGGGCTGCATGCATACATGGTTTCAAGAGCACTGACATATATTCCTGTTTAACACCCACTCAAATTGAGTCCAGATGATGCAGTCCAACATGGAAATAGATGAACCTGAAACTTGCCAAGCTGTCAGACTGTTTACCATAACAGTATTCAAAATTTTTTCTGTGGTTATGTGTCTGAAATAAATACCATAGAATATCAAAACAGTTGAAGTAAGAAACTGGAAATTTGTTCACTCTCCATGCCCAAAGCAAGGGTGTGTGGAGCAATTGGTTTGGGTTCTGCTAAAACAATGGCTTTTGAATATCTCCAAAGAGGGGGACTCCATGAGCAACAATTGCCAGTGTTTTATCACCCACCCTCACATAAGTTTGAGGTTTTTTTCAAATGTTTAAACAGAGTTTCTGGAATTCCAGTTTCTGCCCATTGCCTCTTGTCCTGGGTCTAGGAATCTGTAGGAAGAATCATTCTCTTTCTCCTTTACCACTCCTCAATAGACATTTATAAACTTCCTGCTCTTCTAGTATGGTTTTTTTTTGCTCCAGGGAGCACAGAACTGGACATGAAATGGCTAATGCATCTATTAGGGCTGAGCAGTGGGGAAGGACCACCTCTGTCCATCCCTGGTGCTCTGCCTGTGGCAGCACTCTGAGTTGTTCTGAGCACGTCTCCGAACATGCTGAGTTGTTCCAGCATGTCTCTGCAACACCCATGAGATTTATGGCCCTGTAACACAGGTTATATGCGGAGGGGAACGTATGTGGCCCGAAGTTTAGAATCCGACTAGCTGAGGGCGAAAGGCCGACGCCCCTCTGCAATTCCTGGCCAGCACCCTTCCGGCGTCTGATGGCCTCGGGCTGTGCTGGCTGCGGACTGGCGTACCTCGCTGGTATATGAGAGGAACGGAACTGACCATTTCCCGGGGGTTAAACATCGGTTTATTGACGGTGATGCCGCATCCAAACACCGGGAAACCATCCGGGAAAAAGTTTTTTCATAGGGGGTGAAAACAGGATTATAAAGCAAGGGGGTGGGTACAGACAGAGCCAATCAGGAAAGGTGAGGGGATGAACTTCACAGAACTGACACTCCATGGAGACCAATAATCAAAAGGTAAAGGAGGTGTCCTGGGACCCCAGCCAACCACCATCTCTAGAGAGGAGAAGGTTCTCGAAACCTGGGAGGAGGAAGGGAGTGATTGACTGGACAGGGAGGAAACAACTTTCACTTATAAGGGAAACCAGGGGAGGGGCAAATACATATCGGCAACTATGAATAGCAGTTGCTATAGCAACTTAGCTGACAGGCTAGCAGTGGCGGGAAAAACTGGGGAAACGAAACCATTTTACACATAATAGGGGAGAACAATACATAAATTGGGGGAATAACACAAGAAACTTAACAACACACTACCACATCTCCCCGTTTTTTACCAAATAAAAATTAAAATGAAGAGAAAAGTCCAAATTAAGCTTAGAATGCAGGAACTCGCAGCTGGTCATGATGAGTGTCTTTGTCTTCTGAACATTGCAAGGGACAGTGGCACTCGGCGCAGTCAGTTTTCTCTGGACTAGCTTGCAAATTAGGAGGATGAAAATCAAAAGTGAGTTGGGGAAATGTACTAAAAGACAAAAGGTGAACAGTTAAACGCAAAATACTTAAACAGATGGTTCTGCCCCAAATAATAAATCCAGTTCGGGAGAAGAAGAAGAAATGGGGGAGGGAGGTTGGGATTAATAAACCAGAGGTAGTTCAGTGATGAGAGGGGTAGGAGCAGCAGTCTCAGCATTGGGGAGGAAGTAAACATCTGAGGAAACTGATGGTGTTTGGGAGGGTTTTCTCCGTCACCGCGAGCACGCCTGAACTTGTGACTCAGCTTCCTTCTGCATCCTCTGCTTCGGGATGAGGGGCCTGACTCATTTGGATGGTCTTTTTCCTCTGTCTTCTTCTTATCTTGCTTCCGCCTCCATTCCATGTAGTCTTGGCGCATGGGACACTGAGGCATCCAATGCCCCACCTTGCCACAGAGATGGCAGGGATGGGTTGCTGATGTCCTCCTGCCGGACTCAGAAGTAGAAGGACCGGCCACGGGGGAAGCTTCAGCCTCTATGAAGTCTTGCTCGGGGCATTCAGCAAAATGCACAGATGTTCTCTTAGGCCTTGGGGCCAGGGAGACTTGACGCACTACGACATCTATCATGGCTTCTACTGTGGGCTTAGGACTTCGAGGGAGAGTTTTTATAGCCTTGCGGCAGTCAGCGTTGGCATTGCTATAAGCCATCTGTTCAAGCATTTTTTCCCTGTCATCCTCTCCGAACGCTTGCGCTTCCACATATCTGTATAGGCGTTCGATAAATTCCATGTATGGCTCTTGCGCTCCTTGCAAAACCTCAGCATCTTCCCATTGGGAGGTAACTACCTCTAACTTAAAGAAGGCCCGCTCAGCTGCCCGGGCCGTCTCTACTAGCTGGGATGGGAATAAGGCTTTAGCTTGATTTGCCCCTTCAGCCCACTGTCCTTCACCCAAAAGATGTTCTTGGGTAATTAACTGACCATCTGCGTCATGGGACAGTGTAAGGTTCCCCCAAAAACTTGGGAGTACTTCCACTATTTCCCTCCTCCATTCCCTCACCCAGACTCTAAATTCCATGGGTCTGAGCAGGCTAGAGAAGAGGGACCTTAAATCCGTCGGTACCAAATCTCCCTGAGCAAGGGTATTGTGTAGCAAACCCCGGAAGAATTCTGACTCCCGGGAGTAATCTTTCTGAGCTTTGCATAGCTCCTTTATTCGGACCTGTGCTAAAGGCACCCACTGTGCCCGTGCATTTCCCCCTTCCCGTAGATGATATGTTACCGGAGCGGCTTCTAATAGGGGAGCTTGCTCCAGTTTCCGGCTTTCCCCCCCGCCCTCCTCTGAACACAAAGCGTGAGAGCTGGGGGGGGTGGCGTGGGAACCGAAACTGGAGGAGGTTGAGGCGGGGTTTGGCGCTGACGTAAGGCAAGGGAGTGGGCGCGGCAAAGTACCCTTCTCTGCCCCCCGGACGGCGTTCGGAGGCGGAGGGAAAAACGAAAACGGAGCGGGGGGGAAGGGAGTGGGGGGCTGAACCGGGGGAGGGGTTTGAGGAGGAGCTGAAGGTGGGGCGGAGTGCTGAGGAGTGAGCGGGACGGAGGGAGGGTATGAGAGAGGAGTAACTGGGCAAGGGGTGTGGTCAGGGTGAAGGAAGGGATTGGTGCTTGGGAGGAACGGGTTAGCGGAAGAAGAAGGAGCTCTGGCGGCAGAGACCGCGTGGTCCCCGCCATCTTGGACAGTAAAGGGGCTACTTTGTGGAATTTCATTACTAAGCAGAACAAACTTAGGGGTTGAAACTGGGGACTTGGGAACTGGGGTAGAAGGGGAGGATGGAGGAACTTGGGCAGGGCTCCTCGGACGGGGAGGCTGAGCAGGTCGAGAGGGAGCAGGGGCAGAATGGTTTCCCTGCTTTTTGTTGGCCTTTAAAATCTCTTTCGAGGGCTCCTGCCTGTGTGAGGAGGGAGAGGGCTGGGGGGTAAGGATGCGGGAACTGGGAGAACTAGGGAACAAACTAGAAGAAGAAAGATCCTTTCTTGAACTCCCGGCTGGGCGCAGCGAAGTTAATACTTTGCTTGCCCAGTATGCCACGTTAGACAACCGGGGTTCCCCAGCGTTAACCTGTTGGTCTAATTTGGCCACAACGGCTGCCCAAAAGCGCGGCTCTTTCGCAACTTCTGGGGAAACTTCAGGGAAATGTGAAAATACCATCTAATCAACACTATCAACTCTTTCTTGGGGGCAGTAAAACCTCTTCCAAGTAACAAACCCTTAACTACAAAAAAAACTCCTTTTTGGGTTTTGCTCTGACCCACACCCATGATCGTGGGGGGTGTAGCGGCCCCGCCGCGGCAAACCGCGCGGAAAAGCCGCCCCGCGCTGAAAGAGCCCGCCGCAACCAGTCAGCGCCGCGCCGAGAGCCCCGCTGCTGGGCCGGGCGTCACCGGGCCGGGACACCGCAGGCGAGAAAAGCGGCAGACGGCAGTCCCCCTCGTAGAGCTCCCAGGGGAAATTAAAAGGGCAGGGGAGGAACCGAGTCCGGGGTTCACCTAATCAAAGAGCGTTGCAAACGAAAAGTTCAGGCGGATTAGTCCACTGACACCGGAGGAAGTCTGACGGCTAGTAGATTTAAAGTCCAGTCCGCGGGGTACGGTAAAGCCCCCGCGTGGGCGCCATCTGCGGAGGGGAACGTATGTGGCCCGAAGTTTAGAATCCGACTAGCTGAGGGCGAAAGGCCGACGCCCCTCTGCAATTCCTGGCCAGCACCCTTCCGGCGTCTGATGGCCTCGGGCTGTGCTGGCTGCGGACTGGCGTACCTCGCTGGTATATGAGAGGAACGGAACTGACCATTTCCCGGGGGTTAAACATCGGTTTATTGACGGTGATGCCGCATCCAAACACCGGGAAACCATCCGGGAAAAAGTTTTTTCATAGGGGGTGAAAACAGGATTATAAAGCAAGGGGGTGGGTACAGACAGAGCCAATCAGGAAAGGTGAGGGGATGAACTTCACAGAACTGACACTCCATGGAGACCAATAATCAAAAGGTAAAGGAGGTGTCCTGGGACCCCAGCCAACCACCATCTCTAGAGAGGAGAAGGTTCTCGAAACCTGGGAGGAGGAAGGGAGTGATTGACTGGACAGGGAGGAAACAACTTTCACTTATAAGGGAAACCAGGGGAGGGGCAAATACATATCGGCAACTATGAATAGCAGTTGCTATAGCAACTTAGCTGACAGGCTAGCAGTGGCGGGAAAAACTGGGGAAACGAAACCATTTTACACATAATAGGGGAGAACAATACATAAATTGGGGGAATAACACAAGAAACTTAACAACACACTACCACAGTTATAGAATAGTCTAAAGTGGCCAAATAATAAAAGAAGAAATTAATGCCTCTATATCTAAATAGGTATGAAATATGGGAAAGATGGCAGCAGCAATTCAAGAAGGAAACCCCCCCCCAAAAAATATTTGGTGAAAAACAGCATTAAGGAAACTAATAAATGCCTTCTTGAAATGTTATTGCCTTAGCAGATCCTTCCCATGAATATGTAGATGTTTCACTTTGTGACTTCAGATTCTGAAAACTACAGCTAGTGTCCTGTTATGTTGATTACAATGATTCCTTTAAAATTCTTAAGGATATGGGGGAAATGTTATGTATTGCTTGAACCTGATTGTTAGCATGTGCATATAAAGAAAGGGAGCAAAAAAAAACAAAGAAAACAAAAAGGCAGGAAAAGATAAAAAAACAAACAAATATTGAAGATGTTTGAAAGGTGATTTTATTTAATGTCAAAATTGTGGCAGTTGTCCTCATCTATGTGAGGTATTTTTAAAAAAATATTTCTATTCAGATTTCTAGTAGTTTTTTGATAATGTCTTTGTTCTTATTTGTGTATTGTATGGGAATTGTGCATTTATATGGGAACTCCTACAGTGTAACAAACTTGATTTTGTTGTTATTTTTAGTCTCTCAAATTGAAAAAAATCTATACTGGTACTGGCTAATTTGGATACTTAATTTCTGCCTACCTAAGTGTGTTAAATCATTGTCCGTTTAGGACAGCTGGCAGTGTTTGAGAGTTATATCCACCATGTTTTAGAGCTCACAAAAAGCATCATTTTTCTTGTGATTCAATTCAGAGTGGCACTACTTTAGTAAACACAAAAATTTTCAGAAATTTACTCTAAAAACTTAAGTCCAGTATCTGACTGAAATAATTATTTGGCTATAACTTTTCTTGCATAATTCTTGAAGACTTTTTCATAAGATTTTTTTGGCATTTAGCAATGCTGAAATATTGCTAGATGTAAAACAGTTTGCTCAAGAATATGTTTTGCTTCCATAAAGGGAAGGGGTGCATATTGGGGTTTCAGATTGTTTGCCATTATTTATTTGGAAATTTGTGTTTAGAAGTTAACAATCACATTTGCAAAAAAAAAAAAGAAAAATGATAGTGTTTTTTTGCAATTGCTATTACCTGCTGCATGCTAATAGATATCTTTGGAGGTTTTATGTGTAAAGTCACAAAATAAAAAAGGATGGTGGGAAGGAATTGGTGATACTTAATACAGTTGGAGTAAAAAGTAACAGTAAAATTTATTGTTCTTGTGAGTAAACTTTCATCTGAAGATGTGGCCTTGAAAGGTCTTAAAGTTTCTTTTATGTGATATGTAACCTGAAGATTTTATTTGGGTATAGATTTACAGTTAGTCTTACCAATCAATATTACCTTTAGGTATCAGAAAGGAGATTAATCTGACACTGGCACTAGATTCTGTCTCCAGTGGTCTTATAAATCGCTTGAAAGAGAACAATAGTTGTAAATTTTGTACTCAATCTATTAACTTGGAAGCAAACTTTGGAAATCTGAAATCAAGCCCAGGTTGGTTCCATACTATGCATAAAGATATTTTCAGTAGTCCAGGATGTAAGCCAGTAGTTTCAAGCCTCCTGAAAGCTTATGTTGTTTAGAGGGTCAAAGGATATAAAATTGCTTCCCAACCCAGTTGCTTCTATCTCAAAAAGTAGCTGACACCAGGCATAAAGAGTTCTGCCAGTCAAAATTAGTCTAAAGCTTACAAAGACTTAAATCCAGAAGTCTCAAAACATTTTGGTGACCTTTTTCAGAACAATTCATCTGTTACTGAATTTTTATCGTCATTAACCTGATCATTTTTAAGGTCCTACTATTACACAAACCTTTTGTTTTTTCTCTTATTCTGTGTTTCTGCATACCAAACCCCAAAATGATTCTTCTTTCATGCATTGTCATGGTATACAATAATAGAAAAATAATAATATATAAGAACAGAAAAAATACTGATCTATTATTCATCAACATCAAAGCTGAGACTAATTGCTTGGAGAATAATAAAATTTCTTTGTCCCTCTCTGCCTTTGAATGTTTTTTTTTTGCTTTTCTTTTGATTACTTTTCTGTTTTTAAAGTATTTTGTTCATTTTACATGTTGTTTAGAATTCTGCATTTGTTAATCTAGGAATAGCTCAATTTTTGTTCCACTATAATAAAACAACAAAAAATCGGAGCACTCCATAATTTATTCTTGCTTTCTGTTACAGAGCTACTCCAGATTGCACCATATTAGCAGGCTACATTTTTAATTGAAAATAATATTGATCACAGAAGCTCAGTTCTATGATGAGGGTCACATGCCACATTTTAGCTACAGTTTCGTGGAAGATTTCCCTTTTTGCTTCTTCTGTCCCACATTGATGAATCAACCAGCAATCTGATGCCTTGAATGTCCATCACAGATTTTCTCGGGGACTTTTTTTTTTTTGACTGTTGAGCACTTGAGATACTTTCAAACCAGTCATACAGTCTTGCTACAGTTTTTCTAACTTGGCTGAATATAAGAGAAATTTAATTTACTTTTAATAGTTAGTTATAAAATTTAGGTTCATCTTGCAGACCATAGCTGAATCCACGTTAAAGCACCAATGAACACAACTGAGCAGCACTGGTTGGGAAGGCAGAGGCTGTGCTGTGGTGGCCTCAGTCCCTGCTCCAGCAGCAGTGAGGCAGAACATGCCATCTGAATTACTGTCTGTAAAGAATCTTGAAAATCCCTCCCAGCATAAACATCTCGTTTGCGTATCCAGCTGGACGGAGGCTGGATTATCCAGGTTGTGCACCACCTGGAATGGTTCCCCAGACCAGGGAATGGCAGATGGCTTTGCAGAAGCAAAGAAATCTTCATCTCTCTGCCCCCAGCACAGCTGTGGCTTTGTAATTTCAAAGTCATTTGGAGCAGTTAAGAAACCTAGAACACCTGTGCTTTTCCAAGCTCTCCTCCTGCTTCAGATTGTTGGATAGAAGGGTGCACTCTGAGAATGGAGTGAATGTAAAAAAAAAAAAAAAAAAGCACTCAATATTTGCAGTTCAGAAAATTGTTAGACATTCCTGCTGCTGTAAACTGTCTGGTGAGTCTAGAGTGCTACTCAGACTATGACTTTCTGCAGTGGTGCTTTCACTATACTTTTTCTTTCTGTCCTTGGCGTCTCTAGCATTTATGCATAACTCTCAATTTTTCTTTTATAAAGACCTGTTTTAAAAACTATTCCTTTATAGATTATCCTTTTGGCTTCCCCTGCCCCCTAGGAATTTTCTTTCAAGTTCTGACTCTCTTAACATCTCATAGTTTTATTTTATGCTGTAGGAAGTCTACTCTGATCTTTTCAGTGTTCCTTTTATTTTTCTTTTTTTCTACCTTTCTTTGTGTATCAAATTGGAATTGTCACAAAGCACACTGATTCCTCATGGGAATCAAAATGAAGCACTTTGTCTCTTAAAATGCCATCACAGGTGAAATAAATTTCATGCAAATATATACAATTACAAAATAAGTGCTATTTAGCTTCTTTTCCTGTGGTGTTTCTGGAATTTGGAATGATTGGTTAACGATGAGCTCTTGAAACCTTGTCCTCAGAGGCAGAGAGCACAGACTAATCAAAGAAAGAGTTAAACTGTGGTGAATTGTGCAGAATGGATCTGGAACTGCATTTTCTATTGGGACAAGATGTCGAAATCACCATATTTTATTGTTGTTTTTGTCCCTCCCAATCCTGAACAGATTACTCAATAAATAAGGGACAAAATAACAAGTGAAAGAAACAAACAAACAAGCAAAAACCAACCCCCAACTGCAAACAGCTGACGATTAAGAAAAGACTTTGTTTTTTTAATTGCCAGATCTTGCCTTTCTTACCTTTGAGAGAACTCATTGCCAAACCAGTACCATTAGGTCAATTTATGTTAGTGTGATTTGTATTCCTTGATTTTGAGAGCAGTTGAAGCTGTGGAAGAGGGAGAGTACGGCCAAACTCTATTAGCCAGGCAATATTGCATATAAAAATTAGTGTCACCATAATTCTTATCTATGCTTTCAGACCCATCCACAGCATGACACCAGCACAGATGGCAATGTTATAAAACAATAAATCCCATAGGAAATCTTTTGCCATTGGAATAGGTGAGGATCACTGATCAGTACAGAAGGGTTGTCCTTCTGTCTAAGTGCCTCAGTCTGCAACAGAAGCTCAAATCTGTGAAACTTGTTTATCCATTCATCTTGAGTAATTTCTAATGCTGGCTGACCCCAACTCTTGCTCAACCTTCAGGGAAAAAAACCATGCATACTAAATCTCTCCTGATTTTTTTTGATGTACAAGCACCATAGGCCCAGATTATAAACATTTTCAGAAGCTTAATTCATACTGATTTAAGTAGGGCTATGTATCTAAGCAACTTTGACATCAGCAGCGTTCCCTTCTGCTCTTTATTGCAAGCAAAATGACTAGTGTCTTATATTCCAAGTGAAATTGTACAGATTAAAACATGAAACTACACCTTTTTCTTTCCTCCTTTCTTATAGAAGCAGCCACAATTCCATTTCTTTTTTTCCTTGTTCTTTTTGAAGAATCACTTTGCTTCAATCACAATATATACCATAATAATATTTTTCTTTCCAAAGGATGTGATGTAGGCCTGATTCTCTGTTGATGGGAATTAGTGAATGAATTCCTTGCTTTCCTTGAGTGTAAAGCAAAAGCTTTTGCTTTTCTTCTAAGCTACTTAACATAACCCACATTTTTTCTCACTCTTCCAATTCTCTCCCCTATGCCGCTGCAGGGGAATGAGAAAGCAGCTGTGCTGCATGAGAATGGGCTGAGCTGCCTACAGGGGTTAAATCACAATGACTGTGTGTAAAATGTGTGTAGTGTGAAGACTTTTGGAATCATGAAAAATAGCTGGTAAATAGAGATTTTTAAATACTGACAAAAACTGGGTTATTTTTTCCTTATCTTTTTGGAAGGAAGAAAAGCTTATGAAAAACCCCATTGCAGATTACTCAGAAATTTATTTTAGAAATATATCTGCATTTTTTATCTTCTGGGACAATGCACGTCAAATTTTTTCATTTGACATAAATAATTTCTCATTGTGTTCCAAAACACATTGACTGACTAAATCTGCATTAATGCATTCCTCAATCTCCGGGAAAAAAACCCATAAAAATATGGAGGCATAAAATCTGTGGGAGGCCTAGAAAAATATCACTATCAGGAGAACAGGAAGCAAAGATAATTGCAAATGAAAAAAATAAATGCAAAACAGTAAAAGGGAATAAAGGAAAATTTCTGATTTTAAGCTTTAGGAAAAGATGAAGTGAATTCAAAGTTTGAAACAGAATTCAAAGCCAAGTAATTGGAGTTAATTCTGATTTTTCATCAAAACTTGTAATGATTTTCACTTTTTGTCAGTCTGCTTTGTGACAAAGAGGAGTATCCCTCTTTTCTTCAATGCTCTGACAACATTGTATGAAATGCCATAGCATATGAAGTGTCAAGCATACAATTGATTCCCACTTCAGCTATATATGTGGTCAGAACTTTTCTAATGATAAAAGCATTTTAACTCCGATTCCTTTTCTTCATAAAATAACCCTCATTGGTTTGCTGTTAAGTGAACAGATAAAATACAAATATTGAATGAGGTCAGAAAAGTTGTAGTTAGATTGAATTTACAAAAAGCTATGAAAATCGAATGTTTAGCTTTCTTTAAGTTTTTGTTTCATATGTTCTGTGCATAGACATTTATATGTACTTGTGGGCAGTAATAATCCAGTGAAAGGTCAGAGGAAGGAAAGGGGAAATAGCAGTGGGGAAATGGAGGTTTAAAAGAGCTGTCAGTAAATAGCAAAAACACTCTTAAAGTCTTAAATAAGATATCAGCATGATAATATTTCCTGGAAGCTCTATAAACACAATACAGAAGAGGATTGTGTTTTCTCTTGGAGTTGTAGCTTCTGCTGTGGTCAGAGCTGAGAGATTTTTCATGACACAAAGTGCTTGTTCCAATCTCAGGCAACTTTTGGTTTTACCTTCTGGATGGGTTGGAAGGCCAGCTGCAACAAGACAAGGATGGCATTGCTCCCATGATGCACAGAAATGGGATTATGTATGTCTCTATAAGGTGTTTGCCTCTTTGGAGTGGTTTCTGTGGAAGGAAAAGCTAAGCATTTCAGTTTGTAGTTTGAAAAGGAAAAGATGCTTCCTTCCAGTGCTGGCAATAGCTTTCAAACACCTGTCTGCTGTGCTGTTAAACCACCTGCATTTCAAACACTGCAGCAGTTGAAAAAGGATAAACTCTCATGAGCTGAAAAAACGTGATAAGTTTTGATGCACAATGTTACTTCATGCTTCATGCAGGGAGAGAAAATTGGACACACTTGGTTGTGATGAGGCTCAGCAAGACTTTTTCAAACAAAATATTAACTGCCAGATGTGCTTTATCTGTGTTAGATAGAAGAAGAATATAAAGGAGATCTAACACCTGTGTGTGCAAACTGACGTTTCAGAGAAGATCTTTCACACTCAGCGTGTTTGCAGCATATAGCTATGTCACTTAGGCAAATTGCATGACTATTCCAATATGCCATTAAAGAAGGACTTGGAGCTAGGGATTTTTGGTTAGTTATGCTACCTGTAAAGTACCCCAAATTGTGGAAGAAAGTTTAGGAATTGTAGGACTTGACAGCTGAATCATGACTTGTGTTTCTTGCGTGTCGATGACAGCAGTAGCTATGAATCTCAGATACTATTCATTCATCCCTGCTCATCCTCATTAGAAGCAGAACCACTTCCAGCCCCTCAGAAAATGAGGCATTATTTCTGCTTTATAGAAAGGTCTACTATGTGTTGGTTTGTGATTGATTAATGAATGCATGGCATATGTCAGGAACATAGAAAATTTCACAATGATTGGCCTTTGAACACCCAACTCCTACTACAGTGATTAGATTTTCAATTTTTCTTTATTTAATTATTTAATTTATGAAGTATTAAAATTTTAAGTGCACTGTTGACATAAAAAATTAAGATTCATGAAAACTATATTGAAATGAGAACAGTAAAGACAGAGGAGAAGAATTTAAAACCTACCATGGAGAAATAGCTTTATTCTTCTTGCCAATCTTACTAATTCTTGGAAGGAGACCAAGATTATTTTGGTGTTTCAGTAGCTTTTATCTATGAATTTGGTGGCATAAGTAAAAACTGTTATTTTTTATTTTGGAGATTCCATTCCCAGTCTTTTTAAAAGACTCAGTGTTAGAAAACTTATATTTTCTTAGAGAAAAATATAATTCCACATGATATGTATTTTCATGTTTTATTTTTAATATTCTCTTTCAAAGTGGTCTCTCAGAGTGTAGAGATTAGAAATAATTCATGTTTTCCTTTCTTGCCAATATAAGGCAATCCTCTGAATCTATAAGATTGTTGCATGTAATATATATGACTTATTGGAGGTCTCTTCTAGCAGCATAGCAAGGATAGAGCATGACTTGCCAAATTTAAACAGTTCAGGGCTGAATTTTCACGTGGATGTGAGTTACATTTAGATCAAGTAGCTGACTGCTACTTGGGCCTATGAAGGAGCTGGGATTGGAATGCAGGTTGGCAGTATTTGCTGTTACCACTGGAAATACAGAATTCCCCACATAAACCTATCTGTACATTATGTTAAAGTTATAAAAATTTCAGTTTTATCCTCTTTGGCCCTAGACAATGCCTATAAAACTGGTACTGGAATCTGACAAACTGGAATCTGGTATTTTTCTTGAAATCATTTGAAT
This sequence comes from Zonotrichia leucophrys gambelii, assembly GCF_028769735.1. Taxonomy (NCBI): domain Eukaryota; kingdom Metazoa; phylum Chordata; class Aves; order Passeriformes; family Passerellidae; genus Zonotrichia; species Zonotrichia leucophrys. The sequence goes on along the minus strand of NC_088173.1, from coordinate 17,151,334 downwards.
TTTGTAGACACTTCGGGAAGTACTAAATTTACTGTCATCACGTAAGAGACAGTTGTTGCCATAATTGATAATTTAATGAATGTGTTTTCTCAATGTAATGTGCTGAACAAGAGAATGAAAAGATACATATTATTCTGTAAATTCACCTTGTGCCTTCTGCTGTGTTCCAGATTCCCCTGCTAACTTGGAAAAAATTAATTGAAAGGAACATCAGAAAAAGACCAAAAGAGAGAGAGGCCCATTTACTTGATTAGTAATAAAATTAATAAAAACACAAGGCAGAGATTAATTACTTTTACAAAGCAAAAAAGATATGAGAACATTATTTAGTATTGACCCATGTTAAAAAATGCACTCACCAAGTTTGAAGGTGTTTCCTCATCTAACACAGTGCTGCCTCTCCATGGGCACCTTCTTGGTTCTTTTTCAACATTTGACTTGATCAAATGAATTCAGAAATTCTTCTGTAGCATTTTTGGACAGCACACGTAAGAAATTCTTAGCTGCACTCAAAACACCAAAAGAAAGGAAAATATCAGGGTCAGATGTTCTAAGCAGTCATCTGAACATTAAGTTAAATGAGGGTAAAAACTAGAAAAACTCACCCATTTTATAATGAAATACTAATTTTAATTATCTTTGTATAATTGATATTGATCACACCACTACTGAATCAACATGTTTCTAAGCTAATTCTGAATTGTAATTTATCATTAAAAAGTTCAATTGAAACTTTGTATAAATAACTGATGATTAGTCAATATGAAGAGCTTTAATATTGTACTTGAAGCCACAAACAAAACTATTGAAGCCTAAAGATAAATATTGACACTAGTCCTTTTATGAGAAACACAGACAAAATAATCTTGGAACAAGATGGATTACCTCACAGACATAAATGACATCTAATAGCCAAGGCAGTAACTTGTGTGTAACTTTAAAGCATTCATTGCTCAAAACTCATTAGATTGATCCTTAAGTTTTTGCAGTTATTTAAATTGGCCTCTGTCAGTGTAAACCAAGGTCATATTTATCTCCTTGTTACATGTCCAAAGATTAATTTAGATATTCTGTATTCCTCTCTAGCTATCACTAGATAACATTTAATTGGGGAAAAGATGACTTATGGTTTTGCAGAAAAAAAAATTATGGTGATAAATTTTTGTACATTTTCCACAAAACAATTGGGATTAATGAATTGGGATTAATGCAAATGGCTGGGCTAAAAATGATCTGTCAGAAGCATAAAAATTTTTCTATTATTTTGTAATTTTTCTATTGTAATTTTTCCTACTTATACTATAGATACTTATAATTTCGTTTGTATACACAGCCTTAACATCAGAAAAAGCAACTCTCTTGAGATCAGTGGTAGAGTATTTTCAAAAAAGAGAACATGCAAAAAAAATATAGTGTTTTGAACATTACATAATATTTCTCACGACTGAATATATAATCATTATTAAACTAGACAAAAAGATTGTTCATTATTGTCTAAGTCATGACAGCTGTAAGAAGTTCAAAAGTTTGATATCAATCTATTAATAAATATATAGTTTTATCTGTAATTTAAAACATATTATTTATACAGAAATTCAATTTTTTAATATAGAAACCATTTTGCAGTTATGTAATTTTACAGTAATTAGTATTTTCTACAGAGATTTGTTTTTTAGAAAGCTAATCTTCAAATTTTCAGTTTGAAGACCAATGGTGCCTACAGACTTGTGTATTGATGTGGTTTTCATCTCTGTTTTAAAATATTACTTGAATTATGTCTCAAATAGTCTGAAGATTTTGACTGATACATCGTTTCAGACCTCTGAGCTGATAAGAGAGGTAAGACTGTGAAAGCAGTTCTAATGTAGAGTTGGTTTATTTTCATATTATATTCATAGAATGTGAATTTCTTCTAATTTGTGATTTGAAAGGGATTTTCAAAAGCTGATATAATTACTTGGAAAGATTTCAGCTGTGACACTTGCTGACAGTAATTACATTTCTTCTCCTGATACCTGAGAGGGATCACTGCTGAGTGCATGAAATGTCTGTGGCACTTGGGAAAGGGGAATTCTGTTCATACTTGCAGCTTTCCATATTGTCTAACTACAGGCTCCCCATAGCATGGTTTTAGCAGTGTGTATTTGTATTAATAGACATTGATTTGGCTATCACACACAGCTCATTTTTAAATTTAAAGATCTAGGAGGACATTACATCCATATTTTCACATATGAATACTTGAAAGTACTCCGAGCAAAATTGGTGATCCACTTTCTACAAGTATTTAATCTAATCAATACATTGTCAAAAGTGTTCTGCAGATTTGTTTTTGACCTAATGCTGCTGTTCACCATTCAAAGTCAATTTTGAACTTGAAAAAGCAGATTGGAAATATTTTGATCATGAGTACTTACCAAGCCAAAGAAAAAGAAAATACAATGTGAACAACTGAATGTGTTTATTCATTGCTGACGAGATTCTGAATAATCTATACCAGTGAAAAAAAAAATACTCACTGCATACAAGAGATCCATTACTTCAAAATAAATTGAAATAAAGAATGTTGCCCAAGACACAAAGTCAAATTGCACCCTAGTTACAAACAAGTCATTGGAAATGAAGCTTGAAAAATCCATACTATATCTTCTTTATTATCCAAAGTTGAACATAGAAAAATGATCTTGTGATTAGGGCAATGGACCAGAAAATTGGCAATTCTAAGTTGAATCACTGTTTCTGCCTTGCCGTTCATGTATGACACAGAGAAAATGTCTTTTCTTCTCAGGTACATAAAATCACAATTTATAATAAATTCTAAGACCATCATAACCATGAGGGGCAGCCAACTGATTTGAAATACATATTTTGACTAATTAATAGTCATAAGTTAAACTTTGATTCTCAATGAAAGCAACTACGCATGAAACAACATTTCCCTTTTATGTATCATAGCCAACCCTCAGGAAAACAAAACAAAACTTACTCTGCTAACTGATGTGAGGATTGGTTTTAAAAGAAAATGTTTACTGATAAATTTTTAAGTACAAAATTTTTTTCTGTGTCCTTAACAGATTATTTTGGGATAGTATCTCATGCAGAAAGTCAAATAATATTGTTAGTCTAATTAAAAACCTTAAAAGATAATTAAAACATAGCAAAAAATTATTTTGGTTAGTCCAAGTGCTAATATTCACTGTCCAAATTATGTGATTAACACAAACTAGAACTCACTAGCAATCCAAGCGTAAATTGTTAGTAAGAAACTTATTAATATATGCCTCTATAAAAGTGGTGTCCTGTTCACCCTTCTGGTCAGGTCACCAGAAGAGAAGGCAGCCTCAAGAGTTGTATTGAGCTGCCATAACTCCCAGCCACTCTGGTCATGTAATCACAGAATCCCTGAATGGATAAAGTTGGAAGAGACCACAGTGGTCATCTGGTGCAGCCTCCCTGCTATGGCAGGGTCATGCCAGAGCACACGGCACAGGGGTGTGTCCAGATGGTTCTGGAACATCTTGAACATCTCCAGTGAGGGAGAATTCACAACCTCCCTGGATCATCCGTTCTGGTGCTTGGTCACTTACATGATAGAGAAGCTCTTCCTCAGTTTCAGCTGGAACTTGCTGTGCATCAATTTCTGCCCATTGACTCTTGTCCTATTGCTCAGCACCACTAAGCAGAGCCTGGCATGCTGGTTTGTGTTACAGTTATTCAGGCTTAGATTATTTTAAAGGATCCCTGTTGGAGCTTTAAATTGTCATACTCTGTAAAATAGGTAATCAGATAATGAATATTACAGAATAAGCTATCATAAAAACATTTTCTAATAGTGTAGGGCACTTTGAATTAACCTCTGTCAATCATAGGGAAATTACATAAGACAATACATTATTTAGGTGCACAATTTTCCCATATGTTAGGCACAGCCAGTAGGCACTAAGTCAGGCTGAGGATGTGAGAGAAATTGCCTTGCCTGTAAGTATGTTAAATATTCCTATGCATTGCTAGTACACATATGAGAGTTTGAGCTTGCTAATACCATGACTAAAACTTCCTGGAACTTGTGATTTCACAGTTTACCTGAATACACAGATTTTATTTTTTTTTCTGGAAGTCTGCCAGAAAGCAACCTATACTCTTGGGTAAAAAATCAGAGTTCTGCTGTTATTGTGAATTTACTCAGACCTTTACCTCCATGGTTTTGATTTCTCATCTGGGCCAGAGAAAATTTTTTATTGACGTTCATCTGTGGAAACATTTTGTTGAAGGTATCATGTAGTTGTCACCCAGAAATAAGCCTTTTACTTTCTCCCTGTAGAAATTGGACCTGCATAAAGATAGTTATCTCATATTACAGAAGGTTGCCATAATGGAAGCACTGCTAAAAAATTGAATCATTTCATTAGAGTAAGTGCCTGCAACCACTTTCCAGATGACACAATGCATGCAAGAAAATAACATATGCTGGAAGATAAAATGTAAGGTAATCATCACAGTTACAATTAAGCCTGGGGTTGCTAGTTATCGTATTAAACTTGGCTGCACCTAATGGAAAGTGAAAGAGAAATAAAATTTCTCACAATCACAATTGAAAAAGTGATTGCATTTGCAAATTTATCTGTATTTTTCCTTCCCGAAATTCGATTCTTATGTATAGCAGACCTGAATATTTTTTCCATATATTTATGATAGCAGAAACAATATTTGTTTTCCTCTCAAGATGTTTTTCCTAATGTTAGGTTAATTTCATTATTTTCTTATTCTATTCCTATTACAATTTATGTCATTGCAATGATTCAGAACACAGAAACCGCTAGCTAATAAATATTATTGTATTTAGCAATCTCTGGTGACTGTTGTCCATCTCATCTTGATGGCATGCAGTTTCCTCTTCCTCTGAAGTTTAAGGCTTATAGATGGTATGAAACGGATAAACTGCAATGCCTTCAGAAGAAATTGGAAAACTGCATTGTTTACTTCTCTATGGGTGTGTCTTATGCACTTAGAAAATTACATATTGCTCCTCTTTTTTTGTAGGAACAACTTTGACATCAGTTAAAATCCAGTGATAAATGAGAAATGAAATTCCTATTGAAGTTAATGAAATCAGTGCTTAGCTTTTCAAGTTCAGCTTTGAGCTGACTTAAAAATTTAAAAATTCATGCACCTAACTGTTTTTATTCTTCTTGTTGCCTATATTTTTTCCATATGATCTTAAAGGAAAAGTATTTATCTTGAATATTGCAATAATTTGGAACTAGTAATACATACCTGGTCAGAAGGGAGCTGCCATTTTTTTAATATTTTCATCTTCATCAATTTTATGTTATTGTTTTTATATCTTGAGGAATGCATGCTAAAAGAAATACAATTAGGATATTTTACAGCTACAGAATCAAGACAAAATGCTGAAGACTAACTTACAAGCTACAGTGTTGATGTCATGTTTTCAGGAATCTGCCCCCAAAGATAGTCTGGTCATGTATTTTTTGCATATATTTTCTGGATTTATCAGGAGAGGTTTTTACCCTGTCTGATCTAAAATTGAACATAATGTGTAGACCTCAGTTTTAAGACAGAACTAATTGAACGGAATATTTCATGTGGAAGGGACCTGCAATAATCATTGTCCATCTGCTTTAGCACTTCAGGGCTGACCAAAGTTTAAATTACTAAGGGCATTGTCCAAATGCCTCCTACAGGCTTGGGGAAGGAACCTGTTCCCGTGTTTGACCACCCTCTTGGAAATGCTTCCTAAACCTCTCCTGGCACAGTTCTGAGCCATCCCCATGCATCCGATCCCTGGATACCCAGAGAAGAGATCAGCACTTCCCTCTCCACATCCTTCCTGTCATGGTTTACCCCTAGCTGACATCAAAAAAAATGCAAAGCCACTCACTCACTCACTCACTCACTCACTCACTCACTCACTCACTCACTGTGTGTGGTGGCACCAGGAGAAGACAAAAGTTAAACCTCTGAAATGTGATAAGAACAGATTAATAATTGAAAAAAAGTAAAAAAAAACCCAAAAAACAAACAAACAATAATAATAATAATTTTCATGAAAGCGAGAGAGAAAGATGAATAAAACCCACAGGAAGTTGTGGAGAGCAATGACGTCAATCCTCAGCCTCCTTTCCTCCAATCTAGAAAACCCAAAGTCCTCAGCTGCTCCTTATATAATATTCCTTCCAGAATTTCTGCCAGCTAAAAATAAAAGAATATCAAACTTTCTTTAGAGATTTCACACAGAGATGAGGGACGTGTGGATCTCCCTTTGTCAAAGATACAGAGAGCTTCCAGCTGCCTGTAGGACCGTGACGGGGTACAGGTGAGAGCTGTGCGTGTTTGCTTATAACTAAGTCAACGTCCTTGAAGAAAGTTGCAGCACTTCCAGGTGAGTGATAGAGGAAGGAGGGGACGAGTGTGTGCCATCATCTGATCACATCCCTGTTTGGCTCCATGTCTGTCCAGGACAGGAGCAGCAAAGGACAGAGCAGCCACCCCCGCTGCCGTGGGGCAGCCGCTGCCTCCCTGTCAGGAGATCTCCCTGCCTCACACCAGGGCTGTCCAACCTGTGTGTCCCTGACGGAGAGCAGACACCTCTCCCAGCCCAGCTGTGCCACCAGCCCGCTGCATCCTGAGTCACTAGCCAATTCTCCACACTCTTCTGGAAGATAGATCTGGTGCCAGGAGCTCCTGTGCGGCCCAGCCCTTGGCTGCCTGGGCTGAAAGAGCACCTGATTTTACTGTGGCTGCAGAACCTCTCAGACAGCCTGGGCCAATTTTGTCTATCCTGTAGGATGCTGGCACTCTGGCTGAGTGCTGGAGGAGGGAGAGGACAGGACTGTGCCATGGCCCCTGGCTGCATCCCTGTGAGGGAACCTAGCTATGACTGCTTCAGTCATAATCAGGTTTTTAGTATTTGCTTTATTTTAACATTTACACTTGATGCAAGAGCTACTAGGTGAATTCTTGTTACAAAGAGACTCAAAATAGACATCTAAAACTCCCTTACTGTTTTCAGATCTGTTGGCAGTCTGATGTAAAATTATCCTTCATTGAGAAAATACTTCATTTTGTAGCTATGTGTAAAATAAATAAATAAACATTTATGTCAGGGTGGTGTGAAGTTACACCTCATGGAGAATTAATACTCTCTTGCCTTTTCTTGAGAGCAATAGTCATGGGATAAAAACTTTATATTTGGATGGTGTACTGTGGCAGAGTTGTTAGCTATTTCATTTATCCCTGACAATGCATCTCTACATTTCATAACAGATACTAAGCTGCCATCTGTATTAGAAATCTAATCATGCAGCAATCTTAAACACTTTCTCTCTGTTATTCTTTGTCACTTGTTTTACCACTGTTGGAGCTGGCATTGGGACATTATTCCTGGACAACGCACTAAACCTTGCAAACACCAGTTATTCAAATGCGTAATCTGCCAGTGGCCTTGGTCTGCCTGTATGCTGCTTGTGCATTCTCTCTCTTCTGTGTTCTGTAATGAATATTGCTTACATTAAAAATGTGTTATAAATTGAATTTTTTGCTGCTAGGACTCATATATAGAGCTGCACCTATTAATGGAAAAACTAAAAAGCCCCCAGCATAACAGGCTGTGTGAAATTAATACACATCGGTCAAAGAAATGCACTTTGATATGTGCTGTCATGGTTTTATTTTCCATGCCAATTGCACACCAAAGTTCAAAGGAAAGGAATATTTTGGGGATTTTTAATGTCTTCAGTCTGTGCCTTGCCAGACTTTTTATTTTAGAAATAAAATAGTTTGTTTTAGAAAGCTCCTGTAATTCAATCAATTGCTCAATCACACGTGTAATATAATTGGGAATTGCTAAGAAAACATCTTGAAGAGAAAAAACAAAAGGAAACAAACTTGTAAGCACACCATATCTGTGACTGAGGTATATATCTCTCTTTGATTATCTGGTTAGACCAGTGGAAAGGGCACACAAAAAACCAACCAAGCAACCAAAAAAAACCCAATCCTGCACTCACAAAAAAAAAAACCCAAAAGAACTAAAAAACGACAAACAAACAAACAAAAAACCCCAGAGGATGCAATAAACTGATTTCTGATATCTGAAAAAAGTTTATTTCATTTTCTTACCAGGAAAGGTAGTTAAGCCACTCATGGTATTAGAGGAGTCACTTGAATACTCAGTGTACTAGGCTCAGGGCTTGATTTCATGCATTAGTTTGGGCAAGTCATGCTCTTTAACCAAATTTTGTTGACTGAAAGATGTTCAGGTCAAAAGCAATGGTATTCTGTATTTGTACATGCCCTGGAACAAAAAAGAAAGGTAACTTACTGAAATGTCACCAGTAAGCCTTATTTCTGCAATATTCTGAGACAATACTTTTCTTCTAAGATTTATGTTTAATTCAAAATTTCCAGAGAATGCATTTGGTTGGGAACCTCAAAATAAAGACTTCATAGAACTTCTGACAAGACTCCTGCAAAACAATAGCGGTGTGCCATGTGAGCCAATGGGTATAAAATGGAGGAGAAAAACAAATCGGTTAGAAAATGTCATCTTTCCTTTGACGTAGGTAGGTTTTTAATTAGACTATCTAATCCAGAAAAAAATCAGAATAACAATTGAGCAAATGTTGTTAATCTGTTTCCCGATATAAATCCTGAATAGTGCATCCCCTCACTTTTCTGGCTCTTCTTTACTATTTCCTAATGACATTGAAATTGTTGTTCTTACAAATTACAGAATTTAGTGTTATAATTGTGGTAAAGATGTTTCCCATTGTTCAAGCAACAGAAAGGAGATGAAGCAATAAATACCTGATTTTGGAATGTAGAGGTATAGTCAGAGAGATTAGTTTTGTGCATGTGATTTGAAAAACAAATAGAATCCAAAACCCAGACACAAAAACCAACTTTGATGTTCATAATAAAAAATTTAATGTTCACATGTGAGGTTAAAATTAATGATGACTCAGATAATTGAACAGCATCAATATTAATGATTTGAGAAAGGAAATAGCAACAAAGAATTGTCATGCAATTGAAAAAATTGAATTAATGCATGTGAGAATATCTGAAAAAGACAGAATGAAATGTAACATTTCATGTTACATCATGAAATGCTAATGATGTTGAATTATTGTTTTATTTTCAGAATAAAACAATATAAAACTTTGGCCTTGGCCAAAAGTACCTCAGAAGGACTGGAGTCACTTGTCTGCCATTGCAGAGTTCCAGCATCACCTGTTAGAAATCTGCTGCAATAGTAGTTGTTGTTATCACAGTGTTTTCCATTCTTCACCTTACTGCATGAATGTCACGTTTCTGCTTAAATAACAGCTACAAGTACAGATGCTACCAATGCCAATAGGAAAGACTGAAGCATCCTGTCTGTGGCTGTTTTGCAGCACACTTCTTTTATTTATTCTGCAGTATGCTGTAGGAGTCTCCCTTTTTTGAGCAAAGTTGTTGTAACACAAATGAGAAAGTCCTTACAGCACAACATTTTTTTTCTAGGTGTTTAAATTTTACGTATATCTAAATTATCTCTCCATTATGTAATTTTTTAAATTATTTTTTTTCTTTCTGTGTGGGGAATTACTGCCAAACTTCTACAGAACATATTTTCAGGGTGCAGCAGGAAAAAGAAAGAAAAAATCATTCTGTTCTCAGTGACCATCTTCATTGCCCCTTACAATGACAGTAGTCACACTGTGCAGAATACCTTTATTTGTGAAGTATTGATGGAACTAATATAGCAAGCAATTAATTCTGAAATAATGAGGGAAGAATAAAAACACTGTAAAAAATATACCAAACCACAATTTACTGCAAATTACTGGAATAAAAATATAGAAACATTTTCTGGTAATTCAGCAACTGTTAGTTGGGTTACTGCTGCCCCTGGGTAAACTGACATTTTCATATGCACTAATTAGCAAAGAGGTCAAATAAAATCCCAAATAAAATAGTTAATTTGTGGCATTTTTCCTCTATGGAGGACCTAATCTCAAGTTCTGGAATAACCGACAAAGTAAAACCTTAGGTGTCCTACCCACCAGGGCTGGCTATTATCTACACCTAATTAACTGCAAACAAAATGGAGAAAAATAAACCTGTAGATTTTAAAAATTATTTTTATTGTTTGATGAAAGCTATGAAGAATCTTTATCCCAAAGCATGAGAAGATGCCGTCATGCCCACAGAAGCACACTGGTTTGGTTGTGATCAAATGCTGGAGCGTGTGGCAGCAATGGCAGGGCTGCCCTGGTGAGAGAACAGAGCCCAGCATTTCCTCCACTCTCATGGAAGCCGAGCCAGCAGCTCTGTGGGCTGACGACAGCAGCGAGCTCGTTTGCTAATTAGTGCATAGAGAAATAACTAATTACACAGGAGTCATGGTGACTTGAAAAGAGACAGCTGAAGTACCTGAAGAAATTACGGTCTGTATTTCCAAGCCAGCCACAACCTCAGTTCTTGTTTAAATCACAGAATTGTCCTCTCAAAATTTCCAGCTGCTGCAAACGTAATTTTATCTGCATGAAAAGTGGAAGGAAAAATGACTGAGTATTCAGCAATAGCATCATCCATTCTCTCAGAATCAGCATGTAGAACACAAATGCTCAAGATCATGCATGTTTATACATGTAAATGATGCTAAATTACTGCATCCTAAGACTGCTGGTAAGATGAGCAAAGCTGCTACTCAATAAGTTATAAGTTTCTTTGGAACTGGTTTTGAAAAATGCTATTTTTATCTCCTCAAAATCCTTAAAAGGGGTGCCCATTTAAAATATTCACTTATACAAAGATTTGTTTTGCCTTCCAGTAAAATAAAATCATATAGCTATAAAAGAATCAGGTACATTTCTTTGCAAATTGTCTTATTTATAAATTTTATCTTTACAAATTCTTAAGTACTCTTTCTTTGGTATTTTTCACCACCTAATTTTTTCCATTCATTTTTTATAGATGGATATATTTGCCAGTGCATAATGATGCTCTTTTATATATTCATACATCATGCATTATTACAGTTTGCTGTTTCAAAATATAAAGGTTTCATGAAGATGAACTTGGCAGGATATTTTTCCACATAAAAGTTAAAATAAAACCTATTTTTATTCAAATATTCAAACAAAGGCAGAAAGGTATTTTTCAATAAAAGTTAGTAAAAGTTTTTGTGTAAAGAGGTGGAGAAAGCAACATTTTAGAAACCCACAATTTTTAAATCCCTACATTGCCATTTTCATTTTATTCTCTATGAAGAAATAATATCAGGCAAAATCAGTAATAAATTCAAACTGTCATCTGATACTTTTGAAATACTCTGAATCAAACTAAACTATGTTTTCCCCTGAAATAAAAGCAATTCTTTGCTTCCCACTAAGGGCTCCATGAAAACTAAACCAAGTTTCCCCTTTTGTGAATTCAGGTGGTATTCCCTTCACAGGCAAGTGTGGCTTCTTGAGCAGTGTGAATGATAAATGCAATTAATGTTTGGGTTCTTGGTGCCATGTGCTTATGTTACACTTGCTTATTGTCTCTTTTTTTATTTCAAAGCATGTTTATATCCTGACCTATCTGGCCACATAATTTGTCAGTAGGCAGAATATTATGGCAGATCTGTAGTCCATATAGGGCTCACTGTGTTGTCGTTTTTACTGTTTGAGTGGTGTATTTTATCCCCCTCTGAAATAATGGAAAATATTTTGTCAGTGTCAATTGTTGAAGTTCAAATATGCTTTGAAATTTCTGAGTTACTGGAAAAATTCTTCAGGCCCCATTGATTTTACTTCTGTTCAAATGTGTTATGAGCAGGAATGAATCCATAAATCTGTACTGTGCCATGTGCACTGGATAAAGGGTCTTACAGTCCTTCAGCTCTTGTTCAACTTTTGACTCCTGTTGCTTTCTTTTAAGACCATTCTGGTTTTATTCAGGATACAAAAGGTATTCATTCACAGAAATACTTAGTGGACCTACAGATGTTTATATCCTCATTATCATTTTAAATTAATAAATGTACATAAGAAGACCACTTTTGAATGTCAACATGTAAATAACAACTTGAACAGAAAAAAAGAAATATAACAGAGCCCTAAATTACTCAATTTTTTTAATTACACTATTGAAAATGTTCTGTAAAATAATGCTTAAATCTCACATGATGAAGCACAAGCCTTGAAAATTGATAATTCTTTTTCTTAGTGAAGGACATAAGTGACATTTTGAAAAATTATTCCTTACCTAACTGTCTGATGTTTTTAACTTAAAGCTCTAGACAGCATTTCAATGCTTAGGTCATTGTTTATCACTAAATGTTTCAGTAAACCAACTTCAAATCAGAACATCACAGACCTAAAAGAAAGGACACTCAATTTTGTTTTAAAGGTTTATTTTGTTATCTCTTGTAATGATATTCAAAAGTAGAATATTGCATATGAACTTGACATAGGCAAAATACTGAAACTTGATATCAGTAGAGAATGATTCAGCCTAGAGAATGATTATTCCTCATGAATAACATGTAACTATATAAGGGTTAAATGAAATCCTTTCCTCTAGGGTCAGGATGTAAAATTGTAACTAAAAATAAAAGCTGTTTCAGCTTTTGAGGACAGGAGGAGCAGAGGAGAGTGTTAGTTCATCCAAAAATAGTCTCCTTATATCTACAGATATACAGAAAATCATCCTCCTTCTACAAAGCAAAATGGAAAGTTATCTGAGAAAGCCAAACCTTTTACCCCAAAACATTTGACTAACAGAGGATTGTATGAGCAGTAAAGGTCTGCTTTTCAATATGTAGCTAGTTCTAAAATACCCACAAGAGATGTTTTCTTTTGAGATGGTCTATTATCTTATGGATTTGTATTTCAGATAACCTCCTGCTGCCCTAGGGAAATTGCACATGAGTTGTGCTACCCCTCAGAACTGGAAACATGTTTATAACAGCAGTATATCTGGGTACAGAAATTATTTTACAATATTTTTCATCTGCAAGCCATTGCTGTTTTCAGTCGCGTAGGGTGGTTCTGCTGTTGCTGTGCAGTGACACATTAGGCTGGGCATGTAAAGTAATGCAGTGTGACTGATACAAGCTGATGTTACACTTCACAGCACAATGTTTCATAGTGTGTTATGTCAATGAGAGCATTTAATAAAAAAAAAAAAAAAGTAATTCTCCAGACAGAACTGATAGAAGAATCCAAGAATAATTTCTCTTCTCCCTTCCTCCCTTTCCTGAAAAAAAGAGAAAAGAAAACAAGAAAAAAGAAAAAAAAAGCCTCACACTGAAAGCAGAGGCCAATTTTTATTCAATACACAAAAATAACTTTTGGAGAATACACAGCAGTTGGTGGTTGTATAATACGCTTAGAGCTGAATTAAGAAGGGGGAGTAATTTTTATTTAAAAACCTGTCTTTCTCTTTACAGAGTTAACATAATTTCACACATGTGATCTCTGCTGGCTTTCAAAGCCATGTGTTTTTAGAGGACTAAGGATAGAGTACTTTAATGTACTTTTAGTCTACATAATGTTTGTGAGCATTTTCAGCTTGTAAGGCAACATGTTATTTCAATTCCAGACAGAAATATTTATTTCATGAAATCTCTGAGGTTTCTCTTTGTTGTAAATTTCTTTTAGTTACTTTAATTTTTTAAACTTGGTCTGTTTTTCAAGGTGTACTTTTAATTTGTTTTCATACAAATACTCTTCTTGAAGATCACATGAGCATACAGAAACTAGCATAGTACTTTCCTCATGTAAGCTTCTTGAATTTTCTTTTTTTTAATGGAATCCTCCTAAAATTTGGAAATCTTCCCATCTTATTCTTAAATTAAGTCCATACACTAAAAAAGCCCAAACCCCACTCCCCTCTCTCTCCCCAAAAAATCCAAACCCAAAAACCTCACACATACACAAACAAATTTAAACACAAAAAAGGAAAAAGTATTTCTTAGACTAGCTAAACTTCTTTTGGCCTGAAAGTTAGAGAGTGATGAATTGATAAATTGTTACATTTGATAAATTATTTTTATATCACATTTTACAAATTAAGCAAAAGGAAATTCAGAAACTGATGAAGCTCCAGCATTTAGAAAAATGATGGAGGAGGAATTAAAAATGAGTCTTAAAATTTATCAATGTGTCTCAAGTTCCCAATGATTATTCACTCAGATCAGGTCATCCTTCAGGACACATTGCTTGCAATCTCTACCTCTATAAAACATTTTTCATCCCCTTATAGTTGTAGGTTTGACCTTCATGTGAGAACTCAACCAGGAGGGAGCTCCCAAAATAATGCTGAAGTTTCCTATGGGAGTGGTGCTGCACTTTTCAAGTTTCTGGAAACCCAGGTAGCAAAGGTATTCATCTTCTGTAACACATTTTCATCTTTTCAAACATGCTGATCGTACCAATCAAATACTGTAATTAGTATATTTTGTTGTTACTTTGAATGTGATCCACTTTCAACTGTTCCACATAGTCAAGGATGAAATGATCACATTTGCCCTGTATTTTATAGCTACTTTCTGATAAAGTGAAAGGAGAAGCTAGCAGAAAAGATAAGAAACTAATTTATTAACTGAAAAAGTCACTCTGTTTCTTCAGAATAGAACCTGATTTTGATATCCAATGTCAAATCTTCCATTTAAACCATCAAGAGGAAAAAATTTATATTTTTTCTTAATTTAAAAGATTATTTTAGTATATTTATGTGTGTTTGTTTATTTAGTATGTTTCTTTCCCTAGAATAATGCCAGTCTGTACAGTCCCACAACACTACTTCAAACACTAAATTACAAGACAAATTTCAGAGACAACAAATATGTCATATCAAGAGAACAAAATCTGATTAGAAAAGCTCAGATGTTTAAACATACTGATAGAGTTTTAAAATTAGTGGGGATTTTTTAATTAGATAAAGCAACAGCAGTAAGTTTAGCAGATATTAAGTAGTTGAGTGTATGAAATATGAATCATATAGTGAGAAAACTTCTATAGATGAGTCCTTAATTAGTTATGCCAGTGTTGATAATAATGGGGAATTTTTTGTTTAGATTCATAATACCCATAAGCCAGAGCATTTTACCAATCTTATTTACTTGGTGTGTTTTAGCCAAAACAGGATGGCAAAATTGTGCAAAAAAAAATCACATTTAGGTGTACTCTTACACTTATATAGTAATAGCAATAATTTACCATTATTGTACTACCATTGGTATTTAGAAGGCCTGCAAAGGGATCATGCTGTGGGGTTCAGCTTCAATTCTTTTTCTGTCTAGATTGTATATATAGGCAATGTGTGTGTGTGTGTGTGTGTTAATCAACCTTTCTCACCGGTGAAGTGAAACAGGCAGTTTCAGAGCACAGTTTATAGGTTTAGGTACAGGTTTTATATTCACAGCACAGTTTAGAGGTTTCAGTACAGGTTTTATATTCACAGTACAGTTTAGAGGTTTCAGTACAGGCTTTATGTTCAAAGCTTCACTCTGTATTTTTCTCCAAAAATAAAGGGAATCCAGATAAGAGTCTGGTTAGGGTCCCAGTCACAGGTTTGACATGTGACCCCAGAGAGATCCAAACTGGGGACCACTGTGAATATGTAAACACAACAAATGAGTGTCAGTGCACAGCCTCCATTCCCTAGGGAAAGTACCTTGGCTAAACTCCTAAATAGTTGCTGCAAGCAGATATCTGAATTAAATTGGAAATGATCCAAAACTTCAAATTACAAAAGGCCAAAATATGATGTAGATAAAGCACTGCCCCTTTTCTGTGGCTGCATGTGCTAACAGAAATAAAATATTACTGATGTACTGCTGTAGTGTTTATGATTCAGAAAAGGCAAGGAAGAAGAAAACAGAGTTAGTTTTTGGGTTTTTTTATGTGGGCCATCAAACCCACTGTTGCTGTGGGCCAGCCATCAGGAGGGCGGCTGGGGAAGGGCACATGCTGTCTTACAAGTGCCAAGTCTGGTAGTTACATGCTGTAGTACAGAATAGTTCTTAGACAGGCAAGTGCTTTTATACAGAACAGATCACAGGAGCTGTAGTTATTACTGGAATGTAATATTAAAACCGACATGAAAACTGACTAAAGGTTACAGCATTTGCTATTGCAAATCTTTTACAGTTAGCATATAGTCCTCTTGGGGTGAGAGTGATGGAGATAGGAGCAAGTGTTGTAACATGAGATCTGACATCATCTGATTTATTCATGTGCTTGAACAGTGGGTTATGTTATCTGCTTGATTCCTCATTTAAAAAGGAAGTTATTACAACTGAATTTTAGCCACAGACCTAAAAAAGAGGGAGTCATCCTGAAAAAGACTAGAAGACAGCTCACCAGTATTTGAGTTCCTGTTGTGAAATTGCTTCTTTTCTTTTGCATATGAAGGAACACAATAAAAGAGGTTGATGTGAAAATAACCCTAAGGACTCCATTTTCTTTTCCCTGAAAGCAGGAGACTAAGGAAGATTTCTTTTGAGGATGCATGGAGTATATGGAAGGAAATTTAAGACATCATTATAATCCTGTCACAGCTGGAAGAGGCAGACTCCACCAGGAAGCTACTTCATCATCACAGCTTAATTTTATATTAAACAGTTCAAATATGTAAGATGATTAAAACCTCCAGTGATTTAAGATTTTTTTCTTAGGAGACTGCAGAAAACTGAGCACACTCTGCTTTGAAAACTGAGGGTACTTTTCTTTGCTTAGGTTATTGAAGTAGAAAACATCTACGGCTGAAAGGATTGAAGAATGACATTGTGACTCTGTTCCTCATTTTGAAATGACAAGACGCTCAGCATTAGCCCTCAGTCACAGCTGGTGTTAAATGCTCTTAGGTGTGGTCATGAAGAAGGCTTCATGCCTAGATCTAACAGAAGACTTTAACATATCTATGTATCCCCTTCATTGAAAAAAAATTATTTGCTTTTAACCATTTTTTACATAAATGAAATTCTATAGATATATTTTCAGTAACCTAATTTACATAGGCTGGAATACCTAATCAGTTTAATCCATTCTTGCCAGATAATATTATTCTGGTAGGAAAACTTAATTTATCCATATACTTCTATTGTTGACATCTTTTTTCATTGAGACCTATTCAAAAATCAGAATAATAGTTGTTGCAGACTTTTGTCTGCTTATAGTGAAAAAGTATTTTTGTGTGATAGGAGATCTCTGTTATTGTACCTTCCATTTTGGAAAATGGAAATTCTATCAGAGATAATTCACAGACAGACTTTAATTAAAAAAATAATAGCAGTTTTAATTAGAAGAATATTTTTATTCGCTAAAAAATTAATCAATACTTCATAAACACTTTATAGAGTGTTTAAAAAAACCACAATTGTTTCTCCACTTAAGGCTAGCCTATAATTTTGTAATCGCTCTCCTTTTTTGTCCCCTAAGATTCTACTTTAAAAATTTGAGCTGTTCTCATAGGGTATGACCCTGTGGTGCCAGTAGGACACAGTGAAAGGAAGTTACATTTATGTAAGAGAAAAAGAGTGTGTTTCATAGGGAAATTATTCTTAATTAAATTAAAAAAATAGGGCAATCTAATAGTTTTCTGAAAAAAATATTAAAAGTTACAGAGATTAAAAAAAACTGCTAGAGAAAGAGAAACAGAGACTAATCATTAATTTTCTGCCTGTGATTTGTCCTGGAATAATTTGCTTAGGTTAATCAGGTTCTACTTTTAATGAAAAACTAAGGTTAAGGTTTTGGCTGGAGGACCTCAAAAAAGTATTTTTTTAAGGACATGATGCATGTCAGAGATGAAGTGAAAGGAGGAAGGAAAAGGCTGTGTGTCTAAATGGGATTTTATATAATGTGGAAACTAAATGGTAGTGCCCACAGAGAGAAACATAACTCACCACTGCCAGCACCACCTCCCAGCACCTTCCCTTCTCAGGACTCCTCTCTTGTCTTTTCTGAACACAACAATGAATATGTTCAGAGAGGTCTTCCAGTTGGCAAGGGCATTGTGACACACGAAGGGAGGCTGCTGAAAGCTGCAGTTCAGTGTAACCAAGGCTCTTGAAGCTGCTTTAGGCTGTGTAGCAACAGCAGGAGCAGGGCTGAAACCCTCAAGTGTGTTGCTAGAGGAAGGTCAAGGAGCTCATTTGATCTTGAAAGGAAAGAAATTTAAAATATCTGTGATGGTAAGAATAGGTATGGAATGAAAAGACTGTTGATAGTCTGTTTTCAATTTAAAAATACCCCAAAGGATTTTGCAATTTATATTTTTAATCCATATGTGTTACAATTTGAATTTGCATCTCAGAACCTCATGGGGAGCTAGAACTTGGTGCTTGCCAATCCAGGAGCTTCAACCTGAACTTGCAACACACAGAGCGGGGCTTCAGAAAAGACTCTTGAGAGTGAGGAGAGAGCTCATGGTAAGTGAGGGGGGAGACCAATATCTCCTGCACTTTCCACTCTTCTCTCCTTCTTTGCCTCTGGTAGAATTAGTTTTGGTGGAGACACAAGGACAGAGTGGAATCTGTCCTGTCCCTTCCATGCAGAGTTCCTGGGAACAGTCCTGCCCTCTTATAGTAGCCCAGCTACTCCAGACCTCCTGTTAGTCCTTCAACACTTTTGTAAACGTTTTTGGAAAAGAGGGAAGAGCAAAATGCAGCTTTGTCACCCAGCTTACAGAATCTCTTATTTCAATTCTGGCTGTGTCAGAACTGTCATGATCAAAGACTCTTGCAGAAGGAGCATTTACATGACTACTCTATTTCAGCCTCTTCATCTTGTAAGCCACGTGCTTGTGCTCAAATGTTAGCTAGCTCTCCTTTAGTTTTTAGTTTAATTCTTTGTCTATAATAGTCACTTCTCAAGTCCTGATAATTTAAATACTCTTCCAGATTTGGAATGTAGATTGAAAGCCTACTTCTTGCTGTTTTCCAGTGGACTTCATGGTTAACCTGTGTAATGAAAAAAATATATATTGTATCCTTTTATGCACTTCTATATCATCAAAGTCTTTGAAACCAGACAGTTCTAATTTCAAGTGGAGCCACAGATATTGTAGGTAGCCAAGTTTGAGGGCAGGATTAAGAAGTCTGGTTTAAGCATGAACAAAAAACTCAGCTTAAATTACACAGTTTTAAACTTTCTCCATAAACAGAAGTTTTTCTCTTCTTTTTCTGAAAAAGAAATATTTTAAGTTTGAAACCTGAATTCAAATACTCCTTATAAGAGCAATGATTATAGATATTGTGGTAGATGTTTGTAAGTGAACAACCTCCTCCTTGATGGAATTTACCCATGTCTGTTATTCTTCCATAAAGCTTTTATGAAGCTGCAGATTGTACCTGTACAAGAAAATCAGTACAGTTCTTAGTCTCTATACCACTCACTTGGGAACAAAAAGCATCTCTACAGGAGCTTCTAATTAAAAGCAAATGGGTGGAACACTAACTATTTTATGCTACCTTACAGTTTTGGCCAGAGTAGAAGGCAAGGACAGGCTACACTGAAAACATAAAGTATTAAGTAAAGGAAAGTGAGCATACTGTGCTGTTGAAATAGTGTCAGAGGAGAGCTGTAAAGTAAAAACTGTCCTAGCATGGATAATGCTATCAAATGTAACACAAGACACATGTAAGTAAGTGGATATTTTTTATGCCTGACAAGTTTTTATGCCTGGCATCCTGTTGTGTTGTAGCTCTGTCAAATTAGTATCTCTAGTCTTTACTGTGCTATGGCGCTACTCTGCAGAACCATCAAAAATTATGTAACAGAGCAATCTCTAAAGCTTTTGATGGAGCAGTTGAAGTACAAGACTTGTATGTGAGTAGAGGTGCTGATGGCCCCAGAATTACATCAAACCAGCCCAAAGTTCCCCATTCTTTATTTAGAAAAACAAGGCAAACCAAACCTTGAATTTGTAGATCCCAGGACAGATGAGAGATCACTATAGTTTAAAAAATTATTTTCCCCTTATTGCTCTGAGTGCCCCCCTTAATACTCTGAGGAAAACACACTGCAATCAAAAAAGCTGATGTTTCAAATACCTACAAACTTGTAATCAGTGTGCTGCTCCAAATAGCAATGAAGCGGGCTCCATTCTGCATTGTTAGCATATGCCACGCTTGGATAGCAAGCAAATAAAATGAACTAAAAATACTGGCTTCAATTGCCTGGTGACAATGAACAGATAGAACCTGTCAGACTTTGATTAAAAAAAAAAAAAGTCGATAAACACATTTTTATTATGAAATTAATATTAGTATCATATCAATCATGTAAATTCTGTAACTGCATCTTTCTTAACAGATGTTTTACTGAAATTTGCATAGTGATACTGGGGTTGCTTGAAGCTTTCCCTACAGCTTATGTTGGTGTAGTTTTTTTAGGTCAGTGATTACTGTACATACAGATGAATGCAGAAAAAAAGAATAATCCTAATTGTTTTTGCTTTATTTTGCTGCAATTAAATGAAAGGGAAAAATTAAAAAGTTGACAGTATCTTCTAAAAATCAGCCTCGTTGTCTCACTCTTTGTCATATAAAGTTATACAGAGCTTCTAGAATCATTCAGAAGATGATATTTCTTCAGCAATTATTAACCAAACCTAAATTTACAAACTTTATAAGCCTATCTTGACACTCACAAACCTGTCTCAGTCTTTATGGACTTAGCACCTCTACTCAAGATAAGTTTGAAGAATCTTATCTTGGTATACAATTTTTATCTGAAAGCTTTGGCTTTGTAATATTTCCTGTCTAAACCAATAAAATGAGATAAAACCAGGTCAATACTCGAATGAAATATATCTCACAGGGTGATCTAGTGGCTGCAGATAAATTCTTACTCCTCATTTAGCTCTGGATCATTGCCATAGATCTGCACCCAGAATTGCTGTCTTTTGCTAAAATATCCAACATACAGATCTAACTTTTTTGGTACTAGAAATAAAGAATTCAGACACAGATATATCAGTCTCTCTCCTAGGAAAATTCCAGACTGATTATTAAATTCTGCTTGCCTAAACATTTGTTTGTTTGGTCATTGTTAATTGAGTAGGGGTATTTTGTATTCTGTGAAGATATCTCATTTCATGGCCATTGAACCCTGGATCCTAAATTCCTTTATGGATAAAAGACCAAAGATATTTATTTTGAGCATGAGAATTACCCGATGTAAGATAAATCTCTTTAAATATATTATTGATATGCAGATCTTAGAGCATGTCACAAAAGAATATTTATCAACACTTTACATGTATGAACAAGGCTCAAGGCATTGCAAGCATCAGGAGATCACCCAAGGGCAAATGCCACAAGAGAAGATACATCTTCTAAGTCTGTCTATTTAATTCACTGTATAGACTGTAGATTGTTGAACTGATACAACTGTTTCATTTCTCTTGTTTTGTAAATCCAAAGAATTTAAAGAAATATTTTAACACACTGTACACACAAGAAATTATTGAATCATATAGCAGTCAATCAATCAAAGTCTTGTACAATTCTATTTAAAATTATTCTCTGTGACATTATTTACTATGGGACAGTGTCAGCTCTGTTTTAAAAATAGTTTCCTAATTTTAAACTGTAAATCTTAAAAGGCTAGAAAATAGCTACTATTATCCAAGTGAGAAGAAAGATAGAGTGGTTTTTAGATGTCAATTTGTGTTTTCTTATGTTAAGACAATTTCTGGAAAATGTGTTTTAAAAGTAGCTTTCAATGTATTTCCATTAAGCAGAAGTGAAAACATGATATATTATGAGTGAAGTCAAAGAAAGCAGTGACATTTAATGATGGTTTTTAAAGGAGGGTAGACAAGTTTTCAGCCAGGGCTTCCAAACACATAAGTAGTTCTAGCAGTTGAAAGCAGAGCATTTAAATCCTTTTGACATCCTTAATTGGATGTTCCCTCACTCTCTCGCCTGTCTTGCTATTTGCCTTTACTTCTCTCTGAGTTTTTCAGAATATTAAAAATGTTCAGAACCTTCTAAAAATAATGCACTTAAATATTTGTAATGCTGTATTGTGTGCACAGCGTCAAACCATTACAGTCCATGGAATTATACCTGGTGATATTTTACCACCCACCATTTACCAGTCAAGGCAGATAAACAGATGTGTACACTTCTTTAAAATCTTATTTTTGCCAGAGGATTAATATGTGAATAATCAAACTGACAGTAATGGTGGGTTGGTACAGAGTGGGAGCAGTGTGAGCCCTGCAATAATGTCTCTGTGTGTTTATGTGTGTGTACTTGTGTATGGATATGTGTGCTAGTATGTACAAAAATATTTTCTGGCCAAGTTTTTTATCCTAGAATCTAGATTATAAAAAGCTATATCATATTTTATCAATATTCAGTATTTTCCAGTTGACATTTTCTTATCATGTTTAATGGTATGTCATGTGGGACATGCTCACAGTTCAGTAATAAAAGACCACCAAGCAGGTGGTAAAACACAAAAAAGGAAGAAGGAAGGGTAAGAAGTAAGAATAATTATGAGAGGAAAAGAAGCCAACACACACACAGAGTCACACCCACTCTTATTGTGTTAATGTCTGTGATTAATGCCTGTTTTTAAATTACTAAATTCTGTATGTAGACATAGTCCTCTTAATTTTAAAATTATGTGGTAGAATAAGAAACAGTTTAGAGAAGAACAAAATGACTGATCAAAGCTGTGGAATAGCTTTGGAATACATTCCGTGCAATGCTATGATGACAGGTAAGCAGGGAGCTTTTCTGAAGAGCTAGCAGAAGAGACGGAAGCGATCTGTGAAAGAGAGATTGTAGGTATCAATAGTCATTGTCTCCTCCAGGACAAAAACTAGAGTACCAAGTTAGGGCACAAGGTGACACATCCAACACCAGTTCAAGGACTTTGGGGCCTTCATACAGGGTGTTGCAGATACCAGACCTTTAGGTGAATTTACTTTGTTACAGAACAAGAAAATATGTCAAGGATAGAAACTCATGGTGTGACCAATTGTAGCCAGAGATCAGTTTTCTGAAGTACTGAGAGGCAGATTTTCCCAATTTCCTAATGCAAAATTTCACTTTATCATGTGATTTTATGCTTTGTTTTCCAAGGAAGCAAACTATGAATTTGTGCAGAACAAAAATGAACACTGTGGGAGCATTCTTAAGCCCTGAAGCTGAGAGGTAAGCAATGCAATGTCACTGGTTTAGTACAATCTATCACAACAGAGATAATTGTAGACACGAAGAAAAAGACAAACAGGTGATATTTATTGAATATGGATCTTTTAAAATCACCTCTACTTTCCTTTTTCTTCTGAAAGATTATTATTAAGTAGATCTTTTTCAGCTTTTCTTCAGCTAATACTTTTTCAGATTTTGAAGCCAATATCACTGACATTTAAAATAATGTATACAAATTTTCCTCTTTATTTCTTTATTGCATGATTCTTGAAACATTTTTGTTATGTTGATAGTTAGCATGGAAGCATTCAATCTAAGCAAAATGTACATTTTCAATTTTTTTTCTTTTTGTTTATTTAATTTTACCACCCCCTCAGTTACATAACTGTGTTATGTGGGTTTTTTTAAGCTTTTTTCCTAACCACTCATTTCAAAACATTTTAAGTGTTTAGCGCAGTACATCCCAAGCTATTGAACATATCAGCCAAGACAAAATGTGGCAGTTGTAGCCTCAGGTAACTCATAAATGGGCTGTGTTCACATCTGAGAGAGAGGAGGAAAAAGTACAACTTGCTGTGCTTAGCAGTAACTGAGTTAATTATTTGCTGACATTGATATTCCGTGATAATTGCCACATTCACAGGATTCCACGAAAGTTTCAAATGTGTTTAACCAAACTAAAAGAAATAAAATCAGGAAGTTGATGAACTGCAGATTGCTGGATGCAGTATGGCAGGAGCTACAGCACTATAAGCTTGTCCTCCTCTCCATCAGGTGCCTGATGCTGACCTTGGCCAGAGCTGATCCTTTGGCTGGGTGTGACTTTGTGCTGTACATGGTGAGTCCCAGCCATAGCTGTGAACACACTTCCACTCCACAGTGTGCTGTGAAAGCAGTGCACAGCTGACAGCGGAAAACACTGGAACCCCACACCTACCTAACACAGCTGACTCACAGAATGTGACTTTGCCATGGTTGTTGGTCTGCTTGATTTGCTGGCCACCTGAACCCATAAGTGGTGAAAGTCCCTTTTTATTCCCTGGGAAGAAGAAGTGATGCTGAGAGGGAGCCAAACTCTGCCACCACAGACAGGGCATTTTAGGAATTGAACATCACAGGCAGAGAACAGCTACCAAGAGGTGTTGATAATTAAGGTTTTCAGATTAAAATTAACAGGTGGTTTGTATAGGTAGAGCAGCTGCTAGAGAACAGGCAGTGTAATAAATTATTGATCCTGTTGAGGGTGAGACAACTACAGCTAGAACACACAAAGCTAAGATGCCTCTGACAGAATAGAACCTAAATTACCTCAGAGAGTGCTGAAGTAGATCTGGAGAGCAAGTAGGGACACTACTGAAAGAGAAAGAAAGATGGTGAACTTCTGCCCAGAACAGAAAGAGAGGGTAAAAATATCACTGCAGAGAGAATTCAAGCTGAGACAGGGTTACTGAGACAGAATCCAACCAGGTGAAAGGATAGGGGGCTGGTAAGTTTAAAAAATACCTCACATTTCTATTAACACATATCCTTAATTAATTTTGAGGCATCAAAGTTCTCATATAGAAATATAGGATTTTTGAGTTTACTATCCACCGTTTAGTGTTTAAAACTTCCATGAGGCAGTAACATCCATAGCACTGAAGCTCATTGCCCCCTTGACTATTTTGTCTCACTTTATCTTTGGTAGTAGATTAGTCACATATTAGGGTACTAGAGCAGGAACTTGAATTGTTTCTGTTGGTATGATAAATACACACTTCTCTCTTTCAACATCAGAGCTGTGAGACAAAGAAGCGTTACAATTATACACATAAATGCTTCTAAGATGTGAAACTTTTGTGACAGTGATTTTAGCCCTAAGAACATCAAGGTTATTTTGGGGATTCTCAAAATTTCTATAGCATAGATGCAGGAAGAGAAATGGGAGGGCTACTGGCTGTTGGAGACCTTTATCTGTGCCACAGCAGTCTGATGTTCTCACGCAACTGCTGGCAATATGTAGAAAGAATTTTCCAAGGCATGACTAATTATGAGTGAAGCTGGTTTAAAAAGCAAAGTTATGTGCAAAGTGTGTTGGGTATCTTTTGTCTTTTACCTTTGGGTAAAAATACTTTTTTTGCTGGTTTTTGTTTTGTTCTCTTTTGGAACACAAGCAAATAAGTGGGTTAAATATGATTTTGGTACTTAACTAAACTAATAAATCCACACAATCCCTGATCCCTCTGTAATGACTTCAGAAAAGGTCCAACATAATGACCTTTAATTCAGCATCTATTCAGGACAAAATTAATTTGTTTTTCCAGAACTCCAGAATGTAGACAATGAACAGATTAATAAGGAGCAAGGTAATTATTTAGAGTACAGGATTTGGGGAAAAATAACGGGCAAGGAGATGAGGGCAGATGGATGGGACTTGTACATTGTCAGTCATAATCTTCCTTTTGGAAGTGATAAATAGTTTAAGCTAAAAAGAGGTGAAAGTCCTTTTCTGAGTTTCAGAGTAAAGATGTTCAGTCTTCATTCATGCCCATTGCAGGGAAAAAGTAGGTTTATAATTTTGACTGCGCTGTTTCAAGAACACCTTGACAGCTCAATCCTTGTAAGTGCTTGTGAGTTATTTGATTGTTCCTGCTTGCTGTGCAATACCTCAGAGCCTGGGAGAAGGAAGGGGCTCACCAGCTTGATCAGTTTCTCACAGCTTTCTCTGGGTTATGTCCTTTGCCCCTTCATTATCTCTCATTTTTTTTCACTCTCACATTAAATTTTAAAACTGAGTTGTTAAAAATGAAGTTAGGAATCTTTGGTTTTCCCCAAACAGCATTTCCATGCTTTTCTGGGCTGTTTTAAAAGGAGTATGGTTATGGTGATGACAACTGTCACCACACTATAGTCTGCATGTTTTTAACAGTACTCTCAGGTAATTCCGACTGGTTTATTACTTTTGGGTTTTTTTTCCCCCCTACTATTAGTGACCTTTCTTGCTGCATTGTTTGATAATGTTTTTCATTAAAATGCAGATGTTTATCCATTTTTTTTATCACTACACATGTTGTGTTTCCTCAGACATTAGGCAGTGCCCATACTGTGGTTTAGGCAGCGAGTATCTCCCAAAGGTACTGTCTGCCTGCCTGCTAACCCATCTAGTATAAAAAGGTACTTGAAATCTGACACCTTTTCCCAAGAAATTTCCTCTCTTAGCTAAAGGTAAATGCTCCCTTTTTGCCTGTTTTCAGCTATTTTGGCCTTATCCAGAAAGAAGCAAATCTAGCAGGCTGAAGAAAAAAAGTTGAGGTTTGTGCATCAGTTTGAGTGTTACTCTAACCCTGAGCCCATCCTGGAGCTTGTGTCCTAGGTAATGCCTATCTTTGTACAATCTCTAAGCTCCCTTTTGTTAACTACTCATTAATAAACCAGATCTTTGGTATGTATTCCTTTCTTAAAAAGTGAGAGTAGTGAACAGAAATACAATTATACAATTATATGCCAGGTATGAGATTAAACAAAAGTCTCTAAGGTTAGATTTTTGTCTACTTGTCCCCCTTGCAGTCTGTACAGACACTAAGTGTCCCATCATGCTGGTCTAACTTTGCTGTACTCACAATTGACTTCACTGCTCAGTTTCCTTGGGTATCAGAAGGATTGTGTGGATTACATTTGTTTAAGAAAAAGAAATCTGCCAAGGTGAGTTGAAACTTCCCCATTCCAGTGCTTAAATCTTCTAGGATCCAGGATTTCTTCAAGCCTTTTAGAATTCAGAACATTTTGGAAATAACTCAATGCCAAGAACAACATCTTGCTTTTCTTTTAAAGTGTATTCTTTGAAGGTGCTTTTTGGATCTTGGTTTGGGTCAAATCACTGGGTATTTGATTTAAGCAGAAATTCTATATTGAAACACTCATGCTGCAAGATACTTGGTGTGCCTGCAGACACCTCGAACACACCCCCATGCTCCCTGATCAGGTCCCTGATTGCATTCTGGTAGCATTCATAAGTCCCATATAACTGGAAATTTTGAAAATCTCAACCCTTTTTGTCACTATTAATATTATTTCTGTGTAGGAGACATCATCTGACTTGTACATGTCATACATCCTTGCAAAGGGCACAAAGTAGCTGCAGGTTCTCTGTGTGCACAGCTGCTCCGTATTAGTTTCCTACAACACTCAAATTTGGTGGTTAACCAGTACCCAAACTCTCAGGTGTTTAATTGTTGCAAGCTGTAGCAAGACATCTGTATGAAGTGTGGAACCACCTCCAAAATTCTATCAAGTGAAAGATTCTGAACGTGTGGCTGGAGCAGGTCCAAATTTATTACGGGAGAGTTCTTGCTGCTGGGCTCTTCTGTAAATGCATGCATTCATTTGTTCACTTTTTCTCCCATTATCATGTTAAGAATTTCACAGTCACATTTAAATCTCTTTTTTTTTCCCTGAATGTTGTTGTGACAGTCTTCCTCATATTGTATTTAAAACCTTCTCTTGCTAAAAACCAAGTCCAAACACTAACACACAGTGACAAACCAAAAACCCCCAATCTGATGCTGAACATTTAGTGTTGAAAATCAACTATCTTGTTGCAGCTTTACCTTTCATTAGGTATTAGAAAATAAATAATCTTATAATCAAAACAATATTACACCATTTATATAAAAGATTGCAGAAAGGTTTTATCTTTCCCTCAGGGCCCGTAATCAAGTCTTTTTCTATGTAGTTCAGAGTGGCTAAACAGCTGAAAGCCATAAAAGAATAGAGAAGGTTTTAAGATGTGGAGAAATTTAATTTTGCTGCTTTTTAAAATTAAGACCATATAATTTCCTTAAAATTTTATGTTAAGCCCAAAAATAGAGAAAGGCAGCCACAGAATGATGGGGAAAATATTAGTAAAATGTGATTTTAGGTATAAGAAAATCCAGAAACTCTGTGTAGTGTGTGAGAAGCTATTCAGCTTTGAAAATAGAAACTTAAATTGCAGAAGATAATTATGCTCTCACTTTACATTTATTGGTCAGAGCCAAGTTTGCCCACCAATGTTTAGAGGATAGCACTGTCTGAAGAAATTACCTCATAAAGGAAGCTGGCATGGAGGTGAATGTAGACTGTGATGGGGCTTGCATTATTTTCAGTGTCTGTAATACCTACAGGCAGTAACCACCAGTCAGCACCGCCTTTAATATTTTGCAGCTTTTTATATTTGGTTTTTTTCTCTAATTTGGAGTCAAAATTAAATACCTTTTTGAATTGAATTGCGACTTTTAAAACAGGGGCAAGTTAAACATAGTGAACATTTTCTTTCACTTGTGTTTCTCCTATTTGCTATTGATTCCTGGAACATTATTTATAAGCAGGTTTTTCTCCCATTAGAATTCTGATTTTGAAAATTCTGACATTTGAGTCACAGTGGTTACCTAAAATTCGGTCTGTGGGTTGGTGTCATGATGCTTTAGTTATACTTACACCAGGAGAACCATACTGTTTTAAAAACCACTGGGTACAATTTTGATGCCAAGCAGTTACCAAGAAGGCAACTGGGAGATGTATATCACGTGATGTGTAAACTTTGTGTGTTGGAAGCACCCTGGTCATCCAATAGTTGGTTCTACAGTTAGTTTACAGTTTGATTCTTTGCCTGTGCTGTTAAAACAAGCAGATGTTCACTCTAGGGATGGTTGCAATGCATTTGTGAACAAAGTGATTCCCATGTGGATCACGACAAGGGATGTTCACTGTCATAACTTGAAACTCAAACAAGTCCAACAGATAAGAAATTGAATTGAATAACTGAAACAGAATTTGACCTACATGTTCCCAATATTAAGTTTTAGAGAGCATTTATGATCCATGCAAATGAAGACAACTCATGTATATTAATGCAAAGCTTTTATTCTAATCATCTTTGCATATGGCATAGTAAATATTGATACTATTAATAAAGTTGAAGCAAGATGGAATTGAATATTCATAATTTAGCTCACAGTACATTACAGATGTTTTACACTGAAAATTAATTGTGTGAAGTTATATATAACTTTGATAAGCTTTAATTTGGCTGCTTTTTTATCTACAGTATGCTTATTCTGTCCTTGATTATCACCTTCTGGCAAAAAAAAAATCATCTACGAGGTTTTCCATAAAAAACAACCAAGAATGAGGCAAGAATGATAAAAGAAAAGAGCTTAAATTGTTCTGATACAGAAGATTATCATATTAATTTAAACAACTTTCTGGTTGCTTCACCACTGGAATGAAAAAATAATATTTGAATGCTTCTCTCTCTATCATAATTGATTTTTCTTGCCTACTGGTTTAGTATGATTTCTGTCTTGCAACTTGCTTTTCATTCTTGATATCTTCTCCTCTTTTTTTGAACCTTCCAGATTTCTAGAATTGCAGCTGAAACATCCTGTGCATAATCCAACCCTTTAACTGAACTTCCATCCTTATGCATCTGAGGTATCACCTCTTGAATATTGCTGGCATCAGACAACAGCCTCCTTTTGAATTTCTCTCTATTGCCTCATTTCTCTAAATTGTTGTTATTCTCAGGGCTGCATTTAGACTTCTGGTCTATTTTTGTCTCATCTTCACTCTGACAAATAGCTCTTGTCTTCTTCAGTTCGACTTCAACAAGTTGTCATTGCTCTCTCTGCTCTTTTCAATGTTTCACTTCTTTTTTCACTTCAATATTTCTTGTTTTCTGGGATAATGAAAAAGAATTATAAGTTTAAAAACACTTTTCGAAGGAGGATTCACTTATCTTGAAACTAATTAATTCCACTCCTTTTCCACCACTGTTAGTTTTCCTTGGAACACAGGCAAGAGAGTCTGAGAAGGCTTCATCAGCTCCCACTCCTTTTGCTTTGATGGGTGGCCCCATGCAGTTTCTGCAAGGCTTGTGTTTATTTTATTTTCCCTTGAAGAAACAGTTTTATATAGAAAAGCCATGTCTTAGCATGATCTGTTCTTTAGAGATAAGTGTCCTGAGGTTTTTTTCTTTTTGCCATTTGTTTGTTTTCTTCCTGCTCAAGACCAGATATGCTTGAAAATATATATTAATATTGCTGCAATGGAAGTTCAGGACTTTTAAGCTCCTGTATAACTCATTTTGCTTTCAAGATCAGCTACTAAGTGGTTCATATATTGTAACTATATACATTCATTACATGCACTCAAAATTGAACATATATAAATTAATATAAACTAGGGGAAGGAAGGATCTGCTGTTTGATTGCTAGTCCTTTTTATTCTTCAGGCAGAGGTGCTTTGCCAACAAATAATAAATGGAAAGGAATTAAAATAGAAATTAAAAGTTAAAAATAGTCTTCAGGGAAACCCTCAAGTATACCTCAAATTACATTGATTAAGGCGTTTTTCAGTTTAAAATAAATAAATCAAGAGTAACTAATTCAGCAGGGTGTAAAGCTCACAGATATATGCTCAGAGTGCATTTAACAAAAGTTTATTGCTAAGTGTTCCTCAGTTTTGCACATCAAGCCCCCAGGTTCAATTTCTGAACGCCTGATTGCATTATTTCTGCCTTGCACAAAAGTACTGACCTGAAATTCTTGTTTAAGTGACCATCTAAGAATCCTTTTTTAAAATGAGTGACAAGCATGGACCAGATCCTTTTCTCTAGGGTAACATAAATTATGCTGTCGTAATTACAAATTCTTAATTTCCATAGTTTTCTGCTAAATTTAAAGCACATATTTAAAAAATAATGTAAGAATCTTATGAACTAGTTCACAGATAACTTAGAATCATCTGCAAAAATATTTTTAACTGCATGAGGGAATGATGAGGAGGATACTGGTGGAAGAGAAGTGAAATGTAGCTTTTTTTTTCTCAGCACATTAATTTTTAAAGTTTATCTTTCTCGTTCATCTAGTAGAACCATAAATACTTCTATTTAGTGAATTATGACCTTCTACATGTTTGAGAAAAATTTCACTGGTATTCTCACACTCCACATACCACTTACTAGAACACTAGGAAAAGCCCCACAACATTAAAACACAAACATCAAACAACAAAGTTTCAGAATTATCAGCATTAAGACCTGGGTAGCACTCAGTTTGGAAAAATGTAAAATCAAATTATCAAATACATCATGTAGTAAATTAACATTGATATCTTTGCAGTCTCAGAAATGCTATTAAAATTACAAACACTGATAGTGCTGTGAAGTAATAAATTATTTTTCTGGTGCTTATTCTTGACCTTCACAAAGCTGCAGCTGAACTAACATAATGTGGTTGTTTGAATGCCCAGGATGCTGATTATAGGTTTTCCATGTTTACATGATAAGATGATATACAGTTTCACTAAACATCTTCAAATCACTTTTTGCACATCTATACTCAATTTTTCTAGAAAGCAGAATGCTTGCGGCTCTCAAGCTGCATTTGAATTATTCTAGCAAAATTATTTTTTCCTCTAATTTGAATCTGATTTTTTATTCCAGTCACAGTCTTATCAGTGGTAGCTCCCTGAATTTGTAATATGCTTCACATTCAAATTAACTTTTTTGGATACTTCTTCATTTTGTATTCTGAGTTCAATCCATGTTTCTTATGTTTTTAATTTCTAAGGAAAAAGATCCTCCTCCAGCTGAAACACAGAATTTTTCAGCAAGAAAAATGCTTTATTTTGCAACAAGTGCTGATTATTATGACAGGGTTCTAGGTTGTGAATCCCCAGTGGAGAAATAAAACACTTTAACTCTGTTTTTCCTATGGCTGGATTAACCAGGCCTTGATCTCTCCTCTGAGAGCTTCTGGCAATGGTCAAATAATGTGGTCTGTAGTTTCTTTTCTTTCCCTTCCAACGCTGCAGAGGAGAACATCAGATTACTCACTCTGCTCACTCCTTGCCAGCTGCTAATATAAAATGGTATTGCTCTCTAAGGAGACCTGTTCTACATGTGTTTTTCCAAAGATCAGTATAAATTCTTCCCCTCTCCTACAGTTCTTTTCAGCCTTACAGCAGTTCTGTACGGCCGTGGTTTAGTTTTACCTTGGCTGTTCTGCCCTTCATGCTCACACATATTTCAAAGGGGGCAGCGCAGCCAGTGCCAGCTCTCAGCCCTTTGAGTTCATTCCCTGCTATTTCTCACAGGACTGCAGAGCAGCTCTCCCTCGACGCCCTGGATTTCCATACAAAAGCTGGTGATCAGCCCTGCAGCAAGGCGTGCTGAGCTGTCCTGCCATACTCCCTGCTCCACGGGCAGCGCTGATCCGTCCCCGGCTGAAACGTGACGTGCGCTCCTGAGATTGTGAAACGTCACTAAATTAGATTCAGCAATTCAAACACCTGCAGTATCCTTTCCATTCCAGTGCGTTTCACTTCCTACCTTTTAGGTTGTGTGTTTTAATCTGGCCTTCTTTCATCTGTGCATATATGTGCTTCCTGTGCACACATGGTAAAGCAAGGGAGCTTTGCAAACAGGCAGATCCAAGTCTAAGTCGGGACTAAAGTAAAAATAAATTAAATCAAATATTTGATTCTGTAGTGGATATCTGATCACTATACACAGTTTAAAGGGAACTATTTGCCCAATTTCCTAGCATTTCAATTGAAGAAAC
Source organism: Zonotrichia leucophrys gambelii (assembly GCF_028769735.1). Classification (NCBI taxonomy): domain Eukaryota; kingdom Metazoa; phylum Chordata; class Aves; order Passeriformes; family Passerellidae; genus Zonotrichia; species Zonotrichia leucophrys. The sequence continues at coordinate 17,118,577 of NC_088173.1, read as the reverse complement.
TGATATTTTTTCCCAAAGTAATTTTGCAGATCAGCTACATGTGCATACTGAAGCCCTTTAGGTCTGAGGCAGTCAGAAGAGAATTGTAGTAAAAACTTGCATTTCTATTTAGCCACAAACAATACTAATTGCTAAATGCAACAATAATGGAGAGGCCAACAAATAATAGGTATACAAAGTAAAGCTCTTCATCATGGTTTCTCTATAGAAAAAAAAAATCTCATCTGGTCCTTCAAATTCTCCCAAGGAAATAGTATTGAGTTTACTAAAGTTGCAACATCAATGAAAACAAAAGCATTATCCACAGACACTAAGAAACTGTATTCACAGGCAACTAAAACTGCATTAAAAACAAATCCAAAAGTAGTTTTAAATTTCTTATTACACCAATATGTAGTTGTACTCAATAAGAACTGAATAACCCTAGTTCTTGAGCAGTCCTGTGGCTGCGTTTGCTGTGTTTCACATGCCTCCAGTTGCATTCCATGGCTAAGGGAGTAAGGGTACGTGTTGATCCAGCAGTGCTGGAGGGGAGAAATACTATGAGATTTGCAACTACTGTTTAATCTACTTTGAAAATTAAATTTGATGGAATTTCATGCATCCATTTTAAACTGAAAACTTCATCTGGAGGAAAAAAAACCTCATATTTTTCACAGATTGCATTTCTTGTTAAGTGTCATGCTGCAAATTTGGATTTATTATGTTTTGGATCAACAACTGTACAATTATTTTTTGCAAAGAAACTTGATTAAAATGGAGAAACAAAGGATACTGAACAAAGAAAGCCCTTTTTCAAACTAGGAAAACAGGCCCAAGATTTTTTTTCTGCTTATCGCCCAGACTTTGGGCTACAAATTATTCTGCAATTGTTTATTTAAAGGCCTTTCTGCTCTACCATTCATGCATAAAAGACTGTGTAAAAACAAGCAAACAAACTAAAAACAAAACTAGCAAAAAAAACCTTACAAAAGCAACATAAACATCACAGAAAAAGCTGATCTAAGGAAAATTCACCATCTAAAAAGATATATATATACATATACAGCTGTGAACTCTGTTGGGATTTAAACATTAATGCCTTTATAGCCAAGAAATGTCAGAAGAGAAATAACGTAGCCAGCACTTCTAAAACTTCATGTACTTCCAAAGAGAGACACCTGAGGAAAAAGATGAAAATTGAAAGTGTTGCATTTGTTTAAAATTAATTTAATTACCTCATAGAAAAATGATAATCATATTACCAAACATTTAAATCTCAGTGGATCAGATGTCCCTCTTTGGGCTGATGGGACAGAAATTTCACCTCGAGAAGCAGAAAATTTTACAGCTCTTTCTTGATGACAAGGCAGCAAAGAGAACTGATGTGACAGCTCAGTCTAACAGAAGCAAACTAGTTTATTCCCCTCTGTAACACCTAGCAGGAAGCCATGCAGTGTCCACTGATGGGCTGAATCACTTTACCAAGGCTTTTACACATATTACATTTAAAAGACGCACATATAAAATCTTCTCTGTATTGCAGCACACACACACACCCAAAAAATAATTTCAACTTATTGTTCCACTTTTGTCTTATATCAGCCACCAAAATAATCCAGAAATTCTTCCCCAGATTTCTTAATCCATCAAATATCATGGCAATACATTCAGCCCTTTATAATGATATGCAAAACAAACATATTTCTTTCTTAACAGAAAATTAAATATCCTGATCTCATTCCCATTTTAACTGAATGGGAATAAAATTATTTTAAAATGAATTATTGGAATAATATTCTTGAAAATATTTATCAGACACAAGAATACAATTTCTGCCAACAATGATTCTTTAGCATGATGCAGTATCAGTGAATCTGGCTAAGCTGTGAAAAGAGAAGAGGCTTTGACTTCTCTTTTTCATGTATTTCCCCCCTCCCTTTCTGTTTTTAATTTTTCTTTTCAGATAGAATACTGAAATATAAAAAATTATTCTTTTCAGATAGAATAATGACAAGGCACTGCAAGGGTCTGAGGGGAGCAATTATCACCATATTTCTTACACTTGCTCTTTTTTCCTCCCCTGTTTGTTTCACGCTGTTCTGCCTCTTTATTTTTTCACTTGAGAAGCTTTCTGGACAAGAAGTACATTGTTTTCCAGGACTGGAAAATGCTTATACTGTAGGTACATACAATTGCAACATACAATTACCATTATAAATAATGGAATCTAATTTAATAACAGTAACCTGCAGAGGCTGTTGAACTTGTGGAGCTACTTAAAGCCCTTTACATGATACACAAAATCAAATAAAAATGAAATTTCTTTCAGCAAAAGTGATTCATTTTATATAAATTTTAAAGTGAATTTTCTTTGGTTTTAATCTCGCAAGATCTTAATGCATGCCTGTTCTGGCCCCTAGAATTCTGATGTTGATTCTACAGAACTTTTCCAAATATAAAATAAAGAATTCAGTGTTTGTTTGATGGCATTCTTCTGGTAGGAAAACCTTTTCCTTTCTTACAGATGTTGCATAAAACATGAATGCATTCTTTCCACTCTATCCCATTGAGACCAGACAGAGAGATTTGCCCTGGAGCAGCCCTAGTTCTTCAGATTATTTTGCTTGTTATGCAGGGGTTACATTTCTGTGTTGTTTTTTCATGATGCTACTTCACTTTGGCAGGTAGGTGGTATTTCTTTGGATCCAAAAAATGCGTCACACAATGCAGTATTCAGGAGCCTCATTTAATGCTTGCCACTTTCAAGTGAGTGATATTTTTTAATAGCTCTGCTCCATGTTTCTTGTGATTTATACTGTACTTTTATGAGTCTCAAATGGGTATTTTGGACAGATATTTTACAGTCAGAAAATTCTGATATCTGGTAGCTTATTCAGTTCACAAATAATGAGAATCAGGCAGTTCTTTCAACCTACATGTTTCCAACTAAATCACTCAGCTTTCTTTATGAACAGGGTTTTTCTCTGTGGTTATGGCAATCTTTAATCTCTTTCTGTTCAGAAATCACTTCTCATTCAGTTTATTTTTAATGTCAGCAATAACAGCTATTGATTTTCTCATCATCCAACTTACCACAGTTGACACACCAACAATTCACAGCATGGGTCTCAATTTTCTCCTCAAAGCATCACACTTTACTCATATACATTCGTTCACCTGGCCCTCACGATGGGAAGAGTAAGAAGAATCATCCAATATGTCAGAGTGCTCACCTGGAAGACCCATTTTTTTCATGAAAGGGATGCATAAGATCTAAAAAATAAGGGAAAGACTAACCTATAGGATAACCAGAAATAAATAACCAAGAATTCCTTAGTCAAATGATTTTATGATGTTGGCAATGAATTTGTTCCGTGTTACACGAAATAAAACAAACTGTAACTCCCACGTGGATTCCTATGGCTGCTTGTACATCTGGTGTAAGTTTGAGAAGACATCAGAAAGAGTCTGGGCCTTCCTGCCACTGGCCCATTTTACCTAAACAAGACCATGAGATTGTTTCTGAAATTTAGGAGTGATTACAACCAAAGATCTAGAGAATAAATTCAAGCATGTCCATGTTAACCAATTGAAATAAACTTTCAAGTCACTCTATGTGTAAACATTTTTTCTTCTCTTTTTCTTTCTTTCTTTTTCTTTTTTTTTTTTAATATAGTTTGGCTTTTATTCTGAAGTGTCTAATCCTTTTTAGAGTTGCACATTAAAAAATCCTAGGCTATTCACAGAATCCTGGGTTTTACCCTGGAGTCAAATACCTTCTGAAGCTAAATTTGGCAATCCTTCACTTGTGTCCCCAAAGTCCCAAATGGGATCTAATCCAAAGTGCTTGATAAGATAAAAGCATGAAATCTGTCTTCTAAAAACCACATATTCCCATATTCTCTTCTTATATATAACTATAGCTCTCACAGGTAGGATATTCTAGCCAAAAAGTAATAAAGTTGGTTAGGTTGCCTTCCTTGTGAAGATCTTTTAAACCCCACTTGAAATTATGGTAATCTGAACAGTAAAGATAGTTTATATGAAATACATCAGTGTTACCTTGTCAATGACAAACCTTAATAAAAATTTTGATGGCTGTATTTATGAAGAAAATGTGTATTTTTCTAAAAATTTTTTACCAGTCTCCATAAATTGATTCTAAATTCTTTCCATGAAAAAAATCAATTTTTTAATCTATAGAGTTAGACCCAGATAATGAATTAAAAAAAAAAAATCAAAGAAAAAACCCCACAATAAAAGAAATTAGGTAATAATAACAAAAAAGAAAAAGAAGAGAAGATAATTAATATTATGCTCAAACATTAGAAACTAATGAAATATCTTACCTGGGTTCACAGAATTAGAATTTTTGAGCATAATTTTAATCCTTTTATACTTTTGTTGTGCCATGGAAGGCTGGTCATTTCCTTCAGTGGCCAAACATAAAAGAGAGGGTGTTCTAAGCATAGGTATCTGAATTTGATAAATTTTCCCATAACAAAATTAAAGCCAGATGTATTTGTGTTATCATTAACCAGACAAAGACATCACTGTTATAAAACTGAAGATACAGTAAGAGTCCTAGAAGTTTCTAGGTAGATATGTATAGCTGAGAGATAAAAAAAATACCAGTTTTAAATGAAAGTTTCTGCTTTTGTAGTGTATCTATGGTGATTTATTAAAGAATCAAAGCTTTCACTTATAACTTTTTTGAAAATCTCCTTGGAACTTAGTTGAGGACAGAAAAAGGGCAGATGTGAAAAAAAGGGGGAGGAACATTACTGGGAAAGATTTTAAAAGCCATAGCTTGAAATGATCACTAATTTTGTGGGCTGATAAAATGTAGTCAAACAGAATTTTACTAATCTAAAAAGCAGTTCATAAATGACACAGGAAAAAAACAACATCTTTAATTTTGTGTGTAAACCTTCCTCTCAATAGGCTATTGCATTTGAAAGGATTACAAAATCAGAGAAGTTAAGGAAAACAAGTAAGGAAAGAATACAAGGGGCAAGTGTAACCAAGCTCAACAAAATTCACAGTAGTGTGCAGGAGAAATTAGATAGGGTAAGCTCTGCCTCACTAGGAACTATTTTTCAAAATTTAACAGGTTACTGAATTTTCCAGTTTCAGAGACTGAAAAAAGAGTTATAAGCAACCAAAATATTCAAACTGAGAGAAGTGGGGAAGAAATTGCTCACAGAGTAGTTGTTAAGATGTCAAGCTGTCAAGTTGTCACAGAATAGGCAAAAATATTTGAAAGTTATATTCTGTTCTAATTAGGATAGTTATCATTTGTCAATGAGCTACTAAAAGGTTTCAAATATTTTTACTAAACTGAGAAAGAAGGAGTGCCCACCTTTTGAAAACCAGATTAAAATTTTATAAGTTCTTTTTTTTAATATTAGTGATGACTCTTCTGATCGTCTGCCAAGCCAAAATTAAAACTCAAAGAATAAACAAAGCACTAAAAACCAAAGCACCAAATAAAAGCCAACCAAACATAAATACAAACAAACAAAAATACAACCTGAGGAAAAGAAAACAAAATACAAAGTAATCTGGTTAAAATGCGGTAACACAGGAGTGGAGGAAGAGGAAACAAATTCAAGATTAACCTCTCTACTACATTTCACCAAAATTACCTGCCCAAAATGGAAAGAAACAACAAGTACCAGCAGAATCACAAGCCTGCTTGGCACTAGTTATGTGGCAGCCCGCTCAGATATATTACTATTTTTGCCACCATGTTTCTAAAAAATGTAGAAGAACTAAGAAGAGTCCAGAGAAGAGCTGTATGGGATAAAAGACATCTATAAAATATAGGACATCAAAAGATTTGTGTTGTAGTGTGTTTTAAGTTTCTCAGTTTGCTCCCCCATTTTATGTACTGTACCCTCCTTTGTTCTTTGTAAATGGTTCCTCTCTCCCCAGTTTTTCCCGCCACTGCCTCCTTGCCAGTTAAGTTGCCTGGTTACCATACTATTTTTAGTTGCTAATGTTACAGTTTGTAGAACCGCTCCTCCCTCATCCCTCCTTATAAGTGGATATTTTCTCCTCCCTGGGCCCTGTCAATCACCCCCCACTCCTCCCAAGTTTCGAGAACCTTCTCCTCTCTGGGGGTTGTGGTTGGCTGTGGTCCTGGGGCCCCTCCTTTACTTTGTATTCGTTGGTTTCTGGGGTATGTCAGTTATGTTCAGTACCTCCCTTTGAGTTTCCCCATTGGATAGCTGGGCTCCCCTCCTCTCTCCTCCCCTTCCCTTTAAAACCTTGTCTCTCCCCCTGTTCGGGGCCATTTTGCTGGTTGGTGCCCATCCTCGTTCGTGCCTCCGGATCACCCAATAAACCGACTGTTCACCCCCAGCAAGTGGTCACCTCCTTTATCGTCTCTCGTGCGCCACTCCGAGCTCTTCCTCCAGCCCAGCCTGAGGCCAAGACGCCGAGGGGGGCTGGCTTCTTATGCGCAGGGGCGTTGGCCTTCTCACCCCTCATGCTAGCCGGACCTAGGGCCGCGTACGCCCTCGCGCAGATTTGGATATTCCCTACTTAGGAAAATGGGAACATAAAGTTAGCTAAATTCCTAATTAAAAACATTCCCATGGTTTGATAAACCAAAAAAATACCTAACAACAGGTAGAAAAAAATACTGAGATCAACTCAGAGGTTGTAGAGACACTTTTGCTGTAAGTGCTTAGAGAGAAAGAATAAACTTTTATTCCTCAATCTGTTTCTAAAGGTCTATGAAAACATCATTCTGCCTCCCAGCTGGGGAAATCTTGATTCTCCCTGACAATCCTAAACACAAAACTCTATTTTTCATTTAGTGAATTGAGAGATAGATTAGTTTAACACTCCATGTTTTTGGAAGTCTATTAAATGAGAAGATATAATGAGACAGTTTTTATGTAAAAACCTAGAAAGAAATGAGTTTGCATCTATCTAGCATCAAGAAAGCTTACAGATCCCAATCAACTGTTGTGGAAAACTGAATTTTCTTTTCCCAACCAAGCATATTTTTCTGAAGGTTTCAGCATGAGCATATGTGGTGTGTTAGATGACAAGTTGAATATATTTAACTCAGCCAGCAATTATCAAATAAAACTATTTCACACTGTTAGCATAACAACCCATCTATGATCTAAGCAAACAATATTGTTAACAAGTTTTAGCTGTTAATTATAATCCAAGTTTTACAAAGGGGGAAGAACTTTCCTGCAGATCAAACATTTCTTAATAGGAGTTATTTGTGTTCATTGTCCCAGTAAATGGAGGAATAAATCTGAAAGAAGTGAATCAGTTCTTTTACATTAATAAGTCCTGATCATGACTTTTTTGAAGGTCAGTCACTTTTGAACCTGTGGGTGACAGCAGTAACATACACAAAAACTAAGTCAAATTCGGAAGCTGGTTTCTGCCAAATGAGGAATGGCTTTACACATCTTCAGTTGCTTAACAGGGCGGACATTTACCTTTTTTTCCAGAAGAAAGTGCCTTTGAATGATGAAAGCTGCTGATAAAAGGGATGAGAGATAACATACTTGCAATCTTCCAGCCCTCTGTTTTCTTATCCTGTTGAGAGCTAGTCCACGAGACAGGTCTACAGGAATTTGCATTGGACACTTTCCAAGTAATTGCATAAAAGCTTTGGGAATGAGCTGGGAGGAAACTAGCAAGTCAGTAAATGAAAAAGCAGCTTTTATGTGGTATCTGCCTGCCCTAAAATCAGAAAACTGTAGCACCTGTGACCTAAAGACCAAGTACAGATAAATATCAAGCTTTGCACTGCTCGCCACACCCTCTGCAACTGTTGTAGAAGAGAGGTTATCAACATGACATACAAATTAATGAAGATTTTTTTTGTTACCTACCATGTAATACCTGGCAGATAGAAAGCCTGATGTTAAATGGACTTGATCGATCTGTCAAGATCATGTGAGATGAAATTTAATATATTTTCATTTCACATAACACTTCAATGCTTCAGTAAATGACAGTGATAAAGTATTTGGATATTTTCTGGTTAAATTTTATTTTTACATTGGAATTATTTCTCTTGACTTTTTATGTGGACTCATTTGACTTCATGGTTTATGAATATTCCATCTGTAATCTCTCAAATGCTTTGCTAGACAACATTTATGAGTCCACAGCCTGCACTCTAACACTTTAAATCCTATTGACATCAGTGTGCAGCTTTTCAAAAGTGTGGTTACAGAATATAATACAATCAAAAATAATATTTAATTTGGAAGGGACCTCCAAAAATCATCCAGTCTGACTGCCTGAGCACTTCAGGGCTGACCGAAAATTGATAAAAATTATTAAAGTTTTTGTCCAAACACCTCCAAAACACTGACAGACTTATGAACCACCTCTCTAGAAACATATTCCAGAATTTGACCACCCTCTCAGTAAAGAAATGGTTTTTAATGCCAGTCTAAACCCCCCCTGACACAGATTTGAACCATTCCCACATGTCCTACCAGTGGATACCTGGGAGAGCGCTCAGCACCTCCCTTGCCACTTTTCCTCCTCAGGGTTATTAACTAGGGATTCCAACCTAAATTTAAAGCAGACTGAAGTTGGTGGGGTGAAGAAAGAGAAAAGGAAGCGCAGGTAGTAAAGACAAAAAGACCAAAAAAAAAATAGTAAGGTCTGAAACTGCTTTCAGTATTTTCAATTTTTTTTTTCACCTCTAGTTTTTTCAGGCTACAACTCAGTTAGCAACAAAGGTTTTAAGTATGTGGAGAAAAGGGTGTTATCTTTGCATGTTCACTCTGCTTTTTTAAGTCTAGCATATGTGCATATAAACATTCCTCTACTTCTCGCTTTCATCTCAAAGATATGCCTTTCTTTTCAAAGGTTCATAAAATGCTTTGATACTCCACATAGGCTAACTACTCAGCTTTATACATGCATATTTCCTTGGAGAACCTTCAGCATATTTGCTGATATTAAACATTTCCTTTTTAAAACAGAAAGATCTAGGCAAATGGCAATCCTCCGTAATGTTTTCATGTAGTGGAAACTTTAATGAAATTTGAAGAGTTTTAGGGAAAACAGCAAGTCTGTCACTTTGCTCACTTGGCTTATAGCTTTTAAAATAGAGATTGATTAATTTTGTGGCTATGGAATAATTTGAAAGGATAGCTAAATTTCTTAATAGAAAGCACTTTCTCATTTTTCAAGCAGAATAAGTATATAGGTTAGCTGATATTATTATATGGATAAAAATGTGTTAGTCACTTTGGGGATATTTGAAGTCTGCAGCAAACACCAAAGGAAAACATAATTTTCATTAAACTGGAAGAAATTCAAAGTGTATTTTAAAAGTAATTAAACACAACCAAATTTACTAGGTCAGGAGTGGAATCACAAACTTCTAAAACCTATGCATTCAGAATTTCTTCTGAATCAAAGCAGAATAATGAGGATTTTTTCCCCATGCAGTACAATGAGAGTTGCATGAACTGAATGTGCAGTGGCACTAATTAAAGGGTTGCTCTACCCTATTTCCTTGGAGCAGTAGACCTGAGGTGCTGAGATCCCACAGTCCTGTAGGAAGAAACATTTATATATTTATGCACCATACCCTATTTCATTTGACTTTTCCATGCCTGAAAACTCCCTGATGAACTCAGCCTATTAAAATTATGACTTTAGGATTCATATCGGAAATAACCTAATTGAATAATCCCTATTTTCTGTTCACTGAATAGTGAAACTGAAGCTAGTGTTGGATTCAGTGGGTATCTTAATGTGGCTTGCTATTGCTCTTGCTTATACATAGTCCATAACATTGCATCAGACTACAAGAAAACTATTTTTAGTGCACTATAAGCCCAGTTATAACAATAGAAACATTGCATATTTCTTGCAAGAGGTTAATTTAGTGTTTGGGAGTGACACTTTTGTTCTGGTACTGAGACAGAGAATACACAGCTATAAAGCCTGGTAAGCTATTGGGTAAAAATGGATTTGAGGTGAAGTTCACCTTGTATCAACCATTCAGCTGAATCTGACAGTGTGCTTGTTATCTCTCCAGAAAACCCACAGGCTTTGCATGTGAAAACACAGAATATCTCCAATTATTAGGGCTTAGGCTAAATAAAATTCAACAACCTATCCTTAGGTAAGAAAATGAAAGACAGAGAAAAAAACACAGGCAAACTCTTACAGAACAACTATACTGCTGTTGACCTGTTATACACTAAAAATTATCTCAGCTCTCAAAGCACTTTAAAAAAAAATCCTTTAAGACACTGCATCTCACCTAATTAGGAGAAAAGGAATCTTCCTATAAATGCTTCTCATGTATTGATGTTCATAGTATTGCAAACACACATTTCAGGAAATGTTATTTTGCAACTTCAACATTAACTATTCAGTGAGCTTTCAGCAGTAAAGGTACAATTGCCACGGTCACTAGAAACACTTCAAGAGAAACTCAGTTCTCAAACTAAAAGGTGTTTCTTTTTTAAGGACAGTGTCTTAAAAGCTAATCTTTAAACAAATATAATCTGAAATTTTAATGAAATTTGAGTCCCAGAAATAAAATTATTGCAACTTTGATTGAGATGTTTCAGGGCAACATGCAAATTATAGTGATTTATCTACTATACGTGTTTTCCTTCTTCCTTCAACTCATCAGAATAGAAACATAAAGGACTCCTATGCCATGTGGGTGTCCTATCTGAGTGAAACAATATTGTAGGAATCTGAGTGGAGTAATATGTCCTCCATCCATTTAAATTTGTAACTCAATTAACAGATTGTTATTTAGCAGGGCAAAATTTTGTGTACAGTGCAAACAAAGCAGCCAGATACTTTCTGTGCCTCAGGTATTGTATGCTCAGCATTGTCCAGTTAGGACAAAATATCATTTTTGAGCAATAATGGGCACCAAATTACAATGTTTAATATTACAGTGGTTTTCAATAATTTTGTTAAATGTGTCAAAGTCAAAAAATGTTTTGCATGCATTGTTTAACAACATTTCCAGGAAACAAGACAATTCCTTTTTGGGATAGATTTGCAATGTATAACGCAGGTCAATTTCTGCAATGTGTTGCTTATTATACAGATTCTCTTTAATAGGACTATCTAGTTCTACACTAACTCTCATGACATAAGTTCTACCTTACTCAGACTCACACTATGCTAAGTTGGTGTACTGGAAACATCAGGAGAGAAGTTTTTCTCTGCAAACCAACAGATGTCGATGTTACATTATGTTACAAAACACCATGATACCCTTTTGTTACCAAAATTTAACTATTCTGTCACAAAGAACTGTTTCATAAATCAGCATTATATTTTTTTCTTTCCCTTTATATACTATTGTATTTCCTCAGCAGTTGGAGTCAAAAAATCTGTTATGGTAGAGTCACCAGAAAGAAGTGGTTGCAATTAGAGTCAATGTCTTTTGTGAGTCTTCAAGGCAAAACTATTCCCTCTTTTCAATGCTGAAGCTACAGTAAACAGTAATGAAACATGTTTCAGAATTCAAAGCACGAATAAGATGCACACTTCCTTGTCTATATTTAAAAGATGAGAGTCCTTGATGTACAAGATTCTATGATTACGTCTGAGCATTTTTTAAGCCTGTAATAGATCTAGTGGAAATTCAGAATATGGAGTGTGATCTCTGGGAAACTGAAATCCTAAGCAAGTTAAAAATTCATCTGTACAAGAATAATACATTAGAATATTTTATTATGGTTTGATTTTAAAGCTCAAATACACCATTTGAGAGAATTTAATTCCCAGTCTTTAGTTGACCAGTATCTCTTCCCTTTTTAATAAAAAATTTTCTTTTCTGAAGTTATTCATTGTAATGAGTTAATAGAAAAAGCTCAATACATCTGAAAACAAAATTATTAATATACTTGATCCCAAGAGTAATACAGTATTTTAAGAAAATATGAGCTCTGTTGAATGATCTTTTGAAACACAGGAGATAATTTTGTTGAAAGAACTGAAATTTGAAAACTGAGCCTTTGAAATACATTAAGAAGTGAGTCACTGTTGGGGGCCAAAGTTGCAAATAATATCTTTGAGAAACAAATAAATGAGTCACTTGTGAAACAGGGAGTAGATTATTTTCTCAATCAAAGCAGTGATTGACAAAAGAAAGTGGAAGTAATATTCTGGAAATCAAACATCTGTACAGTATACATACATGCATATGTAAAGTGGGTTTATATATCAATCAAATAAATGAAATATTCACATCCTGTCCTTGAAATTCTACAGGAGAATCCATTTCAATTATAAAACTAGTTCTGCCTGCAACAATGGCACTCTTTAAAACATTTTAATTCAGGTGGAGTCTACTGGAAACAGGGCAATATAGTCAAGCATTATTGCAAAGGGAATCAAGAGAGTTGTCACACAATTGGGCACAAAAAAACTTACATTCTAGTCCTACTTAGGTTGCCCTCTGGAAAACTATCAAGCTTCAGAGCTCTACACCACTTGTAATAGCAATTTTTTTTACTTGAGTTGTCATGTTTTTTCTTTACACAAATATAAAAAAAAAAAACCACTTCCCCAAACAACCAAACAAGCTACAGCTGTCTCAAATCGGTCATAACAACCATGCTCCTCAGTACAGGAACCCAGTCCTTTTCACCAGAAAGAATCAGAACCTTAGAAATTGGGCTGGTTATTTTTTCTTTTATTAAATTCTGACTTCTGTGTGAGAGTAACAAAAATTTGCTCAAGTTGAATGGTAAAAGATGTACTTAAGTTTTTTATGGTCTGCAATGTCCCTAATTTTGTCTAAAATAATGAATATATAAACCAATGAAATATAATTCAGAATGTAAAGAAAAGATCTTTAAGCAATATTTATTTTTTGTGAAGTTTAATTTTGAAACAGATTATTTTTGGTACTGTGAAACAGTTTGAATCTAGTTTGTTCTAATTATCAAAACCTTGAAAAGCATTGAAGACACAATAACACCTTGCTCTTTTTCCTAAACAATTTTTATGAACATGAAGGATCAACATAGATAAATGAAACTATTTAGGAGAAGATAGTTGGAAATTTGAAAAAAGTCAAATTCTTAGATTGTTTATGACAAATACAAGAATTTCTGTATCATAGCATAATTAAGTCTGGAGGAGACATCTGCACATAATCTAGTGTACCTGCCTACCAAGAGATGGCTTCAGGAAATCAAACACCATCCCAAAAATAAATAACTTAAAGCCCCCAGATGTTAGTCTTAATTAGATAAAAACCCTTTCAGCTTTACTTACATAGGTGATGATAAAAATTTCACTTAATCTCTGTTTATGTAAGGGAAAAGCTCTGAATCCACACAATCAGGAGTGCTATTCAATCAAGCTGACAAGTGCGTCCCTAGGACCACTGGCTATTTCTTTGTAGCTCATCTGTTGGACAGCTCTCTACTCCCTCCTCTATCTGGAGCAGGAACTCTGAGGATTTGAATGTTCCCACAACTCTCCTGTGAGTATTTTTTCCTGTTCAAATTCTCTGTTGTGTACATTTCTCTTTACTGAGGGGCCAAAATCTGCGTATGACTTTTACCATTGTAATGCCTATTCTGGCATGTGCTCTGTAACAACTCTATTCATGTGACAATTCACATTACTTCCTTTTCATATTGCTAAGATTAGAGAAAGTCATTGCAATGAGGGCACAAGTCAGCTCCACTTTCCAAGAGCTCAGGGTCTATATGCAGGCCAGAAGAAAATAAGTTAAGTCACAAGGTCTTCAACAATCCACAGACTCCAACAATGTGATATTAAATATAACTTAACACACAGAACAAGGAAAGAGTGACAAGGAAACTTTCTGAGTAAACTTCAAAATACACTAAAAACTTTCAAAACCAAAGCCACTTGAAAGAATTAACAAACTGAAAGATGGACAAATACAAGAGGCATTAAGATTTTTACAATTTCTCATCAGAAACAGTTAATTGTCTTAGTATACTCAGGCTACATTTGCACATGATAGCTCTGCATACAGCTACTACTAACATTATGAATTCTCTAGTTTGAAAGAGTTTGATGCAGAAGAACTCACCTTTATATGAACCCACTCTATACAGCAAAACTTATATCCATCAAAGACTGTTATTACTCAAAACAGAGAACAGTACCCTTGGAGCTGGTTATCTAAACTTTTCCATTCACATTTGTTTAAATCTAGTTCTTGAGAAAATTTACACTGATTTTTCCAGAGTAGAAACTTGTGAGAGCAAAAATAAACCAATTTTATTTGTTTGCACCCTATCAAAACGGTAATTCTACTTTTAAAAATGTTTCACATGCATTTTCCTTGTTATTAAAACATTAGCAAAATCTGACATTTGAGAATATTTCACTAAGTCTTTTAGAAGTCATACGTTATTTTAACTGAATTTCCTATATGCTTTTGTACCTATCAATTCAATTAATCATTCATCTGTGTGAAAAGAGAGCCAATTCAGTGCCAAACACAAAAAAGCCCTTTTTCTTTCATTCAGGAAGCATAAATTTATTCTCTTTAATCTCCCATGTTACCAATAAGACTTCCCTTCTTGCTTTCATTGTCCATTTAAGGGTTAGATATTTAAATTAGTTGTTGGAGAATTAGAACATTTCAGTATTTTATTAGTTAACTCATTTAATGAAAATAATTTAATTTATCATTTTATGATAGTCTCACTTTTAAAATAGATGAGATACTTATTGATGTTCATAAACACACTTTGGAATTGATGCCATGCATCATGTCTTTGAAAACCACAGACTAATTAAAAAAAATTACAGTCACTGTGCAATGTTGATCTTGCTAATTTGATGAACAGTGTCAGTAACAGTAGAACAACTACTGACCCATTAATTACCTCAAAAGCCCACATTTGCTGTTTCATTGACATTTGGCTCTACAGAAAATGCATACAGATAGGATTAAAAGTGAGACTTCTCATCCATTTTGGCAATAATTATGTCTTGCTACAAACATTTGTGCTTCTTATTCATTTAGAGTCAGTCTATGTCAAGTCAACTCAATTTTGATTTCATTAGGGACGAACAGAAGTCAAACATTGTTGACTGAATTGAGACTCAGATTTTCAAAGATCCACAAAATCTAAGCCACAGTGACCTGAAGTAACACTGATGCTTGTCACCTCAAATGAAGATCAACTAAGGCATTGGAATGGCAGAGTTTATAAGGAAAGCAAAAATTGTGTTATGACTAGGCAAACCCAGGGGCATCCTGTTCTGGATTGAGTAAAGTCTACCTTTAGATTGATTATGTTTAGCAAGTTGACTTGCAATTTCCTCTTGGATCATGAATGGCCGAGCCTCCACTGCTGCAGATTTTGACTTATTGCTGTTTCATGCTGCACATTCAATATCTCTCTCAGCAGTTCCAGGGTCAGTGTGATTCTGTGTAAAAGTACACAGGGACGCAGGATCTACAGAATGTGCATTGCAAAGACAGAAGCTAAGATCTTTCATTGTGGATGGTTAAATAAAGACAATTCCACTTGACTATCAATGCTGATATTTTCCTGGGTGCCCTGCATGCTTCTGCTGAAATCTAATTACATGGACTTCTCTAATATTCTCCAGACTCCTCCTCAGTTTTTCTGACCTGATGCAGTTGTCCCCAACCATGCTCACCATTTATTCCTCTTCTAGACATCTTTTATCTCCACAATTCTTCTCTCTTCAGTGCATCATTCAATATTCATATTATTTAGATTTAGTTCATGAAGAAAATAGTTAACTACCTTTTGAAGGTTTTAAAGTTTTTGTTTTTTTTTAAAAAATAAATCTGCACAAACAATGCTAAAAAGGTCAGAGCAGCTGCCCTTTAAAGTTACTTTTTAACCCTATGTCACTTGACAACAAGTGAGGTTAATTCAGGCCACTCCAGCATGACTTCAGTGAAATCTCTTTTCAGATGAGCCCTGGTGTGTTGTGGGTGGGGTGTAGGTACCAGGTCAGCCAGTACCCTGTGGTGAAAGCTATTCAGAACTGGAATAAAGCTACAGCTCAAGCCACAGGTGTTAGAACTGAAATGCACAACGCAAAACTCAAAGAATGGTGTGCTTGTACTTTGCTCCTGAGGAGGACAGAGAAGTCAGTCATTACACACCTACATAACTCCTTAGTCAGCTAATAAATAGCATTCATTCACAAACTCTTTATCAAAATGCAGCAAATTTCAATGTAAGCTGAATTACATTTTAGGAAACATAGAGTGTTTCGAAGAGAAAATTACCTTCATTACAGCTGAGCTGCGACCTGCAATTCAGGTAATAGAATTGAAAAAAGACATCATGAATTGCTCTGAAATAATAAATCTTCTTTATTTAATAGTGAAAAAAGCATGTAAAACTTCATGAAATAAGTAAAATTTGTACATCCTATAGACATATAGTACGAGTCAGAAAAAGTAGGTACACATTTGATAATAGATGTTTCAGCTTTTTTGCAGTGCGGAAATGCACTTTAATTGTAAGGACCTAATGCTGCCTAAGAGTTATTGTATATTAACATCTTGGATGAAATTCAAAATGTCCCTAGGCTTCAGGTTCTTCATGAATATCAAACTCATGAAGTCTTTTTCAGTTCTACTGAAAAACAAAAGCCACATTCAAAATGATTGAAATATGATACAAAAACAAACTAAAAATCCCTAACATGGAAATCCATTCCCTAGCACCTGCCTTGAATATTTAACATTGCAAAAACACTCAGAAAGTTCACATTCACACAAAATACAATTTTTAAAATTCATGTTTTAATTGCATGTTTTGCTGGGTTTCCATTAGAAGATCCTTCTCTCTGAGTTCCTAGTACTTTTCCAAATTACAACAACAAATACAACAGCATTGTTTCAAGAAAGCCATGGGTCACCCAGCAATATGCAGACTAGTGAAACAGGAAATATTCTCCTTCTTCTTCTCTGTACTACCTGGTGGAACAATTCTGCTTCCACGAAAAGTATATTAAAAATCTATACATATGTTTTGTATTACATTTAGACTTCAAGGATTTTAAATGTCAAAAGCAGTAAGAGTGACTATATAAAATTCCTCCAAACTGCTTTTGATTTAATCATTGCGTGCACTCTTCCTGTCATTGTAAGTCAGTTTCTGACCTAATGAAACCTTCTTAGGTAGGCACAAGACTGGGTGTGAGATTTGAATCTGTCAGTGTCATTCAGTTTATTTATAAATTTTTGTTGGTTGATCAAAGCCAAAGTATTTTAGCTGCCTTGCCAAGCACAACACCTGAATAAAAGGACCAACACCCTGCCTCAGTAGTTTCACCCAATACCAAATGGCATTTTTGACTGAGGGCAGAGCAATTCAGTGACTACTATACTGCATGCCTCTGCAACTAACCATCCTGTTCTCCTTCATGGTCTGCTTCTTCATAAATAATTTCTTACTTAGAAACTTTGTGGTGTGAGCAGGAGGTTGGCTGATGGGCCTGTGTCTATTCCATGTCATCCCTGCTCAGGCCCATCACACGTCAGTGCAGCTTAATTTCTCCTCCTTGAGAATTCAGGACAGAAAACACTTTTGTTCGACTTGTTAGAAACATGTCTTGTAAATATTCACTCACAATTAGCAAATAGTAAATCTTTATTGTTCTTGACTATTAAGACCCCTCTTCTTCCATTTTCCATTTACAACTCATCAAAATTATAGTCCAATATGGAGGTAGAGGTATAATTCTATAATTTCTCGTATTCGAGACTGGCATTTTTCCCAAAACATATGTTCAGTTACTGGTATTAAAATGGCATTGCTATGTAATATGAGTTTATTCAGATAGTGAAAAATATCAACCTGTCTTCCTAGTTTTAAGTTTATTTTAGAAAAAATTTGGCATATGGATGTACCAATAGAAGTTTTTTATTTCTCTTTTTCTTTCTCTGAGTCCGAGCATATTTTTCCATAATATAATTATTAATCAACTCAACAACATTCCAAATAAAAATTATACACACTTGAATACTTAATTGTGAGACAACTCATTAAATGCCTCCTTGCAATATTAGAAGGGATTATCATAAATCAAAGTGGATACTATGGAGCACTCTTTTGCAAGCACATGGGGTTAACAGGGCAGCAGTCTAATAACAGACATTAAATGTATCAGGATGAATGCAAAATTGGAATGCTTTCCCTAGATCCTATGCTTGACCTGAAAATAAAATGCTGTTTCCTAAAGGATCCAGTGTAACGTGAACCTACATTGCGGAACTATTAGAACTGCTTGAATAGCAAAAAAGACAAATATCCCCATAGGACCATTCCCTTGATACCTGCTCTGGCTTTAAATAGAGTCTATTCAGCCTATCTGTGTAACATCACCCCAATGAGAGAGAAAAAACAGCTAAATTGCCTGGTTCAGATGTACAGAAGCAGCCCCATACATGGGGTACAATGTTACTCTGTCCTCTGGCATCACTTCAGGTTTCCTTTATACAGAATAGTATCTATTTCTCTGAAAAATTTAGGAGGATAAAAGAAGACCAAAAGTATCTGATTCTACATTGAACATACAGTAATTTTTACCAGACCATTTAGCTGTAAGATTTCATATGATTTTATCTCAAATTAAATTATATTTATCAGCATTGAAGTTAATTAATGTCTAAGCCCAATGTCTTCTCAAATGATGATTGCAACTAGCCATAGAAATCAGGCATAGTATAACTTGTACACAGACAAAAAATCTGTTTCTCATTGGTTTATTTCTGTACTTTGATGCAAAAGTGAGGAGATTCTCTGACTCCTTCTCCCTTTAATCTTTCTGCCTTAAGAAGAGAAATGGAAAACATGTATCTTCCCACATGGGAAATTATTGTTTCCTACCTGAAAATAGTAGATTAATGTCACTGTAGCACAAACACTTTAAAGTTATTGATCAAGTTTTTCCATATAAAAGGGCAATAAATATAAAATTAAGATGTGCCATACAATTTCCCACTAGAAGCTGTGAGGGTTTTTTTTTGACTCTCAGGAAACCAATTCTCACGCAGCTGTCATTTCCCCATTTATTCTCTACATTTTTACAACCCTTTCTCTGCAGATTAGTTTCAGTGAAGGTCACACAGTGTCTGATACCCAGAGGAGAAAGTGTTATTCACAGGAAATTTCTCTGCTATCAGATGGGGAAATCATACAAATGAAAATTTTGGTATAGGTAAAGTTGAAACAGCCTTGTTGGGGAAAACCTCGAACAACACAGCAGCTCTGCAGCAAAGACAGCTCTCTCAGAGAACCACACTGTGTCTTCCAGGGAATTGCTCCATTTTAAAGTCTATTCATTTAAATAGACTTCATTTATTAGTCTTCTTTTAAGACTTATAAAATACTTCCTAGTCAAAATATTCCCTATAAGTCTGCAGGATTAAACAAATTTATCATTGGAAATAGCAGAAAATGAGAGAAAACAAATTTCATTCTAATACAACAAGACAAAAACAGCTATAAAGTTTTCAGCAAGATGATGAAGTAGATGGAGAAAACTTTCTCCTATACAAAAAGTTAGGAAAAATTCCCTTTTTATACAGAAGAATTTCCAAATTTTTGTAGACACAAAGGAAAGAGAGATATAAGCTGTTAAAGAAGAAGAAATTTGATCTAGGTTATGTGATGGGTTGATGTGATTTATTCCTGTTCACCAAAAATTTTAATTAAGGCAAAACGCAGGACAGATTACTAAAGGCAAGCAGCAGGGTTTGAGGTACAGAAGAAAGAATGCTATCCATGTGCACAATATGGGCTCTCTTCATTTTTATGCTCAGTGATTAATGGGACTCTTTGAAACAGCAACAAAGAAGAAAAACATCACTTGAAATAAATGCTATGTTAGTAACTGGGTTTCATGGCAGCAGACCCAAAGGCAAAGCCCTCTAAACATTTATAACACTGCATACCTTGAACATTCTGTGATTTAAATGTAAATTATGTTAAAAAATGTACTAAAAAAATAATACTTGTCCAAAATTTATGTTTAATAGACAACATTATGGTCAACATCCCCAAATCAGAGTGAATACTATGCAAAACATTTGTGATAGCACCTTACATTAAAACATTCCAATTTTCTTCAGAGATGCATTTTAATAAATATGATCCAGAAGACAAAGTGCTTTAGAGGGAATTATGGAGGCATGATTAATGATATCTAGGATAGTCATTTAGCTACTCTGCACAGGAGGCTGAGAAAACATGGACCTAATTTTGATTTAATTGCACAGCCAGAATCCAAGTGCCTAACTGGTGCCTTTCCATTAGTTAATTTTACAGTTTATGCAGAGTCTTCTAAAGGTGTAAGAAGGCATTGCTTTTGTCACCTACATTATGTATTCAAAAAAGATCAGTGAATAAACAATAGGTTGAAATGTCCATGAACCCACTTGGAAATTAATGCTCTGTTGATTTCTAAAGGTTCTCAGAATGTTGGTTCTCTGGCACAATTTTCAAGGCAGAATTAAGAATTTCTTTTTCTTATGTTTTAGCCCATTTCAATGGATATAGTCACTTTTTGTTAGCTTCATTGTACCAAGGAATCTTCACACCATAACACATTCTGGTGCTCGAGGTCAGTGTTCATTTGCTCTCCCCATCTAATAAAACCTTCCATCTTCAAGTTATGAAGAAACTTCATTGGCCCTGAGGAAAAAACTAAAGGAGATGAAAAAATATTTCCTATAGGATGGCTATCTTCCTTGATTATCTAAACCAGACAGTTTTGTTTAATTTCCAGCATCATTAATTCCTTAGAACATGCTAGACAGAATCCCAAGGGAAATTACTCATAACACTATAAATTGCAAAGGACTTTTCATAGGCATTTTAGTTTGTAGAAGTGGAAAAATAGTATATTTATTTATTTATTAACTTAGCTTACCACAGCTGTAGAAATAGACAAAATGTGCAAACCACAGAGGAACAACTAAAAAGGTGAAGACGTATCATGGGTAGACTCAAGGAATTATCACTTAACAATTCAAGGATGATGCAGCACAGATGGAAGAAGAACTGCTCCCATTTGCATTATGCAAGTTTAAATAAGGGCCTGGTTTAATAAATAAAACATGCTTAAAAACAGTGAGATGGCAACACAAATGAAGTCATGACTGGGATATTCACAACATTTCAATCAGATTCCTGCCAAGGTCGAAATTCAAGCAATAAGTAATGTCACTTTCTGTTGTGAAAGGTTTTTTCCCACTTTATTATAAACCTCATTATTAGGAAAGAACTGGATTTATTAATGTAACTTTAGGACAAGACCACAGAAAGTAAGGAAAATAGAGACCCACTATATATTTTCCTCTTTTACAGCTATGGGTGTTTCAGAAATGATTTTTCAGAAGTATTTGGGTCCTTGTAGCCTAGTAAATACCAACTGTATCTGGCTGTAGGCTTGTTGAACTAACAGCACTGGCCTGAGGCCATGTCTGACTTTGGGAGTGTGTTGGCCTGTCTGGAGTGGGATTTGGCTGGAGGAGCAATGCTGCTGGTGGCTTTAGCTTCAGAGCTGTGTGGCACAACACCTGCTGTTATATCTGGGGTTGAGGAGATGGCTAGCAATAACAATTAGTTGTTTTGTGTGGAATAGCTGTTCCTGACAGCAGCAGGACAGACACACAATTGTAGCAGGAGCCTAGGAACATCATAGGAAGCTACAAGAGGCATCAGAGCTGTAAACTCACCAGTGCTAATTCCCTGGTTAGCAAAGAAATGCAGCTCTGGGAAATGAGCAAAAGCAGTGTTTGGGACAGCAAAGAGAAGAAAGTATGGAACACATTTCATGGATGGCAAATGTGGATACACCGTGGAGCCGTGAACCAGGGAAGAAAGACAAAAAAGGCATGGAGCATGCTAGCAACATGCTGGAAAGAACTCCCACTGGGCTCTCACATGGGGATGAGGAAATTATCAACACCATACTCCTGGCAAAGAACTTGGTATGCTGTGACCGTGTTCACAGGGGTCTTATGTTGAGGGAAGGGACGAGGATCTGACTCCATGTTTCAGAAGGCTTGATTTATTATTTTATGATATATATTACATTAAAACTATACTAAAAGAATAGAAGAAAAGGTTTCATCAGAAGGCTAGCTAAGCTAAGAATAGAAAGGAATGACAACAAAAGCTTCTGTCCTGGACAGAGTCCAAGCCAGCTGACTGTGATTGGCCATTAATTAGAAACAACTCTGTGAGACCAATCACAGATCCACCTGTTGCATTCCACAGCAGCAGATAATCTTTGTTTACATTTTGTTCCTGAGGCCTCTCAGCTTCTCAGGAGGAAAAATCCTAAAGAAAGGATCAGAAGCCTAAGGAAAGCCCCAAAGCCATCAATCTCAGGGCTTGGGAGATGGGTGGAAGGAAAGAGGTGCATACTCTGCAGAAGTTTGTTTATTTTAATTTTAGCTGTACTTCCTTAAAATTCTAAGTCCTAGCAACACCACAACTGGATTAATAGTAATGTTTTGATTAGAACTGCTAAGATTTCAGTGAGATTAATAATAGATCCTTGACCTACATATACAATGTGTTACCCAACTTGCACAAAAGAGAAATTTGAGTGCAGCAAATGGGTGGGAAGCCATCCTTCAGAGGAGGAGGACCAGGGAATCCTTTTAATGTGTACAAACCTCTAGTGGAGGGTAGTAAAGAACAAGGAGACAGACTCTTCTCCACGGCGCCCAAAGACAAAAGAAGATGCAACAGGTATGAAAGCAGTTACAAGGGATGCCCTTCAAATACCATAAAAACCCAGGGTCTGTGTCAAGTGGATTGTACATCCATAGGTTGTTGTAATTTTTTATTTCTTACATATTTCTGTCTGTTATGAAGTCAATACACTCATACATAGCAGAAAAGCACATTAGAAGAACAATACTTTGTACCAAAAGAATCAGTCTAGAGAGATGTTAAAGTGGGAGAAGTAGAAAATATATTATACAAAAGTTACTGAGTATTTGCACTTTACCAATCTTATTTCTTATTGTGTTTACTTGTGGTCTCCTTACTAGTCACAATATTAGTAAGTAGAAGAAAGGCAACCCTAGAAACAGTGAGAGTTCACTCAATGGAGCTGCATCTATATGAGATGCTGTTCTCTGATAGCATTACTATATTACAGAACGTATTTTTGAGGAAGGTTTTCATTTAATATGCTTGCATAGACATTCCTGTCCCAGCATAAAGACGGATCATTGGGAGCTTTGCCAACTCATGTCTGAACACAGTGTAAAGTCTCTTTCTCTGGATGTAACCTGTGGGAGCAGTTAAAGGAAATATGATAGCTCCTCTCCAGATGACTTAACACAAATTTTTTAACTGAAAGATAAAACAACAGTGTATTGGTTTTTTTCTTTGTTTTTAGCTAAGTGACATGGGCAATTTCTAATCTCTTAGAAAGGACATAAGGCCTGTACATATTTCAGTAGGTTTGGTGAGTAGAAATGATGTCAGGCTGTGAGATTATTTTGTGCATAGCAAGTTTCTCTTTGCGTTCTGACAAACACAGCTACAAGCTGTACTGTGTATAAGTGAACTAATGTATATATAAAACTTTAACTAGTTTGTGGACACTAGACACCAGACTATGTGAGCTGAGGTCTAGTTGATGTCCTTTTTTAAACATGTTTATAGACCATGTTTTTATATACATTTTTTTCTCATGTAAAGACTTTGACACACTTCGTTAAAAAGCAAAAAGGCATCACTGGAATGACTCTTAAGTGAACAAAGTAATCCAAGATGAAGAAAAAACTGATTGAACTTATTGACAAAGTCTCTGGTTTGCCAGCTGCAACAACCAACCCAGGATCCATCACAGAAGGTTAATTCTAATTTTTAAATAAGGAAGCTTAGCTTTTTATTTACACACTGGTATCTAGTAAATAGAGATAGATTTTCACTTTTGTTTCAATGTTTTCTTCTCACTAATATCCCCTCCTGACTCTTTTTATTTTCAAAATTCTTGCATGCACATAGTACATGCAGAAAGTAATCCAGAAACAACCCAAAAGCCAGGGAGCATGTTTATTGTAGGATAAAATTTTCACTGGAATAGTCAACCTAAATGCAGAGTTGGCTTTATTTTGGATGTAATTATAAGAAATATCTAGGATTCCCTGACTCTCAGATTTCACTTCAAAAAATTCTTTCTGCTTTCATATGAATTTCAGAACCAAAGACTTTTTGGAAATCAGTTTTACTGGGCTGAGGGTTATAATCAATCCAGAGAAATTAAATTATGTGTAGTCTTTGTAACTGTTATTACATCATTATTTGAATTTCTCTATCCATTCAGTTAATCCACCCCAACCAGAGATAGATATTTTGTACTCAGATACATCTGTGAGAACAAAATATAACACCATCATCGTCATCCATTCAATGTCCTACATTCTTGCAGTTGAAAAGAGGCAAAACACAGAAAAGCCAAAAGTGAAAAATGGAAAATTCAATAAGACTCAGTGCTAAAGGCTAGCAGATAATTCCTTTCATTATTAGAAAGTTTTCTGTCACTATCTTTCTTAGAATTATAAACACTTCTCTGTGGCTTTGCTCTTTATAGGTCCTTAAAGTGAAATAAACACTCAGTTCCTACACTGCAAAATACTGTGAACTTAGTGCACCACACTGTTTTTACATTGCGTCTACAGTTTGAGACCTCATATCCACCCTTTCATGTATTTAATATTTAAAAAATAAATTTAATTTCTGTTTAATTAATTCTGTTAATTAAATTACATTCAATATTCATTTATCCAGTTAAGAGGTCAAATTTTCAACAGGCCCTCTTCCATAATTAGCTCTTCATTCTCCTTTAGAATTATCCTTTATAGGCTAAGCCAATAGTAATTCCATATAAGTAAAGACCTGATGAATTGCCAATGCCTGGAAATCCCACAGACATGGCTGAAATCCTGCACGTGCCTGACAGATCCAATGCCACATAGACCAGATCCAGCAATGAAAGCAATTTAAACAAGGGGAATGTCTGTCTGTATCACTTCTGCTTCAGCATCGCTCCATTGGATTTGGGCAGATAGCAGCAATTCTGTCCTCCTCAGGCTACAGAAAAGTCTCTTCTAGGAACTGGCAAGAGATGTGGTTGTGATCCAGCTTCCCATGCAAATATGGAACTTCTATTTGTTTTGGAAAAATTTTTATAAAATAATTTGTGTTGTGTTGTTATAGAAAAGTTGATTCTTAATTGTGCTGAAAGAGCTCAGTAAGGTAAACCCTGTTTATTTCCTTACAAAAAAAAAAAAAAAACAAACAAAAAGCAAAAGGAAATTTACTGCTAGAAGAAATGTTTCATGTGGAAAGTTGGCAGATGCAGATCATGAAAAAACATTAGAGATAAGAAAAAGGAATACATTTTAATGACTAGCAGTTTATACTTTTCCATCTGAGAGCAGCCAAGAAATATATGCTCCCACAGGTAATAAAACAAAGCCTTCTATATAAAGCAGCTTTGAACATAATTGGAGATTCATAAAAAAGTATATGGGTTTTTCACAGGTTGGTTTTCAAATAAATCCATAGATATACTACCATTCTTCTTAGAGGTAAGCCCAATGAATATTAATATAATTGCAATAGCGTTGCTGAAATATTTGTAATATTGCATACTCATATGCTGTCACATGTTAAACCATTTGGGGAAAAATCCTGCTAACTAATCCTAACAACATTGTTCCCCTTTCTGAGATTGAAAGAGAGGTACTGGAACCAAGAGAGAGAATTATGTGCAGAGCATGAAAAAAAAATAAAACTGCAAAAAGCTGGTAAGATGGCAAATATTATAGAGATTCATGAAGAATAGTGAAAAAGGCCATAGTGAAATAGTCTGTCATTTCAAAAGACATTTTTGTGCAATATTTTAATTAGTGCCACCATTAGCATGTGGCACCTTATATGACAGCTCTGTGAAGACACACAACAATTTGTAATGCCAAGCATTTGGCATTAGATGAACACTAAAAACCATTTTCATTCCCTTTTTCAATATTGCCTGAGTCAGAATACACACTGGATTTCTACCAGACAAAGTAAGAAGTCCAAATGTATTAAAAGAAATATAATATGTCATAGATGACATAGGCTACATTTCAACAATGAAGGATTTAATGACTCACATGAAAAAGAGAAATAGAAATGCAAAGATTTTTTAAAAGTATTTCTAATAATTTCTATGTTTAGCAGTCTCAAAGCAACATGGGCAGTTCATAGGAATGAGACACTATTGAAAAGTATGAGATCAGGAAGGAAAAATCTTATCAATACTTGCATAACAAAATAAGAACCCTTGTATTTTTAATGAGCATTCCTACTGGTAAATCTAATTCCCTCTACCTCAAAATAACCACAAATCAGTCTGTTTCATTGAGTGCAATGAGAAATGCTTACTAAAGAGCAATGCTGCTTTACAGGCACCATTGACTATAAATACCCAACTTAATAATTTAATTATAAATCCATGATTCTGTGGCTAGGTAGAAAAATTACATATGTATTCCAAGCTATTTATTTGCAAACAGGAGCAATAATTAATGTCTCTGTGTGTATAGTACATGTATGTATGCACATACATTCTTATCTCATTGGTTCTGTTTAATTTTACTAGAAAGATTTAGTGGGATATGTAATCAATACCACTAAGCATAAGGATTATATATATATGTATATATTTATATATATACACTATATATGTATATATATATCATTATATATACATTGTAATGTTTCAGTTAGGTCCTGCTTCTGGTAATAATATTCAGGGTTATTTAAAATGGGAATACTGTTTGAAGTATGCTCTGAACATAGGAGAATGTATTTTCAAGTGTCAGAGAAGAATCCTTTTTCCTGCTTGGTAAAGGATGCATCTTATGATAAGCTTTATTTAAAAGTCTAAAACTGGAAGCAAGGAAATGTATGATATGAGATAACATAAATCAAAGTGTCTGTGTGTGATACAGGCTATTAAGAGATAAGGATAAAATATGTCAGTCAATAGACTGGGCATGAGATGGTTCCATTGCTTTTCAAAAGCACCTACATAGCAGTCACACTGTGAAAATTCACTCAGGTATTCTAACCAGATGCAAATGTTATTTGTTCCAACTAAGCACACTTTTCAAAGGAATCTCACTGAGCAATCATTGTAAACAAGATGCCTTTGGAGATGTTTAGGAGGTGCTAAAGTGAATTTCCTGTTAGATCAGATACTGTGGAAAAATACAATGTTAATAGAATGAGACTGGTATTGAAGCATGAATTTATTGTCCTAATATAGAAATACAATGACAGTGAGAAAACACATCAGCCTTTGGTTCACTTTGTAACACAAAATAAGATATAATTTATTGCACAGTATCAAGAGTAATAAAATAGGTAATATATCTGTCTTTCAAGCTCTTCTCTTTTTTCTTGCTTTCTGATTTGCTTTTTATCTCTTTTTCCAGACACATCCCAACATTATATAGGCAAACTGTCATTCTGTGCATCAGTTTTCCCTATTTGATTACTAGCTTATCCAGTCTTAGAGCTTATCACATTCTTGTTTTAGAAATAATAATATCAAAGCTATAAATGTATATACATATAATCCAATTGCTGATAGTGTGAAAAGAAAAACTCTAGATATTCAGTTTTTATCTTCCAGTCCTCTGAATAAGTTGTTTGGGTTTTTTTCCCTGCTTTATGGTGTATTTTACAGATAGATACATGTGTCAGACTTATAGGTATATCATTCTGTAAGCTATTTCTGAAGAAACACTGAAATAATGGCATCTAGCAAAAATATGTGCACAGGGATTTTGTCTGGCTTATTTGGGTTTTGCTGTAATTGAATGGGATCCAAACTAATTATTTGACTGGAATCCAGAAGACTCTATTGGCATCTTTCTGCATTATTTTTAGGTTAGACTTTTTGAAATGTCGAGAACAATCAGTTTCATGGAGATTATCTAAGTCTGGTTATTCCTTTAGAACAAGTACCAAAATGTTACAATATACCCTAATAATTATTCATTCATCAGTGGTCAGTCTGCACCACTCATTCCTTTAGTTCTGTGTTTTCAAAGAAGGCACTGGAGAAAATCTAAACAACACCTATCTAGGACCTTGTACACCACGTGTTTGTTTCTGCAAAATCATTTTTTTCTCATAAATTGCTCATTGATGCTTTCCAAAACTCAATTGTCTTGATTTCTGATTTGGGGAGTTAGTTATTCCCCATTATATACTGTAGAACTTAAACTTCACCAGTGAAAAATGTGCCATCATTTTTTGGCACTTTTCAGCAAGGTAAGAACTATAACTTATTTCCTTTTACATTTGTGCTACTGTGGGCTGTACAGACACAATTACAGTTCGATAGTGATCTTCTATTGCATATGCTTATCAAAAATTATATCTTTCCACTAAAACAAACTAATTGTAGTGGTAAGAAACAAAGCAATAAAGAATAAAAATAAGATTGTAGGATACATTTGGTTTGGTTGCAAACAAGCCTAACAGCAAAACAAGACAATATTTACTGAAAGTTACAAACAACAATTACACCATGTTCCAATTCATCAAAATCTCAAATTGAAAAAAAAAAACCCTTCCTCTTGAAATACTTTCCCTTTTCTTGTTTTGACGACTGTAAAGAATCCATTACTTTGATGCTGTCTGCTGTGGATGAAAGATTAAATATTTTTGCACCCAGCATATGGTGTTTTTTACTTTCATAAGCAGGTCACTAAATAAATTCTGTTTGCATTTTCAAGTGGACAATTGTTGCCAGATGTTAAATTGATCTCTACAACTTTTAAAAAAATTTCTTTGTAAAACCAGAAAATTGAGAGATCTGATAACACCAACTCTGGTATCTCAACAACAACACTGCTTTAAAAAAGTTAATAAATACAGATACCACAAAACAAGATAATATTTAAAATAATCTAGATAAAGGACTTAAAATATTTATTTTCTAAAGAGTAGTAGGATATTTCCTCTAAGGAAATTAAATTCTGAGTTTTATTTCTGCCTAACAAAACTTGGACCACATTACCGAGGTCAGGCCACTTGAAATACGTGGAAGAAAAAGACTAACAGACTTAATATTTCCTACTTCTTCTTCTTTAAAAGCTTGAGTTGAGATATCAGTGATTTCTTATATTTTAATTTTTTCCCATCTTTTTCACATTTACAACCCGAATAAGTAAACTTCCCATGCAAAATACACTGACTGACTACGTTGCAGAACGATGCCTGTTGATCTGTCATTCACCTGCAAACACATCTCCAGATTCAATCTGTCAGCTGGCAAAAAATGGAGAATAAGAATATATTCAAGAGTATAACTCAATATACTTAATCTAAACTCTTTTTACTTAGAAAAAACACCATGCTCTTTATTATAGTCATTTATATATAAAATAACCTGAAAAATTTTTATAACCCCTGCAAAAAGAAGAGTGGAATGAGGAGATCTGTGGATTTGGTGCAATCATGCACTTTCAAGTTTTATGAAGCAACCAATTAAACAGCATTATAGCTGGTCATATGTCTGACTGGACAGACACAGTATATGACCTCCAGAAATTTCAATTATGAGCTGGAAATAAAGAGAGGATTTGTAAGAAAAAAAGATTTTATCAAGGTCAGAAAATGAAAGGTCTTGGCAGTTATGCTGACAAAAGGAATTTAGCATAATGCCATATATTGAGAGAAGCTAATGCATGTTTCTCCTATTTTCCAACTGCTTTAGGTAATACTGTTAACAAATCTTTCATACCTGTCTCAAATTTTTAAAATATACTGAGTTTACCACAATTCAGTACAGTTCAAGTGGATGGTTGGAGACCCCAGTAGGCAGCTGCATAGAAAGAACAGTGTGATAGCTGCTAACATGAATACCTAAATTACCAGCTGTGCATGGAAATAATAAAAATATTATATTTAGAGAAGCAGTGTAATTTGTGAAATCACTGTTCCCTCTACATATTAGGTTCAAGCAAATTGCTTTAATGTAGGAAGGCTATAAAATGAAACAAAAAAAAATCCAAGCAAATCACAAACAAAAGAAACTGAATGCATGAGTGAACAAACAAGAGAACCAAGTACTGAGAAAACCAGTTTATGGATTTGCATATTCTCACATTTAAGTTTCATATTCCGTTAAGTTATACTGCCGTTAAATAGGAAACTGAATTTTTGCTTTTGTCAGTGTAATTTCCTTCTCCTAAATGAATGACTGCCCCTTCAGACCCTTCTATGAGGCAATTAGCTAAATTACTTATTAAAAATTAATGATTCAGACTGCCCTGTTCTCTTTGCATTAAACAAATACATTTATGATTCTCTACAGGGTAGTGGACTTTGTGAAAAATAACAAGCTAGAAAATTTTCTAGTGATAATAAGGCAAAAAAGGGGTTTTAATCTTAGATGAGGGACCCTCAATGCTAAAAAGAAAAATTGCAAATATGAAAATTAGAGCTTATTAAAATAACTTCTGGAACAGCCCAGATTCCAACTAATATGTATTTTTTGCATAGTAATATTCAATGACATACTTTAAAGACTTCTGACACAGAGAACCGATTATATTTTTTTTAAGTACATATTTTTGCTGAAGTGTTTAATGTACTCTTTCAATACCTTTTATGACCACAGCAGCATGCCAGGGTCATCCAAAAATACTTTGCTCTTTTAAAAACTTTTTATCTTTGTTGATATTGTGAGTCATACATGGTTACCTAAACCAAGGCTTTTAAATGTTTTAGTACTTTTCAAAGTACCAAAAAATCAATAGGAGGTTGAAAGGTCTCTAAATGCCTTTCGATCATACATTAAGTAGTGCAGCAGACTTTCAATGTTGAGCCTGCCCTAATATCTGCTAAAGGACCTTCCAAACACCTTTTTGTTTGTTTCTTATATTAATACTGACACTTAGCAAGTATGCTCAGCCAACATGTTCTGTAGTGAGTATTTAGTAATAGAAAGTTTAAATAAAACTCAGAACAACTTTCTGAATTTAATAAACAGTATGCTGTATGCACTTTGGATATTTACTGCTGTATTTTACTGTATGATGGATGTCTTTGGTGAAATAAGTCTGGTGTCATTTTAGAGCTGCAAAACCTATTTCACAAGGGACAAAAATAAAGGTTGATATAGAAAGCAAGGAAGTATTTGTGTGAAAATACATAAAAACTCAATGACTTGTGAAAATAGAGTTTATATGACCATTTTTCAGAATGGAATAACATGAAGATACAAATTGTAATCTTGCTAATTTATAATTAGATCCTGTGTTAAGAGAGCATCTCTTAGAGTCCCATCCATCACCACAAATTAGACACCACATTTAAAACAGAAACTCAGGGGTCTGTGTGCCTCTTCTGACCTGAAATCTTATTCTCTGCCTCTATGACCTCCTCACAATGGTTTAGTCACCAGCTAAATGTGAGCACAGCTAAGCAATGCTCTTGCAAACCCTTCAATAGCTGCTCACCTTTTCCCAGACTGTTTGCAAAGTCACTCTGCTGACCCCAGGCTATGCTTTCAGCCATCACCACTGACTGATCCTTTCTGTGAAGCAGCACCTCAGTGACTCTCCCCGTGTGGCTCTCCTTGTCCACTCACCCAGGCTGCACTCTCAGCCTGGCTGCATCCCAAAAACTGCAGCACCCGATTTTCTGGTACTGACAAACTGAATGAATGCTCTCCTGAGTTTTCAAACTGCTCCAGAACCCATCATTTCCTAGCTGGCTTCAAATGTACCTTCCTATCCTTCCTATCTGTTCAACAACCTGAACATTTTTTTTACACTGAACATAGATTATGATCTTTACTCAAAAAGGACAGACCCCTCAGGACCATTACTCTGAAAGGACAGATCCTTCAGGACATTTTGTAATGACAAGCAACATGTTTTAATCCAGTCTAAAATTCTTTCAAAATTTCCTTAACTTCTAAACCCTACCATTTACCAATTTACTTTGAAGAGGGAAATGAGGTAGATGACTCCATTATGCTCTTTCCAAACTAGGTGCTTTACGATTCTGAATTTTCTAACAAACATTTCTGTGCCTTCTTTCCTACTGCTGTAACCAACTAGTTATTCTTCCCTTAATTCTATTTAAACATTCAATTTTGTAACACCTACCAAAATATAGTCTGCATTGCACTGACAATTACTTACATAGTTAACCTCTACGAGGTTAGCTGACTGATCCCATGTCCTCTAGATTCTATATTTTCATACACTAACACTCAAAAAATTATTATGAACCCCATGAGGCTCTGCTTCCATACTGTTAGGCATGAAAGGCTACAGTCAATAGCAAGAACTCCTGAACACCATGAGAACATAAACATTAAATAAAAATCAACTTCCAGATTTAGGATGCTCACAGTCTTCAAACAATCATTATTATATCTTGAATTTTTTTTCTGCTCTCCTAACACTATTATTCTATTATACACTACTTATATTTTGGTGAATTGATGAATTTTTGTAACTAATCCTTTTCACGTAGTATTTCTCTCTATCTCAGTAACAACATGAACTTTTATATTTTAATACTTGCGTTCAAACAGTAATTCCCAAGGCTTTCCTAATCATAAATCCCAATGCAGAAAAGGGATTTGATGTGGAACTGTCACACTGTATGAAAAATGAGGTTTCATGCCTGAATGCAGTTTGCAAAATTATATTAGACCTTAAATTTAATTCCACAACCAAATAAACCTCTGATGCATACATGACCATTTAAAACATCCTAGACATTTTCAGTGACTCAGTTTGTGAGTCACGATTCCATAATATGTTTTAAGACTGAATGTCCTGATGAGATGCTTTTATTTTCCCTGGAATGATTTATCTATATACATGTAAAAAGTATTTAATCACAGTTTACTTCAGAGTTAAGGTAATTTTTTGACATATGCTTCTAAAAAAATAGCAATATTTGTCATTTTGTCCCAAATGGACAGACTCTAGTTTCTAACAACTGTAAAGTTAGACTTGCAAGAGAAGACAAACACATGGCTTTGGTTTTCTTTTAGGAACCAAAATTGAAAATCCATGATAAAATTAGAAACAATTTAAATTTCTCATTTTACAGTTAATACCTGAGATTTTTCATAACTAATCTGAAATACAGTATCTTTATATCATAGACAATAGATTTATGATTAAAACTTCTACATCAGTAAATTATTGACGTTGCCCAGAGTCCTGAATCAATTGTGAACTAATAGAATAATAAAATCACAAAGGATTTCCAGGATGAGAGTACTGGAAGTTAGAAACAAAAAATCTTTCCTTTATATTATTGGAGGATACCAGCCAATGGATTCAGCCTGCTTTTCACAGAAAAGCTGAATTCTATTATGTTTGGTCAGTGAAATTCTTGATGTGCTCTGTTGTATCTACAACACTTATTTCAAGACTCCTACTCAAGTCTGTTTTGTAACCAATGGGGAGCATTTTCTAAAATATCCCTGTAATTTACTAACCAACCCAAAGCACTTTGCACTTCTAAATTACTTATGTACTTTCCTACTTAAAACATTTAGCAAAATTATATAAATTGACTTTTCACTTTAAAAAATCTATTTTCTTTCTCTTAAGCAAAGTTTCTTTATTCATATAATGGTTTTCAATCCTTTAACTAATTTTCTCTAAAGTAAAACATTTTTCATTTAAAATTATTGGAGTGGAAAATTGCACAGGTTTAAAAATTTATGAAAAAATATGTAATGGCCTACGGTCTCATAAAATATGTATCATACAGCACCATATTTATTCTACCTACTTGTTAAGTTTGCTTAAAGTGCCCACTGTGATTTGTTTGGCAGAACATACTTCTTTTTCCATAAAAGTCTTTTCTGTGTCTTACAGTGTTATCTATTGTTTGAACTGCACCAAGAAAAAAGAAAGCATAGCATTTCTGCTTTTTCCTGTCCTTATTAACAGAAGTTATCTGATGGTGGAAATATAAAACAGCATTATTATGAAGTCATTGAGGAAAACTGAAATCTGAAGAATACTTATTTAACAATAAATATAAATTAATATTAATTACATAAATTGTTTTTACATTTAAATGAAACTTTCCCATCAACATATGGGAATATGGAGTGAAAGTACTAATTTTTTTAACCATGATACTCTTTCAGATTGTCTTCATTCAGTAACAAGCTTAAAGAACAGAATATTTTAAAATAGATCCTGACAAATTATTTGCTGATAATGTTTCTGCTTAGTAGATGAAAAAAATTGAAATATCAGTAACATAGCTTAAAGAGCAGATCTCTTTAGCCACTTGTTTTTCAAGAATAAATAAATATTGCTTATTTCGGAACTAGCTTGTAGCCTAAGCAGGAAGTAATACAATAAGCATTAAAAAAAATTTAAAATAAATATAAATATATTATTTTAAGACAAAGAAGTCAACAAAGTTGTTTAGTGTCTGATTCTCGGCTGTTTGGATAGCTTGGAAAGACCCAGGGTGGCCTTGGGGCAGCCTGCGCTTCAAAGGACGAGAAGAGGCTTCAAATCTTTTCTCGGTCTCGGTGTTTATTAATTGCTTATCTAAAAGATTTTCTTTCGGCCCGACAGAGGTCTGCTCAGCAGCCAGCCATGAGCACACTCCCTGCCCTCCGGGTGGTCACTTATCTTTATACCCAAAGTTGCGTATACAATATTTATCATTTTTCTCTAATACCTTTTACCCTTATTAACTAGTGCACTTTTAGTAATAACTAATCTTAAAGTGCCACTATCACCTCTGAAGATGGAGGAGAAGAAGAAGAAGAAGGACAGGACACGCTTCAATTCTTCCATCTTACTTCTCTAAACCCCCCTGTACAGAAATCCTAAACCCTGTGTCTCACTCTCTAACTAACTAATCCCTTCACCATTCACCCCGGTGAAATCCTCCTATCCTCATACAGGTGTCGTCTCCTGTGTAGGATCAAAGTCCAGCCACCAGACACTTCTGGCAACATTCCAGGACTCCCGAGCCCCCCAAGGGTGGTCTCGGTGACTCTGCACCTCAGTCCTGAGGTGCTGAGATCCCACACTTTAGAACAGTTTTGAAGTCTTAAAAAAGTTAAACCTAAAAATAGTTCTAGTTCATAGCTGTTTCTGAATTTTTTCCCACATTTAAAACTAATGAATTTGCCAATAGATTTTGAAATGTCACTCACTATCTCATATGATGTTGGAACTCTCTTTGTCACCAGTTGAAAAAATGATGTTTTTTTCTTTCTTCAAGTAAATGTTCAGCAGAACTTCGTATCATATCAGTTTTCATTATTTTTATGTATTTACATCAAGAGAAGTACATATGCAGAGAAATACTCATCAGGCTGGACCACAAATCCTTGGATTCAAGATCCAATATTGCCATTAAGTCCACGCTTAACTTAGTAAAAAAAAGCAGTTATAGATTAATTAGTTGTAATTTGTACAGCAGAAATACTAATTGATATGAATATGTAACTTCAAAAAATTCATTGTACACTTTGAATAAAGACCATAAGCAGCTCGTGAACTGTTCAAATTTTTCCACTTTCATTAAAAAAAGGTATCTCAAAGTTAGTAAAATCTGCTTGCTGTTATACCACCAGAGAGATTAAATTCTTGTTAAATAACTGCTGAAATTCATATCTTCCAGAACAAATTGATCTACCTGGATATCTGACTCCAGCCATGCACGAGGATTTTCTCTTCACACTATATATAGAAGCTTTTAAGCTGTCCCACTCCTCCAGATCTTTCAAACACCTTATAAAGCATTGCTGGTTTCTGCCCATTAACTTGATTACTGGAGATTAAGGTTGGTTTTTTTTTTCAGTATCTTCTCCCTGGCAATCCCCCAAAGCTTTCTCCAAGTTTCTCTAAATCTTCAAGTGTTCTTAGACCTAAATGACAGTTTATGGGCCCCTAGGGCTGCAGGGTCCTTATGAGGACCTTTTAAAATACGTTTTCAAATTTTTTGGTTTCTTCCCTCAGCACCAAGGACTACAGGACACACTCCTTGGTTGTCCTATACTCCAAAACAAATATCTCTGTGTATCCAGTGGGATAAGATTAGTTCCAGCACTCAGCAAAAAATGCTGAGTTTGATGCTTTCACACAATCCAAGGTTCTAGCAAATCCAACTTTGATAAACAAAGAGTATTAACTTATTTTTGTAATACCAATAATATGATTTCATTACTTTTAATGATGAAATTGGTCCATCTGATATAACAGATTACTTTGATTATGTAGACTTCATCTGTAGAGATACAAAAAATATTAGAAAATAAATGTACACTAGTCTTTTGGAATTTACTCACCCTTCACAGATGGTATTATGTTATCTAATGCATTAGATAGATGTGTGAATGATTAGGTATGTTTTTCCCCTTTCTTATAAAAATGGCATCTAGTTTCCATTTCCTTAATATATTAAATTTTGTTTTGCTCGGATTAGGAGTAATTTTCACACTGTTTGGAACAGGTTTGATAAACAAAAATAAAGCATCATACTGGTATTAGATACTGTACTGTGAAGTAAAAGCCTTGCATTACTGTGAGCCATGACACTTGTGGCAGGTATGATTAAGTCACCTTTTCTCATTGACTGCTACTCCAAGGCATTGTGTTACACCATTATATGCTCCCACTTAAGCATATGAATGCATTTGGATTGCTTTGGGGGCTCATGGAAAAGGTAAATTACTGTTCAAGAAATCACATCCTTTTGAAATTATAATTTTTCTATTGCTAAGATAATCACCCTAATTGCATCTAAACTCAGAGAAATGTGCAACCTTCATTTCTTGTTCCCATAAAACTAGATTCAGGAATGTACTGAAGCACACCACTATCCCATTCCCTTCCACTCATGCAGCCAAGCAGGAGGGACAACTGGATACAATGGCCCAGATACAGATCACATCCCAACACTGAATCAGGACATGGTCACAATGAGTTCCAAGTTTCTCCACTTTAACCATATTCACAAAAGGCAATTTTGGTGAGGATTTCCCCTTTTCACCAAAATTTTGTTTGAGGATTTATCTTATTCATCTAACCTTAACTTTTCATGTGATAATCCTGCCTTCATGCCCTTGGGAGACTCATCTCAGTACACCCTTAGGACTTTCACTATAGCTCACAGCACAAAGATCTGCTGGAATTAATTATGAGGTGAACAATATTTAGATCTTAACAGTAACGTTCCTATTTAAATTAAATCAGATGTCTCATTAGTATAAAAAGCAAAAAATATATATCTCAAATAGGAAAGTTAAGAAAATGTTGATGATCAATATGAACACACAAAGAAATCCATACTGTTTTCAGTTACCTCTTGAACTTAGACCTTTAAAGGACAGGAAGAGGGTTTAGAATGGAATGGCTCTGAAGCAATAAATAACAACTCTGCATTTATCAGAGCTAAGAAATAATTGAGCTTTCTGAGACTGATGCACACAAAAGGAACATAAGTACCCTTAACTTGTCTATTAAAACTGAAATAAATCAAATTATAGCTACTTTTAAATGTCAGTTACTCTTTAAGTCTGGTTAAGCTTCAGTAGATTTGCAGGAAGAAATAATAACTAATTAATCCTAATGAAGAGCATTACAATTAGGTAGAGTGAAATTTTATACTGAAAATCCTAAATGTCCAGTAATGTTAAAATATTCTCATTATCATCAATCATTTCTAACTAACAATTAAATTCAAAAGGGTAATGTTAGTGAAGCTGGGTAAGCACAGTTACAAAGAAAATTTTTTAACATACTCTGGAGACAATTAAAATAGAGATTTCTCCCTGTTTTCTTCTATTTAGAAGCATAAAGGCAGCTGCTCTTCAGCTGATCACCTTAGAAATTAATGAGAAAAAATAATGAGCAAATACACCCAAAACTGAGTCACTCTGAAAAAAGGTAGACCAGATGATTACTGCTACCAAAAAGCTATATTCTTCTCTTCTTAAAGAAGCACTTCCATGTTTTTATGCGTCAGAACATAAAGAATGCAGTAAAAATGGTTCAAAGCACTCTCCTCATAAGATGAGACACTACAACAAGCACAGATGACTAACAGGAAGATGTTAATTTCTGTCCTACAGGAGGTGAAAGGCTTGGAGTTAGCAGACCAGACAAGATTTCACTGTGCAGACTGCAACTACAGGAAAATGTCGGGCTGGGCAAGGCACATCTGGATAACCGATTCAGACACCAACAATTCTCTCCATGGCAAGCTGCTGGGAAGGAAGCAGCTGCATAGACACATGCCATCTCAAGTTGTTGGAATGGCACCTGCCCTGCTGGATACCAAGGACTTGTTACAAAAGTGGTACCTTGAGAAGAACACTTGAGGACTACCAAGGCAGAGAAGAGCAGAAGAAGAAGGGCGGGCCAGTGGGAAGCCACAGGAACCCATGTAGTGATCACTATCTTCCTATTTAATCTCTGTCTCTCTTTCTTTCTCTCTTCCCCCCCCCCCACCTCCCCCTCTCTCTACCACCCTTCTATGTAAGGACATGAATGTTAAATAAAAGCTGTGCTATTGACTCTGGCATATGGTCTCATTTGCACCTTAGCTCAGGCAGAGCTTTTAATAATTGGTCTCTACCATCATTTCTGAAGTAGGATCCTAACATTATTCTGGTGGATCATAACATTATCTCTTCTACCTATTTAAAAACAAAACAAAAAAAATAATCCTACAATCTTGTAAAAATCTTCAGACCATCTTATAGCATAAGCAGAGAATCTGCCTGTATATCCTAAAGCATGATGTTTGAGCTTAAAATAATGCACAGCATTTGAACAATAGGAGAAAAAAAATTGTGGATAGCCAGTAGGGTTTGAATTGTTATTCTATATGCACATATTTACTCTGCTCCCTCTCAGTGATTTCTGGATCAATGTTTCTATCATCCCATCACAGAAACCATCAGCCTACAGCTGAATGGCCTTTAAATCACTGACTTTCATATTGGACGCTCGAGGTACTTTAGATTCAGTGTGGTTGATTGTTTCAACTAAAAACAATTTCGCTCTTGTGAGTAGCCAAGTTACATGTGACAGAAGCCGCTAAATGCTGTACCTAAAATGTAACACTGTAAAAACACAGAGTATCAAACTTCCTAAAGTCTTACTGCAACAACTGAGGAATAATAAAGCTGAAAAAGTTTAAAATGGTATATCTTCAGAAAATGTTAGCATCATTATATGTTATCTGCAAACACACTTTTCTTGTCATGATTCTCTGCTTGCTCCTCTTTATAGGTGATAATCTGCCTTAAAATGTAGTATATGGTTGCAGCAGGATGCTATGCCCTGTAATGGGGTCAAAGAACTTGAACAATGCTCTGATCTGTAGACATTTCACCCTAGTCCCTTTTTACATATTAGTGTGCTTATGGTTTTACAGAAAAAAAACATCCAAACAAACAAACAAAAACCCAAACCAAAACAAAAAACCCCACTTCCAGATTATTATATATCTCAGAGAGTGGCTGAAAATGACTTTGATGACTATAAAGCTTCATTAGTTAAGGTCAATCTGCCAACGTGACATTGGCAAAAAAAAGTTAACCAGGGAAGCTCCATTGTGCAGCAATGAACAGACACCAGAAAAATATTTTGTACTTTCTATCTTCTCTTGTAACAAGGGCTCACCAGCAGTGACCTTGGGGGTGATGTGGGTAGAGAGGCAGTGGGAGTGATCCTGGGCCTCCCCACAATGGTATTGGTGTACCCAGAACAGCCTGGTGGTGCTCAGCTGTGCCCCCACTAAAAACACCTGTATTCCTCACACCTGTATTCCTCACACCTGTGTTCCTCACCTGGCTGGGCAGCACCTGGAGGAGGTCATGGATGTGGGTCTAGTTAGGAGAAAAGTGGAGGTTTTGGGGTACTGCCTACCAAGAACAGTGGGGTGGGTATCTGGGAGCTGTAGGATATTTTGAGGAGAGACAGAACCACAGGAGGTGTCAGGAGGGGTTGATGAGGGGTTGTGATATTTTTGGGGAAGGCATCTCAGGGTATGGATGTACAGGACCTGGGCTGTATCGGTGTGGGGTAGAGGGCAGCACATCTGAGGCTGGGGTGATTTTGAGGAGAACAGTGAGTTAGGGTTCAGGCTGGGCTGTTCCCCTCAAAGATTTCACGGTGGAGCTAGGCCAGTTGTTGCTACAACTCTTGCACCCTCCTGATGGCACCTTTTCTCCCGAACTTTCTCATTGCTGCTCCTTTGTCTGTCTCCAGGCCTGCTGTGATTCTCTTTCTGCCATATAACTAAAGTAAATGACACTTCCTAGAGGGCTTTTGCAGTTGCTCCATTTCCTTTTCCAGCCTCCTAGCTGTTGGTTTGGCTTTGTTCAGCTGGTTTCTCACCTGTCAGAGATGTCCCCACTGACCTTTACTTGCACTCAAAGTCATTGCTCACATGCTTTCAGCACTTGCACTTCGACACTTTCTGATGTCTGATGGCTCCCAGGGCTCAGGTGGGAAAAGGATGAATCAGAACTTGACATTGGTGCTTGGCCTCTTACATCTTCTGCCTATTCAAAGTTAAAGAATGCAAATGGACAAAAGTTAGGAAATTAAAGCAGGAGACAGAGCCAGTGGCAGCATTAGGTATAACAAGAAGGGGACTGTCACCAGCTCGACATCAGATTAGAAAGGAGTATTCAACAATTCTAAATTAGCATTATTCATGGGAAACTCTTATTTTGCATTAATGTGTAATACAATCCTAAAAGGAAGGAGTCTAAAATCTTTGCTTTTACATACCCCCAAAGTTTTTGCTAGCCTTGATGGCTGCTAGATACAGCTCATCACTTCTCCTGCTCCTGAAGGACACAACTCCATCTGCACCCTGTTGCACCCCAGCACCATCAGATCTGCTTCTTGGCCCAGTGGGAATGGCCACTACACCACCTTGCCTCACCTCACT
The DNA here is from genome assembly GCF_028769735.1 of Zonotrichia leucophrys gambelii. Classification (NCBI taxonomy): domain Eukaryota; kingdom Metazoa; phylum Chordata; class Aves; order Passeriformes; family Passerellidae; genus Zonotrichia; species Zonotrichia leucophrys. Next base: position 17,077,595 of record NC_088173.1, on the reverse strand, counting down.
GCTCCCCAGGGGCTGTGACAGGCAGGACTTCCCCGTGGTGACAGATGCCACCTGCAAAAAGAGGAGCCAAGGTGCTAAATGAAGCAGGGCACTGGCAACTGCCTGCAGGATTCATCATTAACAGGAATTCCACCAGCACCACTCTGGACCCCTGGGTGTGCTATTGGGTCTCCACACACTCCTTAATGTGCCTTTCTGGGGACAGGGCACCATTCAATATGATTTTCTGTGTGTCACAGACCTCAGGATGTACCTTTTGGCTTCTACCCCTACCCCACTGCTTTTTTCTACTATAATATTGGTCATAACTTGATAAAACATAAAGCTTTTTCCCATTTAAATAAAGTTCCAACACTGGGTTTCTGAATGAAAAGACCAACTATGGGTTGAAGACCTTTCCTCTGCCTTCTCCCAGTGACACTTGTGAGAAGAGCAAAATCTCTAGATGTCTGCTGCTTATTTCCAGTTCTCTCCACACTTCTAATAATTACAAGGATTACTACATGGATTAAAGTATGTGATACATAATGTATTAAAAATGAGTAAATCTTTTCTTCCCAGTAAATTGCAACAATACAAAGGAGAAAGGTTTTATAAACATGTTAAATTGGTGAAGCCTAATTTTTCATACCCATGAGCTTTATAATGTATGTCTTGCTACAACTTCACAGTACCTTGCATTAGCATCAATATGTCCAGAGAAGATACCAAAAATTAAAGTCTATGAAACATGATTTTAAGTGGAATGTGCTGGCAGCAAAAACAACCTCTAGCATATTGAAGAAAATATGGTTTTAGAGCAGGAGAGAAGGTCCTCACTTGTAAGATGCTTATAGAATAAAGTAGTCTGTAGATGCTGCATCATATGCTTGGTCACATAAAGAAATTACCTTTAAAATTGACAGACAATCTACACAACACAGATTGAAGAGTTATGTGTGTGAAGATGTGACAGATCTATGATCAGTATGTCTAGGAAGTAGGATACTGCTTCTTTTTGTCCTGTTTTGGAAAGAATTGCAGCAGGAGTTTTAAAAGTACAGATCATTCATCTCTGTACAAGGAATTCCCACAGCCTTCAATCAGTAAGGTATCTTTGGTTTCTTATTAAATCGAGTCTGACTGCCTCATGTTCATAATGACAAAATAGCTGTAAAATCAATTTAGTGACATTCCTTTCTTTTCCTTAGCATAGGAAGACAGAAAAATGTATATGCCATATAAGATATATAAGTAAAAATGGGGGGAAATGTTCCAGTAAGGAGGAAACCATCTTGCGTTTAGAGGATTGTTTGGCAAAAGTCATCACTGATAATAAATACTGGATGTTTGAAGAAGTGTTGAGACAAATGGAATAAGAGCAGATGTACTGCTCCACAAACACCAGAACTCAAGAAAGCAAAACATTGTCTCTTTTTTTTTTTTTTTTTTGGCTCTGTTAGGAGCTGCAAGTGTTATGAAATGTCAAGATTCACACATTCCCAAAGATCCTTTGAAACATCACAGACACAGGCTAACTCTGCCTTTTTAGGGGAAGTTTGTACTACTGTATTTAATATATTTTCTATTCTGCAACTGAGAGAAGACCACTGGCCTTTCCAGTTGCAAGTAATAACATAGCATTTCTAAATGGTGTGCTTGCAGGGAGATTGAGTCAAGCGTAATGACCACAGGGGAGTGGCACAGATAAACCTGAAAATAATTAGCTCATATGTAGATTGTAACAAGTTAAAATGTACATTTCAAATGTATAATAATGCTAATTAATTACATTTATTAATTCTAAAATGTGCATAACATTATATTCAGAAAGAAAGATGCCTTTAGTCAGAATCAGTTCTGAAAGAATACATGTGGCCCTTCAGTACTACTATTTTAATACTTCATAATGTTCTTCTCAAAACAAGGGTCATTGTGCAGGGAATAGCTAAATTTAAAAGAAAAAGAAAGAAAAAGAAAAAGAAAGTAAAAATTTTCTCTGTTTGAAAATAGTTTCTTCTACACTGGTTAAAATTTGAAAAAAAACCCCGACATAACTAATTATTAAAGTTTATTTTTAAAATAATGTTTTTACTGTGTCAGATCCTCATCAAGACTCGTTTTGGAGATGCCACTTTGGATCAGATGGTAATTTCTGACCAGACAATTTGAAAGAAGTCCTCTTATACTTGTTGATACTTAGTTGACTTAGTCTGAGTTGACTAATATTTTAATTTTTTATCTTCATTCTGCAGATAGTAAACTTATAGCAAATTTCTTGACACTTAAACATGGATTACTGTCAGTTCTTAAAATGAAAACTCTCTTCTCAGGGTAAAATATCTGTGTGATTTTGCATCTCTCTTCCATTTACCTGCAGAAGATGCTAGTTTCATAATCTTTTAGTGGAGTGGAAAAAGGAACAGAGTTTCAGTGAGTCTCAGCTATCAGAAGAACACAAAACCCCCATTTTTACATATGTTCTAATGCTCAGTCCTTCTTGAATTCTATTAAACATAAGTTTCTAAAAAAGCGCTCCTAAACTACAGAGAGAATTGATTCAATAACTGACATTCACCCATTGGCTCAGCTGCACACCCTCAAGCTCAACAACTCCTTCCCTCTCATCTGCTATAATATGACTAGATAGAAATGGGTGATTAAATGAACACGTGTAAAATGAACCCAAAAGGAAGAACTAGCAACACACACACAAAAGAGGGATGCATGTGCATCCTTAGGGTAAGAGCTTTTTCTGTCTAAATTTGTCTGAATCTGGACTACATGTTGAGAGATCAAATAAGGTTACTTAAAAGTCTCTTAAAATTAAATCTGATCAAGAATGAGGTTACAGAAACAACACAATAACTAAATCTCAGCTGGTGGTTCAGAACTTAACTTTTTTAGCCATAAGAATGTCTTTATCTCAGCCTTTAGAAACAAGAATGTCTTTATCTCAGTCTTTAGAAACAAGATGCTGGCCTATGTGTAAAAGATGCATGTGTCTTCAGTACATCCACTGACCTCAATTATCTTTCTTCATTAAATTCAGATCAAACCTGTGAACCTGTCTCTATCTCTATCTTAAGTTTACACTCCCGAATCCTCCTATCTCCAGCACTTTTGTTTTTCCTTATCCTTATAATATAATTGTGTGCACATATATCTCATATATTTGGATGTGCATTCGTCCTTTTGTGTGTTCACACTTGTGCTCTCAAGCACGTCATGCTGTATTCCAAAATTTGAGAGTAGTTTAGAACTGATAAGAAAAACAAATAAGGCATAAGTCACATTCAAAATATATATTTGAAAGCATTAGGAGGCCTGTATTTTCTGATCAAATACAGAAATATGGGAAAATACTGAAATTCTGAGATATTTTAACCAATGTAACTTGCAGTGATTTTATATTCAGTTACTCTGCCATTTTCAGTCACGGACTCATTACAATTTTCATGTTAGTGAAATCTAAATGAGGCCTATGTACATATCTCCAGGCAGTTCTAATCAGGGCTTAGTCCTCACCTCAGCAGCAGAAGACAGAAAATCATAACTCTCAGACTTAAGTGGATCTCTTGTGGCCTACATATACTAAGGATTTATTCACGCTGTGAAGTAAGAGCATTCAATTCTTCTCTCTTCAGCAGAGAGAGCTGGAAATCCTAAAAAATCATAGCTTGAATCAGAGGGAACACTCAGATACCTTTGACTTCCTGTGAAAGGGGTCAGGAAAAAATCTAAGATATTACAAAATATCTCACAGAATGAAATGCTCAATTTCCACCATCTCAGTTTGAACTTTAAAGTTTTTCTTTAGAGATGGATGGGTAGGAAAAGTCCCTTAAGAAATGAAAGCTGCAATTTTAAATACTTTATTGCAAGACATGATCAAATTAAAATATCAATTTTTATTTAAGCAATAACTAACCTGTGTATTTAAAAATAAATAGCTAGGGTAACAGGCAGCTTCCAGATTTCAGCACTACCTAAAATAGAAAGATAATTAAAATTTATTTTTTTCTCTACAAAAGACGGAAAAAAGCCTTATTTAATAAAGAGTAACAAATTCCAGAATCTTACAGAAGTTTTTGATACTTTTATCTTTAAAATGTCCCCAAATACTGAAAAATTAAATTTTCTAATGAAAAATAATTTTGAATGAAAAGTAAATATAAATTCTAGTACTTCTGATAGTAAGAGAAATACTACTCAGTATAAAAAAAAATACTTTTGCTCTAGCACAATAAAAGATGATTATGAAAGGGGAAATGTATGCAAGCCATAAGCAAAAACTTCCTGGTACTTATATACATTATTCATAGCACTGATAGGAGTATTCAAACTTGCCTTGCTTTTTGAATGATTCAGGGAAGCAACTTTCCACCAGTTATCTCATTACTGATCAAAAAACCTTTTGTTTGGCTGAAATGCATCTTTGAAAAATGTCATCTGCCCTTGTAAACAAAAGAAAGAAAATTCATTTCCTCTTGCTCTTTCTTTAGTGACTAATCTCCTCACTGTTAAAATTTATGCTCGATTTATACCTCAGATGTAGGACTCTGTAGTTTACAGCATTTTCCCTAATAAAAAATATTCAATTGCAAGTCACATGTCAAGTTTATTCTAATAAAACAATCAGGTGTAAGTCTTTAACAGAAAAAAATTATCACTTTTTAAGAAATACTAACAAAGGTACTGGAAAACCGAAAATCACCAACCATGAGGAGATATTTTCAAAGATCAAAACCAGCAATTAATCTCCTTCGAAATGCAAAAGACAGAAGTAATAGTGATCAACATATTTTACAGGAAAATTCAATTTTTACACAAAAGATAACTAATCCTCCACCAGTTCACAATGACCTTTGCAAAATTAGATCTCTACAGAGTGCTACAGGGCATAGCAGCTTGCACAGGCCCCAGATGGGGGCACTTCTTTTGCCCTTTCTGCCACAGTTTCGATACTGTCTGACAAAGTGTTCCGTACAAATTTCTATTTAAGAAAACTCGAGAGGAAGCCTCAAGAGAGAGCAGCTGTATGCATTGCACTGACTTCTTTTCCATGCATTATTTCATTGACTTCCATTTCATAAGAGCTACATATATACCATCTATCTGCACTTCTGTAAGGCCTATGACACGGTCCTCTAAATCCCCTCTAGATTGGAGAGCTGTAGATTTGATAGGTGGGCTGCTCAGTGGATGAGGAATTGGTTGGATGGGCACATCCATAGGGCAGCAGTCAACAGCTCAGTATTCAGATGGAAACCAGTGATAAGTGGTGTCCTTCAGGGATCCATGTTTCAACCAGGACAGTTCAATACATTTGCCAATTACAGAGACTGGGATTGAGTGCAGCCTCAGCAAATTTGCAGATGACATTAAGCCGAGTGTTGCTGTTGATAAACCTGAAGGATGGGATCCAGAGAGCAGGCTCAAGGATCTCATGTTGTTCAACAAAGGCAAGTATAAGGTGTTGTATCTGCGTCAGGGCAACACCTGGTATCGTCACCAAGGGGATGGACAGATCAAGAGCAGCCCTGCTGAGAAGAACTTGGGGCTGCTGGTGGGTGAAACACTGGACATGAGCTGGCAAAGTGCACTTGTAGCCCGCTGGCCAGCCACATCCTAGGCTGTATCCTGAGACAGAGTAGGGATCTATCCTGAATTAGGTGAAGTGTCTAACAACGGTGAAAAGTCTGTGAGGCCAAAGCTGAAGGAAAAACTCGTATGCCGAGACAGCAAGGAGACAGAGAAAGAAAAACAGAAAAGACCACGAGGTCAATTTGCCCCCGACCTAGAAATTCCTTTGATAAAGGAGAACTGGTGCTAAATGTCACGCGGGATGAATATGTATGAACTTATTATGAAACTGTATGCATATGCATTTGGAAGGGGGATAAAAAGAAGACTCGAAGTCTTCGGAGGTACACATGCCTTTTGAGGAGAATTTTCTCCGTATGCGTCCGGCGCCGTAAATAAACATACCAAGCTTTACAACTTTTATAAAGTTGTGAGGTTTCTTCTTTTCTCCGCAAAACAATCCAAAGCAGCATGGACAACAAGTCAAGGGAGGTGATTCTACCTCTCTGCTCCACTCTGGTGTAACCCCATCTGGAGTATGCATCCAGCTCTGGGACCTCCAATATAATGAGGAGATGGAGCTCATGGAGCAGGTCCAGAGAATGGCCATGGACAAGACTGGAGGGCTTGAAAACCTCTCCTATGAGGAAAGGCTGAGAGACCTGGGGTTGTTCATCCTGGAGAAAAGACTCTGAGGAGACCTTATTATGGCAGTAACTACTTTGTAGTAATATATAAGTACTACAGAGTAAAAAAGTACCTTTATTTCAGTACCTAGAAACAGCTTACAAGAAAGATGAGAGCAAATATTTTAGCAGGGTCTGTTGAGTTAGGACATGGGGTAATGGTTTTAATCTGAAGTTTGATTTATATTGGATGCTAGCAAACATTTTTTTACAATGAAGGTGGTGAAACACTGGAACATGTTGCGCAGAGAAGTGTGGATGTCCAATCCCTGGAAACATTCAAGGTCAAGATTAGACAAAGCTTTGAGCAATCTGATGGTCAAAGACGTCCCTGCTCACTGCAGGGGGAGTTGGACTAGATGATGTTGAAAGATTCCTTCCAACTCAAACTATTCCATTATTCTCTGCTTCCAAATCTTGAAAATGTACCACTCTAAGTTAGGCCTGTAGTTTAATGTCCTCAGGTCTGACATGTTTGCTTTACAAACCTTTGATCATTCCTACTGGCCTTGACAACTTATTCATTTTTATCACCATCACATTTCCAGTTGTGATGGTGATGAAACACTTTTTGTTTATGTCCCATTTTAATTTCCAAAACTAGTTTCTCAGAATGTATGTATTCTTGAAAAAACACCTTTAACTGCAAATTAGGTTATTAGGTATATTTAGGTATCTATATATTATGAATAATTTCAAATAATTTTGCAGAAATTGCCTATGAAAATTGACTCAAGAATGCAATTTCATGTCACATTTTTAAACAGCAAATCTAATTTAAGATATTAACATTCCATGTCAAAAATACTTGTTCCTGCTTCTCTCTTATGACACTGCTGTAAACAGATTACAAAGATAAAAAATGAGGCTTTTATCTAAAGTAATTGTTCCAAGTTTTTTTCTAAATACTAACCTTTTATCACCTGTTGCTGTAGTTATTAACTGCAAAGAAAATGCCAGGATAATAAATGGAATCCATATAGGCATATGCTTTTTAAATAATCCCTTTTCTATTTTATGGGTACCTCTATGTTTTGTAAACCACCTGTAACACTGATAATCAATGGAGATACAACTTCTGGCTTGACAATGATTCTTCAACTCCTTCATAATCAAGAAAATATCTTAATACAGTAAAAAATTAGTGTTTGAATAGGCACTATAAGCAATGCTCTTTCATACTTTGTTGCTGTATCTACTAGAACTTAAAAAAAAGATTACAACATGAACCTAGGGAAAACATCTGTTTTCTTATTCCAGATACTACCCAAGCATTCATCGGCTTCTGTAATCTTGTACAAAAATAAACTGCATGACAAATCAGTACTTAAAACACACTTATTTAAGACGTCATATTATATTGAAGGTTAATTTTGCCTAGTGTTACCACTTTGTAAATTACCTGTAAGTGATTGTGATTATAAATACAGGTTTAAGAAAAATAGGCAGGAAAGATCAATGATTTTAGAGAATTCCTCCAAAATATTTCAGCTAATGAAAAAAAATACCAAAAATCCAACCAAAACCCATACCAAAAAAATTGAGAAAGACAAGGATTTCCAAAACTTCCCAAAACTTAGAATTAAGGTTGCTTAAATGTATATTACTCAAGATAATCACACACACACCAAATAATCAAGAAAACAGTAATTTACATCACTCCTGTTTTCATTCCTTCCCTACTTCACTAAAATATTCTGCCATGGATGTTCCATAATTCCTTTTCAGCTCTGGAAGTAATCCTAGCACTCATTGTTTAAAGCCACAATCAAACATAGTATTTAATCTGTGATTCAGATCAAGATCAATTTTTTGCTGATTCACTAGCTCTATATAATGTAGTATAAAGCCAAATTACTCACTTGGAGACCATCTGTGGAGAACTTAACACATTACCAATAAATTCTTCGCAATGGAGAATTGATTAAGGAGCATGGAGATCAATGACTGAATTTATCGGGGTATTTGGCATAAGGAAATAAATGTAAATAAGACTGGCATGATGTTAATATTTTTTCAATTGAATATTTTCCTAATTTTAATTTCCTGTATTGATAGATATTACATCAAAACAATTTTTGTAGAAAGTCAGATAAGTGGGAATAGTACTGAAGAAGAGATTTGGTTTGTTTTTTTCCTCCTCCAACCTGTTGTGCTCTCTCTGCACTTTCTTTCCTTTTTTACTCAGTGTTTTCTAATTATCCTTAAACTTATGCCCAGTTTTCCATCTTTGATTACCTATTCCACCATTGCAATTAGACTGCTTATTTAGAATCTGAATGTTAATTAAGTGATTTTGGTCCGATGTTGGTCTACATTCCTTAGCCACCAACTAATAAAAAGTAGAGCCAGAGAGTTTTTGGGTTTATTATTATAGTAAAATATTCACATTATATGAATTTGTGCAATATTATCATTACATTTTTCTTTAAATCCTTCATTCCGTCTATGGCTTCTTGTGCATTGGAATCAGTGAATTGAGATGTGGAGTTTTTAGTGCCCTTAGTTGCTAACACATATTAAAGACCATATAGAAATAGGCTACCCCTGCCCCCCCAGGGTAGCAGGGCACATTTGATTAATTCCACTGTGCTTTAGAAAGCATGAACGCCCCATTTTCATGTGATGTGTCAATCACAGGGCATTTCTACAGTCATGGCTTAATTAAGGAGGGCACTTCCACATTCAGTGTGAGAGTATGAAAGAGTATTAGGGGATCTAATCACACTTGGAGTTTAATGCTGACTCAACTGAAGGATTTACAGCCTACAACTTTTAATGAAAATTTAAGGTCTTTATGCTTCCTGCTACCATAAAACACAGCAGTAAATTTCATGTTCTGTTGAAGTTCATCTGCAGAGTTACCAAGTGAATTTACAAAAGTAAAGTGGCAGAACCGAGCCATTTTCTTTATTGTCTGTATTTCTCAGCTCCTTGTTGTCAAGGTCTGTTTCAGGGGGTGATATAAGGAGGTGCCCAAATGCAAGATTTCCAATGGGAATAGACCATAAAAGGAGCTTGCTTACTGTCCCTTACTACTGAGAGAACCAAAGAAGTGCAAGTCATTAGTGGGAATTTAAGGAAAAAAAAGCCATAGAATTACAGAATTGCTTGGTTTGGCAGGGGCCTTAAAGAACATCTAGTTCCAAACCCTATGCCACAGCAGGGACACCTCTCACTAAACTAGGTTGCTCAAAATTCAATCAAACCTGCCTTGAACACTGCCAGGGATGGGGCATCCACAATTTCTGTGGGCAACATGTTCCAGTACCTCAACATCCTTACAATACACAATTTTTTCCTAACATCTAAACCTAGACCTACTCTCTTTCAGTCTCAAGACACACCTTTGTTCTGTCACTGTAGCTCCTTAAGATGAGCCCCTCTTTGGCTGCCTTATAGGCCTGATTCTGGAAAGTCTCCTCACATAATTCTTGGAGGTATGATTTGTTTCTTTACACATATTTAAAAGTTTCAGGAAGTCAGAAGCCAACCTTCCACATGCACAAACATACACATATACTCACAAATACCAGTGAAATAAAAAAAAAAAAAAAAAAACGTGACCAGAAATATCTACAAAGAAGAATATTGATTCAAGCATCAGAAAAATAGGATTATCTTGAAAGGAATGACTCAGACAACAAATACACTTATTCAATGTGTTTTGCACCCAGGAATACCAGGCTAAAACACAATAAAAAACAGGTAATTACCCATACACTGTGATGATAGGCAAACTCACCAAACATCCTTATGAGGTAGTACTTGTACTTTTAAAATATGTGTCTGAACAGCACAGCTAAAACCAAAATTTAAGCCATTGCAAATGTTAAATTGGGATTCTGAGAACAGGCTTCACATGTGGCCTGCACAGTTCAGTACAACAGATAAAAATTCTGCTAGCTTATGGGAATACTATACATTGATTGGATTCTCAATCCCTTGTAAATAACCCTGACTTGCAGATATCCTTTGAAAATATATGGCCTTTTATATTTGGAGGAAAGGGCATATTAATTTTTTACAGTTTAATCTAAACAGAGATGCATACCCAGCTGCATCAAATTTAATACCCATCTAAGAAAGGCTATTTTTGAAAAGACATGAGCTACCATTCTAGTAGTATGTACTATCTAGCGATAAAGTAAGAAGACATATTACTTGTACGGAGCACACATAAAACTAAGAAATATGCATAGAAATTTGTGCTTTTCATTTATGAACCAGCTGTGATTTGCATTTTTAACATACAAAAATCCCTCTAGAATTCTGCCTTTTTTCTTCTATTTCACTCACACTATAGTGCTGTTTTCAAGTATTGCTGTACTGGAGATAATTCAAGAGAGAAATTTATAACCATTAACTCTATCCTTTGCTTGACAGAGTACTTGCATGAATCTTGTGTTGAATAGCTACAAAACTTTTAAGTTGACTGCAATGCAGTCTGATACTTTTAGCAAAGTATCAGTAGACTTCATTTGTTTCTGGCCCACAGAGACATTCACCTCAAGGCACTGCCTCAGGCTTTTGGATTTCTTGTCTACCTTCTTCCTTGAGATTGTTTGTGCTGCTTTTTGCTTCTCACTAAATAAACCTACCTTAACAGCATTTCAGCACCCTAGAGCAGCCCTGTATTCTAAATTCAGCAAATGTCTTTCTAGAAAGATAATTTATAGAAAAAAAATACCGTAGTATCTACGCATCTATTGCTATATACATAACAATCATCAGTTATGTGCTCCTCACAAGTCCTGTAAATAGATTTTGTTTTACAAATTCTGTTTAAATTTTTTTTTCAATTAAAGAGGTAAAATGCTATGGAGGCAGAGAGGATTCCTTCAGCAAACACAATGGTTTCACACAGAGGCTCTGCCAGTACAGAGTGGCAGAGGTCTGCAGAGTCACACACAGCAATCTGCAGATGAAGAGCAGTTTATTTTAGTGCTACAGGCTTCTAGAAATTGTTACCACCTCTGAAGCTGATGTCAATTCATTTTCCACGTTAGCTGCAGTGTAGCAGCCGCACCTACTTACAGGTGTAACTGGCAAGCAGAATATCAGGCGTTGTTTCTGTTTTCAAGAATTTAGCAGCTGAAATTCATGCAATATTCATATATGGCTCCAAACTCTTCTGTAAAATGGCATGCTTTTTTCTGTATTTCAAATGCCTACTGTATATTTGATACTTTCTATTTGAAGCTTGTGAAGTGAAATCAAAGGTGGGGTTTTTGGTTTTCTTAAACTTAGTTATAATAAATTAAATTCTCACAAGCTATGTTTGGTAGGACCAAGGACCAAAAGATAGATGAATTTGTCAAAATTCAAGAAGTTCCTCATACATTGCTTTTCAAATAGTCCTTTTTATCTTTTATTTTAAATTAATGCAGTACCTAAATGCCAGCTGTTTAGCCCGAGTTCTTAGATATCTCCCCTAATGCAGAATTTTTCCAATAGTTTGTAATTCTTATTTTTTCTTCTGATTTGTGGGAAATTTTCCATCATTAACAGTGAAATCCATTGAAAAGATTTGTTTGAACACATTAGTAATATAATGTAAAGTTTTTTCACCTACAAGTTGAATCACTTGTTTCTTATACCACTTCAACCCTCTAGCACATCCCTAGACGTGCTTCTAGTCCTTAAGCTAAATTCTCAACAATACTAAAAATTGGAGCACAAAATTTGGCTTCAAGCAAGTGCTACTAAATATAAAGCTTACTGCACTAATTTCAGAATATGTTCTTGCCTAGAGAGCTGTAAAAATCCATGGATTTTTTTTCCATTCTTCTAGTAGCTTAACACCTTAATGCTATTGTAATTAACCAGGATATTACATCCACAGAATGACAATACAATTGGCACTTGGGAAACTAATGAGGAGTATTAACTCAGCTGTTATGACAGCACAGAAGGCAAAAGCTCCAGTTCACCATATGCATTCACTGTGCTACTCACAAAGCACAGAAAAACTATTGCCTATACTGCATTGTAAGAATACCTCCACAGGTGTCTAAGTGCTTGTTGACTAAACTTCTGTTAATCCCAGAGCATATTCAAGGGCCTCCTGGGCCCAGATAAACAAACTCAGGAAAACAAAACTGTAAATTGGAGTGTTTGAAAGTCTTTCACTCCTGCCTGCTGCTGCCTCCCTTCACCGACATGCGTCCATGACCAGTATAATAAAAAACGGCACTAAAATACCTTGAGACAAGTCAAACTCATCTTTAGACATTCCAGGAAAAGCACAGGGTCAATTCTTCATTACATACTTTTCCATCCTGTCACAGAAGCTCTAGATCATACTATCAACTATTGAAATTCTAGGCTGTCGTCACTGCCAGAATCACAACCTGTGTCACCCTTTCAATGGCAAACAGAAGATAAACTTGAAAATCTAGTGCAGCTGTTTTCCTTTATCTCAGCTCACTGTCCTCTCTGCTGGACTTCTCTCCAGAAGGAGCCTCAAGATAAATATGTCTTTCTTCATTTTAATTATCACTGCTGTATGGCAGGATTCAAACAACACAACATTAGCACCAGTTTTCTTGGCACCCATTGGAATGGCATTGCAAATATTCCTGTCCAGCCTTTTCAAGAGTAGTTGACAGACAAACTATTTACATCCTCGTCCTGACAGTACACAGTGAGGGTGTGGGGCACATAGGGACAACCAAGAAAATACAGTTCTTCCTGGCTGAGAATAGGTGGTTAGAAAATCCTCTCATCTAGCACATTCACCACACTTTGTTGAACAAACCACTGCATATGTAGCAAGACAGGTATTACTTTTTTTAGAGAACCAATAGATCAAAACAATGTTTCAGTGGTTGCAGAGACTACACATAAAAAGAGGAATCTATATCCTGTAACTAGATTTATTTTCCACACTAAAACCTAGGCTCACTATTCCCATTCTTGCCTCTACTCTACTAAAAGTCAGGGTGAGATCTCTCAGAATGGCAATAATAACTTATTTGTGAGCTCCCTCTTTATGTATATTTTATATTCTGTCTGACCTATGTCCACACTTACTTCACATCCCATTTTTCTATCAGGCTGGAGAAAAAGGATGATTCCTTATCATGCTGATGTAAATCTATAAAAAATTTGTCATTTATGAGGATTATCTAAGTACTCTTTTGAGGTGTCTTCAACATTTAGAATAACCAAAGTACTCTACAGATATGCTCTGTAAAGGCATTCAGAAGAGCTGAATATATGCAGACAAGTATTTAATTTAAAGATAAATATTCTGGCTAATGTAGGCAAAGTCTATGTGACTGACAGACTGAGTTCTGCTTCATTTTCCTGTTAGGATAGATGATACTGAAAATCAGGTCTCTTCCATCATACCATGGTGGGAATGACAGGTAGAACAGGGAAGAGAAAGACACAAGGAGGAACTGGAATCAGTGGACCAATATGTGATAACAAAAAGGCTATGTCCTAGGTCAAATTTCCACAGATACTCTGCAATATGGGCACACCTAAAAAAAACCAGTCCCATGTTGTCTCCATAAATTATGAGATATTTGCAGTGCAGTCCTCATGGGTATCATTGATATTTGACTTTCTTCTACTTAAAAAAAAAGTAATTTTAATGAAAATTAATGTTCTTGCAATCAAAAGTAAATATTCTGCCTCATTGCAATAGGTATATTTCATGATTCAGTTAGACTTTTAACAAAGGCAAAACAAAAACCAACCAAACAAATCCCTTTTTATATTTAAAACTCTATAAACAGTATTAGATCACCGATTCACTGGGAGATATACTGTGTTTGAACTATATCTAGGTTCAACAGGCAAAAAACAGGCAACTATTTTAGATGTATAAATTTTATATTAATTGATGATTAATTAATCTAACAGTTTTCTTTACATAAAGAATTTTTGTAACAGTTAAGTTGATCCTGTTCTCATGGGAAGTCTGTTTTCCACATAATTCCCTCTCACTGCACCTTCCCCCAGTAAATATCTGTAAAGAGTTGCTAGATAGTTCTGAAAAATTACTCTTCTTAATGCAGCCTTCAGGCTTATTATTCATAGAAATCTCTAAAATTTATTAGATATAATGCTTATTTAGGACATCCAAGGGCTCTCTGTACGTGTATGCTAATTTATAAAATTTATAAAATTTTGGGATTCGTAACAATGATTACATAACTGTGCTCTGGAAAAAACAGGTAAGTAACCAGTCCAGCCTAAATTTGCTCATTTGTACATTGTGTGAACAAGAGTGAAATAAATAAATTTTTTTTTTTCAAGCAAATGCTTCAGTAGTAACACATCCATGCATTAGCATAAAAGTCCTTTCTGCCTCCTCTCACTCTTCTGTACAGAACAGAGAAATCAGGCAGGTAGGTATAAGGAACTCTGGGAGGCAGATCTCTGTGGAATGGACATTAACATATGGAGAGCCCACACCTCACTGGAACCAAAAGTTCATGGCAATTGGAAAGATGCAATGAATACTCCTTCTCCTCAAATCTTCCACCCTCCCCCTTGTCTCTTGCTTCCCCAACAAGGCTGCAGCAGATACATTGCTCAATTTTAATGGAATCCCTCTCTTTCAGGGTATCATGTCCTCAGGCCACAGAGCAGATTTTACAGCTGTTTCCTCTTGTATCCTTGTTTCTGCTGTCAAGGTGAGTCTCAAAGGTTCAAGTGTGTGATGAATACCAAAAACCTGACTTGGACTGTGGGGACTTGGAGACACAGTGGCTAACAACTCACTATACTCAAATGATCAAATTCTGAAGTCATAATTACACTAGCTTTCAAAACCACAGTCAACAACAATTTTTGTTTCAAAATCCACTCCTCTGTGTTTTGTTAATTTGCATATCCTAGTTATTTGCATACTAGTACTGTATAACCTCATTTGGGTAGTCTCAGAAGCTAATAGCTTCTGACTGACATTAATAGGTTCCAAACTGTGGTTTAGTGCAGCCCAAAACCTTCTAAATCAAAATCTAATTTATATAGAGATGTTTCATCATCAAATACTGATAAAAATCTGGCTAAATATGTGCTGAAGTATTACCTCAACTTCCAGTAGAAATAAAGAGGGAAAAAAAAAAAAAAAAGGACCTCCCTCACACCATTATTTTTTTGAAAAATTCTTTTGAGGAAGAAGAGGAAGGGACACCATAGAACTAAATTAGAATGACATCATTTGACCTTTCAGAAAAAAGGCATTTGCTGTATTAAAAATAAAAGAAAAGAAAATGATGAGCTACTACTGACATTTTTAGAAGTAGAAACAATAGCTCTCTAAGCTTCCGATAAGCTTATTTTTTTACTCACATGTCAGGGTAAATGATTGCTTAAAAAACCAAATACAGCATCAAAGTAATAAGTTGTCCAACTTATGATGAATTAGAATCTTTCTTCTTCACCATCCCCTTGAAATTTTTCAAAATATCCTTAAGCTACAGGCAGACCCCAAGCCTTTTGGAACTATTCAAAGGTCATTTCAGCTACATACTCTATCATGCAGATTACTGCACTAAGCAGGGGATGGGACTCATTTTAATCCAAAAGTGAAGTACATGTAATGAGACTTGGCCATGGGCCCTGCACTCTGAACAAAGAGTTTACATGTGTTCAGTCAGAAACCGATGTATTTGCCTACTCAAGAAAAATGAGGGAAAAAGCCACCCCTGATTTCAAATTAAAACAGACAGGGATTAATGATTTCTACTGGTGTTTTACCAAGCATTCTGGAACATTCTAAATACTTACTTTTAACCAGAATTGTTTTTTCTTCTGAAGACTTAATCTTTATCAAGCATTCCAGTCTGAGGAGCAAGACTAACAAAAAGGTAAGTAGAAAAATCTGTATTACATACACACACAAAAAAAAAGTGTAAAATATTTCACTCTACAGGAAGTGAACAATGCTGAAATTTAAACCAATAAAGGGAGATTTCATTTGTCAGCTTTAAAGGAGCTAGGTATTAGGACCATGAAATGAAGTATTTTTATCTTTTTGCTTTTGATACATTAAGTTAATAACAATTTTAGTTAAAATTTAGAAAAATATTGTTGAGTCAAAGCCTTCTTTTCACCATGATATTTGACACTTCAAAGAGTGACAACAATAGCAGGCACAGCAACACAACTCAAGACTGGTACTCAGACCAACCTTGTCAAATAAAGAATCATGATATGTCACTGACATCTTTTAATAAAAATCCTTTCTTTGGGATTTTTCCCTCTTCTGGGATGCTGAGGCCCCAGAAAAAGAATGTAAACAATGGTTATCTGCTGCTGTGGAATGCAACAGGTGCACCTGTGATTGGCCCATGTTGCATGTGTACAATTAAGGGCCAATCAAAGACCAAGCTCTCTCTGGGACAGAATCAGAGAGACCTTCTTTATTATTGATTCCTTTTCTATTCTTAGCTTAGCAAGCTTCTGACACTTTTTCTCTCTATTCCTATTAGCATAGTAATAATGTAATATATAGCATAAAATAATAAATCAAGCCTTCTGAACATGATGTCAAGATTCTCGCCTCTCTCTTCACCCCTGAGAAACCCTCGCAAGCCTGGTAACAATGATAGGTTGTGTTTTGGGGAATAAAACAGTGCCTTGCAGTGATACCCAAGCAAGTTCTGCTCTCGTAAGCAGCAAGCATCTTAGAACCACACTCCTCACAGGCTAATTAGAAGCCCTGTGTTGTGGCTCACCCCCAGCCAGCAGCCAAGCCCCACGCAGTCACTCCCTCACCAGAGGGATCAGGGAGAGAACTGGAACAGTACAAGCCAGACAGTTCATGGGCTGAGATAAACATGCCTCAATAGGGAAGTAAAAATCTACATAAACAAGCAAAACGAAACAAAGAATTAATTCCCTGCTTCCATGGGCAGGCAGGCGTTCAGCCGTTCCCAGGAGAGCAGGCCCCATCAGAAGTAATGGTTACTTGGGCAGACAAAGGCCATTGCTCTACATGTTGCCCCCTTCCTCCTTCTTCCTTCCACTTTATACACTGAGCATCATGTCACATGGTCTGGAATATCCCTGGGTCAGTTTGGGTCACCTGTCCTGGCTGTGTCCCCTCCCAGCCTCCCATGCACCCCCAGTCTCCTCCCCAGCATGGCAGGATGAAAACCAGAAAAGGCCTTGGCTCTGTGCAAGCCCTGCCCAGCAATAACAAAAACATCTCCCCATTATCAGCCCTGTGTTCAGCACAAACCCAAAACACAGCCCATGCCAGCAATTGGGAAGAAAGTTAGCTTTACCCCAGCTGAAACCAGCACATACTCTTGTAGCAGTTAGCTTGTTTTAAGGCACTAATGAATATTACATTAACAGTACTATATTGACTCTTGCCTGTTCAGACACTGCAGTGCTCACAGCTGCAAGTTCAAAAGCAACAAGTTTAAAACAAATTTAATTTGATGTGAAAAAAAGCATTCACTTTTTTTGTTTGTGTCTCTTTTGTTTCATGAAGGAGAATATGTTCAGCAACAATGAATAAATGCTTAGATTCCCATGGATCTAAGAAGATAGCACAACAGCTTTGACATTAGGGAAAGATAAACTGCATTTAAATAATCCCAAAACAGAGGGAACAGTTTTGCACTCCGAACTTTGCACTCTGCTATACTTTTTTCTAAATAATTAGATTTACATGGGCATCCCTTCTTCCTGGTCTCTTCAGCTCATCACTCTGTAATTCAGGTCTGAGAAACAAGATGAGATACTCAGATCTACAGAATGAGTGGCCCTTGAGGGCCCTGTCTATTCAGAAGTTTCAAACAGTTCTTCAGGTGTTTTGTGTGCAATAAAAATGCATGACTAAAAATTGCATTACCAGAAGGTATGCAAATATTCAGCACTACTATTAGTCCAGTTGAATATCCTTCTTCAGGACAATGCTCCCGCTGAAAAATACACCCTGCTAAAAGGAGTGGGTTTTGTCACTGATTCAAAAAACAATGTTCTGCCTGTGTCCCCTAAGCCTCTCTTAATTCTCAGAAAAAAATAATTTTTGCACAGTATTTGATTTGGCACACCTTAGAGTAGTTAATTCAAGACAATTTTTTTTGTTTCCTTTTCTCAACGTAAAGGGCTCCCTGCAGGTTAAACCAAGAAAGTATGGTTGTCATCAGGCATGCAGTGTTTTAATGTAAAATGCCATCTATCAGCTTGGAAAAAACATTTAGCTTTTCACAATTTGTAAAATTTTTCTGAAGGATAAGTCTGGTATTTACAAATAAGGTGATAAATCTCAAAAATAGATTTTTTTTTTAGATTTCTCTCATGGTTCATTTTATGGTTTCTAGATTATATTAAACACAAAAGGCTGGTTTTGTTATTATAATTGAGATGGGTGGAAAGTTCTGCAGCTGAAATGTTAAACAATATGAGCTATTCGTATAACTCAAACACCCTGCAGATCTATTAAAAATATACTTTCCTCTATACTTCACATATCCTTGATGTTATAAGCTGAAATATGTACTCAGAGGACACAAAAAATAAGGGTTTATTTACAAGCTTATATAGTATTGTCAGCACTTATTTACAACCAGTAATAACTTTTTCCCTGATATTTGCTGTAGTTCAAGTTTGCATGGAAAACAAACACTTAAGGCCATGCCTAACTAAATGTTACTGCTCATTCCTGTCAGGATAAGCACAATTACAAGTTGCATCTTGTAATTCCAAAAAAGTCTGATGCTCTTCTCTCTTCATTTGACATTCTGCATAAATAAATATCTGATCATACTGCGTTCCAGTTGAGACACACAAAGATTATCATTAAAACTAACATTAATACAATTTCTTTCAAAAACAGCTGGAATCCCACTCTTAGTATCTTGAGTGGGAAGGTTTGTTATGGCTTATTAGTGTGCTGTACTGTACAACAAAATGGACTGCATAGAGCCTTAAGGGATTTATTGATGCCAGGATCACCTATTGAGCACAAATATAAACACATTTAGCTACAAATTTACTGATATAAAAGCACCTAATGAGTAAAACACGCAGGATCAGACTAAGTTACAAAAATCTACAACCACAAAATTCTACAGGGCAGAAAGCAGAGTTGTCTCCACACGGAGCTCATCATAAAAAACAATTAAAAAATGCACACATTCCATTAAAATAAGTAGGTAGACCAATTAAACCTCTTAATTCTGAAATTATTACTGATGCACTTTATTGAAATAGATTACTGATATTTGTGCCTAGGCATAAAACTATTTTAAATATTGTTATGTAAACTATTTGTGCTACAACAGTTGAATAAATAGTGATAAAATCTCAAACAAGATTAGTCTAATACATAAAACTATTTCTCCAGCCATTGTTGAATGATATGGAACTCAAAATTTAAGACTAGCTACAGTTTCTAGAAGTTCACCCTTTCAATGGTAATCTGCAAAGAAACTTAAATCGTTGAGAATTTGTTCTTAGCATATACAAAAGGAAAATTATTTGTGTTTGAAATTTATTTTACCCACATAAACAATATGCAAGATATATTCAACTTGATTTCCCTTACTATAATAGAGCAGGGAGCTTGTGAAAATTCAGTCAAAATTCTAAAGTGTTACAGAGAGACCTTAAGAAAGACAAGCAAGATGAATGGCCTAAACAGCAATGGGATGTTTAGATTTAACTCAAGGACAATAAATGTGATTTACACTGTTTTCATGGAGCTTGCATTCAACTTGTGATAATTTGTATCAGCTACAGTAAGATTAATCACCTTGAAAGCTTGTTTACCTTCTCTATTTTATGTAAAAATGTCAGCTTATTGGTGCTTCTTAGTGAAACAGTATATTTATCCATATATTTTGTTTTGTTTTATCAGTAGATAAATCAATATTTTGCAGTTTTAGAGGGATTCTGCTTTTCAGATTGCAATCCTAGGAGGCAGTTTAAAACCAACATACTGTGATGTGAAAGTCTTGGTCATCCTGAATATCAATTGCCCAACATTCTAATATTCTGTGAAATTTTCTCTGCTATAAACACTAATTTTGCACTAATGAGCATGTGTCTGTTTCTCTCACTGAAGTATAAATGACAGGGGAAAAACAGAATAAACAGAAGGGAGAAACACAGCAATTACATTTTAAAAAGAAGTATTTAAACAGTTATATTATTAAAAAAAAATACTAATTACATCATAATTGATGAAAGAGAAAAGAAAATTCAGCAATGCAAAAAGGAAGGTCATTCATCATGAAATTTAAGGAAATGGATCAAGCTTGTTTATGTGTCCCCAACAGCTTCATCTGCATAGCCAAAACTGGAAGGGGGGTGAAGGTTAACTGTATGCTTCACCCATTTTCTCCAGTAATATGGTAACTTCCCAGGGAGACTTCTAGTTAGCTCCACATTAATCTTGAATAACTACCTCACTTAGGTCCAAGTGAAAATCCTCACAAGAATATTCAAAGTTTATTCATGTCTACTAGAGGCACAAGACTGAGGGTTAAGAGGTAGATTGCTGATAGCAGCATTATCTTTCAAAGAAAAATAGCAAATCTGGACTCTTCTAGCTTCCTTCTCTATCTCCTTACTTCAGGATGGATTAAAGAGAGAAAACAGGCCATGGAAGAAAGATCCTTTGAAGCATTCCATTTAGTCTAAAAAATGGCAGCATTAAAAATATGAATGAGCCTGGTTCTACAAATGTAGCAACGGTTTTGGAAGGTTTTAATCTCCTTCCTTGCTGCCACCAGGCAGAAAGCATGCATCTTTACCCTCTCTGTACAGATTTCGACTTCAGACAAAAAAGAAATATCAAGTGATTTGATTAATTAACCAGTGAAATCAGACTCACAAATGGTAATCCCAGTAAATCTGCAAAATTAATCTGCACTGCAAGAACTGTTTGCTGGAGAAATTAATGAGTTTTTATTATTTAGTTAATTTGTATGTTGTTGCATTTCAGAAAACTTCCAGATGGTGAGAAGTGGGAGTATAGTTATTGAAGAAATTATTCATCTCAGCCTAGCTACAGTACATGTCGACAGTTCCTTGGATACAATATTAGAAGCCTAACATTAAGAAAAGCTGCTGAAATATTCTTATAAGAGGTCAGCGTAGTTCTTTGTTCCCTAAAAAAACCCCAAACCTCAACAATCTTGTTATTATTCAATCTGTATGCATGTTTTTTGGGGAGGTTTTTTGGGGGGACTTTTTTTCTTTTTTTGCTGGAGGAGTGTTAGGAACTTGAGAGACACTCTGTTTTTCATATTGTCTGATTTTCAGGCAAAAGGTATTTTTTCTTTTCTTTAAAGCATTATTCTGAATCATATTAGATACAGCTGGAAAGAAGCAAGTGCTTTTCTTTAATGCAGAATCCAGACTTTGACAACCACTTAAACACACAAATATATATGACGAATAATATGCAAATAAGTATGCATATATGCATCATTTATATAGTCATGCTGTTCAAAGGCTAAATTGCTTCTCACACATCTACCCCAGAACTAAAACATTTAATTTTTGTTTCTTTGCATTTTTTTCCCTGTTACTCTCTTATATCTATTTCAAATCACGCAATATTCTGAGTTGGAAGGAACTCACAAGAGTCAAGTCCATCACTTCAGTCAGTGGTTTATATGGGGATCAAACCCACAATATTAACATTTTAACATCATCCTTTAACCAAATGAGCTAATTTTTTATGTCTCTTGTGAAGTTAAACAGTTACTATTAGTTAGGCTACTCCTACAGTGCAGTATTAGAATCTCTGCTAAGGTTCTCCATCCTATAGGAGTTAATTGAACACTGCATGACTGGTCTACAAGGACTGGAAGTTAATTATTACTCTGATAGCACAGAGGAAATCATGAGCTTTGAAGGTTTTTATCTGGTGTTTTTTTCCTGAAAAAAAAAAAAAAAGCAATGCTTTCCAATACTGCTTTTAAGTGACTTTAAATGTAAACGTACTTATAGTTTTCGTGGCAATCCTATGCCAGCCAATAGGTAGCATTCATTGACAAGTTAATAAGCAGAAAATGTGTTTTTCTTTGCCATTGGAATGGAATTGGACATTAAAATAAGGAAGGAAGAGGAGTCTTCATCCTTCACCTATTACCCAGCAGCTAAACAGTCTCTAGACTGAATTTCCAGTTTGAATCTTAGTAGGGTGGAATACTACACTGATACTGGAAATTATTTCAGGGACACCTCTAGATTAGAAGGGAAAAAACTGAACACATACCAGAAAAAAAAAGGGAAGAGAAAAAGTACAGGGCAGGAAAGTGTAGGTGCCATTTCCCTGGCACCAGTTGCTGTAGGGTGAATGCCTTTGAAAGCAAACAGTTCTGTTGTGGTGCATGGTTGAAGTAGTGGGAGGAAATGAAAATATTTTCAAAGATGAGAGGCTTGGAGCAAATTAATCTTTATTTTTCCTGAGTGAGGACTAATTACATATGACTGCAAAAGTCTAGAAGTTAAACTCTTCTGAGCACCATTTGATATCCTAGAATGCTCATTGCCATTTCAGTGATAGATTTGGCTTCAGTTCCTGGAAATTCTGAAGACAGCTTTGCATGCTACTGGCATTACCTATCAGGTCTGGATATAAAACAGCTACAGGATTTGCAATGCTAGGCAGCACATCTTAGGTAGGGAATATAGATGAAAAAGCACCCAAATTCTCAGATTCTATATCCTTTCTTCAGATCTGTTGAGATATTCTCCTTACAAACATGTTTTGATGAATGCTTAAGAATCAGATGCTTCTTAAAAATGCCTGTTTTCTATAGCACAAATGAAAACAGACAGGGAGGTCACTATGCTGAATTTGTACCAGTGACAGGTCCTCTCATGCCACAAAATTTTCCTGAAGCACAGAAGGTTATTTGCTGTACAGAAATAGCATGAGAAATAGGATAGAAAGAGAAATAGATTTTAAAATTAAAATAACGTTAGGAAGTTCAAAGTCTGCTTTCTCTTGTTCATGCCAATTGTTCTCACATTGGCTGAGTTCTGCTTCTGGTTCTCCATTTGAGTTCTGACATGTCCTTTCCAATGTTAAATTTTTTATTTCTGCTTAAGCTATCTTTATCACACTTCTCCCAGCAAGTGTTTTGTTTTCAAATGTGTTTATGTAACAAAAGCCAAATTTTCAGTGCCAAATTATGAAGTTTCTTCATATAATAGCAGCCATCACTACACAAAAATCACTTAAACTTGTAACTGCAGGACTCTGCAGGACTGTACTCAGATATCTTAAAGCCCTTAAAATGACATGCTTTATAAGCTCATAAGATATGGATATGCTTCATCATTTATCTGTTGCAATAATTACTTTAAAATATACCATTGATTAAATATTCAGTTATAGAGCAAAAATGCCTAAATGGGTTTATAATAAAAGTGTGTGTGTAAGTTGTCCAAGATGCCCAAAAGATTTGGTATTCTTGAGGTAGAATTAACATTTCAACAGAACGATTAAAAGTCACCTTCAAGTGTTTCTTTTTGTTGTCATTTTAAAACAACTTCGTTGTCATGCTATTATTATAGGATTGTAGCAGGTATTGAGGCACTAATCTAACTCTGCAACTTTCAAAAGAATTTCACCATTACAGTTCTATTTTTTCAAATATCATTTGAAATTCCAGATGCTGGAAAGGCAGTAAAGATGATGAAATAATATTAAAATTTCATTTTCTTCCTTTTACATCAGTCAGAATATCAATTACCATCGGGTTAACTATGAAACAAAAATTTAAGTATTCTTTCAAAAGTACAATTCAGTGTACCACCTTGAATTCTATTGGGAAAACACAGGTTCTGGAAACAGTTGTCCAACAAAACTGTCCCTCACACTGTTTATAGTCTTACTTATTACGTAGTTTGCAGTATGACTTTATAAATGAATTCCAGAGTTTTTATTTCACTTTTGCTACAGATCTCATGGAAATTTCCTCAAAAAATTTGCAGCGTATTGCTTTCAAAAGACTGCCTGTTTCAAAGTATGGGATTGTAACTCTAATTTTGACAACCGACAGGAAAGAAAAGCAAAGGGCTATACTTTTTTTTCTTTCTGAGTTTGACAGATTTTGCTTGGAATAGAAAATGCAGGATTAATTCATGCTGAAATTAAAATGATTGGAAAGAAAAAAAGTAAAATACATGGCATTAGTAGAAGTCTAAGATAAATATGTTAGTGTAGACTATGGAACTCAGAATTCTTTTTTAACTTCAAGAGCAATTTTCTGAAGTTGAAAATTTTCTGGATTTTAGAGAATATAGCTACTGAGTTTTGACTGTCTTAAAATAATTTAAAAATAACTCTAAACTGAAAAGTAATTTCAAAACATGAAAGACATCAAAAGATTTATTTAAAAACTACCAACATGTTTTTACTCTTTTTAATTTTTTTCTTTTTAGTTTTGGAATCCTATTCCCAAAGTTAGTATCTGACACTAATTCACAGACGATTGAAAAGCCACTTAATTTTGTTACTGCTGAAAATCCTTCATCTTTAGGAATAAACCTTGATTAAAAATAATTTAAAAAAAAGCTTTCATAAGTCCTAGTTAGTCTGTGAGGCATCTAGAATCTTCAGAATATTTTAATATACCCCAGGGTAAAAGTTTTTCCATACTGAATTGATTTCACAAACTAAATGTATCACACATCATTTGTTCCCTGGCTCTTGGGAAATAAGCAAAGACAACTTCAATCATTAAGAAATTTTTCTGACAAAAAATGAAACAGCAAATGGACTCACAATGCTGCACATTCTATCATAATTAATCTACAGCACACAAGTACACAAGACTTTCTACTAGCAAGCTGAAATATTTTTATTAGTTAATGCATCTGAGAATATAAGAACACCAGTCAGCTTTTTAAAGCTTGCCTACTACCCATTTCTGTAACATCATTCTGTGCCAGATTCAGTGAAATCTTAAACACATCAACCTACATGAATCCAGAGCCTGTATTCTCCTGCTGCCTCTAGCTTGACCCAATTAGTTTGAGAACCTTGGCCAAAACTTGTCCCTTGATGTTTTGTAATCAAAATTTGCTGCCACTCTCACTTTATATGTACTCAGGAAGGCTGTTTGTTTTAAAAGGCTCCAAGCTGCCATGACAAACAATTATCCTGTCATTTTCTTCACCTTCACAGAAACCCAAGACAAAGGACAGTACAGTTGCTGTACTGTCTACTTGACAGAATACAAAAAATCTTGCTAGCTTATTAGAATAGGGTTCCTTTAGACAAAGTACAGCTCTATAAATCCTTAATTTTTACATCTATATACTTTGAAAATTTTTTGCATGTCTGAAGGAAAAATTAAGCGCACCATCCAGTCCCTAATAGCAGAAAAGTGATATCTGATAAAGTGATAAAGTGATTCTTTTGTTTGACTTCTTGATATATAAGTCAAACAAAAGAAGCAACAGTCCAGAATAAGAATTTGTGAAGAAGAAGCTTTCATGGAAGGTACTTACTCTCTGGAAGTATTAATGAAAAAGTGTAGTTAAAAGTGTATCTTAATTATGTGGAATATTTGCAATTTTATACGCAAACATACCATATAAACATTTTTTCCTTTCACTGCTACTTCATAATAAAGTTCATATCCAGCTATGTACTACATTTTCTGTTTTCCATCTTTCTCTGAAAACTTCCCACAATTTATGTTATAGAAATTGTATTTTGCCAGAAAGCTGCAACAGAGACTCTGATGCTAAAGGTGTTAGCATGTACTTTTTCAGTCTTACTGAACACTGAGAGAAAATGTTAATAGTAGTCACATAAACAATTTTTCAACAGATGTTCTGACGTAGTTACTTTCATATCTGGAATTTTCCATTTGGGAAAGAGTTTTAATGGAAATGAGAAAAATTCTGCTTAGGCTTCATATTCAAAGTTTGTTGGCATTCCTTAGTGGGCTCTCCTTCCTGCCTCTTCCTCCCCTTTTTGGAGCTACACTGGTGTCTTATCAACAAGAAACAGCAGTTAAATAATTGCTCAATGCATACACCAGTAGCTATGAAATTTTTAACATTTTACAGAAGTTTCTCTTATCAACTGCTTCTAAATTTTCAGTGAGTGATTTCAGAATTGTGGCAGGCTATGAAGATAAATTTAAAATTTAGTCTAACCATTGCATGAAATGAACCGAAATATTCTGCTACATCTGAATGCACTATTTCAATTTGGCACAGACAAAAGAGAACCTCCTGAGCTGATCTAAACAAAGTCTATTTAAAAGGAGCTGAGAGATAACCTACTTCCATTTATACATAAACAAGCACAAAGATCTTTAATGCTTTAGAAACCAAGAAAACCATCCCTCATAATGTGAAAGAGATCAGATTCAATCCTCCCTAAAACAGAGCAGGAAAAAATTTTCTGAGACACAAGCAAATAAATCACCTATCTCTTCTCAGTAAATACAAGGAAAAACCCATAGCAGCACAATGCAGAGGAGCCTGTTTTATAAATTGCAACAGAAAACAGTTCAACTGCAAATCACAGAATTAGAGTCAAATTCTGTCCTGGGGTGTCCACTTAGGAAGATGTTTATTAATAATCCTGATATATGATTAGTTAAGAAAAGATCTCACTGGCACAGTTACTCTGGAAGCGCATTGTGAGACACATACCATTGCTAGGAGAAAAGCCTTTCATTAATTAACTTATCCCTGAGAATGTTTGATTTAGAGCAGTGCTTTTTTCAACATTTCTGTGAGTTACAGAAGTAGAAGCTCCTCCGCTCATCAGACAAAGACTTATTCAGGATCATAACCAGAACCAGTTGGAAACAGACAACAAAAACTCCCCAGCTCTGCATTCAGCACCAGTATTTAGTGCTGCCCAAAACTGTGGCAGGCAATGAATAAGATGGTAAATTGAAAATTTTGCCTATCCAGTGCATGAAGTGAACCAAAATATCCGTCAGTTCTCCTACATCTCAATGCACTCTTTCATTTTGTCATCGAGGGAACACCCTGAGCTGATCTGCATCTACCACCAGGCAGTCTTTAAATTCAAGAGATTGTCCAGATTAAAAAAAAAAAAAAAAAGTCCCTTTTCTGGATAGCTGGGAAAAAGAAAGTCAAAGGCGTTTTCTTTCATGAAGTTTCATGATCGACCCAAAGCCCATCTGTTCTGACAGGAGAGAATGTGGAGAGCAGCCATTCTGTATAAAGTACTTGTGGGCGGCAGGGGGGCATGGGGAGTTGGTGTGCCAAACCTTTTACTCCTCTGCAGGCTCATACTGCAGCTTTTCCTCAGTGGACAAGAACAGCTACTGGAGGCAAGTTCCATGAAATAACTAAGAGGTAGTGTTCGGTTTACCTCGGCTGTTTGAGGGCTTGGAAAGGCCCGGGGGTGGCCTTGGGGCAGCCCGCGTATCGAAAGACGAGAAGAGGCTTCAGTTCTTCTTTCTGGTTTTATGTTTATTAATTGTTTATCTAAAAGATGTTCTTTCAGCCACCAGAGATCTGCTCAGCAGTCAGCCATGGGCACACTGTCCCTGCCCTCCGGGGCAGGCACCTATCTTTATACCCATTGTGACGTGTACAATATTTATCATTTTTCCCCAATACCATCTATTCTTATAGCTCGGTGTACTCTTAGTAATAACCAATCCAAAGGTGCCACCGTGGCCAAAGAAGAAGGAGGAGGACAGGACACACCCCAATTCCTCCATCTTACTCCTCTAAACCCCCCTGTACATAAATCCTAAACCTTGTGTCTCACTCTCTAATTAACTAATCCCTTCACCATTCACCCTGTGAAGCCCTCATCCTTGTCGTCTCCTGTGTAGGGTTAAAGTCCAGCTACCAGACACTTCTGGCAACATTCCAGGACTCCCGAGACCCCCAAGCTGGTCTCGGAGGCTCAGCATCTCAGGACTGAGATCTTGAGATCCGACAAGGTAGTAGGTCTTTTTTCTTTCCAGTTCAGGTCCTGAGTGGGACACCAAAGACCAGCTTCCCATATGCTTACAAGAATCCCCTTTACCATCTCTGGTCCAAGGTCCAGCCCAGGCTGGAACAGACCAGAAGAGACACAGGAGGTGGCAAGACAGAGAGAAATGTGGTCAAGGAGAAAGCTGGAAGCAAGGAAAGGAAACTCCTGACCTGAAGGACTGAAGCCATGGGAGCTCAGGGGGTAGAAGGTACATGAGCTAGTGAGTGAGCCAGGGCTTTTCCCCTGCTCCCATTACCCCATAGCTGCCCCATAGGGACCCAGCTTTCCCTCTGGCCTAAAGCATGACCTGGTGTAGCCCACACTGCCAGCCCTGACCTTGGCCCTGGCAATCATCCCACCTCCTGCAAGGGCCACACAGCCACCACGGCTGCCACCCATCCAGCCCCACTGGGGAACCTGGGCTGGGGAGACAGAGCAGCATGAAAGGAATAAGAAAGACCCAGAGAGCCCCAAAAAATGGATGGAAAGGAGCCACTAAGTACAGCTGGGGTATTCCTGGGGAAAGGACCAGGCAGCAGGAGAAGGTAAAAGAGAGGAAGCCACGAGGAGCCAGGGAGGCTCACCCAGATATTCACCTTGCTTCACACAATGCAGCCACATCCAGACCCCACTGCTTGTGGCTCATTTAATCATATATTACCCTAAATCCCACCACATGGTAGCAACTCATTGCTCTCCTCATATTGGAAGAAAAAGGGAGAAGAGGTAAGACTTCTGAAATGCATTTCCTTCCTCTCCCATCTTCCCAGCTGTCTTTGAAACCAGGCATAAAATGATTTAGTCATTTTGAAGGAAAACAAATAAAAATGGTTTCCTAGCAACAGGATTTGCAGTATTGGTCTCTGAGGAAACTCTCCTGGATGTTTTTAAGGCTTTGCCAGTTTACTAATATAGGAATAAAGGTACTCACATCATATTAATGTGATTTGTTTAAACCAGGACAAGCCTCTACTGCTTTTCGGCGGTGGAGGCATTCCAAAGGATAGTGTTAAAAGAGTTCATGTACTTACAAAAAAGCAAGAAATTTCTAAACTTTACAGCAAACACCTAGTCCACCTTCAGCACATATAATTTCATATAATCATACAGTGTATTATATCCCCTCCTATAAACCTACAAAATTTTATTTCAAAACACAAATTTTATTTCAAACACAAACTGTTCTGTAACTGCAGAACAGTTAATCAAAATTCAAATAAGCTATAAATTAGACAAACCTTTTGCTATTACAACAGAAGAGGCTACAAAAAATATTTCTTCAGCATCAAAAGAACTAGGAAAACAAAATCTTAGCAATCATGGGGAAAGAAACAGAGAACAGAAAATAAAAAAGGAATGGGAAGGTATACATTCATGGTGGATTTGTATGTTGATGTAAAGGTTTGGTACCCCATTACAAGAGAACCTATTACTGTGCTCACAGAGAATCACAGAAGGATTGGGGTTTGAAGGGGCCTCCAGAGATCATCTGGTCCAACCATAAGCCTAACACTTATGGTTGGACTAAGCCAAGTCCACCACTAAACCATGGACCTAAGGGCCACATCTACAGATCTCTTACCTCCAGGGCTGGTGACTTTACCACTTTCATGGGCACACTGTTCTAATGATTTACTACCCTCTCAGGGAAGGAATTTTTCCTAAGATCTATTCTAAAAATAGACAAAGTAATCAATACTATAAAGCGGTTTTCATATGAAAAGCAAGTAAAAAGACTCATCTTCCAGCACACACCACTTTGTGAAGTCTGTAAGGAAATGAAAGGCTGGGTATTTTCCAAATTATGTTGTAAAGGCCGGCTCATCCCTCATGTTAAAACCAGCAGTTACAGGAGCATCCTTCACAGCTCTTATCATTCATGCCAGCTTGAAGATTGGATGGCTCTCCTGAGCACTCAGGTGAAATCTATCTACCAGGAGAATTCTCTGCTCACCTTATAAGATATGAGCATCTGAGACCCTTCTTCCCTGCAGAAATCTCTGAGCCATCTGTTAATCTTGCTTGACTTCCTCTACAATTGGCCTGTACATCAGACAGCAGAGTATTACAGACTTTTACAATCTAAGTTAGATTAGTTTAGTGTGCTGGCTGATCCCAAGCTGTTTTCAATTAGCTGTTGTCAGTTATTAAGTCATTTAACCCAAATAAGCACTGCCAGAAGTAAATATTTACCACCTGGTTGTAGCTGAATGAAACACCAAATCTGAAGCTCAAAGAGGAAGAAATTGTAGCGAGTATGATTAGCTATTCCCACCATGAGAGGAATTGCTCTTTTGCTCATGTTTCTCTAAATTACTGCTATAGTTTTGTAAATAACTTAATGGAGTTTTAATTCCTCTGATTCAGCACTCAAAATACTTTGCAGTTAGTTCATGGATCACTTCTGGTGTCTTGCTCACCATCTAATTAGAAAACTGTAAATGGGAAGGAGGTCCCAGAGTTTTTGCTTTTATTTTATGAATAAGAAATTTGTTTGGCAAAATCCATTGTTCCAGGAGACTGGGTTAGATCCAAAAAATAAAAGCTTATTAAATGAAATAAAGTGGGTTTGCCACTGGCAGCTATATCAGTCTGGCTGCTTTTCTAAAAATCATGGTGCTGTAAGCTGCCTTTAATTATGTATTCACACTTCTTACCATTTATTATATAGACAATAACAGTTTCTTGCTGACCACATTTAAATTGGCCATATATTTTTTTTTATGATTCATAAAAATAATGAATTTTTATCTGAAACACTTCACATTAAAAATTCACGGTGCAAATATGGCACATATATGTAGTTAGCCAAGTTCCTGTTCAGAATCACTGCTTCATTTTCCATGGAACAGCCAATTCCAGTTCCCATCACTACAACTCACTGGCTCAGCTGCCAGCAATGAAACAGAACCAGCTTTGTTTAAACAGCATTAGTACCATACTGGCAGATTGACAACTGGCATAGAAAGGTGCTATGCAAAAAGCTGACTGTTCATTTCACTGGTCATGTAGAAAACTGACTCAAAATGAAGATAATAGTTTCTATTAACTTCTTGAAACAAGCAAACAAATAAACAAATAAAAAACCCACAAAAATTATTTGGGATAAACAGAAGTTGTCACTCAGGAAGGAAGGAAGGAAGGAATCAAAAAATGTTCAACAAATTTTACTCAAATTTGCAAATACTACTAGACATGAAAGCAAAATTATTGGCTGAGGTTTTTAACAAAAAGTTCTCCCATGAAACTGGGTATCATCACAGTAGCAAATAGTTATACTATGTTGTTTTTATAGCTGGCAATTTTTCCTGTATCTGCAGCAAAGATTTGAGCATCATCATTCATAGTTACTTAACAGCTTTAATAATGTGATGTTGTTTTCATTAAATAAGAAAATACAGCCATTCCTTAGGAAGCTGAGATGTTTTCCTTCCTCATTACTGCACACATATGTACCTATAAAAAAATGGAACCTGGTTAAGTCAGGTGCAATGCACATAAACAAGAAAAAATAATAGTAAATAGCAAACACGAAGAGAGAATGCTTAAATCCTCATTTTACAGACCATAGGTTGGAAGATTTGAGACTCAGTCTGTGTCTGAGCTATTACCTGAATAAAATGAATCCAAGAGAGGGACACAGAAGTAAGATTTATTATGAAATTCTGGAAGCAAGTCTAGTGATCTAGAATTACATCCCTGATGCTGTGCTGCTATACCTATTTTATATTTGCAATTTGGTTCTTGAAAACACCATACTGCACTGTTTTTCAATATCTGTTTGAAGAGCACTGATGCTTAATGTTTTTACAGAATACTATATCTCAACAATGTTGCTGTCTCTGAAGACCTGTGCTTTAGTTATTCTTGATAAATAGAATTTTAGATTCAAAAGAACATGATGCAAATGAGCTGTTTGCAGCTCAGCTAATCAGAACAAAGGAATTGCCTCCACTCATAAACTCCTGCAAATCTTTGCTGTATTGTAGTTGAAAAAAAATTTTCTGGATTTCTGAAGACGTGCACCTGTACATGACTAATAATGGCCGTGAGAACAGCAATTCGATGCTCCAGTTAGACCTGCAGAAGAAGACTGACTCTATTCAAGACCAGGGTTAAATTGTTACATATTTAAGATTGATTGTTGTGCATTAATTATCCACTACAAATCCTGAAGTAAACATTTTGAATTACTTAGAAAGCAGGCAAATAGCCTTCATTCCAACATACAAGTTTCTGTAATATATGTCCACTAATATTCTGTTTATAGGACTAGGTGTAATCTGAAAGAAGAAAATATTAAAAATTATAGTTTAGGCAAAAGAAAGGCATATGGAACCTACTTCCCACGTATTCTTTAGTATGAAAAGAAAAAATGAGATTACAAAGGGCATAGGAAGGACATTGATCCATTAGAGTGAGTCCAGAGGAAGGCACCAAGATGATTAGAGGGATGGAGCACCTCTGCTGCAAGGAAAGGCTGGGAGAGTTGGGGTTGTTCAGTCTGGAGAAGAAAATGCTCCAGAGTGATTGAATTGAGGCCTTCCAGTACCCGAAGGGAGACTACAAGAAGGATGGAGCCACAATTTCTATAAGGACACATAGTGACAGGACAAGGGAGTGGTTTCAAACCACTGTAGAGCAGGTTTAGATTAGATAGGAGGAAGAAATTCAGTACTGTGATGGTGAAGATGCTCTGTGAACAGGTTGCCAAAGAAGTTGTGGCTGTCCCATCCCTGGAGTTGTTCAAGGCCAGGCTGGACAGAGCTCTGAGCAAACTAGTTTAATGAAAGTCGTCCCTGCCCAGGAACAGTCGAGACTGGGGAGATTGGAGCAACATTGTCTTTACCATCCTTTCAGACTTAAACTTTTCCAGGATTTTATGAATAGAGAACAAAACATTCTGAAAAACCTCTGAACAAGAATTTATATTACTGGAAAGGGTGGTAGCTGTTAAAGATTTGAGGGATTCTTGTAAATCTTTATTAACGGTCTTTATGAAACCATTAAATGCAAACAGTAGTATTCCCATGCAAGATGTTCAGGACAAATTAATTGCATATCAACAGCCTACACATCATATGAGCAAATGTGTTGACCAATAAAACAGACAAATTGGGCTTTTTTGTCCATATACATTAAAGATGGCTGTAAAACAAGCTCTGGATCATTGCTTTATCTTGCTTCTGTTCTTCATGACTATCTACTAGGATAGTAAGGGAATAGTTCCCTCTAAAAAGGTGGGGGAAAAGTAAGGGATCTTTCTATTGCGCTGAATACTGGATATATCCTCAGAATAAATGTTAAAATATTTATCATATCAGTTGTTACAGAAAGAATGGTCTACAGGGGACTAGACTAACAGAGTCAGGAACATAGTACAGAATGGGCAGTCCTGCAGACACAAGAAAGAAATGTTCATTTACTCCAGGGCAGCCCAGCTCCCTGTGACAGGTATGAAATCAAAGCTGGTCAACATCAAAGCTGGTATACAAATGCAATTTTCTATATCATTGGTTTTGTTCCCTACTTAAAAGCTGAGACAGAAACAATAAAAGTTTTATACTTACCCCGTGGGACATGATTTCGTGACAGTGCCTTGTAGAAGTACACACTTTAACAGCTTATCAAAGGAAGCCTGTTAGAGACATAACTGGAGGACCATAAATCTCAGGTCTGCCATGAAGCAGCACTGTGAACATGCTCCGTAAGCTGCATTTGGTGCTGTTGTCTGGCAAACGCCTTGTTGTCTGACATTGCAGCACTGATAACATCGATGGTTTTGCTCCTCTCATTTTAGAGGGAATTCGTTTGAAGTCCATAAAATCTACCATTGGTTTCAGTGCCTATTGAGATCAGAACTGGACACTTCTGTGGGAAGCCCACTGCTCCTGCCTGGCAAGAGAGTACTTTCAAAACACCACCTTTCCCTCTCTTTTGTTGAGCCTGGCTTGGCAGTGAGTACAACAGTAAATCCCTGGTTGTCGGCCTGTATTACGGACTGCATCGCCACTCTCAGTGATGCAACTTGAAACTGCACCTCTGGGGTTTCAAATCACACACCCACTTCAGAGATGACTAAGCTATATTTACATAGAAAGACCTATGTACACTAATTTACACACAGAAAAAGGGACATAACAGAATAAAATATCTCTATATAAAACATGTTACCATGAGAGCAAAAAATTTCAACATTTTCATAAGAGCCTATCTTTTAGGAAAAAATATCAAATTAAAAAGCTTGAGTTGAGGGTAAATAGTACTACATGTATCTGGTAAAAATAAGCAACTCTATCAGCTGATGTTTTTGTGAATCATTACTATCAAAAAGCTTTAATCTTGTGAGTAATCCACTGGCTGATATACCAGATGTAAAAAAAAAGAAAGAAGGTGTTTTACTTTAGGGCTAATTATATTATCAGTTTATTTCAGAATTACTATATAAATTTAATTTTGCTTTTTAACAACATAAAACTTGAGAAATTGTATCAATTTATGTAGAGATATAGTAAGATGATATATAAAATTTGCATTACCATATATAAACAACAATCTAACATCAACTCTAAGCTACTGATTAAATTTTCTCATGTTTCCTGTTGATAATTAATTACCCACTTGCCTTTTGATAGAGAACACTAGCTCATTGCATTCTTTTAGGAAGTAATTTAAATCTCATTTATGAAAAACATACTTAATAAATTTCATTTTGTCAGAAGTAATTATATAGAGTCCACATATTGCATAGTGCTGTGTTTTTTCCTTAGACATGTTCCTTTTCAGTTTTACTTCTCACAGAGCTCAACTTCCTGTATATAAAATTATAAATGCTAAACAGCTTATTCAGCTATTAAAAATAACTTATATGTCTTCCTAGTGTTAGCTGAAATTTTCTTTTTCTGTTATTTTTTAATAAATGTAGAAAAAAATTCCGTTTTAATTATCTTTTTTTTCATAAATATATATATATATAAATGTAGTAAATATTATAAAAAACAGAGTAAACTGAGTTAAACTAGTCATTTTCTGAAAGTCACTTATAAGCCCTGAATGTTCTGGGACAACCTGGACTACTTCTAGCATATATGCCTGAGTACTTCATTTTGGTGTGTCCCCTGTCCTTTTTTCTGCAGAAGCCATATTTCTCCGCATCATAGAAGTGTAGAGCTGAAGACAAATTGCTATAATTTCTAAGTACCACTTTTCTTTTGATCATCATTTTCTGTGTTTTTTATACCTTGTTCTATTTAGAGAGTAGGAAAATATGCTGTATATATTACATGAAGAATGTTGTTAGTAGTTAATAAAGAGCAAAGGGATAATTTTCAAATTAAAAAAAAATATTATTCAAGCAGTTCTGCAATTGGAAAAACCTGAAGCTATTACAAAAAATAGAGAAATCCTCTAACAGTACTTTAATGTCATTGTCACAGAATCTGTCTTGCAATCAATTATAAAAAACTCTTTATTTTTCTGTTAGCTGTATGTAGATAATGCTTTTTTAATCTTGAAATGAATGTCTGTTTTGCATTAAAAATAATTTGGTTTCTTTTAAATATTAATTTGTAAACTGGATTCTGGCCACTTATTATTACTTTTCTATACCTGAGTAAATGTAAATAAGGAAGGATGGTATGGTTGATTTTTGTGCAGCTAGTTTTACTAAATTTCACATAGAAATTATGGTCCAGGAGCTATTTCCTTCCAGAGTAAGAGACTTAGACACTGCATTGAGGTTTTCATAACTCCAGATTTCATATCACTGTAGAGCTGCTAAAAAGTTGAAATTGTGCAAAAACTGGACTCCTTTGTAGGCGCTTTAGCAAAACCATTGCTGTGGGCGAAATATTCTGTGTGTTGGCAAACCAAGTAATCACCAAATATCTTCCAATCAACTGCAGTACAGAGTTGATCTTTTAGATGTGCAGAGGCACAGCATAGAGAGCATAGGTTACAAAGCAGGGTTTTCTTTGTACCCTTCAGCACTGTAAGGGCACTTTTATATGAAATAATATGTTCTGTTTTGACTTTCATTTAGTGCAGATTTCTGATGTCTTTTAAATGCTTACTTCTTACCACAGTAATTACAAAACCAAAACAAGCCATAATTGCTATAATAAAGTACCTGACATCCATTTCACTCAGAATCAGTAGTTGTGCCTGTCCCACACAAGCATATTCTTTCAGCCTTCTAGACTATTCAGTATTGACATTAATACTTTCAGGAATTTTTCCAGAATGGTTGATGTTAAAGATTGCATTCCCTTCTCTACTGCTCTATGACACACATATGCAATGAAGTCACTGAAGAGCCTCCAACTCTTTACAGATGAATAAGATTCTTTATATTAAACATAGCAGACATATTGATTCTTCTTAATTTTACTTCCCTAACACTTTTTTATTTTACCATCCATACGTTTCATAAAAAATTACAAGATTCAAGTATAATATGCAACAATAAACACATTCAAATAAACTCACTCCTGATTTGAAAGTTAAGGAAGAAGAAAAGACAAAGGAAAAAAAAAGTACAAAATAAATGTTAAATGTCCTTATATCATTGATGGGCAGCATATTGTTAGCTTTTGGGGGCATATTACAATATCTTGTCATTAATCGTTTTACCTCAATATAGAAATAAAATATATATTTATTTAGTGAGTTGAAAACTTCTTTTGTTTTTACATGCAAAAA
The DNA here is from genome assembly GCF_028769735.1 of Zonotrichia leucophrys gambelii. Taxonomy (NCBI): domain Eukaryota; kingdom Metazoa; phylum Chordata; class Aves; order Passeriformes; family Passerellidae; genus Zonotrichia; species Zonotrichia leucophrys. The sequence continues at coordinate 17,040,716 of NC_088173.1, read as the reverse complement.
TCTTATTTTTAATGCAGCATATTCTGACAAAAAAGGAGTGAGAAAATAACTGGAAACTAAGAGAATGAGCTGGTTTTTTTTTCCAGGGTTGATATTATTTTGTTTGATAATGAGATACCTATATATTTAATTTTTTTTTTTTAGTTCACTTCAGGCAGGTAAATTGCAATCCCCTTCAAAGTTTTCATTAGATAGCCTATTATTCCCTTGAAAGAAATCACACTTTATGCATTATTCATTAGGGGCAGCAAATCTTCAGAGCAGTCACACAGGCTGCAGTATCACAGAACTACTTAAAATTCTATGTCTTCTTTCTCCATTTCTGCCGAATGCAGTTCTGGTCTAATCTTCGTGTATAATGCAATATCTCTGGTTAATTTCGATATTGCAAAGCTGAAGAAAAACCATGTGTTTTATTAGTGCTGGATAAAATAATCTCACTTTTATTTATCAAATACATGTTGTTCAACCTGTGTATGATATTTTGATACCTTCATATTTTTTGTTTGGTTTTTTCTGTTTGTTTGTTTTTTTTTTTTATGTTGGTGCATATTTGTACACATCCTTATGCAGTGGATGTCTAAAGAGAGTGTTTTACTGATGCTCTCCCCTGCTTACCTCCTAGAGTTTATTTTTTCCAGGAGTCTACTTTATGTGTACCTTAATAGCTTTCTGGACTCACTAAGACTATTTCTGTGTGCTCCCTCACAGTTTCGTGCCAGCTGCTATTTCACAGTTTGTGGGAAAAAACAGTAAATTCTTCTTTCATATGTGTCAGATAATGCCAGATTTACAAGGTGTACTCAAAAGGGTGTTGGAGGTGAGTTAATAAAATAATTCAACTAGATTTTTTGGGTGCATTGTTTTCTCTCTCTACCCTCTAGAAATCTCTTCTAAACAATATAATACAGACTAGGCAAACCATGTATTTCAGCAGAAAGGCCACTGCATGGAAAGGTACAGACCTTCATTCTGCTCATGACTGGGCCATTGACCTTCCACAAGGCCCTTCTATTTTCTGTTTTATTCTCCTCCATCCAGGACTTACACATGTCATTTCTGCTTAGCACACAGCTAAGAACCAGAGCTGTCATTTGCTATGCACACATTCCAACACTAGAAAAACCCCCATCAAGGAAACGTCATTCTATAAAAACCCCAAATTTTAAAATCACAAGTTGCTGATTTTTACCTCATGTTAGTCACCTCATATCAACTTCTTTGCTTTTGCTCTCACTTTTTCTGTCATTGTCTTTTCTGACAACTCTCAGTTCAGCTTCTTTAAAGTGCAAAACCTTTGGGAAGAATTAGAAGGGACTCATGGCTTGTTCTAAAGCACAGTACAAAATCTGCTGATTTAACCCTTTACCACTATTCAAATGACTGTGTAAGTGTAACCTTAACTGCCGGAGGGGTGTAGTGCATCCTTCCTGCCACTTCTATAAGTTAGCTAACACAGATGTAATCCCAAAGTACCTCTTAAGTGAAGACTAGTTTTTGCTTAAGTTGTGAGATGCAGATTTTAACAACATTTGCTTAATACTATGTTTTAAAGTTCCTGATAGTATAACTTATTGATTCTTTTTAATCTCTGAATATCCTTGAAAAACAAAACGATATCTATGATGCCACGTGAGCTGCCCAAAGACAGAGCAAGGGATATCCTGCAAAAGATATTGAAACGAATTTAAAAAAAAAAAATCTGAGAGGGAAAAAAAGTGCAAGAAGACAGTTATAACTAGAAGAAAATATAATGTTATCCCTCCCCTCAAAAGAAGTGGTGATAGTTGTTTGTGGGAGTTTTTCCCCCAATTTTGAATGCAAGCATTAAGTGATGGCAAAATATGTAATGAAATTAAAACTGTCAAAATACAAATTACTCATTCTACCTTGAAAGCAAATATGAAAATGCAGGACTTGTGGTCTAAAATATCTCCATATATAATTTCCAAAACTAAGGCAAATAAATTCCAAATTTTATACTCTGAGCAGTTGTTCTGTAGATTCAAGCCTTTTGCCTCAAAAAATAATTGTGTACTTTATTACCTAAGCAGACCATAATGAAGATTTTTATAATACTTACATAAAAAAGTCCCATCACTATCAATACATACCTAAACACATTTATTAAATCAAAAATTTTAATTCATATTAGAGAATTAAGAAGTTTAAAATTTAATTTTCTCCAATTTTGTATTAAAATACCAACTTTCATCAACCACAATAATTTTGGTGCAATACTGAACAGAGAAATTTCGTCATTTGACATAATAAAAAGTGTATTGCATTATATAAAAGAAAGGTCATATAGAAAAAAATCAAAATATCAGTATAGTGGGGTTTTTTTGTTTTTTTTTTAATTTAGAGAATTTAGATTCTAAGAAGGATGAGAATGTAAAACAAAAATATAAGACCTTAATTTTACCCATATTTTCTGAGAGATGGAGGATTATCTACAGCTCTGAGTATGGGACTAGAAGGTAAGGTCTTGAACTGAGGCAAATGATTAGCATTCATATTTTGCAGAAGATAAATTTTCACATTAAATATACAGACACTCATGTATACTGAATGCCACTGGGGATTAGCATAATATTTCTATTAGTAACGCCAGCTTATCCAGCTGAGCAACACTCTGTAGTCAAGAGCAAAGTACTGGAAGGGTGAAAATGAGCTGAAGTGTTTCCAGCATGGGGTAAGGAAGGAGAGTGACCATGTCCACAGGCAATTATTTAGCTTTAACTGGACCTCCCACAAAAATTCTCTGTCCTTACGTAACTGATTGACCTCCCTTCTTTCTGTGTATTTCAGTAATTTCTCCTTTTCTCCACCATGCTGCTCACTCCTAACTCCACCAAAGGAAATATGAAAAACTATAATTTTATCATTGAATCAAGCAAAACTTAAACTTTTGCCTTGACAATTGATTGTAAAAATAGCCCTTGTGTAAGTTAGATATACCTGTTTCAATGCAATGTAAATTATAAATAATGAATCAAGCATTTTATATTATTACTATTTGCTATTGCTACCGCAACTGAGCAGTTAGCAGAAAAAATCCTCGCTGAAATGTTGTATTAACAATTTAATTTTCATCTTTCCCATGGTTGCAATGAATATCGTGCTTCCACACAGAGATTTAACATGGTGTATCCCTGCTCTTTACCCAAACATACCAATGATATGTGAACAGTGTAGATTAATATACACAATGGATCACAGAAGGATCACCCTGATGTTCCCTCCTTGAGGAGAACAGTGAAAAATTTTTCTTCTTAAGCAATGGGCTTTGTGTTGGAAAGATCTTCTCCAACACAAGTAAAGTTTCTAAATAATGTTAAAGGCTGAAAATTTTGGTTTGAGTCAATCATCACAAAAGCACATTAACCAGAGTGAGAAAGGTCAAGACTAATCAGTTCAATATGGGAAGGAAACCAAAAGCAAGGAAAGGAACCAGGACAGAAATAGATCAATCTTTAAAAAGTGTCTCTGATGTAAAAAATCCTGTTTCATCTCTGACTGAAATTTTTTGAGTCAAATTTTATCTGACTGGGTTTTGGTTTTTTTCTAAATCATATAGAGAAAAACATAGCGCCTATATACTGCTTTGTACTCTCACAGATGAAGCAGAATGGAGAACAGTGGTAAAAATAGTGACAACCATGATTTTATACTTGGATACATAATACCTATGCATATAGACAGAACTATCTCACTAGAGATGCATATTTCAAATAAAGTTATTAGCTCATACTTGGAAAACAAGAACTAAAAAGAACATTTTCTCATGGGAAGAAAGAAGTGGAAATGTTCTGTGTTGAAATATGTTTCAGATAAATGTAATATTAATTATCGTAGTTTATTAAACAGAGAAGTTAAAAACATGATAAGTTAGATATCAGGAGTACCCATAACAAAATGACACTTAGTGACAACATAAAATTCATTTATTCAAAATATAGGTCCCATCTTGCTTCCTGACCTACACAAACTTCTGTGTCAAATTAAATCAAATCAGAAAGAGGGTGAACTGAAACAATTTCTTAAGTCATTCTCTCAAATTCCATTAACAGTTTGGGGATGCAGATTTAAATTGTTTTGCAAAGCTACAGCAACATAATATAGCCAAACTGGTCTTCCTTGCTCAAACAGGAATTTGTGATTAGAGCTGACAAGATATCAGAATTTCCATTCTACAGGAACTTGATGGGAAGGGCACGAATATTCAATTTTGTAGGAGAAAAAATCCATTGAAAAGTTTTTAACAACCAAGAATTTCATTTTATATAGCTTAGCTTCATTTACAACATTTTTAAATAAAACTGAGCTTAGGTATACCTGGGCTCCTTGTTCCTTATATTCTCTTAGCAGACTGATGAGGACCCAGAAGACCAGCAGACAGACTCTCCAGCACTCAGCTCTGCAACAGGTACTTTGAGGAACATGACTAATCCAGGTAGTGGATGCAAGTGTACATCATGGAAATCCCTGTCAAGGAATAGAAACCTTTTATTTTCATCAGACAATAAACATTTCAAGTGAATCAATGCTTTATGCATTATCATAAGCATGTTAATGTACACGTGACAATGTAATGTGATGTCAGTCTAATGTATCATATCCCCCAGCTTCCCTTTCTCTATTTTTATTTATTATTTCATGAAGACTTGTCCAAATAATGTATTTCATTTCTCAGCATAATCCAGGTATCTCAAACAAAAGATTTCATTCTTTCCACAATGGTACTAATCCATCGTTTATTGCATGGCCTACCAAGATTTACCTTATTCAGCATTGAAAAGAATATTCTTATTTTGGTAGAAATAGCTCATTATTAAACCTTCTCAACAATTAAGATTCCTATGTAATGGATGACCAGTAATAACCATTGGACATATTTTTCCCCAAAAAAGTTTTGTTCTATTTCTTCCTATATTAATCTTCATGTTACCTGATGCACAGATTTTCACTTGACATCACCTCATCAAAAAACACAGATAAACCCCATTTCCATTACTTACTTTCCTTGCTTTATCAGTGATTCAGATTCTCAGAAAGCCTTATTTTTGGTAATTCCCTTCCTCACTTCCTTTATAGAAATTATTAACAATCAATCGCTGGCCTTATACATATTTTCTAGCCATTGAAAATAGTTCAAAGGTGCCACCCATGTTTTTCATTCCTTGTGTGTTTCCCTAGCAGAGATGATTCTGTCAAGACAGTCTGTCAGACAGCAATTCTCTCAATGCCACTACTTTAAACATCTCAGCAGGTGAAACATGGGTGTCTGCCACCATCCCGCATCCACGTCTCGTCATCCTACCAACAATAATTCCTACCACAACAATAGTCCCTTTGAGGTTCTTATTTTCTTATTCCTCCTCCTTTTCTCAGATATTTTTACTGAATAACTTTCCATAAAATCATTACTGTCTGCTGATGCCTTCATTTTGATTCTGTTACCTCTTGTATATGGATAGGTTTACAGATCCTTATTGCCTAGCCCAAAATATAAGAATTATTTAGTTCTAAGGCTCCTGTGTGCTCCCTCTGAAGTAAAAACTTTCAGTTGATGAATTAGATGTGGATGCAGCAAAAAAAAAAAGGGAAAATAATAACATAAATAAGAATGATTTTTTTTTCTCTAGACTCTTAAAATATGTAAAGGGAAAATTTGCTAAAAACATCCAATGCTAATTTCTGTTCCATCACAATAAAAATGTTCAGGTATTTTTCATTCTAACTGTAAGTTTTCATTAAGTGCCTTACAGCTACAGCTTTGATCAGCATTTTTTCTATTTCTTCTGTCTCATTACCAGATTATAATGGTATTATACAAGAAAAGTGAGATCTCAAGTATTGTTAGCTGTTACAAAATATTTGTCCAAAAAGCATAAAGCAACTCTATATAGTGAAAGCAGAGATATTCCTTGTTATAATGCTAAAACCATTTGCCACTGTCTGGATAGCATTTCTGTGTTCAAGAATGAATATCAGTAACTAATAACATGGGTTTTCTTCAACTCCGACAGTGTTTATCTTAGTAGGCCCACAATGACATCTTGTGGCTACTCTGAGTTGATGACTCAATTATTAATAACATAAACATGTCTAATGACTTTCGAGAATCTTTTACACATGAAAAGTTATCCTTGGTGAAGATCCTGCATAAGACATCTGCCTGTGACAGCAGTGCTGGTTTTTCTAAGTCCTGAGCAATCATTACAGTTGCTCCATTTTTCTGTCAGTGGAAAATCAACTAATTAACTTTTGGTATAAAAAAATCTGTGGAAGTGGCTACACTACACTGTGTAAGTAACAACTGAAAGCCTTCAGGCTATCAAAATGTGGTAGATGAGTTTAAATCTGCAACATTAGGAAGAAGGAAACCAAACCTGAGAGTGATTTACTAAATCAGGTCCAAAATAAATCCTTTTGCCCAAATTTCAAAGAGTTCTGGTTTAGTTGTTTTTTTGTTGGTTTTTTCCTTACCTGAATGGCCATTACCTTGGTTAGCCAGCTGCACCTTTTTTTCAGGAGCAGTCCTCAAATATTTGAACAGACATCCATTCTCATTTGCTTCCCTTTCTGCAAGTATGAATTGCAATAAACGTCTTGGGATATCCATGTTTACCTAAAACTATGTAACAAATTTTATGCAACCGTGATTGTTATGTTATTTGTCTACAGATTTCCCTGACAAACAATTTTGTTTCCCTAAATATTTCTTCAGTGGTTTCTTAATTTCAAGTGAACTCTCTCAGTGACAGTCTTGGGTTTCTTTCTTTACATATTCATTTTCTAATAATTTGAGAAAAGGACAGTGGCCATGTGTTTTCCTGTTCTTTGCTAGCTCGTAGCCTCTTCACTGAAGATCCCTGATAAAAGTTGAGGATTCATTGCAAATGTTCATTTTAATATTTCGTCAGATCATATTTAAACATTTGCAAGGCAGTTGTCTGCTTTTGGATAGAACAGCAACTTTCTAACTTCACATTTTGGGAGGGATCCCACATTTGTGAAGGGATCAATATCCCTTCACAAGAATTACAATAATATAAATGTATTCATGGTTCACTGCAGAATTTTAAGCATAATTCAGTGTATTAGTAGATTTCAAATTTATTTTAACTTTTTTCTCTTACTTTTGAAAGACAATTTCATAAAGGTAATACAGAACCCTTTTCCTCTGAACCAGGTTGTAGTGTATTATAAATACACACATATACATATGCACACACACACACATATATATATATGTGTGAGCATGTATGTTCAGGGAGGACTGTCAAAGAATTTTGAAAAATTGTCACTGCCCATCCTTTATTAAACCTATAATTAGCACAGAAGTGCTTGATTTCACTGAACAATGTGTGGCAAATCTGATTAAATGCTTACTTATTGCTCTTCAATGCATGCAGATAGTTTTATACAGGGTTTTGGCTGAAGTAAGGGCTGTGCAAAACACAAAATCTGGGCTCACTGGGAAGTCATCATTTGGCTGAGGGGCAAAAGAAAAGTTTTATATCCATTCCAGCAGTGCAACACAAAATTCAGGGAAGGAGAGGAGCTTGCAAGACGGATATCTGAGCTGGGGTGCTCAGATTTGCCAAAGGATGGACACTCTCACTCAAGGGAATCAGTATCAGACTTAAAATAGAATCATCACTTATATTAATAATTAACAGAAGCATGAGGTGAAGGATGTGGCAGCAAAAGGATTTTGGCAAAAGGAGGCTGCTGGAAGGCTGCAGTACAGCAGTGAACAGTAAAAAGAAGAGGAAGCCTGAGAACACTGCTCCCCTCAACTATATTCAGTGAGGGTGGCTAAATATGCCTACTACATAAAAGAGTGGGAAAGGCTGGAAATAATGGTGAACTCTCTCGGTAAATTTCTCTAAAAACCTGTTGTGAGACCCAGGTTCTAGCTCTAACATGGAATTGAACACCTATTTTTGATAGGGAATTGAAATTTTTCAAGCATTGCTGGTATGCAGTTGATGGACTAGAAATTACCAGTGTTAAGAATTACTTGCTGTTTTCAACAGTATTGCATTGCCTGCTGGTGAGCTTTAAACTGAAAAGTATAGGCTTGAAAACCTTTGGCAAAAAAAACCCTGTATGTATTTGTTATGAATAATCCCATTTGTATTAGCTGCTAATTTTGAGTTGATCAGTAGCATATGCAGCAATGTCATCAGATAGACACAAATCCTAAAAACAGAATCCAGTATGTTGGAAGAGACTTCTGGAGGTCTCCCAGTTTCAAGTTCCAGTTCAAATAAAGTCAAATTGAAGGAGGTTGCCCCATACTCAGTCTGAGGATGGAGATTTTACAGCCTTTCTAGACAACCTTTGACATTATTTCCCCAGAGTAAAAAAAAAAAAAAAATCTCGGTGCTGCTGATTTTAGTTACCTTAAGTTTCTACACTCTTTATATTTCTGCAAAAAATTATTAGCTCCAAAGTTAATAAATAATTCATATCTGTTTTTTTACCAAATTATAGCTGCAGTATTTTTTGCTCATTTACTTAAACTCACATCCCAACTAAAATTAAAATAAAGTTTGTCTCATTCTGCATTTGGAGATGTCTTAGACATCTGCTGGCAATCTTCACTAAGCCATGTGCCAGAAGGTGCCACTCTTCTGGCAAGGGGCATGAATCCAGTTGCCTCAGGCACTTTGGAATTCAGGAAAGGAGCAGGGTTGCACCTTCATTCCCTAAGGACACTGATCTAATGTGCACCAACATACAAAAAAGAGTTTATTTGGAATTACCTGATTAGGCAGAAAAAGGGCACCTTTTGCTGAACAGCCTTACGAAGGGATTTCAAACTAGCCCACAGCAGCCACCCTCTTTTCATCCATGAACCACAGAGAGGTCTTGTATTACAGTAATTGTTCATATATAGTTTTGTTTTGCTGGACAATAGACTGCCACTGTCAGCTGACTGTCAGTTAACATCAATCAACTCATTAGAAGCTCTTGACTTTCTCATCCAAGCTACTCACAAAAGAGTGCAGCAGTTCTGGGCTTGCATTCCCCCTCAGGAAACCAGAATAGGATCCAGGGAGTACTTTACTGGTGAGGTAGTGAAGGCTAGAAGCAAGATTAGATGAAGGCATGACTTGAGTTACCCCTGCAATCATGAAAAACAACATTGAGAAGGAAGGAAACAGTATGAAATTGGGTTATTGTTACTGTGAAAGAAGAGGAGTAACACCATGTATGCAAACACCAAGGTAAACTGCACTTGGGTACAACTCATCCAAAAAGTGGGGAAAAGGGGAATAGAGAAAACATGGGACTTTCCTCATCACCAGGCCGTTTGCACATCTTACAGTGTCATGCATTTTCCGTGTGCTGCTTTGAATGTAGTCAAGAGTGTAGCTAAGAATATGAGTATCAAATGCCTAAGTGTGATGCTATCCCCTGCTACAGCACATACCTGAGGAGGTGCAGCCCATTTCTGGCATGTGCCCGTTGAAGATGAATTTTGTTTTTTAATTTCAGTTAAATTTAAAAAGTGTACATTCTTGAGATTGCAGAATGCAGCTTCAAGCCAACTCAGTTTCTTCCCCAATTCCTGAAAATGTTTTCACAAACCACACATATTTCTAAGAGATTTGTAAAATTACTGCAGGAGTCTGTGGAGGCTGCAGTAATTTTAGAATTCCCTGTATTCTAGAATTCAAAGGCTCTCTCCAACCTAAAAATTGACAAGTCCTTGAAAAGCAGTCATGTTTCTATTTATTCTAATTCATGTCCTAATCAGGTCTCACCATGCTTTATTACGCTAACCATTTTCTGGAATGTTATTCAGGAGAAAAACTTCCAAAATAACTGTTATAAGACATAGATTGGTGCAAATTTTATGGGAAAGGTAGGGCTCCATAGCTTTCCCTTTCTTGTGGTAAGGGAATTTGTCCCAAGTCAAATGCCAATGGTTAATGCATACACAGAGAAAACAGGGAAACACAGAGAAAAGCTGTCAGCTCATCTTGGATAAATCCAACAAATACTTTTTGGACTCCTCTTCCCCAGCAGTGGAATCTTGTCCTGTAAAAACAGGCAAGGTAAAATCTAGCTGAGGTTTATCTTGCCGACTCACAATCCTGTCAAAGAATAGGTTCCATTTGAGACACAATATATTGTTCTCAAAGAAATACCCATGGGAATCCACTTGTTTTCTATTGCTTCATTTTAATTTCTCAAGTGCAAACTATAAATTTCATATTAGGACAGAATGATCCCTATGTTATCTGCTTCACTCCCCAGATATTTGATATCAGAACCTAATCTCAACCTTTAATAGGAGTGAGTGAATAATAGAATTCATTAGGCTTTATTGCTATTGTAAACTGTCCTGTGGTGCACAAGGTATCTTTTATTACTTTCTTGATTACAACAAAATTGCACTTGCCTGCTGCATCAAAGTTAATGACCCAAGAGTATGAATGGAGTTGCTAGCGGCTAATAAAAGAGTTATTAAGGAAGGTATGCAATTAAATGGCTTCAATTAATGTGTTTGTCTTAGTGATAAAAAAAAATATTCTACCATTTACAAAGAACTTCCATTATGAGAAGAGTTACAGAAGTTGTATAGGGATGTATCTGTTTAGTAATAGAATTGGCTGGTACAAACCATGATTCAGAAGACAAAGAGCAACACTTTTAAAATCAAATGTATAAGACAGAGCAATAATACACTGTCCTGAAAAATATGAATACTAATTGCTAAAACTGCATTATGGATCCAAGCTTGAACAGGTAATTTATGAGCAACTTCAGAAAAGAATATTGAAAAATATGTTTATGGACTTAAAAATCCTGAAAAGTACGCAGTGTTGTAGGGAAAGGAATAGAAAAACAAATGCAACATATCAATCTATACAGCCTGACCTAAACATATGGTGCTGGTTCATGACTGGAGTATGACCCTAGCAACCAGATAAAATAATGAAACCAATAGAAACGTTATGATAAAGAGACAGTGTGCAATTAATAGATGCAGGAAGAATAGAGTAAGAGTCGCTGGTTTAGGATTCACAGCTTGTAAATTTTTGTCACATAAGGGGTCACCAGCACATGCACCAGACCTTACACTTCCTGCCTGGTCTGTCATCCTCATGCAAAATAGGAGCTCTGGGGTTGTAAGGACATAAAGAGCACAGTTGTCTGTGTCAGACACTGCTAAGGCCACTTTGTGAGAGTCGACATACTGACATGAGTCATGGGGATGACATTTGCAGTGTGCTCCAAATGTATTTTGTAACTGTTGTGCTCAAGCACAACAGTTTTAATAATTTCAGTAACTTACCCAGTCATGCTCTTAAATCTAAATCCTGTGTAGAGTCAAGTATCTTCAAAAATGCAAGTTTGGTATTAAAACATTAAACTCTTCCTGTGTAGAATATCTAAGAGATCGGTTCAGAAAGTATTGGGCTGTGAAATAACCTGTCACAGTTGTGTATAATTAATCTAAACTGGAAACTTGTGTGTTCAATTTGAAAACAGATAGGTAAATGCATTTAAGTCTCTTCTTGATTTGATTTTGCCCATTCATCTTGATTTAAATCATCATATGCAGTATTTCTTCTATTTCTAATTGTGTGTAACACAACACAGTTAAATTAGCATGGGTGATTAGTACTCTCATTCTAAACCCATGAAATTTCTGTTTCCTGTGGCTCTTAAACTGTAGATTAACTTCCTCCTTAACTACAAAAGCCTTTAAAATCTTTCAGACAAACAAGTGGGTGAGTTCTGAAATAATTTTTGTCTCTGCTGAACTGAGGATTAGTCAAACTATGTAAAACCTTCTAGTGAAAAACTTGTTAATACTCTGAATATGTAAAATCTCTTATTCTAATTTTACTTAGTTCATCATTTCTTCATATCTGATTTACATGTATTAAAATTTTTTTGTTTAATTTTTTCTTACATTTTGCTGCAACAACCATTATTTGGATTTAGCATTATAAAATTAGGTTTTTATAAGCCCCCATATTTTTCCATAATTATAAAACTAGAAGGTTGACTCTTCAATGCAGGATAACAAAACATTAGGCAAATGAAGCACAAGTTTGATAATTTTAAATCAAACAAAGTGAAAAATATTGAATTGAACCCTCTCAGGGCCACTGCTAAATAACCCTTATGATTATACTGTTCAAGTTATTTAAACAAGCCTACATTTTATCCTACAACACTCAGTGGAAAGTTACTGTGCTTTCATGAATATTTTGTTTGAATCCCTGATTTTTAAGATGAAATTTCTCTTCCATAGACTTCATACATGTGTGCAAACTATAAACTGAGCCTTGTAAAAGCAAACTCCTTGATATGAAACATCCCTTTATCCCCACCTTGTGGAAATTTTCTGCATATGTTATTCGTTAGTTGAAAAATAAATTTGTGGGTGTGATCTGAATGATTCTAGTAATGCAGCTGAAATATGCAGTGTATCCATAGAGATCCTCTTGCATTCACCTTGCCATGGAGTTTTATAGCTCCAAAATGAGATTTTCAATTAAGTAACTTTGAGCTGAATCTGTTTCTGATAAACACCAGGAGAGAGGATGTGAGGGAAAGAGAGGAGATCACAGCAGGAAAAAATTCACATTCAGTTTTTGCTCCAAAGTCTGGTAATTCCAAACTTAAATCTGAAACACAGATAATAAGAGGTGAACTAGGATGGATTCATGTTGTAGGACACAGCTATATGTCTGAGCATGAATCCCATCCCTCCTATAAACAGTTTACTGAAGAACTGAATAATTCACTTATACAAAAAGAAACTGGGAACGTGGACAAATAATATAAATTAAAAAATTAAGATCTTAATTCTTACCTTGATCTGGGGTTGGGACTTACAGTGTAAGACTTCTTTAGATGGCAGCTCCACTGTAAAGTCCTATTCTCCCTGTTCTCTTCTGGAAGAGAAAATATATTACCTTCTTGCACTTAATAGGCTGGAGAAACGCAGAAATGAAGAAGTAAAGTGATCCCTGGCATCACTGCATTTGGTTCTCTGCTAATATTAAAAAGAAAAGAATAGAATAATTTCAAGATCACTGTTAAGTTCTGTTTAAAAAGATATTATTTCTTCTCCCTTTCTATTTTCCCATTAGAAGGTTGTTACACAAAAGATTTACATTAAAGGCTAGGAATTTGTTTTTTTAAATTTCCAGCCTAAACTCCAGCTGTTTAGTTTCTGCTTATTTGTTCTTTTACTAGTTTTAACTAACTGACTGTGTAATTGTTTGCCCTTCACCAGAGTTGTTCACGATCATTCATGTTTTCTGTTAAGGGCAAGAACTAAAACCCATCAACCTTGATTTCCTTGTCTGAATATGGCCACTTTTCCATTTACCTGGTCTTTGGAAAATTTCCATGCATTTTTTTTTTGCTAGAATCAACTCCTTGAACTGCACAAAGTTCCCTCACACAGTGTCTCAGCAAAGATTTTGCACAAGGCAGTCCTGTCATCATATTGAAGCACTTATTTTCAGTTATTATAACAACAGAATCACAGTTTTGCAGGAGCTCTGTCCACTCTGCCTGTGTTCAATATGTTCAGAAAAGAAATAATTATTTTTCTTGAATTCTTTATCTTGAAGGATTTTACCCTCTTTCTCTTGGTAAAACTTATTTTTGATGTGGGACAGAAGAAAAACATTCAGCATAAAAATGAGAGAAAGAGGTTTCCCATTAATTTATAGCTAAAAATTTCTATATTTTAATTCACATTTTTTCTAGTCTTCCTTCAGTGAAGTTTAAAATCCAATATCTGTAGTAAATAGGGTATTGCTTATTTACAAGTCCACAAAAGTAGGGCAATTTAATTAGTCATGAAAAAAACAAAATTCAACAAAACTAACACAGACTGAAATAGTGGTCTTAATTTTTTTGTAACCAATATGTTTCTTTCTGCTATTCTTTACAGGCAAATAAAAAAAAAACTTTAAAAGTTGGGGTTTTTTCTAACTTTAGTGATAAACAGTGTTTTACCTCTTGTATAACGTCTTCCAGTAGGTTTTAAACATCGTGCTCCAAGCTGTATCATATAATGGAAGAATGTCAAACCTTTCAAAAACACAGAACACAAGTTGCTGACACCATAAATGCTAACAAAAGGAAGATTATGTAAACACACGAACAAATAGAGCAATGCAAGGGACCATTATCTCAATATGAGCTCAAGTAGTACAGACTGGCCACCTCTGTGCTGTCCAGCTCTGGGCTGTGCCTCTCCTCCAGCCTGGATGTGGTATATTTACAGATATAGCATAATTGTTTTCTTCTTTAGTTATTTAAACTTCAGAGTGAAAGACATAAAAGGAATGCATTTATTAATATTGCAATCAATCAGAATATTTTTACATGGGAAATTGAGGATGAGTGTTATAGATTTTATATGAAACTATGAAGAAATAATTAGCAAAAGTCCTGAGGGACTGGTCAGGGACTTGATAAGTTTGTTTTTTTTTTCTTTACAATTTTTTTTTTCTTTTTACAGACAAAACCGGGCACAGCCTCATCCGTTTTGCCTAGTGCACAACATCCCACATAAACAAGCCTTGGCATTGTCTGAAAATGTATCATTTGGCAAACTGAATTAGCAGTTAAGCAAAATGAACAACCAGATATTTGGTGCTTAAGCTCACCTTGCACCTTACAGAATGCAATCTTAAGGGCAAAACACATGAAATGGCTTCCTATGGGACACTGAGCTTCTATCTTCAGGAATAGAAAACAAGTATTTCATTGGTGCACTGCTATGAGCTGGACAAAGCATCAGTGTTGGGTGTAGGGCTGGTGGCAGAGGATAGAAAAACCTTGGAGCTTGGGCTTGTAATGCTTTTCTGATGCATCACAATATCAATAATTTTAAATTATTTTTTATCATTATATAACAGTGATCACCTAAGTTTTATTTTATCTTTTTCTTCAACAAATTTCTATAGGCATATTTTTTACGCCTAAATCTGCAAAAAATTTGAAAGAAACTGCATATAATCATCAGGACCAGTGGTCTGGAGGTATTCCTATTCGACTCATTTCTGTTTTACATATTTAAAGACCTCTTGTTTTTATTCCTCAGCTACAAATTTTTCATTCACCCTATAAGACCTTTGCACCCTTTTGATATCCTGGTAGAGAGAGAGAGAGAGAAATCCCTGCTTTCATTCATCTCTTTGCTGAGGGTGTATGCCATCCTCACTCTGACTAAAGCAAGATTCTGACAGCTGCCTTCTACTTTTTTTTTTTTTTTTTTTCCTAGTAACACAGCTATGTAGAGGTTTTTACGTGAGTATGTAAGCAAGAGATTTTGGGAGTGGCAGCTATGTAGAACAGAGACCTAAATAGACCTCCAGCTGACATTCTGGCATAACATGTAATCCCACACTTGTTTCTTTATTCATTTGAGTATTTGCACAAGTAAAAGGACAACACAGATTGTGTATTATTGCTATTTTTATATGGCTGTAAAATTGGTCAGAAGGTTTGGTCACTTGGGTTTGGTATTCTTTTTCAATCTCACAAAAAAAGCTACCCCATTCTTGCTTAAACACTACATCAGATACTGAGTATTTTCTCCTTGTTTACAAAGTACAATATTACAAAACCTACAAAATCCAATGGGTAACTATTCCAGTCACTCTGTGTGACAACAGCAGGTGGCAGCAAGGGATATGGATATAGACTTTAGGGAAAAAGAAAACAACTAGGGCTTGCAAAGCATGAACACAGTATGGGACAAGTTATTTTCTACAGAACTGACTCCTCTCATGAAAACAGTTTCCTCTAATCCAAACTGTTATTTGGGATTGTGTTCCCAAAATATTTTTGATTGAACATGAAATAAAGTAGTTCGGTTTGGTTTAGTTTTACTCACCCCAAAGCTATCTGGCTGGTTAAATTTAAAATTATTTTTAGAATTCTAAGCCATTAAACTATTTCTCTAAGAATAGACAAGATACGATGTCAGCATTCCTAATCTCCTCAATGAAGCCCCTGAATGCTCTGAGAGCTTTGTGAAAATCCATGTTATGGAACAACAAAATGACAGACAAATCTGCACTGCACTGTGCCAATCCTGCAAAGAGATACTGGTGACTTCAAATTCCATTCAAGTGAGGAAAGGCAAAATAATATGATGACTGAATAAAATATTCAATTTCAGAAATTCTGAAACAGAATGCAATGAAAATATGAAAGGATAAGTGAATTTTTGTGGGGTTTTTTTAATTTTTGGAATTTAAAAAATTCAATTACCACACATGGAGAAAACAATATTTCTGAATTTCTCTAATTTCTGGTTATCACTTCTCTATGCCTATTTTTGTATGCTCCAGGTAATCTGAATAGAATAGGCCAGAAACACTTGCAAGACACTTGGCAATCTGTCATAATTTCATTTGCTGTGTATGCAATAATTGTGCTGCTTGGCATTGATTTTCAGGTTGTTGCTAAACAAACACAGGATGAAAAATGCATTTCTGAAAGCTGGAAAACTACACTGAAATGAAGATGGAATGCATAGAAGGAAACTAAGAGATAATTGTAGCCAACATGAAGGACTGTATGCACATCCTCATATATAAGGAGGCAGAGCAGAGCCACCACAACATTTTAAAGAAATTCTCAACTTGGAATGAAAAAAAATTCTCCACAGATATGTAAAATTGCAGAAACTACCTGCCACTCCAAAAAAAAAGAAATAAAACGGGTGATAAGAAAAATTGGGAATACTATGTTAAATATGAGTACATAGAGAAAGATTTTTTTATTTTTATTTTTAAAAATCCATGCCATGTCCCTCGTATTTTCCACCCTAAGCTGTATTTTCCTCCTTGACATTATCCCCTGTTTTTACAACAACAGGGAGCTTAGTTTTGGCACGTTATGGTCATTTGCACTGCAACTCATATAGTCTGGGGTCATATTCTTATAGACACTAAATTTCCAAAATTTCCTTTTTTTCTCCTCCAACTGAAAGTTCTTTGATGTCATCTCCATTCCAACATGTTTGTAAGTCCTTCTTTTCTGTTTTGGCCTTCAGCGGGGATCAATTTTGGCAAGATTTGCTGCATGTGCTGCACTTGATGGCATATGGCCTGCCTGCATTTGGATGCCTTTGACTTTGGGACAGATTTTTTTTTTTTTTTTTTTAGTATCCATGCCATGTCCCTCATATCTTCCCCCCTACGTTGTGTCTTCCTCCTTGACATTTTCCCATGCATTTGTAGCATGTGTGAGCTTTGTTTCGGCATGTTTGGGCATTTGCAAATCAACTCATATGGTCTGGGGTCATTTTTCTAAAGACACTAAATTTCCAACATTTACTTTTTTTCTACTCCAATTGCAATTTCTTTGATGCCATCTCCATTCCAACATGTTTTTAAGTCCTTCTTTTCTGTTTTGGCCTTCAGATTTTTATTTTTTTTTTTTAGTATCCATGCCATGTCCCTCATATCTTCCCCCCTACGTTGTGTCTTCCTCCTTGCCTTTTTCCCATGCATTTGTAGCATCTGTGAGCTTTGTTTTGGCATGTTTGGTCATTTGCAATGCAGCTCATTTCTGCACAGGCTATTTGATGAAGACTCTAAAACTCCGGATTTTCAGGTTTTTCTGAGGATTTTTTCAATTGCATTTCATTTGATCCTATCTCCTTTCCAGAGTGTTTGTAAGCCTTTCTTTTCAGGGTCGCAAGATTCCTTTTCCCTTCCCGAAAAGAAATGAAATTTCCTTTCGGGAAGGGAAAAGGAATCTTGCGATTTCTATGGGGACCAGTAGAGGAATTTTTGGTGCATGTCCCTGCACTTGATGGCATGTCCTGCCTTTTGATGCCTTTGACTTTGGGAAAGATTTTTTCCTTCTTTTTGTTATATTTTTATGTGTCTATGCCACGTCCCTCATATCTTCCCCCCTAAGTTGTGTCTTCCTCCTTCACTTTTTCCCCTGCTTTTGTAGCATCTGTGAGCTTTGTTTTGGCATGTTTTGGTCATTTGCAAATCAACTCATATGGTCTGGGGTCATTTTTCTAAAGACACTAAATTTCCAAAATTTTCTTTTTTTCTACTCCAACTGAAAGTTCTTTGATGCCATCTCCATTCCAACATGTTTGTAAGTCCTTCTTTTCTGTTTTGGCCTTCAGCGGGGATCAATTTTGGCAAGCTTTGCTGCATGTGCTGCACTTGATGGCATATGGCCTGCCTGCATTTTGATGCCTTTGACTTTGGGAAAGATGTTTTTTTTAAAGTATCCATGCCATTTCCCTCACATCTTCCCCCCTACGTTGTGTCTTCCTCCTTCACTTTTCCCCCTGCTTTTATAACATCTGTGAGCTTAGTTTTGCCATGTTTTGGTGTTTTGCAATACATGTCATATAGTCCGTGGTCATTTTTCCAAAGACGCTGAATTTCCAAAATTGTTTCTTTTTCTCCTCCAATTGCAATTTCTTTGATGCCATCTCCATTCCAACATGTTTTTAAGTCCTTCTTTTCTGTTTTGGCCTTCAGCGGGATTCAATTTTGGCAAGATTTGCTGCATGTGCTGCACTTGATGGCATGTGGCCTGCCTGCATTTTGATGGCTATTCGTATTGCCTTTTCTTTCATATCATTTCAGAGAAACTCTAAGTATGGATCTAGGGGGTTTATTGCACATTCATTCTTACTTTAAACTAGAGGATCTTCTGCTTCTTTGGAGTCCATTAGTTTCTTCCTTGTTGTACAGCAGTGTGGGAAATTTAATTTTCCCTAAATGGTATATTGTTCTAGAAGTATGACAGGATCGTATGTTGTGTGCATGAATGCAAATATTTTTACTATACTTAACTTCATTGGTTTTTTTAAGTTTATCCTTTTTATTACTATTGTTGCCCTGCTATTAAAGAAACCCAAAATTAGTTCCAAGCTGGTGGTGCCGACCTAATAATGAGATATAAACCTCTTAGTTCTTTTCAGAGATACATTAAGAATATTTTGGATCTATGAAGACTCAGTTATAATATAGTATGATATTTTCCATTTCCGAAATTGTGGAGCAGGAAAGCAAACTACAGAAAACAGGGCAAAGAGCAGTATAAAATACGTCAGGAAATTAATATTGTTTTTGAACAAAAATTATCTTTTGGAATTTTCATTTTATTTTTGCTATGTATATTATATACATTTTTAATACTCTACACAACTTTATAAAACATGCCAGAGAAATCCCATCAGATGTTTGAAATCCTTTTGTTACTTGCTACAGTTTTGACGTCCCAAATAAATTCAGAAATACCTTTATTTCACTCTCTTCTCCAGTCTCATGGGATCTTCTTAGTCTCAGTGACTGAGTCACTGCAAAGTTATGTACTTACAGAGGAAGATCTTTCATCTTTCTTTTCACTCTGTATTTCAGCCTTATTGTAGATGTTCTCAGACGTCTGACTGTCAAGAGGTATTCTATATATATGTCTCTTACCAGCTGCATTTTTTTATTTCCTATTCTTTTTTAATATTATTTCAAAGTCCTGTTGAGTTTTTAAGTTGTGCAGAACTACTTTCTCTCTGAACACATGTCCATGATCTCCAAAGACTGCTAAATTGACTTATTTCTCTCATACCAATAGGCATATGTGAGTGTTGTTTCTTTTCAAATTCTTTCTTGCTCATTCAGATCTCTGCTGTAGTCTCATATCAGATTGGAAATTATCTCCATGCCTCAGTGGTTTTCCCATCCTGTCCAGTGCTTAAGGTGTGACCCATCCCAGCTGTTTCTACTCTCAGGGCTCCCTGCTACATGGCATCACGTTCTGATTCACTCCCTTTTCTGCTGTAACGCTGTCACCAATTTGTCATTTCTTTTATCCCATCCTCTCAGCTCCATTAGCAATACCCATTTGTCCATTTCCCCACCAATTGCTCTGCGTGTCTGTCCATTCCATTGCCTGCACCAGCTCCCTGGAACAGTTTGCTCTCCTCTCTCAGCACTGGCTCTGGGACAGGCACACACAGATACCAGGATGATACCACACCTGGTTGTGTGGCAGTTAAGGAAAAACACTGTCACCACAAGCACAAGTACTGATATGTGAATATCAGTGATATGAAAACGTAGAGCACCAAATAAAATAAGTGCACCAAAATCAGATAAGTGTATTGCAAGACAACATGCTGACAGTTCTTTTTGCCGTGTTTAGTGTCAGAAGCCAAGTTCCAGGACTCTTTCCAGACTGCAGATACTGCAGAAATAATGAGATACATCCAGGAGGATATTTCACAGTTGTCAGATGAGAGAGGGGAACAGCAAAGTCAGTCTTTGACAGGTTACATGCTTTTAAACACTGCCAATTTTTCTGCTTGAGTCAGAAGTTTTACTACAGATATTCTGTCCTTGAATTTGCCTAGTCACTTATTCTGGTGCCTTCTTCTTGTTTTAGAGATTAACTGACTGTGCAGTCAGTTAATCCTAATGTGTTACTTTTAAGAGAAAAAAAAGTGATAAATACATATTTATATACAAGCAGGTTCTTGTTTTGGCCAAGAAAATTTTTCTTGAGGAAGTTCTCCAATGAATCTTAATAACTGGTTCAATCAAACAAGAAAACAACGTGTATTTATGCCAGCTATTGTCATCCAAACGCGGTCTATAATCAAGTAAACTTAAGCATCTCCTAAAATTAAGCAGTGGGCAAGGCACATTTCCTATTCCCAAATATATCAAGAACAAATTCAACAAGAACACTATTTAGCTTGGAATTTTCTTCCAGGGAAGGGACTATAAGTGGCTAAACTGAATTAAGAAAGTGAGAAAGTTCCATATTTAGTAAGGCATTTAGTACAAATATTTTATTTTAGGGTTTTCTCCTCTTACTAGAATCTTGTTTTGATAATGACTTCCTTCCTGAAAGGGTTCCCTACACTAGGAAAAACAAAAAACAAAAAAAGCAGCACAAAACAAAACCACACCATATCTGAATTGAATTAGTATTTTTCAAAAAATATTTTCCATTTTGTCACCTTTAGGAAGGCACCAGAAAGTGAAGTGGCAAGGTTCTCCTCTGCCCAAGTCCTACCCATTTTCCTTATTAAACCATATATATTTTTAAATTATATATTAAGAGGAAATGCTGTACCAAGAAAAGAGCTACACATGTGATGTATGTGCTTGTTCCTCCAGCTGGGATGGGAAAGATCCACAGGTGGATTTGACTGTGCTGTCTTCTTGCCAAGGAGCAAGACTGGGGGGTTGAGCCAGAGACAGCAGCACGAGGTTGGTTCTGATATCTACCCTGTGCTGAGAAGCCCCAGACAAAACACTGGAGATTTAGTCCCATAAGACTCACCTAATTGTAGTAACTTGGCAGCATTTTGCATTTTTCAGGGTGTTGATACCCCTGACAGGGCCAGCAGGTGTGAGATGTCACGTTTGACACTCCTTCTGGTGAAGACCAGGAGCAATATCCTAAGGCCCCTAAAATTATTGTAAATATCATCTGGCCTATCCCCCTCTACATTTTAAGCTCCAGTGATAACACAGCTTGTTTTTGGACAGCTGCTTGTCTAGCTAGACATAAGGCAGCATGAGATGCAACTTCCATGTCTGCAGAGGCAATGCCACTGACCACAGTCGTCACCAGGCTATGGCCCCAAGATCCCATGGCTTTTGAACCAAGCACGGCCGTACTCCACAGGAACTTAGAACTGTGCTTGTCGCTTTGATACCAAACAAGGCTTTGATATAACTGGAAGCAGTCACTACTTAATTTCACCAATCAGTAGTTTAATTAAAAATTAAAGATTAATTAATCTTTAATTAAAAGCAATAGCTATATTAAAAATATTGATTCTAAAAAGTGACAAGTATTTCTAAAAGGCTAGCATCCCTCTTTTCCCGCCAGGTAAGGTAAGTCAGCATCATAAATAGCATATTCATAAATTTTACCTGAAATATGCAAAACAATTTGTTGTACTATGAGTGTCATTTGAAGTGGGGAGTGATGGTGTGGTGAGTCACACTACTATCTTGCAATGATAATTATGTACAAATGCCATTTCTAAAGTAGGTGGGAAACTCTGCTAAAGATTAAAAAATTCCTTTAGAATAATGAGCAATGCTAAAATGTCAGGTTCCCCACTGCAATTCTTCAGTTATTCACTTGCTGTTAATTCACTCCCAATTGTGACAGATATTTAAGGGCTGAATCTATTTCTATATATATATTTATATATGTACAAAGACAGAGTGTTTGAATGCTTTTAAGCTATGCTACAGAATAATTTCTAAATATACAGAAGTAGAAAAGAACAAGATTGGTCTTATGAAAGCTGTTATTTGAAATCAGACTGTCTCAAATGGACTTATTAGCCGCATTCTTCTGTTCTACATAGCTTTACCGCCAGATGTCAGTACTCTACGCCTCTCAGTGTTAGACAGAACATGTCGTCATCCCCTTTAACCATTTTCCTCACCGTCATTAAAAGCTATAAATTAATACCTTCTGTGAATAATCTCTTTGTGTTGTGTTTTGGGGGATGGTGGCGGTATTTGTATATGAAGATACCTCATATTTAATGTAAAGATGTAAAGATTCATCATATTTAATGAGGAATAAGCAAGAAAATCAGCTTGCTTTCAATTTATCCACAACTGTGACTATGAATAGAACACTCAGCTCTGTCATACAGGCACCAAAAAAAAAAAAAAAAAAAAAAAGCTTCCTCCTTCAGGATTTTCACTGATGTTTATTTAAATTGTATTACAGAGGTATGATCATGCCCTCAGAGGACCTGGTCATCAAAAATAAACTTGAATGCCAGAATTTCATAGGAAGATTGCTTGCAGTTATTTGTAGCACATCTTGACATGCAATTTAGGATTAAAAAGTATGTATAATATCCAATTTCAGTGTCACCACAGCACTAGTACTTGATTCCTTCTTTTTTTAAATTTAATTGTTTTGATACAAGAAGGATTTGCTTTGAGCTTAAGGAGTTTTGAAACTTATAGCACTTCAAAAAGAAAGGATAAGTACTTTAGGTTACTTTACTTAGATTTCTCAGTCTGAATAAATTCCTGGAAAGAAATAGAGCTGAAAGGATTGTGTTTTCAAAAATTCATATTGAAAAAAAGGATTAAAAAATAAACAAAAATAATTTTTAAATGACCACATTTTAAATGACCAAACAAATTGAATGCTAATGAAAAATTCTCTCTGCATGCTACATAGAAGAAATTAAGTTAGGCCACCTACAAATATATGAAGTCAGGACTGTAAGTGCCAAAATGGAAACATAGAAAAAGTAAAAATAATCTCTGAAACTTTAATCAAATTGAAATGTAGCAATAGATTATGTTGCCCCTGCCTAATATCAATCAAAAACCCCACAAGCAGTGGCCAAAACAATGTTGGCTCAAACACAGATTTGTTTCCATTCTGCTTTCTATAATTTTTTCATCTTTTTTTTTTTTTCTATTTGAATTAAAGAAGATAAACCATGGAACTGTTAGAAGGACTGTGACCCTAGAAAGTGGAGCAGTCTTCTCAGCCTCCTGGGAAAACCCGTGACACAGAGTTCGGCTCTAATCTTCTGGAACATAGTCAAATTGTCTGCATGTCTGTTCATAAATACCTGTTCCACAGATCTGGCCCATGTACTAGTCCAGGAACTGAGTGGATTTTGTTCTCAAGAATTTAATCCAGTTAAAGAGATTAATGCAGATAACAAACTCTTACTGCTCCCCATGGCACACAGGAAAGCCTTTGCTAAGTGGAGATGACTTTCACAGTTCAATGGCTCCTTCAATGAACGTGTCCTTCTATAATAATTTAAGAAAATTAGGTACCAATGGATATATGAATCCATGTATTAATTGGCAAATTGCAAAAATTTTGCATCATACACAAATTACCAAAACATTTCTGAGTACTGTTAGTCGGTCTTGTACTTTAAAAAGGACATCCTTTTAATCTCATCTTTTAATCAACATTGTTCCTTAGGATTATCACCTCCTACAGTTCACTTAATTATACCTCATAAATTATGGTATGAACTCACCTTATTGCTTTTAAATTTTTTTTGTGAGCTTAATGGATTTGGTAGTCTTTTTCATCATCTGTTTCTTTGTCACAGATGAACACTCCTCACAATTTAGGAAATTATTTTGTCTAATATATATGTTATATAATATATATTACTTTGTCTAATATTGCTATTTACAATTTTGTTTGATCTTAAAGAAGAACAACAATAAATCTTGAATATCAATTGAAAAGTATTGCATAACAAAAATTTGCCTAGGATTTACAGCAACATGATGCATACAAATATTCCCCCACTTCCTGGTTTTCCCTTTACATTAGGAATACTGAAGAATGATAGCAATTTCTTTCAGGAGCTCTGGTTTGTCTCCCTAGTGAACATCCTCTCCACAGTTCCTGACAGGGTACCTCCCATTTGGATAACGAGGTTGAGAACGTGCCAGGAGGAGCAGGATGAAGGGGCATCGGGGCTTGGCCGGGCTCAGCATCCCGTTTGATCCGAGCCAGGTGAGATTAACCCTAATGCCAGTCTCAGCCACTTGCAGCTGCAGCAAAGCAGGCTGGCAGAGATGAAGGAGGAAGCCAGGCCCAGCACTGGATTGCTCAGGGGCAGTGATTTTGAAGGGAGCGCTGGGAAAAGGGTTAGGGAAAGGCAAGCATGAAGGCACAGCACCTGTGCATACACTCTGGAGGCTGTGCAGTGAGAGAAAGAACAGTACTGAGCTTGCTGAAGAAAGGCAGGGGGAAATATCTGCTCATGCATGTATTTCCACATGTTAAATGCTGAGAGTTAGGCTTAACATTTCTGTAGGGAAAAAACCCCACACTCTGAAGGCCAGAAGCCTGCTACTATCGGGAAGTAAAACAAGCTGAATGAGCTCATGAAGAAAAGTCAAAGGTGTTATTATCTCCATATATGATCTTAGTATCTGATATATATGATCATATATGATCAAAGTATCTGATAACTGTGGTAGAGTAAAATTAATGCCATTTCTTGCATGAAAATTTTCACATAATCATTGAGTTTACTATTTTTTATTAAGGCTGTCATTATTATTACTGTAGCACAGAAGTTCATTAAAAATCAATTTATTGGACAATGTATTGTATGTATGTGTGTATATTTAAAATATATGAAAAATGCAAGCATTTAACACTAATTATTACATTGCAAAAACACTTGACATGTCTCACATGCAAAAATCAGATTTTCCAGACTGATCACCCTCAAATCCTTACTTTTCTTCCTTGTGTTAATGAAAACAACCTTGCTGCAATGGGGCCAGGACTATGACTGCAGCAGAGGTCCTCTTCTGCATCATCCCTGAACTGCTTTAAGTGATACAAGCTCTACTCCATAGCTACGTGCAGTTGCACATGAGACACATCAGCTCTGCCACCATGTTACTCATGCTGGGAAGAGATCCTGAGATCCTGCTGTGACAATTAAAGGTTTACAAGTTTCTCTGGGCCATCTGCTCCTTTCAAGAGAAACATGGCTTTAGACTGTCCAAAATCTCCATGTTTCAAGTAGCATTTGACCTTTGTTAGAAACTCTCACTCCTCCTAAAGCCCTAGTCCTGCAAGGCATACCTGTATATAACGAGGCACAGGTCCCAAAACCAGGTATTACCTTGCAGCTGGAGCTTACAAGGAAAAGAAAATCTTATATTTCTATTTTTCTGCCTTCCTTTTTCACTGTTCTCATCCCTGTTTCCAAGCATGGGGTACATCACTGCTCAGTGGCATTGATACGTCACCTGCTCAGTAGAAGCAAGTTTTATGTTGCTTCACTTCCAATTCAAATCAGGGCACAAGGAACACCAATGTCATGGAGAAGCAAATAATGAAAGGAAAGCAGAAATATGAATTCAACACCTTAATGAGGTTTCTGTGCCTAGCATGTTTCATACTTCAGAAAAAGGCACCAATATGAGGCATCCAACACTCTCTTCTTGGGAAAGGTTTCCATCTGCTTAGTCAGTTCAAACCAGGCAGCTGACAAACATGACACTTTTGCTCTGTGTTTAACCCTGTGATTTAGCTTATTATTCCATAATGTCACTGTACATGCAACTAAACTAGCTGAATTGTAAAATTCCAGGAATTGATTTGCATGCTTTAACAGGGACATTAATTTGTTGAGGATAAATTTGTTTCCCCATGAGATTTGTTCTAAAATTAATATTTATCCTTACAAAGAAATACATGTGACCAAAGCTATTTAATAAAATACAGTCTCAGAGACCAAAATATTCTCTATTAACCCCAGGAAAGGGATTCATGCTAAGTATAATTTTTCTGGGCAACTGAGAAGAAGAAGATATTCAGATGCTTGGAAAAACCTAGCTCTGATAATTTCTTTTTCTGGCCTACACAGTATTTCTGTCTTGAGTAACTCAACATGTAAAACCATAGGATATTCATGCAAATCTTTTGGGTTTTTAGTTTTGTTTTGTTTTTTAATAACTCCTAATGTAGATGCACCTGCCCCCAACCACCCCTTTCAAACGTGGGAAGCTCAGCAGTGCCAAATCAAAGACCAACTGAAATGATCTTCCCTGGGGCTCACATTTATCTGACCAAACTCCACTTTACACTGGGAAGGAAAGAGTCCACAGCAGCTTGTGGGCAGAACCTTTTTTTAGATAAATTTCTCCCTGCAGAGCAGCTGCAAATTTGGCTGATGCTTAGACTACTGCAAGCCAAAGATGATCCACTTCTCTACCAGTCACCATCTCTGTTGGTCTGCCAGCAGAAACACTTACCTGCCTCCATCACTGCTAATAGCTGTTAAACACAGTAGCAGCTCTGTGATGTGTTGGGATCCTCTGCAAACACCTGAAAGAACAAGAAACTATAGTTGAAAATCGCAAAATTCAGAAACTGTTGCAATTCCTCCCTTGTAGAAAATACAAGTTAGAAGAATTTGTGTGGGCCAGAAAGAGCTGGTAAAGACTCTGTGTGCTTTGAACTTGTTCTTTCCAATTGATATCTACCCAAAATGGAGGCAGTGCTGAAATGTGAGACATAAATTGATGTGCTGCTTAAGAGTATTTGTGAGGTTTCTGTGCAACCCAATAAAATGGAAAATAAAATGTTGGGAATTTTTAAGAGAGAGCTTAGATAAACACCCCCTTTCCTATTGAGATGAAATTTGCTATAGTTTGATTCCTTATGTTTTATAAACTAAGCTGTGCTCTTCAGAAAATCAGCTACATAAATACTTCTGGTAACCCAGAAGTGAAAATTTTAAAAATGCACTGGATCTTGATGATGGAAAAGACTCTATAAACTGTTGCCTTTGACTATTATAGGAAGTACAGTACAGACATATTCTGTCTTAAAATATATACTATCAACTGAAAGTGAGTTGCAATCATGGTAATGTTCAATAAGTACTTAAAATCAATGCATACATATTACAATTTAAATAATTGCATTAATATAGGACTAAAAGTTGCATATATAATTTTACATTTATTTATATATATATATTTCCAGTTATATTTGAAATCCTATTACTTTAGGTCCTCTGGGAAAAAAATATAATTAGCTACTTTGAAGTATTAACTAGGCATATAATTTCAGTATAATCTCCTGTTTTAACTACATCACCAAACTGTATGGTGTATTGGCTTAAAAATTGCCATTCTCTCTACCAAGGTGTGAACACTGAGCCCCACATCTGCTGTGCACTGCTGTGCATTGCCTAAATCACGCTGATTCAATGCTTTATCTGCTTGTACTCAAAGCAGAAACACTGCTGCTGAGGGAAACAGTCCTGCTGATGGATAAAATAATCTTGTGCAAAAGAATAGAGGGTGATCTGAGTGGGAGATGGGGTCTGGGAAGGATGTCTATCTAAAATTTTCAACCTGTTTTGTAACATGCTATTAATAGTTTTTATGGGGCATAGTAAGCTGTGATGAACATGCAAATTTGAGTAACTAGGGCTGGAATCCTCTTAAATGGAAAAGTTTGGTTTAACTGCAGCCTTTTGTCCAGCAAAAATCTGCCCCAAACAGATTAACCTCCAAGGTTTTTCTTGTTTCTTAAAAGCACAATAGGCACAAGTTTAGATTGAGCACAGAAGTGTTTATAGAAGGCAAGATCCTTGCAGCCTAACTCAGGAAAAATCAGCTTAGGCTGTCAACAAACAGAGAAGTCTCTGGAATAAACCAAATATGCTCAGACTTTGAAGTGAATCACTTATGACTGATGTGCTGTGCTGTGGGAAGCTCGTCTACTCCCTTGGCTTGTGCTGCTTCTGCCATCCTGACACAAGTCCTCATCAAGAGCACACAAAGAGCTCCACAACAGCTGTTTAACTGAGAAACAAGCACGTTGTGTAACTGTATTTTAAATAATTTCCTTTGTGATACCAGGTTAGCTGGCACAGCTATAGATCTCTCTTAGGCATTTAAACTACTTTACATGCATGTAAGTAATGTAGTATTGTTACTAAGGTTTCAAAGTATTACTGATACCACGGTATGGTATCACTATCCTCAGCAATATTCAAACTGCTGTCAGACAAGTTCCTACTCAGCTGTTCCAAATGACACTGTAGTAATGGGAATCTTTCCCAATTTTTCTTTTGACTGATATGTTAAAAATACAGCAAGCATGGCTTCTGCTACCTGGCACTTCCTAGACTATGAAACTCTGCTCTTAGAAAACATTTTACTCTCTTAGTCTTAAGATGTATGATTTCTGGCACTAAATGCTGATTAGGAGACATATTTAAAACAGTCTGTGCAATAGTAAGGTCTGTAGGAGAATCAAGCTTCTTCCATTTCTGGTTAAAGTGACCTGTCCAGTATAGGCAAAGAAAAACTACACAAAGAATTAACAAGAACACAAAGTACACAAGTGTGTTTATTACATTTTGCAAGCACTTTGTTCTACATTTCAAAAACGCCACCATCAAGCTGTTGGCACATTTATGTACAAAACAGATTAATTGTAATGCCTGCTACAAAGCATTCTTTGTGAAAATACAAACTCTAATACCAGAGAAGAGCCAAAAGCATTAACATCATTACATGAGTTTAAAAGACATAGTTTTAAAAATCAGCACAAACATTTTAAGACACAAAACTGAAACACTACAATATAGAGTCCAAAAAGAGGTTCCTAATACTTTTTGCAGAACTGTAATACCGGTACTGCACATTATCAGAAAACTGTTGACCCCGTAGGACAGCTTAAGTGTAAAAAAAGTCCAAACCAAAACCAAAACCCCAAATCAAAAACACAACAAAAAAACCCCAAAACAAGCAAAAGAAAAGAAAAAGAAAAAGAACTCAACCAACTAATACTATTTAATGCATTATCATGCCACAAGTAACTATAGTATTACCTTCTACTTACTACAAGAATTGTTAAAAATTACTGATGATGCATGACTAGTAATAGTACAAAGAAGAGTTTTACTCAAGAATTTTTATTAGAAATGCACTTACACTGAGAGAGAATTCACAATGGTCCAATAAGTGCACAAAACTACCTAAGGTTTTTAACACTGACAAAAATGTCTTGTCAGGCTACATCACTTTAAAAGACACTTTACAGCATTCTTGTAGCATTAGAAATAGGCAAAAAAAAAAAAAATCCACCAAATTTGGTCCAATAATACCGACTTTTCTTAAATAGGGTTTTTTGTTCTGTTTTTGATACAGGTAATTCTTTCAAATTAAGATGACCTATCATTCTGATAACACTTTCATATCAAAATAAAGGTTCAAATATATTACTACACTTTGAAATAATAAGCTCTGTAGTGGTCTTTCACCTTACTTCAACGTAATACAGGTAAACCATTATGTGTAGGAAAGCTAGAAGCCAAGCTATAACATTTATGGAAGTCTCCTTTAATATATCTTTTACAGTTCAGACAGGTGCAATCCATTTAAATTTTTAAAGCAGGTAAAAAGACATCTGACTCCTATGGTCACTGCATTTTTGATATATTACTTTCATAAATGTAGCTAAGCAGTAATTTCTTACATCATCACATGGACAGCTCCAATTTAGCATAACCATCATTGAATTAAAGAGAGATTATTCTGTAGAAAACTATGAATAACTATATCACTTAATTAACAGTTGTCTATATACCATAAATCGTTAACAGGTAGCCGTGGTATTGAATTCCTTCAAAAGGCAAGTGGCCATGCATTGTTAGCACCACGGACTGCATGCTCACAATACAAACAGGAATTATCACCCATGGAACTTGAAACAAGAGAATATTCTTTAAAAACATCAATAATACAATGTTAACAAAGATAAGAAGCACTTTTTTCTTTTTTTTCTTTTTTTTTCCTTTTTCGCTTTTTTTTTATTTTTTTACCCACTATTACAAATTTAGAAATTGCACCTTTGATTGTTTAAAACGTTCTTAGGACCTTCATTCAAGTTGATCAGGGTCCCTCTGGCAGGTTTTCCATATATAAAGGAAAGTCATCAGAATGTTTTCTTTATATATTGTACATCATGTACAATGGTCCCTTTGAAGTATACCTGTAGTTAAAGTAGTTACTGAACTCAAAACTAAAAAGTATAAAAAGCTACTTTTTTTCCAAAAACATATAAGAAACAATGCAAAAGGTGTTATGCATAACACATACAAAGTGATTAAAAAAATCAAACACATAGTTGTATTTGACAATAGTTTAGTATCCTTGACCTATCAGAACTAATTCGCCTAAGGGGATTCAGGAAAGGCTATTTAGGAGCTTTGTGGTATAGAATGGTCACACAAAGTAAGAACTAATTAGGAAACCAAGTGCTAGACAACCAAGAATTGTATGTAGGTGATATGTAAGTCACCCAAACTATCTTTTGTGAGAAGCACTTTCAATTGTTTTTAAAATGGTAGGATGGCCTTTAGTTAAACAACAAAGCATTCACATGTTAGGAAGTAAGACAAGGTTTCTTTTATGTATAAGCATTGAGCCGCTCTTTAGAGCGAGTAGAATGAATATCATGCAGCTCTTGTTCCTCCTTTGATTTAATATCCTCATATTTTTGCATTCTGCAAGCATCTTTCACATAGGCCCAGTTGGCAGACAAGACCATGAGATAATGAACCTGTAAGAGAGGTAACACAGTGTTAAGAAACAACAGAGATAGTCAGATTAGAGCGCGTGTAAACTTGGAGGCTGTAGGTGCTCATCAGCAGGAGCTAGGTACTACAGAACCATGATGGCGAATTCAGGCTTCATTAACCTTCAGATTACTCACCTCTTAGCTGTTATTGTTACTATAACTAGTAGTTGGTAGCAATAGATATAAGGAAAGAATCCCTAAAACCTGAAAAATCCAAATTCCAAATCATTCCTGCATTATTTTTCAGCGAGTTTGCTAGTTACTTGTAAAAATGCCTTCTGGCTATGTATTTATTGTACACTTTTCCCCACTGAAGAAGTTTGTTAAAGTAGTTCTTAAAATCAAAATATGCCATATTATGCCACATCTTATGATTGCATATCTAATACAATTACAGAAAGTTCTGCTTCTTAATTTTTGTTAAAGTTAGCATTTTCTTTTCATTTAGCCATGACTTCTTTCAACTACAATTCTAGCTTTGTATTTAACTCTCCAATCTGGGGGGAAATTGTCAATTAGTGTCAATAAATTCAGTTAGGCAAAATGTGACAAAATATAGTTGAAAAAAAGTGGATGCTCTGTTTACTCTGTATTCAGTCAGAAAATAAAAGTGCTCCACAAGGACATTTAAATAGTTTATGGTGGGACTCTCTGGACATTTATTCCCTCCCTAGCAGGTTTTCAGACACTTTCTGAGGAGAGCATCTCTTCAATTTATGTCAGTCTTCTTCCTCAGTAGCAATGCACTATTTTGTGAGATCCAAAATATTTACCCCTCTCTAAGAAATCAAGATACTATACTGGGATTCAGATAATGGGAAATGGAATAATAATACAATAAATAATAAAAAACCACCTTGAGATTATGCAAATTCTCCTTTTCATGTTGCACTATTGCACATATGAGCATGTTAGATTCATTTTAAATGAACAGATCCATTCTAATATGTTTGGGTTTTTTTTCTTTTGGAATATTTGGACATTTTTTTCACAATCGTTTGTGGGCAATTGTTGCTGATTAGTACAGGCAAAAGTACATTTCTTAATCTGGATAGTTATGATCAAGGAAAGCATTCTGAAGCCCTTAAAAAGACCAAATGTTTTTGCCACCTTTTTTATCCGTATGTTTTATGTCAAGTTTCTAATTAATCCTTGAGTAATGCTGTCTGACTTGAGGAGACATAAATTAGAAAGTTGTACAGAGAATATGTCCTCTAGGGAAAAAATTAGAGAGTAGTATTTCTACATATCTTTAGGATTTTCTTGATATCTAGAGCACAACACTAGCAAAGCAATCCATAAATATAGATGTTGGAGATAGCAGCATGTTGTGTGTCACTCTGGAAAGTTCTCCAGTCATAATTTAGTACACAGGAAAAGGAAACACCTTCTATCCTAACTCAGGTCTTCCAAAAGCTTTCACCATGGGTAATTTCTGCATCAGGCATTTCTAGAACAAATGGGAGACCTTAATCCTGGATTGCCATTGTACTGAATGAAATGCCTTAAATTCTCTGCAATAAAACGATTGAGAAAAATCAGAATAAACAGGCTGGTAATACTAAAAATTTTGTCATCTCAATTGCAATTTGCACCCAATGAGAACTGGTTCATTGAGTCTGAAATTTCCGTTAAAAATACAGTCTCAACCTCAAACAGATTGCAGACATGAGAATCCTGAAAGTGGGGGCTCTCTGAGCTGTGTACTCACATCTTTGTGACCTTTTAAAACACATTTGCCTTGCAACTGAAGAATCTGTGATGAAAATGGAATGATGAAGGCACTTTTTCTTACCCTTACGAAATGTTTGGTAATGACCCAGTAAAACAAAAATTTAAACTTAATGTCTTACAATTTCACTCAGCATTTTTCTTTGTTAAAAAATAGACTACTTTGAAGGTATATTGGTAACAGTCTGACCTTCATTAAACACCCATTCTTTGCCCATCCTTTCCTTATGATGTTACTGAATCACACTACTGTAATAACTGTCGAAAACTCTCGGAGTTTATATTCAATGTAAGTAGGAAGGTTTGCCAGGAAACAGCTTCTTTAACTAATATAATCTCAAATATATATCCATGTTTACAATGACATATACATTGAACAGTACCACCACCTTTGTTGTTTATTTCAACACCAAGTTCCTAGATAACATAGCCACAATAAGGAGGTCGTTTCTAAGTGGCTGTCTAATTGCATTTTACAATTCCATGACCTAAATAGCCTGAAGCCAGTGGGGCCCTCGTCAAGGCTTACTTAAATTGAAGCCAGGCAGCTTCCACAGCCTGCCTCAGGAGGTTTCAATTACCGACATATGCAAGGCAGTGCAGGGTCTTTCTATACCTATTCCTGCTTAGATTTCCTCATAAGGTGAATGTATGCTTCAGTGTTTAGAAATTGTGGAGTTGGCTATTTGGTTTTTTTTGTTTGCTTGTTTTATTCTTCCATGCAGGACACGTCACTTCGTCCCCAGGACCCAAGTTTAAATAACTTTAATTCCTCCCTTTAAACGCATTTCACAACCTTCAGAAGAGCACAATCATACTGGGGAGAGGAATAGACCACTTTACACTTCCCTTGTTCCTGTTTCAGGAGAACTGATTGAATCTCCACTTTACAGAACATAATATCTGTGGAAGTTAGGGCAAAAGAGTTACCAGCTCACATGGTAACTTTGAGAAAGGAAATTTTGCATCTCATAATTAAGTTTTTCCCCAGTGTTTCTGGGGAAACATAACAGCTGGAATGTATACTGGCTTTACAATCAACTGTTGAATGATAGAGCTTACATTTAAACCACTTCAAATCTTCTGTTTCTATCTAACGCAACACTGACAACAGTAAAATTTATAGGTATGCATGTATAAAATGCATAAGTAATTATCTATTCCATACGCCTTTGTTATCCATTCAGACATAAGAAAGAACGGTACTGCTCGGAATCATATAAGGTACAAATTAAACATGACCCAAAAGCCTGGCTATTTTTTCCATGACAAAGACTCTCAAAAAGCATTTACAGCATAAATAATTCTATCAGGTTTTGGTTCTTTTTTCCCCATCTTGCATTGACATAAAAACTATACATTTTCAAAATAAACTCTTTGACAGTGTTTTTTGCTGCAAAATGAAACTTTCCCTGATATATACTGTAAAATAGATGAGGTTTTTGATATATCAGTCCTAATATGTAGGACAATTCTCCTTTTGAACCCCAAAAACAACATTCTCCTTTGCAGACTAAAGAGGTATCTAATGAATTGTGAAAAAAAAAAAATCTAACTTTCATAAGCAAATCTGAGACCAAGAAATATGAGGATATTGTGGTTTGTGATCAAATGGTTTTGCAAGTTTTAACAAGTTTTTATTGGTTATGCAATAAATGACTACTTTTTGAAAAATATAATTTTCAAACCCGGTTTTATGAAAAGAATCCTGGGGACAGATGGGCTTAACATTTATGAATAAGCTGATTCTTTTGTGAATTTTGTAGAATCAAACTGGCACTAGAGAGTTTAAGAAATCTTCAGAAATTAAATAGTCTGGCACTTGCAATTGTTTGCAAATCCAGAAGTGAGGATATAGTGGATTATATTGATGTCATAACTTACAATGTCATTTCAGGAAGCAGATTTTACTGATTTTGTCATTCAGCACTGATGTTGCACTACTGTTACTGACTGGCCATAAATACCATATACTTACCACTTTAGTCGGATGGACTACTCTGGTTTAAAGTAATTGTTTGCAAGAAATCTTTTTAGCGTCCATTATGTTAATAAAGTTTTTCTTTTGTAAAAGACTGGTATTTTAATCTAATTTTCCTGTTGAATTTCAGAAACATGTTCTGCATATACACTAAGACAAATGTCATCATTTCATATTTGTGATTATTCTTGAAGCAGCACATGTAGTGAAGGGCACTGGCTCTCCAATGACTGAAATGACTTCTGCACACTGTTTCTCACTGCTGATGCACTACCTCTGTCTACTAATTTGAGTGTAAGTTCTGGAGAAAAAAGATTTCTTCTTCCTGGATGAGATACTTAGGACCCCAAATTATTTTTTCCTCCCTTAAATTACTTTTGACTTGGGAAAATAAACTTTCCTTAAAGGGAAACCTTCTAATGTCTGCATGTCCAGCTACAAAATTCTGAGTTTTCCTTTATTTCCCTTGTGTTTGGGGTACTATGTCAAGTGTGAAGCACTTGTCTTAGCCTAGAGATGTGGTCTGGTATGCTGGTTTTAGAAATTACACTATCAAAGAGTGGAATGTGATCGTTTTTAGGTACCTAACAGACTAGAATGGCAGGTTGAAAACAAGCAGCATAGTTTGAAACTTGAAAAAACTTTTGCAAAAAATTAATTAAACATACATCTTCCAGCACTGGGGCAGTATGCCATTTACCAGCACTTAGAATATTAATTTATATTTTTGTTGGAACAGTGTTATCATGTCAGCTCTGTGCATTATAGAATTCAGCAGAAAGCATGCTTGGAAATGGATAATCCTTCAAAAACATTTGAATAAATGTGCACCATCAAAGTGAATTCAAAGGGTGTTTGCGCCTAGTGTAATGCAGCTATGGTATCTTTGATATGCTGAGCTTCAAAGGGACTTTTTAAAAACTTCATTGAAAGTATTATGTATTTAAACTATGTGACACAATGTATTTACTTAATTTGCTGTCACTTAAGATGTGTTATTTTTCATTGAATGTATTTTGGTGGCTATTTGAATTCAAAACTCTAGTTTGAAATGCAGAATTTTCATCTGAACAAAATAGTATTTTATGATATCTACTGAATATACATAAAAATAATCACACAGTGGAAAACTAATGATCTCTTAGATTTAATTTCCTAACACTAATGATATACTATCATAATTGCTATATGGTCACCATTTTTGGAACTATAAGAAGAAAAATTTCAGTGTGAAAAAACTATTATTATTAATAATTGCATTCTACTACTAAACTTATTATTTGTGGCCTTGAAACAAAAAACTACATAGAAAATACGTATTTTTCATTTAGCTATCTTTGCTGTTTGCAGGGTGTCATGGAATAATGAAAAAATGGCAGATAAAAACCAAAAAATATCATTGATGTAAGAGGAGTACTAGCTTCATTGAATATTTTCTGAATGTACTTTTTTATAAATGTAATTATAAGGATAAAAAAACAAGTCATGGCCCTATGATCCATAGAAAAATTGCTAGTATAAGCAGTATATAGGAATCACCACCACTAACACTTTTGAAAGCATCAGAACCAAGAAACAGTCACTTTTAATTTCCCATTGCAGCATGCATAATGCAAACCTACATCAGTAGAGAATTGTGAGTCTAAAAATATCTTTATGCTTAAGCAAATGCAGCAGACAAAAGACAGAAGAGCAGGGCACTAGCTCATATACTTTTTTCTCAGTGGAACCTTCTCATTGACAAAATGTCAAAATGTAAAGTGATCTTCATTATAAAGGAGCAGAAAAATTAGTCCTGACAGAAAAATCAACACATTCACATATATTCACAGAACTGACAAGAAGCTTCTGCTCCTAAAATAGCAGTGTGGCAAGCCTATGAATACCCAGAAAGGCAGAGATCATAAAAGTATAATACTATGGTTACAAAATAGACATGTGAATTCAGACACTTGTCTGAAGACAGCAAGAGAACAGTGAAAATTCTTAGCATGTACTTAAAGGAGTTTTTTCAATTCAAAAAAGTAATCGTGATATTCTACTTAAAATGTAATCCATCAATATATTAAGAAAAAAAAAGAAGACAAAAAGGGAGAGTATTGAATTACAGAACTGTATTTTAATAATAGCTTTGGGTGATAGTATGGAAATCGAACAGCTGATCCTAAGTCAGAACCAGAAGGTATCAGCAATTCAGATGAGGTATAGAGGGGTATGGTAGCTTACCATAGCAATGACTGCTGCTCCAGCTCCAGCAAGTGCCACAATGAACAAGTGGAATGTCATGTTTAGCTGCAAAGGGAGGCAAAGAAAAGGACTTCCATGGTTGTACAGCAAACAAAAAATGAACAAAAATTCACACTAACATGGAACAAATAATTACCTTCCTGGTGCCACCCTTCCACAAAAGTAATGAATAGGAATATTTTTCCAAGAGATTGATATTACTACATGGCATTGTGCTTGTTTTGTTACAATGCTCATGTCAGGGAAAAAGCATAACTCTATTTAAATATACAGCATTTACATAATAAAACATTAAGAAAATTAATTATTTAATATAAACACTCCAGCACATTTTGAGGGTTTTGTTTGGGATTTTTTTTATTCTACAATACTGCAATACTAGCTTACAAGAATTATGTTTGTGATGGCTTCTCCAGTGGTAGAGACAACCTAAGAAACCCCATTTTCCCTTCATTAACTGTAGCTTTCCATCCTCATATATTGATCCACTTTCCTCTCAAATTTGTTCATAATGATATAATATAAACCAGGTTACTTACATAATTCAAATTAACCACCATCCTCACCTCACCCCAAACCAAATTATTACATTTGCTTTTAATGTCAGTGACCTGGTTTATGCAGCAGCCACAGAGAGTCAACTGCACCACAAGAGCTGATTTTGGAAAATGGTTTTGGTGTAAGGGAGGAGTGTGTACCTGCCCTCTAAGATTGATTCAACCACAGTAAGACCCAGTAAAACACTTAGCATATGTTGACCCTTCTGGCTTCAGAGGGAGCAACATTTTAGCCTCTCTTTGTTTTCAGTCAGATGTAATTTTTTTGTCCTGTCTTCGTCCTTTAACATTTAAAGACAAAACCAGAACCCTCGACTGCACTGAAACAGGTGGCATTTGCCCAAGGGAAAAACTACAAAGCAAAATGTACTAAGAGCTACTATCCTAATGTTCAACAAGGTTTGGCCAAATCCATTTGCAATCTTTGCTCTCCTGTCACAAGAGTAGTCAAAAGCCCTTCAATCAGTGATTCATTATATGGACCTATTCACTGTGCAGCAGAGGCATTAGCTTTCAAAAACATCTCAGTAACAAAGAAAAATATACTGGAACTATTAAAAAAATCCAAACAAACAAACCACAAGCACATTTAGAAAACAAATGGTGGGAGAAATTGCACTGACTAAATTTGGTAAAGGACTCAGAAAACTACTTGCCTGACTGTGTTTTTCACTGTCATTTATTTCATCTCCATAGCTAGAATTAGACCAATAACAGTAAGAAAACATATACCAGCTACTTCCTGCTACAACATATATCATGGATTTGCCAAAAATACTATGATATTTATTTACCTCATTAGAGTCACACATCTTGATGAAACTTTCTGATGAGGTGCAAACCTTCTTTTCCTCTCCAATAGTTACAATACCTGGGGAAGAATAAATATTCACATTATTTGGAATTCCTGGTACATGAGAAAAGCTAAGGACTTGTTTTAACAAAGATATCTGGGTTTTGTTGACAATCAGGAGTCTGGAGCAGCTCTCTGATGAAGACAAGCTGAGGCAGCTGGAATTGCAGAGCCTGGAGAAGAGAAGGTTTTGGGGAGACCTTCTAGCAGCCTTCCAGGACTAAAAGGGTCTGTCAAGAGAACTGGAGAGGGACTTTATACAAGGGCATGTGCAGTAGAACAAGGGGTAATGGCTTGAACTGAAAGAGGATAAGTTTAGGTTAGATGTAAGGAAGAAATTCCTTATTATGAGGGTGTTGAGGCGCTGGAACATGTTTCCCTGAAACATGGTGGACATTCCATCCCTGGAATTGTTGAAGGACCGGTTGGACGGGGTCCTGAGCAACCTGATCTAGAGGAATGTCTCCCTGCCCCAATGGCAAGGAGTTGGAACTTGTCTTTAAGATATCTTTCAACTAAAACCATTCTAGGATTCTCAGCCAGCACAAAACACATTATCTATTTGGTAAAAGCCCTAGTAAGAAACATGTAGGTAACAACTGCTCTGCCATTTTTGAAGATATCTTTATTCCCAATTTTGATCAGCACAAGGATTAAAGAACCAGAAATTATTTGCAACCAGTTTATACACTTCAAATGTTCACAAATCTTCTCTACCCTCATGTGGAAAAATGTGCTGTATATTGGTTTCAAACATATTGATCTGGTATAAAGCTTCATCCACAAGTTATAAAAAAGCATTACACAAACTTATACTTTATTGTTTCTCTTTTCAGCAGCAATAAGCAGAATCTGCTACCTTGCTTCCTTTAACTAGTGTCCAGATACTAAATTAAAGACTAGCTTGAAGAAAAAACTGCACTTAGCTCAGTTACCATGAAAAATGGTTCTTTCCTAACATCAACCAGTGTTTTTTGCACTGAATCCACACTAAAAAGGTACATTCACAGAATATACACTGTACATATTAGTGTTCTATGAACATCCTAAATAGAATTAATGAAAAAATATTCATGAATATTAACAAAATAAAAGGTCATAGAAAAATAATATACTTGATGGGATCTATACAGATAATTGCTTTTTAAACTCACCTGCCATGCTATGTAGGGAAAAAAACCAAACAATAAAAAACCCCAAATTTCCTTCCCTCTCATGAAAGAAAAATGTGAAATATTTTATTTCAGGTTAATTGAAATGTTGACTATTATTGATACCATTTTCTTGCAAAAGGAAATGGCCAAGGAAACAAAAGGAAAGATAAGAAACTGTCTGTTGAGAGTATGATTGCTCAAAGCTCTGTGCATTGAGTAATCACTAAGACTATAACTATGTAGAATATTCTATTCTATGTAGAATCAAACCAGTCTTGTAGAAGGATTGAATTACCATCACCAACACAAGAATTCACAGATATTTCAAGATCACAAATTCCTTTCTACCCAAATTTCACATTCTCAAAACACACATAGGTGCATAACCCAACATTATTCTAACCTCCAGCATACAGGTTTTAGCCCCACTCCCTCTCTCTCTTTCAACCACTTTCTTAGAGTGTTACTATCAGTATTGTTGGTCCTCATCAAGGTTTTTGAAAGCAATTAATCTAGTGTCCCAATTCACCTCTGCAGAGACAGCTGATACCCTAGGATCTCACATCTCCAAATCAGTGTCCTACCACAAAATTAAAAGTCATTCTCCAGCTAGATGACTAATTAAGCATTTTAGACAAGTTACAGCAATTTCTGAAGAGACTAAGCCAAAGCCCCATGACAGAATTTCATTTCTCTGGGGAGATTGACAAGGTTGACTCAGTTTTTGTCAGGACAGGCAATGCAGTTCTTTTATGCACTGTTTAGACTAGTGGGTAAAAGAGCAGGGAGAGACACCTAACAATTGCTTCAGAAACGCTGAACAGTTCATTTCAAACACATGGAAGCAAAGTAGTGTAATGTTTTCTTTTGTGAAATCTTTTCATTTAGTGCTTTTTATTTGCATACCATACTGGCGAAGATCCAAGCAGAGATTAGCTCCGTCCACTACGGTGGCATTTCGGCAAATGGTCCACAGGTTGAAGTACATGTAAACAGGCAGAGAAGTGAAAGCTGTAACTCCAAGCCAGGCCAACATGAAGATGTATGTCAGCATAATAAACTGCAGTAAAAAAGGAAAAGCAAAACCAGAGGTAAGTAAGAGCAGAACTGATTCACCATTGGAAAAAAAGGAACAGAAAAGTAACTAATGCGTCTATGATTGGCTTTGTCTGCTTCTGTCCTCACTTAATTTACAGTTTTGGTCAGATATTAATGATCAAGTCAAAATGATGCAGCGCACTAACATGATGTTTCTGAAGAACAAGAATTATGCTTCCAGAAGTCCAAGCTTACTCCATGTTCCTCTCACCCTGGTGCCAAAGATGGTTTTACAGTAGCACACCTGAAGTACAGACAGCTGCACACTGTGAAACATATTTCTCCCTCTCTCTCATCACCACTACTCCATAGTTAGAGCAGGAGGCCTTATGGTTGTGTCTTCCACTATCAATCATGAAGTCAAAAATTAAAATTAAATAATGCAGGCTTTGCTTGTTTTTGTTTCAAAATTAGGCTCTTAATAAAAATGAGCCTTTATCTGTGATTGCCACAAAATCTCACTGGCAAATCCATGTGGCATTGAACCAATGAGACCATATTTTTGCCATTCTTTTATTGCACTCTTACATATTTGGGATCTACAAGCAAATTCATCATTCAGGAAAAAAAAGTAAGCAAATGTCCTATAAATATGTAACCATGCTACCTTGCTGCTCCTTTGCTGGCCTGACACCACAGGAAAATACACTCATTAATAACAAACCATCTTTTCATTTTATGCTGTGGAAAGGATATGAAGAGGCTACGTGGTAAAGTGGGGAAATTAGTTTCTAAATATTGAATCCAAATAGCCCCAGTATTTGTTGGCTTCAGAAATGCTGATAAATCTAAACACATTACTGGAAACAAAAAAATTCATCACAAAAATATCACACTAACATTTTTCTAGCTGCTTACCTCAGAAAAATATTGGCTCTGAGAATAAGAAATAAGAAAAATTTTTGAAAGCTGAATAAGCTGATCAAATATCTGCTAAAAATTAAACCTTAAAGAGTAAATAAGGGGGGGAATGGATGATATTTTCTTTTTTTTTTTTTTTTAATGCAAGATGTCTCAATTCAGGTAATACAGGAAAAAGCTTAATACATTTACAGATTTTAGTTATGGAAATCAAATAAGATCAGAATCTGAAAGGTTGTAAATGGCACTAAAAATTGTAGCAGAGTGGCTTATCCACATTGATCTGATCAGGAAAAGCAATCCAAAACAATAAAAAAGGTCTGAATTGTAAATGAGATACCTTTATTGTGTTGAAGTTATGGGATGGTTGTTCTTAAGCAATATTAAAGAGACCTTAATTTGATTTACTTTAACTCACTTCCAAATATTATTAAATAAAATTAATTTTAATTCTGAGGAAGTGTATTTACATAGAGATTTAATGTAGTTTAATTAATCCAGTTTAAAATTTATTTCAGATTAATTTTTCTGGTTGTCTCTAGGCAAATGAGACTTGTAGTAGTAGTTTGAAAAGCTGTTTAATACTTTTGATATCAGCTTTCTATGTTTTTTTTTATTTAGTTCTCCATGCTTCAATACGCATATTTTACATTCATGCTTACCAGTTTGTGGGTTACAAACTGTTTTAACTTTTTCCTCACCTTCCAACTAGTTTCAAAGAAAAACTGATGTGTCCAATTTGCGCACAAAGATTTCTAAAAATATATTCATGCAGGTAACAGCTGTTTTCCTTACCAAATTTTCCCAATAACCCTCTTACTACAAACCCAGGTGGTAAAATACAGAAAGTGATAGCAAAGTCCAAAACAAATATGCATCCTTGAATACTGCTTTAGACATTCCCATGAGTCAGTTGCTTTATATATTGGAAATTCTATCCCATCTATAGCAGAGCAAATAGTTAACACAAGTAAATACTGTTCTGTACCTGCTCCTTTTCCTGTTGTTGCTGTTGTTATTGTTCTTTTACTGTTTTCTTTCCTTTCCATATTACAGTGTTAAAGTTTATGAAGAAATCTCTGTCTGCACCCCAGGCACACACTTACAAATGATTACTTGGAAAATTACACAGAAATGTAGATTCAGGGATATGAATTCCCAACTAAATTGCTATGTCTGATCTTAATTTATTATCAAGAAAAAGAGTTACACTCATTTTTTTCTAAGGCAGGAATACTAAATAAGAAAGAAGACTGTATTTGTATAGACTTTATTTCTTATTTATTCTAGGAGTGTTTTAAAAGTAAACCAGACTTCTAGACTATATTCTTAACTTGACAAAACCAAGTAAGTCTGAAGTCATACTTGTGGTCCTTCTAGAATTTGTGAAATAAACAACACTTAATGAATTTAGTATATGTCTCAGTGTAGCACATGCATATAATTTAATGAAGTACTAAATATTTTAATTTAGTTACATCACTGAAATGTAATAACTGTTTTTTATGACTGGGCTCCACATAGATTTGAGAATCTTGCTGTTTTGTGATAAACACCAAATGGAGGAAAAAAGATAGGCCTTACCATGAGCATTACAAATTATTTTTAATATCTATTTATTTTCTGATCTGTAGTAATGATAAAGAAGCCTATCAAAAATTTCAACTGAGATATTATAAAGTACTAGTATAGCAAAGAGGGGGGATAATAGAGATTATTAGCCTCTAAAAAATCTGCCTTGGGCATAAAATGGTAGTAGAAATCTGTCATATGATAGCTGCTGTGAG
This sequence comes from Zonotrichia leucophrys gambelii, assembly GCF_028769735.1. NCBI lineage: Eukaryota > Metazoa > Chordata > Aves > Passeriformes > Passerellidae > Zonotrichia > Zonotrichia leucophrys. The sequence continues at coordinate 16,997,289 of NC_088173.1, read as the reverse complement.
TCACAAGAGCTGCCTTCTCAGAGAGAACTGTCTGCTTGTTATGGAACAGATTCTCTTTAAAAACATGAATCTGATTGGTTGAGTATCTCAGAATAATTGCTCAAATGATGTTTTCATTTAAAAAACATATTATACAAAAGGAAGAACTTCAGATTTCCTCTGTCAGTTGCTTTCAGCTGAAGAGCCAATGGCCAATGACATACCTAATTTCATGTCATAACACCAAGAGCATCAAGAAGACAGAAAAAATACGTATGTTTTCTTTGTTTATGTAAGAATACCTACAATAAAAAACTTCAAGTTAAACCATGGGGTAATTATGGGTTATGCCTGGAAGCTGCTATCCCTGATATCAGTGAAGTAAACCACAGAAATGTGGTCTTGGCAGTAATATACTTCTTGCTGTAAGAGCAGTAAAAAAAGTTTAATTTTGTGCACCAAATTCGCTTCTAGCAATAGCAGGTGGTAGCTTCTTTTTATAATTGAATGAAATTATTAATTATTTGATTTTAAAAGAAGCAAAGGGAAGAATAAAATCCTTTTTTAGATACTTTTCTCTCCTATTACAACCTTCCCTCTTTGCTCAAGATAACTTACAAGGAATGCTTAAGGAGCCTGTTCTCTCCAGGAATTAAATTCAGAGGCCAATCTCCTGAGATTCAAAGGGATCTTTCTCCTTTGAAGTAGCATTCTGCTATGTGACAAGCTGAAGATTTCTGGAACAGCAGTGTAGCATCTTAAAGAGGTATCACAGTTTGTCCTTTAGCATCCTAGCCATTGTGTTTATAGTGAGAATTACTTTCTCTGATCAGTTTGATTTTCACTCTAAGAAGCCAAACACAAACTCAAAACAAACTAGAAGTGGTAGTGAAATTCATTTACTAAATAATGAAGATGAAAGATCACTAATTTAAACTCAGCTCACGTTTGCAAAGAATAGCAGAAATGAATAATTATTTGAACAAAGAAATTTTTAACCTTTTTAGTGTTTTGGGGTTTTCTGTATCATCACTGTGGCTGGGAAAATGCTCTTGCCTGATTTTGTAAGCTTTTCATTGCCTGTAATGGCTTTTCTGAGTTATAAATTATCAAAGCAGGTGAATAATCAACCTTCAGGAATGATTTTTTTAAGTCAAAACAGGCCAATATCAGGAAGCAGTTATTTCAGAGCATATTCTGAAATTGTTTGTGTAGAGTACAACTTCCCTGGTGGTCATAGCTGGTTGAGATCTTTTTTCCACTGAAAACATTACTCAAATCCTATTTTAATAAGATCAAGATTTCAGTTACTGGTTGGTTTGGGTTTTTTTCCTCCTTCTTTCCTAATTTATGGGTACTTGTCGCATGAAAAGCACATTCATTAAATTTCAAACACTCTTCTTGTTTTAGTTTTGTTATAAATAATTTAGTACCCTGAAGAAACATTTGTATGATGGCTCAATGACCCTAGGGATAGAGACAGTGAAATCTTATCTAAAAGGTACAGTTTCTAAAAACAGAAATGGAAAGAAAAGGAAGCAAATTAAACCTCATTTGTGTCATTTTATGAGGACACTACTGCTTACAACAAGAAAAATAATATGGAAATATAGCCACAAATTAAGTGCCCAAATAAAACTTAACTCCAGAAAGCTCATGTTGCCATGTAATTTTATTTTTGTTCCACACCACTCAGTACTTACTTTTACACTTTCTCTCAATCTCATCATATATTTATTTTATACGAACTCCCTGATGTGAGCTCTCAACTCAGAGAGTTGCAAAAAGATGTGCACCTTGCTGTGTTTGCATCACATTGAGATTTATTATCCTGTGACACACACACACAGAAAATGTTTACTTTCAGCTACATGAACTAAGAGGTTCCTTCCAAACCTCTTCACAGCTTCAGAAAGTCCCATAAACAGCTTTTGCCAGAGATCATGTACATCCATCCTGCTCAAAGCATATCATGCTTCATTATGAAACCCTGGCAGTGCTGGACAGCACCCAGAATAAACCCAGGGTGAGCCTGGCTGTCTCTTATGGGAATACTGGGAAGCAGCTGGCCTCTGCAGTGCAGGGCAGTCCAGGTTTTGGGTGCATTTTCTGTGTTGGAATTTTTGGCTACACAGAAGCATGAACAGAAAGATCTTTTCAATTTCTTCCTGAATTGTCCTGTCTCTCAAGCATCTCATTCACTTTAAATTGTCCATATATTTGATTTCAATAATAATAAAAGCTTATTTAGTTTTAGCACTTTGCCCAGACTCAAATTCATAATTAACCTTTGCCTTTCAGACCTTTGGCTTCATCTTGTTCGTTTTACCCAGAAAAAATTCCTCTGAGTTATTACTACTGTCTCTTTACCCTGAACACATTCTGCATAAATGCATTTGCATACTCTGTTTAAATTATTTATTGCAGCTGACACATATTTTTTCAAATGCTGAAATTTGTCTTGATGCAGTTGTACTGGGAGAGTACTGATAGAGTGCACGGTTCTCTCTCCAGATGACAAGTCAGATTTAAAGCACTACACATTCCCACTTCAGGCCTGTTGTTTATTTGCATTCAATTTTCTATTATGCAGGGTTTTGACTACACCTTACATCAACAGTCCAGACTCAATAAGGGCTCTTTATCAATAATTTTTTGTGACAGAGCAGTTTAATGATTAGATATGTGTTCCTGTTCATCACCTGCAAAATTACTCCACAGGAATTTAGTTCTTCTTTTCAGAAGTTCAGATTTAATCCAGCAGATTTTTGCAATTTTTTTTCATTTTTAAAAAAGACTCTCTCCATAAACACTTCCATCTCTTCCCAAAGGATTTCTTTTTGTGACAGCATTTTACATGTATAATTCCTCACATGCAAATATGAAAGAGAGTTAGTATAAAACTTGCTGAGTTCCTCTGGAAAACATTTTAACAATGCAGAAGCTCAAAGAGCCTCAGCTGTTTATTTTAAAATGTTGTCTAGAACCAAAAATGCTATTATTTATTAAAATGTAAATAAATGAAAAAATGAAAAAAAATAGCAGATGTCTTTAGAAATAAACTTGTTAAAGAATGACTGTTGAGTACCTCACAATGAAATGGTTTCTAATATTTTCTTTTCTGTACTAACTAGCATCTCCAAATTCTAGAAAGGACTGTTGTTCTGACATTATCACTGTAAACCACAGAAAATACACACATGCAAAGTCTTTTCTGTAACATCACTTCCATTGCTAACACCCACTTATTGGACATTTATAATTGCCTCTACAAGACATGCTCATCCTCTCTCTCTCTCTCTCTAACATATTATCCTCCCAGGCACAGCTCCAAAAGTCTTGTTGAAACATGGATAGATTTCATGGTGTGCCATTACTGTCATGTGGTTGACATTCCTTGGCTTGCATTCAAGTCAACTGCTTCAAGAGGGGGGAAAAAAAAAAAGCCAATATTGGTCCAAATTTCTCTCCATAGAGGGACAGATTTCTCAGGTTTGCCTGATTGAAATTCATTCATTTACTGAATACTACCTGATGAGAATTTCCTTGGATTATTAAAACATGTCAACGTAAAAATATAAAATCACAGAAAATTGAAATTGTATTTTGGAACCATTTTGTTTGGCTTTTTAAGACATTTTTCTTCTACAGATAGTTTAGATGGAAGAAAAACTGATTTTGTCAAAATTAGGATCAATTCTTGTCGGATCTCAGGATCTCAGTCCTGAGGTGCTGAGCCACCGAGACCACCTTGGGGGGCTCGGGAGTCCTGGGATGTTGCCAGAAGTGTCTGGTGGCTGGACTTTGACCCTACACAGGAGACGACAAGGATGAGGGCTTCACCGGGGTGAATGGTGAAGGGATTAGTTAATTAGAGGGTGAGACACAGGGTTTAGGATTTATGTACAGGGGGGTTTAGAGGAGTAAGATGGAGGAATTGGGGTGTGTCCTGTCCTTCTTCTTCTCCTCCATCTTCTATGGTGATGGTGGCACTTTTAGATTGGTTATTACTAAAAGTGCACCCAGCAATAAGAATAAATGGTATTGGGGAAAAATGATAAATATTGTACACGTAACAATGGGTATAAAGATAGGTGACTGTCCGGAGGGCGGACTGTGTGCTCATGGCTGACTGCTGAGCAGATCTCTGTCGGGCTGAAAGAACATCTTTTAGATAAACAATTAATAAACATAAAAACCGAAAGAAGAACTGAAGCCTCTTCTCGTCCTTCGATACGCGGGCTGCCCCAAGGCCACTCCGGGCCTTTCAAGGCCCTTCAAACAGCCGAAAACCCGACAAATTCTCACTGTTGCTTTCTGCTTTCCATCTGCACATACATTTTTCCAAATATGTATTTCAAGGATAAAATATTCCATGCATTATTTCTATTGCTTTGGAAACCATTTGGATGCATGTAAAAAACTGGCTTACTTTCTGATTTATGCTGTTGATTTGTTGGTAGCAGTGCAGGAGGAGATTTCCAGAGTCATGTCAGAAATTATTCTCTAAGAAATTGATTCACTTTTTCAAATATTGTTTATTAAACAAATTGATAAAATATCGGTTTGAAGAAGAAAACTTTTCATTGATGCAAGACAAAGTTTTACCTTAAGATGATATAATTTTTCTCTATGGTACTTCCTTAGAAACCAACTATTGTAATTTATTTTTTATTTCTTAATTTTCTGTAGAATGTTGATGGGTTTGTAGCCTTGTGTTGCCTAAAGTTATCATTAGTTTTTTTATTTCCTTCAGGCAAGACTATAATTTTTGTAGTCTGACAGGTTTCTGAAGCCCTGTAGAAAGCATTGGATCTTTAGCACTCCTTGACAAAAGCAGAATTTTCTATGTATTTTTTTTGCAATCTTTCAAACAGGAATTATTTTTTTTCAAAATGCATATGCTCATATTTTCACATTCACAAAGTTAGCCTTCTCCTCTCGTTTTTCTTACTGGTGGTACATTTCTAATGCTAGGAAGTACTGCCTGGGAATATAGTTAAGATATTTGCTTTGTATTTATATGGGATTGAAGGGAAATAATTTGGTTTCAAAAATGTTTTTTTGAAATATGGATTAGTAGCTTTTAAAATATGGATATCTTCATTAAGTAACCTTTTTCATGTGCTCTCCTCCCTATGTTCATGCCACACAACTATTCAATTTGAAGACATTAAGTACAAAAACCAATCAGTTCAATCATTACCCTTTCCCTGAGAATGTAGGCTGGTCCTAGTAGCAAATTTACAAGGTTATGCTACCAAACAGCTGATAATTTTTTTATAAACCATATTCTAATGGTTTTCAGTGATGACAAATTTCCTACACAAATATGAAGACGTAACACTCAGCTGGGAAACGACTGAACAATACAGATTGTTTACATTTTTCACATTTCCAAAATTTGCAATGCAACATATTTTTTAGGAAATTTCCATGGTTTGTGGTTGGACACAAAGCAGTGAAGCTCAAACTAGTAAGCAGAAATAATAGTTATAAGTCTAAACAAATGTGTCACTCAAGGTTAATACTTGGCTGTAAAAAAAAGTACTTTGTTTCCTGATAAATTCTTAATGGGCTTTGAGAAGCTTGTGTGAAAATGAAGGGGTAGGGACCTTCCTTGCTTGATTCCTGTCTTGCCAAGCATTCAAAGTCAATAACACAGTCTTTTAAGACTTTATTGTGACCTTAAATAAATTTAAAAGTTTCCCTCCTTCCTATGCAATGACCAAAGATATTTACAAAGCTAATTATGAATTCATGAGACATCAACAGGAAGATGGAGTTCATAAGAAGAACAAAGATATATGGTTTCTGTGAATTTTCTGTCACCATAAAAATAATGAATTTGTGATAATTCTACTGATATTCAAAGGCTTAAATATCTATAAAAAGAGTAACATGTCTAGATGCAGTTAATAAGTTTCCCAAGTGAGAGCAAGAATCAGGGAAAACTGTCATCATCTGATGGAACATTCAAGTTAAAGCTGAGATGGATTATCTGAACATAAGGGAAATAAACTATCATCTTCAGCATTTTGTGATGATCCATAAAATAAAGTTAAAGCCAATGGAGAAACTGCTCCCAAAGTCAAGCATACTTTGGAAATGCATGACAGCAGTTTATTAACAAAAGATACTTACTGACTGAGCTTACTAATGCTCAGAAAAAAATTTGTCATCCATGTGCAAGACATAAAGCACAATGTGAAGTGAAAACACCCAGTTTATCAGCACCAACAACAGCAGTGCTGTCAGTGAGCAGCAAGACCAAGAGAGGACGAGAAGGTACTGGGAGGGCACATTGCAATGACTGGCACACCCCTCTATTAAAGGATGTAATGAATACCACAGTCAACAAAAGGGCTACATATACAACACATGGGAAGTTATGGGAGAAAAAGAATATCAAGTGAAAGTATGATTTTATATGTGCAATATTCCTGAGTGAGAAAATCTGGAACTATATTATAAAGAAAAACAAAAAGGCTTCAACAGATTACAGAAAAAAGACAGAAAAAAAGTAGATTCAGCACATAGATATACATAACAAAATTTCTGAGCTCATTACAAAATATTTCTAAAAGTATAACAAATAGTGAAAAAAACCCAACTTTCTTCTTTCTTTTCAAGACCCCATATGTATATTAACAATGCAGCTGGGAGAGAGTGACATAATGATGACTCCCTTAACCATTCAACTGAGCTTTGAACTGCTGCTAGGGCTTGTTCTTCCTGTTTCAAGATCAAGAGCAGAAAACTGCAAGGAACACAGTTCTGTAAAGAAATTTCAATACTGGTTCAGTATCCAGGGATAAGATGAATTCTAACAACCTATAAAATTGCTAATATATGTTCTTTCATCTACTAACTCCAGCAGTGTTTAGACAGCAAATGTTATTCAGCTAAATTCCAGCTAAAGGGGCCAGGCAGAATACATCCAACTAAATGTATATAATTGATTGAGGAGCTTAATATAAAAGACATAACTTAAAAGACTTGAGGGTTATTTTTTTTTTTTTTGCAGAAAATAGGACAGTCACAAAAAAAAATCAATTCACCTGATAAAGTTTGCCTAAGCTGCCCTCTCCTTTAACTACTGAAGGAGCATAGGCCTTTTTCTTGACAACCTTAATTAGGTGGGATATATCTGTGCCATAATATAATCCCTCTGAAGTTAACTACTCCATTAGCTTCTGGGTAATTTGTGGATGAGAAAAAATCATGTTTCTGGTTTTGAGTTGAGCAATCTGAAAGGTCAGAGCAGTATGAATCTCACCTCCCCCATTTCCCATATCACAGTGTGAAACTGCATGCAGCATACACAACTAATCATGTATGAGGACGTGAGATTTTTACATACTTTCCCTAGTTAAAATTGTTTTAAAGGAATCTGGACCCATAAGGATATCTGCTGTCTTGGAGGGAAGGTACTTTATTTCTCACAAATATGGTATGAAGTATACTGCATTCCTCAGATGGAGAAGAATTTAATAAGAAGCAAGACCTCCCTGTCTGTCAGATCAGCAGTTTTACCCCAGAATACCCAGACATGGTATCTAAATTTCAGAAATGAGAGCTTCATTTCTAACATTCAGAAATAATACATCTGTTCTGGGTGGGAAAGCCAGCTGAGCCTGCACTGAACTCTCTTCCTCCTGTTACACAAAGAATCAAATGTCAATACGATGCAGTTTCCCTGCCTCTAGAATAACTGGTCTGGTAAGGAAAAGATGCAGTGATGAGTTCACAGATGGTTTTTCAAAACATTTGTGCAGCTTCCACAGCTCTTTTGCAAAATAAAATCTGGAAATATTTTAGGAAGTTCATGTTTTAGTTTTAGTTGAGGCACTCAAGAAGCATGTGTAAAATATCCCATAGGTAATCAGATATCCAGAACTATTTTCAAAGGCAGAAAAATACTTGTCAGTAATTAAATGAAATACTCCTAAAACTAAAGACACAGAAGGTATATGTAAGTGCAGTTTAAAATATAAAACATCTCTCTAGAGCCATAACATCGTTCTTTTGAAAAGCGAGGTACAAAGAAATAGAAATACAACTACCACAATTAAGTCTTCATATATTTTTTTCTCATGAAATAAAACAAATGCAAACCTCCTTTTCCATTTTATAGCATTAGGTGAGGGGGAAAGTGTCATTGTATTTCTATTGACTCTGTGAACAGATACTCTAAAACAAGGTGTAAATGGCCAAGGGAGCTGAATATAATAGGAAGGGTATTAAATTGCAAACATGAAAACAGTGTTACAGTTGGCATCAGGCCTGTCTCCCATTCTTTACTAATCATGCTGCAGCACAGTTATATATGAATGTTTATTTAATACTCTAAAAGCATGTTCAGGCATGGAAAAATGAAGCCTAGAATGAAAGGCATCCCTCCTTGAATGTGACTGGCATTGTTTTACTGCTTTTGTTTTACTTTTCACAGTAAATTGAGTCTGCAAACAGTGCCAGTGAGAGCCTTCACTGTCACTTTCACAAGGCCTCTCTCAGATGTGAGAGGCTCTACTGCATGGCAGCACTGACATGACTTGGATGTTAGCCTCTGAAGGCTCATATCAGCTGATAAGTCAACTATACATTCACTGGAAAGGTTGGGCTGAGCTATTTTTTTTTCCATTACTTCAGGCAAAAAAAATTTCTTTTGCCAATTCAGAGCTAGAAAGTGAGCTATTTGCAGCTAAGGAGGGAGGTCAGGAAGAGCACATGAAAAGATCCTTCAGATGTTGGCTATCAGTGTTCTCAAAAGTCTGCTTTTCAAAAATATTTCTTAAGAAAGAGAAAAAGGTGTTATTTTTTTGTATATTTCTATATATAGAAATATACCTTATTTACACAAAGTTAAAATAAATTTTTCTTTCTTGAAATTTTTTATTGATTTTTTCCTATGTTTTCATAATAGGTTTAGTCAGAGACATAAGAAATTTGGTCCTGCAAAATATTAATGACAAACAACTGATGACAATGGTAAAGCTGAAGGACTTAATTTTCAGACTTTAAATGAAATGTTAAATGTTAAACTTCTATTTAGAAAGACATCAACAAATCTGATGTGAAATCATAGTCACAACTGGAGTTTTTACAAAGGTGTTTTTGATGTGGAGCCATTTTTATAATTTTAATTTTTCAAAACAACAAATATCCTGTGTGTAAATTTCTGTTAGCATTAAGGCACTGTTAAAAGAAACCAACTGTTTAATCTTTGACAGTTTAGATTTTTAATATCTACAAAATTACTAGCTCAAAACTGTATACAAGAAGCATTCTTGCAACTTGTAGTATCTGCCAACCCTTTTCAATAGCATTATCTCATTTTGGCAACTGTACAGAACAAAATTTATTGCAGCACTATTTTAGCAATTGAACAATCTGGCCTTGACACACAATACTGATTTGGTTTCATTTACCTCTCCACTATTCTTTTTGTTGTTCTAAGGTCTTATTTCTTGATAACATTGCATGTGTTATGGAACTGAATAAATTCTGAACACATCTGTCTTGGATTGAAATATTTTGTCATTCCAAATATATGTATTTTTTAAACCTAAGATGTTATTTTTTCCTTAAGAATTTTAAGTATGAGACAATGAAAATCAACCTAGCAAAGAGGATATCAAGTTTTAATTGACATATACTCTCTAGAGTACAGACACTAAAGCCAGAATAATAATCCAAAATAACTCCAGGCATTTGTATAGCAATCTTACTGACACAGCATCAAAATGAGATGAGCAATCAAACAGCAGGTTTGGGTTTTTTCACTTGGAAAAAGAAAAAACTGATTTCAAGAACAAGGACAACAAGGTATTTACTCAAACTAATTGATGAGTTGCTGTAATTGTGGTCATAAAGACTATACAGCCTGAACCTTAGCTGCACCATGTACATCAACCCAGGGCTTCTCAAAGTAAAACACAAACATTGCAAATTACTGATGAGGAAAGCGAAGTGTTGAAGGACATAATTTCATGAATAACAAGTAATAACAGTGATCTTAACCATGGAATAGCTGCTTAACCATTCATTTTTTCGAGACACATACTATAGAATTACAGCTATCAAAACTGAGAGAGGATGTAGCACTGCTCTGCTGCAATACTGAGGACAGGCATTCATAGAAGCTGTGAAGAAAAAGTGTTCTGAAAATCTTGCCACTCTATACGGAATTGGAACTAACTCAGTAGGCCCTCAGTGAATACAGATTAGAGACTTCTTTCCAGAAGATGAAGGCTGTGTTGGCATAAGCAATGACTGCTCTTAATTTAAAATGTTCTCAGTCTTTTTTTATATATTTATTTAAAGGTTTTAAAGCAATCTTAGTCAAAGTGTTAAAATCATAGAATGATGACAAGAACAAAAGAAAAGGAGACAAAACCTCAGGATTATTGTGGAGCAGATTACATTTACATAGAGATGACATACAGACTGCATTCTCCAATTTACACGAGGCAGATCATCTGTGTCCAGTTTAACCTTAAATCTCAGGGTATCCAAAGTATTCGTTTTGATAGTTTTGTGTGCTTGGAAGTAACTATTGCTTATATTTGTTACAGACTGTATTGCACTGAATTAAATGTTGACACTTACAGTGGGAAACCCAACCCTGCCTAAAATTTATAGGTTATTTATCATTAATATAGCATAAAAATAAGTGTACTCTAATACCCAGATCCATTTGGCTGTACTTATTTATTTAGTATTCATCACAAAATATGAGGTTTTCATGCAGACTCTGTTTTCAGAAATATCCAACTCCAACAGCTACCAAGCACACAGGCCTTTTAGCTTAGACATAGAGCAGTCAAATAAAAAAACCAAAACCAATAAGTCACTTACCTGACACTGAACAGAAATTTTGAAATAATCCCATTTGAAACAGTCACCAATTTTAGTATGATAAAGTTCGATTTAAGTCCTAGTACAAATCAAAAATTTTTGATTCCAAATTTTCCAGGGTTATAAGTGAATGGTCTCTCCAAACCAGAGATTAACACAGGAGTAAATAATGGCCTGTTTGCCATTTAGAACCTGATGACAGGTCTCAGCTTGTTCCAAAGAGGAACAGGCAAGATTTCTAAAATAACTGAAAATATTAGTAAGGGAAATATTTCATTCCCAGTAGAGCTGGAGACCTTACAGTTTTAGTCCTGCACAGTACAGCTTATGTTGCTGAGGTAACAAGCTTTCTCACTCAGATGGTAAAATTCATTGCTCCTCAGTAGCAAGAATTACTTAGCATTTAACCAGTACAGAGAATATTTATAACACTCTGTTCTCCATTTAAACACCGAACTGAGGTATCACAAAATATTAAAAAAAACAAAACCAAAAAAATAAACATCACAAGGCACTAAAAATATATACAGAGCATATTGAATTTGTCACAAAAGCTTTCTTAGCCACTTACCCAGGCACTCACACATCTGCCACAAGTGGTGATTTTGAAATCTCCATAGAGATCCTTGATGGCACCAGTTGTAAAGAATCCCTCCACCATCAGCAGAATGCCATATACAAAGAATGCAGCTGCTACACCATATATCACGTACTTGAAGATGTCAATCCTGTGTGGGAACAGCAAAAATTAATTATCTGCATAAATATTTAAAGCTGACTCTGAAATTTCAGGGTGAGATAATCAGACCCCCTGAGCCTCAAACTGGAATGACTGACTGGAAGTCTAAGTGCTGATGTGCCATAATGACAGGTGAAGCTGAGGACAGGAATGAAATTTGAAATAAAATAATGTTGATATAAGAAACACTGGGCCATTGAATCTAATTAAATGTAAAAAATGGATCTGTTTAGGTAAGACAGCAAAAATTATCACATCGATTTAAAAGTCAGTTACTTTCCAGTTTTTTTTGCCTCTAAATGAAGTGGAAAAGAAAAAAAAGAAAAGGAAAAAAAAAAAACCTGACACATCTCCTAAGTCATACATTCTATCCAGCACTTAGGTTATAGAAGACATTTAGTTACACTCTTCAATAAAACTTTCTGTACATACAAGTCTGCAATGTCAGTCTGTGCTACCTTCTCATTGTTATTCTCCCACTTATTCTCCAGTGGACAAAGTGTTTGAGACAGAATAACAAAGTCATCAAGAGAGATCCCTTACTTCAAACCAGAAACATATTATTCCAGAAGTAACGAGGTCAGATCATCTGGAATTCTTCTATAATGAGGCTTTAAAATATAAAAGGCACACAGCTGGAGCAGTGGAGGGATGGCTTGCAGTGTCCTAGAAGGCTCAATTCACTACAGAGAAGATTACCTGGGTTGTGCAGGTGTTCTGCCCAGTGCTGCCTGTAAGTTCAACCTTGGCTCAAGGGGACTGTGCCTCCTAAATGTGCTCTCATGACCAGCATTTGGGACAAGATTTTTTGTAATAGCACTGCTCTGCTCTTTTGTCTAAACTTGTAAACATTCCTACCAGCCATAGCCTTAGATGAGCAGGTTTCAAAGTTTTCTACTTGAACTTCTCTAAAAAAACTAACCACAGTAAATTTTCAGTTTGTTGATGTGACAGGGAAGGAGCTGTGCAACTCCTTATAAAATTGCTATATTCAGATTTAAGATGCTACAAAATTCCAATCATATTCTCCAGGTCAAGGTAGTAACACCTCCTAAGAGAGAAAGACATTAGGATCTGCCAGATGAATTTTGACATGCCATTACCCACACTGGATGTTTTCTCAAGACAATGATTAATATTTTTATTGTTATGAAAGGAAATATTTAATGATAACAATTCCTTAGAAGCACACTTTCCATCATCACTCAAAAAGACAACTCATAATACACATTTTACATGTATAATACAATAAAAAAAGCTCAAAAACCTGTTAAAATATCTTTGAGTATGAATGGTTTTCAAAAGATTCAAAGTCAGGTTCAGGTCTACATTAAAATGCAATCAAAATGCAGTTAAACTTCTGACATAACTGGGGATGGGAGAAGTACTGGAAATGAATGTTTCAGGAAATGAGACAGGCTATGTTTTTCCCTAACATTCTAATACCAAAGCACTTCCAGCTTTTTTTTTAACTTTGCTTTTTGTTTCATACTCAAATGAAAACTAGAATAAGTCAATTTCTGTATGGAATAGACACTTGAACAATTCAAAAGGGTGAAAAAAATTAACACTGTTGATGGTATGAGATGATGCAGATGAAATTTATTTTGATATATATAATTCTGATTACATTGCAAAAATCTCATTTCCTTGATTTGATAGTAATTCAGCCATTATAAAATTTTTTTAACAACAAAACTGTGATTTAAGTCTATCTTGTCAATAGTGATTTTAAACAAAGGTTACAAAAGAAATATCAACTTTGTGGTTATTCCATAAAAACTCTTCCAACTCCTATATTATATACTTTAAACAATTGTGACCTTCACCAGTGGTTGAAGTCTGGGAGTTCTGCCAGCAGCAGCTCCCCTCAGACCTCAATGTGCTCAGTTACAAGCTCTCATTGCCCTAAAGAGATTAGGACTTTTGAGAAGTCCAGAGACTATTTCAGTCCTTACAACAGCCCTTTAAACCATCTGTGCTGAGTCTCCCACTGAGCTGCTTGTGTCAAAAAGTGTGCTAAGAGATCTCTGCTTTTTCCTCAGCCTTATGTGCATCTACAGGAATAACTTTCACTTAAGCCTTCCTTTCACAAAAGGAAAAAGTATATATATCACAACAGTAGCCAAATATAGAAATCTATTTCCTTCTCATCCACTCGTTACAGAGAGGTCATAAAATCTCTATTCATCAGACTATATGGGATGAAAGAGCCAGGCTTATTCCAAGGGAAAAGGATCCCCTGTAAAGCAAAAAGTAAAAAGATAAATGAAAATGATGAGACAATCACTCAGCTACCTCTTTAAAAGACAGAGAGAATTGTATTGCAGTGTAGCTACATTCAGTGTCTGCTGTATTTTAAGAAAATATATTACAACTACTTCATATATATATATAGTTTTGAAGACAGCATTGCTAGTAAGTTATTCTGCAGCATTTAATACAGTTCACATAAACTTTTACTTTCTCATTAAGTTATAATAGGTAAAAGATAGACCTTACAAAATGGAGATTGCCTTTCTTTAAAATAAAATGTGATTCTTTGTGGATGAACTCACGGAGATTAATTGCCATCTGTGCCTCAGCAGATTCTCAAATGCTGCAGACAGAGCATGAGAGCAACCAGGGAGGTAGAAGGGAATGGCAGAAGGGGAGATGAACGTGAGCCAATGGGCAGGATGGGTAAGGACAAAGAAAAAGAACAAGAAGGGTTACACTTGTGTAAGCTGAAATGGAAGGAGAGATGTGGGTAATGAGCAAAGGAAGGAGATAAAACGATAAAGATAAAATTTTGTTCTTCTGACAGGATTGAAAAAATATACACCATTTTACCAAAAAAAATTATATTGGAAAATATACGTTATTATTAAAACTACTCTGACCTAGGCTGCTGAGTAGAATAAGCTGAATGATTACCTAAACTTAAAATAATTGTGAAAAGCATCTTGAAGTTAGTAAAAAATTAAAAAAAAAACAAAAAAACCAACAAAAAACAGAATAATCTAAGCCATATATTTGTCTTAATCTGGTAGATTCTCCGTGGATTCTGGATCTGACCTTCCTCACAACATCATGTTCAGCAATGTTAAAAATATTATTGTTTTTAAATTGCAATTTAAATCAAACTGATCCTTCAATTTTTAGTTCTCTCTCTGCTGCCAGGTGATTAATTCTTCCATATTAACCAGACTAGCCTAATTCATTAGTCTGAATCTGGATTCTATCCAACAAGAAGCATATTCAAATTATCTCTAGAGAAAACACTTTCTTTTTTCTGGCAGGAGTTATTCAGGGAAGCCATCAGTGCTACCTTCTCAATGAACAGGTTGGAACTGAAAACCGAGTAGACAATCCCAGCAGAGACAAGTCAGAGGTGAGTGAAAATATTCTTAGTGAGTCAGACAAATGTTGCAGATTTCCTACTGTTTATTTTCATGGTGTTTTGGCAAATTTACTTATTAAAAATTATAATAAATCAGCAAGAAATAAAATAATTTTTAAACAAACTTGTCTATGTTCAGCAGGTTTTTGTGAAAAGCGTCTTAATATAGTTTTGGAACTATATTAAGTTCCAAGAATCTACATACTTGCTAGGGATGTAATTTTTTTAATTTTGTTAATATGGGAATGTAGTACAGACATTTAGTTGTAATTAACAGCTAAAATTCACACTAATTTGCCCTGTAACACGATTATTTTGCTGCCCAGAAAACCATTATATTCTAAAAAATTATGTGTGCACTTCAGGCTAAACAAGTGATAAAATTCTAATAGTCCAAAGGTTTTCATTTGCCTACCCAGCAGAATACCAGATATTAGTGTGGGACTAGTTTTCCTGAATTTATAATTCTGTCTCATGTTTCTATTCCAGAATGTATAACATAACTTCTCCAATATATACAACAATATTAATATATTGCAGGTGTTAAGTAGAACATGATTGTCAGTGAATTGTACCTATACTCTCTAAATGTAAGAACTTTTAGGCAATTACATCTATTTCCAAGCTAAAAACCCCCAAACATAATAAGAAAAATAAAATACTAGAGCAATCAAAGTACTGAAATGTTAATAAGATTACCATAGTAAAATATCTAATGAAAAACTGCCTTTTTTTTTTTAGTCTGCATAGAAGATTTAGAAGGATGAGAAATACCTGTACATGTCACCATTGGGGTAGAAGGGCTTCTCCTGTTTTGGAGGATTATTTGAATTTGTTCTCTCTTTCAATGACGGGGGAATTTTGAATACTTGATGTTTACATCTAGAACACACAATAACCTCTGTTACTCTGTAAACCAGCAGAAATGCTGGCCTCCATGCTGATTCTCTTGTCCCCTAAGGTGTGATGCCAAGAGGGTGTTAAGACACTGAGATAGCAGCCTCCCCCCTTACACTGTCTCGAGCATGTAGAAATAGCTTTGCAATTGTGTTCTTAGAAGGCAGACAAGACATAAGGGGATGTTTGCAAGCAAAAAGGTCTGGTTAGGCTCTGCAGAAACCATGCCCCCTGGAACTTTTGAAAAGATGTGCTCAGGCTCTCCTGCGAACCAGCTGGGAACAATTTCTTGGTGTCAGTTCATGATACTATTCACTTAGACAGATTGAGCAAAGAAGAAGATAGCTTCTTCTTTGAAGAAAGAGAAATTGTTAGGAAAAGGAGGAGACAAGCAAAGACAAACTTCTGAAAGAAAACAAATAGGGAGAAAGAAGAATTTATTAATAGTCCTGTACTACATGCAAAGTAAGACAAAAACCCCTAAGTAAAAGACCAATGAGGTAAAAGACACTGAAATATTCTCACTGTGAAAGGAAAAAAATGAAAATACTAAAAAAATTTCAGCAGAAGTCCATGAGGAGTTTTTATAGACTAGGTTAATAAGAAGTCTAACTTCTAAATTTCAGGTGGAAAGAAAATAAAACTGAAGTACAGAATGCTCAGCTAAAGTTCATCAGGAAATGACAAGAGAAAGGATTAACAGTAAAGAAAGGATAAGACCAAAAAAGACCAAAAATTATTTTTTATTAAAGTAGAATCAAAATACAATAGAAATATTGAATAATATTGGATATAGAATAGAAAGAAAACAGAGACTTTGATTAGGCATTTCTGGAAGAAATTTTGTGCGTAATCATAGAAAACATTTGCTCAAAACTAAAGCCAGATTGTAGTATTACATAAAGACGACATCACGACATCATCCTACTACAATATGCAAGTTACATTCATATTCTGCAAGGGCCAGATTTTCTTGTTCTGCTCTGAAACAAAACTGATGTGACATAAGTACCCACTGGTTCTAATTTGTGACGTACAACTCTCTACAGCCATGCAGAACAGAGCTCTAGATCATCATCCTCTACAAGTTTGTTGCTTCCTTCCTAGGAATGGAATGGTTGAGTACAGATTTCTTGCAGAACATCTAAAAAGCCATCAAACTAATGGAAGAAGAGCAAAAGCTGCGCAAACCACATCTCTGTTCTGTGATTCCTGTAACTTTCTTGAAATAGAAGATCCTGCATAAGAATTTTAGTAACATGAAAACTTTGACTCCAAAACACTGAATTTTTACTACGACCGATGGACAAGGCTTCTCCTCTACATTGTTTGAGGTTATTTTGTAACCTAATTTTGTTCTGTCTAAAACTACTTTCTTAGAAACCTTTGTAGAGATGCTAATTAGAGAAGAGATCAGAAGCCTCCTTTGTCTGAAGAAGGCAAAAGCCCCACTGGAACTGGTGCAGAGTAATGAGCTGACTTCTGGTGGAATTACATGATGGTTGTTGTACACTGTGGATACTGAATTTCCAGGCAATCTTCTGTAGCAGGAAAGCGTAAAAGATGTTGCAAAATCATATGGCAGGATTTGTGAGTGTTTCATTAGTGTCGGATCTCAAAATCTCAGCCCTGAGATGCTGAGCCTCCGAGACCAGCTTGGGGGTCTCGGGAGTCCTGGAATGTTGCCAGAAGTGTCTGGTAGCTGGACTTTAACCCTGCACAGGAGACGACAAGGATGAGGGCTTCACTGGGTGAATGGTGAAGGGATTAGCTAATTAGAGGGTGAGACACAAGGTTTAAGATTTATGTACAGGGGGTTTAGAGGAGTAAGATGGAGGAATTGGGGTGTGTCCTGTCCTCCTCCTTCTTCCTCCTCTCCTCCATCTTCTTTGGCCACGGTGGCACCTTTCTATTGGTTATTACTAAGAGTACACCGAGTTATAACAATAGATGGTATTGGGGAAAAATGATAAATATTGTACACGTAGCAAAGGGTATAAAGATACGTGGCTGCCCAGAGGGCAGGCGCAGTGTGCCCATGGCTGACTGCTGTGCGGATCTCTGCTGGCTGGAAGAACATCTTTTAGATAAGCAATTAATAAACATAAAACCAGAAAGAAGAACTGAAGCCTCTTCTCGTCCTTGCATACCCGGGCTGTCCCAAGGCCAACTCCGGGCCACCTCCGGGCTCTCCAGGCCCCTCAAACAGCCGAGATAAACCCAGACTTGGCGTCCCTGGACGGACCACGAACCACCAAAACCTTTCGGGGAAGATTAACCGGACATTTGGCTTCCACTGGGTGAGCTCTGACCACCACAACCTTTCGGAGGGGGGCACCACCACCTTCAAAGCCCTGAAGAAAAAAAGAGAGAAGAAGAGAAAAAAAAAAAGCCAGCAGAGACTGCAAAAAAAACCAGCAGTCACTGAGAATTCCACCTCTCAGTTTCTGCCGAAGACAATCGTAGCAGAACAGCCCGGACTGGAACCAGAAGGCGCCCTGGGTCCACCTCTCGTAATCTGCTGGACAGACCGAGACGTCCAGACTGCTCTGGACGACAGATTTGGTAAGAAAGCCTGAAAATAAGAACATGGGAGGCACACCTTCCCAGGAACAACGGGAAATTTTGTCCACCTTATAAGGTGTGACACAAACATACAAAAAATTAATTAGCTCTGGCCTTAAAAGGCCAGGAAAGTAGACCCCCGAGACGCACCAGACGTCCGGGGGGGGGCCCTCAAAAGAGGGGGGAGCAATGCAAGACTCCGGAAAAAATTAGCTCTGGCCTTAAAAGGCCAGGAAGGTAGACCCCCGAGACGCACCAGACGTCCGGGGGGGGGACTCTCTGAAAGAGAGGGGGGAGCAAGGCTCCAGGAAAAGATTAGCTCTGGCCTTAAGAAGCCAGGGGGAAATGCCCGGAGCAGGCGGGGAGCGCGGCTGAAGAAAAAACAAAAGACGCGTGTTCAGATACGGCTTTGCTAAGCTCAGAGCCGGGGGGTGCAGCGGCCCCGGGGGCCGGCAAGGTAGCAGAAACGCCCGCGGCGGGCAAAACTCGCAAAAAACCCGGGGGGGAGAAGCCACAAACCAAAGCCGGGGCGTCTGACCCATGCAGCGGCATGGGGGAAATTGCGCAATCCCAGAAAGCTGCGGTGAGACACAGGGAGCGCGCGGTTGTGACGCAAAAAAAAACCCGGAGCGAGTCGCGGCGGGCGCGGGTGCCGGCGGGAGCGGCCACACACGCTGACGAAAGGCCACACACACACACAGCGTCGGAGGAGGAGGAGACAGTCAGGGGCAGACCGAGGGGGGAAAATTCAGAGGCGGAAGAAAAAGGGAGAGAAAAAAAATTACCTCGGAGAGACACAGAGCAGCTCGGAAAGCACGCATGCGCCGAGCGCGGGCGGGGGCGGGCCAGACCCCCGGTGACGTCTCAGGCGAGGAGGGGCCCTCTCCAGACTTGGTGCCTTTGGTAAAAACCCTCGGGGTCCCAAGCCTCTCCCCTCCTGGGGAGGCTTGTGTGTTTTCTAACCCTATTGTCAGTTGAATCAAAAACTAGGTAACCCCTGAGTGCACGACATGCCAGATCGGTTCAGCAGAGCTACAACATCATTTCGTAACTAGTCTGCAACTATCCAGCGATTTTCCTCAACAAGATATAAGAAGAAACGAATACTCAGACAAAAGTCGGGACTCAGACTGCAAAGGACAACTCAGAAGAGAAACAAGAGAAACGAAAGACTCTGGGGGGTTTTTCTCTTTGGGGTCTTGAATATTTCTGTATAAGAACGAAAGACTAGGAGGTTTTCTCCTTAAAGTCTTGAATTGCAATAGGCAATAGAGTAAATTTACCTATTACAGGGGAAACTGACAAAGGATCATAAATTGATCAGCTGGTAGATTTCTTTGACACTTCTCCCATTTGGAGAGGAATTTTAAGGGCAGATTTCTTTGACATTTCTCCCATTTGGAGAGGAATTTTAAGGGCAGATTTCTTTGACATTTCTCCCATTTGGAGAAGAATTTTAAGGGTAGGATTTTATGTTTTAATAGTTTAGGATTTTATGTTGTAATAATTCTCCTAGTCCTCATCCATGTCGTCCCAGATGCCATGAATTGGATTGTAAAAGAGGTTTTCTTGGGGCAAACAGAAGGGGGAGATGTCGGATCTCAAAATCTCAGCCCTGAGATGCTGAGCCTCCGAGACCAGCTTGGGGGTCTCGGGAGTCCTGGAATGTTGCCAGAAGTGTCTGGTAGCTGGACTTTAACCCTGCACAGGAGACGACAAGGATGAGGGCTTCACCGGGTGAATGGTGAAGGGATTAGCTAATTAGAGGGTGAGACACAAGGTTTAAGATTTATGTACAGGGGGGTTTAGAGGAGTAAGATGGAGGAATTGGGGTGTGTCCTGTCCTCCTCCTTCTTCCTCCTCTCCTCCATCTTCTTTGGCCACGGTGGCACCTTTCTATTGGTTATTACTAAGAGTACACCGAGTTATAAGAATAGATGGTATTGGGGAAAAATGATAAATATTGTACACGTAGCAAAGGGTATAAAGATACGTGGCTGCCCGGAGGGCAGACACAGTGTGCCCATGGCTGACTGCTGTGCGGATCTCTGTTGAGCTGAAAGAACATCTTTTAGATAAACAATTAATAAACATAAAACCAGAAAGAAGAACTGAAGCCTCTTCTCGTCTTTCGATACGTGGGGTGCCCCAAGGTCACCCAAGGCCTTCCCAGGCCCCTCAAACAACAGAAGATAAACCCAGACATTAGTACAACTACAAACTTGGAGACATGCGAAGTACATACTGACAGTGTAAGACTGACAGCTTGTTACTGTATGTCTAGATTGGGATCACAATAGTGAATTTACCCTTTTCAGATATCCTGTGGAACAGAGAGCTTGTTTTACATGCTGCATAAAGCATATTTAGCAATATGGATATTACATATAAAGATACGCTTTCCATTTTATCTGTTTATAATGTGAACTAAGACTAAAGAGAAATAAAGGCGGCTTAAAAAGAAAAAGATATTCCTGTGGAGATGAACCACCTATTGAGAAAGGGAAAATCACAAGACATTAAGTTATTATAGCTAATCTAAGATTCCAGTCAACCAGGAAGGAGAGCTACTTAACACAGTACTAAATAATACAGATGTCTGCTGAAAAGTAGGAGACTCTATTTGCACAGAAGAAGACCAATAAATTCTTTATGTAAGATCACTCTGCTGGTATTCACATGCACTCCTATGAATTTTCCAGATTATTCCACTGGTATTCTCATGGGGTGAATTTCCGTATTCAATTTCATAAAGTGAGGACTATGTCTTTGCAAGTAATTGCCTAATCCTAAATTTTACTTACATAAGTTCTCGTTGGTATTGCCTTTAACAGAATAAAAAAGACTGGACTACATAATATAGCTGAGTAGGTGGTAAATGTGACTTTTCAGTGCTGTATAATCTTGTAAAGGTCATGTTCTCAGGTGCTATAATATTTTTTTTGTGGGATTTGATGCATCTGCCAATGACACCAGATCTAAAATTCTATGTTCTGGATCTAATATTTAATATGCTGTGTTTGTCCAGTTCTGCTATTTATATGTGACTCAATTATTCCAATGAAATAAAAACTGTTCTCCTTAAATAACCTGAATCTTCAATAACATTGTGCTCTCTCTGGTGGTTCCTGCCAAATTATAATTCCCAAAGAAGATACGTGGGTCAAGGTTGGATATTCCATGCAGAGAAAACTACATTCTTCTACACAATCTCTGTTGGTGTTTCCAAACATGCTATTCCAAACAGGCCTGCCTATGTAAGCAATTATTTGATACAGAGCCTTATATGTTTTGCTTTCCATAAAGCAAATAGTATTTAAAACATAATGTATGTTCAAAGTTAAAGAACGCTTTTGTAAGAGATCAAAAATGTATAGGGAAAACCAGATTACTGCTATTGTGTATTAAGTTGATGCCTTAAACAGAATTATCACACAGTCTAATGCAAATGTTTGTAAATATCAAATTTAATATTAGCTGTCCTTTACTACAGGACGTATTGTAACAACTTCACAGCATTCCACTAGTATAGGTGTAGAAAGATTGATGAAAACAGCAATATTTTAGTGCTACCAGCATTTAACTTGTGACAGCAGCAAAGTCAACCAAAAAAAAAAAAAAAAATGAGAGCAAATCATAACATTTATCTACCTCTCAAAACATTGGTTTTATCCCTAAGAGGGGAGATATAAAAGATTCTACACCTTTTTTCTTTGTTTTACTCAAAAGAAAACAGTTGTACATGCATATGTATATTACAAGGCAATAATATCTAATAAACCCTGACAATACTCTAACAGAAAAGTCACCATCAAGCATCAAACTTGGCCACAGCAGTAGCTGAAACACAGGTTTCACACCCTGAGAAGAAGGAAATTTTTAGACCTAGGAAGGTGGCATCAATACAGTGTCTATGCAACTTCCTGTAGAGAACACAGTGACAACAGAATTACAGATTGCAACTTCATTTCGTTTACTATTTGGTTTCACACTTTTAAAGGAAGTGAATTTACAACAACATGAATTAGCTTTCACAGTAGTAAGAAAATGGGTTTAACGCTACTATCAGGGAGATTGCTTCATTTTCCACTCTAGGAGCATGATTCCCTTGTTCCGTGGCCTATATATCACAAACATGTGACAGATGGCACTAACTGGCTTTGCGCACTAAAGAGAAAAGGATGCTGTTGGGAAATACACAAAACATACCTTGTGCTGCTGATTTTCTAAAATCTTCTTTTGGAATTTGTTCCAAACACCAGAAAAATATAAAATCCAGCTCATGTGATACATGCTTGATAAGCATACGTCTCTTTCTGCTGACTTTGTAATGTCCTCAAAATCAGTGATTAAGTACGAAAATCAAGTTATACCTGGTGCTTTGCAGATAGTGTTCACTACATTTTATGAAGTTATTAGGAGAACGACTGAAAACCACATTCACCTCAAGCAGATGGCTCAGTTTTAGTGAAACCTACAGAGCTGATAAACTGACAAAGTCAGCAACATAAACCATTCACCTCTTGCAGTTAAATATTATAAAAGCAGTTTTCAGAATAATTTAAAGCATCATATGTATTTTCTTAGGCTTCCTTTGGATCACAAGGAAGTAAAATAGCTTCTCTGCAGCCACTGAAAGAATCTACATCCCAAAAAAAGGCCTATGATTTCTGCAAATTCCTAAACAAGCACTCCTTCACTTGGTTGGGGAGTGGGTGGAGGGAAACAGCTACCATTAGAACAGTGAAACAGTTGATAGTGAAAAAGTCTGGAACTGGAGGGAATGAAGCATCCCAGAAGTCATTCAGAAAGCAATATAATTACAGATTAGTCTCAATGAAAAGGACACACATTGATAATTCCAAAAGTCTTTATAGCCATCCAATTCATAGAAGTTTATGGATTTAAAAATTACTGTCTAAAGAAAGATTCAGCTGTCTGATTTTTGCAGACACATTCTCTCCATAAGGAATACCTGTCTATAGAGCATTTGTTCTCGTGAATTTGAACACATTTGATTTATATTACCTTTCAAGTCTTTAGAGTAACTGTTTTACCTTTCTCCCCTGAAGGAACTAAAATCAGACTTTAATCCACTGCTTTGAGACAAAATCCTTTTAAAAAAAATGTTGGCTTTTTGTAGAAATTTTTGGATTTTGCATCTTATTACGGGCTGAATTTTGGGTTGTATTTTGCCCCTAAAAACAAGCAAGTGAAAAAGCACTCTCTCTACCCATCATCTCTCTAGGTTGCCTCCATAACTTTGGAATTATTGACCATGATCATTCTGTGTTGTAACTTGGAAAGAAAATCATAAATTTTAGAAAATTGATGTAACTGACTGGCATTTATAGAATTTAAAAGGCAGCTACAAAACTTGCTTATAGCTTTTAAATTACAAATATTTACTACTTGTCAATATTTCCACAGCAGATACGATATGCAGCTGTTATAGACTCCTTGAATTCAAGACAGCAATCCAGGGAGCTGGAATGAGGGACCAGTCTGCAGCACCAGCCCTCAGATCACCTCTTTTACTCCACAGAGCTGTTGCTCTTGGCTGAATCCCTAAGGGCTGAACTCTCTAAGCAAACTTTGCTGCCTATTGCAAGTTCTTCATTAATTAATCTTTCCCCAAGTGTCAAGGCATGGTGTGGAGTGTGGGCAGCCCAGAGCAGCCCCAACCCCATGGCCAGGAGAGTCTGAGGTGAGGGTCTGAACCCCTCTGGCTTCACTGAAATGGGTCCTGGACCATGGGAAGGGTGAGGGGAGGCTCTAGGAGGGGCCAGGCAGGGACAGTCAGGGCTGTTGATGCCCTCAGGGACTTTGATAAGGGCGTTTCTGAACGGCATTGTTAGATCTAGGTACTTTGGCTTTTATTTTAGGCATTTAGAGAGTGTTTCAGATTTAGTTTATGCCCTCATCATGCCCTACTTTCTCTACAAGGGTCTGCTTCTTCTAAATTATAGCCAGTAGCTGCATTGACAGAGATAAAAGATACAGGGTGGCTTGTGAGTTGTGCTATTTGCACTCAGAACACAATGCAAAAAGTTAAAACTGCCTTTATCTCTTGCCACCCACATAAAAAGCTCTCAGATTGGGATTGATTTTTTATGCTGGATGACATTTAAAATCCAGCATACTAATAAAAATATAGACAGAATCCATAAGCATGATTAAGCAGAATCTAACACACTTCACTCCACTGCAGCATCTGCCTGGCACATTTATCACAGAAGGACAGACTCCAGGCCGGCCTGAGACACTTCACAGCACTACAAGCACTAAGAGCCCAAATGTGTTAAATAAACTTTCAAAAGTACAATTGAGTAGGGCACACTGCTAGATTTTTTTAAGTTCTTATAATTTTTAATCATAAAAATAAAAAAATAGGTTTTACTTCCATTTCAATATGTATTGTTTTAAGGATGTAGGCACTACAGCCTTTATTTCTACTTACATATTCTTCTTTCTGGTTTTTGGTCTTTCAAAAGTATGATTACTATAGGGCTTTTGTACTGCCAACAGTTAACCACTACTTGTGATGAAATATCAAGGATTTATTCTCCCTGCAAATTTATTTTAAAAGCAGTGTAATATCTCATTAAAAAGGTAGAAAATTACCATGTGCAAATTTCTTTGTAAGTCACACAGTTTACCCAGTTCAAAGCAATTGTTTATCTGCTTTTAATCAATATATTTGCTCCTCCTGCCTTTAAGACATAAGTTTAGATATACCTTTCACTACTGAATAAAATCAAATTTCATTTTACAATAGGTCTACCAAAGAAAGAACTGTGTTTAATATCACTTAAGGTAAACAAAGAAACAAACAGATCCAAAAGCTAATCGCTAAGAAAAACAAATGGCAGGGGGAAAAATTACAAGTCCTTAATCTTTTATGGTGAATTATATGCATTTGGACTATATTCCCTGACTGATACTTTCACTTTAGCATGTGACAGAGAGAAGCTGAAAAACGTGCTATGAAGAGAAAGCATTGATTTGTGGCTGTTCTGCTCTAATAGCTTCCAAGGGACTAATAAAATAAGTTAGAGCCTAATAAAATGACTGATCTTTCATTCAGGATAACAATGAACCTTAGCCAACAAGTCAAGCCAGACTCATCATTCTAAATGACAATACAAAAAGGCAAAGCAGAAGATACATCTTCCCCTTAACTCAACATATTATTATACAAGGACATGAAAATTCCTTGATCCAAAGAAGAAATCTTTATTTGGTGTAGCACTGACACACTTATTTGGTTCATGCTCCCTTCTGGCTACTAATCCCACAGTGAGTACACCTAAAATTTGCAGAGGAGCTTAGGAAAGGATGTTGATAACATAACCCAAGAGAAGGTAAGAAATTTCAGATTCCATTTCTAGCTCTTGTACAAACGGTGGCACCCAGTCAGATCAAATACACATATATCTTGTTCATTTTTGTACATCAAACAATGAATATAAGGAAAGAGTAAGAGCAGGCAAGTCAACAGGATAACCTCCAACACTAGTCCAGCCTTTGTGAATTCCTGAGATGGATAAGTCTGTGGGTATTAGAAACCATCAATGGATTTGTTTTTCACGACTATCCAGTCTTCCCTTGAAGCCATAAAAACTTCTGGCATCCATAATATGCAAATAGGTTTACAGTTTTGCTATGAAAAAATTTAAGAACTTCCTCCTGCTGAATCTGGTGCCTACTGCTTCCCTCTGATACCTCAAACTTTCTGTATTGGAATAGAAAGACAATCCAATCTTGCCTGTCTTGTTCATAATACTGTGAATTTATAGACCACTCATGCAACAGTTCTTAGTTACCCCCTTTCTAGACTGAAGAATTAGCCTATACTCAATTTTTAACCATTTACCTCCTGTTCTATAATCATCCTTTATTTGTGTTGAGGAACCAATATTTTATACAGTATTTATGATATGAATTAAAGATGAACTTATATAATGGCATAAATATTTTCTTTGTTTCACTTTGAATTTTAGTTTTTTGATCACTGCTAAAGCCTGAGATGTTTGTTGTGGAACCATCCATGAGAAAAGGCCAATGTTTTTGATGGTCAAATCACTTCACTTTTACGAAAAATATTTATGAAAGAAAATAATTACAAATTTAATGATAGGTTTCTTCAGCTTTAGTTACAACCATTAGCAGCTAGGTAAGAATTTTAATTTCAAATATGTAAGAAAATCATGTCCTAAAGAGAAAATTTTAAAGACACAAGAAAACATTTCATTTAATTTCAGCATGCAATAAGCTATTTTTTTAAGGTAATAAATTTAACAAAGAGAATTTGGTGCTCAGCAAAACAAAGGTCTTCCAGAAATAGATTTACAGGAATAGCAAGGCATGAAACCTTCAAAACAGCTTAATTCTAGAAAAAAACAGAGGCAACAGAATTTTGACATTTCAAGTCTCAGAGTTTTGAAGAACTCCTTGGTTACTTCTTTATTGTGTATATTCCCAGAACTGATACTTGTTGCACAAGTCTGCTTTATCTATTTATAGTTTGTGGCCACAGGGTTTGTTTGTTTGCTTGCTTGCTTGTTTGCTTGTTTTTAAAATGCAAGGATGCATGGAATAGATTTATCGATATTATACTAAATAAATTTTAGTAATAAATTAGTTAAAGCTGTTGGATATTTAATAGCATTACAAATTGCTTGTAAATACTAAAAATATTAACTTGATCAAAACTTCATCTGCTAAGTTTATCCAAATAATTTTCTTTACGATTTTCACAAAAAAAAAAAATTCTTGAGTCAAATTTATATCTCTTGTGGAATTTTTCAGCAGTTTTAAAAGGAAACAAGTAAAAAGTACTTACAGGGTGAAGGCATCAATAACATCTCCTGCAGATCTTGTCATCTCAAAGTAGGTTTGCAGGATGTTGACGGTTCCTGAAAGTGCTTCATGCCCACAGCCACAGAACAGTGCAACTCCAGCATAGAGCAGGATGGTGGCAATCAAAGACGCGTAGGGAATGCCCCCCAGGCATTTGATGCAACACTCGAAGCATCCTACAAGAAAGAAAGAAAAAGGTTATATGCTACTAAATTATATCAAAAAGGCAAAAAGAAGGTTTTTCTCATGAGAAACACTTTTGAAAATTAAAGACTGTAGGGCAAAGAGGGTTTAGGTCAAGTATAACAACCCAGACTGTCAGAAAACATGTGACAGGTTAGTCCAACTTCTGAATTTTCTCAGTTGCTACTTGACCTATTAAATGTAGACATGCCATCTGATTAACATGAAAGGTTAAACAGTCAGTTCCTTGTTAAGCTTCATGTTTTCATTCAGAGACAATTACAATTTCAGTCCTAGGTTATATCTATAGTCACAGTTCCTGCTGGTCATCTATCAGATTACTGAGGAGGACTCTGAATAACAGGAAAACCACTAAAAAAATAAAAAATTGATTTTTATGCTGTATGACATTTAAATACCTTCCATCATCATAGGTTTATTCGAACTTTTTTGGACATACACTTCTGACAACAGACTTGCTCCTGCCCACAACACCAATTCCTTGTGTATGACTCAAATAACTCACAAGCTTAAATAAAGACATCGATCAAAGAACGCGGAATTAGAAAAAAATTTAGTTGAATTTTCTCTCAATATATTTTACTCTGTGTGATGTTTCTTAAATGAAGGTAATTGCTCTTGAGTTCTAAAAGGCCAACTTCTTGTCCCGCCATCACAGTGTCTGAAACAATGCCCAGTTCAACAGGAAAAACCAAACATTTCTTCAGTAAGTGTGCTCAAGTTTCTGGCACTACCCTGCCTAGTTTCATGAATGCAGCATCTCTGACTCTTCCAAATCTCATCAATCCCATAAACTCTCTTACATTCCGTAAGAGGAATTGTCTTCTGCAGGGACAGGGAAGGTGGGAACCACTGGTTGAGAGAAGACAGGCAGTGATTCAGTAATCAGAAACTGTGTTTTCTCCTAAGCACTACCAGTTTATAGCAAAAAGGACCTGGATAGAAAACAAAGTGAGGCATATAGATTTTAAATATTTATACACACAAAGACCAATTAAAATTACATATAAGATGCTCAACAGGTATGATTCAATATATTTTAACTTGTTCCAAAGGCTTTATGCTGTGCTAATTACAGTACCAGAGATATATCAAAAGAAAAAAGCCATTCTTTAAAGACAGTATGTCTACTTTTATTATGTCTAATTCTCAAATATAGCTTCTCTATTTAATTTCATATTTTGTCTTTTAATTTGGTATACTTCTATTTACTTTAGCCTAGATAAAGCAAGGAATAATTTCCTCTGTCTGTTAAAACCTTCATTTACCTACATTTACTTTTGATTTACTTCTTTTAATGAGCAAATATTAAATAGTCATATGTGTATATGTTTATCATTTATATATGTATATAAATTTATATACAAGATTTCCTGAAGAGAACAGTTTAAGCCATTTTCATATATGTACACGTTTTACCCAAATAGAAACTACTTGTTATTTTGTAAAAAAAAGTAATATTATGGAAGGCAGTATTCAAATGGCTGGATAGCTCCTGGGAAAAAATATAGCATATTAAACATTGACCATACTAAATGCACAAAAGACAAAATAATACCCAACTATATATGTTAGTTGTAGAAAAAGAGATAGAAAGTTATAGCTTGAGACTACTTTTGTTTAACACCAACTTAGTGTATCAGAGCCACCTATGAAATACCAGAGTTAAAATGTGCAAATCCACACATTTAAACTGCTGCCAAAGTCTTGCTGAGTAACCTGCAGTGCAAATCACCCACCTGGAGCATTCACCACACACTGCCAGGGGTGTAACACCTTCCAGGCTTTCAGGTGAGAGCATTCCATCTCCCTCCCTCCCTGTCCCTGAGCAGCTTGTCCTTGCAATTCCCGCCACTCCACTGCACTGGCAGCAGGCAGCTCCCCTCTTCAGCAGCACAAGGCTTTGGATGTTCAGGGGTGGATGAGCCTTTCTTTAGTGACAAATTACAGGGGTTTTGTACCCAGGGACTCTGGGCTTTTCATCAGTGCAAGATCTTAAGAACAGACTGCAAAAATCTATAAATTCTTTTGGAGTAGCTAATTCTGCATGCAGATATCTGCAGGAATCTCTTAAAACCTCTTTGGTCCTGTTTTCTAACATTATCCAACTGTGATTAATTCTTCAATGTTTAAAAGACTATACAAATACTAAAAAAATAATCATTCACTGGAAAATCTTTGTTTTAAAGGAAAAAATCCTAAGAAATATATATTTGAAATAAATTCATTGAACAAGAACTACAGGACAATACATGGTTAGCTGACATCAGAGTTTATCACATAATGTCCATTGCCATTTTCAGCACAGAATAACAGCAGGGAAAGCCTCAGAAAACTAATACCACTGTACATCTTTGACATTATATGAGAAAGTAAAAAGAAGGGGAAAGATAACGATAGGGTAATAACAGGAATGATGTATGAGGGCTTGTAAAGTCAAAGATGGAAAAATAGCATAGACCTAAGTATTTTCAGGGACACATGGACTTTAGGGAGTGTTTCTTGATATTGCAATAGCAGGTGCAGGGAAGAGGAAGAGAGATTTTGTAAGGATTTCTTTTTCCCCTTTTGAGAAGAAGTGGAAAAGAGAAAGTTGTGTACACTGTTGTCTGGGAATAGCAGGCTGTGCATTATCTCCTGAAGCTGCTGCACCTCACTCTCTAGGTCCAGTGAGGGTTGAGCACACACTCAGATGTCATAAATTTGGATGTCATCAAAACTCACAGTTATAACCCATATTACTTGAGGTTTATTATAGTGAAAAAATGTAAAAGTGTAGTAAAATAGCAAAAAGAAGTAAAAACAGTATAAATGATAGATGTAATAATGTACAATCCAAGGACAAATTTAATCCAAAAATAAATCAGCTTTTTTCCTCCATCGCCTCAAAATTTGTAAAATAACTGAAACAAATTTATAGTTTGTGAAGTGTTTCTATTCATCTCTCACATTCAAACTGTTCATGTTTATAAGCCTTTGAAGGAAGCTTTTATTGGTATATTTCACCAACTTGAGGTCTTTTCATTCATAAAAAAATACTGGGAAAAAATTAATTCAACCACGTGAAATTTTCAAATAAGCATATATTGTCAAAGCCTTGCTCATTTACTCCACTCTTCTATAGCCCTACTACCTTTCTCACTGCTTACTTAATGAGTAACTCCTGAGTTTTCAGTGCTGTCAAAGCAACTCCAAACTAAAGAAAATCAGTGAATCAGCATTATGATTTTAAAATGGATATTACACATCATTCATGCACCACACAAGGTAATGTGCTACAGGTAACATCTGCTCCAATTCTTTTCTTTCAATTGTTCAGAACATGCAAATGGCTGTTTAATATACCAGAACAATAGAAATGCTATTTTACCCCGCTCAGTGATATTGAATCACCAGCACAGTGTGACTCAGCTGTGAGATGTGTGGATGTCTGTGTGAGACAGGCAGTCATTCACCTCTCCCAACACCCTCTTCACAAGGCACTTAACACATACAGCCACAGAAATAATTACTAGGAAAGATGAAAAAGATTCTATGCTCCTTTGATGTTTGTTCTCATCTTCAAATACAGTTTTCAGTACTTTTCAAGCTGCTCACTCTGCACAATACACTTGTGCTATATAATTCAACATCTACTGTTCTTATTTTGCTTATGTATACCAATATTTTTCCTTCAGGTAAAAATCCAAATCTTCTGGGGCCACAGGTCTTTACCAAAATTGCAACAAGTATTGAAAACACTATCCTTGAAATCATGAAATAAATAAAACTCCAAATACTGACTATATTCACCTATCAAAACACAACATTTTAATGTTGTATTACATTAATCCAATTCCAGTCAACAAACATCTCACAGACAACTACCTTTTTGCTCCTCTTAGTACAATTATTACTGTCTACACTAGACATATTCTAGATATAGATCTCTAAACTTCCTTATACAGGCAAATCTGTGCAAATCTCTTCTAGTTTTGGGGGTTTGGGTGTAAATATTCTATCTTCAATTGCCTAAGCCAAAAATAAGTTGACTTTCTGTTTATACAATCTCTACATTAAAAAGGAAAAAAAATTAGATATTGAGCAGAAGAAGAAATTTTCCCTGTGATTTAAATTTTATTATGCCCACAAATTGCATCACCACAATAATTTCTTTGTTTGTGTGTTATGATATGTGAACTCTTGCTCCTCATTATAGATCAGGCCATATACACTAACAAATAAAATGCTCAATCCATTTCTGATCAGTGTATTTAAAAGAAAAAAAAATATTCAGGACTTACATCTCATGCCACTTCTGTCTGTGAAAGTTAAATCAATGACATCAAAACCAGTTTCAGAATGCTGTTACGCTACTGCCTTTTATATAAATAGTTAAGAATACCCATTCACCCCAGATATTATATGAAGAAAATCAATATTAAAAATATATTAAAACTAAACATAGAAAATACAGAAGGATATTCTGGCTTTGGTTTTTTTCATAATTTCCAACTCATTTGCAGCTGGAATTCCTAAGTGATTAATCAGAGACAACTACATGTCCAAATAATTACTGATTAATCACAGATAATTACCTCTCCAATGGGACCAAGTACCCTGAAGAACATACAACATTTTAATAACATTTTTCTTAAATTACTTTTCTTAAAGAGTTTTCTATCTAATATTAGAAGACAGGACAGCAAAGTCCAAGTAAAATGCCAGAGAACTACATACACTTAAAGTGGAAAACAAAATAACAAAATCCTCTGTGTCTTCCTTGCCTGGCTAGGCATGCATTTTCTTCATATCTAAATTTGCACCACTTGTCACACAGCTTTCATGGCCAATCAACTCAAATAGAGTTTCACAGCCCCATCATGAAACATGAAGATTTACTTCCGAATTCTATTAAGCGAGACTTAACCTCAAGTCAAGCTGCTGTTATGTAATATTTTAATTGATAAACAGAGCCATCAAAACACAATGTATTGAACAAAAAGCAACACTTTTTACTTATATCTCCTTCCCTCAATTACTCAACATGCAGCATGATTTCCTGATCTGAAACTGGACCCCAGGACTTCACAGTACAGCAGCAGGTAGAAGCAATCCAGCTCCCTCAATATTATCCCAAGAACAGAGGAAGGACAAGACATTCACAACGTGGTTTTAAAAAGCTGAAAATGAGGTGAAGCTACATTTGGGAATGAATCATCCAAGAGTATTTCCAAACCCCTGTACTTTGGCTTGGAAAACCTGCTCAAGAAGTACTGCAGGCACAATTTCGTGTGATTTGATCCCAGGCTCATTAATGGAATACATCCCCACTCTGCTCCACCCTCTCCCATTATACAAGATCTACTGGAAACTAGACCAGTAATGCTAACAACTGAAGTTGTTTCTTGGTCTTGTTCAGGAGATGATTTCTCATTTAGATTAACCTTCAATAAGAATGCTTACAATTACAGAATTACCTGTCAAACAACTAAAAGCAATTTTACCACAAAATTAATTCTGATATCCTGACTGCTGTGACTACAATGGAAAAGTAAATTTGACATTGAACACTTGTAAGAAACATGATATGTAGAAAAGCAAGAATAATGCCCCAACAAACACCAAAGAATTTTAGGAAATAGGGAACTAATTGCATGAAAATAAAAAAAAAAAAAAACAAATATGAAGGGTATCCTTTTACACATTAAATGGTGTATCATTACTTGATCTACTTTGACTTATCTGCACAGTGCGACTGGATATTAGCAAATCAGATATCAGCTAATACTGAAAATGAAAATGTTAGTCCTGAGGCTTTTACAGTCATTCTGCAGTTAATAGCTGCTTCAGTTACTGCACTCAGCATGGGACCAAGGCTAAGAGGAATCATAAAGACCTTTTCTTATTTAGATGCAAAATGCCTCAAACGAAATTGACATAATTAACACTGTGCATTGTCAAAATCATTATAATGTGTGTTTGTTCATGAGAGTCCCACTGGCCAAGATGACAGCTTTCAGCTGTGGGGATATAGTCTGGTTATGCTGGATTTTGGAAGCAGCTCCCACAAACCCAGCCCTTCACCAGATCACTGTCCTCATATTGCCTTACATTATAAAAAACATCCCAGAAACCACCTCTGTGGACTGGCTAGGATAGCACTGCTGCCCAGGGAATTATACAGAGGATAAACAACTGCAACTTGCAGCCAGAAACTGCTCTACAATATCTCACACAATTCCTTCTTTAACTAAAAAGCAACAAAATATCACCTTTGCAACATCCATCCCACCTATGCCGTGATTCTCTGACTTAGAGAAATGTTCAGACATAAAAAGAATATGACTTCAGATATTTGAATGATACTGGGTTTATGTCACCATGGACATCCCAGGTCCACACACAGATATTCCCCAGTGGCCCCAGACCAACGACAAAAATGATCATTTTGCAGCATAAAACCCCACAATTTTCCATATTATTTAGTACTACATTTTGTCTATAGGTTGATACAAGGATTTTCACTAACATAAAAAACCCAAAAAAATCCTTCTAAGAGGTTTCAAAACAAAAATGAAAAGAAAAATTTCATATTTGTAATAAAGTGGTCTGGAAATGCAGCCTTAAGAGCTGAATGTGTATGTCAGGAATTCTTCAGTGAAAAAGAATTTGCATCTTTATTGACAGCTTTAAGACGTGGTGTTTTCTTATGTGGCTAAATGCTGAAATACTTGAAATTGAAGCAATAAAGGTAAAATATTTGATCCTTCAAAATGTTTTGAAATGAAGAAAATGTTCAAAATCTTCTCTGTAGTCATTAAAGAAAAAGGAATAGGGTGGTCACAGTCTAAGGAATATAACTGAATTCAGCTCAGTTTTAGCTACCAATTTTGAAGAAAAATTGAAATAACAAACTGCTTCCTTACTCTATCCTATAACAATACATGATTGCTCAGTACTTCTACTAGGAAAATACATTGTTGTAAAAACTTTTCTAA
The DNA here is from genome assembly GCF_028769735.1 of Zonotrichia leucophrys gambelii. Taxonomy (NCBI): domain Eukaryota; kingdom Metazoa; phylum Chordata; class Aves; order Passeriformes; family Passerellidae; genus Zonotrichia; species Zonotrichia leucophrys. Next base: position 16,962,821 of record NC_088173.1, on the reverse strand, counting down.
ACTGAACTTAATTCTTTGAGAAGTTTGTTAGAGATTTTAGAATTCCCATACCAGCCTAGGTCAGTAGTCCAATGTAAATTAAAGGGTTTCCTGGAATGCAAGCAGATTTTTATTTTCAAGTTTGTAAAACCTCCTTGTAGCATCACCAATATTTTTAAAAGAGAAAATTGTGCAGCAAAATATTTTTTTTCAAAAAGGAAATTACTAAGATTTTCAAAAACCTAATTTAAAATTCATTTATTAATGACTTATTTATCCTTAGTACATATGCAAATTTTAAAGTTATTTCTTGCATGGTAATTTTCATTTGAAATATGGGGAGCTGGAGATTGCATGGTATTTTAATAAAATATAGTACATTACACAAAATCCCTCCCTCCCTTTCTCATATGGATGCTGTCTTGATCTCAGTAACAGATAACAGTTCAATCTGAACAAGGGTAATAGAATTAGTACATTTTTCTACACTGCTTAATATTAGGTATGATTTCATCCAGAACTGTCCCTTGTTCTTGTCTCTTGTTCCTTGTTAAGCACTCAATACTCCAGTTCAATTTGTAATGTTTAACAAACTGCACTCATGACACAGAAAAAAAGTAATTCAGCAAGCTCACTAATAATCATGGTACCTCCTACATCAGAAATGTAACTTAGATTTGCATTTTCATCATATGCATTGAACACATTTCTTCACTTATATTCAAGGCAATTAAATCTCAAATGGAGATTTAATAACAATTCACTGTGCTAATGCAGAGTTAGAGTAAAATGAAGCATGCTACTTTGCCAATGAGAAGAAATATTTTTTCAAGAAGCCTTCATCTATAACACTTAGCTATTCAAAGAACTATGTTTAGGAAATCCACCTTGCCAAGTGACCTGTAATATCTGTGTTACCATCAACAGATATAACAAATTTTCAAAGCCAAATCAAAGATGTATTTTATATTTGAGCTAAATTATATTAAAAATAGATTTTTCAGCTAAGTTTAAAGACATAGCTAACTTAACGAAAAATTATTTTAATTCTCATTGAAGCCCAAAGCATGAAAACAAACAGCAAGGAAGAAGAGATCCTCTCTTTCTCCTAGTTTAGGGGTCACACGTGTACTAATCCCAAGATCCTCCTCTTCCATCCATCTTAATTGCTCTTAAATCTAGAGGGGAAAAAACCCCAAACAGGATACCTACAGCCTTTTTTCCTAAGTAACTGAAATGCAGTTTAGGATAGCTGAATGTGGATAAATACACATATATATTTACATACACACATACAAAAATCCATTTTCCATCATAGCGGACTGTACTCTTTTATCAATAATCAAACAGCTTGTAGACTTCCCCTGTTGCACCAAAGTACTCTACCAAAGTATTTGTCGAACGTGGATAACTCTCTAATGAATGATGAGAATCACACATTAATGAAAGAGCACCCGGAAGCAATACACCTGATTAGCACCTTTTGGCAAAATGCAGATCTAAGTTGTAATGACATCAGAGAAACAGAGGCTTGGCAGTAAAGCCTCATAATGAGTCATGATCAAAGGTTTAGATTCCTTGCAGTGAAGGTAGATTCCAAGCTTTAGCAGAGACTGCACAAGACCCTGAAAAGCTACTCTGTATTTCTTCCCGACTCCATAACTCTCAACAACAAAGGGAAGCTACCTTGGATTGAATGGAGATACTTTTTTAAAGCAAAATGCCTCATTTGCTTTGCCAGTCAGACAGGAAACTAACCTTTTCATCACTCTAAGGTTCTTTTTCTTTGCTTCTTTGATGGACTGGTAAATGATCATCCTGCATGCTTCCTTTAAGGTACCAGTGCTATCTTTCCCAGCCCTGTCAAATGTAATTCTAAGAACTAATTTAAGCAAAAGCTCCTGGCTGCACACTCCACAGCTTGTCAAAGAAATTGGCTCAGCTACTATTTAGGTACCTACACAAGGCTCTATTTAGTAAGGTATTGAGAATGTGCTTGGCTGAAAACCTGTGGCTTGTCCAATTGACTTAAAATCAAATTAACACTGTAACTAATAAAATATACAGAATATGATGTAGGTATCCAGAGCTAGATGACATTACACCAGTTGATATGACACCTTCATTGTTCCACACTCATATGAAAAATATTACATATGAGATATTTATGAATGTCCATGGTTCTGTTTATCTGTGCCTAAGGGGGTATTGCTTCTGGTGAGAAAGAAACACATTATTAAGAAAAATATTGGAAAAGAGACCTGTACATGCTTGGGAAGATGGATTTTATCAGTAACAGTATTGCTTGCAATGTAAACCAATGCAATTTTTTCAGAAAAGTATAAATGTAAATAATTTCATTATATAAATGCAAAAATGCATACATTCACACCTTGGACAGAAACGAGTACTCCTGTTTTGGACATTGAGGATTACAATAATGTACAGAACACTGTGTTGTGATTAGCTGCTATAGACTTCAGTACATTAGGTTCATTGCTGTTTAATGAGACAGATCTCAATCTAGCAGTTAATAAGTATTAAAGTTACTGACACAGAGCAGTCACTGCTGAAGGTACAAATCCTTCAGGCATAACACGGTCAATCTTCATAATCTTAAAAAACTTTATGGCTGATTTAACACAGACAACATTTGTCAGCTTTAAAATTGCTCTAAAGCTAAAGGGACAGGAATAAAACAAACTAGCTTCACAAACATGATACAAATAATGAAGATGTGTGTCAGTTAATTCAAAGAGTTTGTCCATTACATGTTCTCCACAGATCATGTGTCTAAGATTTGTACATAAAATAAATTAAAATTTATTATTAATAAATGGGTTATATGCATATTACATATATCAATACTGCATAGATGATGATGGAAACAGTTATAAATTTTTATTGTTTGATTCAATTGAAAACAATAACTTGTAACACTAATTCCGTGCAACACTTACTACTCTAACTATAAAGCGAATGACAATGCCATGGATCATAAAATCAGAAAATAAGTATCCTTTCCATCTCTCTCATCTGGAGTTCATGGGATCAATCTCTCAATTATTTTCCTTCAGCCTTGAACAGAACAATTTCTCCCAAAGGAAAAACTACTATGAAGTATGTACTGAAATATAATTCTGCACTATTTTTTTCTCACTCACAAATAGGTTGAGTTATACTAGGCTTTAAGTTACATATTTTTTCTTCTTTTTTTTTTTTTTTTTGGTGCGTTATTCAGATCTTGAAAACCTCAAAAACATTGCTTCATGATTTTTCTCTGCACTTATCTGTTTAAATGGAATGCTCTACAAACCTCTTAATGGGTATTTGTAGGTTCTGCACACCTTCATTTTAGAGAAGGTAGCATCCTCCTTTTCTTCAGGTGTTGGAACAGACAAACAAGCAGGTTAGTGGGCAAGTGATTTTCAGTTTGGTAGTCATAATAATATTAATATGATTTCTCAGAATACTTGTATTTAAACTATTAAAGCACACATTGCTGTTGTCATTTCCAATTCTTAGTGTTTAAAACTCAGAAATAACCAAAAATACAAGTAGAGGTGAGATGTAAATACTTTGATCTCAGGAAATTTTCCAGCAGCTGTGTAGGGCATAGTGGTCAAAAACATATGAATAAAATACTAAATATTCAGCATCCTTAAATGATCTTTTTTACCTTACAAATCTTTTCAGTGCTGAAGAGGATAGGGTGGGTATTTTATACAGCTATTAGCTGAAAGCAGTGGATTTCTAGAACTCAAAAAGCCCAGACTTTTGGAAATGGTATCAATGAAAACTTTAATTTAATTGGAATTATATAGCCCTTTCTCTTTATTCTACCTCATATGCAACCTTTGATTCTAATGTCCTCATGTTTTTACACCACTTTTTTATCTCAAAAGCCTCTTTTCCTTCATCTGCTCCCTTTACCCTCAGGCTGTCTTCATCTTGGCTGCTCCTATTCCCTTGAACACCTATTTGCCTGAGAAACAATCAGAGCTGATAATCTTGCTAGCTCTCTTCAAAGCTGGGAGACAGAAAACTCATCTGCTCTGGGGAATGAGCAGCAGGAACACAGCATTGCTTCCCTCTTCTCTCCCCATCCTTGTTCACCACGCCTCTCCAAGGCACTGAGATATTTCTCAGTGAAACAGACATGCACAGGCTCTCATGTTTACTATCCAAAAGGGTAGAACATCTTCAACTAAAGTAGTAGAAAAAGGAATTATAAAAAGCTTCAATATGAAAATTTGAATATTCTGAATATTTCTGTCTGGAAAGAAACCCATCATCTTTTAATGGAAGTATTTAACAACTGTCCCTTTTACACCTCAGAAAGGAAAAAAAAGGTAAGAAATAGATCATGATAGGGCAGATAACTGTTATCCTTCATGACATGACTACTTATGAAGACTGCTCCATGAAACTAATTAATGCCATCGTACATATTTTAAAAATACATGTATCTATAACACTTTAAAGTATGCTACTTGAACCCTTCTACATGGTAATTAACAGTTTAATCTGATTTGAAAACACAAACCAATGAATCTATTAATAAGCAGGTTTGCAGACATAAATAAAACACAAAAATGTTTGTTAATGAACTTGGAATATGAAATCTACAGGTATCATTTAGTCAGTGCAAATCTACATGTTTGTTTGTTTTTTTTTTTTTCTTGTAGATAATAATAGAAAGATACAGGTCATAAGCGAAGTCTCTGTGGACCAGTGTGTTACATGATTTCTCAAGTCTACAACTAAAAATCTCAGTGATATATAACTGAAGGGTTTTTTTTTTGGAACAGAATCATTATGCTTCCTTCTACCAAGACCTCAGATTATGTTATGTATTCCTTCTGAATGGAAACATCTGCAACTGACTTCTGCTGGCTTCAAAAAGCCCATATAAATAAAACCTAAGCTATCTCCCACTGGAGTTAAACAGCTTTTATTACTGACTCCCACAGGATTAGAAAACTCAACAAGTATTACATGTAAAAACAAGTTTTAAAGCAAAGGAATGAATAACTGTATTGAGGAAAATGGCTCTCAACCAAACAAAACAGAATCTAGTACAAGATCAATCTGTGCCAAGCATGCATTTCATTTTCTCTCTCTATGTAGAGTGGAAAAGGCATTTATACTTGTACATTAAAATACCAAAAGACATTTACAAACAGTATATGGGACACAGACAGGAAAACTGAAATCATATTTCATATTACTTTAAATCACCTGCTGCTTTGCCATGAATGACTACCTTCTTGTTTCACAAAAGTTCATTTGTGAGATACTTAGATAGAATTAATTTTTCCTTATAGAAATCTAGAGTTAGAGAACTATTTTTAAGATGAGCACACAAAAGAAAGGAAAGATCTGTGAAAGACCAAAGGCAACACAAGGTGGGAAACATGCTAAAAAAAAGGAAGTAGAGTTGCCATATAACATTTTCATTCTAATTCTACTAATCATTTTTTTAACCATTGGTTCCATTGGTTATGAAACCAAGCCAGACCGACCTAATCCTTACACAAAATTGCATTAAGACTGTGACTTAGGGTTTTGTTTTTAAAATTTCTTTAGAAAGAAATTAATTTCAAATAATGCAGAATGAAACCTATTTAAGTGTGACTTGCACAAAATATAAACTACAAGACCGCATGAAATTGAACACTTAACTAACAGCTCAAATAGATCCAGTTTCACCTATAGCTCTAGATATAAATATTGTGTAATATCTATATATCAGTTCATGCTCCCTATGCCTTAACTTTAAAATAGGCAATGCCTGCAGCCATTGAGTACAGTTTATGTTGGCTTTAGACTGTTTTGTTATTATAAATTTTGTTCTTCCTAAATTCCAAATATGAAGGAAAGGAAAGCTTTTACATGAAACAGAAAAATCAGGCTAATCCTGAAATAAGGAAGCACTGTCCAGCAGCCAGGATCAATGATGACTGCTCTCATTTTTCATGCCTCTCCTTTTCTGCTCACTTGCTCTACAGCAGGAGATCCCTGTAGTTCTTCACAGCTACACCACTGTGACAGGCCGCTTGCTAACCTCACATATCACAGCCAGAAATATCTACTTTCCAGTAAATTATTTCACTGAAGCAGTTCCAGAGAGAGAAATCAAACCAAGCAAAAATCAAGATGATGTATCATATTTGGATAGAAACAATAGATGCAAAAAACAAGTTAAAAAGACTATTTCACAGAAGTATTAGCACTTTGGCAGTGCAAACAAAGTCTTTCCAAAAGTATATAAGTATATAAGATTTATTACATGCAGTATATAAGATTTATATTGGATTTTCCTTCTTTAAAAGATCTGTAGATTTTTATTATAAAATAATAGAAAATTTTCAAGTGGTGTGTTTGTCCTTGAGATGAAAATTCCTTTTCTCATAATGTCAAAAGGTTCGAGCTTGAAAGCTTTCTAACATAATATATGTAATATATTTAATATAACATAATATATAAAGTATCTTATGAAATTTGCTGGTCATATAAAGCAAGATCACAATAAAAATGGAGCAACAGATGTTTTAGGAACACATAGTTATTACTATGCAAATAAAAGACATTTGCTTCTCACAGAAGTGAATTTTTCCCAAAGATTACTGATTTAAGTCCTGTGTTGACTGTGGTCACATTTGGTTAATAAATTTATTTTCATTTTCTTATCTTCAATTTAAAAGTCTTCTTACTCATTCAATAAACATGAACAAAATAACTTTAAGGCCTCTTTGAAAAAGCAGTTTAACATTATATCTAACCTTTTCAAAAAAGCTTTTTTTTAGAGGAAATGAAAATATATACATTTTTTGCACAAGAATTAAAAACATGATCATTGTAAACAGCTACATTTTTAAACTTGAAACTGTCAAAATTAATCCATTGCAGCTTTTCTGCACTAATTAAATTAGATTAGCACATCTATCTCCAGAGGTAAGCCATTTAGCGTTACAAAAGGTCACGGTCTCAGGAAGTCTTACTGAGCCCCTATACAGTCTCTTCATTGTAACACTATGCTAAGAGCAATATATTTTACTCCTGGGAAATAAAAAAGCACATAAGTGAAAAGGTCAACAGGCAGAGAGGTTTAAGGCAAAAAAAAAAAAAAAAAAAGAAAAAAGAAAAGAAAAGTAATAAAACAAATGCATTTGAGGAAAAATAATTTGCTAATGTAAAAGATATGCACATATGTGTATCCATACCACACTGAAGTATTTATACAATGTAAACTCTAGATTTTCTTTGAAAAACAATTGGACAATAAGTCTTTTTTGCTGCATCAATTTTTATGTCCATGGCAATTATGTCTAGGCCATTCTGTCTGGGATTTCTAGTAAGCTTTACAATGCCATAATTCCAGGCACACACCTTCACCTACATTTACATGGGAAACTCATCACTCCCATGTGAGAGCAAAGCTCTGTTCCACTCAACAGCTGCTGCAGTGTGATAATAGGCCACAGCCACAGTACTCATTATGGGAATACAGAGAAAATTTTTAAACAGGAAAAACTAGATTCTTTGTGATCTGATATCATCCATACAAACGGCAGGTAGATAATTAATTAATTTTCACTGCCACTACACTTCTTTTTGCAGTAGTGAAGGGAGTGCACTGAGCTATACAGACAGGCAAAAGGGTTTTGACTATTTTAACAGGTATTCTAAACAATGCTTTCACCCACTTGCCCCAGACATTCCAGAAAAATGTTCCTTTAAACCAATCTGTTGGAAGGGACACTATGATTTTCACAGATTTTTTTAATTTTGGGGGGTCTATTTGCTTTTAAAAAGTTTAAGCTTTTTCAAATGGATGTGTAAATTTAAGCTTTCTTTCTTTACCTGTTTTTATATAAAATATTATAATAAACACAAAATTAAAATACACATTTTTAATAAAGCCAAGTGTCTTCTCTGAATTAACAACTAATAAAATAACTGAGATTTCACAACTTTAGCTGTTTCAGAATAGAGAAGTAGTTGCAGAGTTGACAAGTGATGCTCCTTGTATTTTTAGACTTTGAAGGAACTAGTCAGGAGCCGGCTCTGGTTCATTGTATAATTTTCCTTTTTTTTTTTTTTTTCCCCAATGAATTCTAAACAAAGATTAGACAGCCTTCCTTCTTTGCCTCTTGCATTACCTGCTCCACCTGGACGTATTTGAAGAGTTCTGAACTTTTCATTTGGGATTACATACATTATCTGCACTCTAGACAAGCTTACTCTGATTCACTTGCCAAGCACCTGGACTATGCCCTCTCTTTACATGCAACACATGAAATGAAACTGAGAGCAGTAAACATCATATAGAGAGGTATCCAAGGATTTGGAAGAAAGCTACTTTGCAGACCAAATCCTCAATGTATGTGGAATGAAGGAGACTGAAATACTGAATTTTAAGTGAACTCCACACATTCTGATTGGATGTCAACAACACGAAGAGCCTACCAACAAGCTGAAGACTAACCAATTAACTATGCTTAGGAGAAATATGCAAGTTATTGGCATTTACATTTTGATGAGTGTTTACAACTGGAAGTCATACGTGACAGCAGAAACCAGGACACTGCTTTACTATTTAATTTACTGAAACAACACTGATTTGAGAATTTCCATTTTGTGAACAGGATATAATCTAACATAGAAAACTGCAATATTCTCCGTTTGTTAAGACACAACAAACAAGAGCAAACTGCAAACAATTCACGCATATAATGCTATAAAAGTATTGTAATTATACATACGCTGCTGTTAACATTGCAACACTGTTTGTATGGATTTACAACGCTGTTTTCTTAGTTTACTGAAAACAAATCCTTTAGTCTTTTTCATTACACACAGCCAAATCTAACAGTGCCTGAGAGCAGATGAATGCAGGAAAGTTCTCTCCATAATGAATGATCTTCTCCCCACGTGAAGATTTCAGAGCTCTGTATGCTGCAGGCAAACATCACTAGGGAGCACTGTGAAAAGCATTCTATCTGCTATTGTAACAACTATAATTGACTCCAATTCCACACATTGCAGATAAATATCACAGGAAATTTCCAAAATTATGCTCAAATCACTGTTAGTCAATCTACTGCATTCTTATAAAAAATAGAATCTGACATCTTTTTCCATTTTAATGCAAGGAGCCTATCATGCCACATGGGTTTTGACAATCAGCTTTCAACCATGGGATAACAGTAACCAGGCTAGGTTACAGACACCAGCACAGGGAAAAAGAATTCATCTGCCTCCAGGGATTTCATCTGCTTCCTGGCCTAGCAGAAATCTTCAAAAGAGATGATGGAAAAAAATCAATTTACAGTAAATTATTCCCTTGTGTAGCTAACAAAACTCACTGAGCACTGTGAGTACAAGTAGCTTTATGAATAGCTAAATTTCTAGTGGGCAAATCTCAGCGTGGATGCAGGATGCATAGTCAGGGAGGCAGATGTGTACTTACTGAGTATATTAAAGGGTAAATACTTAGAGTTCCAGCAATGATACAAAATTACGTTATGTGTAACCCTCAAAGACTCCAAACAGACATCACTGACTAGGTTTGTATAATGGCATGTGTGGGCTCTATATACAGCGCACGCCCTTTTCCAGTTACATAATTTCTCATGTGCCTTTCCCTATTCTTTTTCAGCATTACACACTAATGAGGTTTTACATAGCCAAATATAAATATTGGACAAAAGTAATTACTTGTTTTTCTGTATTGGAAACACTATAAAACTTTATTTATCCAATTTGGTAGATGAAAATTCAGGCTACTTCCAGTGGACTCAGCCTTACAGACTATTGAAGAGCCTGAGTGAAATAAAATTCTCACACTATTTACATAGACCTTTGAATAAAATTTCAATAACCAAATCAGAAATTGAAGGAGTCCTTGAGTAAGCCAAGAGACCATTTAATAAAAGATATAAGGTAATAGAGATGAAATGGACACTACTTTTTTCTTTTTGATATTTTGCTAGTAGTATTTGAGAGCACAAATGCTTTCCTACAACACAATAAACTCACTTACCAATGGCCTTCTAGATAAACTATAGTAAACATTACCTGCAATCACATACAGTGGCCTCCAGAAGCCCATCTTTAGAATCAGAAAACTAGATTTATTTTTAAGTTTGCTTGGGCTCTGAGCCATTAAAGAATGACACATATACAGTACAAAGCAACTTGCATGATATGAGCAAATAAATTTCCATTAAAGGGCAGTCCTTCTTAGAGAGAAAAGCAAAGAAAAAAGCTGTAATTTTCCAAAAATTGCCAAATATAACAACTAGAAACTTGTATTTGCTGCTGTATTTGTATAGAAGACACATGCTTTTCTCTAAACATTTGGTTACAAAGGTAGCAGACTGTTGAGTCATGTATTTGCAAATAAATCTGACTTTTATACATTTTAGATTCTGACAAGAGAGGGCCAGCAAAACAGGGCCAAACCAGCATGTTTTTTTATTATCAGACCCTCACGCACACTGATCTTTTCTGTAGGTTAGGATAGCTCAAATACATGAAGGTTGACACTACATTTTGCCAATTAATTCTAGTAAGCTCAGTAAAAAAATCCTAATGAATCTTCAAGTGTATGTCCTCTAATGACAGAAAACTGCTCATTTCCACAAAGTAAAAATGGCAATATGTTTATGTGAGCTCATCTAAATGACCTTAAAAGACTTTCTTCTGTTTTCTCCAAAAGTACCTTCTGAGGAAAATCACTCTAAAGAGACATGAAAAGGTCAACATAATGTTTAAGATGATGCTGATAAAGAACCCAAGAATCCTTCTAAAAGTTGGCCATGCATTCAGACAGAAAGTGTACATTTCAGATCCACTCAACTAATACTTAATAAACAAGTCAAAGAATTCAGAAAGTATCTAATACAGTGGGGCAAATACAACTAAGGAAAACTGCAAAACACACAGCAAGGTCCAAACATATGCATTCTAGTAAAACTCCTTTCTTTTGGAGAGCAGATGGTATTTCAGCATGGAACAATTTGCAGCTCTGCTGATGAAAGGTTTTTTGTAGATTTTTTTTTTTTTTGCTTTGGCCTTTTTTATTTTAAACCTTACTACAGCTTGAAAGACTCCTACCAACAAGCTTTTGAAGAGCTGTGCTGGCTGAATGGGCTCCAAAATTGCACTAAAAAAAGAAGACAGTTCATTTTCTAGATGATTCCCACTCCCACACACCTAAAGTTAGGATGGTTAAGTATCACCAAAGTGTTTCTTCATGTTCTGCTCCATGTGCAGTTTTATATCAGAGTAAACACCCAGTACAATGCCTGGGAGTCTGTTGCAACATTTATTTCTCGTGCAGTGTTAAGGCACACTGTCACACATCCAGTTTCCCAGCCTTCTTGGGAAAGTTATTCCTGGCCATTATATTGGTGCTCCAATGAGAGATGGGCTTCAAGAATCACCGAATATGTTCCAGTTAATTTTTTCAGATAAAAAAATCTACTCACACACTGTCTTGAAATGTGCAGAAGAGGGCATATGTGGCCCGAAGTTTAGAGTCTGACTAGCTGAGGGCAAAAGGCCGACGCTTCTCTGCAATTCCTGGCCAGCACCCTTCGGCGTCTGATGGCCTCGGGCTGTGCTGGCTGCGGACTGGCGTACACCGCTGGTATAGGAGAGGAACGGAGCTGACTATTTCCCGGGGGTTAAACATCGGTTTATTGAAGGTGTTGCGGGATCTAAACGCGGGGAAACCAACCGGGAAAAAGTTTTTTCATAGGGGGTGAAACAGGATTATAAAGGAGGGGGGGTGGATACAGGCGGAACCAATCGGGAAAGGTGAGGGGATGAACTTCACAGAACTGACACTTCATGGAGACCAATAATCAAAAGGTAAAGGAGGTGTCTTGGGACTCCAGCCAGCCACCATCTCCAGAGAGGAGAAGGTTCTCGAAACCTGGGAGGAGAAAGGGAGTGATTGACTGGACTTAGGGAGGAAACAACTTTCACTTATAAGGGAAACCAGGGGAGGAGCAATTACATATCGGCAACTATGAATAGCGGTTACTATAGCAACTTAGCTGACAGGCTAGCAGTGGCGGGAAAAACTGGGGGAACGAAACCATTTTACACATAATAAGGGAGAACAATACATAAATTGGGGGAATAACACAAGAAACTTAACAACACACTACAACAGAAATGAAGAGGATCATAATTACTAATTAGAAACATACCTTTTTGCAAAGACAAAAAGGATTATAATTGCTCATTAGAAACACATATGAAAGTTTTATTTTCTTGGTCACATACACAAAATTGACCAATACACATTTCTGGTTTCTGTTCTCAAGACATCTAGGGATGTCTTCTCTGAGGGATAAATAAAATCTCCACTAGATTATTATCCAAAAAAGCCTGGACCTTTTAAAGGTCAGCAGCAACCTCCTGAGATGAATATTCCTGCAGTCATCAGTGCACTAGTATTGCAAAGACAAGACAAATACAAATGCAGAAGTTTGTAAAAACAGGATCAATAAAAAATGACAACAACTGAACAAAAAGAAAGCTAACCTGCATTAAGAAACAAGTTAGACTAGACTACTGTTGATATTGCACCACCATTATTAATACCATTATTTAAAATAAGATTTCAAAGTAAATTCTTTCAAAATAATATCTTTCAAAAGTTCCAAATATTCAGAGCATCCAGGGGAAGTTAATGTGCTGTGAGTTCTTTACATAGGAAACTTATAAGAATTTTAAGAATGTTCTAGCAAAAACCATACATCTTTGTATCTTTGTCTCAGTAAATGAAAAACAAACTTACAGTGACATTGGCAACAAAATATGAACTTACTGCTTGTCAAAATCAGTTAAAATGTTAGAACGTACTTCTATTGTGCAGTTTGCATTTCCAAGTCTATAGTCTTGTCACTACACTGTGTTTTAGCTGTAGGCATTTGTGTGACAACTGTAGGTAAGATGGAGATGTACAGTATTAAAAGCCTCTATGAACTAAATAACCTAGAAGACTCGTTTTTAAATCTCCAGGAATAAGTTTAGTCTACGACTTTATACACCCATAAGAACACAGTTTCATCCTTAAAAAGGATCCTAAAAGAAAAACACAGGCTCAATAGTTCATTATTTTCTCTATTAAATGCAAATATATGCATGTTGTAATGATTTATGCTATGAAAAATATTTATCACCCAATCCAGGATTATATGCCAATATTTTCCCTGCCTGCAGAACAGGAAAGAGAGCGCTAATGCTTTTTTGACCCCTTATAGGCAGCTGTCAGAGTATAGGTACTCTGCATTTTACCTTCTCCTAATCCCAGGTTTTTTTTGGCCTGGGGTCCCTTCTTTCCTCTCTAGAGTCCTCATAAGTAGATTTACAATGTCCATTTTCTCCAATAGGCATGGTTATCTTCCCTAGAGACAGAAGGGTTTTCCATGGATTATATATGTCCAGAACAAATGTACTACAGAATGAAAGTAAACAGGCTATGAAAGCAGCCAGGGATGGAGTAAAAACAACTTCATTTACAAGAGAGGGTTTTTCAGTGTACAGAACCAAGAAAATGTAAGCTAGATCTTATGAAAATTCTTTGGCCAATTTTTTCATTAAAACCTGTGCTTAAGACCTCATGATGTGGTTTGTGTTGCTTTAGACTCCCTTTTAGGAAAGAAAAAAGTCTTAGAAAGAAGACAGAACACAGGAAAAATATGAAAGATAGATAGATCAGAACTAATATTCTTAATACTAAGGAATCCAGGTACATTTTAGATGTACAAAAATTTTTAGAACATTTCAAAACCAATTTCACATTATTTGAAAAATTTTTGTGCCAAGGCCACTGCCAAAACTCAATTAGGTTGAGAGACCAAATAGAGATCCTTTTGTTCTTGATTATTTCAAAATATATTTTTTATATTATGAGTACATAATATGAATGTTTTTTTCTAAATATTCCTTCCCCTTCATTGCCCCATATACACATTCACGCTGTGACATCAAAGTGCTTTGGCAATCCTTTTTTTTAATGATGCAAAATTTACCTAGAAGATTCTAAGTCAAATTAAGTCTCCCCAAGACACACAATAACATAGTGTCTATTTCCACTACTTTGCAGATCAAGAGAAAGGATTCCAGAATGTAGAAGAAAAAATATGCCACTATGAAGTATATGTTAGCATGGTGCTGAAACCTAGACACATTTCTGTCTCGAATCACTAAAAAAAACCTTACAATCTTGCTGATAATCTGAAAATAATGGATTTTTTTTCTTAAGAAGAGTTAGGCTGGTCAGTGATTTTTTGCCTAAAGAAAATCATTGTAAAGAGGCAAGTTCAGTGGGAACAAAATGTTTCAGAAGAATATATTGTTTAGATGAATTTTTCCAGGAATGTCTGTTTAAAAACACAGCGGAACATAAAGGTTTGACTAGTGGTTACATTCAAAGGAGAGATGTAAATTTATTTTAGAAAGTCGATATTTATTTCTCACTGATGTATAGCTAATTTTTCATGATTTGATGAACTTAACTTTTTTTTGAGATAGTAAATTTTTGTAATTCTAAGTCATACAGACATGCACAGCAGCAGGCCCAGGTATCTCCACCAGAGCAGTTGTGCCATCACAGAGCAACACAAGCTCCATAATCCACCTGAGAAACCCACTTGGCTGTTGGCCTACATCCTCTCTAGTGTACACTGCTAAGAATATCTAAGCTAATTTTTAATGCATTAAGCAAGATCAGAAATGTCCCCAAGAGTTGCAGTCATGTTTTAGCTTCTTGTTTCTTCCTTCCTTTAAATGCACTAATATTTTAGGTCATCAATAGGTCCCCTGAAAACACATAGCCCATTTCTACATCATTGTGATAAGATTCTGAATCATCACAGAAAGTCTTCAGTCCACAGAGCGGATCAGCTAGGTGGCTCTAATTGAATTTTATTTTATACTTATATTCTATAGTTTTTACATTAATTTTATTTTCTCTTAGCAGACTTAATAATCTACAATTGTTTATTTTTCTGATATAAGTTTGTTGAACATTTTTCAAACACATTGACTGTGGGATGAATAAAGACATGCATAACACAAAGGTTTTCTGTAGTTGGCCTAATTGAGATTATCTATGCAAGGGTGAAGGAATAATTTTAAGATAAAATGCATTTACTATTTTCTAAGCAAGGGAACAGAGGTGGTGGCAATGAAAGTAAATTAAAATAAAGTTTACTACAGTATGAAACTCATCAAATATTTACCTCTCTCAAGTGCACAATATCCATAGAACTACACAGGCTGACAATATTTTCCTTATTATTTTGGGGGATTTTAGCACACATTCAGTTCTCAAGCACAGTTTTGCTATTAGATCCTATGCATGTGTTTTGCACTAAATATGGATTTTGATTGTTTACATTATATGTCATTAAAACAACATTGGAAAATTCAAGATAAAAGTGAAAGAAAATAAGAGAGGTAATGAGACTTATTTTTACTAAGAATAAAACTATTGCTATCAGATACAACTATTTATGCAAATAAATTGTTGTTATTATTGTAAGATTCCTGTCCAGACAAATCATTGTCATATTCCATTGAAAAATGCAGAATCCAGACAGCTAACATGGTAGTATGTCCAAGTATAAGTCACCATTTTTTTCTAAACCCAACCAGCTACTTCACCACTTCACACTCTGCCTCTTTCTGGATTTTCTACTTCAAGCTCCAAGTGTTAAGATTTATTTCTATGTAGCTGGATCAATGAGCTCTTTTGCACTAGTTCTGAATTTTATCTCATCTGCCAAGGTTGCAGAATGATGTGGAATAAATGAACACCTGCTCTTGAAAAGGAAGCTATCTGAAACACCAGGCTTTGGCAAGATCAGTACAGAATATGCATGTCACCCAGAAAATCTGTCACCATGGCCAGCTGCCAAGGCATTTGTTCCCAGGGAAGCACAGGTTAAAACTGCTGTCAATAATTTGTCTTAAGAAGACAAAGAACCCAGTCAGAGTGGGGGAAAAAACCACCAATGTACATAAAAAAATACATTTGAATACACTTTTCAAACAAAAATATTTGAGTTCTTTCTTTTCCACTGCTTCTGAAGGGCTAGAAATATATTGTTGATACATTGAGTAATGATTCAGTCAGAATTGAGTCATAAGTTCATTATTCTCCTCAGGGACAAAAAAATTGCTGAACATACTTTGTAACAAACTGAATATGATGGCATAAATCTGGTACAAAACCTCCCTTAAGCCCCTGTTTTTTCATCAAGTTAAACATATTGAAATAGCTATGCAAATAAGTTTTGACTATTTAATTTTTTTTCTTTTGTGTGCATGTGTTCTGATAATAAGACATACAGGAAAAGAAAAAAAATGAAAGAGGAAAACTGAACTTCAATATCAGAAGGAAATAGAGATGACGTTCAGAGACAGTAGACTATAATTATATTTGTGGTCTCAAAATGTTTAAATACAGAGAAAGCTTGATACTTGTTTAAATACCAAGTCTTCTCTGTCAGCGTCTTTCAAAAGTGCACCTGTCTTGGGATTTTGCAAAAAATATAAACTTCTGGGACCTACTTGACATCCATAAATGTGATAGAGTCTTAAATTTTGTTTTGAACACATCAAAAAGATAGGCATTGTTCTTTTCTGTTTATAAGGGAAATATTAAATATAACAGAGGCTTTCTTCTAGACAATATCAAATTTTGTTCTTCCCCAGTTGAACATGGAAGACTGTAAAGGGCTCTCTTCTTTCTTCATGATAGCATTTGGCATATTCAAGACTAAAGCAGGAGCTTGCTTAGCTGAGCAACATTTTGTCTTCAACCAGTAGTCACGTGCTAAAGTTTTAGCAAAATTCCATCACATATTCCTTGTCTTTATATTATCTCTGTGTATTGGTTTGAGTATGACACACCTTTTTACAAGATTTCCTTTGATTTCTTCAACAAGATCTGTGTTATCAATGACTCCCAAGTCAGGTCATTGCGAAGTTCAATTCAGTGTAAGAGGCAACATTGGCATGTAAATCTGGAACAAGGCTTTTAAAGAGAACGAAAAATCTTGTACAAATAATTAAGAAAGCAATATGGATGCTTACTTCCACAGGGTTAGGGTGGGTTTTTTTCTCCTACAAACAAAGAGGTTAACAAGAATTTCAGTTCTTGATAAGACTTGTTTGCCTTATTGATTATTGAGTTATTTTATTTGCCGTATTTGAATGTTGAATGTCAAAGCCCAGAGATGAAGTTAAAAGTGGGACTGATTCCCCAGCCAAGGAGAAAGCTCTCAGGGACTCTGGGATGCTTTACAGTATATCCTACTGTGATCTCAAAAGATTTGATGCTTCCAAAAAACAGCAAAGGGTTTGAAAGAGATTTATTTATATTCTTGACAAATTTGGCAAGGAAATGCCAGAGGGTTTATTGACCTTAAGTAAAGGCTTCCTCTAGTCTGGTTAAAGTACTGTTTGCTTTTGGGCAATTAACTGCACATGTCCTTCCCTACAGAAGTAGAACACTAAATTTCTCTGTAACCATGTAGGGCAGATGTCGATTTTAAAGATAATGGCCTAAAGATATTTCAGGGTTTACAACTGAGCAATTAGCTCAAATTTCAACTTGTATGGATTTCTAGTTGCAGCGACTTTGTCCCTGCCTCATAAAGCTGGTTTCATATTAGTCTTTACAGTATCATTTTATGAAACTGAATATCTGAATTTGACTTTTTTTCCTTTAATTTTCTGCTTTTCCCAAAGGATTTAACAGCTTACGGCTCAAAGCAGTTCTGTTGGTCATAACATGGCCTACACAGCTGTAGCTCCTAAAACTTCATAACCTGTTACAAGCAGATTTTATGCTAACATTTTCCTTCTTTTCATGAAATTAAAAAATCACAACACAGTGACCCACCAAGCTGGTGCAGTATACAGGTTATTTCCAGTCCTCGCTCTCTGATGACACTGAGTTGTAGTGTTTTACTAGAGGCAAGTATAGGAGTAATATATGCTAAATTCTCCCTCCTCTCCCTTTATTCTTTTGTTTGCTTGCTTTAACCCAGAATGGAACAGTAGATTTGTTTATGACTTCTATATAAATAACAGTATATGATATTTAAGATGCACAGATTTTAATTTCTATCATATGATATAAAAAAGAAGAGCTAGCGCCAAAACCTATTTAGGCCATTTGCTACTATAGGAGAGAAACTAGTCATGGCCAATGCCCTTATATCAGCTTTCTGGTATCCTGATAGGAAATCCCTTGCCAACAGATATTCTATACCTTCGCTTTAAACAGATTTATTTGGACTAGATTTTCCATACATCTAACAGCCATAATTTGCATCTATTTATGTAAGAGTTAACAATGTCCTCTTCTTACTTCCAACTCAAGAAGATAAAAGAACAGAGAAAAGAATCTTTAAAGGTTTTAAGAATTAACAAGGAATAGTTGTGGCAAAGAGATCTTCAAGGTAAAAAAAAAGTCAAGAGAACTGAAGACCCAAGCATTCCATTTGTCCCTAAGTATACTATAGGTAAATCACCGTGTTATTTATTATAATTCCGAATTTCTTTTTAAATATGAAAATTACTGAAATATATTGATATTTATGTAATTTCATGAGTTATATGAAATTTAGGACATATCTGACATACTATGTAGTGAGAAATTGAAATATAAAATTCATGTAGTGTGAAAACACAAAGGAAGATAAAAGCAAAGCTAGGGAGAAAACACATAACTTGTTCACACATTTCATATGGCATCATTTCAGCACTAACCATTTAGGAAGTATAAATGAGTCACTAAACAAGTTTTCAGGTTTAAGATATTTCTTTAGGCAGGCAAATATTTTCAGATACCAGTATTCCTACACCCACTAATTGAGGACTTTACCAGGGTGTAAAAAATGGGTATCTAAGATCTTAAATCAACAACAAAATGCAGTATTTAGGGTAACAACCCTAATAAAAACCATACTCTTTCAAATTTGAAGAGATGTTTTTGATTTTACCAATTTTATATATGTGGATACTTGTGGTCATAAAGCCTGAGCTGTTAAACAACTATTTCTACAACACAGTTGAACATAGTAGCAATACATTCTTCTTGATTTTAAAACAATGAAGAATGTTCTGCAAAAAACAAAATTAATTTTCAGTTAAGCAAGAAATAGGGTATGGTTTTTGGGATCACTGCTCTTCTGTTATTCTTTGCTCATAAGTCAGTTCTACAATAAAACAAAACAAAACATAGTTTACTCAAAATTTTCTCTACAATTATTGCAGAATGGTATTGGGGTGCCAAAATGTTCTTTCACATGGCTGGTGCAGAATATATTAAAACCTTGGAATGATTTTGAAAAGAACCAAAGCGTTGCAAGATCTTTTCCATAGGGGAAGTTTCATAAATAAGCATCTTCCTGACACCTGTTTCTTCAAGCATCAAATCTCCCTTTCTGCCTCAGCCTAAAAGATGAGAAGTATTGACTAAGAGAGACAAGAAATTATCCACCTTTGCTTCCAAACGGCGTACTGCTAGTTTCTGTAGGCATTAACACCAGCATTCATCTACTGTATTAGGTGAGGTAATACAGATAAAAAACATGGGGTTTTTTATCTTATTGGTAAATTTAGTTTATTCTAATCTCCAGATATTATTAATAGCTTGGCCTATCAGAATAATAATATCTTGGCCTGAAAGAGATCCTTATAATGACCTTCAAAGGGGGTAGATATAGTGTAAAAAATTTTTACAAACTACCATTATTTTAGAGTCCCAAGGTAGGCATATTCTAATAGAGGATATTGAAGGTGGTATAGCTTCTACTGCCTCCTGAAAGATCTAGGAAGTGACAACTGAAACTTTAAGTTGCTTTTTTATTAGAAAATCACACTAAATTCAAGGTGAGATCTGGAACCAGCAATCAGTTCCAGAAGGTCACAGAGTGCAGACAGTTTCACTTGTACAGTCCAAGGTGATGCTCTCATGGAAGAGCTGCTTTATTGAACTCTATCCATAGCTGCAACCTAGAAAAGGGCTTCACTACAAAGGATATTTTTTTTCAGCTGCATTCCCATCGTTACTGGGAAATCTACTGGCAGAGCAATGCCAAATTTTGTTGGAAAATGATGAATGAAGAGAAAGCCTTACAATCTATTTTTAAAAAGAAGACAAAGAACCAGAAACCATCAAGAGAAAGGAAAAGCATGGGCTGGGTTTTTGGAATTGGCAATATACACAAGCAAGGAATCTACTGATATCCCTAGTATGATCAGAGCTGTCAACAACCACTACATAACATAAACAGTATGGATTTGTACTTCAGGGCATTAAAAAGCCATTCTTTATCAGGAAGAATACATGACAGAAGAAAGTTATCACCTGTAAGTCTCTTGAGGCTGAAGACTTCAGGCTTCACTCTGTAAAATTTAATAGGCCACAATGCTACCTGCTTTACAAAAAATACACAGCAAGGCTTAAGAAAACAGCTCCTGAAAAGTTAGAAAAACTTCTACATACTTCCTCAGCTGTAGCAATACTAATATTTTGGACTATTTTGGTCTGAAGATTGAGATGTTTTTTGCTCCAAAACCCATCCAGTTAGTGTGAAACTCTTTCATTTATTGCCATATGCATTTCTTCATGAACTAACATTATGCAGGGAGGAGTTGCAACAGCCAATTTTGTTTGACTCTTTTTATACTCCTTAAATATCTGATGAAGGTCAAAATATCCCTTCCATTATTGAAAACCATAACTATAGGAAAGAATCCCCTATTTAACACTTATGATACAAGACCATTTTCTTCTAGGAATTTTCAGGCTGAAAAGAAACCTCGGGGAAACAATAGAATTAAACTGTCTCCAAATATTGAGGGAGAATAAGGTCCAATGAAGACAATATCCTACTTGATGCCAGTTGCTTCAGCTTCATTCCCTCCATCAAATCTTCATATATTTCTCATCATTGAACTTCTGCAACAAGTCTTCTTTTAATGAAAGTGCCACTTCAAAAAAAGTTTCAGAGACTATCAGGTAACAATTCCAGACACTACCAACACTACAAGTTTCCCTGATTATGCTTCTTGCCTGCTTGAGCCTTCATAACAAGTGGCCTTAAGCATTCAACTGAATATGTAATTCAAAACAAAAGAAAACCCCTCACACCAAAATAAACCTACCAGAGTTTACAGGTATTGTCTTGGGGACCAACAGAAATTTGGGGATATGGTTTAGGTGAGATCATAGTGGTGTTAGGTGGATGGACTATGAAGCCCTTTTTCAATCTTAATGATTCTCTGAACCTGAGATAATGGTAGCAATGAAGAGGAACTAAATTGTCATCAGCAGACTTGGGGATTAGTCTGGGCTTCATTTTGCATTCGGGAATTTGTCCAGTAATGGTAGCTGCTTTATTGTCCCACATAAACAGATGTGAAAGGATCATAATGTTCATAGAAATTACTCATGGGAAAATTACTAATCTCAATTCATTTAACTTCAATAATCAAATGGCAAGTTATGATGCAAGCCACAAAAATACAAAATATGTCTTATATTTAGCATTAATGAAGAGAAAGAAACAAGAATCATATTCATCACTAGACTGATTTAGCAATTAAAGAAATATCAGAATCATATTTATCACTATACTGATTTAGCAATTAATGTATTTAATAGAAATTCCATGTAAAAAATGTTTAAGATTTTGAGTCATGTCAATAACGGGGGAACACTACATAAATTAAACATCAATCTGTCAGTCAGTGAACACCAGCATAGGCATAATGGACAAATTCTTGATCATTTTTAACAGAAATAAACTAACTCATTTTTTAATGCTCATTTATTCAAATAGATCTTTCTCCAATGCTTGATATATAAAAATTCAGAAGTAACAGTTACTACCATTTTTCTACCATTTCTTAATGACTAAATCTATACACAACTTCAACTAGCACAGCTTTATGCCTAAAATCATTTGACTGGGTTCATTTCAGCCGTCACTGGGGATATGGCCAGAATGCAAATTCCCTTTAACACAAAATACTTGTATGAGCTGCTCCTATAAGGCCTTTTCCTTCATTTACTTTATTGAGTATTAGAATTCAGGATATGTGGTAGTACAGTGGTTTAAAGGAAATAAAAAAGCATTTATGAATAAATAGGAGATTTCCAATGAAATACTGACTGCCAAAAATACTGGCAAAGAAATGATACACTCACTTAATGTCAGTGGGCTCTTCTGTATATTTCTATGGACATCAGAAATCTTTCAAATCCACTAAAGTATCTATAGAGACTCTTTATAAATGCACATTGTAAGCATAAAAGCATGTGCAGTTATAAAAGTTACAAAGGATGGTTGTACCATATAAAGACTGTGTCTGAGATAAATGAAGATTTCTAAATCTAAGTCAATGAAAACCATTAAAATGCAAGCAGTGTTCCATTAAATTTTCTATTTACAACATAATATGAAAAGAGAAATCCTAACCTTTTAATTACAAGCACTTTTTTGTATTTATAAGAAACTAGAAAAAATAAGTTTCAGGCATTTTGATTGTCCTTGCAAAATATGAAAATTTTTTCTTGTTTCATCAGCTCTGGCTTAACACAGCAAAAGAGAAAAAAAAATTGAAATTATAGCTTGATAATAATTTGAACTATCTTCACTGTACTTTCCAGACCAGAGGTATGTGAATGCTCGTATTTCTTCCCTAAAATGCTTCAAGAACTTCAAGGTCAGACAGTAAAACAACATATTATTACTAAGACTATTGATAGGAGTTTATTTCTGCATAATCCAATAATGAGGGCAAAAATGTTCTTAATCATTCATATGCAGTTGTTGAAAGTATGATATCATCATCTACCTTTAAAATACTAGTACACCTTTAGGGTGAAGCTCAAAGGTACTTTGGAATGCCTTGTCCCTTCTACTGACCCCACTCACAACCCCATTCTAGGAAGAACAGAGGTGCAGCAAACAGTGTGGGACTGGGTCATTCTACAGGCTATCCAAGGGCTGATATTTTGGAAGTATCAGCACCTGTTATAAAAAAAAATCTTCCATCTTAAATTGAGAACACTAACAGGTGGCAGATAATTGGGTGTATGTGTGTAGGAGGACTGCATGTCAAAAACTCAGGGTTTGAACTTTCAAGCAGAAGTTTGCTATTTGCCAGCTGCATGTGCACTCTGATTGTAAATCTTTCTAACATCTGGTATGAAAGTGGCATCTCCCAAATATTCCAATTTTTAGACAGATAAGACAAAACCACAAATTAGGATGCTGATCACATACTGTGCTTAAATCAGGAACCCTGGGGCCTTGGGGTTGTGGAAAGAAAAGGACAGAAAAAAAGGGATCTGGAGAGAAGGTGGTAAAGATCTTGGCTGGAGGAAAAATCCTGGAAGTGATCCTTCTCCATTCAGGACATCAGACAGCTGGATGGAGAGAATTGTTATGGTCACCCAGGGTCCTTGGCTAACAATGCCCAAGATGAGTACAAGCAGCAGAGGAACAGTACAGCTTTCTGCCCAACCCTCCTGGAAGAGCAGTAATCTCTGTGCAAGGGAAGTGTGAAAATATCACTGAAAATATCCCTGTTGGGGAGACCAAGATGAATGGGGCAATGTGAGTGAGATAAACAAGTCGGGGAAAATCTGGTCTAGTAAGTTCTTAAACAAATCAGCTATGGGTTATTTATAGAATCTCACAGGTGCAAGCACTTAAAAACTTAGGCATCATATATATTTTATAATTGTCGTATCAGTACTATATCTGCATCTCACTTTCAAGTAAAATTCATCTGTCTTTTTTAAATGCAAGTAATTTCAACTACACAAAGCACTTACTCTGATGTGAAATACAAATGGACATAAACAGAATTTTTAAATGATGAAGGGAAAAAAACCTGCTAAGACTTCTTTTGCCTTACAAGCCAGAGAATTCTACTAAAGTATATATTCACTAATATTTTAGTCTCATACTGCAGTAACCATTTTCTACTACACAGTTTTTCCTCTGTGTAGAGATTTCAACATGAAACAAGGCAACAACAACAGAACTTTGGGGGGAAATTCAGTTCTGAGACTTATCAGGATTCTGCTCAAGTGCAATGATTGTTGGTGTGCCCTCCTGCTCATGATTTGCAGATTTTCACAGCTGCAGGATTTTAGAAGTGCATAGGAATCTGCAGTGTATTGCCAGAATACATTGAGAGCCTTCTGGAAAGAACTGGTACAGGCTTTCTGAGATCATGGTTTAAAAAGATATTTTTATTTCCAGTGTTTCTGGCTACTTGGAGAGTAGGACTGTCCACATTCTTCTACAACAATCAAGTCATTGCTTCCAAGCCTGTCAATTATGGGAATTCAAAAAATCTCTGCCTAAATGACTCATGCTTCTGCACAATCTTCAGGCAGTGACATCTGCATCTCAGATCTCCACTTTCTCTTGTTGCTGCATCCCTGCAGACACTCCAAAAACCTCTCCAAATAGAAGTAACAGAGAAACTTGTACTAATTTATTTTCTTTGGGGACTATTTTAACTGGATGAGCCTGGGGACAAATACTGCACCAGCTAAGAGCCCTGGTAGATACAATTTCACCTTTTATTCTGATCAGTTACCATGCCCTCACTCCTCTCAAACATTAGCAAATTCAATAGGGAGGCCTGACCAGAGACCCATCAGGTGTTGTGAAATGTGTTGCTCAACCCCATGTGTAAAAGACTATCTGCTCACCTGTAGATGCTTGCATAACCAGGCCTTGTGTTCCTTCAAAATAAAGAGTTCCTTGAAAAACATAACATATGTTATATCCAAAAGCATCAAGAGAAACAAGCTTTGCTCAAATACATAAAGAACAATGAGAAAATATTTAAATACAGTTCCAAGGTTGCAACATGAATACCATATAAGCTTTCAGTCATAAGAACCTCATTTAAGTCCCAAAAGAGGTTTTCACTTTCATTGCATATCACAATTTGTGAAATCCGGGTTATATTGAATTTGTAACATAATTTGGGTGATCCATTCATGGCAATTAAAGGAATTTTTTCATAGCTTTTAGAGATAAGATTTATTATCTTTTCAAGGTCAGACATTCCAGAAAGGCAGCTATTTTGTCCTTAAGGCTTTCCTGATGGTGTCTCTGCATGAGAGGTGTATGCCAGCTAAGGGAGAGTGTTGATGCATCCAGAAGAAATCACACTGTGCTGCAACTCCATGAGCTTGACAGATGACCACCACATAATTCAGAGAGCCAACAGTGATGCATCATGTAGTTAGGATAAAGTGGAAATTAATTCATTCTGCCATCCATAAACTTATATAAATGTAAATTACCTTTCAGGTGTTCTTTAGTTTTGATTTTTTTTCTGGACAATCATCCAAATCCATTAGCAATCTTCAGTAGCATTTCAGCCTAACAAAATTTTAAGCTGTTAGGTATAGACCACCTAGGTCAAATCCATGTCAGGATTCCTGCAGCATGCATATATAGCTAACTTGAACCTCTTTTTGTACCTATCAAGTTACTTCATGAGAACTCCTTGGAATCAGATGGAAATTCAGTTCATCTCTAAGGCCTGCAGTATGTCACACACAGAATGTTAGTGCAGTGCCAGAAATGTACAGGTGTATTTGACTCCCATATTCGGTAATCAGCCTCTCTCAAACACAAATTGTTTTCTATAAACTACCAAGAAAATTTACAACATAAGGAAAAAAATCAAAAGGACAAATATTCATAAAGTATCTCATAAGTTTTGCAGAGCTACCAGATAAGCAAGAAAGTAAGGCAGACTCATCTCTGAGTATCAATTATAAATATTTGTTTAGTCTTCATTTTCCTGATCACAGTGTAATCCAGAAAACAACAACAGAGATTTGTGGCATTTTTATTTCTACTATGTAAGCTTCTTCTGCTGACATTTAATCAATACAATTAGCAATCTATCATGCACACATAATGAATACTTCTTTACATATCTGGGGGGCAATAATTAGCCTTGTGAAAGGGATACAATTACTGTTGTTTTTATTAAACTGAGCACCACTGCAAAGACTCATGCCAAAAATTCTTCTAGAACCTGAAATATATACCAGAAAGGAAGTTACCAAAGCTCCATGTCTATTCTATATCCCTAGCTGACCAGGAAGATAAGGTTCTGTGACACAGGAAAATTTGGTCCATTAAGGGGAGGAAAGAGGTAACATATACATAAGGTAGTGGTGTAAAAACAATGAGCAGGATGTCTCGCTGAGTACTAAAGATCTTTCCAAATGAATATTAATGTTTAGTCCACCACATGTCATCTTGTATTACATGTCCCATATTTTAAAATTATTATTTTATTAATATTAGCAGAAAAAATTTCTGAGCTCATATTACCCATCTGTGCCTAAAGCCAAAATCCTACCTACCACACAACGTAAGGTACAGCCACATGCTCAGGCCCCAGGACTTGCTCCTATCAGCAAGTCCATGGACCAATGATTTTGGGCTCCCAGCCAGCTATGCACAACATGCACATATGACTTGTGTGCCCACAGTAATCTAAAGACTGCTGGTGCTTTGTGGGGACATACCAAAACAGGGAAGGTGAACAACACAGAAAAATGCATATGAGGGACTTTGAATGTTCCCTACTATGATGATGCTACTGGCAGTAAGATTTTCACCAAATGTGGGTGGTTTTCACCAAAGGAAGAATTTGGGGAAAGTTGCTCAAGCTTTTTGTCTTGCCAAATGATAATTTTCTCCCACTGTATGAAACAAATGAAGGAATTTCAGGAAAAAAGATCAAACCTGAGAAGACCTGAAAGAACAGATACACAACCAAATCTAAACACGAATGAAAAGGTATGAAAGAGTGCTGAAATTATCAGTATTATTTGGTCAAGAACAAAAAGTCAGATGAAGAAAAAAGAGGAAGAGCTTTATCATGATACTGCTACATTAATATCTAAGAGCATTTTTTATTACCATTGCTTACCTAAGCTTTTTATAATATTTTGGACCCCTACTGCCTGATTTACCTGTATAAATAATTGTGTATACCTGCATTTTTCATCAATTTGGTTCAATTAAAGTATTATTTCAGAGAATGGATAATAGCAAGGAATTCATCATGAAATGAGCATGTAAAGTTTATAGTTTTTAAGGCTTTGGGAGCCCTTAACTACACCCCCAGCATTTTATCAAGCAGGTTACAAAGTGGGACCTTACTGGAGTTGCACAGGCCAGATAAAAGTTGATACAACAGGGGTCAGGAGAAGCAAAAGTGGCTTGAGGAAGGTTTGGGACACTCTGGAACCCCATAAATACTGGAGATCTTCACCACAAGCCTTATGGGAACAGAATGCAGGAGGTGAAATGAAACAGTAAGGAGCCCACAAATCACCTGCTGGAGTTAAAGCACACAGGAGGACTACAGCTATTGGAGAACACGTGCTTAGTCTTGGAAGTCTGCACGCCATATCCAGATTGAGATGTAGAATGTTATTAATTAATTGTAAAACTATCAACAATGAGAAGACTAACTTTCTGGAAATTGTATTTCTACAGCACCTTCCCATTTTCATTCTCTACTGGTTTCCAGTGATTTAGAAATAAAAAAATGAATGCTTTCATCTTAAGAGAAATCATGACAATTTCTCACATTTGTGACAAACAGAAAACAAATCAACCAAATTTACCTTAGGAAGCTAGGGTAAGGTATCACACAGGACCTAAGAAAAGCTGATCCTGAACTCTTGCATGGCATCAAACTTTTATAACCACAAACAACATCTCAGGAAACAAGCAGTATAAAATGAAATCTGTTCTCTGTCACAACAAAACTAAGAAAGTAAATATTTTGCCTCACACGTGAAAGTATTTTTTTCTTTTTTTTTTAAATTCTTATGAACTAGCATTTCTGTGGGGAATAATGAAGTAAAAGGGAGAAAGATGAAAACCAAGGCTTAGTTTTGCTAAAAATTTCTAAAAGACAAATACAATTTAAAAATTAAGGTGATGTAAACCTTATGATTTGGGACTCAGTTCTTCTTCTTAAAAAACCAAACAAACAAACAAAATCCCGAACTCATTCCTTTGACCTACCTTTCCTAATATTGGTTCTATTTTCTCATTATCTCGTTATACTGTTCCCCAAGCTTTTCATAAATCCTGTAACCCTTTTATAAAAATGAATTAATTTTCTATTTATGCTTTTCTTATTTTCATCCTTACCAGTTTAACTAGTGCTGACACATTGCTTCATTGCATTCCTTTTCTTTTGGGAGCTATGCTTTTTTCTTAGCCTTACATCTTTAACTGTATTATGAAGGCACATATTTTTTTCCTTTTTCTTTCTTTCTGTTCACTTGGAGATGTGATCAGTCATGCCTTAACCAGTGTGTTTTTTGAGACTGTTCAACTGTGTTCCATTTTGGCAGAATTTTCTTACTCATTTTTCACATACTAACTAAATTTCTCAGTGCATTTCAAATTTGCTTTCCCAAATTTGAAAGCTCCTGTGTGGCTCTTTGCAGTCTGAGCTATTCCTTCTAGGCTGAATACAAGAAGGCTGCTAACCCTGACATTAAATGCTCTAATGTCATACAATTTCAGTTAATTACTAACAAATTGTTTTCTGAAAATTTTTAATAACGTTCTGTCATTTACATCTTTTGTAACCAAATTTTCCTACGGCATTTAAACCTCCCAAAGTACTGTACCTCATGAAAACAAATGCTCAGTCATACTACAGACACAACCATACTACATAAGTTGAAAACATGATATCAACAAATCAATTTGTGCAAATGTATTATGACAAAAATAGCCATTAAGTAAGTATGCAAATAAAGGAGAACATTATATATATATACATATATATACGCACACACATATATATACAAAAATGCACAAATGGTAATTTACTTTCTATCTCACAAATTATTTTTTGCAGCATTTTTGTGTTATTATTCAGATAGCACCATTATTATGCTTGGCACTTTACAGATGTCTCCAAAAATGAGGTCACTGCCTTGAAGAGCTTATAATTAACCCTCCTGTGAATTATATACTAAGTAATTGAGGATATCTATCTGCCTGCAAGCTATACAGACAACATTATTCAGGGTTATATATTACATATTTGTATTACTTTGGGTTCCAGCTTGTAGGTTAACTAAGACAAAAAGAAAAACAAGAGAGTGGTGGAAGATTTAAGAAAAAATTCAAGCCAGATAAGTGTTTTCTCATTTGCTTTTTCGTAGATGGAAGCAAAGTGAATGGGTTACCAAGACAACCATTTCATAAAATCAGATTGTCAAAACCTGTTAGGAAACAAGTAGTCTATAATATGAGCCTTTGGCTAAATGAAATAATCTGATATGATGGAACTCTAAAATTACCTTACAACCTCAATTAAAACATCTTGCACCCATTCAGTCTTGAATGCTGACCACTATCATAGTCTGCAATTGTCATTCTTCAAATAAATAGTCAAAGTTTAGGGAGCAGATCTACCAATCCTTTTCCCTTCTCTGTTCTTCAAGAATCATTTTCTTTGTGCTGACCACTATAACTGAAAGAACACTTTTGCAAAGCTAGCAGAAAAAGGTTTACATCTTCCCAGCCAAAAAGCTGTACTGAAGAGATTGTTTAGTATTCACAATACCCCTTCTATCCTTCTTTGCTCTGTCTAGGCAACTAGGGAGTTGGATCCTGTGTGTATAAACCAAAGGGAAGAGTGTGAGAAGAATAAAGGCTTTGCAATTTCCATTTCATTTTGTCCCTCCATTTTTGCTTCTCTTTTTCAAGTTCTCTGATGTAAAAGCAGCATAGATTTTTCACTTGCCAATACTACAAACTTGCAGTTGGTATTAGCATCAAATTAAAGATGTAGTGGAATATCACAATCTCCCAGGGAATGTATGCCATTTTTGTGACACTAGTCCAGTATATTAATCTCTCTACAAATAGAAGGTAAAAAAATATTAATAAACTACAGTTTATTTCTCTTTGTTTATACATGGAAATATGCATTTTACATGCATGTAAAGAACATTTTTTATATTAAAGCATATAAATATGCACACAGGCCTTTAAAATTATATGCTGCTTGTTTCACAATGCTTTTCCTATAAAAGATATATAAGCTTAACTCTAGCTTCTGAAATGTTCTGATTTTTCTCTTGGTAGGTTTCTAGAATCTCTGGAAAACACTAAGAGCTCCAGATGGAAGAATTTTTTGAAAAGCTTGATTCAAGAGACTTCTGAATTTTGGCAGATAAATGCTGCATATGTTGTGTGGAGGTGATCTCCTGTGGGGGACAGGAAGATGATCTCTTAATGCACATTCACCAACTGTCACAAGGCTGAAAAGAGTATGCACGTATTGTGCAAAGATACTGATCAAAATTTCAAACCCCTGTTTTTCAGTGCAAAAGCTAAAATAAACCTTAAAAGTGAACTGTCATGTTCTTCATGGGATGAATTAAACATGTTGTTAAGTGTATACACCATTGGGAAAAAAAGTAGTCCTTTTAAACCCGTATTTATATAACTCTTTAAAAAAACCAGACTTCCAACAGCATGTTTTATTGAGGGGAAAAAAAAAACCCAACCCAACTCTGAACATGCCAGCATCATATACAAAAATCCAGCTGATATTTTCAGACTAAGCGAAGACACAATTCTAAGCTAAAATAACCAGACTAAATAATTTACTAGGACAAAAAGTTAATTCTGTTTAAACAGTGGCAAGACAGTAACCTTTCCGCTTAAAATGTTTACAGATTTAGGTGCTTTAAGAAGATTTTCAGATCTGTGTCCTACATATGTGGGGGAAAAAAAAAACAAAGAAAATGAAATCATTATTTCCCACAGGACTATTCTACTGCAAAAAACCACAGAGCTTCCACTGGGATAAAAATTGGTTTAGAACCAATTCAGTTGTGTCACTTGTTGTTGACTATATAAATAAAGCTCCCTCTTTATCCAACTGGTAAAATCTTTATACCAGGCAGCAGTGGCATAGCCCATAGGACTGTTTTAGATAATATTAATAAATGTGGTTTTCCTTAGAAACTAATGAACTCAGTTTGAGGATGTGGGACAAGTAGAGTACTTACTGCAAATGAGGATCTCAGTGCTTGCAGAGAGATTTAACTCTCACTACTCTTCCGTAAATTCTTTTATTGCATATTAGATATAATCTAATCTGTTTAATTCTGGCAAAAGTTTATTTCTCAATAATGATCACATTTTAATTCAGAAAGAAATTGCTCCACAGGAGTTGAAAATCCAGCCTTCATTAGGCAATTCTCTCAGCCTTAGGCCCCTGGTGCATTATCTAGCAATGATTTTTTTTTTTTTAACTTAGAATACTAAGGTTTAGTGATATAAGACTTTCTAGAATGTCTGGGTTGGAAGATCACCTTAAATATAATTGAGTTCCAGCCCTCTACCGCTAGCAGTGGCATCTTCCACTAGACCTGGCTGCTCAAAGCCCCATCCAGCTTGGCATTCAACACTTCCAGAGATGGGGCATCCACAACTACTCTGAGCACCCTGTTCCAGTGTCTCACCACTATCACAGTAAAGAATTTCTTATGAGCACCTAACACAAACCTACTCCGAGTTTTAATCCATTCCCTATTCTCCAGTCATTATGAGTAATTATAACAAGTCCCTCTCTGGCTCTCCTGTAGGCTCCTTTCAGGAACTGAAACCACAATTAGGTCACCTCAAAGTCTTCTAAGCCCAAACAATCTTAGTTCTCTCATCCTTTCCTCACAGGAGAGGTGCTCCATGTGTCTCCTCTAGGCTCTTTCCAACAGCTCCATGTCCTTCATGGGGCCCCAGGGCTGGATGCAGCACTGCAGGTGGGGTCTCACCAGAGCAGAGCAGAGGGGCAGAATCCTCTCCCTCTCCCTGTTGGCCACATTGCGTTTGGTGCAGCCCAGGACTGGATTGGCTTTCTGGGCTGGGAGTGCACATTGTCAGCTCATGTCCAGCCTCTCATCCATCCCCAAGTCCTTCTCAGCAGGGCTGCTCTCAATCTGTCCATCCCCCAGTCTGTGTTGTCACCAGGGCTTGCTCCAACCCAGCACATTCCCTGTACTCCATGTTCCTTAGCATAGCTTCTAGAGAATCTGTTCCATCATATTCCCAGGCACAGAGGTGGGGCTGACAGGTCAATAATTCCCAGGGTCCTCCTTCCTACCCTTTTTAGAGATAAGTACATTTCCCTTTTTCCAGTCACCTGGGACTTCACTTGACTACCACGACCATTCAAATGGTGTGAAGAGTGTATCGGCCAATTCTCTTAGGACTCTGGAATGCATCTTATCAGATCCTATAGACACATCCAAGTTCCTCAGGTGGTCATAAACCTGATCTTACAGTGGGAGACTCGTTGCCCCCACAGTCCTCTGGGAGAGACAGCAATGCCCTCTGATACCCCAACAAGCACTAAAATTCTGAACAACAAACTACTGTGCATTTTAGTAACAACTTACGTACTTATAAAAGCAAAAGCTCTCATTCAAGAGAGCATATTTAAGTTTCAATAAAGTACTGAATTTTGCAAGGGAAACTGTTCAAACTTAAAATAACTTAAAAGCTACCTTAAAAAGCAGCAAGAAGTGCACTTAAGTCTTTATTTCAAAAGACTTCTAAAAAATTTAAGGTTATATGACAGAACAGAATTATAAATCTGGGCATCATTGCGTACAACTTGTGTATTTACCTAAAGTATGAATGTACTCTATTCTCTAAAGGCTTCTTTACCTTCCATGGCCAAATATTTAGTTTTCTTAAGTAATACTACACATTTCATTTTTTTAAAATTATCCACACCATATTGTGCAAGCTGACATATAAAAGAAGTGAGAAAATTGTGTCACGACTTTTTCACGCAGCTCATACAAACTAGGTATTTATCATGACATTTGGCATGCAAAACAGTGACTTGGCTGGTTAGGAAAACCAAGGAGGTAAATCCAGATGGGGAAAAAATTGAATGATTTGGTAATTAGCACAGTTCAGAAAACTTAACCAATTTGGATGGGCTCCAAAAAAAAGACAGATGTGAAAAATGCCTCTGCAATGCCTTAGTCTAGTTTTTATATTGCTTACTCAGGTACCGATGCTGGAAATATTACAAGAATAAGTTTTAAAAATTAATAAAGAACTGTCTTTGAATAAATTATCTTCTCTGTTATACTACAGAAACTTTCCTTCAAGGCTGAAGAATTAAGTTACCTTGTCTTCCTAATGCATTTTACTCTGAAAAGCTTTAAAATGGACATCCTAGCAGCACCTCTAGAAGAGTATGATTAGATGAGGAGTAACTACCATCCAGTTGCAATTTGTTGTTTTCACATTTAGATAAGAATTACACACACTGTAACATGTAGTGTCCTAGAATAGTATAGACACCACAGCTGAATTACCTACTGCAATGTACAGATGTTATTTGGAAAGTCAAAAGTAGACTTTTATCCTCCTTACAATATATTTATACCTATGTTTTACACATAGAGATAATTAATGTCGGGGCAGAGACTTTATCACATGCTTCATTCTAGTCACTCAGTTACCACTGCCACACCATTCAACCAGGATACAACTGCTCTTTGTTAATAAAATATTTATAAAATCATAGAACCATATAAAAGCTGATTCTAGCAAAAAACTGCTGGTGAGTACTGTAGTTTGAAGAAGTAGCACCCAGGGTGGCAAAAATACAGCTTAAAAATGTTTTTAATGTGTCTAAAAAAGCTGTCCAAGCATATAACATAAAAATAGCCAAGATGGAGTTGTATAGCACCAGTAGTAGTTGTACAGTAGTACTTGCAGAGAAAAGTAATCTTTCTGGGTCTCAGAAAAATCACTGAAGGATTATTGGCATGAAGAGATTGTGAAGAGGTAGCTCTTAAAGTATAAGCCATAAATGCAAATTGGTTTTGTCTTGAATGTGCTGCTGCCCATATGATGCTGAAATATATGCAAATAGTAGCTTTACCACATGCTAATGCAGACAGAATACCAGGCATCCTAATGCACGAGACCTACCTAGTACTTGACTTTACAGTTCAAACGAAATAGACAGGATTTAAGTGGATTATGCCCCAAGTACTTTGTGCAGACGGAATACCTTCAAAACCTTCCCAGCGTGAAGCCACTTTTAGGTAAAAAATATTCCATTTTACTAGTAAGCCCTGAAAAGTCAATCCATATAAGTATATTCAATAATTTATCATGCCAGACATTTCAAATACCAACAAATTTGGCATGCACACACTGAGAAGCTTTGTGTTAGTTCTGAATGTTTTAATAAGAGCAAAGTCACATACCTACAGATGCAATATAAAGCATTTGACAGTGTTAAGTAAATCACTGTGTATTATAAGCAACTACTACACGTACTTAATCACAACTAATACAAAAACAAAACACCAGTGCTTGATCAATAGATTAAATAACCATCTGTTTTTCAGTCAGAAGATGAAAAACAGTACTCATACATTCACTGATTGTCTGATAATTGTGATTTAAAAGGCACATTGATAGGCTCACTGCCAAATGTTTCACAAAGTTGTTTTACCTAGAGTATTTCTAGGGGGAAGGCAGTGAATAAACAGAAGTTAATGGGAAAAGAAAAGGGTTAGGTATTCATAACAGTAACATTTTTGTAAATATTATTTTGCCCCTTTGAATCTCCTCTGTCTCACATCCAGCACATGTGCATTCTTCTCCTTTGTTATCAAATTATTTCCTTCAACTTATTTGTAGGACAAACTCATGTTTTATTGTGACCACAACACTTGACACACCTGCCAAGCAGAGGAGGGATGCCTGGCTACATACAGCAGAGCATGGTACAGTCAAGGCTATCACGGTCTGACATGGCTCCATGTCTGCTTACACATCTGACACCTCAAGGCTCAGAGATATGTATTCTACTTCAGAACAGAAATTTCCTCAATGAAAATAAGACTGACAGATTCTTTTAAATCCTGCTTACTTAGACTGTTTACTTTAGCTTTCACATTTAAAACTATGGCAAAATGTGACTCCCCAGGTAGGAGGAAGCATAGCAAGGTGTACAAGAGTCTCAGATGACTGCACTCACTACCTGAGTACATTGGAGACTTCAGAAGTTCTCCCTAACCTACCCAGTCATGGGGAGTCACTAACCACATCATGCCATTCTAGATACACATCCCTGGAAAACAAAGTACCTCCTTTTGTGGGCCACTTTGAATCAGCATAACTTTGTTTCCAAGATAAACAAGTTCAACAATTATACTAATAGAATTAAATACTCTAGAAAAACTTTAAAATTCACCAAAAATCCAAGTGTTAAAATGTAATGTGTTTCATATCCTATGCCATGATTATTCAAGATTTTCATGTTATGAACATTTTTATGTTCCCAGATAGGGTGGTTATAGCAAGCTCAGAGATATTTCAAAGCAATACAGACCTCAGGTAAAAAAATAATGTGATGAAAGTGAGACTAAATCCTCCACAAATATACATTTCTGTCTCAGAACAAAAGGAGCATGCTCACACTAAATGTGGCTTAAGAAACTTAAGTAAAATGTAAATAGTCAGGTGTTTTACTGAAAATTAATTTATGGCTATGACTTCAAAACTACAGCAGTTTGGAACCTAGAAGGAACCACTAGCAGCTTAAATTATTGTACAGCCATAATGCAAGAGTATAGAATACTCTTAGTGGAGAAGACTGTAAGAAGAGACAAAGCAGCTTAAACAACTATACTTGATTCTTTTCTGTATAAGTAAAAATCACCAGCATCACCATCTCATGAAGAAGTTTTTTATCAGTACAGACAATAAAGGTTATCAGTTAAAAAAACCCAAAAAACAAACTCCTTAGGAAAAAATTCAAACCTAAGCTTGAATTTAGGTTAGTATGGCATCTCTCTATCAATCACCATGCAACTGTGTCCAATACATTTATCACAATTCTGTGCTGCATGTGCATTTATAGAAATTTAAATTTGATCATACACAATGAGAAGAACAGAAAATCAAATATTAAAAGAAATATAAATCATTACAGATAAAGCATAAATCAGGAAACAACAAGTTTCAGCAAAGTATTTTTGAGCAGAAAATCAGTTTTTACTATATCCAGCTGTACAGGCCAAACAAAAAGTTAAGAGACTTGTCTTTGACCTTGCATGGCTTTTGCATGGCCAAAAATGAATGCAAACAAAACACTCTTTTGCTCATTTTTGTTGCTCAACTTAGAAAAAATAAAAAGCAAAATACTTCATTAAGCCACAGTTCTTTGTCCAAACTCTTCCAAAAAAATCAGTTACCAGTATCTTTATTAGCCTGCTGCAGAGTGATTTAAGGCTATGTCCATAGCTTTGTAATGTAGCAAAGATTAAGGTTTTTTGGCTGCTGGCTTTTTTAAGTCAATAGAGAGAGACAAACCAAGGCCCCCTCATGGCACGATTCTCATCAGACTAATAGACTGGGTTAAGGAACAGGTTTGAGGCTTCGATGCTCTGATGGAGCAGAGATTAAATCAATTAGGAAAGTGCTAGGATGGGCACGGCAGGAAGTGTTTTTCTGCATTAGCTTCTCCTATCAGTTAACACAGGCAAGCAAGCACACTGAACTGAGTACAAAAACAGAGCTATGCTGCAATAACCGAAGGCAAGAAAATAAAACTGAAATTAATTTCAAATTAAAGAAAGCTCCACCAGAAAACCACAAGTATTCCTAACTGTTCTAAGCACTAATTTGCCAGGAAACCTCTTTCTCTCATTTCTGCTCAATAAAAAAGGAAAGCAAGCAAAACATCACTGAAATGCTAAAGCTATAATACTAAAGCTGCAATACAAATCTATCAGTAAAGAAGTTAAAACTGAAAATTGCTTATTAGTGTCTGAAAAGCAATGATATATTACCATAACTTCTGGTTATCATTAGTAGTTTTTTGCTTGCTTAAAAGGATGACTTCTCAACAGACTTTATTGAACCCTTTTGTATGCACATAGAGGAACTCCTAATAGCAGCATCATACACACAAAAGAAAAACAAGGAGATACATATATAATATGTTCATACCATTCTTTTTGAATGGGTGAAAATAATAGTCTTCTTTTTTAACACAAAATTTCTATCTTTTATTTTGCTACATCAAAACCATACTATAGATATTATAAAGATGACTTAATAATGCAAAGCCCAAACAGTTTGAAAATGTGTGAAGATTAAAAAGACGTAAATAAGAAATAAGAGAGGACAACCAGCTTTTATTTCCAACAATTGGATGAAGTCTACAGCAGGCAAATCGCTCTTGTAACATGTTCACATCAGAAAATTCAGATAATGTAAGAACAAAGACAGTAGCATAGCCCAATGAAGAATTGCATAAAATAGCGATTTGCAATTACCAAAACTAATGAAAGCTAAAGACCATGTCCAAAAATACAGGTAAGTCTCAACTATTTTTATTATGCAGCTTCATACGAGACACTGTCTTTGCACATCTGGCTTGGAAATTCCCAATTTTTGGCCATACATCCCAGCAGACAAAATGGAGGCACAATCCCATTCAAGTATATACTACATAGTTATGACCAACTTAGACAATTAAATGTTAGGTAGACAGAATAAATGACCATTTTGATCTAAAATTGTGCTGAGTTTTGATCTAATCCTACTGGGTTAGGCTAAGATCATAGAATCCTAGAATGGCTAGATTTGGAAGGGATCATTTAAAGATCATGTAGTTCCAAGCCCTCTATCATGAGCAGGGATATCTTTCACTAGATCAGATCGCTCAAAGCCCCATCCAACCTGGCCTTTAACACCGGCCTTCTCTTCTCCAGGTTGAACCACCCCAGACTTGCCCCATAGGAAAGTAGCTCCAGCCCTCTGATCAACTTTGTGGCCCTCATCTGGACTTGTTCCAACAGGTCCACATTTTCTTGTGTTGGGGGTCCCAGAGCTGGGCAGTTTTTCAGGTGGGCTCTCACAACAGCAGAGTGGAGAGCCAGACTCACCTCCCTTGACTTGCTGGCCAAACTCCTTTTGATGCACACCAGGATGCAGTTTGCATTCTGGGCTGTAAGTGCACATTGCTGAGATATCGAAATTCTCACCCATGAGACATTTATCTTCAACACATTAAATAAGTCATTCTACTCTTGGAAAAACTTCTGCACCATTTTAATAATGTATTTTTTACTGTAAAACTAAGCATATTCAGTTCAATTAACTTAGGGTGCTTCATATTTTTTTGACACAGAGTAAAATGAAGATATATTTTAAATAGTAGAGCAAATAATAGTCAACTTGATCCTTGCATCTGAAGTACTCTAGACAGGCAGAAAATTCATTCTGAGCACCTGGGACAGGGCAACCCTAGATGTACCCTCAGACTGGGGAACAAGAGACTGAAGAGCAGTACTGCAAAAGGGTCCTGGGTGTCCTAGCTGAGAGAAAGTTGGATATGAGCCAGCAGTGTCCCGGCAGCTAGGAGGGCCAACTGTGTCCTGGGGTGAATTAAGCAAAATATTACCAGCCAGTCAAGGGAGGAGATTGCCCTGTTTTGCTCTGCATTGGTGCACCTCACCTTGAATAGTGAAATTTTGAGGGCAGACCTCAACACAACCTACAGCTTCCTGATGAAGGGAAATAGAGGGGCAGCTGCTGATCTCTTCCCTCTGGTGACCACAGATAGGACCTGAGGGAAGAGCATGAAGCTGTGTCAGGGAAGGTTTAGGCTGGATATTAGGCAAGGGTTCTTCACCTAGAGGGTGGTTGGGCACTATGACAGGCTCCCCAGGGAACCACCACAGCGTTGTCATCTTATTTCAAAAGTTCCATACCTTCTGGGTGATGTCGCATGGGCACCTCCTCACAGCACTGCCACCTTCTTCACCACCAACAAACACCATCTTCTCTCACCCTGCTAACCCACTCTTTTGTAGGACTCGTCTTGTTATTGGACACAGCTGTGGCCCATTAAGGGCAGGGCTGTCCCTAATCTTTGTGATTAGTACAGCTGCAACTCCTCAGGTGTGAGATTGTCTTCTGCACTATTTTCTTACATTCTATCCCTCCACACCACAGCACCAAGCCTGACAGAGCTCAAGAAGTGTTTGAACAATGCTCTCAGGCACATGGTGTGACTCTTGGTGCTGTCCTGTGCAGGCCAGGACTTAAATGATCCTTGTGGGTCACTTTCACCAGAGGATATTCTATGATGTCATACACAATGGTATGAACCTGTGTGACAAGAACTATACTAGAATAATATATGTAAACAAATAAAGATATCTTCCATCAGAAAACTATTAAATGTAGTTGCAATAATACAGATTAGGCATTTAATATATTCCTCCTTTTTTGTGAGCCTACTTCTTTTGTAGGCTTAGTATGAGTTATTATGGTTGTAACCTAAGCCATTTTCTTTCAGGGTTTTTTTTTCCTATCCTATTTAATACTGGTTACTGGAAATGTATTACAAAGCAATCTGGAATGTACTCATAAAGAAAACAAATTAGCTAGACAATGGGAGAACAGAAAAGAAAAATTTTAAATCTATATAACTTTGTTACTTTATCACATTTCATAGGACAATTCAAGCACTTTTATGAATACTTCATTTACCAATGACATATAAATACAACAACTTCAAACATGGAAGTTTTCAGAACAAAGGATTTCACTGCTCCCTTTGTGATGTCTCACTCATTATATAAGCTTCATTTTCGTACCAGCAGATTCTTCCTAAATTATCTTCCATTAACTACTATGAGCTAGCACTTTTTCTTTCAAATAGCTCAATTGAAAAATAATATGTAAAATTCTAAAATACCTAATATTTGCATAGAAATACATCAGCTATGTGCTTTATCTTCATCTTTCACGCTTCATCTGCAACAGCATTTAATATTTAAGCTGCCTAGGCAAAAGGCTCCTTTTATTCATAGAATCCAATAGATTCTAAATGCTTTATTTATATATACAAAATGTATACCATTAAGATCTTGAATTTGGTGTCCCATGTGTCCTAACGTTATAGAAAAGGCAGAAAACAAGTCTGTGTGCTAAACTGAAGCACTCGTTGATGATTCCAAAGGACCATCAACCCCAGAATCTCAGCAACTGGAAGTATCAGCTGAAATTTAGAAATATTTTTGCATTCTTATATTGCATTTCTAGCTCTGGGGCTCCAAGCATAAGAACAGAGACTTGTTGGAGCAAGTCCAGAGGAGAGCCATGAAGATGAAGTAGTTGTCTCCTGTGGAGTCAGGCTGAGACAGTTTTTCAGCCTGGAGAAGGCTCTGGGGAGGTTTTTAGCAGCCTTCCAGTTCCTAAAAAGGGCTTACAAGACAGCTGGAGAGGGGCTTTTTACAGGGACATGTAGTGATAACAAGGGAGAATGGCTTTAAACTATCAGAGGGTAGGCTCATACTAGATGTTAAAAAGAAATTTTTTGCTTTGGGAGTGCTGAGTCACATACAATCTGCTCCAAAGAGGTTTCCCAGAAAAGTTGTGGATGTCCCATCCCTGGAAGGGTTGAAGGCCAGGTTGGAAGAAGTTTTAAGCAATCTGGTCTAAAGGGAAGCGTCCCTGCCCATGCTGGGTGTGGCAGGGTTGGAACTACATCATCTTTAAAGGTTACTTCCAAATCAAACTATTATATGATTTGAAAAAAATAAAATAAGGACACCCTTATGATGATACAAAGTGGCTGCTGATCCTGTATTAAGACTGGAGGGTTTTTTTTCATTCAGGTGTCTAGAATTACACATATTAAGCTACAAGTCCAACATTAACTTGGCTTCATGTCTCTTCTGCAGAAAACGAAATTTTCTTGAAGATGCACAGTTTCCCTAGCTGGGGGCAAGGGCAAGAATTTCAAGTGGAAGGAAAAGAATCACAAGAAAGGCAACTGTGATAGTACCGCACAATAAGCAAACCTTCAAATTCTTATTTCAATAATTTATTTAGTGACAGCCTATTTAAAATATGCATGCAAACACTAGACTTCCTCATCATGTTCCCTCTTCCTCTCTCTTTTCTACTCAATCTATAATTATTTTCAATTATATTCAACAGTTTCAGCAGAGATAGAATGGCCCCCTTTTAACTCGACATACAGATCAATTGTCAGAATATACTGAGGGATGTAGTAAATGTAGATGAGAAGGGACTTGATCCCAAGCATACGCTGTAACCATTTACATAGCACTCTTCATATCTCTGATGCATTTTCAGATCACACTTCTCAAGATGAAACCTGGAAGTCAGCACAGGCAAAGCAACGCTCTACACATAGATGAACTGCACAAAGATGTGAAACTCGCTAAGCCAGTTACTGGCAGCTCCACTTCCAGGATACCTCTAATGCAACTAAAGGTGTTTTGGTACGTACACATTGTAGAAGCTACCAGGATTAGGCAAAACATCATGAGGTTTAATGAAGATCAGATTAAAATGTACATACCTTATCTCTAACTCCCTTTTTGGATGAGCCGTAAGTCTTCCACTCCTTTTATACAGACAACTGCAAGAGATTCAGGCTGGGAACTTGAAAATATAGTGCTACTGTCCATCACAGCCTACATGAAACTACTGCCACAGGAAGCCTCCCTGCCAATCCAATCCAATCCAATCCAATTCAAAACTGAGTTGTGGGAGGGTCTCTGGGGACAAGCACCCAAGAAACTTTGGAGGAGGGGGATGGGGAAGAATGAAAACCCACAAAAAACAAACCACAAACCCAAACACCATGATGAGAAGATTTTAGATCTTCCTGTTGGTATTAGTTTTTATTCCCACAATTTCTTTTGCAAGAATTAGAGCATTTTTCTTTATTTTAACGCACAGATACATTTTAAGACAAGTCTCTTTGGAAGTCCATGATGTAGACACTTGATACAAACCCTTGATGCAAACCCTTGATTACTGAGTTAAAGGATTGCTGAATAATTTGTGGCAGTAAATGTCAAAATGGACAGCTAATGTATCTGTGCATACATGTTGCATACACGTTGAAATAAAGGCATTCATATTTTGTTCTGCATATGAACTGTGATAAAGTTATGCTCAGGTCCCAGCATTTCTACTGCAGAAATATATCACAACAAGAATTGTGCTTCCTTCCATTCCATTCCATTCCATTCATGTTTATTGACTTCAGGTTTTCTTCCATCCCACTACTGAAGGAAAAGGAAGGGGAAGGAAGAGACCTCAGAGTCCCCAAAAAAACTTTAAAATAAAAGAGAGCAGTAGAATATGTTGCAATAACATTGCATACTGTGCAAATAGGAAACACGGAGAGAGATGCTTTAGTGGCATTCCATTAACTCTGCAAGATCTTAAAATGCAGAGAATTGTAAATATTCTCTGTGATGTTTCAATCCATTAGGCTATGTAATATGTCCCTAAGAATGAAGTTAAAGTCAAATGTATCACTTTCAAAGCCAACAATCAAGCAAATATGATTGGAAAATATACTAGAAGAAGCCCCACGTAGTTGGATCCCAGCAAAGGATCTTCTCC
This sequence comes from Zonotrichia leucophrys gambelii, assembly GCF_028769735.1. NCBI lineage: Eukaryota > Metazoa > Chordata > Aves > Passeriformes > Passerellidae > Zonotrichia > Zonotrichia leucophrys. Next base: position 16,920,237 of record NC_088173.1, on the reverse strand, counting down.
ACATCTCTGTTCACTAAATTACATATATGTTTTACCTTTCACTTCTAGTAGGCTACTCAAAAGACATGACAGCTGGGCCGGGAAAGAGTTGCAACTTCATCTTGAGTTACAAGTAAAATATTTAATCAAAATAATTTCAAAATGAAAATGCATTTCTGCTCTTTCTGGAAAATTATATGTCATTTTAATTATGCAGTAAATCACTTTTCAAAAATCAAACTGATAGGATTTTTAGGCTTATTTCATTTGGGGGATCTAGGCATTTTTGGTGCAGGGGGAAGTTACTTTTCCTTAACATCTTAAAGATATCTTCATCCCTGACATACTTTGCTGACTGAAAATTGGCAGCAGCTTCCTGTATTCTCACTGCAGTCCATCTGTTGAAAGAGATCCAGTAAGTGTTTAAGATATACTTTTGTACAGGTACTAGCTGTCTCCATATACACAGTCTAGAGGAGAAAAGGGCATCACTGAAGATGAACAAAATTTAATTCTCATGTCTTTTGACTATCCCAAGTTCATTTTGGAAAATACGGAACATATTGAAAGAAACAGCGCTACGAATGGGAAATAAAAGCAGAGAAAGCTGTGAGATTTAAGACTGTGCCATATGTCCTCCACTGTCTTATGCACCCACTTGAAAACAAACTCCTTAAGCACAGCCTCTAGAAATCTGAGTCCCCAGTGCCAGTGACTGGCGTTATGGCCGTTTTATTTACTGTCCCTGGCTTTTTGTGCAGCTCTGTCTCTCACATTTCTTAACACTTTCCAATGAAAGATGAAGTATTTATTCGTGAACTTGAAGAGATTTAAAGCCCTGCAGAGGCAAATAATTTAAGATCTGACTATACATCAGTGGGGTTTGTGCAGTTTTATCAATTTCTGTAAAAGCAGCACAGAGAGTTATAACCACAGGACTACTTGGGCCAAACTGAACAACAATATGTCTAGCTATTTTGCTCAGAAGATAAACATACAGCAGGAAAGTATTAAAGAAATAGACTACAAGAAACTGGAAACTTCCTAAAAGAAAGAAAAAGAGACAATTATTTTATAAAGGTAGTCCTAAAAGGCTGAGAAAAATTCTGCACACCATTATTTCCCATTTATCAAGTAAAAACAATGTTTTCAAAAGCCATGGAGTTTCTCCAAACTTGAACTGAAAATGAATGAAAAAGAAAAATTTCTCCATCCTTTTCCGAAAAAACAAAACTATGGAATTGCTACTAGATTGCTATCCTTTAAAAATGATTATGTACTGTTGGTTTTATTTAACTTTACTATTAAAAACATACCTTCAGTTGCCTACATAACAATTTGGCAATAAAGTTGAAAGGTTAAAGTGGTCAACTACTTCAGAAACTGTAATAACATTTTTTAAAAAACTCAAAACCTACTGTTCTCCCTTTTTTTTTTTTTTAAATTAGTAGTAGTATAATTATCAATTAATTTTTTTTCATCCTTCTATTCAAAATTTGGTTTAGTTAAACTATGCAGGGAAATAATTAAGTCAGACGGGGATGGTTTGAGAGAAAAGTAGAAAAGAGAAAGATAAGCTACAAGGGACATTGGGAGAACGAAGACCTGTTAGCTCCACATCTTCTTCCCTTTTGCTTAAAATCTTCAGAGAGCATTAGAAGGCATTGCACCAGATCATGTCTCAGTGTTTTTCTAGCCTCAGTTTTAAACTTGAACAACTTCTATAACTAATTTTCCCACCTTCTACTTTCAGCTATGTTGAGTTGGAGCTTGCCTACTTCTTATTTGTCCAGGGTGCCATTTTTTATTGGCCATTTACTTAGAAATACTTCTGACATTCCCTAGTTTGAATTTTTGCTTGTGTATAAGACAGTTTCAGAACCACATTTTTTCTGGTACTTATGAAACACCTCCAGGCCCAAAACATGAAATATGAAATATTTACCATGCAATGTGATTTTACTCTCCAGAAGAAGTTATTTCTGTTGATCAGCCAAGGATGGGAAGTGTACGAGTTATGAAGGTGGCAAAAGGTATGTACTAAGTCCACATGTGCAGCATTATAACACTGCCATTCTTAGGGATGTTTTTGATTAATGAAACCTCGAGGAAAGATACAGTGAAGCCTGGCTCCCTACATTAGCTTAGCATGAGTGGCAAAACAGAGCTGGCTGTTGCTACTGTTCCTACTTCTATAGCAGCTTTCAGGAGAAAACTACTTGTAGGAATTCCTACCTGAATATAGTTTTTTAGAAAAAAAAGCTTTGTAACTACAGAGCCTTACATGCCCTCAGCTCTGCACAACTCTTTTATTTTACAGAAATGGATGGTTTTGCCAAAGTCCATACCTCTTCCAGTCATCAGCTGCTGAAGTGAAGCAAATGAACATACAGTCCATGGCATTGTCAGTAACAAAGCTGTTTTCTCCAGATGCAGGACTTTCATTGGTGCTGTGATGTGGTCAATGGGAAAGATTTGAACCTCTCTGCAATAACAAAATTCTTTCCTTTTTCCTTCACATCCCTTTTCTTCCAGTTTTAGTGGTAACATACTAGTGGTCAGGGTCAACTGTAGGAATCAGTTCATTAGATCAACAATTACTATGAACTTGTGGATATTCAGATTCAAGTTTTCTCTGTGATCAGACTACCTTTCAAAAATCTGCTATAAATTTAATTATTGCAGATGTTTTTTGAATGTTAGCATACATGAGGATTACAGCACATGAAATTTTGCTTCTTTATAGATTCATGGAAAAGAACACTTTGTTAGGTGTTTTTCTTGGTTTTGGGAGCTGTGGAAGAGCGGAGGAGAGATGGCAAATCATAGCAAGATCTAAAGCAGTTATGAAATATTTATCTTTCTTGTGTTATACATTAGAACAACTAGGTCTGCCTGATGTATAATGTATTCAATCCCACCAAACTAAAATAATATCCCAAGACTTTAGAACAAAGCAACATAGAACACAGAACATAGAACATAGAATGAAGTGCAGTGCATTGCTTCATTTAATTTGTAAGTTTGCATTTCTGTCCCTCCCACCACCAAAGACAATAGACACATTAAAAAAGGGGGGAAGAATCCACCGCCTGTTTCAGCATCCAAGGGATTTTTCCTCCCTGCCCTCCAGCAAGACCCCGTGAGAGCAGGAGGCTGGGAGCCTGCTCTGCGCATGATTCCTGGACCACTGCCGTTGCCTTGCCAACGCAAAGAGAGAACTCGGGGCTTACATCGGGCGTTTCAATGCAGTGACCCACTTACTGTCTGTCAACAAATTCACTGGGACAATAGTGAGTGTAACACATTACAGAGATTAAATCCCAGGGACTGAACTACAAAGATGTCTGGAAAAAAATCTTTGTCAGTTTGAAAAGCCAGAACACTATAAACAGAGTTAATGGTAATATGTTTTAATCCTCCCATGTATTTGTTTCTTTAAAGGAGAAATTTCTACCATGATAATCTGTATTCATTATTTGTGTATTTATTTTTTTAACTAGGTTCACAAAACTAAGTTAATATTGCCATAAGAGTAATGGGAACGAAATAGCTTTTGTGTATTGCATTCTTGGCTGGAGCTGAGCAGAATTAAGACCTGAAAACCTTCTTTCAAGCTATGAGAAGGCAATGGTTAATTTAGAATATATTTGTACAGATGGCTATCGTAGGAGCAAATCGTTACAAAAACCCCCACAGTGATTTCTGCAAGACAGTTAGATCATGGATGTATATTTAAACATTAACTATGTGCAGGCTAGTTACAGGTTTCCCATTCAGTTCTTCACTTTTACAAATATATTATTGCAGGCATATTCAAAATCTTCCCACTTCCTTCAATTCCCAGTTTCCTTCTGTTCTTTTCATTCTCTGCAAATAGATTATTCAAACATAAATAATTTGCTTAAAAGGGCTGGCAACCACCAAGAGAACTAAATAAACATAATGGCGTACTACCAAATGCAAAAAATGTATGTTTAATACATGTTTACCTACATTCTTCAGTTTCTTAGCAATATTACCCTGTCACTTTAAATGAAAGTCAGCATTTTTTTAAATGCATGTGTCACCAGTTACCAAATGGAATTATCTGAGGAACCATGCAGTGAGCAAAAAATAGCTGCAGCCTTCTGCAGTATCTGTAGAAAAGGCTCTTTTTTAATCCAATGAAGGTTTATTTATATGTTTACTCTTAATATTTTGTATATTTCTATTATGCCTGGGTATATGAACCCATATTGCCGCAATTGGATATTATCAAGATTCTTGATTTGAATTGTTTCTCCATCACCCACCCCCAGCAGAAATACCTTTCTAATTAACACCTAAGAGTGGGTATTGCTTCATATCCTGAAACTGATATTTCCAAACCTTTGAGGCTTGCAGACTCCCATAGTTTCTGTATGACATTTTTTTAAATATAATTTTCAGGAGGTGTGGGGGAAGGCAAATGTTCCTTATGCCTGCATGAGATTACTGATCCCAGACAGACTTAAAGGTGAAAACTTTATTCTAAAAAAGTCAGCATCAGTGTGTGGTAAAAATTGCAATTCTAGATTGTATATAATATCCCTGCAGTATTACCTAATAGTTTGGCTAGTTTGGAGATATGGGGAGCCACACACCACCCTTTTTCTTCCAGTCACTTTTCCCATGCACATTCTTTATATTCCACACTACTGATCACTCAGTCCTTCCTCTGGGCTCTTCCAGCTTTGTCTCTTTCCACAAAATTAAATCCCAAATTTCTCATCTCTTTAAAAGGCTTCCTAGGCCCATGTCACTATGCCATGCAAAAGGAACACAGGAGCTTTCCTTTCTATCTCCCAGGAGGGTTATCTTTATTTATAATCTTGTCTTATTCCATACACAGTCTAATTAATGTCTGCATTTGCTGTTAAAAATATCAGAATATTATAAACCCACATAAGTTAAATTCTTTAAGCAATACAAATTTTACCAAATCCTTAAACTTTCATTCTTCACAGATACTACATAACAGTAACAGAGATACACAGCTGTGTTGATTTTCTTGTTCCACTCCTTTCCCCTCTTCCTTACACTTGACTTCTCTTGTATGTAGTAACTTGCATTATTATGCCAATATTTTCCAATGTAAAACACTGTTTGTATTTACTAGTTTTCAAAATCAATTATTAAGGATGCTTTTGGCTATGCATGGTGTCCCTCCAGGCTGCAATCTCCTAAATTACAGCCAAAATATCTCACACTATTCCAAAGAGTGAAGTTAAAGGAAAATATATTAATTTTCCCTTGTGGGTGGGAAATACGACAAGCTTTTCTTTGAACAACTTTAAGATTTCTTTTAGGATTTACAGGAGGGACTTGAAAATGGCAATGAGACAGGCATACTCTCAGATATGTGCTCTTTGAAAAAAAGAACACATAAAAATTACTTCAGACTTGTTCCATGAAATTTGTGATACACACACATACACTCAGAGATTTGCTGTATCTGTAGAACAAATGCTGTCAGGGACAAAATCCAGGTCTGATGGGCCATAGCAGAGCTTCTCCTGTATCTCCGCAAACCAGGACATAGAAAGAATCATCCTGAGTTGACTGCATCCTATGGCACCCAATGGCACCCTTGTGAACAGGGAATATCTGCTGGTTTACCAAATGCTCTCCATGATTTCCAGTTCCTTGAAACTCTACAAGAATTCTTACAGTCCAGTCTGATGATCTTGGTTGCAGGACAATTTAACCTTCCAGTTCCCCTCTGCTCCCCATGCCAAGTAATCTGCTTTGCATCTACCAGTGACTAAAAGTACCTAGGTTTCTCCTCAGCACACCTTTAAATGAGAGTCATTGTGAGAGAATGATTTCAACATTCTTGCCTCTCTGGAAGTGAAGCTTTCCAAATGCTGTGTGGTGGTTTGACCAGGAAGAAGTGGGAATTCTGGGAAGCTGTGGTCAAACCAATGAAGGTTTTGAGTTTGAGACTGGCACCTGGTGTAGCCAGTGGGGTTTGGACACACCTCCGAGAATACACAGGGGTTAAAATCAGGGCTCTGGCCCTGGGAGGCTCTCTTGGGACGTCGAAGCGAAGAGGTCAGATCCCCCCCCGTCCAGCCGCTGCTGCTGGGCGGGGGAGGGGCAGCCACGTGGTAGGCCTTGGGCCTGGACAGAGATGGGAGGTGAGGAGGCCCTCGAGGATGGAAGGGTGGAAGATCCCAGGGAGTCAGCCCTCGGGCAGCCATCCCCCCTCCCCCCCCCAGGAGGGAGAGAGAGAGCCGGCGACACCGAATGTGATAGCAGCCGGCCCAGGAGGAGAAGGGGGGGGAAGAGTGCCCGGCCGGAGCGGCAGCGTGTGGGCAGCGTGTGTGGGAGTGCCGCAGCTCCGGGACAGAGACTGAAAGTTTTAACCCCTTTCTTTCATGATTGGGGCCTTGCAAAAAAATGCTAATCCTCCTCGAAGCTGAATAAGAAGGGAGATAAGAGATGAGATGAGACAAGGACCTGGCCCGAAGAACGTGGAGATGATTGAATGGGGAGAGATGATTTGGAGTGGCCTTTTGGCTGGACTTTTCTTGTGGCCATGGACTCAGTTGTTCCTGTGACACAGAGACTGCACTTAGGGGGAAGCAGTGGCTCAGAACCAGGAGGGTTCATCGTGAGGACCCCCCGGCCCCAGGGGGTTGGAAAAATATGGGGGGGACAGATGTCCCAAAGCAGAGACTGTGCCTTTTTGGAGTGAGACAAGGCATCCTTGAAAGACAACCCTAAAAGCAGCTCTGGTCCATGCGCAGTGGTGAGAGCACTGGGCATGGAAGGAAGATGTCACAAGCGGCAAAAGGACTTTTTTCCGGGCGGTGCCGAAGTGACAGGGAAGCACACGAGGTTTCAGTGTGTTTCCAGGGGAAGCCTATGGAACAAGAAGGACTCCTTTCCTCTTCATGAACTGAAGTTTGAGTATACTAAAGTGTGGTGCCAGGCTGGGCAGTTGGTGTTTTGGGAGAATGTATCGGATTGGGAAAGTCAGGTAGTGGGGAGGAGGAAAGTGGTTTTTGTAAGGTTTTCAATTTTTTTTCTTTTCCTTATAGTTTTTCCTATTTTTCTGTAGTTTAGATAATAAAGTGTTCTTTATGTTTAAGCTAAAGCCTGTTTTGCTTATTCCTGGTCACATCTCACAGCAGACACCAGGGTGAGGGCATTTTCATGGGGGGCACTGGCTCTGTGCCAGGCTCAAACCATGACATGCTGTCAATTCAAACTGAGAGAAAGTACTACTTCAGCTTTCTCTCCACTTTTCAAACCACATCTGCAAGGGAAAAATCAGACTCTACTGCATGCTGTTAGGTAGTCTTCCCTTCCACAAGTCTGGCCTTTCCTCCTAATTAGCAGCTTAGGGAAATCTCCCAGCAGATCTCAGTCCAGTGCCCCCCATCTCCATGAGAAACCACTGCAAAATGCATTTCCCAAAGCCAAAGACTGAGGGCAGCAAAAATGAGAGAATTCAGTCTTTTGTGCTAGAGGAATATTCTGTGATTCATTGCACATATTGCACTGAGCTTTTGGCAAGTATCACCAAAGAGCAGCCTTAGCAGTGGACTATGCTAAAGCTGCTGATCAAAGTAAAGCAATGTTTTTATATATATATATATATTTTAAATCAAAATTAATGTGCACACCCTATGCAGCACTGCAAGCTAGATGGTGAAACTAGATAGCTAAAGAACCATGACTGTGAGAATGATCAACTCCCTGCTCACCCTGAATTGGTGCAGGATCTGCTCCTCCAGCTGGATCCCTGCAAATCTAAGGAGTCTGATGGATTTCATTCCAGAATCCTGGCAGAGCTGGCTGATGTCTTCACAAAACCTCTCTGGATGATTTTGAGTAGTCTTGGGAATCCGTAAAGGTCCCAGCTGACTGAAAACTGGCAAACATTGTCCCAGTTTTCAAGAAGGGAGAGAAAGAAAACCCCACTAGAGGCCTGAAAGTCTCACTTCAGTGCCTGGTAAAGTTATGGAGAAGATTATTCTGGGAGATATTGAAAAACACCTGAAAGACAACACAGTCCTCAGTCACAGCCACCATGGCTTCATGAGAGGAAAGTCCTGTTTATCCAACCCTGTTTCTTTTTATGATGAGGTAACCCACCACTTGATGAAGGGAAGCCAACTGATGTGATCTTTTTGGATTTCAGTAAGGCTTTAGATACTGTCTCTCACCATACTCTTCTGGACAAAAAGTCCAGCGCACAGCTGGATAAACATATCTTGTGATTGGTGAGCAACTGGCTCACAGGCTGGGCACAAAGGGTTACAGCGGGTGAGGTGACATCAGACTGGGGACCTGTCACAAGTGGGGTTCTGCAGGACTCCATCCTCAGGCTGTGCTCTTCAACATCTTCAGAAATTATTTGGATGCAGAAGGGATACTAAGCAAGTTCACAGATTATAGGAAACTGGGAGGAGCTGCTGGCTGCCTTGAAGGCAGGAAGGCCCTGCAGAGAGGCCTTGCTAAAAGTAGAAGACTGGGCAATCTCCAGCCACAGGAATTTCAACAAGGGAAAGTACCTGGGATGAGGCAGCCCTGTATGTACAGTACAGACTGAGGAATGAGATACTGGAAAGCAGAGATGTAGAAAGAAACCAAGAAGTCTTGGTTGACAACAAGCTGAATCTGACTTATTGTGTGCCCTGGCAGCCAGGAGGGCTAACCATGTTGTGGGGTGCATCAGGCACAGCATCACCCATTGGGCACTGGGACAGGTTCCCCAGGGAAGTGGTCACAGCACCAAACCTGACAGAGTTCAAGAAACATTTGGTCAATGCTGTCAAGCACATGGTGTGGCTCTTGGGCTGTCCTGTGCAGGGCGAGGAGTTGGACTTGATGATCCTTGAGGGTCCCTTCCAACTCAGCTTCTTCTGTGATTCTGTGATACAGGCCTAAGAGTTTATGGGAATTCTGCAGGCAGGAGCAGGCACAGCATTTTCTGTCTGTTTTCTTCTGTTGCCTGGGGAATTGCTACAGTCCTTGAAGCTGCTTCTCTGGCTAAAGTCTCAGTGCCAACGCCGCCCCCGGCAGCTTTGCACAGATCCAACGTAACTGCTACAGAAACTCCTTCTAGCTGAAAAGTGATTTTGGTTTTCTTCCCTCAGCTTCTTGCTTCAAGTAGGAGGAGTAAAATATTGTCCAGGTATGATATCATATTCCTTAAACACAGAATAAAAGATGGAGACCCTCCTGTCCTAACAAGCTCCTCTATACATTAAACCCTTGAAACCTGTGTAGTTAGCTAATTTGCCAGCCATTGGCAATTCCAGCAGCTATCCACCCTCTCACTCCAAGTAAGACCACACAACCCTGTCTGTGGCCCATCAGATGTACTCCACTATCTAGCTCCTGCAAGTGCAGATCTTCACCTAACACTGTCTCTACCCACCTACTGCATTGTACTGCATTCTTAGACACAGAAACTCTAATTACACCTCCTTAGTAGCCCTGTTATCTGCTGTAGGAGCAAGGAAATTAATTGTTCAAATTAAAAGAACGGCTAAAGGACAGCTAGCTTTACTGTCATGAAATAGTTAAGTGCATAGGACTACATTAATTGTCATCAACTGTAAACGAGATCTGACTTCACAGGAGGCCTCCATGTGACACTTAAAACAAGTTTGGGGCCTTTTTTTTTGCCTTGTGTTTAGGTGTTCATGGGGTTTTTTATTTGTTTTCTTTTTTGTTTGTTTTTTTAACAGGTCTTCTGTTGTTTCACTTTTTTATTTTGGTTCCAGAGCTTTCAGAATGCATCTACTTCACATTTTTGAGATATCTCATTTTTTTATGACATTAAGATTGATATTTTCATTCAATTATTATCACTTAGTCCCTGGAGATTTTGAAAATCTAAGCAGATGTGGCACACAACTTCAGGCAACAGACACCTTATGTGCTGCATAGCTGCTCAAAATTCCTTCATGCTGAAAGTCCTCTTCATTCTCTTACTGTTCTTTCATTCTCCAGTGGTAATGAATATTGGTAATCATTCATTTCTTCCAGACCAGTTCACCCTCAGATCTACCTGGCTTTGCTGAACAGTGGGGCGTGAGAAAGCAGCAATTTCTTTCCATTTTCATCTTTCCTAATTTTCCTTGGTGAGGAATACCAACATACAACTATGCTCTACCCCTGCTGCCAGCACAGGAAACTTTATGGGGCTGTTTTGCTTCATGATCTGAATGATGGCCCAACGCTTGATGCACAGCAAAAGTAAAAATTCTAAAAAATGCCTTCTTTTTTCCCACAATATATTCTTAAAGGTCTGTTCATCATCATTTACAGGAATTTGTTTCACAGAACTGAGAAAACCAAACCATTTCTCAGAATCTTACATACTCTGCTCATCTAACAATCACTGTACAACTACAGTATAGTTATATTAAAATGATAAAATAGTTATTGTGTACTGGTACAACCTATTATGACTATAAGCCCCAGATTGCAGACCCAAATAACATTTATTTCCTAATCTTTTGGTACTACTTTACCTGTGTCTAAGTGGGACTCAGAAAAGCACTGTTTCATGACAAAACCAAACTACTATAAATTCACTTCCTTTTCCACCAGTATATCTCTCCCCCACAGATAGCAGTGTTTATTGTGGGCAAAAAGCTTTCTATATATTTATTCTGGTTTTGGCCAGGTCAGAGCTAGTTTCTTCGGCTGGCATGGGCTGTGTTTTGAGTTTGTGCTGAACACAGACAGGGCTGAAAATGGGGAGATGTTTTTGTTATTGCTGAGCAGGGCTTGCACAGAGCCAAGGCCTTTTCTGTTTTTCATCCTGCCATGCTGGGAAGGAAGAGGGGGGATGCATGGGAGGATGGGAGGGGACACAGCCAGGACAGGTGACCCAAACTGAGCACAGGGATATTCCAGACCATGTGGCATCATGCTCAGTATATAAAGTAGGGAAAATAAAGTAAGGGAGGGATGTTTGGAATTAGAATATTTGTCTTTCCAAGTCACAGCTATGCATGCTCTCCTGGAGATGGTTGAACACCTGCCTGTCCATGGGAAGTAGTGAATTAATTTATTGTTTTGTTTTCCTTGTGTACATGCCTTTTGCTTTCCCTATTAAACTGTCTTCATCTTAACCCATAAGTTCTCTGGTTTTTGGTTTCCCTGATCCCGCTGCTGGGGGAGTGAGTGAACAGCTGGGTGGGGCTTGGCTCCTGGATGGGTTAAAACACAACAGCACGTCACAATATAAAGAAAGCACTACACTTATTAATAGAAATTGAAAAGAAAACCCAAAATCAATCTTCAAACTTCTTAAAAAACTGCCATAAGATTAGATTAGATAGAATTATGAAGAGAAAAATCTCTTCTAAAATGTTTGAATTCATATATGCATTTTCATAGGTTAGTATCAAATTCATAAAAAAATAATGCAAATCCTTCTTTTGAATACTTCATGTTTGAAAAAAAAAGACTGGAAGCAATTGTAAATATGCTTCCATGGACTGACCTAGTATTATCATTAATCCTCTCTTGCAAGCTAACTGTACTACTACAATTTCTGACTGGATGTAGAAGATAAAGTTCCATCCACTATTTTCTCAACCTACATACTAGACAGTCAGAAAACTTTATATTCTACACTTCATCTGTTTGAATTGCAATAAGTCCTTTCTGCCTACTTTTATATATCTAGGGAAGCCTGTAATAGTTTGACATTGCTTTCAGTCATTCTAAATACAACATTTGTTGTCTGAGGGCAGAACTGCTCTTCAATGTTATTCAATGCATTAGTGGCAAACACTAGGTCCATCATGTGCTTTGACATTAAAACTAAAATACCAAAGGCTGAAGAATACTCATATTTATCACAGAAAAAAATAAAAAAGAAAGAAAATAAAGAAAATAAAATCAACCAACCTTTCAAATTCTTTGGAAGCGAGTAAATTAAAATAAAGATAGGGACCATGCATGCCAAAAGTGTTACCAGCATTGTCAGAGCCTCCACATAATCCATATGCTATTGATGAAATATATAATAAATGTAATTTTAAGGATAATTTTTTTATTGAAGCCAGTAAGGTCAGAAATTTGCTTTTGTAATGAAACTGCTGAGATTTTGTTCATATCACAAGATTTTTGGAGCTGCTTTTAAAGAGGACTTCAAACTTGCAATAAAGTGAGGTATACAGAAGACTGGTTATTTCTACAACTAATTTAATTATACATTTTTTTAACATACAGAAGTCTTAAAGAATGGGTTATAGACAAAATTTAAACAAGATAGCTTGAATAGCAGACATAAATCTTGCTATAACAGAGTAGAGTTCCCCACACTGCATTCATCCCACTAAGACAAATTAGATGGTGGTGCTTACAGTTTTGGGGAGAGACTGGATGTGACGTGGTGGGACCACATCACATGCATGTGCAGTAAGATGCTCAGAGGCTCTCTTTGCATGGGCTGTATACCAAACATATTCAAAAAAAGCAAACACATCTAAAAAACAGTATTTTGAGTATATTTCTGTTAAGAGTTAGGCCCGTTAATTTTCAGCCTGAAATTTTCTTCGTATTTGGGTATATACTTCATCATGTGCTGATAATACAAAGTCTGTATTTTTTGCTGCCAAAGACAGAACAAATTTTGTCATCATTTCAGTAGCTGAAAATGTTGCAATCACCTTTCTAAAGAAAAATAGCCATTCATCAGAAGAAAATGCCTTTCTTTTTTTAACAAACAAGCAAACACAGGCTAATTTGTCTCTGTTGAGTACCACTTCTGTAAAATGAGTTTAAAAAGGCACTAATGGTTAGTATGGATGTATCCATTCTGAACTTTCCATATCACATATTATTATCATTAAGAAATTCAGGTTTTTTGAAGGGAATGAAGTTAACAACTTTCTGAACTGTTCCTTCCTTTGGCATGCTGTACCGACATCCACCATATGTATATCACAGCACTCTGACTTACATTATGTCTCTGTTAAAAATCAAAGGTCTGTCACTCTTCATTTTAACAACACATATGCCATATGTATAATGAATGCAACTCCTTCAGTTTTGTTCATTTAAATAAAATGTTTGATTAAGAATTAAGGTGGGACAGGAAAGAATCTTCAATTACACTGCATTTCACCCTTACTAACAAAAAACATTGAATGCCTGCAATTTATTTATTTATTTACAAATTAGTAAGTATTCCCTAGCACACTTTATCTTGCTTTAATATCTAGATGACTCAACTGAGATTGCACTGTAGAATTGTAAATACTACCACCAATTAAAGTGATAAACAAATCAAAATCAGTGGAAGAAATGAAAGTTTATATATGTCCTATCTTGCTTTTCACAAACGAGAAATCAAGACACAGTGAATTACAGCAAGATTTTTCAGGGTTGCAAATAATTTTGTAGTAATTTCTGCAAATCAAACTGGAAAATGTAAATTATGCAAATAATCTGTTTCAGATATTTCATATCTCAATCCAGAATCTTAGATGATGTCCCAGTAATTTCACAAAACATTATCTCTAAAGGAGTAACTTATGAATTACTGGCTGAAAAGAGAGCTTACTTTTTAATCCAATAACATAACTTTTAATACTGTCACTATTTCATAACAATTTCATTCCTCAGAATTATCAAGAATGATGAAAAATTATCAAGAATGATGAAAAATATTGCTATGCCATATTTTCTTTTTGTAATTTTGTACTTTTGCTGAGAGTCATAAAATCATAGGATATCCAGAGCTGGAAGGATCCACAGGGACCATCAAAGTCCAACTTCTGCCCCCAAGAGTCACACCATGTACCAGAGAGCATTGTCCAAATGCTTTTTGAACTGTATCAAGCTTTGTGCTGTGGCCACTTCCCTGGGGAGCCTGTTCCAGTGCCCGACCACCCTCTGGGTGAAAAACCTTTTCCTAATATCCCCATAAAAAGAGAACTCATGTCTACTCATACCCATGGATGAGGCACACTGCTGAGACTACCTGGAGGTCTTTGATTTGATTTTTGAAGGTTTTTTCCATTATCCCCTTTGTTGAAAGGCAATTGTTGGTATTTTGTAAAGTTAGTACACTAAAGAGATTTCTTTGGCAACCAGTTTATTCAAGTAAGTGTTCTGCCTCGTGGAGCCAGGGACATGGAGTATATTCATTAAGAAATTTGTTTCATTTTCCCTAGAGGTTTGCTTTCACTCACATTAACATTTTCATGCTTCTGTTGCAGGAGTTTCATAACCCAGTTCCACAAACAGAAAACTATCATCTCAGTACTGCTTTCTTTAAATGTTAAAATAGATTAAGATGAGTTAGGAGATTTCACTGACATAAATCTAATCTTATTCATTTTGGCTTCATACTCCACCTCTCATTTACAAAAACTGAGACAGTCTCACAAGTATGTATTGAATACAAACCAGCCAACTTTTTGCTTTCAGTGTCCATTACCATTACAGTTGCAAGTATTCTGGCTAACTACCCATCTTATTAGCTCAAATAAAACAAAAAACTGAACAAATCCAATTTTTTTTCAGTGAGGCATACAGTTCAGTGATCTAATTTTTCCTATGTCCTTTCAAAAAAAGCTTTAAATACTTTTAATTGTGTGATTTTTGAAATTTGTTTTCTCTCAAATCCAATTAAAAAGCTCAAAAATAGCATGGGTATCACTGCTTACTTTACAATCATGAGGTGGTAATTAAAGGTGTAAGACAGCAACTGGGAGATTTTTCTAGAGTGTTTTTATATTAATAGGTACTAAAAGACTGTGTATTAAGTAAAAAAAGCATTAAAATATACAGCATTCCCAATCTTGATAAAATATTATGTCTTTGCGAACTGGACTTAGAATTTAGTGTTTTGATGGCCACAAACTATACAGCTAAACTAAATCAGTTGTGGTCTTTAGCACACTAACTGTACAAAAACGTGGCTGCAGTCAGGAATACAAATGTAAGATAAACTAAGGAGAAGGAAAATAAATAGCAAATAAGCATGCAGAATGATGTTCTGGGCTAAAGAAATTGAACTGATAAACCTTGAACCAACATCAGAAGGCCAGAGAATACTAGAGTACACCACAGGCTGTCTGGCCCACAGAATCCTTTATTCCTCTACAGAAGAGGGTGGGTTCCATTCATTTTTAAGCTGTGCAGCTCCCCAACATGGAGACATAGGAGCAAAATGGAGATAGCAAGCTGAAAGACAGTATTTCAGCAGATGATAGCTCAGAATAAATGAAAGCTTAGCTGGTAGCAACAAAATGAAAGAGGCCTGCACTACCCTGATACAAAGGAACCTAAGAAGCTCCATTTAAAGTCCTTTTCCTACATATTTGTTCTTAAATAGGAATAGTATCAAAATAGCAGAAACAATATTCTAAATCTTAAAGAAACTGTCCTCAGGCATTATGTTTTTCAGTGTGAAAAACCTCCAGAATAACCAAGTGCTGAGAGGTTTTCCTTAATAATATGGCTATTATTACTTTGAATATTCATACCTATTTTTGAACTTCCATGTACTGCTAATAAGCAGCATCTGCTGAATACATCTGTAGGCTGAGTAACTGAGATACAAAGCACTTATTAATTACACGACTGCCATTGAGGATGTAAAAAGACTTAACTGATACCATCTCTAAATACATACTAGAGAACCATCTCCATAAGATGCCTTAAAAAATTTCCAAAATGTCAGACCTTAGGGCAGGTGTTTGCCCTCTACATATATGTAAAATCCTAATTCTCCCTCTTTTGAATACCTTATATTTACAACAGCTTTGTTGGATTGTGCAAGAAAAACAGGACTGGACAACAGAAATTTTAATATTTTGTTCACTAAAGTAATAAAATTGTATACTGGCAGCAGTATTTGTCAAACATTATGTCATAGAGAAACCTAGTTTCAGTTTTAATGCAAACGATTGCCTATTATGAAATGAGAGCACACTGAATTAGTCATTTCCATTAAATCTATGAAGTAGAATTGCCTAGCAACCAAGAAAATTAATTCAGAGATTAAAATAAACACTGTGACACTGACAGAGCAACTGCTATTCTACCTCAATAACCATAAAGACACCAAGAAAAGAGGTGTTTTCTTAGTTCTTCTTAACAAAGGTAAAACAAACAATTTCATAAAATGAGTCATAATGGACAAAGAACAAAAATAGAGTCAAAGCAACTGCACACAGCAAATGCAAATAATTATGCTATTTTTACATAACATCATTGAAATTTTAAAAAATTGAAAGTTTTTCATATTCTGAAAAGGGTGAATGGATTGTTGTGGAAGTTTCTAACGTGTTTTCCCACTTACAAAGGAGAAATTTGTTTCATGTTATTAATTCTATGTAAATGTTCTATAATTTATGACTATGCTTACCTGAAAATATTCTGCATCTCTTCTACCCCCAGTCAAATTATTCCTAATCACACTTCAGTAGGAAAACTTTTAAATTATACAGTTTATCACACTGAGATGCTTAAGGAAAACAAATCAAAATGTTAACAGATTAAGGACAGTGAGGATGAGTGCAATAATTTAATAACTGCTACATATTGCTTGTTACATCTGGGCCATTGTGTAATTCATTGTCCCTGAAGGACCACAAAAAGCCTAGTAAAATTATCCCTTTAGAAATAAAACAACCACAATTCTGTAACAATATCGAAGTCTATCACCTTGTCAGGGTATTAGATTATTGGAATGATTGCAGATCAGGGATTCTGGAGTGTCAGTACTTTCACACCTCCAGTAGGAGACAGTCCGTCTTTCCAGCTTGCGATACAGAGTTAGTATGGAGTCAAAAAAAAAAAAAAAAAGATCAGGCGCGATTAAGGCAAGAATAACACAAAGGAGAAAAAATATATCCCAGACGATATGACAAGACAGCAACTGCAGCATCTACATCAAATCTAGTTGAGACTACATTGAAAGATAATAATAAAAATAAAAGAGTAAAATGAATAAATCAAGACAGACAAGCAGGAATAACTGTGTATTGGAAGGTAACTCCCCCGGCAGGGACATAGCTAGTCTGCTCTCAGGAAAGTGTATTTCAGCTCTTTGGTTGTGTATAATGTTCAAAAAACACACCCACCAACAGCTAGCTACAGGTTCTTTAAAGTCTTGAAATCCACATATTACAATCACTAAATCCAGTTCAGTGGCGTCCACACTGGATTTTAAAAGTTCATACTGTGAAGAATTATGTAACAAAGTAGATGTACTCGTCTAGAAGGGGATATGACATGTAACAAAGGAAGGATATCTGCTGGAAGTGCAGACAATACAGATGGCATAGACATGTAACGGATCAAAATGAAAAAATATTAACAGTAAAAGTCCCCATTAGATAAATGCAGCCATAAAGCAGATAAAAGAGCCCAAATGTCCTTAACAGGTTCCCCTGTGTCTTAAATATTTGATGAATGTACCAGATGGGGAGGGGGGAGAAAAATATCTTGTCTGAACCACAAGCATAAACACAGCTGACCTAAAAGACCTACCCACCACTAGATTATAATTACTCCAGTCTATTCACTGGTGAACAATGTTCATATATCTAGAATAATTTGGAGAAATTGCAAGATAACATCTTTGAGAAAAGGTAGCCTCCATATGCTGCCGAACAGCTGAAACTAATTTGAATTTTCTGGCCTTTGTGCCACATGTCATGGGTGTGGTTGAAGTACACATGTTTTACTGAATTCTTAAGATCATCACAGTGATAAGCGTCCTTTTTTATTAATTTTATCTATATTAATAAAGTGGTATCATAAAAATAGAAGATACACAAATTCTACATGTAGCTGAATATAGTACCTTTTTTCCCTTTAAAACGTTTAACAGCACAGTTCATATGGTAAAAATCTCAGGAAAAAATGCTTAGTGCTCAGACTAGACATTGTCATAGTCCAGAACCTTTTAATAAAAGAAAACCTTGTAAAAGATGTCCAGTTCAGAGGGATTTATTAAATCTTCTCCAGTCTACCCAAAAATACAGGCAAATAACCAACATGCTGGTCCAGACCTACATTCAAAGATCATCTATATTTTGTTACAAGAGGACAGCAAGAGGGAAAACACCAGTGTTAGTCTTGCACTAGAAGCAAGAATTTAATGAAAATAAACTCCCAGATAATCTTAGAAAGCAGACCATGTTGCAGAAAAAAAAGATAAAAAGAAGGTCACTAGTAGCCTGCCTTGGGAAAAATTCCATCTGCACAGCAAATGTGATGATCATCTTGGTTTAAGTATGTGAACAGGACACACAGCAAAGTTGTTCAATACCACTAGAAGGTCCAGTATACCCTGCCCACAAGTAAATCCAAATTCTACTAATTCAAAAGAAGACTACAAACAAAAACCTTTAAAAAAAGGATCTAAGAAGAATATGATTTTTTCAAAAACTGCTGACATCCTCAGGAGACCCAAAGCATATGAATCACTGTAATACCATGTGATAAAAACAAAAAAAACCCTTCAGCTGATAAAAAAACTCATTTCAACCTTTCTTCCAGTTTCCTCTCAAACCTTTTTAAACTGCATCATCATGTCTTCTCACAGATATCCTGCCAAAAACCTGACAGCAACATGCAAATTACTCCATGGCATTGTTAGGTCTTAATCTTAGATGCTCATGTGCTTCCTTTTTGCTTATATCGGTATAAACCCAATGGGATTACCCACAGTGCATGACATCAAAGATGTACATTTAGATGCACAGAATATTCTTAGTTGGAATGGACCCACAAGGATCATCAAGTTCAGTTCTTAAGTAAATGGCCCACACAGGGATTGAACCACAACCTCAGTGATTGTCTTCGCAAAATCAGAGCTTTGGTCATTGATTTTTCAGATTTCCAGATTTACTGATGTCTGCAATTTTTGGAAGCAATGAAGGGCCATATGTGCTCTTACAGCAAATCTTAGTATTTTCTACAACATTGGTAGGCAGTGTGGATAAAAGGGATCCTTAATGCTTTATCAGAACTATGAGTTTTCCAGCAAAATTAGGAAGCATATATAAGTAGCAAATATAAGGTAGCAAATTGAAGTCAAGACTAAATAGTCAACATGTTTTGTAACTCAAAGGAGTAGATGTCAAGCTGATTATGAACACCTGGAAAACAAGACACTCTTTTAATCTAGTTCAACCATCTAGTTAAGTAATATGGCAATAAGGCTCCTGACTACCATGAGGACTGCAAAGAGAACCTGCAGGTGTTTCCAAGGAACTGCAATCTGCTACTAAGAGGAAAGGTGGGGGAAATCATGGTTATGTTTATTTATAATGTCAAAAGTGTATGTTGGTCAGAAGCAGTGGTTAGTAAGTCAGTAAAAAATTAGAAGGCTGAGAAATTCTCTGAAGATAATTGTGCTGCTGTATTGAAATACCACAACAAATAGGAAAAGCATTTTATATATCTAATATACTCAGACTAATTCATAATAAAGTAAGTCACTGTATTTGTGTCAATCAGTCAGAAATGTAAATTTCTTTTCTATATGGGACTGGTTTATCAACAAATCATGAACAAAGGCAAACCATTTTAAGCAGGAAGCATTTCACACTAAAGCTACTCAGTTTAAAAATCAATAACACAATGTTCAATAATATAATTGAATACCTTCATGACCAGCACAGTGGCTAGTAGTCAATGGTCCCTTTCTCAAGGCAATTTCAGACATTTACTTTCATCCCCAGTTATGCATATGAGTTACTATTTACAATGACTTATCACCCGTTACCCCCATAAGCTCAAGTACATGTTCTTTATTGGTTATAATGTTTTTGAAAAACACTATCATTTAGAGTTTATAAGTTCTTTCATATACAGATTTCAAAATATTATTTTATTTTACTATCATGATCATTATCAGTAAAATTAAAAATTATTTCTGTGGTTAGTTAAGGTTTTCCACAATGGATTAATCCAGCAGATAGAGAGGCTGTATTTGGGCTCACTGCACCCAGTATCAGATACTGCATCCTCTCCTACTGCAGCTGCCTGGCCTGTTTAACACTACACTCAGGTAAGGCACGGAAGAATTTTTCTGGTCCAAGTGACAGCAGCACGTTCATCTCAGCCATTCCCCACCTCCTCCTTTGGAAAGGGAGCAAATCAAACAAACATCTCAGAGAACAGATCCCAACTCCAAGCTGTGTCGTGAACATGGTAAATAAATTATGCAGGAAAATGTGGCAGGAAATAAATTTTCATCACAGAGGTTGCAGAACAAGCAGACCAGCAAAGAGCAAGGAGTAGCTGAATATAGATCACTTAGTACATATAAACTAAAACACATTATGGTTTCTAAGTGGTAAAAGGCAAGGATTAATTTGCTGGACAGGTTAAGGTAATTTTACCTGCTCTATCACCGTTCACTAACAAGGAAAGCAATCCTCAACTGAATGACTTCGCTATTACTTAGATAACTCACAAATGCTCCCAAAGCATTCATGGTACTGGCAGTAACTTTTCCTGTTTCAGAGCTGAAAAATCTTTTGAAGGTTGTATGGTGTGAGATGAGTCATAAAATGGTAAAAGAGACTGGGAACAAACAATGTGGCAGATGGAAGCAGAACACAACAGGGTGTATGTAATAGCTTTCTTCAGGAGAGATGAGAGTCAGAGCTTTGTGCCATCCAAGCATAGGAATAAGTATTCAGTTTGGATGGGTTTCCTCATCTCACCCTGCAGTACCAACCAAAACCATGGCATCAGAACCTCAGGATCTACTCCTGCATAAAAATAAGCAAACCTAAATTCTTAGCTATGGTCAAAAGCTCCTCACTTGAGAACTGCAAAGATATACTCCAAGCTCTTCACATAGTTGTTTTCTAAATGCTTTTAAATAGATTCAAAGTTATGCCAGGTGCTTACAATGGCGTGTATCTTAATAGAGTAAGAGATGATTTGGTAGGAGAGCAGGGGGTGGGAGGCTTTGACAAACTACATAAAGTTAAAGTGATTCACCAGTAGCAGAGGGTGCCACTACACTGTGGAGCCTGCTACACTGGCTGCATCGCCTTGCTAAGCAAGGGGGTGCAATACCAGCTTCCTTCACCAGGGAAACTAGGCCAACAGGTCAATTGCGATAACTCTTTTCCGTGAATGTGAAGCGGTATACTTTCCTTTTCCAACTGACAGAATCTTTCCTATCTCTCATCACTTTAAGATCAAACTAGACTTACTCTCCCTTTGCCCTCACCTGTAGCCTTAAATAGCTAGAAACTGGCCCCAGTTACAATATTACCATAGTAATTTTATGGTATTATTAGTAGCCATGAACATAGTTGCTGTTTTACTTGTGGGGGAAAAATGTGCTTAAAATAATTGTTCACTATTTAAAAAAGATAATTCAAATGTATGCTTCTATTAGCTTATAAAAAACATAAATGTTCTTTCAACTCTAATATAATTTTCCACCATAGTTTAGTAGTGGACTTGTCAGTGCTAGGTTTATGGTTGGTTCGGATGACCTCAGAGGTCTGTTTTGCCATAAATGATCATATGATTCCCCTATTACCATATCAATTTCAGACTTGTGAAGGCCGCCAAAGGTATTTCAAATTCTACTGCTTATTCCTTTCTTCTTTCGTTCATATTTCCTCTCTTGAACCTCTATCAGCACAATCATCAATCATCTCTACTTTTTTCTCATTGTGCCTTCGTGCAGAGCAATCCCTGCCTAATCACTTAGCTATGCTACTATTCTCTTCCTTTAGATTCCTCCTTAATGTCCAATTTTGCCTGTATAAAATCATTCTTCTGCAACCTGAGAAGTAGGATGTGACCAGCTATGACTTAATTAATAAACATCCAGCACTTGTCATCTTCTATTACATGTTCCCAGAAGAGATTTTAAAATGCTGCAGAATTTAATTTCCATGTCTTCCAGGCATGGAAAAGTAAAAGCAAAAGAAAGAAAAGAAAGTGCTTTCACAGAAAAATGAAAAGCAGGACAACAATCAAAAAGAGATACTTTTTTTCTTTTTTCATTTTTTTTAAGATGAATTAAAAAAAAACGAACTGCACTCGGGGTACAGATAGGAAGATACTGACAAGTGAGGGGAAAAAATATTTTTGCCATAAGTTTATTTTAAAATTAGTAGTACCTTAGTACTCCAGTAGTACTTAGTAGATATTTGCAGTAGTACCTTTCTGCAAATCTCATACACCAAAACTGTAGCAAATGCATTTTTGTTGGGCTAGTTTTGTACCAGAACCTCAGCGAATGCACTGCTCAATTTAAAAATTGATACTAAATTTATTGTGATATTCCTTTGCTGAATAATTGTATTGTTATCACTACTGTGGAAAAAAAATTGAAACTTTCACTATGTGAACCAAATAAAAAAGTCCTCAGAAACTGCCCATGTGCAAATATAAGGTGCATTACAAATGTAAAAAGAAGAGTAATGCTTGCATTTAGTAGTTGCATTTCAGCAACTGTTATTTGGGAAAATGTTGTTCCAGATGGCTGAAGTATAAATTTTGGAAGGAGTACTGAACTCCTACACGATAACTAGTAAGAAGGAGATGAAAATTTTAGAGGGGGAAAAAAAGTAAAAGACAAAAATTAGCCTTCTTGGGACTAATGCATTGAAGCACAAGTGTTGCCATGGACAAGCTAAGAGAATACATAAGCCATTTTTTGTGTCAGTGGTGTTCCCCCATAAGACCCTAGAGCACATGTACACACTAGTTCCCAGTTTTGTTAATTCCTACTTGGTGTATATCTTTGACTATCACAATTTTGATGCTCTGAGTTTGATCCCTCTGCAGCTGAGAAAATGACAAGACTGATTCTTCATTCCTTGCACAGTGGAACTCAATCTCTCTAACTCCTCACTCCCACATGAGAAAGATTTGTGCCAACACATCAATGTGGGACTTGCTGCCTGTCTCAGAAATTGGCCATGTGATAAGATATTAGCAGGAATTTTGCATTTTAGTCACTTGAATTGGCTGAAAATTCTCCTGAAATAGAATTGCCAAACAGAATATTAACTGACAAAGTATTTCATCTAAGAACAATATTCACCTTTGCCTTTTTTACATTCTGTTTTTAATGGCTCTTAGGTGCCTATATTCTTCATGGATTTTATAAAATCATTCACAGTGTTTAAAACATGAGGCAAAACAGCCCAAAAACATGGTTGGTTTTTTTATCATTTTCTACTCAGTCCTCCATATAAAACCACTAGGAGGAAACAGCATACTCTCACCTGTGTATCTGGAGAGAAAAAATAGGTAAAAACGATTTTGTCAAGAAAGCAACATTATGGTTATGTGAGGCCAGTACCATTTCCTCCATTCTTCCGTGTTGAATTTTAGTGCAGTGGCAGGCTACTTAAAACAGGTTACAAAGTCACATTGCCAAATTGTTTCAGGTGCTGATCAGAAATTAATGCACAGTCACAATCTAAAATGAAAATAATTTGTATTTTAAGTATAACAATCTCTCAATTCTTCTCCATAAGGAACCTAACCACTCAGCTGAATCAAATTTAATTTTGCTGTCTCTACAGTATTGTTCTTCATATTTCCTATTTTTAGAGTAATTGGAAACCCAGAATAGCCCTTTTTCCCCAAAGGTGAGCCTTTACTTTCACAAACTGTCAAAAAAGCTCCTTATAAATTCATATTGCTATTTTGATGTGGTATTTTTTCACTAATTATTGTAAATCAATAATTTAAAATACATTCAACACTTTTTTCCTATGCATTTACATCTCCTATGAAAAATCTTTTTAATATAGTTTATTTATGAAATTGACATCCAAGTGTCAAAATAACCATGAAGACTTAAATTTTCACACATTGAATTGAGGATTCAATCTGCCTTGGGGCAGTTGGAATGTTTTTTGCCCTGAAAGAGTGTATAAAAAATTATAATTAAGTCCTATTACTGCTGGATTTTCATGCCTAGGACAAGTATAATGTTAAGCCTGTAAGAAATACAAAGTTTTCTGCTATTAACAGAGACATTCAATGTTAAAGATTAAGTAAGCAAGCAAGACTAAATTTATTTACATCATTATCTTAGAATAAAAGCTTAATGTATTGAATAATAACATATTCAAATTACAGCTCCACGAGTCAGGGCTCCTTATGTAAGAATATTAAGTAAGGTAGCCTGGAGTTAGTACATAAAGGAGAATAGCTCTTAATAGAACAATTAACTTCAAATTCGTATTGACTGTTATTCCATTTTTCCTTAATAAACCATATTGATTGACTACTAAGGAATACTAAGCAGGAAATACAGTGAGATAGTTTGTCAAGATGCTAAAATTTATTTCCATATTTAGCATTGATTACAAAGGAAATTTATTTACTCTGTTAGTGACTTTGTAACTGTTAAGTGAGCATTTCATCTGACTTTCTTATTATAACATACATACCTTTAAGGACAGGAAACAATAAACATGATGATAGTTAAGACCTTCCACTCTAAAGCAACTTGCAAAAATCCAATTGGAACACAAGCTTGGGGACTAAGCCTACTAAGTTGAAAAGATATTCCCAAAGTAAATAGAGATTGACCTCTGCTCACCATGTTTTCTTTAAGAAGCAAGCACTACAAATCCAGATTTGTATGGAAAATATCAGCCCACAAATGTCTGCTCCTTGCTACTCATAAGGCCAAATTTAAACACTATTTCCAAGTTCCTTTTGAATGTTAACAACACAAAAAGGATCTAACTGAAGATACAAGCATGACTGTCACTCAGTGTGGCATTTACACCAAAGAACAAAAAATAACTCCTCTGCTTTATTTACAAGTATTGTCACCAAACAAAATCAAACTGCAAAATACTGGGATTTCCTCACTCTTATTTTAACCAACTTTGCAACAATATTCAAAAGAGAAGGAAAATAATTCTCTCTTAGAGGTAAATATGAAGATTTAGAAGACTAACTTAGAAAGGATGTCAGCTGTGTTTGGACTGTTTGGCTGTTGGTATTTCTTAATATGAAATAAAACACATAATTTTCATTCATAATTTTAATTTCATTTCACTTCTCTGTACTATCCTACTAAGTCAGTCTGCCATTTTCCAAAAAGTACTGAAGTAAGAGGAAACAATTTACCCTCTCATGGCTGAAGAAGTAGAGGCTGTGTGTACATTTTACTGATAGCATCCTAGTCTCCTTATGATTTTCTTCCAACACTCTGCTTAAAGCTCTCCTTTACTGGTATGCTGTGACAACAAATGCAAAAACTCTGAAAATAGGCTGCAGATCCACTTATATTGCTAATGCAGGCCAAACATTATTTTCTGGCATTTAATCATTTGTAGTCACAATAATACTACTTTTTTTTCTTTTTTTTTTTTTTGTTTTCCTACTGGTGAAATCTTAACTGCATCAGCTACACTACAGCCAAGAGAGCTTAAGTAAAATTAGGCTCTTCCTCCTGTTTGCTGCTCTATAAACACATGATGCTCCATTCATTCCCAAGAGTTTATTTTACATAGGAATTCAAACTGCAAAATGAAGTTATGATTGAATCATTAAAAAAGTAAAATTCACCTTCCATTTAGTGCAAATGGTATGGTTTACTGTGCTCCAGAACATCTCTCTTTTTTTCGAAACAGATTGTGATGAGAATAATCTTTCACTCCCCTGTATCAAGTTCCTTACAGTGCAAAAAATTACCGTGCCTGCCCTCTGAAAAGTTCTTTATTGGGATGAATAACTGGGGCTGGGGACACCATTGCAGTCTTAGTGCTATCTCAGAGAGAAGACCTGAAATGCAGGGACTGGAAATATACCTTTTTCCACATCATAAAGCTATCAGTTTGACATCATTGTCTTTCAAACACTAGCAGCTGAGACCTACCACTGCCACATGCAATTTATGCATGAGGTTTTCAAAATTAGCGTGCATCCCTGAAGACATCAGTGAAATTTCCGCCTTATAGTGGACCTGATATTTTTTGAAAAATAAACCCAGTTTAGTCACTCTGGGTTTTCCAGACAGTAAATCTGCAGTTAAATGTCTTAGTATTTTTGAGGTCTAGGATGTAGCATAATGTCAGTTTTACAGAAATTGTGAACAAGTTGGTATATCTGAGATGTTATGACTTTTTACCTTCTAGAATATATTTTAGTGTTAATTTACTTCGTATTTGAGATGTACTTCCTACACACTTTCAGTTCTTGGACAGCTAGCAATACTCGCCGAGCAAATACCTTTGAAACCTCCTCCCCAAACTTCACTGAGTTCCCAGCAAAGGGGAAAAAAATAGGGTGGAGGAGGCACAACAAGTCTTCCAGAATTTTAAAACGGGAATTTTATGAATAGAAATTATTCTTGGTTTCAATTTTTACAGCCTTATATTTGAAAACTTCTGGGCAACAGCCTTATCTCATTTAACCATATTAAAGGTAGTGATGCCAGTATGAAAAAACATTTTCTGCAGCCAATAGAAAGAAAATGGGGAGGGGAGAAGATGAACCTTATTTTGAAGTTTTTCTAATAATTCATTACTTTCAGAAAAAAAAAAGGAATGTATTTCCCTGCTTTTAATTTTCCAAGATACAGGCATAAAGAAATCATAGGTACTAAATATTAGCACGCTGAGAGACTGTGGTAAAAGGGCATTATTTGGAGCCACTGTGTTAAGAATTATGTTTGCACTTAATAATATCTTAATTGGTAAAATTATCGGAAATAAAGGCTTCCAAATCTGCTAGAGCTATCTTGGTCGTATTTATGAAACGCATCAATATGAAGTTATTCACTTCCATCATGGCTGCTAGCAAGACGTAATGCTGTTCAGTGGGAGGTTCAAAGCATCTGCTGTGAAAAGCACAGGAGCTGATAAGCAGTGACAATTTATACTCCCATTGATTTTGTATAAATCAGAAAAGAGAAAGAAAGAAACATTTTCATTCGAGATGGCAGAAGGATGAAAAATAGAATATATGAATTACCATATATCTGAAACACTACAATTAGCAAAATTGATCTGGATGACCTGGAACTATCCTGTGGATATCAATTAAACACACAGCAGATAGATAGATCACACTACATGAAAGCAAAAAGACCCTAGACACTATGAAAGAGAACTATCATGTCATACTAGTACCAGTCAATATTTTTCAAGTGCAAAATGCAAAACTTAAGGAGATCCAGGACTTCATAATTATCCCTATACTTCCCTATCATACAGTCAAGAACCTCCAAAAATTCAAAACTGAAAATATTTTTTTTAATTTTCCTCCTGAATTGCAAATTTTCTTGAAATTTTAAATATATTCTAAAAGTTGTCATAACCCAATAGGGGAACACAACATCTTGAAATGACAAGTTCACAGGTGTGGTGACAGAAACTAAGCAGCATCCCCTTTCACACCAATAAGGAAAAATACATATGATATGTGAGCTTTTAACATTCTTGTGCCACTGTCTGTGACAACAGCTGGGTACCACTAAAGGGGAAAAAGGCTGAACACATGGCATTTTAAATGGGGGTGGGGGGTAAGTAGTGTTAGCTGTTGTAATCACACTATTAATCACACCATTTTGAGTGGCTATTGGTCATTCAACTGCTTGTCATATGAACAATGAGGACACACTTTATCAATAACAAATTCTTTCAATATAAAAAAAATTCAATTTTTTCTGTGTGTTTTCTTTTTCCCCTGTGTTTTTTTTTCCCCCTCCCTAATAAGAATTTAGGGATTTTGAATTTCACACTGTTTCTTCAGGCAACATCATTTGGTAGCAATGACGTATTTTGATTTCTTGGTCACACAGTTCAATTTACTAGTTTTAAGAGGCAAAAAAATGCATTTCAGAAATTTTTTAAAAAGCGTATGTTCTATTTCTAAGTGTAAAGTACCCTAGAAAATTTGAATCATAGAGTAAAAGTATTGATTTTTACCTTCAGGAAAAAAACACACCAAAACAAAACAGAAAAACTGACCTGTCCTGTACTTTTCTATTCTAGCTTTCATTTGATACAAATGATAAAATTCAACTGAAGAAACTGCTGTAATCAAGTACTAATGTACTTATTTATAAAAATAAGTGTGTATACACATGGAGCACATATATTCTCTTTTAATGTTGTCATGACTATATACTGTGCATCTAGATCAAGACCATAAACAATTCAAAGCTGCATTCTGTCTAAATGGGTCACTTATAATGAGAAAGCATGACATTTACATGTAAGAAGCAGATTGATCAGGGAGCAGAAAAACAGAATATGGCATCAGTGGAGAAAAATATGCCTTTACAGGCAATTTATGCTAAATTATATGGCAACTTCCTATATCCTCCTCAAAGAATAGAAGTGAATTAAAAAAATGTAAAATGAAAGGAATAAAAATTTAACACAGCAAATATTCAGTAGGATTACCCTTTGTGCTTGCAGTACAGAAAAATGAAAAAAGCCTTGGTTCCTCTCAGTACTGTTATGTCTCTTGTACAGAATAACACTTAAGTGAAAAGACTGAAAACACTGTGTCTCCCACAGATCCACACATTAATTAATTGTCCACAATCACTTTAAATTGGAATTTTAAGTGCTAACATATCCCATAACATTCAGTTGTCTTCATTCAGAAGCCGTGGAACAGAAATGCTCTGAACATGCTGTGTACATCTTGCTAAAGCAATTTCAGCTGCAGCCTGCAAAATTAATTTCTGCAAATCTATGCCATGCAAATATTGGAACGATAGCAAGTCTGTTGCAACACATTACAAAACCAAAGTGGCAAAAAGGCAGAGGGAAATTTCAGTACTGCCTAATACATACAAAATATACCCCAGGTCTTTGTTCAGACTGGATTCTCATTCAAGGTGTAAATACTGGTTACATTGTTAGATATCCAACTACAACTAGCTCCAAATATTGTGTGAGTAGCTCTCTCATAGTTCACACTAGACTCCCTTGACCCAGCTAGACAAGCGTGAAAACGTGAAATAAATGAACATTAACAAAGACTAGTCTGGAAAGCAGGCTGCATTAAATGCTCGCAACATTATTCGTATAGATGCAAAATTTGCTAAATTCTTTTTATACTAGATATCAGCTGGCAGTCTCTCTTTTAATGTTATGTGCTACTGCAGAGAAAAAAATGAAGTAAATAATATGAAAATAATATGTCTTTCCCCATCTGCCACATACAGATATTCCCCAACCTTACAGCACGCTGCTAAGGCAAATAAAGAACAGCAAAATAATTATCTCCATGCAAAGAAAAAGCAATTTTAACACAATACCTTTCTGTGTTTGTCCCTCTTCCATATTCTCTTCCATGGCTACCTTTCTTCACTAGAAACAGCTACAGAGAATTAATCAAAAGCTTCAGTCAGATGTAGGAAAAAGTGTGGATTTTTTTTTCCCTGGGAAGCTCCAACGGCAGAGGCTTAGGCAAGTCCTCAGAGCTTAGCTAAGGCTCCCTCACTCTCCTTGTTTGCTTGGAGACAGGCTGTCAAGTGTAATTTCATTCAAATTACTCTTCCGTGAAGATTATCAATTTTTCTTCTCAAAGCTGCCCATTGTGTACCACTGTAAGCAGGTATTCAAATGAACAGCCTGTGAATTTTGGGGGGAAATTTGGTCTGAGCCCTTATAGCAATGACACCGATTCATAAGCCTCACTTTGCATATAAAATGGAGTAAAGAAATCGAGGTTTGTATTGAAATCTGTGTTTAAATTGGAAACAGGCTGTACTGAAAACAGATGGAGGAGTGTCCTCCTAAGGGAAAGCAGACCACCAACCCATAATTCCCCCTATTTGCTACTGAAGTGGGAAAGCCCAAATGCCTGTGGGTTCTTTATGCTGTATTACTTGTCTTTCTCTCTCTCTCTCTCTCTCTCTCCCCCCGCCTCTCCCCCTCCTCCTGTATCAGCACATTTAAGAATAATATGACTCTTCATTTCTCTTCTTCTCATATATCTGTATCATCAGGAACTAACCACAAATACACACTATTGCCCTAACAGTATTCTAAAAAATATCTTTATAGCAATACAATTTTGCATGCATGTATATGTGTTTACACACACGGGCACAATTCAACACAAGACAATAATCACTGCAAATTTTATGTACTGTACACATCCTCATTGTCACACTAAACAGGAATTTAGAGGCAGTTCAGAGGTTTAAAGCAGTTCTTGCATCAATTCTTTATCTGATTCCTCATATCTCAAATTAGCTTTCTTCAAAGCTCTTTTAAAATAACCGGATCTTAAAATGGTGAAGCACCACATGTGGATATGTACACAAGGAAGCACATACAGACACATACACTTCTAGGAGTTTGCTCAGGGAAAACATAGGTTAAATACACTGTGAGGGCACCTACTAATTTGGGGAGCTCTGCAGTCTGATTTGGAATGCAAATTGGACTCTGCAGTCTAGCAATAAATTAGCATTTTTGTACCTTTGTCTACAGAGTGATATCTCATCATTTTAAGACTTCCATTATTTCACCAAAAGTGCAAACTGAACACAATTCCAATTTTTCTTTGCAGGTTTAACTTCTCATCCTTCTAAGGGAAGTGACTAAAACTTAAACAAAAATAAATAGTACTATGGCTGAAAACTCCTATTAACATATGATAAATAGCCCATCCATTTACATTATGCTATCTAAATACATTGGCTTAGTTCTGCCTTCTGAGCCACAAAAAAAAAAAAAAGTTGTTTACTTTGCCTGGTTGGGTTTTGTTTGGGATTTTGTTTAGGGAGGGGCTTGGGGGGGGAGTTATTGTTGGGGTTTTTGTTGTTTTTTACCCTGTCTGCATATAAATCTGTAAAAAAACTGTTTGCATCAGAATGATTATCATGTATGAAGTTAAATGCATATATATAATTAACCGAATCATTATTTGAAAGTCAACACATTTTCTATCTTTTTTTTTCCCCTTTTAATTCATGTTTCTAGGGCTCTGTTTTTTGGAATAACTGAAAAAAAACTTATCAGTTGTTTTACTTCTCAGATCTAATTGGTCATTTAAAAATCATTGAGAAGAGCTATACATATAGAAGTGCTCCAAGCACCATAGGATGTAAGCGGCTCTCATCTTTTCAGGAATTATTCTTTTAGACAGGTTTTTAGGAGAGACATATTTCCTTTAAAACAGATCTCCTGTGTAAGTCTCCTCTGCTATTCTTTCTCTTCAAAACCTTTTCTTAGATAAGCATTAACAAATCTTCATATTTGAAAGACAGTCTGGCAAAGATTTTACCTAGGCTGGCAAATTGCTTCCAAGTTGCATTTCTGAATAGCACCAAATATTTGAGATGACCAACATCCTCAACAGGGATGTTTGCAACAATGGAATATATAGGTCACTGATGAAACCAAATTACTTTGTTCCTGGAAACAAACATACAAACTTTTTTCAAATATTACAGGAAACAAAAAGAATAAAGGTTGGAAAGAGGTAACTGGGAGAAGATACAATAAAGATGGCACAATCTTGAGTGACATAAAAGGGTCAGGAAGAAACAACTTGCTCAACAAAGGGACAGGACTGCAAAGAAAGTAGGCCCAGAAGTAAACAAAGGCATATTATACAACATGTATTTAAGTTGTGGAAACTTGTTGTAGCAGGCTCTTGTAGAGGGCAAAACGAACCCAACAAAATAACAAGGAGAATCTGAATCGCAAGGATTCATGGATATGAAATCAGTGAGCTGCAAATTACTAGGGAGTAGAGGAATATTTTGTTGAAAAAGTTTTAGCCATTTCTTATACTACTTCCAAGGCAGAATGCTTTTGGCACAAATATATGAGATTTTGAGCTGAATGAATCCTTGATCTTACTTCCCATTATGGTCATTTTCACATCAGGTTTACACACACCTTATTTTTAATTACAGGATTTTTAACTTCCCAAAAAGACTACTACAACCACATGCCAAAGGTTAAGATGAAATCACTTTAATTGATGAAACAAAGTGTGACATTGACAAAAAATGGCTTGAAGTTTTATTCTCACCCCTACAACACTCTATTTCTCATTGTAAATACTATTGTTAATGAAGATGCTGACAGATCCTCCTGTTAAACAGCAGCTCCTCCAAGCTATATAAGTGCCAAAGCTCCCTCTCAGAGAACTCTGCTTAGTTTCAGGTGCTGTTAACTGGTCAACCACACAGCTTGTGTGAGAGTGAGCAACAGAGAGAATGTGAAAGAGATTTCATGTAAGCTTCTTTCATATTTAACTGCACTTTATTAACAAAGGTTGAAACATAAATCTGTCTCCTGAATGTTTCTTTAGACTGCTCCAAGGACCTTTCAAGATTAAATTATGAATAGATGTTAATCCTAAAGCCAAAGAACAGAAAAGCTCTGCAAGTCTTACACAGAATAACAAACCAAAGCAGAAAATGCCAACTGT
Source organism: Zonotrichia leucophrys gambelii (assembly GCF_028769735.1). NCBI lineage: Eukaryota > Metazoa > Chordata > Aves > Passeriformes > Passerellidae > Zonotrichia > Zonotrichia leucophrys. The sequence continues at coordinate 16,887,864 of NC_088173.1, read as the reverse complement.
ATGTGACTTTCTAAGCAGCAACCACAGAGGCTTTCTTTCTTCAGTATACTGGGAAACATATTTACCACCAGTGATAAGCTACTTTAAAAGTGTACAGAGAAACTACACAAGCTTCTGTTTCTGGAAACACTTCTAGCACAGAAAAGAGCTATGTTAGCGGAAACTACATTTGACTGCCTAAAATTCCCTTTTAATGTGAAATGAGATTATTGGTGCAAGTGATCATTGGACAACCATGCCAATTGTAAATGGCAAGGCAAGACAGAATATCCAACTGTATAATGAGACTAAATAAACAGTTAATCAAGGGAATAATTGGAAGCTGATGACATTAAGGGATCCCCTGGTGTCCATTATGATATTATAAAATGTAGCTGAGCACTTACAGCTTTAAACAGCATGACAAACACCTGACTTTTACTCCCAGTTTTGTATGGCCTTCAAATCAGTTTACCAATCCATCCTTCAGTCCTATTGATTTTCAACGACATAATAATGATAATGTTGTGGTGCAGTGATGTCTTGATCATGACAACATAATAAACTTGATTATGAATACATAATTTAAAAGCACAAAATTATTTATGTTGCTCATACTACTACCTCAATAACCAAGCAAGAAAAATCAAAAGCCAGCTCAGATTACTTCAGCTATTTTGCCTCTGACTGTAGGAGGAAGTTGTGATGGATATGGGGAGTGAAGCAATACGTGTTCTTTGTGCTTCAAGGGAATTCAATTTGGACTAAAGCCAGTCAGGTCCCACAGACAGACTGCCCTTCATCAGTTGGAGAGGTGTACAGCTCACTCCTGGAAAGCATGCTCTGGTTTCATTACATGAAAAAGTATAATGCATATATAAAAACATTTATGAAAACATAAAAACAATTTATGTTCTTAGAGAATATTCTATGATGCAAAAAATAGAGTAGGAGAGGAAAAGTATGACATTCATTTTAAAAGTTCACTCCTAAATTCACCTAAACACTAATGTAGATGCGCAGGTAGTAATTATTTTACATAAATTACGCAGTAGATTTAGAAACCTGGAAAACACACACAGAAGAATTAAAACTGGTGCTCCAATTTTCTATTTAGACTGCTCCACAATTTATATTTTATATTCAAAATAGAAATCTAACTGTAAAATAATGGTACGTCATGTTTTGTCTTTGGAATATCCCAACAGAATGGTGTTGAAGGAAGCATTGGGAAGCTTTAAGACTTCCAAAATGTCTCTAAATGTCTGCTCTGGGATATATATTTCATATCTACAACTTCATGAGATACTTACAGAATAATAAAACAAGAGCACATGGCCCTGGGTTTAACTCATATAAGACACTTACACAAGTGTCCAGGGAAAGGAGAACTGCCTAATGACATGAAAATTATCAGAATTAGTGGGGAAATGGAATGTTAAGAGAGGAAGGAAGAAAGTAGAAGGCAAAATGTAATGTTGGCAGAATATTGTTGCTTACTCCATTGATGGGATTTGTATAGTTCCACTGATTCCCAATAATTTTTTTTTTCTGAGGAAATAACATTCATCTAGAGGAACAAACTACCAGTTTAAAACTGGCAGCTATTAAAAGATGTCAGGGTGGTCATACAGACTAAAGAAATTTCAGTACAGGGATTCACCTGATAGAAATAAGTCTCTTACTATTTTTTTGTGCTCAAGTCTGGATGTTATATTTGACATAAAAATAATGGACATCCTTTCCTTGATGATCTTAATTTATTCTCATTTCTTTCTGCATTCCTCTAAATTCTAACACATCTAGAAACAGAAATTTTATTGAAGAGGAGAGTGAGAAGACAACCTCCTTGTATATATTCTCATTATGTTTCATACTAGTAAACACTAACATCATTATCATATTCAGAAAATTAACCTCTTTGTGAAAATCTCATCTGGTTAAAAAATTTCCTTCATTGAGAAGATCTTTCACCACTGCATATGATATGCAGACTTAAAACACAAGAGATAAGAAGTAACCTGCTCATATCGGTATTCAAATATATATTTCATATACGCTATATCGATCAAGAGGAGAAGGATAATAAAAATGATTAACAGTACTTCTGATTCAGAATACCAATCCTAATATACTTCCAGACTATTATCTGGAGCTACTGTAAGTATCATCTGTAATTTAAAACCTTCAGTCTGACTGGATACGTTTCATGATTCTTACTGGTTTTACTTTTGAAAGCAAGTAAAATTTTCCACAGCAAAATCAGTTAACATAGTCAATATAATTCCTTTAAAATTCTGAAGAACTTCAATCATGTTGATACCTAAGACTAAGAAAATTACGTCTTTTATATCTTAGGATCAAAATTAGTTGTCCATATTCCCAAAGGAATATGTTACTCATTTGCTAAGGTTTAAGTCTGAAAAGATGCTCCTGGTTGTCAGATGGATGAAGAACAATGAACTGAACAGGAATGCCAGTATAATTGAGGGAGATGCCCAATAATGCATTTCTACATACAGATTTCTAAATGTCATGGCTAGATTCTTCACATGGATACTCTAGACCTTAACAGTAAGACCATAAGTATATTTAAAGCCCAACAACTGATAGCTGTTCACATCCCCTTTCAAAACTGGACACCATGACATAAGCACAGTGTTGATCATCCAACAGAGCCTTCTTCACCCCAGAGAGGGCTATAGGAAGTGGATATACTAATAAATACTCAACCAGATGTATATTAGATCAAGTGATAAAAAAAGAACATTTCACAGGGTAGCATACTCAACACATACAGTTCTAGCTTTTATCAGGGGACTGGGACTGCACTATTTTCAGAGGTCTTCTCCAAAGCAAATCACTGTGATTGTATTCTAAGATTTCCTACTGATATAACTATCACTGAAATATTCCATATAGGTTTTGGTGCCATCAATGTGAAGTTGCTGCTGAAAACTGGAAGTACTTAAAAACTGGCCACAGGCAGGCCTTCAATTTAAAAATGTACAGTGTTAGTATGGTAAATCTAAGAATGAAGGTAAGGGACACCTACATTACACCAGAATATCTACAAGAAAACAGATCTAATGGAAAGTTGTTAAAGTTAAGTCTATCTTAGTGGAATTTGAAACTAGACATTGGAGAACAGAAATTATATTCAAATTATTTCTTCCAAACACTAGAGAAATTAGCCAAGATTGGATTCTTTGACACACACACAAAACTAAAAATTAATCTGTATTTTCTTAGCTTAATTAATTTTTAAAATTTATTTATAAAAATAATCTTTAAAATAACTTTAATTGAATTAGGTCATAGGATTTCTCTGATAAATACTTGCACTGTGTGAGCGTTTGGACTAAATGACCACATTAGACCCTTCTGAGTTTTAATCACATAATTATTTAAAGCTGTAATCAACTTTGATGAGACATTTCACACCTTAATGTGCTCTGAGATTCCCTTGACTTTTGTGGTCTTTGTACATCAAAGCGCTCATTCAAATATCTTCTCAGTTTTGGGGTCTGATGAATGGAAGAATTATTTGCAGCCAAATCCTCTTTTCCCGTCCAAGCAGTCTTATGGAGCCAAAAAACTGTGATTAAAAACATGATCCATCCAACATGCAACAACAGTACGTGTATTTCCCTGTGTACCTCTGTTCCACTGGAGGTTATTGGTCTATTAAAGCATTCAAGTTTCTCTTTGGCTCCATAGAGTTTCTGCCTTGTCTTCAAAGTCTGAGGCATGTTTGGAAGCACCTTCTGATGATTTCAAAAGGTGGTACATGGTATAGTTCCTCATTTTGACAAGGGCTCCTAAGTTGCTAACTAAGAAGGCAGCTGGGCACAGAAAAATACACAACACACATGTAACATACAATAACTGTAACAAGAAAAAATTAATATAACAGTATAGAAATGAAGTAAGAGAGGGACTAAAGATAAAAATGCACAGACAAGAATGTTTCAAAACAGTTCTCACTATCAGTCATATCTTCCTCCTATTTAATAGAAAGAAAGAGCTTGACCATTCCTGTTGGGAAACACAAGTGTCACAGCGGATTACTGAATTCATGATCCCTCACTTCTCTCACAGTTCACCATGTGCTAGTGTAAGGGACTAAATTCAAAGTATCATTAAAACATAATTATGTTTAAACCTTACCTCAAGGTTCACTATTTTGTTACCCAAGTCCTGCCTCCAAGGTGCAGATGAAGGAGTTGATATGCGGTTCATGAAGGGCATGTCTATAATTCATCCACTTCTGCTTTTCACTTCAGATTCTACAGTTTCTCCACAAAATCACAACACAGAACAAATTGCCAAGTTCCTGCATGTGTACAGCACACAAAATACAGAATAATAACCCATTCAACTGTCCTACTGTAATACCCAAGCTGATTAATTCAAAATTATCTCTTCATTATTCTAGTTTAGGCATTGGCTTTGTTCATTATTTGACACAAAACAATCCTTGCAATTAAGGCTTTTAGACAACACGAGACATAGGATCAGAATATCTTTCGTTGGAAAGGACCCAAAAGGATCATCAAGTCCATCTCCTGTCCCTGTACACAATAGCCCCAAGACATACACCATGTGTCTGAGAGTATTGTTCAAATGCCTCTTGAAGTCTGTCAGGTTTGTGCTGTGACCACTTCCCTGGGGAGACTGTTCCAGTGCCCAACTGTCCTCTGGGTGAAGAACCTTTTCCTAATTCCAACCTAAAACACCTGTGACACAACTTCAGACCATTTCCTCAGGTTCCATCAGTGGTCACAAGGAAGTTGCAAACTGCAATGAGGTCTACCCTCAGTCTTCTGTTATCTAAGCAGAACAGAGCAAGTGACCTCAGCTGCTCCTCATAAGGCTTCCCCTCAAGGCCCTTCACCATCTTTGTAGCTCCCATTTGAATGCTGTCTAAGAGCTTTATATGCCTCTAACATCCCAAAACTGCCCCCAGCACTGGAGGTGAGGACAATCCCCTCCCTTGCCTGGCTGGCGATGCTGTGCCTGTCCTGCTCCCCAGGACAGGGCTTCCTCCTGGTTGGTAGGGCACTGCTGACTCAGCTTCCACTTGTCATTGATGAAGACCCTCAGCTGTCTCTCCATGGTGCTGCTCTCCAGCCTCTCATGTCCCAGTTTGTATGTACATCTATAGTTGACACTTCCAAGGTGCAGGATCTGGCTTTGCCTTCCTTAAAATCCCAATTTACTAGCATCTGCACACTTAGTACTCTTTTGAGTCCTGAATCCAAGGCATTAATGAAGATGTCCCCAGTCTGATGCCACCCCATTCTCTGTAACCCTTTGTGCCTGACCTATGAGCCAGTTGCTTATCTGGTGCATTGATGTCCTTATCCAGCTGGTGCTGGACAGTTTGTGCAGAAGGATCCTGTGAGAGACACTATCAAAAGCCTTACTGTAATACAAAAATATTGTATCCACTGACTTCCCTTCTTCAATTGGTGGGCTACCTCGTCATAAAAGGATGTCATCAGGTTTGAAAAGCAGGCTTTCTTTCCCCTCATGAACCTGTACTGGCTGTGATGATGACTGTAATGTTTTTCAGTAATGGTCAGAATGATCTCCTCCATCAGGCACTGACATGAGACACAGGTATCAGTTACTGTAGGTTCTTCGTGTAGATGCCGACTACATTTTTGCTAACACTTGACTTTTTTCCAACTGCATCCATTTCATCCAAGCTCTGAAAGGAACAAGAAAGTAAAAACAAGCCAGAAAAGGGAGACTAACAGTTGAGTGAAAAAAAAAAGATAAATAAACAAAAGGCTGACAAAAGGCTGCTGGGTGGGTGCTCCCATTGGCATAGAAAGTGTATGATTTAGGGATAATTGTCAAGATAAAAAATCATAGATGTTTAATGATGATTATAATGGAAATTTTAGTTGTCTTATTTTTTAAAACTTGAGAGATCATAAATATATAATTTGTAAAATAATAGAAGTGAGACTCTGCTTATAACAGTACCAGCAAACTTTTTACTTGTTACCATACCCCCTAATGAGCAATGTATGCCTGTCTCTTATAGCTTCAATGCAACAAATGTAAGTAATCTATTTTCTAGTTTCTAAAGAAACTTTTGTGCCAAAGAAAAACAAAATAATTATTTTTTTAAACAGAAAAATTGCAGACTTCTAACACTGCTGGAATTAGAGATGAAGTGCACCTATGTATATATTTGTGCATGTATGTGTATATGTGTATATATATGTAGATTTATGTGTATAAACACACCCATACAGATATGTACTCCTATGTAGTTCTATTCAGGTGCAAAGTGTCCAACAAGTGAGACCTTTATGCGACATGCATGTCCCTCAACAAAAGCATGTAAATCATGTCCTGACACAACATACACTGAGTGTTCCACTGCATCCCTCATCCCACCCCTTTATCATCCTAGGAAATCAAAGAAAGAGATTTAAAAACCATAACTGAAACTGAGTGTTCAATTACAGGCTAAAAAAGAACAGTTTATAAATATCTTCCATGAGCACTGGTTTAGTGATGCTGGTTCATTGAACTCCCTGGATCCTGTAATCCCTTTTTTAATCTCTGTTACTTACTTACGGCCTTTGAAAGATTCAAAGTAGCATTCAATATTCTTATTACAGAGCAACATTACAGCAGGACAAGTTGGGGGAAATAAAGATTAGCAAAACATTTTTACTTTTTTGAAGCAACGCATTTTGGGTGGTATTCAAGCTAAGATTCCATTACAAATTCTAATTGCAATCTCTTAATACAACATAATTAGAGGATCTTCCTAATCTGGAAAACTAAATCACATAAATGGATTACAGATCAGTTTTCAGATGACCAAAAGGAAAAAAAAGGTTCCCACAAAGAGTAAAAGCTGTCAGATGGTTAAAACATGGCAAACCAGACCACATTTCCTGAATTATCACTTTTACTCTAACAGAAGTAAACTGATTACTGGTTTAGATATGTTTTAAATATCAGATTTCTCTAAGCCCTCTTTACACTTATTAAGACATACACCCTACGCTGTAGAAATTTTAGCAAAGTATCACAAAATACTTTTTCCACTAATCCCTGTATAAATATAATAATTGTAAAGCCAGCACTTACTCTGGTAATGGATTCTCAGGAAGTTTACTAGTCTGTCTCTCAGACTATGGTCCAATAATGTAAAAATCTGGGCTGAATAAAATCAGCACTTTTTAGATGTTACTATGCTCATGATAGCTATTCTACTATTATATTACCACTAAGAATTTAAGTGTGCATCACAGTAAAATGAACACTCTTCTCTGAACCGTGTAATGCCTTATAATCATGAAGATTTTTTTGTATTTCTAAATAGATCTGCTAGCAGTGTAGATTGTAAGAATGCATATCTACTCCAAAAACTATGTTCTTATCATTTAAAAAAATATTTTGTATACTTAACACATAAAACCTAAAAGAAGTAATCTCAGACATTCAGATATGAATTGACTATATGCATAATTTTTTGAAGGATATATTTAATAAAGTACTAACTTGCTATGTGCTTTTTAAAATTATTCTGCACTAACAAGATTTTTTCCTTTTTTAAAATATTTTGTTGGTACCTGTAATAATAACAAGCATCAAAATATCATATCTTTGTTTCATTTATTTTTAAAGAGAAAGAGAAATTTACACATATGAAAATGCAAATATAGTTTTGCCCTAGTGAAGACACTGATGAACTGAGTACATTAATAGAGAAGAAAGACACTGAGGCATTAGATTTCAAAATATACAGCAACACATAGAGAAGCTATGACAAAACAGAGAAAAAGAACAGCCCATATCAATCATTGTTTTACTGAAGTTCATATGGGGAAACCCAAAAATAAGGAAACTTGATAAAAAAGAAATGACCAGGACAGCTAAAAAATTAAGTACTCAGAGAAGGCAAAAAAACCCCTGAAAGTGATGATACTGGAGGCACAGCATGCAACAAAGGATTTGAGAAAGAATAGAAGTTAGCTTGGACACAGATGGGTTTTGCAGATTTTTCCCCACATTTTCCTAAGCAGATTATAGTAACTTATAATAGTTTGCAAGATCTACCTGTTAGGAACCCAGCTGCAGCTGTCCCTCACTGCATATCTATTTCATTATAACATGAACTTTGGATGGAAGGATCAGATATATCTGAGCAAAGCCAATGGTAGATGTAAAATGAAGATTCTCCCATGGTAGAAGACACTATGCAAAAGAAATCATACTTGCTTCTCAAGTATCATCTCTTTTAACCTTTCCCACCTTTTCTTGGAAGCAAGGAACCCGTGTCTTCAGAGCAGAGGCTCAAAATATTCACAACCTGAATCATGCTTTCTCTCTGTCTCTAAACCAGCACAAAGATGTTTATGTGCTTATTTTTGCAGAAATCACTTGCTTAGAGTTCTTCAGCTCATTTGAATATATCCTTACAGAAAAACTGCAATGGGGGAACCATTCTGAAAACATAATGAGGAATTAGTGATCCTGAGGTATATGCTGAGCCAGCTAAGCCTCCCCAGCCAGTACCCATATGTCATCCCGAGTGGCCGCTGAATGACCCCATGCTCTGTCCTGTCATGGTAGCTTGCAGGTGTTGCAGAAGGATGTGCAGATGTTACAGGAGGATGTGCAGATGGTCCTGTCTGATGTTCTGACATGTATTACATGTCCTTCACGGACATTTCACACTCATTAGATCACAAATTATTGGCTTTATTGTGATGAAATAGACCATTTTTAACTGATAAATTTAATGGTGAGGAAGAAAAATATAAAAGCATGGCAGGTGGTCAGATATGCTGAACCTCAACACAGAGGGAAATTCTGTGTAATGTGTCATGGACATCTTGAAGAAGTCTGTCTGATGCTGACAGGCCTCAAGGGTTCCTGACATCAGAATTGACATAGGATTAATGCATTAAAGTCACTTTCTAATTATTCTGTAAATAGCATTAACCACATTTATGTTTGAATCCCTTTTCTTATCATCAAGACCCAGATAAAACAAGTATGAAAGAACTGTAAAAAATATGACACTGTATTTAAACACAAAGGAAAAAAACTTCTGTTCAGTCAATGGCAGAAAACAGACACAGTAAAAACTGGATTGCTCTCATGGCCTCCATCAGTAACTTTGCAACTCACATCTGTATGAGATGGAAAGTGTTAACAATATCTAGTATTTAGTCCAATCCAATTTTTACTTTACCACTGCATGCTTCATTGCAACAATGCCTTCTTTTTCCTGCCAGATTGAGACTCCGTTCTACAAGGTGAAGTACACACACAGTATCTTCTTATCTCCCCATATTTGTTCTTTCTCAGCCTTTTAGCCTTCAAACTCTAGTGGACATAAAAGGGAATTAAAGGGTTATAAAGGAAGTATAACTTTTCTTTTCTGAAGCACAACACTGCCAGTATGAAGCTAAATTTATAAAAGGAATGCTATAAAAAGCAAAAGCAGAACAAATAAACCTACAAAAATAATTTAAAAGTCCTCATTTCCATGACAACAGAAACACATAATTAACGGCCACTAAACTTCAGAAGAATGTTTTTCTCTAACAAACAGCACACTAGCTGTATTTTTTTTTTAAGCATAGAAGTTCTTCCTCTGAAGTCTTCCCATAAACAAACTGATAAGGGAATACAAGACAAATAGTTACTCTTGATATGTAACAAGGAAAACCTCACTAAGTGGTACCTACAGGAAAGAAACAGAGCTATTCTGTGCAATGATTATTATAATTTCTCTCAGAAGTCCAAAAGTTATTTATAAAACTATGACAAAGCTACAAAATTCTCTCACACATATTTTATTTGGCCTAAAGAAGTTCATTTACAAAAAAATCCATATAACTTTACAGAGACTGTTGTACATTGTTATTTACATATTTCTACATATATGTGTATGTATGTATATATAAAATTCCTTCCTCTTTGTTGATTATATGGAAGCAGTCACAAATTTTTCATGGCAGCCTCCCAATATTTTATACATTTATTCAAGTACACACTTATGCTATAAAGATGGTGACAGAATCAGTGTCTCCTAATAAGCAAAATATACCAGTCTTCTTATGTCACTAAACTGCCTCTTTACAGAGATCTCTGTTCTGAGCAAAATTATCATTTTAGCTTTACCTGTTGAAACACAGGATCTCTTATGTAACACTAATTAGAGAAACACAATAAATAAAAAATCAACTTCTTCCTAATTTTATTTCTGTCTTGTTATTCTCCCCAGCTTTTCTCAGCTTAAAAAAATTCAAGAATTCCAGAATTTCAACTACATGTCAGGTTCATTAGCTGGACAACATTATCTGGACCCAAGCTGTCTGCTATAGCTGTCCAATACCACAATTTCAGGACCCAATCCAACTTCATAATTGACAGCACCTCTTTAAACCTTACCAATGTCATCCAACAAAAACAACTCATTTCACAACTTTCTAATTTCTTGCTCTTTCATTTTCTATCATATCAACTAGTATTTCCAGAATTCATGCCTATCTCTGCCTTGCAAGGTGACCACTTTAAATCATTTCCCCCTTTCTTGATTTCTGTCCTAATTTTAAAAATAAAATTCACTACTTCAGCCCCTCTAAAATACTAATAAGTGATCATAAAATGCACAGACTTTAAAAAAATTCTGGCAAGGCACACTGCTAAACTCGAAAAATTATCTACTCTAGGACAGAGATGTTATCATATTCCATTTGAATAGATGATCAACAATGACTTGAAACATGAGAATTTTCAGAAACAAAGCAACTTATTGCTACATCATTATAATATATTGCTACGTTATATTTAAAAAAATCTCTGTTCAAGCGTTAGCAAAGCATCAGAGTCATTAGAAGAATACTTTTCAGCCGACTATGTTTTCTATCTAATTAGAAAAAAACTCATACCTCATCTTTCCAAGTGGCCTCTGAAGAGGGACTATAAGCAATGCCGCAGCAGAATAAAGGCTGAAGTAGCTTCCTAACTAAATTATAATTAAGAGATTCAGACAGAGTTAAAGAAAATAATGTTTGAAATGGATTATTAAGCCAAAATTATTTGGGAACATAATAAAAAGACAACATGTTCAAATACACATACCATTCCATAAAGACAGCCAGAAGATACAGGGTTGCTGAGAACTAGATTCTCAACCTGAAAACTTGAACATCTAATTGCACATCAGCTATTACTGTATGAAAATAATTTTTATAGCTGATCCAACAGAGACATACATAAGTCTATTATAAGTGTTTCAATGTCTTGATAAACATTGCAAATCCCTATTTAGACATTTTAAAAATTGATTATTTCACTATTTTTATGCTTCAAAACCTCCTTCTATTTTATACGTGTTTTATTTTTTTACACATACATAACCAACGTATTGCAAACCAAGACTAAAGGAACTACAGACCTCCTTCTTTATTATCTCTTATTCAAAGTGTTTGTGTGAGTTTCTTCAGGGCATTTTTTCTGCTTCACATTTGTATGGACAGTCCAGTATCTGCTTCTTTTTTTTCTCTCTAAAACACAACCCAAATTTTGTTGACTGACTAGCACAGCGCCTGCAGCTATCTTTACTGAAAAATTGTCAGAACAAGCTATCTGGTGACTCTGAAAAACCTCTTTGTAGTGCAGTATTTTGTGAAACGCTCATAGCAATACAATTTTAGTAGCAAACTTCCTTGCTAGCTTTCCAGCTTACCCTGGTTCTTGGGCAAAACAGGCCTCGCCCTACATGCTCAATGTCCAGAATTGTGTCGTTTGCAAGCAACCATTCATTTTCAATAATGTCCAGTTGGGCCCAATGACATGCCATTCTGGGAGCTTCTGTCTTGTTTAGGCCACCAGTATGAACTGTGATGGATGCATGCCCTTCATTTTTGTGCTCACCAATTAGTACCTGCAAGCTGTATTTTTGTGAGTGTGCCAGAGCTGCTGAGGAAAGGCTATTCGCCTTGCTTGGGCTGCTGTTAATGAGGACAAATACAAGTTTTTGGGGAAGAAAAAGATTGTTTTGAAAAGCAACTCATCACCTTCATTTGGAAAAAGCTTACAGAAGGCAGCAACAACAACAAAAAAAAAACAAAACAAAAACAAAAACAGACCGTGGGGAGGAATGCAACACACACCATAAACCACACAAACTTTTCCCAAAGAACCTATCAAGGGCTGCATTGATTGCTGCTATCAAGAATGCTCATGAAAGATGTTGGACTAAAAAGTGATGAGGAAGAAAGAATTAAACACCTTAATATTTTAGAGACAAGAGATCTGAATTTATATTTCAAAACCAGAAATTTATATATTTAGGTTCATAAAGTGTCCAAACTTTAAGAAGTGGTACTCTGGTAGAATTCTGTCAAATGAAGAAAACGGGAACACACAATGCAAAGATGTGCCAATCTCCCACATTAAAGTAAAGCCTGAATTCACACACAATTTTCTCTTCATGAAGTGGAGGAGGGAATGGGGCTATTGGGAAAAAAATACCAAAACTAAAACAAAATCAAACAAAAATAACCCAAACAAAACACCCAAACAAACAACAAACAAAACCAATACAACAAAAATGTCCACAAAAACTGCAGAATAAATATTTTCAAGATAAACATTTCTGTTTGATTTTCAAATTATGCATCAAATAAAAACCAAAAAATTAAAACATTTTCAGTAAGACTTATTTTGATTCTAAAATGATAATGATTTGTCATATTTGGGATCAATTTTCTACTAATAGCATAATACTACATATTTTTTCTAACTCTTGCCAAAAAAAAAAACAATAGCAAATCCTCCAGCTTTATGAATTCCAAAAGGGTCAAGACCAAGACATTTGTTTAACTAAGACAGGACAGTAACTTGATGTCCTCCCACAATTTGATCTTAAAGATTACATCAAAAGAAATAGAAGACTGTATTAAAAAAAAAATAGGCTTAACCTGAGACCAAAAAAAAAATTAGAAATGAAGTTTTGGTTCCATCAGCACATTATTCCCTCATTTGGTCATTTTCTGAAGGGACTGCCAAGGTGGATGACTACCTCCCACAGTCCTGTCATTGCCCTGCTAACTACTTCTTTCCGGTGATATATTCCACTCTAATTGTCATATTTTCCATTATACCATCACCATGAAGGAAAAGATGTCACTAAAAGTGGTATAACAGCTTGTAAATGCACTGAGAGAGATCTCTGAACCTTTGGCAATTGTTACCTTAAGGAACACAACCCTGAAGATGTATGTTGGGGAGCACTGCTGTGAGAAATGAATAAACATCCTTTCACTCCTTCCCCCTGACATCAAGCAGAAATGAGAAAGGGAAGTTGACAGAAGTCACACACAAAAGTGAAGAGCTCTGTAGAAACATCTTTAGATTCTAATCTGGACTGACAGCTATCCTATTTTTTACTAGTGTTATGTATAATGGACACAACTCCTGCTTTAAAGTCAGAATAACCCTCTGTTTGAATGTTTTAAAGACAAAATTAGTAGGCCTCATTCCAGCCTCCTGAACCAAAGTACAAAAGAATCAACAATCTACTTGGGTAAGTAGTGATTCAAGACAACATGCTAAAAAATGCAGCAAAAATTCCACAAAGTAAATTGAATTATTCACGCTATTCTAAGAGAACTACCACATCTATTACATGTATGACGTTAGGGAAATTATTAATATTAAAGTATACATTTATATTGTTGAGACATTGTAATATGTGGATGGCAAGGAAAATTAAGGCAACTTTTCACCAAATGCAGAAATTGTTTTCTATATTTGTTTCATTTGGCTTGGATATATAACTTAACTGTAATTGATATAATCACACTTTTACTTTCACAGTATCAATTGGACATGTATTTATCTATTTCTAAAGCTGATTTTTTTCATGCCTTTTCAGTTGTAAAATTGCCCAGATATTGATTATTTATTGATATCCTTTTCCCAAGTAAAGCATACATGCCAGACTCCAAGGTTAACTTCTGCAGCAGAAATTTAGACATCATTTATTATCTAAAATATTCTTTCTCTATTAGCTCGTGGAGAAGAACACTGCCACTAATCCAGTAAGAGGTAAGATTTCTAAAACAGCAACTAGGTAATGCTGCAGTGCCCTTAAAATTGATAAAGAAGCACTGTATTTTCTTGGGTGAGATAAAGATAGGTCTCCAGGTCCCTTCCCACTGGAGCTGGAGAAAGAAATGGCAAAAAGGGTCCTCCTGGAGAAAGAAGAAAGGCATCATTGCAAGATTAACATTTCTATGGACTTCTAAACACTCTTTTGGTGGTGTCCTATGTTGGTATAAATCTTGTGCAAAGGGGAGAGAAATAATTGGCAATAGCTGAAACAAGGGAAAATTTACATAAGAGTAATATTTGCATGTAGGTTCTTTTCAATGGGTATTGAATACTTGCAGAACAATGCACCATAACGCAATCCTGTTCCAACAGTCTGCTGCTACTACAGACCAAGCTATCGGGAAGGGAAATGGAAACTTGCAAACCTGAAAAGAAAGGCTTACAAACACATTAGAAAGGAGATAGGATCAAATGAAATGCAACTGAAAAAAAGAAACCAAAAAAACAGAAAATTGAGACATTTAGTGACTAGCAGAAAATGGTCTGTGAGATCAGGTGCAGGGCAAAGTACCAAAACATGCCAAAACTAAGCTCACAGATGTTGCAAAAGCAGGGGAAAAAGTCAAGGAGGAAGACACAACTTAGAGGGGAAGATATGAGGGACATGGCATGGATACTTAAAAAAAAAAAAAAAAAAAATCTTGCCAAATTCAAAGCCATCAAAATGCAGGCAGACCATATGCCATGAGGTGCAGGCACATGCAGCAAAGCTTGCCAAAATTGATCCTCATTGAAATCGCAAAATTCCGTTTCTCTTCCCAAAAGGAAATTAAATACCTGTCCATGGACGCTTTGTCATTTCCAGGTCAGCAGAGAACCATCACAACACAAGACTCCCTGTACCATTAAAGCTCTGTCTGGTAAACATTCACCTGAAAAAGATTTTCAGCTTTCAACTGTATGTTATATTGATGAGACTAAACAGTTTTCTAGTGTCAGGTTTTCTTTTATTCTATCATATTTCAGAAAGTGACCATCTCAGATCTTTTCTTTTAGGCCAAAAGCTGCACTGCATTCTCTGGGTGTTTCATTATAACCTGTGATTTCATATTTTGTTCCAGATCTCAAAAAAAAAAAAAAAAGCCTTAAACATTTCACAATCAATGCTCTCAGAGGATCACTTAAAATACACCCTGTAGGTGCCTATATACCCTTTAAAATTAATTCGGGAGGAATCAACCAACTTCTGCTCTAGGCTGTATAATTTTAAAATTGTATCACATTTTTAAGGCCACTGATTTCCAGCACCCCTTGTCTGCTTTTAAATATATCATTTCATATAATTTTGTCAGGCAAGATCTACTTTCCTTTAACCCCACTTGACTGCATTAAATATTTTCAGTTTCTGATTAACGAAGTCTCAGAAGAAATATTTAATCTCTTGACTGAGGTCAGAGCCATACTGATGAGAATAGAAATACTTATTTCTTTTACTCCATTCTTTTCCAATATTAGAAATCTTATGCCAATTTTCAGGAGCTACTACTTCTGTTTTACAAGGGTTTTTTAAAAAACCTAATAAAGTTGGTTCTTAAAACGAAAAGGCTTTTGCAGACTTTTCTTATATCTCTTCAGGATAAGACAGAAGTGACAAAAGGCGCATAAATAGAATGCATGTTTTGACAGTTAGGAGGGTGTCTAAGTATTTCTTCTCCCAAACATGGAGAATGAGACTAGAATCATAGAATGAATCCAAAAAAGCTGAAAATTATTAATATGGTTTGAATGAAGCACATCATTTGCCAAGCCCACTCATGAACTAAAAGATACAGTTTTGATAGCATATGAAATAGACTGAAGGCAGTGTTGGACTTGCAGAGATATCCGACTACACAATATAAACCATAACCTGTGACACTAACCCTGCTGAAAACCAATATTTACAAACTCTTAGGATCTACTCCAGCATTTGTAAGCCGCATGTATTTCATGGCCAGTTCGCCTAGGGAAATTCACAGTGTTGTGGAATAAGTAATGCTGGAAAGGACCACAGTGAGTCATCGTGTCCAACCTCCTTTCTCCAGCAGGACCATCCTAGAGCCCATGGCGCAGGATTTTATCCAGACAGTTCTGCAATACTTTCAGTGAGGGAGACTTCACAAACTCTCTGGGAAATCTGTTCCAGTGCTCAGACAATTGCACAGTAAAGATGTTCTTCCTCATGTTCAGTTGTAACTTCCTGTCAATCACTTTCTCCCCACTGCCTCTTGCCCTAATGCTTGGCACCACTGAGCAGAGCCTGGCTCCACCCTCTTGGCACCCTCCCTTCAGACACTGACAGACATTGATAAGGCCCCCTTCAGCTGTCCCTTCTCAAGGCAGAACAGGCCCAGCTCCCTCCGTCTTTCCTCATAAGAGAGATGCTCCAGCCCCTCAATCATCTTTGTCACCCTTCACTGGACTCGCTCCAGGAGTTCCATGTCTCTTGTACTGAGAAGCCCAGAACTGGACACACATTCCAGATTCAGCTTCACCAGGGCTGCAATTACTCATCCTGACAACCTAAGTTCAGCATGTAGAAATCAGCCTTCAAGTATCAAGGTATATAAAGCCCATCTATATTTTCAAAAGTATGGTCAAGCCAATTGTTTCTGGAAGAACCATTCAATTATTAAAATTCACATTATCTTACTGAGTTGGAGACACAATGGGGAGAAAAACAGCTTTTTCTGTGACCATTCTATTGAATTAATAATGCAATAAAAGCTGTTTTGGTAAAAAAGAAATCATCACATGCACATCTAGTATTATCTGCAAAAGCAAAAACTAATTAAATAATACAGTCATTAGAAAGAAATTAATTTTGAGACTTGACCTCATAAACCTGGGAGGCTTTGGATTTAAATTTTAAAAGCACATATACACTATCTCATATTTCCCCAAATAAAATTGCATACTAAAGTAACAGAAAATCCTCTTTCTGAAGAAGGTCCAACTTTGTATTATGCAGCTGACACATCTTTAAAGAAGAGAGATTGGAAGCAATATAAACATGAAGAAAGTTAAAATTCCATCACTGAACACTGATGCCACATATTTAAATCCATAGTAATACTGGGTGATGAGATCTGCTGATAATTCTGAGAATTAGATATTAGATATGAATAGAAACACTATGGAAGTTCTAAATCTTGAAGTGTTACAGTGTTATTTTATTCTAGTAAATTAGCATGTTAGTGAAAGAGGCCATGTGATTAATATGCAATACTCTGCTAAGTGAGCTCTTAATTAGGCTAACAATTTAGGAGACACAGGAAATAAAGGAATTAATTTAGCACTTTGTACATGATAAAAATTAAAAGTTAATGCTGTTCATGCACTGAATAAAAGTGGAGCCAGATGGCATAACCTATGAAAAAAGGCGACACAAAATTTTCATTTTCATTAAACTGTAATGTGAACAGCATCTTGTCTACTAATTAGCAGAACCTGATGATCCCACTTTCAGTATATCTAACATATGTAACATATGCACTTCAGCATATGTAGAACTTTCTATAATAAATATTGATAAAGATACCATACTATTTATCTGATCTTTTTCCCTTGGAGTTCTTATACAGAATTTGAAGTATACAATATTGAGTTCCTATTCAGCCAGGAATATTAATTACATGGAAAGTGGAAGCAAACCACAACATTTTTCCAGTTAACATGTGGCAGTGAAGTAGCACAGACCTGCAGCATCATGCACTGTTAAAAGAAAAAATCAGAGACATGGACCATGCCCCAGAGTACTATTATTTCAACCATTAAAAAGAATCCTCTATCACAAAAAGGATCAAAACAGCAATGCATTAACATATGAAACAGGCACAAAAATAAGAATCTAAGCAGGGCTATGTGGCATCAGTGCAACAGAATGATAAGAAAGAAAGTTTAGAAATGTCTGAAGATTAGTAACAGAGATTTGATATTCATAACTTTATTATGAGAGCCACTTGGTGACCTAGGACCCAGAAAAGTTGCTACATTAACACGAAACTCAGTGCAAGACCAAACCTCAGTCATTTCTGTTACTTTATTTGTATCTCTGTTTTCAAGATAAATTACTGTATTTAATCACTTAATAATTACTACCTGTCCAAATCTCCACTTCTCACCTTCTACACCTTCTGCAAGCATGAAATAAATTATCTGGACTTAAACACTTGTCATGGTGTTAATTGGAGTTGTTTTATCTCAACCTACACTCATTTGTGATTTGGTGAGTTTGTCTGACAGAAATAACACTGAAATTACAGGCTCCAAATCCATATCTCCTTATATTTCTCTTCTAAGTAAAACTACGTGAGGAATTTTCTCCTCATAAATTATGGCATAAATTATGTGTCATCTAAATAGATATTTGTCATTCTATTGTCTCTCATAAGGATATGTCCATAATACTTGTCACATTGATGTACAATAATTTGCATTAACAAGTAGGAGCTAAAAAAATCAATTGGAATCCAAATCACATCCTTGTGTTAGAGATGGTAGGGCCACATCTGCAGTAAAGAAAAAAATATCAGTTATAATTTCTTGGTGTGAATGTTGTGACACACAGGCCCCTAGTCTATTGCAGAAAATCTAGAGAATCAAATATTTGGACATTTCTATCGCTGTTCTACCCCTAGGACTTCTGCAAGCTGTACCATAAGCAAAGGTTGCAAAAAATGAAATTTTCTATTAAATGTGTATGATTAGGTTTCAACATCATCATTTCTAAAAATCACAACCATTATGAAATCAGATGTTTTGAACACTCTCATTCAGCAAATGTACTTTTTTCCATATTCCTCAAACCTTAAAAGACTCTTTACTCACAACATTAAAAAAAAAAAAAAATTACCAGACAAATCTAGATCCAGATCCAGAAATTTAATTACAGACACCAAACTTCAGACTGAAAATAAATACTCATGTTCAAGGTAGATGTCAGTGAGCCACAATGCAGGAGGCAGATTCATTCACATCATCTTTCTAATAAGGATTTCTGACACTCTTTCTACAGGGTGCTGCAAATTCTAACCTAGAGATACTATAAAGCAATGAATCAAGACAAATTATGACTGCAATATGAATTGCAGCTTTTTGTAGCTTGCATTTCCTTTTTCACTGCATGCTTTTGGTAAGCTTAAGTGTAAGATAAATAGAAAAATCTTTTGCAAAAGTGAAATAAAGCTGGAGTACAAAAAAAAAAATTTAAAAAGTCATTATGATTCCAGCAACCAATCTGAACCCTAAAGAGTCACATCTTTATTTAGTTATTATCATAGCAATTATCCCTTCTAATTAAGTGCGCTCTATTGTGTTATCTCCACCAGAGATGATTACATAATCACTGAATGACTATATGTTAGTTCGTGTAGCAAAAGATACTATGAACTGTTTTCAACTGGTTCGCAATGTTAGCTGTGTTTATATTAATTGTTGTTTAAATTCAGATATTATTGGAGAGTTTATTAGAATATTATGAAGTAAACCTTGCTTTGGTGGATATATGAAAATAGCATTTTACCATTAAATTCCAGTGTAAATTAGATGCTTTAAGTGTCTATCTGATGATCTGCTTCCATCACTGTATATCAGTACTGGAAAAAACAATCAGCTCACATTCCAGTTTCAGTTATATCCAAAATGGCAACAAATGCCATTTTCCAATCCAGAAGCTGAGGTGCAAATAAAACTACATTATTTAAGATTCAATCTTGGAAAAGAGATTACTATCTTTTTATTTATTAATTTTTTATTCAAATGCATGTAACTGTTTTATATATATGTATACAAACACATATGTACAGTATTATCCGAACAGGTGCACACACAAGTAATGTTCATTCTTTGAAAACAAATATTTATTATGATTTTTTAATGTTTATTATTGCATTTATTAAGCCCAGTGATATAATATAGAGCAAATAGTACAACACTTTTTGGAATCAAAAACACAGCTCTCAAAAGGCACTAAATGAACTGAGTAAGAACAGAAGCATAACCTTTATGATCTTAATTTTCATTAAGACATTAGCTGCCAAAGAAAATAGCTGAATGATTCCAGAAGACAGAAATATTTTCAAGGTCTATTAATAACTAGATGAATGCTATTCATCTAGCTAATGTCACTCAACTAATTTTCATTCAAGCTGTCACCAGACTAATTGTAAAAAGAAATGGTATAAGCCAAAAGTCATGGAATAATTATTCAGATGTATGGCTCTATGGCTAAGTAGCCTATCTTACACAATAGGGTGAGCCTTAAGTACTGAAAATGCATCTATTATCTTTACATTTTCTGAAAACAATATTAATTATAGTGCATTTCAGGATGCTCCACAAAACAGTACAAAGGCATTTTCTTGCATGAGAAATTTGTGGGTTTTTTGTGTTAGTGCTGAATTATGCTATGGTAACAAAACTACCAGACCACACACCCAGTGACAGGTTTTGGACATTGAGGATCACTATAGCTAGAGAGAGCATTAGTAAGATGGAGTATTTTGTTCCTTTAGATGTACAATATTTTGTTGTAATCATATTGCAAAGCTCTCATGCCATCTCAGTGATTTCCCATGGGCAGCTCCTCACAGCAGTGACTCCTTCTTCACAGCCAACAACTCCAACTCTCTTCACAGCGCAGCCAACAAACTCCATCTCTCCTCACCTAGCTACCCCACTCTTTTGTAGCACTCGTCTTCTTACTGGACACAGCTGCGGCCCATTAAGGGCAGGCCTGCTCCTAATCTTTGGTGATTGGTACAGCTGCAACTCCTCAGGTGTGAGACTGCCTTCTGCACTATTCTCTTACATTCTATTCCTTCACAATATTTGCCTTTCTATCTCTCATGTACTGCGCAATTCACCTCTTTTCTGCAGGCTATTCACTTAAGATTTAGACTTGACAATCCTTGTGAGTCCTTCCAACTCAGAATATTCTGTGAAATCTTTGGAATCTGTGGATTTAAGTCCTGTGACATCCTCACAGACTATGTTTGAGTTTTAGGTCAGAGTGTAGGTACACACTGTCAGCTTGCCAGATTCAAACTTATAAAAAAGGTAAGCTTATTTTCAGGACTTCAGAGATCACTTAGTTTGCCCTTGTGCACTACAGGTGCACCGACCTGGGTGTTTATGATGGCACCTTATGTCCTCAGTAACACAGATCTACCAGGGAGCAGCTGCTCAGTTTTGTTCCAGTCACTGTACTTATCTGTGTCAATCCAGACTGGCACTATTCTCCTTCCCCACTAGTCTTCTGTCCAAACTGAATAGGTAACAAAACAAAACACCTTTTACAGGGAAATTTCACATTTGAAGAAGTTAGATTTACGAAAGATCCATGGAAAAGCACTGGAACACAGAAGAAGACGACTTAGTGTTCCATATTACTATTACCATGAGTAAAAGGATATGAAAAGAACTGTCTTTTGGGGATCATCCCTATGACTAAAAAGTTATTACCCCACTTACACTAAGAAAACTTAATGAAGTCCATGGAAGAAGAAAGAAAATAAAAAATCATTAAATATTAACCGGGTTGGGGCAGATTGCCTTTGAAACTCATACTTTAGTTAAATCTTTAGGATGCAAATCTCATCTCCAGTCAGAAGAAGACTGGACTGTCTTTAGCACTGACCAATATGCAACAATTAAGGTCTAATGCTTACTTCAAAGTCTGGCTAAGTAACAGCTGCTTGAACTGCCTCTGTAAACAAAGTGGACTGAATTGACTGCAGACTAAGTCGGCAGCTATGTGATAAGAAGTCAGCAGGAAAGAAAGAAACAGTGTCTGCACAATCCAGAATTGTGGAAGAAGTGAATAAAATGAGTAGTGAGAAACATCTCAAGTCAAATCTGCTCCATAACAGCTTCAAGCAATCCCTTCTGTAAAGCCCTCTTCTGTAAAAGAAGGGTTCAAAGAAAAGAGTGAAAAGAATAATGAATCAGAGAAGCAGATGACATGAGAAATAACAGAAAAACAGACTTGAAATATAGGAAAGACAGCTCTTATAAACTAAAATTCCCACTCATCTTCCCCTCATTCTAATACCAGGGGGAAATATCACTGGTCTGATGTTTTTATTACATAACCAGATGTAGCTAGAATACCCATTCAGATTATTTCAGTTAGAGATCAGCTTACTTCATAAAAGTTTAAACAATTTCTTGAGTTTCATTACAGCTAAAAGGTTTTTCATGTTACTTGTTTTATTATGCTACAGTAAAGTCCCTAAGGAACTGAAGCAAAAGGTTGTAATTCTGTTTACTGATATGAATTGGTCTTAAAAATACTGAAATTAAAATAATATGCTTTATTGGTTGTTCTTCTTTTATGCTATATGACTTTAGTAGACTACCTAAGGTAAGACCTCTTGGAAAAAATAAAAAACAACTTCAAAAATGAATAGGTGGCAGGGGAAGGCTGCTCTTTTCCCAAGGAGAAGCTGAGCATGCTTATGGTGGAGATGCTTTGAAGTAGGCAGCACACAAAGAAGGAAGTAAGAGCAGCACCGAAGAGCTTCAAGCTGCATCTCAAGCAAAGAGAATCAGATTAGTGCAGAGCAGCGTGTGAAGCAGGCAAGCAAGTCTCAGAGAACAAACACCCCACGTACCAGGCAGGAGTCCACAGACGTTCCTGTAGAGCAAAAAGCCACTGAACTAACTTTAGTAAGACTCACATGCTAAACCACTGTGGGCAGAATTTTCCAACCGTCTTTTATTTCTGTTCTCCCTGGCATAATCATTTTGAGTTTTCTATATTTAATAAGGTAATAATTCTAATTTTATTCTTATAAATCCTGGATTTTGTGGATCATTCAAAAGAGAAAAAACTAACCAACCAAACAAAAAAACAAAGCACCAAAACTCCACAACTTTACTTCTCTGGGATCCAGTACAGAATAATAATTTCTATTGCATTAGCATATTCAATGTAAGTTATCATAATACTACATCAACATAATATTAAGCAATTATTATAGGTAAGATCTGAAATACATTCTTAAACAAGAAACTGACTTTTTGAAAATTTATGAGTGCTCCATCAGTAGCAGATATTCAATCATACCTGAAGAGACACTGCCACACAGAAATAAATCTGACTTTTAATAATTCATATTGAAAATGTCAGGTAATAAAATTCTCAATTCTTATACATGCACTTATTATGCAAGTTTTCTTCCCACAAAAGATAAAAGAAAATTATTCAAAGAACTGTAGACAGGGTTGTCTATGATTTAAAAAAAAAATGGAAAAGAAAAATAAAAATGAAAAAAGAGACTGCAATGAGGCAATGGGGATCCAGCAGAGAGCACAGAATCTTTCTTGAAGTTACTGAGTTTCAGGTCACTGTTGGACATCCATGACTGAGAACAGGGAAAATGGTGTTTAGAAGCATCTAATGCTTTTGTAGCAGTCTATATTACCCAGAAATTTTTTCTTTGTAACAAAAACCCAAATATTTTGGTGCATTTCAATTCTGTCTTCACCATGCTTTTCTAAAGCCTGTCTAATTCTCAGTTGATTAAATCTATCATTATCCTCACCATACAGCGTCCACTGATATAATATTCAAATTTGACTATTTTTCCTCTATTTTAAACATCTAAATATGTAATCTGAAATCTTCCTCTTCATGACTACTCTCACATTTCTCAGTATCAGCCCTTATATTTGAACACAAAGAACTTGAGTCATTGATGCCATTTTCTACTCAGTCAATACAACCAAAGGAAAGGTTCATTAACATTGAAAACTGGCAGTGTTTTCTTCCACCAGAAGACTAAATAGAATTTGGTACAGTTATTTCCAGAATTGTTATTTGAAGTTTTACACAAATTTCATGTATGCAGGGATTTTACAGGCATGTATGCAACATATGTAAAAGGAAATTGAGATCTGTCATTAAGCCTTCTACTTATAGTTGTGAATTACCCACTCCCTGTAGAACAACAGTTCCTTCACTCAAATAGTTTACTGTACTCAGCATTTATTGCTAAGGCATGATCAGAAGTACATTTTAGAAGAAACATAGATGGCATAGTAAAAATATTGAACTATAGTCCAGATGGCAGCAAGATGTGAGGATTAAAGGACATCTCTTTCATCAGAAAGAGCTGTACATTAAGTTCTCAGTTTATTCTCTACTTAACTCTATCTAAAGTCTTGTTCCTATAGCAACTGAATATACAGATATGAAAGAATTATATACCAGCAAGCACTCCCATCTCCAAAGTGTATATTGCAATTTAACACATCTTTGGGCAGGAGCTTCCATTTAGTACTGCTATAAAATCCTCTTGTCTTGTCCATCCATTTGGGGGGATTACAGTCCCTGTCTTCTAACATCCCAAGAGTTTTCCTGGTATTTACAGGGATCACTAGCTCTGCCTCACCAGAGGCTACCTCATTATTTAAAACACAATCCTCAAATTCATTTGGAAATAAAAACAGCTACTTGGTCACAATATTAAAAATTAAAGACCTGGATACATTTTCCAAGGTCATTAGAACCATTACTTTTTCACAGAACATCTAATATATATTTACATCATGAAAATATTGTAACAGAAAAAGTGATGTTTGAAAATTCAGAATTTTTTTTCTTGTCTTTAAGAATAATCTTCTCATCAAACTGAAATAATTAATCTCCCTTCATTATACTTCTTCAATGCTTTAAGATATTGGCATTAAGAAGCATTTAGATATAATACATGGAGAAATGAAGGATTTATGATAGTGAAAAGCAAGGGCACACATACTAAGCCTATAGGTTACAAGAGATGCTGGAAAAAACACTTGTTCCTTTAGTTAATTTTTAATTCTTTCTGAATAGTATCCATGTACCAAAATATCAGCTATTATACATAAATTGAGTCAGGATGGGTTGACCTTTATTGTTCTCTCTGAAAGCCATAAAATTCTTGCCAGATTTCCAAAAATTAAATCCCAATTAATAATTAGTTCTTTTAACATTTAAAATATTCAAACTACCTTCTCCAGAACATCTAGCAGATCTTCAAGTACAATAAATATTTTGCAGATAGGAAATTGGAAATAGGCTCTGAAAGAGTGACTACTTTTTCTCTGCTAAACAGGAGAATTATATTCTAGAGAAGTGTTGGATCAATGAAGCTATAAAATCATTCTCACAAGTGCAAAACACATTCATTCATCTGTTCCTTGAGCTCCTTGAAAAGTTGGAATTTAATCCACCAATCCAGACCCTCAATGAGCTTTCTGCAAACTTTTCTTTGTAATTTCTAAGATCACAAAAAAATAAATAAATAGAGTATTAAAGCTTGATCTTGAACTTGTCTCAAGAGAGTTTTAGTCCACTTTGAGATGGTCTTTCTGGAAATATAGCAGTTAGATGAGACCTCTTGTCTTATTTCTAAGCAAAACTATTTATTTTGAAGCAGCACTACCACTTGTTGTTTGAGAGAAATTTTATCAAATTTGCACTGTCATGGAAGTCCAAAACAGTTAAAATGCTAGCTATCAAAAACCATTTTTAAAAAAGCCTTCATTGTTCATGTATCATATCACAAGAAATTATGCCAGTTAAGAAAAAGAAAGGCAAAGTCAGAAAATATGCCAGCAGGCAGACAGAGAGCAGGTGGATTATTTATAGCTTTGGTTTTAGTAGGTAAATAGGGCTTATAAACAAGGTCTTCTGTCAACTCCTTCTCAAAACGATTTAGTTAGAATTTAGGCTGGCATAGAGGTCCTATGGAAGTCTTTGTGGAGACTGCAGTGGTGTTCCATGGGATAGTAAAAGATAAAATAAAATACTAGACTTTAGAAATTATATCGATTGTGCTCACTTCTAAAAGCTATTAACTTTAATTTGACACACACTCAACACTGATTTCACACTGCTCTATCCACATTGATTTCAGTAGGGCTAGTCATGATTGATTTGGAGCAAGTCAGATAAGCCCCAACCATTTTACTTTATTCCCTGAACCACAGAGCAAAAGATCAGTATGTACTGTCTTCAATTTCAAATATAGAAGTCAAATTTGAGACCCAGTTAAACCCCAAAACAAAGTGAAATCAGCCACAATGAAAGCTCCTTATTTTGCCATATTTTCCATTTCCCATGGAAGAGTCTAACAAAAACTGCTAACTGTCTAACAAAAACTGCTGATGAAACTAACACAGTCTTCAAAACAAAATACCAAAAATGTGGAACTTCAATGCAGACTTCAAATTATTCTCAGGTGAGTACATCAGGAGATGCACAGGCCCTAGAAGATGAGATGCCAAGCACACTACCTGACAAACAGGAATAAGTATTATTATGTAGTAGACGTTTATTACTCTATTCAGTGCAGCAGTGGATTCATCAGTCTTCCACTGACTACTCCTCTTTTCAATTGATAATCTAGCATGAAAATATTCCATCTGAATAATATTTTAAACCAAAACCAGATCAGGATACCCAGGGTTAAAGGTTGATAATCAGAGAAAAAGTGAGAAAGGGAAAACACTACCAGACTACAAAGTTCTGCATCCTCCATGGTTAAACTGGAAAATACTGTGGACTACAGACAGAAATAATTTTTCAAGCTAAGAAATTCATGCACTACTGCTTTAAAAATCTAACTAATCAATTCAGCACAAAGATCTTCAAGCTCATTAAAAGTAAGAACTCTATCCCTTAAGGATCAAAAAAGCTGGGTCACCCCAAACTAGTAAACAGCTTCCCAGGATGATAAACCTCTAGTCTGAATATCAACTTGCATCAGACACACGCTACATCTACTGTGCAGAAGAGATTTTATTCAAAATCCACCGATTTTAACTCATCCACTAAATCAAGACAGAATTAAAATAACATGTTGTTTAATCAGAAGCTGTTGATCTTTCTTTTTCAGGCTTTCCTGGTTTCCTTCCGCCTCTGTGGACTTCATGTTAGTGTTCTAACTTGCATGAGGATTATTCAATCTTTCATCAGGCCATTAAGGGTGGAGAATTAAGAGTTTTACAACCCACAGCACATTTTCGTCTTCAGGAAGGACTTAGACAGGAAAAAAATCACAAAATGACCTTGTGTGAAACAAGATGAAAAGCAGTAGAGCTTTTAGAATATTTCTATGCAGTTTTATATTCTCTTTTGCAACCAGCCATCTGTTTCATCTTAATCCAGCTACATAAAAGCAGGTATAGGCTGAAGACCATTCCTGGAAAGAATAAGGCCTTCAGGCCAGAGATACAGATGCTAGAACTCTAGTCAAGCAATGAAGACAAAACATTAGCCTGCCATATGTTGAAAAGGAGTTTCTCTTAGGAGATGATCTGGATTTTGCTTATGATTTTTAATCAATATTTATATATACAATATATTTAAAGAATAATACAATTTCACTCTTTTGCTCTGGTAGCTCTTTGCACTTGGAATTATGAGAAAATTAATGAGATTGATATGCAAGTATTGTCAGAACTCATTCAGGAGACCAATTCTCATTCATGTCAAAACAATTCATGAGAATGCCTGCTGAGAATTACCAGCAGATTGTGATACTTTGCCTGCTCCCCTTTACCTGCTCACTACTGACTGCCTGGCAGCACACAGTACCTTCTCCATAAGACTCTTGCATCAAGGTAACATAGGATTACATTAAAATAGTGCCTATTTTAAGCTGTCTTTATCACAGAGAGGCAGTAATGACAAGAGAACAGGGCATAGCCTGAAAGTTGCAGCTTCTGACAGCAGACTCTCAGGCCAGTATATGTCACCAAATTTTGAAATGTGGGCATTTGACACTCATGTCCACTTGGACTCCTGACAAAATCATCCTGTTCTCAGATGATCCACAAGAAAATCCAAAGTATTAATATAGAACTAAGATTAGTAAGTAAGAATTGAATTTATAGTTCTAAGTTGGTGCTATATCTGAAAAAAATCATCATGAACACAAACAACTGACCAGAACATACAAATAACTGAAACTTAGACTACCTTATAAAGATAAAAGAAAAACCCTTATGTATTATTGCTCTATCGGAGGCCAAAGGAAATTCCAGGTGCCCACATTCTAGACTAATAAATTCTGCTCTCATTGACCAACACTTCCAGGTCCTTTTCTGCCAGACAGCTTTCCAGCCACTCCTTCCCAAGCCTGTAGTGCTGCAGGGGGTTGTTGTAACCCAAGTGCGGGACCCAGCACCTGGCCCTGTTGAACCTTGTACCACTGACCTCAACCCATCGATCCAACCTGCAAACTTACTGAGGATGCACTTAACCCCCTTGTCCAGATCACTGATAAAAGTGTTAAACAGGACTGATATTGAATATAGGACTGCTGTTGGAATACTTTTTAATTTCAGATATCCATTGGAGAGTGAAATAGAAATATCTGAACAGGCAGCATTCTGCTGCTAACAGTTCTATAGGCAATGCAGAAATGGAAAGAACCGCTGTAAAAAAATTAACATTTAAATAAAATATTTTGCCAGTGTGGATCAGATAGAAATGTCAACCATAATGATCTTGCAGTTCGCACATACACAAAAAAAAAATAAAAATTGCTAGTATCCATGTCAGCCTCCCTACTCCAAAGAATTTTTCCAGCTATATAATTAAAATGAAAATAAGCTGTTGCATATTTCCAGTCAAATACAATTCAATACAGGCAAAGCCATAGCATATAGACATACAGATACCATAGTATGAATTACCACATGCTAAAGCCATTTCATCATCCTTTCCTAAATTAGCAAAAAATATGTATCAATATTTTCAAATAGTGGATGAATCAATCTTAGAGTAAATCTCTGTAGATTTTCTTAGTATTCAGAATGCAATGGTAGTGGTAATTTCAAAACTGGAAGGAACAAAATTATTTTAGTTTGCCTAGAAGACAGCAAATTGTACAGTAATAAACAAAAAAATTCTATTTTACTTTAGGAATAAACTTAGCTGATTGTGACTAGTTAAAATCAACATGCTTAATCTTTTGAGCCAAGTAGTTTCTGAAATAAATGTTCTATTATAAATACAAATCCAACCCAAAACTTACTGAATTTCACTAGGGAAAAAAGTAATCTTTACACTCCGGGGCATACAAAGTAAAATCAGCAAGTAAACACACCACTTATGTTAAAGCTATATATTTTGACATACTCTTACTACTACTTATATAGTTTGGAAAAGCACATAACATTTTTAGATGTTTCACAGTACAAACCACATCAAAAGAACTCTATTCAGTTCCAAAAGCAACTGTTGCATTCACTGTCACTTGGCAGTATGACTGCTTTCTGTCTGCAGTACTGTTCTAGTGACAGGAATATTAATTTTCAAAAACCTCTATTTAATGAACAAAGCATTTAAGATTCTACAAAATTGTTAGCCTTTAAATAAAATGAAAAAAACCAGAAGGCATCTATACAAAAAGATTTCTAAAGTCACCTGAGAGCTGTTGCTGCGGACTTTGTTTTAATGTTACATAGTTATAGTAATAGCTACAGAATATTCTCCCATTTAAATACCTAAACTCCTTTCCTAAAGCATGTCAGAATTAGACCCTCTGGAAAGCATTCCAGGTTAAGCCAGGTAACAATCCAGAACTTGCCTACAGAAACAGTGGATATGAGGGCCTGCTTTTCTCCACAGGTCTGGGAAATAAAAAACTCCTCAGAAACTCAAGGAGGGCTTTGTACCATAAAACTGTATTTTGTGTCTTCTGTGGCTCAAACTCACAGATTACCTAATACATAAGCAATATCTGGATTATGCAGTCAAAACCACAGTCATACCTGGCAAAGAAAATGTGTGTGAAACAAGCAAGGAGGATAAGTTGTCCCTGCATATAAAGTAAAAAGACAGAAAAGAGGACTGGGAATGCAGTCTAAATCTCTTGGCACAAGCTTGGATAAACTTTAACTTCTCTACTCTTTTAAAGAGCTTACTGCAATGTCTGTTTAGAAAACCAGTGAGGTTTGCTATGCTCCTGGCTGTTGCAAATATATCTTGTTTGTTCCAGAAAAATACAGGGTATGATTCAAAATAAATCATGCATCAGACTTTTCAGTCACATGACTGGGGATGTGTTCAGCATGACAGTCCCTGCATGCTCTGTGCTGAAATGACTCAGAAGCAAGTTACACATTTGTCAATCCAAGCAAGGGACACAGCAAGTAATTAAAATCACTAACATTTGGGTGAGGCTCAATACATCCATCTAGATCTGATGCATGTAATAGATTAATAGGTGATGATAGATCAATATCATATTATAATACCATATTATAATACCTATAAAAAAATCTGATGAAAACAATGTATTAAAAAAAATAACAAGAAAAGGAGAAATTGGCCTAGTTAGTCAGTTAATTCATGGAAGTGTGTGTGCTCCCTGGCAATAGCAAGGATTCTTATTAAATAGTTCTTTCTTTGAGGCTTGAATACTTTCCCAGAGAACAGCACTAGAATAAGAAAAAACTATTTACACAAGTAATTCCCATGTCTCCTGCTTCTTGCTGATTTGATATCAGAATGCAGTTAAATTTTCATATATGCTTTCAGATCTCTTCATTACTTTGATAAGAATTAGATATAAAAAATATTTAGGCATTTACAAGTTACCTTAATTTTATTTGTTTGGTCACAAGTCTGAAAGTTAGGATCCTATGAGAAGACTCCAGAAACAAAGCTTCATATTTTAAAGGATATAAATAATACAATGTTCATCAATCAGAGGAATGTCTAGGATTAACCAAGAGGGAGGCTAAGAAATGAAGAATAGATAAAAAAATCTATCCCTTTTCTGGCATACCTTCAGTAAAATAGGCATCAGAAGGAGGGTAAATGCCAACTGCTTCTCTTTCAATAATTCAGAGATAAATATTCTATTGTAAAATGCAGATGGAGAAAAAAGACAACATTTTAGACATGGTACAATCCAAGAATTTCCTGTGAAATGGAAGATGCAAATTCATTTTCCTTTTCTGCCTGAGACAATTTAAATACTGTTTTAATGATGCATTCCCACCACCAAATTGTAGCATTCTCTGGGTGGGACATTCCTCATTCCTCCCAACTGATGCTCAGAAAAAAAAGATACCCCACCCACATCCCAAACCCTACCAAATATTCAGACTGTATTTTGATCTCTGTCTTCTGACTTTTCCCCAAGAAGATCAGTGTCTCAGCTGCAATGCTTTTAGACAACCTGAACTCAATTATCCTCTCTTACACTTTCCATGGCCAAGTTAATCCAAAGGGGTTTTTTTACATTTTTCTTACAATCCAGTGGATAGTAAAACGACAGTTTGGAACCTCAATCTCCTTTTTCTACTTCAAGTATTTAAGAGCCTAAACTAGCAACTAATTTTCTTCCTTACAGATTTTTAAATTCTTTCACAACTGCTACTAAGCTCAATATACAGGCTATAAGGAACTTCCTGAAAGACTATAAAGATACACATGTTGAGAACTATGCAAAACATTAATTCATTAGATGTTAGTGAACACATTTTATGGAAAATTAGACATATCCTTGTTAGCCTAAATTTTATAGGCTCTTTCAATCATTAAAATACCTTTCAACCATTAAACAGAAAAGTTTAATCAAAATTCAATCAAGATAATAAAACACAAACCCACTCAATATATTCTTAGTCTATCAAATGAAGACATCTTAATAGCCCAATACTCACCTTTCAAAAAAGAGTTCATTAATAGACTCCTCTAGAAGAAACATGAGGAATATACCTCCCTATAGCCTGAGTTTTCAAACAAATTTAATCTGTAGCACTCTGAAAAATTTCTGGGAGCCTCTTTTTAAAGAAAAAAAACCCAAACACTCCTTTGATATCTTCCACTTACCTAGTACCATGAAGGCTGGCTTCAGTTGTAGATTGAACAGTTACCAGTTAAGCAATTAGTTTAACAAATAGTTACCAGTTAAACAATTTTAGGTTTCAGCAATCTCAGACTAATTCTGTGATTGTCACAGTTGGTTACTATCTTCACTATTAAAGACTTATGAGATGTTATTTGAGGCAATGCTTTAGGTTTGTTCCTCACTGAGTGGAATCTTGCTCCTGTAGATTAAGGAACAATGGAGTTAGCAACGACCACAACATTTTAGCTCTGTGCGTTATGGCTGTGTCTTATTATACCATAAAATATCCTGAACTACAAGAGACCCACAAGGATCATCCAAGTCTAGTCCTGACTGTGCAGAGTACAGCCCTAAGAACACCGCTATGTGCCTGATAATGTCTAAACACTTCTCAAACTCTGTCACGTTTGGTGCTGTGACTACTTCCCCATGGAGCCCATTCCAGTGCCTGACCATCCTCTGGGGGAAAAAACTTTTCTTAATACCCAATCTAAACCTTCCCTGACGCATCTCCATACCATTCCTTAAGGTCACTTATCACCAGGAAGAAGAGATGAGAACCTGCCTTTAGTTTCCTATTGTGAGAAACCTATAGATGATGATGAGGTCTCCTCCTCAGTTGTCTTCTCACCAGGCTGAACAGACCAAGTGATCTCAGCTCTCCTCTTTTTTTTCCCCCAAGACCTTTCATAATTTTTGTTGCCCTCCTCTGGACACTTTCTAATAGCTTAATATCTTTCTTATGTTGTGGTGCCCAAAATGGCACTCAGGACTCAAGTCGAGGCCACCCCTCATGCAGGAGAGTGCAGGACAGAGTAGGACAATCCCCTCCCTTGCCTGGTTGGCCATGCCATGCCTGATGTTCCCCAGGACATGGGTGGCCCACCTGGCAGCCAGGGCAGAGACTCAACTTGCCATTGATCAGGACCCCCAGATCTCTTTCTGCAGTGATGCTCTCCAGCCTCTTGTTCTCAAGTCTATCTGTACACCCAGGGTTGCCCCTTCTCAGGTGCAGAATCCACCACTTGACCTTGTTAAACTTCATACAATTGGTGATTTTCCACCCTCTGTTTTATCCAGGTCCTCTTCAGGGCCTCCTGCCTTCAAGGGAGTCAAGAACTCCTGAAATTTGCTACCATCTGCAAACTTACTTAGCATTCCTTCAAGTCCTGCATCCAAATTATTTCTGAAGATGCTGAAGAGCACTGGCCCTACAGTGGAGTCCTGCAGCAACTGGTCACTGACCTGATGTTATCACATCACAGTAGCCCCCTTTGTGCCCGACCCATGAGCCAGCTGCTCACCCATCACATGATGTGTTTACCCAGCTGAATAATTTTCTTCAGAGGGATAGTATGAGAGACAGTACAGGCTTTAGTGGAATGTCAAAAGATCACATCTGCTGGCTTCCTTTGGTCAGCTGCATGGGTTACATTTTCATTAAAGGAAGTCAGGTCTGAAAAACAGGACTTTAATGAAGCCATGTTGGCTGTGACCAACGACTATTGTCTTTTAGGTGATTTCCAATACCTACCAGAATAATCTTCTCTGAAATTTTACCAGTCACTGAAATGAGACTGACAGGCCTGAAATTTCCAGGGTGATTTTTCTTGCCTTTCTTGAAAACTGGGCATCTGTTTTAAGTTTCCAGTGAACTGGGAACTCTCCAGATTCCCAAGATCATACAAAAATCTTCCAGAGAGGCCTTGCAATGACAGCAAGCTCTTTGAGTATTCTCAGATGGATCCCATCAGGCCTCATAGATTTACAGGGATCTGGCTGGAGCAGAAAATCCCACACAATTTCAGGGTCAACTGGGAGTTTATTAGTCTCACAGGTATGATCCTCCTGCTCAGGATGCTGGGAGCCCAGGAATGATGTTGAAGACAGAGGAAAAGAAAGCATTAAACACATCTGCCTTGTCAATGTTCCTGACTGTGATGGTTTGGTGTAATTTCTGTACTGCCTTTTGACATTAATATATTTTAAAAACTTTTTTATTGCTCCCCATAGTTCTTGTCAGCTTCAACTCCAGTTGAGCTGTGGCCACACAAATTTTCTCCCTAGACTGTCAAGCAGGATCTTTGTGTCCCTTACATGTTAACTGCATTTGCTTCAACTGGCCATATTCTTTCCTTTTTTGCCTTATCTCCAAAATAAGATTCCTGGTCAGGCAAGCTGACCTCCTGCACCTCACCTGCTTGACCCCTGACAATTTGGAATTGCCAGGTCCCGTGCCTTTAGAAGGCGGTGCTGAAAAACTGACCAGCACTGATGGATCCCAAGCATCTTCAGAAGCACCTTCCCAGGGAACCTCACTCTCTAGTTCCCCTAGAGGCCTCAAGTCTGCTCTCCTACTCAGCGTTGAAGTTTTGTAGGCACTGAAACTTTTCCTTCTGTCAACAAAGCTTTTAAACTTGATTGCTTTGTGGTCACTGTAGACAAGACAGCCACCAATCTCCATTTCACTCATCAAACCCACTCTGTTAACATCAACAAATCAATGAGGGCACTGTTCCTAGTTTGCTCCCTTGGTACCTGGACCATGAAGTTATCATGCAAATGCCTTAGGAATATTCCAGACCTGTTTGTGCCAGCTGTGTGATGCTCCCAGTAAATTTCTGGCAAGTTGAAGTTTTCCATAAGGATAAGGGCACTTGATTTGGAGGTGTCTCTTAGTTCCTTGAAGAGTAACTCCTTGGTGTCATCATCCTGACTAGGTGGTCTATAACTGACTCCCACAATGACATCTGCATTACTTGTCTGTCCCTTAATTCTTACCTAGAGACTCTCAAGTGCCATTGCCAACTATAAGCTCCATTTTTGTTGAGTTCAAATTTTACACCTCAGTGGTCTCCGAGTTCCCTCCTGGAGTCATCCGTATGACTTAAATTACTTGGGGGAGAGGAGGGACATTGTGCACATTGTAAGCCTCAAACTCTTTTCATTTTAATTAACTATATTACTGCAATATTCTGTCTGAGCTTTTCCTCATGTGTTTAGACTTTTCACTTTCAAAAATACTATCCTTTTACTTTCGACAGGAACTTGCTTAGGAATGCTCAACTTATTTCTATTCACATTCTAAAAAGTTCCCTGTTATATACAAGCATATTATCTATTTATTGGGTCCTTTTAATTCCCACTTTAAAAATTTTAATCCCTACATAACCACTACTAAACTGAATGGGTGGATTATTTCTACAAAGATTTTGAATGTAAATGTGTTACTATTAACATATATATAACTCCTCATAGAACTCTTTTCCTAACTGCATCTCAAACTAGACCTTGTGTACTGCTCAACGCTAAAATAGAGAGATCCTGATATTTTTTCAGCTCCACTAAACAGTGATTCTGAAAAGCAACCATTTATGAAATTTAAATGTCTGCATCATCATTCATTGGAACACTCATTGAGTCAAAATAAGCACTTTGCATAATTTTAAACATCTGCATTTCATGCTTTATAAACAATAAATTTTTTTGCTTATAAAGAATACACTGTATTTCAAAGCCATTATATATTAAAAAAACAAAATCACACTACTGCAGTTTACATTGAGAACAAAGCCCCAAACCCTAAATGAGTCATGCAGAATATTTTTAAAGCCTTTTAGAATAAGTTTTTTAACCAATCTTTCACTTAAAGGGCTGATAAAACTTAACTATAACATGAACAATCCTGTTGTTACCAAAGTTTGTTTCCATTGTTAAGGCAATGCCCTATTTCCTCCAACTAGCAACAATAACAACCCCACACATAATTTTGGACAAAGCAACAGGAATCGCTTGCTCAGTTAGTTGGAAAAAATGGTCTGATTTT
The DNA here is from genome assembly GCF_028769735.1 of Zonotrichia leucophrys gambelii. Taxonomy (NCBI): domain Eukaryota; kingdom Metazoa; phylum Chordata; class Aves; order Passeriformes; family Passerellidae; genus Zonotrichia; species Zonotrichia leucophrys. The sequence continues at coordinate 16,852,050 of NC_088173.1, read as the reverse complement.
ACCAAATAGAGATTGCAAAGCTAGTGGTACCTATGTACAATGGTGACCCATTGGGTAGAAGTAATTCCATAAAAATTGTTTATTTGGGGAAGACAAGGGTGGAGATGAGGAGGGATCAAGATGAATCAACAAGAAACAAGACCAGCAAAATGGAAAGAAGTCAGGGAATAAGAGAGACCTGACACATGTAGACAAGCTACTGGTCATTAGGTTTTTCTGGCTCATCTTGTTCATGCTGAGGAATGCTCTGTGTGTTTTTGCAGGTGTCTGCAATGGCTGGCTGTCCCTGCAATACGTGTGGCTGGGGCTGTGTACGTGTGTGCCCACTGGGAAGTGGCCTGGCTCGAGACTGCCTGCAAACACAGAGAAGCTGCCACCTTGCATCTAGCAAGGTTCACTGGATTCAGCCCCCATCAAAACAAGTCATATTATTTTAACTCTGAACTGGCTAACACTAACTTCTTTAATTTTGTGGGATCAATTCATACTTCCTCTACCACTTAATATGAGGAAAAATGAAATTAGGTGATCATATGATTCATTTGTTCTTGTATATCTTCCATGTTATTTTTCTCCCTCATCAGTTTACCAGAGAAATATTTAGCAATTATTTGGTTATTTAAACACACTAGGAGAGCTATAGGATCTTTCAAAAAGGGAAATAAAAAAGTGAATTTTCAAGACATTTAAAACCAATGGATGTAAGCACTACCCTATGCAGTATCTATTAGGCTTGAAGAATCAGGACATAACAAGGTTTGAATTGATTGTAATCTGTAACACAGAGCTATCAGTTCCATCTGCCAATAATACATGATGGCCAATCATTCTGCTCAAATACCATACCAATATACTCGAATATGTCAATACATTTTGAAGCCAGCATTTTCCTTACGGAAACTCTATGAGGAATTTCACAGTTAATTCCATTTTGTATATCAGTACAGCCCCATAGTTTCTGAAACAAATATATGCCTATCAACTTTAAAGCAGTGTTAATGGGAATATATAAAAATATAATGAATTGTGAGAGTTTTTAGATTGGATTTTGTTTGAGTGTGCTGTGCTATAGGCCAACTTCTATTGATTACTCTTTCTAATTTACTCAGACAGCACTTTTTTATCACAACAGGATGAGAAGGCCCAATAGCTAAGAAAGCATAAAAAGAAACATTCCAAGCATTCTGCATCAAACTTAGCAAGTCTACTTTTATTATTTATTAGGTTTCTCTAGTTGGCTGGTTGGTTTAGTTTTTTAATTTTTTTTTTATTTTTTTGCCAGGTCAATTTAAATTGGTAGCTCTACCAGTACTGGAGGAACAGACAAGTTTTTACAAAGTGCTCACAGAAGGGTATTTTGACTACACTAATATTTACCTGTTGTGGTGTGCTGTAATATCCTGTTTTACCTTCTCCTTCCCCTCGCCCCTCGCTGAGTGTGCCCTGTCAATCAGGCTAACATACCAGCAAGGCGTCGTGTGATAGGTGTCCCTAGTCCTTGAGACCTGCCCTTCCCTGGTTGGTGCTCACCTGTCCCTCCCCTTCCCCTGTCCTGAGCTTAAAATGTTAATGAGACATGTGGCCTCTATTCTGTTAGCAGCAGTGGCCCGGTGCAGACATCTCTGTACCCATGGAATAAACATCTGGCAACCTTCTAGCAGAATCCACTCCCTTTCTCTCCACCAGCGCCAGAAGCTCTCTCTCCTGAGGTAACGGAGTCCTGACAGCCTGGACTTGCCCCGCTGCACTCTCCAGCAGCCAAGGTATCTCTGGGGTAAAACACCGCAGTGCTGCCTTTGGCCCAGCAGCGAAGGTCAGAACTGGCCCAGGCACCATCTAACTGGTTATATTGGATTCATATTCTAATATTTACCCTCAAAAAAAAAATACAGATGAGAAAGTGACATAGTCACACATTTTTCAGTAAAATCATATTCTAATTTGGTACAATGCAAGTCCAGAATTAAGGTACCTGAAAAAAGCATATACATAAATAAAGATAAAAGATACCTTTAAAGTCTAGTAGACCAGCCATCTCATGCAGGTAAAATTCTATATAAAAAAAACTTAGAAAGTTTGGGGATGAAGGGTAAAGATGAGACAAGATGGATTTAAAATAAAAAAACTAATTAAAACCCTCAGTCTACAGATAATTTTTCAAGCAATGAGACACAAATGATTATCTTACAATGAGTGCAGCATCTTTTGATGTACATGTGAAAACTCATCTAAAGTGATTGAATCAATAAAGTTGGCAAAGTTGGCAAAGTTTTTTAATGAATAGAAATATATAATGTACATTTATATAAAAGCACAGAATTCACTATACAATATAGCAAGGATGTTTATGGAAGAAGCAAATGGGAGGCACATGATCCAAATTCTGTTGAAGAGAAATATGCACATAAGCTTTTCCAACTAATTAAACATTGTTAAAACTCATCAATCAAGCAGAGGCAGTGTATCATTTTAGAAGTTTAAAATTCGAGGCCTTATTTATAAATGTATTCAGGTCTGAATTCACATTCTTTACTCACAGAAAGACTTTTACTGAATTAGAAGGAAGATTAATTTTTGACCTAGCCTGCAATCATGGCACTTGAATAACTTCTCACTGAACTACTTGTCTGGTTCACTTGTACTCAGTTGTAGAACCAGAGTCCTTGCAATTTCTTCAAGACAGAAGATATATCTAATTCATTGTCTTTGTTTTGGAAGGAAAAAACATATATTTGCCTAAGAGGAATTTAAAGATGTCACAGAAACTTCACATTGATAAAAGACAGAGAATAGAAATAGATGACATTGGATGTTCAGCATGACAAGTTTTTTCTGTAATAGCCACTGATCATTTAGGAGTGCTATATAATTTGAAATTAATGCATCAGACTTGGGTATAATACAGTCCTTTTGTAACCTGTCTCCCTTGACACAGATCTAAGCAGGTATATATTTAAAGCTTCTCTTTTTTTAAATAAAATTGAACAGACTGAATATGATGTGCTAGTGTGCTACTTCAGGATTTGCAATAATAAAATGTCAAAGAACAAGCTGCAAGCTGGTTTTTTTTTTTTTTTTTTTTTTGCTTGAGATACTCAAAGAATTAATTTTATGCTGGCATATACTGTAATTAGAAATAGCTCTGTGCATCATGATTAAACTAGTAGCTATGGAAACCAAAGCAGACTAGAATAAGTGTAAAAGGAGAATAGCAAAGAAGCCAATCATAAAACTTCTTTAATCTGTTTATTTTTAATCTTTCTCGTAGTGCAAATTGGAATACTAAGGGTCAATACTACTTTCTTACTCTTTTTTAACCTTTGTATGTTTGGAAAGAACAGTATTCTTTCCAAACTACTTCCTAAGTATTAGATTTTTTCACTCCAGAACTTCTCTACCCACACAATCTTAGGTGTTAAAAGCACACCATTTTTAAAGAACCATTCTGTATTAAATAATTGTATCTATTTATCCTTTATTGAAATGAGAACTCCATGTTTTCAACAGCTGAAAATCTCCATGGTGCTCTATCCCCTTAGCTATTCCGATAGCCCTCCGCTGAGCATGTTCCAGCTTAGCAGCCTCCTGATGGGTGTGGGGGAAGGATGGATGCATCTCTGAGCCGTACTCACCTGATGCAATCTGAGTACTGAATGAGGGGGAAGAATCACTTCCCTTGCTATGCAGACTGCACATACTCTGGCCACCAAGGCAGACAGCCTTTGTGACACAGCGCTGACTCATGTTTAAATTCTCACTCAGCCTTGGGTCTTTTCTGAAAGAGCTGATTCCTGGCAAGTCATCCACCAGCCAATGCTGTTGCATGGGTTTATGCCAGCCCAGGTAAGTCTGTTCTTAACAAATTCCACCAGATACCTCATAGTCAGATTAGCTGAGGTCCCTTTGAATGCTATCCCTGTGTACAGCCCAGTGTACAGGCTGACTTGCTCTGCCACCCATTTTGCCGTCATTCACAAACAAAAGGGCACTTTCCCTGCCATCATCCAGGTCAATGATGAAATTGTTATGTAATGTTTGCACCAGGATCAGCCTCTAAAGTGCAGCCTCTCCTCAGACATCATGCTGTACACCTCTGTCCTTTGAGACATACAGTGGAGCTGCCTTCTCCCCTTGTGTTCTGGCCACTAGTCCCTAATGCTCTAAGAAACCATGTCAAAATACTTGGCTTAGTCAAGGTAAACAACATTGTTTACCTCTTGTACCCTTGTCTAGAGACAGGTGCCTCATTACAGAATGTAATCAGGTTAGTCAGACATGGTTTGTCCTCAGAAAAGCTAGGATGGCTTTATGAAACACATTATTTACCTTGCTGTGCCTAATAATGGCTTCCAGAAAGATTTCTTTCATAATCTTCCCAGGAACTGAGATGAGACTGTGCTGTGTACAGCTTTTTAAATATCTTTCCTTTCCCTTTTGAAAGCTATTAATTGGCTTTCTCCAGTTACTGAAGACCTCTCATAATCACCACAATCTTTAAAGAAAGACAAGAAATAGCAATATTGGATGCACATCCAGCAGTCTCAGTCTGCTAATATGAACACTTAACTTAGTCTTCCTCTCACATAGTTAGCATTCCTCCCCCCCAGACTTTCCCAGGAGGCACAGAGGTCTGGGAGGCTAGTGACCAGAAGCCCAAAGATATCACCTTAAGATTTTCAAATCTGAAAATGAAAAACCAGTAGGTGTATTAGCTATATTACATATGAGCAAACTGTACCTGCCTTCAGCCAGGAACAATTTATGAACTCAGTGTCAATATTTGGTACATTATTGGGCCAATATTGTAAGAGAACTGTTCAAAAAGTACACTTTTCTCAGAAGATGACTGTGGAAGAGGATCTGGTCCAAGCCATTCTCTGGGCTATGGCAAAGGATGAATAAACATTTCAGATATCATGCTTAATATCAGTACTTTCAGACAGACTTATTAAACAGTTTCCTAGTATGTAAGACCTGACATTGACTTGGTCAGAAAGTACTTAGTTGTTGATCAGAATCATGCTTTGAAGTGGAAAACTACTACAGATCAAACTAAAACCTTTTCTCCCCATTGCCCAAATAATACAAAAGGAGATAAATCTTACATTTCTAACTCTCTTTTCAAGAAAACACTTGGTCTAATAAGTTCAGTTTCATCATTCTCAGTTAAGTGTTTTCCTGGCCTACTCCTCCTGCTGTTACTCTCAACACCAGCACAAACATTCACATAACAAAATATGAAGAACGACACTTTGAAGGACAGAGACCTTTTTTCCCCTGCTACTTCTGCCTGGAGTTTTTGCTTCAAAATGTGCTTCCAACTATTTTATTTCCTCTACTGCATAGGCTCCAACATCTTCTAAAGGAAGAATAGCGACAGGATCTCATCAGCACTCATCATACTAGCATCACTTGGGTGATAAAAACTGTCATTATAATCATCTTTAAATTCAACATCTGAGTCCTGCATGGTGCCTATATTCACCAATTTTTGCTGCATTTGAAGTCACACCTTCCTCAGTAGGGACCTTCATCAGAGAGGTAATAATTTCTTTGGAACTTTGGGAAAAAAAGGTTACCAACATAAACTGGATTTAGTTTTGCAACTGTATTTTCACAGCTGGAAGAGAAGAGAATGCAAAAGTCTATGCCTACAAAAATATCCTGACTAGCCATGTCCCATGACCTATACAACTTTTACACTGAAAGATGAGGAAAATCTCTAATTACTATCTTTACCATGTTATTGAAATAATTATAGTTTTTAAAGTCAGCTGGAAAATTTTTCCTCTCAGAATACTGGGGTTCTGTCAATGAATCTAAGTGATTTGAGGGAGAAGAACAAATCAAAAAGGCTTCAGTAAAATGAATTAGTATTCAGGATAAAGAAAAAATGTCTACCTATGATACCTCTGATATTTTATCTGTTTTGTTAATAAAAGCCAGGAGTTCTCAATACAAGTCATCAGCAAAGTGTTTTCAGTATTATCAGTATTTTTTCCCATTCCAGTCCCTTCATTCATTTATGCTACTAACATCTTCTTTTTTCCCCATGCTAATAATTTCAATGATTGCACTAGCTTTCTCATACAGTATCAAAGTGCGTCTGACAATACTCTAATCGGTTTCACTACCAGCAACAGGATTCTCACAGAACACAAAATTACTCCGGATGAGATTACAAAGAGGGTTTGGGATTTTTTTTTTTTTCACAGTGGAGAGCATTCTTCTTTTCAAAGATCACCGAAATATTGTATATTTCACAAGCAACAATTTGGAATAAGCCTTCTTCAACACACTCTGTTTACCCTCCTTACTGCCTGTACATTTCATTTTCTTTGGCAGAAAACTGATTACTGGAACTTTGTGGAGCCACTGTCTACCCAGCTCTGAAGCAAACACTGGACTGTTTCACGCGCTTATGAAGACAGAAGCAATCACCTTCCAGGACTATGTGTTTTGGCACTTGTATTGGGGTTATGCGGTGAGGTTTTGTAACAGGGGAGGGGGGCTACAGGGGGACTTCTCTAAGAAGCTCATAGAAGCTTCGGCTTTGTCCAATGGAAGCACTGTTTTTCATTCGAACTGTATTCCTCTGTGAACCGAAACAGCTCTAATCAATCAGAAAAAAAAAAAAAAAAAGTTGTTTATATGATGGGGCGGCGACTTGAATCAAGATCGACCATTCTGACTACAAGAAATTCCTGTCTGAGACTAGTAACTGCGTTGTCTTCTGCGTCCGCATCAAACCTTAAATTATCCTCCAGCTCTCCACCTGCAGGAGGCTGCGGGAAAAACAGTCTCTCTTCACTCCTCAAGGAAAAAGGATTTCCACTTGCTTTAAAAACAAATGACGTAATCCCTGCTTTTCTCTTTTTTTTTTTTTTTTTTTGGGGGGGGGGATGGTGGGCACGGGGGGGTGGGGGGGGCGCTGTTTTGTTTTGCATGGAACAGAGATGATGAGCACGCGGTTTGAGGGGAGCCCCCGGTGCCCGCCGAGCCCCGGCTCCAGCCGAGCCCCGGTTCCAGCCGAGCCCGGGTGCCTTCCGAGCCCCGGGTGCCCGCCGAGCCCCGGTGCCAGCCGAGCCCGGGTGCCCGCCGAGCCCCGCTCCCCGCCGAGCCCCGCTCCCACACCCCCGGCCCTGCGGGGACCGCGCTCGCCGCCGGCGGGCCCAGAGCGGCGCCCCCTGCCGGCCGCGCTCCGCACCAGCGCCCTCCGCATGACATCACCGCTGCAGCGGCTGCGCTCCGCCCGCCACCCACCGGCACCGCGGGCAAATGTTGCCGCAGGTTTCCACCCTGCTCTTGCTCCGTTTTTTTAAATTTATTTTTCCTTTTCTTTCCTCTCTTTTCTTTATTGGTACGTCTTTTAAATAGCTGGCCTGAAAAATTTTTGGTGTCGGAACGTGACCAGATTGTAAAGGAAGCCTTAAAGAAACGCCTCGCATTGGACAGACACCGGCTCAGGCTATTCAGCAGAGCCAAATCGGTGATGTCACTGGCATACGCTGCAAACCAAATGTACCTTTCTGTTGTGCAATAAATAAACAAGCCTTAGTGAGGTGCAGAGCTGGTGAGGCAGGCAGCATTATTACCACTCCCCTGTTTACAGGGCCAAGCACGGTTTCTCAGAAAAAAGCACAACATCCTGCCGTGCAGGTAACATGAGCAATTTATAGAACATCCTTCCCCCCACTAAAAAAAGAAAAACCCGAGGCCAAAACCAAACATAGCCAAACAACAACAAAAAAGCGCAGAAAACGAACAAACAAAACCCTAAAAAGGAGCCCACCACTCTCTGTGGTGGGTTGATTCCTCTCCAAAGAGGATAACACTACTCTTCCAGATCCCCCAGTCAAATACTCAAACACTTCTGAAAAAGCACATCTCCATCCACAAAGCCAGCCTTGCTATTTGCTGCATTTCTCAGCAGTGTTGAATGAAATGGTCAAGTTCCACAAGCAGAGCTTGCAGGGTCAGGAGATGGCGTCTCTCAGCAACAAGGCAAAAACATTGAGATGCTTATGGGAGACAAGTGCTCTGAAAGTTGCAGGGTTTGCAGTCAGAGAGGAAACACTTTTTTTTTTTTCCAGATCTACAAGTAAAAATAGCACAGAATAAGAACATAAAGAAAAAAGTGAAAAAAGAGAGTGGGTAGGGGAAAGAGTAAAAACAGCAGGGAATTGAAAAATAAGGATATTCAAGATAAAAGGGAAAATTATAATGTTCTACCTGCTTTTAAGCTTCAGTTATGCAGCAAAGGGGACATTATAACTTACTACAATCATAAGTTTGTAAATCATCTGGTACAGAATAAGTACTAGATTTTGCTTCTACTGAATGTACTGGTGTATCCACTGACACTGGATTATGAAATGTTCGGCATTATGAAAGGAAAAAATTAGCTATTTTGTTGAAGGGTACATTACTGTTATGTTTAGTTCATTTAGGCAAGTCAAGCACATATTTGCCATTATTTAACAAATGTGACAGACTACAAAAAAAAAAAAGGGTTTGACCCTTTTTCAGTGTTCATTATATTTTATGAATCATGCAACACATTTATCTACTATAGTAGCTCTGTTCTACTTTCCTAATGTTATGTTTGATGTTTTAGAAAATTCTATCATGTTGAGTGTGCTGAAAAAAGACCTTGTCTTTCTGTTTCCAGTATGTCCAAGCACAACCTTGCCCCCATTGAAATCAGGGACAAAACTTTTGTCTGATATAATGAAAGGTGAGATTCATTACTCTTGGATCTTACTATAAAGTTCTCTAAAAAATGCATTGTTTCTGTAAAAGTAGTTATAGTATTACCCTTATTTTATGTAGATGCCATGATGCTCCAAATTTGAAAGCAACAAGATCTCAGTTCTGGAACTTGGTCCTGTTCCCGTTACATCTGCTGTGTTACTTTCTTGCAAATGACTGATTTAGCCTCCAGAGATGAATACGAAAGCATTAAGAAATTATATCTGCATGAAAGCACTTGACAAGAAACATAATATCCTACTTTATTGAATGGAAACTGAAGAGTTTGAATGGCATCAAGGAGCAAGCAGGAGGGAAGGACTAGGAAAAAAGATCGAAAGAAAACCTAAATAAATAGAATTGTTTTTTAATCTTCCATTTTTTGCATATGAAGGAATAATGTTCATAATGTCTTTCTACAGAAAAAAAAAGACTGTGTGAACTCTAACTTTTTAATTCTTCAGCAGAACTGTCATAGTCTGACATAATTTTACTATGCATTGACTATATTACCATCCGTTATTTAAGCTGTCAGATTTTACTTATGAGATAATGGTAGAAGAAGATAAAAGAAAAGCAGAGAGAACTCCTGCTAAGGGGAGGCTACATTGAGGTAGATTTACACACTCTGAATAGCACAGTAAGAAGAGGGCTGAGAAGAAAACTAACTATGTACCTGGTCATTGAAAGGCTTCTCAAGGATAAAAGGTGCAGATGAGGGACTGAAGGAAGTAAGAAGAAGGCAGAACAGAAGGCGGAGGATATGGTAAGAACTCTAAAGAAATTATTTCATAAACCCATGAAGGAAGAGATCAGATTGTATTTATACAATTTAATGTGCTGACAATGAAGAAGTTTCAGCAAAACCAGAAAACCCTGACTCAACCAATTTCCAGTGTCCATTCCTGCAGTGGTGATGTCCGGCCCATGCTTGCCAGGTGCTTTGTAGTGTCATCCTACAGCAACATTGCATGGCCCCTGCCCAGAGCACACAGCTCTACCACATATCCCTGTTTGGTGGCCCGCTCCAGGGAGCTCCGTGACCCACACACCTGCTGGCACTGGACACAGCACTGTATTTGAATCACCTAATCCCACCTCATCTTGATCCAGCCGCTGCTGTTTGAGCGTGACAGACTTTCCTAGCCAAAGGGTGATTTCAGTCTTTGTGTCTGATGATAGATCTGATTCTTCTGCTGACAGATCTGGGCCTTAGCAGTGCCACAATATCAAAGTTCATTGGAAGTGTTAAGAGCTTGCAGCATGAGTAACAATAGATTTAAAACAACACAAATTTATGGTACAGCTGGCATCTATTGTTGCTTTTGAACTATTGTTGCTATTGAAACAGTTGCACAGTTTCTTCCTTTCTACCAGAAGACTTACTAATAATAAGTAGAAAAGTTGTCCATTATTAAAGACCTGATATTACCCCAGATTTTGCAATTATCTAAACCTAAAAAAAATTACTGCCTAGTTGCTATAAAACAGAATTGATAACACATAGCTTCTCATATGTAATCTCTTAGTTCAAAATAATGTCAAGATATTCAGAAGAAAAAGAAAGGAACCTAGTTCACGGGATTTTAAATGAGATGTGTTCACAGGCTAAATGTGAGATGGGAAAGTTTAATGAGAAGTGCATTAAATAAAATATTTGAGACAAAATATGATTGCTGCCTGTGAAATAGGAGGTGTTGTTGGTGGGGTGGAATGAGTAAACAATTTATACCCATCCTACTCTCTCCCTTTCTTTCTTATCTCTGAAGAAGGATATGCAGGAGAAGAAGGAAGCAATCGAGAGGGAGAACACACTGTATTTCTACATCAAAGGGTCCATTGAGCACATCCTATAATATACAGCAGAGCTAAAATGTTAATTCTTGGGTTTATAATTTTAGGTTTATGCATTCGATATTTAATGATGCAAAATTGATGGTTGAACTTGATGATCTTGAAGGTCTCTTCCCACCCTGATGATTCTGTTATTCTATGAAAATGTTATAGTGGGCCGCTACACAACACATTGTAACAAGGAAATAATGATTTCAAATAGAATCTTGATGGTTTGATCATAAATCTTGGTTGTAGAGACCCATACACAGACGTGAGTTACTGCTGTAGGGCCTGAGCACTACATTAGCAGGCACTGCCTTTAACAAAAATGTTTGTATGTACTGTTGCTAAGAGCTTGTTATCCAGAGCGTGTTCAGGGTAGTGATTATCCCTGGTTACTGCTTTTTGAAAACTATCGCTAGTCATCAGCCAGGAAGGGTCTGTCACCTTCTTCTTCCTCATGCCCTGCAGTGGCTGTTCAAAGTCTACATTGTGCAAGTCACTAAGGACAAGTGGGACTTTCTGATTTGGCCTGATCTCATTTGCAAATGTTGGACTCACTGCATTTCATTTCCTGGAATGAATTCTAGGCAATCCCAATGCTGTAAGTACCAACAAACATCAACACCAGCACCAAGGTGGTAATTCCTCTGCTTAAAATAGTTTATAAAATGTTACTGATTTTAGTCACAGCAGAGACTGTATGCACCTAATAAAAAACCTGCATGAACGCAATTAATTAGGCTTCTTTCAAGTATTTTCTCATTTTGACCCCTTTCATTAAGGATTTCTTAGAAAAAATGGGAGAAAATAACCACCAGCCTGAGTCCCCCATGAAATCATTTGCTGGATATAATTTCTACCTCAGTTAACATGAGGTAGAAAGGCATATGTTTCCTGCCAGACAGCAAGTGAATAGGATCATTAGTGGGAAAAAATATTCTTAGTGAGAAATTAAAACAATATTTACATATTCCCACCAGAGGTCACTCATATCATAGGAATAAAATGAAAGTAAGCAAAATTCTAAGTACTTGTTGATTCGACATATGATGGAAATTGAAATTGCATTTTCAATATCTTTAAATTTCTATTTCTACTGATTTTATTGGATGTTCATAATTGGGATAAATATATCCTTCTTTAATAACAGGAGTGCAGGAGAAAATACAGAGCTCTGTTAGGAATAAGACACAACTAGCTGAATAAACTTCTGCTTAGCTTTTAGTGACTGAGGAAAAACAAGAAAAAAATTCTGCAAAAACCTAAAGCTCTAGTAACGATAACTAATGCTGTAGATAAGACTGTGTATGGTGGACATGGATGACAATAAACTACTGCATTTCACCTTGATACCTTTACTTCTTGAGCTGAAAGTCACAGAGAAGATAGAAAAAGTAGGATTTATTCTTAGTAGCATGGTAGACACCTTGCATAAAGGAGTTATTAGGTATGCCTATGTTAATCAAGACCCCTAATAGTAAAAATTATATTTCATTTCTAAGTAACTAAAATAAAACACAGCATAGCAAAGATTGCAGTGCTAAATATAATCTCAGAATCCAGAGAAAATTACTTTATGCACTTAAATGTGATTAGTTCTATTTAAAGAAAAGGTTTCTATCCTTAGCATGTAAAAGAGAAAGTGTTAAAAGATTTTTTCTCTCTCCTAAGCACTTCTTAGGCCACATCTTTTCTTCTGCTTCCAGTTTTGGGCCCCCAACACAAGAAAGGCATCAACTAAAGGGAGTAGGTTCAGTGGAGGACTGCCAAAATAAAACCATGAGCGATCTGTCCTGTCCTCATAGCTCACTCTGCTTTGAACAGATTGTCTCAGAAGGTCCCTCTAATCTGAGTCATCCTCTTTTACTATATTATGGTCCTGTGAATCAGTCCTTTGATCCACAGACTGACACTTTTCTAGGAATAAGCTCTAGGCAGTTCCAGTCACCCTAGGCTACCCAATGTAACTAGAAAAGATAAAGGCAACTTATGTGGTAATTTGCACTTATCAGTTAGATCTTATCTAAGAGTGAAAGTTGGCTAGATCTCTTCAGCTGGTGGAAGGCTTGGCTGAAAAGAGCTAGGGAAGCATGACCAGACAAAAACTGAACAGAAAATTATTTGCTATCTATTATTAAAAAGGGAGCACATGGATTTCCAGATGGATGTTTTAAAAATAACAAATGCAAATGCTGACTTTAAAAATGGTGTTCAGTGTTGTGGGTTGTTTTGGAGATCAAAAGTCTAGGATGATGGATAAATGTACAGGGTACGTAACCATGACCTCAAATACAACATTTAGTATAAAAATCTCATAGTTTATTTTTGCCAACAGATACAATATTAAGAGTGAAAGAATACATTTATTTTCCTTATATTTTTTGCATTTACCTCTGCCAGAAGCCTTTCTTGAAGTACAGTGCTTAAGGGCCTTTTGTTCCATTCTCTGTCTGCTCCCACTTCTTGTACTATCCAACTTCTTGATGGATTTGGAAAATAGATAGTGCTTGAGACTATGTCCAAGTATGGTTGCTATGATCTTCAAGATCCTTTAGGTTGAAACATAGCATAGTCTTCTAAGGAAGGAAGCAAATTAAAGAAATGTTTCACTGACAGTTGATGTATATTGTACATTTTCTGCCGAGTAAATCATAGGCAAAGTAATTCCTTATCCGCCTCTTCTTAGTTCCTTCTCCTAAAGAAGAATTTGTCAGGAATTACACAGTACAACAAATCTTCTCAAACAACACATTGCTTTATTGCAGAGAACAGGGTAACGACATATTTTCTTATTTGCGTACATGTCAGGTACAGTGGATTGTGTCAGCTTTATTGAAAGAAATCAAGAACTGTCTTCGGGACTGTAGTTTCACACTCTATTGGGTACTTTCCCACTGTTTGCATCACTTTGACACAAACACAGCAATGGTGTTAAACTGAGTTGGACCAGGAAATTCTTCTGTCTGAAATATAATTCAAAGAAAAATACTTTTCACTAAACAAGTTCCACACTGCAAGCCACCAACCCAGCTGCACAAGCAGTTGGAGGAGGGAAAAAGTAGAAGAGAAAAACAGGTGGATGTTGCCCAATAAGTGTCTGTGAATCATAATCCCACACATGTACATGATAACTCCAGGTGGAGTGGGATCTGGTGGGATGCATTTTGTGACTCCTCTTTGATGGGATTAGTGCGTTAGCTGCAGTTCCCTTCAGCCCTTCAGCATGTAACCGCGGTCCCTGCGAACGAAGGGCAGCTACAGCTAAATGAGTCAATATTCATGTCACTTTATCGAACTGAGTCAATTTCATGTCACTTTCCAAGTGCTTGTCTTGACAACCGGGGCGTCTGGGGACGGACCAGCACCCCCGGAGATCCTCGGGGAGCGCAAAATCCGCCCTTCCCGCCTGGCGCTGGTTTCAGGTGCCCTCCCAGTAACGGGGAATGAGCTTGAGAGCTCTGAAACCTGCCCTTCCCAGCCGCCGCCCCAGCCGGAGCCGCACGGAACAGTCACACAATGACAGCATCACTAGGGTCAGAAGAGACCTTCAAGGCCGCGTAGCCGCTAACCCACGGTGGTCCGCACGGCCCAGCCGGACACGGGTGTCAGCGGAGCCGGGCCAGGGCCGCTGTCCCCACACGGCCCGCGCGCCCCGCTCCCAGCGGCGGTGCCGGGGCCGCGCTCGGGGTGCGCGCGCGTTGCCCGGTAACGCGGCGGGGGCGGGCGCGCGGGTTGCCCGGAGACGGCGCTGCCGCGGCCGCGCTGTGGGCGCTGCGGGCCGGCAGGTGAGGGAGCAGCGCTGGCGGCCGCCCCCGCGCAGCGAGCCAGAGCTCGGCGGCCGGGCCCGGCAGGCTAGGGCAGGTGCGGTGCGGCGTTTCTTGCCCCGCGTTTCTTGCCCCGCGGGGTGCAGCACGGCCCGGGAGGTTGCGCGGGGCTCGGCCGCGCCGCCCTGCGCCCACCTGCGCTCCGGGGACGGAGCGGCCCCGGGGAGCGCTCGGGGCTGCGGGCGGTGTCTGAAGCATCCAGGAGCCGTCTGACGGTATTGTCGGGATTTTACACTGTTCTGGGGACTGTCCTGCTCTGTGTGCTCTCTTTACAAACGTGCTTGTGCGGAAATGCGAACTTAAGATCGAGTAAAGGCGGGGGCAGCAATCTCTAAAAGAAGTAAGCGAACGCTTGCCCTCCGCAGGGAGGGAGAGCTTTGGGCTTGTTTATACTATAAATGTTTTTCCCAGCTGGGACGAGGGTGGGAGGGGGAAGCAAAATCAAGCTTAGAGAGTTAAAAAAAATCATTCAAGTACAAAAGCAAACCACAAGAAAAGCTTATGAGAGTGAATTTAAGACAGGAGACTCTGCAAATGAAGAAATAAGCTTAAGGGATTTTTTTCTGTGTTAAATTCTTCTAGTATCTTAAAGATGTTGCTTTACGTAGACATTGTAATTCAGCAGTTTGAGAAACTGCGTTGGAAACTTGCTCATCTTGCTACTGTTGAGCAAGGTCTTTAATTACTTGTAATGCTGCAGTGAAGAACATAATCCTGGATTTTAGACTCGATAAAGACCATACTGTTCTTAATAATAGACTTAATCATGGAATGATATAGAAAATAAATACTTGGAAATGACCATTTTGAGGGCTAAACCCTACTGATTCAAGAGCCTCTTTCTGATTGCCATGCACTTAGTCTTTCAAAACTTCAATGGGCCAGTAAGTTCATTGCATCTCTTTCTAACTAATTTTAGAAGGTTTTTATAGGAGTGTTGAGCCTTGTGGTTTTGTACTTTGTTTAAAAATTTTGCCCTGACATTATGCAGCTATCTGCTATTCATAAGAGTATAACAGGGGAAGAATTCTGGTAAGAAACACGTAACAGTAAGATGTTCTTCAAACTTCAGTACAGTTATTTTGCTTTAAGTTATTTCTGGAAAGACGTATTTCCCACTGTTTTAAAATAAGTTCAGGGTTCTAATCGTTGAACTTCCTAGTTTTTTGTAGTCCTAAAATAGAGAAAATACACTTCTGTTGTGGTGTTTCTTTCCTAATTACAGGCACAACTGTGTAAGTTACTGATACATTTCAAGGTCGCAGTTCAAGAATAAGTGCCTTGTGTGAATCAGTCTAGATGACTTAGTGATATCGTTATTTATATTTTGTATTTCAAAACTGTTCAAAAGCTTCAGTTAAGACTGTAGTCATCTTCAACAAATTGTTGTAACCCACATGGAGACATGGTGGTATAAAGAACTTAGAGAGGTAATATGGAGTATGCATGGAAGAATACAGATAATGCAAAAATTTAAAAATATTATGGGGCTATTGTTTTACTAACTGTTTTTTTTTTTCATTTATTAATTATTCTCCTTGATAAGATATCTACAGGCTTCTTCCTCGCTTCCAACATTCTCTGTGTTCTGTTATACCAAATCTTTGACTCTTTGAGTAGCTCTGGCTGTTTAAAGGACCTGTGACATGCAATAAACTTGTCATTTGGTCAACTGCTATGAGGAAAATTCCCACATAGCAAGAAGTAAGGGAGGTCTTTGGTGAGTCCTAATTATCCATTTAATTAAGCATTTTATTTCTAGCAGTGGTAATAGGAGATTGTAACTTAGGGAGAGCAGTATTTCCTCTTCCTGCAGTCTGTGAATTAAAGTTGATGTGGCCAGTAGGAGTAACTTCACCAAGTCCTGGTGATGTTGTGTAACTGACATTATTTGTTTTATAAAGCAAATCTAGGCAGCTCAAGAAAATAAGTAAATATCAATATAACATTTGAATTCCAGAAAGTGACTACAAGAACTGTGGATTTCCCTGTAGGGTATTGGCCATTGTGGTGACATCCTATCTCTCAGGCTAGCCATTATTTATGGTAGCAGCTGAGCTGTACTATGGGCACTGGAGAAAGACAGAAGCTTTATGGTAATCTTTTCCCCACTTGCATCCTATAAGCACACCTTGGCTGTATCCATTATGGCCATTTTTCCATATCCTGTTCTAGTACTGGTGGGAGAATTTGGTTTTTCTGGTATATGTGGGATTTATTTGGTTATCAGTAAAGGCCTGTAGAACTTTGCTGACTTTTTTATTTGTTGACAATATAATTTATTAGTTCTCAAAGCAGTGTCAAGTGTAGGAACTTGGCTCTTCCAGTTCTTTCTGTGTAGGTGGTTTATTTTATGCTGATGACCTTGATTGTTGTTAGCACTGTTGTCCCTGCTAAGTCTTCTCCTTACACTTTTTTATTTTTGGTACATGAGAGAGTGCTTATGTTGTTTCTTATGTCTGCCTTAGAAATGTACTTTATATTAATTATTTAATTTATATTTATCTTAACATCCGAATCAGCCAACTATAGTATAAAAAGTTGATGTAATTAAAATATCTACTTTATAATGTGTGCATTATAACTGCAGACAGGGATTTGCACTATTATAGTCTAAATTTATTAGAATCTGTCTCTGAAGAATATGTTACAATGGAATGACTTAACTAGACATAAATAAAATCTTGTGATCATAATATCAAAAAATACATGCAGTATGTTTCTTGGCATGTGAACTGTTTGCTGACAGACCAAAAAATCACCAAGTGGCCATGGGCAGTTAGCTACCTGCATGGTTAAATCATAACTGGGGTATTTTAATGTTGGCTGTATTCAAATTTTATACAAGTAGTGATTACGGAACTGATACAAATATTTCAATATACACATGGTTTTATGAATGAGATTGTAATTTTTCTCTGTAAATATATTCCTTTTTTTCTTTTTTGACCAAGGACACAATTGGAGATATTTAGAATTGTCATTTTTTATATATATTCTTCACAGCATTAGAATGGTATCTGCTAAGCCATAGTAAAAGTGGTATTATAAATATTATAAACTTATAATTTTTTTCTGAAGAGATGTTGATTTATTTTCTTGGAAAAAGACTATAAAGCTTCATCAAATTTATTTTTAAAATCCAGTTATAGAACATCCTTAAGAAGATACATGATCAAGTCCAATCCACTGCTATTGTTGGTAGCTAAAGCTTAATCTCCTGATAAAGCTCAATCTTGAAAGTAGCTTGTGAGAAGGTTGTGTGAAAGTCTCAGCCCAGTGTAGGTCTGGTGGTGATGATAGTGTTGTACATCTGTTGCTAAAAGCTTATTCCAATCACTGTGAGGTGGCCTGATTGTTCTGTGTGTCTTCTTGTCCTGATAAATCCATATAGCTTGCTGGGAAAGACCAAGTGAGAGAAAAAAATAAAAAGGACACCTATCTAGAGCCATGCTATGTTTGAGCCATTAGTAGCTTGATAGGAGTTGGGGAGGTCTAGGGAAATCTAATTGTTGCCTGACCTTGTATGACATAAGATTGCTGAGGTATAAGTTTGCTGTGTCGTTATCGTATGATTGGTTCTTGCACAGCTTTATTCTAAACATTGTATTTTAGGATTTATTTTAGGATACTTGGCATCATTACATGCTTTGTGCTCTCAGTGTAAAGATTCTTAAAGTGCTTGTTAATAAATAAAACTTGAGGATTTAACTGACTTCTGTACTGTATATGTTGGTGTAATGAATTTGCATAATGGCATATAAATCATTAAAGTAATTTCTAGGCTTTTTTGATTTAAGGAAATTTTAAAATATTTTGTTCTTGGGTTATTTGTTGTGCATTTTTGTTATTAAGACATTCTTGTAATGAGTTTTGTGTCTTCAGTGCAAAATCACAGCATATTAATCTTTAGTAATTCAGTAGTTAAGACAGATAATTTTTAGAGTTTTGGTGGGACATATTATGAAATTATGTCTATATAAATTGGCAGGAAGCTTTCTCAGAGAACTGAGTATAGCAAAAATGAAAACTTCTGAGGTAAAAATTGGATTAATTTAAAATAATTCTTAATTTTGAAAAACATATAATGCTACTAATTTTTGACAAGAATATATCAAACATAACTTTTTATAGAGGTTAAACAGAAAATGTCTAAATATTTCTGTATATAATAGTTAAGCAGAAACAGAAACAGTGGTTAAAGATGTATTTGAAAAAAAGTACATGGTTGATTTGTCACAGTATATCAACTTCAAATTATTTAACAAGGGCAAATTTCATGGTGTAAGTGGAAGATCAAAATAGAGGTTTCTTACCTCTCATCATCCATTTCTGAAAATCTTTATTCATAACTAAAGTGCATTGCTGATTTGTGGTATTGCCAGAAAACATGGGAGAGTAGCATCAGTTTGCTCATTCTGATGCAATATAGGACATTATTTTCAGATGTAATCTTTTATCCTCTGTTTTCTAGGCAATTTATACGTAGTATGTTATATTTAGGTACAGTTTTTTTTCAGTGGGTAGAGATTGAGGCCACTATACTCTCCAGCATATTTGACCATATTCTTAAGGTCATGTCTTTTGTAAAGAGCAAGAGCAGCTTGCTCTCATGCTAAACAGATACATGCACTGAAATGTCCAGAAGATCAACTTTGATATGGAATACAAAGAGAAGATAACCACGAGTGGCGTTTTTTTGGTTTGTTTTGGTTGGTTTTTTTTTAATGAGTTTCCTTTGGGATGTGGGGTGGTTGGTTGCATTTGGTTTCTTGTAATTCTTGACCATTGTAGTTCTGAACTTTAAAAACACATTGTGATGTTTATATGGTAAATCATTATTATTTTCAACATCCCTTCCACTTTTTCCTTCTGACAGTTACAAGTTTTTTGTATTTAGGCCTACTCAATCTGAAATAAGCTAAAATAAGAGTACCTAGTTCCGAAGGGAGGATTGTGAAATGTCTGCAGCACAAGTTTGATCATAGAATTATAGTATATCTCAAGTTTGAAGGGGTCTGTAAGGATCATTGAGTCTGACATCCTGCTCCTTGCTAAACCACAGGACTAAGAGCATCGTCCAGATGCTTAGTGAAATCTGAATGGTTTGGTGTCATGAAAGCTTCAGGAGGAATCTGTTCCAGTGACTGACCACCCTCTCAGTGAAGAATCTTTCCATAATGTCTAACCTGAACATGTCCTGACACAGTTTCATGCCATTTTCTTGTGTCAGCTCAAGAATTAAACAATTGTTTCTGCATCAAATCAATAGGATGTTTTGTCTGGTTTTATTCCTTCTAGAATATTTAAAACAAATTTATTGGGCAATATATTATATACAAGACTGTATATGCCTTGAAGATGTCTCTTTTGGTCTGATCTATTATAGTACATTTTGTTGTCCTTAAATTGAGATCAATGAACACTTAACTGGAGGTACCAGCTGGACTTTAGGTTAAGAGCATACAAAGTTACTTATAAAACATATACTAAGATTAATTACAACAATTTAAAGGATTGAACATTTTGAGGTTTTTCATATTTTATTATACTATTTAGTATACATAGTTTTATTCATCCTATACATAAGTTTTGTTACACCTGTATGTCATGGCTTAACCTCAACCAACAGCCAAGCCCCACTCACCCACTCACCTACTCTCTCACTCCCCCGCCAGCATGATCAGGGAGAGAATCTGCAAGGTAAAAGCCAGAGAACTTGTGGGTTGAGATGAAGCCAGCTTAAGAGGAAAATCAAAACCCAAGCACACAAGCAAAGGTAAACAAGGAATTCTTTCACTGCTTCTCATGGGCAGTAGGTGCTCTGCCATCTCCAAGAGAGCAGGGCCCCATCAGTGGTTACTTTGGAAAACATACACCATCACTCTGAATGTCTCCTCCTGCTCCTTCTTCCCCTCATTTTATGTACCTGGTATGATGTAGCATGGTCTGGAATATTGCTTTGGTCAATTGGGGTCAACTGTCCCACCCTGAATTTCCTTACAGCTTCACATGCACCCCCAGAAAATGCCTTGGCTCTGTGTAATCTATATGAATTATAATCTCTGTGTTGTCAGTTCTGTTCAGCACAAACCCAAAACACATCCCTATACCTGCCACTGGGAAGAAAATTAACTCTACCCTAGCCAAAACCAGCATACTATAATATTATAGTTTTCCCAGGACCTGGAGATGAATGATGAAGTAGGCAAAAACATATAATTGCCTTACAATGCATTTGCAGTCTTTCTTGTCTTTAATTTTTCACATATAATTTAGCACCAAACTTCTTATTCACAGGTAATTGTAACAGATATTTTTAAGCAGTTTAAGTTCCCATCTGCTATCCTGAGATGATTTTAATTATATCTGTACTTTTCAGTCGAAGATATTTACCAGTTTTTTGAAAGGATAATACAGTATCCATATCCATTTTAGCCCATGCTTCCCTGATGATGCTGAAACTAAATGTGAGTCACAGTGTTTGTCTGTCTTGAGAGACTCATTCTTCTGACAGGTTGGTATTGAGACTGGAAAACTCAGATCACATAGATGGTGGAGCAGGTACAGGCTGTTGTGGTTTGACAATGGTCAAACTTCAGGCACCCACAAAAGCCACTTGCTCACCCTCCCCTGCCACAGCTGGGCAGAGGGGAGAAAAATTAATGAAGTGTTCATAGTTGAGGCAAGGATTGAGAGAAAAAAAAAAACGTCCAAGGGCAAAACAGGCTCGACTTAAAGGTACAAAGTGAATTTATTGCTAACTAAATTAGAGAAGGTAATGAGAAGTAAAATAAGCCCTTAAAAACATCCTTTCTTCCCCCAGCCCCTCCCTTCTTCCCACCAACAGTGCAGAGAAACGGGGCATGGGGGTTTGCTCAGTTCATCACCCCAGGTTTTCTTCCCCTGCACAGGGAGAGGAGTCCTCCCCCTGCTACATCATGGGGTCCCTCCCACAGGAAGCAGTTCTCCATGAACCTCTCCAGAGTGGGTCCACTCTCACCAGCAGGAGCCCTCCCAAAAGTGCTGCAATGTGAGCCCCTCCACGGGCACACAGTCCTCCTGAAGCTGCTGTGGTGTGGGTCACTCTTCCATGGGCGCAGTGCTCCAAGGACAGGCTGCTCCAGCCGGGAAGCAGGGGCCCTCTCTCTCTCCACCAGGTCTCCCACTGGATCACAGCCTCCTCCAGGCATCCACCCTCTCCAGCATGAACACCTCCCCGTGGGCTGTGGGTGGATCTCTGCATTCCCCGTGGATCCCCAAGGGCTGAGGGGCACAGCTGCTTCACCTTGGTCTCACCACGGCCTGCAGAGGAATCATGGCTGTGGCACCTGGAACAGCTCCTCCCCTCCTTCTCCACTGATCTTGGTGTCTCTGTTGTTTCCCTCACATGTTCTCACCTCCTCCTCTTGTTTGACAAAAAAAATCACCTGCACTTTGTTTTGATTTCCTTCTTAAAATACATTATCAGAGAGGCGTTACCAACCTCTCTCATTGGCCCCGCTTTGGCCAGCAGCATGTCCATCTTCAGAGCCATCAGGAATTGGCTCTGCCAGGCATGGAGGAAGCTTCCAGCAGCTTCTCACAGAAGCCGCCTCTGTGGCTCCCCTAACTATCAAAAACCAGAGGATGCGAAACCAATACATAGGCATACAAAAGAAACACGTTTTCAGAGATGGTGGAACAGCTACAGGCATAAAAGAGAAAAAAGGTTGATACTACTGAACTGCCTGTAATTCTTTGATCAAGATTCTCAGTGATACTATGTGCCCTTATAAAAAAGACACAACACCCTGAAAGCAAAGACTTTCCATAATGGGCAAGTATTTACTTACTTGAAACCATGATTTTCATGTGTAACAAGCAGTAATAATATGGATACATTTTAACATTTTTTAAAATTTTGTTCACAGAAGCAGTACATCAGTAATGTTTTTCTTGATTGCTCATAAACCATGGTTATGGTCAGGAGTGTCTTCAGTGCTGTCATTTGAGGTGACTGAATTGGTGCCATGTTTCTCATACAGTTTATGAGACCGTGCAATTCTGTGCACTTTGCATAGTTAGTGTTTGAGCTGAAATCTCAAAGGGCAAGTAATTTGAAAAGTTTCAGCAGTATTGTAGGAAGTTCTGTATATTCTTGTGTCTGTATCCATTTAGATGGATGACTGTATAAATACAAAAAATCTGATAATCTTGGAATGCTACTTCCTATTACTGGGTGCCTTGACTTAAATATTTATGGTTTTGCATGTGTGGTTTGTTTTTGGTTTGTTTTCTTTTTTTTGTCTTGGTTGTCAGAATTTCTGAATAAGAGGTTTGAACCAAAAATATTGCTGTTTTTCTTTATTCCCCTGGAGAATGTCACCTGCCTATACAGTACCCTTAATGGAAACTACACATTCTGGGGTAGGACAGGTAATAACACAGAATTGCTCTGTGGAATTGGCATGTAATGTTGACCAGTTAGTAGCTGGTACTTCCAGCTACTTTTCCGACTTTGCTTTGTTTTTTTCTTGATTAAGCAATAGACTTCCCTGTTTAGTTTTTACATTTATTATATTACAAACTGAGGAACAGCTTGTTAAGTCAGCGTAGAAAGGCAGAGCTTATCTGGATCCTAGGTTTCTTAAGAAACTGGTTTTTTTTAGATCTGCACAATGTCTATTGAGGATTTGAGCTGCTGTAACCATGCAGTCAGGAAGATTTGTATGATAATGTCTCCTGCATAGCACAGCTGAAGAAGTATATTGCTGCAGCATGGAAATGTGGTAGTACAGCTTTTATTCATTTTTACCTTTCATTTTCACTGGCATAATGCACTGTGAAACCTAATGTGAAACTTGGAGGCATACCAGAAAAGGATACTACCTGTGTGAGGCATAAATGTTGTCAGATATGTGAAACTCTTCTAAGGAAGAGAAAAGAAGCAGATCCATTCCGATGAATTGGTTAAATTAGGCTTTTTACATTTTTCAGCCAATGCTGGTGGCTGCAGCTGAGCCCTTTAGGCTCTGCTGGCTGTGAACAATGGACTTGCAGATTTTTCTTTTTCCTCTTACAAAAAAAAAAAAAAAGTTAAACCGACGCTTGGTATTTGCGATAATTTTGGCCCCTCCTACTGTGCCAATTGAAACCACTCCCTACATAACCAAAACAAATCATTCCCCATGATTCTGAGCATATTTTACATTTCAGTACAAGCTTTTGTGCACTGAACTACATTTTGTAGATAGTACATTTTTTAAAAATGAAAGTAATTTTTTTGGAAGACAGATAAGAATGACTCAAACAGCACCTCATTTTTGGAGCTCAGAAGCACGGCAAAATCAATCTTGAAGCACTAACCTGCTTCAATTTTAAATACTGGAATATATAATCTAATAATTACTGTAGTATTGAATTCCGTTTTCCATTAGAAAATCCAATAGGTAGAACATTTAAATTGCTGTTAAAAGTATTTCAGATTACATATTTAGTAATTTAAAATTTATTAATCTCAAATCATATTACAGACTTCAGATCTGATCTTTGAATAGCTTATTATACTGTTGAATAAATTTTAGCACAGTACTTATTGTACTTATATGTCTTCAGGTTCTGTATTTTTTATTTCAACTGTGCCTTCTTTCATGGCTTGGATGACTTATATTTCCCACTGGTTTGATGAAGATGATTGGTATGAAGGACAACAAAGAGTAAGAATTGCTTAAAGTAATATTTTCTCTTTTACTATTTTTAAATTTTTCTTCTTTAAGCTGCTCTTTATTATTATATTGATTATATCAAAAGTAGTTGTCATGGTTTGAGATAAAATGACTTTTTTGAAAATTAATGTTGCTAGCTGCATAAAAGGTACTGGAAGTGTGACAGCCACCTACTTGCATTTTTTAGCTTGCATAATTTAACAAGTAGTAATTTTTTAATATGTAATGAGATGAAAAGCAAACATTACACTTTGTTGTATTAGAAGGAATTAATGTACCATGCATGGAGTAAAATGAAATAATTGTAGTTAGTAATAGAGTAAATCACAAATATTTGGGAGAGATTAAATTCACATAGGGTCATTTCCAAGTTGTATCTTGGATAGCTTTATGTTTTTATTACCATTTTTCTGAGGAGGAGTTGTTACTATAGCAACATTTGCAGGATTACTTGGATTTATTTTTAGTATGTATTAGCTGCATGTCTACAGCTGCTTTCATAGATTTATGGTGGGAAATGGATATAAGTCACATTACTCTCACTGTATTAAGCTCTTTTATGATACCTTACATTTCTGTGATTTCTTTTTCCGTTTTCAGAGTATATAGTCAGCTAATTAGAATGCAGGAGATGCTAGTGAAAACAGCTGCTTTCATTGGATTAATGTGTATTACTCGATAATACCAGCTATATGCTCATAAGTATAAAAAAACTGGCAGATATTAATACGGTTCCACTGTTCTCATTTTACATGTCACTCATGATATGGGTGCTTCAGATGTAGAATTACCTTTTAACAGCTGTCATCAGGGATTCGGGTGTGAGATGTGTCAAGAGGTAACTTTATCTGAAATCAGAGCAGTTTTGGCAATTTGCCAGCAGAAAAGCAATCTTCCAGTGATTGTTGTAACTCTGTATTGGAAGTTGAGAACAGAATCTTATGCAGACTCTTAGATGCTTCATTATGTGATCAGACATGGTTGTATACATATCTCTGTGTATTGCACACATTATGTGCAAACTGTGATTAAGCAATACTCTGCAGATATTGGCTTGGTTATCACTGCCCAGGAGGAGTTGCTTGAGTAGTGTGCATTGTCTCAGACTATTCAGACACCTGCAGTAGTAACTGCAGTTTGTTAAGCCACGTCAAGACTACAGATTGGTTAGCATTTTGTAGTATTCCAAAGCAGGAAGAACTTTTGTTTGTTTTGTCAAAGTTTTCATATTGTAAGTTATTTATTGGCTTTTAAGCTGTATATATACCAGAATATTTCCATATATACCAGAGTATTTCCAATTACTCTCATTTCATGGGTCAGGAAAAACTACTGAGAATTTAATTTCCTAACATGGCTATAATGTGCTTGGTGTTTCCCAGTTCCAGTGGAAGGACACCAGTGCTAATTATGTTTGTGTTTTTCCATGCGTCCCAGTGCTGTTGAGGCAGACATTCAGTCAGAAGTCATTTTCTGCTCTGTCTTGCAGACATGCCAGCATTTCTTCATAAGTTTGAACACCTTCATGCTTTTAGCAAGATAAAATGATTGTCCACTATCCAGTGCTTCTAACTGGTCCCACTGGATAGGGTAATGAATTTGAAACTCTGGTTCACAGGTGACATTTTCATCTTCAAGGATGGGTAAATACACCCAATGTTTTCAAGGAGAAATAACATGATACAATGCCTTTATATCACTAAAGATCTTACTAATTATTATCTTATCATTGATTTGCAGACAAAAATATTGGTGCCTTGGGACAGTAGTGTGGATGAGATATATGAGAGTTTTATATGTCTGACATACAGGAGTGACAGCAAACTTTCCACATAAGAAAAGAGACAGACCTGATGGAAAATAACGACAATAGAGTGAACAGAAGCAGAGGACACTTGCACTTTACTCCTTGTAGCTGTTAAGAAACTACACTTTGTATACACAGAAGCATAACATAAGGCTACTTGATTAACATAAGGCTACTCTATATCCACTTTTGTATGCATGCCATATTGCATATTTGGATAGGTCTTACAGCACATGGACCACAATCAAAGCACATGTGAACATCTGTTGTTGCTTGTGCTTGATGGTTAGATATTTATGGATTCTGATGACATGCCTGCACTGTATTGATAATGAAAGTGTTAAGTGATGGGTTTAAAGAGCTATTGTTATTCTACAAGTGTTATCATAGTGCAATTGGGAAATACAATGAGCAATGAAATACACTGAGTAGCTGAAGCAGAGAAAAAGGAGTTAGATTAAAATTAAAATGGTGCCTGTTAAAGAGCTGCAGTTGCCAGGCTACTGGCACTGCAGTTTTGTCTGTGGTGTGACACAACACTCAGTCTTTTCTCCTGCATCCTGTAGTAACTGCATTATTCGGGAACATCAAGATTTAGTTCCTCCATCTGTCAAGTAAAGTGATTTCATTCTACAATAAGAACAATATTTTCCATTTTTGGGACCAGCAAGGTATTGGAATGAACATGGAAATTCTAAAGTGCTTTCCAAAAATTGATACCTATGCTAAGGTAGGGATTATTAGGCATTTATCTTTAAGTTATTGATATAAAGCCATGATATGTATCCAGTCAATTCAGTTGTTATTTTTAAATAATATTTATGATATACCAATTTTCAGTTTAATGTGGTTGGTTGTTGGGTTTTTTTTCTATATTAAGCAACAAGGAAGGACGTAGAATGTTGCTGTTTCTGCCAATTGAAAAGAAAGGGTTTTGTTGTCCTCCCTCTTTCCTTCATCTCCTTGGAAACTGTGAGCACACACTGCTAGCTTTCCCAATGTGGTATGCTTTTTTTACACACACAGAGGTTTTTTCATTGTATACTTAAGAGTCAAATATAATTACTTAAAAATAAAATACTTCTTTACAAAGTATAAAACATCTCCATTGTATGAAAATGCACCAAGTGTGAAATCATACATATGTTCAGTTATGCTGCATTTCTACGTTTTTGTCCTTTTACTCAGGCTGTTTTGATGGATACATCTTTCTCTTTTATATCTGCTTACTCGGTTAATTATGCTTAACAGAAATCTAGAATGTTTGAAAAGATGTGCAGGAAATTGCTTTAAGGCATGATACCTACTAGAGAGCAAGTCAGTATTCCACACACAACTGTCATTTCTTCTTCTAGATACTGTCATTTTGAATTTCAAGGCAAATGCTTCCTCTTGTCAAATTGTATATCATTACAAAGAGGAGGAAATAAGAACAAGTTTTAAACAATAATTATTAGTTATTAAAATGCAAATTCTTTTCTGTAATAAAGCTCAGAATATTTTATATATGTAACTTTTTTACATATATTTAAAGGGGGAAAATCTAATCTAAGTTTAAGAATACTTATTAAGCATGAATTCTTAACTCAGTGAAATAACACTATATTACAGACCAACATTTTTCATCTAAATTTGAAAAATTTCACCTATTAGCAGTATTTTTAAAGAGATTACTGCAGAATCCTACAAGACAAATCTGTTGTTACTCTAAAAGAAAAATCTGTAGAATTCTGTTTTAGCATCTGTAAGAGATCTTGGCTTTGCAATTAATTTTACATGGAATCAAACTGCAAATTAAACAAGTCTTAAATAATTTTTTCTTACCGATTAAAACTTCATCTAATCAAGAATTCTTAGCTCCCATATGAGAAGATAAAAAAGAGTATCTGTACAAAGTGAGAAAAATCTTTTATTATTATGAAGTAAAGACTTGTGTAGTGTTAGGTTCTATATAGTTGTCAACTTTTTATCAGTCTTACATTGATGGTTTTCAGGGAGTAAACCTGCAAATTAAACCTATGATAATCTAATATTTTACAGCTCATTCTCTCCTACTTCACCGTGCCTTTTTTTAACTCCCTTATCAATTTGCTGACACACCTACAGTTTTAACCATTGTTTTCCCTGGAATCAAGAGCAGAACCCAAAATTTCTAGTTCCAGGTATTCTGTGCTTTCCTAAAATAGTTATCTGATCAGCTGGGGGACATTAATTTCAGTAAAAGTGGTTGCTAATGGTGCCAGTTATTTTTTCGTGGGAACTAGAAGTCTGTTCTGAATGCCCCAAATCACATTATTTCTCTGCATATGTGATTTACATTTTAATTGAATAGAAGGGACCTCTGGAATTTGTAATTTTACTAAGCAGTAAAATAACATTAAATGGAAAAATAAGAAGTTTGGAGGCTATTTTTGCCACTTGATGATGTTGATTCTTTAAATAATTAGATAAATTTCTCTGTGATATCATTTAGAACTCACCATTTAGAACACCATTGCAATGAGATGGATTGCATAGAAGTTGCAAGATTATGCAATGTATAGAAATGTTCTCTCTGGAGTCTCTAATTTACTGCAAAGGTCGGAAGAATAAAAATTATTGACAGATGGAAAGGAAGTCTAATAGCCAAAGCCCTAGTCTGGAACAAAGCTATATCTTGTAACTTGATTTTCTGTATATTTCTGTTCTGCTGTTGCAGTCTCTTTCACCAAATTTTCAAAGGTTACATGTGAGCATTTCATTTCCTTCAGTCATTTGGTACTCACTCAGAATGTTTAAGCACTGTAACTAGCGTCAGTGATATCTTTGAGAGATATCAATCTCAAACATTCAGCTGATCCTGATCTTCTGCTAAAGAAGCCCCCAAAATAAGTCACTCTCAATTTTTTTTTTCACTTTCCAAAGTGAGAGAAACATATGAAATTTGCTACCTATAATTATTCATTACTGTTTACCTGCTAAGCAGATATACCAAGCAGAGGAGAAAAGTTAAAAATAAAATTAATAATTCAAGTTTATTTTTATCCCTAGTATAAATGCATTAAAATAAAATTTTGATAATATTTAGACAACCAATTTTTAGTTGATAGTGACCAATTGGTTTCTTTGGGTACTGTAGATCACTACTGCAACACCTGTATGAAGTTTGTTCTGTAAGTGTCTTAATACTACTGTCATCCAGAAAAATATTTCCCCCTCTATACATTTGACATCAGGTAGGTCAAGACTGATCTACAGCAACATATCTGTGCTAAACTATTACACAGCAGTGCATTGAGGAACCAACCCTTGTACTTCATCAACAGTTGCTCCTTCAAAATGCTTTATTGCATTTGAAGTCTCATTTCTCATTAATTCCCTTTTCTTTGTGAAACTTGATACGGTACCTAACACTTGATAAATTTAACATGGCTGTCCTGCTCTTTCAGGATTATAGTCTTAGCTCTTTGACCTAAAGATGTCATCCTCCATATTACATGTAATATTTTTCCACCTGATGTCCCTCAGTCCATTAATCTATCCACAGCATAAATGTGACCCTGAGACATTCTGTTACTAGGTAACATGTTGACGTTTTCCTGAATGAAATGGGGGCTAGGTAAATAATTGGTCGGCCCAGCAAAGCATTTCTTGCATTTTTATGTTGAATTCAGTTTTATCACTCTCAGCACAGCTGGTACTGTGAGACTTGTTTTGGACAGAGAAAGCATAGTGTGCTGTACAGTAATGTTACCCTAAGCTTTGCTTTTGATTTTTCACAGCTCACTTCAAAGTTTTTTGTTAGGCAGTAATTATGAAGAAAATTTAGAAAGCTTCTCCAGAAAGGATGATAATGAGGATAATGTGATAAAGAGCTGTTCTATGCAAGTGGTTTGAAGACCTTTCTACGTGTCGGTTTTCCTTAAAACTATTAGTATATGGTTTATTTTGTCTGGCTGTCAGTAGGAGATGAATGGGAGAGCAGAGGAAGGCAGTAAACTGTAATAGAGAAAGTATTGAACCACAGAAGAAAATGGACATGATGAACAGTTTCAGCTAGTACAAATCAAGAAGTATTCAAGTTTTTAGGGGCGGGATCCCCTGCCCTCTCCTTTTCTTCCAACTGATTTTTTTGTGAATGGTGTTAGGCATCCTTTCTTGTGTAGCACTGAAGCCTCTGAACATCTGCTTGTCTTTATTTCAGATACATTCATTTGTATCTTAGGAAAGTTGTATTTTTAAAGTAGACATTTATAAATTATTTATGGGAACAAAAATGCATTATTTTAATCTTTAATATTCTGTCATCTTGGGGTCTAATGAATTTCTCTTTTAAAGGCAAAAATGTCACATGTGAAACAAGTGGGACTTTTAGCTGCTGGATGTCAGCCATGGAATAAGGATATATGTGCTGCTAGTGGTGACAGATTTGCCTACTGTGCTACCCTTGCTGTTTATATTTATCAGGTAAGATTATTCTTGTTTATCTGATTAGTTATGCTTTTATATTGTTGTTGATCTCAATTTGAACCCTTTCAACAAATGCTTTTGCAAGTAGGGTTGCTGCTGAGAAGATATCTATGTAAAGCTCAATATTACATTCAGGATACCCTTGAAGTTGTGTGTGTCAAGAGTTATTTTTAGAAGACAGGCTTACAGTGCAGCAAACATTTGAGATGTGTGAAACTCAGTGATAGAAGACTGGGTTCTGAGGGAGAAATGAAGTAATTCCACAATTCCATTTGAAGCTGTAGTATAAAATAGTCTTTTGCATAGTGGATCCATGGTCCAAAGTCGAGGATTCAGTGACCTACCTTTATTTAATTTGGAGCCCAAACACCTCAGCACTGTGGTCTTCTGAAGTTTGCAGTTGTTGTATATTAACATCCAACTAAAAAAAACAGAAATGCTGTGACATAGAATTTTCAGATTGAGAAATATGTGAGGAAATAAAGGATGTACTTTAATTTTAAGAGTTATACAGGTTGTAGGATTAAAATGAACAAAATTTACTGTGTCATATTTGGGCTTTCTTTTTTAATATGTATTTTTAACTGTACTAAGTAATTTATAAAGTGAGAAGGATTTCAAACTCATTTTTATATTCTTTCCTGTTTACCCCCTTGGATATTACTAAATTATTGCTACCATGCCTGTAAATAAAACATTTTAGGATTGTTTGAGTACACTTCTAAATGAAATATAATCATTTTTAAGTGACAGGAAGATAGACATAAAACTGTTTTTTGCATAGTTGGATATCAGGCAACCTTTCTTTCCAAATCAAATATATAAGAATTTATTTTATTCAGATGTGAGGTACTGGCAATAGTTCAATGCACTATAAATTCATCCATAAGTCTAATACTGTTATATGAAGTATTCTCCAACACAGAGGGATTTAAAGCAAGTTTGCAAAAAATGTGTTTCTAAAATGAATTTTACTATTTGTTTAGCTGGATCACCGATACAATGAATTCAAGCTCCATGCAATTATGTCTGAGCACAAGAAGACAATCACAGCCATATCTTGGTGTCCCCACAACCCTGACGTGTTTGCAAGTGCCAGCGCAGATAGTTTAGTGATCATATGGAATGTGAATGAACAGAAAGTTGTGGCCAAGCTGGACAATACAAAAGGTATTTTAGACATGGAGATCTGTTTTATCCATACAGCTTGATCCATGGGTATAAAAAATACTTGATATAATGTAAACGCTATAGTTGTTAGGGTGGAGATTTAACAATTGCCTAGCACAATAATAATTGCCTAACACAATCTTACAATATTCTTGTCAGATTTGTTGCAGTTCATTCTAGAAAATAATGGTAGTGTGAGTAAATTGCCTTCAACCATCTTGCATTTGGTAAAGAAAGACATTGTTCTTTTTCTCTAAAGAACTTAACCAGTTCAAGAATTAACTTTGCTAGTGATTTCTTGTTGAGTAGGGGAAAAAAAAATCCCAAAACCAACATTATTTTCATCACTGTATAAAGGATAAACAATTAAATTTTAAAATAAAATATTTCACAATGACTTAGCTAAGTGAAAGCAAACAAAAGGTGGCCTTAACAGATTCAAGTATAAATCATCAGTGAATTTGAACAACAGCTTTTGTTTAAATATCCTAATGCTTGTCCACCTGAATTTTGTCTCAGCCTTGAAACTTTCAGGCCTTGAAACTGCTGGAGCTTGTATTACAAGTCTAGGGGGGTCAGGCATCTGTTACAGATACATTTCCATGTCCAGTTCTGATTTATGCCAGTCAAAATCAGTACCTGTATTTCAATACCAGTACCTGTATTTCAAATTGAGATTGATTCTTACAGTCAGTCTCATCAGGTGTCCTTGACTCCTATATTTTCATTGTCGGAAAGTGGGTGCAAACCAAGAACAGTTAGAATCTCAGGATCTAATACGCTATTTTGGGACTCCCTACTCTGATTTCTCCAGAGAATATAGGGATACTTCTGGAAATCTTTTATGTCTTCCATATCATGCAAAAGAAAATTCCACAGTGATTTAATCTATTCCAAAAGAATAATATGCATAAATATAAATGCTGGTACTTTTTTTCAATACATGGCTTGTTTAAAAATCTACTTAAGCCAATGACTACACATGACGAAATGTTATTACTATTTTAATATTTTTAGAAACTAAATTAAGATAATATGTTTAAACCTTTTATGGCTTTCTCTTTTAGTCCCTTTTACACTGCCACATAAAAGTGTCTAAATACAGTTTTAATTTTTCAGCTTCAGAAATTTGTCTTACTGTCATTTATTCCTTCAGGCACATATTATTAAGTTATGAGGATTATGAGGGTTGGAGACATTAAGAACAAAATTCTTAAATAGGACTGCCTACAGTTAGGTATTAGACAACGGAATTAAAACTGTCATGTATCCAGAAGAAAGCTATCAAGAGTTCCCTTTTATTACAGAACTAAAATATCTGATCTTGTCAAAAATATCTGCTTCAGTTAGATTTCTCTCTAAATTTCATTGTATTTGCTAAAACAGGCATTTTGAAATTCTTGGTATTTTACTGTCTTAGTGGTAAATAACTTATAGCAAAGCAAAGTAGTGAATGAAATTCTGAAAGTATTGTTTGCAGGATCAGGCTTATCTTCTTTCAAATGTGTGATTGTCTTTGGCACTGATGAAGTGTAGATATCATGAAATACAGCCCATCAAAGTAGCATAAAAGTAATTTGGGAAATTATTTTACTTCCTGCCTCTGGGAGTCTAGTTTACTTTTACACTGTAAGATGTTCACACACTTCTCTAAATTTCAGTCTAGCAACTTCTATGTAGAAAAATTATTTCTACTGTTTTTCAAGGCCATTGCTGATACTGGGTCGAGGAATACTACCAGAATTTTGTGTCCTGCTTCTTACAAGGTTTGCCTGTATGTTTCAGGAATTCCTGCATCCCTTGGCTGGTGCTGGAATGCAGGTGACGCAGTTGCATTTGTGTCGCACAGAGGTCCACTGTACATTTGGACTATCTCAGGACCTGACAGCGGGGTAACTGTGCATAGAGAAGCACATAGTTTCTTGTCAGATATCAGTCTGTTTAGATGGCATCCAAAGAAAAAAGGAAAGGTGGTATTTGGACATACTGATGGAAGCCTTTCTATTTTTCAATCAGGTAAAAACTCATATGACAAAATATTTAGTTTTATATATGTATCTCTTGTTTCTCCATATGTAATTCTTCACTTTTTAAAATTACACTCTATAATGTAGGTACATACATAACATTTTTTCTTGATTCACAATATTCCTATTCCTTCCATATCACAAAAATATTCTTTCTTAGATACAGAATTCAGAGCATTTTCTTTATGTCTCCTGCCTTTTGAGACCAAGATAAGACTGCATTTTTTTCACAACTGCAGTAAACTTTTTTTTTTGCAAATCATAACAGCCATGATCTTCTACTGAACTATATTTTTCTGCAATTTTATTTTTCTAAATGGAAGGACTTGAATCTTTTGTTTACTTTCCTATTTTTGCATTTTTTCTGGAGTCATCTGTTTCATATTCTAGAATCCTCTGCAATTTTATTGGTAGAATCTCACCTCATACTTAATATTGTCTTCATGGTTCTGTTCTGTCAAAGGATAGATAGGAAAATATTTATCTCTTTTTGTCTGAAATCCACCACACACATTTGTGCATACTTTATAAATAGTCTAGCTCTCTGCTAAGAAGGTGTCACATTGATATGCTCATTTCAAGGTAAAATTCCACTTATTTTCATAGTTTTATTCAAAGGCAGAAATCTGTATTAGGTTGACTATCTGAATTTTTTCCCGACTGCTTCTTCCTTGTATAAAAATTGATTTTCAACTTTGTGAGAAAAACTGTTCTTTAAATAATGTGTTAATTTTACATAGGTTTGTTCTCCAGCAGCCATGCTGTTACAGAGTTTGCAAGGGTTTTTCAGGGTGAAGAGAGAGATGAGAATCTTGACCTCATGTTCAGAAGGCTTGATTTATTATATTATGCTATATATTACATTATTACTATGCTAATAGGAATAGAGAGAAAAATTCTCAGAAGCTTGCTAAGCTAAGAATAGAAAAGGAATGAATCAACAAAGTTCTGTGTCCCAGCAGAAAGCAAGAACAGCTCTCCTGTGAGTGGTCAGTAAATCCAAACATTCACCCAAGACCAATCACGGATCCACCTGTTGCATTCCACAGCAGCAGATAACCATTGTTTACATTTTATTGCTGAGGCCACAGCTTCTCAGAAAGGGGAAAAGTCCTAAAGAAAGGATTTTTATGAAAATATGTCTGTGACACCATGCAAAATTTATTTTCTTTCAGTTCACTCTACTAAGTTGTCACACAGGTTGTCACAGAGAGTAGATTCCCTTGCTTCTGTAGTGCTGACTGAGTTAGCACTGGCACTGGGAAAAGGAAATCAATTTTAATATGATAACATCTAAGTATTTATCAGACTGATACTTTTCATGAAGTCTATCTATGAATAATGGAAGGTGTCAATTCCTTATTTCTAGAAAAGCAGTGAGTTTTTTTTTTGTTATAAGATCACAACTTCAAAAATACAGATCTATTTCATTTGGACTGTACTCTGTCTTATACAACTAAGATTAATCTCTCTGAAAAAATAAAAAAGTGGAAGATAAATATAATATTAAAAAATGTGGGTTTCAATACTATGGATCATCAAGTGAAACATATAATCTTTTTTGTGGGTGTCAGACTAGATATGAATGGTCTGTTTTGGCTACAAAATTTATAAGCACTTCATAGTTGCACACACTGTTTTAAAGAAGAAAAAAAGGCAGTTCTTCAGAATAAGCCTTTACTGCCACAGTGTTTTTCTTGTTCTTAATGCCTTTATTTTTCCTGTATATGCTGTGGTGTGAAGATTTATTTGCATTCAAATGACTTGTATTTTATGCTGTGCTGCAGACCTTTACTCACAGAAATTCTTAGAACAATGTATGTGATTTAACATACTTTCGTTTCCTATAAAATTATGTTTATAAATCTGATAGCTGTTTCTGTTTTCTGCTGTATTAAATATAAAGTCAAATCTGATAGAAAAAGTCTCTTAAGTCAAATATTGCCAAGACAGCTTCATAATTTCACTGCTGCAGACAAGAGAGCAGGCTAGTGAAAATTTCAGGTAGAGAGGAAAAAATTATGTTTGCCAGTCTTGTAACTATTGAAAAAATGTATTTGATTTAATTTTTAAATAACCTGTTTTCTTGTGCACTTTAAAGGTTCTAAAAATCAGAAACATGTCTTAAGACCAGAGTCTCTTGAAGGAACAGATGAAGAGGATCCAGTTACCGCTCTGGAGTGGGACCCTTTGTCAACTGATTACCTTCTTGTTGCTAATTTACATAATGGTATTCGACTAGTTGATTCTGAATCTCTGTCCTGTATCACAACTTTTAGTTTTCCCAGTGCAGCAGCATCTGTTCAGTGTTTAGCCTGGGTTTCTAGTGCACCTGGAATGTTTATAACTGGAGGTAAGGCTTTTATTTCCTGATTTATACAAAGATAACAAATACAGGACTGAGTCTTCAAAAATTGATACTCCAAGTTTGATTTTTATGTTTCATAATATTTTTAAAAGTAGAAGCATACATGAATTGTACATAAAAAAGACCATAACACAAAACCAGAAAATAATAAAACTACACTGAGCAGTTTTTTCATGTTTTAAAAGTTTTAGCTACATAAATAATGTGACTTTCTACAATTTGCTAAATAATATTTTCCTCATGCACCCTTTAGAAAAAAATATATTAATTCCTTTGGGAATAGGAATAAAAATGCATTGTAGTAATTGATGCCACTTCAGAGATTTAAAAGATTAAAAGAAGAAAGTAATCTATTTCCTGCCTCTTTTCTACATCACAGACATTATGGCTCAGGTTGAACTAATGAATAAAGAAATTAAGACTGGCAGAATATTTTATGAAAATAGAGGAAGAATTTATCTGTGTTTAAATAGCTAGTATTAATAATGATTGTTGTTAATAGTGATATGTCTATTGCGGTGAATGGAGGACAAATAGGATGCCATGGATGTTACACTACATGATCTCCAGAGGTTCCCTCCAGCCCTAACTGTTCTATGATTCTATGGAGTTGACAGTGGCTGCTTATAAAATTATTCTTAGGACTTGAAGTTTAATTCACTGCTGTATTTTTGTATAAATCAGTGCTCAAACCACATACCTCTGTGTTTTGTTTTGTTTTTTTAAACCTCAGATTCTCAGGTTGGTGTGTTACGTGTTTGGAATGTTTCACGTACAACACCTATAGAGAATTTTAAATTGAAGCAAACTGGTTTCCATGGCTTGCATGTGCTAAGTTCTCCTCCAAAACAAAAGTGTAAGTGTAATTTTGATTGTTATTCATTAAATGGTTGCAACTTAAGAAAATCTTATTTATGAGTCCAGATCAATCTCTGTAGTGTTGGTCAGCTATTTAGTTCTTAATTAAAGTATCTTCTGCTGCTAGTGGATTAGACAAATGCATAAAGGACAAGTACTTTATAAGGTCCTTCTTTAGTAGGCCAGGCTTCATACGGGAATTCTCCATTTCTTTTGTTTTAAATCTTGTTAGAATACAAGCATTTTACTCTTTATAATTTCGCTTATTATTGTAATAAGAAATAATCTTCTCTCTTTGTCTTTTGCTTTATATTGTTAAGCATGTTCATCACAGTATCCTCCTAAAAATCACCATACATCTTCAACAAGTGAGGCTGTTCCTCCTCCAACTTTAACCCAAAACCAAGCATTTTCTCTTCCTCCTGGTCATACCGTCTGTTGCTTCATGGATGGTGGAGTGGGGCTTTATGACATGGGAGCCAAAAAGTGGGATTTCCTTAGAGATTTGGTATGGTTCATCTCTGTTTTTGAACGGAGAGTTTATTTGGCTTGTGCACTTTTTTCTAACAGCAAGAAAATGGAGAATGAAGTCTTTGCAGTACTGTAAAGCAGTTTCTATTGTTAAAAAGAGCCCAAATTTCTAGGAAATAAATTCACAGTTCTGAAGTTAAAAGTAATTTTTAATTGGAAGTTACTGAATTCTGTTGGAAGTATTCTGACAGCTTTTTTAAAAACAGAAATAAAGAGTTACAGACTTGTTTTTGGTTTGTTTATTTTTTTAACTGAAATTTTAGTTTGAAATTTTAGTTCTCAGAAATATTCTCTAATGGATTTTCTGTAATTCAGAATAAAAGTTTGAGTCAAATCAGAGAGCTGTATGGTCAATGCATGCAGTTTAACATTACAAAGAATTATTAAATTTACTTTGATCCTGAAATTCAGAAACAGGTTTAACATATATTAGATGACCCTTTTCTTCACCAGGCTTTTAGTTACTGAGGTTCTTGAGGATATTTCTCTTTTCCTCTTTCCAAGTTCCCTTTTCACTGAAAAAAAACCCTAAACAATTTTCAGCTGTACTCCCATATGCATTTGAATAGAGGCTGCTGGTTGGTTTTCTCTTTCCATTTTTATTGGATTTCATCCTTTAAAGCAACTGAGGCTTAAAAAAATTCTTACATAATACTTCTGTTTCATATATTTAAACTTAAATTCTACAAATGCATGTCTTGGAAAACAACCAATTGATACATTAAAACTCTGTTGGATTGAAGTTTAAGCTGCAATAAAGCATAGACTGTACATAAAAACACAGAATATTCAGTGGGGCACTAGACAACTTGTAGAACATGTTCATAATACAGAACTTTATTTTCCCAATCAGGTACTTTTGACCAAAAGGGAAAAAACTGTTCCTGTTTTAAAAAATTAAGTTGGTTTTTTTTGCTTAGTTTTTAAATTCAATATTTTAGCAACATATTTTCAACAGAAAATGCTAACAAGTTCCTTGCATTGCATTACCCTATGGTTTCAGGAAAGAATTTTTCTGCTTTTAATTATAACCTATGAATGAGCATGTTGTAGTCTAAGTTATTTTATGCCTTTTATTTTGACTGATAAGCCTAAATATAAAAGGGTTTTGGAACTCTTAATTGACCTGACAATTAAATTAAATGCAATGTATTTTAGAGGTTGATCTAGAGTTAGACTTATGAAGAAAATCAAATGTAATAAAAATGGATTAAATATTTGTTTCATTTAAGGGACATGTTGAGACCATCTTTGATTGCAAATTCAAACCTGATAACCCTGATCTTCTTGCTACAGCTTCATTTGATGGCACAATAAAAGTTTGGGACATAAATACTTTATCAGCGGTTTATACATCTCCTGGTAATGAGGGGGTTATTTATTCCATTTCTTGGGCTCCAGGTAAGAATATTTTGCTGTATGTCTAAGTGTTCTTTGAATTAGCATTAACTGCAGAGTTTGTCATATAAAAATATTAGTTTTATATTGAAAGGAATCTTCTAAGGTTTAAACAAAACTTAATTATCTGTGAAACCAGTAGAATTCAGTTCTTCAGACCTTGCTGAAACTTACCCTTCTGAGTAATGCTCACAGTATTTCATACTCAGAATGGCGGGATGAAAATCTCTGGAACATTTCTAACATGGCATTATGCAGATGACAAAATGTCTTGCTTTGCATGAGAAGCAGCTACTTAAAGGAATTCAGATTATATTTTGTGCTGAAATAGTGGAACATATATGTATTTAGCTCTTTTTCTTCCTTCTTTGCGTAGGAGTCTAATCACTGAAGAACTCTGCTTTGACCTTATTAGAATAGGAAGTGTCTTTTCTGCAAAGCATCTACTTTTTCTTAGACAAATCACTGGACTCACTAGGAAATTTTGTTTTCAAAGCTGTCCTGTAACCCCCTTTGGAATACATGAAAATACACATCTGATAGTTGTCAATAGTTGACAATAAGTTGACTTCCCTATCATGTTTTATTTCTTTGGACAGCAGATGTATTTTTTTAAATCTAAATAATTCACCTTTCTCTTCTCACCTGCACTTTTAAACTCTTAAAAAATAATAACTGACAGAAGAAAAATATTGTGGTGGGAAGCTTAATATAGTCTGCATATGTTAAATAAATTTGCACTTTTTCATTTCAGAGAGTCTCTTGCACTGTATATACATCTTCACAAATAATTTTTCTTGCTATATAGAAATCATGGCAATGTGAAATACAGTGCTTATTCATGGTTATTTAATTTTGAAGTTTAAATTCAGTGTTTAGTTGTATCTCACACTGATGCAATAGTTTGTTTGCTGCAGGAGGGGTGTAGGTTTGTTGCTTTTGGTTTTGTTGGTTTTTTTTGTTTGTTTGTTTGTTTTTTGTTTTTGTTTTCTTTTTTAAAGATAAACTGGAAGTACATGCTCCAATTTTGTTCCTTAGTATGCTGTCCAAAAGCTCCTGTCCCTCCCAGCCAGAACGTTTGGTGCTTACTCCCAGACAATTCCTCCCTTGTACTTGGTTCCTAATGTGTAATCTAATACATGCCCCAATTTGTTTGGTCTTAGACCTTTGAAAAAAGTGATTACTCCTTTTTTCTTTTTTCTCCCCCATCATTCTCCTACCTGAGTTTACTCCCATTTTGTATATTTACCTTGCTAGACTCCTCCTGCATAGATTGTCTTTTCTGCCTCTGAAGCTTGCAATAAAATAACAGTCAAAAGTTTCCTATAAATCTGCTATTTAATGAAAAGTATAGCTATATTGGGATAGAGAGTCACTGTAGTGAGGAGACTTTGGTGGCTTTTGGGTTAGACCTGAAATGAATTTTCCGGTTCTCACTGTGGAATTTTGTACTCAGATTTTCCCCCCTGTAGAGTGTGGTTGCAGATTCAGGTACATTCTTGATGGTCTTAGGTGCAGCAGTGGTGCAAGATTAAGGAAACAAAATACTGTTAAGTGTTCTGTCTCATTTTTAGGATTTGTCTTTATATGTAATGAACTTTAAAGGGAAATGCTCTAGTTGCTACAACTTTAGGCTTGAAACATTGAGGTTGCCTCTCTTTCAGGTTTAGTCATATGCATCAGGATCATTAATTTCTTACATGCAAGACTTTTAACAGGCATTAAGACACTTTTTAAAGGAATACAATTTTTATTTGACCATTCCTCAAAACAGGAATGTAGAAAAACAGGTCAGGCTTTCACTGAAATTGATGTTTGTGACTTAGTAGCAAATGCTAGCCTCATGTTCATGTACCATTGATGGCTTATGTTCATATTACATTTCTTCAATTTAAAGCAAAACCATTGTTAAACAATCTTGTGATTTTATACTTATTGTAATATTTTATAAACATCTCTCTTTAAAGGAAATCTGAACTGCATAGCAGGTGGAACATCCAGAAATGGTGCCTTTATCTGGGATATTCGAAAAGGCAAAATAATAACCAGATTCAGTGAGGTAAGATGGGATTGCTACTTTTTTTGTCTATATGAAATACAAGTTAGTCATTCCGTCTAGTGTCCATAAGTAGAGATGGCCAAAGTACATATATTTTTAAAAGGTGCTATAGAATAAAAGTCTATGGAGTTATCTAGGTGCCAGTTTACATGTGTGGCAGAAGTATTTTTACTTCCTCAGAATGGGTTTGTAATATGAGAGTGGTGAAGCACCAGATGGACTCCATTATCTTAAAATTGGTCTTGTAGGGATACGTGGCAAAAGCATTGCTAATTCCTTAACTGGGTAAACATATATGGACATACAGACTCAGCATCAATATTTTCAAACATAAGGGCCAGAAAAAACTTGAAGTACCTGAAGCCTAGATCAGTAAAGCTCCATTTTGCAGCACACTAAGCAATATGACTCATTCATATACAATACAATACAAGGCTTGCCTTGTATTACCTGAAATTTATCCAGGCATTTTTAAGTCCTGAAATAGTAGCATAATGTTTATTGGCAGAAGGAGTTGTGTAATATTATGCTGTAGTATTTTACACTATTTTGTGTATTCGTGGTATATAGCTGTGATCTTGAGA
Source organism: Zonotrichia leucophrys gambelii (assembly GCF_028769735.1). NCBI lineage: Eukaryota > Metazoa > Chordata > Aves > Passeriformes > Passerellidae > Zonotrichia > Zonotrichia leucophrys. The sequence continues at coordinate 16,810,678 of NC_088173.1, read as the reverse complement.
TTATACAGACATCATCATTTAAGTATAGGATCCACATCAATGTACAAGGTATGCTCTTTAAGAAGAGAGGTGGAGGAGTGAGGAGAGGCACAAGCAGAAAACAAATATACCTACCTTCAGGAGTTCTGGCATTCTAATACTGATATTGGCATTTGTGCTAATAAATATCTTTTCTGTAATACTGGTCCTGATACACATCCCAATTAAGTTTTCTCATACCACAATTTTTCATGCCCATATGCTTCATTATTCCAACAAGTAACTAACCTTTATTCAGAATCACTGGATGATTAATGGTGTAAGGGACAACAGGGAGTCATTTGGTCCAACCTCCCTGCTCAAGCAGGGTCATCCTAGAACACTTTGCACAGGATTGCATCCAGATGGTTCTGGAATATCTCCCGAGAGGGAGACTCCCCAACCTCTCAGGACAGTTTGTTCCAGTGCTTGGTCACTTACACAATAGAGAAGTTCTTCCTCATGTTCAGTTGGAACTTCCTGTGCATCAGTTTCTGACCATTGCCCCTTGCTTGGCACTACTGAGCAGAGCCTGGCTCCATCCTCTTGGCACGCTCCCATCAGATACTGACAGACATTGATGATCGCCTCTCAGTTGTGACTTCTCAAGACTGAATAGGCCCAGCTCTCTCAGCCTTTTCTTCTAAGAGAAATAATTTTTGTTGACCCCTATTGAACCCTCTCCACAAGTTCCATATCTCTCTTTAACTGAGGACAAAACTGGGCACAATTCTGTCCTCACCAGGGCAGAATAGAAGAGCAGAATTACCTCTGTTGCCCTGCTGGAATGCTCTTCCTAATGCACCCCAGTACACCATTGGCCTCTTGGCCACAAGGTCACACTGCTGCTCATGGACAGCTTGGTGTGCACCAGAACTCCCACTCCACCCTCCTTCTCCACAGGGCTGCTTTCCAGTGGATCAGCCCCAGCCTGTGCTGGTACATGAGTTTATTCTTCCCCAGCTGCAGGACCCTGCAATTGCCTTTGTTGAATTTCAGCTGGTTCCTCTCTGCCCATCTCTCCAACCTGCCAAAGTCCCTCTGAAGGGCTGCACAGTACCCTGGGGTATTGGCCACTCCTCCCAGCTTTGTGTTGTCAGTCAGCTTGCTGAGGATGCATCTGCCCCTTTATCAAGTCATTGATGAACAACCTATACAATTCTGGGACTGGTATTGAATCTTGGGGGCCATCACTAGTGATAGGCTTCCAACTAGAGCCTGTGCCACTGATTACGACCCCTTGGGATCTGCTGTTCAGCCAGTTCTCCATCCACCTCACTGTCCACTCATCTGCTCCACACTTTATGAGTTTGACTATGAGGACTTTGTCAGAGACAGTGTTGAAATTCTTGATGAAGTCAAGGTGAGCAATACACACTGCTCTCCCCTCATCATCGCTTGAGGTGAGGCTAATTGGTTAGTAGTTCCCTGGGTCTTCCTCTTTCTTTTTGGAGACTGGAGTGACATTTACTTTCTTACAGTTCTCACCTCAGACACCTCTCCAGATTGCCCCAGCCTTCCTTTCAAAGATGGCCATGAGCAGCCTCGCTGTGGTGATACTCTTTCAGCATTTTTGGATGCATCCTGTCAGGGCCCATGGACCTTGGATGTCAAGTTTTTCTTGTGTTCTCTAACCCAGTTCATCTTGATCAAAGGAAAGTCTTGCTTCCAGCATTCTTCTATGGTGGTCCCTTGAGTCAGAGACTCTTGAGAGCTGGTTCAGTCAGTGAAGACTGTTGTAAAGAAATTGTTCAATAACTCTGCCTTTTCTGCATCCTCTGCTACCAGGGTCCCCCCTCCATTTAGTAATGGGCCTACATTATCCTTGGTTTTCCTTTTGTTATTAATAGAGCTGAAGAAGGACTACTTCTTCTCCTTGACATCCTTGGCCAGACTTAATTCCAGATGAGCCTTTGTGCTCCTTATCTCCTTTCTACTTATTCTGCCAGCCTCTCTGTATTAATTCCAAGGGGCCTGACCCTGCTTCTATCTCTTGTGCATTTCCTACATCTGCTTAAGTAATGACAGAAGTTCTTTGATCATCCATGAAGATCTCTTGCCCCCTTTCTCCAATTTCTTGCTCATCGGGGTGCATTGTTTTGAGCCTGGAGGAAACGATCCTTGAATATCAACTGGTTCTCTTGGACCTTTTTCCCTGCAAGGTGTGTTCCCATGGAACTATTTAAAGAAAATCCCTGAAGAGACTAAAGGTAGCTCTGCTCAAGTCCATGACTGTGTCTTACTTGCTGCCCTGCTTCCACCTTGCTTGATACTGAACTCCAGTCTCAATAGTCATTACAGCCAAGGTTTCCCCCAACCTTTATATCTCTCACAAGGCTTTCCCTGTTTGTTAGTATGAGATTCAAGCAGCACAAGATTCCTTGTGGGATCCTACACTACCTATGACAGGAAGTTGTCATCAACATTTTCTAGGAACCTCTTGGACTCTGTACTTCACTGTGCTGCTTCTCCAGCAGATGTGACGGTAGTTAAAGTCCCCCACAAGGACTAGTGGCTGTGACTTTGGGGCTGCTTCTAGCTGGCTGTAGATGGCTTCATCCACTTCTTTTTACCTATCAAGCAGCCTATAGCAAACACCCACAACAGTGTCTTTTATCCAAACCATAAGCTCTCGACTTGCCCATTATCCAGTCCAAGACAGAGCTTGATACATCCTAAGTGTTGCCTCACACAGGGGAAAATTCCACCAATGTGACTTTCTGGCCTGTCTTTCCTAAACATTATGTAGTCTTTTGTGGCAACATTCCAGTCATGCAAGGTATCCCACTGTGTCTCTGTAATCACAGTGTAGTCAAAGGCTTGTGACTGCACACAGATCTCTAGTTCATCCAGTTTGTTCCCCATACTGCATCTGTTGGGGTACAGGCATGTAACAGAAGTATTTGATTCTGTCCATATCCCAGTGGAGGTGCAAAGGGATTCCCTGTAGTTCTGTCTAATGATTACTTCTTTGGCTGCTTGTGCTTGCTCCAGGTACTGTCTCTTAAGCCTCCTAATGCTACTAGAGTGGTTTCTATGGTTCTCTCCTTCCCTACACATTCTCTCTGGCAAGCCTGGCCTTGGTCTCTTTCCAAACTAGTTTAAAGCTCTTGCAGTGAGCCCTGTGAACTCCTGAACTAAGATCCTTTTTGTATTTGGAGACAGCTGAACCCCGTTTGTTGCCACCAGGCTTGGTGTTGTATAAACTGACCCATGATCAAAACCCCCAAAACCGTGCTGGTAGCACCAGCATCAAGTCTAGTTGTTCATCTGCATGATCTTTCTGTTTCTTGCCACATCATTCCCTGCAACTGGCAGGACAGAAGAGAACACAACTTGTGCTTCACATCCCTCAAGTTGTTACCTCAAGGCCCAAAGGCCCCTCTTGATGGTCCACAGTGTTGTTTGTTTAACTTTCAGGTTTATATAGTTTCAGATTGCTCATTCTTCATCTTGACCCAGTATTGTCTCTTAGATCCTGGAGGCTATAATGGTTTTACTACATATCTCCATAGTCCCAATGTTTTGGACTTGGATTCTCAAACATCCAGCTTATACTGGGTACTCATTATCATGTGGTTTTGTACAGTATACTGTACTGGGAGAAAAGGACTGAAGACCATAGGAGAATAAAGTAAAAAAGATGAGTCAATAGATGAGAGAAAAAGGGGTGAATTATTTCTTATTGATAGGTATTTTGCATTTTTTGAAGCATGGAAAGAATGGAATCTTCTGCATTGCCTGGAGTCATAAAGATTCCAAAAGAATAGCAACCTGCAGCAGTGATGGATTTTGGTGAGTGTTATTGGAAGAAAACAAATGGCTAAATGCACTTCTCGAATCCATAAATTTTGACAGTACTCTCAGTTAATTTAAAAACTTTTCTTACTGGACAAAACTTAAATTCTATTACTCTTCTGTACTTGTTAGGGTACATTTTTCATGATTTAAAAAAAAATAAAGGAAATGTTTTCAATAGGAATAGTGTCTAAGACACACTGATAGTGAAATTAAATAGTGATTTTTATTTGGACAAGAATATCCTTCTAGGTTTCTTATCTGTAGAGGACACTTTTCAAAAGATATCCAACTTTACTTGTCTTAATTTTAAAATTTTATTTAGTTTGTTGTTTCAAGGACTAAAAAGTATTATTTTAGAATTAAATAACCACAAGTGCACTATCACAAGAGTGTAATAACCCCTTTCTAAAAATGCATGAATGTCCATTGAAACCAATTTTGCAAATATTGTTTCCAGTACATCTTAAAAATCTTTCTTCATTTGTTTCCTCTGCTACCTCTGTCATTCCAGCTTGAACATAATGGGCAGAAATTTTAGAAAATAATTAACTTCCTTTTTAATTCATAAAGATCTATTTGTACCTTAAAGCCATGACTACAGCTTTGATTCTGGGCTATGAGATCCTTTCAAGAAATATGTACCACAGTGAACATCTTTAAAGCCCCTCTGAAGAAACATAGATAACTGAAGTGAAGTTAGATGTTGTGCAATCAACATCCAGTTAATTGTTGTGATTGAGGGGCTGATATTGTTTGTGACTGTTTCTCCGATTCTTTGTGTACACATTTTTGCTCTCTGGTTTATTTGCACAGAATAAAACCTAATTTTTGATAGCCTACCCAGAATGTATTTTTCCTTATAATATCACATTGTAATTGTTTTCAGTATTATTCGAACCATTGATGGCAATGTTCTTCACAAGTACAAACATCCAGCTGCAGTGTTTGGCTGTGATTGGAGTCAAAACAACAAGTAAGTAAAAATTAACCCAAAGAATTGACAACATTTACTATTTAAATTGATTACCAGTAAAGTAACACAAATTTATGTAGAATGTGATATTCACTGTGATAGTTAAACACTGAAAATATCTATTCCAAAGTAGGTTATGCCTATTGCAGCTCTCTCTTCCCAGTAGTATATTTCATTGACTACCATGAACTTTCTTAACTTTCAAAGGAGGATCATTTCATATTGATGAGAAAAAAAAATTATCTAGCTGAATATATAATGAGGGAGAAGGGGGGGAAGACATTCAATACCAGGAAAGAGAGGTCTAGAGGTGTAGATTGGTGTCCTTGAAATGACTGCTAAGGTGAAAATGTAGCAGTCATTTCAAGGACACCAATCTACACGTCTAGACCTTTGTGATTACATGTAAATTTTGTAGATAATTATTAATAATGAATGAGAACTTTTTGCAAAAAAAAAATTGTAGTAATTTGATTTAATCATAGTTGTGTATTGGGTGCATAGTCAGACGAGTGCAAATATATTCCCCATTGCAACTAAAGGATCTTTATCAGGTTTATTCTTATTTAGTTTTTTTAATCAGATTATCAATAGTTACATCTTGAAGAGATGAAGGAGAAGCAAAAAAAATGCTATTTCAAAAAATAATTGCAAATTGCACATCTATTTTGTTTAAATTTAAAGAAGCATTTATCATCTCTGTGACCAAGGATTTTGCTGTTTTTATTTTGCAGAGATATGATAGCTACTGGTTGTGAGGATAAAAATGTTCGTGTTTACTACTTGGCAACCAGCTCTGATCAACCACTGAAAGTTTTTACTGGGCATACTGCAAAGGTGTTTCATGTACGGTGGTCTCCTCTCAGAGAAGGAATCCTCTGCAGTGGCTCTGATGATGGGTGAGTATTTCTGAATGGTTAGAAAACTTAAAACTCAAGCAGGACTATTGGAGAAACTTACATCTTTGCTTGTAATGGTGTTGTCAATACTTAATAATCTAAATCCCTGTCTTGTTCAGATACAGGTTTTAGCTCTGCTCTTAGCTTTATGTAGTATTTGGACTGCAGGATCATTATCTAAAATAGTCACAACTGCTGCAGTAGTGCAAGTTTCCATATGCTTTCTCAAAAGTAGGCTCAGTGCTTGATACTGTTAGTGTGAGGAATAGCACAAGGAGGATACCACATGCTTACATTACATCTAAAGAAACAGGTGCAAGACCTGCCCTTATTTGATATTTTTCAACAGTGTACTTAAGTAGAATCTGCAGAGAATTTTAATGAGTATTGTATCTTTCTGGTTTTTTGTTTGATGCCATTGCTTTTGAGGGAGGGCACATCAGTCCATGGTAAGCAGAAGGAAGCATTTTTCTATAATTCTAAGCCACTTCCCTGCAGAATATACAAGATATTTTTGTAAAGTTTGGAGTGTTGGCTTCTATTGCTTTCCCATTATCATTCATTACAGGTTTATGTTTGAAGCAAAATCTATTAGTTCATAGTGCAATGATTCATGACAAAAGACAACCTGATAGCAATTTTCTTGACAATAAAATACATTGAAGAGGACCGGCCCTAGAATTGAACCATGATGAGCATTGCTGCTGACCAGTCGCCAGCCAGATGTAGCCCCTTTCACTACAACTCTTTGAGCCCTGTTGTGATGCAAATAAATATTCTGATAAATTTGAAGTTTAAAATATTGCTTTAGTAGAGAGATAATTATATTTCAATAGGTGATCGGATGTAAATTGTTCTCTTTTATCCTGTTTCAGTACCGTTCGGATATGGGATTATACACAAGATGCTTGTATAAATGTTCTTAGTGGACATACAGCTCCAGTACGGGGACTGATGTGGAATCCTGAAATTCCTTACCTTCTAATATCTGGCAGTTGGGACTATACAATTCGAGTCTGGGACACAAGAGATGGAACATGTTTGGACACAGTTTATGATCATGGTGCAGATGTGTATGGTAATATCTTTTAAATTTTGTTTTATTTCTGTATTGAAATGCATTCTAATAGGGTTTGAAATTTATAAAGTAATTTAATCAAACAGGTTATTACATAAACTTATTTCACTATATTTTAAAATATTCCCTCTACTAGGATTAACGTGTCATCCTAGTCGTCCATTTACGATGGCATCTTGCTCTCGTGATTCCACTGTGAGACTCTGGTCATTGACACCTCTTATAAACCCTCTACAAATAAATATCATAACAGACAGATGTTGGGATGATATTATCGGCAATACAGGTAAGCAAATTGTATAAGCCATTGTTTTAATTTTCTTTATGTTAATATTCTTATTCCTTTGGTTGTTTTGTATTTTAATTTCATATATAAATCTTTGTGTGTGTTAGATCGCGCCGTGGAGTCTGGAGCTCCTCCTTTGCTGTGTGGTAAAGTTTCCAGGGATATTAAACAAGAATTGGAAAAATTGTCAGGAAGTCTTCAAGGAAAAAAACTAAGGTGGTTTTCAGAATTTTTTTCAGTAAGTATTCCGCCAAATTAGGGATGTTGTTAATGCACATGACTTTCTTTTCTGAAGTCAGAATCTAAAATTGAGATTTCTTTTTTATCTACCATTTTTTTCTCTCTTTCTTGAAGGAAGCCTAGAAAATAGACAGAAATAAGTTTATTTCTGACCAGGTCAGCATATAAAAGTGTCCATGATTCAATTGTTTGTCAGTTGTGAAAAACAAATTTCACTAATTTAGCTTTGCAAAAAACAAATCAGCTTTTTTGCAAAGTTAAATTAGTGAAATAATATAATTTTCTATAGGAAAGGTTAATTTGACAGCAATTTGCTATTGAAGAAAATGAAATTATGTGCTTAATCAAACTGCATTAGAGTTTTTATTAAAAGAACACCTTCATTACTGACAAGTTTTTAACTGCCCTGTGTCTGTGCCCAAACTGCTTTTTATGTTTTAGGAACTGTAGATCCAGATGACCTGTGCCTCAGTATCCATCTACTGCCTTTTCTCCATTGCATAGTAATATTTTCTATAAATTGCTGCAGCTTCTCAGTGCAAATGAGTTAAAAAATATGGGTTCCTTTGAGTTCTTACCTGAATAGAAGCTGTACTTGAGGTTCAGCAAAGACAAAATTACTTGGAACTACAGGTTCTACTACTACTGAAACTTGTGTCCAATACTGTTGTAATTTAAATCAAAACACTGTTCTAAAAAGACCTAGTTCATCCAAAGTATTTGGTTTGAGTTCTACCTAAATTGAAGTGGATAACGGAGAAATGATGAAACAATCTTTCTCAATTTCAAAATGAGACATTTTCTCTTTTGTTAAAAATATATTTATGGAATTCTTCGTTTTATAGAAGTTATAAATCTTGATTTCCCTTGTTGATTTGACAGTAAAACTGTTTTAAGAATACTAGAATTTTCCAAGAACAAAAGCTTTTTTGATCAGGTATGGGCTGTGCTTTTTGACTCCAGAAAAGGAGGTATTGTGCTAAACTATGAGGAATCTGATTGGAGTTTTAGGGGAGAGAAAAAAGAGAGAGTAGTCTCTTTTATTATTTTTTTGGGGAGGGGCAGGGGGGAAGCGGGGAGGGAGATTGCGTGGTTGAGGTTTCCCTAGTAGGATTTATACTTTTTCCCAGCTCAGAAATAATTTGACTTCTAAACTTGTGATCCTGTTATTCTTAGAAAAGCTTCTTTAGGTCAAAGGTTTGACGACTTTTTTAAGCTTTTGAATACTCACTCTCTTCCAGACTTCATTCAGTGTTAAACTGTTGTCCTGTTTCTACAGAAGGATTGATTCAAAGGCTAGACCAATAGAAATGTTTAAAATTTATTTAAAAACAATATTTTGTGCATATACCGTTATACTATATGTGTCTATTTTAAGATTTAATATTAAGATAGTAAACCAGGTTGTGACAGTGAAGCCTTGAAGTTCTTTTCTACCTGGCCCATGCCTTTGCTTTACAGAAAATAGTAAGGAAGTCCTGGGTCAGCTCCTGCATGGCAGCAGCTGACTGTTGGTTTGTGCCAGTAGTAGACACAAGATGGCTTGCATTTATTTGAGAGCAAAAGGGAAAACTAATGGTGAGCCCTCAGCTATGTCCACACGTAACCAAATAGGTTCATGGATCTCACTGTGTCTTTACAGCCTTCAAGAAGACTGAAGGACTGGTAGTCTCTTGAACTAACTCATGTTTTCATAATAAAGGTTCTAATATTGGAATTGTCTGAAATTGTATTTCTTGGAGTTGTCTGACAAATGTTTTCCAATATCTTTATAAGTTCAAGTTTCTCTCTTGAACATAACTGTAATAAAACTCTTCTTCCCTAACAATTTTAGCCTCCAGGAGGCAGCAAAAATTTGTGGGATTTGGTTGCTGTAATAAAGGGACAGGATGACAGTTTGCTTCCACAAAACTACTGCAAAGGAATTATGCATATGAAACACCTCATTAGATTTAGACTGGTAAGTGAAGCACAAACAGTATGTGAAAATGGTTGTTAGTCCATGTAGTATTTCACTATTTAAAAATAACACTCAATGCTTTACAAAGGGTCACAATTTCATATCCAAAGATATTTGTGCAATACCGGTTCTTCACTGCAATACTAGTCTGTTACAATAGCATCTAGCTGAGTCTGTGTGACTTCATGCATACTCAGTGTTAAAATGCTAGGTTATAGTTATTAACTAGAAAAGCAATTTCAAAACAAAATCAATTGCAAACAATCATCACTACAGTTTCAGCTATGAAGTGATTTGTCTTGCCTATTATATACACTGTACTTTCATGTTCAGTAAAGTCAAATTACTTATTTGTATATATGAAGTGTGTAGCTATGTTCAGATGTAAAGACAGGGGAATTCATGTCTGAAAATGGGGGAGAGTCATCAGAAATATGTTCTGTACCTCTCTGTAAGAAGGAATGGCAAGAAACTGTCCTTAATACAGATACACAGCTTAGGAGTGACTTGGAGGAGTACTAAAGAATCCCATACTCCAATGACTGGATTGTAAATAGAGGAAAGATGATCTACTGGTATGGATCAGGAAATGCACTTGCCATCCTCAGGGCTAATACTTGCCAGGTATCACCTGTTTTTGCTGTAAAATCACAGACTTTTTTAGTGTGTCCTACGTTCCTTGTGACTCTCAAGTGATTAAGTTTATTAGTGTTGTTAACTGTAATAATAGCAGCTGCTCTGCAAATCCTATGAAGCTCTGTTTGTGTGTCCATGTGTCCAAAAACCAGTTTTCTCAGCCAGTTGGCCTGAGAAGACATTAAATCTTGATTTGTGCAGTGCCAGCAGTCTGTTTACCCCTGCAAAATTATTTCATGCATTTATAACTTCAGTGACCTAGAGTAACTACAGTAATTGCTGGTCATTCTGTGGACCTGGATTAAGTGTTCATATTAATTAAAAGCATTTTTTCCCCTTCTTGCTGACTCAAAATCTTGTTTGAAATCTTTAAGAGAAAGTATGGGATAGGGTAATGCTGCCTGCTTATTAAGGACTGCTAATATTCTCTTTTCCTTAGGAAACTAAATAATGGCACTGCAGCACCTATACATTTCAGGATGAAGGAAGGATGTATAGCAACTCTGTTTTTTCTGGTCTTAGTAAACAGAGAGGATGCATTGATGACTTTAGCATGAAAATAATAAAAACTTTAGAGGTGCTGAGGGAAAAAAATGTAGTATTTTTTTAAAAAAAATAGATTCTTGAGAGCTGCCATTGGCCTACGTGGCAGTTTACTTTGGGGAAGAATGTTCAAAATTCATTCTCCATCTTCCATATACGGTTCTGCAAAGTCATGAATAGCCCAATGCCACTATTGTGCATTGAACATAGAATTCAACTTAGAATTCTTGAAATGGGAATCTCCCTTTGTTTTGTTTTTTCTTTTTTCCCTGTACATATAATTCTGTTGCAGCTTGTTTCTCAGGCTCTGCCAGATAAAGAAATTAAGTCTTGTCTTCGCAACTAATATAAAAATTGCAGAAGTTGGGAATATAAATAATTTCTTGGCTATAAGGTTACTGGGGCATGACAGATCAGATCACAGAACTTGTTGTCTACCAGTTAAGCCTACTGTCTTTGTTATTTCTTTGTGTGGACATCATTATAATGGAGAATTTTCAGCTCTCTATGGTTTATGTTCACAAATAGATGTTTTTTTAAGTTTCAAAATATCAAGATTTTTATGAGGGACATCTGGATGAATTACCATTATATATGAGAATAAAAAAAAAATTATTATCGGAAGATAATAAATGAAAATGTATATGCACAATAAAACACTAACACATTTACTTTAACAACGTAAATATAGTTCACTGTAATCTCATTGAAATCTCTTTCAATTAGCCTTTTTGCTAAAGCATGTTTTTCTTAAATTATAACCATTATATTCTGCTGTAATATTTACCAATAGTTCATTCCTAAGGAAATTTTTTTTCATCACAGAAAACTTCTAAATCTTTTTTTTTTCTTTCCCTCAGTCCAAGGCACAAGAACTGACAACAGTAAAGATGTCTAAATTTGGAGGTGGTATTGGTGCACCCAGCAAAGAGGAAAGACTCAAAGAAGCTGCAGAAATACATTTAAGATTAGGACAAATTCAGCGATATTGTGAGCTAATGGTAGAACTTGGAGAGGTAAAATATCAGAACACTATTGAAGAATAAAAACTTATTGAAGTTTCTGAAAAACCAGCTACCCTAGCAAAGATGGGGAAGCAATGAATGGGTCACAAGTCCCCAGAAAAATAATCTTGTTCCACTTATTTTTAACATATGCAGTCTAAACCATAACTCATTCCTTATTTAACTTTGACAAATATGTTTTTAATGGAAGTAAAGTAGTTTAAAATACTAGTTTACACTAGTTTAAAATATGGCTGCTTCTCAAATGGAAATTATCATGTTAAATGTATTATTACTTTCTTCTAGTGGGACAAAGCTCTCTCAGTTGCACCTGGTGTATCAATGAAATATTGGAGGAAGTTAATGCAAAGGTAAGTTAACTAAAATATGATGGCAAATTGTAGCTTCAGTTCATAACAGAACTCAGACAAGTAGGAAGGATGGATACTATTACCAGATACAGTTGTCTTTTGTTCCAGCATTCTAGTGATGTTACTTTTTGTTCAGTAAGCTTTGAGATAGAACTGTGGAGAATTTCAATAATCTTGTGTACAAGAATCAAAGGGTTGAAAATAAATTGCAACTTTATAAACTCTTTAAGTGCAGTATTCACACTTTGTAAATCTGGAAAGGCAGATGGGTTTCAGTGAACTTTATTTGGTTTCATCTAACACCTACACCATGTAGTTGACTTAAGTGATTGTTCATATATATGGTTCCTTCTTGTTTATTTATTAATTTGTTTAATTAGGAGAGCGGATCAGTTAATTCAGGAAGAAAATGATGATGTCATCCCATACTGTATAGCTATTGGAGATGTGAAGAAACTGGTTTCATTCTTTACTTCAAGAGGTCAGCTTAAAGAGGCTCTACTTGTTGCACAGGTATTACTATACATATATACCAGTGCGGGAGATGTATTTAGCTCTTAGCTTTTAAGTCAGAATGTTACATGAACATTTAAAAGGCAAAATAGCTGAATAATAATGCCCTAGTCTTTACTTCCATATGGTATTGACCAGTTTTTATACAGAAATCACAAGAAGGAGGTACCTCACGTTTACAGATTTAAAGCCTGATTCTTCTAAACTGCAACAAATGACCATAATGTAAACCAATGTGTTCAATTTCAATTTAAATGGAACCTGATTTTCAGCAGCTGGTATTGTCCTTAACATCAAATTCATGTAGAATTTGATTTCTCATTAATTTCTACTGAGAAATCATCTGTAGGTTTTAGCTAAATAATGTACAGAATGTAGCTTTGACACATGCTTAGAGTGTTTTGAACTATAGTTCAAACTGTAGTGTTTGAACTTTAAAGCAAGTTAAAGCTCCAGAAAGATCTTAATTTTTCATGTAAGAGAGGTATTGCACAGCTACTACAATTCACAGAATAGTCTGTCTCAAAGGTTTAATAAGATAATAATGAGTAACAAAATGCCAGGATTTACCTTCCTTGGTAACTGAGCCTTGAGGTTTAATGCTGTTATCCCAGCTGCATCTTCAAGCATGTGAAAGAATTTCAAAAAATTCACAGAATCAATTAGGTTGGAAAAGATCTCTGAGATCACTGAGTCCATCCCTTTACCAACCACCACTTTGTCAACTGATTTCATTTTAACCCACACTCATCTCTTTCTATTTAATGTTAGAAATAAATTCTTGTAAGATACAAAGAAAAGTTCACCTTAAGCCACCATATGCCAAATCTTTCCAGATTTGCTGGTATACCTGCTGAGCAGTATCTATGGACTTCATCCTTCCCTCAGAGCTGCTTGCTACTTGGGGTGTAAAAATCAAGGTTGTAGCCTTCACCATCCATTATATCCAAATGCTGAAGAATCCTGCACCAATGCATAGGAAGGAAGAAGTCTCTTGCTTCAGTAGAATTCCTTATGGCTAGATAAAACTAGACTAAGATTTAGCTCTGAATAAGTTAATTAGTTTATACATTAAAATATTTTCCTTTTTATAACTGGGCTTTAGAATGATTTTTATATATCTTAGATTATTTTTATTGTTATTGAAAAATTTCATTCATCTTCAGTTTGAATTCTGCATTAATTAATCTACATTTTATTCACTTCCAGGCAGCTTGTGAAGGAAATATACAGATGTTGACACTCTCCACAACAAGTGGAACTTCAAATTCTGCTGGAAACAATACAGATGATTATAATGAGTAAGTTGTTCTAGTTTATAACTATAAAACTCATATTACTACAGAGTGTAAAGTCATTAACGGTGATAAAGCATAGTAGTTTAATTTGGCATCAGCAATGTAGTGTTCAACAAAATATTGCATCTTGTAGTACTTAGTTAGTGGAGTTACTAACTACCTGATGCTACACTTATTTCCCTATTGTGCCTCCTGGCACAAAATGGATTTTTCATATGTGTGCATTATAATTTTAAATGTCCTTTTCTTTTGCTCAATATGTAAGTTGCATTCCTGTGCACTAAAATATATAGCGTATTAACTGAGAACTTTTGGTAAGATTTAGCATTAACAAGTATCTGTGATCCCCTGTTATTACACACAATCTCCCCCTGAAGCTTTGCTCTTTGTCATAAGTGAAGGTTCTGATAATGTAAAATAAAAAACAAACTGAGAGAGTAGGTTTAGATTAGATATTAGGAAAAAATTCTTTACTCTGAGGCACTGCAACAGGTTGCCCAGAGAAGCTGTGGCTGCCCCATCTCTGGAAGTGTTCAAGATCGGGTTGGATGAGGCCCTGCGTAACCCAGTCTAGGGGAAGACATCCCTGCCCATGGCAGGGGGCTTGGAACAGAATGATCTTTACGGTTCCTTCCAACATGAGCCATTTTATGATTCTCATTGTCCATGTCCATTAAAAAAAAACGAAATATGCACCTTGCATTGTCTAGAACAGCACTCAAAAACCTGAATTACATTATCAAGTTATAGTTGTAGTTAAAGAAAAATAGTTTGGAGGCTGTGTAGTTACTTCATTTACATAAGCAGTTTTTGAGCAATTAGAGAAGTACTAGTGCAGAGTTTACAGGTACAGATTGGATATCCAGGTATTTGATTTTCCTTCTGTCAATCTGAAGAGACATTTCCTACTGATATAAACTTTGGGAAACTGACCCACCTTAGTATGTACCAACATAAGCAGTGAATGAACCTCAAACAGATTGCATTTTTCAAGCTAGTAGTGTCATTATCTGTGAGCCAAATATAGCAACTTTTAGGGTACAGAAGCAAATGTGGTGAATTACATAAATTAAGACCCAAGGTACTCCAACCTTAAAGTGACCTTGTGGAATTTCCTTTTTGTTCTTTCAGTCTTCTGCAGAAGGTCAGTAAAGAACTGGCAGATTGGTATTTCCAGGATGGCCGTGCAGTGCTTGCAGCATGTTGTCATTTGGCTGTTGAAAATATAGAGGTAATTTTTTTTTCTTTAACAATGAAAAAGCCGATATTTACTTCCTTTTTACATCTCTACACATGTTTTAAAATGTATGTATCATATTCTAAAATGGTATTTGGCATTTGATTTTTCTATACTTATGCAAAGTTAGATAGTTATAGTATTAAAGTTAGTAGCAGAACTCCCTTGATTCTGTTAAATTCAAGGTCTCTCTCATGCACAGAAGGTAGCATGTTGCTGCTGAATTTTATTTATAATATCTTGTTATATTAGACAAGGTAAGATACTTAAGTACCTTGGATATATACATCTAAGTGTTACTGTTTATGGTGACCCAAAATACCCATTCAAAACTGGAAGTTATTGTGCTAAAGAAGGTGCAATCATCCACCTTGAAGAATTTGCAGTCTAAATGAAGAAGTAAATAGGAAAAGAAAACCCCACGCCTCAGTACAAGAAATAGAACTGACATGTAGGAAACATTTTATTATGTTTTTTATTTGCTTGCAGTTTTACAAATTGTTTCTTTTCCTCATTTTAGCTGGATTTTGTTGTTAGCTTAACACGTTTTTCCTCCTCTATCCCCCCAAAAAATATAATTTCTTCCCAAAGAGAAATTGAGAATCAGTAAATTCCGATATTTCTAAACAGGCATATTTGAAGTTGTTGTGTAATCTCATAGGGTTTGACATTCTGCTATGCCTATCAGTAACTGTGCTCAGAGAGAGTAAGAACAGGACAATCCTTCCTGTTTTCTGGGGGTTTTGAGTCTCCTTTTATTGAAAGAAAGGGGGAAATATAAACTCTGAATGCTAGTGTCCTTGAGATTAGATCAAATTCCTAGCATGCATTTTAGGTATTGTATTTATGTGATCTCTTCAGTTGAATAAAGGAAGATACTGCTAAAGGAAATCTGTTTGGTTGTTTAAAAGCACATTAACAAATGGTGCACAATTATTTACTCATTCGAGAGACCCAAAATATATAAAATTGGGTTTAACTATTGCATATTTTGTCCTTCTGTAAAAAGTGTCGTAAGTGAATGTCATATGCTCAACATGATGAATGGCCAAAACTGCTTCTGTCCTTTAATGATATAATTTTTTCATTGAGCAAGCTTGCGATGGCAAACCTGATTCGTGGAAATGAACTGGAGCTGGCAATCAGTGTGGGTACTGTCTTAGGAGAAAGTGCAGCACCAGCAACACATTATGCCCTAGAATTACTAGCAAGAAAATGTATGGCAGTAATAACATGGTAAGAATTTCTTAATCCAAAGAAGATTTTTTAAAATTTTCTGCCTGACAAAGCAATCAAGTTGCGTCATTGTGAAACTTTTGTAGAGATCAAACCACAATGGGAAAGGAGAATAAAAATTGCTGCTTGAATAAGGATTGCTGTATTAGACCTTTGAAGTACAGGGTATGCAAATATTCTGCTTTAATCTCAAAATATATTCTGTATGCATTGTAAATGAGAAAGGAGTCATTGTCAAAGTATGAAACCCACTGAAAAAAACACCCTAGATACTTGGGCAATAGGTAGCTTATGAAGTCCTAGTTTTTACTGAGTAAAAAGAACTGCTTCAAAAAAAGTAAGGCTGGAACTGAGTTAAAAAGTCAAAAGGAACAGCTCAAGTAGGATATGTGAAGTGATTTTTAAGTACTTGATTGAAAAATATAAAACTATGAGTCTGAGGAGTTATCTTCTATTGGTATTAGGAACACAAGACTCATGCAATGATTTAAGGATGAAACAAGAATGCTATTTAGTTCCGCAGGAGTAACTTCTCTCTTGCATATAGGGGAAGCCTTCTGTGGCAAATTTTCTTTTCCTCATTGTAGTGGTTTTACTTTGAAAAAATCAGCTTCTTGTTTTTCTGTCTAACAATGAAAAAGCAGAAAACCTTTCTAAGGTGTATTTGGCAGCTGTATAACTGGTTTGTAATTAACATTTCACAAAAAGTATGTACTTAAACTGTTAAAGATCAGTTTTTCTTCTACAGTTAGTATTTGCTAATGTATTTAGAGGTAGTCTGAGAGAAACATAGTGGAACTCCTCTACATTAGAGAGGAGATTAGAACATTAGAATATTTAGCTTTCATTAGACAATGAAGCATTCTAGAAAAAGATAAAATAAGAACCTGGTGACTTTCTGCTTTCATTTTGCAGTGGTTTAGCATGTCTGCATTGCACCAGTCTTAATAGGGTTGTTTTGGCAACTCCATCTGCAGCTTTTAAGGTTTCTGAAGCTCTTTCATTGTTAAGGGTGATTTTTATGTAGCCTCCAATAGGAAGTACTGGAGTTAAAGAAACAGTGCATATTTTTTCCAGTTCATAGCAAAAGCTTGTTCTGATCTCAGGGCTGTAATTACTGCTTATAATTGTATGGCATCTATGTTTATGTCCATAAAGGTGCTATAAACTTATAGCATGTGTATACACTGAAGTCTACATGGTAATAAAGTCTGTACGTGATAAAATTTTAAAGTGATGTACTGCATATTGCCCAAGTATATATCTGGACTTTTAAATGGGTTTCACACACTGTGCTGAATACCTTGCAATCCTGGATTCTGATTTTCAGCCTTTCAGCATATTTTTTATATTCTGTAGGAAAAGATCAGAGATTAATGAATCTCTTTGTTTTGTAATAAAGGGATTTTCACACAGCATAATCCCCTTGGTTAACTGCACTCATAAGATCATGTATAGGGAAGGTGGAGTTCAAGGGTCTCTGATATTTGAAGGGCTCCCTTCTTAAATTTACTGGTTGTTATGGTTAGGGATATCCATCAGTTGGAAACATTTCACTGTAGTGAAACACTTTGTTGTAGACAGCAAAAGGAATACCAGAAGGATCCTGATGAATTAATAAAGCAATCAGTTACTGAATGGTGGAATGTTTCTTGAGTTTTGGCTGGTTGTTTTTAGAAATGCTCTAAAATATAAAATCAAGCAAAAAAAAATCACCAAAAAACCCCCTAAACATTTATGCACTTTCCCAAATCTAAAGCCTTGAGAAAATCTGTGAATGTTTAAGGAAACATTTTTGTTAGTATTTAACACCTAAATATTGTCAGAAGTAACTTTCTGCTGTTCAAAAAGCTAGTCATATTTTGCCTGAGATACTGAATTCTGCATATGCAAACTCAGCCACCTTGTTTTGGTCTTTATACCAACAGTGTTTTCAGTTTAATTCTTAGAAATCATTCCAGTTTCTTAGAATCTCTGGATTCTTAAAAATCATTCCACGTAGCACAATTTGTAGGCCATTATCTTCTTTTAATTACTTTTTTCAAATGAATATTGGATTTCAGTTTTTTGACAAGAAAATTTCTAATCACTTAAAAAATGTTTAAATTGCTTATGAAGATTAGTACATATAAGTAAGTGATCTTGAATATAGCTTAAGAACTTGTGAAATATCCTAGATTCTGGAAGAATGTTTCTGTAACTTGGAAAATTAGCTGTTGCACAGTAATGCTATCACATATTTTCTAAAGATCTTTTGGCATGAGTTTCTTTATGTTATCAAAAGGCATAAAATAGAAAGCTATTTTTTTTGCTGTTGAAGTCAGTTGCCCTGACCCATAGATTTGCTGCTGTAGTTTAATTATTTTCTATCAGATATTTTCTATGTAAATGCATGCAAAATTTTTTTCAATACTGTTTCAATGTCTTCCTTTTAGCTTCCCATCACTTGGATACAGGTATTTTGCTTTTTTTGGAGAAAGTTTATTTTTTCCCTTAATAAAGTCACAAGCTTTTCAAATTTCTCTAAGTGTCCTAATTTTTAATTGCTATTAACACTTGAAAGTGAGATAGAAATCAGTTGCAAATATTGGATAATAGCTTACTTGACCATTTTTAAGCTAAGGACCACATTCTGAAAATCCAGAGGTAATCAGTAGGATTTTTTGCCTTACAAAGGGGCAAGTCAGTCTTGAGGTTCACAGGAGAAATGATGTCTGCTTGAATAGAAGAGTCAGAGAATAACCAGTTCTTAAAACTTAAACAGAACAATTTCCAAATAATTTCCTAATATTATACGTTCCCTTTATCTGTTTGTTGTGTGAAGGATAGGGTAACAAATGGTAAAAAGTTTAGGAAAATGTAAGAAATGTCAGTTTATTCAATCAGTATTCCTTTGAGAAGGATAAAAATAGGTATCACATTTTTTTCCCCGTATAATCTCTCTATTTCTATGTCGCATGAGCACCAGTCCATTCTGGATGACCGAGAGATGTCCTATGTTGATGTCATGAAGCTTTAGAAGCCTGGAATTTTGAGGATGGCTTCATGACACAGAACCACATTATCATCTTTTCTTATCTCAGATTGGAGGGTTCCTATTCTCCTTTCCCATCCCTGCTCACATATACTTCCATTTCACTTTGAGATGGTTCTGAGGCTTAAGAATTGCACAACTGTTTAATTCAACCAACTGAAGCAACAGAACATTAATGAATGACCTTCCCAATAAGATAAATAATTAAGCCTCATTTATTGAACAAAAATATTCTTAGATACTGAGCTTGCTTCTGCACTTCTCTGGAAATAGTATTTTTTCAGCAAACTCTCCTTTTATTAGGAATGTAAAGGGAAAATAGCTTCCTTCTATTAAAAACCATC
Organism: Zonotrichia leucophrys gambelii; assembly: GCF_028769735.1. Classification (NCBI taxonomy): domain Eukaryota; kingdom Metazoa; phylum Chordata; class Aves; order Passeriformes; family Passerellidae; genus Zonotrichia; species Zonotrichia leucophrys. Next base: position 16,791,207 of record NC_088173.1, on the reverse strand, counting down.
AAGAGTAACTATATGTCATCTTTTGTTTGTGCAGGGATTTAGCAGTTGATCTTCTTATGATGATTCCTGATAATAAACTGCAGTTAGTGAAACTATGTGCTTTTTATCCTGGATGCACAGCAGAAATAAATGACCTGCATGAAAAGGTACAATGTAAAAAAATTTACCTGACTCTAATAAGGTTTTGTATTGATTCATTTACTAATTTCAAAAAACATAAGGCCATATAAAACCATAAGATGAATTTGACTTTCACATCTTATATGTAACATATTCTTTTCTCCTCTATTAATCTTAGTTGACTTTATCTTCAGTACTGTACAATATATTTAGTTCTTAATTTCTATCCTTTAGTGCACTCTTTCCCTGACACATGTTACTTTCTGAAGTAGTTATGATCTTCAGAATTACCTGTCAGTACAATTTATAACCTACTAGATATGCAGCCTAATCATGTTTTGGCAGATCAACTTTCTGTAGTCTAAATTGTTTTATATTTTACGCCTGTTATGTCCATAAATGTCCCCTTTCCTCTTCAGCAGCAGAAGGGTCTGCTTTGGTTGCTCTCCCTTAGGGTGTGACTCAGACTGCATGTTTATTAAACAGTAGTAAAAGCTTCACAAAAACATTAGCAATGAAAACTGGTACTGCTTAAATTAAAGTTACAGAGCCTTTCCCAGTACTGCTCTGGTCTAGATGACTTTCTTAATGCGCAATATATGCAGGTATGTCTTTCAATGACTCCTTCAGAGAGAATTTTTTCTTGTTGTGTGCAAACATCAGTAGTTCTCTGCATCGTAGAAAAGTGTTTGAACACTTCAGTAATTTTCTGGCAAAATGTTTGTTTTCCAGTGTAATCTTCCTGATGTGGAAGAATGTATGCAAGTGGCAGAGACAATTCAGGCGGATGGGGATGTATTTGAAACAATGAAGTACTATCTGTTAAGCACAGAACCTGAAAAGGCTCTTCCTGTTGGCATTCAGTATGTGAAAGGTACATAGTTGGATGAAGAACACTTTTAAAGCAAAAGTTATCTGTATAACTTGCCTTATATTTTTCTTTTTTTTTTTCAACAGAACAACTCGGTGGCTCAGATTGGACTTTAGATTCAATCTTTCCATATCTTGATCTTTTAAGTTACATACGGACTGAGCAGTTAATGTTGCCTAAGTGTAGTGAGTGAGTATATTTTCCCTGACTTAGAAAAGTGGTACTTTCCTTAAAGGAATCTTTCAGATTGTATATATATAGGTGCACACTGTTAGTATCATTTTTTTGTTTAACAGAGGAGGGACACAAAAAAAAAAATCCAGCAAGCATGCTTTTTTCCAGTCTGGAGAACAGAATGTGCACTCTCCCAAACTATGAAGGTTTAGCAAGAAAAAAAAGAAAGATATTTTATTGCTGCTTTCTCTGTGGAGCATTTACAATCTGTGAATCAATATTGGTCTTATGTGAGGAGCTTCACCTTGATCAGCTCTGGTTTCAGTTTGCTGAAGTGGTATCACAAATCATGTGGGCTTTGATATCAAAGCCTTAAGGAATGTTGAGCTGTCAGAATTAACTCAGAATTAACTCTAAAATAGATGGATAGCACTGGTTCACCTTTATGATGGATGGTTGCATCTAGGCCTAGGTGCCTACACGAGTATATGTGTGAAGAACAAAAAGGAGAAAAAAGTTGGGGAAACTTGGTGAAACTGAAATCTACACTAATATTTGGGGCAGTTTTATTTACATTTATTTACATTTACATTCTATCACATTAAAAGGTCTGAGTGATGTTGTTTGTGTAATTCTATTTAATTGTGCTTAAAAATTGTGTCATAAATGTCATGTAAAATTTAATGATGGAAACCAATATGAAGCAGATGCAGTCTGTTTAAACAAGTCCATGACACAGAAAGTAAGCATAATCAGTGAACATATATTCTCCACGAAAGGTGGATGGATAAATAATGTTTTAAAATTATAACATGAATATGAGTTTGTTTAATGTTTTTCCAAATGCTTGTTGTTTTTCATGATTGATACTTGTTCATTTATAGGTTTCGGAATGAGTTACTGATTTTGTGTGGTTACATTGGTGCTTTACTTGCTATCAGAAGAGAGTACAACAGCATTGTACCTGCACTCTATGAGTATACAAGGTAATACTGTGTTTTCATTAACTCTGAGTAATCTCAGTCTTTATTATGACATATGCCATACATCCCACTTCTTCACATCACATCCCAAAAAAATGAAAACATGTCTTTCCTCTTAGCTATCCTCATGTCTGAAACTTGGTGAGAGGATTGGAGAAAAGGAAAAGGAGCATTTGTTTGTTGTTGGTTTGGTTTTTTCTTTTCTGAACCTAAAGAAATAACAAGATCAAATACAAGCTTTTACAGAAGGGCTATTCTGATATGGATATTATTAGACTAGGAACAAGCAGTCTTTGAGACTCAGTTTGTGATACTTTTACTTATGGCTGTAAAGCTTTCAATTATTTATTATGTAAAGAACCACAAAACAACACCGCTCAAAGCTTTGTTCTTGGATTGCCCAATATCTTCAAGACTCACTTGTTTTTAGTTTATGGTCCATCTTAAACTGGACACTTGCCTGCTTAAGGTGGACAATTTATATGCTTAAGCAGGACATTTTTAAGGCATCCTAAAACAAATGAAAGATGGCAAAGTTAGGTCAGGTAGTAGCTGCCACCTATATTATGTTTTGACAAATAAAAAAATGCACCCGCTGCAAGGGCTTTGAAACTGCTTTCTGCAAGTGAAACAAGGCTGTCCCAATGTATGTGTTGAACCATGTTTCTCTAATTGCATTTTTACCATATACTGTATGTGCAGGCAAAAGGGATCCTTAATTTTAGTAAAGTTGACAATATTAAGAAATAAAACCACATATAGCCTTGAAATATAGAGTGGCCTCAAGTTAAAAAAATACATCAAATGAAATAAAGTGCAAATAGGGATAATTAAAATAAAATTTAAATATAAAGCTATACTTCCATAACTTGTATGAGTATTACTGAAGCTTAATATAGTGTATATTGTGAAGGATCAATTTATTTCCATAGTTATTCCATATCCAATCGGAAATAGTTTTATTTTACTACTGTCTATCATGTCTTGTTTCTAAGAAAATTGTCATTATTGGGATTAATTAGGACTTTAATTACTTGCATTCCTTTTCAGTCAGCTTTTAAAAAGACGGGAAGTATCTGTACCTTTGAAAATTGAACAGCTTTCTGAGGAATTAGATGCATGGAGAGCTTGCACACAATTAAACAAGTAGGTGGAAAAGTATAAAATTACCATGAGTGAGACTAGTAGTATTTAACTGTTTAGCTGTAAATTTATTCCCTTTGTAAAGTCTGAATGTAACTGCTTTGCAGATCTTAACCTCTCACACAAATTAGGAAGCCAAGTTGAAAACCAAATTTCTTTTATGTTCCTAGGCCCACGGATGAGTTGCCATGCACCCCGCCCTCTGAATCACAGAGAGCCCTGTACTCAGTACTTGTCTCACGAATTCAGGGGGAGCCTCTGAAGGGAATGGTTGGGCCAGACTGTGTCACTGGATCAAATCTTCCCAGTCATTCAGATGTTCACACCTCCTGTTTGACAGGGCTGAAGATCCAGGTATGCTTTCAGAGAGCTGAAGTGCTCTTTCTTGCTGATAGCACTGACTACTTGGGAGGTTGCCATAAATCAAAGGTCTCTCCCACCATTTGGCTGGAAAAAGGTTTACCCTGTTATCACAGAAGCAGACTTAAATTGACAGGAAGTGACATCTGCTATATAAGAAAGACTGTATAAAGAATTCTCCAATCAAATAATTGTCATTTCCAAAATCCTAAACCTTTTAATTTACACATTAAAGATTTCCTTTGCCAAACGTTGTATCTAAAGCGCATTTATCTTTTGGCTAATCCCTCACCACAGCTAGAATAAAAACCAGGAGATTATTTGTCTTCAACCACATACTAATATTTTTCTCGTTTTGGTTTTTATCTCTATGGAAATGCATACTATAAAACTTGGATTCATGACTAATTAAATCCAGACATTAGAAGACTAAATATTCAAATATATTTATTCATCACTCACATTGAGTTTTGTGATTAATACACATTAGTCCTTATAACACCTATTTAGCATATCTTGTTATTTTAATAAAGAGAAAATTGAAAGATTTTGAAAACACTAGTCCTGACTCCAGACAATGCCTCAGTACGAATTTACTTTCCTAGGTGATGCCGAATCTGTTTCCTCTGTCCAGCGTAAGATGTCAGCCCAAAGAGTAACAGGGTGGTTTAGAGACTAAGAGGGATGGATAGTTTTCTGATGAAAATTAGAGTTTACAAAGTGGGATTTAGTGGGATTTTTGAGGTAAAAAAATTCTCAACCGCTCACCGTCAATCTAAAATAACTTGCTCTCAACACTTCCAGAATAGATGAGTAGTCTCTGTCCATGGCTGTACTCTCAACATTTTCTAACAGACATGTAAAGCTGCCAGTGTTAGGGTCCATTCAACAAGAATAGCAAATATGGTGTCACCAGCTTCTCATCTACAGGATCCGTATTTCTGGATTAGCATACATTAGGAGTGGTGTCTTTGGGCATGCAGATCAGCTCAACAATCAAAATCAGTTAATACTAAAGCAGGGCAGCCTACTTGTATGGGTTTACAAGTTTTATGTAGCAAGTTTGGAAAGCATAATTCTTTAAGAAAGCACTGAAATTGAAATGCAGCTTTCAGAGCACATTTTGTCAAATTAATAAATTGGAAATAGCTCTTTTTCCATCACATGAATGAGTACTTTGTCCTTTTCACAGTGAATAATTCAAATTATTCTGTAGACTGCATGTAGACTCTCTTTTCAAACAATTCATGGAGACATTATATCACGAGGATTTTTGTGGATAGGAAAAGCAAGGATCAGCAGAAATAATAATCATATGCATGATGAAATAGGGACAGTATTCTGAAGAAAAATGCTTGTTACCTCAGTTTCTAATTCAAGCTAAATTTAACTCTGGAATAATTGACAAGCATATATAAAATAACAATAAAACACATCAAACTAAAAATTTCAATATTGTGAAAGGTTGGCTTGACAGATTTGGGAACATAAGTGCCCTCAATTCATAACGTGTCGCTGTTATCAGAGTTCTAAGTGAGTGGGGAAAAATATCTGTAAGAACATAGTGGATAGGTCTAAACAAGGCATTTATGTTCTTCTGAGATAAAATATGCTTTTTGTTGTGGCCTTTACACAATCTGTATATAATTTCATTTTCTCTTCCTTCCCAAACATTTTTGCTTCACAGGGTCCTGTGTTCTTCCTCGAAGATGGAAAATCTACTATTTCACTGAATGATGCTTTGATGTGGGCCAAAGTGAATCCTTTTTCACCATTAGGAACAGGGATACGACTTAACCCATTTTGATGAGGTGTTTCCTCTGTACTTTATAGTGCTTAAAATAACACTCTGGGAGTTAATGCTGATTTAACCTTGATTGTCAAAGGACAGAGAGGTGGTAGTTGATTCCTCCTGCAGGTCAATTACTTGAACTTTGAAAATTTTAACATGAGAACAAAAGGATTTCTATACAAATGTTTGTTGAGAATCCAAAGAAAAGAGTTATTTGATAATCCAAAGAAAAAGTCCTAATTTCATATATAGCCATGTCATTTTTTTTTGTAAGAATATTGTCATCAGACAATTATTTTTGTCAACTTTGTGTGAATAGATGCTTTGTAAAGTAAGCAACTATCTACATATTACCAAAATATTGATAATAAACTGTGAAACCCATAAACACCCTTCCAAATATATAATCATAGAAAAAATTACTTTATTGACAGCAACTCCAAACTTTTTTTAGAATGACTGGAATATTTTGGCTGTTTCACACTGTCCCCCTTTATAATTTGAACTAATTTTTACACACAGGGTTCTATAGCAAAAGTAAAATTTCAAGAGTAGGTGTTTTTTTCATCCACTTGTTATTGTGCTTTAATAGCAGTACAAATAGAAGGTCACTTATGTTTTGTGTAGATTATCTATGTTTTCTTTAGATTATCTATTTTTTATTTATTTATTTAGATTATCTAGATTACAAAATTGTATTTTCTAATAGGATCATATTTGGCAACATTCTCCGTTATGCTTTCACTGAAGGCTAAAACTCTTTATAAATTTTCTTGTTTTTTTTAACAAAGGCTTTGTATAGAACAAGCAGCATATTTATTGAAGTTATTTAACTATGCTATGTACATTTCGAAAGCTTGTTTTCTCTTTACATTTTGTATTAGTTATAAACATGCATATAATATGACAGACCAGAATTAAGTACTTGTGCATTTATATTTTTATTTACTACATCTGCACTCAAATGGAAAAGCAGTTATGGCAATAGAATACTAAAAATATTTAAAGCTATGTATAGTATGGAATTTATTATAAGGCAAATATTATACTCATTATTCTTATTAATAATTCTTATAAGCAGAATTGCTCACTTTTAGAAAAGATGCCTTGGTTGCAATACTTTTTGTTAGCTTAATAAGCTAAGCTTTTGTTAGCTTAGTACATAAGCAGAAATCTATTTCATCTGGGTTTTTTTGCTGCTACTTTAAAATAAATTTTGAAATTTATTTAAATTCCTGATAGTTACATTAAATATAAAGAGGTTACAATCAAAAAATGGCAGAATTATTTCTAAAGCGACTGTTCTAAAACTGGAAATAGTATTGGGTCTCTATTTAGTAGATCCTATCAAAAAAGCCTCAATTTAGAGGCAAGCCTTGCCCTTATTTAACTATAGAAATAACGATGCCACCATGCTGGAATGTTGGGATGAAGATTAGAAATAAAATAAAATCCTGGGTTGGATTTTTTGCCCTCCCTCTTTAAAATCCTCTGTCAATGTTCTAGAGTATTATTACGGGGTTTCTGGTGTAAGAATATATTGGGTGGAGGAACACAGCTGTTTTGTACCCTAAAACCCCCATTTTTATGCATGGGTGCTGGAAACAAATCTTTTACTTCCTGCAAGTATTCTCTGAAAATATTTTTCCTTTGTTTACTCCATGGTACTTGCAGAAGAAGAATTCAGTTTCAGAAGTTAAAATTCATAGTTTTTGAAAGAATTTTCCATCAGTCAGTATCTGATCTTGCTTCTGTGAAATGAAAGACTATCTGTCTTTTAGCACATAAATCTTACAACCTCGTATATAAAAGTTCTATATACCGAGGTGGAGAGCAAAAAAAAGAATTGATCATGAAGCCCTATGACTGAGGACTGGGATCTGAAGTATTAACTCAACTGCCATTCTACTATATTTAAAATCTTTTGTTGTATCATAAAAATTTTTATTAATATTTCACAGTTAAAATATATTGAATATGTAGAATAACTGCATCAATGTGTTGCACATAAATTATGACTTAACATGGAATCTTGGGCAAATCTACTCCCTCTAAATTACAGAGTGAGAGTTAGGAATTCATTCCTTGCTAAAATACAAAAATTAAGTCAAAGGGCATTTTTTATATTGGGGATCCATCAGGTAACAGTCTTTGTGAATAACACGAGGTTGTATTTTCCTTGAAGTTGTTTGTACAGTGGTGAGTGAGGGCAATATGCAGAAAAGGTTGTAATTGTGTCTGCTGTTACAGCTGTGGTTGCAACTGTCAACTGCTTCATCAGTTTCAAAAATAATTTCAGATTGTTTGCTAACGTGTAGCTTCATTGTCTAGTATAGCAAGTCAAATATAGATATCTCCCCCTTAATATTAAAGAATACTTTGTCTTCAAAAGACTGTTTGACTCCTCTGTGAAAGTCATATTTCCATTTAAATGAAAAAACATACGAAGCTACACAGCTAGTGCTTTCCAATTACTATTAAATCTCTGTTATGTTCAACATCCGTGCAAAATCAAATCTATTGTTTTTTGGAAATAATCTGTCCCAACAGTACTGACACGTTTATTATCTTCAGAGACAGCTTCACTGGCAGCTGCAGTCTGAGATGGGAGATTTGGCACTTTAAAGCCATGATGTGTGGAATGATGTCCTGTCTATTCCACCCTGCTCAGGGCTCCCGCCAGGCTGGGCCAGTGATGCTGCCCTGGCCATGGCCAGAGCCGAGCAGCCCACAGCCCCAGGGAGGCCCAGGAGAAGCACAGGGAGAACCTTGCATTCCACGTGCTTTCTCACCCACCAGTGCAGTGCCTCCTGTGGGTCTCTGGAATATATTTTTTTTTATTTTTCTCTGAAAATGCCTTAGAACACTTTTTAACTGGTATAAAAGTTCTGTAAGTAAGAGCTTTATTGTAATAGGGCGCTTAAACAGTGCTCTGACCTGGGTCACTGTTTACCTCAGATCCTGTTTCTAACATTTTAATACATAACATTTATTTCATACTAAGAATTCAACCCATCCAAGCCACATTGAATAGGGCCCTGACAACATGAGAACAGCAACAAATCTGTAATTTCTGGCTAAACAAGGGATCATTTCTGGAAGGGATTTTACCAAGCACTAACACCACGTATTTCATTGCCCTGTGTTTTTGTTATGTGAAAGTAGCACAGGGCTCTGATCTGCCAGAGACATGTCCCAGTGCATAGTCCTGCCAGGCCAACAACATCCATTCCCTCATTTGTTTGTCCCTGTCACATAGTAACAGAAGCAATGCCCAATCCAACTCAGCTCAGCTTGCCAAAATTAACTCAATTTTCACACAATTATCTCTTAGCAAAAGGTGGAAGTTTATGTTGAAAAGTGCTTCTTGCCTGAGATCGAAGTAATGGTATTACCAAAAGCCAGTTTCTTCTGACTAGTGCCCTATTCTGTATAATTACACACAAAAATACTACCAAATACCTGTAAGCTACCAAGATGGTCTTTGTTCACTCTTTGGATGGTGGCAGGGATCATGGAGAATGGTGGGAAGAAATTTTGCAAATGCCACAAGAGCATGAACACACCTATTTTCAATGAGGTCTCTGGTGTTACTCTCAGCAAAACTTCTAACCTTATCTAGTTGTGTTCCAAATAGGTGTTTTGCAGAATAGCTGTTTGCTCCAATCTGATACAGGTGTCTAGAACATGAGAGCTTTTTTGCCACTTTGTCTGAATCAAGCTTGAAAAGCAATGTATGTACACCTGAAGGTGAGGTTCTAAATGAGCTCATTCTACGTGGAGAAGTTCAGCAGTGCTGTGGTTGGCTTGGCACTTCAAAGTTGGCTTATTTGTGGCAGTAATACACAGTAATGGTGTTGTACCTAAAACCACAAATTGCTACTTTCTGGATGAAAATAAAAACCACTACACACACCCCAGTACAGACTCAGAACATGATGGACTCCTAAGCAGCTCCTCATATCTGCATTTGACTTTCCAAGGACTCCAGAAAAGCCCCCTAACTAGAGCTTTTGCAGTAAACAGAAGCAAATCAAGGTTATTTAACAGTGTCAAGACAGCTACATTTTTATTAGGAGCATATTATTTAGCAACTGAGTAAGCATTCCTCTTTGTGAAAGCTTCCTCTATAGTTAGTTCCTCACTTATCATCTTTCCAGTAGAAACATAAATACTGAAAGGAGTCACTGAAAAGGAATGGAAGAGGGTGAATCACCAAGGGCAAATGGCAAGTTTTCAGATGTCCTGTGCTTTGGTTTGCAGGAACTGAGCATCAGTCACTGAGAAAGTAATCTGTTCTCAAAAGAACAGCAAATGAGAAGAGGGAAAGGAGGAGTCCTGCATTTTAATCTATTCAGATCACAATCATCAAAAATTCAAGGGCATGAGCAAAGCCTCAGGGTTTTCTAATGTCCCTTGGGGGTGTCACCATTCTATCTCTGGCTAGAGTTGAACAATACCTTTTCACAGAAATGCCTGCTGGAGTATTCTGGGAAATTGCAATAGGATTTTTGGAGCTGGGAAAATGTTTACATAACATGTAGTAAGAGAAGTAATGTCCTTTCATGAGCTGTACCCATCTTGATACAGAAAACTGACATTTTTGAAACCTTGTATTCACCTCCTGAATTTGAGCTTGAAGATTCAGTACCCGCATCTCCACTATATGCCTTCAGAAATCTCACAGACACTACATATTAAAATATATCTTTCTCTGAGGCAAGTAATTATTTAATATGGCCATTAAATTCTTGTGATACAGCACTGTTATGAAAAGATAATTGAAGTGCCCATAAAATTCTTTTTTATAAGAGGATACCAAAAGTATCTCTGTATTAAGGATTTTGAGAAGTTCCTAATTGTACCAGTAAACAGAATTCTATAAAAAACTGAAGTTATGTTAACATCAGTTTAATTACAATCCACAGCACAGGCAGTGAGGAAGAGTAGAGGAAGTTTCTCACTGTGATTAATGAACTGTCTAGAAAAAGAAAAAGAAAAGGAATTGATGTTTAATTGTTTTATTTTTATCAATGCATATAGTGCACCCATGACCAAGTATTTTTAGGTACACAAACAACAGAGATTTGAAAATACATAAAATATTGACTCTAAATGGACAAACTTAACAAATAATAATGAAGAAACTCTTTGTGGTTGAGGTGTGTCCAACAGATTTTAAAAACATAAACACAATTGAAGTTAACAGCACTAAAGCTATAAAGGGTTAAGATAAAGTTATACAATCACGTCCCAGAGTATCAGCACACTTATTCAATTCAGCTGGATTAGCACCTTGGCACTAGTTGCTGAATGGCTCCCAATAACTATTACATTTTCAACACCAGGTGTCAAAGATACCATTTTTTTAAGCAATATGCAAAAAGGCTTTTTTTTTTCCGCCCAGCAGTTCTTTAGATAAAATGTACAATAAACAGAAAAAAAATGTACTTGCTATATTTAAGTTTCTAACAATTAATTACTATGTTATCTATACTGTAAGAAATTCTTAAGTATTGTTGGCAACTGGAGTTGTGGAACAAGATGCAGTCTAGCTCTTCCTATGTAATTTCGGATACATAGTCGGCAGAGCTGACAAAGAGAAGATGGTGTGGCTGCAAATAGAGAAAGAAGTTTAATTGTACAATTATAAAAGCCAGCACTTTGTTTTACAACTGCCTCACACAATAATACGTTTCTAAAAAAAGTTCATATTTTGCAAATTTGACCTTTTTCTTCATTCCGTTTCCTTCACTGTCTTTCTCCCTTCAAAGACAAAGACTGGGGCTGCTTAAACCTTAATAAATAGTTAGGGAAATAGTAAAGAAAGCAAGACAAGGTCAGGTTTTTTTAAATTAAAAACCAGTTCCCAGAAAATATCTGATGTCAATAACTTTTGAAAACTGCAGACTTGTTGTTTTGGTTTTTTTAATTCACAGCACAGGTTCCATACCTGCTACAGCACTACTAGCTGCACTACCAATGCATCACTGCAACAAGAATAAGCAGGAAAAATACCCCAAGATCTTGGACCATATTTAGTGGTCTTACTACTTAATCATAATGTCTTTATCATTCTGCCCCCATTCCTTAAAAACGCTATTTTCTCTGGACAATAAACCTGGATATGTTTCATGCAATGTAATATTTTTCTTTGCTCTAACTTTTAAAAACATTACTAGTCTTGGTAAACTTGTGAAAACATATAGTTTTTAGAGCTGTTTTGTTAGCAGCATTCAGACTACAGGGTGGGTTTTTTTTGGAGGTAAACATGAATCAGTGTTACTTGTCAGTTCACCTCTAGAGACGCCCATGGTTATTGAAATAGTTGCATTCTCTTGTGGCTAATTTTTACATTATACATAGTTCAGTCTGAACAAGTCCAGTTCCCTTTGCAATATTCTCTCTTGACAAGGCAGATAGACCTTTAAGAGGTTTGAGGAACTATAGACTCTTTAGTCTTCTGTTTCTCAGATTTTGAAAATTTTGTAAAGAAAATTTAGAAAATTAAAATTCTTACTCTTTTTTTTTTGCCCATAATCAAAATAATTTTCTTTATATGCACATAAAATACATATTTAAAATATTATGACAGCTGAACAAAATGAAATATATTTTTAACCTGAAATTTAAATACTCTGTTTCTTTTCAAAAAGGTCTGTAAAAACCAATAAAAATGTAGCTTAAATATCTACTTAAGTAAACACCCAATAAACATATGATGATACTTTTTCAGCTTGTATAAATTCTGATGCTGCTTGGTCAATGGGCTCTGGCCTGAGGCTAAATATTGCTGAGTATGTTTATAATTAGAAAGGAAATTACCTGAATGCTCATATAATCATTTCATACAGCCTAGTGTTACCTTCTATAACATGGGTTTTTTTGACTGTTAAATTGGGTGTTTTTCTAGGTAGGTTTGGTTATTTTGATAACACAAGTTGCAGTTTCAAATATAAACATCTAAAACTTACCTTCATGGAAGAGCAGCAGTCTCTCCACTAAACTGCTTGGGGCAGCTAAATCAACAGGCCTCTCAAAATCTGAATTTTTGGCATTTATGTCTGCCCCAAATTCAAGGAGTAAGTTTACAATCTCTGTACTAGAATGCTGGGCAGCAGCATGGAGTGGAGTTTGCAAATGCTTTCCCTTCTGCACGTTGGCACCTGGTGGGCAGATGCACATAAAGAGACGTAAGAAGAGATTAGTTAAATTTGCCATTGAGTAAGAAAGATGAGGCTACAAAGCAAATAAAAATCACCACTGGTCTGGATTGCCACAGTGCATTTAGCCACTTTATTATTATTTTATTGCATAGAACTATAACTAACCACATCAGTGTTTTGTTTGGGTTTTAGTTTTTTAGCCTAGGTTTTATTATCCAAGTACAACCAGCTAAAAAAGCATTAGGTACCAATCAGATAACAGAAGCATCACCATTGCCTAATCATAAAAAGCACTTTTTGTTTATATTTAAGAAAATCTGCACTACATAAAAAACATACTTTCCTTATTTAAGTCTTAAAAAAATAGCACTAAACTGAAGTTTTGTATGTATATTTTTGTGAATACACCAACTCAAGAAAGAACCTTGAATGCCTTATAATTTTTCACATGTTGAAGCTGGCAGTGGGTTTGAAATAAACTCCCATCCTATCCAACCTTTATTTATTAATCTATAAATTAGTTTTAATTTTAGTTAAGGTGAGACACAAATCCCAAACCAATAATTCTCTAATCCATGGGTTCTAATTAGTACACTTTTATATTAATATGTAATTTTTAACATGTTTTAAATTAAAATGGACTAAATTAATTTGCAATAATGGATTCATATTCAAGAAAAAAAACCCATGCAAGAGTTAAACTAAACTAGCCAGTATGGAAGAATCTCCCTTAACATGGAAGCTGTTGGTTCATCTAAAACCCAGCCTTCTTCAGACTTCTTACTGACCTTGTGAGACCAATAATTGCCTTCTGTGCCAACTTTACTCCCTGATTCAACACTTTTTGCATTTTAAATGTCCATTTGAGTAAAATAATAATGTCACAGGTCTACAGTAATTAGATCTGAAATCTGAATAATTCCCTGTTCTTATATTAACCACTGGAGCCTGCTTCTGCCTTCTCTTGCTTATTTCATTGTCTACCTGCTTTTCAACTTCTAGTACATTGTCACAAACTGATAAAACATGAAAAAATTTAATTTACTTAAGTAGTTACTTAAATTCTCCATTTACATACCCTTTTCTACTTCAGGGCACCAACAAATGCAGAATATGCCCTTCTGTTACTGTTTTTTCTGTATAGTAGTATTTGAATCCCAAAGTATGCTAATTATACTTTTGCTGTTCTTAAACATAAAAAATCATGACATAGAAAAATTAATCATCCGAGAAGATGGACTCAATGAGAAACACTTTAACTGCTTGTTTAAGTTCTAAATATAGCATGCAATCAACTAGAAAAACTATTCTGGTGCAATGATAGCAAGGCTGAATTATTCATTTATACATTTTAATTCCTTGTTCTGCAGGATGTAACAGCCCTGTATGTAAATACCTGAAATGCACCAAACTGTCTTTCAGCTATGCCAGTTGTGTCCCTGGCCCTGTGCTGAAACAGAGCCAGCCTTCAACATCTCTAATCCATTGATTTAAAAAATAATCTGAAATTTAGGATCAGATGCCTTTTACCTCACCCCTTCCCTCTGCAACTCAGCCTCCATGCCTTGTTGCATGTGCAAAGATCAGTCAGAACTTGCTGAAGAATGAAAGCAAGGGGGACTTCATTGCTAAAGTAGTTTGACTGAAATCTCAATGATTACTATATGAAATTTCTCAAAGCTCATTTTTACCCTTCTTTTTCCTACAGAAAATTAATATCTACAAAGCTGCACTATGTGCTGAAAATTTTGAACATTCAATTCTTACTGGTCTTGCTTCCTTTTTTTGTTTTAAGCTACCTGTGACACCAAAAAAAAAAGTAAATTATAAGAAAATATTATTCAGCATAAACTTTGAAGTAGAACCCTGCCAAGTAAGGGTTCCAGTTCAATTGGCTGAGCACAGCTGAGCTGAAAGGTGAGTACAATATGCTTATTTTGCAGACCAGTAATATTTTATTTAAATCATGACATACCTGCATAAAGAAGTTTTCGAATGCAATGGATCTGCTGTGAAACACAAGCTACATACAGAGGTGTTCCTAAATGAGGAAGGTCTTGATCAACATCTATACCCCAGGATATCAGTACCTCCAGACATTCACTGTGACCTGTCAGTACAAAGCACAACAGTTTGCTGGACTTCAGTATGCTGCCTCATGGACAAAACCACACACATTTCTTAACCCTCTTACTGAGACACTGCTCAGCTGCTCCATGTTTATTGAGGAGCTAATTTCTTACCTCTGCTGGCTGCTTCATGAGTTGGTGATGGCAGACAGGACTCCCACTGAGCTTTGGCACCGTACTGTAACAGGAGCTCAGCACATGCTGCACTGCCTCTTGAACAGGCATTAAATAAAGGTGTCACTCCATCAATTGTTGTAGCATTTACCTAGAATATATAAAATCTATTTACAAAAAGAATTAAAAGAAAGGTAGATTTTTAAACAGGAAATAGTCACAAATTGCATAAAATAAAAAAAAAAAGAGTATTCGTTAAAATAACAAGTTAACTGACCAGTCTCTGTGAAACTGTCTTTCTCTTACCATGATTCTCAGTTGGAATTAGTTTACTGTTATTCTTGTTAAAGTATGTTGGATAAAAACACCTGGAATACTAAAGAGCATATATTGACATCTGGGCAGTAAATAATTATCAAAAGTCATTTCACTGAGCTTGTTTCAATGATACAGAAAATTTACACTTTGCAAACTAATGGGGTAAAGGGATCTTCTCTCCCCAGCTATGGCAGGAATTGAGGATTATTTGCCATTTTCTTCTGTAGTTTTAGTCTCCAGATTCAAGTGATATTTCTCAGCATGGAGACAAAGCTAATAGCACAGGCTCACTGCTTTAATACCAACCTCACTCTTCAACTGAATATTTCCAGTGTGAGAAAGAAAGGAGACAAAGAAGACAAGTTTGTGAGGCCTAATAATAGTAAAGGAAGGAAAACAGGTATAAGGAGAAAGCTTCTTCCAGGACTTTGGCCCGTCTTCTTCCATGTACCCCCTAAACCCACCAAAACAATTACAAACACTAAAAATAAACCAGGTGGAATTTTTTTTTTTTCTTACAGTTTTGTATCTTTAGACTCCTTGTGCTAGATGAACTAGGGAGAAATTTGCTTTGGAAATATCTATGTATCTTTTTTTATTTTTCTATAATAACACAGACATTTTCCACATGATTCTGCAAACTGAATTTTAAGAACAGTAAATATTTCCATAACAAAGATCAGAGACCTAGGAAGCTATGCACTTGAACTCTGATGTCAGCAGACATTGCACTGAAAGTGATCCAATAAAGTCCCATTTTCATTTTGGGATAAAAGATAAGACCACCTATGCCAGGAGCACAGAAAAGAGACTGTGCTTTCTTCTACTCATACCAAAGAATTTTAAGAGTGTGACAGCAGACATTCTGAAGATTAAAAGAAAAGCCTCCTGAAAGCCACCTAAAACAAGAGGAACCCAGTAGAGGAAAGCATTCCATATTTTTGAAGTGAAATATCATAATGAAGACTGCTAACAGATTCACTCCAACTCAGTACTGCCTCAATGGCTGCCCATCAATCTCATTTGCTAGCATTCAGATGGCAGCTGTAATCACATGAGATGAACATAGCCAACAGGGTAAGTTACATTACATTAAAATCAAGAAATATATCCTTCTTAGTTAAGCAAAGGTTAGAATTGGACTTCATATAAAAGAAAACAAAACCAAAGCCTTACGTTTGCTCCTGCTTCAAGGAGGATTCTTGCACATCCTACATGGTCTCCCAGGCAGGCTTCATGGAGTGGAGTTACTTGGTCAATTGTTAGTGTGTCTACATTGTACCCCTAAAATAGATGTGAATGGTATTTAAAGATCATACAAAACCTATTAAGAGTAATTTCCTCACACTATTGTTCAAATGAATAGTTTACAATACTCCAAATAGGCTTAAAATTCAACTTGCAATAAATTAATCCTCAGTGAGCATTTATTTTTAATCAGAAATAGGCATAAAATATGCAGACTGTTTAGATGCACAGTAACAGGGCAAAAGGCAACAGACCCAAGTCAGAACATGGCAAATTCCAAGTAGCTATGTGGAAAAAAATTTAACTGGGGGGCAGTGAAACCCTGAAACTGATGAGAGGAAGGGTGGTGCATCTCCACTCTTGTTGATCTTTAAAACCCCACAAAGTCCTGAGTCTGGACTCTCCTATAACTCTTCCAACCTGTGACTTAACAGGTGAAATGTCCAAAGCTATGAATTTTTAGCAAAGAAAACATTTATTGAATTGGTAAAATCACCAAGCCTTCTAATTTTTTTGCAGTAGATGTTGTTTGATTCTTAAGAACTAGCAATTTTGTCTACCTGCTTTCATCAAATGTATTCTATAGTATAATTTTTCAATATTGAAAATAGCTAATAGGACAATATTTAAATATTAAAATTTAGCATTTACAGTCTCTCCCTTTGATATTAGCAATTTTTTAAAATGACATCAATGACAACCCAGAATCTTTCAGTAATTCTTCCTGTTAACTAGTATCTTCCTGACTTGCTCTATTTACCCAAAGACTTAAAGCAGTGAAACTGCTTTATATTGATTTATACCATGCAAGAGGGGATGACTGACATAAATTTAGACACAATTTTGGTTTGATATTTTTTTTTTGTGGGGAAGCAGGGGTGACTGGGGGTTGAAACATACAGAGGAAATATTTTAAATACTAGCTTAAATCTTATCATATGAAAAATTCCTAAATATGTATTGCTCTGAAAAATTTAAGTGAAAAAAGCAAAACAAAGCATACTAAATCGGCATTAATAATCTATGCTGAGAAATTAAATAACATTAAAAATGAAAGCAATTGTAAAAACAGAGCCTTCACCTGTGACAATAAAGTCTTCAGAGAAAGAAGACGTCCTTGGCTGGCTGCCTCATGCAGAGGTGAGCGATCTGCCCAAGAACCTATATAAAAACAACATTTATTGAATAAGTAATATGAATTAGAAAGGGTTTGGAATGCACAGAGCAAAGCAGAAAATATGATGCACAGAATGAAGTCAAATGTCCTTTGAAATTAATTTTTCCTCTTTAGAGACTCAAATCATCAGTTTCTAAGCAGTAAAATAGTGCTCTATTATTAATTGTAACACATCTCTAATAAATTATTATGTGGTCCACAGAACAAAATATTGAGATATTGATATCAGTAATCTATTTAATAAATTCATTAATTACCATATTCCACTTCTATTTTTGCACTGTTCATTTTTAATACACATAATAAAACTTTGTAGCTAGAATATAGGCATTATTTGAACTTAAACCAGACATTAAGCTGCCTGAAGAAGTCACAAAGAAGTTGGTTTATATGAAAAGCAATGTGGGAATCTTTATGTATGGTCAGATTAATCTGAAGCTACTACACAAGTGCAAGAAGAGCAATGCAGTGAGAATCACAGTAAAAAATTACTATAGTAGAAAGAAGATATAAAGTCTAAGTTCTCATTCCATAAACTATTAGGCTTAAAAATAATTAGATATGTCTACTGTAAAGTTTTGGCCTTAATTTTCATTTATTTATCACCCTCAAAAGAGAAAGTTAAAAAAGAATAGTAGCCCAACAACAACCCTGCGCTCCCACACATAACCCTCCATAACTCCCAGCCCAGCTTCCAGAGCAATCCTGAAGCTCTTGCTGAAGGACCTGCCCTTTCCTCTGCAAGACTGCACACTGACAGGTCCCTTCTAGCCAGCCAAGGCTGCAGCAAGAGCTGAAACCGATTCATGGCAGGAATTTTGAAAATTAGTTTTAATAGGCTGTGCAAGGAAAAAAACATCTTCAAAATGTATTATGAATTATCAGTATTTGTTCCTCTAAGAACAAAATCACTAGAACTGTAAAATACCAATACAATCACTTGCGTGAGTTATATAAATCTGCCCAAAATTCCTGAAGAAATGCAGAGAGAATTTGCCTGGCATGATGAATTGCTAACACTGGCAGGTGACTTTTCCAAGCGTGCAGGTTAGACTCTGCCATGGGCAGGGACTGCCTACAGAGCCAGCCACTGAATTTACTGGCAAAGCAATGAGTCTGAAATGCAAAGGCTGTTGCTCAATCACTGGCAGTCACTAGCCTAAGCTCTAAGATAACTACACCCCAGAAATAGACCCTGTTTCTGTTTCCTATTGGACTCCTGTCCACTAGCCTGTTTCAGAAAGTACACTTTTGTTTACTATAAACAACCCCCTCAAATCACATCAAGAATGATGAAAAGTTTAAGGCTATTCAACATGAAAAGAAATCAGGGCCTAGTTAAATCATATGGAATAGTGCTCAATAGGAAATTGTACATAAAACCTCCATTTTCCTACTGGTGTTAGTGAATGAGACTAAAACCTACACAGAAGTATGACTGCATCTTGGAGAACATGGTGCACTTTGTGACTCAGCACTACTGAATACTACTGAGATCAAAAACTTGGCAAAACAAAAGCACAAATGATTATTTAAATTATCATAAGACTACACAGAGCTGATTGCAGAAACTTAAAAATATGACAGTAAGGTTTTATAAACCTGATTTTAAAATGCAGTGCGATTTCTATCATGTCAGAGTATCCTGTATGTGTGAAGCTCCTTGAACTCTTTCATCTGTGGCAGTGGATGGACTATTGGCAAGATCCAGTTTCCCATCCTCTGTCAGAATTATTTGCACTAAGCTCTGGTCATCTGTGTGTGCATGTACATATACATGCACACACATTACTCCCTGAAGTTTTTACTTCAGGTTTATTTAATGTAATGTTTTGAAATTCTTATTGATAGTCGAAATAAAAAAAAAAATCAAACCAAAAAAAGAAAAAGAAAAAAACAAGCCAAACCCACAAAACAAAACAAACAAATAAAACAAAAAATCACACACACACAATAAAAAAACTTAACCCCCTCACACACAAAGTGATTGGGATTTTAAGGGCTATTATACATTAAAAAACCCTTGAGCTCAGATACCTTCAAGTGACCCAATTTTGACAAATCATCAGTATTTTCTTTGTCATACCAACAAGCTCAGATAGATTTATTGTACTGTGGTTTGGATGTGTGAAATCACTATGAGTATTTCGATCAGTGTTTTTCTTCTTCTGCAGTAGTATCTGAAGGAGCATTCAAGTTGTTCTAATTCAAATAAATTAGATCCATTAAGTTATCCTGCTGGCTGCTGCAAAAAAATTCTTCAAATTTAAATCTGTATTTAGAGGTTGCTTTTGGTAATTTTGGCCCTCTGTCTCTATAGATGAGAACATCTCTTTCTCAGTTTATCCTCTCAATGGAAAGAAAAAAAAAGAACTGATTCTATGGAAAAACATCTTATAAAATCATAAGAGTTATGAGGCTTTTATGCTCATTCAATACACTTATATTTCAGCCATTCTTGTAGCCATGTATAAACACAACAAAGATGCAGGTGGGATCTGAAAGCAACAATTTCGTGCTTTTATTTCCTTTACCTCCTTCCATCTTGGATTGATCAGAAGAATGTCTATTAATTACTCCAATGACATTTGAGAATCAAATTATGCCAGATCCTGTTATAAGCTCTGGTTTTGCACCTAGACCCACCTTATATCCCTATCTTCAGGCAGAGATATTCAGCAGCCAGCTGTTTCTGATAAATCCATAAAATGCAAAATTCTTGTATCATCTCTACTACAAATAAAATCTAAAAGCAAAAAGTTGCAGAACAATTTTGTGCCAACCAAGTCTGGAAAAAGAAAATTCACATTCCAAATGTCTTGTTGATATACATAGTAATTCATCATTAAATACCACAGGGACAAGAATATGTTCAACATAAATATTTACCATAAATAAACATCAAAGGTGTTCTTGAATTCTTTGCCTAGATTACTGCCTTCTGCTAATCTATAAATTACAGTGTCTCTCACTTAAGTCATTAGCAGAAACATAAACACTTTCATTCATTGTGTTTGTAATAGCAGTAATAGCAAAAATAGTCTACTCCAAAATTGATAATGCATTAATTCCCTATGGCCCCTGACAATGCTGAATACAAAGTATCTCTAACTATATACAGAAGCCACATTAGTTTCAAGTTCTCTGATGTATAGTTTACCAGAAGGGCAAACTATTACAAAGCATCATTGCTTTGTAAGTATTAACAAGAAAGAAGAAATAGATTCACTGTATTAACAGGTGAAGTTAAAAAAAATTGCAAATTATTATACAATACCTAAATCTCCATCTCCCCATGGCACTTCCAGCCAATTGCAATTATAAATCCTACTCATTTCTTTCAATCTGGAAAATAAAAAAAAATTAAAATAATCATAAAAAAACCTTGCTCTTGCTAGTTGGACCTGTTCCTAAAACACCCTGGCTATGTTTGGAAGATCAGCAGCTCCCTGTAATACGAACTTCCAGCCTTCAGTAAACACAGCTTTGAATATGTGAGCATGTACAAGCTGTCAGTTTCTTATGGCAAAGGACTGCTGCCCTTTTTTGTCAGTTTTTCACATTTCTTTCTTTAACACAACAACTTCTCAAAGTGCCAGTATCTGTGCATTGGCTTTCCAAGACAGATTAACTGGAATTTCAGCACAAGAGAAACTCACAGTGAAATCAAGAAAACCTTGACATGAATAAACTGCAGGAAAAACTCGTTCTATTTTAACCTCATGCAAAGACATAGTTTTGTGTCCTCAAAAATCAGTAACAGTACATAGATTTTAAGGGAAGCACTGCCAAATGTCCCTATGTTATTTTACTACTTACTCATAATACATCTAGAAAGAAAAGCAAAGATATTCTGAACATGTTTCAAATGCTGTTTGAGCTGTACCTGAACTGTGTTTTTCTTTTAGTAGTTCGCTATTCCTTCAATTATGTTCTAAAATATTCTTTGGTTTTTGAACTGGGGCGTTGATAGCTATTCTCAGCAGTGAAAACATCCAAAAATAGGGGTTTGCAGTTCTTGACTTTGATTCATTTCTAAGTCATTAATGTTCTTTTCCTCACATTTCCCTACAGACTTCACTCCTTTACATCCTTTACCTGCAATTATCTATAAGTCATTCCTGAAATTATAATTATAGTAGTAAAATACTAAGTAAAAATATTTTCACAACAGTCTTTACCTCCAGTCATATAATTCCTTTTGTATTCATTTCTAAAAATTTGTGAAGTCTCAAAAAAACCAACCAAAAAACGAACAAAACAACAACCCCCAACTCAGTATAAAAAGTAAAATAAAGGTTAGATTTTCAAAAGGAGAATTGTAATGAATAAGTTCTTTTTGGGAGAGTATTTATACCAGGGCTCAGCACTTAAAAAAATTACTGGTCTATGGCTAAACAGATGGAGTCCCAGTCATCAGAAGAAGCACTATCATCAAAGAAGAACTGAAAATAGAAGCCTGACACAGCTCATTACAGGGAGATGAGAAACACAGAGTGTTTAAAAAGTATTGTAGCTAATATTTATTTCTGCAAAACCAACAAAAGCTATGTATTTACACAAGCGCTGTTACCTTTTATTTCTTAAGATGCATTCTGAGTGCTTCAGCTTCTGGCAACTGAAGCAACATACAGGATCAATAACTAAAGAGAAAAACTCGGCACGTCAGAGTCCCAAGATCAACAGAATCACTTCACCCAAGTTGTTGAAAGTGTCTGATATTTTGTATATCTAATTAGGCTTGAAAAGATTTTTATTGTGGGACTATAAAATTACTCATTTGTCTAAATCACTTGTAGGATAAAGAAGCGTGTCAACTACTCAAGTGATATTTTATGTTGAAAACTATTTTAAAAAATCTTCAGTGAAGGATTTAAACTTTAAGAAATATATCTATGATGCTTAACTATCATGATTAGATATGACCAGAAAAACATAAGTCACTTTTTTTTTTAATAAATGAAGTTTAAACAGTCAACAATGAAGAACTACAAGAGAATTAGAATTTAGGCTAGAGAGCATTAAAATATGTCTGAAAGAGAAGATGTCATTAAAGTGGTATTTACATATGTCATTTCAATGTTTCAAGTAATATGAAAATTCTCTAACAATATAACTATATAACAGTGTACATATATATATATGCATATATGTATACAAACAATGAAAACTTGATTGATTCAAACCAGTATACTACATTATGATAAACTTTCTATTATTTATCATAATGTAGACTTTAAATCTACAAACTGGGGGCTTCATTCCAAAGGTAAATGCTAGCAATTGCCTACTTCTAAAAGCCATACAAAGCTTTCTCACACAGTTCTGTGTCTAACAGCACCTGCACCACATGACACATTAGTTTTGCCATTCCAGTGTTGCATTCAGTGAATGAATTGGTATTCAATTTTTTTTTTATCTCCATGTCTAGCAGGATCTCTTTAAGACATGTCATCCAAACTACAAACTCACTGTAACATTGTTGATTTTCTACTGCCTTTTTCATGGTATTGTCCCAATGATAAAAGAATACTTCAACTCGCCTGCTGAAGCTATATCAGTTCATCCATTCATACTATTTTATAACTAAAGAACTAAAAGACAGAGTTTTGATGCTTGAATTATAAAACCATTCTAACAGCTTTTTTTTTTTTTTTTTGAGTTCTTAAACATCAGAGTGCACACTAAAAGCACAGTTTAATTATGGTTATGAGAGCTCTGAGCATCTGAAATTTCAGTTTTAGATAATAATAACCATGATCAGCCAAAAAGCTTTTACATTAGGTGACTGGTCTAAAAACACATAGGTTCCAAAGACAAGAATGGAATTTACTTTTAAGGGCATTAAAACACTAACCCTTTCTCCCTACCATTCACCTCATGATTCTAACCTTTGCATCAAACAGCAGAACATAGGGTATGTTTTTTCTGAGTATAAAACTAATGCATTTTCAGAACACCATTCATGTTGGAGAAGGAGCACAGCTAAAGAGGCTGGGGCTTTGTGGAAGAGCACAGCATGTGACTGGGCTGTCAAGTTCTGGGCTATAATGCACTGAATGGTCAAATCAGGGTGGCACAGGTAACATTTTGAGTGTTTGGCATTGCACTTTTCCATACTTTTCCCACAGAAACACAAGCCACTGAACTCTACAAAAAAGCCTAGAATGACACAACAGCAATTTCCAAACACAGCTTGCTTGGTTCCCAACAGAATTAACTTTAAGCCATGTGAAGATGATGGCAATGGCAATGGTAGGAGCAGCAGCAGTCACTGCTGGCTGTGCTCAGCCTTGCATGTGTGGGAAGAAGTGTGTCAGGCCCCTTCTCGTGTCACATGAAAGCACAGCCACAGCTCCACATCCACTGCTCATGCACAGGTTGTGTCTTGAAGCATCAACAACTGTCTGGATGTTTTTCTAACGTAAAGTAGCTTGCAAAGTCTGTATGCCCTAGCTAGAATGCCAAGATGTAAAATCACATGAATCTCCAAATTCAGTAATCTATTAGATCCTCATCAGATATGACTTTAGGAGGAGCAGCTGGCAATATTCTTTGGCTGTTATTATTTCCTTGGACAAGTCACTAAAACAAAGTAAGGGCTTTTCAGTCCCCTTCCCAACTAGAAGGTGACAGAAAAGGTCTATGGACATTCTGAGCTGAGTTCAGATTCTGAAGATTAAAGTCTGGAATAATTTTGCTCCTCAAACACAGTCTCAGTCTTAATCAAGAGTACAAACAATTTTCCCCAAACTGCTGAGAATTGTCTGCATTTTCCCAGCCTGCCTGAGAGCGAATGCAGCCCAGGGCCTAATCCTAAACCTTATAAACAGAAAGCATTTGTGCAGCAAATCTGTGTTGTGTGTAATTTTTGTCACATCCATGAGATTCTGGAGTTGTAGCCCCTCAAGCCAGCAGGCTGAAGGCCTTTTCCCATTTTGACTCTATCCTTTCACCCTTCTATCGAATCTTATGATATATTCCACCCTCTGCATCACTTGCAGTCCATTTTCCAATCTGCCTATTTAATTACAGACTGCATTGCAGCATGACTTTCTCTCCCTTTGCTCTGCAAGGGTGCCTGTAGAGCCAAGTCAGGTTTGGACACCTGCATGGATGAAATAGAGAGGAAGGAAAAAAAGCATCCTTCAGAGTTTATAGAAGATATATTTGTTATTCAAGTGCACTGCAACAATCAGAAGCTTTAAATGCAACAGAGGTCTCTCAGTACTTCAGGATGCCTATCAAGAAATGTATATTCCCAGCATGGCAATTAAAAAGAGGCTCTAAGTAGCTAGACCCTGTTAAGATGGATTCTACAGAAAATTTTAGTTTCCATGTTTTACTTAGATTCTGAGAATTTCAAAACTAGAGTAATTGTGGCTATTTCTTTGTAAGAGTAACAAGCGAGCCTAACCTTCAACAAATAATGGAGTGGCTAGTACTAATAAAAGTCTTGTGAAATTTCTTTTCAGCTGAGGGATATTGTCAAAGCTTTTTTGGAAAATACTGACCTAACAACCTAAAATGACCATAAATAAAAGTTACTTTAGGTCAGGAAATCTTAGCCCAAACAGTGAAAAACATGAGGGCAAAAGGAGCTCTGCATATTAAAACTGATGAATAAATGCAATCATACAGTATCACTGCATTCAAATGGTTACTTGGAAGATAAGGAAACGTGCTTAAATTCTTGAATATTGCTTCATTCTAAAACTGTTAATACTGGAAATCATCAAAGGTATTTTAAGAATAAGAATATATTTTAAGAACCTAGCTAACATAGAGCTATATTTTACATGGTAAATTCACAGTTCCTTTATGTAAAACATATGAACTCACTCCTGTCTACTACTTCCATTGACTCTTTTAACATTTCCATCTTTTTATTTTATATCATATGTTCATGAATTTCAAGCTTGACTTCCTTAATTTCTTATTTTCTTTCACTCTAAACCTTATGATATCATCAATATTAAATCATGGAATTATGATCACTCTTTCAAAAAAATTCCTCTTAAGACTCTTGCAATTATTCAAAGCTTCCTTTTACACACTTGGACTATGGAAAAAAAATTACAGGAAAATATGGCACAGGCAATAGGAGTCCTAAACACTTCTAACAGAGTTTATTCCTCATTGTTGAAAATGTCAGTGTTCAGCAACTTAAAAACCTCCTAAGTACTCCTCTATGGAAAGCCTTACAATTATATTTCGTCCTTAGTACCTTAGTACAGGACAATAATTCAGTCACCTGTGTTCCTCTATTGCCTTCTATTTCAGATATCTTTAGACTCCTTACACATAAAGTTATATGTAAAGTTTACTCCTCCCCCTCCTTTCATTCCCTGGTTCCCCATAGTAAACAATTAACCTTTAGTATCCAGTTACCTTGTGACAGGACACCAAAAGTCAGGGTAAGTCAAGCCTTAAACACTTGCATAAAACAAATAGGGCAGATAAACAAGAAATGGTATTTTAGATCAGCTGATAAGAGAGCAGAAAGAACGAAAATAGCCTCAGTATCCTCGTGTTAACCCATGCAAGACAATAAAGTCCCACTAACAAAAGCATGCATTTACATTACAGCTAGAAAAAAAAAAACTAAAAAACCAAAAATCAGTTTTATAGCTAGACCATCATAAATTGGGTCAGCTTAGCATATTTCAGTACCGGTTTGTGAAATGGCTGCTATACTAACCTTGGCTGGTCAGAATGCCCCAGCCAGCTTTCCGTTTTGCAGGGCACTCCCCTACACTTTCTAGGCGTCTTTTGGGGAGATTCTGGCTCCTCTGCACAGCAGTGTTTGTTGTCATGATCTGTTTCTCGAGGAAAGCCTGTCTGTCATTGGTGCAGGTGCTCTGCTCTGACGAACATCCACAAATGATCTCTAGCACCTTTTTTCCTCCTTTCGCTTTCTCACAAAGGATCTTGCTGTACTTACTGTAGAATGGCCACAACACTGAAATCCATTCAGTAACATTTACTAGCTTGGACTAGTGACTACAGAGTGGGGGAAGGGAAGGACTGCTCCAGCATTTTCTATTTTTAAAACAGAGAAAGAATCAGCTTAGCTACAGCATGAGTCTTAACTATTTACATGATTTAAATGGAAAGAAGGTGTTAATTTTTTAATCATTTAACACAAAAAAGAAACAGATTCTTAAAGCATAAGTATTCAAATATTTTGCTGTTTGAATACCAAGCAGCCTAAAACAGAAACCCAAAATTATTCTATCTTTTAACAATAGTAACAACAATTATTACTGCATCAGGTTTTACTGATATGTAATGTGCAGTAAAGAGTGATTTTAGAATTCAGGAGAATCCATGAAATTTTGAAACACTCCTGATTTTCTGTGGTTTGTTTCTTGGTTTTGTTTTGTTTTTTTTTTTTAATAGGGGGCAAGTTATCCTACAAATGTCAATGAAACTAAATCCTGAATAAAGGCATGTTTTGACTAAAAAAAAATATTTTGAAAGTCTGATCCCGTTGTGAAAGTAAGGCTGTAGTCTTGCCAGAAGAAGCACAGATCACTATTTTTTAGAAATAGCAACAAAACCAAGCAAAGAGTGCTAGAATTTTTTGTTCATTACTAAGTATCAGGCTGATACTATACAACAAAAATCTGCAAAGAGAAGCAATCCATGATAAAATTGCATCAAAGTAAAAGACAGTGATTTCTCTGTAATAAAAATATGTTAAAATGTCGCCTTTACCTCACTGGCATTTCCTTGTAGTATTTCCTCATTATGCTCCTCTACAGATATATAAAGTAGCCACTTGTAAATTTTTAACAAGCAAATCAACATTACTGAGTTTCACTAATACTATTTTTTCAGGTACCTGACAAAACTTAATCCCTAAAATTCTGAAATAATGCTCAGCTATTTAATGAAATTTTCTATATCCCTCTTGGTTTTCTTTAGGAGAAAATCAGAGGTAGGATTATAGGTAGATAGGGCAAGGGGAAGAAGAAGGAGCAGCTGCAAATTTCACCTTGAAATTGCAGCACATGAGAACTGTCTCACTTGCAAGAGTGCTACACCCTTTACAGAACAGAAGCAGGTGGGCTTCTGCTCTTCTCACAAGACAGAACAAAACAGCACTCTCACAGACACTGGGCTGCCTTCACACAACTGTTTTCCTCGGGTTTTATTTAGCTGAACAAACCAGAATATCTCCCAGACGGAAATAAACACTTCGACATATCTAATCTCTGCATGTAAATCTGAAACAGAACTTTCACAAAATGGCTCATTATAAACAGGACATTATAAATATATCACTTAAATACTAGAATTATGCTTTCTTCCAAGTAAATAAGTATTGGAAGGGGAATTAACAGGAGAGCATACTAGGGACATGTAACATGTGCCTGTGCAGGAAGATACCAGCATTATTCTCCTGTGAGAAATAAACTGACAGTTTTTGTGCTTGCCATGGCTCTGAGGCTCATCTCAGTTTTAAATTTCCATTTGGAATGGAATTTCAGGACTCTCAGGAGAAGGTGGTGAGGATCAGGATTAAGTAAAGCATCTGGGACTGCAGATCAGGAATTGACATTGGTCTGGCAAGAAAAAAATCTACATTTTTTTGTAGGAGTTTTGTGGGTGAGGTTGTCAGCTGAGAATGAATCTGCATCTTTCTACAGGAGTGGTACAAACCTCTATGGAAGGACTTCATACAAATGCTTCCCACACTGATTCCAGCCTCTGCTCGCTCTCACTTGTCGGGGAGGCGTGGCTGGCAGGAGCAAGGAAAGCAGCAGGTACAGAGGCAGCTGCCATGGCTTCAACAGGAGCCAGCACCACCTGCCCTCCTGTGCAGACAGCTGCCAGGAAACAAGGAGCTCCCCATGCAGGTAGAGCACCCCCAGAACCCTCCATTTCCAAAGCATGGCTTGTAGGAAAAGTATCTCCATTACACAGAGATATTCCATAGATGCTTGCCAGTCATAGAGTTACCATGAATACTCTAGAGGACATTAAAAAAATATGCATTTTTGTGCTTTAAAAAAGGGAAAGCTTATCCAGTTCAGGACTGCAGAAGGAAATTTTCACTAAATTCTGCTAGGCCCAACCATTCAACCTCCAGGCAAAAAACAATTAAAAGTCTTATTAAAACAGTTCATAAATACAAGAATTAGAAAAAAAGCTAAAATGGCATCAAAATAATCCAAAATTATTTTAAAAATATAGTTGAAATGAGGGAATAAACATGGCTAAAACCATGGAGTAAGGCTGAAGACTGTGCTACTTCAGTTCCACCTCTAACACGGATTTGCCACATGACCTTTCTCATTTATGCCCTGGACTACATTAACTACGAAATAAAAATCGGTATCCTTCAACTTCATTAGGTAATAAAACTATTAACATTCAAAACTACAAAACCACTTAAGCTTAGTCCTGAGATTACGTTCTTCAGATTTTTCTCTATAGAAGACATTCAAACACTTCCAAAATCTGCCAGAAAACCTTTAACACAAGTCTAAGGAGATGTCCAAGCATGTAAAAAACACAGCTGACCATTATTTTTCCTGACTTGGCAAAGAAGCAGTTAGGCACAGCATTTAGATTACAGTTACTCATGGAAGCAATGCAGTTACCTTCAAAAAAGCCACCAGGGGAAGGGACAGATGCTACAGTCTGACAGTAAGGAAACCAGAGGACTTTACTGATGGGTTTGGAATTCTGGCCTAAATTACCATACAAGCTTTAAATAAAGCACTATGTTAAATTTCATTAATAATTAGTTCTGTTCAAATTTATAACGCAGAGGGAAAAGTGTTGAAGGAAACTCTCAAAATCTTTTTATTCCAGATTTTTATAAAAGGAAATATGAGTAAAGTTTCAACATTTCCATGTCAGCACATAGCTCTGAGTTTAAAGGGGCAACAGTTCTTAACAGGTGGGAATGAAAATAGAAGTAAATTTTGTTCCTCCCTTTCAGCAGGGAACTCATTCTATTTTCAAGACTATTTTTAAGGCAACAGAGGTGCAATTGTGGTAACACACAAAAAATGTGTTGATAAAACCCCAACAACAATACCCCAAACCCCCTTGACTTTTCAAAATATGATGCAGTCCAATGCAATACAGTCCAAACTCCTATAACAGTAATTTATCTTAGGAAAAATTGCACAAAATTGCACCATTTTCAAATGTCACAGATGAGTATTTTGTGTGCAACCATCTCAAAACAGCAAACTGATGACCCACTTTGCTTCCCAAACTGTTCTGTACTTTAGGTTACTCTGTTTTCATGACCAGGATTACTATGGGGTCACAGTGACTGCATGGAACGTGCCACACTAAGTTCTGGAACAGGACTAGAAACTGATTCTTCCTGCTCATGTGATCCACACCCTGCAACCAAGAAGCTGAAATGACAAACAGGCTCCCTGTGGCTCAGTGCCAGTACCTCAGCAGTGGCCTGCTATTTGACATTGCCAAAAACAAACCAGAAGAAATCTTGAACATTCCTCCCTGTAGGAGATGCCAGGATGAAGCAAATTTTAGGAAAGATTGAGGAACTGTGGTTTCTGACAAAAAGAGCATCCTTCAAGGCCACAGTGGTGCCACTGTTACATTTTACAGTGCCAACTCAATGCCAAGGAACATAAATGCACCATGAAAATACAGGGATAAAGCTCTAGGAGGGGAACAGGGAAAGGCCTGGAACAACTTTTAATTTGTTTGTTAAATAGATTCTTGCATCAAGCCATTCTTCATGGCAAGTATGATGGTGATATAAAGTCATTAGCAGGCAACAAGAAGCTTAGGCATTATCCAGGTCACCAACCAGTCCTCTTAACAAATACCAGCAGAGAGGTAGAGAATGCTTTAATGGTCACTAGTTACTTAAGCATAAAATGACATTTCTTTACACCGTTATAAGCTCTAAAAAAATGTATTACATACTCTTAATACAATTTCATCACTGTCTCTTAGCTGGAAATCCAAATCAGTAGTAGTAGTAGAAGGAGAAGAAGATGATGATGATGATGGCAACAGCCTGGCTGTCTAGCCAATAATTTCCCTACCTCTTCTCCTGAGATTTCTACAGTTGTTACACCTTATGTTCTTGGATGCTGGAATCATAACTAAAGGTTGAAAAAATATTTAAACATCTGATACAATAAAGGCTTTGTCTCAGGTCTCCCAGAAGTCAAATACAGAACAGTGACATATTTATTATAGTTTTTGGCTTGTTTGCAATGTGTACCTGTCAGACTCTTCATGCAGTAACATAGAAAAATTGCTAAATATTACACTAAATTACAGAAGTCATGGGGCAGAACCTAAGCAAATCAGTTACCAAGCAGGCCTGAGCTTCAGATATTGACAGCAAGACAGACACAGGCATGAAACCTGTAGTCAGCATAGGAGTGGTAAAGGACACCCCAGAGAGAATCGTGAGTCAATAACAGTGAAAGAACAGCCATACAGAGAGAGAACATATCTATTGCCAGAAAGGCTCCAGACATGGCACAGAGAGTAACATCCACTGGTGCAACAGATGCAGCATGCCACAAAGGATTTATGGCCAGCCAGGATTGCTGCAGTCCTGAGCAGAGCTCAGTACTCAGGCATGCTGTGCAATTCCCCCCAAGCCATCATCCTCTAACTGGCAGAAGTTCACTCAGTTTGCCTGCATTGCAAGTGATTGAGAACATCCCCTACAAGAGAGGAATGTGGATAGCAATACCCTGCCCATAAAAATCCAGTGGCTGATTTTCCTGAAGGAAGGAACATCACCTTCAGGGAGCTTTGCTATTTTGGTCTTCCCCTGTTGCCTTATGCCCCACCAATGCAAGAAAGACCAGGGCAGATGGTACAGCTGAGCTTGCCCCAAGCCAATACTGCAGTTTTCTGCATATTTTCTGTAACACCAGTTCTCTTTAAAGCCTTGCAGACAGATTGATCCAGGATTGCCTTTCAGTCTTATTGCTATGCACCTTTAAAACCCCAGGTTTTAAGATACATCAGGGTTCATAATGTTCACTTTGTGCTTTTATTACTTCATAAGCTTACTCTTCATTTCACACAGGAAAATATAGAAATCAATTGATGAAGGGCATTTCCATGTGAGTTTAGAGTGTACACTCCAAGCAAGCCAATGGGACCTAGGCTGGTGACAAGTTAAGGTCCACATTCAGAAAAAAAATACATTTCAAGGAGGCACACCTTCATGAAACCAACCAAAAAATGCAGCTGGTGGACCTCAAGGAGGTCCTCACATTTACAGAAGAGTACAAAACAAATCCCACAAACAAATACACATGACAGGCTATATCAGTTTCTTTTCAAGAGGCAAGCATGCAAACAGGCTCCAGCATACATATTCACTAGATTTTTCTGTGGACTCAAAAATTTTCTTTCAGATGAAAGATGTAAAAGATGAAAAATCTGAATTAAAAGTAACATGTTGCCAACAGATGTTCTTGCTCTCTGTTGCTGCAAATAAGTCAGGACTAAGGCCATGCCAATTTAGTTGCATCATATAACTCTGAGCAAAACCTCTTTAAGGTAGAATACGTTAATCAAGAAAGAATGTTCTGGTATTTGTATAATATGTGGTGTCATTTCCTTCCTTCAAAGAAGGTGCCTTTTTGGTGTTATTCTGCAGTATGACTCTTCTTTGGCAGTCATTTGTCATACTAGGCAAAGTTATTTGGCATACAAGAGAAAGTGATGAGATCCATCAAAAAAAAAACCCTTCTAAAATTTCAAAAAAGAATATTCACACTATCTTAAGCATTTTTACACCATTAGCTTACGTGCTGCAAATGAAAAACAAATGCTAAATGTGGTGCCTTACACCAAGTGGTATGGTGAATAGGTATGCCATACAATATTCCTATCATTGCTAAATGAATCTCCATTGTATCCAGGAAGCTAAGAGAGGTCTTG
Source organism: Zonotrichia leucophrys gambelii (assembly GCF_028769735.1). Lineage (NCBI taxonomy): Eukaryota > Metazoa > Chordata > Aves > Passeriformes > Passerellidae > Zonotrichia > Zonotrichia leucophrys. Next base: position 16,758,693 of record NC_088173.1, on the reverse strand, counting down.
TATGGCTTTTATTAATAGAACTGTGATCTCTGTGGAATGCAAGTTGAAAAAATGCCTCATGCCTATCTTCCCTACCTAACAACTGTTGCTGAGTGGCATTATCAATTGCAACTTGTTAGGATAAAATAAATATGAAAACTTTGCTCTAATCATTCACTACAAGCCAACCAAACAGTAGATCTCTAACAGTGAAACACAACATTATTGTCCATTTATGAGCTGTACTTTAAGGACCATATTCTTGGGACTACCCAAGTAGTTCTCAGTGTACAAGAAAAAAGGAAACAGAAAACTTCATAGTATTTACCAGTCTCTGTGAGAAGATGGAGACTCAGTAGGCTGAACTACCACAATCCCGTGGATGGCTTAATTTAGCCTAACCAGTGTACTGAGCTTTCCTACCATGCCTGATCAAGACACATACAGCAAAGTTGGGTAGCTTAGAATTTGCTACAGTCATTCAAGAGTAGCCTTTCTTAACCTTAGAAGAAACCAGGCCATATTCACCTCTCCTGTTCTGCAAAATCAGAATGTATTTTAAGAAGCATACCAGAAACACAATTTCTGCTTTCAAGTAACTTTAACGCACACACGTATGGATAAAGTGAAATTTTATACAAATTTTTGTGAAGATAGGTGACATAATTAAAAAATACGATATTTAAGACAAATCATTTTACATTCTCAGAACAACTTAGCTTGTCTATCAGACTCCAGCTATCTGTATATGTACATGACTCTTTGCTGTTTATGCTATGTTAACCTCTGCATACTTTTTCGTAAGAAGGTTCCTCTCTATCACTTTCTGCTTGTAGATAATTTAGACAATTACTGAGTATCAGGTTTACTTTTGATAAAATAGACACCTTCTGCCTTATAAAAATGCTTATGAGTGGGAACTATGCCTCCTTCTGTAAGGTTATCTTTAGTAACAAAGTATAGGCTCTTTCATACAAACCAAGATCTTACCAGTATTTTTTGGCAGAATTTATATCTTACAGACCCAAAACATCTGATAATTTATTAATTCTTTAGATTTGATCCACAAACTTTGAAATCACTTCATACCACAGCACTACTGCCACATCCTAAAGCAACTATACTATAAAACTCATCTGAAGCTCTAACCCAGTGCTCCTATACACAGAGCACTTTCATCATATGACTTGTTAGTTGCTATAGTAGGAAGAGTCTAAAAGCTGCTTTTGACCCTCCAGTGTTCATCCAGCAACAGCTGTACAAAGGGCTGATTTATGAACTCTTCACAGATCTGAAAATACCATGAAAGAAGAAATGTTACTGTGCAGATCACTGTCATTACACATAGTCTGATAAGGAGCTAAATATACCCAAAGTTAATTTTCAGGTTAGTTTATTCTTGTGCATCAGTTTGTAGGGCACAGGATTTTAAAATGGAGCAAACATATACACTTGTTACGTCTTTACTCATTAAGAAAGAAATCAATCAAATGTTGACTTTTGCAAAATTTCAAATGCAATGAATATGTAAATGTTCACTTCAACACAATAAATAAAGAAACACTAGGCACCACAAGCTATTTCTAACACAGCTCTGGTCCCTGATTGGAAAGCACTTGGCTCCAAACAACTAATCAGTCCCTTTCAAGTCAATGGGGCAAGTGTATATGAGTAAGTGTTTACAAAATTAGTGCCAGAGTTAAAAATAACTCAGCAAATGGCACCTTTATAATAGAATGGATCCCTTTTTCATTAAATTTTTTATGGTACCAATAACACTGACTTCACTGAAAAAAAATAATCCGACTCTAATAGCTTATTAGGACCCAGGTCTTCAATTCACTTTAAGCAAATGTAAAAAAGACTGCAAAGTTCTGTCCTGCATTTGGTGCTATTCAGGCTTTTAATATTGTGAATGATAGAATAATGTATTTATTTTTATGCAGGCACTAGATGACACTAAACTGCAGATGTTACAACTGCTCATAGAGAAGCAATTCAAAACAGAAAAGTAAAACAGAGAAATTGTCTGATACCAAGACAGCATGAAATTAGCTGAAGGCCAGTACAAAGTACTGTACGTAGAGAGAAAAAAGCAAATGCACAATACAGTGACCTTGTTTTAACATGTGGCTTACAGGCTACAGCCTCTATCCATAATACTTTACTGCTGAGGGGGCAGCACCATTCCAGGAGGTATTACACAGGGTGCCATATACATGGCACACGACATAAGTGTTCCAGTTGTATACAACTAATAGTTCCCTGGTTACACTCATAAAGTCTCAGCTGGAGCACTCTGTTTAACATGGGGAAATCAGACATCAGTAAAGATGTCTGTGAACTGTATATGAACTGACACAAGTCCAAGGGAGAGCAACTGCAGTAACTCCAGGTGCTAGAAAATAAGACTGAGGAGGACAGACTAAATTAAATGCTTTTTACTTTATTCTAGAAAAGAAAAAAAAAAACAGCAGAAGTAAGAAAATGCATGATAATAGTCATTAAATTGATTACTTCTCATACACAGAGAGAAGCAATCATATTTAATGAACTTAGTTAGCAGAAACACAGATTTAGGTCACCCTTTGGGGAAGTGGGAAGCAGTTTAGTGATGAGAACAGAAAACCTGCAATTGGTTGCATAAGGATGCTGCAGAAATCACTATTACTAAGCATTTTAAAAACAGGTTAGCCAAGCATTCACCAGATAACTCATGTATATTTGATCCTAGAGCACTCAATTTACCTCTGAAGGTACCTTTGAGCTATACACAGGAAATGTGTTACTCAGACATAATTTCCATAAACAAATGAAAGTGCCCTATAATTAATAGAGCCTTTACATACACTTTTTTGTTCTTAGCTGATGCTGAACACTGATCTAGTTCCTCTATTTCCATGTCACATAAACAGTATAATAATTTCTAATTAATGACTGTGACATTATCCAGCCATTCATGTACACTTGAGATCCAAAGGATAAATGGAGTGTAGATTGCTGACTACTGAAATTGAAAATATCCCTGAAATATTAAGGAACAAAGTATGACCCATTTAGCAACAAGACCACACAAAGCAGATGACACAGGCAAAGCTGTCTCTTTATATTTAATAAAGAAAAAGTGACAAAATAAAGCAAGTCAGCCTTGAAATTTATGATCCCTGGGCCTCAGTTCCTGAACTGACTCTATACCTTCAGTTTGACAAAAGGAGTTCCACCAAAAACTACCTCTCTGTACCTGCAACACCCTCAATTACACAGATTTCATAACAGAAAGACTTATTTTAACTCAAGGGGTCAATTTAGAAAATATGAAATAATGCCTGTGCCTAGTAGCACATTTACAAAGGTTCTTATTTCTTCAAAATTATAGCACTCTGTCCTAGACAAGCCATTATAACAGCAATAGTAATCTTTTGTTATTAACAGCAAACCTAAAATACCATTCCAAACAGAATTTTGAGAGTATGTAATCAGGTTAAAACTAGAAAATAAAAATGAACATTTCCTCTAATTTGAATTACTTATTGAAACACTATAAACTTCAATTAGCTAATGACAGATGCTAGGCTAATTATCTGTCTTGGTGGTTCTTTGTGCTGTGTTTTTTCTGCCAAGGTTTCTCTGCTACTTGAGAAAAAAACACAGAATGGATCATTAATTAGGAGGATACTCAGTATTTAATTTTACAATGTAATGTTTCAAGCAGTTTCATGCTTCATGTTACCTGTTGTACATCTTTTAGATATCACTTTTAACGGGATATTTTGTTACACGTATTACATGAAGTCTACTGAGACATCCCTCTGTTTCACCAACACCAAAAAATCAAATCCCACAACACATTGTGACTTCAGATATTAGCATGCCTCTTTCCACAGATATAGAAATAAATACAGAAAAGATAAGATAAAATAATGATTCTGAGGAGAATTATTTGCAGCCCAAAGAGCAAGGATTGCTGCTGTTAGTCCCAAAAAATGGATGAATAGCAGATTCTGTAACACTAGCTGGACATGTGCTTACAACTGTTACAAATCCAAAACCAACCACTGCAAGCTGGACAGTGGCACACTGATGTTGAACTGTAAAAAGTCCAAAATAGTTAAGCATTTAAGCACAAAATAGTTGCATTAACCATTTTCTTTTAATAAAACAAGCAGAAAACTAGAAAATCTAGTATATGTTTGATCTTTAAATCAATAAAAACCTCTGCCACCTCACCAAAAGAGTAACCTTGCAAGAGTGATAGATTTTCACCTTTTGCACTGGCCAGCTACTATAATGCTTAGTAATACTTAATGCTTAAAATTTCTTTAGGTGTGAGATGCAACTTTTGACAAATGCCCGAATTACAGATTCCTGGGTTCAGCAACAGGTAACACCATAAACACTATTTCACTCTCCAGCCTGATGCATGTTACTCCTTTCACTCCACTTCCTCCCAAGTCTCTTTCCTCCTGTGCCCAGCTCGTGTGCTGGTCTCCCCATAAAGAGCTGCCTTAGAGCTAGCGACCAGCTTCTGGCAAAAAAATTCTTGATTTCAAGTAAGGCCTTTCCCATTCTCTACAAGTATTCGTGTCTGTGCTCTTCCTGCCCTACTGCAGTGAACACATACATCCACACCCACACCCTCCCACACCTGCATGTGCAGGTACACTCACACACAAACGCACACATACACAGTAGTTCAAGTGATGCCATTAACAGGCTCAGATGAAAAAACCCTGGGTTTCAGAGCTTGTGCAGAAAACACGATACAAATCCATCTCAAGTAAATCTGCAAGGTAAGCTAATTCCTACTTTAGGATTTAAGCCTTTCTTTCTGAATTGCAAATTTTAACACCCCTACACAAAATGTCTAGCTTTAGTCCCAACACTGAAGACTGAAAAAATCTTTTGAGTTTGAAACTGTTTCTGGTTTATTTCTTTAGTTTCTCCCTTTATGTTTAACTTGGGCTTTGTCTTCCCATTTGTGGTACCTAGGGATGAGTGATAAAGGCAGCAAGAGGCAAGACAAGTCTTTCTGTTCCATTGCCTAACTCAGCTTGATGCCATCCCAGAATATAAGGAAAAATAGTAAAGACAAATGAGGTAGCAGGGATCCCAAGCTGAGCAAAATCAGGGCTCAGTCATGTGCCAGCATGCCACAATTTAGAAGAAAGAGTGCTCTGTAATGCAGAAGAAGAATTCAATGAAAATGGTACCCCACTACAAATGAGCTTGGAACAACAGTTCTGCCAAAGTTCTGCTTGTGTGAACAGAAAAAAGAATTTTCACAAGAGCTTTGCAATCCAGTAAAATCTGAAGGGTTTCCACACACATGCCCAAAAGTTGGCCCTGACAAAGTGTTACTAAGGTTCCTGCTATGTGCCAAGAGACAACTTATTCAAGGTATATGACAACTATATCTCTCAAAAAAATTACTATATGAAAATCTTACCCTAATCAAGACATAACTTTCAGAAATATTTTGACTAATTTCACTAGAGTGGTGCAAAATAATCATATGCCAAACTTGGAAAATTTCAACTATGCATGGTAATCTGGGGGGGACATTAGGAGCAATTGGGAAAATAGTCCCAGATTGGGAAGTATTTGGCAACCTTATTTATACACAGGCATCTTAAATCTAGGCCTCTCTCCAAATAGAAAACTAGCTGTGATATTTGAATTTCATTCTCAACTTAATGTTAATTAAAACAAACAAACAAAAAAACCAACCAAAAAAAAGCTCACATAATCTAACAATACTCCTACAGATAATTTTGTTTATAAAAAACACAGCAACAAGTACAGAACAAAAACCTCACTCACACATATCACTTGAAAAACTGAATGCAAATGAGGCTACCAGATAAGTAATTACCTGAAAAACAAAATCCCCAAACAGTAGAGATAACAGAGTATATACAAATATACCTTGTCCTTGAGGAACTCCATAAAATTCAGCAGCTATCCTTGCTGCTTCCTTACGGTTTCCTTTCACAATGTAGAAATGACTAAGTATAGCAAGGCTGATCTTCACAAAAAGTTTAAAACAAAAAAGTGAAAGTATAGTAAAGTAGACATTGGATAACTGCTGTGCAAAAGGGCGACTTTCTTCTATGACAGTCATTGCTGCAGCAAAACCTCTGTCAGTGTTTGGGTCGGGCTCTCAAATGTGTTGATAAGATCAGATGGCTCCAGCCATGCACTCTTGGGAACAACTGGTCCCGAGGAAAGAAAATATCAGCTGGTCATGATGCCTGCTGCTCAAAATATGACGATTATTTATACTGTACATAGTACTGAGTTCACTACCGCTCTTGCTAGCCCGGTGATATTCATGTGGGACAGCAGGTTCCAAGATCCTGGATTGTACTTGTTCCACTTAAAAGGTCTGTTGCATTACAAATTCTGTATTTCTAATTCATTTATTTACATGTTTAAAATACATCTTCAAAAGTATTATTATAAACTCCTGAAATTTGTGTACTAAACCACATAACTCAGATAACATGTTTTTGCTAAAATATGTTCTCCTGCTGCTTAAGTACAATTGCTCTTTTCTGATATTTCATTTTATGTCAGACTAATATTCTTTCCTTAAAAAACTAGAATCTTATCAGTAAATAAATGAAGTACACATTAATAAATAAACAGAGATTTAATATATATCAGCTTTGACAGTCTCATTATTTTGCTCAGGCTGAATGAAAGTATCTAGACTTTAGCACTATACATAAAACAGTATTCAGAGTAGGTGATACGAGTCAAACATTTAGATATTTTTATCCATAAGACCTGGAGCACCTAAAATTAAATTAATCAAAATGCAATGGTAACATTTCAACATGGAAAATTTCTAATAGTTATGAAATGTATTTCATTGTGCTGCATCATATGACACGACAGGCTTTATCTGTTGGCCAGATTTAGAGAGGGGAATCTAAATTCCTCCAATTTTTTAAGAATTAATTTGCCTTTATACCATAAAGCTATTACTCACAGTCATCAGCAGTCACTCACAAGTTGTTCCATTAGTGTGAGTAATTGCTCAGTAAATTGCTGAGTTGCAACATGATACAAACTGAGGAGCTGCATGACAGAACCAGATTTCTAAGTGAACTATAATCCTAAAAGAAAAATTCCTGGCAGCACAAGAAAGGGTCCTACCCTAAACTTTTATACTTCCTTCTAAATTAAAAAAACAGTGACTTGAATTATAACTTAAAATGCTCTAACCAAAGTAATCCTAAAACTTTCTATTCTACCCTGGGTTCTCATTTGGTGATTAGAAAAAAACAAAAACATTTTAGAATGTTGGCAGCGGTCCATCAGGATAAAAGGGTATGATCTAAATGTCACTGCATCCACAAATCACACTGACTTCAATGAACTGAACAGCGGATATAAAGCACTATAATACAAAATCATACTTCTGAAGGGAAGTGGAAACAATAAGGCACCTCTTATCATCTGACTCTCAGAGTAATTTATTAGAGTAAGAAGCTATAATGTTTTCCGGAAACTAAATGCAAACAAACCTATACAAATGAAGAAAAGACAATGATAAGTGGAAATGTTCTTGGAAATTATTAAAATTTTTGACAGACAGGAAGTGAATTGTGCTTATCTTGAGAGAAAGAGGCAACAGGTATTTTTCTTTGAAAAAATTTAGTCCACTTAAAAGTCAATCATAACTAGAAAAGGAAATTAAAAAGGAGTTTACCTTGTAAACTATATTAGTTAGTAAAAAAAATACTCAAATTTTTACCAAATTTCATTTATAGACATTTTCTCATCCAGCCAGAATAGGAACTGCTTTCCTCATATCATTCTTAGAAGCGGGAATGAGTACTTAAAATGCCAAATGAAAATCCCTTTTTATATTTGGCACATTGTTATCCGACACTGAATTGAGGTGTCATGTTTTCCACAAGTATAAAAGGCATTATGATCTGAGCTACCACTGCCAAGCTCTGTTTCAATCATTAATAGAAATGGTATTTTCCTTAGTAACACACCCAATACTGGAATTTCTTACTTCTCCCATATTTGTACTAGTATTACTAAGCTTAACTTGATCAGTCCACAGAAATTTTCCAGCTACCTTATGGACCTGTTTCACAAATTCACCACGCAGTACAAGGAAAAGCCAGAATTATGTTACAGAAAGCTTTTTCTTCCTTTTTCCCTTTTTCCCTTTTTTCATGTTCCACCTAGTACCTGCTTTCTCATCTGGACTTCTCCCATATTTTGTCAACGAACAAAATAATCTTTCTTTTTAACGGCAAAATTCCAAATAGCAATTACCATAAATAACAGCAGGAGTTAACAGTGCTCAGAATTCATCTTCACCATACAATACTGTTTCCTGCTTCTTATAATTGCAGTAGATAAATCACAAAATAAATTTCTCAATTGTTAGATTGTTTTTTTCAAGTTATTTTTTTCTGTCGAGGTTCAAAAAAAGTAAATTTAAAACTACAATAATAAGGCTAATATGCATTTAGTATTTTGTAAGTGATGTTTCAAATAACCTCACAGATTTGTAAAACCACTTTTAGGAACAAGATGAAAATTGAACAGGAAGGTTATTCCTGTATCGAAACTTGCCTCGCGTCTTTTCAAAAATTTCCCTCATCAGTAATAAACTACATAAGGATGAAAAAATACATGGAATCATGAGTTTTGAGAATTCCAGTTCACACATACTCATCAGAAGCTGGCAAAATTAGTCTTATATTTCCTCTTTTTTTAGAGCTCTGTAACTCTTATGTGCCAGCTTAGCTGGAAACTCTCCCAGCTGCACAGAACCAAGTCTATCCTAATCTAAGGGTTCTAAAGAGCTACAGAAATTACTGTTACAGCTTGCTGGCAAAGCCATGCTATGAGGCACCCAGTCATGAAAACTGAGCAACTGCTTAGAAGTTAACGCCCACACGGCATTTTGGGAGAACCAACAATGTGAATGCTGAGATCTGAACACAGAAGAGCTGAGAGGAAGCCCATGCAGACTGGGAAAACCAGAAACAGAAAGCTACAGCTTTGCAATGGAAATCAGAAAATAGAAACATAGGTAAATAAATGAAGGATCTGGCAGTCAATGAGATGACACGAAGGACTGTAAAAAAGTGAGATGTAAGTGTTCCACATTTTCTGTTGCATGGCAATATCTTGCAGCACTTCAGAATATTGAGAGGTTCCAAATGGAAATGCACCATATGTAACAAATGTACAACACTATAATGATATCAAAACACTTAAAAAGAGCAGTGGCTTAATCTGGATATTCGCATTTCCCATGTAGTTTTGACTTTTGGGAATGAAATTTCTTGGCCTCATTTCCTCACTAGTAAAATGGGGAGTATTCTGAAGATAACTTCATTGCTGTTGAAAAACCACTCAGGTATCCTGGTGAAAAGAAAAACTAACTATGTATTTAATAATTTTTATTTTAATACAAAATTCAGATTACAAACCTAAATAAAATGAAATCTTGACGGTTCATTCACTTAATGTCAACAGAAGAGATGGGATGTAAAATTATTTTAGCATTTAGGGTTTTATCATAGCACAGAAGAAAATGGCAACAAGCTACATTGCAGATTAACAATATTTGTATTTTTATTTTGTTTAAGAAGATAGTAATACTGTGGCAGACAAGGATACCCTTATCTTGACAAACTAGCATATTTCCAGCAAATAAAACGAGAACAATGTAATGATTCCTCTGATATGCTTCCCCACTTCTGGCAACTAACTATTTTAATTTTAAAACCCCTTAAAAAACTTCAAATGCTGTAATTTATGGTCCTACAGTTCCCTTTTAATGTAGCTTGGTCAGCTGTCATTTCTCAAGAACACAATCTGTAGAATCAAGATAGCAATACTGCTGTTTATAATGACTATAAAGGGGTTCATTTCAAACTCCAGAGCTCAGACAAAGTACCCTGGCCTTTAATGCTTTGCTGTGTAGCAGCCAAGTGCAGAAAGAAAGTATCCAGCCCTGGCACCTGTTTGTGCTAATTCAAACTGTCCAAAATCTAGTGTACAATTTACCCTCAACCAAAGTAATTTTTAGAAAAACAACCAAACAAACCAAACAAACAAAAAACCAAAGGGAAAAAAAAACCTCAAAAAAGAAAACCACAAAACCTGTGCTCTATCATCTATGATTAACTGCATAACCACATTCATAAACTATTTTATTCTCACAATTTTTCTTCTATGCTTTAGAAGACTGGTGTGTCTAAGATGAGATACAAAAGAAAATTAACACAACCAACAGAATATTTAGTCTTTGAAGGCACTTTTTTTAACATCAAAGACTATAAAACCCTTAGAAATATGATATCTTTGTAGCACATGCTGTGTTGTTACATTTGGAAAACATACTTCTTTCTATTTATATTTTTTAAAATAATCTATTTAAACTAAATGATAAAAGATGTAAAAGAGTAATTATATTCACAACACAGATTCCATTACAGTTAGTCTTAACAGTTATCTTCTCTATTTTGGAGATGCATATAAAACCCTGAAAGGGAAAATGTTTATTTTAAATATGAGATAAAGATGAGATACAATACAAGGAATTATTTGTATGACACTTCACCAGGATGTCTTCCTCCACATATAAGAGACATCTAGATATACACAAAACATCCTGATTCTGACACTTCTGTCCAATAACAGGCATAACAGAAGATTTTCAGATAAGAGGCAGAGAAACAGGAACTCTTAGGTGCCTATAAGAATTGATTATTTTATATATTATAGGCAACCAACTGGGAGAAATTTTTAAAGTAATACCCTTGAAACAAAGAGTTTAAAATAAAATACAAGTAAGAAATCAAATTTTAGTACTGGGTTTCTGATATAAGCATAAAATGCTTCATGAAGGGCTCAAAAAAAGAGAAGCATGAGCTACTGAAAAGGAAATGTCTAACTCAGCATGAAAAATTATCTGCTTAGTGACCAGCTGACTTGTACTTTAATGAGTGTATGAGATGCTAATCTTCAAAATTTTACCTACTTATCTAAAGCTACTGAATGTTATGTCATTTACTTCTTAATCTATGTTCAGCATTTTTTTCTACCATTTTATATTCAAAGCATTTGAACTGGAGAAATCTAGACTCAAAGGAGCTATTTTAAAATTTATTTCCTCACTATTCAAAATGTTACCTTAACATCTTATTGAAGACAAAAAAATAGGCATACATACCATAAAACAGTCTTCAAAAAGTCTTAAATGTTTTTTTTCATCAATATCACTCTTAAGTTAAGGATATGATGCATTTATGCTTAGGCACAGAAAATAAACCCAATCAAGTCATATTGACCTGACGAAGTTCAGAAGCTGGAGTGACTGGGAAACATCAAGCAGCTGCTGTGTTCTTTTCTAAACAGGAGCTCAAGCCCATTAGTACGACCCAAATACTGCTCTTCATAAAATATGAAGGGAAGAGGTGGCTGAAGTACAGACTGTGTTCTACTGCTTTGGGGGAATGAAAAGACAAAATATGAGAAAACGCAAACTTTTTCATCTAGAAAAGAGGAAACTTGTTTTAGATCTGATCTGCTTTTTCACTGCACCTCATTGGTATCCTTAAGAATTCTACAAAATTGAGCATCATGACAAAACCATACTATCAGCACAAAAACCTGAGAGTTGTATTGCCAATTACAACAGATATAACACTGTAAACCAAAGAAATGAAAGATCCATTTCTCCTTTTTACAGATTTCTTCCTGAAATGCCTTCCTGCCATGTCTATCCAGGAACTACACACACCATACAACATGAAGTTACAACTCATAACCAAAGTTCGTTTCATTCCAATTTTCGTAGCTCTCATAATCCCTGCTAATAGCTTGATAACCCAACCAAAGACTTGAACCAAAAGTCTGTTTCAAAATGCAATGCAATGACAACTTTATTGGAACAACAGGGAAAAATGAGTGTCTTAAAACACTTCTCCTCATAGTTGAGCTCTGGCTTTTGACACCCATTCTACTTAACAGTTACTTATTTAGACACCATTTGCCTTCTCTAACAATGAAGCACAACATTGCTTCATTGCTCACAAACCTTTGTAAATTTTTGTAAAGCTCTTTTAAAGGAGCTTTAATACACAAAAATTTACAAAGGTTTGTTATGTATACACTTTCTCTCTATATTTTGGTGTAGCACATTATTTCCACAGTTCTTGAACTGCTCTAAAAGTTCAAATTCATCCTTTTGGGTGGTACAGTGGTACTTTTTTGGTCCAGTGTACTAAAATCGTTGGTCTGACACAGTTTAAGCTCTATACAAATCAAGTTATTTGAGTACATTAATGATTTTATTTCTAACATCACAAAAAGACTGTTTATTCTACTAACTCTTAATGAATTAAAAATGGTTTCATTGAGGTGTTTTGCCTTTTCTAGTAGTTGGAAATACTACTCCTATCTTAGAAAATAATTCTAGCCTACAGACTTGTATGTCTGGATTTCCAGAGAATGGCATTACTGGTCAGGGATTAAATATCAATCAGCATCTCTGCAAATAGCAGACATTCTCCATATAACATGTATTTAAAAGCATAAAAAGTAACTCAGACATTTAAGTGATCATGAAATTTTAGTCTTCTAACTTTCTCAGTCCTTGAAAAAATAACATAGTAATGTTAAGTTTGTACCCCTTTGTTATGCACCACTGGACAGCTGCTTCTCATAATGGGGATAGATTCCCCTTCAGCTACAAGTCTGGCATCAGCCAATTGTGCTGTCACATTATCACATGAACGTGCTTGATCTGCTTAACCAGTCCACCTAATCACTGACAGCGAAGTTCTACCCAGAAGGGAAGTAGGTATGACCAACAAGCTTACAAGTAAATTCAATCTCAGTTTTGCTAGAAACATAGTAAGTTTATTTACGGTATTTGTTGCAGTCCTCTTTGGATACCTAACATAACTCAACTATTAAGAGTATTACAGAAGATTCCAAAATAAGTCATGTGTGTACTTAGAGACACTACTAAACCCTGAAACGTGTCAGACAGCAGGCACACACAGCCTGCTGACAGACGAACTCTAGCAAATCTTGCCCCCCAGAAGTTTAAAAAGTTACCACCTCCAGCTGCCCATTCCATTCCTCAGCTAAAGGTTCCTGCCCCTCTCTCTCCCTTGCTGGAAATCAACAGGAAGGAATGTGTACTGGTACACTCCTCAGTTCAAAATCTGGCAATTTCAACTCTTAATAAATTAAAACCAAACTTGTTGGACTTTACAATGAAAAAACCACTCACACCCACCCCCTACAACCCATCCTGTGACAAGGCAAATGACCCCCTGGAAAAACTCATAGCAAACTATGAGGGGAGAGTAATGTCAAAATGCGCATACTCACTGCCTCTTCTGAAGGATACTTAGGCATAATTTTTGATGGCCTTATGTACTGACACAGGTGTATCAGTGAATCTTGGGAAGAATCTCCTCATTTTGCACCTCTTTCCCTTTGTATAGTTCCTTTCTTGGGTCCAAGCAATTTCTTTCATTGCCAACCATGTCTACAGAACAGAGATTCCCTCTGTGGCAACTAACCCAACCTCTTAGGATTGTGGTACCACAGGAGCTATGCTTTTGGTGTTTCAACTAGATTGACAAACTAACTTTAGTTTCAATTAGATTGAAAAACTAACTTAAGTAACTTTACTAGGCATGGCAACCACCTTATTAATCTAAATTCATGTAACTAAACCTGGTATTCTTGCAGTTTTTAATCCTTTCTTCAACTAACAGCAAAAATGTCACCTGTTCTTATTAAATAGATGCCTCTAAATAAAATAATTCTTAAGCTGTGAATCTTTTGTCATCAATTTGAATTCCTTTCAAAATTGTTAATTTTATTCTTCCTTACAGGCTGTCTGTAAATTTTTCTTTAACCACTTAAATTTTTTCTTCAAAAATATTTTTTGTTTCTCAAAACAGTGAAATCATTTGTTTACTTTTATTCCCCCTTTCTTCAAACTTTGTCAGGTTTTGTTCTTGACTAAGTAAAAGCGGTTAAGTGGTTTAATTTTTCTTCTTTCTCTGTAAAGCGTATTTTGGTGCCTAAGAATGTTGTTAATAAAAGGAAATTACACAGTCAATAGTAGGGATGAGAGTTAAAAGTTTATTCTGCAAGCTTACGTCATTATATGCTGACTCCCATGGCTACTGCTCGTAACAGAAAGGCTTTTTCCATCCACTAAAATTGGTATCAGCTAAATGATATCACCATGACAGAGCTAGTAAAACATCTTTTTCTTCAAGCTGAGGCACGACAAGTCTCTGCTTGGTGCTTTTACAAGAGACATAAAAATACCTTGTGATGAAGTCTTGCAAGTGGCTGAGTGAATGAGGTTAAACCCCAGTTGAGGTGGAGCAGTAGCACTCGGGTTTCTAGCCCAGAATGGAAAGTACAATGAAGTCAGAAAGGTTAAGCTAAATTAGTAATGTTTGAATGAATTTACTAACGTGGCTTCATAGGCCATGAAATGGGCAAACTTCACAGGAGCCAAAACTTAACTATGTTAGGCTCCAAAACATATTGACTTTGGAGCCAAGAACATTTGATTCTCTCTGTGATGCAGCTTTTATTTTACCATATATTATGCCACTAAATGAGACAATGTTGTAAAATATCGACTTCATTCTGAAATCAGAAATTAAAAATTCCCTGAGATTTTCTTGCTGAAGGATTCACAGTAATACCACAAAGACAAGTGAAAATTTCTTCTTGCTTATCTTCTTATTCTGCTTACTGTGTAGATCCAAAGTTTAAAAAATGGAGGTGAGGAGAACATAAGAATCAAATGCAGTCCAAAAAGCCTCTTCTCTTAGTCACAGCCTTTCCATGCCAGCTGTAAAAATGAGCCATCCAGAAGAGGTGTTAACTGAGAGGGGGCTGTTGCAAGAGACAGCTGATCATGGCCACATTTATTTTAATCTTACCCAGAGCTGTCTAAGAGGCTGTGTGCTGCTACTGTCTCTCAAAGAACTAAAATTTCAACAATTAATAAAGGACAAATACAAGAAACTATTTAGGCATTCATGGTAAAAAGATCAAGACATACATACATACATGTACCTAGATCAAAAAAAAGGTCCTCATCTATCTAGGTGCCAAAGATGCCACAGGAACCTAAATTTTCAGCTGTAAAATTAGTCAGAAACTTAAGCCCCAAGCAGGCTACAGGTGCTGGGCTGAAGTTAACACCTCCCTTTCACCTGAAATTCACAACATACACCCCAAAGCTTCCATCTATGTGTTCCATGTTAGAACCAATATGATTTCAGTGGGAAAGCAAAGAACTCATAGCAATCTCTGTTGATGGTCAATGTCAACACTTGCTATTTTGTTTACAGATGATGAAAGGAATTGCTCCGTAACTTGAACATCAGAGTAGAAAAATGTCAACCAAAGAAAGCAAGCTACTCTCACTCAAAAGACTACTTATCATCAGCTGCTGACAAGGATCAATCCTGCTGAAGTGCCGGCACTATAAAAAAAGAACACATGTTTAATAGATCAAAGAGTTTACAAAAACTCATTTGCAAAGTCAGATAATTGTAGGCTGAGGACTGGAGAAGGATGGCAAATTCTACATTTCAGACCTGCTGCCAATCCTATCTCTGCATTTTTTTCAACGAGTTTGTAATGAAAAACATGACATTTCTTGAAGTGATAGCCAGCCTGAACACTGACATGCCTTGTGCTCTGCTGGTCTGGGCTTAAGGATGCTGCCTGGGTGTAATAAATACCATTCCACTGCATCTTGGAAATGGTCTCCCAAATTTTTCTGCTTCCCCAAGCTCCTTCAAATTTGTTTCCATAATTATAGTATTTGCTCAATTCCCAGTAACATAACTTATTTAGCTGTCAGCAACTTTTGCTATTAATATTATGTCACCATTATTCACAAAATATCATATTTTATATCTTTCAAAGAACAATCTAGAACTTATGGCCAAACAGCTATTGTGAATAATTATCTCCCACAACTGCTTTATTTCAAGATACTTTCCTATTTTGATTTTGCAATATTTCAGTCATTAAAAAGCTATAGGTTTCTTTATTCTGAAACAGTAATAGATCAGTCCTTGAATAAATTACACCATCTGTCTTCCCGTTTACCGTACTTTTAAGTGACACTTATTTAAGGTTTCTACTAAAATAAATCCAAACCTCCACAAGCAATAGCCATATTTATGCACTGCCTTAAAAACACATTAATTTGGCTAAGCCTTTTGATTTTGATCTTTTTCAGGTACCTAACTACTGCTTTCAAAATTTCACTACTTTATTCCTGTAAATTCTGCCAAAGAGCCATATTTTTAATAAAGAGTTGTTTAGTATGAAAAACTCAAAATAGCAACCACATGAACTAAAAACAAGAACAAAGTTGATTAAGCCTTCTTTTCTTCGTAGATATGAGGAAAAAATGGTATTCACTTTTGAACTATCCTTTTGAAAGCAGCAGACATTTTATAACTTCTGAAATGAAGCTTACAGTAAAAGCTTCCTTAATGCTTTTAAGTTGAAGACTTAGAAAGACTTAGAAAGTCTTCAACTATTTTGGGGAAAAGTACCCACTTTTCAGTAAAAATAATCCAAGGTTTCAGCAACAACAAGTTCCAGACCATAAACCATGACAATAATTAATATTTTGAATAGCATAAATTAATAACAAGCCAACAAAAATTTTTACACAAGAAACTCTCTGTGCTGCTGAAACTCTTATGAAATATCAGAAAGGCCAATAATTAGGAAACGCAATCCAGAAAAGAGCCTACCCTCTTTAGGATTGTGACTGATATCAATGTGGCAAATGCACAGGCACACAGATAGCGGAACACAGGGCCCCCAAAGGAATGTCGCCATAGGTACCTTCACATCCTACAGACTAAACAGACATGTGCTGCTGCAGGTACTCAGTCTGGGGGAAACAAAAAGCCTCAGTATGATCTTTTTCCTTTTCTATTTCCTACCTTTATCTGCAAAGATTTTTCTTCCCTGATTCATAGACCTGGCTCTTGGCTACAGGGAGGAAAAGAAACAGCACCATCATTACAGAACAGAGGTATTTCAGAGAGGCCTGGCAGTGCCCACCTTCTTCTCCCTGTCCCTTCAGTCCCCCTGAAGCTTCCACCCTGTCAGACTCCTGGCTCGGAGCTCCTGCTCCTACTCCCAGTGTTTGCAGCGCTGCCACCTCAGGCCTGGGAAATCAAATATAACCGAATCTCTGCTGACACCTGTTGGCAGCCCCAGAAACCCCGGTTTATCGTTCTGGTATAGTTCATACACACGAATATAGCGGCTGGGAACACCAAAAAGACCGGCCCCAGAGCATTGGAAAAGCTCTCATTCCCCTGGGCTCTCACACGGATAATGTTGCAGGTCCGGGAAGCAGGAGTCGCTATCAAATAGGGTCCCCGGGAGGAGTTAGGAATCACCTCACTACACAAACTGATCTTTGCTGGTACCAATTTAAATTGAAACTTCAACCAAATTGGTGGGGTAAGGTGAAAGGCTGCCTCACCCTGCCGACGGTGTGGGATCACCACGCCAAAGAGGATGATCCAGCTACTAAAGGAAATGTCTTCGCAAGAACATTGACACACTGAGCACGTGTGTAACAAAGGGCAAATGAATAGGAACATCCTAGAGGAAGCAAAGGAGGAAATGGCAAATAGCACCACCAGGGAACGCAAGATACAGACATCAAGTAAAAATACAAGCCCCGCCTAAAACTTATTTACGCTTTACTACACGAATGCAAAAATCCAGGAGAGCGACAGATGCTCGGTGAGAGGGAGTGCCCTGGGAGCACAGGGGGCGGGGGCAGACAGTGAATCCACAGAGCCGAGCCCCGCCCCGCCCTGCCCTGCCCACCCCACCACGGCCGCCATGTAACGGCCGCCATGTCGCGCTCCGGCGCTGGCCCCGCCCATCTCCTGGCGGAACGGGGCGGGGTTGACGAGAGGGCGTGGCCATCCTGGAGCCCGCCCCGCCGCGCGAGGCCACGCCCCCTCCCGGCGGTCGCGCGCGCGGCCCCCCTGCCCGCCGCCGCCCGCTTCCTGCCGCGTCCGCGCGCCCGCCCCGCCCGAGCAGCGGCCGCAGCCCCGGCCGGGCCCAGCGGGGAGATGAACACGGTGCTGTCCCGGGCCAACTCGCTCTTCGCCTTCTCGCTGAGCGTGATGGCGGCGCTCACCTTCGGCTGCTTCATCACCACCGCCTTCAAGGAGCGCAGCGTGCCCGTCCGCATCGCCGTCTCCCGGGTCACGCTGTGAGTGCGGCGCGGAGCGGGAAGGAAGGGAGTGGCGGGGCAGGGCCGGGCCCGGCCGGGCTGGGTGGCAGGCGCTGCCCGCTGGGGAGTGAAGGGCTCGGCAGCCGAGAGCGGGGCCGGGGCGGGTGAGGGGACGCTGCGGCCGGCAGGGGCGGCCGGCGGCTCGCGCGGCGCTCGGGCTCGGCCTCCTGCGCTCCGGGCGGGCCAATGGGGGAGCCCCACGACGGCGCGGCCGGGCGGGAGCCGGGGCGGCGCTCGGGGAGCGGCCCGGCCGCCTCGGCCCCGGGAGCGGAGCGGGGGCAGCTGCTGCCCGCGGCTGTGGGGAGACAGGGATTACAGGAACGTGAAGTTTATCCTATGAACATTTATCCCATTGTAGTACCTTTTGCTTTTGATTAGTAGCTCTCTTGGGTTCCTCCATTGATAACCTAGCATACTTTCTGTCCCATGGTAGCAAAGTGATTGGGATGGCTTCTTTTCTGTGAAATGCACCAGGTGTAGGACACAGTAGCACATCAAAACGTGTTGCCTACACACATAAAATGAGCTGATGCAAACTTGTGCTGGGGAACCTTTTTTCCCAGTTTTGGTGTTAGTTTGGGGTGGGGTTTTTTCTCTGAAAGGAGACTTCCTCACAGAGAACTTCCATTTAGTTACGTATGTGTGATGTGGAGGGCAGTAGTTTCACAAGCATTCGAGCAGCTGTTACAGCCACCTATGAGTGGAGGTCTTTGCTCCCGGTTTTGCCACGTGGTTCTTTACCAGAGGCCACTGGGGAATCTGGCTCATAGGACATTTAACTGACCTGCTTTAACTCAGCTCATGCTTTTTTGTTAGGTTGGTTTTGGCTCAGATTAGGGAGCTAAAGCAGCACACTTTGGAAGTATTTAGTGCCGGCTTGGATGGAGCTCTGCACAACTTGGACTAGCGAAAGGTGTCCCTGTCCATGTCAGGGAAGTTGGAAATTGATCTTTAAGGTCCCTTCCAACCCAGGCCATTCTGTGATTTGGTGATGATTCTGTGGAGCTTTGGAACCACCCCAAGTTGTGTCACCTGTGGATGCCTAATAGCAGGACTTAAAAGTAGACATGGACTGCCATCACCTTTCAGACTGGTTTAATACCACAGGAAATAAACCAAGAACCTGTATTCATGCTACACTGAGGATTGCAAAAGCAACAAACTTTACATAAAAGCATGTCTTCGAGTGTTATGGTGAGCTCAGCATATATAGGGCAGCATACAAATGCCTGATTTGGGTGAAATGTGTCTTGCCAGTCCCTTGTGTGATGCACACAGATCTGGTGTTACTGGAAGGGGCCACACCTAATCTGCTTCTCTTGAATGTCTGAGAAGTTCTGGAGACCCCAAGCTCAGGCCTGCTACTCCATCTGACTGGCAATGGTTAAGAGGCGAAGTCAAGTGCTTGATAAGGTTTTCTACTTAGAAATATACTGCTTTCTGCAAAGAGATGAAAATTCATAACAAGGCTTAAATTGTGAAGATTTGGTGGTGTTTTTCTTATATCCTATCTCCAAAAGTGTTTTCTTCACTTGTAAACTTTTTTTTTTTTAATTTGAGGTTACTAAACCCGGTTTTAATGAAATAATATTTTAATTGACTAATATCTGAACTGGAATAAATATAGCTATGAAGTTCATAATTCATAAATAAAATTGTTCAATGAAGTGTTGAGGTTCATAGTTGATGGCCAAGCTAATTGCTTGTGGAATTCCTCTTTGTAGATAGTAACTTTGGTAAAGCTTTATGTATTCATAGTGCTTATCGGTTCATAAAACTGATAAGCTTTATGAATACATATGGCAATATCTGCTGTGTGTCTGTTATTTTCCAGTTACTCTTTCCATTGTGTTTTAGTGTGCCAACATGAGGTAGTTTTCCAAATGGGCGCTTATTATAAAGCCTTCCAAACTGATACCAATTTCCAGAATGTAGATGAAAATAACTATTTTCTTCATGCTGTTACTTAAATACATCACAGGAATAAATCTTGAAACTTGACTGAACTGTACATGTAAACTGTTGTGTTGGAATGGTCAAAGCCTCATGAGGGGCTTTGGTTTTTTTTGTTTTTTCAAGAACAGTTGAGAAATAATATTGAATGTGATTGCCAGCAGACTGCTATGCTGATGGTGTCCCAATCAGTTTTACTTATATGGAGATGCTAAAACATATTTTACTAAAATGAAATGTAGTCCAGCTTATATGCAGATTTTTGTTAAAAGGAAAAAGTCAATAGGCTACTTATATGTCTTAGATGCTGTGGTGTCAAGGCCTGACATTTAAAACTGGGACACCATAATTTCTGGAAGGTGGGTGTTAGTTTGTAATGTTGATTGCATTTTAGCCAGAAGTATATAAAGCAAAATACAGAAAATGGATGAGGGAAATATCTAATAAAAACCATAATTTTTGTAATGTGTAAGATATAAATAATGAGAAAGGATAATCTTGTGTTTTGTTTTCTCCTAGAAAAAATGTAGAAGATTTCACTGGACCTAGAGAAAGAAGTGATCTGGGATTCGTCACATTTGACATTACTGCAGATATCCTTAATGGAAAAAATGGTTTGCACACTTTTTGGAATGAGAACACTTAGATGCTATTTTTGTTACCTTATAATCTTCAGATATTCAGGACATGGGGAAAACTAGCAATTTGTCTAAAAATAAAAATTTAAAGCAGCTAAAAATAGTATTTTGCATAGCTGTGGCAGTGAAATAGAACTTAAACCAGCTCTTTGCTCGCTAGTAGTTGACAAGTTGTTTAATGCCTGTTTTTGAAATCAGGCTCTTTTGTTAAGTGCGCTGTATCTAATAATGGGGAATGCAGTTTAACATCTAGACATTATTACTTTTAAGTGAAGTTTGTATCAGTGGTTTGAGGAGTGGATCAATGGTAGGGTTTATATAGGATATTGTTTTGAATGTCACACCTGATGTAGGAACTGTACCTTTCAAACTCAATTTGTTGTGAGGCTTTCTAAGTCCTGACTGTATAATAGTTACATAGAAGTACCCATCATTTTCTAAAAATAAAAAAGGCATTGTAATAGTTTACTTGTTTAGATGTTAAACACTCTAATCTTTAGTATTGAATAGTATGAAATTCATTGGGAAGCATACAATTTACTGAAAGATGTATCACATTGTTTTTTGGCCTCTTTCTCAATTGCTGTTGCAGTTTTGCAGGTTTTTTTTTTGTATTTCTTTGCTTCCCTGCTAGTCTGCATTTAGGCTCTTGAAAGAGTTTTTCTTCAGAAGTCAGTACCAAATAATAGGTGGCATGTTCAGGTGATTAGACTAAACCCTGTTTTGCAGCTGGTCTGAGAATCCTGGGATTTTTCCTTGTCTGCTGGTTTTTGTCTGTTAGGCAAGGCACTGATCACCTCTGTGTTTTGGTTTCCCCCTTTTGAAGAACACTGTCTTGTGTGAGCAGACCACACAGAATACACCTCCTGATACAAATGCTGGATAAACAGGGTAATCAGATTTTTGCAGGCCTGTTTGCACAGGAATAAGAGGATTTTTTTTTTATCAACTGGAAGCAAGAGAAGTAAGTTCCTGAGTTTTACCTCTGAAAAGCTTATACATATTAAAAACAGAGACTGAATTCTAAATTAGATGCACAGACCTGTACACATTGTGTATAGAGAGAAGCAGAGTAAAGCAGGACAGGACCTCTAAAAGAAATGTTCTTATAAAAGGATTAGTCTGCAATATGTGAGCATAAGGATTCCATGTTTGAATGACTGCTACTAGTAACAGCCTTTAAAAAAAAAAAAAAATACTCTGACTGAATCTCTCATGCCTGGCATAAACAAAGCTTGCAATACGTAGAGCTGTTGAAGTCTGGTAGGGCTTTTTGTTCAAAATTTGTGAAGAGATACAGGTACATGGACTGTCTTAACTACTAGAAAGAAGTTGTTAGTCCTGGGAGAAGTTAAATAAAATGGCAGTTAGAAAAAGGAACTAGGCAAAGGAAAGGGAGCATAGAATTTTGACAATCTCCTTTAAGCTTATTTAATTCATTGTTAACTTTTGCAAGTGATAAGAAATCCTATCAAGGAGATCTTCAAAATCTTGTTTGATATTTTGAGCCAGGTGACAAAAGAAATCTTCAAGTAAGATATTTCTACCTATTCTTGCAGTGACAGGAGTTAAATATTTAATTCTTTCCTTTCTTGCCCTTTGAATTAGTAGCTGAAAAACGTGTGTCTTGGGATGAGTGGAAGAAGGAGACACAGATTTTGAGGCTGGTTAGGGAATCTTTTTATTCTTTTGAGATAATGGCAAATAGAATAGAAAAGAGGACTAGGAAATAAAAGATTACAGCTAATCTCTATTGTGAATTAAAAAGTGTTTTCCTTAGCAGTCATGCATTATTGTTAAATAAACAGACAACTATTTAGATTCCCAGCATTATTATACTGTCTCAAATGGCAGTCATCAGTTTTTACTGCAGTTTTTACAGCAGTCTTTACTGCTGATTAAAAATCTGATCAGAGTTTTTTGTTCGAGTCTAATGAGCTTTCTTTGTTGTCAGTAGAGAATCAAATTTGCTAATTTTTGGGGTCCCTTCCAATATGAAATACTTCCCATATTCTACTTTCTCTATCATGGGCATTAAAGGCTCTTTGAATTTCCTACTCTTCGCCAATTTTGTATTTATATATTGTTTAACGTTATTGTATTTGGATGCAAGGGTTCTCTGATACTATAAAAATTGCCTTGGGGATATTTGTGGAAAAATTCTGTCGTGACTTTTATGTTTAAGGTTTTATAATAGGTTGTCTAGCAGAGGATTGTGGTTACTAGCTTGCAGTGTCAAATATAGAACTCCTAAATTATTGGAGGAGAAATAGCTGCTAGACTTCATAAGTAGTAGAAAGAAATACCCACCTGAAAACCTGTCACTTTATTTTGACTAAAACTTGTGTTCAAACTGCTGGCAGTGCTCTGATTTATGAGTAAGATGAGGTATGTTGAAAGGTAAGAGCTCACTGTAATGATTATAGACTACTTAGATCTAGTAAAAATAAAACAAGGTTATGTAAGTACAGTATGGTATTTTTCTTAACTTGCATACATCTGCAGAGTATATTTGATTGGAATGTTAAACAGTTGTTTCTGTATTTGTCTGCAGAATATTCAACGAAAAACAATGTAAGTATTAAAAAAGGGTTTGAAGCAATTACTCATTTTAGTACTGCAGCTATTTTTAAGCATTCTGTACTTCTGCTGAGAAGAGTTAAGGCCACCAGTATTTCCTACTAACCTGCACTGGCCTTCATGATTATTTTCTTGACAGTTAAACCGTAGGCTGGGAAGCTCACCTCCATAAAACCTAGCTTGATATATGCCCAATAGAATGGGAGAAAAATGACGCATACCTTGTGTTGCTGTACACTTACAATAGTATACTGTAAATTAGTTTTTTCACCTTTTCTGTCCATTTTACTTTTTTCCTAAAAGTCTGCAGTTGACTGCTGTTAGAAACAGGAGGGAGTGGCTTCTGGGCTGGCCTGATGTGGTGTGTGTTTTGTTCATGGATCACAGTTGACCCTACAAGTTACTGTAGCCCCGTAATTCATTTACATTACCTTGCCATACTTCTCAAAATAATTTGCCTTGTTCCTTTAAATTGGTTGCTACTGAGCCTTCCCTTTGGGATAGCTGAAAACCCTTTTTACTGATCTGATAAAAGCTGTGTGGAGCAGCGTTTAAAAAATTGCTTTCATGAAACAGCATGCTGCCATAGTACCACTGAATTCTAGTTAAAGCTGCTGTGGTCACATTGCAAGGATATGGTGAAACTTGGTGGTTTTCTTAACTTGCTGTACAAAACTGTCCTTATTTTTAAACTTTTTTTCAGTACCTTGGTTATATTAAACAAGATGGTGGATATTGTGTTTGTACTAGATTGTACAGTGATTTTACTGTATTGTTCCATATTTTAGATTTTTCTTTCATGTAACTCAACACTTCTCACAAATACTGGGATGTATTTTTCTAAATTGTTCTATAAATTAGTAAACAAGACTGTTTAGCATCTACTTGAAACAACTTTACACTTTAGGGTGTAAAGAATTTACACTTTAGAGTGTAAATTCCAGTAACATAAGAACTTGAGATCTCACTTTTTCAACTGTTAATAAATTTTTTGGGGTTATGCTTGCAATTAAAATAGAGATTTCCATTAAAGTTGGAAAAATAATATGGACATAAGCAGAGTCATGCTAACTCAGTTTAGGTCCTTTATTTGAAACAAAGTCTAAATTCTGCTTTGAAAGTGACTTACCTTTGCAACTCAGAAGGAAACCCCTTTATGCTTTGTAATTCTTCTAAAGCATATGACTGCTTTTTAAATGTCTTTCTTGTGTTTTAAGATGTTCCTTGTTGTTTCCGTTTATTCCATGCCAAACTTCACTGTGTAGTAGTATTACATTGCCCCACTGTGAAGTGTTACTTTGTTAAATTATGGATTGCAAGCTTGTACTTGCAAAAGGGGTTTTCAGAGGAATAGTGCAATGAAGGTCCATTGTCTGAATGTGATCTGGTAAGATACCTTGCTGACTTAATTACAATTGTGATTTTAGGCCCTAAATCAGGTGGTCCTTTGGGACAAGATCATGTTGAGAGGAGATAACCCAAGGCTGTCCTTAAAAGACATGAAGTCAAAGTACTTTTTCTTTGATGATGGAAATGGTCTCAAGTAAGTAAATATTTGTTTTATTACTAGTATTCATGGTATCTTGATTTACTTACATGCTTTGCATTTAATACATGTGTTCATTGGTGTAGTAAGGTTCCTGTATTCTATGTAATACTCTGTCATTTCTATTGCATCTTCCATTGGTAGAAGATGGCCTTGGGGTGCAAGATACCCTATGTATTCTGTAGACTGGAAGATGCACTGCTGTTATGAGCAACAGGCTTCTGGGTTTCTGCCTTCAGTCTGTGTAAAATTGGTTCTGTGATGCACCCAACTCCAAAGGAGTCAAGTAAAAAAAAAAGAGGCAGTAACTACCTAAAATTAAACAGCTTGTTGTTTCTGGACCACATAAACAATCTGTATCCTAATTTATTTAATACTAGTAACTGTTAATTAAATCACTTAACTTGAGTGTTTGTGCTGATAGTCTTTGTTGCTTTTGCAGGGGAAACAGGAATATCACCTTGACTCTCTCCTGGAATGTTGTACCAAATGCTGGCATTCTACCTCTTGTAACAGGATCAGGACATGTGTCTGTACCTTTTCCAGATACCTATGAAACAACAAAAAGTTATTAAATTATAGTACTGAATCATAAGCAAAATATTTTTATACTTGTATATTGTGGATACATTTTATTGCAGTTTCTTCTTGCATCCCATGCAACTTTTCACTGAATGGAGCTTAATTTCCTCAGGATAGTAGCATAGGAAAAGGAAATGAAAATTCAGGGTTTTTTTTTTTTAATAAAACATTGAAGCTGAAACTTAAGGGAAAGGTAAATTGCAGAGTAACGGTTTTGAGGGGGAAAACTGAGGATTTTTTTTTTCTGGCCATTTAAGTATAGATCTCCTTTTCTTTTAAATAAATATTTTTAAACCAGAAGATAGTCTTCCTGTGTTTGGGCTTTTTAAGTACTGTGATTCTTATTTATTTTGTGTAGAACTCAAATATACTTTCTGGAGTTGGTTTCTGGAAGTGCCTGAAGGAAATGGCTGTTCCATTTTAGGGCATTTTTTTAAATCCATGTGCAGTATGTTACAGTAGGCTAAACTTGGTCCTTTCTAGGACTGTCAGCAGCTACTTTGAAAACTGGTAGTTCATTATCTGTCAGTCAGCCTCAGATCTTGAGTGCCACTGATGAAGCCCACATTCAGTTCTGTATTACAAATCATTTTAATAACTGCTTGCAATGCAGCAAACTGGAAGAATAAAAAGAAATCTACTCAGTATGAGTCTTATTTCTTTAAGCATAAGACATAAGGCTAAGTCAGTAAGAAAAGTAAAAGCTTTAGGTAGAGAAAGGCTTTCTGAAATGGAATCTCTAGATTTTTACTGGGATCTGTTCATCAAGGAAGAATGAATGTGCTTGTCCCAGAAGGGGCTGAGACAACTGATATCAGAGGGGACCTTCCACAGCAAGGGATAGGATAGATGTTCCCTAAACAGTCTGGGTAAACCCTTCCAAAGCAGAGGGTTTCCCCATGGTAAGATAGAGTAATTGAGGCAGATTTCCCAGCCTGGTTGTCAGTGGGTCTGCCTGCAAGGCTTGCTGAGTTGCATGAGCCAGGAAAGGTAGCAAGCAGCGTGCAGCAGCTTCAGGCAAAACCTCTGCAGAAAAAGCGGCCTCTGTGTGGCTGCACATCCCCCTGTGTGTGTCCTTCCCTCAGCCACAGCTGGGAGTGCTGCCAGGGTTGGGAGGAGGGAAGGAGCAGGGTACCAGGATGCCTCTAGGCAACAGCAATGGCTTGCAGTGATTGACTGGTGCATTCAGGCCATCCAGGAGATGGAGCACCCCCTCTATCTGCTGTCGCCCTCCTGGCACAGCGCCTGATTTACATGTGTATCTTCAAACAAAGCATGACAAAGGGAATTCATTGCCAGACAGGGAATGTTCTAGATGTACTGGACACTTGGAAAAAGAGGAAACTAAAACTCAGGTTTTAATGCTGTAAATCAGAAAAAAAGTAATAGGAAAAATGATGAGAACTGCATTGTGAAAACCCTTTTAAAAAAAGAGATGCAAAAGATCGGAGCAGAGTATCTCCCTTTGTTTTGAGTTCACCTAAGAGCTGATTGATTTTGAAGGAACTAACTTGCTTTTAAAAAGGGATCTTTAATATTTGTGAATTTTTCCTAAGTGACTATTGAATACATTCTTCATGTTGATGTATTAATCAAAAAAAGTCTTGAAAAAAATTCCCAAAAGGTGCTTTGTCTATACAAACAAAATTTTGTTGTAAGTGCAAAAACTAAAAAAAAATTTTTCCATAAATGTTGTAGGAGAATTTGTCATTTGTATCCAGCATATTTGCATGAATTTCAGTTCTCTGAACTTATGCTGTTTTCCACATAGTATAATCAGCACGTTGAAACACATACTATTTTTCCTGTGCTTTGATATCAATTGTATATATGGCTCTAAAAACTGTTACAGAGAACTTAAAACTGTCATAGAGAAGGAAAACAAAATATTTTTAGAGATAATTGGGCAAAGTTGTGGATTTGTTTTGCTAATTGCCAAATAAGTGGTTGGTTTTTTCATAAATTATATTCTTGAGTTGTTTACTGAAGCATTTCTTGTGGCTTGGCATTCAACCACTTCCCTGCATTCCTTTGGCAGTACTCTTCCAAGGAATATAATGTCTGCCTATTAAAGAGAAGCTTTAACTACAGAGACAAGGATCTGCTGTCAAAGAGCATCAGGGAGAAAGCTACTTTCTGTCCTACAAAATGGTATATTCCTCCCAGCAGACAGTAGCAGAATTTCAAAACACAGAAACAGTAGCTTTCAAATGTGAAGTTTGATGCTTTACTTGTGTTTCCCTGTGAAGAGAAATTATGTTTGAGGTAAACATTTTAGAGGGATGAAGAAGAAACCATCATGGAGTTCAAATTCTTGGAGAGAAGAATTTGTTTTTATCCTGATGAAAAGGCCAGCATAAATGAGCACTTGATGCTGTAATAGCTTGGTTTTTGCTCCTGAGCCACGGAGGCGGGGTGTTGGTTCAGAGTTTAAGGAGGCAAAGTCCTCAACTGATCTCTATAAAAAAGTAAAAACCCTTTCCAAAAGTCAAATGGCTACTGTATTTTGTTGTGACAATTCTCAAAGCATTTACAAAAAGAATGTGCTTTTGTGGGAACGAATGGCATTGACTTCCTCTCGTCTCACACATCTCATGAGGTACTAGTACTGCTGGCAGCTGAGTGTGCTCTTAGCTGTGTTGCTGACCAAATTTTGCTGGTTTATGAAGTAATATGTACAAACAAGGTGTTCCCTGGCAAGTGATTTACTTAATGGGGAGAGCTAAACTGAAAATGGTAAAGATACATTTCAGATAATAATTTTTAAGTGAGGTTCTGGAGCCAGGAGTTCTTGTGTAAGGACTGGAAAAGGGAAATTTTTAAAGTAGCCTGCATTTCCATTTGCCATCAAAAACATGCAGCACTACACTGACAGCTCTATGCAGGAGGGACAAAATAGCTTTGAAAAATCTGTGTTTAGAGCTCTGCTCCCCTGAGCAGGCAGTCTTATTTATGGGTGGCTCTACAGTTATTGAAAATAGACATTAGGAAAAATTATTTCTTTCAGTTGTTAATTATTTTATATATTTCTTATGAACAATGAAATTAAACCTAGCTAATATATTGCTTTCTAGCAAGATTTAAATAGAGTTCCTGCATAATTTTTGGATTCCAACTGTTGAAAATGTTGTTCTGAAAATTGCTTCAAGGTGGTAGGTTTTACAGATCAGTTCTGCAAAATGAAAGCTATTTAAGCTGAAAACTCAGGTACTGGAGAAGCAATCTTGCTCCAAATTTGTGTCAGAAAATCCATACAGAATAACTGTCAAGACTTCAAAAAAAGTTTTTCTGGTTTATTTGGCTGCTTTATTTTGGAATTTTTTTTTTCATTAAAACAGTTAAAAGATAAAATTTTAAACTGTTCATTCAAAAACAACAGACAGATATTGTTTAGCCTGAAAAGTCTCATTCTACACATATGGGTAAATGCTCATATTGCAGTAGTTATATCAGGCATCTTTTTATTAAACCAAAAAAAAAAAAAATTCCAAGACTTAGCTTGAACAAGGCAAATCATTTCTGAATCTTTTTCTGGTGCCCTCCAACACTTCCCTCAGACCATTTTCTCAATGTTATTGAAGATAATGAGCCGAAGATGCACAGATGGAAACGAGTATTCAGTATTAAGAATGGTCATAGAACAGCTTGGGTTGGAACGGACATTTAAAGGCCATCTAATGCAGCCCCTGTGCAGTGAGCAGGGACATCTCCAACCACACCAGGCTGCCCAGAGCCCCATCCAGCCTGACCCTGAATGTTTCCTGGGATGGGACATCTGACACCTCTGGGCAGCATGCTCAGTGCTTCTCCACCCTCAAACTTCTTCCTTCTATAAATCCAGCCTTCTTCAGTGTAAAACCATTATCCCTTGTCCTCTCTCAACAAGCCCTGCTAAACTGTTAATGCCCATCTTTCTTTAGGGCCCCTCCCAAGTGCTGGAAGGCTTCAATTAGAAGTTCCTGGAACTTTCTCCACGTTGAACAGCTCAATTCTCTCAGCCAGTAATCATCTGCAAGGCCAGGATTTTTTTCTCCATCTCTCTCCATCTTCTCCTCTTTCTCTCTTCTCACCCTTCCCTCCTTCTCACTACCCCTACCTGTTTACTCCAAGCTTCAACACAACTGCTTTTTTCAATCATTAATGGTCTTATAATGAAACTCTAAATCCTCTGTGAATAAACTATTTAGAAAATAAAGTGGAAAAAGAACAACTGCGGGTTAACCATGGGCAAATTCATCTGAAACTTTCTTCTACTGCCCAGCTGTATTCCCTTTTGCTCCTTGGTAGTACTCGTGTAAATTCCGAAGAAATAGCTGACACATTTTAAAATTATAAAATTGGCAG
The DNA here is from genome assembly GCF_028769735.1 of Zonotrichia leucophrys gambelii. Lineage (NCBI taxonomy): Eukaryota > Metazoa > Chordata > Aves > Passeriformes > Passerellidae > Zonotrichia > Zonotrichia leucophrys. The sequence goes on along the minus strand of NC_088173.1, from coordinate 16,728,740 downwards.
AAATGGGTTAGAGGGCATACATATTTCCAGTGCTAGAAGACCATGACAGTGAGCAAGCATTTCTGTAATTAGAAGACATGTTTGTATTATACCACTAACTTTGTTAGCAGCAGACATCATGTGCTTTGCACTTGTAATGCAATGATTTCCAAGAGCTTTACAAGAAAAATACACATTTAGTTCCAGAAAGATCCTGGCATTCTTAAGCCATACTGGAAGTGCTTTTGCAAGCAACAGTCTTCAAAACAGTATCCTGGGATAACTAGAATTGCCTGTGTGGCATGTGATAAACCCACCACAGGTTCCACCAGCTGGCTGCACAGGTGGTTGGTAACCAGAAGGAATAATTAAGAACTCTTAATTGGGCAGGCCTTTGGTAGAGCTGGGATATGGATGCTGTGTGTGGAGTTTTGCTTCTGTGTTACAACGTGTGCAGCAGGTACAGTGCTATTCATTCAGTCTGCCTCTTTGCTCAGTGTTTCTTCTTGCTCTGTCAGGGTTTGCTTTTGTTTTCCAAGAGACTGCTCTGGTCCCATGTGCTCATGCTGAAGGGAATTTGTTGGATTTGATACACAGATGAGGTTTCAGAGTGTGGTGGTAGAAGCTATGAGATGAGTAAAGAAGATAAGCCAAACACTAATTTCTGAGTTGAAGTGTAAAAATATTTATGCTTAAGAATGGTTGGTGTTAGATGTAGTTATGAGTGGCAGACAGAGGTCTGTTTTGTGTGACATTGTAACTGAAGATTGAGATAAAACTAGTTTAACTGTAATTTGGAAGTAACAGTGATCAGATTGTGGCTGCTGAAATCTTTCTGGGTTTTGCATTTTGTTGTTTGGTGGTGTTGCTGGTTTTTTTTGTTTATTTGGTTTGTTGATTTTTATTTTATTTTTTTTTACTTTACTTTTATTTCTAGAAGGTAAATTTCTTCATGTTTTCTTTCTTTCTCTCTCCTAGTTCTGAAAGAAAGAGCAGGCAAGGGTTTCTTTTTCTTTCCTGCCTTTCTAGTCCCCATTGCTCATTAAATATTACTTGTTCATTGATGTTTTGCTTTAGGAATTAGTACAGTAAGAAACAGAGAAGTGCACTAGTGCCTGCATTCTAAATGCACATGTGGCAACAACCAACATTAACATTCTTCTTTTTAAGGACTGTGTTTTGGGGGTTTTTATATTTTCAAATTTTAAAATTAAAAAGTAAAATATTTTGCATAGTTTAATGCTGTAATGAAATGACTTAAATGTTATATATCTCATCAGATAAGTTGCCTGATCTCACTGTAAAGACTACCTCATTTCACTGGGTTTGATCCACATGAGCAGTGAACTTTGCCTAGTTGTCACCTCTCTGTATTGTCAAGTGTCTCTCCTAAAAAGGAATATCTCCTCAGGATTTGTTTTTTTGGTTAATAAAACTTTTTTTTTACTTAATAGGGTATAGGTAGAGCCTTTTACTAGATGAGTATCTTTTTTCCCTGTCTCTCACTTTAATAAGTTATTAATCAGAAATTTCTAAAGGACATGCTGACATTCTCAGCATGGACAGTAGGCCACTTCTCAAAGTGAGATAACCTGTGTAAGAATCCATCAGTATTCATCAAAGCCAGTGGGTGTCTCCAGATAAGAGGTGTCTGGGTTTGTTTGTTTCTTTTTTTCTGGAGTATTCACATAATAGTAATGTCATGGGTTTGGTCGTGATGTCTCTTTTAATGCTCTCCTGATCCCAGGATGACAATTTCCCATTACTCTGAAATTCATAATTTTTATTGTTAAAGAAAACAAAGAATGGGGAACTTTCATTTCTATTTTACATAACAAGCTGCTATCCTTTCTATATTGGGAGATCCAATAAATACTTATGCTATATGTATCTGTTGTTTAGTGTAATCCTTCAAGAACTGGTCAGCACCAGGGAACTTCAGCAATTTTTATTTCAGTGCTGCTTGTATTTCAGAGGAACCAGCATCAAACACTGAGATTTATCTGGCCACTTCTACAGGGTGCAACACAAATTTAACCCTTTTCCCAGGGCGCTATATGAGGTGTAAATGACTTTTATCCTGGATCCAAAGTAAAGGTTTTTGATGGCTTGGATTTTAATTAATTTTTGTGTTTTTTAGCTCTCTCTCCTTTTTTATTAATTTATTCTGTCAAAGAGAATTGTGGATGGTTTGCTTTCAGAAAACTGATCTACATTTGCAGTTAAATTTATAGTAATTATTTTATGCTCTCTTTTTGGTGGTATTGTAGCAAAGTATAGTGTTTATATTGTTCAACGCCAGAAATGCACATTATGATATAGAGGCTCAATAGAAACTGTATGAGGTTTTAATTATACTTGATTGTTTTTGCTGGTACAGAGGGAAAATGAATAACCAAAATTGAATGAAGACAATAGCTTTTTACTTTACAAAAGAAATTCTTGTCAAACAATTTTTTTTTTTTTCAATGAAAGATCAGTTTCTCTGGCTGACAAAGGAGTTCTGCTCTTTCATATCCACATAGGGTTTAAGCAAAGGTCTGTCATTAACTTTGGAAATTTTTTCCCCTTTTAAATTTTGTCAAAAAGTACTTTAGTCTTTTTACCACTTTCATATTACTCCATATTAAAGAATTCATACAGTATTTTAGTTTTTCATTTTCCTGGGTATATTCATTCCTTCCTGATTTCTGCTGTGATCCAGCAAGATTATTTTAATTCTGATATGCTGACCCATTTGTGCACAAAATCAATTTCTGAATTGTGTTTCAGCAAGACATTGTGTTACAAAGGTACATCATAAAAATTGAGTCCTAATTATCCATGCTAAAAATTCCTCCGATTTTAGAAACAGAACTGTGCAATACATGAGAGGGAGAAAAATTGAAAGCCTTCATTTGATCAGTTCTGGGGACAGTGCTCTCCGCTGCTTTTCCTGGAGAAATATCCTTTATTTTCTCCCATATCTTTCCTGAGTCTTGAGAAGTCTTAAAAAAAATGTTTTGTATCCTTTGTCACAGATTAGGCTTTTATAAGTCAGTGCTTTAATGGACATTCCAGTTGTTTTAACCAGCAATTATACTTTTGGTAGCATGACTAAAATATTACAGAATAGTGTAGAAATAGCTTTTTGAAGAATGATCAATCTAAACAAAATGGCAGTGTAATTGCACTAAATTTTTTTTTGCTAATTTAGTATAGTAAAATAACGTAAACAAAAATCATGTTGAGGAAAAATGATTGATTTTCATGTTGGTTTTTTGAGGATTGGATTTGATCATTCCTGCAAGGAAATTTTGTAGGAAAATCTAAGAACCTCTCTCAAGTCTAATGTGTAAAAGCAATATTGATGCAGTTCAGTTTTGAGCCTCATTATGTCATTATTGTAATAATTTTAATCTTTTATTTGAATCAATTACATATTCTAAAACATCTTCCTTAGTCTAAAAAACAAAGACAGTTTAATTCAACAATATGCAGTTTGTATGTTTACCAGCAGATGTCAGGCATTCACTTTACAAAACAATCGAGAGTGAAAAATGTTAATTTTTAGAGTAGGGTATATAAGATATTTGGACTTCAAATTTAGGTATATAATTCTAATATGCAGGGTTTTTTACCTATTTTAATTGAGAGATTTTAATTTAAAGGAATTTTCAGAGTGTTTGGATTTAGACACTGATTGTCTTATTATAACTTTTTTTTAAAATATATTTTACATATTTTTGAATGTCATGTATAATACAGTAAAAAAAGATTAGTCAATTATGTACACGTGTACACAAGTGACATACTTGCATTTGTGTTCTCTAGGCAGTAAGTGTCTGGTGACATTTAAGAGTGCTGTTTAGTTTATCCCTGGGAATCTCATCCCTGGGATGGGATTTGCTATCATCTGTTGTAAATGAAAAAATCTTTACAGCTAAAATCTGTGACAGACCCGGGACTCTGGGATGTTATTCTTGGGTCCTCTACAGATCTTTCATGGGCCAAAAACTGCAGACGACAAATGCAGATGAGTTTTAAACTACATAGGGAGTGATGGTTGGTTGCCTCACAAGCATTTTGAATCCTAAATCATTGCAAATATAAATCAAATTTTCCAACTTTGAATAGTATGGGTAGAGATTGCTGTAGGGAATGAAGTCTGGGCAGTATCATCTTCTTTCTGAAGCTACACTGTTGTAGTGAATATGTTTAAGGCAATTTTCAGTGAATTTATTACCTGTTACATGTTTCATACAGAAAACAAAACTATTTTTTGTAAATATTTGGAGCAGGAGTAGCTGCCCTTTGAAGTGGGGTGGTATTTCTATACAGATAACTGCAGTGACCCCGTTCTTTAAGGTAAATGTCTGTGTTCTGAGCATCTACCCCTGCTAAGTGGGAACAGCTGCTTCCCAAGGAGACAAGATACAAGTCAGTTGCTGGTGCTGCAGCAGCAGCAGGAAACTCAAAACAGCCGTGATTAAAACAACAGAAAGCATGAGCATGAAATGAGAATTGCTGCCTCTGCAGTTCCCACTCTATTAGAAACAACCAACCATTTTTATCCTCTGCCTACCAACTTTAGCCACTTCAAGTAAGAAGGGCCAAAATAAGTGCTGTAAGAAAATATTGTATTCTGTATATGTGAGAAATAAAGGAGTGCTACATTTATCATGGACATTTTGGTTTTATACCTGTTCCAGAATGTTGTGGGGTTTTCCCTTATGTGCAAGCACTGGGAAAGTACTTTTGATCCAATTTAAAAGGGAAAGACAAAGATTATATCGGCTATAAGTAGGAATCAATAGTGTTCATAAACCACTTTGAAAGTGACACAGGTTGAAAGTGCCAGATAATATATGAAAGAGGATGACTTAGTGTAAAAGTATTTGAAGAAAATCTCACACACTTTTTCCACCTCTATTGGCCCAAGTCAAGGGTTGGAGCCAAGTAATTTTGAAGAGCTTGCTGATCCAACAGTTTTCTGTGAATGAATGGCAAGTAACTGCTCCTTCATTCAGGCAGAGAGAATCAGACTTAGTCAGATGAGCAATCAGTCTCTTCACTAGACTTAGCAGCCTGAGCTGGTCAGCATCACTTTCTTGCCAGAGGCAAGACTCTTCTCATTTGGACCTCATTCATTCTGTTCTGAATTGCAAGAAGTTCAATGAAATGGTGCCTTCAGTGCCCAAGTCCAAAGCATAGAAACAGCTCAGGGCATCCAAACTTGCTGTTGTGCACAAAATAGCTTCTGGAGAGTAGCAACATTTCAAAGATTGTTTGGAACAATTTCAAAGACTGTTTGGTATAATACTCTATAGACAGGTAAAGTCAACCCTATCAACCAATTCTTTGTGCAAACTATGATGAGGCTCTCTGGAACTGTCCTCATTTGGATTTCTAGCTGTCATGAGAGTAGCCAGAGGCAGCGCAGTGCAAGCTCCCCAGGGCTGGGCTGCACACCACAGGCCTTGTAAAGCTGAAGGGAAGGACCCTGCCAAGGCTGCTGTCAGTCTGGGCTTTGACTGTGTCCTCTAGAGCATTTATTACCTTAGCAAGATGGTGCTGGAGCATCTTGTGCCTGTTCCAGGAGCCTTGCAGTGTCACAGTGAGCTGAGGCTGTGACACCCTGGTTTATCTGGCCCTCTGCTTGAGAGAAGGCTGTAACCCAACAGCACATGTATGTTTCTCATCTTCAGCACAAGCCCATTCATTTTTGGCTTAGGCCTATCTTAATTTAATTGGTTCTTAGATTTATTGTTTTGAAAGCACCTGGTATTGATAAGGTGATGGCATGTAAGATGTGCACTAGGAGAAGGTTCAATTTGAAGTGTAAAACCAGTAAAATTATTAATATAATTATTCAGAGCACTAACAGCAAGGTCTGTAACCATGCCAGTAGTCCTGTGAGAAAATACTTCCACTTCCTACTAATATAAAGGTCTTTTCCATTAACAATATTAAAAAATATCAGCAAGATTGCTGAAGAGCTAATTATGGAAAAGCAAACACACAGTGAGAAATAGTCTAAAAACAATCAAATAATATAATTTCCTTTCCTATTAAACTACATTAATGATTTGAATAATCTTTTATTAACCCTAAGCTAATACACTGAGTGAAATTTCATTAGCGAAAAGTGATTGAGAATAGTTTATCAGCAGAAAATACCTTTACAATGTGTCACTAGATGGCAATGTAACACATGGCAGAGGGGGACTTTGTTAAACTATATGAGCAAGTTCTTAAGATAGAGAAAAAAACAGGTTTTCGAGGCAGTTTCATTGGATAAAAGTGCAACAAATGAGAAGCTAGGAAACAGACTTGTGATATCATTATCTAAAAACCATATATTTATAATCTTGACAGGAGAGAAATGTTAATATTTCTGGTTGTGTTTGAAGGCCTTGATAGTTATGGTGGAACAGAAATTGCAGTAGGTGCCTGTTTAGTCAGAGTTTGTGTCATAGTGCTCCTTCATGAAAGGGCAGCTGGAAAGTTCTTGGCCTCCTTTGTAGCTAAGTAAAACGAAGTCTAGGCTGCAACTTGTTAAAGCTTGCACGCCTTTAGTGAAACTGGACTATTCCCCTTATTTTCATGGGGTTTTTTCTGTTTGTTTGGTGGAGGGTTGTTTGGTTTTTACCTTTTGGTCTCAGTACTAGGGGAGAGACCAAATACCTGGGGGAGCTTGTTGCAGGAAAGCAGCACTTGGCAGAGCCTGGTGTGGCAGTACCACGCTCATGTCATTCTCAGAAATTCCACTGCTGTCAAAGGGAGTTCCAAGGGCGTAACACACGAAGGGCCCACAGCACAAAGCTTGCATGCAATGACGTATAGGAGGAAAATGAAGCTTTTCAGTCTCATTCTCTTACCCAGTGTGCCTGGCTATTGCACAACAGATGGGGTCGAGTGACCTCTTAATGTACGTACAGACTAGTGCTCATTAATCTCAAAAGGAGGTAAGATTTCATGGTATGTGAAGGCTTTTTATTTTTTTCCCTTGTGCTGATATACAGAGATGCTATGGGGAAATGAAGCTTTGATGATGCATTGCCTTTACACAAATGGGATATTATTTTAAGATTAAAATCACATCCCCCTTCCTTTTTACGGTAATGGATCATAAAACAAAGTTGCACAAGATGGATGCTTTTTTTTTTTTTTTTTCTCTTAAGGAGTTTCTCAGCTCCAAAGTTGAAATAAGTTCATATTAAATGAGTTCATATTAAGTTCTTAATTTCTACAACAGCCCTAAAATCAGCGACTAGAATTAACTGTTGCCTTTTTTTTGTCAGGACATTTGGGAATCTATCACAACAGTTTTCTCAGTCTTTCTTACCAATGGGTATGTTTCCATTACTGTTGTTCATTCATGAGAACAAGGGAAGTGGTGCAGGATGAGCTGGTGAGAAAATTTAAAGGAAACAATAGTAATGACTCAACTGAAGTCTGTGCTTTAGAAATTCCCACCTTTCAAAAAAGGTCTGCTAAAGAAAACCCAAAGTAATGTTCTAGCCAAGTCAAAATTATATTGGAGAAACACTATGGCATGCAAAGTATTGTTTTCAGAGAGACAGCCCAATCTGCTTCCACTTTTGATCTGGACTTTTTTTGGTTTAATGGCATGCTAAAAACTGCTTGCCCAATGCATTGTCTTCAGAGACTGCCCTTTCTTTGAAGACTTAGAGGAGTTGAATTCTGCCAAGAGCTGACTTCTTTATCTGGCATTCTCCCTTCTTTGGGGCTGACTTATTGAAGTGTTTAGCAAAATATGTTTAATACTTTAAAAGGCTTTAATACTACAAAATACTACTGAAGTTTAATACTGCATTTGTAGTAGGTCTTTCAAATGTTAAATTCAGTGTAACAGTATGTGAACACTGGCAGTAAAACAGTAACAAAAAGAGGACTGTGGGTAGCAGTGTGATAAACTACAGAGGTTTGATGAATTTTACTGCTTAATTTAAATGCTCTTTACGTGTTTTCCCTGAAGGAGTGATGTTTTCAAACTTCACTCTCCCTGAGTTCTTCAGTAAAAGTTTTTCTCCCGGCAAGTGTGCACTCCCCCCCGAAGCTTTCCCAATGCTCTTGTGATTACACTTGGGATCAAATGAAGTCACATCCATACATGCATGATTTTACCATGTGAGAAACAGGAACAGTGGTTCTGATGTGGTGGAACATTGAGCAAAACTGTGTCTTGGGGAAATTGAGTTCAGTATAGTAAGATTTTTATCTACTGCTGGTATGTGTCTCTGCATATGGCTTCTGTTACATGACTGCTGAAAAGAATTATTTTCTCTTGAATGCTTATAGCTGTCATGTTAAAGGAGTCTTGTTTATCTGGGAGCTGAAGTTAAAGTTACAGAAGTTGTATTTTTAGTGCTGATTTGATGTGTATATAACATAGAAAACACTAATAGGCTAAAGTTGTCTGTTAATCCACTAAACAGAAAACATACTGTGCCATATACACTCATTTTCATGTTAATTTATCAGTGCTCCTTAACTGCATTTGGCAAACCCTTTAAACTGTCATCTGGAAGAGTTGTTTCTGAATGTGTATGTATTCTTTTTATTTTTACTGTAAAAATATATTAAGCCTTTTTTTATGAGTATATTAATGTTACTAAGTTATCAGATATTTTAGTCCTTGTCTACTGAAAATATTTTCAAGACCTTGGAATATGTTAAGGTGGGCAATGTAATAAAAGCACAAACAAAAACCATGGACAGATAAAGTGAAATATGAAATGCAATTTATTCAAATTCACAGATTAATATTGCCTAAATATATAGACATATGAAAATATATTAAGTCCCTAAAATGAGATAATCTTTGAAAGAGTAGCTATATGGCTGACATCTGTGAATGTTTCAATTCTACCTATCAGTATGCTTTTCAGTTTTTTAGGCTTTGCTTTAATCATTCTGCCATGCCTCTTTCTTTACCTCTTTCCCTGCCTGCCCCAATAGCTAGTCCTAGATGCCAAACTCTCCGATGAAACTCTAAACTCAATTCAGTGCATCAGTGCTTTGAAAAGGTGGTACAACAACCTCCAAAGAGGGACATTAATGTCTTCCTATCATTCCCTCTTTTTCATTTGAAATTTTCATTATGAGAGAGACATGGAATGTGGAAAGTATAACTGTAATTTTTCTTGATTCTACATTGCACAAATGAAGAAAGAATGGAGAGAAGTTGAATTTTATTCTTTTTCACAGGGAGTAACAAAGTTTGCTTTTCTTTCTTAAGTGAACTGCCCTCAAGTGTGACCTATTGTTTGTTTTTACAGATTATGTATTTTCATTTCCTATGTGCTACATGTGATATTGTGTAGCTATCCTTATCAAACAGCCTTTTTTGTCAAGAATTTTTGTCAGATCATATTTTACTGATAAATTATTTAAGTAATTGAATTATGTTTACTTTCTGCTTCACCATGACTTGCCGCTGAGAGTTGATCTTTCTCAAAAATAAAGTTGTTCTTTTCCAAAAGCATGACTTTTGCACTAATTTCTTTTGTGTTGCTCTTAACCAAACCTCTCTGGTTTAGCAGTACTACGTTTTCAGTTCCCCCATAGTAGTCCAGGGTGTCAATCCAGCCTGCTGCTACAGCAACTTGCCTAGCAGCTCCTCTGTGCTCCTCACCATGCCTGTCTTTTCAGAAAGATTGATCAGCAGTTGATGAAGTCTGTGTTGGGCCTCTGGAACATGTGGATGTAATTAAGCAGCATGAAAGGTGGTCTAAGGCCATGTACTGCTGTAATAAAAATAATTTGGGAGGGAACTTCATTATAGAGCTAGATGTTAAGCTGCTAATGAAACTACTTATTGCCTGTATCAGGCAGTACTAGGAAGATGCTTGTGTTTCAAAACCTGACTTCTGCATGACAATTCCTTTTGAGTCTTCCTTTTACTCTACCAGCAGATTACCTTATATCATGTGCTCATCCTGCTGCTTCTTCTGGATGCAGCTCAGGTGTATAATACCGTACAATGCACACATATTGTTCTGTTCCCTTGTGAGGTTTTTCTGTGAAACTGAGCTAAAATATGCAGCTGCAAAACCTAAAAGGCTAATCTGTAATCTAAACCAAGAAGTAAAGTGGGACAGAAACTCTTTAAAGGGAATATGTAAACATGGAAACTGGTACTCTGTTTCTGGAGCTACTGATTTTACTCTGTGGTTTCAGACCAGCTGTTTATTTGCTATCTTTATTTACTCATCTGTGAAAGAAGATGTGATAATTATTTACCTCAGTGGAAGTTTTAATGGATCATTAGTTTGTTTTCAAAGAGCTCCATGACAGCTGAGGCAGACCAGCATACACACACCTACAAATTTTCAGTGACCAGGCTCTAGTAGCTCAGTTATGTTGATTCCTGCCTAAACAGCTGTCTCCACTTCTTCAGCAGAAAAGCCAAGTGTGGCTTCAAGTTGTCCTGTCTCTTCCCAGTGCTTGCCTTAGATTTTTATATTTATACACATTTTCCCTCTGTGGAACCTGTTCTATGGTGTCCTTTATGAGAGTACCTGAAAACCTGACTGAAAAAAGCAGGTGCATAGACTTATGGTCATTATAGAACAGTGGTCCTGATCCACATGACTTTCTGAATTGTTTAAAGAACTGGAGAGTTTAGGGAGCTTATGATTCAGGTTTTGTAGGACAAACATGGGAGTCTCATCTTTTTGCAGAGACAAGGCAATTACCAGTCCTGGTAGAAAAAAAAGGCAAAATCAGGAGGCGCAGTTAACAGAATAGTAACACCAGAGATGCTTTCTAGCAAAAGGGAACAGAAAATCAAAAAAAGGGCTAGATGAGGCTTATTTCACTGACAATGAATGTGAAAATATAAGCTCTGCTATATTAGGAAACGGGGTAGTGTTTGCCTGGTGCTTGGAAATGCAGTTTTTGCAGGTAAAACATTCTATACATGTCTTACAACAGGCCGAGATTGTCAGAGATTATCAAAAAGCTTTGAGGCTACTAAATTAAAGTTGCATTTGCTTGCCAAATAATAGATATGCATCATATCTCAAAATATACAGAGTTTTACAAGACCTGAAATAAAGTAAGGCTTTTTGCATTTTTGGTATATATTGTGTTGTTGGTTTTGTTGTTTAAAAAAAACCATGAATATAAATAAGAAAATAACTACAGCTGAATATTTGCCCTCCCACAAGAAAGGTGGCAGCATCAGAAAGACTTTTTTTTAGCAAAACATATTTAGTTTTGCTCATAAATTGACAATTGAGTTAGATAGGCCTGTTGAAAAAGATTAACTCTCACAGTAAGAAATAAATAATGAGAAGCACAATATTGATTAAACTGTGTCAACAAAGTGAAGCTGATTTGAGATAAATATGAGAAATTACTACTCACTGCTGATGTAATGAACTAGGTACCTAGTTGTCCCTTAAAGATTATTTGATTAAATAGTTGTAATTACAAACAATTTCAAAGCTGGTGAAATGTTTGCATACAATGTTTTAATTTAATTGTTCAATTCAATTTAGGTTATTCCAGACACGAGAAGGATGTGAATTAGTGTTGCAAATTCTTTCAACCAAGTCTGCTTTGGCTTCTGATATAAAAGCTAAAAGCAAAAGTTCTCTTGTTTTCCTGTAATCTTTAACCCAATTGCTTAGGTAATAAGAAATAAGGTCCCATCTTCCTTCACCTTTCCCCTCCCCCCCCCATGCTATTGAGGTCTTAACATTCCAAAATGGGAGAAAAAATGGTTCCCCAGGGTCAGCTCTATCTCTCTAGACTTGAATCTTCCATGTATTTTTTCACTTCTGAAGTTTTTTTAATCTATTTGTGTTTTCTTCATGGTGGTAGCATGAAAAATAGAGAAAAAAATACCCAAACCATGTTTTGCAAAAAAGCAATTTGGAGAAAAATATCCTAACCCTCTTACTGGCAATGCTTTCCTATGGTGCCCAAGTTTGCCTTGTTTTTCAACAACAAGTCTTTGGCTGATAAATCTGTACAGAATAGACTTAGGATATTGTCTGCCACTTAACTGTGTATGAAAACAGGAGGAGTCTGTAGTGACATATTTCAAATAATGGAATGTCTTCTGGTTAAAAAGTAAATGATTACAGTATTTTAACCGTAAGACACTCTTAATTAGTCATCTCCTCTGTAAGGCAAATTTTAGCTTTCTTCGAGAATGCAAGTGTTCTTCTTTTAGCCTTCTTATTAGCATAATACAAGGTTATTTTCCCCTGATAGTCTGACTTTTACAAATAGTTCTGTCATTGCTTTTTTTTTGTTTTTTCTTATGCTGATGAAATCTCTGCAAGTTCCAAGTCAATGATACTTTAGAGATATTTCAACTGGAAGCTGCTTCCAGAACTATTTGCAGAATGAGAGCTGTGTTCATGAATGAAATGAATAATATTTGCTTGAGTTCAGGGTGGCCCAAGTACTTGAGAGATCTATGTCTAATTACTACACAAAAGCATGTATTAGCCTTGGCATAAAGTTGGACATGGAAAAAGTTAAGGGCGTTCTTCCTTGCACAGCCTCATATATTTGCCCAGTTCTTACTTTTTCCTTTGCTGATTATCGAAGTGCCTGCCTATAAGGATGCCTGTTTTCATCTAATATTGTTTTTCTGGTTTGTCATTTATACTCTCACTCACCTTTTTGCTTATTTTCCTTAGTGTAATTAATTAAAAATTAAGCACATCAATAAAATAGAAAATACAGCAAACTATGGCAAAAGACATACTTTGCACATAGTCGCATATTTTAGTGTGTAAAATTCAACTTGGGGTTGTGTTTGCTACTCATCCTTCTTCCTGGCTTCTCAGCGAGTGCCTGAAAGTACCAGTACTCTCAGTGAGATGGGCACCCTGAAATTGTCCTTTAGACCTCACGCTGCTCTTCCACTTTGTGTCTGGGCTCCCGAACCTTCCCCAACTAATTCAGAATGTATGTTTCCATCCTAAAAGTGAGAGTAAATTACAATTACAGAGTTAAACAATGCTCCTTCACAGTTGCTTTCCTTGCAAGATGCATTTCATTAAAAGTAGGTATTGCAGGGTATTTGGCATACATGTGGCACTCAGGTACCTGTAAAAGGATGTGTTAGAGCACTTTTGCTGTCATGTTCTGTACATACAATACTGTTAATGGAGCAGTTCTATATGAATATTGAACAATTATACTTTAATACTTGGAAAATGTTTTACAAGTGTCAATGGCTTTATGAAATTTGAGTTGTGATACACTCATTTCATTAAACTTTGGAAAAGGATTTTGTTACTTTTAAATAACTCAATTTTTATACTAAGCCATTTTTTCACGAACAAGTGCAGTCAAATATGTTCAAGATAGGAGTCAGGACTGAGCACTCATCAAGTTACTACATGTGAAATGCAGTTTGGGCATCATAACTTGGGATTTGTTTCAGGTCTTTGGGTATTAAATACTTAAGATCTACTTTAAAAAAAAAAATCAGGCTCGTTCAGTTGAGTGAGTAAATACATATAAAATCATCTTGATTTCAGGTTGTGTTAGGTATGTAAAATATTTACATCTTCAAAAACACCCCCAGATATTCTTGTTTATTTGTTTTTGTAATCAAGTAAGTTAGGGCAGTAGGACTTAGATTTACCTCAGATTTGCTTCCTGCAAGCTTCTTATCTGATTTATGATCATGATTTATAAGCTGAGCCCTGAAAAACATTTCAGCAATGAAAACTAGCAGCATTCAGTGCTGGAGACTGTGAGTGTATGGGTAAAATTCTTCCTTTTTTAAATTACTTGAAAGCACATTGAAAGGCTTCCATGACTCTGATATTTGCTGGCATTGGGTTTGGTGTTTTGTAGGATTTGCAGGAATTAAGTGCTGGTGGCCTATTTTTTGCTATTCCTATTAGCCATGTCCTTTCCTTGTGTTAGATGTGTTGAGGGTCACTTCTATATGGAACAATACACATCACAGTGAAGCAAATGGTTGAACTCTTTTAAATTTTGTGCCTATGCATTATATACTGGGATAAAAATCATGAGGTCACATTCTGTGTTCTTAGTATAGAAAGAAGAATTATCTTTGCTATGGCAGTCAATTTTCATTTTAAAATGCAAAATTTAGTTATGGAATCAACCATAATGTTAGGAGTTCCATAACGTCTTCATGGCCCAAAGCACCTCTCAGAGTGGCAGAAAAGGAATTTTTTTTCTGTTCTTCCTGTTTTCTGTTAAATTCTTTGGCTGAGAGGACCCCTGAAGATCTTTTCATCCTGAAAAGATTCCATCAAAAATTTGCACAAAGCAAAATTCTTTCTTCTGGCCCTGAAACTGTCTCTGTAGATAGCCTTTGAATAAAAGTATTAACTAGCACTAGTACTTGCACCATTTCTTGTTTCCTTTATGTTTCTTGTGTGGGTTTTGTTTTTTTTTTTTAATTTGTATCTGGGGATTGCACATTACATCTATTTTTTTGTTACAAATTGTGTAGCTGAATGTTTCTTTCTCTTGTACCTCTTCAGCTTCATTTACATGGGCTGTATTTCATAATAAATCAAATTTGTATATTGTCATATTTATTCCTGAAATACTCAGAAGTTTGCAATTGAGCAGAAAATTTCATGAGCTAGTTTCCAGGTTTGTTATCCAGCATTTGTATCAACAATTGAGCTGTAAAACTAAAAGTTTAACTGGCCTAATGATGAAATACAACAGATTTCATTATTTCAGACTTGATGTAGTATAAAACCTTTTTACCAGAAACTCTTTAGACTTAAATTGCTGGTCTTTCATTGGGAAGATGTTGCAGACTTTAGAAATAGCTGTGAAATCCATCTGTCTGACAGATTTGCATTTGCAGATCTTAATGTGGAAACATTTAATTCCTCTTTGTTTCCTGAGGTGACCTGGAACTTTTGGTGGCAACCTGCTAAACTCCTGCCAGGAAGTGCTTAGGGGATGCTTGGGTGTACAAAGCTTTCCCCTGACACAGCACTGAGCTTTTCATTATGAAACTTGTTACACAAACATGACATAACTATCAGCCACTTGTTTTCATTACTAAAGAAAACAGAAGTGGCCAGAATCTGAAATTGATATAATTTGCTGTTGTTATGTAGCTTGACAAATAAATGGATGGAGGTAAGGCAGAAAGACTAATAATTGAAGATACTCTTTTTTCTTTCTTTTTTTTTTCTTTTTTTCCCCGTAAAGTTAAGCTTCTAGTCCTACATTTAAGATAGTTGTTTGTATAAATAGTTCTTTACATTTGGTACTGAGATTATTACTTAATCTTCAGACCGTCATACGAAGTGAAAGAGCTCTAAGGCATTCTAGACTCTGGGACTGGCTCTTGTGAACATGAAAACCCAGACATTCTTGGGGATCTGAGTACTGAGAGTGGATCATCAGAAAATGGAGATACTCAGCCTTACCTTGTTAGGGAGATCTAAAGATCTTCTTCCCGCCTAATGCAAAAATCCAGATGAGTCAGTTTTATTTCCCTCCCCAAATAAATCATAAATATTAAAAACAGAGCAACATCCAATAAAAAGGATAGAATTCTTCCTTCAAAATTTCAATCTAAAAGCCCCCATTTCCAGTTCCGATCCGATTTTAATCAAGATTTTCATTAATGTAAAACAAAATTATTGGACTAAATTAGAATACTTATTTTTCATGAATTTTTATGACTTTGAATTTTGCTGTTAATTTGTAAAAGGAAGACACTTTGAGATAAGTTCTTCCACAGAGAGAAAAATTTCACCTTAGTTTCAGTCTAAATTGAGTAACAATTCTTAATGGGTAGGCCTTAAGTATTAAAGTATTGGAATTGGGAGCTCATTTTCTGTATCTTGGCACTTCACAATGCATATAAACATTGCCTCTGCCTTGCAAGTTAACAGCTGTCCAATTTTAGAACTTCAGGATCAGCACACAAGTTTAAAGGGCACCCTGGAACCACTCTTGAATATGGTTGTGTGAATTACTGAATTCTCACAGACCACAGTTTGGAAGCTGCCTCTAAATATAGTGTCTATTGTTTTTTCTTGCATAGGAGGATGTGAAATAGGCAGAGAAAAACTGAAATCTCTGAAATTTATCTACCTGTAAAATGGCTTAATGACATTTCCTTCCTTTTCTTTAAAGTATTTTGAGATCCCTTGGTGAAAAATGATGTATAAGAACAGAATAGGCCTGTTTCTTGGTACTTCTACATTATAAAGAAATCGAATGTATTTTGTTCAAGTTAGATTCAAACTCTCATTGCAAAGGATAATCAAGATAAAAGAAGCAGAACCATCAGGTCTTTTGTTACAAGTTGTTGCTCAGACGTGTCTCTTTGTAATGATAATCACAAAACCATGGGTTAAATATGATTTTCTAGCAAGAGTCAAAATGATAAATGCCATGATCTACAAGGTTGTTGCATTTAAGGTCTAGTGTGAGTTGCATTTCTTCCCAGAAGACATGAGGTGCTTTATAGCTAGCAGAATTTTACCAAGTCTAGTAATGCTGTAATGTGTTATTTTTTGAAGTCAATGTTTGGTGACTGACTCTGTTCCATTCTTTTTTTGAGTCAGCTGGGAATGAAGCAAATAACCAGCTCAGGACTTACTGCTTAATTTAAGAAGCTGTTGGTTTTTATAATTACTCTAATATGTAAATATGTTTGTGTAGTTGCCCTAACATGCATTAATAGGACTTATCCTCTGAGTGCTAACTTGAATCTCATTTACTAGTAGAATGAGCACTCCAAGAGTATATGCCTTACAGTGTAGTTAGGAATTAGGATTATTTATTCACATACTGTACCTGTGAAGAGACTTTTTTTAAATACACCTAATAAGACCTGAAAAGCCCTGACTTGGGTTTAAAATTAGTTCATGTGCTTGTGAGAATGGTGGAAACTAAATGTGTTCCTGTTGATATATTTTTATTTTTAAAGCTTTTACAGATGGCAAACCATGTGTGGATAATACTTGCATCATTAAAACTGCTAAAAATTTACATTTTACTGGGGACAGATCTACAGAGGTCCCTTTTAACCTAAACAATCCTGTGATCTTTGTGTCTTAGCATCTTGCTCTGTTGGTGCAATAATAAAATATATCTTCATCAAGTTGTGGGATCCCTAAATAATTTAAGGGAGATAATGAAAAGGAGAACTCAGGAGGCCCAAGGTAGGACCACTCCTGACTTTAGGTTGCAAATTCTTGCAAATTCTTGCCAAATCATGCAAATTGGCAAGATATTGCCAAGGCATAAATACCTTTCTGCACTAAAGACACTATTTAACATGATGCTGTGAACTTTTTAATAGGGTTTATAGTTTTGTTGCTAGCACCTGATCCCAAATTCAGTTTTCCTTTAGCAAAATTTTGTGGTGCAAGCTTGTTTATATTTGGGCTGATTTGCTTGAAATGAAAACTAAAATTTGCAGTTTAAGCAAAGATTACAGCAAAAGCAATTACATGCTCAATACTTTCTGTCTCTGGCTGGTTGAGCTGTCTAATTTGGACTGCAATAGTCTAAATGGTTTTTATTATAAAGAGTACAGACTCCTTTGAGGCACATCAGGTTCTTCTGGCCAAAGTGAAAATTGTGTAGTTTCTCCAAGAGGCTTCTGTTTCCTGTCTGTGTTGGTGTAGTTATTGAGAATTTTAAATTCAAGTTGAGTTTAGAAATTAGTTATTATAAATTACTTTGTCTATCTGTTGGCTAGCTGTCCTAATCTCTTCCCTTATGACCTGCCACTTTGTCACTCTGAAAAGATCTGAACTTGTGTGTAAGACAGTTGTTCTTATTTGGCTACTTTCCAGTTTGCATCAGTCCTATAGTCTATGGAAAGTTAATTCCCTCTTTGCTGCTCCTAGATTTTGCTGTGATTAGAAATACTGGGGAATTGTGGAGGAAGGAGGTTGATATGGTGGTGCCAAAGCCAAACAAAAATTTAACCAGGTAAATTTCTTAAAATCTTTTGTGCATGTTCCAAAGAAATAAGTTGTTAGCAATCCTTACATTTGTCTTAGCAGTGACTTGCAGTCAGAGATGGTCATTAGGGGCAGAACTGCCATCTCTACGCAGGGGCTCTTGCTAGAAACTGCTGATTTTCAAGTCAGCTTTCCCCCACCCTGCATACCCAGCGTATGTTAAAGTCAGGGGAGAATCTTGAATCTTCCAACAGTGTCACACAGTGACTGATGAAGGAAAGGGCATGGTCTGTGCCACTTTTAGAGACCTGAAGATATGCAAACACACCAACATCAGGAGATTTCTGTGACGGTACTGTCAAGTCCTCTTTGCCACATGCTTTATGAATCAGCCATGAATCTGTGCAGGAGCAAAGATGTAGTTTTGGTTTGTAGATTCATCAAATATATTGATGATATCTGTGTCACCAGTGCCTACAACATGATTATCAAATGCATTGTTCATGCATTTGAGTTATTTTCTGGAAAACTTACAGAAGAGACAATGATTGTAGTTGTTGTTATCTTTGGTGTTATATAATTTAATTTTATAACATGCTACCTATCAGTGTACATTTGCATTATTTTCTAAATTTTTCCATAATTTTACATTGAAAATTGACGAGGTAGCCTGGCCCTCTAAACACAGTATGCCTGTGTTGTTAGGTGGGTCTTCTCTATGCACCCATTCTTCAGTGAATTTTTGTGTCTTGAATAAAAACTATTTCATTACCTTGTTTCCAAAGCAAGTAAATGACAAAGATTGTAATTTCTCATTCAGACTGAGGATTATATTTTCTGTTTATATTAACTCATTAATTGAGTCTAGAGAAGCTAATGCAGTCCTGTGTGTGCCACTACGAGCAAGCAGAAGAAAATTAGACTGCAAAGGAAAATTTCCAGACTAATTTGGTAAAATGCATGTTAGTATTGGGAAAAGTGCATGAAAACAACAGCATCTGATGAGGGCTTTAGGTTTTACTTGGATTTGTAGGGCTGAACACATTTTTTGCTATATTACTTGAAAATTTATATATTTGTTATTAAGATAATTTGTAAAAAGATTCGTTTGGTTTAGGATTTCTAAAATCATTTTCAGAATTTCCTTCTTGCAAATCAAGGAAAACTTTCCTGAAAAAATAACCATAAACATCTTCAAGATCAATCCGTTCCAAAAATTTTTGTACAAGCAAAGCTTACTGATCCTTTTTACTGGTCCTTTCTGCAACAGAAGAATGTTTTGTCCATGTGCTTACAACTGATAAGAACAAATATTTCAGATATATTTTTCTTTTAGTATCTGTAGTTTTTCTGTTCAGTGTACTACTGCCCACAGAAAAGTACACTTTCTCATGCTTGCTTAATCACTTTAATATAGTTAAGGTGCAGCCTTCAGTGATTAGCATGGTATTTCTCGTTTCCTAGAGACCAAGTGCTAAGTCTATTAGACATTTCCTGCTATTCTTTTGAATTGTAAATACTATTCTTGTAAATTGAAAAGGCCAGTGTAGGCAGATATTCATGCAATTTCCTATCTATTAAAGATGTAGCTTTGAGAATGGAGAAATAATAAAATGCAGTTTTTCATAGAAATTAAGGCACACTAAAGATGGAATTCGCTCTTGAACATTCACAGGGATCAAATATTTGGAATGTGAGCACTAATTATTTTCCTTTTTTCATCATCTGTTTAAAGAAAATAGCACATAACTAAAGCAAATGGTGAAATTCTGATCTCTGTGATACTGGATGAAAGTTTGTATTAACCCTTTTTAGCATCAGTGAAATTATTCAGTGGCATCAGTGAGCACAGAATTTGGCCTCCTGCTTTATCTTTTTAGAAAGTGCTTCAGTATACAAATGCAGATGTTGTAATTCTTAAATTAAGTGATTTGGCTTGAATTTGGAATAGCAGCCAGCAGGAACAGAGAGAGCTTACAATATACACTGAGCTATGTACACTGTTTGTAAGAATTCATGTTTATAGCCGGATACAGCTGATTTTGAGGCAGGAGAAAATGGAGGGAAAAGGAGGAGGAGGAGGTGGAAAAAAAGACACACTTTCAGGGAGGGGGTGAGGTGAAAGAATGAAATCACACCATCTACTGAATGTTAGCAGGCTGTGTCAGCCTGAAGAGGAAGAGGACCACCCGTGGGGAGGACAAGCCAGCCTAACCTTTTCTTAAAATCCTGGCTGCCTTTGAAACGCACCATTCTATAAAGCAGCTGCAGCAAAGTTTTAACCAGACTCAAGTGCAGGTGTAAACTTCACGCTATCCAGACTTCAAATGCATCCTGTCAGCTGTGTTTGTATATGCTGATCTAGAACACATGACGTGCGTTTGGCTTGGTTCAACTCTGCTGGCGTAAGAGAGCTTGGACTTGCAAGGTCCTCCTGCTTTTCAGGAGAGCAGGTGGTAGCTTGAGGATTTCTTTGCTTACAGATTCTGACAGGAAAGAATGGAGTTTCATTACAGCTTAGATTGTGCAGAAATAGTTTCTGAATATAGCAATATTTTCTGAATTTACCTGCTTCTTGAATATGGAGCCTCAGATACTTTGACATGAATGTTTACAACATCTTGTGTGATTTATTTTTTGTTTTTCTGGCTTGACTTTTTAAAGTCATTCCCTTCTCTAGGCAGAGTTTGAACCCTTTATATCATTATACCTTTGTGTCTGAGTCTCCTGCAGAGGCTACAGGAATCTAAATCAACTTCAGATGGTTTGCCAAGAAACTTTTAGGCAAAGTACGTGTTCTGGCTACATGTTGGAGGGAGTATGGCCATAGCATAAGCACAGGGGGACACATCTGTGTTGTACTCACCTCTTACTCTCTTGCAGAGAGAGTATTTGTTGTAATAATTCCTAAACAACTCACTTTAGTCAAGATCATTTTCTGTTGTCTGTGGTTTTTTACCTTACTGGAACCAAAAGAAGTTGGGATGGCAACAGCACCCAGGAGTATTTACATCAGATTTGTCCTTAAAACAACAACAAAAAAAAGGAGTAAAATAAAAAACAGCATTGTTCCTCCTCATGCACAAGAGCACAGGAATTCAGCTTATTTTGTACCTTCAGCTTCTTGGCAGTCCTTAAGAAAGTGCAAGGCAATGCTTGTGATGCAGTAAAGAAAACTTGCAGGTGCAGCTGTGTTTTTCTTTCAGGGATTTTGACTGTGAAAGCAACTCCTTTCTTTCTCTTACTCACAATGGGTGTGCTTTGTTCTTAGAAATAAATGTTGTCCAGTTTACAGAGTAAGAATGTTGTTTTCTTTTTTCCAGAGGCTAGCTGTGAGGCCTGGTTCAATGACGTCAATAGCTCTGTCTTCAAAAGCTCTTCCGTTGCTGGCAGTGGTGGAATGGTGTCTTCCTATAGCTCCCCTCTCATGGAGAGAGAGGGGCTGGAAGGGGGACAGCATTCCAGTGGGATCAGCTTTTTCATTGACAGAAGCGCTTTGCTGTGTGACTGACCAAAGCCATACATATCTATATATATATATATATACACGCACACACACTCACAGTCTTTTTCACTTGGGCAACTTAGCACACTTTAAACTAATATGCTCTGCATTTGTTTTTCATGTACTGAATATTAAGTATGTGTGAACTGCAGTCAGTAATTTTAGAAAGTAGGAGGGCAGGTGAAAAGAGGAAAATGTTTTTAGTGTGTTGTGTCCAGCATCAAAATTCTTGTGTGTGTGTGTATGTACGTGTGTTTTACTGCTGAATTATCTGGGTTTCTACTTTTTTGGATGGGTTTTAATCCAAAAGTTTTGTAGCAGGGAGGATAAAGTAAGACATGAGCTTTTGACAAAGACATCTTGATGGGCAAGAGTTGGTGGTACTGAAATTAAACGAACTATTAATTCTGCTATTAATGTATAATAATAAATGAATTAATTCCACTATTTTTGTTGAAAAAAGATTATTATATATTGAAACTGATATACTATGACTGGGTTTTTTATTAAATATCACTTTTGTAGTAAGAAGTCATACAACTGGTGCTAAGTAACAGTTGAAATCTAACAGTAGCAATACTTGTATCACTACCAAGGTTAAAATAAAACCAAAACTAAAAAAAATTACCAGTAGAAAATTGTGATTCATTGTGCCTCACCCTATGAGCTAACTGTATGCTGTTTTTATTATAAAAAATTTGTGTAGCCTGAATGGTGGGCTGACTAACTTCACTCAAGAAAAATCAAAGGCAAAGATGGCTCCCTGTGGCTCGGGAAGTTTCAAGTTATCTGGAGAGTGGGGGAGTATTCATGGAAAATATCACTATATACTTGCTTTATTTATTTACTTTTCCCAGTCATTTTGTTCATTCTGAGAAAAAGTAATTTAGTATTTGACTAGATGTTCCTTTGGCCTGTGACTTTTTTCTCATGAACTTGGATAGGAAAGTCAGGTAAATCAACAATGAGTTCTGAGTTTTTTGGCTACAGCCTGAAGCTGTCTGCTTTTGCAAGTTTAACAGAAAATGTTATGACTCTGGAAGTAACAATAGAGCACTTTTATTATGGCATATTGAAAAAAATGGATGAATAAACATTTGTGTAGACTGTGTGTTCTTGTAAATGTTTGGGGTCATATTTGAAGTGGAAAATACAGTCTCAGATAGTTACTTGCAATAAATCTAGTCCTAATAAATCAGTGCTTTGAGTGACACATAATTCAAAATTAGAGCAGCTGGAAGTCAGCATGGACTGCTTCCTGGCTTTTGCTGAGCAAAGTTATCTGCTTTATTCCCCTCCTCTTTTTCTCACAAAAACTTTTTCAATTTTTTCTTTATTTATTAACTGCAACAGTGTTGTAGGGTTACTTGTCAGTAGTAGTCCTACAGAAAAAAGTGAAAAATTAGGCAAAAATTGAATTATTTCTGTAGAAAATCAGAATAGTTTATTTCCCCATTTTTAAAATAATCCTGCCCATTTTTTTTCATACCAGGCCTTGGGAAGGCTTTTCACTTTCTGGCACCAGATACGTGTTCAGAGCGACTGTGTTTTGTATTACCATCCTGCACTGGAATATCCTGATGCTAAAGAATATTTTTCTTTTCCCATAGATGCCAGCCAAGATGTGCTGGCAGTAGAAGAACTGTTATTATGTGAAAATTATCAGATATTGTGTGCTTCATAGATGTTATTCCTGCCTGATAATAACCTCTTTCTGCAACTGTGTGCTGATTGAGGAGTCATTCACATACCTGATTAGCTCAGAGAGCTCTACTAAGACTTATGTGACTCCAGCTCCATACTGACCCTAATAATGGCAAGAAAGTTACCATTTGTGTAATTCAGTTTAAATGGGATGGCATTAGGTGCAAGTGTCTGGATATTTTTCTTTAAAAAGACAAAAAAACACAGTACAAACCTGATAGGACTAAGATGATTGTAAAAGTTACATAAATGATTGCCTGTACAGAGAAATGGCAAACAATGGCAAATTCCTTCTATAGGAATGACTGAGCTGTTTCTGATAAGAGGTTGAGGGATAACTAAGTAAATCTAGGTGAGAGAGAATCGCAGAAGAAAGCCAGCAAGGCTGAGATGTTCCCTTTCCAGTAAGAAGGGAACAGAGTGGATATAATTTAATTACTTGATTTTTTTTTTCTTTTTTTACTTAGAGGGCTCCATAAAAGCATGCCAGATCTCTGTCCAAGTCTACTTTGAAATCAAAATGCATTGATTATACAGTATACCCATCTCTGTTCCTAACATTCTTATTTCTATTTGGATGTAATTTTGTCATACCTGTTCCTGCTCAAATTAAAAATTAATAAAAAGGTCTATTTGTGTGCTTTAAGCAAGCTGATGCTTCTAGAGCTAAACAGAAATGGTACAGCCTAACTCTCTAAATTGGTACTTAAAAAATGTAGACGTCATTATTGAATAAATGAAATCCCTTTCTTTATTTGCTTCTTGATAGTTGTGGGGAAAAACCTACAGAAAAGCAATGAGTGACTCTCATGCCTGACTTCTGGAGTGAAAAAGGATGAAATCATGGAATTCTGTTTTGTTGTAGTACACTGGGGTCCTGCTACTGACCTTGTCTGAACCTCACTCCCTTTTCCTGTGGGCTGCACGCCGTGCTAGGAAGCAAACCGAAGCTGTTCAGCAGAAAGAGTTCTATAACTTAATGTTTTTAGTATCTCTGAATTATGTAAGAGGACCTGGAGTTAGATGCAGAAGCTTAAGGACAGTTAAAGCCTTTGTGCTGACCTGAGAATGGAGGCCTGTTTGCACTTACCGGTATTTTAATTGTTGCAGCTCTGAGTTTTTTGAAGCCTGATGGGAAATATTGTAAGTTTGTTCTAGTGTGTATTTCAGTAGTCATCCTTGCTGGTAAGGAAATTTACAGCTCTATTTGATGCGTTTAATTGTAACAAATTTTTCTAATTCAAAACCTCATGAAAGAAAAGCATTGGCATCTAGTGATTACACAGTTCAGAAGCCATTGCTTAAAGTTTTAAGGCTGATACAAAGTTATTTACTTTCTAAGGATTTTCAACTCTAAGGAAAAGGAAAGCATATTTTAGTGATCTTGTAGCTGTCATGGATATGAAACTTCTGCATGGTTGTGGTTTCTGGTTGTGATGGAAGCTCAGATGTGCTCAGTGGCTGCGTGTACATTAGTCCTTTCTCTTAGCTTGGCTAGGTTGTTGTGTCCTTCCTGATGCTGTCTGCCTTCTCAGTTTGATGTAGGACCTGCTCAGTTTTCTGTCAGGAGCCAGCTGTGCTTGCACATGTTCCCTGTTATATTTAGGAAGCAGGAAGAAACCTGACACACTGTTGATCAAAAATGGTTGCTTGTAACGTTAAGTAGCTAAAACCAGTTCACTTTCAAGATATGTTTTTTCTGAAAAACATGAGTTATATTGACAAATTGCTTTATTTTTTTCAAGGAAACATAATTTTCAATTTTATTGACTGTGATAGAACTGTGTTTTTCTTGCTTTAACAAACCCAAAGTTCTTTCCACAAACCTGTTTTACATTGAAGAATGGGTTAGATCTTACCAGAATGGCATTATGGCTGGTTTCAGCTGGCCCAGGGGCTTTCAGATTTCAGTGCCTGTTATACAGCCACTCATGTTTCCCCCTTTCATTCTGCATATGTATTTGGGTACTGTTTTGGGATGCAAGACCATGAAGAATAAACTTTTGAAAGACCATGAAGAATAAACTCTCTCTGACATCTGCAAAAGGTAGTAGTTGTAACTCATGATAGAGGTTACTGGTGGGACAGGAGGTTTGCATTGTCCTCTTTTCCTGCTGCCAGTAATTTACTTTTTATGGGCTTTAAATTTTAAAATAAAAATGATTGTACGTTATAAGCATTTCCTCTGATGAAATATACAAATGTCATTGGAAACAAAGTAAGCTAATCCTATGGCTGATATAGATTAAACATTGCACTGGAGTAGCTTTATGTTAGGATTTGATTCATTTGCATCACAGCTTTTAACTGCCATTTTAACTAATTTTCCTGTTAACAAGACCCAAATGACAGCTCCCAGGCCAGACTTCAGAAAAGGCCCGAGATGAGCCTAACAAAACGTGTTAACTCTAGAAGAGATGTTTTTCTAAAATGACCTTATTCTTGTAGGCATATCAATGGTGAAATAGTTTTTGAAAGAATTGTTAACTAAATTTCAAACAATGTGGGAGGTCCCCTTCTAGCCCAATAGTCTATGACTGATTCTGTGAATATTCAGACAAACATACTGTCAAGCCCTTTTTCTAAACTCATGCTTTTTTATTTCTTGTTGTAGTTAAACACACCTTTTGTTCATTTTTAGTATTTGTGTTAGGTCTCATGGGGTGGAATTAATTTTCTTCATGCAGCTCATATGGTGCCATGTCCTAGATTGTGACCAAAACTGTGCTGATATCACTGAAATCAATTATTCATGCCCAAAGTGAAAAGGTCTTTTTAGCTTCTCACCTTGTCCCACAGGGAGTAGGTTGAGAATGAGCAGGAAACTGGGAGTGGGTAGCCCTGGGACAGCTGATTTGAACTGGCCAGAGAGCTATTCCCTGCCTTATTACATCGTGCTGAGCAATAAAGTTGGCAGCAGACATCTCTCCCAAGGTAACCTTTGCTGTAGGACTGGCTGGACAGCAGGTCTGCCTGTGGGAGGTGGTGAATAATTGCCTTTGGATCACTTGGGGTTTTTTATTAGGTTTTGGTTTTCTTTACATTTTAAACTGTCTTTATCTTCACCCATGAGGTTTTTCTCACTTTTGTTCTTCTAACTCTCTCCCCATCCCACTGGACTGAGTAATCAAAGAACTGGATGGGAGTTCAGCTGCTGGCTGGGGTCAGCCCACCACAGTGTATGTCAATTAAAAGTTTCTGCATTCTGTTTTTGTAAGGATGCTAGAATTTTGATGTTACATTGTAGCTTAAAATTTATAGATTTATGATCTTTGTACACAGGGAGAAAGACCCCAAGTATAGAAATTAATGTAAGCCCTCTTTTCTTGTGCCAAATCTGAAATCCCTTGATATGGGAAATTTCTTTATGTGGGTAGACAGAAGTAGTGTCAGCTGCAAAAACATTGAAAGCTTTTGAACAAACTGGTGATCTCCCCAGAAACTTCACTATGTTTAGGTGAAAATTGTTATTTGCCAACTGAAATAAACATAGGGTATACTTTATTTCTTATTTAATGATTATACATACACATAAGGCAAGATTAATTCTGTCAGTCTGTTTAGGTTTAGTGTAAAACAAACATGAGTACCAAAACAGTCATAGTGACTCTGTTTTCACATTATATGAAGTTAATTCAAACACTTTGAAACTTTGGAGCAAAGTAATTGTGAATGAGAGGTGCTTGAAACACTTGTTCAAATTTATCCTTCGTTCCTGATCACTCTGCTGCAGTGTTTAGAGGAAAATGTAATTTAATAAGGAAAATGGGCCATGGTAGAGGTAAGCAGTGGCTTTGGGGGAACTCCAGAGAACTCAGGTTAGAGTAGAACCTTCTGAACTGCAGTATCTATGTTTTTAAATGTATTGAAGTGTGGCAAGTTAAGAATGTCTGCTATTAATGCTGCTAGCTGTTGCAAATATAACTGCTGTTGCTACTACTGGAATAGTTTCATCAACTTCTGAATCGATATTTAAGATTACAAAATACATTCATTAAAGACTTCTGGGCAAATTAAATGGTAAAGAGTTCTGTGAGGACAAGAGGCATTAAAAACAAAGATATACTAGCTAACATCCTAGAAATATAAAACTGATTAGTGGGGCTTGAGCTATGTTTCTGTAAGTAACTTACAGGAGGGGTTTTTAGAAAAAGTAAAAAAAATTGTAAGAATTAAAGAGAAAAGAAATTGTCATAACTGCCCAAAAAAAAAAGTCAGAGGTGGTATACTTTTTCTCACTCAAAATTTTACTGTTTGCAAGAGAAGATTGATTTAATCAGTGGAATAATCTCTCCTGTGACAAATGTGCATCAGACAAAGCTTCACATGTGGTGCATGTAACTGTTACACTGCAGGTTATTCATTGTGCACAATTGTCTGCAGGCACACGGTTCAGCTGGGATCAGACACCCGAAGCACATAAAGAAATGAGCTAAAATAAAACACCTTTCCTTTCCAAAGGAAAGGTAGAAGGAAGTTTCCAGGTAGTGTTCTTCTTTTTCCTTTAAAATATCTACTGTTCTCCTAAAGATAAAGGAACTACAAGATATCTATTAAAGGAATATAAATAATTTTACTTCTCTGGTATGATTTACAGCTATGGTTCAAAAACCTTATATAACAGAAGGAAGATTTTTTAGCATGGCAAAACTTAGATTATATTAAGCATAAAGAACAAAGTACTTGGATTTCACTGGTAAAGATACCAATATTGTGCTATTTTTCTGTCTCTTTCTGATGCTGGTCATTTCTATAACAATCTGAGCCATGTCTGCTGTTGTCTGAGACTGTGATTTGTTACTTTTTCTTTCTGCCATTATCTTAGTCACTTCTTTAAGCAAAATGTTATCAATGTTTTTCTTCTACTATCCCTAAGATATTTTTGTTCAATGCAAAAAAAAAATGAAAGAAAAATATTTGAGTGCAAATACTTATACTCTCCACCAGAAGAAAATGTGCATTACTTAATTAATAATAATTAAAAACCTCTATTAAATCCTATCATAATATACCCATACAACATTGGGATTGTATTTAAAGGAGAATTGATGCTTCTCAAGGTTTAGAAATACACTTCTTGCCCAACTCATATTTTCTTAAGTCAGATGCAGCCTCTCATTACATTTAAGTGGAAGCACAGAGTGTAATAGACCATCCCCAGGCTCTAACCTGCAGGTATCATGGTGCAGGGGTGAGGACAGCAGGGCTTCATTTTCACTTGTGTTGCCTTGTTGACAGATTAGCCAGAGCTTGTCATGGGTTAGGTGCCAAGGGATGTCTTTTGAATCTGATTCCAAAGAAAACAGCAGCCTGTCCAGTTGATGAAAGCTTTGAAGGGGTTCTTTCTGGTTGTTAGAAATAATAAACAACTGAAACTCCAGCATAAAAAATATACACACTGCTGTGTGTAGTGTAATTTAAATTTTGTGTGGATCATATGAAATAAATGGCTATATAATATGCTGATTTCATTTAAAAAAATTTCTCCAACATGAATATTTCTTAATATGATAATATTATATGCAGGTACTTGAGGAGGAAGGTATTTCTCAGAACTGTACAAAGGTGGTAGCTAAGAAAGTTGTTTTCATCAGGATTTCTTTGTCAGCTTTTGATTGTGAATGACCAGAAGTTCCTAGCCCCCTTGCCTTTGGCTTTTCCTTCAGAGTACTCCAGAATTCAAAGCTGACCCTTCAAAGTGAGGTTCTGTCAGAAACTGGGGACAGAAAAGCTTTGAAAGCATTGGTTTATCTGAGTCAAAGAGAAGTGGTATATGATCCTTTTTTCTTATTATTTTTTTCCCCTCTGCTGGGTCATCAGACAAGTGAGTTTTGCAACTCTAGGTAGTACATTATATATTTATGTATGGTACTGCCTTGCAGCCTCTTAATGGCCAAAATAGACAGCATAAGCAATTTACAATGGAAGACAAAAGTAATTTTGGCTTCAGGAATATAAAGACAGTTGGTTTAACAACAGTTGGTTTCCCTTCTGAAAATATTGGTAGACTGTTTTAGAAATTTATACGAGGATGTTGTAAAACAGCACAGCTCTGTGAGTTGTAAGAGCTTGGAGAAGCTGATGCCTTTATGACTGCAACTGATAAAAACTATCACATCTTTCTCCCAGTGTTTTGGCACTAAATTCTTTATTCACAATCAAACATGAGTTTGCAGATTTCAGTTTAAGAGCAGAGCAATGCAGGCACGCTGAGAGAAAACAGTCTTGACTATGTGTGATCCTTCTTAACAGGAGGGGGTACAGATTGCTTACCTCTGGAAGCAGCTGCAGGTAGGTTAATGCTAGATAAATGAGGAAACAATAGGAGGTGATAAATGAGGAGGTTTGTAGTGGGCACTGCATTTCTTTTTAACAAGCTCTGGTGTTTTTATTAGGCAATGAGAATACTGAGATGGGAAACAGCAATATTTATCACTTGAATGAGAAGTGAACTTGAAAGCACGAGTTTCAGCAACTATGTAAAGACAGCACTAACGTTTCATTTTCTCCAGTACATTTCTTTTGAGTATAATTCCATCAAATTCTTCAATGGATGGTTATAGCTAAGTGTAGTCTCGCTCCTGTCCTGTGAGCTTTAGGTTCTTTTATTTTATCCTTATGAATATTTTGATTACTGTCATGAAAAGAAGAGGGAATTTGGTGCTGTGTTTTGTAACCTGAATCAATATTATGTTGTAGACATTGCCTTCAACCAGTGAAACACTCCAGTGCTAATGTTTGTAACATTGACTGTGATGGGGGTTTCTATTTAGAATAGCTAAATATAGTGTAAATTACTAAAATGGTATCTTTTATGGATGAACTTTTAGGACTATGTATATCATTAAAAGTTTATTTCTAAATTAATGTAGTTTCATGTTTTCAGATTATTTAAATTTTTTTAAAGTTGATTTTACAATAAAGTGGAGCTTTCACTTCAAAGCTGCAATTAATTTTCAGCATTAATCTGCCTCTCTTTCTATATTCAAAAAATGAAACCCTTGAAACAATTTGGGAGAGGAACTTTCTTGAAATACTTGATGAATGTGAATGTGGTCCAATTTGGCAACCACAACTGAATAAAGAAACAGGCTTGTAACTCTGCTCCCCCCTCTTCTCCATTAACTGTGACTAAGTGGGAGTGTTTTCTCCTTCACAATAAGAGGAAATCTCATTTGTTACATGGCAACTTTTAATGTTATCTCTGTAAGCACTGTTTAAAGACAAATTACAATACCAAACACTGATTTAATGGAAAAAACATGTATTGAACATGGGAAAAATGTATAGTTTGGTCCTCTGAAAATCTCTCAAGGTTTTTTAGGTAACCTGTTCTATATTAAAAATTAAAGACTTGAAGAAATAGTTTTCTTTCATGTCCTCAAAGTGTTTTCAACAGATGTTCTATGTTTTGTCTTGTAAGAGATACTTTAAAGCCATCTGTGGTGCTGTAAAGATTGAGAATATTGATAGAAAATTAAAGCTTTCATTTTAAATTTTGGAAGAGGATCTTGGAAGTAGTCCTGTTGTATATACTGGTAATCCGAGAAGAGTTTGCCACTGATTTTTAATAAGTCTCGAATGAAACTATGAGTGTTTAGTCAATGCATGCAAAACCACAGTTAATTAATTATGGTAGTTTAAGGAAAATTTGAAGACATAACACTTCTTGATATCAACAGTATATATATTACATACTATTCATTCATTATGAAAAATCACATTGAATGATAAGACAAATAGATGTCAATACAGAGTCTTGCTCTTGTAGATCGCATGTACTAATTGTTTTAATCTGAATTTCTGATCCCATGTGGAAATACTTGGATAGCCTTTTAATACATAACATTTTTACTTAGATTAGTGTTAACTCCATTCTTAGCTCTTTTTGAGCTTTACTGTGTTCTGCCAATGGCATTTAGTCTGTACATATGTCTGGTTCTATTTCTGGAATATGAAGGGTTTTATTCTTTCAACAATATATGGGTTTATAGAGATAAATATTACCCCCTACTATTGGATATAGTTTTCTATAGGATTCAAATGCTGTTTTCAGTTTCTTTTTTACTTTTTCAAATTGATTTATGATATATTCTGTAATTCTATTCTAAACACTTGGGAGCTTTGACTAGAATAAAGTAAAGCAAAAGGAAGAAAATAAGTTTAGATAATAAAAAATGAAGTAAAAGTACATTGTAATGTAAATGCAGTATGGAACAGTTGTGTGAACATGATCCAGGAGTTATTTCAGTGCTCTACTGTGTATTTTTTTATTTTTTTCTTTATGTCTTTATGTACTTAGATTTTTTTTCAGGGTACGTTTTACTTTGAATTTTATTGGTTCATAGTATAAAATTTGAAAGTAATTTCACATCCATATAATGCTTTTATTCCTCTTGTGATTGCAATTTTTTGATGCACCATGTTAAGTTTAACGTTCCCTCACAAAAGAATCTATGTTGATTATTTTAAATCCCAGGGAAGTTGCTGTATTGTTTTAATGTTTAAATTTGCGTCAGTAACTAATAGAAGTAAAATAAAACACTTGGGTTGAAATTGTTTTGCCTGTGAAATATTGTTTCACAGAAGATATTAGAATAAATGGAAGTATATTACTAGTAATATCTTAAACCTTGTCTGATCATTGAGAGAAAGGGAGCTCATCTATTAGCTGCAGGAGTCTTTATAGATAGATGATGCTTCGATAGTTTTCTTTTTTTCTTGACTGTATTCTACGTAAGGTACCGTAAGATATATATAAACCTTTCCAGACTTAGAGGTCCTCTCAGCAAATTGTATTGCTATATGGGGTTGTGTTAGAAATGGTGCAAATGGACACATGATATAAACAACTAGAAAAAAAAAATCTGATAAATCAACTTCCAGGGCTGAACACAAATAAATTTTACAGCAGTAAATTAAATTTATTGCTTTGGTGACCAGTAAAACTTGTTTTTCTGCTTCTTGAAACTGAGTCAGAAGCAGTCTTTATTTTTAGAGGAATCTCTTCTATAACAGAAATCATAGAAAGAAATAGAAATTAGATCTTCAAAGCATGTCAGCAGTTAGTGTGTTCTCTTACCCCAAAGTATCATTTATATATGTCTTCCCTGATGAATACTTAAGATCTGTCTGAGCACAGAACTCCAGCGTCCCTAGACAGTTCTAGTGTTCTGCTGCTCATACTTCTAGAAACCAATTTTTGAAAATGAAATCTTGTTGACTTATCTCTGCTTTACAGTCTTCTTAAAAATGATATTGCAGTTTATTTTTCCATGTGAGGATCAACTTTATAAAGCTGATCTAGGATCCAAATTTTATAAAAAATCTTGAAAATGTCTGGTCTGATGTATTTGAAGAATGTCGTGTTGGCTGAACAATGCTTCTTGTTCCAGCTCATTCCTATGAATTTTAGTTCTTTCAGTCTTGGTTTATAGTGTTTTCACTCTGCTAGTGAAAAGAGTACAGACTAAAATTATGTCAATCCATAAAACCTAAAATACAGACTGTTCCTGTTCAATGTTCAACCCAAGTGAAATATTTTAAAAATATTAATGCAGAGAGTCTAGAAAAAATTGTTTTCTTTCAAATAAACACTTGTTTGTATTCATAGTGTTGGAGGCAGAAAAGTTGTTGGCTCTGCATGGCATTTCATCTTCTACATTAGCCATGAGAGCAATCCTTACTGGTAGGGCTTCAGACGGAGTAATGTCGGTGGATTTAAGCAATAAGGATTATTATGAATCAGGGCCCTAGAAAACACACTGTCTATTAGATTGCTGTTCTTGTTCTAGAGGATGAGATCCTTTAAAAGTCTTAACATTCTTGGATAAGAATCTGTTTTTCAAAGGGAAAAGGGGTCAAATTCAGTTTGGATAAAATAGTAGAAAAAAAGCTTTTTTTTTTTTCCCTTGGATTCTTCTTTTCCATCAACAGAGAAGTAGACAGGTATCTATTGTGTTCTTTGTAGTAAGAATTTCCATAAATTGATTTTGCAATTGTTTTATTAGTAAAGCTTCAGAAAACTATGTGCCACTGACATCTATTTTTGTAGGTTATCTACTTGTCACAGACATGTTCAGTCCTTGATCTTAAAATATTTATTTTATTAGGTGTCCTGGATTATATCTAAATTAAATAGGTTTGTACTGGTTTTTGAAATAAGTATTTTTAAAAATTATTAGCTAACTATATTATAGCACTTTATTTCTGTAATTAGCTCTTGTTTTAGCCTCTAAAAAGAGTCTGAACTAAAATCCTCTTCCTGCTTTTTGTAAAAGAGAATGACTAATTTATGCTAAATTAGAGGTTTTCAGAAACTGTGATTTCTATAGTAATTTTATTTTCATTAATAAATAAATTATTAGGAAGCAAATTCACAGGGGAGGAAAAGAATCTGTGGGTATATGAAAAGCAAAGATAATTGCCTGGATTTAATGAGTGAAAACAATGGCATGTTTTGTGCAGTAGTTGTAACTTGTTTTATCAAATCATATGGTATCTAAATGAAAGTCTTTTATTGAATACTATGCCAAAACAAACGAAGTTGAAGACTATGTCTATTCCCCTTCAGATTTATTTCATCCGATACTGAGATAACAAATTTTTGAAATAAGGCCAGAAAGACAGTAAAGATAATCAAATCATCAGACCTGAAATATCTACATTCCTCTATTTGACAGAAACTCTCATTTTAATGGTTAAGTAATTTTAATGTCTTTTAATGTTTCATTCACACTATGTCTTTGATTGAGATGTACCTCCACTATTAAATGCTTTGGCAGTGTTCTGCTTAAATGATGGCTTGGATAGCCATAAAGATAAAAACACAGGAAGAGCTAAGTCTTATTTCTACTTAACCACTCTTCAGTAGTTGCTTCCTTAAATATTCAATCCAGCAATTCGTTTTGGTTAATGCTCAAATTATTGCAATCAGATGGCTTTGCAGGTTAGGAAGTACTAGGTAGTTTTGATATTCAGCCAGTTAATTCTTTCTCAGTTAGATAACAAGTCAAAAACCTTATTAATGTAGTAGTAAAAAACCAATTTACATGATGCTATATTACTCTCTGAAAATTCCACAAGCATATATAATGATGCTAGAAACATTGTAGGTAAAATATAAGATTGTTTTTTATATCATACCAAGAAAGACACTGCTATCCTCTTCAAAAATATAATAAAGGCAGATGTGTTTTGAGACACAGAAAGATTAATTTTCTATCATTTTGCACTGTTGAATCTGGATGGATTTCTAAGAGAGTTTGCTTTTTCAAAGGACAAAAAAAGCCCTAGAATGTTCAAAGTACAGTTTCTATTAACTGATAAATATAAGGCTTAGATTTGAAATTTTAACTTCAGAAACTGGATCTAAATTTAGCTGCCTTGGAATAGCAAGTTAAACTGCCTCCAAGTAAAAAAACTGAGCTACTATGTTACTGGATTAAAAGTGTTTGGGTTCACAGGAGATTCTTTCAGGAATTCAAGAAGTATGTAATGTGAAATCTTTGTAGCAATTACAGCTGGGTGGTTTTTAACAGACTGAAATTGAACTGGAGCTTGTAAAGATAAAGATTTATATCTTCTGCATCTGAGAGCTACCATCCCTTCTGTGTGAATGAAGCTGTTATTCAGGCTAAGAACGCTGTTTGAATGACGTTATTATTTTTATCAGGATACTCTCAACATCAATCACTGATGTTCTTCTACCTAGTACTGAAATGTGTTAGCAGCTTGCACTTGAGCAGATGCTGAAAATTACCTTCCTTTCTTTTATATCCAAACAGTAGTTTGGAAACCATGATACTGTATAGTCTAAATTTGATGTTGGGGAGAGCTAAATCATCTCTGCACATTGAAACTGTGTAGCAAATGATCAAAATAATTGTAAAGAGAACAGTAAAATCTCTAGCCAGTGTTAAATTTTTCAATTTATTTGATTTGCTTCTGACCTTAACCTTTTCAAATTACTGCTTTTTGGAAGGGACAGGAATCTGTTCAATAAAGTGAAAATTTCATGAGTTTTCTGAGGAATTTCTTTCACTCTTCTGCAGGAATATGTGATATCTTATTCATTATTGGGGAGCAGCTAAACGTTGTTTTACAAAGAATTTACTACAGACTCACCATTAGCAAATAGAAGAGGTGATGTTTTGGTGGGCATACATCCCTGCTTGTGTTGTCACTAGTTACCAAGAAAAGAATTTTGAGAAACTTTTGAAGCATAATATGAAGCAAAAAACCTGTCTCTTCAGCCTGCTCCTAAAAATCACCATGAATATTCTGGCTCTTGGGGCAGTTGATAATTAAGCCAGAAACCCAAATTACTCAGCTGCAGGGAAACTTTATCAACATTTATCTCTAAAGCTTCATTGTAAATTAATTTTTCTTTTCTCTCCTCACAACCGAGACAGTCTGGGAACCTGATCTTAGGCCAGTTAAAAAGTTTAGATGTCATGAGTGTAGTAATTATTGCCAAATTCACATCAATTAAAATATAATTTATTTAGGAACTGCATTTTTAAACTCCATATCTCTCTCACACACACCCATACAAACGTTTTTCATTGTATTTGGACTAGATGAGATGTCACTTGTAAACATTTCAGCACAGTTTATATGAAACATTTGTCTATACCCTTGAAAGAGTATTTGAATATTCAACAAGTCTCTGGTTGATAAAGCATTTTAAATCACTGACACATTTTCCTACTTCCAAAGTTTACACAGTGTTGTTTCAGTCTTTATCTCTAGAGAATCAAACAATAATGAATTTTAAAATCTTTTAAAACCATTTTTAGAGTTTGAAAGGAAACATGAAGAGAAGGCTAATTAGCATTGAGAACTGTAAATCATGAAACACTTTATTTGTTTGGGTAGGCAAGGAGAGTTACGTGATAGGGTGGAGGCAGGATATCCCAATCATCATAATTTTTTCCTCTATAATCATGAACCCTAATCAGCATTTTGTGTGCACTTTTTTTTCCCTTGTGTAACTAACCACCTAAGCTGTTAGTATACTCTTTACGTAGTCTAAAATCCTATAGTGTGTCTGTATTGTAAAGCCCTAGCTAGATTGAAGAGGAGTATCTGAATTCATGTACACAGACATTTTTCTTAAATGCAGTCATTTGAATAATGATGAAATGAAAAAGGCTTTCTCTGTTGTTTTTTTTTCCAACTCTTTATCTAGTTAGTTCTAACTGCATACAAGAAATCTGGAAGTCTTGGCTATCTGCTCCAAAACATGCATTATAGCTGTGCTACTCTTTTTGTGATCTCAGTTCAAATGGACTTCCAGCCTACTTGATGGGAGTCACTAATGCTTGTGATATTAAACCTTTATTTATAGGATAGAGGGTCAAGCATTCCTCCTTGGTTTCTATGGTCACAGATGAGTAAGCTGGCTGAAATTACCTGGAGCTTCCTCTCAATTGTGAAGTGCAGTGCACAGAATGGCAAAAGTGCTCAGAAATCACTGTGGAGTTTAGGATCTCACCACTCCCCAGATCAGCACAGAGATACAGAATCTGTGTCTGTTTCCTGGACACTGTGTAGTTGGCAGTGCCTCAGCCACAAAGAAGCCTTGTTCCAATAGAGAGCAATGCCTGCCTGCATGAATAATTATTTGTGACTCCAGGTATCCTTTTCACAGAGATTAGTAATACCTGAGGCATTGTGCTGTACTGTATTGGCATTGTCCTCTGCTGCCCAGCTGCAGCCAGCACCTGCATTTAGGAGAGGGCAATGTAAATTGTGAATGGACCAGAGCAGAGTAGAGAATTGGTCATAAGCTGAGATGGAGATGACTGACCCTGAATGCAGGAGCCCCAAAACCAATAACTGTGGGGTTAAAGTTTTCAAGTGGAAAAATATAAATCTATGTTAATAGCAGAATGAATTAACAGAAATTTAACAATTTATTTTCTGATCCTAGTGGCCTTTCAAAATAAGAAGATAAATTAGCTGACCTAGTTAGCTAATTAAGTTAGCTAAACTTAAGAAATGTCTGAGTAGCCCTGAAAAGATGCATGGAGATAATTGTTAATATGCTGCATTCTTAAAACATAGAATTTTTCTTTCCAAAAGCAGTGAACCAGTGAGTGAATATTGGTCAGACACAGCTTTTAAGGCAAACTTTCGAAGAAAACTTAAATATTTTGTGCAAATTTTTCATATGTGCCTGAGAGACACTTGTCACCTACAACAGCAATCAAACACTACTTCCCTGGTAGCTTAGGTATCTGTTTAGATATCTACATTTTATTTTTTTTTTTCAGCTCAATACTGGTATCCTTACCAGTGCTTAAGAGTAATATTATGAAACTGAATGTAACTGAACTTGCCAAAGGACTTGGACTGAGAGTTATTTTTTTGGAGATGTTTTGTCTCAATCCGTTCACATTGGTGTTTCCTCTCATTCTCCTTTGAAAATTGCAGTCTTTTTCTTTATGTAATATATTGGAATTTTTTTCCTCTTTTATTTTTTAATTACTTTTTTTATGTTGTCCCTTACCCAACCTCGTCTATAGCAATAGACTTGCTGAAGTTCTGAGTAAACTGGAAATTACTAAAGAATTATTTTGTAGAATTGCGCTCAGCTTTAGTAACTGTCATGCCACCAGCAGCACACAGTGGTGGCTGTTGAAGGAGAGACAGGTCGAGTTCATCAGTCTGTTCTAGAAAGCTTCCAGCAGCAATTTGAGTAATTTTGTGGCTTATATTTGTAATAGAGAAACCTGATTTTATTTGAGAACACCACTGGTACTTCTCAGTTGGCAGAGCTGATTATTGTGTGTTTGTCCTGTGGCTTTCTATAGAAGAGAGACTTTCTTGTTCAGTCACTTCTTTTAGTAAAGAAGCAGGAAAAATATAGGTTGGCAGAAGTATAAATTTCATGTTTCATGCATCCTTCCAGATGTTTTCATTTGAAAATATTTTTAACTTTGATTTTTTTTCTCAAACATTTTTATATAAGTTAAAGTTTTTTAAAATAATCTTTGAGATAAAAACTATTGATTTTCACAAAAGTGTTAGATTTGTACAAAAAAAAGATACCCTCACACAAAAATCCCACCCCTAGTGCTTTTATATAAGACACATATATTTTTGTCTTTCTGCACATATATTTATATCTTTTTGCTTTACAACCAGCTGCAAATTGGCATTTATCAAGGCTGAATTTATTACATAAAATATGAAAGCAATAAGCTTCTATAAAATTTCAGTATAAATCAGGTTTATTTTTTAAGTAATCATTTAATCAAACCCATCTGCATCTTCTGATCAGGCAGAGACAAATAGATGAAAGCTAAAACTTGAATGTAATCAAATATGAATGTACAGAAAAATCAAACGCTCAAAAAGAGTCCATCCATGCTTGCAAGGCTATGTCAGATTACAATGAAACTCAGTCTTCTACATTTTTCTAGAGAAAATAAATATTTAGTCAGTTACAGCTCCAAAATGGCATGTAATTTGTTGTTTTTCTAGGTCAACAAAGAGCAGTAGAACAATATTGGATATAAATGAAAATAAAATAAAAGCCTACCAATAAAACATTTATGAAATTACAGATCACAAGGAAAGCAACGAATTTTGGGGATGAAAAATCTGGAAATTGCATAGAACAGAAATACCTATATGTAGTGTTGCCTAAATGTTGATTTAGACTTCACTTGTTTGTTCAACAGTAATTAAGTTGTGAGTTCAGATTGGTGCATTATAGTCTTCCTAACTTAATTTAGCTCTAAAGAAGTCGGCCTTTTTATTAATTAGTGGACCCTTATCAATGCTTTCTCTCTACCTTGTTTGTGTGCCCTTTCAGAAATTGCTCTACTATACATACACTTCTATAAAATATCGTTTATGTGCAACGTGTCATATTTTGTACTTAGGCTCACATGTATATTTATATGGTGTTAAAACTGACAATTTTCTACATTTTCTGTTAGTATTTTTTTATCTTGTAGGTTTTCATAGAAAATATAGCAGTTTTCTCTCAAATTTGCCCTAAACCAGGACACCAAGAACAAGATGTTAACTACAGTAACTAATTTCTAATTTCAGCTCAGATTCTGAGCTGGTCTCCTCTATTTCATTAGGGTCTTTCACTGTAAGACCTTCAATATACTGAAGTAGTTGATAAAGTTTGATTTCTCTAGTTACTTTGGTTTTAAAAGTGTAAAAGCAAAACAAATGTGCTGTTAAAATAATCAAAATTCATTGAGTTAATGTACTTAGGTAAGTACATGTATACAATAAATGCATGTATAGTACATATTACTCTATGTAATTTAACATATGTGTTAATTTTTCTTCATGTGTATTCTGTATATTCTACAATATTTTTTAACCCATCTCAAATTTACATAAATTCTATGCTGTTCTAGTACCTGTGACTTTTTATCTAGAATAATTCTTAGTCATGTTTTTCACATTTGGAGGGGTTTCTTTTTTTTTTTTTTTTTCCTTCTGTACACTATTATTTTCATCAAAAATGTACCCATACCAAAAAACTGTTGCTGTAGAATATGTTGGTATCATTGGAAATCATTGACTACGCTTGACTGGCTTATGATCTTGAAGTACATAGAAGTCCAACTCACCTGCCAAGTGTTCTCTGATTAATATGTATGCAGATAACTAAATGCCCTTCATCATGTGTTTTCATAAGCGATTTATTGAACAGTTCATATTTTTCCTGACAATTTTTTGTTGACTTTTTCCCACTGGGCAATATTGGAGCAGCTACTTGAATTCACTTGTCACTGAGGTAAGACAAGCTAATCTGGTGACATGATGGCTCCTGAAACAGTGAGAAAGTAAGAGTTTTGTGGGATTTGGAGTTGGTTGGTTGATTGGTTTTGGATGGGTTTTTTGGTTTTTATTTGTCTTTGGTTGTGCATTTAGTGTGCTGTTGTGGGGGTTGGGGTCAGGGGAGGGCCCTGATTGGGTTTTTTAAATCTGTGTTTCTGAACGAGACAGTTCCAGAGAACACTGCACTGGTTAACTGATGCTATTAAGCATAATTCCATGGAAAACTAGGACTTAGTACCTAGGTTGGCTGAGATCTCCTTTCATTTCCTTTGTATCCCTCTAGACCTCTGCCCTCAGGAACTGAGCTGTGGATTTTACTTTTAAGAGTAGGAGGAAATGAGACATCATATTCTCTTGTCCTCAGTGGCTGAAGGGAGTTCACCTGCAAATTGTTTGGTCTAGAATTTCAAGTCCTGTTGCAAGACATTTTGAAGTAGAGAAAGAACACTATATAGTGAGTGTCTTCCTCCCATTGCTTCCTGAGAGCCTTCATTAGGAGCCTCGTAAAATCCTGTGTTTTATCAGATTTAATTTATCTGCATTAAGGAAGACCCCATCACGTTTGCCCATTGTCTGCTTGCTCATACATTAACCCACGGCTGTCAAACAAGCAATAGGTGGAGGTCCAGTGGGCTGGCACTTCCTGCTCCCTTCCAGATGTACTGATAAAGGACTCTTTGCATGGATGTCTCTCAGGGTTTGAGGAGCTGCCAGGCTAAAGATGAAGGGCTGGTTTTCCTCCTCACATGTCTCAAACACATGTACACACATATCTCCATATCAACAGCGTCAAAGCAAAGCTTCCAAATGTGAGCTTGTTTTGATGCACGTTTTCAGTCAGCATTTCTTCTTTCTTGGGTCTGAATAAAAAGTAGTACTTATGTCCTCTTTTTATTTCTATGAAACCTCTAATCAGAGGCAAGAAATGCAGTTCTGATTGACAAAAGCAATGCTTGCTCTTTTTATGCATATCCTCATGGCTGAGCAAGAAAAGTAAATTGAGCGCCACTTATTCTATTCAAGTAATGTTCTCTCTCTCATAATAACATTATCATAATTACAAAGCATTACAATACTGAAATATTTTGTGATGTTTCAGAAAATTTTTCAACAGAGATGATAAAAAAATAATATTTAATGGACAAAACCTGCTATTAATTACAGAAATTATAGAATATTCTGAGGTACAAGGGACCCAGGAGGATTATTGAATCCAGCTCTGAAGTGAATGGCCCTTATGGGGCTCAAGCCTGCAGAAAGGCATCTGAATGATAATAGGAAAAAAATTATGAGTTTTTATATATTGACATGATTCAAATACTCAATTTAAAAGCTTCAGATTCAGGAAATATATGAATTTTTACATTGAAATTGAATATACTTAATATATCTGTCTAATTAGCTTGCACTGTAATAGAAGATAATTTTAGAGTAATCTTGGCTCTGGAATACTGTATTGGAACTTGGCAGCTCTTTCTAGCTATTGTAGCATTTGAATTGTGCTGCTGAATCCCCATTAGGGTGTTAACCAACTTTATCCATAAATAAATTGAGAAATTATAGGTAATGATAAATGCACACTGCTGGCTCTATATATCTGCAAAATGTCTATGGAGTTTGAAAGTCTATTGTCAAATTCTTTTTCTGGGAATTAGAGGGTGGGGTGTTCAGTGCTTCAAAAATAAATAAATAAGAAAGGAAATGGGCGTGCTGTTCCTCTGTCAATTGCAAGGCCAGGTTGGTAAATTGGGACCTTTTTTCACTTGGATGTTTGCAATGGATTGACTAGATGTTGGACATTTATGGGGAAATGCTAAATATGCCTGACTGAAATTTTCCACCTAAGGTCTTATCAAGCAGGGATTACTGTGCATTCTACTTAAAAAGATATGTATCAGTGGTAATAACACTTGGACAGTCTCTCATTGAGTTCTGCATTTAACTGTAGAAAGAAGTGAACTTCTGTTAACCTTTTCACAGCACACCCAAGAGCAGATATTTACACTTAGGGAAAGTACAAAGTGATGCTTTCCATTACTGATGCTTATTACAATACTGAGGACATTCTGTCCTATTCCAGCCTGGAATGTCAATGTTGTTGATATTTCCATGTGGAATGGAGAGATTCTGTTTGGCTTGTTTGGGAGTCTGGTGCTGAAGCTCATTTGAAGAAGAGATAAAGTAACGATGGCTCAGTAGATAAAAAAGCAAGGCTGACAGGGAGACGCTGTGTGGTCAGGCACACATCAGAAGTAGGGGTATAGTCTAAGCTAAAAATCAAGAAAAATTGTCATTAAAAATGATTCAATGGGTCATAGAACTATATATCCATTTAAAAATCTTTAATGAAAAACTTTTTCAAAGACTGGCTTGGTTTTTCCATCATGTTACTTCCTTCTGAGTTGCAGAGAAAAGCATTCTTTTTGTTACAGCTGAAATATCAGATGCACTTAGGAATGCAAATCTGAGCTTGCATAATAGCAAGCTTGAATTCAAGCAAGAAATTGAACTTTGTGAAAAAAATCCATTGATTTTGTGGGATTAGAATTAATGAAAAGTGATCTGCAAGACTTTCAGAAGTATTCTTCCTACATTTTCAGTGGTAGGAGTATGAATCAAAGATGTCTTTCCACTTTTTTTAGTATTTGGATAATTTTTAAAAATGACAATCTATCTGAGTCTGACAGATAAGTATGTAGGTATCCTCTGAAATGAATTCTGTGGTAGTTTATCAGGGTAGAAGGAAACAGCAAAAAAATTCCTTGATTGTTGAATGTTCTAGATCCTCTTTGTAAAAATGGGTGTCTCCAAATATTAATCAGCTTTCATTACTTATGTGGAAGTTGAAAAATAAAGAAAAAGAGCTGGGCCCATTCTTTCCACCAAGTAGAGATATTTTCTTGAGGGGTAAATTAAACAGTAAATGTCCTTAAATAAGTCCAAGAAGTTACTGGTAAATATCAGATGTTGCTTAACGACTAGACCTTATTTAATGGTAAAAAGTAGTTAAATATTTATAACAGAATTAAATCTATTTAAATTTGCAATGTAATTTAATTTGTAGTGGTCATTTTCCTGTCTTCTTATGGCATCTGATAGAAGAGCTATACTCTCTAGCATGTAGAACTATCTAAAAAGGGTTGCTCTAACATTTTACTGAGAAAATTTTAAGTAAATTATGTGACTGTTTAAAGAAGGAGAGCAAAAGACAAAATGCATATGTTTCTTTTCATTTATTCTTGGATTAAAACAGTAGTTTTTCTTTCATTTTGAAATGTCCATTTCCAATTTAGGCATCAATTAACTCTAAAAGTAAGGGAAGAAAAGGGAAAAAGAAGTTATAACAAAAGCTGCATTGAAATGTTACACCTTGAATTAAGCTTAGATTAGAATAAATTTCTCCTCCTTGCTCCTCTCCTCTCAGTCAGCATTTTTAGAGCTGGAAAGTGTTTTCCTGCTTATGTCAATCTTAGTAGCCAGAAACAGCTCTCACTGCAATTTTTGCAGTTCTGGTACAGAAGGAAAGACTATAATGTAGTTCCACTCATTCTTCTTTGAGACATTGCAGAAAATGATTTATAGGCAGTTACTTTTTGCCTTTCAAAAGCCTTAACCTCTGAAATACTCAGAATAACAGGCATCATTTGTTCCTTAGAGTTTTTTAGTTTATTTTTTTCCACTTTTAAAAATATTTTCAATTGTTACAGCAGATCTATGGGTGGATGTGGGCTGATACTACTGTAGGTTGTCATTTGTATTTCTAAAGTTTGATTTGTTTTATTTCTTCTTCAGCTGGAACTGTTGCTTTCCATTACATTTGGCTGATTACATGCTGCGTACAAAAGCCATCTGACTTAGCTGCAACTCAGATGAGTTTGGCAAGGCAGAATCTTTTGAGCAAATGGCAAAATCTGCAGCTTCTCCCTCAGCTGTGAGTCTTCCTGCAAGCTGGTCAAAATATCTTACAGTAGTTTAACATTTTTCACTGTCATATTTCCTTCTTACTCGAAATACACATTTTCTTTAAGTCCTCTGAGGATTTTTGACTCCTGTTAATAAGTGGCTTAAAGAGAGATGCCTTAGGTCAGTTCTCTGAAAACTTTTGGTGGGCAAAAAACAACTAGAAAAGGACTGAACTTGATATATTTATTCTAAAGAATAAATCATTTGGTAAATAGCATCCTTTAGGGAATTTACTCAAGGTCTTGGGAATAAAGCTATGTTCCTCGTATTTACGAGCTTAGCGTTTCATAAGAACCCCCTCAGTTTTGATTCATTATTGTATTGCTATTTTAATATTTTGGTCTGGGTTTTTTTGCTGCTTCTTGATTTCATTTTTAGTCAACTTGATTTGAGTGTTCTTGTAATCCTTGATTGCAATAGTACTTTAGAATTTTTAAAATTTTCTTGTTTTCTGTCATATGCTTAGAGAAACTTTTCACAGCAGTTCACAGATCCAGAAAGTCGAATACACCTCCCACTGATACATTTTCAGGCTTTATTTACAAATCAATGCTTAGCTTCTTTTACACAATAGTGACCACAATGTCACTGAAAACATATTTCAGCAGGTACTTAGCACATCTTCACAGATGATCCATCTTTCAGCAATGTAGCTGCACAGTTTAAAAAAAGAGGGTTT
This sequence comes from Zonotrichia leucophrys gambelii, assembly GCF_028769735.1. Lineage (NCBI taxonomy): Eukaryota > Metazoa > Chordata > Aves > Passeriformes > Passerellidae > Zonotrichia > Zonotrichia leucophrys. The sequence goes on along the minus strand of NC_088173.1, from coordinate 16,684,183 downwards.
AAGGTTAAAAATAGATTGCATTGTAAAGACAATTACATCTTCAGTTGCCAGCATATGTTTATACTGGGTGGGCTATTGGCAATGAACTCTTTTATTAAGTGTGTTTTTCCTGTAAGTTCCCTGTAGCTTGTTCCATTTTAGTTGACACTATACCTCAGCTGTCTCTAAGGCAACCAGACTGGTTTTTGTCTTCTAAGAGAGGAAATCATAAGACACACATATGGATACACTAGAAAAAGAGACATCTGTAAGGAATTTAAATACTACCCACAGAATTTTCATTCCTGTACTACTGCCTGATTCTCTTTATTTATTTGTGGGGTCCATTCTTGTAGATCTGACCTGGATGAACAGATTAGTCATAAGAGTGAAGACTTTATCAAATGATTCAACAGAAAGGTATGCAAGGGATGGAAGGTGAAATGGAGCAGGAATTTTATATACCCTATATACCCTCTCGGAATTTGACTGAAACCACTATGAGGTCAAATCAAGACAGAACAAGTACTAACTAGAGAAAATGTCTTGTTAAACCAGAAAAAAATCTCAAACTTCAAAGGCATCAGCAAAAATCTGGTGTTAAGATGGAAAAGGTGTTAGGTGAACAAGTGGTGTGTTGTAATTTTAAGGCCTCTTTTAGCAATGGTCAATTTATTATGAGTAAATGATTGTATGACATGATTTAATTTAGAATTTCATGTTTTGCTTGTAGTTTTACTTAGCTGACTTTGCTTTATCACATGTGTGCAAAGCAAGGGCAATTATAGTAGGCATTTACATCAGGGAGCTTCCCCAGCATTTTCTGCTACTAGAGAAAATGAGGAGGAAGAACTTCAAGTTTTTACCTATGCTAGTGTTTGGATTTTTTATTTTATTCATGTTATCTTCATAGAAAAACTATTTTCTGAGTTGTTGGGTACTGGTAAATTGGAGGATGGTAAATTTACAGACTAGGTGAAGTTGTCTTGATGCAACCTTCCTGCAGAAATCTGTGCCATCAGGAAAATGTATTAATAAACTTCTCTATTAAACAACTCTAAGAATTTCACATACTGCATTTCCTATGGTAAATGACAAAACTATGTTAATAGTTATAGCAATTATTAGGAAAATCATCAAAATAATGACTGGACAAACAAAGCAGTTTTTGGCAGTGAATGCTGCTGCAGTGTAGTATTTATATTTCAGTGCAATTCAGTCAATCCTCTTTCTGTTGGAGAAGGTTGCATTCCTGACTCTCATCTGTGAAGATCTGAAAAATAGTTTAAGAGAAGTTAAGTTTTTAATTCAAATATCTTCAATACTATACAAAGAAAAATGGTCTCTCCTGAAACTTTATTTATTTCCCTAGAAAACTTTAGATGAAATTCAAAGACTAGGCACATCTTCTGGTGGAAAAAGGCTCACAGAAAGGGGTTTTTAAATTACATTTCATGGTTAATTTATCTTTAATGAATACAATTGAAAAAAATTGGGGCCTTAGCTGTTCTTAAAATATGTCACTATACTACACTACTATTGAATATTGCCAAGTTTCTGAACTGTCATGTGGTCTTTGTACTCTTGGCTTCATGGAAAAAAAAATTGATTTCATGCCATAGGATGACATATAAATAGGAAGGTCTGTTTCCTTGGAGGATATAATTTTCTTTTAACTTGAGAGAATATTTTATCATCACAAATAATTCTAAATGTTATCTCACACTTCACGTCTGTTTCTTTGTTTTTGTCTTCTGTCTTTTTTGATGAATATGTTCTCCAGGGGTATTGTCTGCATGCATCTCCTTTCTGCAAGATAAAAATTATGGCTAGATTTGATTTTGATTGTACAACTGTTTTCAGTCTTTATTCAATTTCCTTTGATTGCTTTTCTTTCTTTGCCATGAGTCAAATATTAGTGTAACTCAAAAAAAAAAAAAAGTTCTAGTATATGATTAAACTATGGTCTTTTATATAATTGCATAGTCTCCAGACATGTTAATTTAAGTAATTATTTCCAAATGGGTATAACTGTATTTTTTATTGCTCCATTCTTCCTACGCCTCAACAAGTCCTACTTCATGTATTCAGTGAAATATATTTTCTTATTATTTATGAATTATTGCCTATCAGCTTCTGAACAGCTGGCCTTCTTCACCTACTTAGTACTTCAGAAAATTCTTTTTCTCCAAATCCTAATTTGAAGTAAAATTTGGTTACCTATGCAGATAAAATAAAAATTATATCTTAAAATATTTAAAATAATTTCTATCTTCTAAGCCATTTTTCCTAAACATCACTATTTTTGAAATATTGAGGTTCTGAATCCTTTTATTTGTCACATTTAAACATACAGAAGATTTTCACTCCATTTCCCACTTGGTGCTGTTGGGATGTGTTTTTTCCTGTTTTCCTTTCCTAAGCCACACTAAAAATGCATAAGGTAAAAGTTATGGTTAAGATATTTTGCACCCAAGTCACTGATGTGATCAGGCATATATTCAAGATAAAACAATTGGAATTTCTGCTGCAAGAATGGTACTATTAGTAAAGACAGTTGGTTTGGGATAAAACTGACCAAACATTTACAACCATAATACAAATATCATAATCAGAATTAGTCACCTGGGTTCATTTATAGGCAGAATAGAGAAATAGACATTCTATGGCACAGCTAATCTCATTCTACAATGGATTGAACAAACCACATACTTTCAGTGCTCTCCACTGTCTGCGAAGGACACAGAGGCAGCCCAGGTAAAGCCAAGCTGTCATGGGAGACATCTCCAGCCAGCTCCCCTACACACAGTGTGGAATTGAAGCCAGATGTGAGGACACACTACTCTTCATATACAACACATGCTTCTATTTTGTTGCTAAGAATAAAATTTAATTAGATTTTGTTTTTTTTTATTTTATTATATCTCTTTGACCTGCTGGATTTCTTGCCCAATAAAAAACCTCAAGAGTAACTTTTTATGAACTTCTTAGAATCCTTTCTTGAATTTGAGTTACAAGTACTATTATAATTCTTATTCTGTGTTCCTGCTAGGTTATGAAGTTCAGGATCATTCTGACTTGCCAGTATAAATTTTGGAAATGTATAAAAAGTTATGCATGAAAGCATCTAACTGTGTGGTGGAATAGTGTTGCTCCAGAAATTTATGATCAGTGATGAAAAATAAGTAATTTAGGTAAAGCTGATTATGATGAATGCCATTACAGTCAGGTTTGCAATTTCCCCCTTATATATTTGGGCTGTCTTTGGTCTTTATTTATTTAAGATTAATAAATGACATATGTTTATTCTTGAGAAAGTTGAAGATCTTCACGTTTGTGATGAAGTAAATTCCATTGAACAGAGGTGACTGCATTTCTCATTCCTTCATAAGCCATTCTTGGGAGCAATTTATGGAGGCATTGAGGATGTGTGCACCAGGGACACAGTGAACAAAAACAAGATCTCAGAGCTTCCCATGGGAAATGTCTTTCTTGTTAGGTCACACAATGAGGCTGTCACTTGTGTATTAAATACTTGAATCTTTTCAGCACAGATATGCATTTACCAGAGAGGGGAAGGAGACTGGTCCCTTTATAGCCCACTCACAGCTTATCAGTTATGGGGACATGTTGTTTCCTGGAAAGGTGCTCTTATCAGAAGATGATTGCACAGAGGTAGGTAGTTCCTACCATTTGCAAATGGTTTTGTCCTTCTTCAAGGCAAACCCTCTAATCTAGAAACCTGACTGGCTTTGTCTTCAGCTTTGGGTTTGAACAATGTACAGAAGCAGCAAAGTTTTATGTAATGCCTCTTTCTTCTTCGTCTTTTTTTTTGAGCAGCAGCCAGTTGTGTTTAGCCATAAATTCAATGTATGAGAGCGTAGTGCAATGTCTTGTGCAGGCATATGCCTGCTCCCTTTTAGCAATGGCATAGATTAGTCTAGGCCACTTCAAATTTGCACTTGTGTATTAGGTTTTAATGGATCTTTTCAACTTCCAATTTTTGAAATAGATTTAAATAGTACATAAACAATGTATGTACACAAACATAACATATGTTATGGAATGCTGGAATGGTCTGCCCGGGGAGGTGGTGGAGTCAGCATCCTTGGATGTGTTTAAAAAAAGACTGGATGTGGCACTTGGTGCCATGGTTAGTTCAGGTGTTAGGGCTGGGTTGGACTCGATGATCTTGAAGGTCTCTTCCAACCTAGTGACTCTGTGTGTGTGCGATTCTGTGTGTGTTTCACAGGTTTTCAGTCTTTTCAGCCTCAGTTCTACTGATCATTCTCATGAAAAGACAAGAACCCCCCACCAACTTCATTTGAAATTTGAAAGTAATCAGGTGGTAAAAGTGAGCTGTGACATCAAAATATGTAAAAATTCAGATGCTTACACTGTCTGTTCTTCCTTTTTAATTCTAGCACTGTTTTTCCATCTTGATAAGTATGTAAATAAATAACCTACCTTCCTTATCTAGACCTTTTACTGTTCTCCCTTGTATATGCACAGCAAACAGAGAAAAAGACTATGAAAGCTAATTTTTCATTATCAAGTATGATTATCAAATTGTGTCCAGGGCTAACTAGGAATATTCTGTTCTGCAGTGTAGGAAAAAACCCCTACAAGTCGTTGTTTGGTGCAGGGTTTATTCCATAGTGTCTCACAATGCTCAGGATCTCTAGAGAGAAGAGGATGTCCTTGCACTTCTTGAGAAGTCTGAAAACCTGGAGAGACCAAGTTTGGGTGTTTATGAGGTACTCAGTCCTACTGCTGGAATATCTCAGTTTCTGCAGACAGGCTCCTCCTTCCATGCCTGAAGAACTCTCTTCATTTCTTAAAAAGAGGGTTAGATCCTTTCATTAGGAAATGAAATAAGTACTTTCTTGGCATCTGGAGTGGGAACTAGTTTAATATTATGTAACACTTCCTCTGGTGCTGTTTTAATAGAGCCAAAATCCATTAAATGAATGAAACTCATACTGCAACTTTATAAAACAAATTGCAGGAATTATGAAAAACAAAATGATAGTCACTTGATTTCAATTCCAAAGGCAAACATAAATCAAAATTAAAAAGTCACCCCAGGAGCATTTCCAGGGCACACTAGGTGGTGCTGTAATTCCAACAGCAATTGCTGAATGTGCTTTATTTCTTCTGCTTTCCTGTAAAGGTATAACTTATTGCTTTTCTTAGAGTTCTGAAAATTTTTAAATTATAAATCTTTGCAGTGTAATTTTAAGATGCTCTAATGGATCTTTATTTGGTAGGAACAACATTGAAACCTCTATTTTTCATATTTTGATTTTTGGTATGGTGAAATAAAGTCCAAAGTCTTTGATCCTTATTTTACTTAGGACTAAGGTTTCAGACATGGGTTTTCCTTCTGTTGGGCATTTTTGGGTAAATCCTGGATGTCATGCTCAAAAAATTCTACTGGAGACTGTTATAATCTGTGCCTGCATTGGTACCACAACTTTACCAATATCCACAGAAGTGAATCACACTGCACAGTGTGGAATGGGTCTGTCAGAGGAAGGGGAACACACTGGCTTTAGATTCCCACTACTATCCGTGTTACAGCTATGTAGCCTTATGACCTCATGTGTAGGACTTGCTATTACTTGAAAAATGCCACTGGTCTTTGTGTTGAGCTGGCAGAAGAGCTTCAGGCTTATCTGGCTCTGCCTGGATCTTGTCTTGATCTTTCTGGAAGTTTGTTTTAGCTTGTCTAGCTACTACAGCAATTGCCTAATGAGAAGATGACCATAAACAGCTCATTCTATCTTTTGCTTAGCTTTGTGCAATTTTGTGGTACAGTGCTTCTTGTTACGTAAAGGGCCCAATAATGGGCAATAATAAAACTGTTCTATACAGAATGAACTAGGATTGACCCTGGAATAAAATGTAGGGTAGAGGGGACAGGGAATGACAGTAAAGCCTTTTAAATTATACTAGAGGCCCTGGTGCTATAAACCACTCTGTGTGGTCAGTCACTGGTCACCACAGAAATGCAGCCTTGGGACTGGTCAAACCCAGTGTCAGGAATTGCAAGGAGAACAGGGGAGAAGTGCCCAATACATTAAAATCTGCTGTGTGCAGGGAATTTGGTTGTACTGTGGAATTGTAAAACAGTGGAACAAGCAATGTGTAGAGCATGTTAGAAAGTGCATCAAAATTGTGCTATAGAGACCTTAGAAGGGAGGAAGAAAACCAACATCACACTTCTCCTTGAGAAGACAAGAAAGCAGTCATCAACTTACAATCTTAATCAAAGAAAGGGTGGAATAACACCAAGAATAAGGTGTTACTAGTAACTGGGTGGATTCAATTTTAACTGCTACTTTGGAAGACTTTTCTATAATAATATTTTTTCTTTGATTATTCTCTTTTTTATTTTTCTCCCTGTAATAAGGAGTCCTGGGCTAATAATAACTCCTTGATTAGACTGTTATGATTTGAGATTTACAAAAGTGAGGTTTTAAGCCATGATTTTTTTTTTTTATCTCATGCAAACTGTGCAAGTTGTAGCTCAACAACCTGATGGGCAGATTAGATTGTGATCTGGAAGCAACATCTCCAGCATTTTGGAAGCACTGTGTTTTACTTCCCCCTCTTGAAGATCATTGCATGAGCCAGGGAAAGAAGGTAAAGAAAATAATTTTCAGTGAAGTATGAGTGATCGAGGCTTCATACCTACTATGTATGTTTACAGACAATTAGGAACTCTTCCACAGCACTTTCCCACTCTTCTGTACTCCAAGTGTGTGTGTTTAAGCAAATATTCATAAAGTACCATTGGCATACATAATGTGATTAATTTCATTGTTAGTAAGAATGGAAATTGAGTTCAACTTTCAAAGCAAAAAAAAAAGTCACTGCAGGGCTGGATGAAATTATTTTGGAAATAATACCCATGCTTCTTCTTGTATGTATGGCTTTAAAAATGATATGCATTCACAGTGGTCCTATTAACATATCAGTAACAGCTGGAAATACTCTCCAGCCTTGATGTGAATTAGGAATCATGTGGGAAGATGTGAGAGCATTCCAGTTCAACATTTAGATTAACAATTTCAGACAGTTTGAACCCATACCCTAGGAACAAATCAAAAGGCATATATAATTTTTAGCTCTACACAAGTCATATATTACTTTACTGTATCAGAGTTTGTTCAGGTTATTTAAATAGAGCCTTTCTCTTGTCAAGTGTCCTGTATTAAACTGTAGTTCCATGTTGACATTCATTAAGAAGGAAAGATTTCATCAGATGTTTCCTATCATATCAGAAGGACTTTGCTTTGGGTAGGCAAATATTGCAGAAATTATCTCAGCTTAATTAAACCTAAAAATAGTGAAGATTTAGGAGAATACCTATTTAAATACTTTGCATGCTGTCAGCACCAATTATTTTTGAGTTTTCTAAATTGTTTAAAACACAAAAATGCCAACTATCTTAGGAAACTCTTTGCTCCTACTTTTGCCTTTGAGTTTTCTGTCCAAAAACTTGTTTTATCTATTGATCTTATTTATTAAGGGGTGTTTCAATTCACCTTTTTAATGGTGCTTTCAGCTTATAAAATATTTAATTTCTGCAGAATATTTTGGCTTTCATGTTTGAAATGCAAAACTATGTGCAGTTAAAATAAATGTCTACTTCCCAAATTGAATTACAAGTGGAGCAATATATCCCATTTTATTGTTTCCCATTCTAATCAGAAAGTAATCATGCAGCAGTATATTTTCTGTTATTTCAAACTTCATGTAAAAAATTTAAAAATTTCCAGTCAATCATGCTCTCTTTTTCTCAAAAAATTTGACTCAGTTGGCTTGCTTAAAATGATTTTGTAAGACTAACAGAAGCCTCAAGACTATTAAGTTCATACAGGTTAATGAAAATTAACCTGAAAATTGGATATGGGTGATACTTCCTGAGTGAAATGCTGTGGTATAAGGTTACTGAGACCCATGAGTAGATTCATCTGTGGGAAAATCCTCAACTCAGTAGACACCTGAACATCTAACCATGACACACCTAAGAATAAGGATCTAACTATGCTGAATTCCACTATTTTTTAAGAGTTTCAGCAATGTGTATTATTTTTTTCATTCTACAGAGTGAAAGAAGATATAAATATATATAAAATTCTCTATTAATGAATCAATAGAAAGCAAATGTTTTTCCCACCATGCTTTTTCCTACCTGCAAAGATGCTTCTGCTTGAAATTAAATCTTTACATCAGCCTCTGAAGCAAAATGTTTACTTCCAATGTATCACAAAAGCCTAACATAATTCTTTTTTGCATCAGCCTAAAATCTGCTTCCTTAAAGTATTGTGGTGCTCCATGAGAGTTGAGATCATGTATCTCTTGCTTTCACTGTCTGTCTGCCAGGTTGCTCCTCTAGGCTATCTGAGCTCTGTGGCTCACAAATTGCATCCAGTAACTATGAAAGTTTATTTTTTTTTATCATATTTTCAGGCTAATTTCAGTAGATGAGGAAAACCAGATAACTTGTAGTAAGTGGAATGAGATGGATTGTTACATCATGAAATATAGCATGCCAAGGTAAGGAAATGCCATTTCCCCATAGGAAGTTGAAACAATGAACACCTATTTTGAGAGGAGAAAGATGCTATCAGCTTATGTAGACAAAAGCTCATCATATCTCATAATTTTATGTTTACACAATAAATATCATTAAAGATAAAACAGTATCTTGTAGATAGTGTTTTTTACTGGTACTCTTCTAACAGCCTAATGAAGCAACATTCAAAAACCTCTAGAGGCACTTTGGAAAAGTTCATATTGCATCCTTCCTTGTTCCATAACTGTTCCTGCAAATTTTTGCCAAAACCTTTTCAGCTTTAGTTTCATATCCTCTATGTTGTTTTCACTCAGTTGACAAAAGGTGAAAGTTCTTTGTCTTGGCTTAAGAAGTAAAATGCATCCTTAGTTATGTTCTTTTTAAATCCAGATGTGACAACCCTGTAGGGTTTTTCTCTAACATTTTGTCTTTAAAGCAAAGGTTGAACACAGACTGTCATAAGCAGTCACTTCAGGTCAAAGGGTCCATCAGACTTCCTTCTCTTTTGTGCATCTCCCTTTGCTATCTGTCATGGTACTAATATTCTGCTAGAAAAAAAACCAATGCCAATACAATAAGATTTGGAAATTCCTAATGTTTAGGGGAGTTTGACCAAATTTATAGAATTCTTTGTGCGAAAGATGATGATATTCAGTCATTGCCAACCTTCAGTAAAAAATACCATGTGTGCTTTAGTTTATTTCCTTAGCATATATCAAGGAAAATCTAAGAGGGCAGGGAAGCAAAACCAGAGAAAAATTAGGTGCAGCCTGTTTTTCACCTCCTCTGTCTGCCTCTGCCTCTTTCCCCAGGATTATATAAGATAAAAACAAAGATGACTTTGTGACTCTAAGACACAAAAGATTTTGAGAATGCCCAGGTAAGGAGAAGTTTACATTTGTTATGTTCTTCTAATGCTGCCTTTAAAGCAAATAAAAACATTAGGATATTATTATTTATAACTCATAACTTAGCATAAACCAAGCAAAACCTTAACCTAAACAATTCAGAGGTCTGGCAATCACTGGCTGTAGGAAACTTAATAAAGACAAGTGCCAGATTCTGCACCAGGGACGGGGCAACCCTGGACGTACAGACAGACTGGGAAATCAGGTGCTAGAGAGCAGGGATGTGCAAAGGGACCTGGGGGCCCTGGTCAGTGGCGAGTTGAACATGAGCCAGCAGTGCCCTGGCAGGAGAGCCAACCCTGTCCCGGGGAGCATCAGGCACAGCATCACAGCTGGGCAAGGGAGGGGATTGTCCTGCTCTGCTCTGCCTCACCTTGAATATTGTGTGCAGTTCTGAGTGCCTCAAAATAACAAAAAATATGTCAAACTTTTAGAGAGCATTCAAAGACAATCTACAAAGACAGTGGAGAGCCTGAGGAGGGGAAGCCATAAAAGGAGCAGCTGAGGTCACTTGGTCTGTTCAGCCTGGAAGAGACTGAGGGGAGACCTCAGTGCAGTCTGCAACTTTCTTGTGAGGAGCAGAGGAGGAGCAGGAACTGATCTCTTGCTCCTGTTGACTAGTGACAGGACCAGAGGGAATGGCCTCAAGCTGTTTAGCTGGGATATAAGACAAAGGTTCTACACTCAGAGGGTGTTTGGGCACTGGAAGAGGCTCCCCAGGGAAGAAGTCACAGCACCAAGCCTGACAGAGTTCAGGGAGCATTTGGACAATGCTCTTGGGTGCACGGTTTGACTCTTGGGGATGTCCTGTTCAGAGCCAGGAGCTGGGCTTCACTGACCTTTGTGGGTCTCTTCCAACTCAACATATTCTGTGATTCTATGGTTCTATAACAAATCAATTGTTAGCTTGAATAGTAGTAATCCAGATATACAAACAATATCATTTCCGTCTGAGAATAGTTTTGAATTAATTCATCTGTTCAGGGATTTTTGTCAAGTTGCCTGGTAACTTCACCTCTTTTCAATTTAGACTTATTAGAAAATAATAGTAAGATTTTAAAAAATCAGACAACTCTGAGAACAAATCTGCCACTTTATAGAAATCTGTCAAATTTAGGGCTGGGAAACTGTGTTCAGAATTCATGCCATAACAAAATTCCTAACATATTTTGCATGCTAATCACAGATATCACGGTGGCCTAAATGCGTTAGTCAGGCTTATCCTGCAGCTTACACTTATTTGAAAGTATTAGTTTCCTCCTTTTAGGTCCATACTTTATTGAAGTTACTTAGAAACTTGCTTTAGTAATGCAGGACTGTAGTAATTTATATATATATATATATATATATATATATATATATATATATATATATATATATTTAAATGTTTTTAAATTTCTTTACCAGTTCTCAAGTTTTGAAAAGCCAGAACCACTTTGAATTCTTAAAAAAGAGAAGAATTTGGGTACTGAAATTCAGCATTGGGCTCAGTTATATGCACCATCAAAAATATTCATCATTACTGCAAGATAACAATGGATACTCAGGCTATGTCATATTTATAACTCTTACATCTGTAGAAACGAAAAATGAACATTCAAAAGCCCTTAGTGTAGAAGTCCTACAATGTCACTTTTCATTGATATCACTGAGATGGCGAATGGGCCATAGGAAATTTATTTCTGCAGAAAACATACAATGTACAGGAAATAGGCAAATATACTCATTCTGTTAACAATTTTCATTTGCCTTTCAACCCAGAAGAGCTTGGAAGTTTTAAAACTTTCACAAGGCAATTCTTAAGAGCAACTTAGATCTGAGTTGTGGTCAATTTGCCAGATCTTCACTGCTGCGACACTTCGAGTGTTTTACAGTAATTTAGTTTATTTTAAGGTGCCATAAAAGACACGGGATGAAAATACTTAAGCTGTTAAACTAAATTTTATTTCTGTGGGAGTGTTGGTTATGCATTCACTTTATAAAGAAAACTAAGAAGGATCACTAAAACTAAGAAGATAATTTATTTGAATAAAGCATGTAATATTGCTTTGAATAAATACAACTTTTAAATATTTCAAATTCTGAAGGTCAGGAAATAACTCACGTGATCAGTTTAATTCCTTCTCAAAATATGTTAATGGCGTGTCAGCATAAAGTAGAAAGAAGCAAACAAGGATGAAATAAACACTTGTATATATGTCTGTTGCACTGGCTTGAAACTTGTTAACTCAAGGTGAACTAAGTATTTTCTGCTTATTCATGAAGATTAGGAATGGACCTTGCATAAATTGGCCATATTTTAGGAGATCTATTGATTTTCTCTTTGATTTATTTCCTAACATCATCACCACAGCAGAAAAGGCTGTGGCCCACTTTTTGAAGAGTTTTCTGGTTTGTGCAATCGAACTGCAATGATAATAGTCACAGGACTATTAGCTGGCCTGAAATGTAACCCTGTTAAACATCAACCAAAGCCTTCCACAGAAGGCTGCTGTGTTCTGCTGGTGCGTGACTTCGCTGTTTACAGAAAACTGACTGGCTGTTTCTGGCTGTTTACAAAGCGGCTCTGAAGGTTTACTTAGCAGCGGTCTGCTTTCAACAAAGCTGTGTGCACGATTTCCGACTGCTTTTCATTTTTTTTTCCCCCTCATCTTTTTGGACTTCCATGAAAAGAGGGAGCAGTTTAAATTTATTTAGGACTCTGTTCCACTTGGTCTTCGAGCTTATTTTGGAAGAAAGCATGTGCCTTTTTAGAGGAATTATCTTCTGGGCATTTTTGAAGGCTTTAGATTTGTTGTCACCTACCTCAATTTTAAATCCCAAAACTGACCTGAATGGGGCTGCTCCAGGTTTACTTTTTATATTTTACTACTTGCATTTAGTGGGATCTAGTATTGTTAGAAGATCCTCAGTAAACAAGTAGGTGACAGTAGCACACATTTTTTGACCACTTGCGCCCCACAATCTGTAAGAATCAATTGTAGTAGTTTGTCTTTTTCTTAGATTGTTATGAAATGTAATCCTACATGTCTAATAATGTATTTTACTCCTGAAAAATAGTTCTTCACTTGACTGTATTTTTTTTCCTCTTGAGTTTATTCATCAGTTCACAACTCTGTGGCATGATACCATGGCAGACCTCTCCTGATATGTCATCTCTCACATTCCTGCAGCAAAATTGTCTCCCCAATGATAAATTTAGGATAGAACAGTTCTCTCCATTCACAAATTTGACCATAAAAAAAAAAATGTCTGTACTTTCTCCTGCTGAATCAAGTAGAAAGGGGCTTGGCTTGTGAGGAAAAAACCTTTTGTAGACAAATCTGTTCAATTACTCCATTGCATTGTAGGAAATACCTAGCTCTTATTATATCCTCAATAATATGATTTTTTTCCCTTGGTTTCACAGAACTGAAAGTTAGTCTTTATATTAATTAAGGAAATGATAAAGTGAAGATTGAAGTAGACATGCATTACTTGCTTGTTATTCCATCTCTGATGGAATCCACTGAGGAAAACCGTCCTCTCTTTGAGTTGGAGAGGACAGGCTGGAGGCCATAGGAATCTTATTTAAAAGGACCTAGCTGTCTTATTAAGTCAGAACTATAAAATAAAGGTAGGTAATTTTATGTGTTGTGAGAAAAGTATTTTAGATTTTTCCAGTACTTTATTGTTCTGAACTAAAATTTTAAAATTTATGAATGTGTGAAGAGTTTTGGAGCATGCCTATTCTTGGATAGCTATTTTGAGATACATTTAACCGTGTGACAAAATGTGATGAATGCATGATCTCATTTAAAATTTTTGGTCTTTATTATCCTTATGCCTTGGATCTGAGCAATGAAGGCAAATTACTTTTATGAGATACAATATAATTATCATAGAATGTCTTGGGTCAAAATGACCCATAAGGATCATAGTAAATCTTTCAGTGTGTTTGCTGTTTCAGGTTGTGTACCTGTGGTGATTCTTCAAATTTCCATAGTCTCTTCTTCTTATAGTATACAGAATAGAAATTTAAATCTTAAAATATAAAGAAGGAAAAAAAACAATGGCAGACGTAGACAATTTTAACCTTTGTTTCCAAAATCACAGTAGATTTTCTCAGATTTATCACTTGGGATCATGAGTATCATATCAAAAATATGTGGTGGGGAGGGCAAAAAAAAGTTAATATTAAAATCAACATTTGTATTTCTGACCATTATGAGATTAAATAGATTACTGCTTCAAGGTTGATTTATGAAATAGTATTCCTCAATCATCTAACTTAAAACCAGTACTACTTGATATTAATTAATGCCTTGAATAACAGAATAAAAAGAGTATGTAGGATATTTTCATAAAACAATGACCTAGAAGCAAGTCATAAAGCATAGAGGATGAGAGATTATGATGTTTTAAAAAAAAAATGAAAATATTTCAGACACGTGTAATAGAAGGAAAAGGTTAGTAGAAATGTTGAAGCTAAAATACTTTTACTTAATTAGAAACGATGGCAAAACAAATTTGTAAAGACAGTAGTCTAGCTCAATACAAATATTGAAGAGATTAAGTATTTTTTGTGAAAAATACATGTGCATGGAGCTGGGAAAAGTGATCTGAACTCACTAGAATGCTGCACTAGGTTGCTGACCCTTGGAAAACAGGTGCTCTTCAGCACTGGCTTAGGATGTGTATCCATGTAGCACTCCATAAAACCAGTTTCAAAGTCATACAAGTGCTGAAATCCCAGTCCTGAAAGTTATGTATTTGAATGGTTGGTTAAATGTCATTGAAAATGGAAAATAACACTGAAAATTAGGCACATATAAAGATCTTGTTGTCAGCCCCGTCCATGAAGAACAATGGACAGCTGACATAGCTTTCAAAAGACAATGGAAGGAAATGCCTTCAAGGGAACTGTTAAAGAAAAGCTTTTTAAAATAGCCCTTAAGACTTTTCTGACTCTGCCTTCAGTTCTGCCATAAGTATCTCAGGACACGACTGTAATGGTGGTGTTAAGGAGCTTTGTGTGTGGATGTTGAATAATGTTATGGTGCAACTTTAGATTGCAAAGGAGCATGAACTATTTCTTCATGAAGTCATAGGCCTGAAGAGGAAAATTCTAATCCATTTTCCTATGGGTACCAATAGGTGAAATAAAATCAAATAATTGCCCTGAGACATTGTTTCAAAGGAAGTCAGTTATGGGGGTAAGAAATTTGCCTAGACAGAGCCATCCATGTAGTAGGCATCTACTCCTGTTAACCCCATACAGCTGTTGGCATGAGTCTGTGTCATCAGCAGAAAACATCTGCACGCTGCTGTCTAGTGACACCATCTTGATGTCACCACAATGTATCAGTACGTAACTGAAAATATAATTTACTTCATAGGCAAGCATAAGGATAATTTATGTAAATTTTGAAAAGTATCTTCAATTAAATTTAAAAAACCCATCGGCTTTTATCAGCACTCAACAGCATTTCTCATCAGACTGTGTGCAATCAGTATTGCCACCTATAACCTTTTGACCATAATTTTGTAATTCCTTCCTCTTCTCTACTGGGAAGCTTTAAATAATAATTGCACTTACTGTCTTTACTCAGTAGAATATGTACAAGATTTATTGCATTGATTTGGGAGATGTATTTTATTTCATTTCTCCTCTGAGCAGATTTTTGAGTCTTTCTTTGCTTCTCAAAGAACAGATTGCTACAAGCCAAAGAAGGGAACTTGATGTACTCCTTACAGTTTAGAAAGTGTATTTCTAAAGTAGAAAGTAGAAGTTTCACGTACTGCAAATAAATATGTGTGGTTAGTTGACTCTGGCTGGATGCCAGGTGCCCACCAAAGCCATCTTATTATTCCCTTTCTCAGCTGGAGAGGAGGGAGAAAATATAACAAAAAGCTTGTGGGTTGAGATAAGGGCAGGCAGAGATCATTCAGCAGGTACCCTCATGAACAAAACAGACTTGGCTTGGGGCAATTAGTTGAATTTGTTATCAAATCAACATAGGACAATGAGAAATAAAACATGTAGGACTAGTTGTAGGTAGGATTGTAAATGTCTGTGAAGCCAGCGTGTCGGTTGGGTTCACTTGTGAATATCAGGATTTTGGATAGCTCCATGGGGTGAAAATGAGAGAGGAAGTAAAATCTCTGACAGCATATGCAATGTCTCTTCCTGGGAGACATTCTGGCCTCTAAAACTCACTTCTAGACTTGCTTTTGGAAAATCATTGAAAGGAATCCCTTACCTGCAAGAAATTAATGCAGTGTAGAGCTTAGCTTATGATAGTAGCTCAGATGCTTGATTTCATTAGCCACATTTTAAACCATGTTCTCTACTTGCTGCTTTATCTGAAAGGATGGTGGATCCTCTGGAAGGATGAACATCTTCAGTTTCTCCTTTGAAATGCATATCACAAATCTCCTTGGCTAAATGCACTGCTCCTTTTCAGGCAGCATGCTTTGGTAATTCTTCCTGCTCTTCCCATTTTATTCACTTTCAAGATAAAAGGTCTACTACTGTGTTTTTTATATTCTTTTGGGGGCCTTTTCAACGTCTCTCATATAGCATGCATGACATGTATGAAAAAGCTTAGATAATACATGTTCTGGAAAAGCAGCAGCATAAAACATGGCTTCCATTAAAAAATATATTTTCATTCACTTTAATTATGAATTAAAGTTTAAGGGTAAGAGATTTCCTCAAAAGAGATTTGCTTAAATACTTACATTAGTGATTTGATTCTGTAATTGTCTCCAGAAGTTGTTTAATTAAACAAATGCTTACCTTTAGTTTAGGAACTGTCAGAATATGTACTTTTAAAGGTCAGGGCTTAGGTAGTTTCCTTATTAATGTTGTAGGAAGGGAAAAAGAGGAACAAAGATCACTGCTTAGCTACTTCGCCTTGCTTTGAATGGAAAGAAAAACCCAAACAAACCATAAAGTCTTAACAATCATTTCGCTTTCATCACGTTTTAAAAGGCTTGCGCAAAGCCTTTCTCCTCTGCAAAGCCAAGCAGGATTTGTCCCTTTATGATGATTGCCTTAGAAAATTTAAAATGCAGGGAAACGAGTTTAGCAGCTGTCAAAATGAGTGCAACTCCTGGGACTAATAAAAAGAAAAACTGTAATGTTGACACATCAAATGATATCCTCGGGATGTGGGACAACACCTAATGTGCGTTTTGTCTGACCTACGAGATGTGTGAGTGGCAGCCCTTGTGCACGGTCATTAACTTAAGAGGGACATTATGCTTAGGTCTCAAATTGTATATACTACTTAAAGGAGAATAAACATCATACTGTAAGTGTGGGAGACCAAAACAAACCCTGAATTTGTTGACAGCTGCATTGCAATACTGATGTGTGCTTAAATGTCCCTTTTAAGGTGTGTGTGTGTGTTATTTCTTCAGTGTTTGGATGTGGATATGTCTAATAATGCTCATCTTTATAAAATATTTATTTGGCTTAGATACGTATCTATTCAATGCATTGTGAGAAACTATAAGAATTACTAAGTATGTGTTTTTAAAAAAAGATGCTAAAACAGACAAAAATATCAGTAGAAAATATAAGTATGAAAAAAGCGAAATGACGTTTTAAGAGAAATTTATTTCCAATAAACTGATTTAATTACCTTGAACTAAATAGGTCAAGGGCTCAAATGCAGAAAACGGTTGCAAGTCAAAATGTAAAACACCCCAAACCCATCACCCTTCAAAGAAAGGTTTCCAGGCTTATCTGGATGAATCCTGACCTGAGAAAGAACTTCTTCCCTCCTGCCCTAAAGACAGCATGAAAGAGAGCTTTATCTTGTAGGTCAGAGAAAGTAGGAAGAGGTTAGAACTGCCAGAAGTCAAGCTGAAGCGACCTTTGCAAGGAAATTAAATAAACAAAAAGATTCCTTAGATAAGGAAGAGAACAAGATCTGTTTGCACGAGGTAACCTGTATTGGCCCCAAATAAGAGTAGTCTTTCGAATCACTTTTAAATAATGATGCTGAGAATCTGCACAAGCCAGACAGCTAATGATTATGGACATGTGGCAATGGAAACCATCTCCCTAATGACAGTACAATAAGCTCAGTATGTAACATATGCTAAATAGATTATGGGTAGGAATTGGATAAGTGCTCTCAAGAGTTTTGCCATTTCAATCTGGTAGCAGCTATTGAGGAAAATGGGATGAGAAGTAAAGGGGAAAAAAAGTAGAATGAAGTATAATTTGTGTTTTTCAATTACATGTCTTCCTACAGTAATATAAGCTTAGATAAGATACCCAATCCCATTACCAGAAATAACTTTTATTTTTCTAATATCCCTAAGTCAATTCTAGCATAAGGCCTTCTGTGTCAGCTAAGGACATTATGCTTTGTCTTTTCTATTAAACATTCTAAACATGCTGTGGAGCAGTGGAGTCTTTTATGGCTCGTTTTGTGCTGAGAGAGTTAAAACTTTTGTTCCATGGACTCACAAACTTTCTTTTGTTGGGTCAGTTTGATTCTGGGAATGGAATCTGATGCCTGTATAGGATGCTATATAAACTCTCCGTTTTCCTCCTTCCAAAAACCATGTTCTATGTATGTTCAAGGTCTGGAGGTGCATCTTTTGTCCCAGGTAACAAGCAAAAGGACAAGAGGAAATGGCCTCATATTGTACCAAGGAAGGTTTAGGTATTGGACATTAGGAAAAATTTCTTTACTGGAAAGGTGGTCAAGCATTGTAACAGGATACTCAGGGAAGTGGGAGAATCCCTGTGCTTGGAAGTGTTCATAAACCTGTGCACTTGGTGCTGGGGATGTGATTTAGTAGTGGGCATGGCTGTGCTGTGTTAATGGCTGGACTGGATGACCTCAGAAGTGAGTTTCAACCTAAATGATTCTGTGTACAAATACATAAACAGCTAGCTTTGCCTTTGCTACTGTGGCCCAACTTCTTGGACAGCTCATGGATACAAAATAATAGTAAATGGCTTGTTGCTTGCAAAAACCAAGCAATGATGCCTGGGAGGGTTTTAAAGGCTGTGTTATGAACACTGGTTATTAGCAGAAGTTACTGCACCGACTACAGCAAGAAACTATTGTTCTCCAAAGAGCTTGGAGAAAATTTGCTTTCCAAAGGCAGAATTTAAGAAACTGTGGAAAAGAGCCAACAGCTCTGAACTGCTATTGCCTTTTCACAAGCAACTGGAGACAAATTTTATTAGAATTTTTTTCCAAGAGGTATTAGCCACTGTATTCAGAGAAAGGAGAGGATAGACAACTCGACAAAAAAAGCTTTCATCGCATTTTCACTAAGGGCTGGGGTGCCTGCAAATTTTTGTTTATTTTATTTTCGACAACTATTATCTGCCTGTCAGTATGGAAGTGCCACACAAGAGGGAGAAAGAGATCACCTCCTGTACATGATTAGCAGCCAATTTGTTCCCTGACATCATCTAAACTCATAATTCTTACCATGTTGGAGAAATATACTTTGTCCTCCTGGAATAACTTTACAGTTTAATACATGTTTTGGTGGGATTGACCCTCCTCCTTGTTGTTGATTGATATATGTCCTAACCTTAGAACTCCAATGTGTCCTATTGTACACCCTGCCACAGCATTTTAGCACTAGGAAAAGATATTCTGCCGTATCTAAATCTCTGTGCTGTGCTGCTTAAGACATCCCTTTTTTCCCAGATTCTGCAAGGGCCATTTCATAAGTCTGCTTCGTGGGTGGCAGGGGATGCAGGAGGAGTGTGCCTGGTATGCCATTGCAGGTGTGACTCTCCAAAGCTACCTGCACTGCAGAGAAAAAAAAGACTTTCATTGCTTGTTTAGGGCTACTTGTGGTATGTCCTTCCTATTCCCTTTTGTAGATAAAGCTGAGCATAGACTAGAAGTAATTCAGCACAGCTCTGTCTAGACAAGCAATGAACACTGATGCATGGAGCAGGTGAAGCAGTGCAAAAGCTGTTGGGAGTCTTCAAGGAGGGTCTACAAAGATTTGAGAATTTGTAAAGCAGGTTTACAGTGTCCTGAATTCTAGCCATTTTCTATACATGCATAGTAGTTGCATATTGGGTGAAAAGAGCATTATCTTTTCTCTCTGAAGTGAAACATTCCAGAATTTTCCCCAATTTCATCAGACACAGCCACAACATTCACTGTATAACCTAAAGCTTGCCATTCTCAGAGCCAGCACTAGTAGAGTGCTGCAGGTGGTCTGTTGAGGGATGTGTGCTGAAAGCATGATGATTCATGAAAGCATGAATATTTATCTCAAAGATAAATATTCTCTTTATCTTTGAGAATATTTTGCCTTAGTCTTTGTCACTTTTTTTCATCTACTGATTTATCTGAGTAATACAATTTGCAGGTTTTTAATTGTGGTGTTTAATTGCTGTGGTAGGTTTATATTTTTCAGCTTTGGAGGATTTACATTCCAGATTGTTTCCTACTTAGCAGAAGCTAGGGCTCAAATGCAAGTTTGACTTGGAGGCAAAGCCTGTTGGTATGGTGGTTTTGGTCTCTACTGTGTTCACATTTGGATTAATTATTTTTGTGGTCTTGTCATAAATAAGAATTAGTTTGCTTTTTGTTTTTTTATGGTGAATATCTGTTTGCCATTGACAGATTCTTGAAAGGTGGTTACAGACTAGTTTTGCTTTAAGAATGTTTTAATTTGGATAATTAGTGTTATATCTCCACAGACAAAAAAAAAAAAAAAAACCAGAAAATAATTGCATTGTATCAAGTATTTTAATTCCAAATAAAATTTTCATTTCAGAAGAGAAAACTATCTGAAACTTCTGCAAAAGAAAATAACTACTGATATGCAGAACATTTTCTGCGTAAATACGCTCCTTGCATGTTTAAGGAAATGAAATTTCATTAATGTTTGGCATATTATATGCATAATCCCATAGAGTTCAAAGTCTTGTTTTACACTTCAGCAGTGGGAATCAGGACTTCCCAACACAATGCAGTCAGAAAAAATGAATTAGCACTGACGCAGAGCTCGTGACCTCCTTGGCGCCAAGGGGCTACATTTAGCCAATTTCCTGCAAGGATATAGCTCAAGGAAAATTTCTCACTGATGCCTAATGTAACATATATGATAACATTTACCTTTTTGTTTTAATTTTTCAGGAGTGACTTTCAAAAAAAAATCATGTTTTTAATAGTTACTTGAATAGCATTCCCTTGCTGAAAATAAGATTTAATTTCATTGCCTTTGTATATGCCCTGTTTGATGGTTAAGTCCAGCGTTTTGTTATTTCAACAAACTTCAAACATGTCATAAATAAATTTCCACTGGGTTGGCACTTCCTTTTTGCTTCCTGATGTAGGGATTGATTGTTCTTTGCAAGTCTCTTGGGATTTTATGAGCTTTCTCAGAATGACTGACTTGACCACAAATTCAACCATCATAATTTTCAGAAACCGTTCACACAGAAAAGCCAATAGAGGCAATTTTTAGAACAATAGCAAGTGCTACGTATTGTATGAGATCAAATGCCTTCTCAGGTGTAGCAAGAGACACTGACAATGATGGCATCTATTCAAAATGTTATTAGTGGCTTAGAGTCAGTAGCACAGAAGGTTGTTAATATGAAAGCTGTATGAGATAATATTCCTAGAATAAGTGTTTCTCACAAGGGGTGTCTTTGTATATGCATAAAAATACTGACGTGGTTAAATAGATTACTTGGCATTTGGGAAGTTTTTCAAGTACTGTGGAGATGAAACAATATTAAAACTACTTAATCCACTTAAGAATGTAGTAAAATTTTAATAATATCTAAATTAGTTAAGTAATACAATTGAATAATTAAGTATCTCAGACAGAAACAATAAAAGAAATTAATGTAATAAAAAGAATTAACTGAGAAAGTACAAGTTCAATGTTCAATCCAAATGCTTAGTGAAAGAGATGTCCAGTGGCATCTTGAATATCCAAGTGAATCCTGATGATCTTCTCTAGGCCTTGCATTTATACCTGACAGCCTTGAAATGTCAGCTATGCTTGGTGTCTGAAACAAGACTCTTGCTATATTTAGTCTCGGAGATTGCCTTTTAGTATTCTACTAATTATTCAATAGTATTACTGTATTCTGGTCATTACTTAATGAAACAGCACGAATAAGATCACTTCTGGATAGTTCAACAGAAGTGTTAAACATCTGAGATTCAATTCCACCCTTTTTTCTTAAGTACTTTTGGCCATAGCTGGATATAATTTCTCTTCTGTGCCAAACTCTTCTGTGTGAAATGTTTGAGAAGATGTCTGTATCCAAGGAATCATAGAACCCTTTAGGTTGGGAACAAACCTCTAAAATCAAGTCCAAACTAAAGGTAGAGCTGCCAAGTTCATCACTAAACCATGTCCTCAAGTGCCACATCTACATGTCTTTTAAATATCTCCAGCAAAGGTGACTTAACCACTTCCCTGTGTCAGCCTGTTCCAGTGCTTGAAAACCCTTTTGGTGAAGAATTTTTTTCATAATATCCAATCTAAACCTCCTCTGGTGCAATTTGAGGCCATTTCCTCTCAGCCTGCTGCTCGTTACTTGGGAGCTCCATTCCCACGTCACTATAACCCCCTCAGAGAGAGCCAGATCACCTCCCTTGTGCCTCCTTTTCTCCAGGTTAAACATCCCCAGCTCCTTCAGCTGCTCCTCATAAAACTTGTTCTCCAGGCCCTTCACCAGCTTTGTTGCCCTTCTCTGGACTTGCTCCAGCCCCTCAATGTCGCACTTGTACTGAGAAGCCCAGAACTCTTTCTGTGATGGCAACAGATGCACAATGACTTCCAACTCCTCCTGGTTGCTGTCCATGTGGAGCGCATTGGTGCAGAAGCACTTCAGTTAGGCTATCAATGCCATCATCCTTTATGAGTTTTTGGATGTCTGATCTGGATTTCCTATTGGCTTTTGAAGTG
Source organism: Zonotrichia leucophrys gambelii (assembly GCF_028769735.1). NCBI lineage: Eukaryota > Metazoa > Chordata > Aves > Passeriformes > Passerellidae > Zonotrichia > Zonotrichia leucophrys. The sequence goes on along the minus strand of NC_088173.1, from coordinate 16,661,791 downwards.
CTTTAACCAATTAGAAGGTTTCTCTGGAGCCAACTGGGCACATATCTGGGTTTGACTGCTATTGCCCTAGAAGATCTTAAAGGCAGCTTTTTTTTGAAATTTATTTTTGCCAATACTTTGAAACTGCAAATGAGATTGTTCAGTTATTTCCTATTCCAAATATTGGGTAAAACTGGATTAAATATTTAAAGACAGTAATTGCTGAAAAATATGTTTTGTAATGCCGAATGATGCATAATTAGCATTCCTAGACTTACTATTTAAAATATGTCTGGAAAGCATTCTAATGCAGAACTAAGTGTCAAACATGCATTTAATTTATGTTCAAAAAATGCTGCTGGCACAGTCATCCACTTAGGAACAAGTGGTTACTTGACTACTGAGCAAACGTGATACTAATAAATGGAGTATAACATCACATAATTTTCCTGTGATTCTACCACAGAAAAAAACGTGGAGGGCTTTAATCCAAAGTAATCATTTTCCTGTTTTCATCCACAAGTTGTACAGTTTCACCATGCTCTTTGGAAAAGCAGCTGGAATTACATACCCAGTGTAAGCAACTAGTATCCAAGTTTGTACTCAGGCAGTCAATGAGCTCAGAAATATTTATGCATTTGCTTAACAGAGCCAAAACTACTTACTAATTTTTCAGTGTATCTATGCCCTATATAATCATGAAAATCATGCCATTTTAATCAGAATTTTATGCCCAGTGGCGTAACTTTCAGTCTTCAGTTTTAACTGGTGTGCAGCTAGCACATAAAATGAAATTGAAAAGGCAAAACTGCATTCAGCAGAGCACTTTCTTATCCTCCTGCACAAAATTAGAAATTTGCTACAGAGAGCAGAATTACAAGTTTCATCTCCATTGCTCAATAACTAATTCAAACTGGGAGAAGCTGTATGTAAAATAGTGGGAAGACTGATATTTTCATTACCACATCTTATTAAAGAGAAGGTGAGTCTCATTAGAGGAGGTGCTAAATGTCTGCAATGTAAATATCTAAAGTTTAAAATCACTGTGCTCAATTTTGGGTCTGACCTGCTTCATTAGGAGAGAAACTATGTGATGCCACATTCAGGCCTTTCTTGTGACAGCTTGCTATCACTGTAGGCAGAGAAAATATCCAAGATGCTGGATGCTCCAGCACTGGCTGTGGTGTAATCAAGGAGAAAACAGCAGCTGGTATCAGTTTTGGAAGTGGGGAGATGAACAGGGAATCATCAAACAACTGCAGAAACAATGCTGGGAGAGAAATTCCTATAGAGAGATCGTGCGAGAAATTAAGTGGTGAAGCTAAAAGGTGACAGGAACTCAGAGACTTGATGTACCATTTAACATAAAATTAATTTCAGGTAATACTACTTAAAATAGAATGTCTTACATATGTTATCTTACCCATTATATAATAATAGGAAAAAAAATCCATTGTCTGTAAGTCATTCATAATACATACTGAGGAGATCATGTATCATGGGACACACTTGAAAAGGTTTGCAAAGTGCTGCAGTATCTGAGATTATCTGCTCTAAGACCTAGCAGAGGGATAATTTCTTAAGTTAAAATTCTCATTATTACTTGAAAGGACATTGTGGTACTTGGAAGGAGATTTTTCATTCTTTGAAATTTTATTTTTGTATGTATCTGTAATGGTATTTTATCTAGCATGATAATTTTAATAGGAAGGCATTCAAAACAACAGTTTTACCCCAGACTTCAAAATCTCTATGATTTTTTTTCCTCTAGTTAACTGTATATATACTTAATATTTCTTTATTTATATATTTATTTCTCTGTTTATTTCTATGGAGATATATTAAATAAGCTTTATTAGCTATCAAAATGTTTCTGTAAGAATTTAACAAATGTTGTTAATATTTAGAAAAATAGTTATATTCTACACTTCTATGTTAATATTCCATTTTTTTTAACAAAAAATAAGAACATAGCTACTCTCTTGATCAGTCATTGAAAAAAAAAACATAATTGTAAGAGGTCACTAAGAACTATGCTATAGTTTAAGCATCTTTTTGTTTGACTTGGATGTTAGAATTTAAATTATGCCTGGGAAGCACTTCCAAATTAAAGCATTCAAGACCTATTTCTTCATAAAATTGACTAAAATAATTAATTTCAATAGAAAGCAATGGGAAGAAAAGAAATAGCCTTACTGAGCTACAATTCTGGCACCCTTGGGGGAATGGGAACAGATGGTTTTACTACAGATCAAGAACTGTTCTGCATTATTTTTCCTCTCTGTCTCTTGTTTTTTTTTTTTTTTTGGATACTTCTTAGCAAGATGTGTATAGATGTGGGGTTATGAGATTCCATACAGAAGGTTGCATGAAGCCAACTGAGCCAGAAGTGAGATTGTTGTTCTGCTCTTGTGAAGATAGTGGTGCTTCTCTGCTTCTCACAGAAACAATACCTGCAGGAAAAGGATGGAAATGGATCAGAAAAGTTGGCCAGTGGCTGTATTGAAAATATTATAGGGAATCAGACTGCATATAAACTGCATATATTCTGTCTATGAATTAGATATAACATAGTGAGACAGCCTGTCTCACTAGTGCTGGATACAAGTTTTTAGCACCTGGTTGTGCAGAACTTGAAGTATTTTTAATTCTCATCAAAGTTTGTCATGAAATAGAGGATATGCCTCGTTTGTATCTTGTCATGGGAATTAGTCTTTTGTTTATGGACTGTCTAGAAAACAGCCTAATTCTGGTCTGAAAGGGCTTATGCAAGAGAAAGATATTTCTATTGTGTTTATTTTTCAATTAAATACACTTTTTCATCTGTTGAAAATGTACAAAATAGATGAATAGTACTGTAAGGATGTTTTTATAGAATTATATGAAAACCTTGCAGTGCTCTCTTATTTGTAGTTAAGTATCTCTAAAGAGTATGTTTAACTTTTTTTTTTCTGTATTTTGGCATGAGAGGGAAATTGGATCTGTAAGAAATGCATATTGTTTGGTGTAATCTGGAAGTAAAACAGAATGTATCAGAATTTAAAGAAATAAATTAGCTTTTGTAACATTATTTTTCAGTGCATTAAGGGCATATTTAATGCTTTTCTCATACTCTGTGTGTCTTAGCAGATGGAATGATCCCACTGAGCAACCTTCTCTGCTTAGAGTTTTCTACTCAGCAGATGACAGTTTAGGTCAATGATTGTTTCATTTCATGTAAAGACAAAAGAAAATATAGGCAATGTAAATAATAAGGATAAATTAACATTATCAAAGGGAAAAAACAAACTTTAAAGGCTTTAGAGGTAGAAGAGATCAGCTCTCATCAATTCCTGTATGTTGGTTTTTGTCTTTGAAAGGCAATTACTTTTGTTTTTTCATTTCTGCCAAGATAAATTTGGACATATGAGTGTTAAGTATTAATTTAGACATTTGGGTCTTGAAGACAGGCAAGCATAACATTAGCTAATTGCTTCAAAGATAATTTTTTTACTGCAAAACATGTCAAATTAAAATTTTTCTCATTTAACTCTTTAATAGATTTTAAACAATTGAAGTTTAAGTAAAGAGGCTTTTTTATTAAAAATGTTTTCCTTTTAAAAGTTGTTTTAGTAGTTATACTTTACTACACATGAAGATGACAGCTTAAAAAATGGAAATGTATTGCTTTCATCAAGGTATATATAAAGTATTAAATAATCATTAAAATAAATTAAATTAATACATTTAATTAATTTATTAAATCATTAAATAAGCATTGTAAACCAAGAAATATTCCAAAATAATCAAATGCACACCTGGCAAGGCAGCTGAAAATTTAAGTACAAACCAGTTCTTACTGTGTCAATTTACCCTACAAATTAATGAAATCACCGCAAAAATACAAAAATATGTGGAGTTTCTTTGCCCGTAGAAGAACCATTGCATCTCACTTTCTCGAAGAAAGCAAAGTATGGCATATCCCACAGAAGAAAAACATGACAAAAGCATTTTCCATGAGAAATAGCCACATGAACTAGATGAAAAGGATTTATTCCCATATTTGTAAAATTTCCAGAACTACTGGCTTACAGCAGGTGGTAACCTCCAGGACAGTTCAGCCCCTTCTCTAACATCTGGTGTTCTCTTACAAAAACATGATTGTCAAATAAATAGCACTGGAATCCTGGTCAAGTCAACCACACTAGTTTAGAGTATTATGTTCTCCATTTCTGACTTGAATCTTCCTTGCTTATATGAAGTATAATAACTTAAACAGAACTAAGAGAACCTTTCACTTGAGTTTTGGGTGTAAAGCTGTTAGAACTTTGAGCATCTACTGAATTTTACTTCACAGATTAAATAGAGAAGTCATCAGTTTACATGCCTTGATAGAGTTTAGGTATATAAACTGCATTCTAGGTACTTGCCAAAGTGCATCTTCATGTTAGGGACAATTACTTCAGAAATTGCCTCATATGAATTGGGAGCAAATTAAAGAGGAATCCTTTTGGTCTAAGTTTAGGATTTAGGTATCACTCACTGTGATTACAAAGTCATTTGTGAATCTAATTCATTGTGGTTTTTTCCTTTATGTATCCTTTCATCTGTCTCTTTACAGATTCTTCAGCGAGAAGGAGATTTTCAGCACTGGCTGGTGAGTATGCTTGAGGCGTAGCTATGTTTTGGTGTGGCATTTCTCTGTGTTGCAAACTCTCAAGGCAGGGACAAAACAGTGGAGACCACAATTTTGTTTAAGCTGACTGTTTCACAACTTCCCAAACCTCATATGAATAGTTTTGCTGTCAGTAGAAATTGTTTCAAATGCTCCTAATCTTAATTAACACTTCATAAATTGTGAGATTTTCAGTTTTCTCCGTCTTATTTTTTCAGTACTTTTTCCATGAGGCATGCTTTGAGGTTCACAATGTTTCTGGCTCTCTCAGGGAGGGCTAAAAAGAAATCCCAGTAGATATCTGCTGCTTCATTTTGCATGGAAAAGGAACAAGACATAGGGATGATGTCTTCTCAAGCTAGAGAGTTGTAACAGCTATAGTTACCAACCTGTGAAACCTGGAGTTTTCAGGTAAAATACTCCTGAGTAGCTCTTCCCTTCTTCAGTAATCAATGATGTTAGAACAACCTGTAAAGAACACGAATGCTTGATGATATTTACCAGGCCTTGCTACTCTGAAGACTGATCACAGTCTTACAATGAAGCCATTGAAATGAGAAATGCCATTCAGATCAGGGATGTCAGCAACAAGCCTCATCCTGCAGATGGATGGTATTGACTTGCCTTCAGCTAACCTCTTCTTGGTGTCCTTTTCAATGGCTGAGATTATTATTGACTTATTAATTAATTTATTCATTTTTACTTTTTTTGAGTATTGATTTTTCTTCCTGGGAGTTTGAGGAAGCCCCTTAAGCAGCTGATCTTCATTCCAAGCTGGCCCTAGAAGCTGCCTGATGGGTAAGTCACAGAAGAACCCAGAATCTGTCAGCACTGGTGGCTGCAGCTGCATTCCCAATTCTACACCACTCAGAGAGAAGATGCTGGTTTAGGAATCTGTGTGCACAGCTCTGCAGGACTCTGACTGGAAACAGAGTGAATAACTGAACTGAGCCTGTAGGCTAGGAAAGGTGACTTTTTCTTCACCCACTGGTTGTTTATCGTTGTTAGAGTTACTAAATTGAAAACAGTTATTTTAGAACTGTTTTTCAAATTAAGCTACAGTTTAAGAATATGAGATATACTTTTTACATGTTTCAAAGAACAATGTCGTAATAAAACGAAATGTTAACTTGTAGATCTTTGAAACATAAAGATCTCTGATTATGAATGCTGAATGTTTTTAAACTTATTGCAGTAATGTACTGAATGAACAGATAAAATTCTACCACTTGGATTCTCTAAAGTGTAAGCTACTATCATTAATCTTTCAAAAGAATGCTGATCTTTTATACATAATACTTGCAGCAATATCAAGACATCTCATTGCTGCACAGCCTGTTCTTTCAAAAAAATATGCAAGTGTGCTGTCACACAGTTTCCTGACAGTTAACACCAATATGTGTTTGAAAACTCACTCTCTTATTTTTAGAAATTACATTTGATAAAAGATTATTCTCTACATAAAACATATATTTGTATTTTGGTCATAGTTTGGAAGTGAAGTTAGATCTTAGTACTAGTACAAGTTTATTTCACACTAAGCCTTCAGGCAGTGTATCTCCTCATATGATTAGGGGTTTTTTTATGTTTGTTTGTGGGTTTTTTTGTTTGCTTGTTTTGTTGTGTTTTTTTTTCTTTCTGAAAGCAATACATGTCCAAGGTATTTTTGTCCTTCAGTTAGAGGTTATTTGCTGCACTTCAAAATAAGTGTCTCTTAAATGGTTTACAAAAACTGATTGCATTAAGCTGAAACCAACAGTATCTACTCTGATTGTACCCCATGGACTACACTGACCCAAAAGTGTTCTCCAGCCAAATTACTGGACAGCATGCAGGTTATTGAAAAGTGCATCAATAGATGTAAGATTTGAGCTTACAAATAGTATATATCCTTAAAAATAGCATTATCCTTCTGGAAAAGATTCCATAACCCCATTTCATCTGTCTTCACAGTGCTGCAAAGCAAGTGGTGGGTACATCTGTCCTAAGGAAGAGCACAGACCTCGGGGTTTTTGTGGGATAGATGAGAAGTCTCCTTACCTGCCCTGGAGCCCAAGATTTTATTCCCCATGCAGCATGTGAACACAAACTCAGTAACAAGGCTGAATTTAGTTCCAAATGCTGCACTGGACATCGAGGACTGGGTGAGTGCACTGTTAGACTGCAGAATCCAGCAGAATTAAAACTTGAATTTTTTTTACTGGGAGAGTGATATTATAACTAGTTTTTTGTTTGTAAATTGTCCTTTCTGTTTCAAGTGGCATCTGCTAGGGTGATCAATATATGTGTTATCTTTTTTTGCAAGTTTGCTTTGGGGAGCTCTCAACTGTAATTATATTTATTATTATTATTTGCTTGGACAGATTGGATTTGCAAATTTGGAATGTGAAGCTTCAGACTTTAACACTTGCTTTCACATATGTGTAGTGAAGAGTAACTCTAGGTTTCTAAAATGAGATTAATCCCAGTGTTGGCATGATTATTTAAGAGAGAGAATAAAGTGGTGTTAATGATAACAGAGAAGAAAGCAATGCTATTTTTAGGGAGAGATTGGATAAAAAAGGGAAATAGAAGGGTTAGAGTTAACAGTGATATGTGGAGAAGGCTGACAGGGAAATAGACATGCTCTTACAGGGAAACTGAGATACGGTGCAGAAGTCCAAGAGAAGTAATTTAAGTTGAGAAAGAGAGCAAAGGGGAAGAACTCAGTGACCACATACAGCTGATTATAAGTGTAGAGAAGGGATAAAGAGTTTGCTGAAATGCAGTTGAAAGGCAGTGACTGTCATGAATGGATACAATATCCTTACTCAGGATCAGGAAAAATACCTGAATCTATAAGATGTTATTTTCATGACAGGGTTTTGCTGACAAGAAAAGGGAATAAATGGTAATAAACATTTACTAGAGGTTTCTGTTGTTTGGCAGAAGCAGAAATGCTTATATAAAAGAGCAAAGATTTTTATGTTTTTTATGTGTTTTAAGATTTTTATTATTTTTTTCTGGAATGTACTACTTGTAATTTAGTACATTCTCAAGCTGAAATAAGGTCCCCTAATTCACAGATCCAGACTACAGACAAATTATATTTTTTAATGATAAATTACTAAAATTTTTGAACTTTTAATCATAAAATTGCTGACCTCCTAATGTTTTCTACTGCCCACATTCCATTACAACATTTGGACAAGAGAGCAGAGATAAAATGAGTCCAGACGTGTTCTATAAAAAGGTTGTCATCTTTCCAGAGCTCTTGAGACCTCTAGTGCATTCTGGAGTCTTAAACTTGTATTTAAGTGGCCTAATTTCATTAGTTACTATGAGCCATTAATATTAATTAAATTTTAAAAAATTTAATACCTGGTTCATTTGATCTTATTATTTCATCTCTCAATTAGAAGGTTGTCCTATGTTCTTTCCCAATAGTTTTATCTGAAATGCAAAAGGAAAAGAGAAAGAGAACAAAAAGAAGCTATTAAATAATTTATCAACTATTATTTTGATTTTCTTTGAGGAAACAAAACCCCTGTAATATTAAGAATTCATCCTATGTCATATTTTCTAAATGAAAAAGTTGTGAAAATTCTGAATTGACTATTTTCAAACTTTTCTACCTGACAGCAACTATTTGAACCTCTAAATGATGCAAAATTAAATATAGTTATATCAAAATATTTTAAGAATATATCCTTAAATTAAATATAAAATAAATAATATTTAAAATAACACAGTCTGTTCCTCAGGCTAATCTGTTGATGAGCTTACTGACTGCATTAATTATTCCATTCCTGTCTTTTGGTATAGATGTGATGGGTGGTTATGCTTGAAAGAAATGGCAGATATGCTAAAATTCAAGGGCAGCTGGAGTTGTAACTGAGATCTTAAGGCTGAAAATGAGAATACTGAAAGCAATCCTCCCACTAAGCCTTTCAAGATGATACAGTACATATGCAAGATTTCATGCTGGTCTTTCAAATAGAGCTGAGAGACCTGATTTACTATCAACTTGTTCAGCATGAATTAAACAAACATGTCAGCTGACCAACACCACTGACACTGTAAATAGCATGTCCCTCTGGTCGGGCAGGTAGAGGGGGCTTACCCTGCAGAATTTACTGTCTCCCTAGAGTGCAATATTGGAGGAGTGCAGAAACTGCTGTAAATTCCCGATGAAATGCAAGCATAAGTCTGTTTACTATTAAATGTGATTTACTGCAGTTACATGCGCTTTCCCTCTCCCAACCACCTTGTAATTTTTGTACAAGGTACAGGGATTTTAGACAAATAACAATACAAGCTTTTTATTTGGAGTCAGTGCAGAATAACTTGCATATAGAATTATCATCTATCTATCAAAGCTCCTTTTAAGCTGTATAACCTATTTTTATATTTTTTTAAAGAATATAAAGGTTTGAAGTGAAGATGAAAATTTCAAAGAGATCATAATCAAGTATCACTTCAAAACTGAAAACAGTGTTGACCTATAAGCTACTTTATGTAATAAATGCAAGGAAGATCTACCCTAGAGATTATTTCATGACAGTATGGAGATAAATGGAATCACATTTATCACACAGAATCTGTAGAGTCTCTCCACTAGTAATGATAACAATTCTGATGTTTGTGTTATGTATAATGCATTTTTATAAAACTATGCTCGTGGAAAGTAGAACTGGAGATTCTGATTATCAGAAAATGTTATCAATTGCTTGTATATACTATTCTATGCATCTACATAATTTTGTGAATGGCTAATCATTCACTTTGCTCAGACACAAACCTGACTTTGTGGTAACTTTTACAAGTCAGGAATTTGCTCTCTATAAATCTTGTTTTACTTAGATTGGCATAATTTATGCTCAAAAGTCTCAATACTTGGAAGGTTAAGAAAGGAAAAATGTGCATTCAAGAATGTAATTCTTATTGGATGCTAGTGCTTTGTGATAATGTTGAAACTTCTTGTTCACTGGTCTCATTTTTGAACTTCCTGCCTTCCCTTCCCTACTCAGACAGGTTTTACTATTTTTGAGTGCAGTATGTTCACTCAGTAGAAATGCAAGTACCTGCTTAGCCACAATGGGTTTATTAGCTGTTTTCATGAACCCTTTAAAAAAATTTAGACATTTGATCATTGCTCAGTTTTGCAGGGTTTGGTTTATTTGCATATTGTTTTAACATGCAATTTTTATAATCTCTGTGGAATTACGTGATGGAATGTAGATTTTGTTCTGCCTTCCCTTGTGCCCTTCTACTTTATAACCAGAAGTACATTTCTGATCTGTTAATTAGATACCTGCTTACTTAGGCTCTGTTCCTGGTATCAGATTTGGTTTGTCTTTCTCTTCACTGCCTCTCTTCTGTATTGGTCTGGGACAGAAATTTAAAGTCTTCACCTACAGTGGATTTTTTTTCCCTCATGTCTTTATAAAAGTGTAGAGGTTTTGGTTCGCCAATACAAGTCACGGCAATAATCCAATTTGTTTTTCAATTGTTTCTTAAGGTATTTTAGGCTTCCTTTAAGCAGATAACCTATAGAAGTGGATGTTTGAATTTTTTGAATACTGAATTAAATTTGAACATTTACCTCTAGCTATTATGTCAACATTGCCAATTTAGACACTGATGATTTGCGGACTACCAATCCTACTGATGGAAGTGTGAGTTGTTACAACTAAAGTTGTACATCAATGTTAAATTGTCATCCACATTTCTACCTGCATTTGATTGCTGAAGCAATATGGTAATAAAGACATTATTCAGAATTTGCATGCCTGAACTTCGCCCTATTATCCTGCTTGGATAATAAATAGCTGGCCTCTTAAGAAGAACACTGAGAATAGCAGGCAGACAGTGGAAAGTGGTGAAGACTCAAAGTATCTCTCATCCTGTTACACTGCCTCAACCCACGATGGGGACTGAGTAATCAAAACTTATGAAATACAAAGAATCTAGAAAAGCAACCCCTCCTGGCCAAAGTTCTGGAATATAATACTATTTCATCAATAAATCTTTTAAGAACAGCTGCTTAGACCCAGCAGAATTATTTTCAGAGCTCTGACCACTCCCGTCACAAAAATTTTGCTTTGCAGCTTTGCTTGCTCCACTCTGCACCCAACAAAGTTTCTGTAAGAAAAAAAACTTCCTTCCAAATTCTAAGTTAAAAATCTTACCTTGTTTTAAAATTGTAGATGTTTGATTTCATATTTTCTGAAAGAGATTTTTTCAATGTAGAGACTGTGTTAATCCACAGCAGACTGGTACAAGTCCTTTCATGTCCCCATTGGAATATATTTTTTCCCCTTTAAAATATATTTGCATCTGTATACATTGATCAAGAGATCTGATTTGACTACGTAATGGTAAACTCATCGAAGCATTTTGAAAGACTTAGCTGTAAAAGTTATAACGTAGCCTTGTAACACTAAATAAAAAACAATCTTGGTATTTCCACTTACATGCCAATAATCTTGAACAGACTCATTTTATACTTTTCCTTGGAAATGACACCAAGAAATAAAATAGGAGATGAATATATTAGAATGTGAGTAGTTGCTGCTGTGCTTTAAACATAGTCCTTATACTTGGGCAATGTATAGAATCTCCAATGTTCTCCTTGTTATTAATTATGCCTTTTCTACTTTCATTCTAGAGACAGAAGTACCATTGGCTCACAAAACCCTCAATATAATTCTGCCACATGGCAAACACAACAGGTACAAGAAAATGTCTGCAGCCTTCTTTCATAACAGTGCTTTCTCCTTACTGCTTCTTTCCCTGTTAAGAATCCAGAAAATAGAGCTGAATCTGAGTTCCCTTTTTAGGCAGATGATTAAACATTCTCACCATTATATAATACGATTTCCATTTTATTTTAAACATACTTTGCATGATATAAAAATATTGATCACAGTGAGCTTTAACAATTGTTACTGCTATAAACAGAAATGCTGCACGATGGTTTTAGTGGAAATAAATTATATAGTCATTATCTCTTAAAAAAAAAATCACAAGAAGGAGAACCTAGGCATTTGGTCATTGACAGAAAACAAGTCCTTATTGAGTTCTTTACAAAACGCGAACCCCAGTTGTTTTCTATATTTGCTTTCCACATCTTGAGAAAAGCAAAAGTCTGTCTCTGAAAGCCCCACAGGGTCTCTGGTGAACATTTAATTCCAAATATTAGCAAAGTTTCTGTTGCTCTTTTGTTCTAATGGAAAAGTGTACACCAGCGTAGCAAGTAGTGCTCTCTTGGCTAATTCATAAGTGGTCTTTTCCAATATGTAGGTACACAGCGGCACACTTCTTCACTGAAGTAAAAGCCAGCGTCGCAGCGTCTCGTCCGCACTGTACACGGAGGTCGGTAACAACTGAAGAAAGAGGAAAAAAAGTGGGCATTAGTATAAAACCATTGTTTATAGTTAACTTGAACAGAAAGCTGTGTGCCTTCACACTGCTATTTCTCAACAGAATATTTAATTCCTACAAACACATATATTTTAAGTTTTTATGTTCTTACAAACAATTTCAGTTGAACTATTCTTTACAAAAGACAATGAAACAATAACAAATTATACTGAAATTATTCTATTGCAACAGATACATATGGATCTTTTTTTATCACACTGCTGGCTGTAGTTGCATTCTAACCTTGAGTACTATTTTTTTAGTTTTAGTTTGAAAATAGGATCTATTTCTGTACTCAGATTGGTTAGTTGTAACCTACTGCATGCTGCAAAATTGGAGGTGGTAATCCAGAATCATGTTATAACCAAATCTCTCACTCTCCTACCCAGGACTGTTTCTCATCTTATTGACTACTTCAATAAACCTGAGAGAGGTTTGTCTATGTATGTTACACTGTGACTCTGATCTTGAAAATGAGAACATACTTCCTTTCAAGCTGCAAATTCCCACAGCCAGTCTCTGAGCCAGTGGGAATATTTCTGCATTTATATTGCATCTGTGTGCATTCTGAAGAAAAATCAGAGCCTATTTATCATGATTCTGATAAATCTTAATGGAGAAAAACAGAATTAGTGTCTATCTGATTAAAATAAGTTTAATAAGTAATACAGCATTGAGCCACAAATCACATCGCCGTGTGCAGCGGCAGAAGTTTTCCTCACCAATTCCTTGACTGAAAAATAGAACTTATACAAAGATAATATCTCTGGTTGTCCCTGAACCCTTCCTTTTCCTATTTAATTTTTCTATTAAAACAAGAACTTGACCCAAAATAACCTTACAATAACAATGCTAAATACTTTGTGGTGTATAATAGAGACAAAGTACAAGTCTGTGATTTTTTCAGACACTGGCAATGAGTCAAAGGACAAAAGTATATGTCTTGAATTTCAGCACAGTTACAGTTAAAACTTGTATTGAAATAATGTGTGCCAGTTTGTGAAACACTGATATTATGATCTATTACGATAACTCTTACTTGCATATATACAGCACGCTCAATTGTGCAATGTCACTCTCCTCTTCCCTTGGTAATTCTTGTTTCAGGCTTGTGGCGACTCTTGTTGTTGCAAATAAGTTAGTTTGTTGTGTGCCTGTTTTGGATACTAAGTTACTACTTTGCAATAATTTGTTTATGATATCAGGTCTGCACTACAGTTACATTAATTCACACCATCCAGTTCCACAAATGAATCTGGCTATGAGGAAAGCGATAAGGAATGAGGAAGATTGCAAATGGGACATTTATTAACTAGTCACATCATGTTCAGTGTTTTCAATGTCATTTATCCCAGATTAGTTCACCACTGTGGTCTCTGTAATTAAGGGAGTAACATTGTTTTGTGCCACCTAACAGAAATTTGAAATCTGTGTAGCAGCTCATGGGAATCTCTCAAACCCCTAGAGATCTATTCCCCCGAAAATTTGGAAACAGTGGTAAAAGGCAACGAAAAGGTCTGTGGAAGGATCTAATATTCTAAGTGAACAAGCAACCAGTTAGGAGTCCATTCTGGGAAAAAGGTACGCCACAGAGATGCAGTGGATGAAACACTGAACTCACCTTCTTGCTGTCTCTGCCATGAAAGTTCAGACCATTGTGTACTAAATGGCAGCAAAATTAAATAAGAAGAAAAAGCGGCAAAGCCAAACTCTTCCACATCTCTATGACTGTACACAATGAAAAGCACTCATGAAAACATTAACCATGAGGAGTTCACTTTGCTTAGGATTCATGCGTCCTTGTGAACTTCAACTTGCAGCTGGAGCGCTATACAGGACCTCTCCCCTGTGAGTTTGTGTCTAGCAGCAGTCAAGGTCAGGTTACTTCAGTCTTAGCCTTATTTGGGACATTTCAAGACAGCAAGAAAGTCCCTCTCCTCCTCTAAAGTGCTTAACAGATGAAGTTCCCAGTTATCTGGCCCAGCCAAAACTGACCAAAATAAATTTTAGAGGTGGTAGCACAAGGTGAATAGCAGCAGAGTCATTGTAACTACATAAAATGTGGTTTCCTTAGGAAACTGCTGAACAATAGACCAGGTCTTTCAAGAGATTTGGTCTGAATGCTGTTTACAGAGTGGTTTCATGAGACAGAGGTCTGTTTCAATGAGGAAAATCTGAGCACACTGGAGCTAAGATAGATGTTTAGTCACTATTCACAGAGCTGGGCAAAGCAGCAGCAACCTTCTCTTTATGGTCAATAATTGTGAATTTTTTGCTGTGCAGAATGCCCAAATTGTTACAGTGGGCACTCTAACAACTCCAAGAGATGAAATGAGGAAATGCTACTTCTTGGGCTGATAAACAGCATAATCACCTTAAAAAGCAGTAGGCTAAAAGCTTTTTTTCCCTTCCCATCCTGTGCTTTGTAGATGACTTTGTATTTCTTTCATCTGAAGCAGGGTGTAACACTAGAGGCAGAGGCATTTAGCTACAGTGCATAAAAATATTACTGCTTCAAAACCAGAAGCTACAAGCATTACTTGTAGGACCGGGAGCTGTCTAGGACATGACTGTAGGATTATGCTCATGTCTAGGGCTCACACGTCTAGCACAAATCTCAACAGAATGGTACTTCCATTTATTTTTAATAAATTTGTATTGGAAATATATTTTATACAATTTAATTTATATAATAAAAATATAATTGATGCTGTTCTAAATGAGCAAGGAATCTTTCAGAGATAAAAAGGATGCTGCAGGATTTTTATTCCTTTTAGAAACAGCTTGTGCTGGACAGAACCAAAATGTGAGAAACCTATGCTAAGTCATTTCTTAAGGAGGAGAGATTGTCCCCTCTAACAGTGCTAACATCTACAGGACTATTGGTTCTACAGAAATAAAGTAACAACATATATAAACCTTGCTTTCTGCACTCAAAGACAAAAGAAAAAGATCTTAGAAAAAAGGTAAAAGCATCCTATATCATACTGTCCTGGGAAGTGAGAAAATTATTCTATCGTATTCAACCACAACACAACAGAGAAAGGCTGAACTTAATTTCCTCCCTCAAATACTAAGTCTTTGAATCAACAGAGATATTTAAATCAACATCAGATATTTATTATGGCATTTCTTAGCTTAAGTGCCTGACTTCCCTAGTTGTGAATGTTCTTTCAAAACTGTTAGTGGGTTATGTTTGTAGCACTGCTGGAAGTGAAACCCACAGTGCAAAGGCTTTGTAATGTGTAAAGCTTATGTAACCCGGCTGGTTTCTTTCTCTATGCAAACATAAAATTGAATTAAAGAGAAGAGATAATTTCTGATGTTTCTAACAACTCTTCTCTGTCACTTAAAAGGCCAAATACTTGTAAACAAGTAATGCCAGTTAATAATCTGTTCCCTCACTTTAGAGATTTCAACACAAGTATCTCTACTTGTATTTGACATTTTTCTTTATAAAGATGAGCAAATGTATTTATATGTATGTATATATATATATATATTTTTTTTTTTTAATTCCAACTAATTACATTTTTTCATTTTCACCAGGAAAAAAAAAGGAAAAGGAAGAAAAGTACCAGGAGCAGCCTAAGAGCACCATAAAGTAAACATGCTTTAGGATACTTATTATGTCTAGTACCTTCCTCTTAGAGATTATAGAAGTCATAGAAGATAAAAACTGAACTGACAACAGGCTTAGAGTTTAGGACTACAAAGCAATTCAACAAGTCAGATAATGTCACAACCCAAAATTTTAGGCCTTGAACACCATAAAAGAAATAAAAACTGTGGTTTTACCTGCATGTCTGGTGATGGAACCTTTTTCCTTTCAAGAAGCATTTATTGGGAGATTCTATACATTCACAGACGCATTTTGCAGGATTTAGCGGCTGATGTCTAGGACAGGTCTTTTTACATACACACTGGCACCTCTCTTCATCAAATTCCTTGTTGGGCCCGCAGGATGCAGGGATCAGTTTGTTTTTGCATGTGCACTGACACGATGATCTGTCTAACTCTTTGTGAGGTCCACAGCTCGAGGGCCGCACGCCTCCTTTGCAGACACACTGACAGGTTTCTTCATCCAGCTCCTTGTTCGCTCCACAGATATGGAATCCTTCAGACGTGTCTGCAAAAGCAACAGAGAAGTCCCACTAGTACCAGAATTTTGTGTCTACTCTCTCACCTATTTTTATGTGAAGAAATGAGCAAATCCATACCTTTTATGGTGTTTCAAAAATAAGCATTTATCAAAAGACAGCAACAACCAGTAGTAGCAATGATACAGAAAACTATACAAATAATTACTACAACTTCTTGTCTTTAGGAGGACAGTTGATGCTTTAAGGGAAAGTGCTTACCAGATTCTCCAAGGTAAGAAGAGAAACCAAAATCATGCTGTGACAAACATCTGCAAATTTGATTATTCCAAATATGATTTTTCGGACAGGTCTTGTTTGCCACGTGACACCTGTGAAATTAAAAATGCTGTTGATTTACTACTATAAGAACTCAAGGGGGAAAAAAACCTATTTCAGTTGTTGATTGCTTTAGTTTCTCACTATTGCAAATATCTTTCTAAGAGTGTCAACTCATTCATAATTTTGTTTTTTATTCCTGTCAAGTCTGCTACTAAAAGTTCTCCCCACTTCAGAGATTTTCAACTATTTGTTGAAGAAACCTTCTCATATATCAAGTTTTAGCTCCAAATTCCAGAAGATGGCATTTGTACTTTGCTGATGTTGATTTGAAACAGACCTAACCGTAGAACATAAGCCTCATATAGACAAGTATAAAAATTCTTTTTCATGCCAAATACTGCATGGTAACAGGCATCATTTTCTGTGTAGTTTTTTGAACTACAAAAGTGTTTTCAAATTTAAGATGTCAAAAAACAGCAATAATAGTTTTGTAATTAATTGTGTGGGCAAAACTTCAAAAAAATAAAATCAGTTTATCAGATTCCATTCCACTTTATGTGAAAGTTATGTGCCATTAGCTGACACTTTCTCATCAGTCACTCCTTCTGGCCAGCCTTCTCGAATCTAAAGAATTAGACCTTCAGCAGTGATGCCTCTTCACTTTAAAAATAAAGACAATAAACAACTGAACACTTTAGTCCTCTTTTCCTGCAGCCAAGGTAGTAGTACCAAAGAAAGCAAAAACACCAAACAGCAGCTGTTGCCTTTTTAAAGAATGAGTGAACTGAGCTGTCTGGTGAATCACTGATAGAATATTTATGTGTATTATCTCATCTTCCTTGCTTGCAATTTCTTTATCACCACAGCTGACATTGCATCTTTGAACAAGTCAAGCCTAACTTCGTGTATCCGGGCTATGTAATTTATTCATTGTTTCTGTAGTATTTCTAAAATCCTACTTATCTTTTAAGACAACACCTATATTACACATTTCATGCACTTTTCATTCCCCTGAGCACCATTACTCACACATTCAAAAATGCAGGTGCTGGGATATTCTTCTGTGATCATCATTCAAGTAGACCACTCCCCTTCAGCACGCTAAATCACTGCACTTGTAAAGACTGCTGCGGTTTAACATCACCCTGCTTCACCATGTTTTATCAAACTAGAGTTTCCTGATTTCATCCCAGTAACGACCTCACTCTTACATATGTTTCCTTGGCATATGCTTCCTTTAGCCTACCTTCCAATTCTGCTTGAGAAATTGTATGGATATTCTACAGACATCTTATTGTATTCTGTTAAAAAAACCCAAACCAAACCAACCAAATTAAACCAAACAAAACAAAAAATCAAACCCTCCTGCTTTTTTATTGCATGAAGCCACAGATTTCAAACTTAAATACATTAAGTAACAGTAGAGAAGACCTTTATATATTCTGATCTAGTACTATGTTGTCTCACCTCTGTTGAAGTGTGATTCCTTAGTCACAGGACAAGCTGCTACCTGTGAGTGCTGGTCCGAGTCTGGTGTCTGTACTCTCACCTCCCTCAACTACACTTAGCTGTTTCCTGGCTAGAATAATCTCTTGCACTGATCACTTCAACTGCTCTTAACTTAGAAACGCAGAGAAGCTGGAGAGAGTCAACATAATTTGACTTTCTTACTGACTCTTGGGTTTGTTCTTTAATTATCTGTTAATTATGCAATTAAACTAATTATGAATAGATTTATTTCCAAGCTACTGTTTATGATACATGTTTTCATGAAAAAATTAGATAAATTAAACTCAAATAGAATATAATCTATGTTTAGGAATGTGTCAGAAAACATCCAGACTTAAACAGATTGAAACCACTGAGGAAAATGCTTAACACCTCTGAGAAATTTGTTCTACTCACTCACCTTATTAAAAATGTCAATTCATTCCAATCTAGAATTTGCTTCCTCAAAGCAACTGTTAGACTGTTATGGGTTTTTGACCTCCTAAATATTTATACATCATAAAACCATCATTCAAAACTCTAAATTACAGAAGGAGATCTTCAAGTGTTTTAATAACTTAAAATCAGATTTCTGGTGCCAGATTGTTCTGTGACATTTTTCATTCAAAATCACACACACAGAAAAATCAATATGCTACTTCTATGGAATGCCAATTAACCCTTTATTTCCCCCTTCCATTCTATTTTATATACACCTCTGGCACGTGAAGATGTGAAGAAAGATTTGTGAGTTAAAGATTCCCTAAAAAACAAGCCTTAAAAAAAAGCATTCAAAATATGAAAATATAGATTGAGAGAGAAATATTGTCTCATAATTATTTACAGAGGTATTTTTAGCTTTTCTTTTGAAAAGAAATTGATTTTGCTGATTTTTTTTTTTAAGTCTCAATTGGACTGTACCTCTTTCATCAAGCAAATCCCACATACATTACTCTTCAGTTTTAAATCATGTTGCTCCAGTTAATCTACTGGGTAGAAAGGTGATGTTAATTTAGTAAAATTGTGTAAAATAATGGTCTGCTACTGCCATGCATAGCTCGCCTATGTTAACCGTGAAAATTTCCCAGCAGTATTTTAAATCTGAATTATACAGATTTGCTCACAAAGTGAAAGGCAAGACAAGGCTGATACTTACTGAGTTTGTGCTGCTGGCAAGGAACGCCGTATGATGGAGTGGACCTGTCGGTACACGTCCAGCTTGGACATGCAGCGGCAGGACGTGTGGTTGGCGAAGCTGACGGTGACGGGCTTGGGGCCGTGGGACAGCGGCACCGTGATCTCAAACAGCTACAAAAGGCAAAAAGCAAAACACCTCTGTCACAGATCCAGATAAAACTAATGGAAGGACATACAAAAAACCCATCATGAATTTAAGCTCAGATTTTTTTGTTGTCTTCCAGCATTCAATTATATTGGTGAATAATTATTATGTGCAAAATTAATATAATGGCTATGATGTGACAACTAACATTTTTTGTGTTAAACCCTGTTACATGCCAGTTTGCTTACTACAACATTTAATATACGAGAGGAAAATGTACAAAGAACTCATTTTTCTAGAGGAGATGACTTCAAACTGGCATCATTTAAAAAAAATCCAAAATGAAACTTTTGGAAGGTGCTTTGAAAAACTGAAGAATAATATAAAGAAGACAGTAAGTTACCACCTAATTCATCAGTAGCACAATTGCAAAACCTTATGTAAAACAGCAGTATAGTGGACCTTGATCACACCAGTTCTGGATGAATAACATTTGAACTACAGCTTACCACATTTTAAAAATTTTTAGTATTTGTGTCTGTGCAAGTTATATGTCTATCCTGATAAAATATATCTTTAACTATTCTTTTTTTTTCCCAAAGTATAAAGAAATATCCACTACTGATAAAATAATCTGTAAGTGAATTAACAAGATCTTAATTTTAGTGGAAATGATAGTTAAACTGGTGAAAGAGAACAACTTCAGTGATGTCTTGTAGTGAAACTGAACAAGTGATAACAGAAGAACAGTTTTCAGTTCAGGACATCTACTTCATCAAATTAAGTAGGTTTTGCTATAAAATTCAAGTCAGGACAAATACACTAGGTCAAAGTCTTAAAAGCTGGTTTTCAATAGTCTTTAAGAAGGGTAACAGTGCACTGCTGCCTTTAGGTATTCGGTCATTCTTCCAAATGCATTTAAGAACATTTCTTCATCTTCTGGGGACATGACTACCTTTAAAAATGGTCATTGGGTTTTTATTCCAGTTCCACTTGCTAAGATTGTATAAAAAGATCAATTTTTAGCTGAGATGTATTTGCAATGCTCTTTAAAAATCTGTAACTTTAGAGTATGTCATATATGCAGCATGCAAATGTAATCAGAATACTGGTAATTTTAAATGTTTCAAAATATAAAATACAGCATTATGGGATGTATTCACCTGCTTAGAAAGCTGATTCTTAGAAGATATATATGAATTGATGGGCAGAACAAAGAGTATGAACTTAATTACAATATTACACATGTAAGGAGAATTTTTTTTCTGTTGTCTCATGACAGTATGACCTTGCTTTTCTGAAGCTGAAATAAATCCTGCTACAGAGAGAACTGATAAATCTTAGAAAGTGAAATAAGCATGAGTCTGTGAATGGACCTAACTGCAGCTAGAAAACAAGTGCATGTTCTTCCTGTATTCTTGCAGTAGACCAATTTGCCATGCTGCAAAGCATAGCAGACTCCAGACCACTGGAGATGGCAGCACAGGACAGCTGCTACATTTCCAAACCACCTAAAAGAGGTAGGTCCCTGCCCAACAGTCCAATTCAGCTTCAGGAGATCACAGAGAGAAATTTCACAAAAACAGCTGAGATGTATCAATCATGGTAATGGAACTGGAAATGATGGTGAATGTGAATTAATCTTAATTTACATTTATCCTTCCACTGTGAAAGGTATCAGTTTGGAGATGAATATTGCTAACAACTATTCCTATCACCACTTCAGTGGTGCAGTGAGAAAAAAGTCTAGTAAAACAACATAAAGGTAGACTAGTTTCCTTGACCTCCTCAAATTACCCTCAGTTTGTTCAAATAAATTCTCTTAATAGTAACATATTTTACCTCTCCCAATAGCTACTACTGTTTATTCAGTGAAACTATTTAAGTGAATAAACTCAACAAGCATCAGTTTTGTCTGAACCTTCATCTAAGTAAAACATTTCAGATTATGTAAAACCTGGCCATGAACAATGCTTTAGGGTTTTGATAACATCTACAATTTATTTTTTGCTCCCCTTCCTCATCCAACAGAACAATAAGCTCAACATCTGCTGTCACTATAGGGCATGTCTGGCAACATTTAACAACCAAATGTCAACACGTAGAAAGGATATTTCTATGAAAAATGCCTCATAACATCTATGTATGAGGCTGGTTCTCAATTCCTTTTCTGGCACCACTGTTGGCTGTGGCTACTATTGCTGCTACCCACATGGCCCAAATGGGAAATTCTTCTTGGAAACCAAATGGCTTATAGTTCTGTTTGATCCTCCATTCTCTAAAAGATTGGATTTACTGCATTCTTAGGAGCCCAAATCTTCTCTTCCTTTCCAACTTTAAATTTTGATAAAAAACATACTAATTCACTCTAAAGGGAGAAACCACTTCCTTCAGGTACCAATCCCTAATGACAGATATTCGGTACCAGAGACTACAATGAATGAGCTTAAGTCCCCAAAAGAACATAAGATCTGATAGCAGTAGGGATTAGAGAAGTATTTGAAAAGTGGAAAGCATTTATTGCTCTGAAAAATGTTAGCAGTTATAATAAATAAAACAGCAATTCATGAGTATTGCTCCAGTCAGAGGCAAATAAAAGAAATAGCCTCAACTGGCCCATGCTGTCCTGTGCCTTTTTGCCACCAACACTGCATTTTCAAGAAACCAGTGGAAAGCATCAACAGAAGCAATAAGCGATTGCATACCTAAAGAATAATATATATAACAAAAATAACAAATCAACCAAAATCGAAAAAACCAAACAAACCCAAAACTCCCCCCCACATAATCACAAAGCCCTGTCCTCCTCCAGAAAAGCTGCTAATTGTAAACATAAATCAGTTACACATTGTTAATCTCAGAGTACAGCACATACTGACAGAAGCTCTGTGTAACTGAGGAACAATTGAAAGCCATTAATAATTAAATGCATTTAATAAGAAATTCAACACCTGCCATTCAGCCAGTCTAAGGCTGTTTTATCACAGAAAGCCAGATGGGAGGTCTTCCAGTTTTCACACCATTTCTAGGGTTTCTCTTCCAAGCACTGTCCACAACCTAGAACTTAACATGATTTTAAACTTAAAAGAAAAAAAGAAAAGAATCTAACAGAAGATGGGAATCTCTGAATGTGTTGCGAAAAAGCACTATCAGAACTCCTGAAAAAGCCATCTTCCATATATTCTCACTGATCCTTAGAAACATAGAATGGTTTGGTTTGGAAAGGACCTTAGAGATCATCTAATTAGAACCCCTCTGCCATGGGCAGGGACACCTTTCACTAGACCTGGTTACTCAAAGCCCCAAAAGGCATAAAATTTTGATCCATGGCCTTGATGGCTTCTTCTTTACACTAGAAGGACTTCATAGTGTACTTAGCAGAAAAACTGAGGCTTTTCATACAAAGCATTTCTTTGCTTCACTGGCTAAATTAATTTATTCAGCACTATCATCATTATGTGCCAATATCCATTGTATCAGCACACATAAAATTATTTATATGTTCCCTGACTCCTAAAATATATCAAAACTGTTATTGTGTGGGAAGGCCACCACTCTAGATCCTTTTCAAATACAGGATTTATGTATGTTTTTTTCCCCAAGATTTACATTAACTACACCATGTTCTTCAGATGGCCTGTGGTTTATTTTGGCAAGTTTCCCTTAAATTGATTGAGTCTAAGTTTCCATCACTTGTGATCTTTGCACTTTCTAAAGTGTCAGTAAGGCCAGCCAAATATAACCAGTGTAACACAGTACAACGTGTCTAGAGAGATTTTTAAACTAAGGACATAAGACTGATTTCAAAACGGAACATGTCTATATTGAAAAGAATGAAAATAAACTATTTGAGTAATGGCACATCATCATTACATTACTGTTGAACTTTCTTGGAAAACTATTTCAAGGCTTATGTGGGATATAACAACAGGTATTTTATATAATTAATTAGTATTTGTTTAATATGCTTGGGTTCCTTATTGTATCTTTTTCTATTTTAATTCCTTTCTTTCCCCAGAAATATTAACAAAAAACATTTAGAACTTATATATCTCCCCCTATTAAAACTACCTATTATATCACTACAATAATTAATCTAACAGAAAAATGCATGGGAAAAGGTAGAAATTGTAATGTTGAAAACAACTGAATATTCTTGTGGCATATCTCTGAATTGTGAAAAAGAACACCATATACATCCCAAACTGGGCAAATAATTTCAAGCTGTTAACTTGTTTCCTGTGAGAAAATCTCCTCTAAATCTAATTTTGATCTGCTTGGATAGATGTTCTCCCTGGAGGGACTATAACTGTAACTGTGAGACAAGATGATTTAGGACCCTTACAACAAGTGTTCTGAAAGAAGCCAAAAAAATGTCCATCCTGACAGCCAAGAGGGAGAATGGGATGAAACAGTTCTTGGACATCTGCTCTCTGCTTCCCTTCAACCTACAAGCAAGTGTCTGTAGGTGGGGCATTAAAAAGTGCTGCTGAGGGACAGGCTGTAACTGCACCAGGTACTTCCACAATCCTTGAAACCACTCTTGAATTATTTGTGCCATGGAAACACAGAACAGCTGTTTGATAGCAAATCAGAGAAAAAATCCAAACAACCACACCACAAAATGAAAATCCAACCAGTCACATTTCCCAGAGATCCTTACCAGCCAAGCCACCAGCTAAAAACTGAGCTACTGCAGGCAGGAAAGGACCTACTGCAGTTTGTGAATTAGCCTAGGGAGCCTTCAAATATTGTCACAGATCTTGTACTGTACTTTATTAAGAAGTTGTCTCATATCCCAATCCTGCTTGTATGAATATCCCTTAGCAACTACAAAAACAGGTTTTGGGAAAAAATTGTATTAAAAACATAGCAGAATACATTTCTACTTTTCTCTCAATAAAGTTAAGTAGCTAGAAAGGAGTAACACAGCCTGAACGAGAAACTATTGACCTTGCTCTAGACCACTGCCACCAAGGCAATCTGGGAACATCTGATCTGGTCCATTCTGCTGGAAATCAACTATTTGCTCCCTATAAAAATAATTTCTGAGTTTAGTTCTTTCATTTTTAAGTAATTTTGATGAAAGCTGATATAATCTTTCTTTATATTTTAATGTCTGGAACCAATGCTAGAGGCTTGCCCCCACAGTAAGAACTCCAGCTAAAAAATTAGTTTCCCATTAAGCACTTTTTCTGCAGGGTGAACAGTATGAAGTTACCTTATGGAGTATTGCACAAAAAATAAAGCTAAAATTTGGTGAATATGAGAAAACTACTTGTACTCATTTATTTCAGGGAATTAAGGAAACTGTGGTGAAAATAGGTGTGTAGGGTACCTGAATTCCACAGAAGGTCTTGAATCCAATACTTTTTTTCTTTCTAATTCTCATCTGATACTGGTTAAACTGTGGTCATATAATTGTAAAAAATTTGAGATGGTGACAGATGAAGATATATAGCTATAGGTCTGTTCCTTTATTAAGGTTTCTTTTAAAACTGCATTCTGTCAAGGACCAGATAAAACTGGAAATCAGAAGCAAGACAGAAAACTCATAGATACATTCACTCGCTTTTACAGAATAAGTAAGAAAACAAAACAGTGTTATTGCCTCTTCTTTCTAGTAAGACCTTTAATATTTTCCTTTCCAGAGTCTCTCAAATCTTTAACTACTCTACATCAAATCATCACCAATAACATCAAGAACTTCAAAAAGAAACTCAGTGCTAAACATTTTCTACTGGGTAAAAAATTACTTTGCTCAACCGATATGAACAGTAAGATGAAGAGAAAGATTTGATTTAGCCCAAACTGACACAGTGCTCAAAAACCAGGAAATCTGTGTTATGTGGAACAGCTCTCTCTGTGATTAGATAATTCTTTATTTTGGTAAGCTAAATTTTACCAATACATGGAAAGAAAAAAAAAGTCCCACTTCTTGGGTTTTAAAATGAAATTTGTATTTGCATCTTTCAAGCAAGTGGAATTGAGAAAGTGGTTTCTCCTAATAATGAGAAAAATGGTAAAGCTTGAACAACATCAGTGTTGTAGTTGTCCTCACTTAAGCTATCTGAGCTACATTACTCCTGTGCAGTGTGGCTGTCTACCAGTAGCCTAAATTTAGAATTGAAAATTCTTAGAAAGATATACCATTTCAGACAGAGATTGGTGAGAAATGAGGGCAGAAAATGCACTCTACAAAACTAGTGGGTTTTGCTGTTTTCTTTGCATTCCCTTTGTAAGGGGACGTAAAGAAAATTCCCTAATTTCCCCTGAGAAAAGGCTCAGAGCACTAAGAAGCTTTTTGATAAAGGAGTGACATTTCTAAGGGCTTCAATTTTATAACTGGCTATGCAGTTTTTGGTCTTCATTATAAATATGTACTGCATCTTCAGGTAGATGAATCCTCTTGAAAAACGAAACAAGATTTACACTAAAAAGTGAAAAAGCCCACAACTAACAAAACCCCTACCAAATACTATAGCAACAGGATGATACCCTAGGAAATTATTTTAAGTATGACTATTTTTACATTATTTTTGAGGGAAATGTTGAGAGATAATAGTGATAATTCCTGTATCTACTTAGAATAATGTAGAATATGCTGCTTCAAAGGCAGCTCACAGGCTCAGTGCATGAACTCTGTACACTCCTACCTGATCCCTAACCCTGAACTTGAAGAACAAAACCTGCACATACATTGGAAGAAGATGCATTACAACAAAACAAAGAGGTATATAATGCTAATATGTCTTAATATAGAAAAACACCCTTCCTAAAAGGCTTTATTTTAAACATGTATCCTGCCTGCACATGTCCTGCAGCAGTCTACACTAATAAAATAACAGGCTAGTTTTCCATGGAGTGCTTGCCCCATAGAGGCATAAGGCAGATGAAAAAAAAGAAAAAGAAAGAATTAAGTTTCATGGATAATCTCAAAATTGAGAATCGGACATTTTTTCCCCTGAAAAATAAAAATATTTTGGTGACAAGAGCGTTAAACACGTTTTTTTCCCAGGTAGTAGTGTCTTCAGCTGTTTTTCCTGTGTATTTTGGAATCAACTACTTCCTTAGCAATAAGAAGGTTTAAATTATGCATGAACATAAATGTATTTGCAAGGAGTACAAGAACTGTAAAAGTGTGAGAACTTACTGTCTTGCTGATGTAATTTGTGCTGATATTCATACACTGAAGTCCTTCACTATTGCAGCAACCTCCACATCTGTAGATGGACACACATGGGGGTTTAAAGAAGGTGTTTGTAGTTGCTCCAAACTCTTTTCCCACATCCACACACACTTCACGTGGCGTGCACTGAGTTTTTCTCCATTCAGTATCGATACCTGCCAAGTTACAGGGAATTTCATGTTATAAATTAACTGTTTAAAATCAAAACTATCTTGCAGTAAATTAGGATTCCTTATTAAATTTTAAAACCAGAATATGAAATTCTAGAGTCACAGCCTTTAGTCAGTGAAACACACATCTCTCTCTCTGCTACCTTCTAGCTGATTTTTCTCCTTCATAGGGACATGACATATCATCATGGAGCAGATGAAAAGTCACAGAGGAACTAAAAGGGAATCCAACAGGCAGGGGAGACCTTAAAGCACAGAATCATAGCCTGGCTTGTGTGGGAAAGGACCTTTAAACGTCACCTGCCACCTAGTTCAACCCTCTTGTAATGAGCAAAGAGATCTTCAAGCAGATCAGGTTGCTCAGAGCCACCCAAACTTGAATGACCTTGGATGTTTCCAGGGATGGGGCATCTACTACCCCACTGGGCAACTTGTTCCAGTAATTCACCATCCTTACAGTAAAATTTCTCTTCCCTTTATCTAGTGTGAATCTACTTTCTTTAGTTTAAAATTATTACCCTTGCCCTGTCACAACAGGACCTGCTTAAACACCTCTCCTCATCTTTCTTACAAACCCCCTTTAGGCTCTGGAAGGCTGCTCTAAGAACTCCTGGGAGTTTTCTCTTCTCCAGCCTGAGCAGCCCCAGCTCTCTCAGCCCATCTTCGTAAGAGAGGTGCTCCAGCACTCTGAACATCCTCACAGCCCTCTTCTGGACCTGCTCCAACAGCTCCACATCCTTCTGGTGTTGTCCCCTGAGCTGGACACTGCGGGCACAGCGCTGCTGATGGGTCTCACTGGAGCAGAGGGAGGGGCAGAATCACCTCCCTCCAAGTGCTGGCCAGCAGCTGAAGCTGCACGTGTCCTTTCTTCACCTGGGGCAAGTCTCATCTTGAGTAAAGTCTGCACTGTAGCTCTGCACACTTCTGCAAAGTAATTCTAACCAGCCCCACACAGTACTTCACTCGGATATAATAGATTATAATCTAAAAATTTTTTATACTTAATGTGAAATTCATTTAAATACATGTTTAGTTGTTAACTAGAAGGGTATAATTTAAAGCAAAAGTATTTAGCAATTATGTATAGCATGTGATTTAATCTGATGGATGATTTTTGTGCCCAGATTATCCACATAAATTTGGGCAAAGACTTTGTATCATGTTATACAGCATTTTACTACATATAATCTTACACTGAACAGCCCTGAGACTTACAGCTGTAAGTTTATTCCCTTTTGGCACTAGAGTTTGGTAAGCTATTCAACAAAAATGGAAATTTTGCCTTATGTGGACTTTAAACTCTCCATTAAGGTACATGATTTCCAATATCCAAAAATACACCTCCTGCTATAAATCCTGCATTCTCTGCCTACAAGCACAGGCTTAAACTGTAAGTTAATACATTTTCATCCAAGCTATCTGAAACACTGAAAGGCATTCTAACACACTGGTTTGAAAACTGCTTTGCTTGTTTTAGTACAACATCATTACAACTATCCTCATGTAACATAAAGTTAAAAGTGGATTATTTGGCATTCCAAAGTCATAATGCATAAGAGAAGAAAGCACTACCAGCTGTGATGCAATTGCAGAAAATGAGAAGAAATAGTTCAATGAGCCCAACTCTTAGCATCCTCTTTGATTTCTGCAAAACTGTTATAGCCTCTATGAAGTAGGATTCCTTATACTTTTAAGACAAGCACTTCACTTTCTCTACTGAGCCAAGAAAGCACTTTTATACGATGGACATACCTAAAATATGTCTGCATTGATTTGTTTCATTATGAAAGGCTTACTATCAAAGATTTTCTACTATAGAAAGCACATCCTATCAAACTGCTGAGGTTGGCTTACTGACAATGCTTAGCTTTTAAAGCGTTTTTGACACAATTGAAACGCCTTCAGAATTTCATTTTTTGTGTGTTGGAACACACAAATATCCTGTACTTACTTTTCAGGATCTCTGCATTATAGTGCGCTGCAGCAAATTTCAGGGAATCATCTGATCTTGTGTCAAAGCTGGCGTGCTCCCTGTTGTGTTGCCAACCTCCTCTCCTCAACTGACATTTGAATATTTTCCAGTATTCCGGGTAAAGCACTGTCATGAGTTCATCCACACTGGACACAGACCGCAATTGCTCTTCCAGGTCTTTGCTTCCATGAGCCTGCCAAAGTAACATGCAGGATTAATTACTTTCTCTGGTACGCAAGGTTTGCTGGAAACTATCCTGAAAAGCAAGTCATGCATTGTAAAATAAAGGGGTCATCATCATAAAAACTGCTTCTGTCATTCAACACCAACATTACTATATTGACAAACAATGAAATGTTTTGCTTCTTCCACCACTTTTTTATCACTCTTGTAGTTCAAAATATCTGTGTGAGAAAGGAGCCTACACAATTAAGCCTACACAAACACAGTTTGCAGATGATATATATTATATTTTTAAAAAGCATTTTTATCCTGGAAAGGTAAGTTTTTGTGATGAAATTTTGAATGCTTGAATCCCCAAATACTTAAATGATGTTCAGATTATTTAATATCACATACTCCTGAAGTAACACTAATTATTTACCATTTAATCTCTTAGTCCCAGAAAACAGAAATTCCCAGAACTGCAAAACCAGTTAAAACAACCCCCAAAAAAACAAACAAAACACTAAACAAAGAAACTAAATCATGTTATTTAGTAGCATTCTAGGAAAAATCTTAATAAGCAAACTATATTATAAAGCACGACTTCCTAAATCAGTAGAACATGAGGATTTAGGTACCTTGAAGAGTGCAAACCTCACACTCCCTTGCTGTTTCAGGAGTAACCTTAAATCCTGTAATCCTGCTTTGTTATTCTCTGGCCTTTACACAAACTCATTGCAACTGTAGTTTTCTGAATGACTGAGATTTACATTCTATTTTATCGCTTATCAGAAAGATTCCTCTGTTCCTCTCAGATGAAGCACACCACATCAAAAGACTGGTGTTTACGCCCTGCTCATTTCTCATCCATGGATTGCTGACTTCTCAAAGGGAAAGGCAGTTTGGAGAAAGAGGAGTACTGAAGAACCTTTAGCCACCTTATCAGCCTATATGGCCCTTAGATGGCAGTATGAGACACAAAATACAGAGGTACACGAGTACAAAATCCGTCAACTGGCTGGAGACTCTCTACAGTTTACTATAAAATTGTTGCTCTACTCCAAAAACCTTTAAGAGTGTAAAACGTCTAAATGCAGAAATGCGAAGCTAAATGAACTGATATTTACAATTTCTTATTCGACTCTGCCACTAACAAAAAAATAAACTCTTTCAGTTCAATGATTTTGAACATTACATGAGTAAAACAGGTAGTTTAGAACTAGCCCAGCTGAATCAAAACTGCTCCTTGACTCACGGACAACTGCAAGGGTATAAAATGGCACGTGTGATTTCATCTAGTCCCTTATCTGGTGTCAAACACAGCAGAAACACCTCAGGATAAGGCAAATTCACAGAGCTCATTTCTGTAAACACAGCTATACACACAGAGCTGTGAAGAGGATGAGGCACTGAACCAGGTCACCCGGAGAAGCTGTAGATGTCCAATCCCTGGAACTGTTCAAGGGCAGGCTGGATGTAACTCTGAGCAACCTGGTGTAGTGAAAGATGTACTGCCCATGGTGGGGGGCCAAAAGTCAGATGATCCTTAAGGTCCCTTCCAACTCAGGCCATTCTGCGATTCTATTATTCCAATACCAATTATAAATTTGTTTAATTTGACAAAGTGTTATGAAGTTAAAAAAATGTTCTCACTTAAGCCTCACTAACCACAGTGCCCTTGCAGATGACTGTCCTGGGAGGTTTCAACAATCAAGACATCGTCTCAGAAATGTGCCCATACAGACCTTCATCTCTTTTCTTGTCACGATAGGAAGGTCCATCCCTGACCCAAGACAGGCATCAAGCAGATTCTGAGAGCTTTGACTTCATATTTAATGGTAACACAGAGAATTTCACTCCCCACCACCCCTGCTTCCTTGCAAGATGCCACTCAGGGTCTCAATCAGTGGGTCACAAACAAAAATCCAAGCTTAACAAGTAACTAATTTGGCGACTCGCTGCTTGCACCGCCTGAGAGGTGCGGAGTGCAGGGTTTGAGCAGCCTCACTCCTGCCAAACTGTTTCCTGAGGGTGCTGCAGCACATGGCCCTTGAGTAATGGGAAGCAAGTTGCTGCACCAGCACAATGCCAGTGTTGCAGATGTGCGTCTGCCACGTGATGGGAATAGGCATGGCACAGCGTGTATATCCTGTCACAAGGCTGGGAGCCAGGCTATTATGTAAAAGGCAGAGGAATAAAACCTGTGGTTAGCCATCCAGCAGCTGATCCTAGGAAGTCCTAGCAGATCATGCTGGTAACATGGAAAGAGAATTCAACCAAAGCTTTGCCACCTTTGATGAGTCCTTGAGCCTGCACAGCCCCTAGCAGACAAAATATCACTGGCTGCTGATGTTACAGATATTCAGAGTGCAGCCTAGAGCACCAGAAAAATAAGTAATGAAACTCAGTATTACTTTGTTGATAAGAAGTCAAGCATGAAGCAGGAAAGTGAAATTATTAGAAATAATGCATGCTGACTAATTCCTCTTTGGTCAGGCAATCAAGCTGCGTCTTTTCAGCTGGACACAAAATTTTTTGCACGTATATTAAATATGTACAAATAAAACTCAAAATAGAAGAAATTCATGGCTTTAATTAAGCATTGTATCAAATATAATAAAGTTTTATTTTACCCTGGATATTCCACAGGCCATAGTGCCATGTGCCTACAACTTGAGACAAGGCAGTCGTGGTTGTGTGTACAGATTAAGGAAGGAGAGGCTGGAGAGCAGCACTCTGGAAAGGGACCTGGAGGTCCTGGTTGATGTCAAGTTGAGTCGGCAGTGCCCTGGCAGGCCAACCCTCTCCTGGGAACATCAGGCAAAGCATCACCAGCTGGACAAGGGAGGGGACTGTCCAGCTCTGCTCTGCACCAGGGCAGCGTCACCTTGATTATTGCGTGCAGTTTTGGGTGCTTCAATATAAAAAAATAAATTTTAAAAAAATCAAGCTATCATCCAAAGTCTGGTGAAGGGTCTGAAGTTATTGAGAACACTTGGTTTGCTCAGTCTAAAGGAGACTGAGGGGAGACATCACTGTGGTCTTCAACATCCTCTCAAGGGGAAGCAGAGGGGTAGACATTGATCTCATCACAAAACCAGTGACAGGATTTGAGGAAATGGCATGAAGCTGAGTTAGGGGAGGTTTAGTTTGGATCTCAGGGAAAGCTTCTTCACCCAGAGAGTACTTGGGCACTGGAACAGGCTGCCCAGGGAAGTGGTCACAGCACTAAGCCTGTCAGAATTCAAGGAGTGTGTGGACAATGCTCTCAGGTACATGGTGGGACTCTTGGGGCTGCTGTGTGCAGAGCCAGGAGCTGTACTTCAATGATCCTGATGGGTCCCTTCCAGCTCAGCTCATTCTATGAGTCTCTGAGTACTCCCTTAATATAAACAAAAAGGAAAACAATTTCTGGAGCAGATATATAAAATTACTTTTAAAAAATTATCATTATTGCATCTGAAATATTTTCTGCTTAGCTTAATTTGCTTGTAAAGATGGCTTCAATTCAAATTTATACTATGGAAAAACAATCTGTTCACCAGAAGACTTTTGTTCTCTCCCTTCTTCCAATTTAGAAAGAAAAGGAGAAGGAAATTCATACATATACACTGCATCTAATGCCCAGAATTAGGGAGGGGAAAAAAAATTAAAAAAACACACAAACAAACAAAAACAAAACAAAAAACAACAACAACAAAAAAACTCCCTTGAAATGTTGCTTTTTCAATATGCTTACAGTGCTACCTTGAGATACAGATCAACAATCTCTTCCTATACATCTATGTATTTTTTAGCTGCAGTAAATTATTCTCATATTACTCTCATCTGTGGGAAACTGTTTAGAGGAACATATGTTTAAGGAACTTGTGACTTAATTTTGTAGAACAGCCAAACATCTTGTTGACATGAACATCAAATGAAATCTTAAGATCTGGATGATTATAAGAGTGTGTCCTGAACACAGGATAAGCATCAGATCATTAAGGATTGTTAGAAAGAGTTTCCTACTTTTTAAGGGAAGAATGAATTTGCTTCTGTAAATATAATAGTGGTCTGGAAACATTTTTGATTTTGTGCAAATTTTGGTAATTTGACAAAAATATACTGTCTTGGTCCATATCTTTTATTCTTTGCTCTTTTTAAATTATGCATTGGCTTATAGTGTGGGACACTGGATTTCCATTGCAAAACAATTTTGAGACTTAAACACATTTAGAATATATGACGACACAAAGAAAGTAACATTAACAAAAATGTACTAGAGATTAGAGGAGCTCTCATTTTTCATTCTTCTTATGCAAGTGCAGATTAGTGAAGTTCAGAAAGAAATATGGCTTGTAGCTGCACTTACTGCCACCAAGCTACTTCCAACCAACTTCCCAAATGTGAAGTTCAAAGGGAGGGGAAAAAAAGTAACAGAATGTTAGCACAGGTTGTAATAAGAGAGATTCTATGACTTTTAGGACTGAAGAATACTTTTTGATAAATTTAAACAGACAGTTGGTTTTCATATAATTACAGAGCACTCCTGATGAAATTGTGGACCAACTGCTTAAAGTTTTACTAGCAGGAAATAGAGCCAAGAGTGATTGCACAGGAAGGAGTTTTCTCTATCCCATGCTTTTCTATATTCTTGGCATTTTCAAGTCAGTTAAGGAATTGGGGTTTGAACTTTTTTTTTTAACCACCACCACTCCCTTCATAAGTGTTTATCCTCTCTGGTTGACCATTCTACTATTTTTTTGTCATTTTTAGCTATTATCAGTGTTGTCCTGCATGAACATCTGAAAATGCTAGAAGGTGTATTCTAGAGAAAGACACTGATTTAACCTTTGACTAGCCAAACACTACAAGATGATAGATGCTATTAAGCAAAATAACAACCTAAAAATACAAGTGTGAATGGAGAACACAATAAAGATACACTTCTCCATTTCAATAATTTCACATTTTTATAAGGAACAGGGGAAGTGCCAAATACATATAAATAAAGGTGCAAAGCTTGATGACAAGTGCTCTCTTGCTATTATTTAACTTCAGAATATTTCATTC
Source organism: Zonotrichia leucophrys gambelii (assembly GCF_028769735.1). Taxonomy (NCBI): domain Eukaryota; kingdom Metazoa; phylum Chordata; class Aves; order Passeriformes; family Passerellidae; genus Zonotrichia; species Zonotrichia leucophrys. The sequence goes on along the minus strand of NC_088173.1, from coordinate 16,628,012 downwards.
TATCAAAGTATGTTTTTCACAACGTGGCTTTCCATTACATGGTATGCCCAGTTTTTCATAAAAATTACAGCTTCCAAGGGAAAGGGCAGGATACCAAATAGGCTCTATACCCATTAACAAAGTCAAATGTATAACAGATTTTCCATGCATTACATTACTTATCTTTCATATGTCCCCAGTGCTTGCCTCTATTATTAATAACAAAGGTCAGAACACTTAATATTTGGCAGCACGCTTGACACATAATTGATGGCGCAATATGCTATAATGGTACCTTATGTATCTGTCCTGACTACAGCTGTCAGCCCATTTCATTTTCAAGGATTTTGTGGACAATTCTGAAGAGGAAAATGCTGTCTATAAAGCCCCTGTTTTAAGATGCTTATATTCTGTATTTATTGATTGACTGAAATGGGTTAAAATCAAGGACTTAAATCTGAATGTTGAAATTACTGGTAAGCAAATGGAAATATTACAGAAGTATTTATAAACACTTAACTTGCATAATAATTTATTGCAATTTTCATGTATTTCAATGCTAGTATTTTTAGAAGTTGATGCCAATAAAAAAAAGAAAATATTTTAATTAAAAATTGTAGGTATAGTTAAGGATTAAATTCAACTTTTATGTCCACTTCTATGGTCTTACTAGAAAAGCCCTGATTTCGATCTCCCATGCACTCATTTGTCACCAGCAAACTTGGATGACTGTAGTTGAGAACTTTTGAGTTACCATTCAATACAGTAACAAAACAGAGCCTTACAGAAGCCAAACAGTAACAGTGAACATAAATTTTATTTCACATCACTTCAAATAGATGTGATGTGATATAAGTAGAAATAAGTAGAAAGACCACTGCAGTTAATATGAACTAAATCAAAACATCATGACAACAGCAGAGAGATTAGAATCAGTCTCTGCTCCAAAGAGCTTACAAAGCACATCAGACAAACATAAAAAGTAAGAATCAAGGAACAAAATAAATACATAAACAAATCAGTCTGAACTATATTTTGCTTTAAGTGACTTCTATTCACTATGGCATTTTAAATACTAAGAAAAACATCAGGACAAGAAAACAAATAAATCGGAGGAGTGAGGAATGTACAAACTAGATAGGCAAGGAAAAATAAATGAGTTTGCGAAGAAATTCAAAAGAATTTGTTAAGAAGGAAGAAAAAGACATTGACTATAAGGATAAACTTAAGACTAGAGAAGTGTCACTTCTATATTATATATCATGTATTTTTTCTCTTGTTTTGACCATTTTTTTGAGAGGAAGATCATAAACTGGTAGAAAATCATCCTAGGTTTATACTACTTAATATTGCTCCTCCAGTTCATAAGTACAAGTATTTAGGCTAAGGTAATCAGTAATGCAAAATTTCCATGTTAAGGGAAATTAAATTTTATGCATGTCAGCATTTTTATGGCAATATTTTATTTAGATATTCTTAGGCAATGCTGGAACAATATCCAAGTTTATAGATTTGCATAAGGGTAATTACGTTAAGTCCTTTAGTCAAACATTTAGCTGTTGCTGAGGTTCTGAAAAATGCTTCTGGGCTGGTACTTATTCGTCAAGTACCTGCATTCCTCAGTGGTTCTCAACCTTTACTAAAAAAATGCAGGTACTTTCATATATTCAATGGGAATTACTTATGACAATACCCTTTTTTTAATCCGAGTTCCCTGGGATGCAGAGAGAAAAGAAAAAAAAAATCTAGTTGCTTTCTAGAGCAGCACTGTAGGCTGCTGCGTGATTGCTTTAGAAACTCATTTTGGACAGCTTGTTCTCACAGGTTTCTACAAACTTGGGCAATCAATACCATTCCTGACTATAACAGAGAGCAGTTTTCAGAACAAGGATTTGTGGCACCTTAGCTAGACTCCTTTTCTGGAAGAAATTTCACAACTAGATTATAGTAACAGGAAAGGTTTTGTTCTCACACACTTCAGCCTGATCTTTCAAAAAAGGTCAAAGGCTGCAAACATGTGGGATAACCCTTTGCTGTCTAAGCGCAGCTTCATCTGCATTGTTTAATTGATTCTAAGGCTTGTACTGAAGCTTCCAGCTAGCATTACAGACAGATTTGGAATCAATAAGGATTTGGATTATTGCTGCTGAAAGGCTTACATCTGATTAAACCTCAGCGACATCAGGCAGTGCAATCAGTACCAGATGAGATTTGTGCATTATTCTCTTGGTCACCAGCAGCTCCAGTGACCAGTGGTGACAAATGTGCGCAGCATCATGCACGTCCAGATGCACGACCAGAAGAAAGGGGAAGCTCTTTGTAAGTAAAAAACATTTGTAAAGTGAAAACAGAGGACAACACTGTGATGATTGCTGGGACATCAAGGTGGTGAAAGGCACAGACCCCTGCCAGGAAGGACAGAGCTAACAGAATGAGAATGCCAGCAGCCTCTGCAACGCTCTGCAACCCAGCCAGGTTCTGGTGCTGATTGCGTGCGCTGCCTCTACAAGACATCTGGGTGGCTGTCACATGGCAGCTCCGCAGAATCTGACACATTATAAAAACAATATGTTCATTTTGAATGCTTTTAAGCAACTTTTAACTAACATTGAGAGAAGGAAAGCACACAATTCTGAAAAGAAAAACTTGCACTCCTGCTAGAAATCTTCTCATTAAAATACCTAACTCTCTCAGAAAAAGATAAAATGCCAGTTAAGCTTTTTTTTTTTTTAATATGGTCTGAATATTGCTGTTTTTTCAAAATACTCTGTAACCTTGTTTTCCTTTCAGCAGTCACATGTAATCCATCAAAATCAGTATAACAGAATAAACTATCAGGCCTTTCAAAGAAGGTTGCTTATTCTCAGTCTTTGCTTAGCTTTCACTGGCATTGCTTTTATTAACAACTATCATTAGCTTTGTCAAAAAAATCCATACAAACATAGAGTCCTTTTTTGAAGAAAATTATTAACATGCTAGCACTGCAATGAGCTGCAATCCTGAGAAAGTGCAACACTGGCAGTGAGAATTAAAAACTTTCTCAGTATCAAATGGAGGGTTACTAAGTGGAGAGGTAAGGGGTAAATTCATTTTAAATGAATTTAAATGAATTTTAATTTGAATGCCAGCACATTCTGAGACACCGTCTGAACACAGTACCTGCTCTACATGAGTACATCCCAGATCCCAGTTAGTCAGTGAGTAGGAGCTCTGGCTGTGTATCAAGGGACTGGCTTCAAGAAGGCAGTGGGTAGTTTTTACATCATGTTTTCTATTCTGCAGGACAATCATTCACACATGAAGGTTTCATAAGGGCAGGAATAATAAATTGCACATTTGTAATAACATTTCTGAGTTATGCTGAACACATAGGTTCTCACTGTGATGAGACTATTTAGTTTATAATTCAACACCTTTGCTTATTCTTGAATTTTTGAAAACGCAGTCACTTATAGGAGGGAAGTATTACATGAACACACCGTGTCTTATTGTTGAATAATTTCTCTCACTACTAAGTAACTGCCCTTTTCACCAAGTTTTTAAAATCACTATTTGGAACACTGAGAAAATATAATTAATCCATGGTCTAAATATTTAGCAACAGGTCACAGAAATTTCTAGAATTAGTTATACTTTTAAAATGGTTCATAAAACAAATAATTTCACAGGCCATGAAAGTACATCATTGAATTTCAAAGACAAACTTGAACTTTATTCCTAAACAAATGTCTTAATCTAAAAAGACCATGATTTCTGTTTTGTTAAACAAATCTTGCACAGTTTACAGATCTGTACAGAATTATTAATTACAAGACCACCTACTTTGTCACTATTAAAAAAAAATTCCAGCCATAAACACAACACACTACTTAAAATTCAAAAATAACTAAAGAAAAGTGAGCACGTAATAACACAATAATTCTATTTTAAAAAAATCTTAGTTTTTGTATCTATGAAAGATACAAAACAAATAAAGGGGCTCAGAAACCTGTGCATTTTATTTCATTTTAGGTTTTCTAAGTGTATGTCATTAAAATTATATTATTATTGGCTTATGCTATTTAGCATCGTGTTTTTTCAGTTAATTTGACACAAGTCTATTTAATAAGCCAAAGTAACACACCAGACTAACATATCAGACAGGTTTTGGAAATGAAGCTATTAAATTGTGAGATTTCATTAATAAAAAAAGTACCAGAAGAAGCTTTTATTTTTTTATCAAGCTATTACTTAAATATTTTATGTAAAGGATCTCTGCTAATCCAGGCAAAAAGAAACAGATAATCTGAATTTTTTTAGCCTGAGTAGTTACACAATTCAGAGGACCAGCTACCCACAACCTACTTGAGCCTAACCTGATAATTTGTGTTGGAAATTTGTTCTACTCTGAATTCTGTGTGAAATACCCTTTGGACCACAACTTGACATCTGTAACAGATAAGTTATGCAGAGACAAACCCCTTTGTTTAGACATTGAGCCTGTAATACTTTTCTTTTCCTTTTTGCTTTCCCTGATTGGCAAACTTCATTGCAAACTACAGTATAGAAAATCAGTAGTTCTGTGGAGCTGTCGCACCTGTTCAGAATGATGGGGAAGAAAAAATAAAAATAAAAAACAACAAGGGTCTTTGATCACAAGATGAGAAATCATGCTTTTGTACCACTAAAGGAGAAAGCTTACTGCACCATGTAAAACCTGACAGGTATTAAGAGATTTGCCAGCAAGGCATGAGAGATAGGGAAAGGCAAATGAAACCCTGAGAATGGCAAATCCAAGAATTAAATTGAAACTTGGTCAGAATTCCCTTTCATGCAACTAAATCAGGAGAAATGTGTATGTTGCCCATTATTTTTGGCTTAAATTATTCTGAATAGCGTATTGTACAGCAATGTTACTTAAAAAGGATCAGGGAACATCAGCAGTATTAAAACAGATCCTAATTTACACTGACAGGACATAGAGTAATCCAATGCTGAACACAGTATGCTATCAGAAGAGTTTTTGAATGAGGCTTGACTCCAGAATGAAGTTATTGCAAGAAGTATGCCCTGAGGACTCAACTTCCATTGAATGGCAAGACATATAACCCCTGATGGAAGACACAATATTGCATCTTGTAATCCATCATAATTGCCATTAGCTGAAACTTGTCCTACACCACCTTGCTGAGCTGCCTCCATTCTTATCCAGGCCCAGAAACTAATGAAATATAGATTAATATGGATTATATATATTAAAAGGAGGAATACAGAGAGCAGGAGAAAGGGAGAAAGAGGGTCTAGTTATTCCAGGTCTGTAGAAAGATGTAAGGGAAGATGTTTGAAATTAGGTTAAGCATAGGCATAAACTCTACTGTTATACTGAAATATTTACTAAGGATAATCTTTTTATCTGCTCTTAGAAGTACATAATTTTTTTAATTTAAAAGAATGGGTTTGGTCATTGCATTGTAGTTACTCGGTCACAGAGTCTTGAACAGAAGAATTTTAGGTAAAGAAACCCAGTCAGATTTGTGACATGAAAATAGGAACAGAAGAAGAGTTAAGGGAGTAAAAGCGTGTTGGTACTATGACTGTGTAACACCCATCTCCAGCTTGGAGCACCCTGGGATTTTATTTTTCAGCAGGAAAGGTGCACATCTTGAGTTGACAGATTCTGATACAAAAAGCAGGAAAAAAAACCAACAAAAGGCTCTCAACTTCCTGGAAAAAAAAAATAGATCCTATAATTTTCATTATCTTCAAAATTAAAGGTTCTGGAGGTTTTCTTAGATTTTAGCAGGAGAAACCGTCAAAGCAGGAGAACTTATGCAGAGAGAAATTTCAAATTCTCCAGCACTACTGGCAACCTTTCAGGAATTGCTTCTCAAAGCATATGAAACTACTTCCTAAAGACAATCTGGAGAGATTACTTATAATGGTTTTCATATAAAACCATGATGGAATTATGTGCACACAAAAATAATGCAGTAGAAGAATTCCTTTGACTTTTTTCCCCAATAGCTTATGGCACGTACCACAAAGCATACACATGTATTTACAGGATTGCAGTCCTGGACACTGGAATTTTGGACACACACTTAGTAATACCAAGAGCCTATTGTAGTCACAGAGGTCACCATTTACAGGACCAGACCATGAAACAATTTCTGTTTGTTCTTGTATGTTTCTAACATTTCTTTTACTGGGAACTGCAATTTCCTCAATGCTTTAAGAACAGTCTTTTTCAAACAAAGTAGATTCAGACACAAGGAACACATGTCTCATTAGAGTAACTGGCAGTGAGAATGACATTTCTGAATTAAATTTTGCTTCAAAAGAAAGTGTTTTGTTGATTTTCAAATTTATTTGAACTAGGATCACAAAAGAAGGAAAAATGTAAATGGATGAATTTTAAGAACATTTTGTTTCACACTGAAATAGTTCTAAAATGATTTGGAGAGCAATTATAATTTTAACTCTATAAACACATAAGGCAAATGTTATTAGATATTTTTATGAATTTAACTAGAGGATATTTCTGATACTTCACACAATAATCTCCCATGCTCTTTTACATTTAAGAGAAGTCAAATAGCTGCCTTTCAATTATAAGTGCCAAAACTTGAACAGTATCTATTAAATTCCTGTTTTTCCTGAGAAGGAAAGGAACAAAGAACACAGAACTTGCTGTTTCAAAAGACTTAGATTACAGAAGTGTTGCCTTAATATGTCTCTTTGCAATTATTTGCATTCGTCATTTGGATCCATTAGAACTTAAACTATGGCATAACTGTATTTCTTTTTTGAGCTGCCATTAAAATTGACTGTGCCTTTAAACAAATGTGCCCAGATGCTCTGGGTACAGCTAATCACAGGCACAAAGGCCCAGTCAAGGTCAGGCTGCAACTTTGTCTCTAATTGCCTGGTTATACATTCCTTGTTCACGCAAATCTTCTACTGACTTCAATGGGATTTTTGTTTAGTGAGGATTACAGGATTCAGCCTCCTAGCTTAACTACTGCATCCATACATCGCTGTGTGTAATATGCTTCAGTCCCTACAGTTACAGTATCTGTAGTTTTACCAGCCCTAAATATCATGTTGAGCTTTTTAAGACTTTCACCGTTCCAAAGCCCTAAAATGCAGTTTCTGTTTTTAATCCTTTTCTTTTTTTGGCTCTTCCACAGTCACCACTATTGGACTTTAAATAATAGTTACCTGGAAGCCCATCTTTGTCTTACTGCTGCTATAATTTTCATTTCAAACATTCTAATTTGCTTTCTAAACCTACTGACAGAACTACTGTATCAGCCATTGTGCTAAAACATAAAGACAGCATGTTTCCTACTAGGTTGCATTTCAGGTCCTTATTAAAGCAATCTGGTGATTTTTTCATGATCTTAACAGTGCCTGTAATAGCTTTTGTTGACTTCTCTAAACATTTTTGCTTGCCACAGCATGTTTGCATTATTAATTCCCAATTCCATTTTTTTTACATGTTTACATCAGGTTGCTTTGCAGTCTTCCTAGTTTACTCCCCAACATATGTCCATGAAGCATTTTTCCATCCTTATACAAACACCACAATCTAGACAAAGTGCATGCCATCATTTTTTATCAGACCAGCTGTACAACTGAAAGACAAGGGTGTTTCTATGTTGTCAGTTCAGGCCTGTTGGTCTCTTCCTCATCCAAACTGAACACATGAGGAAACCCAGATACAGCTGACAAGACAGTTCACCCCAGTGCCTGATTCTAACAGCACAAAACAAAACACCATGAGCTTGTCCCCAGAACATCCCAGCTGCTCTAGCAAGAAAAAACCCTTTTTGTCACCTCCTGAAGCATGCAACCTGCAGTATCACACTACACAAAGACCTTTCCAAGGGGCTGAAGCACATACTTTGACAATTTAAAATCAAAAATACACTCAAAACCCCAAAAAACCCCAAGTTTCTCTGAACTGATAGACCCTCCAAAGCAACAAAACCAGTAATTATGTCTCAGAGACATTAAACAGGAGCTGAGGGTACTGACAAAATGCTCTGACAAGTGTGTATGCTCATCCTGCTCTGGGCACCATTGACATTGGGCAGACCCATACCCAAGGGGCCTGAGGGCTCAAGTTTGCTCTCTACTACAATCCACAAAGCTCACCTAGATAGAGCCTTTCCTTCCTTAAGAAATGCCATGAACATGAGATACATCTGGTGCAACCCTTGCCAAAGCCTTGATTAACTCCTAACACCTCCCAAAGCAAAGCCTCTGGCACATGGACTCCCTGGAAAGTGAAAACAGATCAGTGAAACTACAGGACAGCACATATAATTACAGCTCAGTAACTTCCCCATGCATCTCATATCACAACAAAGCCAAGCAGCTTCAGAGGGCTACAGTTTAGTCTAATCAAATTTATTGATACATGTTAAATCCGTGTTGCGTTTGTGTATTTACCAAATAAATTTTTATTAGGAAATGGGCTTTTCTCCATACTCCCTCTCTACGCAAGGTCTTTGTGGAAATGTAGCTACCTCAAACTCTATGACCCCTGGATTCTAAACTATCTGCTGGATTTAAGAAAAAAGCATTAATTCTGGAAGACTTTATACGTCACAAACTTAGCCCCTGTCATTGCAAACACTTCAAGCAAAATACCAAAAATAACCCAAGCAAAGCTGTCCAGGTAGAAAGTCAAGTACTCACTGGTCTCACCATAAGGAACCCTTACTTGACTGTCTCACATCCTCTGAACTCCCTCACACTTGCAGTCCTACCTCGGGTCATGCTATTTATGCTCTTGTTCTCACTGATGTCATCTCCATTTTTGCAGCATGACACTTTTGATAGAGATATAGGAAATCTTATGTTAGAGAATTATTTGTGAAGAAAAAATTAATTATTTCTTTTTCTACTGATTAGAAAGATGTGCTGGTGAGCACTCAATATTTTAATTATATTAAACATTTAGATTTTTAGACCTATAGACTTTGTTCCCACCAAAACCCGAGCTCACATGGGTCCTTGGGTAACTTCAAATGTTTCTGCTAGCCTCAATTCTAAATATTAATTTCTGACTTCTGAGCAATATGTCAACTGTGAGCCAAAGACTGAGAAACTGAGTTCATTGATTTTTGTCTTATGAAAGGCCAATACTCCAATATGCTTTTAAAAGCATGTTACTGAAATTTGAACAAAATTTCTTGAGCAGCAATTTTGAAGAATTGCTTACCTGAGGACCAGAAGCATAAACTAAAGTGACACAGTGGGTAAAGCATATTCATTTAGTTAAAAAGTCTCTAGTGAGTTGCAAGCAGCAGCAAATATATAATTGCTGCTCAAGGTTTGCAGTTTCTGTGACATCACTATAGGAGTGATAAGAATACTATTTAATGGCATCCACTTTCAAGGTTACCTTATGTTCCCACAGAGTTGGAAGCAGTCACTGCCAAATGACATACAAGCTGGTATTTGTCATGCTTGAAAGGCACATGCTAGTCAGAAGATTGTATCAGCTATTTACTTGAAATGCAAAAGAGCACTTAACTCCCACTGACAAAAAAGGGATGCAAACTCTGTAAGTTCATGACACTGCTGCAGTCACCAGGTGCTAGCCTCATGCAGAAACAGTAGCTAACTTCTGGAGCTCCAGCACCAGCCATTGTACTCTTTTTGCCCTGGCATACACAGCTACAGTGAAGAGCACAGCTAATTTCCAGGTGAGGTACAGATCAGTACAGATCCGCCTGTGGGCTTTGCATAAGGATTTCTTACCCTTCTTCAGTATCATAGTGCTCTGTCCCATCAAATAAGGGAGGCTGGATAACCCAGCAGAGAAATGCAGTTCAAAGTCCAGACTGCTGGAATTTACATAAAAGCCATGTTAACTCACCATCCTCTCTGTAAGCAACATGAAGCACACACATGGAAAGTATGAATTAGAACTGGTCAATCCAAATTCTGGAAGGTAACAAAATGCATGTTACCCAGCCAATAACTGCATGTTTTCAAACTGAACTCAAAACCACGTCTTTTCTCTGAAGTGAAATTCTTGTGTGTCTTATTTTGACCTTCTTTCAGTAAAGCCTGCACTAAGTCATGGTCCTTTGCAGCCTGCACTCAGAACAGAAAATAATTCTCTGAAGTGTCCAGATACATACTTTCCATTCTTGGCCTTTTTCAGATTTCCAACAAATACTCAGCATTTAAGGATGGATCCCTGTTCTCTGCAGCCACATGTGGCTAGCTTCCTGAGCTCAATGCCAACATTTCCTTAGAGCATTCCTTGCATGAGTTGCCTAAAACTTCTCCCCACCATCTTTAAGACCAAATGACACATGTACTAAAGTCTCCCAGCTCTGACTGTCAAAGCTATTTGTGCTTACTGATTCTGCCCACAGATAGACTCCAGTGCTGGCAGACTCAGCACCCTTCTTAGGGAAAGGCTAAGTGATCCTTCTCAGGGCTAAACACACTTGAAGGTAGTTTTGAAGAGCACACGGACGTTCCTTATATGAACAGCAACATTTCATGATACTCTCCCTGTACAAAATTAGTACAAAAAGCACATAGTAATCACTTTAGTACAAAATCACACAGAAGCTGCAGCAAACACATGGAAAAGGAAGCAATAAGTCTTCAGTTCCTAGAGCTTTCCCAATGCAAGTACACACTGAAGCCCCATGTGAATTCACTGAGATAGCCATGTCAGGCAAACAGGCTAGCATGCAGAATTATACCTATTTATTTATTATACCTATTTATACCTCCAAATTCAAAGCCAAAGAACTTCTGAGAAAAACAAACAGAAAGCAATCTTTAACTGACTATACCAATATTCCTGGCAAAAGGCCTTACATCTGCTAATAAAAGGTAGAAGTTACACTTGGTATCATATCCTGAATCAGAAGGTATAGTATATCAAAAAGATGTCGATTTGCCATTATATTAAAAGTGACTGCCTCAGGATTTATACTTAATCCAGTTTTCAGAAAGCATGAGCTATTCTAGATAGAAACAGATGTCAGAAAATGCACTGTCAGACAGAAAATATGGCACATTATTCTAAAAAGAGGCTTATGATTTTTTCAAATAAAAATTAAAAAGACAATTCAATATAGTCAAATCCAGCAGAGGTATAAATGGCATATAGTTTTATGTGTGTTCTTTCATGACTTCAGATTTATCACTGGCATATTAGTGACTCTGATTTTCATGATTTAGATATATTACTGGGTCACATGGCAGTATTTTTGAAAGTAAGGGAAGAGTTAAAAACTTAGAAATATAATTTTAATTTAAAAGTCTTTCAGATTTATGAGCCTTGTCAGGAAGGGGGAATGTGTGTAGGTTTTTTGTTGTTTTGGTGGTTTTTTTTGGGGGGGGGGGAATATTCTTTTTTTTGTTGTTGTTTGTTTTGTTTGCTTTCTTGTGGCCAACTAGTACTTTTTACTTTCTAATCCTCCTAGAACAACATATTGGAAAGGTCCCCAACAGTCATCTAGTCAACATCCCAATCAAACTTCCAAAGACAAAAAAATTCAGAATGTCTCTAAAAAACTAGTTCTATTGCTTAATCATCCCCATAGACAATATATTTTCTTATTATATCCTTTGGAAGCCTCTCCTGCTTCAAAATACAATAATTGTCTCTGGTTTTAAGCCTGTGCATGTCAGTGAAAAGCCTGGTTCCAAAGCTGAAGTAACCTGTAAGTGGAAGACCACTATTTGGTGCCGTCCTCTCAGACCCTTCTCATAGGGCAGATGTTTCAGCCCATCTTGGTGGCCCACTGCTAGACTCAGTCAAGTTTATTAACATCTTTCTTGTTGTTTTGTTTTCTTTTTCTTTTTGCTGAAAACCAAGCACAATATTTCACATGTGGTTTAACAGTCAAGTAGAGGACAACCACTTGGCTCAATTTAGTGGCCACACTCCTTTTCAGGGAGCCCAGGACACTGTCAGCCTGCATGGCTGGTGTTCAGCTTCCACCAGGAACCCTAAGTCCTTTCCCACAGAGCTGCTTTCCAACCACTGAGCCTCAGTCCCTATCACTGCAAGGAGCACTTCCATCCCAGGTTAAAGACTTGCATTTGTCTTCATTGAATCTCATCAGATTCCAGTCAGTTGATTTTTCCAGAGTACCTGAGTCCATCTGAATGGCAAACCTGCAAGGAAGTCTACCAGCTTCACTGCCTCCACACCTCCAGTTTGTGGCTATACAAAAACCATATGAAGGTGGTCTCTGTCTCACCAGCATGTACCCTCTTCTCCTGTAACTCTCAAAGGTATAAAAACATGGTTAGAGCACAGTAACACCAAGGTTGTGGGTTTGATACCTGGGTCATTCATTACTGAGTCCATTAAGAGCTGGACTCAATCCCTGTGGGTCCCTTCCAACTCAGAATAACATGTGAATCTGTGACTGTAGTAAAACAGAACAAATCCCAGGAGAGGGCTCTCATCCACAAACCTAATTTCATTAGAAAATGTGATCAGGTTTGTCAAGCATGATTTACTCTTGGCATGCACAGTCTAACTCCAAAAATATCCATTTACCAGTTCTCTAATTAAACCCAAAGTTGGCTCTTTTTAAGGGCAGGATGATACTCAGCTACTTGAATTCCTCACATGAGCTTCAGTAATTCATAGTTGCTACAAGCCAAGGCTGTCTTTGATTATTGCCTTCTTGGCCAGATCTTAATTTGTGAGGACTCTCACTCAGATACATTGCACCCTCATTAGTGTCCTTTTGACAGTCTCCAGAAACATCCTGGGCTGCTTTAATGTGTGGCCCTTCCAGAAGGCAGGAGGGAGGCTAAAATCTATCCCAAGCACAAGGGTCTCAGAGCTGCTTAAATATGACATTGTCCTATTCCCACACTAAGCAAGTGATCCCTAAAATAGGCTCACCATTATGTCACTCATACCTGCCCCTCTCCAATCCTGATCAACAAGAAACCCATCCACTCAAACTGCTTCTATTTGCAAAGGAAACCCCCCATTTTTCTCTTCTCTGCCAGTCTTCCTACATCCATCCATCATAGTTGTTCCAACAATGCCTTATTGATGGGTCTGCATGCAGAGGTCTGTCTCCTCCTGATTGATTCCTATGCTGTGTGCATCTCTCTGCAGGCAATTCTTCCCTGACAGTCTATAAACCAGAAGATTTATGTTTTGCTTTGGAGTTGTTCTTCCTCAGATTTGACCATCTGCTGGTAGTACTTTTCTGTCTGTTATCCAAATTTTGCTTGTTTTCTTCCAACAAATTTTTTCCTTCTCTTTAAAATCTGTGTCAATCCCTCTCAACTCCAGCAACAAAACATTAATTAAAAAGTACATACAGACAATCTCACAAAGTTTGTCTATCAGCTGTCAGAATTTCAAATGCTACTTTGGGAGAAGCTGTACTGCTGCAAATTAAAATTATGAAAAACCCATAGAAGTCTGTGCAGTAACATGTTCAATCAGTATCACATATGTAGGCAATGGGAGGAAAGGTTTTATCCTAGCCAAACAAAGATAAAATTTCATCTAACACAGTGAGTTTAAAGACCAGAACAGAATACTGAAAATATTACCTGGAACTGAGCAAACAACCACATAAGTACAGCTATTCTGCATGGATACTCCAACCACCTCCTTTAAAAGTTACCCTAGGAATATCTAAAGATTGCAGTCCTGTCTTTGATTTCATTTGGCACAGGATGCACTCTGGATCAGAACACAGGCACCCTAGCTGGGAGGTGCAGCTGATTCCCTTGATGGACAAGAGGCCTTGACAGAAAACATTTCCTGAGACAAAAAAATCAGCAGGGCCTCAGTTCTGCTGAGGATACTGACCAGCAAGTCATTGAAACAATAATCAACAGTGAGGATCACCAGCCTCACATCTTGAACTACACTTCCACTTCCTTGGCTAAGCCTGCAGAAGAGCTTTAGAGAATAATACAGGCTACCATTTATAAGAAGCGTATGCAGTTTCTCTTCCAGCAAGCCAACTGACTGATGGTAACTTAATATTTGTTTAGCAAACGGAGGTCACTTAAAAAAACAAGATGTTATTGACCCCTACAGCTAGTACAAAAAACCTCTGAGAGGAGGAATAGACACACAATTCAATGTGCTGGAAAAAAAGTGTTAATATTGACTACTGAATGAAAACTCTACCAAACAAATCTCACTGATGGGTTACTGCTATAATATTGTAAAAAAATGTAGATCACTTGTGGTTCCTCCTAAACAAAATACTCACAATCCAAATTTCCAGTTGAGAATCTTTTTCATCCAGACTTAATTCTGAGCACATCTTTTTGAATTAAACCAAGAAGATAATCCCCAAGGTGAAAATAAAGTGATATGAACATTTGTAGGGCTGGAGTTCAGATTAGCCATAATTTTAAATTTATTTTTGAAAAAAGCTTACTATTACAAGGTGACTATTCCTATATTTACACACACTCTTAAACAACACATGTAACTGTTAAGTATAACTTCCTATATATTGCTTGGTTAGACAAACTTTTTTTAGAAGCACGATCATAGCAGAGAAAATGGTATAGAAAAACCAAAAATGCATGACCAAAAGAGGCTATTTCATGAAAGCTTTTTCCAAAATGCAGACAAAGGAAGGTTGTGTACATTATAAAACTGCTAGACTAAAATCAAAATTGTTTCTATAGCTAAATTCTGCTCATTTTCAAATACGGAATGAAAAGGCAGCCCAACCCCCTTGCTAGAAGTGCCTGCAAATAAAAAAAAAAAACTCCATAATTGAAGGAGCCATTTCTGGCTGTTGTGACCAGAGCTACACTGATTTTAGTGGAGTTGAGACTATTAAGAGCAGCTGAAGATCTGGTCTTCCAATTTAAATTCTGTCTTGACTTTGAGTAATTCTGTTGAGGTCACTAGAACAGGGTTACTCAGGACATAAATTTGCCCCAAGGGCTTTTGTTGCCTGAGATATATTTATATTACATTAATGTATAAACAGAAAATGCCTAGCAAGTTCCAGTAAAGCAATTAATGTAATTAGTTTGTAACTTGTGCTCAAGTCTCTCAAGGGTTACTGAGGGTCAAATTAGGGAAACACATTTCTGAAAAGCACGGGTCCTAAAACAACAAAGTTTCATCTGACATCTCTAAGTGGTAATGCCTCTGTATTTTGACATCTAATAATCTTTTTAAAGAATAAACAGATGCAAATGAAAGAATGAAATACATCTGAAATGTTGGAATGTCAAATTTAAAAGCAAATGATAATTTTGTGTGTTTCCAGAAATAAAAATGCTTTAGTTAATTTCTATTTAAACTTCAGAACATTATAAAGATACAAATAACAACAAAAGCACGATTTTTTTTTTCATATATTCTAAAACAGAAAAATTCAGGTGCAAACAAAAAGTAAACACTTTTTACTATCCGTAACCTCTCCCCATCTGGAGTTTAGGGTTCAGTAAATCTTGCACCATATGAAGCACACACAAGTTAGCAGGATTGGGCCTAAGCATTGAACATCAGCGGACCACAGCAAGCTGTTTAAGGAAACTGATGCCACTTGTCATACGCATGAACCAAGGAGCAGCATGGTTTCATTTAGAAAGGCAAAAGCTGAAGTTTGAGAAACACTCTAAGACACTCATTATCTATAAGAATGTCAGGAAGAATATTTTTTTAATTAACTAAACCTGTCTGAGAACCCTAAACAGCCACTAAAATATAATTAAAATGAACTATCAAAGGTCACCATGGACCATTTGTTCATTTGGATAACAACAGAGGCAGATACCAGCCGTTGATAACTCCCATTTATTGAATTTATTAACAAGCTGCAGGAATGTGCTTGTTGCATTACATGACTATGCATATTGAGCAATTGTTTTATTTCAACTTAACTTTCTTCCATTTTACATAGTTCACAACCCTTTATGCTATGCAAACACAAGACTTTATTTTTAGATCCTGTTATGTCACACATGACATTTATCAACATGTCAATTAGTTACAGAAAACTGAAGAGTATGGAAATGCAGTCTCCTTAAGGGCTAAAGAGACCAGATAAATCATGACCTTACAACAACTACTTGTAGCATGTAGTTCTGACAGCACATCAAAACTCTGAATTTTTTCACGCCAAATATGTAAATCTGTTATTTAACAGTTGCTAACAAAGCAGGAACTTTCTAAGTGGAGATTAAAAGGAACAGAATAGTAAAGTCTGTCTCAGTTCCATTAACAAAAACATGATGCTTCCATATACAGCTAGAGTACCAAGGGATGTGAGCAGCCAAAACCACATCAGCTTTAATGGAAAAAGACAGAAATACGTATTTCTGAGGCAGAAATGGAAAAATGCTTTTGATCTAGCTCATGAAGGATAACAAACCCTGACAATACACATTTGGGATGCTGCTCTCAGGTTCCATTATAGTATTATAGTGCAATGTTTCTAATTCGTTTGTGTAGATGTATTTCTAATTTGTAACTGCAAATACAAAGTCCTTTGAATTAAAAAAGAATTCAAGCAAGTCAGATAGTTCACACTGAAATAAAAGGAAATATTTTTGTTTCTGATTTACAGGGAAGTAACAGCTGGCACTTATTATGTCTATGTACTACATCAATCACCAAAAACACAAACTCCAATAAATCTACCTTATGTCCTTATAAATATAAAGCTGTTTTTCCCTTCCTAGACCAGATTGCTAGCTTATGAAAAATGGTACAGCTCTAAATCCAGCACTCTATCTTCTAATCAGTTCAAATTATGTACCAGACACAAATTTATCTAGTTTAGCTTTTACAGATGGGGGTGGATTTTGGTCTTGTTGTTGTTGTTTTATGGGGGTTTTGTTTGTTTCTTTTCTTTTTTTTACCAAGTGACTTCCACAGAGAGCATGAGACATGGTACCAGTAAATCAGAGTACCAGCAAGTACTGCTTTTTTTTTTCAAAGCAATAGATGCCAATTTGTGCATCATTCTCTCTACTACAGCACGTGTTGTTTTTAAACAGACAATCCACTGCAACTGGATAGTGACAAGAATAAAAGGAATAAAGGCAGCGGAAAGAACGTTAACCACAGAAAGATGAGTAGGACTTGGCCTCTCACGCTCCGACCACCCAATGAATGGGACATTAGTGCTGAGAAACAAACGTGCTTTAACTCTCCCATCTGACAAAGAAAGAATGAAGCAGAACAGATTGTCCAGCAAGCTTCTGTTAAGAGCTTATCACAATTTTCAGTACTGGGGCTAGAGCAAACCACTAGAGAGCAAATATTTCTGAAGTCTACTCAAACTACATGGGAGGATTTAATCCAGACTGTGAAGAAGGAAATACTTTTCCATTAAATAGAGCATTAACCTTCAAAGGAAAGTTGATCATCTACCTAATCAGCAGAGGAGCAACTTATGGACAGATGGTGATGAGAAGACATATTTATGTCTTTCAGTCTTCACATTCAGGTTTAAAAAAGGTCAGTGGTAACCAGGCAGCTGACATGGGTAACAAAGTAACAAAGGGCTTCAGCTAAAATGGGGAAAGCATTCTCCTACGTGTTAATCTGGACGCTAAAATACTTTCAAATTTGTCAGAAGGGACAACAGAGCTATTACTTGCCATCTTTGAGAACAATCAGTCTGGAGGACTGCTGGTTTCCAAAGACTATGAAAGAAAACCAGAGTTCCTACCCCAGGCTCAAATCCAATTGCACAAACATTAGAGCAAATGATAAACAAACAAGTTATTTGCATTTTCTTAGGGAGGAAAATGAAAAACCATCCTTATCCTTTATGCTCCAAAAGATTGTAAACATCTGTTACAACTGTGTGTAATACACTAATCACATCAAATTAATGCCATTATCTTTTCCTGTTATGGCAGGGAAAGGTTTCCTGATAAGGACAGACCAACATGGATTAGATGAATTAGGATAAATCTTCTACATGGTAATAAGCAGCACTGTTGCACTGTCACATGGGGAAGAGCCAAACTTTCCCTCTGCCTCTTGCCTGCAACCGAGCCTCACTGCTCCCAAGACCCTTCTCCCAACCTTGCACCATCTCTGCATGCATATGTGGCCACAAGTCAGATCCAGATGCCTCTCCAGCAACCTCTGCTGCAAAAGAGATCACACATACTTTTAAACTCACTATTTCTGCAGCCTAAATAAAGTCAGAAACGAAGCCCTGACAGGGCTGCACATGATATCTGTATAACAGCTTCCCCAGCCCCTGCCCCATGATCCTGCTCCATGATCCACTAAAAGATACTGATTAGCAACCTTGCCCTTTATCCAAGGTGTTGCACTGGCTAAGGACTACAGAAATACAAACAGTTGTCATGGAGCTGCACTTCCTCTTACAATTATTCTCAAGAAAAAAAAACGGTGTAATTTTTTCTGCCAGCTCAGTTTTCTTGGAAAGCTTGTGACCTCAGTGTGAATTAAAAGCATCATCTTGTCCACTCTGTAATTTATTTTGACTTTAGTAAGGCTTTTTCCTTGATATTCTAAGACACAGGAAATGTGGTCTAGAGGAAGTTACTACAAAGAGGGAAGCAAAACTGCTGGAAAACTGTACCCTATGTTGTTTGTCAGTGTTTCACTGTCAAAGTGAACACAGCTGTGCTCACTGTCAAAGTTAACACACTTGTTGCTGTGCAGTTGAACATACTCATTCTGGATTTGGGTAGCTGAAGAGAGGGATGCTTACCAAAATATGCTTCTGACTGCTTAGTGGTAGGCTGTAAAAAGTTTGGATAACAGGATCAGATTTTAAAAGAAACTCTGTCGATATAAGAAATACAGGGGGAAAAAGGTTATGAGATTTTGTTAGGACACTTTTACCCTTCAGAATCTTCTAAGTTCAGTCCTTCAGGCAGGAATACTCAACTGGACAAATACAACTGAAGAAGGGACCAACTGCTGCTAACTTTGTAGCAGCTCTCCAGTAAAGCCATCTATGAGTCACAACCTGAACATGAATTGAAAACTAAAAAGAGCACACTCAAGAGACCAGTGTTTAGTCTAAAGAAGAGGAGTTTGAGGGAAGTTAAGAGCTAAAGACAAGGAAAGAGGAAATAAGTAATGTTCCATATACACATTATTTTGGACAAAGAGTAACAGATTTATACTTGCAGCACACGCTATTTACACTGGATATTAGGAAAAAGAAGTCTGGTGAATCAACTTCTTTCCTAGAGATCTGTATGGGAAGTTATATTAACCAAATTCCCCTTCTGTCTCTTAATAGTCTCCCTTTGCTGTGCCACACAGACTTTTTTTGAGGCTTTTTTGTTTGCTTTGAATCTAGCCAGCATCTTGCTTTCTGCCAGTCTTGTTGTAAAACAGAACTGCTGCAGCTGAAGTCAGGAAAGCAGTCAAGACAAACTTCTCTGATGGAACAACATCAGCATATCTCATGAGCAATTGTTGTAAACAGTCCAAGTATTTGAAACAAAATAAGGACATGTTGATTCAAAATTTCTTTTACCGTGAAGCTTCAACTAGATCCAGTGCACCAAATAACTCCTTCAATATTCATGTGGACAGCCCTACATGAGAATGTGATTCCAAGAAAAAGTGTCTTTTAGTGTAATTATATATTAGAAGGAAAACACAGTTGGCTAAAAATGCCCAAGAAATAATCCAACAGTGATTTTTTTCTTAAATGTGTTGGATATAACCAGCCAACAAAATCTCTTTGTGAAAATACAGAAAGTACTTCTAGACTATTACTTTGTGTTGCAGTTACAAAACAGCCTAACAAATGTTGTTTGGACACCTGCTCCAAAATCAGGATTCTACCATATTGCCATCCAGTAGTTTAAGAGGATGGGGAAGAGGAAGGGAGTAAAAGGGAAACAGATATTTTTCTCACTAATAGATTGATTCAAAAAACTTTGAAATGCAGGAGGCTCTTTCTTTTTTCTTTTGTTTTCTTAGTAGTTGTGCAAAATTTGCAATGACTTTCAGAAAAAAAATACACTTCAATCTTGTAAGGCCATATATATAAGTGTATATAAAGCAAACATGAAAAAAAGGCAGAAATCTAATTAGGCTTTAAAAAGACAAAACACAAGGGGAGTCACAACAGTGAAATGTAATCTTTCAGTGAGCTGAACACACATTGCTGACTACCTTTCCCATTCATCAATTCAGATGCCTGAATCCATCCCTGCACTGAGTGTATATAACAATGGATCTGTGGCTTTGCTGCAACCTCCTGTGTAGGTTGTTTCATGCAGATGTTCACCAGAAGCCAATTCTTTGTGTAAGAGACACTTGATTTACTTTACATGGTTGATTTTAAACCATAATGTCTAATTAGACAAACTGTTTTGAAGTTCTAAAAATTAAAAGTATGAATTAATCTCATCAAAACCCACTCAGTACCATATTATGGTTTTAATCTAAAGGAGGTCTATAGAAACCAAATCATCACCTTTTTTGAATTACATCACAATTGACAGTAAGAATCTTTTATAATCATGAAGTCATAAAAAACTGCAACATTTGGCTTTCAGAAAGAACTTCCCCCTATAATAAAGACATTAGCACTGAAGCTTTGATTGAGGTTACATTCATGTAACTGAACTCAAATATGTTTCTGTTTTAAACGACTTAGTTTTAGGGAGAATAAAAAAGAAAATTACTATTGGTCCCACTTTAAATACAATTCAATTTTAATTTAAAGCAATTGCTGAGAATTTTTAACCCTCCTCAACTCTTAAAGACACAATTTAAATTATCTCTGGAACAGCTCCATATTGAATCTCATTTAATTTAGCTAATTTCTCAATAAATTAAAGCATGAAGTTCCAAAGACTAATCTCATTTTCTGCACGTGAAAAATTTCACTGCAAAAAGTTTCAAACTCTTATTCTTTCAAGGTGCATACTCCAATAGCTGAGCAACACCTATTTTCCTTTCTATTAATTCTACTCATAAAAACCTACTAGGTTTTAAATAAGCAGAAAAAAAAGCTTTGTTGGAAAGAAAAGAAAGTCAATTAAAATGTGTGATGTATATCAGTTATTTGTGGACATCTCCTTGGCATACATACTAATTTTAAACTAATTCTTGATATCATTGTTTTGACTTTGGAGAAGCTGAAATTTCTTATATAACCCACAATATGGTATGCCTGAGATTGTAGGGGCAATGAGCTCTCAGAAGGTTTAAGCTTATGAAGATTTTTTTCCAAACAAAAGTAGGGATATGAGAATATTAAAGAGCATAAAATGCAGTTGGATCAGCTAGTTATCTAAAAGAAAATTCAAAAGAATAGTGATTAGAATCTCAGAAACAAGTGTCTGGACAAAAATCTGATGAAATGCATTAACTAAAGGTGGTTTCATGAAACACTAATGTTAAATGAATGGCTGCATTCAATATAGCACAATGAGTCCATACTGCAGCCTGGTTTACCCACTTCTCAGGATGTCATCATGGAACAGAGAAGGAACATAGCTTCATAGCAGAATAGTATTTTTACTATTAATATTAATATTTACAGCTCCACCTGAGGAAGAAGGAACTTCCAATTCAGCAACCGCCTGGAAGCACAGAAATCCTGGCTGCCCTCTAAAGCTTAAGTAGTGGGGAAGAACTGAAGCGGAAAAGAACATGGTGAGGGCTCTCCAGTAGTGACTTAACTTAGCTTTTGGAGTTTGTTTGGAATCCAAAGTTCTCAGAAACTTCTGTAAAGCCCTAAGCTGTTCATTGACTCATCTGTCCCAGCTGAAGAGAAGAAACGCCTGTGAAAGCAGAAGTTCAAGCTACTGGATGTCCACAGTGTCTGAAAATCCTGTTATATCTTGCCTTGATACACCTCTCATCTCTTAAAGTGGTTCTTCAACCTACCTTGATAAACAGAAACCTATTCAGACTCATCCTAGTTAGATCCAGGTACCCATGAGCAGGGGATTCTTAAACAAAAAAATAATGATAAAACCTCCAAACATCTGCAAATCCAAACAAATAAAAATTGGATCCTAAAAGGTCAATATTTTTAAACCTGCCTCAATAGAAGCAATGCAGGAAGTAAACTTGACCTTTATTATCAAAAAAGAGAACATTTTGTAAAAAGTTTAAAAAAAAAATCCAACATATACGTTACATTCCACTTCAAGCTCTAGATCTCTCAAGTTTCCCAATGCCTTAGTCCATGCAGAGAGAACTTCCAGGGGCTAATTTAGAATTTGCATGAGTTTATCCTTTGAAGCTGTTCCCTCTCCCTGATCTCTCACAACAGCTCTGGGTGACCAAGTTTCTAAGACAGCACATGGCTAAATGCCCACAGACACTGGACTGTGTTCAAAATGCAATTCAGTTAACAAGCACACTAAAGTCCTCCAGTGGTAATAACTACTCCTTTGCTCACAAACTTGCAAATCCTTTATTTGCCAAAGATTACTGAGGCTTTTTAGACTGTGGAAAAAAGTTGACACTACTAACTAGAAATTACTCTATACGGCCTTTTAAAGAAAGGACACTAAAAAGAAAACAAGTAGCTTAACATATTTTTATATATCTCCACATAGCTGTCTAATAACACAAACGTACTTCAATCTTTAACTGAGTCTTGTAAGTAATGGCAAAAGAACTTCTTGGCAGTAATTTTTAATTTTTGTAAAACCTTGAAGTACACACTTTATTCCCACTAAAATAACTATTTATGCGCACTTGGACTAAATCACAGCCTATTAAATCCATTGTCTTTTGCCAACTTCAGAAACTGAATCAAATCCTGAACCTCATAACTAACAGAGAACTCTGAATCTTCATATACAGAGACATCAGTTCAAAAATATTCAACACAGAAATGTAGCTGGTAAACTCAAAGTGGGGATATCAAAATTACAACTCCTATCAGAAAAAAACTGACATTGTCAATTTGCAGTTTGCATAGCCAATGCTACATACACAGAGATAAGAAGTACACTTCCACATTTGTGCTTTTTTTTTTTTTTTTGGGAACTAGAATTCCAAGCATATACCACAGCTGTTATTCAACACCTGAATATCCAAAGCAGGTCTTCAAACCAATAGTGACAAGCCTGTATAAAGAGCTTGTCACCATCTTGATGGTACCTACCATACATTCAGTCACAGCACTTACGTCAAGTTCAAACAAAAATGAAGATAGTTTGTGACAATGTACAGCAAATTAGTTACCTAGTGAAGGCACTAACAGGTGAAGCACTAACAGTGAAGTGGCTGCTGCAACACAGCCACTAAGCATGGACAAAATTCTTCCAAGAAATGCTTTGCAGAGTCTCCCAGAGATGCACCCTGCCCCAGCTATGCCTAGAAATACCCCACTACTATATATATATATGTATATATATATATGTATATATATGAGACACATAATATATATTGTATAATATATAATATATATATTATATATATTATAATATATGTTATCCCCCAGTTGTCTTAAACTGTGGTTCAATAACAGGTTTCCTCTCAAATTCAAGATACTGCTTTCTAAACCTCCCTTTCCACTATAATCCTTAACTAAAAGGTTGTTGGAAATTACAGAAACAAAACAAAAGGAGCTTCTTTGGGTCTCCACTTTCTGTAGCAATTATTATGGCTTTATATATACACATTGAGCAATGCAGCAGTTTTGGGGTTTGTGGTTTTTTGTTTGTTTTCCATAAATAAGAAGAGAATTACACCAATTCTCACTACCATGTCTATGACTTCTCCAAAACGAGCTTCTTTCATATTTCAAGTCTCTGGCTGGTGCCCATGCTTCCCAAAGAGGGAATTAGTCTGACCTGGTCTGCCCTCTGTACATGACACTGCAGCTGCATTCGCAGGCTGGGAAGGGGACTCAATGGCTCCAAGGAGCATTTTTTTGAGCAGAAGTGTTTCATATGAAGTGCTGCAGATTTTTCTAAGCCTCTTAGTGAGGGAATGAAAGAAGGAGGACAAATGCCCACAGAAGAACTTCCACGCCACCGTGGCATGAAATTTGAAAGCAGCTCTAATTCGCTCAGCAAGCTGCTGCACAACCTGGTAACGTCAATTAGAGGTAGAGGACCTTAAAGGAGCTTAGAATTGGAGGTAGAGGACCTGTCCATTACCCTACACCCACCTGTAGTTTTCACCTTTCTGTGAAGGTGAAAACTAAAATCCTCAGTTTTCTTCTATCCTATGATAGAAAATTACATACACCAAAGATGCACCTAACACACTTCTATCACATGCAGACAAAATAGCATTCCATCTGGCTGTATTTGCAGGGACAACAAAATTAACTGAAGCTGCAAGTGCTTTCTAACCATGCTCAATACCCAAAGGTGTTTCACCACACTTACCCACACCTGCTTACCAGTTTGAAACAACAGCATGTCCAAGCACCATTTGCGCACATGAAGTTATTTGGGATTGACAAAGGAGGGTCACCAAGGAGAATCTCTCCAGGAAGCTGATCGCTTTGGCACCCTCTGAAAGCTTGAGTTTTGTGCAAAGTGCAACAGGTGCTTATATCTAAAAATTGCACTTAGAAGAAGGGGTCAGTGACCACTCCTTATGTATGGTCTGATATTCTGAATGCTTTCCCTGGAAATGGGTATCTGTTATCCCAGTAAAGTTTCTATCAGAAGTTTAAAACCATCCAGCAAGTGATGCCCAGCCATCAGAGTGTCTTGCTTCACACTGGGCAGCTCCCCAGCATCCCAGTGGCAACAGCCCAGTCATGGATACCCTGAGTGCAGTCACACTGGATCACAGAATCTGGCCCTCAGCAGCTGGTTGCCCCTTTTCCCCACTTTGTCGCCACAAAGATCAGACCCTTGATCTTTCACCTAAAAGTATAGCTAAGAGTAAAGACTTGAGATTTCTACTGAGGATGTTGGCTCCATATTTTGTTTCTTTCTACGTGTGGGTCTGACATAAGTCTGCAGACTGGGACAAAAACATGGGATTGCATTCTGTTTTCACATAAGTGCAAGCCCAGAGTAACTACTGACCTAATACACTTATTTGGGATATAAAACTGAGTAAATAAGAGAACTCAAGCCAAAATAACTCTTAGATTTAAAGATTTCACTTCTTTAGTTTATGACTTTTATACTCCTTAACAGATCAGAGCAACCCCATATTTTTAATATGCAAAGCATATTTCAGGTCTAGCATGCTCATGTGTGGAAAAGTGCATTTATATTTAATTACGAAAAAAATTATATTTGTTCTCTAAATACACTGCTTGAAAGCTTTTCTTTTCCTGTTAGCAATATTGCCAAATCTTATTTCCATCTTCAAACAGAACTGTTACTGTTTTATTTAAACTCTTGGAGGCACAATTCAAACTTCCACATATGTTTCCATACAAAGCCCAGCAATGACAAAAAGCTCAAAAAAATTAAATATTTCTTCCAAAGCCAGAAAGGTCATTTGGACTGAGATGCCCAAAATTATTGACTGGATTTGGCTCACTAGAATAATTCCTTCTGCACGTAGCTACAGCTTCCTCCAGTGCTCTTTTTCAGATATTTCAAGATGTAAATAAGGGCAAGCTGGGGCTGCACGAATTACTCACACAGCTTGCTCCCTGTCATAACATTTATGGAAAGATCACAGCTCTTCTCTCTTCACTTAACTAGAAACAGACAAGCCATGAAGATACCTACTCTGGTTTGCTGATCTATGATGGATGAATATACACTCATATAAAAGCAGCATGTGTGCTGGTAAGAGGACAATTAGGGACAAGAAGAACATTACCTCCAATCATGTGATGAGTTATATATAATCACTACAATGAAGAGAGACACCCATGTCACTCCCTGATCAGCATAATAAGGCTGCAATGATGTTTGGATTCATCACTTGAATCTGTAGACATTGAAACTGCCTTACTAATGCCACATGCAGAGGAGGGAAGGGGGGTACAATTCACTCTTGTTTCCTTTTATATGTGTGAGATTCTCATAATGCTGTCTCACTGACAACACTGGAATGTAGACATTACTTACTGTGGTTTTAAAATCAATCTTCTAGTACTATTTCACATTTAGTCTTCTATGCAACAAGTATATATAATGTTAAATATTAAATGGTAAATCACAGTTCTATTTTAACTACAATGAGATTATATTTTCATTATTTTGCTTTGCTGGAATCACAGTTTTCCTATTTGGGAGTGCTGGCATTTTACTGGAGCAGGTAAAAAAAGGGTTTTCTATGTGACCCAGCAGATAACAATGACATAGGAAGCACTTCTGCAGCAATATTGTAGATTTGTTTATTGCTCTCCCTATCTTTATAGGTTGTTGTTCTACAGACCATATAAAACACTTGCAATTTATTAGTAAGGCAATTTAAACTAGCATGGTAGGACAGCTGAACTGTTCTTCCAATTACAGTTGGCAGGCATTCAAGAATACGTTTTCTCCTATGCTTTGTTTCTGTCAATGCACATTAGCAATCATAAATATGAGACTGACAGGGTCAGGATTATCAAGTTTAAAAAAATCAAGGTACTGCACTGGATTTGAGGTAAGAGTTTTAATTCACTTTAATTTCCACTTTCCTTTCTAATGAAATTAAGCAGCCTTTTGCCATAAAAACACGAATGGGAAATATAGGGGACTGCATTCAGTGTTCCTCATTTGCCATATTTTCTATGAAACTATCACTTGGAGTACTGAGGCAAGAACTGCACTTCACCTACAAGTCACCTGGGTCTTATTGTAATTGCAATCTACTCAAAACAACTTTTTCTGTTTTAAGCAGAAAGATGAATTCTATTGCACTTCACAGTTCGGGGAAAATACGACAAAAAAAAAAAATGAGGTAACTATAAAACACTTTTGACTCAGATGAAATGAGTGTGAGAGAGGTGACTTGGGTCTCACTTCTCCACTCAGAATAAAACTATTAAAGAAAGATGAATCAAGAAGGCAGGAGGAGGAGTGAAAGAGATCCCGCCTTTGGCATCTGAGAGCGCAGGCAGCTATTTCATTGGCACCGCCACAGGGGCTTCTGAGCTTATCTAAAGGCACATTTGCGGACAGTAACATTTAGATATGAAACAAGTTATAGTCATGCATGTATTTAATGCAGATTAGGGAATAAAGACCTGTAAAACTACTTAAAAGTAGCTCATTAATAAAAGGAAAGTTACTAACTCAGTGGCATCTGTCTTGTGCACATCTTGATCATCTTTTATAATATGAAATGATACAGAACACAATACAATACTTCAAGTGAAAGCAGTCAGCCTTCCACTTACCCACATCAGAGAGCATGCACACTGTGATTTGACTGTATGATGAGTCAGGCAGCTAACAATTACAAAATCTTTTCTAAATTAAGTCATGATTTTGGCATGAAAATATGTTTCACCCTAAATATGAACAGTTGTCTTGATAATGAAGATTTGCTGCATTCTACTACCCTGAGATTCCAACTGTCAATGAGTATACAGACTTGAAATCTTATGGCAATATAGTATTAACAAGCATAAGAAGTAAATATCCTGGAGTCTTAACATACACCTAGGTAAGATACACCAAGACTGCAACAAGTATAAGCACGAGGTCCTGAAAAACAGCTTATTGATCTCCAATTTGAGTCTCTCCTCACTGTTTAACAGAGTCAGCATCCTACTTTCAGTTGGGACAGAGCTCATTTCTTCTTGGTAGCTGGTACAGGGCTGTGTTTTGGATTTGGTATGAGATTGACACTGAAAACACACTGTGTTGCTGGGTAGTGCTTAGCCTAAGCCAAGGACTTTCCAGCTTCCCTTGCTCTGCCAGCAAACAGGTGCACAAGAGGCTGGGAGGGAGCACAGCCACAACAGCTGCCCTGAAGTGGCCAAAGGGATATTCCATACCAGAAAACATCACGAACAGTATGGAAACTCAAAGGAGTCCATCACTGCTCGAGGATGGGCTGGGCATCAGGTGGGAAGCAACTGTGTTGTGCATCACTTGTCTCTCTTTGGTTTGAATCCTCTCTTTCTTTGTTCTTTCCAATATTATTATTATTATTATTATTATTCAACAATTCAATTATTGAACTGTTCTTATCTCAACCCATGAGTTTTACCTTTCTTTTTCCAGATACTCCTCCCCATCCCACTAGGAGTTGGGGGCAGTGGTATTTAGCTGTGTGGCATTTGGCAGCTGGGGTTAAACCATGACAGTCAGTATAAAAGTTTTAGGCATTGTAAACACAGGCAGTTAAAAAAATCTAAAATTTGGCAGTAAATACCTGTTTTCCAGACTATTTTAACTTTAAATTTGTTTTTGGATTTTGTGTTTTCTAAACTGAAACTGACCTACTGGAAACAAAACCATAAAACTAGCAGAGATTAATTTATGGAAAAAAATTGAGTAATTTTACTTCAGCTATAGCAGAATTGTAATGTGACAGTTTTAAACACACATTTGTATTTCTATTTTCAAGTTATCTAAAGAATCTATGTGTAAATATAGATACAGACACATATTGTGAATGTGCATGTGTATTTGTGTGTCTATACATAAAAGGGTGGGAGCAGCATGATTATATTCTATAGCTAGATCTAAACTAAGCAACAGCATCCGGATACAGAACAATACCTTAAAATAAAACTATATGATCTCAGGAAATTCCATACTAAAATTATCTCCCCTTCAATTCCACTGTATTAGCACTGAATGGGAATCAAGACAACAGCTGGTGTTAGCAGCCAGAAGCTTGATCTATATACAGTTTTTTTCTTTAAAAAATAATCAAATGTGCTTTAGACTCTCTCAGCATAGAGTATGCTATGTAGTGCTCCTACTAACCTTCGTTTCTGCATACATTTTACCGGAGCAGTAGGAATAAACCGGATAGCAGTTCCAATCTCCTCATTGCTGCTTTGCTTTATCCCTTTCACCTTCTCCTTCAGCTACTTGCTATGTGCAACTCAGCACCAACCAACGGGATTCAAACACCAAGCAGATGTTCAATACTGCAGAAACCTGAGCCTGATCTGAGGATGAAAGTTTCATATGCTTTAGAAAAATCCCTCAGCAATTTCACCAAAGAGGCTACAGAAAACAGGAAATGCAACTGAAAAGTGTTGCTATTGTTACACAGGATAAATGTGCAAGCGCACACTTATTTAAACCTCCCTCAATCAGCCTGCCCATTTAAATGAGGTAACTTTTGAAAACTGAAATTTGTGAATATACCTTGTAAGTGTGGTTACTGAGGCCATACCATGTATTCCTCATGGCTGCCAGTCTCTGTCTTGTAGCTACAACACAAGACCAGACAGCATGACTCAGCTGCTTAAACTTTGAGCAGTTACGGCACAATAATCACAGATGTTTTTCAAAGAACGACTACCTCCTTCAAGGCATTTTCTGCTCTAGGGCTATTTTTTCATAGGACATTGCAAAGTGAAAAGCAAACAGGCCCTCACAGCTGGGTTAACAGTACCACTGTGATCTAAGTTATTGATCAACAAATGTCCTAGACTATCCCAAAAAAAACCCCACACCCACTCTTTCTATTCCCAACTGCTTATTCATGCCCTCCCACAAATTCGTGTCTCCTGGGTAGATACAGGCACATGTGAAGCCAAGAACTAAACCAGACTAAAACAAAACCAAAACAGTCCAACCAAGTACTCCTTAACCCTCACACCTCTGCCCAGGCAAGCTGCCACCAGGATCATGTTCCCAATCCAGTTCCCCACATCTCCCACTGGCACTCAGGAAGGGACAGTGCAGGTGACAAACAAGCAATGGGCAATGGGAATAAATACCATTTGTGCTGGCAATGCAAACCATGCAGGTTCTGGCAGTTAACGGGAACTTCTCCAGTTTGCCCGCTTGTAAGACCTTGTTTCTAGCTGTTTACTCAAAGGTTTTCACAGACTTTAACCTGAAGTTTGATTTTCCACTGAGGAACTGTCCTAATGTCTGTTTCTTGTCCACATTAATATAGTGCAGCCTCCTCAGAGAAGATTTGCAGCACCTTAAAGTGACAGGGAGGTATGATATGGAGTGATGAGAGGACAAAGAAAAAATGGAGGGTGCCTCAGGGGCATACTTTTAAAATCTCCAGTAAAATTTAGCCAACAAATAAGCCTCACAGCTTATGAATTTCTGGTAGACTCTAGCAGATTGCTCTGCTAAAACACAAAAAGTTTTAAGGAGCAATCAGAGTATATTCCCTGCAGTTGCTAAACAAGACCTGCTGTGCAGGTACAGCTTTGGTCTGCAGTGGGTCATGAAGCAACAGCAGTGAGAAGAATAAACTTTAGTGTAAAGAAACACAAAACAGGAACAGGCTCATTTTGCCCTAAGAATAAAATGAGAAAAAGAAAGGACACAGGGAGGGAAGAGAGTGGAGTCTGCAGCTGAAACCTGGATCTCAGAGCAGAGAGTGAGAGAAAGAGGAAAAGAAAGCTGTGATCTGGAGCTGGGGAGGGAGATGGGGAGAGACACACACTCCAATGAGGAATATACAGTGGCACCAATTTGCTAAAGAAAAAGTGGAAAAGAAATCAAAGAGCCATGACAGCCTGGTGTAACCTCATTATTCAAATGAGAAAGGGCAATTAAAAATTATGATTACAGGTACTAAGATGGGAAGGGAGAGATCAGATTATTTCACAGTTTGATGAAGAAGAGAAGCAAGGTGTAGACAAAACACAGTGAGAAATTAGAGACAGATTTAAAACATAGGAACTGCTCAAGAAGCCTAAAGGACAAAAGCCTGCTGCCCCCTCAGCTATTTTACTACTTACACAAAGCAGCCCTAAATAAGCAAAAAACACTCAAAGGTGTTAAGACACACAGCCTTCTCTCTCTTCAGCTGTATCAGTTTATGCATCAATTCACAGTCCCCAAATTAGGTTCAGCATGTAATTCACAGGCTGCAGTGAGGGAGTTAAGTGGAAGCACTTAGGCTGGTGATGCTCCCCAGTTGCCCATAGCCAGCCTCATTCTGCAGAGGACTGGAGGCTGCCCTCTAGATTTGGATAATACAGCTGCAGGCATTTGTGTTTATCTTTTCAAAGTCCCTAAACATCAGGTAACTCCAAAGAGTATCAGAAGTACATCAGAAAAAAAGCAAGTTTTTAACACTAGCATTATCCAACTTCTGAACACTATTTTTACTGAAGTAGCAAGCTGTAGTGTATTCATACACTTCATACATTTGTGGTTTCCATGCTTGTCAGCACTACCAGATTTATCTTGGCTCTAGTGAAACATATTATTTATGTGGAATGACAGCAAGACATTGATAATAAATCTTCATATCACAGCAAGAGAAAGATTCCCAGACTCCAAACTTGTGTCACTGAAAGTCCAAGTACAAAGCAGAAGACAAATAATATTTATATGTCCTTCTGGTAGTTTAGTTATTTCTACAGAAATAATTTTGGACAACTACCTTCACTCAATATAAATAACCAATGGACAGTCTTGCAAATTGCCAGTGCAAGTTCAGCTGTTCACGAACTACACGGAATTTGTTGCAAAAATTAACCCATTTACAATTACATCATTAACCAAATCACTTTACACAGAACACAAGCACAGTACTATGTAATCACAGGGAAACCTGAGTTGGAGCTTCATAGCTGCTCTTGAGCCATGCTCTGCAGGAAGCACCGCTGACTAGTTAAATTAGCAATCAGTCCAGTAGTACCAGCCTTCCACTTCAATATTGCTTATTCTTATCCTATATGTACGTAAGGAGAAAAAAAGATCACCAAAATTAGTTTGGCTAATAAGAACCATATTACCTACAAAGATTAAATGAGAAAGAATTTTATTAGAATAATCTGTTCCCATTGGTAGCCACAGGTCATGAGGAGGTGTTTGTGAAACACTGCATCCAGGTACACAACAGCTCTTGATTTTGCTACGCAGTAAAGCAAGATCAGCCACTAGGAGTTATTTGCCTGAAGTACTCATAAGTAAACTGTTGCACAGTTACTGTAAATCCAGCAGAAATCCATGCTGCTACCAAAAGG
Source organism: Zonotrichia leucophrys gambelii (assembly GCF_028769735.1). Lineage (NCBI taxonomy): Eukaryota > Metazoa > Chordata > Aves > Passeriformes > Passerellidae > Zonotrichia > Zonotrichia leucophrys. The sequence goes on along the minus strand of NC_088173.1, from coordinate 16,596,072 downwards.
AGTACTTCCCTCCCCAGCTTCCCAACAAATGTAGAGGAAGAAGAAAGAACCAGGAGAACAGAGACAGGCCTCTGGCTGGAGCTCTCTTCTGTCAAATGAAGTACAGCCTTATTTACCATAACTCATAAGCAACACAATTCCTTGTCACAGACACTACCTTCTTCAGCTACCAGGGCGGGACCCAGACAGGCAGGACCAATTACACCTTTCTATCAGTTTTGCTTACAGAGCATAATTATACTAGAAAATTAGTGTATTTCAGACAACTCTAGTAAAACCACTGCAAACTCAGTAAGGAAAAATAATCAAATAATACAATTTGTCCTTCCAAGGTACAGCTCCGGCAGAGCTTGGCATTAAATACAGTGACCTTAAAGAGGGTGGTAGAAACTTCTCAAACTGTGGTGATCTTCACTGACTAGAGTCAGAGAGGTTGTGGGGTTTCCTACTTTGTTTTATTTCAATCTCCTAGCAGACTTTGAAGCCATTGTTGCAGCACAGCTAAAGCACTTACATATCAGAGTATCAGGATGCTGGCTGCAAACTAATTCTGATTTTATGGAAACAGATGGGAAAATTGGTAAGTAGTGGACTAGAGTAGTTCTGCATGAAATTCTGTTACTTTAATGATTAGCAAAATCATTAATTCCATTTTTCTTTCATTTATTAATTCCATTTTTCTTTTAGGATTGCTACTCAGGTATCAGTGCAAGTTTTGTAAGAAAAGCAATTAATTTCATATCTTACTAAGACTTTGCATTTACTTTAAATTCTTCAGTACTGCACTAACTCAAAGTGAAAAGGAAATTCCAATTCTGATTAAACTAATTAGCTAATGAACACAACCCACTCTGGCTCAGAAAAAGCTTTTTTAAGAGCAGGCAGTTTGAAGGTAAAAAAAATGTATGTATAGTGATGACAAAAATTTAAGTCTTTAAAGAATACATGTGAAATAGTCTAAGTTGGGGCTTTATGATAATGCACATACCAGGGTTTTTGAGGAAGGAAAGAACAAAATCAAAGCTAAATACAATTGTAATTGTTTTCACAATTGTAATAAATATGTGCAGAACAATGACAGAAATCAATAGATTGGCACAAATATGAAAAAATATTTATAATTCAAAAATGTTATCACGATCTAGAAGAACTTCATTTTTATTCAATATATGACTTGTTAGATAATATCTATCTATTATAACAAAAATTATTTAAACAAATATGCCTCAATGGAACCTTTGGCAAGATGCATAAATTCCTCAAATACAGCAGAACATGGCACTTTTCTAGTGAGCAGAAGAAAAAAATGTCCCAATACCACAAAGCAGAAGGAAAAACAATGCAAGGACAAATTTAAAAAAAAATCCTAACCCTAGATGACTTCATCTTCTTCAGAAGATTACAGACATTTCTGAGGGGGTAACACTCAATGTCTGCTAAAGCTCACACTGTATAATCTTTATCTGAAGGGCTTCTCTTAATTCCCTTATCTTCTCCCTCCTCCTAGAAGATGAGAATACGGAATTAAGGGAAATTTGTGACTCAACTCCACCTCCTTCCTCTAAATACCCTTGCAACTGTTCCTGTACTTTGCTATGGAGCAGAGCATCAAGAGAAGGAAAGGATCTCATGCATTGCCCGTGTACGCAGCACTGCACTACTGTTCATCAAATGGCACTTGGAAGATGGAATTTCCTACAAATGAATCCATAATAGAGGTTTTCAGGCACCATAAACACCTCAAAACAGCTACAGATTTTAATTCTGACCTGGAGGGAAAATATTTCCCCAAGCTGGCAAAGCCACAGGCAGACGGCAACTAAAGAGGCACCTCAGATATAATAAAGGTCTAAAGATGAAAATAAAATCAGTCTCTTAACCAAGAGGGTGAGAGAAATCTGACAATGCACCCACTGACTCTGACTGGCCAAAATATATGAGCTAATGAAATTTGTATTTGACTGAAATACAGAATAAAATAATTAAATGACACATTTATGTTTCTTCTTTAGTTTGGTCTTCAAAATTTAAGGACATATATCCCAGATCCTCAAATTAAATGCCCTTTCTTCCTCCCAAGTGCTGAAAATAACTTATGTGCCTATGTGACACAAGGTTCAAATTATAAATCTTAATAATATTAATAAAAATTATCTATAGAACATTCTTTACATAGACTGCAAGTCTACAAAACCAAAGAAACTCCACTGCCCCCAAAGCAGCATCATCGTGGTATGAAGTAGGTCAGAATCTACCAACTGCTAATAGAATCTTCAGTATGAAAACAGACCAAGCCATGGACAAGACATCCCTAAAGAGATACTGAAGAAGCAGAGGGATGTCTTCTAATATCCTCAACCCAACAACTGAGCATGTTAGGTGAGTAGGAGGGGAGGGCTCTGGAGAATCTGATAATGTCCAAATATTCTCCTTAAACAGAACAGCACACGCCACTGACACGACAAAGGCCACTTGCAAACCATTAGCTTGCCCCAGTGGGGTATTTCCTATATTCTTATGCTTTAGGCTAGGCTTGACATGTATCTAAAAATTTGCAAGCATGGGCAGGTTTTAAAATTTGCTTGGTCATATGCACCTAATTAGTGCACATAACCAAGCCCTCACAAATCCTGCCTGACAGTGACATCTTATTGTTAGGAGGCATAAACAGTCTTTGCAGGACTGCTGACATATTTCACAGATCACACTGAGACCACATCTCATTTTTAAAGAAAAATCATTAAGGACATTAAATATACAGCTCATGGTTTATAACTCAAAAGATAGCTAGTTCCATTAAATCTCTTACTGTGCACATGTGGCAGGCAGAAAAACACATTAAAAGCATAATGAACACAAAAGTCTAAATAATCATACATCATCTTGAAACAGGCCCCTAAGAACAACTTTTATGTGAATTCTGAGGAAGTAGTAATAACTATGAAATGCCTTCCCCCATCCTGTTCTTCAATATAAATATGGGTAGTTCTTTAAAGGAGGCACTTTAATCATACTCATGTCTGACATGTTACAAAATACTGGCATATCAAGACACACTTTTAAAACAAATACACAAGTGGAATTATTAGGAAAGAGAACAAAACATCATTGTGTCCCTACACACATCTGTTGTGTCCCACATATGGAATCTTGTGTGCACTCCTGGCTACCCCCTCTCCTTGTTGTGCAGTCTTAGAGAGAATTAAAAAGGCATGAATTCAGGTGATCAAAGGTAAAGAACAGTTTCATTTCAAAAAACGGGTTACATAAGTGAAAGATCTTTAGCCTGAAAAAGAACAGTGGAGAAGGGAACTCAATAAAACCACAAGAACAGAATTGCCCCCTGCCTTGTCCAGAGGAGGGACTCTGGAAGTTTCATATTTAATCAGCAGGTGTCAGAACCAACCCCTTAGTTTGTCTTGAGCCTTTGTTAGGTTGTTTTTTAATTTACCATTATGTATAGTAAACAGAACATCCACTTAAAGGCATACTTGTTGATACAGAGAAGCATTGATGTGAAAAGCTTCTGTGGGCTCAATGAACACCTGGAGAAAAGTCCACTGAAAGCTATTAAAGAAAATGAAATAACACACACACCCCATCATTTAAGGCAAGGAAGTTCACCAGCTGCAGCCAACAGCCTGTCAGCATGCAGGGACACTTTCCATTTCTTTGCTCAGAGGGAGGCTGTCAAGCAGATCCTCACTATTACTAACTTGGCAGGGCTTTGGATGGTAAGGGCATAAATAAAAAGAAAAGAAGGCCAGCCAAAAGAAACTAAGAGGTACTGAAAGACCAGAAGAGTGCCTGCAGCCAGGTGCATGTTGCCATGGCTGCCCTTTCACAAACATGATGAGTCTGGGGATGCTGTGAATGTCTGCTGCTGAATTTTCCAACTGAAGTCCCCAGCTGGCCAAGGAGCAGCAGGTACATGCTGACACACCAGGTATTTCTCCTAAACCTGGTCTGTGGGATGCAAAGGTGGAAGAAAAAAGTGGAATAGAAATTTCCCAAGCCATTTCCATGTGGTGGTTTGAGGACAAATCAGCTGGATGTTGTGCATCAAGCTCCCTACAGGTGAATCAATCAGGGCAGCTCACATGCTCAAGGATAAAAGAAACTTTTGGGGGCAGGACTCACTGGGTACTGTCTTCTTGCAGGAACAGACATGGCCATGGATAAAAGGCAGCCTTCACCTGGAAGGAACTGGGGAGAAGGGTGGGCTGGGGGGAGGATGTGACAGATCATTTCTCATCATGTACTGTGTGTGAGGATTCCAACACCACTCTCCAGTCATCCCCTGCCACATCAGTGGGGCACAGGGTGCAAGGTCAGTGGCTATAGAGCATGGGCTCCCCAGTCAGATTGCTGAGAGTGGCACATAGGGCTAATCAGGCATTTTGTCTGACCAGCTACAGATAGTCTTTTCTTATGTGACTTCAATACTCCATATATACAGCACAAGCCAACTAATCATGGAGTAAAGCAGCAACTTACAAGCTCAAAGTAAAAACAGATCATCCATCTGTCACATGAGATGAGGATTTGAAAATTTCATTAATTTTCTGAAACTGCTAGCTAAGATATCCAAAGAGTTTCATTACTACAAAGAGCCTTTTTATGCTGTTAATCCAGATTAGTAGTGACTGTTCAATTTAGAGTTTGCCTAAATCTTTAGTTCTACCTGATGCAAGAGAACAGGCTAATTCTTCCTTCCTTTGAAGCATGGCCCTGCCCTCTGAAAATTCTTCTCTGCTCCTTTCCCTACTTCCTGTTCCAAATTCATGGTTCATTGTGCTTTTACTGCTTTACAGCCCATCCACAGATATTCGAAAAAGGAAAGTACTTCAGAGCTCCTCTACAGATTTTTACTTTATTTGTTTTTAGTGATTTGATCACCTGCTGGCCCAGCCACATGGAGAAATAAAAATCATTAATCTTAAAAATCTTCATAACTTTCATAACTGATACTCAGAGAGAAATCGGCAGCTCTTCTCGGATAAGAAAAATAAAAGTGCTTTATCACAAAACACTTTACAACTCTCAGTTGTACAGACTGCCTTTCATCGGACTTGAACACTGCAATCTTGGAGAGAACCACAACTGTAGGCAGCCCTTCATCAACCAGTTTGCCACTCTGAGGTGGTCTGATCTCAGTCTGAGTCCAGCTGTTAATTTACACTACCTCCCTCAGCACACAAACACTGAACCCCTCCCAAGAGGGGACATTCTCACGTGTGCAGTGCTATTGACAAGGCATTCCTGGCAGCTGGAACAAATTGCACGGAGGTACCAGGAGCTGCCCACCTGCTGGGCTCTGCTCAGCCACAAAGGCGGCCCAGACCACTCCAAACCGTGCGCTCAGAACAGTTCCCACAGCTCAGAGTGGGCCTGGGAACACAGGGCAGAAAGCACACACTCAGCACCACTGACACTCCAGCAAGCAGGGAAAGCCTCAGAGAATTTGATTTGGAGCCTCTTGCTTCTGTTGTCTGGCAGTTTAGATGAAATTAAACTTTACAAAGGAGACAGGCCAATACCCACCATATTGGGCATCGCATCTGTGGGATTTTTGCAGCTATTAATGCTCTCCTGAAAGCTGTGCCCTGTGAACTGCTCAACAAGATTCTTGGTATTTTTAAATGAACCAACATTTTGCCCTTCTCTAACCAGCCAGAAAAACATTTGACTGGAAAGTCAAAGTAATCATCCTTCCTGGAAAAACAAATTCTCCATATTTACTGATTGTACTGTGCAAGCCTGCTTATTAACATGATCATCTCATTTCCTTCAAATCACAGAATATTTCAGTACTAATGAACTAAAGGAGGTAAAATTAGAAAATGTCCTTGTGGCAAAGAGATATTGGATGTTTAATATGAAAAATTTGACATTCTTAAGTCAAATGAAACAAAGTAAATTGTTGTATTTGTACTGCAGCAGTGCCCTGTCCATTATGCAAGATGTGCTGGAGAGTGGGTGGGGTGAAGAGGAAGTCCTAGGCTCTGTTTTACTTTGGAAACATCTGTCCCTAGGGAAGGGACAAACGTCAATAAGGCATCAGCTCACAAGTTTATTTTGTATTTTCCTTCCACAGTTAATTGCCCTGCTGATCTAACCATAATAGTATAATTTTTATAGAATTGCTACTTACCTCCACCAAGACTCTTGATTATTATTACTTTTAGAGGCAAATTACGTTTCTGTCAAGTTTATCTGTGGGTAGTTACAAACAGGTAGAACTGGGCTGATTGAAGTTCCCTATTTCTAAGATGAAATAGGAGTGGTGTATTCTAAGTAACAGTGAGTGTGCAATTAAGCAGAGATTCTCTCCTCAGCAGCACACCAAATAAAGAATTATCCTTTTAGGGGTACAAAATACAAGCACTGTCAGTGACTTTCAGCGAAAGCTTCTATTATGGTATCCTCATAGTCTCCACCTCAGAGCAGTCACAAAGCTGTCACACAGTGTGCAGCACCTCACAGTTGTTAGTCAAGAAGAATGACAGGTCAGGACTGGTAAATTCACAGGGCTCCAAAGGCAGCATTTAAAACAAAAATAGATTATTTAAAAAACCAACAAAACAAACAAGAACACGAGAAAACCCCACCAAACCCTCTCAGAATTACTTCCAGCGCTTGAGGTAAGAAATGCTTTCCCTTCTTTTTTTTTTTTTTCTTAGGGAACAAAGAAAACCAAAGAGACTTTTCCTTAAGCAGACTGGAGAGTTGACCCACCAGCTGTAACTTTCCCTCTCTCCCTCTGAAACAAATACACCCATTAAACAAACTAACTAGCCCTCCAAACATTTGATTGTCCACACAAACATGAGTAAGTCAAGAGCAGATAAGGTGTAAAGCTTCACTTGGCCAGTTTTTCTCTTGGCTCTGAATATTGTAACTGATGCCACAAGTACATTCTGGACAGCTGGAGCAGCTCACCACAAATGCATTTGGCCAGCTGAATTTGGCAGTTGAATTAACTTGAAGGACAACAACAGTAGTTTTGCTTCTTTTAAACAATTTCAAATAGAAAATAATATTGCAGTTGGAAAACACCTACACCAATCACCAAGTACAGCTGCCTGACCACTTCAGGGCTGACCAAAAGCTGGAGCATGTTGTACAGGAATTGTCCAAATGTCTCCAAAGCACTGACAGGCTCAGGGCATCAACCACCTGTCCAAAAATATTGTTGCAGTGTTTGATTATCCTCTCAGTAAAGAAATGCTTCCTAATGTCCAGTCTAAACCTCCACTGGTGCAGTTTAACTACTCCCACACATCCAACCACTGCACCTGAGGGACAAGAGAGCAGCACCCCTCTCTCAACCTCCTCTCCCCAGAAAGCTGAGACAGCAGGGAGGTCACTCCTCAGACTCCTCCTCTCTGAGCTAGAGGGACAGAGTCCTCAGCTGCTCCTCACAGGACATTCATTCCAGCCTTGTCACCAGCTTTGTTGCCCTCCTACAACTACATCAAAGGACCTTCACATCCTTGAATTCTGGGGCTCAGAACTGCACACAGAACTCAGGGTGAGGCCACAACAATACAGGAGAGCAGGGTATCTACTGTTTCTAAAAATCTTTAGAAATATTAGAAGTTTCCACACATGCTTGTGGGGTGTTGGGGGACTTAATATGGATCATCTTCAGGGAAAAATATTAGGAAATAGCCAAGTGTTGCATCTGTTCTCGGAAGCTATCCCTTCTGCTTAATTCCTCTCTTCTCTCTTTCTCAACAGAGCATAACTATTGAGAAAGCAGAGTGAAAGAATTAAACCATATAATTGTGTAAAGGATTTTGTTCTTCACAATTCCTGAAATAACTTAGTGCATTATCAGTGCTGCCACAAGAAGATAGGAGAAGTAACACAGGTCATGTCACACTTGACACCAGACAGAAATACATGTATCATTTGCTCCCCAGCAGCCTTCTGGCATCTTCTTCCAAGAACTGTCCAATTCTTTGCCAGAATTTTCCCTTGTCCAGTATAAAAAGTCCTGCTCAATTCAGTAAGGAGCAAGATACAAAATGTCTTCAACAGTTTTTAAACTGCATTCCGAAGGTCAAACTATCAGAAAACTGTGAGTGAGTAGGTAAAGTCATTATCTGAACACTATGGAGTAATACAGTTAGGGTGACAGCAGTGTCAGGTAACTGATGTCATTAACTTCCCCAAGCAATCATTCTTCATTGAAGTTAACCATAAACAAGATCCCAAAAGTTAGCTGCAGATGACATAGGGCCTTAGTAACTACATGAAGAATGATTACACACTCATCTACACTCAGTAAACACTACAATACCGTCAAAATACAACAACTGCTATAATTTTTTTCCTTTCCAGAAGTTTTCCCCCATGTTTTCTCCTCCTTCCCCAAAGAACACCATTTCTCTTGGTTACTTTGCTAAAAAGGAGCTTCTTTCTATAATATCTACTCCTTCCGCTGACAACTGCAGTCTTTAAATACTTGCAAGGAGTTGTAGCTATCTTAGACGAGCCAGAAAATGTCCAAAGAAAAAACCCATCAAACTACTTCCGAGTTAAAGGGATTGATTTATGAAGATTACGATGGAAGAACAGAAGAATAAATGACTTACAGCATAGCTATTTCCCAACTAAATTCTGAGATGCAACAAAGAGGGAGAGCAACACAAAATATTATCACCAAAATAACTTCTGAAGCAGATAAACACAAAACAAGACAAACAAGTTGACAAAGTCAACAAACAATCCATGCTCCTGTAAGTTATCAATGTTTTAAATTAAAACTCTGGTGCAATTTATGCAGCCATTACTTTCTTTGAAGTAGGTAACACACTTACATGGAGGGGAAATTGGTACTACATTATCACTCTGAATAGAACCAAAGTGAAATTTAAAAAGTAATAAACATTTATAATAGATAGGGAAAACAATCATACCTATCCTACTTACCAAGCAAAATTTAGTACTGTACCAAACAAGACTCCTAAGAAGCAACTTAGTCTTTAAAAGAACTTTCAGGGACAATCTTGCTTGGAATTTCTTATAACTCATTCTACAAACAGCTGTAACACATTTTTTTTACATTAAACAGGATATTACATTTGATAGGAAACCAGTGTGACTTTAGTTGGATTCCCTTTTTTTCCAAAGATTTTTTTTTTTTCATGAATCACTGACCACATTTAAAAAAGCAGCAGCAGAAGGTTCTCAACAGATTTCTGTCCTGGATGCAGGGTATCAGTGGGAGATAATTTTTACCATCACCCTCAGCTACAACAGTCTGAAGTCTAAGTCCTGGTTTATTTTTACTAAAATAAGTGGATACACACCATTGAAAAACAGGCAAGACTTTGAATACACACAACGTAAGTGAGCATAAAAATAATACTTTTGATGAGATGCTTCTGTGTGCCATTTAAACTGCAGTTAAAATTACCTCCACAGCTTTTTTATAACCTTCATAAATGCATGGGATTGCTGCTGACAAACAGCTGAAGTCCCTCCCAGGCACACTAGCATGCTTACACCAGACAGGAATGCTCTCCAAGAACTAGAAAGTGCAGTGAGCTCCTTGAGCTCAGTACTGTACTTTAGTCACACAAAAGGCCAGACCAAAGTTTAATATCTATGTTTGCAGAAGCATTGCTTACTCTTTAAAATAATTACTGCTACCAATGTTCATCCTGTTGTATCTGTTACAAATAACGGTTCTAAAAAAAAACCAGCATCATCTAAAAAGAGAGTGGCTACACACATACGCACAAGAAAATTAGCAGCAGACTAAACAGCAGCAGCAGGAAAAAATCTTCTCCCTACATGCTCTACTTAGCACTGCTTAAGTACAGGGAGTGAGGTGTGTGCTTGTTTTCAGAACAGACCAGCAGCCTCATCTCTCACCTGTTCACAGAACACTGAGCAAAGCACTTGGTGAACTAACGGGCCACCATGAAACTGATGGGTCTGAGATTGTACCGTGGAGATACAGTGACAGCAGGAAAGCCAGGAAACTGACACGCTGCTTTCCCTCACACTCCCACTCACTAACAGTACTTAAACTCTGTTAGCGGTCAATGAGCAGCACTGTATGATTAGGTCAGATTTGAAATAATTTTATAATAATCAAATTTAAAAGGTATATTTCAGGCAACATCCAAGAAAATTGTACCTCAAGTAAGCTCATGCATTTACATTGCACTAAATCACAGAATCACAGCTCAAACTGCTCTGTGTTTTACTGCTGTCTGTGTACAGAGGCCCCAGTGAAATTTTCATGGATGTGCTTTACAACAGGTAAATACATTTTCATTTGCTATTCCCATTCTAATACAAAACTAAAAAATTTCACCTAAATATAGTTTTAAACCTTTTCAAACTACACAGGATAATTGACCAATATTGCATTTGCACAGTCACATAATTCTCAAGGCTATGCAACAAAATGATGGTGCAGCTATGGCAAACCCTGCCAGCTGTGTAGTTTCATTCCAGGTATTGTTATCATAATAACCTATTCCTGCTATTGTTACCTCATTGCCATTAATGAAGTCTAGGTACATGCTACTGCCACACCTTTATTTCAATGACCTAAGAAGCTTAATTCCTGCACAGAATACCCACGTGGTTCCTTCAGTTCATTTTTAAACTTTCAGCAAACGAACAAGAAGGCATTATTTATTTCTTTGAAATAATACTCTCCCAGGTAGATAGTTTATACTCACCCCATATTCCTTATACAAAATTACCTAAAGAACACAAGCCAGGGACTAAACACATTATAAAAACACTCAAAGCCAGTACAAGGAGCTAAAGTTGCAAAGAGCTCACCCTCCCCTTGCTGCAGCTGCTCCGAGCATCCCTGCGGGGCGGCGGGTCCGTGCCAAGCCCGTGAAATCCGGGGCAGCAGGGCTGATTCGCCCGGGCCCGCCTGGAGCAGAGCTCTGACTGCAGGACCAGGCTGCCCCGCACACCGAGCCCCCCAGGCGGAGAGAGGGGCGGGTGTGGCTGCCAGGGGGTCACAGCTCCTCGGGACAGCCCCCTGTGCTGCAGGAAATCCGCAAGAGGTGATTTACGGGCAGGGCTCATTCCCATCCCACTGAGCTGACAGTTCAGCTGAGGAGTATTAATCTGGGCACTGAAAGCTTGTTAAATAAGGAATCATACCCTTAGGCAGAAAAAAAAGTAAAATAGTAGGGGTGGGGGGTAGAAGGGGAGAGGGATGAGGTAGTGTTGCACAAGCTTATCAGTGCCCACTTGCTGCAGAACATGCCCTTGCAAGAGCTGTGTATGAAGAACTACTACTGTTTATATCTGTAACACTTCCAAGTTGCTGCAAATCTCTAGACAAGTTTAATACGTGAAAATTACCTGCTTAAAAATACAATACCCCTATTTTCTGGCCAGCTTTTCCTCCTATGTTGGAGGAGCCTCAACTTCATTCACACTTTTTAAAGTGCTTTCTAAATCTAAAGCCCTTAAAATAGGAGTGAAGAGAAATACATATATTGAATGAAGAGCTGACCCAATGGCCTGTATGACCTGCACTTAGGCATCAGTTTAACATGTAACAGCATGGCATCTTGATGGGAAGTAAAAACATAACATCTGTGAACTTCCTTGAAGTTAACAAAGTTCAAGCAGTTGGCTTTATACTGACAATACAATCATATTTTCCTTGAAACAATTATTTGCAGTTTACTTATTTAATCCTTTCATAATTACCTAAAATACTCATCTCAACATTCACAGAAACAAATATGTGCAGTACTCACTTACTCAAACAGTTCCAGCAAAAGCAACAAACTCATAACTAAAGGCTTCCAACATGACTAAGTCTGCCTGGATCCAGAATCATTCTCTACTTACTACTCAGCAGTAGTCAGGCACAAAAACGTTTTCCTATTAACGTAATTGCTTTACACATGCTATCCCACTCTCCTTGGTCTCTTGACCTTTCCTTCCTTTGCTTTGCTGACAGTTCCTCTTTTTCCAGGGTGCACTTGCACTTATGCACAATGCACTGCAGCGGCAGCTCCCAAAGACTTCGAGGTTTCTTCAAGAAACAGAGTAACTTTCCACAGCATATGCTGGGAGCACAAAAGCATCACTGAGGAGAGTACCCTCACTATCAGCTGTTCTACCTCAGCAGTCTAAGTACACAAAGTATGTGCTATGCTCCAGCTTGGAGTCTCTCTGCCTTTTCAGCATAAGCTATTCCAAGGCTTTACAACTCAAATGCCAGTTTCACCCAGTAAATAACTGACTTACAGGCATGGGTTGGAAGGAGTTGAGGTATTTTTACCCTCCACTAAGTTTTGACATTCTTTTTTTTTCTTTTTAATTTTTATAAATAGTCTAACTGGTAAGAGTGGCTAACTGAATTGATTTTGTGTTCCTACTTTAAAATACTGAGGTGTGAAAAACACTTTATACACTTTTAAGCAAGATGATCACTGATAGCGTTATTAGCACTCAGAATATTGCAATGTAAGCATTCAGCTGTAGTTTAAATATTTTAAGAGAGACTACAGTATAACCAGTAAGCTTTTCCATGCAGATTTGAAAAGTATGAAAGTATGACTTCTGTGTACAACATATGGTGTACAACAGTTTGCATACCTGAAGTGCAGCTAATGTATACTATCAAAACTTGATTTCCTAGGTAGTTACAGTAAAATTTCCCAAACTTTCTACTCAGTAAAGCAAACAGCATAGGAAGAGAAAAAAAATCAGAATATTAGTTTAAATTTTAATCCACACAACTCCCTTCCTGCCCCATACTGAAATGAATAATGAATGAGCTAGGTCATGATTGCTTTCAATAAGTATGTCAGAACTCTTCAAAACAATGAGATGAGGGTAAGACAGACATCAAAGGTCTCCCTAACAATGCCACATACTTATACAACCACATACTATGCATCTTTTTTATGCATCAGCATACCAGGAACTGCATAACCACAAGTACCAAAGGTACTTGAGTTTTATGTTACGAAACTTAATATGCAAACAAAAATTAACCGAGAATTTTAAGTATTTGTGTCTGGAATCCGAGAATTCAACCCCAACCTTCACCATGCGTCTGGGCAGAGCTAAGGTTTTCAGACGGGAGTGTCACCTTACACCTCCCGTCAACTCTGTCACACAGCAGCAGCAGCTCACCCAAAGCGTCAGTAACTCCAAGTTACAACTCCAACTCTCAACAAATGGAAGGTCTGGGGTTTTGCTGTCATGGTCCTCCCACGCCTCCCGGGCCGCTCCGTTCCGGTGCCCAGCTGCTCCCCGGAGCGCTCCTCAGCCCGCCCTCCGTCCCTCCGTGCCCCCGCGCTGCCCAGCGCAGGACCCGCTCGGAGGCGCCTGCGGGGCGCGCCCCAGCTCCAGGCCGGCATCAGCCGCAGCCCGAGGGCCGCTGCCCGGCCGGGATCGGGATCGGGATCGAGCAGTCCCCGCTGCACGGCAGGAGCGCAGCCCGCGGGCTGCCTCCGCTCATCAGGTGTTGCGCGTCCCTCTGTAAACGCAGCTGTTCCCCGCGCAGCCCGCCCTCCAGCATCCCCGAAAACTCAGACACTTCTAAAAAAATGCCTTCCCCCACTTTTAAGGAACCCCCCCCACACACTTCAGAAAGCTTCTCCCGCATCTTTTCTTTGGTGGAATTCCCAAACCGTCCGTTCAAAGGGACTCGCAGCCCCATGCCCAGAGGAGCTGGCATCTGCAGCGGGGGCACGGGCTTACCTTTGCCTCCCCCGCGTCGGGCTCCTCCTCGTAGTAGCCCTGGCCGGACTCGTAGGCGGCGGCGGCGGCCGGCTCTCGGGGTCCCAGGAGCACGGCGCCCGCGGCCAGGCAGCAGCTCAGGGACAGCACCTCCAGCAAGTGCATGGCGCAGCGACGGCAGCGCGGGCGCGGAGCGGGGCAGTCGCAGGAATGCAGCCGAAATTAGGAGGCTCCTTCTTTTCCTCTCCCCCCTCCCTCCCCTCGCAATATCCAAGGCAGTAAAATCCGTGGGATGGAGAAGATGCGGTAGCAGCAGCTCCTATGCGCCTGCAGGGGAGTTCCCAACTTTCCCAGCCGCTTTGCAAATTCTCATCAAAGTTATCCAGAGTTTGCCAGGTAAAAAACCCACCAGGAAACCGGACATCCGAGGCTGCGCTCACTCAGGAGCAGGGGAGGTGGAAAGCGCAGAGAGGAGGAGGGAAGGGAAGGGAAGGAGGGAGAAAGAGAGCGCGCCAGGGAGCAGCAGAGCGGGACCGAGCGGCCGGTCGCAGCCGGGGAGATGCCTTCCTTCGGGCGGGCCGGGCCGGGGGCTCGCTGCCGAGGGGCCCCGCCGGGCTGTGCCGTGCTGTGCCGTGCGGGCGGCTGTCAGCGCGGCCGAGGGTGCGCGGCGCCCGGGGCTGCGCATGGCGAAAGCGCCCTCTGCCTGCGCCTCTGCGCGCCGAGAGGGGCCGGCGGCCGCCTTCCTCCTCCTCCTCCTCCTCCTTCGCCGCCGCCTCCCGCCGGCGCCCCGGGGAGCGATGGCCCCCATCGCGGGCAGGAGGCGCCCGGGGCGGCTCTGCCGGGAAGGGGCGGCCAGCGCGGCCGGTCCCGTCCCGCAGAGCGGGGCTTGTCCAGCCACGGCTCCGGCTCCGCAAGACAAACCCCGTGGCACGTCCCAGCCCCGAGGAAAAAGCGACGTGCCCGGCTCGTTTCATTAGGCTCGGAAGCCAAGGGGTGAAGTTCGGTAAAACTCACACAGAGAAATCATCCAAGAAAATTTTTGTGAATCCTAATCAGTTACTTGTTGAGCAGTGTTGGCAGCTTCACTTAAGACAGTATGCAGCTAGTTTTGGCAGCAGCATAAAGGATTTTGCCGTGTTAGAAACAGTAATCCAAATAGCACCATAATTATTTGTAGCCTTCCTATCAATGACATTTTGAAGACGTCTTCGAAGAGAACTAACACCCCATTCAGAGCCCTAAATAAAGCTGAGCATAGATCCTGTGTTCCGGTTACACTGTGATTAAAAGTTTAAAAAGAAAGCATGTTGCTATCAAAGTAACACTCTACTGCCTGCTCAAATCTCAGCTACGCAAAGGAAAATGTTAAATTCCTTATACTCTTATTTTTTGCTTGATTATTGACCCTTGTGTAAATCTTTAAAAAGCTTTTAGTTTGTTTTCTGCATTACTTGTGTACATCTTTTGGTAATTAGACTGTATGGGAACCAACTGTGTTGGCAGATCCCTGACTGCCTTGACTAGATGCTGGCAGTCTGCTCATGTTACACTGCTGTTATTCTTTGGGAATCCCACTATGTTATTATTTTGGGAGTTATGTATAAAGGTGTCTCTGAGAGGCTCTCAGGTACCTCCTGGTTTTTTTTTATTTATTTGTTATCATTTCCAAGGTGGTATTTCAACATGCTGCTACACAAATATTTTGATGCTAGAAAGTAATCACTTCATTTGCAATCAGAATGAAATCTAAAGTTTAAATAGGGCTATATTTTAAGAGGTTATATAGTCATTAGAAAATTTTTGAAGCACTAATGTTTTTCTAAATACTTTCAAGACAGAGTAAAACAATGAAATAAAAACAATGAAATAAATACAGAAGTTAAGCAGAACAGCTATGAAGATACAAAATAGCATACATAAATTAAAAAGACCATTGTTCTTCACTGGACCCTTGCAGCGCTTCAGATCAAAGCATAGGATTAAAGCCCAAAGGGAGCATAGTCCTGGATGTAAAATCCATCTAAATAGAAATACAGCATTATTGATTTGAGTGTAAATATATTAAAAATCTCTCAAAAGTACTACAGACTGGTATAGAGAAGTTCATGTGCAGCACTTTAATAAAACCTGCCTGACAAATCAAGCACAGATAATATTATTTCAATAAATGAGTGCTGTGCAATGAGAAGCCGCGGAACTAAATCACAAAACAGAATGAAACATACCACTCCTGCTGTGCCATCATAATATCAGCTGGCTTCATTATTTATTTCCCCAGTTCTCCAGCACTTTCATTCTTCCCCCCACAATTCATAGAACATCCATCATGGGATCAAAGGCTTTTATGTAATAGAGCATTTCCACTAACTGCCCTGTATAGCAAGTTTCGAGTGTCATAATTGAAAGCTAGTAACCATAGTCATGGGGGCTCAAGTGTCAGTCTAATCAAGGGTTTAACAAGAAAGGAGTTGAAATCTATAATAGATTATATGCTCTGTGCACAAACATATAAATACTCCATTGGTTCTGGGACACTAAGGTTTTCCTTAATCTAGACTGTATTTTTCTCCATCCCTTGAAAGATGGGTAATTTGAAGGTTTACAAATTAAAATATATTTCATACTTTCTCCACCACCTAATAGTTAATATTTCTCCTCTTGTTTTCAAATTAAGTAGAAATCAGCCTACAGGACAATCAGTTTAAAATTCTAAGTGACACTGTGTACACTAACAGTGAGCTGACCTTATAAACATAGGTGACTAAAGAGATATCCTAAAAATGTAGAGAGACAGCTCTGGATCTGACTGTCCTTTATGCTTCAATGGCAACAATAGCTACTGTTGAAAAATAAAACAACAATTTTTATGTCAGAAGTAAGAGTCTTTCAAATGAATTCTTTTATTATTGTTTTAAGAAGGAGTTTTAAAAATCCAGGCCCCAATCCCTTGTTCAAATTGGTGTAATATATGTCTGCCAAGAACACACCTCTCCTGTGTCTAGAAATACCTGATGTGCTCCTTTCAGAGACATTCTGCTTCTGAAACATGGATGCATTTCAATGCCTGTTTCCTGTCCATTTGTTAGCAGTGTGAAAACTCACTGCAAGAAACGTGAGCAGAAAGTGGGAAATACATGAGAGTTAAGAGCAAGAAAAAACAGTAGCATGCTTTCATAATGAGGTTTACTTGCTTAATGTAGAAATAAATGCTAACAAATGTTTTCTTTTTACAGAATGTGATTTTCATTAACTTTAAATTATTGTGTTTGATTTAAAGCAATCTCCTTTTCATTCTCCTATTAAACAGACAGAGGCATACTCAAGAGTTAAAATCAGATACCATGGCTTGTTTTTTTTAATACACATCAGTCTTACTGGTAAGTTTCCATGGCATTTATGTTTATTGTAAATCTCAAAGGTAAAAAACATTGCTCCCTGTGTGCACCAACTCAAAAGACTGTGGAAGTGCTATTCTGGAGTCATCCCAAAAGATGAAGGCATTAAGTAAGCTTCCTTAGTTCCTTTACAGATGGGACTCCACCATGCTTCCTCTCATGATTAAAAAAAATCGGGTATTGATCAGTGTCTAAAATATCAATGTCTGGTGTAGATACCATAAATTAGGGGAAATGTAAATAACTGTAAATTTTTAGGGGGAAAAAAAAAGAAAAGGTAATTCTGATTCAGTGCCAAACTGGACAAATGAACTGTTCACTGATACATTTTCTACCATTGAATCATGCAACACAAAGTTTAATTACACATTTCTTTTCATATTGCTTATCTACTCAGACTAACCAGCTTTACAGAAGACTTAGCTACTGAAAAAGGGGGGTACTGTGGATTTGAGGCTGCAATCTGCTAATCTACATTTCTTATTTGCATACAATATAATTTAATAGAAATATTTAGGAGTACTGCCAGTTTTACTGATTTTGAGAGCAATGTCCTTCCTCACTCATCAAAAGCACATTTAAAGCCCTATCTTTCTCTTGGTATGGGCCCTCATTCAGTACTTCCTTATATAATCCTAGAAAAGGATCTAAGCATGGTGGCTTGGAGATCATCAATAGCTACTGAAATATTTTCTTTGGCTTTGATGAGACATCCTCTCTTGTAAAACCCCATGGGAAACTGTTCTACACCAAACTTCCAGCTAGGACTCCTGAAATGTCATTTTATCCATTCATTCGCATTATTGCCAGGACAAATAACTTCAGTTCAATGAGAAAGACATCGTTGCTGCAAGATCATTTTCTGCAATGCTTGACCTAGCAGCCTGCACTTTGATTATCGAGAAATTTGTCTTTTGTTTAGTATAAAAATTGGTCCCTTTTGAAAATTAATTAACAAGACAAGAATCCTTAGAATTCAGCTTTTTGACACCGGTTGATATACAAGGATTACAGGATTATTGGGATTTCTTTGTTCTCAGGGATTCCCTTTTTAAACTGTTAAAATCAAAACCATTGGCATCTAACATTAGAATTTCTCTGTGTTACAGACTAAATGACTGCAATAGTGTAAAACCCTTCCAACCCTTGCTGTAAAGGGGTAGTTTGATGCAAAAATGGACAGCACCAGGCTGCACCTCAAGAAAAGTGTTTGAATTAACCAAAGCAAATTACATATCTCTAGAGCTTAGGATGGAGAAAGCCCTAGCACACATTTTATTCAGCTGACTTACATTATGATTTTTCTCTTTACCACAGTTTTTCTTCCTTCTTGTGATGTAAGGTCTCACACAACATCAAGTATCCACAGAACATTAATTTAACATCCTGTAGACTGATGATGTTCATTGTTATAACCTCTGACTATAAACAATAAAATGACTGATTGCAAATTTATGCTGCCTCTTAACTGAAAGCTGTGCACAATCTAAACTGTGTATAGTTGAAGCCATGTCACTAAATAAACAATCTTAGATTCAACAAAAAATATTAGGAGCTAACAGCACATGACCACTAAACACACAAATACTTAGCATGATACACACCTTCCTGCAGTAGTTTTCTAAGTGATAAGCTATGAGATAGCTTTTTCAAAATCTTTTTCTTCCCAGTTATACTTACAAAATTTGGTAATATAGCAGGGCAAGATGGTACCAAATCAATTCCACAGAAATAATTGTCTCTTTAAAGAGATGCATTTTCCCCTGATTTTGCTCCTGTATACTTCTCTTTGCTCCTGCATTCCTTCTCTTTTTCTTCAGTGCTTCTGACATTCTGTTCAATATTTTGCCTATCCTAGAAATTAGGAATATGCTAAACCCTACAAATGTAAAATGCTGAATTATTAAAACCTGAAAGATATTGTCAAACATTATTGAGAGTTCACTTCCAAACCCAGAGTAGTATAAATGCATCATTTTAATGATCCTCATTTCTTCTTAATAGGTTTTATTTATAAAAATCAATTATTTTCTCCTATTAAAAATAGCCTTTTACAGATTTGAACACTTAGCCTTCCTTAACTAATCTTCTAGTTTTAAGCTAAATAAGATCAGTATTTTCAAAGTCCTGATAAATTTTTATTTTCTGAAGTCACACTTATAACTGTTATTTGGATAACATTTATCCAGGGGTTCATTGAAAGCTGATGCTCAACACTGAAAGAAGGTACTTCAAAACTGACTGTTTTGGGCAGAACAAAACACCCCAACCCATTCTTCTGTACCCATGTACATTCCCATGTGGTATTTGCTTTCTAGGCAGATTCATTTTAAGCTTGCAATAGGATGTAATCTTGTATGTATTTTGAGGATTTTCTATCCAGCCAGATGTTCCCTTTCCTGCAGTTGTAGATCTGACTCTTCCAACATTGGAACACTCATTTCTCAATGGAAAGGGAACTACCTCCTATTTTTTTTTTCTAATAATTTTTATTAGATTCATGATAATTACTTCCAATTTTAAGTCTGTCTTTGCTGTCCTTCCTCCCTAGGTCCCCATATATATTTACATATAACCAAGTAGAGGTGTATTTCCTCTGTGCTGCCATTGATTCCTTGTGGTCAGAAAAAGTGTTGTTATTGACCTATTGCAAAGTTTAAAGGTTGAAATTCCCTCCTGACTTCCTGATCCACGCTGCAGGGTTTGCTTCAGCCCATCATACTGACTCAGAAACCATAAATACCAAAATGTGGAGACATTAAAGACCAAGGTTCTTTCTTAGGTCCAACTTCATTTTTCACACAGCTGAAAATAGTTGGAGATAAACTTAAAAATTATGAAAGAGAGATTTGTGGTTTGGGTTAGATGCTGGTTTGGGTTTGTTGGGTTTTTCTTTTGTTTTCCTTGATATGCCAGGTAGCGAACCTCTGGAATTTGTTATTACGAGAGGTTTAAACTGTGAGGTTTAAAAATGCATCAGACATAGTTCTGGACATCAGGACCATAAAATGATTTTTAAGTAAAAGGGAGCTGGAGGGATGAAAGGGAGGAGGAGTCCAATGTTGGATGCTTTATTCAATGTATACAGATGCTGGAAAAGCATGAAGGAAACTGACTGCAGTAGCAGACACTCACTGTGCTCTTCTTAAGTACCATATTCAATTGTAACTGTTGGAGACAAAAAAAAAAATAGATAAACAGTCTAGACAGATGGTTTATCTAAGCCCATAGTACATATCTTATATATGAGGGAAACTCAATCCATTTCTCATTGATTCAGGTCCAAACCACAGAGTAAATTTGTTCTTGTCTTATAGTCTCATGTTCAGACCACTATACTTAGTCATAACAAAAATATTTGTTTTTACACATCATTATTACACCAAAAGTCAGTCCAACAGATAGGGTTGAAAGGAATTACACAGGAAATCAAATCTGTAAAATAGTCTTCATATGTTTCAGTGAAATTAATAAAGAGCGCTACTGCCATCCTCATTGAAACTAGATTTAATCATTCAGCCAGAGAGAGAAAAAACCTAAACCAAAGTCCATGTACCAGCTTTTTGGATACATCTCACAGAAAAAACAGTAAAGCAGCAGTTTCAGATATTTTTTCCTCTTTTTTTTTTTTTTTTTTTTAAATAATAACAAGAAACACAAAGCAAAATGAGAAACCTGCAAACCAACTTTGCAGCAGCAAGTTACCATTACTAAGTTTGAATTTGCAGCATGCTTAGCTTGGTTACTAAGGTTTTGTTCTCTGCTAAAGAATTGCATGTTCCTTTCAAAATGTTGTATGTTTTGTGCTGAATCAAGAGCATTGTTGTGGTTATTAGACATCAGGATACATCCTGAGCACAGACCTAGAAAGATGAGGAACCAACGTCTCTAAGATTTCAAAATTCAATCCCTAACCTTTTTACTTTTCAAAAACTGCTAAGAAAAAACAAACAAACAAAAAGCAATGACAACAAATTAAAGAACAAAGGTACACTGATATGGAGATTGCATCAGAGGCCCCAAATAATTCCCTCTTTCACTGTCTGGTCAGAAAATTTAATTTCCCTGCACACTTAACACTGGGTGGCAGAGGTCCTTGTTCGCTGTGATGTAGTGAAAGCCATGCTAGTTTCCCCTATTATCATTAAAGGATTTATGCAATAAGAGACATGCTTAGAGCAGTTATTGACTGCTTCCTACTTTCAGCTCGACCTGTTAATCTGTCTCTGAACAGATTGATGTTCCACACGTCAGGCTAAACTAGGCAACTGATGCAACTGGTATGAGACCATCACTGGGCAAAGCAGAGCACATCATAGTCCTTCTGCTTGCTTATCTCTTTCTAACTTGAATTCAAGCAGCCACTACTGACCTAAAAAGCAGGTAGCATGCTGGGCCTAATCTATTTTTTGAATTCCTATCCCATCACAAACCTACAGCTATACTCCACAGGGACACTTCAACTAATCTGTCCCAGTATAAAATTCTTAAGTGCAAAGGGTAGATCAACAGACCACTTTCAGGAGCAGATTCCAGCTGTGGAACTCAACCTAATCTTCTCTATTGATAATGAACATAAGCCTGAGTTTATTCAAAACTAAAACTAACCTCAGCTTCTTAGTAAGACTCCCTGCAGTGATGGCATCTTCCCATGGTAACCAACTGATCTGGAGAGAGAAGGAGGAGGCAGAGAGACAAGGATGTCTACTTTTAAAAGCTAGAAATTGAAAGTATTTTATTACAAAAAAAAAAATTACAATTATAGATTCCAAACTGTGGATTATTACATTAAAATAATTTTCAGAGATGCACAGATGTTACCTTTGCTTACACTTTCTGCCTTATAATTCTGAGTGGTCAAAAATTACCTTTTATGTAACTGTATGGCCATTCATAGATGTCTCACTTTAGCAGGACAGAGCAAAGTCTGAGTCATCCTTTCACCATATTCCTCTGCTCCCTTGAGATGTGACCAGTCAGGAGCAGCACCTCTGCCATGGAAGGGCTCTGGGATGAGGGAACAGGCCAGTGTGGTGCTGAGTTCTGAGGCTGGACTGTCAGACCACCTGATGATAACTTACTTTAATCCGTTTTATGAACTAGTATACAGTCAAGGACAGCCTCTCCAAGCCCATGAGCTTGGCTACATGCAAAGAGGAGAAACAAGATAGAGGTTTTTTTTCTGGGACCTGGCCATATTAGGAATGTTAGCTTCCCCATTTTCTGGGGAAGCTCAGGGAACCCTAACTACGTGGTGCTGCTGCTGAGACTACAAAGACAGCTACAAGAGAGATGAAACGAGCTATGTTATAGTTTAAAACACATTTTTATGCTTCTAAGGCATTGCAGATTGCTTCACCACACACCTTTTGCTCTTGGGTTACTCCTAGTAAGTGTCTAAGATTTTAGAATGAAAACAAGTGTTTACTAGTGAGTCTATGGAGTTCTCATATTCTAGTTGATAAAACTACATAAAAATCAAAATAGTCCAAAGAAATATTTGTTTCCACACAATTCTGAAACTGTTCATTTGACAGGCTAATATCTATAGCCCACAGTTTTGCACTAAAATCTTTAAGGCAACTGGAGGGAATTAGGAGCCATAATTAATTGTAATAATATCCTTTTATATTGTAATAGCCTTCTTTCAAATCACATCTTTTTTCTAAGTCCCTATTCCTTTTCATGCCCTTTTCCATCTATGTTGATCACCTAAGCCAAAAGGGGTAAGACTCAAATGAGAATGAGATGTATTCATGGAAAAGTATGTGCAGCAAGGCTGTTAATACTCATAGAAGATCTTGAAAAGTCATTTGATTTGATTCCCTTTTTTTAAAACAGAACTTCAAAGTCTAGATGTACAGTAGATTCAAAGGATTTTTTTGCACATTGTGTGACCTATTGTTTGGTAAAACTGTGTAACAAATCCCTTGTTAAATTATAATGCTCCATGCCAGTAGGAATAAAACAACTTTTTGAGTTCAATCTACTCTCAGTCAAGGTCAAAAAAAGCCAGGATCAAACTCAGTGAGTTTTCAAAAGCTTACCCTAAATATACAATATCAAAGTTCATAATTAAGCAGACTCATTTCATCAGTCAACTTCATGCTTGCGCAGCAGTGGGAGTAATTATAACACAACTCATTTTTTCAGGTTGGCTTGAACACTTGACCTTATAAGCAAACTCCTTTTTTCACCCTTCCTAAGATGCAAAGCCAAACCATTTGCTTTTAACAAAACAGAGCTGTCAGTTTGACATTTCAAAGCATGTTTAAATGCTTTCTTTCATTAAAAAGATAGTTTATCTTTAAGTAGACATTTACAGGCTATTTCTACTAATTTTTACCATGCAAAGATTTAAAAAAATGTTTCTGCTTTCTTGACATTTTCTTAAGGTCGTCAGTTGAACTGTGTTTGTTCCAGCCTCCAGAATACATAGAAATCCTCAAATCCAAGCAAATGCCAGGATGCCTCAAGGGCATTATTGCCTTGATATTCCTCTTGCATCATGCCAACATTTTCTGACCAAAGAATGTGAAATCCAAATGGAGAACTACAATTGTTTTCATCAGTAGTCATGTGTGGGCAGATATTCATCAAAACTAACTGAACAACAGAAAAAGTAAAACAAATAGGAGAGGACCTCATCCCCCTTCTGTCATCCCAGAATTAAGACTCCAGTCTGAAACCAAGCATCTGATGGTTCATTACAGCCGATGAAAAACAAAACAGACTTCTTCCAAAGAGGAAGTAGTTTGCCATTTCTTTGGCACTTTAGGACACGTGCTAAAATATTTCTCTCTCTTAGGGACAGAAGGAGACTATATGCTAACTTTGAGGGGCCTAAAGTTACAGAAAAGAATCTCATGTTGAGAATCTAAATTAGAATACCTGTTCCTGGGGAGATCCAATGGCATAAGGGGATACAAAATAATTACAGGTGGAAAGAGGGACAGGACAGGAACTTAGTCTCCAGAATGGCCATTTGTTTATCAAAATGGAGCAAACATTATAGTGGCATAATTGATAAAATAAGGGGAGTATTTGATTGTTGACTGATAATGCTTTCATACAAAAATTGCTGTATTGTTCATCTTTTTGGCTCTCTACTGAGCAAAAATTGAAAACTGTGACAAAAGGTGATTGGACATGTCAATGGGTTTTACTGGAGAATTATCAAATGAGTGAAGGAAAAAAATTCACATTGCAATTGATTAAGTCTGACTAAAAATTTGTTAGGTCCTTAATATTGTCATCTTGTGTATGGAGTGATTTCTATTAAAGCACTTTGATTTCTATCTGAGATGTTTGGACTGTCAAAATCAAGCCATATAGAAATAGGATATTGCTAGATGATCTGACATTCTGATTGAGTTTTGGGATGCAGTCATCTATTGGGAAATACGCCATTAAAAAAGCTGTGTGATCTACAAAGTGTGAAAGTAGACAGATTAAACAAAGGAAATAGCATTTGAGACACAGCAGGTGTGGAAAAAGTTTAAAAAGTAGAAGCGGACCAAAAAACAGATTAAGAAGATTCCAGAAAGCAAAGAAAAAATATACGTTTTCTTTTCCCAAAAAGAAAAAAACCTACATTTCATCTGATGATTATAAAGTCATTTTAAAGTAACCCTAACTAGAGTAATAACTTCACGGAGTCAAAAGCTTCTCATTCAGTACCCCTAGGCCCAGAAAAACCTGACATCTCCCCCCCACCACATTTTTTTCCTGCCAATCTTTTAAACTCTGGGAAACTAAAAACCAATTTGTCTCTTTCTAGTTGAAGAACCTCTCTTATGGAAGTCTACATTGTGAGACAAACTTCCTAACAGTTTGGTGATCTGAATAATCTGTTACACATAGGTGGAACTGACTCCTTCATGGCTCCTTTGGTATTTCAGCAGTAATGCATTCAAAGTATTCTGGTTGCCCAAGCAAACAGATATTGCTCAACAAGTAAAGGTTACAATTTTATCAAGTAGAAATAACATTTTGAGGTTCATTGTTTTTTTGCCATTAGAGAGAGCATATAATTTTTCTACCCTTTTTTCTTTGCACTGCAAATACAAGTTTTTACAATGTGTATTTTTGATAATCATAACTTTATGAGGATTTTAATGTAATGCAGTGAAGTGCCTTGCTGGACTCTGTATGATTTTGCTTTCATTTATTTTTGTTTTGAATGTTTTTTGGGGTTTTGTTGTTGTTGTTTGTTTTAATGAACAAGAAGATATTTCTGTAGAACTGCTATGTTTTTTATGTTAATTCCTGTAATTTCTATTTGTATCACGGTAAATATACAAAACATACTAACTCTGCCATGTAAAAATGTGGGCAGGTGGGTATTTTAAAGGTCCAATTTTATTGTAGATTAAAAAAAAGCCATTTAACAAAATCTCACACAGAAGATCTCTGATTTTATCATGGATGACTAACATAGCTAATATTAAGCATTAAAATCCAACATCACTTCATTTCCTTTCTCCCAGACTATATTTAGAATTCTGCTCCCAAGAACATCCCTCAAAAAACCCCAACCCTGCTCAAGGAGGGGAGAAACATGAAGCATTTTGCCTACAATTATGAAATCTTCTGAATTAGAAATACAGATACCTGAGACAAAGCGCACACCTATGTCTATCTGATTCAAACCATAGTTCTGATCGTAAGAGATCTTCTTCCAGTTTTGCAGGACTGATTGTATGTCCAGATCAGGTTTTCAAAGACTGTCATGAAATGGTTTCAATAAGTCTCAGATTTTCACAAACCAGTGAAACCCTCAGAGTTCCCTTACTCTCACATCGCTGCAGTGTGTGTGCTGCACTGCACTCTAAATGTATTATGAGATGGCTTTTTTAGCAAACCAGATGTGAAAACTACCCACAAGTTGATCCATTCCTTCTGTGGGAACCATGTTTATGGTTTTAATTTGAACAGCTCTATTTTTCCTTTGCACATGTTGCAAGAATTAAATGGAAATGAGACAACTGTGTTCCAGGTATTCAGGTATTCTTTCTTTTATAGCTAAATATCAATCATTTCATATAAGTGGTCTGATTTTCACAAGTATCATGTTTTATGGGCTACTAAATTTAGTTTATCTGAGTGTAACACTTGATTTCTCTAATATTTAAAACTCAGAAAATTGTGTTTAATTTCTCTATATGCATTCTCATTGCAAATGGTAAATGCCTACCTGGGAATGAAGAAATTCCAGATTTATTCACTGTAGGCTTCTTGTGCAGTAAATCCAAACTGCTCAACTGAATCAACAGCAGGCTAGAAAGAGAGCGCCAACCAAGGTATGATTTCCACATGAGAGATGTGCAGGAGGCACCGTACTTTTAATCTTGTATATAGAGTGCTGATTGTCTTTTGCAAATTTATGAACAGATAATATTTCCACTGATATTTTTTCTCCTGAGTCTTGCTGGTCTGCCACGTGATTTTTTTTTTTTTAAATAGTACCATGTATGTAGCCTTCAGCATTACATGATTAGGAAAATAAAGTAGCACTTTACTTTCTCTGTTTTATTAACTGCAGAGGTTTCTGCTTGACTTTTATTAAAACAAGGAAGAGGTAGTTGTCTTTATCTTTTTTGCCACCTATTTGAGGTAACAATTCAAGGAAGTTGCAAAAATTAGAATTACATTATGACATTCATTATGCATTCTTACTTCAAAGAAGAAAAAAATGGCATGAAGTAACATATCCTATTAATCACAGAGATTTGAATCCATCTAATCTTTTTCTATAATTTTGGCTAGACATCTATTATAATGTCAAATACTATTAGTGAAGCTTTAGCTACTCAATACGTGCAGCACAAGTTCTTGCATGAGAATTGACACAACAGAGCTATAAGACAATAAAAGGGCAGCAGGGCCTGTGGCCTCTGCTCTCCAATTCTGTAATGTGAAGAAAAAGCGAATTCACTAGGAGCTGTCAACTCTAAAACATCTCAGTTCAACGTGATTTCACCAAAGATCAAATAGAGAAGGCTAATCTTGTTTTCTAGACACTTAAATCCCATTTTCCCAGGCAGATTTACCCCAGGTTCATCCAAATGTGTCTTAAGCAGAATATCTTATTCTGAAGTGTCTTTTTTTTTCCTAATACAACAGGCACAATAGCACTGAATACATCAGTGTCACAGTTATTGTTTCCAAAGATCAGGCAGAAGGCCACAAGACATCTATGGAAAGTAGAAAGCATGTCACTAACATTCTTACAGTACATTAGTATTTTATTAAAATATTTATTTATACTTCCATATCAGAAATTTTCAGCATGATATCTTTCCACACTTGTAATCATCTTGTATTAGTAGAAAACAACACAATCCTTTTGTAGTTTTTCCTAGGGCCTTTAAGTTCTTTTTGCTTTTGTTTAAATAATAGATTGACAGGAATGCAATTTACTAATACTTGGTGTTTTGTACATGAAAGATATCCTGCTGCTCAGTCAAATACATGCTACCATAATAGTTAAAATGAGATGAATAAACCATGTAGCCAAAATGTTGCTTAAGATTGGTTACCTACAGAAAAACTGTAAGGATCCTGCAAATACGGGATTTTAAAAATATTTTCCCCTTCTGGCATCCAATATTTAACTCTGACAATTGCTTTGTCCTACTCTAAAGATTTTCCCTCTTCATTTCCATGATTGTTTCCCATTTCTCTTTAGTAAGATTTTATTTTCGATACAAAAACCAAAGTTTTAGAATGAAGTAACACCTATGTTGTATTCAATTAGCAGAAAAATTTACCAAGTATTTACCTGCAAATCTGACTCAAATCCCAGTGTTTATAAGTTAAACTTTGGATATAATTTAGAGCCTTGTGCTCACTTTTTGCCTGGGGGATGGGGATGAGAGGGAAGACAATACTCTGATAGTAATTAAATCCAAAATTTACTAAAAATTAATAAAAAAAAAATTCACTATCCTCAGTGAGAAAGTTTCATGCCTAGTGTTTTGCTCTTTAGGCAGAATATGATGAAGAAATCTGGAAATATTTTGCGTTTACAAATGCATTGATCTTGGCAAAACTGATGGCAACATAGCACTGGTGTTCTGTGTTGCAAAACCAATCACTAATTCTCCATCATGTTCAGTCCTGTATTGAAAGCAAGGGAAGTGTTCCTTTTCCAGCTTGGCATACTCAGCAACATATCTTTCTATTTCTTCATTCTATAGGAATGAAAATGTAATTTAAGGACAAGATGAGGCTTACACTAAACTGATTCTGTCATTACAAAAGTTCTTCATTTTCCTTTTAAAAATGAAGGCTTATTTTGAATAGAAGAAAACAAGCCAAGAATCTTGACAGTTTGTACTATTTTAACCAACAGCTCCCACAAGAATACTTCTTTTTAAATTGTGGAATCTTACAGGTGTGTATGTTCAGAACTGGAGGGTGAGGTTTAAGTGTTTGTTTTCCCTTTGTTAAAAAAGGACTTTTTTCTATATTTCCCACCCCTCTAATCACAACTGATGAGCAGGGAACACCTCATATACCACTCTACACCTCTGGAAATATTTATACGTATTCTGAAAGCAAAACAAGAAAACTACCAAAATATTCCTCCTCCCTTAAATAAAACATGTAAAATAATGTTTTGCAACTTTGAAGAAGAGGAATAGTAAAAACAAATGCTATACAATATGGGAAATTTGCTAAAAAAAAAAGGATTTTTCTCTTCAGATACCAAGCATCAGATTATTTTTTTTTTGTGGTAAAAGAAATGTAATAATTCTTTCTTGAACTTATGTGAATAAAAATTTGTAAAGGTGATTTAGCAGGGTTTGCAAAGCCATAAAAGTCCATCAGAAGCAGGGGATTCTTGCCAGACTCTGTAAAACTCCAACAATACAGTTAAAGATGACTACTGGGAACACACAGCAAACCACCATGGAGCATGAGCCAAAAACCAAAACCACATATTACCAAGTTTCTTTTCCTTGGGATCACATAAAATATAATAAGTACAAATTGAGAAAGATGGCAGTCTATTATTTTTGGGGTAATGGACAGTGTACTACCTCAGCCCATGAACTGAAAGTACCAGAGGTTGTAAGACTGAACATTTAGTTCTAAGGTTGCATATTAAGTAATTTTAATGATGCTGCTTTGACTGGGCAGAGAAAAAATTGTGAAATGTATAATTTAGTGTTGCAAAGAAAATGCAATCCTAGCCAAGAACTTTTATGTGTGACTCTCAAATTGAATTCTTTGAAAGGAATTTGCATTTGGGACAAAATTCCCAAACTTTCTGGCTGCAAAAAATAGGGAAAATGCCAAAAATGCCAACAAACAAACAAACAAACAAACAAAAGCATTTATCAGAATAAAAAGACCTAATAAACTACTAAATAAATAAAGAGTGATTTCAGTTAAGACAAAAAAAAAAGAAAGAAAAGCTCAAGTAGTTAACAGATTAAAATATCTTTACTTCATAAAAAATAAAAAAGCAGCTATTTTACCTCTCTTTAGCTCTACAGTATTTTAACTTAAAAACTGTAGAAGAAGTAATCAAGAGAAGAAGCAAGAATAATAACAGTGCTAGATTAGGCAGCATGTATCAAACTAGATGAATTATTTTGCTGCTATGTACCAGACAGTACTAGAATTTTGGTTTTTATTTTCTCCTTTAAAAAAGTGAATATGAATATATTGTTGTCCAATCAGAATAACTATGAAAACTATGCAAAAAGTCAATAAAGGAAACCTGCAAGGGCATGAAAGAATTTGAACACATATTTTTTAGAAGACTCAAAATTCTCTGTGATGTAATGCATTAGTTATTTTAAAAGTGATCAAATCAACTTATAATTGTCTCTGTAGATGATATTGCTTATATAGGTTAAGTAAGAAATAATAACTTCTTTGAACCAAAAGTGACTGAGAACAATAAACATAAAAATCATAAAGCCTTTTTCAGACAGCTGTATCCTCACAGAAATGGTTCTTTTTCAGGGAAGAAAGACTTTTTTTTTCTAGAGGTAAACTCTGACATAATATACAAAAGGCTTTCCTACATTCTTTTGTCTTCTTAGGTATTAATATTTCTGGAATAGATGCAGCTTGTACGTTGAGGGGAAATACTGGGGTAAAAGGGTCTCTCTGGCCTGCTATCTTGACCCTTACAGTGACCAACAGCAGGAAGCTGAGGAAAATGAAAGCAAGAACACAGCTATGCTTTCTCAGAATATTATCTAAACCTCAGCAAGATGCAGCTTAAAAACTTCTTAAGCAGAAACATTATCTATTTTTCTATGTAACAGTTTTTATTTTTCTTCCAGGAATCTGAACTGTCATACTTTGAGATCATGTAGATTTTCACTATCCATCACACCATGTGGCAGCTCAATAAGTTGTATGAAGAAACATCTTCCTTGGTTTGCTCTGAATACTACTAGTTCTATTTTTTGCCCCTCATTCTTATGACAGAACTGAAATAAATCCTATCCACCTTTCTTCTACACTTCATTTTGCAAGCTTCTTTCCCTAAATTCCTGTTTTCTTTCTTTGTGAAGGATCCTAGCCAGTATGCTTTTTACTCATGAAGATGATGGTTTTATACATTTTGTCATTCTTCTCTAAACTGAAATGAGTAAAAAACAATTGTATATACTTCTCGTATGTTTGTTGCAGATAAAAGTAATCACAGTGGTATTTTCTATTTAATTTCTTTATTGCATCCCTAATAATTTTTTAACATTGGTTTCTTCCTTTATTACTAATCATTAAGTCAAGAAATATTCCCTACATAGTTACAAAAATTTGCTCCTGAAGAGGAATCTAAATAAACAAATGTTTGCTTTCATATTGCAAGTCATACAGCTTTTTGTGCCAACGCTATGACTCAATTTTAAAGTTACAGATGCTTTACTGAATACCTAAAGTGTAGAAGTCAAGCAATGTTTGAAAAAATAGTGCTCAGTTTGCTAATATCACACAACCTGCCCTTGGTAAGCAGTAGTGTTAGTGTTTCCAGGACAGCATACTGATGCTGCAATAACTTGTTCTTCCTAAACTTTAACCTCACTCATACAGACCATCCAGAATTTTCTCCTGAAGTAAAGACACACTAATGCTTTAGGCCTTCATTCTGTGGTCAAGAGGTGGCTCAGCAACACACTGTAGCACCTGAAAGGGACTATTGTGCTATTGCAGCTAGAATAAGAGCAGGCACCCTGTTACTGTCACCTCACATGCACCCCATGGAGTTTTCCTGGGTAATGGAGAGTAATTTATGTTAGTGCCTGGCTGTGTGAGCCAAGGCTTGCAGCAGCAGAGCGATCTCCTGCAAGAGCTGCTGATGCTGTATCAGTCAGTGTATCTGAGGCCGTTTTGCCCAATGACAACTGACAGTCACATCTGTCACAGTCATTCAACTGATGGTCATTTCTGGAAAATTACATTCATAGGAAAAGATGTGCATACAGGAGATAAAATATTCAGTTGGGTTGTGGTCAAGATGTTTCCTGCTGCCAGCTCTCAAAAGATTTACAGTTTTCAGTTTGAGTTTTCTATTGTACAAACTCATATTTTTAAGTGATCTTCACTTTGAATTTCAGGTTAGTTAAAGAGTAGAAAATCTAAACAAACTAAGTAAAACAGAGTCTTGTTGCAATCCTTACGTTGCCTTTACTTCCGATATTTGGCTCCAGAAAGCTTAAAACAAATGAAAAAGCAATGGTAGAAATGACAGCATTTAATGTAGCAGAGATATAAGACAACTAACAAACTAAAGCAAGTACTAATAAAAAGAAGAAATTGATTTGTAATCAGTGAGAGCAGCACTCATTGAAACAAACCATTACTAAAAATCCTCCAGTTAGATATAGATATTTTTGAATACTAGATATTTTGAATGAATGTTCTAGGTTACAAAACTCAAGATAACAAATTCTTACACATAGTGTTATGCTGGACTGATCAGCTTTAAATCTGGAAAATCAAAATAACTATTTTATTGCTTTCCCTCTTCCAAATCTCTGTAAAGTTTCCAAGTAAAACAGAGTATTTACATATCAGTGCTATGTGCATTTTTAATGAGATTGCCTTGTTTTCCTAGCCCACAAAATACAAAATGTGTGGTAAGGCCTATTAGCCTTTTCTCAGAAGATATAAGTATGAACATGTCTTATTTATTTGTACTTTTTGGCATCAAAACTACTTGGAAACAGAGGCTATAAACCAGAAAATATGTGTTGCTACTGAAGCTCACAGCACCAAAATTTGTAAGTAATATGGTGTCTGAAATATCAGTACAATTTTAACTGTGTTTATTGTACAAGTCCTGTGCATTTCAAGTAAGAGCTCTTGAAATACAAATTATCAAACTACCACTTGTGGTTTCCTGTACTTCCACTTCCTTGCTTCTCCTTTTCAGTTGCCCAGCATGGAACATCCATAGGAGTGCAGTTCAAGTGACATAAATGGATCCATATGCACTGGTGAACTCACAAGTTAATTTGTCCAAGTGAATAGTAACCAAAAAAGCAGGTCATAAACCTCATTTTTGCTTTTTTTTTTTTTACTTCTTGGTTTGTATTTGAAGTGCCTCTGAGGTACTACCTAACAAGAAGAGTTCTGAAATGAATACTAAAACTGTGAACTTTATAGAAGTGAAATATAATTAAGAGGAGGAGTCAAGAGGCTCTATTAGCTTTTTGGAATACTCTGACATAAGTTGCTAATACATGTCAACATATGTTGAAC
This sequence comes from Zonotrichia leucophrys gambelii, assembly GCF_028769735.1. Lineage (NCBI taxonomy): Eukaryota > Metazoa > Chordata > Aves > Passeriformes > Passerellidae > Zonotrichia > Zonotrichia leucophrys. The sequence continues at coordinate 16,563,247 of NC_088173.1, read as the reverse complement.
CATATATTATGCCACATTGACCACTATGTAAAATGTTTTATGATACAAATTATATCTGTGGTCATGGCTGAAATACGTGAAGTTTTTTTCCACACATTTATTCTAATATAACAATTTAAGAGTAACTAACAGCTGCTATAGAATGAAAATGCTCAATTAGTGTGGTCTTCCAAAAATTCATATCAGAGCCAATTCCCATATTACTGTGTACTGCATTCTGCTTGCACATCTCAAGTGTTGTTCCAGAGGAATGCCTGAGTTACAGAGACATAATTGCTGGTTAAACGTGGCACTCAAGGGGTGACTGGGGTGCAGAGAAACAGGAGGTGCTCACTCCTACTAAAAATAAGGAAACATAACAAAATTATATTCAGGATAACATCTGCTTAGAGGTTTATCTGTGCTAGAGCAGGATAGGAAATTATGGTACTGTTTTGTAATGGGTGAAGCACAGCTCTAATACAAAAGACAATGCAGAAATCATAAGAGAGGAAAGCAACTGTCATGGTTGAGTCTGTGTGAAAGAATGCTTTTGTTTGATAAACATTACAAGAGCTGGATAGTGCATGGTCTGCAGCAAACAAAGTAGAAGAGAGGACTGACTACAAGAGTGGACAAGACTGAGACTCTGAAGTTGCCTGCCACAAGTCTGTAGGCAGTAATACATGCTGGAACACATCACACACATCAGCTAGAGGAACTTCACAGGTGAAGACACCTTGAGAACTTAGTGTAAGAGGGAAGTCCTAAAATTCACCTTGAAAGTCGTCTTTCTGCAAATGCCCAAAAAACCCCAAATCAAAAAATCCCAACCAAATAGGAATTAGTTTATGTCGAGTGCCTGACTATTTTTTTCCAAGTTCTAATGGAAAAGAAAGTGTAAGATGAAGGCTCCATTATGCTAAGATTGATAATTTGTCATTTGGATACAAAGCAGAACAGCTAGAAACAAATCACAACCTCAGTGCAAGAGGTGGTAAATGCAATACAAGTAAGCATAATGACAAAATTACAATTGGTGAAGCACAGAGTCTCCCACACACCCTTCTCATTTTCTGGTTTCTAATGCTAGGAGTCTCAGATAAGAATTTAAAATGGGAAGAAACATTTTTCAAATCATTATAGTGAGTCTATTTACTCTATATGAATCGTCAATAAATATTTTTAAAAGTGATGGTAACAACATTAAGGAGAAGGCATTCAGGGAAAAGCAACAAAGTACCACACTGTTAGGCCATGAGTTAATGAACTTCATTTTGCTGGCTGTAGCCTCCAAAAGACAAAGAAAAGATGTTGTCAAAGGGGTCAAACCCAAGGATATGAATGATTTATTGCCTAAGCATCAATGATATATAGGCTAAAGGAGTTATCAGGGCATTCAAATTAAGTTATATATGCTAGAATCATGTACAGTAAATCATTGGAATTTCTACAAACTTAGATAATTTTCTAATACAAACAGAACCAGGTCCAACACACAATCTTTCCAGGAGACTGCAGCTTAAACACTGAGCCAGAAACTGGTTACCTAGGGACCAGTAAGGATGGCCTGTTTATATTACGGATGAACAGAGGACATTTGCAAGCAACACCCACTCACTCATTCTCATATATCACATACACAGTACATTGAAAGGGCTAAATGTTCAGCAAACTCAGTATAATGAGCCAAAGTTAGTAGTGGAGTGGTAGTACTGCTCCCAAGAGACGTGGAGTGTTTATTTGCTATGTGGGCTTGGGAACTTAGGTCATATTCCTAGTCTTAAAATGACAAATAGCATTAAAATTATGGGTATCTTCCAAAGTGAAAAGCAGCCCATGTGGTCTGCTGACTACTTGAGTTTCTTTAAAAATAAATGGTAATTTAAAGTCAGCACTGACCGGTAAGTCCCCATCCCTTCAAAGAAAATTAATAGTTGCCTATAATCTATGAGGGACTGAGATCCATGCACAAAAGAGATAAAACATTGTCAGCTATAAAAATTAAAGTTAAGATATGACAATCAGTAAAGGCAGAAATGCCATGTCTGTCTCAGAATTACAATAAACCTGCTTATCCTAAGTAACTTACGTTTTCCATGTAAGACTACACTAGTATCCACTGCCAAAGTGTGGTATGCTATGCAAAAAAGATGGAGTTAGAAAAGCACATTATCTTCCTATTTTCAGCAGTTTTCTTAAAAATGTCATGAAAACAAATGAAATAGCAATGTGAATAATTTATAAACTGCATGCAGAACTGTATCTTAGTTTGTCTGTCCATCCAGTTTTCTGTTGTCAGCCTACCTTTAACCAGCTCAGACATAAAAAAAAGCTTCAAGGGGACAGAGACCTTTTAAAACGCCATGAAAAAATACATTCAACCCCACCATTTGAATTAGTTGTTTACCTTCATAAACATCTGTCCAATCACAGGGCTTTACACAAAACGATATTTAGAATTATGAAATTAATTGGAATATTTTTTCTAATGTTTGCTTGAGGTAATTGGAGCAAAAAGGAAGCGAACCATTAATAACCAATTTATAACAAGATGCAGTCAAGAATTCAACATATTTGCTTTACATATTCTACTGTTAATTGTTTACAGTCACATTTAACAATGATGCTTTTCCTCTCCACTCTTTCCCCAAACATTGAGAAGAAAATTTAAAAGCTTAAATAGTCAAAACATGTTTTTCCCTAGTCACTATTTCCATAAGAAAAAGTTGTGGAAAATAAAAGCGAAGCTTGGGAAAATTTGAGAAGGCAGTAGCTCAGAGATTAAACCTACATAAAAACATAAGTCAAATTGAGTAATTTAATTGGCTTATACCTTAAATCAGCTAAAATAAGCATGTAATTGGAGGAATACAGACACTTTATCCCAGCAAAATATCCATTAAACACCAAGTCTGGGTGACTTAATCTAGAATTGCTACAAGCTCTCATGCGTAAACTCTTATCCTGATTGCACTCCACCATCACCTGCCTACTGCACGTCCTGATGTTTCACCTGTACCCAGCTGGAGAGACCAGCACAGCTGTGTAGGAGCTCTTTGCTGGGGTAATGTCAGGGAAAACTTCTCTACTCAGCATTGAAAGCAAATGTGTATCCTGAACAATTGCTGAATAAAGAGCCTCACTCTTGCTATTAACCCACAATTTGCCACTCTACAGATTAATCAGATTTTCCTTTTAAAACCCTATTTTGTTACCAGCCTCCATTCATTAGTGAAAAGATCTACAAACTGGAGACCTGTGGATATTTGTTTGACCATTTCAGAACTATTTTGCCCCAAAATGGATTTAGGCTATTTCTAACAGGCCTCTTAGTGGCATAACTGTACTCTAGCAAAAAAAGGAATGGTTTAAAAACACTCAGCCCAAGGAAGGGCTCTCATTGTCAAGAACCTTGAGAGATCATCACACCATGGTCATCTAATTTTTAAATAAAAAGAGTTAAAATGTTGCTGAGATCGCACTCAAGACTTGGAAGCAGGCTGCACTAAAATCCCTGGTTTTGTCCAAATTTTTATCATATTTTTGGATTAACTTCCCTTGCTTGCCTGATCCAGAAGCTGCAGGGATAAATTCCAGACCGTTTGGAAAACTTTTCTTCATCTGACAGATACCTGAAATTGATCAAACTATTTTTGTAGGAAATATGTTATTTATGCATAATGTATTATTGTTAACTGAGATTTTATGGAAGATGAAAAAGCCAACAAGGCTAACTACCATACCAAAGCTGCACAGGTAATTAAAACCATGGAGAAAAATACTGTCTTTGAAATCTCAATTTAAGCTACTGTTTTCACAGTAATGTAAGGCAACAAATATTTAGGGGAGTATATAATTCACTGCAAAGAGTTCAAACGTGACAGTGAATGCATTTTTTATTCACCCTCTGGGAGGCCAAGCAGATCCTGCAAGGTACCATTTTTAAAGGAATTTTTGAAACAAATACTGTTGAGAGAAAAGTCACATAAAGCTGCAGGGGCACGGCACAGCGCAGGCACATTCAAAAGGTTTTGAAGTGGCCAAACTTTATGTACACAGAAAGGCTAAACATTTCTTGTTTCTGGGTCACAGGCCGTCAGGACCTTTGGCCTTCGAGCTATAGATCTCTTACGCAGGCAAATTACTTACACTGCAATACTTCATAAACAACAGGAGCCCTGCGTGTCCCACCAGGCATTACAAATAAGGTGAGGTTACACTTGCTTTAGGTTTGATTTGGATGGAAATGAGCCTCCCTGGGAAGTCTGCTTAAGCCTTTTAAATAATGACTGATCAATGGCATGCCAACTTAGTTTTTAGAACTGTAGATAATAATGCTGCTTTGCTGTTTCAGCAACTTAGTCTGGTATGAGTCAGCATAAATATTACATTCATGTAATACATGTAATGTGTGCATAAATAAATACTTAAAACATGATGTGGAAAAAGGAGAAAAATGCTAATTAGACTGGCAGGTTTTTTAGGTATGCCCAATTCTTGTTGCCACTGAGTTCCATACCTTCTCTTAGTTTGTGTATTTAGAGCCTAAAACAACAACAACAAAATGTTTTAAGGGGCAACTGGAAGCCCACACTTCCACCAGAAGAAAGGCACAGAAGCTCTAATTATTTCACCTTTCTCCAGCTAATAACATGGATATATATCCCTGTTATGTTTCAATACAAGTTAGAGTGAGAAATGGGATGGTTCCTGTTGGAATGATGACTTTCACCCTTTAAGTTGCATTATCTCTTATTAATTTCTCCTTCAATTCAATTTTTTTAAGAAACACCTTAAAGGAATTAAGAGATATGTCAACATCCAGTACTCTATATTGAGAGGAAAAGAGAATGAAGTCACAGAACCGCTGGCCATGATTCAGTGGCACTTTGCTCAAAATAGAAAGAGCAAGCTAGGGTAAAAGTTTTCCTTTTTTTCCCTGCTGTTTTAATGTTTGGTATGTGATTCAGGCTGTTAGAAGACTGGCAGTAAACAAACAAACATTTAGGTGTGCTCCTGCCATATTAAGCACATCAATATACATAGAGTTGTGGTCACGTACCTGAGATGCAAAAGTCACAAGATTTGTCCGTTCCCTCAGGAGAGTAGTAAATAACCAAATTCAGACTGTTTTTTTAACTGTTTTTCGAGAGCTGAAAGAGCTTCTGAAACAGCAGCTTAAGGTTTATTGGATCAAAAATGGGGAACAGAATTTAAAAATGTATTTTAAATCTACTGAATGGAAAACTTATTTAGGAGGTGGAAAACACATAATTTCCTTATTCTCAAGGTTTAGGCAGCAGAAACCATGTCTTTTCCTTAATACAAAATTAGACACTTTAGAATCACCACTAATTATCAATGCTACAATCTCAAACAAGAAAAACACCTTTCTAATGACCATTTTTCCACTCTGAGAAGAAAAAAAGAACACTTTTCACAGGAAGATCTCATTTCATTTAATTTTTTCTCTTCACTTACTCCATTCGTTTTCCTTCAGTTACAGATTGTCAGCTGAGGTATAGTTTCTTTCATTTAACCATCCAACTCCTCACTTTAAAAAAAGCAACCCACTACCTACAACTAATTGGGGCACTCAAGTTGCATAAGAAAACATCTGCTATGTCTATTGAATTTTTTTAAAAGAAAAAGTGTATCAAAGTAATATGATTGCCTGCCTTTTGACTCAGTCACCAAATCCCAAAGGATTATCATAACTTTTCACTGTTCCAGAAATTACCCTGGATCTTATTCTATCTCCCTCCTAATTCCAAAAATATATTCACCAATTAAGAAACCATCAAAAGGCAACTAAAACATTCCTTTCACAGTCTCTGTATGGCTCCTATTTAAAACTGGGTTCCATTTGTAAAATCCTATTTCTGTAAGAACAACCTCCATCAGTAAATTAGGTGGGGTTAGACATAAGAAAACAGGAAGACTCATCCACTGAGGTGAAGCAGTTTCAGTAATGGCTGTCTGGCTAAGAAGCTAGGCAAGGTAATAAGCTTGAGTGATTTTGGTGGTTAGGAAGAGAAAACATAGGGCAGACAGTAAAACAGAGCACTCGTCATAACAACAACAGAGCTGTACTGATTTTGCTTGCAACTTGTAGTATATAAATAACAACATTTTTACTCCTGTTGATCTATTTAATATCACTGAAACCTTATGTCTTCAGAAATACTGAATTATATTTCTTTTTAACATAAACATATTTCTTGTTTGTGATCTTAATGCTATTTTTTCCTTGATTTTTCTATTTCATGATGTTCCCTGACTTCCCCACCTAAAGGTTCTATGAAGTCACCAAAGCACGTAAATAAGAAAACAAGTATTCAAAAAAGTATTATACATCATAAGATTTACTCCTAGTCAAATAAGAGCTTTACCAAAGAGGATAATAAAAATCAGGTGCTAAATGCACGGGTTAGTGTGAGGAAGTGGATCATTAACAACCTGTGGACTAATTCCTTGTAAGCTTTTCTAAACTCCTTTCCTACTCATTACAGCAAAAATTTTGGCATGAAAAATATTATCCACATTAGTTTACAACATTAAGTAATATTATTTAATGACTAAGTAATCCGGTTTAGAACAGTCTAATATAGATTAAGTACAATTTGACATTCTTCCAGGGACCAAATCATGTTCCTTTTGCAAAAAAGAAAATACTGCCCAAATTTTTTTTTTTTTGTCCCCAGAGTTTAGTCCATGTTTTCTTGCCATATTTTAATTTAAAATTAGCACAAATGTAAGCCATTTCTAGCACCATAATTTCTCTCATGGCGAGTTTTGACTTGTTGCCTTTTAATCTCACTCTTTTGCTAGAGTATTGAAATATTAAACCATTAAAATAAAGGAGATTCTGGCATTACAGTTCCTCTACTTCTATAGAGAAATGACAATGCCAGTACTGAAACCCATTTAAAGGGAAATAGCTATTAAAATTCTTCACTTCTACTTTCTCCCTACATCCTCTCTGCTACATAGCACTGTAATATACAAGGAAGTGAATTTTAGCTAAACAGAGGGACAAAAGGGCCTGCTAAATTAGGCTGGTTTTCAGGAAATATAAATACACCAATGTGACTACCATGTTTGAGCTCAAACAAAAATAAGATTTTATACAAAGAAGTAATCATTTAACCTAGCCTTAGGTGGTTATTAATCTATCTTTACATAGGTATAGAGTACCAGAAACATGACAAAATCTTTGTTGAATTAATCAAGGAACTAACCAGTGGAGATGATGCCAAAATGAAAAGCTCAGGCTTGGAGAAGCATGCTACTTTCTCCTCATCTGGGCAGCTGTGCTTCATCAGAACACAGCAATCAGAAGCAAGTGTCAACACCTGAATCCTGCTTTCCCTGCTGCTCAGGAGAGCTGTGATTGACTAGAACAGCAGAGCAGATTAAAGACAGCTGGTTCTTAATTCCTTCCAGGATGGAATGAAAGTAACGACTTTGCATTGAAACAAGTTTGAATAATACAGATCACCAAAGCTACTATTTTCTTTTTATTAACATGAAGCAACATGAGGACTTCTTATATAGTTTTATGATGCTGGGGAATTTCCTAACAGAAAAATTTATGCCAAAGTAATGAGGAGAAAGAGGATTAAGATATTGCCCTTTAAAAATGGCTTTGATTGTTTTATGACTTTTTTTATTAGTTTTGTTATGATAGTAATGATGATTAATTTATTTTGTTTATTTCAAGCTTATGATGGAGGTTACAGCTCTAATATAGATCCACTACACAACAGTGAAAAAAAAGTAGAATGTTTACATATGTATGAGGGTAGCCATTTTTACTAGAGTCACCCTCTTACAGACTGATAAGGTTTTGGGAGAAATGAGGCCTCCTTGTTTACTGAGGCCACACAGACTCTACTGGGATTAAATACCTCATATTGTTGCTTATATTTCCCTGTGTCCTCCATTTCTCATATTATAGAAATGGCTTTGTGAGGCAGACCCCAAATACTTATGAAGTTCTTCACAACATCCATCACCCTCAAAACTGGGCAAAGGACACTCCTCCCCTTGCTGAGGTGAGCTATTTCTTTACTGACAATTTCATTTTCAATAGCAGTTTCAAAGATTTGCACTTAGTTAAAATAAAAGGTCCAATTTCCGTTGTGGGGAAGGACTCTTCCCATGCTATATTAGAACTTCTCTATAACGCATTTCTTTTCTTTATGAGAGTAACTCTATCCACCAGGAAGCCACAAGCATTATTCCACTGAATTTTGCTTCAGAGGACATATAAACACATACATAACTTTGTTAGTTATCCAGTATTGTTTGCTTCACTAGAGATGTTCTAGTAAATTGCAGTCATACCTAGGAACTAGGCTGGATTGGAGTCTAGCTTGTTGCTGAATATGGTTGTCCAACACTGGAACTTGAATATTTCTAGCACAAAACTGCAAGCCTTCAGAAGCTTGATTGCCAGCTTTTCTAGGTTAAATAATGTACTTTGCGATGCTTCTTTATTAGATCACCCTTCCTGTACCACAGGAAAAAAAAATTGTAAGTGATTAGTACATATTAAAGATAGAAAAAGTCAGCTTGGACTTGTAGTTAGATGACTTACAAGAGTGTGACAGAATTGTGTTTCATCAGTTTTGCAATAAAGCCCAGTAAATCTTACATAAACCTTCAGGCTAAGTCTGTGTGAATCCACAGGGTTCAAATTGGAGATGGGACCAAGTCATGAAAGGAGCAGTCACTGTCCTTGTCCCAGACATGTTAATTAGCTTCTCAGTTTTGGGTAGCTAAAGAGTTTCTGCACAGCTTTCCCTCTTTCTAAGTTAACATCAGACTTGTGACACAGAAAAATTAATAGCTTGATCAATACCTGTTACAGTGGTCTTCTGCAAATCAGCTTTATATGTTTATGTGATACTTCATCAGGATTATTATGGAACATGTATTTATGGTTTTCTTATTTAGGTTTTTCCAAATGCTTTGCTAAGTTTTTTCCTTGGAACAATTTTCCATAATCTAATGGTGATTCTCTACATTTTATTAACTGGAAAAAAAATATGCAGAGTGCAAAACCTTCATTCTTCCATGGAAACACCTTCAACTTTGGTTTTATGCTCTTGGGATACTTCACATGGACTTAAAATTTAAGTTCCTAAACTTGAACACAAGATTTTGTGCAATCAATAAGGAAACTGGGAACTTTTCAAAGAGCTTGGCAAGACAAAAAAACACCTAAATCCATCAGCAAGATCTAAATATTTTGAAGTAATACTTTCTTAGGGTAGTGACCATATACTGTTATGTGTCTGTCAGTAATGAATATAACAAGTTGGTATTTTTCTCTTAATCTTTTACATATCCAAGATACAAACATTGATACTTTTCTTTATCTGTTTCCTTATCTGACCAGAGTAATTGCAGATTAGTTTCTAATGAGAAACATTTGTTTGTCTTTTTCTACTGGAGAGTCAGGAGATGATAAAGACATATGTAATCATATTTTTGTGGAGATAGGTCCAAACTTTATTTAAGGAAAAACACTCAAAATTGTTCTTGCCACTAAAATCACCCATGACCTTGCTTTTTAAAAATTACTTATAATAAAGTTATACCAAGGAATTAAGAGCAGTCTACAAAAAAGTTAAATTCATATTCATGTAGGCATCAATAAAAAATCCATCATTGCTTTTTAATTAATTGGATTCTTTTGCTTGATCAGACTTCAACATGGATGGCAAGAAGCAATAGTTTCTTCAGTGTCACTCTTTATTTTAAATCACTAAGTGAATGCTTTTTCAGTCCCTAATGATCTTCTTGCATAGGGTTAAACACATATTTCAACATGTTCCTGAAATCTTTCGATAAATCACATAATAAAAATTTTCCCTCCTTCATTTGAGAAAGGACTTTGGTGGGACTTCTATTTTTCAGGTCTTTCTTTCTTGAAGTAGTGACTTTGTATTATTATATATATGTTAGCCCTATAGAAGTAATATTATATTCCAAAAGGGAGAGTATGCTGACAGTTATTTGTACCAATAGCCTTTCTTAATATCTCTGTGGTTTCAGGTTCTGCAATGGAGCTGAATATCACTTCTGGTTTGGAAAAGTTTCTTAGTAAGTAAATTGGTATGTGTCTAGGTTTGGGTATCTCTTTATTTTCCTTAATTTCATGGAGAGAGTGTTAAACCACCAGCTACTTCCCTCAGTTTGCAAATGATCCTGCTACAGAATAAAAACAAAATACCAACAGCACCACCACCAAAAAACCACCCAAAACAAAAAATCAGCTCCCCTCAAAAAAACCCAACTCCCCTCAAAAACTAATCAAACAAAAACCAAAAAACATAGCCAAACAAACAAACCAACCAACCAACCCCCGCCCCCCCCCCAAAAAAAATAAAGCAACAACCCAACCCAAACAAAAAACAACTCAAATCCACCCCCAAATCAATAAAACCAAAACCCAACCAAATGTTGGGTTATAAAATAACAAGCAAAATCTCACATAAATATTTGCCAATTACTTCTGGGAAACATGAGTTTTATCTAAATTTTAGTTAGAAAAAAGCAAATCTTCCTTGAGATCTCTAGAAAAACTCTCAAATACTCATTATAAAATCTTCGAACTGCAGCTTCAGCTAATGCTGAGCACCTAAAAAATCAACATCTGTATGGGTATTTTCTGTTTAAGTATTTTTACATCTGTTTCTTGTTTGTTGAAGCAGACCTACTGGCAATAGCATCCACCATACAGCATTTTGCCTGCTGTATTGGCACACGTAGGAAAAGAGTTGTTGAGGACTGACATTTATCTCCTCCCCTTTTCTGAGCATTAGCCCAGGTATCACAGCTTTTTCCAAAACTATTCAGTTTTCCCAGTCAAACACTGCTGTGTTCTGCAAAATCCTATATCTGTGCTATTTTTATCCCTGTGAAGCACATTACATGCTGAAAGCAGCCCAGTGTGACAGTGTTAGGCAAGAGTGCCTGCAGAAAGGTGTTAAATGTGCATAAACACATACTTTGTTTTTCTCCTAGCACCTGCCCAAATCCTCTTGCTGACATGTCGAGTGGTGAAAAACATTTGACAGCATAACTCTCCAGTACATCCCTCTTCTTAATTCTAATCAGTCAAAAAAGTTTTCAATTGCTTCATGAATGTTTCTGGGCCCATACAACAGAAATATTTTTCATGTTTCTTTAAAGCAACGAGCAAATGTATCTGCTCTTTGTGTTCTTCTAGTCAATCTATAATTCAAAGGGTAATAAAATTGTTCAGCCTCTGTCATAGGTCAAAAGCAGCTTTCCTGGGGGCACACAGACTCCTTCAGCTTTCTTTAGAGCCTCACTATAAATGTTTCCTGTCTTCTCTCTGAGCAGCACATGCAATTCTTAATGAATTCATGAAATGGACAAGGTTTTAATGTAAAAATGGTACTTCTCACCACTTTCTCCACCCTCCCATCATAACAAAATTAGCATTTTATAAGGATAGTGTGTAGTACCTTCATCTAGAAAAAGCTTAAATTCTTCCTCATTTTCATCTTGCTGTGGTACCTGTTTGAAAATGTGATGGCTTTCCTGCTTTATGGGGAGTAATGCACAGGCCACATTTCTGTACACAACTCTTGATGCAGCAGGTTTGGAAATATGACTTCAAAGAAAAAAACCTGCAAAGTTGTGATTGTTTAGGCTTAGGAGGAAAAGATGGTGGGCATGAAAACAGTTCAGATACATAAAAGAGGAAGGGAGTAATATATTCTCTGTATAGGCAGAGAACAAGGAAGGAACAAGAGATTTTCACTTGTAATTAGAAGAATCCAATGGTAGGTCATAATTAAGGACTGAAACAGGTTGGAATGTGAGGATACAGGGTGTGTCTGTCTGGGCATGTTTAAGGCCAGACAAACACCTTCCAGGAATCACATGGGATTAGCTGACCCTGTTTGCATAGAGTGGTTGAGCCTGGTGAGCTTCTAAGGTCCATTGACTCCATCCTTGCTGCCTTAATCTAACAGTTTTCAGTAAGTTGGATAAACACCTTAAGTAATTCAGCTTAGTCAGATACCATGAAAAATAATTTTTGAATATTCTCCATATTCCCTAAAAGTTTCATTTTTTCGCTCTTTTATTTTTGCATTCAGGGATTTTCTGTACCAAATGTTCACATTATATGTGATTGTATAAAGTAGCTAATCTTTCAGGGAAGAGGGATGATTAGTAAGATAAGCATGGAAGATTCAGTGAAAACTTCTACTCAATAATGCCAGCTATCAGACCAAAACTATTCAACAGAGCATTTTTATTATGTCATGTACTTTGAGTTAGATAACTCTAATCTCTGCCAGTCCTCCTTGGAGGTGGTCTTTGCCTGCTCTTACAAAGTCTTAGCTTTAGATTGACCTAACCATATGACTGAGGGATGACCTGAAGTCATTTCTGAAGCAATACCTACAGTAAGGCTGCTTTTCATTCAGTGGAAGAGATTTGCCAAGGGAAATTACTCTTGTTCCAATATGCCAACCTCAATAAATCATTTTCTTATTAGCAACATGTTAGAGAATATGTATCAATTTCACTCTACCTGACTGATCTGCTGCTTATCTACAATAAAGTCTCACTCATTCAAATTAAAAACAATAAAGTCACAGCACATAGTCACAGCCCAGGAGGATGACTAGGAATATGAAGAAACCTTTGTATCAGAAGTTCTCAACATAGAACATGTCTACTAAAGAGACAATAGGAGAGGGCATGGTATTTGTATTCAAGATAAGGGGTTTTCTTTCCATTCTCCATCTGAAATACAATTTTCTCAGCCTATAAAGCTGTAAAATACATATTCAAGCCAATAGCAAAAGGCTAAAAGTTCTTATTTCTCAGTCATGTCTTAGAAAGGGAAATAATAAATGCAAATGTAATGTAGTGCAAGCGATGTGAATTTAATGACACTAAAAGAATTAATATAACTGTAGCTTTCAATCAATAAAAATGTATTTGATAATGCTGAGAAGAAAGAGCTTTTCATTATGTATTAATTAAGAACACTTCTTGTTTAAAAAGAGTGAAAAATCACCCCCAAATCTCCCTTGCTCAGACTGCCTTGGGCATTTTTTGAAGTTTCATAATGCTTGCAAAGGTCTTATAATGCTATGTACACCACTAATGAAGCACATTTGTTATAATATTATTTAGAAATGTGAACTCAATGGCTAAATATATATTACAATTCTGCTAAGAATGCTGGCAACATTAATCATCATTCCTTTTACTTTCCCTATGGAAGGAGAAAAAAATATGCTGAGGGCTCACAAGAACCATTCAGGCAAATTCCCATCCTTTTTCTTTTCAGGAGAAAATTTCTTTTTATTATGAAGATGGATTTTACCTAGAATTTTTGCTTCAAGTATCATAAAACTATTTTCACCCACCTTTGCCTACAAATTTGAATTCAGATGTTTAGGTGGATATTTTTATTTTCTCTGTTGTGAACAATAACTCCATTAATTACAAAGATTATTTTAACTTTTTATTGGAATAAGTGAGTACCTTACACCTTAAGTAAACATTTTGGCATGTTGTGATATTACTTAGGGTATCTGAGGGAGAAAGTAATTCATCTGGGACCTAGGACCCTGTAGGAATGCTTGTCTCCTGGACAGTGCTTTGCCTTTCAAAATTAAAAGGCAAAAATCTGCTTTGGGAGTTCTTCTCAATTTCTTCTGTTGACATCCTTCTGATCTGAGAAAATAACTAAGAAAGTTGTGGGACAATAAAATGTCCCACACTAATGTGCTTAGAGTAGGCTTTAGAACTGTAAATTACTGATTTAACTTAGGAATTTCCCACATCCATTTTGTCTCCACCAACTCATTTTCACTCCTACTCTGTTCACTTCTACCCTTATTAAATGCCTATGCCCCTGCTTGGAGAGTCATACTGTAAACTAGATCACTGGAAAAGCTCTGATTAGCAACAATAAAGATAAATACTAAAAAGGAGCTTTAATTGAGTACTAAACCCCCCTCCTTTATGTATATTTCTGGTTATTCTTCACTAACTTTGGGAAAAAAATACTTTACCCAGCCAGGTACATTTTTCTGTAATGAAATGATACTTAAAAAATGGGCAGCCTAGAGAGCTGGAGTGGCAATGGAGCTACTTCTACAAGCCTCTGATCAACCATACAATGAATTCATATAGCATGGAGATTTCTCTGTAAACCATGGATTATTTTTTAAGGCAGAAACCAGGTAGAAACATGATTCAAAATTTGCTTTTGGATGACTTTTAAAGCTAGAAAAATTGATGTCAGGGAAAACAATAGGAACAAAACATGCTGAGTTACAGTCCTCTTCAGTCTTGTTCTCTGGCTAGCTTTACAGGGATAAAGATCCTGAGAACAGAGTATTGCAACAGACAAGAGAGGACACAGATTTATGACTTTTCTTATTTCAGTGTCCCACAGTTTTCAATACTGTTGCAGATTTATTTTAGGTCTTCTGTGGTACAGTGATGTTTCTTCATGATGGCTTGCCTAACTGCAGAGGTCGACTGCTTTCTGTGGGACTGCATGGCTCAGAAGGTCATGGGTGTTTTGTGCTTGACTAAATCTTAAATTGCTAATGTCAGTGAGGATGAAGGGAATAGCTGCAGCTGGTATGCCTTCCTTGTATGTGTTTTCAGACAGGATCCCTCTATACATTCCATAAATGCTTTCAAAATCGGTTCCCATTAAACAAACCAGCATGTGCTTAGGGATTTCAGTAGCTGGCTAAAAGTAATTTTCTTCCAATCAAGTCAGTTTTTAAGGGTATGTGTTTCCTCTATTATAAACATGCTGTTATGCGTTGGAAGACAAAGCCCCAGTTTCCCTCTCCCTACTGCTCCCCCCCTTCTTGAGATACTCCCTTGCTCTGGAATGCAAGACTTTTTATTCATGTCTTCTTTCATTCCCAAGTTTCCAGAGTTACGCCATATTGGTGGGAACAGTGAAATCAGGGAGCGTACCATAACTTTCGCTTAGCCATAGCTCAAAGAAGACAAAGATACTGAGTGCAGGATTGTTTCTTGGAACCAGGGAGTGTTCAAAAATAAAGTTTGTCTTTCCTCTTGCTACATTAAGCTCATACTGTAAAATTTTTAAAAAGTAATGAGATAATGAGTAGAATAATTAATAAATAATGAAGAGAATAAAAGCATTTCTTAATTAATGAATTTATTGTATATAAAAAGTTACATGTTGGTGAAAATAAAATTACTGTCATTTTTAAAATTAGAAATATTTTTTCCACAACAAAACAATTTAAATGTTGTAGAATTGCTATTTCTAAAAGCATCAAAGTGAAAAAGAAATAAAAAGATAAGAGAATTTAGGAACTGGGATACCTATGAGTTACTGTAGTCATAGTGTTTGAAGAAACACCCAAGAAGACGAATTTTTATTTTTTTTTCCTCATGACCTGGTTTTGATTCTTCACAGACTTCCGATTTGGATGAGAACCATGACACTCCTTGAACACATGTCTAATTTGGACTGTAGTGCACGCCATAATCTGTCCCAGCAGGAAGATGTAAACACAGCCATAGAGAGTAGTTGAAGAGAGGATATAAAGTAACAGTTTATTTATGTTCCAGATCACGGTAACTTAAATACTCTTCTTTTCACATTTAGTAGCACTAATGATACCTCTTGCTAATATTAGTGTGGTGCACTGCTAACAGCTGGAGGCCAATGCAACACTTGAGAGTTCAAGGACAAACTACACAGTACAGTGCATTTAGGGACCAAGCTTTATTGCCCATTAAATGGCTATTAAGCAGCAACTCAAAAGTGAAGACTTTTCATCTATGTGTGTACTGCTTGAGGTTAAATTTCAGTTTTAAAAGGAACTTTTTTTTATTTCAGATAAACTGTACATATAATACTTCTAACTGGAAATGTGGAACTGGTCCTGTTTGGATATACAGAGTGGGAAAGATGTTCATACCTATTTCAGATTTATCCTCTGAGATTTCAGATATATCAGATCCTCTATTACATTTTTTGCAAGACAAAATTTTAAATTTTCATGTAAATCTTTGAAGCTGATGATTTTGAATTTAGCAGATCACTTTTATTTTGTTTACAATAAAAAGTCACCTAAGCAAGGATTAATGACAAAACCTGTTACAAACCTTTTATTGTCAACTACAACTAAAATTCATGCTTCCTCAGACAGATTTTAGGAAAAAAAACCATCTCCTTTTCTGTTCCATATTCTCTACAGAATGCCTTCCTGAACTGTTGAAATTGGTCTGGCTATGAAATAATAGTGCTTAACTTCTTTTTCTACCATTCATTTTCAACTGCTGAAGGATTCTTTTCATCCTGTTCTAAAGCACTTTGCTGCTATTAAGTTTAAGAGCCACTAAATCCTCTGGAGATAAAAGTGGCTATTCAAGTGCAAGGTCATTAGGAAGACCTGAAATTTCCCAGTTAGTCGTTATGCCTTCTGTTAGGAAAAATATCTTTAAAAATGTCTTTTAAGAGACATGAAATCTTAGACGCAGCAGCCAAAACCCAAAATTGAATGTGTTAATACTGATTTAATGGCACAATGGAATCTCAATTCCAGACAGAAAAGCAACACTGTAAGAGTACAAAAAACATTATTTTTTAAATTAAGAATTGATGATTCAATTACTCAAATTCATTAATTCCTCTGAGAACTCTGTAACATTCCCTTCTTACCATATTTGGTTTGGTACATTAGTGACAATTACCTCTATTCTTAATCCCAGATGCAAAAAGTATCTGATATCATTGGGCAGTTCCTAGCAGATGGTAACACCGCATTTAGCTCTCAAGAGGCATTGAGGCTAGAAGAAATATTTCTGAACAGTCCTTAGTAAGAAGGCTGTCCTAATTCTCACCCTGCCTGTTACTAGTTTTAAGGGTTACCTTCAACTTCCTCTAAGTAACCAGCTTCCTCTTCCCAAAACCTTCTAGTGAACACTTAGGGAGGTCTTGTGTTTTCTCCTTTCTGCAAACTAAAAGTTTTACCTCACTCTACTCTAATGAACTCATCAAATGGTGATGAGCAAATGGCTCACATAAATATTCTCCTTGCTAATAGATAAAAAATGGTGAGAGAAAAAAAGTACTACAAAAGTTTATTCCAAAGTACAAGTAGTTTTTTTTTTTTTGGTTGGATCTTATGAATTGCTATAGCAGCACCCTGAATAAACTGAATATTATTTGACTTTGGAAATTCAGTATCAGAACTTATTTTTATAAATTCTTGATTGGTTTCTGAATCAGTGAGCTCCTTGTCAGAATACATGCTGCTCATACAAACAGGTTTATACAAAAAAAGTTTTAAAAAAGGTTTATGAAACAAATTAATTTAGAAGTTGAGTGAAAATACAGAATTAAAACATTTACTTATTGTAGATAAAGATCCAAATTGCACACAAAGTGCCAGATTTTACTATTAGCCTTTGCCAGTAAATAGCATATTATTAGAAGTTACACAATCCTCTCACAACTGGTCAGCTGAAAGCTGTGTTTTACTGTTAATATAAGAAGCTTAGAAAAGCAAAAAATAGTTTACATTTATAAGATAGTATTATATGAGTGTATTATTTGGAATAAATAGCCATGAAAGGACCTGTTGCTCAAGCTTCGTGATTCTCTGTGTAACATGTACCCTAGATCTTCAGTATTGACTTAAACTGAACCGACTCCTGTGGGTTGTATCAATCAGATGTGTTTGATCTAACCATCCTTCACTTGCAGGGAGTGAGAAAAATCATGATGGACAACGACCATTTGGTTTGGTTTTAGTCCTGATAACCAAAATTAGATCCAACTAACAAAATGCTCCTTCTGATATATTCTATGAAATCTGGGCTGCCCTTTGCATGGCTGTAAGATGGAGGTTATTGTGATTTGTTTGACCACACAGAAAGCAGACATAGTGTCTGTTCTGAAGACCTTATAGATATCTCCAAGATACTGAAAAACAAAGCAGTTCTCCTCCAAAGAAACTTTTTATTGAAAGTGACCACCTACAGAACCCCCAGGGGAAAGCAATGAAATAATAATAAGCCTATATGAATGACAATTCCATTAATATTCAGTGTTAAACCTATATGGAAGATAACCCTATTACTGCTATTTGTTTGTATTTAGAGGACTCAGACAAAAAGCAAAATGTGAGAATCCATATGAAACAGGAAGGTTGAAGAAATTATTCCAATTCTACGAATTGGAATCTAGCCTTCAGTAAGGCCCTAGATGAAAAGTGAAGTGTGGTAGATAGGGATGGAAAAAGGAAAACAGGTTGATGGAATGAGGGTAACAAGCACACCTCGTGAACAAGAACAAAATTACATATGGCTAAAACTTGAACAGAGTCTTAGCAATAAAGAATAAATTATCAAAGAAAACAAGACCATGCTGCAAGTTAATCAAGAAGTGAATGTCAAATGTGAATATAACTCAAGATGTAGGTGCCTCGGTGAGTGGAGATGAAGAATGTAGCAGTGAGATAGGTTAGATGACTGGTGACCAACAGTCACAGTCAATGTAAGAGACACCATGGTTTTAGCACCTATTCTGACTTTGTCATCAGGGTGCTCCTGAATAGTTGTGCCCATTAAAGGATCTACAGCTTGTTCTTTCAAAGTCCACGCTGTGTCCCTGTTTGCACCAGCTCACCTGCGGTGTGTCCCTGTGAAACTGGCTGAGCTGGCCTCCAGAGTGCTGGGTGTCCCCAGCAGCCACACTATCAGCTGCTCTCCACCATATCAGGATTGACTCCAGCACTGTCCTGTCGGGGGACTTGTCTGCCTTGACCTGTCAGTATTTGCACTGACATTCTGCCTGCAGATGTACTAATGAGCTATTACAGACACCCTAAATTACACACTGATAAAGAACACATGCTGAGTTTGTCAGAAAATGTATCTTTCTGGATACTCTTGAAAATCAGTTTTTCTGCTGTAAAACTACCAGTGTTGTGGATTGTACAAAGCTACACTAATTTCCTTTCTTCACTAAGATGTTTTTATATCATTGCATGATGTGCAGTACGTGTTTGGAATTGAAATATTCCACAAATCAAGTAGAAGAAAACTGAACAAAAACAATTATGACAAAGTTAACTTTCCTCTGACTTCCTCTTAGTTATCATGAATAAAGTTGTATCATCAAGGGTCCAGTCAGCTGTGTCCAGCTGTTTTTTCAGGATACATCATTAGCAAATTCATTACATCAATGAAAAATATATCTGTTTTCTTCCATGTTTTAATGAGTTTTGTACATGAAAATAGGTTAAAAATATGAATAAATGTTAAAGAACTTTCTTTTCATGTGCTGCAAAACACAAACATTAGACTGCTATGCTACTTAAATAAATGCACTTAATATATTTAGTCAAAGTAAACAAAAAAGTAGTTTTTTTAAAAAATTGCTGTGTTCCTAGACTCCTGCAAAAAACAGTTTCCTTGTTCTGATTTCTCCTCTGCATTCACACAGACCTAACAGGCATCTCCCTGAAAGTATTTTTGGCTAGATAAAAGAGTTTTACAGCTCTGGGGAAAATAACCTCACTATTGCTCTTAACTATCCCCTTGATACTTTCATAAAAATGTTAGACCAAACAGAATCTCTCCAGGAAATTCCTAAACTCTAACCTTTTGGGGTCAGAGAATGCAGCAGACAGTTTGTTGTCTTGAACAGTGACCTCAGTGCAATTCTACTCCAAACAAACTTTTAGATGCTATCTATGTATTATCTCAGGGGAATTCAGTGCTAGCCCTTAGAGATCAACAGTAGCACTTTTTGTACCACTTTCTTCACTTTCTGCAGAGAATGAGGAAATGACTCTCAAATCCATTAAGTTCCAAGTATGTTGTAATTATT
This sequence comes from Zonotrichia leucophrys gambelii, assembly GCF_028769735.1. Lineage (NCBI taxonomy): Eukaryota > Metazoa > Chordata > Aves > Passeriformes > Passerellidae > Zonotrichia > Zonotrichia leucophrys. The sequence continues at coordinate 16,543,356 of NC_088173.1, read as the reverse complement.
GCTTCTCTCAGAATAGTCCTAGTTAGGCAAAAATTCTATACTGAAAATTATTTCTGAGAAGACAAAATGTACAATATTTCAGTCATTATGATCTGAATAATTCTTAAGCCAGAGCCAGTTTTATGCATATTTAGGATATGATAGGACTGAATTAGATTTTCTCGGTCACCAAGACCATTTCTGCTGCAATGCAATACATATTGTATAACTTCTTTCACAAATGTAGGAAGTTGCATCTTAAAAGTGGTATTTAAAGAGTCACTTAATTCATACAAGCCATTATCAGATAGAGCTTATCTCAGGATTCTTAGATGAAATTAGAAAGCCTTGCAGAAGTAACTCTTTCGTGGAAATAAACTTGGAAAGAAAAATGCATGCTTTGACATCAAAACTTACATATTACTTACTTTTCTATTAACAGAAAAAATTAATATGAAAGTTTTGCCCATATATTTAAAAATTCTAAATTAAGAAAAAATATTGAAAAATATTATATTGTGAAGATTCAGTGAGTTTTTCATATACATCAAAGCCATCAAGCTAATATATTTTGTTTGGAATAAATTCATATAATATAATAATCATACAATTCCATTAGTCTTTTTGGTATAACTGAGTTTTCAGTCAACAAAAAAGGTTGTTTTATAGAGACTCCTGTGAATTCTTCGGTCTTCTCAGGTCAAGATACATTCCAAACTTTGATCAATCTTTTCTGGAGAAATTGCTCAGTGGCATTTCTTGCTATTTTACCCACTATTTTCTCCCAGAAGGCCAAAACTCAAAGATCTCTGTATTGCTCCAGCTGTAAAAGCACATCTGTCAGTTTAGACTAGATAGACAGCTTCCTATAGTCAAGGGGCAGACTAATGCCATTAACCTTCAAGCTTTACAAGAACTTTTGGTGTTCAGTTTTCAAATGCAATGCAAAGCAAATGCATGTGAAAATGATAAATGCTATGAAGAGTCAACAAACTGCATGGTATTATTTTGTTTCATATTATTTGGGTTTTAGGTTTCTGAAATATTTTAAGTGCTGGTACAAAATTATAAAAGTATTAATTAACCAAGTAGTAGATTTTTAAGAAGAAATATGTTCTTTGTGGTTTCTTGTGATCTTATAAACTGCAGATTAGATGGGATTCAATTGGACAAAAGAGACCTCTCTTGAATCTTTAAACCCTGCAGTGTTTGTTTGCAACAGCAGAAAACATATCTATGTTTTTGTGGCATTCTTACTTTGATAGACATATAGAAAGAAATGGGATATAAAAACACCCTTTTCTCCTTTCCAAATTATAAATTGTGTGCCTGAAACATCCCAAACAAGGTAAGAACAGATTGAATGATCTGGCTAGCAAAGAAGCTTTTAATACAGTAACAGCTGCAGAGTACTAGATAAGACTATTATGCTTTTCTGTGTCTTCAATACTTAAATAAAGTTGCAGATCCTTTCTGAGTGTCATTTGTAGACCTGTACATATTCATTAACAGATCATGTATTAAGCAACAAGAAGTTTATCACTGTTATTTACAGCATAGCTCTCATGACAAAGGTGGTTTGTTTTTTTAAAAAAGATACATGTGTGAAATAATGCTGAGTGCAGATAAAAATCTACAAATTACCTGCTTGGGAAAAAAAACCCCTTGTTTTGCACCATAAGCATAGGTAAATTTAATAAAGTTGGAGTTCAGAGAGGATATTATTATGTAAAAAATATTGAGAAGTAGAATACAGAAGTTCAATAAACTCAGTGTTGCAGCTACCTCTTCTCTGAAACAATAACAACCTTTTGAAGTTTCAAAATAAATAAATTGATTATATGCATTCTTCTATTTTGCATTTCACTTTACATTTAAGTTGGATGTAATAAGCAATGAAAACAATGAGCTCAGTTTTAAAAGAATCTGATGCAATTCTGTGAAGTTCAAAGAACACAATCCCATTCCCACTGACTCCTGTGGTGTCTAAGCATATTCAGTTATTTGAGTAAGACATAATGAAAGAAGTGAGGCAGACAGCGTAATGCAGAATGTCAGAAAAATTGTCCTCAGGAAAGAACACCCAGATGTGTCAATGGATATAATAAACTTTCAGTTTTATGAATCAAATATAGCTCAGTTCTGTGGTGTGTCCTTCCTTACTCAAACCTACATTTTGAAATGGAGTCTTTGATGGAAAAATTCAGATTCAATAAAGATTTGTAAAAATTCTTTAGGTGAAAGGGTTAAGACACTTAAGACTATTCCCATGATGTTAATGAAGTATTATTGATAGCATTCTTTATCTGTCACTGTTCCCAACAGCAAAGCTATGCTTGAATGGAGATTATTAGCTATCAGCAGAAAGTAAGTATGCATTTTTTGAAAAATATTAGTGGCGAAAGAAGAGAAAAAATATAGCAATATAAATACTGTTCCATGCTAAAGACAGCATGAATCAAAATACTGTGATTAAAAATACTTTGCAAGATTTTAAGAAACATCTAATATAAATTAGCAAATATTTCCAAGTTTAAAAGATTTTAAGAGTTAGAAGCTGACGTTCTTATCATTTTGCCATAAGGCTCCTGTCTGTAGTATTTTCTTCCCACCCTTAAGATTCGCATTGATGAGCTCATACATTTTACAGAATAAACTCAAGCGATCCATAACAATTCGGTAAAGCATTATCACTCAACCCTAGGGAGACAGTTTGAATCTATCAAGAGTAACATATTCTTACTTATTTCAAGGTGTAATGTAAATGCAGTTTCTATCTGAGGTTTCTACTCATATGCCATATTCTGTAGGGGCACATGTGCCTGCAAAACTGCGACAAACCCAGTGGCCTGTACTGTGCACTGCTGTAGACTCTCCACTCCCATTATAGGCAGTGGGCCTTCTTGTCAAAAGTGGTCAGGTTAATGGAAATAGGGAAAGAAATCTCTTCCACAGACAACAGAACTAGGGATCAAGTCTTAGTGAAAAGACTTTTATTATCTTGTTACCTTTAGCTGAAGGCCTTCAGCAGGTCTACTAGAAGGCCTGCTTCCCTTAGCGACATTCTCTGATCTAGTTAACAACTTTTGTCTTTTTCCCTCCCCCTAACAGAATAGTTAAAACATGTGAGGTAGAAACTACTTATCTTTTCCTGAGGTTTATGTTGGTCATTAGGAGGGAGCTTGAAAGGCTAAAGGAATTTTGTTTTAATTTTCTCAGTCAAAGTAGTGTATTGAATCTGGGTTTCTGTTATCTTAAGAGAGTGCTTTAGCCAGTAAGGTACTGTATAAAAGCAAAAGTGAGAGGGCATCACTATCACCACTTGTACACAGCTTTTGAAAGAAGGGATAGAGGCAACTGTCAGAAGACTACAATTTGGACTGTAAAGTTGGAATGGGAGGCATCCTCTGCAGCAATGAGAAAAACATCTAAATATAGGATAAGGGTTTAAATTAAACCACATTCTCATTTTCAGGTTGGGCCAGCAAGAAGTGCTTCTCTGCTCAAAGCGTCCTGCGCACTGTGTAGAAACTGTAATGTAGTGAGTTAAGCACAAAGCTGTTCAGCGCTGCAGCATCAAGTGTGCTTCTGTTTGCCTGGCTTTGTTAATCTAGCCTAAATTCCATTCTAGATATTACACAGGAAAACTGGTAGCACCAGTTGTATGTAACTGTGTGTCTGCTGAGTCAGTGTTCCCTGCCATAACCACAAGATTGACGTTTCTAACCAGGAGCTACAACAGACATGAGTCACTGTGATTGTGGCTCTGCAAAGTAATATTTTAGCTTCTCATTTAATAATTGTCACATTGTACATATGTTAATTTGTACTTTTGAATAATTCTTTATATTTGGTTTATGTCTTTTCCTTAATTTTGTTTGTTTCAGAGAAACTGCTAGAAAAGTTTTATTTCAAGTAAAGGATCTTTCTTATAAATTGTATAGTACATCCAGAAATAAACAAAGCAATTTCATACACTTCTTGCATCAAACTTTGTTATTATATTTAAAAAATATTGCATAAAATATTTACATGTAAATAGCCTTTTGCAAGAATACTATTTTTAAAATGTTTATAAAATAGTGTTGAATACTCACAGCATGCTAAAGTTTAGCTAGATGAAATGACTTCTAAAGTCTGCATCTCACAAGTTAGACAAGAAGTTCATAGCTGTCAGCATTTACTGACAGCTATGCTCTATAGTTTGTAATTTTTTCTTCCTATTTCAAATATGACAGGTTTTCCAAACACAAAACTCTTGGAGAAATTTCCTAGGTGCTCATTTATTAATACCACATAAATACCACTAAGAGTCTCCACTAAACTAAGAAAACAGAGATGATTTTTTGATCAGTTAAATATTTGGACAGCTCAGCTGAACACTAAAGGTCTGCATTTACCAAGTCAGTACACAGTGGTATCTGAAATAATGAAAGGGTAAAAGGCATTATCTTACACCCCACAGTGTGGCAACTGTTGGGAAATGGGTGTTTTTATAAGTAAAGATAGCTGACCACTAGGCACTTTTAGCACAGTGGAAACACAGCTGGGTTTAGTCCATACTGAAAATGTATTCTGAGTTAATTGAGTTTACTTGTAAGCAAACGTCTTTAATTCTCTTGCTAACCAAAGCAGGAATTTTTAGATGTCTGTTACGTATTATCAGTAATCTTTAATGGAATGTCTTTACAACTATGTAATCTACCAGAAGTGCCAGAGAAGCCTGTCCTTTTGCCCTTTTATTTATACCTGATTGCTTTAGAATCATTGCCAGCTAATGATACTAAAAACTGTGGTAGGTCAAACTGATACAAAGCTGTACTAGTATTCTTTTACAAACACTTTGGAGATTATCCTCAAAAGCCTCAATTTTTTCTAGTAAAGATCACATTGAATCTCAGAAGAAAATGCAACATGAAAAATAGTGACATTTCAAAACCTATCCAAGAATTTGCTACTGAAATGATGTTTCAGGCTACAAATAAATATGTGTTTCAAGAAGGAAATCCAAAAGAATACTTAAAAATAATTAGTTTCTATATAGTTAGAAGACATTTCCAGAAATTTTTTTTTTTTTGTTTCAGAAATATTTTTCAGGCCAGTCTGAACAGGGCTCTGATGTACAATGACATCTGTAGAAATAAAGTGTACTTTCTGTATTTTAAATAGTTTTACTGTCTGAAGAAAAAACACAAACATTTCAGAATTGACCTAATATGCAGAATGGAAACAAAAAGGCTTCCATATTATAGAAATGAGTTTCCTGAAGTTGTTCTCTACATTCAGTATCCTTTCCTCTTTCCTTTTGTTTACTCTTCTCCAATGTTCGTATCATTTGACTATGAAAGAGGTTATTTTCATACTAAAGTTTTATTTAGATAGTGTCATGCTTCTATACTATACTAAAAATGAAAACAAAGCAGACTCCTGCTAATTGAATCCTAACATGTCCCAGAATACCACAAAGGCCAGCACTGCACAAAAATTACTAAGTTTAAACCCCACACATTCCAAGTGCTCTCAGATCCTTTTAAATTTTTTTCTCTTTAGCTGGGGTACAAGCAAGCAATACAGTTTACAGTTCATTATGCTATCTACTATACTCAGTGCATGCAGTAGTTATGTGAACTGTGGTAAGAGAAAAGTAAGCAACCAGTAGCACGCTCCAAGCTGAATTCAAGCTTTGCCAAAAATAATGTACATACTTTCAGCATATTTTGGCTGTACACCGAACATGAAACAATTTGTACTGGACTGTTATTTGTTGAATTGATTGTGTGATCCATTTACAGTTTTATTTTCTTTAAATGTAAGTTTGTGTATTTTCTTTTCATGTAATAAGATGATATGCCCTGTAGTATAAAAGTACCAGAATATAAAAAGTCATCCCTTGGTGTTATGTTCTGAACCTAACAGTTTCTTACAGGCAAAATTCTACATAGTAGAAAGTGATCTATTTGCTGTAGGAGTCTAACTCTGTAAAGCTGGATTCTGTTGATCATAGCACTCAATGGAAGCCTTTGCATGAAAGGTGATTCACATGCATCCATGAATTTCTAATTCCAAAAAACCATTGTTTCACTGAGATATTGTATTTGTCATTAGTACTACAGATACATATATAAAGGATTAATTATTAATTTAATAAAGTGTGTGACAAAGTATACAGAATATAGTATATAGTTTACAGTGTACAGTATATAGTAGATAGACCATATAGTAATTATAAATATTATATAGGTGTGTCCATCCCAGTTGACAGTAATAGTTCCTAAGTGAAGCTTCTGTAAATAAACTTGATTCAGGATCTTAGATAAAGAAGATATGAATGGTGCTTTGAGGGTCAACAGATGAGAGAAAAGGGAGACTTCATGTTCAGAAGAAATCCTTGATATTGGTATGGGTTTCAACCAGTTAATACCAGACTGAATTCCAACCATAACTGACATTTGTGAGATCCATGTCTTTCATAATAGTTAAAATCCACAAGTATTTAATGCATGTTGTAGCCCAAATACGGTGTACAAGCAAAGAGAGCAAAAATTATACTATTAAGCAACAGGGAAATCATGAAAGCAAAAAGTCACCAAAAACAATTTAAGGAAAAAAAGTTAAAGCAATCAGAAATCTGGTAGGCAAAGCAGTTTTTTTTTCCTGGATACACAATGAGTTCTATCAAAGAGAATGAGAATTATAACCATCTGAAATTTCTCCAACCTCATGGTCTGTTTCTGAGTGACTAGACTTGCTCTACTGCTATGTGAATTCTCTCACAGGTTGAAGAAATAGTAGACAATCTTGCATGCATAAATCAGCCTGGTGAGCTAAATTAATCCCATTAAAGCTTATTGTTGCACACGTTCAAAGCAATGTTTTGAGTCTTCAGAGATGGTGCAATACCTAATATAAACAGCAGGATTTAAAAGTGACTGGACAAATAAGTTTAGTATCTACCAATTTATTTTTAAAAACAAGTAGGAAACACTTCTGCCCCTCCATTCCAGCCTTTTTTTCTTATTTTGCTGTCCAAAATACTTCTAGGTAATTTTCCCCTGATCACTAGGCAGGAGCGGTCACAGCTGCCTCATTTTCTTTTATCAGCTTATGTCCTCATTTTTCTCTTCTCTCAGTTTCTGACATAGCTCCTGCTAGCTGCCTCCTTGAATTAACAATCTAGCAGGTACTTTTGCTTTGGCCTTGGTTCCTGAGGGCTGCTCTAGAGCTGTGAAGAGAAACTTGCAGTACCATTACCCCTACCTTTTCTTTACTGTGAAATAATTTGCCTAAGTGTTTCATTTTTGGTGCAGTTCCATGCATTTGATCAATCTATCCTTCCCCCAGTGCATTCTCTGCTGTTACAGAGAAACACAGAGAAAGGAGTTATACCTTCTAATGCTATGCAGTCCTAGATTATTTCTGTCTTCTGGTGCTTGAGGCAAACTACCCAGGCTGTGCAGTCTGATGAAAATTTGTGTGGGTTGGTGATTTACATGCTCATTTATGGTTTCAGGGGTAAAGTTCTACTCCTAGTTGTGTCTCTTGCTGTTGAGTCGCCCTGAAAAAGTCATCATTGCCATGGACTAGTGTTTTTCAAGCCATAGAACTGGTACCTGCCAGTGAGGTCATTTGAGCTGTGTGGATGGACAGCAATGGAGAAGAGCTTGGCATTAATAACAGAGTCAAGCAAAGCCCAACAAATGGATTTTGCCAGAATCACAAGGCGCCGCTGGCAGAGTGCAGACAACTGGCAACATGAAGCCGTGGGAGAAGGTGCTCAGTTCATGCCAGGAATATTCTCACAGCCATCAGATATTTTTGTTGGAAGCATTATTTTCTATTTTACTGGCAACTTTACCTGAAGAGATATTAAGAGAAGTCTGACTATGTAATCCCACTTACTCAGTATGACCTCTGCTGGCCAGAGTCCTGCGTTAGCAGAGAGCAAATGAGCAACTCCAATGCAACCTAAAAGCATGTTAACCTGGTCATGTATTATCTTAAAGGTCATTTAATACCACAGAAATTTGTAATAAATCTAATACCTCAGCTGAAAATTTGTTTTATGAGAAAATTATTAGTAAAATAGAAAGCAAACTCTAATCTGAAAAAAACCCCATTCCTACCTATAAGAAAGAAAATTGCTTTGACATCTACAATTGGTAATGAAATGGCCCAAATAAATGAAAGCTTATGGATTTTCAATCCTCCTACTCTTTTCTGCACTTAAGATTAATTGGCAAACAATAAATTAGCAAAACAGGAAAAGAAATAACTAGATTGAGATCAGTAGCTTCAAACTCTTTATGAGTTTTATTAATTTCTGAAAGATAAAATGTTATGTATGGGCTAGATTCATAGAAAGGGTCTACAAAGATCACGGGTGACCTATTTGTGTATTTAAACTTCTTTTGGTTGAATTTCACTTTAAAATTTCAGTCTCATGGTCAAACCCTGAGGGTGTCTAAAATCATAGAATGTTTAAGCTTCTGTGGGTGAAGATGCAGTGAGAAATTAGGGCTTTGGGAAACTTAGGAATGGCTAAAATTTAACTGAGCAAACCATAGCTTAGGAAGTGGGAAAAGATTAAATACAAGTACGTGTTTACTTATATCTCCAGGAAAGACCATTTTTTTGGCTAACAAGCATTTGAAAAAGCAGTTTGTGAGCATGTTTTAACTTCATGTTAATATTAAGTCCCTGATGTGTAATCTCACTGAGTTTTTGAGCATGAGACACAACTTCCCTTTGAAATGAGAACAGCTCAGGCCCACCTAACTGCAAGACTCCGGACTCCCTTCTAACCCAGCACCTAAATTATGGACAAGATAAGACAGAAATGCCTTCTAAGCTTTGCATCTGTGAATGTGCAATGCCTTAGTTATTAATTTGCACGTCAGAAGCAACAGTGTAGTGCTGGGAAGAGCTCAGCACCTTACTTAACTAGCGTGGATTTTTTTTGTAAATTATGGGGCTGAAATGAATATTCTCCTTCAGGTGTCAGTCTACATGTGGGAAAAATCCCTTTCAGGATGAGAGCAGCCTCAACCATCAACAGAGTGCTCTTGGTGCTCTGCCTTGTGCAGTCCCGTATCCAGTGAATGTGCTTTGTTAGGTTATCTCCAAGAGCATGAGATGTTATGACCCTGATGCACACCTCAGCCAGCTTCATAAAGGTAACAAAACACAAACTACCAGCAACCCAAGCTTTAGGACACGCAAGAAAACAGCAGACTAAGGCTTTGGGGAGAGTGTACACTGGCTGCTGGCACAAGATAAAGCATATGCTGCTCTCTTCACTATTACTGATAATCACAGTAGCTGGATATGACAGAGTATCTTCCCAGCTTCATTCAACTATCTGCCTAAAGTTGTTCACCTAATTCTGCATCATTAAGTAATATTGGATGTGCAATGTTCTAAAAAACAGCTGGGTGTTTTGACATTAAAGGAAGAAATCCTTACAATTTTCCAGATCCAGACCTAGCTCCACAACTATGTTGCTCATACACTGAGTGTTTGCCATCAAATACTCCAAGCCACTTGTAACTCCAAGCAATGTGTGTTTAGTAGTGAGATCCATTTAATCAATTTCAAGGCAAAAAACCCCAGTCACTTACTAGTGACTAGTTAGAGTCACATTTAACTAGTCTAAAAACTTCTTAAATTTCACTTTTATCCACTTGCCAAAAAAAAAATTTGAGAACTTAAGGTTTTGATAAATTACAATGAATGTATTTTATCAGTAAAAGAATTCAACAATTAGCATGCAGAAATGAAAACATGAGCATACAGCTGGCTGATGCTTAGGTAATTGGTTTAAAGTTTTGCAGTGAGGTTTTAAAGATTGTGAGAGATTATCTTTCCATTTAAATTAATCTCAGAACAAAGAGACATCAATGTTATACTTACGTTATCCAACAATTTGGTTCTTGGTAGTAATTAATAAGACTTTTCAGCTGCTACTAAAACTAGTCATGTTTCCAATTATTGCACCTCAACTACATGCCCACATAATTATGTTGGTTGATGTAACATGAATTATAGCTCTCATGCAAAGAATTAATCTTTCATAGCATGATATCAAACATATCCTTTTACTGTTTTACAAAAAAAATTATCAATGCAATCATTTTACCCAATGGGAGGAGATGGGCTGGTACTTAGTGCAGGATATCACTGCTCTCACAGAAGAGCAGTCTATGATGTATGTTATGATGTCAATGTCAGGTAAGCAAACAAGAGTTGCTTCATCTGACTGCTTAGGAAATCTTGTCCTGTTTCTCACCACTCTGTGACAGAAGTGTTTCCATCAGGCATAATTCAACTTTCATATAGGAGAAATACCCTAAATCAGCATTATAGAAATTGCCTGTGTTGAGCACACTGCAATATACATTACTCTCGTTGTTCAAAATAATTCCCTGGTAAATAAAAGAGAAAATGTCTACACTATCCTGGTGTAGACATTTAAAAGTTCACATAGCATTTGTGAATGAAAAATTCAAATAGTCTCCGTTTGTCCGAGAATTGCAATGACCTTCTAACTTCATCAATTGTTTTATATTCCTAAGAAGAAATGCTGAACATCATTCATTCATATAATTATTTAATAATATGATCAAATTACATTTATAATCCAGTCATTGCAGTGATACTGCACATTTTCTTGTTAGCAGGATTCCAGAAGTATAATTTTGTCTGTAACACTTGAGTGCTTTTCAGTAAGTACCCACCCTCTCCTGTTAGGACCCCATCCATTAAAAGCAAATATGCCTCCATCAGTAGCCTGTCTCTGTTGTACACACTTTCTAAAAAACCAGAAGTGACTATGAAATCTGGGACTACATTTTCATTTCACTCCTTAATACATGTTATGATAAGGCTGTTATATAAATCACTGCCTTAATTGTCCCTATGATGCAAGGCCACCACATTTTTATGAATAACATATAAGTGAGCACAGGCAAAGGTGCTTAAAAATATATTATCAGTGCTCCTTTAGTTTCATTTTTGGAACTGTAATGCATATACTATCTGAACTACTGACCTTCTCCCATAACAATGAGTGCAATGTTTCATGTCAGTGTTACAAGAAGTTTGAATTCCTTCTAATAACAACAGCTCTGACTTTTCCTTTCAAACATATTTCAGAATTTGAACTTCATGTTCCTACTTGAAAACATAAGTAATGTGAAAAAATATCTTCCAGTTCTGTGGGGACTTGGATTTATGATAAAAGAACAGCAGGCACTAGAAGCAATGTGTGCTCCACACACAAAAAGGGAGCAGTCAGCTAAACCAGAGTGTGATGGAAAACAGAGTGGCCTTGCACTGATCTGTAAATAGATATTTTTCATCATAAGAAAATGAAGCATTCTGAAGTTGGAAAAGATCTGTAAGCTCTAGCACAAAAATTCATTTCAGCTTAATACACACCAGGAACCTTGTATACTAATAAACTGTAAAAAAAGATGGAGGAATGAAGGGGAAAACAAAGTCTAAGTTTACTTCCTAAGATTATGGCCCAATTTTGTTTAAACTCCGACATACTTCTCATCCTGATAGGTCCCAAAAATTTCATAATATTTTACCAAGATTCCCCAGAGTATACAGATTATCATTAATTTATCATTATAATTTATAATTAAATACCATGGGGTTTTAATATTTTAAATTAAAAACATCTATATCTTCAGCCTTATGATTTATTTCCAGAAGAATATTTAGATTACCAGAATTACTTAGGTACCTAAATACTATCTAGTTACATAGTTATTGTTTTTATAATGTGCCTAGATGTCTTAGCTTCTTATTGAGAACATAGGTTTTAAAATTTTTCTATATGTGTTCTCCTGAATCCAATCTATTTCCATTTTATACATAGAGTCTGATTCCTGATAAACTTTACATAGCTAACACAGATGTTTAATATCTTAAGTAATTTGATGACATAATTTCTTGGACCTCTAGATCTCATTATAGTATGTGCTTTACAGATAATGATTGCATATTGTACTAACCATAATTTTTAAATTTAACTTCGTGGGAAGATGACAATTTATCTGAGTGAGAAACAGTATCTGAAGTAAAAAATTTAAAATAAATACTGAAATTGCACAATTTATGAAACTTTCAATATGCCTATCTGTATTGTTACTCCCTAGATTTTTCTTGCTGTGTGAGAGATTAGCCAAAATTTCAGTAATTAGAAAAAAACCAAGTAGGTCAAACAGTACTCTCAATTATATCAAAGCCATCCAAGTTTCACTTAATCAAAGCACAAATTAAAAAAGGAAAAACAGAATCTAAGTTAAAACTTCGAGATAAGGAACTTCCTGAAAATTATTCTCTTAAATTTTACTGCTGAAAATATGAGCTCTTCTTATTCTAAGAAAGAATCACTGTTTCTTAGAAACATTATCTGGCCTGGTTTAACATCACTACATCATTCCAGCTAAAAAACACTCTGTAGTGGAGGGAACACCAAGATGTTTCATTACTGCTTCAAACCCATCTGCTGTGTTGAGTGGGGAAGAATGCACAGAATTTCAGTGATTCCATTTCAGCATACATACTACATATTCAGTAAACATACATTCAGTATATATATTTTCTACTCTACAACAATGAGAATTTTCTTGGAGGAAATCAAGCAGCTCCTGCTATTTTAAGTCATGCACATGGTGAAGAACAAAGCAAATATAATATTTCATAGGGTAAAATTGCACTTCCAACTTCATTTTTACTACTGTAGATGCAAACTCTAACTTAGCAACTTGATAGACTAACAGTTAAGTCAACCAACAGATTTTGTGAATATTAGTGGACATTTCCTCAGACTCTGAATCTGGACAACATTTATCTGAATTATTACTTTCCTGAAACCAAAATGGGTATTTTTGATACTGTGACTGTTAGCATGCCAAATCTGTGAGCTTCACATTAATTATGTGATGCATATCCCACATAATTATCCACTGGCCTGCTTAGAAAGCTCAGTCTGTTTAAAGAGCTGATTTGTCATCTCTCGCATTTTATTTACAAAGGGTTGTCCACTTCTTACTTGACATGACATCTATAATATGCATATAAAATAAAACATGTCAGGCTCAGCAAACCAATTTGCTGAATAGATTTGGTAAATATAGAAAAGTGACTTGACTGAATGATTTTATTGAAGACTCAAGTTCTTTAATAATTTACCCTTGAAAACATCCTGCCTGTTCAGGTTGGTATTTTTGCAGATACTGAAATTTATCAAGACACTCTAATTACTTCCTGTATCTACTAATTTTTTCTCTCAGAACATTTTAATGCCTGAGTGCATTGCCTTTTGGCTTTTAGTCAGAAGCTAGAAGTAATCCAGAAGTTTATTTATAAAATTTGACAGTTTGTCTCCTTATGACCCATGAAAGGACTGGATTTGGCAAAATGATTTGAAGAATTAGCTTTCTCTAGACAAACAACAAGATGCCTCCCACCTAAGAGAATCCTCCTGGGAAAGCTGATTCTCATTAGGCAAAAGGTGGAATAATTTTGTTATAATTATAACTAAGACAATGACCCAGTCCAAGATACCTGAAAAAACAGGAGCAAGTACACATTTTTTTTTTTAGCTATCTAGAATGTGTGATCTGATGTTAAAGAGAACTTCTAAAATTGAAATAAAAACCTAATTTACATAGAGAAAAAAGTTACATGTAAACGAAGTATTTTCATGTGCAGTGAAAATTGTCTACTCATAATTTTTGATAAAGTATTTCCCTAAAAGACAAACACAGCAATATTTTTTTACAAAGAAAACTCAGAATTTTTCTTGATGTATGTGTTTAGAATTATTGCTTAAATTTAACCACTAACTGTACTGATAAATCTTGAACACTCTGCTGGAACTACTTTGTTATTCATGTAAATAGTATGTGACAACAAAATATGCAAAGAGCATGAGAAAAAGCTAAATGGTAGTGCCATGGATTTTACACCATTCGTAACTCTCATTTCACTAAATACAAAGTTACTAATATAAGACAACATCCCAGTTGCCCTAAACTATGCATCTTCTGTGACACATCTATCAGAAAACTTAGATGTAAGGAATAATTTCCTATGTGTTAGGCATTCCAGGATGACTGTGATGCCCTTAATCTGACAGAAAAGTATTCTTTCATATGAAAAACTACATGAACTTAATTCTATACCTAATTAATCTCTGAAAATATTTCACATAAAACTTATTTTTAGAAGAAAGATTGTAACAATTTTAAAGTGTTTGGGAAACTTCAGATTAAATTTTATATCTTGTGATATATTTAACATAGTACAGTTAATTTTAATGGTGTCAGTATTTTAAAATAGCATTTATTTTATTTTAATGCACAACACTTATCACTTCTGGAAAAAACAGGTTTGCTTAATCCATATAGCAGCAATATCCAAATTCAGACAATCTTAAAAATTCAACTCTTCTAAAAATTTCAAGAGTGAACCACAAAGTCTTGAAAGTAATGAATATGTCTTTATTCTGCCTCATGAAAAAAGGGGATTGGACAAGATGGTCTGAAAAATAATCTTTCCCTAGAAATGAGATGCCTGCTACTACTGGGAAAACAGATTGTCTTTGAGCAAAAATTAGAATATTTCTAGCATCATATAGTATCTCACTTTAAGGTAGCTGTTGAAAAAGATGAAAGTACACAGTCCTATTTTTGGTTATATGGAAACATCAATGTGTATAAACATATACATTTCAAAATTGAGGCCTAAGTATGTTTTTTTAATCCAACAGCCCAATTTAGTTCATTTTTTAACTTCTACTGTTAACCAATGGAGACTGAGAACCTAATTCTAGATTTGCAATCCATCACTGAAAATTCTTAAGGTTACAGTATTTTGGGGATGGTTTGGACATGTTTTGATAGCTGTACATTTTGAAAGGCTTAGTGACAGTGCTGCTGGCAGTTCTTGCCAGGCATTCAGTGGGAAATTGGCATTTACTTTTTTTCCCAAGGCTGTATATATGTGTCTGTTTACATTACTGTTATCTCAGGAAATAGGCTGGAGTGTTTTTCTGTACTGTAGTTCATGGTCCTTACTGAAATCAGTTGAAATTGTAAAAATTAAGGACTGCAACTAATTTTTTTTCCTCATTTTATTGTGACACCAGATTTGAGGGTTTTTTGCTGCTTACAGATTTTGATATTACTTACTACATGTTTTTCTACAAGAAATACAATAAATTTAGGCCTGGTGGTCCTTAGCACAATATGATGGGTATCTACTGGGTGATTATTAGAGGCAAATATCAAAATGTGTCTGTTAATTATGGATATACAGCTGCCTACAACAATAATTTATACGCTCTATATTTAAGATACACAGTGTATGTATGTACATAATAGAGTATAACAGGATATATAATACTACTATTCACCTAAGTACAGACTCAGTCAGGAAAATGGAAATCTGACTTTCCAGAAAGTATAATCTTTTATTTGCCTGTCTTTTTCTTTTTTTAAGTTTTGGGTTTGCTTTCCCCTGCTTTTATTTACTTATTGTGATTAGCAAAAACATGAATGCACATTTCATAGGGATGGGAGCTTCCTTGGGTGAAAAATGTCACAAGTCTTCCAACATTCAGAGGAGTGCACAGCAGTAGAGATTATGAACACTGGCCTTCTAAGCATTGGAACACAATGAAGCCGTTCTATAACAAAAGAATAAATATAGAAGTGATTTTTGAATACTGCATATATAAGATCCAGTGCAAAGGGGATTATCTCTAAGTTAATTGCTGAACTTACTGAATACTGAAATGGGGAGAAAAAGACAAATAAGGAAGCTCTGATGTACTTCAATAATTATTTTAGATAAAGATACTCAAATAACTACACAAAAATCCTAAACTAGGAATTACAGTGTTAATGGACCAGATATTTCATAATAATATCTATTTACAAAAAAAAAAAAAAAAAAAAAGTTGGCTTTCAGAGATCTCACTTTTCTCTGAGCCAGAAAAATACCTCATCTCTTAGCAAAAGGTCCCCAAAATTACAGACAGAAAAAAAAACCTCCTAGGACTTCTAGGTCAGCTCCACCACTGTTCTTATAATTTTGTGTCTGACCAGGTTTGCCTATCATTAGGGTGGAATTTCTGTCATTTTGCTCAAAGTCCACTTTATATAAATGTTAAAGTCAAGGTCTAGCAATGGCACAAAGCCTGTGCAATTAGTTGTAGTTTGGGTTTCTTTAAACACCAGGGAATTTCTTATGACAGATAATAACATTACTTGTATTTCACACATTTTTAACTTTGGGGTAGAGAAGTTGAATTATAAAAAGAAACAATTGTTGCCTCTTCAAACAGATTTTCTAAAAAATGTTATATTTCTGGATTACATTAAAATAATTTGTTTTCTAAAGAGATATTTTTTATTTTATTGAAAAGACCAACAAAAGTCTAAACAAAGTAACTATTGTTGGACTATTTCTCATGGAACAACTCACATTTTTTTCTAGTTGAGAAAATTGAATCCCAGTTCTGTTTGGACGTTATGTCTTTAAAAATTGTGGCTTCATTTTTTTTTCTCTCATTCTCTTCATTTTATATGAGGGTTTGAAGTACAAATTTCAAAAATAAAACTTGTGTTAGCACTTGGCATGTTTCAAAGGGTTTTTTTATCTCATTTCCTGCCTTTAACTTCAAACCAACTTCTGCACTAAGTAGTCTTTGGCAGCATTTTTCAGTAGCCAATTTGCTTTTTCAAATACTAATGGAGAGATTTTGTGGATAAAACCCAAAGTAAATAGCTGATAATCTCAACTAATGAAATGTATTTACTGTAAAATACATTTTACATGTTTTGCAGATATATTTTGATGTCAACATGTTTTGCTTGACCTAAAATGCTGTTTTGCCCTGGTTCACTAAAGGGAGAATCAGAACAGCCATGTGTAGGTGTGTTTTTCAGTCATTCTGCTAATCAATGAATGTTTTCCATGGAAAAGATTCAGTTTAGAGACCATAATACTAAGCTAAAAATGGAAAATAATTCCTTTTCCAAGAGTATCTGAATCTGAAACAGAGCTGCTTGGTTTAGCCAACATATCTCCAGTATTAGTGGATTAGTAATAAAAACTTGACTGAAAATTATTTTTGTGTTTATCTCTAGCAAATATTACTGAATCATTGAAACTTGTCACAGAATCTTAAAACATTATATCCATGGTCTCTAAAACAGTGTAATATGTGATAAGTGGTGCAACAAGGCCTGTATCTGACACAATAACAAACTGTAAGAAAGGCAGAAACTATGTCCTGATGTTAATGAAACAGCCAAAAAGTGCCTTAAAAAAAATGTTCCTCTGAATTCTAGATTTAGTAACTTATTAGACTCTATGTGCCTCATTCACCCTTCATGCAGTCCTCCATTAGGCAATGCAAATGCATGTTTTACATTTTTCCATTAAAAGACGGCTCTTTCTTTCTACTTCAAGAATCACTTGAAGGATCCAGGCATCAGAATTCAATAAAGTGTTTTAAAGTTGATACTGCTGTTTTAAAACACATCTGCTTAGCATGTCTGAATATCTGACTATTTAGTGATTTTAAACAAAACAAGAGCCTTTTTCTATAGCCTAGCCTGTTTCCATGCTCCTTCTAAAGCACCAGTTGTTTCTAAAATAAGATCTTCTCAAGGACATCTACATAATTTCCTGTCACATCCATATCTGACTCTTACCAGTACACCAGCATGGAATTCAGTTATCAGCTGGGAAATGCAGACATGCTGAACTTCAGTCTGTGTTGGGAGGTATTCTGCATGTTGTTAGAATGGAACAATACCAGAAATTACATAGAAGTTAATAAGAAAAATATGAAGTACTTCAGTTATTTACTCAGCATGACATTTTTAATGAAATTTTTTATTTCTGTCTTGGTAATAAATACAAAGCCAGTTTTTTTCAGTACCTCAGGCAATGTTACAGGATCTTCTCTTACAGAGTTTGGGAGCTATGTTAGCCAAAATTCTATCCTAACAGAAAAACTTTTCACATCAAGTTTCTCTCCAGATATTTCCTATCTCCAGTGAATACTGGTAAAGTCCAGAAAAGATCACTTT
Organism: Zonotrichia leucophrys gambelii; assembly: GCF_028769735.1. Taxonomy (NCBI): domain Eukaryota; kingdom Metazoa; phylum Chordata; class Aves; order Passeriformes; family Passerellidae; genus Zonotrichia; species Zonotrichia leucophrys. The sequence goes on along the minus strand of NC_088173.1, from coordinate 16,525,258 downwards.
AAATAGTATTGTCTGTGAGCTGCTCTGCAAAGCTGTTTGTTTTGTTGGCTTTTGTCCCCTCCTGAAGAAAGGTGGGTGACTTGAAAAGGAAAGACATTAGACAGAAAGACAGACAGACTGAACTTTGTGGAAGTGTAATTTCGGTGGATTAAAACTAAGCTTCATGCCAAGCAAATGGTGTTAGGTGCCACTTTCTGCTCCCCACAGAATCCTAGTTTAGAAAAGCCCTGGGAGATGCTTAATAAAATTATTCTTCAGTATTTAGGAATAACTTTATTATAATAGATAATAAATGCACCCATACTGACAGCACTATGGGTGCACAGCTTGGGTATTTATTACTCTGCTAACAGCAAAAATATCTATTTATGAATAAAGGCTTCATTATGGAATACAGTGGACAGAGAAGTAACAAAAAACTGTTTCTGCTCAGGAAAATAAAAATTGAAATGTAGAAGGTATGGACAGAATAGATTAATAGCTTATGCAATTTCTAGAAAACAATGTTTAAAATGTCCAAATTGATATTAAACTATCACAGCTGAGAAAACATCAAAGAGAAATATGTCCAGATTGAGGGAGTGGCAAATGGAGAGAAAGAGCACAGAGGTAATTGAAGGAAAAATGGGCCCATAATTAAATAAAGTCAAATTATTAAATTGTTGTCAAAGGTGAGAAGATTTGACATTGAGGCTATGGCTAATTGGGGAGTGCCCTTGGATACAAGGACAAGAATAGTGTCAGGCAGCAGACATCTCTGTTTATGTCCCCAGTTCACTCCCATATCATTTTATCCAAACTTTTTTAAAAATTAGTAGTTTTTGAAAATATGGTCATTATCCTTTTAAGAGAGGCATCTATTGAAACACAGCTTATAGCTGATTTTAATTTCAGTTCTGGTTCTATAAAGAATGAGCTAATGGCTTTGAATCCAGTATCTGTGTTCATCTTGCTTGCTCAATCCTCTCACATTCTCTTACTGATTCACCATGTCTATCCTTAAACTTGGTCTAAGATATTTGATTTTCAAAGCAGACATATGAATCTTAATATTTCAATTTAAAGTTGCTCTGAAATACTTATACAGCTGTCCATTAATTTTGATGCAGCTATTACACAGTGAAATCAGTAACTGTTACATTTTGTGGGATCTCAGCACCTCAGGACTGAGGTGCCGAGTCACCGAGACCACCCTTGGGGGCTCGGGAGTCCTGGAATGTTGCCAGAAGTGTCTGGTGGCTGGACTTTGACCCTACACAGGAGACGACACCTGTATGAGGATAGGAGGATTTCACCGGGGTGAATGGTGAAGGGATTAGTTAATTAGAGGGTGAAACACAGGGTTTAGGATTTCTGTACAGGGGGTTTAGAGAAGTAAGATGGAGGAATTGGGGCGTGTCCTGTCCTCCTCCTCCTTCTCCTCCATCTTCTGTGGTGATGGTGGCACTTTGAGATTGGTTGTTACTAAAGTGCACGGGCAATAAGGGTGAAAGGTATTGGGAAAAATGATAAATATTGTACACGCATCTTTGGGTATAAAGATAGGTGACCGCCCGGAGGGAGGGGAGTGTGTGCTCATGGCTGGCTGCTGAGCAGATCTCTGTCGGGCCGAAAGAAAATCTTTTAGATAAACAATTAGTAAACAGAGAGCGAGAAAAGAACTGAAGCCTCTTCTCGTCCTTTGAAACGCGGGCTGCCCAAGGCCCCCGGGCTTTCCAGGCCATCCAAACAGCCGAAAACCGGACACATTTTACCTAATTATATGTATTAAGAAGGATCATAAAAAATGTCTCATGAGCTAACCAAGAAGTATGATGCAGTCCTAAACCATACATTCCTTTTATGGAAGTAAGGTGATAGATTCCAGTTTAACAGGTTTGTGTTTGTATAGGCAGAAGGGGAACCCAAAACAGGGCATAAGCAGAAATATATAGCTCTTGTGTAACAAATGGACCAGATTAAATGCTCAGGACATAGCTTCAAATCCATACTTTGCCTAATTTGACAAAGGAACTCCATCTGAGGTCCTTTATCCACAGAAAGTCCTTTTACTGTAAAACTTACAACATGGCTGAAAGTAAAAATTGTTATCAATACCCGGAGCAATTTCATTCTAATCTGTTTTTGTATTTGTGGTCAGAACATGCCTTCAGAAATGAGTCTCCTGAGCTTAGGCTAGGAGTCTTCCTTTAGGACTGAACGTCAACTAAGGTAACAGCAGGCAGGAATAAGAACTGATGTGAACACAAATTCATAGACAGAAACAGAAATACAGAGAGAATGTACTGGGCTTTGGAGAAAGGTGGCAGTTTGTGATATCAGTGCAGCCCAAATGGGCACTTAAGTGCTTAAAGTGGTCTGTTTTATCACTAAAGTACTTTTGCGGAACCTGAGTGAAAATCCAACCAGAGGTCTATCTCCAGGTACCTTCTAACTGAAACATGGAAGTTTTATTTTGGTCATATTTTGACTTTATCTGTTCTTTTCTCAGGCACAGTATTTGTTCTAGTAAACTCTGATAAAAAGAGGTCAGCTGTGTTGTTTATATAACTTCTATTTCTGTCTTATTCATGTTCCACCACTACCATTTCACTTTGAAATCCTTGATCACAGGTTTATGCATTCTTGGTTTCTGGAAATTTTCTTGAGGTTTTTCAACAGTAAGAAAAAACTCAACAAGTAGAGTCTGGAGGAGCTCAGCAGTTTACAACTTATTATTTTAACAATAATAGCACTGCAGTTTTGGTCAGATTAACGTATCACTAGCACCACTGACCTAAAATGCAACCCCTTCTAGGCATTCATTGACCCTTCCAATGCAACCTCTCACCAAGTAAATCAGAAAATTATAAATGAAATTGTATGTACACATATGCACTTTTGTAGTCTCCAGTTAACTAACTACAAAAAAAATGGACTTGAGTCTGTTCAGTACAGCTACCAAACTCTTTAACCTAACTTCTCTTTGCACTTGCTTATTTATAGATTCTGTCTAGTGCTAATTTGCCTGAAGCAATTATTTTAAAACAACATTTACAGGACAGGTTTATGTATGAATCAAATGTTAGTAAATGTCTGGAAATTTTTTCACTGTATTCACTCTTCTAATATATCTTTGAAGTAGATATTATTAATTCCCTTTTCATAAAATAGACAATATACATTACAGATTGCATAGACACATTGCATTTTTGAGCTGTGGGCACTGCAACATTTGGGTTTTAAAATGCCATGCAAACACTGCAGCCATTAACTAGGCAAGCCAAATGTATACCCTTAATTATAGTCTAGGAAGAATTAGAATGGAATTCAGAACAGTTAGGGGATCAGAGGTCATCTGGGCTCTGGATAAATAGTCTATGTGCTGAATCTCAGACCAGTGCTTCAACAATAGCTTTAACAACTTCCTTGACAGACCCTCTTGTTTTGTGCAATATGTAGTTAGGCAGAGACATAAGCAGCTTCTTTTCATTTCTTTCCAAAAACACAGTCATTAAATAACTACAACTTCAGTGGGAAAACATGAATTCTCATTTTAATACAGATATTTTTAATACTGAATATGCCTTAAATGACCATAAATTTGTCCCATTTATCTTGTATTATCAAGCATGAGAATGCATGGTCTTATTTACTAGCAAGTGCACTGAAATGACACAATGGATTTTCAACTCAAGTTTCACAAACTTCATCAAGATGAGCCTTAAGGCATAAAGCCACTGATTCCACAGCTTTACTGAAGGCAATGCCATGTAGACAAGTTAGAAACATCTCTCAGTATTAAAACTGTGCCTCACTTCTGCAACAGATGCTTGGTAACAGTATGACTCAATATGAACAGAAATAGGAAACAAAGTTGCTTTTCTTTCCAGACAATATGAATGTCATAGAGCAAGACTGAAGGGAAAAGGTTGGCGAGAAGGATGTTGGCTGGAATTTCTAAAACAGAACCTTCCTTCGTCTGTACTTCATGTCTAAAGCTTTGTATTCACCCTTGGCTTTGTTTCTCTCTGGATGTGAAACTGTTTTACAAAGCTGTTTTCTCTCAAAAACAAATGAGATTTCATTAAAGGACAAAGAGGGAAAGAAATATTAACCTGGCAATTTTCCTGATTAGTTGTGTGAAATATACTGGCCATTTTTACATTTCTCTTGTGCCTACTCTAAGTCTTGTTCTTTTACTGCATATGTTTCTCATCCTCATCTTTCCTTCCTGTCAATGGAAAATGGTTGCCGTGTCAACAATTTTTTCCAATGTATTTTATATGGAAGAGTTCACATAGTTATACATTCTTTTTCTACTTCCCTTTGAAAAATATCAGTAATCCATTCTTTCACGTTGCCAAATGTTATCTACAATTCTGATAATTATATAAGTCTATGATTTCTAAATTATGATCTGGCTGTTGGAACTAGAGATATTTCAAGGACAAATTTCAACACAGACCTTGGTAAGAATGCCAGTAGAAGCAACATTCACACAGGAGGGATTATTATTTATACTAATCACCTGCTTGGCACTGACTGATTAAAGCTTACAAAATAAACCCCAACTGCCTGGTCACTAAAAGGCTGATCAGGGATCTGTTTCAGTTTTGTCTCACTTTGCACAAATTGAAAACAATCATGATTTTATACTTTATTGCTGATCCTTTGCACTAGGAGAGGAGTCTCCTAGCAGAAGTAGTGAAGCTAAACAGAAACACTGAAATTAATATTCTATCTGAGAAGATCCGTAGATTCCAAGTTCTATAAAAATAGGTTTGCTTGCCATGGCAGCTGTGTATTTTGTTTTAACTGGCATAAACACTTCCAGAATAAAATTACTTTTTTTTTTGAGAAATATTCTAATTCAAGCAAGACAGAAACATTAAGGGCTATATGAAAACTTCCACTATATAATTTTGCATATCATGAGAATATTAGGCAAAATATAAGAATCAGGATCAAGACCAAACTGAACATTTCTGTTTACCATAGAAAGTTAAGATAACAAGCAACATAGAAATTATGAATGTAGGTGCTCATAATGGGCTAAGTAATCATTAGGACATATTTTTAAAAACTGAAGGTTCACAGACTACAATTCATTAATGAAAGGATAAAAAAAGATGATCAAAAAGTTACAGAAGAACAACTGCTACCCTACTGCTATACCTAGACTAGTTCTGTTCAAGCTGTCGGTTGAAATTCATTAACCTATTGAATCCTGTGACATGAAACACTGTGCTGTTACAAGTATCCAAACTATTTTTCATGTTTTGAAAGTGAAGTCTGCAAAGACAAAAGCATGAATTACCTACTGGGAAAAAATCAGGTTCTTCTAGTATGAGAACTTCAGGTTATTCTAATATTATTTTTAGAAAAAGGCTAAGTTTAATATTTTGCTTAGCATTCATTTCTGATGGAAAAAAATTTGGCAACAGCAAAATTATTTCCTAAAGTATTTTTACAGAACGGAAACTTTGAGCTGTTGAAAATCTGAATTTTTATTTTGTTAAAAATAAATACATTTCAAAGTATTCTTGTGAATACATGCTATTGTACAGATTGATAAAAGATGCCATTTAAGTTCCTCTTTTACCATTCTTCTTTATGTAGAAAGCACTGCTCTCAGACAATTTTTGAATAAACTACTTTACAAGAGCAAACCATAGTAAATCAAAGATAGCCTTACAAGCAATCCAATGTTTAGAGGAAAGAAGGCAGCTACACTTCCTACCAAATACAAACCAGAAAGTCCATTATGATCTAGCTATTTCGTTCAGCAAGCTGAAATTTTGATCTCATTGAAGTGAATAACAAAACTTTCCAACAAGCTTAAGCCATCATTTACTGATTCTGTCAATGTATATTTTCATATTTATATGCTGAAGGCCCCATATTGCTTGCAGTTGACAGTTTTGTTGACCGTTCCTTCTGAAGATCTACATGGCAGAGCACACCGATGGAGAATGTATCTGACACTGCTTGGATCCCTCCCCAGTGTTTGTGGTGTTTAACGCAACACAGAAATCCAGAGTTTCACCAAGCTGACTAGAGTCTTACCGACAACTAGGTAGTGTAAGACGGATCTTTTTTTTCTCCACAGATTTGGCTAGAAATTGCTGTCTGGATCTAAGAAATACTTTTCCAACAGAAATGTTCTTCCAAAAAGGTTTTATTTTTGCCAAAATGACATTTTCTTAGAGGAAAAATATTAACATGCTCCCAAACAGTGTTGGAGATGATGCATGCCAACAAGCTGCACTTGCACTGAGGACAAAGACAGGCTTTTTTACTTAAATTGAATGTCTTAAACAGCTAAAGTAACAAGCAGTAGTTTCAAGAGTATTCATATCAGAAATATTTAGAAACTGACCATATTTCTCACCACTATGAATCAATTTTGAGCAAAAGTCACTAATAAGATACAGGACTAGCTCCCTTGGGGATTGTTCTATCATATATAGAATGTGAGAGGGAAATTCTGGGAGCCTGTCAAAGTATATAAAATAGAAAAAAAAACCCCAGGAATATCCACATAACTTCTTTAACAACTGAAAAGCAGTATAAGATAAAGAGTTGAAAAACACTTTAACTTGGCCTCTAACTTAGCCAGGAGCTCATTAGCTAGAATAAGCTTTCTACCAAGTGAAATAAAATTTAGACTATTTTGATAATACATATCAAATTTTAACTTACCAGTGTGCAACTGCATTTTTGTCTCATATTATCACAGCATATGTCACAGTTGAGACAGCTACAACACATCGAGCATCACCATGTAATTTCATACAGCTTTAAGCATCCACCCATACAGAGCAACACCACACCAGAAGGCTACAGGCATTAGCCCTTCTTGTTTTTCAGCCCAGCCTTTTATACACTCACATTGATGCACTGCACCTGTGTGTCCCTTTGGAGGTTGGTCAGTGCCCTGGGCACTCCATGGCTCATTGCTGTCAGTGCTGCTCACCTGCTGCTCACAGCTGCACCCACTGGGGATGAGGCTCGGCCACAGCTCCACCCCAATGACCACAAACTGTGTGACTACATCATATTTAAACTACAAAGTTCAAACATCAGAAGTGTCAGAGAGGCATTTGAATTCCTTCTCTCCTGACTGATCATTTGGATAGGGTAGAGAAAAAAAATAATTTAGGTAAATATAATAAAGAACTTCTGATTGTTCCTCAGCACAGTATCCAAGCAGAATCCATGACACTTCAGTCCTAGAAGAATGACTCTACTAGAAGACCTCATCACACAACTGGAACAGATTCAAAGCTAATATATCAGATTTTCTATTCAATTAATATACATTCTTTCATTAATGCATTTCTTTACTTTTTGATCCTCCACAAGATTTTGGCTTTTCAAATGATATATGAAAAAATGACTTGTTGCCTGACAATTTCATCAATAATATCCCCTGATCTTGTATTGGAGCATATAATAATCTTGTCCCTCCTGCTTACTTTCTGACTTTTGATTATGTTTTTGGGATTGCTCCTGAGTAGTGACCTGATGTTTTCATACAATTCTCTCTCATAGCTTCAATTTTTTGCCCTGAGAGGGAATAACCCTTTTGGTTTTTTGAATGTGTACTGCCTTTAACTACATAGAATTTCATCACCCTTTTTACTATCTTTAATCAAATTTCAAAGCTTTCCAAAACTCTTTGCAATAAATTTAATTTTTAATTTCCCTTTTACGTGAAAAAATGAATTAGTTTACAGCAACAAACTTTTTGTTTACTTGCTAGTCTCCACTACATATAAATTTTAAGTTCAGTGGCCCAGAAGTTGATGTTTGTGCAATCTGAGAACTGCTCTGTTCAGTTTCCTTTTCCTCTCCCTTTTTAGTTTAATCTTCAAAAATAGATCAATTCTGCATAATTTGCCCAGACTAGAGTTTGTCTTTGCTTGGTGTTTTCAGCTGATTTTGTCTTCACATTCTCTAGCTTCTTGGTCCTTCTTTCATAAGAGGTCCTTCTTTTTTTCCTCCTTTCATTGTTTTTTTTTCCTATGAATCTGTAAATGTATCTATTTGCTGCCATCTGAGCACTCTTTTCTCCTTTCTTCCTCTACCTCCTTTTTTTTTGCTCTATCACTTTTCTCTCTGATTGTCACTATTTATTATAGCAGTTATACCAGTCCAGTTATTTCTCCAATGTTTTTTTAATCAATATTGAACAGTATTCAGTAGAAACTGAATAGAAAGAGGATATTCTGTAAGAAATCTGAATAAGAGGGTGGCTTAAAAGGTATGGCCAGCATCAATGAAAGCAATCTAGAACATGAAAAGAAAACTTGTTTTATGAATGTGGTGGGGCTGACATCATAGTTTTAGCCAGAAGGAAAGAGTAAGTAAGATAACAACATGATAACTAATCTGTGAATTAGCGAACGAGAAGGTTAATGAAACAATTTGTCCTGGGCACAGATATTTCAATTCTCAAATAGAAGCCAATGACCCTCAAATCCCTTTATGCTGTGCGTGTAAGTGCTCTATGTATTCTTAACTCAGCTTTCATTAGCCTGAGGGCATGAATGAGATTACCTTGCCAAACATAAATGAATAGTATTTATTTAGCAAAGTCACTTAATCAGTCTTGAACAAACTTCATGAATCTTTTAAACCCATCAAATCCTCCAAGGCATTTCATTCTGGCACAGAAAGATATTTAAAGGCATTCTCACAAATCTTTGACACTGGGGTGAAACTCTGGCATCATTCAAGTTAAAGGCAGATCTCCCACAGGTTTCAAAATATCCAATTAATAATATATAATGTAAACATAAACATATACAAGCCACAAAGATTCAGAAGCTGATTTTTTCATATAATTTTGCGTTAAAATAATTTTCATTCCGTGATATTGCAACTGATTTCTGATCTCCTATAACCACTGTGACATTACAGAATGTCATATGTGTGTTCTAAATAACAAAAATTGAGTGGCCTCTATGGACATTGCCTACTTACATTCTTTTGGCACATTGTTCCTTCAACAGGACAGTTTCAGATGCATACTGATGACACATTGCCTATTTCATCATGGTGAACCAACTTGATGGTATTTATTATCAGAGTTTTTCTTGCCGTGATGGATTTTGCATTTATTTGGTGTGAAATCTAAACTGAAAACTGAAATTTGAAAAAGCTACACTGAATTTCAAAATAGTGTAAGCACAATAGAGCTAGGAGTGGATGAATGGTGAGAAAAAATACTATTTCAATAAGCCAGCTGTGATTCTGAAAACGCAGTGGGCAAGCCAGCACTTCAGCTGGTAAAAATCAGTGAAAAACCATTGCAGTAATCTGAACCACACTAGTCTATTAGACAAAGACTTGATGTCCATTCCCTTCTTCTGCTTTCTCCATCTCAGTCAGAAGGAATTTCAAAGCTCATTATTAAGCATAATTTTATGTATATTTTATATAAAATGTATATCTTCTTTTCATTACACTTGAATAAATTACTGGATTTAGCTACATCATATAGAATTTTAACAGTCAGAAAAGGCTGTCTGATTCAGTAGCATAAGTTGGCATATGGGAATTCTAAAACCAACCACTATTTGCAGTTATCTTTCCAAAGCAGAAAAATTTAAGCTTAGTTTACAGTATACTTATTTTGATAAAATTTTAAAATAGATTTATATTTCCTATTTCTCTGATATAGCCTCAGTTGAAAAAGAGGAAAGCAATGTCAATTATTAACAAGAGACGAACTTTTAGATTACACACTCTCCTGCAGACCAAAATCAAGTCTACTAATAAAAAACCAGACATACACATTTTGAAGAGTAGTTCAGAGGAAAATAATTTTTAGAAAAAATTTGGCCCGTATTTATAAGAGTATGACAATAAAAGAATATTTTCTCCAGTGTAAATAGATTCTTTATATAGCTTCCACAAAAGGTTAATTTTACTTTCCTATGATCTTTCTCATACAAACATTATTGAAAATATCCCTTTATCCATTTTAATAGGTATTCTGAGAAACTGCTTGTGATGAGAAATTACCCGGGGCAACTAAAATTTTATGTAAGTTATAAAAAATACATTATACAACATAAAAATTACATGAGTGGTTATGAAACCTATATATGAAATAAAAATAAAGAGATGGAATATAAAATTTCATAGGTCACACCTATTTACAATATTTTAATAAAATCTGGATCCTTCAAACTATCAATAGGTGAAAGCAATGTAAATTTTTCCATGCAGTTTTCCCTCCTGTAGCAGCTTACTACATGTGCACATGACATAAATAGTCAGGAGGGTAATTTCTTATGCACAGTGCATTCAAAGTATTCCTTTATTAACAAATTAATTTCTGAAAATTGGAAGAACATGTTTTCTAATTAGAAACACCTTAGAAAAACACAATTTAAAGTTCTAATTATATTGCTTATAGCTCCTGCAGTCTGTTTCAAAACATCTGTCATGATTTAAACTCTACTTGAATCCAACTTGTGGAAAACTCAAGAACAATAAAAAGTTAAGCTTGCTATTGCTGTCACTGAAATACACAGGAACTTTTCCTATTTAGCTTTAGTGGGTAAATCATAATTAACTAAACTTATTTATTGAGACATGCATCTGGGCTTATATTAAAATTATAAAATAAAAAGCACTTAAAAGATTGAGGATTCCAAATTATTACATTATTTGAATTTGGGGTTTCAAAGAGTTGGGGTTTCAAAAGCTGAAAGTTAAGGAGACAAGAACCTACGAGAGGCATCTAGGCAATGCCCTTAAAATCATGTTTTAAATTCTTGTCTGCCCTTCGGCATTCAGGCTGTTGGACAAGATGATCATTGCAGGTCCCTTCCAAGAGAAATACTCTATTCATTTCTATTTCTATTATTTCTATTTCAATAAATAACCCCAAAGTAGTTTCACAAAGCAGTAATGATCACATTGTCTCTCCAAAACATAATGTCTGAAAACCCCCAAATACTGGTGAGTAGGTACCCCTTGAAGGCAGCAAATGAAATGTTGTGAGGTCAAAGAGGTAAACACAATACAAAATGTGACAATTTGCTACGACAGACTGTCAACAGATTTTCTCCTTTCTTTGACCCATGTCAAGTGACACTGTGGCTGTCTCAGTAAGTGTTAGAACTCATGTCACCAGACCTCAAACCACTTTAGTCCACTTATGCAACTCCTTAAGGAGCTAATGTTTTACTGTGCCTATTCAAGCTAATAGACAGAAAGGGTTTCTAACAAGACTTAAGCTCCCCAAAAGATCAGATAAATAAGACTTATCCTTGCTACAACCCACCCCAGAAAGCAAGGGTAACCCAGGTTCTTGTTAACAGATGCCTTGGGGCAGATTGGAGTGAAATGACTCTGAATGACCACTGCTTGTAAATATGTACAACCAAGGGTTTTAGAACAGTTTGTTTGTGGCTCCATCAATGAATGCAAATTGCAAAAAAACTAACTCTTAAGTCAGTTAATTAAACCCAGGTTTGGATTTAATATTTAGATTTGTATCAAGCTACCTCAGTAACCTATTTTTGAGAATATTTAGAATATTAATATTTATTAAAAGCGAGAAACTAATATCAAACATGAAACAGATATTGGATAAATATTACACTGAAATTTTTTTTTCATTATTAACTATCTTTCTTGATTTAACTCTGTTACTTGTTTGCTCTGTGTTTGTTGTCATATTTACTTTTTACCCCAAGGTATAGAAAGAACATTTCTGATTTTTGTCTTATAATGACACCATGGAACAAACTACAGTACATTACTCCTTTTATGAAATTGTGTTGTAGTTTTCCAGAACGAAAAAATTTAGTTGTAAACTGCTTATACTAGAGTATGAATTAGTTGCCTTCAGTTATATACTATGTGTGAAAGAAATAAAATTTAAATTTCTTCATTTATTATGAAATAAAAATAATGAACAATTATTATATTCTTCTATTTGTTATGAAAAGTTGTATCTTTCTCTGAAACAGCATAAGATTTTAGTAGTTTATGATAACAGTTGGATTTATGGCCGTGGTTCAGGTCACCCTTATATTCAAAGGCTCAAATTTTCTCAGGGGAATTCTTAAAGTTACCAATATGGTTGAAGTTTATCACGGTAGAAATATTGTGCTGTGGCATTGCTTATATGACACCTTTGTTGTCAGCCACTCCTTTGTGTCACATGGAGATCCTAAATTACCTAATCCAGAAGTACAGCTTCACTTCAACAAATGATAAATCAGATAGCTTGGCCACAGGAGGAAATTAATTTCTATTACTGCAAGGTTGCATTGTAGGGTGGTCATAAAGAAAATAGATATATCTAGTTTTGACATGTCAAATAGAATGGCCAAAGAATAAAATAACACAGCTTGTGCCAATGAATAAGGTAAATACAGCGCTGCTTCAGATAAGCCAGAATGGTGATTTAAGATTGTTATGATCTTTCTCAGTTGCCCAGAAACTATCATACTGTATTAAATCTAAGTTTATCTCTAAATAAAAATAAGATTGTCTGTCTCAGACAGAGACTCAAATCTCAGTATTTTCATAAAGTATTCTCTACAGAAAGTAAACACTGCAATTTATCCTTCTAAAAGTTGACAAGATTTCAAAGGAAAGAAAATATTTATCAATAACAAATAAGCTATTTTGAAAAATTAGTCCAGCATATAAAAAAAGAGATTCTATAGTTTATACCACATTTAAGAAGATTTAGAAAATCATTAAAGATACAGTTAAAAGAGCTATAACTTCATATGATTATCAGAAGTATGCTCTTTCATCATAAATAAAATTTCATTGTTTCATAGTTTCAAACTTCTATTAACAGAAAAAATTCTAGTTTGCAAACAAGCAAAGTTTTGAGGTTTCTAGGCATCCACCTGATACCTATATCTTAAACCATCAAAATACATAAATTATCAACACAAATAAATAAATAAATACATTTATACATTTATATAAATGTATACATTTATTTATAAATACATTTACACAGCTTTTCGTGTACCTTCCTACCCTGACTCCCATTGGCTCTACCAGCTTTCTATTTCATATACATCACACAGCTTTATCTGCTAGATATCCTGTTCTGGAGAGAAGGTTTCTTATTCTAAACTCATTAAGTTGCTTTCATCACAATGAGTCCCACATAAGGAACGGATGAATCTCACTTCTGCTGGAGTTCAAAAAGCATAGCCATAGCTTGTGTAAACTGGAGGTGTTTGCCATATTAATGATAATTTATTTCTATTTTTCTGTATGCTCTTTACATTTACACTAGCTTGTATTCATACCTGTTTTTTCCACATCTGTAAAGCAGTCTCACAAACTAAAGGAAAGAGGGTAGAAAATTATTATGATTTTTTAGCCCTAAATGAGCAGAACTGTGAAGTGACTGAGTTACCAACCAAAACTGATCTATTCTAGTTACAAACTGATCTATTCTATAACATTTGTTACTCCATGATGATTCCTTCTGACTCACAAATTCCTATGCAATTGGATAATTCTGCTACCATATCAAAACCTGAGAAATATATTTATGTTAATGTCTCAAACCATTGACTAGATAGTCAAGCTGTACAGCCAGAAAAAAAAATCCTATTTACCGGAAATGCAAAGTTTGTAAAAAATTGCATGAAAATCAGTTTTACTTTGAATTCTTAATTTCTTTGAAACTTAAGAATTATTTTCCTCTTTTAACATAGCTAAAACTATTTGCTACATTTTGAATCTGCCTCAAAATGTCAGTTACAATATATTTTACAGTACATTTTGTAGGACAGAACATGCAGTGACAATTGGAAGGTTCTCATTGTTGCTGTAATCTTTTTCACAGCACAGGATGACTGGATAAAAAATTTAGAATAATTATGGAATATTGTTTTCCTACAGTGTTATGTTTCTTTGGTCCTGGCTTATGCTAAGATTTTCTTTCTGTTTCTGCAATCTGCAGTTGTAGCAAGAATTGTATTCCCAACTTTTCTCATTTGAAGTAACATTTGGCAGGCTTTCTCTAGCACTGAACCATATGCATATGGGTCAAATTGGATTGGAGGAAATAATTTCTTATGGGAAAGTTGTAAAATCAAGATATTGTCTTCCAGAAATACTTGGAAATTTACATTTTTTGGCTTTTCTTTGGCTTTCTCTTGTTCCTATGAGCTGGTCCAATACAGCACTGTATTTTACAAATTCTGATTTAAATTCTTTCCATTCAGCGGGAAGCCATAGCTTGCCTCTTCATCCAGCTGTTGCTTCACTTGGTTACATGCTGTCCAGAGAATGTTACTGTGCTCATTTTCCAACACAGCAGAAAACTTCTTTTTTTTCCTATATTCAAAAAATTTGAGACCTTTTCTGTAAATTTATAGAAGAGATGTGGAACAAGATGCGATTACTTTAGTAGTAACATATGTCTAAATCAGAGAGGTTATTTCTGAAAATAAAAAGTACTGAGGGAAGGTTTCCAGTACTTGAAAGGCACTCAGCAGGAAATACAGCGTTGTGTTTTCGTTATATGAAATTAAAGGAGTCTGTGAAATATTGAAACTTTTTTTTTCTTAAAATACACAAATTGTTTCTGATAAAACTTTCTTTGTGTTAGAATTTCCTAGAAGATGTTTGACAGGTTTACTACAACTTACTCATTTTGTCTCTATGTTATATCTGCAGCTCTGGCTTGCAAACCTCCAAGTTGTCAGGAGTTCACACTGTATATTTAGAATAGCCAAAGAAACCATTTTCATGGCATCAGTGATGTTAAAGCTTTCTCAAATCTTAGCTCATCAATAAATCTGGCTGGAAAATTCCAGTTCATCAAAACTGAATAGAATTCATAAAAATTAGTGTGATTCAGTGAACCACAAGCAGCTCCTCTTACAGTCCACCAGAAATGCCCTACATCTGGCTTAGTGAATCACAGAACAGCTGAGGTTGGAAGGGGCCTCTGGAGGTCACTTGGTCCAAACCTCCTACTCCAGCAGGACCACCTAGAACAGGCTGCACAGGGAACTTTTTGAAGGTCTCCAACAATGGAGACTCCACAACCTTTATGGGCAATCTGTGCCAATGCGCAGGCACCTTCTGCTTCCTGACATGGAGACCAAATCTGTGTTCCTGTCTGTGCCTATTGCCCTTGTCCCGTAATCTCCTGAAAAGAGATTAGCTCGCTTCAGATATGTTTAAGCATTGCTGAATTTCCTCCTGAGCCTTCTCTTCTCCAGGCTGAACAATCTCAGCTCTCTCTTAGAGTTCTTCCACTGATCCAGTGGAAGATGTCCTGGCCCATGACTTGGGGGTTGGAAGGGACTCCAAAGATTACCTATTTCTAAACCATTCTAAGCAAGTCTTTGCTTCTCTGATTTTATGGGACACAGTGTCAAAAGCCTTATGAAGTACAGGTAGACAAAATCTACCTGTACTGCAAAATAATTTGAGCCTTAAAGACCTCACCAAACCAGTTGTTCCATCATAGAAGACTATCAAACTGTAGATCCCCAGTTCCTACTTCTTGCCTAAAATACATGTAGACATGGTGCTTAGGAACATGGTTTAGTGGTGGACATGGCAATGCTGGGTTAATGGTTGGACTCTATGATCTTGAGGGTCTCTTCCAACCTAAATGATTCTGTGGTTCTTTCACTTAAAACATATAAGAATATATAGAACAAACTTAATATGAAACCATTCCTTGTTGAATCACTAAGTTACAAGAAAAACACCCATGTATTCATCGTTTGAAATTGGTGTACTAGGACATCATATAAAAAGAGTATTTGCTGAGAAACAGCCTTTTGATGGTTTATAAATACCGTATTTTAAAAATAAAGTTACTTAAACTGGATAATATACTTTAGGATATAGGATACAGTTTTAAATATATCAGTAAGCCAAAATCATCTGTCCAACATTTAGAAGTCAGAATTCTGACTTTTGTAGTTGAGACATTACAGAAGATATATAAAAACCATGAGATAAAAATTTCAACCAGCGTCATAGCAACTCCAGTAAGTGTACATTTTTTTCTTTAGTACTGAGGCAGGTAGAAAAGTCTTAAAGACAGCAGACAACCTGTTAAGAGTTCTGCAAGATTCACAGGCTTGAACAGCAAAGTGGGAATATTTCATTAGAAATGACACTAAATTAGATGTATTCAATCTGAACAGAGAAGCAGTATAATGGTGGAAAGAACTCCAGCAGAAGAGCTTAAAGCCAACCTCAATCAGAATGTTTGAGCTACCAGGGAACAGGGAGCTGTGTCTATGTGTGTGCATGTGTGTGTGCTCACCTCCCCCAACCCCTGGGTCATGTTACCTAAATTCATCATGGGAATGTTAAGTACATCGCTCTGAAGTAACAGACTGAACAATACTTATATTCCAACAAAAGTTGAACAGAGGGACAACAGAATTATTTTGAGCTCTTTTACATCTCGGCCAATGGAAGCTTAATTGAACTTGCTTTTGCTGTATGGTTATAGCAGTTCACTGGCACAAGCCAACTCGTTCAGCAGTCAGCTTGCGTGGCTGAGTCCTCTGTGAGATACCTGTGCTATCTCCTGGTTGATTAGCTGGAGTGCGACTAGAAGTGCATCTACTGCAGCCCAACATAGATCTGTGCCTGAGCCAGCTTACTTTTGACCCAGTTTTGAAGCTTACATGGGATTCAGAGTATCACACATTGACTAATCCTGACATTGGACGAAACAGAGAAACACTAGCAAGGATCTACTGGAAGTTTATTTTGAAAAGCAGTGTAGGTCATGGTTGTCAGTACCAGTCCAGCTCTATTAAACTTGATGCCAGAGCCAGTGATTCATGATTATTTATTCAACAAATCCTAATCTATGAACAGAGACTACCTCAACAAGTTTAAGTTGAAATACAAAACACAAAAAACCCAGCCTAATCTGATTTATAACTCTGTATTTTTGCTACCACCTGTAGTTAGATTATGATAACCACTCTTTAATATACATACAAACTCAGTAATGAAAAATTGCCTAAGCTTTGCTAGCAAAACTTTAGTCTTTCAGTCAAAACTTCTTAAGTAGCTATCAAAGAAATGAGATGAATTAATCACTAGCAAATATGTGACAAGTCAGTTTCTCGCATATTATACAGATAACAAAAAACAAAGCCCACTATTTCAGTATTAAAAGTGACTAAAAGCAATACTAAATAGAAATACTCATTTTAGGCTCACTGGAAACCATTCTGGGTAAGTTCTAGGAAGGTATCCCTGAATAGGAATCCCAAATAGAATAAGAGAAAAAATGCTTATAATACTATTAAAGGGGATTAGTAAATCTAGCTCTCACTGGGAGTAATAAATCCAGCATCTCTCACTAGACTGGAGTGAGAAACATGATAAAAGATCACCAAAAAGTGCAAAGATGAGATGTCATCATGGAGCTTCAGGTAATTCAGCTGACTTGATGTGGTTGTCTCTGAACAGAGAGAAACATAGCTCTCCCAAGATTTTCCTGGGAAGCTGTGAGAAAGCTCAGAGAAAGAATTAAAACAATTATTATCTCAATCTCTGCATCTGGCAGGAAATCTCTGTTTGTCAAAGATGTTTACTAGAAGGAGTTGTCCCTTCTTGACCAAAAGGTGAGAGAAGATTCCTAAAGGCCAATCAGGTCTTAGGTCCACCATTGTTTCTATAAGAACTGTGGATTTCTAATAACAAAGTGCTTTTTCATGCCTTCTGATGATGGAGTCTCTGTATCAACTTTGTCTGTGCCGAATACCCCTTCAGTGATAAGCTGTCATTGCAAAGAGATGCTGAGAATTAATAGTAAATTTGGGTTCATGTGACCACCTCTGTCTTTCCCTACTTGCTACCAGAGGATACCACTGAGACCTTCTTCCCCTTCTGTCCCCCTCCAGGTCCATCAGTGGCATCACTGGCACCGCAGCAGGGCGAGCCCCTCACTCCCCACAGCCCTGCCCTGCCTGACCAGGGCCCTCCCAAACTGGGTCCACATCCCAGGGAGCTGTGTGATGCTGCTCTAATCACACACACAATCACAGAAATGAAACCTTAGCCAAACATGTACAATGTATCAAGAACATGTGGTTCATGAAAAATTCTTTCTATACATCAATAACCAGAGTGGGAAGGACAAAAATTAAAATCTTTCTAGGCATTTTCATTTTGGAAGTATCACAGAATCGTAGAATGGTTTGGGTTGGGAGGGAACTTTTAAGACCACCTAGTTCCAACATTCCTGCTGTGGGCCGGGACATTTTCAACTAGATCAGGTTGCTCAGAGCACCACCCAATCTGGCCTTGAAAACCAAGTATTTTGTTATTCACCTTTCAGTCTCATGGTTTCTGATCAAACGTTCATGTCTACTACAGCTGCAATAATCTTGCATTAGTTGGACATGTCTGAATAATCCAGGATTTTTCCAGAATTTGAATCTGACTGTGATTGTTTTGGTTTCTGGACGTAAGTTGAATCATCTCCAAAGACTGGATTCCAGCCCAGTGAAAATCATTTGAGTTGGTACCAAAGAAATACATGTATCTAAAATCAGAAAAGCTTTTTGAAAATAATTGCTTATGCTTAAATGCAGAATAAACAAAACAGAGAAAATAATAAAAAACTTACTGAACTGCTTTAATACACACAGTCTAAATTTTTCGGACTATTAGACATAGATTAATCCATAGCATTGTGAAGGGCATTAACACATTTAAAAGAGTGGAGAATGAAAGGAAATACTTCAGAATTATGAAAGACTCAGAAAAACTAATATTCACTTGATTTCTGTTAAAAAGATGCTTTTCAAGGTTTAATGAATGTTGTGTATATTAGTATGGCGTTTCTCAGACATATATATATATAAAAGCAGTGTTAGTCACTGTTTGAAAGAAATTAGGCAGATTGTTTATGAATTTTAACTTGCCATGTGAGGGATATAGTTAAATGCAATGAACTACAATGCAAAATAATTTGAGCCTTAAAGACCTACTGAAGAGCTAAAGAAATATTAACTAGCAGCTTTTATTTGGTAATGAACAATTGAAATGAACTTGGCACTAACAACAAAACCCTTCAGACAGCTCTATCCAAAGAAATCTGCAGGAAAGCTTCCTAGTCATTCAGTCTGGTTATTTTAGATTAGGACCACAATTTATTTAGCTGTTGGATTACCAACTGTGGTTGATTTCAATCACATATAACAATATGTCAAGGGCTGTGTCTGTAAAAGGATTTTGACATCTAAAATCTATGTCCAAAAATGTAGTCCACAATAACATAGGGACTGAACATCTAGACATTTTTATCCCACTTAATCTCATCTGGGACCCAGTAAGAAGGTGGAATTTCTGGGGATGCCTGATCTGTCTCCAATGAAACTGTAGACATGCATTCCTTATAGTGTAAATTGGCCTCAGAAGGAAATTTTAGCTAACATGGTAATGGTCAGAACACTTACCTAGGCAACACAAAACTAGCACCAAAAACATCTTACCTCCTCAGCACCCACAATAACTAGATTTCAAAATAATTTTTCTTTCATTACTTTTCTTTACTGGTAGAATGCATCTTCTATTATTGGTTTTGTACACTTCAGGGTGAGAAGAGAAATTGCAGAACTGCTTTGATGCGTATTTTGTGTTACATTTTACTCAAGTTGATCTCAGAATGCACAGAGAAACAAATCAAGGCATTCACTTCCTTCTGAGTGTATAATCCTTGCAGGAAGAGATTGTTTCCCACAAATTCTGGGAATCTAATGGTTGCCTGACAATCACATATACTTAATTAATTGTTAATGGAGCATGACTGTGACATGTATAAGACCATTTGGGCGGAAGTCTTGGGCAGGATAATAATTGACGTAATTGATTTCTATTAAATTGTTTTATTGGAAGGGTGTTATTGAGCCCCACTAGCACTTTAATAAATGGCCTGACTGTAATCAGCACAGTATTGTTTCTCTCTGGGCTTTCCAGCAGCATATGATTATGTTAAATGATTAAGGTTAGCATGTTTATGAATCTTATGCAGCATATGTAAATATTTCATTTGTGTGGCAATGTAATTAAAAAGCATTCCTGACAACTAGTCTTATAAAAATTGTGAGATTGTCTGATTTTAAGTTTTATATGACACCAAGTACATTTTTCCATCAAATCCATTTTGTTATGCTGCATCAATTTTTCGTCTGAGGCTTTGCACTATGTTACTTAGTAAATATTTTCTGTGTGAAGTTTAGTTCATTTCTATAAAATTGAATTGAGTTGGGGAGCACTGAAACCATCAGATGCTGAAGTTCAATGTTAACAGCATTCTTTGACCTCTACAAGATCTTTTACTGCTGGCAATAAATAAGTCAGTTTTACTGTAATACTTTTGCCTTATTGTAAATATCTCCAGTGGCATGGGACCACTGCTATTTAGCAGGAAGGGAGGGACACTGTCATGTCAGAAAGAGAGCAGACTATGGGAATTAAGTTTCTGGGGGAGGATGTCTAGGTTTTCTATTTGGCCCAATGTGTGAGCTCTCAGTATGACATACACTACATTTCTTTCATTACTGAAAAACTTAGAAGGTTGCCTCCATTTGTAAAGTTTTTCAGATTAGTCTGACAAGTTCGACAAGCAGTAACAAAAGTCCCATACACTTTTTAAGGTGCAAGAAAAACAATATCCTGTCCCATTAAAAGATCTTTAAGTTGTTTGAATGTTGGGAGAAAAGATCTGAGTTGTAAGGAAAGTGGTTGCTTAAAGATGTGAAGGAAACAGTAAAGAAAAATATATTCCAGTGAGCAGAGTAGGAATTTGAGGTTAGCTAGGCAAACTATAACAAGAAAGTAAGAAGGTAGGAACATGAGTAATGAGCTGAAGCACATACAAATGACTAAGAGGCATTAAGGATAGACTGTATTGACTTCTAAAAGAAATTAGAAGATGACTGGGATGGAAAGGCTGATAACAAGGACTGAAAAAAAGCAATCTAGATTATTAAATTTAAAAAGATAGAGGAAAAAATATTGTAATGTGAAAGAAAGAGAAGGAATAGAACAGCTCTTGGAAATCATTAATAATATGGAAGAAGATGGAAGGAAATTACATGGAAAGAAAGATGATGGAAGGAAATTACATGGAAAGAAAGATGATCAAGGAGCCAAATTAACCACTTGATGACTAAAAAGTGGGCATATGTAGTCAGTGTCTCTGAATCTCATCTCTTCCTCAAATGAGAGAGTTGGAGGCACCAAAAGGAAGAACCAAAGAAGGTAGATATCTTGAAGCCCTTGAAGACAGGAACAGCAGTCACAGAACACTAAAGGTAATGAGAACTAATAGGAAGAAGAATGCTTAAAGAGCATCAGAATTCAGTATCGTTTTCTCTCCAATTCATGAATTCTGAAACCAAACTTCATTGAATTTCTGCATCACTGGAAGCTAAACCACTTTTTTTCCTAACTCCCAAGACCTTCTATCTCCTAAGGTTCATATTTATTTGTAAAATTGTACAGTGAAGGAATAGAAGGAGTTAGAAAACCTTAGAAGTAACCTCCTAACCTCAGTTTGTCCCTGTGTACATTTGACATTAGATGCCTAGTAGCATTTCTAAATATTTTATTTCTAAAACATATTTGCTCATCTTGACTACCAGAAGACTTTTGAGTTATACCTTCCAGTTTTGAAAACGTTACTCAGATTAATTTTTAAAATTCTCTACTCTGTAGATAAGTGAAGAAGTAATAAACTCATTAAAAGGTTCTCTACATGATATCAACTTCTGATGTCATGCATAATTGTATTCCTCCTCTGCACAATGCCTGAATGTTTTAATATTGTAATTTAAATACTCCGTAGGCTTCCATTATAGAGCCTGTTAGTTAGGCTTTCAGTAACTTCTTGGGAATGAAGTTCTTTCTTGGCAGCAGACTTATTTTTTTTAACTAGTTTCTTTAGAAGACAGCTAGTGAAATAATATGCCTCCTTTCATGTGGATTACAAAAGTCTAAAATACAATGTAGCAACAGAGGAGTGTGAGTAAGGAAAGTAAGACAGATTTACCTATATCAGAGATGTGAATGTAGTAAAATTGTTGACTGCTTTTTCCTTAATTTTTCACAAAAAATTGATATCATACTTTAAAAACCGTTTTTTTACTTCTTAAATTTAATTTCTTGTCTTCTTCTAAAACTAGGATCACAGGGAATGGGCTGCTTGACAGCCCTCCTGTTATAGCTTATCTCACAATTCTAGTAACATTTGGTTCTTGGCTAACAGAAAATACATTTCCCTACAGTAAAGAAAAGCATTATGCGAAAATATTATAGGGAAATCAGCTCTGTGCTCTCCTGTTGTCTTGGAGACCTGTATAGTGTGATTCCCAGGAGCACAGAGTGATATCTATCAAATTTATTCACTTCAGACCACCACAGAGTGGAAGAAATATTTTTAAACAAAGTGTACTCACTTAGTGCTATCACTTCATAGACTCTTACGTAAACAACAAGTAATTAGTCCAAGTATTACTTTACCTTCTCTGTGCAATGGTCACATTAGACGACTTTCCTCACAAATTACAGAACCCACATCTGGTGCCTCAACCTTGGGGCATGTACTTCTGTGTAACTGTTCTGTGAAGTTCCATGTACTTCTATATCTATCATTGGTTTTTAGGCAAAAACTTTTTCTTCTACCAGCTTTCAAACTTCAATGCATATTTTTTACATGTTATGATAAATACACATCTAAATTCCTGCCTTATGCCAAGAGACAGTTAATTGTTGATCTGTCTTGGACAACAATTTAAAGACTTAGTAATAACATTCAGAACCAATAACATTTCAGTCCTTTGCAGGGCATCCATGAAAAATTTTGGAAAATAAATCTACAGGAAATACATTATTTTTTTCAAGTTAGTAATGTTACCAAATATAGCAGTTTGTATAAATTTTGTTTGTAACCAAGAGATATGATTCAATTTTTGAATAGGCCTAAAGTGGATATATTCTATGGTCTTTGAAGCAAACCATTTCTTTTTCAGACATGGGTGCTAGTCATAACAGAAAAGCATCAAGTGTATTGTAGCAATCTAGTCTCAGTTGTAAAGTGATGCTTATGACACTAATTGATTTTTTTCATACACAATAGTTATTTTTTGGCTTTTGAATATAAGTAAGTCATAGTAATCTTTGTATTTAGTGCTACAAAGCTCTGGACAAATGTTGCATACATATGCTGTCATTTGAAAAGGTAACTCCCAGGGAAAGGGCTTGCTGAGGCAACTACCAGGTTTTATTGCCCCTGCATGACTTCCCCTATGGTATCGTCCCACACTGCCCACCAGCCCACACAAAATATGATTCTTTTTTTTGAGAATAAATGGGTACGTATGTTTAGGAAACCTCATAAAAATCAGTCCTGTAATTGAATCTATTGTTGTGAGTAAAAGTGATAATTTCACTGGAAAATTGCAGGCATAGGCCTGAAAGAATCTACCCAAATTTAGTTCAGATCCTCATCTCTTGTGATCCAAGAGTCATAGCAGATGGCAGATAAAATGAAAGAAAATCACCAACAAGTATAAGAACTTTCAAACTACAAGCATATAATTGTCTTTAAACTTATTGTTTTCTTGATAATATAGTTGATGAGCAAAGATTATTTGGCCTCTATATATTTTGTACTGAAAAAACTCCAGTAAGGTCCTATAGCTACATATGTTAGCTAAAGCACACGTGTCCTTTATAAATACACAAGCCAAAGGGGTGGCGGAGGTGATTTTTTTTTTTTTTGCATATTCTGAAAGTATTCATTGCTGTGTTTTAGTATCCCATAAATTTTTCCCCTACACAAATAACCTATAAATGAATTAATAAAATGTATTTTAATTATTTGTAGGTGATACAGTCCAAGAACCTGCATTGTTATGGAGCCCTTTCAATAATCCAAAGTGAAATTATCACTCATTTATCCAGGAAAAAAAACAGGATTCCACCAGATACAAGTAGAAATACAATCTTACCAAACATACAAAATAGTTCTATAAAATACTAGTATAAAAGAGAAAAATAACCATTATTTTGGAATTCTGAGTAATTCTTAAGGTGCTTACACCACCTGCAGGCTCCACAAAATGAAAAAAAGTCATTCTGTCTTTTCCTCTATGTTAAACAGTATTGCCTGTCATATTTTCCTTTACACTTACTGTGCTCTTCTTTTAAATAAGCTTATTTCTATTACATATTTAATCTTGAAGTATTCCCTTCCATTTAACTTATTTATACTGTAAAAAAAACATTGAATTCAAGATAAAAGAAGACAATAGATACTGCAGAATATTCTGATATATAGGGACAGCAATTTCCTAATTTTTATCTAAAATTTTTACATAAACTGTTTAGGTGCAATTACTTCAATGCTCATCCTGGAAAAAGTTTATTTGGCTGAGATGTATTTCTTATGTTTACCTTGATTTCTATTCAAATAATGGTGGATTTTGTTGAAACTTCTGTATGAATCTTGGCTCCAATTTCTAATATGACCAAAAATAAATCCCAAAGTTAACTGCTTTTTATAGAAAAGCTATCAAACTTTTTTTTCAATAAAAACAAAATACTTACATTCCTTTTCTCAGATCTCTGAAATCATGATCTCAGATTTCTGAAATTATTATTTGATGAAGGCAAATGTCTTTTTCCAAACAGATCAATCTCTGTGAAAAGGGAACATCCACATATCAGATGTAGATTGAATAGAAATTACATGTGCTGAGAATGCCTTGTTCCTACTTTCAAAAAGTCTCATTTTTCAGTAGACATAATATTTTTATTAATTTCAGCTGCTAGAGAAATAGAGATAGTCTCTAAAACTGTCAGACTCCGAGCCAGATTTATGTAAAAGTTAATTCCAGATGTATGGCACTGTAGGGGGTATGTGTGTATGAAGGAATATAAAAAAGAAACCCGTGGTAAGAAAATTATGAGAACCACCTAAGGCAGTAGGCCTTAGTATTGTACTGCAAATTGAATAAACTGAAACTTCCAATTTATTGCAAAGAAAGCACATTGTAGAGGTATGTAAACAATGCATGAAAGTCACATAACAAATTAGTATTAGATGATAAACATGTAGTGGAAACGCCCTTTTGTTTAAAATGATCAATGCTGGAGGTACCAAAGGTAATTCAGGAGTTTGGTCTAACATCAAATTACAAATCTGGAAATCTTCTCTTTCTTTTGCATAAAGCCTAGGATCATTTGGACATTCTAGTGCACAAATATGATGAAATATTTTAAACAAGTGGTAATCATGGCTGCAAAAATGTTTATCACAATGATCACCATGGATTTGGCAAGTTATTGAAAAAAGCAGGGTAATTTCTTTGGGTATTTTTAAACTCTAGAGTATTAACTTTTGAAATATTATTTCCAGTGCACCTCACTGGGAAATAACCATTTAAAGCATTCAAATGAAATAGTGGCCAAGATTTTGGTAAATAAAGATTTCCTGTCACACTATTTCAGGACATCTAAAATTTCATGCATCAAAGAAAGTGATATTTCACAAACTGTATCTGAACATGTCTGGAGAATGCAAGAAGTTTGATTTCCCACATCTATTTTCTGAGCTAATATTCTCTGAGTTTGGACTTTTTCCAGAGCCTACTTTTTATTTTGCCAAAAGTAACTATGGTAATGTCCTGTTCAGACTCATTTCAGTCATCCTGGTTTGAGCAATACATGTTGCTGGGAAATCGTGACTGTACAATTCCAGAAGTTTAAAGTCCATAAGAGAAGATAATAATGTTATATTTTCTAAGGTAATATTCTTTTCATTAATTTAAATAATCCATTATATAATTTTGGATTATTTGACTCAGTATGTCAGCTAGAGATGAGAGTTTATCCTTACAGTCAGCAAATAGCTATTCACATGAATTAATTCTGCTGAAAATTCACAGAAATTCAGTTACCTTAAAGGCAAATGAAAGCAGTGTGAAATTCTTTGTATGCCTGATAAACAGGTACATAAACCCAAGTATTAGGTCGTTTGGGTTGATTTGGGCCCAAACCGTCTCCATCTGTTTTGTGCGTTGATTACACTGGTTATATTACTTGAAGTCAGCTTACAGCAACACAGTAAATTATAATATTCACATTATTAGTCAAATTAGCCCTAATCCATAATCTATCTTCCCCTATGATTTGGTGTTTAATTTGAATCAGTTAATTGATTGTGAGAAGTGAATTGAATTCTTCATATAGTTCCATCTATGTTTCTTAAGAAGATATTAAATTATCCTCTGCAGTACTATTTTCAGATGTCTGAGAGGTTTAAATGATAGCCCCAAGCTAAAGTTTATTATCTTCCCTGTGGCAAGTACGCTATGACTTTTGAATAATAAAAAAAAGGATGTAACTTCGGCCCAGTAATGCAACTGACTAAATATAAAAGCGAGCTGAAAATTACCTAAAATACCCCAATCCTGTTGTATTTGGATTTGGCTTTTTTAATCTAGTGTGATATTCATTAATTCCACTGCACATATACAAGAAAGGGCAATCTTTGGTCACAAAGCCAGGACGAACAGTTTGGGGGACATGTCCTTCCTACTTGTACAAACATGAATCATCTCTCCCTATTGAAACACTAACTAAACCTTTATTATTTTTTACAGCAGATTCAGAGGCATTGTTGCTACTAGCAGCTGGTAAAAAGCCAATTATGTTTTCCAACCTAGCCTTTTTTTTTTTGTAAGATAGCTCTTTTGCAATGCAGAGAGCTAAAAACTATGACAGAATCTTTTCTTCGGACTCTGGAAAGCTCTTTGTACAGTAAAACCAACCCCACGTTAAGGATTTCCAGTTGATAGCAGTTGCCCCGTTAGTCCATTTAGGAGGTCAGTTGGACATTTCAGAACTGCATGGTGTGACCTGAGCAGCCTGCAGGGCACAGCTCAGAAAACGCTATCTGCTCATCCACAGCATGCTCTGCCTCAAGGATGAATTCTAATCAGAAGTCAAGAAGACGTAAACATTTCTGATAATCATCAAGTTTTCTCTTCAGGGTGAATTTTTGTTACTGCAAGAGTCTTTCAGAACTACAGTCTAAAGCGAACACATCTTTCTAAAACATACTACTTGCTTACAAGCCAAAAATAACTTGGAAGAGGTTGTGTAATATTGCCACCTGGTGACATTTTTTGTAATATTTCAAAACTTTAAATTAATTTTAACCTCTGTAATTTTTGCATGGTATTCTTCTTCACAACTAAGCATAATTCTAATACTAATAAACATGTATGCATTTAAAGGCAAAATACTCAGATTTCATACATAGGAAAATAAAGCTAGAATATCCTGAAGTTTTTTCTTATTAATCTCATTAGTGAGGTTTCCAGGGCAGATTGCCACCTGACTAATATTCCAAACACAGAATCACTTTCCTACTTAGATTCATAGCCATAAAAAAAAAATATTAAATTGACCCCTATTTTTACAGAATATTATTAGGCATGGCACAAAACTTCTCACCTCATTTATCAGACTGCAATGAAATAAAACAATAAATAGTTCTGTTGAAGAAAACATAATTAAATAGAATACTCTGCATGAAAAATAAGCTGAGTTTTTACAGGACATGAAACACTGCTGCTATAATACTGCACACAACAGTTAAGGTCAATTTAACTGTTTGAGGAAGATTATGCATGGCAGTAGGAATTACTTGGAATTCCATTTACTGCCTAGAAAAGATTACCTCTAGGTGTTTGGTGATGTTGAGTCCATCAGAAACACTAGGTAAGGAATGGACATTTCAAAAGCATTTGAAATCAAACATCTCGTATGTAGTCATTTGAAGAATTTCCAGGGGTAGAAGGAATCAGTCTCCTCAGGTACTTAACTGAAATCACTTTTCTGTAAGTAAACTCTTTCCAAGTAACACTGCTAAATATTCTTCCCCTAAAATTTTGTGAAATCCATAGATCAATTGCCTGGTAAATGAAAAATTCTCATTCTTCATGAAAACAAGTAACTCCAGTCCCCTGTCACAACAGGCAATGACAATGTGATTTTACACATAAATGTCTGTGTGTGTATATATATTTATGCACTGCACACACATATATAAAGTCATTAATTACATCATATTTGCTTGAAAATAAAATAAGTTTTCCATTTGATTATATTTATTTTTTCCCTCCTTTTATAAATAGCACTTTTCACCTAAAAATGGAAGTTGTTGTGAAAAGTTGTTTGGCACCCAGGTGGCAGTACTGTCATAGAGGAGGCAGAGCCTATGTCACTAAGACCTTGTTTAGACTCAGCTTCTGAGCGGGCACCATGCCAGTCTGACAGATGGGCATCAATAATGGCAGCAATGTGCCCTTGCATGTGCCTGTGCATCTACTGTGTTTGCCCAGGGAAAGGCTTTCATCCAAGATTGTCCCAACAGCTGTTCATTCTGAGTTTCTATCCTTATTGTTAAGAAGAGATGTCAACACTAATCCATTTTTAAGCTAGATTAATTATTTTTAAAAAAGGAAGAGTAAAGCAGCTTTTTGGCTGGTAGAGCATGAGCAAAGTCAGTATCTTTACACAAGCACATGAACTTCATAAAGCCCTTAATTCCAGCTTCTGAGTGAAAGAACAACTGAGAAGTCATGGTTACTCAGGACAAAACAAGGAAATAAAGCTGTGTCATCAAAACCAACCCCAAATATGGATGAGATCAAGCTTAGCATGATAGTCCAGCTGGATGCAAATGCATTTCTGCCTCTGTGATCAAGTGGTAGCTACTTGGACAACCACTGCTCCATATAACAGTGTCACAGGGCTTGCAAGGGTTGCAGGATGAAGAGAGAGACGAGAATGTTGACCTCATATTCAGAAGGCTTGATTTATTATTTTATTATATATATTACATTATTACTATACTAAAAGAAATAGAAGGAAAGTTCTCAGAAGGCTAGCTAAGCTAAGAATAGAAAAGGAATGAATAACAAAGGGCTGTGTCTCAGCAGAGAGTGAGACCCAGCTCTGCTGTGAGTGGTCAGTAAATCCAAACATTCACCCAAGACCAATCACGGATCCACCTGTTGCATTCCACAGCAGCAGATAACCATTGTTTACACTTTGTTGCTGAAACTTCTCAGCTTCAGCAGGAAAAATCTTAACGAAGGGATTTTAATGAAAAGATGTCTGTGACATAACAGTTCTTGGAGGGTTTGTGCTCCCCTCCTAGTCTCACATTCTGATGGTATCTGGAATATATTTCTCCTAAATATGTCACAAGGTATCAGGGGAGGAGTGAAAAGAGGAGGTAATAATCAGTGAAAAGCCATCATATGCCTCACAGTGCCAAACCTAATCCCACCTCCATTGCAGTAAGGGGAGGAAAATTAGTAACTTGACACAAAAGTTTCTGGTAGTGCAAAATCTGCTTTCTGTGTCCTTACTTTTCAGTACTAAATCAATATGTGCTGTAATACAGTGGAAGACTAAAAGGCCAGAGCTTTTCCCACTGACTTTATTTAACTGAAATCACATATGACCAAAATCCTGGAGCCTACATGCTGGTCTGTGAACTTTCCATATCTCACAGCTCTCAGACTAGCAGTTCATAGAGTTAGACAGTTGACAAATTACAGCTCTGAAGTTACTGACATTGTATCACCACTTTATTGGCTACAAAATCTGTGAGGCCTGCTGGTTCAGCAGCTCTAAAAGACTTGGCTGAATATACGGATATATGTAGCGTCCAGTGACTTTACATCGTCTTTCTTTAAATCCTTTAGATGACAAAAAGATGTAGGCTCCTGTGGCTGATTCAGCACACCCAGCCTGCAGGGCTGACATACAAATATTCATTCCAGAAAACTGCTAAGGTCCCCCTTGTATTGGAGACGTTGTATAAAAAATTCTTCCCAGTTAATGTGGATCTCAATTATGATTATGGATATTGATTCAGATTTATTAGATGCAAGAAAGGGTGATAACAACACTGAATTAAGAACTAGAAATCCAATGTAGATGTTTCTCTACATGTCAATTTTCTCCTAATTTGTATATATTGCCTTTCCAGCTGATTTTATTCTTTGTGTTGAACCCGTGTGCTGTATTTGCAACCTAAATATGGTAACTAACAAAAAGACACTACTTGGTTACTTTTGAAAGATAAATTGAAAATAAGAGGTGTATGTTTCAGTCAGATTACATTTTCCTAGGCCAGATTCCATTTTAATTGTTTCCTTCCAATGGTAATCTCTCAGGGGGCTAGTATATAATCTATATTAAAAAACAAAATGAAACAAAGCAGAAAAGTCATAGTATTTTCATTTCTAAAGTATCAACCCTTTTGGGAAATGAAGATTTTATTTTTATCTTTTACAGCAGCTGGATTTCTTGCATGCTCCTGACAGTATTTTAGCCATTTAGTTGGAAGACGTGGGTTCCATTCTGACTCAATGAAATAGAAAGGTTATTTTAGTTTAATTGCCCACCAACAGCTCTTAAAATGAGTACTTAAACAAACAAAAAATCCTCTTCTAGAACTGCCTTGCCAAGTAAGATCATGCTTCTAAACAGGAAATTTTTGGTTAAAGAGAAGAAGGCAATATGTCCAAGTTTCCTTCATATCAATGACAATTTTTTGCTCTGTTCAACATTTCAAATTTGAAGTATAATACAATAACATCATAAAGCCTGATGTAAATAAACAGTGCCTCCTGAGCAAGTTCCCTGACAGCATAAAGCTGGGAGGAGTGGTCAATAACCCAGAGTTATTGGCCAGAGTCTAACATCCCAGAGTCTGTGCAGCCCTTCAGAGGGACCTTGGCAGGTTGGAGAGTTGGGCAGAGAGGAACCAGCTGAAATTCAAAAAGGCAAACACAGGGTCCTGCAGCTGGGGAGGGAAAAACTCCAGACATCAGACAGGCTGGGGCCAACCTGCTGGGAAGCAGCTCTGTGGAGAAGGTCCTGGGGGTTCTGGCGGACACCAAGCTGTCCACGAGCAGCAGTGTGACCTTGTGGCCAAGAGGCCAATGGTGTCCTGGGGTGCATTAGGAAGAGCATTCCAGCAGGGCAACGGAGGTGATCCTGCCCCTCTGCTCAGCCCTGGTGAGGATATATGTGGAGTGCTGCGTCCAGTACAACAGAGACATGTAGAACCTGGAGCAGGTCCAGCAGAGGGCAATAAGGATGATTAAGAGATTGGAGCATCTCTCTCACAAGGAAAGGCTGAGGGAGCTGGGCCCGTTCAGCCTTGAGATGAGACAACTGAGAGGGGATCTCATCAATATCCATCAGTATCTGAAGGGAGGGTGCCAGAGGATGGGGCCAGGCTCTGCTCAGCCAAGCAATAGGACAAGAGGCAACTGACAAAAATTGTTGCAAAGGAAGTTTCACCAAAAACATGAAGATGGTGTGCAGGTGACCAAGCACCAGAGCAGATTACCCAGAGAGATTATGGAGTCACCCTCACTGGAGATATTCTAGAATCACTTGGAAAAAATCCTTTAGGATGACCCTGCTTGAGCAAGGAGGTTGGACCAGATGACTCAACAGGTGGACCTTTCTTTAACCATTCTGTGATTCTGTAACCTCTGGTAAACTAATAGACTACTGGAAAATATCCATCAACAAGTACATAAAACATATGATCCCTTCCTATTGAATTAATTCACATGGCCTTTACAAAATTTCCATAAAATCACATCACATTCCAGCTCCACTGAAAAAATAAAGTGTTTTTCACATAACACAATTGCTTTAAAAAAATCTTTAATGTGCATAGAGATGACCCAAGCAGTTACTGTAACACATTTCAAAAAATGATTGCAGTCCTTTCTTCATGATATAAAAACTGTCTTTTGACACCCATCATGTTAATGTTCCTTGAAAATTCATTAAAGCTCTTACAAATAAACTTTCTACATCAAAACCTGGGGTATCCATGCAGTGTTTTGTTCTATTGTGAAAGCCACAACAATTACAGATTAGCCTGCTAGATATTTGGCTCCTATTTCCCTAATTTTCTAAAGGCAACATTTTCTTTTGGAACTCATTATTATGTGTTTCCTTGACAATCTTTCTCATCTAGCCTTCAAGGCACAAACGACTATGAACTTGGCAGCCTTAAAACACTTTTCAACAAAAACGCCCACAAAGCATTTTCTTAATTCTCTCTGTATTGGTGGCAACACAGCAAGAGGGGAAAAAAAGGCAGCACAAAGAATTTATAACTCTTCTTCCGCTGCCTGAGGAAATAAAGTGCATAGGTATCTGTATATACAACTGTAAATATTCCTATTAATGTACATTCTACAAAATATGCTGTGCTGTTATTTGGGTAGCATAGTGCTGGGACATTGCTCCCCAAACCTCTGCTTTTTCTTTTCCCCTAGAACTGCAGAGACTTTTCACTCCACTGAAATTGCTTCTGCATATGAACAGTGTTATTTCTAGTAAAATCATATTTGGTCCTCTAAACTATACTTAGCTTGACTAAAAGCCAGCATTCAGCTGGGTTTCAAAGTATTTCAAAGTAATTCTGACTACTTCAATCAGCCTTTAAAGTGTCTTTTATGCCAAGTGAAACTCGTGACTCTATGTACAGCACCATACCTTGTATTTGTGTTCATGCACAAGCACACTGATGCACACTTATCCAGTCTTCTATATGAACTATTCTACACTCCTACAACAATTGTATTTTAGTTCTCATAACAAAGTACAAGAGAAATACATTTTCTGTGTTTTTCAAGGGAAGAAATTAAATGTAATGTGATTTACTTGCTATGGGGAAAACAATCAGAGCCTAGATTTCTTTAATCATTTCTGCCACAAGATCATCCTCTCTGAATTCTGATTGCTACTCTAAGTTAAAACAACTTACAGCCATACATACTGGATTCTGTAACTCAGTATCACTGACACACTGAGGTAGGAATTTTGGTGGGGGTGAACTTTCCTTCTGTTCTGGGTCAGTTCTAAGACTGAGAACTAAAGAGAGTGGGGGAAGAGAAAGGGAAAGGTGGTAGAGAGATGACGAGCTCCTCTTAACTAGAGACATGTTTGGAATATGTACTAGCCTAGGCTTCATGTGTTGAGAAGGCAGCCTCTCAGTAAGTTCTCTTTTTGAGAAGCACACACAGACATGCTACCCCTTCACTTGGTGATGTGAAGTTGGACTCACTGCAATGCTGGGCACTCAGGACAGATAAATCAGGAGCAGACATGCACAAAGGTGAGTTTTTTAAACTACAGAATCCTGAAATTTTTTTTACTTTACTCATACGCTTTTCCTAAGAAGATATTAGGGAAACATATAAGACAAAATATTTTTTCCATTTAATAATTGCAGTAATATGCATTTATCAACAAACACTTGTAATGGGACCTTTACTGAGAAATTAGCCATGTGTTGCATTAGGTGTGTTGGCAAAACAAATGCAATTTTTAGACTCCATCTAGATAATGCTGTGATAGTAGAAGATATTTTTCTCAATGTCATATTTAAAACTGATGCTTATTAATAAGAACTTAGAGAAACCCAAACAACACACCAGTAAATTTATTCCAGTATTCCTTTGGTTTTCATAGGGAGAAAGAATGTTAACAATTTATTTGAACCACTCCGTAAGGTTTGCTAAGACACACTTATATTAAGTGCTGTACACATTCAAATTATAGCATCTATTTTTCTTGGGTCTCTTTCCAGTTGTGTGGAAATACTACTAAATATTATATTCTGAATGACAGAGGAAACAGGTCCACTATAGCATTCTCTTTTATTTCCCTGCTTTTATTTAATGTTTTGTTAGGTCCTTTAGAGAAATATTATTAAGTGGCTTTGTATAGTGTATAGATAAAAAATTTTTTTTCTGTTGCTCAGACATAAAAGCAATTTTCTTTAATGCTTATGCTACTTAGAGAGCAGAATTAGTATTTATTAAAATATCTACCTACAATTTGTAGAGCAGTGTAGGCTCTACAAAATGTTTAAACCACATTACTTTTACAGTGAAATAATGCAAAATTCTTCTAAAAATCCGTCAGGAAATTATAAGTGAACAGGACAATGGTGTATTGTGGTGCAGCAGGCCTCACAAATAAAAATACTTCCATCACTATTAGGAGTAGGATTTGATTTTGGATCATTTTTAGATTTCCTACTTGTGACTAATCTCTGTTACACCAGAGTCGTATAAAACAAAATAAAATTCTAACTGTTCCTGAAATCATGACCAAATGAATTCTTCACTATGCATATGACAAATCAAATTATGCCTTTTTGTTTACTCCAAACGAACAGCTGCTTTTACTATTTTCAG
Organism: Zonotrichia leucophrys gambelii; assembly: GCF_028769735.1. NCBI lineage: Eukaryota > Metazoa > Chordata > Aves > Passeriformes > Passerellidae > Zonotrichia > Zonotrichia leucophrys. The sequence continues at coordinate 16,490,945 of NC_088173.1, read as the reverse complement.
TCCTTTATATGCCCTTCACCCCATACCTCTTGCTAAACACAAACATCTTTGTGAGGGTTTAAATGTCTCATCCTTTATAACAATGTTCAAATCTCATTATTTTTGTCTGTATCAATGACCAAGATAACCTTACTTTGGTTACTAAAATATTTCCCCATGCTTTTATGACAGTAGGTCACATGCAGAAATTTATCCTAGAGCAATTTTTTAAACAATGATTTTTGTGCTTCATGAACTAAAATTGCAGAAAACCCCTGAAAAATCTCGGGCTTTCTTATGTTCTTGATGTTTTAAAAACATTCTGCATTCCTTCTTCCTTGATTTTAATTTAGTTTTTCATTTTTTAGATTTTAAATTTAAGTTTTTTATTTAATGTTAATTTTCAGAAAATTTTCATCTTTTTTGTCACATCGATGTATGTGTCTGTGCATGTGTAGGATTGCTCACACATATATGGTACAATAAATGTGTGTACAATATTATGTTGTTTAGCAGAACATGTTTACAATATCATGTTACAATATTATGTTGTTTAACAGAGCTAATAGAAAAATGTAGGAATATGTTGTATCAATTGAGTGGAACATCTGACAGAATTATTACCACATCACCCTACCACCCTGCTCCAAGTTTCCTTTATTTAAGTAAAGGAGACTTCTGGACATCATAAAGTTAATTCATTAGTCCATAGCATTCAGTGGTTGGGCTTCTTAACATTGTCCTAATAAAAATAAACAAGTGTGTTGATCAGAGTTAAATACATACAAGAAAGGAATAAATTGAATGGGGACTAGATGTGTATGATTTGGATACTGGTACACTTAACAGTGTACAAAGACCTTCACCTTAACATAGGATGAGCATAGAGCAAGACAGAAAAGTATAGAGAATTGACAGATAATTTTGGGTTTCCATATGAAATCTACATTTCCTGACTATTTATCCCTTGTGTAGCATGAAGCTTCACCTTCATATAAATTCAAATGCAACAAACTAAATATTTTACTGAATGCATCTTTTGCCCAAAGCAACTGCAATCAATATTCAGAAGGAAAATATACGCAGTCCTCCCCTTTAAATTATAAAAGAGATCCCTTCTGCCTTTTGCTACGCTGAAAAATATTTTCTGCTACAAGCTATTTAATGCTGATGCCTGGCAGGACTTACCTATATCTCAAGATATATGGTGAATGCTGGCATACAAATTGCTCTTCAGTTGCTATGAATTTCCCTTTCATGTAGTATTGATTTCCCTAGGGGAAAAAATGACAAATTACTCTTAGACATGCTGGGTATTATACAGCAGGGAGGTAGCATATTCCTTTTATTTTTGTTGTCACTGCCCCAGTTTCATTTAACAAATTGCTCAAATAGATTCATTCACTTCAGATTTCATATATGAGACACAGATGGTTTTTATCCCTAAGAGCTGACTCTGAAATAATGACAGTAATAGCTAATACCTTTTATCTTTATCAGGATTATAATCATATCCTCTTCTTGTTTTGGAGAGTTGGCTTTTCACAAGAGAAAAGAGAACTTTGGAACAAAAAAATGCTTCTCAGCTTCTGGAAGAAGACCTGTATATTCTTTTTCCTTTGTACTCCCCCAAGACATACACATATTCCAGCTTCCCTCAAAAATTAGAGTGTGTGTATTCAAAAGATGTAGGGAGATCCAGCCAGGTACCTGATACAGCAATCAGGGGAAAATGGACTTCTGAATAGAGTGAAAAGTATTCCTGCTTGGCACAGGAGGCACAGCCAGAGAGGCTTCCCTCCCAGAACAACATGAAATGCCTGGGTACATGTGTTCAGATTGTCAATGATATGCCCTCTGTGTCCAAACTTAAAAATTACTTGAAGAAAGACCATATGTTTTATAGATTTTCCAAGACTGCAATTCTTTGTAGTCACCTAATTTCTAACTTTCCATTTCCTGCAAATTATTCTTTCTTCTTCACTGACCTATTTAAATCAAACAAAAATTATAATAAAATTACTGTTAAGGTCCAAATGCTCTTTCAACATAAACAGCAATTTCTTATTAATTTCCCTTACATAGCTATATAAATCCACTGAAGGCAGCTAGAAGCAAAAGGAATATGTGTAGTTTTAAGAAGAAATGTCTAGTTTTAGAGTAATTTAGATTGTGATTCAAATACTTCACATTTTTAACTCACAGAATTAATTGCAAGCATTAATTTATAGGACATTATTTGTAAGTGATTACCATAAAGATGTAAATAGTGTATTGGATAAAGAGAAATTCTTTGTCTGCATTACCTGGATGCTATATGGCTCCATGGACCTGCCTTAATTGCAAAGACCACTTAAAGCTCTAAAAGTAAAGTTTGCAAAAAAAAGAAAACAGGAAATTTCTTTATTGTACTCTTTTTGTTCTCTTTTAGAAAAGTGAGCTTTTTCTGACTCACATAATCTTGGCATAGCTTCCAAGATGATGCCCACAATCACTTTATACTAAGTGCTTTAAATTATATCTGAAGTGCTACTGTAATATCCCTCAGTATCTGAGCTTTAATGAGAATTTCACCTTGCTTGCATGGTTGTTTACTCTTTCAAGTAAACAGATTCATTTGTTTGCCCTCCATTAGTTTTCACACTCCAGAGTTCAGACCTTGAAAGTTTCTCTCTCTAGTTATGAATATTGATGATGTAGACTATATTTGGCTCTTCTATTTACAAGAAATTCTTTATAATGCTGAATTTTACACCAGTAGTCTATAGCTTATTGCACATAATGCCCAACCAGATGGCCAGTGATTTTCTAATAATAACAACAATTTCATACCTAGTTGAGATACCTTGTGTTTTATTAGGCTCAGCCAACTGTGTTATTTCTGCCAAGAAATTGCAAAGAGGTCTCCAAGGCTTTTCAGCTCCAGTGGTTCATAAAACCAATTTGAAAAATTAGTTCTGAGGACTTATGACTTCCTTAGCTACTTTTTTATAAGACCAATCCTTCCCTTTTGTAATATGCATGTAATTATGTTTATATTACATTGTGAGAAATCACTGCCAGAAATTGGAGTGCAATTGAAATATCTGTACCTGATGTGCTTTTCTGGAAATGTATGACAGCTAACAAAGTTCTAGATTTCCCCAGAATAATTCAAGAACAGTCTGAATGCAATTCTGCGCAGTGTCCTCTCGCGTGACCCTTGCTGGAGCAGGGAAGTTGGACCAGATGGCTCACTGGTCCCTTCCAATCTTATCCATCCTGTAATTCTGGGATTCTGTAAGTTCTCTTTTTGGCAATTTTGCCTGAGAAGAACATGACAACATGGACATTTACTTGGGATGCCCAATGTTTCAGGTGATACAGCACTTGCAGCTCATCAGGAAATGCCAGACATTTTCTGTGCATGTGCAGAAAAGGTGCCTGGCTGTTATCAGGGGGCTTTAGCATCTTGGATTTCTTCAACCTGATAGAAGCAATGGGAATAGCCTGTGTGCATGCAATAGGTCCTGTGGGCTTGTTCTGAGATACTGAAAATACCCAGATCGTTTGGACAGTATATGTACCAAACATCCAAACCATGAATGTTTTCTAGAATCTCTACTGAGGCAAAGGTTTGCACGTAACTTCAGACCCACTCACAAAACTCAGAATCACTGCTCTGAAGCACAGGCATGCACAGCCAACATCTATTCCAGTGTTCCAGGGAAAAAAACAGGCACTTTTGAAGTGTGATGCACCTAACAAAATATAGCTGCCAATTTAAGGTGAAATAGGCTTCAGATTATGTTGACTGTGATATTGAACAGTCATTGGCTATGAAAACAGCTTCACGTGACAGGCTAAGTATATGTATGTAAGTACATATATGTATAAGTATATAAGTATATACGAATGTTGGGGGAGATTATCTTCAACATTTGTGTACACACAGCATGGTCTAATGCAAGATAATACAGAAAAATAAAACTTGCAAATCTGAATTGTTTGATGTATGCAACATATGTGCTTCAAATGTGAAGTACACTGGGGTATATTTTGCCAAGATTAAGTGATTTGAAAATCTAGAATAATTTTGGAGTTACCAGAATTTGTTAATTTACGCTTGTGTATCTAGGGATAACTGCATGTCATACTAGCACAATGTAGGTAATTTACCTGATTTTATGTGAGAGAAAATATTCACATGCTCAACTTAGAGGAGTCCATGCACTGAGTATAAATACTCTTTATACATGCAGCTTGTCCCAGTTCAATCTCCACCTTTACATTAAGTTCTGATATTTTTACTCCAAAAGCACTCTCAATGGTCTCTTTGGGGGAAATGCTGTTTAATATCCACAGGCAATCTACATGCATTGAAGTACTCTTTTTAGTAAATTCTACGTTTTTTAGACTTCCCTATTTCTTCTGTGTACAAAATGTTTTTTATAACTCAAAAGGCAGTATTTTTAATCCCATTTTGCCAAACAAATTGATCAAAATAAATTAAACTGGAAAAGCGAAAGTAAAAATGGCAAAGTTACAGTGACTTAGAATTTTGTCTGGAATGTTAATCAATTATCTCTTTTCACTGTGCTTGCTTGAACCAATAAATTTTGAAGTATCATATTTGCAATTATCAAGCTATTTTACATATACGTACATTTCTTTTTATTTATGAAAGCAGAGTTTCATAAACAAAAATTTTAAATATGCAGTTTTGTCTATAAGGAGACTTGAACAGGAAAATAATGACCGATATGGGAAGTGGAGTGTGTGAGATACATAAAAAATACCATTTTTTCTTAATTAATCTCCATTGTTGGTTTGATTAACCAGAATAAATCTTAAGAAATATTTCTACTACTAAACTCTGCATTTTCCCTGTGTTATTCTGTTGAGATTCACACTGTATTGAATAAATCAATGAAAGAATTTTTGCCCATAGCAGATCAGCAGGAATATGACAATTTGTCAGGATTCATTTCATAATGATTCCAATTTATTTTCTGAAAGTTATATTAAGATTAGGTCCTGCTTGTGTTTTACAGTCAGTCTACCTGAGCTTTGACCTTCCACTTAGCTCTCTTTATCAATAATCTACAATTTTTAACAGATTTCTTTGCATAAACACTGTTTTATGCCAGTGCTCTTTCAGATAATTCTTGTATAATCAGTCAGAGATGGGGAACAGCTCAGAGATTTAAAGCCATATGAAACAGCTTTTCTACTCTTGGACCAAGATTCATTTTCATTAACAGAAACCAAATCACTTTCCAAGTCGCTGAAAGGAAAAGATGTACAAAAATTGATTTGGCATCAGTTACATCTGTTTTGGATTTGAAATGTTTACATAACATTAGAAGAAAATAATACTTTGAAAATTGTTTTCATTTCTTATCAATTACTTTTATTATTTTTTAACATTCCACTTCACCCACTTTTATTTGGCTCTGTCTGTCTTTCAACATTCAGACTTTTTGGTAGCTGTAAATCACATTTTTTCCCTCTCAACAAGTAGTTATTCTATTAATGATTTTTTAAAGTCTACAGAAATAATATATCCTTTAACTTGGCATTTACTAAAAATGTTGAGAAACACAAGGGCGAGAGTAGAGATATCGTTTTGATAATCTATCCTCACAAAAAATCATATGTATGTTTATCCTACAGAAAATAGAGTATGCTGAAAAGCCAACTAACCTCAGAAAAACACACTCATTACTTGTTTAAACTCTTGCTTATTCAGAACTAATTTTGTTGCACAACATCATTTCTTGATGCACAACACAGCTTTTAAAAATATAAAAAAGTAAAAAGAAATTATTAACTTTTATAAACCACAAATAAACAGAGTAGTTAAAACAATATAAATAATCCTGTGCTAATAGTCAGGCACTTTGGCATATCTGATAAATTTTTGTCATTCAGCCTTATTACGTCAGTGCAAAGTAGAAGCTGTGACATTGTAAAAGGTTTTTTTAGAATCTTAGATTTCTTTAACCATATTCTGAAAATATTTGACTTGCCTGATTTTGCCTCTGCACACTTGTACTTTTGTAAATTTTGTACAGATTAATAGAGAAAAGTTTTGCCAGAAATGGGCTTTTCTTTTACTAAGATAAAGTTTATTTAAAAATTTATTCCATGCCATTGAAAAGTATCTAACATTCTGCTAACTTTTAAGCATTGATTCTTCTGACTTCAAAGGTCTATTCAGTACCTAAAATGCTAACTACTTTAAGTCAGACTGGAACACTTAGTAATTTAAAAAAAATCCTATTGAAAATTAAACTGTAAAATATTTCTGTTATTAATAATATCTGTTTTTTAAAAAGCACACACCAAAAAAATCACATACACATTGGTTGCAAATGTAATGCATGCAGATAAATTCTCACATATTTCTCTAGCACAGGACAAAGACATGACAGGCATGTAGCCATTCTTCAGTTTCTAGACATGAAAGCAACTTGCTGCCATTTAATTGAATGCCTCTGTCTAATATGAGGCAACTTACTGCCAGTTCAGTGTACACCTCTCTATATTAAAAATTGTATTACACCATGTTACCATAAATACATCAGTGCTTTTCTGTTTAAATTATTATATTCATGTTGCTAGATTTTATTATTCATTACATTTTTAAATGAAAACTACAGCTTCATATTGAGACAAATTTAAAGATAGAACTACTCAGGAGAAGATACCATGCAGGGAAGCCATGGTAATGTAAACCATGCTGCGGGTTAAAAGATGCCTCTCTGAGCTCTGGTTTCAGCTGTATCTTCTGAATGTGACTGATACTAAACCAAATATACCACTGTGTTAGGAACCAGCACAGCACTTCCTTCCTCCTTTAAAATGACAAGTAGTTTTGGTAAAGAAAAATACATGGGACTTGATTCTGTTCCCTAGGATATTTGAGGTACTACTGGTGTAGTTAGATCAGGCTAATGGGTTTTGGGATTCCTGTGCCATCTGGAGTGGCAGCTGAAGGCCTCTGGGGTACCCTAGTACATCTAGGGGCACTAAATGCTCATGTGAAGGCAATTGAATCACACATTTAAAAGCAGTTTTCCAGATCAGTAGTGGGAGTTGTAAGATGTTTTACTCCTTTTAACAGAGGCTTGAATTTTTGCTTTTAGATCATGTCTAGTGGTTAGGTGAAACTGGCTGTAACCCAGCCCTCCAGGTCCAGACTCTTCCTATCAGTAGCATCCTGATAAACAGTAGAGCACTGCTCAAATGCACGCTCCAGAAACTCTTGATATACTAGTGAAAAAAATGAGCTGGAATTAGTCACTCTTTCTCCAGCTTTCCCTCACAGACAAACCTGCAGCAAAAAAAAAAAAAAGAATATAATTTACTGTCAGCAGAGAGCAACTTCCTTTCTGTATTGTAAAATCTGACTGGGGCACCATGACCTATACTCTGCCAGGGTCTCCTGGGATTGCTGGGAGACTGCTAATCATGGAACACATTTCCCTTGCTTCCAGGACACTCTGCTCTCTAGACTTTACTGTTGCTTTAGCAGTGAACTTTTATCCCAATCTTAAGCAAAACCAAGATTTCTGCTGTCCTGCAAATGTGATTGGTAGGCAGGGAATACGCTGCTGTTAGCTTGAATGCAGAAAAGTAAGTGTATGGCAAGGTATAAAACAATAAATGGTAGGCTATACATAACCTGAATAACAATTAGCTAGCTTTAACACACCACTTTCCATCGGTACACCATGTGACACTTTACAAAAATGTTCATGTTTGCATTCACTTTATAGATAGAGAAAAAATGACAAAAGATTTCCCAAGATCACAACATGGTTTAAGAAAGAGCCAGAAGAGTAGTTAAACCTATGTCCTGGAGACAACTTCTGCAATTTCAGGACAAGTCAACTCTGCTGAGATGTTAAGAGTTATTTTATTTGTTCTTCAGGTTAATTGAACAGTTTGGGTTTGGTGGATTTGGAGTTTATTTGTTAGTTGTTTGTTCTAAATTATGAAATTTTAATTGCTCTATACTCACTGTAAAAATAAAAATCAATCATCTTTTCCAAAACAAATTTATATTAGCATAATGAAATATTCTGAGGCTCAGTTTCTTGAGTTATCAGTTGCTTGGATACTGCAGTAGGTTGAGCACACTTAGAAAAACCTCGGCAGTTACAAAGTACAGTGTTACTTTTATATGGTGAAGTTGAATAATGTAGAAAACAAAAATGGATGCATTTTCATAAGTGTGATCATGCATCCATTGTCAAGAGCTGGACACCAAGCTGAATGAAATTACAGGGAAAGTTCTTTTGCCTTGCATAAAAAAAATATGGGGGAGATAATATTTTAACATTATCAATCTAGAGTTGAGTATTAAAGATTTCTATTTAACAAACTGTGTGTATTTAATAAGAGCTGTCATAAAGAGGTTGTCAAAAATCAAAAAGCTTTAAGAAACAGAAGTACAGTTGAAAATATTTTGTGTATTTTGGCATTCAAATGGCATGGCAATAAGTGAAATAGGGAATATATTGCAGTGAAAATTCACATTATCACTAACCAGAGCTTTTGACAGCAGGAATAGACTTACCAGAATAGCAAAATTGTTTTAAAAAGACAGCAACATTAAAAAGTGAATGCAAAAAAGAGGAGACATATTCAAACATAATACTGAGATGACAGCTTCAGAAGAGGAGAGTATGAGCTATTTTTCCTTATGATGTAAGGAGGGTGAATGAGATCTCAAGAGAAAATGAAGTGGTTCACATTCTGTCACACATAATGCATTTTTGGTGATGGTAGAGCATGCCTAAGGAGCTCGACAGAAGCAATACAGATTCAAGTCCAAAAAAGAGTAGGTTTGGCCCATATTTCAGAACTTATGACAGCAACTGCATTTGAAAAAAATATGAAGCAGAAGTGTCAAGTAAAACTCAAGATTTAGCCAAGAAATAAAGAAATCAATGATGCTACATACGTACAACTGAACATCATTGAGATTTAAGACCTGATTGGATTGTGACTTTTTGACTGGGGAGAAAATTCAGACCATGGAAATGCATTTGAAAACACCAAATCACAGTTGTGAGGCACTCAAAACAGAAATGTAACCTGAATACCTCATTTGGTCTCTTAAGTCAATAGGTAAGGAACATATTGCTTTATCAATGGAGACTCCTCATAAAGAGCAAAAAAAAATCTGTTTGCTTTCCCTTATCTCTTCAGATCAATAAATTTTAATCACAAAACTTTATTATTTTGGAAGAAAAAATTTTTAGTGATTTTTTTTTAAGTGGCAAAGAACCAAAAGCCTAAAAGCAATACGCTGCTATGACTTAACATTTACAACTGCATAAATAAAGCAAAATTAAGTTGTTTGCAAATAGGCTTATTTTAAGGCATTTAAAGAAACAGAAATAACAACATTTCCATTCCCTGTCCATTAAACTCCAAATTATATGCCTTCATGTGCAAAGTAGGCTAGAATTGCCCAGTTGACACTCTTTGTTCTTCTGAGTACTTTACCTGGGCTAAAGTTGTCATTTGTGTTCCACAGTATCTTTCATATCTTTTACCTTTATAGGTTTGTGACAAACAAAGCTAAATATTTTTTTAACTGCATTTAGTTGAAGCATCTTATGCAATCCATGAGTTCCTGTGCCTCAGAAAGACAGAGACTCCTAGGATTCCTTGATGCTCAAGAAAAATGCACTTTTTGAAAGGCTACTACACTATTCACCCTTAAAAGCCAAACAGCAAATCCAGGTGAGGCAGCAATATGACTTTGCTTCCCTCTTATTGCTTTCATGACTTGAAAGATGGACTAGCTAGTGCCACAGGGGAATTCACAAAATTGGGGCTGTAATTCTGATAAATTACAGATTAGGAGAAATCTGTCTACAGACCCTATAATCTCCCATTCTTTCTAAAATGCTTGACGGATTAATCCTACTACAGATCTCTTTCACAAAAACAGATTTGCAGTTCTTTCACCAATAATTTAGTGTTTTTCTTTATACTCTGTCTCCTTCTAGAAAAAATTATATCAGAGTAGTTTGCATTTTAGGTACAGGTACTTGTTTTAGGCCACAGACAATAACTAAAGCCAGATCTCCAGAGGAGAATCTAAGAACATGGGAAAAATCATTCTCTCAATTGCACTTCTATCCTCCAACAACTTCTAATCTCTGTTATATCACACTGTATTTGTCTGCTTTTCCAGCAGAAAAGCCATATCTTTGTCAGATTTTCCATAACTTTGATTATATATTCTATTAATTCCATCTTCCTTATTACTTTTCTACTGTCTTACAAGGTAGTAATACTACTACCTTGTTAGCAGGAACCATGGGTGGAAAGCAAGGGGGTGAGGGAGCCAGCACCGCACACAAGACCCAGTAACTTCAACTACGCATTCTTTAAGATAATAGCATAGTCATAGGCTTGAATTTGTCATTTCTAAGCAAAAATTTACAGAAAGTGGTTACTTGCCTTCTTCACCACACTCCTGCATTTTTTCCAGGCATTACCATTGTTTTTACTCAAGGGAGTTCCCAACTTTTCTAAGATGAAGCAGAGCTCATCTAGCACACATATGCAATATCTGAAGTTCAAAGGAGTACACCATGGCTCAAAAGGAAAACTGGTGTGTTTCTGTGCTGTATTGGTCTCTGATTCACATTTACCCATGCGTTTTTCTAAGATCCTGTGCAAAAAGTCTGCTCCCTGCAAAAACTATGTGTGCTATATTCTCTCTGGGTTGGTCCTGACTTTCACATGGCATCAACAGCAAAACAGGATTAACAGAGATGACAGACAGCAGTTTGTTAAACCTTTGACATTCACTGATAAATGTATATGCACATCGCAGTTTCCCACATGATAAAAGGTCAGTCTTAACTGCAACTAATTCACAGGGTTTGGAACTAATTGGAATTCTTTTGGTTTGCTAAAGAAAAATTAAAATGGAAGAGGCACTGAGATTAATATCACTTTCATACTTAGAGGAAATCCTTTTAGGTTAAGGGATTGGGGAAAAGTTTATGTCTGTTTACATGTGCCATGCCACTCCAACAGAAAAATTAACCTAATGTTTTTATATTCCTCATAGTTACCTTTGCTATATCCAAAAGAAAAATCAAACTCCTATGCTAATGTCTTTCAATATAGCAGTAGGGAAATATTTACACTCCTAAAAGAGTAAATCTAGATAAAACACAGGATTTCTTCCAGACTCAATATCTGTTTGGGTGTTGCCAACATTAAAAGCATAATCTAGAGTAGTCATGTAATAATCTGTGATTTGCAGTCATTGCTTAATAGTGGTTAAAACACTCTGGAGTTTTTCCATAACATTCCATGAGCTCTAAGGTAAGGAGTTTCACAAATTGCTTTAATTAAACACTTGGGGCCCGATTCTCTAAGGAATGCTCCACTATTGACTCCATATGAGGAATGTTTGCCTGGTTATTTACTTTCTTATGTCCTCAATAGGGCATCCACTTGTTTTCTTCGTACATGAAATTCCCAGCAGCTGAGGTCATAATCTCAAAAGCAAAAACATTTCCAGAATTTAATAATTTTCAATTAGAAACAGTCAAGTGGACAATTTGTTCTGAATTTTTGACTCCTAATTTTTGACTATGGGAGTTCTGCCACCTAAATGTGTAAAACATGTTTTCTCTTGAAAGTGGACACTGAAGATATTTTCTTCAACAATGACTTTTATTCAGCTAACAGACATTGCACGTAGACTTACACTTTTTAGCATTATTTTCTTTTAGACTGAGAAATTATTAAATTTCTTTTTATGAGCTTTGTAAGAACATTTTATTCTTCCTAGCTTATTTAATATGTCACAGCTCTCTCTGGTGTCCTTTTGGATTGCACTATTCAGACAAATGTTACAGGCAATGGAGGTGTAAGAGGCAGTACTATAAGAATATTTGTAGGTCCAGGTGAGGGATGTGGAGACAGAACAACAGAGCATACTAGATCAACATATTTTTTTCTATCCCTGGCATTATGGACAAGCTTGAACTAGCTTGTTTCTAACAGTTTGTCCAATAAGGCAAACCGAATGCTCATATTCTGTTCTTACGTCTATTTTGAAAGACCATAGGGTTTGTAGTGTAGGTAATCACAATGACACGATAGCAGAAAAGGAGCTAGGAAGACTGAAGTATTGTGTAGACTGTTCATAGACTTGACTAAAAAAGCATCCATCCAAAACAATGATCAAGTGGATTTTAAATGGAAAAAACAGAATATGTGAAGAAGAGCAGAATATGTGAAGAAAAATAGCTTTTGGAACTTTATCTGGATACTTTAAAAATTAAATGAATATAGACTAAATTATTACTGAAGAATAGCTGCTAATCAGACCTCTTCCATTTGATCATCTGTATTCTGCTCTGCTATCACAAACTATACTATTCTAATGCTAAGCCTCCCCATGTCTCCTCTATATTCCTGTAAATGTTGTACAGCGCTCAAACGGATGTCATAACCTACATATTTCCTCTTTGAACATTATTGAAGTGAGAAAAAAAACCTGTATATTGACTAAGCTTTGTAGATTATTCTGCATATCTTCTGGTACAGTTTTCAGCAGAGTAGATATGAAAAGGAACGTGAAGCCACTCTGGTGGAGGTTGAGCAGTAACTTTGTCTTTTATATGTAAAGACATAACCTAACAGGGAAGAATGACCATATTTGACACATTCTTCTGCGGCACAAATTGGTAGGAATATTTTCATGTCTGGTTTCTAGAATTAGACTGTCAGGCAGTTTTTATCTTCGTGTTGAAAATGAGAATTACACCTTTTGAACACCATAGCTTTAGCTCTATTTTGACAGTAGAAGCACAATTTTATAAGGAAATTTATGTATCCTGGAGGGCATACAGCATACATCATGCTGTATACATTATGCCTTCTGTTTCTCATAGCACACCTTCACTAAACTGACATAATTTAATTAAGTATTTCATGCTCATTATACAGTTTATTCAATCTCTTATTTAAATTTTCATCTAGTGCAGCCTTGTTCAAACTATATTTGTAAAGAAAATAGCCAATTTTAAAATGTGTAAAGGACACACCTTCTTTCACTAAACAGTCTAAACTTTCATTTTATGTAGAGATACAATCCTACTAGGTAAAGGGGAGGGTCAACAAACACCCATAGAAATAGTAATTCTCAGTAGCTGGAAGAAGAATCAGATGCTCAGAGAGGATTACTCCAGCAGCTAAAACAAAAATTTAATGTGTCCTCTAAATGTTGTCTTAGTCTTTATGAAAAAAAAACCAAAAATGTTTTAAAATTTTTAGTTTTAAAAATATAGGGGTTTAAACTTCTTGTCTCAAACATAATTAAATGGCTCCAAAAAATGTTTAAAAGATTACAACCTCTAGAAAATACTGGTTTATTAAAATAATAGAAAATAAATTTCCTTAAATATCAGTTGTCCTGAAGTATGATATTCCAAAACAGTGATGGTAAAAGTACCAGTTACTGTAGGTGCTTCTACACTGTTTTGTTCAGACATGGAGGACTGTACCAATGAAGGTGCCCAAGACTGGAATGCTTCATTTGTGATCAAGCTAGCAGAGTCTCTGGAAACCTCTAGATAGCCCATGGCACACATCTACACTGATACATTTGAGATTTGTGTAATCCCACTAGATTACAATTAAAATATCTGAAACCTTATTTACATTTTTGCCACAGCTGTCTGTGGCTAGACAAATGCTTTCCGTCTGCAGAAACAGTTCAGGGAGGTGGAGTGTGGACATGAAGGGCACTAAAAACATCTGCTTTGGACTTTGTTGTGTCATGTGATAAGAGCCATCTGACAAAGAGTCCAGGGAGACAAAGGCCCATCAGAGGAGCCATCAGCCCATTACCAGCCCATCCCCACCAGCCCCAGCAGAGCAGAGGGGCACAATGGCACAATGGAATGCAGACTAAGGACTCCCAAGGAGCAGACAATTTTTCTGGGCCCTCTCCAGGGCTGCCAAGGGACAGACATGGGCCCATTGTCCTGGGACATGCCATGGGATTCAGGGGAAGAGTGTTCTGGGACTGCACAAGAATTTTGCAGGATGTTCAGGGAAACAAGATGGAGAAAAGGGAAGGTGTTTAGATGGTTTAGGGAGGAACAAGTGTGGGAAAAGAAAGGTAAGAGGATAAAAAAGGGCTGGTCATGTGTGAAGAGATCAGTGCAGTCTCTTCTGTCCTATTACATTCTTTTCTGTCTTTCCTGTGTGGGAAAGTTGATGTTCTGTCTCCATTGGAAACTGGGAAATCTTGGCTAGCTCTGTGTGTCCAAAATCTATATCCAAAGCTATTATAAGGAATAAGTATTCTGAAAGTCTATGGAGAAATGTAGTCTTCTTTCCTCAAAAGGGGTTTGGCCAAAGTTGACAAATAAATCTCTGAACTACTTTAAATGATGGAATTTAAACAAATACTGTGTAATTGTGTACAGAACATTATTTAGACTTTTTTTTTTTTTTTGGAAAGCTAGCATTTCTCTGTAATTAAAATCTGAATCATAACTTATGTACAGCTCCATTGAAGTTGCACAAGGACCCTAAATATTAATCTTAAAATTCCTGACTTTGCAACATTGACATTTCTACTGCAATATTTTTCAAACACTCAGATTAATTCCTGCCCTTTACCATCCCCTCTTATTATTTAATTCTATTGTCCCCCACATGGATTCTACATCAGGACTTTTTACTCTACCTTACATGCTTTTTTCCCCTCTAGGGGCCAAGTACACAAAGGATGTAATGATTAAGGCAACTGGAAAAGATGTAATGAAGCAGTTCATTTGTCATTGTTCAAGCACTGTTTGTATACTCAAAGTAAGGCTTTGAGCAGACATTTTTTCTTGAAAGAATGCATCAAAACTGATCAAATATAAACCCACATTAAGAATAAAATATTATACCCAAGATTTCATCTAATCATATTGCCCTACTTTCACTCTTTCTCCCTCAAGAATTCAGGTTTTGACCTAGTATCAGAAAACAAATCCTTCCATGTCAACTAATTCTTATGTGCCTATGAAACACAGAGCAATAGTGGGTATTTGTTTTTTGCAACCATAGTGATGAAATGTGTTTATTGGCTAAGGTCGTAAGAATTTGAAACAACTATTTGCCTTCACTTAATTTCCGAAAATGTGAATGGTCCTCCAACACCAAATAACAGGGATTTGGGGAATAGCAGCACAAAACAAGTTTTGCAATTTTTTTGTCAGATACCAGTCTACCAATCTGACTTTTTGCTTATTTGAAAAAAAACCAAACAGAAAGACAACATAAAAACATAAAAATTACTATTTTACATGGTTCTTTATTTAATGCTGCATTACTGATGAGTTTTTATTGAAATGTCTCCAATTCTTATTCTTGAGGAAATGTTATTTCTCCTAGGAGCTAAGTTTCTACATCTATAGTTTTCAGATCAGCCTTATAAGAAGTTAACAGAAATTACCAGATATACCAGATAAAGTTTTCTTGCTCTTAATGTTGTGAGCAATCAAATTTTAAAACACAAATACTTCAGAGAATTCAGGAATTAGTGTATTTGTTCCTATTTCACAATACAAAACTCATGATCCATCAAAGTCAGTCAGACATCAAAGACTCCATTAGACATTTGGTCGGTCACATAATGAATAGCAGATGCCGTAGATAAAATCAACATAGAAAAAGTGGTATCAGTCAAGAAAGACTGTCAAAGACTCTCAGCATCTTTGCACAGAACTATATAGAAGAATATGTAAGTATCATGAATTTTAGGGAGGGTAAAAAAAGTAATATGCAAGCAATCTGTACTGAAAGAAAACCAAACCCAGAACTATCAATGCCTGGCGGCAAAGTTACTAAAATACAGACTTCATTCACTGGCAAAAATGTTTTCCCTTTAGTGCAAATGAAAAACAAACAAATATCATCTTCCTCCACTAGTGTAATTTAAAATATTTGGGGGTAGAGAAACTGCAACTGTTATCAACTACAACCTTCATTTGATTTTAGCATCAATTCCTTAAATTTAATAATTTACATTTTGGTGATCTGTGTGTTTTTCCTTCCTCAAAAATGCTAAGTATTACCTCATCTTGCAAGTTCTGGAAACATTTTCTGTAGTACATTGGATAATCTAGCTTTCAAGTCAATATGCCACAAAGCAAAACTCTAAATGGATACATTTATATTCTAGTTTATTCCTCCCGTACTTTTTATGCAAAATGTCTTACAAACATGAAAGCGTATGTGTGAAACAACGCAGTATGGTGTTTAATTCAGAAGGAATTAAAAATACATTTAATGTAGTCTTCTCATTGGATTAAATCCCATTGACAGAAAGAATGGAGTAGCTCTTGACTCAGAAAAATGTAACTGAAAATAGAACATACTTCTTGCATTATTAAAAGAATTATCCATTCCAAAAGAACAAATGAAAAAACAATCCCTCTGTTTGCTCAACTGCTACACAGAATCCAGAAAAATTCTTATACCACTTTTTGACTGAATTGGTAGATAAAAATGATTCAATGTGTTTCTTATCCTTGATTTGGCATGGTTTTAGTGCCAGAGTTAGAGGCAAAGATCCAGGGAAGGAACTCCAGGTGACAGGAATTTTAAAGGCAAAGTCGAAATATAAGGGACTACATGAATCTATGAATTCCAGAAACTGTTTCTTCAGAGGTCAAAACCAAAACCTGAATGAATTATACTGTCTGGATGATATTTTTTCACATTTTAAAGCAATGTCAAAGCTTAAACAAGGAAAGAGCTGGAAGTATGATCAACTAATTTTTCAATTCAACACATGACAAGTGATAAGCTATGAAACATGCAAAGTGTATGACATACAAAACCTTTCTAGGACATCTAGAAACAATGTATGGAAGTGTAAAAGTAACAATAACGACTGTCAATTGAGAAAAAAAGCCTCCTTTTTACAAGCACAAGATCCTATTCCCAATTACTTTAAACATTCTGCCTCGTATTCTAGTTCCACACTTTTTTGTGGACAAGAGTCTTCTTTTTGTTGAGAAACTAAAGGAGTGCATCTGTGCAAATATTCTCCTCTACCTTCTTTTTCAATGAGAAGGCCAAGCATAATCGTACCTAGACTATTTGCTAATGGCTTGTCCCTGTCAGTATGAATTCCCAGTAGAATTTCTAGATAAAATAATGCTCTTTTGGCTGTCTGGAATAATGACAGCCAAATATTTTAAATATTTTAAATAGACAAGTGTCTTCTGGTTCAATAAGCTAAACTGGCATCAAAGAAGGCAAATGACATCAGACAAGATAGCAAATATTACTTTTAAATGCTATAATAATGTCCTTTTGTCTAACTTCAGGCTTGAATACAAAAACAGTGTCACAAATTGCTCATCACTAAAATCAAAGAAAACCAAATTTTCAGAAAAAATGAAAAAACTGACCTTGATAGTGAGTGATAGCTTCAAATGAAACTGTCCTAATCAGTTACCTTCTTCAAGAGTGTCCCTTCAGGACATCACTAAAATATACATACATGATCTGAGCTAATACTTTATCCTTCACATTTTTAAACAGTTTTCATTTGCTATATAACTCTGAGGCAGTCACAGAAGAGGCCTGTGATTCAGCAACTGAATTGGACTTGACTATCAGCTTTCTGTTCGACATTTGATTTTTCTAGTACTCAAATAAATGTGTGACTTGTTAGATTTGGCTGTAAAACATGAATACATGCTCATGACATTTAAACCCAATGTGTCACAAATTTTCAAAAAGACTTCTGAAAAGGCAGTAGCAACAAAAGCTTTTATATATTTTCAAGCAATTTCTTTAATTTTGCTAGTTTTGTTTTACTGAAGCGAAGCTTTAACTGTTTTGTACTCTATGCATCGTCATTTTTTGCAAAGAACAAAATGGGTAGCATGGAATTGTGTAACATGCTGATTTGTTTAATTTATCCCCTGAAAACAACAGCTTTCATCCCTAAGTATTTTTCCTCATGTTGATTTTTGTTTTGTTTACTTTAATAAGTATTTTGAGAAAGGACATTTGTCTTTTTTGTTTTTCATTATGGAGCTTTAAAGATGTTTCATTATTTTATTACAAATCTATCTAAACAGCTATAAGAAAAATGATAAAATCTCTCCTTAAAAAATTAAATGGTATTTTGAACCCTCATAGTTATTATTATATTGCTAAACTATGATTTTAAAAAAATCATCAGTTATAAAAAGCATATCAAAAGATGTTTTTAAGATGAATTCATAATTTTGAAAGTCTAAACTCTGGTTTAACATTCTCAAAGATGGCAATTATAAGACAAGGGTGTGCTATAATAATTAACCAATTACAAATTCAAAAGCTGTATACTTTTTGTGACTGTTTATTGCCATAAAATTACATTTCAACTTCTGGTATTTCTTAGCTAGAATGTTAAAGACCTGAGAATTTTGTTCTTGGAAATTCCAATGCTATAAGGAGAAATGTCCCTTACCATGGCCTTCATTCATTTTGTCTTCTAAAAGTTACTGTAGATTTACCTTGACATATAATTATGACTGCTCTGTATCAGAAAGCATAAACTTCAGTGAAGGCTTTGATTTGGTTAATTTTTAACTATTATACTCCCTTTATGCATTTAAAGCACTTTTTTGTTATACTTAGATTAATTAATGCAATTCCCTGCATGTGATACATACCTTGATTTTTTTTTACCAGTTTTCAAAGAAACTAAATTGCGCAAATAACAGCTTAGGCAACTCCAAGCTGATTAGTAGCTGCATTTAAAACAGCTGTTCCGAAATGGCCCTATAAATCTATGGAGTGTTTTAGTAAGTCTAATCTACCAACATGTCAGAGATATACAAGAACTTGTATTTAACTTGTCTTCAGCTTATGGCTCTCAAACTTCAAAGTGATTTTCTTCTGGCTAATAAGTGACTGGAATATGCATGTAATCCCTCCAAGAGTTTACCTAATTGGGACAGTCTTCGTGACATTTAGTTGACCCTATACTGTAAGGCAAATTAAGCATCAAGTTTTTCTGACATTTCCTGAGTTTATAGGGCCACTGTGTTAAATAAATAACACATTTATTTGGTGAATTTGGAAATTTTGGTGAATTATACCAAAATCAACAGCCTATATTTGTATAAGGCTCCCAGCATCCGTTAAATGGTATTTTAAATAATGAATAGCTTATGTTTCAGGAAGAAAGTAAGCTTTTAATAGACAATTCTTATGAAGCATTTTTTGATCAAGTGCCAATAAAGCAATACATTAGGTACAAATAATTTAACACAGAGTAAACTCAAGTCACCTGAATATCTAGTGAGTGGCACTCACTAGATATATCTCTGATATATATCAGAGGCATCTAGGCAAAATATTTACAATACTATTACAATTTCCCAGATCTGACAGGGCAGGTTAGTGAGATACACACCATGGTAGGGCCTGCTGTAATCATAATAGCAGAAACCAACCACAGATATTTGTCTTAGGGTCTTTTATAAATTATCTGTGTGAATCCACCTCCTAGTGAAAACACTAAGATCCTAATATACTGTACTTCGTGCAAAGAACTGACACTGTGAGAATTGTTGACACTACAGAAATTCTTTTTAATTCAGAAACCACAGCTAAACAATTTTTTTTAAACATTGTATTTGTTAAAGAAGCTTTTAATTTTTTCATCCCTCTTTAGAAAAGAATGAATGACAAACCCTATCAGCCCAACCATGCTCCTATGGAGCCTTCATCTATACAGCATTAGATTAACAGGAAATGCACACTTTCAAAGATGGAGGATATTTTCTCCCAAAGATATAGAAGTTGTCTCCACTGAGCACAGAGCATTTTGACCCTAATGATTATTGTGT
This sequence comes from Zonotrichia leucophrys gambelii, assembly GCF_028769735.1. Classification (NCBI taxonomy): domain Eukaryota; kingdom Metazoa; phylum Chordata; class Aves; order Passeriformes; family Passerellidae; genus Zonotrichia; species Zonotrichia leucophrys. The sequence goes on along the minus strand of NC_088173.1, from coordinate 16,471,074 downwards.
ATCTGTTAAATAGGTGTCTATTATTACAAAGATGCAATCTAGTGTTACCTGAGATGCCTTTTATGGTAGTTGAACATGAAAACATAGGTAATTGAATTTACATGGAAGACACAAGGTACAGGGTTTAATGGAAGTGTATGGAGGTTAAATTCTGAACACTGAACAGGAATTTGAGCTCCTTGTGTAATGCATAATATGAATTAAGAACACAGGAAAAAATCGTGGCAAGATGATAAATATTTGGGAATAAAAGGTAGCAAAGAGTAAGGCTTAGTTTACCTAGCCTGATTGGTAATAACTACTTCTCATCCAATGAGGTTTTTGCCAAAACCTCCTGAATCTTCTTTTCTAATGCTGGCCATCTGCTTAGGAAGGTCTTTTTTTACCAAGTAGGAAGTATGAAGGACTCCCCAAACTATAAAACTAGAAAACTCATCTGGATAGGAACAACAGGTTCAAGCCTCCATTCTATATAATGCCATGAATAATGCAGCTTAAGTATTAGGACAATTTTCTCTGAGAGACCACTAAAAAATTATCCAAAGCCAGACACAGAACTATTAGTAGAAGTTAAATTTCTCTTCAAAGTGCATAGTTCCCAAACCTTATTGTTTAATCGGGCAGCACTGCTTACCAACAATGATTTATATCAAAATTTAACATGGTTAGTATACCAGACAAATATATTTTTGTTACCCTGCCAAAAAACCCCAAATGATTACAATAAAAAAGTATTACAGATGTCAAATAAATGTAATATGTTTTCAAAAGACTTCATGTGAATCATATTCTAAATGCACAAATCTCAATGTTGCTGAAGGAATTAGAGAAAGCAGACAAAGCAGTAGAAAACAGTATTTTATTCTCAAATAGCTGAATGTGGCTGAGAGGATTATCTGATTTGAACATGTCTTCGGGCATTTGGATTTTATACAGATGGCTTGCACAAACAAATTGTATGAATCTTTCAATATCCCATTACAGGTCACAAAATGTCTCGACCTTAACTGATTCCTTTACTAGCTAAAGCTTAGACTTTTAGAAACTGTACATGTTCCATGTGTGTAAAACATTAGTAGGTTACACAGCTTGATGTAAAGTGACGTCTCTCAAGTAACTAAAAAAAATTGTAATTACAATAATAATACAATGTATTTATTATATTTTACCAAATGAGGTTATAAAAATAAAAACAGGTGGTGTCTTTTTATATTAAATGATACACCTAAAGGAAAATCTGCATCTTTCTCTTCTAAAATACTCTGCAAATGAAAATAAAAAGTTTTCCTTCCAATAAATGTCACATATTTGTCTGGCATGAGTCTGTATCTCTTCTCAAATAGTGCCTAGACCTTTGTATATAGAAAAAAGATATACAGGCAGAACTAAACAGGAGAGCTAGTACAGAACTTTGGAACCTCCTATCTTTACCTTGTACTTTTGGGTTAAAATTTTCAACTAGTGTATTGGATTACATTTGAAAGAATACTTCTAACTGCTGGAACATTAGTGGAAACTTCACTTGTTAGTAAGCAACTTGATTTATATTTGGAGATCTGTAATACTCATTAGTGCTCTAAAAATTATTACCAATCATACATTAAACCCTTAGGGTGTTGGTATCTGAAGTCTTTCTTCAAAACTAGTGTTTCATTTCTCACAAGACAAACATTATTATGTTAATGTACTAAGTCAACGTGCTTGTGTCTCCCCCTAGTGCCTTGATCTGTCTTGTGTGTCTTTAACCGGATTTTAGAGGTTCCAGTCAGCGCAGAAACCGAAGTTTGGTAAGGAAAACCAAAGAATTCAAGGAAGGAGAACTAGGTTTAAATTGAGCTATTTTCTATATGCCTTATAAATGCTATAAATAGGGAGCAGTTTTAGGATTGGGTTGTAGGGTTTTTGCTTGTTTATTCATTTGTTTGGCGTTTTTTGTTATTGTTTTTGTTGGTTTGTTTTTGTTTTTTTTTTTTTTTTATGGGGTGGGGGGTTGGATAAAGTAAGAGAGGAACAAAGGAAGTATAAACTTAATTCTCAAATGGGCTGTTTTGTCTTGACTATTCTTTTGATCTCTCCTGGATTTATCTTAGTTTTACTAACATTTTATTCAATAGGAAAAAATCCTATTAAGCTCTTTTAAATAAATCTTTTCAGTGTGCAAAACCACATCACCATAAAAGCTAGAGGTGACTTGAGAAATTTATGTTTGGACTTAACTGAATCACAAAAACTTGATTTTGGTAGACTTTCCAAGTGGCCTCCTGCAAAGTGACACATGCAAGGATGTGAGAAATTTACACAGATACATATTTTCCCCTATTTCCTTTTATTACTATCTATGAGATGAAAATAAGGAACCATGTTTGCAATACATCTTATCAGTCATATTGAATGTCTGCTGGTATCATATATTACAAGTTCTAGTTATTGCTGTTTAATGCTAAGATGATGATACACAGACAAATAAATTTCTTTGAATTAGACTTTAAAAAATTCTTTCAATATTTACCTTAATCAGTAAATTACATTTGCAAATGTAACTGAATGCAGGTTCACAACTATTTTGTGCTCACAAATTGAAACAGAATGGGCTCATGATTCATAGACCCAGCACAGAATCACTACCATCCTTTGTATTGAAAACACTACAATGCAACTCACAGTTAGAAGTTATCTTGTCTCTGTCAGAGTAAATCAAAATAGTTATTACTTCTGAATATACTAATGTGCATTTTCTTACACTGTTTATCTTACCTAAGAAAAGACACCTCTTTTGTACCAGTTTTGAATTCTACAGGACATTCTCTCTTAGTTTACATGCACAGAAAACCATGCTGTTTAGCAGAATTATTCAATGTATTTTATATAATAGAGAAACTAAATTAAAAACTAGTTTCTATGAGTCAGATATGAAGCAATATTTTTAACCATATTTTCCTAGATATTTAAATCTGAAAAAGGCAGAATGTTCTTCTGCCAGTTAATACTTATCCCATTATTCCCTTGTTAGTCTGAATAATTGTATACTCTAAACTCATCCTATTTAATTTATGTCTCATGAATTAAAATTACCAGACAGTATATTAAAACCTTAGCTTTAAGTCTGCAATGTAAATAAAGGGACTATCTAGGAATTCAAAATCCCATCAAGCTTCCCATTTAGTAACATTGGTGAATCTATTTTAATTGGAAAATATTTCTGCTGTAGTCTTCTGAAAACTTATTCTTTCATCAGTGTCCTGTCTTTTGAATTAATTTTGGTCAATCACAATAATTTACTTTTTAAAGTTCACTTTCAATGAGGCTCTTAGGCAGAAAGCAATTAAATGAATATGCACAGAATAAATGGTGAGAATACACAAGCATTATTAATTAAAGAAACCAAGCCACATCCAATAGTGTGTAAATAATATTTAATGTTTATAAAGCTTCATGATTTTTGACCAAATGGAACAAAACAATAGAAAAATATCCTAAGCTGCATTTCAATACAGTATGGTAAATAAGAGTTTAAATTTCTATACATATTTCTATATATTTCATTATACATACATACATAGAGTTACTATATTAATTTTGAAAAACAGCTTCCCTATTTTTTAAATAAAGGCACACTTTAAATGGAAACACAGATATAAGTGAATACAAGTAACAAAAATAACTTTATTGGCTCTTTTTTAAGACTCTGTTTGCTAGGAAGTGGCCAAGAAAACCTGAAGATTTATTACTCTATTGTCTAAATGAAGGTGCTTGAGCACAAAAAATAATCTCTGTGCCATTCAGTCTCCATTTTCAGGACCTATGTTTTCATGCCCAGAATGCCAAAAATATGAGAACTTAGTCCAGAATTTGTTATGTTAAATAAGTGAACATACAAAGCTATAGCAGCTAAAATCTATCACGATATATCACATCTATCACAATAAGAAAGCAACAATTCTACAAAAATTCTTTTTTTATGATGTTTCAAAATAGCATCCTTTGCTGAGAAAGTGTATGCAATAGCAAAATATTTTTATCATACTTTTTAAAATGGAAATATAAATGTTTTGAACTATTACTTTCTCTACAGTCATTCTTTCACCCTTCTCTCCCCTTTTAGATTAAGTTTTTCTATCACTAATTTGAATCAGTCTTAAAAACTATCCATAGGTATCCTCTGATTGAAAATTTTGCCTCAGATCACATAACCATTCAGTGTGTGTATACAAATGTGTCTCAGGCATGAAAGCTAAGGAGTAGGCTGTTACATTATTCATTTCATTTCTCAACCACAAAGATGATGCTTTGAAGAAAACTCTGTGGATGCTGAGAGTGTGAAAACTACTCTGCACAGTTACCATGCCCATGTCCTCATGAGTACAATAAAACACTATTAGGCAATTTAAAGTGGACTGTTTATGTGCTTTTTATAATGTAAAATCTATTTTTTTCCACAATATAAAAAGTTTTCTTAGAAGAAAAGCTCAAGAAGCAAGGGTGTTTTTACATCAAAATCTTTCCATCAGGAGTATGCATACTGTCAAAGAGAAATAGTGAGATGCAAGCCTCCATGCCGGGAGCCTTGTCTGCCTATGGGCTCTCTGAAGAGCTGGAACAGAAACTATTGTCTCTTCTGAGAGCTTCTCTCTACCAGAAGAATGCAAAGAAAAATCAGAATTAGTATCCCTTCTGTGGAAGCAGCTGCTCAGATGTCCAGTTATGCTTTCATGAGCTACAAAAATCAAATGTACAAGAATATTGGCAGCCAGATACTTCTATTTAAAATGTGCCTCCCTTTGCTCAGTTTAATTCTGTTCTCTTCTTCCATCTGAGCTTCAAACAAAGGCTTGGGAAACAAGAGCAAAAGCCAAAACCAAACTGAATCCAAAGAGATAATAATCTTTCTTTCTTCCTTCATGTTAACCCTGATGGATGTGACAAAGTTCCTTTTTTGGACCTTGCAAAGTCAATAAAAGATTCTATTGACTAGAACTAATCAATCTTTACTTAAAATTGGCAGTTCATTAGATCGTGAGTTTTTCTTCTAATTCAGACTGGTTTTGCATTTTATTACAAAGAAAACAGAAGATGTAAGTCCATTTGTTCTTAATCACTGAAAGAAGGGACTGATTGTCACTCTGTGTCAATATTTATTTGGGTGATTAAAACCCCCAGCATTGTGACACTTGCTGCTCAGTTTACCAGCTCCCACACTTTTAATGGGCAATCAGCTCTCAGTTAGTATTTTCTTGGCATTTAAAAAAAATTTATCTGGAGGCATCTGCATATTTGCTTGTGCACATACTGCATAGAAAGTGATCTTGTCCTCACTAACTCTGATATTGATTTGGGGTAATAGTAGTCATATAAATCAGAGTTTGCTGTTAAAGGAAAAGAATTGCATTTTGCTCCCATGGAAACCAATCAGCTTGCTTTCTGTTGCAAGGTAATACATGTAGGTCTGGATCTGAATGAAAAAAGATAAACAAACCTGTTTACATCTATGCTTGGAGTTCTAAAGCATGAACATTACTTCCTATAGGAACAATTATATTTGTCTAGAAGAGAAAATCTTACTATTGACCTTCTATTTTATATTGCAATGTGTTTAGAAAGGCCCATCTGTGCCTATAAAATCAGGTAACTCACACAGACCTCAGCTGCAGTTGCAGCATATTTATTAGTACAATGGAAAGTTTTGTACCTGTGCCAATGTATATTTTGTTAAATCTTTATAGGCCACCTTTAGCTTAAGCTTTTAATAAAGTCCAGAAGCTAAAATCAACTGTTTTCTTTTAATGTGTTTATTTTTGGATGTCAATCATAGTTTTCACAACCAATACAATGTGACAGGCACTAGGGCAGGTATGTTTCTGAAGGCATTCATATTGGCTTAATGATTTTCAGCATGCAAATAAGAGGACTATCTACTTTCACTTCATTTGGAAATATGGCCTTTGAATACAGAGAGTAATCTGGGATATTTTTAAACCTGCTCCTCCACTTGGCTTGGCAGCAAAAAGCAGTCAAAAAAATGAAGGTTGTCTTTTACAGAATGTAGTCAATTACTACTTTAGTTCTGGAACCTTTTTATATACCCTTGTATTATTGGAGAAATAATACATTGCTATGACTTTTTATTGACTGTGCTTATGGAGATAAGAATTTTAAGATAAAGAGATATGGAAATAGGAGAATGCTTAAGGAGATGTAAGTGTAAGGTTCTCACATTCAATTTAATTACATACAAAGTAATGTTCTGATCAGAACCAGAATTGACATGACATGGTTGATCATAAGATACCATAATCAATACATTCAGCTCATAGGCATGAAAAAGTAATGTCAAGAGAAAAGTTTTTCATGTTTGAGCTGCATTCCTTGTTTTCCAAAGAATACCTTGATTGGAATATTGAATTACTGTAATAACAGTTCAAAGACAGGAACAACAGTCCAAAGACTGCTGCTATTTGTAAGGAACCATACTTTACAGACAATTATTTAGCCTTCAAAAGCAGAGTATTACTTTTCATGAATAAGCTGATTAGTAATATGCCCACCAGACTGCATATTGATAATTTTTTCCTCTCCCTCCCCACAGACATGCTTGAGGGTGAGGTTTTGATACTTTTTAGCCAAAGTACATGGCCGTCTAAATAACAGCAAGTAATCTGCCCCATACAGACCAGTGAAGTAGTCCCATAGTCCCACACAACAGGAAGGGGAAACACAAGAGAATTTATGAGTCATGATTCATTTCCTGGTGTACTCACAGACTCTATAGATCTCATTTTCCCCTTGATCAGGGTGGATCAGAGAAATACAATTTAGACACAAATATTAGATCTTTGAATGTGATTAAACAAGTACAGTGGAAGTCAGCACTTAAATGAAACAATTCCAGCCTTCTGCATAACTGAAACAAGTACAGTCTTCTGCATTCAAGTTTGAAGTCCATTCTTTGAACTCAACAGAAGAAAATCCTGCAAATATTTGCTTTAGATTTTTTTTAAGTAATCAAATTAAAAGAGAACTAGCATGTAGGTTTCTTTACTGTTATTAAGTGAAACTCAAAATAGTTTGGTTTGTAACAGAATAGCGCATAAGATATCATAATCACAGAAGAATGTATTTAAAATTGAGCATTATTTCGATATAATAAAAATTAACTCATTGGTGTTTTTTATGTCATTTTTGAACCCTCATGTAGAAAGGATCCCAGAAGAAAGCTGTACACTATCATAGTACAATAATATACATGAGAAGGCAAGAACAGGACAGACAAGAAAACTTGTCAGGTAAGGAAAGGCATAAAATCATGTTGGATATGGTGCATTTTTAACTCTACAACTTCCAGGAAACTGCAGTGGGATTCCAGACTGGAGAGGCCAGACTGCCCATCTTTCCAAAGGACACAGGGTATCCTATTTCTGTGCTGAGTGAGATTCAAAAAAACTCTCACAGTTAAATGCAAGCCATCATATTCTAATGCAGGATCAGGCAAAAAATGAGAGAAGACATGTAGTATATTCTCACATGGGATTATTGTTAGGTACATAAAGGAGCATGGACACTTCATCTTTGGAATACCTCCATGTGTGTTGCATCCATTCTGCTATGTCAGCTGATGCTGTAATTCCTAGCCAAATACTGTCACATGAAGTAGATGACAAACTGAGACAGCTTGGATTGAAAATACTTCTCATCATACAAAGGTGACATGCAATCTTGTGGCAGATGTTTCCATATCTCATATCTATAGATGTCTAATTTTGAGGATCAACTGGCTTTAAAAGCCAGGTTACTTTTTGACTAGTACCTTGACTTAATAAGAACTGCTGCTGAGTGAAATCCAGTTCTTTGTAAACTAGCACTAGCAGCTCCCTTTCAGTACTTGATATCTGTACAATGCTCATAGTATTCATACTCCAAAAAGGGAAGCCTCAAAAGGAAAAAAAAAAAAAAAAAAAAAAAAGCTGACTGATAGATTAATGATTTTTTCCCCCTGGAAACAGAATTCCACATTTTCAAATATATTTTGAATTATTACTGTATTTTTTCATATTCATATACACCTCTATAGAGAAAAAAGAAACGTCAATGAAAAGGAGCTAGACATACTGAATGAATATGCCACAAAAAAAGAAGGTATATATCAGATTTATATATAGACACATGTGATCCAAATCAGTCCACAAAAACTATTTTCAAAGATATTAGTCTTAGACCTCATATAATTAGTCAGTTAAAATGGTACTTTAGAAATAATAATTTAACAAAAAAAATGGAGATTTACAAAATTTGTAGGAAGCATTTGATTGAGAGACAGAAAAAGTAACTTAAAAAAAAAAGTTGAATGTCTAAAGAAGAAATTATTCTCATATGACAAAATAATAGGTTCTGCTTTCAGTTACAATCACTAGAGGAATAGCGAATTTCCTGAGCTATGAATGATAAGGCAGTGGATCACAGTCAGGATCAAACTTGTTATGCTCAGTAACAAGCCAGGTTACTGCCTTTTATATGGTTTTGGAGAAAAGATTTACATGTTCTCATTATCTCTCAACACTCATGAGAAAGCAGAGAGCAAGCAGAATTTCCCCGCAGTTTACATGAGGAAAAGGTTTCTGTTTATCATCACGATCTCTTGAATCTTTTTAATCCTCTGTTAAAAGGAGCAAGACAGCTGCATTTGAAGCCCTTCTTCCAGCTGTGTATTACTCAGCTGTTGGTTTTTCATGGAATTTGGGAATTGGTGTAATTAGACTGAAGGGAGTTGGGTCATGCTTATCAATTAACTCTGCTAATAGAGATGTTGTGTCTAAATGCTCTTTTTGGGCATCTGTGTAAACGTTTTCTCTTGGTAATTCTCTGCTTTCCACTTCTTACAAGAATGGATTGGCAGCTCCTTCCACTATCTACAGTCCATGCTTATCAACCTTTAAGTTAGATATATGAGAATACAATTTCTTTATTAATAAACAGAGTAAATAATAATATGACAAGAGATGGGTAAGGTGATCTCGGAAAGCAGGTTACGAATTTACATTAGTGCAGACTGGACATCAGCATTTGAGACATTAGGAAGTCTATAATATTAGTTACTTTTACAATTGGAACTTGATTTACTTGCCAATGAAGTATAATTCCTCCATTGTATTACAGTTTTTAACACTGATCATTTATATTGCAATTTGATTTGGAAGGTTTGATCATGGAAGGAGCTAAGCCTTGATTTAGTAGAGTTAACAGAACTCAGTATTTTACACAATCTGGCCAGGGAAAGTGAACTTTATAGTTGTTGTTTATGAGGGCAGCACAAGAATGGCCAGAAGCTGTTAAAAGAATGAAGCATATTTGAAAATAAACAGGCTACTTTGCAAATAATTATAAGTAAACAGTTCTATTAGAAACAGCAACATGGAGTAATGTGCCATAAGACTAATGTGGAAACATTCTTTTCCTAATCTGCTAGATAAATAAGATATTTCACTTCTCTTTTTCTTCTATCTGGTATTATCTTCTTTAGAGCTCTGTCTCTCAGTATATTTTGTAGAGTGCTTAATAGGACAGCTCCTTAATCCTAATCATAACCACCAGTTCTGAATTCTGTCTTTCTCAAGAAAAAGATTTAAGCACACAGAAATAATCAAAATTAAGTCACAATAAAAACCTGTTGCTGCCAAAGACCAAAGTGCCTGATTCCCTGAGTACTGCAGTGCTTGAGCTGTGCTCACAGCATTTATATGGCAGGCTCTTGCTCAAATCCAGAGCTGATGTGCTGGAGATTAACTCCTAATTCCCATGTAAACCTGGTATCATTCAGAAAACAAGCACTGTACAAATCCAGAATCCAGATCTAGCTGGCCTTTTAAGATCACACCTAGCACACACTGACAGAAGTAACCTACTGCTGAGCTCATTTGTCATTCCTTTATGTCTGTGGAGAGAAACAAGGAACATGATCACAAGGAACATTATCAAGGAAATCACAGCCTGCAACTTCAATTGTCCAGCTCCTGATGCTCAGATTGCTGCCTCCCACATGATCCCTACTTCGGACTTTCACCTGTCCCTGTAACACCACCAAGCTATTCTTCACAAGGCATATCTGCACTCAGGTTTTAGTTTAGACCTATAGTACACTGTTCATGTAAACCTCCTCATCAGCCCTACTTATTGAATAAGACAACAGAATTTCCTTCTTTTCAGAGGATGCCCAACTGGAAAATTCAGTCCAACTGTCATCAAATGCGCTTTGTGGTAGGTTTTTTATAGGAAGCAACTACCACTTGAGGAATCACCCCTTATCCCTTCCAGTTCCCTTTATCTTGTTCTGTCCATTTTAATTTGGCCTAAATAAAGTCAAAGCACACACAAAAAAAATCACAGAAAAATTGATAACAGTTATTTAAGTATTGAGTAAACACCAACCAATCAGAGTGCATCGTTTGTATCTGTTTAACATACTACCAATCACTGCTGATGGCATCATAAACAAGAACAACCAGCAGAGAGTTAGAGCAAATCTTCACAAAAACTATGTAGGATTAAAGAAACAGCATGGTGTAAACTTGTTGTCATCATCATCTTCATCCTTCACCATTACTGCCTGCTGCACACTTTCTCAACTGAATGAGCTTCCCTCCTTAGAGGTGAGGTGTGCCTTCAGCTACAGATCTCACTAAGGAACATTTATATCTGCAAGCCTATGTAAGTCTGACTTAACATCTTCTGTGCAACACTATTCTCTCCTCCTGGGAGCCCTGCCTTTCACATTGCTTTCTGCTGCTTTCTTTCCTCCTACTAATATACATGAGTGCTCTGGTTTTAGAAAAAAATAACAAGAGAAAAAAAAGATGAGACACCAGTGAATTATTCTCATTCTGCTAAGGCAAAATCCTACAGTTCATCTCCATCAATGAGTGCAGTTGTATATATTGATCAAAGACAAAAAAAATATTTTCCTGCTATTTTCTCATTGTGAAGAAGGTGTTTCCCACCCACAGTGTTCTTGCAATGCATGGGATTTTCTTCAACTCTTCAATCCTTCTAGACATGCTTTGAATAGCTCCTTCTCTTCATGAACTAGAGAACAGAATGGTGACACGGAAGAGGAACATAAGGCTCCTCTGGAATTGCTCAGATTCTGTCTGCATGGCCCATAAAAGTCTAGGAACTTTTGTATTTCCTTTCCCATGGTCATAAACTCTGGAGAGAATGTGAAACTTGTGTCAAAGGGGAAGCCTACTTATTTAATGAGTTATGTTGCTTATCCTTATCCTTATTTAAGAATTTGTCTGAATCAGATGATTGCTATCAGAAACATCTTCCTCTGCTAAGAATTGTGGGGGTATTTTTTTCTGGTGGGTAGGCCTTGTTTCAGATGGAGAAAAGCCTAATTTAAAACTTCCTGGACTCCTTCTTTGTCTCCTCTATCTCATCCTGGTTTTTGGACAGTTATGGCAAGATCTTATATTTCAGTGCTTGAAAGGTCCACCTTGAAACTGAGCTGTGTAATGATATTCCAAGTATGTTGACAAAAAGTTGTAAATTATAGCAAAATCAGAAGGACAAGAAGAAACTGACCGCTAGACAGAAAAGGCAATTTAAAAGCCAACTAGAAAGCAAGATAGAGCAATGGATGAGTAGAGAGTTAACACTTGCTCTGACTGATTCTTCTGCATCTGTCTGTGACACTGTAACTAGCAAGACCATCCTTTCCCTGAGTGCATTGATTGCCACTAAACCACAATAAAATAATAAGAAAAAGCAGTTCAACTTACCCAAGTTGGTTGTACAAACATTCTCTTCCCCCTTATTCCTGGGAAAGTAGCTATTATGGATGGCAATGTACGGGTCACTATTCCCTTAGGGACACTGCACACTTGCAAGAGAGACTGGTTTTATACTGGCAGTATACTGGCAGTGTTTAGCATTTGTCTGCATTTGGATGGATTCCAGTCATTGTTCAGCTTTGAATAAGTGTTAGGGCATTGGGTATGTAATGGATTATTTTTATAAAATGCTTTGTGAGTATGAGCCTATTATTTTTTTGTGATTTATATATATGTTTTAATTTTTTACTGACCATAAAATGAATGTAGATAAAAGAAAATTAAATTTAGCAAATTAATACAAATTACTAGAATAAAGTTTACTAAATCCCAGCCTAGGGTCAATATTTTCATTTGAGTTTGTTAACTAGTTATTATTAGTTATACAAAAGTAGCTCAGATGGTCACTCTTATCTGCAGCAAGTTTGAATGACATAAATTCATTGGCTCTTCTGAGCAAAAGTAATAAGAAATGCTGGCTTCATGCCAAGAATTCTTGTCAAAGTGTGATTTGACAACAGTTACTAGTGACAACAGTTACTACTCTACAAGACCCAGAGTTGTAATGCAACTTCATCAACAGTTATTAAATATTATGCATCAAAACTGGCATTTTTCTTCAATGAAGCTTTATATCCTTTTCTAGACCCAGGACTGTTTTTATTTCACCTGCCAGTTCCAGTGCAAATTTCTGATTCAAATCTTTTGGTCTTTGCTACTCTGAGGAATATATATGCACCAAATAAAAGCATTTTCCAAAATAATCTCTATAAATTACTAGAATTTTATGCAAAAGGAAAGCTTCACATTTGGATAATCAGATATAGCTCAGTTTAGCATTTTGTGCTTTATTCCTTACACAAACTAGTAAATTCTAGACTAAATATTCAAAAGCTGGAACAAAATCCAAGTCCAGTCAGGCTTGACTTTATACACACAAATAACTCAATGGCTAATGTAATTATCTCAAAACAGGCACTGTAAACACAAGCATTTAAATGTTTACACTGATAAATCAGAAATATTGTAGCATATATAAATCTGTATGTGTAAATCCAAGACACAAATATCAATAAGTGTATGTAAAAAAATAAGAGATCACCTGGGATCAAAGACTGTGGATTTCATGATTATAAAGGGTTATTATTATAGGACAGAGTGTCAGTTTTCTTGATTGCTTAACCAGGCAAACCAGTGGCAATTGGCTAAGGCATCTCTTAAATCTCTTAGATCTTCAAGATCCCTCTGGGATCCCTCTGGGAATAATGTTCCTGTTTTAAGTACTATTATCTACACACTATTATTTCTTTATGGTCATACATAAAGTCTTCACTCAGGGAAAGTCAGTGTATAGTAAACACCACCAAGAAATGAAGAACAGACTATAAGATGACTATATGTAACCAAATCAAAAGACAAACTTTGATTTTTTTAGAAAGTAAAAGAACTTTAGCACTGGCACTGTAGGAATGTTAACAAATATCTACACACATCAGAGACAACCTAGAAAACACACTGGCTATAGTTCTTTAATTTTAATTGTAGTGGTATTTTGATATAGGATTGTTTAGATTTTTTTGAATTATTGGGCTTTTTTCACAGATGACTTGGCCCATGGTAACAGAAAAGCTTACTGCAAATTCGCAGAATGTAAAGTATAAACCCTCTGCTTTGAGAGAACAGCCTGTTTTGACTCTGCTAAACCCAGAAATTTTGTATAATTGGCTGAAATACTGCTAAATTTTGACCAACTTGAAATCTCATGGTGACAAAAAAGAGAAAAATTGCAAGAAATTCTCATTTTGTATTACTCTCTTTGCCTCCAACTTTCCCAAATTGCTAAAAAATAAATCCCATATTCTTCCAAGACTATCATTTTCTTACAGTATTTTTCAGGCATTGTATGATGTACAGAGAATATATCACAATTGTGTCCCTGGTATTTTTCCTTTTAGTTTTTGATAAAGACTATGGCCCACACCATTCCCATAGGCTACTCTAGTATAAGTATGCTTATAAGCACCTCTCCATAAAGTGTCCTTTCTGCATTCACACAGCAGACCTTCCAGGATTTGTTCCAGTTCCAACCTTCCTGTAACACAACTATCACAACCTTATTGTACATTACAACATAAGGAGCTCTACCTTACCCCACCATAACCAAAGTGGTGAAAATCCTGGGCCAGGGCAGTACCTCTGCATCAGCATCTTGGCAGATAACAGCCTTCATGAGGCAGAGGGCACTGAGTCTCTCTCCACAGGGCTGGCCTGATGGAATGTCTCCATCTCACACACCAGTGTTTCCTGTCCCATCCCAGGCTGCCCCGTGTCATGCAGGGTAGGGCATGCCAGATGTCTCATGTGCTGGCTCTCTTCATCACCTGACACATTGTACCAGTCTGTGCCTTAAAGCCAATCTACAGCTCGAAACTGGACCCTACAGAGCTTAAGAACACAGTGGTATAGAGCAGGGCACCTACAAGGACCAAGTAGGAAAAAAGTCCTTTCTTAGCTTATGTAGGAGGGTAAGAACTTGGAAACTGAATCAGGAGACACACATTTTATTCACACTAAAAGCCAGGGATATGCTTTACTGTTTTCCAGGCCAAAACACTCCTTGTCAGAGCTTAAGAAGAACAGAATCTTATAACCAGCCTCCAAAGAAATGTTTTCCAAGATTTTTCCAAATTTTTTTCCAATGTTTTCCAGACATTTTTCCAGTATACTGCAGTCCATAAAAAAAAACCTAACAAAACCACTCCCACACCAAAACAACAACAAAAAACCTAAAAACCAAAGAAGGAACAAGAGGAAGAAACCTTGTCTTCTCATCCTGGGATAATCTGAAATTAAATGTCTTAGGGGTATTGGGCTCCTGTTCCCTAAACATGAAGTTACTTTTTCAGACAAGAACCATCAAAAAGAGTCTTGTCAGCTATTGCCAGTAAACAGTATTTGGCCTTCAACAACACTGATTTTACTACCACTCATTCTGTTTTACTGATGCTGGTGAATCAGTTACTTTCAGATTATGTCTAGTAAAGTAAACACTGACCTGAAAACCCATAAAATATTTTAAAAGTGCAAGGGCACACACCTTTATTTTAAACTAAAGTAGACACATAAAGTAGTAGCTTTACTTCCTAGGAGTTTTAAAATCATTAACTTGACAAAAAAATCTGCTTTCTAAAGTATTTCAAAATATTTTAGAACTCTTTCACCTCTATAAACAAGATTTTCATTGACTTTTCTGAATTATCCCAGTTTATTCTAGATATGTGTTATATTCTTCATGATATACAGACTTTTTGGAATAACTCAGACAGGCAGAACAATGATATGAGAACAACTGCACCTCAAAATACAGCTAACAGAACTTACTACAGCATCCAGTCTGAGCAGCCAGCTTATTTAGTCCTTCAGGACTGATAGTCTGCTAGCTCATATAAGTATTATAGCTTATTGAGAAAAAAAAAAAAACTAGCACACTGAATTGTAAAGAATGTCAAAGCTTGTAGATGCTATACCATATAACTTCACAAGCTATGCTTTATTTTGCAGGTGTAATTTTCTTAAAAAACTGTTGAGCAGCTAAGAGCTTTTAAAATACTTTTTCTCACTTGTAGACTGTAAACAACTACAAAATGAATACAATATGATGTAGGAAATAGGTACATAAGTCAGCCACTTTTAAAATATCACACCCATAAGAGTATTTGTTTTGCTAGTACATGCAGCATGAGTTTCTGGTATAAGTGTCTCTTTTCCTTGCACAGAACTCTATTTGCCACCCATTTGTATGAAGCATGTACTCGCTGACTCCCTGTGAGGAAAGAAAAAGAAAAGAATGCTTTCCATATAAGTAATAGGGAAGGAAACCTTATTCTTTCTAGTGTTTGTTTAGTAGCTGAACTTCAAACATTCTCTGAAAAGCAAACAACTCCAGGAAAAGGAAAATTGAAACACAACAAGCATGTTGAACACATGAAAAGTCTTGAACTGCAACTGCAGATTAAATAAAAGGTTAACAATGATGGGAACCAAATACATAGTTAAAAATTCAAGAAAAAGGGAGGAACCAAATTACACAGGTTCATGACAAGTGTTAATTCTTCTACGGATAATTTTTTAGGGTTCCTGTTCATGTTTTATACACTCTAGCATGAAAAATTTCTTCTTTGAGCAATGGGGGATCATGAAGCATTAATTTCACAGAGAGTTTATTCTTTTAACATCTTTATATGAAATAAATAGCAGGAGAAAACATCTACATTTTAAAGAAAATTATTCCAGGTAAGATATATGAGAATGTCAGCGAATAACACAATATATTGGGTGCTACTGCTTTAGGATATAGCAAATAACAAAAATGTCTCATTGCCCAGAAATATTGCATTACTGCATTGGAAAAACAAAGCAAGAGCTCCCTCTATGCAACTCTAGATACATTAATATGTTGTACTGAAATATATTTTACAATATACTGTGAATGTGACTGATGCATGCAATCAACAAAATTATTCAAAACAATTAGAGTTCTGAGAAATAGACTGAACAATTTTTTCCCCAATACAAATAGACAAGAATTACAGGATAAAACATGTAAGACTTTTATACTACATGAGTTGTTAGGAAATTACATGACTGGAATTTCAGATGAAGAACAAGAATGCTTCCACTTGAAAGTAAGCTAACCCACGCTAATAAGAAACATCCAAGGAAGTTTATTATTATTGCAACAGTCAGATGGCTGTAAAATTTACCATTCTCAGCTGTTTTCCCTACCTCTCTGTTGAAAGCTTCTGCTCCCACAGCAGGAACAACTTCTGAACTATCACAGATGGTTCACTATCTCACCCAGATCACCACAACAAATTATAGTGGCACTGCTTAGGATTACTTTAATATCCTGTGTATGAAACAGCAGTAGTTCAGAACTTGTTTCATGTGTGGTTGCTCCTGTTACAGAAGCAGTAATCTCCAAGAGAATGAATACCAGGCAGACAAACAATAATTGCTTCAGCCAAATGAACTGTTAACACTTGTGTTTGCAAATTAGGTTTCTGAACACAAAGGTGATTCTTTAGTGATGTAATGCAGAAATGGGAACTGTTGCAACATTTCCAGGCTATCTTTGCAAGCATTCTTCTGCCTTATACAAACAATTCCTAGAGTTAATTGTAATTTTTCACAGAACTTTGGCAGATAATCCTGCAACCAAGGGGGGAAAAAAGTGTTTCTTCATGAAAAATAATCAATAATGCATGATGGTAGTGAGCACTGTTAAGATATGGTTGCTGCAGACATTACTTACTGCCTTGAAGCTCTATAAAATTATTCTGAATGTCATTGCATGTTCTATAATAAGAAAAAGCCATCTCCTGCTCATCTTATCCTTTTAGAAACAAAATATTTGCCAGCATACTTCAAATCTAAGTTGGAAAATTACTTTCTGTCCTTAAGTTTGTGACAATTTTATTTTAAATTTAATGTGCTCTGAGATAGATACAATTAATGTAAAAGGCAACTAAGATGTTAACAGTATGAAAGTCTTACTGTTCATTTTGAGGTTTCCTTCTCTTCTCCTCAGTGGCCAGGCTGACAAGTCTTTTGCACAGAGAAAGGAGAACAATGAGCACTGGTAGCTTATTGACTTCACAAATTCTTTTCTCATACCCTGAGGAAAGAACAAATTTTCTTTAACTTCAGAATCACTTGTAATCTGGTAGAAATACTTATTGCCTGTCAAGACTTCCATCAGAATGTGTCACTTTGACCAGAGCACTCTTTTCTTGTCAAACTATGCTGTTGAGACAATTGCAACCTAATTGCTGAAGACATCAACCAAGACTACTTTAAGAATTTTCTGACACGGGCCAGCCTAAGAAAGCTGCTTCAGGAGTCTTACAATTTATTCATAAGAAAGATGGTAACTAGCCTGAAAATTGTGATTAGAGATTTCTGCCATGGTTACATTTTTTACAGTACGTTCCTCTCCCAAAGAATACATTGTCAGAGGCTTGGTGCTTCTAGAATCAACAAACAACTTATTCAGATTTTCACAGCAGAAGTTTACTGCTGGGGTGTTAATGAGTCTCTAATTTATACTCTGGCTTTGTGCAGCTCTTTATTTTGATATGTCCACAGCTGGATGTTGGTACTGCCCATCTGAACAACCTACTGGAAAATACCACTGGAGTGGGGTTTCTGGACAATTAGAAATGTGTCATAAGAATTCAGACTTTATGACATGGAAGGTAGTCCTCTAGACATTACTAATGATTCCAGAGCTTTAATAGCAATAAGTTAGATTTGAAATATATGTATAATGATCTGGTTATGATTATAGGACAGGCAGTCATACTTTTGATAACTACAATCTGCCCAGCATTACTCATTTGCTGTAAATCAGAGGCAATTAGCAATTCTTTCCATATTTTCTGGGTTCCTGAGCCCATGCAGGAGTATCTTCACTGCCTCTGTGAGATTAATTACACTAAATTTACTTGTGATGTGATCACACAGTTATTTGGGCTGACAGGCCTAGCAAAATAATATCAATCTTCCCAAACAATGGCAGAAGCAGCATGAAGAGGGACAGCCAACATAGTTGAATCTTCCTTGGCTGCCAGAATGGTGGGAGGTAGACCACTGGCACCTGCTGCCTGTTAGAGGAAGTAGCTGAGCAAAAGAATAACAATTTACTCTAGGATCTAAAAGTGTATACTGAGAAATTCTATTCAATAATGAAACTTTTGGAAGAAGTCTATTGTGTTGATTCATCTCTTCTGATAAAGGACATCTTAATACTGAATTGTATCTTTTGTTAATATTTAATGTGAGTCAGGCAACACTAGTGTGAATTTGCATTCATAATTCCTTTCTGAAAAGATAATTTGACATGCCCTCCTTTTTCACTTTGCTATGTATTCAGCTTTAGTTGCAAAGATCATTTACTGTGCTAATGCCTTTCCCCTTCAAAAGTGTCTGTGCTTGCCATGTCTCATGATGAATACCCATTTGTAAACAAAGTAGTGATGCATTATTATAGCTGAAGGGCATTGTTTTACCTGGATGTAAATTCATCATTTTTTAATGCATCGCAGCTTGATGCTTGATATCTCATCAAGCACTCTGAAAGCTTTGTTGACACAGATTGATGATCCAAACAATTAACTTAATAATGGCATCAGCAACTGGAGGTTAGTATTAGCCAGAGAAAGAGCAGACCAAGTTCTTCCCTAGTGTATGCCTAACAAAATCAAAGGAGGTATGTTTGGGAGCTATTTATTGCAAACAATTTATTTGATCCACTTTTTTCATTTTCTCAGCTAATTTTAAGAGCCTAGCTATGCTGTATTAGGTACTCTGTGGACAACAAATGGAAGCCTTTTTTAAACAGGTTATGTTCTGTAGTTTCAGAAAAGCTAATAATTGTGAATATTCTGTTAGAGCTCAACTGGAGATAGGTGCTTCCCAGCTGTTAACTTCTACACCTCACCTGAAGCATGGTGTATATATGGAGATGTGGTAACTACCATACTTCTGGTTTGTTCCAATGTATAGTAAAATGACATTCAGTAAAACATTTGTTCTTTATTGTTTTTATAACTTGTCTAACTAGAAAAGCTTCCACATTCTAGCACTATCTCAATGCATCTCTGTGTGGACCTGGGAATGCACTGATTAATATATGGCATCATTTAAATTCAGACTGAACAAGTAATAATTGTCTTCAGGAAGATCATTTGCTGAGGGTTTGATGGATTCCAGAAGACTGCAACCTCATTATTATATCCTTTGTTATCAATCTTTCTGATAACAACGTATCAGAAAACTCAGTATCTAACAGAATTCAAAGTAATAACTCTTGAAACTAGGGAACTTAGTGATGGTTTACCAGGGAGTCTAATGTCTTGTGCCAACTGATGTAATTGTACTTGGCAAACAGTGCATGGGAACTGCCAGTTTCAAGCTGGAGACTGACAGATGAGTAGCTTTTCTTTCTGAAGTGAGCCAGGTGCTTGGAGTTAGATGTAAAGGGCTTAGGTATTGCCTTGAAGCTAAGCTGTTTCATCCTCTCTTTGATAGTAATGAATGAGAGAAATTCATGAGTCAGATGACTATAAAAGTAACCTGGATCCAAAGATGACACCTGCCACCATCTGTCTGCCTCCTTTTTTTTCCTTTTTTTGAAGTTTTTGTCATGTTTTGTAACATGGATAATTTCTACATCCTCATCATTCCCTTCCTCTACCAGAGTTTTTAAACTCAGATTTGGAAGAAATTCTTCAGACATTTCACAGTAGTTGATATGTCTTTAATGGTACAGTTAGTGTTCCCATGTTAACACAAATCCTTTTCCACTTGTACATCTGGCACCACACAAAAAGTGGAGTGCTTAGCTAAGTAATCTTCCTTCCTGTAAGGTATGACTACACACAGACAACTACTTATATTTGCCAGGCCTGTGGCATGTATCAGTGATCTTGCACTTGTAATTTACTTGCAGGAGCAAAAAAACCTTGTATGTTGGATGTCAATGTACTTTTCACTACCTTAGGAATACTGATTTTAGTACAGCTGTTAACAAAGTAAGACAAGCACTGGTAACTACTTCTTGTATTAAGATGCTGGGTATGCTCAATGTCGGCTTGTTTTTGAGAAAAGCAAAAATCAGATTAAAGTAATTCTAAAGAAACAGACTGTTAGAGGTAATACAACATGCAAATAAAGATGAAGATACTCCAATACTCCATATAGTATGCATTGATTTGCTTAAGTCTAACACATTAAAAAAAAAAAAAAAGCTGAGAAATGGAAGATGGTGACCAGTAAAGATGAGGAACTACCAGGTAAATTTGAATTTGAATTGTGCTCCTAAAGTAGAATAAGCTGTAAGGAAAACAAGAATGTCTACACAAGCTTGTATTTTAAATTCACTTTTCTGAAATCTTTCCATTCTATATTAAATTCTTTTCTACTGCTAATGACTTGAAAAAAGCAGTGAACCTAAGCTGAATCTTAAGAAGTAAATGGGAACACATCTTTATCTTCTTTTATAATTTAAGAGTAAGGATTCATTCAAGAAAACAAGCTTGAATTTAAAAGAGAATATTTTTATGAACCACATAGTTAACGTGTTGAACTCCCCACCACAAGATAATAATGATAGCAGCAGACAGAAAAGGCATGTAATTTAATGAATGTTGTTACACTATACAGAATAGTAAAGTATATTTTCATAGATGTAAAGCAATTAGAAAATTGCAAGTCATATCAGATTTTTGACAAAGCAAAAAAAGCATGGAAATGAAAGTGAAATAATACTAAATCCCGCTATTCAAACATCACTGTTATTACAGCTGTTATGCAAAACAGATTGTGCACCGCAACTCAGCTTCTGAAGGCTTAAACTTTTATTGTGCATCTCTTAGTTAAGATCTCTCCCCCCCTCCAACCCTATTCATTTTCCAAGAAAAATGTGCACATCTTGGATTTTTTCCAGTCAGCTCTACTGTGTATAGTAGTCTGGTGAAGATTTGTAAATAGTGAATGAATAAGATAAAGTGTTATCTTTGACAGGCAAAATTAATGTTGTGATGCATGGTCTGGAATACACAACTCTTCTAAATATCAAAAAAGTATTTTCTTCAAACATTGCTTAAATTGAATTTAAGAAGAAGAACAGCTAAATATTTTTGTACACTAGCTAAATAATTTTTTCCACATGAACCTTTTCCTTTAGTTTGGTGAAAATGCATTGTCCCTTTTAAAGAAGATTAAATGTGTACATAGGTGTGTGCCCAGCCCTCGAACAGCAGATTGCTGCAGCTCAAGCACTGACAGTTGGGAGGTTATGTTTTACAGCCTGGGATGTAAATAATCTCCTTTTTCCATGAGATTTGTGTTGAAAACTGTAGATTATTTTAAAACGTCCTAAGGGTATAATGATGTCAAAGTCACCACAAATTAAAAAGGAAAAAGAAATTATCAGTTTGTTGAAGTTCTTAAGTATGAGTACTCTAATACTGACAAAGAGATATCAGGCAATGTGAAAAGTTAGTTTCAAGCTCAGCTTAACTGAAAAATCTTTCTTTCCATTTTTTTAATGGATGCCACTCCTGTGCAATTTGTTTCAACTTTGCTGGAGTATTTGATGTTGGCCACCATCAGTTCCTTTAAAATAATAGATAATCAGGGTTTGGCATCCCAATTCCTGTGACAGACTAGCCTATTTACTTCTGTAGCTTGCTGTTCTAAGATTAGTGCAGGTGTGTTGATAAGCTTCTCAGCAGATGCTCATTAGGAAACCTGTCTTTTCTGTGTACAAAATCAAGAAAAGGAAGTAAATGTAATGAATAGTACATCTACTTATAGGCTAACACACATTAAAGGACAAAGTTACTTCTTCATTTTGAAAGTAACTAGGTCTAAACAAAGCTAGATGTGTTACTCATAAATTACACATAGGTTATTTTCATACTCAGTGATTTCTATTAGCACAAAAATTGAAATTTTCAATATAGGACTATGCAGATGAAAAGCACTATATTGTTTTATGCAATACATTGTAACAACTTTTAACAAAAAGTTGGAATTAAAAACTTCTGTTACTAGTTTATACTGAGAAGACACCAGTAGTACAAAACATATTATGCCATTTTATCGACAGAACTATAATGAAAACATTGCTAAAGCAATGAGACTTGCCAGCTACTTATGAGACTCAGGAGAAATCCTTTAACAGATGTTTCCCACATCAAACAGATACTTATCCCTCACTGATTACCATGATCTTGAAAATTCATTACTTGATTCAATGATCAACACCTCTTCATCAGTCCCATTAAAAAAAAAAAAAAAAAAGGAAAAAAAGAACTATTGCAAAAGGTTTTTCCTCCTACATAGCAGCTGATAAAATATATTGTGGCCTTAAGTCCCTTATCATCATCATAAGAAGAAGTATTACAGCATTGCTTTGTTCGTGGCATAATTAGGATCCTGTCAGCACATCAGTCATACATGATGAATACACATCTCATTTCCTTTGCCATTTTCAAACCCACTATCCTCACAGTGACGAGTGACTACTGTACTACAAGCTGACATGGCCACATCCATATTTTAAAATTTCAACTGCTGTCCTCTGGGATTATTTATTTTTATTTACTGCAAACTTAGTTCAAAGAGTTTCTTTTGACAACTATTGTTTATTATTTTTAAATCTCCCTAACATAAAATGCACTGAATAATATTACATCTGGATAGCCTTTTTCTTTAGCTGGAATTTTCATTATTAGACATTGTTTAGACACCTATCAAGTAGAGATATCAAACCCTTTCTAGAGTAGGTAGTAATCATCTAAAGAAAAAAACTTTAGCAGCTTATAATCTGACTGCAATTAGCAAGAAAATTAGTTTGAGACAATAAACAAGCCTGGAAATATGGAGGGTCAAATGAACACTGTTTGAATATAATACCCAGTTCTATTTGTTTCATCTTCTTTAATTTATAGAAATCTTCAACCCTAAGTCCCACTAATAATATTTTTAATATCTATAACATATATACTTCATTTCTAAAATAACCTGCTCATCTCACAAAACATACATTGCACGTATGACACCACTGGACAGCGAAGTGCACTAATTTTTACGTACAAAATATCTTGAAATAAGCTATAGCTAATAGACACTGAAAAGAAATTCTTGCCAAGGAAATGTGAAAGGTCCCTTGATTTTTCATATTATTAGAAATGTTTAGAATAATGTTTTAGCTTTTTGTCAAATTTTATACCTCTTCAGTTTTCACTGATTTTCATAAGGAAAATAAACCAGCTGAATTTTTAAGTGTTCTACTGCTTTTCATTTCCTTTAATATTTATCCTGTTAGTATGAATAATAACTCAGGTACCTCAAATGGCACGACTTATTTTTGCTATACAGCCCATGCTATCGTTTTTTATGAGTGGGATGAAAGTAACAGGCATCTTGGGCCAAGAAAAATGACTTCTTAAACAGAAAGAAAATCTTTATAATAAGTATTTTTAATTCAATTAAATTATTTTTCATAGGTGAGTCAGGAGTAATATTCAATTAAAATAAAATTTTTCAGCATAGATGTGGCATAAAAAACCCAAGCCCCTTGATTATCAATAAATATTTCTTTATAGTAAGTAATCTAATTTAGTCTGGAACACAAGAGAGACCAAATCACAGAATAACCGAATAATTCCAGCAAAACTGGTTTTAAAATTATATCCAGGGCAACAATGAAATTGAACATCTGAACTTAGCCTAGCAGCATAAAACCTACACTTCAAAAAATATCACCTTGCCTACCTCTTGCACATAAATCATAGAGTGCCACCTTGCCTGCACAGCCCTTACTTTCTCAACTGCTAAAAATTGCTGGCATCATTAACTCACTTCATATTATGCTATTTCTCTTTCTGCCGAACCTGTCATCACCTCATTTTCTCCTGCATCCCCTGGTTTGACAGATGCACTTGCAGTAATTCTTTTCTAGTTTTTGACTTATTCAGCTTCTGCTATATTGCCAGCTTCCTCCTGAGAGCGCTGCTGGATCAGGAGCCTGCTTCCTTCGCTGGCACGTAGCACTAAAGCAGAGCTCTGAGCGCCACAAGAACTGCAGCACTGTGTCCTACGCTTTGCCTGCTTATTTCCAACTTAACGCATGCTGTGCAGATTCATCCACGACTTACAGAAACAAGGGACTTTTCCAAGGGAAATGCATACAGCCCACATTACTGTGGTCTAGACATCTCTGTCTCATTGACAGGGAGAGGGAACATGTCTTACCTGCACACATCCCACACAGATCATTACACAGGAAGTACATTCACAGCTTCTGAAAAATCAAGCAGATTCTTATTCTATCTTGTTTGTATGTGCCTGATTTTCAGAGCTGGTGATTAGAGCTATTTTTTTGTGTACTTGACAAGACCTTGTAAAAACCTGACATATTACAAATAATGAGTTTCATTTTTCTTTTAAAAATAATTTTCAAAAAGGAAACTATAGTGATAGATTGATATGGATAGATTGGATAGATTCATAAGGATAGATGGATAGATTCATATGGAACCCTATCAAAATCATGAAACTGCTGATACAACATTATTTCAGTAAGGAATTTAAGGAGATTTAATTTGAAAAACCAAACCACTGTTTCTAGAAAATCTTATAATCAAATAGGTTTGTGACATTGTTAGACTACATGCAATTTTGTCTAAAAGCTACTCAAAAATATGAAGTAAGTTAATTCACCTGAAAAATCAAAAAAAGATCAAATCATTGGTAAATCACTACTAAAAAAGTAGTTACCATTACCACTATGAAGTTGGGGTGCCTGTAGAGGGGTCTGTCAAATTCTAGTCATCTCCTTTCACTTCAATACTTTAGAAGTGGTCAAAAATTACTATACTGATAAAAGGTTTACTGATATTGACAGGTAAATGTGTATAGGGTAGACTTTGAAGAGTACAGTAGTTTACTCTTTTGCTCAATAAGAAGCAAACCACACCATTTCTACTACCTTGCCTCCTCACCCTGCTAAAAAGGAAACCATGTATCTTATGAAGCTGTTACTTCTCTCAAGTTGCTGATTGTTTCATTGCATCTAAACAGTGTTTCAATATGTGGCTCATAAAAAAGTATATGCAATCACAATCTGCAAAATAACCCAAAAGTGGATGCAGACAAAATGTTTTCATAAATCGCTCTTATCTTCTTAATACTTGTCTTTGTTTTTAGTCTGTATTTATTTCTAGTCTAGCTAGGATCCTAGAATTATTTCTGTGCAATATTTGCCAATTCAATTAATGGTCTGTTTACTCCATCTTCCAGATCATTAATGAAGATGTTAAATAAAACCAGTTCTAACACTAATCCCAGGGTGCCTTGGCAGACATTTCTCCTCACAACATAATTCATCATACCCTTTGTTTGGAGATTGCTTGGATAATATAGCTGATGTAAAATAATGCTGCCCACCTGCTTGGATATGTTATCCACAGGGAACATATTACACCAATTACAGGAGAAATTCAGTGACTTTCTTTACTTCTCACTGCAAGCCAGAAAATGAAAAGTGTTGACAAGGTTCTAGAGAAGAGCTCTGAATATTTTGGTTCCTGATATCTGAGAGACAGTTCAGCAGCCAGATCACTGGAAATGCTCTTCACAGAAGCACATTTCTACTTTTTGAAAAGAAGACTTACTAATTAGTGGAGGTAGAGAGATGGAAATTCCCAGGTTAAAGGAAAAAAAAAAAAAAAGGCAAAATACTCAAACCCATCAACTCCTAAAAGAAAGCAACTTATTTTATTAGAGTGCTCTCAAACCAGAGCATATTAGCTGAAAATCAGCTTCCTTTGAATCTTTGACAGCAAATTCTATTTAGCTGAAGTTGAATTGTATTTAAATTACTTTGTAAAGAGACTTCTACAAATGCAGAATTCTCTGAATAATTTTCCACCCCAGGTAGTGATCTATGTAACATTGTTACTTACGTGGTATCACCAGCTGCTTTTCAGTGGTTGAATCTCTGCTGTCAGTTTTCTTTCTGGCAAGTCAGCATACAGATGGTTAAAGCAAGGTCTTTCCCCCTCAGAAAAAATAAATAAGACATTTAGTGATCCTTGTAAGTTTCAACAGCTTTTATTCCATTTGTATAAATAATCTGTATAGTTAGTGTTATATTATCTCTATGGTGGGAGGCATAGTGGAAGTTTCCCATTATTACAAAAAGAGTCCAGGAGCTCTACATTTTAAAACAGCACTCTGCTTAAACCCAATATTACTGCAGCTGGTATTTTTACTGTGTAATTTCATGATTCAGACATTATTTATGTTATTTGTGGATATAAATCCTATAAATGTGTTTCTGTAGTCCAGTAAAAGACTTTGTTTTATTTTATGAAATTCTTTCCATTTCATTTTAAGAAGTTCTTTCAGTTTTCTTCATCAGATTCTATTTAGTATTAGCCAACATTATTTTTCTCTAGTTATTTCAGTAACTAAAACCTTTTACAGTGATGGCACTTTAAGTCATTGATTTATACAGGCTCTTTTTTAATTCTTCATTAGATCTGACTTAAAAATGGGCAATAGAACAGGTACAGTCCACAACTACTCATCAATGACCCTCTTATCTGTGATGGGCCACACTAAATAAAAATCTCACCATTATCACCATAAATCTGCAGGAGGGAACTGAAGCCAAAGGCTGAAATACAGAGAGAGTTCAAAGGACCAGAAAGCAAAAGGAATAAATCATTCATAGTATTGCAATGTTGCCAACCCTTACACTGAAAAAGGCAATCCTAAAGAAAGGTTTTGTCCTTTTTGAACTTTCTGGTAGTCCTGTCAAACCTCTTCCTCCCCAAGTTCTGTCAGGTTATACTCAGCCAAATAACCTTGTTGCCAAAGCAACCTTCTCCCCACTTCACAAAGCATCAGAAAATTTTTTGCTCGGAAGCCCATGTCTTACTGCTGTAGCAGTTTAATCAGCAGTTGCTTTTGGCAGTCCTCTGCCAACAGCTCTCAGATACAGTATTTCATTATCAGGAGGGGAAAAAATAAATAAAGTCTGAGTTGGCAGCATGTGCACAATACGACTTGCAATTTGTTTGAGTAACAAGAGAATCACACAGAATTCAAAACCACAGCAAGAGCAATCCAGCTGATGAAGAATGTAGATCTTAGACCCACAGGAAACAAGCAGATTGGAGGAAACCTCTGCCCAGCTAGTCCCACTCAAAGCAAGGCAATATTCAAAGTGACATCAGCTTCCATTGGGTTTTACCCCAAGAGTACTCTCTTGATATGGAGATTTCACACACACTCTGGACAATCCACTCCTGTTCTTAACCTCTGTTCATTAATTTATCTTTTTTCTTTATACAGAAAAATATTTCTGTTCCTGAATGTGTTCCATTGCCTCTTGTGCTTTTGCTGTGAGCCTCTGAGAAGAGCCTCTGCATCCTTAACAACTTTACTTTTCCTTAAGCCTCCTAACGTGAAGACAGAGATCAGAGAAGTGCAGGAAGCCTTGTTGCTCTCTTGTGCTAAGCAAACACTGCTCTCTCAGCTTCTTGCCAGCCAGCTCCTAAACATATATGTGGAGCTTGGCGGGATTGGCTTTAGTTTGTCAAAAGTGCTGAGAAATCCAAAGCTACGCACTGGAGCCCAGGTGTGGCTTCCTGTGATATAACCGAGCAGAACCCATCGCTCCCCGTGACGTAACCGAGCAGAACCCATCGCTCCCCGTGATGTAACCGAGCAGAACCCATGGCTCCCCGTGACGTAACTTAGCAGAACCCATGGCTCCCCGTGATGTAACTTAGCAGAACCCATGGTTCCCCGTGACGTAACCTAGCAGAACCCATGGTTTCCCGTGACCCGACACAGCAGCACTCGTGGTTCCCGGAGCGCAGCGGGTGCCGCTATCCCACACGGTCGTGCTGCCGGCCCGCGCTCCCCCGGCTGCAGGCAGCTCTGTCCCGCCGTGCCGCTTCGCCGCCGCACAAAGCCCCATCTATGCCAGCCAGAACTTGTTGCATGGGGTTATTTCATCCCAGGAGCAGGACTTTGAAAAAGAGGCATCCTCTCTCTTCTGTACAAGTCCAGGCTTCTTTGTTTCTGACTTTCCTCACGTCTAGAAAATACACTACGTCTATTCACTCTGAAACTCAGCATGCCATTTACCAATTCTCCTTCTTGAGGTCCAGATTTGTTTTCCTTTTTTGCTTCCTTCTAACCCCTAGAGGAAAAAAAACCATCTTGGCTGGCCCTTCTCTGCTTTCCCGGCTTGAAAGCCAGGAATGAAATGAAAACCTCAGCTGCAGTAATGATATGCTGCCTCCTTCCAGGCAGGAAGAAAAATCTTTTTTGAATCTCCACAAGGACAGGCAGAAATTCATAAAGAGCTAAAGCTTTTTATCCTACATCAAAACTGTTTCTAGCCTTTACCAAACTCAGCAAGATCTATCCTTTCCTTCCAGATTGTTACCCTTGACTAAGGCTCAAGAATAAACTAGTAACTGTAATCTCTTTGGGACAGGCAGGAAGCTGGACATCACTTTTGGGTAAAATGAATATTTTGGAGGACAAAAATAGAAATAAATTTCGTAAAATGGGGCATTCACATTACTTGCATTAGCCAATTTGAGTTCTGTTTTCTATCCTTTCTTGCTGATAGGGTTGCAAGTAATAAATATATGTATGGAAGGCATCCAGTTTTGTTTAATTCACTGGCATTGTCTGAGGAGCAATGAATCATGTCAGAGATTTAAAGGGATTACTGATAGAGAAGAGTGTAACCTTTCTTCCAATACAACAGCTGTTCTGAAAAATTTCCATAATAACAGTTGCTTTTAATTATATAAAGAATTGCAAAGCCTTTTTAGCTTCATATCAATAATGCAGCTTTGATTCAAAAGTTGCTAAAGAGATAATCCTCAGCCTTTTCTGTCGAGGCCAGTTTGTGAATAGCAATGATTTAAATCCCAATGTCATCTTTTTTTTTTTTTTTTTTTTTTTTTTTTTTTCAAAGGAAGGAAAGAATGGTCTTTATTTCCTTGGAACTTGGACTGAAAAATTACAAACAATGCTTGGAAAACATTATTCTCATAAGAGTCTTTCAAGAAATGCTACTGATGCCTAAACAGACACATGTAAAATAAAAGGATCAGAAGTATGGCACAGATATAAGGAGAAAAATAAATATTCTAAAATATCTAGTCAAACATTACTGATAAGAATAAATCATAAATCTCTATATCTAGAATTAGTGTGTTTTACTTAAGAAGGATTGTTTTTAGTAAGTTTCAGGGCCTAGCCAAATCAGTAAAAATTGCATTTCTTTATCTTTCACTCTTCCTGCTTCTCTCTGTGATTAAGTACTGGCCTCTGACTGCTTAATGCTTATTCATTCCTCATTTTCTGGGCAGATCACTAGTTTGTGAAGATAATTAGAGACCCCTGCTATTCCTTCTAAGCCTTGAATCTTCAGACTAATTAAAATGGAGTGCTGCATAGACACATGCAGCTGATAAAGGCTTATAGTAAGGTACTAAGAATCATATTATTTGTGTCACAAAAACAAGTAAAACCTCACTGCATCTGCTAGGAGACAGCAACATTTTTGCTATGGTCCTCTTTCGTGGTTTAATAGTATCCTCCAATGTAGTACTCCCACTGAGACACTCCAAACCACTGCTACTCCTCACGTCCCCTTGCCCTCCCCTCCCACTTTGCTGAGGGCTGGAGAGGAGAACTGGAGGCACAAAAGGCAAAGATCATGCATGGATTGAGATAACAATTTACTGGAAACAGCAATGAGATAAGAAAAAAAAAAAAAAACAAAATAAAAGCAACAATATTAAAAGCAAAAGCTTACAGAGAGAAAGTGATTCACATACAAAAATGCTCACCATGGCACTCAACCAACCGAAGTCATGTCAACCCAACCACTTCTATTGAGTCAAGGGGCTAAGTTAGAAATGTAGCTAGCAAAGATCATATACTGTGATTAGAGCTTAACAGGGAAATCAATTGATACCAGGAGGGGATAACTGAAACAAGGTTGGGAATGACAGGCGATCTATGAAGTATTGTAGAGCGCAGGAGCCATAAATACCACTGGCTTCTAAGAATGAGAGGGGGTTTGGACTGTGACCTGCAAGTTAAGGAGCCCTGCCAACTAGACACAGGTGAAGAGTTTACTGAGAAGAAGACATCTTACTTCCTCCCCCAGAAGCCACCAAAAGAGAATAATTGCACAGCTATAAGGGATATTCAAATAATTATAATACCAGGCGAGAGCTAATGTTTATGTAATAAGCATTGTAGAAACTGTCCTGGAAACCATCAGAATATATAAAACCTTTTTGGATAAATAGAGAGCAGGAGTTTGACATTTTTGCACATGCTTTTGGAAATAATTCTGCTTGTGTCCAGCACTGTAATAAACATACTACTTTTCAACTTTAATTAGTTGAAGAGTCTTCTGTCTGTGCTTCACTAATAATACCTATGCTTTTGAATGAATATTATCCTAATATTTTCCAATACGGCATTAAAGTATAACATCTAACATCTAAGAAAATATGGTAAATTCTTCATCAGGATCATATTCTCCTAACTTCTTTTCCTTTTCTTTGAGGTGTTAATCTTTAAAGTAAAACATACAGCATAAGTGAATACACCTCAGAGCAGTGCACATATAAATGCAATATAGGCAAGAAGGCTACAAAGAATTTTTCTGCCTCTCTCCAGATACCAATTTTCTCCTTTCATCTGTTTTAGCATGTAGATAGCCTAGAGGCATCGCTGGACACTTTATCTTAAAGAGCTTAAAGACTCTACCATCTGAATAAACTACTGCAAGCTCTAAATGTTTTCTTTTCTCCTCCAGACAAGTGAAGTAAGTTTTATTTAATTTGGGATGAGCCAATATCCATCAACAAAACAAGGCAAACTACTGGCCCTGAACTGTGTCTCAAGATGCTGAGAAGTTATGAGCAGTGTTCATAAATTGCCAGGAAGGTTGTCTGTACTGATCCCATGAATATCCAGCTTCAGTAAGATCTGCTGTCCCCACCCTGAGGCTGTTGCACATTGCTGTCATATTGTTTCTTCAAATGAAGTTAAACTATGACTGCAAATTAGATTATGCAGTTCTGAATGGGCAGATGCTGAAAGATTTGAGTGTCTAAAAGCAACAAGAGTATGTATCTGGGAAGGGAGTAAGAACCTTTAAGGAGTTATAGCTTTCAGTACAAACTTATAAAGTAACTTTTTTCTCTTCAATTTTTTCCCAAACATTTTATTTCTGAATATAAGTAGGGTCTAAGTCAATTCTACTCCAATACTAATCTATAGAAGAAACATTTAGGAAAGAAATTTTAAACACATCATTTGTGTACTACAGTCAGCATCTCTGAACAAATTCATACATTTTTGGATATTTCTCCAGTTTTGCTTACTAACACAAAAAACCCCTCACTTAACTAAACTCGCAGCTTCATATCATCAGTGAACTTGCTGAGGAGACATTCTAATTCTTCTGCCAAGTCTTTTCCTAGGAAGCTAACTTTGTGCTGTAGCCAATTATCTCCACCTAGAATGTGCTCACAAGTCAAGAATTGATACAATTTGTAGGGTATCAATTCACCCAATACATAGGTGGAATTGTTTAACTACCTCTGCATATCTTGTTTTTGGAGTGTGCTCCAAGAGATGAGTTTCTTGTAATTGTGACATAGTCAGCATTGGTCAGCAAACGTGAGGAGTGTAGTCTCACTTGGAGAGGTCTCTGCAAGTCTCTTTCCTGCAAGCTTAAAACAGTCACACAACAAGCACTATATCTATCTTCAAAGTACTCCATATGATTTGAAGCAGCATAGGGACTGTTGATCTGGTGTCAACAAAGGAACTGTTATTTTCACTGGATTACTAGGTACGCTGATAGAGAAATGAATGTTTTCAGTAAAACATTGCAATGAAAAATAATTTTAAAAAGCAGATGGATACGGGCTACTTAAGAATATAACTTACTAACAACATCATTAAGACACAGATTCACTTCCAACAAGCCAAAATTAAATTCATAATCTCAAAAGCCCCTGTCATAATAATGGCAAGACCAAAGTCTTAATCAGAATATCCTTCCAGAGGTAATTCTATTACAAAACATAAAGTTTGAGGTGGCTATGTTCAGAAGTCAAATGTTGAAAATTATATTTGGTAATTCCAGGCTAATGTAAATGATTAAATTAAATCTATCACCTCGGTGATAGTCACAGCTCTAGTGAAAAACAAAACATGTTACACAAAGAAAAAGCATCTGATAAGAGGAACAGCTTAGAACATTGTCTTTTCTAGTCTACTGCATATTTTCTCAGGAAAGCTCTAGGATCAATTTTCTCCACTCCCCAGGGGAAGGAGGCACCACTGATTGGATGGCTCCAGCAGTTTAAAGAAGCTGCCACATTCTCTTAAAAAAAAAAAAAAAAAAGCTTTGCTTGGATTTCTAACCAAAGGAGCTGTTTCACTGCTATGAATCCAGACTGCAGAGGCATCTAGGAAACTCCATTGGCACTTCCTGGCTCAGCATACAACTGAGTCATATTCTCTGACACAACTCTCCCCTTACACTGCACAAGGGAAACAGGTGACTGCTTGAAGGTTCACAGCAGGGTATCCAATGGAAGGAACTGCTATTGTTCCCTGTGTGGCTAATGGAGAGAGACACCTAATGAAGCCCCTGCTCTAAATCACTGTCTGGTGAGGTGCCTACCTATTGCCACTGATCACTTAGAGAGTTCACAGCTTCCATTACCTTAGATATATAGTAGAGTTGATGGACCTCGATTATTACTGAATTTCAGAGAGTGTGAATAGCTTCCCTGTCTCTTTTTAATCCTAACTCCCTCTAGTGGATTTAACCCTTTGGTCTGAGCAGCAGAAAAATTCAAATTCAAGAGAGATTATTTCTGCTCCCCTGCTCCCCTGCCCCCGCCCCAAGCAAAGTCCAAGAAATTAATACAGTATGAAGATATCTTTGGAAAGAACTATGATCTTTGGTGCTTGAAAGCAATCCATACCTAATTCCTGACTGAAAATGGCAAAATTACTCTGCTGAAAACTAGCATGTCAAACTAGCCCAGATTTAAGGGTGATGCATTTTTTATCTCTAGGGAAATCATGGATTGCTATAGAGATAAAAAGCTATAGTTTCTAAGAGTGGTGTCTTGTTCACAGCCAACCAGTCATTGACAGGTGAACCTGTCATATTCTTAATTACTACCCAGGGAAATTCTGATAATATTGTGACAATAATGAAGAATAGTTATTTAAAAAATATAATTACACACATAATTAAGCAGTTTAGGGGGTTTTTTTGAACCCTCTGTCTGTCCAATTCAAAAGCATGTCCTCTCTGGAAATTTCAAGTACAATATATACCTCTATAAGTATCTTTCTTTGTTCTTTAGTATATGAGTTGGAGCTCTAAGAATATGTTTACCTCTGACCAGTTTTCAATAGGTAGAAACTAGGAAAAACTACTAAGTCTCAACTGTCCTTTTTACTTCCAAACCATTTATCCATTAATTACTCCATTTTGAACACATACTCCCATGTTCAGTGAGAATGGTATGTATGCTGTAGCATTTGTATGGCTACAAAAATGAAATAAATGCAAGAAACTCTCATATTAAAGCTGTTATTCACAATTTGGTTAATAATTTTATATTGATACTTGACTGCAGTTCCCAAAGAACCTTTTTATCTTTACAATAACTGCAGCTGTAAAAACAAAGCTATAATAGTATAGGGGTTTTTTGTAAAGGAAAGTAAGACCTTTCTACTAATAAAAGAATCCAAACACTCATGGCATTATTTATTTTCAAATAACTGACAAAAATAATTTGATTATGTGTCTGTATCAACTATGAATGACCCTCAAAAATCACTAGCAGACCAGGAATTTATAACCAGAACACATTCCCTGGACAGTGCAACTATTTGGATTAATTGCATTAAGAGACTTAATTTTGAAGGATTTGGAAATGTTTTTACAAGATTTAGGAAGGATTTCATTGGGATTACATGATGAGCAATTTTGAGTGTGCTTAACTGTTCACGTTAACTCTCTAAGCAAGCATGAAATGGATCAGTCATCACTGATTATTAATTCTTATCCAAGATTTTGTCACCATAAAGGGAACATCTTTGTAGTTCAGTGTATACTTCACCCTGCCAGTAGGAAAAAACCCCTATGCTTTAGCAAGGATCTCAGTGCTGATGTTCTTCATACTGCTGGATTTGAACAGACTGTGCTTGTACTCTGCATACTTCTGTTCTCTTGTGTAGCCTTCAGATAAATGTAATTTTACTATTTGATCTAAAATGATACTTAAGTTGGCCTTTATTTAAATTGATCTATATTTGCCATATGATAATATTACTTGCCAATACCGCTTTCAAAGCTCTACTAATTGCAAATTTAACTTAGGTATTGAAACTGAGCACCAATGTTCTAAGATTAAAATATTAATTCAAGGGAGAAAATATGCACAAACTAGAAAGTTTTAGCAGTTGCTCTACTTGCACCAATTAGCCACATCAATTTTATGCCAAATGTTCTGTTACATGAACCGGGACAACAAGGTAGAGAATTAGGGCTTCTATATAAATTCTGGAAACCCAAATGAAAAAAATAATAGTATTCTTTTTATATTTCTAGGAAACCTGAAGTTTTAGAAAGAAATGCACTTCTATGTGTTTATTTTTTTTTCTAATGAGATCACAACTGCATTAATATACCAAAATGTGAGTGTCCAATGTTGAGCACATTGTTCTGTTGTATGTATATCATTATCTGATGATAAATATGCAAATACACAAATAAACCAAGAAATGATGTCTGCAAACCCTATTGGGAAAAACAACAGAGGCAGCTGTGCAAAGAGCTCCAAGAACACAGGTCAAATTTATGAGCATATGTAGATTTACTCAAGTTTTGTTTTAAAAAGAGATTTTGCCTTTCACTGCAGATATTGTGTTACTGCTGTATCAATTACTGTACAGTAGAACAGACTGATTTTGTTGATGCAAAGGCAGTCAAGAAGTAAAAAAAAAAAATAGCCAAATGTTAAACTGATACTTGAGTGAGATTTATTTGCTTGCTTGTAATTTGCACATTTAATTACCTGTGGGAGAGATTCTTGTGGACATTGGATTTTTCAAAATCAAAATAAGGTGTGAACAACTATTAATAGAATTACCTGCCAAGAAACATTAAATTCTAATACAGAACTCTGGAATAAATTTAATGAAGCTTTTATTTTTTTATATTTAAAACTTGCCTTGTAGCTGGTAACTTCATTGTTGAAACTGAATGGCAGCAACTGAGATTTCCTGACTCAAGAAAATACTTTCACAAAAGCAGCTAAGACTATTCTATTTGGAATGCTGTAAAACACAAACAGCTGTATATTCCTCACTTGGCTATACTGTTAGATCACTAAGAAATTATATCAGCAATAATATTGCCCAACAACTGTTTTTCATTCAGCTGTTGTCATTTAGGTACTTTTACCTATAAACTATCCTGATTTAAAGTTCAGCACTGGTCATTTGCTACAGAATACAGAACAGTCAGACTGGTACATTACACTGCTATTACCTCTCTTCCCTTTGTTTCAAATTTATTATTAAATGTTTTTATTATGGCAAAGAAATTCCCAAATCTTTGTCACCACCAAACACTCTAATATGAATCTCATAAACAACAGATTGTGCATACCTGCAAGTGAGCTTTTAGTAGAATAAAAGTGCATGCAAAAGGTGAGATAATGCAGAATTTCTGGTTAAAATTCATGTACATAAGTGAAAAATGGCTAGAGAACCTAATTAATGGTTACTGTTGGAACTTCTGATTAATCTGCAGAATTAGATGCGGAATTGAAAACCCAATCTGCTGTAGCACACTGCAGAAGCCATTGACTGAAAAATATCCAGCTATGAAATGAAATCCCTTATTATGAAAAACATTATATTTGACTGCCAAGTGAGAGTAAATATTGTCTGTGCTTTTAAGGTACTTTAAATATTAATATAAAAACCTGAGTTACGTATCAATTTCTAATTGCTTGAAAGAACAGTAAGGGAGAATTGTAGAGCAGCAGAAAAATCACTTTTGCATGTCAGTTTTAACATTGCCGATTTCTGGCTCGTGAGCTTAATTCTCTGACTAAAAATTGCCTTATTGTCTTGATTTTAAAAGATCACAGCAAAAACGCCACTGAGAAAAAGAAAAAAAAAGCATTTGCAACAAGGGTGGCACACCCTAACTACAGCCAAAAATATGAATTATATTTTATTTCAATAAACATAATTCAGTCTGATTTATCCACTTCCCTCCATGTTGAAAAACAAAAGTTCTTTTAAGAAAAACACATTTTGATTGAACCAAGATAGAAGAGTGGATATTCTTCTTCATAGGCTGCGTATGTAAGAAATAATATTGAATGTTTTTAACCAGTGTGAGTATTGCCTCCCGAGCTGGGCATCGGGAAAGGGTGCCCAATGTTCTACCCTTACAAGGCAAATTCCCCCAGTTTTCTTAGAGCTCGCAGATTTATTACGGCTGCTCGTACTTCAAACGTGATGGGTAGAGGAGAATTTTACTTCTATAAACCTGGACTGACTGCAGAAACCTAATAAATACCGACTTTTTAAAAGCTGAAATTAATTTCTGATTGTGGATTAAGTCTTGGGGGAAGATGCACTTGCGCGTGTTTTAGACAACACCCGGGAGCTACCAGGAGCCAGCGACGATTGCACAAGCAGCAGGACCTGCCATTCAGAAGGAAACAAACAGGAAGCAGCGGGGCGGTGCCTGGCAGGCCGCGCCGCCCTCAGGCGAGCGGGACGTTCGAAAGGCGGCAGCGGCGGCGGCGGCTATCGCGGCCATGGTGGAGGGCCCGGGCTGCGCGCTCTGCGCCGAGCGCCTGCGGGCGCGCCTGCGCCGGGGACAGCGCGTGCGGGCCGCGCGGGGCGGCGGCGGCGCGGTGAGGGGACAGGGACAGGGCGGGGGAGCCGTGAGGGCACACGGACATGGACAGGGCGGGAAATGGCGCTGCCGGCCCGGCCGCCGGGACAGGGCGGGGCAGCTGCCCCAGGCAGCGAGGCCCAGCGCTTTTACTCGTGTCTGTCCGCTGTGGTAAATGCCACCGGGTATGGGTGAGAGTGAGCGAGCGGGCAGGAGCCGCCGGGGTGCCAGCGCTGGCGGGCGGAGCTCCGGGAGGGGTGGTTGGTGCCCCCCGTGCCGCCGCTGCCGTCCCCCGTGGGTGATGGTGGCTGTCGTCTGCGAATACGGAATTCTTCCCTGAAGCTGTGAAATATTCCTGTCAGCACCACAATAGTCCAATTGCGGCAGTCAGATGTGTGAAGACGATTCTGAAGCGGTAGAAACAAGAGATTTGAGAAGTAATGAGGGAAAGCTTTTAGCATCGCTGTGTTCACTTAGGATAAACTTCAAAATACCATGTTGCTCGAGAAGCACAAGGGAAATTATTGCTAATCTTCCTTCTTCATAATCTCTTCAGTCTAGGCATGTCCTAGATGCTCTTTAAGGTCCCTTCTAAACCAAACCATGCTACAATTCTAATCTGTGTGAAACATGAGAAAGCTACACATTGGCCTGCAGAAAGGTGATTTCTATATTTATTTTTTAATTAGTCCAAGTATTAGAATAAAGAGTGTGACATTAGGTTTGCATCTTTTCGTTGACAGCATAAAATAGTTCACTAGTATAAAGCTGCTGGGACTTGTGAGACCTTGTAGCAGATGGAGAAATCACTTGGCTGATAAATGTGTAGGTACTGTCCTCTGGTTTAGATTACAGAGGTATCTTTTTTTCCATGCCTCATTTTGCTCATCTTTAAAAGACTGTGTGTTGCTTTTGTTGCAAGTAAATGTATTGGATTCTGCTCGGCAGAAAGTTGGGGAATTTTTACCCACTTTTAGTGTGTATAAAGCATTGTAGGAGTTTGTGATTAAGGCACAGTAAGATAGTACTTCAGTGAAACAATTTAGGAAAGGATGGTTGAAAATATGTCTGTCTAAGATATGTCTTGAGACTAGACTATAGGTTAATATCTTTCAGGACAGATTTTTGAAGTAAGGAATTATGCTCCTAAGGTTTCAAAAAGAAATCTCACTCCCTCAAATAGATTCGTATTATCACTTTATGCAGTAAAAGTCACCTCAGGGCAGCCTCTGTTCATTGGAAAATGACCAACCTAAGGGTCCTGGACTTTTTAGATTTCACAGAGGCTGCTGACTGTGGCTAAAGCCTTGGCCTCTGCTGAAGATTACACTGTTTAGGAGAGTTTGTACTATGATGACGGTAAGGGTTTGCCTGATACCAAAGAGGTATGAATTTAACTTCAAATATTTGAAAACACAAGTTAGTTTTCCATCTCAGTCATTTCCTATTCTGGTTTATTTTAAACAACCCTGAGTGGATTAAAGTTAAATAAACTTTGTTACATAGCAACAGACTCCAATACTTTTATTGGAAAGCGTGAACTGCTTACATGGGAGCAAAATGTTGCTTTCTTCATATTTTGATAACAGACAAAGTAAGTGTTATGCAAGAAATGTTTTTATTTTCCTACTTGACAGAATAATAACCATAAAACTCTCTAAATGTATATCATTTCAAGGTAATAATATAGAGGGAGATTGCATGGAGAGTAGCTCTGAAATGTCACTAACTAGCAGAAGCCTGGCTGATTTGCCAGCGTTACTTTGATACATATTTGCATTGAAATGGAGTGCTGCAGTTGAAGCACTGATGTATCTATCTGCCTTGCAGGCAGGGCTGTGAGGGCAGTGAATCTGCAGGTTTGCAGGTTTCAGCAGGGTCTGAAGGGACCTTGGGGTGCTGGTCAGGGGCACCTTCACAGGCTGAGACAAAGGGCTGGGAGAAAGTCAAGTTCAGCATTTGGAAAACCTGCAGAATCCCGCTCTTGGAACAGAAGAGTGTCACGGAACAGAACAGTCCTGGCTGCTGCTCAGATGGGAAATGGCTCTGCATCAGAAAAAGGCTCTAGGGTCCCATAGAAGCTGAGTCCATGTCACTTCTACGTTCCAAGAAGAGGGACAGCCCCATGCTGGGTTCTGCTGGTTGAGGAGAGTGATGCTTACCTCTGAGCAGCAATTGCAAGGCTGCACCTGAGTTTGCAACTCCCTAGTAATAACAAGATAATAACAGACTGGAGTGAGTCCTCTGGTATGATTAGCGGGTTGAAGCACATGGTGCTCAAGGAGAAGCTGACAGAACTGGGGTTTTCTTGCTCTCCTCAGGTAGCTGTAAGGAGCATATGGAGGAGACAGAGCTAGGCTCCTGTAGGGACTTGCACAGTGGGTGAAAAGCAGCAGATGCAGAAGACAACAGGAGTTCTCATTCAGTATTAGAAGAAATTTTCCACCACAACAATAGTCAAGCCATGGAATAAGGGCCCAAAGAGATAGGAGTGTCCATCCCATTCAGAGCTGCTCTGAATCGTACCGGACAAGGCCCTGGGCTCCCTGTCCTAAGTGTATTCTGCTTTGACCAGGTGTTTGGACCAGATAACCTGTTGACATCCCTTGTAAATTCAATGTATTTTCATGTGCTGTGGAAGAAAATATGACTGCTTCAATCTCACATTTATCTTGTGCTCTAGTCGTGTCCTACCTGCTGCTCATCTGCTTCTGAGATTAGACTTAAAACTAGCAGGAAGAGAGAGATATCTCTGTGGGCTCAGTGGAGGCTTTTCTGTAGCACACAATACACTGTGCAGCACACAATGCACTATGCAAAATACTGAAAGCCTGTTATTAACATTTGAAGAAGGATATAGATCTGCAAATGGCAGAATTGACACTGACATGTTTTTAATATTCAAACTGTACCTGTTCATTTTGCATCAGTCTGAAACTCTTATTATAAATTCATGACTCGAAGGAAAAGGCATAAAATTCCCTGATAAAAAAGATGTATTGTTTCAGTTAGGAAAAGAATTGAGGTAAGTTATGATAGCATTAGCAATAGTGACTGCTTCGTGGGTTAATAGTCCCATTGTTTTTGGTAGAATACTTAAGGAGAAAATAGTTAATGCTGTCCAAGCTGGAAAATCAGTTAGTACAGCTGCTTGGTGAATGTGTACTGGTGCTGTGTAAATTCTCCTTAATCTTTGTGTATGTACTCATTTTTCAGACTGCTGCAAGTCAAGAGAACATCTCTGGTCATGATTTCCTTGTTGGACATGTTTACAGGGGTGTGGAGACATTGGGAAAAGAACTTTTTATGTATTTTGATCAGAAAGCTTTGAGGTAAGTGAGAAAAAGGCTTCCTATGCATTCAGACTGAATATATTTGCAGAGGTCATCTTGATCTTGCTAATGGCACTCTCAGAGGATTGAAAGTTTTAGAGAGAAACTTCTCATCAGCCTCTCTGCAGTACAGGCATACTGGATAAAATCACATGTTTAGATAATATACTACTTTACTCCAAGATTCCATGTAAAGGTATCTGGAAAGGACAGTTATTTATTGACATGCTTTCTTTCAAACAGGAAGTTGCATTTTGTGGAGACAAAATAGTTATAATACATCCAGTGCATTCAGATCCCTGCAATATTGTGTAGCACGAAATAATTCTAAAGTTTCACCCTTTTACTTTAAAACTAGAAATCATCAACTCCTTACTACTAGTTCTCATTGAATAGCATTTCCTAGGCTTGATTAGCATGCCTTTTCTATTTGTAATTAAAAAGAAGATTTATATTTTGCCCTTTTTCAGGACATCAAAGGTAATGAAACACTTTATAATAAAATTTTATAAATTTCATAATGCTTTTGAATGTAAACATGTAGTGATGATTCATTTCTTTTTTACTAGTCATGAACTGAGAAGACACTAGAATAGCTAATAGTTGTGATTGTTAAAGTTTCTTTCAAACAGTATAGAGCTTGGGAAATGAAACCATCAGCTATAAAACTGAATGAAAAATAATTTTCTGGAAGCATTTAATGTGTCACCATTTGTAAGCAAGATGCAAGAGTTTGGTTTAAAAGTAAATTTGTCTAGGTTTAAAAATAAATTTGGCTAGTTAAGCCTGTGCAGTACTACTCATGGCACTTGAGAATTGAAAATGGCTTTTGAAGATAAAAGTGATTGAAACAAATATATCACCTGATCTGACTTGTAAGAAGAGTTTTGGAAAGACACAGGTTTTTAAGTAACTCATAGCATTATTTTTTTCATGTTTTTAAAGAGTAACTTTAAGAATAGGCTTAATGACATGTGTCTAGCCCATCTGTAAATATTTAAAATGCTTGTCCTTCCTGGAATGTAGGAAAGTTGGGCTTACTGGAAACAGAGACCTGATATTGCATTTCTTTGGTCATTTATGTAGTTTAGTCTGTTAAATCTTCTTGTAACTACAAAATAATCTACTTTTTCTGGTATACAGTGTATAGGCATTCCTGCTGTCTTATGGTTTTTAGGTCTTGATTGTACCAGGTGAAATTGTAATAAATAAAATGTGTGAGATAATAGTCAGACTTGTCCTTTGCTCAAGCATAGCTCCTCGTAGAATATTTTATAAAACTTAAGACCTCTTAAAGCATTACTAATCTGTAGAATGAATGCTTGAAAGGGTCTGTTCTTCTACTTTGCCATCTGTGCATTTTTCAGTTTATTTATTTTATTAATTTTTAATTGACTTGCAGGTTTTGCCGTGGTTGTAGGCAAAGAAAAGCAGAAAACAACATATGGCAAATACTAATTATGTTGTTTATGGTGTTACTGGATTTAGCTGCAATGTGATAACAGTGGTGGGAATATGGGGAATAAATTCTTTCTTTTCAT
Source organism: Zonotrichia leucophrys gambelii (assembly GCF_028769735.1). NCBI lineage: Eukaryota > Metazoa > Chordata > Aves > Passeriformes > Passerellidae > Zonotrichia > Zonotrichia leucophrys. Next base: position 16,428,794 of record NC_088173.1, on the reverse strand, counting down.
ATCAGGTGACTTCTGCCTGATTTAACAGAAAATTTTCTGGTCAAGTGGCCTCATTTCTTTCAGCCTTCCTGAAAGTTTATGAGTCTGTGTTGGAAGATCAGCATGTCAAGTGAAAAAAATTCTAAGTGCACCAGAAATGGTGCTTCTTAGTGATCAGGTTTGACTTCTGTGCAATGAATTATGAAGACTACACAAAACCAGCTGTGTTTTGGAGGGGTTTTTACTTGGGGAGCATTCTTTCTTTTTTAGGAATTGAGCATTCTGTAAACTAAGTTTGTTGCTGTGTTACTGGTAATGACTAGAATTAATGTACATGCAAACTGACTTGGTTAGGTAAGGTTCACAGCTCTAAAAATAGACTGGTGTTGTGCTTGGAAACGATAGCAAAGTTAAAATACCTATAAAAACTCTCTTTCTTTCCAAGGATTCACTTTGGAATGAATGGTTCCATGCACATTAATCCTGATGGAAGCAAAGAAAGAAATGGAGCACAACCAGTTTTGGAGATACAGCTTATGGAGGATACTGTTTGTTTTTGGGATGTGACAGTAGAGTATAGGTAAAGCAGAAACTAATGAAACAGTTTATTTCTTTTTATAACTATCTTTTAAGGTAAATGAAAAAATAATGTACAGATTGTTGGAGTCTATCAAGAAAAACCTTTCATATCATAAACATATCAAATTTGTTGGTATGGTAATTTGAGTTTGTTGCTTTTGTATCAGACCTTACATACAGTTAAAGTAGTTCTATGCCATAGTGTCGTTAGGTAGTGCTGAGACTGGGAATGAAAGTTGGATTTAATTCTATCCTTAGATCTGTATGCTGAAACCCATTGCTCTGTTAATTTCTATCCAAATCTCACTTCTTAACAAGAGTAACAAACAACCTGTCATGATTACTGGTTTCAAGTTTTTATGCTCCCAAGGTTGAGTTTTTATTTTTTTCTTTATGGAAGCAAATTCTTATTATTGCTCTAATTTACATTAAGCAGATGTTTATGCCCATTAGCACTGTACTTCACATTGCTTAAAAAAAAAACACCACCAAGCTTGATTTTAGTGATTGAGGCTCTTGAATGGAAATGGGCATGTAAATTCATGTAACATATATAAGTGTATGTAAAATTACAAAACACAAAATCTCATGTAAGCCAAGGCTTCTTGTAGGGTATTGTTTTCAAATAAGTATGATTATCCTAATAATACATATCTTAAAATATGAATACATATTTTTCTAAATTGTGTAACTACTGTTAATAATCTACTACTACATCTATTACATAATTATAATTCTCTCAGTTGATTAGGGCATGGTGCTAATAATGCCAGGATTGAGGGTTTGATCCCCATTTGGGCCATTCACTTAGGAGCTGGACCTCATGATCCTTGTGGGATCCTTCCAACTCAGAATGTTCTGTGATTCTTTGAAATATAATATATAAATTGATTTTACACACATATATACACACACACATGTAAATGTCATGTTGTAACTAGTGGACCCTGTAACCATACAGTTAGGTATGGTTGAGAGTCCAAACACGTGGGCTTTCCATCTTGGAAGTAGTTTTAAAGCAAGGAGCTGGCAAATGTTTTTCAAGCTACTAGGAACACAATGAGATTGGACTAGATGCATGTTCCATGCATGTATCATTGACCTGTTTTTAGAAGAGGTGTTAAATGGAATTTCTGTGCCACTTCTTGTCACTGGTATTTTCATGGTTTCTGTTATCTGCATTTAATGTTCTAATTTGTTGTGTTGTTTTTAAAACCACACTGCAATATTAGAATATATTTAAAATAAAAATTAATCAGTGTATTTTTCTCTTCCAGAAATGCAGCTGAGTGTGAGCAGAAAGTGAGGATGATGGAAAGTTTGGATGTCTGTTCTCCAAAGTTTAGCTTCTCAAGAGCAGAGCGTGAGATTAAGCAGCAGAACACCCGTATGTTGTGTGATGTGTTATTGGATCAATCAGTACTACCTGGAGTGGGAAATATCATAAAGAATGAAGCACTGTTTGATAGTGGTCTTCATCCAGCTCTTGAGGTGAGTGAATGTCTCAAGATGGTTTTTAAGGACACCAAAATATTAAGAATTTAAATACATGTTTATTTAATATTTTTGCTATCTTCTTACCTTTGTTTTGTCATCTGTAATTTCTCAAGTTATTCTTGGACACTAAATTAATGTTCTTTCATTATAACAAGAGGTTTTTGTCATGGCACTCCTTGGAGCTGATGAGCTTTCATATTTTAAGTCTGGCATCCTGTTATGCTGCCATTAAACTGATAGTCCATAAATAAGGGAAAGTGAAAAGTGCTCAGGTTTTTTTGTCGATTTACTACCCAAAATAGCTTATGTGGTAGAGCTGATAATTTTTGCAGCTGCTTCTTCCACTTCTTATCCTGCTAGCTGGCATCAGTTGTTTTTTCTACCATTGTTTATCATACTTTTTCTGTTTTAAGATCCTCAAGCATGTTTTCAAACTTTGGGTGAGAAGATATTTGCAAAACAGAGATTACATAGGATGTAAATGGAAACTGGAGAAGATTAGTAACTGAAGTTTTTTAAACATAGTATTTTGAAAATTGTTCATAGCATCCATCTGGATTTTAATTTTATCTGTGATATGGCAGAGGAAAAAAAGTGTGATTTAAAATTTTGGGTTCTTAAGAAAAATAACTTTGGTTGATACGTCTCTCTAATTGTTATGCCTTCGACTCATGTATTCTTCCTGAATATGTCTCAGAGGAAAGAGCCTCAGGTGATAGGTCATATTATTTCCATGAGGAAATTAGGAGGTGCTGTAGTGTGTTCTTAAGTTTGTTAGTTGTAGCAAGGAGGGATGTGAGACTTACTAACTCTGTTATTCATGTGATCATGAACTCTTTGGTCAGTAGAGGGCAAGACAACTGAATATTCTAGCACATGTTTTGCATGGTTGAGGCAAAGCACATTGTTTGGTGTGCAAGCCATGAGTTTTTGTATTATAGAATGTAAACATGTACTGTGTCATTGAGATGATATATATAATACAGAGTCAGGGAATTATCACAACATGGGGAAAAGCAGCTCCACATCAGTGTTCAAAGTGCACTTACTCATAGGTCTTCTTTTGCCATTGTCTCTTATCATCGTAATATTTTAAAACTCCTTCTTGTCTTTCTTACAGGTTTGCCAACTGACAGATGAGCATATACGTCACTTGGTGAAAATGACACGTGATTTTACCCTGCTTTTTTATAAGGTATTGGCACGTATTCCTGGAGAACTTCCAAAATACTACTCTGGCGTGTTAGCTGTGTGTGATCATCTGGTGAAAGAGTGTAAAGATGCAACAAAGCAAGTGTTTCCATGAATAGGAATGTTGGTTTGTGTGCTCTTTATTAATTGTGAATTGTCAGATGATGGAAAGGTAGGGAGAGTCGTGACTGTCAAAATATGCACAGTTTGGCCCAAAGGACTTTCACAGATGCAGCCTGAAGGCCAGTTCAGTCTTTCTGTGCATGTGCTGTTATGCCAGTCTGAACATGTCAGAATTGATGTAGGCTAAGCACAAAGTTACATGCAAGGTAACAAAATTACTCCTCAAACTGGGAACTAGACATTGTCCCAGGGAAGTATGAAGGTAGTTAATGTGGCTTCTTATATAAAACTTGAAATAGCAATTAAATTTATTTGGCTAAATAGTTTGCAACTTCTAACAATCTTTTTTTTCCTAACTCGAATAATGGATTTGGTTGATAAACTGAAATAAATTACAGTTTCTCCTTACTGCTATAACTTCAGTAGGACTTAATTTCTTCCTGTATAAACTCCATAATTCATGGTGCTCTTTAACTTTCCACAATAGAAAAAGAGAAAATTTGACTTAATTCTTCTATGTTTTGTTTGTTTAAGCTGCAAACAAAAAAAAAAAAAAAAGAAAAGGAGTAATGACAATTTTGTCTTTTTCTCTTGATGTTCATGAAAGGCAAGGAGCTAGCTGTGCCAAAAAGAATTTTTTTCTTGGGCGAGGGCACCTAACATGCCTAAAATCATAAAGGCTAAAACTTTAATTTGTTTAATAGTCTGCTTAAATATCTACTTTCCCTCAACCCACTAAAGAGTACTTTGGTTTGTTTGTAGGGAAATGTTTTCATTTCTCTGAAATTCATAATGAAGTCTGCCAGTAAAGAGACACTTTCTAGTTCTGCAACAAATCTAATACTCAGAAATTTAAAGGCTTTTGGACTGATAATAAACAGGTTGTACTTTCTGTTCAGCCAATTTGAAAACTTCTGTAGTCCACACTTAGCAAGTACTCACCAGTCAAGTACTTTTAAGAGGGCTAGCCTCTCCTTCCATGTTAGAGACATAATGAAAATATGTGTATGAGGGATAGTGCTTGAATTTTTTTGATAGGCTGTTATAGATTGTTTGCAGTCATCATACTGTATCATTGCAGATGCAAAGGTGAAGAATCCTGTTTGTGTAAAAAGCTGGATTTTTACACAAACTGTTTTTTGTGTAAACAAGAGCTGCTTCCATTTGTTTTTTGCATAATTGGATGGGAAAAAAGCTACTCATAAGAAACTGACTGAAAACCTTGAGGAGGCAGCTGTGAATATTCATGCAAATATATATTAGTAATTCCTTCTGATTGAATTACTAGTTTGCGCTGGCACAAGAATTCTCTTTCAGCAAGACTGATGAATAAGAGCACAGTAGAAGCAAATACACTGTGCTCAAAGACACCTGTGTTTTGGGAGAACTCCAAGGGTTTCATACATTTTGGAGCTAGAGCTAGTGAACTCTGCCAGAGCTGTGCTGGTGTTACTTGGCCAGCTGTGGTGTCGTTTGAGCTGAGCCCAAGGATTTGCAATTGTAGGGCAGAAACTTGGGTGGCTCTGCAGAGTTGGCTGCATCTCTACTGGGCTCTTCTTGTTTGGAATTTTTTTTTTTTGCCTCTTTTAGCTGTAGTGTGTCTATGCTGACTTCATGGGTGTTTTGAGAATTGTCTCATAAAATGTGCCTGCCAGCTGTCTGGAGGCTTTTCAAGTCACTGCCCTTGGGCTTGTACTGTACTTAATTTAATATGGCTTTCTGCCAGACTCTGGGGAGCTCACCATAGTGCCAAGTGGCTTTTCGAGTTGGTTGGCATGGCCAGGGCCAAGATACAGCTGAGCAACTTTACTGGGCACTACCCAACATTTACAGAATCTTAGGAATATTTCTGCATTGCACACTTCTTTAGGTTTTGGGAAGGCTTATTAACCCAGATTGTAGCATTGCATCTGAGCTGTGCTGAGTTTTTGGGTCTTTGGGGGTGAGAGAAGGTGGTGTTTGTTTTGCGGTTTATGTTTGTTTTGTTTTCTATGCTGCATTGATTGGAGTTCTGATTGATTGATCAGCTCTTCAAGAAGACTCCTGCAGGTGTCAGGTCAAAGGCAACTGGTGCTGATTCAGAGCTAGCTGGTCCAGCTGAACTCAGAGTTCTTAGCATGTATTTGCTCTCACCTTGCTAGCATGCTTTTTTTTTCTGAGTTTTATTTCAGTATGTGGAGAATTACAGACACTGTTATACCTGACTTGTCAATTCTTTACATAAAATAATGTGAAATATGAGGATAGCCTTTATTAGTGTCTCTCTTAAATAACTCCATCTGGTCATTAAGTTGACAATTTATGTAGTGTTTTTTATTTTCAGACTCATGTGAGATTGATGCTGAGTTTCTAACCAGGACTTTGCCCACGTTCTGTTGCAGTGCCGCAGAGCGGGGTCCCCGCTGTACCCACACTACAGGGTGTACAGGCGCGCAGCCTGCCGGGAGTGCAGGGGCAGCATCACCGTGTGCCGCCTGGGAGAGCACGGCAGGATGACTTACTTCTGCTCCCGGTGCCAAAAGGCAGATCCCCAGCTCCTCAATCTCAGGTATGATGGTAGCACCATGGTGACATTTTTAAGCTCCTCAAAGTGCTGTTACAGTAAAAGGACACCCCCTTTGAAATAGAATGGATCTTTGTACATTTTATAACTAAATTAACTATGTCAGACAAAACCAGAACATATTGCAAGAAGAAAAAAATTCCCTATTGGTATTTAAAAAGGTTTAGAAGCTTCGATTCTTTGCTACTATTCTTTTCAAAGTATTATGAAACAGCTGTTACTATAATGAAATGTAGGAATTATGGAACAATTCAGAGTACTCAGATTTATTCACTGAAGCTAAGTCACCAGAAAAGTTGCCCTTTGTTCTTGGTGTTATCAATGTAAATGGCATGGATGTTTCCATACAACTGAGTTGAATATAATGAAGTAGAAATTTGTCTTTCTTATTGCAGGATAGCCCCATCACTCCTGGCAAATCTAGATAGCTATGCATCTGTGCAATTTTCTTCTGGCTATAGAATTATACTGAGGATAACCAAAACTTCAGTAAATTCAGAGTGCAGCAAATATTTTAGGGGCTTAGTACTTTTTCTTCCTCCTGATAGGATTTTGAAAGCTTTTGCTATAGGTGTGCTACAGAGGCACTTTTGCTTCCCCATAAATCGTGCTAGCAGCAGCTTTCCTCCTTTTATTTCAGGAAAGCAGCAAGTGCATTTGATATCACAAAGGGTCAAAAGGTAAAAGTTACAAAAATACCTTACTCAGACTTAGGCATCTGTTATTCTTGAAAATTTTCATCTGAGGCTTCAGAATTCTGCCTTTATATTCTCTGTCAGTCTAATATAAGATGCTGTTTCACTTTGCAACTTTGCCTCATTAGTGTGTGGGGGGGGTGTGTATATATATATATATATGTTTTAGATAAGATTTACAGAACACATAAATCCCTCTCCTACCTCCAAGCTTCTTTCAAGACTCAGATGTCTGAAGGGATTTTGCTTAAAGCTTAAAAAGATGCCTTTGGGTACAGAACAAATGTCGAAAATTCCAGCATGGAAGATAAATATTTCACAAGCTGATAACCCAAATCCGCTGTATTTTCAGAAAGTAATAATGAGAAATACTTTGCAAAAATGTAGGAAGACAGCATTCTTCTGTTCAGTCAGATAACTAGAAAACAGTGTCAGGAAAAAATCTTTCTGTTTTCTAGAACAAGTAGTGATTTAGCATTTTGTTGTTGTACTTTTAAATCAACAATTAAAGAGTGCTGTATTTAAGTGAAAAATATGGTAGTGGTAGCTATAAAATAAAAAGTTGTTTTCTTGTCTTGTCCTTATCCTAATGGTCAGTTCTTTGTTTTCTACTGCTTTCTTTTCAATTTTAAGTAACTGTTACTATATAAAATTATGTATAGCTCAAGTAATTTATTTGCCATTCCAGGCTTTTCACATTTAAAGACTGGAAGGGGCCAATGTGGTTAGACTGACTTGCTACAGATAATAAACTGTAGAATTCAACCCAGTGGTTTTGGGGTCAAGTCAACTAGCTTAGGATTCTGCTCAACTGAAAAAAAAATTAGAAAATACCCATTATAAACTTAGCCCATCAAATTCAAATGTACCTTGAATTTAAAAAATAACCTTCTCCCACATATTTCATAAACTGGGAGAGGGTGTGGGAGTTATAATGACAGGATAGATGACCCAGGGTAACAACATGGAATTAAATTCCCAAACATGATACACTGAATATATTCAGTCTAGTAATGCATTTTTTGATAACTGGGTAGAACAATTGATCTAATAATGTGAAAATACCCATTTTAACACTTACAGTTTGGCTGTTTTATTTGCTAGCCACAGTATTTTGGTGAATGCTGTAATGTCTGTTCTACCTCTTAACAGCACAGGCTCTTTGGAATGGTTCTCATTATCCTCCTTAGTTTTCCTTTTGTGGAAGATGTGGTAGGTAGTGGATATCTTTACTGTTATCTTAGAGCTCTAGACTCTTACAGAAAGGGATCATTATGGAAAAAGTGATGGGTCAAGAGAGTGTCACAACACTGCCCACCTACAGCATTTGCATTGTTGACTGAAGTGCTTAAATTCTTAGGATTAATAAAAGTCTCTAAAAAGTCCACAATTCCACAAAAACTATATAAAAATATATAAGCTTGACAACTTATCAACCATAAGTTGGATAATATCATAGCACTTAAAAGCATACATACATAACTTACTGAACAGGTAAATTCAAGCTACAATTAATATGCTGTCAGTGTTTGGATACTATGACAAGAGCAGCCCCTGGTAACAGGAAGCTGTAAAGGAGTAACTATGATTCTAAATCAGTCTATCAACATAGGAGGTTATAATTTACAGGAAAATAAATGCAACTAAATCTTTAGTGGTGTCTGGAGTAGCTTTGTCTCACAAGTCACAGCTAGGCTCCTTAATTCTGAACAGGTTCCTACATTTAAAAGGCTTTCCAGCAACTGGTGACACACAAGAGACATTCTGACTTTTAAAGCTTTCAGTGCTTTTGGCTGTTATGATTACAATGTGGGCTTATGTGTAGCATTTAAATGAGAACAAAATTTATTTGCTGGACTGTGTGATTTCTGCAGTTCATCTTCTAAGCAGTTCTTCATCCAGTAATGCATTTGTTAGCAAGTCTTGTGTACAAGAGATTGGGGAAAGCCCTAAAACAATCTCCCTTTCTCATCAAGCTTTTTGCTGCAGTACTTGGAAATGGTTGGGAATCTGAGAGACTGGGGCATTGTCCTGGAGAGTACACCAGTTGATAATTAACTTTCTGTCAACTTCTTGTTAAATGTTTTTATTTGTTTTACTTCTGCAGCATCTGGAAAGATTTGGCCTTGAGGTAAAGAAAAGAAAAATCAAATTTGAACACTGACATGCTGTCCAAGCTCTGATAGGAGGCTTAACACTGCATCCTGCTTGTTCTCTAGCCCATGCCTCCCTGCACAGAGTGGTGTAAGGCAATTTGTAGGGGGAACGTCACAAAACACTAACATCACTCTTTTGTTTCACAGCAAACTGCCAGCTAGAAGCAGCCTAATTGGCTGGGCATATGGCAGGGGGTCATGTTCTAATGAACATGTAGCTCGCAAATCTGAAGAGGAGTGGACGTGTATGTGCTGCACCCTAATAAACAAGCCTTCTGCTGAAATTTGTGATGCCTGTTTGACTCCAAGACCTGAAGGTAGTGAAGGGTTGTCTGGCAGCTGTATCGGGAAAGAGGGGAGGTCTATGATTTCGGTGTAGAAGTGTCTCATTGTGAATCATATATATAACTAGCTAACTTGAAGTCAGATTTTGAGGAAATCTTACATAGACAATATGGAAACTGTCCTGTCTTAAACCCTTTAAGTGTCATCTTCCAACCTGGTGTGCAGGTGGGATTCTATAGATTAGTGTCTTCAGTGACCCTGTGTTTTTACTTGGGCATGGAGCGAGAAAAATCTCAATTCTTTCAACTCTCTGTAAAATCCTTCAAAGTTTGCAGTGTAAGTCTGAATTAGAAATCATCAAAGGTCAGAAAATTACCTGTCATTCTTTCATGTGAACAAAAGCAATATATTTTAGTACCCTTTTCTAAAAGGATGCCAGGTTTCTCTGGGGCTACTTTTTTCCCTTCAAGTTCAGAGTAAAAATGATTCTGAACTTCTTACCTCAATTTGTTGTTTGTCTCTTGTTGGAGCTTTTAATGCTGCTATCTACATGAAATATTGCTTCATTGCTTAATCATTTTATGACTGGAATGATGTGTGGAAAACCCTTATTTGGCACTAGCTATAGTTCATTTTCTCAGGTCAGGAATCAATAAAAGTATGTCTTTGTGCCTTACATGACAGTTATTGGCAACACAGGCTAATCTTGCATAATTCTTCTGCCAAATCAGCACCAGAAACCTGAAAATTTTAATCTGTTCACAGAACAGGATTTACCAGCTAACATTTATCCTGGAATTAATGTTGTCACCTGGCCTTTATAATATATTATGCCATGTGCACAAATGCTTTACTTTGAGCTTTGAAACAAAACTTTTTCCTTCTCCTGTACTTCTGAGTTTTACTTGTTCAGTTATATGCAGTTACTGAAATCAGGTGTGGAATTTGAAGCTGTCTTAGACTCGATGGAATACTGTTGGGAAATCTTTATTTTTTTTTAATGTGACTTTATTTTTGCATAGGAGTGATATTTGAAATATTTTTTTCAAAATAGGCTTGCTTACCTCTCTTTTTTTAATCCTTCGGAGTCTTTCCCTTTTCATCTGGTTCAATGTTTGTTTTTTTTTTAGGTTGTTTCTAAAATTACCTACTGTCAGCAGAAAAGTTAGAATTTTTGAGGACAGGATACTTGGTCTGTAAAATTAGCTGCTGGCCCTACAGCCAAAATAATTCAGTCTGTAGACAGATCATTATTTACCATTGCATTGCAATTTCCATGCTCCTTTGCTAAGTACGAGGCTAAGCCAATACTATTCTGTCTTAAAAAGTCTGAATGAAACCAATATGTCTGACTGTGCAGTAGTGGCAAAATGGAAGGTGCCTGGAAACAAGTAACGTTCCAAGTCAAATGTAGATATTCTTATTTTGTTTCTGAGTGAGAATGCCTTTGGAGAGAGTGAATGTCTCATCTACCCATGTTCTGCTTAATTCCCTCTTTGTTGTATGGAATACACTGGATATAGTAGAAAAGGAAGGACTCTCTCCTGGAACACTGTGGTTTCACAGCTACTTTAAAAGATTGTACATTGGATTTTCACCATTAGGTTTTCACCCTTTTCTCAGGAAGGGGATTACCTACAGTCTCCTTATGTATTAAATTGGCATTAAAAAAAAGTATTCCTATTCTTTTGAAATTATTATTGCCCACTAGGAGGGCCTCTGATTCTGTGAAGAAACTGTTGTTTATATCACAAAGCAAATGTCTGGACTGCTTTCTTCTGAAAAGCTTCTTACAGTCAGTAAGTTTGGATGAACACAAAATTTGGAAAGGATGGGAAGTCTGAAAACACTAGAAACCCCAAAATCTTAATATTAATTTTTGTGTTAATAGTAAGGTAATACTTAAAAAATGGATAATGCATTGCTTGGAGGTACTATGGTCTTTGATCTCCCATTACTGAGATTATCAAAAGTTATTTTGAAAAATTTAAATACTTTAATCTTTGTGTTTGGGCCAAATTAAATTTTTTATGGTTAAGTGTCTGATAGCTTTAATTTACATAGTACTGTTAATTGATCCTACTCAATCAATAGTAATGCTGTCTTGAAACACTTTTTACATGACTCTAAGAGTGCATAAGTTTTTTTTTGTAAGAAATTTTGTACTCATCTAATTTGTGACAGGTTTTGAGATGGTTCTGTAAATTTACTCTTTCATTCTCCAGTGACGATTTATGAATACAGATCAGAAATATAATGTAGCACTCTATGCAGATGGATTATAACTAAAAACTTTTTTCCTTAGTTCCAAAGATGGAGAGTTTTGAAGATTCTGCAGCCTTTAACGCAGACTTAATGAAGTACCCCTGTAATGATTTCAGAAAACCAAGCACAGAAATAAAGATCAATAGGAAAACTGCATTTGGAACTACAACTCTTGTATTAACAGATCTTGGTAACAACACTGTTTTGAGAAATGATATCCAGGTATCTGGTGGACATTCTCAGTGTGTTTTTCCAAAAAGCAATTGTAAACAGATCCAAAGCAATGCCTGCCAGTCAGAGGGAAGCACAGACAAGGACTGCTCACCAAACGTAGCTGCCCTGGCTTCGTCCTCCTGTCAGCAACCTGTCTCTTTCAAACACGTACAGAAGAAACAGAAAACTGACCATGTACCTTTGGTTCACCCATATAATACAGCAATCAGGTATGTATTCTAAAATGAAAGCAAGTCTTTATAATCCCATAAACCAACCTTATCCTTAAATATTAATTGAATACTGTGCTGTTTGGTTCAGACAGTGTTGTCTTTGGATTTCTGCCAGATGTAACTTATTCTAGGCTAACTATAATTTAATTCAGATTTCAAAAGCACTGAATTACCTAGGCTGTCATTAGAAAAGTCCTGATTTTGGCATCCAGCCAGTACTGCTGTAAGCTAAACAGCTGTTCATAGTTCAGCTATTCCCATTGAATAGGCCAGTCTAGTTTTAATAGGTCAAGCACATTTCTACCTCAGGAGTTGTCTGATCTTAGCACTGTAGTTGCTATCTGCTTAGAGAGATCTTAAAATCAATGTGAAAGATTACAAAAGGAAGCTATCTGGATGAATGTATTCTAATTGGAGTTATTTGTCAACTGCCAGGTTTCAGCATTCTTCCTTGACAGGAAGATCTGTGCAGTTACCTTGATGAGCTTCCCATCACTGCTTTTACTCTTAACTTCCCTCCCCATTCTGTATATAACCACTTCAATGCTCTGCCCATACTTTTATTTACAGAGCCCTGTTCAGACACATCCATCGCCTAGTTAAGAGAAATGTGAGAGTCTATGGGGGCTGTCACAGAAAAGTTGGGCAGATAGTAACAACAGTAATGGGAGTGCAAGGTAGATGTCACATACAATGGTAAATTATGCAGGCTGAATGTGAAATATTGATGATATGTTACAAAATTCTTCGTCATGTGTCTGTTCTGAAATACAGAAATTACTTCTTGCGTTGTTGAAGCACTGGTTTTGAAATGATCTCGCTGACTAGCCAGGCTAGACAGAATGAATACAATTCCTCCTCACACTTTCAGTACAGACTGAGGAACTGAGTCTGTAGGTAGGCAGGATAATTGAGAATACAGAGGACTGTAAACAAGAAATGAGATAGCATCAATCATGACAACAGGTTGTTGTAGCAAGTCATCAACTGAAATGCTTTTTTTATAGCATTTTCTTAAACAACCAAAACCAACAAAAAATCTGTTGGTTATTTTTATCTTCTTGTGTTTTAATGAGGTGTTGGAATAAAACTGCTGGTGTCTGCAGGACTGCAATCTTCCAGACATAGAAGACAACATAAAATTCCTAAGCTGATAACTTGACCAGAATGAATTAATATTTTCTTCTTTCATTAAGGTTCCATTACTGCTTTTCTGCTCTATAAATATATTGGAAAGATACATTTCAGAGCATTAATCTTTTTCATGTCACTATTTTTAAATGAAACCGTGTGTATTTTAGATAGTCAGAAATTGTCTCAATCATGAGGAAGAAGGAAACTTTATCCCATTCAGAGAATTCTATTTCCTCCCATCATCTGGATTATTTCTTGTCCAAATGTGATTTGGAGCATTACTGTAACTTTTCAGTAAAGAGGGTAGGAGTCTTTTCTGTGAAGCATACAAATGTCTTCAGACTGGAGTAATTAGTGGTATTAGTGTTTTTCCCACTGAGACCAGAATACTCTTTTAGAACATACCAGAATTTGAGTTGGGCAGTATAACATCAGTACTAATATTTATTTTGTTTCATACATGAATTTGAGTACTTCAAAATAATTTAAGACATGGTGGGGAAAACTGGTATAGTACCTCAAGGGCAGCACACAGTCGTGTCTATTCACAACTCGCAATCACTCAGATTTAAAGGCGCATGCAATAGGGTGCATTAGAGAAGCAAGTCCTTTGTCTGTACACTGGGTGAGCTATTGTCATGGTAGGAGAGTTCTTTGGCTGCTAATCCCTTTTAAATTACACAGAAGTCATTTTGTCACCTGTCATTACAGCGCACCTCAAACTAATGTGACAGATGCTACTCGCATGTTGAGCGTGGGGCATCCTCGCTGCAGTAAACACAACCGTCTCTGCAGCCTCAGAGTTGTGAGAAAGGATGGAGAAAACAAGGGAAGGCAGTTTTACTGCTGCCCTCTCTCCAGGGAAACTCGGTGTGAATACTTCCAAGTATGTATAAGACTTCAGGACCTGTTTTTGTTTTTATAATCAGTGCTTGTTTCTGCAGCGTCCTTGGCCCAGTGACTTGTAAATCATAGACAGCAGATATATTCCATTTAAAGTTTGACATAAATACTGTTGCACACTGAATTGAAACTAAGAGCATAGTAATAGCTATTGAACTTAACAGTTTTAGTTACTTCTCTTAGTGTTGAGATGGCACCTACTTGTGCAAATGCTCTACTTCCAAGTGATGTTAAACAGATGCATAAGAAAAATACTGGTTTGAGGGAACTTGTAAAAGTTGTTCAGATCAGCTTCTTCCTGAAAGGACTATAACAAACTAGATCTATTTTTCAGCCATGTTTCTGGCTAGCCAAAATCCTGACAGCCTCTCAGGATGATGATTCTGTAATCTGCCTGGGCAAACCCTCCCACTGCTGCACTAATACCTAACATGACCTTCCTAGCTGCAGTTGGTGGCCTCTGCTCCTTGCTACGGATGTAGATGTCTTAAAAGAGTTTGACCTGAAAAGTGATCTGACAGTCATGACTATCAGGTAGTTAATAGATGGACTCAAGACAGTAATGCCTAAATTTGAAAAAAAAACCAACTATGTGTTAACATAATTTCAATTTACACCAGTCAAAGTGCATGCAGTTGCAGTTAATGTTAAAGAAAAATCTAAAGTGTTCACAAAAGTGATAAAACTAATCTAAGTACTAGGAAGAATTTCTTCTATGGCATCCCCTGTAGGTCTTTTTCTATTGTCCATTTTAAAATAAGGAATTCATAGCCATCACATGTGCCTGATACCTGTTTCTTTGGCAGTGGGCTGACTTGGATTTTCCATTTTGTAACCATGGCAAGCGATGTGTTATGAAGACTGTGTTGAAGATCGGTCCCAATAATGGAAAGAACTTTTTTGTGTGCCGTCTTGCAAAGGAAAAACAGTGTGGCTTCTTCCAATGGGCAAAAAATGGGCCGGGTATGCAGATTCTTCCATGATGCTCACGTTACAGTTATCTGCTCTTCAGGATGTCTTAAGTGCCTGTAACATTCGTAGTAATTTCTGTTTTGTTCTTTTTCCCTGTTCACTCATTAACTAGTAAAAGAGCTCCAATGTAAAGAACAGATCTAGAAAGAGTAATTTTACACAGTCCTATAAAAATTAAACACTGCTTGTATGCAGCTTACAATTATGAAATAAACATTTAGCTTGCAACATAGTGTCATATACTATTGTATTTCTAATAAAAAATTGCACTGTTTCCTTTTTACATGTATTGTTTTAAATTGCTTTAAATTTTGATGTATTGTTTTAAATTTTCTTAAGTGTAAACATGTATTTAACAAAAGTGAATAAAAAGAATATACTTTAATAAATGCCAGTCTGTGTTTTCTCAGAGCATAAGATGAAACAGCAATGAACTGTACAATTCAAATGTTACAACAGTTGATTGACCTTGCTTAGATTTGGAAAATGACAAAAAACTTCCCTAAAACAAATAACATGACTCTGGTTTTCTAAATTATATATTCTAAATCCATGTCTTAATGTTTTCTTCTAGTTGCTACTGAATATTATTGCCCCAATCCATATATAACACATAATAAAATCTTACCTCCAAGATAGCTAGAACTCAGTTTATGTTTGTTGGTTTTACCATTATTTGCTGAAGCAAGGGGTAGAATAAATAGAATATGGTAAGCTATCAAATCAGAAACAGAATTCTTCAAATCTTTAGAAAGTGTGCTCTAGATACCAAGGAAAACGAGACTAATGAAATGGTCATACATCATTCAGCTTCATACTTTGTTCAATTGCAACCAGTTTTAATTGAAAATAATGGGAAATAGTGTTGCTTCCCAGCAAAATATGTGAGATGAGACACCTTGCACATGGTTCTTTGGTCTGTGCAAACACTTGTGGTATTTTGTTTTATGAAGGACTACTTGATTTTCCTGAGAACATTGTATAACTTCATTTCAATTAAATCTTCCATTCCATGATGCAAAGGAAACTGCTTATTTCTTTTCCTAAGCAGCACAAATTCAGAGGCTTTTTTTCTTCCTCTTTTCAGTAGTGTTTGATACCTTTGAAATCTTTCAAAACTTTCTTTACATGAAGAAAATCTTTTTTAATCAGATTGTAGAAACTATAATCTTTATGTTGGTCAATGGCCTCTTTCCAAATAATAGATCTCTTTCATGAGGTACAGAACTCCACCTGAGAACAAAACAAACTACTTCACATGTGAGGACTTATTTTTCCATTGCCATCTCTTTCTGTGATGCTTCTTGTTGCAATGATATGTTGCTGCTAGCTTGTGCTTATACATCTAAATCTTTAAAATTGCAATCTGACTGGTTCCTGACTTGTATTTGTACAATTCATTATGGTGATAAAGTGTGTGATTATTTTTAAAATGTACATGCTTTTGGATGTCTGGCACAGGGATTAATCTTCAGCAGTTCAGTTAAAGTTGAAAAATAAAAAAGAAATACAACCATTTCTGATTACTTGCCTTCTATGAATGTTAAGATTTCTCTGAAGCTGGAAGTTAAATGAATTTTTCAAACTTTAATGCATGAAAAATAACAGTTGGGCTCTTACATATTTTTTAGCTTAATAGCAACACGAGAAGTGAATATCTGTTTAAATAAAATGCATACAAGTTTTAAAGGATTAAGTGCATTTATTCACTACTGCAATCACTTAACTTTTTCTGTTCTTGTATTTCTTGAATATGTTGTATATGGCATATTTGTAGCAGCGTAATTTTGCTATATATGCTAGTTGTGTAATGGCACAAGGTGAGGAACAGCAGACAGGGAAATCAAAGGGCAAAGACACCCTGAGCTTATCACAGTGAACAAGAAATGAGGGAATCTCACATGTTTACACTTAAAGAAATTAGGAAACTAAACAAAAGACAGTGAATTCTAATTCATTAGATGCCTCTGCAAACCTTACTGCTTTTGCCAACACTGCTTTTTAAATTCTTTTTTTTTCCCCCCCTTGGAGACGATGGCACTTTATAGGTTGTTTAACAAGGTCTGTCTGATAGCTGGTTGTAACAAGTTTTGACCAAAAAAGCTGGCAACAAAACTTATCTTGGAATAGATCCCCACTCGACCTTTAAAAAGAAACTGCAACCAAGAGTGCAAAACCAGATAAAAGTCCTGGGTTTTGGCTTTTATTATAATAGTTTACAAATGTGTTTTTATTTTTTCACATTGATTCATCTATCACAGTGCAAGTGATGGAACACACTTCTTTCAGGTTTGTATCTGGCTTACACATTTTAATGGCTTGTGTAGCACACAGTGAACTGTGAAGGCTAAAAAGAATAACAAGACCTAAGTTAAAAGAGGGAGCTATTTTTCACAAAGATTTTCTGTAATTTCTATTCCTAATGAAAGCAAATGTAAATCTTTTAGAAAAGAAATGTAAAGCTTTTAGAAAAATACAGCCCTTTCTAAAGGCCTTATGGTTCTGACACAGTTTTGTTACTTTGGCCTTTACCCAAACACAACCAAGAGAAATGGGATTATTACCCAACAGCCTACAGCACTGGCTGTTAGGAATGACAAGCTCACATAAGCTCCTTTGACTGGATGATTTCTAAAATGAGGTGCTGAGGACAGTTCTGTAATAAAAAGGAGACTTCCAGTAAAGCTGACTTCTAAGTACTCTTGTGTACAACTTTTAGAGGGCTTTTAGACGTTAACACTACACAGTGATAACATGACTCATAACAGAAACCTGTCTTTCACCTTAAGCTGAAAACACATTTTATATACCACAGAACTAACCTCAAAAAGCCCCTGAACTCAGCTGAGATACTATACAAAACAGGTTTTAGAGGATCAAATCAAGGTCACACAAGTTGTGGAGTAAAAATTTTAAACTTGGAAAATACTAATGCTATATGTCATAACCAGTTTCTGCTTTATTAGCAGCACTTTCATTACTGTTACAGTTTAAGTAAATTTAGGCAGAGTATACCCTTCAGACTGAAATTAATTTTTATTTTCCAATTCATGCCATTTAGTTTAGAATCAACAGATTTTTATGCCTGGTTTCATGCCATTAAACCCTTATTTAAAATAGTTTTATAACCAATTACTTGTTTAAGACAGGGAGTGCCATTTGATGTCAGTACAAATTCATCAAATAAATTAATAGAATACATTAGTATTCTATTCTACAGTAGTATTAATTCACTGAGGCCAACTAAACTTATGCTAAAAATAGGCACTCCAGTTTTGGGACATGACTATGTCACAACTGTGATTACAGACCTTGACAATTATACATGTATTCTGCATCCACCCTCCTACATAAAAAGGTGCTAGTTCTCACTTGTTTTTCTGGAATGGAAACTTACAGAAGAGTCATTTAGCTAGATGACAGAAAGGGTCTTTCAAAGATGCAGAGGATGCCTTCCTTAATATCTGTATGAATGCTGATCATTAGTGGCTAAGCATCTTTCACATGAAATCAAAAGGTATTGTAAAGTCTCTAACAGACTTCACAGCAACTGTGAACATTCTAGAAGATTTAAAATTCTTTTCAATGCCTCTTGTACCTTTTTGCACTTTCTGCAATTCAGCTTGCTGATGATAGGCAGAGTTCATCATGCAGTGTAACTTAATATTCTGCACGTCTGTTTTTTATTTCTCTGATGCCTGAAAGGTTGTTTATTATGTCAAATTTTTACTTGAATATTCAAAACATACATCCAAAATTAATTTAGAAGTGTGTGGGAATGCACTATAATTTATATTAGTGGAACAACAAAACCCAATCTAAGGAGAGAACCCAACCAATTATTTTCCATATGGAAGCTTATTAAAAATGCATCAAGCACATTTATGGGTGAGCAGAATTCAGAGTGTACACAGTGTTGTCTAAACATAGTTAGTGCTTTAGTTACTTAACTTATTGAATTGCCACTGCTGTAGAAAGTGCAGGTCCCTGCAGAGTTTGTATGATTTATAATTTTTTATTATAAAATCAACTTCAAACAACATGACTGTCTTTCAGCGATTAGGCACGTGATATGATCATACTATGAAAAGGTGCTAACACTACTAAGTTTTTAATACTAAGGTTTTTGGTGAATCTTCTTAACAGAGAGATGGCGGAGTAAAGAGAGACCTGACTCAGCAGCAGATCCTGACTTAAAGGTGGGATGGACTGTGTAGTTAGGAACACTGAAGGAGAAAGTGAAGCTCTGTTTTGGCAGAGGGGAAAGCCCATTTGACTGGTTCAACTACTTATGGAACTGAAATCTAAGTCAAACACTAAAAGCCTGTGTGGTCTAAATAATCATCTACCCTACACTTCTGTAGAAAACATGGATTTAGAATTTTTTCTGGCTATTTTCTTTAAACATAACTTCTTTTGTTCAACCACAGTACTCATGATGACAGTGACAGTAAGCATTTGAAGGATTTTTATCCTTTTATGAAGGATAAAAATCCTTCACAATTTATTAGAGACAAGGGCACTGCAGTATGGAAGAGGCTACCTGAAATGGGGAAAACTGGGAAATAAATGCATTTTAAGTTTTATCTAAAAAACAATGCAGCACAACACAAGGATCACCAGCTTTGTTACCTGCCCCCAGTTAAGCAGCATTTGCAGGGTGCTTTTGCTCCAGCTAGCTGACTTTTGAAAAGCACAATATTGGCTAAGGCTAACATTATTTCAAACCTAAGGCAATATCCATTAAGAATAACTAGAGAAAAAAATAATGCATAAACTCTCATAAAAATAATTCAGACTACATTTCTCAACTATAAATAATTCCATACCAGCAAAACTCCAAGGGTTTTTATTAAAAAGAAACAAAATCTAAGCATTTATTAATTTAATAAATATGTTCTAGAACTTCAGGATGACCTAAACATAAAAATGAAAATTTTGAAATATCTATAGAAAAACACTAAAGTTACAAGATATCTCTAAACAAGCTAAAATGTAAATTTCAGTTTTAAATCTAGACTACATTTGAAGAGCAACTTTGCAATATAAAAGTTAAACTCATTACTATAGCAATACTGCTGAGCCTATGGAAGTGAAAATTACATTTCACCAAAGTTCCACTCAAGGCAAAGATGGTGAGCTGTTGGGAAATTTATTAAGGATGGTACTTTCACATGAAGTGGTCTTGAATATAAAAGTGTAACTTGCTTTGATTATAACTCAGAAATAACATTAAGTCAGTGCATGGCCTTGTAGAAGATAAAAGTAAAAAATGCACTGAACACTAGAATGCATAAACAAACTTAAAATCCATTTGTATGCACAAGAAATTAGCAAAACAATGCACTTGCTTTTTTCTTTACTGTACACATAGAATATATAATTTATCCTTGGTTCTCAGGCAGCTCGTGTTAGTTGCACTGTATTTGCCACTTCTCGGTTTCTTTCCAAGTTTCAGTCATCACCTAGTATTTCAATGCCTTACAGTTTCACTTAGAAACCCAAGCAATATGTCATGCTACACTCCACTAGAAAAACAGAATATACTTATTTTTAGTCAGCCTAAATTCATTTAATAAGACAAGGCCTTACAATAAAAAAAAAAAAACAAAAAAACCAAAACAAAACAAAACCACCCAACCTTCTATAAAAGTAGGCTTTCAGCAAATGCATTTCTTGAAATCATGAACTGACTCCAAATAGACCAGAACAAATATACCTAATATTATCATACCCCTTTCTTTTATTGTAAATTACTCAGGATTACTGTAAGTAATCTAAACCAGAGTCAGATGCTCAAAGCAGCAAAAATGTTACACAAGAAGTTCACAATAAGGACAGAAGGTTTCAGAAAGTTACCTTTGAAACTTTTATATTTTTGTGAGATATGGAACCACTGAAATGGAATTAAAAGTCACCATCACATAAACACACCAGAAAATCTGTTTTCCTTTTGCAGGGGAAATGCACTAAACATGTATTCTTGACATTAGCTGCTAAAGGTTCTTGGATTCCCACACAGCCCAACCCTGACAAAGATCAGGTGATCAACGCAAGGTTTAACCATACAAAGTATCCCCCTACGGCCTGACTTTGTGTGTTTGGACACAGCAATGCAGAATGAGACAAGCATAGAAAAAGCTCTGGCCATAAAACTATTCAGATACGCAGATGTTACAGCACATACAGAAGTTTCAACTATTAATATTTTGCTAAATACAATTTGTTTTGATAAACCAGAACAGGAATGATTAGTTATGGATTGAAACAGAAGAAGAAAAGCAGTTATGGGGCAAAAAAGAAGGTGGAATTCAGGTGAGGGGAATAAAGCCCCGAAACTATAGTGCATACAAGGAGCCCCCTCCCCCCTGAAAAAAACTGGCATGATTACTATCCTAAAACTTTATTTTGCAGATCTCAGGTGATGCTAGTTTGCATGTAATACATTAGGTACTACTGAACTCAGTCCCTGATAAAGATTAACAGCTGCAATTCAAAAACTTTTGTTTCCTCCTCATTGTTCTACACAAGCCACATTTGGGTGCTGCCTAGAACACATTACTTTCAAATTCAGTTTAAAGCCTTATTGATTGCACATGGTGGACTAAGTTAATTTAATTTATTGTTATATCTACACATTAAGCACATGGAAAAATTCAAGCACTTGAACTTTGTTCCTAAAATCTCTAGAAGCCAGATAAAGACTATTTATCTTATATCCATTTAGCTGTATCTGCTGTGGAGTCTTAAAAATTGATATGGTATGCAGGACTGACAGCTTTAAGGGTAATAAATACTGGAAAAAAACATTCCTGAGATGGCACTATTAATCAAGTTACACTTCTCTATTTTGTCAAAAATACTAGTCGTGTTAATTGCAAGGTTTCAGGTGACAATCAGCTAACAGGCTCTGCTGATTGAGAGGAGTCTTTTAATGACAGTTTAGGTGATTATATTCACACTATATTTAGAGCTTGTTTGGACGGCTTGATTGAAAAAAGTAACAGAAAAAAACCCTTGTAACTGAGGTTGGGATTGTTTCCTAGGAGCAAGAATGACTGGGGGACACACAAAATCTGCAGCTCTTGGATTCTGCTCCTTTAGTGGCAGAACTGCAGGCTCAGCCCCAGCTGGCAGCTGCATTTGCTCAGGATGAGCGAGTCAAGAACCAGCCATACTCAGTGTTAAGTGCTAAAAAAGCGCAACTACATCAACTTTGAACATGAAAGTATACCCAACTGAAACTATTTAAAATCGAGGGTATGTGTAATTACCTTGCTTTTGTGAAAGCTGCTAAGTTAGAGAATACTGTACATATCCACTGAAAATATTGTTTCCTAGATATTTCAAATAATAAAAAGATTTTGCATAGCAAAAGAACAGCAAGGTCAAAAGAGAGGGCCTTCAATTTTTCATTATGTCTATTCACATGTAAGTTTGCCACCATGAATATTGCATTTCAGCAATGGTAATTTATTATATAATTTCTTTGCAGGCCTGCCAGATGACCGTAACTCTTTACTGGTACAAAAACAAGTCCAGCAATTTGTTTGGGTCAACTAGAACTACAATTTTTCCAGAAGTTTTGGAAAACTTCATAAAGGTGTGAGTTTGAGGCAGCGAAGATGCAGGAAAATACATACTCAGACTGCAGAAGAAAATAAAACAGTTCCCACTTATTCTTGGCAATAAGAATGAATGAATGGATGAATGAATGAATGAATGTAGCTGTTTCAGTTATAAAAGTGCTTGGCCATATGATTAAGACAGATGGCAGTCTGTCTTAATCAGTGTGCACTTTTCTCTTCGGGCTGTAACACTGCTTTACCAGATAGCTCACCCTGAAGCATCATTTCCATAACCCTGTTAAGTAAGGCTGGAGTAAACATTCTTGGATGTGGGAAAGATATACTGATCATTAATTAAATAATTATTGAGAATACAGTGATATCTGCTAAATGGTTCTCCTGTGGACAGGCTGCTAACATTGCCAGAACATCATTAAAAATATTGAAATTTGTTAACTGTAAATTCCACGCACAGGACTGCAGACCTGAAACTGGGACTGCATAAAGAAAGAGGTTGTGCCTAGGCTGGTAGTCTTACATACTTGGTTTGAAAATAAAATTTACTCATTCTGTGAGAAAAGAACACCTAGCTTTTAATTCTGAGCAAAAGATATGTATGCTGTTAGTTGTTCACTATTAAGTCATAACATTATTGGAACAGACACTTGTTAAAATGAAAATGTAAAAAGTTGGAAGTTAACCACACGGTCAGCAAATTCTTGTAGTCAGAAGTTTTACCAGAAAGTTGCCTTAATGCCTTGCTGGTGAACCACTCAGGAATTTGGTCTGTTTCTGAGCCCTGCTGGTATTCAAGGAATGCTTAACAGATGGTAAAGAATGGGAGGAAAGGGTTAAAACCAGAAGATGTGGTCAGGAGGTGGGAATAGTTTTGTTCAAAGTGACATTGCAACTGGGATTGTTAAAAATGTCAGTCTGGGGAAAAAAAAAAGCCCATTTATTATGTCTGGTGTGGTTTATCCTCTGCCTGTTTTAAGGGGAATCCCTGTCAACATAGCACACTCTCACAGAGATGCACAAAGCCTTCTCTAGTAGTAAGACAGGCAGAGACCCTCCTGGGGCCCAGCAGGATGAGCTAAGCCCAAGGAGCCTCTGTCCCTGTGTGTCTCTGCTGCCCTGTGTTGTGAACAAGGTTCACAATTAAATAAATCTATTCTACATTTTAGGTGTGGCTTGGAGGTTGCCTTGGTTATCGGTATGTGCTGATTCACACATTACCTAACCAGCACTGACAGGAACAGACATAGGTGAGGATGTGTGTCCTATGGAATCTTCCATGTTTCTAAAGAAGCAGATCTTCACATACTATCTTCCTCATCATCTCATGTTTCTTACTGAAGCTGTTCCACCCAGTATAAATTAATTGCTACTTATTAAAGGAAAATGAGGAGAAAAAGATTCTTTGGCCTCAGCGTTCTACGATAATTAGGCAGGTTATTATTTGAACATGGATTTTCATGTTCCACACATAATAGGACAGTCATTAGAAGAAATGCAACAAGCCACAGATACACAAACCCCCTGCCTGCTGAGCAGCACTCAGTGTGGTGGACCAGCACGTCCATCCAACAAGGCCCTGGGGTTGAGCTTGAGGGCTTGCTACCTTACTAGCAGTGGGAGCTACTGGTTTTATGCAACCCCACTACCAAAATCACATACAGATGTCGGATACTTACAAAACTAGAAAGCAGCAGCTGCTACAAAGTACTGAGATCCTCATAAAGTTTAAAATGTTGTACTCCAGTGTCTAGGTCTCTTTTGGAATTTCCCAAGAAAAGGCAACTTTTCCCTTTTTGGAGCACTCTCAATGAATACTGAGACTAAAGGCTTCAGTAGTACTGTATTGTTGTTATTTGCTGCAAGAAATACTTTATATGTGTGAGAAATACTTTAGAGGCACTCACATGAGATAGTCTATTGGATGATCACATTGCCTGAACTTCCAGTATGCATTTGAAGTTCTTCTCAAATGCTAAATCTGGAAAAATTTTAGGTACAAAGCAGAACATAATGGTTAAGTTCAACACTGATTGATTGGCATGTTATGAATAGCTGCCTGACCAAAGTGCAAAAATTATAATTATAAATGACAGTTGGAATATTTATCTGACATTAGCACTTATATTTCTCATAGTGAGGCACTACATTATTGTTATAAAAGTACAACTTTATGCAAGATCAAACTTCTATTCCCAAGTCTGAAAGAGTCTTGATTTTTCAAATTAAGTTACAGGGTTATGGCTCTATTCTTAAGTGTGCCTGCAGATGTTATCATAGCTCCACTGAGCATATTGGTGATTGTCTCTTCCCTAAAACTCTTTGTGATTCAGTAACCAGACATCCCTGTGACAGAACTCCCCAAGAATCCAATCTCATAGTCTGTCCAAACACAGCGGTGTTAACACAAAGCACATCTCACAGCGACTTTCAATTAAATAGCCAGTCAAGGAGACTGCATTCATAGCGCTCACATTTTCATAAAGCATTGTAGTAGCAGCAGCTGTTCTGAAGCTGTAAAGCCTCCTCAGTCAGCAGAAATTCAAATTCATATTTTAACAAAGAGAAGGTGATCTGAAAGTTATATGGGACTCTGTACTTTCCCATCCTGAAAATGGGAAACCTACGGTAGATAATTAAGTATTTACATGACAGAAGAGAAATAAGGGAAACATGACAATAGCCTGTTGATAAAAAAATAAAAGAATAAAAGAATACTAGATGCCCATCCTGATTTTTCATCTTTTACTGCATTGTATTGGAGGAAAAACAGTAGATGGGCCTCTAGCCTGAGGGTTGAATCATGAAACCTGCGGAGAGACAGGCACCTTACTTCAATCTGCAGGAAAATTTAGAAGAGTCTTCTTTTGCCAAACTAAGAATGTGCTGTCACCAGCTGGATAGTTTCCCGTGCTCCTCAGTGCCCTACTGCGTATTCCTGCATTCTACCTTTTGTTAGTATTAGCTACTGTGTGGCCCTAAAGTAAAACAGAACAGCTTGCTTACATTCTGAAAAACAAAAAAAATTACTTTTTTTTAGCTAGACAGCAAGCTAGCTACCTACTTTTTTTTTTAGCTAAACAGTAAGCTACCAGTAGCATCCTGCTCCTTTTGAGCGGCAAAATCTTTCTTCAGCTGAAACCATCCTTGAGAGATGGACAAATATAACCTTGTCTTCAGCCCTTCATTACTAATTGTTATTAACACTTAATTCTTCCTTGTCCAATACAGTTGCTTTTGGTGGATTTTATTAGCACTGCTGTAACTATGGAGCTCAAAACAGGAATGATGAAAGTATGATATACATACTTAATGCATGCTCCCCCAGCAAGCCCTGCAGCCTTTCCTTGCAGCTCTTAGATGGGAATTTAGTCGATGGAATGGGGTGCAGGCAACTGCTACTACCGGTGCAAAGTGCAGAGGGAGGTCAGAGAGGCTAAACCTTTGGATCTGGAATGAAGCATGTAGCAGTCCTGGTATAGGAACAGTAACCTCCAGTGAGGAGAGATACAGGAGGCAGGGAGAAGCAGCACTGCAGAAATCATTTAAAGACTGGTAACACCCTTAAGCTCATGCAGCAAAGTGATGTTACCCTAAAGACCCATTTTTGGGGCTAGCACTTTCACTAAGCACTAACAAGATCTGTCATAACTCTAGCTGAGCAGTGAGATCACAGGACTTTTCATGTTGGCAGATTTGTAAGAATGGGTACAGATGGAATGTCAAAAGTTACAGTTCATTAACACTGCAACTACTCCAATGTAATTTATTTTCTACCACATAACATACAAATTAGTCTTCAGTAACAATCAAATTAACAAAACACACTTGACTGCATATGAATTAAAATTGTTTATAGTACCTTCTACACTCATCCTTTTAAGCTATAATATTTTGTTACATCTATTACTGTAAATTCTCCAGGAAAAAAAACCCCACATATCTAAAGAACTGATTACACAAGGAAAGTAGGAAATTGTCAGTTCTACATCGCTACCCAATGCTCAGGAAAAACGCTGCAGATAAAAATATTAATTTATGGGAAGTTTAATTTCCTTTCTACTTCTCTATGTATCAGCCTGCCAACCCAACAACAAATCTCACAGACCATCCATGATAATTTGTCCTGGAATTTTTCTTGTAACAATATCTATCCAGGAGCAGCATTGAGCTAGCTGCATAACTGTTTTTGTTTTCAAAAAGCCTGTCACACTGTATTTAATAAATAACCACATATGCCATCAAGCATCTACTTATGAACAATAAGCATTCACAATCTCGCTAAGTATAATTCTAAACCTGCACTGCTGCAATACTGTAATCTACTGCTTCAGTAATTATGCCACCTTTAAAAGGTCATCTCATGTAGAACTGAATCCCCCCTGCCAAATACTGCATGACAAAATTATACTACAACACAGCCTACATCATGCATGAAGTACACTACAAAAAGAAAACTGAGCAAGAGTTGAACCTGGATGGATATAGCCAGAATGTGTCAAGAAAGCTGTTATGACAAGTCTGCTGACAGCAAAGAAAGCAAAATTAATATAAAGAAAACATGTATAAACTGACAAACTACAGATCTGAAGAAAATATAAAGTACCATTAATGGCAGAATAGGAAAAAAACCACTGGGTTTCTTCTGATTTTAGGGGAAAAAGCCTTGCTCCTGTTGGGAGAGCTAGGTCTATAACAATCTTTCTGTACTTGTATTGAAAAAATAACAAGTTTAGGTCTTCCTATCTGCACATAAGAATATTCCAAGAAAAACCACAATGCCATAGGATTTCTTGCTAAATTGAATTTCTTATTTCTCCAGATCTTTAAATTACAAATGTTTAGAAATTAGAAATATAAAACACAACACAACTTTTCAGCTACATTCAAGTGGCAAAGTCATTGCTTTCTATGTAAGTATGCAACACCAGCAGTCAAAATCATAACATAGCAACAAACAGAATTAGAGTCAAAATGTATTTCAGAGTCTGGCTGGCAAGTATGCAAAGGGTGAAAATATGAAACTTTCTGTTCATCTAACACATGACAGGCTTTTTTCTATGCAGAGAAACAAAATCACCATTTTCAACCAATAAAACCCCGTAACATTTACAATACAATTCCTTTTATAAAGCTCTACCTGGAAAAAGTGCAATCAAAACTTCTTGTAAAGCTTTTTCTCTATCTTATTAGAAAAAAGAAAAAAAAAAAAAAAAACCTCACTAGTAGCAGGGAGTCCCTAAACTGGCAGCCTTTGAAGTTGCTATTGCTTTCATTTCACAGACCACCACCTGTCACTGTAAAGGTATGAGCTAATCACACTGAGACAGCATGGCATCAGCAGCTGTATTTACTTACACTGATTCCAACTGTCAGGAGAAAAAAAGAAAATGAAAACACAGCTAAGGTTGTTAAATGCACAAACATAAATGTTTCCTTCTGACTCAGCAGCTTAAACAATAACAATATTAGTCACAAAATCCTGAGATTCATTCATTTCTGCTCCATGAATATTTCAGTTCTTCCTGTAAATTTAATGGAATCTACGCAGAGGAATGAGCAGACCCTCCAGTGAAAACATTTGTACTTCAGTACTTAATATATAATATACCTGCTGTATTTTAGAGCTGGAGTAAATTTAACAGTATAACTGATGTTTCTTCATGCACAGACTATAGATTATAGCACAAAAATCCTGCACACAGTGTGTGTTTCAAAACAAGAATGAACAGCACTGTTAAGTAGTTAAAACAGTCACATGATAAACTAAACTCAACAAATGCTGATTGATTCACTTCAGTTTATATAGCACTGCAGATTCCATCTAAAAATCAATCTTGAAATCTCTAAAACTCTGAATTATTCCTGACTGAGAATGCTACAAATGAAAGAATGTGTTTCAGTGGTAACCTACAAGTGGTGAAATCACAGGGAAGCTTTCTTCAGTAAGTGCATGCAAAACATTGCCAGGGTACACAGAGATTGCTTTATTAAGGAACAATTTGATGCCACGCAAAAACAGAGCATAGTTCACTTTTAGTCAGACTGTTGAGCAAAGATTCTTTTTCTGTCTATAGAAACAGATAAAAAATGGCTAAAAAGAAGCTAATAAACTTTAAAAAGCCCCACAGCTTTACAGACAGATGCATTCAATTGAACCACTAAATCACAAATCCTCATATTCTGTATTGTAAGAGTTGGATAGTAAAAACTGAAATTGAAAACAGTAAAATACTTTTTTGCAACTCCAACAGATTGTAATAGTTTTTGCTTACTTTTCAGAGGAGTCTGTACTTGATATATTTTCTAAAAAACTTTGTGTCTGCTAAGCATAACAGAACATCATTAGCAACCTTTAAAAAATATTCTAAGACAAAATATCACGGCCATTATTTTTCTAATTCTGAATTCTGTCCATAACATCAGAATGGTACATTCTTAATATTATGATTTAATATATTGTCAAATTAATGATGTATCAAAATAATTTACACAAACTAACCCTTTCATTTATAACTAATGCATCATCACAAAGAAACCCATATTATCTAACCATATGTATTAATGCCTATGTCATGGAGACAAGTAATTTTCATAGAATAATAGAATCAGTAAGGTTGGAGAAGATCTCCAGGATCACCAAGTCCAACCTTTCATGAAACATCACCGTGCCAAAAAAAACATAGTACAAAGTGCCATGTGCACAGTGTTTTATGGAACACTTCCAGAGACAGTGACTCCACCATCTCCCTGGGCAACCCATTCCTATGCTTGACTACCCTTCCAGTGAAGAAACTCCTCCTGATATCCAGCCTGAACTTCCCTTGGCACAGCTCGAGGCCATTTCCCCTTGTCCTGTCACTGGCAGTCTGGATAAAAAGGCTGCCTCCCACCTGGCTACACCCTCCTTTCAGGCAGTTGTAAAGAGCAGTAAGGTTCCCCTCTAAGCCCTTTTCTCCAGGCCAAACAACCCCTGTCCCCCAGCCACTCCTAGGATTTACCCTCTAGACCCTTCAACAGCTCCACTGCCCTTCTCTGGACTCGCTCCAGCCCCTCAATGTCCCCCTCAATGTCAGGGGCCCAGAACTGGACACAGGACTCAAAGTCTGGTTTCACCAGTGCCAAGCACAGAGGAACAATCCCTGCCCTGGTCCCACTGGCCACACCATTGCTGATCCAGGCCAGGATGCCATTACCTTCTTGGCCACCTGGACACAGCTGGCTCACATTCAGCTGCTGTCAGCCAGCACAGATAAGGTATGTAGGAAGTTTGCACTGTAACAGTGACTTCAAGATACAGTGTTATAGGGCACTATAACCTTTACTGGCACAGACTAGCTAGTACAGAGTGACATAAGCACTCTAGAAAGCAAGCTATGGATGTTCCCAAACCTCTTTGAGAAATGAATCCGGGAGAATTCAGCTGCAGAAATTTGAGACATTACTGCTCTGCTTGTAGTACTGAACCTTCGATGTTCATAATCCACGCTGCAATCTTCAAAGTAGCAATCACTAGGATTTTATTAATCTATTTGCACTTGACTGCCTGAGTTGTCTGAAGATAGAGCAGCCATGGAAGAAGGATTCTAGGTAGCACAGGTAGAAAACTCTTCTTAATCCATTACAGATGTATTCAGTAGGAGCTTCTCTGACAAAAGTTTTCTGTGGCCTGCAGTGAACACTGCTACAACATGCTCTGAGGATCCAGTGACAGAAGTGAATAAATCACTTTGTTGATGAAGTTCAATAGCAAGCCATTAAACATAGCCATTCTGGTGAAGTGAATGGTTTATTTCCAGCTTTTAAAGATACTACCTTGAAACATAAAGCAACAATTAATCTAATGCACAGTACACAAGCATCTAAATGACTTTATTAATACATTAATGTGTGCTTTTATTACCCAATGATTTTATTTAACTAGACAGAGAATAATTAAAGTGACAAGACACATTCTTTTTACCCGCTCTCCTCTTTTGCCATTTCTTAGCTCAAGTTCAGCAACGATTCCATCAAATCAGCAAGCCACCAATTTAAGAGAATGATCAAACAGATCTTCAAATACTTGTGAATGCTAAAGTTCTATTCCAAAACCCATGATGCTAAAGTTCTATTCCAAATGAATCCTGGTGTCTCTAGACACAGAAAATGACAAAACCCAAAGCTATAGGTAACTGTCACACTCTAGGCATTCAACTGCTCCTTTGCAGAGGTTAATGTGCTGTAGGACAGGGTGAGTGCACAGCATATTACTGACAAGGAAATCACTGTGATTATGGTTCATAACTTCCACTACAAAAATGGGTGACGGGATGATTTCTAATCATTTGTCTTCACATCCAGTCAGTCAACCAAAATTCCTCGAAGGTTTGTACTACTAGGGATGCTTGCATGTACTGTCTATTCAAATGTATCCTTAGCTGTTGTGGAAGAAGTTAGAATGGTCCATAAGGACTTCTTATCTCTTCATTAAAGGTTTGAAATAGTCTCCACTACTCCTCAAGCCCCTTTTCTTGCATGTCAGCATTTTCATTTCAGCAATTTTCTTTTCAAGAGAAAACCTCAACTAAATCTTAAGAAAGACAATTACATATTCTCAACATA
This sequence comes from Zonotrichia leucophrys gambelii, assembly GCF_028769735.1. Taxonomy (NCBI): domain Eukaryota; kingdom Metazoa; phylum Chordata; class Aves; order Passeriformes; family Passerellidae; genus Zonotrichia; species Zonotrichia leucophrys. The sequence goes on along the minus strand of NC_088173.1, from coordinate 16,397,819 downwards.
AATTTTATGTGTAGAGTCATAGTTCCACTTCCAGCCCGTTATTCCAAATGTCTGACAAATATATTGTTAAATGGCAAGGCAAAGGGCCTGTTCAATGATATTCATCACTTCTGGCTACTCAGTTCTTAGGAAAACAAGCAGACCATAATAGCCATTAAATGCTAGAAACAACCATTTTTAAGAAGTAGTAACTGGTGGTACTTAGCACTGTCCTCTTCTAAGCTGAGATGCTAACAGGACAAAAGGAATTAAATGCAGTCTACTACTTGCTCAGTTGGTCGACTTAGCAAAGGGTTTGAAACCATGAAGTGAAACTGTGTGAATCCTGGAATTTTATTACATGCAGCACCTAGGAAAAAAAGAAAACAAGATTCTAATTTACTATATTTGACATTAGTCTCTCTGTCACTGTATTTTATCATCTAAAGATCCAGTTACTAATTCTACTACAGTGGAATAATTATTCTTTTACAATCTGTTTAACCCAAGATATCTTGAAAGCATTTAATTTTTAAGTTAAAATTACTGCTGGTTGTTGTAGTGCAATTAATGCCCTTATAGTACAATTCAAAACAGTAACACAAGTCAGGAAAATCTCTCTGTCTTTCAATCCTGATTAATTTAATGAGTCCCTTCAACACTAATCTCTTAAACACAGAACTATAGGAAGTAGCAGATCAAAGAATAAGCAAAGCAGTCTAACTAAATAATCCACATTGATTAGCAAATTGTACTTCCTACTGATCTAAGAGTTCACTAATGAGATGCCTGGCACAATGACTACTCTTAGATCACTCTGAAGCTATGCTTAACATTCATATTCTCTCCCTCCCTTATGCCATATCTAGGGAAAGCAAAGCAGTCTTTTTTTAAAACCTTCAAATTAATCGTATACAGTCCAGGAAACAAATGAAGGTTGTAAATATTTTTGGGTTTTGCTAAGACTTCCATAAATTTTGTGAAAGTCTAAGACATCAAAACGCAAAATTAAATTATCTCCAGTCTGCACTAGGACACAGCTGCCCTGCTAACCAGTATTCCATACTGTGAATGGCCAGTGCTGCTGCAGTTTTCAAAGAATAATTAAAGACTTTTTCAAAATCTCTGTCCAGTTTTGTACATCAGTGACCTAGTTAGGGTCAAGCACCTTTGTCTGCAAAACAAAATACATACCGTAACTTCCAGTTGTATTGGCGCAAATGATAGCACCAAAGAACTTTGGAGCGTACTTCTGGATTCTGGAAATAACTTTCTGACAGGCTACTGTTGGGTCTGTTCCCATCCTCATATATTCCACAGCTTGGTAACTAAAAAAAACCCAACCCCATACCCAGAAAATTAGCCATGTTTAGGTTACATAATTTAAAATACCACAGAAGAGACCCTGGTTTCTTTGAATGATGGATCACATGATAATTTTTTAGGCCAACTTCTTGTTGACAATTATTACTCAAATTGTGCACAAAAGCAATTAAAAACAAGACTAAAAGGGACTACAAGATGACATCTATACCATGTATCATTCTATGGCAGGCCAAACCAAGACAGAACTCTGATCATTTGCAGAAGAAGAGGCTAAGCAAAAGAGCAGTTAAATAACTGCAAGAAGAAGTGGCTTAGAAGACTTCTACTTTTCATCACATGATTTGGTTTAACATTAGAAGTAAATTGCTAATTTTCAGAAAGGCTAATGTAAAGATAATTTTTTGAGGAAAACTCTGTATTACATTACTGATAAATTACTGAATTCAGTAAGCATTAAGAAAATCTTTTAGAAAAAATTAAGTTTCTGAAAACATCAAAATTGACAGATTTTATGAATATGAAGGTACCATGTTTTGACCAGGACTTTGAGCCACTTTCAAACTTTTTGCAAAGTGACTAAAAAACCTCCCTTATTCTAAGAGTAATCAAAATGAATTTCTTTTATATTGAAAGAAATTGCTTGAGAGGAACAAGTTGCATTTCCAAAGTGTCCTGAGGTAAAAAATTACTTATGTTGCCATTTTATTTCAGAACCTGAAGATTAAATGGTAACTCATGACATAAATTACAAGCAACCATTTTATCGCTTTGATGAAAGATGCATATACCAAGACAAACTTGTTACACTAAGACATCTACAGATTGCATTAATTACAGATGTTATTGAAGTTCCACAGAAAAGAAGAACTCTTGCATTTTGAGACTCCCAATAATCTTTGATTTATTCTAACAATCAAATAGATTTAAGTTATCTAAAGATAAGTATCTGAATATAAAGCTGTATTTCACTCTTGACTAATCAAAAACTCAACAAGAAGTTGCCACCTCAATGAAGACATATGGAAAATGTTAACAATTTTTCCCTTTATTTGACAGTTCCTTCACTTCTGTGAGGTTAATTCTTGTCTTTGTTTTCATGTGGGAATATCTAAATATCATGCCATTAGTAAAAATCTCTATCTATAAGGAACCAGTAATTAACCACCTAGTCTGGTGATTAACCCACTGGTGCCAACATTAAATGTTTTAAGCATTACAGACAAATATTTCAGGCTGCTTAAACGCAATCTAAGCTTTTACTGACTAACCTTATCGTGGAGACCAACTCACTACTCACCTTGGTATCTTGTATGACAAGACAGATGATTCATGAAGTTGTCAACTGCCTTGTATTTGAAAGACCAACTCAGAACAGCTTGAAATTCACTGACAACATCTGTAAATATGCAACAGCTAGCAGGCTTTCTTGGCTGCCAGAGTTTCAGAGAAGTTGCCTGAGTGATATGAAGGCCATTTCTATATTATCCTTCAAGCATCAGTGCCCATTATGTTCAGCATGGCCTTCCATAATTGATTCCTACTGAGACTAACCCACGAGGACGCTCATGAAGAGAGCTATTTCTACACAGTGTATGCAACCACTGTGACAACACTAAAACACCTCTTTCAGTTCCAAATTAGATGCAATTACAAAGGATTGCTGCAGTGATACCTCCTGAGTGAGCTGAGACCCACAGCTCATCCTTTCTACAATTTATGATACTTTCCCAAACACAAAATGCTTTGGAGAGAAAGCTAATCGGTTCTGCTAAAAACTATACAGGTTGGAAATATACTCATTACCCACTGCCTGTTTGCTCACAGCTTGGCAGTATTAAGGGATCTGTCACCAAGATATTTAAGCCTCTTCTTGTAAAACAGATCAAAAGGGTAACTTGGTTCTGCTACTATTCTTTCCCCTTCCACTCCTTCCTTTACTCCCAATTTCAGCAGCCACTAAGTCAGACCATATTTTTAATCAATTTCTTCATTTGCTGAGTCCACATTTTGCTGCAGAAATCTAGCAAAGTCTGCCCTAAGGACAAACCTGGGTAAGAAGCGCATCATGATGTCACCATCCCCAGTGGCTGCAGCTCCTCCGGCTGTACTGTCCGCGTAGGATCCCGCTCCAGCTATTGGAGAATCTCCCACACGCCTGTAGTGAACAATGGAAAGTAAAAACCAAACTTTGTCAGCCTTACTGCCTCCAGCTGACTTAGCATTAAACCCACAGGAGGAAAGAACAGGTAAAGAGGTCAATTCATTGCAGTCAAAAGTCTTGTCTTTAAACTACCTGTAAAAATGATCTGTGATAACCTGACTGACCTGAGGCTCAATCCACCGCCAATGCATAATTGTCTGTTATTATACTGACAGTAGTTAAGCCAGTGAGCTTTAGCCTGTGGGCAACAGTAAGCAGCTGGGGACATTAATATGTTCAATAACTTGTTGCTAAATCCAGAAGTTGTCTGACTTGGTTGACAGACAATAATCCTAACTGTGTAGAAAAAGTATCTAAAAGACATAACACAAGCCTGAGGCTCTGATTTTATGTACATTTCTTAGGAGACTGCACCTCTCCAAAATGCTTATTTGTCCCTGGTGCCTTGACTTACAAGTTGTCTCACAACTGTGCCAGTTGTTAGTGCCTCTATATGGTGAATTAACCAAGCTGAAAAACAAGCATTCCCTCAAATGCAACACGTACTCTTGCAACTGAATAAGTTTCTCAATATTAGGATTTATGGCAAGTGCACAAAAAGAAGCAAAGCCATTTTGTGATCTACAGGTTAATGTTTTAAGTCCCAATGACAAGTTTAACATAGGAAACAAGGTGGGGAAAAAGGCTTTTTTGTAAAATCAGAGATACTAACCCTGGAAGTTTGTGGATTGCACCATTAGTAGATGTCCCAGAAGCAACAGTTCCACTCGCGCCAATTACAACCATACCTACAGGGACAAAACATATTCAGGGACACTACTAGCACATTTATTTAGTTGGCACTTACAACTTGTTAATTCTTGGTATTGTAAAGACCATCAGACAAAAAGTTACTGCTAAACTTAGAAAAATCCAAACTAAACCAAAAAGTGCAAGTTTCAAGACTACGAAGTATAAAGATATGAAGGACATGAACCTGTAACTACGCTAGTCCTTTGTCTGATCCACTCATTAATCAACTTACAGTCTTAGCAACTAACAATCCTCAATCAGTAAACTCTCAGAAGTTTTACGGACTGCTACTGCTAACTTCTTTTAATGTTAGTTTCTGTAGAAATTTACTGATTTAGAAGAAAGCCAGAATAGAATAAAAATGAAAGCAAACTTTATAAGTTTAAGGAGCATGAAAAACACTGCTTTTAGTTGGCAACAGGACTAACGGTATACTCATTTCTTCTACCACTGCAAGGCCTTTTAAGTTGGTGGTGACAGCGCATCATAATCAAGACAAACATAATTATTTTAAACTTAGTCAGTTTCCTAAGCATCCACAAGTGGTCAAGCAATTATGCCAAGCTATCTATGGGAAAAGCAGCAGGGCAATGAACAAGAGTTAATGGCAAAAAATGAAGCAAGCGTCTGTGCAGCCAGTGAACTTGAAAAAAACAAAAACAAATCCTACTTATAGGCATTCCATCCTAACACATAAGTAACAGAATCTTGAAACCCCTATAAACAGAAAATAATTCCTATATTAAATACTCTTCTTAAAATAAGTATGATTTAATTGTTAGAGGAATGAGGAAAAAAAGATCAGCATCAGAGTTAGCAAAAGTTGTTACCAATAGTATCATGGTTATGAACATTTCTTTGTGAGCTGGTCTGTTCCTCTTTATAAGTTACTTCTTCACGCCGTTTATACGGTCCACAGGACTTTGAAGAGTCTGGCACCACATTCTGTAATTAGTTTGTGATTTGTATGAATAATTTAACACATTCAATACAGATAAATTAAAAAATACTCTAGTCAATACCTATAATCTACCATAAAGGCATTAGATGTCCAGTACTTAGACCACAGAGATGTACTGAGAGATCCCAAAAATGGTTTTGCTTCATGAATAAAGACTGATTTCTGGCATAACACAGTAAAACGATTTTCCTGGAAAAGTTACGTTGTTCAAATTAAGGACTCTCTTTTGCTCAACTGACTGGTCAAAAAAACCCCAAACCAGTGTACAAACATGTAGAATTCTATAACACCCAAGAGCAAAAAAAAGCCCCATTCAAACAACAAGCCAAGCTCACCACAACAGGCAAGTTTAATGGACATCTGCATTAACCTGATGTATTCGTCGGTCTGCATAATGCCTCTAAGCTATTTAAAGATCTTAATTATTACTGTAAGATTTTTTTCCAGAAATTTATACATGCATCAAAAAATACATGCACTGCTTTGTTTATTTTGGTAAGTCCTGTCCCAATCAAGAACTAATTAACTCCCACACCAAAACATTGCTGCAGCAAGGTCAAAAGCAGCAGGAGCTAAGAAATTATAACTAGACACACACACTGCCAAGTCTGCCAAGTGCTTAGTAATACCAAGTTTTTTCTGTATAATAGACAAAAATTGTTTTTCTTCACATGTAAAGGGTAACTTCAATATAAGCTGAAAGGAAGAGGCACTAATGACTTTCTAAATCCCCCCTCCACTGCTATTACTGCACTGTACCTTCCAGTAGTTTGGCTGACAGCTTTGATTGAGCCACTCTGAATACAGCGAAAGGGATTTCTGAGTAGTTAAATCTTCATATGGAAATCCCATTTTTACAGCAAACAGGGAGGCTTGAAAAGTAAGAACGAAATAAAAAAGAAACACTGATTTATTCACAGATTTATGGGTTTTATGATAATGTATTCATGTTTTGCTTTTTTAGAAATCAAGAAATTTGACATCCTTTTTGGAGATGAGAAATACATCTTCAGGGAGCAGTTTCCGCCATTAGAATAATCTAGAACTGCAGTAGCCAACTCTTGCTTCACAGGCAGTGACATAAAAGTTTTGCCATTGAAAGAGAAACAAATTCAACTCTGTTAATCAACTGGACACAAAGGTATGAAGCAAGAACAGCCTAGGCATCACAGAAATAAATAAGTCATAAAAATATAAGTGTATTTTCCCTAAAAAGCAAGTTTTTATTAAATATAAATAACATAACACCATGTTTGTCATTAAAACTGATACCTGAAGAAAGCAATCCACCAGCTTACATCACATTACACTTCGTCCTAGCAGCTTTAGAAGTGACTGCTTCCTTGTTTTGAAAATTAATATAGTATGTGACAAGAGAGCAAAAGAAATACCAACACAAGCAATGAAAGAATGCTACACTTCTAAGAATGACTTATCATTAGGAAAAGGGAAAAGAAAAAAGATCACCTCTTCTGTCATCTTTTAGCTGTAGATACCTTTGATATTACCCAGTAACAGATACTGTTGCTAGGTGCAGCTGCTTGAATTTATATTATCTATCCTTGATAATAATGTCACTATAATACACAGGTGAACAAACTTATCCAGTCCAAGAATTAAGAGAAGCCTTCAATTATTTCTGGACTGCTTTTCTATGCTTTTCTTAAAAACTGACACAAGTATCAGCACTCAGAGGAAAAGAAAATTGACAGCTTCAATTAAATAAATACTTTCCCACTAATAGAACAAACAGGCAGAATTTGGGGTTTTTTGTTGTTGTTTTGTTTTGGGGTTTTTTGTTTTGTTTTTTTTTCTAAGATAAAATTGTGCTTGTGCATGTTTATCAAGAATTATTTCATAGCTTTTGAAACATTTTTTCTATTCCAGAAAGCAGAGTTCTTGATTTTGCATCTTGAATAAAAAATGCCTACAGAGATTACAAGCATTTATATGAAAAGATTTTACTGTTCTAGCTATCTTTTCTGTAATACAAGTACTTCTATTTAGAAATACAAGTATTTCTATTTTGTTTTCTCACATGCCTGTTTGAAGGTTCATATGGATTTTCTTTTTATTCATCTTCATCTGGTGAAGACAACCAGAGTTTATCTTATCCAAGTTCCGATTTCCACAAAAAAAAATTTCTCCAAAATAAATAGTCTTTCTCAATTTCTCCACTGTTTTCATTAATTCATTACAATTAAATACCATCTCCGATTTTTACTCAGATGAATCTTTAGCTTTCACATCTTTCTTTTGCCATGACTGCTAGGTGTTTTCTTCTGAGCAAGCTATCACTGACAGTAAGTATTCAGCACAATAAACTTGTCCATATCCCTCCATTAAGCAAAGAGCTATCTTCTTAGCTTGGAAGATGTATCTAAAATCAGCACTTTAATCCTTCTGTTTCTTCATTTTCCTTATCTGTTCATTTTTCAGATTAAAATTAAAAATACTATGGTAACTAGCAATGAGGGGCAAACAAGTATTAGAAGTATTTCTCCCTCCACTATTTAACACCTGAACAATTTCTTTTTCTGCACTACATGAGAAATTTCTCTTAGAAAAGTCACTCATCATCATGGTCAATTGCCTTAAATTAAACAGAATCTGCATGTTTCTCTGTTCAGACCTTCAGTCAAATTGTATCCTCACCTCCCAAAATGGTTTCATTTTACTCCACCAAAAAATTGCTCATGCACTTACTTTTGCACATGCTAATTACTTCAAGAACATTTTATCTTTTCTTATCAATTTCAAAGCAACTGAATCACCATTAATGCTCAGGTGCCATTTTCCACACTTATCTGCATATTTCTTTCTGAGCAGGTACAGGCTCAGAGCAGGCTTCTTTAAAGCCAAGAAACCTGTTCACCACTAACACACCTATGGGGAATGAACAGCTCTTTTTGAAACTGGTACTACTCTACCAACAGCAGCCTGTATTTAAAAAGCTCAACTAATCCTCCAATTTGCTATTGCTCTTTTGTTGTGTCTGGTAGTACAGCCTTTAATGAGTTTTTTTTTCATTTAAATTCTCACTAATACTTTTAAACTATGAAATACACTAATCACACTCAGCATATACCAAAATATTAGAAATTAACTCCAGTGTCTATTAATTCTGCCATTCCTTAGAAAAAGTTACTGGTTTTAAATGCAATACTTACATCTAACAGTTTTTATGGTGTCTTTTAATAAATCGTCTTTGGTAACTTGGTTATCAGTGATATTAGCCTTGGGATTACAAGTCAATATTTGCAGTTAAGCCAATGGAAAAAACATACAACTATTTTTTCTGTCTAAAAATAAACCTGTTTCATGGACACAGAATGGAAGAATAAACACTTTTGAACTATCTGAGTAGATTGATTTGATTGTCAAGAAATTCTTCTACCTGTATTACCAAGATGAAAATATGGCAATTTTACTATGAAGTGTTTTAAAATGAGGGTTTGACTTGGAAAGAGTTAAAGGAATAATTACCTGACTCTCCCACTAGTAATGTATGCTTAGTGTATTCAATGACCTTTCGTGCTACACCAATCGCATTTTTCACACGCCTGAGATCTGCAACAGCCCCAACTTCCATAGTGTTGCTGGAAACAAGGAATATTTAAAACTTATTATAACTACAAGAATAATTGCATACTTTTTACTAGACAAAATCTATTCTCATCTAGATCAAAAAGCTTGCTTCTTTACCATAATGCTTTAATTGCTCTATGCCACAGACAGATGTCACTATATTAGTAGGGAAAGACTTCCTACATATATTGTTTCCTTTCACAGGCACAGAGATACTGCTCAAGAAATAGTACTTCCATTCACAGCAGTATTTTCAGTAGAGTAACTATTTTGTTACATAAACTCAAAACATGAACCACACATTTGCAATAAATTATTGAAGACAATTGCTCCAAAAGTGAAATATTTATGGACTGAATGTAAAGGGAAAGCTAACAATGCTACAAACCATCTGTTTCAGCTGCTATACCCTAGAACTGGATTAATGCACTACAAGCGAAGAGTCACTTCCTACTCTTCCACAATCAGATACGTTATTTTGTCTTGTTCCACAAATTAGTGACCTCCATAGTCAGCCCCAAAGCACCAAGATCCTGTAACAACCTTTAAGTGCACTAAAAATGGCAGGTGTGAGAAACAAGTTAATGGAAGTTGGTTTTCACTGGGTGTTGCATGAATTGATATCACTAATTATATTGATAATTCAATATTATGATGTTGTCAATATTGACATAGTGATATGTGCTGTGGAGTGGTTGATATTGTTGCAGTGGCCTGGTTATGAGGATGGTTCTGTGTGTTGTGGTGTGGGTTTGTGAGTTCATATTGCACAGACTGTTTGTTGCTGGTCTAACCTCTGAGACACGACCTTAAAAGCAGCGGAACTCATCCAGTGATGGCCCTGAGGATCACACTGATCAAACTGTGTGGGCACCCAGGAGAGTGACATGGGGCGAGACTATGTAAAATGAAAACAGATGTGCAGCAAGCTGATGGAACACCAGGGGTATAAAACATGGAGCTGCCAGATGAGCCTCTGGTGTTCGGCTACGCTAACAGCACTGCCCCTTTTGCTTTGTGAACTTTTTTATTCTTCTCAATAAAACTCTTATAATGCATTCCCACTTGGGGTCTGAGTCATTTATAACAGCAGGGATCATTCTCTTCTCTGTACAGTTTCCTTACCCATCCATAATCATTGCATCCAGAGTTGTTTCTCCACTCTCATCCGGGCTTCCTCCGTAGCCCACGCTGCCATCGCACTGATCGATCTCACACTGGCCACAGCCTCTCTCGACCGCATCCAGCTCTGAACCTCCCGACTCCAATACTCTCCAAGCTGTAATCAACACAAATAATTAAATGTCACCAGGGAAAAGAGTTTCCACTGCTGCTTGAAGATAAACATGATGCAGGTGCATTACGTAAGTGAATAAAAACCAGTAAACTATAAATTACAGATTATGAAGTCAAAATATAAATATAAATATAAATATAAATATAAATATAAATATAAATATAATCAAAGAATTGGTTATATTTTCTAAATTCACTATTCACTTTTCTAAATATTCTTCTCCTTGCATATCTGATTAGTATTTCTCACTGAGAAACAGAGCTTTTCTTTTGACTGAGGTATTATTTATTAACCATTATCACAAGTTCTCTAGATCAAATGCCCTTCTCTGTCCAGACCAATCATTGCTTTATCACCACTCGTTTAAAGCCTTCTGGGAGAAGAAAGAGGGAGGAAAAAAATCTTCCAACGCAAAAGAAAAGAACCAAAAAAAGGCCAAAAAAAAAAAAAAAACCTGCTCTCAAAAGCTTCGTATGAGAGTATTATGTGTCCAACTGCAGAATAAAAAGGTATAAATCTACATCAGCACAAAAGCAAAGTGAAAATTATACATAAGAAATTAAGTCTCCACATTGTCCTGTTCAACCCTTGGTGCTCCATTCTTCAGGATCTAGATCATGGTGCAGCTTTGTAAGACACTGCAGATGTGTCAAATGACATGACTTGGATACACTGAGCCTGAAGGCATTGCAGATAGATTTCACAAGGATGGACCTCAGGCAACATCTTCTAAGGTGCTTGAGCTTGCTGCCACTGACAATCACAGTCCTGCTTACTCCAATTTGTGCTGGCTCTGGCACTCCATCACCTGACAGACCCAGCACAGGGGAGGCAGCATATGCCAAGAAGCCTAATCATCACAGATGCTTCACTACTACATGAAGTTGCCTGCACCAGGGAAAAAATAAGACTTAATACTATGCATCCAACTCCACATATGCTTGCGTCTATTACAAACGTCAGTGTGATGAGTATCGTCTGATTCCTATTACCTTTGTTGGTGTATTACCTATTACCTTTAAGCCTTAGCACAGGCTTTCAGAAGCTGCAAAGCCAAGGGCCTTGCAATTTTCATGACTGTATTTCACTTCTGACCATTAAAAGGCTTTACTGGCAACTCGTTTCACAAGCAGGCATTCTGTAGTAAGGGGTTACTTCCAACTCGACTGTAAGAAAATAATCTGCAAGTCTTTAAAAATTACTATTCACAGCTAATGTATGTTGCCATAGGAAAGCCTGCTTTTACTGTCAATAACACATCACAAAACAGTTTCAAAGAAATAATATAACTATTAATATAACTATTAATAATATAACTATTAATATAACTATAATCTCAAAAAAACCAAAACAACAAAGCCTTAAATAACACTGCACAAGAGTGCAAACCACATTATTAACAAAAGCATGTCTTTTTCACAGTTCGTAACTCCCCTCTTTAGTTTCTGGGGTTTTGATCGGTATTTTTAGCGTTACTTCCCATCGCGGAAAGCGAAACCATTGGCCCGCAGGTTCCTAGTGGCAGAGAGACGGAGAGGCAAGCTCCGCCGCTGGGCCCTTCCATAGGAAGGATAACCCTTCCCGAGCCGGCCGAGGCGCCTCCGCGCCGGCATCGGGGCTGCCCCTGAGCCGTGACGGGGCAGCGCGGCGGGCACAGCCGGGCTCCGCAGCCAGCCCGCTCCTTCTGGCCACGCTTCAGCCCAGTCACGCCTCAGAGACTCGTTCTTCCTTAACCAGCACCGACACCCAGGTGCCCCCGGCAACCCCTCAGCAGGAGGACGCTCCCGAAAGACACAGCATCGCCCCACCCGCCCCACTGCAGCCCGGGGCCCCGCCGGGACACCTGTGTCTGCGGCCGTCCTAAACGCCCAGGTGTTGATGACTACAGGCAGAGCGGCAGCTGAGGCGGCGCCCGCCGGCGTCAGCACACCGAGGAAGAGGAGCGCGACCGTCACTCCCTGCCAGTCCCCGCCGCGTCCCGCCGCCATCGCCGCCCGGCCCGGCCCCGCTCGGCTCCGCCGCCTCCAAGCCGGCGGCGCAGGCGCGCACGGCCCGGCCCTGGGCGCGCTGCCCGCGGGCCGTGCCAATCGGGCTGGGCCCGGCGCTGACCGCAGCCCGGCGTCGGGCTCTGCAGGCACGGAAACGGCATCGTGGCTAGGAAGAGCTACACCCTCGGCAAAGACCGAGGCCCGCGCCCACAAATACAGTTTGTATTTCACAGAATCATAGAATGGTTTGGGTGGGAAGGGACCTTAGAGATCACGTAGTTCCAATCCCCCTTCCGCAGGCAGGGACGCCATCCAGTTAACCAAACTGTTCGGAGACCCATCCAACCTGGGCTTGAACTTCCAGGAATGAGGCATGCACAGCTTCCTTGAGTAGCCTGTTCCAGTCCCTCACCACCCTCACACTAATGAATTCTTTCCTAATATGCAATCTAAGCCTACTCTGTTTCAATTTGAGCCCATTCCCCTTGTCTTGTCACTACCTGCACTTTATAAATAGTCTTTATCTTTCCAGTAAGTTCCCTTCAGGTACTGGAAAGCTGCAATGAGGTCACCCTGAAGCCTTTCCAAGCAGAATAACTCCAGTTATTCTGCTATCTCAGCTTTTCCTCTTAGGAGAGGTGCTCCATCCTTCTGATCAACCTGGTGTGGCCTTACTCCAACAGGTCAACCTCTTTCCTGTGTTGGGGTCTGTCAGGATCCGTCCTAGTGAACAGATGACCAGATGGTTCATAGGAGTGATCTCAGAGTGCAAAAACCAACACGGTACAAGGAGGGTTGCAGTGATAATCAAAATACATACATTTTCATTGAAATAACCACAGCAAAAATGCGATAGAGGGATTAAGGGAGAGAAAAAAGATAGAGAAAGAGTGAGGAAAGAGAGAGAGGGAGGGAATATAGCTACCAACGCAGAGACGAAGTCCTTTGGTCCAGTCCAGTCGAGGGTCCGCCTGCTACGCTGGGGAGATCTGAAAGGCTCTAGCTAACTCAGAGGTTTTTATTATTGAAAATTGTGAGGAGGGGGAAACAGATACAATAGGGAACAGATGTAACAGGTAGTCCATGTTCTCAGCAGTAAGCGAGAGCCATTGTTTTCTTGGTTCAGTGGTCACAACCTGCAGGCAAACATCTCGCTTTGGCCAGCTTGCCTCCCCCACACACCTCCCCCGGGCTCTGTCACAGTGGTTGTAAAACAGGTGAGGATCTTCTGTGGGAGACCACCTGAAACTCAGGAGAAGTCCAGCCAGGCCGAGAGGTGGGACAGCTTCCAAAGCTGCTGTTGTTGCAAACGGGGCACGGTGCCCCCTTCTTAGCATACAGCAAACACACCTGTGAAAACAATAGCTTAACACTGAGCTTTCAGGTCTCAGGGCTTTTGGCATGTGACTTTTCTCCTTCAGAGCCAGAGATTCTAGACGGGGGGGGTCTTCTCTTCAGTGGTCTCCCGAGGACGATTGTGAGGCAGATGAGGGAAAATTCGGACAGACTCTCACACGGTCCCAGAGAGCTGGATGCAGTACTTGAGGTGGGATCTCACCAGAGCAGCCTAGAGGAGCAGAATCACCTCCCTCAACCTGCTGGCTGTGCTGCCTTCGATGCAGCTTTTTTATTGAGTCTGGATATGTGTTACAGCCCGCCTGTTTGTGCAGGGCCCCCACCTGCCGATGAGATTGCCAGTGGTGCTGGAGTGCGGGAGCTGAGCTGTAGTGGTGTGGGAAGGCTGTGCAACAGCAGGGATGCAGGGTGGCAGCAATCTTCCCCTAAGCTCATGAGATCCATTTGCAGCATCTTCATGTGCCACCTTGCTAACATGGATGTCTTTGTCAAAAGCACCTTATGCCACAGAGACATTTCTGCGAAGGGCGTGTTTTGGAACCTGCTACAGCCAAATAGTTCATTTAAAAATTTGTGAAAAGCTTTGCTTTTCACAATGATTTTCACAATATGACTGCTTTACAGAAATCATAAAATTTATAACATGTAATTTCCTAATCCTGCCTCTGCCACTCAAGCTTTTCCTGTTAAACAGTTAGCAGTAGTTCAAAGCCTTTGACCCATTGCCATAGCACTCTGACAGTTTCCAGGTCCAAAAGCTTACCTGCTGTAAGCAGAATTCACTGGCTTGTGTTCAGGGCTGATTAGGTTCAAGGAGCCGCTGATCATCAACCACCTATTATATCTGAACAAAAGGAAAAGGTGACTTTTTCTTCTATGTGGATAAAAACTCAACTCTTTTTTTTTCTTAAATACTCTTCTGGCTTGTCCTCATTACTCCTTTTCAATATATAATGTGCCAAACTCAATTACACTTTAGCACCAATGTTGTTGGTCTTGTGTTTGTGCTAAGAGGGCATACTTGGACCTCATGTGTGAGAGCCTGAGTTCTGTAGGCATATATAAATTGTGAGTGCACCCAAGCTGGTTTAAGAAGCCCGAAGCAATGTTATTTTTATTGTAACAAAACGTTCCACAGCCTTTGGAATTAAATGATTGCCGCAAAGGAATGTATTCTCCTTTAACACAGAAGTCACAAAATAATGAAATACAGTATTGAGTTTGACTTCAGTGATAGTGTGGCCTTGGTTTCAGCCATTTCCCAAAAGCAAAACTATAAGTAATCTAGAGAAACCTTTACTCAGGTAAGTACTGTTAGCTGATTTATTTCTGCTGTTACTGTTCTTATTTAATACTGTATGTATTTCTCTGTAAGCCAGTTAGGTGAGGGAGATGGACTGAAACACAGTTCCAAATTAATATTAGCTGAAGGGAAATAGAACAAAATATTTTCAGGAAATAAATTTAGCAATAAGTAAAAAAAAAAAAATATATATATACATATATATATATACATATATATATATATATATATAATCCAACACATTCATAAAGTGGATACATTAATGATATTTTTCAAATACAGTTTTCTTTTCATGAGATAAAATGGACTGTTATGAAAGAAAACCACTTTAATATGGGTGTCATTCAAGTAAGTATTGACTGTGATGGTTTCATCTGCCGGCTGAGCCTGCACAGCTGTGAAGAGAATGTTTTGTATGACTTGAAACACCAGAACATTATGCTTTGAGGCTCATGCAGAAATTCAGTTGGTTTGATTTCTGTAGCATGCTTTCTAACTGGCACTCAAACGTGAATGACTTCCTGCTAGAAATAAATGCAATCTTGAATCCTTGCTTTACTGTATACAATGCTATTTATTATATTTTTATGCTGTATGTGAACAAACAAAGCAAACACTGCTTTCAGATACACTGTGTAAAACCAACAGCAAGGTCAATAAAACTCTCTACATGCTGAAAGCTAGGGAGAATTTGAGCAGTGTCCAAAACAACTCTACAAGTCTGTTCTGCTGCATCCACAGGCTCTTGATTTATGTTCAGTCTCTCACATAAAATATTTTAAAATTGGTCTTGGGATTTAAAAATTCTTTGTGTTTTCTTAAAAATTACCTGTTGCCTTATATCGGTCGTTGCTACATCAGCAGTGGAAATGCTCTTTCATCTCTTTGTCCCCAATACTTACTGTTATCTTAGAGACCATAGCTGAGCTAAATGATGATGCTAACAAGCTTTTGTCCCTGCTGCTAAAAAGCAAATCAGTGTTTATACAAGGAGAATTTTTGTTCATATGTATAGTATTGAAAGAATGTTCTAGAGAATGGCTTGCATGGACAAGGAATTAGTGAGAGGATCTACAGCAGACAACACTGTGACTGGATGGCACTGAGTAATTAATGAAAAACAGAAGAAGAAATTCACCTCTTTCACTGAGAGGGTCTGTTCCTACAGTGGCCAAATTTTGACCTCAATTATATCTGTGTGACCTAATCTGGCACCATCTTTTAAAAATGCATGCCTGGCTCCTTTTTGCTGTCTCAAATTTGCTGTAAATGTGCTTTGAAATCTAATTAAATTTTGTAGTTATATAGTTATATAATTTGTTTGCACTTTTATCATCATTTTAGTTACAATTTCTAACACTAACATAAACACATGAACAGCAAATATGAGAATAATTTCCTTAATAAAAGTAATCAAGTTTGATTAGCACTTGCTAATTAAAATATATTTTTAAATTAACTGTGTGTTGTGGTTTTCTCATTCAAGTAGATTTGTAGAAGCACTGGATTGGATTTTAAAATTCTTTTTTTTCTCTTTCAATCCTTGTTTGGCTTTTTATAATACGCATATTCACTCATTCACTGAACAACACTTTAAAGAACGAACAGATTTATTCATAGTCTATGTCTCCATCAACTGCCTCTCAAATCTTCTAGGAAAAAGCCTTATGCCTCTTCTCAAACTTGAGAGGAGCTATGTGTAAACATTTTCAAAGCTACTTAGTTATCTTCACCTGAATCCCCTGTAAAACTTTCAGTGTGTGATCTGTCAAAGTGTATAAAATTTGAATCACACAATTATCCAGACCTCTGCTTTCCCTGCTGCTTTCATCTCTTTCCCAACCATCTTTTTCCATGTGTTACATGTTCTCTTTCACTTCTGTTGTCAGGTCTTTTGGGTATGAATTGTCATTCCCTTGAAGGTTTGTACATTGTGTAGCACCAGTGCCTGCGACCTTATCACTCTCTGGTCCTTGGCAATATGTTAATGAGCATTAATATTGATAATGAGAAAAATTACAGCTGCTAATTATAAAAACCAAACAGCCATCAATAACAAGTAAAACTATAATAGCAATAATAGCTTGCATTGCTAAATTTCCTTTTGGTACCACTTCTTTTTTTTAAAGCAAATTCTAAGTTATAGTAGTTTCTTTTCTTCCTTTGTAACTTCAAAATAATTATTGTCACATCATGTCACAGAATAATATGTTCCTGTACTGTCATTTTGGTATATTGTTGTATTCTGTCTCTAAACAAGCTATAGGTAATATATTTCCTTTTTATAATTGCTATTCTGGTCCACTTCTGTAATAGAGTTGTCATATGGAACATGTAATGGACCTTGGCACATTTTTGGACTTTTTTTTTTTTAATTACAATTCTTTGTAACTTTCTGATATCTTTATAAATGTAATCCATGGCAATAATAAACATATTGGAAAAATACAGCCACTTACTGTTTACTTCATCCAAATCTGAAGGTTGTCTTGACATTGTTAAATGAGCATATTTAAGGTTTTCAGTGTTGGGAGGAATCTAACATCAAACCTGTATTATACAAATATTAATATAGAAATATGGCAACTTATGATGTCTATATCTGTTTCAAATGGTTCTAAGATTTTAACCAGAATTCTCACCAGGTTAGGGTTGTCTAATGCCAGAGTGTATATCAACACATGCAACACTGTGATATTTTCATGGTTAGACCGTGGAAAAGCAATAAGTATTTGCTGTAGGAGGTAATTTAAAATGTGTGAGCCCCATCTTTGAAAAGAAAACCATGTTGCCTCGCATAGTGCTTTCTCCAAAGTGTTTCTTTGTAGTCTTTGTTACTACTAATATCACTAATAGTGTCATTCTGTTTTTTACAAATATTCCATTGTATTTATCACCCCCCTTGTTTTATACTGGCTTCCATGTCTCCTACTTAAGTTCAGCCACGTAAAGCTTGCTAAGGTATCACAACCCCATAATGTTCAGTGTAAACTCAAACTTCAGTTCAACTATTGTAAAACTTTGAAGAGAGGTTTTAAGAATGCATCTGAGAAGTAGTAAAGAGCAAGTTCCTACTCCATGATGTCTGAACTGGGTGTATCCACAGCACTGCAGTGTTTCCTAAGCACTGAAGAAATGTACAGATCAGGTCAAGGTTGTTTTGAGAAGCTGTTTCAGCAATGTACCAGCCATTCAATTACTGTCCTTCAGAAGTTCCACTGAAGTCTGATACCAATCACAGGGGTTATTAAGTGGGAAATGAGTCTTTTTTGACTTCAGACTAACAAACTAGAATCTTAAACAAAAATCTTCTTGGTAACATTTTCCTAGCTATATTTTAAGATAAGATGGCTGAGATATTAGAAGCACAGAAACAGAACGTTATGACCTACCACTACATTTTAAAGTTAATTTTTGTGCCAAAAATTGATCTTCTCTACTGATTAAATTGTAAGATATAATGTCTAGAGACAAGAGGGCAAGTCAGTGGTTAGCAGCAGGTGTGAATCTGAATTTACTTACTTTGTGAGACTTCAGTCTGGTTATGTGAGTATAATCATCTCAACCTTTTCTGGTCACACAAGTGTGTCACCACAGACTATAAAGGAGACTATGTAGGTTGGAATAAGAACAGAATTTTGCTTCAGATTTTGTGTTTTCATTCTATATAAATGTTTCTCAAATTCTAGAAGCTTTTACTTGAGAGAAAGATGTTTCATGTATATGCAGTCATCTTTGATTTTCACTTTTGGAATAATGTTATGACTTAGACTCATTACATATCCTACATAAATATAAATAAAATATATCTCTTCCTAGTTTTCTTCTCTACAGGGTTCTGATTTTACCATTAATTTTGTAGACTTGAAACAAGAGACTACATTGTTTTTGTAGTATAAATATGAATTCAGATTTGAATAAGTAACAGTTAAATTGACCTTTCAGACCCCTACTGCTATTGGTGGCCCCATCGGCTTCATTGGAAAAGTATCTGGTAAATGACTACTCCCTCATCAGCAGCAGCACTTGTTAAGCTACGAGGCACGTAGGGCACTTGCCTAGAGCTCTGTGCTGTGCAGGGACAAGGCCATATGAGAAAAAAGGGATGCACATCTAACCTACTGACCTGCAACTCCCTTGGTCTCTAATAACACGTGTAACGGTGTGTGAGACACCATTTCTGAATTCATGAATTACAATAGGCTGTGGTCATCATTACATTGCCTTGACTTTCATGAAAGCATTAACATACCCCTTTACAGAAATAAAAATCTTAAAACATTAAACCGAAATATCACTAAATTAAAATTGCTAAGATTAGTCAAGATCATCATCTTTATTGTCTGTTAATTTTCTCATTTTCTGTACTCTTTATTTGAAGGAAATCTAGATTTGGGCCAAAATTTAAAAACTTTGTCAATCAGTATGGCAATAACGTCACTTAGGCTTTACTTAGAGGGGCTGTAAGACTTGATTGAGAGGTGGGTATACCATACTGAAATTATGGTGTTACCACAGACTTCCATTCAAACAGAACTTAATTTTGAGCTGCTCTGGTACCAAACACTTCTTTTGTGACTTGATAAAAATGATTAAGCTTTTAAATAGAATCAATGCTGTTTGGACTTGGGGTGTAAAGAGAATTTGCCAGAATTTTCACTTAAATATTTATGCACATAAACACTACACATTTCTTATTAAGGTGAATTATGTTACCAGCTACCATGTGCTCTTTTGTTCATGTGTATGAGGGACAGCTGTGTAGCTTGAGGGAATATCTCTTGAGCTGGCTCTAGCTGGCTATATTTCACCTGGAGATTCAAATTCAAAATCACAAGCAATACATATATAGGGATGTCTAATATTCTGCTGGAATTACTCTATGAGCTTGTTTACATGAAAGCTATGTTAAGACTTAATAGATGTATTTTTGCTTGGATTAACCTTTGTATTGACAATTAATTTACCAGAAAATACCCAGGATTTTCATGCTTATGGCTCTTCATGTAATAGCACTAATTTATCATGTCTGATTCTCCTGTAAGCAGAATTACCCCTGAGACGTAGTATGAAAAGACATTGTTTAAATTTGACTCAAATCAGAGATGTGTCTTTGAAATATTATCTACTGAGTAGACAGCAGTGAACCAATTGTCATGGTTCTTAAGGATGTGGTGAACTTGGCAGTGCTGGGTTAGTGGCTGGACTTGGTGATCTTAAGGGTCTTTTCCATCATGAATATTTCTGTGTTTCTGTTAGTCTAAACAGAACTCCCTGAACTTAAACAGAGGACAGGCTGACACACTGTCTCTAGTTCTGCATCTCGTGTATTTGAGAGATATGCAGAACAATCTGAGCCCATTGTGTCTTTCAGGTCAGTAATATCCATGGGTAAGTACAGAGGAACTCTATCTCCTGGCATGCATCAGCGCCTGCACAGCTACAGAGCATCTCTAGAGAAGACAAATGAAAACTTGAGATTTAGTGTGACTGGGAGATTCACTAAGGAATAGCAGCACCCAGAGAAGTGAGAGGATGAAAGCACTATCTAGAATGAGTTGTGGAAGACTCAAGTACCTCCATCCTGTTTCTTAAGAGCCTAGTATTCTTCATTTTTACCTATCAAAGTCAGCTTAAATAAATTTCCTTGAAATATTTTTCTCTTCTATTGTGCCTATTTTTCTTTTCTATGCCTATTTTAAAAATTATGATCTCAGTGCAAAAAATGTGTCTAAAAATCTTTTGTGCACCATTAAAGAATTGCATGCATATAACAATAAAAATAAAATAACAATAGTGATTGCATATAATTAACACATAAAAGAAAGCATAGTTTCTTCAGAAAACAAACATGATAGCTAAAATGTTTTTGAAAATGTACCCATTTAATGTATTTTTAACAAACCACAATTTACTGCATGTATGACAGCACGGAAAACAACTGTGGAATCCTGAGGTATTGCCCTTGCCCTGTGTTACAACAAATTGAACAAAATGTGGCTGCTTTTCCCATGTAATTAATTTTTGTTAATTTAAGTTTTGATTTGATCCATAAGTGGTGCATTATTTAATTGTATTTTGTCCAGAAGGCATATCCCAGCAAATACTACTTCAGGTGAAACTACTCACGAACTTTGAGAGAAAATTTATTTAATGGTCTCTTCTAACATTTGTTAATTTCAGTAATCCATGTATTGGAATCATGATCATGGCTAAATGTTGTACCATGTGGTTGCTAATCAAATCAGTACAACCATTCTGGAGACAAAGATGGTTGTTGTCATATGAGTGCCCTCACTTTTCTAACTCAGTTTCTAAAACTGTCTATTATGTTTTATTCATTGTTATTACCAGAGTTTGCTCTGATCAAATATGCATTCTAATAGTGTATCATTCACTATCAGTATGAACTTTCTTTACTATACACACACAAAAAAAAGTAGAGGATCCAGGACTGTGGTTTTTTTTAGTAGCAGAAATACCCTCCACTGCTTCGTTAAAACTGTCTTCATCAGGGCATGGTAGGAATAGGCTATTCTTTCATGTTTATTGAAAACAAAGACTTCACCCCCTTTAAAAAATGACTGGTGTCATTTCAATTTATGATATTTGTCATCTCGGCAGTTTCATTTTTCTTTATTTACATTTTCAAAGTTAAACTGTTGCTATTTTTATCATTACATGTTTTCTAGAGATGTGTGGACTGCTATACTGTTGTATATTCTCTGTCTTCTGATATATTCTGTGACATAATTATTAAGAATATGTGTAAAATATGTAGAGACTAAGTCTGTACAGTAATTTAATAAAAAATCTGGAATATTAATCAGGCATCAAATGGATCAAATAATGTGTAGTAAGTCTGTAGTTTTAGAAGTCTGGCCTTTTTTTCCCCCCCTGCAATTAATTTTTGTTTGTTAAAAGATATACCAACAAAAGTGCCATCTTTGACTGTGTTTACTCCCAGAACTATACAAGCTTTAGTTATAAGCAATCCTCTGCTTGTGTTTAAAGAACTTAAATTCATTATCTTTGCACATATTTGGCTTTGAAGTAGCAAATATAGACTCCTGCTAGTCTACAGATAGTATGAAATTGTGATTCTGTCTACAGTCTGTAAGAACTAGCAGATGAAAGGGCATTTTATTTCAGTGTCTCACTCATAAAACCAGGTTTCAGTCAAGGAGAAAAACAGATTACAGATCAATCCATGTAATAAATGTAATACCCAGCAGCTGAAAAATGTATCTAAAATTTATAATAAAATTCTCTTGGAAACCAGATGGGACATGAACTTCCTCTCCATTTGGTGTTTTAAGATATGTATAGACTTGCAAGCAGCCTTTTTCATTGTTTAACTTGAGAAACAGAAGCAGCATCTTGTTCCATACACTGTATGTGTTTGACTGTGTTCTGATTGTTTTATAAAAAGAAGAATTAATCCAGATTAGAAGGTATGCCTCTGAAAATGACTCTTGGTCAGCAAATGACCTAGTAATTAGGTGCATGGCTGGATGAGCTGCCTTTGGCTCTTTTGTCCTCTACTGTTTGAGAGGACAATTAAGATAGTAAATATATACATGCATGTAGACAAACAGACTTTGAGGACAAGACAATATAAATTGTATCTTAACATTTAAGATACAATAATAATAATGTTAAGATAATTGTATCTTAACATGAGGCTCCCTGATGCCTGTATATACCCACTTAAAATGGAGGACATAATTGCAAGGAACTTCTTCAATTTCCAGCTGCTCGTGAAGCACACTTTGCTTTTTTACTACCCAGTAATGTGAAATCCTATTTTCCTAATCCTCAGCTGTACTAGGAAAAGCATCTGTGCTCACATACATGCCATTAGTAATTTACACTTGTTTCATGCTTATTAGGCATTGTATTTTTGTATGGATGTGTTCTTCTATATAGACACAGTTACAAAATATGCCAGCAGCTATTTCTCTGTAACAATGCAGAGCTTTTCATACAGGCGATCTCTGTCATGTAAGTAATTTTGTCATCTTTTGCTTAGGAGCTGAATGTTTCCTGCTAGAAAAAATAATGACAAACTGGTCCTTGAACTTCTCGAGTTCATGACCTGCCTGCTTGGTGGAGAGTGCTGATGAGGAAAATGGTTTCTGAAACAAGTATGCTGGCAGTCAGGGTGATTGAGTACATTCAAAAATTTTTGGTGCAACATTGCCTTATGCCTTCATAATCTCTAATTAGAACATTTTCATGTAGTCACCTCTTGCCTGGCATTTCTGTGTCCCAGTATAAGTTCTGAAACAGCAGTGAGTGTGAAATAAAAGCTAATATGGTGACTGTCAAGATATCACTTGCAATTTGTCACAGATTTTTTATCCCCGCAGTCTATCTTAGAAATCATGGAAAATCTTCTGGGTGGCCAGCTTGTTGGCAGCAGAGTCCAAATAAACAGCACAGTCTGATGAGTACTATGTGTTCAAGCAGAATTTGGACTGCCTCATCACTCATAACAAATGAGATTTAATGTTGCCTAGGCATAGGTGGTTTGATGGCAGTCATGACAGACTGCACCATATAAGGTTTCTGCCCTTCCTTGACACTGGTGGCAGTGCACAAATATTTTACAGGGTGACACTGATGTTCATCAATTATGCTTATGTGCATAGTGATTAGGCAGGACAATTCACACATGCACAAACACACAGGCATGAGGATTAACATGGTCAGTGAACACCTGATTATATGCCACATGACTATCACAAAGGAGCTATAGATGGCTGTTTTTAAGGCTATCTGTATCATTATCCTGCTGCTGGACACTCAATTTTCTTTTTAAGTTGAATTTCTGAATTTATTCACTAGGTGGCAATGTAGTATGTCATTTGTGCAAAATTTACAGCAGCGTGGAAGTGATCAGAAATAACTGCACTATGTAAATGTTTTACATTGGGTTGCAATAAAGAAATGTTCATTAATTCCTAGTCTAATTTTAAAAAAAATATGCTCACAAAAATTTATACTTTATTTACAACCTAAGTAGAAAAAACATGAGGTTGTTGTAGATTGCAAACCGCTAAGAGTCACAGGTGCTCAGTGGACCCCATCACCTCTAGTGCTTAGTTTGGGTCCCCATCATCTCTAGTACTTAGTTTGGAAGTATCAGGGCAGGGATGGAGTGAGATGTAAAAAGGAGCACATGTAGCTTAGTAACCTCAGGGGAAAGAGTTAATTTCAGTCAGTGAGAGAAGGCTCGTTACAGAGGAATCAGAAATACTTTATTAGAATGAGTTGCTGAAGTATATCTGCTCTGATCATAACAGAGCTGTAAGCATCGATGTGAAAACTGATTCCCAGCAGGAGAAAAATGTGTATAGCTTTGTCTATGAGTTCTTTGGGTTTCTCATAACACTGATGCTTTAGAAAATGCCCAGAGGAGTCTCAAAGATGTAGGATAGAGGTAGCTGCACCAGCCTGGTGACACTAGTCAGAGCTGTCTCCTGGAGACCTGTGGCAGAATGAGGTCTGCACTGCGGGGCCAGAAGAGGACACTGCAGAGCTGGAAACCACCATTAGGGTCAGTTGCAATCCCTCTTGTAAGAGCCACTGTGCATGGAGTGAATAGGCTGCCTGGGGGTAGGATGACCTATAGCACTGCCTGGGCAATGGATGGGCTTCACTTCAATATTAAATCTTACTTTGTAAATGGCAAGTGTTAAAATAAAAAACATTCTATTTTATAGAACCAAGTTGTTATTTTTCTAATTTGTCTTGTGAATTAATGAATACTTTATGTCCGTCAGATTCAATCTTTGTTGGCTTTCAGAATGTCCTTATGCAAGGCTGTTTGCCTTGTTCTCAGTAGGCAGCCTTTTGCTCTCTCCAAATTCATTATGTGACTTGACCAGTTAATTTTTTGTCTTTTGAGCTGTCTGCACTTTTGACTCTAGTAAAATTGGCAAAGTTTATATTTAGAAGGTTTTGCTGCCATGATGCTTTATAACCCTGATAGTTTAGTCTTGTCTGACCCAGAAATCTTTTGTCCTGAACACTTGCTCCTGAGTCAAGTTGTCTCAATTATGCCTCCATTCATTTGATAGATTGTATTCCTGCTGTAATTCTCAAATA
This sequence comes from Zonotrichia leucophrys gambelii, assembly GCF_028769735.1. Lineage (NCBI taxonomy): Eukaryota > Metazoa > Chordata > Aves > Passeriformes > Passerellidae > Zonotrichia > Zonotrichia leucophrys. Next base: position 16,372,955 of record NC_088173.1, on the reverse strand, counting down.
GACAATAATTATTTAGGACATTTAATTATTTTTTGGTTAGGCCTGTCATATATCTCAGAATTTCCAGTGCTTTTGATTAATGTATTTTATGAGACCAACTAAGAAATTTTTATTGTTAAAATGCATGTTGCAAATTTGGGAGAATTTGGAATTGATACTGTATTTTAGATTTCCTTTTGCTGTCCATATTGAAAGTAAAAATATTCCCAAAATATCAGAAGTCTTGCAACCTAAAGTGGCTCTCATTCTGGGGACAGTGGGGCCCAACCCCACCAGAACATTATAAATCCTGCTAAAATCTTTCTTTCTTATTCTATTTTAATAGTGACATTCACTGGCAACATAATGCTGCAGAAATTTAAGAGCTACATATGTTTTTAATTATTAGGGTAAAACTGATGATTTGAATTAAATTATTTTTTTCCTTGGTTTTGATTATGTTACTGTGCCTGCTGTTAAGTTTACTGTCTGTTGTCATCTCCCTTTGCATTTTTTCTGTACATAGGCAAAGTGGAGACATCCACTGCGCTGTGACATGATCCATCATTACTGCACTGTGAGACTTGCAATATTTATTGTTTCTCTTGAAAGCTCACTTTGTGAATCAAGGCATCAAGAAACAATCTTAGATTTCAGGTAAAAAAAAATATAAATTTTAATCTTCCTAGTATTAGACAAATTTTGATCATATGACTGGAAAAGCTTTTAAAGACAGTAGGCTGAACATAAATACAAAATTATTTAAAAAATGTTATGATGTGTGATAAAAAACTTCTGTGTTGGGCTCAGGGTGATTGGTGAATCCTGGGCATTCAGGAGACAAGCAAAAGAGATTTTAAGCAAAGAAAAAGTATTCAAAAATACTAGCAGGCAAAATTATCCAGTGCATTGTTGATTTCAATGAAACTGACTTTCCAAGGTGCAGATAAGAAAACATCTGCTTTTTGATAATAATAGAATTAGTGCCCTGCTTGAGAATAATATATGCCCCTAAGAATTGCTAGCACTCTTAGGAGGTAGAAGCCATTGGTATTTACATTATACATACTGGGGAATGAAACTGGTCAGAGGTTTCTTGGATTCACAGGGCTTCTGAGCATTGATAGCAGAAATTCTTGATGAAGCATGTAAATGGTAATAGAAAACAATAGCAACTGCTTGGTTTTTTTATCCACTCAAATCTATATTTATTGTGCTAAACAGAACTGCTGTTACCTTTAATCAGCTTTATAACTTTGCAGAATGGATGAATTAGGACGGAATAAAAAAAAACCCACTCTGACTTAAGTCAAAGATATAGAACATAAACCAGAGCTACAAAATTAACAGTTTTGGATTTATTTTTACTAGTTCTGTCAGAGGAAAATATGTGTTTCTATGTCTGACAGCCTGAGGAAGGTGAGGCTCCTGTAGTGTCCCCAGGTCCAACAAGTAACGAGTCTGAAAATGTTTTCCCAGTATGCAGAAGCACATGGAGCACCCGGATACACCACCTACCTCTGTATATACAGGGCGTGCCATTCAGAAATTTGTGTTTATTTTAGTGGCAAACATGAAGTGGTATTATGTAGCATATTGAATTTCCCAGTACATACTCCAGTAATGTAGATACAGAACTGTTAAGTATTTTAAAATAGCAGAACATACTTTCACTCTTCTGAATGCTTATGAAAACATGGCCCAATATTCTTGCAAGAAATTCTAAGCAGAGGTCCAAAGTGGGCAAATCTTGAGGACCCTAATCTGTTTTCATTTGGGCTTGACTCTGATAAAGGTCTTACTTGCTCCTGTGCAGGTTTTGCCAGAACAAGCACTGTGCAAGACTTACAATGCCAAGACTTAGCCCGCAAAAATTATTAGCTCAGGTCACAGTCCAGGCTTTTGTATATACTTTATCTGTCACTTACTTATGTTATAAAAGTGCAGAGGTGATAAAGAAGTCATCTCTCAGGTCATATAGCAGTTTAAACTGCTGTGTCTCTGATGAAGCATTGTAGACAAAAGGGGATAATAAGATCCAGGGGAAGATAGAAGAGTAGATGTAAAAAGCTTGCACAGCTATTGAAAAGAAGACTTACATTATTTTGCTACAGACTCCATAGGAGCATCTGATCCCCATTTCTTATGAAGTGTAGTTCTGACTGCCCTAAAATTGCTTTAAACATGAAAAAGATGAGACCACTGTGCTTAATAATGCTGTTAACACAATGTCTGAAGATTTGTCCCTTCTCTGTGCTGCACATAAATACTGCTTGGTCTTCATCTGTGCAAAATGTAGAGGTAAACTTTAATTGAGGGCTTTTCTTTGGGGATCATGTGCATTCAGGGGGAACAAAACTCCTATTATCAGCTGAGAAATATAACAAGTTTGAGAGCGCTGTCGCATAGAGATACTGAAACGTTAATTCATGCTTCTGTGACATCGTCTGGATTACTGTAATTCCCTGCCTGCAGGTCTCACTCAGCCCTCCTTTCACAAAATAAGAGCTTGTACAATAATGTGACCACTGAGATTTCAGGCATATACAATGCCTGGTCATCATATGTCTCTGTACTGAGATCTCAGTGCTGCCTGCCATTAGGTACCGGATCGATTTGAAGATCCTGGTGATGTGTTTTAAAACACCACATGTATCCAAATGAGTTTTCAGTTCCCCATTGTCCAGGTCCAATTTTGCTGAAGTGTAAAAATGTTGTGCTTTCATTTGTTCAGAGAATTACAAACCACTGTGTCCCATACCTTCTTCATGCAGCTGTGGAATGTGGTTTTTCAGAACACACCTGGAGTGTCAGTCATGTCATTGACTTGAGGTCAAGACTGTGGTGGCTTGCTTAACTTGTCTTTCTTTCTCCAACATTCTTCACCAGCATCTATTCATATTTAATAGAACATTCTAGGGTTTTAAAACTTTTTCAGAATTGAAGCATCTTTACCAGAGGACTTTTCAAGTGTTGGCATTGTTGATTTTTTGAGACACACAAGAAAATTTTTAGTACCAGAAAACTTTAAAAAGCAACTAAAGTATTTCTAATAGGGATGTTGCTCTCTGTCAAAGGGATGCACCTACCTTACCTACACTTTTTGTATATCCCAGGTAGGACATAAAAGACTAATTAAAACCTCTAGAAAGATCTTTATCTATGCGGTTGTGCTCTTTCTTCCTTCTATATTTTGGAATAGGAGAAAAACCAATTTGCGTATATTGGTTGTGTACTACACAAAAATACCTACTGAATTTGCTGTGCAAACAAGACCTTTTTATCCAAAACAACTTATAAAATCAGTTTTCCTTTCAAAATTACTACACAGATTAATGGCTGCTATAGTTTCATCTTTTTTTTTCTGCCTATATTTCCCTCTTTTGACCATTACATGTTGCTCATAGTAGACACTGACTATAATTTGAAACATAATGTACCTAAGCATGATTGCTAAGCAAGAGTAGTGGAAAATATAATCCCAGGGGAAGGGGAAGGGGAAGGGGAAGGGGAAGGGGAAGGGGAAGGGGAAGGGGAAGGGGAAGGGGAAGGGGAAGGGAAGGGAAGGAGAGGAGAGGAGAGGAGAGGAGAGGAGAGGAGAGGAGAGGAGAGGAGAGGAGAGGAGAGGAGAGGAGAGGAGAGGAGAGGAGAGGAGAGGAGAGGAGAGGAGAGGAGAGGAGAGGAGAGGAGAGGAGAGGAGAGGAGAGGAGAGGAGAGGAGAGGAGAGGAGAAAAGATTTCCATTGAAATTAGTTAATATTGGCAGATTGACACCTAAATTACCTTATGATTAACCCCTAAGTATACTGTATATTTTTTTCCAATTTACTTTTCTGTCATTTTATAGCACTTAGCTTTCAACACAGGTATTCTATTACATGCATGTGTTACATTTCTTTCAAAGCCAGGATACCCTTTTTTTTTATTTAGCCCAACTTCTAATTCCTTCTTGTCAGTTGCAGTTTTGATGGTTGGGACAGGATAAAAAGTGTTATCCTCCAACACAGCATGTATCATCTGCAGTAGATGAAGAAAGGCCAGAGTATTAAACTTGTGCACAAGTTCATATACTGGTAGCAGACCTGCTAAAGTTTCCAAGTGTGGCAGCTTCCAAGTGTAAAGTGCTTAGTTTCTCGGTTAAGAAACAAGGGTGTTGTAAAACACTGGGCCATGTGTTATGTCCCAAAAGACTAACAAGCTCATACTTCTATGGAAGTTTTTATGACCAAAAATATCCTTATCCTCATTGTAGACTTAAAGGTTTTCTGTGTCATGGATTTTTGTGCTTTACATCTCCAGTGGTACTAAGCAGGGTTGGATTTCACAAGGTGTTAGGTCCTGATGTAATTTGGAAACATTTTACTGTTCAATTTTAAGTGGTTTGTGAAATGTTCTTTTCCACATAAAGTGTACTGATATTCTTGTTTGATCCTGAGTGTCAGGGAGGATGTATCATCTTCCTTGCTGTGCCTGTTAATTTCTGCACTTTTACATTTTAAATATCTCCAGCAGTTAAACCTTTCTGTGTTTGCCCCTGTGTCTGTATTCAAGGCCAAATTCAGACACGGTGTGTATTACTCAGAGCAATTCAAAAGGTCCCTTTAGATTCTGCCAGATCTATTTATACCACCTCTATCAAGATATAACATAATCTGCAATTTACATACCAAGGAATTGCAAGAGCATTTCAATTTAAATAACAGAGACTCTTCTTTCATTTACACCTACTCATGAGCCCTTATTATGAAAGCTGTAGCGAGTTGGATTGACATCTGATGAACAAAGGGCAATTGTTTTCAATGGAAAAGAAAAATAGTGCTCCAGAAGTTTTTTGAAGCATCTTTTCACTCTTATCATTGTGATTTTCATCTTCCTGGGTTTGGTGAACATTTCCAGTGTTTCATTCAGTGAATTGATATTGATTCCTGTCAGTCAGTATTTTGCAGCTGTGTGGAGGAAAAGAAAAATATACTTTCTTTTCCTTTTATTTGTATAGTGTTGCCTGAATGTATTTATGTCCAGCTGTTTTGTGGATTTTGAGTGGGTTTTCCACTGTCTGTAGTTTAGTTGGTTCCAGTTTTTTTTCCTGCTCGTTTGCTTTGCTTGGTATTATGCTGTGGTGAATGTAGAAATATCCCTGGTCAGGGCAACTCTGGGAGTCTGGGAGATAAGGTATGTGGACATCCAACAAGCTTAGCCAGCTTGTTAGAATCACAACCTGGATTTTATTTTGTATTTTAGAGGTAGGATAAAACCTAGCAAAATTTCTTTTAAGCTTTGTGTGCTAAACATCTTTCATACTTCTTTTCAGATAAGATACAATTTCAATGTGAGAGAGTAGTTAGAAGAGCCTTGTGTTGGCCTGCATTACCCATGTATTTTGCCAGTCAGTCTATATCAAATATAAGCAAATATCCCTTCTGAGAGGCAAAGTATGAGGCAGTAGGTTTGCAGGCTGAGCAAGATAGAGGGGATGGAGGAAGGAAGAGGAAACTCAGATGATCTTATTTCCCCTAGTCAACAGCTGGAAATCAGTACTGATAGCACATTCTGTCTGTTCCTCACCTCCCAGACTATATATGTGTGTTTGAACAGTTATTTAAAGGGCAAGACCATCTGGCATTAGATCCTGTCAATTAGAGAGGAAGGGATTTTCACTCATTTCCCTCAGCTTTGAGGACTTCTCTCCTTCTTGCTGTATGTTATACCACTTCCCATCTGAAGATTAGGTGTGTTAGAAAAATATTAGCGATCTCAAATGTTGTCCTATCAAACTGTATGTTAACTGGAGCTGTTCTTCTGATATTTGACTTAGCAATTTTCAGCTCTGTTCTGCTGACTCTGTTCCCTGACCTGAGAACAGATCTATATTACAGCTGCTGAGACTATTAAGGCTTCCAAGTAATGCAGGTAGGCTCTGGCTAACCAAAACATTTTGTTCATATTTGTGGACTTGTGAGGGTCCATAAAGAAAAGAATTATAATTTTTTCTAAAATCCTTTATGCAGTTTCAAACTGTCAGTTATTCTCAAAAATGTTAAAGTCTGCTTTTGGTGCTTTATCTTTTTTTTTTTTTTTTTTCTGAGAGAACACTGTCTTTGTATCATATTGATGTTTCATGTCAGAAACTTGCATCCTGGATTTGAATGACATGCTTTGGCTTCTCTGCTAGCTCTCTGAGATTTTAGATAGTTGTTAGCCCTCTACATGCCCTCTATTATGCAAAACTGAAAATTAAATATCCCTGTGAAATACTCTATGAAAAGCCCTAATCATAACAAAGATCCTCTGGAAAAGCTGCGTATTTTTTTTTAAATTTTACTCTGGATGCTGAGGCAAAGGCAAAATCTCAAACATCTATATTGCATTTTTTTGCAAGTTCGGGCAAGCTTGTGATACTAATGAGTTTTTTCCCCACATCTCCTTGTCTTGCTAGGCTGATTGAATAGGCTTGCACTGCAGTGGCCGTCCTGCTGCCTTAAACTCTGTGTCTTCTGAGTTTATTAAATATATGGCTTCATATGCCACAAAAAAGGAAGAAAGAAGGTGAATGCCTGATTACTTCTTTGGTCATGTAGAAATAGATTTCTTGTGCAGAAATAGGATTTGAATATGACTCAAAACACATACTGACTTTTTAATTCACTCTGAGCCCAGATTTGCGTTGTGCAGTATGCCAAACAAGCTCACTGCCTGTTAGTTTTGCAGGGAGCTAAAAGCACTTATTACCATGCAGGATCAGGTCCTTTATGTTTAGAAATAATGATAAAAAAATGTGTCTTACCTTTAGGGAATGCCTTAAAAAATGAAAGGGGTAAACTCACCATGAGGCTACTTTTATGCTCCTAATGACTGTGTAAAAAAAATCCACAGGGATAAAAGGAAAATGAAGTAAATACAGCAATGCCCCACCACATTTCAAAGCCAAAATCAAATCATCCATAAAATTTTGTGAAAACAATATCCACCTAATCCACAAATGAAAGAACTGAGATTATCTGTTAAAAAAAATTAATAGACCTGTGCTTATTTGGATGATAAGCATTAAAGATTTTCTCCAATCATTAAGGGTTGAGGGTTTGTTATACTCTTGGAACTAAACCTTTTAAATAACTTCCCAGTTTCCAGACTACTGAATCTTTGAAAAGTTAATTTTTTGTTATCTCCAAATACAGGAAGCTTAGCACAACAATGGCAGTTCAAAGTCTCCCAGGTAAAGAGCCTTCAAAGAATAATTCGCAATACAAATTCATAAAAGTCAACAGTTTAGACTACTCAATTGCTTTAAAGATTTTCATCAAATGCATCTCAGCAGTTGAAACTTGCCACTGATGCCTCCCAACTGAGTTAAAGTCAGAAAACACTGACAATGTTACCTTTCTTTTTCTGTGGATTTTAGGCAGTGAAAGATAGCAATTGAGCTTTGCCTCAATTTACTTCGGATCTGATCTTTAGAGATCTGACTGAAAATAAATGCACATTACATTTCATGCTATTACTGAAGTTTTAAAATAATAATTAATAGCAAGTGAATTGTGAAACCAGAGTATACAAATGTCTGCTCTGTGTAATTAGAATTCTTTTAAATATAGATAGATGCTCCCAAGGTTCTTTATGATTTAATAGAGTTACCGATTCTAAGAACAAGTTTATTTTAGAAGACGTTTAGCACTTTGGGGAACATTCTAGGCTTTCAGGAAAAGGTGAATAATCTCCTCATCAATGTGACAATAGTATGATTTTTCCATAAAGTGTAGAAGTTTTCCTTTAAATGGTACAGAATTGCAGCCCAATTTTACTCCTTCAGTGTGCATTATTCTGGCAGAATCAAAAATTAACTGTATCACTAGAGAAGTGAATTTACTACTTTGTCTGGGCTTCCTTCTCTATCTGTTGGACAAGGCTTTCAAAACAGAGGTTAGTGAGACAACTTCAAGAGAATTTTTTTTCTTAATTTGAAAAGTTAAAAATAAAAGTTAAAATTCAGTACTGATGGGTATTTCTTATCCTCATGGCAGTGATGTGGTTGCTGGTTTAAGAATTTTGTGCTGTGTTAAAAACTGTATCCAAGTACATTTATATGTATGTCTGTATCTGTTTGAATGCATGCATACATGTGACTGAAGAAACTTGTAGCTTTGTCTGAAATAAAAAGTTCTGCATTAATTTAAGTCCTTCTTTATTATTGTTTCAACATTTTCTGGTACTATGCTTTTAAACATATCAAATAGCTCAATAATTTGTGCAACAGTGTAATCTCCTGCTGCTGTGAGATGCTTAGATTTGCTAAGTAACTTGTACATCTGTGCCTTAGAATATCACTATAATAATACATATTAATTAAAATAGCTGCAAGGTGGTAATGAAATGAAAATAAGATAGTTTTATTTTCATTTCTGTTTACAAAAGAATAAAAATATCAGTCTTTATCCAAACCTTCGAATCCCTTGGTTATAGTAGACTACAGTATGAGAAGAGATTTTCTCATGAGCTCTTGTTTTCTCACTCTCTTTCCATCAGAAAAAGAAGCCAGCACAAAACTTTAAAATACTACTTTAAAAAAAATCGCAATTCCTTCTAGGTGAGTCAGATGTATAATGTAATCATTAACAATCAATCATGAGATTCAGCTTGGGTCATCTGATGTTTAGCCTTTTGGAGAGAACAAATTTTCTGTGTGACTCCATAATTCACAGCAAATGTGATGCAATGATGCAGAGGGGATCATTTCCATGGAACTGTCTTCCACTTGCAGAAATAGCAGTGAAGGTTTCTTTTCAGGGATTATTCTTCCTAACACATTTCTAAATGATTATATATCGTTCCAGGGGTACCTTGGTGAATTGAAGCTGATTTCCCCATTGGATAAAATATAGAGTATAAGTACTGTTTTATTGTTATTGTTGGTTTCTTTGGTTGGTTCTGGGGTTGGTTTTTTGGGGGGGAGGGGGCGTGGGGAGTAATGTGTTGATAGAGAGAGTTCTCATTATTTATGCTTTGCTGGCCACCCTGGCATCCACTTTCCTGCTGAACTGAACCTTTCTCATTGCAATTCCTTTGTCAAGTGGAATCTGATCAAGCTGCTGCTTCATCTCTAATGGCAATAATATTCCAGCCAGATCCTGGTGATTTTCATTGCTCAACCATTTCATCATAGGATTTTTACTAGGAAGAAACATAGCTCCTTGCAGTTATATAATTCAACCAGTCTGCCAGTTAAATAACAATATATTTAATATTAGAACCTGAATAATCTACCAACCAAAATTCCAACCCTGCAAACATACTGAAATGAGTCTTTGCCGCTTGTATAGTTGGACATGCAAAACTCATCAGAGTATTTGCATTAGTGTGGACAAAGCAAGATCCAGAGCTGGTCAAATAGTCATTAAAAGATAGAAATCATAATGAAATCACTTGAGGTTTGAGTGAGAGAAAGAAAGATTTAGAAAATAAATAAATAAGCATAAGATTTCAATTAGGGTTTCAGCAGTCAGGAGTGAAAAGAACAATGTGCTAGGATATACAAGGGATTTGCTCTCAGAGATTCATGCTGAACTTATATAACACTATTGTAATGAAAAGCTGTATATAAGAACATAAACTGACTTCCTGTCAGTCAAAGTATTTCCTTTAGCTATCACTGCAAATAAAAGAGGAATTTGGTGTTCATATATGTTGTATTAAAATTCTTATCAGAAGGTATCTATGCAAAGTCAAAACCAATATAGTTTTAGGAGTTTTCGGTTTGATTTTTTTTGTTTTTGTTTTTTTGGGGGGCTAGATTTTTTCCCTTTCCCAATCCCATCCCTTTAGTTACGGTATACACCCCACATATCACAGAATCACAGAGTCACAGAGTCACAGAGTGGGTCAGATTGTATGAGACCACAGGGGATCATCGGGTTCAACCTCACTGCTCAAGCAGGATCATCCTAGAACTCTTTGCACAGGGTTGTGTCCAGATGGTTCTTGGATATCGCAGTGAGGGAGACTCGACAATCTGTTCCAGTCACAGTCTGTTCTGGTCACTTACACAGTAGAGAAGTTCTTCCTCCTTTTCAGGTTGAACTTTCTGTGCATCAGTTTCTGCTTCTTGCTCTAGTGGTTGGCACCACTGAGCAGAGCCTGGCTCCAGCCTCTTGGCACCCTCCCTCCCTTCAGATACTGACAGACATTGATGAAGCCTCCTCTCAGTCTTTTCTTCTCAAGACTGAAGAGGCAGAGCCTTTCCCTGTAAGAGAGATGCTCCAGACCCCTAATCATCTTTGTTGCCCTCAGCAGAACGCGCTCTAGGAGATCCATGTCTCTCTGGTACTTGAGGAGCCCCGAACTGGACACAACATTCCAGATGGCCTCAGTAGGGCTGAGTAAGGGTTGGGATCACCTCCTCCAATTCAGTTTGGCTTGACCTGTGGCTTTATCAGTCTGGTAAAGAACCAGATATTCTAAAACAAAAAGAGTAAAAACCAGAATTTTTTCAGAATTGCATTATTATTTTAGTGCTTGATGGTATTTTCTTGAAAAACAGAAGTTTCAGTGGTCCCTCCTCTGAACCATTGGGTGTGCAGATACTTCATAGCTGCTTTCTGAAGCTGATGTCCAAAACTGACTCAGGAATAAATGTATCACTGGAAAGTGTTAGAAAAATAAACCAATTGTACTGTAAGTGGAGAAGGCAGCAAGGCATAATGACATGCTCTGAATTCAGATAGAAACTGAGAAAAGTTTGGATTAAGCACATGAGGGGAAAAGAAAAACCTAAAGACAAACCCTTTCTTTATGCAATTTCACTGCAGCCCTCCTTGCTTTTGCTATCAATGGTAAAAACCTTCTCTTTCTTAAGGTTATTACTTAGGACAAATCGATCTCTATTCCACACAATTACCTCTGAACATACCTGGTCTTTTGGACTCAGTTTCTGAGAATCATGTCTCTGAGACAATTGCTCCATTTATCCTCAGTGTTTCTTCCCTCCCCATTTCCTCAAAGCCTTGTCCCATGCTAGCTCTGCCTCCGCTCCAGCTATCTGCTTCTTTTATTTCTCTGGAGCACTGGCTAGCTAAGAAAGGGAGAAAAGAAGCCAATTATATCCTTTTTAGCCACAACTACAAAAAAAGCTCCACCTACATAAAAAGATCCTCTCTGGTATTTCAAATATGAAGGCATATACATTCTCTGTGCTTCTTCAAAAAAGAAAATAAAATGTCTGACATTCAGAATTCAGAATGCTGTTTGGCTATCCCATGGATTCAAAACAATGTGTGGAGTCAGACATTAATTATAAATTGAGATATCATTACAATAAATGATGTGTACAGGGCTTAGATTTTCAGACTTGCATTAGAAAACCCCAGATAAAACTTGTGTGTTTAACAGACTCTTTTATACTTTTAAATGTAAGTGTATACCCCATCTATGTACATACTATTTTTCTTGGAAATCTATGTTTTCCAGCTACCACAACTTTGTTGCTATTCTAGACAGTGTGAATAAACAATGCATTTGGAGATACTAAGTCTTCTTGTCCTTGAGAGCCAAACATTTTGCATGTTCTACTCAAATGCATCCTTCTAAGCCTGACAAGGTCATGCACATTGTACAGAGACCCAAAACAAGGAATGCAAGATTAACAGTAGACAGTTTTAAATGATAGAGTAATTTCTTTACCCTGAATAGCATTGTCACTTGCAATTAATTTTAACTCTGAGCTCAGAGGTGTACCAGATACTTTGGAAATGAAAAGCTGAATCTAGCAGCAAGTAGGACCTGCTATTTCTACTTTTATATTCTATACTAAATTATATTATGTTACTTTGGTTTATGAGTTTTCTAAATACTATATGTCACAGAAGCTAGATAGATTAGAACGCCAGAGAGATCCCTTTAGTAGATGCACTTTAACATTACTGTTCCTTATTACTTTGCTTTCACCATCATAAAAACTTGGTGTTTGCATCTGTTAAAAACTGTAGAAAAGGTACTTTGTGTGGTTCTTCAGCATTCATTTTTTTAATACCTTCTTTCTCCGAGTCCTTTGATTGGAAATAATTTTCCTTACTATATGCTATTAAAGTAAGGATTACACTTTTTCCCTAAATTTCTCCTTTTAAATATCTCTACCTTCCTCAATAATTGTTCTCATTGAAGGGTCCTCTCAATTGTCAACTTCTTGAAGGCCAAAAACTAATAAACCAGCCATTTGTATGTTTTCAGGTGAACCGAAATCCTTAGGTGCATCTGGCTCTTCTGTATTCACTTACATCCTTCAGAATATTCTCCATCTATTGCATTAAGGGCAGGCGGACACATTTTTCTCTTTTGCCACCTGGTAAGCAAAGGTTAGAGTTCAACTTGTCCCAAATCAGCTTATTCTTCTACAGGGTAGTCAAAGCCCACTTACAAACACTCTAACGCAGTTTTACATTTTTGCCTCCCACCAGCATTCAAACCTGGGTAAATGTCTTTCTCTGTCAAAGCAGCAGTGGGAGGTGAAAATGAAAGTCCTTTTTTTCTTTCCCTGAGAAATTGGACTGTAAAAAGCTGTCAGTTTAAAAATGACATAGTGGCACAGCATTTCTATAAGGTGGCTCCTTTCATTTTTGACTCCTGCTGTCTCTCTGACAGTTGAAGTTGCAGCAGGAGGTAAAAACTAAAATGAGCACTGCTGGCATTTGCCCTCGAGCACAAAATTAATAATGGAAGAAACAGGGCAACATCCAAAACCGCCTCATATCAGATGTCAGCCAATGAGGTTTCAACACTTCCATAATACGGTGACCAGAATGATGCCCATTATTCCAAATATGATCTTATTCTCTATTACTTTCCTAGTGCTGGATCTATTTTCTCCATTTTAGATTTGATTCCTCGCTTTGTGGGTTATAGAATAATTTAAATTCTATTAAGCTGTATGCTATGACTTTATAAGTTTTCCCCCTCTGCAGTGTAATTCTGCTCAAAATTTTATGGGTGTAGTCTTTTCTTGAGCTTTATACCTCTCAACCTTTCTACATGAATGTTTCACTTCTAAATCACTGTTTAAATTATCCTACTATGTCCTATCCTTAAACATGAACAAAATTCACAACATAATAAACTGATAGCTTTTAGTCTAAGCAGCCACAGGATAAAAGAGCTGAGATGGTTTTTGTTCTTGTAAACTCAAGAGCTGAATGTTTTCTGCCAAGATGAAGGAAAAAAAGAGTCACTGTTAGGTGGCTGAGAGATAGGGGCCCAAAATTCTTCAAGCAGGGCAGGAGTCTTTTTTCTTTCTTGAAAGACTCAGTGGTATGTCCAAGTCTTACCAAAATTAACATAGGTGGGCACAAAAAGTCTGTTAGAAATGGAGTACAGCTATGGTTCTTTCTTTCTGACATATTTCAACCATTTTCTGATTTTAGCACCATTTTTGGTGGTATTTAGTATCTTGCTTTTGACTGTTCAGGACAGGTAATATTTCAGGGTTCACACACTGGGCTATTGCAGTCTCACACCACACCATCTCATTCAGTTCTTCTGCCGAGCTTGCCTTTGAGGGTAACCAGTGCATGCAGCATGCCAAACTTCTCTTAACCTGAATTTTTACACTCCTGTATTATATGAATTTTCTGCTGCCTTCTCACTTCCACCTTTGCTATTGCTTTTATTGGCATACACTTTTGTTTTGCAGAAATGAAGGAGGAAAACTCTCAGCAAACCAGTGATGTGGATAATTCTCAAGTGCTGACAAATCCACAAAATAAGCACATTGTAAAAGAAAGCATTTTATTTCTTCATGTGCTATTGCTTTCAGGCTTTACACCAGTCATCCAGCCCACAGCTTAAGACATTCTTTTATCTTTCTTAGGAGAATAAGAGTGACTCAAATGCTTCAGCTGAACCCATTGATCTCATCGATTTCAACATGTGTTAACGACAAAGAGAAGTTGGACCGGATAAACACTTTGTTTGTACTTTGTTGCAATTGCATTTAGTAGTGTCTTCTTCAATTTCTAGAAAATCTTTTATTGTGTGTTTTAACCCCTTGTGCAATTTAACTTTCATTCTGTTTTTTTTTTTCCTTGAGTCTCATTTGCAGACTTTATTCTATAATCCTCCTTTAGCAAACTTAATTCTATAATCCTTCTTTAGGATTTTTTTGATTCTAAGTAGTTTTTTTGCTTGCTTGCTCATCAGTTTAGTTTTCTCTAAAAAATTCATTAATTGTGGAAGAGCCATACAGTGTTTGGGCATACATTTATTTTGCATTCTCAGTTCTCCCCACTGTAGCTCTCTACTCTATGGCTCTATCCCATCCACTTGTCCTCGTGTTTTCCATGTACCTCCAAGATTTATTCTGATTAGTTATAGTCTATGTCCACTTATATATATCCACAATCCTACTTGCAAATACAAATTGTTTATAATTGCTACTGATTAGCTTCTCCTCCACCTTTGCTTTATGTCCTTAAGCACATCTCTGCTTTTCAAAATACAAGAATGCATTTCTCCCTTCCCAGTTTCTTCCTTCCTGGTTTGTGTGTATTGTATTACTATTTTTATATTTTTCCTAGCTAGTTTTCCCAGATTTTTCCTTCTGTTTAATGTTGTCCACTTCAGGAACTGGGTAGCTACTTGACATCTTAATTGGCAGAATAGATTTTTCTTTTTAGCAACTCATGTTTTTAAAATGTTGTATATGTTTAAAAAAAATGAATTTTATATTGCCCTATCTTGTTACTAGTCTGTTGTCTTCCTTTTTCAAAACTGAATTTCAGGCCATGATTTTGCATACAGATATAATCTTTCTCTCTTGTAGCATTGTTCACTTGAATTACTCATTTCAGATCTCAATTTGCATCCATCAGTAGGAAAAAAGTAGGACTACCATCTTAGATCAAATTATTGTAGCTTTGTTCATATAGTTTCCTTCATCTTGATGTTGAACTTGGGTAAAAACAATCTGATTTGATTCTTTATCATTATGTGCATTTGATCTTTGCTTTATTTGCTTTTGTTTAAACTGGTAATTAACCACACAGTACTCCTGTCTTTTGTCAAAATTTGAATTAATCTACTACCTAAGTATTCCCTGTTCATATGTATATCCATAGTACCAATTTTTGAGAACTATGCAATTCTTTTGCACATATCTTAAAGTGTTCATCCTCTGGACTTATTCCAATGTAACAGTTTGCCTCTGTAGAAGTAGGAGGTGTTTCCAAAGTTTCTGCTGTCAGCTTTCATAGTTTTTCTAGTTTGTAGAAATATTTTATCAGTATGTAAACGAAATAATTTCCCTGAATTCAGTGTAAAAGAAACAGGCTGATTAGAAAAGATTTATCCTTTTCCTTTTTTCCTCACCTCTTTTCTTTTTTCTTTATTAGTACACCATTCATGTGTGCAGGTCTCTATTGTCTTCTTTACTATTTTTAATCATTTCCTTGCACATGATAGGCATGTGCAATGCAGTGAGGGGAATTATCCCATGTAAGCTCCAATGGATGATAACACAACTGAGTCTTTTCTGACCATGTATTGTCAGGGGTCTGCTGATAAGAAATCTACTTTTTGCCTTGTTCTGCAGGGTTGGCTTCTAGCACAATTTTTTTTCTTTTTTTCTGTATGACATTGGGAAGGAAAATAATTTGATGCAAAGGGAGCTGGGAGTTGATCTCCTCTCTGTGGTTCAAAGCCTGTGGTTTTTTGAACACCATCTGTGCCCTTTCCCAAGTGGCATGGTGCTGGTAGACCCAACAATTCCTTGTGGATAAGAGACTTGAGGGGATGGTGTTCCTCTCTTCTCACTGTGGTGCTCCAAAGGGCAGAGACTGCTGCTGTCCACTGGGAACCTGCCCACCTCCTCCAGCTGCACAGCTCCTCGACCTGCATGATCCTGTTTGCATGGATGGGCTGCTGGTGCCTTGTTCTCCAGAGGAAATAGAGAGAACCTCAGTGAACGATGAGACAAACTCCCCCAACAATAGAGAGAGATGTTTAGTTCATAGGTCTGGCAAGTGCAGAACATCTGTGGAGGAAACTGACTCTCTTCCTCTTGGAAATATCTGTTTCCCTGACAACTCTGCAGAGGTACAGGCACAATGAAACCAGCTGGTTGATTATTTCTCTGGAAAAGCAGCTCAAGTTCAATGAGTTATGCTTCAGAGTCTGACAACCCAGTGCCCAGTTTACAAGATAGGAAACAGAACTGGTGCTCATCAGCAGTGAAATGTACTGATATAATGTAATTGGATTTTAATGCTCACCCCATATTACTTTTCCCTATTGTACCTTCTTTGTCTGCCAGTAACTCACGTACACACTTTAAAAATCCCTAATGTACAGTTATGTCAGATCCCTCAACAGGCCTGAAACACAAACAGCAGGGCATCAACTACATTTATAGCACATAATTGATTAGCTGAGGTTTTCCCCCAGTGATTAATAACACTGAAGTCTGAAATGCCTGTCCAACAAGACTTTAAAAAGAACATCTCCCCTGAATATATGGAAAACTGAAGTACCTAGAATAATTTCTGAAGGTATTTCTGAAAAGCCCTACCTGATTGTCATGTTAGGTATACAAAATACATTGTGAATCCCCACTCTGCTTTTAATGAGGAACTGTAACATAGAATAAACATGTTAGCTGAGAAGATGACTGATAGCAGCAGTTTCTCTGAAGCAATTATATTTACGATAAAGGTTAAATGACTTGTAAATTCTAAACTTTTGTATGAATGTATCTATGAATAGATTTTAAGTTATTATTGTATTCTAAAAAAAATAATTTAGCATATAAGACTTCTGTGGGGAGAATAATGGACTATGGTACATAATGAAAACTGATGCCCTGGCAGTTGTCCCTTAGTCTCAAGTGTTAGGTGTGACAAAGCTCTGTCAGGCCATCTTTCATCTTGGTGTCCGAAGGCAGCATAGCCTGGTGCTCTGGCTCTCCCTGTGCCTGACAGACTGCTCACCTCCATCTGTGAGACTGAAGTATGCTTCAGAAAAGGGATGGCCACAGAAAGGAAAGTCACTAATTAAGGAGCTGTATTTGACAGATTCTCTAATATGTGCAATGTCATTTCTAATAAAACAATATAATTTCAGCTGCTGATTGTTGTTACTGAGAAGAAAGGAGAGCAGGGGCAAAGTGAAAAAGCAAAAGTGTGCTTCTAGAAGAGCATGATGTAGTGCTCCACAGTGAGGGCTAACTGTGTCTCCATCCCATTTCTCCTGAAATTGCTGAATCTAGAGTGAGGCCCAGAACTTGGGAGGGATTCATATCTTGTGATTTCTCATCCCCTGCCAGCAGCTGGAGAGAGCTGCAGCTATCTGAAAGCTTCATGTATCAGGACTCAGCTTCTGAGGTACATACTTTGAGATCCTGATATCTAGGGTTTAAACTCTGAATAAGCCTTTGAAGACACTCTGCCATCAAAACCCCACAGTGCAGAACAAAACCTGCAGCAGAGAGGCTGTATTCACCCAGCCAAGCCGTGGCAATAGCAGCTGTGGTGGAGCAAGGCACTATGCACACAGCAGCTGTGTTTGAGGTGGTGAGAACTAGGATGAAATGAGACACAAAAGCAACCATGCTTTGGTTCTAGCTGATGCCTGAAGAAATTGGAAACTTCAGATCTGGTACTGAGCAAGCTGGACAATCAATGACTGCCCAGAGCAGTTCTTCATCCATTCTGCTCAGGTTGTGTAACTTCATTTTGTGATTTCAAGAGATCTTTTTCCCTTCTCACATTAAAAAAAAAAAAAAAAAAAGTGATATAGATGGGAAAATTCTGCAGAGCTTTGGTGTCTGGATAGATTGAAGTTGCTATGCCAGTCTGTCATGATCTACATAAAACAAAAGATAAGACAACATATACAATTCAGGTGGTGGTAGGTGGATTCTCTGCAGATTCTCTGAGGTAATTCTGGAAAAGAGTCTACCTGTTAATATTCCTAATAGTGGAACTGAAAAAAGTTATTTCAAGAACAGTGCCCCAGTAATTACTTTTTTGTTGATATTGTTAAATGTAGCATATACCTTACATCAATGAGTTCTGTCATGATGTAGAAGTTGGTGAAATTCTGTGGCTTGTACAAGTAAAGGAGGCTGAGGTGACTAGATGATGATAATTGTCCATTCTGACATTATAATTTATGCACTTAGGAAGCTTCTTTTCCAGTCTGTATTTTTAAAAAGAAACTGCAACGTTGTGCAAGTTGTTCTGAAAGCATCTTGTAATTTTTAATTTTCTCCGTTAGACAGGCT
This sequence comes from Zonotrichia leucophrys gambelii, assembly GCF_028769735.1. Taxonomy (NCBI): domain Eukaryota; kingdom Metazoa; phylum Chordata; class Aves; order Passeriformes; family Passerellidae; genus Zonotrichia; species Zonotrichia leucophrys. Next base: position 16,354,721 of record NC_088173.1, on the reverse strand, counting down.
GATTGTAATTCCATAACAATTTCTACTTTGTTACTATTAATGCTTAGAGTCTGATTTGGTATACCAAATACATTGGCCTATTATGTTTTATATATAGCTGTATGCCTGTCCAATCCTTAGTGCAACAGATGAAGCTACACTCAGAGAAAAGAATGAAAGTAAAGTGAAGATAAAATCATATCCTTTCTTTTGTTATTCCTGGTAACCGACGTGTATTTTGGAGAATCAGAAACCTAAAATAGACCTTTTTTTACAGATTATGCCACCCAATTTTTTTGCTTGATTCCCCAGAACCTTGGTTCAGTAGGCTTTCTTCCTCTTACTGGTTGCTCTTTGCATCAGCCCCAAACTACATTATATTACTGCCAGCTGGTTAAAGTTGGGCTACAGTCTGGTCAAAGAGAACAGTGAAGTGTTCAAATAGGTCTTAAAAATGGGCCCAAACAAAAGAAGAAAAGTAAGACCTTGCTTCAGAGAGTAAGGGTAGTAAGACTGCCTCCCTTTTGGGGGTTAATATCGGGCAGTTTATAAATTCACTCACATCAGCCAAGAACAGCACAAAATATACTGCACAGAGGAGCAGCTATTATGTACAGTAGCCACTTCACTGATTGCAATCAATGCCAAAAATTAGAGTGATTTCCTGGCTTGAGATATGTCAGAGCTAAGCTTTGTGTCATGACTCATGCTGTCTGGACATACATCTTGGAGGCACTGTCTCACCCTCAGGAATTTTCAATTTTTGTATTTTGTACTATTGCCACTGGATCTGTGCTCACTTGTAGTAAATAAGTATGAACTGCTCATAGGTGCATTCAAATGGCATTCAATAGTAAAAAGAAGCTCCTATCATGTCTTCTATAACTTATATTGAAATATATCAGGTTTTTTTCAGCATCATAATTTGTGTTAAAAATGGCAGATTTTTGTCAATATTATCTAGAAGCTTGATCTGGAATTTTAATACTTCATTTTGATTTTCTCTTTTTGCCTTACTCCTTTTCCAAATACCTGATGATGGCTTTTTTGTTCAAGTCGAATGTCATCCCAATATTAATGCTGTACTCTGAACACGCGTTCTGCTGCATCCATGTGATTAAATCCAGTTGCAAAAACAATGTTTGCAAGCTGTTTCACATGAAGTTTTTTATTTTTCCAGGTGGGACTTCAGCATACACCAGGACAAACACATTTTTCTCTGCAACAAAGAAATACAGTGTAATTAGAAACTGGCTATAAAGGGAGATTAGTGGGGAGCTGGTTTTTTGCACCTTGCAGCAATGCACTGTTTCAGTGGATTAAGAGCATCCACAGCCATAGCATTAATTAAGAGTACCTGGTACACAGTGATTTCATGCCTCAGCTGACCTGATACTCAGTATTTTGTGGAAGAGACACATGATGTTGTTTACTGGGGAACAATTTAATGGATGGTAACTAAACATTTATATCAACAGGAAGCAAAGGAAAATTAAGCACAATTTTTGCTATGAATTAAAGGGTCAGCACTTTAGTTCTGGATTAACTGTTACTGGAGTAAGTGAAGATTGGAGAGATAGGTAAATTATGTAGTTAATTTCATAATAATTTATGGACTTTTAGGTGTGGGTTTGTCTGTGCTTCAACTAAGTTGAATGCTTGTTTGCCTTAGCTTTTCTCCCAGAGTCACGTCTTCCACTTTTAAGGATGTTTAGAGCATAAGGAAGTTTAGAGCGTAAGGAAGTTTAGAGCATAAGGAAGTTTCCTTGGCATCTTCAACCATCCTTTTTTGTTAGATTAGTTTGCCAAGAACTGAAGTCAAATATAATGAGAAGATACAATCATAATGTGCTCCTGTGAGGGGGAGTTACCCAGTCATCAACAATATTTCTAGCTTGAGTGCTGTGTTAGGAAATCAGAGACCATGCAGGGAAAAATATTTCCCTGCAGAAGCAAGTATTTAAACTAGGAAAAGGTGTGCCCCAATTCAAAGGGAGATCAGTTTTATACAAAAAGAAGGGAAAGTGTGATGGAAAGGAAAAACATTTCTAATTTACTTTCTGATGACAGATGAAAGCAATGTTGTGTGATATAAGACCATAAGGATAGCATGACTTCATACCCCCAATGGAGTTCATAGACAGTTCTGTGCTTTAAAATATGCAGCCTGGGTTTGCCCATCTTATTTTTGACTGCTGTGGGATGGCTTTGATTTCTTTTGTATTACCATTTTAGTTTGCTTTCCCTTTTTGTTTCACTCACTTGTATTTAAATTATTGCTGAAAGATATTCTGGCATAAAATCTCCATTTATTTAGTTTGGGCAGGCATAATAATTTCTATAAAAAGTCTCAGGAATACAAGTCCCATTTTTATTTTGATCTTTGCCTCATTCTTTCTGCCTAATATTTGTGTGTACCTATATATATCTATATCTTTTCTTTGATCCATTTAGTGAATAAAATGAGCATTCTCCTGCATCAGAGGAACATTCTTGAATTTTAGAAATGTGAAATTAGAAGATTCTAGGTAAATATAGCACGTAAATATAATCGATAATCCTGCAATGAGTTAGTGAATATCTTTATGTCTTTCATATCTCTACCAAGAAAATTCCACACTGAGGTCATGATTGAAATGTTCACAAACACAGAATCTGTTGTGCTTATAGGTTTTTAAATACCTGCTTCAGATCTCTGACGTATGTTTGGTTTAGACACACAATGGGATTTATTTAAGGGGACACAATCAACTTGAAAATAACAGTCATGTCTAAAAAAATTTTTTTTAATGTTTTTATAAGTAACAATTTATAAACTTTAAGGCTATTAAAATGAAAAAAGATAATGAAATAAATCTCCACTCTTTTGATTGGTTTACTTTTTGTGCTTGACAATTCTGTATAACAATTCTAATATCTACCTTTTATGCAGTTCTTTTCATCAGTAAGCCAGTTTTACTGAAATATGGTTAATATTGCTCTAAATATAGATAGTTTCACTGTTTCTTCCAACCTCAGTCAATTTCATTCTGTCTGAAAGTCCTTTATAAACATCAGCTCGGAATCAATAAAAGGTCCAAAGTATGTGAAATGACAGATCTACTATTTCAAAAAAGATCACTATCAGCTGGTTTAATTAGCCCCATTATAAAGAAAAGGTTGAAAATATCTTTCAGATTGTAAAATTGGAACAAGAAGTTGATCATTAATGTCTTAATAATTTAAAACCTGTCTCCAATTTTGGATGTTCTAAAGTTATTTTCTGAATTTCATTTAATTCATTTAGCCTTGTATTAGGTATTCAAGAAGAGAACACCACAAAATATTACCAAAATTATCAGATGCTATTAGAAATGAACAGTCTGGGCATCCTTTATGCTCATAAAGATGACACTTAGAAACAAAGTCTTTCCTTATTTCATGAAAACCAATGTTGTCTCTCTTCTTTATCATCCTATTTCCTAATTTAGAATCCTGAGTTCTTGATTGTTGGCTGTTATTGAGTTCATAACCTTGTATTTCCCACTGCAGTGAGAAAGTGTCTTGACTCTCGAATGTGAAGTTTGTGAAGAATGTTTCCTTTGTGGAAGAATGTACATTAGGTGCCTCTGAGCTGCTCAAGGGGTGAAATAAATATGTGGAACAATGTTTGGTACCTTTTGCTTTTCAAAAGACCTTAGATCTCATAACTATACCCTCTTAAAAGCTTTTGCCATACACTCAGCAGCATGTTCTGCTTTTTTGTTAGATTCATCTTTTGGCCTACTTTTCAAACTACATTTTAACTGGAACTCAAACTCTTTTCCCTTTCCTACTATTTGCTGAGTCTAGCAATCACATGCTGAGTAAATAATCTATAGTCCATGGTCTACTATCCTATCAGCCTTGTTATCCTGGCTCCAAACCCCAAAATGTTGGATATCTAGCTGGTAAGTATTCCCAGGAAGGCTTCCTAATGAACTTCCCCACTGGTTACTATCATCATTGCTTATACAAGGATAGAACTACCTTGTAATACACTGACTATATTTGGAAAAATTAATTGGGAGTTCTTATGGTGTTTTTGTTAGGAAAAGTGACATTTTTGAAGTTAAGAAAAATATCCCAATTCATGTCTTTCATTAGGTATAACAAAACATTGCTAGAGAAAATATATTCCTAGATCTAATGGTACTTCATTCTTTTGCAATAAAACCAGCTTGGGATCCAAATGAATCAGTAGATGAGATTATTGCAGTAATTTGGCTGCCCTGCCATTTAAAAAGTGGCTTTGACTGCATTTATAAAACATTTAATATATACTTAAATGCAGTGCAAAAATACAATTACTTATTAAATTATAGAATGCAATACAAAAAGGTTTATGCATACATTAATGAATCTGCAATTGATAAAGTTTTATTTCATGTCAGCTGGGAAGCCTACATATAAACTTTACACCTGAGCAATCTTATTGTAAAACATTGTAAACTCTTGAAAGAAAGAGTCTTTATCTGCACTAATTAGAAGAGTTTATGATTGGCCACTAAGGGTTTAACAAAATCTCTTTCTTCAAGTACAAGTATGAGCAGTGCAATTCTTTTAGTATACTGTCTTGTCTCTGGATAAATGGAAAATCAACAAGACCCTTAATATGAAGGAGAACACGTAGAAAACCAGATTGTTTTGCATTGCTGACTGCTCACACACGCAAGAACAGACAATGTCTTTCCATCTGTATGTCTTTGAAACTGAGCCTTCCAAAATGAGTGCAAACTTATGTCCAGGTCAGTCATAATGCAGGAGCTTAGGTGTGACTTTAATGATGCACAGGATTCAAGTGTGGTTTGTGGCTTTTATGAAAAGTTCATATTTTTTACTCCTCTTAAAATAAATATTTTAGCAGCTTCTGTTGTCATTTATCAGGTTGCCCTTTCATGGAAGCCAGAAGGATAAAAAAACCTCTAGAAAAGGTCTTTTATACTCAAATTGTCTAACTAATTGCATTGCCAGCTAAGCAACTATGGCAAGTAATAGATTGATTTTATCTGAGAGCTGTGAATAGCATGTTTAAAACTGGAAACTGTGATAGATGAAAAACCTAAGGAAAGGTAAACGTCTCAGTATAATTTGCTGAAACCAATCTCCCAAAGGGCTACCCCGGTACACTGGTAGGAGTTTCCTGAGTGCCAGCACTAAGGCTAAGGTGGCACACTGAGGTGCCATCTAGCATGCTCCACTTGCAATGTGGATGCGACATCCTATGGCAATGAGCTTTCACACGTGTGTGATGGGTGCTTTGGACCATGACATGCTGCAAATCCACTAGTGACAAAAATGCAATGTGCATGTGTGCTTGTGGAATAACCACATCTCCGCAAATTATATGGCTGCCCTTTCCTCTTTACACTGCCTTGTTCCATAATTTGTGAACTCCTTGTCTTATGGAAGAGAATGGCAAAAAAATCCTGACCACACCAATATCTATCAACCACACCAGTGTCTATCTGTCTTTGACTCTTTCAGACAAGTATCCTTCATGGAAGTACAAGAAAGGAACCACAACCAACCCACTAGTAAAGCTGGAAGGACCTTTGTTGTTCAAGATTCTTATGGTAAGAACTCATTAATTCTCATATACAGGAAAGCTGATCAGGATATAACCATAACCTTGACCTTACCTGGGAGAAGTGCAGTGCAGAGGACAATACATGCAGCTCAGCAATCAGCTCAGTCAGAGCAGACCTATAAAATAAATGTTATAATCAATAGGGAAACATGTCCTTGTGAAATTCTTTTTTTGTAATGCTGTACTGCAATTATTTTGGCAGGATGTTCAGAGAAATCCTTTCAAAGAAGTCATTTGCTGAATATGATGAGATTTTTTAAGAGAGCTCTTCAGATTTTTTTTCATTCCTGAAAAGACAGACTGAAGCAAATGAATAATTGGCAGAACATGGAATATGTAACATGCTGTGTGAAAACTGTATTCTTTCAAATCATCACTTGTCAGAAATTAATTCCTGTGCTAGGGCCTTACTATTGAGAATGTAATGACTTAAATCTAACTGGGTTAACTTGGGTTCTCTGTGCTGGTAGCTAAGGACAACTGGCACATTTTAAGCTATTCAATTGCTCAGATGAGCTTTCATTTGTTCTGATTTAAGTGTTCTTAAGTAGCTGTCGTGTACTGAGGTTGTAAATATAATTTGAGGTACTGTGAGTTTTCAGGGCTAGTCTCCAAGGTTATCACATTTTAGACTCTTGTCTTTAAGAATTCAAGGAACTCAGAATAACTTAAAGAAAATTGCTAACCTCTTCTGGAAAAACAATGTGTGAGATAAGTGAAAATAGCTACATACCATTAAAATAATTGCCAAATGGTGATCATGCATAGTGGAATGTTATCAGACAGTTTGTTTTTAATAGAAATGATGTCTGATCACAGCCTTCTAAGAGCTACTGCAAAACTTATTCTTTTAACCTGACAAAACTGATTTCCAAACAAAGTCCTCTTATGAAAGAGTTAGTGTTGCAGAGGAGAACAAAACTCACAGTATGAAGGCTCTGTTGCCTTGCAGCTGCTGAACACAAAAGGCAGATGAAATTCTCCAGGTCAGGCTAGTATCGGTTCACGGTCTCCTTACATGGGATTTTGTTACTTCACTAGGTTAGACACACCAGAAAATCTGCTTTTCTCTTTCTCTCAGAGTCTTCAGTGTTTGTTTTTGCTTCATGAAGATTTTTATTTTCAGCCCTGAATGTAAAGCCCAGATAAGGACTTGACTTTCCTTTTTTCCTTTTTTTTTTTTAAATCTCTGAGCAATAAGTAATCATCTGTTTGATCTCTGCTTTGTTGAGCTGTCTTGATAATTTGAAGTTTGGTTTCAATATGCACTTTTGTGTTCTGCCATACTTAGTCTTGCAAAATCTTTCATATTATTTAATAATTATTTCATGCATAAGATACACTTCTACCATAGATGCTATCATGACTATCATTAATATTGACAAGAATTTTCAAAGCAGTTGGAAATAATAGTTCTGTACAAGATTTTCATTGTATTTAGGTAAAAATAAAAATGAAATTTTATCTGAAAGAACTATAACTACTTATTTGATGAAATTCTTTTTATAACCACAAAAGCCTAATGTAAGAAAAAAAATAATGTTTAGTAAGATTCACTAACAATTCCAAATGTGAGACTGCAACTAAATGATATCTTTCAGTGAGAGAGTTTTGATCCACAAAAAAGGAAAGAGGAATTTAATCTTTTACCTCAAAGTGCCATTCTTTCACATTCACCATTTAGTATTCATGTATGTAGCTTCAGGGTCATCCATTTAAAAAAGTTTTCCTAGCATATCTTCTGATAGGCAAACCTTTAAATTTTCAAGAGATGATTAGGGGAAGTATTACAGCAGTGATCTGCAATACATTTTCCTCTATTTTCTTGCTTTCAAGGGTGTAAATTCCTCCAAAATTTTCCTTTATCTCACTGTTCAGAAAATAATGTACCTATGTGGAGTATGTGTGTTTCTATGCTAGGAGAAAGTATGACAACAGGACAGCAGGAAGTGGGGATTGCACATTTTACTAGTTTTAGAATTAGGAATTACTTCAATAAGATATGAACTTTCCTATGTTTGACCTGGATGTAATGCATGTGAAAGAAAGTTCTTTGGGAGTTCTGTTGGCATCAGTGTGTATAAGCTGTCAATGTTCTCAGAGTTAAAAAAATCAAATCAGTATAATAAATCAAAAAGCAGTGGCTGGTGAATGGTGACAATGAGTAATGTGTGGATATTTTGATTAATAGAATTTCAGTCTGTGTACACATGCTCTTACACACACTCATGCACTTTTCAGGCATGAGAAATGTTTTCCTGTCTTTGCTCTCAGCCTGAACCATTGTGCGTATGTTATACACTCATCTATTTTTATGCTCTCATCTATAGAGTTCATGAGTGTTATGAATATGGGTAATAAAGTGAGGACTCCTTGTTTTAAGGTAACACTTGATGAGGGGTTTTAGCTGTTACTGATTGCATCCATCATGCAGATGAAGATGTCCATTATGAATGCAGATAATCAGATCTTAGATATCTAAACTGCTTGAATGTGTAGAAGATACACAACTTTTGTATAAAACTTTTTTTTTAACAGCTGGCATTTATATTATGTATGATAAGTTTAATGTGTTTAGTGAATAGTGAGATTCATTAAATTAGTTTAAGTCAAACAGTTAAAGTGTATTTTCTGGGAGGAAGCTGACTGTAAGGATCAATAAAGTGTCAATAGCTTTCAACAAAAGGTGGGCAACTTAGAGATACTGTTTGAAAAGTTCATGGGTTGAGATAAAGATACTTTACAGGATAATAGTAGTTGTAGTAGTAGGAGTAGTAGTAATAATAATAATAATCGTAATAATAATAATAATAAAACTACTCAAAACAAATGAGAGAGAGTGCAGTTGCTCACCCCCACACACTGATGGCCAGACAGTTTTGAGTAGTGGTGTCCAGCTTTCCTCTGAATTTTGTGTCATGGGTGCAAAGAAAATAAGAAAATCTGTACTTCTACAGATAAGTACACCAAAGAGAAATATTAAAGAAGGTGTACCCCTCCTGATAAATAATGCTGGTAAACTGGTAACAATGGTTAAGGGAAAGGCTAAGGTACTCAACAACATTTTGCCTCCGTCTTTAATGGCAACTTCTCTTTCCACACCCCTTGAATGGAGGGACACAGGATGGGGACTGTAGGACCAAAGTGCTTCCCACTTTAAGTAAAAGATCAGGTTTGTGACCACCTGGGCAATCTGAACATGTGTAAGTCTATAGGACTCAAAGAGATTCATCCCAGAGTCCTGAGGGAACTGGCTGATGTAGTTGCTAAGGCAATCTTCATGACATGTGAAAAGTGATGGCAGTCAGGTGAAGTCCCAGGTGGTTGGAAAAAGTTAAAAATTCTACCTCTCTTTAAAAAGGGGAGAAAGAAGGAGACCCTGGGAACAAATGACATGTCAGATTCACCTCTGTGCCTGCAGAAATCATTGAACAGATCCTCCCAGAAGCTCTGCTAAGGCACATGGAGACAGGGAGGTGATTTGAAACAGCCATCACAGCTTCACCAAGGGCAAGTCCTGCCTGACCAACCAAATAGGCTTTTATGATGAGGTGACTCCATCACTGGACAAGGGAATGGCTACAGCTGTCATTGGACTGGATTTCTGTAAAGCCTTTGACATTCCCTCTGAATTGGAGAGAGATGGATCCCATGGTTGGACTGTTAGGTGGATATGGAATTGGTTGGATGGTTGCATCTAGAGGATAGTGGTCAAAGGCTCAAATGTCAGTGGATGTCAGTGACAAGTGTTGTCCCTCAGGGGTCTATACTGGGACCAGCCCTAGTCAGTATCTTCATTAATGACATAGAGCTGTCAACACTCATGAAGGGCAGTGTCATCCAGAGGGACCTGGATAAGCTCCAGAAGTGAGCCCATGGGAATCTCTTGGGGTTTAACAAGACCAAGAACAAGGTGCTGCTCTTGTGTCGGGGCAACTCCTGTATTAGAACAGGCTGGGGGATGAAGAGATTTTAAAAGAGATTTTAGGGCCTCCCTGCTGAGAAGGACTTGGGGGTGCTGTGAATGAGAGGCTGGACATGAGAGGACAATTGCATCCTGCTTGAAATGCAATACCAATTGTATTAGTAGAATTCAGTTCAGAGGACATGAGTTTTTGTGTTGTGATAAGTTTTTCATCTTATAAACTTTAAAGCACTATCAGTCATTTGGTAGTGAAAGGATGACAAAACATGACTCAGATGGATGACTGCTCTCAGTGCAACCTATGCAAGGTAATCAGCAGCCTAAAGAGACAGATGTGAGTTCAGACAATCACTCAGGTCTTTGCAGACAAACCACTTATTGAGGAAATCCAGAATGGATTCTGTAATTCTGGTGTTGGGTTTTTTTTTAATATTTTTTTTCTATTTACCTCCTTGTGCTGCATAAGGCGAAATTCATGTAATGCCATAATTTTGTTGTCATGTGATAACTCCACTATCAATTTAGTCGTTCCTTCTAAGGTTCTTGCTTTTTTAGTCTTTATGAAGAAATTCACTTTTTTTTTCCTCAATAAGTAGGGATGAGGCTTACAGAATCTGTGGCCTCCTCAGGAGGATTAGAACTTGTCTGGCAAGAAAGGACATGTGTTTCACATTGGCGCATGGGAGAGCCAAGCAAGTGCAATGTCAGTGAAGTTAAATGCAGATAGTTTGTGGCAGTTCGTTCACAATATCAATTTGTTAGAGTAAAATTAATTTGGATTCTGTGCATTTCCTCTCTGTTCAGATAAGGCTCATTCTAATCTACAGTTACACCAGATCCTGCTGTATTCATAGTTCCCATTCATACAGAGCCTGTTAACTTAATTCACACCAATTTGCACGAGAACAACAGGCAAACCTCTGTCTTCAGAATCACCAGAGCTGTGCTGCATTTTAAGGTAGAGGTTATTCATAGTCCTTGCTCCTATGTGAGAAGAAAAAACTCCCTGCTCTGGTCAAGGTGCCTTTAAAAAGACATTTTGCAAAAATCACATTTGCTTCTGTCAAGACTTGTTGATGCAGGCATTAAAGAGTGAACACAAGTCAAAACCAGCAGTAAGCAAGCTTCAGCTCTGTTCCATACAATATTCCACTGAAAAATCAGAAGGGCAGGATAGAATTGGAAATAATTAACCAAAAGAGTGGGGTGTGATGTCATTTTCCACGGTGCTCAGTGCTGTAAAAACAAAGAATAAAAAACAAAAAGCAAAAGTTGCAGCATAAGCCCCATGAAGTAACTAATCTACTTCAGATATGAACAACAGTACTGGGAATTTCCACAAATAAATTCTACTGAAACAGGGAAATACAGCAGCAGAATCTCCTTATCATGTTAAGAAAGAGAACAGAAGTTCAGATCAGAGTAGTAATTTGAAACCATTTTTCTCATGATGAAGAAAAAGAAGCTGTTTTATGTTGTGGTAAAACCAACTTTTTTATCTGTTTCTAGCCTTCCCCATTTGAAGTCATTAGTATTGATTTCAGTCATAAAGGAAAAATATAAAAACTGTCACCTTCTTTATTTTAGAAAGACAGCAAAATGCCGGATAACTTTATTCCAAAAATAACCTGAAGATGGCACAGTAGGCACATGTTGCTCCCTGGTTTGTGTAAGGTTGTACTGTAAAATTAGAGAATTATTTGCTAAAATATGACTCCTTTGGAAGAGCTCTTTAAAAAATAGAAGCAGAAGAGAAATTTAAACCTTTTAAAGCACAGCCTATCAATAAAATTATTTTACAAGTGGAACACAGGCTGTTAATTTCATGCTGCCTAAAAGATTAATATAAACAGGTGGGCAGACAGGGACTCATCATGTCTGGGTGTTATTGGCAAAAATAAGTTTAATTTGTGTTGTTTAGTTCTTATTGATACATTTCTTTTGTAATTGTATAACAACTGATAACCTCATCTGTTATCTCCAGCATAATTTATAATCTACACCTAAATGCCAACTTTCATGAGGTCCATTTTGACTTTGGGAGAGACAAGATTATTCGCATAATCTCAATTTTATTAAAAGATAAGAAATATTATGGGACATTTTTTATTAAAAAAGAAAATAGTGTCAAGTGTTATTAGTGAATAAGTCTGCATTATATATGAATTAACCATAAATATACTCTCCACAATACACACAGGCACCCTGAAAATCTGGAGTTTTTCAAACATAGAAGCAATTTCACAGATGTGCTGTAGCTAGGGGTGATTCATCTTGCTATATCCAAGCATATATACTATGTTTGGATTTTCAAAATGTGTCTAACAAAGACCTTGTGCAGAATGATTCTATGGAATCAAAGCTGTCTCTATGGCAAGAAGGAACAGTCCCTTTGTGAATTGCCACCTGAAAGACAGAGAGACAAGAGGGTGGGACTAAATGAGCTGTTCTACACTGGTAGAAGGTTATCAGTGGAGACCCACAGAAGCCTTTACTAACACCTTTGCTATTTCACGTGTCCAATAACAATGAAAAGAAGAGATGGGAGTTGATAAAACTTACTGTCAAGCCTACAATATGTAAGGCAGTAAAAAAGAGAGGCAGTGACAGTGAGCTGCAGAGGGCTCCCCCTGTTTTAAGTGACTGAACAGTACAGGAATAGTTGAAGTTGTGTGTGGATAATTATATTCCAAGTGATTTACATGGGGAAAAACAAGTTTTACTATATGTTTACAGTAATTTTGTGGTTTTCAATAGCTGTTACCACTCAGAAAGGAGGTAGAATTATTACTCCAGTGGTGTACAGTGTTGCAAAACACTGATTTTTACCAAAATTTTCATTAGAAGCTGTTAACAAGCAAGACTGGGGCAGTATACACAAAGGACAAAGGAATCTGAAGGAAGAGGAACTATCCTGACAACAAACTTGGCACATGCAAAATGTTTTCTCAGCTTCTGTCTACTGTGGCCATTAGTGAATTCCTAGGTTGTGAAGTCATCTAACATCAGTAGTACACATATGGAGTGTCTATTTTCATTAGTTTTATTTTGTCTCCTTTCATAGCCTGTGCAGACATCCATGCTCTTCCAGAGGGGGATTCATTCCATCCTGAACAGATATGTAAGGCAGATGAACTGAAATGCTCATGTGTCCATAAACTGTGTTGGCGTACTGCAACTTATCGCCACAATAAGCTTCTAAAAATTATGCAGCTACAAGTGAAGTGTTGTTTCTGTTCTTCTTGTGCTGTAATAATTTAATTGACTGTTTTATAGCTGTGTGGTCTCAAAGTAGCATTGTTCCATACCTGAATGTGTTAGAGAGTGAGGGAGGGAAGAGGAGAGCATGGGAACCTTTTCGGTTGGGTTCCTCTCTGAAGCCAGTGTACTGCAGACTCTTGACAGCAATGAGCAGTGCCTAAGTGCCTTTCTGCTGCCTGCTCCCAAACAGGGCATTCTCAGTGGAGTCTCTTTTAATCTCGCCTCTAGGAGCTTTTTCTCTTTGTGTAAATATTCATGGGAGCACTGACTGAAATCCAGGTTTCCCAGGAGAACGGAGTACCCACAAGAGTCTCAAATCCTCCTCACTCTGCAGGCTCATATATTCTTTTCTGTATTTTAAATGTAGTGAAATGGCTTCAGAAAGGGAAGCTGAGCGATTTCTTTACAGGCTATCTTGTCTCAGAGGAAGGAAAATATGGATCCTCATTCTCACCCATGTCAGTGATTGCCCTGCTCATTGCAGAAGAGTTGGGCTAAATGAACTTTTAAAATCTCTTTGAACCCAAACCATTCAATGATTCTATTTCCATATATGTTTTTTATAATCTATATGAATGCTGCAACCTTCAGTTATTGGATGGTAGTGCCTGTATTGCACTTACATCTAAATTTTTGTGAGAACAATTTCTTAGGACATTTGATCCAAGAATGATTCCTGGCAGTGGAAAGTAAATGGGAGAAAAGTTTTTATTCCACTGGATTTTTTAGAACTTGTCCTCCTTCCCTAGCTTCTACAGATTTCATGTGAGCAGGTAGGAGCAGCTGTCTTTCCACTGTAAAAGTTCTGGTAAGCCCCTTTCCACAGGGCTAATTCTCTCTTTGCTTTATACTTTTCTGCACCTGGCTGAGAACTCTCCCAGACAGTAATAATTTGGAAAAGATTCACGAGATTCTGTAAAGGGAGGAGGCCCAGGCTGTAGTGCCCCTCTGTGTTTCCTTACAACAGTCCTGCTGGCCAGATTTATCCTTGACAAAGATTTTTAGGGCTTTGGGATGGTTATCACAGTTTTTGGATATAAACATGCATGTGAGTCACTATCCCTGAAGGTGGTTAAGAGACATGTAGTTGCAGCACTGAGAGACATGGTTTAGTGGTGGATTTGGCAGTACTAGAATAGTGTTTGGACTCAGAGTCCTTTTCCAGCCTAAATGATTCTATGATTCTATACCAACAGCAAAGCTCAGGCAAAGGCAATTTTTTTTGGCTAAAATACAGTTCCTGAACAAATGAGGGAGAGCCAAGCTCTCTGTTTCCAACAAAAAAAAATTGATAGTTTTTCCTTTTTCTGTTCTATTATTTTAGCATCTCCACATTTATCTATCCCAATGCCTGGATTTCTTCTGGTCCTCTGAAGGTGACTGAAGTATAGCTGTCTGATTTTCATGGAAACTAACTACAACTGCCCATATGGACAATTAGGGTGCTCCAGCTGTGTGTGGGGTGTAATTTCCAGCTGCAGGGTGGCAGTAAACAGCTGGGGGTGGTAATTTCTCAAACTTCTCCAGCTACATTCACAACATATGCCTATGCCCTAAGGATTTTCAGTAAACTAACCGTATTTGTTAGCAGTATTTAAAATATTTCTTATTTCAAATATACAAAGTAAAAGCCAATACTGCAAATTTTGAGCTAACTTAATCTTACTCTAGGCAAAAATGCCAAGTATTTAAGGACAACAGCTGTGGCTACTCTGCTTGAAAGAATTTCTATTACCATCTGGGAAAAGAGAAAACAAAATATTATGAAAATTTATACAGATCTATAGTGTGCTTCCTGAATCCACTTAAACTCTGCCACTCAATTTTCCTAATCAATCAAGTCTGTTAACAGTGATGTTAAGATTTACAATATAGCCTGTGTGCAGCACAAGTCTGGCAGAAGTGAAGCTCCTCTGAAAATTTTCCTGAGAGTTACTGTGTGCACTTATAAAACTTTCACCATCCAGATTGATGAATTTACAACACATATTCAGTTTTAAACCTCTATAGGCTTATTTTGTGGCCTGTTCATTTATGGATATGCTTCCTCTGGAAAAAAAAAAAGTAATATAGAGAAGATAATTGTAATATAATGCATATAACAGCCTGCCTCTTACAGTAATTGTATGTAGGATGCTATGAAGCTGATATCCTGCTGCTAGGATATAAATAGCAAGTCCCAGTCAGCTGTGGAAACTGATTGCAGTGCTGTTCTGCACACCTGTGGCTGCACAGGATTCAGGGTGCCAGAGGATGACAATGGCAGCATGCAAATATGTAAGGCATTTAGTGGCGCCACTTCTACCATGATGAGATTGCTTATGGCATGTAGGGCAACTAGCAATGCTAAGTATCTGTGAAATAAGGCCCTTGAATTACAGTCCTAAATATAGCTTTTGTGATTTGCTTCAGGCTTTTAAATTTTACTATTTCGACTTAGCTGCTTGCAGAACCATAGTTTATAATTTCTGGTGCAGTGTTCAGCCAACTTATCTGAGTTCATGCAAAAAGAGTTGTTTCAGAAATTCTAATAGACCTCAAACTGTCATACACGTGCACTGTATAATAGACTAGTATTATTATCAAGAATTCTCAAGAGAAATCATGGTTATGTTGCCTGCTTTCACTGTCTAAAGTTTTTTATATAGTTAAGAAAAAGGTTTACTCATGACTTCAGAAAACTCTGGTTCTTTTGAACCGGGCATAAGTTGTAATGATTTTACATGTTGTGTGAATGATGATAAAATATATGTATACTGTATGAGAAAATGGATTTGATTGATAACTTCAACAGGGTAATATTCAAAAGGCTATGACAACCAATGCTTTCAAAATACCATCTTTTGCTAGTTCTTTTATTGTTTCAAAATATTTTTGAAATGGAACAGTAATAACAATAATAATAATAATTTGTGTGTATGTTTCCTTTCAATTCTGAATCTAGGAGTACATGCATTAATAAATTAAGCCTCACAGCAACTCTGTAATTTAAGAACATTTTTATCCATGTTTGACAGATGGAGAAACAGAGGCACTGTTAATCATAAATGCATTTGCAAAAGTGTGATTAGGCTGTCCAGAAGAGAATATGAATACAGAATCCAGGGTATTCCAGAACAATGGAGAATTTTCAAGAATGAGAGATATGTTCTTTGAAAATGTGGTTCTACACAGGATGTGCAGGCCGATGGCCTGAGCCGGCATTATCAGCATGGCACAGCACTTCTCTTTGAATTATATTGATTTGACTCTGTGCTAGTTAAAAGATCTCAGTGCTGCTGCTCTTTCCCTGTTATAGATCAGCATTCTGAAGCCCCTGTCAACAGCAGATCGATATTTCGATGCTCCACCATAAACTAGTCCCCATACTTGAATCCATGTGAGGTGCTGTTTTCAAGGTTATGAATTGTCCACATGGTGCCAATAACACTGCAAACTTGTACTGAGCAAGTGACAGCTGCTCATCTGCAGCCAGTGATTTTAGTAGAGTGAGCTGTTCCTGACTCAATATTTTGGGATGCCAGCACTGGAAATGGAAGCAGCTTCTTTTTTGTGCCAGGCAACATATGCACAGGAGCTGACACTTTGGGCAACACTCAGGTGCCACTGAAAATCGTCTTGTGTACTGCTGAAGATGTGGCTGGGAGCACCTGCTCTGTTTAAGGGCAAGTGAATATCGACAGCTGTGATGCCCTGTGAGCTCCCTGGGTCTGTGCAGAGTTGCTGTGTGTCCCAGTAGACAGAGATTCTACTCAGCTTCATGTTTCAGATCTGAGCTAGGTTACTGACTCTTGGAAATTATTTGGAAGAGGTGAACACATCAACACCAGGGCAGAATTAAGTACTATGACAGCTTCCTTCTGAAAATCCTGGTATCAGTCCTCAAGGCAGATCAGAATAACCTTTTTGGCACCAGGGGTATTCTCCTTGACTGCAGTCATCAGGAAACCATTCCATTCCATCTTTCTGTTCTTCCTTAATACAGAACCATGACATTATGTAAAAGCTCAAATAGTAGAACATTCATCATCAAAAAATTGCTAAAATGGCTTTTTAGTCTTTGATAAAGTATTAATTACCATCCAGATGAGATAGATAGAAATTATCAAATTCAACAGCACTTGTCACTTGACACTTTTCTTTTTACTCAGAGTTTGAAATTCTCATTTTAATGCATATGTAGAAATGAATAAGCTTTGGTTTATCAGAAATCCAGAATTATTTCTTGCAATTATTCTGCAAATGACTAGATTAAAGACATGATTTAAAAAACTACTATAAATTATTTATATTTACTTGAATATTCATTTTGTTCTTAACTTAAGAGTTCATTGCAATAAGCAGAGGAAAAAGTGCTGTAAATAAATTCGGCTCCATACTTTACATGCAGATTTCAATCATAACAAGAAGAGTTCTATATTTGTTTTTATATAGGGGTTACATATGTTTTATATAGGGATACATATGTGATGTGTGTTATAGGTTAATAAATTATTAATCTCTCTGGTAAAAGTATATTTGTGGATAGAGATGCTTTATGTTCTTATTGGACATATTTTTGCTCAGATTTATTGTTTTGTTTCTTCTGTTTTCTTACACTGGGAATTAGCAGTTTCTTGGAAAAAGGTGACTAAATCTCATTGCTCCAATGATCTTAATTAATTCTAATCTGCATGAAACAACACTTGTGACATTTCCTAAAGATACAAATAATAGCTCAGAAATTTGAGCATAGTATGTTTTAAAAAAAATACAATTTAATAATTACTTTTGTTTGAAGTCATGTGATTTAATATTTAATCTTAAATTGTGGGGTTTTTTTGCCCAGGTAATAGAGGAAATTTTCATTCCTATGTTTAGACTGTCTTGGTAATGTTTGTGAAAGATATACATCTGAATCATCTCTGACTGATATAGATGGTAGAAAGAAAAGCATTGTTT
Organism: Zonotrichia leucophrys gambelii; assembly: GCF_028769735.1. NCBI lineage: Eukaryota > Metazoa > Chordata > Aves > Passeriformes > Passerellidae > Zonotrichia > Zonotrichia leucophrys. The sequence goes on along the minus strand of NC_088173.1, from coordinate 16,337,007 downwards.
TCTATTCAGTACCTCCTTACCCAGTTGTGAGGTGTCAGGGCTGTGATTTACAGTGATCTCAGTTCAGCTGGCTGGGGCTTTGCCAGGCAAGGTACTGCAGCAAGAATAGCACTACAGTCAACCTCCTCCCCCACATTCCTGGAGTTGTTCTTCCCTCTTCATTTTCCACATGCAAGGGTTTAAAGTAGGAAATATAAACTGGTTTCCCTACTTTTATGCTGTTCAAGGACTCCCTGCTCTGAGAAACTCTTAGCTGCTTGTTTAAAGCATTGTTAAGTGCTCATTGTGCTGTGGGAGTTAAAACAGATTTAAGAAGGTCTGAGGCTCTAGCCCATTGTTTTCATTTAAAAATATTTAGGCTATTGATTAGCTGGATTGGCTCTTGTCTATTTCTTTATTTAGAAGACCTCTTTGAGTTTTCCTGACATGAGGGATTCTTTTCCCTATATAAGTGCTGCAGATAAAAATAAAGGCACATCAATTATGTGAGACGCAGGATTATGAAGAATGCAAATGATATGAAAATGAGGTCCAGGCATGGGAAACACAGTATTTATAATGACATTAGTTAAAATGCATGACATTTTCAAGGCAATGTATTGAAGTGGATTTCTTTGCAATTAAGTGAGAAATATAGTTTTAGGCCTATCTTGCTATTTCCAGCAAGGTAGGAAAAGTGTGGAGTTACAGAAATGTAGCTTTTATCTCCTTTTTCTCTCTGCTTTTCTGCACCATCTGGTTGATTAATATATTAAACCAATGAGCTACTAACCACCTTTTTCCATTGCTTTTCCCAATGTATTCCTTCATCATTAAGATCCCACACTTGAGAGGAAGCTTTTTTCATTGTTTGACTTTTTAGTCTTTCTTTGAAACAGAATCACAAAGCTTTCAGTTGAGTTTATGGAAAGTGCTTTTGTGTCAGCAAGCAGATGAATTTTTCTTTTTTGCTTTTGACATGGCACATCCTCATACTCGAGTTTCTTGGAAGGTTTGTCCACTATCAGTGCTTCCTCTTCCTTAAGTGTTCTTAGTTTTTTCAGGTCTCTCACTACTCTTCACCTTACAACTTCAGTAATTTCCAAAAATTTGTCTTTGCTACTCATTCTTCATGTCTGGCTTATCTACAAATTCTTTCTATCCAAAGCAGTGCTGAAGATTCAATCTTTTTTATTTGCTGATTCAGCTAAAAATTTTCCAAATTTCTTCAGCTGCCTTCTGTGCTGTGAACTCTTTGGAAAATTACATTCTATATTGTCTCATCTTTCGTCAAGCTCTTACCTAGTGCTTCACTCAGACCACTGCTGTTGAAATTAGCTCACTGTTGTCATACTACCTTTTTAAATTCCTATTTTTGCTGTTCAAGTGTCTTTTAATTTTTGTGTCTTTTTTTTTCATTTAAGAAAAAAGAATTTAAGAAATTTGGTCCCTTTTCACTTGGCTTTTCATTCCACAATCATCTTGTTTCCATTCTGTTCCTCTCTGCCAGAGGTACTTGCATTTTTTTCTATTTACTTTTGTACTTTTAAATTATTTCCTAATATTCCTTTGGTTTGGAACATTCTTCTTTATCTCAAATGTAAGGTGTCTATCTTTCTGCTTCAACTTTCTGTTACTCAGAGCGTGCTGGTATTTGGCTTGGCATACATTGCTTTTACTGTGGTTCTTTCACAGATCACAGTCATGAAGTTTCTGGTTTAGTAAAGGCAGAAATAGAGTTAATTTCGGTCTCTAATGAGCAGACTAATTTCTAGAACACAGACCCTTCTCTAATTCATCTTGTGTTCCCTATATTCTGAATACAGCAGATAGGACTCTTTATACTCGTCTCTGATGCGCTTAACACTATGGCAGGTTTGGACAAGCACATGACAATAAGTCTCATTTCACAAAGAATGGTTATTGAAAAAACAGGATAAGAGAGGAAAATAATGTTCACATGTATCCTTGAACACAACTGTGGCTGATTGCAACATGTATTTGTATATGGGTTTTATGCTAGAAGAAAATGTAGTGCAAAAATAACCTCAGACCCTCCGCACTAGAGGTCACTAAACACAACAATTTCAAAGGGTCTCTAAACAGTGCTTTTTTTTTTCTTTTCTTTTCTTTTTTTTTTTTAACTGAACACTTCATTTACATTTCTACAGTTAAAACCCTCAAGAGACAGCAGTAGGTGAGAAGCCATCTGCTCCTGTGTATAAATGTGGAAGGCATCAACAGTGAAACTGCTCAGCTGAGACCATCCCTCATGATGCAGGAGCCTGTGCCTCACTGTTTCCTTGTTCTATGGATCAAGGAAAGGATATATTGTTTTATTTCACTTTTACTCCAACTTGCCTTTATAATCCAGAATAAGTTTTCAGGCAAGTAGGTGATTATACCTTTGTGAGACAGTATGAGTTGGAAAACTTAAATAATCTTAGAAACATAAGCTTTAATTCAGAGACCAAGCAACAGGTTAAATTGCAGAGGAAAGGTCAGATATTGATGCAGAATGATTACTTGAATCTCAGGAGATCTTTTTCAGAGATCTTCTATCTTTGTGGAAAATATTTCACAAGATTTACCAGTACAAAAAAACCCTAACATAACAAAGGGACAAATGCAATGAGGTTCTCAGCCAAGAGACAAAAAGAAATGAAAGAACTTTTGGCTACCTGGCTTTAGATCTGTTGGAAAAACTAATGTATTGTTAGTTATTGTTGATTTAAATGGCTTTCCCCAAACATTTTGAGGGCTTTATGATGTTATCTTTCTCATTGATAATATGACATTCCCACAAGATAAAGTGGATTCAGCATAAGAAAAGATGGAGAGGAGATTGAGTAGGGAGAAGTTTGGGTGACTCTTTTGGGAGAAGGATACAGACAAAATGGTCATCTTTTACAACGAACATATTGCTCCGCACAGTCTGCAGTAAGACTCCCACTTTATACCATTACCCTGATGCCAGCAAGAACCTGTGAATTTCACCTCGTGTCCTGGTCCTTCCTGCTGCTGGTCCACACAGGAGCTGATGAATTGCTAGTGCTGTCAGCCACTCTTTCAGCTCAAGCAGCACAAAGTTTTCTTTAGATCCTTGTCACTTTCAGTTTCCTACCATGTGATAGAAGTATATTTTTAAAACAGAAATTTTACTTGATTTCAAGAAAAGCTTCCTTATAGGGATTTTATTAGAATCAAGAGGGAAAATAATTTCATAGTCAGGGAATTTTCGAATTTGCCTTACTTTTCTAATAATACTTTTTCCATCTGCAAATACACTATGCTGTGGGCTGTAATTGTATAGTGTATGTATATTTTCAATAAAGGGTGCATATTTTTTACTCTTGTCATTGTACAAGAGTAAAAAATCTGCACTAAAGGAGACTATTTTCTACAGTTACTAAATTAGTAGACCTTCTTGACCTTAATTTCTTTGCTCTTCAATTCTCTATCATCTTGTAGGAGTGTTGTGAACAGTGGTTAATTAATATTTTTAATTGTTTCTGTACTGTGGTGGTGAGCACCAGAGAAACTTATGAGGAAATTAACAATTCTGTCTTGAGAGAAGGGTTTGACTAGTGTGCAGTAAATAAGGCCTTGGGTCACACTTTGAAAAATGAGGAGAAAACAAAATATTGAGTAGTTACTCATTATGTGAACATTCTGTGCACTGAGAAAAGCAGAGGTCCTGTGAGAGAGAGAAGTGCTCACATAATTAGATTTTGTCAAAAAGCTTATGTGCAAAGAGGATGCACAAAGAATGAAGGATGGACAGGAAAATTAAAGATGGGCATTTCTTAACATTTAAAGCTTTCTTCAATATTCTTAGGGTATGCTTTCAACACAGTTTGGATTTTCATGTGTGTACTTACCTTCTGTGTGTAGGCAAAAGAAATTTTCTATGGCTTTGAAATACATAAACTATTGAAAGCTGACATGATACACCTTGAAGGAACATTCAGTCTTAAATCTGTTTTATCTAGGCTTTCCAAGGAAAATTTTAACAAAAAATAATAAGATGAAAAACACATTGAGTCTTTCAAAGTAGTTTACTCCCTTTTCCTTCAGCTTGTTTCCTTCAGCACTTTGTGGCTCTTGGATTAATGTGATTATCCTGAAAATGCCAGTTTAAAAAGAACTATTCCCATCAAAAATTATTCCTCAAGTGAACTGTTAGGTGTGTTCACAAAAAAAAAAAAAATCTGAACAAGAAGATAGGCTTAAATTCTATCAAATTATGAAAGATCTATAATGTGCGGTCATACCTGTATTTCTGATAATACCTTAACAAATTTCTGGAGATTGCTTTTTTGGACAAAGGGTCAATCCTTTGAAATACTTACTGGCTTCTCTGTCAATAGGTCTAGGGGAGAGGTTTTCAGATTTACATGTTTGCAAGTGTGGTGAAGGAATGAATGCAAGTTTTTGAGGTTTGATTTGACAATGGACATTTTAAAGGGACTTGGCAGATGTGGAGTTGTGTAGTATTTGCTTGGATTTTAAATTGAAACAAATTCTGGAATATGTATCTTTGTTAAAGAAATGTGTACTCAGTTTTTAGATGAAAAGAAAAAGATGCCACTAAAATATATGTTGCCACTAATAAATAGGTAAAGAATTGAAGCTAAAGAATGGATTATTAGTATATATATTTGAAATGTCAAGTAAACATAGAAGATACTAGATAAGATGAGATACTTATCATAAAAACATGTTGGATTTGTGGCAGTTTTAGTGTACATTTTGTCCTTAATTTTCAATCTGAGTTTCCACTTATAAATTTTAAATACACACACACATTTAGTTGGTTATGCAAAGAAGAACTAAGAGTGTTGTTGTTGTTAGAGTCGTGTCCCCGAAAAGCAAAAGACTGAGCTGTAGTAAAGCAATTACCTGTAGTAGTTCCGGACATCAAAACCTGTTTTGAAAAATAATAGGCCTTATCCAATCCTTCCTATCAATATATTTACTTATTCTAAATATAGTTTTATGACTATAATACTAGTTTTATGACTTAAGCATTTGTATTTACTATTTTTCATTTAGCAATATATTTAAATATCTTCACAATAGTTTTTAACCATAAATATACTCAGAGAAATTACTTAGCAGTCTTTCAGTGTGAAATTGTCCTACTAATATTACCCATGATTTGGCAATTGGCTTCACTGTGTCGTAATTCATGGAGCTATAGGGTTTCTTCTTTACTCATAATGTTTTCTTTGAAAAACAGAAAATAAATTTTTATGCTTTGTGATTTGAAAATATGATCTATCTTAAAAAATGGAGCTATTTTCTTCCCAGGGAATTTAACAGATTATATGGAGCAGAAGACTGTATCTTTACTAATACTTTCCACTGTGTTTCAAGACCAGATCTGAATGTGTGGGGACTCCTGTCACTTATTATTACTAGGGAACAATTGGATTTTCTAGATTATTTTGACAGTAACTGTAACAATGGCTATATTTCTTTTGATGTTTTTTCCCAGATAGTTTATTTTTATCTTGACATTTTGCCCATCCTGTGAATCTCATCATGGGAAAGAAACAGCAGTTTGTCTCAGAGCAGTTCAATTTCAATCTCTAGGTGACAAGTTGATATTTCTTTCCTCTTGAAGAAGCTTTTAATATGATGTGTTAAATGTCAAGGAAACTCTTCAATATATATTGAACTTTACTAACCTTATTTCTCTTAATATTAATGACATATTGACAGCATCTTTTGAAAAATGAACACTTCTCACAGATGTCAGGATTCTGCACTCACATTATTCCTACAGGAATCTCACATTCCAGTTGTTATTGTTCAGAATTGTGTTAACTTTTACTATACAAGGACTTTTACAGACTAAAAAATGCATGTCATGAGTTTTGCTTAATTATTGGGTGCTGACAGTGCTGATCTAATAGATTAGAGATCACAAGTTGGTTAGTAATTGTGTAAGTTAGCTTTGAATGATGATTGTAATTTGGTATCAGAAGTTTCTGAAGCTAGTTCTCCTAAGCTCACTTACTGATCTTACAAATCTAGGTGACTAAGTGAAAGTGTCCCATAAGGGCTATTACCCAAAAGAACAAAATGGAATTTTTGTCCAGGAAAACAGCAAGTATCCATATTGGAGTCAAGGTCTCAATTCATGATAAGCAGTGCTGAAGGTCCACTGGAGGAAGTAGTTCTATGGAGAGATTTGAAAAGGAAAAGCAATAAGTTCTCTAACAAATATCACAAAGTGCCCCCTAAAATGGGGGTTCGCTGAGCTGAATAAGCATTGGCACCTGGAGCCATCTGCAGTGCCCACAGGCTGCAGCGCCTCTGGCAGGTGCAAGGTCTGATGGAGGGAAACCCTCTGCAGCTCCATCTGACGTGGAAAGGGTGTCCATGGATATCTGCATGAGCACCAGCTGCCTGTGAATGCCTAGGAAGAGCTGCATGTTTCTCTGGGCCCCAGAAGCTGTGTCCTCCACTGAGCACATTGAGATTTCAGTCCCTTAGCTCACATGCTGCTCTCTGTCCACAGACACTTTGTCTTGTATACACCTCAAATTTAGTCCTGGTGCTTCCTTCTAAAGCAGACCATATCCAGCTTCTTCTCGCTTCTCATACTCTTTCTGTTTGTTGCACATTAATACATATTAGTGTATTCTTCCAGACATTAAAAAGAACTCCCATCCAATATCATCCTATTTGGACAAAATTCACCTGAGTGTTTATTTGGAAGAAATTCTACTTTGAACACATTAAATACAGTTTAAGGATTTTGTTGCAGTGATTTTGCATTGACTGTCTGACGTTGAAGGAAAAGTGTAATTATTGAACTTGAATTCTGCTGAATAGTTTTGTGCACATCTTACTTTGTCTTTAATACCAGATAATATGATGTAAAATGCAGTTTGTGTCCAATACAGTCAAATATATAATCTGTATTACCAGGAAGTATAATTTAATACAGTTGTGGTAATTTAAAAATATTTGTGAAGCTCCTAAATTACACTGAAATACAAACAACTACACATGATTTGGTATGGTTTGTTCCTGGTAGTTAAGAAAATTCTGAGCTACAGACCCACAGATATATTAATTTTGTTTCTATATTCGTGTTTTTTAATAATTTGCTTAATGTACAAGAAGAAAAAATCGTTAGAAGGGAAAAGCTTTTTACATTCCCATGAGAAGTCTGATACATGATAGAAACATATTACACCTGTCTCTGGAAAAGCAGTGCCTGCTCCCATTTATAGTGTATTGTACTTGCTTAGAGCACTAAAAACATTTGTTTAGAAGGGAAGGGATTATAGTTAGCAGCAAACAATGTGCAGAACCCATTTGTTTATTTACTTATTTATTGTGAACTATTCAGAAAGATCTATCCTGTATTTCAGAGTCTTTGTGAATATTTAAAGTTTAACATAAGGATAAATATTCTTAGTAGAAAAAGTCATGATTGCCCAAGGCCACAACATTCTATCAGTATCACAGGTAGTTGCTTAGATCTCAAACCCCATAGCACAAAAAGTAATGTTGAGTAATCAGATGTCTCAGGCTGCCCTCTGAGAAAACACCAATAAACTATTTGTCATTATTATTATTCACAGTTGCTATTGCAAGAAAGTCAAGGGCAATATAGGTTTATGGAAAGTATACATTATGCACAAGGAGGAATAAATACGTCAGGGATGATGACAAGAGCCTTGCACTCCAAGTGCTGGGCTTTCAGCCTGGAGAATGTTCAGGATAAGCTGTGAGTGCCTGTGCTCTGTGTGGGCTGGAAGAGCTGGAAGCACACCTTGCTCCTTGTGGCTGCTCATCACCTGCTGCCCTGCTGGTCATGGCAGAGCACACATGACAAATAAATTGCATACAGGCTCAGAGAGCTGCCTGCTCTGTGTGTGAGAGCAAGGAAACATCATTGCTAAATGCTGGCCCCTGGAAACCGTCAGTGCTGCCACCAGTCCTGGACTGGGGGATTTCACCTCTCATAGACACTGCCACTGTCACTGCTGCTACCACTGCCACACTGCTCTGCATAAAAATGACAGTTTTAGTTCTCTGAGAACATTTCAGATTTCTGGAGCGTGTCATATACAGTGAAACAAGATAAAGAAAGATGGGGCAACCCTGATATCCCACCAGCATAGTACAAAGGAAAGGCTGGGGTTCTTCAGCTGCAGAATTCAATTGCTTGGGATCAACAGGAATGGACTTATCAGTCTGTTATCAATTCTCAAATTCTCATCTCAGTTACACTTGCTGTAAGGTGGAGCAACTCTGAAAGAATTCAAAAAACATAGTTTGGATTTATGTGAGTGCATCTGGGGACAATGTTTTGCTCTGGTTTTGCATACAAGCAAATTATTTGCCTCAGCTTTCCAGAAAAAAGGTTTCACTTAATGGCAACACAGCACAATTGTTTGTGGTTTTTGCTGAGGTTTTTTGTTTGTTTTCCATTGCACAGTATCCTTTAAGTATTCAGAAAACAATCTGTGGCTATTTATAATCTTGCAAACTGGATCAACTGTTCTCTTTCTCAGTGCTTCATTTAATGTGACAATGATGGAGAAGGCAACATTGTAAATTTTCATAAAATTAACTTTGTAACATTATTTCATTGCTTTACAATAAGTTTCTATGATGCCCTGGGGCACCTCTGTTTGTATTCAAATGTCTTGATCACAGTTTTGTTAGAGTAGAATCACTTGACCTTATTCTCTCTCTCTTTCTTTTTTTCTTTTCTTTTTTTTTTTTTTTTTAATAATCTGAACTCAGGCTGTTCTGTAGCTGCCCTGTGATACAAATAGCTGCACTCTTGGGGAACTGATTAAAATTTGTATGCTTTATAAATATGTCCCTAGAATCATATTGCCACAGGAGTAGCTCTAAACTATCAGTATCTGTGCTATTTTCACATCAAAGTGCAAACAGGAAATATTCGGAACCACAGATAACTTATAGCCTTCTTAAGATACTATTTATGCATACTAATTAGTTGTAACCGTGGGAAGTGGTATTAACAGTATACTTTTCATTTTAAACCAGACTCTCTTGTGCTCCACTTGATTAATTGTCACAGACTGTAATTTCATCATAGTTAAAACTGATTCAAGCCCATTTCCCTGTAGTAATATATATATTTTTTTTTTGGTTTGGAGAAATTAATATTCCTCAAAATCTAATTAATGATCTCCAAAGAATTATTTGCATGGAGGATGTTAGAGTTTTACAGCAATTATGCATTGTGTGTAACTCATTAAAAGGTCCATTTTCATTACTGGATTTAGTGATGAGGTGACAGGCGTAACCACTCCAACTGGCCAGGCAAAATACAAAGTGAGACTGGGAAATCCTTCATTCTAAAGCCATCAGTGTAGCCAAGATATTTCTCCATCATTACATTTTTAGAAAGAAAATGGCTCTGAAATTAACAGTAAGGTCTTTTGAAGGTCACCTGTTTGACAAAAATTGTGGCGTATTCCTTCCCTTCAAAGAAGGATCCATCTGATGGTGTTCTGAAGGACTGGATCCTGCTGCATTTGCTGCTCACTGAGTAATGTCACCATCAATCATCACTTGATTTGTATTATCCTGAACCACAAGATATGATGCACTGTGGGAGAGGGTGGGCAGCTTTCACTGGTGGATTGTAGAGCAATGAGATATCAAGCACCAGTTCTTCTCCAAACCTGTGTCAATCGCTCCTCTGATAGTGGGAGAAATTAGAAACACCTTCCTTTTGCCTGTTTTTTGAGCCATATTTTGCCCAAAAGTTTGGCTCAGAAATTGATCTTTAGTTCTGTTACACTGGAAGTGGCTGTGCATAACAAAGTTTAATATGTTTAATTTGTCTGAGACATCATTAAAGCCCACCAGGCTAGCTGTGCACAAGGTAGCATAATTCATGGCAGACAGGAGATCCATTCATTATTTCTGCCATAATTACTGCAAGAACATTATTGATAAATCAAACAGAAGTAATAATTCTTTTTAAAAAATGAAGTTTCTGTGGCTTTATAATGAAACAGGAAGATACAGTATGTAAAATCAGTCTTCCTAGTCACACATTTATTTGGACTTCTGAGATGCAGAACAAAAATATTCTCACCTTTTCTCTGTGTTTCACTTATATATTTCATCCTAGGCAATGTTAATATATAAAGAGTCACACACTACAGCTCAAAATATGCAAACTATGCAGTTTGTCTCTTTCATTCCCACCTGCACATTCCCCAATAAATCAGTGATAATAGTATCTGAGGTCCTAATACAGCAAAACACTTAAGAACATACTTAACCTTAAATACATGAGTAGTCTCATTATAATCAGCAAGATTTCTCATGCTTAAAATTTAAGTTCATATTTAAGTGCTTTGTTGAATCATAGCCAAAATGAAATTGTACAAACCAAGGTGTTTTCTGCATTGAAATACAAGTACAAATACAGGGCATTAACACTGTGGCTTACCCTGATGAAAAAAACCACTCCTGGAAGTGTGAATTACAAGAACACTATTAATTCAACCTCATGGGGCTTTACTATAGCAATGCATGCTCTATAGATGGGATTTTCAAGGCTGAATGTATTTAGAAGTGCTAAGCACAGGCAAAGAGAAGAATAGTTATCCTGGAATCACTCATGATTACTGGGTTCACCACGATTGCTAACGTATCCAATTATTCCTGTCTATTGTTAGCATGTCCTCAGTATTTCCTATGCCTTAAAGCCCAAAGAGTGTGATTCCACCTGGCAAGTAATATCACAGCACTATTTGTGCAACGAGTCTGTGGCAGTGTTTTGGTTTATCATGACAACAGAAATGCTAAATAGCAATAATCTTTTATCTCTTACTGGAAGTAGATTATCTGGATGACCTAATCCTGTCTTTAATTTTTTTTTGTGTAATGCACCTTTACTTTCAGATTCACAGAGAGGTGTGCAAATTTGCTCCAAATGCTAAGAAATAAATACAAACATATTTTTAAATCCTCAAATAAAATAAGCAATTTTTGCTTTTATATTTAAAAATGAGGATTCAATGTACAATCTTCTTTTGAATACAAGTTAGCCCAACAGCAATCTCACTGGAGTTTTAATATTTTACAAGTGTGATCTAAGGCTAATTTGTATCTGCATATAAAATGAAGGCAATTAAAGAAGGAAAGAAGAAGGAGAATCTGATATATTCTCTCTCTTATTATTCTTGATTAATTTGGATAACTTTAAAGGACTAATTATTTTTCCTAGTAGGATGTCTGAGGTAGCATTTCATCCTTCTGGGTACACTCAGTTGTACTTTAATCCTACTTTAACCTGACTAGTAATTTCAGAGTTTGTATACTTCTTACTCATCATCATGCAAAATATTTTCTCTCGGGATGGTGATCTTTGAGTTTTGTTATGGTTATTTTTGAGACAAGTTAGCTTGTATTGAAACAGAAGTATCGGTACTAAGATAAATAGTTGTCAGCAGTCAAAGGCCTATAATATGGAAATGCTTTTGCTAAAATAATAATCTGATTCATTGTTATGTAGAAAATGAACTAAGGTGCTACTAATATCTGAGTTAATGCAAGCTTCATGAAACCCTCATGAGACTGCTCTCGTGCTGATGGCATCCCAAAGCTCAAGAGCTTTGGGGTTTTTTTGGTCCTCTCTTTTTCCCCAGACCAGAAATGAATGAACTGCTCTTTGCCCAAACACGTGCCTTTATAGGACGTGGCTTTTGTATCTGAAATTTTTTGCTTGGAATGGCCATTTCATTATCTAAAGTCAGAAAATGTCTAAACTTATACACATACACACACCCCTACCCCCATCTCTAAGCTTCCTTCTGCTAAGTTGGTGTGAAGCCAACAGAAGTTCATGTGGACCTAAGGAACAAAAAAAAAATAAAAATCAAGACTTTAAATAATATTTCTCATAATACAGCTATGGAGAAAGTACAGAAGGTACTCAGCACTCATATAAATACATCTTTTTCCTCTTCACTGGGCGGTATAATAACTACTCACCCTCTTTTTTTCATACATGTAATACTAAATTAAAGTTAAGGTGCATGGACTACTTGAGGCTGGTGATTTAGAAAAGACAACTAGGCAAAAGTCTGGTTGCAGAGCTGGCTTTGCAATATTTTAAGATGATACTCAGGATTTTTAAGCAAACACCGTCTACATCCATGTTCCCAGAACATGTCTGAAAATAGCTATAAAGGAACAATTGCATTCCACTTACTATCTGTGAGCTACATGGAACAGCTCTTTCATAGAACAATAAAATAATCTGCTTGCTGGCAACATTTTTTTAAAAGTTTACAATAGGGAGAAATATTTGTATGAATGAAATGTAAGAGTTTACTTCTACCTTGCTTTTTTTAAAGTAGTTTCTGTTTTATGATTTTGCTTTGCCTGCATATTTCTAAATTCATGGCTTCAAGTGTATTTTGTAGCCAGAAATCTCATAGGATATATTTTTTATTTTTTCTCTGAATTTTTTTCTCTTATCATGTTACCACATTTTGTAATCATGAGAAATATCCTGCTCCAACTTTTATCCAGAATTTTCTGCATATTTCCCTTATTTCCCTGCGTTTTTTCCTTCCCAGTGAATTAGCACGTCCTGGTCTTCCTGTTCCCCTTTCAGATAAGAATTTTACCAAGACCGCAGTTATTTTTGTTGGGGTCACTAAGGCCTCTGCTGTGTTTCCAGCAGCCTTAGTGCAAATGACTGGATTTAAGCAGCATTTATGTAGTCTCAGAAATTGATCTAGAGCCTGTTTAAAGTCACTGAAGACATTCCAATCAACAGAATGAGTATGAGACCCTTATAAGATAATGAATATAAGAATAAGTCAAAGAGAATTTATTAAAAATAATAATAAAAAGTTGAGGGAGTTTTTTTTTAGTGTAGTGTTTGTTGTCCAGTCATGTGTTCTGAAATTTGATTAAGCATTTATTAATTCTTGCCAAGTATCATATACTAATAATTTCCATTCTTCAATTGTTGTAAAAATATTCAGTGTTCTTTTTATCTATTGTCACACTTTGTTGTTGGATGCATGTCACACTTTCTTCTCATGGAATGAACGCCTAAAAATTAGTAATTGGAACATAAATGATGAACAAAGGACAAGAAATGGAACTCCAGTACAAATAAGAGACTCCTGAGATGTGCAAATAGGTGTTTTTCTGTGAGTGGTAACACCAGGATTTCTGAGTGACTAATATTAGAATGTCACAGAGACAAGACATTTAAAGACTGAAACATGAGGGAAAAATATTTTTTTAATATTTGACTCTGGGATCTAGATAAATATACATATATATTTCTTTGTATTATTTCTGGTGAATCATAGAATAGGTTTTGTTCAAAGGGGCCTTAAAGCTCATCTAGTTCCAACCACGCTGCCGTGGGCAGGGACACCTTCCAGTATTCCAGATTGCCCAGAGCACCATCCAACCTGGCCTGGAGCACTTCTGCATCCACCATTTCCCTGAGCAAACTGTTCCAGGGCCTCACCACCCTCACAGTGGTGGAATGTTACACACATGTGTGTCTCCGAGTGTAGGGGAGAGGTTTAAAAAGATATGAATTATATTAGGAATTTTAAGAGTACAATTATGTATTAGTGACATATCTGACTAAGTGCATGTACAGATTTAGCTGAAATCAAGGGACCTATTTACATCCATTCTAGGGTAGTGCTTCAGCTTTTATAATGGAAACCTGATGTGGTGTTTCCTCTCTTGAATGGTCTGCTTCATTTATCTAATTTCCTCTAGGACTCTGGATTGTATGAAATAGGCTATCAGGATGCTTTCAGTGGAAATGATCAAGCACTTCAATCTGTTAACTTGCCCAGACAGAAAAAGTGTATTGAAACTTACAAATATGCTTAGACCTGAATTGAAAATGACCACACTGATGTACAAGAATATAAGCTTGAAAATGTCACAGTGTCCCAAGTCAAAATAACATTATATATTCCCAGATACGTTTAGCTGAGCTCTTATAAAATGATGAAAGTTAGATTTTAAAGCAAGCATAAGGAAGGCTGGAAAACAAATCTTCTAAGGCCCTTGAATGAGTACAAATATAGAAATTCAAGGAAATAATTTTTGTAACATTCTAAGTCTAGAATATGCATCTGTCATCTTGTAGACAGGGCTGAAGAACACGGTACTTCAATTGGATGTCAAAATAGCAGCCAAGTTTTTAAACCTGTAGCAGCAGGAATGTGAAGGAGTGAAGGATTGAAATCAATTATTTGAATAATACTAGTCTCTTTTCCCTAAGGAGTAAAGTTTTTTTGCATATCACTTATGAAACAGTACAGTACATCTAGCTGCATTTAGACATTAACATTAATTGCTAATGGTTTCCTTTTACAGATTCTAAATGGTGGATTTATTGAATCAGCCTAAATTTGGTCCTTCAGGGGGATGTAAGAATAAGCTTGTCTATCCTTAGGAGCAAACTGCAAATCAGCAATTTTACTGCTGCCTAAGATTGTCTGTTGTCGTGGCTTTTTTTTGGTTTTGTTAGGGTTTTAATTTTTTTTTTTTAATTACTAACATATATCAAGTTTATGTTAATTATATGAAAACATAACAGAGATACTCAGTAGCATTTAAGGAACTTAAAGTAATTAACCTCATTCTAAGTTGCAAAATGCTAGAAGACTCAGCACATTAAAGTAGGTGTAAAAATATAATGGAACACTTGGTTTTACTGGTATTCAGCTTTTCTATGAAACCAAGTTAAACTTGTTTTCCTAAATGTGTTAATGAACTTTCTTCAGATATCATATTTTTTCTCTATCTTTCTCATGTCTACAGATTTCTTTTCCATCCTTGTGCAATCATCTAAAAAGCCACCTTTACTTCACTGGGAATGTCACTTGAATTTGTTTATGTTTCATTAGATGTACAACACAAAACATATATTTTTTTCAATCTGGATGACTTTGTTAATTTTTATTCAGAGCAAAGCAGTGAGGAGCAAATATATTTTCTGCAAGAATCAAAATGACCAGGTGGCCAGTAATCCTGAAATATCAGTGGAGAATGACTTAGCATAGCACTCACCAACACAATCCCAGGAGCACTGACTGCATATTAGTGATGATCAAGATAATATCTTATTTTGAAATATCTTTACTGTTATACAATGCTCTACAACATATTAACTTACAGAAACCTTTAAATTAATGAAATTAATTTATTTTTTAATCAAATGCACTCTAGTTATAGAAGGAAGTGAGCTTCTTTATTTCAGAAGATAGTTCAAATTATGACCAGGAATTTGCAGTGTGTATGGACTCAATAGATCTAATGAAAGACTACATGGTTCCACAATTTGACAGTGCTGAGATTTTCTCATGTTGAGTTATGGAAGAAAAGGCAAATGAATCCACAAAACTATTCTAGGTGTTGCAGAAATACATGAATCAAATTGTATTTTTCTTTTTCTGAAAATGTATGTGTGCAGTGATTTTTAATGAAAGCATTCTGAAAAGATGCATAACTGCCAGCTTATAAGTCTAGTTAAAAAAAACAAACAAAAAAACCCCACAGAAAGTTACAATGCAAGCATTTTCTTTTGCGTTTTAAGAAGACATAGGGAATAAAAAAAGATTAACAAACCTTCCAGTGAATACTTTAAATAAGAAGTGTGTCTAGCTTCTGCATTGCAAAACTGCTTGAATAAGAATGTAAAAGTCATGACATATCACTTTCTCCTAAAATGTAAGAGCATTATTTTCTCCTTAATTAGTTCCTTTGAAAAAATCTGCAGTCTTGCTGAAAGAGATATTTTTATTTAGTTTTAATGAGTAGGCGTGTCTCTGGAAGGTCCTATATTGACAACTCCAAGGACCTTTCATCTACAGAACCATACACCTGGGCAGTGACATTGCTTGCTTCACCGAGGTGCCATGCTTATTCCTTTATCTCAGATAATGACAGGTTTGTTCTTTCTCCT
The DNA here is from genome assembly GCF_028769735.1 of Zonotrichia leucophrys gambelii. Classification (NCBI taxonomy): domain Eukaryota; kingdom Metazoa; phylum Chordata; class Aves; order Passeriformes; family Passerellidae; genus Zonotrichia; species Zonotrichia leucophrys. Next base: position 16,321,046 of record NC_088173.1, on the reverse strand, counting down.
TGACTCATCACTTCCTTCTCTTCCTGTCACGAGAGAGACGCAGAATATTCCAATTAGTATCAGATGTGGCAGCGGTGCTTCCGAGCCAGCGATATTTGGCCTTTGGGAAGTGAGCTGGGTTCTCCATGCTCCTTACTGGAGACACAGTGGCACCTGTCTGATAGCAACATGAGTTTCTCACTCTTTCCCATTTGACCTGGGTGAAGTCTGAGCCAGAAATGCAGTATTCAAAGCGCTTGTATTCCACTACATGCCTATCCAGTCTACTGATGCTTTTGGAAAGAGATTGCAAGACGAATTAAGGAAAAGGAAAAGGTGGCATATTTTTTGTTATCTTCATGTAACAGCATGAGGTTGAATTTTGGCAAAAAATGAAAGAGGTTCAAAAAATCTTTTTGACAGGTAACATTCCTTTCAACAGAAATGCAAAATTTATTGCAAATGTATGCAGCACCTCCTTCCTGACTTAAGAAACATTTTGAAACATGATTTCTATCTGCTTATTACATAACTAAACCAAGCATAGTTGCTGTAGGAATTTCAGAAAGAACACTGTAGTAAGCTCTACTGAGTCATTTGGTCAAAATCCAACTTTGCAGTTTTAGTTCTCAGCAGAATTAAAAATTTAATCTTAAACATTCAATGCATAGTGTTTGCATCATCCTGGTTGCTGTTAGATGGAATGAAAAATGGCGATTCTGCAAAAATCTTGTAATTTAATTTGCATATAAAGACCTCCAAATGCATTTTAATTAACATTATATTCCTACTTACTGACAAAGTGGTTTTATTCTGTACATTTTTTAGGAATGCTATTTAAATCCAGAGTATGCAGTAGAGTTTTGTACCGCAGCTCATAAAATTCTTTTTTTTTTCAATAGCAGGAGAGTCTGTGGGAATACCTGTGTCATGTCTTAGAACTGACTGCAATTAAGACATGGAGAATAAAGTCTAGGTTCCCTCTGGCTGCCCTGTGGACACTCGGAGAAGAAAGAGGGCAAAAAGCATTCCTGTGGGCAAAGTTCCCATCCTGTTCTGGCCGTGTACTCACATGTAAAGAGTTTGGGAGGAGTAGCCACTGATTTTACCCCATCTCTGATAGCTACTAAATGAGTATAAGAAGGGGCAGATGGAGAGTGTCAGGAATCGTTTTCCTCAGAGGAAGAAAATTCTCTGGAGACACAATTCATTTCCCAGAGATATCAATGCCTCCAAATCTGGTCCTTCTTAAATATAAATGGCCATAACCTGCAGATTTCCTAAATGTTGATAGTACAAAATCACTGCAAATTTTATGCTATGATCTCAAAGTCCCTGAGATCAAAGCATAAAATTTATTCTCTGAGATTTTTGATCTGGTGAAAGGGAATAAAGTACTACTTTTCCTGCTTGTCTCAGAAGAGAAAGGAAAAGAAAAAATGTCAGAACAGATGAGTGGGAAAAGGGTTTTAGGACTATATGGCTGTTCCAGGTAACATTTTAATCTTTTTTTTCCTCCAGTAACAATGGCAGCTTAAGTAGAACCTTATCTACTTTACCTCTAGTCTTTTTATCCTTTTCTTACTCTTTTCCCTCAGCTGTGCCAAAATTTGTTCATTGGATTGCATTGAGAACAGAATGCAATAAGTGATCTAGGTTAAAAATCCTCTTGCAGGAGAAACAAGGTTTCTTGCAGGTTTCTAAAACCCAGTTCAGAAAAAGGTTTACAGATTGTAAATGTTAATGTCATAGTGGGAATCAGTTTCCAAGAATGAGCTGGGGAATAAAACTCATGTAATTGGTTCAGCTGCAAAGGAAAAGATTCGTGTTATTGTGGAGTCTGTGTGTGTGTGTCTTACTGAAGATGCAAAGAATTTAGCATGTGTTTTCAGTTTTGTGAAGCCTGAGCATCTCGTCAATCTCCTAAATTTCAGTTTTAGATTTTCCTTCATGTATTTTCTTTCTTTCCTCTGTACTTGACCATAGATTATTCATTCAGGAAGATGAGTATGCAAAAAGGAAATGAAAAAAGATTGAAACTTATGCAGGTGTTCAGATCCCTATTACAAGCTTAAATTACATGCCTGTGGTGCTTAACTGAAGGCTAGATACCTATCTAGAGGACATGGGCATGCAAGAAAGGGTTTATAGCTTTGTTTCTAGTTTAGCAAAGTGCCTTTGAAGTAGATTGTCCACAGATTAAATAGACAAAAAAAAAAATTAGATCTTGTTTAGCTTGTGCTGAACGCAGGAAAATCTCTGTAAACAGTAGCTGCTAATAGTAATGGAAAAGGCTTCTAATCCAAATACTGACAAGGTAAGAAATAGGAATGAGTTCTTGTTTACATTATTTATAACACTTGTGAGAAGGGTTCTTCTCCTTAACTGTTGTTGAAAAGGCCACCAAAAGCCTAAAAGTCAAGCAAAATTGTCAGGGTTTCTATCTACTTTCTGTGAAAGGCCAAATATTTAAAAACGACACATATATAGAAACTGTCAACCGTGAGGCTGTATTAAATGTATTCTAAGATAGATGATGCTAAATGATAGGGGGAGTACTGGCCACTTCTTTTTTCTCTTCCTTTTCTCTTTGCTTGTTTTTTGATATCCAGCCTTTAATAATCTGGGTAATAAGAGGGAATGGACTGAGACGCTGCAGCTCCCATAAGATACATGTGTACATATTGTTTTACATTTTTTAACAAAAAATGAAAATATTTCACACTACAAAATGCCTAATTTCCAGTTTTCAGAGGGAAACAACTTATTTTAAATCGTTTAAATATATATATGGAAATTTTCAGTATTCTTAGGAAGGGAGAAAGAAGAGCTGAGGAGGAAAAAGAGCAGAGGTTTCATTGCTTCATAGGAAAGCTTTTTGATAAAGGAATTCTCCATCAGGATGGAAGATTTCAAGAAGACTGTATTTAGTCTGGTGGGGACTCAACTTTGAGGGTTCTGTAGGAATTAATCTCTGCCATTCCTTGTATTTCTTAATTGATGTCTTCGCATGGATTTATGCTTTTGATGCTATTTAGTTTGGCACTGCTTACACCATGTTGTCCTGAGCTGGAATTCAGAAGAGACTGAATTTCAGACTGATGCAGAGCACTGGGACGTGGGCAAGGTGTGTCCTTATTTTAGTTCCATACAAATTGAATTTGAGAGGAGTGGGTTGCAAATGTTATAGTCTTGACTCTATATTCCAGGATTCAGTTCTTGTATTCTAAATGTCATAAAATTCATAGATATCCTCAAATGATTAATTCCTTCTATTATGCTGAAAGGTGACATAAATTAAGAAGCAGAGAACACTGGTGGGTCAGAGCCATCTGCGCAGATTCCAATACTAGGATATGTGAGGCCAACTTCTGTATCATTGTTGGTTACCTATTGCCATTACTGAGCACATCAACGTTTTTCAGCAGCAGAGACCATGGTGATGCACTGGCTGCACATTAAGATGTTGAACCTCATTGTGGGAGTCCAGTAGATAACAATTTTAATAAGAATAATCCCCTTCCAGGAATATTTCATAGACATGTGCCCTTAATGATGGGGTTATCTGCCCTATATCTAATTCTGACACAAACTATTTCTGTAGATCACTAAAGTCATTTCTCTCTCCTAAAGAAAAGTTTCTGCATTGTTCATCCTATTCCATGCTGTCTATGCCATCCTGTCATAAATAATCTTAAGCTCCTCATGGTAGGTCTAATATGTTTAAAGGCTTCCAAAACCCACTGTGATTATCTAATCTAACCTCTTTCATAATGAAACTGTAGGACCCGGCAGTATTCATTCCTGTTGAAACCTAGACGTCTGCATTTGAACTAGAGGACACCTTTTGAAAAAACAGCGACCCATGTTGAATAAAAGCCTTTCCACATTTCTTAGAAACCTAATCATTAATTACTTTCAGATGTTATCCACTTTCTAGGTTGAAATTGTCTGGTTTCAGTTTCTAGCCATTGAAGTGTGTTAACCTACATGTGCTCGAGTGAGGTGCTCTGTTCTCTGTGTATCCACATACAGGTTGTGATCAACTCACCTCTTTGCTTCTCTTTGAGATAAATACACTTCGCGCTTGGAGACTTTTGGTCTGTACATATTTTTCATCCTCCAGTGATTCTCTGCTCCTTTGGTAACTCCTTTTCAACATTTTTCTTGATCTGAAGATATAAGACTAGACATGACAGCAATCATACTTGTGTTAGGTAGGTGTGCTCTTATTTGGTATTCACCTACTTTTACATCTAAAGGGTTGTGCTATTCTATTGGACGGAGCATCATATTAAAAGCTCACATGCAGCCTATTAGTCGCTGTAGCTCTTTAATCTTTTAGAGTCACTATCTGACAGAACAGACTATAGTCGCATGGAGGATTTTTGCTGTTACCATGTCTCACTTTACATTTGGCCTTGTTGAAATGAACTAAAAGTTGAAATAAAATTTTTCTTGCCTCCAGAATATCATCATATCCAGGTCCCTGCCTTCCAGGAGACTGATAATGATGTTAAGTAGCAGAGAACAAAGAATATATACCAAGAAAAGATCTCCAGAAACACAAATGAAAGTAGAGCTACTTAGCAAAAATTTCCTGCTCTTAGTGACATTCTGAGATATGAATTCCATGGTTATTTCATAGTGCTTTAGTTGTCTAATTGAGACCTCCAATAGCAGCCAGTCAGTCCCCTTGCTGACCCTCATACATTGCAGTCACACTGTGGTCTTTCACACTGTTGCTGCAGTGACATTTTGCAGACTCTGTGCCTAGGTGTTTGTTGCTGTATCCAAAAGTATATAATTCACTTTCACTTTAGACTTCATTGCTGCTAGCTAGAAGCATAGTTTATTTTGCATGGAAAGGGGTATCAAAACAAGTCACAAGAGTGTTAAAACACAAAAATTGTGAATAGCAGAGCTGAGAGGCAGAAGATGTACCAGTGTGCTGTTCCAGAAGGTTCAGTTGCAGAACGAGACTTGCTCCAAATAAAAAAATAAGCATTTTCCTCTTGAACAGCCCAGTCTTTGATTTATCTTAATGGTGATATACAATCACCTGTGTGCTTGAAAGCAGAGTACAGATTCTGTAGCTAGCATCTGCTAGCTCTGTCTGCTGCATTCATTTTTCAGATCAAGTGTTGAAAATAATACCTTCATTTCATAACAGATTTGATCCAAGAAACAGCAATAATTTCCCCCAGCAAATAGTGACTGATGTCAAAGAAGGATCCTACTTTTGGAATTTTCAGTGTATTTTGTCCTCATATTATGTTCTTATTATACACTGAGAAATGAAAAATGCAATGTGAAATATTATCAGAAAGATGCTCCAAGGACAATGTTGAGGTTGAGTGGGGATCATCTGACAAAGGAGATAACACTGACCATTTCTCTCCTCCTGTGACCATGCTGTCAGAACATGATGTGATTCTTAGGGGTGGTGCTGAGCAGGGCCAGGAGTTGGACTCTATAATGCTTGTGGATCCCTTCTAAATCAAAGTATTCTGTGATTCTGTCATTCTCTGTTTGAGAGAAGGCTAAGGAGTGATTCAGAGCAGAAAAAGAAAATGGAGGGAAGTCAAAACTAAAAGAAAACTGCCTGCTGCAGTTTTGTGCAGCCTTTAGTCTGCACAAAACAATGATGGCTTAGCTAATGTTTCTCTGGATATAGACACATTTTTATCCAGTCATGCTGGTCATCATGGCTAGATGACTCTTTCTGCTGCTTCTGCTGACCATTGATGAATGAGTATATCTGCTGACAGAGTCCATTCCTAACATCAACATGGACTTTTATAAAGCCGCATATCACACATGAAAAATCAAAATGAAAGCAGAAGGAACAGAGACAAAGAAATCCAGAGGACACTGGACACCTACTGGAAAACATGCTTTTTCTGATGCTTTCTAAACACTGGTTTTGTAGAAATGGCATCTAAAATAGCTGTTTATCATTGCACTCTATCCAGAGAGAAATGGGAGGTTTTTTGAGCTTTAGAGACATAAAAACAGCAGTTCTGTCAGGTAAAGGGAAAGCATGTAATTGAGTATATTATCAAGCATAAAAAAATGTTAAAGACCTGTGTTTTTCTCCACTCTCTGTCATTCTCAGTACTGTTTTCATGGTATGTCTGTATTGCAGAACCCACCAAGCTGTATGGTACCTCCATGCTTGCAATGACCCTGTGTGAGGTGCTCTGTGTCCCTTTGGTTGTTAGCTTCTCACTTTTGTTTCATTGGGTACTGATCTGTTGAGAAGTCTGAGACAAAACTTTCATGTGCCTCACTGCCTGCTAAATTGAGAAACATTTCATATTCTCTGAATAAATGGTGCATCTGATAATTCTCAGCAATATTGGCTGGTTGGTATCTGAATCAGGGCAAGTGGTAAGTAGGATGCTCAGAAAAACCAAGGGAGATACTGGAGAGGATATTAAATTAATGATTTCTGAAGGCAAAATAGGACATTAGGAAAAAGTCTGGATATAGTAGATTGAGAGTGAAAATAAAGACACGTGTTTCATGGTGCTACTTACTGTGTGCATGGTATATGCAGTGTACATTTCAATGTTACATGTTTAATTCTAGTGTGACCAGGATGTGTTCTGTTGGAAACAGATCTGTGATGTTTGCTCATATCCTTTAGTTGTACAACACCCAAGTGAAGGAGAGGATCCAAGTCCAAATGTAGACTGACATAGCTGTCAGTATGCTGGCTTTGAATTTTCTGGTGGAAGAAACTGGAGTTCTGCAGAGTGGTCATAGCCTGGGGCTGTAGCCTCAAAGATGTCCCTACCTCTGTGACTATACAAGTGTAGGTACAGTAATGCTGTTAGACCATGACTCCACAGAACCTGTGAGAATGAGATTTCTTTTCTCCAATTATTCTTTAAAGCACAGAGGATTTTCTGTCCTTGAACAAGTCATTATGAGGTGTCCTTATCATCTCAATGGCTAGTCCTCAGTGTACAATGGAAATGAGAGGTGCTTTGTGTGGATGTTTTCTTGCTTTACAGAAATGCTTGAGAGAATTCAATGCTGTGACCCGTTTTGTTGTATAAATTCATTACTTTACTATTGTTCCTTTAAAGACTAATTGTGATTATTGGTCTTTAGTTTTCTTTCCCAGCTGTATATGTTTTTTCCAGGAGGCCAAAGGGCCTCTTTCTGACAGAAGACAGAGCAGAGAATTTGTTGTCCTTTTTGTAAAATTCATAGTATGGTTTGCTAGACAGGATAAATGTTTCCTCTAATTATTGTACCATTATTTAGTTTTTAAGCATTGGCTTTTTCTGAGGTGCTGCTAGTGAGACTGCTGGCCTGCATGCACTTCAGAAGGAGTTTCAGATTTCATGAGGTAGAAGACAGTAGCACAGCATCACTGGAGGAATGGAGGGAATATGCTAAAACCAGATAACTGTTACTAGCATTAGTTTAGAGGGTAACATCAGGATCAAATCCTCTGGAAGTATCCTACAGCAGAAAAAGAGTCAGATTTTGTAATCTAGGAAAGAATGTTGCCTATCCATGGAGAGAGTCTCAGACTGGTACACAGCTAATACACAGCTTGCTGATAAATGGAGAGAAGTAAAACTGCAGATTGGGCTGAATAGAGCTTGTTCTTACTGGCTGCCTTGAGTTTCTCATTTCTCCAGCATATACTGTTTCCCCACAGTTTACCTTATGGAAATGATTTAATGGGATTGACCGTTTACCAAACTGGAGTTTCAGTTTTTGGTTTGATTTTGCTACAGTTTTGCTCTGAGCCTGTTGTTTCTTCTTTAGATTGTCAGAATATTGCTTTAATGGTACTTTCCCTGGTGCCAGATTTTTTATCAAAGTAGTCTCTTTCCAGGGTTAAGTGCCTTTCCTCTACACAATGTGAGGATTTCCCCCCCCCTTTTTTTTTTTTGTTTGTTTTTTTTGGTTTGTCATGTGGGGTTTTTTTGGGGAGTTTTTTTTGTTTGTTTGTTTTCAATGTGCTTCCCCATTGATGCAGTATGTACCTTTTGCCTGTTGTGTGAAACATCTAGCTAGCCCTTTGAGAGCTCCTCCCAGGTACAACAATGAGCTGTGAGTTGAAGTCTGGGGCTAGAACACATCTGCACTCCTTACCAAAGAGGGACAAAGATGAAAAATGCCAGGGATTACCACTGCACAGATATCCTGTGGTTTTTAAACCTCCATGAGGATACACATTTAAACCTTGCCTCTGCTGGGCTTTCCAATGTACTTTCATGCTGCTGCTGCTGAAGAGTGTGTATCCCACAGCTGCATTTGCTGAACTCACAGGGTACCAGGGCTCTGATCCTTCATAAGGTAACAGCGTGCTGAGGCACATCTTTATCTACGGTGAGGCAAGCACCATCCAAATTGTGCTGGCTGAATAGAATTATTATCCAGCTATCTATGAACCCACAGATGGTCTCCAGGGCGTCGGAGCTCAGAGAATAAGCACTGCAAACAGAAAATAGAAACTCAGGCAATTGTAAAATGACACTGGAGAGGAAAATAAATTTAATGTTGTGGTCTCGGCTATAATTCCACTGTAAAAGAAATGGATTAAAAACTGCCTTAAAGAAAAACCTGACATGCTCCAAACCCTTGAGACATCCTGGGCTCAAAAGCCATTGAACATGTTAGTAAAAGTTTTCTATGAGGGTGATAGAGGGTTTTTAGAGTAGAAGCTGGGTAAGAGGCTAGCTGTCAGTGAAAAACCTGTTAGCATAGAGACAGCAAGTAGGCTATGCATCCTGGGTCTGAAAAGTCAAAGTTCTTTTGTCAGATTAATTAATGTTTTAAGGAAAGATATTTTCACATTAAAGAAAAGTCAAACCCTACTTTTAAAAATGCTGTTTGAAAAGAACTAAAAAAATTAAGATGATATAAATTATATCCTGCTAAAGGAGTATGTTTGGGTTTTTTGTTTCAGAGAGAGAGTTCAGGGAGGCTCTGTGGATCAATATAATCAATGTGAATAATTAGCCCATTTAGCATAGCAACCATAGGGTCCCTGAACACAAGCTGCTTGTAATTCAGCAGCTACGATGACTTGGCTTGTCTTGGAATGTGTTTAGACTCAGCGGTGTAGATTCTGCAGATTCATTTTGCACAGGAGGCACTGGCACTGTGCATATGCATGACATAAGGGAGCAAGGCTGAACCCTTTTATTCCCTAAAACAGAATTTGAAACTTAATGTATTTATTCTTTGCACAAGTATTTCACTGATCCAATAGACTTCCCACCCATGTTATTCAGTGTTTTCTTGGACATAAATGCTTGATAATGCAAACAGCACAAGATAAATGGGAGGTGGGGGGCCCTAGAAGGGGGATCATATGTTACTGCTTGAGAAGTCAGTAATGCTGGTGTGGCCATGGGATCCACCTGCTCCCCTTCACCTGCTCAAACAATAACCACCAGTGCTGGTTGTGGTGGATACACCTGGTGTACAGATAGCAGCACCGTTGTTAAGGGCTTGAATCCTGCTTGAGAGGTAAGGGCCATAAGTCTTCAACATCTAAGGGCTAGATGAGCATTCACCATTCCAAATCACAGCTGGTATGCAAATATTTCTCTTAGTTAATTATCTCACTCCACATACATAGCATAAAGCCAAGGGCCCACTGAGCACTCCAGCATGGCAGCAGGTGCACACCAGGATTTCCCCCCAAGCAGGCATGGCTCTCAAGGTTGCTTCTCAAGTCTGAGAGGGTCTTTGCTGCAATAGATTCTCAGTAAGTGATTGATTGCATGCTTAACGTTAAAATCGTAGCTAAATATATAAAGCATTGATTGTACACATACAATCCTTTAAACATAAACCATTGACCAAGCCTGGGGCTAGGTCTGAATCCAGCAGCACAAGACTTTCTTATGAGAATTTTTAGGCCACAAAGAAGTTCTTTCTGAACCTCATGACTCAACTGGAGGGTCTTCCTAGCAGTTTTGCCTGAAGCTGTTGACTATGCAGTAATCAAGTGTACCTTACCATTGAATTTTGTTAAACCATTGCCACATTTACTATCAAACTTTGTAAAATCATTGGTTTATATCAATAAACATCATGCTACTTCTCTAGTACAAATGAAGTGCATCACCCTACCCATGACAACTTTGTGGGCAACTAGAGCACAATGATAAATAATTTTGGTGGGATTTACAGTACTTTGCATGGCATGATGTAAATAAACATGTAAAAGGATTTTAAAGTAAAGAATTATAAAGTAATTGTGGGGAAGAACACATTAAAGTCCTTTAAATAGTAGTAAGACATAACTGAACAAGATTTAATAACGTGCTACTGCATTTGTGTCTGAATAGTCTCTGACACTGAGGCCTCATGTCCTTCCCAGTATAGGATTAATGCTTTATATCTAAATCACTTGAAGCCAAGAGTGATAGTACTATTTGTAAATCACCTGGTATTTGGATTAAAGCAAGCTTTGCCCTAACTCTGTGTCTCACATTTCTATTTGTGGACTGATTTATGTCTTCTTTAATGTCCTCTTTAATGAGTTGTTTGTTTTCCTTTCCTCATCATTCCTTTCCTCTCCAAAATCTCCCTCCCTGCTTTGAAGTACTATGTAATTCTTGTAAGAGCTCTGAACACGTAATGCTACAAAAATAGGAATTGCTATCGATACAGGTGATTGATTAATAAATACTTTTTAAATTTTCTTATTTGCTTTACCACATACCTGTCTAAGTGATCTGTTGTTTTGAAGACATGTTTGTATAGCCCAAATTAATATTCATAAATAAAATTCCTTGCTTATGTTCAAAACTATTGGTCCTTTTAATGTCAAATGGTTGTATACATTTTAAGTTTCACTTTTAGAATTTTTGTTATTGCACAAAATGTTGAGAACTTCAACCTTTTGCAACCATATTTATGTCTTTCATGCTGCAAAGGAAAGCCTAAGGATGGCTTAGGGGCATCTCAAGAAAATACTCCATCATTCTTATAACTTTTTAAAAATTAAAACCGTATTCTCTCAATGTTAAACCAGTGTATTGTGATTTAGGGAGGGAAGTAAGAATTCTTAAGCAATGGATCTGAACCTTTGGGGCCAGGCAAAGAGGCCTTTTCAGAAACTCTTCTTCCTCTGTTCTGTGTATCTGTAATAAGCTACTTAACATTCCTCTATGAGTTTAAAAGAGAAAGCTTTGTTCTCTCCTCTATCTATTTTCAAGTAAGTCTCACAGAGCTTTCAGGAATAGCATCTCTCTGCCTTGCGTCAAAGTCTCTGTGGGATGAAAGTGAAGGCTTTCTAAAGAACTAATGCTTATTGCTGAAGCATCTTATAAGCACGTCAGAACAAAAGGCAGCTTCTTCATTTCCTATTATTAGTTAGGACTATATGAAAATCTTTTCTGCTTTCTTAGTACCAGGAGTTTAGACTCACAATCATGCTCATTTGTGTCTACAGTGAACATCTCTCCATCCCACCACACTCAACAAACATACTACTCTCTTTCCCTCCTCAATTAAGAAATGCAACCAAAGAAACCTAAAATTTGAACTATAAAATGAACATGGGACCTCTTTTCTCCATCACTGTCTCCTAAGTGAAAAAAAAAATAAAATCAAAAGAATCATGCCCTATGACAAAATTTCTTTCGAGTAGGGCAGGCAGATCTGATGTTTCTGTTGTTCTCGTTTGCTTCTGTCACCTGTCTTCCTGGGGCTCCATCAGTCTCTTAAAAAGCAAACTGTTCTACCTGTCAGCTTTCATCAGAAAACACAGACACATCAGAAACTAAGCTTTAAAAAAAATGCTTGCCTGTGATTTGTTCATTTTCACACTAGACTTGAGATACACCTTATTACTTTCTATACATGCTGTTTTTCCATTCAGCTTGGGATTAAAAATACGGATTTGTTTTGGGTTTGAGTGTCACTACATACCCTGCGGTGCTGTAAATATGAAACTTGAGTAAGAGAAACTCAGGTTTCTGCACAAAAATAATGATAGCTGAGCCTCCAAAGTCCCAATTTCTGTGTTTAATATGAACCCCTGCCACCCTGTCTCCTGGAGGGAGGGAAGTAGTTTTAAAAATATCAGTTTACATACTTCTAAGTATAGAAATGTTTTCTTACTTTGCTATCATTATGTCAGCACTTCCACTGCCCACTTTTTATTTTCATATATATAACATTTGACTCCAGAAGTTATTCTGCCTGAACCTTTTAATTTAATGCTGATCCATACACTGTTGTGCTTCAAGCTGAAGTTATTACACAGAAGCCAAGAAAGAAGGAAAAGAAGCAGTACTTAATACTGCATGCTATCAATTGCTGTTCCTATGATTAAATGAAACAGAACCCCAAAATCCACAAAGGCAGCTCCTTCTCTGTAGCTGTAGGAGTGCTGGGTGGTGGCACACATGCTTAACTTTTGGAAAGCAGAACCTAAACGTGTCCCAGTGCAGGTAATTCTGTCTCTAATTACAGCATATGATTTGTACATCACAGATCATTTTAATCATTCTTTGTGCAAAGGAAGGTGTTTGTCATTCGCCTGCATTTACTGCAGCCTTTCCTAGAATTTTTAACTCCAGTAAATTGTACGTAATTTCCTCTGCACCCTCTCTCTGCACTCTCTGACCCCACTGCTCTGGACAGCCTTCTGTGCCTTCCTGCCTTCCCCCAGATGAAATCAGACGGAGGGGAAAGTTCAGTAAGTTGGGTCAACAATTTCTTTGTGTAAGGAGCTTGAATTTGGCTCTGCACTTCTTCCTGAGACCTGACAAGGAGCACATTAATCCAGGACACTGAGTATTTCTTTGGCATTTCATGAATGTGGGAGCAGAAGCCCTGCAGAGAGGGAAACACCATGGAGTGTTTCTGGTGCAGTGTAGCAAATCATCTGTGCTGCTTGGAGTCCATTTAATGGGGAAAAGAAAAGGGAAAGGGAAAGGGAAAGGGAAAGGGAAAGGGAAAGGGAAAGGGAAAGGGAAAGGGAAAGGGAAAGGGAAAGGGAAAGGGAAAGGGAAGGAAAAGGAAAGGAAAGGAAAGGAAAGGAAAGGAAAGGAAAGGAAAGGAAAGGAAAGGAAAGGAAAGGAAAGGAAAGGAAAGGAAAGGAAAAAAAGTTTTAAAAAGCAAATAATTCACACTTTTAACCTATATTATCATTGAGATACTAACTTACTCTCTACACATTTTTCACTCTGAATTCCAAGCCTGAGCTGCCATAGAAATACAATATTAAATAACAAATACAAATGGACCAATTAGTCCATGAAAGGGTGATCAAGAGAGATAATGAATGGGTGTCTCAGAGTTTTATGTGCCTCCTGTGTGGCTAAATGGACATGTTTCTAGCTACAGAGAATATAACTCAGGGCAGGGAGCAAGGTGGTCACAGCTCACATCCTCTCTCTGTGCCAAACAATATCTTGGGTGTTTCATGGCAAAGGTACATCGTGGGAAAGGTGAACAGAATGGTTTGCTGGGATGTGTTTTCCCAAGCCTACTGGTGAAAAGGGGAAAAAGCTGGATGTTTTGTAAAAAAAACCAAACCAAATGGTAGCGCTAATAGAGACAAATGGTACCTGTCCTTGAGATAATTAACAAAATAGCTATTTGGATTGAAAGAAAAGGCAGAGAAGAAATAAGTACTTTTTACTCAAATTGATCCTTCTATTGATTAGACTGATACCTCAGTAAGCTAAGGGGTCAGGAAAACAGGCTTTAAAACCTGGGGATTTGTCTTAAGGTAAAAGATGAGGGAGGCAAAGAGAATTTCTTGAAATGTTGAAAATTTCAGTAAAAGTGAAATATTTGCTTGTTCACCCAGACAAAGTACTGTGTGTATTTCTAAATTTAAATGTTAAAAAACCCCCAAGCAACCCTTTTATCTGGCTTAGTAATAACTCTTGTCAACTTTTTTACTCAAAATGCCCTTTTTATAAGACTGCAGTTACTGACTTCTGACATTTTAGTTACCAACAGCACCAAAAAAGGTGTTTATTTTTTTATTTTTCTTTATTTAAAAGGGATATTTAATTGCTTCCCTTCCCCTGAAAATAAGGCAGGTAACTTTCTTACATAATAGAAATTTCTAATAGAACATATTTCTAATATAATACAAAATAAGGCCATTATAACTTAATCTGGATTTATAATATATATCACTACATTTTTACACTGATGAAATAAAAACTAATCAGAAATTTACAAAGGAATTATCAATGCATTTAGAAAGAATTATCATAATTTAACAATATGAGTCTGGAAACATGAATTAATTCATAGTATCAACAATTGTAATCATGTTATATAATTTAGATTTAAAAAATCTGTACATTTGGAATTTGTTTAAAATTCTGAATGGATCCGGTGTTTATGTTAATGTAGTTGGTAAAAAAAACCAACCAGAAATAAAATCCAGCTGATACAGGCCTCAATACATAAATTAGAATTTTTAACTGTCTTGCTCTCATAATCTCAATATTGAATTTCTATAAATATGTGCAATATCATTTCAGCGACTGCATACACTTAAATGACAAATTTTGTCACAATATTTACAATAAGACTGAAAAGAAAACAATTCAGGAACTCAGTGAATGTGAGTTGTTTTATGTTCCTTTTCAATATCTAAACACAGTAATCCTCATTAAAATATTATTCAAGACCCACATATCCACTAGTATAGCATGCAGTATATAATGGTTAGCAAAGGAATTTTGACAAGGGAAGCATTTCTTGTACTTCCTGTGAAAATGGGAGATATTTTCATTCCACTAAAATTTTGACAGAAAAGATACAAAACCTTTGCAAATCCTTTGTATTAAATACTGTAGGAGTCATATTTGCAAGAAGTTGTCAAATATTTATTAAAGAATAGGTGGTTTTCTGTTCATGAAGGATACCTTAATATGACAGCCTGTCAGAGAGCTCGTGTAACAACCATTGCAGTAGAATTGTGTAGGTTTTGGTTAACACTGGTATTGTCTCAAAAAAAGGAGGAAAGAAGTATCTGGTCACATAGTTTAACATGGCAGGCTAATATCTGTACTAATTGAACTAAAAAAAAAAGGCATAAGAAGTGCTAATGAGCTGAAAATGTGTGTTTTAGTTATATTTTCACTTTAGACCCAATTAAGTTTGTGAACTTCAACTGGATGTTGGTGTTCCATTGAAGTTGTGGACCAATACTTTTTTACTATATAGGAACTCAGGGATCTGAGCTGGGTGCAATTTTTATATAATCTTATATATATACTAAAATTTCTTACAAATTTCTACTTTTCTGAATGTGTAGGAGAAAAAAGATTAATCGTAGCTGTTGTATATTTATTTTAAACTTCCATCCACCCTGTGCAGAAGATGGTGTTTCTTGGGTGTTTTTTTAGTCTTACTGCTATTTCTTTCATCTGCTTTGTTTAAACAGAAAACTTCAGTCTTACTCACATCTTTTTTTTTTTTTTCACCACTGTTTTAGGCAAATAAAGGTCATTATTTTCTTATCAAAAAACCCCAAAGCATTTTAGCTTTTTTAGCTCCTTCTGAGAAAATTTTGGCATATCCCTTTGTTTTAATGAATTGACTGATTGGTCCCAAGCTTCAGTTACTACTTCTGAGTTTAACAGTGCACTTTTATTGGAATGCAAAATGTTTTCTATGACATTTCATTTTCCTGTGCTGGTACCAATTATTTGTATTGCACCTATTGGCTGCTAAGAGAATACTCAGTGTGATTCTGGCTGAGATACATTGACAAAGATCAGACAGGCGTTTAGGGAAAATAACAGAAAACTTTAGTTACTACCAGTTTTTCCTTGGGGATGCCATTAAAATGATTGATGACAAAGCACAGCCAGTCCTCAGCGAAGGTTTTGGGTGAATTCTACGAGAGGTTTGTGCTGTATTCAACACACATGCACCAGAGCTACCTTCTAAAGGGCCCTGTGGACTGTACGTGGCCATACTCACTGCACTACAATGAGCTTCCATCTTCCACAGTGTGCAGTGGAATCTGCTCCCAGCACAGGGCAGCTTGCTGGGATTTCTTGTCCTCTCCTGTTCTGCAAAAGTGTGGAGGGGCACAGGCAAGAAAACAGAAGGGATGGAGCGTGCGGAGATTCCTGAAGTTTGTTTTAGAGGTAGGCAGGCTGGCTACCTGTTTAGTCTGTGCACTCTTGTGTAAGGTGGGGGAAGATACCATTTATGAAGAAAGCATAATTAGTATTAACTGCATTATAAAATAATTATAAAATAAAGAAGTAAAAGGGAATCATTATATATTTTGGAATCAGTATGACAGAAGTGGCATTCGTATGCATATGTGCATAATCAAAGAGCTGATTATGTATTTTTATTATACTAGTAGTTGTTATATAAACAGCACTCAGTCATCATGCAGCTAATTCAAAGATACACACAGAAACAAAATCTCGTGGTCAGTACATTGAGGTGAAACACCCTAACAACCACAAAAATTCTGGAGGCTGGATCATGAATTATGAAACTGACAATGAATAAAAATATTTCCAGTATAAAAAAAAAAGTCAAAAACTTGCAATTTCTTTTGTTTATGTATTTATGTGTTTATGTGTTTATCTTTAATTAAAAATTCATTTGTTTTTCAGGCTGACTATTCTCAATATTGAGTACTTGAGAATATAATGGAATCTTTCTACACACAGCAATTATTTCATTCTTTTTTATTTTGAAGTTCCGATAAAAGATGAAAGTAACAACTTATAAAATGCTTGAGTTTTTCAACAGTAAGTGAGATTGATTGCATAGAGTTTTTTAAAAAGATGTACTTTGAAGGTGATAGTGTCTTTCAAAATAACAGTTTGTAACTGAAATCTGTGGGGAATCTAGTTGAGAAATCTATGTCTTTTATTATTAATTGTATGAGTTGAAGATTATAATGAAAATTTGAAGTAAAAAGGGAAGTAGGGGTTCTTTTCTATGGATTTCAAATAAATTGTTCTGATTTTGCACTGTGAGTGCAATGAATATAATATCTTTATTACTTAATAGAGTATGAGGAGGAAGACAGGATTCCAGATAGATCTTAGAAAAGAAAATAATTCCTATTATGTATTTCATATAATGCCAGTGAAACTTACACATGGTTTATGACAGTAAACTATTGACTCAGATTCATTTAAGGATTTGTAGCATAGTATTTATTTTCTGAATTTAGTCTCTTCAGTCTTGGGTTCTTCATGTTTCATAAATAGTTATAAGGAGACAAAGTATTGTTCCATCATTTATTGTGCCTTTGTCATAATTTCCTTTGATTGAAATGCTTTAAAAGACCAGCAAGTACAGCATAGGACAGAGGAACTTGTTAAAAGCAAATGAAAGATTATGATGTTGGTTCATGATTTCTAGGGGAATCATTATTTAGAGATTGGAAGACACATCATCTCTGAGTATCGGTAGTAGCAGGATGCTCAGAAGTCCTTATTTAGTTGGTTTAACATGAAGTTCAATTTCAGAAGAAAGCCTTTGTAAGAACCACCATCTTTACTTCCCTGTGTATTGTTCTACGCATCTGCACTCCATATTAAGACACTTGACACCAAAAATTTCCCAATGTTTTGATTTCTGTCAAGATTCCTCCAGGGCATGTAAATGTAAGCTTCTGGGCACATTTGTCAGCTTTGAGCTGAAGCCTAAACCCTGTTAGGAATCAGTGTAAAAATTTTTGTGTCCATTTCGTGTTTACGTTCCAGTTGTGTAGGCACACATAGTACATGTTTACTGCAGTGGAAAATGAAAAAGTGCAAGGAAAGGAAGTGATTTTTTTTCTTCCTGTCTTTTGATGAAGAAGCATCCTTCCCCATCCTATACTATACCAGTTAGTATTCTGGTCAAAGATGGGAAAGACCTGATTCTGCTTCCATTATGAGTCTAAAGAAATGACACAGAGATTTCACCAGAAAACAATATTTTAATACAGGGAAATATTTCAATTTTTCTTTTCAGGACATATTCTGTATAAAAATGGTTAAACATTCCTTGGGCCAAACCAGGAGACAGACATAGCAAACAAACAAGCAAATGAAGTTATGGCTTAGCATTTCTAGCTTTGACTCTAATTAATACATGATATAAGCTACATAAGAAGAGTCTTGGTTTTCCTTTATCCCTAAGCTATACAGAGCAGTAAGCCTGGCTGCTAGGCAGTTGAATAAAGTAATTTCTGGTTGAATTCTTGGAGAAAGAGATTGGATGCATAGCTCCAGGAAGAGAGCTTATGTATTTCTGTCTTTTTCCTTCTACAGCCTGTGACAGGCAGAAGTTTATCTTTGGCAATCCATCTTGTTTACTATGGGGTCCTCCCTGGATCTTGAGCTTTCTCTTTTTTGATGAAGATTCCCCATACACGGGAAGATTTCAAAATCCTAGCAGATCCTGTCTTCACCTTAACATTGCCATGAAGTGCTCTTTTGGGTGGGCATATTAATTGCTGCTTGTTTTTCCATGCTCTTTCTTTCTTGCCCTGCCCTGACACATCACACTCCTGATACCTTGCCAATACACTCACTTGGTAACAGAGGAGCAACGTTGGTCATATGATCTAAGAGTTCAGCAGTGCATGTCCCAGGTCAGTGATGAATTTATATCCAGTCTTGTTAGACACTTTCTTAGCCTGGATATTAAAGAGGGTATTTAGATGTGACAAAAATGGAATCAGTGCTTCTCTGTTGATCAGTTGTCTATAGGATTTTCCATTATGTAATAGATTTATATCTGAACTATTTGGAGAACAAGTACAGAAGTACTTGTCTCACGTTTAGGCAAGTACTTTGTGCGGGCATACACAAGATTTGGAAGGCTATTAATTCCCAATTTTCTTCAAATGCAGCTCTAATTGGTTGCCACATCTCTGCTATTAAAAATAGCATGCCAGAGTCTCACCTGGTGAAAACCAGTGATTCAGCTCTAATATAGATAGAAACTCAGCAAACTGGATGAATGAGTGATTGATAAAAGTCAGATTTACACTGACTGCAACCAGATTATGATTTTTTTTCTGGGAGATAATTTGTAAAAAAGATGCAAGATGACAAGGAGGATGTGCAGTGTTTTTTGAGTAATCATTTGTCAGAATTGACCTTTCCTTGGAAATACCTACAATTATTAGTTGATTCAGGAAAGAAGCACCTGAGGGAAGAAAGATTGTGCCTGTCAGTGAGTATGGTTTTGCTGTAGCAAAAACTTCAGACCTGTGAAGGTCCTTCTGACTGTCACATTGTAGTTGGAAATGCACACAGGACTAAGAACTCCAAGCAACTTTTCTTGAGTCAGTGCTGTAGTGACATAAGTGGAAGATTTCTTTCCTGCATGCTCCAAATAAGAAACTCAGGAGTGAAATGTCTTGGACGCGGTACTGGAAGGGATATGAAGCATTCACAGATGATACAAAACTTGGAGGAGCTGCTGACTCCCTCAGAGGCAGGGAGGCCCTGCAGAGAGACCTCAACAAATTAGAGGGCTGGATAATCTCCAACCATATCAAGTTTAACAAGGGAAAGTGCTGGATTCTGCACCTGGAATGGGGCAACCAGAGGGTACATACAGACTGGAGAATGAGATGCTGGGAAGAAGTGGCAGTGAAAGGAACCTGGGTTTCCAGGCTGATGGCAATTTGAACATAAGTTAGCAGTGCCCTCGCAGCCAGGAGAGTCACTTGTGTCCTGGGGGGCATCAGGCACAGCAATGCCAGCCAGGCAAGGGAGGGGATTGTCCCGCTCTGTTCTGTACTGGGGCAGCCTCACCTCCAGTGCTGGGGGCAGTTTTAGGAGCCATAATATAAGAAAAATATTAAGATATTAGAGAGTGTCCAAAGAAGGGGAAGCTATATGAGGAGTTGCTGAGATCACTTGGTTTCTCTTCTCTGTGGTGATCAGTGACAAGGCCCAAGGGAATGGCCTGATGTTGTGTCAGGGGAGGTTTAGGCTGAATATTAGGAAAAGGTTCTTTGTGACAGTGGTCACAGGGGTTTTCAGGATGAGGGAAGAGACGCAGATCTGACTCTATATTTCAGAAGGCTTGATTTATTATATATATTACATTATAACTATACTATAGAATAGAAGGAAAAGTTTCATCTCAGAAGGCTAGCTAATGTAAGAATAGAAAAGAATGAAAAACAAAAGTCTGTAGCTCAGACAGAGAGTCTAAGGTAACTGGTCTGTGGTTGGTCATTAATTGTAAACATCCAAAATGAGCCAATCACAGACGCGCTCGTTGCATTCCACAGCAGCAGAAGACCATTGTTTACATTTTGTTGCTGAAACCTCTCAGCTTCTCAGCAGGAGAAAATCTTAAAAAAAGGATTTTCATAAAAAGATGTCTGGGACAGTTCTTCACCCAGAGGGTGGTTGGGCACTGGAACAGGCTCCCCAGGGAAGAGGTCACAGCACCAAGTCTGAGGTAGATCAAAAAGCATTTGGAGAATACATGGTGTGACTCTTGGGGATGGTCCTGCGCTGGTTATGAATTTGACTTGATGATCCTTGTGGGTCCTTTACAACTCAGCATATTTTGTTATTCTGAGAAAAAGTGAAACAAACCAGTCAAAACCGCCATTGTTTCCTTTACTCAGGAAGGAAGCCTTTATGGAGAAATCCCTATGGGAGGGCATCTGAGTCCATTTGGCCATGAACTAAAGCCCCATGCCATTGTGTGCACAGCACCATGGGTTAGGTTATTGTAATTGATCTGGGGAACTGATCCACTGGTGCTGAAGTAAACCTCACTCTCCAATCCCAGAATTCTTCAATTCTGCAACGTGGAAGCCCTCTTCCTTAATTCCTTGTTTGCACAAGGAGAGGAAGGCTCTAGCTCCCTCTTTCCTGCATCAATGAGTATAGCTTTACCAGATTTGTGTGTGTGTGTGTGTGGTAAACCAGGTTTTGCACTATAGCACAGGATCTGAATTTTGAAAATCTGTAGTCTGTGACTTTGACCATATGATTTTGGTTCACAGCTTTCTCTGTCAGAAATAATTGGCTAGAAAGAGGATGAATTTGAAATGGTGGTAATGATATTTCAGCAACACAAAGTGAGAGCAAATTTATTAATATGTATAAATAACTGAAAGGGAGTTTACATTAAATAAGATTCTCTTCAAATGCAAAGTTATCTAAATTCAATTATCAAGGATGTAGAAATAATTAGAAAAGGATCAAGAATGTAAATTATAAAGCTAAGTGAGCACTGGCAAAACAGACAAAAAGAGGAGGAATGTTTTGACTAGCAAAAAAATATATAAAGTCAGAAAAGGAAAAAAAAAAGTTGAAATGAAAACATCTAAGGAGCAAAAGTCTACGTGCACATTTAAACCTTTATGCTTTATATACAATTGTTCTGCATTGATTCATTATTATGAATCTTATTAAAAACTTTGATATGCAGAAAGTATTGCAAGGTATTATCTCAACATGAGATAATTCTGGAGGTAAATAAATCACTTGGATTTTAGTGATTGCCTAGAGACTACTTTTTATGACCTGATTTCTTACAGTGCCAATGAGCAAGGGAAAGTGCCAATCAGGTACATATATATATACATGAATATGTATGTCTAAATAGCAAATTCATTCAAAGTCAGAAGAGTGTGATTGGCTATGACTAGCAAAAAAAACCCCGAAAAACCCAAAGGAGACAGAGAGAACAGGAATTAAAAGGGGAAATTCTTTTAAAAAGTTTATCTATGCAGCTACAGAGAAAAAGAGGACAGCTTTTGTTATATGCCTACACTTGTTTCAGGGACCAATAATGACAGCAATTAGAAACAAAGAAAACTCCATAGTTTTTAAACCTAAAATTATATAAGGCAACAACTTTCATAAATGGAAAGATTCATAAGAAAAAAAAAACCAAAACCAACCAAAGATGTTAGAATAAAATCCATAGATGCTATTTCTGATATTAATATGAATCAAGTTTTATAGTGTATTAGATACAAAATTAATCTTAAGTTTGATGTGAGCAGTTTAATAGGTGAAGATGCTAAAATTGTTAGCAATGATGTAGAAAATGCAGAAGTGAAGAATGAATATTCCTTTCTTTACTTGGAAGAATAGGGATAATACATTCATATGAAATGCTTTCTGGCCCATTATTAACTGGAAAGAATAAAATGAACTACAGGTCATGCTTTTACAATCTCCATGAACCCAGCAGAACACAGTCCAGGTACACCTGTGGCCTACTGGTGAAAATTAATAATGTAAATTGAAAACTGGCTATAGTATAGGGTGCAGAAGTTTTAGAACTGTGCTACTTCTCAAAGAAGGAAAGTGAAAAACTGGACCACTTATTCTAACTGGGAACATACAAAAAGGGATAAAAGATTTGGTTTTTAAATGTGAGAATGAAAGAATGTTTATACAGTAATCAAGAAGGGACACGATTTTATGGAGATTGTGATCTATCAACCACATTTGAGACTGAGTTTTACAGATATGTGTGTTTTATTGATAAAATACTGAGGTTTCTGTTGCACAGAAAAAGCTGCTGGAGGAAGCAATGAAACACATAGCACAAAGAAGGCTGAAAGATGAGTAAAAATATAGATGAAATTAGAAAAAATATTTTTGGTGGGGATAACAGTTCACCCCTTGAACAAGATCGATGGATTATTTATTTTGGTGCGCAGCAGAACCAGATGGTTTTATGTCTTCTCTGAAAAGATACCTCACCCAAGCAAGACTCAGACTGAATGGCAATTTAGCTAGATGGATTGAATGGCCTCCAGCTCTAAGAAGTCAGAACACCAGTCTATTCTACTTGCCAACTGTTGAATGTGCCAATAACTTACTTATTTTTTCATTTACCAGCATTTCTCTTGTGGCAAGAATGAACCTCTAACTTCAAAATAGTGAATCTCAACCCCAAAAGTTTTGTAAAAATTTTAAACAGTAGAAACAGTTCTGGAAAAGATATTAGGAAGAGAATTCAAAGTAGCAATGGAATAAAAACAAAGAAAATGCCCTAAAAAGTCAGTACAAGATCAGTGATTTGAAGTACAAAAAAAACCTGAACAAAACAGGAATGTGCTAGTAGAATAAAATCATGGATTGTGATAGGCCTGAAGCCCACTTTATTGCTAAGAGCATCCCTGCAAAAAACTAATGTGCTGTGTAATGGTCATAACTGTATTAACAGCTACAAGGAGAGCTAAAAATATCTCTTATCTTGGAATTGCTTTGCAACATGGGAGATGTCACCTTGAGGGTAGAAAGAAAACATCTATTTATTCCAGAAGAGCAGGAAACAAGTCTTTGCTGCAGCTATGCCAAGTGGGCATTTCCCAATTAAGCATGGTACAGTTAAGGTAGAAGGATTTTGAATAGTTTTGCTGCCAAGAACTTCTAATGGTCTTGTTCACTTCTATTTTTAATGGTTTGCCAAACTGAATATCAGCTCTCAAGTGGTTGGTGTGTGTAACTAATGATGATTATAGGGTCAGGTTCAAGAGCAGCAGCGGGAAACCAGTACATTAGTATACAAAGCAATCTCTTCCTGCCCTGCATGAAGTGCCAATGGACCTCAAAAGGATTTTTCTCCCTTGAAATGCATGTTGTCATGTCTCAAAGAATCACTGCTGGCTACCAGTTGTGCAGTGCTGGGATTCAATCGGAGATAATTGAGAGGGAACTGCCATTGCTAGTGAAAATGGCACTGGAAATGGTTAAAAAGAAATACCAGAGAATCCCTGTGCAAGTTTCCTCACCACTGGAGCATAGAACTTTCTAAGTACTACAGAAAATAGAAAAAAGAAAAAAGTATCCCTCATATATTGGCCAATTCACTTTGATCTCTATTAGCCAATTTATAATTTTTTTACAGTCACAGTATTTTGTGTTTGTCTCTTTTCTGGTATTTTACCATAACAGGACTTTCTCCTCATTGAAGTGACAGGCAATGAGTCAGACAATGCCATTGATGTTAAAATACTTTTGCAGTACATATATGTTTGGCTAGCTGTGCTTGAATTAAGTTTTAATAAAAAGTAAATTTAGAAATAGTTTCCTTTTGGATATTATCACCAGTTGGAGTGAGATAATTAAATTAAATTACCATGGACTCCCTTAAGGAAACTGCACTTTCCTTTCAATCTGTCTCTTAGATATCGTGACTTTATAACAAAGCAATTATTACAGCATCAAAAAATGGATTTATTTCTAGATAGCATTTTAAATAAAATATTTCAAGTCACATTTAAATTAATAGCAAGAATATATATCTGAAGAATTTGAATTTGAGAAAGAATATTTCTGCTGGGGCTGTATCTGCTTTACTTAGAGAAATCTTTATGTAAGAAGAAATTTGCTCAAGGTGACATTTTCTTGCTCAGATACATAGGGACTTTACTCATTTTCTGAAAGCCTATATTACTTACAGCAGTGGTCTAATAGGCTAATGACCTTACCATAATCTTCCTTATTGAAAACTGACATTTATATTTGTATGGTTAAATAAAACATGTAATGAGGGAAAACTCAAAATAGGACTGATTATAATTCAAAGAAACATGTAATATATTTTATCATCTTTACTGACAATGAGAACCCATGTGTAATGATGATGTCAACTATAATCTGAGTTAATTTGATCTCCTTTTATATTAGGCTTGATCATTCAGAACTATTGTAACAAAATGAAATAACAGTGCCATATATTTCAGAGTGGTAGATCAGAAATGTAGCTGCACTTGGTTATGTTATCAAACCATCAAGTTGACTGTTATAATGATTAGGGAATTCCTCCGTAGTATATAAGTGCCTGAAATAGAATTCAGGCAATAATAATATAAAACTGAAATGCAATTGCACCCGTAGGCAGCAATGTAAACATCTGGTCCTTTCAGTTAACTTGACTTTTTAACATCTTTTATTTTGTAATGTTAAAATGGGTTTTTTAAAAAAGTATTGATAGGTTTCCAAGCAAGGCTTATTAAAAATACTGGATAAGGTCCTTGAAGCACGTTCCATTCAGCTGTTTGTTTTTAAATTAGTGGGTGCTGTGCAAACAGCCGGTGAGAGGGTACGTGGCATAGGGAATTAGGTAAGCAGAGGGTACTGAACCTGAGAAACTGATCCATCTCTAAAAAGAGATAGTGGATAACAAGAAAAAACATGTTTTGGCTTTGTTGCATATGTTGAATCATGCTCAACACATTTTGAAAGGTTCTGACAAATTTTCAGGAAATCTTTGCTTTCTCTTGGAATTTTAATGTTCAGGGTGCTGTACCATGTAAGTATAATTTTGCTATTATTAGTAACAGGTCTCAGTCTTTCTAATGACTTTGCAAGCCTTTACAGATGAGTTTGCCAGACTTTGTCAAAATTTTCTTTGCTTTGCTCGGAGTTTTGGGGCTTGGTTGGTTTAACTGGAACAGCAATTTTTCTAATGGCCTGTGGTCTAGGTTTGGTTTATTTTACTTCGGTTTATTTTTTTTTTAATTATTTTGATAGCAGTCATGACTTATGTTCTGGAGACTGAATTATTTAGGGATGCAACCCAATGATTGAGTGTAGGGTAACAGGAGAATGGGATAGCTGGAGAAGTTGTGAAAGTGAGGTGCCTTGCAGGGTGTAGTGTGCAGGAAGGAGATTGTAAGAGAGTAAGGTAGACACCAGCACAGAATATTCTGAGTTGGAAGGAGCCCACAAAGAACCATCAAGCTCAGCTCTTCAGTGAATGGCTCATCGAATCCTCAACCTTGGCATTATCAGAACCATGCTCTAAATAACTGAGCTCGTTTCCGAGTTTATAATGCCAGGATTCTGTAAACATATCACCAGGAGATAATCAAAGAATTGTGGGTCTGGAAAATGAGGAAAATTAGTTTTAGGGTAACAAAGATAAACAAAAAGTGTCCAAGTGTGTGGAGTCTCCTTCACTGGAAATATTAAAGAGCCATCTCATCCCAAGCCTGTGCCACACGCTCTGGGATGACCGGAGGGAGCTTGGAGCAGATGATACATGGTGGTGCCTTCCTTGCACTCATATAGTGTTCATAACATCTAATATCAAGAACTATGGGAGTATAAATGAGTGATAAGTGGTGTAGAAAAGCTGGAAGAATCCTACCTGTCTGGAGGTGTTTTTGTGAAAAGATTCTATTGATAAACCAGATCCTCAATAAGGGGTACCACAGACTTTATCCACCGAAGGCACTTATTAAAAAAAATTGTTAACAGATCTTGTTGTATGTAACTTAATGATCACATATTTCTCTCCTCTTCTTATGCTTGCCTGAAATCAGTCAGTGGTCTAAGAAGTTATTGGAGTGTAACACAAAGACACACACACACACACACACATATATATGTATATAAATGTGTGCAAGTAACATCTTCAAACAAGCCTTGTTTCTCTAAGAAACTCTTCTTCAGGAGCAAAATTAGTCAACTTGCCATAAGAGACACTAGCATAAAAGTTTTAATAAGTCTCCTGTATTTGGTTTACCAATAACAAGATTTTTTTGTGCAACCAAATTGGCATACATTTAGGGATGAATGGAGCTTGAATAATAGTTGCACCCCAAGAGCATCAAGTGTTGAGAGCAATTTATATTTTCATGCAGTGATATTCTGTCTCTCCTTTGCAATGGAGCTCATTAAGCCAGTAAGTGATGAAGGACTCATCAGATTAGTCATGCAGGAGCACCGAATGAGTTCATGCATGTAACCTCATCAAGAAGGTAGCACAGAGAAAACAACATGATTTTCTGTGTTTGGCCACCCTTTCCTAAATCTCTCCTTTTATTGATAAATTGTTTACAACTCCTGTATTTTTACTAAGATTTTCTCTCAAGGTTTCATATCTTGGCCATTACCCTTCCTACTTTATTTTTATTGGTATATATCATGGTTTCTAGTATATATATCCAGATTCTTTACTTACAAGTGACAGGTCTTCTATTTGTATTGCTTCCCTCAGGGGAGGAATAACTTGATTCTCTTATTGCTGTTTCTGTAACTGTAATATTTTCCTTTTTCCACAAATTTGCTCAAACTCAGAAGCCTCCTACTAAGTTCAAGCATGTTCTGATGCATGTCCAGAGCTTAGTTATTCCTGTGTATATTGGAGTAATATGCAATTTTAAAATGCAATTTCTGTTTCAAAATTAAAATTTTCATTCACGAAAAGATCTCATGGTTGCATGGACAACCTTTGTGGATGGACTGAACTAACTGTGGCTGTGCCTAAAGCTGAAAAGAGACTGTAAAAGAGACATATATGTTGTTTAAGTCTGTTTCCAGTGCCCTTACTTTATGTGCTTTGAAGATCAGGGAAAAATATGAGCACCAGGAATCTCCTAAGTTCTGGTGACTGAAATGTCTTAAATCCTCATAGATTTAATAATTTCCAAAAGGAGACTGAACTCTGCCTGCTCTATTCAGGCTTTTCTAAGTGTGAAGTGATAAAACCCTCTCATTATCTCAAAGAGCAAGGCATGCAAACAAATTCACGCCTCCTCATGTGGAGGGGGAGCAGAGAGCCACAGCTGCTTGCACAAAACACAGCACACAGAGAGAAAGGGTGAGGTGCCACCTCAGGGGCTGTTAAAGGCCAGAAACTGCCAATGAAGCCTTCTGTACACTTAGTCAAATAGACACCTCTATTTCACCCTCCCAAGGCAATGTAAAGGACAAGCTCTTCTCAAGAGCTAGAAGAGGAGGGGTATTCCTAAAGACCTTTTATCATTTTCTTTCTCCTGAATTCAGGAGATATCTTTTCTGTGGTGAAGCTGTGGAAGGAAAGCATGATGACTTTTGCTAACTATGTATCTACATTCCTGATAATTGCACAGGCTTGTAAAAACTCCTGTAATAAATTCATTATGACAGTAGATGACTGCCACTGACAGCTCTACAATAAGTTCTTTTTAACTGGACTATAATCAGTTAACTCTTGAAAAAATGCTATTAGCTGTAGTTAATTTTTAAAAGCTGCTTATATGCAAAGGTATATTTATTGCATAAATTGGTCTGTCCATCAGTAACTTGTCATTTATGCATAGCTGTATGGTGTATTATATATCTATATAAATTGAACAAAAGTGGTGTGTAATTTTAAATAGACCCTTTCAGTCTTTTAAAGACTGCCCATAATTACCTTAAAGCTTTTTTGTTGGTGTGTTCTGCTTTGTGACTGCTTTTAGTTGAGTCTCTGAGATAATATTCTGTTTCCAGTCTCATCATTACCATATACTTTGTGTAATAAACTGAAACAATTTATCAGTCCATAAACTAAAACTATTAAAAATTAATTAATTTGTTCAGTGTCTTAGTATTTTCTCAACAATATTTGCATTTATTTTGCACAGCTTTTAAATCACACAAGAGCCCATGCTTAAATTTGCAATGCATATGAAAGCAATGCATGAGTGTCACATTTCTTCAATCTCTGTTGTGAAGTTTAATCAGACTAGGAAGCCGTTTTGTATCAGGGTCCTGAACCTTCTCCTTCCAAACAAATGGTACTTTTTGGAAGCACCATTTGATTTCAGTGCCCTGAATCCAGTTTCCCCTGATACTCAAGCTGATAATCTCCATTCAGTCTGTGGCTGTGCAATCTTATATGCATAATCTGTAAAGTTTAAAACTCCTGCCTACATTGTGTTAGAATCAACAGTCCCTGAGTTAGAGGAGAGGCCCATGACCCAGGTACACCCAATGGCTTTTTCTAGAAAATGGCAATCAAAAGCCAAGGGCTCAGGCCATGGCTTACCCACTGCACTTATGCTTCAGACAAAAGCAGTAAGGAAAAAACTGAATTACTATTTCGGTTTATGATGACAGAAAATTTCACTCTGTTTCAATAAAGTGCTAAGTTAGGCAGACATTTAAATAATCACTTGATCTAATTCCCTTTCAGTAAACTTATATAAGTGTGTTCTTGACATCGAAATGAATGAAGTCATTCACAAGCTCTAATGTTTTCAGAATTCTGTTCTTTTTCAGTAATCCCTTCTATATAGAAATAAAGAAATATAAGTGAGTTTAGTGTATACTTACAATTGCACAGCTAAGCTTGGCCTCAAATGATTTGTTTGTGATCCATACATGAGACATGAAATTAATTAGATTTCTGTGATTGCTAATCTAGATTAACCATAAAAAATTCTAATGATGAATTTACATATAGGAAAACTCATAATTTAGTGGAATTCGTGTGAAAATTCTCTTTTTTGTATTGAAAAGTAATATTGCAAGAAGAAAGGGTCCTGTAGAGACTGAAATCACAGCTTAAAGTATGTCTATAATTTAGTATCTTCTGAAGCACAGAAATGCTTTCTTAATTTACTATGGAGGCATCTTTAATATTTACTACTTTGTCTTTGTTTGTGAATCCAGCTATGATTTTTGGTACATGAAACCATTTTGTCTGTTGTTGACTGACTTACACATTATTGGTTTTTCAAATGCAGCTCTTTTGGGTTTCCAGGTGCCCTCATATCTATGGTGCCCTCACATCTCTTCTATTGTTACATGTCCTTTTCATTCCATTACTCATGGTGGCATTATTGCCCTCCAGTATTCCTTGCTCTTAGTGTGCTGTTGAATTTGGCCAATACTTTTCCCCTGTTTCTGCCTGTCTTCTGCAGAAATCTAAAAAACCTAATTCTCCTGAGCCTGGAGTTCTCAACTGCTTTGTATAGTTCTAATTGTCTAATTACGCTCTCAGTGCACAATGGAAAAGGATTTTAATATTTTCCTTTCTCCACTTGGTTTCTATCTCCTTTTCACCTATTTTTTTTCCTTTTTTTTCTTTCCCAGTCAAGTAAACCAACTCAGTTTCCAACTCTAGAATGTCCCATTAATACCCTTTCTTGTTTGCTTTCCATAACTAAGTAGAAGAATTTTTTATGATACATATTTTATTTAGATTGGTTTTTTCTGTTATTAACTGATTTGCCACAGTTGTCCTTATAAATTTCTACAGTCTTTAATGCTTTTTATACACTAATCATTATTTTCTTTCCCTGGGATTTTAAGTGTTCAATAAAACTATCTTTTTCTCTGAACACTCTTTGCTTTGTGGTATTTATGCCCACACTCTGCCTTTTACCTGATGTATTTTTACCAAGTAGAACTATTATGCATGCATCATTTTTCTTTACCAAATGTATCTTCTAGCTATCAGGTAGTCTTAAGGAGGTTTCATTTAAATTTTATTTTTATTTTGATTACAAGCACAGCAATATTGCCTCCTTTGGCAGATTATCTTTTACCTCTGTGTCTTCAAACATATCCTCTGTGCCATATCAAAAGAACAACTGTGTTGTTCATACGCAGAGTGGAATGTGAACACTGGTGTTACATGTGTGTATCTGCCTGTTCTTCCTATCAATTACCACACTTAATGCACTCCAGGTCTCCCCTAGGAAGTAAAACTCACCCTTTTCTTACCAGCATTTTGTCTTTCATATACTTTTATTTACTCAGTCAGTTTATAGTCCTTTCTTTTTAGATAACTTATAATAGGTTTCTGTAATTGCAATAGTTTGCAATTTGAAGCATCTACAATCTTGGTCCATAAAAAAAATTAAACTAATGTAGGTTTCATCTGATCCCAATTACCAATAGTGGTAAGTAGAACTAATAAAAATACATACAGTTAGCAAAATATAGGGTTTCTACTG
The DNA here is from genome assembly GCF_028769735.1 of Zonotrichia leucophrys gambelii. Taxonomy (NCBI): domain Eukaryota; kingdom Metazoa; phylum Chordata; class Aves; order Passeriformes; family Passerellidae; genus Zonotrichia; species Zonotrichia leucophrys. The sequence continues at coordinate 16,290,418 of NC_088173.1, read as the reverse complement.
TTTGTATTGCACATTTATGCCAGATGATATTTAGTGATATAAGAGTGAGGCAACCTTAGTTTTCTTCACAATTAACTGATACTTGACAACTCCCATATTGCAAAACACCTTGATGCCAAGGAGAGAGGTACTGACCTACTCTCCTCTGATTTTTGGGAAATGCTATTCTAATGTCTGCAACATCTTCAAGGTGAACCTCAGCAGGGATGCTGGATTAGATGATCTGTAGAGGTCACTTCCAACCCCAGACATTCTATGATTTTATATAAATCTCTGAAAACATAATTTATTTTGTGTTTGATATGAAGTCCCATCTAAAAGAAAAGAGAAGAGCTATTCAAAGAAGCAGGAGTTCTGTGTTCAAAAGGCCATGGTATTTCAAAGAGTATTAAAGACATATGTAGATATTAAGTATCATTCTTTGGTATTATGTAGCTGAAGATCACTATAAGAGCCTCTCATGTGAGCACTGTTATTAATTCCAATACATGTTCAGTATTGCTGCTTCATATTTCTGCTGAACTTATTTTATTCTGTCGCTAGGAGATGTATTCCATTGAGTTTTTTGTGTTAACTTGCCTGCAGAAAATGTGCTGCTATGAGATATACTGATTTCTAGATTTTACGGTTTTCTGCAGTATTATTTCAAAATAACTTTTGTTGAAAATTCAGAATGCTGAGTTTCAACAGTTTTTTTTTACAGATGCAGTTTCACAAAACATGAAATAAATGCAATAAAAATATTTAATAAAGGCATATAATTTCATATTTTCTGAAAAACAATATAAGAAAAATATTAATGTAAGAAATGAGAAATCACCAGGCCCCTTTTTCTCAAAATGCAGGAGATACAGTGGGTTTTTTCCTTCTCTGTGTAAGAATGTGCCTTAGGCAATGGCTAATTGTTTATTTTCTCTCTTCAGCACTATTTCTTAGACAAACCAGTAGTGGCAATCATTACTTGCTGCTTCCCAAATGAAGCATAAATCTCTGTCACTTTAGAGACACAGATTCAGTGTGTTCACTCTGGAACTGTATTGTTTCTATTTCACCCCTAGCAAAGCATATGTACTTTCATTGCTGATGCTTTCTTTGGTGTGCATCACTGTTTGCACATCACTTTTTTATGTCTCTAATATATTCCTAGCAGTAGTATTTTCCTACCCTTCCCCTAATCTCACATTTTTCTCCCTTTTTTAAAAAGCAGTAGTATTTTCCTACCCTTCCCCTAATCCCACATTTTTCTCTCTTTTTTTAAAAAAGGGATAATCTTAATCTGTAAAGTTTACAGATCCTGGTCCTAACACCCTGTGTAAAATAAAATTTCTCTTGAGGGTGTCAGTTTTGTGCCATGTTTTGACACTTCACTGTCTAATTTAAAGCTAGTTGAAGATTTTAATTCCTTTTCTATGAAGCCTTCCATGTTATTTATTTTTTTTTCCTTTTGGACTTTTTGCTAGTCTTTGAACAGTAGGATCATTGGTTCTATTACTCTTTAGATTTCATGTGCCCCTAGTTGCAGTAAACTAAAATCAACTAAACAACTTTTAAGATGTTAACTACTATTTCAAAGATGTTCCTTTTGGTGTTAGTTGAGCTGATAATGTTAGGACTCACCTTACTGGCTGAAATGTTCCCTGATGTAGCAGACCATGCACAGCGCAGATGGTGGGATGAGGGGAACAGAGAGTAATCTCAGGAGACACTAGAGATGTCCATAAAGTGCATTGCACTGCTGTGAAGAAATCCCAGAGCTCTGAATTAGATGGTTTTGGATCTGGAAACATAATGTCATGTATAAGGTAATTGAGAACCCAGGCTTGGCAATATTGGATATCCTGTGGATATATTAGTTCTCTTGGCACTAATTCAGTCATCATTAGCACAGCACTGCTATGAAACATCTGTTCTTAATTTCCTATCTCTTTCTAATCTGTGGGATTAATGCTGTATGCTTAAAGAACTGCTGTGCAGGCTGTATTCCATATTAATTGGAAGGGTAATCTAGATTTGTGTGAGTGGGTGTGTTTTTTAAAAGAGCTCAAAGAAAACTTATGGGAAACTCATTTTCCTGCATAAGAAACCGCCAGCTATAGCTGACATGCCACTGTCCCACTGCAGCACCTTCCTGAGGCTGCTGGACAAGCCAAAAGCCAAACCTTCACCTCCAGGAGTCATTCTTTGAGCTGATGGAACTTGGCACAGCATCCAAGGCTGTGGTCCAAAATTTCCTTCTAGATGCCAGTCATGCCAACTCAACCACACTTGTTCAAGCAAACTTTTTTGTTTGTTTGTTTGCTTTTACACAATCACCATTACTAAATTCCTGGAGCTGCACAGCAGCTGGCAATAGTGCTGTATAGCAGGGGTCAATGGAGTAATTTCAAATGCATTGCCTAAGTAATTCTCTACTGTTTCTTTCCACAAATTAAGGGATCAATCACAGTGTCTCTGAGTGTAAATGATTATTAGTTAAGCATTTGCCAGATGAGTTGTGTGAGTAACTATGTTTTAGCCTGTGGCTCTGCAGAAAACACACTATGCCCTTTTCCCATATAGTGCGTAATCAATTTAATAAGCCAATAATGTGGATTTGTGTTCAAATATTTTCAAAATAATGGGATAATCATTTGTATGATAATGTAGCAAAATTTTATTATATTTGATAATATTTTGACTAGAATTTATTTTCAGTGAACATGGACAAGAGTTAGATACCATCAATAAAGTGAAGTAAGCATTCTTTTCACAATACTTATAGTTAATGATTCCTGTATCTACATTTACTTAAATCTTAATTTTCAGCATTGAAAAATGAAGTGTCTTCATTGTGTGCTCAAGAAGGGCCTATCCTATAAACTCTTTCTTTGGTTGCCTTCTTTGAGATCATCCATCTGCTTCAGACAGAAGGTATCAGAAACAGTTACTATGCTGCAGCAAAATGTTTTCTTTACTACTCCAGATTTATATTTGTTACAGCTAATCATAAAAAGAAATGTGCTGGAGGTAAATCAAATAAAGAGGGTTTCAGAGGAAATAAGTATTTTAAATTGTGGGATAATATTGTGAAGATGACATTTAAGCTGTATGTTTGTGGGTGCTCAAGTATTTTAAGCCATTGCAATTTATACACACACTAACTGGACAGGTTATAAAAGCATAACAATATTTCTCTTTCATGGTTGTACTGACATGAGAAAAACACTTCATATTCACTATCAAATCTATAGTGTCATCCACCATTACTTTTATGAAACATGTTTCTGCGCAGAGCAAAGGAATGTAATTTAGTTTATGCTCTTATACTGTTTTTTCAGCATATGAAGAAATAGAGGTTCTTAATTCATAGGTAAGCAAAAGAAATTACATATCTTAACAGATCCTTGTCTTCAGATTCAGTGGCAAAAATGCTGTCATTTGTAGAGTATTGTTCTTGGGCTCAGTTGCTGATTGAAGGGACAAAAGCTGGCATTTTCTGGATGCTGTTGACATAGTGCAAACCAAAGGGAGAATTTTACTTTACATACTTTTATCCTCCTCATGTGTTCACCTTTTAAAACACAAACCAGATGAAAATGTTCTATGAGTATTAGTCTCTGAAATTTTTGCAATTTGTACCACTCAAAGTACCAGATTACAATGATACTTTTAAAAATGAGTGTATCTAACTGTCTGCTTGGATTAAATAGGATAACAGTTGCTGACCAATAATTTAGTAGGAAAGATAGTAGTAGCTGTGCTCTAGGTAACAACAACCTCCCATATTGCATTAACTAACTATATATATATATATATTTATTCTTTTTTTCACTCTAGCACTTTGGCATTGTTTAAAATTGTATTGAATATATAATACAAAATTACATTGAAACTATGAAGCTAAGTTGGTTTATATGATTCATAGGAAAATGATGCAGTTTTCTAACAGTTTTCATTTCTTCAAACTGGTTGGGTTCAACTCTCTATGTCATCAAAGTTTGTTTCTCAGAATATTACTTTTTCTGAGTAATTCATGTACTTGCTCTTTTCTGTCTCCCTCTTTCTCTTTCCATCTTTGTTGAGTTGATACCTGAAACAAATTTTAGTTCCTGATAGGATAAATCATCATGGAATTATTAAAGGTAGTAGTCATATTTTACACTCTTTTTTTTTTTTTTCATGTAACCTCAGGAACCTCAGGTAAATCATTATGGTCTAATAGAAGTAGATCACTAGCTGACAGGTGGAAAAGATCAAACTGATTGGCAGTCAGTGGCTCTCAAATATTTTAAGTATGGCTTCTGCATCTGTTTGGTGAAGTTCCAGATCTGCTTCAGTAAATTTGGAATAAGTCAGTTGTATCCTTACTTATCTGTCTCAGAAGTATTTTGGAGCTCTCTGCTGAAATAATACATACTGAACTTTAAGGTTGTTTTTTTCTCAGTGTCTTTATTCGCCTCTTCAATCATTTGGTCTTCCTCAGATGTCTAGAGATCTATTCTGAGACTCCATTTTCAAGATGGATGTTGTTATCTGGGATATATATCATTTGTACATTTAGGAGACAGCTAAATAGCATCCACAGTTCAGCCTATATGCACAAAAGTCCAGGGATTCCTAGCATGGTTGAAATTCAGGTGTAGTATCCTCTCTATTTCCCCTGATGCCTATATTAATTCCTGAACAACTTCTATCATGACAATGTAAGCATTTCAAGATGCTGTTAGGTTTCCATTATTGCCATCTCTAAGGAAAGTAAGGCACGCTTCGAGTCTATGTGGGTTTCATGAAAATGAGTGATTATAAAAGACTGCATCAAAATTACCTTGGCAGATGTCAACACCAGCATTGTTGATACATTAAAAAGCCTTTTCTAAGTGGGATGCAATTATCCAGTAGTCAAGGAAGACATTTTTTTTCATGTTAAGTAAATGATTTAGGACTTGAATAGCTTGTCTGTGTGGTTACAAGGATATCTTGCCATTATTTTTCAGACAGATCTCTGATGCAAAATTCTGCAGGAGGTTTGTCTTTTGCAAAAGTTCATTATGGAATTTTTTATTAATATTAAAGAAAAGGTGAAAGATAGGCATTCTTTCACCCTGTCAATAATATTTAGGAATAGAGTGGAAAGAACATATAGATGGAGCAAACCTTTATAACATGAGTATTTATTTTGATGTAACATGCAATAAAGACAATTTTGGAAGATGGATTCAGAATTCTTCTGTCTTGTTTGGTGCCTCACATTTATCTCAAGAAAGAAAATCCTTTTTTGTTTCCCAGTTAGAGATGCATTAACTTAAAATACTTTGAAGTTGAACTTCATAGGACAAAGTATGAAAAATTGTGCATTCATCCTAATACATCCAGGAGGATTTTGTCCATAAATCATGATTAGAATTCTCACAGGCCTTGGGGTTTGCTTAGGTTTACAATATATCTTGATTCCTCTATGATGAGGTTATTTTATGACTTTTCACACCCTTGACTGGCACCCTACCTATGTAAAATATCAAAGCCAGAAATCTGATTTTTTTTTAAATCCAAACTTTAAGAACCAGAGCTCAAACAGTTATTACTTTTAAAAATATGTATATGATTTATTTAAATCATGCATGTAGTCCATTATTAACATTACCACAGGGGTATAATATCAGACTTGTCTGACATTGTTCATTCTTCTTATAAACAGCGCAGTCAGTGAGTGTAATCTGCTCTTAGCCTGTTTTTGGTCACAGTGATGTAAAATGAGCATTGTAGCTGTAGCATAATTTCAGCTGCCAGAGATATCTCCAGCACAGAGTTTGTCACAGATCTTTTGGTGCCAAGACAGGAACAGACACGTGTCATGAGTCAGGCGGATTGGCAAGCCTGTGTGGAATCCCACTCAGCGTGTGTCTGCAGTACAAGGGGCTTCCTCTCACGAACAGGGACATCAATTAATTACATATGCTATCAGAAAACCACCCCCCAAATGTTATTTCTGGATGTCTTAATGTCCCAGTGTCATCATGTCAGAAGCCATGGCAACAACATCCCTAGACATATGGGAGGCTTATCAGTGGTGTTCAGTGGAATTTAGGAGCTTTTAAGGAGCTGACTAAAAATAAATGCTTGTAGTCTAAACACTTAAAATGCTGTGTTTGATGTCTGCCATGATAAAGGGACGGACTGCATATGTTGTTTCTGGCCAGTATATGTATGAACTAGATGTGGATTAGAGATGAGTGACAAGTAAGTACAAAAAACTGCTGTTCTTTGATTTCAGAGGTGAGCGTTCTTTCTGAAAAGAGAATGCTGATAACTTTTCTGTGCTTGTCTTTCAAAGCATTCATATCTTATGGACCAAAACATTTTTTACACTCAAATTTGGCCATTATGGTTATGTGGCTATATAATAGTTATGGTTAGAAAGTAAAATGTGAATTACTTAGTGCTACTTAAGTCAGTAGTTTTCAAAAGACAATTTTAAGAATATAAAATGAAAGAAATCAGACAGATCAGATTAGACTGATCTTCTAATTTTAGATTCAATCAACTGCAGTCAGAGATAGAGGTGAACAAATGTCTTTGATGTCTAAAGTAAGATTAAGTTGACATGCACACATTATATTCAGCACTGAGAACTCTCTGAAAAACTCAAAGAAAATTACCAGAATCAATTAAAAGAACTACAAATTTAGTGGAACAAATTTAGTAGATGTGCATGTACAATTATAAAAATCAATATAACCTACCTGAAGTGAGTCAATGTGAAGGGGAAATTTGCTTGTTGCAGGTTTTGAAGATGTTGACAAAAGTATGTAAAAGTCTTGCTGATAAAGCATGCTGGACTTTTCCTATGCTTCTAGACACATCCCTCGCCAAAAACTTTAAGGGAACTTAGGCAGTAATTTCAGGAGTTTTTTCACATAGGTTAATAACCATTTAAACTGACTAGTCAGATAGCTTTAAAAATTGACCAGGTGATAGGAATATATATTTCTGGCAAGGAAGGGGAGCAGAGTAAAATTTTGCATGGGGTCAGTATTGGAACCTGTGCTGTTCAAAACAGTCACAGTGACCTGGGACAGGAATATGAGCAGTGAGATGGGAATATTTGCTGATGATACAAAATTATGCACAGCAGTGATAGTGAGAGAACACAATAATTAAGGAGAACATTATGAAGATGAGTGACTGGCTAACAAAATGACAAATAAAAAGCCATTGCAGGTAAAAAGAAAGTGGTGTTCTTGGAAAAAAACCCTTAATTTCACATAAGAAATTATGAGCTTTGAGGTGACTATTACCACTCAAGATTGAGATCTTGTGGTAATATTAGGAAGTCTCATGGTAATATCAGTTCTATATTCTAAAGGAGTTAAAAAGGCAAACCAAATTAATTGTTGAAAAAATACATAGAAAAATTAATGAAAGATTCTTATTGTCCTCCCCATATGATGAATATTGCAGTTTATAATGGTGTCCACTTCTCAGGATATTATAATCAAGCATCATGAAACACAGGTTATGAAAAATCATATATGTGGAGTAAAAATGCTGAGATGCACTCCAACAATGTCACAAGCAATGTCTTATTCTGCCTTATTCTTTTGATCAAATTCCTCTCAACTCTTCTAATACTGTAAAGTATAATACAGTACAAAATGTGGCTTCTTTCTACATGGCATCTAACTGTTGATATATTAATTCAATTTCTTCCTTGCAGTTATGAAAAGCTTTACCATAGCTCCTCAGTTAAAGAATTTGATTCTGCATTTAAATCAGATATTGAACATATTTGCATTCTTTGACCAAGACTCCATATTCTTCACAAAATTGCAGCATTTATTTTTTGGGCGAAGAGCAGCTATCATTAATTAACTTATATTAATTACACACTGGCTCCTCTAGGAAATTTATCATCTTTGTTTGTCCTTTCTGTGTCACTATAGATAAGAGTAAAGCAATAGTGTCTTTCTCTATGTCTATAGAGTTGAAATTGATTGAAACCTCATCTAAATTCTTCCTACATGGTAATCAAATTAGCTTATTAAGTATTATTGTGTTTGCAGTAATTGTACAGACAGCAAATACTCTGAACAACGTCTCACCAACAGTTGAACAGAGGTATCAGAAGTAAGAGGAGGGTGGAAATCACCTGGGAGCTTCAGAGGAAGCAGACTGGCCCTGAGGTGAGGGATGGTTAACTGGGTTAACCCTGTGCAGGCTCTGTGACCTGCCTACAGCAGTGAAGGGATGGATGTGTGGAAACAGAGCCCAGGAAAAGCAGGACCAGGGCTCGAACTGTTCATGCTTTCAGCTTTAAACAGGGAAGCAGCCTGACAGGTTACGGACAACACTGGCTCTCCTGCTCTGGTTCAGCAGCACAGCTCATGGGCCAGAGCACCCTACTGCTTTTCACTGGCCAGATGCAACTGTAAATCTGCTCTTCAAGAAAACAGTAATAAAACCACAAATGCTTGTTTCTAATACCTTGCATTTTTACCCAGCTAGGGATAGCATACACTAGCATGCATTCCAAATTACTTTTTAATTCTGTAGGGAAAGAATAAGAGTCCTAAAGCGGGAAATGTATAAATAATATAAAGAAGCAAAACTTTATAGGAATTTTGCAATTACTTCCATTGTAAGGATTCAAGGCTTCCAAATGAAACTTAATTTACCCTTACAAGAATTCTAATAATTTTCAAATCAGAAGTGTGAGATTAAAGTCACCCCACAGTCTTAATTTGGTCCAAAAGTAATACCTAGTGAGAAAAAATTATCTATATAATAAAAAAATATGCCATTAAAAACCAGCTAAATCTAATCCAGCATTTCAAACTTTAAAATGTATTTTTCATAACCACATAGTTATTGCCTCGTGTCACTATAAAGCTGAGATAAGGTTATTGCATGTAGCATCTTAATATATATTTTATCTGGGAGATATATACATAATTCATATTTATTAAAATAGTTTATTAATATGACCAAGGTGAGTCAGTTGACCCTGAAAATCACCATTTTAGGCTTTCTAACTGAAGCTAATAGAACAGTTCATCTAGTGCCTTTAATGCAGGCAGTGTTACATAGATCAGAGTTAGTACATCAAGTATGCACTGGGATTTTCTCTCTCCCTCTTCCTCTTGCAGTCTGTCTTTCTCTAGAATTGCAGACCTGGTGCAGATAGTAAGGCTGCGACAGGAAAATGAAGTCTTGGCAAGTCATGGCAAGACATAACTTCCTATTGACAGATACAGTGGGCGTCTGAAATTTTCTATATTTATATTGTTTACTTGTAAGTAACTTTGAAAAACTGCCTGATTTTTCATTGAAGTTCAGAGTTTTCCATTGAAAGTCTATTGATATGGATAAGCCACATTTTATGTTATATTAAAATAAAAAGATTACATATTCTTGAGTGTTGTTCTGTGACCAGATTCTTTGTCCACTGGTAAAAGAAAACCTATGAAGCAAAATATTAGGCCAGGAAGTCACAAAATAGGTACTCCTATTTCCCACTAGTTCCCATATGAACCAGTGCAGCTCATTCAGTGTGAGAGTACATTTTGGGACAGATGAAGCTCTGAAAATCCTGTCATCATCCACCTTAGGCCTACTCACAGAGAAGATTCTCCTTTCCATTAAAACTTTTTGTTTCTTACTTGCTCTTTTTTTGTTTCTGAACTTTGGAGGGCATCCTAGAGTTCAGAGTTGATATTAATCTAATCTTGGCATTATTATGAGGATAGAATATTTGACTGCTCTCATTCATAATTAATGACAAAGGTGTCCAAGAGGGCACTATGCTTAATTAATGATTCCTGTACTTTGAAGAAAAAGAAACTGCCTTAGAAAGGAAATGAAGCATCAAAACTTCTAAAACCTGCTGTTGATAAGTCAGGAAGAAGAGCTAGAAAATTGTTAAACGCTGGATGCACAGCTAAGAGGGGAATGCTATGGACAGGCTCTGGCTTGTGGCATCTGCTGATTGACCAGATCTGGTACTGGCACTACCCCTGACTCCATGCTGGAGATGGCTTTGAGAGGCTGCTCAGCTACCCTTTTCCCACTCAAATCCAGACTTGCAGTCTCTGGAATCCCAATAATAAATACAATTGGACAATTGGAAGAGTGGAAAACTTATCTGAGGTTATGAAAAATAAGAAGGATGTTGACGTGTTGGAGTCCAGAGGAGGGTCATGGAGATGAGGACTGGAGAATATCTCCAATGCAAACAGGCTGAGAGAGCAGGGCCTGCTCATTTTGGAGAAGAGAAAGTCTCTCTCTCTCACCAGAGAGACCTTATAGCAGTGCGCCAGTAGCTGAAGGGGGCCAACAAGAGAGCTGGAGTGGGACTTCAGACAAGGGTGGTCAGGGATAGGATGAGGGGGAATGGATTTAAAATGGAAGAGAGTAGGTTTAGAATAGATACTAGACAGAAATCCTTTACTGTAGGAGGAATTTTTTACTGTTCCAGAAACATTGGAAAATATTGCCTGGAGAACTTGTGGACATCCCAGTCTCGGAAGAGTTCAAGGCAGAGCTGGATGGGGCTTTGAGCAACCTGGTCTAGAGGATGGCATTCCTAGGAATATCTGATCTAGTTGGAAATAGCTGCTATTTAAGCTCCCTTCTAACCCATAACCCATTCTATGGTTCTGTAATTCCATGAAAATGAGCAACAAGATCTCATTATTTTCCCAACTGGTAAAGGATGCATCTGCTCATAAAAGATGCTAATCCAGAAAAGATAATGGAGAAGGTGATTAGGATTCGTTACCAGGAGCTGTATAAAGTAAAAAGAAGACATATTTGATCCACCCTAACAGTTTTTGCTTTCTCAGCTACTTTAGTGATTTCCAACTACTTTACGATGCAGTGAGGCCAATAAAGCCCTAGCAGAGTTGCACATATACCAAGTCTTGACACGTTAGCATATATTGCCCATTGAAATAAGAGATACTGGCAAAAACACTTTTTTGCAAATATAGTAAAAATCAGTAAGAGAGTTTAGTGGCAGAGCTCTGGCAGTAAAATTAAATCAAACAAACACTTTAATGCCGACAAATTTAGGTACAGAGAATCCACCAGAAAAAAAAATGTAGACAAGAAGTGAGGGCTTGGGGAAGATGCAAGAGAATCAGGAAAGTAGTATAGATTGTTGCAAATGGTCTTTATTGTGGGTTTGCTGATTTGTTTTGTTTTGTTTTTTTCTTCACAGTAGCTTTTTCTTCTACTTAGAATGGTATGTAGCACTGGAACTGATAGAAAAACTGTATGTTTATAAACTAGAACATAAAAAAGTGTCTATCACATGTGAAGTGATAAAGAAAGCACTTTAGAAGCTAAAAGACCTGGGGAATTATCTTTCGAGCAGAACAGGAAACTTTGCTTTTGTGCTGTGAATACAATAAAGGCAGCAAGAGCCTGGGAGGTTATAGGTATAGCAGTTTTTTCTGTATGTCTTTTCTGTATAAATATACCTTCTGAGTTGACATGGTGCAGCCATTTCATAATCCTTACCTGAAAAAGATGCTACTATTTAATGCTAAGCAGTCAATGACATTTTCATCAAAATCAGCATTTTCACTTAAAAAAAAAAATTGAAATGAAAAAAAATGAAAAAAGGTGACCTTTAGTAATAAAAAAAGATCCTCTCTAATTTCACCCATTAATTAAATGTGTCCTAATTTTTTAATATGAAGTGATTTTGTCTGGGACCCGGTCAACATGAATCTCACGAATTTGTGTGAGCAGCCACCATGCTCACAAACCAGAAACTGGGAAAGGCAGCCATATGGCCCTGGAAAAAAAACCTGAGTGATGAAAGAAGGTTGTGAAACAAGTCTGAGATGGCGTGTAAAGAGTATATGCATCCTGTACACCTGTTCCAGACCTAAAGAGTGATGAAGGGCACATAACAGGTCAGTGTTACATCATTGTGTAAGGTGGGTCTTAGCTGATGCAACTTGGTAACTCTTCACCTTTCTGCCCCACAGATTCCATTTCAGTCCTTCTGTCCATGCGAGATATGGCTGTTGCTCACTGCTCTCAGTAATAAGGATAGGGCAGGCAATCAGGGTTTGCAGGTTGAAAACTCATTTGTTTTCCTCTCAAAAAAGACACTTTTATCTCTCCCAATCCAGAAAACCTGTACACAGCATTCATTATGATGGTTTTGGCTTTCATATCTCTCCAGTAACAGCAAACAACGTGAGATCATCAGACCACTTGCTGCCAGGAAAAAATGAATCTTTGTAGAAGAAGCCTAGCAAAAATTCTCGTTATAGAGCCACTCCATACAAAACATGTCGTATGAATTGAACAAGAGTTCCCTGCAGGTAAGATAGCTCTGGATAATTGAGATCTGACACATACTGCATATCTCTAAAAATAATTTAATCACTGTCTGATCAAAGTTTCATAAATCAGATAGTGCTTAAGGCTTATGACAGTTAATTATAATTTTGATTATACCTCCATGCTTTAGGCTTCTTTATATGTCAGAAGGATTGCTCCTCTTATTAGAAAGAAGTATACTGTAGTTTACTTTTATTTTGCTTTGATGAATTGCCCCTAGAGGACAGATACCTGGTGCCTGCTCATTTGGGGGCATATGTTCAGTAATGACATGCTGTGAGTAATTTTTTTTTTATTTTAACTCTGCCACATCATTTATAGACTGATTATGTGTGCTTAGTCAATATATACACAAATAAGACAGCTGTGCTCTACTTTTGTTTTACCAAACCTAGCAAGTATTTTATTTGCAATAAAGAAACTGAAGGGCCATCAAAATTGTATACAACCATCTGCTTCTGGAATTAGTTTCATATAAGGGATTTAAGTCTTGGTGATGTTCTTCAATGCAGGAAATTGAAATTTTTTTCTGCCTTTTTAAAGTATGCAGTTGAGTATTAAATGTATTGCTAACAGGACATAGCTTACTCCCTTCTGTCCTCATCTCAATTTGTGACACTGCTCTTCTATATGACAAAGGCATACTAACAAGTTGAAAGTTTTACTTGTGAGATAAGTTGTTCCACTAGGGCTTAGAAAAGTGCTGACTTCCTGGTTGTATAATAAACTGATTGCTGAATTTGGTATGTAACATGTGATAACACTAACACAAAACACAATGTTGTTAGAGGCTGGTAGATGAGAGATCAGGTGTTTGTAAAAGCCAATGGAGCCAACTGTGATTTCTGCTATATCGAAATATTACTGCTGTGATACCAGCTCCAACTTGTTAGACTAGCAGGAAAACCCATAAAAGCCCCATATATTAAAACATTTAAAACAATCTTATGGGCGATAGTAAAATGGGAGTTACCACAGGGCTGTTGATTTTATTGTGAAAAACATGGTAATAGGTTCACTACAGACTTAAGATTCTTAAAGAGTTGATTAGGTTACTAACTCCAAATTAAGGATCACTGGCATGCAAAAAAGACCTTTTCAGCTGCTGCATTTCCTTTGTGATGTCTAAAATCCCTCAAGACTGAATTTTCTGCCAGGACATGTATAAAGCTGCCTAAATCTTTAATTACCTGGCTTTTGCTGTATCCTTAGTCTGCAGGGGATGAAAAAATAAGGCATTTTCTTATTTTATCTCTTTTGGACTGCCTGAGTCAGGAGTGTGATAAGAGTACACTGTGTGTGCACTTGTGATTTCATGTCTTAGAAGTCAATGACTAAGAAATAGAAAAAGAGCTAGGAAATCCTGTGAGGGAAAAGGAAGAATTGGAGGAGGACAGATATGCTTCTCTTCAAAGGCCACAATTAGATGAGTTGTCTGGACCACAGGAGAGCCAAATCCCTGATTTGAAGAAAAGGCTTGAGCTTTATTGTGCCACCTTCTAGAATACCCTAAAAATAGGCAAATGGGTATCCTGTCAAAAACCTCTCTTTCAACATCTTTATCAATGTTGCTTTATATTGTACAAAGTACATACAAAAATTTTGGCTGGAATTTGAAAAACTATTATAATTCATTAGCCAGAGAAGTGAGACAATGTTGCAAAACAAGCTAATTAGTGGTTAGTTGAGGGATTGAATGAGTTATTATGAATTCAAGTCCTTTTTCCAGTGACTGCAGTAAATAAACAGAAACAGCTTCAACAGAAAAGACTCAATAGGACACTGCTGTTGTGAGATGATGCACGGAGAGATGATCAGGCCTTTGGAAGGGGAAAGAAAAGACTTTGTCCTGCCTCTGTGAGTGATCCTCCATTCTAAAATATGTATTTCACATAATTTTGCAAATATTCTTGTTGATCAAGACATTTTAATTTTTTAGTATGCTTGCAACCCTTTATGACTTCTCAGGTTTGGGATTGTTCTGGGTGTTTCAGTCCAACTGGATATCAACATCTGTTTGTCTCTCCAGCTGTTTTGCTTTAGCTCGTGGGAACCCACTTGTGAATCTCACTGCTGCAGTGTTTGCAAAACTCCCAATTATTGGCTTAGATGACTTTTATTTTAATGAAATAACAGTTTATGCTGTGTAGCAGGTTTCTTTGTCAGTAAATCCAATTACAATAAGACTAATTGTCCCTGGGGCTTGGCCCATATCCTGCCCTCTGGACTGACAACTTTCCTACCATCTGTAACAATGCATTCTTTCAGAGTACATTTTTTCTGCATTGCCAAAAAACTCAGTTTCTCTTCTCAGTCCTCTACTGGCAGTCCTCTTATAATTAGCCACTATGTCTTTGTAATTTTTTTCCACAATCCTATGCTGGTCTTTTATCCATCAATTCATATCTGTGAATATCTTCTTGCTATGCGTCTAGTGAGTGCTCACAGTAGGACTAAATTCCTCATTTACTTTTGGAACCAGGTCCAAGATCTATCTCATATGCTTTTCTGCAATTATACCCTTCTGTTCCAGAGTACCCCTACTAGCTATCAGGCCTCTTCATTAGATGACTCTTGTTCCTGGCCTACTTTCTCTGAAATTTTCTGCAAACAATGGAATTGGATGGGATAGTGGGAAACTGGGTTCAAATATACATTGATTGACTGAAATTAATTTTCCTAGCTTGTCTTTCCTTCCAACAGACTCTATAACTCCTCAAGCAGCCTTTCTGGAGTCTACTTTTTACTTCCAGTAATCTGGAAGCCTTTTTCTTCTCAAGAACTCCTAAAAGCTTTTGGTTCCCAAATTGATGCTCTATTACACCTTTTTGTACTTCTTCTACATTTAGTTTCTCTGACAGTGACAAGATAATCACATGACTCAACCTGAAGGCTACTCTTTTCTGTTTCAAAAATGGATTAAAATTTGATTACTGAATTAACATTTCATTTTGGCATCATAATTTCTGTCCATGTATGAAGAAAAAAGTGGCATAAGATTTCCACTTAGCTGTCACTAGGGTACCTTTCCTTTGGATGTGTCAAGACACCTAAGAGGAAAGAAAGAACTAGAATGACAGGAAACATCTTGGGAAATCCATACTTTATCTTCCTTTATCTGGCATTTTACTGTTATCCTTAAAGCAAAATTGTATCTTAGGTCTTACATATGAATATCACAAACACTCCATAAATCTTCATCATTTCAGCCACTCTTAAAATTCAAATATGACACACTAATATATAGCTTCATATAATCTAGCCAACATACGTGAAAGCTTTTCCACATTCTTCAATACATCTTTGTCACTATAAAATAGTTCTTCACTGTTTCCCACTCTGTGACAAGCTTCAGTCATTCTTCTCATAATTTCTAGCACTGAATAAACACCATTATGTTGAGAAAACTGACTGATGAATATCAGAAATTTCTGTCACATCATATGTAAATAGTTAATGTGTTTTAAGCCTTTGGCTTTCATCATGTGCTTTTTTGTCTTCCTTCTAATGTGCATTCCTTCTTTCTTGTTCACTTCCTGAAGCAGATAGAAGCTCTGCTTTTACTTTAGTATTACATATTAAAAAAAAAAGATTAGTCATCATATTTCCAGTCTTTTTTATCAAATGAGCAGAAAAAAATCTAAAGATAATTTCCAAATACTGCTGATTCTCTGTCTTCAGCTTTACTGATTATCTCAGTAGCTCAGTTTCCTGACAATCACAGTAGGAAGTTTCAAGCCTTTTCTTGTTCAGATACATTATTACTGACTTGCCACTTTTTACTTAATTCTCTGTTTTTTTACTTCAGTCACTGAATCTTCCTGCTGATGTCTTTTTGATGGCTGATTTATTTATTTCTCACAACATCCTCTAATACTGCTTTATAGTCATGATTACACCCTAGGGTGAATCTTGCTAAATTATTACTTCTTAGCAGTCATCCTTTCAGGTAATATATTAACAGTTTAACAGCCTAAGCACTTCACAACACAGAAAATATCCTTCTGTTATTTTGCTTAGTACAAAAATATTTAAAAAAATATTGAAATATTTCTGTAACAGATTTCTTGCTATAGAAGCTTTTCATATTTTGCGTCTTCAAAAGAGAACCAGATTATTCTCAATGTGTTTGCTTTAGCACTATAATTTTTTTTTCATAAGCTATAAAAACATTCCTCTTTCCTTTTTTTCTTCTGTGAGTCATCATAGTCTATGTCTGACGCTTTTAATGATAGGATTCATTGTAAAAAGATGAAGTTGTAACAACATAGAGCAGCTGTGGGTGCATTTGTTGAAAAAGGTGACTTGCAGGCAGATATTTATACAAATAAGAGAGTGTTGCAATGTGTTTTTATCTCAATATATGTGAAATGCCATTGCTAATTCTTGTCAGTTGATACAGTCAAGAATGCAAGATAACAAGATCAGGTATTTTCAGAGCTAGATTTTAAAATGTGTATTGTTTGACCACAGTAGATTAAAATTGAAAGTTTATAAACATTAGAAAATATAACAGTAAAAAAAGCAAGGTCCACTCCATTTTCCAAGGGTTGTGAGAATAATGTTTATTTCAAAACTAAAAATATTATTTTGGTGTTTGTATTCTGTGAAAATTTGTTGGAAAGTTAGTTTTAAAAATCTATGCCACAATCCTCTTTTTGATATGTATATTTTAAGAAGAAATACTGTTATTTCTGGGACACAATGTGTTTAAGAACAGAACAGTCTGTGATTGTGTTAAGAAAAAGGAATAGATTTTTTAAATACAAGAAACTTTACTGTTAGAATCCTCCTATAAGATACTTTCTTCCTTATGAAATCTTTCAGGTATCAAAATATTGAAGCAATTCTTCCTCCTCCACTTGTTGAACACTAGCTATAATCCACATCCAGAAGAATATTCAAACCATAACCTTAGTTGAACAGTAATGAATTTTTATTTGAATTATTGTACTGTTGGTGGGTGAGTCTCTAAATGAGCTTTAGCACCAGGTTAATAGTTAATTAGGTGAATTGATTGTTCCACAAAAGAAACAGTATTTTCTTGAAGGAAAATTATGATAAACGAATAGGTAAATGCAGACAATTTGAACAAATTGTAATTATCTAGTGCTATGTACCTCTGTGTATAAGGGAATGATTATTTTTAATGACTTTTCTACTTTTCAGTGATTATTTAGATATTATTTAGTCATGTTTCCTCATAGCATACTGCAAATTATATCCTTCCACAATGATGGCATTATAATTAAGAAAAGAAGTCACATTCATATTATACTTTGTATATTTTGACAAAGCACAATTAAAAAACTTTCTGTGGGGAGCAATAAAATAAAGGAAAGAAAATGTCCTAGCAAATATTTCCCTTTTGGTATCCCCTGTTAATATTTTTATGAGTCTCTTAAGCTTATCTAAGAGATTTTTAATGCAGCAGGGTATGTTATTAGGTTTGTATTTTTTTCCACACTATCATACATTGCAGTCTTTATCACAGTGGGAACAATAAAATAACAGACCGCAATGCATTAGCATCATAAAGAAAATGTAATAAATGGCTTTATAACTGTAGTAAAAGTTGCATGAGCACCAGCAGCTGTAACAGAGATGTTGCTACAGCAGCATTTTATGACCTAATAGCACTCAGTGGGCTGATAATATTATGTGTGTGTGTGTAATGCCAGCAGTTTCCCAGGCCTAGATTTCAATTCAGATAAATAATTGAAAGCACTTTTAGACTTTTCCATAAAATGTTTAATAAGAGATCAAATCCTCCCTCCCTGTAGTGGAAAATTAAATAGTTTTTACAGGGATGTTTTATGATGAAACTCTATTATTAGGAAGAGATGGTATTTGTTTTATTTTTTTTTTCTTTTAAATGTGGTTGTTAGAATTAAAATATGTTTGAAGGAGCTCTTGTTTATTTTGTTTCATATTCCTAATAGTAGAGAATGGTACTTGGTTTTACACTTCTTTGCCATTTCCTGATATTTGGAGACAAGGACCATGATAATAACATTTACTGAATTACTTTGAATATGATAATAATCTTGACAATGTGTCTGCATTTCTAGAATGAGAAAAACCACGGAAGGGCTCCAGAAAAGTCAGTTTTAGAAAATGGTGGGACTGATAATCATACAGTGTAAATGTGGAAATCATCTAGCGTTCTCTAACAAAAAAAAGTGATAATTATTTCTCTATCTCCTCAGCAGAGATTAAAAGCAAAATGTAGTCAGGATGAGTGAATGAAAAGATCATCCAATGTACTGCCTGCAAGGTCATGTTACCATTTAAAGCACACAAAATAATATACTGTGAGATTTTGGTTTTTGTTGTTTGCTTTTTTAAGAGGATTTTGGAATTGCTTAATTTTCTCTGTTTCATATGGGAATTACTTGCTTTTTAAAAGGAGAAAGAAAGAGTGTGAGCTCTGTATATTAAATTAACGACTGTCTTGAATATTTTTGTTTGGTACAATAACCTGCTCTTTCTGTCTCACTGTTCTGAATACTTATGTAACAGATAATACAAGATTTCTTGTTTGCCAAAGTGCTCCTTCTTGGACTTTCTTTCTTCCTTTCCATGATTCTAAACCATCTTTCGAAATGATGAAACAGGAGAAATTTGGAAACAGAATATTCTGAGGTCTCACTTATTTCTCACTTGGAAACTTTTTCATCCTTTTTATTTTGCAAAAGTCAAAAGCAGGTAGTACAACATAAATCCTCCAAATATTATTGCTTTTCTTTGTGTTCCATCTTCACCAAAAGAAAAAAAATATTATGGTTTATAACAATGAACTTTATCAGCATAAAATTAAATCACTTTAAAACAACTTTATGTTTGGACTCTGGAAAGGCTGAAAATACTCAGAGTATAATGCCTCATGAAGCAGAGAGTAGAGAGAAAGAAGGACAAGAGGACATTTGGAGGTAAAAGAGAAGGGAGTTGAAACATACACATTGAATTATTTTTGAAAGTATTGCTTTAATGTGTTTCTGAATTTTTATATTATGAATGTTATAATAGATCATCCAGATCCTCTGAAAGGACTTCTTTATTATTTTAAATCTAAATGAATTAATACAGTAATAAAAAAGAATGGAAATATAAGTTTTAAAAATTTATCTCTCTGTAATGAAAAATCCACAGAGTTATTTTTGGATGGGTCTAATACAGAGTTTGATGGGGCGAGGTAATTCCCTTGTCTTAATCAAATATAAGTAGGTAGGAACTGATATCATCACAGGCAAGTCAGCTGAAATTTTTTTAGTGAGATCTTCAACCTTTAAATTGAAACAAAATTTAAACTACATATTTACCTTTAACTGTTTTCTCTTTTCAAAATTGTGAATCTCACTTGGTGAGAAAAAATGGATGCTATGGCAACTTGGTATAGTGTTTATAACAACATTAAATGAACAGTCAAGCTGTGATTTAGTTGAGTTACTTTTAATAGAAAAGCGTCTTCTGTTGCTGACAAGCTCTGTGAACCACACTTGAGCCCTATCCCAGTTAAATTTTGTTTCTCTTTCAAGGAGTTTATTTCAGCTACATCTCTGCAACATTGCAAACTCCAACTTTTTTGGGATTACCTTAAGAGTCAGAGATATCCCTACACTTCAAGGCCTTCCAGCTTTTAACTATGTCCAAGATCATTTGTTACTTATGTAAAATGGGAACTAAGACAAATGACCACCTTACTCTGACCCTGTCACCCTCTCCTGAGACAGAAAACCCCCTAGGCAATTGTTGCTTTATAAAATAACCTATGTGCTAATTTATAGGTAAATGCAATAAAAAGTATTCACCTTTTCTATCAAAAAGTGAGAGGTCCTGCTACATAACAGAGGTAATAAAATGTGAAAAACTGGAACATGCAAAAGATTTCTAATGATAAAGGTAACACAAACCTGTAATTTCTGTTGATTGAACTGTAAAAACTGAGCAATAAATATTGATATTTTTCCAGCTAATTAAACTGGATGAACATAGGTTTCACAATTGAAACCAGGTATTTAAATTAAATTTTAGATTATTTCAATTATAACGGTTGAAAGGATTTACAAAGGACGTGGTAAGAGGTCTGTTATCCAGATTAGGGCTCACAAGTTTCATAATAAAGACTATATCCCGAAAAGAAGTTTATCTTATTTCAATGGTTACATATGTAAATATTACCAATTCAGTTTACTTACATATCATTAATAAATATTCTTGTGTCTTCTCAGAGAGCTAAAAGATCTAACCTAGCTAAAGTCATAAACTGAAAAACACATAATGACCTTGGGAAAACCCCACATAATTAGTAGCTTACTTGCACCCATTTTTTTCCCCACTTCCTGGCTTATTTTCAGTCTGGCCCTGAGCAAAATACATGAAGGCAATGCTGTCAAGCTCTCTCTTTTTTGTTGTAAAGTTGCTGTTAAGGTTAAATTTTCTTGGGCTGTGCACAGCATTTCATATTGCTAACCATTGCTAGCTTTATATAGGTAATTTCCCTGTAAGCATAATCTTAAAGAAGCAGAAATTAGTTGTCTTCTTTTAACTCCCTTTGTAAGCTACCAGACAAGTTATCTTTCTGTCCTTTGGGAACTTCTGCACCATGAACATTAAATACTTGCCTTCACCTATTTTCCTTCTGAAACTTGGTTCCTTTCTCTTTTTTCAGATCTTGACTGTAAACCAAGGTGTTCCTGCAGCAGCTCACACACCTTGTGGGTTTGGAGACAGAGAAGGTGGTTGGGAAGTCTCAGAAGAGATTCTTTTAAAGCTAATTGACTGTACAAGAGAGAATAAACAGATCCTGAGAAGAGAATGAAATGTCCACAGAAAATATTTTACATCCCCAAAAATGTACTTAATATAAGTCTCTTTCTCAGCTTTAGTCTCTACTAAAAGAGACAAATGAAACTACAACTACCAACAAGATATGAAGGAATACATACACTCACTATCTCACTCAGTTATGCTCCAAACCCTAATTTTCATACCAGCTGCAGGTTTGATTTACAAAGACCTTTATGGTTACTATCTTGGTTTCCTTAGAGACCACCTTAGACTCACGCTCCATGTTTTATCAGAAAAAGGCCAAATCACCTGAGGTTTTTTGGAGCCTGGACGTTGTCTCTGAAGGTACTGGTGGCAGAGCTGTTTTGGCGGACAGCCCTTACAGCAGGTAATTTAATTTTTTTTTTCCTAGATGGATTCATTTTAATGATGGTTCAAGCATGCTTTGCCATAAGCTTGTCTCTATAATTAGGTTTTACCTAATCAGGCTATCCATACAACTTATGAAGTTCAATTTGTTTGACAATGGCT
The DNA here is from genome assembly GCF_028769735.1 of Zonotrichia leucophrys gambelii. Classification (NCBI taxonomy): domain Eukaryota; kingdom Metazoa; phylum Chordata; class Aves; order Passeriformes; family Passerellidae; genus Zonotrichia; species Zonotrichia leucophrys. The sequence continues at coordinate 16,268,764 of NC_088173.1, read as the reverse complement.
GGGACATTGTATATATTTATATTGGTCCATTTGCCCCAGAGTAACTAATGCATTTAGCAATGAAGCTATTTTCATTTATATCTTGATGAGTCTTTATCTTTTATTTCAGTGTTGTTGATTCTTTTAATTAAAAAAAAAGGATATTTGATATGGCAGGGTTCAAGTGTCAAGGCCTACAATGTTTGGGATATTTGTAAATAATCTGGAAAAAAAGAAAAGTGACCAATTGTGTCAATGCTAATAAACTGCAACATAAGACTCTGTAGAACTGCTGGTATATTCATCATGCCAAGACAATAAAATGACAAATGACATTCAGTGTCCAGAGACAAAAATGAAATCTGTGGAAAAACTGTTTTAGAGAAGGGCTGTGTGCTTTGAATAGATATTTTTTCTGTTTCATTTTTCTATTCTATAGCAAGATCAATTTGTTGCTGGGTGATATTTAACAAAGCAAAAGGTAGCATTTACAAGGAGTGGGATAGAAAATGTTTTTATGGTCAAAATACTGTGCATTACTTTGCAATTACGGCCCATCTTGGACCTATAAGCATTCTGTTCCTGGAATGATAGAACTGGAAAAGATATGGAGGGAGATGATGGAAATTAATGAAGATGCAGAGGGATTTCATTCTGTGGAGAAAATTCAGGGATCCTCAGCCTGGAAAATAAGTTACTAAATTAGGTATGACAGGAATCTATACATCATGAGCAATATAGATATTAGAAATTATTGTTGGGTGTTTTTCTAATTTGAGAAAGAAGGGTATAAACTGAAATTATAAGACAGCAGAATCAAAGCAACATAAGGAAGTACTCCACACTGTGCACAGATAAGCTGCAGTGATAGCCAGCTGCAAAGTGTTGCAAGTCTGACACAAGATGCTGCAGATGCCAAATAAATGTCTGTTTAAAACTCCAGTAAGGCAAAGTTGTTTAAGGAAAATCATTTAAGACTCTAAAAACACAAGGCAGCCACATTCACCCCAGGAAATAAAGACTGCTCAAAGCTGGGAGGACACAGTGGGAATTATCTCTGGATGTGTTCCAGGTTTCTGTATTTTCTTTAGGTGTCTCTATTAGTATCAAAGAAAGGATGTAGAATCTCCTGAAGCTTTCATCTAAACACGATGTCCAATCTGATTGTCATACACTCATATTAATTTTACGCTCTGTTGTGTGTGACTTCAAGGCTATTTATTGTTCTTTCCTTCTCTCTTTAAAAAGCAAATAATCTGTGTGAAATTCCATAACACATTTTTAAAGAAAATGGGGTAGGTTCAATTTGTTTTGTCTTGTGTGTTTTTCTTTCTTACAACAAAGATTTTGTTTTTAAAAAAATACATTTTTCTCTATGACTACTATTCAGACAGATGCTCATTTACTCTGGCAGGAAAAAAAAAAGGACACATTAATGTGTCATCTATTTTGTCTAAAACCTGCTAAATTAATTGAGAACTACCATCACTGAAGCAGAAAATAAGGTTGAATTTGAGTAATGAATGATGCCTGGCTAATGATACTAAACACCATTAGAGCAAGATACTTTTTTCTCGACATAGGCTGATTGGGGAGGGGGTTGGAGTTGGCAGGAGGATGCAAGACTAAGTGAGAAGAATGTGTTATTCACTGCAGAGAGCAAACACTGAAATTTGAGAAAGAAGTGAGAGAATCAAAGGAGGTCAGAGGTAGAAAGTAAAGAAGAACAAAAGGAGGTGAAAATTGAGTATTTGACAGAAATCTTTGGCATTTTGTGCCAAAACCAGCATCATGTGAGCTATATTTCTCTCAATTTTCATACTTTTAGGATGTATGTTGACCACAAGATCCTGGTCAAAATCCCAGTCTACAGACTGGGACAACATCAGAAAGTCAATGCTAAGCATCCTTTTTTTCCCTTATCATTCACTGGATGGTGGGAAAGTCTTTCATATAGTTCTCACTGAAAGTTTTGGAATAAATATAAAATAAGAGAACTGACTTTTCAAGTGACTTGTTTACCTACAGTAGGAGTTTCAGTTAGACAAAATTATTCTTTGCTGTGATGAGATACAACCTTTTTCAGATGTGGTATGACTGACATTACAAAAATGAAGTATTCTAGTTTGCTTAACTTCTGTATTTCAATTTTTAAACTTCTAAGTCACTCATTTCAATGCTTTTCTGAATCCAAAAGGCTGATGAAAAGATGAACTGCATGTTTGACAAATTAACTCCCTTTATGACATTATTTTTCTTCCTTTTTTCTCTGAAGAGTCTTATGTCTTTAAAAGCAGACTTGAACTGCCATATCCAGAATGAAGTGACCTAGAAGCTGATGTGAAATAAGAGTTTTCTTCCTAATTAGTGTCAGAAAAATGACCCAAACTTTAAAAAGTAGTCTCTGCTGCTGTATTCTTCCCGACCTCTTCCCCTCAAAGAGACACTGAAAACTCTGTTGGCTTTTATCATGTAGGACCAGTATTGTTTCCAGTACCTTGTGCATATAATGAGCTAGCACCACAGATGTTTTTCATTTCAAACCTGATGCAGTCACAGCATAGAAATATTTGAATACTTGCTCCCTCTTTGGCTTAAAATTAGGTGGTTATTTTTCAGTCTCATTAGTTAGCTTAGCTCTACAGAGACTGACAAGACTGCAAATTGCTACTTGGGTGACTGTAACTGGGCTGACCTTACCCTCACTCGTGTGTAGCAATGCATGTTCTGCAGACAGAATGGTCTCTCACACTGCAGCAGAGACTCACAAGAATCTTTCCCTGTCTTTCCCTGTGATCTCTTGATTAACTTGTCTGTACATTTGGGTGCAAGATGGAGATTGTGAAATGGGATAAGTAGACTGCAGATTTATTAAGACAGCAGTCCACGACTTGTGTTGATTTGATTGAAGTCCTGTTCACACTAATGGGCTGGGCAGTTGCAGCACTATTACATTGTAACTCAGGTAATATTTGTGCATAGGACCTGACTAAATATAATAATTCTTCTTAGCTTCTGATTGTTCTTGCTTTCAGTTAGCTAAATATTTTAAATATTGAAAACATTAAAAAATGTAAATTATTGTTTTAATATTAGAGATGTTTCTTCCATGGATTTTACTGTAGAGTTATTAAGGAAACAACTATAGAAATTACTTCTATTTTATATCTGTAAGAATAAGATTAAGACAACTACCACAACTTTGACTGACATAATGTCTAAATGCTTGACCTGCACTTCACAAAATTTTCCTCCCTCATCTATAGAACAAAAATAGACCATATAAGTGCCTAATATACTGCTTTATAAACCTCCTACAAAACAAATGAAAGGATAGCACATTTGGCATTTTGCTGAAGTAAACAGCACCAATGTGAAAATGATGTAAAGTTTGGGAACTATTTGGCTCATACATAAGGATTGATAGGAATTTAACTACCCAAAAGCATTGAAACATGGCTTAACATGTATACCTACCTTGGGTTTCCAGGGTAACAAATCTAATTATTTTTTCCTGGGGATATTTTCACTTTAGGACAACCTTGCAGCTTTTTGCCTTTCCCTTGCTAGACAGTATCACAACAATTTTAGTTATGGTTTTGTCTCATAGTACCTTATTCATTCATAGTACCTAATGTCTCATAGTACCTAATTTCATTCAGCACAAGAGAATGGGAAAGCATCCTTGTGTATTTCTCACTTTAGTTGTTCATATTTTATAGCAAACAGGAAAGGAGGTGTTGAAAAACACTGTTATGACACTCAGTTATCATTCAAAACAGGAGTGTATTATTGGCTTGGGAAAGCAGTCTTGGATGACAGGATGTCTGTTCTCTTTAGGTCCAAAATTAAGCTGTTGTCAAAAAGTTAATAAATCCCACAAGAATTTTTGAAGCTGAATTGTTTATGCTTTGTAAGGTCCTTTATATACCAAATGCTCAATATGAAATGATAGCACCTGCAACTCACTGAATATAATTTACATTTTTACTTCATATATTTCTTGTTTGGTTTCAGTTTTATCCTAATTAAAACACGGGCCAATATCCATGAGTATGGGCAAGAAGGGCAGTGATGCAGAGCAATGAGCCCAAGGCCACTGATGCGTGGCATGAGGCTGGGGACACTGATGTCAGACAGTTTTATGGAGTAGCCTAGAGAGGCTCCAGGGAGAAATGACATGCTAGAAAATGCTTCTGAAGTCCTGTAGCCTGAAAATTACTAGAGGAAGACAGATGGATGGGATGACCGATAAAGGACAGAAATCTGTAAAATGGCTGATTTGAGAGAACTGGTAAGCTGAGTGTATCAGAAAAAAAAAATGAAATCATGGAAGCCCAGTGGAGCAAAAGGCAAGGGCTAGGAATCACTGAAGTATGGAACTGGCAAGCTTTCCAAAAGCTTGATTAGCAGAGCAGAGTTATGCCTTTGACTGAGAGGGTCAGCCAAAGCAAACTTTGAAACTTAAATATCACTCATGGTAGCCAAGAGGTTGAAATATGCCTCCTGTGTCAGGTCAGAAATGACAGGCCATAGAGAAAGAATTGCACCCTTATTTCCAAAAGCAGCTGTAGTGTGCTCAGCCAGGGTTCTGGTGGTACAAGTGGCAGACCTCATTCTGTTGCACACAAGTGAAGGTGATCTGTGTGGCCTCAGAAAGCCCTCGGTGGCTGCAGAGGGAGGCTCGCAGCCCGAGCAGGTCTGTGGGTGGTGTGGTGATGCCCTGCCCTTTGGAGGTCACCGTGCTGCAGAGCCCTCTGTGCCAAGTGCCCTTTACATTCTGTGCCAAGAAACGGAATAAATGAACCTGTAAGTAGCTGCATGCTGCTGCAGCTACTCTGCAGTGAGTGCCTGAACCACTTCATTTGCACATTGGTTCACTTCCATGTAGATCAGGCTACCTTGTACTGAAAGCTATTGCATATATTTACTTATAAAAGAATAATAGTGGCATTTTAGTTACATCCTGTATGGTTTTTTTCTTTTTGTATCAGCCAAAACTGTATTCAGAACTCAGAAAACCGATAAGAAGTTAATATTCATTCCAGCATATTGGTACAGGCAGATTCTTAACTGAGTAACTGCATGAGGCTTTTTCTATTATCCTACCAATTTTCCTGTGCTTGTCACGTTATTAGAGCTTATGCTTGAAATTAGATTGTTATGCCTTAGGAAAATAGTCCTCTGTGTATTTAAAGTATTTATCAGTTTTGAGGATGTTTTTCTGATGCTAATTTTTAACTCTTGTTATGTCATAAAATAATCGCGGGAAAAACCCCCACAAAACCCAGACTATATAATGGTGAAAATAATTTGGAAAACATACCATAAATTAGTATTTGTCTCTCATTTCCTGATTCTGTCCTCATAACCATATCCATTAAAATATTTTATAAAATTTACTTCATGTCAAATTTTCAATTTTGGCTTTGGATTATGGTATATATTAAAAATTTCTAGTTAGGCACATAAAATTTCTAAAAGCCAAAACTTCCTTGTCTTTAAAAGAATGAATCAAAATTAGTGAGAAATTTGCTATTTTATATTATATGTGACTTCTCTTTCCCTCTAATGTGCGTATGCATGTTTTCTTTAATACTTGTATTTATGGTATGCTGGGAAATAAACCAGAGACCAAAGCTTTCCCCTGATTAACAGTGTTCTGGAAAGGGCTTTGAGAGAGGCTGAAATTGAATTAGGATCCAAACTTATAATTCAATGCTATGATAATCTATAAAATAAGAAACACTATTAAATCAACAGGAAATGAAAAAGGCTGCAGTTAGCCAAGCAACCATCACTCAGAAGAGAAGCTAAGTGATCCTTGAACTGGATGAATCAATCCACACTGCCAAGGTCAATGGTTGCCATACTCGAGGAAATATGAACACATGTAGTAGGAGCCTTGCAATAAAATGAGCCATGCTGCCATCTTTTGTTAATAGCAGCTTTATCTGATTAAGGGGCTGAAGGCAGCCCTTGTATCAGCAAATTTTCACTAGCATTTGGAGCAAATTGACTGACAAGAGATGATCCAAGGAAGAATTATGAAGTAGCCATGCTGCAGTACAGTCATACGCTATTAAGCTGAGCAGAGGCACTGTAGACAGTAGATTTTAGTATCTCCCTACAGCTGAAAGGGGTTTAAATAGCTGTCTTTAGTATAAAAGGGTTTTGTATGCTACATTATTTTCTGATGAGTAAGGCACAAAGCTGAGAAACAAAAACATGAACTTGGACTTTTGAATACTTTTCCAGGAGCACCTGAATAGAAATATTCTTCTTTTCACTCTAGTGCATTATCTCTCATAACTTATAGCCTCTTTTGCCTTTCAGCCTCAATCAGTTCTGTCACTCTCACATCTATTTCACAAAATAGGATTTGCATAATGAACAATTTCGCAGAGATTCAAAACATAAATTAGGTTTTTCTGACACTGCAGTGAAAGAAATTTGAAAAGATTTGATCTTTGTGACTGTCAGAGTCAGCAGGGGTGAAAGTTAAGTTGTGTAGAAAGCATAGCAATCATACTTTCCATTAAGACCTGCATATTTTCTCATTGATCATTCTCCGTACATCATGCAGATGGAAGACCTATCTCAAACATGACCCTTCATAATAATTCCCTTACATGAACATAATCATTCACTGTCTTTTCAGTTACAGTATAAGATCTTAACACTGACTTCACTCATTTCTGTAATCAAAGAAACTTAGTTACTGAAACACCTAGAAGTGATAATAAGCACTGACAGGAATGACATTAGTGCCTTTAGCTGTTAAGAACTCTCCTTGATTGAAATTTTGGATTCTGGCATGGTTATATGAAAGAGGATGGATGAGAAGAGAGACTGCTTTAAGGATAGTGATAAGAAATTACAAGGTTTGCTGTAATGCAGAGAAGCAGATGAAATGGAAATGGTTCCATCCTGAATGCCAGCACCTGCCTCTGGTGAAAACAAAAGCACTTGCAGCACACTTCTGAGTGCCTTTTCAGAAGTGTTCTCAGACCTGAATGTGTGCATCTCTGAGGGGTAGGACAAGGAGACAAGACTTGCAAGAGATTCTAGTCAGTTAGTGAAGATTGCACTGTGGTTCTGAGAAGAGAAAGAACTTTTGATTTTAATGCTGGATAAAAGGGAGTTGAAGTTTGTGAAGAAAAATTCCTTTCTTATTGGATTCCTTTTACAATTAGGAAACTGTTTCAGGTTCTCTACAAGTAAATATGAATGCGAAATAAATATATTGAATATTATTTTTTTCTTTGCAAAGATACAGCTTGCAAGGACATCAGATAATAGGTGAAAAAGGGACATGTTAATTAAGGAACTTTATATTGATGAGCACTGATGAGTAAGTTCTCCTAACAAAACCAAGAGGATGTGAAACAGTAATATCTTTTGGAAGGATTTATAGTGATCCTAAACATCATGAGATCTGTGGTCCAGAGAAGTTTGTACAACCTCTGAAATACTACTTTATAAAGTATGGTAATACTGCTTTATAGGCAGGGTGAACACCCCCATGAGACTTAGTTACCAGCACCAGGTAGGGAGTAGGTTAGCCTTGCTAACTCAGTGACTTAGTAAGTTAGGTGATTTCCCTGTCCAGCTAGTAGGCATATTTCCATTCTTTCAAATGGAAACTCATGGCTGCATGTGCAAAAAAATTGGCAAACTTGGTGGGTTCTTTTCAGGTTTCTTTTGAGATTGTTAGAAGTATGTAAGCTTTAGATGCCATGAGAGATTAAACACTCCCTGTTTAGCAATGGCCAAGAGAATCTGGGAAGCCACTTATCCCAGGAGAAAAATTTGTCACAACCAGAAATTTCACCAGCCCTAAATGAGACAAGGAGAAAATCTGTACTTCAACCAAAGGTGAAACTACATTATAATTGGAGCCAAGCATTAATCTACTTTGCATGAGCAGCAATATAAATGAAGATATGATAAATGGAAAACGCTGGATGTGGCTGCTGCAGAACAGAAGTTTGTCAGCCTGTCAGGTTGGTGGTGGCTGTCAATGCCAGTGTGCAGATGCTCTGTGTCACCTGTGTAAGCCAAGAGACTGCAGTGAAGGCATGCACAGAACGCGTTTTCCAAGTGTTTTAGCCCATGTTGAGATTAGGAGCCTTGGTGAAAAAAGCTGTGTCTCCTTACCCCTTATGAAAACAGAAAAGTGGTTCCTAAGGTATCATTTTAGCTGCATAAACAGCTTTGACAAAGGGGGTTATGTTTGTTGGGCTGAAATCTTTCTAGCTGCTTACTGATTTCTGGGCGAAATAAATTACTGTGCATCCCTGTAGCTACCCTGTCTCTTTGTGTTTGAAGATCTTTTTCTAACCTATGGTCTTAAGTGAGGCATGTTTAAATATTTTTTCAGATTAATGCTGGTATAGCTGCTTTGGATCTACAGGACTTCTAAACAACATGCAGATGGTTCCCAGAATAATTAACATATTCATGTTGCCTCTGTAGGCCAAATAGCAGGCAGCAACATTTACTGAGAATATTGGCTCCAAAGGTTGGTGGTGGCCTTTTTCTGGGGCAGTTTCCTTTGTAATGAGAATGCAAAAATGAACAAAATCAACTTTCTTTACATTTACCATTGAATAGTGGTGGCTTTCTTTATCATTGTTAAAGAATTGTCCTTTTATCTGAAAATGGGTAGCACCCATGTTTCTACTTCAGTGAAAACCTTTGCATTTAATCTATTTCACCACAAACATAAAGAGATCACCTTTTGAAGATTTTGTGAAACAAGAAGCTGACTCACTCAGCCAGTTACCTTCATGTTTCTGATAGTCCTGGAGTGTCTGTCAGACCATCTGTCAAGCCCCCAGTAGCCAGCAAATAACACAAGTTTTAGACATAGCTTTTCTGCAGTGAGTTACTTGAGAAAAAAATAATCTTAACCTAACAATAATCTTAATCTTAACTTGCATCAAAGGACTAAGAAAACTCAGCAAAAAAGAGAAAGGTGCTGAATTAACCACAAAATATCCCCCAAAACAGGCTGTGTACACCACACAGGGAATTTTGTTTAGGACTGTAGACACTAAAGAAGGTGTGGATAGGTAAACGGAAATATATTTATCAAGAAATTATTTCTATTGTGCACAGTAAATATTTTTCTTTTGCTAACAATTTCAGAGCTGAAATTGTCATTTTATGTGCAACAAAGTGGTTTATTTGTGATGCTAGTCAAGCTCTTCTCCCATCTTTCTGCCAGTGTCTTGAGTTTTTTGCACATCCTTAGTTCTTAAAAGCAATGTGAAAGTGGAAGAAAATATTTATGAATTAAATTTATGAATTGTGCTTAAAATTGTAGTTTGTTTCAAATAGTCTTATCATAAAGTTCTTTGAAAGTGATCAGCATTGAGAGATTTTAGGGACAATGACTGAAAATTTAATCAAAGAAGGAAATAAAATGCTGGAAAAACAATTGTGGAGAGGATAGAAGTCACTGTTACTTTGATTGAAAAGTGAAATTTGTAGCTGTTCCATGTGAAAAAGATCCAGTTACCACTTTAAAATGTACAAGTCTTCACTGTCCCTGGGAAGAATTGAGCCAGCCTACTGACTATTTTCTGTTATTTAAATAAATGCCAGATATATTATATCCAAATAAAAAGGTCTGTCTGCAGACAGAAGAAATTGCCTTTTCACCATGAAAAGATTGATATGTTTGATTATGAATGGGTATGGTTAATTAGTGTAGCTGTACTGTCCAAAGTAGTAGTAATTTAAATACTTTTTTTAAGTCTGAAATTTGAAATATTACACAAAGTTTTCTGAATGAAAATTGCTTTACAACATGTTTAACAGCTGATGTTTAAGATAAAGTTATTAAAATGACATGTAAGTGCTAATTAATCATAACAGACCAACATAACACATTGGAATTCTTTATGCTCTCCTGGAAGATATATATGTTCATCATTGCTCTTTTTAATAATAGAAACAGGGACAAAAATAGAAAGTTACACCAACAATATTTTTGACCGCAGGACAAGAAAATTTAAAATTACCCTAGAGACAACAAGGCTGAACACAAATAAAATAGTTAAGCATGCTCGTTACTGATGTAGGGCCCATAATTAAGCTTGTTTATATCTGACTTAAGGCTTGTAGCTAAGCATACCCATAGCTGGCTTTTATGCCAGTGGAAATTGGATCAGGCTCTTAGACAACATTAATTGTTCTGTCCCACCAGGGTGCCTAAGGTCTGGCTCCTGATTTAAAGTTGCCTGTTCTTTTAAGAGAGGTGGAGCTGCGTTATGCCCCACTCATGTGCGTGGGCAGGGCTGGGGGGAAGGAAGCTCTCTGTGCCTGGCTGGGGTCGCTGGGCTGGACAGAGCCCACTGCAGGACAGCCCAGGCACAGGAGCTGCCATCCTGACTTCCCTCCGCATCCTCCCTCCCACCCAGCCTCAGGTTTCTCATGCCCCTTCAGACAAAACCTGGAAAGCTGGAGTAAGCCACAGATTCAGGCATGAATATGGACCCGGGAATAAACCACTAAGACCAAAACTTTCCGAAGAAAGTGACCAAGAGAGCTACACAGATGGCCTAATTCCTCAAAAGACTAAATATTCAGCCTTCAGGTATTTGTCTGAATACCCAAACTGCTTGAAAATGGACTGTATACTCTTTCAGTATCAGCATTACTGACTGTCATCTCAGTTTCACAAAGATTGCTTTTCAAATATCTGGCACTCAGATGCCCGTAGCTATCACAGCAGTGAGTGTTCTGCAAGCATAGTTACAAAAAAAGCTATCAATTGTATGTCTGCCTCTACCTCCTGTATTCTCAGTTCTTCTACTTTTCCTCTACAGGACGCTTTATAATGACATTTTTACATTAATTTTTATAGCTATTTTAATGAATATAGGAAAAAACCTCCTATAACTGCCACTACTTTTGTCTTATACATAGAATAATAGTTGTTCATCTAGCAAAAAAGCACTGCCATATTTTAAAGAGCCCTCCTGAGCATATTTGTGCCAAATATTAATTTCTTAAAAATGTAAATGTGTCATCCATGCTGTATACTTTTGTAACTTTACAGCTTGTTTCAATTTGTGTATATCCCCACTGATCACTCCTACTACATCTGCTTTAGTGAACTAATATAATAAAAAATATTACCCAAACTATTCATCTGTTCTTTTCTTTGCTCCTTCCCTCTTCAGCAGGACTGATAGCTCTAACCAGTAAATTCAAATGTACATTTCATAGCTTATTGCTGTGAGAGCAGGGATTCTATTGAAAATACTCCAAAGTGATTCAAATGTGTTTTGGAATTAAGATTGCAATCACTGAAGGAGTGTACAAGGAGAACAGATTTATAAAATGTTAGAGGCCTAATTAGATGGAGGGGTATTGTGAAACTTCTCCTTTTCAGATGCATTAAAGCATCGGGTGATTTTCCCTGATATTTGACAGAGGGACTTTTATATTGCATCTTTCATGAAATGCCAAATCCTATTCTCCATGGCTGTGAACAGAAACTTCAAATATTCCCGGGGGTAAGACATTCCTTGGAGTGAGAAATAGGTGTAAATTCTGCAGTGCAAGTGTTAACAGCTAGGATCACCCAGGATTGCACTGGGGAAGGCCTTTCCATCACCACACACCAACCTTGCCTTTCTGCTTTATATCCTCAGGGTAAATGTGAAATCCTGCTCTTTTCCCCCTCCACCCTTTTTCAGCAGGATACTACTTTGAAATCTCTGTATGAACAGCAGAGCAAAATAGGCCTTATCTTAGAGGGGAGAAAAATTGTATTGACTTTGAAAATGGAGAGGAGCATAGTCCAGAGGAGCAAACAGCAGACTTGAGAAAATTGCAAATGCTTTCTCCCCTAATGCATATACAGATACAAAGCAATCAAACAGAAATGAGATTGTGCAGCTAATAAAATCAATCAGGCCAGGCTGGCTAGAGCCATTTCCAGATGGCCGTGGAGAGTTCCTTATCACTGCTGAATGGTTATTGACGAATATGTACCAACACTTGATCTCTCTTGGGAAGCTATTTAATTTATCTCCAAATCATCTGGCTAACTCCCGGGTGACTGTTTATCTTGTATCAGTATGTTTTTCCAATTGTTAAAGGATTCCTTCCTTGTTTGCCTAGATTTTCCTATGTTTCCTCTTTCTTTGCAGATTGTTTATCTCCAGTTTTCTCACTCTAGGGGAGCATGTGCATAATTTGTTTGTCAATAATAAATAATGAACACATTTTACTACGTGTTACTAATGTTTTGGTGCAGAACAGAAGTAAAAACCTTATAAAACTGCAAATTCACTGAATGTGTATAAATAACAGTGGGCACCTGGCCTGTATATTTCTATTTGCCTTTTTTTTTAATTTTGTACATCAGTATTTATATTTTTATCTTCCTTTAGTTATAAGTAAATAGCATATATCTAGATAGTATGTGTGTGTGTATATATATATATATATATATACATAGTTCAGTACATAAATTGCATGTTGAATATGTTTGAGCTATTTCTGGGTAGAGACAAGACATATCCGGTTATTTCACAAAATCAATGAATGGTTAAAACTTTTGCCCTTACCATCAGATGCCAGTCATTTGATACACTCTGACATTTTACTGTGTCCCTGACTCTCAGTCTGAAAAAAAATAATCTTAGTCCTCTATTCATAGGTGCACTGAATACCTTCTGATTTCTTCCTTTTAAAGTCTGTCTTCAGTGATGGCTTGAACTTACCTATCTGTCTCTATTAAGAGTCTTATGGGATCAACCCCTTTTGTTCACTTATGGTAGTGCCTTGCTTTCACCTATGATTTCCTTGAGGCAGTTGTATGGAGTGTACTGTAACCCTGGGAGGAAGTTGCAGCTCTCTTTCTGCCCGGGTCCTGTGAAACAAACAGATCGAACAGGAGGATTCGGGGCTTTTTCAGTCAGACAGGGAACAGTGCAGCAAAATTTGTAACAGAAGAAAGACTGATCAATTGTCAAACACGAGCAAAGATATCAGAAACTGTCCCATGAGGTTTAGCATGAAGGTTGGAATAGTGTAAAATACCAGCGTCATCAATTATGTGATTCTGTATTAGGGACAGGAGAATCCTTCTGAAAACATGCCAAGCACTTTCTTTTGATGTCTTACTCTTTGATCCCCCAGTTGCTTTGTAGGTTAAAAACTTTTTTCTGAGTTATGATATGTGTATGCACAGGATTTTATCTCCATTTGTCCTTGTTTCAGCACTGTCCTTGTCTTTAATGTTAGTGCTTGACATTCTCTTCTTGATGCATAAAGACAAATCAGTCTTCTCCCTTTTGTTGTACATTTTGGGCTGCTGGACAAACCCAGTCTCCTGGCGTGCCTTAGTAAGACAGGCCATAGAGTCCTTAATCATTCTTATGTGTCTGTACCAATTCCAATCTGAATCCCTCTTTTGTGGTAATGGCTCTGCACAGTGTTCACTGAACTCTTACTGGCTTTCTGCACAATAGGCTGAAGATTTCCTGAGCTTACTTGAAAACAGCTTGATGGCTGCATTTTAAACTTTCACTTTTTACAGGCACTGCATTGATGAATTATACACATAATGAGATCAAAACAAGGACCAATTTATTTTATTCAGTCATCACAGTCCATTATCTCCAGGCTCATTGCAGAAATCAACATTATTTTATTCTCCCAGTGTGAGGCCTCGCATTCTGACTCTTTCTGTACTAGTCTATTCTCATATTCTGTACCTTTCACCCCATTTTTATTTCAGCTTTAAGGTGATGCTTATGTTCTTTCTGTACAGTCTATCTTCTGTTCATAATACCTCTCTGCTTCATCTGTCAACAGATTTTGTTAGGACACATCTATATTTTTCAGGAAGAATGTCTCCCAACCCTGTGATTTCAGTAGGGTCTTTCAGATTACTTCCTTACATATTTTGTCTCACCTCTGAATATAAATTCATTTCTTGTCCAAAACCTATCTGGCAGAAAATGGTAGCTCTACTCAAAGGGAACATTGCATTGAGGGGCTGCCGTAATGACACACCACAGGCAATTACAACCCAAGTCTTCCATATCAGGTTTGGTTGGGAACCTCCTCAGGACCAAGTTAGATGGGAGGTGTTTGCTTCATCCAGCACCTACCTTCCAAGTCATTCCTTACATGAGTCAGTGCCGATAGAGCAGCTTGGTCTGGCTGGTTTTTAAGCACCTCTCAAAGGGACAGCTCTCCATGACATGCCAACAGCCATTCCATCAGGTCACCTCAGCATTTAAACCAGCAGCTAGGCTTCATCTGTGTGTGTGGAGAATTAAGATCTGATTCAGTCATTCCTTCTATCACATGGAAAGTTCTGGCTGAGATATTGCCTCTCCAGGTCTCACATTTGTCTGAGATGCTGCTTGTATTTCTCCATATCAGTGTTAGAGAGTGGAAAAAAGTTATTTTGGATCAACTCTTCATTTTGGATCACAACTCTTTGATGATCTTTGGCAGAATGTAAACTGAAATAAAATAATTTTGCTTTATGCATCAGAGACAGTATAATAACCCCACTCCTGTGCTTGTGCAGAAGTAGGAAAGCATAAACTGTCACATATTCTATCATTTTTAATCTTCAGTCTTTGTGCAGTCATAGAGTGTAGAAGTGTATTTTGATTGGTTGTTCCAAGTCTGAATGCTGTAGGGCTCCAAGAGTTCTGGGCTGGGCAGAAGCCTGGATTAGTTGGGTATGGATGTTGTCAGGACTCATAACCAAAGAATGACATACAGAGGCTGCAGTAAAGCATTTTAAAAGTAGAACAGGATGTCCAAATTCTGTTCTTCTGTATTCTTTAGGGAAGGACTATATTTAGTGAAAGATACCTTGGACAGGTGCTGGCACTTGACTCCTCATGACATGTGATACAAAAAAGCTAATCTCATTAATTAATTTTCATTCCTTTGGAATCTTTCTAAGCCGGGCTGCTTGTGGCTGTAAGAAGAATGTGTAATGGGTTTAGCTGCCTTTAATGGCATTGGTATTCTGAAAGCAAACTCTTATTTCTGTGATGCTCTGTTTCTGTTTGCATCTTTATCCTATTTTTTACTAACAACAACAACAGGAAATTAGTCCTAAAAATCAATCCATATATTGGCCCAAAAGCAGTGTCAAAAGCCAAACTAAGGGCTTAAATATGGACACCAGATAGCCTGAACAATGTGCATAAAAAGATGTGACAGCTAATCAGATTTGTAACAACAACAGATATGCAATGGAAATAATAGGATTGTGAAAGTCTTTCACAAATTAAAGACTGGCTCCTCCTCAAGTGTTTTTGAAGGCCTACTTTAGATATTCCTGTTTTCTGGCACACTAAGTTTACCCCAAGCTAATTCACAGGTATTAGTACCTAATCTATCAGATTGTTTCACCAGTTAGAGACAAGAAGTGCATTGCAATATCACTTGACATCATGCACAATAGCAGCTACATCATGGCCACAAATTTCTACATTTGTTAAACATTGCATATCCAGCTGCAGGACCAAAAATGCATCTTCAGGCATGAATTCTTCTTTGCTCAAAATCCAGTGCATTACAGTTTCTCAGTAGTGGTTTGTTTTCCTGCTCTGACAGCACAAGCTCTATTAATAATCTGTGTTCATACAGCTACTGGCAAACCAGGAAAGTAAGTGATGTTGTGGCACAGTAGAAACAAGAGCTTTTAATCACACCAGCAGTGTTGTCTGGAGGGAAAAAGAGTGAGCCAGTGCTAGATGTGCAGAGGAAGCAGAGAGAGACTGGAGCAAGCTCATGGAGAGTTTTATAATCAAGAAGTTCCTTTTGCACTGTGTTCTGAAATTAATGAGCAGCCACTGGAGTTGCCTGACAATGGGGGTGATATGACTTAGTGTCCAGGGATCACAGAAGTTATTCTGAGCCAGACGCATTGAATTGTTCATTGTTTTCTCCCACTGAACAGTCTTATAATTCAAGTACTTAATCATAAAGAACAATCAAGTTCTTTCTCACTGGCTTCAGCTTGTCTACCTTTCTCAGCTGGCTGATCATGCCTTGGATAACCAGACCCATCTCATCTCTGACACATGCACCTCATGGTTCCCCTGTCCCTCTGTGCCTGCCTTCTCCTTCGTACTATAGCTCTATCTCCTTATTCCATAGCTGTTATTTGCTGACTTCTTTCACAGTTTTCTTTCAGTGATGGCATTGCTTACAGAAATTAAAGCAGGAAAACCTTATTTCTGCCCTCTCCCATGCTATTGCTGCCTTACACTGCTCTGTCCTGGCTCCTCTTTTGCACCTTGGCGTGCTTTTTCATTTGTGACTCATTAGCTAGAGATGGCCATTTGAAGCTCAAATATCAGGACATTGCAGATTTCACTAATCACATTTCTGTTCATGGTCTTGGGTGTTTTTTCCGATTGCATTTCCCAGCCACATCTCTCATCACGGCTGCACTATTGATTTGACTGAAATTCTGCCTTATGCACTCAAATGAGATTTCCTTGAAGGATAATAATAAGAGTTTTGGTCTCAAATTAGTCTGATTTGCAGCATTAGCCACTGAGTATGTAACAATTACAGAATTTTACTTATCAGCTGGTAGTGCTGCCCTATTGCTAGACTCAGATATGTAAAATCATTTAGCATGAAGTGATGTAAAGTGAGGCGATAGTCATGATGGAGAACTAAAAATATCTTGGAATAACAAACTTCAAATTTCTCTTTTTCAAGGCTAATTATTTTTCACAGTACCCAATCAAATGCAAGATATTGAGATATTAAAATACTTCTTTGTTTTTCTAAAGATGAAAGAAAAATAAGATTAAAAAAATTCAGAAGGCTTAGTAACATACAAGTCACCTTGACTTATCAACAAAAACAGAAGTGCATCTCTTTAGGGTTAAGGGGAAAAAGAACCTATTCTGGCCTCACTGGGCATTAAAAATGATAAATCTTTGGCACAAGGAAAGATTTTTTAAATTAAATTAAATTTTCTTTACAACTTAAGGCTTTTTTGATTTATACTATCTAGCCCCAAGCAAGAGTCTTAATTATTTTTGATTTATTTCCTTCATTCCTGAGAAAGGTCTTTCAGCTTTTCTTTATTATTTCAGTTCTTTTTCTGTAGGCATATCTATGTTTTCTAGCTCTTATTTTTGCTGCTAAGTTTTCATGTTTTATTTCCCTCTGAGGTGAAATACTCTGGTGAAAGCCTCCAGGTCTTAAACAAAATTCAGCTTGCTTTTACAAACATAATGTAAGGTTGGTGTCTTTTGATTTTAATTTCAATTTATTACTTATTTTCTCCATGACTTCTGCTATGTTACTATAAATCAGATATCCTGTCCCACCCTATAAAGTTATAAGTTTCCTGAGCATCCATATGACCTCTTTTTACTCTCAGATGATATTTTTAGGTAAAACATTTTATGAGAGCTTATGGGCTTTTTACCCTAGTGATAAAATGGGGTTTATTCATATGTTTTCTCTTCTTTATGAGAAATATTTTTATTTTCACTTCCTACGCATATAAATGGAAAAACATGTCCTGGCACACTTTTGGGATAATGACAGGAAAATGTCCATGCCCAGCACGGCTCAGTAATTAGAGCATTCTCCAGGACTGCAAAATCCTCAGTCAGATAAAGCAGTTGAACCTTTGTCTATTCAGACTCATTAAGCTGTGGCTATTGCTGTATAACAGGGAAAAGCTGCTTTTATCCCAAGAAGGTCTGTGGGCGCTTTCTGAGCCCTGCCAGGTGGAGATTCCCTGCCTGGCAAGAGGATCCTCTCGGGCTGGGGTGGGAGCAGCGCCTGGGGCTGCTCCACCCAAGCCTGACCAGGCAGCCCTGCCAGAACGGAGAGTTGTGGTGCTGAGTGCCTTATGAGGAAAAAGAAAGTGCTGGGAGATTTTAGGGATTTCTCAGAGTTTGCTGAGTGTGAGTTTGCTCTTTGATATAATATCACTCACTGCAGTGCCCTCCATGCTAACTGCAGCTCATGTTCAAATACTCAGCAGTTGCTTTCCATCCAAATAATCAGAAACATGAGTTTGCCTGCAATGGACTTTGAGAAAGTCAGATTTGATGTTACAGGGGCTTAGAGTGCATGAAGTCCACAGGCCAAAAGCAACCACAGAATTCAATGCAGCAGTGACAGTGCACATTTAATGATTTTTTTTGTTTCAATGAAAACCCATTCACTGCATGTTCAGAAACCTGTGGCCATAGCCAGTTAAGTACTTTGTGTGTATCAAACACTATAAGTGAATTTCTTTCCATGTGGAATTCAATGGTGACATTTTTTGATTGAAGCAAGTGCAAAATGGGAAATAATGGTATTGCTATTTGCCCTTGCAGGACCAAGTAGAGCTTTTTCTTTGATGCAACTGAATATTTGGTTTCTGTTATAATGCCTTAAATGCTTTAAGATGTGTTTTAACATAAAATATCAATTTAATATGGAAAAATTGTTCAGAAAGGAAAGTACAATTAATTAAATATATTTCAGTGTTATAAAATAAATGATAATTTATATTTTTCCTAAATAATTTCATTTATTTTGTCTTGGTTTAAAGTCAAAATATAAATTTAAGAGCTAAAATTATTCAACTCCAGTTGATCACTGTATAGTTAATGATTAGGAGAATACTTTTTGAAGCAGAAGCCTGGTAAAGCATTGCTACACATTTTGATCCTCACTGCATATCCAAGACCTCAGTTAAAGTAAAACATCCATTGCCTTTGCTGAAAACAGCTGTAATCTAGAAGAAGGGTTATGCAGAAGATTAATCTACTTGCAGACCTGTAACAAGGGAAAGTTACTGGTCTTCACAGGAAATCAGCCAGCATTTTGCAGCACTGTAAGTGCCTAAAAACACAAAGCAGTAAAAGGAGCAAAATTGAATTAAATTAATTAAAGGAGAACAGCCTTTTGCTTGTTTTCAAAATTCCTGAAAATAGATTGGAAAATTTCGTATCCAATTTCTTACCTTAAAGAATATAAAATGGTCTGAAGTTAACTTCAAGTCTTACAAAATTGTGTTTGAGAATGTTTTGATGAATGTTGCTCAAGACAAGGGTTCATAGATATTTATACTGTTATATTATAGCAGCAACGTTAGTGAGGAGTAAAGACAACAAAAGTAAAATGCTAACACACGTGGGACTGCAAGAAAAAATTAATCATTGTTGTAATGTGACAGATTTGCATCAAGGTGGGATTAGAAATTTCAGTTTTGGTACATGTTTTTTGTGAATTTTTTTGTTTGTGGCTTTTTTTTTTCTTTGCTTGTTTAATTCTTTCTCAGAAAAAAAAAAAAGTTAAAAAAATTGGCTTTGTACTATGAGTACTATGAGAATTACAGGGACATAATTGTTCTGACATGAAGCAAGGGAGGACTGTGTAATCTTCTGTGTAAGACCAGTAATTCCAGCAGTCAGTGTCCGTTGTCACCTCCATGACCAGGGTTTACAAATTCACCAATTATCAATTCACGCCTTACCAGTGGAGCTGAATTTTCAAAGGTCATTTGCACAGTGAAAAAGTCGCAGTTCTGGGATAAATTGAGAAAAAGCCAAAAGCTGTGAAACTATAGATGTTCTACAAGCCAAGGCAAAGCCAGTGTGATGGTTCTTTGTGTGAAGACAGGGTTAGTTCAGAAAATAGTTTTGACAGTTGTATAGACCTTTTTTTTTCCCACTCTGATAAATTAATTTTTAGTGACTCAGGGAGAAATCAGAGAAATGCATTTGCCAGGATGATTCTTTCTTCCCTTCTGTTCATCCTTCTGCATTTTTCAATGTAGCCCTTCCTTTAGGAAGGACTAAATTCAGAATTCAGGACTTCCAGGCCAAGAACCCTCATGCTTCTGCCTGGAGAAAAAAAAAGTGTGGATAGGCAAGGGTTGCAATATATGTGTATGAAAATAAAGGAACAGAAGGCACTGAATTTTAGTAGGGAAAGACACTGCTTTTACATAACTAAAAGCCTTTATGTTAATATGACACACATCTACAGCCATTCTAAATTCCCTACCCATCCAACCACCAGTGCAGAGTTGGTTCAGTTTGCTCTTAGGATCCAGTTACAAAAAGGCTACAAGAAATGCTGCTATTTGTCAAAACCAGACATAAAAATGGAAGGTAATAAATCAGAGAAGAGGGCTTTGAGCGGTCTAAATGCTGTTGTCTCCATTTCATCCCAGAACACCCTGGTGTAAACCTAGCATCCAGAACTGTTTTGTAACAGGCAAGAAACAACATAGTAAAATTGCTTCAGTAATGAGATTCAAGAGGAGGGGAATTATACACAGAAACTGAACCTTACATCCTTCTAGATGCTGGAGCAAGATTTTTGTGCAGCACTGGGTGGAATCCAAGCGGACAGCTAGAGCGTGGCTGTGGAAAGGCTCACCCTCCCTCCCATACCTCTGCTCTTTAATGCAGCAAACACAGCTATATATCAGCTGCATGTCTGGAGACAGAGGGAGTTTATCTCTTCATGCCCACCAGAGCATATCTAGCAGCTGTACCCAGGAATGCCATGAATCCAGGGCATTCCAGCACATTCCACCACATTTTTATGCTGATATACATACGGGATTTTGCTGTGGTCACCCATGCTAACATATAGGCTTGTCAAGGGCTAAGTACAGGGCCTAGTAAAGCAGACATGGCTTGCTCAAGATCACAGATTCCTAGAATTTAATGTCTTCTGCCAGACTTCCCTTACAGAGGATCATGTTTATGAAATAGAAAAATTCATAGGCAAATCAAATACAGCTGACAGGTGGGTAAGCTCTTATTCTGACAGCTGGGTACGGATCAGCATGGTGTGGGAAAAGCTGGTCAGAAGTCAGGAAAATAGCAGGGTAATCAAAAGGTAGATATTGAGAGGACTCTGAGCTCACTTTAAGGTTATGCAGCCAATACATAATTCATCCCATATTCTTAAAGTAAGAATCCATCAGAGTGAGACATTTAGCCTGGTGGCTAAAGAAGATAAAAACTAGCTACAGGTGAGCAAACTCATGTTTTATAGTAAAATGCATAAACAGAACCCCTTGCACATTTCAGCATTCTTACTACAACCAAATACACAGTTCTGTTGACCATGGTGAGCTATCTGTGTTGGATTACCTTTGGCTTCATCTGATTACAACTCAAAATGCCAAATCTTGCCTTAATATAACTGGCAGTTGGAATATGAAAATAATTTTTACTCAAACCAAAATTGTAGTAATTGTTCCTGAGGATGTTTTGTAAGCCTTGAACTTATCAAGGTTGGCAAGATGATACTTTTTAAATCAGGGGAACTAAATGGACCCAGAAAGTCAAAAGTAATAATAGTTTTTTTGCTATGTAATATTAAGCAGTTAAAATTGGTTCAAGATTTTAGTTTGGGGCTTCTTTACTTACAGCTATGGAAAATATAAGCAAAAGAAGCCCAAGTCCAAAATTGAAAAAAATAATGTGCAGCACAAAAAAAAAAAGAGGTAAAAAAGGAAATGTAGAATTATGCAAAGCAAATTCAAGCCTGTTTGCCTCAGAGAGGTTACTTGATAAAGTTCTATCTTTTCTAAGCAACCCATATGAGCAGGAAAGAAGAGGTTAATTTAAACCCTGAAAAAACTGTGAGCACAGCAGTTACTTTTCTAATTTTGACAAAATAGACAACCAGAAAGAGAAGTGTAGGTAGTATAATAAATCATAAGAAAAACTTATCTCTAAATATCAGATTTTAAGATCGTTTATCAGTCACAGGTAGATACTTAGAACTGACAAGTTGCCTCTCACAGCTATTCCCCCAGGACCTGGTGCACTTCTTTTGTCTAAGGCATTTTTTGGCTGGTCTGGTTGCCCCTTCTTTGACTCATCATTCTCAGGCATTACAGAGGCAGACAATTTGCCTGCTCATACGCAGGAATAATTTTGAAGACAAGAGTAGAAAATGGAAGAAGAAGGGAAATACGTACAGAGGAAAGTCACAGAAAGGGGGATCAAGGTGGAGGGAATCCTTGCTGATTTGGTAACAAAGGTCAGAAGCATTGTGTTGCTCTGTGCATCCTAAAGATCACCAAAACAGAGCAGCCTTTGCAAGCAAACAGTAAACTAACTTCCTCCATGAGATTGTCCAGGAGTGATTTTACTTGTTTGGCCTCAAAAGGGTGGATGAGTAGAATGGACAGTTTTCTCACTCTCTGCTCACTAACCTAACATTTTAAAACAGGGTTCTGATCTATCCCTTTCTACTGTACCTGAGATGATCTCAGTTGACGTGGAAGTCACTCAGTTTGCATCCAACGGTCTTCTATTTTTTATATTTTTGGTGGTATTCATTTCTTTGAAAACTACTGTAGCACTTTTAAAAGTTTCAGCTGCTTCCTACAGAAAGATTCAGCATCTGTAACTTTTTCAGAAAAGTAGTAGGATGTTGCAGTATAATTACTTGAATAGGTATGTTTGACTGGGAAGGTTCGATTTGACGGTACCAAAGCTTCATGAATGAAATGAGGTCACACTTGCCCTGATGACTTGCATTCAGAACTCTGAATTACACATCTTCAGGCAGAGAAGAAGAAAAAAGAGAGAAAACAATTCTGCCGATTGATTTTTTGCCATCTAGCCATCTTTCCTTGTATCCACATTGGAAATCAACTTAAGAATCTCTAGAGAGCCAAGAAAAATGTAATTCACCCTCTTGCTCAAGCTCAGAAATTGCGTGGCCTAGTGAGTGACATATTATCCAAGTTAAAATTAGCATAAT
Organism: Zonotrichia leucophrys gambelii; assembly: GCF_028769735.1. Classification (NCBI taxonomy): domain Eukaryota; kingdom Metazoa; phylum Chordata; class Aves; order Passeriformes; family Passerellidae; genus Zonotrichia; species Zonotrichia leucophrys. The sequence continues at coordinate 16,246,015 of NC_088173.1, read as the reverse complement.
GTATAAATAATAGATTTTTCTCCATTAATTACTGCATTTTCTGAAAGGAAAAAAAAAATTATATCTGCTTCAGGTGCTATAGTGTCTCTTTGTCCTTTCTGAAGCTTCTTTGGTGGCCTAGCAGACTTTTTTCCCCTGAAAACATAAATTTTTTCCTAAATTAGAGCTTTGTGTGGTCTTCAGTGAAAAGTCATTTGAAACCTATTGAATACTTTATGTATTAAAGCAAGAGAATATATTTTGTCTTATCAAAAGGATAAAAAATAGTTCTAGAGTAATTACTTAATATTCACTTTTGAGATATTTATTCTGCCTCTATAAAACAAAGGAAGGAATGCAAAAGTTTTATATTTTGTTCTTTCTTCGAACCTTTAAATATTGCATTATTTGTGTCAATATTTATCTCTTCTTGCTTAAAGCAGATTGAAAATCTAATTTCTTTTTCTGTCTTTTTATTCTGTTTAAAATCTGCAAGGCAAAACCCTTCTGGCCGTGGCTCTTACCAAGAGAAATCCTCCAGGAGCCAAAAGTTAATTGGGCTAAACTTTTTAAATGAAGAAAAGAAGGGGAAAATAAGAATAAAAAACCAACAAGCTGATTCTGAAAAGTCTAATTTTGTATTGTAGTGTATTCTTTGATATTTGTATGAAAGTGTGAGGGCAGATTTTCGAAAGTCTGAAAGTGTGAGGGCAGACTTCTGAAACTGCTGAAAAATCCCAGCACCTGAAATTTGAAGTAGGCATAGTTTTGAAGACCATCTCCTTAAGTACCAGACCAGGGAGCTGTGAGGATATTGGGAACATGGCAGATTCTACAATGACATAAATGTTTACCTGAGAATAAATATCTATATGTAAAAGGAGCATAATATTTTCTCAGTAATAACAACAGGTTTTAACAATGTTAAAGGCAGAATAACCTCTGAAGTTGCAAAAAATGGTAATTTTATGTATTACTCCAAAAATCTTACAAGAATTCATCCTTGTTTACACAAAACAATAAACAATTCATTAATAAAAAAACAAACCAAATACCAAGAATTCACTGTTGCAACACCAAGAATTCTTCATTCCCCGAATAACTTAATGCTAACCTCAACTCAATATGTTTCTTTTAATTATTGATCAACTAGCCTTTTACACTCAGCTGCCATAATGCTTCTCACTGTCTGCTACCTGTACAAAATCCCAATTCTCTGAAAATCCATATACATTATCTGGTAGGCACTAATTTGATGTGAATAGCAACAGAAGAGCTCTCTTAACTCCAAATCAATCCACCAAATATTAATCACTGGAAAATTACTGACACCTCTTTTGTTTTTCTCTCTCACACTTTCCAGACCCAGCCCCGTCTCTGTTCCACCATTTAGCCCATTTTCTCAATAATTGTTCAGTACAAGCAGTATTTACAATGGCCAGCAATTCTAACCTGGTTCCTCTGACCCATTTGACACGGCTCAGACAGCTTACCAAAGAATTCAGCCTATGGCTGCATGAACTCTTGAAGGAATCAGAAACTATACTATACAGATAAGCATTATATACAAGTACTTGTTGTCATGGTTACACAGATAGGCTCGCTTCTGACTTTTCCCTGTTCCTTCTGAATAGGAAATAGAGATCCGGGGGACTCTCAAGCCCCACTCAACAGACATTCGTGCAATTTTAAATGTGTACGTGTCTGAGAAAAAGGAAAAAAAAAGAGTGGGTGGGCTGTAATCCATCTACTTCATCTTTTAAAATATTTATAGATAGCACAGTGTAAGTCAACAAAAATAAAAGGAGCCTGTACAGGTTTCTCTGCATTTTTCAGAGCCAAAATACTGTTTTGCTGTCAGGGAAATCAAAATAAAGTAGTTAAACAGAGTATTGCAAAGAGTAAATAGACCTGAGAACCTGTCAATGCATTATTTCAGTAGACATTTTAAGTAACCAGATCTTTTTTGAGAAATCCATGAGAAAAAATTGTATCTACGGCTCTAAGCAGAAAATAATAAAGGATAAACAAAATATACATGTTGTTGTCCTTGACAGACATGTGCCCTGCACAAGTCCATAACTCAACATAACCACTGAGTGCTTTAAGCCTTAAGCTTAAGTTGTATGATAGCAATTTCAAAACAGATAATGTGACTTCTGAGTGAGAAATTACACTCTATTGACTGAGATGTGAAGCAGGCATTTAACGCATGGTTATCTCCTTAGCTGAGATTAAATTGTTTGCTTGACTTCCTAGCTGCTGACATAAATATTTAAATTATTTCACTGTTTACATATTTGCAGGTTATTGACCTTTAGCCTCCAACAACATCTGGGTGTCTGGGCCAAGAATCTTTATAAAACTTGGTATCTAGTCAGCAGAAAACCATGACTCACTATTTATGGGGAGGATTCAGGTATTCTCTTACAATAGGCTAATTATTGTATCCCCTCTGCTGACCAGATGTTCTCACAGGGGCTCACTGGTTCACACAGGCACTGCTTTTTTCTTAAGGATGAGTAGCTGAAGATGAAGATGAAGATAATAACTGAGGAACCGAGACCTGCTCCAGCAAAACACCTAAGCATACAATGAAGTGTAAGTAAATAAGGAGTCCTCTTTAATCACAAAGGTCTCTATTATGCAGAAGTACACAATCAAAATCAAAATTATCTGGTGGCCTGTTGCATTAATTGACATATATAATACTTTCATGTTTTATCAAGCATTATGGTAATACGTGTTCCTATTGTCTAGTGAAATTATACCTTTTTTTAAAAATGCTTTTCAATGAAACCAATATGCAAATTAATTTTTTTGTATTAATATTAATATAATCTGAATTTGCTGATTTAATTTTGTTTCCAAGGAAACTGCCTGGGAATTTTTCCCATAGTTTTACATTTTTTAAAATTAATTTTCTTGTCCCTTATTTGGGGCAAAGGTTTATACATACTTTTTGACAGAAAAGTTTTTTCCCCAAATAAGGTTGGTATAAAGTTTCAGCTGCCTGGTTATCCCTCCATAACATTATTTCTTTGGGTTTGTTTCTCTACTCTTCATATTAGTTTGATATTTATTGGTTTTACTCCTTTTTTTAGCTTTCTTGCTTTGTGATAAGTTAGCCAGCTCTTTCTGGTCTCATTCCTTTTAGCTGCGAGTAACATAGGTCTGCAAGTACTGAGGTAACTTTTGTTGTTACAGAAAAGTCTGTTAAAAATTTAAAATGAAGGGAAAACAGCTAGAATGTAAACTCCAAAAAGCCTGCCAAATAGATTTTTTGAGAGTGAGGCAACGAGAAATCACTTAGCTATCCATGCCTGCACAGACCAAGTAATGGCATTAAGTAATTTGAACACTACACAGGTTCACTGTGAGGATGCTCTGGGTTAAAACATTAGTAGGAATATGATGCTGTCTGGTGAACTGAAGTGGGAGTGTTTTGTTTTCACTCACATCCTCCAGGCTTTGGGCAGCAGATTATTATGGGTATGACAGCTGAGGAAAAAGTTGAACATTGGATAATAGAAAGTCACAGAGGTACAGGGAACTCCAGAGCCTGTGCTTTCAAACTCGACTTCTTTTTGTGAAATATGCCTTTTAGTTTGTTTTGAATGCTTAGAGTGCCTTTTATGCAGTGTCTGCAGGCTATTTTAAAATATATTATTGTGGCCTTGGTGACCCTCTAGATGATTATTCTGCTTTGGTTTGCACACGTTTTCCTCTGTCTTTTTTAACTCTTCCCTTGCCTATTCTTTTATATTTTTTATCTATTTCCTGAAATACCTTTCTCATTTTATAAATAAAAGGTTTCCATCTGATGCCTCTTGCTTCACCATGCACTCAAGCAACTCTTAAATTGTAATCTCTTGCCTATAGTCTGGGAGATGATATTTATTCTAAATTTTGTTAGATATTTGTAATATATTTTTTTTCTTTTACTGAAGATGTGCTTTCTTCATAATGAAAGCTAAAGTGCAGACTAATTCCTCAGCTAAGCACACTCCAAAATCATATAATTTGTGTGATTTATCTTATTTTCTTGACTAGAGCTAGAATAACCAAGAAGGTTAGAAGAATCAGGAATCAGAGGTTTTTTTGGTTTTGTTTGGGATTTTTTTTTTTTAATTCAAAAGGAAAAAAAAAGTCAGTAGGAAAATGTGGGAAGGTTCTCTTTTTTGCTCCTCAGGAATGGTGTCCTGTTGGTAAAGCAGTGTGGTAGGTTACCATGGCTGGATGCCAGGTGCCCACCAAGCTGTTCTATCTCTCCCCATCCCTTTTGGACAGGGGAGAGAAAATAAGATGGAAAAGAAATTTACAGGTTGAGATAATGCTGTTAACTACAGTGGAAGCAAAAGTTTGGGTGCAAACACAAAAATAAGTAGGTTTACTCTCTATTTCCCATCAGCAAGCAATGTTCAGCTTCTTCCTGGGAAGCAGAGCTACAGCACACATAGACATTGCTCTGGAATCTCTTAGATTCTCAGTCAAAGTGTGGAATTGCCTTTCTGTCTCATGCAAGTCTGTCCCACCTGTTTATCTCCAAACCTCCAGGACATGTCAGTGTGGCGCTCCACTAAGAGACCACTCCAAAGCACTGTGGTTTTTCAGCACCATGCTTCTCACACACTAATCCAGACCACTTTTGAGCAAGGTTAGGAAAAAGGAAAGGGGCATTTAGGAGAGGTCTCAGTACCCCTTCAGAGTCAGCTCCCACACCCCCTGGGAGTTGGCTTGAATTCGGTTGGTGTTGGCAGATCACTCTGTTATGTCCGCAACATTGAGCTCATTTGTGCGCATCATTTTATGAGAAAGCTGTTGACAAATTAGAGGAAAGGACAAAATTAGAGGAAAGGACAGTTGCATTAACTGAGGTTGCTCAAATTGAAAGAAAGTAATTATTTATGGTAGCAAATGGTGTAATAATTATGAAAAATTGAATGAAATTAAGATAAAAAATATTTAAACAGAATATTAGAAAATGTTCTCTGACAGTAAGATATATGAAGCTGCAGTTTCTAAAGAGAGGTGGTGAGACTCTCTTTGCCTGAAGCACTTGAATCTATACAGGAAGAGAAATGTTGAAAATCCTGGTAAGTGTCTGTGCCTGAACTGGCATGAGAACTGAGTGACCTTTTCCTTCTTTTATTCTGTGAATATTAAAATGGGACTTTTAAAAGACTTCAATATCCATGTCAAAAATTATACCTACCGTTTCTGGTATTTTCAGGTATTTTCTTTCTTTCTTTTTTTCCTTAATTAGTATGGAAATGTCACTGAATACATTAACTGACACACTCTTTATCTCACTAAATTCCTTCTTCTCCTTGTTAATATTACATCCAGCTTATAGTGACCGTTAATTGATTTTTCTTTATCTTTCATAATTTTCCTTTCACATGCATTGCCAATAGCTCTTCCATCTCAGAATATTTTCTGTTTTGATGGTTTTCCATCTAATGAAAATTACTCTGAGAACTTCACTACTGTGGAAAACACTGTTGAGGTAACTGGTCTGGTAAATAATTTATATCACAAGGATTTAATTGTTTAGTTCTAGACCTATACCTGATTCTAAATTTTTTCAAAGTTTTTGTTTATTTTCTTGTTTTGGTTTGTTTCCTTCAGATGAAAATGTAGCCTATATATTCTGCAATATATATGATATGAAAATAAATTTTTATCAAGTGTATCTTTTATGCTGCTCAAAATTTAAATTTCCTGTAGAAACAGCATTTCCAATGCAGACTTGGAAACAATACCTGCAGTTACTGCTTATCAGAACCTCAATGAAAGATCCAGCACAACAAATTTATTGGCATTAAACCCTTTACTAGAAAGACATCCATAAGTGCTCAGTTCAATCTTTTGGATCTGCAGGTACAGTTTTCCTGTTCTAAATCACTCCATTTCAGTTCTGGGCTTTTAAATGAGCAGTAAGCATCCCTCCTGTTTCCTCTGATGACTCTACCAAAGCACATGTACTTTCAGCTGCTCCTCAGTCTCTGCAGGCTGGATGGTTTTTTCCCCCTGGGAGCTGTCTGAAGCAGTTGTCCTGTGCTTGTAAATTCAATGTCAGGTTTCCCATAATTTTTCATGGTTTCTATCCTTTAACAAGTTCAGTGACTTTTTAACTAAAAAATAATATTTATTTTTTTTTCCTTCCACTGCTACAAACTTTATGTTTTCCAAAACTGATTTTTTTCTTCACCTTTGTATTTAACTGGCATACTTGGTGAGATGGACTAAACCCATCTCTGCAAAACATCAGTTTCACTTAAGCCACCCACCTGCTGCTGACTTACCTAGTAGTGACAGCATCCTCAGGACTCTCCTGTCTTAAAAAGGTGTGTGAGATGTTAAAAATAAAAGCTGTCCCATTTGCAGCTTGATCGTCTTGTATTGGCAAACATTGCTCTTTTGAATATTTCCTTGAACAAGCAGCACTGGACACTTTGTCCTTTCTAAACACCTTTCTTTGTCTCTTGCCATGGATACAGTCCAGTGTAGTCCTTTCTGTCTCAGAGTCCTTCCCAAATTCTGCCTTTACCACAAAATATGAAGACTTTTTTGGAAATAAATACTGAAATAATTGTCTTTTTAACACAAATGTCCTTTTTTGAATCAGTTTGGTTTCTTTTGTGTTGGGCATGGTGAGTCTTCATATTGTGCTGTCTTTGTAAAAGTTCATGCAGGACTTCTAAGGACTTGTCCTGAATCTTTCATGGCACCATTCCTCCAGACTTTTTCTTTTTTAAAAAAATATGATTTCCTAATGAAGCATCTATAACTTCTTCATTCCTCCTTTGTGCCGCTTCATCATTATCATTAATGTTCTGCTGTGGTCATTTTTTTCCAAAATATCACTGAAAAAGAAATCAAATCACCTTTATACTTCATTTTCACAGGAAGCACAGCATTTTCCAGACCATTAACACAGAAGTCCATTGTTAATTTCCTCTGCCTGATTTAACTGAAAACTACTAAAACATTAAGTTACTTCAGAAGCAGCTTCTTTCAGAAATATATTGCTTGTTTTTGGCACTCTATTCATTGCAATTGTAGGATAAAGCAAAATTAAGCCCTTTTTCCAGTTGCACTCAATATTCCCCTGCTGCTCAGATTAAAACACAAGTGGTCAGCTCTTTCTTCTGCATTGTCTCCTTAACTTCTCTGTGTGGTAGTTTTCCCTAATCTACATTCCTTCTCCTTGGGCCCTGCATTGTTTAACACAGTTTGGATTGATGTGCTATGGATGAGACAGTTTTTCTGACATTACTGCCACACTCATAATGATGGAATGAATGATTTGTACCTCCTCAGACAATCATTTAATAAAAATACTTAGGTTGCTGCTTCAGACTGGTATCTAGTGAGACAGAAGACCAAAGAATCTGTTCCCAGGAATAACTATAGTCATGAATTTGTCTGGAGTTGCTAAAGTCAGTGAGAGAAGGAAGGTTCTGAAATTAAGATATTTATTAGACAGATCCAAAAGTCCTAGGAAAGCACCAAGGTGGTGTTGTTTAAGGAATGTGACAGAACCCTATGGATGGGAGGACTGAGCGAAGCCCATCCCATCCTATCACTTAATGTCTTCTGCTCCTAAAATGAATCACAGAATTGCAGAATGACTTGGGATGGAAGGGACCTTAAAGGTTGTCGAGTCCAATCCCCCAAGGACCAGCCTGATCTTGAACATTTCCAGGAATGGGGCATCTACAGCCTCTGGGCCTCTTGTTCTAGTGTTTCGCCAGCACTTACAGAGTTGCATTTCTCCAATAGAATCTGATTTTTTCTATGGATTTTCATCATTTTGGAAATGAAATTTATATTGATGCTTAAGCAGAAATAATTTGAGTCATAACATAATATTTGAGGTGTGATTCCCGCAAAATATTGAGTATTACCCAGCAACAATTATTGAGTGTCATTGATCTTGTAAGAAAATCCTTTCAGACTTTCTGGGGGATGGGAGCTTTGTATCTTGTGAAATTCTATAAAATTTCAGTTGACTGCATTGTGTTGACAAATATATCTTTACAGTTAAGGGAAATACTTCTTAAGTTCACCTCATTTCAACTTATCTTTCCAGAAAAAAGTTTAATTCAACTCCTGTTTAGCCAACCATATATAAATGTGTCTTGGGTGGGGACTTTTTATGTGCCTCAGACATCCTTTGTTATATAAGAAAAACATACATGGTACCTTTAGAGGCAGTACTCATTACACCTTTTATCAGATACACAAGATTAAGCAAAGAAAGGAGGTCACAGTTTTTCTGGCTGTTTTTCATATTAGCTGCAGTCATTTCCTAACAAATTAAGTGGATGTAGATTCTAAAATCCTTCTATACAGCTACAGCAGGTATTGTCAAGCTGCAATCCAGAAAAAATATTGTGGCACTTAAAGCCATGTCACTGTTCCAGCTGACCAGTTTAACCTGAAATTCATGCTATAGCACAGAGCAAAGTAAAATATCTGCACTGGCTCGGAAGTAAAAGGAATCTGACTCCACCAGTCTGGGTTCACACATGATAAATCCGCTACCCCAACCAAATACTTTTTCAAGATTCTTTAAAACATAATGAAATATCTGATTTGGAAAAAAAGGGTTTTATCCTTTTGAGGAGCTAAATATGAACCTTTTTTTTTTTTCTTTCTCTGACTGCAATAAAAGAAACTTGCTATGCATGCTACAAGGCATTTACCTTGTATGTAATCCAAAACCCATAGGAATCAGTACAGGCAAAACTTTCCTCCTTTTCAGAAATTAAGGATTTTGTTTTCAGGCTTTTGGATTCCAGAGGAAGCCTTGCTTCAGAGACATAATCCTGTAAGTCCCAGGAAAATATTCTGGGAATTCTCAGGGTATAGAAGGGATAAGGGGAGAGTTATTTTTCAGTGAAAAGTTGAGAAAAGCACAGGTTGAAAAAAGCACCAAGATCTGAAGCAGGTACCCTTTGTCCAATTCTGTAGTGCAGTAAATAGTATGCTGGCCCCTTTTTCTTTCCTGCTCTTTGTTATGACATTATACTTCCTAGAATAGCATTAGATCATTTTTTTAAGACATAGTAGCATTTTCATCAGGCAGCTACATGATTCTTAGGTGACTTAAGATATAGTATTACTTCCTACCTGAAGAGGCTGAGCTATTTTCCTCTGTTCAGGGAAAAGCTGATACAAGGTGCATTTAACATGATGGGTAAGAAGGATGAGTAGCAATGGTCACTTATAAAAGGTACAGCAAGAAATCTCTATTAAAAAGGGTGCAAAAAATGAACAAGTATTGAAAAGAAATACAGAATGAATACTGTTTCCCATAAATTTGCTGATTGTATATATTGATTATGCAATATTGCTTTTTTTTCTGTTGTTGCTATTGTTTGACACCTGTTGTATTTCATCCTGAGCTAATTATTGCAAAATTTTCATCAGAGTGAAAAAAAGCCGACCATCTCTCTCTTTGGCACAGCACTTCCAGCAGTCAGTCAGGTATACAAGAAACTGGGTTCAAATACATTGTTACCTAAGCTACCTATGGAAAAAATGACAAGAAAAGGACATTTGTACACAACCACATTATAAATGTTTTGACTTACAAGCATCTGCTATTCTTGTTTGTGAGTGCTTTACCATGCATCTGGACCTTGACATCTAGGAGCTTATTGAATAACTTGAATTTTCATCTCTTATCACCTTTATTGTGGAGAACTACACAGGGTAACTCTTCTAATTCTTAAAATGAAGCCCTCCCAACAGAAGAAATGCCTGGTGTTTTGGAAGCCAGAAATCATCAACGTAGAAAAGAGTCCTTTAAAATGTTCAGCATAGGAGAATGTTCTACTTAAAGTGTGCTGCTGATAAAAGAACTCTCTATCTCTAGAGATACAAAGCAGAAAAAATGATGTTGTACATCAGAGAGATAAAAGATCACTGTGCTGAAAGTAATCATCAAACTATGACTTTTAAAGCTTGAAACTGCATTTTTCTAAAGTTTCCACTGTTTCTTCATTCTTTCCACATTTTCACAAAATAATACTGTTTCTTTAGAAACTATTGAAAATATCTGGAGAATATAAAAATATAAGTTTTTAAGAGACATTTAAGAAACTCTATCTGAAAGGTTTTTTCATTTAAAGTAAAATTCTCTAAACAATCAGTCCATTAAACCACCAATATTTTCCACTTTCCAGAGATAAAAAGAGATTTGTTTTAATATGCTGATTGTATGAAAAGACAAACTTAAAGACTGCAGAACAGTCTCCCAGGCATGAATCTAATCGGAATGAAAATTCTAGTTGGTATCTTGGTATAAATAAAAGATACCATTAATTTGTTGTTCAAATTACTGAAAATGTCCCTGCCAGGAGCAGTCTGAATAAATCCAGGTTTGACTGATAGGGCATTAATGGCAAGCACTCAGACACTTAAATCAAAGGCTTACTATTCTTTGTAATACTTTTCCTGTACCCAGCTTATTTTCACATTCAATCCTGACCGAGATTTTCCTTTTATTGGCCAACTTTATATTGATAGACTATATTTAGAATAATCATACCTTTTTGGCTTAAATTATTTATATAATAGCCTCTTTCAAGGCAGAACAGTAGACAAAGATACTACTCCTGAAAGATAACACTGATAATTGTGTCAATATTTATTAAAATACTAACATTCGTTCTGTAAAGATAATTAGTGGCCAGCTTTGCCCTGTTTTCACTGAACAATCCAGTCACAAACATTTCAAGGTATTGGATAACTCTCATGGTTCTACTGTTCCAGCAGGATATGCTCAAAAAGACTTCACTGTGAAACATCCTCCTCCTGTTCCCATGGTGTGCAAGGAAACACGCCTTACACCCGTTTTCTGCTGAGTGGAATGTCTCAGGGCCACACAGCCCCCTGCAAGATTTCACTAGGTAGAAGATTGCACCAGCAAGCACCTAGATAAAACCCATCAGTATTGGCTCTGGTACATCCATGAGGATAGAGGCTGGGTAGTCACATATTCTGTGCACAGGTGTCTTGGTTTAGAGTGAATTCATCAGTGGCAAATCTTAGTCTTGGAATCTGAAACTCCTTAAAAAAGAGCCTTGAGTCATTTCCCTAGGATTTGCAACAAATCCTATTTTGTTTTCAATGGGGATGAATAATACAAACAGTGAAATCAGACTGTAAGGTACTGAATCTGAATTTACTGTATAGTACAGAAGTAATATAAACCACCATTACCTTGAGAAATACAGTGACTGCCTTCTGCAAATTGTGCTGCAAAAATAGAAGTTTCTGTGCTGAGGACTGAAGTGTGAAAACAGTAATAGAATTCAGAAGGTATATGATTTATTTTTCAAGAGTTTATGATGGCATTATATCATACTTGTTATTTTTTGGCACAGACAGCATTGTACTGCTGTACTGTTTGTCTGGGATTGAGTTGCATCCCTTTCTGTCTGTTTAGCTCAGCAGCTCAGTAATATGAGTAATAAGTGCAAAAGATTTTCTGAAGAAACTGCATCTCTGATTCCTATCTATACTTGGTAGAACACTTTACTCCTATTCCTTGTTTCTCACAAACTCATTCCAAGCACATCAGTGAAGCATAGTGGCAGCACTTGAGTTTACAAGAAACCATTTACCTGGTAGGAGGGAACAAAATTCCCATCCAAGAATTACTGCTCAGCCCAGAATATTGAACCAGTTCTTAACGCAAAGTCAAACTAGGCACGTCCTTTACATCAATGGTGCATTAACAAGAATCTCTTCATCCCTGCAACCAAGCCTGAAAAAAACATTGAAAAATAGTATGCAGGCATTGAATTTTCAGTACAATTAACACTTTGAAAAATGCTGACACTGCTAAGGAGATAAAGAGGACTCTTAATATTAGATAGAGCTATTTAAATAATGTGTTGGGAAATGTTAAATTTCAGCTTTCTTCTTGTTTACAAATAATCAGTAAATAGATGCAAATTTTAGAGAGTTTGTCTTGCTGAGTATTTTAAGAGAACATTTTTTACCCTACAGATTCTTTTGATCAAGAGCTGAGATACTTCAAAGAGAGATGTATTATGGCATCATGGAGAAAGTAAGTGGCTGCCTGCCTGACTATTTTTATAGCCAGTAGTGTCTAGAATTCATTATGTGTTTTGTGCAATTAGTCACACAGTATTGGTTCTGTGCCTAAACATTATGCAAATACATGTGAGGACTGCAGGAAAGAGTCTTTCATACCTGTACACCTTAATAGCTAGGAGCAGTTCAGTGTTTCAAAGAGAGAGCAGAAGTGAATTCCACTGTACACTTTTTAACCTTTCCTTATTTTCTTTATTTTGGTTTGTTTGCTTATTTTTCTCCCTGAGGAAAACATAGTATAAATTTATATATGATGACTTGGGATGTAAAAGCCTAATTCCCTTTCCATTCTAGGAATAAAAATATATAAACTATCTTGTCTCAGCTGAATGTTTACAAAATATACACTCCTTTTTCTCTTGTCACAATCACCTAGAATAATTGTATTTATATGAACACAGCACTAATTGCCAAGGATTTGCTCACTGGCCTTTGTCTCTCTTATCAGATTAATTGCCTGAATGCCAGGGTTCCTGTTGGAGTGTTTAGAGTGCTGCTGTGTCTATATGCTGAACATTGTTTCATCTGCTCCCCTAGCATACAAACTGGAGGGGTTCCTGTCCTTAATATCATTCTGATTAGGTTACTTTTACCATTCATTCCCCTGATAGGTGTGGTGCAGTGAATATTCTGATATATTACAATACAACATTCAGAATTATTTTTGCTCATGTGCCATTTGCCTTATTAAATTTTTCAGTGGAAGTGGTCAGAGAAGTATTTTTACAAACAGTGCAACTTTTGGACCTTCCTACAATTTATTGCAGATAATCAATAGGTGATAAATTTGGGGAAAGCCTAAGTTCTTGATGACGGATTTTGACATCTGTTAAAAAAAACATCTGAAACTGAAATTGTCTCTGAAGGTAATAGAATTCTAGAAAACAGGAGTCTTTAAACTCAAAGAGAGCTTTAACTAGAACTACAAATCAATGAAGGTAGACAGGTATTCCTGGGTGTGCTCTGTAGCTCTTCCTATTAGAACAAAACTCCAACTTCGCATGTCTTCACCTGTCTTTACATTCAATGAGCATTGCAAGAGTATTTTCTCAGCCTGTATTAGTAATGATTATTTCAAGTGTAGCTGAAACAGCAAATGCTGGACATGATTTTCCTTCTTAGAGGCACCATGATAGATCAGCACCAAGTTGCTCTCATAACAGAAATTTAGTAATGGATTCTTTGGCTTTGAAACTATCTTTTAGATCAGAGCATTCTCCAAAATTGAGCAGTCTAGGTGACTTGTCAGTATGTTTTCTGTGCTTTTCACATTGCAGAGATTGCCTGGAACTAAAGTCTGTAGGTAGTTTCTGATAGGAGAAAACCTGATTATGAAATAGAGTATGTCCAATGAACCCCTGGTCCAATCAGGATGGATGCTGCCCAACATGATGTACCATATCCTGTTATCTACAACACAGGAGGCACTCAGCAGCAAGGAATAGTTAACCTGCATACAGTTCCAGACCTCCTCTTCCTCAGTTCTCCATCCAAAATAAATAATTTCCTTAATTCTTTCTGTTAATACTGCTATTATATATCAATAGAGCTATTCTGTAAATTGATACATATGTCATTCTAAACTTTGGCATTTTTATATATCTTAGCATGATTAAAAAAACCACCAAAACACTGGGTATCTATCTTCTCTTTACTTAATGACAATTTGTGTCTGAAAATCTTGGAAAACTGGGCTTTTAAAACTTCTGAAAGTCATTATCATGTCCCACTGAGTCAGTTCTTAGAAGTACTATCAATCATTTCTGTGAATGTTGTTATGGAAATTTATGACAAACGCTCCCTCCCACTGACTGGGACTGAATCACACACTCACCAAATGTACTGTGCTCCTGACATCTGTCTCTGTATGATAAGGTCTGCACTATTCTTTTTAATTTTATGACTTTTCTTTGAACATTTTCTATTTGTCATCATTCTCTTAGAAGTACAAACTTACAAAGAAATGGCCATAGTGTTCCAGTGGTCACAACCTGCTGAAGCAAGAGGAACTCTACTGAGAATTAGTCCCAATGAAGACGCTCCTTTTCAATTTAAAATTTGTGTGAAGCTGGCAATTCAGCAGCATCCTTGAGTCTTTGGCAAAATCAGCTGTCTGAACATGGAAACCCCTTCTATTTTCATTCTCTCTTCATTCATGAACAACTGTATTGTTGGTCATATCAAAATGTAAATTTTTTTCTTGACTTTTGAGTAATATGTATTTCATAATCATAATATGATACATATGCATTATATATACTGAGTATCTCTCCCAAATGCATAACAAGTATTTAAGGAAAATTTGTTTCCTTCTCCATTATCATTGAAATAAATGACATATTTATCTATGCTATCTATGTATCTATGTTGAAGTTGCTGGTTAATTTCATTGCTAGGATCCTTTTTGATCCATATTTTCCTTGAAGAAAAGCCCTTATTTTCAGTCTGATAATGATAGATTTTTCCACATGTAGTATTTTCCTTTCCACATTCCTTGTGAATTTTCCATGATTTCTAACATCATTTGTGTATTTATTGTTATTAGCTTAACTATTGACTAAAAGCCTACCTTTTTTCTATTCTCTAGTTAATAGCTACTTTTTAAAATCAGACATCACCCTTCTTTATGATTTCACTGCTATTTTAAATTAATTAATTTTTTTCTTCAAAGTTGTCTTAGACAAATTTCCAGTGTTGTGCCTTTCACTAATTTCATATTTTTGTGTTTAAGTATTTCTCCTCCCTGATGAACATAAGTATTTGGGGGACTGTATAGTATGCATGCAGCAGTTTATAGTAATGCATTCATTTAATCCTGTTTATAGAACAGACATAATCAAATCATCATCGTGCATCCCTGTAGGTGTCATAACCAGGTAGTATTTAGTTTGGTAAATGAAATATATTTATCTTTGTGTCATAACGTTCCTGGTGTGTGTTAAATCTAATTTCTGCATTTTGGTGTTTTCCTCCCCTTCTCCTCATACTTTGTCTACCAGCACTAATATATACAGGCAGAAGCCAATCTTTTGGGTTTACAAGACCCACGTCTGTGAGTCAGTAAATGATGCAAGTTATCGATCTAAGCAGAAGCACAAGATGGGGAAATAATCTATACAGATTCAAAATCAATGGCACTAACCTATCAATGATTTAAAAATTCAAAAAAGAACCATTTTGGACCAGGAATATCTCCTATGTCTTCCCTACGCTATTTTTGTAATGGCATATAACCACTGATTTTAATATTTCCGTCATTAATCCTCCAGGTTTCTCAAATTCTGATTGAGACAATGAGCAATTCCAAGTCTTCTTATTTGCTATTTATTCTCAGCAGTGGCATATAAATGGTTAATAAGTATTATTCTCTTGTGTTCCCTTAGTGCCTTGGCTAATTTTGTAATCAATATCTTGCTTTGGAGCTAATTGCTCGATTTGTATTCCTCTGTGCCCATCCAGCCTGTTAGTGCTCTGCAGACTGCTGTCCCACCACAATGCTTCCTTTTTTC
The DNA here is from genome assembly GCF_028769735.1 of Zonotrichia leucophrys gambelii. Classification (NCBI taxonomy): domain Eukaryota; kingdom Metazoa; phylum Chordata; class Aves; order Passeriformes; family Passerellidae; genus Zonotrichia; species Zonotrichia leucophrys. The sequence continues at coordinate 16,230,389 of NC_088173.1, read as the reverse complement.
CTATCACATAAAGGCAACTCAAAAAATTGGTCTCTCACCTCACCAAAGATTCCACAAGGTTCCAAATTCCTACATAACTTATTAATCAGTGGTTCATTTCCACATTTTTACCATGTTTCCTTGTGTTTTGGACAATCCTGTTTAATGGTTTTATGGAAAAATTGGTCATCAAACTCTGTGTAATTGCATGTGTATGAAAGATGATAAATATGTTTTTAATATATTCCATCCTTATTAGAAACGTGTCTTGTCCTCTTTCATTTAAAGAAAATGAATTGCAGTTGCAGAGGAAAGAAAAGATATTAAATGTTTGTGTTAGTTAAGCTGGGGAAAAATGTAATTTTTAATTCTTTTCTCTTAAAGTTGTTTCATGGTCTAACATTTACTCTTTTTTTCTTCATAAATATAGTGAAATCTGGGGCACGGTTCTGTGTATCTGTCTTTGAGGGTTTCATATATAGGAGTCACCTTTCTGAACTAGAAAAATGAAAAAGGAAAGAGCAAGGTAAAAGAGAAAAACTCAAAGCATTTAAAGAATGCTTTTTCTTTTCTCTACAACTGATGTCCCAGTCCAGCTTTCAGCATCTTGTGGTTGTATAATTTTCATGTATCATTTTCAAAGCTTTACGCTCCATGATTGCTGTATTTTCTCTTGTAAAGGACCATGAACATGACATTCAGGATAAAACAATTCTGTTTACAAATAAATGTGAGTATGTTTGCAAAGATTCACTTTAGACTTAGTCAAAACCAGATAAAGAACTGGAGCTGTTAGTTCATTTCTTATGACCTGTTATGATGAGGCATTTCTGCTAAGCTGTGGAGTGAATGGAGAGATCTATAAAATTAATTGCATCTCATCAGGTACCAATGACTATTTCAGTGCAATCGTCATGAAAACAGCAATACTGTCATTTCACAGGTGGCTTGATGTTTTGCCTCATTCAGGAGGTAAACCAGACTGTCTTCATGGTTCATTAATTTACAGGCTAATGTGTAACACCATCCAAGAGTTCTCCAGTCCAACAGCAGAGCCAGGCACTGCTGTACTGTCTTTGATGACAGCGTGCTAATCCTGCAGAGCCGCATATTTGGCTGACACTTTGAATGGCTGCTGTGGCCTCCTGTCAAATTACGGTAGGTTACAGACCCAAAAATTGCCTTCCCATCAAGGGTTAAACTATATCATGTAATTGAGGCTTATTCTAAAAAATCTGCTTGCCCTGAGGTCAGGCAGAGCACTGAGCTGCAATCATTAATAAGCCATTTTGTGTTTGCCTCTGTGATCAAAGAGTCCTTGTCCAGAGCGCAGTAGCTTGTTTCCTTTGCATTTCAGCTTCAAATTTAGTTTCCAGAGAGAAGAGAGAATAAATCCTGACAATAACAATGGTGAATCTTTAATGGCACTTATTAAAGTCAATGTTTGATTTTTCAACTGTGCTACCTGAAATTCAATTTTTAGACCAAAAATGCATTTAAAAGCTTTGGGGCCTTTTGTAACAAACACCCTTTCACAAGTTATACTGATCTGCTATGTTCGATGGAAGACTATTTTATGTTATTTGTTCCATTAGTTCCTTTAATTTCCTTTATAATAGCTGAACCTTTACAGCAGTTAAAAAAAAATCTAATAGCAGCTTTGATCTTCAGATATCAGCTAGAGGGTACTCCACACTTAGATTTTAAATAATGTACTGTAGAAAGCTACCATCCAATGAAAAATCCTCAATTACTTTAAAAGCTACCCTTCACCATGCTTTTACATTTACAGGCCTTTCTCCTTTTTATTTTTGAAATTTCAACCTCCATATCACTGAGGTGCTTTAAGAAATTATTTATGATAGCATTACCTCATACTAATTTTCTGCTCAGTGCATAAACCAGAGTTGCATCTGCTTTTTTAGAACAGGGAACATGATCTAGCTGATACACATTCTTCCTCTTCTCTGGCATAATCGATGGAAAACTCCCCCCGGAGACAGCAGTGCCTTTCTCTCCTTGCACAGAATGCAGCGTTGATTTAAATATTGTTTGGTAAATACATTAAAACAAGTGACAAAAAAAAATCTCAAAGCAGAACTCTGCACTATAAAATGCTACAATACATTTCTTTCTGCACCTCTAGGACCAAAAAGTCTGGCAGATAAAGCTCTGAGTTTCATATGCTGTATGAGTTAGTGTGCCTCGCTGTCTGTAACTAAACCGGCGCTATTCCATGTGCGTGTGCTTGGCTATGGATATGAGTGCCTGGCTTCATCTGCATTTGCTGTGGGCACGGCTGAGCAGGGGCTGCTCCACACAATACACTGCATATAAGCAAAGATGCTTTTGCCCTCTAGAGGGGAACTGATTGGGAAACACTCATTCATGTTTCTGGAGGAAATTTCGGTTTTGAAGGAAAAGTGATTTTCTTGCAAACAAATCAGATGGAAGTCTTGCAGGCTGCAAAGCCTGCCAGTTTCACCTGATTACAGGTTATTAAAGTTTGGAGGTCCTAAAATGAGTACCTACACATGATGTAAGTGCAGCCACCTGTTGTGCATAAAGTGCACAGGGAATTGGATTAGATTCAGAATGGGAGTCTCAATAATCTGCTCAGCACCAGTGAAATGCAAAGGAGAGGTCTCAGTGATGACTAAATGAATGCTATTCCTTTGTATTATGAAATTCCTTCTGTCATTCAGTACCTACATCTACTTCAAACAGCAAAATAGCTTTTGGAATAAATATTTTTATTAATGTTCTGGTATCGGAGATACAGATTTGAATTCATGTCCTGAGTGATCAAAAATGAGGCTTGTATATTGAAACCACCAAACTGCTGGGTGGTTTCTCACTCTCTTGCTGAAACCTTTCTGCCTTTTATTAATAATTGAATAGGCTTGAAACTGTCTTGCCACAGCTCTGCTATTAACAGTGTCAACTAATCCAGTTCTTAATTCCTCCATCCCTCAAAATATTTAATTCCTGGCATGAGTGGTGCACTCAGTCTCCCCCACCTGAGGTGACTGCTGAACACCCTTGACTGTTGGATACATGCACACATAAATTGTGCTGTCCTCAAAGTACCACTTCCCTTCACATTTCCACTCTGCTACCAGTGTGCTAGGGTGCTTCTTATCTTGGTTCCTGAGATCAGAGTACTTCTGAACCTGCCAGTCCTGCTGATCTCTGTTAGGCAATTAAGTTAGAGGCATGTCATAGCTGAGAGATGTATTAAAAGGCATTTGCTGACATTACTTATCAGATTCTGAAGCCTGCTTCCAAGAAATGGAAGACAGATGATCTCAGCCAGATCTGAAGTTGCCCTTCTCCACTCAATTGCTTAGATGGGATTCAGGTTCAGCTGAAAGGTGAGCCAGGTGAATGGTGACAGGACTGTCCCTCTTTTGTTTTAATTCTGAGTGACATTGTTTTTAACTTCCATGGAATAATAGGATTTTTTGAATACTCGATATTAAAAAGCATAACAGCACATAGGTAGTTAAGTAACAGTTTAAAGAAGAAAAATATTAATTCTAAATTTTCTGCCAGTTATAACAATGAGGGTAAATCTTTTTAAGTCTGCACTGTTCAAAATGTTTTAAGGAATTATTTCTACGAACTACATAGATGTAAATGTAACTGAAGCAAGAGACAGAGGTAACTTTCATCTTATAATTTAGTGAACATAGGTTTATCCTGTAAGATTGTCTGGAAGACAGAACTGGTGCAGACACAGCTGTTTTCTGTCTTAAACTGAAATATCTGTAAAGAAATATCTTCGTACATTTAAATGTGAAATTTGCTGTAAAGCTTACATATCCTGAACTGGGGAGGAAGAGAAATCAGATAACTTACTCTTTCTTCATGGAAATATTACAAAACTCTTAAAAATCTCCTAAACTCCAACTCACAACAAATCTAATGAAACATATAACAAATATAAAATGCACCCATGAAGTCCTTCCCTCAGGTCATTAAAGTACTTTCTGCAAATTGTTCCTCAAATCCTTGGACTGAAGAAAACAGAGATTTGTACAATGAGATTTACAATGTAGTCATGTGAGATTTGCAATTCCTTCATCAAGCTTTGTGGAACTGACAGTGCTCAACAGATTTGTGCCTTTTTTCCCCCTTCCCTTCAATTTCAACTAAACAGTAAACAAAATTACCAAAAGTAGATTGATACAATAAGTTTCAATTTCTTCTCTAGAGAATCATGTTGCTTTATGTTTGGTAATTCCATTCAGAGACCTAGATTCTTCTCTGCTTCCTCTGACACATAGTGAGTAATGGATGCCCAACACTGAAAAAAGTATGGGGAAAAATGTGTTTTCTCCTGACACTGTAATTGTTTACAGTGATATTTTAGGGCCACCTTTGGGATCAAAGTCTCTTTTACTAGTTTAGATTATAATGTAAAAAATACTCTTCACTTCAGAACAGTTATAATCTTTCTGTAAATGAATGACAGATGGAAGATAGAGGGCAGATACATGACTTGTAGGTGCTAGCTCTTGTAAGTCAGGGTCATTCAGGTATGTCCTCTATGAAAAGGTGTGAGTATTTCAGTATTGGTACTGTATGAAGATTAGCAGTTTAGAGAAAAAGCCTGAAAGACAGAAATCAAGTCCAGACTAGTGGTGGACAGGGATGGATTGGCTTCCTTTTATCGTTAACCTGGTATACACTGAATATGTGAACAGGATTTTTCTCCCTGTTCACACACATGCTACCAACCTTGGAGCCCTCCTCCAGGAAGTGAGTCAAGGATGGGGGACTGAACATGAGTCTCAAGGTGGAGCAGGAGGTTGGCTCAACAAACAGCTCTGCCCCACCTTCAGAGGACCTTATTTTCCAATCACATCTTTCCTGTCATAACAGTCAAAGTATTGAGACAAAAAATGCTTTGTTCTTGTCCTCCACACTTGACCTATACATTTACAAGGTAGAGTCCCTTAGGAAGTAAGAAGTGCATCATTTGAAAGGTCACATTTCATCTATTTACCCTTTATTACTGTTGTCTCCTCCAAGTATTAGTATTACCAATTTTGGTGTTTTGGTAGCTGGTGTAGCAGCATGACATTAATTAATGTTAATTCATGGGTTTTGTATCATACTCCTTGACTGACATGATATTTTAGCAGTGCTCACCAGTCCTGCTGTGAAGAATTCCATTGGGCTGATGATCCATTTTTATGCAATATGTGAATCATCTCTTGGTTTTAGCTGCACAATCCATTATAGATCTTTCCCATTTCTGCAAATTAGGTGCAGTCTTGAATTACCTAGTTTGTCACAAGTTTCTAATTCCCATTTACCAATAAAGCAGCTGTGGTACTCAACTTCTTGCAAAATTTTCGATTTTCATAGAAATTTTAAGAGAAATTATTGTGTTGCTGGACATTGTGTGTTCTTGTTTTTAGTCTGATTTTTTAATACAGAGGTCTGAAGGGTTTTGTTCTTTTTCTGACAGCAGCATGTACTTTATTCCATGCTTCATGGTTTGGGACTTCTGGCAAAGCATGAGATCAGCCTCTGCTCAATAGTTCATATGCTGGCTGTGAGACCTTTTGCGGCCTGCGGCTTTTCTGTCCACCAATTTTGGAGGAGCTTTGTCTGCAGAAGGCTCACTACTCCTTTCTGTAGAGGACCAGAATACATGTCACTCTGCTGGGGATATTTTGAGTTCTCTAGTACATTTCCAGGTATGAAACTAACCACTCTGTTCAGCTTCATCTACTGACTTCTATGCTCAGGTAACAGTAATTAGCACTGTATGCAAAATCACACTATGAAAGCCAGTGTCCAAAAGCAAGACAGAGAAGTCCTGCAAATTTATTAGAATAAAGCGAGAGAGTCCATTGGGGCACATGCCTATGGGGTTTTCTCAAGGTTTGGGAGGGCACAGCCTCCTTTGATCCTAAACTCCTGTCTGCCAGTTGTCCTCTTCTTTCCCCACTGGCTGAGGTACTGGGAAGGTCCAGCCTTCCCAAACAGCCTCCCACATGTCTCGCCTTGAACCCGTCATTTTACCCCAAAGCTCAGGAACTCAGCCTGGTGCAGACACACTGGTCCATTTCAGAAGCCAAGGTGTCTGGGCTTTGTAACAAACCTGCTGCTTCAAGTTAGAGACGTTAAGACCCATTCCAAAGATGTTAATATCCATCCCTTCACCTGTGGAATTGCTTGTAAAGATTTTAGCACACATCTTCCCTATCAGCACAATAATTATGGCAACAATTTCATGCTCTTTTGAAATTGCTTTATTGAAATATTGAAACTCAGGTAGACTTGCAAACTCCCCAAGTTCTTGTTTGCTCTTCAAAGCCTCTGATCAAAAAAACCAAAAACACAAATAAGAGAAAGAAGGGAAAGAAGAGAAAGAAGAAAAAGAAGAGAAAGAAGGGAAAAAGAAAAAGGAAAATGAGAGAGAAAAAGAAAGAAGAGAGAGAAAAAGATAAAAGAGAGAAAGAAAAAGAAAGAGAAAGAAAGAAAGAGAAAGAAAGAAAGAGAAGAAAGAAAGAAAGAAAGAAAGAAAAAGAAACTTAAAGGTTAATTTTTATTTGGAGGAGGACTCCTCAAATTTCAGTGATAGAATTTCATAGTTAACCTCCTCAGCCCTGAATTAACTGAATATTGTTGGAACATCAAAGCTTCAAAGCCAGACACCTATTGTTCGGAATAGCTCCCTGACTTCCTTTTCTCTAGCACCTATTGCTAAATTACCTTCCTTTTATTACCTTTTCAGCTGTTGTGAGGCTTTTAATGGCTTCATTTTTCAAGGTCTTTGCCTAATTTGCTGCAGTTCTGACTCAATTATAACTCAGAGCCAAGAGGTCTTCGTCTCAGAGTACACAAATTTTGGCTGGCGGATCAGCAGTCTGGGTCTCTGCCCAGCCACCAAATCCCACTGCCTCTGGAGTCAGATATGGATCAGAGGAATGCCTCTTGATAAAGTCATTGTACTGGTAGGCAGCACGCTTGCAAAGGGCAGATTACCAAGACCAAATGTTACCTTTGCTGCTGGAAGGACATTTAAGTAAATGTTAATCCTTGGTGTCTCCAGAGAACCTTTTGTTTTTGGAATGAAGATCAAGCAACTAGTCACACATAACAGAAAACCACTATGCATTTCCATTACTCAGAAAACATTCTCAGAAGGCAAATTCTCTCCAATGCCTATATACATGAAAGAAATCAGAGACTAATCATGGTATAGGACCTGAATGAGGGAGAGAGACATATCAAGGAAGTACAGAGAAAAATCAGAAACTGGAATTTCAGGGTATTTGTGCCAGTCTGTTTTCTGGGAAGTTTTGTAAGTTTAAATTACAGACTTAGCCTTTTCTCAAGATTGATTTGGATGACAGTTCCAATGTAAAATATATTTTTACCAGTTCCCATTGAAAGCCCAATTTCAGACTCATTTACTCTTAAATCTATTCAACTTAAGCTGGTGCTTTTTGGAGTTCTTTGTATTACTCTTGTTGTTTGCAATCAAGTCCACTATTCTAGTTCTGTTAAAGGAAAAAAATTGTAGCAGCCACAGTAAATGCAAACATAAGGAAAAAAACTGCAAACAAACTAAATATATATATATATATAAAAGTGCTTTGAATTCCAAACAGGGGAAATAAAAATGATTTGTATTAAAGGTTAAATATACCCTAAACTACAATGTTACAAGTTTTATAGTAATGATGTCTCTATATCCTTGTGCAATACATCATCAATCCACAGCCAAATACCACTGACATTGTACATATTTTATTTTTACAGAAAAATATTTGGATATGACTTACCTCTGAAGCCGTTCTCGAAATTTTAAATATACTTCTTTCTTGGGAAAAAAGGAAAGAACATCAAAATGAATGATGAACCTAAAAAATGAATTTTCAGCTGTTTTATGTAAACTGGTAGAAAGAGGAAAATTTCTTGTTCTGTTTCACTCTACCTGGAGTTCGGATGATAGCAATCAGGAAAAAACCTCACTGTAAGAATTACCTAACTGTAAAAATTGTCTAGTTGTTACTTAGGACTGTAAATAATCACAAATAGTCTTTCTTCCTGGTGTGAGGAGGAACTATGGTAATACAAGCTTAAAGTAGCCCCGTGCAAATCTGTGGAACAAATTCCAGCTGGGCTGGTGAAATGCAGCATCTTAAAAATAACATTACTGAAGCAAGAGTTCCTATTTAGTTGAAAATTTTCAGAACTTCCTTTTTATCCTGGACTACAGGTACTTTATTCTTCCTCCAGGTGAAAAAGAACAATCCTGGCTAGAAAGCTGATAAGAGGTTATCACGAGCTTGCATACTACCCTTCTTTATGAATCTCATGGCTTTAGTAAGGAAGATAATCATTATCAGAAGGACTCCCTACTAGATGCTGGAGAAGACCATGTACAGAAATCAGAAGTACAAAGTTACTGTAAGTATTTTTAAAGCTGAGTATAAACAGTTAAGCAATGTTTACTGCAATCAACTAAATCCAGCAGGACAGCAATGCTCTCTGCTCTGTAGCATACTACTATAACATCTCTCTAATCTTCTTGTGACCTAATTTTCTCAATTCTAATATGTACATTATCTTTCATGATACTAGGAGAGAATTATGAGGAAAACACTGTCCTTGTGGCTATAGTCTGGTTGAAAGGGTAGGCCTAGACAATGGTGTTCTCTGGCTAATTTGTAATACTTCCATCATTGTACTATTGTGTGTATACGATGACTGTCAGTTCATTAGACATTAAATCCGCTTATAAATATTTGATGTTAAGTTCTTTGTTAAAGAAACTTTAAGCCTTGTCTAGAGTAGTGATGTGTTTATTATTTAAATTAAACCTTAATATTTTACTTGCTCTAATGTTTTATATGGCAATAGAATTTTACAAGGGCTAAATAGGAATAGGCTAAGCTAGCTCTACTGTCATGAAAAGGTTTTCTGTCTTGTGCAATTTCTGCTCTTAGTCCAGTCCCTCTCGCTGATTCTGAGATTTAGTGGCTCATGTGTTCTCTTAGACACAGTCATCTATATAATATGCTGCTGTGACTATTTCATTATTCTGTTTCTTGACTTCATGCCCATGTCATCAATTCAGCAATTGGTTATTCAGTTTGTTAATGAGGGAAAAGTGCAATGACCATTCAGTCAAATTACAGAATATAGAAAAGGTCAATGTACTAGAGTACATTATTCAGATTCATAGAATATTGTACATAAGAAGCTATATTTTCCATTCCCCAATACTTCATTTCATGGGAAAATTATTACAAGAACATAATACAGCATAAAATTAATCCACACCAAGAACAAAGCCTGCAATTAAAATGCTAAATGGCATAACTTGAATCCTTTTTTTTGACAATTAGTGGAGTAAGAGTAAGGATTTCCTCTTGTACCACATGAAACCATAATTTTATAGTTATAATTTGCCACAGGATACTAAGTATATTTTAAACCTGGAGCAAGATACAGGGGCTGAAGGGCTCCTTAACCTCTCCACCCCATAGGTAACTCAGTACAAATCAAAATTCTGCTGTTTCGTCCAATCCTAGAGACATATGAAAAAATAGCAAAGTTTTTCATCAAGGAAAAGACAGAGATAAAGAATACAGCCAGGATTTTGTAGGCTCACGGTTTCCACAATCACCCATGATAGTCAAGATTACAATGACAGTCCTTGCTGGGCAACTATGCAAATATTCACTGTAAAAACTGCTTTAAAACCACAAACTTCTTCCTGGAGCAGAATTTAAAATTTCATCTCCATTCTTACAGACAACAGTCACAGGACAGGAGAATTCTGGTCATTTGCTCTGGTTTGGTCTGATAAATCTTCTGCTTTATGTTGTAAAAAATGGAAAAGCCTTGAAAAAAAGTTTTAGAAATACCTTTCCTCTTAGCTCAACCCTGGATGAGAGGGCACTTCCAGGAGGTGCCAGATACAATCTTTCACATAGAAAAGAAATTGATTCCACTTCTTATCTTTCAGCAACTATTTTAACTGCTACATTTTCAGATAAAAATAAAAGAGAAGGTTTTAATGAAATAATTTTCTTTTTTCTTTTAGTCCTCATTCTCCTTTTCCTGGGAATTTTCTTTTTTTTCAGAAAATGCTTAGGCAGGTAATTCAAGAGACTACACATCAATGAAGGCAAAAACATCAATCCAGAAGAAACAGAGTTTTAAACACATTTTTCAATTTCCTAACGGATAGCATGCTATTTTATGGATAATTGCAAAGCTTGTGAGACATTTTGTAACACCCTAAGGTTAGTTTTGCTTGGTATAGCTTTAAAGTGTGGAGCTTCTAATTGGCATTTTTTTCCACAATTCTGCTCTATATGTTAATGCTGCATATCTACCTGCTTGTTTCTTCCATTATCCAGAACAGTTATTATTTTTATTCATACAAATATTAGACTCTCATGATGGTCATATGAATTCACATATTTCTGAAGCCTGTAATTTTCCTCTCTTCTGCTTCACTAAATGGACTTACTCATATTGTGATGAATTGAACAATTGTACTGTCTCAGTTCTTTCCTGCTATTAATTATACTCCATTCATTAATATGACAAATTGCAAAGTTTCCAATTTTGCTTTTCTTTTCTTCAGTATTCGGAAAAAAAATAATTTTAGTTTTTATCAATGAAAATTAGAGCCTCATAGCAGATAAAAAGTGAGAAGTTATAGTCAAATAACAGGTTGGATCAGGCCAAAATCCACGCCTGACTTGGGCTCACAATACTCCAAATTATAAATCAAGCTGCTTTTAGTCAGCTAAGGGCTTGTTTTACATTGAGTTTTGTTTTACTCTTTCTGTCATAAGTAGAATAGGATTGCTTATGTGACCCATTAGTCTCTAAAATTCTATTTTACAGGCAAACAACAATTGCTTTGAGACTTTTAGGCAACTTTTCACCTGTTCCAATAGTTCTTTTTTGTCAGTTATTTGGGGAAATAAGTATGTTTGGGTAAAAATAATATACAATTGCCATTTATTTCATATGGCTTTGAGAAAAATTGGGGAACACATTGTTTAATCTTAATTTAAAGTTTTGCATTGAGAGGGGAAGAAGAACATGTACTTCAACATATAGTAAAAGATTCATAATTTTTTCTGGCACATATGCTGCTTGAACAATAGCTGCACCTGAACACCATTGCATTTTATTGCCAAATCCACTATTACAGACTTGAAAATCTGAAGGACATAATTCAGATGTACATTGGAATTTGTCAAAGGATACACATTTTCATTGACACTTGTGGCTGCAGTTTTTTTCTGTAAGGGATTTAACAATGTTGAACTACAAAGGAGAAAAGGTTATGAAGACCTTTACAGAGAAAACAGGTACAAATATAAAATCAGATCATTATTTCAATGCTGGGAAACATTTGAATGAGGACTTTCAACATTTCTTAAAACCTTTCAGTTCTGTCTTTTTTGACTTCCTGGTATTCTTTCATTGTGTCTTTGTGGTGTTTTGCAGATTTTTTACACAATCCAGTTTTTGTCCTTTTTTATTTTTAAGTAAAATAATGATGAATCATAACATAGTCACATAAACAATTTGGAATGGAAACTTGATATATATGCATAAAAGCATTATCCAAATATAATAATTGAAGAGCTGAAGGGATGTAGAGGACATGATCTCCAATAAACCAGCAACATTTTAGACCTGAAAATGTGACTTCTCTTACCTTTGCTGCTGTGAAGAAAAGGTTGATGATTCTCTGGAGATCCTGTGATAGCTCAAGACATGTCAATGACTCATCTGTAAATATCTATTCCCCTGAAGCTAGCAAGGAAAACTCCACAGAATGTGCTTGATAATATAAATCTCATCATGAAGCAATATACATCTTGTAATTGCCACTTCAGGGGTGAAGGCCAGATTTCCTGGCAGGTGTGAATTGGCATATGTCTGCTGAAATCACAGAACTGCTGTGTTACATCAGAGCCTGGACCTATTTCCTGAGCTATTTTTGTCATGCCCTTAAAATCAATTCCTTGAAGGCTAAGATGGAGAAGAAAGGAAATAACTCTCTCTTCCTGGGACATTGCCTACTTCATAGATTCTTGCCCTAAGACATTTGGGTTTTACTCTGTTATAAATGATAAAATGTAAAAATCTATATAATGTGAAAAAGATACAGCAAAGGAAAGAGAAAAATACAAAAAAACCACAAGATTTGAAATCACAGTTTAGTGAATTTTTCTCTCGATTTTGGACTATTTCAGATAATCTGAGGTATGTAAATATAAAATCTATGAAGCAAATGCTTTCACTTTTTCTATATTTCACAGTAGAGTCAGAATTAGACTTACAGGATTACACACAAAGGAACATTTAAATATTAAATATTGCTGAATGATCAGACTTTTCTGAACTATCAGTTATTTTTGCTTTTATATTCTGTGGATATGTTTTTATAAATTATCTTTTTATACTTAATAGCACAAATGACATCATATTTTCTCTCATGTCTGAAAAAAATCACAGGAACCCATTTAATTTTCCATGTTTCCTGCCAAATTACTTAGTTCCATCTCTCATCTAGATATGCTTTCTCTTCATTGTCAGTGATATGAACCAGAATGCCTATTTACTACACCTTATATACTCTAATAGCAGTCAGCTCATCCAGTTGCAATTACATTACTTCAGGATAAGACTTTAGTGTCACAGTCCTTTACACAAGACATATTCACATTGGAAATGCTCTGATTCTAGCCAGTGAAAAATTAAATTTACTGGTAAGAACTGTGTATGTTTAGAACAGATTACTTTGTGAGTCAGGTTGAGCAAAGGACTGGAAACCTGTGGGCATAAAATATACATGGGATTTTCAGCCTCTTGGAAGGTGTATTTGCCCAGATACTTACAAAATTTCTTAAGTTGAAAACTTCAGCCTTAGCTGGAAAGTGGGTCCAGCCAGAAGTAGGTCCAGCTGCTTTAAGGAATACATCTACCTGGCACAACGCAGAAATCCTGATCTACGTGCTGTGCTTCTGTATTGGCTTTAAATGTCCAAGGTGTTGGCAGCAGAAGGGCTGCAGAAGTGGCCTCTGTGGTAAGAGACCAGGGGCCAGGGGCCTGGGGCCTGGTAGGTGCCAGCAGATCCATTGCAGCAGGAGCAGGAGCAGGAGCAGGGGGCAAAGGCAAAGGCACAGGCAAAGGCACAGGCAAAGGCAAAGGAGGCAAAGGCAAAGGCAAAGGCAAAGGCAAAGGCAAAGGCAAAGGCAAAGGCACAGGCACAGGCAAAGGCAAAGGCAAAGGCACAGGCAAAGGCAAAGGCAAAGGCAAAGGCAAAGGCAAAGGCACAGGCACAGGCAAAGGCACAGGCAAAGGCAAAGGCACAGGCAAAGGCACAGGCAAAGGCAAAGGAGGCACTTAGGCGCCACAGCAGGTATCTCTGCTGCAGCCTTGGGAGGATCCCATGCTGGAGCAGGAGGGTATTTCATTAAAGAACTGCAGCCCATGGAGAGCCCACATTGGAGCAGAGGAAAAATGGACGTAGAAAGGATCTGCAGAGAGAAACTGTAGCCCCCTCCACCCTCTATCCCCTCTGTGCCACTTGGGGCAGTGAGGAAAAGTCAGGAATAAAAGTGTGAAGTTGGGCTTGAGGAAGTGGAGAGGAAAGGTGTTATTTTCATGGATGTCTTCATTTTTCACCACCCAAATCTATTTTAATTCCCTATAAAATAATTTTTACCCAAGTTAGTCTCTTTTGCCCGTTGCACTAATTTGTAAGCAATTTTCCTGTCTTTATCTGAATCAACAGGTTTTCTATTCATATTCACCTCCACCCCCTGCGCCGTCCCGTGAAGGAGGAATGTGAGAAGCTGGATGGCCATTTGGAACTTAGCCAGGGCAAATCCAGCAGGGGCTTCTTTTTAGAGAGAAGCTAGTTTTGTGTAAAACATGCTTGATCTGTGATGAGTGCTATATTCGCCTGTGTTGATTTCGATGCTCTTTTGCTTTCAGTTTCTGTTGCAGAGATTTTGGGGTATGTCTGCCAGGCATTGATTGCCACAGGCATAACTGAAGTTCCAGTTTCCTCACAGGTATCTTTGAGTTGCATGGACTTATTCTTAATAAAATCCTTTGAGATCTACATATGAAACCCAGTGTATTTGAGCTGAGTTATTAATTATTTTTTGCTGTATGATCATAGATCATATTAGAAGACGTCAGAAACTGACATGATGGTTGGGAATTTAATGGGGTATATTTTCTTCTTGATAGGCACGTATATTTCCCATTAATGCTAATGGGAATTATATGTGTGCAGCAGGAGAACACACCACTTTGCATGTAAATTTCACATTTTATTTTACAGAGGGTATGTAACCCTATTATCACCAGTGCTGGCACAAAAATTTTTATCCCAGTTCAGTGGGTTATAATCAAACATTAAAATGATCTAGCTGAACCTAATTTTATTTTACCTTTCCAACTCTTTTGTAATGAAAGTACTTTAATCCAAAGCATTTTCTGTGTCATGTGTGTGAATAAATAACCCTTTTCTAGCAGTTAAGTTGTTTTTAAACTCAAGCTTGTAAAACTACTCATTTCCATTTCCATCAGAATTACAAGTACAGTTAAAAGGCTTACACAATTTATATTTGAAACAGTCTTCAGGAAGAGACTGGTAAAAGATCACATCCTTGACTTTTGAAGGTGTCTTCTAAAGCTGATAGAAAATGCCAGCTTTTATAAATCTTGTATTTGATCTAGAGAGTATGTAGGGATTCTGCCACACAGTGATTTTTCAAGTAGAGAATATGCAAGGCTGTACATTTTAAATAGCACAAAGTCCTGTTACTTAGGGTAGCATTGACCATAAGTTGCATTAGAATTAGCAATCTTTCCTGTTTCCTCTTCCTTTATGATTCTCATATTATATGTATGAATTTCTTCCTTTTTTCCTTTCTAACCTGTCCAGTCATACCACAATAAGCTGCCTTTTCCCTGATATATTCAAGAGGTGCTCTCCACGTTGTCTGAAATTAATAGTAATTTAAAAGATATCAGTGCACTAGAAACAAAAATGTCCCTTTGTTAAATTTTTGGTAGAGAAAAAATTCCTAAAAAGGAAAAATATTTTTTTCCAAATTACCCGTAGATAAAACTGGAAAATATTAATTCAGCTGAATTATGTTTTGCCTCACCAAGAACATAATAATCTAATAAAATGAGCTTTACATCTAGCATCATGAATTCCATTATATCACATGCACAGTAAAGTTCTAGCTGGAGATTTCTGGCATGAACCAAGATTTTCATTGTTAGCAGGCTCCATTTTCACAGCAGAAAGCCACTGGGAGATGTTTAAATCAAAACAAACTGAGTTTTTGCAATAAGACTTTGGTTCTTAAGTAAGTTCCATCCTGCTGAAACCCAAATAGAAATCCTGCTGGAGTAAAAAGCACTTAAAAATTATAATTTATTTTAAACTGCTGGTAAGACTCAAGTTCTTTTATTTGCTAATCATATAAGAGGCATTTTTAAGGTAAGATGGGAGACAATAGCAATTTGGGCAATACCTAGAGAAGACCCGAGGTCCTTTATGTTTTAAAACAGTAAGAACTGATAATTTAGATTTTATATATAGGTGGGAAAAAAAATCCATAATAGATAATTTAAAATCACTAGGACAAGCATTTCATCCCCAAATCAGAAACCTGAAGCTTAAAAGAGATTTATCATTGACTAAGAACATAGCCTAGGAAAAAAGTAGGTTTTATTTGATGCAGGTAAATACTTTGTAATTTTGATTTTCAGTTATTTCTTAGCTCCTTTTTTTTTTTTGCAACTCCCTAACTCTGTTTTTCTTCCTTCTGCTTTATACTGATTCTACTTCTGAGTGCTCGATCAAATCCTTGGAAATCAATGTGGCTGGAGTTATTCCAGGAGAGGAGCTGCTTTCCTTATACTATCAGTGCAAAATTACCATTCTTTAGGAAGAAGCCCTAAACTTTTCCTCTCCTGTAAAAGTGTTTGTGTACAGAAGAATCTTGATACACAGAGTACAGCAAGACAGGTTTCTACTAATATTGATGAGATTTAAAAAAATAAATAATTATCATTTTCATCCTCATCATCATCAGTAAAACTTAATTTTAGCTACATTTTCTTGCAATTTACCTTAGATACATTTTAAAATTTATATTTCTTCTTTCTGAATTTTGAAAACAACATGTATAAAAGTTTTCACCAGAAAACTTGTCATGCTTAGAAGTTACAATAGTACTTTAGTTCAAGAATTACCATCACTGTTCCTCAAAAGAAGCCTGGACACCTCTTATATAAGTAAAGTATATAAAGTATAAGGTTTGCAAAGCTGACTGGTAGGAAAAATCAAAATTAGTCAGATTCTAAGCCCTGTCTTCTCAAAAAGACATAAATACATAGTGAGGAGTGACAGCCTCTGCAAATATGTTAAACTGTAATATATTGTAATGTGTATTCAATAGTAAAAAATATTCATCTTACTTTTAAACTAAAAAAAGTAGAAAATGTGAAATTCTTGGATAAATTCTATTAGTTTTTGCAGATATTCCTGTAGGTTTTTGTGCAAAGGTCAGTCACATGAAAAAACCTCATTACAAGCATAGACAAAATTCATGTTTCATGCAGCTAAACTTATGCACATATTTTGGAATAGTCTTGACTTTAGCTTTATTAAAGTAGCATGACTTTCCATCCTAGAAAATCTTTTAGAAGCTTGGCTCAACTTGCTGATCCCTGTATAGAAAATAAAGGAATAGGACTGATTTCCATGGGATTCCTGTAAGCTGTATCTCTCAGAATCCTACTGTACACTAAATTTCATGAAATTTATCATGTGGCATTTTTTGATAGAGACTAGGATGTGTAACGTAGATCAGTGAAGCCTGGCAGAGGCAGCCAGCACTAGTGTTAGGAAGGTATATTCATGTAACTGAGGATTAAAGATACAGACAGTAAGGCTGGACATTTGAAAAATGGTCAAAAAGATCCTTATGGAAAGAAACAGAGTGTCTCCACAGGGTTCAGGAAGCCTTAGGACTGCAGAGGAAAATGTTAAATACGTTTTAGTGGAAGAGGGGGAGGAAAAAGTGCATTTAATTTCTATTTTTTTCTGTCAGAAACATTAAACATATGCTAAGCAAAACCATTCTTTTGGTTTTCACAGAAGACAAAATTAATCCAAATTGTTATTAACTTCATAGAAATTCTAACCTCATGAGTGTGTTTTAAAGACAGTCTGGATTTTTTTGGTCGTACCACTCTGGTTTGGGTCATGGCTGTTCACATGGCAGGGACAGAGATAGAACAGTAAAATAAGAACTCTGATCAGAGCAGAAATTGGCCCAGATTAACTCAGTTCATTAGAGCACAGTCCTGATAACACCAAGGTTTTGCATTCCACCCCTGTATGAGCCATTCACTTAAGAGCTGGACTCAACCATCTCTCTGGGTTACCTTCAACTCAGATTATTCTCTGATTCTGTGAATTTGTAGAATACTTCAAAAGGCAAATTAACACTCAAACCAAGATGGTATCTGTTGTTTTACTCTTAAATATGGGTTAGACTATTTGGGTATATAAGAAAACATATAAATTGAAAACCCTGAGAATCGTGCCACGTTCTTGAGCCTGGACTCACCCTGTGACCGGTTTCAACCATCCTGATTTTTGTTGAAATGAAATTTTAAAATTCATCTTCTCATATCAGAGCCTTGAAAACCAGTCATGCTTAGGATACTTGTGCCAGACTTACCATGCTGGCAGCTGGGATACTCAAGGTCAGGAATAATGTAGAGGCATAATTTTTGACACAGTTTGGACAACCAGACTTACACATATTCAGAATTATTTGAATTCCAAATTGTACTCAACTAACTCTCAATCTCAAAACATTTTTGTACCAACATCAGAGGTGGCAGCAAGGGCATTTTATGAAAGTGGCTGATGATTTGCTAAGCTCTAATTCATCCTTGCAAAATGCAAGTTCCCACCAGTCAGCAATGTCTGCTGAACCAGTGCAATGAAAGCCAGAGTGGGGAAAAGGATTTATCCACATACTCAAAGATCTATTAAGTAATATTTAGGAGAATATGTAACCATTCAACATGGCTAAAATTGCTGCAAGCCAAATCCTCTGTCTGATTCATTAGTAGAACCTAATAAACCTAATATGAACTTTCACAAGAGTAGGAAAGTAGTTCTGCAAACATACTTATTCCCATGGCTTTATCATCTTCTTGTTCTAGCTAACCCATTTTTCAGCTGTGGTCTAGACCCACAGCTGGCATAATAACTTCTAGATAGTATTTGATAAATGCAAAAACTCTGTGAGCATAATTTTTTAACACTGATTCAATTTGATAGAACTTGTCCATCTCTCTACTTGTTAAAAATAACACTTTTCAGAACCTGGAAAATTGACAGGTTGATCCAGAAGGACTAAGTGCAAACAAAATCTTGAGTGTTTTTTTTAAAATGAAGCCTTGAATATTTTTCTGTGTGTCTCCTTGGATTTGTTGTGTAAGTATTTTAATCTGATTCCTCAACACCTTTCTATTTTACTAAAGAGTTTCAGTCTAAAGGGCCATGGCTTTTTTGTGGACATTTAAATGATCAAATAGCTGTTGCCCCAGGAAACAGGGCATTTCTAGCCACATTAATGGCAACTAATATTAGCTGAGGTCAAGCCATTTGTTTTGAAATATTTGTGTTTCCCATGTTGTAGACTGTTGCTTTTAGCTACTGGAGCAAACCTCATGTTCAATCCTTGAGACTCATAAGGATTTGTGGTCTCTTAATGTTAATCTTCTTGAAATTACAGAGAATTCTTAGGCCAAGTTCTTTGTCAGATGAGAATTAGTAGAGAAAATACTTTAAAATGACAAGTAATGTGACAAGATGCTCTGCTAAATCTCTCGTGGTTTTTGTCTGTTAGTGTGTCAGAATGTTCCAGTCCTTCTCCACAATCAACTTTTAAGCTGTTAGATATTTATCCAAAAGAGCCTTTTTTTCCTTTTTAATAATAACATCTAAAATAGTCCTAGCACATTTACTGTGACACTAATATACCTCAGGGCCACCTTCTTACTGCACAATTTACCTACAGTGTTCATTAATGGCTGAGAAAAACACACCCTGTCATGGCTTACTGCAACCTAAAAGACTTAAATTGCATCCAGAAAGCTGACAGGCCACTGCATTATTAACTGAGCCACTGAGACCCTTTAAACTGTATTGTATATAAGTTTATAGCACAGGGAGTACAGAATTTTAAGCTCGCACATTTTAATGTATTTAATTTGCCACACTCGGCAGTTTGCTTTGTGAACTGTTAATCTTTTCAACCGATACAGCAAAATGTCACTGTATTCATTTGCAGAGTATAATAGGCTTATATCCTGAAACAATAAAGTTATAATAGCCTGCCTGCTGCCTGGAGAAGTTATACAAATTCAGCATGTACAAGGTGTCGTGCGTCCTACTTACCCTCTAGGTTTTAAAACTCCTCTTCTCATATCAGTGCCTTGAAAACCAGTCATGCACATTACTTTGGTGAGATAAAGGCAAGTAAGTGTCATGGATCAAGCTCTGCTGAACTCTCTCTCTCTCTTTTTCTCTCTCTCATTCTCTCTAGAGTTGCTTGCAGTACTTTGATCCTGATTCGTTCTTGCCATCTCCAGCCATTGCAGCTGCAAGCTGAAGTCACAGATATTCAGGTTTGTTCTGCACCCTCTGTACACACACCAGCTTGGAGCTGATGGGTGAGTCCTTCACTTGTTCTAGTGGCAGCCAGGTAACTACAGATCCTAGGAAAAATCTCTGCTGCTAAGCAATTGAACCTTCAGGAAAGAGGTTCTGGATACTTGCTCAAACCTTATTGATATTCTTTGTATTTGCCCTCCATTCTTTCTTCTGAAAGTTTCTGTCCAAATTGTCATCTCTTTTTCTACAAGTGTTATGAAAAGGATTATGTGATCATGGTGGTACCACAGTGTTGCTACAGAAATGAGACATCCACTGCAACAGAGAATTGTGGGTGTGAGGGTAAAGATGGGAACAGTAATAAAGGGAATTCTGATGCTATCAGTGCCAGCACAGTGAGACCTGACTTTTATAAAATGTGTTTTCTATATTTTTTGAATGAAACTTATTAGAGAAGGAATGGATTGGTTATTTCTATAATAGGCTATCCATTCTGAGGAGTGGAAATAGGACATCTCACAATGAATTTCTGTGAGGTGACTAAATGACACTGCATTTATTCTTAGTCAACTTTAGGTTCACCTTGTGAAGTGTTTAGTTGATTTGCAGGACATATTACAATGTGTGTCTTTTTAAAAATGTTTGTCTTTCTGTGTAAGGTTTCTGGAGACTCTTTGTCCAAAGCAGGAATCTCATAGAGGTTAGTTGAGCTTCATCACTTAGATACTGTTAAATATTCTTTAGAAAAAAAAAAAGATTGGAAAACAAATAAACTGAAATGCAATGGAGAAAAACCACTTGTCAAATGAACTCTTTGTTTTCTGGGCTATTTCTACTCATAATGATTACTTAAAAGGTAGCCTGAAGCAGAAGAAGGTCATGCGCCTTTGTTCACAACCAAACAAAATCTTTAAGGAAAAATCAATAAAGTGATCCCAGGCTGATTGTAATAAAAAATATAATGTAAAGAAAAATAAGATTCTCTAAACAAAATTCAATACATTAAAAAAAAAGTGCTGGTGATAGAACATAACTTTCTGGATACCCTGGACTTCAGCAGTTCTAAAGGGGAGAGTGGATCTTAAAAGGCAAGATGACAGAAAGGGAGTAAGAAAGATACAAATCTATTTTTTATATTGAAGAAAACTTTTAAATGAAACTGCACTTTTCAGTGGAATCCTATTTCTAGTGTTTGCATTGTGTGAAAGTATTAACAAAAGTAGGCAACATCTTAATGAAAACTATTTATTTCAGCAAAAGAAAATGTAACTTTTAAAACTGTGCCCTTTCTGCCCGGTTAATTTGACATAGAGAATTAAAAGAAAGATTAAAACCAGAGTTGTTTAATAAGGTGATGAGTTTGCCTGTCTCTTTTTAATGAGGAAATTACAGCAATGGTTTAAAAATTTTCCATTAGTAATAGCATTTATCTTGGAGTGTTTTAGACCATTGCTCATGGTTACATTCTGTTTTGGGGTTTGTTTTGTTTGGTTTTGTGTTTTGGTTTGGTTTGGTTTTGTGGTTGTTTGGGGATTTTTTAAATAGGTAAAAACTTCACAGATTCTCTCTGTGTCTGGAAATTCAAAATAATGAATGAAAGCATGAATCTGATTCTTTTAATGACGCTGCCTATATAGTCTTTTAAGTATTTTTATTTGCCTATATAGTTTGGACATTTCTATGGCAAAGTGTGATGGATCTGAAGCAGTCAGTTAAGCCTCTATTAACTGTCAGTTAATTAAACACCATCTGGCACAGGACTGTACATGCTCCATTTTGATCTGGTGGACCATGACACGCTGGCTTACAAAACTTCTTAAGCTACCAGTTTTGATTCATGGGGACATGATCATATATCTTTAAGGCCTCAGACAGCGTAATCTTGGAAATACTCATTATTAGAAACTCATTGCTACATCTTGTATTTTTATGTCTGCTGTAACTTCTTGATTTATTCCTTTGATATTATTTCAGATTCATCAATCAATGCTGGTTTTGAGGTCCTGATCATCTGAATGAATTTAGCAAACTACAAGACATGAAATTACTGTAAGTAAAATCTTTTCAAATTTTTACTGTGGTTGGGGTCAGGGAGAGTTCTTAAATAAAATATTTAAGAAACATCTGAATATAACCAACCCCATGAGAATGTGGGAAAATTATATTATTTCTTAGACTATTTTAACATCAAAGGTAGCGCTGGTGAGACAGATAATCATTAAAAGCTGAATTGCTGAACGTGTCTCGATAGTGCACTTAAACACTTTTCAGTTGAGTGAAATAATTTAAAATATAAAGTTTGATCCAGAATCACATATGTCAATTATCATGTTGTCTGTGATATTAAAAATGTATGCAGCTGGAGGCTAAATTATCTGAGATCTCTAAGAGTTAGAAACACTTCATCCTTTCCTTCTTTTTGAGTGGGGCAATTTTAGATATTGAATGCAAATAAATCAGACAATGAAGGGGAAAGTTTTTCTATCTTTTGACATTCTTGGAAGCCAGAATAACATGAGAGATTTGCAAAAACTAACTTAAAAATATTTTTGTGCGGATGGAATTCCATTACCTGCTGCTGACGTTGCTTGACTGAATGTAATGGATTTTTCAAATGGAACAAAGCCTTTTACACAAAGAACTATTTAAAAATATGGCATCTACTGTATTTGCATGTCTGCATGACTAACAATTTTTTCTATGAAACTGACACACAAAATTTTGTGTCATCTTCATTTTTCCATAAAAGTGATTTTTTTGCTTTTACTATCCTAAGTCATGGAAAACCCCCCCTTTAAACATATTACTTATAAAGTTAATTTGCTCTTCACTGCTCTATTGTGTCAGTTTTATGCCCTCCATATCACCATTAGTAAAGGTAGGACTGATTACTACAAAGTGCAACAGATTCATAATAACAAGATACTCTTATTTTTTCCTTAAGTTATGACAAAATCCAAGGTCAGAAGAGATACTTTGCCTACTTGCCTATAAGTTGGGGTAATAAGAAAATTATTTCTTGGTCTTATGAAGACCAAGGTGCAGTTCATAGAACCCTAAAATGATTTTGATCATGAGTTTGAAGGGACCCACAAGAAGCACCAAAATCCAGCTCCTGGCCCTGCACAAGACACTTTCAAGAATGACACTGTGAGGGCATTGTCCAAATGCTTTTCAGACTCTGTCAGGCTGCTGCTGTCACCACTTCCCTGGGAGCCTGTCCCAGTGCCCAACAACACTCTGGGGGAAAATTTTTTTCTAGTATCCAGCATTAACCTCTACTGATGCAACTTCTTTGCATTCTCCCAGGCCTTGTCCCTGGTCACCAGAGAGGAGAGATCAGTTCCTGTCCCTCCTCTTCCTCTCGCGAGGAAGTCGCAGACCACAATGATGTTTCCCCTCGGCCTCCTCTTCTCCAGGCTGAACAGACCAAGTGACCTCAGATGCTCCTCATGCAGCTTGCCCTCAAGGCCCTTCACCATCTTTGTTGTCCTCCTTTGGATGCTCTCCAACAGTTTAATATCTTCCTTAAGTTGTGGTGCCCAAAACTACACACAGTTGAGGGGATGCTTGCAGAATACACCTCAATCACAAAGCTTAGCCTTCTGGGAAGTGAATGCATAAGTATGAACAGGGAAATCTTGTCTTCTAATAGTTCTCAGGAACATCTAAGACAATTTTTTAACTATTTTTTTATTTATTTTAATAGCAAATTACATATGGTCCTTGGCCTTCAGTTATCTGCTGTAAGAATTTGCAAATGAGATATCAGAGAGTCAGACAGAAGTCCAGGATATGTGGTTTGTCCAATAAATTAGAAGAGATTTTCTTATCAGAGAATCAGCATTTCTACTGGCAAGCCACCTGCTCAAAGATTTACCTGCAGATTCCATTTTGAGGAAAGTTAAAGTTTCATGGAGATATTTACAGATAGTAGTTAACAATATTTCAGTATTCAATATTTGAAATTCACTTTTCAGGAGTCCATTATGATCAACCACACAAATGATGCAAGGATTTAGTTTAATTGGATGGTTGTTCAAGTAAAATACAAAAAATGTAAAATACTACTGCCCTAGTTCCAAAATTAAAGGAAAAGACTTGTGAAACTGTAGCCTTTATTTAGCAAAAGTCCAAAATTTTTTATTCTGTTCATTTAGTCCTCTGTTTTTTGACCGAGATTATTTCCTAAGAAAAAAATTGCAATGAAAAGTATTTTATTTCCCATCCTGTTAATAGACTTAGCTAGGAACATTGTTTTCCATTTGCTTTTGAAAGTAGACTTTTTTAAAAGTATCATCACATGTCAAAGAGGGAAGCCTTCCAACTCAAAATATTCTGTGATTCTGTGGCTTCTTGATTGATTGATTTGTTTATTTAGTTAGTTAGTTTAAAAAAAGCATTTGGACTGGCCAATCATCCTGGACACTCATATTCCCGAGTCTTGTATTTTGACTTACAGGATGACATTCCTTCAGAGGCTACTGGAAATCCATTGGTGGTCAGAGGATTGAATATCATCTGAAATGATACCTTCCTTTTGTGATCTGAATCAGAGCTCTTTTTATTTTAGTTTGCATGAAATGTCCCTTGATTGACTAAAACTATAACAACTGAGAAAATGTACCAATTTTCAAACTGAAACAGTTTGTTCATTTGCTTTAATTCCTGTATTTTTAAGCAAAGTTTGGAAGGTCTGTTTTTTTTGAAACTACATGGCACAGTAATTCAAATGGAAACTGTAGCTCATACATAAACATTAATTTGAATTCGCTTGTTAAAACACTTGTGATAGGTTGCATGTACTGTAGTATCACTGTTGTGATTGCTTTTACTTTTATTATTCTTCTGGAAAAGGATACGATATCAATGCTGAATAGTCAGACATATTTCAGGCTCATTTCATAACACTCTGTGGGAAATTTGATCATATGGTCCTTCTTGCAAGTGTTGTGGAAACAGTTTATCCAGAATTAAAAATGTTTTTATTCAAGACCTTAAGTGCTTCTCCATCCTTTTCAAAGTTTGAACTTCACCAACATCTCTCCTGAGTCATAAATCTGTGTAAAAAGAGTTCATATGGAGAATATGTGCTGATTTTTACCTTATTACTGCAACTATGTGTATGTTGTATTATTTATGTTTATCCCAGGTAAAGGTTAGCTGAGATAGGTGATGGTTATTTTATTTTAAATTTATATTCTTGGTGGGCCAAAAGGCAAACTACTGTGTTAGGCACTTTACAAACAGAAAGGCAATGACAGCTCCTGTCCTAAATAATTTAAAATTTCCCTATGATTTATGACAATTTAGAGAACTGCCTGTAAAATAGCAAAATGAAAGACCAATTAATAATGACAGCCCTTTTCCAACAGAATGCAAACACAATTCAACAAAATCCTTCAACAACTCTAACCATAAATATGGATTTTTGAGCCCCAGAGTGTCAGAATATGCATGACTGCATAATGTGCATCTCTGGCCACGTTATTTCATTGTCCACTGAATCACATGGCCCTCAGCACTTGGTAAAATACCACTATGCTACTGATCTGAACTTATTTTGGAAGAGACAAGGACTCTGACTCTCCACAGCTGAAGACAATTGCTGAATCCACAGAGCGATCTTTTAAAATACGTTCATCCTTCTCCTGGAACCAGCAGTCACTGTTATGATGACAGGTGACCTAAGAAACTTGAACTTCTGCCAGCACAGTCTTGAGTCCCATTACAGCACCATATAGGTATTTTTCACCTGATATAGGATCTTTGGTATGACCTTCTCTGAAATTTACTGACTTTATTGTAAGTGGTATCTTTCTAATACTGGCAACACCTTCATACATTTTAATGAGCTGCCCTGAAAATAATAGACTTTTGTCATCATGTTCAAAATATCTCAGCTCTGAAAGGAGTATTTCGCATCAGCATCAATTCTTAGAGTCCTATTCCCAGCACCTATTCCTTTACATCCTGGAGGAAAAAGACAGCTTCTTTTCATTTTAATGGGGCAAGGGACATAGCTATGTTGAAGGTCTGTTTATCCACATCTTGTAATTTCTTTGTCTATTAAACTAACTCATTATTTCTTTTTATTATTATTTATTGTGTGCTGCTGCTGTAGTCTACATTACTATGCTTCTACCTCTGGCTGTGTTTCAAGTAAGTCTGAAAAACAAATGTAGGCCCATGATAGTCTGGTGAAGTGCTAGTACTTGCTTAGCATGCAGTAGGTTTCCAGATTTTAGTGAGTATTTTAAAGAAGACAAGCTCTAAAAAACCAAAAAAAACCCCACAAAAATATTAACTTCAGCAGCGATTCCTGTACTTTGATTGCTACCCCAACATTTGTATATAAATGAAAATGATGCATCTGGTGTTCTAAAGAGTGACAAGGAGATGTAAAACAAATCTTGGTTAGGGGAACCCCTTGTTTAATACTGACTTTTATTTTCTTTTTTGAAACATACAGTTTGTAACCAATAGTAAGACATATTAAAGTATGGTAGGCACTAAACAATGTTATATCATATTTATAGTTTTCTTAGCCAGGTTCTAGTCAGTCAAGCAGGCCTAGAAAAACTCATCTTACCCTTCTACTGATCCACAATAACGAAATTAGATAGAAAACCTGAACTTACCATGAACTGCAACAACTACCCAAAGAAATCTTGAAAGACAGGAATTACTGCTCTTTTTCAAGACAAGATCATTGAATGCATCAACTGATTTCCTTAAACAATGTTAATGTGGCAACAGAATTATATATTTATTATATAATACAACATTATTATATTTGTTTCTATTTTAATAATTTATATTTTTATTATTTATAATATGTTATAAATATTATATGTTTTACTACAATAAGGGAATATATATGGAAAAATCTTGTCTATATGTACAGTGGCTCTAATTTAGCAAAACTCTTATTAACTTAGAGTTAACCACATAGTAAAGCACTCTCAGTATCTTCAAGTAAACTATGAATATTCATGAAGTTAGGCATTTATTTAGAGGGCCTACTGAATTGAGAAATTAATAATTTGTTGTTTTTGAGACCCCACTGAAAAACTGAGTTTAGTGGAGAATAAGCTGCCACTGAAAGAAACACTGAAACATCCTCTAGAATACTGCAGTAGGAATATGTTTTCTATTAAACTGCCTAGGACCTTTCCACAGATGAAAAGTTGAGTTTATATAATTCCATCTGGGGAAAAAAAATAATCCAATAAAGGAGCAAGCCCTCAGCTTGGGGAAGCTCAAGTCAATAGCAATGGCATTTTTAGAAACTTTGCACATGCTGAAGACACACTTCTTTATAGGATTTTAATGCAACACTCAATATGACCAGCATTAGACAAAGTGTCTGAGACAACATTATCAGCACAAGAAAATGTTTCATATGCACATATATTGACATAACTGAATTTTTGTGGGTTTTTTCTCTCTCCTCTTTTGAAAATATTTCTCCATGCTTTCAATGACTTTCTCTGTAACATATGAGAAATATTATGCTTAAAAAAAAAAAAAACCCCAAAGAGAAAAGAACACCTGACTAAAGCATTTGGAATTTTTATTCGAAATATTTTCATGTACATAAGTTTTGTTCTGGCAAGAAATGCAGTGTCTGATTTTTAGTTAACATAACTGTTTTTCAGTGAGACACAGACAGGCTGTCTAACAGTACATAGCACTCAGATGTGCTAAAGAGGATCTCAACAGTTGCTTTAGTCTTTAGGGCAGTCAGCTGAACCAAAAATTCACGGAAGGAGATAGAAATGAGAAGGTCTCCTAAGGTGAAACTAAATGGCTGCTGCTTTTCCTGTTCTTCCTGCTGTGTGTTCGTGCTGTGCAGCTGTGGTGCAGAAGAAAGGCTTCATGACCCAGCCAGAAGCCCCTGCTCACTGTAGCCCTGTGCTCAGGGTGATCTCACAACATAGTGACAAAAACTTTCAGTTCCAAGCATCCAAAACAAATTAAAAATTTTAGTTGAAATTCTCTGCTGGTCTAAACTAATGCAGCACTACCAGAGTCAGTAAAGCTTTGCCTGTTTACACCAGTGGAGAAATTATTCCTCTCTATAGAGAGATCTTGGAGTTCAGCTATCATGGAAGACTGATTTCCTGTCAATAATAAATGTCCTCAGTATCCTACACAAGTCTTCAGTTTATTGCCTCTGGACATTTTTTAATAGCTGCAAGTCTCAAGATGGAAGCAGATTTTTATGCTTTATTTTGAAGGGTAAGGATTGTTCAGAAAAGATACTTCCTGAGCTGCCCAGGGAAAAGACTATTGTAACACTGCCGTGGTTCAACCTATCAGCCTAACTTGCGTAAGAAAAGAAACTTATTTCTTTATAACTTGTCTTTCATTTTCACATCCATTTGTTCAAAGACGTCTGAAAGTCCCTGAGCACTGACCTGAATAAAATGAAGAAGGAGGCTAATAGAGTGTTCACCTACAGTATTGTTTCCTCTCTTGTTATTAGATGGATATGACCCTGTCTTTGATCTTCCTACAGATGGTACAGCCAAGGGTGCCTAGAATAAAGAGTGTCACACTCCTCCTAGGAGGAAAGAAAGAAAGAGGAGTAGAGCGGGAATATGCACAAGCAAGGAAATGGCCACTCTGGTAATTACAAGTGACAAAGATAAATGAGTAAGAATGTGTGAACATGGTCCTCAGTGGGTCCTTAAATAGGTAGAAAATGTAAAAATGCAGCATGGGAGTTGATGAAAGCAAGGTGAAATGATACTGAAATAAAACCAGGACTTTCTCTTTGATTCAGTAAACCCTGTAAGGGAAGTGATTAAAGAAATGAAATATTTTAAGGGTTTTTCTCTCTCTTGGTGGTTCTTTATATACCAGCACACTGTTTATTTTTCAAGGGTATAGCTCCTTATTTCTGACTGCTTGTCAAACACTGAGCTTATGTCTATTGTCAAATTACAGTGAAATGGTTGCTGTTTATAGAGACACATAACAAGGAATAAGGTAGCCGGCTCTGACGTGTGAGTAAGAGCTGCACCGGGAAGGACAAGCTACTTATTTGATTGAAGAAAAAGGTTATGTTCTTTTATGTGTTTATCCCAGTGTCTCTTTGGTCATTGCTCAGGTTTTTAGCTTTTGGACTGTGCAATGAAGAATTTGAATGAAAGAAGCAATATTATCTCCACTCATGGACATTAGAGAGAAGTAACGTTACTATAGATCCTTTCCCCACCGCCCTCTCCCTGCTAAAGAAAAACCAAACCAAAACCAAAACAAACAAGAACCCACCCCCTCCAAAAACTGAAAAAAATTATGCTTACTATTTTTCAGATGTGATGCAAGAGACAATAGAAACAGGAAGGACTAATTTACTCTTATTGATACTTTCCGCTATTACTGTGTATAAGTACTGAAGAGGTACATGAGCATTTTAGGCTGACAGCCACAGGACACTGTCCCATGGCTCACACAGCCCTAGGTGCAGCAGCGTTTCTCTTCCCACATACTTGTGATGCCAGGCTGTAATTGACACTGGAAGGAGAGTGCAAAAGGTTTCATATCTTGTCTTCAGAATTTTTTTAAAATACATTATTAAGAACCACAATTAAATACTGGATTCAGGTATTTAACTATGTCCTTAACTCTGCACCTGGCTTAGTTTGTGACATTGGTTGCATCACTTAATCTCTATCTACATGGTGCATGTAGTCTTTACCTGAAGACCTCCAAAAAACTTAGAATATCACAAAGCTTCTGTATATGTGTGTGTAGAAATAAGAATCTTTTGTTCTTGAAACAGAACAAAAAAAAATTCTCTGTTTCAAGAACAAAAGATTCATATTTCTACACACGCATATACAGAAGCTTTGTGATATTCAACATTTTTTGGAGCTCTTCAGGTAAAAATTGCTTTCCACAAAATTCAGGGGAGCATTTCTACACATCTTCAACTGAATGTATTTAGGATGGCATTTGCTTTGGCCTAATTTATAATTTACAGTATTTCTTTATTGTTTTTAAGGTAAATATATCAAAATCATATGGACCCAAATAAGACCTCTGGTGGTGAGTGTGATTAAAAACTGAAATATGAGCCTATTCACTCATACCATCTGTTTTGTTAACCCTTCAGAAGGGAGGAAGATTAAAGTATATGACAGATAATTAAAGTGATTAAAGTATATGACAGATAATTTTACCTGCATATTTTCTGATTGATCGAAAAGTAGGAAAATATATAATAAAGTAGTTAGGAAGTATATTTGCTTCTAAAAATAAACTGTTGGGAATATGAGAATGATTTGGAAACAGCAGAAGTTTTTGAAACCTGAAAGGTCTTGATTATCCCCCAGCATGTTGATTCTTCCACTTGGAGAACATAAAGGTTTATATTATAAACGTGCACCTCTCATAAGAGAATCTTAAAAGCCTATCTTCCATATGGCAGGGAGTAAGGGGGAAAATGTCAATGCTTTCTCTTTAAGCAACCAATAGTCATGGCACTAAATGAAACAAAGGTAACTTAGCAACAAGGTATTCCTTTTCTCATCTAACATTTTCTAAAGAATTCCTACTGAGGCCAACCCATGAGCCTTGAGCTGTTTATCTGCTTACTTGCATTGGAAGCATTCCACTTCTTTTTAGCAATGCCGTCTGTGAAAAGCCAACCAAATATGAACAGTGATTATAAACTTGAAGTGCAAAGGGAAGACCTTGAAATAGTGTTAACTCCAGTATTTCAGTACTCCACAGATATAGCTTTTCTAAAGCTGGATGAATCACTTGTAGCAAGTGAGCTTTTTCACTAAATAAAGTCTTCTACATGTTTATGAAGTGTCACTGAACAGACTGCCTTTGAAATTAATGTGCAAATTTTAAAGTGCTTGAGAAAGGCTTTATCCAAAGACTAAAGAATGGATGAAAACACTCCTACTGACTTCTGCTGACAGAGGCCAAATACAGTGTGCAAACATATTTTATTTGATGGATTGTCCACTAGCTGTTTATTGCTAGTATTGTTTAGGAATATAATTAGTACCATTCAATATGGGTTTATAGCAAGCAAGCCTTGTCAAACCAACCTTTTACAAATTTCCCTCTAAAAGGTAACTATATATTTGAGTTATTACTGAGGCATTTAGCATGTATGAATGAGGCATTAATGTATGAATGTATAATTTTAATGTATTTAATAACTAAAAATCTGACAAAAAGATTAATGCTGTGAGATATCAAAGAGAAACACGTAGCTAAATCAAAACTTAATTAACATGCTGATGAAAAAATAACCCATAAATGGGAAATTGTTGTTAAAGAGGTTTTGTGAAGGGAGTTGCTGCAAGCTTTTGGTACTGAATCTAAAGTTATTCAATACCTCTCTCAACAGTTTCATGTTAAATGAATAGATAGATAGATAGATAGATAGATAGATAGATAGATAGATAGATAGATAGATAGATAGATAGCTAGCTATTGATTTGGTAGAATTTATATAGGACATAAAGTATGGCAGTGAGTTTAATCTTTTAAATTTTGGTCTCTCCTAACACGACAAGGCAGCTTAAATAGACATTTTAAATAATGCAGACAAAATTTTGGGTAAAGAATAAAACCCAAAAAAACACAGAATGAGAACTAGATCTACAGAATGGTAAATAAGTCTACTGAAAACAGTTGCAGGAGTCAGTGGTCAGTGGACGTATAAGTGAAGACAAGTAGGGAAAGCAGGGAGTTTGCCTGTACGTTCAGTGCTGCTGGAATCAAGCTATATTTCTCCATACAGATGTAGGGTTCACTTGCAAAAATGAAGAGAGTAGAAAGCAGGGCCACAAATATTGTCTAGATACTGCACAAAAATGGCTTGCTATGCAAGTGACAATGGCACCTGTTTAGAATGGCAAAAGTAAGACTGACAGGTGACCTGAATGAAGTATGCCAGCAAGTAAGTCATAAGAAGAACCTGTAACAGGAAACTGAAGGAAGATAAATTCAAGCAAGAACTCGGTCACCTTTTACGATATTTTACTTTTATTTTCAACAATGCAAATTATAAGCCACTGGAACAAAGCCACCAGTGGAAACAATGAGTACACCAGGGTGGGTACTGGCCAAACCCATCTGCTGTCTGTGGCAGGAAGGAAAAAGAAAATGATATGGTTTAATTAGGCAGTGGCTTCATTAGCTTAACTCAGCTGGGATCTATATCAGCAACAAATCACACAGTGAAGCTCATGAGCCTATTCTGAGTTGTTTCTACTTGTCAAAGCCTCTGTTTGCCTTTGATCGTCAAGGCAGTTCTGATGCCAGACTGAACTTCTGCCAGAATGAGAAGGAAGCTGGAAGAAGGAGTGCTGTTTTCTCTCTGCTCTGAGTAGTAAATCTCCCTGAATCTTGTTTCATAGGATACAGAAATAATTCCATGAAGTACAGAATTGCCTTCATGGGAAGTGCTAGCAATTAGTTTGGTCAACTTGTCCCTGTGTACAGTCAGTAGCCAAAGAGATAACATTACCATTTTTAGTGAAAAGCTGAGGCATTTTCATTCTGGTCTATATAAGTGAGATAGAATGACTTGTCATATACTGAAGATCAGATTAGACGATTTGAGGATTCCTTCTGGCCTCAGGTTTTATGAGTCCTTCACAATCCTCTTTGTGTGCTGCCTCATTGGTCCTGTGAATCACATGCCACTGCTCCTATTCCCTGGTTTTTATGACTGTGACCTTTATAAAGAGGAGTTCTTGAATAATTTAATGGAAAGGGGGAAAAGTGTGAAAGCAATCTAAAGAAAGGTAAATGAACAAGAGATAAGAAAGCCTCAGAAATGTTAGGACATTTTAAACCTATTTACAGAGCATAATAATCTGCCTGCATATAGGGACACCAGATTTTAAACATGTTTTCTTTCCTGAAGGAAAGGTATCAGTGGAATGGAGTCATATTACTCATAATGCAGCATCTTTTATGGCATTTTTACTCTTGCTCTATTATTCTCGTTTCCTTAAATCCCAGGCCCATAGATATGATTTCAGACAACTCTTGAAATTCTTAAATTATGTTTAGTTGTTAACGCCTTTGAGTAAAAAGTATCTTTTGGGCTTTTTCTGTTATATGAAATGGTAGTGTGTTCTCAGAATACTTCCTAAATATCCCTGGTTGTTCTGAAAATAATTTGCTACAGCTCTTTAAGGGGTGTGACACTTTTCCCCAGGTACAATAAATTAACTCTTATACGTGTGATTTTGTAAGAGTTTCTGTTATGTTTGCTGTTTCCACAAAGTTTCCCCTGAATGGGAATGCTACCAAAGAAATTTCTGTGCATGTCTATTCTGCAACTAAGTCATTATGTATTGCTTATGTTACTGTGCAAATGGAGAGGCTTCCTCTTGTGCTTCAAGTGGCTGTGGAAGTGCCATCCATGAGATAGCCTTCAACTTGAGTGTTTTTATGCTTTTTAAAATTTATTTATTTATTTCTTTATTTTCACCAAGGATGCAAATATTGGAAAAGTTCAGTTTTGAGATAGATACCTTTATTTTACTTTCCAGAGCTGTCTCATAATTCTACTGCTTCTTCAGAACATTTTGAATCAATGCTATCTCTGAGTAGCTACACTATCTGATGAGTTTTTAATTTTTTCTGAAAACGGAGATGACTTACTTCTGTGGAGAAACCTTTTGTATCTTAATGAATCTCAAAATCAGTTTTTTCCCAGATGAGTATATGAATTACATTGTTTTACTTTCTACATTTTGGCCAGTTATAACCATACAATTTTCTTATGTGAATCCAGCAATTTAAGGACTGTGAACAAAAATGAAATGGCAGTTTCTCCAAAGAATTGTGTCATAGTGCAAATGCCTCTATGTAAGTCAAAAGGTTTGTAAACACAAACCTTTAGAAAAAAAATAAGTGCTTAAGTCTGATTTCAGTGACATACAGATGCCTTAATGATTTTGAAAGTCTGCGATATTACTTCTTTGATTTTTGCCATTAAACAAAATAGCAGACCAAGAATAATTTCTTCTTGTCTGAATAAAAGAATGCATAAGAAAATAATCCCTGATAGATTGCCATTGGTTTTCTGATGTAGAGACATCAAGGGTGATTAAATCTTTACAATATGTTTTGTTAGTTTTGGTAATAATGTAATAATAATATAACATGACATTTATTTAGATAAAATATGAACTACTGAGGAGGCTATAATTATTTTCTTTTTATATATCTGCAATGCAAATCTGTGGAATATGTAAATACAGTTAAACCTCTTAAATGTAAACATGCCCTTGTAGCTACACTATGGAAGGGAATAGGCATACTTTTAATGAAGTTTGGCTTCACAGTATTGCAAATATCTTTAGAAATATTTTAAAGAAGCTTGAATACATTTTCATATCACGTGGGCTTTACATTGATTCAAAATTTAAGTTTAGCAAGACACACTACAACCATTGTGTCATCCAGTGTTAGTTGTGTTAGCAAATACTTTACTTTCAGTGAATGTAAAGTGGGTTAGATGATGAATCAATATTTGCGCTTCTGCTGTTCATCCAAACCTTCTGGTAATTATTTAATGTATAAATACATGCAATTTCTGTCATGCCAAGATTAGATATCAAATGAAATAGAGGGCTGCTGAAGCAATTGTATTAAAAAAACCCAAAAACTTTTAATGAGATTTTAAAAAGTAATGTAATTAAAATTCAATATGTAAAACTTGACCAAAATGACATATTTTCTTAATCAATGTGAGACAGATAATTGGCTGTGTCCAGGTTATTCTATCATATAATAGAATGTCTTCATCAAAAAATAATAATCAAAATAAATTGAGTTGACCATTCACCTTCTCCCCTATTCCATAGAGGAAGAAAATAAGAGGCTAGATAAGGAGCTTTTAAAATGAAGAGTGAAAATGGGTAGGGGTAACAAAAAGTTTAAAAAAATCAATTCCACACAACCGATTAACAACTTTCTAACTTTTTTTTTTTAATCATTTGGTAACAAATTAATTAAGAACAAAATTCTATTAACTTTGAACCATGGAGATGGAAGGCTTATTTTCAAAGTAAGCTGTTATTCACTTTTTTAGAAAAGATGGTGGAATCAAGCCTGAGGACTGCCTTTGAAGAGTATAGGAAAATCATTGCATTAAGGAGTAGACCTGCCATTTTCACAGTGTTTTCTCTAACACACTTATTAAGCATCCCGTCAAACCCCATTCTGCTCATCTTTCCATCTGGTGACAAAATGATATCTCTCCCTCTTTCACTTCCACTTTAGCATTACAGTAAACTGCAGTGTGGCTTTAGACACTAAGATGTCAGACTGCTGGGCTGTGAATGAAGATGAATGCATGTCTCAGCAGAAGGGTCAGGCATAAGAGACAAATTAGAGATTGTTTTTCCTTTTCCTGGCAGCAGAATCTGCCCTCTGTTTTCACAAGGGACATTAGAGATGGAATTTAGTGACAAAAAACTAGAGAAATTTGGTAAATCAAGCCCACGGAGTACCATCTCACTTTTCTGCACACTGAGGGTCACTAGTACAGGGTAACTT
This sequence comes from Zonotrichia leucophrys gambelii, assembly GCF_028769735.1. Taxonomy (NCBI): domain Eukaryota; kingdom Metazoa; phylum Chordata; class Aves; order Passeriformes; family Passerellidae; genus Zonotrichia; species Zonotrichia leucophrys. The sequence goes on along the minus strand of NC_088173.1, from coordinate 16,195,117 downwards.
CAATGAACTTAGTAAGGAAGGCACATTCTGGTCTTTAATATCTGTGCGTACTTACTGTAGGCATAGGAACCCATATGTGATGTGGACTGGACATGTTATGAAGAGGATCAGAATAACAGACAAATGGAACTCTTGTGAATTTATAACTCAATATGCTTGAACAAATTGCTATGACAAAATAATCTGTACCCTCAGGGAGTAGGGAAGTAGTGTGGGAAGAAAACTGAGTATAGAGTTTCCTAATAAGTGAAGCATCACATTTTTCACAAAACAATTTAGAAACTTCAGTGTAGATTTTGACACCTATCCTGTTATTCTGCAGTAAAGTAGTGAATGGGGAAGACAGTAATTATGTATGTAGACTACTTTCTGCTTAAAAAACATGGGGTTTGTCACTAATGCACTGTTACAGAGAACTTAGTACATGTTTTGAACTGCTTTTGCTATGGAAAAAAAAATTACTTAATGTTTGAAAAAAAGGAAATAAAAAGAAATACAAGAGGAGAATTTTGCCTTGCTTTTGTTAAGATGAGAAATAATTTACATTTAGCTTAAGTCACAAAATTTTTACTTTACTTGATTTTAAGAGTGATTGAAGAACAGACATCTTTGTAAATGATCCCTGAGGTTCCTTCCTCCAATGGTGTTTCATCCCTTGGAAATCTTTAAGAGTATTTCCAATTGTGATTTTATTTCCAGTTGTGCCATCTATTTTACACAACAATTGTTTTTTCTCATTCAGTACAAGTGATGACATTTAGGTTTTAGAATCAATTCAGAGCAAATATTTAGAACTTGAGAGAAAGGATATAAATGCTTGAGAACAAAACTAACTAGTTCTCTATCTATGTGTATTTTTTTCCCTTAGACAATTCTGCCTTACAGATGCATTTGTATGACTTAATCAATTTCTAAACCTATGTTTAATATTTCAAAAGATGTGTGAATGTTTTTACCGCCTCCCTTAAATGTAGGTCTGCAGACAACCATTACTACTAAAAAGTAAAATTCTATCTCTCAATACATTAAGTAAAATAATCACACTACATGACTGAAATGCAGAATTATTTTCTCTCTTGTTATATTTTGTCATGATTTAGTGTATCAATTTAATAACTTTCCTGTATTTAGTTACATATATGAAATATGCACTGCACTGATGATGATGATGAATTGATCAGATTTCCATATTTTCTTAATTGTTTATCAATTGAATCTTTATACGAGAAGTGGGAAGATACATTGTTGCAACCAAGGGAATGAACCATTTTTTTTGCTGTGCCCTTACAGCACCAGGAAGGTAAAAGAGGACAATATTTCTGTCACAGAAAAATATTCATGTTGATCAGTATAGCTTCCATGCGCTGCCTTGTATTTCTGCATTTCCCCACTGTTTTTTGGGTTATGTTATAACAACCATTTTTTAGAGTATTTTGTACGTGGAAAGAAAAATTATTTCAAGGATGCATTGGAAGTCCATTGTTACATGATTCTCTAGTTTTGAATAAGTAACTATTTATATATTAAAATGGTGTAACATTTGGTATTTCACTGGCTGTTGTCCAGATATTGAACCACAAAATTTTGACATCTGTCCTTTATTACAAAAGATTCTGGTTGGATAAAATCTCTGTGTTTTGAGGTACATGGACTATGATAGCTAAATGTATGGATGAGCTAGAAATACTTAGTAGGATCTGAAGATTATTTTGTGTGTCATAACTCAAACACATATGTTTAGGCTACTGAGCACTGGCTTGTTTTATAAATATGTTAGAGATGATAGTCTCGAGAACAAGCTAGTGAATTTTTTATAGTACCAGGATATGTGTGGGGTTTTTTGGTTGTCTCGAGTCATCTTTTTATGACGAACAATTGAGAAGACAGTGATGTGGTTTTAATTCACAGGTTAGGTGAGCTGGAAAGTTTTCTGGTTTGCTAGGAGTATAAATAGCAATGTACCTATTTGGTGGTGACTAGGCAGAATATTGGGTGTACAGGACAGTTCCTTAGCCAGAGCCTGTAACAGGCTTATAAATCTCTGTAAACAGACAGGCCACAAAGGATAGGCAGAGACCCTCACTTTGTTCATATAGTTCATAAATATATACAGCAGACATGGAAAGCATGAGCTAACATGAAAAGCTAGAATAAAGACTTAAAGTTTTAGTGGAGATTGAGAAGTTATCAAGGTCGACACATGCATGGTTATAACCTAGAACCTCAAGGGACTATGTAGGGACTATGTAGGAATAATATGCAGATATAAGAAGTCAATCTAATCTATGTAGAGTGAAATTGAAACAGAAACTTGGAAAGACAAAAAAAAGGACTTCAAAATAGCTGATTTTTATTTAAAACAGAACAAAACAAGAAATGGGTGATATTGTACTAGAAAACTACTTTAGACATTTAAGGTCTAAACCTGGAATATGCCTCATTGGTTATGAACAGAATAAGAGATTTAAGACAAGGAGTGAATTAAATATCATGAAGTACCAAATTAAAAACCATCCATGATTTGTTTCAGCACGAGTATTCCAGTTAATCATCTAGTTTATACCATGAAATTTAGAGTGGGGGGTCATAGAAAGAGTTTAAGTATTTTTCTTCTTCTTCTTTCCTTTTCCCCTCATTGGATAGTCCTTTTTCATTATTATATGTTCTTGATGTAAGAGGCATCTCCTGGGGAATTCCATTTTTTACTTGTGGTGACAGAATGGAGGAGATACCCCTGGAAGAACTGGACTCCACAGAAGAAATATATGCAGCTTAGTATAATAGTATTGAAAAATAAATCAATAATTATAATTTTCACGGCACTCGAGATCAGTCAGGACAAGGAACGTAGTCGGCTAATTAACGTCCTCTTCAGTTCGCATCACTCCACTACAGTGGGACTCTGGATTGGCACAGCACACCTGCGATCACCTTCAATAGCCACTGGATGTCACTGATGATCCACACAAAATCAGCTTAACCCTTTAAACATTATCTTGTAATGCATGGAAGAGCCAGCAAAGAGGTCACTTACTCCCATGAAGGTGGGGATGTGAGTTGTCTATCACCAACATCTGCAATGGCAGATAAATAAGAAAGTATCAAAAAAACCAGATATGGTCAACTGCAAGGCACACCATGAGTCAGGATACTTCAAAGTACTATTTGAATGTGAGATGATGGCTACTTATGGCCCTTGAAAATGCGCTATCAAGCCTTCCTGTATGTTCCAATGCATAACAAATTAAGTGGGAGGAAATATTTTTTTTAGTATTGGACTGTTCTTTTCACAGCATATAAAAACTGACTGGAAATTTGGTTTTCTTATTTAGACATTTCAACAACTCTGGGATTTTTCTGGAAGGACTGTAGGAATTCTTTCCCTTATCTGGGGATTCTAAATTGCCTTAGTTTGATGAGAAATAAATAATTTTCCAGCATGTTCCTTCTCTCTGAAAGACAAAATTCTCAATGGCAATCCATAGGAGAGAAGCAGATTGTTACCTGCCATAGCAAGAATAGTAGAGGAATGAGAACAACATCAAAACCAAAGCATTTATATTCACAAACACATTCTTCTTATAATTGGCAAATTCATGATAGTGATGAGCTGGTTCTTTCTGTACTTTACTACTGAGTATATTAAGTGAAGAGTAGTGAGAAGTGTACTTGTCTATTACAGAAATGAAGTTCAAAAGAAGAGTTTTCAATGTTTTGGGGCCATTGCATTCTATCTGGATTTAAATGGCTTTCTTTTTTATCCTCATGAAGATTTCTTTTCCTTCAAGCAGAAGCTATCATCTTGAGAAATCCATGTATCAATTAACTAGTTTTTTTCCTCTAACATTTCAACTTAATTCTTTGCTTGCTGCTTGATGCCAATGTATCCTTTTGTTCGAGGATGGTATGGAGATAGTGATCAGAGCTTTTAAAGACTCATTTACAGCTAGGGTAAGACACAGCACAATGAGCTCTTTTCACTGATACACTTTTAGATAGCTCGTTAACTATATACTGTGAAGCCAATTGAATCTTTAAAGAAAACGACAGTATATTCTCCAGGTAAAAGTCTATTTAGTTGCCCAGTTGAATCTGAAAAATTATGTAAAATGTTGCAATGTGATAGTAATTGTCTGTAGAAGCAATGCAGAAGCAACCACATAATGATCTATGAATAAGAATCTTACCTGGCATGTGAATAAAAATTATTCTGTTTTAAATAGTCTTTCTTTTCACATTGTGTTTCTCAGACAGCTTCATCATCTTATCTCTGGCTTTAGACAACATCCATGGAATGAGAAAAGCCAGCTTCCAACCTTGCTCCAGTATAGAGTATAACGAGGAGCCCAAGAGCCATGTTTCAGTCCACACTGAAGTATTCTGGCCTCCACGGAGAAAGCTGATTCTTCAAAATATATAACTTCACAATATTAACATTGTTTAACTAATAAAATAAATTACTACTACTGATTATAAAATTAGCTTGCCTTAAAAATAAAAAGTCATCAGTATTATTTCCAGCAGGTGCTTTCCGTGCGGTGCATTCTGGAGGATAACTGCATACAGTATAACAAGAAGTGAAACCTCCATTTATCTTGAGATGAATAATTTAATTATTTGTTCATGAGTGTAATAGTGTAGATTCATCTGTTTTGAGCGGATTTCTTTTGTCAGGTCTTGTATTTAAACACCACTTTCCCATCTATTGCTGTAAAATCTGATGTAGTATGAGTGGGACTTGGCAATGATTGGAGATACACTTGCTTCAACAAGTCTCCAATAGTTGAGTCAGTTGCCTCAGATGGCTCATTCATTTGTCTTCAGAGGAGAAAGAAGGGTTCTTCTGGAGGAGATTCAGAGATTCATAATGTCATGTCCCTCTATAAAGCTCTGCAGCACAGTAAGGGTGTTAAAAGAGCGAGCGAGTGGGGTAATCCTGGTGTTCACAATGGAAGTTTAACACAGGGTTTTGTTTAGGCAAGGTTTTGCTTCACACCTGCTCTAGCCTTTGGTCCTGCATTAATGACTGAAACTCACAAAGTTTATTTTCTTTGGTACACCCCATCATTTGACTTCCTTTAACAGGAATGGAGTGCTCAGAGGCAGCTCCATGAAGGCTATGCACTTGATGATGTGCTCATAAACCTAACTGAGAAGTTAATGGGGACCCACTGTAAGGGTACAATAAACCTTCAAAGAGATTGTCCACTTAGTATAGCTAATGTATATGCCTTATTATCTCCATCTTAATTTATCAAAAATAAAAATTGCTACATGCATTTAGAATACCCAAAAAAGGTATATTCTGTTATATATGCTTTCTTTTTTGTTTGTTGTTTGTTTGTTTTTCAGATTCAGTAGCTAGATTCACAGGATCTCATTTACATCCTGACACTGACTCATTTAATGATGGCAAGTAGGAAATTTAGAAAAGCAGACAGTGGATATGAGAATTTTGTTTTGCCTTCTGGGAAGCATTCCAAGAAGGCAAATCCTTTTCCCCTGTAACCTGCTTTGTAGGCTTTGATGCTGCAAGATACAATCAAGCCCATGACATTATATTGGAAAGCAAATAGGATTTTGAAAAACTGTGAAAGAGATCCATGTGCATACCTAAAGAAAAGAAAAGCAAGAAAAAATCCTTCTGAAAGGAAAGAGATATTCTTCATAATTTTTTCCCAGAGAAAATATTTGTAGATTAACTGCCAGTGTGCATTTGTCAAAAGATTACTATGCATGTGTGAAAAAGGACATGAATAGAGAGAATGAAACTACAGAAATAGAATGAACACTTACAAACTGTGGTGACAGATTTACTAAACTGAGACCAGAGAAGGAAAAATGAGTACGTTTAAAAACATCTGTGTAATTGGTGATTCTTTTCAGATGCTGTTTAGTGCAGAATGGACAATATACAAAACCAGAAAATGTAAATGCAGGAGGAAGTATAACTTGGGACTTTGCTTCTCAGAGAGGCCTTTATGCAGACAGTGGCACTTTGTGCTCATTCACCACTAGCCTGCTTCCAACTACCAGAGAATATTCATGTATTCTTCCAGACTGAACCAAAATTATCCGAAAGTGTCTCCTTCACACCAGGATAGCCTGTGCAGGGGTGAGGTGAGATCTTAGACTTCTCAGACAGTGGAAGAGGCTGCATTCATTAGTCCCTGACTTCACACACTAGCCACTGAACTATCACATGTCAGGGAAGGACACTGCACTGTCACCACCTTCTTGGAAGGAAGAATCATTTTCACTAGGTTTGGTGCTAGTTTCCACAAGATGAAAGGCTGTCTTGCAATAAAGGAAGGAAGTCCCAGAGATGAGCTGGATTTAAGAAGTGCTCTTTCATCTAAGTCCCCTTCATTTTAGTATAGATGTCTCTACACACCTGTGCCAGTTGTTGTAGACGTAATTTTGACGGACCTAGCTCTCTCAATGCAATGTTTGGGGAACAGAGTTCTCTAAACCAGGGAAGTGAGCTCTGCTACTGGTGGTCAGCTATCTTACCTGCTGTATAGGCTCACTCTATTACATTAAATGTAGAAAATAAGGAATAAATTGAAGTGTATTTCAAAAAGTTAATGCATTTTTCTGTCAGTTCACCTCTTTGATTATATTCAAGTTTGTTGCTTATTGTGCAAAATGCAGCTTTTTATAGAACCCTTAGTTTTGCATGGGGTTTGAATCTAATATATAAGAGGCAAGATGAGAATTTGTAAAAGTTGTCTGGTGTGATTTTAGTAGTAAAATTTCTATTGACTTCACTTGGTGAAGAATTAGCAGAACACTGAGACCCTTTTTAAAAATCTCACCCTGAGAGTAAAGCAAGGCTCTGCAGTCTTTAATACTGTACAGTGGATTGTGTTGGATTGTCCAATATCAGAAATTTGGACCAACTCAGAATTGAACTTAGACTTGTTTCGACAGATTACTCAAAGGATATGAAAGTCAGTGTTTGCCATTTTTATGTTTTTATATCAATTTTATTGTTACTGTGGTAAGGCAGAAGTCCTATGATCCAGCAAAAAGCCTGCCAGAATGTACCCAAGTGTTTTGAACTACAAGATGACAAAGCGAGTTTATACTCACACAGCTGACAGAGTGAGGGAGAAGTGTTTTCTGTCATGTGACTGCAGCATTTTTTATCTGGTATTAGCTACCTGAGAGATGAATTGGCTACATCATTCAATTGCCATCTGAGTCTCTCAGGCTCTGCCAACATGATGTTTGTGAGGCTTTGACTGTGTGAGCTCTGTGTGGATCAAATGGGTGCCAGCTGTAACCTTGCAATTGAACAGATCCTGCTGGCCTGGTGTTGGTTGTGAGCTCTCAGATCCTGTTCGGAATTTATGTTGGTTTAGGCTCAGACCCATGTGAACAGGCTGCATGTTGTCTGGCCAGATTGCAATATTGCAGAATGAGCTTATATTTGCTTGGAGGGGGAAAAGAAAAAGGGTAAGCTTGCATGTCACTGTAAAATACTGCCCAGGCACACATTTAGACAAAATCCAAAATGTACTCAAAAATATCTTTTTGTGAGTCATCTGTCTGAGAGAAGGGCAAAACCCCAGAGCCCCAGAGCTCTGCCCTGTGTAAATTTTGCTCATTGACATCTGCTTGCACTAGTGACAAAATATATATATATATATATATATATATATATATATATGTGCCAAAGCCTACTCGGGTGATCAAAAACTACTTTATATATCTATTTGCATGTGACATTTTGCACTTGCACACAAAGGAAAACAGGACTGAGTTCTCTTTGAAAGAGTAACTCTTTGTGGTTGCAAACCAGGGCTAAAATGAGTGCTAAAATGAGCGCAAACCAATAACCCTAGTATGTTAACTTATGAATGCTGCACAGGTGGCTTTCCTTGGTTTACATTCAGAACCCCAGGGGTCTCTGTTGTAGGCTACTGCATTCCCTGCTTATTCTGATCTGTTCACAGCTCCACTCTATGTACCCCTGACAGAGATGGACCTCCTAGTGACAGTGGCTCCCTTCTGCACAGTCCAGAATTGAGTGCTTTAGAGATGAGAAGCTAAGAGTGAAATATTGGAAAGAAAGGTAGAATCAGAATTTCTCCTTCAAATGATACTTACTGGTTTGTATAATCTTGAGTTTTTAAAAGTGTTTTTTGCAAAACAGGTTTGTTGCTGTCATGGAAAGCAGCACCTTAGAGGTGAAATAATTCCCTGCCATCCACTAGATCTTTCTCCATACTCTTTTATCTCACTTCAAGCTATTGTTTGATCAATAACAGCTTAGAAAGCAAGTGTGTCTCAGCTCAGAGGGGTTTTTGGTGTTACTCTTAGGAAGTTTTCTACATCCATCTATATGTTGTGCACAGGTGCAAGGAACATTTAATGAGGACATACTGGTGAAAGACCAACAGCATTACAGAATACATTTAAATTTCACAACAGCACAGGGGGTAGCATTCAATAGCCCAGACATTTTAGGATGCAGTTACAGATACCATAGGATCAAACTTGATGAAATACTACAGAGAGATCATCTGAAGTCTCCCACGGTGAGGGACAATAACTATAGGAACTGTTAAGCTTGGGATGCTTGTCCTTCAAGATTTGAGATCCTTTTCTTTCTAAATGAAATTTTCTAATAGTTTTGACAAGATTTAGAAAAATGTTCAAGAGCATTTGAATTCTAGTATTTTTAAAATAAAATATTCCAGGGGCAAGTCCATAAAATATTAATGAAGAAAAAGGAGGTGAAATATCAAGAAGACACAAAGCTATTTTGTTCGACATTTATTTTTCTTCTTAGGCAAATAAAAATGTCTTCCTTTTTTTGGAAAAATTTTAATTTTTCTTTATAGAAGTAATGTGCTTATATGACCAGAAAAATGAAAATTAGTTATTCTCAGAATTATAATCTTAGTACTTCCATTTAATTGGAGGCAATTGCCATTACCAAGGCCATTTTCACAGCATGAGTAATTTACTTACTATGCCTTTATCATTAATAAGCACAGATGGACAATAAACTGGTCCATAATATGTCCCCATCCATCACAGCTTTGAACCAAAATGGCTTTAGACAAGGCAGGCTAATCTGGTTTACCTGAGCAGCCCATTGCATAGGCAAGAACTGGAAGAACTCCATCTGATTTTACTTTTTGTGCTTTCTGTAATAGTAAGTGATTAGCTGTGAATCCATATTGTATGTCAGTTGTAAAACCAATTTTGGAAGTTTTACAGTTTTGCAGTCCTGAGCAATGTTGAATCTTTCATGCTATGCAGTTGCCAGGAAGAATTTAAGCATCAGCATATCTCTAATAAGAGAATAGTGCCTTGGAAATACAATTGGAAAGTTCACAATTTTTTTTCTGCCTTTTTATACCTTTTCTGCCTTTTAAACCTCTTGTCAGTTACTATTTCAGGTGATTATGTCTGTAGACAGATAGTGCTGGCATACCTCTCTAACTATATAAATAATTCCAATAATTATAAAAGATTGAGAAACTAAATAGCTCTTAAACATTCTACTGGATTAACATAGATATGCTATTCTAAATCTTCTGCTAACTTTTATATGTTTCTTTTTTTGCCTGATAACTTTTAAACTTAATATTTGTGATAACTTTTACACATTTCCATCCCTCATACTCTACTTTTTTAGTACACTTCTAACAATTAAAATTGTATAAATTACCCACTTTTTTGATGATTTTTGTTTCTTGAAAACTTTTGCTCCCTTCTTATTTCACAGTTTCTTCACTACTACTCTTAATTTTATCAAGACAGAATAACTTGCCATCTCTTGTCTCTTTTATGTTCATAAAGTACAAGTAAAATGTTCTGAAGGTAAATCTTAGCTATATATATGATTTAAAAATAAATAAGCTCAGTTCAAAACTCAGGGAAGGTGCAGGAAAAATGCCAAGATGACTTCAGACTCCAACCCTTCCTATATTTACAGGATAACAACAGTAGTGGAGAATTCCGCCCTCTAAGTCCTTGAAAATAGTGCTTGATCCTACTCTCAGGGTAACTTTCCACACATTTATTAAATCTTTTTCATCTCAGGTAGGGTTTGCAACAGAGTTGCTGCTGGTGGTGTTATTTACTGTGGAAATTTATGAATCAGCAACGTGGCTGAGACCACCAACTTCTTGGCCTGCTACCCCTACACTTTTATTAATCTGTTGCATTATGCTTTCATCAAGAGTTAATAATTTAATGTGCAGGTCTTGTATTAGCTTTAACTCCATGAACACTGTGCTGCAAATAACAGGCTGGAATTATTATGGCAAAATATCACAGGCTGGGTAGAACACTAGGGTAGGATGTACTATCATTGAACAGCATTTCACTGCTGAAACAAAAGCTCTCTGTGTTTGGCACGCTCAGTAAAGGAGTTGATATCCACATTTACCTTAAATTTTCAGGAATATACCCACATCTTTTATAACTGCAACAGAATAATAATGTAATAAATCAGTTTTATGCATCCTGTCTCTGTTAAATCATGGGAATAGTAATTAAATTGTGCAATGAAGACACTGAATTCAATTTCAGCAAAAAAATCATCCTCCTGTCCTCTTTCAGGAAAAATACTAAGTTTAGAGGTGGGAAGTAAATGGAGTGAGATAAAAAGGAAAGGTGTTCCTAACACTGTTTTCAGCTGTGTTTTTCCCTATTTGGCATAGAAGTATATTTATAGTGCTGAAAGGAGAATATACATGGGTAAATGAAAAGCAGTGTTCGTAATCTGGAATCTGTAGAAATAGAAATCTAAGCTTTGGTAATTAGCTGTAGGGTAGTAAAAACCATGACAGGTGCTTATCATAGACATCCTCATGGGTCACCCCTAGCTGAGCTGCTGACATTTAAAAGAAGCCACTTGAATTCCATTAAGCTTCTTTCTCTATCCTTGTTAAACCCTTTTCTTCCATGGCAGCCCCAAGCCTCCTAGAGAAGCGTGCAAGTCACATGCAAGCACTGCCAAAAAGGCACTAATTGGTGCCCCAACTGGCACCCTCAGAAGAGAACAGGCCAAGGAAGGAGGCTAAAATACTTTCCAGGTCAGCCCAAAAGCATTTTGGGGCAAATGCGGAAAACTCAAAAAACTCTTGCCTGAATTTACATCTCTTCCAGCACAGCGCGAACAATGCTTTTAATAACTGCTAATTATTCCCTTCTAAATAACAATTTTAGCAAAGAACACCAAGTTTATTTACTATGTGAGCTGTGGTTCTCACTGGAACAAGATTCTTTTGTGTGTGTTTACATGTATAAACCTATCTGCTGTTCTGTCTTATGCACAGGTCAAGTAGACCTTTATAGCAAAAGAAAATAAATTTAACTCTAAAAGTGTTTGTCAGCAAATCTGGCCTATATAGGCACTGATCCTGCTACTTGTGAAAGTTTGAAAATATGAAAGCCTTATTCTTCAGAGCTGGCATTTCAGTTCCAAGAACAATCATTTTTCTAGAAATAGATGTGCTGAATAAATATTGTGCTTTTGTTTAATTTGATGGGTATATGTTCTTTATTATTGTATAGCCACTCCTTCAGCTATACCTCCATGATTATTTCATTTCAGCACAGGGATACTAAGTAGAAGTCTGACCACTTATTCACCTGGAATTAGGGATTTTCTTTGGTCTGGAGGCAACAAACAATAGTTCTCTTCACCTCATATCACAGGTCTATATGTCAGTTTTATTTGCTTCTGAAATGAGTTTTACTCATTTTTCAGAGTGACTTCTGACATTCATTGTGGTCTGTATAAACAATAGAGAATAACTGTTTACACAGAAAATTTTAATACCTCATCCTTCTAATCCAATTTCATTAAAATGACTTTAAAAAAGCCAATAGTCTAAACTGTTATTTTATTGTAGCTCTATCACAACAGCTATTTATTCTGAATTGTTTTTCCATTCATGTGTGTGTGTGTATGTGTGTGTGGTTCTTTAAGCCCTCACTATGGTTTTGGGGTTTTTTCAGTATTAGAATTTTTACCACCCAATGATCCTTCTGAATCAGTGTATTGATTCTGGCTGAAACTGAATTTATTTTCCTCACAGTGCTTTGCTTTCCTAGGAAAGTATTGACAGCACACCATTGTTTTGGGTACCATGAGCAATGCTGGCACAGCATCAGTGCTGTCTCACCAAAACTCCTTCCCCCTCAGCAGCTGGCAAGATCTTGAGAAGGGACATAGCCTGAACAGCTGACCTAACCTGACCAAAAGGATATTTCCTATCATATGGGATCTAGTCAGCAATAAAAGCTACGAAAGAAGAAGGAGGGTGTCGTGGTTCTGACCCAGATCAGCGGGAGGGGCATGGCCAAGACATTATGATTCCACATTACATCATTGCCAGAGATGGGGGAAAGAGACTCTCTGTTCCAGGAAGGAGATACATCTCCTTTTGGTGCAACAAAATGTGGCAGGGTGAGGAACCTGCCCGCTCTTCATTGTCTTGGAGTCTCCTGTGAGCATTTTTGCATATGAATAATTCTCAGTTTTTGAATCATTTTAATGCTTGAGATCCCAAATTTCTTAGCTATTTTCACCAGCATACTGAAATTGAATTGGACAGATGTATAGTGGCTTGTCCAAAAATTTGTTGCAGCAGACACAAGCTCTAAATCTCTCATTCATTGCAGGCAGGCCCTTGGTGGGAATTCACACACAGGCCTCAAACTACTCTTTTTGAAGTGAGTGATTGTGAAGCTACCTAGATCGAGTTACAAGTGCTCAAGTAGCTGAGTGTTCCTATGCTGAAACACCAGAGTAAAGCATTTTTTTGGATTAATTTCTGCAGACCCTACAACACTGACATTTATGAAGGGGAGATGCAGAACTACATTTGAGACCATCAGAATACTCTTTCTTGTAATATGGAGGTTCCAAATCAAAGGGTTGTTACCTCAGCTAGCTCATCTTAGAAGATAAAATTAATGCAAGCACAGCTGCAGAGATGAAAATCCCAACTGGCATGAGTCATGAGCTTAGGATGTGAAATAAAGGGAAAATTGCATTAGTAAGGACACAAAAAACTCATTCTGTAATAGAAAAAAAAGCCTGATTTTACTTTGGTTGCTACAAAAGTGCTTGGACACCACTGTAGAACAGGGGCTGAAAGTGACTACTTTATTTCTGTCTGTTTTTTTTTTTTACAAGACTGGTGTGGGGAGAGTGAGCTGATAACATTATAGCCTTTTAACATCATACTGCAAATGTGGGATCAAAGAGTTAAAGCCATCCACCTAGGTATTTTGAGAGTGGTATCAGTAGATGTTTGTGCTAAGAGTGTTGAACTTACTATGATTTTAGCACAAAATAAAATAGTACAATGCATGATTGTGGTGATTTTGTTATAATTTAGACATAATTAGTTCAGACTAAAACTGGATAATTCCACTCTCTTCCTATTTAAATCCACTGAAGAAAACTCACTTTATTAGGTATTTTGTTGCGGCAGGTAATTTATTATTTGCTACTTGAAAAGTATGTATGGGTGCTCTTAAGGAATCTGTGTTTATCAGAAATGTTGCTATGCACCATGAGTTCCAAAAGTATTTTGATCACCTTTGAGATAACAGCCAAAAAAGAATGAGACAAAAAGTCAACAAGTCCTCTAAAGTGAAGAGTAGTGATGGTCATTGATATCTTCCAAGAACTCTGTAGTAGTATGGTGTTCGAAGGCCTTATGTCAGTGTCTATTATGAAACTACAGCTGTTGTGAAGTAGACTGTATTATCTCATAAAAGTTCTATAAAATAATCTATTATATAGTATTACAGAATGGTCGAAAATTTTATCTCTTCACTGTAGCTTCCTCTTCTTTTGATAGAACTGCAAGCCTTTTGGGTACAACTTAAACCTGAAATTACTTTCCTGGAAAAGTGAAAAAAAGAAATAGGAATTTTTAATGTTTGAAGTCATTGATTTTTTTTTTTTGTTGGAAATCTTTTCAAATGTCTTTTTGTTTTACAAATGGCAAACACTTTTAAGATGTTTTAGCAGAAAGAGGCAATTTGAGGTTTAAGCTTTTAGTTTTGAGTTCTACTTAAGGATATTTTTTTCTCAACATATTTGAAAAAAATGCCATAATTAAAGCAGTAGAGCTATTCAAATTTTCTCTTTTAAGTACGATTGTCATCAGTGCAGTGTTAAGGATCCATTTTCATTTCAATAGGGGCAAGGAATGAGAATGTATCTTCTTTTCTCCCAGTACAGTGCAAACCTCACTCTCCTCTGGTTCCAGATTTCCAGCTTTTCACTTAAAATGTATGACCAAGGGAGAAAGAGAAGAGAATGGTTTGTTAACCATGGTAATTATGGGACTCATTCATTCCTGATTACTTCAGTTCTGTCTCTCATTTATCCCAAATGTTGGGCACAGTTTTCCTCATCACTAGTCGTTCAGGAGTTGATGTAAAGTACATCTCAATTTCTGCTTTCTTGTATGGGCTACCCTGCTGCTCCTTTCTGGTTTAGCACTTACTTTGAACATGCCAATTTCTACCTCCTGTTCAGGATGAGTGACAAAAGAGAAGTGCTTTATTTACTCAACACCTTTGTTATTCTCCTGCTTCAAACCTTCTAATTCCTCATTCATTGAAAAGAAACAATGCATTTGACAAGTCACACAATACAAATAAGAAATAGTGAATGATGAACGGCAAATAGAGGTAGCACTTTTGTGTCATTTACCTTAAGGCCTCTATTCACCACTCTGGCATTACAAAAGGATCTCAAAGTCATAAAAAGCACTTATTTTGAGGTTCCTTTCAGGTGACAGATGGGTGGAAGGGAATTCATTATAAATAAGTGTAAACAAACAAATAACCTCAGAAGAAAAATAATTCAATCCATTTACAAATATGCATGAATAATATGTGAGCAACTTGAGCTCACTTTTGGAAAACAGATTAAACAATTGCATTACATGTTGCATTTGTCACTAGTAATTTCTCCCACACAAAATGATCTAATTTATGACAAAGTTTGAAGATAAAAATGATGAGACTTATTGTGAAGTAAATAAGCTGCATGTCATTTGGAGACGGCACTTTTATAATTACTGTAGACACTGATATCTGTGAAGTGATTTGATGGGAGCTGTATACATAGAAAAAGAGACAATCTAGTACATTCTTTGTACTGGTTCTGAGGTCAAAGCCTGTGATGTGCCAAATTTCTGCTTAGTCAGAGACAGTGCAGGTGCAGGCTTAAGGAAATTATGGGGAATGTCATATAGACCTAGGGTTCAGTAACTGAGTTGGCTGTTTCTTTAATGTGGGATCGGTGAAAATGAACCCCAAGAACTTCCTCTCAGCTGAAGACAGCCATAGCATGGCAGACTGTACTCTCAATTTACACCTCCTATATTTAAACAGGCAAAATCACCTTCAACACTGTTGCTTTGAAAGTGGTGGGAGAGCAATGCCTGCTTCCAATCTTCAAAACCAAACCACTCTCATTCCCTAGAATTTTCTTTTAAAACACATCTGATAGTTTGGTTGTTTCATGTGCTCTGGGTAAAGCACCCCACAATCCTTCTCTCTGCTCCCCTTCCCAAATGCTTTGTGATTCCAACCTCTTTGATGGAAAACCCAGCATGTAAAATAGAGCCTGTTCTCCTGAGTCAAGGGCCACTTACACATTAACTTATTCAAAACACACATTTCCTTCATTCATTGTCTTTGCATAAGTCAGTAGCCACTTAGTATCATAAAGGACTTCATCAGCCTTAGTATATTTCCATTAAGCAGTAATAAAAACAAAGGAAAAGGAATGAGAACCCTTTGTTTCTTCTGCCAGGACAGGGCTACCCAGCTGTTAGCCCTGCTCAGCTGAGGAGGAAGAGGAGGGAAGAATGGAGGTGAGTGCAGGAACAGCACAACTCATCATCCAACACAACTGCCTGGGTACTCGACTGACAGCATGGCCAGCATCTTAGAGATGAGGGAAATATTTCTTGAGTTAGGATCAGAAAAAGGAATTAAGAGATTCTCTTTTTGAATGCCTTTAATATAGCAGAAATGACAGCTCTAATGTTCTCTAACAGGGACAACAAATTTGAATTTCTTTACTGTTTGAATTATAAATATTCAAAACATTTTATCTCATCCATCATATTCCATCCCACTGACCATGTTTACAGCTAACTCAGAGATTGTAACAAGTGATATATATTACCATATGAAATACAGTATGACAGTACAGTTTGAATTCCCTTTCAAAGTGAACTCTATCAATTAATAACCCAGATCAGGTTTTTCTCTTCATGCTAAATCAATGAATTCTATTAAATGATTATTTGTATGTATGCGTGCATGTGTGTGTGAGTGTGTGTGTGTGTGTTTATGGTTCATGCTTTATGCTTCAAAAAGGATATTTGAAATTTCTATTATTATGTACCTGCCATTAACAGTCCTGGAAAAGACAGGGAGTGCCTAGCAAGCCATAGCTGTTTGTGTGAATGGAACCATTGTCTTCACTGGGCAGGGTTCAGTCCAGCCCTTCAGCACCAGAGCACAGTCTCACTGTCACTGGTGTCACTTGAAGAATCTACTGTAAGACTCTGCCAGCAGCACAGTGCATTCAAAGAGAAAATTATTACAATGATCTGGTGGTTTTTAATGGCTCCTGTAGAGAGTTGATCGTCAAATGGCAGTTTTTCCTCACACAAATCTCACATATAAATGGAATAATATCTAGCATAAGAATGTAACAGCATTATGATATGTTTCTGATGTTTTAGCTTTGAGTTCGCTCTTTGTGTTTTCTGGATCAAGTTGTGAAGGAAAAATTATAATAAGAGTTCTGGTTGAGCAGTTTAATTACTTTTTAGATGAGTCCCCTGTAGTGAAAACACTCCAGTTTCTTCTGTCATGAGACTTTCTTCTTGACATGAGACTCATCTGGGCACTGAAGGAGGCTGGAGGAGGAGGGGGGAGAGAGGAAAGCGAATCCTCCTAAGTAATCCTAAACCGAATAAGAACTACAGTGTGTCTGCTTTCTCTCCCACTTTGTGTCACAGAACACTCGCCTCTGTTTCCATTGTGAAACATGCCAATTCAAATTGGTACTTATCATCTCTCTTGGCAAGTTGAACATCATCAGTGATAATGTTTTTAATTGAAACTGATTCATACCATCCCAGCAGAGTTCCTGAGGAAGTCAGTTGTGCACAAGGGAGTGAGAAGGATGAACTCAATGAAACAAGGAACAAACCGACTACAGAGGTCAAACTGAACAACAAATCCTGTTGTTCAAACTGTAAACTAAATTCTTCTAAGTTAAAATATTTATTGCTCGGACTCTGTCAGTACAACATATTCTGCTTCTTATATTATAGATTCACCTCCTGCTAGACAGTGCCAGGGACACCACCGTGGTCTTCTGTTCTGACCTGGTAATGCAGCTCTAGTTTTTTTAAAGACTGACCACTGGCAGAGCTTCATTGTTCTAATATCCTAAGTCAGATAAGACTAAATTAGTTCTTCACTACTTTTAAAAAGTTTCCTTTGTTTTGTTTTGTAGTACTGTGAAGCAAAAGCATCAAACTATTGCTTAAAAAAAAAATCAAACGAGACCTGCAGCTGAGGCAAGGACAAATTATTTCAATAGGCAAGGGATTGTTTGAGTCTGTATTTCTGTTTTGAAATCTCAGTCCTTTTGCTTTAGATCTTGACAAGCAGCCACACTATTTTCCAAAGGATTTGAACAGTCATACAATTACACACACAGCCTGCATGTGTGCACACATCAGCCCCCCAGTGGTGATTTTCAGTTGGATGTTTTATTCTTTGTACTTGTATTTTTTGAGTATGAATTAAAACAAATTCTTATTTTGTGCTTTGTTTTCAAAAGCTTGCCTACAGTTTTTCTTGGCTTTTGTCTTCTCCTTTTATCATTTGAGCAATGGGACATAAAATGAAGAAAAGAGAGATCAAGAAAATGATAGAAGGTTTGGAAAGAAAGATCCGTGAGGGGAGAAAAAGGTTAATAAGATAAGTTGGCTGTTCAGTCTAAAGAAAAGAAGACTTAAGAAAAGTGTGATAGCTCTCTACAGATATGTGAAGGGACAAGGGAAATTATTCTCATTAGTCACCCAAGACAGAGTAATAAATTTGAGCTGTTGCAAGGAAAATGTAGGTTAAATAGTATAAAAATCTTTGAAACTATCAAAAACAGATAGGAAATGAAACAAACTGCCAAAGGGTTTTAGGGAGTCACTGCCTCCAGAGGTATTCAAGGTGAAATAGCTGCTCATCTATTGGAGGTGATTTTGGACCAAGCAAATTAAAAGGAGTAACATGACACAGGAAGGATGAAATGGATAGATGACGGCAAAAGTTCTTTCAGACTTGACTTATTCTGGGAATGAAAAACAATGTTTGAAAGAATGTTAAACACAGTAAGGCATGAAGAAGAGTGCATATAAAGTGGCAAAAAGAAAAATGGAGAGAAGACTTTTAAAAGGTTATAGTGTCTAACAGCACAAGAATTTAAAAGGTTACATTTTAGATACTAAAAAAGGCAAAAAAAATAGCTCATCACTGCCATTAAGCCTAACTCTCACCAATGGCTTCAAATATTTGAAAATTATATACCTGGTTGATCTTTCTACAGTCATCTATGGAGGAATGTGAAAACACTCTGAATGTAATCCAGACCTTGTATAACCTTGCATTTCCATCTGATATGTGCATCCACGTTGTTGATGGAGAGGATAGAGGGCTCCTAGATTATAATAGGAGGTATTACGATTATTGCCCAAAACCCAAATGAAATAATTTTTATTCTTCTTCATTTTGAGTCATAGCTTTTTCTCCATATAGCAATAATAATTTCAGTACAGTGACTTGAAAATGAAGATACCATACATTATGAGGAAGAATGGTGCAATCTGGACTCCTATCATGTGTAATAACTATAACTATTTATTAAGGATGAGGATCATTTATGAATTCATATTTCGCATTCCACTGAGAGAAAAGATTAACATACATTTCCTATACACTTTGGCTTGATAACGAAATTCCAGTCTGAATTCATTATGAATAGTGACATTCATCTAATGAAAAATACCAAATAAGGAGACATTGCTTGCACCTGGTATCTTCTTTTCTTTCATTTATGTAAAAAAACATCCATATGGTTGTATCTGGAGACACATGCAATGTCACTGCACTCTGCTTCCATGCTGATCAGGATGAAGAGTGAGAGAGGTGCCAGATTGCCATTATGCGGAATTGAGTGTGTGTCAGCTCTGAGGCCTTTGCTCCACCTTACTCATTGAGAAAAGAGAATGAGCGTTTTATTGTTGTAGGACCACAGATCAGAAGATGATTTTCTTCAAGATATGTATTTGCACATTTTAAAGAAGCCCAGACTCCAAGGCTCTTCATATAGCAACTGCATGGCAAAGCTATGCCCAAGCAGTTCATCTGGTGATTTTATGCACATTTTAGACCTGAGAAATTGTTGGGTTTAGTTTCTTCTACAGTAATTTTAAAAATATTTTTTCACTATTTCTTTGGGTTTATGGCAATTTGCTCTACATCTTTCAGTCTGTCACAACACCTTTCTATCGTAGGGTTTTTCTAGTGGACTGTTCATAGTCCAGTAGTTATAATTCTATGCCATAAAATTCATCTGCCTCCAGCCTAATAGTGTGGTGAACCAATTTAAGTCTTTGTCCAATGTAATTCTTAGCTAAATAGCTTTGTATTTATGGACAGGACTGAGGAACAAGCAAACCAAACTATAGACTCTAGTTAGCTCCTTAACGTCAGTACTTGCATAATATCTCACACTATTGTATATTATTTCAGCTATTTTATATATTGTATCAATCATACTTCCTAACTTAGTTTTTTTTTCTTTGACTCACTTCATAGTCTGTTGTGGCTCTTGATTCTTTCAGTTAAGAATCATGCTAAAGTACTCATACCATAAATACTGATATCCGTGATATAATTAACATTTGCATATTGGATATATGGATATTATAGAAATATTAATGAAGAAACATCCACCCAAACTGTTATCTATCATTTCTCTTTAGCCAAGTACCCACCTAAACATAAGTTCAGAAATTAAATAGTTCCTCTGGGTAATTCTTTATGATTAGTCTCTGGTTAATTATTTATTTTCCATACATGTGAGGCCAGAAAAAGGTGTCAGTAAATCACAGTTGTTCAAAGTACCATGACAATATTACACTGTCTTCTGTCCAAAATGTTCTATACTAGCAATAATGTGGAATTAAATAACACAAAAATTATTTTTGATTGCTGTGATTATGTATAAAATATTTCTTTCTTTTTTATTGCTTTATGAATCCAAGACTTAAAATTTGAGGAGATGAAGTAAAACTAAGGTTTTTTAAGGATTCTGAAGATTGTAATGTAGAAAGGTAACATGCATTTTAAAGAATGTTTTTTTATATCAATTAGGCATGAGATATTTTTACTTTTTTTGTTCTTTCACTTTGGTCTGTCTTTTGTTCAGTCATATTTCACACAATCAAATTTCAGTGCTTTATAATGGAGATTTTGCTGCAATGAGTTTACTGCAGTATTATTGGTTAATACTCAAAGGAGACAATACATTAATTTTTGACTGTTAGATTTTTCATATTGTTAATAAAGATAATTTATAAATATTTTTTCTAGAATAGCATAATTGAAATATTTAATGCACTTTATGCCTTTGAAATTCAATCTTCTAAAAAAATTGCAACCAATTCCCACTTCCCACTAAAATAATTAAAATAAGACTGGAGGAGGGCCCTGTTAGAAGGCCACTGCGGCATTCTTTTCAACCAAGTGTATTTATGAAAAATGAGTGTATTTATGAAAACCAAATATGTTTTATTGGTTCTTTATATATATATATATGTTAATCTAAGTCTTAATACTTTTTCTCTGAGGCTTCTGAGTACATCCATTACCACAAAAGATTGTGAAAGTTCAATTATTTGTGCCAAGTTAACTGAGTCCATAGTAATTTCTTTGTTTTATTTTTCTCTTTATGTAAACTGTTGCTCTAGACTATAAAACACAGGCAAGTTTGGGTTTTAGATTTCATTTCAAAGCTAATTTGATAACTGTTTTTTAAGTCTAGTTATCTTTTATCTAATCTTATGTATCTGAAAATATACATAGCAGTCTTCTGAGAGAGTGAAGGTGATACAAAACCCCAAAGACAGGTGTAATGAACCAAGGACCTTCTAGACCTCAATTTACATAGCCAAATCCTTTCCTCTCAACCTTAAATCCTTAAAACACAATTTATTTAATCCCTGCTGTAGTCAAACACACTGAGCGTGTGTAACAATACATCAAAATCATTAGCACAAAACCTTAAAATAGTGTATTGAATTTGTATAAAACAGCCAAATCCTTTGAGAACTTTGGTGTCACATCTAGATTTTCTAAGGAAACACTGTTTTAAAAGTTGGTGCCAAAATGGTATTGCTGGTTCTGTTGTTCAAGCACTATAACATAATGCGCTTTCAGCAATAATTTTTCAATAATAAGAAGAGGACACTAGAAAACTCCCAGGGGTGATACTGGAGAATATTTGTTTTCATCTCTAAGATGCTGGCCATGCTGTATTTCTAGATGTGAGTTACACTTCTATATTCAAGGCAATTAATACTTCATAGTATATTCAAACTACCCCAATTGTGGGTTACATGTAGCTGCAGATCCAGCGCTGCACAGGGTCTGGAGTGGTTTACTGCACCTCTCTAGACCTATTAAAATACTGGTTTAACTTTAGTGAGACAACAGGCACACTTCTGTTTTGGATTGGTGGAAGTCAGCTTGTGTATGAATGCTTAAAATGCAATGTAAAAATAGCAAAGGTAGTTCAATCAAATTTAGCTGAAAGGTCTGCTGATGGTTTAATTGCCTGAATGAAGGGAGTGGAAATGAAATGAGATTAAATTCTTCAAGTCCAAATCTTGAGAAAGACTGTCCATCTACAACCCCATATTCACATGAATCACTTGGTTGTGGAGTGGGATAATACTGCATGCCTTGTATGCTGATCCCTGAAGCTAATTTATTCATGTTACAAATTGGAGGCTCTTGCTCTCCTACTGAGTTTCTGTCTCTAGGACAGTAATTTTTTTACTATATAAAAACTTTTTAAAACACTCTATTATCTCTATCAGAGAACACTCCAGCACAGAAGACCCTAAACCCCAAAACTTTAGGCTCTTGAATCTTTTTGTGTCATCTTTGAAAATGGATTTGGAAGTCTAATTTTTACCGAGATAATTTGGTAAGGACTTCTCCTGAGCCCTGTTTGGTTTGTTCACTTGGAATAATGAGTTTTTAAACTTACCTCTGAATTTAACATTTTGGCCAAAAAAGGAATCTGAGAGTAGTTTAATTACAGTATTAACTGTTATTCAGCCTCAGTGAAAGGGGTACCATGTAGTAAATTCAGTAACAATGAATCTGCATTTAAACTGAATTGGTGATCCAGGCAATCTAAAAAAAAAAAAATAAAAAAAATAGAGGATTTTGCATGCTGGGAAGGTTTATAGCTTGTTCCTTTACCTATTACTTCCTTGCTATCATTACCTACTTTTTTCTGAAAGTTGAGGCTGTTTCATCATTGTGTTATTCTAATTTTATGCTGGCATATGCTCGTTTTCTATAATAGAATTTCTCTGATATAAAGCAGGAGTGATACAGTAGTGAAGCAAAGCCTACATTTTTAAACTGGTACAGTCAAAACTACCAGCCTGATATATTTTTTCAGTGATAAATTGTAGCTACTAATTCCAGTCAAAAGGAGGTAGGTGCCGGTGCAATAAGCATTATGTTGGCCATACTATTAGGGAAAGATATTTTTCTCCTCTGGTTGAATCTGAGCTGTTATGTGACAGTAATGCAAGATTCAGTGCAGCAGAATGGGCAATGCCTACTGCAACTGTAGCTGCAGCTACTCCTTGTGATTCTGAATTGTGTGAGAAGGAACACATTTTGTTTTCAATCAAATGACAGTTGCATTTAAATTGAATAAAGAGCCTTGGGGGGGGAAAAAAAAAGCTGATACCTCATAAGTTCTCTTTCCTTTTTTAAGATATATTTCCTTTTGGCACAATGGATTGTTCCACCTCCCACTGCACCAATCTTCTCTTTCAAGAGTAATTTAACCTACAGCTTGGACAGTGAAGAGACTGAAATTACTGTTTCCCAGGAGCATATTGCAACCAGCAGGTTAGCACTTAGCGAGTACCTACCTAATAAGTTGGCAACTGTATGATTCACAAGAGATTTGTGCCAAACCAAGGCACTTCACATCTGAAATTGTAAACTCTAAGAAGTCTTTCGTAAGAACTAGGAACGCATCCCACGAATTTAAGTTGTTGTTGAAGTTGTTGGATCACAGCTTTTGATTTGACAACTTCAAGACAGCCCAGAGCTCTTATTTTAGAATCTTCTTCTACCTTTACCCCTCCTATATCATAGCTGGAGTTGGCTAACAGCTTAGCTCTGTGAGAAAGTATTCCTTGCTTATAGATGTGTGTTTTGCCTGTCTGAAGATTTCTGGAGAAAAAGGAAAAGGATGAGTTTAACAGAGAGGAAATATGGTCTGATCTGCTTTTAGCAAGTGCAGTGACTGAGACACTTCTCATTTGTCTATCTCTAAAAATGATTAAATCAACAAACGCAGAGGTACCACTTCATAGGACCCAGAGCTCAGCTAATTGATGCTGAGATAGGAAAAAAATTCCTGCTTTTTGAAAAGTTTATAAACATTTTCATCTTGCATCCTATGGAATAATTAGAAAATTATATATGCAGGCACTATTCAGATAGACTGGCATTCCCTCATTTATGGCAAGGCAAGTGAATTCTGCTTTTAAGAAAACACAGTATTTTCCTAGTTTCATGTGGCAGCCACTCAACTCACTTCATTTCTTTGCAAAATACAAACTTCAGCATTTCATTTTTTATCTTTTATCATTAAACTCCTACAGCTTGAAAATGATTTTCCCCCTAGAAAATGCAAATCTATTCCTTTGTAGTGAAAACTATATTATACATGCAGCATGTAACTTTCAAAACTTTAGTTAGAAGCAGCAAAGCAAGCTGTCAGACATTTCAGTAATTGAATTTCCTTGAGAACTGCCTTGGTTTGTCAGTTCTGACTTTGCTGTCAAAAGAAAAGAAAATAGCCAGGGAATTAATCTAAGATAACACGGGGGGTATTTTGATATTACCAAGACACAAACATTAAGTGTTTTCTCTGGCAGTGTTTTGAGGTAAGGTTCCCCACCCTAATCCAGGCAGGTTCATTCTAGCCTTGAGCCATTATTATCTTGTGCAGAGTTCTGAGAATTAACTAATGACCTATCAAACTGCAGTACCAGGGATCCTTTCTTCCTGTATTAAGATGCACAATATCACTGCTTAAAAGGCCCAATATACCCTTTGTCAATTACTTCGTAAGTGCAATTCATCTTTTACTGCTTCCGCACTTGGATTGCTTGTAAAATGTTTAGTGGTTAATTAGCCTGGAAGGAAGTCCAACTTATGAAAAACCAAGCAGTGGGAAAAAATAGCCATAAAATTAATGGCTTACTCTCTGGTCCTTATTTTATGGGAGAATGTTAATCAGACTCTGTTGGAACTGTACATTTGACTAGCACTCAGCCTCCTTTATAATCAGCTTCAGAAGTATTCCTTTCTGGGTTTTCCCCTTTGGCCTGTGCTTTCCTCTGAAGGACTTGAATGTATTAGGAAGAGATTGACAGCTCTCCTAACAATTGCAACCATTGCTCTAGCTGAAGGGAAACATGGGGCTAGTACTTTTACTCTATGGGAACCCACCTGGAGTTATATTTAAGGTATAAATCTGTTATCTAAAAAATGAAACTAATAAAATACATACTGCTGTAGATAAAAGAAAATAGCCAATATTTGAGCTGTGAGACCTTCATTAGACAATGGATAAAACTGGAAAAGGAGAGAATTGTACAGGGAGCAAATGACTGTATTTACAGCTAGCTGTTTATACCTGTAGAGAAGATTATAAAATAATCAAATCTCAGGGGCAATTTAACAACTGAATATTTTGGGTCAGTCATAAGGATGCTTAGAGGGGGAAAAAAAGTTATGCCCTTTTAGTGGTGAAATTGATAGAATGTTTATGCAAATTTTCCGCGTAATAAAGCAATTGGTCTGCGATTCTTGCATTAAAAAAATAGGGCATTGCTTTGCATTTAAGAAAAACAAAAATATTTATGAAAACCAAGTATGTTTTACTGGTTTGGGTTTTTTTTCATTTTGCAAGCAATTTGCCCCTCTTTTTAGAGCAGGTCACAAACAGAGCATCACTTTTTAATATGTTGTAAACACTGTATATCGTGACAGTGTTGGTTAACCCTGCATGTTGGGTCTTATACAGCACTGCAAGTAAGTAGACCTAGCATTTAAGTGTTATAACTTAATTTGACCAAAAACTTCAAAATTCCAGCTATTACATTAAGCCTATCTAATCTTTGTCTTTTTTGTCCAGAGATCTGTAGTGGCAATAGTTTTCCTTCCAGAAAATAAGTGTGGCTGTATAACTTTTCACATATAGTTGATTCATAATCATAATTCTGGGAGCTTTTCCTTGAGTATGTAACTGAAAAATACTTCATTCTGAGCACTGATGCATTTGTCTTTGATAAAATATACAGTTGCTCACAAGCCTCATGCAACAATATCCTATAACAGCTTACCAGCTTCTCAGATTTTCTTAGAAAAGTTACCGCGTGTGACTGAGGATGCCATCAATTTTATATTCAGTAAACATCTAGTGCTCTGGGTGCTTGTAAACATCTTTGAAAGAGAAGTTCCTCTTTAAGCATTTGCTCCTCAATTAGGTTGACCATGTAAGGACATCCAAGTTCCCCAGTGGTGCCTCAGGGTGTTACACGTGGGCTCCAGCTGCTCTTCCTCCATAACACGAGTCTCATATCAGTACTCTGTCATATCAGGCACACAGCAAATCAGGGTGTCCAAGTGACACCAGACTAAATGTGAGGTCCACAGAACTGATCTTATGTTCCAGAGGAAGTCAGCCCAGTGCCATGATCTTTAATAACACATTTTCCCTGCCAATACCTGATATAATACTTGAGCCAACATTGATATACCACACAACATATTGTGTTCATAAGCAGTCCAACAGCTCAGCTGGGGGTCAGTTAGCTCTTGGAAGATTTTTCCCCAGACCTGCAGAGCTCTCCTGATGTGCTGGCACTATCACCATTATATCACTGCAAGAATGCATTTGTTCTGCTTGTGCCTGCCCCTGGGCTTCTCTGTCTCAATGTTCGGACTTTTTTAAACTGGATCATCTTTCTCACTCATTTCTCTGTGATGTCTATATCAGGTGACAAATTCATATAAGAGCTTGTGGCATGACTGCTGTTTACTGCCATCATTTTTTATCGAATGACTTCAACACTAATTTTTTATAGAGGTGGCAGATCCCCAAAAAAATTATGGCTTTGCTTATCTTATCTACAAGCTGATACATTAGGAAGATCAAGCAATTCTGGCATCCATGTCTTATATTGCCAGAATCTTTTTTCCATTTTTCCATTTAATAAAATGCTTGCAGGTACAAAATCATGTCCAGCTGATGCTCTTTGTGTATATAACAATAATAGGGGGGTATCAGAAAAAGGCTGTCCAGCTCTTTTTTCCAGGACAGTGCTATTCTTACACTATTTCTTTCCAAGCTGTTGAACAGAGATGATGGGAACTAGCTGCTCCATGTCTAAACTATACTTAACTGTAAATGACTTAAGCTCATTCCCTTGAGGAGGACTTACTGTCATATATTACTCTGTAAATTATAATGTCTAGTAAAAATAGGATATATGCATCATCAATTTAGTTCTTATCTGTTCCTGTAAAAACTGTCTGCAGAAAGTGAGACTAAAGGGCTGGAACTGGATGCAACTTTGAAGAAAAAAGGTATAAACTAAACTACACTTTCAAATAGTGCTTTTTACTGTGATATCAGCAGGAGATTTTTCTTGATGCAGCCTATATTTTTTGCATATGTGACAACTCTTAAAATCTCTCCTTATGCAACTGTTCATTCAGGCTAATATAACACATAAGTGAATCTTACCTTAGGGTTTTTTTTACAGTCCCTAAAATGCCTTCATATATCTTTTTTTTTTTTTTTTTTACTCCTCATGCCAGAATACATAAAGAGTCATCATCCTGTTTTTTTATATCTGAGTTAATACTTAATTCTTCTCATGTAATCATTAGCAGTTGTAGGGAGTACAGTGTCAGAGACACCTATGCTTAATTACTGTCTGCAGGGTCTCAATTTCAGGAATAGTTCTGTCAGCCAAAGTTTATTCTTTCTTTTTCCAGCACCAAACAATTGTTAGGTTTATTAGGAGGTTTTGAGTAGGGGTTTTTTTATGCTTTGGTTTGAGGGGGCTATTTTTTTTTATCATATATTTCAGGATGGAGTTGAGCTTTCCTATTTTTTCTTTAACATATTAGATATCAGTGTTCTGAAATCCAGTGTCAATTTGGAAGTCATATTTTTTTAGCTAAAAGAATCCTACTTTACTGTTTGCAGGGTATTTGTCTGGCCACTTTTGAAAGTGACAATAAATGGCTCACATTCAGGCTGACTTATTAAGACAAGACTTTTTTTTTTGGCTTTTTTTATGCATAAAACGTTTGCATTAAATTTACACCATTACCATCCTACAGTCAAATTTGAGGAGAAACCAGAGCTGGGCATTGCCAAAAGTTGATCTCTTAGTGCACTTCTTTTTCAGCCATGCAGTGAAGTGCTGCTGGAACTTGCATAAGTTGTCTTCCACAATTTGGTGGAGCTTTCAACTCCTCGTTTTCTCTGAGGCATGCTCTTAGAGGGTGTTTAAATGACAGCCAAAGGTTCGACAACAGCTCAGGTGGACGTCCCTAATCAGCTGGTGCTGCTAACGGGGCAGCTGCCACAGCATGGAGCTCGGCGTGGCCGGCTGCCAGCCTATCTGCTCAGCTTCCCGGAATAACCTGAGCTCTACCTGGGTTTCACAGAGCACTGTATCACCCAGAGCGAAAATGTCAGCTGACAGACCTTGCTAAAATTAATGGAAATTCAGGTTCCGTCACAGAAATAATATTGTTCGACCAGAAGAAAGAAAAATCCACCTTGCAGTTAGTGATGTGCATAAATGAATAAAGAACATTTAATGACCACGTCCATGCGGAAAACTTTCTAAGATGTCCTATTGAGTTCCTCTGTAGTTGACTGCAATATTTGCTTTGAAAGATGAAAACTTGCAGATACCCCTGTATATTCTAATATTCCAGTATGTCAGTAGAATTAACTAGTAGAATTAACTACATTTCAATATTTTTGTGTCTCTTTTACCACATATTTTTATCTCTGAGACTAATAAATTTTCTGGGATGCCTCAGAAAATTACAACATGCCAGGTAATTTTTAGCATGTGTATATGTGTAATATTGTCAAATATTTTAAAAATAAAATATTTTTCATTGTATCTCCTTAGGAAAGATGTATCTACAAGGAAATATCTCCAATAGTCATGTGACAAAGTGGCATGGTCAATTCTAGTTTTACAAGTTTGTACAACGGAACATCTAGACAGACCAGTCTTGGAAGCAGTTGCATAAATAAGTTTAAAAAACTCAAACAAATATACAAACTTTAAAACATTTACTTCCTTACCTTTCTAACTGTCGTAGTTCCTTAGCACATATTTTTCTTGCATCACAACATAACAGGCTACCAGAAAATTGTCTTGCTGTTTTTTTCACGCTAAGTCGTTTAAGTACTCTGTGAAGTTTCTAGTATCACCTCAAGAAAATGTTGCTGGGGAAAATCTTCCACATTATTTCTCAAAAGGTTCTTTAATACTAAGGCTTTGCTGGTTAGTCCCATTTAGACAACAGCACTTAATGTATCATAACAATGTTTAGGTATGATAGACCTCTATAATTAGGTTTGGTTTTGTTTTACATAAAATATAGCCTTCCTGTGAATTTATATTGTTAAACCACTCCAGAATAATTATGATGTGATATACTTTTCCATTATGTTATACTTTTCTTTCATATTTTCCTGATTGAAATATACAGGAAATAATTAAATCTTAATTTACTTTAATGGAAGAGAAACATTGTCTTTCATGTTTTTTCTTTCAGTTCTATTGATAATTTCTAAAATTTACTAATCTGCAAAATGACTCCCAATGAATAGTATAAATTAAAAAGCTTTTCATGTTCAGGCCTGCAAAGAAGTACAGGTTTTATTCTGGAATTCCTAGACTCATCCTGAGAATCTTTCTTGGCCAAACTCAGAGTATTAAGGTGGTTCTTATTTTAGCTCTTTCTCAGTATGAGTTTAAGCCATGTGTATATTACTGGGTTGGCTTCTCCATCCTCTGGTTTTCACTGAACTCTTAGATGAACACAATCTGGTCCTTTTGATTGATTTCAGTAGTTTTTCTGAAGTTGTTCCATCAACTCTTTTTGATCCCTTTATCTCTGTAGTGGTTTTACTCTCATTACCTGTAAAAACTAATCTGAGAGTAGTAATGTCCCCTTTGGTACAGACCCATGCCAATAAATCATTTACTTTTCCTGCAGACTTTTGATGCTCTTTGATTGCACTCTGGTGGTCTAAAAGATTCAGAGTCTGGCTTATGGGATTTGTTTGATATATTTGAAGAGTTTTTGATATATTTGGTCTGTTTGTTCTTAAATCTTACCAAGTTTTTTTAAAACTCATGTGTCAAGCACTGTGTTTCAGAGATAGTATAAAGCAAGGGATAAAATATACAGGTAACCTACCACCATAAGGCAGCTCCTCCCTCCTCTTTTACATGTCAGTATTTACCTAAAGTTCTCTGTGCTTCTATTTTCTTTTATCCTAGTGGCCCTAGGAACAAAGGTACATGCAGAACTATTTCAGACAGGAGAAGTTGCTGTTTCCTCAGTAGAAGGGAAATTGTTAAGAACAAAGGAAAGTCTTACCAGAGGAAGACGCTAAAATACTGACTTAGGTAAAAGATGGAATTTTGGGATGGGACAATGACTCTTGCAGTGAAATTGCACTAGGAGTGCCTGCAGATGAATATGGACTAGTTCTTTCCTGGGAAAGACACAATGTTCTATTCCAAATGCAGTCTTTTCAGTTAAAGTAAACACAGAAATTTTTTAAAAAAATCCTTTGGATGCAAAAATTCTCAAAGTCCCACCTATAAATCTGTCAGGGTAGAGATGGAGTGAAGGGGAGATGTTACTCTTTAATCACAGACTGCAGTGAGGGGCTGCATCTTTGCCCTACTCCTTGCTTCCAAGATATAGGGGAAGGAAATATTCTGGGTGAGAACAGAGTAAGATACTCACTCTATGCTACAGAAATTGAACCTAATGAGAAAAAGTGGTTCTGAATCACATCCCCTTCAGCAGTAAACCCTCAAAGAAGGCTTGAAGCATAAAAAATTTGTCTAAAATATGTGCTAAAATATTTATTGGCTGCTATGTAATATTGAGTACGGGAAGTAGCTTTTAATTACCGTGTAAGAAATTTTGTTCACTTGTAAAAAATAACAAAATAATCTTTTACCTATTTGATTTTAAGAAAAGCAGATAACCGAATATCTCTATTTTAGTATCAACACTGGAGAGTAAACACTGCAGGTCTGCATCATGTAGGAAATGCTCTTGTATTATGGCTTTAAACAAGAGATTTTGGTTTAGAATTGATATAAAGATGTCATTCACATATATATGAGGAACAAAAATTATTTTGAATGCAGAATAGATATAAACATAAGTGATAAATGAGTTCTGCAAAAAGGGAAATATTTATTTATTAGTGACACCTTCAAATGAATTCTAAGCAAGTGAAGAATTCTGATTGAAATTGCAAAAAAATACCTTGAGGGCATATGCCAAGAAGTGAGAAGGAAAAGAATAGCTAAAGGAGTTTAAAAAAAACCCAGCAAATCAACCAATAAACAAACACAAACCCTCAAACCTGTAACATTGCCATGACATAGTAAAAGAGGAAAGAATGGTTTTATTCTACTGACCTGCTGAACCTCAGCTGAGGTAAATTACCATACCTCATTTTCAGCTAAGCTACATCCATTTCCAGGAGATGGAGCTTGGTCTCACTGGCTTACAAAAATAATTTCTGGGAAAACATGAGTTGAAAATATACATTTCAGTAATACACTTTTATATAATAATATCTTTGTTCCTGTTGTTCCTCTCAGTTGCTGTTTTGTTGAATACTTCATTATAAATATGGTAAAATGAGCGCACTTTGTAAAAAATAATTTAAGTCTTAGGGTGATTTAAATCTCCCACAAATACTTTGCTTTCCAAAATTTAGCAAATGTTCTGTTCCTTTTAACTCTTTCCAGGGTTCATAAGTAGACAACTTCTCTCTCTCTGCCAAAAACTAATACCCCCCCCACCCATTTTCATTTTGGTAATATTTTTGGTCTCTGACTCCAAAAGCACTTTATCTCAAGTGGGCTTAAACTAAATATTTGACTTTTGTTTTAGAAAAAACCCACCTGTTTCTTAAACAGGTATTTTCTTTTGAATAATACCATTTTCAATCCAGCAGATCTGATTAATTTTATTCCACTAATAGACACTGCAGTATTCAAAGTAGTATCAGTGAAGTTCTCATATTTATACCTCTGACCAATTTCTTTCCCGATTTTGTTAAAACTTTATCTAAAAATATATGCATGTTTTCAAAATCTCTGATCAGAATGAATAACCACTAGTCCCACTTAAATCTCCAGGTTTTGAACATTTTTCATTCCTTTGTGCCAAATACACTTGTTTTAAATTCAGTTTGTGTATATCTTGTATGTGTTTACAGGAATGGGGAGGAATGGCATTTGTTACTCAATTGTTGTGGGCTTCAGCTGACCCCAGCCCCTACACAGCTGAGTATTAAGAAGAATTGTTAGGTTTTGTAGCTTTAGAAATATGCTTGACAGCAAGAGAAGCCCTGTCTTGGGGAATAAGATTAATGTTATATGGTGTACTCTAAGCTCAGGTGCTGGCAAATGGAAATTTCTGGTCACACTTCAGGTTTGGTCTGTTTCACTTGAAATACGCTTTGAACAAATTGAGCTATTATTATTATTATTATTATTATTATTATTATTATTATTATTATTATTATATTGTGTCCAGATTTCTTGATGGCAAATTTTCGTGTGTGGGGTGCAGTTGAACCTCTACCCTTCCAAGCGGGAGTTATTTGTCAGGCTATGTATTGTATTTTCAAAAAATTGCTCAGCTGATGTATGTAGTCAAAATTAAATTAATTTGTGAAGTTTTGATGCATATAAAAGACAATCACATGATTATGATATTCTATACCCTTCTGCAAAAAAATAGATAATTTTTTTTACAGTTGTAGATTCGGCATCATACATTTGTGATAATGGGAAAAAAATCTATATATTCCAGTGAAGCAGATAACATTACAGTAATTTGTGTGAGAAGCATTTTGTAAAGTGTACTGTTGCAGTGTCTCACACAGAATATAAAATGTTGGAATTACCAAGTGGCAATGACTAGCCTTCCCTGTGAAATTTCACAGGAACAAAATGTGAAACAAATGCTCAAGACCTTGTGTCTGAACCTGCTAGGGTACATTTTGTTGCCTAGTTTCTTAAGGAGTACCTGTGTTTAAGAAAACAATGGGAAAAAATAGAAAATAAATGATCAGTAAACAGTAACACGATAAGAGTTTAACTAAATCTAAATACTTTCACAAATTCTATGACTTTTCCCTAAAATCAATCCAGAATACTGATACAATTATTTTTTGTTTGTCCAGTTAGTCCTTTTTTCAACACTGAAACAGATATTTTTAAAGCCCAAACCAATGATTTCTCAGATGTATATTCATCCTGTGCAAATTTTGGTCACAAATTTCTGTAGAGATGCTGAAGTCATTTGGGATCCTAATGAAGAGCAAGTATTCCCTGCTTAACCTTGCCAGATGCAAAAATTTTCTGATTTTCACATTACTGGCAAGAAATCCTCAGCAAAATAAACCCCAGAGACTCAACTACCATGCTCATAATAAATCATAATTACTAGTGTACTTTGTTTTTCATGGTCTGTACCTCAAGGATAAGGTGAACATTTCTTTCTATTTTAATGTAACTGCAATGGTGTACTGCATTTGTAGGTTTTTGTCTCGATGTAGGCTGGCTAGGCAGACAAATATCAATCATTTTGAGTAGTTTCATTTGCTGATGCCTCTTTGAAAAACTTTTTATACTCATGCTTTTGGAAGAAGTACCTTTACTTTTTGCTTCTCAAAAGATGGGGGATTTTTTTGTCAAAGAAAGCAGGGGATAAAGAGGTAAAGAAACAAATGAGGGTTTTTTATGTTATAAAATATTTGTACATCTTTAATTTGCTGTCTAAGTAGAAAACAAGCTACCTAAACTGAGGTGTTTAATATTCAGTGTCAAAGTGTCTCAGTTACTGGCCCCCATTTCTATTGCAGGGTACAAAATTTTTATTTTTTTATGAAGCCCACTGAGACTGGCAGAAAAATCTCATGTCTTCTATGAATCTTGGATCAGGTCCTAAGTAGGTAGTTCTGCTGGCCCTGGAAAGATGGTTGTTCTTGCATGGCTTGGTGCAACATTCTCTGAAAGAATGTGCACAAACATATTGGAAAATCTCTTCCATTCTTCACTGACTCCTGAATAATATTGGAAATACAGTCTATTGCAAAAGCTTCTTCACTTCCTGAGCATAAAAATTGAGTGAACAATCTAAAAAAATTATTGATTCAATAGTATTTGGTATTTGAATTTTGTGACTTTAAAAAACATAGTTATAAAAATTATTTTATGGAAAAAATCAACATTTAGGAAGAACATAACTAATGAGAAAAATTAGGTGAATGCAATAATCTACATATTAGAAGTGTCTTGTGTGTGATGTTTAGGTGAAGAGAAGAATAAAAAAAGGAAAACTATCAGCTCAATGGAGAAAATATGGATTTTGTGATTTTGGATTTTGGTTAACAGGTTAACTATCTTGGTGATTTAATTAGCCATATCTACCTTTAAAATCTAAGATTTATGAAGACCTTTTTCCTATCAAAACATACGGTATCCAAAATGAGAGGTTCAGTGGAACACCTACAGAAAAAATATGAAAGTATTTTCTAATTTCAAATAAATATATATAACTCTTATCACCCACAAGGATTTCATCTTTTTATTCCAGTTTCCATTGACATAGGACTTGAACTTGCTTCTTATTCATACTGGGGATTTAAATGTTTGTGTATTCCTGGAGTTAGTAGGAAAGGCATGTTTTCTTTCCTCTCAATTGCAGCCAGATTTTGCACTATGAGGTTCATGAAATTTTTTGTTTATGAATGGCACGCCAGTGACACATTAAAGAGCAGCTGCTGAAGCAAGTGTGGATGTAATATACCCAACTGACTGCGGCAGAGCTGAGGAAACAGCCCAACCAGTAAATCCTGCAGAATCCAAGCACAGAAGAGTGACTTTATCCAATTTCCCCTTTTACTATTTTATCTTTTGAATTATATGTGAGGGCAGAGTCCGTCACAGACTACCAGTGCGTTCCAGATAACTCAGGACTTAAGAACTCATCAGAAAACAAAACAAATACAGGAGCAATTATTAGAGCCAAGGACAAAAACGACCCCCAGAAATTGTTTTACTTCTTTTTAATTTGCCGTACTTTAAAGTATTGCACATGGTAAAATTTATGTCTACTATAGATGTGGTAAAATCAGTAATCATCAGAAAGATTATTTTCTTTCACTTAATTTAATGAATGCCTACTCAACCATTTTATGAAGGAGGAAAAATTTTCAGGGGTGTTGCAAAAGAGTGAAAATATAATCTATACTTTAAAGGAGATATTTAAACAAAAGGGTTCAAAAGGGACACCAGGCAAACATATTTTTGTTTTATGTTTTTCTCAAAGATTATAACTGTACATACTTTACATACATATTAACTTCACCACAGCTGACATTACCAATATTTTTTAAATAATATAACTGGAGGATAACAATACTACTACTAAGGATCCTTGATTTACATTCTGTATTTGAGTTTTGCTTTTTCTGAAGACAGTAACTCTTAAAAATTAGAGTACAAAGGTGTAGGAGGCTGGGAGGATAGATATGTTACTATTCTTCTTGGAGTCAATTTCATAAAATCAGGTTCCTTATGGCTTGCTCTACAATAATAAAAGTGACAAATGAATAACAAATACATTCAGAAGCTTGATTCTTGTAATCATCTTCATAACCTAGATGCAGAAATATTCCCATCACACATCCAGGGATAAAGAACCAAGAAGTTCAAACATACAGTGATCTTAATGCAAAAGATCTACCATTTGGTGGTGTTTTACCTCCTGGATGAAGGCAAAACTTTAAATAACAGGGGCGCTAGAAAATACTTCCTACATGGACAGAAAAGTCCATGATTCATCTTCAGTCAAAAAAAAGAAAAAGTTACTATGTATCAACAGGGTAAACATGAAAAAGAGAGGTAGGCTTTATTGAAGGTAGATAAGAGCATCTGAATTACTTGTGGCATTTACCATCTAATGTAACAACCTCTCAGGATGAAAGGAGTGACAAAGTTGCACACATTTAGGCAATACCAATAAACCCAGGAAATTCATACTGTCATTTTCATATGCTCATACTCTTGCACTGCTAACATAACTGTAAAAAAAAAAGTGTATACAAGCTGACAAGATTTCCAATAAGAAACACTTATTTCCATAATTGATAATTATTTTTCCTTTCATCATTTTGCACCATTACTTGCATTAGATTTTTTTAGAAGTCTTTAATCTTCTTCAGCTGTATTCATGTGTTGCTGACTTCAACAATAAGACAATTGATAATAATATCCTATGTTGACACAAACTTATTTCTCCTGTTATCCCAGTCAATAAGAAGTTGCTGGGAACACAGGGTGATTAATAGTGCTCTATCTTTAGAGATTTCAACTGTTCATAACACTAATGTAATTGAGTACTCACAATGCCAGGTTTTGTGGTGTGATAGTAACCATCACAACAGGCATTTCATGACCTTTTTGAACTGGAAGATAGCATGAATAACATATACTCCCTTGAAAAGTATAATATTCACCTAAAAACATACTCTTCTTATAAATAATTGAAATAAGTTGCAGCTGTTCTAAAAGAAAATACATGGTCAGAATGTAAGAGAAATTTTTTTCCCAAGCTGAATCCTGCTTATGACCAGGATTGTATGGACAGAAATGCTTCATATACCAGAAAATACATGTAATAGTTTTGCATACTGGCAATTTGAGACTATTGTTTAAACAAATATGCGAGTGGTCACTTAAAATGAGAGTGAAATCTAATGCCAAGCCAAATATGGATCTTTTAAACTTCAAAAGTATATCTGAATTGTCCATAGTGAAAAAATTGGAAAGAAAAATGTAATTGTTTTCATAGCATTTTTTCTAATAAAGATTCTTTTCACTCCTGCAAAATAAGTATACTAGAAACTTTGGGATAGGGTAGTCATGGTTTGAGCAAACCTTCAAGAGTAATTCAAAATTGTTCAAATTAAAAAGCTGTTGAACCTTTCTTAAAGTTTTTAACAAGCTGTCAACATCTGCAGACTTGTGTTTGTGTGCCTTTTCACTCTGAATCACATCAGTAATATTCCTTCACAGTGAAAAATAAATTGTAAAACAATTCACAGAGGGCAAAAGAATCGTAAAGACCTCTTATGAGAAAGAGAATAATTTCTGAGATGGGGAAAAGTACACAAAAATTTTGATAATATGTTTTGCTACCTGAAAATCTTATGTGGGTGGTCCAGATACTGATGTACAAGGATAGATATTGCTGTGCTAAAACACCACCACATTATCTAAAATGTGTACCTTATAGATGGAGTATGAAAAGCCAATTAGTTTTTAAATTGTAGAGTCCTTTTGATGATGAGAAATGTGAATCAAGTACCAAGATATTTTACTCAATCTATGGCATGTCCATCCAACAGAGACAAATAATTTCAGGGTTGGGTTTTTTTCCTACTTAATTCCACTGAATTAGATGATTTAATTAAGAATTCATTCCACAATTTAAGATGTATTCTTAAGATTTTCTGCTGTTACTATATATTACTGAAGATCATATGAAAACTCTGTCTTTTCATGGGCAGTTTTAACACAGTTAAAATAGTCTGTTGGCAGTAATGATATGTGTCTGACTCTTCTTTTTTGGGATTTTCCTTTGTTTTTGACACATAAGAATTATTACGGCTGTAATGATATTGGCATATAGGAAGTATTAGCAGAAAACCTCTTTTAAAATTATAATTAAAGGTTTTATGCACAGTACTTAAATTTACTGCTGATCTCAGAATGCTTAAAAACTATTTCCTCTTCTCTGACACCTTTTATTATGTGTACATGGAAAATAATGTACTTTTATCTTCTCTTCCACTTTTAGAAAGGCAGTGTAATATGAGTACAATAGTCAGATGATGCACAGTAACTGGTTTCCTAGGGCTCCCGCAGCCATATAGGAAATGTAATATGAATTTAAGATCATTTCACACCCTTGAAAATCCCTAAAGAAACATACCTGACAAACAAGCCTACCGTATATGTGTGACAATCTTACCTTTGCCCCTTCAAATGCCCCCACAGCCAAGACTGAATTTAATTTAATGTGGATTGCATTTTAATTTTTTTACACAATCCACATTAAAATCATAAAGTCAGTTTTATTATTCTTCTTTTCTAACCTGCTGTGGGTGCTATACCAGGGAATTATTGCTTCAAAATTCTTAAGGGATAATTTCTTCCTTCTTCATAAAAAGACACCACCTTCACACTGTTGCTATCAAGCCTTGTGGGATTTTTGACACTAGCAAACTATATGTAATATGAGATTAGGATGTAATAGTAACAGACAAGCTGTGTTTCAGACTGATATGTCCCTATTTATTGTTCCCTGCCTTTCAGTTCATGCCAATATTTGTCACTGCCTTACAGTACATACCCACATGGCCTCTCATTTCCTCTATTGTGCATATGGTGTGAAACAGCTATCCTTTTTATTCAGAGTACTGTAAATTATTCTTAACTGCATTACAGATTCCAGAAGTGATTCATTTATATTAAAATGGGTAATGGGCTGTGGATAAACAGGGATTTTGTTCAGAAGTCACCAAAACTTTCTCAGTGAATTTTACATATGTATATGTATATCTGTCTATATCTATATATGTAAAATATATAGATATGTATATGAGTGTATTTCAAAGCTTCTCTTTCTAGCTGTCAATGCAAATAATGTTTAATTTACAAGTGACTTTAAAATGCTGAAACATTTGGTTTTGGTTGTCTACGCGAAGCAGATTTGTGTAGCAGCCTGCTTATGTTAGAAAGCAGATCAGAGATCATATTGAGTGCAACTAGCACTAATTGGCAAACTTGGCAGGTTGATCAGAAAGGCTAAAAACTAAGTGGGCAACAGAACTGACCTTCTTTTATAAGTTAACACCAGAACACTCTGCTGAGAAATCTGCTAGTGCAGAGAAATCTGTTGACCCTATCACTTTTCTGTGTAGGGTTTTCTTCTCTGGGGCTGTCAATCCAATCTTTTTCAGTAGCACTAAAACTACTAATAAATAAGTGTAGAAGAGCATAGCAAAAGAGTAGAAATGTCCACATTCCCAGAATTACTTAGAAGGTGAAATTCTAAATATATATATCTAAAATGTATGTGATAGAATTGTGTGGTATGGTAATGCAATTGTCATCTATCTTCAGTGAACCTTTGTTGAGTAAACTATATCCTATGAGTTATATTTGGAAGGGGGACAAGGAGATAAGAGATCCTTTTTTTCAGAATTTTGTGTCATTTCTGAGGGGGAACTTCAGAGTTTACTGAATTGTAAAATAATTAATCAGTATCTTGATATTGCTAAACCTCCACAATGCCTTTTCAAGCTCCTTAGGTGGGAAATACGTTACATTAACACTGTATTACTCCTTCTTACTAGGAAAAAGAGAGATTCTGCCTCACCAAAGTCCTTTGTCCACAGCAGCTCTTTCCTAGTTATGGCACAGACACATTTCAGTGGAAAATTTTCGTGGCTGTGTACATTATGTCTCAGTAACAATGTTTGTATCTTGTATTTTAGCACACAGAACTGAAGCTGATATTTTTATTTGGCATTTGGTTTGCAGATTCAGTTGTCCTTGAGTATTTCCAGATCAGTCTTTCTAGCCTGTTATCT
This sequence comes from Zonotrichia leucophrys gambelii, assembly GCF_028769735.1. Classification (NCBI taxonomy): domain Eukaryota; kingdom Metazoa; phylum Chordata; class Aves; order Passeriformes; family Passerellidae; genus Zonotrichia; species Zonotrichia leucophrys. The sequence goes on along the minus strand of NC_088173.1, from coordinate 16,155,726 downwards.
TATATTTATTCAGTGGTTTTGTAGTACCTCTGGTGAGAAGATGTAAATACATCTGTATTCCTAAATATCATAATACTTTATCTGTTCTTCTTTACTCTCCATAGGCATTATTAGCCGTAGAATTGCTGTGCCTTGTTGTTTGGGAAATCACCCAGGGAATGCAATCTCTTCAGATGAGTGACAAGCCTTTATCACCTTTTCCACCCCCTACAATTTTCCAGGTTGCTTAAGGGACAACAGAATTTCTGCTTCAATGGGTGGCAAATGCCTTTGCAGCACTTGCACAATGTCCTTGTTTAGAGAAGGAATACAGGTGAAATTTGAAGATATGGATCTGATTATTTTACTTTCTGAATACATTATTGATGTGTTTTCCTGCCCCCGAGAATGAAAAGAGGGAAAAATGAAGGTAAAAATCTTTACTTTGTGGAAGCCAGACCCCAAATCTGAGAAAACATCATGTGCAAATTGTGGAGATTCAGGCCATGTCCTTCTCAAACACAATCAGCAAAAATTCTTTTCCATCATAGAAGAAAAAGAAGGATGCAAAAACCATCAGCCAATGTGCTGTTTGTAGTCCTTTGACCAGACATATCTCTGTAAAGTTTATTGGTTATGCATTCAGTTTTATCTAGGAAAATGTTTTTGTTTTGATTTCAGTTTTGGCTTTATTTTTTTTCCTAGGGAATGTAAGTGAGCAATTTTAGTTTTTGATTTACTAATTTATTTGTTCAGATTTATACACATACTCTAAGTATTTTGAAGGCCTGTACTTGGGCCTGCAGTTTATGCTATTCTCTATCCTTTTAAATTTAGATAATATTTAGATAAGATTATTTAATTTAGATAACATTTACTGCTGAATAACAAACTACCTTACTTCAGTGTAAATTCCAATTCTATTTGACTACAATAGGTAGGAATCTGGCCCAAGAATTTAATGTCAAACAGTATAACGTGGCTGCTTCCTTGGGCTTAAAGTGCTATATATTTTTAGAAGAGTAGGATTTTTCTGCACTAACCCTCCTCATTTCTGTGTTTCATTTCCTGTAAAATTCTTTGAGTTTCACTGAATATTACAGTCCAAGTAAACTTTGGTTCATTGACTGCAAAGCTACAAGGAAAGATTATTTAGCAGAATTTGCTATTTTAACCATTACAGATCAATATTTGTCCACATATCCTATACTATAAAATAATCATATCTGAAATATGTACAAAAAGTCATCTCTACACAAACTGCATTTTCTGGATTGCACAAAACCACAGGGCAAGCCAGGCCATATTCCAAGATATTTATAGAACCTTTCTCTGTCTCAAAATCCTCCGACACATGGAAGAATTTTGGTCACACTTTAAAGGATCTGTGTCTGTCCATGGGAAATATATAATATTGGAAATATTGTCTCATCTGTGAAGATGACATTTGGGATTTTTATTTGCCTCAAGGCATCTGTTGGCCTTTTACAACATTTTCTTTTTATTGGTGTCCCTAATCGAATATAAGTGCATATTGAAAAGAAAGTTTTATCACATCAACATTGCCTCCTTTATTTAGAGTAGTTAATTTATATATTTAATCTGTCACCCTCTCATCTTTTTTGCTGCTCTGCAGAGTCTCTTATTTCGCATTTCTGTATCTCCTGCTGGCCATAGAAACCTTCTTTGCACATCCTGGTGATCACCGTGTTAAACTTTCTTATAGGTAATTAGTAATCAAAACTGTTATTAGTAGTTAAGTGTTCTTAGCGAAAGAAAGAAAGAAAGAAAGAAAGAAAGAAAGAAAGAAAGAAAGAAAGAAAGAAAGAAAGAAAGAAAGAAAGAAAGAAAGAAAGAAAGAAAGAAAGAGAGAGAAAGAAACAAAGAATTAAAGAAAGAGGAAAGACATCACATTTTAAGATGGAGGGGAGAATAAAAAATAATCTTTAAATTAAAAATTAATATATAATTATGTAATTAATAGATGTAATTACATATAACATAATAATAGAATTAAATATTATTATAAATTTAAATTATATTGAATTATATTTGTAATATATTATTAATATATATTTGTATATACGTACTGTGGATCTCCATCCTGCTCAGGCTGTTGGTGCTGTTTGTGCCCATTTGAGTGCTCTGTCTGTCTGGGATCTGTGTGTCTGTGTGAATACCTGTGTGGTGCACACAGGTAGGTGCTGTGTGCTTGTGCCTGCTGGGAACACACCTCCAGTGCTGGCTGGAATGGTGACACAGAGGTGCTGCAGCTTCTCACCTCTGGAGCTGTTGAGTGCAGTGTGGTGCATTTTCTTCTCACTGTGTTGCAAATTATGACAAATGACGATGATGATAATAATAATAACAAAAAGGATAGCAATAATAAATGTTGTAGAAGACATGTTTCTACCTTTGTTCTTAGTTCAGGAACTGGGATCCCAGCAGTCACTCTGATGTGTGTTTCAAACAAACTGGTCCAAAATCCTTTGAGTTTAGGAAGACGCATGATGAAGTCCATGCTCTTCTTTCACAGCTATGAACACCTTGATTAAAGCTACCCCAGGTACATCTGTGAGGCAACTAGACAACTGCTTTTGAAGCAATACCCTAACTGCAGAAGCCTAGGGTATGTAAGTGATGCAAATTTTTCAAGTAATAGATTTATTGGATGTAGCTGGAATATGTAAGCAAGCCTTTGGACATATTTTGCTCCCTTGTCAAGCTGCAGCTTAGCAAATTTATTCAGGCTAATGCTTGCTGGTCAAGCAGATTGAGCAATGAGATAGGGTAGCCTTGGGCAGCATCTATGCTGTCAGAGAGCTGAAATCTCTTGGATATCTCCCACCTTTCTGCTACCTGCCTAGCTCTGCAGTAGCACTTGCTAAGTAATTAAAGCTGTGTGAAGGACCTGAGACAGTTGTCTTTTAGGTCCTCTGAGGGCTCAGAATTCAGAGCTCTTTTTAGCATTTGCCTCTGTTCTGTGTTTGCATACTCAGCTCTTTACTGTTGGACAACTATTGTTTTAGCATAAGGCCAAGAAATGGACCACACTTCCAAAAAGTACTGCAATAATAATTTCATGTTGTATGTGTGAATTTGGATGTTATAGACATAGACAATATAGCTCACTGGAGACTTTTGTATATGTAATAAAAACCTTATTTTCCCCAATCCTAGCTAAACTTTAAGAAGTAATTTCCTTTAAATTTCTCAATATTTAAGGAACAGTTTCATCTACTTTCTCCAAAAAACCGAATATTGTAATAATTGTTAGTTTTGATACAAAAAAATTCTAGAAAGTTAAACACTCATTATTTTCAAAACACCTTTAAATTTACTTCTCATAATTTATACTCTGGACTGATCAAATCAGTTTTTATACAACTGTTATGTTCAACACTTTTGGTTATAAAATATTATGATGAAGGCTGATTTGTGTATAAATCCAGTGCCAAATTACTTCTAAAGTTGAAAAGATTTCTAATATATTGAAAATGGTTTTGATCTACCAAGGGCAGTAGTATTTACAGAGGGGTTAGTCTGATGTATCAAGAATCCCTTCTTTTTCTTTTCAAAGATCAGGAATTATACTTGCTTGACTGTTTGCCTGCTTGCCTATCAAAAATGTGTATTATAAAATTATAACTGTTTCTGTTTGTCCTCCTGCCTATTTTCCATAGTTAGCCTAAGGTTTTGCTGAGAAGAAATTCAATTAGTGGTATTTAAATAATGATTTAAATTATTTTGCTGAGTTTTATTTTTTTACTCACAAATTAAAAGAATAAAAATTGCTGCATTTTTGGGTATATGGAGTTAAAGAATATAGAATTAAAATGCTTTTTAATTTTCTCATGCTTAGATTATATTGCATACTAAACAAAAACCATGGCTTTAGAGGCAGAGCATACTGTGAGCTTTGAGTGCACTGTCTGAGTGCACCGGTGAGTTAATTAATTGAGAGAGTAGCAGTATGATAAATGGGATGTGAGTTGTAACTCCAACAGGATTTGATCTGCAAAGAACCCTATCCTGTCTAATCAGAAAAGGAAGCCATCACTCAGTTTTGAATATGCTGGGAGACATGCAGTATCACACAATGATAAAAGAGCCTTCACTCTCACGAAATCATGATATAGTCATCTAAATTTTCCATTATATAGTCATATAGTTATTGTCCCATTACACAGTGAGCTGAACTTGCATTAGCAAGTCACTCCTGTCCCATAGCAGGATTTAAAATTGTAAACTAAGTATGGTAAACCTGAAGCCTTGTAATCCATCTGTGGATTGATGGGATGAATGCTGTTCTTCGATCTTGTCTTTGTGTGTATTTCCAGAACTCAGCCAGGTTATCCAATCTTTATGTAAGGAAGAAAGGAATTCAGTAAAATGAATAAGACAAATGGATATTACCACTTCTCCAGAGATTTACATCTTTATAAGGCCCCCTCAGACTATAAAGGTATCTTGAGTTTTGCTACATGAAACATAAATCAAACAGCTGATTTCAATTCTGCTATCAAAATTCTACTGATAAAAAGACATAAATATATATATATGAATTGTGTTTAAATAATATTTTCTTCTATGTTCTTGTAGAATATCTTAAGGATAAATGAAACTGGCAGCAATCAAATACTCCCTGAATACCTAAGCAGATTGTAAGTACTTGCAAGGTGTTGCACTGCAGTATATCCTAGGAACACAGTAATGTTCTCATGGAATTTTGATGAAGGTTATGCTATTGTTCTTCCAAGTTCTTTATGTACCTCCCTTGAAGAAATGCTAAGAGACTCAAGCTTAGCATCTTACCTTTTCTGCTTTGATTGAAATTTCCTACTGAATTTGATCTTTTGCATTTCTAATAGAATCATGATGGTCATTAATAACTTCACATTTTTTCAAAACTGTCACCACACAGAGAGGTTAATTATCCTTGGTGAAAATGAAAAGGTATAAAAAGAACAAGGTTGCCAACATGGCTGAGTCTAAAAAAAGACTGACAGGACACCTTTGTTAAAACTTCACTACTCCACAATATATGTTCTATAAAATTTTAATATTAATACATATACTTTAGACAGAGATTTACATGCAGTCCAGTGAAGACTCTTTAGGACATGCATATCAGATGCTCAGCAAAATATCTGAGGCTAAAAATTAATGACACTGACTGGATTGAAAGAGAGGTGAGAAGGACAGGTGAAGGTAAGTTTTATTTTCATCTTGCCTGACTTTGTCTTTAAACAATATTTGTTGCTTTCTCTTTTTTATTTTTTAATACCGTTAACGATCCTGTTCTTAATTCTCCATCCACATGTCATTTATTTTTTTCTGCCTTTTTTTCCTTTTTTTACAGGATCTCTTAATTTGATCATCAGAATTCCTCTATTTTCTGTGTCAGCATCTCCAATAAAAATAACAAATCAGATCATCCCAGTTTATGCTTTAAAAAATCTATTGATCTTGCTAAAGCTATACAATTTTCCTAACAGAATAACCATTACCTTGTTCTCCTTACTGGATGCTGTAATTTATGAGTGGCACCTGTTAATTCAGTGCTCTCTTCCCCTCACAGGCTCACTCAGTGCCCTTCCTACTCTGGTGGGAGATACAAAAGGCAGAGATTGCATATTGAGATAAAAACAATTTTCTGGAAACAGCTATGAGATAAGTAAAGATGAATAGTAACAGCAACAATATTAATAACCAAAGTGTACAAAAGAGGGTGATTTACATGCTAAATGCTCACTGAGTACAGCCAAAGCACTGAGACTGCAGCAAGCACCACCCCTCTGCTCCCTTCACCGTTTTTTTCCCATATGGAAAGGAGGTCACTTTCTTTGGAAATGCATAGTCCCTTCTTGCTGGCCCCTGGCCATGAGTTAGGATGGTTTTGAATAAACTCTTAGACATGCCCACAACCACGGCCCCTCAGTTACTGCAAAAATCAACTCTGTCCTGGCCAACACAGGACACGGGACTTGTGACACATTTTGTAAAATTCCTTTGTTCTTGAATTGCAGCGAACAGAATTATGTACATGCTATAACTAAGTTTATAAGATCTAGGCAGCCAAAGGCTGCATGTACATGATTCAATCAGTCCATTTAATTCTATAAATTTACTAAAAAATATAACACTTAAGAAATATAATCCAATTGTTTTTAAACATTTTTGAGCTTAGATGTAGCTTTAAAACAGCACATGACAAATTCCTTCACTAATGTTAGAACTTCAGGGTATATATTATTTTCAACAATAGGAGTTAGAGATTTAGGTTGAAGTTTTGACTTAACTGTAATTAACATCAGCATTCCCAGTAATGTCAGTAGGAACAGATTTTTTACCCTTATGCTTATTTATTTCTGAAGAAAAATGCATTTTTCTTGTTATATTAAGAAGAAAGAACTGTTATTTAAAATACCGTATCCTTGGAAGCTCATGAGGGAGGAATAGGTTAAAGCATATGTAATATAACTGTGGCTCTGCACTTTTTTTCAATTTTAAGTTTATTGATTTGAAGTACGCAAGGCCAGAAGGCATCGTTGCCTCAGCTAGTCTGTTGTATTATATATCACAGGCCATTACATTTCACACAACCTCCACTGAACTTGATAATCTGCATTTGGATATGGATCATTGGCTAATGCTTGTCTTCCAAGAAATATAATCTTCACTAAAAGACACCAGAAGACAGAGAATCTATCACTTTGTTGCTTGTTACCAAGGTTAATAATGCTATTAAAATATATTGTGCTTCACTTCTAATTTCAATTTTTCTCACTTCAGCATTGATTCTTGTTATACCTTTCTGTTCCAAGCAAAGAAGCCCTATAATAGCTACATTTTTCCCCATAAAAATTGGTAACTCCCTTCTTTTCTGTAGGTATTCAGTGTCTTCATCTGAACTTGTGATGAATGCATATCTGCTAAAATCAGCCCAAAATACTGTTGTACAAATCTACTTTTCTTTGTCCTTTCAGCTGACTACTGGTTCACAGTGAATTTTTGAAAAGCCAGCAACTATGTTTTCTGTCTTTTAAGTTGTATTTGCTTGTAATAGGCCCATGGTGAGAGAGACATACTCCAATCTCTTCCCCTGTTCCCCCAAGGTTTGACATATTAATTCCTCATTCTCCAATCCCAGCGTGGTGTTTTGAGCTATTCTTCCAGAATCTTATAAATTTCCCTTACTGAGAGAGCAGAAGAATGATTTCTAGGTAAGAACATAACTTGATTTTGAAAGTGAACGTGGTATATTATTAAAGCCTCTTGAGCCAGTAATGTTAGTGCCTTGAAATAACCCATATAAATAATGAATCAAAGAAGGGATGTACAAGCTCTTTCAGCAGGTACTTACACAGGAATAAACTACTGGGGGTTTTACCTGAAAGTCTGATTATATTGATTTTAGAGGTGGGAAACTCTGTTCCACAGCAGAACATCTTCAACATTTTACTGTAGAGGACAGCTGCACCAGTCTGAAGAAAAAAAAAAGGCATCTATAGTTATTAACTATTCATGCATATAACATTTGTTACAATTTTCTCAATATGTTATATTTTACATGATTTTTATTTTTTTTATCTCTGCTGATGCCTAGATTTTTAGCTTTCTCATATATTTGTAGCCTTGTAGATTTTTAATATACAATTGTATAGTTTCTAGTGCTTTTCCTGTCCTTTCTCACATTTCAGAACAATAAGCTAAACATTTTTAACACTTTCTGTTTAGTCTTATTCCCAAGAAGAGAATTTCTAACAAAGACATCTTGTTTTTCACCAGAATTTGAAAGACATAAGAAGATATAGGACAAAGAATCCCTTGGACTAGCTCCAAAGGGCTGACCCAAGGGTGTGTTGCTGGGGCAACTGGTCTCTTATTAGATGTACCTGCTAGATATACAAATTAATTTACCTTATAAAAACTGTAGAAATCCTATATCATGTGTGTGCATAGCACTATTTTTTCATCTGAAAGCTTTCATTAAAGAGTTGCTTTTTGTCTTACCATCCAATATTTTTTGGAAAGTTTTTGTCTTTTGAATCTAGGCAGCAGTGCAAAGATCAGAATAGTCAAAATAAACAAAACTTGTAAGCAACTTTTAAGACTTTTCTCACATGGCGACAATAAAACAAAATCAGGAAAAGATTCTACTCATCTGGTATTTTTCTGTTTAGTATCCCTATGGACATTTTAGTTTGGGCTGACTTGAGGGGTCAGACTTGAGGTCCATACCCCGTGTGTGTTTTTCTTTTCTCTGGCTTCTCAGCCAGGGCATTCCTGTGCTTGAGAGAAACAGTGATTTGCCTTGGCAGGGAAATTCATGTTTAGCTGATCAGCTACAGACACCTTGGCTAAACTAAACTGCCCAGCTTTGACAGCTTGAGGCGTAAATCAAGGATCTGTGCTCATAAGAGCAGTCAAGATGTAACTAGGGAATGAACCAGGAAGCGGGGCAGCAAAATTTTGGGAGTCATAGGAAGTATTGCATTCATGGAAGTTGTCTGTGCCTAGGAGTATGGAAAGCCAGATGTGCTTTACTGTGAAGCTTTAAGAATTTATCTAAAACAGCAGGCTAATTAATTCTGAAAATTAATTGTTAGCTAAAGCTTTGCAAAACAGAGCTTCAGATATTGTGGCTACTCTAAGTTTTAAAAGTCCAGAAACACTAGCAGAAATATTTATCAGTTATTAATTGCTCTTTTATAATCACTTCACTTGAAAATTGAATTTATCTAGTTATTATAAATTTAATCAAAAATGTCTTGGAGGAAGAAAAAAATTATAAATACAGAGACAAACTTCCTTTTCAATAACTGCTGTATAATTATATTGATTCAAAATAAGTTAAATAGGGTAGACAAAGTAATCAAACATTGTGAAACTGTTTAACAATTACTGTTCTATATAGTCAACCTATAAGAGTCAAAATTTGACATTGTGCCACACTTCTGACAAGGTTGTATGCAGTTTTCCTCTATCTGTCAATGTTTTTTCCAGTTAGTTTTCCCACACTCAATTCAAGTATCATTACTTCAATTCCAAGCGCATTGGAAATAATTTTTAAATTACAGGATATGAAGACTCAAATTTCTTGCATCTGTTAACTTTCTGAACATGTGTTCCAACATTTTTCCACCCACTGCAGCATAAAACTTGCTTTATCAGGAATTTCCAATATTTTTTGGGCTAAAGCATATGAGATTTTAAAAAAAAATTCAATTTATTTTCTCTTCTTGGTTGCATTATGTGAATGTGATAACTGAATCAATTCTCACATTGGAAAAGTCTTGCTGAAAGAAATGTTTACTGTCTTAAGTGGCAGTGCAGCAAACAGGTGGAGAGACAACTTCTGGTGACAATCCAGGTCTGCATCAGCCTTAAACAAACATTCTTTGAATTTCATTAGGAAAAAGGTGACATAAAGCAATTGGGAAGGGATCCACCTTACAAGTCCAGCATCACATTCTAATGTTTAGAGGTACTGTAGAAGGGTACAGTAAAGGGGCCCCTTTACTCTAACTTGTAGTCTGGTGCTGTAGAAGGGTACTCCTGATATTAGATCTCTTTTCAATTCAATTGTTGTGTTGCCTTCTGTCACTGTCACTGTTCTGTCCGCTGCCCTACTAACTGCACAGCTGCAGCTCCAATTGGAAGGGAGAATTTTATTTGAATTCTTCACATGAGATCTCCTTTAACATCTTAAGTTTTAACATCTAAAATAAAAACAAACATTACAAATTAATTTGCTGAGGAAATATAACCTGCAGGAGAGACAAATAAATTAAAATATTCATAAATATTTTTTTCTTATTTTGATGTGAAGTGACAGAAATGCTTATTCTGCCCATCATGAACACGATATGGCTCATTACCTCAAAATAATTTACAAAAACAAGAACAATTGTCAGTAGGACACACCATGTCTGAAATCTGATGAATGATATGTACTACCCAGGAAAGTAAACTAAGAATGATTGTTGCAATTGTTTTGAGAGCCAGGGCTGAATTAAAAGACATTTAAACTTGACTAAATGAATGGAGAGTATAGAGATACAGAAGAACTTGATAATTTCCTTCCACTAATTATTTGTTACAAATGAATATTTTCCAACAAACCTCATTAATCAATGAGAGGTGTCTCACAATAAGCACAATGGTCAGTAAGTTCAAAGCTGCAATACAGCTACATTTGCACATTACAAAACTGCCCATTTCTCTTTTCATCCAGGCAAAGTCAGGCACCGAATGTGCTCAGAAGGACATTTTTCTTTGATATTGGACTTCAGCATGCACACTGCTCTTCTGCAGATCTCTTTATTCAAAAATGTTTGTAGTTCAGAGTTGTTTGCTCTTATAACCTCACCCTTTTAGACCTCTTAAGTTTTTTTTCTCAATTTTCATTTTCAGAGAGCTATTTCATCTTTTCTAACACTCCTTTCAGTGGAGTATTCTAGCAATTGAAAGTTACTTTAGACCTTAAAAAAAAATTGAAAAACTTAGTATTCTGTCTCAGCAATCACTGAATACAAGATGATAAAACAAATTCTAAAGTACACTAAATGTTATTCCCCCATATAGAGTACAGAAATCACAAAAAGTGGTAACACAGAAATCATGCAGCTGATGTCACAAGCTGTACCATGTTTTTTTACATATTAATTGAAAATGGATCAACCTTATATTCCTAGCAATTATGTTGTAAATCAAAGTATTCTGTTAGATATTTTCTAAATCAGAAATAAAAAGCTATTTAAAATAGCTATACTATTTTCTTACCATCTGGAATTTTAAAAAAATTATGATAAACCACTGCAATGAGAGTTTCCTAGAGAGATTACAATTCACATCTACGTGCTCACACACACCACCTACACTTCAAAGAATTCTCCAAACACTGAGTTTTGTGACTAAATGCTTGCAAGGATCTTGCAGCTCAGTGGCAGTCAGAGTAGGGTGATTTATTCATCTCTATTTTTAACCTATAACGCTAAATTTACTATCTGTGATGAGTTTCACTTTAAACCACTTCCTTTAAAAGTCTTTTTTTTTTATTTTCCAGATATGCTGCATGATTTATGTCTTTGATTGAAAATCCTTTGTGAATTAGAAGAATGTAAAGCCAAGTATGTTTGGTTTTTATTTATTGTTGCATATGACTGTTGTCTGTTTCTCTGTAAAACTTCACAATATCTTATGCAGTGCATGATACAGTTAAGTAGTGCAGTGTTTTAAATTTTGGTTAGATTTCAACTTTCTGATAAGCTGAAAGAGGTTTTAATTGCATTTTCTCTTCTGAGATTCAGAAATAAAACATTAAAATATGACCACCTTCTGTGTGGCTATCAGAGGAAAATGGAGCTACAAGGAGAGAACACATGGCTAAGTTTTTCCCTTAGAATTTTTTTGTGTCTCTTATTTATTTTCTATTAAAAGTTTCTGAAAGGAAGCTCATACCTGAACAGCAAGGATTTTCAAGGATCTGTAGATCTGTAAAGAAAGATAAGTAGAATTTGTGTGTGCTTTTGCCAAAGCTTTGAACCTTTTATGTTTGAGACCAAATTCTTAACAATGTAGGTTCAGAAAAGCTGTTGTGAACATGACATAATTTCTAATATCCTACAAAAATATTCTGGACTGGCACATAAGCCACCTGAAACAGCCGTGCCTCCAGTCAGTACCTGAAGATGTTGTCTGATTTTCTAGAGCAGAACTCCTGTTTGTGCTCTAATGAAACAATCTGACATTCCATGAACAGAATATAACTTAAACTAGAAAAATATATATTTCAATTAAGGTAGCATTGAAGATGTAGAGGATTACATAAAAGCCAGTAACACTTTTAGATTTCTTATTATACTCTTCAGGAGTAGTACTAAATACTGTCTATTATTATTACTAAACACATAAGTTATAGAACTAATAAAATAAATATACTAAAGAATGTAAAAATATTTTAAAATTACAAAATAAAATATAATATAAAAATATAGAATATAGAATAATATATAAAAAAACTACTTGACTTGAGCTTTTTATGAGAAGTTTAATTTAGAAAATACCTGTACATCAGATTTCATCTTAGACTGCATGACCTCTCATACACTAACATTGTGATTGGAGCAACACTTTGCAATGAAAAAATATTCTGACAAACACCTTTAAAATATTCTGAAAAAAATTTGAAATAGTCTGAAAAATATTCTGACAAACAGCTCTAAACATGATTTCATCACCACTTTTCTCCTTTAATTTGTTATGCCCACCTATAGCTTTGTGATTTAAATTGGATTGTAAACTTTTTATTGAAGAGACTGTGCCTACTGGTCTTGTGCAAAGCAGCCCTGAGGTTCCCTCCTGAATGGAGTCCCTGGCCAGGCTCTGTCATGCTTATGTTGAACACATTAACTTTGCACAACTCACCTAAAATTCATGGCTTTTATAACTGGAATCTGTAAGATTGCAATTGAAATTATATTGACAAAGGCTGAAATTAAAGAACATTACTCACACACTGGGGAAAAAAACCTCCCATATTTGTTCTAAGTGCAATGTCTCATTCAGACTGGAATTTTCTTTCTGTCTGAGAATTTGCATGATAAAAGAAAATGATGAATGGACATGGGACTGAAATGTTTGGGAGAGGAGCCTGTGACAGTTCCTTTGAAGCTTTAAGAGTTTATAATATAAATAAGTGTTTAGGGGATTATTAACATTCACATATTTTACCCCAAAGGCTTTCCTTAAGGTCAACTTTTAAGCAGTTGAAGTATGCAAAAAGAATTGTAAAATGTATGTGGAACATGTTCAAAGACTTTAGAGAGTCTGCGCTGCAGAATGTTTTCATTTGACTTTTAATATGCTATTATATATGTCAAATTAGTGTATATAATTAGGCATCATCATATATACACTAACATAGGCCTTGGGAGTTTTGGAAATCAAGGAATGCTAGCAGTTTTCTATAGGAAGATATTTTGGTTCCAGAATATCACCAAAAGAGCAGACAAGGAAAACAGTTTTCAAATGAGATTTAACAAACAGGGGACTAATTTATTATGACTGCAAAGAAGGTATCTTATTTCTCAGAAATATAGCTTGACATAGCTGTTTTCTGAAATATGTCTGGAAAGTAGTGTGCTTCTTTACATGTCCAAATGCATTTGATATCCTGAAGCATACATTTTAAATTCACAAGCTGAGGAAAATGACCAGTGCAACTCTAATTTCCAGCTAAATTAATTACTATTATTACTATTATTACTATGATATAAGGGTTTCACATAGTGAAATATATATCATAGTAATAATAATTCTGAGAAAATACCGACTGTTTTTATTTGTTGAACAAACTTTTGAAGGCCTGAAAAAAGCCTTGTTTTTCTCATTCAAATAAAAATAAATCATGTGAAAATCTAAGCATGAAAATCAATTATTCTCACCTTTTTTATTCCATATACCAATGTTAACCTGAATTATCACTTTGCAGGAAATAAGCTAATCTATTAAAAATATTTTTGGACATGTGCTGAATTCCAGGTCTCTCTGTTACACTGTATCACTGAAATTCCATGAAGGATGATGTAACCATAGCTTATATGGAATGCTATAATTTCAACCTGAATTTTGACTACTTGACAAGCATGAATGTCGACCTTAGTTAATGAATTTGGTAATATAATATCCATTCATATATTACTGGTATACTCATACAGTATGCTTAAGCTACAAAAACTGTCAAAAGCTGCTTGCCATCCCTAATCAACATTTGCTATTTCCCCTAGAAATCTAATTCAATTACAACTGTCAAGAATAAATCAAGAATAAATTCTGCAAACTGAATATTCCTTTGTTTCACTCACTGTGCCTTGAGAAATTTTTATCTCCCTTTTGTCTATGTTTCAACAATTTGTTTCATAAGGAAGAATTGACAAAGGGCATATCAGGAAAGGGAAAGAAAAAATGTTGGATAGCACTCCTTCTTGAGATAAGTTAGTTGAAAAAGCTGAATTATTCATACACCAATAAAGTCACACCTAGGGAAGTGCAAAGTTGCTTATCACAAGGAGAAAGAAGGAAATAATCCAATCTGTTTACTAACATGTATAATGCAGCCATTCACTTAATTCTGCAAACATTTTCTTATCAAATAGCTTCTTAGAAAATGAGAAATAAATTGCTTGACTGTATTCATACATTGCTTATATAGCAATTTTCCTTTAGTATTTGTCAAATACTCCAAATAGCTATAAATTCGCTCTGTCTGTCTTGGTTATGCAGTGAAACAACAGTACTGCAGTCATATGGTTCCTCAGAGTTTTTAAATAATAAGGTTAGAAATAAAAGTTGGCATTTTTGTTCTAATCTGCTGGATAGTCTCATCCAATTAAAATGCAAACATGGAGATATGAAGAAAATTCTGAATTTGAAATGCCAAAATTATAATATTAAAAAAATCCTATTGACATATAATAAGAAAAGATGGTTTTCATTATCTAAAAAAGTAACCTCTCCAGGAAGCTGAAATTAGAAATTAATCTTGAACTGCTGCTTCAAAGACTGCTACATCTCTCAAAAACATTTATTTGAAAATTTAAATATATAAATAACTTTTGTATATATACATCAATTAAGTAAAAAGGCCACAGTCAAGATGAACAATTTTCTTCCATCAAAACCTTTTTTTGGGTACTGGGAAAATGTGCAAGAGAGGAAACACCTTGAGTTCAAAGGAGAGAATATCAGTCATATATGTTACTAAGAATTACTCATTCAAGGAGTTGATAATTGCATAGAAATTGTTATGATTGCTCCATACAAATACTTATGAGTAAACCTATATAAATATTAATTTAAGAGAAGAAAAATGAGTGCTTTCTCTGTTTCAAAAGTGATTGAAGTGCTTTTAAATGAAGGAAGAATGCAGCAGAAAAAGAGAACCTCTCTCCAGAAAAGGAGAACCTGTATGGTTGAGAGCTTCATTCTACTTTTCGTTGCCCGACACTTCAAGACACAGACTCTAAAACCTATGGAAGAGTTGGCTTAGAGTATCTTTTGATGACACTGGGCATGTGTGGAAACAAGAGTCCATTGCTCACGGTAGCCAAAACCTCAGTCCCCTGTGCGTTCAGTATGTGTTTTCTAGGGGCTTGAGATCATGGCTGTCCTGTGAACACCATGTCAAACCTGTGTGCATGGCTTGAGTAATCTGAAGGCTCTCAGGCAGTATGGACATCAGTGAGTTGGGCTGTTTTGGGTAGTGCTAACCTATGTATTTAGCACAGAGACAGAAAACTGCCTGTATGGACTTAATACTGTCTTAATCAGTAAACATACCCTATGTATGTTGTATTTAAATATATATTTATATACAGCCTATATGTAATAATCTCTGTATAAATAGACATTTTTCTTGGCATTTAAGATAGAAACATGACTTTGTAAACTTTTCAAGTAAAGTTATCTTGGTCGTTCATCCTTGAATAAATTTCATAAAACTGAAGGAGAGACCTGATAAGGCAGAAAAGAGGAGATCACTTTTGAAAAGTACCCTGCTACAGCTGAGAAGCAAATATTAACTACTCAATTTGGTCTATGAATTTGAAAATATATGTAACTGACATAGACCATCAAATTGCTCTGTTGAAGAGGGTGACTGACTGTAACTGCTAATTTACAGGACCTGGCAAGAAAACCTCTGCTCGTGAAAGAGGAATTCAGTTCAGCTTTCCAATACTGGATATAGTTCAAAGATCAAACTGAAATATTAATTGAAACAAGAAAAATCATAAATGGCAAGTTCCTTACTAAAAAAATTGTTAGCTTTGACATAAGTAAAACACATTAAGTTTTATCTTCATATGACGATAGAACCACAGAATGGTTAAGGTAGGGAGAGGACTGCCGGAGGATGTCTGGTCCAGGCTTTTGATCAAGCAGAGGCACTTAAAGCTTAAAGACACAAATATAAACAGCTATTTTGTGTATTTCCAGATATGGAAACTCTAAAACAGGCAGCTAAATTATGAATTAAGACGTCTCTACGTAACAAATGGAAGAATACAAATCAGAAGCTAGGAATTTGAAAGAAAATTAGGACTACACAAGGAGAAATGTAGCTAATACAAGGCTAAAAATGAGGAGGTTTTGTGTGTGTCAGAAACAATTATAATCACATTAATAAACACATTTATATTTTCCTGTTCTTATGAAAATATCAGATGTGTTGTATAGATTACTTGAAAAAAGGTATACTGTTTCTTCCTTGATTATTGGATTGATGTTGCGCTGCCTCTGCTCAAATTTAATGGATTTTAATCAGAGAGTTTACTTAACTTGCTGCCAAATACCTGACCAATGAATATTCTGAGCTATTAACATTGATTTTCTGTAAGTTTTCGAACACTGGGGCAGTTCTCCAGAGACTGAAAGAAAGATGATATTGTGATAACATTCAAGAAAGGTGAGTTGGATGACCTGGGTGATGCTAGGCCTGTCAGTGTGACATTGATCTTAGACAAAGTAATGGAAAGAGGCTGAGAGAACACTCGATTAATAAAGAGATAAAGGAGGTAAATATAATTAATGCCAGTCAGAATGGGTTTATGGAAAATAAATCTCATCAAACTGACTTGATAATTTTTTCAACACTATAATCTTTGTTAACAATTAAAATGGGATTGACAGAATACACCCATTGCACCACATGTTTTTCTCTTGATATTATACCAAACACTGTCGAATAAAAAAATGAAGGCACAAGATCAGTCACGCACAATAAATAGATGTAAAACTGTCTAGGTAGAAAGATTCAACTGAGAGTAGAAAAATTTTAGTAGTTAAGTTTCTAGCAGGACCCTATCAGAGTTGATATTTTTTTGTGTTTTGCTGTTGTTTGTTACCTATGCTATGTGTGGTGGAGGAGCATTACTCCTCATTGAGCATGCTAAGAGAAATATGGTTGAAATAGTTGAATAAAACCAGTTTCTGATATTATGAAGTCTGCCTTTCAATGAGCTTTGTTCTGGCCAATAAAAAGAGTTAGCTACATCTAAACATACAGTAAAAATAGAAAAAAGAAAAATAAGGCTTTACTTGCAGCAGAGTAGGCACTATCACGAAAACCATAGGTCTGAGAAATACTTTGAGTAATTTGAATAATTAGTTGAGAATACACATTGACTGTTATGCTGTAACTCCTAGGAATAATGTAATCTGTGAATTCATAAATAAAATTATTGCGGTCTAGTGTTTCTGGGAAATCTCCAAATTTTCTTATCTTAGACTGCTGTAATGTTATCTTAGTAACATCTAGTTTTGGAGTTCTCATCAAAGATGTCTTAAATGGAACAGATTAAAAGAAGAGCAGCAGAAATAGAGAACAAAGTGGAGAATTAATTTTGTTAGCAGCTAGGTTTTATAATGAAGGGGGACAGTTGATTGGCAAGAGAATTTTCTTCTATCAGAAAAATTATGTAATAATGTCAGATGGCTTGTAGTTGAAAGTAGATACATTCAAATTATAAATAAAATAGTTTTAAGAGTAGCACGAGACATATTTTAATCAAGTGATAAGCATTTGTTATTTTTAAATTTTTAAATGCAGGTTGATTCCCCTATGCTGATCAGCTCAAGCAGGAATTAATTTGGAGTCTTACGTTACACAAAAAAAATATGCTGGATGATTAAATGGGCTTTTATGGCTGCAGTCCATGAATCTATAGCAACAGGGAGAGCTGACTTCTTTGCTCTACTTGCCAATAAAATGAATTAAGTCTGATCTATATGGAAAATGTTCACTATCAGAATAATAATTGGATAGTATGTGATTTTTTGATTAAATAATTACACTGGTAAAATCTCCAGTGTAAATTCACCTATTCACAGGACAGCTTAGTCTGTTTCTTAAACCAAACATTCTGATTTACATTGGAATTACTGGATATTCATGAGAGATTTTAAGCTCAAAATGAAATAATTTTACAGTTATGCTGTGCTTAAAATTTATAATAAATAATGGACTGACTAGAAATTGATGAGATCTTGACCAAGTTAATATTTTGAGTAAGGGGAAAAATATGTTTTGACCAGCTTGATGAGTAAATGTTCTGTGACAGTTTGTTCCTTAAACTGTTCCTATTCTTTGTGTCATCACAGGGAAAATTCTTCAGTGGAATAAAGTGCATTTCTAATCTATTCTACTTGTGCGTCACTATTTTTGTAGCAGGCGTGTCTATAGGGGTGACTGCTGCCAGAAGCTTCCCCCATGTCCAACAGAGCCAATGCCAGCTGACTCTGACACTGCTGGCCAAGGGCGAGTCATTCAGAGAAGACATTGGGATAACATGTTTAGGAAGAAAAACAAAGTTATTGCCCAGAAGTAATTGCAGACACAAAAGAGGAGTGAGCATATGTGAGAGGAACAGCTGTATCTGCGTATCGCAGCTTATGTCTGACACCAGGGGCAGCGAAGGAGGGGCAGGAGATGCTCCAGGCACGGGAGCTGAGATTCCCTGCAGCCTGTGGGGCTCATTTTCTCAGACTGTGTAATAGACAAGTAGACAAAAGCAGAAGACCCAAAAAGAAAAAAAAAATAACGTCTTGGAAAACAGCTTTTACTGAACAGCTATATCTACAGAGAAATGGAGAAGAGGATTGTGACAATACTCAGTAAAACAAGCTTATAAGGGACTGAAATTGTAACCAGATGATTCTGAGATTGTTGTGCACAAATTTGCCCTATATGTCTGTCTGAAAGAAATTTGGCAGACTCTGCTAACTATTATATTGTGCTAATTGTAGTAGATCTACTTTTGTCAATCAGGGAGATATTTGTGTTGGATCTGCACTCTCACATCAGCCTTACTGACTTTCTAAATTTTTTAAAGTATGTTAACTGTTATCAGCATTTTATTTATTGACATAATTTCCCTGAACCTAGCATAGTTCAGTGATCTGATCAAATATGTAGATCTGGAATCCAAAGTCTGAATTCTGTAAATGATGTAGGTGTTGGAAATACATGAAAGCATAGGTTGAACACCAGCAACAGCGTTACCATGGACAATAGAATTTCTACTTTATATAACCTGGCAACAGTCTATATATTCTTTTGGCTTTAAGAGTTTCCATCCTTTATGGGCAAATTTCTCTCATGATAGTAATAATGAAGACAGCTGTATAAACAAAATGTTTGCAGCCATCAATGCTAATCATACTAAAACTCATGTTAGTTAAAAAAAAATTAAATTATAAAAGCTATTTTGATCAGTTCTGGCTCTAAAATGATGACTTGAAGTGGAGATAAAAAACCCAAGGCTTGTGAGAAGCTAGTTGTATTATCACAACCTCAGGGGAGAGAATGGGCAGTCAGGCTTTTTCCAGGTAAACCCAAACTTCTCAGCATGTAACTCTAGCCTCTTGTTATGATCAATGAAGATTTTTTTCCTACAGCTGTGCCTGCCTTTCTCCTTCCATGTTATTGATGGGGTACTGATCCCTGTCAGAAAAACGAACATGCAGGGGATCATAAGAAAAAAAATAGTAAACATATAAAATCCCATTGTGACACAAAAATAAAATGATTGAAACTGTTTCAGTTAGACCCCTATATAAGTAATAAAAACTGTAAGCATACAATAAGGACTAAGAAAAATAGATTTTTGGTACTACTTAACCTCTCATCATAGTTTTAAAAAGCCCTATTAAACAGAAAGGAACTAAAGGTATGATGCTTTCTTACAACACATCAAAAATCCTTGGAACTCATCCCTCCAGATGGAACTGAGAAGCTATATGTTAGACATGTGTTTTACATTGTTAAATAGTTTGGAAAATGTGAATATGATTTCTGTGCACCCTCTAAAGACAAATATATGATTCTTATTGAAAAACATGCTCTTTTTTAGGCAACTTGAGGAAATTTTGAGAAGAAGTAGCTTTTTAATCAATCCACTTCTCACATTAACACCCAGAAGGTAGGAAAGCTATTCTTCCTAAAACATTGAAGGACTCAATAAGAGTGGGAGTTGGTAAGAGAGAACCTTAGCATTCTCAGACATAATTTACTAGGTGCAATAAAATTATATTCCTTTATCTATGCACCGATATCTCTTAAGCCTTGAGCAATTTTCTCTCTGTTAAAGTAAAAATCAAGTTCAACTATAATTTTATGTAGTACATATAAAAAGTTGCACAAAATTGTCAGCTTAGTTGCAGTACTGTTGTCTTATCTGTAGAAAAATTAATGTAAGAGACATTTGGAAAAGGAGGCATCAAAGTGCCACCGAGTTTTTGACATTTTAACAATGATAGGAAATATTGTTTTCATGAAGTATATATATTCTGTCCTAACACAAAACAGAAATAAGTGGCTACTCTTGGTGAATTCTGTCATTTCAGCTGAGCTTATACTTCCATGGAGAAGCCAGTGTTATTTGTGTTATTGTTGTTGTCTTCTTGGTTAATTAGCATCTGTTACATCCTTCCATTTTGTGACTGCAGGGTATTGGAAACAAATATAAGCATGAAAAATCATTCTTACTTTCATATTTTATTTCCCAAACCCCCAGATCTTTGCTTTTTAATTTCATCACCTACATTGACATATATCTACATTATTTGGCAGACTAATTTTGAAGAAAATGGCATTAAAATTTAACAGACAACTAAATGGATAATGTCAACTTATCTATGTCAAAAATAGCCTTTTGAGAAAGTATATGCATGCTTTGTACAAACTCTTAACCGCATTTTTTGTGAACAATTTACAGGGAAAAAAACCCCAGTATTTAATTTGAACTGGTGGCATTGCTCTCCTCCTCTCATGAAAAATTATGTTTACATGTTTTTAGTGCCAGATCAAATCTTGAAGTAATTTGTGCTAAATCTATTCATTTGGGCTTATTCTTGTCTAGAGCATGATGCACTTGTTCTTTGAAATACTTGCTTTCCTAAATATTAAACCTAAGGCATTTATTCACCACAGGCACCTTCAGGGATTTTTTTTAAAAAATCTCTGTAAAGAGTACCTTGTAATTGGTATTTAATTCTTTGGCAAGTGTCTCTGGAGGCTACAGATGTGTGACATTTATTGTATATATTGATTTCTAAACTTAGTACGCTTATTAGACAACATCTGCAAAAGACAGCAAAGCCCCTGATGGTTTAATTTAAAACTAAATTATATTAAAAAATACAAAACTTAAAAAATCAGTGGTCTCCAAAGACTAGAAGAGCCCAAAATCTTGTCCCAGTAATTCTCAAGAAAATAAGAAGTGGCTTTATCCTAACAATTGAAGACATACTATTTGACATACTGTTATTATAGCATCCAAGACTTTACCTAAACCTGTAAAATTATCCACTGCAAATAGCACATAATATTGCAATTAGTATTGTTTGAGTATATTAGCAAGTTATTACTAAAACTGATTAGTTTTGAAATGAGAGTCAAGTAAAAAAATTAAAAATCCACATATTTTGTCATGAAAGGATGAGAATTCAGGCACTTAAGTATAAAAACTTGATGTTTTCAGATTAAAAAGAGCATGTGTGAAAACAACCTTTCTAATATGCAGTAATGATAGAGGTAGAAATCATACATTGCCTGATTTAAAAGAAAATAAATGCTTTCAGGTTTTCTGCTACGTGTTTCAAACCTGATTTCGGTAAATGCGCTTGAGTTTAGGTTCCTAATCTCAAGCCAAATTTTGTGTCAGTAGGACCCAATGTTCATGTGACTGCTCCTCCCAATCACACCCATACCAGCCCTCAGCAGGAAATACCTAGGATTGTCAAACATACCCAAATCCTTTGCTGCTCACACTAATTAGTGAGTATGCTTGGCCTTATTCATTGAGGCTGACATCTATGTGGAGAAGGCTTTTTTCTCTGAGTATCCACACAGAGATGGTGTCTGCTGTGGTTGTTGGGACAGGCAGTGACTAAGAAAGGTGCTTTAGTCTGTTTTCTCTTAACTGGAGGCAGAACTCCCACCATGATACTGGCCCTAATGCCTGACACATGCAGCACTAGGAGTACATACTTTGGATGCAGTCTAACAAGCCTTTCTAGGATTAAGAAGATACCAGGGTGCAAATATGTATTATATACTGTACCTCACACACTTTCTTCTCTTGCCTCATGCATCCCAACCTGAGCAATGGACCTCAAAAGTTAGCTGTCAGATTATTTCAGGATAATAAGGAGCTTAGAGGATTAAATCTCATACACAGTTTTGTACTGGAAATATTTATTAGAGTATTTTGGTGTGTTTACTGAGGACACCAGAAAGGTGTTCCACTGGGACAAGGAATTTTAGATTGCCACAGGAATGTTTCAGCAGCTTGAACTTCAGGTGAATGGGCTGCTTCTAATTTGCAATCACACATGCCAGCTTGTCAAACTGCATCACACACCAAATTGCTATATCTAGGAAGCATAGCCAGGAAGCTGTTCTCTCCAGTAAATTTGTAATTTGCTCTGACTTCCTTTACATACAGAATAGATCATGTCCCCCTTTTTATTTCTTTCAAGCAGTGGTCTCTCTGACTCCCTTTCATGACCTATTTCACCCAGCTTCAGTCTGTGGGCAAACATCAAGTCGTGTTATCCAATGTAGTAAATCCTAAAATCCAGGTTACTATACAGTGGTCTTTGGCTGACTCTCAAAATAATGTTTCACACTTCTAATAGCCCTCAAATGTGCTCTCCCTCTTTCTTGGCACAGAAGATATCCCTTGAATCTTGAAATGCCACAGATACCACCACTAAAATCTCCCTGTTCCAGACTTTACCTCACAGCAATTTTCAGCAAGGAAAATGAAAACTCAAATATGTTCAAAGAAGTTTGAATAGTATGAATTCTTCAAAAGGCCAAACACATCTGTTTTTTAATCAGCATTTGCACATATGTCTAACAATAAGCATAAAGGAAATGTATGCTGACAAGGGCATTCCATGACAGAATGAAACTGAAAAGTCAGCAAATATAAAGCTACTTTACTCCCTCAGGAGTTCCTGAAAAAGATTTCTAGGGTCATTTTTATGCCAACATGTGGCCTTTTGTAGTCAAACAGTTCCATATTTTTAATCTAATTGTAAGGAGACATTCAGGCTTTGAAAAGACTAGGTTTCTACAGTTATAAGGTTTCTACAGTTAAAAAAGTTTTCTTTAAAAAGTCTTTTAAATAGACTATATAAAATAAAATACATAAATAAGTTCCTTTTTGCCCTACTCAATGTAGTGTTGTTACCTGATTGTCTGACAAAGTCTAAACAAATTGGGGAAGTAATTTAATCTTTTATGTTCAATTCATTCATAAAAAATATTTATGGGGGAAACAGTGACATCATTCACCCTATTTACACATTGGTCTTCAAACTCTTACCCTCAGCTGATGTTTTCTTTTTGTTTTTTTAGCCTTTTTGCCAAAAGGTAATTCAGTAGCAGAAGATAATTTCTATGTGCTTACCCTACCTTAAGGACTGGTTTTGCCTCCCCTTGCTTCTTTGAAAAAGCAGGAAAGAAATCAAGAGGAAATACGCTTGCCTGAGACATCAGTAGCAGGAATGAGTTTGATAAGTTACAGTTGTTGCTTAGCCATTGATTTGGGCCCAGGGCTGAGAATCCCTCTGAGGATCTATATGTCTGGCTTGATGTTCTCCTTCAAATGTGTCAGCAGAAAAAAAAAAAAAAATAAGGAAGATATATTAGCCTTCCCAGTTTTATGAAGTTATAAAATACGATTCACTTTTAGCCAGCTACAGTCTGCTGACATCCTAACCCATGGCTGTATTTGTAACTTGCTATCTGTATATTCTGGCAGATTCATCCCTTTGCAGACCTTTCTCAGGAAGACTGGTGAACAGCTCTGGGGAAAGCAAAAGAGCACTCCAGCAGGTGTTAGGAATGTTCTCACATGAAGACAAAGGCATTGGAGATTATAATTTTGGCTCTTCACAAATGCAGGATTGCAGTTCAGGGCCTTGTCCCCCATAATGGGTCATGAGACAGGACGATAACCCAGTGAAACAATGTGTAGTGAAAACATCTTTTTTGATGTGAATTAAAAAATCTTCCCACTCAGTTTTCACACAGAAATAATACTTAACGTTTATCTTATTTTTTCTAATTAGAATCACTTTTACTTTTCTCTTACTTGTAGAATCACTTTTTTATTTGCATCCATAAGTGCAGTGACTGCATTTCAAGGGTCTGCTTAGGGCCTGGAATCTTTCTGAGCAAAGGTTGTTGGAAGAATTACTGTGTATGACGAGAACATGTTGTAGAACATGAAAACATTAGCTTCAACAAAATCTTTCAAGAAGGTAGTTAGTTAGATTTCACTGAGTTTTTTCAATTTTATAAAGTTTATTTTCTGTGGACTGTTATGAATTTCCTGCACAACAGCTAAATAAGAAAGAATCAAGAGTAGATGAATGTGAAATAAATACTTGCAAGGTATCTCTGCTATGACTTTAGAAAAAGTCTATTTTGTAATTACACAGTGATTAACAGTTGTATTTGTATTTTCTTATCTCAGTGTCATAAACATCCCCCTTTTTGAAGTTGGCATTAATATGAGCTTTGAAAAAGAATACCGATAGCTCTTTTGAATGTTAACAATATTTTCTTTGAGGATTATGGAAATTAGTTTTAAAGTCTCATTAAATGATAATTTTTAAACCAACTGTAAAACCAAACTCTAAAAATTCTTAGCTAAAATTCAGACCAGTGGAGCATGAAGTTGGTAGGTAACACATTGTTAGATATAGTGTTCATATGTCTATATTCTGTAAACATTTTATTTGCATCCAATATTTTCAATGTAATAATTGTCTGATATGTCCTTCAATTATTTTCATAATATATTTATGAAGAAATTTATATATTCTTGATCTTAAATAAAATTCTCACTTTTTTAGAAAATTAGACTATGCATCAAGAGAACATTTAGTCTGATAGCCAGATACTGATAGAAATATAAGTAATTGGTTTTTAAGATAGTGTAATGGTATTTAAATATACTTAATTATAAATTGGATTCTTTAATCATCCTATCACTGCTTACAATCCTAGTACTGTAAGAACACTGTGTTTTCCATACAGACCAAATTTCAACTGTTCATAGGCTTCTTTTTGTTATCATGTGATATGTTAAACATGTGTCAATTGACTATGTCAAAATGTGTGTCAAATTAGACAGCCACTAAACAGATTTATTGTAAAGCCATTTAAAATGTCTTTTAAAGGAGCCAGGAGGGAACTGTGGAAATACTTGATAAATCATAGTAATATTAAAGAATGTCAGAAGTAAGCTTGTGGGGATTTGAGTTTGAGTGTCTACTTACTTATTATCAAAACACATGAAATTTTCTGCTGCATCTGAGAGGGAGAGAAATTGCACTAGTCAATGCATGTATTAAAGAAAATAAGAAAGCAGCAGCCCCCAAAAGGCAAATAAAACCAAGAAAGAAGTTGAAAGATGAAGATAACACACTATTCCCAGATGAATCTTGCAATATTTGTTTTCCATTCCTTTTTATTTATAGACAATTGGGTTCCTTCATAAATATAGAAACAAAATTACACTTAAATGAAGAAAAAAGATAAATAACCTTGGACACTTTGTAGATTGTTTACAACAATCTGTTTCAACTGACTGCTAAATCAAAAGCTGCTTTATTTAATGTCAACAGATTTCAGAACTTGTGTTTCAGTCTAGAATTTATTAACTATGTAAATATTGTTAATTGTAAATACATTATTAAATAGAAACACTAAACAAATCTTCCTATGTTCACATTTCATTCTTCTTTGAAGACATCCTTATTGTTTGCCAGGAATTACTTTTACACTTTGGAATATTTCAGTGATGAGTGAACCTTTCAAAAAAAGAACCAGTGATTTGATTTATTTTGAAGGCATTCTCATTAAACTGTGTACTGCTATATTGAAATACATGATTACTCTAAAAATGCTGACACAAATATTTTTTCTTATTACTCTGTAAGTTTGTTGATTTTCTGTGAATGTTAAATCAAGGACATGAACATACACTTCATCTGCATAGAGATGAAGATGCTTCATATATTCATTATTTCTTCCTCTGCTGTCATTTTTATGTATATAGATTTTTTAAAATAAATGTAGGAAGCAAGTTCTTAATAAAGCTACCAGTTTTATAAATCTACAACACTGTAATTTTTTTAACTTCAATTAGAGCAATAAACACCTCTATTAGCAATAACTGTACTAATAGACTTCCCAGTGAATATTTCAGCACAATTGAATAAACTAACACTAACATTTATTTTTAGCCTTGATGTGCCTAACTTTTAGTTGACAGTTTTTTTCTAATTTAGCACCTGCTTAAAGCATTTGTAATTTTCTGTGAAATAGTTGGAACAAAGTTTTTTAGGCTTGTTCTCAATATAAATTATTCCTTTTTTTTTTTCTAGATGGTATTTTTCAGATGAATATGAACTATACAAAAAGGACTTTCTGTGACTATAAACAATTTTAGAGTGTGTTAGAAGTATGTAGACTGATTTAAAATACATTTTAAGAGAGATTTGTTAAGACGTTGGTCAGTTAATGTTTCTAAAGCCACATACTGTATGTACTCATGGTTTACATGGCTGATTACACACTGATCTGCTACTAGTGACTGCATAACTTTTGTTTAACTGGAATACCATATCCCAAGGGTGTAAATGAGGTTAGACTTCATGATGAATATTCTGGTCTTTGTGTCTGATTTTGAACATTTACATACATGAAATTGTCAGGAAAGTTACAAAGAAAGTAATCACTAATATTCTAAAGAGTCATATTGTTATTTAGCGTATTTTTTCTTTCAATCTGTAACCAAAAAATTGTATCAGTTATCATATGTGGTGAAAAAATTTAGATGCCAACATAGCAATTACTTTTCGTATTATGATTTCTCCAGTAGTTTTGATTTCTTCACATGCTGCAGAACCCATAAACAGAGAATTTTAGCAACTTTATTCTATTTTAAACTTCTGAGTTCTCCATGCTCTGATAATGTCACGAGGATTTAGGCACTTTTCCAAATTTTCTGAATTTTTTTGATATCCTTCATCGATATCATAAAAGTAATTATCTGGTTATTTGTCAGATGTTTAATTGGGGTTTTTTGTTTCTATTTCTGGTTTTGGTTTGGTTTTGTTTTTTGGTATTTTTTGTAAAGTAAACCAATTTTGTTTTCATTCTTCAGTTATCACTGCTTCTTGAATCTCTCCTGGCAATCTGGGAGGTAAATCAGCATAGTTCTTTGGGTGTCATTAATGAAGGCGGTTTTAGAGAGCACTGAAATTTCTTCTAACTTGAATAGTGCTAGTTACATATGCTCACTAAGATTTTATTTTAACTGGAAAGCAATATTGTTTTACTTATCCTCGAAAGATGGTTTAATCCTTTGCCAGCCACAACAATGCAGAAGGTTTCACAGCACCACTGATTTCTTCCAACACATATCTACAAATAAGGCTAATCATTCTTTGAACTTCCTTCTGCAATTTATGAATAGCTCAAATATTTTGGGAAATGTACAAAAACAACAATACTATCTATCAAGTTTTTATATTTGAATTCCTTAACTTATCTCAAGATTTTTTCTTCATTAGTTTCTTTGTGGTAACGCAGGCCTTTACTTCTTGAATAACACAGTTTTGGAGAAAAAGAAAATCTCTCCTTTAGCAAAAGAGGTCTCATTAATTCTACTACTAGCAGCAATAATTTCTGCACTAACATCTTGCATGCAATTTGTACCTCCAAGCACTCAAATGTTCTCTACATTCTAGAGGAAAATACTGACTATTTAAAAGCTGGTAAAGTGGAGATTTGCATATTGTCACAAGATAAAAAAGGTGTGGATATTTATTAAAGAGAAAATGAGAAAGGCTATTAGAAATGAAAGGATACAGAAGCAGGGCCAAAATTAGTGGAGACCCTGAGATATCCCTTTGACAAAGATAAGAAAGGAAAAAGGTAATAGATAGGAAAGAAACAAAGAAGCTGAGATGAGCAGGATTATGCAGTACAGAATTGTCTTTCAACACAGTGCAGAACAAAAGCATCTGACTTACCAAATGGAATATGTTTGTTCAAACACAGAAAATAGCTGGAAGCTCAAGCACTGCTTATTGGGTTTTGGTTGAATTTTATCATATTGGACCAAATCCCTAAGCCCCAAGTGATGTGGGTTCTGCTTGTGTGAGAGACTCTCATTAGCATAGCACTGCTAAAGATTTTGTGTGTGTTTAACAGCTTTCAAAGTAATTAATTTTATCTTGGAATGAAAGCAAAACACTTTGTGATTTTGAGTGAAATAGAGTCAGATTAGTTGATCCTCAAGTTTCAAGTTAGTCCTTCTAGTCAGAAGCAAAACTGTCAAAAATCTTGCAACAGAAATCTTCACAGAAATCAATAAATCACCGCAGAACAACTTGAACTTGAAAACTATGCTTTTTGACAGATTACATGTTGTCAAAAGTATTTTGGCTATTTAAAATTCAGCTAAACAGTTTCTGTGGAGTTGTTGGAGTTGGAGTTCTCCTTCCTTTACACTCTTCTTTGGAGGCCTCATTTCTGAACAAAAATATCTTCATTTTTGTTTTCTGCAAGCTTAGGAGGTTTGAGATAACAGGTTTCTGTTACTCGATCCAAAAGAAGAAACTACGTCAAAAGTTATGTGAAGCAAAAATACAGCAAATGATGAAGAAACATTTGGAAAACTATTTTTTGTTACTGAAATACTACCCTGAAAGATTTAAAGTGCCTACATCAAGTTCTAGCTCATTTCATTCAAATACATAGTAAGAAATGTAGATATCTTTGAACTTACTGTATAAGAATACTGGATCTTCACCCTGACTAAGGCTTTTATGCAAAGAAGACAAAAATGCATAGGTATGCACACACACACACACATACATATTTTTTAAACTCGTGTCTGTGCTTTCAATATTTTCAGTAATTGTTTTTTTCTTTAAACTAAACTGTTGAGGTAAAAATAATACAATGATATCATATGATACAGATATTACAGAAGCTTCCTTGAATATTACAGAAGTCCCTGTGCTTTAAGTGGCAGATAATGAGGCAAACATTTGTTGTCGGGGGTTTCCATGGACAGCACAATCTCTTTCAGTGTAGCCAAACACTAAGATTAGTTAGAATTTACATTATGGCACCTGTAATAGGTTTCCATACTGAATATACTTTTCATATGATTAAACTTTCTGGTTATTATGTCTGGTATTCAAACACTGAAAACCATGATAACACATGCAATAGATATT
Organism: Zonotrichia leucophrys gambelii; assembly: GCF_028769735.1. NCBI lineage: Eukaryota > Metazoa > Chordata > Aves > Passeriformes > Passerellidae > Zonotrichia > Zonotrichia leucophrys. The sequence goes on along the minus strand of NC_088173.1, from coordinate 16,126,407 downwards.
TTACCTAATTACCTAAGAATAACTATTTACAGCACATATAAACAAATAGATTAGGTGGACTAGAGCAAAATTAGCCCATGTAATGTGCACTCAAGCCTGTACATTTTTTTAAAATACCGAAATGCCAAAATGCCAAAAGTGCATTTAGAAATGTAGAAGGCACAGAATATGCTGCTCCTTTATGCAGGCTCTCATAATTTAAAATTGAATTTACATGTGAATGCTTCTTAGCAGTAAAAATCCATAATTTAGAATTATATATGTAAATACAGAAAAAAAATGCTGTAGCATCCTTTGCTTTGGCCTTCTCCATTGGGTTTAGAGCCACGTTCTGGATTAATTTTTAAAGATCAGGAAGGAATCCTCAGGACTGGCTACATAAAAAGTTACTGAGGATTAGAATGCTACAAAATGTGTTTGCACAAACTCCACAAAAATTTTAATTAATGTTGCAAACTTTTAAGATAAAATTTTGTTTGATGTTGTGCAATAATCTCCCTGAGATAATATAAAAAATGCTACGGACATTAACCAAATACAACGTACATGTTATGGCTTTGAAAAGACAAAAGAAATAATATTTTTCTTCTTGTTTATAAACAAGTACATTGTTCTTCATTCCTATTAATACTTATCACATAAAATTGCCTACAAAAATCAGTCAGGTTGCATCAGTATAAAGGCAAACAGCTTATAATGAGGCATGAAAAGCTCTTTCATCACTTTCTAAAACATTAAAAAAAGAAACACTCCCCTTAAGATCTTCTGTATTCTTTTAAATCCTTTAATACTCAAAAGTTGTGCTTCTAGAATAAAGAACAAAAAACCCTTTTGTGTGATTGCTTACAAAAATAGTATAGATATTAATTTTAATATAAAACATTAATATTTAAATAAATAAAAAAAATTTTATAAATCAAAATGTGCATTCTTTTTAAAGTTTTAGGATATATATAATTTACTAAAAACTGTTTTCCTTTTGTTTTTAAATTTGGTTTATACCTCATACTTTTTTGGGGGGGGAAAAATTACAAAAAATATCCTAGAGTATATAAGAGAATCTTTTCTGGATTCCTCTAGTAAAATAATGTAAAGTCACAGACTTGGACTGATAAAACCAAGGATTTCCTTCAACTGAATACAGTAGTATGTTGAAGAACTTGGTGTTCCACAGAATCACAGAACGGGTAAATTTGGATGGGACCACATTGAATCATCTGGTCCAGCTTCCCTGCTCAAGCAGTGTCATCCCGGAGCACAAGGCACAGGATTGTGTCCAGATCGTTCTTGAATATGGGAGAGACTCCTCAACCTCTCTGGGAAACCGATTGCACAGTCCTGTTGAATGCAGGGAGCCCCCAACCAGGGAATGACTGGCATCTGTCTCATGATTCAGAATGCTGAACAATTGCTTTATTAAACTATACTATATTACACTAATAATATATTATATTAAAGAAATACTATACTACAAAGAGATACTAAAGAAAACCCGTGACTGTCTCCAGACTGTCAGGACACCGCTTTGACCCAATTGGCCAAGGATACAAAACAATCCTCAGCAGAATCCAATTGACAAATCTCTTCAGGTAAACAATCTTCCCCAGCATATTCCACATGTGCAAAAACAACTGGAGCAGCAAGTAGAGATAAGAATTTTTTTCTCTTTTTCTCTCTGTGCTTCTCCAGGAAAAATCCAGGAGAGAGAATTATGTTTCTCTCTGTTCAGAGAATGTGAATGCCACACAATCCAATGCTCTTCTTAATGCACCCCAGGACACCATTGGCCTCTTGGCCACAAGGTCACACTGCTGCTCATGGACAGCTTGGTGTCCACCAGAACTCCCACTCCACTCTCCTTCTCCACAGAGCTGCTTTCCAGTGGATCAGCCCCAGCCTGTGCTGGTACATGAGTTTATTCTTCCCCAGCTGCAGGACCCTGCAGTTGCCTTTGCTGAATTTCAGCTGGTTCCTCTCTGCCCATCTCTCCAACCTGCCAAAGTCCCTCTGAAGGGCTGCACAGACTCTGGGGTATTGGCCACTCCTCCCAGCTTTGTGTTGTCAGTCAGCTTGCTGAGGAGGCATCTGCCCCTTTATCAAATCATTGATGAAAAAGTTAAAAGATAGTGAGCCCAGTGCTGACAAAATATTGTATGTCAGAAACCTTTTTACCTAAATTTCTGCAAGATTCTTCCCCCTCAACACTGACTTTCTTTTCTGACAGCTCTCAAAACCTTTATCTTTAGAAGATGCCTTCTAAATGCTGAAGTACTATTTGAAAGAATGCAAAGTATCTTAATTTTTTTTAATTTTAAATTTATTGTATAAAACCAACATAAATAATAAATACGGTTTAATAATATAAAATTTATATAGCCAGAACACAGAACTTATAATTATATCTTGACCAGTTTCAGGAAAACTCTTTTTGCTATATTTGTGGATTTGGGTAGTGTAAGATATTCCTAATGTCTTTGGGGCATTGTTTTATATCAGGACATATGCATTTCCAAGGGCATCCAGTTTTAAAGAATTTCTCTTACTTGTCTTTCAAGGCCCATGTAGAAGTCTGTTCAATGAACACATTAGTTTGTCCAACAGAAAAACTTGCTTTGGTACATAAATTTATCTTTTTTGCAGCCATCTTTGCCTTAGGAAGCCCCAAGGCCATGCAATTCAAATAATATCTGAGAGCATCGCTTTGGTTCCTTAAGTTTCAGCTGACAAGGTGCCCTTGGTGCAAAAAAGCTTAGAGCATCAGACTAACACAGTTTTAGAAAACTGCCTTTGAGAAAACAGAAAGAAGGGATATCTTTGGGAAAACTGGGAGGCCATTGGACTTGAACTCCCATATTAAGTCAGGTTAAACCCCTCAGTTACAGCCAATGAAATGTGCACTTTAGGGTGTTAATCCACGCCAAATAAAAATACAACTAAATGAACAAACAAATAAACAAGCAAACTTCCCCAAAGTTGCCTTAGGGCATCAGCTTTGTTCAGGTAGCTCTTTGCTAGGATATCCCAATGGCATAAATGAATAATAAAAAGCAGTAGACAGACCATATCCCAGGTGGACCACACACACATGAAGTGAAAGATAAAGGAGCTCTGTTTTCACGCAATGTTTTGGGGGTTTTTTGTAAGGGAGGATGAGAATTGAAAAAGAAAAAATAAATGGATGCTAATAAATGCAACTTGAAACAGAAACGAAGAAGGCAGAAGGCACAGCAGAGGATGAGGATAATAAAATAGAGGAAGAAGTGGTTAAAATAAAGAAGGAAGGAAGGCAGATGATTCAACCGGGAATGACATGAGGTCGTCTGTATGTTATGGTATTATACACCACAGCAGAACTGTATTATTGCCAAATCCCATATTATATGTATAATAACACATTTACAGAAAAAATTCTGATGTAAGCTGACTAAATTTTTCAAAACAGAAAGTAAAAGTTACATCTTCAAAATATCATGCTTTTACTGAGATATAAGAAAAGTATGCAATTATAGATCAGCCAGAACACAAGAATTATGAATAGAATAAAATACATGGCAAAAGTAGCTTGCATTCAGGCAGGTCATATGTAAAAGCTGAATATACAAAATAGCACCAGAAAGGATTCCCATATTTTATGTTTGTTGATTCTTGTAGGAATCATGGCAAATGTCTTTACTGAGAATTATGATAGACAGATGAAGGTAGAGAAGGAAAAAAGAAGAGGAAAGATTACTATGACAAAAAAAGACATTAAATCCCTCTTTCTAGTCCCATCTTTAGAATAATGATCATAAACATTTCTTCCTCCTTCTTGTATTAAACCAAATGTTGATTATGCAATAATTCAGTTCAGTTTAAGCAATTACTTCTCCAATAATTGGTTGCTAACGTCCCAACAAAAATATAAATATTTTGCTGTTGTTGTAATCCACTTCTGTATTACTACCCCATGTGATTTTTTTTTTTCTGAAGATATGAATGCAGAAGACACTGAGTTTTCCTGTCTAATATTTCGTCTCTGTCCTTATACAGAATGTAAAGTAGAGGGTTTCCTCTCAGGAACATCCAAAAGTAGTTAGCAATAACTCTGGAATTTGCTTTGTGAATCACACTGTGTATTATTTAAGCCAGATAGCAGAGAGTTCTTGTACACAGGCAGTAAGTATGTTTATCCTACAGATATTTACCACCTCCAGCAATGCCATGAGAGCTTGAGTGGGAAGGGCAAAGGACAGTTCTTCCCACCTTGCAGGATCAAGCAAACTGATAATACTAAAGAGTGAGATAAGCACTTGTGACGTGTAAAATGTGGGATATACTAGCAGTCTTACTGATTTTAATAATCTTCATTGAGTAAGGAAATGCTTCAGAGAAAAAATGTTGTTCCAAATTAATATATTTAAAATTTTAAGGAGAAAGCTGGTATTATCCCAAGTATCCCATTCTCGTGGCTTGCAGAATTTTTATTTAGCTATAAGCTAGTTGCTTTAAATTAGAATTTAGCCACTGTTAAGAAGAGATCAGAGCAGACATGAAGAAAGATGACATATGCATTTTTAATTGACTTTTCTGAACATGAGGAAATAAGGTCTTTTGAAGTGAAAACCTCAGAAAAATAGACTTCTCTTATACAGACTCCATATAAGATATTGATTCCTTATTTGGTAGTAACTGAGGCAAATTAAATGTTATCTGCTAGGTGCTGGAAACCTCAGACATACAGCTTTCTGAAAGAATCTTGAAGTGTTTAGAGAAGAAATATTATGGTGTAGTTCTTCTCAAAAGCATCCATGTGATACATGCTACATAATACTATTGCAGGAAGTAAAGAAAAGTAATATGTAAATAAAGAAAGTAAATTTTAAAAAAGCATTCTGAATTAATTATATGTGTTTCACAGTAAATCTGCCATCCTTGTCATATTCCTAAACGTTTGCATTTACAATAATCTACTAAGAGAATGAAGATCAAATCTATATAAAGACCATTACAGTATGTGTAGATTATAAAGAATATTTATGTTTGTATCATATCTGTTTGTATGCACATTTGTATATACAACACATGTAGAATATACATAAAGTGTAAATCATAATGAATTATAGCATGTTTTAAAGGTATTCAGAGAATTAATAATATAATTTTAAAAATTTACATCAGTTTCAATGCTTTGAGTGTACATTAAATCCTGTGTATCAGCATAAATGGAGAAATTAGAAAGGAAGATTATTAGAATAAGTATTTCTTGTATGTGCTTTTCATACATATTATAATAAATGAAGGAGCATTCAGTTGAACTTTTACGTTTATTTCAGTCATGAACTTTTAATCATACAAACACTTGCAGGGGCCTCTATTGTTTGCTAGAGGAAAAATAGAGCCTGCTTCAATGTATCTACAGGGTAAACCAGAAAATTCTAGGTGAATTATTTAACTATCCTTTAACACTTCTAAATCTGAAATGTCTTCAAAGATCACAAAGAATGCAAAAAATGCTAATACCATCATGCTAAAATTGTATATATAGAGAAAATCTACAGAAAAAGTCTATACTCTTTGTAGTTATTCATTATTCTATTTTTTAAAAAACTGCTGGTGTTTAAACTCTTTAACACAATATTTCTGCCAGACAGATAATCAATCCATCTCCTTTTATGATCCTGTTACTTATTTCTCTAATTCTTCGTTAGCATGTCATCTAGAAACATGAAGTACTATTTATGTTTTAGTGTTAGCAAAACCATTCAAATTATGCTGAAAGAAAAATGGGGAAAAAAATTATGACATTCAACTCATTAGGTGAAGCCTCTATATTCAGAACAGTGAAAGGAATTTAAATCCTGGAACCATCTGCATAAAAGTGGCATCTGAGTGAGACTGAGAAAGGAAGTATTGAAAGGCTGTTAGATAAATGAAGGATTAAGACAAGGATTAAACCCTGGAAGACAGATAGCATGAAAATTCTAGTACATGGTGCAGGTCATAGCATCATAGAATATCTCAAGTTGGAAGAGAGCCTTAAGAGATCAACTTCCTGCTCCTCACAGGAGTACCTCAAACTAGACTACATGACTAAGAACACCATGCAGATGCTCCTTGAACTCTTTCAGGCTTGTGGTGCCACCACTTCCCTGGCTAGCCCGTGCCAGTGACCCACCACCCTCTCAGTGAAGAATGCTTTCCTAATGTCCAGCCTGAACTTTCCCTGGTGCAGCTTCATTCCGTTTTCTTATATCCTATTGTTGGTCACCAGAGAGTAGATACCAGCATGACCCTCTCCACTGTCACCTTTCACAGCTGTAGACTGTGATGAGGCTACTCCTCAGCTTTCTTAGGGCACCCTACAAAGCTGTCACTTAATGGAAAGAATTGGTGACAATAGCTGGCTCAGAATCACAACATGGACTAATTGGACAGACAAAGACTGATAACAGGACAGTAAAGGTCACAACACTAAGGATGTAATATTATGTCTTGTTTCAAATGTTTTGTACAAAAAGAAAAGTGAAAGGCTGTGTTTGGTTCAGTCAGCCAGATAAGCAGTAACAGCAGCAACAGCAGTAGCAACTATGCTAAATCTGGGGCAAAACATGGTGTGTTAGAAGTACATGATGTGGCAGTTTGTGTGACAGTCTGTATAGGATGGCACAGCCACTCTCCCAACTCCTGGGGCAAGCTCACCTGGTGGTTTTCATCTGTTCAGCTGGAACAGACCCAGGGATGGTTTCCACACAGTGGAAAGCCATAGCTAGAAGGAGCATGGAGACCCAGATGGACTTCCATTAGAAACATGCAGCTGCCCTGGTCTCAGGCTGTAGGGACTATTTCAGCCTGACTTTAGTACCATTAGTACCAGGCAGCAGAGGTCACACCTGTGTGCAGTGTGAACAGACGGGTGATCAGCTCAGCCCAGTGGCAGAGCTTGAAGTGTAGAGCCTGAGGAGTACCAGGGTGTGAGAGACTGGGGGAATTGCACTCTTCCATCCCTGGGAAATGCAGCAGATGGAAGCTTTGCAAGAGTCAGAGGAATTTGGACGCTCCTGCCATTAGACAGAAGGAGACAACCTAGAAGAAAGGGGGAAATGAAAACAGGTTCCTGCTTGGAGCAGCAGGAGAAGTTCCTTCTGGCCTCTAGTACCTTTGCTGATGCCCTTACAGAATAAAGGGTATGAGGCTCTGGAACCTGATGGTGAAGATGAAGCTCCACCCTAGGGGTATCCCAGAGGAAGTCAGTCAACTTCAGAAAATGATATTTCATGTATTTAATAACATATTAAGGACTAACACACAGTTTTATAATAATTTTTTTCTTCTGTTTATCTTGGTTTGAACTCAGATGTTCTACTTTCTCAAGCACTACTTCTGTCTCCACTAATTATGCATTGCAAAAGCAGGACTACTTTAGGAATACCTTAGGCCTTGAATATAGGTGGTGTCTATTAGGTGGTTTTATGATTCCTGAAACCATAAAGTAATAGCAGGGAAGCAACCTTAGCAGTCAGTAAGATGTCCCCAAACAGTCATTATAGACACCACTGCTTTATTTGATGGAGATAGCTCTTTATTTGTGGCTGAAGTATCTGGCTCAATATTAATTGAGAGTTTATTGTGAATGTATTCAAATGGTATGAACCATATTTCTCCATAGAAGAAGATGATTTTCTTAGAAGAGCACAGAAGTTTTTGCTTTGTGAGACATAAAATGGCATAAAAACCAAAACAAAAAAAATCATTGGAAATCTATTAGAGATATTGTATTTTGTAATATAATGTGGTTTCCATCTTGGTGAACATTTTTGAGGGGATGGGTTAAAATACTTATGACAATAAAATGCTTGGAACAGCATAAACACAAAGGCAAGTTTGCATATTTTTGCCATATTTCAGTGATATTGAATTTGAGTACTAAAGATGCATACAATATGATTATTTCTAGGCAAAAACATGTAAATGTAATCCTGCCAACGTTTATGCATGTGCTTACTCAGGTCAGTGAGACAGTTTATGAACTGCAGCCAATAGGTCTATTTTTATAAGCAGTTACTACCTGCCATTGTGCTCACTACTCAAAGGGTAATGGATTATTCATGGCAGCAAACACATAATCCACTAACAAATGATGGCAGGATGGGTCTTAAGACCATTTGCAGGATTCATGTTGTCCATTACTAAATTGTCTCTCCAAGTGAAATGAAGTTTCAATAAGAAATGAGTTGCATAGGTATAGAGTAATCAATGGGTTTTGAAGCTTATCATTTTACGTAGCATTAACCTCTATGGAAGCCTGGACTTCATTTACAAGGTATTTTTCAAACTAAAAATATGTTTTTTTCAAACACTATCAGAAAAATAAGGTTGAGAAAAAGTTGAAAATGTTAACATCATTGAAAATAAATTCACTTTGTGTCCTTTCAATTTTTTACATATACTATGGTGAACAAAGCAACTCATCATCAGAGCATCAAAAACTGATGTGAACTAATGGGAAATGGGTGTAATTTGCAGGAATATATATATATATGTAAAGTATATATATTTTTACTGATTGGCATCATGCCATAAACATCTGGCTAACAAGAAAATCAAACAGTGCTCATATTTATGATGTTTAGATATTAGTAATGTTGTAGTTATAGCTATGATGGTCAGAATGTTCTTGAATGAGAGAAGGTTTGTACAGAAAGATTAGACCAGATTTTGCTAGACCAGCTGAGAAAGACTGAGAAAAATGAAAGAATTGGTGGGCTTTTTTGAATGATTGTCCTCAGACCCCTAAGCCAAAACCTCTGCTTATTTTCTATTTTGCTGGAGTAGCTATTAGCTGTTAATTTGTCTTTCAATCCACACTTCATTCCTTTCTTTCTCTCTATGTGTGAAAAGTGGTAAATCTTACTGAAGCTCATTTATTTGTGCCTGGAAATGTAAATCCAGCTGCATGTTCCATCACCATACAGCAAGGTGTCAACTGGATCCAAGAAGAACTTTGAAATGCTGACAAACCACTTTTAATCAGTTTTTAATCAAAAATATATAGAAAATAGTACCTATTTATGATTTAAAAATAAAAGAAAATAATTATTCAGTAAGTTTGGAGTTTATTTCCAAGAAGAGGTGAAGAAAAAATAAAAATATTCTAATAGATTATATTTAAAAATTACTTTTACTATCCATGAAAAACCACTTGCTGTCAATTAGATTGTTAGCAGAAAGAAAATATGTGCCTCTCAGAAAAGTGTGTGCAGTGATGCAAGTTCCTTTCTACCACCAAAATTAATATCCACCTGAGACCCATCATTCAAAAGTGGAAGCCTGTAGAATGTATGCAACTGCAGGTTTATCCCCTGCAATTCATTAAAGTGTCTTCTAGGAGTAGAGAGTTTCTGTTTTTATTCAGAATACAAAGAGTATATACAAAGCCCTAAAGAGCAGTCAAGAGACTTGTGGCTCTAGGTCCCAAATTCAGAAGCAGTTTAATCCTTTTTCATAAAGTGAAGCACATTCCTACATTTTGCCTTGTCCTACTCTGTGTTTATCAGAAATGTCTGAAATACTGATATTGAAGAAGATAAACACCGCTGTAAAGTTATGTCATAAATCAATCAGAAAAACTGAGAGTACTAAAGCACAGAAAACCATCAAAGGAGTGAAGCTGTTGAAGGTGCATTGAGCTGTGGGTGAGGAAACAAACTGAACTCCCAGACACAAGAATCCTGTCTTACCAAGAAGTTTCCAGGTGTACTGCTACAATAAGAGAGGCAGCCTAAAGGCACAGGGGCTGCTGGTGATGCCTAATCAAAGAGAGGAGCAGGTGCTGTGCTAGAATCCCCCTCAGGCTCTGGAGAACCACGCTAGAAATCTTTGCAGCCACAGTGCACCACAGGGAGGAATTCATTGCTAACGTGTGTTTTGGGTAAGAAAGTGAGGCTAATTGTATTTGTTATGTCAAGACACAGTGTTGGCAAAATGAAAGCCGGATGAGGATATATTTTAGGATGTGAGTTTATTCATACCTTCATACCCAAATTATCCCTTTTTAATGCAGCTCCAGACTTAGTTCCACATATTCAGTCTTAAATGTTGCTCATAAAGATCTTGTGAAAAGTCAATAGAAGCATATAATAGAATTTCTAACGATGAAGCATAATTTCCTAACATTTTCTATGATGCTTCAACAAGATAAATTGCATACATGTAAATACACATCTGGGGTTCATAAAAGCTTTAGGAATGCATTCCACAAAGTGTTGCTTTCAAAAGTATCATTATGTTTCCTCTCACTTTAAATTCAAATAATTTCTGATGAAAGGTGTTTGTAATTAACAGAAATGGATTGGGAACTAAATGAAAGTGAACTTTATGTGAGTCAAGGGAGCAAGAGTAGAAGCCAAAAGCTAGCAGAAGTAGCAGATGTATATCACAGCACCCACAAAACCTGCTTTAGTTTTCTAAAAATACACAGCAGGGCACTGATGTTTATAAAATATGTTTGAAAGTACAATACCATTACAGAAATGTAGAAAGGTACATGCTGAAATCGGTGGTTAAGACCATATCAGGGCATACTCAGCAGCAACATCATCAACATTGCATTTCAGATCTTGTGCAAATCAGCATGAACATTACACAAATTCATATTAAGGTATGTTCAGAGTAATATCTTGGACTCTTACTGTTGCAGCTGGCCCTTTTCTTTTATGCCTCCTTCCTTTCTTCATAATATTTTGCAATATAATGTGTGAAATTTATAGTTCTCATAAAACAGAAATTGGTCCTCCTAACTTATGTGTAAAGCCAGATTATCCTATGGTGAAATCCAGATCACAACAGATGTTCACATAAGCAAACACACAAAATGTGCATGAAATCCATATGAAAAAACTGCCTTTACACAAGCTCTAGCTATCTTGAAAATGTGCATATTTAATCTATTTCTTAATAAGAACTTCACTGAACAGTTTGCTATCGACTTTTTTGGTAGTGAGGCTTCAAAATAAATGCTGTCCTTCTTCCTACTTCAGCTTCCTGGAAAATCATATATGCTTGAAAAAATTGACTAAACAGAGATTTCTTTTTCTTTCAGGGTTTCTGATGTTAACATCTTAGTGTACTAGCATTTCTGTGACCACAAGAGGATTTTCAGTAACTTTATCCATATGTGATTTAAAACTTGGGTTTCTCTGTGCTATTAGTCACTTTCAGTTTCTGCAGAGCTGTTGAAAAAACTGTGGATCTTGCATTGCAAGATTCTTATCTCTAGAAAGGACTAAGTTTGTTGCTACATACAATTTGTCATAGACAAAAAGCTAGCACCTTGTTGTCACTGAAAGAAAACACATGAACCCAAACCCTTTCTGAATATTAGAATTTTTGCATTAGAAATTTGGCTAGGAAGAAGCCTCATATAAACAGTATCTCACCTAAAGAAATTATATTCTGCAATTAGGCTGGCTGCTGCATAATGAGAGCACACTTTAGGAGAAGACTATATGTCCCGTTCTGTGCCTTTATGTTGCATGCAGTTGTGGGTCTTAATAGAGCTGCACCACCTGTATCAAAACTGCTGGTTTATGCAGACCCCAGGAACCATCACCCAGGGCAGTCAGGCTGTGGTCTCAGCTCCTGGTAGAGACTTCTTCTCAGAAACACTACAGAAATATGAAATACATGTGAGGAACTGGGTTAAAGCTCACTTGAGACTACATTGCTTCAAAGAGTATTTTTGGAGACATAAACCTGGATTCTGCAATCCTTGTATTGCTTGCATAGTCCAAAGGAGGAAAATTATTTTTGGATACCTGATGCTTTGGGCTGTATACAGACAAGAAAATTTCCAGACCAATATTTCTTTCACCTGAAGTAAGGCCCGTCAGTAGCACTGCAGAGTCTTACATCAAATATCTCAGGGTGCAGCAGTTTTAAAAAAGATTTAAAGTGTTTATTTCATGGTTATGACTGGCTGCTACTGCTGGATTTTAGAGACATTATTCTTTAGAAGACCACAGCCTCTTCCTGACTTTTTTGAGGACAACTTTAAAAAAGGCTGGATATGGCACTTGGTGCCATAGTGTAGTTGAAGTGTTAGGACATGGGTTGGACTTGATGATGTTGAAGGTTTCTTCCAGCCTCGTCATTCAGTGAATTTTGTGAACTTCCTGACAGGCTGAAGTGCTGTCAGACATAGATAAAAGTTTAGGAACCACACTAAAAGCATGATCCTAATTCTTATGTATCCTCTCTCAAGATGAACAAAATGTTTTTCTTTTGCTTTTCTTTCTTTTCTGTCTCTTTTAGGCAATTTGAACATCAGATGACAGGATAATATTTCTATACCTAAAATGACTTTAGCGAAATTTGTCCTGGGAAGCCCTCATTAAGGTTGTGGGCTCTTGTCAGAAAAAGACATTTGAGTATAATTCAATAGCAAAGAACTCTCAGAAAGCCTTCAGCATTTACATATGCAAAAAATGGAGAAATTAATCAGAATAGAATAGAATAGAATAGAATACAATACAATACAATACAATACAATACAATGAGAAAACTGCTGGACTTGTCAAATTCTTGCCTAGTAATCTACAGGTATGAGACACAGAAGAAAACAAAAAAGAAAAGCAGCATTAAATGGTACAGGAGAGGAGAAGTCAACATACATAACAGGGTTGAACTGGACCTGCAAAAAAACCAAAAGTGTTGTTTCCAACTGTTAGTGCCATACAAATATTTTATTCTGTTCAGAAGAAAACCTGCATTTTTTATTACTTATATGGGTGGTCACTCAACTTAACAGACATATACCAAAATTTTTTTTCACTGGCAGAAAAGGAAATAGAAATTAAAAAAAAATAGTCTACCAAGAGGATAATTGATTCCAAAAGAAAAAAACCCACCTTGTCTTTAGTGCTGTCTGTTGACTGATAAATCATAGATCAAAACCCCTCCTATAAAATATTGAAGCAAGCCTTATACTCCTCAAGCATAGATTAGCACTTTCATGATTTGCACATACTAAAGACCACTTGAATCCAAAATAAATTCAAAATGCTGAGCTGGTGTCTGATTTTGTTTCAATTTTATGGTCATCTGCTTATAACAACTCCAATCATAATATTTCTGAAAAGAAGATGAACATTCATAAAGAGTGCTTTTAAATATGCAAACCATAGGAATTTTCACTTTAACAGATGCTTAGTTTTATTCCATATAAGCCAGATATATGGTCAGTGGCTCATATGTCTAACCTTTTCAGCATACAAATCACCTTTAATCTTTAATAGATTTTTTTTTCTACTTTGTTTTCTGGAATAATTGACTATTGTTTTCAGGCAGCAAGATTACCTTTTTATTCTGCAGATATTCCTTCTGTTAAAAGATTTCTCCTCTCAGTTCGCAAATGGCATGCCTTGTTTTTTGCAGTAAAACGTGCACACTTATGCAGGCCAAACATATGAAATAGACAGTACATTGCTATCAGGATTGGCTTGCCAATGATAAGAACTTGAACTAAGGTTGTGACAAATTTCCCTGGATGCCTTAATTGTGTACTTGAATAGAAAGCCAAGAACTTTTTTTAATAGGTGACATCTGCAAAATTCTTAGTTGTCCTCTACTCTTTCACTGAGTTCTCTTTGGCCTCAGAAGATACACATACTTTTTAATTCTTTGTTCACTTGATTAAAAGGCAGAACCCAACAACACAATTAAAATACAGTCTTCAAACAAAACCATATGTTCATTTTTTCCTCATTACTTTAAAGAAGGTGCAGGCCATTAAATACCAAACTCTTGCACTTACACATATTTTTACACTTTTATGAGACCGACTGTTTTTATATATATCTGAAACTGTGTATGAGAATCCTGTGAAAGAAAAAGCATTTCATACTTGTTCACTTTATAAAAGTTAGACCACCACATTCAAACTGCTTGGAGCAATGGTCTTGAAGGACTGATTTTTCATTATTTAAATTGATGAATTTTGTTCTACATAGGAAGATTTTCCCATAAAAAAAAAATCTGATTGTATTTAATACAGAAGAATGAGGCAATAACATGCTTTAATTTAATTTTGAGTCCCAAAGAAAAAAAATATTAAATTCTGCAATGATATAATGACAAAATTAGCATTTTCAACTATCACAGTACAATTCTCACACTAGATTTTTCAAGTTTAGTCTTAAATCAGAAAGTCCTGTGCTCACAATATTTTATTTGAGTATAGTGTCTATATAATAATTATTTATTTATTCTCAGGTAAGGCACAAAAAATTTTATCCATAAGAAACTCAAAATGAGATTTTTGTCATGGGGTAAATTTTGGGCATGTTTTCCGCTTCAATAGATTGTTCCCGTGCCATCAGAAATTCTGTGCTATAAAGTTATGATAATACCAGAGGGAAGGCATTCTGTATCTTGGCAGGCAGATTTCTGTAAGAATTTTCTAAGAATGAGCTACATGAAGCAGGACTTGATAGAAAGAGCTATCGTGGGCTTCCAAGACATTAAAGAATATGCATTGGCAAAGAGAACAGTGTTATCCTGGAATTACCCATCAAGCACTGGGGCATTCATAGCTTCATCTGAGTCTGTGTGGAATTTGCAAGGTAAGTCTGACAATTTAAAGAATTACTGGCTTTCCCACAGGGACATCTCTTCCTCTGAAACACCATTTTTCCTCCTGCTGTCCTCTTTGAAGAGCTGTATTCACCACCAGTACTTGAACTGTGGCCATTCTTAATACAGTCATGTGTCAATTAGTCCATTTTTTACCACTGTTTTCTCTTTTTTTTGTCAGATACAAGAAATTCTGTCCTTAAGTCTATGGCAGAGGCTGGTGGATGTTTGCAGCTATTGCTTGTAAGTATCTGTTCAAAAGATGCTGGCTGTTTGTTCACTAGCTCCTGTGTTTTGGAATCAGGAATTCCTCTGAGTAAGACAATGTCACAAAAGATTTTCTTCCCTAAAGGTATTTCTGCATAACCAATTTAATTTCCTCGCCTTCTTAAAGGTATTTTTAAAATTTTGTCTACTCCCATCTGGCAACTCTCTGCTGTATTCAGCAGGTAAGGGGAAAGACCTCATCATGGCTCCAGAGCTTATGACTACCAGGGCTGTAGTAATGTTTTCCCCCTTATATTGCTGAAAATATTTCTTATTGCTAATGGCAACATGAGCACTAAAGCCAGGCTTCATATCTTAGATAAGCATTGCTATTCCTCATGCAGAGGCGGATTCCAAACTATTTCTCTTTCCAGCACAATTTGTAGGCACTAACACATTGACAAATGAGGATGGTCAGACATGAAAGAAACATGTCAATTTAAAGAGTTTTTTACTTTTTACTGCCCCTACATCACTCAGTGGTATCTGACGCATCCTAGAACAGCTGTGGCAGTACGTGTGAGTGTGCCACTATATCAGCTCAGGTATTTCATGGGGAAGTATTAATATGAATTCTTAGAGCTGTCATGATTTTAATTTCTTAGACATGACATCATTTGGAAGGGCTTGTGATAAGGAAATTAGGTAAATATATGAAGCCTGAAGAGCCCTAAAGGCACTTAAGACAGTTCCTGGTCCTGGCACTATTCCTTTACCTAAGGCAATTCTTCCTACAATGGTAGTAGGATGCTTTACAGTCTTTAGCTCCACAATAAAATTTTCTGATGCCAGCAACTGCAGCATGATTAGAGTTTGAGGATTGAAGACATCAAGTGCAAAGTTATTTGAGGCAAAATAAACTGATGGATTAAGATACCCCACATAATATTGGAATGCAATTAATGCAAAAAACCACAAAGCTCATTCAGCTGCCATCCCACTGTAAGGATTTAATGTCCAAAGGTGTTTGGATGTTTTATATCCTACCGTTCAACTTTAGGAGAAGTCTTGGAAAGACTGAAGCTTCACCTAATTGAACAGCTGAATATTGAGCATGTCCAAATCTCACTAGAATTCACAATTTGGATGTCTCTGTACAAGAGAAAGAGCCTGTTCCACCTGGTATCATCAGAGCATGTGTGCCCTGAGAGAACTTTCAGATAAACAGATCCATTCTTCTTCCTCTTTAAACATAACTGCCGAAGGAAAGTACAGTGGGGGTTGTGATGTCCCACTCTTTCTATAAAGGCAAGGGTAAAACAGCCTGACAGGATGTGAAGAGCCAGGATCAGCTCTCCTCAACACCTGCCCTCCCCACTGGAAAGAAATGGGACCATACCACCCACCTTACAAATGAAGGCTATTCTAGGGCATGTGAGGCAGGGAACATCTCAATATCTTCATACTGAGGTGTTTCTGCTTTACATGAAATATTTGAAAACATCTATGGAATTAGAAGTTGTCATAAGAATCAGAGAGTCTTATCACCCAGGAAGAGCATCCTTGTTCTAGTTCCAGCTCCAAAGATTGTGTATTTCAGTTGCAGGGGATGTATGAGGCTCTTAATGACAAAATGGAACTCTGCTTTCACATCACTGTTAGTTTTGCTAAATAACATTAGAGAAGTGCACTGAAGCCTGGTTCCCTTATCATATAGTACAATAAAAAAAGGTGGAGACGAGATTGCTCTGTCAGCTTTCCTGGCAAAAACACCTGTGTTTTGAAGAAACAAAAAAGACACTGGAGAGAGGTTAGACCTATTTTCAATATTCTCCTACCAGCTTTTCTAGGCTAGTGCTTAAGCACAGTGCTGTTGCTGCTGTGGTTCCTGTCTAACACACCCCTGAGTCCCATCATCTCAGAGGGAGTTTCATTATCCACAGTGGCAACCAAAGAAGAAAACATTCAACAAAAAGCAAGTTCACTATGAATATATTTTTTAAAATCCTTTATGCCAGTACTATTGAAAAATATGTTTACATGGTTTCATTACATTAATTTAAGAGAGGTTTCCACCCAGTTTTCATGTGTTTTGCATGAAAGTAGTCTGATGAGACAGATCTGAAAATTATGAATTTCTAGTGTCCGTGTAATATCCACAGTTTTTTATTATCCTATATATGGTCTTGTTGCATGCTATTCTGTCATATATCTTACAAGAACTGAAAAGCAGACTTGTTTTTCTAGCATTTTAAATTACATTTTCCGTGATATTAAACATTGTGTTATATCACAGAAAAAAATGTTTTTACAAAGCAATCTATCATAAATTTCTTATTTGGGCTAAATAACATTAGTTCACAAGAAAAGGCACCAGAGCAAAAGAAACTCTAAAACTCTGTGTTATTTTTATTTAAAAAAGAAGTTTAATGCATAGAAAAAAAAAAAGAAAAAAGAAAAAAGACAAAAATAAAAAAAAAGAAAAAAGAAAAAAAAAAAAAAAAAAAAAAAAAAAAAAGAAAAAAAAAAGAAAAAAGAAAAAAGAAAAACAAAAAAAGAAAAAAGAAAAGGAAATAAGAAAATAAACTACATAACATAATCATTTCAGAAAATGTTAGGGAATTAACATTGCGCCCAAAATATTTCAGCACCTGGAATCCAAGGTCTATTGAATTATTGCTGGAAAATAAATCAGTGATAAATTAAAGTCACTGTAATAACCCAGTGCAATAGAAAACTTTTTTCAAAAAAATTAGATGCTTGGGCTCATTCAGTGTCCTGAAGATGTATTAGTAAACAACTATATGACAAAAATTACTACCTTCCTGTCTTAAAACTTGATGAGCAGACATGAAACCAAGGTCTAACACCAGTTCACCTTGGCAGAGAAATTTGCTCAGTGTTCCTTAGAGATGTTTTTACAGTGCAGTGGGAAACCGGCTATACAGAATACAGTAATTTTGTCAATTCTTAAGTGAACATGAACTCCAACACTGCTTAAAGACTACTGAAACTAAAATGGCTGAATGAAAAATGTTATTAAATGTCTCTGATCTCTAAACTTTGACCTAATAGTAATTATATTTTCATTTTCTGAGACATAAACATCTTTGTTATATGCCTTTTTATATGATCCCCATACCGATGCTTTCATATCTGACTATTCAGCATTGTATTTGTACTTTTACCTGCTGATAACACAGCAGCTGCTGGATTGCAATGAAACTGCAAGATGCTCCAGTTCAGAGCCTCGCTAATGCTGACAATTGATTTAGCATTGTAAGCTACCTCAACAGCGCTGGGCTGGTTTTTGTTCAGAGATTTCAGTAGGGAGTTATTTTAAGGGATATATTTCCTTTGTTGGGGCAAAAAAGCACAGTTTGTCTTAATTATCCCTGACGTTTCAAACCTCATACCAGGCACTTCCTCCAGGGACAGAAACAAACCAGTCTCCTCCAGAAACCAAGTGTGAAATGAATAAATAGGGCTCTGGTTTCTTAATGGCATGGTGCGGTTACTATTTTTACTGTGGGGGAAGAGGCTGTCTAGATTGTTTCTTTTTATCTCTGAGGAAATTCAGGGCATTGATAGGTGAAATATTGTGGACAATTAAGAAGGGAAAAAAGCTGGTCTAAAAAAGCAATATTTGGTAGGTACTTGGTTGGCCGGTATATTCAATCTGAGAGCTAAGTTTTTCTCAAAGGAAAGAGCAGGAGCAGAGCAGCTATGTATCACAAACAGAGGCTGCTGTTTTCGTCTGCAGTCTGCTGAAGATGATAGTAATTAGAAGCTTCTCTGCATCTACTTTTTTGGTGTAGATTTTAAGGCAATTTTTTGTTTATATTTCATGTATAGTCTTAATGAAATATCTGGTTGGGGACCTACTATTGTTACATCTATCTGCAAATTCACAAAATCTTGCAAAGAATCTTGATGAGGCTAAGCAAAATGATTCCAATGAAGGAGATGATTATGGAAAAATACTTGTTTCTTTGTTTAATGCTGGTAGATCAATAGATAAATTGAAGAGCTCCTTTTCTGAGCTGAAGGTAACTATTAGGTATTGATTAGATAGGTCTTAGGGCACTTTCATCTGGTTAGGAAATCCTGTGTTTCATGACAAGTACTAAACTTCATTAAAAAGCTATTCTAGGAGGAAAGAAAAAAAGATGTTTCTATATTTTTTGGGTTTTTCATATGTTTGTGAAGGTGATGCTCTGTCAGAAGGAAGTCTGTATTGCTGCTGCTCACTGTGATGATTTAAATGAAAGCAGCTCTAAATTGAAACCTCGGTGCAAGGGCATTTGTAACCAGATTCTCAAGGCTGTCCATAACCAGATTCAAGGGCATTTCTCAAGGGCATTTCTAGTCAGATTCTGTGGGGGACTAGTTCCAGGGCATAGAGTACAGTCTGGTGTCTTTATTTTACTTAGAGTATCATGCTCATTCTTGCAGCATCCATATGAATGCAATGCTTGCCTGTGAATAATCAGAGAAATTCTGTGTTTTAATTTTTCATTAAATCTATTTTATAACAATTCATCACAACAAAACAAACTTCAGAAAGTGGTCAGCTGAAGATCCAAGATTTTTGGCTCTCACAAAATTGTCAGGGGCAAACCCGGAAAATGTGGACTGCATGAGTGAGCAGTGAGGTGAGCTGAAATTTGGTTGAATCCCAGAGGGTCATAATCAGTAGCACAGGTTTTAGTTGAAGGCCTAGTACTGATGATGATGTCCTCCAAGGTTCAGTACTGGGTCCAGTGTTTAGCTTATCCTTGAACTTAGATGAAGAGGCAGATGCCTGCTCAGCAAGTTGACTGGTGACACAAAGGTGGGAGGAGTGTCCAATACCTCAGAGGGCTGTGCAGCCCTTCAGAGGGACCTTGGCAGGTTGGAGAGATGGGCAGGGAACAACCAACTTAAGTTCAATGAGGACAAATGCAGAGTTCTTCACCTGGGGAAGAACTCCAGGCACCAGCAAAGGTTAGACCTGAGCTGGTGGAAAGCAGCTCTGCATGGAGCAGTGTGGGGGTCCTGGTTGACACCAAACTGTCCATGAGCCAGCAGAGCGTCCTTTGGGCCAAGAAGGCCAATGGCACCCTGGGGGGGCGCTAGGAAGAGCATTCCAGCAGGGTGGGACAGGGGATCCTGTCCCCCTACTCTGTTCTAGTGAGGCCACATCTGGAGTGCTGTGTCCAGGTTTGGGCTGCTCAGTACAAGAGAGACATGAAGAACCTAGAGAGGGTCCAGCAGACAGAAATGAAGGTGATTAGGGGACTAGAGTATCCTTCTTACTAAGAAAGGCCAAGTTGAGGTTGTTCAGCCTTGAGAAGAGACAACTGCTAGAGGACCTCATCAGTGTCTGTCAGTATCTGAAGGGAGGATGACAGGAGGATGGAGCCAGGCTCTGCTCAGTGGTGCTGGGCAAATGGGCAGAAAATGATGCACAGGAAGCCCCTCCTGAACATAAGGAAGAGCTCTGCTGTATAAGTGCCAAGCACTGGAGCAGATGTCTAGAAAGGTTTTGGAGTCTCCCTCTCTGTAGATATTCCAGAACCATCTGGGCACAACCCTGTGCAATGTAGTCTAGGGTGGCCCTGCTTGAGCAGGGAGGTTGGACCCTGTGGTCCCTTCCAACATTACCCTTTCCAACAAACCCTTTTCCAACAAACCCTTTGCCTCTGAGTCTGCAGGGTTTGTGGGTTGCTTTTATCAAAAGACAGTCTTTGAGTACAGAGAGCTGAAATAGGCAGCTGTGCCAAGACTTAATTCCATTTTATGACAAAGCATGTGGCACAATATGCCAAGCGATGTTGGTGAGGGCATAGTGCTGCTGTCTTTGTGGATCTGTATTTGTTGAAGAATCTGGATCATTCTCTACTGAGACAAAACCTTAAGCTAATGCTGACAAGGGAAAAACCAACTATGGAAGAGAGAGATTTCAAGGATTTCAATGTATCCACAACCATGATAATTAAATTCAGTTACTTCCTTCTATTTCCACAGTTTGCTACTGTTAGTGCTTAATGAGGGTATAAAATTTGCTGGTAAAGGTTTGCAGAGAAAGTAAGAAAGCATCATGCAGAAAATCCATACCTGGCTCCGAGCAGTTCTAAAACACTGAAATTCATACACACATCCTGAGAGGATTGTATGCAAACTTTGTACCCAAACTCATACGTGCATGTCTGAATTCTAGTTACAGCAGTATTCAAGCACTTCTAACCCCATATAATAGAAAAGAATACCAGATGCATTTGGTGTGAAATGAATAAAATGCAAAACAGCATTGAAAGGTCCTTGCCTGAAGACAGAAATCTAAGAATGAGTATTTGTTTGCTATGGGGATATACATGAACTGAAGTTCTCTAAATACCAGATATTTTCAAGGTCAGTAAAAACAATGTCATCTTTTTTTGTTAATATTACCAGTAGTATAAGACTGGCAAAAACACAGATGAGGTTTTAAGGACTGTAGCACCACTTTATTTAGTGTTTAAGATGCATTATTTTATAAGCCTTAATCTATAAATATACAGTTAGATATAGTTCTGTCATTATATCTTGCCACCATGATTATCTTTTCTGTCCTGTTGGAATAGAAATTTTGCGCTCACAATTTTTTTACATAATTATTGAAAATTTGGCTACAATAATAGTCAGTCGAATGTACCAGTTTTCATTTTGTTAATTTAATAATGATTTTTATTCCCATATGGTGCTAGGCATACAGTAGAAGCTACAATTAATTTAGGGGCAACGAGGTAAAATTTAGTCCAATAATCAATGTTTTAAAAATATGACTATGACACTATGACCTCTATGAAAATGCTGTCTACTAAAACTGGACAACCATGCTTTAAAGATAGGGTGGGTGTGCTCAATTGCACAAAAGTTGCATTACTCATCAGCCTATATTAATATCATAGTCTATAAAAATACTACAAAATTATAATGTTGTTATGTGCCAAGAAATTATTAAAGGATATTAAAAAATTCTATAAAATATAAAAAAAATAGTGATTATCTTCTCAATGGCTAAAATAGTGAGACAATTACCCTGCTTCCATTCATAGCAAGGTCAATAAAAATTTTTCTTTGTTATTTTGACCTTACCCATTACAGAAAAAGAAGTAGATTAAATGGGAATAGAAAATGAATTTCAAATGACAAAATATCACCGTGGTGAATTCTGGAATCTTAAGTGCTACAGAACAGAAAGTAAATATTAGCCTTAAGCTATATTAGCTAAAATTATTTTAGATAAAAAATATATTCACCTGTTTATTTAATAGCGAGGCCTAAGATACTCAGGGAGAAAATCACTGATGAGTTTTGTTTTCTTTCATCTCTTTTTTTTGTAAATGAGCTCTGGTGCCCAAAAAAAAAATAAAAAATCCAGCAATATTTCTTGTCATACATTATGACATTTTTAGTTTGAATATGTATTTTTTAATTTTTAATTTTAAAAAATATATATAAAATCTTGATAGGATTAAAAATCTTGCACAATCAGAACTCTTCAAATGGTTTTAAGGACATGGTCTAATTTTTTTTTCCAAAATCACTGAATCACAGAATAAGCTGAATTGGAAGGGACACACAAGGATCCTGGCCCTGCACAAGATCATCCCCAAGAATCCCACCATGTGCCTGAGTGCGTTTTCCAAAAACTCACAGAACTCCGTCAGACTCGGTGCTGTGACCGCTTCCCTGGGTAGCTGTTCTAGTGCCCAACCACCCTCTGGGTGAAGAACATTTCCCTATATCCAACATAAACCTCCCCTGACACAGCTGGAGGCCCTTCCCTCAGCTCCTGTCCCTGGTCACCACAGAGAAGGGATCAGTGCCTGCCCTTCCTCTGTCCCTCATGAGGAAGTTGTAACTGCAATGAGATCTCCCCTCAGCCTCCTCCTTGTGCTGAACAGATCAATAAAACACTGCCTAAGAATTGCACTATACACCGCCTGAATTATCCTGAATCTGCTAGATATGTTGAAGGTTTTCACACTAATTTTTTTTCCAGCAAAATATTTTGCTCATAAGAGGCAGCAAATACATATATTTAGAGTGGTCACTAAGCCTACAGCCTGTCTAGGGCTATCTCTGTTAACTCTGTTCTCGTACCTGTTTGATTTTAGGAAACACACCATAGTGTTCTTGTTGATTTCTTGCTTATCATTATTTACTAAGCTACAATACACAAAAAGTTACAACTGAAAGGCAGATTAATAATTCATACCTCTATTATAAAAATCTGTAAATTGTATTCCAAGCAATGAGCTGCATCTGTTACCTAAAAATAAGAAGACAGGCACAGCATGGTAACAATTTAGAATATAGAGCATTGCACGGCAGGAAAGTTCCCATTGAGATGACTTTGGCTTAGATGAAAGTCCTAGCTGTCTACCTTCTTTGATTGAACAGTCTCATTTTTTAAAGTAAACACTACTGTATATTCTGTGAATATTGCCTGTCTCAAAGAATGTCAATAATTCTGACAAAGCCAAACTGAAAAGAAGAGGTTAGGTTGAGGGTACAGCACATATTGTCTTACAAAAATTAAAGGAAATTTCTTCAGGAACCTGTCTGTTTCTGATATATAAGAAATATTTGCCTAGAAACTACTTTTTTGTAATGTATTCTGTGTTGGAAAAAGTAATAATTTGTATCAACTTCAGTTACCAAAATGTATTAGTTGACTTTAACATTCAGGCTTCTGGAGCTATTGCAAAACAATCTTAATTCTGTCTGTAATGTGGATGAAGAAGGACAATATATCACATTAAAAACTGATGAAATATAAAGGAATTTTTCCAAATTTCATTTAGATCTTTGCCACAGGAAAACAGTGGCAATCTCACAGCCAGTCTACCCTGCTCCATGCCTGCTGTCATGGCATTTTGTACACAGACCTATAGATGTCATCCTGGGAAAAAATCAATGACATTTTTTCTCTGTTGACATTGAGGTCAAGGTTCTCAATAATTTTACTGGGAAGTAAGATGAAACATGCTTTGATTTTTTCCTCAAACTGCATTTTCAGAAATTAAATTTAAACTTTAACTAAGTGCATTTCCCTTCTTATGTGAATGCAATGAATAGATAATAATATAATTTTTCTCAGCATTTCTGTTCTTCATTACAGAAGTGTCAAGCAAAACACTTAGATGCAGGAGTTCTTAACCATCCTGAAGAATCTGGCTGCTTACATCCAAAATCAAGTACCCAAATTAGTGAAATGGCATTTTATTTGTTTGGAATGTTGAGGTTTTTTTGGTTGTTTGGTTGATTGGTTTGTTTTTTTGTTTGTTTTGTCTTTGTTTGTTCATTTTTAAATTAGCATAACTTAATGGCAACTTTTTTGATGAATTTTTTTAAGAAATAAAACAATTCATACATGCTACTGTGATGATGTAACACAATATAGTATTTGATGACTTTTTAAAATAATGGCAGAAATTTTCCCACACACAGGTATCAGAAAACAAATAATTCAGTTAAAAGTTATGGTCCTGCTTGTACATGCTGCCTGTAACCCAAAATGTCTCTTCTGCACAGTGAAATTAGGTTCACAAGAAACACTGAGAAAATAATGTTCCAGTTTTTCATTTTCCTTCTACCCTGAGGTGCAGAGAGGCAAGTATTTTGGGGAAATCTCAGATGCAGAAGATTTATTTTGAACTCTGCCTGGATAAAGGCAGACAAATTGGAAACTCTATGTTCTTCTGCTCAGGCATCTTATTTATTAAATAAGCAGAAATATATAATAGAAAGCTGCTTCTCCTTTCTTTCTGGGGCTAAATAAATAAATAATTTAATAAGCCTGCTGCGAGGCTCCTGGCCTGAATTCCTAAAACTGCTACAGTTTTAATGCAGACATCATCTGCAAAATTTTCCTTCAACCGCTGGGAAAAAAATTCCTGACTCTGCTAAAGCAAGCTGTAAGATATTTGACTTCTACTTTCTGGAGAAAAATTTACACTGCTTGGAAGCTTTTACTGAAGCACATCTAATAAACAGGTATCAATTTCAATAGTACAATTCTTTTGTGGTAGATTGTTCCTAGTCTTCTTGAAGTTTTCCTTGCAAAGCCATTTACCCCTGGTCTGCTGCCCAGTAAGCCAAGACAGTCCAAGTGGCCAGGATGGGTAATGGTGGTGTACTTTTTGTCAGCCTCACATGGAATGTCTCAGTCACAAGAAAGAGCATGCCTCAGAGCTGAAATATTTCTCAGGCTATTTGTT
Source organism: Zonotrichia leucophrys gambelii (assembly GCF_028769735.1). NCBI lineage: Eukaryota > Metazoa > Chordata > Aves > Passeriformes > Passerellidae > Zonotrichia > Zonotrichia leucophrys. The sequence goes on along the minus strand of NC_088173.1, from coordinate 16,101,343 downwards.
CATTAAGGCAAGCTGGCTAAGGCAATTTTATTGAGAAGTTAAAAGTGGTAATGGGACGTCAAGCAGCTCTTTCTGCTTTGGCTACAATGAACACATTGTATAACTCTGTGAGCCTCTTTAAAACATGCTTTCCATACATGTGACATTTAAGTCATGGAGATATAACATGATAATAATTTAGAGTAATTTTTGGTGGGTTTTATGAAAATGTATGAAATTTTACTGCTTAGAGCTTTGCTGAAGGTTAAACACTGATTTAAAAAATAGGTATGCCTAAATGTTTTCTTTTTCTGGGAATTAGATTGATTATGGAATTACAGCACACACTTTTAGACTGTAAGGTAAGGAGAAAGGGCAAAGCTTGTTTTGCTTGTAGAGTGCAAGTCCTGCCCATCTTCCACTGGAGATATATTAAAAACCATCAATGGTGAGGTGACAGGAAGGCCATCCCTACAGGTTGCATCTCCTTCTATTCAGTGGATTTCCCTGCCTCCACAATCTGGACATGTAGATGGGGAAGGAAAAAGGGATAAAGGTTAACATGCCCTCAGCTTCATTTTCACATTCCCTTGTACAGTAGGATGCACAGAACAATAACAGCACCATTAGCAGACAAAACCCAAATACTCCCTCTGGAACCCTTAGAGTGGTATCTCCTACAATTAACTCATATAGCCAGTTCTGGATGGCTTCAGTCAACTTCTTTTCTAATATGTTCTCTTCAAAAGAGATTAAGCAATTACTCCTTGATGTGTGTTAATCATGTGTGATAAAATTGAATTAAAAATTAATCTTGATGTAAAATAATAGCAGAAGGTTTCGAACCTAGATAGAGAAATCACCATTTGCTCCGTTTCATCACAAAAACCCTCAAACTTTCAAAGCCATGATGTGTCCTAAAAAGACATAAAGCTTTTGTTCTGTATTTCAGCTTAAAAAAAAATTTAAAGTGGGTAGCAATGTTCTGAAAACCTGAGGTTTTTTACCTAATAGGAATATTTTTGCAATACACCAAAAATCTATGTTTCTGTAAAGGATACAAAAGTTCTGTCCTTATCGCTCATATGAGCACTACATGTTTAAACAAACCTTTGAGCTACTCAGTTTACTTGCCTAAGAATATGTCACATATGTTCACTTCAGGGGTGTAACTAGGGCAAAAGAGATAATAATGTTTGCTCCCACAATGAATTTTTCTGCTTTATAGCTAACTTAATTTTCAGGCGTTTAAAAAATAAAACCCACCAAACCCACCAATTATAACTTCATTACCTTTAGCTCCTTTTGTGCATTATTTATGGTAACACTAAAAGATGGCTTACCTGACTTTCTGATATATCCTGATGCTTTCATTGAAAACAAATGCTATTAGTCTCCATTCTAAAGAAGTTTTATCCTTGAAGTGGTAAGTTTGAATAAAAATTTTTTGAATTAGGGAAAACAGTAGTAAAGTTTGCACTATGAAAAACCTCAGTTCTTTCAAAGTTTTATCCTCTGTACATGGAAAACAGCAAGCAATGTATGTTTTTAGTCAGAAGTACTTTATTCAGCATGTTCCCTTCAGGTCATCTACGCAGAAGGTTGTTTCATACATTTGACTTTCAACAGATATCTGTGTTTTATTCAAATTCTTTCTAACCAGATTCACTGTCTCTGCTCACAAAATCATCTAATTCCAACAGTAAATAAACAGACCGAGAAGAATTCTGTAACCTTGTGTGTAGGATTAGATAGTTTCTCTGCAGCCATCTTATGTTCTTGGATGAGAGAAGCTGCAAAAAAAGAATGTAGAGAATTTCCATTAAATTCTGCAGCACAGAAGGGACAAAGCCAGACTATATTAAATTCTGACACATTCACAGAATTCCCTGTGTGGGAAAAGAAGCAACATTCTTTTTTGAAAATGTGATATATGTGATTTTCCAATATTTTGGAAAAATATCCTAAATTCACTCACAGAACGCCTGAATTAGGCATAGCTCTCCCTTGCTAGTATCTGTAGATTTTTTCCCTGTTTTCTGTGTTACCAGATATGTAGATTTGACGGAATGTAAGGGTCTCTTAATGCTCCATGGTTTTTCAATTGAGGAATGCAAAAAAAAAGTTCTGTAAGCATATCTGTTCAGCTATAACCTTGAATAAATTGCAGAATTGCTCTACAGGTCATGGGCTATGACCAATATTTAGATGATATTGAAATGTAAAATTATTTTTACTATCTTTTCCTTTTTCTCTTCAGCCTTCCCCCTTCCCTCTTCCCATTTTCCTATTCCCTTCCCTTCCTTTCCCTTCTTTTCCCAGGATTTCAAACACTGCTTACTCTTATTAGTGCTACTACTTCTTGTTCTTCTTGTTCTTCTTGTTCTTCTTGTTCTTGTTCTTCTTGTTCTTGTTCTTGTTCTTCTTCTTATTATTATTATTATTATTACTGGTTTAAAGTGCTTACTCTTTCCTTAAAATTAGCATTATGTAAAGAAAATTGTTTATGTGGATCTGGCAAAATTTAGCACCTCCAGATAGAGCACAAATACATTGTCACAATCCAGGAAGCAGGTGGTGAAGTTTAAAAAGTAGCTGAGGTTCTTAATGTCTGGAAACTAGATTTCTCTTCCTTATATATTCTCCGGCACCTTAATTTTGCCATCATTCAGGTACCTGTAGATTAATACAGTGCCATTCATTATTGGGGTTTAACAATTTCTTTAAACATTAAAACTGTTTACTGCAATTGGACTGAATATTGTTTTTCATTTGCCTTGAAACATATCTAAAGGTCTCCAACAAACTAAGCCAGACTTTTCTGCATAAGTTATAAAAAATTTTATGCAAGCCAGTTTTTAATTAAAATAAACCCATATTTAAATAGTTATCACTGCAAAAGGATATGAAAATAAAAAAATTTTGGAACTATTCCTCCATTGAAATGACTGGAAAATTATTAGAATTTTATAGTACAGAAGGAAATAACAATGAATTATTTGCAGCAAACAATTTGTTTGTGGAATCCAGAGCAATTCTATTTTATTGTACACAAACTGAACATAATCTTCATTCATTTGTCCATTTAAAAAATGACATGCTGATATTTCAACATACAGATTGTTTGTTAAAAGGCCAACTGTCTGTGTTTCCATGGAAATTTTTATGCAGCTTATCGCAGGGCATTCTCAAAATCTGAGCTGGGCTATTTGTCCTTTTCTTATATATGACTTATAGCACACGTTATGTTGGTTTCAGCTTTAATTTCAACATTGTTTTGCTGAGCCCACTGTACCAACACTGAATATTGGACATTAAACATTATGAATTTTAACCGCTTTTGCAAACAGGAATTAAAATGGCAAACTCAAGAGTATACTGGGGATAAACTATTTCTGCTACTGTTATCTGCTGGTTTACATTTTTCCTTGTGTTCTACATCCTAACAGAAAACCAACCTATATGTTCTTATTATCCTGTTCCTCTGCCCACAATGTACACTTCAGTAGGAGGTGCAGGTATCCAGTGACACTGAAAATCAGGCAATTAGTGTCTCTGTTTTGGTACTGAGGCGTGATTAGCCTCTGCCTTGTGAATAACCCCTTTGACTTGTGAGAATTATTTTCATGCAGTTTATTGCTGTAGTTAAATTCTAGTTTCAGCTGGGGAACAGTTTGAAGCTGCTGTTTTCTTTTTCCAGTAGATGAGTTGATATTTTAAATAAGCCCTCCATGTATTATTAATAGTAGATCATATTATAAAAGGAACACAGACCCTGAGAAGCGCACAGGGTTTTTCCCCTCTCTCTTATAGTAAAAAAGGCGACTCTTCAAGTCAAGTGAGAAAGGAGCAGTAGCTGTGAACAGAAGGTGGATTTGACTCAGGAAGAAGGAAGAGGAAAGGAAGGAAGGGAAGAAGGAGAAGCAGCAGCACTAATTTCTTTAGGAAAAAGGACAAGAAATACAACTGACCAAAGTGAACATGGGCCACAGACTGACTTCCCCAATAGCTCCTTGTCCAGGAAGTTCTTGCATGAGTTTTTTTGTGTTTAGTACTGCCTGAGTGGGTCCACAGATTTCTAGAAGAGCCAGATAAAAGAATAAGAGCTCTCTGTGTAGACTTACTAAATTATTTTCTGTTTTTCATAGGGTACAGAACAACAAATAGATATATTACACTAAAGCAGTGCATCTCTTGTAAGCCTCTGTTTCTACACAACCATTTCTCCATGTTTATTATTGGATGCTGGTACAGATTTTGATGCCTACATGCAATTTTACTTGCTTTCTTCTTTTCTGACAAGACTTACAACCATACTGGCAGCAGTAATAGCACTTGCTTTTGGTGGTATTCTAATTTTTACTCACAGCTACAAGAGAAAAAAATGACATCACTGTTCTACGACATGGAACAGCTGTCAGGTGAATAAAAATCTTGGACTGTGTTCATGGCTTTCATGCAGAAAGGATGCAGCCCTGCTTATATCCCCACCTTGACTTCACTTGTGCTAAATCACCTGCTGAGAGCATTATTTTTATAAGCCCTAAGCACAAGCCTAATTTGTACAGTAATTCTGCAGAATGGATTTTCTTTGTCATATCGCTGTGTCTCATCTGCTAAGTAGGATAGCACCTTAGTTACTGCTGTAGTCCTCTTCTTTGTCTTAGTGTGCTTCTGCTGAAGTCTGCAGAAACAATCCTATTTCCTTTAGTGGGAGGAGAGTTTTGTCAGCACTTTGTGAAAACCATATGTTGAGTGCACAAATAGCCATTAACTTTAATCTGAAAGTATAAATTTTGTTTTAAAAAATTTCTAGCACTGTAGCAACATCCATTAAAATACTGCATTCAGTGCACACAGTCTCCATAAGCAGCATATAACTTTTTTTTTCTGGAACTACAATAAAAGGAACAATGGGTGACGCTTCAGGAAGCAATCTGAACCTTAGTTTTAAAATAGATATGACTTATTGCAATTCACCTGCAGTTTCAGAATGCAAGTAAGAAAACTAACATTCCAGAGATACAAGGTTTGACAGAAATTAAGAAAGCTCATGTTGTCATGGTCTTAAACACCAAAGACCAAAGCTCTTGTCTTTGGATCACCACATCTCAGATAGCAAAGTTGTGTTTTCTTGACATTTGTGATGCTTTTAACAATAAATAAAGAATCACTCTTAAATTTTGAATTATTTTTTCTTTTAATGTTCACTGTCACAATCTAATACCAGTCTTTACAGCAATTACACCTCAAATCAAATTAGAGTGTTACAGTAGATTACATGTTTTTGAGCATTAATTTTTTCTCCTAAATTCAAGACTACTGGGACCTTACTGCTATGGTGCACTGAAACCTACATGGAAATTCATTTAATAAACTACAACCTATAATTCCCCAGTTCCACAATTGTTAAACCCATCCACAGAATAAAAACTTTTGGAGGATCCCCAAATGTCTTGAAGAAGCTGAAGGACGAAAATCCATGATCCTACATATGCGCATTCCAAAATACAATCTATCATATCCAGTTAATTAAAAGCTTTTCTAGAAATAAAATGGACAAACTTTATCAAACACAATGGACCAAAATCAAAATACAACATCAATAAACAATGGAGACACCCAATCACAGCTGGAAGAACATCTTTCACAAGAAATAGTTTATACTTGACCTGTCAGTCCAGGATGTTTAAAGGGATATTTATGTAATAAATTCAAAAGACAAGCCTGGAAACTAAATTTCCTCACTCACTGGACATTAAAAACCATAGACTTCCATGGAAATACATGTTTCCCCAGTTTTTCCCTGGGGAGTGAAAATCTCTCCAGATTGCACAAGACCTAAACATTTTGTTGCTCATTCCTACTAGTGTACTGGTGGTTTTATTTATTTTTACATTAGTCCTGATTAGCAAGTTTACATTTAATTCAGATTTTTTGTTTTTGAAGTCTGTTTATAAGATTTTATTCTACATAGAAGTTTGATATTTCTATTCCAAATTTGAACCACTAGCATGCAATGAAATGTTCCAGTTTTTCATCCAGTGTTTTGATCCTGCAATAGAATATATTCTCTTTTTCTATAAGATTTGCTAGGAAGTTCAGCAGACTCACCAGTTTCAAACTCAAGCTGAGCAACAATAATCACTGATCACATATTTGGCTGAACTCCAATTTGGATAACAAGAGGGCATACTGCCGCTTTTAGGATTTCTAGAAACTTACAGCAAGTACCTGATTCCTCCTGACAGGCCTAAATACTGTTCTGTTCAAAAAGGTTGAATTTTTTTCTTTTTTTTTTTCTTCTTTTTTTTACTAAAAATCTTTCTGTTGTCATTTTTGTCCTTATTCTTTATGGGGTGGAGAAGACATAAAAGACATTCCTCAAAATGCTTAACTAAATTTTGAGAGCTGGTGTCTCCAGAAAGGTCAAATGATAGTGTTACTCAACAGAAAGGACACAAGAGAGGGATTTTCCCCTGTTCATTTTTGCCCTAAGTTCTCCCTTCTGTTTCTGTGAGTCTGACACAAAGACCAGTCGGTTGACTTCATCTGAGTGATAAGGACACTCCATGGCGTAGAGCCCTGCTTCCAACACTGTGCCCAGCAGGTTTTGGAAGTCATTCACTTCTATCTTCTCCAGCATGGTTCCTAGGCATGGGCACTCTGTTACTTCTTCATTGGCTATGTAACCCTAGCAGCCAGAATTATTGATGCATGCTAACTGATACTGGGACATATTTTTGACAGATTTCCAGACTCACGTCTAAAACTAGGTTTTAAAGGATATTTGAAAGGAACTGTGCATAACACAAGTAGGAATATAAATTGTAAAGTTTAAATCTTCATTTTTTACTTTGCATTATAGGAAATTTTGTAACTGCAACACTGTCTTATTGCACCTTTCTCTTAATTCTTGATCCAGGATCAGGTCTGGTTATGCAAGAATCTCCTCTTGCATTTTCTATAGTACATATTCTGAATAACTGTTGATTTCCCTTTTTTGGTCTTGGAGAGGGCTCATCTCCATCACTAGGAAAGCCTTTCTGCATTTTTCTTGTTTTCTTCCCAAACCACTCTCTATGTCTTTTCATCCCTTCCCTAATGTGCTTTTCCTAATAACTACTTAAGTAATTTTACATTATTCTAACTTCCTTTACAGCAGGCATGGAGAAAACCTCAGCCTTCAGCTATTATGTTCTCCTATTATATTCTCTCAACTACAGAAAAAGAGATTTTTATGTCAGTCTATTACACATAATAAATTTTTATTAGGTGGACATTTACATTAAAAAATAAAAAGTGTTTCATAAAAGTAACTCCAAAATACGAAACTGAAATATCTGAGCATCCAACAACAGATTCCACAAACATTATTAGCATCTTGAAATACAGACAAGATGAGAATTCAGTAGGGCAGAATAGGAAAAGGAGGGGAAAAACACCAGCTGTAATTATATCCCCTTAACCTTCTTTTCTTTGCAGCTCATTGAGTACATCCATATCAAAAATGGTTTTGGAATATTAATGCAAAGACCCAGCACTCATCAAGGAAAGTCAAAGCCACCCCTTCATATGACTTTATCATCTTTAAGTAAATAACAAGCAGATCTTATGGTTTTCTTGTGGTTACAGCACAAATAACAATGGGTTAAGGTAATAAATAAACATGTTCCCCAGATCAATGTCACTGAGGTCCAATTTTGTACTTAAACGCTGGTGGCTGCTAGTGCTCTTGGCAATTGCAATTCTGGTATTTACCTTCCAAAACAGGTGTGGGAGTAATAATTCCATCCAATACCAACTATCCTTTCCTCTGCTCTTCTAAAAAGTCCCAAATATCCCAAAATCATATTGTGCCTGGTTTCCCCATAGGTGCTTGAGTAAGGAGAAGATATGAAAATTTATGATCTGCATTTTTTACAGATAACATCTTATCACTGCTACTTTCAATATCCAGAAATAGATACCCTGCTGTATGTAGTGCCATTCAAAACTTCACTGGAGAATTACATGTGGTATATGACAGATAACACATAAAAGATGCTCAACACATAATTGCTCCTTGCAATATTTTATCTCTTTTTTTGATAATGCAAATAATTGAGTCAGCTAAAACTATATGCCTTTCTTCAAGGCAGATAACGCTGAGATATCTGAGTCCACTCTACATGGCTGCCACTTGGTGGTATTTTGCATGTGTGATTTAAGAAATGAACATGATTTTTCTGAAGAAAAGTCAAGTTTTCAAGCACCAGTTTTTCAAATGCAGAGGTCTAACTATGGAAAGAATTTCACCCTGTATGTTCAAGAGATATTTTGCTTAGGAGGGTAAGGTGGAACTGCAAATATTCAGATGATTTACTATAATTTCCTTGAAACAGGGGAAAAAAATGGAATATGAGGAATGTTATCTCCATCTCATGCACTAAGGAGCAGGCCCATACAAGGAGACACAGAAACTTTATTAAAAATTCATTAGACTGTAAAGTCTCTCATTTTGTAATCAGAATTAAGTAGTTTTCCAATGTCATTAGCTGGAAGTCAATTTAAACCACTATCAGCAGTTGCAACACACTCCAAAATGCTAAATGGAATACAACAAAAGTGATCCATTTATTTTTATTAGAAATATTAGAATTTCATATTATGACTCAAACCCATGCTGCAGTGACACCTCTAAGAAATAAATTTGCCCTGAATTTATTTGCTAGTCACATTTACGTTGGTCAAAGAAAGTGAAGGAGTTTCAGAAACAGAAATCCAGCGTCATGTTTAATTTCTGAGCCAATAGAATATTGATGCATGGAAAAGCTCAAAGGTGTGCTGTTTTCTCCTATAGAATACCCAGATCCCTTGACAGTAACAGCCAAGTGCAGTAAGCTACAGCAAAGAGATCCTAGAATAAAGAAACAGTAACTTTCAAAAAAAAAAAAAGCACAAAAACTTTTCAATACAACAGTATTGTATTAGTTAGGAAGATAGTTGATACTGGTAGAAGCCACAGCTTCTCATGTAAGTAGTTGTCTTTGATATGCTTCTGTACCGAGGCAGTAGCTATGATCTTAAATAGAGTTTTTATGTAGGCAAATATAGCTTTTACTTTTTCTAAAAACATGCTTATACACAAGTATTACTATATTTACAAAACACATAAGGAAAATAGTTTTGTAATATAATTATTTTAGTTTGAGAAAAACTGTTTTCTAAATTAGTTTTTTTGAAAACAATCTAATTTTCTGGGAAGAAGAAAATGGATACTTCCCTTTAAAGAAATTAATCTTTCTTAGGGAACTCATGCAAGTTATCAAACAAATTACTAGCAATTTTTAAAAGTCCTTTAGCTGATTGTGCATGCATCTCAGTGGCATTAAACGAGCTCATATATAGGCATGAGGTCACATATAACCTCCTGGCTTCTCATATAGCTTATGCAGTTATTCATGTTTTCAAAAGAAATATCCCTCTCTATATTTTAACATAATCAAAATATATAAAAGAATATATATTTTATAGCCATTAATTCAGTATTAAAAACATTGAGTTCTTGAATGGGCCAATTATATTAAAAAAATTTTATGTAAATTCTCTTCTAAAATGTGTATTGGTTAATTTCATACTTTGGCTTTGACATATTATATAATTTCCTGCAGCCTAAGTCTCCACTCTGTATTGTTGACTGGTCCTTACAAAGTGATGAATTATTCAATTTAAAAAGTATTCACTCTTTTGTATCTGAAAGGGAGCAAAGCTACTGATGGATTTTGCATACTGCATTTCCTTGCATCTCAGAGACAATTAAAAAAAGAAATCTCAAAACACCCTGCTTAAGCCAGATATGGATCAGTCTGTTTGGGAGAAAAATGTTGTTTTTTATCATTTTAACAAGTATTATGTACGCTTTCATTTGATTTCAACTAAAGTAGTATTTCTCTTGAACACTAGCAATGAACTGTGACAGAGAACCTGGTATCAGATGTAATAATTGGTAATATTTTATAACAGATATTTAAGATGTGTGTAATCAAGGAGACCTTTTCATGAAAGTGCTCATATCTAACCTAGTCATCTGTTGTACTAGATTTGCAAAAGAATTTATCAGACAAACTGAATTTGGAGGATCACTAAACAAACTCTGCTGGCATGTGCAATAAAATGTTTGAAAACAGCGTATATGAGGAAAAGGAAAGGGCAGAGAAGCAGAAGCAGATTTACTGCTGCAGAAACCTGTGCTGCCACCAACCTGCTTTCTGTTGCATCCAGGACATGGGCAAATCCTCAGGTGATCCCTTCTTGTCCTGGGTCAGCAAGGATATTCACTGCCTGTTCTTCAGCAGCTGGCAGAGTTGCCAAGTTGTGGCCGGTACCCAGCTACACATGTGGATAATTATCCTGTGGGCTATGGCCTTGCTGAGGAAGCAATTCCTTTTCCCTCCCCCTAGATAAATTTGTCTACCTAGACAGATAAAAAGCACTATCTTTTCCCTCTCCCTAGATAAAGCTCAGGTTTGGGAGACTATGAACTTTAATGCCAAATCTTTTGCCATGTTCCCATATGATTCTTCACACCTGCATACACTACTAGGATTATAAGCCAGCTACAGAGTTTAAAACTGGTTAGGAAAAACTCATTTTAGTCTTGAATCAAAACGCACATTGGACAGATCATGTTGAAGAGTTTCATCCCATCTGTAACTCAGATTAACTCTGGTGTGGTGACAGATTTCTGTAAGGAGCTGAGTGGGGCCGGTCAATACCTGTTCAAGCAAGCTTCACTCCCACGTGTCTTTTCTGTTTATGTAAAAATCTTGTTTCTACCCTCTGTCACTGTCATTTGACTTTTTAAGTTTCATTCTCTGATTTTTTTAATTGAAAAATACCGAATAAGATGCTCTTCTCACCTTGGACTTCACTGGTGGCACTATATCAAACACTCATTTCATAGATGGGATCTAGAGCAGAAATCAAAATTCAGAGGTACAATTGTTCTAAAGATGCTAGAGTACAAGGCTAACTTTACCTAAACATCTGAAAGATTGAAATTCTGGGATGCTTCACCTGGAGACAAAAGACAGTCTTAGTGACAGATAATATACTATTTTGGAAAATCTGTTCAGTATAGTTATATGGCCCTAAACACTGCACCTGTGCTTTGATTTGGACAAATTTAAATAATTTTAACCTATTTGCACTACCACATTACTTTTTTTTTATGGGATTATCTCTGCTACTTCTGACCTTATGATTAGAGCATTAATATGATTCAATGAAACCAACAGGTACGAATTTCTCTTTGCATTTCTTATACTTAAGTTACATTCCTATACAGTCCTTTGAGTAAAATATTGTAAATTTACTGAGCAAAAAATAATAAGTAAGTTTTTGGTCTTTATAAGTCTTATTTGAAGTAACTAAATCATGACAATATAAATACTTTTTAATATGACTGATGTAGTTTGATGTCTATTGTAAGACAGATGCATCTCAAAGCCTATTAAAGAAGAGAACGGCCTATTCTTGTTCCCTCTTGATGGGATTATCCAGCCATAAAAGATGAATTTTTGTGGTTTAACATTTCGTTCCACTGATTATTACCAACACAGTGAAGTGGTAAATACAAATGCTAATTTCAACATACTTTCAAAGCAAATCTTTAAAGTTTGATAGGCTCTCATGATATTTTAAATTAAAATGCAAGGTACTGTAAAATCCATTTTGTTTACAAACAAAAAATGGCAATACAAATGCAAAAGATGCCGAAATGTAAAGCTTATCAAACAACACTAAGAATAAAAAACTGATAGAGAGTTAATACAGAGATAGCACCAACCAAAGCAGCCATTGGGAAGTGTGAAAAGAATATGGGAATCAAAAACCTCACTAGTGTTGCGGGAAAAAAAAAAATCTTTTGCAACAAGCATCAATAATCATATTCACTTTAGAAGGCTATATTTTAAGAAAGAATATACCAGAATATTAGCAATTAAAATTTTTTGTCTTCCATTTTTAGATGCTAACTTCTTTTGTCACTGCATATTCAATGCTTCTTTGGATTAGAATTTAATCTAGAGATTTTTTTTTTCTGAGAGTTAGAATAAGATCATATATTTGTAGAAAAAATTACAAATGTAGAAAGTTCTAAAAAGCCTGCTACCTCTATTAATTGAGGTTTTGAGCTTCTTTTTCTTTATATACAATTTCCTGCTTTTCCAGTCAGTTTTGCTCTCTCCTTTGGCATTTCTTTATCATGGGTTTGTATGTATTTGTATGAAAGGAAATAGTTTTATACACCCATGTATATATAACTTCATACCATATATAAAATTTATAAAGCTATTAAAAATACATCCTCAGCTTATTTTAGTTGAATGCATTTATTCAGGGAAAAATATTTTACATTTTGGAAAATGCAGATGTTGAAGATATTGAGATCAGGAGTCTTCTGATTTCTTCCCAGTATCAAACAAATTTACAAAAGGATGAGTGTTCAGTTTCTGTAAAACATAGTCTTTTGCCATTTTGGCAAATATGATTATCAACAACCCCAGAGATCACAAACCACTATTTTCCAATGCCTTGTGGAAAGTTTTTTTCCTCCTGAAAATTTTGCTGTAGACCTGAACATAAAATCATGTGTAAAAATGGACAATACAGAAGAGCTGTCCTTCGAGAAATGCCAACCATCTTTTGCTCACTTTCACTTTTGTGAAGGTATTTTTGTATGTGTGTTTCTGGACAGCTGCCTAACTCAGGTTAAAGGTTTTTTGTTATTTTTTTGCTTTTGTCTTTTTTTGAAGTATATACTTATGGGTCAAAGCCAAGGTTTCCTTTATATGGAAACATTTTAGTACCACTGAACGCATGAAAGATATGAAGGAATCTATCTTTTCACAGGAAATCTTCCATCTCATTTTTTCCCCTGTACACCTCATGCCTGCTTTTCCTTACACAATTCTATTAATGTGACAGGTATCCTCAGCTGCCAGTGAAGTAAGCAGAGTATGAAGAAAGGTTTGGGGCAAAAGGGACTGTAAAAGTGTCTTTTGCAGCACTGTGATGCTGGCAGTGTCTGTGCTGCATTGGGATCTGCCTGCCTACCCATGGCTTAGAGGAGAGAAGCTACTATCCAGGAATCAGAGGCACATAACAAATCTGTGAGAGTGAAGGGGGTTGCACATTCTCTATTCCAGAGGAATAGCCAGCAAAGCTCAGAGGATTTTCAGCTGTGGCCTGTCTAGAATAACAGAGAGTTAGAGCTCAACAAAGCTCATTTGATTTTGCTCATTGATTTTCATGTGTATTTTAGCATAAAAATGCTCACAAACTCTAGTGTTTACAAAATGTGAAAATGAAAAGGTGGTGAAAGTAGTGGCATTGTTCTTAAATCTGAATAAATTCTTACCAGCTTCCTTGGCAGGGTACAAACGTGTGAACAGCAGCCTATGCACTACTTAAGTGACATTTAGTTTAAGCCCTCAGTGAATTTTACTAATACAGAAACCTAAGGTCAGTCATTCCATTTTCCCTGGGAAGCAGCAAAGTTGACTTAAGCAGCTTTTTCTCCCCTTGCCAATGATTTCCACCCCCTGTGACTTCCCTTCAGCTGCACTGACAGCACTGCAAAAATGAAGGAGGAGCTTTAAATAATATGATTTTGCCATGCAGTTCTTAAGGGAGGAGTGGCAGGATTCAGAGGCCACTTATGTCAGCCTTGCTGTCAGGGGAAATAATATGAAGCAATAGTCCTGTGCTTATGGTGTCTGAAAAGTAAATCTCAACACCTGCTAAGATTTTGAGAGAAGCTTTGAAAAATGCAGAACAAATCACATATCTCCTTCAGATTTGGCCTTTCAGCTGTCTAGAAGATGCTCAGTTCTAAGTGCAACAGGCAGTTCAAGTGGAAAAATAAACTCCATAGGTAGCTAACTTCAAGAGTTTGAAGGATTACAGTTTGAATTATTAATTTAAGAAAAATTGACATACTGTGAACATAGTGGACTAAGAGATCTTTAACACTCTAATCATTAAAGATACTGCAGTGCTTTGGTATACTGGAGCAGATGCACAGACTGAATCAGCCAAGTCTCATTATAAATCAGCCTTTCAATCAGACACAGTCAACATTAGCAGGAGCAGGCATTCTTTATATACTGAATAAACTTACTGTTTTTAATTTCCAGTGGCATAAATCTGGCAGTTGTCATTAGGTGTAAAATGAAAGCAAAAATGATTTAAGGAAGTGCCTTTGAAAAGTACAAGATTTTTCTTCTCTCTCTGTATTTTCTGTGACATGAGCCTCACCTTATTCCCTTCAACCTTGTCCATTTTCATCGCTGTTAAATCTCAGCAGAAACTATGGTATAACCAAACAACACAAAAAAATTCTTCAGTTGGGAAAAATCTGTTTTTTCCTGGAGGTCTTTGATTTTAAAGAGTTTGCAAACATTTAAAAATAAATAGTGTAATATCCATCTTGAATAACACTTCAATATAGTGCTACAAATTAATGTGGAGCTCCAGAAGCACTCACATTAATGCAAAATGAGTTCATCACAATTACCATTATTACCATAAATACCAAAGGAATTAATAATGATTAGGGTGATATTTTAAAGCATTCTTAATTATCATGTGCGTTGTTTATAAAATTCCAGGATGATGATAATTGCTGTAAAGCTTCTGTTTGGGCAAGGTTCTCTTCCCAATGGAAGGATAGCCCAAAGCTAAATGCTTCTGAAGTCCCTCTGAAATCCTCGAAATTGGAGTTAAAATGCTTTGCACATACGTTAGCTTGGAGATTGCTTTCCCTACAGTGTAAATTTCAACAGTAGGCTTGATGTAAGCAAGAAACCCCAAGAAATAAGCATTCAAGACAAACTTCATTTTTCCTGAATCTCTGGATGGTAACTAGAATAGTTCCTCTGCGCATGTTGTTGCTAGATTTGTGATTGGTGAAGAAAGCTCAAGGAGGCCTTAGTGAATTCTATGTAATTCTGTGTTTACTTGTTCAGTAATTGGAAAAAACCCTCAAACTCTATAGCAGAGAACCCTTTCAGTTGAAAACCCACTGGAATTTTTAATTTTTCATGAGAATGAGATGTATAATACTATCATGCTTAACCTTCTTCAGGGGAACATTTTGAAAGACATAAAAAAATTAAAATTATGGCTTTTCAGTATGTTAATGTTGGCAGCATGGGCTACCTTTTGACTGCTTATGTTGCCCTACACATCACCTTTGATTTTACACATGCATTGCTTAGGAAAGATAAGGCAAAAGTGGCTTAAAGACTTTACTCCTGATTTTTTTCTCCCAGAGTGACTTTCAGGCGTACAAGGTGACAAAATCATAGACATGGAAGAAAAAGTGTTATAAGCATGATTTACATCAAGATAAACCTACTTCTTTGGACAGTCCAAATCTTTCCATTTTTAGAACAGGCAGTGTGCAGAAAAGCAGCCTAGAAAAAGAAGCCAGTTGTGAAATTTTATTCTGAGTTTCAATAGATTTATACATCTTTCCCTCACCTATCTTATTTCCAGTGCATAAAATGGGGCAGCCAGTGCAGATCCCACTTCTCATCCTGGCATGGTTCTATTCTCATGTCCTTAATGAGCTGACACTGCTTAAAACTAATCAAACAAAAAGAAGGCAGTAAGTGATCGGGTCCCAGTACATCAGCTCCCCACTTGAATAAATGATGCAACCATTGGACCTCAAAGGCTGGCATTAGGGAATGGAAAGGAATGTGTGACTGGGGAGAAGTAGGAACTAAGAGCTCACTGGATTTCCTCTAACCGTTTTTTTGTGATATAAAAACATCACAAGCAAAGCAAAAGTTATCAAAATTATAGAAATTATCAGTTCATTTCTATGGAAAATTCAGGTTCTTAAAATGGCACTTTTTATATCACAGTCTTTTTAGAAGTTTTTAAAGCCTCAACTCTCAGTTAAGTGGTTGCTTTTTTATCCTTTAACTTCCACTTTTACATTTTATCTCTAGTGAGAAATCTTTGAAAAACCTAGACTTAAAATTTCCAAAGCCTTTAAATAATAAATGTTTAAGTCACTGCTGAAAACAAAATTTGCCTTCTAACCTTCATACATGGTTTTAGAAATTCTGTGTGCTAGATGGTGTGCTAACATTTAACTTGGAGATGAAATTTACTTAGTGGAGAGTTCATGCATAGTGTTATAAGCTTAGAGGTAGTTGATAATTTTGTGTGAAAATCAATATCTGGTAGGAAGTATCTTTTTTTTTTTTTTTTTCCTAAGGAAGTGCTTTTTATGGTGGAAAAACTGAAAATTATGGGTCCCTGGTTGCTCACCTAGAAGACTGCTATCAGTTTCAATTTTTGCATGAGTGGTCCAAGATCCTGGATCATTTGCTGCTTTCAGCAGGGACAGGCAGACTGAGCATCCGTGGCTCTTTGGCAGTGAGGCTGAAAGGATGAAAGACTCCTATCAATTCTTCTTAGTGAAAAAGCAAACCTCACAAGAGTCTTCAATCTGTTACTCAAAACAATGAAAAATTCCTTTTCTTTTTCTCTGGAATATTTAATTTTCCTGGACAATCCATCATGTTTTTTAAACTTTTGTCTTCTTTTGACAGAATATGCTTAAACATAGGACTCAGGCCTTTTAGCTGCTGGTGCCATGCACCTGAGGGCAGATACACAGCCAAGGTACACTTCCAAAATGCTGCGGTGACAGGCTTGATGCCACTCTTGCTGGGCATCATCACAGTCAGCACTGATGGGGAATAGGATTTCACTGACAATTATCACTGAGAATGGACCTTCCTCACTTTCCCCAAAGTTAGAGCTGCCTCTGTCCACAGGGAAGGGTATTCCTGTAAATCTAAAGCAGTTTTCTTTATAGTGCTGGAGGCCCTAAGCTATGACAGCACAAATGTACATGTGGTGGTTTGTTTTAAGCATGCATTTCTTAAATGTGAACATGAATTCCCTAGGTCCAGAGCTGTTGGGAGGAAATAGTGAAATAGGGATCCTTTCCACATTGTGATCTATTGCTGTCATTTGAAATCTTTCAACTTTATTGAGCATCTCCCAGAAAGGGGAAAGGGGGGCCATAGGTGAGGAAAGTACATTAGTGACTGAATGACATTTGAACTCCTTGGTACAGCAGTAATAAAACCAAGAAGTTTGGAAGAAAGACAAACTATTAGAAAAGTACCAGTCATGGATGTTTAAAACTTCTTCCAGAAAAAGTAAGGGGAAGAGGTTTAAAGATCTTCATATTACTGTGATTGGCGCAAGGTAAATTCATGGCATATTGAGAGTTCACTTTTGATTGTATTTTGGCAACTGACATTAAATTAATACTTCTTGGTAAGTCACAAAATATTAGGTAAATTGCAAAAAGCTGCTGTTTCTCCAGCTGATATAAATATTGTATTAATTAAATCTGCTAAGAACACTGAAATTAGATTTCATTAACTAATATCCCCCTATTAGGATAATTATGACTAATTATAGTTATTAGACTAATGGTTTTAATCCTCAAGCACAATGTGTTACAGAAGGTTAAGAGGCCTAAGATAAATTGAAAATCAAAAGTATGATCAAAGTCTTTCTTAATATTTTACACAGCTACCATCCTATAACGGTAACTATGACAGAAAGAGTTTCATTTCTTGCAACTCACCTCATGCTGGGAAAGAAGATAATTTTTTATAATTTGCTAGTGATTTTATATTTCCAACAGGAAGTATTCTGATTTTTAGATTGTAGGTGCTAATCAGTATGAAAAATTAACCTCTTACACATTCTCATAAAACTGCTTAATTTTATTAAAGTTTTCGGCAGAGTGTCATCTTTGGAAGGCAAAATTCCATTCATAGTAAAATGTGGTTTTTTTGTCACTGCATAGAAGTATTCTTTTGTATGTATTTGCTGATGTGTGGTATGTACTATTTGAACACTTATGCAAGTAACTCAATATTCACTAGCACATGAGTGAAAAAATGTGCAATACATGACCTTTGAGTCCTTCTGTGGAGGAAAGCCAAAGTCTTACCAGACATTAAAATCCCCTATATTACATAACAGAGACTTTTTCCTCCTTTGGGGCTGGACAAATTTGTTAAGTTTCTTGGGGTTTGAACTGTGAAATTCAACAAGATTTTACATGAAGTAGATCTGTCACATAAAAGCTGCCTTTTAAGAGAACACTCACACAAAAATGGGTGAGCTGTAATCAGCTCTTGAATGGATAGCATAAGGGACGATCTATATTCAGAAAATTTACCAGTTTTTGGATCTTGGGTGGATAGAAATGACCTAGTACCGGGGAAAATAAAGAGAGACTCCAAACTGTATCCAATCTAGGAAACTCAGAATTTACATATAGTTAGAAATTTGCATCTAAAACTTAGTAATTTATCTTTTAGATGACAGGTATCAGAGAGGAATCCAAAACAGGTTTGGATATCTAAAATGTGTAGGAAAAGACACTCTGAGCTAAGTACTGTAAAGGATGATTCATCTTTTTCATGGATGATTTCATGCCTTTTTGTGTCCACACAGAACAGCAGAATGGGAGCAGACAGGAATATCTGCCCACAGCGCACACAGAACTGGGAGAGTGTATCTTGCAGATGATTATAAGGCTGTTAAATGCTGAAACATTTCCATGTCAGAGAAACCACTGTCATTTCAACTACTGTTTCTGAAGATTTCAACATAACATTCTGAAGATTTGGAATATAGTGACAATACTAGTTTGAAAAATATATTAAGTATAGAGTCAAATCTATTTTTAAATTATCAGTGACATTTGAGAGATTAAAGTGGTTTTATTTTTATGAATTTTTTTCATGTTGCAAGATAAAGTCTTTATTATCTATTATGCTAAAAGTACAGTGAAAAATATTTCAGTTATTTGAGTGACAGAGCTAGTTTCTTATAATAATTGACCTTGCTTCTCCGGAGGTTGGCCCTGGCAAATCTTTATTGATCTCTCTGTACAGTTGATTCAATAAACTTAGATCTCCATTTGTTTGTTTGCTTGTCTTTTATATTGTAACATCTGGATTTCTTCTTTTACCTTATCTCCCAAGTACACTTTTATAATTTTACAGATTATTTCTTTCAGTTGTTTCTGTGATAATGCTCCAGTTCGACCCGAGTTTTCATGTCCCATTCCTGTGCAATTTCCTAATATGCAGTTTGTGCTTCTCTTATCATAACAACTATACACACTTGCCAAACCCTCTGCTTGGAGGCCTGGAAGGGAAATTGCACATGTTGCTAATCAAGAGTTGGCATGCTCTTTCATGGCTGGTTTCCTTTAAGGCACAGCTATTAGAGTTAAGAGTTTTCTTATTGCTGGGTAATAGAGCAGAGTTTTGTGCCTTGGATAAATGACACAGAGGCAGGGAACACAGAAGCTGAGGTGCTGAATTAGACAAATGGTGGGACATGGTGTAGTTGTGATGCTGAAGAATTCAGAATTGGATATGAGATCCCTGTAATGAAAGGAACTTCTCTTCCTAATCCTAGGCAATTACCTGTTAGGTCTTGTGTTGTAAATTACCTGTTAATTCTTGTGTTGTGAAGAATGACATCACAAGCATGTTTTTTAATCCTTGGCAAGGCAATTGTGATTCCCATTATTTGGAATTCCTTTTTCTTTCCTGAACCCTAATGTTTTATGTTTCAAATGTATTTCAAGACAGCCACTTTAGCAGTAATGATGTGCTTATAAAAATTGCACAAAGGGAAAACTAAGAATGTTCAAAACTAGAAATTAAGAAATATCACTGAGAAGTTGTTCATGCTATGCACACTTTCTGCTCTTTCCTATCATGCATTTTAACAAGTTTATGCTCAGTGATGTAGTAACTTAACCCAGCAGGTAGCTAAACACCCATGCTCTCACTCAATGGAGCTGGAAAGAAATTTTTAGATTTGAGATAAAGATGCTTTTATAAGACAGAAACAGGAGTAAATAATAACGATAAAAATTATAATAATGGCCAGATTATAGAAAACACTGTTGTACATTGCAATTTCTCACCATTTGCCCACCAATGCCCAGACAGTTCTCAAACAGGGGTCCAAGACCTGCTTTTCCTGCAGTTTATAAACTGAACTTGACACCTTGGTATGGAATAATCCTTTGGCCAGCTGGGATTATCTGTCCTGCCTTTTTCTCTTCCCTACCTATGCCTTTGAGGCTGCTTGCTGATTGGATAGTGTTAAAAGCTTAAAAGTCTTTGACTGAGTGCAAACACTGCTTAACAACAACTAGAACGTTAGTGTGTTTTTGACATTATTCATATTCTAAGTCCAAAACAGAGCACTATACCAGACAATAGGAAGAAAATAATTAATTCCCTCGCAGCCAAAAACAGGGCAATACCCACTCCTTATTCTAAAATATCTATATGATGCCCAGGTCTGACATTTTTCAAGACATCCTTTCCTGTCTTCTATATACACACACAGATATAATTCCCTAAATTTATGGGCCATTTCTTGAAAATATCCATTGTTTTTGATTTATAAAATCATATCGAATTCCACATGTAGCAGTAGTTTCTTGAGGCAGGAGAGGTGGATTGGTGTGTTAAATTGCTGTTTAATGAATACAGTTCCAGTTGGATAGGGCCACTAACCAGGCACCTTTTGCTATATATGTATCCTAATGTTTGAATATCCCAGCACAAGCACACATTGCTGTCAGTTTGGTCTTTAACAGACCATTGCAATACTTGCCATTCCCAGAGGCTGGTGTGTGATGAGCTCTATGATATACCCACTCAGTGCCTTGCTCTTTGGCCCAGGTGTCTATGAGGTTGTTTCAGAAATGAATCCTGTTGTATGACTCATGTTTCCATAAGAGCTCCTTTCCAAAGGCCAGGATTGTATTCCAGGCAGTGGCATGGGGTGTGGGATATGTTTCCAGCCATCTGGTGTTTGCTTCTGCCGTTGTAAGCATAAGGCGCTCGCCTGGGCAGGTTTGTGGGAGTGTGATATAATGGATCTGCCAGGCCCCCCATTTATATTCCAGCCATCCTCCTCCATACCAGAGAGGCTTTAACTGCTTGGCCTGCTCGATTGCAATGCGTGTTTCACATTTTGGATAACCTGTGCCATAGTGTCCATGGTTGAATCCATACCTTGATTGTGAGCCCATCTCATATTTTGTCTCTTCCTTGATGGCCTAAGGTGTCATGGGGCCTTCCAATAAATCCTTATGCTGCCTGCCCAGACCCATCTGTGCTACTTCAATATTAGCAGCCTGATTCATCTGCTGATCGTGCTCTTCAGTGCCCCCACTCTTGGGATATGCTTTTAAAACCAGTTTCTCTACCTGAGCAGCAATACACAGTTCATGGTACGGTGGGGCCTCTTCAAAAAGCATTATCTCCTCCTCTGGTGATGCTCCTAAATATTTGCCTGTTGGCCAGTCCATGATAATTTCCAAAATTCCTGGGTGACTAGATTTTCCTATTGGAGCCTATTGTGTGATCGGTGTCACACACTTACTCCATGTAGCATAAGTTGCAAAATGTGTAGAGAAACCATCCCTTTGAACAGCAACTACTCTAATGTCAGGAGAAGCTGTGTTTCAGGACCACTAAATTCTGAAGTAGCTCATACATTGCCAATTTTTCTTTTTCAGCTGGAATATTGTAGGCCTTGGATCTTTTGTATTCCCAGCTCCAATACTCTAAAGACCAACCAGAAGTTTTCCCTGGTGCTTCCCGCCAGAGATCCAGGCAAGTCCATTCTCCGTGAATGCCATGTAGAGCACATTTTTATTATTTTATTCTGCTTGGACTAGCTGAATAGTTACTGCATGAAATATTTCCTGGCTAATTTTTTAAAAACCTGTCATTATTTAAAACCTCATTTTAAATTGTTCTTCTTCCAGGTCACTTGACAGTAGGCTTGAAGTTGTAGCTTGAAAAGTCCATTTTCCATAACTCCATAATACCTAAGAAAGCTTGTGTTTTATTTTGCCCATTGGTACAGAGACAGAAGTTATTCTGCTGATTGCATCCATTGAGATCTGATGATATCCATATTACCATTTTATTCCTAAAAAAGGGATGTCCTGTGCAAGTCCCCTGCACCTTTGTTTTACAGCAAAATGGGTGTTGAGGATTCTGGCTAGTTTTCTTTCCTTTTCTCTTTCTTCTAAAAACTTATTCAGTGCTGTTGCCCCATACAATGATATCATTGATGTGTTGCAGGTGTTCTGCTTTGCTGTGCTCCAGTGCAGTCTGAATCAGTCCATGACAAATGGTACAGCTGTGTTTGTAATCCAAAGGAGAACTGCACTCTACAAACTGTAAGCTTCAGAGCCTGAGAAAAAGATGAAAAGAGTTTTTATTTTTTTTTAAAGCACAAAACCAATGTGGTGTGTTCAAATTATACCCCAAAAATTGTATCTTCTGTATTTTAAGGTTTCAAAACCCTTCAGTCACTGAAGCATATTACCCTGCAAACAACCCACGAGAAATCAGCACTATTTAATATGTTCATCTATAAGAACTTTACATCATTTTCAAACTAATTTACCTTACAATGGAGTGAGCATCAATGGTTAGCAGGTTAGCAGCATCCTCTCTTGTAATGATAGACGTCCAATAAAGACTGAGGGGTTTGGTATTTTTTTTTTTTTTTTTGGTTTGGTTAGGGTGTTTTTTTTTTTTTTCTTTTGATTGGTTGGTTGGGTTTTTTTTGCTTTTGGGTTTTTGTTTTTTTTTTTTGTTTGGGTCTTTTTGCTAGTACTTTGATATTTTCATTCATTCTACTATTCAGTTCTGACCAGTTATTCTAATTTAAATTCCACCTTTGTTTTGGCATCGACTTCTTAATCTTTCTTTCATCTCAGTTTTTGACAGTGCCTCATCTTCATCAGTAGCCAAGAGTAGCTTTAGGGCAGGTGTATATCTGCCAAGTCTGGTAAAGAGGAATGAAAAGAACTCATCTCACTTTTCTGTAGTGTTCAAGAAGAAAAACTGGTCTTCTTACTCCCTGGCAATCTAGTTTAAAATTGATTCCTTAATTAAAAGTTGATTAAGAAAAAATGCAGAGAGAACTCCACAAGCTCAGATCTCTCCTTCCATGTTTTCAACATGCCAAAAATCCATTTTCATTGCTGCCCACAAAAGAAATCTGAATCTGACCAGATGCATCTTTTCAATTTAATCATCAGTGAGTGAGTCTCTGCACAAGCATTTTATTTGAGATCAAGGGTGCAATTTTTACATAAACCTCTCAATAACCTCCATTTTCTGGGATCTTTTTGGCTTGCTTATCAAAGAGGTAGCAAAGTATAAAAAATATGTTTCTCTCAGATGAAACTAAACTAGCAAATATGGGTATGGGTATCCAGTATCTAATACCCTCTAAGTCATAACAGGCATTCTGTTCCCAAGCCAGAGCAGAGCAAAGCAGAGCTCAGTATGGTCTGAAAGCTCTCCTGAACCATTTGTAATGTAGTTGCCAGTTCTCAGCATCATGTAGTCTGCCAGTTGTCCTGTGCTCCTTGTAAATCTAAGCAGAACTAATTCCAGATTATCTGCTTGCCAAAGTCAAAGTCTTTGGCCTATCTGCAGCTCACCGAGCTGGCAGTCTGACATCCCTCAGAGGATGGCTTAGTGTGCTGTGAAGGAACCTGGAATATTTTCAGCCCTTCTCTGAGATATTAAGAACTAAGGTTCTGAGCTTCTTAACAACATCTGCCACCTGAGAAGCTTTGTGTTTCTCTTAGCAATCGAACTTTGAATTGATATGGCAGAGTGGGTGTGACTAAGAGCCACTCATCATCTAAGGCTGTAGAAAGTAGCAACATGAAATGGGAGGAAGCCAGAAACCTGGGATCCATTTTAAATTTCTACACATAAGTTTGCTTCTGTGGCATTAATTCAAATCAGATGAAAAAAATAATGCATATAAAGTTGTTTCTGTGTTTCTTTCTGACTAGGTCTTTCCCTTTAAATCAGTGAGAATATTTTCCTGCTCTCTCTGTAAGCTTTCAACATTTGCACTTCAGATTGCTTCTGAAGCCATTTAATTTATGTTTTATCTAACAGAATTTTGTTTACCCTCTACTTCACCAAGACTGGGTTTCAGTCTTCCTGGCTTGAATGACTACTTTGATTTGTTGATTAATCATGCTATTTTTATTTTCCTTTCTGTTTCATTTTGAACACACAATTGTTTAAACTGATAAGTCTGATAAAAATTTATCATCCACAATATACATATATTCTACTGCTTTTACTGGCTGAAACAGACAGACCCAACTCTCTTGCCTGACTCTACAGTCTTGAGAGTCTCTACTGAGAGTCTCTACTGCAGTCTCTACTGTTGAGACTAGTAGGAATCTGGGCTAAGGACACTGAAGAAGCTGAAAAATTTTTCCTACATTATTATTGCTGGATATCATATGGGTCTTCCAGAACCATATGATATCAAGCAATAATAATGAGGAATTTATTGCACTTTTAGACCTTATTGTAAGCAGATATGCTGTTGGAAAAAGAAACATTTGGGCATTTATTAGAACAGAACTTTAATGAGTGAAATTGATTATCATTTTAGCTGAGATTTTTATTTATCCCTTAGAATCTCACAAAAGGAGATAATACAGCATCCAAATTTATTGGCTATCATTTTCAAACCCCTACATTTTTTAAATCAAAAATATTTGCTCAATCTCAGCAAGAATCAACGTCCAAGTTAAGTAAGTGAACTATCTTTTCTATTGTTAACTACCTTGGAGAGCCTGTTGTTGTTTTTCAATAAATTTTAACTACTATTTGATTATGCATTTCCCCTTCATCACAGAATACAATTTTTTTTCAACATTTATTAGCAGACAAATACTTGAAATAATATTTAAATACCATGGTTATTCATTCCAAATCATTTTGGTAAACTTTCAGGACTCTGCTGAGATTCTGGACCTTTATATGGTATTGATTTACAAGGACAAAGTGTTTTTCTGAATCCAGCAATAACATATTTAAGGCTTCAAGTAAATAATTTCTTGCTCTAGTGGCATTCAGAATGTCTGAAGAATGATACTTTCATATTCCCATTTATCTAAATCTGTAGATGTTAATTTATTTGGTGGCTAACATTTCTAACAGAGCTCTTCAAGGCTGTGGGTGTTATTTTTATCTTCAGTTGGTTCATGCATAATATTGTCCATTAAGAATTCTAGCTGCCTGAGAGCATGCACAAATCAAGTAATTTGGCTGCTGAAATTTCAGTCCTTCAGATACATACATAATTATTGTTTTGCACATTAAACTATACCACTTATTTTAATAGGACCATTTAAGGTGTTTCAATGAAGGGACCTAAAAAAACACTAAAGGGATCCAGAAATACTAGCTAGAAGAAAATTTTTCTCCAAAGAATGAATGACATAATTCAGAGATTTTGGGGCCCATTATTTATGATCTAATGTCTATGGATATTACCTCCTTCATTTATAGTTATTATACATTGCATATATTATAGTAAGTAATAAGTATTATCTTATTTTGCTGTCTTTTCAGCCATGAATCCCTACGGTTCCATCAGGTTCTTGAATGATCTTTTCCTCTGTGAGGAAAAACTTCCAGAACCATACAAAGAGTTTTGGCTGTGGTCTGACTTTTAGTGACAGCTCAGGATTTAGGAGCCTGTTGTTATATCTCTTACATCTGAGGGGTAGGCTCTAGATAATCCCTCTTCATGGAGGCCAAAAAATAGGAATTCATTTTGGTTTTCATTATATTTGCTCTGCTTTTTCTACCTGCTGGTGCTATGAAGAAAGCACCAACATGAGCAATACCTGGACCATTCTGCTACTCCATCCAAAATTTCTTCTTGATTTCTTGGGTATATGAATCACCAAGGGTTCTCTGCGCCATGAACCCTGACAACTCTTCTTTCCACCAGGGAATTTGTATCTGTCTACCTCCCATGGCTCTAAAGGGTAAAAAAAAAGCCCAGGTTTACAAAGACATTTCCCCTTCTAGAGTTGCTGAAACCTTTTTTCCTTTTCCAGAAGAAGCAGAGGAACATTTGATGATTCACTGAGAACAGAAATAACCCATAAGTCTTCCTACCATCTTTCTGCACAGAATGCCTTTCTTTTTCAGGAGTGGGTTAATAAAATAAGTATTACTGCTCTTAGAAAACCATCTGTTGCTTTTTTAGACCAGCTGTTGTCTCCTGAATTTGACAGATCAGTCTTTGTCTCACCTTAATTCTCCTTAGTGATGGCATGGTTCCCCAAACAGTCTAAATCAGAATATGCTGGCATCACTGCTGGAACTTAACACCAACCCTCCACTCATGTCTGCCCATCCTCACCTTGGCATTGCCCTTCATCAGTGCTTGCACAATTCTGATCTGAATCAGAGAATCAACCCAGAAAAAGAGACTGAAATTACAGCAAATTGTGCGAAAATGAAAGAGGCAATGCTATAGGGATAGAGTAGTGCAGCCAGGGAGAGGAGAGCGTGAAAAGGCTACCTGAACTGACTGTGAAAATGTGGCATTGGTGTGCAGATATCCATGTGATGCAACTTAATTAGCTGAAATATATCTTATATCAATCCTTCTATAAACTAACATGCAAATATCCAGACAGGAAATATATATCTTTTTATCTGTATCTATCTATATCATCACCTATATCTATCTATATATCTATGTATATATTATTGAGACTAGACACAGTTGTTGTCAGCTGAGGATGCAGTAAGTTTTGGGGTGACTTTTTTATAGGAATAAAACCAATTCTTCTTTGCTGCAGTCTAATTTGAAGCTGCTTCTCATTTTGTATGCTTGTGTGAGGCTTTTAAGTTTAAGAGAAACAAATCTCATCTCTTCCACTTAATCAAAAACCTCTAGTAGTGGTGTGTTTATGATACAGCACGATGTTGTGAAATAATCTCCCACTGCATTTTCCAAACAAGATTTCTGCTGAAGCATTCAGTTCTCATAGAGCACTTACCTTCTTAAATGTGCATTTAATTCTTAGCTAATTGCCATCAATATTTATGCTGCTGAACTTTTATCCTGCTACATATTGTATAATTGCTACCATTAGCTCATCTCCCAAAGGTTTTCTTTTCAGATTCCTATAATGAATCCATGTTATTCTTTTCCAAAGCACAGATTTTTATAATATTGTTAAATTGTCTAATACTCAGTTTATATTTTGGATCACAAGTGAAGTTGATTGCATTTGAAAATTTAGTAACTTCACATTCACTTTTCATTTTAAGAGAAATAATGCATAAATAGTCGTTTGCTATTTTCTATCGATTTCTAGAATCAGGGTTACAGTAGGAATCTTAGCATCCTGAAAGCAAAATGTATCCCCTCAATCTTAGGAATTTTCTAGGTGTTTTGCAAGTACAGCCACAAAAACCCCAAACTGAGCTACCCTACAAAAGTAAATTATTTTTATTTACAGATAAAAGTGACATAGAAAGAAATTCCAGTCACCTTATCACCTAGAGGACAAATAGGACATGCTGTAAAACCCTTGTACCGACTACTGGCTGTCCAAGGGAGCCATGGCCTTCCTGCTCTGTTTATGCTGGTAAACAGCTCAGGGCAAGGTTCACACTAAAGATCATATTATGGTGGGATGACCATGGCTAGATGCCAAGTGCCCACCAAAGACTCTTTGACATTCCCCTCCTGGCTAGAATAGAGGAGAAAATTTGTAACAAAAGGCTCATACTTGGAGATAAGGGCATGTAGAGATCACTCGGCCATTACCATCAGGGGCAAAACAGATTCAGTTCAGGAAAATTACTGAATTTTTTGCGAATCAAATCATAGTAGAATAAAGAGAAGCAAACCCAAATCTTAAAAATGTGTTTTCCCAGTCCCTCTCTCCTTCATAGGCTGAACTTTATTGCTGATTCTCCAACTCCTCTCCTCAGTGCTTCAGGGGGACAGGAAATGGAGGTTGTGGTCAGTTCATCACGTTGTTTCTGCCTCTGCTTCCATCTTAGGGAAGGGACTTCTCACGCTGTTGCCTTGCTTCAGTGCAGGTTCTTCCCAAGGCAGTAGTTATTCACAAACTGCTCTGCTGTGGGTCTCTTCCGTGGGGTGCAGTCCTCCAGGAACAGACCACTCCAGCATTGGTCCACCACAGGGTTATGCGTCCTGCCAGTGTGGGAACCTCTCTTCATAGAGGCACAGGTCCTGTCAGGATCCTGCTCCAGCACGGGCTTCCCGTGGGATCACAACCTCCTTGAGGCATCCACCAGATCTACTGGGTGGATATCTGCTCCACCATGGACCTCCATGTGCTGCAAGGGCACAGCTCCCTCGCCATGGTCTTCACCACAGGCTGCAGAGGAATCTCAGCCCTGATGCCTGGAGCACAAAATCCTGCTCCTTCTTCAGTGACCTTGTTGTCTGCAGAGCTGTTACTCTCACCTATTCTCACACCTCTCTTCCCTGGCTATTGTTTTCATGCAATAACTTCATTTTCCTTCTTAAATATGTTGCCACAGATGCATTTTGCTGTCATTGAAGGGCTCAGTCATGGAAGAGGCATGTCCAGCTTGAGGCCAATTGAAACTGCCTTTGTTGGATGCAGGGGAAGGTTTTAGCAGCTTTTCAGAAAAAAACCCCACACCTGTGGCTGCCCCACTACCAAGACCTTGCCACAGAAACCCAATACACACACGCTAACCCACAGTTTAATAGCAGGTCCAACTCCTTACATGCTATTTTGCCTAAATAGATAAGCACTTTCCCATTCAGTGTCCAAATAAGGTTTGATCAAGTAGCATGTTGTAGTGCCTATTCCCAGAAAAGATGAAGTTGCCTAATTCTGTGGGATTTGGAATGCAAACTGTGCCATGTAACTGACCTTAAAGACAGTAAATAACAGCTGTTGGGGTTTTTTTGTTCACAATTGAGGATACAGCCTTTGACCACATCTAAGTTGTGGGTCTCGAGAGCGAGGGAGAAAATTTAGCTGCAGACCATACAATCAAATCTGAAAAAATCTCTGAAAAAAGTGTTAAGAAATATTGTGATGAGAAAACTAATGATAATTGTTACTCATGTGTGTTGTATGAGGTTTCTGAAAAAGCTTTGTGCAAAAGTGGTCTGTTTCATGACACTTTTCAGATGTAATTTGTTTCTGTTCTTAGCCTGGTACAAACATGCTGGTTTTGGCAGGAGTAGAGTTAATTATCTTCACAGTGGCTGGTACCAGGCTGTGTTTTGAACACAGGGTTGATAATATGGAGATATTTTTGTTATTGTTGAGCAGGGCTTAGTCATTTCTGTTTTTCATAACTGCCATGCTGAGGAAGAAACAGAGTCCATGAGAAATTGTGAGGAGACATAGCTGGGACATCTGATCTCAAGTGAAAAAGCAGTATTTCATACCTTATGGTGTCAGGCTCAATACATAAAGTGGGGAGAAGAAGGAAGGAAGGAGGAGAGGACATTTGGAGTGATGGGCTTTCCAAGTAACTGTTGCATGTCATGGACTTATTCTGCTATTCTGCTCAATGTGAGAAAGATTCATGTTGATTAATCCAGAAGAGAAATTTATGTATTTGCCATCTTTCAGGTAAGGACTACAGGAGTGGAACTGAGTGTCAGAGGAGATTTTGGTGAGTTCATGGGATAATCAGTTAGACATACAATTTCAACTTAACACCAGGTTTAGAACCAGCAGAACTTTGGAATCATTCACTAAAAATGTCAAAAAAAATAACAAAATCAGCTCTTTGTCATATATGTCTGCAGCCACTATGGAATATGGATGCTGATTTTGGTATCCAGATATCAAAGCACTTCAGTTCTTCTGTGTGCCACATGACCAGTTGCAACCATGCTTAAAAATGGATAGGGTGGGGAGAGTAGTTTGGTATGGGTGGTGGATATATGCAAAAAAGCCAAAAAAAGGGGAAAAAAATAGAATTAGCCATGGAGTTGATTTAATCATGTTGTAGAAGAATTTGCAGCATCTAGAAAAAAGTTTATTCACGAAATTCTTCAAAACACAATGGAAATATTAAATTTAAAATCTGGCAGTCATAATTTTACAGCTGGCTTTACTAGTTGGCTGATATTTTTCTCATAATGTTATCTCTGTGCTGCAACATTCATTGATGTTGTAGTGGATGAAAACATTTCATATAGCCATATGCACTGTCTGATGTGTGTGCAAAGAATGAGACATTTGGGTCATTGATTCAGTTGCAGGTTTTGCCTTGATTAAAAGATATTTCATCAAGACCAAGTAAGTTTTAATTAAGGCAATTAAAAGATAGTTTAAAATAAGGAAATTCTAATTATGTCCAGCTTGGGGGTATGAGAGGAGGGGGAAAGAAGGAGATTTGAAAGTTCATGTATTCTCTTAAAGAATCTGGTTCTTTTGTGTTAGGCAGACGTATTACAGTGGTCTTGCCAGTACCAAGAAGAAATATAAAATAATGGAAATATGACTGTATGTTTTAAAGAAGATTACAAAATTCTATGCCATGCACATAGCCATAGTCTGTTTCACTGTAAAACCTTGTCTTGAATTTCAGCATTCACAAATCCTTGAAAAGAGACAGAGAAGCAGAACAGTGTTCCATAAAGGCTTTTTCTGCTCAGTGGGGAAATGGAGATGTCAGTGACATCGAGTTTATTATTCACTCATCAACTCACATTTCCATTATTTGCAAGCAAGTGGTTCTCTTGCACTGTTTTACAGAAGGGCAGATTAGTGCTGTTAACAGCGGTGGGAATCAACATGACATCAGTTGTGGTTTTCCTTGATTGTAAGAAGCTCACTGTAAACCAGGGTCATATCTCTTCTGACTGATTATTCCTTCATCTCACATTAAGCTTATGTTGAACTATCTCTCCTGAGCAAATTTAAATTCTTTTGCCACTTGCTCCTTTTAGGCAGCCTATGCATCAAGAAGGTTTTTTCCATGCAGTTGAAGGATGAGTGAGTATCCATTACTTTTACTGCACTGCTAATTATTTAATAGTCACTTCCCAACCCAGAGTTTGTGCTTGTCTGTATTTGTTTTTTTCTCTATGCTCAGTGACCCACAATAAAACTCATTAATAGCCAGATGCCTTTAGGGAACATCCTCTTTGAACACATTACAATACGCAACAGTAATTAAGAATACATTTGGAAGCGGTTACACATTTATTCCTGACATTTATGTCAGTTCTAAATTCAGCTAGACATTAAACTCATTTTGCAACAGGTTTTCTCATGGCTGGCTCTGAGCACCTGATGAGCAGGTTGTGCATCAACACATTAGTTCCAGAGACAGTAATTGAAAGCCTCAAGTACTGTGGTAGGAATTTCCTTTCCTGTACATCACTGAGTGTTAGGCTTCGTGAGATGTGATAGTCACAAAAATATCTAAACCCAGAGCCCAGTTTTAGACCTGGGTCACAAAACACTGCTGTAAAATACTTTTCCAGGTACTTTTCTGCAGCTTTAACTACAGCAAGATTCTGCTAGATATGAAATCGTTGGGATGGATATATTGTTACTTTAAACAAGCTAAAAAGAGCTGTTTTAAACATTTCAGTGACTGTAATTCGGCCACTGCTCAAACCCAGAGATTTAATAGTCCAAACAACTTTCTCCAGATTTTACATTGGCACCAAGGACACAAATGCACTTTTCACAGCATAAAAAAATATGTAGTGGCTAGTAAGTAGTTTATGTATATCTCTTTGTTCTGAAGAAGGCTTTGCATTTTGAATTACATGTGCCCGTGGGCTTATGTATAAGAAGAATCATGTGGGTAATAAATTTAAAAAACCTTCTGAATAAAAGAGCTTTTCAGGTAACATGCACACATGTGAAGGCCAGTTTCAAAAGCCAAAGAAAGCATCTCACATGGCATTGAATCGCTGCTGAAAATCCTCACATGTAAGAGGATTACGAGCTGCCATTGCATTATTCAAAGGACAGAAGCATGAATTAGAAGTCCCACTTGATGTCCAGGAGAGCCAAGCACATATTCTAAGTGACATATTAAAAAATATGCTTAAGTAAGTATCTGGTAGTTTTTTCTAGAAGGAAAAAATATGCCAAATGCAAACTATAGCAGAAAGAAAGATTAATAAATAAATATATATGTTTTTAAAGACAGTTCTTTAACAATGAAAAACAGTGAACAATGACAAAAGAAAGTCCTTTCCAGCAAACAGACACCCTCTGCTATATTAAGGCAAAGTGTTCTATTTTCTGCCTCGTATTTTTAACACAAATACAATATTTTAGCTATAATCCCTACTCACACAATTAACATTATTGAAGTTGAAAAGAAATCTGTTGGTAATTATTGAAAGGATGATGTACATCAGCAGCAGGAAGGCAGTGTTCTCACTTTCACTCAGTAAATCATGCTGGAATGTTTGTTAGAGTCCTTTAAACAGTTTTTGATTACCATCTGTTAGTGATGAAATAGAAACAGCTACTATGTTAATCCATCCACTGGGGAAAAAAAAAAAATTCAAAAAAATGAAAGGGAAAACAAATAGAGAATTGAGCCAGAACAAAATTCTATTAAAAACATATCTGAGAAAAATCATGACAACAAGGCTACTAATTCATGATTTCTGGGCAGAGTGCATTCCTCAGTGTTCAGCAGTTTAGGGGTAGTATGAATTTCATATATGCCTGTCCATTTTAGAGGCATAAGAAACTTTGACACCAACATGGTGTGGTGAGAGAAGTTTATCAGTTAAAGGGACCAAGGCATGGAGCAAGAGCATACTAAGGATCAAAGCTCCTGTTTTCACTGTGCTCCTTGGAGCAGCTGCTCATCAGAGCTGCACTGGGACTGTGCACAACCAGAACTTTCAAAGGCCTGCTCCTCCTTCTGCCCAAGGAACCTTATGAAAATGTGATTTGGTGGGCTTTTCTGCGGTTACTGCCCCAAAGTTATGGTGCACAATGCCTGTTGAAAATGCAGAAGACAGAGGAGAAAATGTCATAGTTTCCAGTCTGTTCTTTTTGTCCCTGCCTGGAGACCTCCAGTTATTTAGTATTGCTCCTGATAACAATGGCTCAGCCTTTCCCCTTGAACAGATGCTTAGGGAAGTGTCATTCAGGAGAAGTTTTTGAAGGGGAGAAAGGAGGCTTAGAGAAACCTAGTCAGATTAAGATAAGAACATGGTCATATTTATGCACAAATGTTAAAATTATGATTTATAAACTTCCTAAGGAAGAATTGATGATGTAAATTCTTTCCTCCCCCTTCTGCTTCTTCTTGCTGATTTGATCAAGGTAGAGATGAAAATACTTGGAAGGTCAGACTCAGTGGGTAGTCCAACTCATTTACATTTTATTGGAAAGACAATATAATATTTAATACTTCTAGGCTAATGAGCCTTTGATATAAGTATACTTATTTCTTGTGACTTGCATTTATGGATCATAATGAGTTTTGTTCCTTGATGGCGAACAGAGGCAAAAAAACCAAAACCCCAACAGAGGCATTGTATTTACATATGTTCTTTATATAAAACTACAAATGAATAGCCACAACAGAAGGAAAGGAGTCCTTTGCTTCTGTCCCTTGAAGAACAAAGAATATTCAGACACAGAGGAGTTGTCTGCCTAATGTTCTTTGAACAAAATTTTGGGGGTCATAATTTTCTGGAAACTTAGAATTGTTCACCAAACATTTTGCTAAACAATATGAAAATATTTCCTCTTTGAAAGGACTTTTGAAGCCTGGGTCCTATTCTCATCCATATAGATACCAAATTATTTAAAACAGCATACTGTTCGGTAGAAAATGACGTAAAGCTGCTTAACTTTGGGGTTTTTTGGTAGTCATTGGTGATGGTAGCCTTTTTTCCCAATGGACTGCTATGGAGAAAGAAAACTGCTGACCCACTGAAGGAAGCAAATGATCCTCAGGGTCCTTGAGGCTCTTCTTATCTAACTAGTAAACATCTGAAATCACCAATTCTCATTATGTGATATGTCCTGAGCAGAGGAATGGGAAACACATCTTGAGGGACAAAAGGCAGAACTGCCTGAAGACAGTTCAGCATTCATTGGAAACAGAAAAAATACAGTTTGGCAGGTGGGGGAAAGAACTTCCATGGTACAAAGATATTAATCCATTCAGTATCTGCGTACATGACTAGGTTACCATGCTAATTACTGCTGCCAAAATTATGTTTAAATTGTGTTTAGCACTCATATATAGTTAAATAAAAGGTGTATTTTTGTTAGTTGTAGATGTATTTATGCCCTTATAACTTTTCTGGTTTCTAATATAACTGTAGGGAAAAAGCAGGAAATTTTTTTTGGTTACAATGTAAAATAATTAATGATCTAAGAAAAACTGTATGAGGTTTCAGAAGAACATTTCTCAGTTTAACAGGGAAACTGGATATTTGTTGTTGGTATTTTTGGGAGTAGTATTTGCAGGACACATCTCTGGAAAATCTAACTTAAATAACAACCTGTCTTGTAAGAAATCTTGTGAGTCTGTGCTGCTATGGCTGAAAAACAGTTGCATCAGAAATGTGTAAGTGCATATTAAGTTTATTGCTCTTTGCTTTTCCTTGCCTCAAAATCAGGTTTCTTGCAGCATGATCACAGTCAGCAAACAATAAATTTTCAATGTATGGCATGAAAAAAGACTAAAATTGCACTAATGATATTCCTTGGCTTCACCATCTGCCAGTGCTCTATTGCATTCAGTGGTTCCAATAAAATCCCAGTGAACCAGGGATGAGATGTGTATGTCTAGCAGAGCTGAGTGAACAGAAAAAAACACCTGAAGTGCACGTTTCATACAAGAACCTTCTCCTATGCAACACACTGCTTTCACTTTCCCTCTTCATCTATTTCTTTGTTGCCTTGGTAAATGTTAATCATGTGGAGAATCCTCCAAGCAAAACAACCAAGTCTAGCTCTGTATCTTACCCTTTTCTCCTATGGCTGTTTTTAGACAAAAATCTGGGAGAAAAAATGCTCCACTGCGACAGTTCTGACCACCCTTCATGACAGGTCAGCAGATGGTGTCTTTAAGTGATGAATCTGACAACTTTTGGGGGTTAGTTGACTGAAAATGAAATATTATAAAGGAAAAATGTGCACTGCTTTCTAACTACAGTTTCCTACTGCCATCCAACAATAGCATAAATGAGGATTCAGTGCTGGTAAAAGAAAACCACTTCCTAATATATGATTTGTGGGCCATTAATCTTGGCTTCCCATCCTCCAGTTTCAGTCTGAAAAACATTTTAGCTCAGCAGGTGATGCTGTCAGTGACAAATGAACAAGATTAAAATCAAGTGATGTGGACAAAGCAAACTGCCTCAGAATGAATCTTCCTGTTCTTGGAAACTACTCTGGTTCTTATGTTGCTAGAAACAGGGCTAGTGGTTTTGTGAATTTAATCTAAGAGAATTAAGAAATGGCATTTCTGTCATAGTGATATTAAAAAAAAAAATAGAACCTTCATGAGAGGTAACTGGCATATTTCTTGAAGGATTCAACTGAATCTTTCATAAGGCTTTGCCTTATCTCAAGGATTCTTTTCTATAGGGATGTTAAAATATATTACCTAAAGATAAGAATACTATCACTGGCTGTGAAATTTCCATACTGAATAGGGTAAAAAATGAAAAAGATGGCAAAAAGCTGTGTGTCCAGTGGTCCAGAAACAGTCCAACTGTGAGAGCATGAAACACTGTGGAGGAGAGGAGTGCCTGTGAATTTGCAAATTTGCACTGAGTGAAGATATGAAGATTGTGGGAATGGCTTCTGAGACACTGGGAGCAGCAGAATAACTGAAGCAGCAAGGGCTCACTTTTTAAAGCTGGCTCCGGGAACCCACCTGGAAAGACAGGGTCACCTAAGCAGATAAGAAAGAATTCTCCACAAGAAGTAGTCTAGTAGATCCAGAGAATGAGAGAGCAAAGAGACCAAACCCTCTCTTTAGGATAGGGAGACAAGATTTTCCTTAGCAGGTGTCTTAAGGATCAGAAAGGTAACATTTGAAAAAGTTTAATTTATAAAGAAGGAATGGACAGGACTGGAAGTCAGACCAAAGTAACTCCTTTCACCTATACACTGCTGTAATGCCTCTAGGAAGTGAGGCAAAGAATGGAAAAATGGCACAGAAAAAGGGAGTTCTAATGGAGAATATTTTCTGAGATGTCTCTCTGATGTCTCATACACTTCCTAATATTCTGCAATTGGCAGGCAGATAGTGCACATCATAATGTGGGGGCACATTCATCTCTACTCTTCAGATGCATGAGCCACCTTGCTTCTTGGGTGGTAGGTGACAATGTATTAGAAATTCCAAAATATCTTCCTTCAGGAGCAGTATGATGGGTGGGCGTGTTTGCTCTCGTGAGAAGGGCTAACCCCTACCCAACCTCGTTTGGAAAGACATGGGCTGGTGAATCCTGTGCCTGATGCTAATGACAATAGTCATTTAGATTTAGGATTCTTTGATATTCTGGGGAAGGGGACATGAGGGCCCGAGGCACAGTGGCAGCCATTTCTTGGAGGGGAATAAGATAACAGGGAGCATCTAAGAGCTGCAGAAAAAAAAGAGTGGTATAGAGAAGAATAGAAAAGAAAATAGACACCTGCAAAACTGCTGAAGATAAATTTGAGGTAAAGAAATGGAAGAAAATTTTGGTGTGTACATAATATTTTCTTTGAATTTTAACAGAGACATGAACATTTAGGATTATTTTTATCATTTTTCATAGATGACTGCTAGGCAGGTTTGTGCCCTGGTAGAAGGGAGGAGAAACTGCCACTGTTTCTAAATCTGGTCTCTATATTATAGAAAATTGGCAGAATTATGTGAATTTGTGTCTATATTGAGCTCCCAAAAGTACACAGTCAAGAAAAATGTTGCAATGGTTTATGAAGAGAAACTCAGATTTAAAGCATAAGAAAAACAAAAGATTGTAATTTACTCCTTTTACTTGACCCTCTAGATGTGCATTGAACAGGGATTACGTAGACCAGCACTTCTTTAGGCTTCAAATATGGTTCAGAAAGCCATAAGAGTTCATGAAGTCCATCTTTCCCTTCAGGCTTTCTTGTCTGCTTTTCCTTTCATTTGACTGTATTTTCCAACAGTTGCTGTATCATGTTACTTTTATTTTTAAAATTGGGGTTTTTTCCATGCTTCACTTAGAAAGGGACACTTTTCTCTAGCCACCACAGAAGATCTTTTTGGAAGGCTTTTTCTTAGGGCATCTCTCTGTCCAGCTTAACTTTGTTCTTTACAACACCCAAATACTGCGCTTTGTTTACCTGCTGTGTCTGGCCCAGGGATTTCTCTATTGCAGCTCAGAATTCAGCATTTAGCTTCTAATCGGACAGGAAGCAACTTCCTGCAGATATGTGAACTGCATAACCTCTGATCTAGCCAGTTATTCATAAGTAATAGAGGTGGTAGAAGGTTCTTTGCTGATGGGGGCAGGACAGAGATGCTGCCAGAAATGAACCCTGGGTTGGGAGGGGTGGGACTGAAAGGCAGCTACCGTTTTAAAAAGAAAGCTAAAGAAAAGAACAGTGCTCTCTGAAAAATTCTGTACAAACGCAGATGCCTGTCAGTATTGGCAGATGTCTTCCTGTGTTGCTTTGAGGCCTCATCCAGAAAGTGGCTGTTCCATGATAAAATTTTCTAGCCATGGAAAAATGATACTGCTTTTTGTGATAAAATATTTCTTAGTGATAGGTAGCTAAGTTATTACATGTTTTCAGGTCAAAACCCATGAGGTTCTATGGCTGGGAATTCTTGTAGGTAAATCCTAAAATGATTTGAAATATTACTGAAGTGTTCTGTCATCCTAGTTAAATCTATTTTCTTTGGAGTTTTTATAGAGAAGGAAGTGCAGCAACTGAACCAAAAACTGCCCTAAGAGTTTTTGGACTGTGACAGATGAAGGATTTTGGCTTGCTGCTTGGAGAATCATGGAACAAAAATGCAAAAAATAACAAAAATTCCAATATCATCTAAATGCATTCTGGCCAGCAGATTTAGGAGAGGTTAGTCCCACGCCTTAGCTGTTTTCATGAGGCCTTAGACATGCAAGGTTCTCCTGTACCTCTATCAAAAACGTTAGTACAGGTTATCCAGTTTCTAATCAAGCTGGCAGAGAGATTTCTTTAGGTACTTCCTGCACGTGGTGCCTGTATGAAGCCCAGTGGAGACTTCTGCAGTACCATGTAGCCAGATTCTTTGCTGACTCTCAGATTTTCAAATCATCAGAGATCTGCACTGCTGTGAATGAGCACAAAAACAGGGTTCAGGAAATTCCCTAATATCACAGAAAATATTCACCTTGCAAAAAACTAATGTTTTTATTACTTTCAGAACCCATCTGAACAGACTATTTTTTCACTTGCATTACATGTAAGCAGACACACCAATATTAGTAACTTTGAACATGTCAAGAAAATATTGCTTGTTGCTGAGGAAACAGGATGCTAATCTCAAAACCAACATAGATATTTCCTTGTAAACTACCAATTAGGCAGTAAGGTTCAAGAGGGCATGGAGTTATCATAGAGTAATCATTGCTGTGGAGATTTATATGGCAGAGTAGAATTTAATGGCAAAAGTGTATGGGGGACATGAAATCAACTCAATAAAAATTATGAATAATATACTCAGTCCCTGAAATTTTTTTTCTCTTAAGTCACAATAAAACTACATGGACAGGACACAGCACCAAATTTTAAAATTTAGGGCTTTCTTCTCTCTATGTGTGTGTTTAAATCTTCTAAATGTTTCAGTCAGACTCATGCTGTACTAGATCATGGTACCTTTTCTTGTAGGTCTGGTCTTAGTCCTCAGCAGCAACTTTTTGGAAAGAAGTCTCAGTCCCCTCCATGTCAGAGGATTGGAGCCAACACTGCCATTAAAAGAGCTTCTCTGTCTGGAATGAAATCCTGTACAGAGTGTGAGATCTGCATCAATAAAATGTTATTCTCTCTTGGCAGATACTCAAAGGGAAGGCAGGTGGCAGTAACACTGCCTCCACTCTGATGATGTGGATCTCTCTGCAGAGGTCCATGGGTTCAGTTCTGACATATGAAAACATAACACAGAGCATCTTTTATTGGATTTGGTGAATTTAGTTCTTTTGGTTTTCTTTTCACTTGAAACAAGTGCTCTGATGTTCTTTCACAGAGTCTTAATAGAATCCACGATAGTTCAAGTGTATTGAGATATTTTAGTGTCAAAGCGCCAAGTATGCGAAATTTAAGGGTTTGGTAAAATGTGACAAGGGAAAGAACTTTCTCTTCCCAGCTGCCAAAAAACCAGCATACAGGGAAGGCATACTCCCTTTCAATAAATGATTTTTTTTCCTCTATATCCTGTGAAAATAGTTTATGTAAAAACAATTAAAATGCCTGAAAGAACTAAGCAGCCAGGTTCCAAGAATGGAAGGACTTAGGGGAAAAATTAAAATAAACTAAAATTAATCTACAATTTTGATCTGGATTGAAGTACAAATAGCTCAGGTACATCATGAAGAAATATTTTGATTAGCTAGCAGGCTACTCTAAGCTGTCTGGATCTGAGAGCCCATCCATCGCACCCACAGGCTATGGAGTCATCAGTTGTCTTTCTCTCATTAAAGACAGATAGGCACTGAATCTCCTTCCCTTACTGAACACTTCAGCTTCCTTGAGAAGAAAGGAGGCATCAGCAAAAGCAGGGCAGATTAAATACCACTGCAAATTCCAGATCGACTTCTTGCCAGAATAATTTCTTCCACCAGACTGGCAAACAGAATAAAACTCCTGGTGTTTCAGCATGTGTGGTCACAGCCTGGGGTTAAGCTTATGTTGAGCATGGAGAATTTGTTACTTTGCATACTGATGGAAATGTGTATAAATGGCAATTAAATGTATTATACAATGGCAATTGTATAATAATGGCAATTAAAGTATTCAGATTTAATCTATCTTAAACAGTGTCTTAAAGTCATCTAATGAGATGGTGTTTGTCGAATCTACTCAATGCCAAAATTTTTCACTTGTCAAGGTTTGGTAAGCTATTGGAAACCCTGGATCAAGCCTACCTGGTATCTTCTCGGTTGTACTGAAGAAGCAGGAGGGCTGGAAGTTTCCAGAGAAGGAGACAGAGAGCTGCATGAGTACTGAGGCCGCCATGGGATGACGGAACACCATGGATTTAATGATGATGGCTTTAGAAAGTAAAATATCAAATTAACTGAATTGTTTCAGAGTTCACAATCCAGAGTCAACTTAGAGATGGTTTCACTTCCTTGGCACTGGATGAGAAATCATAGTACTGCAGAAGCACAGAATGGCTTGAATTGGAAGGGACTGTAAAGATTATCTAGTTCTGACTCTCCTACTGTGGGCAGGGATGACACCCACAAGAGCTGGATGTTCAAAGCCTCATTCAGCTCCTCTGTTAGAACAGCTTACCAGGGAATCTCTCATCTAGTAATTCTTTCAAAGGTGGAATTTCACTCTTCCAAAGTTCAGATCCTCATTCCTCAGGATCACAAAATTGCTACAGCCCACACTCCCTCCATTCCTAACCTCTTTAATTAGCTTGTTTCCACTGGTGAGCACCAGGTCCAGTAATGCTTCTCCTCTGGTTGCTTTGTCCAACACCTGGATGAGTAAATTATCCTCAACACAGTCCAGGATTCTCCTGGATTGTGTACAGCCTGCTGTATTTCCTACCCAGTAGACATCCAGTGTTTGAAATCCCCCATCAGGATGACAGCCTGTGAGGGTGATGCTGCCTACAGCAGAATCAATAGGCTGCACAACAGGCTTCTCCTGCTCAGGCAGACTCAGACCCACACCACAACATGTACTTGGTCGGTCCTGTCCTTGATTTTTACCCAGAGGTTCTCAGCACATTTGTGGCTGTTTTACAGAGGCAGCTCTTCACAGTTTGTTCATTCTTTAAGGTAGAGTGAAACACCCTTTCTCCTCCTACCCAGCTTATCTCTTCTGGGCCTGTAGCTCTCAATTGTTGTGTTCCAGCTGAGAGATTCATCCCACCATGTTTCTATGATAGCAATTAAGTCAATT
This sequence comes from Zonotrichia leucophrys gambelii, assembly GCF_028769735.1. Classification (NCBI taxonomy): domain Eukaryota; kingdom Metazoa; phylum Chordata; class Aves; order Passeriformes; family Passerellidae; genus Zonotrichia; species Zonotrichia leucophrys. Next base: position 16,060,284 of record NC_088173.1, on the reverse strand, counting down.
TCTAGCTCCACCATGATTTGCAACTCCTCTTGCTTATTACCAATGCTGCGTGCATTGGAGTAGAGGTACTTCAGGTGAATAAATCTTCAGGAAAAAAAGAAGAAAAAGTACAGAAAAGAAATAAAAATTTCTCAGTTTTAGATCTAGTTTTAGACACTTTGCAGTAAATATCTATAAACTGTCTGTTGGAATTATTCTGTTTTGATTAACAGGCCTAACACTCATTAAAACCAACACAAAGCTCTCATTAGTCTCCCAGCTGAGAGATTTATGCAGAAAGAAGTACATCATGGTTTCTTTTCCAACTCTGCTTAGTGCTTGTTTATGTAAACACTTTTGCAACCTATCCTGGCGTTTAAAGTGGTAATGAACTGCTGGTGAAACTCTCAGGCATCATGCAACACACATCCAGTCTGTTTAACTACAGTAAACAAAAATATGATGAATTCCTCAGATCGTGTTTTAATCCAAGTCCAGCTGCATATGATTTTCATGTCATAGCTGCAAAATCCATGACTTCTATTTCTGACAATGCTCAGACACCTCCACTGTCTCATCTGACCTTCCTGGCAGGAATAAGAGATGACTAATGCGAGGAGAAGGAAATTGACTGCAAAGGAGGGGAGGAGGTGGCATCATTGTTTTCTAAATATTGGAAAGACAAAACAAAACCACTAATAAGAAAGCCTCACCACACCCTTAATTCTTAACATGATTTTTTCTTAATTTTCAGTTTGCTTCACTAGAAAATGGGTCATCTTTCTTGCCAAGAAGGACAGTATTTGTGGTTACCACCTAAATATTTTAAATTTCATGGATGTTGCATTGAGAAATGTCTATAGAGATGTCTTCAACATACTTTTCCAAAGCAATCACTTATTGCTTCTTGTGATAATATATTTCTTAGCTATTTTAAATATTTAAAACCAACAAGGTCTGATAAAGCCTACCAAGTGTTTATCAAATAATTAATTTATTCATATAAGCTTCTAATGCTATCTTAAAATTTCTATCTCAGTTCACATTCAAAGGTGTAAATTCCTTAATACACAATTTTTCAGCAAAAGATCAGATATTTTTTAAACCAAATATCCATATTGTAGTTTCTTAGTTCAAGAATAATCATGGGGTAAACATACTGCACACTATTAATTTTTGTTTCTAATATGCATTTTCTTGATGTATGAGAAACACATCTTTGATTAATCCTCTGCAGTTATTTGCCAACTTTTAAAATACAGTTTTTCTACTTCCTTGTAAATCTCCTTTATGGCAAAAAAATCGGAATTAAGCAATATGAATATATTCATAACAGAGTTTTTTCCTTGAAATATGCACTCCATGTATTGATACTTAAACTGAAGTATCAATATGAGGTGTCAATGGTTTGGGTTTTTTCTTGTTTGGAGGTTTTTTGTGTTTGTTTGTGGATTTTAGATTGGGGTTTTTTTTGCAGGGGAGAATGCTTATAAGTTATACTTATGAACTATGAAACACACGGCACAAGTCATAAACCGATACTGAAAAATTACCTTTTGCTCTACATATGGAGGTATATTTTATGGCAAAGTGGTAAACAAAACACATTTTTAAGGTGGATCAGTGTTGCAGTATTATATTGTGTAAAACATTCATTGTAATTTACTATATTTATTTATTTTAACAAAGTACTCAATTTACCTGACTAATAAGAAAAAAATCAAATAAGAAATATTTGCTAGAGGAAAATACCTTTAATAACGAATTCTTTGTAAACTGGACATAGATCCGTGATTAAGGGGGATCTAGTTTATGAGACTAGAAGAATCCAAGGAGCTATTTAGCTGACCAGCTGCTAACTTGAGATTTGTTTGCCTAAAACGTTACAAGGATGTTGTATTTATGTAAACAAATCCCATCTGTGCCAGCATCAGACTACATCAGACTAAGATGAGCTCCTTGAGTGTACTGACTACCACATCAAATCAGTCACCTAAACACAGATTCTAGTCCATCCAAGATAGTCCAAGATAGTCAAGATAACTACACAAACCTGTGGGTTTGACATAGGTCCTACCAGAAACTTGTACCTTTCTAGAATGGCAGATCTAGGCCATTGAGAATGCCCTAAAAAAGTCTCAAAAAATGCTTGTGTTCAGACATTTAAATCCAGTCTAGCTGTATACATATAAACACACAATAAAATCTACTTGAAGGACCTGGACCATCCTGGTCCTTCAATGAGAGTTATGTCTCACTGTTTTTCCCACCAAACACATTGCATTTATTTGTGTACTAATTTTGGACTTTATTAAAAAGAAAAAATATGGCTTTTGAAAAGCAGGGGGATTAAGATAATTCCAAAAATGTTTCTATAAGTACTCATAAGCCAAGGACCCAGCTGGTGCTAATGATATTGGCTATGTAAAGACAGTGTTCTGTTTCATATTCTTCATTTTTTGTACAGAATGGTTTTGATGAGATGACTATAGTTTGCATATCCACATGACCAACACAATGCAGATGCTGTAGCTGAACTTAGTTTTATCATAGATTTATTATGAAGAATTGCTCACATTTATAAATTATAGATTCAATTATTAATGTTCAAAGGAGTAGAAATCTCATTGCAGGCATGGATTTAAATTTGGATTACCTACATGGAGTAAGACAAGAAAGAATAAGGCATGTTTTGGCAAGAAAAACTACTGATATTAATGTGGGTATGACTGTGCAAAGATAGCAAACACAAGGAAAAAAGAGGAACTAATTTGAGCAATGATAACGTTCTTTGTGTAGAAAGAGCAGTTATCAATATGAACATTTTTTAGACTAATATACTGCAAGCTGTTCTTTGCAACTGCTAAATATGCATTTAATTTCATATTTACTACTGTGACATTTTAGTCAGATAGTAGTATTGTTCATTTAAATGGTGTTACTTCTTATCTTTATGCTTTTTTTCTTATTGCAACATGTGGACCAATATTAGCCTTTAAGATAAAACCTTTCTACCAAGAGGAAACATCAGCAGAAAGGGAGGAAATAAATGAAGCATACCTTTTGGCAATTAAATATGCTGGCACAAGATTTCATGCACACATATTCTTCAGAATCCAAGATATTTGTATTTCTTTCATAGGAAGAACTACCACAGATGTATCTCTGCATATTCCTACTTACCTTTCTTGTAGCACATAGACATAGTGCAGGACAGTGCACAAAGGACATTTCTTGTCAGCAAAAGGCACTTAATTTAAATTTTTACATATCCATTCTGTTCTTAAGTTCAATTTTTTTTAAATTAAATTTTTTAATTGAATTAAATTTATTTAATGGGACAGAGGTAACCTAATCTTGAAGGTAGGCTTCAGACCACATGTGGGTTTCTCCCATTGCAGCCCGATAGATGTGATATTGCTACAGCGTTGTGTTCCCAAGCCCTGCCAATGGTAAGGCTGAGCACGTGTCCCCAGTAGGCAGCCAGGCATGTGTGCACCTGTGTACACATGCTTGGGGGCACACAGAACCCTACACATACAGTGACACAGGTCAGCACCTTCACTGACACTCACATGAACACTTACTGTGCTACATTTTCCCATGCTTGCTCCTCCTGCATCTGCCCTGATCCTTTTCTAGTCTTTGGTCCTGACCACTAGCCTCTTATGGTAAGTTTTACTTAGTAACCAAATGCTCTTGCCCTGCATCCTCTAAGAAGTTCTCTACTTCTGCAGACAATCACCTACCTTGCATGGCTTTCATGATGGAGTTTCTTGCACTTACACTGAAGGGAGTGTTTCAAGAAGAAACTAGCCTTTTCTAGACCAAACAATAGAGCTACACACAACAGGCAGGAATTCCTGATGCACGGGAAGTTGTAACTAAATATGAGAAGGGACTTGTTTACTGTGCAGGTGATAGAGCACTGGAATAAATTGCCCAGAGAAGTTGTGGAATGTCCCTCAATGCAGATATTGAATAACTGTCTAAATGCAATCCTGTGCTGTGTGCTCTAGGATGATCTTGACTGAGCAGGGAGGTTGGATCAGGTGATCCCAGTATGGTCCTTTCTGACCTCATCCATTTGGTGATTCTGTGACTCTTGCTGAGTATCCCATCAAGGACAATGACAAAATTTCCTTCTCTGCTAGCTTTAGGATAGTTAGTTCGGTAAGTGCCATTTTCATTGATGATATTGGTAGGGTTCTCCTACCAATCTTTGCATTTATCATAATTGCTCTTTAATCACACTAAACATTTTTACATGTGCATAAAACCTATCAATGTAATTACTCCTTTCCCTTATGTTTTACTGTTTTCCCATCTATATCAGAGTCTGCATGCAAGGAACCGTGGGGAATATGTTTATGTCTGTCATTTTCAAGGTGCAAATTTGCTAAGCTGCTGCCTTTATGTATTGCTTCTTTTCATAGGCTCTTTCATTACACTGATCACTTAAATGAGGTTAAGCTTTCAGCTTTACGGAGCTCCTGAGATAGTAAGAGTTCTGTGGACAAAACTCAACTCCAGTGTCCTCAGCTCTGTTCCTGTGACAGTGGTGAACAGAGATGAATAGTGGTGAATAGAGGTGTCCATTCATGGAGGTGAATAGACAAGAGAATTAAGGGCAAATTAAAGCTCTTGTCATAGAGGTGAATAGTGGTGAATAGAGGTATCTATTCATGGAGGTGAATAGACAAGAGAATTAAGGGCAAATTAAAGCTCTTGTCATTGAGAAATAAACTGTTTCCCTGGAAAGCTGTTTATTCAAGAGGCTACTACATTAAGAAGTTACATTTCAGATACAATGATGCTGACATGCCAGGTGCCAGTAGAGGAGATGTGCAGAAAAAATTGATTTATGAAAATTAAATTTTCTGTGGAAGCTTTTTTCTCTTTTTAAAAAGTGACTCAAAAGTCTTATTTTTCTCCTGGAGTGTCTGGCCATGGGTCTTATGTCATAGCAGCCCTACAAAATATATTCAGAACACAATGAATTGGACAAAGATTGGACTTGATGTTCTTAGAAATCTTTTCCAACTTTAATGATTCTATGGTTCTTATGGTTCTATTTGGCCTTCTGTGTAGATTTTTTTTTTTTTTTTTGTGGGATCAAGCCTGTTTTGTTTTCTTCTTGAATAAAAAAGATTGTTAGTTTCAAAGCTGTCTTCTGCAAACAATGTTAGGGAAATATCACTCACTTTTATTTAATTCTAAGAATTTTAATGAGGCATACAAGCATTAATATTTAAACTCACTTACAAAATTATTTTTTGCATGGTAGTATTTGTTCAGTTTTATGACTTTCTAAAGTGTAATACATTCACATTTTAGGGCACTAAGAGGAATTAAGAACTCTTGTCTGACACTGTAAAGAGAGTTCAATCAAACTCACATGCAGTAGAAAGAGAGCCCCATAGGATGCCAAAAAAACCCAGATACCAGAGTGCAGCTAAGAGGAAAACGGGAAGAAAGAACTCACTCCAAAATTATTATTTGGTGGCTCTGGCTTTGGACATTAAAATTGCTATTCCATAGACATGAGCTATTACCATTCAAACCCAGACCAAATAATTTCTATATTCATATATAGGCTTTTCTGTTGCTTTGGATAATTAGTACTGAATTGCTTAAAGGCATATTAATTTTCTTGCAGGTATGTGATTTTATATTCCTAGAATCATACTGTGATATCTATTATCTATATTACTTCAGTGAAATCACTGAAAATTGATCCTATATTACATAGAGGGGGATTCCAGAAACAAAAGACAGAAAATAATTTATTTTCTGATATTTTTATCTCATAGATTTGTAGTTCAGAAGATGGATAAATTGCATAACATTTGTGACTGTTCTTTCCTCTATTCTCAGGCATTGAGGAAAGTATCTTTGATACTACTGCCAAAGATAACTAAGTCCAAAAAACAGTTTGCTACACAGTACGTTTTCAGAGATTTTGAAATGATTAAATAAAATTCTTCAAGATGTACTCAGTCAGATAGTCTGTAGTAGGAATTAGGAATAAATATTGGGGAAAAAAAAGTATTAAATAGGCAAGAAAGAGTCAGTTCCTTTGTAACTATCTCTATCATTGCTGCAGGGCCTATGGCAAAAAAATTCAAAGTTGCGTCAGTGTCCATAAAAATTACCAATTTCTATCGCCATGAACACACTGTATTGTGATGCTGTCATGCCAACATATTACACATGACTGAGGAAAATTGTTTTAACAGCTAAATTACAGGAGCTACCGAGGAGTTCCTATAGTTTCCAGCTTCTCTACCACAGAATATCTTGACACTACTGCAGCAAAATTGAATGTCAAACTGACTGTAGCTCTATATGTAATGCTTACTGTGAAATTCCTGTCATTGCAATCACAAGTATTTATTTATTAAATCTTACAAGAAAAAAAATATTTTCAGGGTTTTTTCAGTAGACTGGAAAAGCAATCTGCGGAGTTTTCACAGACATTTGCTTTCATTTTCAAGAGCTTTGCTATGGATGATTCAGTCTTTGTGGTAACAGCTAGATAACATGGGCTAATCCAATACCCTTTGAAGTCAGAGTGCTGATATTCCCATTGAAGTAAGCAAGCATTTGTTAATGAGTAGATTGACTTCTTATCTTTAGGAGTATACCATTATCCCTAAAGTTACTCTGCTCATACAGTCACCTTTATAGCTGTGGGCCCAACTGTAATGCACTTGGGATATTCAAGCCCCTGACTAATTTGAAATCTTTTGCATCTCATAAATTCTATTATTTGAAACTTGCTTAGTATCTTTTCTCATACTAGTTCCTTCGAGCTATGTATGTACTTGGCTTCATGAATGATGTCAGAGGAAATTCGTTAGGTTTCTTCCTAATTTGTGATTTCACAAAGATGTATGCTTCTTCATTTTCCCCTCATTTCTCCCCATTTGTTTCTTCCCATATTTCATGATATATTTCTTTCTTCCTATATTCTTCTTCTTCTCATTTTTTTAAATCTTTGAATCCAGTCTACAGGGTGAAACTTACTCTACCCATTTTTCTATAAGCTAAAAATCCCACCCCTAATACATGAATAACCACAATAAAAATGGGAATGTTAAACAGTCTTCATTCATCTGGAAGCTAAAATGCATAAGGTGCAGAAAGAACAGTAAGATCAAATAGTCCTATGCATGCTTCTTAGTGATTTCTTTCACTCAAGTACATGTCAGCACAGGGCTGGATGAGCCTAAAAATAAAGCCTAGTGGAAGACAATTGCTCCCTGGATTAAAATTTCTGAGGCACATAAGAAAACTGAATTAAAATCACTAGAGAATTTCAGAGTAATGAGAGACTGAATGCCAAAAAGAAATGAATCTATTTATAACAAAATTAAAAGTTTGAGTCGATACAGGAGGAATCAGTGGATTATGTCAGTTATTTATGAGGTGGATGGAATTAATCAGTGAGAGAGAGAGGATCCGTGAATGCAATGATCTAACTGAAAAATTAGCAAATCATCCCACAAACACTGAAAGTTACTCATCACCATAAAGTCAGCAAAGTCATATGTGAGATTAACAACAGATATGAACAGAAAGGTTAATAAGCTTGTGTAATGTAACAATGAAAGCTTTCCTGATTTTCCTCTTTGTTTCTTCTCTGCCAGAGAACTGCAGATGCCAATATAACTCCTCCAGAATATACAATATTTAAAATTATGACTGGAACTCTTTAGTGCCAGGTGCATAGTAGATTTAACTGCATCCATACTGCAGACTTAAATGTTGTTCTCAGCTGTTTGTCCAGAATTTCCAAATATCTTCATGTATATCCGATGTCATCCAGGCTGCAGGAGGTCTAAGCTCATAAATGAACAGCCCAAGTAGCCAAGTAATTTCCAGGCAGAAAAAGAAGACAAATCTTGAAAAAGCTAGATACCTTACCTCCTTTATACTGTAAGTTTTGAGTGAACCAATAGTAGGGCCCATTTTGGCATTTCTCTCTTGGTACATGCTTTTTGCTTTCTAGCCTCTACTGCTTAAAACTTACAAAAAAAAAAAAAAAGACAAAAAAATTCCTACTACAACAACAAAAACAACAAACCAAACAAAAAATAAATACTTTTTAAACTGCACTGCACTTTTGGAATGGATGTGTTTCCACAATAGAAACTTTATTAAAAACATGATTAAATATAATTGAGATACCAAGTAATGGTCTCTGAAATTAACTTAAGCATATATTGAGGTATTCTAAATGTAGGTGGAATTTGTGGCCTTCAATATACAGAATTTAAAAGTAAAGTATCTTTTCTCATATTTTTATTTTCAAGACGCATTACTTCTCTTTCATGAAAAAAGCAAAATAGTCAAGCTTGGTCATCTCTTTATTTCTTTCTTTAAACATTTCTCAAATCAAAAAGGAGCTGTAGAGGCTGAAGGTCTGACATGCCCTTCCCTTACTGTTCTTCACTGTCGAATATCCAGGACTGACTGAGAAGCAAAGGCCCATTGCAACAAAAAAACCCCACATATTAATGTGTCCACGACCCATAAAAATATCATTTGGCTTTCAACACTGTGTTCTAGTGTAGTGGGATGATAGGCACACAAATATTCCCACTAGGGCTTAAGCTCTGTTTGTGCAAAATTCCCATGTTTCTGTAGATGTAATGCACCCTTCTGTGTGATCTTACATTCTGGCTGCAAACAGCAAAAAAACCCCATGTATTTATAATGGAAAGTCTTTTTCTAAGGCCTATCGATATCTAAGGAGTAGGAAGCTGAACTTCTAAGAGTTTCCAAAGATAAAGTAGAACTTTTAACTTTCAACTTGCTTGAAATTTCTCTCAAGTTAACAATAAACAAAACATTACAATTTAATGGTCACTTGTGAATGAAGCCATTGATGACAATATGTTGCTTACCTCTGTAATTCCATAGCAATAATATTACACAAGTGTTCGCTAATGGGACTCTTGACAAATTGCTATGTATTCCAAAAACTAATAGACCTGTATATAAACAACACATCTTTGTTATGCTAGTTTGGAATTTTTTGAGAATTATGAGTTGACAAATAAAAACAAAAACAAAAATTCAAATGAAAGCAGAGAGAAATTTCTGTCTTTGTTACTTACTTTACAATCCTCATTGAGCATCTGGCAGTTCTGTGATGTGCATTAAACTAGAAATATCAAGTTCACCCTATCTCTTAAAGTTCTTGCCAGCAACAGAAACAAATACATTTCAGCAGCACAATTATTGATCTGTGCTATTCATAAATAAAAATGTTTTTCCATTTATTCACACATATTATATGGGATTCAAAGCTTATTTCATGTTCTTCAGCCATTCTTTAATCTTATTTCTACCTTTGATTTTTTTTTCCATTAGAGGTATATCTAAGTACAACTTAAATCTCTTATTAGAAGTCTTTCTCAACATTTCATTCCTCTGAACCTCTCACTCTTTTAAGATGCAACTTTGCATCTTAAACAGCATAACAAGTTTCCTCTGGCTCTCAAGCATGCTCACCTAGCCATGTGCTCCTAACAGAAGATGATGAATGTCTGCATGAAACTTTTTTGGTGGTTTATCTCTCTGCTGTGTGTTCAAATTTATCCACTGTGGTTTGATTTTTCATGGGCTCTGGTGTGTACCTCTTCCTAGATATTTTGTTCAGCTTTGCTGTCCAGGCAGACAACACGACAGGTCTGGGGAGTGTGCAGCTGTGACCAGAGCAGCTGGGTGTCTTTTGCTATCATCCCCATGCAACAAGGACTAAGCTAGCACTGGAACTGGTGTGGTAACAGCAGAAAAGATTGTGTGATACTGCTCCCAGATGGATATCGTAACTTACTAATGTTCTATCTTCCAGAACAGGGATGATTACCCTTCTCTCATCCCTGGCCTTTCTTGGTCAGACAAAGCTCATTTCACGTGGGAGCTAGCGTTAATGGAAAAGACATCCAACAGAATTTATGGAGAAACGCTTCAAACATGAAGGATATGGGAAATGGATTTTCCTCGCCATTGAAGATGTGTTGCAGATTGTTAGCCTGCCATGTCTTTCCTTCCACTGGCACAGTAAAAAGATTCTTTTTAATATGTAAAGAAATAGAGATTTCTTTGAGATCCGGATTAATAATTTATTTCTAATCTTATCAAATAATTAAGTTATGAATGAATGTCTCGTTTTTAAAGTTGGAATCTTGAGATTTATGAAAAGCAAAGCATAATTCAATGTTTAAGAAATATATCTCTAAAAGGCAATTTGGTGATCTTAATCTCTTCAATCTTAAAATAGAGGATTTCAGCTATTGAATAACTCTTTAATCAGTGAAAAAAAGCCCCCACTTTTAAAAGATTGTGAGGTTTTTATTGGTCATTTAGAAGGTCAGTTGTTTCAGGTTTTTGTAGCGTTAAAACTCCTGAGGGGGTTATAGTGTCTTTTTTTTGCTGTTGTTTTGTCTTAGAAGAAGCAAGCAAAATGCTTTTTCTTAATTGCTTCAAAACTGAGAAGTTGCTTCTTTCCTCCAAATTCTTTCCTTTACTGAGCAGTCCTTATTTACCTCCCCTTGCATGCATTGTTTCAGCAAGGACATATTCATTATGAAGCGACATTTTAAGTTTTCGTTAACTCCACATCCCCAGAAGAATTCTGTGGCTTGCTAATTGTGAGCATGCAGGAGACAGGTCACTGCTAGGTAGCTCGTAGACTGGTCCAGTGGCTTTCAAGTACATTCCAAAGTTTTGGAGCTTTGCTTCTAAAACCATGGAAATTCCAGAGGCATTTCTGCCATTAATTTTTCAATGAGAGCTCAAACTCTTAATGCCTTCATTGTTTCCAACTATTTTTGTGAAATATTTTCATTTAAGCACTGAAATGTAGTACATTGTACTTTTGATGTCACACAGCAATTTACTTTATTTAGATCATAAAGGACACCAAAATTAATTTATGTAGACACAGACAAAAGCATATAGACATAAAAATAGAGGCCCCTGTCTTTTGTTGTATCCTTTTGAGGGGATACTGGAACATGCATCCAAATTTTGCAGTTCAGGTGTCATTCTTGTTTACAGACTGATAGCTTCATGCTGAGTATTTAAACCATAAGGTCTTTACAGCACTGCAGGGATACTGCAAAGGTTTGTTTTTCCTCTCTTGAGTCTCCTTAATCCCATTCTGGAGTAAAAATACTTCCATAATCCCTTGCTTTTGAGTGAAGATGTCCTTATCAGAGATGTCTTTTTTTTTTTTACTAATCCTTATTCTCAGTGGTCATATTGCTGCATAACCAACATTCTTTTTACCTGGCTAACAAGAGATACTCATGTCCAGCTACTGCCTCTGCTCCTCCACAGTCTCTATTTGCCAAAATGACAGGAACTGACGGACTACTTTGAGTCATCTAAGAATTTTCTTTACTTTTTTCCTCCCCTTAGTTTTTATTTATGACAAGACACTGGAAATATACAAGGAATTAAAGCTTTGAAGAGAGATTTTTTATTCATGCAAAAAGGGCCCTGGAAAAAGTACAATTGCAGAAGATGACAAAGAATAAAGCTTAGTTCTTAAAAGTGTCACATCTTTCTAAGACTCTTGTTTTCAACTGCTGTTGTGGGCTTTTGAATCAATATACAATTTTTGAACTTGCTTTTAGCTGAAAGCTATTTAAAGAGTCCTTTTTTCAATCAGCATTCTACAAAGGTAGAAGTGTTTACTCTCTACTTTCATTGCTACATTTTAAGAAAAGAAGCCAAATTCTAAAAGCTGACTGAAAGACAAATCTTGTCTTTTGGCACTTGCACAATAGGTGCTTACACTAAAGTCAGATGATTGACTTTTTAACTGTTAACACATGACATAACTGCTCTGAGACACACAGAAAAAGCCATTCTGAAGAGTTTTCAGTACATCAGTTGGATACTAGCACAGCTCTATTATTTTCCTTCTTGGATAATCAAGGCACCATTTTTTCCAACTAGTTCTTTAATTTTTATGTACCATGCCAAACAAGGTTGAAATTAAACTAATATTCTATTTCTGGAACTCTCAAAAGTGAGATAGATACATTTGAATGCAATTTCCTAATCGCTTGATTGTTACTTAAAACTGGATTTTTTTTTCCTTTTTGTATTCTATAACATCAGGTAACCAAACAGAGATAAATGAACTAATGTCAATTCAAAACCAGAAAGCTACTTCCTTTATTTCAAGTTTATGACAGCATCATGACATCTTCCTAACTGCTCTCAAGGTTCTCATTTAATTTTTTTTTCTTAAAAGAGAAACCCTCCTGTTCATAATTTAGTTTTGCTGCTTACTTTCTTCAGTCAAATGAACTGATCAACTGCTGTAAAATTCCCATTCTTATGAAGAAACTTTTGTACATAAACATTTTGAATTATGATTGAAGACTGCACAACTTACATGTGATGTTCTAGAGAAAATTAATACTTCATGCTCAGCACTTAAATGTGCCATTTCACAGTAGTTTTGCAAAATATGGTAATATTTCCACAGATTTTACTGTAATTGTATCATTGTTACTCTGAATATTATTACCAATAAGCTGACAGCTGGTAAACACTCCTGAAAGAATCATAGAAAAAATCTGTCTTTCAATTGTACTATTGAAGATCAAGCACAGTAGTTGACTAGTGTACCCCATCAAAATAGCCACTTATTAAATGCTGTCTTTTATGTTTCAAAAACTTGAAAGTGCTCCAGTGGGGAAAATTAATCTAGGTAAAGTGCCATAATATTTTCCTAGTAGATAATAGTAGGAGCAGATTTCAGGACTGAAAGATCCTTAGGAAGGAATCTGAAACTTTGGGCATGCAAGAATCTCACCCTTTTACAATTTTAAAATGTGAACAGATGGTCGTTCTTGGATGCGCCAGCTTAAGGAGTGCTGTGAAAATAACATGTACTCTAAATGGGATGCCAGTTTACAGGGATGTAAACAGAAAAATCAGTAGGAGGGTAAGGGGTGAGGAAAATACTGTATCTCACCAATACTGCTCCTTACAGAAAACTTGTGCCACTAGATTTATTTAGTGAGATGCCTTTTTATGTTTAGCAACACTTCATTTCACCACGTCAGTAAGTTTGTACTGCCATTATGCTATCAAATGGCATATTAGTGCTCTACTGAAGCACTTAAAGCATAGCATTGCTGCAGGATGCACAGCTTTCTGGTGATGAGTTTTATTAAGCAGCCTTACAAGCCTCTGTGATAGCATTTTTCTTTGCACTTTGAATATAAAACTAAAGAGACTTGATGCATTGTGTCTTGTTATGTCTGATTCTGTCAGCATATGGCTTTGTGTGGCTCAAAGTGATGTGATGTGAGATGTAATGCATCAAAGAGACTTTAAGTTTCTTCTGCATTCTGAATAACAACAGAAACTTTTGCTACAAAACTAGTGCCATGTAATGTTACATATGCAATAGAATAGGATTTGTAGAAAAATTATAGTGCTTAGTTATGGGCAGAATTAAATTGATACAGGGGAAAGCGGTGAAATCTACTTCTTAGACACATACAGCAACTTGAAAGGAAGTCATAAGATAATGAACATCTAGCATCCTTGGATATGAGAGATGATATTTCTCTAAGTAATTCATTGAGAATTTACGAGTCAACAACAAAAGAAAGATTACAAGTAAGTTTTGGATTTTTTGCTGGAAAACCTACAGGCTTGTAAACCAAATAAAAGGAGACTAGGCATTTGTGGATGACAGAAATAATCCTCTGTGTGTTTGTGTGGGAGAGAGAAACGTGGGGAGGAGGAGGGGAGCAGGGAGACAGTGACAAGTGCATTGAGACAGACAACTGGATGGGTAGTGGGACAAACATCTATAATTTCAAGTTGTCCTGAATAAGAGCCTTGCATCCCAGATCTTTAAGGTACCTGCTAAAGGTAGATACTAGAAGGTATGTGAAATTTGTTGAGGTGACTCAATGATAGACATTTAGCATCCTAAAATAATTTTGTATGCCTGAAGTAGATGATGTCTTCTAGGCTTATACTTTCCTTTTTTCTTTTCCCCATCTCCTAAATAAGCACAATAATATCTTTCTGCCTCATGAGATGTGATGAGGAAATAAACGTTTGAAGGAAACAAAATTATCTCAGAAATTAAAGCCGTATGGATAACAAGACATGTCCGTCATGCAAATGTTTTTGAAACATCAAAAGGCAGCAGCTTTGTAAATCTTACACAGAGATTAGAAGGCTTTTTTGGAAATCTTTGCTATAAAAAGGCAGTTTGTTGTAGAAAAATGCTGAGAGCTGATGATTGTTGCTACCAAGAAAATGTTTGATCCAAAATTCATTACAGGCTTCATTAATGTCATCAGGTATTCCAGACACTGTGTTTCAGGCACAGTGTAAGTATTTGCTAAAACAGAGAATGAACCAGCTAGGATTTTGGACATATGGCAGATGAGGAGGAAATAGAAGGATATGCTATTGAAAAGGACGCATGGCAGGAGAGGAAAAGAAGTCTCAGGAAGGAGTCATGGTTGTTTCCTGAGAGAAGGCATTGAAATGGGACTTTTAGGAAACATAACTGAAATGAGATTAAGTAAATTTGTGATCTTTTTGCTTCTACTAAACAGAAGACCCTATTTATATATTTTTATCATAAATAAAGCCAGTAGTAAACTTGACATAAAACACTGATTTCTCCTAATAGCAGCAGTCCTTCTTGAAAGAAGATACATATTTTTGTCAAATCTTTGGGTCCACAAATGTAAGAATGTTTTATTACACGGCATCAATTCAATTTTAAATGACAGAACAAAACAAATGTCTGCTAATTAAAAAGAGTAATGGGAATTATCTTCCTTCAAGCCTGAGAAGGGAAAGAAATTAAAGTATTTTATTGTGAATCACATACATATTCATTCATGCATTTTGAAAAATTTTTAGTTACCTTAAGTTCTTTTTCTTGTGAAGAAGAGAGTTGTATTAATGAGCTCTTAATTTTTCTACTCTAGACAATTTTTTTTCCATAATTGTTAATAGGTTAAAAAGCAATACATGTCAGTATGCAAGGGAGAAATATTTTAAAGTTTTTCTTACAAAATACATTTTGCATCTGTTCTACAGAAATTAGAATTTTAAATGGAAGATATAACAAACAGATATATCAGTAGAGAATGAAATTTACAATTCTTGTTTCTAGACAGAGATTTTAATATGGGCTTCCATAAAATGGTGGTGGAAAGTTAACTAGATGTCTTCCAACTTTAGTGTTTCTCTCTGGAGGAGTAATATGAAATGAAATTCCAACCGTGATATAGCAAGTCTGCAATTTTTTTAAAGCTCTTCTTATTGATAATTCCTGGTTTACTGGACAGTGGTATTGAAACCTGTGGTATCAACAGGCACTGCTGGATCCAGCTTTCAGCCACGCTTTGGTTTTGACATCACTCATGTTGAAATCATCTCTACTGTGTCTGTTTGTTGTAGTACCAGACCTACTACTATATATGACTCCCAGAAAAGTAAAGAAATGTGTATAGCTTCAGCTATAATCAGACAGTAGAAAATATTGTTTCTTTTCTATTTTATGCTGTCACTGTAATATAAGTGGTATAAGTGCCTGGAACCAGAACAGAATTAATGTGAGTACTGAAACAAAAACAGCCTATCTTTTCTGATACATAAAAAATATCCTGCTATACCTTCGTGCCACTGTTGGAAAATAAAATCAAGATTTAATATATCTTTCTTAGATGGGTGGCATAATTTGTTTGCTCAGAAAGTATTATCATTCATCACAAAAGAGAAATAAAAGAAAAAGCTAGACATAAAACCAAAGAAAAATGTAATCTCTGGGTGAGATGTAAGACATGATGATATCAGAATCCATGTGTTTCTTTTCTTGATCTTCTATATCACAAAACCTGACTAACATACAGAATTCCAAGAAATATTCCACCACTTAACAATGTTACAGAAAACAGGACTGCAGAAATTCAGTAAGAAAAGTTCACTGAGAAAGTAAAAGTTTTAAAAATGAGCCTACTCAGAGGAATAAGAACATTCATACTGCCTTTCACAATGAAAACAGCTTTTTGATATTTAAGAGGGAACTTTTTGTGATACAAAGGAAATAAAATAGTGATTTATATTCTACTAATCAGTAACAACATAGTTGACTGTTGGCACTTGAGTATCAGCTGCATATGCAACATACATCAATTTTTATTTTTATTTTGACATTTGGGCCTACATTTTCTATAGTTTCAATTTAGTTTTCAACTATTTTACGGCTGAACTGGTAGAGAACTGAACCTTAGGAAAATAAATATAATGACATGTAGAGCTTATCTTCAGCATATACGTCATCATTTTCCCACCCCTTCACATAAGAAGCATGTCCACTATTTCTACTTATTATTTCAGTCATGCAAAGGCTTTTGGGTGTCAAGTTGATTCATTAGCCTTTGTTTTAAATGTTTTTCTATTTAATGCATCTCCAGGTAACTCCTATTCTGATCATCTCCCATATCATTGTTTATAATGAAAGTTATTCTGAAAATATGTTGTTCTAAAATAATTTTCAACTGACATTTTAAAAGCATTCCTTAAATGTGTCCAGTAGGATACTCAATATTTTTTCAATATAATTCATAAATAACAGCTGACAGATTCATACAATACCTCTTTGTGACTGAACATGGATTTCACAGAATTATAAATTATAAAAGGAGGAAAATGGGGAACCAATACAAATATGACCATGTTACAGATATGCTTGTTTTAAATTTACATCTCTGTGCAGTCTAAGGCATCTGACTAATTAAGTCTTGGAATTCTTCCTTTCATTACCTTCTTTACAGTGCTTTCCTTGTTTCTTTATTCCAGTTGCAACACAACACTCATCTCTTCTAAACACAGCAGAAATGTCAAGACTAATGCTGACATAATAAAAAGCAGAAATGAACCTTTGAATTAACGGAAAATACACATTCTGCTTGTATTTCCCTCTCCTGTTAAGAGGGCTAGAAATTCCCATCCAAGGCACTTACTATTCTGGTCATCGTATATGTAAACAAAGTCAAGACATAACATTTTGTAACAGGTAAAGTATTGAGCTGAAGTCAATTTAAGAAGCAGCATGTTTTCCTACAGCACTAAGGAATACAGAAAACGCATTCTCTCATCAGGCTTTTTCTCTAATATGTCATGTTGATTTTCACTACCATCATTATATCACTTATGGCCACGTTCAGCAGTGTGGTCTTAGAGTTGTTTTATATGCACCTCATTTATGTTTGCCATGATTTTTATTTAAGGACATTCCTAAGAACATTTTTATAAATTGTACAGGTTATTATTCATCGTTGTTATATGGATGGCTTGCTAGTTACTTGCCAGCCTGTATGTGATTTATTAGGTGAATGCTTTGATGCCTAGAGCACCAGTTTTTTTAACTTGTATGAAGTGGAAGTGATCTTGAGGCTGTGATATATATTGATTTGATTATTGTTTTGTAAATATTTTCTTGCTTAATAGAGAGAGAGAGCAGAATGACCCTCTTGCAGTGTAACTACTTGTGGGAAAGAGTTTTTGCTAGTCATCGAATAGGACATATAAATCAGTATTATTGAATACAAAATCTATGGCTTGATTTTAAAAAATAGGCTTTAGGCTTTCCTTTCAAGCTGAGTGTTTGGAGACCAAATGAATATGTATTTATCTTAACTTTTTATATTATTTTTCAGCTCTCAGAATTCTTATTTTTACATATTTATATTGCTTTCTTCATCTTATGCAAGAGTAGATGAATTATATACACATCAGCTTTCTCTGATAAAAGGATATTTATTAACAGGATGTATATTATGTGCTATTTTTGTTACAGGGCATATTTTAAGTTAATTGAATCATGAGCATCCCTTTGCTTATTTTTCTTCCTTTATTTACATGTCTTTAAATAATCTTCATGCTGAAAAACAATGATAATAAGCTTATTACCACATCTTAATAAAAGAGAATGTCTTGTCTCATAGACTTGAATAATGGGTTTTGTTCATTCTTTATCCATTTCCCTTTTTTGAACCATCTCTCTGTGTTTCTCCTTCAGTCATAGGACAAATCACTTCTCAAACTTTTGGAAACATGGATCCAGTTCTGCATGGACTTTAGTTTGTCTTTCATGAAAAAACATTCTTACTGCTGAATGCTTTATAGCAGGTTGTTTTTCTAAGATATTTTTTTAATTATTTTTTTCTTTTATCGTAGCCCTCTATTAATTTACCGGTGATGGTGCTTTTTGGTAATTTTGGGGTTGGTGTTTTTGGTGGGGTGGTTTTTGTTTGGTTGGTTTGTTTTGGGTTTTTATTTTTTTTGCTTTGTTTTTTCCCCCAGAATCTTGGAATATTCTTTAGTAGGTGGTCTTATCAACATATCAAAATACCTTTTCATGTAGCCTTGTACAATACAGTAACATTAAAATTATTTAATTGATCAATTGGTTGTACTTTCATCGCATCTAAATTTTCAAATAATTTTCTTTGCTTTGTTGTGTGGTTGGTACCTAAAAGAAGAATTCTTTTGCTCAAAGATAGGGTAAGTCACATTATACTGTTTATTTCTCAGCCTTCAGAACAGAAATTCTGCCTTGGAACTTTTACAAAGATCAATTTTCCAAACCAGGTCATAATCTTATGGAAATAATCAGGTTTGTACTTGCTCATCTCTTACACTGGCATTTCAAATTGTTGTATAATTTTCAACCGAAGTTTAGTACTTTTAATTTTCTTCCACTTTCTGTTTGCTGTTCTTTGTGGGTAGTAAATACATTCCCTAGGTCATATCAACTTCCCTCCGTCTAAGAAAAAATGATTTGTCCATTGCACTGTTGTAGATTTGTCTCTGAAAATGAAATCCACTGCTTTAATTTTAACAAAACCATACCAGGAAATTAATTTGTAAAATGAATAGTGAAAATGTATTGATATTTCCTGAAATCTAATCAAGTCTAGTTGGAGGAAGGATCAATTCACTATTGCATGTTTGTGCTTCTCTTATTGGATCAGGAGGTGATCTAGAGTATAGTGAGCATTTCCTTGATTTATCAGTAGTGGGCTTTGCTCGGATATTGTCACAAATTCTGATTTTCCAAACTAGTCCTTTGAGCTTACTTCCCAGCATGGGGTTTTCAAGAACATATAATTGTATAGATGACCTTCTTAAATAGTTTTGTAATAGTCTGTCATTAGCTCTTTAGTTAATTTTCTGCTTAGAGTTGCATGAGATTTTTTTCTCAGTTCTACAGAGTAAGTTAATAGCTTGGGGGTTTGTTTGTTTTTTCTTGAAAAACAGATGCTTTTAGTATCAGAAAATACAGTGTGTTTTTTTTATTTTATATTTCTATGAATATGAAGCATCCCAGTATAGCATTAGCACTCTGACTAGTATTTTTATAGTGTTAAAAATGCTTCATTTTATAATTTTGAGTTTTAACCTTCTTTGATGGATCTCTTCCTACACTGATAATACACTGAGAGCTATCCCAAGGATTTACAGCTTGTGGGAAGTGGGTACAGCTTCTGAAACGTGACATGACAGTCAATATGCAGCACATCGTAATGCAAAAACTTCAGGAAAAAAGAGAGGTGTGAAATAATTGATATGAGCCCAAGTTGTCATGTCTCTCACAACTGCAAGGCATTATCAAGACTTGGGGAGTACTTTGAGAAGGACACTGAAATTAACAGGAGAAAGTGCTCCAATGAGTTTGAGCTTTAATTCCAAAGAATTTGGAAAAGTGATAGAAAATGACAGATGTGCTCCTTCAACTGGTGCCATCAGAGTTCTTTGAGGGGGAAAGTTGTTAGGAATCATATGAAACAGTATTTATGGATTGCACAGAAGTACTGTGTAGATCTACAGCTTACTAGAATGCAAAAAGAAAGGAAATATGCTAAGCTTTGTGGTTTTAGTTTATTTTAGACAGAATTTTTTTTCCAATTTTTTGTTCTATGCTTTTGAATCCATAAAAGAACACTAAGTTCTTCAGTATTGTTTTGGTTTTGGTTTGTTTGTTTGGTTGTTTTTTTATCTTTTCTCAGAGTACAGATCATAGTCAAGATCTTATTGCTCTTTATGGCTAGCTGAAAGGAGGCTGTAGTGAGAATTCTGTCTCTTCTCCTGAGTAACAAGTAACAGGACAATGGGAAGTGGCCTCAAGTTATACCAAGGGAGATTCAGATTGGATATAAAGAAAAATTCACTAGAACTGCAGTCAAACATTGGAGCAATTGCCCAGGGAATGGCTGAATACCAACCCTGGAGGTAATTAAAAGACATATGGACGTGGTGCTTGGGAGGAGGGTTTAGTAGTGAATGTGGCAGTGCTGGATTAACAGTTCAACTCAATAATTTAGATGACTTTTCCAACCTAAATGACTGCATGATTTTATGATCTAATAAGAATATATCTCTTTAAGAATCTTATATCTGAAGTCCAGTATCAGATTTGTTATCATGGAGAAGTTAAACCCATGACAGAAAACTTTCCTAGAGCCTTACCTATAACACAGGAGGACCCTCTCAAGCAAAACACTTTCACTGTCTGTCCTCTTCTTGTCAAAAAGGAGCATCCATGTCCTCTTCTCCTTGAGCTAGCCATATGCCAGTGTGTAAGATTGTGAAGAATATGGGTTTTGAATTTACCTACTACTCCTGTGGTACCACCGTAAAGAAATAATTAATTTCACAGAGTAGCCCTATTGCCACTTTACTGCAGTGCCTTTTATATTCCATGTAAACTTTTTCTACTTTGAATGCTCAGCTGGGACTGAACCCTTTTCCTTGGGAGGATGGTTGTCTAGGGAAAACTATAACATTAAGGTTTTCAGAGAAGCTAATAGATGTAAAAGAAGTTCAATTGGATAATGCTCCTCCAGAGGACTCCAAAATAAAGTACTCTTAGGCTTAAGTGGGAACATTCAAGAAAAATGAGCCCACAGGCTCATTTTACTTACCAGCAAGACAAAAAATCACATAATTCAGAGTCCCTCATGAGATGAGGTGGAATAAGTATTTCTAAAAAAAATAGAGGGTATTAAACAGAGGGCTTTGTTTTGTGGTAGGACTTTGAAGGCAAATAAGCATGCAGTATGGAGATATGGAGGGGTTCCAAGTCTGTTAAAGTTTTGTTGCAAGAAACTAGGACTGAGCCAATTTTATCCAACCCTGATTTAATTATGTATGTTCTACACATGTCCTAGAAGAATGGAAATAAAAAGTTAGTTTTTACTATTATTTTTCTCTTACTCAAAATTCAGGTTTTCTCAGAGAGGCACTTCATGCATGCCAATGTATATACAAACATAATACTTTTTCAGACAGTCAGAAATCAGGGCTTAAGTGTGACATAAGAACAAGCTATTGCAAAAGTACAGGGGCTGGGAACTTCTTTTTGAAAAAAAAAAACAGATTTAATTATATGCTTGTGCACATTTTGAAAGCAGAGCCTTGATGTGTAGGTCAAAGAACAGCACTTAAATGTTGGGACACATCTCTGAATTAAAACCACCTCACTTTTCTCAGTATCCATTGTGGCTCTGTTTTCCTCATGATAACACTAATGTTTAAGGTATTTGGACTGAACCATCTGGGAATACAGAGCATGCGTGAATGCACATAAAAGCAGTCTCTAAAAAAAGGTTACTACTTTTCCAAATATTTTCTATTTTTTTTTTTGTCAAATGTAACATGGTGTTTCCAGGTAAAGGATGCTTAGAATTTATGTGCAAAGTGAAGGAGGAAATGGAGGGTGGGTTAAATAGGTCACATATCAGCTCTTTAAAAAGATAAAAACTTGTTTCAGTTATCCTGCTCCCTGAAGTAGCTTTGATTTTTTAGCAAAAACTTGTAGTGGGTTACAGGCTGATGTAAATAGGCATACCTTTCTTGACTTCTATATTTCTCCCCAGTTATATTCTTTTAAAAATTTATTTTCTCATTATTTTTAAGAGCTATTACCCCTATACAGGACCTAAAACATTTCCTCAAGAAAAGATTATGACATGATGAACAATCTTTCACATATTAACTACCCTACATTATTGTCTTGTATGATAGTCTTGGGGACAAGCCATCTGTGCTTTACAAATATTCTGGCAACATTAATAAAATATTCACACAGTGTTCTTGCTTACTGAATACACAAAACAATTACTGCTAGTTAGTTCTTTTGTTTAAAATGTTCCAGAATATACTATCCGGTTGCAATCATAAAGTCAGACTTTTCTCTACAGGGCATTATGTAAGATTATCACTATTTCTGCATGCACTTTTCTTGGAATGGGAGATTTCTATTGTAGTTGTGCATAATGGTTACCAAATTTTGTCTCTCATAATCCTTTTTATGTATTTTCATAAAAGATTAGGTGTGCTGCCTTTAAATTTCATTGATTTGCCTTAAACTAAAGATTTCTGACAAGATTGTTTGTGAAATAAGGAAGTATGAGGTGTGAAAACACAAGGCAGGAGCTGATTGAAATAATCATAGAAGACTTAAGCTTTATTCTCTCCATATTCCCTCTTTTCTTTTTCTACAAGTAGGATGCATTGTGCCAGTAATACTGTTCAATGAATAAACACAGTGAAGTAGTGACATCTACTAAGATGTGAATGTAAGCTCCCTTCTCATTTAACTGGTCTACTGTTATTCTTCAACTTGACTTTTGCTAGTAATCTGGCCAGGGTGTGTAGATATTTCTTCTCTTGGATAACATTTTTTTCTGTAAAGACCCAATTAAGAAAATGTTTGAGAATATGATATACCTGTGGAAAGCTGGCAGAATAAACTCTTCAAGAAAAACCAATTCTTAGATTGAATTAAATGATGAGCATTGGATTAACAAAATCTTGTTTGTAAACAAGTAAATTGCTAATAATATTGATTGTTACAAAGGCAGCATTTTCCACAGCATGAATTGGAGTAAAAGAAATAGCTATTTATCCAGTGCTTATTTTTTTAAGCATTTATGAAAGACTCTCATTAATAAAATGGAAACTGAACTAGGTCTAAGGCTATATAACATATGATGCAATGCCATGCTGCACATAGGACTAGTGCTCCACTGGCTGGAATCAGACCAACATCGAACCAGGAACCCACAGTGTTGATTGTGGAGTATATTAGAAGTAAATAGGAATAGGATCTGATATTATTCTTCCAGAAACATATTTTATGGCAGCATGAATTGTCCTTTGAAAGTGACTGTAACCTGTGACTTTTCTTTACAGAAAGACTGTAGAAAAACAAAAAAGGTCAACAGTTTAGCCTGGACAAGAGGATACTAGGTTTAATAAAATTATCCTATCTTAATGGATTATACAAAAATTTTAAAGTAATTTGAAGGCAAGGTATTTATAGACTTCTATGTGCAGCTCAAAACTCAGTCTCAGGATTTGGGATGAGATTTTACATGTACATGACTGATCTAAGAAGTCTGTCATTCACAAGCAATAGAATGTGCAAATCTTGCTTAGATTTTAGTTTTAGAGTCCAGTTTTTATTCATGCAATCCATATGTACTATTTAGAAGCATAGACTGGCACATAGTGGGGAGACTAACAAATTTATTCTGCTAATCAGGGAGGCAAGGAGCATTTAACATTTTAAAGTTAATTCAAACCTAAGTTTCTTTATTGTCACACTTTAACAAACACACCTGAATGCTTCTCAGGGCACTTTGATTTATTTTCATGGGATGCTACATGAATGCCTATTAATGAATGTAAAATATTGCCAGTTATTGTTTACAGATCACAGAATATTCTGATATGGAAGGGACCCAGAAAGATAATCAAGTCCAACTCTTAAGTTAATGGTGTATGCATGGATTGAACCCACACCTTTGGTGTTATTGGCACCATGCTCTAATCAACTGAGCTAATCTCAGGCTCTTTACTCAGATGTTGGTCTAGTTGAAAATACAGTTTCTGAAGGGAAGTATAAATGCTCATTATAGTATTTTTAGTCACTTCTGAATGCATAAATCACCAAGGTAAAGCATCCTACAGTAATACAGTTTTCTCTGTTGTTTAGCCAATAGCATTTCAGGAAGGGAGTGGTCTCCTGAAATACAGCTGCTTTGTCAAATAAAACACAGAAGTTATGAGTCTTTTATTTTTCCAGTTCTGCTGCCTTTGTTTCCTCTGTTGAATGTGTTTAGCTGTTCTAAAGAGCAGTGCTGCAAGTTTCAAATCAGAGGAGGAAACCATTGGTGCTTTAGAAAAGTGGCATAAGTAAATAATGAAAGTTTTGCAATCTATCTGATTTTTTTTGGATGAGTAAAATTCTTATGACATATGTTCCTGGACAAGTCGAAAGATAATATTTTTTTAAAATATATTGAAAGCTGTATTTGTTATATTTACACATTATTATTTTTTTATCCTATTTGTGCCTTGCTCATAAAAAGAAAGGGAAAAATTCTATATTTGAGGGTGTCAACATTTTTCACTGATTTTTTTAAATTATCCTGATGTTACAGGAATGTATCTTTAGAAAATACTATTAACTCTAAGTGTGCATTGATGCTGACAAATATATCTTAGACATTTATATTCATGTAAAAAAATATACCTAATTTGTTTTTTATTTTCTGTTCTACAGATTTTTCACTGTGGTCTCTGTAAAATTTCTCCTCTCAAAAAGAGAAAATAACTAGAGTTCGGTCCCATTTTCATGAGGAACAATTTTAGCAGTGGGCTTAGTTTAAATTTGCTGTATCATCTGTATAATGTTGCTTTTGTGGCATTATAAACTTCTCATGTGTACTGCCAGAAGACATAAAAAGGCCCAGTGGCATATGTTATGTTCTTGCATCTGCCTAATTTTCGACTTGAAATACCACACAGCAATGTTTGTGATAAACTACACACAACAAGGTCAAAGCAGGTGCCTGCTGGGATGAGTAATCATCTTTATTTCATCATCTTATATCAACAGGTATCATGGAGACAAAGTAATAGCTTTTATGAGAGGAGCTTCATATGTACCTCTGAAAAGTTATGAGGCACAAGACAGAATCAACGAAGAGATAATGACTGTAGATTTGCTATAGAGTGCCCCGCAGTTCAATTTACATTGCATCCTGAAGGGTACTGTGTAGGAAGGACAGATTTTTCAAAACAAATAGGCTTGAAAGTACTATTTAATCACTGATGCTCAAACTGTGTGTGCTGCTTTTAGAGTTCCTTCTCTGTAGAAGAAGTGTTTTGTTTTTGTTTCTATATGCAGTTTTACCTCTCTCTTTCGTCTCTGTTTTTAAGTAGCGAAAATATGCATCCTCCAACATATATTTCCACACTTATGCAGCCCTAATTGTC
Organism: Zonotrichia leucophrys gambelii; assembly: GCF_028769735.1. Classification (NCBI taxonomy): domain Eukaryota; kingdom Metazoa; phylum Chordata; class Aves; order Passeriformes; family Passerellidae; genus Zonotrichia; species Zonotrichia leucophrys. Next base: position 16,034,937 of record NC_088173.1, on the reverse strand, counting down.
ACATGAAAACTGAAGTGGTTTAGCATTACCTGGAAGGAAAATATTGTACCTCTATGTAATCTCAAACATGTAGGGAATTGGCATATTACTGACATGGTGGACACTAAAGTCAAATAAGTGGGTATAAGTAATATTTTAAGAGATAAGTGCTAAGAGATGGAAAATGCATAAATACATGATCGCCTAAAAGATCAAGGAATAAAATAAAGAAAGAAACATAGTGAAATTGTTGTAGAAAGCATCCGAATATGCATCTCACAGCTCACAGGTTCATCTGTCTGCAAGTATGTGCTTTGTGAAGCACAACAGCACGACTTTTGAGTCAGCTCTAATGAACAAAACTGTTACTGAACTATGCAAATACACAAGTCAAAGCCTTGTAAGACAGGAGAAGTGAAAATGAAAATGGAATTAGTTTTTGAAATTGGTAATAGTAATTGAAAGCATTATGAAAAACATGAAAAACCTACAGCACATGATCAGTTTTTGAAGACAATTACTCACTAAAATAAAAAATCAGCATGTTTTCAGGGCCAGTTGGTGTTAGAGAAAAATGTATTTGGCTGGATAGGGCCACTTGTTACCAGTCACTGTCACCTGGACCTACACGCCCCAGAGGCTGTAAGCCCACTGTGGTACCTGGCACGGACGGCTCTGCTCACACACACACAGCCCGCCATGCCGTGCTTGGTCCCCAGTAGATGTCTGCTCTGTGCCCTTCCACAGGCACAGGCACAGGCACAGGGGGTTTCATCTCCAGAGACACCCAGACCCCATGGTGTCACCAGCAGCTGTTCACGACTGCAGTGGCCCCACTAATAGCCAGTTACTCCTGAGATCCTGCCTATGGGAAAGAGTTAGAAATTTAATATATGAGACAGTCTGTACTGACTAGCCTTGTGGAACGGACAGCTAACCAACCATTCAAGAAGAAAACAACATATGACCAGCTCTTTTTAATTCCCTTATGTGTCTACTTTCCGACACTTATTCCTTCCCAAACCACTTAGATCCTTCCCCGAAATATAGTCATAAGAATTCTTGTGAAATCCTGAAATACATTTCCTCTGCATCCCTTAATGTGTTTCACAGCCTTAAGCACTGACACCCCTCAAAACAAGAGGTGCTCCTGCACTGGCTCACTCTGTTGTGGCCCACAGTAGGACAGGCTTTTCTGAGACTGCCATGGGGTAACCTGGACTGGCAAATCTTGCTCTAGATCTTTGATTTGTTTGGCTGAATGACTTTGTGTCCCTGTGCATCTCTGCACTGCTAGAAAGGAGCCTCTGATGGCCTGATGGCACCTGTGATGGGCTTGGGAGGAAGCTGAGGGTTTGTTTGGACCTCCTCGCCTCAAATGTTATCTCTGTGCTCTCCTTTGTAGGCATGCAGATGAGCTGTTGTCACAAAACCTAGCAATGTATAGATGTTGCAGCCAGATTTGACCAGCAGCCACTTGCCCAGGCTTGACTGGTGTCTATTGAGCAGGAAGGGAGCACACTCATGTTTTTATTTTTAGCATATTGGTCTTAAATATTTACATGGTATGCTAATACTTTTTTTGTACTATGTTCCATACAGTTCTGTCAAGGATGCCTAAACAGAAGTGACCAATGAAGACCAAGCTGCATATCAGGTTTTAAATACCAAGTGTCTTGTCCCTAAAGAAGAAAACATAAAAAGAAGGCTTTTCTACTATATGTGCCTCAAGCACGCAAATTTAATTCTCTTTTCAGTCTCCAAGTCTACCTGAAATGATGTTTTTATAGACATCAGCATTTTTCAACCAGAAAGCAGGTGGTCAAGAAAAAAAAATATTAACTTTCAGAGTTTCCTTTCCCTGAGTGACAGGCATCTCAGTAGTGGGAGGAGGCTATTTATGACATAAAGTCATAAACTTCTTGGACAAGCCACAACAACCCAAACTCTATCTTGCAGTCACCATTGTGCCATTAAATACTTGTGACTAACATTGAAAGATGCCTGAGGGAGAAAAGAGGTTTTATTCTTTCCCAGGAGAATTAAATCGATTGCATATTTTAGTTTCAGAAACATCTGAGAATTTTTTTTAACTAAAAAAAATTCTAATTGTGAGATGCAAACAAACTTGTCTTGAAAAGCAAGGAGCAATTGGGAGGAAAGATGCAAAGTTCCCTTACTCTTGCAGAATTTCTTGACTTTTACAGAGAATAAAGTCTTCATAATAAAGAAAAAAAAAAATCTGTCTTGGTTTCCATGCATCAACTGTTTTTAAGTGGACTGTGGCTTTTCAGACTTTGTTTACCTAAAGCAAAATATTCTAGTTTGGTGAAGGTAGATTGCAGAGATTTTATGTCACTATTTTCAAAATAGGAACACCACACAAAAATCATACAAAAAAGAGCATGTAAAAATTAACAGAGTCCATGCAAGTCCATGAAGAATCTAGCAATACTTTTTTTTTCCCTAATTTTCTGGGGGGGGGGGGGAAATTTTTATGATGCGTTTGAAAGAGTGTTATTTCATAAGAAAAATTTGTATGTGAACCGAGTCTAGTATAAAGGACTCCAGGGACCCATCTACTATGCTAAATTCTGTATTTTAAAAATATAGTTAACCCTAGATCTCCTCTTGTCCCAAGTGAATTATATAATGGACCTTTTTAGCTCTACAGTAAGAAATAAATTCTTATTTTTTTCTTAAAGATTAGTCAGACAAAAATTTAGTCCAGAAAATAATACATTTTCTGGAATATTTCCTCCATCCTGGGAGAGAGAGAGGGAAAATGACAGGTCAGGTGGCCTGTCACTCAAGAGGAAACTTCAAAAACTACAGAAACCAGAAGTTTTGGCAACAAGCCTCTGCCTACATTAGGGTCCCAAAATAAGACTGTGGGATTAACCCATAATTGTGGCAAGAGAAGCCAAATGGGAATTTTTCCACAAGGCCAGAAAGGTCAAGGTGTTCTAACACTCTGCCTTAAATCTGAACAAAATTGAAGCTCTTTAGACACACATCGCTTTAATTTCCATTGAAAAAAAACAGCTTTGGTCTCAAAGATTGAATTGAATTTTGATTAATATTAGGCTCTGGACTTGCAGCTATATGAAGGGGCAAAGATATAGACAGAACCAGCTGGATTTCTTACAGTTTTATCAAATACAGTTTGTGAATGACATAAATGACACAAAAGGCTTCCTTATGCCCTAACTGGAGTTTCTAATGGTTATCCTGTACCCAAGCAGTTGATGCAGCTTATGTCTGGTTGCACAATATGTCAAATTACAGTCAAAACATTCAATTTAAACCCACATTACCAGTGTGCTATTTTTACAAGTGTCTGACCCAGTGTGTGAGATTAAACAAGTGGTTTCTTGCAGGCAAAGCACAAAGGAAAAGAACGAAATTTTGATAAAGAATAAAATTGTACTTTGCCCAAGTTATTGCAAATAATCTTACCATAGACACAACCTACCCACAACATATCAAGTGTCTGATCTACATATGTAAAAATGTTCATGTTCCCACAGAGAATCACAGAGGAAGGTTCTTTGTATCATTTGAAAATGAGAAAATCCCTAATTTTTCTTCAACTCTCTTTTTGAACCATTTTGGACTCTCTATCTTAAATTTTGCCAGATTTTACAGGGAGAAAATTCTTTTTTCAAGAGTAAATAATTAAAAAAACAAAGTATTTTTATATTTTAATGCCACAAACATTGTCACTAGTATGAGTTCATGAAAAATCAGGAAGTTTCTCCATACATACCAGGTGAAACAAGTGAATCAAACATCAGCTGGCTGCAAGAATTGCTGTTGCAGTTTTCCAGCTTTGGGGAGCTCACTGCAGATTCAGTAAGCCCGTGTGACATTATGCTTATTCTTCTTTGGGTAAATAATTTAAAAGCTCAGGTTTCATACAGTTCCAGTCCACAATTTGTTACATTTCACAGGGGAAAATGCATCTCAACTTTCCAAAATGTCTTTAACAACCAATATATGAATAACAAAAAATAATACAGTACAAACAGTGGTTTTTACAAGCCAAAGACAAAAATATATATATATATATAACATTCCTCTTCATCTTAACAATTTATTTAAGGTTATTCAAAATAATACATGGAATTTATCTGTGAAGGAAAATTCAATGAAAATACAACATTTGAGCAAGAATTCAAAACTCTTAAGTGCAACTTTTGAATGGGAATACAAAACAGCAGCCACCTTTATAACACCTGCAAGAGAGGCATTGTTTTATACTTAAAAAAGAGGAATATAGCTAGCAGAAGGACACAATCTCTTGCAAGCTGAAAGTCTGCTCACTGACTAACACACCCTTCCTACTTTGTAAAATAACATGATAAGCCAGAATTATTATTTTTATTATAACAATTGTTCCATAAGTATCATCCACATGTGAAATATGTGAGTTCATGTAGCAAGGAGACCTTCTGAAGTAAACAAGAAATGTGATGAAGTAACAAGCACAGTATAGCAATTTAAAGACAAAGTACCTGGTAACCAGACAGATGAGCCATAACAGATGATGCTTAAGTAGTGGCAGAAAAAAGCTGTGTCAGGCTGTACCTTTGTAACTTTAAAGGATCTTTCCCACAATGTCTATTGACTGGGAATTTAAAAGCTCTGTTTCCATTTCTTGTGTTGTTGTAAATATGAGTTGACTTTAATGGATGAAATTTTCTGGGAGAAAGCCAGGAACCTGTGTAACAATATTTGTTGCTAAGAGTTGCTAGATACCTGCACTGTGAGAGGAACCACTTCAGCTTTTCAAGTACAATTTTACCAGACAGTACCCCAGTAACCCTGGTTTATAGACTGACAGCAGCAGTGATAAAAAGAATAGCAGTGAAGATAATATCAGCAAGTACATGTCCCTTTGCTACAGCTTTGACTGACATTCCAGAAAGCCTAAGGAATAAGTGCACAATGGAGGCTTGTAATGCGTTTTTTTTAGGTTTTATTGCTTCTTGCCATTTCATATGCATTTTGTATACAGGACCCATGAATACAGATAGCTAGCATAGCTTATATACTGCTTTACACCTGGAAGCACCTAAAAGAAGAAAGAATCCTAACAAAATAAACAGATTTAAAAACATTTAAAGTTCACAGCTTTATCATATCACTGCTGACATAGCATTTTTGGAAATATCAGTTATGGCTGAAAAGGATTGTACAAGAATCGAGCAGCACTTTCAGGAATCTTGATGTTTACCTTTCCCCGCTGTCTTCCTAAGAAACACTTTTGTATTTAGATTGAATTTTAATTAGTAATTTCATGTTCAGTCTCTAGGCTGGCATTCTATTTTGAAAGATGTTTTTGTTAACTGGAAAGGACTCCAAATGGGAAGACCAAAAATGACATGAGAAGGAAGGAAAGTGTTTCTGTTATCTGTAGTTTTCACAAAAGTATATTCACTTGCAGTTACAGCTGTTTGTCAAAACCACACAGTAGAAGGGAAAAAAAACTGGTCTTAGGCACAGAATCAGTCAAGGAATGGTCACCTGAACATTCACTAAATCTGTAGTTTTAGCTGACATGCTGTTTCACTAATTGCTTCACATTGCCTCACAGTCTCTTCACACCTACTTAATTCCATTTTATACTCTCTTCTGGCCCTGTTACCCTGTTTACTTTTCTTTACTACCAGTGTTTATTGCCCCTGAAGTAAATCACTGAAGAAAGAGATATGAAAAGATAGTAAATTAATGTTTATTGCCTCACTGTGGTTCCTTCTGTTTATAAATAAAGTTAGCTTTTGTAGGCGGGGTTATGAATTGGTACTCTATGTAATAAATTGTTATTCTCAATTTATGTAATAGGTTATGGAGTAATAAGTTATGGAGTTAAATGTGCTGTAATAAATATGCATGCCCACTAGAAGACGGGTGAGGGAATTTTCCAGAAATCTACCTCATGAGATGATCACACTAATATGAAGTCTGATTGGAAGACTAACCAGCCAATGAAGCCTCAGAACTCTAGAATGATTGGTCAGAAATGCACCACCGTATGGACCAACCAACATCCAGGAAAAATACCAATGAGCAGGCGGATTGAGAGCCCACCAATCCTGTGGCTTTAAGAGACTTTAAAACCCCCGGGTGCCGAGCACCTGGGTCTTTGCAGAAGGGGTGTCCAAGGAAGCAGCCTGTGTAGCACACAGTGTTGTTAATTTCTAACTATGAATGGCTGTGTAGGCCCCATGTTACTCTGGAGTCCTGTCTTTGGTCATCTTGGCTTTCAATACCCAGGTCCAAGCCCTTTCAATACCCAGGGCCAAGCCCTTTAAAAGATCTTGGCTTCATCTCGCTTGTTCATAACACCTCTATGAGCCAACTCCCATTTCCTTTCTCTGGCCACTGAAGTTTGATAGAGGAACACCTTCTGATACTTTATATACTACCCAGCACCGTGGAGGCTTGCTTTGAACTGGCTCTTAGTTATTTCTCTAAGAATGATCCAAAATGAGTACAATTTACATGAATTCAATATCTTAAAAAGCCAGCAATAAGATCTATGGCCTCCAGGTCCCAGTCTTCAAGTTCTGAGCTGGAATATTGTTATCTTATATTAACATTTTTTTTCCCTCAAGTTAGAAGCGAACTAAAGGATTTATAAATTAGGGTCACCAATTCTTTTAGGCAAACATTAGCCCACTCTTGAAAAGTAATCAAGAGGAATACAGAAAGGCCCAGCTATCTTCTGACAATCTTCTAGGACATGATATTGGAAGATGAACTGTTCAGCAATTGCACAACTGTTTCAAGGCTTCTAAGGGTTCCTCAGGGGTGAAGAGATAGACAAGAATCTTGCACTCATGATCAGAAGGCTGGATTTATTAATTTATGGTATATAATACACTAAGACTATACTAAAAGGAATAGAGAGAAAAGTTCAGAATCTGCTCAGCTAAGAATAGAATAGGAATGAATACACAAAGTTCTGTGTCCAGGCGGAAAGCAAGAACAACTCTCCTGTGAGTGGTCAGCAAATCCAAACACTCACAGAAGACCAATCACAGGTGCACCTGTTGCATTCCACAGCAGCAGATAATTATTGTTTACATTCTCTTTCTGGGGCCTCAGCTTCCCAGAAGAGGGAAAATCCTAAAGAAAGGATTTTCTACAAAAGATGTCTGTGACACACAACCAGATAGCTTCCCAAAATACTTGTCAAGTAATGTTTCTCCTACTACCTGTGACCTTTCACAAGCATATCAGCTTCACTTCAGTCATGGAATCTAGAGCTGACTTCTTCACAGTTCTGCAGAAAACTCTATCTTTTAAAAAGTGGTTAACAAGTACACTTGAAAATTCAACGTAGATGCAGAGACACCTTCTTATTGTTGAGTAAAATCCAACTCCTTGAACACAGAGAGTGAAGGTTGGTTCTCAAGTGTCTTCATCTAAGTGGGGCTGCAGGACACTTTCGGGACCTTCCAAGGTGGACCAGACACTCTGAATTAGGAAATCAGACCATTCCAGGTTGTTTTTGTGTGAACTGGAGTTTTACAAAGGGGCAGAAATCCTGACTATCATTGCAACTCTGCTGCATAAAAAGCCAATCCTTTCATGAAGAAGCAGAAAGATGACTCTGAACATTTCTAGATGTCTCATCCACAAAGTCTTAGTCACTTTGACTGCATATCTGGAAAAATCAGTGAGAGAAAATGCAAAGGGAGACAGATATTAAAAAAAAAAAAAACCTCTGTACTGTCATAGGAAAAAAAAAAGTCTTTTGACTTTGATGCACATGATACCCATTTTTTCGTATTATCTTATTGCTTCCATGCCCTATGATGCTAAACCACGGTTACCTACACAGAAATGAAACTAAGATTGCAAAGATAAAGAACATGAATGACTCCAGACGGAGAATTTTCTTAATGATGGAAACCAGGAAAGTGGAAGTTGTAATGAAAGAGAGTTGAAACTTGAATCTAGGATGGCAGCTCTGCATAGTGTTTCCTCACCTAAAAGATGGTCACACATTTCCATTCTCAAGTTGATTTTCTCCCTCTTCAGTAACTGTTGCTAAAGAAGTGTTTGTGGGGAAATGCTGTAGATAGAGGTTCAGGAATGGAGAAAATAAATTGTTACATTTTAACAAGAAAAACCAACTATTGTAAATAATTGAGCTGATCTAGAGGACAAGGTCTTTGACTATTTTTTCGCAAAACTAATGGGGTAGCAGGCAATGGTTTGCAGATCCTAAGCTGTCTTAACAAAAAAGGATGAGGTACAGATCTTTTAGGCTTTGCATAAAATTAACTACTTGCTATTTGCTCTTTTGCAATTGAAGGAAGGTTTTGGCATCTTTCTGAATCTTTGAGTTAAAACATTTGTTACTATAATAACATTTTGCTAAAAAAGTGAGAGACAAAACACTTTCCAGGACCCATGGACTACATTACAGGGTAGTAATAAAGTAGGAGATGAATGTTGTCTTTAGTGATTTGTTCTCATGAGGAGTTGTTAAGGCTGCTCATAAAAAACCCTAGCATTTTCACCAAAACAAAAACCTGGGGAAAACAAAAGCAGTGAGAGCCCTGCAAACTCAGTAATGTCTGCTTCCTTCATTACAATGTTTTTTCCCAGGCTCTGGAGAACTTCTTGTTTGACTCATGAGGCTTTGAGAGTCTCTCCATCATGTTCTCTAGCAAAAGTTGAGGAAAACTAGCCTTCTGCATTCTCTTGCACTTAATAGTACAATAAGTTTTTTTTCTTTTTCTGGAAGAAAAAGAACTGAAACAATGAAGAAGGTATACACACAAGCGAATGGGGGGGGAAAAAAATGAATGCTGAATGAACTTCACCACTCCATTCATTTCTCCTGTCTTACATTTCCCCAAGCAAAAGGTCAATCAGTGGCAAAGCTCTAACAAGTGCTTAACAGCTTAATAAACATAGCAAGAATTGTGCCAATATGCCAGAGAGTAAGAAACAGTCACACAGGCACAAATATGTAGAAGCAGAATTATCCATTTAGTAATTTAAAACAACCCATCCTAAGGAAATGGAATCTGGCAATAGAGATGAACTGCTTTCCCAGGAGGTAGACTATTATCATAGGCTAAACAGCTGTTTAAAAGTAAAAGTTGCTTCAAACAAAGAAGAAAACAGATGCTTAACTAATTTTAGACATTTCTTAGAAGTTAAAAATGCCCGAAACCACCAAATGTATGAAAATAGGTTTCCTTAAACACGGAGAGAGTTTTATAGCCTAAACTGAAAACCAAACAAAAACCCAGTTTCTAATACAGCATACTGTCTTTGAAAACCCTAGGTATCCTAACACACTGTCCTTAGGCATCTGTAGCAAAGCTTTCTACATCTCAAGAATCCTCATGGTGCTTCTGGGTATAGCTAAATGAGAGCTGCTACAGTTGAGGATTTCATTTATTCACAACTTGTTATGTGTTGCTAGGACATTACAGGCATTTTCCCTAGGTTCAGCCACAGAGGGCAAGTCCCTGTTCCAGACAAGTGAAGATATTGATGAAAAGGAAACATCCCACAGACCATTTTCAATCTCTGTAGTACCTTCTTTCTGCATGAGGAGGGCTGATTATACTCCCAAAATTCAAGTGATCTATGCCTGTGCTATGGCAATTACTAGCTCCTCATACAAAGCAAAATTCAGCTTAAGGAGATACAGGCTGCAGGGGGTACGCCATGAATGCAGCAATCAGAATCCTGAAGTGGAGCACACAAATTCAGCTGAGTGTATGAAGTTCCCACACAACAAAGACTTTAGATGTACAAACTGAAAAGTATAATCATTGCTGGCCACAAATAACTTTTTAAGTAAGTCCTGATTGGAAGGAAATAGTCATGGTTGTAGTTGTTAACTCTACTACAATACTAATTGTCTCCACTACCCACAATGTTTGAAATCATTGTTTTGTCTATAACTATGTATTGACAGATTCTGGTTTTGATTAGATCTATGGTGCTACCAGAACATAAATAAAAGGAAAGGTAACTTAAAATACTTATAACAATGTAATTCACAGTATATATTTTAATAGTGTATACAAAAGCATATAGAAATTAAAGTAGGTAAACCTTGCATTAAATAAATGTGCAAGCAAAATTATCCCAGAGTTTAGTTATAGTCCTAAAATATCCTCATGTGATGTATGAAAAGACTCTTGTCTGGGAATGGACAAAGAAGGTCCTTTTTGTCTTTTTCTAGCTTTCACGTGACAAGTGGATTTTTTGTTTGTTTGTTTGTTTTATGCACTTACCCCTTGAAATGTACCTTTAAAAGTTTCCCCTTTCTTCCAGTTGCTATTAAAGATTCCTTTTGGGACCTGAAAACTTTCTGAAAAGCTTCCCATTAGTTGTGTATATGAAAATATCCATTCTGTGTAGCAGAGCTAAAAAATTTGTCAGAAGATACAGTCTCCTGACAGTTAAAAAGTAGCTTGAAGATTTTTATTTGTCTTATCAATAAAAGTGGAGTTCTGGAAGCAACAGTTTGATCACTAAATTTGCTCCAATATTCTGTTCTTGTATGAAATCATATTGCAGAAATAAAGCTGGAAGGAAGTTTCAGATTGTCCAGTTATCTAGTCTTTTCCCATATTATGTGGATCACAGTGCTCAAAACCGTTTGTCTCTGACGTTCTTTAAAGCTTGCAGTTAAAATTTTCCCTAAGCAACCTATGCAATCTATTTCAGGGCTCAAAGGTTCTTACTGCCAGACAGAAGTATTCAACAGTCATTTTATAACCAATTATTGTGCTAACATTGTCCTTTAGTCAAACAGGTTTTCCCTTATTTTCCTTCCAGTATGGCTATAGAAAGTAATTTTCCTTCTGGCCTTCATTTTGCTATGATAAATTACTCAATTTATGTATTCCCAGAAAAATACCTCTTTATTCCCTAAGATTGTTATTAATGTCCATTCTCTTGTCCAGTCTAATCATTGCTGCAAATAGGGGATTCAAGCAGTACTCAGTCTTCTGCCTAGGTAAGGTCATCCTAGAGCTGATTTTCTGATTAAATTGTAAACTAACATCTGAATTTTGAGCAGCCAAAATACAGTTTTTAGGCTATAGCACCACAGAATGAATGACTCACAAATATACCAGTAATGCTAGTGAAAACCTTTCTAGCTAAAAGTAGGGCATTAATAGTTCACTAAAAGCAAAACATCTTAAGGATATGTGTAATTTGAACAAAACCATTTTGAAAGAAAATGTGTAGGGAAAAGGGAGGTTGTATTCCCATTAAGTAACCATACTGTTTTGATAATGGTTTCTTTTTTTTTTTCCTCTCAGGTTCAAAGTGGAAAGAATTCTGGTGAAAATTTAAAATTAGATTCCTATGCATATCTATGTATTGGCCGCTAAATGCAGCATCTTGTTTTTGAAAGATGGCTTCTATTATGCCTAGGGATTTTGCTTTAAGAGCACACTGTTCTCATTGTACTGAATAGACAAGCCACAATAATCAACTAAGTTAGGCTCCCCACAAATTTACTCCTTTTCTCAATCCTCTTCTCATTTTCTGCCTTCTTTCTTTTCCCTCCTACTTCTCCTCCCTTGAATAAGGTGTTAAAAGACTGTGACCAAGAGCTGTTGTTGAGCCAACCTAGTGGAACAAATCTGCTGAATACAGCTGAATACAGTATTATACAAATGGAATTTAACAGCAACTCACAGTAATAATAATTAGGTGGGAGAGCAAGCTAGTTTTGAAAACCTGTTATCAATTTATGCCATAAGATGTGGTCAACTTACTATTTGTCTGTCAAAAGCCTTGATATCTCAGTAAAAAATTGAAATATTAATGTGCCTTGGTCTTACTCCTGAATATTCTGCAGTAGAACAAATTTTCTAATGAAATGTGGGTAGGGATGCGAGACCTGTTAAAGAAAAGAATGCAAGTGCATGAAAAAACATTTTGCTGAGTGCAAAAAACCCACAGTGCTCTCTACAGTAGCTCAACTCTCTCTGTGCTTCAAAGCTATGGCTGAAATTTCCCCTGAAGCCTACAATACTGCAGGGAAATGAAGAGTCAAAAAAAGACCTGTACTGCAGGCTATACAGTTCTGTGGCCACCGAGAAGCTCAAGTGATCAAAACTTTGAAGTGTGCATAGATCCTCTGAAAACCTCATGGGTTGCTAAAAGGAACTGTCTGAAGGGGTTCTCCAAAGCTTCTGTGAGGGCATCTTTTGTCAGTATAGCTTGCTCAGAGTAACAGGAGTTGTGTAAAATTGCTAGCTATCTTTTAAGGTCAGCAATATACTTTTCTAATATATTTCCACTTTCTAATGTTTTGGGGGTTTGTTTTGCTTTGTCTTTCCCCAGATGCTCTCCATTTATTTCCTTACACAAAAAAAACCCCATTATGGCTAGCATCCCACAAGTCAATTGTGAAACCTATGCTCTGGATATTTCTACTGCTCTCTGATTTTAGGTTTATGGTTTACAGGCAAGGATTTGAAATAAGAGAGAATCAGGTTAACTACTAATTTTAGCTAAAGGAATACTCAAAAAGTTTCTAAATGCTTGGAAGGAATAACTCCTAGCTAAAGTGCTGCAGGAAATATCACTGAAGAATGACATGGATGGAGGTGGTTGTTTTTGTTTTGTTTGTTTATTTGTGGTTTTGGTGGGCTTTTTTATTGATTTTTTTGGGTTTTTTTTCTTGGATTTACTTCTGTGTCTTCTTGCTTGGTTTTGTGTCTTAAAGACATGCTGATGGTTTTGAATGCTAGGTAATATTTAATGCAGTTTTCTGAGAGTCATTAGAGTTCTTAAAAGTGAAACTTTCCCTCTGATCTGCCCAGAATGTAATTTAATAATAAAAGTGTAAGCTTTGTGCTTTGGATTTAAGCACACAAATAATGTAATACCTATAGTCATTTATTGTTCCTTTTTTTTTTTTTTTTTGAAAGACCTCTTATTGCTATTATTACATCAGAAGCCATTCATGATGTGGACATACTCTCTGCATTTCTGCACCTTATGTTGTACTTCTATTTATTTCTTAAAAGAATACCAATATGAACCAAAACTAAGGATATGTCTGAGCCAGTGCAAAATCCTGATTGAGTGCAACATACATGAAAATGTAGCAATAGGCCTGATGTGTCAGCCAGCAGTGTTGGAACCATCAGAAAGTCCTACTAAGTACTCATTCTGTGATAACACCAAACCTTTGACCTTGGGTACAAGGTCATATCTGAATAATTTTGTTATGTATGCAGCTACCCAGCTGAGCTGAGTTTTGGAGTTACTGACCTTATTTTGAATGCTCTGTAGTATCCTTCTGCTTTCCTTTGCTTTTTTAGCACTGCTAACACTGTTTCATAGACAATTTCTTTGTTCCATACAAAGAGATAAACTGTGAAATTAAGCCTCATCAGCAAAGCAACTTAGTTTATTTAACACATTTTTCTAAGTAAAAAGTACGAAAAATGAAGAGCTGAAGCAAATAACTTTCCAGTGAATTGCTATCTGCATTTCAGAAACATATCAGACTAGAAAATTTCCCATAAACCAGTTAGGTTTTTATATTTACATAACAGAGCTAATTGCAGATAGTTATGTATTCTTTCCTTGCATTGCTTAAAATATTGGCACAGAAATAACACTAGATCTATCTTGTGGCAAAATGCCATAGCGTCGTCCAATTTCCGAGGAGCCATATGGCAATGGTACAGCCATCTGTTTATCTTGATATTCCTTTCCTGGCAAACCTTTTACCCATATGGGTTATTGGTGCCCTCATCTGTGTATATCATGAAGAGGTTCAAAACCAAAATCTATAATTTTCCCTGGTATAACTTTTAACAATTACACTGAACATAAAGATCACACTATCCCCATGTTTAACCTCATCCATTTCTGTTATGTACACACCTGCCTTCTTCTGTTAGATGCAGGAACAATTTGATTTCCAGAATTTGTGAAAGCTGTCATCACAAGCTGTCAGGTTCGAGGCATCATAATCATCTCAAAGGACTGATAGCTTGTGCTTTGTGGATTTGAAACTTCATCACTAAAGAGATTAAATGATCCGTCCTTTTACATGCTGACAGGGTAGCAATTTTGTGTCAGTGTAGAGATTCACGCATTCAGACAGTAAAGCCACGCCGAATATATGTGGAGCCCTTTTACATTTTATGTGACAGCCATTTTCAATAATGTCTAAAATATTTGACATGCACTGTTTAGAATAATTTTAAATAAAGCAGAGTGTCGGCTTTCATCCTGATGTATTAGCAAGCCTGAGCGAAATCATGTTTATATTCCATTTAACAATCTGCTCCTTAATTTCCTCTTTGCATGAAAGAGTTGTTGCAAATTGGATACACCAAGAGTACAAACCAGACCTTTTAAGTATATATATATGTTTCAAATCCCTTCAGAATAGATAAATACAGCATTTGTCAGAATAGATAAATGCAACATTTGTTTATTTCAGTATTTTTTTCCCTTGTTTTTAAAGTAGTACAAACATTTCCATTCCAGATACCAAGCAAATGCAAAGATACAATGAAAAGAAACAAAGGCTAATGCATTTTTGAGAGCTATACTGAATTATGTACATAATGAATTGTTTTGCAGCTCTTAGTGTTTTTGTTGAATAATGAAATACATTGACTTGTTGCATTCCACGAATTTTCAATACAGTTTATTTAAGAAATTCATGGGTTTATTTGGCAACTTTATTGCTTTTCTTTGAAATATCATGTTTTGTGTACATTACAGTAGTTACGATTCATGCAATGTCCTTTAATGAAAATTTAATTGGATTATCACTCTGATTTTCTGTTAGGAATTTTTAAAACATGATAAGTGTATTTGTTTGCATCTTAAGTATTCTATGTCTGCTGCTGATTTCAGTTTAGTGATGTTTAAGATAAAAAACTCTTTAATTTTTAAGGATCTCTTCCATGGCCCTTTTTTTTTTTAAATTCTTTTCTTTAATAATAAGCTATGAGGAAATCCCACATCCTATTCCTTTCTCTTTTAGATGAATTTTACCACCATTAATTTTAGAACCACAGTTGTTCTTCATCCCTTCAAAAACTCTTACTATCCCAATCACTAACAAATCAACCATTGGCTTTGATACTTGCAGGACTTTGAGACACGATTTAACTTTTCACGTCACCCTGCATGCTTGTGTGCATACATGTGCTTTCATCCTCATCGCTGCTCTATTTATCAACTCTCATCTACAGACATGCTACAACTTACATATTTTCCTTCTAATCCCCTTCCACGTTTGTACATTTGTTCACACACCTCTCTCTGTTAGACCTGTGAGCAGATGCTTGAATCAAATTTGGCAGCAAACAAGTCCAGTTCTATTTTTGTGTAAAACCCTCCCATGAAATAAAGAGCAAAGTATTCACAAGACTGTTAGTCCAAGACTGGTGCACCAAAAAGGGAAGAGTTTTAATGATTAAGGAGTTAATAATTTTTTTTTTAAGAAGGCACTCTAATTTAACCTGCCAACTTTATTGTGGTGTTGAGTGTTTTGTAACAGCTATAAATACACTACTTTTCATTATGGGCAAGATAATTTGTCTCACTTTTTGCTCTTGAATGGTGCTTTTTGCTTTCCATATGCAGAGTATCCTCTAACAATTTTCAGACATTTCTGCCTTCCTTGCTTCCTTTAAACTTTCTGCTGACTGAGGACATTTACATATGAAAACCTGCTTGGCTCTCCAAGGGGTTGAAGTTTCTATTTTGGGACACCTTGAACATACCCTCTTGGTCCCAATTTAGTAAATATATCTCTGTCTAGCGACTCAGATTCTGCCTTAAAGGTTTTGGCATAAGGAGGACACAGCTGTGACTTTTCTCTCTCTTTTCCAACATGTCAGTGTCCTAGCAACACATGAATAACACTATCATGACAAGAGCCTAGAGCAAAAAGAATAAACAGATAAATATTGGGGTACACTGCCTATCAAAGTAAAATAGAGTAAAACATATATGCTGTAGTTTCCAGAGTCTGTACTATAACTGCACCAGGTTCCACAAAAGGGCAGAGATCAAAGGCAATGCACCTGAATCAGTATGTCATTTCACCCAAGATAACACTGCCACTGATAGTCCCCGCTAATTACTACAAGGCAAATCAATGATAACATAAATATCATTCTTTCAAAACCCAGTCTTGAACTTTTGCTTGCTTCTCTACACCATGCATTTCTACTGGTATTTAAAAGAGTAATCAAAAAGAAAATGTAAAACAGGTTTAGGTACTTAGAGCCTGAGGCTACAACTGAACTATGAAGTGAGATGGTCTTCAGTGCTTCCCAAATTCCTACTCCCTAATGTGATTTGGCTGATGACCCAACCAGACCACATCATGCCTCCCATCTATGCAAAAATCTGCCTTACACTTTCTTGACAAGCGCAGGCAGAAAGATGAGTGGAAGAAAGAATCCCGTGTCTCTAAAGCTCTCCTTGAGACAAAATTGAGTGACAGAGGGAACAGATAGCCAAACTGAGTCCATCATGTAAATACAACATACTTAGGTTTTGAGCGTAGAATTTGTAAAGACTGAATTTTTAAAAATTCCATTTTATCGCATGGCAGCTCCTCTGGTAGTTTGTGTACCACTTTCCCCAAACTATGATTTGTGTTATTATGAATGCACCATATAAAGAAATAATAGCATCTGAAAGTTCAGGTATCTTTAATAGTGAGTCTGCAAAATCTCAGTTAACATTGACTTTGGAACTGAGCACTTAACTAGGAATCCGATCCAGTGCTCTTGAAACCATGAAGGACCAGGAAAAATGCTACAGTATGAGACTGTGATGGCTTTGGCAGGTCTAGAGTTAATTTTCTGCTGGTATGTGAATGTGTTTTGGATTTATGCTAAACACAGTTGATAATATAGAGGTGTTTTTGTTACAGCCAAGCAGGGCTTACACAGAGCCAAGGCCTCTTCTGCTTCTCGTTCTTCCATGCTGGTGAGAAGACTGGTGGTGCTGGGACGTTGGGAGGAGACACAGCTGGGACAGGTGACTCAAACTGACCACAGAGACATTCCAGACTATATAGAATCACTCTCAGTGCGCAAAGCTGGGGGAGAAGGAAAAAGGGAGGTACATTTGGAGTGATGGCGTTTGTCTTCCCAAGTCCCCATTGCATGTGATGGGGTCCTGCTCTCCTGGAGTTGGCTGAGCACCTGCCTGCCCATGGGAAGCAGTGAATTCATTCCTTGTTTTGATTTGCGCGTGTGTGTGGCTTTTTTCTTCTTTTTCCTATTTAATTGTCTGTATCTCTGCTCATGAGTTCTCCAGCTTTAAGTTTTCCAGTTCTCTCCTCAGACCCACAGGTGAGGGAGTGAGCAAGTGGCTGTGTGCTGGTGGCTGTACTTAAACCATGACATAGACTTTTAATTAAATCAGTGTAAAGTCAGCTTATAATAGCATTAATCAATGGCTTAGTGGAGCTAGCAATAATAAAATTAAATGGTCACAGCATACAACTTACTGCAGATAAAGAAATAGGCTTAGTGAAGGCTTTAGTGTTTTCTCCTCTCACTGACAGTAAGCTACGTAATTCTGCAGCTAAAGACCTCCTCAAGCATACCCCTGACTTTATTAGAAAATGCAAACTTACCTCTTGAGCTGCTGTATTTAACACATGAACACCATTAATTAGTAGTGCTGTCAGGAATAATTCCTCTAAGCAGAAGACCAATGTACATGTCGCCCTTCCTCTGATCCTGTGAAGCAGTTCCTGCTCCCAGACAGCTCTCAGAAAACACTGCTGTTTTCCTGAGAGAAGGGCTGGCGTCATGTGAAAGCATGGCTGGAAGGCTCCTGGCATATTATCCAGTGTTCTATTAATGGACATGATGTTTGGCATTAACATTGCAAACAAAACTGTTCATTCCTTTAAATCCACTCACTCATTGGAAACAATGTTCGGGTTAACCAATTTCTTCAGGCAAACACATTTAAAAAATCCTCTATGGAAACACAATAAAACTGCAGATAACTATAGATTTTTCAATAGGCACAGATATTTGGAGACTTGGAAAAGAGCAATACTGATATTGTTTATTTTTTAATTCATATCAGATGGTAAGAATTGCAAAGCCTGATGCTTCAGGAGAGAAAAGGAAGAGAGAGTTCTGCTCTGCATAACAAACACAACACCTTGTGGTGCAAGAGATTTACTGGTCTCTCAAGAAGATCATGGGTCCATTTTTGCTGAGATCTTGTCCTACACTCAGAAATATTTGAGTTTTTTGCCAAAAAAAGAAAGGAAAAAACCCTCACATGATAAGTATTCTCTAACCTCTTTACATGCTAAACCTCTACTTTTCCTATGCCCTTTTACAGGATCATTTCAAAAGACTGACTGTAAGAGGTAAGCAAGGAAAAGTATTTCTTCCAATTCTGTGAAAATGATTGCTTTAGTAAGCAAGACATAGGTTGACTGTGATTCACAATAGATAGTACACACTGGATGCTTACAATTTTGGAAGTGTTGTTGGCAGGAGGTAAAAGGAAGGTTCACACCACCAGCTCCTATTTCCAGAAAAAAAAGACATATTGATTTGGATGTGCATCTTGACAAGATTTCTAAACTTGAACTAAGGCTTATTACATTTTTTTCTTACTTTTATTCCGTTAATTTAGAAATTATGTTAATGCCTATAGAAGTGACTGAAGTTTAAAACCAGATTATATTCTAGCACTAACAAAACTTCTACCCAGTTTGATGGATTTTTTTTTACTGCTAACTTCAGTTTGGCTTTCCCTCTCTTGTCCATAAGTGATAAGAGACCAAAGCTGTAGCAGAGCCTATTTCAGACATAAAAAAGATGTTTTTTTCAAAGAAGAAAAGGGATGAGAATAGATTAGATCAAAAATAAAACATATAAAATACTAGTTGATGAATAAATTGAATCAGGAATTAATTTATGCTTAATGCTTGTTAAATTTTGAGCTTTTTGTGGGAAAAAACCTCAGTGAACCATTACTTGGATGTGTTTGTTGAATCATAACTGCAAAAGAAGAAGAAGAGTGATACAGTGCTTCCTATTTTCTCCTCCTTCTGCTCATTACCAGTTTTCTGAAGAGTTTATGCCACTAACACTCCAGGACAACACAGTGCTTCAGCTTTTTACATCTTCAACCCCATTTTCCAGATCAAGAGAGATGGAAAGAAGCTGTGCCAGTATGAGGGTAATGAGAGCATGTAAAGGCTGAAAAGGAGGGTAACACCCTGCCCTGAAAGAAGATTTGTCCATTGTTATTTAATCTTTTCCAGTCTTTAAAACTGCATTTTGAACATTGACCAACTAATGAATTGTTCTAAACATTCTTGTAGTAATACAACTTCAGCCATAACTGGAGTGGAAGTGGAAGCAAATGGAAAAAATCCGCTGGTTTATCCCACTTAAGACAATATGGAAAAGGGAAACAGGGAAGTAAAGTCACTGGTCCCTTTCCTAACATGAGACAGGATTACACAGTGACCGGATATTTCTGATGCAATGTTTTCCTTTTTAAGATAGTTGCAAATAATTTGTAAGAGAACACAGGCAATTTCCAGCATAGGAATATGTAAAATAATTTATTGTTTCTAACATGCTTATGCCCACATGAAATACACGAATACAATGGCAAGAACTTGAATTGATGATGAAAAGAGAATTTGAATGCACAGAGATCACAGAAAGATGGGTGCAGGAAAAAATATTCTGCGTGTATGACTGCAAATTGTATCAAAAACATTGGATACCTTTCCAGTTTTCTTTCAGAAGAAAATTCCAATCAATTGACCTGATTCTTTAAACATGTTGATTTTGGCAAGGTTTCATATTTCAGTAAAAGCTGGTTCTCTGAAAATTGTTGAAACCAACTGTATTTGCAGGCTTATGCCTGACTTATGCCCTAAGTTGTGACTGACTTATGCCCTAAAGCACAGGAATTTCTATATAGTATGTTGGAACAGCAGTAGTCCAAAAGCTTTTGATGGTGCAGAGGGACCAGGATGGGTCATTCATTGCTTACTTTGCTCAGAGACTGAGGAAAATAAAAGAAAACAAAAGCTTTTTTTTCATTATGTTATGTAGCTAAGATTTTCCTTCTATGTCCATCCTAATCTGGAGTCCTTATATAGGTTGAAGATCACCTTTTCATTGACTTATAAGGCAAGTTTCCAAATGGCTATAGCTCATTAAAAATTTTGTCTTTATACAATATTATCACTAATTAAACTGTACCTTATTAAAAAGACGTATTTTATTACAAGTCTGCTATGCATCCTTTAATTTCATTATGTCTTGCTGCCCAGCAATTCAGTAGTAGACTGAAATCACTTCATACTTTTTCTTTTTTTCATTTTTTTAAGTGTTGTGTTATGAAGTTTCAGGTTGATTTCTCTGTGAACTGTGCACACAATTGTTTATGACCATATCTAAAAAAATAATCTACTTTTCTTTTTAGAATGGGTACAGTGTGATGGAAGCAAAAAGCAAACACTGCAATCTCTCATGAAGACTTCATTTTCTTTGTCATTTTTTTCCTTATTGTAATTTAAAATGCACCTGTTAGAACAGGAGTTTGTTATGCTTGTTTGCTGACAGAATTCACAGAATGATTTGGTTAAAAAAGGTACAAAAAGAGAACTGGTCATTCTGATTATGCATTGAGTTAGAATAAATGATACCTTAAAGATGTACAGTGCTCCATGATCCAAAAGACTTAGTACTGTGCAGGGTCAGCCTTCAGAGAATTACAATTGGATAATGTCCTTGAAAAATGCAAAATGTTCAGCATGAGGAATGTCAATAGATTGAGGGTTTTTTCACTCAGTTGTTTTCTTTTCCTCTGTGTGTGGCTAAAACTAAGAGTGAATGGAAAAAATAAAATTAAAGTAAGCAATAACAATTCTTTATGAAAAGAGGACTAAAATTCACTCACAATACTTCCATTTAACTAAAACTATAAGTTAAAAGAGAGTTAGAAGAAAGAGAAGTAAATAACTTGTTCTTATTATTTCTTCTTGTTAAATAATAAACAAAAAAATAAAAGTGCAAAAATCCAGTTAGACAAATGTCATTCAATTCTCCATAATTATTTAGATTCTTAGGAACACTTACAGAAATACTAAAGGTTACCTGAGTATGGAAACAAAATTATTCTTTTGATACATCTAACTCTTGCAAGCTATCAGGGTGGTATCAATATTGTCTCAGCTTTATGAGCTAGACAGTATTCAAATGATAGGAATGTGACACCCTTCACAAAAGGAAACATCACATCAAAAATTGAAAATGTTTTGAAAAAGTTAGACAAATGCAGCTGTAAAGTGTGAGTGGCTAAAATCAGAACAGAGGGGGAAAAAGAAGTGAATTAGCATACAGAAATGGTTTAGAATGCCATGACAACACAAAGACAGGCAGGCTCAGGCTATTTCATATCATTCCATTTGACTTTTTCTTGCCCCCTGCCTCTGAACTTTCAGTCCAGGAGAACAAATGCTTTGTGTGATATTTTAATGAGTTCTTTGCACATTTTCTGTCACTAAAGCCTATTTTCTCAGTGTTAATTATAACAGTTCTCCTGTTAGTGAAAAAATAAATGCTAACCTAATGGTATCCAATTCTCGATTTTCCCTCTGGAAAAAAAATGATATTATTGTACAGCAGCATGCTTAAGATGCTCCAGTACAGATTATGTCAATATTTTTATTAACTCATCATTTCAGGGGTTTCAAAGCTCACAAATTATATTCTATGCACAACTGAACAGGACCTGACAGTGCCTAATGCCCAAGCCTGGGGGCAAAGTCAATACACCACTCTCAGATGGGTGAGTGAGGTAATTCTTATACATACAAAGAATTTCTGTTAAATGATATAGAAAGGTCTGTAATACAATGATATATCTACCATGGAATCACAGCCATGTGGTGTCTTTGAAAGTACAACTGTATTATTGCTTATACTATATATTTTTGTATAAATCAATGACTGGCAGATAAATACTGATTGTTCTGAGGTAATCTGATTGTTTTTCCTGATTCAGTGCTATATGCTGCTCATAGTAGGCATATCACTTTTATTTATTCTGAAAAAAGTACAGGTGTCTGTCATTTTAGTTGCAGTAATCTATATTTTTTGAGGAAGATGAACCTTTGTAAAGCAGAAGCAGTTGTCTGCAACATTATAAATCATGTAATACTGGAAGTTTTATGACACTACATCAGTAAGCTACACAGCTCAGCTCTTCTTTCCTTAAACACTCAGTGGTTTAAAGAAAAGAAAACACTGTCTGGATTACAGCCATGAGGCTAAATTAGTAAATCTGTTGCTAATAAATAGCCCAGCTGAAAGCACATTCATGAGTGATGAATCTTAAAAATCAAGATGAGCTAAAAAAAATCTCAGCCATTTTTAATTATAAGTTATAAAATTATTCAAACAAAACAAAACAAAACAAAAGGCATCTCAGAAGATTTGGAGTATTTCTTATTTCTAAAAATGCGAATCTTCAGCATGGGAGCACCTTCCTGCCCTATTACCTATAGAAGATCAAAACTGATTGGGTAGGAATAAAGAAGGCCCCAAAGCCAGAAATGTCATTTCTAGCAGAAGCACATACCCTGTCAGTCAGAAGGGCACTCACAGTACTTGAGATGCTTTGTGCTGGCTTTCTCCAGACTACTGATGCCAGTTCTGCACAGTTTGAAGTCAGGCCTTCTTACATCACTCTTACCTCTGCCCTGTGTCACTTTATCTTAAGAGAACACAAATAAAGACACCAGCTACACAGGAAGAGATACAGACAGGAGTTTGACTGGTGTTTTGAAGATACAAGCAGGGTGCTCTACCAAGAAGCTTGGCCTTGTTCTTGGAGACAAACCCAAATGACTCTTTTGGAAAATATTATCAACACCCTGAAGTCTATTGAAGGACTAGTGTACACGAATTTCTTGTTACATTTGTGAATATTTTCAAATTAAATATTAGTATATTTCTTTACATTAAGCAGGATGTTATGAACAACTTCTGATTTACCATTTTAAAATCTATTTCCGTGTATCAGCATATTTAATTTGCAATATTAGTAAATGCATATTTTAACTGCAGTGAAGATTACAGCTTTAGTTAATGACAGATAATAAAGATATATTCATTAGGTAGATATTAATGATACTGTTGTAGTGAAGTATGATCTTAACCCATTTAGCATTTCTAGAAGTGTTAACAGACACTGAGAGCACTGGTACTGCTATTTTGTATGGGCAGTCCTCCATGACACTGGGAAGGGCAGAATGACCATGGCTTTCCCTCAGGAATTAGGAACATTAGTCCAACTTTTGTACAGAAGCATTTGGGAATTTGGCCTTTAGAAATTAAACTAAAGTAGTTCACTCTGCAAGCAGAGAGTGACTGTGAAGCAGAGCTTTGTATTTAGAAAGCATATTACTAAAAGAGCTAATCACTAAGAAGCCCTTTTCAGTAAGCCTTTTAGTTGATCAGAAAGAAATCTTACACTGAAAAACTCCTTCACCAAAACATCATTGTAATTCAATATAATAGGAAAGATTTCACTGGAAGAAAGAAAATTTATATATGACACAGTCAAAGACAGTATGGAAGTGTGATTATGGTTTACTGCATACTCAACGATCTGAGAGCACATTTTGTGAAAATTTATTTACAATGAGATGGGTACCTAGGTAGCTCTGTGGTCTTACTGCCTGAATTTAGTGCTCCAAAATATGCTAGACTTAAAGGAAAGTATTTAAAGATGAATCATAATAGTCAAAGCAGAATGAAGTTATGAAAGCGATTTAAATTTTCTTATTATTGCAGTAAAAGTTTATGGTTTATTTTTGCTTCCATTGAAGTGACTAGCATAATTTCCCTTATCTTCTTAGTTTCCTCCTGTCTGTTAACTTGTACTTTAAGTTGTTCAGAGCTAGTTGTGACTTCCTCTTAAATTTAATCTGCAGTGTGTTGTTTTGAAATCAATTTATAGATTCTAGTTCACAAGGAAATGAGCAGCTACTTTCCCTTACTATGGCTAGACCTTTTGCCCAGGTAAGAGCACTGTATTTGATTCTGTATTTTTCACAGGTAAGAAAGAATATGATTGAAATATAAACTTGCTCCAAGCAAAAATTATCTCAATCTCTTGTTGGTGATTGCCCCATTTGGTATAAATAATTTTATTATCAGAATATGGAGGTTCCACTTTGTGATTGCAGCCTTTGTATGTGGAGGTTTTCAACTGCTTATAAAATAATCAAATATTCTGATGTAAAATAATGTACTGGGGTATAATATACTCAAATATATTGGGGTAAAATAAAAATGTATATGACCTCATGGTCTTTACAATGCCATTTGCCTGGTTCCTGTTTCGGGATATATTTTAATACTTCATGTGAAGACAGAGAACATCACTATGAAACATCCAGACTAAATTATGACAGCATATTTGATTGAACATCTTGGAGTCCTCTTCTAGGAAAATCTGAATATTGTTTAGAACAATGGCAGAATCTCTAACTGGTCTTTTGATTCCTTGGGTGAATGCATTGAGTTTATGCATTAAACAAGCAAATTCCTTATTATTATTTTTAGGAGTTTCTTTTTTTCTTTGTATATGGATTGAAATATTTCACACAAAACTGAATCATGTGTTTATGTTGACACATGGGAAAAAACAAGCAATCCTGATTGGCATTTGCTCAGTGAACAAGATTATGTCAATCAGAAGCTTCCCTTCCCAAATTTCCTGATCAGGTCAGTACATAAGGAGTGATTATTGAAGTGGTTCTGTTTCTATATTTTTGAAAGGGAGGTAAAAATGTCCACTAAAAACACTTTTACGAAGACCTCAAAGAACCACTCATGCATGGAAGCACTCCTCCCAACTCTCATTTCCTGTAAGAAATAGCTAGCTGTGGCTGATGTTCATATGGAGATTTTTAAGAATTAGTTCACAATCTTATGTATATTTATTAAGTCAGGAGAAAAATCACTTAGGTCTACTTTGTTTTGCAGAGAAATAATTTATGATCTCAGGTCATAGCACAGATAATTAAAGATAAACAAACCAAGATCTAACCTACAAAAGAAAAAAAAAGGTAAAAACGTAGTGCAAGAAATGACTATTCCCTGTGGAACTTAAGAGTGTTTATTTTCAACATAATATTAAGTCAAATAATTGAATAGCTTTTACACTGTTTTATGCTATTTCAGGGAAGAAAATCTGAATATCATACAGTCAAGTTTCCTGTATGAAATAGTCAGGGTGTAATAGTAATTTCACTCTTTACTTTTCCTATATGAAATAAATGCCCACACAAAATTTTAAGCAGAATGCTTTGGTATGAGATCAATATTCAGTGCTATCTGATCATCCATAGATTGCCTGGGTGTGTATGAGGAGATCTCCTTCAGAGAGAAGGATTTTCAGATCTTTGAGTAAACAGGAAAGTAATTCATATTTCCTTAGAGCTGCGTGCCCTGAATATTTGTAGCAGCACAACTCCTATACATTCTTCTTGTCGACAGTACTCTCATGTGCAGATGGCAGGTGTGTTGCCACAAAAATCCCAACCTTAAGGGCTGGGGGATTATGACTATGGTGGACTCTAAAATCGTGGTGAGGACTCAGTCTTGCAGCCATGTGTTATAAAATACAGAAGTTAAGGCTGCATTAAGAGATAGCATAACCCAGAGAGGGACAGACCTACAGACATACAGAACAGAACATATAGAGGAGCTTGCATCAATCCTTGCACATTTATTTCATATCTGCTGCAGCTGTACCCCACTGTGAAAATGATCATTATTAGTTGGAGAATATTCAGTGCCTTCCTGAGGAACGTGTTCTTATTCAGTTTCATCTGGCAGGAAAGGATTGTGGAGAGAAGCAAACACACCATCTGGGGAGGACCAGATAACTAATTCCAAACAAATGCTGAAGTGTTTCTCTAACCATAGCACCATTTTATTAGTGCAGTTACTCTCTAACAGGCCTTTGGTATCTTTCTGTGAATCCTATTCTTATTAAATATACATATCTATTTAGGTAATGAAAAAAAAAGAGAAGCTTCTCTTATTAGTACAACTTAAGGGATTTGAACCCCATCAGAGGACAAGATTTTCAGGTGCAATCAAGTAGATATTTAAAAGGCATTTTTGAGGAGGTAATAGATCATAGGCACTACAAGACAAAAATTTCTTATTATTTAATTTTTCCTACATTGAGATATAGTGGGAGAAAGAAAGAAAAGACGAAGGTATAATTTTATGTAATTTACCAGAAAAAAATCTGTTCCCACAGATACTGATGCATTTCTGCAAACAAAAGCCATAATTTTTTTCTCATTATGAATATTTTTAGTAATCTGAAACTTCATCAATGAGTATATCTGAACTTGCTTTGTGATAAAAACACTTTCCATCTCTCTACCTTTGCCAAGCTTCCCACAGAAATTCATATTCCATGTACTGGCAGTGATGTCAAAAGCCTATAGGTTGACAAGCTAAAGTAATTATTTTCATTACAGGGGACAGAGTGGGTTGCATCTACAGGGTTTGTACTGAAAAATTCTGCTTTTTTCCTGTGTGCTTGTCTATTGCAAACACATACTGAAAGTGGAAAGCACAATAATAGATTTGAATAGGGATAGAAATCTGTTTCATACCTATAATTTAGCTTGTTAACAATGTTAAATTCACATGCTTCTATTTGAAAGCATTTCTGACCTTTAATGTTTCTATATTAGTAGGAACATAAATATTAATCTGCATAGCTAAGGCTGGAACTTAATAGAAGTTAAAGTATGCAGCAACTTTTCTCCTTTTTGTTACTTTTATGTCTGAATGTGTGTAAATAGGCTGGTGCTGGAAAAAAGTATTATCGCTCAAACAAACAAAAAAAAAGATAAAACAATACCTCATTTTTATTAATTTGTGGTTTATTTTAGCACTCCCCCCAAACCATGGGGACAAACTAAACCATTAAAACATTTTTTTTGGATTACTACTAATATAAATATGCACTCAAAGGTGACAGTATGATCATTAAATTTCTTTGAAATACTTGATTGGTTTCTTTCTATGCCATTTTTACACAATCCCTTCTCTGGAATTATTTGTCTTAAAATATTTCACCTTTCCTGAAACTCTGTGATTGTAGTAATACATTTTAGACCCTCACTTCCTACCAGGCTGCTGGAAGCATTCCTTTTTCCACTCTGGCCTTTCAATGGTTGTAGGACAAACTCAGTCTAATTCAGGTGTGGTATCAGAGCACCAGGACTGGCTGGTACTGGCAAAGCTGTTGAGTGCTATAGCTGAGGTTGGATGTTGCCTTCATCTCCGGTGAAGGACGTAGCTGGGGGCACATAATCATATGGACATCTATTTCTCCCACCTGGACTATACAGCAGGAAAAACAGGGTTCATCTGGCTGCCCACATGAGTAAAGACAAAGCTGCTGTCATGAAGAAAGACGCAAAGCAGAGACCTTCCAGGAAGAATTGTTCATTTCTCTGAGAATCACATTTCTTTGGAGGGAGAACTAGAAAATATCCTTTTAGAAGTGTTTCAAAATAAATCATAAGTTAACATCACTCCCTATCTTCACTCAAGTGGTTTTAGCCCAGGTTGTGCAGGTAGAAGATATTGCATTAACCTGCTTAAGCACATAACACTTAATAAATAGTCAAAATTACAAAAAGTAGAAAAAATATCTGTGCTCTAAGTGCAGCAGACACTTTACCATTCTAAAGCAGTTGCTCCAGTGACTACCTGAAGAGCTGTCAATTTTTCAGACAGCCTAATTTGAAGACAGACTTTCAGATTTACAAAAAAAAAAGATTATTAAAATGAGAAATAATTACACTTGCATCTCCAAAGGAACTTGTAGAGGAGATTTCATTTTTCAAAGAACACTTGCTCCAGAACTTATTACAAACACACATCTTAAAAGGATACTTGAGGAGATGGGAGATGTTCTTCCTTAAGATATGCATTATTATGTGAATATAGAACTTATTACAGCCTGAAATTATGATGAAATAGGTCTTATCCTTCCCTGAGGATGTCTGATGTTGCCATGTGAGCAAAGACCAACTCAATTTTCCTTTGTTTAGGGTCCTTCATCTGTGTCCCACTTTGCTTACACTTCTGTTACCGAACTTCAGTTCCAAGGTAGGATATTGCTGGTACTTTTTCTTTGATTATGTCAAAATCCATTGAACTTGGAGAATGAGTTTGAAGAAATAGAGCTGAAATGTTTGAGACTAGCAACTTACTACTTTTGGCAGATAATTGATGATCTTGTTCCAATCTGGATTCTTGTATCTTTTTAGCAAAGGTAAAAAAGTTCCGAATGAATTTGCAAAAATTTCTGCTAATGTGTTTGGAGAGGAGGCTCTGATAAACAAAAAAACAATGAATGAGTTAAATATTAGTATGTTTACCCTGGGGGAAGAGGAAAAATATTTTATGACTATGGTCAAATGAGATGAAGAAGTAATTTTGGATAGACTAGGTAGGCATGCTTCAAGGAGGAATGGCGCAGCAAAGCATAGGTGTCAATTATCAGTATTAGAAGTGAAAAAGTGAACAGAATGAAAAGGGAGAAATCCTCAGGACAAAGAAAGATAAAAGAAAATTTAAAACACTGCTTATTTTAAAAAAGTGTCTTCCTGCCTGACACTGGATTAAAATAAATTGAGGGAGATAGCAGGATCCTGAAGAGTCACTTCTACAGAGGTGCAGATTCTGCAGGGTAGTGCTTCAGAAACCTCAAATTGTCCAAACGAACAGAACTGTTCACCAGCTCATACAGCAACACAGGACACACCTGAGCAGAAAGAAGAAATTTACTGATGGTGTTGACACTGTAGATATTCCCATCTGATCGAGATAGCCGAGTGTGTGGTTGGGGCACTTTCTGCTATCAGAACTCCCTGGAGCTCTCCAGGGTACCTGAGTCTGGTAATGAGAGCAGAGTCTCAGTGTGTCACATCACTCTCTGAAGTTGTCATTAAATAGTTTAGGCTCCTAATTCTGATAGTATATGACTGAAGTTAAATGTTGTAGATAAAATGCCTATTTCAGCTATTGTAATCTTCCATTTTCTTTATTCTAAGCATCTGTCACTATAGCACATGAAATAACATGATGCAGACATGCAACTCTTCCAAGGTGAAAAGAGAATATTTAATTTCTGACTCCAACATTTGTGGATTTCTAAAAGTGAGAGTGGATTGGAGGCCAACAGTGCCACGTCTCCAATGACCCTGGACAAACCAACAGTCCATCAGATTTCTCCTCCTCCAAAAAAGAATGTAAAACAGTAAGTTATTTGCAGAAAGTGTGTGAGAAAGTTTGTTACAAGAGTGTAAACATCAGAAGGCTTAGAAAAACTTAAAAAATCAGGGCAACAAGCATCTGGAAAATATCTGAAGAGCCAATGTTTACCCTCTGTTATTTGGATAGTGAGCACCAGATGAAATGGTAGAAGTGCAGATTAATTTGTGCTACGTGGTTGCTTATTCGTCCTAAATGAGATAAACCTTTATGCACAGGAAATTGTATCCCACTGAAGATTTTCTAAAAGCTGATTGGTGATGTGTTACCTATCAGCAAATATATTGCAGGATTTGTTAGACATGCATCTTCCAATATGCCTACACTGGTTTCATCAACGGTGTGTTTATTGCAAAATCAATAAAATATTGAAAAAATTGTTGAAAAGTTCTTAGGCAGCTAGCTTTTAGTGGTCTATAATAAATGATCATGACTGGCATTTTTAAGCCTTGTGTTTCGTTCAGATGCCTAAGTGTGTATTAAATAAGAGGATAAAGATGCTGCATAAGCTAATGTGTTTGTTACTCTTGCAAAGCCATGCTCATCTGTGCTGATGTTTTCCTTAATACACACTTGCTCAGGAAGTCCACAAGCATAGTATGCAATCCACCAAGTTGGTGCAGAACAAAATAAATTAATAAAAATCTGATGCAAAAATATCTTCTTTGGGCCTTCCTCCCGCAATTGTTTTCATGGAAAGTTAACTCTCACATTTGAGCAATCCACCTACAAAGGGACACACATAAAACCCGACATACATTTAAGAGCTTGACAGTTCCAGGCCTCATTTACAAACAAGGTTTGTGATCTGAATTCCATAGTATGCAAACTAAGAAAGGATGAGGTGGAAGTGGATACAAACCTCCACAGAGACATCAAGATTAATCACACATTGGCAGGAACACAATATAGAGTTGATGAATTTTTAATTTGTGACATTTTTTGTAAAACCAGCCACGTTCTTTGCCCCTTTTTAGTACTCTAAAGTAATGTTGGGTTTTTTGAAAGAAAAATATCAAAAAGGGAGGGGTTCATCAAGCATAGTTTTATAAATTTCACTTTAAACCAGGGATGAAACTTTTTCTCTGCAGATACGTGTTTTCTTTCCCCCCCCAATACATGAAAGTAAAAATGATTGAAAATGCACAATGTAGTTCTCTGACTCTCCTTTGTAAGTGTATCATTGTTTGCACACCAAATAAGGTGATGACATTCAGTGTCCAGAAATAACAATAACATTGCATGCATGGGTGTCTCACAGGCAGTAGAGAGAGCCAGGGCACTGACATCTGTGAAAATATCAGTGCAGAATAGGTTCCTGAACATTCAGGTTTTTCTACTACTTCCCAGACTATTGGTTGATTTTTGAACAATTGATTCTCAATAGTATATTACTAATTATAATTACAGGGGGAAAGGTTTTGTTTCTCCAGCAGAGCCATTCTCCCTACTTAAACATTCAAGCTGTGTCAATTATGTACACAGTCAGTTCTCTCAAACTGTTGAATTTTCATCTTTAGTAAAGACAATTCTCATGGAGGTTTTGTGTTGTCTACATAAATATTTGTGCAATGTACTTAGTGTGGCAACATATGATTGCTGAAGATAGAACAGATTCTTGAGGCACAAGAGTACTTGTAATAATGGAAATGAATGACAATCCAGCCTCTGTGCAGGTTGGCGTGGGAGGAAGGAGAGGTAGATGAGATGCATGCAGTGCTCAGTGCAAATTCCCAAAAGCTTATGAATATGCAGAAGTATCAATGAGAATGTGTGACTATGGGAATATTTTCAGATGATAATTCCAGAGTTTTCTCAATAATCTGTATGTAGTTTGCCATCTGCAAATCCTCTTAAAGGAGTATGAATATGGAGTAAGTGCAAAATGTAACCAAGGCTGATTTACAAAATGAATTGGCAGATTTCATATTGTTTGCTCTGGAGAACTACTGCAAATATGTTCATTCAAAATTTTATTTAATTTATGCTAATAAAATAAGACAGTTCAGTAATAGGGAAGAAAAACGGGGCATAGTAAAACATTAATAAGTGAGATCTGAAAGCTCCATATTTTTGTAATTTTCATCAAGTTATATGTTTTATTATTATTTTTTCTTCTCTATGGCACTTTATGAACACCTCTGGGACACCAGGAATCCAAAAGAAATTAGAGTAATTGATTAAGATCACTTACCCAAGATCACCATTGATCAGGCATAAATGTTGCATCAAATCTGACATATTTTCTAAAATATTTTTCAAAATGTTTTCATTTGGCTGGTAATGTAAGCAAAACACTAAAAGGCAAATTACTTCTGCACAAGCAAATTAAATTTGATTGTGGTTCACTGCCAATACTAAAAAATACTTTTCACAGTCTATTGTAATAATTTCTAAGCAAAAAACCACATTTTTCCTCAGTGAGAGACATTTGCAAATGTCTCTCAATTTGCATAATTCAAGCTATATGCTGACTTAAAGTCTACAAATCGTGGCCACAAACATTCCTGACTTTGTCCAGGTATGATTACACCTTAGCGAAGTACTGGATGCAACAGATCCTGCTCTGAAATGGTGATATAGCCACCCCTGTTGCTGGGCACTACATCCATGACTTGTACCTCACCTGGGAGAAAAGAGAGAATTGTAGTACATACCATTAGAAATTGTCCCTGATTGCAGTCTCTTACTCACACTGGAGCTGGATTAATTTTTAATTTTTCAGTGGATGTGCTTTGTTGTTAGCAGTCTGCCTTTGGCAAACTGTTTTTGTGAGGCAGGGCAAATGGGTAAACCAGGTAGAGAGAAAAAACTAAACGGACCAAAAAAGCCTTAGAGGCACTTAATTTGATTTTCAGGCTCCAAGGACTACAAGTTTGCTCTAATTACCTCATACTAACTCATGTAAATGTTATATGTGTTAGGTATTTATGTGTCTGATTATAAATATTAATAAATAAAAATTAATACATTAATTATTTTTAAAAATCTAATTATATTTTAATATCTTCTGCTTGAGGGAACTGATGTGAGATAGTGGATCCTGTTGCTGTGTAAACTGCAGAAATTATCTGCAGGTCTGAAACTGGTCCCCCTCTTCTTGCTGTCTCGTATCTTATTTGAGGAGGCAACTTAGAATGAGATTTTGAGAGCATCTGAAGTCTCACAGTTCTTAGAAAGGCACAGTCTCACTCGACTTTCCGTGCTTCCATCATGCTGACCCTCCACAATGCCTTCTGGATGTAGGAGCTGCTGGAGACAGACCCCAGCCTGCTGGGCTGTCTGCAGGGTAGGTCTAGATTAGCTGCTAGGAAGAAATTCTGTGCTTTAGGCACTGGAATAGGTTGTCCAGACAGGTTGTGGACTCCCCAAGTTCTCAAGACCAGGATGGATGAGGCTCTGTGTAATCTGGTCTAGTGGGAATTGTCCCTGCTCATGACAAGGGGGCTAGAACCAGGTGATGTTAAAGGTTTCCAACCCTAGCCAATCTATGATTCCATCACATTCCAAAAGCAATTCATTTATTAATTCCTTAATTGTCCTCTTTATTTCTCCTGAGTTATTGTGTTGAGCAGGCTCAGTAACAGGTTTGGTGAGATGAGGACTGGAATTAGAACAGATCTGGGAAGTATGTGGCTGGCAGCAGTGAGGGAGAGACTCAGTGGAGGGACAGGACTCCTTTTTTGTTGGTGGTAGGCTGCTAGGCTGGCCTGCTCTTGTCTGGAAACTGCTGCCACAGGCTCCTAAGCAGAGACCTAGGTTGGATGTCTGCCTCCTGGTAACTCAGCATTTTGACCAAGCCTGTAAAATTTGGGCTTTCTTTTTTCAACATCCATCAGGTTTCCTGAAGCTATTGTGAACTGCCATCTCTGATACTGACAGTGTTTCTCCTTCTGTTATATAAGAGAGAGTTTAACTACCAATTAATTGCTGCTAATTACATGTTTACTGGATTGCCAGCCACAGCACTAGACCCAAATACCTTTAGAAATGTTATCTGAAGCCTCTGCCTGCTGCCATTCCACCTTAGTAATCCTTTCTCTTGGTGTGCCAAGGACTGTACGCATCTGCAACATGTGCAGCATTGAAAAAGGTGACTGACAGAAACAGGAGAAAAATTTCAGCTCGAGTGTAAGAAACAAAGACAAGGGGAAGCTGCAACTGCCGCCTTCCGCCTCCACACGGACCTGGGTCTGAGCAATACTCTAAAATAGACACCCAGTGCTCTCTGTGAAGGGTGATTGATGGCTATCACTTCCCATGCATGGATCATCCAGAGAATCTCTGTGCCTGCATCAGTGGGCTCATAATGTAGTTTTCTGGGTGCTAATGATAATATAAAAAATTAAAAGTACTCAGGTTGCCTGACAGTAGTCAGAAGCCTTAGTGAACATGTATGGGGATTTCAAAACAGAAAATATTTACAGATATTCAAGTGTATATGTGATATAATACATGCTCACATGTTTCTTGTTGTTTTCAGTGTAATCAAAAATTGTAATTATTTCAAAACTGTATCAGAAAAATAAAAGAAGAGATCTCTGAAACAGGTAAGATGTTTGCCTTGATAGCACAGTGTTACCTGAATAATAAGGTGTCAGGATGTTAAAACACAGACAGAGAGTTAATAGATTTTATTAACACACTTTGATCCTCAACTGGAGCTGCTTGATGTTCAGTTAGAAAGCTTTTATAAGGCAGAAGTGTTATTTCTCTGGGGTTGATGGTTTTCTTTTATTCCTGTGAATGCCCAGATTTTATAATGAAATACAAAGATTTGTCTCAAACAGACATATTAGGAATTCACAGTATCTATATCTCACTTTGAAGGTTTGCTAATGTGTCTTGGACTTTGATCCAACAGAGTTCTCCTCAAAAGCAAAATAATATATTTTATGACTACATTTCGAGTTCATTCATTTCAGATAAACTGCACCACATTAGATCAGTTGCAGAAACATTAAATGTGAGCTATGCAAGAAAAAAAGTTTTAATTCATTAAGTTCTTCAAAATTAGCACAGAAAGACTACTTTTGGTTTGTGTTTCTCAATTTTTGTCAGATAAAATGAAAAAATGAGGTGTAAGATAAGTAATTCTGAAACTAATTCAGGAGCGTTATTTTTGTTTAAAGCAAAGACCAGCTTTTTCAGCTGTTGAAAATCAAACTATAATGACTGACTTGTTTTGGTAAATAACTTTTTTTATGTTCAGAGTAGCAAACTACCTTCCTGAAAGATAAAAGGAAAGGGAACAAGGCTGCCTCAGGTGTACTGTGACTGAGACAGATACATTCTCTGGTGAGCCCTGAAGTCCCCATTCCTTTGCATGCAGCAGGGAGGATGACACTAATCTATCCTTCAGTCTCAATTTACAAAAAGGTTTGATCATATTTATTAAATATATTTGAGTAATAACTTATGTTAATATTTGCATGGACAAAACCCTAAAAATCAAAAGTCCAATGAAATAAGAAAAACAAATTGAACATGAAAAGAATGGGATTTTTAATTGAATAAGATATAAAGATCAAATTACAAATACAAGCATACAGATCTCTTCTAAAATCAGAGACAGCACACAATGAATTGTCCCCAACTTCTTTCTCTACCAACAGCTTTCATGAAAGGGTCAATGGAATAATAGACTAAGATATGGACAAGGTAAGTCCCAACACAATCAGTAAAAAGCCAAATAACAATTCCCTTGATGGGAAATTTTCACCTTAGGGATGGATCATTCAGAAACTGAATGCAGCAGAACTAAAGAGTGTCATTTCAATTTTACTTGAATTCTCTCTAGAATCCAGCACATAATTTCTCATCATAACAAATAAACATTCTCATGTTTGGTGTATATTTTAGCTGTCATCTGAGGAAAAGGCAAATATCATAGTGTTTATTTACAAAACCCGGTTTGATCCTCCTAAATTACATATTGCTTTGAAAATAAGCAACCAGATACCAAACAGATGCATATTGACAAACATCCAGTGAACTCAACCAAGCTCTGCCTATTTACACCCCCCTCAGGATAACACAGAAGTGTATAGTATACTAAAATGAGATTTTAAATGTAAATGCACATTATCATTAAGGAATAATTTGATACAAGAATGACAGAATTAGTAGAATAAACAGCTGTCTTAAAAATATGAAGTTTAAATGTGTCCAGCTGCCAGAAAGAATGAATATCAGAAGCCTGTGAAGTGCTTCTGTGATGCTTACACAGTATCTGCCATGTGTGTTATGGTAAAGATTACTTCTTTCCAACAGAATGGATCAAAGTATTTGAAATTAGAAGGTTCTATATAGATATTAAATAATGTATCTTACTTTTATGAATCTTCTTCCAAAAGCACTCTTAAATTATATTTTGCAAGCATCTGTCTAAAGTAAACAAGGTTAACAATCTATCTTAATGAAAATACAGAACACTGAAACAGATTCAGTGATTTTCCAAAATGAGAAAGGCATCATGTCAAAATACCATTGTCGTTGTTGTTATAATGGTTTTTGTATATCTAGAATTACTCGTGTGTTTGTGGTGTCGAAACATCTTTCAACATCCTGATGCTAAAACTTGAGCTCCTGACTTTCTTCTCAGAATTTGAAATATATTGAGAAGAAGTTATTTCCTGAAGAAAAAAAAATCGCAATAAATTTTTTTAGAGTTTAAAAGTTTGTACAACTTCTATTACTCATCTGCATTATGAAATGCAGAACAGCATTTTTTTGCCAGTAATAATACTCATCTATGGAAAAAAAATCTATCAGTAACAGCAAACACCTGCTGAGATGAACACAATCAGGATTTCACATCTGTTTTGCTTAAAGACTCCCTTTTTAATTCATTCCAGATTGCTAAATTCAGGGTAGATCCAGTCCAAGTTGTTTGTATCTATTTTAAAACTAATGTTAAGGAGAAAACTAGGGTGCATGTAACGAATGTAACATGTGCTTATTTTCTGTCTCTTACTGATTTAGAACAAACTTGGATGGATCTAGAAAGTATTACAAGTCATGTATTTCAGTTAGATTTTAAGACCTTCAAATTCCAAGTAGAATTTGGTGGGTTTTTTCTTTTTTCAAACCTAACACATTATATAATCACAGCAAATGGGCTTTGAAGGAACCTCAAGAGATTATCTTGTCCATCTCTCACACTTCAGGCAGGATCAGTTTTTCCAATGACATTTCTGACAGATGTTAGTTAAAGCTGGTCCTAAAACCCTCCAAAACTGTATTCCTTATATCTGTAAGGAAAGTATTCTCACTCCTAGTAAGAGTGATGTACAGGTTAAACACTGCCTTAAAAAGAAAAAAAAAAAACCAAAAAATAAAACCACAAAACAACAAAGACAAACAAGCAATGGCCTGAAAAAACTCAGTGCAGAAGATCCTTCAGCTTCCTGATTCCTATTTGCTCACCATTAACAACTCTGAAAAAAGAAAAGAAATTACACTGCTGCTAATCAAGGCTGGACAGATTTCATTTTGCAGTTTGTTAAGATACAAAGAAGATGCAGCCTTGATAGGGCAAAAACCTGGACTTTCTGGGTGGCAATTGGTACTCACGGAGACTGACCCTGCGTATACCAGCAGGTATTTGTAAATATGTGTGGGAAGGACACGTGCCCATGGCAGGGTGCATAAACAGCTCTGAGTACGTGAAAATGGATGGATGCTCCAATGCCACCTCTGTCTCTCTGAAACTGTACTGGGTATGGTACTTTGCATACCATAAATACCATTTAAAGATTTTTTTTTCCCTACTGATTCTTTGTTCTGTTTCCCTTGTATGTGGGTAATTATGGTGGTAATTTGGCTACAGCATTCTGAACTTGCATGATTTTTAGTAAGGACTACATGGATTTGAATCTGTCAGTTTGTCATAATGCTTCCTCAATATTACCCATTTAGTGTCAATTATAAACAAAAAATAGCCCACTTATTGTCTCATATTAGCATCCACATCAATAATTGTGCAGAACAAAAGGCATAAACTGAGACCATCTGCTCTCACTACAATAATCTACCTAAAAACCTAGCCAGTAACACAGTAAAAAATTCTGATGCATTTGTCTGGGGTCATGCTGTTTAAGTGTCTTTTATGATTAAAATCATTACTGCTTTGGTCCATCACCTATTAAGACATATGTTTCCTCATTTCAAGTAAAATATTATTTTATTTTTAATACTGTAGTAAATTAAGATAACATGTAAGAAAAAAACTGTACTTTTGTTTTATACATCATTGTCACTCTCTTTCCTGCTGATGTTTACAATACTTAGACATTTCTTGAAAAAATAATGTATGCTGCAGATTTTTATTTTTTTGACAAGTGCAGAACACTTAAACTCTTTTAAATTCCAGTACAAAACCATATCAAAATGTAAAATGTTAACCAGAAGTGCCATCATGACCTGAAAAGTTACAAAAAGAAAGAAAAAAAGAAAAGTATATTTAAAATCCTACAATCAAAGAAGATTGTTGATGTTTAAAGAGAATGTATTCTGAGTTTTCTCAGCATTGGATATGTGGAATTTTTCCTGGCAGCTTGCAAGAATAGATAGGAGTTTAAGAAACATTCACATGAAAGTACAAAAGGCAGGCAAATCCCTGCTGCTTTATGCCTGTGTCCTTATTCTATTCTCTAGCATATCAAGCCTGTCAAGACATCTCAGTTTTTCACTTCTAACAAAAATAAGTAAATGAAAATAATGCACAGCAAATGCCCAGTGCATTTAATTCAATGTCTTAAACGTTTGGTTATGATCAACTGCAAATTCAGTAAACATGTTCCCCAACCCTCAGTGGTGACCTCTGAAACCTGATTACAGGCTGGTTTTCAATAGCAAAATATTATTTTTATCCAAAAATGTACTATGATGCTACACTTTCTATGTCTGATTTTCTAACATATTAAACACTTGTCTTTCTCCTTGATTTCAAATGGATTTTCTATATGCTCAAAGCATGATTCATAAACTGATTGATGAGCCATTCTATTTATGCTATTAATTCAATAACAATTGGCTTCACAGTATTCAAAACAAAACTTGGATAGAAATCAAACTAAAATTATCCCTTTAGGAAACTTGGTTTAGAAAGTATAATACTGTTCATGAATTGACCTTATGACACCTGAAAACAAGAATGAAGAGGAAAGTCAAAAATTCACGTCTAATTCTAGTTTTTCAGGCTTGGGTAACATGCACAATTTTTGGATTAGATACTTGTTATCATTTAGGCTAAGAAGGAAAGGCTATTGTGATTGTATTGATGTTTATTTGGGCTATTTATCAGTCCCTGAATTAATATCTTACTGAGTTTTAAGTAAAATTTGGGATTAAGTCTCTTTCATCCCAAGTATGTCAAGAATATGAGTTGGGAGATCTCAAAAAGAAGGCATGTAGAGTTATCCATTATTTATTGGCCAAGAGTAGCCAGCATATATAGCATGTGTACATTGGCACCTCATCATTTTTTGTGTGTAGATGAATCCTTAGCTTGAATGTGTCAGTGAGACCATTGCTGTTTTTTAACACTCCAAGGTTCTCAAAACAGACACTGGAAAATGGTCAGGGAGAAATGAGGGATGAAGTGTGCTTGTCTTTAGTAACAAGCATTTTGCTCTGCTGCTTGTGGACCAACTTGTGTTTCTTTTTCAATTATTAACACTCCACCTTTTAGGAAATTCATGTCCAGTAATGAATCTCATTTTTGTAAGTAAGAGAATTTTGGTTATGCATTTTGTATATCAATAACTCAGCAGCTGCTGATACTTGATAAATCAAGGCATTTCAAAATTTGCTCTTTTGTTTAGAGCAGAAACCCTATTTGTTTGTGATCTATTCCATCTCAAACAGTGGTCAAATAATAAGTTATAAATGCAGCTTCTGCTTCTGCTCCCCAAATTCAAACTTCCGTAGTGAAAGTACACTTGTGTTTGTTCTTCAAACTGTTGGGTAGAAATAGTTTCACTTAAAAATATGAAAAAAATATCTGAAACTAATAAAACATTTTGGTCAGTATTGAGGGTCTTAATTTTAAGTTCAAAGTGGTTATTTTTCAAAATCCAATCCTATAAAAAATTAAAAATTAAAAATTATTTACTCCCATTTGGCCAATGAATATTGGAATGCCATTTTGAAATTTTTGGAAGAATAGTATATTATACATATTCCTGCTATTTCCAATTGGAA
Organism: Zonotrichia leucophrys gambelii; assembly: GCF_028769735.1. Taxonomy (NCBI): domain Eukaryota; kingdom Metazoa; phylum Chordata; class Aves; order Passeriformes; family Passerellidae; genus Zonotrichia; species Zonotrichia leucophrys. The sequence continues at coordinate 15,995,365 of NC_088173.1, read as the reverse complement.
GGTGTTAGAGTCTGTCTGAATTTTCCCTCATCTGCCTCACGATTGTCATTGGGGGGATCACTGAAGAAAAGTGATCTAGAATCTCCCCCCTGTCTAGAATCTCTGGCTCTGAAGGAGAAAGTCACACGCCAAAGGGCCTGAGACCTGAAAGGACACTGTTAAGTTATTGTTTTCACAGGAGTGTTTACTGTATGCTATACTGAGGAGAAGAAGAAGGGGCACTGTGCCCTTTTTTGCAATAATGGCTGTGGAAGCTGTCCCACCTCTCCGCCTGGCTGACTTCTCCTGAGTTTCAGGTGGTCTCCCACAGAAGACCCTCACCTGCTTTACAGCCACTGTGACAGAGAGACGGAGATGTAAGAAGCTTCTCCATCAAGGACTGAGATATGAAACCCCCCTGTGAAAAGGCCCCTCTGCTCCTTCCAAGGACTGGGACTGACACCCCTGCCCAGGGGTGGTGTGTGGGGGGAGGCAAACTGGCCAAATGTTTGCCTGCAGGTTGTGACCACTGGATCAGGAAAACAATGGTTCTTGCCTGCTGCCTAGCTTGGACTCTGTGTACCCCTCTTTCTATTCTTCCCCCCTGAAGACCTTTTTTTCAGTTGCGAAATTTATTCTCCCTTCCCCCAACAAAAAAGAGTATAATTGGGGTGCAAATTAACTGTGCCTTTGAGATCACCCCAGCGTAACAGGCAGAGCCTCGACTGGACTGGACCAAAGGACTTTGTGTTTGTAGCTATATCCCCCGCCTGTCTCTCTCTCTCTCTCTTTCTCTATCTTTTTCTCTCCCTTAGTCCCTTTATTGCATTTTTGCTGTGGTTATTTCAATAAAACTGTATTTGTTTTGATTAGTACTGCAAACCTCCTTGTACCGTGTTGGTTTTTGCACTCTGAGATCATTCCTACGAACCATCAGGTCATCCGTTCACTAGGACAGATCCTGACAGAAGGTCTTTCAATCTGTTCTGGATCATGCAATATTTGTTTTCCAAAATCTGTGCATGTCTGTCCAACTACAATATAGAGTAACGTGTAGATCAGAACAATGGCTAGCCCCATGGCAGGCATTCAAAAAATTGGCATGTCATAATTTCAGCTTTCATCTCCTTCAAAATATGGTAATGTGGGCTGTATTTATGAAACCAGGGCTGAAATATACTTGGTCTCCACCTGTTCCAAAAATAATAGAGATCAGATAGAGATAAGTGCAATATGGGATAGCAATTTTGACTAGCTATGTAAGCTAAGCATTTTATACTGATATGTTATGATTAATAATGCCATATATAAGTGCTTTCCTTGAAAGCAAAAGCCTACAAGCAAAGTAAAAAAGTAATAAGAAACAAGGAAAACAAAATCTAAAATTTTTTGCCATATATTTGGAAGAAAAAAAAATTGATTTCTCTCTATTTCTTTCCATTGGCATCAAATCTTCAAACCTTTCCAAACATGAAAAATTCTTTTGTGCATATTAACATCGTCCAGCAATAGAAGAGACATTACTTTTCTTGATAGATAATAGAACCACATCCTAATATTTAAAACTATACATATATGAACTATAAACTAAAACATAAACTATATCATATTTGAAAACGAGAATAAATATATAGTGCTTGTTTTTATTCTCACATTCTGAGGCAAACACAAACACTAAGCTGGTTTGGTTTTTCCTGAAAAACTGCCCAGGATTTTCATATACTAAAGAACAGGATCTGGGGACCTTAAGACCAAGGCAGTATTCATAATAAAACTTTTGACTGGTTGCTCTGGAAGCTTTTATGTGGACAAAAATGTGTAAGTCAGAACTATCCTTGCAGAAAGAGATTAGCAAGGTCTTCCGATTAAAACGGTTTCCTTCATTTCTCTTAGTCTTACCACCATTTATTAGACAGCACAAGCCCAACTGTGAAATAAAAATGATACAACTATGCTCAAAAGGCTGCTGCAAATTCTTGGATACATGAGGAAGCAATCAAACTTGTCAGTTAAACAGAGACGAGACAGCAGATACATTTCAAAAACTCTTGAGGATTTGGAACAGCTAAACTGATTTTATTTTCTTCAGAATATAGTTTTGTCAGGCTAAGTATTAAATGCATTTTTGTGAATTACACCTTGGTTTTGGACTGAAAAAAATATCAGTCATAAACCACAAAATTAAATTACTTTTTAAACAGTAGTGGTTTCAACTTGTCTTGAAGGGCCTTGTGCTGAGTTGAGTGGCCCTGGACCACAGGGTGAACAGGGAAAAGGGACTGTAAGGCCAGAAAATACCCTTAGGTTTGAGACAGTCACTGTGTCATTCTTTTAGATGCTATCCTTTACAGTTTTTTAGTGCAGTGGTGAGAATGTTTTTGCATTTGAATGGGTGTTTTATCTGCTTTGTTTGGGGTTTTTTATTTGTTGTTTGCTTGGTTTCCAGATAAATATATGCAAAGGTTTCCTGAGTTCCCTTAGGCTGAATTATGGCTCATGCATAAGGATCTGCACTTCACTTGCAGCCACTTATAATATTCCTTCCAGGAGAAATAAAATGGTTGTTCCTATTTACCTTTTCCAAATGGTACATGCTGTCCTGCCTCAATTGATTTGCTTATGGCACTTACTAATTTTCAATATTGTGCCACTTTTCTAACAATAACAAGTAGAAGCATGAACATTGAAGGTTATTATTTACTAGCCACAGCTCAGTGCACCATATAATCAAATCCTTTGTCAGAGCATCCTGCCACATAATCAGATCTTGTGAATTGTCAAAGGCAATTTTATAAATATATATATTCATTTAAAACCTCAGTAAGCTTGTCATGGTGTGAGATAAGCACATTTTTCTTTCATTTTCATGCTTTTCCAGTTCTTTATATATGTAGTAATTACATTGTCTTTGTACAGTTTCTACTGTGAGAAGTAATGCTATATATAGCTATAGATGTTATACATGCAATCTAATAACAACAGGTATTAGATTCAATAGTTGATTTAATGTGGATTTTTTCCTATACAACGTCATTTAAAGATTTATATTACTAATCAGATTTTATAATTAACAATGTAATGCCTGAAACAAAATTAGAAGAATCAGAAAACCCCATAAAGAAGGCATATCTTTCCTAGGTTTGTGTGCTTTAAGATGCCAGATTCACTTCTTGCTCTGGCAAAACTCTGAACAACTTTGGAAATTTTATTTACTACAGGGAACAGATTGGAAGATTTTTCATAGTTTTTGTTTTTAATGATTAGAATAATAAATTCCAAAATTGAAATAAAACTGTGAAAAGACTGGTTCGTTCAATGTAGGAAAAATGGTATTAGACAAATGTTCTAAGAAGGAAAATTTTCTAAAAATTGCTGGGATTATTACAATAGAGGATGCTAAATTTTAAAAGTATTAGGAAGCACAGTAATTTTATGGAAAAAAATTTACATAATATTTTGTATATTCAAAGTTTGTTTTCAAAAATTAGATGGGAATACAATGGCTTTAGAATATTAGAGAAATACCTGAAGTTTTCAGAGATCTATTCTATCTGTATAATGAGACTTTAGTGTTTGCAGTGGTACAGCCCCAAAGTGATATTCTGTGGATGCTGCAGAAAGCATTTTATAGTTCAAATATGGTTTGTGCTTAGTCTGTAGTCTCCATACATCCTCACTGATTGTCCTCTAATTGGATGGTGATGATGAAGACATCTGCCAGATAAAAAAAAAACATAATCAAGTAATATGTCAGCCAGAACAATAGTGAGGAAAGAATAGAAAGGAAAGATAGAAGCAGTAACAATATCCCAATTAAAATGAAGAACAAAAGAGTTGAAGTTCAGATGAGTGTCAGCTTTCTTCACACAGTACAGAAAATGAGACCTGTGCAAACATATCTAAGGTGTGTTGGAAAAGAGGTGGCTATATAACAGAAAAAATTAGTTCTGAAATAAGTAATTTAATAATATCACCAGGATTTAGCAGTACATTTTTTCAGATGCATACCCTATGTGAACTGACATTCAGGGAGTGAAGAGTTAGATAAACAGGAACCAATTCTTGAAAATAAAATAGCCTCAGCTTTCCTTACAATCCTGATTATTGGACGTTGTGGTTTATTAATTTACTTTACACAAAAAAAGAAAGAAGCTTATAGAGAGGACATTTTTCTATTTGATATGTCTAATGTGATATCATATGCATGAGGTGCCATCTGTGCTATAAAATTGTAGGGAATTTTATTTCATTTAATTTTTGATTGTCTCTAACAAAAATTCAATCACGTTATGGGTATGGGTAACTTACAAAGTTTCTTTAGTTTCAAAGGATGTTCTTTCATTGCTGGGTAGTTTATGCATTGTAAAAGTCCACAGGAACCTGTTTCTAGGCTAAATTATCATTCCAGATCTGAGTCCAAGGAAAGCTATGCTGCTGCAGCTCCATGTCCCAGGTTCAACAAGTGGCAAGGCTGAAGATGCACGTTGCCACCAGGCACATGCCCACCAAGCACATGTGAGCACTGCTCACAGCCAAAGCTGGCCTCTGAGCTCTGGCTTGCAGTCATTTACACCAACTCAGTCAGCACCAGCAGCTTCATGGCTCTTCCCCCTCCCCCAGGCGCACAGACCCTCTGGCCTGTGGTCCAGCACAGCTGCTGGCACCCAGACCTTGCTCACTCCAGGTGCTGGTATCACAGGCCCCTACAATCTCTCCAGCTGCTGGCACTCGCCTTAAAACACGTGCACATGCAGACACATGAAATAGAATTCCTTATCCAAGGAAAGAGCTGGAAAGGAATTTCAAAGGGTGTACTGATCACAGTGGTTAGGCACAAGGCATGGGCAGAAAAGCGTACAAAACTATTTAATCACCACCATTCCTTTACATCCCCATAGTATTCTTTTCACACACATTTCCCTTCCCAAATCACCTAGATCCCCCCACTTTTTGTTCCCCCTCTAAACATGTCTTAATAAGTCCTGTGCAATTCCAAAATTCCCCTGCATCCATCCCAGTAAAAAGTGACCCTCCTAGGTGCAAAATGCACTCCTGCAGCATTAACACACTTTGATGTGATATTAGATGATCTTTAAGGTCCCTTCCAACCCAGGCCATTTTATGGTTCTGTGTCACAAGTAGACTTTTAAACTGAGGTTCTCCTGAGAAAGCTGTGGGAGCTAACTGGACAGGACATTCCTTTCTCTGAAGCCTGAATTTTTGTGCCTGTGCCCTTGTTCTCCTGTGAATTTGTGGAAATTGAAGTTTGATGGGCTGACAATATCTGTGGCAGTCCTGGGCGTAGCTGAGGCAAGGCGCTATTCAGGCTCCCCTGCTGCCTTGGTCTCTCTGCCCCACAGACGAGCTTTCATCACATATATGAACATCACAGGTCTCTTGTGTGTATTTATGTCCACAGCCAAATGCTCAAAGAAGTTCTGACTTAAAAACAGAGACAGAACTATCAGTTGTACAGTGAATAAAGTGAATCACATGCTTGAACTTCAGTATGCAGAACTCACTTAAGAGCACAGGGTCCATAGTGACTGATGTGTTGATGGTTCTGTCTCACAGGACAAAGTAAGTTAGGGGAAGATCTTCTGGAAGCACATTCCTTATTATTGTAGAAGGATGCACCCTCATGAATTGTTGACACTTGTCAATCCATTAGAATTTGCTAGGAATTTTTCCCTGTCTTCTATTTACCTGCATAGACATATCCATAAAAGCAATACAAAGAAAAGTGTAATTAGGCAGAATACAATATTGGGGTGTATTTAACAAATTGCTCTCTCACAATGGGATTTTATCAAACTGGAGAGGTTATTGCAGTGCTTTTTGTTGTTTTGGCAGTATTTGATTTTTAATTACTTGAGTGATGGATCTGCAGTACATGTTGGTTAGTCTGCACGAGTTGGCAGGCTGGGAAGGATACCCTTCTAAAGGGGAAGGCTAGAATGCCAAATGATTGTGACAAATTAGGGAGCCTCACTGAAAAAAACATGTCCGTCAAGATGGACAAGTGCAATGAAAAGTAAGAAGCTGAAGAAAAATGATCTAGAAGATGACTGGCCAAGCAGCAGTTCCACAGTTATGACCTGGTCTTAGCTGAGCCTTTACAGATTAATGGAATCGTGCTGTCATATTGCTGGTGGTATGAGCTTCTGGGAGACACAAAGTATAGCCTGTACAGGGTATTTCCACTACATCAAGTCAGCTATTGCTTTCTTCTTTTTTTTAACATGAGTAGAAAATGTCTGTAACATCTTTGCTCTCACTCGCAGTGATTTTGTCATGTCTGGGTAACAGATTCACTGACACCATCTGTTCCTAGTCCTTTCTTGAACAGTCTGGAGTATAGCACTCAATACCCTTGACATGTCTAGTACCTCCTACAAGAAATTTGAAGGTTTCCAATTTCTCAGTCCATAGGCCTTTCCAGATCAGTTATCTACTCGGGTCAGCAGTTTTCTGTCTTATTATTTTTATTAGATTATATCTTGTTGTGAAGCTTAATCTGGTAGTTCCATACTACGTTTCATGATAAGGAAGACCTGCTGGCATAGCATTGGACACATACTTGGAAAGATGAAAGCCAGAATACTTATGGCAGACCGAAGCATGTCATTGCCTAGAGAGGTCATGGATGCCCCACCCTGGATAGGTTCAAGGCCAGGCTGGCTGAGGCTCTGAGAAAGCTGGTCTAGGTGTCCCTGCCCATGACAATGCAGCTGGAAATAGATGATTTTTAGGGTCCTTTTAAACCCAACCATGGTTCCATTAATATTACAGAAAGAGTCCATAGCTCAGTCAAACATAGAGTTACATAAGGAAATGTTTGGAGAGTTTAAAGCAAAAGAGATCCTGACATTCACCTCATATGAAGACAGTGTGGATGCTTAAGCTAAGAGGGCCCGGAAGAAAATAAGTTTAAATGTAAAAATCAGAGTAAACCTTGAGGCATGGCTTAACAAAGCACCATTTTAGAAAAAGACTGGTAGGAACTGCTTGAAAGACCCTTGAAGTGTGTCCTCTAGTTTGCTCAATGCTGATAAAGCATATACTAGAGCCTTTTATCCTACTGAAGTCATCGTTCTTTTGGAAAAGATAAAACAGAATTAACTAGTGGGAGATCAGTGCAGAATGGTAATAATGATAGACTACAAAGACAGGAGTATTTGGGGCTGATTAGTCTGGGGACGAGAATGCTGAGGGTACCAAGATCAGACAACTGAAAATGAGAAAAGCATAAACTCCCTGTTATTAGTTTAAAGCAAGGAATGGCAGGTAAAAGTAAATCAGGGATGGTACAGTATTAGATATAAAAAAAATATTTGCCAACAGTAAAGATAGTTCAGCACTAGTTTAAGAGAGAAGACTGTAGACTCTCCAAAACGGGAGATTTTAAAAAGCAAATTAGAAAACTCGATAGGAATGATTTCACTACTCTGGGACAGGGTATGGATTAGACCATTTCTCAATGATCTTTCAAAGCTTGTTTCCTATGAAACAATTACAATGTAAATATACAAACATCTTAGTAATATTGCTGCTAATACTATAAATTCTGTTGCTAGGAAAAAGCATACTCGATGCTTCTAAACAAAGCTACAAAAGGAAAACAAAATAAAAAAAACTTGCATTGCAGAGCACTTAGAATACTAAATATATTCACTCCTAGATTTAAAAGATACATGGTACTCCTCGTAAAGCCTTACTTTCTATTCTGAAATCATAGGATATAGTTTACTGTATTGAAGCTGGAGTTGACCCTTCATTTTGCCTGTCTTGATTTTTTTCAGGAGTAATTTTTCACAGTGATAGACACTGGATAAAATCTTGATATCAGAATTCTTAGTCTTCTTATCTAATAAGAGATATGATAAAGGGTTACATTTAAGGTTTTTTGTTCTTGACCTACAATGTGTCATTGTATCTGCTTATGATGATAAAGAATTGTATAATCTCATGAAGAAAGAGCAAGAGGCAGCTGGCTAATTTTCTTATCAACAACCACTGTAGTGCTTTGATAAAAATGAAAACTTTGGACGCACATAAGAATTGAAACTGATAAAAAGCATCTACTGGTTTCTGAACAAAAATTGCTAATCTTGCAAAAGGGGGCTGTTGTCATCATGACCTTCTACTAATAAACATTAAAATACAGAACTATTTAACTTAATTTTGTAGCTATTCCTGCAGTGCATGCAAATGGAATTTAATTAAAGATGAAAAAAGTTACATTAGATAATGTTCTTGACCTCCTGCCCAATTACTGTCTCTAAATATACCAACCTCTGCTTCTGGCAAGCATATTGCAAATGAAAAAAAAATACATTAAAGAAATATATCTATTGAATAGAGTTTGGTATTGTTCAGAGCATTGAACACTCTCTAAAGACACAGGAAAAATCTTTTTTCTCTCAAAGACCTTGCAATTTCAACTGCCCAAGCTGAGAAATGGGTAAATAAACACAAGCAACACAGTCAGGATAAAAATAAACATGTGTGTTTCTTTTTGCTCTTTTTAAGTTGAGCATATATATTTCATCACCTACTTTTCTCCTCCCTTCTACTAAGCCATTTCGTCTTACTTCAGTATTGAGCATCCATTTCTATCCCTATGCTTCCATGCACATCTGATTCATTGGAATCAGATACATTATTGTACTATTTTTTTAATGAAGAGGTTGCCACTCTTTGCTATGTAGACGTGCATGACTGTAAGTGAACTTTGTTGTTAGACTGTTTGTTTTACTTGCAAAATTATATGCTGAGTATAAAAAATGTGTGCTGGTATGCTGGGTTAAAAAAGAGAAGCAGAGTAATAACTGTCATGCTCTAGATTCTATACTGGTTACTTTCAAGGTTTTCAAGTTTCCCACAGCTTTTAATGTATAGTCAATTTGTATTTAAAAAAGAATATTTAAAGCCTTATTACTGAAAAATTACTGAAAATTTTTGATCCTCTTCTCATGAGAAGATACATCATATGGAAAAGAAGATTTTCCTGCCTACAAATATCCAGAACTCACTTTGAAACATTCTTCAACGATTTCAGTTACCAAATAAAAGTAGTTCTATCTCAGAAGTCCACCCTGCTTCTTTCATCCCTAACAGATGTGCCTAGCATAGGTTCAGGAGAAATAATTGTTTTCTTAGAATTTCAGTTCTCTCTAATGGCTCAATTTTAATTTTCTTGGTAGAGAATTTTTTCCTGTACTGCACGCAATTATGTCTTAATCTCACTGTTGATGAAATGGCGTTAAGGCATTCAAAGGTCAATCTTTCAGCTTTCATAATAGAAATGATGGCAAAAATAGTCACAGGCACAAAGCAGATATTTAATTGTATGTTCTAAAGAGTTGCTGCTGTTCTCAGTAGAGTTGAAATTGCCATTCATTAAGACATCAAAAAAAGCCCACAGTTACAAAAAACGAAACATCCAAAATAACTAAAATCACAGCCAAATGCAGTAATAGCCAGTTTATCATCAAAGCAATAGTAGTTCAATCTACTCAAAAATTGTAAATAAACTTTGTCAGCTCCTGCATTCATGATGGAAATCAGTGATAAAAATCTTATTTAAATAAAAAAATGAAGCATATTGACTAATTTAACTCACTTGAAAGATTAAGACCCTGAAGTAGATTCCAGACTTAAACTGAGAAGCATTGCTAATTACCAACAGTGATCTACTTCACAAAGAATAAAAAAACCTGCTTGGATCTCAAACATTTTGCCCACAGCAAGTGGAGTGAGACAGCCAAGTCAGTTTATTCTGAAACTTATGATGTTCTGGTAAGTATTTTGCAAACTGAAGTAACTAGAATAAAGCAGCTTTAACCTAGGACTTATTCAGCCATAAAGCTAGAAAATAAGAAATCTGAATCTCTGAAATCCAGCTATTTTAACAGAACACTTTAAAGTACATGCTTTATAGGATACTGGTAGCTACAGAAAACAGACTAAAAAAGAAATGTGTGTAACTTGCCCCAGTGATGAGGACAACTCACAAACTTCTGCCATAACTACAAGTATCGATTCAACAGTATAAAATTAGTAGTAGGATTATGTTAATTTTGCAACAACCACTTACAAAACCCATTTTCTGGAATGCTTTTCTCCAGACAGCACTTTTATTGAATTCAGCAATGCTGGGCATGTCAAACACACTTGAAGACCTTTATCATTTCTGGAATGCTTTTCTCTAGACAGCACTTTTATTGAATTCAGCAATGCTGGGCATGTCAAACACCTTTATCACCTATGCAGAATTCAATACATGACCACGAAAAAATATTGGTTTTACTGTTACTGTAATTTCTACAAATATCTTATAACTTTTTCACAAGAAATATGACAGTAGTTGAAAAATTATGGAAAACTGCAAAAATGTGTTAATTCTTTCTCAATTTGAAGTGTGACACCTTTATTAATAAAAAAGTTGCAGTAAGAAAGATATATATCTATTAACTTCAGATCACAGCAGACAATGTGTAAATATCAAATCTTGTTCAGAAGACTGCTAATAGTACAATTATAAGTAGTTTATTATCACCTATGGTGATGTTTTTGCAATTTGGATCAGGTACAATAATCTTTTTTGTAGAATAGACAATTTACAAGGCAATGCTTTCAGAGAGCAAGACTGCATTCTATCTCTCATCCTTCTTTGATTATTTTCAAAATTCAGCATATCTGGCCTTTTCCTTTCTACAGCTGTGTGTTCCCACTTGCAGGAGTAGTTAATTCAAAAATGCATTTGTGTTCTTTTTGAGCTGAGGACATGGGACTTAAGGTAATGACTTACTATGAGACTTACAGAGATCTTCCAGGGAGATCTTTTCTGTCTGAGCTTAAAGTATTACAACAATTTTCACCTAAATCTTTATTAGATTAAGAAGTGATCCTGAAACTATACAATTTCTGCTATATTCCAAGTTATCTACATTTAAATATGCATTTAATAAAAGGTCTGACTTTTTTGTTTTGTGTAGAGGTGTGTGCTAAATGCAAAGTTGCCTGTATCAAATAGTCTTGAAAGACCATAAAACATGCAGTAGCTATGCTAATAATTATTCAATAAAAAGTAAGTTTCTAATTTTTAAAAATCATTTACTGCATATCTTTCTTCTGTCAAGACAAGCAAAATCTACAAAATTTCTCATTGCAAGAGTTTGGACGTGGGACTTGTTAAAAATATATTTTGTGTCACAGTTTCACAGAATGTAAAGCCAGTAGATCTCATTTCAAACATCTAATCTGACTACATCAAGACCTAGATTGAATTAACTGAACTTCAAATTACCTTGAAAACTCACATATTTATTACAGGTAAACTGTTTCTAATATTTTTAAGGAAAGAAAATCCAGAAGATACCCAAAACTAACTACTTTCTTATTAAAACCAATTTTAAAATAAAAACCAGAGATGTGTTGACTATTCCATTTTATATGGCTATTAAAATTTACAAAATACAGACATATTAAACTAGTATTTTTCTTCCCTAATGAGGATGGAAAAGAGTGTAAGAGAAGGATGATAAAATTATCAAGAAATCTCTTAAGAGAGTTGAGGTTGCTGTCTCAGTTGGTTAACAATTTTCTTATCACAGCAGTAACTTCAGGTTTTGAGAAGCTTTAGCTACCAAACATAGCTCATATTTTGTCTTTGAGAATAATAATTGCAAAAAGTTATCCTTTTTAATGTAAGCATAGTCATACTCTTGTTATTTGAACAAGGCTAATAGTTTCTTATTTAAGAGGAAAATGTACAAACTTTTGTAGATGTGTAAGAGAATAGAAATGAGAGTGACCATGTGATTGAAAAAACATGCTTTATAATGAAAAAATACATGAGTTCAAAAAAGGAACAGCCTTGGCTTGATCATACTTGCATTGTTGTAAACAAAACTGCTGATGGGATCTTCAGCCTGCAGAGATATTTCAGGATTCAGTGCTAAACATAAAAAAAAAACAGTGCAGCATAATGTTAAAGGCAATCATACAATTTATTAAGTGTCATATTTCATCTTACAACATTAAAATTGTTAAAATTAACTCTGAGTACTTGCTCTAGAAGATATAGCTCGTTCTTAATACTTCTTCTTTATGCCAGATTTAATTTCATGGCCAGCGCAATTTTGGTTTCCTGCACTTGTCTTCATTCAAGTGGAACTCAATGGTAAAGAAAAACAAAAAGATAACGACTATAAATTATGACAATTTTAATATTAGAGAAAGAAAAAAAGAATTCAAAAGCACAACCTAAAGAGGAGTAAGCCCACAATTATTTACTTTGCTTAAATTCTAACATTAGAAAAAAACAAAAACAAATAAAAAAACCAAACCAAAACAAAACAAAACAAAAACATTAAAAAAACCCAAAAACAAAATATCAAAACCCAAAACCAACTCTGATTTTCTTGTTGATTTACCTCTGGGCGAGACTGTCATCTCATGCTGTGGTCAACCCTGGTAGGCAATCAAACATGGTACAACCACTTGTTTGCTCCCCATCCAGTGGGATGGGGGAGAGAACTGGAAGGGTAAAAGTGAGAAAACTCATGGCCTGAGATAAAGACACTCTAATAGGGAAAGCAAAAGCAGCACAGGAGAACATGAAATTGATCTTCTCTTTCCCTGGGAGGGGAATATTTTGCCATTTTCAGGAAAGTAGGGACCATCATGTGTAACAATGACTTGGGAAGAGAAATGCAGTTAATCCAAACTGTGTTTCTCTTCCCCTTCCTGCCTCTTTCCCCCCGCTGTTCTTGCCGAGCATGAGGACAGAAGGTGTGGGATGGCTGGGGTCAGCTGCCCCAGCTGTGTCCCCTCACAACTCCCTGTGCACCCCCAGATTACAGTGTATAAAATAGAAAAGACTTTGACTGTGTAAACCCTGCTCTGCAGCCCCTGAAAAATCCCAGTGTTGACAACACTTTTTCAGTCCCAAATCCAAAACACAACACCATACAAGGTACTAAGCAGAAAATTATCTCTATCCCAGCACAAACCAGAACATCTTATTTCTGAAATTTATGCATACCGATTTACTCTATTCCTGGAAATTGGGAATATTTACAAATGGGCAAGATATTAATTGACAAGATTGTAATTGTAAGTTACCTTCATCATTTTGAAAAACATTTCCCTAAGTTTTAAAAATTAAAAAAAAAGGCAAGCCAATTCTCAAAAGAAAAATTGTCATGAGAGTGAAAAATGCATGAGATGTGAATTTAATTCCACTTTTTTTATTTTGGCTTGGCTTCTATAGCCTTTCCAAAAATAAGTGGTTTAAATGACTTCATGTTTAAGTAAAGAAGCTGTTAGTGCTTAACCATATAAAATCATCTAAATAGCCCATTCAAAATCCTTCAGAGAAAACTCTTTTTAAGTAGCCTCTTACAACTCCATCTCATTTCTTTTGATTGTCTCTGTAAAATCAAATGGTGGAGGCATGCTGACGTGAAATCTTGCTGAACAGTTTCAGGCTGGTGCCAGGGGGAGAAAGGAGAGAGGAGAGAGCTAAGGAGAGTCCTTAGCTTCTGCTTTTTTAGACTAACAAGACTGATCTGGGAATAAAGATGTTAGGTTGAGAAGAAAGTCAGAGAAATGACCTGGTTCAGCTCCAAAGGCTTTTAAAAATATCCCTTCTCTCTAAATAAATGGAAGAGGGAGGACAGTGGCATTCATTGTTTTCTGGATTCATAACGAGCTGTTGTCATTTTCTGTTTGGCCTCATTTCTTCCTGAGATTTTTCATTACATGTTTTAGCTGGTGAATAGCCAATCTGCTTTGTATGCAGTACATGTTGGGTAGATAGTCCTAATATCATAGGTAGATAGTTTCATCAGTAATAAAAAGAGACAAAATGTTTATTCTAATAAATCCAAACACTTCATTATATATAAAAACTTTTCAGCTCTTAAATTTTTTTGTTAAAACTCTATGGTTAAAAGCATCGTTCTTTTGGATAGTTATTTGGTCATGTTGTTTTACTGAGAATAATTGCATTGCTTTTTCTCAGCATTCTTGAGGGTAGAGGCCATTCACTATTCAATAGATACATAAAAGAAATTTCTTAACCATTGTCAGAAAATGAATTACTCTGTTAGTATATGGGGGCTTTATGCTTATATGGCTTTTTTCTATTTGGCAGCCTAAATGGTCTTGCTTTATTATACATAAATGGCTTCATTACAGAACAGTACCAGTTATTATAACCTATCATTTCATGAAGTTTGTCATCTCAATTATCTAAGGAACAAAAAACATGTGCTCTATTTGGAAGGAGATGTTATTTGTAAGTATTGCTAGTGCCAAGACAATTCACTATTGAAAGTGCAGTGATGTTATTTCTCTCTAACATAAATATCTACACAGGACAGAACTTATAATAATACACAGAGTTCAGTGACTCCTTTCAAAATATTTTACTTAAATTAGCAAATATGTTAGTGTTTTTAAAAGAAAACAAGATTTTTTTTTTGCTAAGTTCTCTTTTTTTTTCAAAGGGAACTACAATTGTCTTCCTGTATCTCTGTGCATTGATTTATAACCACAAGTTTAATCCTGCCAATTTTGAGTATCTTTTTTAATAAACAACTGTTTTATATGCTTATGGTCCAGCTGAGAAGGAAAATCTGCTTTTCAATAAGCGTTCTTACTGTTAACTTAGTTACTAAACAAAAGATTATTAGTTATTAAATATGCTATACATTATATACTTACAGTTTTGCACAGACTCAGAAAAACCATAGACATTACAAATAAAGTTTTTTGGGGTTTTTTTTAAATAGCTTGAATTAGATGACAGAGAGTTAAAGCAAGACATTATAGTATCTGTTTTATTGTCACTGGTAATATTGCCATTGATTAAACATTCTTTTTCTTAAGTAAGAAATATACAAATTCATTGAAAATTATTTTTAAATGAGATAGCTTACTTATAAAAATAGATATAAAATAAAATAGATAACAAAATGTGTGTTATCTGAAAAAGACTGAAAAAGAATGGATTGCTATGTACTTTAATCATGGATATAAATCACAGAGAGCATTATTTAATGTTTGGTAATGGCCCAATATTTAAATAGAGAAGCCTAACAGTCCTATTCAAAATAATGATGAATTAATATAGAAGCTCATTTCCCTCCATCTACTTGCCAGGTTTTACCATATGACATTTATAAGCAGGGTTAATTTCTGCAGACCTATTAATGGTGGTTTTCATCCTTATTTTCCCATTACTTATTCTTTGTGTCTAATTGTGCTACACCTGCTATGATCTGAAACAGCTCTGTACTAAACAGGAAAAGGTAGTAATTTTCTCCTTCTTTAGTTTGGTAATTCCAAACGAAATGTAAAAATACTGCACAGCTCTCAAAGCTTTCTGTTCCTCAAAAGCATTTGTTTGCATTCCAATGAAAATATTTTCTCCTTGTTTGAAAAGAAACAGCACATGAAATTTACCTGAGAGACTGGGACTGTAGTAATCATATTTATTCTAAATGTTCCTTCAAAATTACAATATTTACTATAGAAATTTATTTACATAAATATTACTTGTATAAGCAAGAAAATTTCCATTACACATATAAAAAGAACGGTGAATTTGTAGAAAGAAGTATCCCTAAGAACTTATTTTATACAATGAAATTTGTGGTTACATATCTCATTGACAACACTGGCTGATTCCAATATTATAACTCTAAATTAGTTAGCATTTCTTAGACAATTACAAAACAAAGTGGGAAGGAACTCTGGTTTTGTCTGCAAAACTCTCATTTTCAGTATAAAAATGTTTTCATAGATAAATACAGTGTCACACAAAACGTCTGATGCCCAGTATTTTAAAATTTTAAGCAGAATGATCTCAGTTCAACTTAACAATTGAAATAAGCTTAGCTTTAAGGATGCAAATAATCTTTTAAAGTCATATAATTTCAGCTCCTATGGGACAGTTCACATGATGACCGCTCTGCATAAGGTTGTATATTTTCCTGAGCAGAATAGAATTAAGAAAAGCGGCATAACATGTGCTTCTGCAGATGGCATGTGAAACGTGGACTATTATGTTACACAGGAGAAATTCCCTTCAACTTATTTTATAAACTAGGAATGAAAAATTTCATTCTACACTTTTCATCCCATGTCATGAATGGGAGGTCATGTTTTCTTCAGAAGTACTTCATTCTTTGTTGATCACTAAGAATTGTTCAAATACCATTCAGCTAGAGAATAACAGAATTTACTGAGTTTATTTAAATATATCTTTTTGTTCCCTTATATCTCGTTTATTCAGGCTCTTTTAGATTAAAAGAGACATTTACTAATAAAACTGAAGGAAAAATTGCACGTGATAAACTCAGCTTTCCATTTCGTCCACAAAACTGTTATTAAAGAAACTTTGACAATGAAGTTACCTGGAATATTTGAAGTTAAGGCTGTATTTGTATACCTTGTGACACACAGCTATAACAGACAGGGGCTTGAGTGGCTACCTGATAAGCAAAACTATGACTTGCATGGGAAGAAAATTTTGTGTAGAAGTTGTAAGAGGAAAAGTCTGTTGATTTCAGCATTTTTCCCTTCTAGAACGAGAAGTAAATTATTCACTGAGCTCTCTAGGGGTTACTGAGCTGGGATTCCTGAAGTTAAGAGAGAAAACAAAGTACAGTGTTGCTGTTGCTTGTCTCTTGAATAGACTTGGTGATGCAATATTTAGGTGTAGAAGTAAATTGCTTAAAAGCTTATTGCTTCTCTGTTTCCAAGTTTTGTACTACTGGTTAATGTTAAAAAATAAATACTAAAGTAGCAGAACAATTCTATTCAGTGGCTTCCATCTATAACGTATAATCCATTCCTCCCAGCTCTTTTAGTCATATTTTTTTGCAAAATCTTTCATAAGAAGAGGACCAGAAAATACAAATTTCATGTTTCAGTCACAAGTTCCGAAGCATTCCCATTTAGGGCCAGCACTCTCCAATATTTCCGCCAACAACTCAGACACAGAGCTTGAAGGTAGTTTGGGTAAGTTCACCAATGAAATTAAACTGGGAGGAGCTGCTGACTCTACCAAAGGCAGGGAGGCCCTGCAGAGAGACCTCAACAAATTTGTCAGCTGGATAATCACCAACTCCATGAAGTTCAACAAGAGCTGGATTCTGCACCTGGGAAGGAGCAGCCCTGAATATACATAGAGACTGGGGAACAAGACCCTGTTGGGGTCAGTGCTGTGGGAAGGAGTCTGAGAGTCCTGGTCAGGATGGGTCAGCAGTGTGAATGAGGGAACAGAAGGCCAGCCATGTCCTGGGTGCATCAGGCACAGCCAGGCAAGGGAGGGGATTGTCCCACTCTGCTCTGCACTGGGGCAGCCTCACTCGAGTGCTGGGGGCAGTTTTGGGTGCCACAATGTAAGAATGAGATAAAGCTGTTAGAGAGTGTCCAAAGGAGGGCTCTGAAGAGGATGAAGGGTCTAGAGGAGGTCATGTGAGGATCTACTGAGGTCACTTGGTCTGTGTAGACTGAAAAAGAAGAGACTGAGGGAAGACCTCACTGTAGTCTAATTTCCTCACCAGATGAAGCCCAAGGACTTGCACCAGTCTCATTCTTCTCTGTGGTGACCAGCAATAGGACTCAAGAGAAAGGGAGGAAACTGTGTCAAGAGAGATTTAGGTTAAATAGTAGGAAAAGGTTTTCTACCCAAAGGGCAGCTAGATCTAGAATAGGCTCCCCAGGGAAGGGGTCATGGCACCAAGCCTACCAAACCTTCAAGAAACATTTGGACAGTGGGCTCAGGCAAATGGATGGGATTCCTGGGGGCATCCTATCCAGAGCCAGGCTTTTGACTTAATAATCTTTGTGGGTCTCCTTCAACTCAGGATATGCTATGACTCTGTGATTCTGTGTTTTACATGAAAATATTTTTGCTTTGGATCCTAATTGTAAAATACAGAAAGTTTTAAAAACATGAAAACCCTGGAAGAGAAAAGCCTGAAAGTATTGTTCAGAGTCAATGGAGGTGTGAGACTCAGACAATCAAACATTCTAATTTGTGCTTACCAAGTCTGAATGCAGTGGACATATTTCATTTCCCTGTCATGCTCTGATCCACTGTTGCTAGGGAGAGAGGATATGGTGGTAAAATGATTTTATGCACTAAAATTGATTTAAATTACACCAGTCATTCTCACAATAATCCTTTTAATTGCTCCTAGGAATTATGAAATTAATTAAGAAATATCTCGTGGCATCCCCTCAATTTAAAAAATAAAATATTGGTTTAAGTCATTGAATGATTACTACCTTGTGAGAAGTAATCATCTCAGCTTTTTAGTTCCATGAAGGAAAAAAAATATCAAAAAGAAGATGAAAGTTGAATGTGCCTGATAAAGAAAGATTCCTCTTTTGAATCCATTTCTCCATCTCGGTGCCTACCTTATCAGCTAAACCAGATGAGATTAGTGGTGTCTTGAGTCCCATTAAGAGGAAGAAAGCCTTTGTTTTTTACTTGGTAACACTCAATTTCCTGTCATTTTCTCTCTTTCTAAGCCTTTGTGTTCAACTTAAACTGCTGGGAAAATACATTAACCTTTAAAGGGAAGTGGCAAAATAATCTATTATATGAAATACAAAAATATTTCCTTCAAGCTATAGTATTTTATTTTCTTTCTGTAGTCATTAAGTGTTTAGTCAGTGTTTACAGTTGCACACTGTTAGCCAGATTTAATTAGGTGACACAGGACATTGAAATATATTAAGAGAACCCTGCCACAGCTGAAGATATGTACCAGGAATCAGATGATGGCAGGAATTGCAAGGGTGGCATTACACTTATGTCTGCATTGCCCAGCCCTTGGTTCTTTGAATTCTGAAGTTCTTGCTCTGTAACATTTTAGAATATTCTCAGTCTAATTGCTAATCACACTGCTTGTCAATGACTACAAGGTGTGAAAGGATAGGAAACTCTTGCTCCTGCTCTCATTTCTTTACGTCTTCTGTAGCACTAATAGAATTGCAAGGTAGAAATCATTATTTTTCATACAGAGCACTGAGAAAATCCTTATTCTGGAAATTATATTTTCATAGCAAATAATGCCAGTCAGGTTCCACCAGATGTGTGACACAAAATCAGTTAGGCTATACCTAGAATCTAGATAACTGCTTGTTTTGATCCAAACCATATATTTTACTCATCTGCAATTTTGCTATTAAAGAGAATGCATTCTGCATTTATATCGAATGCTTCTCTTTAATGAATAGAAATGAACAAGGAGAGAATTACATTAAAAACATTAAAGTAGAGACAGCTGTGGTGGGGGAGAAATTCAGTCTGTTCAATATAGGCAAGATTCTGAATAAGGGTCATGAATGGTACTTAAGCAATGGGCCATTAGGGTGGTGTGGTTATCATGAAATAATCTCACCCCTGGAGAGATAACCACGGACCAGATGCAGCCATGTGCTTCTAAGCACCCAGGAGTGTAGTTATCATGATAACCACACCTGCTGATTTTGCTTCATTGCCACAATAAAATTCCTTGTATTTCGTCTCAGTACAAACAGAACACAGTGTTTACATATATTATTCTGACCACAGAAAATTGCCAATTAATGCAAGAATATTTAAATAATTTTAGCTGCAATATTTCTGCAAAACCATATAAAAATATGGTGGAGAGAGTAGTACTTGTTGTAGGGTAAGCTTGAAGGAGATAGGTCTTTGTTTCAGAGCAGAAAGGGTACATTATCAGATGTTTGAGATACTTGAAAGACAAGACCCTATGTTCCAATGCACCAGGACAAAGCCAGAGCTACTGTCTTTTCTTCCCCACTTGCCAAATATTTGACCTCTTAATGCTAAAATAGATACAAAGGATTCAGTACCTGTAGCAAAAATCTTTAGATAACATTTTTCCCTCCAAAACCGGGCTTCATCAAACCCCTTTGGTACCTATCTCCTGAGAAATCCCAAAGATTTGAATTCATAGTGTATGCATCAAAGGCCCCACTTTCTTTTGTCTGGAGACAATGGTTGGGATGGCTGTTGGCAAAATATTCACAGTCCCCTCAGGGAGACGAGCTGTCAAGTAATAATAAGGCAGCAAGGAGCATCAGGGAACAGGGTCTGGGCTTCTGTGGAAATACCTCTGAATCTGACTTGTTTTAAAGGCTAGGGGCTCCATCTAAAAACTATATGGTCCTCTCTCTTCACTGAAGCAGAGTTACCTGACACAAAAGAATACATTAGGAAAAAAAGTAAACAGATGGAGTTTCATCTTCACAGCTTTAACCAAATGAAAGGAAAGGAGGGGCTTTGTTTTCTTTCCTTAATTAAATCTGATTCTCTTTGAAGTAAATTTCTGTTGTCTGGAAGAGGCCTACATAAAAAAAAAGCTGGACAAAATTAAATTAAATGTTTTCAGTTCGTTGAGGTTTTAAGACACAGGATGATGTTTGAAATATGCCTGAAATTTTGACAACCTCATCATAAATTAATTCTACGTGATCTAGTAAAATTAGGTCTGTAGGTTTATCAGCTGAATGTCCTGTAATTCATCTAGGGTGCACATTTCAGCAGGCATATAGCACAGACAGAAATTAAGTATAAATTTTATTATAAATATTGATGATAAACAATACTTGTTAAGAAGAAATATTACCAGAGGGAAAAGCTAAGTAAAACATTTGCTGCATGCGCATAATCTAATTTCAAATTTTTAAAGTATTTTACGATTTTGTGGCCGGCTTTCTAAAGGTAAGATTACCTTTAGACTCTCAAATCATAATGTTATCCAAAGCAGTGTCAATAATATCAGGACAGCATGATCAGAAGCTGTTAGTCTAGCTGGGCTTTTTTTGGTGTTTTTTTGGTTTTCTTTGTTATTGTTATTGTTCATTTGATCAGTTGGATTTTTTTAATCCAGATTCCTGCATAAACAACAAGACAGAGTGGACAGAATTGAAGCTAAAACTCAGCAACACCGTTGGAAATATAAACGATATAAGGCAAATCATCACTCTAGATCTCTAAATATATTTGATATCATATTTTCATTGCATCTTGGTAGTCAGAGGTTCATGAGGGAAAAAATAACAGAGAAAACACAATAACTGAATATAGTCAATAACTGAAACATAGTCAGATAAGTGGCAGAGGAAAAAAGTTATGAGACAAAAGAGAATGAAAAGAATTAAAAAAAATAAAAATCCTAAAGAGAAAAAAAAACCTGAAAAAAACAACTAGGGAAAATTAGAAAACAAATAACTAAGTAAATTGTACCAAAAATGTTATTAAAAAGCAACAGATAAATAATATATAATAAAAGATTAAACTATTAATTATTATTTTAATTTAATAAATTAATTAATTATAACTAACTGTAACTATAAATATAACTAACAATACCTTTAACTATCTGTAAGTGCAAATATAAATATAAATATAAATATAAATATAAATATAAATATAAATATAAATATAAATATAAATATAAATATAAATATAAATATAAATATAGAATCTCATCTCAATTAATATTGTAAATTAATATGATTATATTCCCTTCATTTTAGTTTACTTGTGGCATTCACTTACTATTAGAATTCTGTCTGAAATGTCATTTATTTAGGTTTGGAAAAAAAACCACAGTTTAAAAGCCTTTGCAAAAACCAGACTTCACTTTTCCACATTTCTAGCTCTCATAGGAATGGCTGACGGAAAGGCATAAATCAACTTGATGAATACATGAATTTGTGGAGACAGAATAACAAATATCTTGAGGAATTGTCAGTTTCATACATTGCACTGGCCCTATGCTCTGCTTTAAAAAGAAAAAAATTCTGAAAAACAGTCACCTAAGCATTTTATGATTCTTCATATTTTTCCAGATACAAAATTCTTTTTAAACACACTATTATCTTCCTGCCATAAGTTTAGACTCTTTTAAACATGTTTTTCATATTTAGATATTATTTGCTGAAAAAAAAATTCATCTATACACTTACTTGAAAGTATTTTTTTCCTTGTTTTGTGCTTGTGTGTCTGAATTTTGTGGAGGTTTTTTTGTGCTGTGTTGTTATGCTTTGGTTTTTTGTATTTTTTGAGAAAAATGCATAAAATAGTTTTTCAAGAGAGCACATACTGGAGTTGACATTCTCAGATATTATTAACATGATCCAAAAGTGACTTTGTTATAGTTTTTCTTAGAAGACTTTAGGGAAAAAAAATCTATATCTGGTGAGGGGAAACTGAAGCTAATTACTATGTAAAAGTACAAAAGGGATTATTTTGCCATGCAAGAGGTAATTCATAATAAACCATTTTTCAGGAACATTAGGGAGGAAAAGGAAAGGAAGGAGATAATTCATCAGGTAGTCAAACTCTGGCAAAGAATTCTTTTAATCATGTAGACTGGAGCTTGCAAGCTCATCCTCATTTGACCACTAAATTTAAAATAAAAAATGCAAAGCAGTCTGCTAAGGGCTCTGGTAAGCTACACCCCTAAAAATCAGTAACTCCACAGTATATAATTTTCAAAGTCTAACTCTGAGCCCTTTGCTTTTTGAGCAGGGAAGGGAAGAAAGCATTCAAAAACTTCATGAGTAAGCTGAATTTAGTCTTTGGTAAAAGGAACAGGGCACTGGAAAGTGATGCACATTTCTTATTTATCTCTGTTACTAGTAAAAAAAAAGCAAAATATATTGAGAATAGCTCATGTGGAAGCAATACTTTATGGCTTTTTTAGCATTTATTTAAGAGCCCTTGAGCAGTCACTCCTTTTAGCCTGATCAGATATTTTTTCAGGGTGCTCAGTCACCAGGTAAACTTCTAGGAACATAAAAACCTTTAAGAGTTAATTTATCTTTCTCCTCCACATGTGTTCTCCTTGAAGTACTCTGGGCTAAGGAAGAAGAATCTTGTGAGGTAATTTCCTAAAGAAAACAGGCAGATGTAAGATTTTCTAATTAACTCCTCTCGCCTATTTTAACTTATGCAGATGTAAGTTATCTAATTGTTACTTTATTGGCTCTGAATAGATTGGTTGTGTTTTAATGGCATCTGTATGTTTTTTGCTTCACTAGCTTTATAGGAACCATAGCTGTGATAGGAAAGCTATATTGACTGACTTTGAGATAGCAGAAAATCACATACTAAAACTCAACACACAATTTCTTATTTTTTTACTATTTAGTATAAGAAGTAGAACATCCACAAATCTAACAGACCAATTTATCTATCTGCCTATTTGCTAAATGTCTATGGTGTGGGAACATATAATTGGTTTATTTTGTACTAAGAAATAATGTGTACAAATAATCTGATTAATGCAAATAATCCACAACTCTGAATAATCTAGTGCTTTGATAATGGCATTAGTAACTACCTTATTTTCCTTTGTCTCATAACAGCGTCTCCTCCTATTACAGGTCAAAATGCAAACACCATGAATAGCTGTCCCAGACATAACAGGGAAATAATGGTGGAGAACACAAAAGTACATGTCTGAAAAGGTGGAGAGAAAGCAGGCATCTTAGAAAGAGAACAAAACAGAATAACCCTATTGGAAAGAAGAGGCAAGAGGGGGATAATAAAGGGAAAGGCAAGGCATAAAGCATTATGAGCATTAGCAAGAGTGGGAAAACACTGTATTTCAGCAATAAAACATGCTGAACTTGAAGGTATTTTCAGCTACTGGCAAGACGGGAGATAAAATACAAGCACAGTTGTATTTGATATAGTGTAAAGAATTTATAAGACAAAAAATCTTGGAAAACTTGCAATGACAAGAGAAGAAAAAATTTGTTGAACACAGGTCCTTTGATAAGGAGGAAACTTGAAAGACACTTCCAAAAGGAAAAAAGTCTGTGTAAAAGAGACTTATAAAAAGAGACAGAATGGAAAAGTGGGGATAGAAAACTTGACTATAATTAAGGAGCAATAAGCAGACACCTAGAGCTGTGGCAGTGAGGAATTGGGTTTCAACTACAAAGAGAGCAGAAATCATAGGCAATAATGGGGTGCTGGGACAGTCCCCTGTCGTGTTCTGGGCAGTACGACCCTGGAGGAACACGCAGCATTGCCAAAACAGTTTTCAAAGAATTTAAAAAACACAATTTACCATTTATAGTGATTGGTTCACTCTAGATTGGGAATGTGTTGCTTTTTAAGGGTTTGTGTTTAAAACAGACTGCTCTCTGAAAGAGCAATCTGTTAAGGTTCAATATATTAGTTCATTGATTTATATTATTCTTGTAAACCTGAAACTTCTGTTCTATAATAACCACTTGAAAAACAAGATGTCTGTTTAATGATAATAGTCAAGTCTTGGTTTACTTTACTGTTTTAAATGCACTTCTGTCATTTCTCTACTGTTAATTTTACCTGATTCATTTATAAATCAATTTCCTAACTCTTATCAGCATTCAAATCAGCTATCAGAATTGACAATGAGTGCTTTCCTCAAAAGCAAATGATAACCTGAACTATGAATGTTCAAGGACAAATACTACTCAATCAAGATTGCTTTTGCAAGTGACTGAGTAATGAAGTGAAGCTGAAGTCTCTGGCAGTCACAGAAACATCTTTTGAAGAATACATTCTATTGTTAGAGAAGATCATAGCTCTTCTCCTAGAGTTCAATGAATTTCCTAGAGTTGAAATTGATAAAATGAAAAAAATTACACTTATAAACATTTATGAAGAGAAAATAAAGGTGAAAACTGCCACACTGAAGTAAATTTTGCATCCCAAATGTAAATAATGGGTATCAGTGCCCTAGAAATCCTCAGGCATCTTCGTTTGGACATGCAAGAAAAGTGCCTAGCATAGACAAGAGAATCTCAGCTCCAGCTTGTATGCAAGAAAATGTTGTTGAGTTTTGATGAGCTATCTGCTGCCAAATCGTTGTTCCTTACTATGTTTAAGTTAGACCTCGCTCAGCCTGACAGCTGTAAACTGTTTAATCTTAGACAGGATAAGTAAGAGCTTGGTTAAACCACTAAGTTTCCAAAATTCCATCCCAAAAATGCAGCTCTGTCCAAAGAACAGCTTACCCAGGGAATGAAGATGCTTTTTGGGCCAGTATTTGTCCTGAAGACAAAAAAAAAAAAAAATCAGGAAATGTTGGTTAAATGGCAAAGTCAAGTAAATAATTTTCTGTCTTCATATATGGCTCATTGTCATCCTTAGTCATGCTTGTGGCACCATATGCCAAATGAAATCCCTATAATAATAAATAATTAAACAATAATAATTTTAGCTCACAAAGTGCTACAACACTTGTAGCTAGGCAGAAAGAAAAAAAAACCCTGAAAAATAGGAATGCAAAGATTACAGGCTGAGTGGGTGTAGCTTGCTAAGAAATATGCATATAACAATAAAAAAAAGATACCTTTACCCTGAGCTAAGAAGGAATTGAAAAAGTTTTTAGGTGCATACTATTTAAAAGGTCTCAGAGCACTGAACAAAAGTATTTTGCTTTATTGTTTGATTTCTGTTGTGTTCAGGGAATGAAAATGTATTTGTAAAGAGGATTTCATCAAGAGAGTAATACCTTTTTCTCATCCTGAATAGGTGACTCACAAAAAGATGAATTTTTCTAGTTCCACAAAAGAAGAATATCTGCTGCAACATTATGAGCTGCAGCCTCTTATGACTTTTGAGATCCAGACTGGTTCCCAGTTTCATGTGAGTTCTGACTGTGCTGTTGGAAACTCTCATTGATACTGCAGATCTACCTGGAAGAAAAAATGACACTAATTTACCTACTTCATTAATCTTCAGGAAAAAGGTAATAGTTGAGCATAAAATAATGAATTCTCTAAAATATCTACCTGTTGTTCTTCCCATTTATCCTATTAAGGAATGAAGTACTTATTACCAATCCAATTGGTAATGCAATGTCAGTAACTTGCTCATACTGAGGTGCTGTTACACCAGGTAGCATAATTAGATTAGGCCACTTGACTTTGTGAACTTAGCCCTATCTCAAAAAGCAGTAAAGACCCAACAGATACATCAAAAGCAGTGCTAATCATCTTCCAGAATCCTGCAGAGATCCCACTCCATGCTGAATGCATAATTTCCAGCCCTCTGGACACCTCAGAGCAGTGCCTCATGCTCATCCTCGCTGTGTCCTTCTACAGGTTCGGTGCCTGCCCCCCAGAGACCGCCACTGTCTGTGCCTTGATCAGCTGCTCCAGCCCCTCAACATGAACATCTGTATGCACATCTGTTTTGCTGGGTGCATGAATGCTCTCCCATGCTGAGCCAGAGCAGTCGCCTCAAGAATGCATTTACACAATTCCAGACAGGGACAGAAGCCACCAAAAAGCCACCGTGACTCTCAAAGGCAGGCTGCAGCAGACTCTTCATGTCCATTGAAAGATAATTTCCTGTTACATCCAGACTAACCCTATCCAGCTATACTAATTACCACCCGCTTAAACCCTTCTTTGCTCAGTCTGTGCTTTTCTGCAGGTGTGAATTTCATGCTAAATGAAAACACTCTTGCTGTCTTCATGCCTGGGAGAACAATAGAAAGATATCAAAAGCATTGTCAGACTTAGGGAAAAAGGCACTGGTTTGTGAAGAAGCCATTTGTGGGCAGATTTGACTTTTAATTTCAATTTAAAGAACGGCTTTCTGCTTATGAAAATGGAATATAATTCTCAACTGTTTTTATAAATTCAAAAATTCAGCAATGACAATGGAAAGATAATGTGATACATTTTGGGAATAACTCTGCTCATAGCTGGATTTGGATAACCACTGTGGGTAGAGAAAGACAACAGGGAAATGTGCTTAAATATTCATTGAATTTCAGGAAAATACAACTCTATCACATAATGAAGCTACTAAAAAAAAAATCACAATTACTTGAACAGTAAAAACTTATTCTGATAATGTGTCTCTTTACAAAGGTGGGATGTAATTCACATTTTACTCACAAGTATGACTTAAAAATTAGTGTTTCCACCTTAGGAACGCACACATGCATGCACAGCAGTTACCCTTGAAAATACACACAGTTGTTCTGAAATATCTGCTGCTTGGAATACATACAGAGCAAGTTCAGAAATAATGCTATCTACCTCAGCTGACCAACCAAGATAACACTGATGGTGAATATTCCCAATTTTATTTGTCTTATTCCAATAGGGACATATTTGTTCATCATTTGTACATATAAAAAAAGAAACAAAATGCATTACTGGGTTTCTACCCAGTAATCTTCAAAATGAGCACTATGTAGACAAATATTTTACTTTAATAAAAGAAGAGTGCTAGGTATAAAATTCTGACTTGCTTTTGTTTCATATTCTTCCTCTAAATGCATAAAAACATATTACTTTTTAGCAATTACAAGTTACCTAGCTCCTCTTGCATACATTACATATTCTGCAAAATGTGTGCACATAATTGAATATAGATTTTATATTATTCTTCTAATTTCTCTTTTGTAGTATACTTTGGTTAATAATCTTTTGCTGTTGCACTGCGATACCCAAGATAAAACATTCCTAACGCATGCTGAAGAAGTAGCATTTGAAAATACTGAAGCCATAAATTAGACTTTAATTTTCAGTTTACAGAGAAATCAAAAGCAGCTTTCCCCAGAATAAGAGATTTATTGAAATATGGTTTATTCTGCTTATTATATCATTGTTCTTAACAGTCTTCCATTTGGGAGCCATTTTTATAGGCACTTTACAAATGAATAGAGAGAGAAGATTAAATTATAATATCAATTTTGTATGGTGAATAACCTGCATAATTCAGATGGAAGATAAGTCTAAAATCACATAGTTGACACCAGAAAAATATTGAGTTGAAAATAACAGGGGCTATGTACTGCCTTAGTCCAAATCTTTTTTTAACCTTGTTTATTTTGAAACATGAGTGCTCTGCTTGCTCATTAGTATTCATATCAATGTTTGTCCAAGGAAGAAATGGAAATGTACTCTACCATCTGATGTCCTGTTTTATATTGTTTTGCTTTGTTTTAGTTCATTCCTCAAACACTGAGAATAATAGGCAGTGAGCAGGGGTGAGCCAGCTATGTCACACATTTTCCTGCATTGAAGCTGTAAAATTATGTGACAACAAGTATTGATAAACTTCAATATAGTCGTAATTTTGCCACAACATTCACACTAAATCATACTAAGAAGTGAATTGTCCTAGCTCAGAAAGCCTAGTCTTCAAGGATTCCCCCTGCTAAATAAAATACTATTTCAAGTTTTGTCAAGTTTTTCGAAGGATTAGATATCAAAGAATCCTATTTCTCAATGACTACAAATTCCAAGCTTTTGTGAGATGACAGAAAAAAGAAAATAAAATTTATCTTCTGTGATGAAATCAGAGACCAAACCAAGTTTTAAAATAACCAAATTAAAATACATTTAAAAAATGTTCAAAGTTAAACTAATTTTCATTAGGAATAGCTCTAAAAGATAAGATTTTTTTTCACTACCTGTACCATTTTTAACATCTTTAGGAACAGTTTTCTGCCATAAATTCTCCTGATAATATACTTGATATTTATATTTTTAGCTCTGAAAACCTGACCCTGTCTTTCCAAAAAGCACAATACATTTTCACAAAGTGAGATAAACTGATAAACTCCTGCTACATTTTAGCCTTATTGGAGAACAGCTTGTAAGGATATTTTTCAGGGAAACTTTTTTTTTTTTTTTTGTCAGAGTCTATGCTAGGATTTGTGGCTAAAGGACACACTTTAAATATCGGATTTAATTTTATACATATATACATTCTTGCAATGCCCCTGACTGTTTTTCCCAAACATTCAAATCACAACATATCTTAAGACAGTACTAAATGAGTAACAATATGTACAGTAACTCCATTTTTTTTGAGATAACAATGATATCTAGCTCAGTGCACTGAAAGTGATGCAGTATCTGTTTTCCTTACTCTGCTTTTCTCTTTCCTGTGCAATTTTAAAATTAATAATTTGCCTAAAAATCTTTGCATATTTTGGAATTTTAAGTCTACCCTGACAGATACACACTAACAAAGTTAACCATTATTTCACTCTTTTGAAGAGTAACACCAGCAATATTCTTATTAGTGTTTCTTAATTAGTCAGTAAGATATGAAACGTAACTAAGGCTGAAAAATTACAAGAAAAAATACCTCTGTCTCCCCTCCTTACATTATTATATATAAATAAACATATACATACTGTGAAATAATCAAATACCACAGAGCTTGAAAGGGAAACAGATAGGAAAAAGTACATGTGTAGCTGTTTCTCACTGACTTATTCCTTAGAAATAGTTTTAGCAACTGCTGCTGGGGTTGTCAGGTCATTATGGGAGAGATGTAATCATACATTTCCTGAGCCTGAAAGGGTAAGAAAATCTAACCCTACCTCAGAGCTTCAATTCATATTCATATATTCATTGTGTTGTACTTGTTCATTTCTGCCAGCTGTTGACTTTAGGATCGCATTGGTTTGTTTGTCATTAAAAGTGTTATTTTCTAATCAATAATGAATATCATCTGGGGAAAGAAATAAACAAGACAGACAGAGACCAGAACTCAGTATCTAGAGAAATACACCTCTCTATTGAAAAAAAAATCACAACAAATAAATCCGTTGTAAATAGAAGACCCTCATTCATCATCCATTTAATAATACCTGCAGCTAGCATCAAATAATTTTGGACTGTTTATTTTTCTAATTCTTTTTCCTGGCTGAAGCTTTTGACAAGTCTATTTCTAAAGGCATATTGCTCCTACCAGCTACTGAAATTCTAGCTCTTCTGCAGACCTTGGAGAGAGAGATTGAGAATGGATATTTGGTGAAAAGAGATTTAATGTTAACAAATGAGATGGTGAAGCTGATGGAAAAGAAACATTCTGGATTTGGAAATGATCCTCTTTCTGGTTTTTCATATTTTGAACAAAAAATCTACAGATCAGCTGAGGAGAAAAATATTGGAGCAGTTTCTACAAACAGCTTTTTAAAATATACTTCTTTGAGAAAGAGTAATTTTGGAAATTAGTGACCAAGATATGCAGTTAGAATTCTTGCTTTAGTTTTTCTGTGTTCTTGGAGGTTATTATTTAGTCGTTCTTCCTTTTCTTTCTCATTGCTCTGTACGGCGCTGTTCTTTCAGTGTTGAATATTTGCTCATACTCCTTCCAATAAATGACTCCTGAGAGCTCTTGATTACCAGTATGAGAGTTTCCACTCTAACTTAATATATTAGTACTTGTACAATGAGTAGGTTTTTCCATAAGTGCTAATGCTCTCTGTGTGTCAGCATGCCTTTCTCTCTTGTGGCTGACCCACAAAGCTTTAAGTCTGCTTCTCTTCCAGCTGTCAAATCAAGTTTTATCATTGCAGATGAGAGATGCAACTGTGGAATAGGCTTTTATTCCAACATTAAACTTCCCACTAGGCTGTATCAAGCCTGAGACCTTGACCATCAGATTTAGATTTAAATAATTACATACATTGCTGACTCTGCTTGCTGGCCTGAATTTAGTTTTATTTTAGCGATCAGTCAGCATAGGATGTAATGAGAGTTTAAGCCTTTCCTAAGAATAATTTTGCAACATATTTTAAAAAATAACATAAATCTAGTATACATTTTTCCTTTTCCAAAACAGCATGAGAGATTAATATAGGATTTTTCACAGTAAATATCGGTATAAAAAAGAATATACAAGAGCCTCTGAGACTTCTAAGACAAACCAAGCAATTTACCTCCTAATTGTCACTTAAAACTGGGAAATAAAAATATAAACAAAATTTTAAAATTAATAAAAAATAAAAATAAAGATAAAAATAAACTAAAACTAAAACTAAAACAAAAATAAAATTGAAAAATTAAAATTAAAAATAAAAGTAAAAATAAAAAAATAAACTAAAAATAAAAGTAAAAATAAAACTGAACTAAAACTAAAACTAAAACTAAAACTAAAACTAAAAATAAAAATAAAAATAAAAATAAAAATAAACCAAACAAGTTTGTTGGGTTAGAAAGACAATATTAGTTTATTTAGCACACTGAGTGTATGGGGAAATCTCTCCACCTAACATGCACACCCAGCAGCTTAACAGACCTGGCTGTATTAATGAAACCAGTACGTATTCACTACATCCCTATTTAATATTCATTACATTTCCTGAATACATGCATATTACTTGTTTCAGTGGGCTTATTTGGATGTGATTCTGGATCATCCAAAGAATCTTTTCTTATTGAGACCGTCTCAAATAAGTTGTCAGGTCATAATGTACTTCTCTTTCTAGTCTTTGGTGTGGGATACAACCCTTTTTCTCAAAACAAAGACATCTGCTAGTACATAATAATCACTGATATATGTAGGTAAGGAACCAAATAACTGGCACAGGACTTAGTCACAGATATAGGGAATTAACACAAAGCCACATTAATCTCTGGCATTTCTACTAAGCACCATGTAGTACAAAACTAAGCATTAAACTTTAGCATTATTGAGCTAAAGTTAAAAGAATTTTTCAACATTTTTTTCTACTACTGCTTAGACTCCTTTTTAAATAAATACAACTTGCTCATTAACATTGTGTCTGCCATGAATTCAGTACAGAATCTTAAAACATGAAAATGAGCAAGAATATTTCCAGGAAGTGGTTTTCCTCAGAACTGGGTGGCAACATGAATACACAATTCAGGAGAAATTTCGAAGGTGAAAGCAATACCATATTTTCTTCCCCATCTTTTTGAAGATGCATTTTACTCTGACTGATTCAAATCCTTTTGCATTCTAATATGTTTCTCACATTCCTGCATCTTCCTTCTTTTTAAAGAAAATCCAGATGCTCCTTTAAATTGTTTTGGGGACAAGTAATCATTAGTTGAATCAAAGTGTTTTTATATAGCTGTCCAGGATGAGATGAGATCAAAGGCTAGAGGATTCTTAAAGCAGTCACTGTGGTTACTACAGTCTCAGCAGGGTCTGCTATTTATACAAACTTTAGAAAAGTTCCTACCTTTTACTTGCCTTCAAAAGGTATAAAGCTTATTTGAATTGTGAGGGGATTTATTTTTTGCTAAAATTTAAAAAACTGTTGTTATTGCATACTTAAATATTTTAGGTCCTCTGCATATTTAGAAACTTTTACCATGTGGCTGACCTCATCTGGGCTGCTTTCCCAAACCTCACTCTACTTACTAATTAGTTTTAATGTCAGAAGTCTAGGTTTTTGTTTTATTATGCTAGTCTGGTACAGCAAAGTTGTACCACACGATAGATTTATAAAACCTTAAGTAGATCTTAGCAGATGCTTTTGCTGCCAGGCGTCAAATTTATTCCTGTCAGTGTGCAGCCAATACTTTGTTAGGGAAAAATTTATCCTCTCTTGAGTTATTAAAGAAGAATTAGAACACTCTTTCCCATACCTGCAAAATATGCTCTCTGAAGTTTAATGTCTTTTTGTTTCCTTCTTTGACTGTTACTGTTGAAGCCAAGTTTCTTCTTAATCTATTTTTTTTTCTTTTAAAATATTTTTAATGTACCTAGTAGTTAGTATTCACTTTTTTTACATTTCCTTAGTGGCTTCTAAACCCTGTAAAAAATTCTTCATCTGTTCTCTGATTTCAATGTTTGTGACACCACGTGATACAGGATTATAAGGAACACTTAATATAAACTTCTAATTTAAAGTAAACTACATGATCTACAAGGGAAAATACATAAGCTTTTCTAAATTGTATTATTGTTGAGATATCCTCTTATTGAATCTTCTTATCTTGCAGAATAAACTAAAAATATGGACCTATTTTAAAAAAAAAGTCCATGAGAAGTTTTATTTGTTGTGACAGATTTGCCCTACAGATGCCATTTAAAATCAAAAAGAAAATTTTAATATCTGCTGTAGAGTACAAGTCTATTTCCTTTTTCTATTTATATCATGTTTGAAGTGGATGTGAAATTGGTGTTTCTAATTTGTATTGGGCTATGTAAAACTAATTATCTGGCTGAAGCAGGAAATTATTTTGAAATAATGGTTTTAATAGAAATATTCTTTGATTTAGTATTTTAACTATGTAGAAAAATGTAATTTCTGTCCAGTATATAGTGTAAACACCAAAGACACAACTCCTGGCCCAAGGAGGGACCCAAAGAAATCAGGACTGACAAGAAAACGAAGTGAAAATATTGCATGATTTTGGTGACTTCTTGGAAGAAGATGTGACCTTGAAATGGGTAGAGAAGGGAAAAGCAAATAGAAAAAAAAGTAAAAAGAAAGTACAGAGTAAAGGATAAAGAAAGAAAACAATATTAATGTGAAATTTTTCCTAAAGAGGCAAAAAGCCCAGAAACTAAAGAGACGGTAATTCATTGTTAACATGAACTAAAATCATAGAATGGTTTGAAATGAAAGTGATCTTTAGCTATCATCTAATTCAACACCTCTGGAACATAATGAGTCAGGGCCCAAGGGAATTGATATTAGATAAAAGGTTTTCCACCTTTCCTTGTTTGGCACTGGAACAGGCTCCCAGGGAAGTGGTCAGAGCGCCAAGCCTGACAGAGTTCAACAAGCATTTGGACAATGCCCTCAGGCACCTGGTGTGATTCTTGGGGCTGCCCTGTGCAGGGCCAGGAGTTGGACTTGATGATCCTTGTGCGTCCCTTCCAACTCAGCTTCTTCTGTGATTCTGTGAAATGTAGAAGTCTGGCACAAATAAATAAAGGAATGAGCAGGGACTGTTTTTTCAACTAGATCAGGTTTCTCAGAGCCCCAGCTAGCCTAATCTTAGAGGTTTCCAAAGATAGGACATCTTCCACTTCTCTGAGCAACACATTCCAGCATTTCAACACCCTCATCATAAGAAGTTCCTTCTTTATATCTAGTCAGAATCTGCCCTCTTTTAATTTAAAATCATGACCCTTTGTCCTATCCCAGCCTTGCTAAAAAGTTTGCCCCCTTCTCTGAGTGAACAACCCCAACTCAGTCTGTCTTCATGTGGAAAGTGTTCTGTCTCCCTGATGACCTTCATGGACTCTTCTCTGGACTTCTTCCATGTTCTACCTCTGTCGAGAACCCCAGAGCAGGATGCAGCACTGCAGCTGGGGTCTCACCAGTGCAGAGCAGAGGGTCAGAATCACCTCCCTCAACCCGCTGGCCACAAATGAATTAGAGCACCTCAGCTGCAGCCAGACCTTGATCTGGGAGTTTAGGAAATGCTTCCTGGATTTTCCCAGACAACTTTTTGTCCATTTCTGAAAACCAGAAATGACTGTATTAATTATTTATGGCTAAACATCTGGACAGTTAATGATTTTTGGAAGCAAACTAAAGCTTTGCCTAGTTGTTTTATTCTGCCACTAATTTTGTTTGGCCTAGCATTTCTGGCTTTAATAATGTAGTTCATTACAGTGAAGGGCCTATCTAATGAGAAAGGCAGAGTGTTGGTTTCAGAGCAAAAACCTTCACCAACACAAAGCATGGGATGGGACAGGGTGCAGAACATGATGCATCTAGAAATGGTTTGTTCTCTTTTTTCCCTTTTTCTGAGCACAAGGTAACAAGGCCTCATGTAAAGGTTGTATCGTGAGCTATATTCTATGCATATAACTGATGGAAATCTGGAGAAGCTTTGCTCTTGTCAGAAAATCATCAGCTACTGAGGCATTACACAGTTGAATGAGAAAAAAAGGAGGGTGTGGGGATAAGAGAGATTAAAAACAAATGCAAACTGGCTATATAATTCTTGGAACATCTGTTTTGAAGCTGTGTAGTGCCTGCCAGTGTGCCAGCCTTTAATTTAGGGATCTGGCCAGTCTAAAAGTAGTAATTGTATGCAGTTTTTCACTGAGCATTAGGCACGGTAAGAGGCATGATTAAGATGCTAACTTGCATGAGCAGTTTCTCCACTGTTTTATTGGATCCTATTCAGCTGTTTTCCCTAGAAAATGAATTTACTAGGTACCTCATTTTGGATTTAGATATTTAAGTATATGAGTTGCTTTAAAGTTGAAACAGACCTCAGTTTTAGGTTTTTGAGATGAAATATGAAGTCCATTTAACCACATATGTGAAATTGTGAGATAACTTTTCCTGAAAGATATTTGCACAGAAAGGTGTGCTGTTACAGTTTACAATATGTGGACCACAATTCACTCACAACCAGTCTTAACCAATAGGTAGATGACCCCATATCACATCTAATTTCTTGTTTGGACATGTGTCACTCTTTCTGCCCATGAGCCCAACTTTAAAAAATACAGGTGTGTCTTAGGATACAAAATTCCATAAGCAATAAAAATTCCACTAAAT
The DNA here is from genome assembly GCF_028769735.1 of Zonotrichia leucophrys gambelii. Lineage (NCBI taxonomy): Eukaryota > Metazoa > Chordata > Aves > Passeriformes > Passerellidae > Zonotrichia > Zonotrichia leucophrys. The sequence goes on along the minus strand of NC_088173.1, from coordinate 15,960,074 downwards.
AAATATAGGGTTTCTGTTTCTAAGGGCAGATTTCTAAAGATATGTAGGTGCCTGAATCCAAATCTTGTCTTTCTTTTAGTTTCTAAGTCACTCAAACACTGAAAATTTCATACCTCTGAATAAAAAAGAAGAGCTTGAAGACATGAAGAAGCACAAAGTAATCCCTATGAACTGCCAACAGAACAGCAGTAAATTGCCATGTGAAAGATTACTAAATAAAGCTAACAATACAAAATTGTCTATACTGCTATGGTGTATCATTCTTTAGGCCAGCTGCTGCTCCCAATACACTTATCAGATTGTTTCAACTGATTTAGCTACATCTCCTCTGCTATTGTCTTTAACAAACATTTTTTTAATATCTTTCCCTCCTGCTGTCTCCTATATTACAGCCTGACACCTAAAAATATCCAGGGCATTTTGTTATACCTATGTTGATGCTGTTCATACAGAATACAACACTGTATTCAGGGGTAATAGTACATTAAATTTTAAGTGTGCAATTGTTTATCATCTCCTTTCTTTCCTCACACAATATATGTCCTTAAAATATTCTTTAACTTCACCCACAATCAGTATCTTTTTCATTCAGCATGAAATATGGCTATTATAGTTAGTACTTTTCCTTAAAAGTGCTGTTCCTGGCTAAATAAATTGTAATTTTGCCATTTTTAATGTATTTGAATATTTCCTCATTGTTTTCTTCTTCTTAATGCTTTTTATGCCTTTTCTTAGGAGTTTTCCCAAACTACTGTAACATTGTGTTGTACTCTAAGTTTTTGATGCACCAGCTAAGTCCAGCTACCAATATTAGATTTCTTCTTACAATATCATCATTTTCATCTATCACATTTTTGCCTGTTTCCATACCAGAGGTCATTCTGCACTTTCATCTCACAGTTTTTCCCTGAGGATCTTCTGTGATGCCAAAAAGAAATCAGCCAGCTAAGAATGACAGCAGCTACAATTTTCCACAAGGCTTGTGCTTATTTTCTTCAAGGTTTTAAAAAGTTCATCCCTTTGCCTTTTGGGGGATGGCTTTTTCATAATGGTTTTTCATTCATATTTGTTATTTTTTACCTTATATCCAGAAAATGCTACTTACAAAACCTGATATGTGTTACAACACAATAGAAAGAGGGACTGACATTCAAGTATTCTTTCAATGGAATGGGGCATCTTATCCTTAGATAAATTTTTCTTTGACCTGAAACCTCCTTCCATCTCTCTCTTCCATACACAACTAGAAATCACTGGTAAATGCCATAAAACATTCTGAAACTCACTTCTAAATCTGTGAAACTTTGGGATGAAAGCATCGCTTCCTGACTATCAAATATCCTTCAGTTTTGGGTTGAATCTCAAAGGATGAAAATGTTTTCTTGAAACAAATTGGAAAGGTAATTCCTAAGTATCTAAATAACACTGATGAAAATGGTTGCTTGTACAGTGGCTCTAAAGCTGCTATCCTAAATAAATGCCAGCTATATAATTGTTTTCCCTTCCAGCTGGCAGGGGAGCCACAGGGATATTGCCAGAAATAATGGCTGATTATTATAGACAAAGATACATTTTATATTAAAAAAAAAACAAAAACAAAAGCAACTGAACCTTTTGTTCTCCAGAAAATGATTGTCATCATTAGAGAGTATAAGCGTTTATTTCTATGCGATGATATAATTCAACTAATATAGATTGTAATTGTTTTGAAGAAAAAGGAAAAAAATAATCTCAAGTCAGTTTTGTTGGTGAGTGGGGAAATATAAACCCTAAATTGAACTTAATTGTTATTACAGATGAATGATGTGGGACTCATTTGTATGTGATTTGTTTTCTTCTGTTAGTTATGTCTTACCCTGCACTATATATTTGAGCCCAGGTGTTATGACTTAATTTTCATGCTGCCCATAACCTCTGTCTTGCCATTAAATAGATAGTCACCAAATGCCCATGTAAGCAGCAAGTTCTAGCTTTAAAACTGGTTTAGCTTTAATATTCATTCACATTTCTGTGCTTCTCCTTTGTCTTTTGGATAGCCTACCTGGAAGAAGTGCATTTATAAGTATTTTACTTGCATTTAAGGAGACAATTCCCCACATTTTTAATCCCTTTATTTTTCTTTGAATGGATAAAAGTTTCTTTTCAACTTTTTCTCTAGGATTTCGAAATGGACTGTAAAGAATAATGTCCTAGAAAAATAATTTATGTTCTGATTTTTTAAAGTCTTTCCTGATATCACCTTACTTTTAGGGGGTAACACTTGGGCTTGCTGGACTATTTTGGTTTAATAGAAACTGAGATTTGTGTGGGTGAGATAGTTAAGATTTACTTCTGGAAGATCATTTAACTTGTTACAGAGAATTTTGAGTGCTGAGCAGAGCAGAAGGGCCAAATATAATGGAAGGGCTGGTTTCTACTATATTAAGACTTAAATTAAATAAATAATGAAGATTGAAATACTCTTCCATACACTTTGCATTTTGTGTGTTGAAGACTATGCTGTTCATTTCTGAGTTGGTAAGGATTTAATCATATTCAGAGAATAATTTCCATGATTTTAATATAATCCACTGTACATTTATTGGCCTAAATCATTAAAATCCACCCCAGCAAAAGTGTACCTTCCAGGAGCATCTATGCATACATCATGAAAGTTTTTTGGTTTTTCTAATATCACAGTTCTTGTAGCAAATCCTGGATCTATACAGTTCTTCTGCAGATGAATTTCTCTTTGTGCATAAGTACGATATACACACTGAACAGAACTGGAACAAATTGGCACTTCATTCCACAGTGGGAATAAAATACTTTTCCTGCTTGCATCTTTTCCCGAGATCTAAGCAAATTACAGAAATAAAGGCCATTAAGTAAAATTAGATTTTATGCTATTTAACAGGTGTTTTGGTCTATTTTACCCTAAGGGTAGATCACAATGCAGTCCAAAAAGTTAATTGTTTGATAATTTTACAGTTTGTACATTTATTTCCAGCAGTTTAGCCTATAGTATAGTTCTGTTAAACTTCTGTCGTCTATCTTTGGACCTATTCTTTCTTTAATGCACCATAGAATTATAAAGAACAATAGTTTAACTTTGAGATATTTGCATTTGATGTTGTCAGAAACCCTGAATAAACCATCTGAGAAAAATAACAGAAATCAGGTGCTATTGTAACAATTTATATTACTTAGGGTGTTACTGAAAAAAGGAAAAACAGTATTCCCTGCTCATTTTCAAAATAATTTTTCCTGAAGGATTGAGAATCACAAACAGAATGAATTGTTTTGTGCTGCAGTTTATATCTCCTCAAGATCCTGCTCAAGGAAAGCAGAAGAGGAAAAGGTTAGTGTAGAGCTATATGTTCGTCACCCAAAAATTTTTAGATGTCTTCCACTGTGCCATGATCTGATATGAAAAATATCACAAAAAAACCCCAAAACAACTACCTCCCAAATAAAAAACAAAAAACCCCACTTCACTGAACAAAAGGTAAAAACACCATTCAGTGGTCTACAGGTGAGGACCTAGCTTCCTGTCTCCCTGCCATACAATATGTGCCCCAAATATGTAATAAATATAATATTTGAGGAGAATAAAAAACATAAGAACAAACGAAAATGAGTGCAATAATACATATATATATATTCTTTCTTAACAGCTTTGAAACCCACACACATAACAAAAACCAGGTTTTTATTTCTTTTCTTTCTGAAACAGGGTCGCTGAAAACTTCTCTGTAGCATTAGAAGTCAGTCAGCTAACTATTGTATAAATATCCACACCACAAATCTATTTGATTTCTGTTTCTCATATACTAGTAGTAAGTAGTATTTCCAGAAATGGAAATAATCCATAACCTGGTGTCCCAAGATCTGAACATTTATATTGTTCTTTTCAATTCAGCCCCATGAATGATTTCTGATCTCTTATCTCCTGGCAAAAGCCTTTGAAGGGATTTCTTCCCCTCTCCTGCCCCATCCTTTCACAAAAGTATTGAGTCAGAGCTCCCTGCTTGTGTCAGCCAATGTCTCCCAAAGGTAAAATTTCTAGAAAATGTTGAGGGAAGGACCTTTTAAACTACCATGCAAAAGGACAGTTCTGTTCCTGAGAATATTTCTGGGTTTAGGTACTTTCTGAGTAATTTTATAAATCTTCAGTTGTTGAGCATTTACAGCTGAAAGAACATAAAAGCAAAATTTCAGAAGGAATAGGAAGTAAACTAATAATTCTCATAACCACAATGAAAGACTAATGTGATAAAATAAATAATTTAATTTCTGATAAAACTTCAAGTCCTGCAACTAACTTCAAGTTAGTCCTGCAACTTATGAAAATGGATATTATTAATAGAATTTTTTGCTTTGGCTTGTTTGTTTGGGTTTTTTGTTTGTTTGGGTTTTTTGTTTGTTTGTTTGTTTGTTTGGGTCTTTTTTACTTTGTAGGAACTCCTAGCTTAATCTGTTTCCTTTAATTGCTATCTATGTATTGTTTATATGTTTTTACAAGAAATATACCTTGTACTATAGACACAAGAAGGTAAAGCGTATGTTGATGTATGAAGCATTAGAATTTATTTTCCTTTAAAAACAGTAATAAACCCCCTTCTGATTAGAATCCTTTTCAATTCACTGAATTGATTTGTTTTAGGAAAGTAGGTTTTATGAGCTAATTGACAGCTCAATTTTAATAAATTACTTTGCAAACTACCTAATAATGTTTATTCTAATTATATCTAGGTACCGTTATTGTTGCAGGTAATAGTTTTCCAGTCTTTGCTTTTATTTAATAAATGGATCTTTGCAGTTTTGCAGCAATTTTCAACCCTAACAGGGTTATTTCAGACAGACTGCACATCTTTCCTTTCTGATACTTACTTTTAATCATGTCCAATGTCCGTATGTTATGAAAAATGAAATGGGTCTAGGCTAATAATAAATATATGGGGATGAACTCTTATTATAATTTGTAATACAATTTATATTTTGGATGAAATTTTGAGTACTTATTTCATCTCTCATGTGACTGAAGTCCCAAGGTCTTTGACCTTAACTTCAGAATTCAAGTGTAGTTTGCAATTCCCAGAAATGCACTGTCCATTATATAGCCTCAGTAATAGCGACACAGAACTTGATCTCATAATCTGTACTTGTGCTGTAAAATCAACAAAACGTTTCTTGTCCTTTGTGGAACAGATGGGGCAATTTTAGGTCTCTCATTTTATCAAACTTCTTTGAAACTTAAATTATTGATACCATCAGCTAGCACAAAAATGCAGAAGCGTGTTAGGTGTGACAGCTCTTTACTACTGGCAGGTGAGTTGTTACCAGCAGAATTCCTCTGTTGTAGTCAATAGCACACAACTCAAGGTTAGTGGGTATTGATGCTTCAGGAGTTATGTACATTTTGATATCTGCTAATATGGGTTTTTCTTTCTTCTGTCCCCAGTTTATGTTGCATCTTTTAAACAGTGCCAGTTTGCAATTAGATTATGGGATTAAATAGGTCTCAGTAACATTGATGTATTCATTTCTTCCAATGGAAAATATGCATCTTCATTGAGAAAATAAGGTAATCTGAAAGAGTGAAAACAATATCCATTCTATACAGGCATGCAGTAGAAATAAGTACAGTAGACAGAACGTCAGATCATAGAACTTTAGCCTGATCTATGATGGCATTTGCATTTTATAGATCTCAGTTTGTACTAAATGTGGCCAATTAAGAAAATTTAACTGTAACTTTATTCTCTTCTCCTCAGCAGTTCTAATTTTAAAGTAATAGTTGTAACTTAAATAAGAAAAAATGCAAAGCTCTGTGCTTTTCAGTTAATTTAAATTTCTTTAAGATATCCCTAAAGAATTAAGTATACCTCATTTAGAAAAGAAACAGAGGAACTGAAAATCTTGGATTTGTCATAGGCTTCTAACCAAAGCTGAGTTTGTGAAGATTTAAAAATGAAATCACCACAGTGACTCGTGATTCACTGGCTTAGTACCAACATAAGCACACCATCTTTTAAATGAGATCGCTAAGCGTGAGTAAATCTGCAATACCAAATATCCCATGTTTACTTTTTGAAGCATGTTCAGAGAGAACTAAAGCAACTGAAAGGGATAAAAAGGGAGACAAGAAGAAACTGCATCAGAAGAAAGGGTTGGAGTATGTAACTACCCTCTCAGCACTTAGAACCTAGAGTTCAGGAAACCTTGCACCTTTGATGAAAGTAACAACTGCTTTATCTTAAATTCTCTATCAGTAACCCTGCCTATTAATGTTCTATATATACATAGCATGTAAGGCTGAAACACAGATTTATAAATTTTAAAGCTGTAATTTTAGGTCAGGTTAATAGCAAATTAGTGAATGGGCAAGTGGTCTTTAGCAATTCATGAGCTACTTGCTTGGTCCACTTAATCATAACATAACCTTTGGAAAAATCATTCTAGATAAAAATGAATAAAATATGCAATTAATTATTTTTGATTCACTGTAGGTAGCACGTACAGTATGTGAATGGTTTTGCATTCCCATGATTTAATTTTGTGCATGTTATTTTCTTCTGCTGTTTTTCATATAAAAATTTGATGTATTATCTTATCTTGACAATCTGCCCTCTTTCTGTTGGAAAATTCCCATAAACTATTTAAGGTATCTCTATCAAATGGTTATCTAGTTGTTTTCAAAAAATATTTGGGTCTGCTATGAAATCTCAGCTATCAGAGAGTGCTATTTTTGGAATATACTATTTGAATAAGGAGAGCAATCATTTTTTTCAGAGACTGAATATTTTATTCTCTGGTTGCATGCTCTAAGTGGGATGATCCATGAATCAAGAAATTATTTGTATACTGAATCTCTTAGGAAATGTGCAATGCATTTGAAAATCTACAAAATAAAACTGAGGTGTACAACTCTGCAATCCATAAAAGCTTTACCAAGACTTATACGTTGTTTCTCCCACTAACAAGTAAGTAGAGGTAAAGCTGAGGCAGTGTCTGCTGAAGCCTTCGCAGGATTCATAAGGCATGGAGATGCCTTTTAATTAGTTTTTTCCTACATTTGCTTCTAAATATTTGTTATTAGCTCTTTCATATTAGATTGTTCTGTAAGTCCACTTCTGCAGTGGAAGGAAATATTTTCTGTCTGTTCTAGTAGAGGCAGAAATTTGCAGAATTCATCAGATGCAGGCTACAGCAGATGAGCCCTCAAGGTTTGTAGCACAAAAACGTTTGTGTGTACTGATCATCCACACCTACAGCTCATGTCAACACACTCACTGTCCTTGCTCAGATGTGGTGCCATCCATCTTTTGGACAAAACAGAGAAATCACCGTTGCTTGGCTTCAGTAGCTCTCAACTGGCACCCTTATTTACACTTGTTCTGGGCAGACTTCAGTGAGATGAAACTCAGTGATTTCAGACTCAGGAAGCCAAGTTTGATTAGTCTGAACCAAGAAGCATTCACCAAGTGAAGAATATCTAGACTCACCTCATTTCCTCACATACTTGCTGACAACATCTTTAATAAGTCTGTTCAGATGTCTTCTGTCTGTTCCTTCTGAGCAAGGAAAACCTGGAAAAACTCAAATAAAAGAGGTAAGCATGCAGAGCATAGAAGTAAGAACAGGAAGCTTGGGAGAAATACAACAAAACTGTCCAAGCAGCCGGGGATCAGGGTAGGAAGGTTAAGACCTGATATAATTAAATCTGGCCACAGATGTCAAAGCCAAAAAGAAAAGTATACCAAAAAGAGGTATGTCAATGAAAAAATGTAGAGCTAGGGAGCTGGTTTTGTATGCACTCTGGAAGGAAGGAGATCAGGCTCCCTGGGACACAGAGAAATGAGAGCTGGTTACCCAGGACATACAGTTGAGGTACTCTTTTCTCCTCAGTCTTCATGGGCAAGTGATTCGAGTTGCTGGGGGCAAAGGCAGGCACTGGAAGAGCAAAGAACTCCACATTGTAGGAGAAGATCAGGCTACAGCCCATCTAGGGTACGTGAAAGTGGACAGGTCCGTGGGACCTGATGAGATGCCTCCATGGCTTCTGAGGGAACTGATGGATAAAATGGCTAAGCCACTAACCTTTTTGAGAGCCTATGGCAGATAAGTGAAGTTCCCACTGACTAGAAAAAGTGAAACAATTCCCCAGAATTAACATCAGCCCAGTCTATGGCACACCGACTCTTGTCTGCTGTCTCCCAACTCTAATTTATTCACTTTATTCATGGAAGTGGCAAAGCTATAAAACTGACACTGGCTTTTAATTCCACTAGTGCAGCATTTGAAACTGGGGAGAGTAGATATGTGGAGCTAAAAAACACACCAGATTTTACTGATGTTTACTGGATGTCATTTAAAGTAAGGCAGGCAATGTCTGGCCTCAAAACAGGCTGATCAAGGCTGTTTGATTTACTGGCCAGTATGACTAGAGAATCTGATGATAGTAGTTTCTGTCCTATAAAAAACTGTTTTGAACACTTCAGTAAGAGTAAATATAATCTCTTTCAGTATCACACTGCTTTTTATTTCAGGCAGGCATTTACAGAGACTAACTGCTCATTGTCTTGTGACTTGTGTAATTGCTTTTACTTGGACAAATGAATTATGAAATACTGCCATTTTCATTTGGCAATTTTGCACAGTTGTATATGACAGCATAACATAAAAAAAGGCATTGAAATGTCAAGCATGCTTATAAAACAAAGGAACAGCCTCGGAGTGGAGGGTATATGATAGGAACAATTCTTTAGTGGTACTTTAGGGGAAATACTTTTTAAATGCAGATATACATTTTCCAGGTCTGACATATTTCCCTCTGTGCTCTTAAAATCTATGCAACCTTAAAAATCTTGATGTACTAATACATCATGTAAGATTTCAAGGCCCTTCTTTTTTCTTTTACTTTTTTTTTAAGAATAAAACCATTTCCTAATATCAGGCATTGGGATATTGGCAATAGTTTAGAAACTATTTTATGCCAGATACTGAACATGGATTTCTAGTTATGTGGCAGGTTGGTTAGTTCAAATGCATGGGTGAACACACTTTATTTAAAATTTTAATTCCTGCTAGAATCAAGCTCCTAAGGTCTTAGTCTCATCACAAATGAATAATAAATGCAGCAAAACAATAAATGCAGCAAAATGCAGACAATCAAGTGTGTGCATGTGTGCATATGTCAGCATTCTTCATGTGCAATCAGAAGTCAAGTCTGCCATACCAATAGTAGTAATTACCACCTCCATTATTTATTTCACTGCCTTCTATGGGATTCTTTGCTGTTCCAATTTTTTTTTTTTTTTTTTTTTTTTTGCACAATGGACAGCCATCAAAGAAAGAGAATTGCCCAGTGGCACTGCAGTGTATCTCTGAAGCCTGTAAGAGAGCAGAAGGTATTAAAACCTGATGCACTTGTAAACATATTAAACATTGTTGTCTTTAGTTCAGGTCACTGTATTTAACACTTTTTTCAAGAATTCTGTTATTGAGTTGGGTTCATCAAATGAGACATATGCACAACACATCTGGGACTGACTGACTGAGCACAGATGTGTCTCTACTAAATTGTTTGTGACAGCGACTGTAGTTAATTGTGATGGGTGACAGGTACGTTGGAGGCCAGTCAACTCAGTGAACTGTTGATTAGTGTGGTATGAGACATGGTAGCTATTAACAGCAAGTGGAAAATTTGTGTCACCCAGGACAGAAAATTCAAATCAAGCACAGACAAATAAAGCAGACTGGAGCTGTTCATAACCCTTTTCCTTGCTTCTGCTTTCTTCCTGTCCTTAATATTAAAACAATGTGATAATGTTTATTTCTCATAATCATAGAATAGTTTTGTAAAAATGTTGTTACTTTTTCACTGGAACCATCATTATCATTGCTGCTGCTATTATTATCTGTAGGAAGAAACCCCAAAAAACTGCTTTGTTTCAATCCACACAGTTTGTTCCCAGGGTTTCATTTTGAACTCAATCAATACACAATTTTATTTACAATTTATCATTGTCTGTTTCCTTAGACTAAGTCTTCGTGCCTTTTTTTCTCCTCCTTGCTACCAATTCTCCATTATTAATGTAGTGAAACATCAAATGAGCTTTTGCTTTCCTGTTGTGAAATAAAAGCTGTGCAACAATCACATTTAATTTTTCTAAAACTGAATTTGGAGACCTTGAGATAGAATTGTAGTCATAGATGATTCGGTGAGAACCAGACATAATAGATTTGGAGAAGCTCTGAAAGAAGCCCTGTTAAATATTATTATCAGCAACAGAAGTTCATGTTCACTGTGCTTAGGACTTAGACACTGGATGAAGCAGGGCTGTCAGACCCATTATGGGGGACAGAAACATTTTGACTCCGGATTCTTTCCTTTTTGTATAACCTGAGTGGTTCAGAATTAGTTTTGAGATTTCCAGACTAAACGCTCTATGGATCCTGTAGCATGTTTTCTATTAATCTACTATACCACGGAAATTTAACTTTATTCTATCAGTATCTGATGCTAGTCCTCCAGTTCAATGCCAGAGTTTTATCAATTAACATTTCCAATGTTACAAAAACTGTAGCTAACTAGATAAGAGGGCTATGAGTGCAAAATTCTCAGCAGAAAGGGTGGGCACAAATACAAAATGTTGTCTCTATTTAGTTGCATAAGAGACTCTACAGCTATTTTCTTATTTCTTCTCAGCTCTAACAGTTCCTGAAAACAAACTGGGTATCCTACCAGGAGAATGTGGGATTATACCAGTCTGCACAATTTTTATGTGAGGTAGATATTTATATCTCTCATGCATGTTTCCTTCCTTCATATGATTTTTGCTTAAATATATGGTCTGAAGGTCTGTCTTGGGAATCCAACCATTGTTTCCATTTAAGGTAACAGGAAACTCACACTGCTGTTTCTTAGTTCCTAGACACAAGCTGTGAGCAATATCCCTTTCTCCTCTCCTTGTACCAGAACTTTTAAAGCCTTCTATGGCTACTGGTTCTTCAATAGTTCATTGGGATTCATGATTCACATGGCATTGTAGTGGGGTGAATTTTTACTTTTTACAGTATTCCTCCGTGTCAGCTCACATCACTCAGTAACGATCATTACTCATATGGTCTTCATCAGAAAAGTACAGCGGGGAGTTGGAGCCCACCTGCACCTTAATCTTCTACTAGAAACACAGTTCTGATGAGATGCGCTTGTGTGATATTCAGTTATAATGGATTTAAATAAAAAGGGTAGAACACATATCTTGCACTTTTCTAGCACGGTCTCATAAACTGGAGAGCTGTAGCAGGACTGCCATATGTGCAGTTATTTAAGACATGAAGTTTACCTACAGAGGCCATTTTCTGCAAGATGTAGTTTTAGCAGAAGATGCTGAGTTAGATGGAAGTCTTCCCCAAAGAGTCATGGAGTTCACAGTGTCAGTATAAAATTGGCATAAATTTCCAGCCAAAGGAAATAATGTTTCCACTGCTCCTTCTCTATCCACACTTCTCTGTGGTCTAGAGATATTATATTTGGGACAGCAGGTAGATACTGTGAAGAACTGAACTCCATCCCAGTAATAGCTGAGCACTGGAACATTAGAGAATTTCTAAAAATTGTGAGGAAAAGCAGGTTCTGTACTACTGACATTATTTGCCTGCTGTTCCAGCTCGCTCATACTCACTGTGCTCTGATAAGTGCTCCAAGGCTTGGAGACTTTTACAATTCTGAAGACTTCCAGAAAATTGTTCTCCCAGTACAATGCTAGGTACACTGTAAGAGGTCAATGGGTGAATTCAAAATTAACATTTCCATCTGCTTTTTCACATGATTTGGTTTCAAAAAGAGGAATTGAGCTGAAAGGTTTATTACCATCTAAATTATATGTGCCAGAATCACATTTACATTAGGCTACAAGATTAGAATAAACTGAAATTAAATACTCTTATAGAGGTCAGTAGACTTGTGCCCATCTTGTTCAAGTGAGAAATTTATTCCCCATAAAGCAAGACTCAAAATGAGACTGTACAGAAGTTTTGAAGAATGATGTGATTTGTTCACTGTCAACGGCCAGAAAAACATCATCAAACATCATCATCTCTTTTAGTCTTATAGATTACCTGAGGGGAGAGGAGGTTTTTGTTGCTATATCTGATATGAAAACTTTGTGGCACAGCTCTCCACATTTCCTTACCCTTTTGTCTGGGCAGAGCTGTTCTTCTCTATCAATCTGCATCTGGTCCAGGTGGTGCAGCTGCAGAGCAGAGATTGCACAGAAGAGCACCAGGATGGCAAAGATAAACGTACTTGCACAGTGAAGCTTGTAAAGTGGCATGCCCTTCTGAGTACATTATATAGGAAGCTCAGTAGGGGATAATTAAACATCAAATCTGTGTTTCTTTGAGGTGTGAAAACAGTGGTTTGAGATGGTGAAAGAGAGGACAGTGGCCACATGCAGAGCAGAGTGAGTCTTTCTCCTATTAAAGCCAGAGGGAAAAGGATTCCTCAGAGAGAATGAAACACAAATGCTTTTATATGAGGTTGAATTTTTAAGGAAAAGGGCAGGAGTGCCCAGCCAGGGCCAGGTTGCTGTCTGTTGTTATGGCAACAGAGGGAGAATCTCCTATGAAAGAGGAAAGAGTGGAGGGAGTGGGAGGGCAGAAAAGAAAATGGTTTCAGAAGGAAGGCAAGGGGGTGGGTGTTTGCAAATGGAACGAGAACAAAGCTAACTGTCAAGGTCAGGCAGAAATGCATCTATGTCCACGATGACTGAAATGCCCCCAGAGACCTTGTGCACAGCCATTCCCTTTGTGGGTGGGCAGATTTGCTGGGGTCACTTCCACAGTCATCGTCTGGCTGGCAGGATGCCGCTGCGGTGCCCTGTCCTCCCACACCCCCTCCAGCTGAGGGCTTACACCTACCTTTGTTCCCTGCCTCAGTGTGCATAATACTTCCAAAAAACCCTCTTTTCTTTGTCAAGGACCCCTGCATCTGCTATCTTTTTAACAAATTGAACTGATCTCAAACAGTAAATTCTATTTACTTCTGGAGGTATATTGGGAGATGAGATCTAGACCTTCAGCATGGGAAGATCCCTTTTTTCCCCAAGGAGTAAGCATTCTAGACAGAGGTGCACCCCAAAAATTTTGACTACCAAAATGTGCAGATAATTTCATCAGAAATAATGTGTTGATACATGATGGGTATTGATATATGATGGGTCCAGCAGAGAGAATTGTTTTTGAGGAAAGAATGGAAGTGCAGTAAGGGCCAGACAACCAACAGGCCAGGGATGCAATTTAATACTTTGCTAAACAGATTCAAAATGAAATCTCTGTGATCAGTGCACCAGAAGGAAGCATTACAAATCAGGACTAAGCAACACAAAACTAACACTTTCTTTCAGTCTTCATAATAAAAGAGTTTGTGAGTCAGTGCTATTGTGAGAGCATGACTGTCCCTGCTCCTCTAGCACTTTTGAACTGGCTAGCCCATTTCTATCAAATCTGACAGAGAGATAGAGTTTTGAGATGTTACACTCTTACAAGTTCTGTGAAAATTGTTAGCTAGGGGCAAGAAAAAGGCCTACACTGAGGGAAAGACCCGTGTATGAACTGCACCATTACTGAATACACACATCTATTGTGTTGAAGAGTGTAGATAGAAGGGAGAGGTTATAAATGTTTTAATTCTTGGAAAAGCTTCAATCAAAGTTTGAACTTTATTAGACACTATGTAGCTTTCATTTTCCTTCTCTCTTTCACTCCACATATGAGTTCTCTAGTGTTTAATAAGGGTAGGAAACATGCTGCAGGCTTAGTTTACTTCATTTAAAAAGCCATTTGATGAAACACAAATCATTTGAAAACACAACTCTATTAGTTGCAGTGTTTGTAGAACTATTTATTATTTAAAGCAAATGATAGTTGCATTACACTGTCTCAAAAAACGTTCTTAAGACCTGCCCATTGTCTTTTTATTACTCTTCATTTGTTTTCTCTCTCTTGTCTGAAATATTTTTATTTTCCAGATTTTCCCCTTAACTGCAGTTTCAAAACACTTTTCTGGAAAACAATGTGACTGTCCTTCTCTTCTTCTCCATAAATATTCAAGTTTGAAATGTAATTTCAGCATGAAGACCAATGGAATTCTGAAGACAATATCTTGAATCTTATCTCACCAAGTCATGTGAAATTCTTTTATTTTAAAACAAAATATCCCTTCTTCTCTTATAGCTTCTAAAGATCTCTTAAGTCGCTGCAGTACGAGTATACTCTTCTGGTCCATTATCATAAAAGCAATTTTTTGAGGGCAAGTCAAAGAATTCAGTGTCTTCTTTAAATCACTTTATGCTTTCCTCACTTTACTTTCCAAAATCATACTACTGTTGATTTTATATAGTTTTTAATTTCATCAATACGTGTTCCTACATCTGCCATCTACCGGTTTTTACTTTCTTGAATCCTATAATCAAAACAAAGCTTGATAGAGTATTTGCACCACTTAGACTAAAGTGAAAAATTGTAAAGGGAATTTGGAGATTTACAGCTGGTTTGTCAAATTTTGAGGATTGAATCAGTTCAAAGGGATGGCTTGATGAAGACTGGCTTTCACCTTCAGAAGAGATAACACTGCTCAGGATGTAGTATCCCTGATGAACTACAATCTATTATACTGTTAATTGGACAGCAAGAAATTAAACATAAATCATTCAACAGAATACAGTGATATAAAATCAATTAAGTCATTGCACTGGAAAAAAATATTAAGTGCTCTTCATTAGGGAACATTATGAAAGCAGGCATCAATTTTAATAAAACTTTTGTTTGATGCTTGATACAGTTATTCACATAGATTTTAGAAGATTTTAATTGGGTTAAGGCTTTGATTTTGAATCAGGAAAAACACTTCTAATATGAGCTAGTAGGGGTAAATAACCAAGCAAATATTGACCATTGTAGTTACATAAGTTAAGGACCAAATTCAGAAAAAAATTAACAGATATCTAACTGTGATAATTTTCATCATATTCCATGTAAGAGGCGCAAGAAAAATTGAAGCCTGGCTTTTGATGACATAAACTCTAATTTTTCCCTTACTTATCTGCAGTGAGACAACCTGCGAAGTTTAATTTCCAGACTCATGTTAGAAGCAGCCTAAATTTGGTTGTTGTGTAAGACCTGAAAAACCAGTGAGGTCTCTGTAACTGCTGTAAGTTGGCTGTTTCACACTCACTCTGAATGACAGTGGGGTCATGACAGAGTTCCCCATTTCCTCCATCTCCGGTTAGCTAGTTTATTAATTTACCATCATCCTTCCAAACAAAACACTACTTTGGACAGTTTTTCCATTTTGTTTCAGCATGATTTCAGATATGAGAAACTAAGTGAACATCCTTCAGGAATCAGACTTTAGGAAAGAGGGACAAACCCATATTCTTTACTCAGTCAGTGGAAAAACACTGATGAGCTGCAACTTCTAAATCTAGATCTCTTCCTGAAAGACCTCATCATGCTGCTTCAGGACTGATCTAGAAGTTAATTGTTCAGGTTGATTTAATAAGTTCTTCATTTTACTTTCCAGAAGCATCTCAGTTGGCACTGACCAAATGTTTTTGTCATGTGTCATAACTTGCAGCTCAAAATCAACACTCAGAAATATGTCTTTCATAATATTCCACCAGTTAGGCAGATATGTATAATAACTTAATTATTCTTGCAACATCTATTGGGATTTTGCTTGTAATTGTATATATGCTCCCCAACACACATACAAGTCTCTTTCCACAAAATTACCTATGTAAAATATTGCACCTAAGGTCAATTTTTAACAGTTTCTTTGCATTTAAACGTTCCCATGTTTAAATGCCCACAAATTAAAATCTACAATTGTTGATGTTTTTAAGTTTTGAAATTTATTTGTTTCCTAAAATCATTCATTATTGTGATTTTTATTAGCAAATATGCTGAAAACAACCTGTCATTACACTTAATGAAGATTCCATATGCCAGTTCAGTATACAAAAGCAAATTAAGTCTATAATTAACTTATTAATTCAATGAAGCACTAATTCTTAGGATTTTGTAATTTCTTTCTGTAAATGGAAGTTTTAAATTCACAGCCTCTCTTTAGTACTTGGGAATAGCTCCTGGAAACATGACAGCTGCTTCCCCCTCCCTGTCTCCCCAATTATACTAAGAATCAAACCATTAATGTACTCAGGAGCAGTAAGGTAATTACATGTTTTAGTAGGTTCATTAGGAGCTCTGAAAATATATTTCACAATAAAATAATTTCTGTTCTCTTCAAATTGTCTAGAACATGAGGAATTTTTGGTAAGAAAAGGCTAAGGTGCTATGTTTCTTTACTTTAGACAACAACCTCTTACAAATCAGTACTAAATGATGCACAAAAATCCCTTGGTATCTTAAAGAGGGAAAAATTACATAGGTAAACAGATAAATCTTTAGTACATTTGTCTTTATGGGAGCAGCTCCTGCTGTTGGTCTCTAACCTGGAGGGCATTATTCTTTTCTAAATTGCCAGTAGTGTCTCACAGCACAGTGATAAATAGAAACCACTGAAAGAAATAACGTTCATTCTTACACACAAGAACTTTCCAGACAGACATTGGCCTCTGAGAACAAACACTTAGACAAAATAGATTAGTTGCAGTTGCAGAATATATCACTCTGTTTCCCTATAAACCAGCATTATCCCAGCTGTGCAAATAAGTGCCTTTATGCCAATCATTAAGCAATAAATACATTTAAGAGAGAGTCTAAAACTTTAGGAAAACACAGGAAAAGGTCTTTCTAAATCAGTTACTTTTTGTATGAAGCCAGTGATGTATTCCCAGCAATACTTTAAAAAGTCCCTAATGATGTAGAGGCTTTTGTGCTATTTTGTGGTAGAAAGTTTCCTTTGTCACAGAATTAATGAAACAGAAAAGAAACAAGTGCTACAGAATTGCAATTAAAAGTACTAGTTTAATAATAGAACAGAAAACTCCCTGACAACTTTCTCTCTTATTTATAGTTTCACCTGAAGCACACATGCTAAGGCAGAATTTTGTTTGTTTCTGGTTGTGCTGGAGTAACATTCAGCTATGTGGTTCATGTTTTTCCTCATTAATTGTTTTGAAAGTCTGACAAAATGAAAACTGTCTTGGAAAATACAGTTATTCTGCTTTGTCTGGTAGATACAGAGCATATGGATTGCTCTTAAGAATTTGTGTGAATGATAATTTGTTTTTATTTCTTTTTCATGCAGTCAGAACCATAGGAAGGTACTGTGACACTACCAGCCATTTTCACCACTACCTTTACTCTGGCCACAAGACTCCAGGAATTCAAGTTCCTGGGATGGGTTCAGCTATCCAGCACAATCAGAGCAACCCTACCCTAACTACTTATCCTGTCTGAAAATTTTCTTTCTTCTTTTCTTTAGGTACCAGAAGCAGTTGGGCAGGCAGAGCCTTCCTTGGTCCTGGAGGAAGGTGTGTGTTGGGAGGGTTGGGATATGAATAGGGGGAGGTGCAGCAAGCACAGCAGTGAGTCCAGGCAAGGACATAGAAGGGTGGGGGGAAATATGACATTGTGGCCATTGCCAGGAGAAGAGATGGATGCTGGATGTATCGAGGAGCAAGTAGCCTGCTAGGAAGTCCTTGAATGGACATGAATGTAACTGAGAAAATTGTACATCGGCACATCATCTTCTTTCCCAATAGAAGTCGTGTTTTCTCTCTGTCATTGATAGACTCTAAGCGCAATTCTTGTTTTTAAGTACAACATGTTTTGTTTTGTTTTAATTTATACAGAATTCAGTACAAAACCTGTACTTCTATTGACATTTGTGTTGAATTAATGAGATGGATTTTATCTGGGACTACGTCTTTGAAAAGCTCTCTCTATTTTTTCTCTATGTATGCACTTCAGCTGAAGGAGGTGCTGGAAATAGAAATGCCCTTTTTGTTTCTGGTACAGATACATTAATTTTTCTATAAAATCATATTTTTCTAACAACTAATCTGTATGCATAGTAGACCTTTTAATTTATTTGATTAAAATATCAAAAATTCTACTTGTATAGTAAATTCAACTTATTAATTCAATATGATTATTTCCTATAGTTTGACAGTTGGTTTAGGGCAGTATAAACAAGTATTGACTTCCAAAACAGTCAGTGGTCTTGCTTTCTTCCTCCTGTGGATCTCAAAGCAAAGGGCATATTGAACAAGCTTAAAACTTCTCCTTAAGCACTCCAACAGAAAATTCATAAAAGATATTGAAGAGGCTTTGGGAGGATCAGAAGCAGCTGGACATCAATGGGAAGGGAGGATATACACTCTTCTGTCTTCAATTTATGTTGCTGCAAATTTTAATTAGATGAAATGGACTTTTAAACCTGCATGTTAGATCCAGGTCCAAAATGTAGAACAAAGGAAATGTCTCTTTGAGTTCCACAGGCTTCTGAAGCAGTCTGCAACCTTCCCTGACCTGGTTTCCTGAATGTTTCTCCAACAAAGTAAATATGAAAACCATGCTGATGGGGACTTTTTCATTTTCTGGGTGCTGTAGATTTCTTAAAATTCTATTTGTTCTGTCCTCATCATCTTTGATCAGCTTTGCACATTTTTGTTTTACATTTTTTTGTCTCTCTTTTCATGTTCATTTTCTTGTTATCTTTTCCATCCATCTGCTCTGGAGTGCAGAATCAAAGTCTTTTCTCCTATTCAGGTTTTTCTAGATTTTCTCATATTCACTTTTCTCTAGGACTATCAATCATTTCAAAGACTACAGTAAAAGTTTTATAATTCTCTCTAACTATATACATCTGCTAATCATACTTTCAAAGTACCACACAGGACATTTCTCTTGCCGACTGTGTAGCACTAATTCATATTCATTTACTCCATGTCTGACTGTAATTAATTTAGAAATAGCTGAGCTGGCAATAAACAAGCTAGCTAGAAAACTGTGCCTTCACAGACTTCCAAAGTCACCTGTGAAATTATGGAAATATTTATTTTCACTGAAGACTGAGCTGCCACACTGATGCTGCTGCATGTGCTGCTATCTGGTCCTACTCTTATAAGTAGGGTACCTAGCAATTTCAATTGAAGCTTTGTTATAACTTGTACTTGAACTTTGGTCTATGAATGATGTGAGTAGAGTGTTTCTTTTGAATTTGGTTGTGATTGGGATTTTAAATCAGGAATGTCATGGATAGTTGAAACTGCATCAGCTACATATGCAATTTTCTCTGATTTATAAGCAATAAAGTACGTACCGTCAAACCTGTGTAGAAAGTGTTTACATGTGTTTGTATTGACAGAATTTCCATATTTCCTAGAGCATGGTGTACTATGGTTTTTTCCTATTATTTTTTATTTTTCAGGTCTCTAGAATTTCATTAATAGTTGCCTTGAAGAAAAGTGAGATGTAAAAACCATAGGACCAAGATTCTTGTAAAATTCACATTCCTTTGTTCAAATGTGTATATCAAGAGGCTTTGTATACCCATCCTTGAGGGAGACAAAAATTCCTCAGGAACTTTTACTGTCCGTATAATTTCATAATTCAACAGTGAATCTGCACACTAGTGCACAGGATTAACTGCACAGTCAATACTACATCTCTACAGAACTAGGTACTGGTCTAAAAATAATGGTTACCAACCATTAGCATTTTGTGTAAAACTCATATCATCTAAGAACACACAACTAATTCTTTCTCACATTTTAGTAATCAGAAGTGCATGTTATGCGTACATTCTTACCCTGTCCATTTGCTCTTTCAAATGCTATTTTAAAATCTATTAGCAGTGGATGCAGTTTTCACCTTGGGAAAAACAAAAAGGAGATCAACCTGAATAATTTTCATTTTCAAAAATATAGTACTGTTTGCTAATTATTGCCAGTGCTGATTATTTCAGTACTCACACCATATGAAGGAAAACTCAGGAAAGCTATGCAGCAACAGAGAGGGTCAAGAAAGATGAGTCCATGGAAATGATAAACAGATGCAATCAAATCATTTCATAGTAATCAGTAATCTGACAGGAGAAAAAAATGGTTAATGAGCAGCTAAATTTATTTTGATCAGCTATATGGTTGAATTTATAGTTCTAAATATGTTGAAACCCTGATTTTTTTTTTCTAAACAAAGATCTTCCTAGAAACTCTGATAATGTAAGAAAACAATAAAGTATAAGACCACTTGATTTTAAATGATTTATATAAGAATTAGTGTCTCATGATATAATAAGACAGAGTGCTGACATAAAAAAGCAATATGAAAATAAAATGGACTTGCATTAAACATATATGTTGGGAATACAGCTCCTGGTAATGAAGCACTGGTTGGATATGTTGATAGTAAAAAAAATTACAAAACTATTTCCAGTGGCTTAGAACAAAAATAACCATACTTACTCCTTCACAATTCATCTAACTTTAGAACAGAAATCTGATCAGCAAAGACAATTGTTTGAGAAATGACAGTTGATGTGTGGATATTAGAGACATTTTTACTGAATTGTAAAAAGAATTATGAGTCCCTCCATATGCAAGAAAATGTGGAATCACCAAAATATAAGGACAAATAAGAAATTCTCTGCCTCAATGAGTTTTATTGAGCATAGATCAAATCTAAATTAGATCCAGCAAAATTTGAAAACTAAAGACTGTCTGGTGGTTGTGGAGTACTGTCACCAGTTGTTCAAGCAAAGAAAGTGAGCACAAATTCATCTAGCAAACATAGAAAAAATGTCACACACTAAACCCAAGGGAGTAAATGCTGACTAGATTATGCATGAAATCCATTCTTCTGGATAATCCATCAACCTAGGCATTTATTTCCACATATCAGCACCATTACACACTGGTAAAGGAGATAATTCTGTAGTTTCAAAAGCAAGTTTATTAAAGATGTGTTAGTATTGCTTCTATTTCTACTAAAATCCTGAAGACCCAAGGGAAAATTCACATGATATAACTCAATAGTTTCAAAGACAAGTTTATTAAAGTTGTGATAGTAGCTCTTCTGTATCCACAAAAGCCCTGAAGATCAAAGGGAATATTCTTGTGGAAATCACATTTCACCACCAAGTAGTTTGGCATGAGTCTTTTCTCAATCCAATAAAACAGAGAATGACTGAAAATGCAAGAGGACATGGGGTTTCTTCTCACTTTACCTCCTTTCCATGCAAACCGAAAGCAACAGAAAAGAGTAATTCTAGGCTAGAATTAGTGAAGAATTAGGAAACACATCTACAGTCTTCTAGCTCTTCCATATGAAGTTGCTTCCAGATGACTAAAATTGTAGATAAAAGTGTGAGCAGATCATCCTCGATATAATTTATGTATTCCCTTGAGTGCATTTAATAATCCAAGAATAGGCCTGGCCTAACTTGGCAAGATGGCTTTCATAGCAAAGCTGGCACATGTATTTGTAACTGCCTGTCTTGATTTGTAACTATATCCTACTTTAGAATTTTATCATTTTCTAAATTAAAACAAATTCTTTTTCTTCTTAAGTAACAAAGCAATGTCTTGTGTAGTCACTGAAATCATACAAGGATCATAAAAATGTTTATCTCTTTCTTTTAGGTGAGTTATGAAGGGAAAAGAAACCCAAGGTAAAGCGCAAACAATTTGTGGCATAGGACAAACCAGTGTCACCATAACCTGTGACCTGGTGTGTGATGCACTACAAGTTACCTGCAGAGACAGGAACACAAGCCTGACTTATTACTGTCAGAGTGCTCTGAGTAATATAGTCACACCTAAAAACCAGTTAGGACTATTAGAACTCATGTGGTCAAGTCACAGGTATGGCACCATTGACTTCTTAATGAAAGGTCCTGAAATTTTATTAATTTTTATTGATTTTTGGCATCTTTTTCTCTTGATGGTGGTAAAGATTGTATTAGATAAAAAAATGAAAATTCTGTTAAAATATAATATATAATTGCATAGTACATAACAGAATATTTTTTCTAAGTGGCTTTTATTGCAGCAGTCAATTCATATGTTAATGTTAGAAACTGCTTTACCTGCTTCTTCATTTGTTATAATGATTTTTTAAGAAGTATTTCAAAATTTTGAATGAAAATATGTATAGAAACATAAATTAATTATAGAGTCATAAAAACATACAAACCACATCACCTAGCTGTACCATTCCAGGCCAGCTGCTGTAGATTTCAGGAAAACAAACCCCCAGTGCTCATATTGATACTTTAAATAAGATTGTCCTGCTTTAGAGACACTGAGAACACTCCCACAGTCAGGTCTCATACTATTTACATATTTTGATTTCATTAACACTGTTACAGTAGGTTAAAAAGGCCTCAGAGAACTAGAGTGGTGGATATTGCTTCTTTTCTGTATTATCCTTATGATCATATTTTCTAGAATAATGCCTTGAAAATTGCTGCAGCTAAATTTAGAAACTTTCAAATAGGCACATTTAGTTCCAAACCTAGAATTTCACTGCTGCATTTACCCTCTCTGCATGTGTGTTACATTGTTGGATATTTACTAAGTTGTACAAGAAAGTATTGATCAAGCTATTCTTTAATTTACCCCTATTGTCAATTTGAAACTAGTTTGTTAGAACAATAAACAGAACCCATGAAAAACAACGTTGTTCTGGAGAATGGTTATTTCACTCATCCCGGCTTTTCTTAAATATTTTTAAATAGGAAACAAAATCAAGGACTTTCTCGACTGTATATTTTTTTCCCTACACATGTGAATGCATCCTGGCTCCTCCTTACTTTGACAATGAGTATTACATTTGAAAATAACTTTTCAAAACTGATAATATGCATCACATACAGTCATATACATTAAGCTTTCTGACTGGAGTCTCCTAATTGCTTTTCCATTCAATTGGATATATTCTTTAGACATCTTCCAAGACTTAAGACTTTTTTATAATAATCTGAAAAGTACAGGCCCTGAAACTTACTATGGCAGGGCCACATTAAGAGTAGTCAATAATGCAGAAAAAAACCCCATATATTTGTTCAATTCCTTTTCAGGGACATATCTTCAAATGAAAAATTATGAAAGTACATTTAAGTTCACTCAAACTGATGTAATTCCAAGCTCCCTGGTCACAAAGGCTGCTTATTCTCAGAGCTGATCTTGCATATGCTAATAACATTATCTAGAGATCATGAAGAAAAGACAAGTTCTTTGCTTCATGCAGCTATACCCCTTTCAATCAACCTCATGCTGAGAACCATTTATTACCATAACATATGACACAGAAAATCTTAAGAGGCAGTAAGGGGCAAATTTTCAGATTATCACATGCCATTCTAGCTGTGACTTTCTCATTAACTTTAAAAGAATCATGTGGCTTAGACCAGCTCAAAGCTCTGAAATAGACCCCTACACATGCCCCAGAATAAACCTTTACAAACATAATAATTTTCCATATTTCAGTTAATCTCTATAAAATAACAGAATCAGCAACTAAGCAGATTGTTCACAAATAGTCTTCAAACTGCAGAGAGCCTTGCATGGTGTTTGAGGTGACCTTGTAGTATGCATGGGGACAAGCCTCAGCTCTTCAGCAATTCCAAGTCAGGAAGGAAGATAAGAGGAAAGAAGCTTCTGGCCATAAGGCACCATTAATGATCCTACACTACAGTAAGCTGTGCTAGTTTATGTCCTTTGACTTAAAGAGGCTTGCAAAATGCAGTAAATGAGAATTTTATTTATTTACTTTTTAAACCCAGAAATCTAACTGAAACAACATGGAATAATGGAACAAACCTTTATTATACAGCACCTTGAGATGGTGTACACCTTTATCCACTCAAAATGAGAATGTAACAATGATATGCCACCTCTTTTATCCTTTCTCCTCAAATGGAAAGTTTTTTACTCCTCTCTACCCAAATCTTGCTGTCTATTACATGCTCAAAGGCAATAATTTCAAAAATAGACTTTTGAGAAAAGCACATAATTAGTCCAGTGCAGCTGGTATAAAAATTACTGGCAGAAGTAGTAGTATCATTAAAAAATTGGAACTAAAGCACACCAACTATACTCCAGGGCAAGTAAAACACACAGAAACTCTAGTAAATATTTTAGTATCCAGGATAGTACACACTCAGGGCACAATTTTTTTTTAACACCACTGATCCAAACTCAACAGAAAGTCACTTCTGCCAAAATGGAACTATCGTGCATTCTGGTTTACATAAGTTCAGTAAGGTGATTTTCTTTAACTCCTACATAGAATTAGACTGCAGTAGAAAAAAAGGCAAGTTTGCCCCAGAGTCATGCAATAATATCAGAATTCCAATTTTTATTTCAGCTATTTTCTTCTCTATGAGAAAAGTATTTGAAATGATGAACTAGAATGCAAATTAATTTGTAATAGCTGTGTGACTCTGCAGGGAACCTAATACAGTAGTTTTTTTGAATAAGACATGTTCGAAAAAACTTTTTCTTGTGACCTTCTTAGAATTATTTAAGAGCCTAGCCTGGGATGCTCTTAGAACTGAGACGCCTACAACCAAACTTACATTTATTGATATGTCTATTTAGATGTCTAAAAAAATTGTGCTTCTAGAATTGTTAATATCTTCTGTTTAATTTTCAAACTGCTTGAGGTCTAACCCTAGCCATGTGTACACCCTTTTATTTAAGGTCAAGCAGTTTCTGACTCTGCTAGACACAAAATGGAATTCCTCTATCTGAAAAGTCTGAAGGTGTTAATCTGGAAATTGTATTTTGGATTTATCTATCTGGTCTAACACCAGTTTGACATCAAATTCCAAGAGAGTGCCAGTTAATACAGTAGCCTAACCAGCAAAAAATATAAAAACTTGAGCTTGGGTTAGGTGATCTTCATGGTCTTCAGGTATTCAGTTGTACATTTTACCTCCACAGTGATGAGAACCGCTTAAGTGAAAGGATAATTCCTCACGGAAGTTTTTGCATAGTGCTTCAAAAAGCTGTAGATTCATTAGGTGAGAGGGAAGCAGTTTGAGGAATCTCATGGGTTAGATACACAGTTTGATTGCTCTTGCTCATTATTGTGCTAAATATCCCTAAGAGAAGGAGTAATAGCCTAGGAGGGAGAGAGGAGAAGGAACCCGAGTTCCAGCAATGAATAGTGGCTGGTCCCCATGGTCAGTCAGGAGACACTGAAGTGAGCAGTCCTGGATTTCAACTACACTGTACAGATGGGTTGCAGAAAGCCTACATATTGCAGCAGACCCAAATACCTCTTTGCTTAAAGCTGGCTTGGGAAATCTTAGCCAAAGATTTTAGAAATTTTTCTCCTCCTGAATCAATTTTGCTTCAACTTCACTTCTGCTTGTCTTTTCATTCTATTAGCTCTCTTATCTTTTCTTCTCCTTTCCTGAATACCTTTTAAAATGTTTGTATATTTTTCTCCCCCATCTGTGTCTTTTGCATGTGAACACTATTATCCTTGTCACTGTATTTTTACTGCTCATGAAAAATAAACACTTGAGAAATAATCACTGCACAGTGGCCAAACAGAAGGCAATCCTTCCTGTAAATACTACTTTTGTGTAATGGACATGGTGAGATCTGTGCTAGAAATGTAGTGAGAACAATTCATCTACATCATTTTTTTTCCTCTACAGAGACGTTGCTGTGGTTCTTTCATACTTTAAACTCCATGTAGAATTTATCTTTTTTTCCCTTTCTTATTTTTTTAGGTCTTGCTCTTTCATACTTCTACTTTATGAAAAACAGGCTTCTGTCATACAGACTCTCTCAAAGTCATCATTCATCCATGTGTTAAGACGTCTGCGAGCTTTCTTTTCCTACATCAATGACACAGAGTTTTCTTTTTACTCTAACACTTTTTGTTCTTCCTATTTTATAATGCATGCACAGTTGTGTTATAAAGACTCATCAAAGTCACCACTGTTCTACATTTATCTGCATTGAACTGGCTTTGTAATTTATTAGTCTTTAAAATGTTCTTTATATTTCCTATCTAGTTACATTCTCCTTCATTATTTACTGTTCCTCTATCATCTCTTTCTGATTCACATTACTCTGCTCTTTGACTTTAATATTCTGGACCTAAAATACTTGCCACTAAATCTTTAAAGTCAAAAGTCTTAGCACTGATTTTATTGTAAGTTAGTAATGTAGTGTCTTATAAATTAACATTTTTTGAAAAAACACGCTCATTCCTGCTTTGGGAAGTTAAAGCCAGGATTTTGAAGAACGGTGTGAGGGTATATTAATGAAATCCTCATTGATTTTGGTGGGAATAGTATTACTTTAATCCTGAGGTATGCTTTGGCACGTAAAATTGAGGATCTAACACACATTTAATAAAATGACTGTCCACTCCAGATCTCAACTGCTAAATTCTGCCCTTAAGCCATCACGTTAGTTCCGTTGGTTTGGTGTGTGACATGCCAAAGCAAAGGGGGAAGTTTTGCCCACAGCATACACAGTGAGACTTCAAAGAGCAGACATTTTAAGTTGGCATTGTTTAACATTTATTAGAATTAATCACAAGCATAGATAAGAGAGTAACTCTCCTAAATGTTTCATATTTTTTATGCATCTCTTATGATGATAGCAAGCTTTTCTCAGTGTGCTCATCAATCCCTTTACCCTGGGAAGAGAAAATACTTCTGTCTCTTTTATTAGATGCTCTGTCATTTAGTCAGTGGTAGATGACTCTAGAAAAAGTAGTTCCTCCTGGTAAGGCAGCCTATGGGAAAGACCTGTGACATTACACTGAATTAATATAAAACCTATGAGGCAAAGAAACAGGTTAGAAAATGTATTTACACTGAAGGTACATTTGAGAAGATTTCCATCCATATTGGATGTTTTTTTGCTCAGTTGTGAAGTTTACTGAAAACACTGCCAAAATCAGTCTTGTGCTGTAGTCTCAAAGAGCACTGAACATTGACCAGTAAAACAACTTCCTCACAAGCCCTGCAGATGTGATAGATATTTAAGACTCTTGCTCTACAGTAGCTGCTTCTCTTTTTGAGTATATGTCCATGCTTGCATAGTCTACATAGTCCAAGAGTTCATCAGCCAAAACAGTGGAAAAAGAAAACTATATTAGCAACACTATTTTTTCATCCAAGAAATTCTTTGTGTTGGTGATTTTGCGTGTTGGGGTTTTTATATATTATTTTGTATCCTCCTGTGATCCTAAAGTACTTTTAAGAAGATGGAAGGGATCTCACTTCCTTTGCTGTGTCTCATTGCAACCATTTCTTCTGTCAAAGTTTCACATTTATTTATTTGTCAGATTGTTATAACCAGGTGTCTCAGTTTATTCCCTGACAGCAGCTAAGCACCATGTAGCCCCTACCAGTGGGCTCAGGGAGAGAACTGCAATGGTAGAAGTGAGGAAACTCGTGGGCTGAGATATTTTAAAAGGGAAAACAAAGTAAAATACTCTGTATGCAAGCAAAGTAAAACAAATCTTTGTAGATTCACCACTTCCCATTGACAGGCAAGTGTTCAGCCATCCCCAGGAAAGACAGGTTCCATCACTGTGCTAACAGTGACTTTGGAATTCAAATGGCATAACTCCTAACATCTCCCTGCTTCCTTCTTCTTCACCTCAATCCATATACGGATCATGATGTCATATGGTATGAACTGTCCCTGTGGTCATGGGTCAGCTGTCCCTGCTGACAGATTTTCCTTTAATAACTGTTGGCGTTAGTATAATTTAGAAGGAAAAAAAAATGTGTGTCTAAGTATTCAAGCTTCACTAAAAGTTATTGAAAACCTTATTATCATTTTCAGTTATGGAATTTTCTATTCACCAGCAATATTTACTAGTAAATTAATATTTTTATTGCCATTTAAATCTTACTTTTTGCCACAGCAAAATTTTTATACATTTAGAAGTTGTGAAATAAAATACCTATTTCAAAAGTACTGAAACCACTGTAGAAACAGTTTACAAAGACATCAATCCATTTTTTCCTCAGGCCTTTGGTGAGAATTCCTACAGTTCAGGATTTAATGCTCTTCCATGCTAGCAGGAAGTGGATGTTGTGACCAAGGGAGGTACTGCTGTAGATTTAGGATAGGAAATACATGCCTTCACTAGCTTTGCAATTCTCTTCTCAGTGGAGAAATTATGGACTGCAGATGTAGAATGCAGTATTTTCACTAAGAATATTTGCTGCTACTTTGATTCCTCTTGACCTCATTTCTTTGGTTTGGAGCTTCATTATTTTTAAAGCTCAGTTAGTTATGTTTATTGTGTGCACTCTGTATAGTTTGTGCACATGATTAATCTCCAATTGTTATTGATTCTTCATGCTTGGAGGCTGAAAAATCCAAGGTTTTCCTCATCCCTTCCCAAAAGATCACTCTTCTTCTTTTTCTGGACTGAGCACAGAATATTTGCAGAGAAAAATCTAATAGCTGATTCAAAATGAATTTAGTTATCAAGCCTTAACTATACAGCTTTCCACTTTTCATCTTATGGAGTTATACAAATGCATTGTAATGACAGAATCAAAGAACCATAAAATGTCCTGAGTTAGAAAGGACCCACAAGGAGTACTGAGTCCTTTCCTGGCCCTACACAGGATCACTCCTCCTTTCCCAAAATAATGGACAATAACAAGGGCAATTTTTAAAAATATAAAGAAAAACAAGCTTAGTTGTTAACGATGATTCAGAGACCATAGTGTCTACCAACACATATCATTGAGGATATTTTGATTTCAATCAATGTCTGCATTGTGGATCATCTTTCTATCTCTCCATACCAAAGTTTGGCAATAAGCATTAGCTTGTGACATTTAATGTTGTACCTACTTTTTAGTCTACAAAGATGGAAACTCTCAGCAGAGAGGTGCTAAATATCTGTCTGTCACAATTTCACTAAGACATCAAATTGCATGTTACTCTTAATTTAAATAGAATGAGAGATTAAAGCATTTGCCTTAAATCAAGCCTCTTGAACTAGACTGCAAATAAACACCATAAGAGAAAGATATTTAACCACAGAGAGCTTTAAGTTGATAAATGCATATATTTTTTAGTTTATTAAAATAAGTTGATAATTATTAGTATGCATTTTACATAGTGAAAAGTGAAAGAAACCTAATTATTGACTCATTAAGAAAAAAAGAAACATCAATAGGTAGCTAATTTTACACATGATGCACATGTGCATTTGTTTATTTAGGGTGAAGGGACAAATAAAATTTTTTAAAATCCCAACTTTCAATGTACCAACTATTTCCATGTAAAGTAGTCAGAAATGAGTACCTGTAAGAGCTGTTAGTGTGAATTGCCTTCTTGCACCAGGTGATTGTGAAAAGCACAAATGGAGGAAGAATATGTTTATTCGTCACAAAATTCTTCCTAACTTCCCTCACAGAAATGTAGGAACAGTGGATCAGATGGCATTGGGTCTGCTTTGCAAAACAGTTGCTGAGCTTGTGAGAGTTCTCATGAAAGCAAATGTGCAGGTGCATAGCATGTGGCAGTCATAGAATATAAGGCTTCAGGAATTTGTAATTGTCCTAAGGAAAAATGTAAAATATTCTCTTTTATAGACAAATAGGTTACTTAAAAATTGTTATATATTTTTCCCTTTATAATTACATTTTTTTTCTGATTGCAGAAAAATTCCATTAATTCCTTTTATCACACTCCAAACATGTCAAATGAAGCAATTTTTCAAAAGAGAAAAGTCTGTAGTGTTTGGCTTCAACTGGAAGAACATTTATACTCTTAGAGAAGACAAAAAACACCTGGGTTGTTAGCATTTCTGGTATTCTAATTCCATTGTTTTTCTCTGAGTTTCAATGTATGTTCTCTTTTATAAGACTTTCCATTCTGGTTATTTCTGTAAGGCCTGTAACAGCAAAGATATTCTAATGTAAATTTTATTCAGATATCCTTTGTTTCTGACTGACAAATAAAGATGACTTAATTTTTATTATGGTGCATCCATAAGAACTGCATATTGGCAGTATTTATAGTTTCCGAACTTCACAGAGTTTTTCAGAAAAATAATCCAAAAGCAAGAAAAAACCCAAAAAACCTCAAAAGTTTCTAAAATGGCCACAAAAAAGCTATCATCTATGTTGAAACATGTTGACATTCTATTATTGTCACAGTTAAAACGTACAAACTATAATTCCTTTTGTTATAGCACAAAGAAAAACAATTGTCCTGAGAATCTTGATGTAAAAAACAGAGATTAATAAAAAGATACAGGTTTTTTTTTCACCTTCATAGCTGGAAAAATTCTTTCATCTGTGTAATCTTCCTATAGTTAGACTTTGAAAACTGGAAAAAAGTTTTTTAAAAAAAGAAATAAAGTACCTTAATGCAGTAGGTATGACACATAAGTGTCCATTCTAGGCAGTCTGGAAATGCACATTTGCAGTCTGTGGAAACGAACTGCCTTATGGTACATACAAATCAGAAAAGAAATATCACAAAAGTGTAAAATTGTTTCAATAGGGATGCAAATGTCTGACTTAATTTTAAATATGTCCTGCAATAGATTATGAAAAGTAAAGACTTTTGTGTCATCTTGCATTATGAATTTGTGAATAATTCCTATAGATAACACAGAACTTTATCTATTTCACTCCATTGCAATTTATTTTCTTGAAATTTCTGCAATAAGGGAAATGAAAGACAGTTCTTTTACTTATTCAATTTTTCTTCTTACATACAGATACGTTATTGTGAGTGTGATCATCAATTTAACATAGAAATATGGGTCCCAGATAAAGTCATATGAAACAATATTATTGGTCAAAAAAATCTTTTAAACATCAATTGTGTTACATCAATTTTTGGAAAAAGTTTCTAGAATCTTCCAGTTTCCTGAATGATGAGTTAGGACATCACTTCATCACATCTCCTTTTTTTTTATTTCATTTGAAGAAATGCATTTTGGATCTTGATCAGAGACTGTCTTTTATTATTATTCCTTACTCATCATAACACCATTTTAAGAAGGTAATAATTACTTTGAGTGATCTGGTATAAATGATTGTGTATTATGTCAGTTTCCATTAATTAATGAAAAAATGCATATTTTGCCATTTTCACCAGGATTAACTCTTCCTCTCTTCAGGTTTAGTGTAAGATGCAACAAACTGCTCTCTTTTTTAAAATTATAATACCAATTACATTTACCTGGCAAGTATTTAATATTTTACAGGTCTTTCCTATCAAAAACAGTGAATATTAGCTTTGTTCTAAGGTGGTAGGAAAAAAGGAAAATTGTGTGAGCATGAGAAAGCTAGGAGAATAATACCCTAAAGGTAGAGTTCTTAAATGCCAAGTGCCCTTTCTCAGCCTCAACCATTCATTCTGAAAATGGCCTATCAAAAAGGCTTAGAGGGAGCACTTTAATTACTGTTCCTTTGACAAATGTAATATATTTTCAGAAGAAGGCCCATACATTTATTTAGGGCCAAATGTTGTACAACAAAACTGTCCTCAGAGGTATTTCATTCTACCATCCTATTTTTTTCCACCTGGCTTGCACTGCTTTTTCTTTTTTCTAATGACTATGTCATTCCTAGAGACATTTTAAAATGAGTCTTAAATCATGTTTTCCTTTAACAGAACATAAGCTACATGAACAGAGTGGGAGAAAGAAAAATAGTGTAAATAATCACAAAGTTTTTATAATGTTTTCTTAGGAAAAGAATGACCAACAACCCTATACTGGTACTTGCATATCTTGTCTCGAACTCAGCTGGGCTGACTGTCCCTATATATCTTCTCCTAAACTCAGCTGGACTTAAGTCCTCTCCTACATCCCTACAAATATGAAAGGAAGCCCAACATAACTCCACACGTACACTTTTTCCTCCCCACTCTCAGGAGACACAGCAAAACCTTGACTGCTTCTTTAGTTAACTGAGGTTAAAAAGAAACCTGAATTAGGCTGGATGGCACTTTTTGTAAAAGCCAACTCAGATGAAAGTCCAGCAGGCAATGACCACACTGAGAGAGTATCCTACTGGTAAAAGCCAGTTTCAGGAGTAGATCTCTACAGATCTCCAGCAGGAATAGACTGAAAAATCTTTCTGTTCTTGGCATATACTGAACCTAGAACTGAATGTTCAATTACGCAAGCACAAGAAATGAGTGAGAGACTTGTTGTCACCTCTTGTAGCAAAACCAGAGTAAAATGAATATTCAGAAATTTATACAGAGGCCAAAAGAAAAAAATATTAGATAAATTTCTCCTCCTCTCCCCACTCCATGAACCTCGTAACTATCAAGTAATCCTAAATAAATCTGGTGTATTGTTCCCATCTGATGCACAGATGCTTCTATGACCTAATCCTCACAGCTATTTCTGCAGAATTATTTTTTTATATTAATGGGTTCTATTTATCATATGGCACTGCAAACATATTTGTTTTATCAGCCTCTATACGAAGGTGAAATTTGTCTTCTAAGCTGAAAAATTCATCAGCTAGTTTCTGAGCACTATAGTGCTGTCTCAGTATTCTGTGCATGTAGAAAAAAAGTCTATTTAGACTTTTCATTTTATCTTATCCTGTGTAGCCAAAGAAAGTCATGTTCTCAGTAATTAGAATTGCATTCAGTGATACTTATATCTGAATATGTTTTAGACTGTAATTGCAAAACCCATCAAAAAGAAAAAAATACAAAATAATCCCTGTATAGCATCTCTTTCCTGTATTCAAATATGCTGAATTTAATTAAATTTGTTTTTCGCTAAATTAAACTCAATATAATTATTTAATATGTTTTTAAAATTGAAATGAATCTTAGAAAAAGAAACAGATATAGTCATGTACTGAGTTTAAAAATGAGTTATGATATTGTTTCCAAATAATAAAAGATATAGCTGAAAGATAGATTTTCACTTTGGTGCAAATGGAGGACAGTTAATATCTCTTTTATCTTTTCCTTAATCCATGGAGAACATAACATAATTTTCTTTCTTTCTAAACTGTCTAGACAAAGAAGAAAAAAAGTCCCTCTTCTTGTGCTTTTCTTTTCCAGATGTGTGTGATGATTAATCACTGTATGTGTCTAGACCCCATGGTAATCTCTGTCCCTGTTTCTGTCTCTACATTCATCTTTGACATCATGAGTTTAGTTTTAATACAGTCCGATTGATTTGTTTGCAGCTACAACACTGTTTTCATTCTTTTCCCCTACGAAACATCTTTATAGCACAAATACAAACTAGCCCATATTCTCAAGCTGTGTAAAATTGATTTGTGTGAACAGATTGCAAAACTTAAGTGTATGGTGATTCACGTCCTAGATTGCAATGCCTGTATTAAAGATGCTACAGTGGAGTTAAGAAGAACATGATTATTTAGAACTTTGCAAATATTTCCATCTCCCTTATTAATTTTTCCTTCTTCCTGTCATGAAAGAAATGGGAATCAAAATAGCTTTTTATTGTGTAAATAAAAATGTCTGTATTGATTCCCATGTCTCTGTCAAATCTCTTTCTTTGAGTGTCTATATCACCCTTCATCCACCAGGAAAGTGAGGAAAATTAGAATCATAGGTGGATGCTCCAATAGTTCACACATGGAAAAAAATAGTTTTGTGAGATTAAAACTGTCATATGAAAGTTCCACACTTTTCATTTTGAATTGGCATTGAGTGAACTTTTAATTTATTTGAGACACTTTGAAAGCATATGTAGGGCAGAGAAAATCCATTTCGGATAATTTTTTATTGTTCTTCATCACAACAAATTATTCCTAGCTTTAGTTCCCTGCTGGATAGCAAACTGGAAGATTCTTATTCTCAGTCAATTTAGTGCCCTAAAAACCTCACAGAAGTAGCTATGTTAAGGAGCTGACCACTCATAAATAAAAGGAAACTTAGAAAAATTGGAAAATCGTCTAACAATTCATTTTAATACACATTTGATATAACTGAAGAATCACAATTTTTTGCACCAAATTTTCCCGTATGCTTTAGGACTACTATGTGAAAGAGATTACAAGACAGATTCAGCCTAAATTTTGCCTAAGTTTTCAATGACGAATAAGTACACAAAAGACAGTGTCAAAAATCCTGAGATTCCGAGACCAACTCCTCTCTCCATTATCTTCTTATGATGTACAGACTATAAAACCTTTCCTAATAAGTATTTACATTTTCCTTACTATTAAGACTCTTATTTTATTATTCACAAGTTCGGTACTATGTCCTCTTGAAGAAAGAAAAAAATGTTGTTCTTTCAAAGGAGACAAGGTGAGTAAAAAAAACAAACTAGTCATGATCAGCCTGTGGTTAATTCTGGGACTAAGAACTAGAACATTTCTCTTAATTTCAGCTTCTATATTTTAGAATGCAATGAGTACTGCACATTTGATTTAATGTAATTTGACTATAATCTGTTGAGCACTTACTGCCCCGTTTTTAAACATTCTTGTGTTGTTTTCTGTGAGTGACATATTTTTTGGTTGTTTGTTAATGAAAATATTACTGTAATTTAGAAATGTTTTGTGTATCATAAATTATTTCACAGTAACAGATACTTCTGTAAACGAAAAAATTCAGATACAGTTTTTCATAGATAATAATATATGCTCAACAATATTGGAAAAAAGAATCCACAAAATTATTCTGCAGAAATTATGAGGAGAGTAGTCTCAACCTGGGTTTGATTTATAGAATATATTGAATAATATCAGAATTTACTACAGATATAAAATCTGTAATTAGAACTGAATATCTGAGCAACAGACCTGGAATAGTTTGATTGACAGTGCTATTCACAGTCATCATTTCGTGTTGAAAACTTCTTTTACTGTAATATTTTCTCAAAAACTTGGATGCTGTTATTAACAGTCTTCTTAGTAGAACATATATACACATTATATATATATAGATTCACACACACGCGCACACACACTCTCTCACAGATATATATAAAAGCAAGACTTACATAATTACATGAAAGTAGCAATTTTTTTTCTGTTTAAGTTATTTCCTGCATACCAATTTTAAGTCAAACAGATGAAAATAATTCTTGAGTCCTGGAGAATAGAAATAAAGGCAGGACCAATAAGATTCTGATGGGCTTTGTTGGCCAGATTTGAAACAAGCACCTTACTTCTGAATCTCACATTTATTCCAGTGCAGTCAAAAATGTGAACACTTTTATTGGCTAGCTAATTTTTACAAGTATTTTTTAACAACTAACCTAAGCATTAATTTCATGTTTAGAAATATCAAGGTGTGGTACAGACACCCGTAGGCCAAATATTCTTGGGGAAAAAAAACCAAGCTGTCTGAATTACTGAATGAGGTAATTGTGCTTAAAAATACGAGACTGGAAATGAACTTTGGTATTTAGAATCATCAAAGTCTTAGTTTCAGTGATAAAAGTTCTAAAGAAATTTAGGAAATGAACTTATTTTCCTAAGAGTAAAAGAAAATCTGAAGTGACTTGAGTTTTATAAATTATGAAAACCCTTCCTACAGCTAATCTCTAACAATATCTGAACATACAGATGGAACTCAAAAAGTTAATTTACGTATTTCAGAAGAGAAAAGTATGAACTAATTAAGAAGATTTTCTTGGTCCAGCTCAAAAGCAGAATTTGTAGCTGTATCATTTTCCTCTCCTGTGAAAGGCCAAGCCCCTCTTCAAAACACTCAAAGTCAAAAGCATGGCATGAAAGGATCCCTGATGGGGTTTGAGGGTGGAGAAAGAGATACAAAGAGACAAAAATAGGATGGGTTTTCCTGTGCTTGAAATTGTCCATTTTTTAATCTTTTATCAAAAGGAATAGCCATGCTTAATTTCTTTTCCCACTAATTATAGTCATCATTATGAGCAAGATTAATCACATAAATCCTACTAAAGAGATATTAAAGGGCAATTTATAATACTAAAGACTATAAGAACATTTGTCCTTCATGACATCTATAAACCAGCAAATGGAGGTACAAAGAGTGTCTGGAAGAGAGTACGGCTATCAAAATACCTATTTAACAAACAAAATAGTATAAAAATATCCAAACTCTCTCAGGTTGGCATTTTTATGATTGTGAGTGGGATTTGGAGCTCACATCCAAGTGTTCTGTCCCATTTTACCTTGTCATAGCAGTTGCCATTTCCTTCCAATGCTCCGCAAAATTTTGCCTCAAATGTATTCTGCAAATTCAATGTATTAAAACATGCTAAACATTATGAATTCTTGAAGGCTAGCAATTCATTTTAACCTAATCTGTATCAAAGTTTGACAGTCATTAAAAATGAGAATTTAAAGGCAAATTAGGAGAACAAATCCAGCTCTATAGAATGCATGTGTTCAGTTGCCTCTTTGTGACAGAGTCCAGCATAATTTACATGTGTCTCTTCTTCAGAACTCTCATATAGCTTGACTACTACTACCATCTAATAATAACTGCCATGCACTATTTCTACCATTAATACTTGCTAGGTGATCAGTGAGCATCATCCTCAGCATTTAACATTTCTCAGAACCCAGAGAGGATGATCAAAATTGTATTTCTATCCATGGCAATTCTTTATTGTAGATATGGATATGCAAACACAGACCTAATGAAATTATTCCAATATTTGAAAAAAAATCCATTAAATCACTATGTAGGAAAATGTATTTCTTTCCAATTCTGGCAATTCTCAAATGGCATTATTCAATTCCCACAATTAAAATCAGCAAGCATTCTCATTGTCACTCTTTTCACTAAAACTATATTTTTTATTAAACACAGTTGCTTGAAATAGTTCTTAATTTATTCTATAAGGGCAACGCAGTATAAAAACTGATTTTTTTACTCCGCTTTAGCTAAGGGTCCTCAAAGCATAGGAGCCTACCACATAATAGTCAAGATAAAAATCAGCATTTGGAATAAACAGAGGGACTATGTGGAAATGTACCCACTTGTAATTTCTGAAGTATTTTTCCATTATAATAAGGTTTCTAAATACTCTTCATTTCAGGTCATATTTTTATCAACTTTAAAAGGTGCTCAAGAGATTAGAACATACTTATGTGTAAAGAGCTCTGAAGTTATGTTTTTGCTGCTTGTACAGAATTAACGCAATTTTGTGTTAATTTTAAAGGAAAAAGTATAGTTGATAGGTCATTAGCTAAAAGAAAACCTGTCCAATTTAATGGAATCTTCATAAAAAGGAGTGCATTTATTTTCTCCTGTTCTCCCAAAACATGGCTGGCATTGCTTGATGTGTTTCAGATCTGATACTTTAGAGCTTTTTACATATTCCTATAAAAATGATGATTTGATTTAAATATCAGACTAAAGATATTTTCTTTTTTGATTAGAAAAAAATTAAAATAAAAACCTGCTTTGGATATCCAAAAGTATTAGAACCGTTTAAAATGTAGTTTTATTGGACCAATTTATTACTGAGGCTACTTCCTTGAAATTACTTTATTTTTACATCCTTTGTATTTTAGTGGAACTTATCTCTTTTGAATTGTCTCCAACCTTACCTCAAATAAACATTTTTTTTACTGTCCCTGTTAGAGAAATTGAACAACTCCACAAACAGTTTTGAATCATGCAGTATTGAGACATCTGGGTTTTCTCTTC
The DNA here is from genome assembly GCF_028769735.1 of Zonotrichia leucophrys gambelii. NCBI lineage: Eukaryota > Metazoa > Chordata > Aves > Passeriformes > Passerellidae > Zonotrichia > Zonotrichia leucophrys. The sequence goes on along the minus strand of NC_088173.1, from coordinate 15,922,500 downwards.
TTCCCTCTCCTGATCTTCACCTACCTGTTAAAATACAAGCCATAAAGATGCAGGACTACATGCAGTAAATACATGTTTCTTTATGCTCTGAAAATATTCTAATCAGCTGTATGCTGGCTTTTTCATTTTTGGGCTAGTGACCAGTAGTACTTCTTGCTTGAGAGGAAATAGGAAAAAGACAACTATTCACTGCATTTTTGCCTTTTCAGGATACTTATGGGAAGAAATATGAGTGATTATCAATTTAATAATTATGATGCATACCCACAAGATAAAGATAATTATTAAGCAAATCTAATCATATTTACACAAAACTGTCAATTTTTTTTCTAAATAAATGTTCCTTTTTGCCAAATAAGCATTTCTTTGTAACAATATCTGAAAAGTTTATTGCATAATATGATACATAGTCTAGTTGGCTACCAAAGTTTTGGGGCTTTGGTTTTTTTTGGGGGGGAAGGGGAGTAGTTTTTTATTAAAGGAATGAGAAGTATGAATTTAAAACTAATAACAGTCTTAGACACACACTCTTATGACATTTCTGTGATAATGACATTACTGCTGTTAAATATTTCTTAAACCATTAACACATGTAATTTGTGTGTGGTCATATGGTGCAGAGATACAAGAATGTTTTCTTCCCTTTTACCAGTTAGGAACCACTCCTTGTTCCTGTGTAAAATGACAACAGTACCTGATCTCCTCACTGAAGATTTATAAATCAAAATCTTTTAATACTGAACTGACAAATCAGTGCTTATTCAACATTGTTTAGATGATGTATATTCCATTTACATTTAGAAGAAATAATTTTTTTTTTAAAAAAACAAAATGAGAAAGTAGAATTATTATTTTTTGCTGGCTTTTTTCATTATTTGGACTTGAATGTAAAGCATACACTAGTTTAATTTGGTAGACATCCCTTGTAGTCCATTAAACCACTTTGATATTAAGAGGTGAGAATTTATTAATGATTTTTAGGTTCTGGCAAAAATAAGAGTTGTGGGAACTTCATGAGGAAATCATGCAAATGTCAGTCTTTTCTTTCTTAGGACAATATCCTCTGAATATCATGTCACAATAACTTTTCAGTTTACTCAATAAAAGCTGGAATAGAATCAGCAATTCAATCTCTAAAAATGCTCCCCTGAAGAAGCTATTGTACAGTGGGAACTTCAGAGAACGAAAGTCTCAAAAGGAACACAGAAAATGGAAATATTCTAATAGGTTCCTAGTCTTCCAAAAATTCACACTAATTACTTTTGATCTTTTATATCCAAAGAGCAACAGGTGGTTGTTTTCTAAAATCAAAGGTTCCAGGGACTTTGAACATTCACAGAAATTTTCAAGGAGGGGAAATTTATTAGCTAGTCAACATTTTCCTTGAGGTTTCACTTCAAACATTTCCTCATAGATGGAAACCAGGATACCAGACACTTCTAAGCATTTAAAGGCAGGCAGAGATAATCTGTTTAGTCTATCACTTGGAGATGGTTGCACTTTGTTGTACAAAAATAAGAAGTAACAACTTGAGGTGGTTTTAAATTTACAGACCAGTCATGGTTATGTGCCAAAGTAAAGGGATGCATTTTTACACTTAGAGGTATCTAAAAGCAAGGCTTGATATCCCAAAAATTAATAGCATTTAACCTACATTTTTAAAATATATTTTTAAAATTTTATTTTGTGGTGACGGTGGTGTCACATAAATTCATAATGCAGTATTAATAAAAAAAAAAGGGGGGTTGTAGTTCAGGTGCTATTCTTCTCATTAGAGCATGAATATCCATGGAAATACCACACATGTCATCATTTTTTTCTGTTCCTCTTCCTTCAGGCAAAACTTTGCATTATCATCCAGATGATTGTTTGGAAAGTTGTAATATAGATTTCATCTCAGTCTGATTGACTAAACCCCAGCTCATATGGCACTATTTCCTAGAGCCAGGATTTAATCAGAGTGACTTGAAAAACGTCTACTTCAGGTTTTTTTCCCATGAGAAATGTTTTGCACTGATAACTAGACCATTTCATATGTATTTACACAACCAAATGAATTGTATTGATTAGTAACACAGTATCTATTCAAGCACCTATTTGAGTGGGTGTTTAAATTCTCTAATTTTAAATCTTTTATGTTTGAATACTCAAGTCAATATTCAACCTTATTGGCAATGCATATCATTTTTGGCTACAGCTTAGAATACTGAACTATTTAAAGAGGTGCTACCTCTCGGGATTGAGATCAGTATCACCAACTTTCTAATAAATATTCAACCGTGGAGAGACAGAGCATTTTCTCAAAGCTGCTGGGTTCCTGTAGTGCTGAATGTTTCACATAAATATGGCTGAATGAACTAAAACTTTGTCATGCTGAATATTATCAAGAAATTCAGTTTCTGAACTCTCACTTTTTCTTGTTCTTTCCTAGCTTCTTTGGTTCATCTATTCCATCAATTAGCAAAAACGTTTGAATATGTCAGTTTCAATAATTTCAATGCATAAGACAAATGTAAATTAAGTTAAATATGGCACTGAGACTCTAAACCCAGGACTTCATGATCCATGTCCATTTGATTGGTGACTCTAAGCCATACACAGACAGGTTCAAAAACTGAAACCAAACTGGTATAAATCAAACGCAATCTTTGCTGCTGGCATGAAACTAAGCACTTTTGGGGGCAATTTACAATGCCAACAAATGAAATGGAACTTACATAGTCTCAAAAATTTGTTTTCATCCAATAAATTGCTGATAATAAATCAAATTCTAAATTAAATAAATAAAGCAAATTCTGTAACTGTATGAAAGATGGTTAGACAACTTTAATGCAACTGTACAAGTAACTTTAATTACCTGTTACTTACATTGTGTTTATTTCTGCAAAACACCACAACAAAACTTTATTAATCAGTTCACTTTTCTGTTAGTAAAAGCTAAGTACTTTGATGCTGTAAAATGAACCTCCATCCTTCAGAATAGATCCTATCCTAGGCGCCTTTGACTTTTAAATGTGCATAGAGAAAAACAGTGAAAAAAGCATGCTGCTCATGTAAAACCTGTCCCTGTAGTATTTAAGTGATAAATAACATTGAGAAAAAGATGAACCTGTGTCTTATATCCCTTGTTTCACCTACCTAACTGAAAACTCATTGGAAAGCAGCTCCAATTCCTGAGCTCAAGTCTCTCTCTGTGTGGCACCTTTGTTGTTGCTTCCACAAATGGAGCAGTGTTCATTCTCTTCTTCCAAAATATAACAGGTCACAGTAGCACCTTGCTCCAAAGTGACCATTTCAGAAGAAGGCATTTACCTCATTGGGCACATGGGACACAAACTTCAAACCTTTACCTCCCACAGGACTACAATACAGAAGCCACTATGGGGTGCTCTGGATGCAGAAATAAAAGACACTCACAAGCACTTTTGTAGAAATTTTATCACCAAGAAGCAAACAAAGAATTGTGGCTTCATTGATGATAAAGGAAGAAAAGGTAGAAATGCCAGTTACTGGTCAGGGCACTTGGGTAGGACAGAAGAAATTTAGCTTCCGAAATTAATTTTGTCTTTTTGCACAAAGCCATGACTACAGCACAAATGTCTAGTGGTGGCCCGCTTTGGGAAGGAGCCCGGTCCCTTCAGTGAACTTTGGCGCACCTCACCCAGTATGAAGCTGCTGTCCCTCGGCTGGGGCAGCTGAAGGCAGGGACACATCACTCCCAGTTCAGAGCAGCGTTGGTCTGAGCTACCCCCTCCTCCTTCCATGCCTGTCAGAATGGATTCCACTCTATTTGGCATGTGCATCAACAGAGCTCTGGGATGTCCTCAGAGTGTAAAGAGTCCTTTTGCCTGCAAAGACATTTAAACTGCATTTTAATGTAGCAGGATAATGTACACCACATGGAGCTTTACAAAAGCTACTTCACTACTCATTCAATGTATGGATGTTTTTACACACTAAAATATGCTGAGGAGAAATACTCCACCTTCTTCCATGATCCTGGAGTGTGGAGACACAAAATCATATTTTCTTTATCTTGCAGGTATTTCTGTCAATTTAAATACAAGTATGTGGCACCTAGCCTATAATAGCTTGTTTTACTTCAGAGGAGACACATTTCAATCCTGTACTCTCTACTGAGGAGGCTTTCCATTAAATTAAGGCAAAAAGCAAACAGAAAATGAAAACAAGTAGATCTCACCATGGCATAGGAAATAACTACTTCCTACTGTTGGGCTACAACCCCAAAGCTGGTGTTTAGCGTCTTTGTTGCCTTTGTTGCCTTTGTTGATTATGTCACCGCTTCTGGATTTCATTATCATTTGGGTAATCTCTTGCATTTCTAGTTTGTTTCCATTTCTTCCATCATAATAAATTATTGAAAATCCCCTCTGTGTCTTCATTAAATGACTTCTATTCAAACTGGCCTCTGTAGGTTAATGAGGGCTCTAAATACGCTTCAAATGGACTTAGAGTTCATAGGTTGTTGATTTATTATTTTCTTGTGACAGAACACCCCACTAAAAGCTATTTTCCTTCATCTATGTGATGTGCTATGCTCACAATCATTATGCAAAACACAGAAAAATGTAGTCTCTAAAATTAAAGATATTTCTTCATTTCTAACAATGCATGAATGTGCATGTGTATTAAGAACACAATGGGATTCATTTTGAAAGTCTTAGAATCATGAGGTATAGTGGTGAAACAGCTTGCAATCTCATAAACTATTATTTCCATTGGAGATAATGGCCTATGACCATGGAAACTTGGGACAAAGCTGAATATGGAAATGAAATTCAAATGGTGCCAGGATGGTAAATGTTGTGCCTAGATGTCTTCACATCTTCAGTATAGTACACAAAAAGTTAATCAAGTAATCCAAGAGTGAATAAAGTAGAGCACTACCAAAATTTCTATCTGTATCAATTGTTTAAGGCAGAATCAATCAACTACATATTCACATATTTTAATATTTATATTTGACTCCTTCTGAAAATAGGGTGTGTGAATCATTTTCCTCCAAAAGTATGACACAATTCAAAAGCTGAGATTGAAAGAAAAGTTTTCTAAAATCTTAAGTAGTTTAATTAAATTATGTCCTTGTTCTAATAGAATTTATCCGCATTGCTTTAATAGAATTTATCAACCCCACTCTTTACATTTTAGAGGACATTTGGATTTCCAATTATTAATCTTCCTTATCTTGATGAACAAAGCTTATATAATGTGTGGCTATATAAGTATTGCCTCTAGAGCCCCTCATCTTCCTTCCTTTCTAAATTCTTCTAGAAACTTTCCTATGAAAAAAGTCTCTATTTATTTCAGGAACTTCAAGACATTTTGGACAGTCCTTACTAAGGCTTTTTATGTTCTATATGAGTCAGATTTGGGGTTTGTTGATTGTCTAACCTTTAGTTCTAGTTCTGTAGATGATCTGTATCTGTTTGCATTATCTTACACCCTATCAGTAGCAAAGGGTCTAGCACTCTGACAAAATACTTCAAAATGAGGTCATTGAGAGGTCATTGATGAAAAATGGAAATATTTTTAAAATTCTGATACATATTTTCAGGGGAATTGGTGTAGTCTTGCATGCTTTAAATACATCTAAAAGACTTTGATATCAAAACTGCTGCTATGTGTTCACACAGTTGGCAATGATTAAGTTTTTGGTTGGAGGAAAGTGATTAGTGTTTCAGCAGCTACCATTGTCCCAGTCTCGGTGATTACTGTACTTAAAGCCAAAGGATTAACTCTTTCTTCATGTGTATAACGATTAGCTTATATAAAATTTTTTGCCAAAATACGTTCAAACAAATTTTGGGCTAGTGGTAAAACAGAGGGCATATACAGATACAATTATTTTGTGTGTTTATGTCTTATGTTTAACATATAAGGACATAAAAGTTGAAATCCCTTAAGAGCTTGAGCTGAAGGCTGTCTTAATGTCTGAATTTCAAATAAGCTTCTCTAAGTATGCTTTTTCTCCAATTCTTGGTGGAAAAAAAAGCAGAACTTTAGCAGAACAGCATAATCTAGTATAGGATATATAAATGTCTTCAGATTAATTTAGTAATATAGGGTTGAGATTTGCAAACTGTGAGCTGTACTGGGCCAAAAAAAACTCTATGAAAAGGGTTTCCTTCTCTTCCTCTTTTTTTCTCTTTTCTTCTGAATTAACCTCTGCTCCTGGAACACCCACCCAATTCCTCTGTACCACAGGACCCTGTTTATCCTGGATCTCTCTTCTTTCCACTACATTTCTTTTCACTGATCCCTCTTGCCTCAGTTTACGTGGCATGGGCTTGAGTATTCTGTGTGTTTCAACAAGGGACATTTTCTTTGCCAGAGTTCATTAGTGTTCACTCTAAGTGTTGTTCCAGAAAACGAAAACAATATTTTCCTTGATGAATGAATAAATAAATTAAAAAAAATAATGGAAATACGTCAAGGAAAATAAGAAGTTGATGTGTAGCTCCTGAAAAATACCCCAACATATTGATGCTACATAAACTCAATTATAGATGGAAAAAATTAAAAATATATTTATATTTAGATGTTACATATTATTTATATAATATGTGAATATGTGACATATTGTGCAGCATATAATAATTTTTTATGTTTAATAAATAGTGCTATCTGGAATTGAAGCTAAGTTAAAAGGAGGCAATACCTGTAATTATTGTAATGCCATAAACTTTTTCTTATTCAGGCTTACAAAAAGAAAAAAAATATTTTCATATTCTCCATTACATTTAGACAGTTTGCAGAGCAAGATGTTGTTGCTTTTTCTTGAACGGTATTAAATTGAAGTTTCTCAAAAAATAAATTGCAGATGAAATGTATCAACCTTCTTAACCCTGGTCTCATTAGTAGATAAAAATATGAAGACCCTGGAAAACACTCTTATAATATAGAAGAAACCCACATCTTAGACCATAGCCAAAGATATACAAACCAGAACTTGAATTAAAGAGTAATCTTCAAGCAGATTAAAGATTCCCATGGTTGGTGAAGATTCTTTAGGCAGGACTCTTCATAATACAAAATATGAAATATTTTTAGATTCCAAAAACATTTTTTGGTCAGGATTTCCATTATTTCAGCTCTAATTTCTCTCTTTGATTTATCCAAAATTGTTTGGAAAATCCTAGGAAGACTCATTAATTCCTTAATTTCAGACATAACTTGTTAACACTTTTTCCAGTGTCAAAAAGAGCTGTCTGAAAACAGTCAATGCTGTGTTATTAGCCTCAAGCAGAATTCTATCCAATTGTTGCTAATCTCCTAATTTGTATTTTGCTGAGAAGAAGATGATAAATGTTTTGATTAATTGGGTTCATGCTTAGATAGGACACTACTTTCTGCTCTTTGCTGTTTACAGATAATGGTATAGCTCCTGTAAATACAGATTTGTTGTAATCCCCTGACAAAATTCCCTTTTTCCCCACAGCTCAACTACCTGGCTACCTCTAGGACAATATGCTTCTGATAGTATTTCCTGCATGTTGCCATTTTGGAGCAATATTCCTGTTATCTAAAGAATTGTTTGTTCACCCTGTGTTTAAAATTTCTGTATTTTTTCTCTATGTCAGAATTCTTGGATTCTTAGTTAAACTAAGAATATGTTTAAGGGGAAAAGAAGTTCATCTTATATCTAAAAATAAAGCCAATATTTTATTGTTAGCATAATTAAAACCTTAATAGAGTAGTTAAGGAATTGTCACTAGTCTAAATCTAATTATTACAGCAAAACAAAGAACAATGCATTAAGAGTATTTAAGTACATAAAATGTTAAAATAATGTCAATAATACAATTAAAATTGTAATGCATCTGCTGTCCTTAACCAGGAGAAATATTATGTTCTTGTTAATGATTTTCCTCTTTTTCTTTTCCCATTTCAGCTTTGATTAATTTATATATATTTGCAAGCATGCAAACTTACTCTTTCTTCACTGGTCCACAGGTCTGGACTACATTGAAATTTACTATATACAGTACCTTTCCATGTATGTTAGACATATATTTTTCTTCTCTTTCTCCCTCCTAGAACCAGCTATGTCCAGATTTATTCTTCTCATGTGTGTTTGTTTTTTTTTCACTTACTGCTAGGAAATACAGATGTCTCCAGTGTCAAGCCTGTGTCCCATCTCTTATCACTTCATGCCTTTACTCAAACACACCCTACCCTCAGTCTTCTCAAGGCTCCCAGCATCATGCATCTCTAAACTAAATCATTGTGCGTGGTAGTTACCATTTACATACAGCAACCTTTGGTTATTGCTATTTGTAAAAAACTAATATTTGTAAAAAAAAAAAAATACACAACTAAGTACAAATAAATTTAAATTGACGCCTGGTCAGTTGGAGGAATTGTTGTTGCAACTAAGCTAAGTAAAATGAAGCGGGCAAGTCAAAAGAAGCTCAGACAGAGCAAGACTGATGAAAAAGAGAAGTCCTTTCCTTCTCAGAATTTCCTTGTTCATTTTCCTCTACCTTGGTTTCCTGTACAATGGATTAATAGTAAGTTTGGAATGTCTGCAAAAGACCTAGGTTCTTCACCTTGATTTCTGTGAAATCCAACAGAACATTTTTATTTGTCCTTTCTCCCTCTTGTCAGGTACATAAATAAAATACCACCCAAAAACAACATGAGAGTCAATGCTGCAGAGCTACTATACCCTTTCATCCCAAAGAGATACATTAAGCATGCATGATAACCTGTATTTAATCTGGCAATAATGTTCAGGTTCTGCTCAGACTAGCAATTAACAGCAGTCTAAACCCTTACAAAACTCTTCTATAGTTTCTTTACCGGTTATCACAATAAGTACCACAATATTATATATTATAGGGTCGGTGGTAAAAAAAAATCTGAAGCAAGGCTAGATTTGTTTACTTGTTTATGCTACATGATGTCACAGCAACTGACCACACCAGACATTTTGAAATATTCAATAACAAAATTTGTCTAATACTTTACCTTTGTTCATGCTTTGAAATGTAAATCAACATCTGAAGATTGATGTGACATTATCATACCTCAGTACTTTGGTTCCCTATTATGAATCAAGATCAAAACATTAAAAGGATGTCTGAATTACAGGAATGATTTTATCAGTCTTTGGAATAATGTAAAATTGGCCACCAAACCCAGCTAATGATATGGTATCTTGAAAAAAATAAACACAGAAAAAATAACATATATGACAATTAACAGTACACTTATTGCATTGAACTTGTAGTTGGAAAATAAAACCAGGAATCTTAATAAATTTCATATATTAAAATGTAAAAAGTAGTTTAGCTTCTCTTTTGTGTAAATGCAACCTTAATGAATAGGAATACTTAAATTTTACTGAGCTAGGAATCATGTGATTTAAACAGATCTACTGGCATGAAGTGTTTCACAATACATATTTTAAACCCCAAATTTATGGCAAGTTCTAGCCCAAAGATTTATTGGTGGTGTGTTTAAAAAAACTGACTGTAATTTTTTGGCTTTGCCTCCTTGTTTATAGATCAGGTAAATTGCACAAAGACATTTCTGTATTTGCAATAAATAAGATGAGAATTTTAATAGCTCTTCAGCATGTGGATGTAAAGGAATGTGATCCATGAACTTTTTGCACTAGTATTTGAATTTTTATTAACTAGTTCAATTACAGATTCAGACATGAGCAAAGCCATTTTATACATCGGGGTAGCCACATTCTTCTGTTTAAATTTTCCAACTTGCACCATGACTGGATAATTTTGCATTTTTTTCTATACTTTAGTGATTAAGTCAGTCAAAAATTAAGGAGAAATATTTGAAACATTTAATACACATATTGCTACAATTAATTACTGTAGGTAAGTTTAGTCTTATAACATCTTTTTCAGTCAAATAATTTGTAATATTTTGGAGAGGCTTACTACATAATACTTGGACCTGTAAGAGAGGCTACTTTGACAGATACTTTATCACTAATCAGTAAGATGCGTTTTAGTGTTTTCCAACTAATTTACAGCACAAAATAGATCTTATCCTATGATAGTAGATATTTCTAGTTCATACATATTTTGATTTTAAAGCTATACAACCAAAAATGAAAGAAGTTTTAGGAAAACTACTTTGAAGAAGGATTTATCCTGTTTATTTGTGGTTCATGACAAAATCACTTGAAATGCTTCTAATGCTATTTTTCATTTCCCTTAAGGAAACAAGACCATAATATACCTCAGCAGTGCAAGGTGGAAATGAAATATTAGTGATAGGAAATTGAGCAGAGCGTTGCAAACTGCTCCTGTGGCTGATCAAAGAGCTTCTATTTTTTTGAATTATTATAGTGAAATAGAAGATACAGATTGGATTTTAGATGCACAGATTTTTCTTTTTAATTCATGTTCTGCAAAGAAAAGAAGGTAGTGACAGTGCCTGGTATAATTGACATATGTCTATGGAATGCAGTGGAGTAGGAACAAGCTGTTCAACTCTTACACAGTGTCTTTTTTTTTAAACAGAGAAGGTACTAGGAAACCTCACAGCTTATCTAGCCTCCTGTTTTCAGCCCTCATCCCTAATTTGGTGAAAACCATGGAATACAGACCTGGACACTTGGTGAGCAGCAACAAGGAATGGTATAGCATGAATGGGATGAGATGGACAAAGGTGGCTGTAAACTCATGGCAGTCACCTGCTAAATACTTTCCTAGCTCACCTCTGCAACCTGCTAATTCTTGTTGAAAAATACACACTAAAAAGCTCTTATCCTGCTGGAGTGCATATTTAGTGCAGTTATGGCAGAAAAACTGTTATGCTTAAAAAATTGAAAACCCACCACCATTCAACATTTGCAATCTACTCTCAACTTCGTGAATATTTAAAGGCAACATTTGAAAACGGCTTAGTCTCTGATTGGGCCCTCCAACCTTTAAAATAGATTTCTTCCCTGAACACTTTTTGTATCACTAGTAAGTATATTTTTTCCTGTATATTTTTTATTCTGTTTACATTACTTTTCACTGCAGTTTAATATTGGAACCATCATATTTTATAGCCCCATAAAATTATAAAGGCTATACCAATTTCTAGCATAATATTTTCTATGGAAATTATGAATATTTTCCATTAAGTAAGCCTTCCAAAAGGAGCTTATAGTGCTCTCTCCACAGACAGTAATAATAGCAATAATATTTATTTAGCACCTATCATCTTAGATTGGCAAATATTTTGCATGAAGTCCCAGCTCTGTGTTTGCTTTAGAGTATGCCACTGCATTTTCTCTCAGCAGGAAAAAAAAGGCAAATCAGAGTATTGCTTTTATAGATTCTCTACCCATTGTGAGAATGTAAATTATAGCCGTTTGCTGAAAATTGTTCATCAGCCATATCAGGCTTAATATTTAAAAAAACACAAAAAAAGTTGCAGATGGCACTAAATACTGACACATACTGACACACACCCTTTACCTTCAGCTCTTTTGGGACCCACAGGTATTTTTCTTTCCAATTATTTGAGTCTTCATTTTGCTTTAAGGGAAATTAATATTTTTCTACTTTTCTGAGGGGAAAATTAAATTGAAAGAATTAAGATGATTATGCAGTAAATATCAACAGTGAGGATGGGTTTGATGTAAAATACACTGTTCCAAATTAGCAGTTTTTACTTTTTATAATTTGATCGGTATTTTTAGAGTATAAATCCTTTAACTTTGGTGCATATTTCAAAGGCATTCATCCACAAAATTTGGTATCAATACATATGTTTTTTGCATACAGCAGAATTATCAGAAATGAAAAATTACAAACAAAAATAGCTTATCTCCTCTTAGAACGACTTTCCTAGTTTTCTTCACAGACAGCTATTTGTTAAGTTTTTTTCTCTTCCAATTAAGTGAAAAAGTATTCACTTGCAGAGAAAACCCAATATGACCAGTTTTTTTAAATGTTATTTTGGAATGGTGGAGTCAAAAGAGGTTATATTTTAGCAGCTTTAATATAGGAAGCTTTGATGTTCAATTTTCTAAAGACATAGATTTGAAAAGAAACCTCATGCTGTATTTGTAATTTCACTCAAAAACAAGTGAATTTGCAAATTCGCAAGAAAGCTCAAGTTTGTCCTTCAAGCCAAAAGCTGTAGATATCTTAAACATACCAAGAACATAGCTGCTGACTTGAAATTGCAAGAATTTAATCTTTTTGTAGTGTGCAAATAGGAATGCAATGCTTCAGTATCCAGAAGAACCACTTCAAGCTGTTGTGGTAGTAACAATAACCATGGAAAGGTCACTCTTCTAGAATTTAACTTTAAAAATTAGAAATTACACTCTCTTCTGTGAAAGAAAGAACTGTGTTCTAAGATTGTTATTTTGAATATTTAACACAGGTAAATGACAAGTAAAATGAAACACCAATATTGATTGATTGATGCTGTTTCAAGTATGCATGTTTGCCCTCTCACTTAGTGTTTTGTTACAGAATTGTAAAGAAATTCTTTCAAAAGCATTTTTATTGTGGAGTTATTGCATGAATAATCAGTTTATTTCACTTAATGTCAGGATAATTTTGTTTTTTTAACAAAAAAGGTAAAAATATTACATGGACTCAATAATTAGTGTCATCTCTTCGCCATAGCTTTCAAGATAATTTTCCTATTTACCTGACACATTACAGCCTCACATTTTAGTCTCTGGTTACTTGTCTGTTTTCCCACCGTGGCATCAGAGCCCAGTAACAATGGCAGTGCCATGGTCTGTAATGGCCTGGTACCAAGTCAGCACCACAGAACTCAAACCTGTCTGGACCTCCCCGAAAACAGTCCTAGCCTGCAATACCAATTATCCAATGACCTAATGTCTACTCTGATTTAGATTTTTCTTTATTTGTTATAATATGCATCTATGGTTATGTATACCAATACAGTAATAAGAAGTTACTGGCTAGAATGAAACACCTGTGGCCCTGATGAAAAATGCATGTGGAAAATTGTATCCATGGCAAGAAAAAAGAAGCCTCTACTATCATGTGCAGTATGATAGTGGAGGTTTCAAGTTTATAAACATCTCAGCCATGGTCATAAAATCACTTCAGCCTTCAGAGCTTTGCAAAATCAGTGTTCAGGCTAATTAAGAGAACAAAAAACAAGCATTCAACTCATGTAACATGCCCCTTCTAGAGTAAACAAAGACAAAATGGTGATTTGCAGGAAAAGAAGGAAAAGAGCAAAGCATATTATAAAGCAAAATAGAAAAAAAGTATACAAATTATGTAAAAATCCAAGGTTTGGGGCAAAAATACTGTAAATACTAACGATTTATTAGAAAATGTACTCATCTCAGTGAAGGACTTCTGATGCTGAAGACTTGCTCTAAGCATCTCTCATAGTGAAAGTGCCGAGTTTAGGACCCTGCAGAGCAGTAAAAGGTTGAACATTCCACCAAGAAAGAAGAAGGGAACAGAATTCTTCCATTAAACTGGTATGACTTTAACTGAAGTAAGAGTAAATAACTGGCTTTAGGTATAAGGTGTGCTTCTCTTGTCTCTAATAAGGTTCTGATTGTAGGAAACAAATGAGAATCTCCAGTTTATGTGCAATTAATGAGTAATACCATTTAGTGCAGTATTTTTAACCTTTTTTTTCCCCTACTGTCATTTTTCCTATTCTCCTGTGGCTTTTTTTTTTTTTTGCCTTTGTCCTTCTACCACTTTATCACATTCATCTACTTTTCAAATTTAAGCTTGGACCACAAAACTCCTTATGTACACTCCCTCAAGAGTTTATTATCAGCTCATTAACCTTTCTTCCATAAAATATTTTCTTACAAGCCTTAGAAGGTACGAAAGAATTGCGTGAGTCAGGAGGAAGTGGGATTCTCTGATCTTCTGATTTTGTTTTTTAATCGCAAATAAATCAGATTAAAAAATGCTTTTTATGCCTTTCTGCCATCTGGGTTGCCCCCCAGCTGTACTAATCATAAGAAAGGATGTTGTTTGTCAATGGCTCCTTCCAAAGTCTGCCATGAATGTGCAATGAAGATGGGGCATCCTTCTACACGCCTTTGTGCCTGTGGACTGAGTTCCCCAGACCTTTCTTACCTGCAACCTGTGTTCTCTATCACAGTGACATCCAAACTACTACACTTTTGAGGTTTCTATAATTACAAGGATGTTTTTCAGGAAAAGTATTTCAAATACACTTAGAAATAAAATGGGAAATCGATTTACCTTTGCAAATCTACCTATTACATTATAAGCTTTCCAATAAAGGAGTAAATCTGCATTATTGTGCACCACTATGAAGACATAATCCTGATAAAAGCCGGTATTCTCTGCTGTCATAATAATTCAAGGTTATAAGAACTAAATAGTTTTTCCTCTTTTATAGGAGCTTCTTTTTAATATTATGAATAATTTAAAAATAATGTTAAAGAATGTTGTCCCCTCCCTGGCCCCTCCCAAAAAATAGGGGGGATTAATGCTCCTCTTAGATCAGAGACAGAAAATAAATAAGAGCAAAGTTATGGCATCATTATGCATTGGATTTTTGATGGCTAAATACTGGTTGATCTGCTTGTCCATTTTCAATGTCTTTGCTCTCTATTATCTTTATTTGCTTTTGTCTTCTGAATAGCTGTCTATTACTCATAAAAATTTGGATTTAACAAAGTTTAATGAACCTATTATTTAAACAGAAGTACATTTTTCTGAAAGGCTGTAGGCTACTGGCTAGATGAGCCCATAGAGTAGCAGCCACATTTTTTGTGGAATGTCTACGCATTTCATTACGCAGCTATTACCTTTGATTTACCTTTGTTCAGGCATGAAGTAGCTCCCCTTACATTTCCTTATATCTCTGCAAGGTATTAGATTTCTGAAAATCTGGGCTCTATGTAGTAGTTGTATTGATTTAAGAAATGGCAAGTGTTAAATCAAACCCAGAGGCTACAGCTAGTTGCTGTGTCTTCATAGAGAACTGGGGGAGAGCAGTTAAGTAGAAAATACTCTGAGTAGTTCCTTGCCCATATGCTGGGCCTCTCTAGGAGAATACTATGCCTTTTAGGAAAAGATTGACAAAGAGAGAGAGAGATGTGTGGGTGAACCTCTGAGGAGGCTGCAGAGATCCTGTGTCCCCAGGCAGGGGCTCCTGTGAACACCCCGATGGAGAGGAGAGGGAGAAAAGAACCATTGCTTTCTGGGGCAATCAGGGCAAAACTTCACCTCTGACCCTGGGCAGGCCTGTGCCCTCTGCACTGCCCTGGCTGCCTCATGTTGGTCTCATCACCAATGGACAAAGTCAAACAAAACTTGCATTTCCACAGTCGTGCTCAGCTGCACAAGAGACACCTTTCAACACTCATTGCATGTGTGCCTACGAGTACTGGTGTAGCTTTTGACACTGCTCCAAAAAACTCTTTCTGTCACAACATATTTGAGCTTTAAACTATCTAAGACATTCTTCACAACATTTAGACCTGCCCTTACAACCTGCCCATACAGCCCTTACAATTATCCCTTTCTTTCTGAATAAATGAAACTGTATCTTAACTAATCTGCTTCAGGTGAATGTGTTAGTCTCATGAGAAATAGAAGAGGAAGAGCTGAAAAGCATATTATGGAAAAAATAAATCATATCATGCCAGAGTGTCATTGTCCTGCTCCTCAGCCATTTTTCACTATCTTCTAGTGTCATTGTAACCTTCTGTGCAAGGTTAAATGTCACAGTCTGGTTTTATCAAAATAGTAACCTTTCTCACATGTGAAAATTACTATACCATGGGCTATACCATGTTTCCTGGATAGATTTGTTACAAAGACATGCTAGCACACTAAAAAGAAAAGCTGAAATGATTTCTACATTTGAATTAAGATGTGTCATTCGTATGAAATTGCATAAATATCATCATACACTCAGGCCAGAAATTATTTCTGTAAATAATTCATTTGGTTTTGTGTATGATCCTTGTACACAAATTTATGTTTTAAGTGACATCAAATTTAGTTTAGGAAGTCAAAAATAATAAGATGATTTTACTTTGATCAATCCCAAAATAATACATATAAACAACAAAATACTTGCAGAGCTGATTAGTATGGAGAATAGAGCAGATGAAGATCTCCACAAAATGAGAATTGAAGGAGCTATCCAAAACACACAAGCCAATCAAAGTGTTCAAAACAGCTCACAATATTTCCTAGCAAACAAAATAATAACACCAGAAAGAGCCAGTGGAAGTCTCAGGCACCTGTGAAAGGTGCTCCTAAGCAAAGTCTTGTAAGGGATGTCATACCAGAGAACAAAATGTAGGTAACAATTTGACATCAGTTTGTTACATATTTGCCTCCACAAAGAGCTTTATTCTATCCTCTGTCTCTTTCTGTCTTGCAGGGAGCTGGGATTTTTTTGGTCACCCTTATTTGCCTCTGACACTTCATAAACTTCTGTAGCTAAGTATAGAAATACGAAGAAAAATCTTTATTTTTCAAATTTAATTTCCCTGGATAAGGCTCTAATTTGTTTCCTTGTATATTTTATTTTAATGAAATCCTTCAATTTTTAATGTTTCATTTTCAAATTCCCTTTCAATCTGGCCACACTTAGACCCCCAGATTAGAATTTGATAACAATGTATATTTCCATTATAGAACCTTCAAGGATGGTGTCAAACACAGTCAAAAAGATCTCTTTTTTCTTCACTGAATTTTTCATTAATAAGAAGCCTTTCAAGAAAGGAAGAAGTAAATGAAGTATTTATTTCTCTATTTTAAATGTTCTATGTCAGTGTGGGGCAGGGCTGTTCTTGGGAAATTCCACATTCTCAGAAGGGAAGAGAGAGTTTTGTGCTTCTTCTCTGATTCTCCCCACTGCAGTGAAAAACTGAATACAGCATTTCTCCTTGACTACTCCTCTAGCCACTGTGGCCTTTCTCAGCCTATATTTCTGGCTTGTGAGTGCTCTAATCATCCGCTCTGTTATTTCTGGCCTTTATATATCTGCCCAGCTATTGATTTTAGCTAATACTTGCATGGATTGTTAAAACATGGAGTTGATTTATTTAGCTCTATATGAAATGTTCCAGACAATGCAATGTGTATCACTTTAGCTCCTGATTATACTGGAATTCAGTTGTTGTCAGCAACTGAGAGAATAACCAAAATGGATGTTTCACTAGGAAATTTCAAACAGCAAACTTAATGCAATTTTAATATATTTTTTTTCTGAATGTCCATTTTCATAGAATAATTCTTTGAAATAGAAGAAAGTAGATATTCCACTAAGGAATTCTTTCCTGATGTCTAGTTTTCTAGCCCTTTCTTTTATGATTTTACCCAATTAAATTTATTGCTACCATTTTGTTCCTTCCTAAATCATCTTTTTTTGCCTTTGGATTGTGCAACATTTATACAGACACAATGTCCTCATAGCCCTTTTCTGTTGTCATTTGGCCAAGATATACAGAGTGGAATTTAGCTTTTATGCTTCCTCTTCCTAAAATATTCTCCCTCATCTTTTGTTCATTTTTTGCCGTTCCACTTTGAAATTAATTTCATTTCTTCAATTACTTTCCTAGTAAACTGATGCCCAGGACTGAGTGCAATATTCCAGGCTTAGTTGCAGGACTGTTATGCTGTGAATGATGATTATTTCCTCCGACTTTGACACCTCTTTGCATGAAGCCCAAGAGCTCATTGGCCTCCCTTAATGCCATATCACGGTATCTATTCATGCCTAATTTTCTGCCCATTACCACCTCCATGGTTCTTTAAGCATTGCTGGCTTCCAGGTTTCTCTCTCCTGCTCTATAGCTATGTATTGCCATATTTTTCTTCATATGTTATTAAATAGCCTTTTTCCAAGTTGAATCTCATTTTGCTCATATGTCCATGTTTCTAATATTGCTTCTTATTAATTTGTGCCATCAGTAGTGTTTACAGCACCTCCCAATTTAGTATGATATGTGAATTTCATTAACTTGTTGTTTACTCACACTTTCAGATCATTAATGAGGTTGTCAAAAATACCTCTGGAACTAACACCAGTCCCTTCAGCGCTCCCAGACAGCTCCCCCACAACTTGATACATGGTTACGTGTCATTAGGCCTTGTTAGCATCCTTCAGTCACTTTTCAGTCTATATGAGAGTGTCCCTATCCAAACAATTTTTAATTAATTTTGAAAGAGATTTTGAGAGATAATATAAATTGATTTTCTTTATGGCTCAAAGAGGATTCATGCAAAAATAGGTTTTTGTCTATTTTCCTTTTTTGTGAGCTAAGATTAAAATTTTATCATGAACAAACCTATTTCATTTTTTCCCCTGAAAAGTTCGTTCTGCTAATTCCTGATGATTCTATTAACTTCTAGCTATTCAATTACCATTTTGCACCTGACATTTATTTCTTTGATTCATCCAAGTTGAAATTTAGGCTTATGATCTGATAGGTTCAGGATTATTCACAGTTCCACGGCCTGCTTGATTTTTTGCAAGTATTTCAGGAATGTTCTAGTTCTCTTTGAATTTGACAGCAAAATAATTGCATATCATTCTATTCCTTTATTGTCATTCCTTAAAATGCATATCTGCTACAATCAAAATGTCTGTAACAGTATTTCCAAGGCTTCCCTTACTGCCCCCTTTGTCAGTGACTTCATGTATGAGTTGTTTTGAAATTGCCTAGCCTATTTTCTCTCTTAATTGGTAAAAAAAAATCCCATCTATAATTGCAACACAGAAGTCCCCCATCTACTCTGGACCCTTTTTAGCAGTGGTGGTGGGGGGTGCATTCTCCCTATCATATTTGATTGCTCTCTCTGTAGCTGCTGTTTTTAACCAGATTTCTTAGCACTTACAGTTCCCCAGGAGTATAGATCCATAGATTATAAAGCTACAAGGGACCATTATGAGCATCTGCTCTGACCTTCTGAGCAGTACATAACAGCAGTGGTTAGGAGAACCTTCAAACCACCTACTGTGAAAGCAAAGAGACACATAAAATGTTTAGAGTTAAAATGTCCTCATTTGTCTCTATTCAGATTCTCCTGGTATGCTCATCACAGTAATATCTCTGGCAGGATCCAAGGGAATGTCTGCAGGAGCACATCTAATGTGATATATGCCTCTCTGAGGATCAGCTTGGTGGGGGACATGGTTTATTAGAGCACTGCACCTATGCCCTTAGGCGTTAAAAAAAGGCTACACAAAAACCTACAAAAAACATGGACATCACAGGAGCATTTATAAAGATTAGGAAAACACTTCACCCTGGGGATTAAAAGGCTAAAGAGTTCTTTCTCCTCCCCCTGGCACAGCAATCATGTGGTAGGTTGTGCTCAGTTTCAAAGTTCAGTACACACTGAGCCCCATCAGGTATGTGCAGAATTCCCTAGTTCTTTTAGGATAAGCAATTATCAGGTAATGGCAGTTAGATATGGGAATGATGAAAGATTCAATTAAATTACTGATGCACTGCAGGATCTCACACCAGATCCTAAATTATATTTCCATTGGCAGTTTGGGTACTGGCTGTGGTGGCATGCCATAAACCCAGCACATTATGTCCTGATAACAGCACCATAAAAGAGATTCACTACTACTCTTACCCTCACTACTCACAAGAGTACATTTGTGGCAGCCTTCCAATAAGGCTGAAAACTTTTCTGTTTCTTTCTCAGTTTATGATGTTCATTTACAGATTCTGAAAAAATCATTGTTTTATAAATACATAAAATATACAAATATATGGAGTGTACAGCTAGCTACTTCTGCACTTATACTTGTATGTGCAATCCACCAGTTTGCACAGAGTGTGTTTTATTCCTTCTGCCTGAGCATCTAAAGACCTAGGAGATAGCCAATTAACAGAAATAATTATTTTTTTTTAATCTTACTACATATATTGCACTGCTTGGGAAAGCAAGAGGCAAATAGGTAATATTCACTTATTGGTATCTTCTTTTATGACTTACAGTCTAAAGGAACTTCTAATGGAAATTTCTGAATGACAGTCAGGGCTGGAGCACAGTTTGCTGTGAAGTGTTTTTTTATTGCTGTTTCAGAAAAAAACTGATAACCTCACTATCCCCAAAGCATAGGCTTTTGAAGTTTTGAAGGAATATCTAGGGACCAAACTTCTTCCCAAAAGACCTTGACTCCACTTCTCACTGCATTTTTTGACTCAGCTAGGAACTCATCACTTGTCTCAATACACCTTAGAATATGGCCTCCAACAATACTGCCTAAATTTAAAAACTAAAAAATTATAAATACCCACATATGAAGAGAATTAGCTAGAGATCTATAACATATTTATATAATAAAATAAAAAGGTGGCTTCTTAACTATGTATACATAGTGCTTGCTGTATTATGTGTTCTGCAGCGAATATACATTCAATAGGACCACTATTCATCTGGCTGCCCATACCTCATTTTATTATATGCTAGAGATGTATAGCATCTCTGCAAGAGTACTAAATGTTATTTTAAATAAAATTCTGAAATACTTCCAGGTCAAAAATTAGAGTGCTCGCATTAGGATGATCTTGGATGTCTACAATGTGAATAAAAAATATAAAAATATAAAAAATTGAAACAGTCACTCTTTTTAAATCTTCTCCATTTACTGAAAGCATGAAACTGAATAAATTGCATATCTGTCAGCTTGAAAATTTTCTGTTGCCTTTAATTTGGCATTAGAATAGTTTATATAGCCACAGAAAGAATCTTGAATAAATGCATGGAATATTTACTTGCCACCAAGTAGTGTTTCTGCCAGCTCTATCTAGGAATGACTTATCCAGAGGTCAGAGAGTAAGTACTGACAAACTAAAACCAATCAAAATTAAAAAAACCAAAATTTTTGAACCTGAAAAATGAAAACATTTGCATACGTTTATCATGACAAATACAGTGATTAAACAAAATTTCATCTCCATTCTGAGACATGGGTCTCTGTCTTGATGAAAATGCAGTATAATCCACAGTGAGAGGAAAATCTCACAGAGCCTTTTAGTTGAAACGACATCAAAATTATTACAACAGCACTAAAATTTGCTTAGAACCACAAATATTCCAAGCCCTTAAATTAATCAATAAAAAACAGAGTAGGAAGAGTTGGACATTGTGGGGAAAAAACAGAATTAGAAAAGGAATCATGGTCTTTTTTTCCATACAGGGGAACCCAGCAGACTGTCTGATTTTTAGGCCTGTAATATTTTGGCAAGTACAAGATACTATCTCACCATGTCAACATCTACATATTTAAGAGCAGGTAAATGTTTCAGATTGAATTCTAATGAACCTGAGCCTCTGTAAATACTGGTAGTTGTGCCCAGCATAGCTTCATGCTTAGCCTGAAGACTTATATGTGTCTGGGCATGGACTCCCAATCCCTAGAGCAGTATCTGATCTTATCTTCTTGAAATGGATTTCACTCTGGGCTTCTACAGCTATAACAAAAGATGGAAAAGTATTCAAAGTCTCCCTTAGAAACAGAGTAGTTTTCAGTTGAAGTCCTATGAAAAGAAATCTTATTATAATACCTTAGCTGTATCAAGATGCTTATTAGATAAAAAAGGCATTACAATGGGAATGAGCAGGCTAGTTGCAAGAACCAATTAATAAAACACAGCATATATTACCACTGGATTGAATTGAATCACACTAGTGATAAAAAATCAGTTAAAATCTTCCATGTTCACTATATTTATGCTTCTTTCTCTGAACTGGAAAGGAAAAAAAAAGTAAAAAAAATTATAATTTTCTGAAAGAAATTGCAAGGTAATAAGAAAGAAGTAATTCTAATCCCTTCAGCAGAAACAGTCACTGCCTATCCTGCCATCTGTTTTCATGGAGTGAATGCTGACAATGCACTTGCATTGTCCAGGACCTGGAAATGAAAAAGGAAATCAGAGCTGATCTGTGTCCAGGGCAAAGGGTTTAGCAACCTAGAATTTAGGAAACTATAATATTTAGGGATGCAATACACTGCCTGGGGACTTGAAGAAACTATAGATATCAAGGTTTATGAAGCCATTTTAAGTCTAAGGGCTTTTAAAGAAGAACTCATGCTGCTCTGATCTACTGTTGGTGAGAGTTTTGAATGAAGTAGCAGACTGAACTTGATGATCTCTGGTGGTACCTTCCTAGCAGCAGATCTATGTTTCTGCGTCAAATTGCACTATCTGATTTCATTTTGGTTTCTTAGGTAGTAAAAAAGCTATATTGCTTCCTTTGTCTAAGTGGTGCAGAAGTCAGCACCATCTTCAAAAGACACTTTTCCATGGAATTTTACTTCTTATGACACTGCCAGCTGTAACAGAACTCTAAATAACCACTGCTTTTGATTTAGATACCCAGATTTATGTAAAATTTCCCTGATTTAGGGCCAGACTCCACCTATCTACTATCAGAGCCATTTTAAAATTTCTGGATGCTGGGGAGCACTACTGTCAAGGGACAGGACTACCACTGAAGTGTGCAAAACAGCATTCACTGAGCATCAGTGAACAAACTAGAGGTGACAATGCTCAGTCCACCTGGCCTCCTGCTACCCACATGGGTTACGTCTTCACTTTGCAAGCAATTGCTTTTCCAGAAATATCACAGACCTAGAAAACCAGTTTATTTTGTTCAGTAGTTTTCAAAGTAGAGATGGAGCTGACCCATATGACACAGGAAAGCTTCACAAGATTTAAAGAGGAAAAGGGACAATTAAAGCAGTTCTGGCATCCTCATCTCTAGACTACAAGTCCTGCCTCTAACTACCAAGATCCCAAATATTTTTCTCAAATGCAATTGTTTTAAAAAATATGAAATTTACTGCTGACATATGCATGCATACTGGATATAGGTTTGCATATGGAGTATGGTACGGGCTTTGCAAAAAAAATCCTAATGGTCACTGCAAAATCAGGTTAGTGCCTCTTTTTTTTGTTTCTCTGTAGTCATATGTATTCCATGTCTGCATGAATTTTCATGCTATGAATATTCATTTTTCTGTCCCCACTTGTTCCCAAATTTTTTTAGCCATAGTTTAGACACTGGTGTTTTAAAATTATGTCCTTTTGCTTTATTTCTCCCTGCTTTGTCTCAATTGCATCTGGCTTCATCAACCCAGCATATAAAAGAAGGAAAATGTGCCAAATACCACACATTTCATATCTGAAGTGTACCTATTGACCTTTGACTGGAATGGATATTTTAATCCCACACTCGAAAATTACCCTTCAAAAGACTTGACTCCAAATTGCCAACATGATATGTCATCTTCTAATCTGATGTGACTGGAATGATAACATTTGCTTTGATGTGCAATGTAATCCACTTTGACTGATCAGATGCAACCTGCCATAACACTGCAAAAGGCAATGAATCATGCTCAGAAATTAGGATTATCCTACGTTTTGGAAATCAGAGTGAAAGTAGTCTATCTGTAGTTTACAGATACGGGGATTTTTCAAGTGCTTTTTAACCCAACAGTGATAACTGTTTTATAGAAATTACTTGTTTTCATTGTCTCTTGAGTCTGACTCTAGCTTTTGCTATAGCGTCTGCATTTTTCAGTCAAGAAGTAGCCAGTTTTTAAACCACTGCAGGATTTCTAACAATTGGATTTAAATTGTATTAGAATATTCTGCTTGGAAAGAATGCAGTTTGGAGCTTTTAAACTCAAGCAGCTAACAATAGTTGCTTCCATTATCAAGGCAGGAATTACTTTGCAGTCTGAGATGCAGCACCAGGTGCAGGAAAAAGCAGCACCCAGCAGCACAAGAAATCAGCAGCTGTTTATTTTTCCTCTCCTGTGATTTCAGATCGGACCACTTTTGGGGAAGATTTTACAGAATCCAGGGTCTCCCTGTGAGACCTCACAAAATTACTTGCAATCTGCATGGCAAGCCTCACCCCCAATCAGAGGCAAGTCTTTCTGTTCCTCTGAAAATGACAAAAACCTTTAATTATAAAGCAGTGGAGGGATAGGTAAAAGTATATGAGATGGTTGTCTGAGTGAAGGAGATGGACCAAGCCAAAAAGGGGTCATCTTACCCTTTACTAGGGCAGCTGTAACCCATGAGCCCACAGCACACAATTTGCTTAATTATTGAAAATGTTACAGTTTCCTGTAATGACAAATTTGCAGTAAGGTCTGATGATGTGCAGAGCAGCAACATTCATTATTGCTCACTGTACATTCATCAGACCAGGGCAGTGAACACAGCAAAATACACACAAACAATGCTCTGTGTGTGGGGTTAAAGATGTTATACGCTGATGTGTCCAGTTGTCACATGCATCCACAGAGGTAAGAATGGAAGCATATTTCCTTCTCTAATTTCTGGACACTTCATATAAACCCTGGGGAGTTTTTTTGGTTTGATTTGTTTTTTTTTTTTAACTTTATCTAAGTCAAATAGGCTATCAAACATGTTTTCTTCTTTCTGAGTGGGAAAGAAAGTATAGACAATCTGAAATATAAAATGGCAAGTTTTAAAAATAGGTGGCAATTGGAGATTTCTATTTCCATTACAAACTCAAATATTTAAGCTTAATTCTTTAATTTATGGCCCAAGGACCTTAGTGGAACTTGTCTGTAATTTATCCGGGTCCAGTTTGATTTTGCTCCACTGGGATTAGAAATTCAGGAAAGGGAAAGTAGGTGCTACTTGAAGACAATATTCCTGTTCTTGCAAAGACAAGAAGATGTTTAAAAGTATTGAAGGTGCTAGTTAGGCTTCTGATGCAATAAGATTTGCAACAGTATTTTTTGATGTGGGGGCATACAAAAAGGTAGTCACAGTTACAAAGAAAATAGTTTTCTGGTTTAAAATTTTCATTAAATCCCCAAATATATAAGCAACATTAAATTTAAAAAAAAACTTCAACCCTCATTTGATAAAGATAGTCCCCTGACAGGCAAATAATTCTGCAGCTTTTTAGGGTTAGGCTGATGTCAGACCACACCTAGAAAAATTAGTTATATTTGTCAACTCACTTTCCAGAAATGTAATTACTAAAAATGGTTCTCCTTTTTGATTCAAATTTCCAACACGATCTGTCATTTTCTAATGTGAAGTGACTAGAATGATAACACATGCTCCCTAATGGGAAACACGGTCTGGTATGATTGATCAGATTCAAAATGCCATACCGCATCATAGGGCAATTCATTTTACTTAAACATTTACCCTTATCTCCTTTCCCGGAAAGCTGCAATGAAAGAGGAAACCTGTGTCCCACCTTGCTGAATTGCTGAACATTTTAGGGTTGCATTTTTGCTATTGTCTTCTTGGCAGAAGAAGCCGTAGGCACTCATACACCCAAGGAAGAAGTGATGTTCCTTTGTCCTAACTTTCCTAACTTGAAAAGCAAATTGCAAATCCTTTTCCTCAGGTGCCCTTTCCACAAAGTCATCCTTACTGGATGTGTATCCTTGCTGGATGACACCCAAGCTGTCTCCCCCTACAATTCATTCTAATTCATCAATATTTATCCTGACCATGTTGTGCTTGCAATTGCAAGTGAGGTTTTAATGCTGTGGTTGTCACTGGACCAAACAGTAAATAGACATTGCAGTTTAACATATGCATATGGAATGAGCATATTCTCACTTCTGCCTTGTACCCAGAATTTTGAACTGACATTTTGTTACTCCTAATACAATTAGTGCTAATGGAAAAATGCCAAAATGTCAAATCATTTTCTATAAACATATATTAATGCCAGATGTCTAAGAATGGGAATTAAGGAGTTTACTCTGTATTTTTATTGGATTTCTGACAACTTTAAATTTCTATTTCCATAGATCAGGAATAAATATATAAAAATCAACCCACAAACTCTGAGCCCTTCCCTAAGATTTAGTAAGATTTTGATAAGAACAAGTCTTTTAATTCTCATAGATTTCTTCCCTCTTTTCCACAGAAAGACCTATGCCTTTTCATCTACCCTGTAGCACAGAGGAACGGAGAAAGCAACCAATGTGCCTTTTTAGTGACATGTAAGTATTCAGTCCATGCAGCATTTGCATGTTTCCCCCCAAAAAATATTATAAGCAACTTTATCAAGGTCTTTTAGAGGTCCTTAAAAGACTCTATTTTTAAAGACTTTGCAGTGGAACGTATCCAAAAAGTGATGCTATAAGAACAAGTAAGGGAATTGACTGAACAAGTAATTTCTGAAATAAAGAAAATTGAGAAAAAAATAGAAAGGTAAAGAGTTTTGGAGTAGAAGAGCCTGGAATAAAAGTGAATGAATATTCGAGTCAAAGAGAAGAAGACTCAAATGAAGGAAAAGCGGGAGTGGAAGGACAATATTATACCACATGATTTCTTATACATAGGTAAATGCAAGAAGTTTAGAATAACTTCTCCTAAACCAAAGATAATAAACACAAATTTATTATTACAGAAGTGGAGTTCCTGCTGATTTGCTGACCTGTGAATTTAGAAAATGAACAATTCTGAAGAAAAATGTATCCTTATTTAAAACAGTATTACAATTAGAAATCTAGCAATTTATATCAAGCAAAAAAATAGTTGAAGTAGTTTTAATAGAAGTATAAAAATCTAAAAAAATTCAGAACATTCAATTTTTTTTTTTATTTGACCAACAAACAGAAGTGTCTTTCAGTTGTACAACCTTCTAAATACTGACATGCAGGAAGATAAAGAAGGGGACAAATCCAAATAACTGCGCACTTTTTCATGAAATTGCACACATTTCTATTTCAAAAGAATCACTGCTTTCTAATAATTCAAAGAACTGTTGTAGCATCCTGCTCTGTTACAAATTACTTCCCCTTAATGGCAAGCCTCATTTGTCAATACTTTTACAATAGTAATACTACAGAATCTAAAAGAAGAAAGGCAAATAAAGACAGAAAGAAGGATAGACTAAGAGTGAATGAAACCCTGAAAACTGTATAATAAAAAGGATCATAGCAGGAACAAACAATGCTTGGATGTATTGAGGTTGAATATTCTTCTTTTTCAGAAATGTCAAAATATCAGGTAGCTTATTAAACAATACAGTAAGATTTTTAATTTTTTTGCCTAGTTTACACATTATTCATTACATATTTTTTGGAGGGAGTTGATGGATTTTAAACGCTAATAAAATCTTAGCTGAACTAATGTAAACACAACAAAATAGTTTTGATATCAATACATGGGACTGGAAATATAAGTCTCAGTAAGACTAAAATAAGGCACCGTGGTGATAGGAACAATTATATGAGTCTGTACAGAATGAGGCTTTTCATCCCAGCAGGGAACTGTTGACAGAGAAGATGGGAAGAATAGGACTTGTGCCTATTTGAGCTTCCTCATAATCTTCCCATTTCTAAAGGAACAAATCATTTCCAGAAGAGTTTAAAGGTGAAGCAATAGTAGATCACTTTGCAGTTTTGCCCATCTTATTTTTCCCCAATCAAGTTCCAAAACAGGAGTCCATGACTCACAGCAGAATTTTTCTCATCCTGTTTTAGTCACACACAATGGTATGCATGCACCCTATCTACTGTCTCCCACAACATCAGTGATTTTTCAACAAAACATATTTCCTTACATTTTGGATATGACATGAAATAATTTCAACCATTCCCAGTAGAGATGGAAGCAGGCAAAAAGACAAGAGGTACTCTTAGTGTTACACAGCTGCAATAGCTGGCAGGTGCAAGTTCTGTTAGACATATTACTGCAAAAAGAAAAAAAAAGCAAGGATTTTTTTGGAACAAATGATATATTTTTAAAGCCCATCATATTTTTATAATGCTGCTTATTTTAAACTCTTACCATATGCTCTGCAAGTGATATAGGCATATGGTTCACATAACAGTACCATATGTCTGATAATATTTTGCTGTATATTACAGCAATAGAAAACATTTATAATTTGTAGAGGGACTCAATTTAAATTATGTTTTATCTTCATTTTTTATATTTATAAATACTTCTGAAGACATATGTGAAGAAGGCTATAAATCCCCCAAAGAGTTTAATATTTCAAACTAAAATTCAAGGAGTATTTTATGGCTAAAACCAGCCATTCATCACTGTGAAAAAAGACTACTGCCCTTAGGTAAAACATGGGAAAAAATATAATAACAATTTTTTAAAAAACTTAAAAGATCAAAACAGCATACATTCAAATTACAATGTACTTAAGCTTTTTTTAAAACACTTATGTGTTTAATGTATTTCTTTTAAACAGACATTTGTCACTGTCTCATTCAAAATGTGAAGTGTTTGGGTTTTTCTTCCTTTCTTCTCTTTTATGATGTTTAGTTCTTTATTGAATCAACAAGGAAATGAGAGATGAACCAAAAGCAAACATGTATGCGACTCATTTTTCCCTGGACAAGATTGCATGTGAAGAGATGAAAGGAGAATAATTGTATATCCTCTTTTTTCGCTTGTGCTATTGTACAGGGATTCTGCTCAGAGTCAAGTGCCACCATGTTAGACATTCCTCCCTTTGGGATACTTAACCCCACATACAAAAGTGAAACTAGGAAGAATGATTTAGAATAAGTCCTTCAACCCAAGCCCATGGAAGGAGAAAAAATGCAATTTTGGTGGGCTATTTTATTTTGCAGTGACTTACTTGATGGATAAATACTACAGAAAAAATATGGATGAATCTGATCTCATTACTAGTACAGAGAAGTCAGTGACCTTAGATGATGACAGGTGACACAATGAGAAAAAAGGAAGAGGACCAGCTGACTGGAAGAGACTTTAACCATGATAGTTATGCTGAAGTTATGTTTTGCAAGCCAGAACTGGCAAAGCCTCTGCTGAGAATGTTACCGGCCTGCGTACATCTAGAATGTGATGAAGTAAAAAGAATTAATAACTGGGAGACAATTAGACTGTCCAATGTCTCCAACAGAGTCAGAAAATTGAGAAATAACAGAAAACGCAAAGACCTCAGTGGCATGGACATGCATGTGGCTGTCAGTAGTCAGAGTGACCTGATATATATGAAGTGACTATGAAGGGAGGATGAAGAATTCATTTTTTCAGTTTAAGGTATTTACAAAGCATGCAGAAGAAATGAGTAAATTAATTGTGTTTAAATAAAAGAAAAACTAAAGCTTCCAGAAATCTGAGGGCTCTATCTTTTTTCTGCTATAGAAAATTTTATTCCCCTCCCTCTGGAGCTCTCATTGCCTCCCACAAGAAGACTTCTTTAGTCTTCTACTGTGATGATGAAGCTCCTCATTGGTACCTACTGAGCATGCTAGTTACAAGTGCCATGTACCAAATGAGAATTACAACCTAACTGTGATCTAGAACAAGACTAGACTGTCATGCAAAACCCCCAGCTTTTGAAATATCAAGAGTGAAGCTGTATATATGCATATATAAAAAAACTCCAAGCCATTTTAACCATTTCCTTTAAATGAACAAATTAAAAAATATACAAATAGGTGGGTTGAGAAACTAAATATTGCTCTTCTACAGCTGCCTAATTTCAGCCAAAGTAATTTCATGCCCCACTCTCAAAAGATAGAAAATTCTCTCTTTGTATAAAATATACAGCTTATTTTATAGTTCTTATCCTTTCAACATTTTGTTGAATAAAATATAAGAAATGGAATGGAAAATGGTTCTTGCCTGCTTTGTTTGTTTATGTTAGCTGATAATTACATCAGCTTACATATCATCCAGGTTTCCAGGCTGGTGCTTAAACTAGTAATTGTCCCTAAAACACCAGCACCAGTTTTAACATATAGCCATGCCTGCAGTTTGAGTAACTATCCAGTTTGATGACTGAAGAGTGATGAACATCTGCTTTTAGAGCTCTTTGAGGCCACTGTTTTTTCAGTGGATCTCATAATAAAGACACAAAGAAAGAAAAATTAAAATCTAATTCCATACTCAAAATACACAGTGAATTTGAGGGGGAATAGTCTCAAAAGCTAGGAAATTTGTGTGGCAGAGAGGCTGCACGTGTAACATGGCTGTTGTGAAATTATGATGTGTTATAAAGTGATAACATGGGATGACTCTCAGTTATATCCTTTCATCCAAGTCTTTTTAAAGTACTTGTTTATTAAGGCCATAATTAGGACAGAAAAACATCTGCATTAACAATGTGATAGTGATGTTTAGGCCTTTCTTTACTCTTAGTAATGTAAGTGAGATAAGGATAAATATGGTTCCTGATCCAAATTACCTCCCCTCTAAGCCAATGGGTATCTGTTGTCATTAATCTGCATAGAGTCCTTGATTTGAAAGAGTTTGAATGGTAGTGGAGCCTAGAACTTTATTTTCATAGCACTGAATAGTACTATCTCAACATTTCTGTCCATAAATATTTATTTTCTAAATCTTTGCTAGCTTCAGTTGTGATTTTTTCCCCCTGCATCCTGAGATTGATGTAGTAATGAAAAGAAAATTTTATGATTGCAGAAAAGGCAAGGGTGCATTATATGTCAATGGTAATATACCAAGGAAATAATCTAACAAATAACAAGCCAAGACAAAAGCCAGATTTCCCTTACAGATTTGTTATGTCCATAAGAAAATTAAAGCACAGCTCAGAAGTTCACAAAAAATATATGATCAAAAATGATCAATGCAGATTTTATGAAGGAAGAGGAATAACTCCTTTTTTTAAAACTCATTTTAATTTCTTACACTGTTTGTGTCACAAGTAGATGAACAACTTATGTGATAAACAAATACACTTTTTCGTTCCCTTCATTCTCTTGAAAGATGGTTTAGTTCATATTTTTTCCCTTTTCCAGACAGTTTTTAATATTAACCTGAAGTCAAAAGCTCACATCTCTCTTTTAGAATTATCTTAATGTTGAGATAACATGGAACAGTTGTTATTTTAGCATTTCCTAACATTTTCTCTGACCAGGACTTTCTACCCAGCTTGGTTACTTAGGGAAAACTTCAAATTTTCTTCTCTTCTTTACAGGCTGATTACTTTCAAAAAGCAGCAGGTTTCATGCTCTCTACATAAGACTGGATTCACATCCTTTCCACCCTGAGGCACAGCATTCATGTCAGTGTTTGAATGGCCACATGGTATATACCCCAAAGAATTAGGTTTAATTAGTTCACTGAAGTAACCTAAGAAACATTGGAAACCCTTATGAATGCCTTCTCAAAATCCTAAGCAATTTTTCAGGTTGAACAAATGTTTGATTTGAAGACTAACTGAAGGTTTGTGAGTCTTTTCTTGTCAGGACCGAAAATTTTACATATATATTCTAAAAAATAGCTCTGAAAAACAAGTTATTGTGTCAATCAAATGAAAAGTTTTGTTTCACACTTACTCTAATGAGCAAGAAAAGTCAGAAATGTCCTTGGCTTTCTGTAATACTCATGGAAGTTGTACAAACCTAGCCTAACTTAAAAACATGTACCAAAAGTTATGCGAATGCTGTATTGGGTTTTTATACTATACTGACGACTGTTGCTTAAGTTGACAAAACCTTTGTAGCGCTACATAACACAGTGGAATCAGTCCACTTAGAAAAAGGGTTCTGAAGCACAGTGGAGTGGAAAAAATGTATAAGAGAAAATGTAATTAATTATTAGTCATTACAATTATTTGTCTTCTTGGAAGAGAGATTATATATAAGATTTCTTTGACCTTTTTACTAATGTTATTTTTCTAAGCAACCACACAAAAATTACTGATAGAATCCTTATCCAGATTTTTTTTTATTAACTAAATTTGTGAGGAAACCAAGAACTTTAGATTATGTTGCTGCAAGAGGGCTTTGATCTAGAGAGACACATTAGCCATGTCTGATTCATTAGCAGCAGTATTTTCATCGTAATACCCTACTCCAGTTTAAATGCTCAGTAATAGGAAATCATCAATTCTTAGTAACAATCTGAAGCTCACGTGTTTAGTAAGGACTTTTACCATTTTAGTATTAATTTTATATATTTTCAAAGATAAAGAAAGTACCTGTTGCCTTAACCGATTTAGCATAACTTTGCTGATCTTCAGTGATACAGCCTGATGGTTTTACATACATTCATGTTGAAAACAGTGTGCAGTGGCAGGAGTTGACTAATCATTCAGCTCAGGATTTAACATAGCAATAGTATGTGGGCGCTTTCTCTGAGGACACAATTTTAAAAGTCAGAGAATTAATTCAAAGTCAACCACCACTCTGCTTTCTGTTCAGGTTCCTGCTCTCTTAGTGCCTCCAACAGAGTTTGTGAGCAACTTTGTGTGATGATCCGTACTGAAGCTGCTTGGCCTTGAACCAAATGTCCAGGAGAAATGAAAATAGTTAGCTGCAAATATGGAGAGCTGGTGATATTACTCCAGGAATCCCTTATAACAAGGTATGTAAGTAGATCAGTTTGTTGTTGATGTATTTTCTGTAACTTCAGTAGAAGTTCCTGTCTCCTAGTTTGTCATACCAAAAGTTTATGAGCTTTGTGCTAGAGAGGCCTGTGCACAATCATACCTTTTTGTTGCATCAAGTGATTTTTCTGTTGGTCATGAGTCCATATTTTCTGAGGTTGCTGACAGTCATTCATAAGAAAAGTAATTAGATTTCATTTCAGCAAAGGATTTCCATAATTCTGCAGAGGAACCTTGCAACTCACGCAGAAGAACAATCACTTCTGTATGATACAGCAGTGAAGACATTAAGATCATGGACTCCAGATTCTGGCTACTGCCCTTTACATTCCTATTTCCCTTCAGAGGTAAATGCTGTAATCACTTTTGAGAAAGATTTGCACCCCATCTTAACATTTTCAAAGTACCAATAAAGGACAAAATTGAAAGAGCACATAGGTATGCTGAACTTACTTCTTATCCATACGGGAACGTACCATGTAAGATGTGTCAACCTCACTGATGTATCTGCTGACATCTGTACAATTACTATGAAAAAAATTGTACATTTTAAAAAAGACATAAGTGCTACAAATGTTCATGCACGATCATCTTTCATGGTTTTGCTTTTTGCCTTTTTTTTTAAATAATTCAGTTGATGTTTCTGTAAAATATGACTTAAAGGAAGATTTATAGTTTTAAACTATTGTGGAGTGTTGACCTTGGCTAACTGCCAGCTACCCATCCAGCTGCTTTCTCATTACCCTCCATTGCCTCCTAGACAGGATGAAAGAGCTTGTGGGTTTACTTGCCAGTTATGATCAGAGGCAAACCAGACCTGATTTGGGGAAAATTAATTCGATGTATTGCAAATTTAAAATAGAGTAGGAAAACGACAAAAAAAGACAAAACTGAAAACTTCTTTCCCCAACCTCTCCCTTCTTCCAAACATCAGTTTCATTCCTGATTCTTCCACAGCCTCCTTTCCAAGGCAGCTCAGAGAGGGTGAAGAACCATAGCTTACGGTCAGTTCATAACACTCCTGCTCTACTGCTCTTTCTTCCTCACAATTTTCCTTTGATCAAGCATGCAGTCTCTCCCATGGGATACAATCCTTCACACACTGGTGGTCCTTTCCATGGGTTGTGTTTTTTCGGGAGCTGCTCCAGCATGGGTCCTTCTCCACAGATTGCAGTTTATCAGGAACAGACTGCTCCAGCACAGGTCACCTATACGCCACAGGTCCTGCCAGGAGCCTGCTCCAGTGTGGGCTCTCCATGGGCTGCAGCTTCCTTCAGGACACATCCACCTATTCCACCGGGGCTCTCCAGAGGCTGCAGAGTGGACAATTGCTCCATTGGTGTCATCCGCAGGCTGCAACAGAATATCTTGCTTCTCCAGAATCTGCACAGAGGATTCTTTGTTCTGACACATGGAACACATCCTGCCACTTCCTCACTGGCCTGGATGTCTGCACAGTCATTTCTCTGCCATTTTTCTCTCTGTCTGTCACACCTGGTGCACTTTACCCTCTACCCTTTGAGAGCCTCAACAGTGCCCTGCTGTGGGCTTGCTTTGCAGCGGGAAGGAACAGGCTCTGTCCAGCCCTTGGCGTCTTCTCACAGGAGTCCGTGAGACCCCTGCAGCCCTCCCTTGCTAAAAACTCTTGGCATGTAAAACTGGTAGGAATATTTTTGGTTTTTACAGAAATTTCTAAACAATATAACAAAGCAATAATTTCAAAACAATAATTTCAATTAAAATATAAAATGTATTCAGATGTATGGACAATGTACTCACAATTGGTTTTTTTTGTCTATTCTCTTAAGCCTCTTTCTTTTATACAATTCCCCTCTAATGTCTCTCATGAACATCTTTATGATTTACTCAACTTCAAGAGAAATTTCAGATATTCTCTGGTTTTCATAACAATTCTGTTAAATGTAGATTTTTAGTTTGAAATCAGGCTTATTCTTTAGAAACACTGACATTCAAAGTATTTTAGTGCCAACTGAATCACATTGTTTGATGATGGTTTAAAAGTATATTGCTGCTTATAACACTGATTATTTATACTCTCTTAAAAATTATTATTTATACTCTCTTATCAATGGCATAATAAGAAATAATTTCCTATAATGTACCAAATTGATATCTACAACAGTTTAGTGATACATTAATTTGAAAAATTAATTGTGCTTTGATTTCTATTCCCTATTATAAAAATGAAACTCTGTATCAATATTGGCAAAATAGTAATTATTTACTGAAATTTTGGGCAGAATTTTATTGACTTCTGAAATATGAATGAGCAAGAAAAGCTGACATTTTTCAGACAGGTAAAAAATATGCTTCCTAAGCCAAAAGGAATTTTTAAGACAATACAACTGAAAAATCAAGAATTGAAAAAGCTAAATTTTTCATACTTTCAGCTTTTATACGTAAGTCCTTTTAACGGAACTACTTTATCTACTGCAATCTGTAGAATTTGGAGCTGCTCCTCAGTTAAGTTCATAACAAATTTTGTATGTGACTCATCCTCTAAATTCCAAAAATAAATCTTCCCTTTTCCTGTAATTTTGCATAATTGGTCTCTGATAAGAGCAGAAGAATTATGCAACTATTTGATATGTGTTAAGGCAGCTGTTTGAGACATATGTGGTTTCAAAAAGTTACTCATATTTCACTTTTTGAAAGTAGAACATCTTTCTCATGACATATTTTTAAAAGAAGGCTGGGTCTGGAAGCTCAGAACTTGCTGTATTTAAAAGAACTTATGTAAAACTGGCTACTGATACACTGTGTGTTGAAAAAGACAGAATATTTTATTACATGAGTTGTGGATCAAACCATATCTAAATAATGTTGTACTGAATTATGTCCAGTTCTCAACTATAGAGGTAAAGAGTGTTCTGTCATGTCAGTAGTTACTATTATTATTATTATTATTATTATTATTATTATTATTATGTAACTGCTATAGGAATGCAGATTTCCATCAGGACAGAAACAGAGACTTACATCAAAACTATAAAGGATTTCACAGCAAAATGATTCCATTGCCAGACCAAAATAAAACCCTTCCTTTTTTAAAGGGCTATAATATTACTGTGGGGAAAAATGCTTCATTTTGGAACTGCATTTTTCTTGTATAGCTTTTCCAATTTAATTTAAATTGTTAAAAAAGATCAATGCCATCAAACGTTTTGTTCCCTTGGATCCATTACATGTATTTATTCACTGTTGTGTCATCAAACCAAAAAAATCAATCTTTTGCACAGCTCTAGTTAATATAATGTGCCTGCCCTGACCTTCCAAGAAAGCTGTGCATAAACAGGAAATACAAATTCAATTTATAACCACAATGATGAGATGAAAGAAGGCAATTCTTTAAAATGAACCTAAATAATTTTCCCCTGACCTCTCCCCACACTTCATACAACAAAAAAGAGATAAAAAGCAAATTGTTTGATTGCTTCTTGCTGAACTGAATGTGGATACAAAAGCAATTGCTAAAAAGCTGGTCCTCCATTTCAGCATTTATGTGGTATTTGAGTGAAAATGCATCTGACTTTCAGCATTGTATACATTTGAAGTAGGAAAGGTTTTATGTCATGTAAGGCATGCTTTACTAAAGATTCCCAGAAACAATTAGATTTTCTTAAAAGTTTTGCCTTTCCTGCATAGATTTTATGACTTACATAGTTCTTACAATGTATCAAAACACATGAAGACAGAGGAACTGTGCCATCAGACTTTGGGGGTTCCAGGGATTTGTGTTCAGAAGTCAGGCAATGCCAGACTTGCCTAAAACCTTACATGATCATATTTGTCACTGTACACTCTTTAGCCTCCTGATCACATGGTAGTGTTTTAAAATACCTCTTTCTTTTCATGCACAGGATGAATAACTCTCATTTAATAGAATTCAATTATATCCTCTCTTGCTTTTATTTTGTTGTAGTGTCTCTAGTCATTTCATGGAGTCAATTGAAACTCAGAAGACAGATTTATTAATTTCAACAGGAACTCTTCTGTTCCAATCAGAAAAATATTAGTAGAACTCTTCACAAGGATTATTCAATTGAATTTATGCTCAGAGGGGTCTGCTGACATAAGTACTATTTAGTCCATTTTATAGAAGCAGAAATGAGTTGTAGGGACATTTTGTAGTCAGAAAAACATATCTTGATGCCCAGCCATTAAAACACAATTTTTCCAGTACAGACTCCATGTTGTGCTCAAATTGCAGCTGCTGCATCATGGAAGCTTAAATGTGCATATATATATATATATATATATATATATATATATATGTGACTGTAGAGCTCTCAGAAAATGAGAAAGGCATTAAATGAAAAATCACTTTGTTGCATGATGTTAACTCTCAATTTTATCACAGCAGAATCTACCAGAAGTGAGTTACAATAAGGAGCCCAGCTACAATCTCTAGATTACATTTTTCTTAACCCATAGATTCCTTAAAAGTAAAAACTCATCCCATTCCACTGGCATTCAGATCTTTGTAAGTGCTCATGCTTCTTAGACTCTTTCCAAACTTGTGATCTTCAGAGAAAGAACATGGGATAGCACATTTTAGCCATTCTTGCCTCTCTTTTGATCAGATTATTAATTATATTAATTAATTGAATTTCTTCTCTTATCTCCACTAATGTACATAAGTAAAGTGTCTGTTTTACCAATGGTTTTTATAATATTTCTGACTGACAAAGTTAGGATTCAGAAAAAGTTTTATTCTGCTCTTGTAAGGAAAGCAAACTCTATTCATCATAGAACCATAGAGTCATAAAATGATTCGGGTTGGGAGACTTTAAAGATCCAGTCCCCTGTGAAAACTTGTTCCCTGCTAAAGTGACACCTTTTCACTCTTTTCTTTCCAATTACAACACCACTGTCTCTTATTTCCACCTTTGCTGACTTCTGCTTCTTTCTATGCTTTCTACTTACACATTTCCAGGCCCCCCAACCAAGATGCTCATCCCATGTCCAGCACCAGCAGAACATCAACTTCTTTCTGCAGAACTGCCTGTCCCTCTTTCAACATTTTCCCATTTTCCATGTTCTCAGGTTCTCCCTTTCAGTTTTTGTAGACTCAGTACTTCCCTTCTGCCTAGTTGCTTTGTTTCTGCAGATTACTCTGTTTCTCCAGTTGTTTTCTCTTACCAGCACCCATTTCCAGTTACCCCAGTCTCTGTAAGGCAGCTGTTTGAGACATATGTGATTTCAAAAATTAACTCATATTTCACTTATGCTCCTGATAGTCTCATTGTGCTATTTCTGTGCAGATTCCTCACCCAGTCAGGAAATAACCAGTGCTGTTCAACACTGAGCCTGGTGCCCTTTCTAGCATCAGTCTGAGGCAAGCTTAGCACAAAAAAGCACTTCTCTGGAAACGTAAGATTCCTACATCAAATTTATGTGAACTTTTAATTATATAATTCATAGACAGCTTCCAACAGATTTCACTCTGACAGAAAAAGTGCATACTGTAATAGTTTGCCAATTTTCAAATTCAAAGCATGAATTAAATTGGTTTCTTTTATTGGTATCATTTTCTTCCAAAGAACTAAACCACCTTGGCTAGAAAAATAAAAATAATTTCACTTTGAAACAGACACTCAGCACAAGAAATTTCAATCTGACTGCTTAGATTGACAAAGTCTTAAAAGCCTGAGCACAAAATCTTGTAGTAGGTGCCACTGGATCCTTAACGACTTAGAGTCTTACAATGTGTGAGGGAAATAGTCTCTTCATCTATGATTTAATTTGTTTCTCCTCTCTTTTGTTATTCTTAACTGCTTAGAAAAATGCTGAAAATATACTGATACATATGTAAATTATGGAGGGGTTTTGTTTTCCCCATTTTCAACACAATTTTCTCATACAGGCTACTGGGCAGCCTTTGCAAAGAAATTTAGACTTTACTTAATGAAGCAGACTTTGACAAATGTTTCCAAATGTTGGTAGGATTTTCCTTTTATTCATAGTGAGACAAGGAGATATGATTTCTCCCTTTTTTTCCTTTTTGCCCCTTCTTGTTAAAAATCCTTGCTACTACTGTTCAAATTGATAAATATATCTAACAGTATTGACACTCCTATTTGTAAATCCACAGCTGTCATTCAGAGCTGGTTTGTTACTCATGGTACAGTCACATGCCATATACCAAAAATATCCAGAAAAAGAAAGGATTGTGAGCATGTTTGGATATAGATAGTCCCTTACCCTCCTGCAGCTAAGGAACCTGGGCAGTGTCCTCTCTCTCTCTGCAACTCAGACATCTTCACCTCCAAAATGCTTTATACCTGTTGCTGTTCCAAAGCACCTGGGTGGAAAATTTTGTTTGAGCATAAAACTGAATGCAACAAAGTCTAGAACAATCTGATAAGAGGACTGAATGCCCAGAATAACATCAGTTTCAGACAAGAAAATATAATTGCTTTTTTGATAAAGTCCAAAATAGACTGCTCTTCTGTTGAGCTTACCTACAGTATAATATAATGAAGAATATGTTTCTGTCATCACACACCTATTACAAAAAGTACAAGCTCCTCATGGAATCCTAGTAGATGTGTTTTAGAAGATTCACCTTGTAAATATGTCATGGAAATAGAAATGAAAAGACTTTCTGAAAAATTAATAAGAATTGAGAGATCTCTCCAGCAATGGTGGTAGCAAACCCTTGAAGCTGTCCTTGGGAGCAAAATAATTGCCTTCACTTCAAGCTGAAGAAGTAATGGTCAGAGAAACTTTAAATCCCTTCTGACTATACTTGATTATGTTAAAACAGAACAGTGACAGTCTTTGCAAAATGTTTGTTAAAACCTCCGAAAGGAAGAGGGCTTCTTTAATTCAAGTACCTGATGCAAAGGCAGAATAATAAAATGGTAAATGTTATAGGCTTCTGTTTAGAAAAATAGAAGCATGATCTGAGTTTAGAAAATATCAGTTTACAAAAACAGCAGCCCATGTTCTAAGATTGGAAAATATATTTATAAAATAGAAATTGGAGTCACTGTTATGTATAATATAACAAGAATTTTAAAAAAAGCTGAAGCAAAGTTAGTACTGGCAAAACTACTCTGATGAGGTATTTTTTAATATGTATTATTAACATATATTTGGATATGTCCGTAGTATCCTTAGAATCAAATGAACCCACAGGTGCTATTAAATCTTTTAGGAAACCCAAGATGACTCAGTTTGATTCAGCCTGGCGAGCCAGTTTTGATGAGCACACTGTGGAAAGATACATTTTGGAAATATGTGCACTAAACCCAGTGATTTTACACACACTCTGTGTACCAGGAAAGACCACTGACAAACTAATTCAGCGCTCTTACATGATTTTCTGAAGCCTGACTTCAACAAGTTATATCTTCAAACAGACTCTGTGCTACACTGTGACAGTCATACATGTGTTGCAAAGTCTCAAGATAAATATTCTTACCACATGCATTATCATAAGTTTATCTGTTTAAACTTATCTCAAATTTACAATTATAAGAAGTAATTTTTCCAAAAAATTAATTTCAAATATTTCTTTGATATTCCATTTCCCCCTTGTTCCCATGTGTACTGTACTTGAGCACAGTCTTTAAAGATATGTATATATTACTAATTATTTAGAAGTGTCCATCAAGAAAAATTTGATTTAACTGTGGTTAGATGACCATAATTTTCAGAGCTATCAGAGAACCATCAGTGCGAAACTTAACTTTGAATCAAGAAGATGAAATTTTGCAGTGTCAAAATAAGATGCAGTTTGACAAGTCATTATGCAGTAAAGATAAATTTTGAAATTTTTCAAGAAAATAAAATAATGGCACAATTGACTTAATTGGAATAAAAAATGGCAATTAAGGTGATTGTGCCACTACAAATAAATATCATCAGTGTGTTTATAGCAGTGGCAAATTTCTGGAGTAATTTCAGACTTCTGGCTCATACATATGTCTATATCTGTAATGGGATCGCACAGTATTTATTACTGTATGAACCAAATTATCAAACTTAAGTGCTACCCAGATGTCTTCCACTTTCCTGAATACTTTTAAATTGCTTTTTTAAATTAAAAAAAAACTCTTTCTCGATATTTTAAAATTTTTTGTAAACAATACAGGATAAAAATCAGTGTAGTTTAACTATTTTATAGAAAATAAGCAGCCTTTTTCAAGAGTAGTGGTAATTAAAAGATGCAATAGACAAAAAGAAGCAAATACAAGTATCTGCTAGGGTGATGCAGACAACAAATTCTCTGTAAGTCCCCAGCCAAGTTAGACAGGAAGCAATGAATGTGAAAGTGAAAACAATCTTGACCAGGTAGATAAAGAGAGGCAAGCATCTCTTTCAAATGAAAGGATCTTCATCAGGAAGATGTCAGCTGGAACAGGAAGAGAATCCATCAATTCTGAGCCTCGAGATCGAGAGTGAGAAAAGCAGCTTCTGTTTGTTCAATTATACCCATCATTGGACTTCAGGATTTCTTTTGTACTGCTGGAAATGTTGAAGGCTATATTAACCTTCCTAGTATAAGGCTTTGTCTAAAAACCAGGATGGTCAAAGGACATGCTTTATAATCTGTTTTTAGAAATAAAGCTTAGAGAAATCATTCAGGGACACCAGCAGTTGCATTTGGTGGCTGACCAACAACAGTCTGAGTAACAATTACTGCTTACAAAGAGAGGAAAAGCAAAATATTCTCTTTTGATTCAGAACACAGGGGTTCATTCAACATATATTACTATTGCTAACATAGATGCCAAAAGAAAATACCTGAAATCCCACATTGGAAGCTCAGATATTTTTCTCCAAAAATCTTTGTGTACATAATAAAGCAGTGTCACATGTGCACTGAACTCTGCATTTCCAGGAAATTATTAGATATTTTGTCATGTCTAGCAGTTTACTATTCAGAAGTCCCTTAGATTCACGTTGCCTTCTCAGGCCCACAGATACACTACTGAAGTTATCACATACCATCTGTAGATGTTTGTCTAGCACAAAACTAGGTTGGGGAAAAACCTACAGGTAAGTTTTGAACAGCACAAAAGCATACTAACAGTTTAAGTACAGGAAAACAGACTCTTAATCTAACCACTTGCCCTGCTCATCTTTCTGCCCTCTGAAATTTCATCCTGGGCTGGAAACTGGTGTAAGTAGTAGTTAGAAAGTTTATCATTCCATCAGTTAAATAAATATAAAGCTGCATTGTACTCAGAATTACTACAAATGATAGGAAGGTAAAGGGGCAGAATGAGTATGAAAAAAGGTCTCATACACATTTTACACTGAAATTTGGCACATGATGCAATATATCTTAGATAAGTACATACTGTATTTTCTAATCTCTCAAGCAAAAAATAATTCTAACCTTTTTTACCGTGACTGAATTTTGTTTTTTCTATCATGGTATTTAGCCAAAGATTATGAAAAAGGTTTTGAAGACATGTAGACACCTTTTTCTTTATTTTAAAAAGAGTTAAGTAATCCATTATTGCATAGCACAACTAGAAATGGATCCCAACGTAGAAATTCCTACAAAAATATGCTTTATATATTACCTTCAAGGGCTACTCTCAAACTACTCTCTCAGAACCACAAAATTGTCAGCATTGGAATGACCTTTGGAGAAAATCTAATCCAACTCCCACTGTCTAGGAAGGATTGCCTA
Source organism: Zonotrichia leucophrys gambelii (assembly GCF_028769735.1). NCBI lineage: Eukaryota > Metazoa > Chordata > Aves > Passeriformes > Passerellidae > Zonotrichia > Zonotrichia leucophrys. The sequence continues at coordinate 15,880,494 of NC_088173.1, read as the reverse complement.
GAGTAGGTGACACAGGAATTCATCCAGGTCAGTTTTGAACGTCTCCGGAGAGGGGAAACTCCAAGACCTCCCCAGGCAGCCTGTTCCAGGGCTCTGCCATCCTCAACACAAAAAAGTTCTTCCTCATGTCGAGGTGAAAATTCTCCTGTTTGAATTTGCTGCCATTGTTCTTTGTCCTGTTGCTGGGCACCAGTCAAGAGTCTGGCACCATCCTCTTGACATCTCCCTGAGATATTCATATTCATCAGTGAGATCCCCTTCCAGTCTTCTGTTCTCTAGAATAAACAGGCCCAGCTCCCAGAAGTCTAAGCATAACAGAGTTGCTCCAGACTCCTGATAATCTTTTCTGGACACTCAGCATCAGCTCCTCGTGCTTCTTGCATTGAGGAACTCAGAACTGGAAAAAAAGTAAAGACACTAACAGTCAAGAACAGAAAGATCCAAAAAACAGCTCTGTTTACAACATTCATTGAAAGCTTTTCTTACATCTAGCAGGAAAAAAACTAAATTCTTCATTTCCATTACTCATACTATTTCCCTTATTAAAAATTCTGTCATATTGTTATTTAAAATAGTTTTTTCAATAATTCCTTTATTAAGTTGAACTTTTGAGGTTCGTGAGCTCAAAGGAACTGTCAGGATTCTCATATCTGGCAGACGAAATTTGCTTAATGAATTTTGCTTTATTGATACGTGAGAAAAAGTTGTCATCATGTTCCCGTTAGGTACCATTATACGTCGTAGAGAAGATTCAGAGGATATCAAGGATATCTGATATCAAGCAATAACCATGTCTCACAGAATTGCAGAAATTCTGCCTGTTATAGGAGCAGACACAAGGAGAGAAGAAAAAGATGGTGAAGTTCTAGACATCCTAATTATAACAGTCTGCTGTGGTAATGCAGATATGGGTAAAGACAGATATTTTTCAGCTTCTTGTAGACTGATCTGTGTAGTTTTGCCTGGATCCAGGGCCTTTGGTCATCCTTTCCATACTGCCTTTGTCACATGAATCAATCATTGTTGCACACACTTCCTCTGAAAGAAAATTTCACATCTTAATCCAAGTATAAATAACCTGACAAATGTTATTATAGAAAAATACAAGAAAATATTTTCACAGATTCAAAAATAGTAGAGGTGCTGAAATGGGCAACTAATATATATATATACATAGTAACAGGAATAAAGGATTAATCTTTTTGCAAGAAAATAAAGGATTCATAATGGCTTTCATAAACATATTCTCTCTTAAAAGGATCAAGTTATATCCGAAGTTGCATTTACGATCCATACTATTTCTTTCTTTCTTTCTTTCTTTCTCTTTCTTTCTTTCTTTCTTTCTTTCTTTCTTTCTTTCTTTCTTTCTTTCTTTCTTTCTTTCTTTCTTTCTTTCTTTCTTTCTTTCTTTCTTTCTTTCTTTCTTTCTTTCTTTCTTTCTTTCTTTCTTTCTTTCTTTCTTTCTTTCTTTCTTTCTTTCTTTCTTTTCTTTCTTTCTTCCTTCCTTTCCTTCTTCTCTTCCTTCGCCACTTCCTTCCGCCCCTTCCTTCCCTTCCTTCCTTCCGCCACTTCCTTCCTTCCGCCACTTCCTTCCTTCCGCCACTTCCTTCCTTCCTTCCTTCCTTCCTTCCTTCCTTCCTTCCTTCCTTCCTTCCTTCCTTCCTTCCTTTTTTCAAATGAGGTCTTCAAAAACTGTGGTATTTCTGAAAAAGGAGAACAGCTCAAAATAAGCATATTCATAAGGAAGGATGCAAGGATCTCATTAGTCATCTTCCTTAGCACAATTGTCACTTAATAGGAAAAGCAACACACAAGACATAATCCTGCCTTTTTTTATTAGACACAAATTCTCTGTTAAAAATAATCACAGTTTCATTAATTAATAGCTTCCATCTGGGGAGAGAGATTAATATTTCTGTAAGAAAAAAATTTCAATATGTATTTCAATCATGTAGACTACTTGCAAAGAACTATTTCTAGAATTAAAGGTATATTGAATAAAACAGTTTCCCTGTTGTCATATCCTGGTTTCTTTGTCTTTTTCTTAGGCACTGAAATGTAAATAAAAACTTATCATTTGAATTAGAATTGCTGCCTCCTCCTCCCCCTTTCTTCCTTTCAATTTTCAGTTGTGACTGGAATGCTCTAAGAGCAGCACTTAAACTAATTGCAATTTTTGCTTCACCCACCCTTTTCAATTCACCACTTTGTGCCTTCACATAAAGGAAAGGTGACCAACTTCCTCTGAAGGTGATGCTAATGCAGTTCAATAAACAGCAGAGAGATCAGGGTGACCTGAAATGGTGCAAGCTATATCAGAAAGACATTTCATTTTTTTCTATTATGAAAATGAGATTCTCCTTTAAGTGTGGTTATTGAGGTGCAGAAACATAATGTAAAGTAACATAGACTTAAGCAAGATGACCTCATTCATCATCCTGGGGTCAGCTAAAGATGTTGGAAGCATTCTGGGCACTGGTTAAAGCAAAAAAGTCAGGGAAAAAATTCTTATTCCCTTTGGGATTGACCCTTTAAACTGCAGCATACTGCTGAAGGAAGAGCAGAGCCTTTACATTAGCTTTCAGCATTAAGCATTTGCACAGCACCTGTGCAGAAAGCCAGTTGTAGCTTGAAGAAATGTTTAACCAAGTTCAGCAGTACGGAGTGAAATCTACACATGCTCTGATCTTATAATTGGTAAAGAGGAGGAAAAGTGGACATCACAGCAGGCAGAAAAGGTGTTTCACTGGGCTTAGGATAAGAATCATAAATTCTGACTGGAGCACTGCTGCTCAGCTGCAATGCACCTTATGCAAACAATTCAAATGGCCAGTGTTTTTAGGTGTTTAGTTACTCCTCCAGCTAGCCAAAATTATTCAAATGTGCTTAAGAACTGTGTTTACAAGGAATTGATGAGGGGGCAGACAAGACACCAGCCGCTAACACAGAAATGTGCCTACGGGTTCAGAGCAAGCAGTGCCTCTCACAACTGCTCCATGCCTCTGACCATATGGTGCTCATCTGTTCATCTCCCCAACCATTCATTTGGACTAGGATGTTGAACTGTGCCAAATAAGCTTCCCAGGGAGTTTTCTCACATGGATACAGGGGAGGATGGTTGTGTTATCCAAGCTGAGCCAATCCAGCCTCTCCCCTCCAGGCCTTTATGAATAAAAGTAAGATGGAAAACTTGCAAACACCCTGCATCAGTCACCATCTCCAGTGGCCCAATCCCTAACCCAGACAGTTGTCTTCTAAAGTCCCTATAATTTCCTTCTCAAAGCTATTGTTTAATTGCCCAGCTCCTGAGTGCCTTTTTCTGTCAAGAAATTTCAGATTATACAAACTTCCCAGTCTTCTCTATTCCTGGAAAACCTGTTGATCTAGGACTTCATGTCTTCCCTTCATTTTATTGAACTAGACAGAGTTCTGTAGTTTTGAGTTTGTACTCAGACAAAGATATCATTTCTAACAATAGTTCATTGTCAATTCTTTCTGGAAATTTTCCAGACGTTGCTTTAATTCATTTTGTGGAGTCTCCTGGCTCAGTTTTAAGTCTTGTTTCAATTCCTTTTGGTCCTATATCAATTCCTCTTGGCTATTTTTACATCTATGAGCATCTCCATTATTTATTGCATATTGATTCGACAGCCATATGAACACACAATATGCTTTTCTGCTAACACCAGTTTCAGTGCTTCCTGTCCCAAGAAACTAAGTATTTTTGATCTAATGGATTGTCTTTCTGAGCTGGGAAAATTGATTCTGTTAGTGAAATAAGTCTTTGATGAAGCTAATATCAAACTAAGAGTGAAAAGAGTTTTTCTACCTAAACAGTAAAGGCAGAAAACCAAGTATTCCCTCAATCTTAAGATCACTTTCTTTTTTTCCTTAGTAGAGTATTCAAAGGAAACTCCTTATTTTTGCCTCTTTCCTCCCCTCTAAGCCCCAGATCTGCACTGACAGGGACAGCTTGGGGAAAGAGGGATGCTGGCCCCAGAGCAGCCTGCTGATTCCCCAGCTGCTGGCTTTCTGGGGTCTTTCTTCAGGCACTGGGGGCTGGTCCAGAATTCAGAAAAATTGATTTTAAATGTTCCGGCCTGTGTTGAGACAAAGACATGTTCTTTGTTTCATGACTTGGACTCCAATTTTACGTAGGACCTACAGTGATGTAACTGCTTTGTACAACACTACCTTACCTTTTTAACATAATTTTATTGCCTGAGGGGTAAAAATACATCTGCAGAAGTAATGCATTGATTTTTTCCTCACAGCTTGCCTTCATACACATCTTACTCTGAAAAGTTTATTGCTGTTATAGTTGTCAGTATACATATTATTTGAATGGAAACTTACTAGAAGCTAAGTACCACATCCTGGTCTGTCTTTTATCACATTCAGCTGAAGATATTAGTGAAGAAAATGAATTCCTAATCAACTTGGAGATAAATGATATAGAAATTCTGATTTTCTTGTTACAGTGTATGCCACTTCAATACTCTTAATATTATACTTTATTCAGAAAAGTCTGTTTGTAGTAATATGAATCAGGAGATAGTAATAAATCTGACAGCCTCATATATCCAAAAAATATTCTTCATAACAACAGAAGAATTGAAAAAAGAAAATAAAAAGGGAAAAAGGAAGAAAAAAAATTGGAATAATGATAATCACAAAACATGTTCTGATTTTCACTCAGTTGCAGCTTGGCAAGGAATAATAAAGAATCATCTTTAAAACTTCCAGTTTCAAATGATGGGGGCTGTGTTTCTCTTTCAAGCATGAGTGGAACTTAAAACACCTGGAACAGTATAACCTTTGATTCTATTTACAAACTTTAACCACCCTGACTTCATTGCCTTTCACACACTTTAAAAATAAGAGTAAGCTCATTATTATTTTCTATTACTGTACACTATAGTGGCAGATGCACTCCCACAATCAAGGACAGAGTTCTCCACGATAAACACATTTAAGGTACATAAGAAAACCACCTCTTTTTGAAATTTTGAATAGAAGCATCTTACATTGCTTTTCTTGAGCATTCTTTACAACAAAGAAAATAATTTTTGATCCAAGAAGTTCTCTAGTTAATCCCATGTCATTTGACTTAAGGGTCTTATCAAAAAAGAAAGTTTCTTTTTATTCTTTTCAAGGGTATGAAAGGTTAAGAGAAGTACCATCTCTCCAGACTTTCACTGCTGCACTCCTTTCAATAACAAAGCCTTCACATCTCTGCTTGTCTCCTTATTTCTACCACACACTTCATATCGAGTACCAGCAGGCAAGCTTGATGAGGGAACCCAAACATGAAAAACTGGGATTTCTAGGTCTGTCTTTGTCTTTTGTGCTTCCCTTTATCCCACAGTGCCCCTGTGCAGTCTCGTGTTGCCACCACCCAGCTCTACTGTCCACTGCTCTCGTGTGGGTCCCTTGCCAACACAGACTGCAGGAAATACACCTGTGCTACAGGAAATACACCTCCTTGAGGCTTTTTGTCAAAACTGTGTAAACTTTTACAATCAAATCCTTTCATTTCTTATATCTAAACACAGAATGCAATCTCTTTTTCAGCCTATTCTAATTACAATTTGCTTCACTTCTGAATTGCAAGATGCATTCTGCTCCAGGTCTAAATTTGGTAAAAGAAATTAATTTGAATTTAAATTATTTTATAACACTGTAGAATTTCAAATTTTAGTAATTTAACATATATATTGTATTTCTTAAATTCAATTCTTGGATCACATGTTGAACATACTTTTCACTTCTTCACACTTGAAAGGGAATTTATGTCCAGAATCTATAATTCTTGTGCCACTGAGCGGAATATTAACAGCAATATTTATCATTTGTATTATGTTGGTGTCTGCAAGCAAAATTTGGCTGAAGGCCCCATGGCATTAATCAATGTAAACATTGTTACCTCTTGAGCAGTACCTAAACATTGCTCCATAAGAACATTAATAATTTGTACGGCCAGCTATCAAACTCTTTAATATCTTCCCTCTGTATCCATGTATTCCACTGTGTGGACAGGAAAAATAGGGGAAGAAGAAGGAATTCTATTTCAGTTTTCATTCATATGCTTGCAGAATCTAGGCCTTAAAACGCAGGTCTTGGCAAGGTATGAGGTGTCCAGGGCACTTGAAAGCTAATTAAGTCTGTGAAAAGAATTCTGATACTAAAATAATGTTTGCATTTTATGTAAGTTTTATTAAAAGCTACACTTATGAAGATGAAATTTTCTTTTTTCTTTATTTTTGTTTTAGTTTCGATGCTGCATATATCTATTTGGGTGTCATCTAAAAGAAGCTATTTGTGAAAAGGGAATGGTTTTCTTTCTTTCTCCCTGAAAGATCTTACACATCCTGTTTCTCTCCTCATCATGAAGACTTCATGCCATGTATATCAGAATACATCTGTGAAGTTGCCATCAGACAGCAAGAAACCTCAATTTCTGCTCTGTTTCTTGAAGGTGGTTCCAGAAATTGCCTTTTTTTCTGACCTATATATACTTATCTCTTCTCATTCTTTCTTAAAGAGGGAATTTTTTATCTTTTTTTTCTTTTTTTCTTTTTTTCCCATTCTTCAGAGTGGTGTTGCATCACTAGTCATGAAGTAATTTGGTGACAAAACAAAAAAACCATGAGCCCAGTGGATAAAGTTAATAGTTATTTCCTAAATCTCTGGATTTGGCTTATCACTTGAGAGGCATAAATAGATCCTTTACTTTTTTTTCTCTCTCTGAATTGTTAGGCTGATCATTATTCATTTTTATATATGTTCTTATCTGCAGATGACTCTAAATACCTCCATTTTAAACTATCTTAAATGATTCAGTTTCGTAATTTTTGGAAAATAATTCTTGTTTGATTCAAAAACACAGAAGGGAGACTAATGTCAGATAATCTTCATGTAAAGAACTGAAAAAAAATTCTAATATGACAGATCTTCATATGCAATGCATTCACGAGAAAATTAAGTTTTTCCACCAGCCCCCATACACTTACAGTGTCAGCCTCCATGCTCAACCTTACAGAATTGTCATCCACCCTCTCTGAAACGTGATGTACAGTGAGCAAAAGTTCAAAAAACTTTCAGATATGAAAGGAAGTTTCAAGAAGTTGGACAACAAATAGAAGTACCAGAAGCTAGAATAAATATTGCTACATGTCACCAGCCTAACAAGTGAATGTGTAGCAAGAAATTTATGACAACAACTCCAGAAGAAAGAATTTGTTGCCCCAACTAGAAATAAATCATTCAACAATATGAAGATATCAGAAAAATAATAATCAGGAAGCTGGAGTCAGCAAAACCCAATTTATATCTAGTGGGCATCCTGAAAAGCAGGGGTCTCAAAACCTACTGACAGCAAGAGACAACGACTACTGTGGCTTTTGCTGACAAGACCTTTGCCACACTTGCTTGCCATGTCTTTTTCCATACCATCAAATGAAAAGTTTGTTTGAAAACTTCTGTGGTAAAAGTGCACATATAGCTATCAAAATGGTGACAGCATCAATATTTTTTCTTGCTTCAGGGGAATTGAGGGGCACACAAGAACAGAACCACACCTCTCAGGGACAGCAATCCCCTTATCTCCAATCCATTCATGAACCAGGCTGTGCTCTGTGATTGCAATTGCTATTCTGCAGTTTCTAACCTGAAATTAGGCCCCTGAAATTCAGGCCACAGTTTTTCAGGGAACAAAGTGCCAGCCACTGCACACCAGCTCAGAGAGGGGACCCCTGCCCCAGCCAGCACCACTGCTCCAGACCAGCTGCCATGGCGGCCTGGCCTCACTGGCTCCATCCTGGGCCCAACCTTTCACACACTGTTGGAGACTCACTCATGTGTTCTTCGCCTTTCCTGGTCTAAGAAAGAGTGATATTCACTCACTCATGCTTTTGGGATAAAAAGTGGAACATTACCAGCAGTAAAAAAATTGATCTACTTTTTGTTTGGTTTTAGGTCTTTATAAACCCACTCATTTAAATGGGCAGATGTAGCCAATACCTCATATGTTTCGGCTGCATCTTCAGATAGGATTCATGTGTCTTCATGGTAGTCTTGTGTTGTACAATGAGCTTCATTCAGTGATTTCTAGGTTATTGGTATTATTACATTAATACCAATACAGCTATGAAGAAAAAAAGGGGACTGTCCTTCAAAATTTTTATATGCAACTAATTTATTTTGTTTGGATTTCTGTGTGTATGTGTGCAGGCATGTGTGGGTATATTTTACTTGCTCAAGTTACATGATAGAAAGGCTTCCCTATGGACTTCAATTCCAATGTAAAATTTTAGTTGTTATGACCCTTTCATTTCTTCAGTGTATACTCCTTTATATTAAAGTGGCTCTGTAACTCCTAATAAGTGTGAGCAAGCTGTATAAAAGATTTAGCAAAATGGCATCTGAATGATTCTAATTCAAACAAACTGATGACACAAATGCACAAAATGCATGTATTTATATTTTACACAAGGAATAAACCCAGTGTGTATGACAAATCATCCTGTGAGTTAATGACAGAGGTACCAAATAGATGTCCCTCTTTATGAGGCTACTAATTGTTTCAGTGGAACAGCTCTCATGAGAATGGAGAGGTAGTTGAAGATTTGGCAGTGATAGGTATTTAACCACGTTACAACTCTAGGTCATATTCCTCATATCAATTTAAGCTTCACTGAAATCATGGAAAGTATGTCACTTTATATTTGCTGTTGAATTTTTCTCCTGCTCATATTGTGAGATCATCCTTAAGTAACTTGTATCTGACTTTTCATACAAGCTTATATTAGGTCAAGTTCTGAATAAACTCAGTGAAATTCTCCCTGAAGGTGCAGAACTATTGCCTGTAGCAGCTGATAAACAGATATTTTTATAAGACACATTTTATCTGGGCTAGTAGTAAATGCAGTTTTATAAATTTATCTGATTTGATTTCAAATCCATACAAGTTTCAAATGTTCAAAGAGTTAACTGAAGCACAGAAGTTATCAGACTCATATTCACTTAAGTAATCATGAGGAAAATCACAAAAAAGACTAGAGCAAGGAAAAGCAGAGAATACATAAAACATATAATTAAATTGACAAGGAAGTAGTGAGAAAGAGATCAAAAGCAAAATTGTTTTGTGCATTTGAATTTTTTTTTATTTTTTTTAATTTTGTTCTTTTCAGGATCACATGAGAACAAAATGTTATTCATGTTAATACTTCTTTGTGCTGTTGTGATGTTAAAAAAATTCTGAATAGACTTCTGAAGGTTTTATTGATGAAAATGGTTTTCTGCAAAAGGGTGGTAGATATTTGAGTGATAGCTGCTGATTTCTTCCTGGGCCGTGGGTACTGTGGAGAAGGAAGGAAAGGTGTCATTTATAATTTTGCTCATCCATTTTCAATATTCCTTGCATTTCTCTATTTGGATTTATTCCCCTGGGTTTCCCAGAATTTGTCATTTCTCTGGTTTCTGAAATTTAAGCAGTTTACTTTCTTGCAAGTCTCAGACCCCTTGCAAACAAAGCACTCCCCTCTTTTCTGCTTTTCCTTTTGGCTATCTGACACAACCTGATGGCTTTGGCTGCTTCATGCTTTGCTTTTAATCACCTCAGATGTTTTGGATATTCTGTTATAAACAGTGATTTACCCATATATTCTTGGTTTAAAGATTTGGTTTAGCTTGCAAACATGAATATTTTTTTCTCAGTTTGTGTTTAACATAACCATTGATAGTGTTAGTCTACTACCTTTTCTTAAATCAGACATTTTCATTTTAGTCATAAAGCAACTGTTCCTGGTAACTAACTAAGTAAAGGTCTAATATTTTAAAAAGCAATTCCACCAAATTTCTCCTTAACCAGAGATGAAGCCAGCATCCAGAAGTGCATGAATTTGGGGGGAGAAAAGAACTAAAGCAGGTATCTGCTATATATTCCTTTACTGAAATTATGAGGCCTTGTACTTCCTTCCAGGAAGAAAACAAGTCAGGTTAGAAATCTGCTGCATGCACACTTTCACTGTATAATTTGGCTTCTGAAGGATTTATCACAGAATAATCCTTACAGGAATAGAGACAGGATGTTAAACTGTATTAACTCGGTGTAGTTACTATATTCAGGTTCAAACTGATTGCCATATCTGAAAGAAAGAGTCCAACTCTACCACATTCATAATCACTGGGATAACAAATGCCATTTCATACCTTGACAGCTTGGTGAGGCTAGCCTTGAGGATTTTGTTTGTTGATTTTGTTGCCTTCACAGCTGAAACTATTCATTACTATGTTTGGAAGATCAAAACTATATTTTTTAACATATACACTATTCATTTAAAAACAAAGAAAACATCCAAATCTGGCTTCAAGGCTTGCACTACATTTGGACTCCCAGAATCCTTGATTTTCATGACTCTTGATTACCCAAAATTAATTTCCTTTTAAAAAGTGTATGAGATCTACCAAAAGAAGGAATAAGTGACATGAGTAAAAAAAAAAAAAAAAGTAAATAAAGAAAAGAAAGGGAAAAATCTTAGGATATGAAAACATTTAATGTGCTTTTCCTTTTTTTTCCAGTGTCTACTGATGTTTCCCACTATTTGTTCATGTTGCAAGGTGTGAACCAATACATTGGATAAGAAAACAAAGAATTGACATTAAATACTCTGTTACTCTAACACAAATTCAGGAACTTGACAGAACTGCAAAATATTGATCTCTCAGAACAGCCATTTTAGCTTCAGCAATGTAAACATCTCTCACTTTTGATTTAAAAAAATGTTAAATTTCTTTCATAAAATAAGATTTTGGGGCATGCTGCAATGAGTAATTGCAAGAACTTAGGCACTTCAATGAGGCTGATAAGTTGAGACAAGGAAATTAAGATTTCTTTAAAAACTTAGAGTTTAAAAGCTTTATTGACATATATGATGTCTTTACAAAAGAAGATATTTGAAAATGCATTTAAATATAGTACATATTATTGCAGAGGTGGATAAAAATAGGTGAACATCAAATATATTTTTATAGTAAATTTAGGAAAAAATTTAGAAGAAGAGAGAGCATAATAAGAGTACTTTTCTCAGACATATACTTGCAAAATATCATTTTGTTCTCAAGGTTAAAGACAGCCTTGTTATTTTCCGTGACAAGGTATAGCACTGAGATTTCAGTAAATTATTTTCAGGCTGTTTCTAGTGTTAACTATCAAATTCTATAAAAAATCATGCGTGTTGTCTTGCAGGTTTTGCAAAGAAGTCTAAAAGAAAGCCCTTTAGACTTACTACATATCATTGCTGTGTGAGATTTTGTACTGAGACTCACACTAGCATACACGTGTTAAGCTAAAAAGTCATAATGTTGTACTTTCTAAAATCCTTATTTTTGCTTTATATTTTCAACATAAATAAGTATCATACACCTAGATCCTGCATTTATCTTTGATAATTCAGTTATATCATTTGATAGTTATGAGACAAATATTGATGAGACAATGTTATCACAATTAAAATATGGACAAAATGACATCACTGCAACATTGTTTGGGGAATAAGAGCATCACACACTGAATTAAAAATAAGGTTTATTGCTCAGTTTTCTCATAAGAGAAACCACCCATTTTTCTGCTGACATGACAGTAAATTAGATGTTGAGGTAGCCACAGAAATTGGGGAAGGGGTAGAATCTAATCCAGAGAGTGTTAATGTGGCAAAGTTTTCAAAGAGAAAAATGTGGCAGCAGTAGAGATGGACTTTTCTTTTAGTCTTGAAGATAAATCAGGAAACCTGTAGAGCTCCTTAGAAACTAAAATAAATGCTAGAGTTCCATTTGTAACAATTATCTTTGTATCAAAGAAAATCTTGGAAGCTGTCACTCACTCTTTGTTTTCCTACTACCCCTGCTGCTTTCTGATGGGCAGAAATACTAATGCATACATAGAAAATAACTATATTTTCTATTAATTATAATTAGTCTAACAGAAGAGATTTAGTTTTGGTGAGTAGGTTTTTGCTTGTTTTTAATGTATGTTTAGATAATGGAACTCACACAGCAGAAGAACATTTTCTAAAGGTTTTAATGAATTTTGAGTAACACTGAGAGTGAGGGTCAGTGGAAATACCAGAGTGACAAGAAATAATTGAATGTCTTCAGAGATGTTAAGGCATGTGCAGAGCACATCTAAAGCACCCATAAGAACCTGTACATATAACACAATTGCATAAGAAAAAAGGAATAGTAGCCCTCTTATGTTGTTAGAGATCAGATTAAACCTTATTCTCTCAGTAAAACATGGCCTCTATGTCAAAAAAAAAAAAAATAAATCTATAAACTGAATGAAAATGAAGCCTCTACCAAAAAGCAGGCTCAAGGCTTTGGCTAAACAGCAGCAGGAAGGAATTTAACATTGAATCTGATTACAAAACCTTCCATAAATAGTCATTTCCCAGCTCTGTATGTTTAACAGAGTCAGGAGGGTAAAGAATTGGCTGATAAATAAATCCATGGAAGAAGTAGTAGTTTTGAACAAGTGATAGTGATGCTTGCTCAGTGTTAAAGGCAAATTTAACAAACCAGGGCTATTGAAAATCAAACTATATAGAACAAGCCTGGCAACAGCTGGTATTAGTGAATGTGCCTATTCTAATTTACACAAGCTGAAACTGGCTAACATTAAATTCACTTATGAGTTGGCTCTAAGGTTGGCCTGACCTCTTGATTTCTGAATGTTCATGGATACTGTGAAACTGCCTGTTCAGCCAGGAAAATTCCTATTCAGTTCCTGCACCTGGGACCTCAGAGGCTGTTTGGAAATATTCTCTCTGTTCTGAAATGCAGAAATCTCAGAAGATTGATTTTTTTTTTTTTTTGACAAAGACTATATATATCATTTATGGCTACCTTTTTAATATTTTACTTTTATGCCCAATACTCCAAGGGAATCTGGCACCTGGTAAGTTTCTCTGGTGTCTACAGATGCTGTCATTGTCTACATTTAAATATTTTTTAAATTTGATCCTCAAAGTGTGTTGTTGTTTTAGAAGGTAAAAAAATGATTTTAAGCTTGTCCACACTTTAAAAAATAATCATTATTCTGATAGTCCTTATCACAAATTAGAAATCTCACTCTGAAGTCTACTAATACATTTTAAAAAAAAATTTGTATAGCAACAGGTTCATTCAATAATTTTTTTCCTACATCCTTGGGGTTGTAAGTAGATTCATGTACTGATCCAGTCAAAATCATTCGCACATCTGAAGCATAAGGCAGTGTACAATAAGAGTGAGAATGCAAAGAAATATTGAAATATGTTTTCCACAGACATTATATTTGTAGGAGATATAAACGATGATTTACATGAGCATTTTTAGTTATTTGGTTTAATATTTACAGGTAATACAAGCAGATTAACGGATGTATTTGAAGTATCTTGTCAGTGAAAGCTTCAAGCTTGTAGTTAAGAATGAAAAACTTGTTATTGTCAGTTGAGTTATCACTAATGAAACACAAGAGTTTCAGTACACAGTAATGAGTGTCAGAATCAGAGAAGTCAGAGAAGCAGATTTCTGAAATATTAAAACTCCTTTATTGCCTATGTATGAAGAAAGTGATTTATTAAACAAGTTGCTGAAGAACAAAAGGAAAAAAAAGCCCATTCTTTTGAAATGCATTTTCCCTATCCCCTCTAAGAACATATTTATAAACCTGTACGATAAATGGAAAAGGTAAGCAAAGAATAACATTGGAATGTGCACTTATGAAAAAAAAAAGTGCAAAAAATCTGGCCAGCTGGTAGAAAAGTAGAATTAATGTGCCTTTGTGTATCAGATTTGCAAGAATGCAAATATTGCAGCTTTTGGTCAGCTGGTTTAAAGATTAATTTCAAACAAGTAACTATTTTCCTTAAGGAAATGGACTAATAATAGGTCATAAGCATGAAAACAGGGCTGACTCTGCCATAAAAGCAGAATAGGTTGCCAACTAGAGCAGCAAAATATTGAGGGCAGCAAAATTAATTGTGAACATAATGTGTGGGTCTGCAGATCTTTTTCCTCATTGTCTTAAACTGCAAGGCTTTTGGATTTGTATGTATACATATGGCTAAATCAGTGGATCAAGGGAATTTTATTTAAATTATATTTTAAAACTACAGTTATATATACAAAGTCTTAGCATTATTATAAAATAAGATACCAGCTATGTAACTTTGTTTTAAAATACATCCTTACTTATCATACCACAGATTTTTCTCCCACAATCCCTTAAATTTTTGTCTAAGACTAGTGTTAAATACAAGACTTTCCTCCTAGAAAACCCCAACAGACATATAAATGCAACAAAAACTCATCAACAAAATAGATTATTTGATAATTTCATCTTTGATTGCGCGTCTCCAGACATCCAAAAGGACTCAAAGCTTTGACTGGCAATATCTTGTTCTGATACAAGTCCATTAGTCTATATCTGCCATTTGCCACATAGCATTACACAGTCTTAATTATTCTCAATAATTTGGTGTTATCAACAAAATTTCTTATCCCTTACTTGTCACCCTTTGTAGAATGCATGTCTTGAACATTAACCTGACCTGATATGCACACTAATAGCTCTTTGTGGGTCTGAGTAGTGTAAACCTCAATTTTGAGCAGTAACAAGAATTTTGAGCAGTAACCTCAACATGAAGAAATACTGCATTGGTGCAGAATCTGATGCACCTTTCAGACCATCAGAAAGGAGCATAAAAGAAAAGTGATATATAAAGGCACAGTATTGTATGAGTTAAGGTACCCAGGAAAAGAGGCACCCAGGTTCTGCTGTCTAAAGTGAGGATGGACTAGAACCTAAATTAGCCATAGAAACATCACTATTTCATTGTAGCTGCAGCATTTCATTTACACTGCTGCCATGAGCTCTTAACAAAATGCCAGCAGTAATCTCATATTTCCAAGATTTATTATTCTCTTCTAATTTGCATTTTTTTCTGTCTACTAACTTGAATTTTTCAACTTTTGAAATGTAATGGAAAGGTGAACTTTGCTATATCAACTGAGGTGCTAATTCCTAGTTTGCTTGGTGGACAATGTTGGAATTCCATGTGGACTAAGCCCAGCAACACAGTTAAAGTAAGAGAAAAAAATGTAACAAATTCAGATAAATTTATTGGACTAGAAATTACTATATTTCAAACTGATTACACCAGCATATTCTATTTCCTTGTCTTGTCTGATTTTCAGAAGAGGAAATGTATTCCTGTAGGAAGGCAGGATGGATATAATCTAGAAATTTCATTGTTTTTGCAAAACAATCTTTCTGAATTTGCGTTGCTTCCTCCTTTGTTGCAGCTGCACAGACTTCAAAGTCAGGTTCAACCACTAGGGAATTTTGTCAAATTTGCAAAGATAACAGTGATTATCAAGAATGGGGTCAGATTAGGCTGTAAACAAGCAATCAATGAGAGTTTTTAAACAGCAGAACTATGTAAAAGCCAAACCTAACCAAAGTTCTTCATCAGAATATACTTAAAAAAAATTCCAAATATGTAAAGATAGAACACAATTAAACCAGAGATAGCAAAATCTAATGAGTAGCTCAGTTTTCTTCTCTTTTCAATTCTATCATGCATAGTAAATTTGAGTGAGACACCTGGCTGGCACCCAGCATTCATTAAATTCCTCAGCTCTGAAAGAGCAAGTGTCATTTCAGCTGTCTTCTGCCTGCTTTGCAGCTCACTGCAGGGTTCAGGAGGGCTAATGGAGCTAAGGAGTCCTGCTGCCTTGCTAAAGATTCTCCCTTAGCAAAGGATTATTTACCTCTGCTGGACCTTCACAGCACTTGCATTTCTTTTACTCTGCCTCAGGGCATATCTCTGCCTTGCCCTTTCTACAAACACTTGTCTTTGCATCACTGACTGAATGAATATTTTCTAATCTTGATCCTCCCGAGTACATGCTCCATGCAACTAGAGCTGACTGAACTACATATGGGAGCTGTAAGTATTATTTTTGTGCCTTTCCAATAATTTGGGGCATACATTAAAAGCTGAAGAGGAGTTCAGTCTGTGATGGTATACTTTTTGCATATAACAAAAGGACTCCCCTGGTTATGCACTTCTCCAGGTACAAGACAAAGTCATTGAGATTGGTCTACTCACTGACCTCACAACAATATGCAAGCACAGACCTGTACATGGAGCATGTGTGAAAAAAATGTAAATTACGGGAAGTTGTAACTGGAAAGCTCTTAATGGACATACTGATTATCAGCATTCACGTGCTCATACTGGTCACTGGAATTTGTTTCAGGAGTTTTTGCAGGAATTAATAAATACAGACAATTTAGGCTTCCAGTAACTTCCCATATTACCAGATGTCAGAGAGCACAACAGCCCAAATAATTTGTAGCCTAATTAATAATCACATTTTATTGAAATAGCTTGTTTACTTTTCTAATTCACAGTAATTACAGAGATTATAAAATCATGTAAGGAAAAATATTTCAGTTTTCAGTAATTGAGAGAGTGGTATCATTATCTGATGACAATCAGGATTGTCAAGACAATATTGCACAGCGATGCCTTTGGGATTAATGCACTTGGGATGCAAAAAATATGTTCAAAATGCCTTTTAATTTGTGACCATCAGTTTGAGCATATGTCATAACTTAATAAGAAAAGAATTGGAACAAGGAAGATGTTGGTGAGAAAACCTTAACCTGAAATAATAATGAGAGAGACAAAAACCTGGTATATTCCCAATACCTGAACCAAAAAAGAAGTCTGAGCTGCCCTCTCTTTAAGTCATTTCACACCTAACAATAACTTTAAATGTCCCCTCTCTGAACTCTGTTCTGGTGTTCCTACACCTCTCTAAATGTCAAATAGCAGCAGCAAGGCTCACATCAATAAAGCTGCTTAAATTCCCCCAATGAAAAGTCACATGCATCACTAATGTCAGTGCTGAAATCTAGTTGTGTGCCATGTAATGCTCCCTCTGTCTGTTCTTACAAATACAGTGGAAAGATAAAGGGAGAAAATAATGTACGTATTTTTATTATTCACATAATCCATTTTAATACATTATATTTGTTTTGAGTTTTACTAATATCATTATACTCTTAAATAATCTTTTCAAAATTTATATTCTTATTTTTCCTCTTGTCCTTTTCTTTTTATCCTTGTCTACAGCATCTCAAGAATAAAATTTTCACTCAGAATTTGGAAGTGACATTTACAAAAGAGAGTGGTTCAAGTACAGCAGAAATTTGCACATTAACTTTCTTATTTTACATCTCAGTGTACGAAAAAAAGGAATCAATTGGAAATTCACACCAGGTTTGCTACTTCCAAAATGTCTCCCTCTCATTTAATAATCCATAAAAGTAATACTGACCCTCTATGAACACAAGATATATTTTAAAGTTTCTTTCAAATCTTCTTGCCATAGAAAAAAATGATGAGATTACAAAAGAAATTCCACACAGGAGAGCTTTGGTGCTGCCACTGTTCCTGTAATGCCAGAACAGATTCATCTCTGGAATTGCTCTAATCTGTCATTTTTTTAAAATATATATGCTACAAAAATATATATTGCTCTTTAAAAAAGATTTTTCTACTTTTTTTTTTTTTTTTTTACTTTTTCCATTATTGTATCATCCATTCATTCACGATAGGTTGTCTTATTCATGGTTGTTTTATTCATGTACTGGATTAAAGTGTATGGTGGGATAAATCTTACATCCATATAATGCACCATTTTTACTACAATTGAGAGCATTCATCCAGAATGAGAGCCCCACTGGCTAAATTAAATCATTCAGGATAAATGCAACTTACTACAGTCTTCCCCTTTTCTTCTTTTTTAACTCTAAATAAATCGAGTATTTCTATGTACGTAAAAAAAGAGTGGCAACCATCCTAACATATAGTATGATCTATATGCAAAACACGAAGGGTACACAAGTAGATTTTCTTCCCTTATTTCCTTCACACAATTAATTAGTATGTAAAAATAATCCTCTTTCCTCTTAAAAGGAAAAATCTTCACAACAAATGGGAATGTTCAATGAATAACCTCACTCTTTCATGTTTGAGTAGGAAAACTGAGGAAACAAAACTTTTTTAGTAAACAACCTTAGGAGATCTTTGTTAAGTATAGTTTCTTTGTAAGTTTTAAAGGTCTCCCTTTACCAGCATGGAATACAAATACTCCAATTGTATTTGCCTCTGTAGACAGGTATGATCAGGTTTGACTTTTCTCCAGGTTACTCACATAGAAAAACATATGCCTCACATTCTGACCTGAAGTGGGATAGGTTCACATGCATGTAGTCTTGAGTGGTATAAACTGAAACTGCATTTCATCAGAATTATTTTGTCTTCCTGACTGTGGAAAGGGAGAGAAGTTTTCACATTGAAAACTAAGGAGAAATCCATCGTGAAAGTTAAAATATTTTGATGGGATCATTTTGAGGATTCTCTTAGTGTTGATGCACACAGACATGCATGATTATTTCCGACAGAAACTTAAAATATCACTGTCTGAATGAAACACAACGCCCTGTTGTCGGTCTTTCTGGGCCACACTTAGACATTTGGCACAATTCAAAGAGCAAGTGGAAAGTAGTTTGGGGACAGGAAATATTTTCTTAAGGCTTATTGAGGGCTTAGGTTTTGAGGATTTAAGTTTTTGGTTTTCTGGTTATAAGCTACTTAGTGATAGTGATAACTGAAAATGTTATTTAGGGTGTTCAATCCTATTTAGTGTGTTCCATGCTTCAAAAATTAAATGAGAGCTTTAATTACTCTTACGGCACACGTGTTACTTTTGTTGTGTATGTTGCTGGAAGAGAGCTAAAAACTCCACACCTAAAGAAGTCAAGACAAAAACTACAGAAAACATCTTTACATGAGGTAAATAAATCTCTATCACACCAGGGTGAACAAAGCCATCTTCTTTCTTTCCCTCATTATAAGGTTTTCAAGAAGCATGTGGTAAATGAGGCCATACAACAATTAAGTATTCTCATTATCAAAGTAAAATTTTAAGCAATATTTTCACATATCCTACTGTAAAATAAACAATCTTTCCAATTCCATTGCTCTAGTAAGAACATTGTTTGCATTTTTTAAGAAGCAAATCACAAAATTACCAGCTTGTTCTATATTGTGAGGAGTGGCAGTACAAATCAGAAACCTATAATGAACTGAATGTATGTGCTGCACTTGTGCACATTTTTTTGGACTGGTAAAGAGCTTGTGATTTGAAGACAAACACAGTGAGTAGAAATTTGAAGAAGATACAGAAGTAGCTGTAAGATGAAATAGTGAGAGCAAAGATCACTGCTGGCACCTGAGGTCTGTTATCTGCTTCTGTTTCACTCCACGCTCTCCTTTCTTCAATTTTGCATACCTGTTTTGTCAACACTTGAAAGAGTTATCTTTAAGCAGAAACATTTTAAAAATTTAAAGCATTAAAAAATGATAAAATAATTTTTTACATTAAAACCTGTCACAACCCTTCAAAATGTTAACATTTATCTCTATTTTGCATAGATACACTTCAGACAAATCTATGAAGCTTTATTTATGTTGACATTTTTCTCTGCCAAACAGCTATATCTTGACTGATGTATCAGAAACATCATTTGCATTTGTTTTTGGTAAGAAAGAAATAGTTTTTCTGCTAATGCACTGTAGCACCAGGCCTCCTGGTGCTTTTGAGAACTCCCCTTTCAGTTCACTTCTTCCTTTCTCTGACCTTCCTGAAGTCCTTAGATACCTTAAATCTCTGCACCCCTAACTCACAATCTTGAATATAAGAATTTATTGACTTCACCTTCTGCCCTCCCCATTGGAAAAGAGAAACAGACACACATACAGACACACAACTCCATTCCATCAAATCCTTTCCCAGATCCTTAAGGCACCCAGCTACACCCACCCACCAACCCTCTGAACTCTGGATTTCAGCAAGGGCTGCTTCCCTGCCAGTGCTCACTCTGTTTTGGCAGGGCTGGCTGTGAGGAGCCCCATTCCCCTGGATTGCTCCCATCTGCCTGTTCATCTGCCCTGCCCTGGCCTGGGTTCCTCACAGCACCACAAGGACAAGGCACAGACGCCCACCCTGATGGGCCATCCTCACATACCCTGGCTTGTTTTTCAGGGAAAGGGAAGGAGTGAGAAGGTAGTAGAGAACTTCCCAATATATTTTGTGCAGACAGCACAACAGGCTGTGCCTTTGTCCCCTTCCCTTTGCACCTCTCAGACTTTGAAGAAATGTTTCGATGCCAAAGACATCGAAATTTTCAGAGACATTGGAAAAGGGGAAAACAGAGAGGAAAAAGGGGGAAGGAAGGAGTATGAGGCTTTGAATGAATTTCTTTAACTTTCTTATGATTTATTCTTCACTTCCCAGAGGGCTCAAGTTTATTCTGGAAACCTCTGGTAGCGTCTGCTGCATTCCACAGGTCAGTGACACAATACCAGCACTTGGGTAAACAAACATTACATACCAAATACTATTTCAAATTAATTGCAAATATTTTTAGGGCACTAATGAGGCCCAGTAGATTTCTTACTTTAAAATGAAAGGGATATTAACTGAAACAGGACACATTCCAGAATTTCTCATGACATTATTTTACTGGAAACATACTGCAACAGCAAAGTGACATCTTTTGTGTCAGTATTTATACTTTGTACTCTTTTAAATGTTTTTTTTTAAAGATATCTCTTTTGGGAAAATTGCCACAGAATGAACACACAGTATTGTTCTACATTCTGAACAAAGTTATCAGCTAAAATTTGTAGCCATGTAGAATAAAACATAAAAAAATGGAAGTTCCTTCTAAGGAAGAATACTTTTTTTCCTGCTCACAGATTTATTTCCTATTAGAAGAAACTAAATTTTCATCTGGCCTTAAATCTCTTCTTTGTCTTTTTCTACTATAAGTGGTGCCCTCTTTTCACCTCACTTCCAGTCTGCTTCACAATTTGCAGTTTCACAGGATTTCCCCAAAATAACTGGTGATATAATTTTCCTCATACTTGCCTTACATATACTTCAGATATGTTGTTTTTTTCTTTTCCAAAGCAGAGCTTGCAGTGCTTTCAGCTTCCTAATGACCGAAGGAGATTAAGAGCTTGTTAGTTTTGAACAGAACTTTAGCACTATAAGCAGTATTTCACTCAAAACCAGCTCTTGGTTGAGCCCCAGATTTGTCATTTTTGACAAATGACATTTTCTGCCTTTTCATGACCTGGACAGAAAGTTAATGTGGTAGCCAGGTTTCCATTTCTGTAGCTCAAGAACAGACTTTTGGGATGTCATAGCTCTAAAGACAGCTCCACAGTCCACTAGAGTTTCTTCCATTTCCAGTACCTCAACATTGAGGTTGATGTAATTGATGGCTCATCTGATACAGATGCTTGACACTGCACATTTAACAAAGCTGCTCAGTAACTGTGAGCACCAGAGATGCCACCACTGCTTCACACAGCTATCTTACAGAATTTTGTCAGCACTGCTCCCTTCTATTTCCCTATTCATTTCTCTGTGTCTATCCGAAAGGTTTCATCCACTCTAACAACATATTCATCAAATAAAAGCAGGCTGGCCCAAATATTGCCCCTGCAGATGCGGGTGTAAATCCAAATTTGATTATGTCGGTAGATATCTTTTATGTGCACTCCTGTGTTGGTGAAGATTAGATTTGAATTCTTTCTAACAAAGACAATTCATTTGTGCCTTTGAACACTTCCATTTCTAGATCCTTGCCATACTGCCTAATTCTAATTCTTTTGTGGAAATGCATGTTGCACTTCTGCCACTCAGCTTTGATTGCAATTTTTCTTATCATTTGCCAAGTACAGCTCTGATTTCTGCACACAACCTTGCTTGGTCAGGACATTCAAGCCTGTTAATATTTCCATTTCAAAGCACCTTCAGCAAAGTAGCAGCAGCAGCAGCAATTCATCTCTTCACAGGATGCCATCTCTGTCTGTAATGACTGTTTCATCAATGTCCAGGACAGAACATCTATAACCCTGATCTGTGTTTTTCTTTTCTTCTTTATTCACTTTCCCCTGTTCTTGAATTTCTGCTTCCCACCTGAATTCATAATAAAAATATTGTTTCATTCTAACTACCTTTGGAAAGCTACAGAAACTTACCTGATTTAATTTCAATCCCATAAGGATGTAAACTATTATGAAATTTATTTCAATCTACTAAATAACTAAATGAATTTGATGGGGTTTACAATAATTTTCCCCTACAAAAGGTATGAACACTGACATCTTGAGTTGATAACACAAGAAAGTAGCTTCAATCAAAAATATCAAGTTCATGAAATAAAACATTTATTGTCCTTTAAATAGCTTGATTGCTTTCCTTGTAATACATTTTATTAAAATAATATAATATTTTGTTGATTTTCTGATGTCGTGTTATATTTTGTTGTTATCGCACACTAATAATTAGGGGTTTTATTTATGTATATATTTGAGCAAAATATTTGTTTTTAATCAATACAGGCTTTGCATAATATTCACAGAGACTGATGCCTTAGGTTTTAGCTTTTATATTTTTCAGATTCTGTACTGCTTTAGTGTACAGTTCTGAGCTTCATATTTAAGGGATGGTATGCTCTCTTCACAGAGTAGCTAAACAAGACAATTCCTTTCCTAGCTTGGGACCAAGGACCACCACCCAAATGTGAGGTCCAAGAGCACAAATCACGTGGACTGAAGAGAGCAAATAAGAAGGATGGGACTTCATAACCTAAAGCTACAACTGGACAATTAACTCCAATATGCCAATGGATAAAAACTTTTGAAGGTGGGAGACCTTGTGACGGGTTGTCCATTGCTGTGACCATTTTGGGTTCATCTTGGGTGTAGCCCCATCTGGGCTCTCGTACTGCCCATGGTGAGTCCATTGAGGCCTTTTAATAAATGCCTACTTTATTTTTTAGCTCTGTCTAACCTCTGTTCTAGGTCAGCCTTTTCAAGGAATCAGACTAGAATATTATGCTAAACACTATTATATCACCACAATTTATTTGGATTTATTTGATGGAAAAAAGTGCATTCACTAGTTCTGTCATTGCAAATCTGATAAAATTGCTGATATTTTTTAAGGAGTCTGCACTGAATCCTATGATATTGTGAACATAGTAATGGGGATTGGATCAACAAGGTGCTTTTTACATTGTAAATCCCTAACACTGGAAGATTATTTATTGGGTTTTTTAGTTTAGTGATGTAAGCACAACACTGACTGTGCCATGATCATGTAAAAAGTTTATTCTCTTTCCTGAAACTGACATGTTAGCTTCTTTGTTGTGGGGTCATGCTCTCTGGGATAGTAGGGGGAACAGAGGTTACATTTCTTAAGTTTGGAAGGCTTTACAAGGTTCTTCACTGAAAAGAATGGGAAAACAAAATTTAAGATAAAATAGAAGGGTTTCAGTCTTGTGAGGATACAGAAAACTCAAAACACATTCACATGGACTAGTTCAGAGCAACTATTTGATGCTACAGGTTCCATTTACAAGCCACTTTCCTTATCAAATTGTCATGTCATTTGCAGATGTCACCTTGTGAGAATACTACAGTAGAGAACTCTTATGGGATAACTAATCAAGATTTTTCAATGTAGTTAGTCATTGCAGTATGACATATTATTGTATATTTATAATTGAAGTACTTGAACTACTGTCAGGCCAATGCATGTCACCTACTATTTTTCAAACCATTCATAAGTCTTTCAAAAATGACCATATAAAAATGGTCCTGTTCAGCAGAAAAAAAAAAGATAATCAGGGAAAAAATGTTAAAATTAAAAAAAAATGTATCATGTAATGTAATTTTTTTCAGGCAATAAAATTATTCAGCATCTGTTATAGGTATGCATTGTCACTAATTTAATTTAAATGTCAAAGAAAAACACAACTGAAACTTTGTCCCAGTCATTGCTGAGAAGGATAAAACATTAAAGAATCAATATTTGTAGTATTTTAACATGATCAATATAGGAGTCACTAATAAATGTCACCATTTGTCAACAATTTTCAAGGTTACCAAAGCTTCTTCAGTTTTTTGCCATTGAAAATAAATAAATAATTAAATAAATAAATAAGCTGTCTTATAACTGTTAGCAAATACTGACATCTTTATTGATGGTTATGGACAAAAATCTTGCCACTGCGAAGGCCAATAGAAATTACTTCTGTTAAGTTCAGTAAGGCCAGATTTTCACTCCATGTATGTGACATTTCACATAACAGACAAAATAAATTACTTCAGGATCTCAGTTCCAAAACCTGCATAATGCCTTTTTTATATGATGAATGAAACATATAACAGATGAAGTAGAAAAATATTGTCATGTATTACAGCTGCAGGGGAATATAAAAACCTGGGTAGTGAGAATTCACCATTGAGCAGCCTTCTGGAAGACAGGAAAGCCATTCAGTGGTTCTGTAAAATCTTCCTAGAATCACATTATTCAAAATAATTAAAGGAAAGCTACAGGCATAATTTTCTGTGATTGTATCTTATGATCAAAATATTTACTTCTACGTTCCTGTTCTGTAGAGAAAATATTATTTTATTCTATTTTTTAACAGTATTAGCACAACTTATACAGTCTGAATGAAGAATTAAATCATACAACTGGTCATTATAAAAACCCTTTTTGTTAGAATGTTTGTGTTTTGTTTCACTATTTTCTATTTTATCACTTGATTTTTTTGTTCTATTCAGAATTGTGTTGCTGAGAAGCACTTTCACTCATTTTTTTTATGAAAAGAAATATTGCTACTGTAATCTGTCCCTCAGAAAGAAGAAAAACCATCAACATTATTTCTGTACAACTCCCACTTGAACTTGGGGACTTGTATTACACATTTGGCAGCAGAGTTGAAACAGATGCCATCTCTAAGGTCCTGAACCTCAAATTTTGGAATTTATGTCTTTCCAAAACAATAAAACATTTGATTTGTCAGTTCAGTTTCATGCAGAGACTCTTTTTTAGTCATTTTTTCAAGCAATAAACTAGGTATACTTTTTTTATTCTGACATTCATCATCTTCATGTAAATTCTCTGCAGTCAGTTCCTAAATAGTTCTGTGTATGAATGTGTATGCACTTCAGGTTCTTATTATTAATATTTTTACACCTCTTTTTCCAGGAACAATACTGAAAAGTATGCTGGAACTTTATGCAACAGCACATGGGAAAGATTTGAAAGACCTCAGGTCTCCTATCAGTTCCTTGGTTTTAAGTGTATATTTCACTAACCTGCACTCTAATGTGTTTTCTACTTTATGTAAACTTTGGAGAAAGGCCACAACACTAACTGAAACTGTATTTTTACCATCTGGACCTGGTTTGTCCAGAAATACAGGAAAAATTGAACTGTTCCCTGTATGAGAGACAAGCTTAAAGGTTAATCTGTGCCAAGCAGTAGAGGTGGAAAAAAAGTTCAGTAGCTGGAGTTGCCACTTCCATACATATTTCATCCATTTATACCTTCAAGACCCAGCCTCAAATTCATTCAGAGTCACTGGAGTTTACACAAGGCTAATATGTTCCTTTCATGGCTCTTTAGTTGTATTCACAATGTACCAAGTGTATGGCCAGCTATTATTCTGAAATCCCCTGCTCCTAGTAAATTATTTTTATAGGAGCTCATGCTGCTTATTACCCAACTCTTAATGTACCTATGTACGTCTCAAGTTATGGTTCCATAACTCAACAAGAACCCCATCAGGAATTTGTACATCTGGCATTAAGTTTTTATTCTGTAAAAGCTGTAGTTCACGGCATAAAGTAATCTGTCATGAGTCCCAAAAAATGGCAAGAATCCTCCAGTTATGTTTCACTGGAACATCTAGCAAGCAGATGGTGGGTCCTCACTGAGTTAGTAATGGAACACTCATTGATCTGAGTGGTGCAAGTAATGCACTAAATTAACTTTTAAAATCTGTACATCCCTTGTAAGATTCTGTGTCTTATGCAAAGAAATGTTTCAGTTCAATACTGACTGTGGAACAAAAGTGTATTCTGGTAGCCAGAACATTATCATACAATGCATTTAGAAATACTACAAGGTTTGTGAAACTTGTTCATATCTGGGGTTTTCAGAACTGACAAATGTGTTTCTTTGCATAAGGCTACTTATGTAATGTTTATCACTCTGCATACTAGGCCATTCTTAATTGCTTCTAAATTTTCATTGAAGTACAGGTCCATTTTTCTAAACAGATAAACAATATGCTTTCTCTCACAGTTTTTGGAGCTATTGCACTTCTACAGTGATTTTATTTTCACTTTAAAAAAAAATTCCTTTATGTGTAAAGTGTATTCCTGGTATCTGTCAGGACAGATTTAATACCAGAATTCACTCTCAAAAGAATAGCTCCATGAGAGAGATCAAAACTAGCCAAAGTCTTAGTAAAAAGCATGACTTCTTGAGCAGTATGAAGAAAGCCAATACTACTCCTAGTTTATTTGAACTTGGTCTGTTATTCATCATGCATTTCTGCTGTTTCAGCGTCTGGTCTCAAACATATTGTGAGCAGAGTATGAATGAATTGGATATATTTGCTTGAAGAGAAATTTTGGCAGTTCTCTTTCATAGTGCAGCTGGGTCAAAGTGTTTTGGCTTTCAAAGAAGAGATGAAGTATCTGCAAATTCTCCAAACCACGTCCAACACAAAACAACAGCTGCTGAGTCTATCTACTAAACCATGGCGCAACTGGCAATTAAATCACCAAGTTCCAGCCATTCAGCTGCAAAGTTAATGCACAAAATCTATGTTAGTATCTAAGCAAAATAGAATAATACTGGAAAGGATATGATAAATTTGGCATGTTGATTCAATTTGAAAGTAGTAAAAATCACTAGAGGTTTCCTGTTTCAACAAGGGTGGTTTCACATGAAGGAAGCACTGGTTGGTTGTGGCTCTGCATATTTTCAGCTACATTAACCCTTGTATTTTTCTAAATCTCTAGATTTTAAAAAGAGCTCAACATTAATATTCTCAGCCAGAGTTTCCCTGGAATTCATCTCTCAGTTTTAGTATCAGAGTAAGCAGCCTGTTTTCATAAGACTTCAGCAGATTGGATATCTAGCAATTTTGAAAAATCAGACCATAAAAATCTAGCCTATAATAGTATTGAATAGTTTCAAAATATTTTACCAGAGGATGACTCCCAGTAATTTGAAATGCGTCCCAACCTTTTCAAAAGCCACTTATAAATACCTGGTGCTGACTTACCACACTACATTTCTATAATTAGGGTAATACTACAGTAGAGGCTGACAGTGAAAAG
The DNA here is from genome assembly GCF_028769735.1 of Zonotrichia leucophrys gambelii. Classification (NCBI taxonomy): domain Eukaryota; kingdom Metazoa; phylum Chordata; class Aves; order Passeriformes; family Passerellidae; genus Zonotrichia; species Zonotrichia leucophrys. The sequence continues at coordinate 15,853,153 of NC_088173.1, read as the reverse complement.
CCCTGGCAAGCAACATATTCAGCTAACTATTTTCTTTAGTAATTGGAGAAAAAAAAATTAGATATAAATATCTGAAAGTTTGCCATTTAGCTACTGAAGAGTCATATCACTTAACTTTTTTCACTTTAAAGATGCCTACAGCTTCAGCTATAGATTTTGAAGGAAGACCTGCCATGGAATAACTACCTAGTAGATAGATGGCATAACCCACTGCTGAAAATATTTCTTTCCCTGCCTTGATTATAGAAGAATCCTAAGTTTTGAGCTTTTACTGGATATTTAATTTTTGGAGGGACTAAGAGAAAATAAATTGCATACCTTGGTGGGAAAGCTGCCCCATTTTGTGCTTTGTTTTCTTTTCTGTTTGCAATAATGTCACAAGAGTTTACTCACTTAATGTTTTAAAATTAGCTATGATTATTACATGGAACATGTTATTTTAAATACAGATTATTATTATTATTGTTGTTGTTGTTGTTGTTGCTATTACACAACACAGGGTTTTATTGATTTTATTGCACCAAATTTACATTAGTGCTATCCCTTTTACCTCAGGTTACAGAAAAACAAACATGTCTGAGTTACCTAGAGAGAATCACTGGATTGGAGATACTGTAACGTGTGATAATGAACAAAGTTAAAATCCAGACTTCTGACAGCCTTCTGCAGGTGTTTGTCCTCTATAAAGTGAGATGGCTACTGACCTTTCTATACCACTGTTTTTCTCCTCCTATGCTCTTTTGAAGTAACTAGTTGCACATATATGACTGCTAATGAAAAATGGTGACATTTCTGCTATTCTCTTTTGCTAATCTTCATTTGAGAAATTCTGAGTCCTCCCATTAATTATTTTCCCAAAGTTCATACAGAATGAGAAAATTATGGAGATTGGGTATTTGAGTGGAATAGGTTCTAATGTTGGTTAACACAGAGTAATGTGGAAATATAAGGGTAACTCTTTTATATTCAGTCTCTGATTTTTGTACTGACTTAAAATATCCTTTGTATCTGCTAGTCCTGAAGATTCTCTGTGTTTTGAAAATGGCATTACTCACATCATTCTGGTATCTTCACAGTAATCACTTAAAACATTTAAAATTAAATTAAAGGCAGAAATTGGAAAAAATAAGAGGAATTCATTCCCATTTCTTAGGGAAAAATCTTCACTAAGACTTTCCAAAACATCACATCCTTCTCTTAAAATGGAGGACTTCTCTATGCAAAGAGTCATTCTGCCAGAGGGAGATGTGCAATATTATACAACCTTTAGCTTCACTTGCTATGGTCAGCTGAAACTAAAAATTGCAAAAAGATGAAGTGCTCCATTAAATCCCTGTTTTATTGTATAAGTGCCCTTATGAAATGGTATAACTACACAATAGCATTATATCAGGCCAGAATTAAGGCTTACAACAGACGCTAAACTACAGCATTACCCTGACCAGATGTAAGGCTTATTTAAGCCGGATTTTAGAGTGAAATATTTATGAACTGATTTAAATACTAATGAACAGGCAGTCCTACAGCTGTCACAGTTGCAGAATGATAAATGTGTTACACAGGAATCTCTATGTCATATAGCTGGCCATTTTTCAATAGTCATGGACACATGTTTCTTAATAGTACAGGCAGAAGATGGGCAATGAAGTAGGCAAGAAGAAAGACAATTATATAATTAAAAAGTTACCTTCCCTCTTCCTCAGTGCCCTTGTTGACTCCCCAAGTATTTTTTCACTACTTCCTGATTCCTCTCCCCCATTTTTTTCCCTCTTTCCGAAATTCACAGTTCCATCTGTGGAGGTGTCAATACTGTCAATGGGACTTATTTCTAGTTTTGGTCAAGGCTGCAGTTTCCTTATGCACACTGCATGAGTATTACTTTGCTGTAGTGTGTTCTTAAGTTTTTCAGTTTGCTCCCCCATTTTCTGTATTGTATCCTCCTGTTTTCTGTAAATGGTTCCTCCCTTCCCCAGTTTTTCGCGCCACTGCTACCCTGTCAGCTAAGTTGCTATAGTAACCTCGCTATTCATAGTTGCTGATATGTAACTGCTCCTCCCCTATTTTCCCTTATAAGTGAAAGTTGTCTCCTCCCTGGGCCCAGTCAATCACCCCCTTCTCCTCCCAGGTTTCAAGAACCTTCTTCTCTCTGGGGGTTATGGTTGGCTGCCGTCCCGGGGCCCCTCCTTTGCTTTATATTAGTTGGTTACTTAGGTATGTCAATTATGTTTAACACCTCCAAATATGTATTACTATTGGTTAGCTGGGCTTCCCTACCTTTTCCCCCCTTTTTCCCTTAAAACCCTGTCTCGCCCCCTGTTCGGGGCCATTTGCTGGTGGTGCCCATCCCCGTTGGTGCTTCTGTAATAAACCGACAGCCTACCTCCAGCAAGTGGTCGCCTCCTGATTCGTCTCGCACCGCGCCGCTCCGAGCTATCACCCAGCCCAGCCCGAGGCCAAGACGCCGAGGGGGGCTGCCTTCAGATGCGCTGGGGCGTTGGCCTTCGCCCCTCACCAGCTAGCCGGACCTAGGGCCGAGTACGCCCTCGCGCATTACTTCCCTCACAATCCCCACTGAGATTCCTTCCCTCCCAGAGGACACTGGCACAATGGACTGAAAAGCCATCTACCGATTGGTAGCATCAAGTTTTGCTGTTTACAAAAGAGAAAATCCCAGTCCTCCCAATGCTCCAAAATCCCACAAACACTTGCACATATTCAGCACCTTCATAACCCTTCATTGTGAGCCCTGCAGTTCCCTGTACATATCTAGGGTGTCACCCTAAAAGCATTTCTGTGGGACACCTCATGCTGCCTTATTGTTACTGCTGCCACTTAGTTCCAAGAAACTTCAAGATATAGTTATTAGGCACACACATATATATATATATATATATGTGCCTCAGGGACAAAAGCAAATCACCTGGGACACAGAAAAGTCTCAAAGTACTTTTTATAAAGTTTCCAAGCAGGGAGAGTGCTTAGCAAGTAAGGAAGCCTGCCCCAGGCTTCTCTCAGATGCAGTGCACAGTGGCAATATTGACAGAGCAGTAGGACCATCAAGAACAACAGAAACTTCAGTGCTGCTGATCCAGTGACTCCACTGTAAATCTCATCTCTGACTGGGCTAAGAGTAGGACAATGAAGCCAAATCTCCTCCTTGTCCTTTACTGGTTTTATTGTTTATCTTACTATACTAAAAAAATACAAAAGTGTTTTATTTCAGTTGCAAAATTAAATAGATGCAAAAAGTGTAACATAAAGGATAATGCCTATAGGCAAAATGATTTAGGGAAAAATTAAATTAAACTCATATTTTTTCTCATGTCCCCTTTTAAACATTTCCTAACTACTAATTTAAATTCTTGATTTCTGAATTATAAAATTAATGTTTTGCTCTTTCAAAACTTTGGAATGTAATTAAAGAATCAGTTAAATATTATTGTTTCTATTAAATATTTCTTCAATTCTACAAGGCATCCTAGTAACAGAAACTAATGAATTGGTAAAAATAGTAAAGTAAGCAAAAAGTTTACAGAATATATGCATGATCTGTCAAAAGTGCTAGCAGACTAATTTAAAAATTTTAACTCACACCTGGTGCCAATGACAATATCCTTATAATGCTGAATAATTTATTTGTCATGTCCAGATCATTTCCATCATAAAAATAGCTACTTTATTAAATAATGAATATATGCAGTTAAGAACATCATCATGAGGATAATTCTTAGTGATAGATATACCGGATAAAGACTCTTAAGGAACCCAAGTGCCTTCCTAGGAGGAAGGTAATATCCTTGCTTAAAGAATGGCATAAAAATGTTTAAATTACTAGAATTGAAATATTGAGTAAGGTATTTTTATATTGATTGTCATAGAGATTTTGAAATAGATTTACACAACACAACAATTCACAGAGACACTGGGCAGGTTAAGAACAGTGTGACTTTTAGACAGACGTGGTAATAAAGTCTAAATCTCCAACAGAATGTTTTTTCTTCAGGACTCTCACAAATCTAATAAATTAAATTATTTTATTGTTTAATAGAAGAAAGTGGTATATGATCAATAAAGTGCTGGTTTCATCTCAATTATTGATCCTTACTCATTAATGTAGAGTTTTACAAGTTTCTATTAAGTCTGCTAACAATCTTGCAATAAGTTGCTCATGCCTTAATATTCTGCTAATCTCATAGGTGGCATCAGTACCCTGAGAATATCCTCTGTTTAGACGTTATGGAAATGCCACATTCTGTTGTCTTTTCAATATATGGAATGAAAGCACTTTCTTTATGCTAATGTTTTGCCTTCAGCAGATTTTTATCACTTGGTAAGCAAATACATCTTTATGCAATATGCAAATATTCATATGTGAACATTTTAATGCCACAGTGTATCCATCTACATGGTTTCAGAAAGGATATGAAATAAGGTTTAGTATTATTATGGCTGCTCCATTTACAGGTGGGAATGGATATACAGGGGACTACGCAGTGGAAATACATCTGTATTAGTAAGTCACAGACATAGTAGAAGCTACTTTTATAAATCTTGATATTATAAACCAGCTTTGTTTAATCTTTCTGATACCTGTGTAATCAGTGAGTTCTTCATAATTTCAGATTAACTTATTTGATCTCATTAAATATTCTTGCAACCCATTTCAAATCAAAACTGCATGCAGACTTCTCTGAGTCACCATCACTTCCATTAACTGCTGGAACAAAAAAAAAGTAGTTCTGTAAAAGAAATTTTTCTGTTGTTTATTTAAGAAGAATGATGATGATTACTTAATCACTGTTGTAGAGAAAGGGAAAGAGTAAAGTCTACATGTGTGAAAAGGGTCTGACTGAACAAGAGAGCTGACAGGAAACATCTGGAAGCTGAATATCTCATCTAAAGGAATATGGGAAGAAGGAACTATCTGGGAAGAAGGAACCAAAGAAGAAGTTCCTTAAGAATAGAAGAGTTTGAAGACCCTGAAGAAAGAATGAAGGTAGGAAAATATGAGGAAAAGTAGAGGTAACTACTGAAGAGCTAATTTACAGGATATTGAGGAAGCATAGGGAAAATAAAAAGAGACATCCAGCTCTGGAAAGATTGAGGGATGCTTCAGTGGAAGGCACTCAGACTAAGTGCTCCATTGTATATTTTATCTGCAGGGCATCCCAAAGACATTTATGCTGCATGCTGAACAGGTTTTGTTTTGTCACTTAGCCCCATCACAACTGCCCCTTTATCACTCTAAAGGAAAACATCTTTTATATAGGACATTCACATGCTTGTTTCTTTTCCAGTCTTTGAGAAAGAGCTGTCCTCCATCACCTACTTTGTCCCAAAATGGAATGTCAATCTCATTTATGTGGTTGTGGTTTATCAAGAGAGCCTTCAAGGAATTTTCAAAAGAGGAATGGGAAAACAAGCAACCATTGAAGAAATGATGCTCGTGGCAGGACTATCAAACGGTCTTACATTTTTTTTTTAACTCAGCCTCAAGGCAGCCAGTCAACAGCAGGCTGAGGGCAAAGCTGAATTGCAGGTACAATCCTTCCTAAGATCAGGCACATCGTGTCATAGCAGATTCATGTCACCATCCAGTGCTGTAATTGTATTACCTGTGCATGTAGAATGGCCAGCAGTTGGTCTGTTCATTTCATGGCAGAAATGATTATTTTTAGTTATGAGACCAATGTGGAAGTTGAACATAAAGGGCTGCACATTAATTGGCTCACTTCCTTTTGGTTGTCACCTAAGACATTAAAATAACTTTCACTGCTTTCTGCAGAACTATTGCACCAATCTGTGTTGTAATCATCAGAGGACACACAGAGCATCCTTTAGAGAGGTCTGTAATTGTTACAGGTTTAAGGAGAGTGTAAGTTATCAGCAGCTATGAGTGACCAATTTATACAGAGCAACATCAACCCTGTGGTTTTTTGAAAGAACGCGATTTGTTCTGAAAATCTATTCAATTCCTGTCATATAAGTCTTATTCAGTGATAGATGGCTGTCAGGCAATTCAGTGAAAATGGATCTTGTAAAGGAGCTGTCATATGGGAGGCCATCTGCAGCTACGTTGTTAGCAGCACCTTCCTTTCTAGATCTGAAACTCTTTTCACTTATTTTTGCTTATTAATGTGAACCTCAAAATCCTCTTTACCATTTTAAAAAATCTCTTTCTCTCCTGTTTAAAATCTATTATTCCGTTGTTCTGTCTTCCATTATTTTCTGAATTTATTCTGTTTCTACATCTATATGTCACAGCCTGGCCATCAGAGCTTGTTTTGACTGTCTTGAAGGTCTATTATACACTCCATTTCTTAAGTGTCTGCATGCCCTATAATCTTATTGTGGCATTAAGCTTCCACATGCATTCCTTCTCTCCCAACTTTTTGACGTATGCTTAATTGTTATTTTCTATTCTGTAGGGACTCAAGGCAAATTTCACATTTAAGAGGTGCTTGTTATCCAAGGAAAAAGACCTAGGTAGACAAAACTTCATATTCCAAATAAAAACATCTTGCGCTGCAACAAGTTCTGTTGGTCAGGTCTTCATATTTGGCCTTTAAAATATTAAGATATAACTATTTATATGTTAAATATATTAAACTGTCATAAACATGTACAAGACTGTCTCCAGGACAACATGAGATAAGTCTTCACCCTCAGTTACTAGCACTGGTTTAGGATCTAATTTCAGGGATGACATATACCGAAGTAATGGAAATAAGTCAAACAAAAATTCAAAACATGCAGCCATCTTATCCTTTACTATATTTCAATTTATTTCAATCCAACATAATTTTAAAAAGTTAAGCTTTCATCAAAAAAAATCAGAGAAAAAATATGTTCTTATTTGGGAAGATTTCCAGACTTGAATTAATTGATTAATTATCCCTATAAAAAAAAAAATCTATGTTCTTTCTCATCAGCTTTTCCATAAATATGCATTGAGCTTAGAAAAAAAAACCCTGCATAAGTACTGTTCTATTATAAAATGAAAACATTGTAGTTTGCATGAAAATGTTCTGTTATAGTTCAAATTAAACACTATTTTTCTCACTTTATAACTTCTGCTATTTTTGCATGATGAGGGCATGAAAGCAAATCTGTGTTGAATATAAATGAAACTCTTTTCATAATATGATATGTCAATAGGCTTAAGGTCACACGTATTTTCTCATCCTTTTCAATTCCAAGATTCTTAAAGATTAGAAATGTAAGTCAACTCCTTTAGTTATTTTGTTTCGCTATTAGCTAATCCTCAACTCTAACACAAATTTAGCCCAGTGCACAGGCTGATCTGACACTATCCTTCTCATCACAGTTGAATTTGGCTCCACTTTTCTGCTGTACTTCAGAAGAGATAGAATAATAGCTACTGCAGCTCCTTTAGCATTTAAGATTTGTGAGTTAACATAATCCTGACTGCAGAATAAGCTGGATCATGAAAAACACATTGAGTACTTCATTGTTTCTTGGCTGCTTGGTGAGGCCCCATACCCACAAATGCAAAAGTCCGTCAATGAGACAGAAGACATCTACTTTATAAACAGACATAAGAAAAGGAACAGTTAGATTTCCAGATTAAAATTTAACAGATCATTGAAATTCTGAGATGTATGTCAATCTCTTGTTTTGTTTTGGTTTTTATTTTAAAATTATTCTATGTCTGCTGAATGAATATATCTCAAATAAATGAATATATATAACCTTAAGTTCATCATAAACCATTCAACTTTTTTTCTCTCACTTTACTCATTCACTGCTCTACAATGTCACTGAAAATCTCATGATCAAAAATTATGGGTAATAATCTTTGAGCATAGTTGAATTACATTCAGCAAAGAACCAGAGGCTGGAGGGGGCAAAGGTAGTTGAGCACAAATAACAGAACTTTCTAGAGGCCCCAAGGTACCAGAGGGTCTGTGACTCCTGCAAAAAGTGGGAAAACCTCTGACGATGCTCTGGTTTTAGACATCTCTAATCAGTGGTTCTTGGGAATCCACTGAGGATCTGGTATTTCAGACACAGACACTACACACGTGGGTAGTGTGCAGCCCATTGAAAATGCTAGCAGAGACCCTGTTCCAGCAGACATTACTTTTCTGGTCCTTTTGGGTTGAATTTTGATCTTTTTACAAAAGCACAAAGAATCATATCAGGATTAAAGACCTGCCACATTCACTTTAGCATGTCTTTATAGTTTATCACATTTTGTCCTGCCAAAGCTAGTGCAGGTGCCCAGGGCAGAGATCTCATCTTCTGCTCTGATATGTCATTTTCCTGGGCTTATATCTTCTCTCTTGTGTTGATTGCTCCCCCTGTCTGCTAAAACTCTTCTAGATCTCTTAAAATGCTTTCCTAATTGGGTGGCTTTTCTTGTGTGCTAGAAGGTTTCCATTAAAGGCTTATTGAGAGTGGGTTTCCAGTAAAGGCTTATTGAGAGTGGGCACCTTATTTACAAAGTCCCAAAAGTTTCCTTTCCATTGTAGACATGGTCATGACTTTTAAAAACTCTTCATCAGAACTGCTATTTCTATTATGCTGCTCAAAATATTTTATTGATGCTTCCACCTGCAGCTGTCTCCTTTTCACCTGAAACAGAAAACTTGCCTGCATTGCAGGCACATCTTATACACTGTCACAGAGAAAGCATTTAAGGCATGTAATTATTTTTTTCCTGTTAGAGCTGGCTATCTTTTATTCCTACAGATCTCTTTCCTAACACTAACATCACATCATTCTGAACAACTGAATAACATTCTGAACCAAGCTGAACAACTCCTGTTCTGCAGTGCGCAAAACAGGCAGGTGAGCTTCTGTTTTCTCTATTTTTTTTTTTCCTCCAAGTGGGATATTGGTATTTAATCTGTAAGTTTCAAGAAAATTTGTTTCAAATTAACTGAGTTAGAGCTTGCTTGGTCTGCTACTCTTGTCAGATTATCTTTGTAAGAAACCTTTCAGGGATGTCACTTAGTGGCATAATATCCTCTAGACACTTGCCTCTGGCTCTGTCTTTCCTATTTTCCTTTTTTTTTCCCAACGCCTATGAATATCTTCATTAGTCTCTCTTATGGTTGAGCGTGACTTAGTCCTATTGAAGCTTTATTTGAAACATCCTTAACAGTTTTTGATGCTGTTGGTGTTACGTCTAATTCCATTCTAAGCATTTATTTTTTTGGATATTTTCTTCAAATGAACTGTGCAAAATTACGGTTAGTTATCAGGAATCTACGGAATATGATAGTAAAAAAGAGTAAAATGACAAGTTCAGAATAAATTAGATACACTCTTCTAAATTAAATTTTGCAATTTCTCTGTATTAGAGCTGGAGTTTTTGAATTTCTTACTTCCATTTGAAAACTAATAATTCTAATTTTATTATTATGTACATAGCAGTTACAGAATGCAATTTATGGAACCTTTCCACAAATTAGAAAGTAAAAACTGAAAATCAAAACCAAACAAACTGTAAAACTTTAATTAAAAACTCAGCAGGTTAGGTTTATTTCATTTGCAAGCAATAATATGAAGGAGCTTCTCTTTTGTCCTTTCTTTTTCCTTTTTTTTTTAATAGAAACACTAAATGAGTAAATGCTTGTCCCCATAGAATAAATTTTATTAGGGACTGGTTAAAAAACCTTTGCTTCATAAGGGCCTGGTGACAAATATGAACTTATTTGCTTTCGTTTTCTGATTGCTTTGCAAAATGAAACTGATTAATTTGAATTTACAGGCAGATAAAAACAAGAAATGAAATAAAATTTGCTGCAAAGCAGTAAACTATTCATAATATAAAATTTCATTTAAAGAGCTTACAATCAGAATACATTGAATTATTCATTGAAAACAATGAATCCTCTGAATTCGGCTTCTGAGTGTGGTTGCAAATTGTCAATAAGCACTCATGAATTTTATTAATGCATTTTATTGTTTAAAATCTTTGATGGACTACACATATGAAGGTATTTTTGCATTTAGATTATATGTGAGCTCTCTCCTATAATAATTTACTCAAATATCCACAAAACAGATTTTTTTTTGTTTTAGTAATTTGCAAACACCCTACATAGTTACTATTGTTAAACATCATAATTTGATCTCCATCTTGAAAGATTCAATGTCCAATTGATATAAATTAATAAACTTTGTCTCATCTTCAAGGAAATTGTCTTCTCTGATTTGTAAATTTGCTAATTTTTTAAAAAATAAAGATAATATATCTACTTTACTACACAAGGCTTACTTATGACAGTGACAGAATATCAGTATCAAAACAACATAACTATAGTTGGGGTCAAGATGTCAAAGAAACATACTGCAGTCTTAACTCTTTCATAGGAAAATGATAATACAAAGAGCTGGCTCTAATATGTAGGAAAAAATACATACACAAAAATAACTTTAAAATTCCCCAAAGCCACAAGAGATGGGATTTCCTATTATGCTCACCATCAATATTTAGCTTTTGTTAGGAAATTAAAGGCTGGAAGAAAGTAAAAAGTGCGTGTGTGTCTTATTTGTTTTTTCTATGAAATTTTATTTTTAAATTCTTTTTGCAAGATTCATACAGATTTGCACTACTTAAGTGACAGCCATCAGCTTTTGTCTCAATTTTCCAGTAATGTGAATACATAGCTTTCATGTACAATCAGATGATAACAGATCTGCTAGAAGACTACAGCCTTTTTTTGAAATTATTTTTTCCTACAAATTTCATGAACTAAATTAATTGGATTTTTTTTTTATTTCCTGCTCAGTTTTTAATGCCATCACTAACATTTTTCCACAGTCATTCATCACATATGGTTAAACCATTGCTGTCTGCAACAGGCTATGCTTTCCCTCTCCTCTTACTTGAGGGCTTTAAATTACTTACTTATTGTCATACCACCAACAAACAGGGAACTGGGATCTTGCCCTTCTGTGTTAAGCATGGACCAAATAACATGATTTCAGGCATCAAACACTCTCACTTAACCTATGAAAGTTTTACTTCCTGTCATTATTCTCAGTTTTTCTGTCAGTTAGAAATTTTGTTTGTGCGCTATTGCTCCTAGAAGAAGAGCAAAGAAATTTTCTTTTAAAAGTCTGTAATCTAAGCTTAGGGATTAGCTACTTATGTATTTACTGACATGGTTGTGTCAGGATATTGTCTCATTAAGTGCTTTTGTATCTATATTGATAAGAAACTCATCATGTGTGGCATATTTCACATTTCTACAAAGAGCATTTCTTTAACCAGTTACACTGTACATTTGTGTACTGGTTTGGGCTGGGGTAGAGTTGATTTTCTTCACAGGCGTTAGCATGAGGCAGTGTTTTGGATTTGTGCTGGAAATAATGTCCGCAGTTTAGGGATGTTTTTGTTATTTCTGATCAGTGTTTATACAGCATCAAGGACATTTCTGCCCCTCACTCCACCCCACCAGCAGCGAGGCTGAGGGTGCACAGGAATTGGGAAGGGACACGGCCAGGTCAGCTGAGCCCACTGACTGGAGTGGCATCCCACACCACGCAGCACCACACGCAGCCTGCAAAATCAAGGGGAAGAAGATGGAAGGGGGAATGTCTGCAGGGATGGCGTTTGCCTTCCCTAATAACTGTTATTCTGGCTGAACTGGCTTTCCTGGAAATGACTGAACACCTTTCTGCTGATGAGAAGGGATGAGTGAATTGTGTTTTGCTCTGCCTGTATGTGTGACTTTTGCTTTATCCCTATCTCATCCCACAAGTTTTCTCACATTTTTGATTCTCTCTCCCTTTGCACCAGAGGGGAGTGAGTGGCTGCCTGGTACTCAGATGATGGCTGGGGTTAAAACAGCAATTTTTTAGCATTGGTCAGTATTATGTCAATTTATCAGTGCTATAGCTTTGGTTTTTAGCCCTTTTGTTTTGTGGGAGTATTGCATTTTTCATACAATTATCCTTTCTTTTCGTGTTCTGTGTAAGATTTCATAGCCACGGTTAATGCAGATGTGCACTTGCTGTTGAATCATATATATTGTTCTTCCAATATTTGCATGTCATCAAAAGAAAGATAAGGATAAAAAAGCTGTATTCATTTATGCCCTCAGTAGACACAGTCAGGTGTCTTTGCTGCTTTGTCCATTTTCTATCTATTAATTTTTATATTTTTTGTATAATACTGGAGCCACCAAAATAATATTTTAAGAAATCAAACCTTTTTTATTAGTGAAAAACTGACTGCATTGTGAATCCCACTAAAAAAATACTATCAATTTAGTCTATACAATTGCGCTAGTTATTGTAAGGCAATAGGTCTCTCCAGAGACTGAAATAAAATGCCAATATAGACACCTCTGATATGTAGACTGAATAAGCACTCTCTCCCTTCCCCATCCTAAGTATCTGGCTGAATTTAGGTGAGATACGTACCACACACATAAGATTTTGTGTGAGCTTTCATTATATCATACTGCTGCTATTGCAATTTACTTCTGCCTGGCCTCTGTAACAAAACTGTGGTCTCCTCACATTTTGTTCAGGGTGCTGCTGCTGTGGTGGGTAAAGACAGCTATCTACCCTCCATGGTCAAAATTGCTGAACTCCAAAGAAATAAGAGAATATAATTTCCCAGCATTGATTTATGATCAGCTTTAAATTTTTGCTGGCACTTGTATGTTTACTAAAAATTTTTGTTTCTTGGTTTTTTGTTGTTCAAATTTTGGTTGTTTTTCATGTGAGTTTTTCAGGATATTTGAAAAGTACTGTGTTCTTCTCAGAGGATCTTAGAATTACCTACATTACACTGATTTTTACAACTGTCAGGAGTAATGATTGCTACGTTCCCCCTTTATATACACTTCCATTTATCTGATTTTGCTTGATCTTCCTTACCACCATTCTACACATCCACAATGATGTGGTGACACATTCTATAATTTAAATATTTACGTTTCTATGTGTTTTGTTCTCAAGCAGCAGAGCTATATTCCTTACTGGTGTACTTTACCAGGCATAAAATAAAACTTTAAAAGTGTTTGCAGAAAATATGTTAGGATGCTATTTTTCAGTGGAAATAACAGTTTCAATCTCTTTTTATCTAGCAATCTTTACTTAAAAGCAGAAAACAAAATTAAGAAATTAGACTACCCCAATGCTTCAAGAAGAATGCAATTGTATGGCTATTTAGCATTTTTTAACCTTTTTGTTTGTTTGTTTGTTTTTCTTGCCAAGCCTTTCCCTGAGCCACAGATGCCATTTCCTATTCAGCTGTTGCTCTGTTTCTCACAGACACCCTGCAGATCATATGGGTAACATTCCAACTCAAATTGAGTCATTTGAGTACGAAATAGCTTCTCAAAATCTGTTACTGTTTCCTTTGCATTCTTTTCGTTATTCACTTTGTTCACCCTTTTGTTGATTGTATTGGGTTTGGTTTTTTTCCCTTTTTAACATTAGTCTTAACACAGAGTAATAAATATGTTTGATTTTAAAACTCTAGTCAAAAATGTTAGATCTAAAATCAAAACAAACATTCAGCCCAGCTGAGCAATTTCTAATTTTTATTGACTCAGGTATGATGCCACTGCGGATGCCCACTGCTTTCATTTTTTGCTTAAATTGACTGCAAAAATAAAAACTTCCACTGAAGTAATATATCTTCCTATATTACTTCTGTGGCAATTCTTCCTTTTAGAGAAACAATATTTCCACTTTAATTTTCATTGTAAATGAAAATCTTTGAATTTCTCCTCTCCACAGTATTTAGAATTTAGAATCAATAGTACCTTTCCATGTGGTCTGGAGAAAATTTATTGGAACCTTTTAGAACTCTCAATGCTTTTTTCAATCCATATAAATAATTCAGTGTGGTAGAAAGTAAATGACTGAAATAATGCAGGCCAAGGGCTTCCAATTATCTTTGGGCAGCCTTGAAAATTGGACTTGTGCAGGCTACTTTGTCAATGAGCCTTTAAACCCAGAGATGGTTAACATAAATAAAACCACTTTAGTTCTTCATGATTTTGTTTGTTTTACAGTGGTAGACAAATTAAGAAAGCAATCTCCAGCAGTACAAAACAAGGCCAAATATGGTGCTTTTTTCATAGCAATTCACAAAAGCCTACACCATCCCCATCACACACATGCTTTTTCACACACCATTATTAGAAGTATTCCCACTGCTAAGACATATACTAATACTTTAAACAAACATAAACATATTTCTTATCTTATCAAAAAGATGATTTTTCTAGCCTTCCCTTTGATGATTGTGAGCCTGGCCGCTTTTGTTGTCAGCTAGAAATCCTAGAGGGCCTCTGAAAAAGAACATGACAGAACTTTGGGGACCTGAGCAATTTGAAGATTTGTTTTCCTTTATTTTTCTTGGCTTTCCAAGAGCTTCTAAACTAGTGAAATTGTTCAAAGGGTTTACAGAAAATGTTGTATCTCAGAAGACTCCTGCTGTGCTTTAATGCCTTAAATTTATCACCATGGTGTCTGCAATTAGTGAACACCATCTAAAACTACCTAATTCTTAAAAACTCTAGGATAGATATTTTATATTTTTAACAAAATTACCTCTGATCTGTTAAAATCATGTTATGCACTAGTACGACACATAATGGAAGTTATTTATAGTCAACATTAAACTTTTATACAGAGTGTTTGAACCCAGGCACTTTTCCCTTGTATGGACATGCACCTCAAAAAGATTAATAAATCCTTGTGGGCTTTTCAGTTTTCTGCTCTATCATGTAATATCCCTAGGGTTCCAGGGTTACCTATTTTTGCTTTCTGGCAGGATTTTGTAAATCAGAGAATCTTTACTCGTCTGCTCATTTATTTACTGTCATAACAATCCCATTTTATACTGAAAATTAGTCTAGTCTGAAGCTTAAATATTGTTTTATACTTTTTCTTGTTTCTACATTCCAAGTGGAAACTAAGATTTATGAAGCCCTGGAGATATCACTTGGTTTCAGTCCTTCAAAGAGAAATGTTACATTAAAGACGATGTCGGTAACCCTGCAGCGTATCAGGAATTTATTATGAAATATAAACTGCACAAGAAACAAGAGACAACAGTGAACACAGGCAAGAAACTGACATAGTGTATTTATTTTTTGTTTTAATATGGAGTTATGAATATTTATTGCATTTGTGGAAATCACAGTTTCTGAGCACAAGACAATTTTTAATGGTTGAGCTGCTTTTACTAAAATGTAACTCTCTAACTCATGCTAAGTTCTCAAATAATTTTGTGTGTATCACCATTCAGGAAGTTACTAAGCACCTCCAGGGTATTTATCAGCTGTCCTGCAACAGAAAAATTCATCTTTTTTTATATATATAATGCTTTTGTAAATTCCATTTAATAAATGAAGCACATTTTGTCATATCACTTTAAGAAAAAGCAGCAAAGATTTTCCATCAGTTGTTACTACGTACTTGATCTTTCTCCAACAAAGACAGCTACTGAGTATTCTTTGATTACTATGAGAAATCCCTCATTGGAAGTGTTCTTCTTTGTTATCCATTAACTTACAGGGCCATGTAGTTGGACTTGCATCTTATCATCTGAGGCTCAAATCTGGACTTTCAGCACTGCGTCTACAAATGCAAAGCAACAGGCTAACAAATAGAAAATACCAAAGCAAATGAGAAAAAAAAACATCCCGCCAGGCTAGATCAAACAGGTAAGTGCATCTGAAAAACAACAGGCTAAAGTTTGGAAAAGTAGACTACCAGGTATCAGCAGATCAGCCACACAGAGGACAACTGGACGCATCCTTGTGGCATTTTGGAAAGTGTTGGCGTGGCACAATTAGAGCAGGAGTGACCAGCTCAGAAATGTTGGCAGAGACAGTAAAATTGGATGACTGACAAGAATGGGCCAAACCATATCTTGCATAATTATGTGAAATAGTGATTCAGGCACATACGCAGAAATATAACTGTCAATGAGTTAAGAACTTGAGTAATCTTAAAAAAACCTCACAAAATAAACCCCCCAAAAACCTTATCACAACAATAAAAAAAACCCCAAACAAACAAATCCTCAAGAAAAGAATGTTAAAAGCCAGCATAACAAGCATTAAAATATAGAAGGTAATTAGACTTTGCTTTTAATAGGAAAGAAAGAAAGAAAGAAAGAAAGAAAGAAAGAAAGAAAGAAAGAAAGAAAGAAAGAAAGAAAGAAAGAAAGAAAGAAAGAAAGAAAGAAAGAAAGAAAGAAAGAAAGAAAGAAAGAAAGAAAGAAAGAAAGAAAGAAAGAAAGAAAGAAAGAAAGAAAGAAAGAAAGAAAAAGAAAAAGAAAGGGAACTGTTACATGATATGACATTTAAAGTCTTATTACACAATGGCACCTGATTACACAAAACTATTGTAATCAACCCATGTCTGCATTGAAATAAAAAAACTTCCTGGAATCTAGTTACTGCAACCTAGATCTATAAAATTTTGGCCCTTGAGACAGAGTCTCACAAAAATTAGGGTGTGGGAACTGTTGATCATCACTAGGAAAAGGTTAATTCATATATTTGACAAAAAATTTCTTGCATTTCAGGTGTATAACAAGACGTGAATAATGCACTCTAGCATGATGTGTCCTAATAGTACCAATCTACCACAATTTTTAACTGTTCTGTTGCAATAAAACTATAGAAGGTGTGTTAGTACAGCATCCTCTTTTACTAATAAAGTGTTTTCCTAGTGGCATTACTTTATTTCCTTATTCTAAAATTAGAACTACACTGTTTTCAGGTTTAATCATAGTGATGTGAAGATGCTCTGAGAACAGAGAGTTAATTGCCATGGCAAGAAGAGACCCTTTGCCTGAGTGGAGTCCCCTGAAATTCACAGTGATCTTTTCCAGTTGATCACAGAAGAAGGTATTTATAAAAAATGCAGTTATTCTCAGTGTGTCAAGGTTCAATTTCATAAATGACCTTAAAAGAGCAGATAAAGGATGAATTATGTTGCAGAGAGAATCTAAAGAGTGCCTTTGAGGTTTTGGGGAGGTATTGGTTTTTGGAGTTTTTTATTTAGTCTGGTATCTGTCCTGGGGTTCTGTAAACCAGGACAGAATTTCACAAAGATATCTTTTTAACCTTGAAAAAAACAGTGAGATGTTACAGAATTTTAGCTGTTTTAAAATATCTCTAATTAGCAACTTTGCATACAATGATCAACTGTATGAAATAAAATGCCTTTACAGAGTATGGCCAACCATGCTTTTACTTCCAGTAAAAATCTACTCTGACTAACAGACACTGAAAGTCTTAGACACTCCACTGGAATGCAATTATTTATACTATTTCAGAAGGAATTCTGCATGTAAAGTGCCTATAGAGACAGATTAATACTAGTATTTGTAGGAAGTAATTCACTGCAATATCAAATTTCTCAAAATATAGTGCTATTTAGCCTCATGATCAAAAATACAAAAGGCAGAAGTGAAACAATGCAGCAAGATTGTCACGCTTTCCACACACAGTACTGTATGTCTTTAACACAGAAGTATTTTCCCCACAAGAAAGAACCAGGACAGAACCTAGATCATGGTAATTCCACATTTTCAAATGCTGGAAGGCATCCCCTGAAAAACTTATGTGGCCCTAGGATTTTCCTCTTTGTGTCTCTTCTGAGAGGCTGCCAGTACCTGAAGGGAACAACAAAATCTCCAGAACTGTTCGAAACAAAGATGCAGACTAGCAGTGGAAAATTTGAATGATTTTGCCGCCAGCTGCTAATGTTTTCCTATCTGAGAACTTACAGGGGTCAGAATTTCATCTTAAACTGTCCTGCTGCTTTTTCCAACATGCTCTCTGTTTCAGAATATTTTAAATAGCTAATTTTGTCTTTGTTGCATGTTTGCTGAGTTTCCTGCAATTTCACATCAAGTTTAAATTCAGGCCTTACAGCAAGCACAGACATTTTGTTGGTCTATAATATTCATATATCCATTCAGCTGTTTGGGATGATGCTATCCTGTAGGACCTTTCTGCATCACATGATTCACCACTGTCCTAAGAGCAGTTACAGGAATTTTCACTTAGTGAACAAGTGCAGACTGTATTTCTTTTATTTGACTAAGCTGTTTCCTATTACTTACTGTATTCTCTTGACAGTAATAAATTTCATAATGCTTGCTAGATTTCAAATCAACTATTACGCTATCTAGATGGAACAGTAAATCAATAATTGATGATATACAAATCACATCTAATAGCTGAAATAAAAGGGGGTTTTGCCTTAAGGTGTCACACTCAGCAATCACTGTAATATTTATTGAAGATATAGTATAGTTCTATTAAATCAATAATAGGTTGATATGAATATATTAAGACATTTTCCTAATCAAAGAGGACAGAGCTGAGAGGAGAAAATGTACTTTATTATGCACACACTTAATTATCCTTATTTATGAAAACCTGATTAATTAGATGCTTTATCATATATCTTGTTTTCTACATTTCTTTTGATGCTCCCACCTTCAAAATCATATAAAACTGGGTTAAGCTTGGTGAAATAATTTTACAATAGAGTTTATCACTTATGTTCCAACAGCTCTTGGTGGATAATAGTTTTGCTTAGAGAAGTCTGTAGTGGTATAATTTCTTGAATAGACTTTTTTATTTTGTACCCACAGAAAAGTGTAAGGGCTCAGTAAACATTTTCATATGGTCAACATAACTAGAAAATTAAATATTAGTATAGAGACAATAAAAATTCTGATTCTGTATTTCATTCTGCATCTATTCTCATTGGATAAATCAGAGACTGGAATTCTCAAGAATTGCATAATCAAGAATTAGACTGCTTGTTAAAAGATGGTGCCCAAGTACAATCCAACTTTCATGAATTCAAATAATCAAGCAATATACTATCAGTTCATTGAAGTTGAGTAGTTTTAATGGGTATCTTTTATTTTCTTTTTTAGTTTCTCCCTTCCTTTTTCATTTCCTTTTCAAAAAAGGCATAATAGAGTGAGCTATAACTCTTAGTGCTGATTCATTCTCAAATTTTGATAAAATAGATTTTGTAGCAAAAAAGATCAAATTAATTTATTAGAATTTTGCTCACATATTTATGAGATATCAAAGGACCAACAGGTCATGCCTTTCATGTCATTAAAGTATTTTCAAGGTTTTCAGACTAATTAGATTAGTTAGCTGGAAAAAAAAAATGAAATGAGCATGGATAAAAAGCCTCAAAAGCTTTCTTACATTGTCCAAATCCCTGTTTCACTGCTGATAAAGCAGGAAAAAGTGTGATGCTTATGGTTTGCTTCTATGGTCTGTCAGAAATGCCACAGAAGTCATGAAAACATTTTGTTAGAAAAGTTTAGAAGATTTTTCTCTAAGACACTGATAAACAAATCTTACAGTTTTTGCAAGAAAATTCATCAGTTTAATATTTTTTGTTGATATGTCTCTTGGAAAGATATAAAATGTCTGTCTTGGTATTCTTCAAGGATAAATACTTGGATTCTTCCCACATTGTTTTATTGACAGTAACTGTGAATGTGTACTAGAGCCAGGGAAATTAAAACAGGAGAAGGCCCATGACATTAAGGAAAGTGCAGGAAAAGGTCCCATTTTGCATTAAATATATTAAAATATATCTAATTTCCTCAAACATAAAAGATATGCAGAGTATAGAAGTTCATTGACCAGTAAAGACTTTTTGGTTTTCTTTTACATTCTCAGGGAGTAATATAAGTATCATGTAAAGTAATTTTTAAAATAATTTGCAGACTACATGTTTCACAAGATGAAGAAATATATACCATTTCACAGAGCTCTTATTTGATTATTGCCTTGTTAATTCTATCAAAATATTAAGTAGTGAAAAAATTTAAAAATCTGCGCATCATAATATACTAGATAAACTCTCAGAATTCTCTTTTCTTTAAATAATCTCTAGATTTTACAGATGAAAGTCTGAGCCTCACCTGGCAAAGGAAGATTGAAATGCTTAAACATGCATTTCTGTCCTACAAGCACCATGAAAAGAATCTGCTTTTGCAAGTTGTTTGCTTCATGACATAATGTACCAAATGGCTTGCTGAAAATTTGGACAAATTCCAGCTGAACAGCTACTATTCAAATTGATAGTGACAGCTCATCCTGAAAAAAAAATGTTATTTTCAAATGATTGATATGAACTCAAAGGGGTGTGAAGAACTGTAGTGTTCATATTGCTCATGAGCTGTTGACAGTTTGGCACATCTCTAATGCTGATTAGAAACAAGCCAGGACGCTGCAGTTTGCATTCACATTAAGCTTACAGGCCACATTAATTATTTGATTCATGGGAACACTCAGTGTACTGAAATATGCCAGAGTTTCAAAATCAAATGACCTTTCTATCAAGTATCTCAATATCTGTGAAAACAGTATTGAGTGATAAAAGGAGAGTAGGGGAATATTAACAAATATTAATTGAACTGAGCAAGTGACCTTGGTGATATTCAGTGAACTGCCGATGCATTTAGACGTATAATACAATGGAAAAAAACTCTTGAAAATGGAATTCTGAAAAACTTGTGTACATTCTTCACATTTGACCTGTAAATCGAGGAGCTGGTACTTGGAGTGCTTTTTTTAGTGTTTACTTTTGCATTTCATATTTCACCTGTGCAAATGTTAATGCTCCTAGGATATTTTTTTAAGAGCGTTTTCCCTGACAGCCTTTCTCTATGGCAGTGCTGATGCAGGCAACTAAAAGAAAGTGTTAATGTAACTTTTCCAGCAGGCCATTATTTCTCAATTGGTTCTGCAAAATGTCAGCATCAGCAAAGGCAGCTCCCACATCCACCCAGAAAATTGCTGGGATATCTGTGTCTGAAGGCCACTCTGATGTATTTCTGTAGAGTACCTCCTATTTATTAGCAGATCACTACTATTATTTCCCACTGACCATACACAAACCCCAAAATGTGATGATCACTTTGAATTTGCAGCCTCTTTACAAGATATTTCACTTGTAGGTGCATACCAGAGAGATTACAGATTCCTAGATGACAATATTTTTCTAATTCTCAGTTCATATAGGAAAGAAAAAAGGGAGAAAATGAGATGTTTCCCTAGGCTGAAGAAGTTTCTTCGCCCCCTCTAAGCAACTGGCAGACAGAAACCATTGCCCAGAAGTCAGATGAAAGCCCAAGACCCTGCCACCAAATATTGATAGAGCTCAGGAAGTGAATCACTGTCTTGTTTTCTTAGATGCCAGGTGCTGAAGGCAGCTACATTTCCATTTGTCAAACCTTCTAAAAAATCCCAGGCATACTTCTGTATCCAGAAAGACAATGAATGGACCCTAAGCTACAGACCAGTAAACTTGCACACTCTCTTTAGGTAAAAAATAGGTCTGGTACAGGAAAGTGAAAGGGATAGTGACCTTCTCCTCAACTTGATCGGAAGAAGCCAGAACCAAAAACACGTTCTGAATGACAACTGTACAAAATACGCACTGTATTTTCATTATCAACTTCACTTTCATCAGTATAACAAGATTTGGGATTTTCTTGGGGTTTTCTTTATTACAGAGCAAGAAATGTGGACAGATCTCCTTGCTGTGAGACAAGGTACAAGCTGAAACTGACCCACAGATTCAGCAGAAGGGGAAAGCACTGCACAATAGGAATGCTCATTCACAGATGAAATTCACAAAGTAGCATAAAAATGATGGCAGCTGACCCAAGAGGAAGTTTAACTTACATTTCCAGTATTTTTGCAACACGTAGCTCAAGCTCTCACTGACCTTGGCAGAATTATACAGGTAATATGATCACAGAGTGAACTGCCACAAGGTATTGTTCTCTGTACAGCATTGTGTTTTCCTTTTCAATATTAGCTATTTTATCGCTTCTCTGAATATTGTATAAATGAATGGATGTATAATTTTTGCCACTGCATACACAATGCATGCACACAAATCTTATCTTGGCTGAATTCCTCCACACAATGTCCCTCAGGTAGAATATAAGAGCAGTGGTGAGACACAGCAATCCCAGCTCTTATTAGTACTCCTCCATATTCAGCTACCAAAGAGGAACTCCATGTGTACAGTGACCTTCTACATCACTACTTGTGTCTTGAAATATTAGAACTGACTTTATTAACTTCGTTACATTAAGATTCAAAGTACATGGCTCTCCCTGTCACTTCAGTCTGAACAGTAGATCCAGCCTTAAAGGATATGTGAGTAGCAGTACAGATTTTGTGAATTTTTTGGTGCAATATCTCAAAAGCAGCAGGAACAAATTGTTAGGAAAGGAGCAAAGAAATGGTAAGGCCAGACTGCTCCTGTTTGATTCAGTGCCAACAGCAATAAAGTCTGCCAGAGGGATATTGTAATAAGTATTACAAAATCATAGATTTTTTCATGAAGTGTTATCACTTCTTCTCAAGATGAGATCTTAAACCCAAAGAAATAGCAAAAGTCATTCCAACAATTCTTCCTTTCTCTTCATTTAATAATTGCCATAATCTCTTTGCAACAATGCAAGATAAGTAGTGATAGCAGCAGCCTATTTCTCTCTGACAGCCTTCCTTTAAATCTAGATGCCTAAATAAATGTCTGGATCTCTGGCATCCCCTTGAACCTGGGGTTTAATATCCAATATGCACATGATAACATTGTGCTCCTTTTGTCCACCTAGGGTCAGACAATCACATTTATCACTACACAATGTGGACGGTGGTCCTGAGTTGTGTGAACAAACTAAGTCTAATATTGATGATAGCTGCCACTTTCAGTTGAAAAAAAGCTAAAAAATTAATCTATATATGGTTTCTTTTGTATACAGAGACTAAATGTATATGTAGTGTACATCTTAATTTTAGTCTAATGCAGCTTTAAAAAATGCTTTTCTCTTAATCTGTGCTTATTTCAAAAAAGGCCAGTTAAAATGCACTTTGCAGGTAACAGGGAATTTTGGCTTATTTCAGATTCTTTCGTTTTTCAGGCAAAAAATCATTCTGCAGCTTTCTTCAAAACTAAATGTAATTATACAAAATGCAAAAAGTCAACACAGAAGATTCACAGAAGACTACAGGCTTGTGAGTAAATATATCACAGCTACTTTTATTTGTTATTATAAAAGGGGAAAGAAAGCAACAGTAATCTTCTGACCTCCTTGATGATATCTGATGCACAAAAAAAGCAAAGTAGATAATAAAGAAAGCAGGTTTTGTGCTTTCTAATATTTTTTCTCTTATTTCCCAGAGATCGTGCTAATGATTCCTCAGACAATATTTTATAGCTTAACTTACCTTTCTTCTCCTTTCTCTTTTTTTTAATTCTTTTTTTACCAAAATAATTTTCTATAAAGACTAACACACCTATCTCCATGCCAAGTATGTAATTTGCTAATAAATCTTTGTGGAATTGCGTGCATCCTCTGACTTCCATCATTCCTTTTGACTACAAGTCCCTACAGAACTTGGGGGGTCCCTTCCCCTTAAGGATGGGACTTCACAACCTGCTAATTACACATTAGTCTAGAAAGCTACAAAGAGTTTATAAATTATGATTAATTAAAAGGTATGTTCCTGTCTCAAGAAATAATATTTGAAAATTTCTTATCTCAACATGAAATGCAATATCATGAAAGATTATTAAAAGCGATCCACCTTTACATTGACTCTTCTGTGGCATATATGATATTTCATAGAAAATAGAGGTGCTGCTGTTTTAAGGTAATATGAAACTTTTTTTTCCATTGTAATTCAGTCATGTATTACACCCAAACACTATTCCACAGCAGGAGCCCTGTGTACAGTTAGAAATGCAGAGGCAAACTGAGACATCACTAATAATTCTAATTACTGCTATGCTCCTTGCTATTGGGTTTATGTTTTGAAGTGTATCTTTAATAGCTGGACAGATAGACGGGGGGAGATAAGTACTTTCATTACCATCTAGAAATCCAAACAAATTTAAAAATATATAGCTACTTTTTGAAATTATTGTTCTTAATAATACTCTTTAGAGCATTATTAAGTGGGCTTTAGAGCTTCCATGGTTGACTTCACAAGCTTTTGCTTTGGGGATTCCAGCTTTAGATGATTTACATTAAAATAACCCAACATTTAGAAAAGGAAATTTGTTACAATTGATTAGTATTTTAGAGCCATACTGTCTCTAGTGGTACCTGATCTGAAGCTTTGTCTTGGAAAAACTATAGTGGCAGATTTCTGGGGTACAGATAGATCCTGTCTTTTGTTGACTTTCTTCTGTCTGGAGACAGACTCAATTTCTTTAAATCTCCAAAGCATGGGCTACATTAATTTCTGTGCTTGTGACAGAAACCATAAGATTCTAAAGCACAGCATTTTAACTATTCCTGTAAGACCCTGTTCACACAAGAGGATGCTCTGCTTCTGGAATTGTGATTTTACAACTTACATTTGGGCATTACTTTTAAATCTCTCCAGATGAAAGAAGAGTGTGTTTATTAACTTCATCTTAATGATCAAAATGGCAATTTGGGGCCAAAAACACTGTGTACCAAATGAAGGACTAAATACAATAGGCATAGTAACTACTTCTTATTGGTGGTTACAACTAAAAGATAAAAAAAAAATAGGACTTACCTAAACATTTGTGGTAATAAAGCTCTGCAATTACATCAGTTTCAGAATTTTTCACTTTCATTTATTTATTTCTGGGATAATGCTATGCATAGGACCTATTTTCTTTATCATGGAGAAAGAAATAATTTTTCTAGTTCAATTCAGAATGAAAAACTTTCTACTTTTCAGCTTTTTCTTTCCCCTAGCTCTTTATTTCCCAATCCCAATAATATTAGATCATCAAGCAAGAAATTTTTGTCTCAGAAATATTGTGTCCAAGTGACAGCTTGTCAAATTTTCTGAGAAGGGTCAGACCATAGAGCTGATGACAAAGCTTATGAAAATGTATCAAAATAGGTTTAGTAGAAACTTTTTGTAGATAATGGCATCTAATCTTACTGCTTCTGGAGAGCATCTTTAGAATGTCCTGAACTCCATGTTAATGCCTTTAAGGCATTGCTTGTTCACTGCATTTATTGTCCTGCAGGGAAACTCAAGCATAGCTTGGAAGGAAGCCATTGCATTCTGCAGATGTGAGCTGTGTGCAGCTATAATTATCAAAGAGTACAAGTGGAAAATAAATTCTACAATTATTCTTACTTGGAGTCATATTACTTATTTAGATTTAAATAATAAAATTATTTATAAGTAAATCTCAGGATTTACTGATTACCACACTGATATTAAGGAGATACACTTCATTGAATTCATCATTGAATTACAAGAAACATGTGTGTGGCTTTGACAAACTCTTACTCTTTTAAGTGCCCTTGAATATTGCAAAAATCAAAGGGAAAAGGATATATAGCCCAAGATGAGCAGAAAGGAGTAAAGTATGCCAAGAGTACTTAAATAGAAACATTTATGGTCTAAAAGTCCACAAGTTCTTTACTTCCAGACTTTATCTATTACCACTTTCTCAAGGACAGCATACAGTGATAATTTCTCTGTCTGAATAGCACAATTTTTGGAGAATGGTGATTTTCAAAGCAGGTAGTCTTCTTTCTTTCTCTCTGAAAGACTGAGTAGTTAACCTGGTCTGAGAACAGCTACATCTTAAATTCACTGACCTCCAGATAAAATATGCAGCTAGAGATATTTGTATGTAGTGGGCTGACGCTGGCTGACCCATCAAAGCCTCTCTATCACTCCCCTACACAATTGGGAGAAAATATATTTGTCCCACAAGGGAGAGAAAATATAACAAAGGGTTTATAGGTCAAGAAAAGGACTGAGAGAGATCACTCCTCAAATACCATCACAGACAAAACAGACTTAATTGGAGGTATTAACTGAATTTACTACTAATAAAGTAAGAACAGGATAATGTGAAGTAAAATCTTACAAACACCTTCACCCCACTGCTCCCTCCTTCCCAGGTCTGCCTCTTACCCACCAGCTGTGTGTTGATACAGGGCTACAGTCAGTTCAGCACCCATGGCTTCTCCTGCTGCTCAGGCAGAAAGTCCATGCCCTGCTCCTGCCATGTGAGACAGTTCTTCATTAACTTCTCCAACGTGAGTCTATCCCATTAACAACAGATCTCTACAAACAGAGAGTGCTTCAAGGACAGGCTTCTGTAGCATCAGTCCCCCACAGGGTCACAAGTGCTACCAGGACACCTGCTCCAGCATGAGCTCCTCTCCCCACAAGCCTCCCAAAGCCTCCTCTCAGGCATCCACAGGCTGCAGGTGGATCTCTGCATCTCATGGATCTCCATGGGCCGCAGGATTACAGCTGCTTCACCACAGTCTGCACCACAGGCTGCAGGGGGACATCAGTTCCAGCACCTGGAGCACCTCCTGCCCCTCCTCCCTCACTTGTCTACAGAGTCCTTCCTCCCACATGTTCTCACCCTGTTCTTCTCTGGCTGCAATTACATCTGCACATAACTATTTTTTTTTTAATCCTCTTCCTAAATATGTTATTCCAGAGTTGTTACCACCATTTCTGATGTGACCAGCCTTCAGCCAGCTGGTGTTAGCTCTGCTGGACAAGGAGGGAGCTCCCAGCAGCTTCTCACAGAAGCCACTCCTGTAGACCCTCTGCCAAAGCTTGGCCATACAAACCCAACACATTCTATAAAAAAAAAAAAGAAAAAAAAATTAAAAACAAAAATAAAAACCAAACTAGGAAGAACTATAAGGGTGCCACTTTCTTAATTTGAAAAAAAAAATTCTAGCTGGAGAATTTGATCTGAAAGAAGAAAATCAAACTTCATTCTTTCCCTCAACTTTAGATAGCACAGACCAGCAGCTACCATCTCCCCAGCTGCAATGCCTTCAGCTGCTTAGCAACATGGACCCTAAGTAACCTGCTTTAGTCTCACAGGGGGCTCTTGGTCTCATTGTAAGAGTCTTAGCTTTTCATCTTTTGAACAAATGCATTTCAGTCTTTTATTGAATGTTTATTTGAAGAAAAACTTCACAAATAGCTTGAGGGAGAAATTCAAATCCAAGTCTAACCTTCCCTCAGGTAAGTGCTCTACTCATTGAGCTAGAAAGTTATGGTCTGATGAGCTTAAATTATTTCTGCACAGTGGCACAGCTTTGAGAGGAAAATTACCTGAAGTCTAATTGTTAGGTGTTGTAGGAAATGACAGACTTTATTTAATATATACTAACACAAAGTAGAGCACTAATACGTGTGTGAGAATGACCTAACTAGCTCATTCTGCAAAACTGCACCTCCATCCCTCAAAATTTTAAAAAGAAACCAGAAACTTTCTGCTTTCATGTAGACAGAATAGATAAACATCAAGCCCCACAAAGCTGTGTGAATGCCGAACTAATCTAACAAATCCTTCAAGGTCTTGAAAGGCAATAAAGTCAGCCTCAGGCAAGTGAAATTGAACACCTCCTCTACCTAGCACTGTTCACATGTCCAGATAAGATAATTTAGACATTTAATGCAATGGCTCTGAATATGAATTGCATTGTGAGGACTCACAGCTCTCTGCATGAATGGCCCAGTATATTTGGAAAACTAACCAGGATATAGGAATTCCTTTTTGGAAAATGGATAGCTGAGAGTTAGCTGATGCAGTGCTGAACTTAAAAGAATCAAGTATTTGAATTTAAAATTCTTGCTGAATGCCAATATTAGATTATTTCTCTCTCTTTGCAGAATCTGGTTCTTCATTTTCTTGGAAATAAATCCACTTGTTTTCTTCTTTTTCTTCTCTTCAGTGAGACATTGAATTTATTTGGACTAAAAACATTTTAAAGTTTACTCTATTACAAGATATTTTAGTAGACATCCGGGTCATCTATATTTAATAGGTAGATGAATTTATCAGTAGAGTTTCACTTTCCTCTGACTATCAGTATTACATTAGAGGCAGGAGAAGATCAAATCTTTGATTTAGTAATGATTTAATTGCTGTGCTTTGAAATCACAAGGTGATTTTGTCACTTTTTTCCAAAGGCTACTGAGTGCTTTATGTTTTGCCAAGGTAGTTAAGTATTTCAAAAGCAACAGAATGTAAGTTAAAAATGTGCTTTTGGGAGAAGAAAATAAACATAATGAACTACTGCATTGTTTATCCTATCATGCTAACAGAATTTATTGCAACTAAGGAATTAATTTCTAGGGGGAAAAAATCCTGCAAGAGTGTTTCCATACTACTATGTACTTGTGAAAAATACATTTTGCCTTTGGTAAGAAACAACATACATTAGTGTTGCTGAATAGATGCATATTTATATAAGGCAAAGATATATATAAAAAGAAAAAGACATTTTCCCTCTTTAAAAGAGGTAAAAAGAAATCATAAAATGCATTAGAAATAAACTGATGCTGCCTAATTTAGTTCTTACTCTTATAATTACAGAAACTAGATTATTTTTAAAAGCTTAAACTGTACCAACAATTTATTTTTGTAGATTCCTTTATTATTCAAGCATTTTCGTTTCTCCAATACCATGCTGCCTTTTACACCCCTCTGGTGTAATATACAGTAACAGTGTTTGGGGAATGTTCTGACATTCAGATTTACAAATTCCACACCAAAGCAATGAAGTTGTCTCTTCATTATTTATCTGGGAAACTATTTGCATACAATTGCCAGTAAGGAAAAAGGGAAAAAGTGTTGGTTAGCCAGACCAAAGCCAAGAAAAGAAAAGAAAAAAGAAAAGAAAAGAAAAGAAAAGAAAAGAAAAGAAAAGAAAAGAAAAGAAAAGAAAAGAAACTAGCTAACTAACAAACACCCTATTCCTAAATATCCTCGATCTGCTTGCAATTAAAAATCTTAAAGATAAAATTTAAAGACTGAAAACCATAACAGGAAAGTCATTGTCAGTTTTTTTATTTCATATTATATACGTTGTTCTTGTATATTCATAAAAATATATCTTTGTGTAATGGCTCCTAGTCATTTATTCACATGCAAACACCTCCCTCCAGGATCACTAGTCCTAACTTACCTAAGAAGAAGTTTTGACCTTTCCTTCTTGGTCAAGATTTTGCTGCAGTTACTATAGAGTCTTTCCAGATAAGTGAAGATATTTCTTGAGAGTTATTCAAATACTAAGTTGTTAATCTTCTCAAACTGCAATACAGCTTCATAACTATTGAGGCAACAGTTAGAAAATTTCTCTATAATAAGTTTTCATTTTAAATATACATAAATGCCAACCAAACTTCAAGCAAACACAGGAAATGTACCCTCTGCTCAGTACTGATTTGCAAACAAGGCAAGACAAAATACCATGATACACAAATATAACTGAGACCATCCCATGTATTTCACAAGTTAATTTGGAAAAAAATTTGCAAGACAGAACAGGTAAAATGTTTAAACTTCTGTCCCTCCAAGGACATCTTTTTTTATTGAGGCCTGGATTTACTTAGTTTTTTGACTTTCTGAATTTCAGAAAACTCCTCAGAGTTTTCTTTCTTTGGCCCTTTTCTTTCCATCGTAACTGAGGCCCAGATCTCTGCTGCCGCCTTGTCACAGCAAGGAGGCTGCATAAACTTAGGGATTCCAGTTCTATACTGTGCCATAATCATACTTATCCATATTTTGAACCTTTTCTTTCCAAGCACATATAACTGCAGTCATCTGAAATTTCTATTTCCGCTTGACCCAACAACTTTTACTTTTCTTATTATTCTCTCATAAATTAAAAAAAAATTATAACTAGTAGTAACATTCACAACACAGGCATACATGAAATTGTTGTATCACACAGCTAATTTTAAGACCAATGTATTCTGTGTCTATAGAGAATACAGTACTATATTGCAGAAATGGAAGGTAAAAAAAAATGGTTTTTCTACACTGAAATAATATGTCCCCTTTTTTGTGGCCCAGCATATGAAATTATACATTGTTTAGAAGATATATATTGGGAAGAGATTAATTTTAATTTTTTTAAGAGACGTTGCCTTAACACTATTCAAAGAATGTTTAAGTAACACACGTAGAGAAAGCAGTGAATGCAGAGGGACAGAGGAGGTGATTCAAAAAACTTTTGGAACCAGGTGGTCTTTGCATTGCCAAAATAATGAGTGTTGGTTGCAAGAATTCCTATGAAAATATCTGTTCCACAAGAAATATAAGTCTATAACCACTCTACATTACACAAGAATGCAGGATATATTGTTCTTGGAAATGCCTGCAAACCTTGCATTCCCTTCTTACAGAAGTCTTGGCTTCATTTTCTATACTCAAAATGTAAACAACAAGTATTTTTCTATTCTGTAGTAAATGTTCAATCTGTACAGTCACCTACTGTGTACAATCACTGGCAATTTCACGTTATTATTTGTAACTATGTGGTATCATAGAGCTACCCAAAGCTGTTTCAGCCAGTGGAACATACTTAACACAAAATAGAAAACTTACTGTGAAGAATTCACCTGTGTGTTTAGAATTCCATAGTTTGGACTTGACATCTCCCTAATGCCCTAATACTCATTTTTAGAATTACTTCTCCTGCAAACCTGCCACTGAGGAAAGTTACTAGTTCTTGTCAAAGTTCTTTTCACAAAGGCTTTTCCAAGTGGACATAAACACAGAGGAGTTTGGTAGTTCTTGTCAATATGAAACTACATTTTGAAGATATCTTGTGCACAGATAACTGCACTGTCATGGCAGCTATCACTCAGCTCATATCTGGAGGTGAAATGTCATTCCTAACCTCTTCTAGTAACATCCATTCCTGAATAATATTTAACAGGATATCTCAAACAGTGCTAGTATTCAAATGTAAAGATAATGTAGGAACCTCCAGCTGAGATAACTATTTTAATGGTTACCTCAACATAATTCTGCAGCACCTTTAGTTATAATTGCATTTTTGAGGTTGGGAAACACAAGGATGTGTATTCATATAGATGAATTCTGAAATGCATCCACAGACTGTCTTCTGCTGCTCTGAGAGATGCCATGTAATATAAGAAAAAAGCTATTTTGTAATATCTCACAAATAGCATATTTAAAGAGATATTCATTAATGCGCACTTATCTAGTAAATGAAAAATCCAAGCTTCAGACAGTTTTATCATGTTAAATCAAATTTTCCTTGACTCCTTGTGACTTGTAAAATTTTAGTTAGATTGTTTCTTCATTTAGATTTATGTCTCTCTGGATCTTCAAAGCAATGGAAGCACCAACACCTGTGTGTATCTCAGGTTTAGAAACTTTTACTTCAAGTCCATGCTTGGAATCATAGTTTAGAAGAAACAAATTTTTCTTGTCTTCTTCCTACTTAGTCTTGGATGATCTACTGATCTGAAATAATTTTTCTTTTCAAACGGCTAGTGAATTATCAAATTAGGTTTTTGTGAAACACATGAAAGTAGATAAATTTTTTAGTTATGCAATTGCAAAATTTATATAGAGGTCTTCAATACTAGAGGTTGTGTATTGTTACACAGATAATTAGAAAAATGAGGTCTTATTATATTTAAAGAACAAAAGAAAGAAAACACAAAGGGATATGGTGATTAAGTCATGCTGAAATATCTAAGAAATATAAGTTTGAAAAAATAATGTTCTCATGGTTGTTATCTCCTCCTCATGCATTATAGTCTTAGGATTTTAGGCCACACTAACTGAACTGGCTCATCACAGATAGAGGGAAACAACTACACTAAGTCATGTTCTGTGGTAGCTGCCCACACAAAATTGTATATCTACGTCAAAAATTCTTTAAAGAAGAATAAATATATTTTATTCCCTAATGCCCACTCCTTTACTCAAAAATTTCCCTCTATAGGGGCATATACAAAGAAGTGTGTTCAAAGGATATAACAGTCAAAATTACTGGGTCTACGAACAGTAATCAATTTAAAACAAAGTGAAAAGAGTAAGTATATAATACCTAAGATCTCAAGATGCAATGAGCTCAGCTATGATGGATAGACTTTTTTGAAAGGCTTTTCCATCTGAAAAAAAGCATCTCCTTTTTAATAGAAGCATGCCAGATGCTTTATCAGAACCTCCATTTGTCAATCTGATAGAAGACAGTGTAATTTACTGCCTGTGATGCTAATGATAGTGCCTAGATCTCTGAAAAAGGTCTGAATCATTTTTTTTACAGAAGCTTGGTGGGCACTGAATTACAACAGAAAGAGGAGAGGAAGTCTTGAGATTGATGATGTGTATCATTCTGTTATTTCAAGAAATATATGACTACTGTGGTTCCATTGTACCAGACTCAATGAACCAATTTATGAATTAACAAGTTGCAGTGTGAAGTAGCAGTTGCTAGAAATACTGCGTGTTAATCAATGATTTAAGAAAACATTTGTGCATGTATAGAGTTCCATTCATAAAAAGCAAATAATTGAGGCTGAGTTTTTTGAAAAAAACAAACCAGTTTCTGTATTTAGATCTGAGTATTCTTTTTCTCCAAGATCCAGGGGAAAAAAGGCAAAATGAATATAAGTACAATCTGCCAATCAAATTATATTGAAAATGCCAAATTAAGTACAGTCTTGTCCTACTAATCTCATAATGTGACAAGATAAAGCTACCTACATATTAGAGTTACTAAAGCTACAACCCCCATTCCCCTTACTTTCATCATTCTAACCTCAGGGCTAAACAGAAACAGAAGAGAGAGAAGTGTAGACAGGTTGCATCCCCATTTGCAAAAGCTCCTGACCACTGTCACTTGGGATTTGGTTAGGGCCGTGTCTGTTATACAGCTGTACCATAGCAGCTATAAGAATATCTGGGGGGTAAAAGTAATAATGGATTATTATACTGAGTAATTCTGAGACCGCAAGACTTACACATATGAACATATATCTTGTGCTACTCTGAAAAAAGAGGAATCTGTTAATAATACAAATAATGAAGTAGAACTAAATCTAAACTGTGCTTTAAAATATTTTACTTCTTTTCAAAGTTGGCATATCACTATAAAAACATCCCAAATATTTTCTGCTACCCATCAATATCAAATCAAAGCTACTTTTTTTTCACAAAAGCTCAGTTCAACAATAAAGATAGCTGTACAATGAGAAATGAAAATTAAAACTCCATGTCATTCATCTATTTCTAAGTATATAACTTCTGCTGAAGTGAATAAGCACTGTATTACATAACTGATGAGGTAATTAGGATCATGCCTTTTTTCTTCCTATGCCTGCTGGTTAATTCTAAGATTAGTGTTCAGTTTAATGTTGAGCTTCACACAATGTTTCAGTATCATGCTGTAGATAAATTGTTGGAGTCCTGAGCATTAAATCAATAGGTCTTCTGTCTTGTTCAAATAACCAAGTTTCCCTTAGGCAAACCCCATGCTGACACCCTAGTGTGAAACTCATTAAGTTTCTTGTGGACTAAAATATGACATGCTGTCTAATAAATAATTAATACCATATGTTATAAATACAAATAAGTTTACTTAATGAAGGAAGATTTTGATTTTTCACTATCTTAGAATTCAGTTTAGAGTAAATGCTAACTTAGAAAAACATAGGCAATTTCTTTTAAAAAATAAAACAAAAATTAATTTGGAAAGACCAGGTTGGAAAATGGGAAACTACTTCCAAATATATGCATATATATATATAGGTAAAAATTTAGATGTCAAGGTAGTTGCACGTGCAGATTAAAATATTTCTGTAAGAAAAGCAGGAAGGAGAGAGAGAAAGAAATGGAAATAATTATATAGCTAGAGGCAAGCTCACTTACTAAACACCAAATCTGGCACAGACTGTCATAAGAAGGGCTTATTGCAAACAGCAAGTTTTGAAGAAGCAGGCCTTAGCAGAGTAAATGAAAGCCCAAATTTCAACAGTACTGTTTGCTCTGAACTCTAATAAAACCGCATTATGACCCACAAATTTTGTCTTCAATACATTTATTTCTGGAAAGTCAGAAGCTAATAAGTTAAAATATGATGGAGAGAAGTGAGTATGGAAGAGAAGCTACCCATGAGGAAATAGGAAAATGGTTTGAAAGAAGTGCTGCAGAAAGGTTATGGTTGATCAGAAAGAAAAAACCCTGAAAATTAAAGATTTTTTACTGTGGAGAAATATGAAAGCTCATTTGGCATGGAAATGATCCTCTTCAAAAAATCTAGAGACCAGTCATAATTAAAATTTGTTATACCTTTCCTGCTTCTTTTTGTGATCTATTTAAGAATTGCAGAACAAAGAATATTATCCAAAAGGAATTATTGCTTCCCACAGGAAAGAGTACACATTCTTAGCAGAAACGAATACAAAACTAAAAGGAATGAGTCATAGGAGGAGGTTCTATCAATAGGAGACAATGTCTTGTCATTTTACCATGTATAGTTGCTCAAATTTCTCAGGCACCTTCAAAAAGATTTTCTGCCTGTGGTCAGTTCTTAAATATGTTTTAGTCAAACAAGATGCTGTGTTCAAAACACCCAATGAGATTGAGGAATATCTGTTATTTCATCAAATAAAGTCTATGGAAGGAAAACAAAATATTGTGTTAGTTAAAATTAAAGCTCTTAAAAGGCTGGTAGTCTCAGAGAAAATGGCCTTTAATTGGCACTTGTAAGAACACTGATTTTTTCAGTGCTTTTTTATATGTCTCTATCTACCAACCAACTATAAACCCAGTGTTTTGACTGGCCTAACAGCTATGACCTTCACAGTCTCTGACATGAAATTGGTGATAACCCATTCTTGTACAAGGAGCCACACAGAATGGATTTAAACTGTACTGTATGATTTTCAGTAGAACCAAGTCTCAAAAGCTCTTTGATTGAGCTTCTCTCCTGTTAAGGTAAAGATAACAGTGTTCAAATTTGTGACTGATGCTCCAATTAACTTGAATTATTTTATGTGAGCTTTAAAAGTTATGTCATTTGGTACCACTGTGAGTGTAATTCATGGTCCATGATTCTTTTGCAACTTTTTCCCCTGTTTACATTTCAAACGAAAATGAATGTAGCAGAGGAGATTTTGCTATCAGAGAAATGACTGTAATATTCTACACATTAAATAATACCTAATATCATGAATCCTTGACTACATTATAGATTTAATAATAAAACTTGATTCTGGCAGTTGTATGCATGAACAACCCACTAAAGTCAATACAATTATTTAGATTGAATCTATACATAAATGTTTGAAGAATGACTACAAGTCTTATTGAACAGAAATCTCACAAAGGTTTGCTTTTGTGCTGTTTTAATTGACCAGTATCAGCTTAAAAGTCAAACTGGTAATACATGCAACTGTATTTCAAGTCACAAACAAATAATTTATTATTAAGCATTTTTATTTCTTCTTCAAGAATAAGACTCTAGAAGACATGGGATTCTACCATAAGATTTCCATTTTTTACTTAAAATGAAACATAAAATGTTTAAGCTCACTATGAAGGTCACTTTTGCAAACTGATGGAGATCTTTAAAGTCGGAACTGCTGAGATGAAATTCCACCTTTCCTATTCTGTGGTTGAGTGGGTTTTTTTCCTTATGCACTGCTGATGTGTGATTTCTAGTTGTTTTCTGTCCATTCTGTGAAATACCAAACCATTACAGAGACGCTGGCGTTCATAATCAGCATCAACACGCTGAAGGCAGGTACTTGTTTGATGAGCTGCTTTTGGCCACTCTGCTCACACTGAAGGCAGTACTACCCCAATAAAATCTCCTGTTCATTCTCACAGCCTATTGCCATCGGAACTTTGATGGAGAAGCAAAGATATGGGATATTAAAAAAATACAAAATAAAAGCTGCAGTCAGAGTACCATTAGAGTACCTGCAAGAAAAATCAGGTGGAAAATTTATGCCCTGAACACAAAAAAATAAGGTTTTTTCCTTCATATTTAAAGCTTTATTTTATTGAAAAATTTTAGATGATTTTTCCATATAATGAAATTTTGTTTTATCCTAAAATGGCAATATTTCTTCATATCTTGATGATTCTTTACAGCCTTTGTTCTGATTCAATAGAGTTTGGATGCATAGCAGCTACATTCTGATCAGGATTACATAAAATCAATAGAAACACGTTGAAAAATATATTTTTTCATAATTTTAATGAATATCTTATTAAATATTTCATTAAAAATTTCCCTGTTTACTTTGATCTTTTTTTATTGTTTATATAACTCCATTTCTTCAAAAAAAGCCATCTTTTAATATCAAGGTATCTTTAAATTGCTTTAAAAGTACATTCTAATGGAATTTTCTCAGATAACCTTTAACAATTTAAACAGGTTAAAATTTAATGTCATTTATGTTGGAAAGGTGTTCAAAATATTATACTATTAAATATTTAATGACATCATTATGGAAGATTTAGCTATTTTCAAACTAGACTCAGGAGGCCAGAGATATCATTCCACACTACTTCTTGAATCATTAAATGGGTCTACTGAGATTTGTAATCTTTTCCAAAATTTAATAATACGGTTTAGGTTGCTGCTAGCTTTGCAAAATATAGTATTCTTACACAGATGTGACTGCTAATTAAAAAGTCTCTTGTGACTGCAAATGGGTTTCAGGGTGCTGCTTTTATCCGTGTTTGTATCATTAAGGAAACTTGGAGCAATCAAGTATTTGTGTATTCATAATTATAATGTACATAAAAGACTACATGCAGTCCTGACTGCTGCATAGAACTATAGGAAAATCATATTTACGTGCACATGCTTCCAGAGGCTTATATCTACAATATAGCTGCCACTTAAAGGAATTAATCTCTGATTCTTGGCAACCAAACAGTTCAGTAATCACACTTGTACTGTATCTCCTCTGAAGTAGTCATTTGTTAAAATATCTGCAGACCATGTGTGCCAGGTATCCCAAGGGAGGGGAAGAAAAAAAAAAGTTTATTTTGTGAGTGATTGAGAGTACTTTAAACAAATCTTCCTATTTTCAATAGGGATGGAAATTGAAGGAGTTTTAGCAGAAATCAACAAGAATGTTATAAGCCAAACTTCATTTGTTTTGAAATGAAGAAATAGCAAAGCATTTAAAATAATAATGATAGGAATGTGAGTTAAAATGCATTGTCACTTTAGTAGTAGTAATTATAATAGAGTATCAAAAATAGAAGGCATTATAGTGATTGCTAAAGATAGATACCCTGCAAAAGAACAATTCATTTTCTCTCATTCTGTAGTTCCCACAGAACTATGTTAAAGCATAACTCAAAAGTAATGTTTGTGAGGGATATTACAGTTAACTTCTTTCTTGCTTCCTTCAAAATTTATAGAGAAAACACCATGGTAACAATATACTGTGTAAATTTACCTAGGTAAGTTTTATTTATTGATTTTTCATTATTAATCCTCCACTGAAAGGTGTGGGGTTTATTATACTACTCTAAAAATATCTCTACAATGTTTTAATACCATTTGGGGAATTATTAAAGTGCCATTACAAAAACAATATAGAAGGAAATATTGGAGTCATGGTAATAGGGAACTTTTACTTTTTGTCAAATATTTTCCTTCTTTTCTATTTCTTTCTCTCCTGAGTAAACTTTGGAAGTTAGAGCATTTATATGTTTACACTTATATGTGTAAACAAAATTCACAGATTTAAAGAAATAAATAACTAAATCAATAAAATAGCTGTAATGAATATGCTGCCAAGCAATATATTCTAAAAAAAATATCACATTTTCAGATGCAAGTGCAAATAGAAGTCTAATCAGTCTAAAAAAGTCAATTTCTGTCTGAGAAAATCTACAATAAGGAAAATGAAAAGAATTCTGTATGTTTTCCACTAACCACCAGAATGATATTCCTATTTCTTATACTTTAGCATAGCTCCAATTGCTACTTTCAAAATAATTTTATTCACTTCCATATATAACCTTTGTGAGTACGGAAATGAAAAAACTCAAATCCTTCAGGAGAAAATGGAATTGAGAATGTGTTGCTAATATTAATTTTACTTTGCTAACTGTCAATGTGGCTGAATATGTGGAAGTATGTATAATTCAGAAATTTATGGCATGTGCAAAAAATTTCATATACCTCTATATATTCTTAGTGCATCATTTTCAGTGCTTGAGATCTGATGGCCCCATACAAATGGCCAAGATAATTGAGACAATATGTGGCATATAAAAAGAAGAAATGTATTGTCAAAACCCACGGCTTTATCAGATGTATACCTCAGCTAAAGCTGCAGTCCTGTGTTATAGAATAGATAAGCTGATGACAATCTGCAGAATATTTTCATCACTTCAGATTCCCTCACAAGAGCTCCACCTGCAACACAGCTTTCTTTTCCTTGCTTTAGGACAATGCTGCGCAGATGAGAATTTTTGCCTGAAAGGTTCAGTACCAAGACAAAAAAGATGAAAACGTTAGATCTCTGACAACAGCAGTTGGATCTGAAATTTTGCTTCTGTTGGAATGCATTACCAGTAGCACAAATATTTTTTCTTGCCAGTGTATTATATGCTTGCTAAATTATTAGAAAGCTCCAAAACAACAACAAAAAAATCTTCAAGTAAGATGTGTAATCATTCCTTATTCAAGAGAAAATATTTATCAAAGGCAATAATAATGAGGGTTTTCAAGTAACTAGGTATATTTTGGGGTGGGTTGTTGCTTTTTACTTTCTATATGTAGTCAACACAAATGTCCATATCAATTCATGTATTTTATACCAAAATTATCAGAAAAAAATATTAGAAATTTGTGGCTTAATGCATAAAGAATTTTGACATAAAGAATTTAGCTTAGAAGCTTCAATTTCCTTTCATATATCAGGTTTCAAAGCTGCAACTCCACTAATGGTTCCATAAAATTCATGAAAAAACCTACCATGAACAAGATGCTGGGAAAAGATAATTGTAAGACACAATAATTCAATATTCTTAGTCATTAAACTCTTTTGGAGTGTATTAAACACAGAAGACCAAAAATATCCTTTGCTCTGATGTGTTTTTATATTATATTCTTTTATAATTTTATTTTAAATCTATGGACCAAGCTCTGATTTCAGGGGAAAAATGCTGATTTTTATGTCTCCCAAACTGTGAAACCTGAGGTTGTGATATGCATTTGGTGAGGGGAGTTCAAGATTTGAGTATTCTGTTTTCTCTAATCCAGTTGACTGGAAAAGAACTGATTTACAGAGGTAAAGAATGAACATTCCAATTGATCAGTAACATGTAAAAATGTGTAATCATTTTTAAATCTAGTGATAGAAAATAAAAATGCAGAATTGAAAGTGGGGAGGGTGAATAAATAAGTAAACATAGGCCATGCTCTTTAGGACAACCAAACTTCACCAATCCAGGCAGTTATCAACATCCATGAGAACAAACAGCTGGCACTGCTGATACATAAAGCTAAAATATGTCTTTTGACTTGTAGTGCCTACTTTTACTACAAATAATTGCTGAGTGAATGATCAAAGTTATACTTCTGGATATACGAGGGCAGATGTTAGACGGCACGTTGTAGCAAACATGCAGCAAACACAGAAATAAACAGGATTCCAGTTCATATGGCATATTGAATGCGAGGGAGGAAAACAAAGCCATGGAGTCTCCTGACAATAAACATGAAGGTATAGGTGAACTGGAGAAAACCTGGGAAGAAGTTTAGACTGGGCAGAAGACTAGTTTCTGAAAAAACTCTCCTTGTCTTGTTTGCCCTGCTGCCCAAGAAGTAACTCAGTAAGATAGAAATTTCTGCAGAACAGTGCAGAGTATGTTAGACTGAGCTCACTGTACAATGACATTAAAGTTTCAGTATTCTGCTACACTTTTTGTTTTATTTATAAAAAATATTTCTGAGATTTAAATTATTAAAAGCAAGAGATACAATTCAAAGATATTTCCTTTTGACATTTTGGATAGATAGAAAAATTCTGCAGATGTAAAGAAAGGTAATATAGTTTTTTGGGTAGTGATTCTCAATTTTTTATCAAGTCCACAGGGAAAACTGCAATTGCTCCCAGACTGTTCTTCAGATATTGATACACTGTAATTACTGCACAACTCTAGGCTAAAAAATAGGAAGTGTAGCAAAAGACTACCTCATCAGAACCCTCAAGCAAACAATTTCACTAAACTTTTACAATAATACAACAAAATCCTTGAAAATTACTAAATAAATTTATGTATTCATTTTGACATATTTTTAGTTTAGTGAACTAGAAAATTCCATTTTCTATGAATAATAGTGGCATAAAAAGTGCAAATTCTGACATTTTCCAAATATGTAATATGGTTTTAGCAATGGTACTCCTAGTTAGGGAGCATGAGTGACAGGACTGAGTCCTAAATTCAGTTCTGTTATGTAAAAGAATCAAATGCTGCATCATGACATAAAAGGCCAATGTTAATACATGTCACTCAACATATAGGGCAGTACTGCACTAGGAGGAATATCTCTAATAAGTTGACTTAAACCAGAGAAACAAAAAGATGACATCTGTTTTTTGGATGACCTGTGCTGATGCTATTCCCCACAAAACTCATGCTGCATTTCATGGTGCAGCTTGCATTTCACCATGAGTCTGCACAGCACCTAGGGTAAGTACTATGGGGTTTTCCTGCTTCTGTTTTATCAGCTTAAGAGACATCTTTCCTTCAAGGGTTAATAATCATAATCTCAAAAGGGCTAAAAGCCACTTCCCCCAACATAGCTCACTAAGTCTAGCTTCCTGACCCCAATTCTTTTCAATTTAACACTCGTCATTAACAGCATCATAGTTAAAAGCCTAACTGAATTTCTCTTGTAACCCTTCTTTCAAGAATTTTATAGAAATGTCAATTTGCCATAATTATTTCTCTCAAGTAATGGAATTTTCATTTCCTGTATCATAAAACTTGATATTAGAACATTCTAAGATATTTCAGATAAAGTTCCAGCATCATATGCTAGAACAGAGCATATAATTCTGAGTCTCATTTAATGAACTGCAAAATCTTCAAAATCAAACATCTTATTCCCTTAGAACACAAATTCTTAGTTTATATTATAAAATAAAATTACAAAGCAAGCTAAGATGCCTTCCCACATATAAAAAGGCAGATGTCCCTAATATGCTCTCAAATGTGGGCATGCACTTCCCCAATAACTGTGAGGGAGGGGAAAAAAGCCTTTCTATGTGTATGTGGGGACTGACACACACTGTTGCTTTGTGTCCACCTTGGTGTTCAGCCAGATGTAGAGATTTGCCTAAAAGAATATTTCTCAGACATTTATAGCATTTTACAGATAAAATTACAATTTGAAATAAGTTAATTCAATGAAAATAGGGGAACTCTTCTCCCATGACACAGGTGATAATTTCAGCTACACTGTTTTTGTGGAATTCATCTGCTATCAGTCACCACTGTTTAATTATTCCTGCTTTTAGGTCATCGTCTTTCACTAAGCTCTCTCCACAGCTCAGTAATATATTACAGTCTTTTCTTCCAGTATTGATCTTCCTGCTGCCACTCTTGCATCAAGGTTATGAGGTTGCACTGCATATCCACACAGAGTCTAAAATTAGAGGCAAATAGATCTAGCATATTACATAGCTCTGTACTACATCACACTATTTTCTGAAATTACTGCTGAGTTTTTTGTCTGTTGTGTGTTCAGTGTAGATTTAGGATGCTCTTTGGAGTTACACAAATGCATATGGCTTGAGACTTGTCTCTCTGACTTGTGTCTTTCCCAACATGATGCTGCTGGAACTAACACAAGCAGAGCTGTCTGAAATATTTTTGTAAGAAAAAAAAAGACTTGAGTAACTCTTCAGTAAAATTTTTTCTATACTATCACAGCACTAAATAAATTAAGAAAGTCAGTTTTGGTGACTAGATGTTAAAAATTTCAGGTACCAGCCCCACTGGTTAGAATATGTTACAACAAGAGTTTCTGCTGCCCTGTTCTCACACACTTCTGGGATGACTGGATAAACTCCAGCAGGTTAGCTTAGAATTTCATCACATTGCATTACTTTGGTCCTGCCAAGAATTGACAAAATAACAAACATAAATACCACAAAACAAGCCCAGTTTCCAGAATGCAGCAGTGTCTCCCAGCCAACCAGAACTGATAGAATATAATGCTTTGGAACTCAGCTTTGCCTTATGTAAACCTTAAACTAAATTAATGAGCTGTTCTTTGTGCTTTCCAAACAGGGTATTAGAACACTTCTGCAATTTTTCTTTCCTTTGTTTTCCACTATAATCACTGTCTTGCTGTGGTAGTGCTTCAGTCTGCCATTCTTCATCAAGAATAGCTTTTCAAGCACTTTTAACCATTCTTGTGGCAGTGGCAGTCTTCTGTGAGATAAAGACAAAGCAGAGCTATATGTTATCATTATAATGGGGG
The DNA here is from genome assembly GCF_028769735.1 of Zonotrichia leucophrys gambelii. Taxonomy (NCBI): domain Eukaryota; kingdom Metazoa; phylum Chordata; class Aves; order Passeriformes; family Passerellidae; genus Zonotrichia; species Zonotrichia leucophrys. The sequence goes on along the minus strand of NC_088173.1, from coordinate 15,810,846 downwards.
CACTTGCCTGAATGTCACTGGAACAATTCTAATATTGCTTGCATGCAGACTTTCGGTACAGCAGCCTAAAATCTTACATTTCACTACAGAGTCCTGCAGAAGAGTCCAGTGGTAGATATGCAATTTCTCACACTTGCACTGCCATCCTCTAGGGACGCAAGGCTCTCACTGCTCTGTAATATTTTCCTTTCAGATATATCAGAAGTACATTTTGAACAAAAATTCTGAAGTGTAAATCATCTCTGATAACCTAAAATTGTGACATTATATGTCACAATATTGTATTTTCTTATAGTTCACTCTTACAAAAAATTTAAAATTGATATCTTGTGGCAATTAACTAAAAATAAATAGCATACTTGATGTATATATTAGTTTTTATTGAAAAGAGAAAAATGAAAACCACCACCCTTTTTTGTTAAAAGTTTGAAGGGGGAATGAATCATTTTATTTGATTGCTAGTTTAGGGAACTTAAATAACCATTTGACAAACTTTTCCAGGCTCATTGAAGTAGAAATATTGGCACCAAAAATTCAGCTGCCACCAAAAACTGGTAGTGAAGTTTAACTCTATAGTTCACTGGCATCTTTACAGATTGCTAAGGGAAATATTTTTAAGGCTTTAAAAGTCATAACCAAGGAATGTGGATGAATTCTTCATGTTTCCTTAGTTCGGTATCAACTTTCTTTTTCTATTAGTTCAAATCCAAACATTACTCTTCTTTTTTCTAGAAGAATGTCTAGAGACAGCTGGGTTCTTGCATTTAAAACCCAATGTAAAGAAAAAGGATTGATAACTCCATAAAAATATTTTTTTTTTTAATTTGAAGTGCCAGTTTTCTGAAGCTGCTCAGTTATACATAACACAGTCTCACCTCATATATTTTGGAATATAAATCTGTTCCTCCTACAATAAGCAGAGGTTCACTTGATGTTGGGGGTTCTTTGGCCTGATTTGGTTTACACTTTTCTTTGTAAAATCGGGAACAAGAAGGGCTAATTTTAAATCCTCTCAAAATCAACGGGAATTTTCTACTACTAGTTTCAGCTAGTCTACATTAGATACCTGCAGCAATATAAAAAAAAAGTGAATGAAAAACTAAGTCTGAGCAACCATATCTAAAGTATTTGAAGATATGGATTACATATGTTAAGCAAGGATAGAAAGTAATTCCAGTATATGGTTGTTCAGTACTTTAAATCCCTACTTGCATTTAAATTCTTTAAATTTTTACTGGAAGTATCTATATTCACAAATTGCAAACCCAAATGTACTAAACCTGGTTAACACACATCATACAAAACACCTGTCAGTTTAAGGTTTGAAGCCAATTTGAAGCGTGTAATGAATTTATATCGGGGTACAAAAGAGATATCTAAAGTGACATTCTGAGGCACAGTTAATGAGATTGTCTCATGTAAGTCTATCTGGTAATATGATCATCTCAAATGAGATTACTTTGAAGTAACCCCTTTACAAATTAAATTAATGAATTACATACATTCAGAATGCAAGAATACAGAACTGAAGTGTTTTTAAGGTATTTTAAGGTTAATATCAAAGCATTTCTCTATCCCTCTTAGGACCAAGTCAATACGAATATAATAAAGTATTGCATTGAGCCAGAGGAGGCAAAGAACAAGGAGACACACAGGAAATAAAATGTTGCTAAGTATGGTGTATTATCTTTGTATCACATGTCCTTTGAAAATAATAGTCAAATAATTAAAGAGAAATCAGTCTCTTGCTGGAGCCCTGTACCAGATATAGGTACAAGAATCAAAGAGAATACTTAAATTTAGTATTGAATCTGCTGAGTTGGAGAGAAAGGGCAAGGGAAAATGATTTCTCATCCTGAAAGAAAGACAAATAATAAGAACAGAAAGTATTAAAAAAGTTCATTGCAATGAGAGGTTGCATTCAACTCTGTCAATCAGAAATAGAGGTAGTTGGGAGCTTTAAAATGGAAGCGTAAATTGGAGGTAAGGGGGGAAGAGATAAAAGTCATTGCTGGTTTAAACCTTTTATCTTTGTCTGGTTTCCTAGGAAAAATGAACTTGCCTATAAGAAGCCTCTTTTAGCCACTTGATTGTTGTGCTATTAGAGGCTATCAGGCACACTGTGGTAAGGATATTGTGAAGATCTTGTGTTTATCTCATTGATAAGCCAAAATAATTATTAGGAGATACAGCACAAGGCGCATCTATTGTAAATTTTCTGTAACAAAATTCAGTGATGCATTTAATTGCCATCCAGGCAGGAGCCAGCATTCTGTGAATATCTTGACTCACCTCCAGTTTTGCCTTGCTGAGAAATGCTTGATAGCAGTGTTATTTTTCATTAAATAACTACACAAGAGCATTTCTTCCTTGTTGGTTAAAGCTTATTCTTTCCCTATTCTATTTCTGTCAGAGTGATATAAAAGTGTTTGGTACTGGCAAGCTTTTTTCCACTGATAATAGAGACACTTACCTAACAAGTGGGTGAATTTCTTCTCCATTTGAAGCATTTGAAATATCATTTACACTGGTTTTGAAGAAATTAAACCTAAGCATTGATCTGTATTGTATAAATGATCTGTATCATGTAGCCAAAGTCCAATAGCTAACATAATATTTTGATTCTTATGATGCAGAATCCCATTTCTTGTTCTTGTCTTCTTCCCAGTTACCACAGAAGCAGGCAGAGGCAGCATTGGCAAGCAGGACCCCTGATATTTGACATCCCATTCAAACGTCTCTCTGTTAAGAAGTTGTCACCCTGCCTTTGCTTAGATCCTCTGGTGCCTACTTGATTAGAGAACATTTTTGGTGCTACTTAAAAAATGGAAGGTTTTAAAAATCCCCAAATGAAAGAAAATGTAGTTAATAAAAGCAAACCAAAGTGGGAATAGAAAAGAATATAGAGGAGATAGTGCCTTTTTTATATGCCAAATTCCATAGAATTTATGTGTTCACTCACTCTAAAGGGCAGCCAAAAAAGCCTGCAATTTAGGGGGCTGAGGATATTGTTCAAACAAAGTGAAAGATTATGTGAAAGTTGTGACATTTGATGGTGACTCTGTAATTAGACTTGTCCAATTGGGCGAGGGATTTAAGTTCTGCCGTCATGGCATTCCATCTGAAAAAAGGCAATTGGGAAGGGCAATGTTTTCCCACAATGGAATTTCATAAAGTTATGCCTAAAAGATGCTAAAGTAACAGATTTTACCATATGACTATGATACCAGAGGGGAGAAATTTAAGTCAATAAAGACATTATAATGAAAATGGAATCAAATCAATCACTTCAGATTAATGCCAGCCTGGTCCTGTGTACAGACTGCCTGTAAAAAGCATTAGGCCTGTTCCTGGAACATGTCTTCCAGTTTAGTTTCTTCCCAGAAGGATTCTGTGTGTATTGTGTATGCTCTGCAGCTGCAAGGTAATGTGAGACCAAGTATACACTAAATGGTATGGTGGGGACATTGCTTCATAACTACATTACTGGTCTCAGCTAAAGCACTCGTGTAGATACACTCCCAGGACTGCTGAAGCAGTTTGGTTAGCTCCTTTTCTGATTTTAACACATCTGTAGGAAAAAAAAAAAAAAAAAAAGAGAGCATTCCTTCTAGTACAGAGAACTGATGGACTCTATCCTCCCCTGTAATTGCAGGACTATTCCAAAGACAGTTGTGCCCAAATGCTACATTTAGCGATTTTCAGATCTTTAAAGCTGACTTGTAGGCATAATTTTGCATGGGATTCTTAAACAGAATCAGTCAACAGTATTAATTTAAATTAAAGAAGAAAGATTATGAGAACCAAGGCAGAATTTTTCATGCTTATAAAAGGATGTTTAACATGAGTTGGAGGAATTTTCTCCCTGAATAGCAAAGGAAGGAGCTAGGCACACACTCTATTCCTAGAGCTTTATGGCATTAACAGTACTTGTCACTTATGATTCTGCAGGTGGTACTTGCATCAAGTAAACTCAGCAGTCTGTTGAGGATATTATTCAGTCATAGGCAAGAGGCTACTGAAAAAGTGGATGTGGTAGAAAATGATAAGGCTTCTCTGCTTGTCTTCCTTATTTCCTACCATTCTATAACAGTGAAATCATAGAAGACATTGCAGGTAACAAGTCTTCTTCAGTAAAAGACTTCTCTATATTTCAGTCTAATTCAGCTTGCCACAAAGCACAGTAGCTGCTTAAACAATCACATTTTGGGTTCATTTCTGTCTCTTTGCAACTATTCAAAAAATTTAATATAAATGACTGTAAAACATGAACTACATCTGTGAATGCCAAAACCAGAAATAAATGGCTTTTCTACTTGTCCAAGAAAAAACATCTATCAATTGTATTATAGGGAACCCCCCCAAAATCTCGTCCCTCCTGGTATTATACTGGGTTAAATAATTGCAGATACCTTTGGTCATGTTTGTGGCTAGCAATCATTGCCTTAGAAGTTCCTGCAGTTGCAGAGTGGTCAGAAACAAGGCTGTGTCTCAGTTCTCATGGACTGCTACAATTAAGATGGCATCATTATGGATCATATGCCTGTCCTGTAGCAACTGGATAGCCATTCCAACAAGCTGGATCCCTTGTGAACAAACAGAAAGGAACAAATGTACCTAGTTTTTTAGAATAAATTCATGATGATGTTATAAGTGGTATTAACACTTGCAGATATTTCTTCTTGGTGAAAACTGAAATCAGAAAAGAGGGTTCTCTTACAGTGTGCTACTTGACAACTAGTGTCCTCAATTTTTTTTTAATATTAGAATGGCACAGAAGTAATCTAAATAGGCATGGTAGTAACCCTCAATCTGCTAGGTTTTTATATATATGATTTTTTTCCATTGTTGTGCACAGAATAATATTTACTTTCACAGTTTCCACCAAAATATTATTTGCCAATAATTTGGAAATCATATATGCTGAGTGCACCAAAAAAAGCCATCATAAATCCAAACTTAAATAATAACAATATTTTCCACCATAGGCAGAGGTAGCAGTCATGCTGCTAATGTGTGTTTAGCTAAATATTCACTATTGCAGCATGACACCCCTTTCTTGTGCCCACATCTTAGGATAGAAACTTTCTAGTTGGTTTTGAATTGCTATCCCCAAAAAGTATCTGGGGATGCCACAAAACAGAACTGAACTAGAAACGTCCACAGCACACTCATCAGAATGGAGGGTGCCAAGCCTTTCTCTAGAAAGTTGGTCATGCATTATGTTACCTAAAGAGGTCACTCCTCTACAATCCTACTTGTCTGAATTGCAAAATCACTTCCATGCTGAATTATTCTCCTCATCACTGCTGGGGCAGACTCTGCCTCCCGCTGTAACAAGATTAAGCTCATTCCATAACTGTCTGGACACTACCTTGGGATCTTGGCAGGCTTCCTGCCTTGCTGAAACCAAGATGAAGCATCTGCTGTGCCATTATACAGTCTTGGCATATGCATCCCTTAAGAAAGGATATTGTGACATAACCAGTGGAGCACAAAAGCCCTTACTGACTTAAAGACCCACAGGGTTATTGCCATCTGTTTATTAATTAGGTGCACTAGGTCCTGATTGTTACATATGGAATGAACCAGGCTGCTGGTGTCTCAGTCCACTGGAATGCTCTGGTTATAAGGAAAGGATTTTTAAGAAATAGGAAATAAGTGTCCTTGTTTGATTTGCCCAGTCAATGTCTCTTAATGTTAGAAATCCAAGTAATTATTCCACTCTCCTACTAAAAGGTTTGTATAAGTTTTCTGTCCCTGTCTTGTTATTAAATCTGTATTACATTAGAGAACACCACCATGGGGTAGAATGATAGTTTCAACTTTCTTCCTCATGTCTTCATGGTTTTCTCACCATGACATGTCAGTGTTTTTTTCTGTTTTAATCAGTCAAGACCATTGCTACCCTGTGTGTAAAATCTCCTACTGAAACCATTCATTCAGCGAGCAAAAACTCCCTAAGAGCCCATGGATATTTTAACATATATTGTTATGTATTCTATGTTTGTTTGAAGGACATGCCCAGCAAAGGTGCAAAAAATCTGCGTGTCACTTCTGCAGCACTGGCAGTGTGTTCTCAGTTAGAACTTATTATTATTATTACTATTATTACTATTACTATTACTATTATTATTACTACTATTACTATTATTACTATTATTACTATTATTACTATTATTATTAAATTTTAATTCCTTATATAACCATATCATTCACAGAATTCATGATATACCCATTTTGTAGCTTACACCTTCTATCTCTTGGAAGAGAAGGTCTTCTAATTATGATTCTCGAGTCATTTTAGGACTGTCCTTCAGTGTTCAAGAAGGCAGAGGGAATTTCAAGTCAGCATTTCCTTTCTGTGTCCTCCTAAGTCAGGAAAAAGCTCTTAATGGCCAGAAGGGGGATCACAGAATCATGGAATGGTCTGTGTTGAAATGGACTTTTAAAGATATTCTGTCCCACCTGCCATGGGCAGAATCAGCTTTCACTCATTATTGTGTCGCACATTAAGAGCCTATAAATAGCCACTTTTTTCTGATATTTGGAACAATAGGGTGCTTCCTTACAGCACCACACAGGATAAATAGATATGATTCTGCATGAGAGTTAAATAATTCCCAAGTATAAGCCCTTCCACCCCTCCAGTAAAAACATTTCTACATCTGAAAAAATATCAATAATATGGCAAATACTGCAGAAAATATATATGTTACTGCAGAAAACCCTAAACAATTCCTTCAGAATTTAAGCAATATTATTTAAATGTAACTGCATTCTGACCTCTAGAAATGGGGTTGTTTAAGATTCTTAAAAGTGTTTCTTAATGGCCATATTATACAGTTTCAGGTAGGACTGCTTATTGAATAAACTGATCTGTACTTCTACTTACAGAGTATTTTTATTTTCAAGATCTAAAACAGTTTCATGGAGCCTGGAGCAAAACAGAAGGAATCTTACAATGCAGAAAGCTTGAACTTTAAACCTCTGTGGAAATGAATTATGCATATGGATTGTATGTACAATTTTAAGCTTTAGAAATAATTTTGTATACTGCTATTGATATAAAGATAGCTCCAGAGCATTAATGTGATTTAACACAAGTCTGTGGGAGCTAACATTGCTAAGAAAAGGAATGAGACAAAGGAAGTAAAACTGTTAATTGGTAGGCAAAGTGGATTTTTCCTTGTGATTAAAATAGGTGAAAAAAAAAGGAAATTCAAACAAGAAGAAAAAATAATATCCAGCTAATTCATCAGCTTTCCAACATGAGAATGAAAAACTGAACTATCCAATCAAAACACTCATCGGGCACTTTAATATTAAAGAAGTAAATAACCAATAAAGAATGCAAATATGTGATTTTGGGTTTTCCTGGATATTTTTTGCAGTGGAGGAGATAACAGTAATGTTCACGGACCACAGAATATTCTGAATTGGAAGGGACCCACAAGGATCACCAAATCCAATTGTAAAGTGAATGGCCCGTATGTGGTTATAACACCTACCTCAGTGTTATTAGCACCATGGTCTAAACAAGTGAGCTAATGAAATTCTTAATTTTTATTCAAATATGAAAGCTGGTATGCCGTTGTGAACACATTTCTTAATATAAATAAAATTTAAATAATAAATCCTCGCAGAATTAAACCTAAGCTCCTCATTGCTCTATTTAGCAGGTGAAAAGGCTTTTCTTGCAGAGAAATAGTGCTGTACAAACTGCTTGTTCAATATCTTCTTTTTTCTAGTATATATTTGGTTAAAAATATGAATTCTTCCGATGTGAATCAATGCCTCTTTTAGTCAATGGGAAAATTTTTATTTTCTAAAATGACTTTTGTCTAGGCACCATGATTGTGTATGTGGAATAAGGGATCAGTGGCCTTAGTGTACAAAAACATTGTCTCAGAACTGTGCATTTCAGGAAGAACATGGCACAGATTTTTTTTCTTTATGATGGAGTTATCAACTCGTAGGTGATGTTTTCACTCATCCTATTTGATCACACACTTCTCATCTGTAACCCAACTGCAAAAATCCATTAGTGCTCAAGACCTATCTACTGCCTTAGAATTTTCCAGATAACTGAAGGTTGTTCCCTATTAAAAGTCAAAATTTCTGATCTTTAAAATACTGGAAGAAAAACTTTAACATCCAGCAATGATTGCAAGTTAAACACAATAGCTTTATATGGCCATATCATGATGTGCCTGAGAATAATGTTGTAAATGTAAAAGCATATTCTACATTACATCTTGTTTTAGGCAAGCCTAAATTATTCATTTTACTTGTGCTATTTATATATTTGTATATATATGTGTATATATATATAACCTCTTATTGTCCTAAAATAGATTATGTATAAAACATCATCACCTTATAACAAATGAATGAGTCCAGAAAAGTACATGTGTAAATCTTCTGAATAAGGAAAGTAATTTTTGTGTATTGATTTGTCTAAAGTGTTAAATTACATAATAGCCATATAGTAAAGCATTGAATAATTTAGGTAAATCAATGTTTTCTGAATTTCTTACAAGTACAAACTTATTAGGCAGTAAAATAAATCAATATAATAAAAAAATAGAGTAGTGTGTAATGATGAATGTATGAGCTGATAATAACCAGAGGTAAAAACTCTATCATTGTAGAAAACACCTTTCAGTCATCTTTTCTCTATTATTCCCATCAGAAAACATGGTTCTCTGTAGCAAATTGATTTTAGCCTTTAAATAACTTTTCATTTGAAAGACACCTCACAGAAGTAAAAGTACAACCTTTTTCAAATTAACATCTTGGGTATGGAATAGTAATGCATATTAACTTCTATTAAACCTTGTTCGTGCAGTTTATGGTTCCTAAAATGTTACACATTTTGTAGACCTAAGGCAGCATCACTTCCATTCTTAAATTTTTTCCACAATGTTTCTTTTTTGCCGATGTCTCCTAGGCAGAAGGCCAAAGTTTCAGATATTAAAACTTTTTAAATGTTAAAATTTTTGGTTTGTTAATAATACTTCTGGCTACCATCCAGAAAGTTAAGAGTTAAAAAAAAAAAAAATGCATACATTTTAAAACTGGTGACAAAATTAACCAGAAAAAAATATTCACAATTAATTTTTAAAGTGAACAAAAATATTGGCAGAGGATGATTGACAATGTTTTTTATAGTGATATTTGTGAAACCCATTAAATTCTTGCTTGGTGGTAAAAATATTTAATGGAAATTTCTCCTGGTAAACTGCATAATACTGTATTCATTCAGGGATTGTAGACTCAAAAATTTTCTAGAAACACTGTGGGAATTTAGATACTTCTAAATACAGGTGGTTATACTACCAGATTCACCAGTATCTTGCCTTTAAGACTCACATCTGCAACCATGAGAAGAATAGAATAATTTGTTCTGCAAAGCCATATGAAGAAGTATGATTGGTTTGTTGTTGGGTTGTATTTTTTTATAAATAGACTAAACAAAGAAGTCTTCAATATTAATACTAGACATAAATATTATATCTACATGAGCCAGATTTTATATATATTTTTAAAAAGTATTTTATATTTTTATCTTACATCATATAGAATATGTTAAGAGACTTTCAAAACAAGGTGTTGGGTTTTTTCCTCAGAAAATTTTGTTTCAGAAAAGCTAAGTCCATCATAATAATTGAACGACAGTTTTAATTATAAATCATGCTTTCTGCACCTCTCTCTGTTCATCTTACATCAGCAGTAGGTAGGCACATTAGTTTGAGGAAAGGAAGCTCTATTTTGTCTTTGTTTAAAAGGAGAGAAAAGAAGTACTATAGAAACACGAACTCTCTCTGATTTTTATTCTAATTCAATGTTTCTTCATACAAGCAAATTAACATAATTAAATATTTTATGTAAGAGGTGTGATTCTGACTCAGGGATTTGAAATCCATCTTATATTAAATGCACTGTTTACAAAAACTCAATATATGAACCTGCTGTTGCACTTTTAAAGAAAATATGAAGAAAGATTGTGGTAATGCAGTGTGACAAAATGTTGTATTCTATAATAATCTTCAAAATTTTCACTAGCTTCCAAACAAGGAATTAACTCTATGTTTAAAGTTGTTGATTGTCAAAAATACCATGTTGCAGTCTTTTAACTAAGAAATATGAACAAAGTAATACCAGCTACTTCTTTGATGAAAATCCTTCTTAAACTAAATACATTACACTACCTATGATTTTGAAAGGTAGATGTAGTCTTTTTCTACAGATATGTAATTTCAAATTCATTGCAGAAATAACTCATTATCTATTTTTCCTGAATAACATTATATTTACTTGATTCTCTATATGTGCAATTCTGAAAACCACTTCTTGTTAGTTATGGATTACTGCCAGAAAATTGCCATTTTTTCCATTGTCTTAGCTACATCTGTACCAAGAGTTCCAGTAATTATATGGTGAATTTGATGCAGTTATCTCCCAATGATTATATATATATGCTAATATGGAGTTCCATATAAGTAAAGGCAGAAAGCCTGACCATTGGACCCAATTGGCAACAGAAAAAATACTGCAATTTTCAAAAATATTATGCAGCTTTTCTAAAAAAGGCAGCAGAATATTAAGCTGTTACAGAATTGAGAGGTTATAGACTCTACTACTTTCAGCACATAATTCTTCATAACCCACTGTTTCACAATCAGTTTTTAAACTGGATCCAGCTGAGCAGCATAAAATAAAATTTTTAGAAGATGTAAAAAGTAAAACATCAGTGTTTTCAAATTAGTGCAGAGAAATGGCTTCTTTGGACATCCACTACTGTAGTCTTCAAAATATGTTTGTCCTCAACAGGATAGACAATTGTGAATCATAGAAAGGTTTGCTTTCTTAATAACCAAGACCTGGTCCCATGGGCGGAGATATTTTCACTTGACCAGTTTGCTCAGAGATCCCATACAAACTGTCTTTGCACACCTCCAAGGATGGTGAACCCACACTTTTTCTGGGCAACAGGTCACAGTACCTTACAGCCCTCACAGTAAAGAATTTCCTACTAGCACCTAATCTTAATCTCCTTTGAATTTAAAACCATTCCCTCTTGCCGTAGCATGCTCTGCTTGTGGAAAAAGTCACTCTCCTTTTTGTAAGCATGGAGGTCACTTTCCCCTTTACACATGGCAAGGCCTCTATGAGCTCTCTGCACTCTCCCTACTTCAGACTGAAAAACCTCAGCTCTCTGTGTGCCTTCATTGCAAAAGATCTCCAGCCCTCTGAGATGCTTCATGGCCCTCCTCTGAACCCAGTCTAATAGAGATGCATCTGTCTTGTGCTGAGGATCCCAGAGATGGACAAAGTACTCCAGGTGGAGTCACACAAGAGCAGAGTAGAGAGGAAGAATGACCTTCCTCGGCCTGCTGGCTACTCCTCTTTTGGTACAGCCCAGGATGTGGCTGGCCTTCTAGGCTGTGAGCACATGGTGTTGACCCATGTCCAGCTTTTCATCCATGAGAATCCCCGAGTCCTTCTTGGCATGTCTGTTCTGAATGAGTCCTTCTCCCAGCCTGTATTTATGTCTGGGATTGCCATAATCCAGGCGCAACACCTTCCACTTGGACTTGTTGAACTTCATGAGGTTCTCATGGGCCCACTTTTGTTCGTCCACATGTCCCTGGATGGAATCCTGTCCTTCAGGATGTCAACTTCACCATTCACTTTCATGTAACCTGCACTCAATCTCACCTTGTCATTGATAAAGATATCAAAGAGTACCAGTCCCCACACAGACACCTGAGGGGCGCCGCATGTCACTTGCCTCCACCTGATTGTAGAGCCATTGGCTGCAACTCTCTGGATTAATCCATCCAGCCAGTGGTTTATCCACCGAAAAGTCCACCCTTCAAATCCATGTCTCTCCAATTTGGAGTTTAAGGATATCATATGTCATTGTCTTGCAGAAGGCCAGGTAGATGACATCAGCTTGTTGACTGCTGTGTTACTGTAGAAGGCCACCAGAGCGGTCAGACATGATTTTCCTTTTGCTGTCTCAGATCACCTCCTGCACTTGCGTTAACATTGCTTCCATGAGGATCTGCTCTGTGATCCTCCTAGGTACAGAAGTGAGTAAATGAGCATGGTGAAGCATGTCTTGATGGGAAAAAATGGATTTTATTCCTTAGTTATCAATTTCTACACATTGTAATGTATGTAGATTTTTGCTTTAACTTCGTGTATATTTGAATTACACTTTTAAAATGGAACTCGAGTTTATCAAAAACATTGGTTTGGAATAGTCAAGAACTCCACACAATGACAGAAATTTACTTATGATATTTTTTGAGTAATTTTCAATTTGAGTATAAGTACTTAGTAGTAGCAGTGAAAGACTTGACATGGAAATTCACTGTAAAAAAAGAGAATATATAATACCATTGTATCTATTTTTATATGCCCTACTTTTATTTTTATATGCCCATCCGCACAGACAAGAGTCAACTCTGCAAATAATTTTAATGAATACAGCACAATTGTGACTACAAATATTTACATTTATGTTGTATGGGCAAATAACAGAATATGAATCTTTCTGTTCTAAATGAAAGTTATTACACAGGTTCTCTTGTCTTTACAGTCCAGCTTGTGTTATAGCGATGATGAAAACCATATACCTTGCACAAAACAAGAAAAGCACATTCTGGCAAAAAATTGGAATATCTTGGCTTCTTTCTTTATTTAAAATTATTTCTTTGGCTTGTTCGGTTGGTTGGTTGGCTGGTTTGGTGATTTTTGTCACTGGTTTTGGTGTTAGTTTAGTTCTGTTGGTGCTTTCTTGGTCCTTGACGTACCTATTATTTTTCTAAGACTACTGTATAAGATCTTCACACTGAACAAAACACATTCCAACAGGAGATATCCAATTGTTGATTGCAGGAAATCCTCTGGAGATTTAAGACAAAATTTTCAATGCCCTGTACAAAAAGAGAAGTGTTCAAACAGGAATGAACTTTTCTTGTTCACTTCCTTTTAATGAAGCATCTGAATGCACAGAATAACAGCCCTAATTTGTTACTTTAAAGCAATTGCCTGATTTCATGAATATGCGTTAGAACTTTAGGCACTTAGAGCAAATCTGTAGAGGATAGTTACTATTTCCTACAATTAATTTTCAGTGTTGAGGATGAAATGTAGCACACCATGTACATAATCTCTAGGGAAAATTACCCCTTTGGACTTTCCTCCCATTCTAGCCCAAATGCATTTCCCCCATATTTCTCTTTGGCTTCAACAACCTGCCCTGGCCCCCTGCATTTCTATCCAGTGAGAAGTTACCATCCCGACCAGTGGAGAAAAAGTTACCCTGGTAAGGGTATACTGCCCTGATTCTGTCTCATTTCAGTCTCTTTTCTTTATTCATGTTGTTACCTACGGGAACACCGTCTGTTAAAGGACAGTCAAAAACTGGCCAGAGTAAATGGAACAAGCTGTACATGGTTAGCATACAAATGCTTTCAAACTAAAAATATGTGAGTAAAAATGTAGCTTAAATACAAAAATGTGAGTAAAACTCCCAGTTCATATCAAGTTGTCTCCATGAAGAGCCTTCCTACTGGGAATACAGATTCCAGGAGTATATTCTGGAATAATACATGTGGGCATATTTTATAATGTAACCCTTTATGAATATTCACTCACTTAGGTTTCAGTGAAAACAGTGTCATATTTAAGTATCTATAACTGCCAAATTTTCACTACTTAGTAATTTAATTAAAATGACACTGGATTTCAACCATTTCATCTGACATGCAGGCTTCCACTAGAAACATCCAAGTTGCATTGGTGTCTTCTCATATCAGACTCTTTTTCTTCCTATATACTATTTGATACTAGAATATTATATAATAATATTCCTTCAATTTTAAGCTGCATGTTATTTATTGATGCTAGAATTATTTTTGAAGCAGGTAATTTGTATCTTTTAGGTGGGGAAATTATAAGTTTCCACTGCGTCAGGAAACTCTGAATACGTTGGATTCCTCAGTTTACGAGGTCAGTATAAAAACATGTACTAATTAATGATCAGACTCTAAATTATTCATAGTGGCGAACCACAAAAAAAAAAAGTTTCCCTTTTTTTTCCCCCATCAATGTTAATTCACTTTTCAGATCCTGGATTTGGATTTCACAATAGAATATGATTTACAGCCATGGATTTTCTGTGGAATAAATCTGTTTGTTATATTCATTCATAGCATGTTCAGGTGTGTCTTACAGAGGTGATCTGTGAATATGTGTTCACATGGTTGGGAATTGATCTAGGGAGTAATTAGTTCAACTTCTCAGAGTCAATGCAGCATTGGAGACTGACAGTAAAAGTAATGCTTAGTAGAAATTTTTAATATTCCAACAATTATAAAAGAGACAAGATATCAGATGTTGCATTAATAGAGAAAACATTCAAAGCCAACTAAAACTGGAACTGAGAACACTTTAAACAAAAAGCGAACATACAGGTCCATGAATGAAAGAGGAACTTGTGGATGGCAAAATATAGATTTTCATTTCTTTAGCCTCTTCCTAGTCCCCAGGTATCAATGTAAGTTGTGTATATAGCATATTAAAACTACTGTAAGTTGAGTGAGAATTAAAAAGGAGTTTCACTAAACTGAACCTTGGTAAGTAAAGTCAAACTACAAACAGAGTACAAAGACAATAAGAGGAATAGATGTTGCTAGCGGTAAATGTTCTAGATGAATTATGAAGGAAATTTATATTAAGATACATATTCAATAAATCACAGATATGAAATAGCATTTTCCCATTTCCAAATGTTTTTTTTAACACTGATTGCAATAACCATTATATTTACAATATTTTTCTATTCTTAGGAGTGTTGATGGCATTAAATATTACCACACATAGAATTTCTGAAATCCTGAACTAAAGTTTGGTGCATGAAAATAATAGAAAAGTAAAAGGAATAGAAAAACTCTAAAGAAAGTATAGCATACTGTTGCCAGTAGTATGCCAATTAATTTGCTCATATTATTCTGGTATTTAGATTAGGTTTATTGAGAGACTGTAGAAAAATAGATTAATATTAAATTGATACCTAAAGACTTTTGGTTATTTATACATTCTTTATATCTTTGTAGCTTTTTAGGTTTTTGTTATATAGCTATATTGCTTTAAACACTTTTTCACTCTTTAGAACAGTAGATTACCCTTTCTCACACTCAGTGCCATCTTCCTTAAATTTTTCTTACTCTCATTTTCAAAAAAAAAGAATGTCTAACAAGGACACCCTGTTTTGCACTAGCAGTTCGGACACATAACAAAATTTAAGGTTAAAAGCCCTTCTAGAGACTCCAAGGGGCATGCCCATGCCTGGGTTACCAGGACAACCTGCTTCCTATTGGATGTACTTGCTAGATAGACTAATTATTAAATTTATAAAAATTTTAATAATCTGACATGATGTATACACATAGCCATATTTTCTGCACCTGAAAAATTTTAGCAAAGAACTACTGTTTATGTTACCACCATTAATATTGTTTGGAAAGTTTGTCTTTCAATTTAAGGCAGCAAAAACATCAAAGTGCTTTCATATCCTTGAATTAAGGGAGCCTTATAGCAATTCCCAAGCAAATGATGAATAAAATAAGAATTTTATCATTATTTTTCAATTAATAAGAAAGGACCAATTTAGGACAGGATCCTTTGATACTGCAAAGAAGTTGCAACAAACTATTCTTTGAATTTGCATAATAGGAAAAAAGTGTATGAGAACATATTTAGTCTGAACGTATATAGCTGTTAAACTAGTTTTTCTCAGATTAATCAATGATATTATAATTTTCAAGAAATGGATTCTGATTTTTTTTTTCCTTAGGTCAGATATTCACCAGAAAAAAAAATTGTAATGTATAAAAGTCATAGTTCTTTTATAACCAAACCTTTCAATATAATACTAAAAATTTAAATATTTGAACTGTATTGCATTACACGAAAACAATAGATGCAACATTTTCCTTCCACAAACCCCCAGAATGTTAAAAATATCTATTGTTTAAAATATGATTACCAAGTTGTGCACAAGAGGACACAACAACTTGAAACACAGGTGCCTGTACCAAACTTTGCTCAAGAAGAAACCAAATTCTGCTCAACTTCTGCTGTAGAAATATTGAAAAGATGCATATTTAACTTTCCCATCTTTTGATTCTTAAAAATATTTTAATTTGCCCACAATTCTTAAATGAATAATATATGAAAATGCTAGTAGCCCATTTAATATATGAAATATTATAAAATTAAGAATATTCATAATATAATAAAATTATATTAATTCCTTTCTAAATTTTCCTTTTTTAACATGTGGCAAATTCATTTGGTATTTCTAAAGAATTCTGTAGGTGTCCCTGATGTTGTTATATGAGCACTTCAGTTATTTTATTTTTCAGATGTCAAATTCCTGTGTTTCTTTTTTATAGTATTTAAAACTTGATAGCAATTCTGGCAGGAAATACCTGTTTTCAAATATAATCACGTTCTTATAGCTAGTCATTCTTGTGACTTTGGTTTAGGTCTTGATTCAAAGGTCTTGATCTGGTCACTGAAAGGTAGCACATGATCATTTTTTAGTAATCAAAGCCAAGCACAAAAATTACAATGGCTAAGCAATGTGTACAACAATCTAACATTTCATGCACAAAAACCAGAATTTATTTATGAAGCATAGTGCACCTATGATGAATCCAGTACCTATTGCCTTTTAGCCATTTTGAAATTTAATTTTCAAAATTCCTTTGCTTTTATTTTTAATACAGAATCATCCTTCCATTTAATTATCTTGGCTTTACCATTCAGTAAACAATCCAAATATATAATCATAGTTTATTTTTTAAGCAGCCATTGTAACATAAATACTACCAAAACCTTTTGGCTTTGTTTTCCAAATGAAATCCCCTTAAACTCTTATCATGTCGTGTAGTGCATATTTAAGCTCTTTCTGCAGGTGATCATGGAAACAAAAAAGGCACCATTTTACCAGCATAAAAAACTTCTCCCTTCTTTTTGTTCATTCTCTTACACCTTCACTACTTATTTCTTGAATCTTTATTGAAGTATTTTATGACTTAGCATAATTAATATTTAATACGAGCTGGAAAATGAATTGTAAATTATGTTAATTTACTTAATATATTTTCACTTCTCAGTATTTTTACATTAAAAAGTTGAATGTGTCCTTTACAGCCTTCTTTTCAAAGATATTATTATCAAGATTATAAATATGCAAGAGCATACCTGGCTGCTTTTTAGTTGCCTTTATGTTTATAGATTCCTATCTGTTGGTAGTCAAACGATAAAGACAAGCTAGGTGATTAATTTTTCCACTGTGGTAATCACATTGATTTAGTTCATATTCATGACATTTCATATTGTTAACAGTCAATGACCCCAAATTAATATAGGAACAGTTTTGGCAAACCAAAGCACAATCTGACAATGCATTTACAACTATGATTGTGTTCTTACCGTGCTGAGATTGAAATGTCAATTATATTGGGGACGAGGGAATAGTGCATGTATAGAAGAAAAAAATTAACATATATGATTATACTTGAAAGTTAAACTATTGTTGCTGAAAATCAGCACTCTAAGCATAGGCATATGACCACTGAGAATATATAAAAACTAAAGATGTATATTTTAGAAATATGAAAGCATATTACAAGTACAGAACACCTATGGAAAGCCACCAAAAGAACCTTAAACAATTAATGAAGCAGCAGGCTATCACTTATCTGATGATTTGCAATCATAAATCCCACTAATGATGGTGGCACCTCTATTGCTCAGAAATGAATTTTCTAATTGAGTTTTTGGAAATTGAAAACCAAAATACTAATCTTAGAAATTTTGTTTTAAGGCAAAGGGTCAATTCCTTTGCAGCCAACAACTGCAGAGTAGCTTCACCTGATTTTTGTACATTTCACTGTGGCTGCTGGTTGAGAGCTGAGATCATGTGCTTAGATTTTGTGTGCATTACACATCCATCTGTTCCTCCGTCTGGCAAAGGGGAAAAAAAAAAAAAGCAAATTAAAAAAAAGAAGTCTAGAAATGCTTTATAAACTCTTTCCACCAATACACCAGTTGTTAGCTTCCTGCTGGTAGCCCTAGTATAAGCATCATTGGGTAATTATTTCAAGCAGGAAACAACCAACCCACATGTTCAAAAGTAATTACTAGCTCAATTAACTATCCAGAAGCAGGTAATTTTTTTTCTTAAGATGCAGAAACAGAAGAGTTATAATATTTGTGCATCTTTAATATAAGCATTTAGATAGCATCTGTGCAATTCTATACCTGCACATATTTTTGTAACTGAAACAAAAATTTCATACTATCATAAATGGTCTATATAAATCATAAATCACAGAGGGTCATCTGAAATTTCCTACGTATGTTTTGTGGTAGGTGCAATATTAGGCCTGTTGTTATTTAACATTTCCACTAATGATTTGAAGATAAGCAGAACTAAATTCACGCCTAGTATTAATTGGGAAGTACTGTACGTTTAGCTGAGGACCACAGCAGGGACATGAGAAGTCAGAAAAGCACAAGTAGAAAATAGCAATATAGACAAAGAAAAGAACACACTAATGCATCTGGGGAAAAATAAACCAGAACCAGGACAGTACAACTGGGCGAACTGTGAAAGCTGGTACACTCTAAGAGATTAAGGGGTAGCAGTGAACAGCAAACATGAAAACAAACCTGAATCAGAGGCAGAAATAGCAAAGATGCACCTCACCAACAGCTTCAGAAATCTGCTTTTCTACTTTGAACAGTTAATCCCCAGCAGATACCAGTTTTTCTCCATCTACTTATTCCGATTTTTTGCATATTACCATAAAAGATAAAATTACATTATATTATAAAATGTCATAAGGCCTTGTCTTGACTGATTCATAAAGATTTCAGTGGTTTAAGCTTCCTTTTATGTCGTCTGCCCCAAATACCAGCAAAATGAGCCACCTAATTCTCTACAAGGAGCAATGTGATATAAACAGAGAGATGGTTTTATTACCCTATCTCTGAAATCTACATTCCTTAATCCAGCATTTTTTTCTTCAGAAACTTGAAAATACCATTGAGCTGCAGTTATTTTTCTCAGCTTTAAAAATGCTTTCAGATTCTTAACCTCAAAAAAGCTTTCCCATCTGCTCATTTTTTATTTTGGTAGTATAAACATTGAAAGACACTGATATGACGTGGTATGGGGTGCAAAGTGAAAGAAGTTTTGGCAGAATGTCCATTTTCAAAGCCATTTCATTATAAGTACTATGAAATTACTTAAGCCTGCCTATTTCACACTTTAGTCATCAAACAGTCAAAATTTCATAATACATTTCCACACCTTGGTATCTTTTAAGTATTTAACTTCTGTATGATTATATGTAATATATTAATTGGTCTGGTCTTCCTTTACCGCATATGGTAAGAAACAGGTGCTCCAATTACATAATGCTTTTATGGTACATCAATATTGAATTAATGTCTTCTATGTGCTCTATCAGGTAAACAGATAGAACAGTCAATGTTCATAAAACCAAACACTGTCCCATAATTTATTTTTTGTTAATTTGACAAAAAACATAGCTCCAGGACATAGGTTCAATGAGATTTGTTCTTCGACACTAGAAGCCAATTTCTTCATACACCTGCCAGTAAGAGTGAAAATTACAAATTATCTGAGTAATGGATCTAGTGCAAGCTGCCAGTCATCCTATATATTCTAAACTCTTCAAACACAAGTAACCTCTTCATCCAGAAGTTGATTAGATTTACAAGCATGTAACACTGCCTAAAATGGTAAACCATATCTCTTTCTAAATGGAGATAGCTTAAAACAAACTAAAATTAACTTCCAAGAGAAAGAAGAGAATTTCAGCTCTAATGTCAAAAAACTTTAATCTGAAGAGGTGAAGGTGAAAATTCCTTCTGAATTTACAATAAATTCCATGTTGGAATGAGATTGTCATTATTATTTAATTGGGATTTTTAAATCAGATATAAAATTGACTCCAGACTAATATGCATCCTGAACCAAAAAGAAACCCAGTAATTCACTAATACACCTTTTTTGCATTCAAACCCTTTCTAAAATGTGTATTCATGTGTTTATAAAAGACATGATCTTATTTATATGTTTATTTCACTATTTTCCACATATGCCTTATTCTGCAAAAAAAAAAAAAAGCTGGGGTGAGGGGGAAAGTGAGCATCAAATAAAAAAAAAAAATTCAAACCATAAGTGCAGAAATATATTTCATTGGCTTTTTACAAGAAAATGTATCAACCCTTGTGACTATACATGCTTTGTTGTGATGCTTGAACTGTTAAATACTATAGCTGGCAATATGAGAATATTTAAGAAGGTGTGAAAGACTAACTGCATTTAAAACACCATTTTTCCTTGACACTACTAGCAAGACGGCTTGACTGAGTTCATAATTCTTCTACTCCACTTTACAAATAATTTATGAATTCTATTTATCTGTACTACTTTGTGCCTACCTTACAGTGAAAAATTGTGTTCTTTTTCACAGGCCTACAGTTATTAGCAATATGTGAGGGAAGTGCCAACCTTCTGCACAGTTTGTGTTCCAAAGGACAAGAAGCCTCAGCAATGTACTGCGGCTTTTCAATAATCTCTCAACGAAAAATTGTTTCACTGCTCATGGAGGTGAAGCAATCTACCAGTGAGATGGCTGTGAGGTTTTGTAGAAGCAGCTCAGCTGGACCAGGGTCCATCAGTTGGAAAAATTTTGCCTCAGATTTCTTCATAAATCATGTGGAATGCTTCAAATTAACAACTGGGGAGAATACTGCAGGCACTTCTTCCACTGTTGAGTCTAATTTGAACAGTTTCCATAGGACTGGGCACAGTAAAACGAGACAAGTTGGTGCCTGCAGTTAAGGAGTCAGTCCTACTGTTGGCTTGATCTTTGCCAACCATTAGGAATGTACATTACACTTCAAGGGTACTGCAGCATGGCCAGGCTTCCCAGACAATATGGGAAACCTACCCAGGAGCTTTTCAATAGTCATGTACATGAAGCTCCAGCTCACCTGACACTGCCCCCACTTCAGGACGTAGCCAGAAACAGGAGACCCTCTAGAGGTCCTTTCCAAATTTTATGGGATTCCATGACTCTTAATTACCTGCTTTCAGGGAGTCACCAATGTAAGTGTGATGTTCTAAAAAGGCCATAGTATATAAACCATGTTTTTCTGTGGAGAAATAGCCACGTGACAAGAATCCAGCTAATCTAAGTCCTGCACCTGCAAGGACACTGTCCTTGAGCATAGCTGTGTTACCATAACAAAGTGCTGCAGTTGACAGACTAGAGACATGAGAAAAAGCAGATGTAACTCCTTTTGAATGAATAAGCTGATATCTGTATATAACCAATAGACTGCTGGCTTACAGAATATGCATGAGTTTATTACTTGTTGTGCATAAAAGTTTGATGCTCTTTTCAATAAACGAAGTTTGCAGAACACTCATATTGAAAGTCCCAAGCCTTCCCTGCACTGAGACAAATGACCCGCTGTGACATTTTTCTTTTTCTTTTAAATTGAAAAGAAAAAGGAAAAAAGTAGAACTAACTGTTTTTCAAAAAATAATAGATAAGTACTGATTGTTTTTCACTGAAGAGCCTTTATCAAAGTCTAAAACAGAATAGAAGACAGAATTCTGAAACAAAAAACCAAAAAAAACAATTGAATCAGCACAATTTTTTTGTAAACACAGCAAGCATTACAACTTCATTAGTGATAGCACTGTTTTATGGTTTATTACAGTGAAAGAGATACATATTTTAACAGCAATTTTTCTTTTTCACAACAGTACTGTAGGATTTAGAAAGAATTATACTCCTTCTGCCTATAAAGATGTTTTTTCTGAACACAGATAAATGCCGTATCTCCCAGGCTGGATAGATGAGCATATTGAAGCTATAGTTCAAAACACTCTTTGAGCTATCTGAAAGGATTATTGACTTTATTACTCTAAACTCTTGGACATAGTCATCTTGAACTCACATTGGCTGAAGCACACTCAGTTGTGGAGGAAACAGGTACAGATTCCATGCCTGACACAGTTCTAGCTATGTGATCCATCCACTCTTTACTTTATGAAAAGGAAAAATATACTTTGACAACAAAGATTATAGCTACAATTCTAATTTTATTCTAGATTAAAAGAGTAGACTTAAAGGCATCTAATTCCTCCTACTGTCATACTCAAAATAAATAGATGCATACCAAATTTTATGAAGAACTATCTGCATCTAGAGGACAGTCTTAACATCATATGTCAATGAAGGCCTTAAGCAAATTTTTGAAAAGCAGCTGTCACATATATGATTAAAAAATAACACCAAAATGAGGTTGATTTTTTTCCTTGATTTTCTGCTCTTGTAAATTGATGGATCTATCTGGGTACATTAGGATTTCACTGGTTGTTTAAAAGAAACTGCTCTAGATGAACTTGAAAGTTTTACATCATGCTATGAATTCATTGATAATGTGTAAGTTAAATAATTAACTCTACCTCTAGTCTAATCTGTCATGCAACAATATTATTTTTTACAGTGTATTAATTTTATCTATTTAACTAGATTCAGTATGAAATTTGAGCCAGGACAGTAGCATTCACATGTGATCTACCAAATTTATCAACTATTTCTAATTTAAAATGCTTTCAAAATCATACTAGCAACATATCTTTGTTTTAAATTATCCTACAATAATTGAGTGAAGAAACACCTTCTCATTTATGATTCTGATGGGAAAGTATTTATTGGGATTGTATGGCAAGTTTTTGGCAACAGGGGGACGACAGAGGCAGTTTCAGTGAGAAGTTGCCCAAAGCTTCCCCTGTGTCTGATGGAGCCAATGCCAGATGCCTCAGACTCACCCCTGGCCAAGGCTGAGCCCAGCAGTGAAGGTGTTAATGCTTCTGGGATAACAGAGTTAAAGAAGGGGGAAACTTTACTGTCCTAGAGCAAATTGCAACTGGAGAGAGAATGTGTGAGAGTGACATGGTCTGTGAAGAAGAGCTCATGGTCTGTGAAGAAGGAGGGAGAGGTGCTTCAGGTGATGGAGATTCATCCCTGCAGCATATGGAGGCCCAATATGGAACAAATATCCACCTGCAGCCCATGGAGGACCCAGATGGGTGCTGGAGCAGATGGATGGAGTAGATGGATGCCAAGAGGAGGCTGTGACTGTGGGAAGCCCATGCTGGAGCCGAATCCTGGCAGTGGCCCTGTGACAAGAGGAGCCTACCCTGGAGCAGGTTTGCTCCAGGATTGGTGACCCTTCAAGGGGCCTGCACTGGAGCAGTCTGCTTCTGAAGAACTGCAGCCTCCAGAAGGCACCCACATTGGACTAGGGGAAGAGTTTGAGGAGTACTTCCTCTAAGGAGGAAGGAGCCGCAGAAATCACATGTGATGGCCTGACCATAGCCCCTATTCCCTATCTCCCTACACAGCTGCTGAGAAGGAGGTGAACACTTCATGAGTTAAGTTAAGCCCAGGAAGTAGGGAGGCATGGGGGAAAAGTGTTAAGATTTGGTTTTATTTCTCATTACCTTACTGTGATTTGATTAATAGCAAATTAAACTAATTTTCCCAAGCCTGTTTCTGTTGATGGTGACTGCTGAGTGATTTCTCCTTGCTCTTGTTGCAATCCATAAGCCTTTTGTTCTGTTTTCTCTCCCCTGTCCAGCTGAGGAGGGGAATGATGAAGGAGCTTTGGTGGGCACCTGATGTTCAGCCAGCATCAACCCACCACTGGCAGTACATAAAATCAGTATGTTATTTAAGGTGTAAAATATTATTGACAACATATGGTAAATTACTGCAGGTTGATATGATACTGGTAATTAGGTTATAGGTTTTTATATAAGGGCTTTACAGAGAATAAAATTATTGTTTAATCTATGGCTAAAATTTTATGTATCTTAGTATATTTGAACTTTGCAAGACTACTACCATGGCACAACAGTGACTTTAAAAATAATTTTGTCCAAAGTTGTCATGACATTGCAGACTTAACATTGTCACATATTATTGTATTGTCACGTATTATTGTCTTTAGATGTTGGCATGACCCTTTAATAAGAAAAAAATTATTTTTTTTAATCTACATTTTTTTCCAGGATAAAAAATTCATAAAATGACTAGCTAGTAAATTTACTGTATTATGATCTAATTATATTAACATTTGGCATCCACTAGTTAGCTTTATAAATAATACTCGGTGAATTAGCAGGAGAAGAGGGTAATTAATTCACAGACATCAATATATTTTTTTATGATGTACAAGAGTTTGTGTTTGACTGATTGTGAGGTTCAAACCCACAATTTTGTGACAGCACAACTGACCATTTTATGATCATGCCTTCACTGGTGAAAGTTTAGCATCAAATTATAGGGAGAAAAAAAACCCCACGTAATTTCCACCCTGCTGGGATTAATGCTTACCTAACAAGAAACAACCATAGCTAAAAATAAAGTTCTTCTACCTTCTCAAAGCTATGTTATTTTAAAAGGTTAATTTTCAAGAAAAAATATTCAACAAGTAGAAATAGATACAGCTGTGCTCGTTAGGTTTATGCTGTCACTTTTTGAGCAAACTTCTCCCTTCCTAAGTCCCTTCTCCCAGAGATCATTATCAGCATGTACTACACATTGTTAGTGCTTTTCGTGTTAGGCTAAAATAATCATTAACCTTAAAAAAAAATTAATGAACATACTTGTACCAAAACCTAGAAAATGTGCCATTCTTTTATGTTTCTATCCATCTGTTTACAAGACACCTAGGGGCTTCACTATTTTCACAGTAGTCTTAGGAGTAATGGTATAGCATATGACTTTTAAATGATTTATTAGGAATCCATAGAGATGGGAAAAACAAAGGATGCAATTAGAGGTGGCAACTATCGATTAAAAATCCTGATATAGTTCACTTAAAGAAAGGAAAATGATAAATGACATGATTTTATCATTGGACAGAATGTCAAAGAAAACATTGTTGTTTCTCATATATCTCTAGTGTGAACTTCTCTGGAGAAGTTCAATATACTTTCTGATGTTTGAAAAAGAGGAAAAATAATTTTATTAGTGTTTCATAAGACAAATATGGGATGGTTACATCAGGTGGGAAAAGAAAGGAAAGTGAAGGCACAGGTGAAAAACCCAGCTGATTCTACGAACTTCTCTGTAATGGCCCCATAAATAGTTATACCAAAAAACAATAGTGCTGAAAGAATCTAATTTGCAAAGTTATTACTAAATATTCATTTTTTCCCCATTTCACTAAGAAACAGTTCCAGGAATACAGATCTTAATAATTTATTTTCTTTGCCAAAATAAGAACTCAGGAGGCTAAATTAATTTCTGGCATAGCACTAATGAATGCAGTGAAATCACACAAGGGGTCATTTTAAATCAAAATGTTTGATGGACTTCAAATTCCACCAAAAGTTTCTCCTGAACCTCTTTATATAAAATGCATAGTAGAAAAAAATCACAACAAGAAAAACAAACAAAAAAACCACCACACACAGAAAAAAAAAAAAACAAACCATACCACAAAACAAACAAACAAAAAGAATCACCAAAAAAACACCACGAATCAATAGCTCAAAATAAAAGGCAAAAAAGGGATGGAATTTGGAAATAACCGAGTATTTTGGGGTTTGGACTAAATAAAAGAAAAACAGAACAAAATATGGAGTATATAAATTATCCAATCCTGTTTTCTAAATAACAATAGAAAAATAGTAAATTAGAGAAAATTATGAACCGCAGGTAACTTAAATAGAAGCCTGGATATAGAGATCCTTTTCTCTAGACCGCTTTTCTAACTTGCAACAGCTTGCCAGCCAGGCTATGAGAACAGTGTAGCGGGCCAAAAATCCATAAAAGAGGTGAACTCTAAACCATTTACACATAAGTGAATAATTTCCAGATGAAAGGAAAGTCAAGATATTTCTCCATGTCTAGCTTATTAATATTGAATCTTTCTTCTGATTTTTTTACTATAATAGAATAATATTTTCTGCATGATGAGAAACAACTCCAGAGCACAGCAAAATCTGTTTCTAGTGCCACAAACCAGGCACTCCTTGGAAAGTACAAGGACAATCCATTCTTCCTTGAAAATGCACAGTTTGAAAATTCCACAAAACAGTACAGAAATATCTTAGTCAACACTTACATGGAATTAAATGGTTTTATTTTCCACTGGATCAGCGGTGCACTGATAAGTTTGGAATTGTATTTGCAGCTCAGCAGAGGAAACACTTTTTCCACACACTGAATCAAAGATTCTTTACAGATCTTATAACTAGGTGGTTTTTTTGGCTCCTGATTTTGATTCTGGAGGCAATGTAATCTGACACTAAAATCAATGCAACTCAGCATACTGATTTGAAAAGGACTTCCAAGTGGCACTACAGGAGCTAATGGAAACTGCAAGTGTATATGATGTCAGGGTTTTATTAATAATTTCAGTAAAATGTGAGTTTTTCTGTTACCCAGTTATAAAATGCAGATAATAATACCTCTCTACATCTTTAGAGAAATATGTGCAACCACATTATGGAAAAAGTGCCTTGAATAGATTTGGATCCTTGTGGCTTTTTTGTTTATTTTTTGGGGTTTTGAGGGTTTTTTTGTGTTTGTTGTTGTTGTTTGTGTTTGGGTGGATTTTCTGGGGTTTTTTGGGTTTTTTTTTTTGTTTTGTTTTTTGTTGGGTTTGCTTTAGTTTGGTTTTTTAATGAGCACTGCTGTTAAGCTAATAGTATGAGAATCCGGACATTTCTATTTAGGGTAAACTTTCATCCTCCTTCCATTAGCATTTAGAAAAAGGCAGAAACTTTGGATTTCAGGCTTAATTACAACCTTTAAGAAATGCATCTTTTTTTTAATCCAAATCTGTTAAAATAGCCTCATGGCATTTCTGTCTATCTAAATTCAAGGCTTCAATTGTCCATAAAGTACAGTGACCACCAGAGGACATGAGAAAAATTTATAAATTGTTTCAGGTATATCATGTTCAAATGCATTATTTGCTTTTAACTCATTCATAAACTACCTCTTTCCCTACCGACAGGGAGCAGAAAATCATCATAGTCTTTTTATTCAAAGAGACATTCGTATGGGAGTCCAGCAGGCCCTGGAAAGAGACCATGTCAGAAAGCAGTGTTCATTGTGTTTCCCAGAAAAAACTTGAATGTGATCTAGTCAGTGATTTTAAGTGTATGTAAGTGGTTTGCAGTGTGTATATGGGAAATGCTTATGGCACTGTGGAAGTTAATGTTTTGGGCTTGCATTTGCCAAATTTAAAGTTTCCATAGTGCTTTCAGGGGAAGTCGCCAGCAACAGAAGAAAGAAATGCAAATATTTGAAAAGGGAACTAGTTGCTATAGTGAAATCTTGAAAAATACATTCTTCCTTGTTGTTACTTACTTAACTATGATCAGGAAGAGTTTTCAATGACTTAAGAAAGACTAAAAGTAAGCTCTTTTCATTGTGGTCAGAGAAAATATTGGAACCCAATGTTCTTTACCTCTAAAATTAGCTTTTAAAAAACATTAGGTTATATCTAAAAATAATTGATAAAAATATACCACATGTGACTTATCTATGTATTTATGACATGAGTTATGCTTCTCAGTGTGATTTACAAGATCAGATCTTAGAGCAATTGTTAAGCTAAAAACAGCAAAGCAGCAACACACCCTATATGCCAAAACTATTGTCAGAACAACTGAAACCTAGTCTAATCACCATTAGTCCAGATATAATTGTAACACAAAAAGAAAGAATAGTGATGCAGTTAAAATTGATATGCACACTTTTTTGAGTTCTTGCTCTTTTTTTTCTGCTGTTGTGTCCCAGGTGCCAGCATTCTCTGCCAAACCCTGGGTCTTCTCAAAAGCCCTGATATAATATGAGGCTGGTATGTCTCTGCACTCTAAACATCACTGTATTAGAGTGGTAAATACCTTATTCTTCCTACAGCAGACACTCATTATTGTTACCTGCAAAAAACTAGCTGTATGCACTGCTAGCTCAATAAAACTGCATATGGCTGTAACATAAACAGCTAAAAAGTAAAAGAAGTTAGCCTTGGGCATCTGGTCAATTAAAGAAATTGCTGTCACAGCTAAAGCAAGGAAAACAAAGCTGCAGGCAGGTCAAAAAAAGTTCACGATGAGCAAGAATGAGAAACCCAGCCCTGAAGCCTTACAAACTCTGTGCAAACCTCGTGAGCCATCTCAAGCCATGGCAGCACTGTAACAGAGTTACATGGTGATACACTTGTAAGGCCCAAACTGACTACTAGCTGAGGTGACTGCAGTGACTCCTCACAGAACTCTGCAAAATTTGAGGGTGAGGGTTTAAGTTCTAAAAATAGAAATTTCACAACATCAAGATTTTTGTTAAATTTTCAATACAAAATGCAATCTAAATTTAACCTTTCCCTCGTTCTTCGCATCCTTATTATTTTTATTATGATTTCATTATAAATAATCATCCTAATGACTATTTTATAAATGGGATTTTTATGTCTCACTATGTCAGGAAAATGTAGTTTAACGTCTCATCCTTTTTTCCACATAATCGAAACTCTTTTCTGTGCTCATTCCTCTTCAAATATAGAAGAAAAGCAGACCATTGAAAGCCATCCTTTTTTACTGTCTAAAAAAGCTTCTATTATAATCTCCCACAAAACCTGATAAATTTTATTTTGGTCACCTTCCTCTCTCACACTCTCTCACGTGATTATCACCTCTATCTTTGTTTCAGAAATATGAGCTAAATTACTAAATTGAATGTACTTTTTAATTTTAAAACATATACACAAAGTAATCTCAACATAGGTTTTTTTGTTCAAGGATAAAAAGCAAAAACATCTTGGAACACAGACTTTAGCCTGGTGTTCCAGTCCAGTTTTTAAAGTTATTAGAAATATCTCTGCCTGGATTAAGGAGCAAATGAGGCCACATGCCAAAGTCAATAGTATGGATTTTATTTAATTGTGAATATGAGAGAGATTAAAAAAAAAAGAAATAGAAAGAAATAGAAAAGAGGTGAGGGGACAAAAAAGAGAGTGACAGAGACAGATCAAAGACAATATCATCACTCTGTGGATCCCACTGCCCTCCCTATGATTCTCTTCAGCTGGTCTTCTTGGTGGTGAGGGTCCCCCCAAAAAGCATGGAATCCAATGGATTAATACACGCTCAGGCCGGGTGGGAGCGCCCCGGCACCTCCCCTGCAGGGGCCAGTCTGACAGTCCCTTGCAGCAGCCTCTGGATCCGTTCCACCACTTTGTGCCATGTGTGATCCTGGGCTCCAAGGCCTCAGGAATGGGGAGCACTTCAGGGAGTCTTTGATGGATTATGACCCCCCCCTCAGCTGCCTCCCACATGAATGTCCCATGGATGTGGCTTGTGGGGTTAGGATGGGATGCGTGCTCACCGCCTCTGGCCAGAGGTTACGCCACCATCCAGAACCTCCTCTTCCCCCCTCGGTTTGGGGGGAGTGTGTAAACCTGGCCTCTGTGGGCTGTGGTCTCCCCCAACCCAAAGCCAACCAGGGATGATTTTATGCTGCATTTTGCTTTCTCAAGGGTGCTTTCTTTTCCTGCAACCTTGTTTACATCTCCCTAGACCTAAGACGATTGAACAATTGTGTCTCCTCTATCTTTCCTAGGCGTATTAACTCACAGTCCAAAGTCCCAGTCAGGCATCTTTCAAGGAGCGGTGTGCTTCTATGGTTGTATCTTCTTTACAAAGTTTTTGATATAATGGGCAAAACTTCTCCACCTGGGAACATGCCTTAATATTGAATTTTACTATATCCCAGGTGTGTGTTGCCTCTTTCATGTATAAAAAAGTGACACACCTCTGTCCTGCAGAAGTTACACACTAAATTAAACATGGCAAAATTTATAACTGCATATTTTTATAGAGAGAATCTATTGAGTGGAAAGGAACATGAAGCTTCAAGTACTTAGAAATTGCAGGCTAGGAATTTAAAATTATTCTCATGATTATGTCGAAAAAAATTTGGGAGAAAAGAGGTTCTTTTAATTTATAACAAAATATAGTAAAATGCTCTAGGTGTTAAAGAAAAGTAGAGGTCTCAAAGGGCAGTATGGAAATACGACATTGATAGGTCTTCAGTAGTGCTAGCATTAACTTCTTATTTTGGATCTTGCAAATTCTCTTTCAATACAGAGAGATAGTGGAAAAACTGGATGGGATTAGCTACAATGGGCTGAAACTGAAGTATGTAATGCCATGACATCTTCATCTTTCTCATGGAGAATCCCCCTCAATTCAGAAAAAATTTTCATCATGAACACTCATTTCAGACTGTATAAATTTTCTAAAGAATGCAAGATCAGAACAGCACACATTCAGAACAGGATCTGTAATACTGCTGTACAAATTAAATTAAGCATTCAATTTATAGAGGATATCATGGCAGCATAATAGGATTTCCTATAACAGGGCATCATTAAAGATTATAAACTCGTATCTGTGACATTTGACTGCCTTTTTAAAAGTCTACAAGTAATTAATAAAACATAGTTTAATTAATGCGGTTCAGTGTTAGCAATGCGTGTTTGCATGTTTGCATTAAGGAATCATCTAAGATAATATATTAATGGTCCAAATTATTGTCTCGGGAGTTGATGCAGCTACATTGGCATAAACCTGGAAGACCTTGATTGACCTGTGAATTTAATAACTAATAGTTGCTGAAGTATATTATACTCAGTTATAGTTTTTGTTAATGTTTTCATATGTCTACTTAGACAATACCTATTCTCCTAGAAAATTCCCTCAGGAATTCTGAATTCCTCCTCTTAACTCTCTTTCACATAAATTCAGATGTTGTCCACAGAGTTATTGAAAGACTGGGGGCAGAGGCCACAACTGTATATGAATTGAGAACAATACAGTTACTCTACTGAAAATATGACTTTTCTTTCTTCCATTTAAAAAAAAGCTTTGTGAGACCTGGTAATCTTATTTTCCTATAAACTCCTCTTTTCTGAGTCTTTTTGCAAACCCTGTGCACTATTTCTTCCACTGTGATGGGTTTGGGAAATAGTAAGAGAGTTCTTTAGAAGAATGCCCTCTGCCTCATTTTTAAAAGGATTATCATGAATTATAGTGAAAGAGAAATAACATCTTGATCTCTACAGAGAGAAGTTGCTTTGGCCCATGTTATTTCTAAAAGTCACAAGTAGCAAATACTTATTCCTTTGTCTCACTCAGCATCTTTCTTTCATAACACTTCACAAGCGTCATCGAAATAGTCCTTCATCTCTATTGATTGCAAACTAAACAGCTTTATTAACTAAGTACAACACAGCAGAATTTTAAAAAGGCATTAGTGCCACAGCATTATCTAGAGCCCATCTGACCAGTAGCTTCATAAACGTAACCCTTGCCTGTATTGATCTGAAACTCAGAAGAGGGGAAAATAAAAGCCAATGTATCTGAGATTTCTGGTAAAAATATGAACAGAAAGGCTGGTTAACTATTGGAGAAATATTATTTGTATACATACAGTCTAGGCCCTTCCACAAGCAGACTTGTAGCTTTTTCCAGCCTGACTAACAGGACTAACAGAGGAGAAACAGAACACCAGACCATACTGTAAAACAACTCGTAATCCCTGGAAATGGGATCCCTTATTTTTTTGAGTTTAGTAACATCTCCTGTACAAACTCTTCCACTTTCCAAAGAGAGTCTTAAAGCTTGACTAGCTTGACTTGCGGTTAAATTTCTGTGTAGCTTGAATTTAACAATTTGCAATCTGAATTAAAACTTTAAAAAAATCCAGAGTATGAAAAACATTTTTGACCAAATCTCTTTCTCAGAAGGAATAAGAATATTTCGATCATCTTTATTTTGTTCTTCACTTTTTTTTTTGTTATGTTTGTGACTAAGAAAAAGGAAAGAAAAGAGCAAAGGAAAATAATCTCATCATTGTTTAATTTCTTTTTTTAATTTTTCAAAATCATTAAATGGAAAAATAATGTATTTTGAGATTATTCTCAAAAAATAATGAAATAAAATTTAAAAATGAAAGAAAATACAATACAAAATTAAAATAATTAAATATAAAGTAAAAATAATGGTGATTCTAAATATTAAAAAAATAAGTTGGCTTTAAATTTGGCTTTTTTTTTCTTCTGCTACAAGTAGATTATTTTACTTAAGAAAAAACAAAAGCAAAGAAAAAAAAAAACCAAAAAAATCCCCAATGAAAAGTAATTTATTTTTTCTGAAATAAATACTTTAAAACATCATGAGTACAGTGAACTGATTTCCACAAAACACAGTAATAAAAATCTATCTTTAGGAGAGGTACCGCTCTCATTGAAACAGGAGAGATACAGGAAGTACTCGGAAGTACTCCTTCCCCATGTATTCTATTAGGGAATTAAATATACACCCAATCAATTTTCTAATTTTGTATTTGAATTTGTCTGGCTTCATCTTTTTGCCAGCTTTGTTAAGCCCTTTTCTGCTAAATTAATTAATCTTATATTTTGAGCCTGAGACAATATTTATGGACTGTAATCAAATCGCCTCTTCATTTTGACAAGATTAATAGATGTGGTCCTTTCAATCTCTCCAAATCCAAGAAACTAATGTCTGTATGTCTCCTTATTTATCTTACTCATTGATTCAACAGCAATCATCACAAATAGTTTCCAATACTTGCCTGATCTATACAATAAATGTATAGTAAGCCAATATATGGCAAATATTTATGTATAAATATTTAGGGATAAGATCAGGTGGTTGTCTTCCTAGTGCCATCCCATGTTTTTACATCCAGGGATTGCATTAGGCTATATCTATGTGATGTGACACACAAAGTGCAACACACAAAATGTAGGATGTCCTTGCTGCCCCTAGTGTTTGTGTGTGTTGGCTTCCTCTCTGAAGGCAGGACCACTATTCCTCTGCATGGGACATTCAGCTACCTTAGACCTACACTCGGTTTTGTTTGCTTTTTTGATCAAAATACTGTTGCATGGGATGACCATTGAAATTTTTGTGAACAGCATGTCCCAACTAATCTCTTGGACAACAGGCAGACATAACCCAAAAATGGCAAACTTAAAAATTTCATAAACTGCTTCTAATCGAGTTCTCCTCAGATTCAGAGAATAGAGTGTTTATCCCTGAAATGACAAATTTGATAATCCAATGGAATTACAAATGAATACTTACACATTTTTCTATTCATAGGAAACTTTCAATTAATAATGCAAATGCCCTTCTGAAGGTTGCTTACTGACACAATTTGCTGACATTTAAAATTACAACCCTAATGCAGAATTGTCACTTTTTCCCACAAAAAGGTTCCAATTAGTAAATGCAGTAGGAGGGAGAGTGGATCTCAGTAGGAAGAGATAAAATGTGCTGCAATGTCTCGGAACAATAGAATTCAATCTCAATAGGAAGTCTTTATTTAGAATACCCTCTCTTTTGTGTAGCTGTCCTAAGAATGTTATTTAAATGTTTCCCTATAAAGAAAAAAAAAAAAGCATGCTTGATTGGACCAAAATCTATTTACTCTATTCACACAAGAAGACATTGCTTTGGAAGTCAATCAGACTTCTCAGATATGAATGTCAAATGCAATATTGCCCATAATTAATTGATTTCTTTATCTGTGGTCATCTTAGTTTGCAAAGAACAATACTTTGGATTCAAGAATGAATTGAAATTCAGTGTTGCTGCATATGCTGCTGTAGATGCAGAAGTTCCATGGAAGTCAAGGATCTCCTCTGGATTAATCAGGACAGTTCCAGACTGGTAAAACTCATTTCTAAAAATATGGTAGAAAATGGAAAGCATCTATGGTATAAATAATGAAAGAAACAAACAGAGCAACTGAGCAAGATTTAACCAGTAAATTGGCACTACATGAGAATCTCTCCTTCATCAACCAGAATATATAAAAATTTTAAAATTTTTAAATAATTATACTATTTTTGTTGTTTAGGGAAATACTAATTCCTATGTTAGGAAGCAACAATTCAGCTAGGTGACCAAAATTAACTTGAAATTAGTGGCATAAGGAATTTTTTACTCATACCTAAAGCTTTGTTTTTCTCCAAACCCTACTACACAGTCTCTGCAGTACTTATTTTTAGATTAGTCTGAAAGGAGAGGCAAAAATATACGTTGTTAGGGACCGTGACTTTTGTTTTCCTTAAATAATCTTTACTTAATTCGAAACTATTCTCAAAAGTAGCAGTTCACCTATTCAAATATAAACTCCAGTAGGCCCTTCAACTTTTTGTTTTCAGATTTTTTCCTCATTTTCTCTTTCCAGTGAGAAATAAAACCACATGTTGAGGATATTTTCTGATGGTGTTTTGCTATGTTTCTGGGGGTTTCTCTCCATTTTTTTGGTCCTTTCTTCAGAACAGATGTATTCTCTCCTTCAGAGAGTTGGGGGGAAGAGAAGTATTCTTAAAATTTATTTTAATTTCTTATTATTTTTCTCTTTCAGTTCTATTAATAAAACTGTCCTTATACCCTTTAAATTTTGAGCCTGCTTTTGCTCTTTTCCGAATTCTTATCTCATACCAAAAAATGGGTAAATCATTTTAGTGGATGCACTGGCATTTGGCCAGCTTCCAACCCACTACATTAATTGGTGCAGTGGTCAGTAAGCCCAGGATTGGCAAACCAAAGCCACTTCACCTGTTCATTTCTTCAGGAAAAAAAAAAAAAAAAGATAAAGAAGCCACAAAGAAGGTGAGCACGAGACCGAAGAAACATGGGACTAAAACCTCACAACTGTCTGGCTGAAAAAATACTTTCTGTACTCAGGTAAATGGAATATAGTTGGGAAGATAATGCAACACTTTAAAAGTTTTACATGATTTTGGCTGAAAGTTGTAAAGCCTTGAACTCGCCTTGTAAGTTTCTCAAAAGGGGCTTAAGTACTCTGATTCCTTGAGGTAGGCCCAAGGGAGAACACAGCGAAGTTCTCAGGAGGTTAAACAAACTTTTATTAGCAAGTATTAAAGGATAAGGTACTTGGCAAATTTTACTGCAACATTCAATCAAAATAAAGAACTTTTTAAAGAAATATTGACTGAGCAAATTCTAACCCACCCAACATTAAGTTACCCAGATTCTAAGAAGGAGAGATGGGAAGAGGTGGAGGGCAGAGAGGTGGAAAGAGAGATAAATATTAGCTGCTTGAATTCCAGCATGATCTCAACTGCTATAAAATCCCTGTGGTCTGTGACCCTCCCTTTCAGCCACGCTTCTGGTGTGCCAGGGGCTGATAGCCCCTGTGTGGCTGGGCTGGAGGCTTCAGGGGCTGCAGTGTGAAGCACAGCACTATTCCACACAGGCAGGACTTGTCATGCCTTCCCCTACACACACACACACATTAGTTGGTTTGAGGCAGTATCATTTTCTCCAGTCTTTAACAATCAACTTTAAAATTAGGAATTAGTTTTATGAGCTTTTCAGGGAAGTGTGGCCTTTTTGAATGAGTATGTAGAGTTCATTGAGTCTATTTTACCTGAATTTTACAAACAGGTAAGATCCTATAGGAACTCAGTCAAAAGCTTATTGAGTGATTTTTCTTTTTAAAAAAGACAAGCATGTCCACATCAGACTTAGAAGTTTACATGGTCCATAATATTATGTTAGCTATTGGGTGATGTGTAGGGAAAAGTAAAACAGGACAAGCATGTAATGATATTTCCTCAGAATATTTTCTCAGCCTACCACAATTCACACTTTGGTGATTCTGAACACATCATTGCTATTTTTTTAAGCTTGATGGATTCTTCTTTCAGGATTTTATACTGTGTAGATGACTAGCATTCAGATGAAACAGTTTTACAATTTTAATCACATTTTGTCTGAAGAACTCCCTCCCGTTGTTTATTTTGAATTTATCCCTTGCTAATGGTGTTTAGTGCCACCTAGTTCTGTATAGAAGAGTCAATGAACACTTTATTCCTGTTCTCTTTCCCCACCTTTCCCCAGCTTTCCCCACCTTTCCCCAGCTTTCATGAGTTTCTAGGTTTCTAACATACCCACCAATGAATCATCTTTCTCCATATTAAAGAGTCTCAATCTATTTATTCACAGATACTCACAGGTAGCTCGCCACATTTGATAATGTTATCTTTTCCTTTTCCTTTCTTTTTCTTCTTAATAATTTTGCTTTGTGTTTCAATACATCAGACAGTAGTCAAGCTTAAACTGTGAATTTATTTAGTGACATAATCATGTTTTCTATTTTTCTATTTCTTTCAGTTCTCAATATTATGACAAGGTTTTTGCTATTATTAAAAAAATACATTTCTTGACAGACAAATTATTCTGTGAGGCATGATTGAAAATGTTAAAATATATGTTATTACTAAACAATTAATTTTAAACTTAATAAAATATTTATTTTAAATACACTATGAATATAATTAAAGCTTTAAATTACATATCATTCTTGCTTCATCATGAAGCAAATATGTAGTATTTTCTCACTTTTCTAATGTTTGCTCCTCTTCTGTATTTTAATCAAAAATAATACAGGTCAAAATTTAGATAAATGAAACCACGAGAATATATTGCCACTTTTTTAAACTTAATTTCTTACTGAAAAATAAATAAATAATTTAATATAATTATATATTGAATATACAAAATTATCTTGACAGTGCTACTTTAATTGCATTGTGGTAATTAAATAATGTTAATAGATTTCCTAAATACAAAACTTATTTCTCCTCACTAAATTATTTTCAGATGTAAATGTTTAGAAGATATGCAAATTGTTATTTATTCAAGATATTTAGTAAAAATACTTTTAAAAATAATTTTAAATTTTCAAAAGTATTTAATCAGTGAAAAAAGAAATTACAGTCTGTTTTATTTGATATGACAGTTATGGCACCTGAACTTAAAACTGTTGATTTATTCCCAAGTGCAGTCCTTTCAAAGAAGGCCAGAAGAAAATCCCACACAGAGAATAAACCACGGCAAAATGTTTAATCCAATACTTCTGGCTTCATAGTTAATTACCTCTCAAGGGGCTAGGATGTCAATAGATAGTGATCTGGTATCCTGGAGTCTTTGCTGTTAAATGCATGATCAATACTAAATAGAATTTTAACTGCCCATGATTTAATTAGGAGTGGTTCTTTTTATCCTGCATACAATACCAGAATCTCACTCAATAAAGTATGATGGAAGATTGCCACGACGGCTGTGTATTCACTACATTCTGGGACTATGCAAAGGAATTGGGAAAGAAGATTGCACTGCTAAGAATTTGCAATTAGCCTGTAACATGGTAGGAGTCAATCTTCTATAAGTCATTTGAGGAGTGGCTGAGGGAGCTGTGGTTGTTGGGACTGCAGAAAATAAGGCTTGTGGGAAACCCTGTCGCTTTCTACAGCTGCCTGAAAGGAGGCTTTGATGGTCGTCGGCATCTTCTCCCAGGCAGCCAGCAATAGGAGAAAGGGAAATGGCCTCAAGCTGTGTCAGGGGAGGTTCAGGTTGGACATGAGGAAGAATTTCTTCGTGGAAAGGGTTGTTAAGGATTGGAACCGGCTGCCCAGGGGAGGTCATGGAGTCATCATCCCTGGAGGTGTTCAAGAAACAGCTGGATGTGGCACTTAGTGTTCTGGTATAATTGACAATGTGGTGATTACAGATTGTATTTTATCTTGGAGTTCTTTTGCAATCTAAATGATTCTGTGATTGACTCTGTGAGTTTTCCTTCACTCTAAATTAATCCAGATTATTGCAAGTACAGAATACTGAAAAATACAGTTTTATATCCTTAATATCTTGCAGATCCAAAAACGAAAATTCAAATTCTAAATTAAGGGAATTTGTTTTAAATGGAGGTTATGTGTATTTTCAACTATAAATAACCAATCCCTTGAATATTCCTTGAATATGCCACATTCCTGAGCTTGAATAGGAATTGGAAAATAAAATCATCTTACTAGCTATGGAAGATCAGACCTGTTACCAGGTTTTATACAAATACATCTAAATGAAACATCTTGTTCATCCTGCCATATGACTTATCTTAATAGCCTGTTTCTGTAGGGGGTAAATGCTACAACTAATTAAAAAAGAAACATACAAGAGTTACCGAAGAAAATGCAGTTATCACTGCAGAAAATTGATTAAGGGAGGATATACTACTAAAGAGAAATCAGTGGACTGTGGGACAAGAGAAAACAGAAATAAGTGAGTGAAAATATGAAAGCAAAAATACATGAAAAAAACCTAAATGCTAGAATACAATGGTAATGCAGTTAATGATGGAAGAAGATAGAAGAGAAATGTATCTTTCTCTTCTTTACTCAGAAGGAAACTGCATGATGAATCCCCTTATCATACCAGGAAGATAAAGTACTTTCCAATCCATTAGTGAGCAAAGAGGTATAAAACAATATCTACATGTTGTAAACATTTAATGATGATATACATTTTTAATAATTTTTGGAATACAATGAAATTTCCTGCAGACTGAAGACTGATGCAACTATATAACTACTTAATAAATAAGGGAAATGACCCTCGCAACTGCAGGCTTCTACTGCCATAAAGTCTGAGGTAAAATGACGAAAAAAAGGAGTTGAGATTCAGTTAAATGAGATTTAAGAATGGAAACCTACTTAATCTTCTTCAACAAAGTTTTTTTTCAAATAGATGAAGTGAAAAAAGCTAAATATAGAGAGCTGATGATTGACAAACCTTATAATGTATTGATGGTTATCTCAAGGAATCGATATGCTAATTTCTTTAAATACTGAATATTTATAAGTTAAAACAAACAATGCAAACTAACCAGGAAAATATCAGGGAAATACGAGGGAAATATTTCACAGGAATTTAGCAGCCTTCCTCTATAAAGGCAATAAGGCTGACAGCCCAGCTGAATGGACTACAGATGAGTGTAACACTGGGGTGCTCAAGAATTTTTGCCTCAGTCTTCAGCAGCAACTTCTCTTTTCACTCATCTTGATTGGATGGACAGCAGGACAGCAGGGACCAGGGTGAGAAAAATGCTTCCCATTGTATGTAAAGGTCAGGTTCCTGACCACCTGAGTAACCTGAATGTATGTAAGTCTATGGAACCCAAAGAGATGCATCCCAGAGTCCTGAGGGAATTGGATGATGCAGTTGCAAGCCAGTCTCCATGGTATTTTAAGAGTCATGGCAGACAGGTGAAGCCCCAGGTGACTGGAAAAAGTACCCACATACTTAAAGGGTATTGTAGACATATACTTAAAGGGTAGAAAGAATGTCTCTGGGAACTACAAACCTGTCAGCCTCACCTCTGTTCTTGGGAATATCATGGAACAGATTCTCCTAGAAGCCAAGATAAGGCACATGGAAGACAGGGATGAGGTTCTAGACAGACAGCATGGCTTCACCAGGGGCAAGTTCTACATTACTAAGCCAGTGGCCTTCTAATATGGGGTGACTTCATTGATCCAGACTTCCATAAAATCTTTGACACAGTCCCTCACAATGTATTTCTCTGAATTGGAGAGATGGGTTGTCACGGACATTTTTTCATAAAGATCCTTTCTTTTAGGAATTTTCCTCTTCTGGGAAGCTGAGGCCCCAGAAAGAGAATGTAAACAATAATTATCTGCTGATGTGGAATGCAACAGGTGCACCGGTGATTGGCTCATGTTCCATGTTTACAATTAAGGGCCAATTACAGGACCAAGCTCTCTGGAACAGATTGACAGAGAGCTCTCTTGTTTTTAGATTCCTATTCTATTCTTAGCTTAGCAGCTTCTGCAACTTTTCTCTCTATTCCTTTTAGCATAGTCATAATGTATTATATATCATAATATAATAAATCCAGCCTTCTGATCAAGAGACCAAGATTCTCGTCTATCCCTCTCACCCTGAGGAACCCTCACAAGCCATGTAACAATGGGTCAACCACTCAGTGGATAAGGAATTGCTTGAATTATTGCCTCCACAGGGTAGTGATCAAGAGCTCAGTCACAAACATCAATGGCAAGTGGTGACCTTCAGGGGTCTGTATTGGAACCAGGCTTATTTAATAATATCTCCACCAATGACATAGACAAATGGATTGAGTACACCCTAAGAAAATTTGCCAATGACGCCAAACTGAGTGGTGCTGTTGATACTCTGAAGGATGGGATGTCATCCAGAGGGACCTGGATAAGCTCCAGAAGTGGGCCCTATTGGACTGTCATGAGGATTGATCAGAGCAAGTGCAAGGTGCTGCATCTGGATTGGAGCAACCCCTAATGTTAACACAGGCTGGGCCATGAGCACATCAAGAGCAGCTCTGCCAAGAAGGGCTTGGGGGTGCTGGTGGAAGAGAGGCTGGACATGACCTTGCAACGTGCACTTGCAGCCCAGGAAGCCAATGGTGTCCTATTTCAATATAGGTACAGACACAAGGATTACTGTGACATTTAAGTCCTTATAAACGCAAGAGAGCTGACAAAAACACCTAGAAACCTGTCCTTATATTGTGATTTTTAATGGAATTTACACATCCAATTAAATAGGTATAAAAATAGGAAATGCATAAGTTTGTATTACAAAGGTATCTTAAAGTTTTCAAGAAAGAGAGAA
This sequence comes from Zonotrichia leucophrys gambelii, assembly GCF_028769735.1. NCBI lineage: Eukaryota > Metazoa > Chordata > Aves > Passeriformes > Passerellidae > Zonotrichia > Zonotrichia leucophrys. The sequence continues at coordinate 15,770,108 of NC_088173.1, read as the reverse complement.
AGAGAGAGAGAGAGAGAGAAAGAAAGAAAAGAAGAAGAAAGAAAGAAAGAAAGAAGAAAGAAAGAAGGAAAGAAAGAAGGAAAGAAAGAAGAAAGAAGAAAGAAAGAAGAAAGAAAGAAAGAAAGAAAGAAAGAAAGAAAGAAAGAAAGAAAGAAAGAAAGAAAGAAAGAAAGAAAGAAAGAAAGAAAGAAAGAAAGAAAGAAAGAAAAAGAAAGGCTAAAATGTGGCTGTTGAATGCTTTCTAAATATTTTCCAACGTATGAGAAACCTTTTATTTTTGTATGATATCTCATAGGACTGATTGCAGCACACAGGGTGTATATTATAGGACTGCTGTGAAGTTACCCTTACCAGGATTACATTATATGTATAGGAAATTACTTTTCCAGATATCATTTTGATATATATGGAAAAAAATGCAAACCTTTAAAAGGAGTACTGAATTTCTTGACACTTTGCACAAATGGGAGATAGAAAAATCACAGCATACTATTTTTCTGCTACTCATCCTTTTACAGTTAGAAGATGAGACAATTACTTCTGTAGTACAAGCGATTTTAAATACCAGTTTCAGAATCAGATAAGTCACTTAAGATGCTGGGTTTTTTCAATTAACTGTAATGGAAGTCTCTGATAATCCACTATCTGCAGAGGTCAAAAGGGAGTTAAGAGGAACCCTACCCACTGTGTCTTCCTGAGGTAGCCATTAGTGCTCCCTTACAACAGTACAGGGATAAACTGCCTGCTACATATATATCCTGCTTTTTAAGGAGTTAAATGTAGAAACATCCTGTCTCCCCAGATGAAATTCTGAAATTATTTTTATTGGAGGCTATTGTACATTTATAGAAAACAGCTGGTCCAATTCTATTGACACTTTTCAGAAGATTGTGTTCCTCGCTTCACCGGTCATATTCCCTAAGGAGCTGAAACACTCCGATCAAGGACTCGGTTCCACCTTGGTGGTTCTTGAGCCCTGGACACTACATGATGGCCTGCACCAACAAAGCATGGCCAGCAGGTCTGCCCCTCCACTCTGCTCTGCTGAGATCCCACCTGGAGCACCGCATCCAGCAGTAATGGTCGCACCAAGAGTCCCAGGTGGCACCACCTATTTCAAAACAGGAGAGGGAACTTCATCCTTCCATCCTATAGAGTTGCCATTTACCTTTTTCCTAATTTGTTAAGGACCTATGTGACCACTGCCTACAAATTCTGTACTTAAAAAGAAATCTGCAAAACAAAAAAAAAACCTTATTGTTCTTTACTGTACTATGAATGCTAGCTAATAAATTATAATTTTAATTTCATCAACTACAATATCAGGGAATGGAGAAAAATTATGAATGAGAAAAATATGTGTAATCTCTTCACATGTAAACACACAATTTCTCAGCAGGATCTGGTATTTATCAGTTTTCAGTAAAAATGATTGTTATTTTTTAGTATGAAAATATTGAGAGTACCCCAAGCCTGGAAATCGTCATTATTGTTGCAAAACTGTGCTATCTGCTTCCAGAAGGTCACACCTGACCATTTTCCTTGCAGATATATGAGCTGCCTGCTAGAAATATTAGTCCTGTTAAGAAAATGGCATTGCATTTATGTTAACAGCCTGCCCTCTGGGCCACTCTTACCAGATCAATCACCTGGGCAATTCCAAACAAAATCAAAAGTTTACAGTTAGTCTAAGTTTAGGCAGTCTAATCATATTATTAATAGTAATTTTGGTACAATTGTGTTAACATTTGCAGTTCCAATTGCTCAGTTATTCAGATAATCCCCAATACTGGCTCAATGAATATTGAAATACGCAAACTTTCAAATATTGATGCCTTTCTCCAATGATTTTAACTTTTTAACTCCAGGGAGGGAGTACTAGAAGGAACTGCAACAAATCAAAATCCTGTGCTCTTCTCTGGAAGGAGCTTACTGCTAACTATGATTAGGGTGATGTCTACTTTCTATTAGCAGGAGGAATACAGTGTTTATGTCAGTGATAGCTTCCTTCTCATTCTTGAAGTCACTGTCATTAGGTCATTCCCAGGTGCTAACACAGCCAGCGTGGTTGCTTTGACTTCATTACTTGATAATGCCATGTTGCATCTTAATTTTTTTCCATGTGATATGGTTTACATTTTTTCCTGCCTTCATTAGGAAAAAAAGAGAATAATCCCTCCCTCTCTGACTTCTCCACCCTCAAAAAAATCCCCAGAACCTGAAAAACAAAACAGCTCCCAAGGCTGCATTTCTTTAATGACGCAATACTGATCATTTTTTATTTACTTATATCCATGGACCCTCTGACACTACCCCATGCTTGCATTTTCAATTTATAATTTCATGTTTGTCCTTTTGGAGATGCTACTTACAATCCCCTGTGTTTCTTCAACAGTTTTTAGGCTATAATTTTATAACAGCATAAGTATATATATCTTTTTATCAGCACAACAAGGAAAACAAACACAGGTAGAGAAGCTCACAGTACTCTGATAAAGATTTGGTATAAAAATCTCCTGGTTTAAGTTATCTCTTATATTATCAAAACTGCTCAACACCAGTAATTACAGCTATATATCTAATATTTCTGGCTCTCCATCTAATAATGTGTAGATCATAAGATTCAAGATGTTATAAACGTTTCTTAAATTTCATAGTTGAAAAGAAGATGCACACAGGAGGGTACAGACTATAGCAATATAAAAGACTGTACAAGATTCATAGCTACATATGCTTCACTAGCAACCATCTGGAATCAACATACTGAAATAAATCACATTTTCCTGTGGTGAAGTAACTATAAGCAGATTGCAAAGACTGTTTGAGAAAACTTTATTGAATGAAACAGTATTAATGAAATGAACAAAATGTTAGTTGCATGTAGGAGATAAAATTCACTGCAACATTTTAAAAGTAAAAATAATTTGAATTGACAAGACTTATGAACCAGAAAGAATTGCATTACCAGTAATTTAAAATCATACAATATAGTGTTTGTTGCAAAAGAAATACAATTATGTTGGAGAAAATGAGACAGTCTGGAAGAGAAGTCCAGAGCAGAACAAAGTCCTGGAAGCAAAGGCATGAAAATGAATGTTGAAGAAGACAAAAAGAATGCACCAATGAAACATGAAACTTCCTGATTTGATGCATTTTATTATTGAAAGTTTAGAAAATTGCTTCTATGTATTAGATCAGCAAATTCTGCTTGTAACCTTGTGAAAAGGCAGTCAGAGCTATGTTTAGGTCCCTGTTTCTTCTGGGGGAAAGGGGAAAAAAAGAAAGAGAAGGAGAGAGAAATAAAAAGATATATTCAGGCTTGGTATGAAGGCTAAATGATTTTATTAGAGCAATATTTTGCTAAGACCCAACTAAAATAGAGATGAAGTATGCACTGGAAGAGAAAAAATACAAGCAGCAAGATTACTGCTGATGTTTATATGATTGTTTATATACTAACAAAATAATATGTGCTCTGTAATAAGTGCACTAAGTGTAATAACACATCTTTAAAAAGTAAAATTTGAATTATGCTAAAAATCTGATTTTCCATTAAATTCAAAAGACCTTGGTGTTCTTAAGGCCAATGACGGTATTTGATGAAAATGAGTCATCAAGCACAGACTATTTTTGTAATATGGTTATGAAGTAACCTCATTACAACTGTAGGAAGAAAAAGAACTATTAGTTAATTTGGTAAGAAAGGGCAGAAATATAAAGTGGAAGCTATGAAGAACTTAATGAGCTTAAGCTATTTGGGAATTCCATTGCAATTTAAGCAGAAATTTGCTGACTATCTTCCACTGAAACCAACCTGATGAGAAAGCCGAAATCAATATATAATATGTCAATCTGCCTATGACAAAATGATGCTTATTATGATAGCTAGCATAGTTTTTCTTTACCTAGTCTCATTTTTAAAAATATCTGTTATTAATACTCCATTTACAATAATCTATACATATTGGCTTCCCGAGATTCTGACAGACTCTGCTTATATTTCAAAATCTTCCTTTAGCTCTATTTCTTAGGATCTAATTATGACTTGTATCTATTTAATTAGTTTCCATTTTTATTACAAAATGAAATATCCACTTGAATTAATTTGTTCCACTCTTAATATATTATCCAGTCCATGATATCACAACTTAACTGCCACTTCTTACTAATCAAAAGTCTAAAAAGCAAAAATTAAAACTTCAGAAAAATATCCTGTGTTTCATTTCATTTTATGCAATTGTCAGCAAAAAAAGAAGAGAACTTTTTCTGGATAATGGTCTTACATTTCATCCTACCAGTAACTCAATTCACTTAGCTAAAGGAAACTTCTTAGAAATACAGTATATCACAAATGTTCAAAGTTAGTTGAACTCAAAGTCTAAACCCATTAACAATATTTATGCCGATAGATATGAACTCTTCCATTTTTCAGTACAGACCGTTTTGTTGGCAAAACTTTCACAGTATTTCAAACACTGCTGATATTTAGAAAATGCTTCTTCTGCTTAAAACTACATGCAAAGGCAGCTGTCAGTATCCTTCACATATTTTTGTTGGAAACAAACTTCCTCACTGCAGTTGGTTTTGAAAAATACTGATAATAAATACTTGCTTTATGTTTAATAGACTGTACATCTGGTTTAACAGTCTGCCAGACTTAATTTTTCAAGACATAAGTAGATAGACTTTTCTCCCTAGTTAGAATTCTTGCACTTTGGTTTCTTTTTCCTGGGGTGGCAGTGAAAGAAATTCTTCAAAATAGGATCTATGCTGGCACAGAGTCTACCATTAAAAAAGTGTATTTAATCCAATATTGAAAAATGGTAAATCACCAGAAGTTAAACAGGGATACTCTAAAAAAACCCAAAATGAAGTTAAAGTATGAATTTTTTTTTCAAGTTACAGCCACACCTTTAATGTTAAAACATATCTTCACACAAAAAAATTAGACACCTGAATGCAGCACAAGCAACTAGTTGTTGTCAAACTGCACAGACAAGTTAAGCCTGTGTCCTTGTACTGGCCAAGACAGGCTTTATTGTTGCTGTAGCTGGGAAGGGCATGGCTAGGACCTGCAGATTATTCTATACCACTTCACATCACTTCAAAGACACGGGGGAGACACTCTCTTCCAGAAAGGGCACCTTTCAGGGCAAGTCTGTGTGGTGGAGGAGGCAGAGGGTTATTGGCTGATGTTGGAGAATTTCATGTGAACCATTACTTTCTTGTATTGTTGCTGTTACTGTTAATTTTCTTATCCTATTGCTGCTTCCAGTAAATTATTCTTATCTCAACCTTTTGTGCCTCCCATTCTCCTCTCCAGCCTTCTCAGGGGAAATGGGGATGGGAAAAAAGGGAGCAAGCAAGCAGTGCATGGTTTGAAGAGTCTCAGTGGGAGCACCAAATTCCAGAGCAGCATTCCTAAACCAGAACAGCTTGCAAACCCACTTCAATTTATGTGCGCAATTTATAAAAGCAATAGAAATAAGCAGACAGATAAAAGTGGGAGAAGGCATCATTAAACAGTGTATTTATAAAGTAAGGATCACTTCTGTGATATCCTGCCTACTGCCCCAACTAACTTTTTCCTTATTTTTTAATATAGGCCATTATTTGTATAATTACACAAGTAAAAGAATTAATGAAAAAAATTGTTTACTGTGAGTTTAAGTTACAGATTTCAAGAGGTAACGGGCAATCTAGTTACATGGTTCACTGCTAGAGGTCTCTGTAGAAGATAAAAAGTGAAAAGATTCAAATATTAGACACAAATCAGATATGTACCCCAAAACAGAATAAAAAATAGTGACCAATTTGGACAGTCAGAAGATATTAATATTTAAGAGTTCAATGTGATAAAATAGCAGAAAATGATACATCAGGAAAAAAAATTTACTGTGCTTATCATCACCAAAGCAGGAGCTCTTCTTTTGCAGATGAAGAGAACAGAGCATACCTAACGTGGGGGACCTGACTGCCTCAGAGGGATTATAATCAGCTGGAAATCATGTGAGATTTCAGGCCATCAAAAATACCAACTTAATGTAAAAATGTTTTTTCCCCATTATACTTTTTCTCCTCATCATTTTTTTCCCTTGGGTGTACATTTTCAAGAAAAAAGCCTGGTATATCACTGAGTATAGTGATGTCATAGGAATGGGGAGGGCTGCTATGTAATGTCAGAACACATTCTAAAACCTGTTTCATTCTAAAAAATATAGATTCCCACAGTATAAATTGCACAGTAGGTACACACTATTGCGTATATTTTATGAATAGGGAATGACAGACAGACATAAAATACATAATTTGCTCTATTGCTAATGTTTGAATATCTGCCAGAAAAAAACAAATAATTTATGCAGCCATTGTCATGGGAAACAACATCAAAATGTAACAAAATCTAAACATTAAGTTACAGAATGCTTTTTTCTGTAGTAAATAATGTTTAGAGATTGCAGGAATTCCAGGCAAGTCTTAACAAGTATTAAATTCACTGAAGAAAAAAAGTTGGTTGAAGATATGAAAGAAGTTCTCTAAAAATATGGTCTTTTTCTGAGATAGAATGACAGCTATTTAAGCGAAAGTTGAGAAATTTGTCTGAATGCGAAAGCAAATGAGACTATTTTAATAGAAACTCAAACAGAAGTTGAAAATACACAGACAATCAGTTCTTTTAACTCAGCAAAGAGCAGCATTGACAGAATGGTAAATGGAAAGCTTCAAACATTAAGAAAATTTAGTCTGGGAAATGCAAACATTTATTGGACTTAGTTAATTCACTCCATATTAATTTAAATATAGAAGATATTTCAAAATACATAAAAAAGATATTAAACCCCTTTGTAGTTTTCTCTGATTTTATGGTCACTGTTCTACTATCTTTTTGGGTCTTAAACTGATGGTCTGGGAAGGGAGTAGAGTGAACTGTGAAAATTCCAAGTTCATTCACCAGAGAAATATCATGTTGATAGTATCTTCTTCCTCACTTTAGCATTGCTGGAAGTCACTTTCATATGCTTGCTAATATGGTCTATGGCTTGCTCTCTTTTGGTTTGCAAGTCTGTATTGTATCTGAATTTACAGTGTATGGCGTATTTACCTATTTGGAGGTGTGGGTTGTGGAGTTTTACAAATTACTTTGTGATCTTTAAACTGGTTTTACACAGACCTTAATGATGCATGTTTTTGAAGACTAGTATTGTCCATTGGTGTCCATCCTCAGGCTTCCAGTATTAGCTGGTGCCCATACATTTGAAGTTCCTCCAATCACCCCATGCCTGTACTTACCAATACTGCAGTGTTATTTAGGGTCATAGATATTTTACAAAGAGGAAATACTTGCTATTACCGTTGCTTCATTAGAAAAGATATATAACATGACATTTCACCACAAAGCTAAGCAGAAGTAAGCAAAAGCTAAAACCAAGGGTGTAATAATCCCTGTCATTTGATCATTGCTATTACAAGCTAAAACACAGCTCCAAGCTGGTCAAGACCAGTGTGTTTGAAGTCTGTGTTGTTAGTTTAACATAAATCCTCTAAGCCTGTTACAGCTGTACCTCAATACTCCCTGGGTTACAAGGCTGTGCTTGTGCACTTGTCAAAATAGCAAAGGTCACTAACAGTGAAGGAGATAACAAGAACAAGGAGAGAAACACCAGCAGCCTTCTCCCCTCAGGAATTGGCTCTCAGTACTGAAACTGTCACCTAATGCTATATTGCATTGCACTCAGATGTGTGGCTGCAGCTGAATGTGAAGAAATTAATTTCAAAGAGAAAAAAAAGCAGGAAACTAGTGGAAATTTTTATAAAGTTGTTCCTCAGGCCAGGGAAACCTATAAACCAACATAAAATATTTTTTAAAAATAAGCGCACAGGCACATAGACACAACTATAACAGATGAATGTTTGATAATAACGTCCCAACCTCATATATAGACCTAAAATTAATATGATAGCCATCACAGTAAACCTACTGGCTTTTCAGCTGAAGTAATTAAAGACTATGAAAATTTAAAGAATGCAGTTACATTCTCAAAACTTTCTCACTATGCCCATAAGGTAAGCCACCACAACAATGGAACTTGAGATAAGAGCAGATGGCACTGCAGAAAGGCACTGCAGGCCTAACTGAGGCAAAGGTTTGGTTAGGATCTGGAAAAAATTCCCACCTGGGAAACTGGGGGGAGGGGAGCAAGTCCTTATGCACACACCATTTCTAATAATGAGAACAGCATCTACACCCCATGAGTACCTAGGCCATGGACTGTCCAAAAGTGGTATCTCCAGAAGAACAACTTGGGATTCTAACAACAAAGACAAGGTGAAGAAGGACCAGCAGGATACCACAGGAATCTGTGTGGTAGTAATATCTTTTTCTTAATCTCTCCTATCTCTCTGACTGTCTCTTTTCCCTACCTTCTATCTTCCTAGCTCTTTATCTCTACCTCATACTTCCCATTAAATAAAATCTGAACTATTGACTTTGGCACATTGTCTTTTTTGCACCTTAATTTCAGCAGTGTCATTTCTTATAATTGGATCATAACATCATTTTGGTGTCAGAATGGGAATGCTGTTCTTGCCATCTCTTTGTTCTGAGGAGGTTGTGTTAACTTTGAAAATTTTGCAACAGATTTCCTCTGAGGCAATTTTTGTGTGGGTTGTGTAGTTCCCTCTGTGGGAATTTCTGAGAAAATGGCCATCCTGGTTGGCTAGTGTAAAGACAATATTTCGTTGTTCTTCCTTGAAAATCTGTTAGTCTCCTCCGTACCTGGGGCAGAGGGGAAATTAATTCCAACCCTCCTCTGGAAGGGCGTTGGCATAAGAAAATTGGGATAAAGAGAGATTGGCTATTCAGAAACTTGAAAATAAAACAATACTATTTTTACAAGATTTGGTGAAGGAATTGAACTCTCAGTTAAATGAGGAAAATGATAAAAAGGCTGCTGCTTGCTGCTGACCATGATTGTTTTAGGAAGCTTCAGATGGAGCTTTGAAATGTGCTTGAAAGAATCATAGGGAAAGAACTGCAGGATGTAGAACCTGTAACATTCTCAAGCCATAGTCTTCTTACTCAGACTTTTTGCATTTGGTGAAGTTGAGAGACAGATAGTGAGTGAATCTGTTGTTCTGATAAAGAGCAAGACAGATAATTTACATTGGCATCTGATGACAAGGAATTAACATTATGACCCTTAATTAAAATTAAAACTATAAATAATCGTCAAGTTCAGCAAACTTCTGCTAAAATGATGCCCTGTGCAGCTACTGAGATGTCAAAATCTGGCCATAAATAAGACAAAATTGAAATCCAGTCAGTATTAAAGCAGTGGAGTGCCAAGAGGATGGGTAATACTTCCTGGGCAGCAAAGAGTTAAAATTACTGGAGTAAACAAAACAAAGATTACCTGCTGCTCTCATGTGAGAAATGGAAATCTGTTAATCTTAACCCCAAAGAAAAAAAACACCAGAGCCTCCACTATCACAATACTGGGGCTTTTTTTGCAACACATAATAAAATTTCCAAAGTTGTAACTATTTGGGCTTTACTAACAGCTACAGCATTAAATTTAGTAAACCCAAAGCTAGAATTTCTGACACTAGCACACATGCTTTGGCAGTGGAGAGATGGTTTTACACTTCTCTTCTAATTCACTAATCTAGACACTTTATCACATCTCTTATAATTGAACCATTACAAGGACTTACTCAAATGAAAAGTGGGTGAAAACTTCACAGTAAAAGTGAATAGAGAATAACAAATGTGCATTGGAAAGATTTAGACAGAATCTGTTTAATTCTTAGGAGCTGGTTGAGTTTGGTAAACACTGAGATAATTAGTCTAATGGAAAAGAAGGTATCATAATCTTATAAAAGATGATTTACCTTTGAGAGTTTTATTTCATCATCTAAAGAATATTAAACTCTTCATATATTTCCTCCTTGAGATGGTTTTTTTTTCTCTGATAATTTTTAAATTTACCTTTATTTTTACAGAAAAGAAAAAGGATTTTACACATATATACACAGTATTTGTTCCATTTTGATCACAAGTTCATATTCTGTGAAACTTAAATACTAACAATAGCTAAACACAGCTTTTTTCTTTCTAGACTCTTATACATCCTTGCAAAGAACTGTTAACCTTGATATGTGACTGGTCAGTCATATTTTGCAGAGAAGTGTCTGGCTGCCAGTAACTTCCATGACCTACAATATCTTCTGACTCATCATGTCAGAGCTATGGACAAGGCTTCAGTGCTTGAAATACCCATAAACACTGTTCAGTATGCATAATTGTGAACAGGGCCACACTGGGATCACACTCAGGGGTTTTTTTTTTCCATTTTTTCCTTTGGAGCTCAATGCTTTTTTAGTCTTTTGTTGCTGTCTTAGCTCTGGTTTTATTTTCTGCTTTGTCTTATCCCTCCTGAGCCCTTATTGTTGTTCAACTTACATTTTAAATTGCTTCATTTGTTAAGATAGTGGAAGCATATTTATCATTTATTCAAATTACTATATGACATTGTCATATTCTTATACCCTAGAACATACAACTACATCATCATCCTCACTTGTATAATACTGAATTTTATTTCAAATGTATGTGCAATAATTTTCTGCCTACCCCAGGGACTTGGCTATTCATAGAGCACCGCACTTTTGAAGACATACAGTGTGATTGAGTTTGTTGTGAATCATTTATAAATCCAAAGTAAAGCAAGAGTTGCAATGTGATACATATGAATGTTATCTCTGCATACACAGGACTCAGGCAATACATAAAAGCAAGAAACACCAAAACAACAAAGGCCTTTAGTACTAAATTATGTGGAATTTCTACCATGGCAACATTTACAATGTTGCCTTGTCAGAGCTGCCAATAGTTTAATCTGGTCATGGATTTCCCCCAAAACTCAAAAGTTTTATTGATGACAGGACTGGAGTGCTAGTTAAATGGAATGTAGACTTAAGTTAAAGTCATGAATCATACCTAAAAAATACTGAAAAAATCCATGATCTTTTTTAAAATACCAGTTAAAATTTAAACAAAAAATCCAATATGAAGGTTCAACTATGTACAGCTCTAGCTCTGACAAAGAATTCCGTCTCATGAGTATTAATGAAGCTTGAGCTGACATGAACTAAACAGGATGCCTTTTTTTACTAGTGCTATATTAAAACAATGTTTACTATTGTTTCATGACTTGAAAATATTTTCCAATTAAGATTTGTATCATCAGGAACTCAGATGCATTGAGGATGGTCCTGTGAATGGCCGGGAGCTGGACTCGCTGATCCTTGTGGGTCCCTTCAAACCCAGCACATTCTGTTATTCTGTAATTCTTTTACAAATGGTAGAGTCAGGTCTTTTGATTGCAAAATGAGGTCTTCTCAGTACCCTTCTGCTTTCTAAACTGTTCTTTTTGAAGCTACTGGTACCAGCAGGCCTAAGGAGTTGAATCTCTTCCTCTACTGCATTCTCATGAGACCCCATCTAAAGTGTGCACAGCTCTGGGGCCTCAGCATAAAAAGACCAATAAATCCAGAGGAGAGTTGAAAAGATACTCAGCTGACTGGATCACTTCTTCTGTGGAGACAGCCTGAGAGAGCTGGGGTTGCTCCATCTGAAGCAGAGAAGGCTGCAAGACCTCAGAGCAGCCTTCCAGTACTTACAGGGGGCCTACAAGAAAACAAGAGAGGGACTTTTTATAGGTCATGTAGAAATGGGACACAGGAGAATGGGTTCAAACTGAGAGAAGGTTTAGATTAAATACTGGGCAGAAATTCATTTACTGTGAGGGTGGTGAGGCCCTGGAACAGGTTGTCCACACAAGCTCTGTGTGCCTCATCCATGGAAGCGTTCAAATCCAGACTGGCTTTGAGCAACCTGATCTAGTGGGAGACTGGTAGGAACTAGATTATCTTTAAGATGTCTTCCAACCCAAACTGTTCTAGGATCCTCCAATTCTAAATGCCTTGCAGCAAGGTTGCCTGGACATTTTTCTTCAGCAGTCCGATTGCACATTTTCCTTCTCTACCTTGAACTCAGATACAGCTTTTTCCTCTATGGGTGGGTGGAACTCCAGGTATTTTACAAAAATCTAGACCTCTGCTTTGCATGTATTTACACACATAAATGCATATGTATATACATATATATATATATATATATATGGGTTATACTAAGAAGCAGCAAGGATTCATCCTAATGTTATATTAACAAAATGAAGAAAACCAGGGTGCTTAAAATCAAGCAGAATTGAAAATAAAGGTTTCCATTGAAAAGGTGTGTCCATTGGAATGAATACTATTACCACTTGTGCACATTTTTCTCCTTCAATGATAAGGAAATGTCTGTAATTAAGTATACTAGATTCAACAAATCTGGAACAAAGAAAAGGAGATATCCAGTAAGGCACTGCATGTTTTACGAAAAGATAGTCCCAAAGCCTCAGAGTACTGTCTGTTGAAAAAATGATAATATGTATGTTATGTCATATGCATTTTCTGAGCAAAAGCAACAGAACTTATTCATAATGGAATAAGCGACTGGTAAGTTGGCTATGAAAAATAAGAATTTTAAACAGTTTACCAAAATATGGAAATAAATGCTGATGAGGTTTCTTTGGCTAGTTGTGGGGGTAGGGATTTTTTTGTTTGTTTATTTGTTTGCTTGCTTGGGTTTTTTTGAAGGGGGAGTTGTTTGGTTTGTTGTTTTGGTTTTTTAATAGTAGGGCTAAATTGTCTTACCAGTTGGAACTTGCACATGATATGTAAAAGATTTCTGTTAGCTAATAATTTGGTATCCACAGTACATGAGAAAACAAAATGAAGGATGAATTCTAAGTTGGCTTGGGTACTGAAAAATGGATTCTTTCTTATGGTATTCAGAGACATAATTCACTTTTGCATGAAGTATTTGATTATAGCTCCTGCTTTTTGGCAGATTTTTTTTCATAATGGTGCATTTTATATGTGAAATTAATAACATGAGTTGTCATGGATAAACAAGTGCCATCACATAAACTAAATGAGCTAAGCTACTAAAATGACAGGTAAATGAAAGTAAACAGTGAGTGAAAGGAAGAATCATTGCAGGAGTTAGAGAAAAATGATGTAAAAGCCTTTGGAAAGCAGTATAGCTCATATATTAGGCAACCTAAGGAAACATTTGATCAAACCCACCAGCACTGAGTTATAGGGTCTGTTATTAGGTATTCAAAACTAGCTTCACAATCAGATAGAAAATTCAACCTTCAGCTTATCTGCTCCTGGAGCATCTTCTTTCTTTATGAAAACAAAATTAAATTTTAGTCATTTGGTGTGCTGTTACCTCAGCAACCCCAGGACAAAATTTAACCTGGACACATGCCCTGCACATGCTCTTGCACTGCAGTACCACTTAAGTAAAGAGGACTAGTCCTCTGATTTAGACCATATCTCACTAAAGGAACTAAGAGTTCAAAGTAAAAGACTGTGATTCTTGCATACAAGCATAGTATACTTTACGGAAGTTTTGGAAATATTTATGTAGTACCTATTTAAAAGTGCCACACATTACTGTACTACTCAAACAAAGTAATTATTCTGTTGTTCTGAAGGGCATAAGCACATGAGAATTCATAACCAGAGAATCATCAAGGTTGGAAGAGATCTTCAAGTTCATCTATCCCAACTGTCAACCCATCACCACCATAAACACCCTTAAACCTATCACCAAGTGCCACATCCAGACACCTCTTGAACACTTACAGAGACTGACTGCACAACCTCCCTGAGCAATTTATTCCAATGCTTACCCACTCTTCCAGAGAAATCTTTTTTTTTTTTTTTTTTTTTTCTAATATCTAATCTGAACCTCTCTGGTGCAATTTAAGACTGTTTTCTCTCAGCCTTTCACATGAGACATGGCAGAAGAGACTGATTCCCACATTGTTACAACCTCATTTCAGGCAATTGTAGAGAGCAGAAGGGTCTTCTCTGAGCCTCCTCTTCTCCAGGCTCACAGATTCACTGCCTCAGCCACTGCTCACAGTACACAGAAGAAAGATGAGAAATTTTGAGGAGTACATGAAGAGGGCAGAGTCATGAATTTGTAAAAGGGATGGTGGGAAGTGGGAGATATCCAGCTTCCTCATGAGAGGAAGCAGGACAAGCACATTTCTCTGTGGTGAGCAATGACCCAAGGAAACCCAAGGGAACAGCATGAAGCTTGGTAGGGGAAGTTAAGTTGGGATATTAGGAAAAGGCTCTTCAGACACAGGGTGGTTGGGTGTTAGAAAGAGTTTCCCCAGGGAAATGGTCACAGCACCGAGCTTGACAGAGTTCAAATGTTTGGACAATGCTCTGAGGCACATTGCAGGGTATTGGGCTGTCCTGTTGAAGGGCTAGGGTTTGGACTTGATCCTTGTGGGTTCCCTCCAAATCAGGATATTCTATGATTCTGTGATACTCTTTACATCCTTCACCAGCTTTGTTGCCCTTCCCTAGACATTCTCCAGCACTTCAATGTCCTTTTTGAAGTGATGGATTCAAAATACTCGGGGCATAGCCTCCCCAGTGCTGAGTACAGAGGGACAATCACTGCCCTGGTCCTGCTGGCCACTCAGTTCTTGATACACTGGCCTTCTTGGCCACCTGGGCACACACTGGCTCATATCCAGCTGACTGTTGACCAGCGCCCCCAAGTTTTTTTCCACTGAACAACCTCAAACCATCCTTCCCCAGCCTGTAGTGCTGCATAGGATTGTTGAAATCCAAGTTCAGGAGTCCTCATTTCGCCTTATTAAAGCTCATACAGTTGTCCTCAGCCCATTGATCCAGCCTGTTCAGATCCCTCTGCAGACCATTCCCACTGTCCAGCAGATCAACACTCCTGCCCAACTTGGTGTCATCTGCAACTTAATGAGAAAACATATTAAAAACAATCATATAAAATGTGTCTGTGCACATAATGAAAACACAGTTATTTTATTTATACCAGAGAACAGTCAGTTATGCTATATTTTATTTTAGGAGAAAATATAGTTTAGTGGAGGAAAAAATCAAACCACAGAGGCATAAAAGTAAAATCAGTTAGTGAACCTTGACTCACAATGCTAGCATTGAAATTTTATTATTAAAGAAAATATGCATATAAGAGAAAAAATTTATCCAATCTGAAAATCAACTTTCACACTACCCATGGAAATCATAATCATAAATGGTTCAAAATAACCATAATTTTTAATATACTTTACAGCCATGCTTTTTCTCCAAGGTCAGTTGTTCTCATGTTTAAAATTTATTGACAACCTCTAACCATGGAAACCAGAATTAGTGCTACTTAGTCATTTTTTCATAAATGCAAATAATAATTATAATGGCCACTTGCTTTCAGCATAAACCAACACAAAGACGATTTCTGATAAAGGAAATGAATGTGCAAGAAGCAACACGATGCCTATAAACTATTTATGAAAAGAAATTTAACCCACAAATTAAGAGCTAATGGGTAAAATATTGCTAAGCTTAGTCAGGTGAGTAATGTCATCTATTTCAGTACAACTCATACAAGTACAACTATGTGATTTGACTAAAATGAAACCCTAAGCAACATCCATAACAGCACTAATGTGTGATAGATGCTCACCACAACAGCAATTAAATACTCTGCAGATCATCTAGTACTCTGATATCTGCTTTATGACTAGAAAACAAATGTGTTCATTTTTCTAGTCCATCTACGTTTTTTTTTTTTCTTGACTGCTGATTCAATTGTAAAGGCTTCACTGGTGTGACTAATTTCAGTATAAGTGTTTTTCCCACTCTCTTCACCTCTGTGATTAGTTGCCAGGATAGAAAGCTTTTTCTGAGGATCTAACATAGGTCCCAAATGGTTGCATGTGTGCCATCTTGTCCATGTTTGATGTGAGGTGTTAATTAGAGTTACCTGCAGCACACTCCTAGATATAAATAAAAATATTTTTGCCTAAAAACAACCAGGTTTTTTTCTTTGCTACTTTTAACTTAATCTCACACAGATTCATTGTGTGATTCAATTATTTACTGACATCATAATTTCATTGTATTTTTTGATAAAAAATAGGATCAATCCTCTGACTAGTAAACCTGGAGAAAAGATTCTTGCTGTATCTGCTTCTGCTTCAAAATATAGGATAAAAATTAGTTTGGGGAGTTTTAACTTGTCTGTTGCCAGAGGCACTTTTCCTACTGCTGAGTTAGATCCCCTTTTCCAGCAAAATATTTAGCTAATGTTTCTGTTATGATTTACTTAATTTTGGGTTTGTTTATGTACAGTTCAGGAGTGTTTTGCAAAATTTTACACCTGTCAATTTCAGAGAAATTGGTTGTTAAGGATTTTGAAAGCCTAACTTATATTATGGAAGAAATATATTTAAAATAACTGCTAATTTCAGGTTTGCTGATTTAGGAATATTCATGTTCATGTACAATATTCATTTAAAGACTGTATTCAAATTTTTCAGAAAGTATTATTAGTTCACTTTCACATTTACCCTCAGTCAATTTTAGGTGCCTTTTTGATTAGTCAAAGTCCCCAAAACCTAACTGCCAAAAATAATATTCTGATATGACAATTGCTATCTTTGATACATGCAAAGTTTAAAACTGCTATTCCTGTAAAAAAAAGTGTGAAAGCAGAATAGAACTTCAGGCACTGTGCATTAAATTTCAGAAATTAATTTAGAGTTGTAGGAGAACAGTTTGCAATGGTTCACTGGAGGTTAAGCTGATGTATCTACCCAGTCATTCATTCCCTGGAAAAACTGAATATACACATTGCTACCAAATGTCACCTAGGTCGAATAATAACTTTTTTCTGTGAAGTACTAAGACTCACAATCTGTACATAGAAACAACAACAATTAAATAAATGAAATGAAATTAATTGAAATGAAATTAAATGAATTGAAATAAAATAAAATAAAATGAAATAAAATAAAATTTAAAAAAATCCCCTAAACAAAAACAAACAAAACAAGACAAAAGTACCAAAACATATATTTGGTGAAGCAGCACTCCAGGACATATTTACATACACTGGTAACCGACCCAAATGTTCACAGCGTTTTTTACACAGCTTAAATAATATGGCATCTAGTGCACTTATTTATTCTCCTCATGGCTTTTCTCAAAATTTTTGATTATTGTAATACAAACCATAAAGCTATATATACACTAACAAATCAGCTACATTAATTCAATGTAAAGATTTTTAGTGGTCTTGTTCATGACTTCTTAAGGGTAAACACATTGCCTTTATTTTTTCCCCCCACCTTTTTATACTCTCTCATAGGTGAAAGGCATAATCTGCAGATCACCTCTATTTGTACATAAAGCAAAACTTAAAAGATTAAGTCCCCTGTAGCAATCAAGGATAGGTCTGTTTTAAGAAAAGCTGGGACCTCAGAGAAATAAACTTTAGTTTTATGAAGCAATTATTTTCTGACACCTCAGCCTTGGTGCTTTCAATTCCCTCTTAAGCCTGCATGTTTGTCAGTGCCAAAGTGTCTGTTGCAAAACCAACTAAAATAATGAGGTTTTTTTTAGTTACGTGAAAATATATAGTCGTCTCACACAGATACAAACATTTTTTTAAGTTGCCCATATGAAGATAGGCTACTTTTTTTTTAATTTTACAGATACAACACTTTATCCAATAGCTAATATACACACATACCTATACATTCTGTGAACTTTGATAACTGTATTTCTCTAATTAATATTGAAGAAAAATAGCAATGATATACTTTAATTTTCTTTAACTGCAAAAAAAGCCTATAGGCTCTTGTGAATTCAAATTATTGCCATCATCCTGCATTTGGCTTATGCATGCATGACTGGTTTTGATAAGATGGCTGTGGGCATCAAATTGACAGGTACATTCATCACAAAATGCTGATTGAGACCTCTTGGACACAGAAAGGCTTTGAGAAACAACTTGTCGCTGACTGATACACAGTAAGAAGTCTGGGAGCAAAGGACATGGCAGGCAGAGAGTCAGAATTCCTTTTCCTACACTTTTGCTTTTGACTCATTCATCAGAGGTGCACCACACTTGCACTGAGCTAAACCTTTGAGGCCTGAAGACACAATTAACCAAGTCAGACATCACACAAGTATGTGATGCCCAAATGTTTCCATTTAATGGGCTTTAACAAATTGTTCAGAAATAACTTAATCAAGTAGGAGTTATGGAAACTGCTTCCAGTTGAATTTCCCATGTCCCTACCTCAGGGCCCCAGTACTTTTGTTTAATAATGCAATAAGAGCCTTCATGATCAAAGAATATCTAACTGCAACAAACCCAAAGGATGTCAGTCTGATAATACTGAAAGAGGCATTTCTGACTTGGTATTCTAGGAAAAAAAAAGAGCTTTACATCTGAACCAAAATTTTTGAAAAAAACTGGGAATCCATGGATCATCAGGACTTTAACACTCTTTGGATTTTTTCTAAAGCTAAGAAATTGCTTTTAAAATTTTGAATGGTTGACCCAACAAATTTTATTTATTTATTTATTTCAAATCAGACTTTCAAGGTGATGTATTTGATCTGTCAAAGGAACAGGCCTTTTACAGGACTGTGGTAACCTTTTTAGTGGGCATGACTGGTTTCAAGGTCAGAGAATGTTATAGCCAGAGGCATTATTCAGTGACATCAAGAAATTACTCTTTTAAAAGAATGAATACTTATCACATAGGATTGAAATTACCAAGACAAAATTTTCTTTCATTAAAAAAAAAAAAAAGATCTTGTTACATGGTGATTACTGCATGTTGTGTAATTCAACACAAAAGC
Organism: Zonotrichia leucophrys gambelii; assembly: GCF_028769735.1. Classification (NCBI taxonomy): domain Eukaryota; kingdom Metazoa; phylum Chordata; class Aves; order Passeriformes; family Passerellidae; genus Zonotrichia; species Zonotrichia leucophrys. The sequence goes on along the minus strand of NC_088173.1, from coordinate 15,751,277 downwards.
ATTTTCCTACTACATGTTCCACAGACAAATAAATGTGGAATAAACAACAGGCAGTCATGGACAGGGGGAAGCTTTGGGCAAAGTATAAGCAGATTCTAGTGGGAATTGAACAACAGAAAAAAATTGAGGGGACAAAGAAACTTGTAATATTCAGAACATGAAAAATCTATTGCTACAATTCTTCTCTTACAGAGCAATAATTCTGCATAATCCACTATAGATCTGTATGAACATTATATATCTTTATCTCATACCTACATATCTGCAGGGAAAAAATAAATTTTTTTGGAGTCGCCAAGCAGCAGCTCTCCATGATCTATAATTGGATTAATAAATATATTCATTCATGAATCAGAAGTCACAAGCTGAAGTCACAGAGCTGAAACAGAGCCGAAACAAAGCGACCCATATAACCATCCTGATATTGCTTCTTACAGAAAAAGTATTCAAAAGTATATTGTGGTTGTAAATTTCTGTTTTATAAATATAGTTCTCATAATATATTAATTTTACTTTTAGCCTTTTAAAAGATCCCACAAACTGAAAAAAATAGATTAATACAATTAAAATAAAATGGATATTTTCACCCCAAAATTTAGACAATGGAGATATTTCTGTTCCATAGGGGAAAAAAAAAGCTGTCCTGTAATTTTTGTTCTCTTATATATACTCTGCACTTCTGTGAAAAATTTAAAATGTTCTTTGTATTGGGTGGTTTTTTTTCAGTTTTTGTATGGATATTTTGGTCATAACTGAATTGTATTACTTGAGCTGAGCAGAACCTGAGAAGAGTAAACCTGGAAATGTTTTTATCACTCTTTCTAGAGACATTAATATATCTAATGCTGTCTTCTTAAATGAATAATAAAACTGCTTCCAAATGCATCAATCTTTTTTTCATTAAGAAATTTTTTTAAAATACTCTGATGAAATGTACAGCTTTTCTTTGTGTATGATTTCATTATAAAAAAAACTCAGCATAGGATTTTTATTTTATTACTTTTACAAGACCTTTTGCTCCAAATTATTTAATAAAATCTAGAGCACTAAAAAAATATTGAGAGCAATCTGTGACTTACAGAGATTGAAGGGAAAGTGTCCTAATCTTTTCATTAGATGCTCAGAAAGACATTATTGAACGATTACAGCAGTCAGGAAGTGCAGTGTGAGAATTGTTAGGAGAATTAATTTTTAAAGTATTTATGAAGATGTAAATTTAGGTGTCTGACAAATGAACAGACAACCTCAAATTAGAGCTGGAATTTTATAGAGAGATCTGATGAGAACATACTTGAATTACCAGCTTCAGAATATCTGTTTACAGTCAAGGACTGCTAGTATTGAGTTTATTGTTTGCTCTTTTTTGGGGTTAAGACCAGGCTCATGACCCTGCCAGGCACTACATTATTATTAATGTTTCCTCTTTCACCTCAGTTAGTGTAGTTCAGCTCATCACCTGTGAAAAGGAGGTTAAGTCAGTTTTCTTGAAGACAAACACAAACGACAGATACAATATTTAATTCCTGCTGTTTTCTTACCCTAGATAACAGCTTCATCTACCCAAGGCAACTGGCCCCTTGGAGGCTTGGGCTGAACTGAAGTAAAGTGTTTTGGCTGAGACTTAATTCATGTGATGGAATTGTGAGTCTATAGACATTTAGTTGTGCAGACCAATAACGGTGGCTGTGCTGAGACAAAGGCTGTACACATTCCAGGATTTTGTTTAGTTGTTGCTGGCCTTCATTTATTTTACACTGGCTGTAGTATGACTCACTGCCCATTTGCCATCATTGCAATGCACCTCTGCAGCACAATCCAATTTTCTACCAAGACAAATCCTGTTCATATATTTCTACACCATGCCAAGAGAGAAAAATCAAATTTCTACTTGAAAAGTGCTCTTTGAACAATAAACGGTATACATCTTTCCCACTACTACAGATATCCTTCTTCCTCCTTCATGAAGATATTTCTATGTTGTATGCTGGTTTTACACAATAAAATTAGAAGTTATAAGTACCAACACAGAGTTCTCATTACTAAGTTCATCACAGAAAAAAAGGAAAACACTATTCAAAAAGGAAAGAAACAAACCTGTCATTCTCCTTTCTAAACTTTCTCAGCCCATGAAACATCTCTAAATGCCTGACATGCATTCAGATCAGTGAGAACTGGGCATACAGATTTTTTTGCCAAGGGCTGAAATGGAAATCTGTGCAGTCTGTTATGACAGAATGGGAACAAGTGCCAGACTCACACCAATGTCACAGAGACTCATTTATTTTCAGAATAAAACAAAAAACTTTGGCTGGAAGTTTGGTGCTCACTGAAAACAAACAAGCATATGTAATCACAGCTTGACACATGCTAAATCCCATTGAAGAATTATATCATAGAGAGGAAAAAATGTCTGAAGACAGTCCAACTGGACATTAGGTCCAATGTTTTGTCATGGTATAAATACTTACAGGATTTCTCGTTCTGGAAGCAGAATGTTCTTGTTGCATGAACTTGTACAGTTGATTTAGTGCTGCTGTTCCCATTCTGTTCCAAGTTTACTTCCCTCTTCATTTTAATTTTCACACTCCAGCATGCCTCTCTATTCTAGATTCCAAAATCGAGCTGACTAATCTACTGTTATTTCTTTATTTTCTTCTAGGCACCTGTTTTTTTACACCTATACATTGACCTCAAGGGTATGAAACAGTTGATTCTCTTCACAGTCTTCATTAGGAATCTTTCCCCTCCTCTTATGAGAGACGTTGTCTAGACCAATCAGGTCTAGAAATCACCATCAGGAAAAGCAAGTATTGTTACAAAATGTGGCATGCTCCTTGTGCCTTCCCATCCCCCTCAGTAAAGCTCAAAACTCTCAGGAAATACAGCAATTGTGCTGTCCTGTAACACTCCCAAAATCTTAAAATTCATTTATATTTAAGATGTGCTACTAACATATAATTTTAGGTTCTTTTGGATGTCAGGAAAGTAACTGAATCCCTCCTCCAAAATCAGAAAGATTTGTCAAAAAAAAAACAAACCATAAATACATATACACATGCATACATATTCCAGACATCATAAGGGTTTCCCTATCTCAGAGACAGAATAATAATTCAGAACTATAGCCTATAAATAAAATTCTTTGTCATATCTGATAAAGACGACAGAATGAAATATTTACAGAGTTTTAATTTAAGACAGCTGATTTGCAAGCTGCTTGAAATGTTGTTATAATGTAAGCAGTTAGATAACTTAAACTACAGATAGAGCACAACCCACAGAGTCTGAGTCAAGCTCTCTGGCCCCAGAGCTACTTTGGTGCAGCATAGCTGGGTGACCTTGGCTGAATCTTAACAAGAAGGTGGCTGCTAAGCTTTGGGAGTACATGAACGGGAGCCACATGAAATAAGTAATAACACAGGCAGAAGAGAAATTGTTGCAATGACAATAGTTGGCAGCTCAGGGAACCACAAGGGAAAAACACAGATGTGGAAAATATATCCCCTTAAGGAAAAAGCAGGCAACTCAAACACAATGAATCAGCAAGATCAAAGGTCAGACTTTCCGGGATTACTCCTGGTATGAATGACCACTTGCTGGCCAGCAGAGATCATACAAGAGTCTCAGAACTGATAAGTACATTAATGCTTAACCTGGCACTGCACCTATCTACTGTACACATCAGACACATGTACTGCTGTGTTTTTTCTCTGTGTGTACGTACACGGCTTGCAAAGAGCCTCTTACCATGCAGCAGACAAAAGTGTATGCCTGGAGAAAAGAGTCTCTGTGGGAAGAGCAACAGAACTGGAAGAGAAGGATTACAGACCAGGTTCTTTGGGTTGTTTCATGGTTTGACACTGACCAAACTCCAGGCACCCACGAAAGCTGCTCACTCACCACACCCCTGCCACCTCTGAGCAGAGGAGAGAAAAACTTCATGAAGGCTTCATGAAGTGAGATAAGGACTGGGAGAAAACAACCCAAGGGCAAAACGAGCTCAACTTCAAAGTACAAAGTGAATTTATTACTTAAAAAAAAATCAGAGGATAATGAGAAGTAACATAAGCTCTTAAAAACACCTTTTTTCCCCAACCCCTTCCTCCTTCCCACCGACAGTGCAGGGAGACAGGGCATGGGGATTTGCTCAGTTCATCACCCCAGGCTTTCTTCCCCTGCACAGGGAGAGGAGTCCTCCCCTGCTACATCATGGGGTCCCTCCCACAGGAAGCAGTTCTCCATGAACCTCTCCAGAGTGGGTCCACTCTCACCAGCAGGAGTCCTCCCAAAAGTGCTGCAACGTGAGCCCCTCCACGGGCACACAGTCCTCCTGAAGCTGCTGTGGTGTGGGTCACTCTTCCATGGGTGCAGTGCTCCAAGGACAGGCTGCTCCAGCCGGGAAGCAGGGGGCCTCTCTCTGTCCACCAGGTCTCCCACAGGATCACAGCCTCCTCCAGGCATCCACCCTCTCCAGCATGAACACCTCCCCGTGGGCTGTGGGTGGATCTCTGCATTCCCCATGGATCCCCAAGGGCTGAGGGGCACAGCTGCTTCACCTTGGTCTCACCACGGCCTGCAGAGGAATCATGGCTGTGGCACCTGGAACAGCTCCTCCCCTCCTTCTCCACTGATCTTGGTGTCTCTGTTGTTTCCCTCACATGTTCTCACCTCCTCCTCTTGTTTGACAAAAAAAATCACCTGCACTTTGTTTTGATTTCCTTCTTAAAATACATTATCAGAGAGGCGTTACCAACCTCTCTCATTGGCCCCGCTTTGGCCAGCAGCATGTCCATCTTCAGAGCCATCCGGAATTGGCTCTGCCAGGCATGGAGGAAGCTTCCAGCAACTTCTCACAGAAGCCGCCTCTGTGGCTCCCCTAACTACCAAAAACCAGAGGGTGCAAAACCAACACAGGTTGAAGTCTAGACAGTTCTAAAGTAGAATAATACAGCTTTAGGGAAATACATGTTTTGGCAGTCTTTCTGCACTTTGCAGTATTATACAGCAACTTTTCCCTGTGAACTTGCCAATCCCTACTGTCTTAAACCAAGATTTATTGGAGAAAGTATAGTAAAGAAAAAAACCTGAATGTAAATACCAGTTAAACAAATTAAAATATGTCTGCTAAATGATATGAGGACTTTAGCTAGAAATTAAAAATAGCTTGATCATCTTGTGTTGATTTAAGCATGATTTAAATTCTTGAATTTTGAATATCCTTTATGGAACTCATGAAAATGAGTCCCTCTAGATGCTGACAAGTCATTAGGCTGCCACATTTTCCTCTCTTTTACTCAATACAGAAAATTACTGAACACTAATACTATCTTAACTTAGGTATAACTCATTCAAATTATGCTCAAAAGTTATTGAATTTGAATAATCATTATTCTCTTGAAACTTAGTAGAGATTATCTAGCAGTAATGTGTTCTCTTCTTTATGCTAATCTATTTGCTGAGTCATAGCCTTGTTTTGCTAGGTGGCAATGGTTTAATAACTTTCAGCATTGGAGGATTCTACCATTTTTAAAATATCTTATCACTTCTGAAACACTAGAACACACCAATGATTTAAAGAAACAAAGTTGTTTTCTTCTAGTTGCTCAAAAGAATTGCATTCCCCAGACTGCTGAAATAGATTATGCCTAGGCCAAAGGATTCACCATACCCTACCAAATCTTAACACTCAGAAAGCTGAGACCAAATTTTTTCACTGGTTATCTACAGGTGGGAAAGATCTCCATGCATCTAACAATTTCAGTTCTAATTTCTTGATCCTAAAAGTACTTTTATTTTTGTGTAGGAATCCTGGACTAATAGTGGGAGAGAAATAATTTAACACGTATCTTTTCAGTGTGTTGGCAAGCTGTTTAAATGAGGATTTTGAAAAATATTTCACAGGGTGGTAAAAGTCATGTTCCTGATAACAAAACCCAGTCGAATATATTTTGTATTCTCTATACTTTTTTAGAATGAAGTTAAATTTCAAAAATAAAAGAGCATGAAAGAGGGTTTTTTTTTATTTTCTAAGTCTCAAACTGGAAATGAAGGGAGTTCCATTATTATGGAAACATGTCTGTCAAGCAGAATATACCAAGCCTCAATATTTTGCAGTTTCCACTACTAACTAGTGAAACAAAAAAAAATACACAAAAGTTTATTGTTTCTGTGATAAACAAAACAAGCTTTAGAGAAAATTACTTTCTGGCTTTACTAAATGAAAAATTATTTACTTTGAAGTTTTGCAGGAAAAGGAAGACTTATTGACTCAACACCATTTCTGGACACTTCTACATATTTGTCATGTTTTCGTTAGGAGATTTGTTAGTGTAAGAGACATGTTCATTCTGGAAGCATGTCGGTACTGCTTCTTAATGAAGAAAGCTGCACTACTATTAACATTTGCATAATAAAAGCTCCCAATAATTACTGCAAAACAATTAGGAGCACTTAAGAGTGACACTTACCTGGTCTGTATCTCCTCTTTTTGAATTTGGCTTTCTACCAGAACTAATGTGTTTTACAAACACAGAATAATTATTCAAATGGGGAGGTTCCCTAAATAATGTGCTGTCTGGAAGCTGATTTAATTAATGCCAACTAAAACTCATGACTGAAATGTAGAATAGTCTGCTTATTTTTATTCCACCTTTATCACTAAAGCTTAGGACATAAAATAAGCTAACATTCAGCCTCTTTGCTGGTGCAGAAATCCAGAAAGGTCACAAGACTTTTCAGTGTGTGTATATTTATATGTTTGTGTGGCTGCACACATGTGTAGGCACATGTGTATATTTGTGCAGCACATAGAAATGTACATATACATATACATGCACAAATATAAAGCATTTTGGCAGACTGACAATTACTGCAAACTGGATGAGTTAGAAATACACATTTCATAAATTGAAGAGATCTTCATCCTAAAAAAGTTCCTTCTTTTTAAAGCTGTTGTTAGTTTAAAGCTTTAAAACATTTAAATAGCAGAAACAAACTGTGGTAACTCTGATGGGTATAATCTTACTTCCAAACTCCCAAACTATATGTATACAGGATAAGACAAGCAGAACAAGAGAGTTCATACACAAAAATAAGGATTTGAATCTCGACTTCACATTCCAGATGAGATTTAACTCTGAATTTACTGGCTGTTTGAACATGGGAGTTTTGGTCAAAGAAAGCAGAAGCATGGATTAGGGTTCTCTTATAAAGATAGGAAAGTTTTGGTTTTAATGTTGAGCTAAAACTAACCTTTTAATATTTGTTGAGAAATAAAATGAATCTATATAACCTTCATTTTTAATGGTATGAAATAACCATCATAGAATGTATATTGAAACCTTACTTCTTTTCCTGCTATATTTTATTCCATAAATACTTCCTTCTAAGGCTTCACCCTCATTCTTGTTTCTACAAATTTCATTCCAATTATTTTGTCTATTTTAAGCTACATGAAAATGCTTATAAATTAAGCTTGATACATATTTAGAATATCCTCTCCTTAGCAGAGCTACATAATTGTCCTTACTGGTGGTGAGAAGTCAAGTTCTGTAAGAATGCACAGAATCTCGTTCAGCACAGACCCATATAGTATAGTCCTACCACTTACTATACACAGATTAAGTATGTAATTTCCACAGATCTTAGTATTAAGTCTCTTTAACTTTTTAAATTAGATTGTCTAGAGGTGGGGAGAGCAAAAGCCTGTATTCACAAGAAAATAATGTATATATATTACCCCTCCAAACAGAGTTTAAAGACACTTCAAGCAAGTATTAAAGTACAGCCAGGAAAAGCATTAATAATTTTGTCCATGAGTTTAAATAATATTTGTTCTGTGGATTTAAATAATTGCATTTCTGCTTGATGTGATGGACATGCAGTGAACCTATCTGATGAGAATTGGGTGCCTTTAATTAATGTCTAACTTTTTGGCTTGTCTTGAAAGTAAAGGAATGACTTGGTCATCCCGCCCAGACAATTATCCAGGGCATCTATATTAGGAAAAAAAGACACCATTAGCTCCCTTCCTCTCTTTACTAGACATTGATAAATGCCTCTAAGAGTTAATAGACATCTGAATTGCATCTCACTGTTTATATATTTTTCAGCCTCTTTCCATTAATTATACAGGGAGTAAGCTCTTAATTTAGGTTAGTCCTAAGATTGAAAGTAATGGATCAGGACGTAAAACCCCTCTGAAAGAAGGGAAGAATATCCTGAAGCCTTAAATTACCTGGTGTATTTCACAGAGCACTACCTGGCCCATTTTGAGAAGATGGCCAATGAACCCAGTCTATTAATAACAGCAGTACAACATCTCAGACACTAAAAATTTCAAAAAGCTTTAAAAAAACAAAAAAACAAACAAATAAAAAAAACAGGAGAAGAAAACCTTTCCCCTAGGTCAAGTTTGTAAAGGAGTAATAGAATAATGGAATTTCAATGCTCTAATAATATCTAATCTTTTACCGTCAAACAGATATGAATAATACCATCAGGTTATTTGACTTATTTCCTATGTAAGAAATAATATAGGTGGTGACTTCTGCAATGGACATTACATTACCTGAAATTTTAGACAGGCTGTTAAGGTCTTTATATCTTTTGAAGAGTCATGCAAATGAAGAGAGATTTAGGGATATAATTCTTACTGAAAATAACTGACGCTTTAAGTTATATTCTTTTAATTCCTATTTATCATATGTCTTCTGTACTTTTCCTAGCAGCGTACTTGATGTTTCCATTTAACAATATTTTATTTAATTTTTTTGGAGAAGGCAGACTTGTCTTCAGCCACATAATCTGTTTACTATGAAGTAAACTTGCAGAAACAATGATATGTGTGGATCTCATTAGCAACATGTGGTCTCTTCTCATATAATGCCTATAACTACCACCATGTTCACTGACTTGGACACCTTTGTGCTTGATAGAATTCACTGTGGTGCCCTTGGAGTAGTTTTGTATCTATTTTATGAATGGCATCAAGCAGTTCTTTCTGGCTGCAGTAATAACTAGCTGTTAATAAATTTCAACCTTGGCCTATGTCAGTGTTCCCTGAGTCTGCTTTTTCTGCAATTGACAACAGAGTAAGTGCTCACAACCTCATTTTGCAGAAGTGCCATACCGCAGTAGCATTTCTGTGTTACAGCTGAGATTTTAATGAAATAATTTGGAGATTTGGACTTCACCTGTTTTCCCTACAAAAAATTAGAGCTTCTCAAATGCTCTTATGTTTTTGGATGTAAAATAGCTATCTAGATGATCCATGGAAAATTTTAGGTAAGAAATTACTGCTTTATTCTCAGTGTTTTGGAAAACTCTTAGACATCTGGTTCAGCAAGCTACAACAGAGTCCTGCTGACTAACATTTGTCACTTCTTTTGCTTATGTTAAGTTTAAAATTAGGTTTTACTCCTTTTCTATATGTTTGTTCTGATGACGGGGCTGTTCTGAATTAATGCAGTCACCAGAAAATTTTATCACATTTGTTTTACATGTTATTTGTGGCTTGCATTTTATATATCAAATGGCAAGTTTTATATGTACACTAAGTCAAAATATACTTTTTTACTTAAACTAATTAAGAGCAAACTTTGCTGAAATTTAATGAGCACTTCCTTTTTTGACCTATTGTTGTCTAGTAGAATTTGAGTTAGAATTAGTTGAAATTAATTTTACTCTCACTTTACATATCATTACTTAGGTTCCCACCTCCTGCAGCAATAATAACCTCTGGAGCACTGTGCTTGCCTTTATTCCCTTTCAATTATTCAGGCAAGAGCTGATTAACCAAGCCTCTGAAAGTACGTCTTTCTTAACACTACTTTGAGCTTGGGTTACATATCTATTTCTAAAAACTTTACTAGGTACATGGATATAGCAAATATATTTCTTATGGAAACTTAGTTTCAGTCATAGCTCGTAAGTTCTTGTTTCAAGGTGAATTAAATGAGTTTCTGTCAGTTCAAATCAAATTGGAATAGTCAGGCTACTTCAGCCCTGAATGAGATCATTCAAGCTAAATTCTGCATTGCTTTAAATAAACAGTTTACTTTCAAGTCTTCATGGAAACAGATGCAAATATTCTCATAATTTTTTAGACCACTTAACACAAAAAGCTATAAGGAGTTCAGGGCTCTCTAATAGCAGTCATAAAAGTAAAATTAAAGACTAATCATTAAAAATCTCTGCTTTATATACTCTATAAATAAACATTTTCCTTTTATATATATTATACCTCTTTCCGATTACTGCTTCAAATTATTTCCAGCTCAGGTTTTTGGCTTGAAAATTTGATTTTCTGTTTGCCTGTTAACTTCTTATGGATTCTGCTTGAACCCAGGCAAGCATTTTACAAACTCACCACACTTTGACAAGGATGTCTGTATGTCTATCACCTACTTAGTGATAAACCACTTTTTTTTGTTTGCTATTTTTGTGTGTTATTATTCTGTCACCTATTTCTGGTGAATGATTTCTCTGTAGCCTCTCTCTCCACGATGGTCTTGTTTTATAAACATCCGGGAAGTCACACCTGCTTCACTGCTTCACATTGCAGAGTCCTAGCTTACTCTTTCCATTCTTGCATGGAAAGTCTTCCATTATTTTGGAACCTCACTTAAATCTTTTGTCTTTTCCAGTTCTGTCATATTTTCCCTGAGATAGAGGCACAGAATATTACACAGTCCCTAAAGTGTGAGCAAGCCAATAATCTATAAGGAGATGGCACAACAGTTTGAATATGATCAAATAGTGTTAAGAATTTTGAGCCAGTATATTCCAGAAGTCTATTTTAAATCCTATTACAAAAGTTGCGACCTAAATGGTGACACTGGTCATCTTTCTGTCAGTTTATCCCGGTTAATTTTAACAAAGGCAAACTTTACATTTCAGTATGTTAGTTTCTTCTTCATTTTTTTTCATGTGTCAGGAAGCTGAAGGTAGCATTTTCTTGTGTTGGACTTCATAAACCTCCCAGCCCACCAAGGTTCTTGTGGCTTAACTTGGCCATGCATTCACTCCCCCACCCCAGTGGGATGGGGCTCAGAATAGGAAGAACAGAAGTGAAAAAACTCCCTGGTGAAGAGAAAGACAATTTAATGATTGACAAAGCCCATAGTTTCCCAGATACTCCTTTTTTTCCCTTCTTTAAGACAGATATGACATTTATGCCTTCTATGGTCTTCAGTGAAATTGAAGATCCCCATGATATTTCAAAGTGAATAGAGAACAGACTTGCAATGACATCAACCCTCTACTTCAACAGCACAAAAGTCAAACCACCACTCCAGCTGTGGTCCTCTGTATGTCCAGTTTGCTTAAGTGGTCCCTAAATCAACCTTTGACTCCTTCCAAAAGCTACTGAAAAACAAATTTTGGTATATGTCAGGATGTTATTCTTCTGAGCTTTTGAATGTTTTCTCCATCTCCAAATAGTTTTGGTATTTTCAATTGAGAAAAAAATATAGAAACATTTTCCATAATGTTTGTTTGCTAAATAAAAATCTTCCTGTTTTATACAGAGAAAATAATCTTCGTATAGTATATAAAGATTAAAACTTACATCCATAAATCTTCACATATTATATCAAGGAAACTATCAGCCAAGATTATCCTATATATAGGAACATCTCCACCTTTTGATTTTAAATTATCTCAAGAACAATCTGCAGACTGTAGATCATAGAAAATAATTTTGTAAGAGCCCACTTGAATAACAAATATGCCCAAATTCTAATAACACGCTACCAAATTCTCAGCTAAAAAATGTATTTTGATAGAGTATCTATGTTTTCAAATATTATTCTGTTTACATGTAAGGAAACTTCACATTTTAATCTGCTTAAATGCAAATAAAGATTCTAGCTGTGGGCACCATTCTGTGCTCCACATGTTTGTTCACTATATCGATTGTTAGAAATGGACACAGCATGTCAGCCTTTGTTTGTTTGATTTTTTTCCCTAAGAGCAATTCATTCAGCCTTAGGTTGCAGTAATGCACTATTGATAATTGTTCAGCAATTCAATTTTTCTTCTTTATTTCCTTTTACCCTATAAATTTCTTGATGTTTTAAGAGTACAGTTTATGTTTATCTTCATATGCAATCTTATTAACTAAAGTGCTGAAACTAATCATCATCTTTGAACTTCTCAGCTTCCTTTCAGCCTGCAACTACTCCAGAGACACTTCAGTGATACAACTTCCTCACTTCAAAACAAATATTCATGAGAGTTGCTAACAATCCTCTATGAGGGCACAAAGAGTGTTCTTTGGAAGACCATCATTACCTGGCAAATTATCAGTGGACAGATGAAAAACTCTGCTAGGACACTGCTGATACTTAATAGGGCGATGAAAAATAAGAAGGATAACGCAAAACTCGCACTTAGAAAAAGATGCCAGCAAGAAACTTCAACATTGTTTAAATTGTCTATTTGGATTTCAGAACAATACCTGTTGTGTCCCTAAGACTAAGATGTCAGAGGTAAAACATGCAATACACAGGTCCAGATATTACATATTGATAATTTTTGCCTTCTGTATGCATCAGAAGGGAAAAAAAATTGAAACTTTCAAAGACAAAGAACTTTCCAGTCTGAAGTTCAGTATTTGTCCCTGATATAAAGAAGAATATGAAAGCTCAGCTTTATTTCAGTCTGTGTTCTGTCATCCTATTCTGCCTATGTTTACTAAAAGTTCTTTGTATGAAAACTAGCAAATAGAGATCAATCCATTGATACATATAGAAATACATAGGTAGGTAAGTACAAAGCAATGTTTGGGATTTGCCAGGTCATTGTTTTCCCTAAGATTTTGGATGGTGATTGATATATGAGCTAATTTCAAATATGCTGGCAGCAATCTTAAAAAGAATGGAAAATACATCCCCACTCCTGACAGCAGCAGAAGCAAGAAATGCTTTTCCACATATCAGGAAAAACTTGATTGAACAAATATTCATATTCATGTTTGAAACAAAATTGATTCCTAAAGAGATGAAACATTTTAAATAATAGGAATATACTAATTTGTAGAAAAATATGAGAATAATAAAAAGATAAAATATTTTTAGTTGATCATAGCAAACTTAATACATGTTCAAGTCCATTACAGCAGATGAAATATGCTAATTTACTTTTGAAACTTACATGATATGTGTTATGAGCCAAAAAGATTAACCACATCTTTAAAAACGAAAACTATTTCAAATAGGAACAAATAGGAAGAAATAGAAACACTACTTAATTTAAAAATGGAAAGACAAGAAAGTAAGACTTTATAGACCATCAGCTGAATAAGAGTGCCTCTAGAAACCCTAAAGTTATGACAGAAATAAATATAAAATACTATTGTAGAATAGAACAAACACTGTTTCTTCTGGCTTGTAGTTGACTTCTGGTATCAGCATTGCTTGGATTCTTTAACTACCTAATTATATAATTGTGCATTTTATGTAAATGCATATAACTTTTGGCCTTAGAAAGAATAAGCAAGTTTAGAAGACAGCAGGAACAGTATAAAGGTCACATCCATGAACTGAGCAAACAGCATCAGCAGAATTTTAATTTTGACACTCAACAAGCTGTTCTTCCATCAAAACATTTGTCAATCATTTTAAGCATGCATCCTACCTCTAAAAATCAACTATACATGTTTTTAAAAGCAAAGATATTTACATTTTTTTACTGTGGATTATCTTAAACCTAGACTTTTCTATGTTGAAGTTATTAATGCAAGCTTTCTTAAAACTGCCAGAAATGGAGAGTGTAGCGGGTCCACGAGATAGTCCTAAACATAGGTTTTATCCTGTAAGAACTTCAGCAGGAGGTAATGAGCTCACAGAAGGTTCTGTGTAACCCTTGCTACTTCAGGTGATTACCAGAAAACTCTGAACCTCCTCCATAGGATTTATAAAAGTACAGGCGTGAGAGACAGGAAAAAATGTAATTCTATGTACTCTGAATGCCTTTCACTATTTTTTTGATCTACCTGATGCTTATAAAGCTTTGCAGTTATCCACTCTTTGCCAGGAAAGCCTCCTGAAAGGAGTATACAAAAATTTCCTCCAAACCTGTACAATGAATAAAGACTGTTTTTTCCTCCTGTTGCATTTCTTTATTTTCTTTTCTCAATTTTATTTCATATTGTCTGGACAGACCAGTATTTAATTTTTTTAATTTTTCAGTGGAATCAACGAAATAATTCTCCTTGACCTGGATGCTGGCACTTCTATTTTTCTTAATGCATATTACTAAAAAATTATTTACATCTTTATCTTACTGTTCCTACATGCCTAAATTTTCAGAAACAATTGCAGATTTATGTAAAGACCCATAGGAAATATTGTTATTATTTACAGTTACAGTTATAAATGTGGGAATTAAATAATGGAATGTGAGTTTTCCAGAATGGCCCCAGAAACTAGAAAAAAACCCTGAAGTAATAACGACTCAATGCTTTTTTTAATGTGATATCTCAGGATTTTAAAGACTAAATTATAGTTATGGGAAAGAAAATCCATAAGAAGACTCAAGTGGTTTATGACCTATTATAATACATATATATATACAGATAGATATAGATATAGATATAGATATAGATATAGATAGATAGATAGATAGATAGATAGATAGATAGATAGATAGATAGATATGTTCTAATTTTAAAAAATATTTAAGTCATATTCCTAGGTGATATAGATCCACATATAAGTCAGCTTTGTCTGTTTATTACAATTTATGTAAATTTGTTTAACCACATTGAAAGAATAAATTTAGCAAAACGATGCAAGATTGAAGGCAGAGAAAAAGATGAAAAAAACCAAATGTGGTAGCTAAGAAAGCTTGACAAAAATGTCCACTAGTATGCAGTGTCTATAACACCCCAAACATCTGGTACCAAAATAAATCTAAATGAAAGTATTGTGATAGTTTTAGAACCATTGAATATTTGGTATACATTTGAAACTGACTTTTGGAGATTTTAAAAAAAGTTACACTGTATTGATTTGTTAATGAAACACATTTTAAAAACATATATTTGCCCTTTTCTCCAAAAATATGAATGTTTTTCAACAGCAACTTGACGATTTTATATTTTGAGAAATGATGTAAAGAACTCACATTACAAAGGATTTTTACTGCCAGATATCTATGCAAAACTGGTCCCAAAACATTGATTTTCCATCAGAGATGCAATGATACTATTTATATTTATATATATATATATGTGTGTGTGTGTGTGTGTGCGTGTGTGTGTGATTTATCAGAGTAAAGGGACTGGATTTCATAGGAATATTCATGGAGGTTGGTGGATCTGCTGATCTAAATTTTTTCTACTATGGGAACAAACACTTTGCGTTGTATACATCAATGGTACGCTGATCTCAATATTAGAATTGTCTACCAAATGAGAAATCATGAATAAGAAGCAGAAAATGCAGATGCAAAACATAATATCTTTTCCTAGTCTATTTTTGATTTTGCATGTCCTGTTCCCCAGTTTCTACACTGCAAATGCTCTTATATGAAGGTATATATAACTAGTTTCTGTGAAGGTTCTTCTCTCCTCCTCACTTCTTCCTTACTTTATCCCTCAGTTCTTGTTGCAGGGAAATCTCACATTGATGTTTAGATAGTTGGAGGCTGCCCTGAACATATCTGTATGAATTTTCTCCCCTCTTCATTCTTTTTTGTTAAAGAATTAGACCCCCATAATCAACATGAGCATGGTGAAAGCTCTAGGCAGTTTTCGGAATTTTGTGCAGGGACAAATAAAACAACAACTATAAAACATGGTAAAAAAGATTCTGTGGCATTTTAATTGTTTTCTTTGGTAGAAGTCTGTTGGAGGAGATTTAAGGAAAAAAATAATATACAGTTACTAGACTTTCCCATTGGGTTGTTTGTTTTCTTTGCGATTCTCAGTAAAAAGATTCTGAAGAAAGACAGTTTGATATTTGCGTACCTAAAAGCTAAATCTATGACTTCTGAATGCTGAAAAAGAAAGAGGGATCACTTTTCCAAAAACACAGAAAAACATTCCTTATCAAATATTTGTATAATGTTGTCATCTAAGGGTTTATTTGAAGCTGCATAAAACAGTCTTGTTGCTTGCTCTTCTTGGCAAGAATTGCAGCAAAATGAGAAAAGCAGGTAAATACATATTTCTTTCAGTGCAAGGAGCTTATTTACATGAAATATCTGATTTTCTTAGAATGGTGAACTTTACCAGCTATACGAGTACAGATCTTTAAGTAAAATACTACTGTAAGCACTGCTGCAGTAATGGCCAGCAATGAGTGGGAATCCTAAGGTACTCAAGGACTCTGAAGAAAAGTAGCAAATCTTTCCATGCAGTGTGAAATAATGAATTGAAAAACATATAATTTGATTGTTTGCTTAGCCTCTGAATCACACTGAGGTCTCCTGTGCTTTCATTTTCCTCCCAAAACCACAAAAACCTTTTTTTTTTAATTTAAAGCTGTTTCTTCCTCTGTTCTTTCATTCTTTAATAATTTTGTTCAACAGCTCTCTCAGTGACATCATCCTTTCCCCACACATTATTTCTTCACCAGACTTTTATGAGTCCTGTGTTTCTGTCAGTCTTTTTTGCACATAGCTTTCCATTTATCCAACTGACATATCAGAAAGATTGTATAACACTGACCATTAAGCTAGTTGTTTCCTTCGGGTTACAGCCTGAAAATTTGCTTGAAGAAATGCTGAGCTATTTGACATGTTTGATCATGGACTCAAGGACAAAGAACTTCCAGGCTTACATCCAAACTACATCCTGTTTGCAAGCAAACTGCACTTCATTGCACATCCTGTCATGGTGAATCAAAATTGATAGTCCATCTCTGGTGCGGATACACTCAGCTTCTCCAACTGCCACTTGATACATTCAGCGAGATTATGTTCTTGCACAATATGCACATAACTGCCTGGATAAGACTATCCAAATGGCACACAGATGACATTGAAACACCTCACATTGAAATCTGTTGTGTTTCAAAACACTGATAAGGATGTCATTTTCCTGAAATATACTCCAGTTCATATATTATTCCATGTAAGTATCTTGACTTTGAGTACCCTCAAATATAGTGATTTCCACTGCTAGTAAAATCCCAAAATGTATATGAAAAATATACTGTGAATTTTTATTTCTTCATTCGTTACATTATTAAATGATACAGGGAGAAGAATGAGTCCTTTTCTAAACAATGCCCAGAGAAATATTTACATCTTTCTTCAGTGCCTAGACTGCCATTTGTAATCAACAAAAATTATTGATTTGAGATGATTTTTAACTTTGATGTTACTGACAAATTGCTGGTTAATCTACTATTCTTATGGAAAAAAAAACATATAACCAACAGAAGAACATGTAGAAGAGAAAATGTATCTGTCTAAGATGTTTGCTAAATTTCTGGAAAAATATTTGTTGAAATACATTTTTTTACCTCTTTTGAATCATAATAAATTAATTTTTTTTCTAATCAAACTTAACCATTTTTAAACAAGAAAAACTACACCAAATCCAAATAAAAACCACACCCTCATCTTAAAAAAACAACAAAATTATTTCCTCTTTTTTCACTGGTAGCAAAAATGTTATTCAGCATTTCCACTACACTGCAAGTGTTACCACATATTTCTCTGCAGACTTAACCTTTAAAGATGAAAAGAAATCTGTTCTTTCTTCACACCTCAAGTTTTAAAGTGTTAAAATTAGTGTCACACTTCTCTGGTGGAATCCCTGAAGCTTGTCTGCCTCTCACCTCCAAACCAGACTGTATTTCAGTAGAGTTACTAACTCTTAACAGAGTTGGATCTCCTCTGTCTTTCATAGTAAATTACCTTTCAGTTTGAAATGTCATACAACCACAAAACAATATTGACTTGACTTAAACAGCTTGCTGTATTATCTCATCTTCTGCCTTTTCATTTATTACTTATTTTATATATGTGATTTATTTTTTTTGTGCATGTAGCATTTTGCATTTATCCTTTTTAAATTAAGGGTTTTTGGTTTTTAGCAAGTTCTCCAGATTCACTAAAATTATTTCAGTCAAGTCACATGATTTTCTGTTCTATGTGTTTTCCATTCATTCTTCTTTAGTGCAAGGACAAGTTTTCTAAGCATAGAGTCTATTGCATCAAGTTTTTCCTGTCCCATAACTTAGAAGTTGAACTGTTTAAGATAAGGACATAAAAAAGTTACTATATTAAGATGATATCAGTGTCTTATAAATTATCCAATATGAGCTACCAAAGAGAATCTTAAGTCACTGAGGCTATTGCTTTGCATGACTTAGTTCCCTTACATGGTATTCCAGGAAAGGCCTGTTTTCAAACAGCATTATAAACCTTCCCTATACCCTGAAGCTGAAGTATCCCTTTGTTACAAGTCTCTGCAAAAGTAGAAGCTGCCAGTCCTCTACCTTACTTAAATTATCCAGAATGCATTCATTTTCAGGGGGTAAGCTCATATTCCATTTTCAATGCATTTCTTCAATCCACAAAGAGTAATATACGCAATGAGTGTGCTTTGGGGATGACATGGAGGGAAAATAATTGGGGAAATATTTGACAGGATTTAGATAAGAAATCCACACTATGTCTAATGCACTTGTGGGCATATTGAGGGGAAGATCATCAAAACATAATGAAGATTTAGTGCGTAACTTTCCTTCCTAAGATGTCTGCATTCTGCAGTGATCTGTTGACATACACATGTCAGGTACCTACTGCCTGGGACCCAAAGGCTGCTTATCTTGTGTTAAATAACCAACTAACCCTATGGGTTCCTCTGATCATTCTGTGACACCACCCATTAAATCAAGTCTTGTACAAACCATGCCTGAAATCCAAAGGTTATAAAACTATTAGAGAGTGTCCAAAGAAGGGCCATGAGGATGGTGAAGTGCCCTGAAGGCAAGCCATATGAGGAGCAGCTGAGGTCACTTGGTCTGCTCAGTCTGGAGAAGGGGAGACTGAGGGGAGACTCAGTGCACTCTACAGCTTCTTTGTGAGGTGAAGAGGAGAGGCAGGCACTGATCTCATCTCTGTGGTGAAAGTGACAGGAGCCAAGGGAACGGCCTGAAGCTGTGTCAGGGGAGGTTTAGGTTGGATATTAGAAAAAGGTTCTTCACCCAGAAGGTGGTTGGACACTGGAAGAGGCTCCCCAAGGTGAAGGTCACAGCACCAAGCCTGACAGAGTTCAAGAAATGTTTGAACAATACTCTTGGGCATATGATGTGACTCTTGGAGATGATCCTGTGAAGGGTGAGGAGCTGGGCTCAATCCTTTTGGAACCCTTTCAACTCAGCTTATTTATGATTTTTTTTCATATTATTAAAAACAGCTGTTCCTCAGAAGGGATGCAGGCTTGTTCTGGGTTAAAAAAAATAAATCAAGAGTCATCTTCATTTATTTAAATATAAAGTAACAATTTCAGTGAAATTAAAAATCACTCTAGGTATTCTTAGTTGAAGATCACTGTGACGGCATTCACAGGGGTCTCAGGTTGAGGGAAGAGACAAGGATTTGACTCCATGTTTCAGAAGGCTGATATTATTTTATGATATATATTACATTAAAACTATACTAGAAGAATAGAAGAATGGATTTCATCAGAAGGCTAGCTAAGAATAGAATAGGAAGGAATGATAACAAAGGCTTGTGTCTCAGACTCTCTCTCCGAACCAGCTTGGCTGTGATTGGCCATTCATTAGAAGCATTCAGCACAGGCCAATCAAAGATCCACTTGTTGCATTCCACAGCAGTAGATAATGTTTACATTTTGTTCCTGAGGCCTCTCAGCTTCTCAAGAGGAAAAATCCTAAACAAAGAATTTTTCATAAAAGATGTCTACAACAGATCACTGACAGCCTGAAATATTTCTCTTTTTAGATTGTAACATTTGTTGGTGTGTAAATCAAAACTTCTGGTTTGAAATAAGAAACATAATAATAAGAATAAAGAATCTCATCACGAGAATACTAGCAAAACTGTCAAACATTACAGACAACTAGTGTACAGAGAAAAAAGAAATCTATACACCTTAGTCAGAGTGGGGAACAAATTACCCTCCCAACCCTCTGTACAGATTATTTTCCTTGCATCTTCAAAAGGGTGGAAAATATGTATGAGACTGCAATGGAGAGTAAATTCTATATTATACTGTCCTTAGGCATATGTGGTCCTTCAATATAAATAGTTACTCCCATATACTATGTAAAACTAAGGGTTTACTACACAGCAAATAAAAGGAAGGAAAGAGATTAAGGGATTCTGATGTAATTTGATAAACGATCACATTTTCTTTTTCCTACAATCTTACATTTAGTTTTGACTAGTTCATGTACAAGAGCACTATGCTTTGAAAAAAACATGATATAAATGCAAGGACTATTGTTTGCAGCGTCCAAATAAAATGAACTCAGAGATTCTCATACAACTTTTGGAAAGAGAATACAACAGCCCCTATCATCAAAAAAATAATATTTAATACATATAAAACACTGTAAAGTAGGGTTTCACATTCTTCAAGAGAGTGTAAAAAGAAAACAGTTAACCTAAAAGTCTGCTGACAGTGACAGAGAAACTTCCCACTTTATTGCTGCTTCTTAAAGCTCACAAAGCACATGGAGTTAAACATAAAACACCTTTGAACTTCAATGCACACATAGATAGTTCCCCTCTTGCTCACCTCTAGCAATTTTTTATTTAGAGATAGGATCTCAGTCTTTATGATGTTACACTTCAAAACAGTGTGTCATTTAGCATTTTTAAACTTTCAGAAAAACAAACACTCAAGAGCTCACAGGAGCTTGTCAGAAAAGCAATCCAAAGCATCTTCACAAAGTGGTTCAACTACTGGGATCAGAATTTAAAAAGCAGTAAACCAACTCTCAGAATCTCCATAAAACTTCCACTGTATACAAGAACTACTTCTTCACTTTAACAGTTCTGTACTTGACTTCTCTTCCCCAGTAACAAAATTCCCCATCAACTCAGTCAGTTAATGTGGATTTTCTGGATTTTTATGAAAACATAATGCAACAATTCATTCCTTCTCACTAATAAAATCATACAGTTATCTGCCACGTATTCTCTTCGCCGAAGGTAAATAAAGCTGAAATAGCAGTTGTCTGTGAAGAATGTTGTTGCTTTTGGAACCAACCTGCTGGTGCTACATAAATAGGTTACAATTACTCTCTTTATAATGTTCCTCTGTTTTGGATTGAGTCAGACATTAGAAGGTGACCGAATGTAATTTGTTAGATAATTTCTTTACAGTGACTTTTTTTGTACACTGTCAGCAACTGCAGCTGAAGTATGCTATTTCTAGGCAATTTGAGGTCCACATATGAATTGTTGTTCTATACTTTGTATGTAAGTAAAAACAAAAAGTAACCCTAATAAAACTAATATCTTCTTTTTCCATCTTTTCCTTTGACCCAAATGCTCACATTATTTACAAAGCATGTGGATCACAGGATGAAGATATTATTAAGCAGGCATGAATAAATGTACATCTTCTTTTTTCTTTCAAAACTCTCAGGATTCTCAGGTTTTTCCAGTAAGAAGCTTTCTAAACTATTTTTTCCCAATTGCTGTCAATATAAATGGAAGAAGCAATGGCTTATGTTTACATGCAGGTGTTGCCCACCTGCTTGGGCTTTGTATGTTTTCCATTCTGTCAGATGATCAGAATTAAATATTGTCAAAACAACTGAGACAATGAAAATTGGATTTGTGAAATCACTTGTAAATGCAGAGGATTTAGCACAGGTAACAGAGCATTATGCACCCAAAGTGTGAGAGATCTCTGTGCAGTATGGTTTACTATGCCACTGTAGATCACCAGGCAAAACTCAACACTGATACAAACTGCAGCTTTCCTGAAATCTTCTCCATATCTAGATAAAGTAAGCAAATTAAAACACACACACACACAAAAATTGAAACGTGATTCTTGCAGTTGCAACATTTCTGTTTTGCCTTCCTTCCTTTTAATTCATGTCACTATGACATGAAAGAAATCTTAACACTTCACTGGGTTACTCACTAGGCTGCTATAGTAAAAGGAGGATTTCTCAATTGCTTTTTGCTTGCATCCAAGTAACCTTTATCTTGGTTTGCTGTTTGGTATTTATTCCACAAGGGTACCATAAAGAGAAAAACCTCTAATATCAAGACTAAAACATACAGTCTAGTCCAACCTTTAATATAAAATTTTTGCAGCGGTCACCTGTGTCCCTTTAACTGCTGTGGAGAGTACTGGGGATATTTTCTTTAAGTATGTCCAGCTAAAAAAATAAAAGAATAAGAAATGAACATGAACGAGAATAAAAGGAAAAGAAACAAGATTATTTGATTAATTCAGAATGTCATGTGAGTATAGGAAAGAGGATCTTTTATCCATGGAAATGTTCACTTTAGCTTTTACTGCTTCTGCCTTTCTAATGGAATTAAGGACATTAAAATAAAGGTTACAGAGCTATTTTAAAAATGACTGCGCTTTGAAAATAATGTCTATATGTTTCACATATGTTTCTTTTTAATAAAATTGTTATTTGTAGTAGGAATAATGAGGAAAGGTCAAAAAGTTTACTTGAAATAGTAGACACTTCCATTTTTATAGACATTCTGTTCTTAGAGAGAGAAGGGGCTAATCAAAAGAAATGCTGTGGACAGTTTAAATGAATGATTACATATCCGATTATTTGTTTTAATCCATAGTTTTAAATAAACTTGCTAATTCAAGAACTTTTTTCTTTAGAAAAGTTGGTTTTCCTTCTGGCTATTGCATTTCAATTTAAGTTAACTGAAGTCACATTATTTGAAAAATTTATGACTAAAAGTGAAAATAAATATTCAGCATTTCCTAAATCTAAGTTGTGGTAGTGTGTTGTTAAGTTTCTTGTGTTATTCCCCCAATTTATGTATTGTTCTCCCCTATTATGTGTAAAATGGGTTCGTCCCCCCAGTTTTTCCCGCCAGTGCTAGCCTGTCAGCTAAGTTGCTATAGTAACCGCTATTCATAGTTGCCGATATGTAATTGCTCCTCCCCTGGTTTCCCTTATAAGTGAAAGTTGTTTCCTCCCTGTCCAGTCAATCACTCCCTTCCTCCTCCCAGGTTTCGAGAACCTTCTCCTCTCTGGAGATGGTGGTTGGTTGGGGTCCCAGGACACCTCCTTTACCTTTTGATTATTGGTCTCCATGGAGTGTCAGTTCTGTGAAGTTCATCCCCTCACCTTTCCCGATTGGCTCCGCCTGTACCCACCCCCCTCCTTTATAATCCTGTTTTCACCCCCTATGAAAAGAACTTTTTCCCGGTTGGTTTCCCGGTGTTTGGATCAGGCATCACCTTCAATAAACCGATGTTTAACCCCCGGGAAATGGTCAGCTCCGTTCCTCCCCAATACCAGCGGTGTACGCCAGTCCGCAGCCAGCACAGCCCGAGGCCATCAGACGCCGAAGGGTGCTGGCCAGGAATTGCAGAGGGGCGTCGGCCTTTCGCCCTCAGCTAGTCGGACTCTAAACTTCGGGCCACATATGTTCACCTCTGCACTAAGTAAGTGATGTGTTATTTTCCCAAGCTACTACATAAAAAAATTATTTTGAGATTATAAAATTAATATGGCTTCTCAAAGAGTTATACTTTAATTGATATTTGTCCCTGCTAAGAGGATATTATTTTTTTTTAACTTTTACTTGCAATTTTATAATTTAACAGGATTATTTCCTTTGCAAAGAATCACAAGATCATCCTTGTGACAACAGAAATATGCCTTCAACAGAAAAAATATTCTAGTGAATGA
This sequence comes from Zonotrichia leucophrys gambelii, assembly GCF_028769735.1. Classification (NCBI taxonomy): domain Eukaryota; kingdom Metazoa; phylum Chordata; class Aves; order Passeriformes; family Passerellidae; genus Zonotrichia; species Zonotrichia leucophrys. The sequence goes on along the minus strand of NC_088173.1, from coordinate 15,727,434 downwards.
GTATATCCACTTCTTCTCATTTGGAGGATTGGGTTCTGGATAAACTGCAAGGCACCAGAAAATTGAAGCAAACTTCCTCATTCTGCTTAGGGCCATTTTTAACAGAATCCTACTTTAGCTTTTACCAGCAGAACTATGGACACAGTTAAAATCCCTTCTCTGTCATCTTCAATCACACTGTCCCACTAGAAACCTTTTTATCACAGAACTAAGAGAAAAATCTGTGATGACCTAATCTGTTTTATCTAAAATCAGTATTTACCATCATCAGTGCAAAATTCCATCTAATCCTTCTAGTTCCAGTTATTTTTCATTTTAAGAGTCTAGTTAAAGAAAAGGAAAAGAAAAAAAAAACCTTTCTCCAATTAGTTTTCTATCAGTAAACTTCCCAAATCAGGAAGCCCAAGGAAAAGCTAGGTCTTTTGGAGAGAGATATGCAGGAGCCTCATCAAATAAAAGATTACTGAAGAAACGAATCAGAGAAAAATCAGTCCCTTTCCATCTTATCCTAAACAACTCATAATCTTTTTGCAAGACAGGAGGAGTTTTGGCAACATCAGGAGAACATATATTCTATAAGCCAGTGGTAATGAGAGGAATTGGCTTATCTGCAGTGTAAGTGGACCTCAAACTTACGGGCAATGTTTATTAATAAACCTCCATTAGTTGTCTAGATTCATGACTTGAGAAGGTTTGAAAAAGATGGTGCTAAGTGATAATTTTTTTCAGCTTCAGAAATGTATTTATTGACCAGAAGTTTGCTTTAGTATTTTTGATAAAATTATTTTTTCTCCATATTTTCCTGTGATATATAGAGCTCAAATCCATTCAGTACATAAAAATATGTATTTTAATATTGAACAATATTAGTGTTATTATAATGAGTATGTCTCCTGAATCTAAAACATAAAGTTATACAAAGCACTAAGAAACTAACAAGACACTTAATTTAAAAAAAAAGCTCTCCGTGCTTTTTTTCCTCAAATTTGTTCTGTAACTTTTTACTTCCTGCTGTCAAACTTTATGAAGATATTTTCGCAGACCATAACAGTCACATATGTTGTCTCTATGAAGTGAAATATTCTTTAAGCTAGCTTATAAAAAACTGATGTCTATGGTTTTTTGACTTGATGACAAAAAAAAATTCAACAATGAGGAATTGTAATACTTAGAATTCACAACTGACTTCCTTAAATCAGTAATTTCCTTATAAACTACATGCATCAAAATATACTTGAGAAAATGTGTTATCAGTGTGTGAAATTAAAATGTTTTACACTTCTAAATTCTCAAGAGAAAACAGATTTAGTATGTGAAGCAAATCTTGTTTGTTTTCAGAAATGTTGACTCATTAGCTGTCTAGGTGTTCTACTCAGGCAGCCATAAAGCTACATAATCAGACAAAAATAAAGATCAGGCAGATCTGGCAGTGTGCAATCATCAGAGGCATAATTTCCAAAACATTTAATTTTTTATCCGTTTATTTTTATTTTCAGGATGGGAAGACTAGAGTGATCATTAATGAAAGTGAATGTGATCGATATATAGATCAATTAGTTAACATAACTGTAAAGAAGAATAATGTTTGAAAGTTGAAGAAACACCACCCAAAAAAACTTTTCCAAAGTAATTTAAACTGTTTATAATAAGAAATTCAAGGTGGAAAAATATAAGCCAAAACGACCTTTTGAAAATAATTTAAACACATTGCTTTCTCATAAGAAATTCAAGGTGGAGAAATATAATTACTGACTATACACTTTGTACAAGGATTTCTAGGCATCTTAGAGGATGTGGATTTTGGCTAACTTCCAACAAATTGCAGTAATGGCAGTATACTGCCTGGTAGCTGAATAATGTCCATCATAGTTCCCTTCTTGTAATTACCTCAATGGCATGTTACCCAAAACTTTATAAAAGGCATGGAGGTGCCTTCTACACAAGGAGGAGAAAGCATAAAATTCTAAGATATAAAGAAAGAACAGAGCTCGACAAAATGTGGTTAGTTTCATTTCCAAGAGCCCTGTGTAATATCAAGCCAGATAAGCTTGTGTATTCCGATAGTTCTTGGCAATTACAGTAAAAGGTGATTTATCTGGCCAAAGTATACCAGGAAATGGCCATCATTTTCTTCAGATTATAGCCTTGTGATTTTGTTAGGCCTGAATTTTCTTAAATTTGAGTTCAGTAGTTGAAAGAATATCTCACAACAGCCAAGTTCCATCACATTTAAGTCAAATACTTTTTTGCATAATTTAATTTAAAAATTATAAATCAGTATTAGTGTACTATGAAAATGAACAGAGTCATTATAAAGATTTCTGAAGTACACAATATGTTTTGAGGATGCTCCAGAGGGCCAAATGGCTTCAAGTGAATAAGCTCTGCTAACTCTAATTTGGTGTTTTGAAGGCCAACCCAACTACGTGTATTTCCCACATAAAATATTTTAGAGCTAAAAATGTCACTTTGAACATGTTTGAATATTTGTCTGATACTTTTTGAATTTCTGTTCTCTGATGATTTCCAGCAGGAGAAGTAGGGATTTTTGTTTGAAAAGAATTGAAGCATATTCTTGAGAAAAAGCCTAGTTTGACTTAAAATCTGTTCTCAGTTTTGTCTCTTGATGTGCATTTGAAATTCAAATCACTGTCAAAACGACCTCATGTTCTTACTTAACAAAATCTCTTGTGCTAACAAAATACTTACTCTGCTTTACTGTAGGTCCCTAAGGTAAGTGTTTCACAAGGTGCCATAGTATAATCATAAATACCAAGATGACAAGCATAAATACAAGCTGGTAAATGGATTAGCATTAGATTTTGACTGTTTATTTGCTTTGGGTTTTATTATTCTAATGAAAACCTCTCCTTTCATGTAAATTTCCCATATTCTTAGGCATCAAAAAGTTTGGGTTAACAAATTCGTTAAGCATGTGGGGTCCAAAGGATCCAATGTTCCAAAGTGCGATTCACGGGAAACAATGACAGAGAGAAGGGAGATGTCTCTGACCACAAAGTCTTGGAATGCAAACTGTACTAGCAGAGATATTTCTGGAGCACAGAAGAGTCCTCTGTGATGCACTGTTACTATGTTTGGGGCCAATACCCCTGTATTTCCCATTTCATGGCAGTGAAGGAAAAGGACTGAAGCAAGGAGCTGCACCGGTCATCTGTATCTTAACCACGTAAATGTTCAGATAGCCTGTAACGTTCTTCAAAATCTTAGTAGATGGTATCAGAGACCTTTAACATGCAGCCCATCAAAAAAAAATTTCTGGTTTTCACATATCCTCAAAATATAAATGTGCCTCCCCTGACCTCTGTGTTCTTTGCTTTCCAACTGCTTTGTGAATTCTATGGAGGCACACGGCATTATTCTTTAAATACAGTGAACAAGAGAACCAAGCTTTTGCTGGTGACCCCTAGTCTACTTTTAATGATCTCCATAGACAGTGTTGTGAACATTTTGTTATCCATGAGAGGGGTCAGAGTTAACTTGCTCTCTAGGCTGAATTTAAAGACCAAAATATGTTTAGCTTCATGGTAGCAATATTCTTCCCCTAAAGGAAGCACATTAGGATTATATATAACAAAAAATATTTTCACCTTCTTCAGTCTGTCAGCTAGCCTCTACTTGTCTCTTTCAGATTAAGTTGGAATCTTTCTCTAGCAACTTCCTGAACTGATTCTATTGGAAAAGATGGTCCTTGCCTTTCCTCTTTCCACTTTTTGTAAGAGGAAAAAAGGTCAGAGAACAAATATGATACTTTTCCGTAGCTAGCAAAAATGTAGCTTTCTTCCTGGTGTGAAGACTTTTGTCCTTGATCTCCATCTGGTTATTGTGAGGCATCTTGAACTTTCAAAAAATTATGTTTTGCTTTTCTCATCCACTGCTGGTATTGCATAACCTCGTAGACTCCGGATTTTGATCTGCTTACCCATTGCATTACTAACCCTACTTATCACTACAGATGCATTGATAAAACACTCTATTTGACTTCCTGGATTATTTTCCTTTGCTCATCAAATGAAAAGAAATAATGAAACTGTATACAGTGAAACCAGGAATAGGATAATAGCTATTACTTCCCAGTGCAACTCTTCCCTTCATAGATTTCTTTGCTGCAGAAAATTGAAGAAAAAAACCCTCCACTTAAAGTTCTGTTTGATAGAAAGAAGAATACACTAAAAATGTGCATATTAGTGTTTCAATTGTTTCCTTTGCTAGAAAGAACTAATGTGTGGTATTTAGTTAACATATTACATATTTAAAAGCAAAATAAATAAAATAAAAAAAATGCAGCTCAACAACAAGGAATATATAAAAAATGTCCCTGGCACTAATTTTCAAAAAGTATTCCTAATGATCATTACTGTCTATGGTTATTTACGTCAACAACAACTGAAGAAGCGTGTAATGCTAAAACCCAGGTCCTTTAATGTACAAGAAACACATTTTCAACAATTTTATGTTGGACCAAAACCAATTTTTCCCATCTTCACTTTCCGAACATTCTGCTTCACAGAATTTTGTTTTTCACATTTAGTTTCACATGGAGAAAATGTTAAAGGAAGCATTACAGCCATAAGAAAAAGGAAATGGAAGTACAGAAAAGGTCTAACAGCAGAACTTTGAGCAAATATCAAGTTTAATTAACAGAGGAAAAAAAAAAGAAAGTAGTAATTTCTTGTTTAACTTAATAGGTAGCGCTGCTACAGCACTGTAGCAAAACACTGCATGGTAACAGACAAGTATTAGGCTGCCAGCCATATATCCTGCTTCATAAATTCTCCCTATTTCCAAATGAAAGAATAATAAAAGTGAAAAATATCAAAGGAATTATAGGTATGTTATCGTAATTTATAATTAATATATTTTGTTGATCAACATGAAAGCTGTTGAAACAGAGAAATCCCAATTTTTAATTTTTTTTTAATGTTAGGATACTTAGCATATGCAGAATAGTCAGAGGTACGAAAATTCTTACAACATTTTTGAAACAAATATTAAACTACATATCTAATTGGAAGATTAATATAAGAACATTTAATTCTGTCTGCCAATTTTACCAAACTTATTCTCTGAAATATCAGCCTCTGGTCATTATTAAAGATATGGGACTAAAACAGACTTGTAGTCTGTCGAAGCGTGGCTCCAGTTGAGTTCTTCTGACTCATTAACTCAAAGATGGTGTAGGATTCAAAAGAACTAATTGAAAAAGCCTTTTAAACCACTCGGTAAAGTTAATTTTTACAAAATTGTGTGGACTATTACTCTTTCACTTTAATCTATAATGACATCGGTTTACTTACATCTTCAAAGCCTATGTTTGCTTTTTCTTTTTTTCACTCTTTTCAAGGGCTTTCTTCTTTTAAGAGATATGAAGTCATATGAAGTTCTGTCAATGTATCAAACACAGTAAATCTATGCAGAAAAATGTGTTTGAGCATTAGTTCTCTCCAGTCTACATTGTTTATAATGAAAGACAGCTCATATATTGCTTGTTATTAATATCCAAGAGAGCTGAACAGCAGAGAAGGAAACTTTCCACTCACAGAAACCTTTTATCTTGACTCAGCTGAAAGTTAATATACTATAGTCTCAGTTAATAGATGATCAAAGACATAACCTAGTGTGAGGATTAAAGAGATCTCTGCTGTGACCATCTTCATATATTCTGCACAGCAAGGTATTAATGCAAGCAAAGATAAGTCCAAAAAGCCAATATTGATTTTTAAAATCAAACCATCTTTTCATCTAAAATAGGTGAATATGACAAAATGTCACCATGCACTTGAAAAACAACAATGAAAAGATAACAGTAGGAAATTAATTAGTTTAGAGAAAAAGTGAGATTTATTGTATCAGGTTTTCATTTAGGAAGCCATTCCTAGTCAGCAAAAGACTTTAATGTATGTTTAAATAGAAACATATTCATAAGTTTTGTGAACTTTGATGTGGTATAAGGCATTCTTAAATTTTAATATTAAAGCAGTGATTAATGCCTAATATTGTTCTTGTTAAACTCAATAACATTTGCTATGAACTTCAAAAAGAGAATTACACAGCTTGATTCATTCTCATAATTTCCCTTATGAATCTAATGTGTGCCTACTTTTTATGCTTAGTCTTATTCTGTTGTTATTTTTGTTATTTAAGTAGGAAAATAAAGTATTATTGCAATATTTTCCTGTCCTAGTTTACTTCTAAAAATAAGGCCTGAAAAGTATATGACCATGAATATGAAATGCTGGCTTGCTAGATAATCCATATTTTTATATAAAAAGCTGGAAGATTTTTCATTCTAATAATTATTTCCTCCTTTATGTGCTTTATAAAAATTCCTGACCACTTTATTCATAAAATGGGAGGGAGAGGGTGGGTCTGAAAAAATGAGACTATCAAATGCTTATGTCTATGTACATATCAAGGACAGAAACTCAAATATGTAGATTTTAGGGGAATTACACTCTAGAAATAACTATTGTAGTGAAATACTGCTATATATGGAAATCAAGGAAGTCAGATTGGAATACCAATGGCATGCTGCTATGGAGAATTTAACATGAGATAGTTATACTGTGGAGGGCTTTATAAGTAGCACTGATGCTGTGAGTGTTCTTATGTCATAGCAAATGAGAAAATGAGGCAATAAATTCTTCACTGTAAATGTGGCATGCTGCTTTTCATTACTGAAGAAGGTGAGAAAATAGACAGACAGCTATTTTGAAGGAATCACTTTGCTGGAAATGCATACAGATCTTAATCTCCTTTTCAATGACTTGGTCACAAAACCATCTTCTAAGCATTGCCTGTCAAAAGTTTATATTCTAAAGGGTCTAGGTCTCCCAGTCATATTCAGCTGAGTAATAAAAATGTTCTAGAACATGTAGATCCTCTTAAATTTTTGTTTATGTTTACATAGATAAAAGATGCATACATGTGTGAGTTTTTATATATATGTATATATATATATATATATACACATATACATAATGCAAAATTTTTGTAGATTATGGATTGCATTATAACATTAAGAAGCATGAGATTAATCAAGCAGGAAAACAAAACAACTAACAACTGCAGGGGCACTTCTATTAATGAATACATGTATAATTGGCATTTCAGCTTCAATATACGGTAATGATTGATGTAATACACTAAGCAAATGGGCATAACTAATACTAGTTGAATATACCTAAGAACATTGGTACAGAATAGACAACCATATCTCGGCCACCTTTGTTTTTAAAAGCTAGAGGTCGGATTGGCAGTAATGCCCTTTTTTTAATTAATCACCCTTTGTTATTTGAAATTCTCAGTGATGCGGCAAGGTTCCAGAAAAGTGTAAAAGTTGCTAGAATTTTCCCAGGGAAAAGCTGTGAGAACAATTTGCATGCATATATTTAAAACCCTTTCTTCACAAGACAGTAACAGTTGCTAGACACTGCCAGGGGAAATTTGTGTACGGAACATATATTATGTACACCAGGCTGCTTTACAGTCCTAAAACAGAACACCAGCTGATTTTTTTTTTGCTTTGATGGGAGATATGTGGATTAAAATAATGAAGTTTGCATGTTGGTAAAATTATAATTGATCTGTCTTCCATTGCATATATGTTGACTGAGACTTTCTAGGCTGCTCTTCTAACAGAATCCACATAGTTTGGAGACTCCAGAATATGCTAAAATAAACCCAATATATTATAAGGCACATTAAATCTATTATATACTATTTTGTTGTTCCAAGGAAAGCTTATAGTTTTACGCAGTTACTCTGTTTGACTTGTTTTACAATAAAAATGCATAGTCAGATATCTGTTCCAGATTGAAATGGGGCAGCTTAAGAAGCAGGGAGTCCAACTCTTACTGCTGGCTTGGAGAAAGCCCAAATACAGTTAAATTTTATATTGAAATGAATAGAGATTATTCACATAATAACTTACTGCAGGTAAGTTGCTGAGAAGGAAGTCTTCATTTTAAGTTATTGCATTTTTACTAAAATTACTAAAACTCAACCACATCTTGAATTTCAATTATTATACATTGACTTTTTTAAGTTATTGCAGTTTTACTAAAATTACTAAAATTCAACCACATCTTGAATTTCAATTATTATACATTGACTTTTTTTTAACCTCTTTTGTGTAAGAGTAAAGTTCTGTTCCTACACATATACATGCTTATGCTGCCTGATTTTTCTCATGAAACTTATGTTCATAATTCCCTACTAATTGCATCTCTGTGCAATATTTTTCTGGACACAAATATCAGCAATGGAAGTCCCAAAACAGATTTTTTCAGATAACTTCTTAAGGAAATATATTGATAACTTTTTCAGGAGAGTTAGTATCCTCATCCTTCATATTCTGCTAGTGGAAATCAACAAAGCACTAGGAGGCTTCTCTAGTAAAAGAACTTACTTCAAGCCAAGATACAACAGCTATAGTTCTAAATTTTTTCTGCAATATTTCAATATAATTTTTGTCTTTTGAATAAAAGTCACAGACTAGAAGACCTATTTTGTTAATGAATCTTTGAGAAAATAGCTGATTAACTAACTACATCAACACAAAAATTCTGAGGGCATTCCCTTTCCTGTGCCATGATCCATACCAACGTTTATGAAAATGCGATTTACTACAGAAGTCACAAAACTATCAAATTCAAGGCAAGGAAAAGAACTATCTCCCATATTCCTTTAAAAACAATGTTATCCTACATATACTGCCAGCTTTTTAATAAAGTTCTGAATGTGTGATTTCCATGAGAACAGCATGTGGGAAATTAGAATTGTAGCTTTTAATTTAAGACTCCTTTTTATAAAAAATCACCTGAAATTATCCTTATTTCCTATTATGTAACCTCCAATTTGAGAAAATTGAATAAAAAATTCCTGCCTTATGCTAATGTTATAATGAAATCACTGGATATTTAATGTTTTGTACTGCCTTTACATTTTCGTAGGTACTTGCAGTGTTTTCAGACTTCTCCACACATTGCAGACCACACTGACCATTCTCTGTTTGCTTTGGACTCAAGCAAAATAGAAGCAAATCATGATCTCTCTGAATATTTGCATTTTATAATCTGCTCTGCACTCTGAAAGTGACTGAAAAAATGAAAAGAACAATACTGAAGTTTTCTGAATTTAATGAAGATTGTGTCTGTGTTGTCTTGTGCAGAATTTCGGTTTTATTCACTTTGTTTTCCTCCTCCTTTGCCCTAAAGTATTATTCTCACTAAGTGTAATTGTTTCTTCTTTGTATATATGAGAACAAAGAAATGACAGTGTGTGGTTGCACAACAGAGGTTCCAAAAAACAAACAAACAAAAAACCTAAATAATGTCATAATAATGAAATAATTATTTGGATTTAAGCAGAATAAAAATATTACATGACCGTGCCATACAGAAATCCTCAAATTATGGGAAATATGGACAACTAGAAATCAAAAAAATGCCTAGATGAGTGCTTGAGATTTAAACCATATATCCACCTAATCCAAGCAAGGCTAGGAATCCCTAGATGATTACCAGGAAATTTTAGCTAGCTAATTGAAAATTCTAACTATAACATTTCAATGACAACCATAGACTAATTAGTTCAGTGCTTAGGAGTATTTTCCTAATGTCCAGTCTGAATATCTTTACAGGAATGTGAAATTATAATTTCATTTTCTTCCTATTTTGAATGAAAAACGCTTTTTGCTTTCTCTTTGAAGACTACTATCACATCTCTTCCCAGTTTTCTATACTAATATACTTACAGAAAATTACTCAGTAATTTTGCACTTATTTCAGCAATAACTTGTGGAATCTGCTTTTTTCAAGCATGATGCAAAAATCTTATATAGACTTTCTGAATTTAAATCCAAGCATAAGCATAAAAGATACTCATTTGAAAAAGTACTGGTATTGTGCATGAAATTAAATTAATGCATAAATGTGTTTATTACATGAACTGTATGATGATAAATAGAGGCAGGGGGAAGAGACTAAATAGATAACAGAAATTTGTTGTTGAAATTAAATGAATGGTCAGTATAAACAGGGCCAAAAGAAGTTCACCTTTTGCCATCTGCACACTGATGAAGATTACAGTACCTTGCTATGTATTTTCACTGCCTACTGCCCCTGAAATGTGGATTTACTTCTTGAACACCACGTGTAGTGTCAAACACCAGTGCAAGTGGGGGTAAGAAGACAAGCAGTACAAGCAGTTATACAAGAATGGCTCAGGGGTTATATCAATAAGTATTTTATTTTCTAGAAAATGAAAGTGCTTTTAACCCTTACAATTCTTCCTTTTTTTTTTTTTCTTAATTTTAATTTATGCTGGATTTGGGCTGGTACAGACTGGTTTTACAGTGAATAACTTTTATAGACTGTGACATCTCAGTCCTAGTATTGCAGTACAACATCCTAACTACTATGCATCACATTAAACACACACATTTACCTCCATTCTTAATAACCACACATGTGACTATCAGCCTTACTGAAAAACCTCTGCACAATTTTTTGACAGGTTGTCTGTTTTCTTTCCTTACTGTGAGAAAAATGATTTGTGGTCAGCTAGTCAAATACCACTTCATTCAACCCAGTGTTAACCAGGAGGTCCCTGAAGTGAGCTGCCCTAAATCAACAAGTCCTTTCCTTTTCCTTTTTTCTTTTTCCTTTTTTTTTTTTTAATAAAACTTTTTTTTTTTTTAATTGCATACCAAAAGTTGTTTTTAAAAGTTCTTAAAGCAAAACATTAGAATAGCTTAAAATGCCACAAAATATTCCTCTCATGCAATAGCCAAATTAGGAGCTTAACTTGAAAAATTTGGACTTAAAATACTTTAAAATACTATTTACTACTTAGCCTCTGCTGTTATATTGCTATTGCAAAATGATATTGCTAAAGTACAGGCATTGATATATTTTTATAAAATACTCTGCTAATACTCAATTATGAGATCTTGTAATATTATGAACCAATATTTTTTCAGATATTAAAAAAAGGGAAGAAATTGTTCTGGCACATACTGTGTTGACAAATATTGCCTTTCTGAAATTGTGATCATAAAATTTCTATTCACTGACATAATTTTATCTGATGTTGAAAACCCCATACTAAAAGCTGGACTTCATCTCTTTTAAAGCTTAAATCCAGGCATAATAAATGTATATTAAATGAAACACATACTAAATAAAAATTATTTAGTTTAAAGGTTAAAAGGATGTATTAAGTCGCTAGGAGTTGAATGAATTTGAATAACTTGGAGGTAATTTATCTTGCGAGTTGCAAGAGGTACTGAGTAATTTGATTTTTGTCTAAATATGTGGGGTATATCTGACTACCTCAGAATAATTGGAAAGTCCCCTACATGATTGTGGATGCTGGTCATTTAGAGAAGACTGCTGTACTTTTGGAGGTCTCATTAAAGGAATTTCACTGCTGCATCCACGTAATGATAAAAACACTTCCTCCTTTCTAGACAGCTAATAAATAAATGTATTTCCTTGTAATATGAAGTTAAATTTAGTGATGAAAATTAAGTTAGAATGAGCATTTGTTTTGCATTATCAACATAGTTTCAAGACTATTGAGAGCATAGGGTGGAGTTATACTGACATGTGACAGATGAGGTGGAAATACAAGTGTGAGAGCCATTGAACACCATGAATTTTTACAATATATCATCATTATGGAAACACCTGTGCTAAAGGACATTGTGCTGATTATACAGAAAATAACTTTTCTGTGGTTGATAAAATTTTAATTTTTCCCTGCAATGTTTAGAAAGGAGAACAATACTCTTTGCTAGATGGAGTACTTGTAGACTACATGAAAAACGTTCTACACTGATAAAACATTGCAGATTTTTCTAGCAGAAATGAGGCTGGACTAAATCTTCCCTGTCTTTCAAGTCATTGAACTGAAAAAGAGCCCCTTCAGCAACTATTTTTGAATGACTCTGCAGTTCTAATATTCTGCCTGTCTAAGAGATGAAAGGACTAAAGGTATCAAAAAAAAATTATTAATGAAGTACACGGGACAAAGTGCATCCCCAGAAATTTTCAGATGATACAAAGCCGCTAAGGTTGATACACCACATGGTTATGCTGTCATTTGAAAAGACCTCAACAGCCTGGAGAGATGGCTACCAGGAACTCCATAAAGGTTAACAAAGAGAAATTTCAAACCTTGCATCAGGATCCATTGTCCTGCCTGGGTTCAATAAAGAATTTTTGTAGACTTATACAAACATGGTATGCAGCTGCACATTTGAAGCCCTGTATGTTGAAAAGAAAACTGTCAAGTTATATACTTTCTCCATAGTACCTTTTACAAAAAGATCACAAACTAAGAAATAGGGAAGAAAAGTAGAGACAGCATTATAAATAAACATTAACATTTTTCAAAGCTTTTTATAGCTGAGTGTTCAAAATTATTCCTTTTTTGGGTACTGCACTGATCAAAAGTGACATAGTTTCTTGGATTTTCAAATACTTGTAGCACAGTATCTGCTGCAAGCAACGTAGTGAAGATCATCTATTGTTCCCACACTGTCATTTCTGGATATGATTATGTGTTAAGCTAAAATATTTTCCTTTGTACTAAAAAAGTTTTACTGTTGCTTCATAGATGGCATTTCCTTTATCAGTCATCAGTAAAAATGACATACGCCTTACTTTGAGCATGTTCATTTTCAAATAATTTCAAAAAAGAATTTCTTTTACGAGGTGTGAACCTGATAGAGAACACCCTTTCTTGGATATCAGAATTTTACAGACCTGGAACAAAGTATTCCAATCTGTAGTACAGAAAGAACAGTGAGTCAATTGCTACTCTATTTTGTATATCTACTGTATTTAAATTGCCTTGGTTTATGCACTGATCAGGAAGTCATCAAAGAGTTACAGCTATAAGGACAACAGAACAAAAACTTGCAAACAATTTTAAATTTCACCAGTGAATTTGCTTAGTCATTAATAATGACTATAAAATAAAACTGAAGAGAATGAAATGGCTGCCTAGCTCAGCCCTACATATCTATGTTGAAAGGAGGGTAATTGCACATGAGCTCATAATATAATGTGTGCTTATCAAAAATATTAAAGAGTTATAAAGCTCTACAGTCTAGAATTCAAATTAAAAATATTAACATGGACACAGATGACTGTAAATATCCACAATAGTCTAGTACTTAATTTGACAGTGAGAGACATTTTGCTGTTGTATGCATTGCATAGAGTGACATTAATTCTGTGAACACGTACGTCACAATTTAGTTTCTTTTTGTCTGAGATATAGCCCTACCATGACAAGTGCTTTAATTTTTTAAATTTTATTTGCTGTGAAGAATTGCTTTTCATGGATTTTTATGATGTTCATTGTCAAAGAATCCAATATTTCTCAAACTTGCCACCAGTTTGTGAGACTGCTATCTAAAATTATCCCACACTCAAATTGGAGCACAGATGTATTGAGGTTGTGTCTCAAATAGAATCATGGTCCTAATGTGAGACACCCAGGATGTAATTTTTAAAATACTTAGTTATTCTTCTGTTCATTGCACAGCTTCCATTTTTGCATCATAGGGAAGGGGAAGGGTATGCTTTGTGAACATTTCAGATGTGCTCAGTGTCACATAAGCACTTTCATCAGAGGCAGAAATGAATTCCAGTTTCCTGCCAGGAATCAGTAGGAAAAGGAGAAGCTGAGCCTTTTCAGCTTTTTAATGGTTTCATAGACCAGAATGCACAACTGCACCTGGCAAGTCAGCGAGGTGTGTTTGACTCCTTTTGAATTGAGCCTAGGAACCAGGTCTTTTCCAGCTTAGTGCTCTAATGACTACACGTTTGACAAAGGCTAGATCCTGGACTGCAGGAGCCTGAATCCTGATTGAACAGAGATGTTACTCTTTGACTCAAAAGTTTGTCCTTCAGTGTGTGGCAGTAGGCTAGATAGCTAGACAGCTGTGGAGTTATCACGAATTTCTGAGTATTCTTCTCATATTTAGAGTTCCATTTATTCATTATAAATTACTATTTGTGTGCACTTTCTTCCCAATTTGACTGTTTAGGAAGCTAGTTCTCTTTCATTCCCTAGCATAAGACATTGTGCCCCATGATTGTAAATGCCAGCAGATTCATTCTGTAATTTTGTGTAAGTTCTGAAATCACCATTCTACTCAATCAGAATCTCTTGCTTTAGACAAACATACAAACAAAAAATCACACTTCTTAAAATTCTCATCATGACTGATTTTATTTTTGAGAAATCAAGAACTGTCAAGCTGTATTTGGTGTAATCTCTTTTGCCCAAAGCATGCTGATTGATAGTTCCCTGATTGTGATTTTTACATTTTAAACACCTCATTCACTCAGAATAGGTTTATAGGCATAAGTTAAATTACATTTTTTCCTGTGGCAGAGATCCAGCATATTTTACAACTGATTCGCAATAAAAGCTCAGAACACTTCTCATCCACATGCCACATTTCACACAGTGTTTACCTCATTAGTGCCAGTGGAAAAAGCCCAAGAGCCGAGGAATTTTCAATATACTATATTTCAATAACTTTACACAAACAGATTTTTGACTAGTATAACATGTAGAATTAATGCATGTTGATAGCCAAAATATATCATTAATGCTTTCCTAAGTGCTTCATCCTTATTATCCTAATGAGCTAGCTTCTAGGTTAGTGAATTTCCTTGCCATCACACAAGCAACTCTGGCATCACAGATTTAAATGACTCTGTAGCATGACAAGCTGATTCTGCTGATAGGAAGGGGGAAGAAAGATTAATCATGTACCAAAATATGTTGACAGAACCATTCCCACATGGTATGAAGGTTATTTGAAAAATAGAACTTGTGTATCTTGGCTGAGTCAACCCTCTTGTTTTCAGTTTGTATTTGTAAAAGTCAAGCCCAGTTCTGCTAAACACATGCTCTGCTTCTACTGACTTCAATGTTTAGCATTTTTTCAGGATTGAAGAACAAGGTAACAGAGTTAAGTATTAAATCCAGCACAAAGTTTCCTGCTTTGATTTTTCTTTCTGTTTTTTTTTTTTTTCTTTATCTTTTTCTAGTTTGGGCTTTTAACAAGGGCTAAAATCTTCTTGAATCTGTATTTCATGTCATGTATGTGCGTGTATATATATTTATATATACAGACTTCCTAAATATGCATAGCCAAGTCCTTGCTAAATAATACACTGAAAATTATCTAGCTGAGGAGACCAAGCAAGAATATAAGTCACTCCTGAAATTATTTAAACAGAGATTAAGGCAAGGAGAAAAATAATTTTTATTGTAAAGGACTGTAATATTTTAAATCATGCCTACTGTGATACTGTCAAATAAATTTGTCTTTGCAGCTCTTTCAAACATTTCAGCTGACTGAAATAAGCATGCATCTCCAGCTAATTGGAAATAATATTGTAGAAACTAGAAAAATTGTTAAGAACACAAAGAAATATGGATTTTTTTTGGGGGGGGAGGTTCTTTTTTATTTTTTTTTCTGACATATTTTATTAGTGTAGATATATCGAAAATGTGCCTTATAGGAATACTTTTAGGGTGTCACCTTTTACAGATGATCAAGTTTCCTTAGGTCTGTAATCTCTTTACTGATGAAGTTAACATAGAAAGATTCACCACATCAATTCAAAAAATATATGGATGTTTTAATGTTTAAATGTTTTTCATTTAAGCTGCAAATTATTTTAATTTTTTTAGATAACTTGCTTATAATCCATGAAGTCAATTCATGGTACACAGCAAAATCTAGTTTGGGTGGCCTCTGGTTTAGCTGTAGGTAAAAAAGGAAGTGGAAAAAAATATCCAGTCCTCTCCAGATCAGTGGATGCCAGCCGTGGATAAATTTAAAAGACTGTAAATTCCTCTGAGAAAAATGAATGAACAGAACAGAGCATTTAGGAATGTTCTATATGAAATCATACTTGAATAATCACATCTAGTCAACAAAACTGGAAACACATCTCAGAGATTTTAAATTCATGTATAAAAAATTATTCTTTAAGCAGTTTTTATGACAGACGTGACTCAGAATTCCTGTGTCTGTTTTAATCCTTTTCACTTCTAATTTTCTAGTTTCAATATTTTCCAAATGCCCTTACTTTCTTCATTCTTCCCATAAGATTTACAAGGAAATTAGAAACAATTGAATATGACTCCAGTTTGTTAAGCAGGCCTTTGAATTTCCTCTTCAAAGAATAAATTTTCAAATAAGGGATGCTGACTACAGAGAATATTTAGTTTCATCAGATCTATGTTTCATATCAAAATCCAATGATGGAGGGCATGGAAAAAAGCTCTCCCAAGAGCAAACACAAGATGTTTTCAGAAAAGTTCATTCTGTCTTCTTTAGAAACTCTTATTGCACCCACCACGAAACTTCACAGGTCACTGGGTTGAGTCAAGATATAAAGTCCTGAATTATGTTCATATAAAGCATTGTGCAAAATTAATGCAGAAAGACTTTTGCTCAATACCTGTCTCACTTCAATATAAAACAGGCATCTAATTTGTAGCTCCTGTACTGAGCTTCTATTAACACTAATTCAGGGCTAAATTAATTTAAATAACTCTTTGTGGTTTTCTCAGAAATATTCAAAGTCACTATTTGGGTACAGAATGGCATGGTTATTTAAGTAGTATTGAAATAATGAAATTAGTATCAGCTTATTACATTAGGACCAATTTAAGAACTTAAATAAGATATCTTCTCTTATAGACTTTTGAAAGGATTTTTTTCAAAGCAGTAATTTACATAATAATGTACAAAATATTGAAATAACTATGACTCCTTAGAGAAGTCAGACATTCCTTTTATTCCAAATTTTATTGAAATTTATAGAATTAATTTCTAGCGTCACTTAAATATAAATTACTTTTAAGGACATATAAAGTGTTATCATCTTTTTTCAGTGTTTCTCATAAGAACAGCAGCCAAAGAACAGTCCTTCCGAGAATTATAAAAAGAAAACAGTTTTGATTAAAAAAAAAAAATCATTTAAATGAAACAGATTGTTTGTGTGTGGTGTTCAGGGAAGTGCTAAACTGTATTTTCAAAATACATCCTCTCTGCAAAGCTCTAAAGCTAGTGTGTCATGCGGATCTGAGGACTTCACACAATCAATTGCGCAAAACTGAGGAACCTTAAGGGGAGAGTTAAAAATGTCATCTAGGCTGGTGTGAAGCGGTCTTTGCTGTATTAACTGTAGCATTTAATTAAATACAATTGCTGCTAAAAATCTGACTATATGTTTTCTAACAAAGGTTTCAACTTTTTAGAATAAATCAACCCTGAGAAGCTTTCTTCTTTTCTCTTTTTGTTCATATCTTTCTCTCCCTCTAGCTTATGTTGCTAATATATTATACTCTTTTGCTGGAAATGTAGGCTACTTCAGCAGTCCTTAAAAATGCCATGTGATAAAATAATGCTTAGAATTTTTCCAATATTCTATCCCAAACAGTATAGATAGATAGATAGATAGATAGATAGATAGATAGATAGATAGATAGATAGATAGCGGAAAAAATCCCAAAAAACTTGATAAAAATTTTTCAATTATTTTGTCCTCCACCTTATGAAATCTTTTGTCTTTCTAGAAGTAAAAATTATGCCAGTGTTTTTCTTTTGCAAAATCCATTTTAAGTCCATAAATTTAACTTACTGACTTCCTTCTTCCTGATACATTTCTCTATATACTGCATCTAATTCAATAATAAATTATCCTTGTTTCAGAATCTTCACTGTTACTCACACAGATGCTATAAAGACAAAACGATGTTAAAAATTAAGAAAATATTTACCATGTCTGTTGCATCTCTAGCAACTTTTTCTTTTTGACATATGGGAGGGGACCTCTGTGGAGACATTATATTCCAGTTTCCTAAAAGTCACACCTAAATGCAGTCACAGAAGTAGCTCCTATTAATGTTGTTCTGTTGCAGATCTGATATTTGGAGTTTTTTTAAACTACCCATCTCTTTAGCATTCCTTGTAAAAACTAGTTATGAGTCATGAGAAAAGCTGTTGCAAAAATTTTCTCTACTTGGACTGAAATGTTAGCATGATGCTACCCTATATTACATTCTATTTTACATCTCTCAGGTCTTTGAGTATCCACTTTTGGTCCTGGAGGAAAAGCTTATCTGGACTGTGAAATTATTACAGTTTTCTAGGAGAAGTGCAGCCCGCACATGATGAAATGTTCTGATCTCTGTGACTATTCCCACTGCAGGAACACTTATGGATATAGATGAAATGGGAGACAGCACAACTCAGAGAAGGCTAATAAAGAAAGGTAATGGTGAAATCAACGTAAAATTATATTTCAAAATAGTGTTTCTAACCTTTCAATATCTGAAAATTTTAGGCACATAAGAAGCTGACACCAATTGACGCCTTAATAAATAAAATGCTGCTAGTTCCAATGATAGAAGAAAACGGCATTTCTATAACCACACAAGGCTTTAAACAATGTCTAGGTTCCCACCAGTTCCAGTAATTTTCTTTCAAAAATGTCATAACATGCCTATTAAACATGGGAATTTTTTTTTAATACTCCAGAAAACAGCCATTTAAAAACTCAGTGTTAATGGCCACACAAGTAGGCTGTGCATATTAGAAGACATGGAAGCATTTGAAGGAAAAGCAGGGTGAAACAAAGCAAAGAAATGTGGATGTAAATGAGGAAATTTTATCTATAACTTTATGAGAAAATTTGATTCTTATGTGATTGGGGTTTTACAGAACTAGGAATTAGAGAAGGATTTTTTTATAATCAACAAAACTTTAGAAGGCTTTGTATATCAACAGCTTATTAAAGTCAATGATCCTCATGTGGGTTTTGTTGATATCATTATTCTTTCGAGAGTTATGAGTTAGGGGACAATGCAATCTCCCTCTACCAAAGCTTTGCTGCCTTTTCAGTGGGACAGATGAATGAAATATTCATATGCTATAATTGTCTTCTCAGATAAAGTCCAAGAGCATTTCAATAAATCACACAATAAACAAATTATTATGGAATATTTCTGAGACTTCCATACAATAGATGTTTGTACAAGAAGCAGAATAGCAGTAAGTTTCTAGTCTGCCAATTGATCCACAGTATTTTTGCTATCTTAATGGTGCAGGTTATAGACGAAACTTAATTCTATGTGAGCATTGTTTTAGCATGCTATATATTATAACTAAAATAAATCAAGAGTTAAAAAAAATAAAGAAATATGTAGCTATTAAATAATGAGTTTATAACTGTGTATTAAGCTATATATTAAAACTGGAGTGCATTACTACTGAAAACTACTAAGTTTTAATATATAGCTTAAAAGTTTTCCTTCACTTTTTATATTGAACGAAAGAAAAAAAGCCAACAAACATATGAATTATAGAAAGAGCTCAATCATAATTGGCCTGCTCATTTTTTGAAAGCTGTACAGGCTTGACAGATTTGTTCTCCAGTCCCAACTGCCAACTGTATGGAAAAGTTTTAGCTGTTGGCTTTGCCTCAGGACAAATAATTTAACTGATAAGTCTGTCTGAAAATTCATACTTTTCAGTTTACCATGGACTATATATTTTCATGGTCATATAGACAAGATCAAAACAAGACTCAGACATTTAGAAGTTAATTTTTAGGGGTTTTTTTTGTTTTTTCAAGCAGTAAATGTGCAGGAAATTCTTAAAGTCTTTGTTAGATCTCCTGGAATGATTGCAGTATGATTCTTGTTGCAGAGATGTAAACACTGGCATCTAGCTACATTAACTTAGTATGTACAAAACTCTACAGTGAATTTAGAGTTCTAATTAATTGTCATGAAACGATCATCTCTGTAAATTCCTTACATTTTGCATCTATTTTTAAAATTGGAAATGAGGAATACCTTTTCGCTGAGGACTACTTGAAATAATGTGACTTCACTGGTGTTTGCCTAAATGACTTTTTCATATAAGGAAATTATAAATTGATGCAACCACATGGAAAGATGTACTCAATAATTTCTTTAAAAGATGTAAACCTTTTAAATTTTGTTGCATTTTCCTGAAATATCTGCATCTCTTATTGCCCTGTACTTGACTCTAAGTCATATGAGTACGCCTACTAACTTGTATAAATTTTTGCAGAAAAAGCAATTTTAGATTACAAAATCATTCAAGATTATTCTTCCCAAAAATAGGTAAAAAAGGAAAAATCAAAATTAAAAGCCAAGTTTTGTATTTGTGTTTTCATTGTCCATTATTGCAGCAGACTTTGTACAAGGCCAGTTTCCTTTGTTAAAAGCCTCAAGGCCCGCATAATGTGCAACTTGAAAATTTTTTCCATGATGTCTATCAAGCATTCAGGCTCAGGATGTCTTGTCCCCCTGTGTTGTCTCTTGTGGAAACAAATCATCTATTGCCTGCTGCATCAATGGCAAAGTAATAACAGAGGCTGAGAAAGATGGTGGCCACGTTACCAACACAGCAAACTGTTTTGAAATAAATCTCACATGACTCGCACTCAGAGATCTCTTCTATGCCTTCCAATGAGCTTACAGCTTAAATTAGGAAACTCACTTGATCAAAACTGGTCATGAACAGTACCAGTGCTGGTCCTGTGAGCAGAAGTGCTCAGGCAGCAGAAAAGTTATTATAAACATGTGCCATGGCAATGTACCCGAGTATATGTACTGCAGAGGGATCCTGTGTCCATTTAAAATGTTTTTAAGTCTTACTGCAGCTAGAGAGCACATTGAATTGTATTCACAAAAATCAGTAATACAAGCTTTTCTTTCTCCCCATTCTTGAAAGGAACGTGGAGGATTTGTCCTCCACCTCCTTCATATTCTTCCTGTTCAGCTCTTCAAATAGTTCTTACAATAATATTTATTCTTTTATTCTGAGTCACGGCTAGTTTCTTCATTTTGCTGTTCCATAGAATATATAGAGAGATGGGATTAGCTATTGACAGGTGCTGTTAGACTCCCCTGTATAGGTGACATTTACCTTTTCTTCAGAATATGATTAGGGAACTTGAGTTCAGAAGGATGTGGACATCCTCGCAGAGCTGCACTTTTTCTGCAAACAGAATCCACAGTAGCAGTTTTGGTCAGGTCTCATTTGAAATTGTGCCCTTTTTTTCCTTTTTTTTTTCCCTTTCATATCTTTTTACAAACCAATAACCTCTTGAAGAAAATACAAAACCAAATGCCTATTCAGCTATGGCAGTCATGTAAATAAACCAGTAGTAAATCTTCAATAAATGTACATTGACCTGTATTTTGTCACAATATGAAACAATACAGAAAGGAAAAGAACCTATAAATAATTTTTAAATAATAAAGTTAAACTAAATCTTAAAGTTAGAAATACCATAATATTTAAATATTAAAAGTAAGAAGATTGTACCAGATCATCATGAGCTTTAATCCAGTGTAATTTCAATACATTTGAAGAGGACTAGACTTCCATACATTAAAAAAAATATTTCTTTAGTTATAGAAGTAACTTTGCATAATAAAATGTAGTAATTTTCTTGGTACATACTCACCTAAGATGCAAGGATTTGCAATTAAGACCCTATATAATATGAAGAGATTCTTCTTCCTCTGTGCTCCTTAAAAGTAAGCACAAATTTTGGATGTCCTATCTATTTCATAACAATATGAGGTTCCAGGTGCCCAAGTCATGAAGGCATTCTGTAAGTAGCAACACACTTTCATTATTCAGAAGTTGTATAAAAGACTCACTTTTCCGTGGCTGTGTGTGCTCTAGACTAATAGAGGTTACATGGTTTGAATTTTACTCTGCTAAATGTATTTTCTTTAGAGAGAGCATAACTTTGGTTCCAAGCAAATCCTCTACTTTTAACTGACCAAGAATCAAAGATGCAGGCAAAATTTTCTCTTCTTAACTTAATCTATGGCCAGAGGGTGCAGCTGGCAGTTGCACAATAGGGTAAAGAGCAATAATAGTTTATTTAGCTTTCTGATATTTAGCTTTCTGAATAAACTTCTAAATGTGCGCTGATAAAAATTATCATATAACCATGGGAGTCTTTGATTTGAAAAGGACCTTTAAAGATCATATAGTCCATATCAATTTACTAGTTTTATCTTTGTCAACAAGAGTAACATCTTGATTCATGTTACAGTAGCACATACTAAAACCAGGGTTACATTCTTGCAAGTTCACCTAAATAAAATATAGAGATTCCTTTAGTGCATTTCTAGATGAAGACATTTCAGTACAGCATTTGAAAAATCTGAATAGGAAAGTTATTTAGGATTATGGTTTATTTTAAACTTCATGGAATAGTCCTTGACAGCAACAAAATTCTGTTTCTATCTCTATGGGCCAACACTTACTGTTTGCAACACACTGACCAGGAAATAGATGCTTTCTATTTATTTAAACCTTTAGTTAATTATGCTTTTTTTGTTTTTTCTTTTTTTCTTTTTTTGCATCATTCATTATTCTTCTAAGGGGATTAAGAACTGCAATAAGATGCAAACCCTACCTTACTTCATTGCATATTGCTGCTAGGACATCACAATAACATAAAAAAATTAACTATTATATATTTATTTGGTATGTTTTCTTCAGAACATCTATTGAATGCTATGGTATAGTGCAGAAATTAAATTTTTAGAAACAAAATGAAAAGCAGCAACAATAAAAGAGAAGTCTTCATATATAAACATCTACTTTCCAAAGGTTGATAATACAGCAACACAAGCAACACACAATTCTACCTCAACAGAAAAGCTCCTCCCTAGCAGCCCAAGGAATGAACTTTGAAGTACTAATAAGCTTTGTGAAGTTAAGAAGTCTGAGGGGTGGCAGACCAAAAGGGATCACAATGGAGACCCCTCCTGAGAACACATTGCTAGCATTCATTTCTCATTTAGGACAAAGTAAATGGTTTGAAGTCACTTCATGAAATTCAGAAAAATCTGTCTTTGTCATACTTACTTTAAATAAAAATATTATTAAAAAAAAAAAAAACCAAAACAAAACAAAACAAAAAACCCCCACAATCCAGTCTCTCTTTCAATTGAAATCTCCAGTATGGAGAAAAAAAAGAGAAAACAATCTATGCTTCCTGAATACTCACCACTCATTTGGCATGGTGAGGAGCGGGAGGAAGCAACAAACAAGACATAAAATTGAATCTTTCTAGAACACATTGTAATAGTAATTTCTGACTCCCTCTTCTGTCTCTGTTATAGAGCCCCACCTGTCACAGACCATCATGGAGCTCCCAAAGATTATGGTGAAGGCAGGGATCTCAGGGCATCTATACAGTTTCCTTTCCTAGGCTAAGTCATACTCACAGGCTGCCAGGGTTGCAAGAATTTTGAAAGTTACTTGTATTGCTCCATTCTGCTAAATCTCACCTAAAAATCGTTGCAATCTCCTAAAAACCTTTGAATGTCTACTTGGGATCTTTTTAATGTGTTTGACATGGAAATGAAAACAATTAACTTTTCAGTTTTGAAGATAGCAATGGGCTTGAGCTTGCTTCAAACCAGACATTCCTTCCTGTCTATTGGGGATCCTGGCATTGTGGCACTGAGCATGTTAGAGAGACCTATATTGGGAATCATATTGCTCTTAACAGTGAATCATGTCCTGCAATTGCTATATTTTTTGAAGTGTAACTAATACATATGTTAGCATTGTATTTTGTTTCCACTGTATTTTGCTAAATTAGAAATCTCTTGTAAAATCATCTGTCTTCAGATAAGTAAATATTGCAACTTCCACACAACAAATATCTAAAATAAGGTGGCCTTATCTAAAATAAAAGTACTGGACTCTGATAGTGGCATATATCTACAGGCTTCTTTTAGGAGAAAATGCACCCACTGGTACATCCAGCCATTTGAAAACTGTACAGGGATATTCCAATATGGATATGTCATTCCTTGAGCTGTCAATTAATCAGATGCCTACAGTTTATCACACTGTACTATGATCATGTTACAATTAACACCACTGGATTTTCCTTCCAAAAGAAGTGGTTAGACTAGCACATGTGTTTGGTGCCTTTACATGGTTTGTTCCCATTAAAGATTTTTACTTCTAAGAGTATATTAGGAAGGTATAGCACATGGTCTTATTTTTGTAGTTTGAAACTAGGGGAGAAAATTGAGAGCTACACCATAGAGGTACAAGTAGAACATCTGAATGATAATTCTTTCAAATTGGGTAGTTCCAAATTTTCTTTATTGGAAAGGAATATAAAAAATTACCCTAGGTGAAAGAGGGCACTGATATTAAGGAGTAGTTACCAGACACGCATGCTCAACACATGTCAAAGAAAGATCACCCTATTAATTTACCTAGTGATATAGTATTTTAATTTCATATTTTTCCCTCTTTGTACTTTAATTATAGCAGAGCATCAGCAATAATATAATATCTATGCTTGGAATATTTATGTACAGCAGAGGGTGCCAGACAGAATGAAACAACATTTCCTCTGCTAATAATTTCTGCAAGTAATGATTTAAAGTGATGGAGAATGGAGGTTAATGTAAAAATATTTTTAGGTTGTATCTGTGTCTCCTAGGGAAAACATAAGATCAAGTCCTCTTTTATATGTTTTAAATTGCTACATTCCACATCAGAGCACCATGTTAATAATACCAAGGTTGTGGGTTTGAATCCCTTAATGATTCTTGTTGGTCTCTTCCAACTCAGAATAACCTGTGATTTGTTTTTCCAGGTGTGTTAAATAATGCTTTACTTCTTTCTCCATTCTTTCCTGTACACAAAGTATGGCCATTAGGAGTAACACTTAATAATCTTACGACAATATTATTTTCTGTGGAGAAAATACTGGATTCAAGGAGATTTGTGCTGTAGACCCAACTGAGACTCTCATTATCTTGTCATTCTTCCTGAGGATTTTAACTCACTCTGAGGTCACCAGACTTTTTCAAGTCATTTTCTTGCAGCTAATGGTGTATTGAATGCTTGGAAATATCGATGAGACATGCTATATGCAAGTTAAATATTATTACCGCCTCTGTATCTTTACTGTTGGTATTATACCTACATGACTGTGAATTTCTTCATTAAAAGCAGGACTAATATACTAAAAGAAGACAGCTTTAATACAGAGTTCAAATTGTGCATGCTGAAAAAACATTATTAGTTAATATGTCCCAAACTGGATTGATAAATCAGCTGGACTTTCACAAATTTTAGCCTTGTTTTTGTAGTATTAAATGTGTATTTAATACACTGGATAACAGCAAAGTTAAGGTCTGCACTTAATTCACATTTGATGCTAAGCAGATTGGAGAGCAATGTTCCATTCAAATGTTTCTTAATAAGTTTATGAAATTGCCATCAAGAAGAAAATTATATTCAACAAAAATGCATCCTAATTGCATCCTCCAATCAAAGGAAAAAGAAGAAAGGTCACAGATTCTAAATCTTTTTATGCATGAAGATTAATATATGAGTTTACTTTCCGCATGAGGTTTGGTAAAAGTGCAGTAGAAACTTTCAGCCATAACAAACAAGTGATGTAAGGAAAATCCATATGAGAAAAAGAAAAAAAAGCCAACAAACGAGTACATCTGATCTCAAAGTGGTGCATCACAAAATAAACTCTTAAAAAGCAATTACTCTCTTTGAAGCATTAAACAAATATTGAACTATAAAACTGCATCTGTAATTTAACATATCTTCATTCAGAATTATCCACAAGAAAATGTTTACATTTCGCTTAAAAAAAATTAGTTTCTAAACCCCAAAGAATTTTCATAAATGGGTAAAAGAAATTATTTCCTTGTTCCAATATCCATTCCTTGTCAATCATGGAGCTGATGAAATGTTTGAAATGCAAATCAAGCTTTCTGTTTCCATACATTTAAAAAAAATTAATACAATTCTGGACTTATTTTACTCTGTTCAATATTTACCATTATTGACTAATATTTTATTGAGACAAATGTCAGTACAAAACTGACACGGCTCTGGAGCCATCTGAGGAACTAATTAATGTAAAGTTTAATTGAGCATTATTTTTTCCATCTCCCAGAGTCACAGGTTCAAAAAGTTTATTTTTCTGATGGCTAGTTTTGTTTTTAACTCAAACAACACTCTTTTCATTGCGTATTTGTTCATTGTGTATACTTGAGCATAACTGAATATATTCCTTCTTGTGTGAGTGATCTCCAAATATTACATGAATTAAGCCAAACATAATTCCAATATTTGTAATTTGAATTTATTTTGGACTGGTATTTTTTTTTCTTTTTGACTCAAAATTTATAGCTATGTATTACTCATATGTCTAATGCAAATTAATAAGAGCTTCCTGCTACTCCACAAAATGCCATAAGTAAGTGTCTGTGCACATGAATGCATATTAAATCCAATATTTGTAATTTGAATTTATTTTGGACTGGTATTTTTTTTTCTTTTTGACTCAAAATTTATAGCTATGTATTACTCATATGTCTAATGCAAATTAATAAGAGCTTCCTGCTATTCCACAAAATGCCATAAGTAAGTGTCTGTGCACATGAATGCATATTAAATGGTTAACATAATCATAAATAGGGCCAGTTCTGTGTTATTTATGTTATATGAAATATATTCACAATAGTGAATTGGAAATTGGTGAAAATTAACACTTTTACTTTTTGAATTTACGTGTGTCTGCTACAATGGAAAAAGTACTTTAAAAAACCTGGAGGCAAACTGAAAGTGTGCACATTTTGCTGCACAATTGGCAGGCACAATATCACGTTAACTTGTACCACATGAATTTTACACTAGTGAATTAGCTAGAAGCTATTCCAGGTAGTCAGTACGGGTACTGCTGTGCTTTGAGTTACCCAAAGATCAGAGCAAAAAGCAGGGCAAAACCACACTGCTTCTAACATGTTATTTTGATTGCCGTGCAGTCAGGCAGTCATTACTTGTCTGAAACCCGTTATCCAAAGTTCATTCACACACACACTGCCATTCTCCCAAATGTTTGGAAAATGTGCTGTCACAGCCAGCTCTAGCTCTTCTATTGATCCACATTCTTTCTCTAAGCATTCACCTTTGTGATAATTTTTTTTCTTTTTTTCCCAATATTTAAGACAAGTAACAGGCTTAAAGTTAGAGAGGTAGTTTTTACAGCACATACTGAAGCCTGTACATGCTTGTAGCAAAGTGTAAAACAAAAGGATTTTCAAGCCAGAGAGTTCTGCACAAAGCTATGTCTTCTTTAGGACATGAATACTCCTGGCCACAACTGTAATACTAACAGGAGCTGCATATATCCACCAATGAGTCTTAAACAAAATGCACAAGGCAAGGAAGTAAAACTCAAAAAATCTATACTACTTTTTGGTTTTTTATTTAAAAATAATTGGTAGGCACTACAGTAAGAATTCTAGACTTTGCTAGAGATATCCGAGATGTTAAACAGAGCTTTATGAACAGGTCTGCTCCTTCAGTGAAAACTTCAAGAAAAGAACATGACAAGAAACTCAAAGTTTATCCAAAAAAACCAGGGGATTTAAGTTTCAAAATGTTAGCCTGTTGACTATGGCAGCTGCATACCAGTGCAAGAGGAGCTTGGAAACAGAAGTAAGCGTCCAAGGCGAGAAGCACAGCGTCCTGGCTCCCCGGAAAGTGCACCAAGAGCGCACCGACGTATGAGAGCAGTATCTTAACACTTAAGTGCAATTCCTTTCTGACATGAAAGGGTACACAAAAACTCTTGGTAAATCCCTTTGGACAGGATTTAAGGAAGGCTTTCTTCTTTGAATGGAGAGAAAGACATTAAATTATACAAATGTATTAGAAATTTTTGTCATGAAATCGTGCAAAAAAACCCCAGGGTGTGAGGTTACATAGTCTGTTCTTACTTATCAGACTGAAGCTAACACAGGTTTTTGCAATACTTTTGATGAAAACACAGTCTTCATTCTTTGCTAAGTTCTACAAATAGAAAGACCTGAAAAATTATTAAGACTTTTATTGAAATGATGAGAGCTGCAGTGTGAAAATAATTTCCTACAGTGCAAGAACTAGTACCAACTAAATTCATAATTACCCTTCACACAACAGTGTGAATTGAATATTGTGTTCTGGCAGTAATGATAGATTTATTGCTACTTTAGTGAGCATTTTGTCTGAGAGAATTTTTCTTCCAAAGTCACCAAGTAGACGTGTTGCTCAGCCTTTCAGTTCCTTGGAGACTGATATTATTTAGCAAATAATTGGACTCACATACATGTCCAAGCATAATGACTAAAGTAATTTTTAAAGTAATTTTGAAAATCAAGCTGAAGAGAGGAAAATTTAATTTAAAAAAAATTACTTGTTATCATTCTTATGTAGGTAGGCACTGCAGGAGAGGTGAGTTCAAACTAAAACTTCAGACACGATATCAGGTGTGTACCAGAATTTCTCCCAGTTACCATAAAAGCTGAGGGAAAGGGTTTTGGGGTTTGAACCATCTCTATATAAAGAAAAAAATAAATAGTAATCTTTGGACTTGAATGCTTTATTGGCAAATTTTGTTCCTTCATCTTGTACAGCCCCCTTACATCTGTGAGGTGTGAGCGAGCTGGTTGAAAGGAACAGAAAAACTTGTATGCTCAGGCACTGGGCTGAGAACAGCAGGTTCTGTTGAAGGGATATTTGGCAGTTATGGCAGTTTAGGCTTTGAAAGGTCCTGTTTAAAAGTAATGTCTGTAGACTTGAGCATTTCCCATCAAAAAAGGCACATTTAAAACTAATTCTCCTGTCATTAGAAAAAGCTTATCAAGAAATTCTATTAAAAAGCTTTTCAGTGCATTATCAGAAATCTAAAATCCCATATATAGATTAGGGAGAAAAACCACTCCTTCTCTACAAAGTTTTTACAGCTTCAAGATTTAAACTGGACATTCCCAATATCTTTTCTGTCATTTGCTGAAACTATGAAAGAGGTAAAGCTAATTATTTAGAATATAAGTTAACATTACTCCTAAGATTTTGTAAGGATTTCTTAGGTTTTGAATTAGATAAAAACTGCCTCCCTCCACTGAACTACTTATTTGAGAGGCAGAAATAATAATTACTTTCTCTGGAAAAGATCTCTGAAAATTCATTTTCTAAAATTTGATTTCATTTTATTGCAGCACATTGTGATTTCTGGGCTCTGATCAACATGGGATGTTCCAATTCAAATAACAGAAAAAAGGAAGTGTTGATGGCTCTTGTTTTAAACCTAGTGACGCGCTGTATGGTAGTAGGTTTGGTATGTGCCACTGTGACAAATCAGTCCAGAAAACTTAATTAGCATGACAGCTGAAGAAAGCTACTTAACTAATTCTAAATCTGTAGTTAAAATATGAACAATTTGAGGCAGTCAGTTACAACTTGCATTGAAGAATTTTGGCCAGGCAGAATAATAACCAGTATTTCTAAACTCAGGTATGCCTGCAAGATTTTCTTATTTTTGAGATATAAAGATATGTTTAACTGTATTTGTGAGCATCTAAAAAGTTTTTGTGATAAAATAGTAACCATAGTAGACAACAGTAAATGACACGAGCACTTGTTTTTTTCAAAGTTTCCTTCTACAGCAGCAAAAAGTCAAATCAATTCAATGATTATGCTAGTAATTAATTATTTAGAAGTGTCTGAAAAAAACCAAAAATCTTTTGCTTTTGAGAGTCAAATCTTTGAACACACATTGGAATGTGGCACAGAAATACTCTGATCTCTTGTGGAGTCAAAAGTGAAGGTATCTTCAACAACAAGAGTCACAAGCAGAGACATTGTGCAATAAATATCATCATAAATTTAGAGGAAAGATTTTTGCAAAAGCAATTTTTTTTTCTGACTAATTTATGAAATTTATATTGTTTCCCATTTTAAATAACATTGAATGATATATTTCCTACCTACAGCATAAATATCACTTGTTCTTCATAAAGCAGAAGTAATAGTGTGTGAATGAAAAAAATATTAGTGTTGTTTTATTCCTCAGTCAATAACAAGATATCAACTAATGTGTCCTCAATAGATTTAGAACTTCTAAACAGTGCTGGAAATTAAATTAGTTATCACTGACTGCACACAACACAGTGGTTTTCTCCAGTTTTAATGAATGATTAAGATATTTAGTGCAATCACATGGCTCATTTAAATTATGCAGCTATATATATTCTAGAAAGTAGCTGGAAAATGTTTCTTCAGATTAAAGAGTCACATTAGATAAATACATATATCAGATACAGTAATAAGCCTCCAAAATACAAGTGCTTAAGTGTTGAGCAGTAATATACTAATCTTTGTTGCGAGATCTGAATGTAGAGTCTCCAGACAATGATAGAAAATCTATTGAACTGCAATGATAGTCAAGAAACTCACATTGTTCAAACTCTGAGAAAAATGAAACTAAAAAACCTGAAATTTAAGAATTTTTTCTTTTTATAATATTAGATAATGTTTACAATTAGGAAGAAAATTTTGCTGATGTTTTTCTTTTAAGAGTGAACAGTTGTCAAATTCTCAGTATCCCTTACAATGAGACACTTGTGAGCAGCAAAAATCCAGCTGACTTACACTAAACTATTCTGTATTCTGTGTTAACAAATACTGAAATTGTATTGCATCTCCTGGGTGGAAGATCATTACATTTCAGTGTTATCTTCCATTTTTAAATCTCCTTTACTCAGGAATATGTAATGAATCAACTATTCAGACTTAGGCTCTGTTATTCAAGTACAAAGCATAACCAGATGTGATGACCCTGACGTGTTTGCCATTTGTTCATTCATATTTGTTGCTTAAGCCAGTGGCAGACCTGTTTTCCATTTGGGTCTGTTTTTACGCAATTGCTTTTATCAGTTTCACAGCTGGTCTGGCTGGGGAACCAGGAGGTCGAACACGTCAAAGCTTGCATCGTCTATGGCTCAGTTAGGATTACAATTTTCACTGGGTCACTGGTTCCTCTGTGTTCCGCACTAAATGTTAGATACTGGGCACACTGATATTTTGAGATCCCTGAATATACTTATGGATTGGAACAGGAGAGTTTGGTACTAATTACTTTGCTACTATTTTACATTGCATTACTTTGTGTATTGTCTAACTCCATTTCTACTGAGCTGTAATTTGTGTGTATATTTTGTTTACATAATGTAGTCACATTAGAATCGAATGTAGGCTCATTAAAAATGTGGATCTAAATACAGAGACTGTATAAGTCATCTCCATTCATCATTTTTATGATTTGAGATTTGAAAGGGTAAAAATTGGATATTTACATAAGAATAAATGTCTCCCTACTTATCCCAGGAACAGTAATATCCTTACTGATGTTCAGATATCTCTGTCCTTAATTTCTGATGCTTCAATAAATTCCTTTTTCTATAGGAATACAAAAGGCAAAAACAAAGGCAGTTAGCAACTTAAACCTCAAAATAGTCTAAGCAGTTGTCCTTGACTTTTTGTTTTTACATTAGTTTATCTTTTTGTGATAATTTTCTGAAAGCATTCAGTTGTCCAGAGTTCACTGAGCATACATTTGGCTTGATTGCTTGAGTATTTGAGAAAAGCAAATTTTAAACTGAACATCTGATTATCAAATTTTTGGTTTGCCTTCATGCTGGGATGGTTAGATACCATGAATCATATTATATCTGGATTTTGATTGCCTGGCATACATTGCTAACACCTATTATAATCAAACACAGTTGGAAATTCAAAGTGAAATGCTTAAGTTAGTCAAATACATGTGCTACTGCACCAAAGTAAGACCACAAACTGATTGTAATATTCATAATTCACAATTAAAATGACTCACTAAGAATTATTTGCTAAAGGAATTACTGAATCACTCTGAATAATGAATAAATTTGAGAAATGAATCACTCTCAAAGAGAGAAATGCAAAATTCATCAAATTATTTCTTCTGAATTACTTTTGATTTTCAATGTTAAAACATTGTGATAATGATATAGTTAAATCAAATAAAAGGTAAAACTTGGCTATATACTATGAAGATAATATTCACAATACTCTAAAGGACAAGAGCAGAAGGCGGAGACTGAGAGCAGAACTACAGAAAATCATAAATATTTCTTTCTCTGAGCTACAATTCAGAAGTTTTAGTAATTATCCCCTGTACTTACCTTTTAGTGGGTGGTGGATGACATTTTCTCATCTTGTATAGACTTCCTAAAACTTTTTATCTGATATGTAATTGATTAGAAATACATGCATATGCATTTTTATTAGAGACCCTATAATGAGCATGAAAAGATTCCTTTTCCAGAATTGTCTCTCATAGAGTACAGACTAAAATAATATAATAATAATTGTAATACTGTTATTAACTACTGTTACACTGTTATTAACTACTTGTTATCCCTTGTAATAGACTAGGTAGCAACCCTCCAGTACCTAAAGAGAGACTGCAAGAG
This sequence comes from Zonotrichia leucophrys gambelii, assembly GCF_028769735.1. Classification (NCBI taxonomy): domain Eukaryota; kingdom Metazoa; phylum Chordata; class Aves; order Passeriformes; family Passerellidae; genus Zonotrichia; species Zonotrichia leucophrys. The sequence continues at coordinate 15,694,971 of NC_088173.1, read as the reverse complement.
AGCTGGACAGGGATTGCTTACAAGGACACATCACCACAGGACAAGGGGGAGAGGCTTTAAACTGAAGGAGAGTAGATTTGGATTAGATTTAGATTAGATACTAAGAAGAAATTATTTACTGTGAGTGCAATGGAACAGGTTGTCCAGAGAAGCTGTGGATTCTCCATCCTCTAAAGTGTTGATGACCAGGTTGGTTGGAGCTTCAAGAAATTTGGACTAGGGGAAAGTATCTTTGTCCCTGGCAGGGAGGCTGTAACTTGATGATTCTCACTGTCCTTTACAACCCAAACCATTCAAGTATGTTTGGAGGATACCTGGTGTGAGAGAAGAGATCAGTTATGCATTATGTCATCCTCAATAAACTTTACTCTCTAACAGGCCCTAAATTAGACTCATTCACTCCACTGCCTTATACTTGTCCACAGATCACTACTGAACTAAGGACTGCAACTTTGCCCTTGCTGTCTTCAGCAGAAGTAGCTAAACTTTTATGATGGAACATCTGAACAACTGGCAAATTGGCCAGAATCCATAGAGACCTGTGGCTCTGTCAAGTTTATGGATAGAGCCAGAAGGAGGAAAAAAATCTGTACATGAATCAACTAATTTTTGCTGACAATGGGATGGTTGAAAAAAACCACAATGTTTTAAAGAAATCCATGACTATTCAACTGAGGCTACACAAATGATAACTTCATCATCAATAAAAATTTTGTTCATCATCCTGTAGAGTTATTCAGTCAACAATTTTAGGAGGTTGTCTTTGTTATAGAGTATGAAAGATATGGGAATCCTTTCCTAGGATATTAGGTTTTATGGAGCAGCACCAGCACATTTGCAAATATTTGGTATGAAAATAGCATTCCTTCAAACACATTAGGGAGCACATTCAGCACAACACACTGATATTTAGCTGTCTGATTCTCATTAATGTTAATAGGAGTTGTGTGGCTGCATCCCAGCAGACTTAGTTAAATTTTTGCCACTTCCAGTTCACTTTCACATACCACATGCCTGTGCAGTGCATTCTGATTACTGGACTAGTTTTTCACAGATGATACAGTATCAGATGATTGCACAGCACTAAATGTCTGAATTGTGGTAGAGATCTCATGGAATTAAACTTTTAAAGAGTAATTAAGAAAGAGAAGCCAAGAATACTGCAATGGAAGAGAGTAATCCCCAATAAATGAAGTGTTGTACTTTCAAGAAAAGTCATTATTTGAGGCAGTGATTACAAATGGTGGCTTGGTCACTGTCTAGAGAAGTACGCTTGGGCTAGGATGATCTGCCCTAATTCTGTGCCAGTTTGGATAAATAATTTCATTTTCTCTGTTTTGGTTTCAATAGTAGCAAAACAGAAATAGTTGAACTCATCTCTTCTTCATATTGCCAGTCAGAAGACAATATAAAATAAGTATTATTTATCCCTAGCTCAACTGAATAGCCTAAGATCAAAAAATCACCTATATTTAATGTCAAATATATAGAATAATTGCTTAGCTCTATTCGGAAGTCAAACTTCTCTCAAATCAAATTCATATATAGTGAACACAGAGTTAGCTTTTAAAAGATAGTCAAAATAAACAGTATGTATGAGCCAGATATAATTCTGATTAGTGAAGTGAACAGAACCTTGCCCAGGAGGTTTTATGTAATGACCAATCAGCTTTCCTTAATCCTCCTTTGTTAAACTACTTCAAATTCTAATCTAATTTGCATAAATTTTAAAACGCTTCTGAAACTGTATGGATAGTCGCAGCCGTTGTTTACATAGAAAATTTACAATGATGAGGCAACCATACCCAAATTATTCCTAGCAAGTCATATGATTGCCAAATGCTTTCTTTTCTTTTTTTCCCCCCAAAAAACTGGATAGATTCAGATATCTAGTATTGTATCTGGTGTGGTGTTATTGATTCTTAGACAGGCAGAACAGGGCTTGTGTGATTTAGGATGTAAAAAGTTCATCAAAGTACACAGCATCACAAAGAGATCTTGAAAAAAACTGTAAGCTTTGAGCACTGGATACTCCTGCAGAATCCATGACCCAAAATTTAGTTCTTAGGGTCTGGATGCAACTTATGAGTCGAGTTATGTGGTTAGATAGGACTTTGCAACATCTTTTTTATGAATATGGAACTGTCTAGCCGCTACTAATGACACACTTGAATAAGATATGTTGGCCTCGTGCATAACATGCATTGCATGATATATTTCCCTCTATCACCTTGCTGCCCAGAATTGACTGATAAACCTAAGCAGCTATGAAGTATTTTTTATGGAGCAGAAGAATCTACTAGTATTTAAGTGTAGAGAAGGCTTCTCTTTCTCATATAACCCTGACTTCCCCACACATGCACACATCAAACTTGGGCATAATTTCAACTAAAACTATTCAGCCCAGCAATGTCATTTCAGGACTGAAATGATTCTTGCTTCTTGTGAAAAGATAACTTTATACTCCTAGAGAATCATAAATTTGAAAAGTAGCACTAAAATACCTCTTATATTCAGTTGCCTACATTCCACTTTCTATTTTTATTTTATTTTTATCTAATATTAGTTATCAGAGTAAGGTCTCATTAGGATAGTTAGGATTTGCCTAACCTTCCCACTTTCAACTTGAAAACTCATTGCAAGGAAATGTAATTTATTGTAATGCATTTGATATTTAGTATCAAGTTTGGTGCATCATGTCTATCCTTTAATTGCAAGTGGAATATGTTTTAAAAGGCAAATTAAACACCTTGAAAAGGTGCTATCTTTACAGTAGTCTACCCATCATGGCCACCTTTAATACAGTAAAAAGTGTTAAAGTAAATTTTGCAAATTTATAGACATGTATGCAGACCTCCTACTGTCCCACTAACACAAAAATCAGTGAAGATAATTTGAACTAAAAACTGCAGATACTAAATCAATTCCCAATGAAACATATTCACATTGTTAGACCCAAACTGTGAATTCTCAATTAGAGAGATAAAAAGAGTATCCAAATACCCCTTCTATTGCATTTGAATTAAAACTCTGAATCCCAGATCTATAAGAGATTATGTAGGGAAATAACGAAGTGTTTTGGCCCTGAGCCTGTGTACATCATGCTCTGATGTCTGTGTCGCATTTTCCCACCTCAATGCTCACCCATTTTAAAGATCTGATTACATTTTGAAGCTGCATCTTCATTTAAGGTCAAGAAAAAAATCTCTAACATGTTAATCAAAGTGAATACTAATGGTCATATCTCAGTTCTGACATTTAAAAGAAATTTCATGCAAATGAGATATGTGACTGTATTACTAGAGAAGGCTATCAAATACTGAATTCAGAAACAGAATGAAACTCATTATATTGACTGAAGTCCTTCATGTGCATCCTCTAAAGTGAAAATTAGACTTAGATTTGTAAACTTTGAAGCTTAGGAACCCTTGGGTATATATGCTCCTTAGTGCATCCTGAAGTCTCTACTACATAAAAATTAAAAGTATAACATTAAACAAAATTTCCTGCTGTTGCATTTTCTGTTCTTGTAGACTCAGAAGTGAAGGGCTGACAAGTTGAGCAAATTCCTCTGATAACCCTGAAGATTGCCTTTTAAAACAAAAAAATCTACATTATTTTATGATAGATTCCTTTTTAATATTTGGCTTTACTACTTTCCTCTAATCTGATTTTATTAAAAAGTAATATATTCGTTAATTCATAGGCTACTCTTTCAATAAATACTTAATTAAATATGAAAGCTAACTTTGTTATTTCAGGAATGAATAAGTACTGAAAATGAAAAGTTATTTGTAGTAGTCAAAAAAGGGCAACAGTAGTAAAGAGGTGTAGTGCTATAGATGGATTAAAGAGGAATACACGCAGCACAGGTAGCTCAGTGCTCAGCTGCAGCAAGGAATGCAGATTGAGCTGTGGGTGATGGGAGGCCATGAACTGCACCTGTCCAGTTATATCTGTTATATGTGTGCATGTGCAAGGGTCTGAGCGCCCAGCCAGGTGACCAGACACAGAGACACAGCAGGAGCCTGCCTCTCAAACTTGCCCTGCCTTAGACTGTCACGGTATAAAAGCTCAGGTTTTCACCCCTCACACTGTAAGGGTGGAAAACCTCAGGTTTCCTTTTGATCGTGGTCTGTCCTCAGAGGCACCCAGATCAAGCTGTTGGATTTTGTTGAACCCATAAGGAAATCTGGTCTGACAGTGAGTGTGGGGTGTGTGGGGAGTTTTAAGACCCTAAAACTTGCTCTACAAGGCTCTTAAAAGGGATTACTCTTTATTCTGTCCTCTTGAGTTAGACACACAGGAAAATATAGACAAGATAGTCTCAAGAACTCAAAACAACAAAATCTCTACTGATGTCTTCAGAAAATCAGAGGACTTTGGCAGAAGTTTAGATCAGCATTCAGTCAACATAAAACATTTCACAAATTTAGCCTATTCAGCTTAGCAAATCCAAAGTTCATCCAATTTTAAATTACTCAAAACTCTGAGATGAGAGATTTGAAAGAAGAAGAAAGAGTGAAAAAGATGAAGGTAGGAGCAAATTCTGGTGTTAGGGTAAAAAAGTAGCAATGACAGTGCATTTGCTCTTTGATAAGACTGACCAAGTTTCTGCTGTTAAAATTTTGTAAAATCCTGTATCTTTAACAAGATGATTGATAATAATATTCCTGTATCCTTTCTTTGTTGTCTAATCTTGCAGAAGACCTCCTGATGAATTCTTGTCTCTTATAGGTGTCAGTGGTGTCAAAAAACATGCAACAGCTCATAGATATATGTATACACTCAGTAGCAGAAATATTTCCCACATCTGGAATCGAAACCAATTTCAAATAGAAAAGAAAATAATATAAACTAAATAGATACATGTTTTTGTTCAGGTACCTAATGGAAAGCTTTAATGAATTAAAAATCCTTAATAATCCTCATTTCTCGGGCCAATATACTCAAGCATCTACCTTTCCTTTGAGCACACAGCCTTCTCTTTGGTTTTGCATATGGGCCAAAGAACTACATTGGTCTCCTACATTGAAGACTCCTACATAAATCAGCTAATTCAACTAAGACCTAAGTTCAAGTCTTTTTCACTTGTTACCTCTAATTATATAATCTTTTATTTGTTCTGAAGGTTCTATCAACAGGTAATAACAAAGGTCACCTTTTTCTCCAATTAAATTATGCTTAATCTACTTAAAAGTCAATTGTTTCTAACTATGGCTATATTATCAGCAGTCAGTTGCACTAGGTGTATGGCAATATTTAATCCTATTTAGGAACAATAGAAAATACAGATTCAAATCACATTGTGGAAGTTGCTTAAGAGCATTTGCTATAAAATATTTTTCTATATTATTGAGGTATCATAACTTTTAAAATAAAAGCCTTTTACTCCTTCAAGAGTACAAACTATTATTTCTTAACAATACAGTTGTAATGGCTGGAATTGGAGCCAGCACACAAAGAGAAGTTGACAGAAGCTGTGAACCTGTGGGGCTGTCAAAGAGTTCTGACTTCAATGTTAACTCTTTCTTCAACTGGAAATTGTGAATGTGTATACACTGGATTTCAACCTAATCAAATGATATACATTTATTGGCAGTTGTTGAACCAAAGGAATTAGCTTGTGTTAAGATATATTAAAAAAAGGACTCTGTTGTAAAAATAACAAAACCAGTAGATTTACAGTTACATCTCAATACAAAATATATTACCATGAGTAGGATGAGAGGAAGTTAACAAAGATTTTGTAAAGACATTGCACTGAACACATAAGAAATAGGAAAATCATCGAAAAATGAACCCTGGTATCATTAATAATAGATCTTTCTAGTAATGCAAGAAAAAAAAATTGTTATTATGTTGAAAAATCTAAAGTGATCTATTGTGTTCACTATTATAGAGTTTCATAGAAAATAAATACTATTATATTCCTGATTTTAAAACAAGAAAGATTTGTAGCAGGCAAAAAATGAAGTCCATCACTGAAAAAAAAAAACAGAAGTCACTAATCCTCTTCCTCTGGGTGAAACTCCTTTTCTCATCTGTAAATTTACAATTCAAAAATACTTCCTATAAATTATAAATTTATAAATTCATTAAAAGATGACTAGCAAATTCTAAGCATGTTCATCTATTTTCCTATTCTTTTCAGACAAAAAAGCAACAGATAAAGCCCTTGGAGATACAATGGAGGAAGTTAATTTAGAGGACAGGACCACTGGCAGACAGAGAGGCTTTAAGGCATTATTACACAGATGGCTAAATATTACACCAGAATAGAGATGTTCTCACTAACTCTACAAACTGATGAACATATTTATCATATATAGATGATAGAAACGTGGGCCAAGACTCCCATTTCACTCAATATCTAAAATGACAGAAAATCCTGGCTCTATGTAAGTATCTGATGTATTCCATCACGAGCACCCTTCCTTAAACTGCCAAAAGCCTCACATAACCTTAGTCATCATGATTTACAGTTTTAGAGGTTTTTTTGGTAGATCACCATTCTGCGATTCTATGAAAAGTCTAAATATACAAAACTGATCATGATATTTATTTTAATAAAGGCAGAAATATCTGATAATTTTATCTGAAGTTTTGGCTGGGACAGAGCAAGTTTTGTTCACAGTAGCTAGCACGGGACGATGTTTTGGATTTGTGCTGAAAAGAGAGTTGGTAAAGCAGAGATGTTTAATTATTGCTGAGCAGCATGTACACAGAGCCAAGGCCTTTTCTGCTTCTCGCAGCACCCCATCAGTGAGGAGAATGGGCATGCACAAGAAATTGGGATTGGGCATAGCTGGGACAGCTGACCCCCCTGACCAAAGGGACGTTCCAGGCCACAGGACATGAAGCTCAGTAGCAAAAGCAGAGGAAATAAAGGAGAAGAAGTGGGAAGGGCATGACACGATACAACATGACACGACACTACACACAACATTTAGATATGTGTCATTTTTCTTCTCAAGTTATCATTTTCCTGGAGATGACAAAACACCTGTCTGAAAATAGTGAATGAATTCCTTATTTTGCTATGTTTGCAAATGTGGTTTTTGCTTTATCTAATAAAATGTCTCTATCTCACCCCATAAGTTTTTTGCATTTTCACCCTTTCAATTATCTCCCCAATTCCACAGGCAGAGTAGCTGTGTTGCCAAATGGGGTTAAACTGGAAACCCAGAAAAATTCTGAATTTGTTTACTTTTTTATACAAGTGGCAATATCAAGATGTATTACCAATAGTCAGAAATATTAATAGCTTTGAAAATAACAAGAGGAAGGTCAGATTTGGTTCTATCAAATGGCAAAATCCTCATTTGATATTACTTAAAAAAATAAAGTATGCCTGTGAGAAAGCAAGCAATAATGAGACAGATCACAAGCAATTAAACTGTACTATCAATGCACACAGTTGAGAAAATGACATGTTGTGATATTTTATAACTTCAATTTTTATAGTTAGGCATGGAATCCATACATTTTAATATGGAAAAAACTGTTTCAAATTAAAAAATTATGAATCAAAAATTATTTCATTCACTGGATCTATAAAGGAAGACTGGCTCTCCAAAAAGACCTGGCTGCAGCTGCACAGGTTTATAGTGTTTAATAAAGTGATTGTTTAAAAAAATGTGAAGTACCTTGGCAATCAACTGTTACCCAAGAAGGTAAGATTTGGTAGAAAGAGGATCATGTTTGAACTTTCTTGCTTTCATATTTCTTTCCTGTCTGGAAATAAAATTATATTTCGTCTGAGCAGTGCATCCAACATAAATAAAATTTTACTCCAGTGATGATCAAGCTTGCTACTTAGGAACCAAATAGACTTTTCTGAATTGCTGCAAGAGATGTATGATGTTCACCTCAAACTTATTCCAAGATAATTAGAAGAACTTAAAAGTGGTTCAACTGATTCATAGAATCATCACAGAAACATGGAATGCCCTGGGCTGAAGGGGACCACAAAGAACATCTAATTTCAACTACCCTGCCACATTCAGTGACACCTTCCATTAGACCAGGATGTTCAAAACCTCATCCACCTTGGCCTTGAATATTTCCAGGTTTGGATATCTACAGCCTTTCTGGGCAACATATTCCAGTGTCTGACCACCTTTACAGTAAAAGATTTCTTCAAAGTATCTGATCAAAACCTCTCTCAGTTTAAACCCATTCCCCCTGGCCTGTCACTACATGCCCTTGTAAATACTCTCACTGACATTTTTACTTGCCTTTTTTAAGGTCTGGAAGGCTGGAATTTATTCTTCCTGAAGCCTTCTGTTTTTCAAGCTAAACTATCCCATTCCCCTAGCCTTCCTTTATAGCAGAGGTGCTCCGTCCCTAACCAGATTCGTGGCCCTACTCTGGACTCCTTCCAACAAATTGATGTTCTTCCTGTGCTGAGTAGCCCAGAGCTGGATGCAGAACTCCAGATGGGATCAGAAAAGTGGGGCAGAATCATCTCCCTTGCCCTGTTGGCCACACCTCTTTTGATGCAGCCCAGGGCATGTGTGGTTTTCTGGGCTGCAAGCACACATTGCCTGCTCACACCCATTGCCTTCTCATCCACCAGCAACCCCAAGTCCTTCTCAGCAGGGCTGCTCTCGATCTGTCCATCCCCCAGCCTGTGCTGTCACAGCCCAAATGCAGCACCTTGCACTTGGCCTTGTTGAACCACAAGAAGTTCCCAAGTGCCCACTTCTCGAGCTTGTCCAGGTCCCTCCAGACAACATCCTGTCCTTCAGGTGTGTCAACCACACCACTGCAAGCGCAAAGAATAAAAATTTCTCTCTATAAAAATTTTTGGTACTAAGTAGCAGCTGTCCTTCATCATTAAAAGAAAAAAAAAAACCAAAAATGACAGACTTTATTAGATTTAATTAGTTGTGCACCATTGCTACTGTCATGTAATAATAAAATTTTTGACAATTTACACTATGACATGTCACTGGAAGTACACTATCAGCTAGATCAAATGCACTGCAGACAAAAATAAAGATAACATTCCATTACAAAATTCTTTAGAATTTTAAGACAAAGCATTCTGGAAAGCAAAAAGGTATGACATAAAGATAAGTAATTTCTGCACAAGTTTACAAAAGAAGTGCAGATTTCTAAATCTTGAAGATTCTTATGAAAACAGATTTTTTTATTGGGAAAAATCTCCAACATTCTGACACCAAAAGATCAAACTGCTCCATTGAGAACTACTTTAGGATTGACTCTACAATCAACAGAGTATATGTTGTTTTGCACACAAGGTAACACACATTAATTAGCTGATGTAATATTATGACTAACAGATGGGATGCATAAAACAGTGCCAACAACACTTCAGCAGTTCTTATTTAACACATTCACCTTTAGGAAAGTTATGAAGATTCAAGGATAATGTCATTACCTTTTCCTTTTATGTCTTCAAATGCCCTGCTTTGATACTGATGTTTAAGTGTGAGACTGATGTTATTCAGGGCATTGTCTTTTTTCTTCAGTCTAGCTTGTAAATTATGCCTGCAGTATAAAATATTGGTAACCGAGAGCAAAAAACCCCACATTTTATTATAATACTGTAATTTAAACTTATATTTTTCCAAGAACATTACTTTCCTCTTCACATCAAATATGAATGTTTGTACAGACTTCAAATGCAGAAGGGAGTCTTAAGTGTAAATCTTGAATAGATTGTGCTAAGTCTACTACCCCTTTAAAAAGTTTCTGATATTTTTTAAACAAAAAATGTCATGATTTTACTGGCAGCTATTGCTGCTTTACAGATGGTCAAGGACATATGTGGTTAAGACAGAATGAAATGAATTAACAGAAATGGACTAAAAGCTGCAAATAACTTCTGTTCTCAAAAGCCTTAGATAAAAAGTAAGCTCTATGGATGATTTCCAAACATGCTTGTTGCATTAAAATATTTAGTAGAATAGTTAAAGCAAACATTTGAATTTTAGAAAAGTAGAACTCTGAAAAATGCCTGTGAAAGCCTTGCAAACTATGATCTTCCCTATGGACTACTAGGAAAATCAAATACATAAAATAAAACCTGGAGGCCGAGATTAGACTTCTCCTTTCAAACTGCCATCCACAAACTAAATGCATCTTTTTTCCTGGGCTGCATGTTCCAGCCTCAATTGCCAAACTGGCAGAGTGGGATCAGTGGAGTTCTCCAATCCTTGCTTTTTACTAGCTCAAAAAATATGAGAGCATCACCAACCTCTTGCATCCAAGTTCCAGAATAGGCTGCTTGAATTACCCCTACATTGCATGCAGCCTTGCTATCAACGTAAGGAGCACACTCTGTATGCAAGTCCTTGTATTCTAAATGAAGAATTCTTATTAGTTCCCTTGTTACAACATTAATATTGATACTTTAAATTACGCAGAGTTAAAATTATACAAACAAAAACTGTCTAGTATCTGCCTCTGGTGATCTCTTCCCCCTTGACTGCCCCACTGGATTTTTTAAGGTAAATGAGCAGTCTAGAGGAGAAGGGTGTATAGCTACTCATGAACATCCTGGTTCCACGGGATTACAATATGAAAGATTGAACCATCTTTATTTCTCCCACACAGAGTGTGTTATGCATGTAGATACCTTTGTTTCAGGAATAAATTTTCAGCATATTCAGCAAATGCCCAGTTTTCTCTCTATCTTAAATTTTGTTTTAGGTTCGTGTTCAAGACACAAGTGTTAGATTTTGTAGAAATCTGTTTACCTCATCCTGCAACTTAATCACAAATTATAATCCCTTGTAAAGATTATCTCAGAATAATGTTTTTATTGGTATCAATTTACACGGTATTCATTTCCCTGCATTACTGCAATTAATTCATGCTCCTTTTAGGTGAAAAAACAATGCTGATTAAAAGTTTTAAGTGCTTTATAAAATGAGGTTTTTTATTAAGACATAGCACATCTTCGGGGATATAATAAACTACTTCTTTTAAGTTGGTCCTGCACTCTGACTCCTGTAAAAATAATGTAAGGAAATGAACATTTGAAATTATCACTACAGTTTGTAGACCTATATGAAATGTATATATAGATAATATAAATCAGCTTTCTGGGCAATTCACATTTTTTTTGAAACATGGGCAACTCTTTTCAACCTAAGACTTGCATGAGTAGAAGAATCAGTATTCCATTTATCTGAAGAGCCTCTTGAAATAGCATTTAGAAACTTTAGTTTAGGTAGAATTACATCATTTACGTTGAGTTAAATAACTGTTTTATATATTGATTTGGGTTTTACCCCTTTAATGCTCATCCCATTAATGAGGATCAAATAGCAGAGCATTTAACAGAGAAAAGGAGGGTGGTAGAGATACTACTGGTCCTTCTTAATGGCAAAAATATGTTTATTTTAAAGTATAAACTGTACTGTACAGCATTAATTTTGATTAATGGTTTATATCGTCTTGAGCAAAATTAAGGCATTTAAAGTCTTTTTCTTAATTAAAAAGAATATATAATTGGCTTAGAATGGAAGGCAATACAAATCAATAGGTATCATGTATTTAGTGAAAATCCCCATTCAATTTTCTGTTATGACCCAATTCATTTTTTTAAAGTCGCCAAGTCACAGTTCACTACAGATAATCAGAATGTGCAGGATTTTGCAATTCTGGCTAAAATTTATTTCTATTTGTTCTAGTTAGACTTTCAAAAACTATTTCTATATGAGGGCAGAATTTGTCACGTTTTACACATTTCATTGATTTCTGTGTGAAGAATAGGTCTGCATTTTATACATTGACTGGAGGAAGAGAGTCTCAGATGAGCAAAACTATTGGAGTTTACAATACACAGGTATAAACAACATTTGTGTCCCCTGTGCTTTTACCAGTGAATACTTCATTATCTAAAATTTTGATTTACATTCAAAAAGATCACTCCACAGAATTTATTTTAATTCCAGTTTTTTGCACATTTTTCTTGATTATGGCTGCTAACCTCCTTTTTTATTTTGTGTATTTGATTCCTTCCAGATGGTATTATATCTAAAAAATAGATATATCTTTTAGATACAAAAGATACAAAAGCCTTTTCATTTTATAAATCCAAGAATTATGCACAGGAAAATTAATTACATATCTAAGGACACAATAAAATATTATCCAGACACATGAAAAACATTTCCCAGGTTTCCTGAGCACCATGTTACCAAGGTAAAATGGTTACTAGAAATACGGAATAATCTAAGAGAAATTGCCTGTTTCCTCAAGACCTAAACTTTGAATACACAGAAAATATGAACTTTAGGACCATATGTTTAGATCACATAATTAATGAAGCTTCAATGTGTTAGGATATAACTGTTTTAAATTCAATTTGAAGTTTATAACAGTCACCTCTCTAAAGTCTGTAAGAATTTCCATTTTTCAAATGTGATAAATGTCCCAATATTTGCTTCAGCAAACATGTCAAATTGTGCTGTGTTAGACCTATTCTAGCACCAAGATCCCAGAATCAGACCTTTGTCCCTCAGAGCAGGAGGGAAAGCCCAGTTCACGGGGCAGTCAGTGAATGTTGGCCCTACATTAGCATGGCAGCTTCCAGCATACCTTCCCTCAGAAGGGCAAGTGCCAAGGGAGTTCATTTGTTTCTAAATCTATCCACTTGTTCCTCACAAGATGTCCTCATTTCTCTCTTCGCTGCCCAATGAATCTGGACTTTATTTATTCATTTGGGATTTTTTTTGCTAAATGATTTTGTTTTTGCTAAATTATTGTCAGCAGGGTGGGCTGACAATAACTGCCCGATGCCACTGGGGTACTTTGAGGGGGCTGAGGAGGGTGAGAGAAGCACAAGAGCCCCCTTTTCACCCAAACTGCTGGAAATCACAGCCCTCTAATCTCACCCAAGTGCCATCACAGCACCAATCCACAGTGCACTGGGCACTTTCAAGATGCTGTTCAAGAAGCCTAATTAAAATCTGATTTGTTATTAATTTGTTATACTTTGCAATACTTTGTAGGCTGCTTTCTGCATTGTGCTTTCTGTGGACTCCTGGCATGAGTAGTACGGCACAGCCAAATCCATAAGAAACAGGAAAGTCTAATTGCAGGCTTCCCAAATGTCTTTGTGTGCAAGACCATGGGATTAGTTTCCCAATCATGCTGGCTGAGAACTAGATAGTTCCTTTTCCTAATGGCTGCCTAAGTACACACATGCTCTTAGTAGGAGCAATTCAAGAATTCAATTTTGCCAGGTGAACTAACAGCACTGAAGAAAAGCTTTTTGCCTCAGAGATGCCCAAGACTTGGGATGATCCAGGCAGAGTAACTGGACAGGACATCAGGAGCAGCAGAAGGGTTGCTGCCCTCCAGGGTGGGCAGGCAAGAGGCAGCTGGGCTGTCACCTCAGCCACGGCAGGGTCCACAGTTTGGCTGTCACCTCAGGGTGACAGGTCCCACAGCTGGGCTGTCACCTCAGCCACGGGCAGGTCCCAAGCTGGGCTGTCACCTCAGGGTGACAGGGTCCCACAGCTGGGCTGTCACCTCAGCCACAGGCAGGGTCCCACAGCTGGGCTGTCACCTCAGGGTGACAGGGTCCCACAGCTGGGCTGTCACCTCAGCCACAGGCAGGGTCCCACAGCTGGGCTGTCACCTCAGGGTGACAGGGTCCCACAGCTGGGCTGTCACCTCAGGGTGACGGGGTCCCACAGCTGGGCTGTCACCTCAGCCACTGGCAGGGTCCCACAGTTGGAGGCAGGCAGGAAAGGCACCCAGCTGGCAGCAGAGGGGTCGGCCAGCATTGGCAAGGATGGCACTAAGCCATATGTGAGATCAGTAGAGGAAATCTGCTCCCCTGCCCAAGGACAGGGTAAGGGGCAGACAGCCCTGAGACATAGCTGGGGCAGGGATTGGGCTGAACTGGCATCCTGTGCCATGGAGCAGGCCCTGACCCAGACCAGAAAGGGCTGTTACTGCAATGAGAACCCTGAAAAAAGGAAAAGGTCTTGCACATATGCCTCTGATGGTCCTAATGGAGGGTTTGAAAAAGATTCCAGGTCAAAGAATTGTAGAAGCAATTTATTCAACCAACAGGATTTCTCTCCCCCAGGTATCTGACTCTTTGACATAGATAATATTGTTAGCCAGACAAATCAGCCTTTTTTCTGTTTTGTCACTCAAAGACTACTTGCTGAAGTAGAAACTTGCCTTACTTGCAAATAAAAACCTAAGTTATTTTGAGAGAAATTTTCAGTAAAGGTACATAAATATATTTCCTTCAAAATAGATTATTGACTAATACATTACTTATTGTTATTTAAATGCAGTTTAACAATGTGTGGTAAGGCATCTGTTCTTGTGCCTGCTCTGTGACCTCAAGAACTCCTGATAATCCTTGACCCAACCAGCTGAGGGGTGAAGTGACTCTTGACCACACCACGAGCTCTTGCATAGTAAAGGTGGGACTAGTTCTGGCTGTAACATGAATATCAGCTGCCTGACCAAGGTGGAGAACAAAGGATAACTGAATAACCATGTTAGCCTTGGGAAATCATTTTCCTGAATCATCATCCAAGTAAAATGGTACCCTTGTTGTGAGACCCTGTGAAAAAATTAATCTTAGTAAAAAATTAATCTTAATCAAGTGAAATGGTCCATTGTTACAGAATTTTGAGCAATTTCAGGAATTATTGACTTGAGATAGAGCCAGGACAAAGCTGATGACTAAAGGCAATCATCTTGCAACCCAATATAGAGCAGGCCTAAGTGAGGCCCTTTGAGCTCTCCTGGACTGCAGTGGGCTGTGCCAAGGCCTCCTCTGAGTGGGACACTTCTCAGAGCTTGAAAACTCTAGGTTTGCAATCCTTGGAAGGCCATCAGTGACAATGAGGCCTTGGCTCACACCCACACACACACACCCTGCTCAAGGTGCAGCCCATGCCTGCTGAGGAACACTAGGAATGTGAATATTTCATTGCACCCAAGGGGAACTTTCGGTATCTTTACACACATAGATATAAATGCATACATCTCTGCCTCTCTGTGTGTGAATTGTTTATCATGCAGATGTTACTATCATGAGTCTGTGATGAAGTCACTGTCGAAATTGTAGAAAATACCATTGAATCCATTTGGTATTGATGGCAGACCAGTGTATCTTACAAGAGCTTGGAAAGGGAGGGTTTAAGCTCCAGTTCTCAATTCCTCCACAATTCTGTATTGAAAATAAATGCAGATCCTGCATTACAGATTATTTCTAAGAATTAGGAAAAATCTATCATTACTGAGAGAGCTGTATAAAGGGCTGGCTCAGGATCTGTTGTCTCTGAAGATACATGTTGCAGAGGTTCCTGATTCATAGCTTTCATGAAGACTCCTAAAGCAAGCAGAATTTACATCTGCTATGAACTTAAACTGCTATCCTTACATTTTCCTCTGCTGCAAACACAAATTAATAACACTGCAAACAAAATTAATTCTTTTCTCAAAGAAAAAAAATAGGAGCTTTCAAAGCAGGATTTCAGGAAGCAAGACAAGTTTCCTGTTAAACCAGTCAGGTCTTTAAATACCATTTTCATTAGGGAATGTTTTAAATTAACAAAACTAATTTGACTGAAACTCAGAAGATTTTAATGTCTTACATTCCTATTTAAAATGATAAGTGGCTAATTGTATTTCTTTTTGACAAGGCAAACCTTTAAACATATGTGCTCAAAGAAATTTATAATGAGTTTTAAAAATTAGTTACTCCAATTGGAAACATCATTGGTAGCTGTTCAAACATGACTTTTAGTTATACTGTAATTTCCACTATTAAATCAGTGATCCAGAGTTACAAATATTCATTCCTGTGTTTGGCATGTACATAATTTATATCCTCACTTGCTTCTGTCCTTGAGGTATGCCATGCTTCTCTCTTTATTATGGCCTGAAACACATGGCCTGAGTTCATCTTCAGTCTAAGCCATCTCACACACCTGCAGAAGCTGAAGAAGTTTCTCCTTATATTAAGCTTTAAACTTTGACCCTGGTTTAACAGCTCAATGAAAAAAAAAACAGCCAAAAACCTTTGTGCACCAGACTTGGAGGTATGATTCTATCCAGAAACTATTAAAGCCTTTTCTAAATTCCTCACATTTATCTTCCTAGCTTCATATGTATATGTTGATAGACTACCTAAAAGTGATGAATACTCTGATCGCTATTGTGTTATTTCTGCATGTAAAAGTACTGCCTTTCTGGCAATCAGATAAACTGCATATGACACAATATAAAAGTTATAAAAATTAGGATATTATTACATACAAATCCTGTAATAAAATTGCTTGTCGCATATAAAATATTTTTATCTTCACACCTGAACTACTGTGTCATATCTGGAATTCTGTGTCCAGTCCTGGATTCCCAAGGACAGGAGAGAGATGGAGTTACCGGAGAGACTCCAGGAAAAGTGCACTAGCATAAGAGACCCTCAGAAACAGAGAAAAACTTTATATTGTACTGCTCTCACCCTTTTACATCTCTTTAGCTGAGTCTCTTATTGACCTTAGTTCTGAACTCTGATTTGAAAAATAAATTATAATTCACAACAGGCTAAAAATCTAACATTGAATTATTGCTACAAGAGAGAAATTATTAAAAATAATATGCAACCTTCTGTGTACTTTTAACACAATATAGAGGAGGTCAAGATGGTACAAGTGCATTTTTGGCCTTAAACTTTTTACTATTTTACAAAGCCTTTTGTTTTAATTTTCTTATATCTTCAGAATTAAACAAGTAGGGTAGAGTGAAATATGGATCATGTTAAATAATAATAATAATCAGAACTGCAGAAACAATTGCATATTTTACCTAATAATTGTGCACAGTTTTTACTCCATGTTTGCTATTTAGAATTTTGTTTTAATTCCAACTCTGTGGGAATTGTTTTTCATGTGCAGTATATGCATAGCTGCCCCTGAAAATGTTCCTTGTATTAATCCCAGTGGCTAACTGCATTGTTACATCAGTGTTGAAAAGTTTACAAAAACAGACAACTCTTTATCTATATTGTTATCTTCTAACTGCTTTTAAAAAGGAAAAATTATTTGCATATATTTAAGGAAAAAAGATAGGATACAGAAAAAAACAGGGTAGTTAATCTTCATCAAAGGAAACAGAAACCTTATAAGGCCAGAAGACTGTTTCATTTACTTTTCTCAAATTTTTTCAGCAAAAGTCAGACTCAGAGGGGCTACGACTGCTTTTTTAAATACATCATTGGGTAACCACTTAGGAGGAAAAAGAGCTATAGAAGACAAAGCATATTGCTGGCATGAAAATAAATGTGTAAGCACTAACTAAGAAAAAAATTATGCTAGAAATAAGGGGAAAAAATCTCTAGTCATCAAGGAAGCGATTCTCTGGAACATTCCAAGAACAATACCTGGTGACCCAGCAGAACATTTCTTATTCTCAGTCTTCACTTTTCATATGTTTAAAATGTTGTGGGCTGCAGTCTCACAGCCCTCCCCAACAGCTGTGACTTCTTGCTACATTAGCTAAATGTCACTTTAAAGAGTAGAGAAGAATACAAAGGGAAAAGAATTCATGCTGTAAAAAGGGAAAATACATTTTTAGAATAACACTAAAGCTGAAAACTTCATTTTTATGGATTTCCAAACACAGTTTTTCAAGGTTTTTAAGTATTTTGCCAGTTTGTCAAAAGTAATGCTGTCCTTGAGGATTTGCCCTGCAGTTTTATAGCTATGAGCTATTTCTTATTTACAACTGTGTTAAGCAGGTCACCTGGTAGTAGCATAAATGGGTATGAAGCAGTGGTGGTATTTAGTCATTCCTAATAAGAATGCCGACTTGGAGAGATATGTGTTGCAAGGGGTCAAGAGATGAATTGTGTTATGGAATACAGAGCACGGAAACCACAAGCTATCAATTAAATTCTCAGCATTTCAGTGGAAAGAATTGTGGATTATCAACAAGACTAATTATTCTGAAATGCTAATTTTGAAATCTCTGGCAGGCTATTAGGTGTTGTCAGTGTTACAGATGTATTTACTAGCACAAGGAATATGTTTGTGGATAAGAAAGAGGTTTACCCGCCATACTACACCAGCTTCTGACAGGGCTGCATAACTGTTTAAGCCTATGCATCAGTAGCTGATGGCACCTCTTTATAAACAACATTTCTTTTATCGTAATCACCACTATTTTTCTTTGGTTGCTTGCTTGCATATTTCTATATAAAAGGACACATGAGCTACAAGAGGATACTGAGAAGAAAAAAAACTGGAGGTTGCCTGAGTTAAGCCAGCTATGTTGCACAAGCACTGCAACATCTCATTCAGTCCCTCCATGTAGGAAGGCACATCCAGAGGTCAGGAATGGAGTTATGGAGCCGCTTGATGCAAAGCTGTAACGTCCCTCAACTCTTCACTCTTAATCTAGAAAGGACAAAGGTTGTATGAAAGCACCTTTTTGTTCCACCCACACACATTCCTCTCAAGAAATATGAAAAGAGAGTTAGCATCACAGTCAGATTCTTCTAATGTACAATATCTGCACATTTCATTCCCAGGGGTCATTTTCAAAGAATTCCGTTTCCCCACCACCACCTGCTTATATTCTCAGATCTAGAAATATGCAATAAGAACTGTAGTTACAATTCTTGACTTAATTGGCATTCTTTGAAGTGCAATTATAACTAAAAGATTGGCCTTTATTCTTGCCTCACTGCTACTTAAAAGGCCTGATTTTTTTTTAATACACTGACCATATTCACTCATTTTAAATATCACTCTGACAGCTCTATACAACAAAAATCACTGGGCTTGAGAGGTTCATTCAATTAATGGTCTTAACATTTAGAGTACTAAAAAGTAGATATTTTCCCTATAAAAACTTTAATGTTTGGTTCTTTTTCCTAACTAGAAAGAAGTCAAGGAAAATAAAGAACTGAAAATATACTTCATCCTTTATCTACCCCACTTTTGGAAATAGATATTTTCCTTATGTTTGGCTAATTTCAATTTAGTCAACCAAGATTATTCATTTCAGAGAACAGAGTTCCTGAGGAGGTCAATTCTTTTTTTTTCCAAATGATGGAAGCAAAGGAAAAATATTGCTACTACTCATGGTCTGGCAGTTGCTGGCAGTCTCCATACTTTAATCAGATTAAACCTAAATACACTATCTCTGTGCTTCTTGAGTCATTTTTGCATCAGACTGTTTTCTTTAAAAGAAAAAAAGAAAGAATCCTGAATCCCTGATATTTTGATTTTTTTCCTCTACCCTAGAAAACATATTTAATATAAAGAGGAACTTAAACTGGAAGACAGTAGTTTTAATGAGTTACATTACTTAAGAAAATAAAATAAGGACTCTAAATTAAAAAAAAAGAAAATCTTTACAGACCTAAAATTGTTTGGTTTGTTTTTTGTTTTTTTTTTGTTTGTTTGTTTTTTGGTTTGTTGTTTTTTTTTTTTTTTGAGAGAGAAATAGTCCAATTTGGTTTTATTTATGAAAATAAAAACAACAGAAATATTTCTGAAATTTAAAAAAAATTTCTTGAACAGCTCAAAATGATTTGTATGACTAATACTCAGCTATGGGTACAGAAAGTCAAAAGCCAGTAATTCTGCAAAGTGTAAACTGAAACATTTGCCTCGTAAGTATGTTAGTTCCTCAGCATATTATAAGCCTCCATAAAATTCCAATAAAGAGTGTCATAAGGAAGAAAATAATAAAACCAAGATGAGTGACATGCTTAAGCAGCATGCTGATACCTCTCTGGCTTTACAAGGTGAAGGCAAACACATACACTGACAGATGAGAAGAAAACTGAAAGTTCTTGACAGAGATTGATGTATGTCTGTTCAGGTGGTATGGTAAGTTTAATTTAACTTTTCAAAACACTCAGAAACTAAAAGAGAATGTATCTAGTACGCACAAAGTTGTTGCAGTTTTGTTTAAAATCTTCTTTTCATCATCTCTTTTCAAAGATGCCTTATCCTAGCATTTTTGTGACACATTGCCCAGTGCAAAATTATTGTGATGGATATGTTGTTTTTAAGCATGGGGGTAAATTATAATTTCAATGGACAGTACATATGACATAAGGGATCATCAACAGAGGTTTGGTTTGGAGCAGAGTATTCTGCATGATCCAGCAAATGACAAGAGATTCAAATGTAAAGTAAAGTGAAATGAAGTAACCTGAGGGAGGAAAAAGGAAATATTTGAGAGAGCAGGACTATATTATAATGAAAAGGAAAACATTCTTAATTTAATAAAGGTGAATCATTAGTTGTTCTGACAATTATAGCATCCTTCTAACATACTTAATTTGCCTTTCAAATAACGTGTACAATGATCAAGAGGTGTGGAATGACTGGTTTTATTCCATGTGCCACCATTCTCTTTCTTCTTAAATTAAAATTTTAGGAACATAATGAAACTGTCCTAATGTAGTACAACAATTTAAACCCTAAATATGACTTTGTGGTTCCATAACACACTATATTTGCTATGAAATTCTTAAACTGCGTCTTCTTGTAATCTTAGTTCTCTTTCTGAGTTGCTTAAAGGAATATATCCCAAGGTGCTCTAAGCTGTTTCAAACAATCTACTGTTTCAG
Organism: Zonotrichia leucophrys gambelii; assembly: GCF_028769735.1. Taxonomy (NCBI): domain Eukaryota; kingdom Metazoa; phylum Chordata; class Aves; order Passeriformes; family Passerellidae; genus Zonotrichia; species Zonotrichia leucophrys. Next base: position 15,674,366 of record NC_088173.1, on the reverse strand, counting down.
AGATTTTGATGGGGAAATGAGAAAACGGAGGTAGCAAGAATCATGAAACCTGCCTGTTAATTTGCCTAGGAGTAATACATGAGTTTTCTGTGATTAAGCATGCTTGTTCTTCAGGAAATTTGTATCTCGAAAAGCCACCGTCTTTCTTGAAAGCACTGATTTCAATGGATTCTATAATTTAATCCTATTTAGCCATGCAAGAAATATGTAGAAACTTTTTCCCATAATGATTCCAAATGTAATGCCATGTAGTAATATTTAGGATATTGACCCCAGCTAGGACAGGGTTAATCTTTGCAGTGGCCAGGAGGTGCCATGGAGATTGTTCTATACCACCTCATGTCATAGCCAGGGTTGGGGAGAAGGGGTCCCCTTCTGGGTCCCTTCCACTTTGGCACAGCATCATGGATAGCGCAGTGGGTATTGTTTCCATTTGAGTAATTCGCCTCTTTCTTGTACCATCTGTGATTGCTACTGTTGCTGTTCCTATTTATTTTCCTATCTCATTGCTGTTTCCATTAAACTGTTCTTATCTCCACCCACAATCCTTACATTTCCTGCCTCCAGTTCTCCTCTCCAGCCCTCTGCAAAGGAAGGAGGAGGGTGGGAGTGAGAGAGCAGTGCATTGTTTCAGTGGGAACACAAAAGTGGAGAATCCACTCCTAAACCACAACAGAAGTCTTGATGCTCAAAGAATGAAAGAGTCAAGAGGACAGGCTGCTGGACTTGCAAATAGCTCAATACATAGAGCTACGTTTTTCTTGAATAGTTTTCCAGAAAGTATCAGAAAGACCTTGTTTTAGAAAGTCAACTAGTCTAAACAACTTCACTCTTCTTAATTGTCTTTCATTCTTTAATTTTCTTGTTGACATACCAACAAGAACAGACTTCACATCCTAGATGACATGATCCAAGTAGTCTGACATAATGCCTTCAAGGATTTAAGTTGTCATAGACATCATAATCTCAGAAAGAACAGTTCAAGTTTTCAGTAGCAACAGAGAAAACAGATAATGTTTTATTTATATGTAGTAGAAAAAATAAGATGCAAAGTGTTATATTTTTATTTTCCTTTAAAAACAAACAAGCACATCAATTGTGGTGACAAAAATGGATTAATTATTGTAATGTGAAAAAGCATGCTGAGAACCAAAACAAAGAGAAAATGTTGTCAGTGTGAAGCTTTTTTTTCCAAGTTTTATAATATTTGACATGTTTCATAAATGTTCAAGTCCTGGGATCACACAATCATAAAAGTCTGTAGTTTTTAACTTCTTTATTTTCTGTAAAATTAAGCTCTGAAGCTCTCATCATCATGAAAACATGCTTGAAAAAGGGGACTATGAGGGATAAAAAATAGAATTTCTTTGAAAACAGAGGGCAAGTCAAAAGATCTAAACTTTTCTGTCGTTTGGAATACAATGAAAATAAAATATTTTCAAGAGTGTAGGGGCTTGCCTTACTGTGTTCAGCACCAATTCAGTGATTTAAGGAAGTTTTCCTGTCTAACAATCCAGAACTCACACTGTCAGTCACACTCACACCACCTGAGCTGGGACCAAGGACCTTTCCCAGTTTCACCTCCCACACTCTTACTATCACACCAGATTCCCTTTCCAACTCAACCCCAGGTTTCCCATAGCAGACATCCACATCCTTCAAATAATTTAATCATAGTGCAACAACTAGATCATAAAATAACAGCTCGAGATGGTGCCCTTGGGGAGGGACCCAGAACAAAGAGACTCCTGGGAATTTTACCCTCACAGTCTAGAGGGCAGAGAATTCTTGGATCCTCGACTCCTGCCATGCCTCCCAGTGTCCAGTCTCCTGGCTGGGCTGCAGGTCCCTGTCCCCTTTTGTTATGTCAATGGGTGGCAGTTCACAGCCCCTTGGCTCAGGCCTGGGCTCCTGGTCCCTGGAGCTCAGCCTGCAGCTCACACTGCAGCTGTTCCACCAGGCTACCTGCACGGAATGGATTCTCCAGCAACGTGAATAGTGGTAAACTTCTCACCAAGTGCTCTTATGGGCAGGTAAGCTTGAGGTTCTGTGGACCTTCAAGGAAAAGGGTCTGCCTAAAATACCTTCAAGCTATCTCTCATCTTGTCTCAGAGACTCCTGGTCCAGTATTTAGCTTCCCTCTTTTTCTCTGTTTTGTGGCTAACTTCAGCAGATCCAGGGAAAACTCAGATGAGGCTCTGTGCAGTTTTTTGGCAATCCTGCTCTATTTTGTGAAACTCCTGAATGCAACTGCATGTAGTGAGCTGCTCTAGAGTACTGAAGAGAGGTAAAAGTTTACTGCACTGAAACTAGCAGCAAAAAGGTAATGGTTTACTGCAGTAGAGTAAGAAGAAGTTTTTCCTTGCTTTTCAATTTTTAACTAGAAAAAGGATTCATCACATAATATGTGATCACTCCAAATATTTAGTTTTATTGAATAGTGATGATGTTGATGTGGATAAAATGTCCTCAAAAGTGTCTTAATTTTGTATTATTTAGAGAGTACTGCAATTTTTCATAGAATAGCACATTCACTTCTAATTAAAAAATGTGATCAGCTTGGAAACCAAGTACTTTTAATTGAATGGTGTATTTGAGAACAAGAGAAGGCATCACTGAATATTTTTATTGTGAAAGTATTCAACCTGTCATATTTAAAAGCATTCTAACTCCAGAGAACATTTTACATATGCAATAACTGCTGTCATTGCTTCTGTTACTATTCAATTGTCTTATCAGAATTCTTACATAATATTTAGTTAAAATGCCAGTCCAAAGGTTGCCCATAAAGGAACGCAAGAGGATTTGCATAATAATTACTCATCAATTCAACTGAAGAAATAATGGATCTTTTAAAAACCTGAAAATTTTAATAAGGTTATAAATCCAACTTTGCTAACAATACAGTTGTGTTTTTCTTCCAAGTGTGCTCAAAAATCCTTTTGGAAGTATTAGTACAGTACACTCACTAAATAACCATAATAGTTCCAGTCTTTGGAGATTCTTTCACTTAATTAATAATGGTAATAATCCTTGCTTCTGTATTATTTCCCTCTATTATTAATCATGTACTTCATGGGCATTATTAAATTAAATCTCCTAATACCCTTAGAGAAGAGTAAATACTATTATTCCAGATACAACATATAGCAGAGAATTTAGGTATGGAAAGGTGAAATAACTTGCCTAACACAGTATGAATAAGAAGAACTATGAAGAAATTCAGAGTAATTTCAACTCCTAGAATTAGGATATATGTTTAAAATCATATGACATATTTCTCCATGGTATTTTTAGTTTGCTTTTTTTTTTCATGGATTTCGGACTTCAGTTGTTTTTTCAATAGTTCTTTTTAATGGTTGCTCTCTACAGCCTAGAGAAGTTTTTTTTCTTAAACTAGACTGAGAAAGAAAAAATTCACACATCAAAACTCATCCCCAGTGGCCCAGACTTCAAGCAGAGCAACAAATTATTTAATGCTCAAACAAAAAACCGCAAAAAAGCAAACAAAGGAAAAAACCTAAAATAATCCAACACAGCAGAACTAAATTCAAACATTTTTCCTAATTTTTTACTTTATTAAGTAAAAGTGAGCTTTTACATCCATACTCATGTGCCTTGCCTACACAAGCAGCTTGACCCTTGCCAGCTAATAAACCCTCAGAACAACTGAACACCCGGGTTGTTTTTTTGTGTGTAATTAGAGGGTTCTGGGCTGAACTTTAGGTTCCAGTTTTGAAAAATCTTAACCTATATCTCCTGACTTTTACTCTTGGCTTCATGGAACATTTTTCTTCTTAACATTTTTATTTATATTGCACTTGTCACCCTAGCAGATTAGGGCAAAATAAATTCCACAATAATTCACCAAAAGCTGTGAGTTCTATTTTAAGATTAAGAGCAGTTGGTTCATTATAAAGTATTGCCATGTTAACTGCATAGTCTAGAAATTGATGTAATTATTGTAACAACAGAATTAACACTTTTGACACATGCAGTACAAGAACATAACAAAAGGAGAAGGTAAATAAAAACCATGCTTCCTGAAGCTGTAGATGCTTTGTGAGACTTTTGTTTAAATAGTCCTTTTTAATGGATTTCTTATTTCAAAATTTTCTCTGTCTAATTAAATTCACTTTTCCCTTCTACAGCGTAAAAAAAACACATGTAAGTTCAGTAGGTTTATGATAACTCCTTTGGCAGAATTTCTCAGCCTTGTGGTGTTCTTTAGCCTCAATATTCTCTCCAACCTTACTATTGTAAGATTATGTGAAATGAGGAGCAGATATCTTAATATTTTTGACCTCCAGCAGAAATTTGAATGGAAACTATGGAAGCTCAAGCCCAATTAAGCTCTAATATAATTGTCTTCATATAGCAGAAATAAGTTGTCCTTTCACTCTAATACTTCTATTTTATATTTGAGAGAAAGGACAGAAAGGGAAAAGGAATGATTGCTTCAATGATCATATAGATCAAATATGAACTTTAACATGCAAGTAAGCACATAACTAAAGGACTGTGCTGTTTGATTGACTCTAGGGCCTAGTACTGTCATAAATATAAGGTTAGTCACTTTTTCAGTGCCTGAACCAGACATTAATTTTTCCTTTATGAACTGTACACTCCATTTGTGTACTGCACAGGTCTAAGCCTCCTTTTTTTCTCTGTTTCTCTGATAACAGCTCTGAATAATTGATACAGAGCCATTATCAAAACAGAACCCTTTCACAAAAGGGCTTTCCAATACAGTCCTTCCACATGCAATTTGACCTGCACTTGCAAAATAGTGAAATAATTTGTAAACCACCAGGGTCATTTTCCCCTTTAAAATAAAATTGTTTAAAGACAACATACTCCAGATGAAAGCAGCAACATCTGGTAGTGAAAAAAAATTTAAAATCTCTATATATTAAAATAATTATAACTCCTCAAAATCCATATTTTTAACTTGATTTTCTTGGAAAAATAAGCTGCATGTAACAACAGTACAATGCAAAGTTCAATTCCCATAATCAGTAATTAAAGAGACTTTATTTAGGGATTTCATAATTATCTTCTTGGGTTTTGAGGTGGGTTTTCCTTGCATTTTAGAAACTTTTTTTCAGGTGGGTGATAATCTAAAGCCATTTATATGCTTTTTGTACACATTTCTCACTGAGAGCTTTTTCTTTTTCTTTTTCTTTTTCTTTTTCTTTTTCTTTTTCTTTTTCTTTTTCTTTTTCTTTTTCTTTTTCTTTTTCTTTTTCTTTTTCTTTTTCTTTTTCTTTTTCTTTTTCTTTTATTTAGTAGGGACTATGTGGCTGTGAATAGCAATCTGTATTAGCTCAGATGTTTAGAGTGTGGTGCTAATAACATCAAGGTCATTAGTTTGACCCCTTTATGAGCTATTCACTTAAGAGTTAGACTCAACGAACATTGTGGGTCCCTTCCAATGCAGAATATTCTGGGATTCTGTGAAATTGAACTGAAAACACAGAGGCTGTCAACAGGCAACCTTTCAAATAAATAGGGGGAAAGCACACTTGACTCAGTGAAACATTTATCATCCTGCGTTGATCTTTCGGTCATGTATTTCTTCCTTTGAGTCATTCCATGTTCTGTTTTCACATTTTTCTTGCATTTGAAGAATTGTACTCTTCCTCCAAGCTTGGTGTTTTACCAAAAGGAATAATTAAATATCATTAGACCCCCATTTTACAAAAAATTCTACTTTCTCTGCATAGGCTCCAAACAGGTCTTTGTGTAATGCTGCAATGTCACCATACAACTTATAAATCACCTTCTACACAGGCATGCTTATGTAAGCCCAAAATGTCTTTCCAAGATATGCAGAGATACATTCTCCATAATGACCTCAGACAACAGAATTAAGCAGTTTAACCTCTGTGAGTGATACCTCAAGGGAAATTTTAAAACTGCAATATTTGAGTAATTTTAAATGTCCCTAAACTATTTTCCAACTATCCCATGTTCTAACTATCCATACTGATAAGAGTTCAAATAAGGACTTAGTTTTTGGCCATATATACATATATTTGTTTTTCTCATTTATGTTAAAGGTTCTGCAGTAAAAATTAATGTGTGGAAACGTAATACATAAAACAACATCAATAACTATAATTCTTATATTCTGCTAAAGGCCAAACCACTGTCAAAATGGGATTTCATATTTCGATTTCCTCTTCCTTCTGATAAAAGAGCTATCCATTTCATTTCTATAGCACATTTATTGTCATCTGTTACAGCTCTGCTGCAAGTGCTACTGGTGCTGTTTAAGCATTATCTGTTATAAGAGTAACCTCGTCAGCTACAATGGGATAGATGTGCACATGCTTGTAAATTATTTTATTGTGATTTAGCTATGCTTTATTTTACCTGGAATAAAAGGAAAAAGTAGAATATAGGACAATTTTACAGATGTATCAAGAAACTGAACTAGATTTTTCAAAAGCTTATACATTTCTAAGTGCTTTTACCTTAGGAAAAAAAAAAGGCAGATTTATATTTAGACTTATTTTCCCTGGGGGATAATATTTATAATTATCATCAATGTCTTTATCTTGGTATTATGCACACATGATTCAATCAAATAAATAACATTGTACAAATATGCAGGGAAGATATATTACAATCTCATATCACTTAAAATCTGAAAAAGTCTAGAAACTGAGGCTGAAGAAAAAACAGTTTTGTCAAAAGATCTAATATATAATTAATACAGTTTGGATCAATTAACTAATTATTAATTAATAATTTTCTATTGCATTTGGTTTTTTTTTTCCTTTGCATAATTACCCATTTCTTTTGTTAATTCTGATCAAAACTGATAGGAAAAAAGGGTAATGGTAATAGCAGATGGGCATGGTAATTTCAGATACTGTGAAAAGAGGGAAGAGAGAAGAAAGTCTGTCAGCAGGAACTGGTCTGTTGGTGTACTTCGGTCCAGTTGTAGTTCCTGTGCACTGTAAATTTTTCTACTTGTATTGCTATTGCTCTTCAGTGTTGCCAGAAAAGCTCAAACTCGTTGATATTCAGCTTTTCTTAATGTGGATAGATAAAGACAAAATCTGCTCACACTTCACCAGTTCTTACCTTCCCCATAGCCTTTGTGCACAGACAAAGTTATCTGCCAAAATGCAGAAAAGCAAGATGTTTTTCATAACTGCCTACTATGATTGTGGTAGAAATCTGATGCATTTAAGACTTCATATAAACTACAGAGAGTGGTTTTGACATGTTTTTTGTGAAAAACACATCTCTTATTTTCACCTACTGCTGACATTAAGAGAAATAGTCCTTGATTCCATGTAATCAATATAAAAATATTGCTGGTGTCTTTTCCTACGACCTACAGCAGATGCTCTTCACTCTGCAAACTTAATTAAGCTTGTCTCCAGTAGCAGAAAGCCAAAAGGCTGTCATGTATGTGTATGTACATATATATATATATATAAATGAAAACACACACGCACACCCACATATATATATATATATATATATATGGCATAGAAGTGTGTAATATTTTACTTCTTCTAAGATATTAAAATATTTCACAGTGGTAACTCTTGCAGCCAATTCTGTCACAGAATACAAGATATGCCAGGCAATCAAAGACCACATTTCATTACTAAAGCATGAACTATTGAAATGATGATAAGTTAATTATTATGTCTGTTTGAACATGTTGACTTCTACGTAGCAGGTATCTTGGAAACTGTCTGAGTGAGATTGTGTGATTCAAGAAATCAAAATATGTAAGAATAATATCACAAGACTGTTATACTCTTCATTAATTTTTTTCTAAATTATTCCTCTATTGTGTAGCAGCATTTCACTGTCATGAAGACAGTCATGGTCAGTTGAAAACTAATCCACAAGCAAGAAAACTCCTGTTATCTTCTACCATGGTATTTTCAGAATATCTATCATGCTCACAAAAATCTTGTATTTATTGACAAGAGTGATCTTTTCCAAGACATGGTAGATGTCCTGCACACTCTCTACAATATCTGTCAACAGCCTCTGTCAATATGGACAATATAATACACATATTAATATCTCACATAATGGCTGTATTGTTACCCATCTGAAATATCTACAAAGACAAAAGAAACTCTCAGTGTTTCAATCCAAACATGCTCAAATCAAGAATCATTCAGAATTAACTCTTAAATGTGCCATCAGCAACAAATAGTTTCTCTCAAGAAAGAAGCACAGCTGGGAACACGAAGATAGATTTACAATGTGACAATATTACCATAAGTTCCCTAAATAGTTCAATATACTTGAGTACCAAAGTTACTTTTTATGTAAGGGACACAGAAGACATTTCAATAATCTGAACATAAAATTTGGAATTTCTCAATTCAACAGAAATTCAGTAATTATGATTCCCCTATGACACTGTCTCTAGAAAACTAACGACCTTTCAAAGTATCCTCTGCCATATCAAAATGGGAAACCAAAATTTTATATGTACATCAAAAGCTTAGAATTACAGATGAAGGACAAGATGAACAATGTCAGGAAAAAGAGCACTGCACACAGGAAAGTACTGCAGAATTGACTCTGAAGTAGCCTTTGTGACTGGGAAAACATATCATGAATCACCATGAACAGTTCTTTCAAAATGTCACCTAAGCACTTAGCAGTAAGCAAGAAATTTAGAAAGAATATTAGGAATTATCAGTACATTCATACAGAGTAAACCAGAAGATATAATCCCATTTTATACCAGTATAGTAAAATTTGAAAACATCTAGGCAAGCACAACAGAGATTACCAGACATGTTATTTTCTATAAATTCTCATGCACTTACCCTGACTGCTTGGATTTTGTGGGTTCACTTGGAGCTTATTGTTTTATCTGCCTTTTCCATAGTCAGCCAGACTACCAGGTGGCTACCTTTAGAGACATAATACTAGTTCACAGAAAGTTTTTACCTTTTCTCATGTTTTACCTTCCTTCTTCATTGTTAACAATATTTCGAATTGGAGAGTAAAACTCCATACTGAAGTGATGAAAAAAATTACTGTTGTTTGTTTATATAGATGATAAGAAGAAAAAAAATTTCATCATGTGAAAGCTTGAAATTATGGCTTTACAAACTATTAAAAATTAGTTTGGAAAGTTTCAACAAAGACATATACTTAGCTATTTGTTTCAAAATCTTACAGTTCATTCTCACCAAGTTTTAAACCTTTCTGAAAGAGGAAGATTGCTAAAAATATGAATGATAACTCTTAATTTTAAAAATTCTATTTTGTATCATGATGTCTAAGAAATATGATCATTAGTACCTAGCATTCTTGTAACTAAACATTGCTGTGTAGGTACAAAAAATAATAAAATATACTCAGGTGATTTTGGTTATTTAGTTTCTGAACATATGCAGTAGTTAAGGCAAAAACAGTAGAACACCCATTTATTAAGCTAGAACTTCCACAGCTGAACCTACTGAGATACATTGTCCGCAGTTGCCAGCATAATACCCCAAAATCCACAATGGAAAGCTGTTCAGTTTTATTTACTTGGTTTGTTAGATATTCCTTGACAAGAACTTGCCATGGATATTTCACAAATTATTTAGGGACATGGTTTTCAATTTGAGCTTGACAATTTTCAGTTTGTATAATTTCTGTCGCTCAGTAAGGTTTCTCCTACCTTTGACACGTGGGAAAGAAGTAGAATTTCTTCTGTGGTAACAGGCTGTCGTATATAATAGCTGATACTCGGTTTTGATGTGTTAAAAACCCATCTTAGAAGTATTTGTAATTACATTTTCAGTTTTGTTCAAGTTCAGCTTATAAAACTAATCTGGGGTTTATTGAACTTCTCTCTTGATCTTAATTTGAATAACTAAACCACTACTAAACAAAGAGCCACCAGATTAGTCACAGATTTGTGTTAGTTACTACGTGTTTACTTTCAGCACAGATTATGCACTAATATGTACTTAATAGTGCAGAATACACATGCACTGAAAATATGTAAGCTTATATTCAAATATTAAACTATCTGAAGTCCTTGAATAAAATGTTAGGCATGTAAATGGGTACTTAGAGGGTTTTTTTGAGGAGCACAGTACACCTAGAACACTATATTTATAGACCCATATTGCAGAAAATCCTAATGTCAGCATTTTCTCTTTTTTGTCTAGAAATATCCTTTTTCAATTCCTATTGCTTTTTTAACTTTCTCCTGAAAGAATTTCTCTCAAGATTCTTTTCATTCTGCTTTTGTTTTACCAAGTCCTACAAATTCAACACATTCTCTGCAGTTGATACCTACTGTTATAATTCTACAATTTACAATAATCAATATAAAATTTCTTTATTGCAGATACTGAAAGCACACAAGTTGAGAGTATGGAGATGGAAAAATAGCTCTTCCAGTATGTTTTTTAGGTAGCTCATGCTGTTCTCCAAAACACAGTATTTCTGCCTATTTTCAAAGTCAAATGTAAGCGAAGCAGTTTTTACAGTGTCTTTCATGTGATTCAGGCTGTATTCTCTGTTGCTAGGCAGGTAAGCCAGTTTCCTCAACCTTTACCTGGTCTAATCCAACAGTAACAGTGGAATATTTTAACTCCCTGTTTTCATTACACATAGCCTGATTTTAGTCCATTGTTCCTTTTGCTAATCTTTTCTTTGTATATAACATATTTATCCCCACTAATATGTCCAGAAATATTTCCCATGCTTGTGAAACATAAACTGAGTAAATTTGTCTCCAGCCTTCAGATAATGTCATGAACCCAAGTAACCCTTCATGCAAAATTGAGGAAAAAAATAATTTAGGATATTAGGTATTATTTGAATATCTGTTTCTGGCTGGACAGAATAATCTCATTATTTCAACCGGAAGGCTTTGTTTAGATTTAATTGTGCAGATATCCAGTTTCCCTGGCAGCTACTGTAAGACTGCTAAAAAATCCACCAATATTTTAATTCCAGCAACTTCAGTTCAATGAAACCACTAACTATGCTCTTAAAATTGAAAGTTTAATGGATTAGAATGTTTTTTACACTGTACATTAAGCTTTAAAATGTTAAACCATGGAAGCATAAAATCGCATAGATGAAGGACAAATAAACAAAAAATTGTTTTCAAAATTATTTTTCTATTTGAGATAAATAATAAGTGTAAATAAGTGTAATAATTCAACTCAGAAAAAAACCCCTTTCTTAAAATCAAATTTACTTTCTTAGAAACTGAGATGAAGAATTGGTGACATTTCAGAGGAAAAAGTATTTGCTTCTCTCAGTTCACTGTCTTTTGACGGGCTTTTGGTGTATATTCTGTGCTTATTTTCACTTACAAAGCACTATGCCAAATAAACAGGGGATTTTGGTAGAGAAGCATCAGTGGAATTTCACTCGAGTTGTGCAGAGACCCATGCTGGTCAGCATATTCATAAATTATCTAGGGAAGATGATGAATTGCGCTGTTAGTCTGCTGATGGTAGTAAATTAGTCCAGGTAGGGAAGATGAAACCTGAGTGCAAGACTGCAGAGCGTTGCACGCTATTGCCTAACCCTGCAGGAAATCTGGAGCTGGTGAGTGGTGGGCGTGTGGGGGAAGCTGAGCCCCAGTTGTGCGTGTGGAAGATCAGAGGGCTGCTCTGGTTGCAGGTACCTCGGCAGGCACGCAGTTCAGCCTCCTGCTCAGAGCAAGGTCTGCTCTGAGATCGGAGGTCAACTATGAGATCAGTCACTCGGACTCACCTCTGAGATCATCCAACCATTTTTCTTGCCTGTTAGATATTCAAGAGAGTTTTCACTGTTCTCTTGCTCCTCTTGGGATTCCAGGAGTGTGCTTCCTTTATCAAACGATGTTGTAATTCAAAACTAATGTGTTTGTTCTCTAGTCAAAAGGGTCTGACACAGGGGTGTTTCAAGCAGGTACGCTAAAATTTTTCCAAATGTTGTATAGGATCTACAGAATTTCATGCTATTATTTTACACTTCCATTTTGATATGAGGCAGGATTTTGCTTTCTTTTTTTATAAAATTTTAGTATTCAGTAGTATAAAGCACATATTTGCTACTGGCTTTATTTCTTGGTTTTTTCTTGTTTATTAGCCCAAGCATTCCTTTTGCAAGCACATTTGAAGACAGTATGCATGATGCCTAAATTTCTGTCAGGTCTCAAATATTATGGTATTTTTAGGAAATCTGACTTGATTAAATATCTGTAAGTTAAGATTCATAAAAGTGGAAAAGCTGAGCTTTGCTATGACACAAAGTGAAATATTCTCGTTTCTGCTTTTAGCAAATACATTGTCATTTCAGCAATGAAATCTATTCCAATTAATGATTGATAACCACTTGCATAAAAATATATAAAACCGAAATTCACAACAAACTTAATATAAAACTAAGTGACTGATGTATGTCAAATTAAAAAAAAATACTTCAAAATGTGGACTAAATGTTGCTTGGCAACAGAATGTTTGACTAATGCTAGGGGTGTCTATTTATGCAGTTATTAAAACAGTGCTCCTTATAAGCAGGAAGGAAAGCACTATAATAAAATATGAACACCTCAAAAATCATAATTTGAAAGTCCCACACTCTTCTGCTGTTATTGAAAAAACCCCAATAATTGTGAAAATGCAACAGCCTTAAAAATCACAGTCTATTTCCATTGAGATACAATTGCATTTGTGGCCGGTATGAAGGTGAACATTTTAGGAATTTTCTTTTCTTTTAGGTTTCAGTTTAATTTGGTAATTTAGTTTACAAAAATACCTTAAATAGCACACAAATATTTTCTCTACTCAGATGTAGTACAGATAACTTGTCTTCCAAATTATCTCAAGATAAGGGAACTGAATAAATCCAATATTTTTTTTCCAGCACTTAACATAAGATATATTTTTAGACTCCACACCCACAATTTACATTTAATTTCTAGGCAGAAACTAAGAAATTAGGTCATTTTCACTGTGGGAATATTTGCATTAATCTGAGAAGGTGCAGGATCACCAATAACTGATATGAACAATGGGTGAAGATCTGTTACAGGGCCAAATCCAAAACAAAACATTTTAATGGACAATTAATTAATTTTAAATTGCCTTAGCTCAGAAAGCAGAAAGGCTTCAGTACTCATTTTTGTTACACATTTTACCTACTTTGCCTTCCAGAATTTAAGACAAAATTTTAGCCCTAGGGCACTGGGGTAGCTACCTATATAAAACTGCTAAAATTAGAATAGTTCTCCTAAAATGCGTTACAAATTTGCCTCCATAATACTGAGTATGTGTATTTCTAGCTGAATAGCTGAAATAACTTAATATGATCCAATTAAAAAAGCTAAAAAATTTTCCCTCCTTAAATCATTTTAATTTGAGTTAAAAAATATAAAATCTTCCTCGGCAATGAGATTGTGTGTGACTTTAGAGAAACACTATTCTATGGATGTGTAAGATACATCAAAAAGTAATATGCTTCCACAAATGATGAAAAGATGCTCTGTATGCCATGACATAAATTTCAGGTGGGTTATACTTGTATACTGTCACTGTGATGGACTAAGGATTGCTATCAGAAGTTATCTTTTTGAGTTCATGTTAGGGAATTTGGTCGGCACTTCTTCCTATTTCTTCAATATTTCATCATATTTGTTTTGTGCATGTTTTAATTAGGCAGGGGAAAAAAAATGCATTTCTGGAGAGCTTAGCAATTCAGGGCTGAAATGGAAAAGCCAGTCCTCCCTCCAGCTACATCATCTAGAGTGATACATACCTGAAGTACTGCAAAACCTAGAAGCAGCGAGATCACTAAAAGCCAAAATTTTGATTTCATCTCTGATCTTCCTTCTTTCCTGTTATAGGCCTATATTAGCCAGTGTTCAGTATTATTTTGATGTATTGCAGGTATTTTTGATGCTTCAGTTGTTAAGTGACCGTATGTAAGTGCATGTATATACAGCAGAACTATCCAGTCACAGATTACATGCATCAGTCATTCCAATAGCTTTGCTTCCAACATCAGGGGAGAAATGAAACCATCACAGGGAAAAGCAATAATCTGAGGTTGCAGCAAATGTTTTGCTCTAAATACAGAACTTTCTTGCCATGTACACTAATCTCTTCTTTGAAAGGAGGAGGAATATTCTGCCAAGGTGTGTTACCCTCCTCCACCCTTGGGTAATTTTTCAGGTGTTTCTAACCCTGCACAAAGAGCATCTGCCAGCAAGATAGTTTAAAAGCATAATGCAGTTATTTATTGGCTGATGCACACAGAGATATCTAGGATTTAACAAGCTCCCAGAGTAGGAACTAATATGCACTCTGGCATGATAAGGCACCCAGAGTCTCCACTGGCCAGGCAGGCACCAGCCTGGAAGGGAAGGGCCAGTTTCCACTGCCCCCGAAACAGATCCTTTTTCACTGACCCTGCTTTTCCCTCCAGGGTTTTATAACATTTCATGCTGATGTTCTTCCGCTTGAAAACTTGAGCTTCTAATCATCCGCTCCCAACAATCCTACTCTATTCACAGTTTTTCCTTTCTTATCTTGCATACCTCTACTCCACAGAGTTCCTCTCAACTCAGAAATTTCCTTGGAGGTATGAGCCAAGGTTATGAAGGTACATATTATCCATTCTGGGTCTTCAGAGGCAGCCAAACCCTGTGGAGAGTGAGGAGGCTGCTGCACAAGGGATCACACAGAGGTGGGCATAGGTGCCGTTCAGTTCATGACCAAAGACAGCAGCAAAAGCAGGACTGACCCCAAAAAGGCTTTTAGAACTGCACAGATTTCCAAAGTGACCTCAATTTCCTACCATCCAAATCTTCAAAACAGTCAACCCTATACAGCACTCCGCCTTGCTATCATCCATCCCTGCACCCACACTGAATCTCATTCAGAGTCAGAGAAAAGGCTTGCCCAAACCCTGGATTTTAGCATAGCACATCTCTTACTGGATTCTATTATTTCTGTTTCAAATATGTCATTTGCAGTACAGCACTGGAGATTAAAGTCTGTATAGGAAAACATGCTTCATTCTTTTCACTTCAGAGAAAATACAGAGAAAATATTTTTGTTCTCTACCTCCCATATTGAAAAGAAAGATAGTTTGAAAGTAGTTACAGCTTTCATCTTTCCACCTTTTTTACCTCTAATAGAAAGCAGGGACAGGAAAAATGGGAATTCTTTTTTTGTTGTTTTTGGCAGAGTTCTCAGTCATCTCTGAGAGACAACTGCATATCTGGTGTTTCTGCAAGCACCATAAACATGTCACAGTATTTCTGATTAAAAATTCCAGATAGCAGTTTATTATCGTCTAGTGAGTTCTACAGTGCCCACTCCTGAAAACGCATTTAAGCCTGACCATGAGTTTAGTAGAGGGCAGTTGAATGAACCACATTTCCCAAATGAGTTTAAAACAATCATGTTAATTCCATTAGGTAATTTCCATGCTGATTCACCATGGCCAATACCGGTGAAAAATGAGCACTCCATCCCAGATGTACTTGTTTGTCTAAGTTTGAGAGTCGGAATGCTGTCCAGAGACTGGGGGAAATTCATGCAGCTATTGTGTAGTTAAATTATGCTCACTAGACAGGAGGCAATTTTGCTTGTTTGTGGGAGTATCTAAGACCCCAAAATGAACTTCTACAACAGACCAATTAATTTTCTATACCTTACCCTTTCCCAGTTTTAGCAAATGCCAGACACTTCAGACAAAGACAATTGTGCAGATAATACTTACCCACAGGAAGACAGCAATTTTAGTTCATGTGTTTAGCTCTTTTTATAGGCAATCAAATAATTATCGTATTACACTTTATTTTAGGTACACCCAGTTAGGGCTTGTTTAGACATGAGTAAGTGTTTATTGACTAAATCGATAGTCTTATCCATGTTACAGAGCACATAAAATAGTTAAAAGAATAAAATCAGTTGTTACATTAACCACTTGCAAAGAATGCTCAAGCTAAGCTTTAAACAAATATTGCCTCATTAGATTATATTCTAGAAATACAATATTTCTAGAAAGAAATAGACAAGGAAGCAATTTTTTTTAGAAAAACTTAGTCTCCCATTTCCTTTCCACACTTCAGATTAATTAGAATTTACCACTAAAAGACTCAGACAGTACAATTAAGTTTTACAGCAACTATATTAAGCTTTTCAAAAATTGAGCTTTGACTTCCCCATAAATCCCAGGGGTTCTTACAATCAAATTAACTTTGTCATCTGAAATAACAGAATGAGATACATAATATGCCACACACTTTCTGGTACAGGAATCCAGCTAATCAAGAGGGTCACCTAGCATATTGCTTCTTCAAAAATACAGTAGCAGTAAAAAATACAACACTATTCTATTTCCATATCTCTGGAAACACCTCTCTACTGAGAATATACACCTGTAAAAGTTATTTCATGTGCCTTCTCCATGGCATCAGTATGGAGCTAGAGCAGAATCAACATTTAATGACAAATAAGTTGTAGAGTGAATTTTGTGTCTTGTCCCCTTCCAGTTGTAGCATGTCCACGAAATGACCAAGCGGCTTCCAGGTGTATTAGGTGTTAAAGAGAATGAAAATAATTTTCCTCCTCTGATGTTCTATTCTGAACTCATTGCCAAAAGCCTGCATTGCATTTTTAGTAGAGAGTTCTGCTCTTCATGAACACAAATGCTATATTACCACAGTATTTCACAGACAATATCCAAATTACTAACTCATTAACAGAATTATTTTAGCAACTTAGAAATTTATTTGGCTGAACTACTTTTCTGAGAGAGTCTTTTGGTTAAACCCTGGCTTATTGACCAGACCAGATGAGAAAAGTCTCATTGCTTCTGCTTAGTACGTATTGGGCTAAAACCTCTATGAAATCAATTCATGAGGGGGCTGGAGTGTATACTGGCCTTTATAGCAGAAAATTCATTAAGAATTTTCTTTAAGTGTCCGTGAGAAAATTCATTAACCCAAAACAATGAGTTCAGGGCAGCCAATAGGATGCACTGTAAGATCATGTGAAAGGCCACTCCCCTTTGGGAATTCGGTGACTTCATCTAGTCGTAAAAATCTTTGCATATTACTCCACAAATAAAGCAATAAAAATCAGATATTTCATTAGAAATATGACCACAAAAACATTGTGGGGATAGTATTGCCCCAAACAACATTGATCATTTCTAAACATGACAGCTAGAGCTGCTTCTTTGTCTGATGAGGAATTACACACCTCAGAGCAGAATAATCTACCTTCCAGGTTAAATTATGTAGAATTAGAGAGTTTTGGAATGAATACTCTCCTGTTATTCAATTAATGTTTTCTATTGATTAAGCTATTCAGTTAATATTAGGTTAGGCATAAAGAGGTGTTAATGTATATTTTATTAGGCATGATATACCTGTGCTGACCTGCTCATCTCAAGCAACTGTGAGGCCTGTCTCAGTATGCCCAGAAATAAAACTTTAAGCTTCTGAACAAATGTGCAAACATTGTAAAGTGACTCCTACAGTGAGTTCTGCAATCTTGAAACAAAGCAATGGTTCTGGATTAGAAAAAGTAAACAGGGCTTCAGAGAGACAGTCTGCATGTTGAACAATCTCCAAGAAAATAATCAGGTGTTCTAAGGGCTATTTAGGCCCTATTTAAGCATTTAAATTTTTGATCTGGCTATCTAGTTGGTTTCTTACCTTTGTTTTGTTTTGGGTTTTATTTTGAGAGGGGGAGTGGAGAACTGTTGGTTGTTTGCTGATTGTTTTTAATTACTGTGTTACATGTATTCTTGTGACATTATGTATGGAATTTTCTAGTAAGCCAATTTCCAAAATGTTGGCACTATGCAATCTCACATGTACCATGCTTTTTTCCAAACACCCCACTCATCTCTCTTTCCAGGTACTTTTATTTTTTCTTCAGGTTATCAGAAAATAAGCACTCAAATCATCTATTCTTTGAGCATCAGTTTGCTGTACACACTTCAGAAACAACTACTTATTGAAGCTGGTTTTGCTTCCATTTGCAAAACAAATGATACCAGGGAAGAGCAAGTGCAGGTTAGTTGCCTAAGAGCTGTTAATGTAGATTTTTCAAAAAGTTCTTACAAAAGGAGGTTTTCTTGCAGTTTGGATGCTAAATATTTTGAAGGCAGACTGCTGCAAAGAAACTTCCAAAGCTGATGGTGGGCGAGTGAAGTGCTGGTAAAATAGCAGAGATTCAGTGTGTTTTACTCCTCACGATGACATTACAGTCCAGACCTATTCAGATACCTGACTGTAGTATGCAAAAATATTTGCCCATTTCCATAATTTTGAGCACAGCTTGACCCAGGCAGCTCCCATTCTAAGAAAACATCAGCAGCACACACTGATAATTGGTAATAAATTTTAAAGGAAAAAATGTACTCCAATTTCTGTTTTGACTAATAAAATATAGAATATATGCATATCTATTTTCATTCACATTAGTATGAGTACTTGACACCACACATTATGGACCTTTTTTAAAAGTTAATATATATCACCTGTGAAATTATATTTATCTTACGGCATCCAACACATCTCGCATGCTTTGCAGTAGCTTTTTTCATTTCTGAAGCATCTGCAATGGATGGAAATATTCTATCACCAATACTGCATCTTCAAAAGAGCCATAAACAGGCACTTAGGAACTCAATGAAAGTTTATATTGCTTTCTAGTGGACAGAATTCTTAACTCCATTATTGTCACAGAATGATTAAATCTTCCTACATCACATTTCAAAGGCATTGCATATACTACCTTGAGGCTCAATACATTTTTATTTTTCCATGGTCCTAAGATTTGCAAAAAATTTTTTCTGGGCAAAATTAGCCTGTTGGTGAAATGACTCGTTGTGCTATACTAATGCCTAACTCAGTTTTGTGGAAATCAAAGTGATTAAAACATATCCAGTTAGGTGGAGGTTGTATAGAAAATAACTGTGAAACAAGTCTTGATTGTAAACTTCAGAGGCTTTTGTAAACTACAGCAGGAAAGTGAGAGACTATGTGAACCAGCCAATTGGAACTGAGAAAGGAATAAGATACATTCATTTTCAGTCAGGTCCCTATTGTGGCAACATCTTGTTACTTTAATATTTCACCTGAATGATAACATCACCAAGCCGACACTGAAAAGGATGAATTTGATCCCTAGTGTAACATCTAGCTAGATCCATCTAGCCAGCACATTTCAAAACCATTTCTGATTATTTGGTTGTTCAGTTTATTTCCACATCTCTAATGTCACACAGATGCTACACTAGTATCACAGAAATTACTGAATGCTTTCAGCACTATCTCCAGGATTTATCACATGCTCAGACTGAATGTTAGACTGAAATGAAAAAGCAGATCACATCTGTACGTACCAGACTGAAAAGGTAGAAAGTTTGCTGTTAAGAAAGCCTAAGTTTTCTGACGCAAAAAGAAACCACCAAAAAACCCAACCCAAAAGTAAAACAAAGCAAAACAAAACCAAAACAACAAACCAACAAAACCAAAACAAAAAAATAACCCAAAACAACAAAAATTTTTACATTCAATGCTTGCATTTTTGTGGGGGATAGAAATGTTTAGTATATCCACTGTCTTTCTTCTCTTGCCATCAGTGAAGGATCAATTTCTAAGAAAAATCAAGACACTATACTATCCTGCTCAAACCAGGAACAGACTAAATCCATTTCTGTTCTCAGACTGACTTCCACTAGTTGTGAGATCTTCCCAGTAAGGTTACTGAAATAAACTGTGTGCAGGCTTTTCATTCACAGAGTTCCTCAAGCTTATGTTGAGATGGACTGGATATTGTGTTGGCTAAAATGCTACTGCTTGTTTCACAGTTGTTAGAATTTAGCTTTTTATAAGTAAAGGTTTAATACTTGCCAAGAGTACTAGGTTTGGCTGGGATGTAGTTCTTTTTCTCATAGCAGTCCATATGGCACTTTTAATTTTAAATTTGTGACTATAACAGCCTTGATAACACCTCAAAGCCTTAGCTATTGCAGGGCTAATATTGATTCTCACACAGCATCAAGGCCACCTGTTTATCACTCTGCCCATGCAGAGAGCAGGCTAGTGGTGGGGACGAAGTTGGGTGGGGACAGAGCTGGGAGAGCTGAGCTAAATTGACCCAAGTTATACCATGCTCTGTGATGTGTCATCCAGCAATGAAATGGGGGAAGTGAGCGAGCAGCTGGTGGGTGCTTAGCTCTGGCTGGGGTCAAACCCACTGCCAAGGACCTGAATCTTTGCCCTGTATTTCAGCAGAGATGTTTACTAGGAAGATCTTATCCTTTGATTACATTATACCCTACCCAAAACCCTGAAATTCTCAATTATGTAGTGGTAGACATATCACTTTGCACATTAAGGCCAGAAATGAAAAAAACAGGAAAATGAACAGGAAGGTGAGATACACATGGATTAGATACCTAATACTGTCTAAGAGAAATTCTACCATCCCTAAAGCTAATGACAACATTCAAATGGAGTCGAAAGAAGCCAGCATTTCAGCTATGAAAATTCCCATCATTCTTATAATTCTATTCCAATACTATTAGAAGCAGACAAATAGGGTGGAAATGTCATGTGTATTAATGCTAATTTCTGTGTCCTGGAAAAGTGAGAGCAAGTAATTGTCTTGATTTCCAAGATGCATAGTAGCCTTGGCAATATTGGGATTTAGTAGTAAAGTGCCTGATATATGAAAGGACACAGAAAAATATCTAATCAAGGCATGAGCATACAAAACAGAACTAGCAACAAAATAGGACATTTTCATGTTGCATTTAAGTAGTATTATGTAAGTATTGTATAAATAGGTCTTGGTGGCAGCTAAAATACTGTAAACAATTTTCTTTGTGGAGATAGGGCTTCATTCAGCCTGCCCATTTTCCCCATGATTTTTCTGGGTTTATAACTGGAGGTGCACAAATTACTGTGCTGCAAAGGTAGTGATAGTTTCAGGGCAAGGTTTCTTTACTTTATTATTTATAGTTTGCACTGTGGGCCAGGAGAGAGAAGGAAAAAGGGAACTTGCATACTAAAATCAATACAAATAATAATAGCCTCTTACAAGACAAGCCTCAGGGGCTGAATATCTCTGGGTTCCTTTTTTTACATAAATGATCTCAGTGGATTATTGTTTCAATGTTTTGTGCTGTCAGTCACAGTCAGCCACCAGCTCTCTTTTTTGGTCCCAGGGAAATCTTCTTACTTCTGTGTGCCAAAATAAAACAAAATTGCATAGCAGCAGGTAGCCCATGGTAGCTTTCCTGAATGTCTTCAGCAGAACTGTACTACAACAGAAGCAGTAATCCATGCTGTTCATGGCTCTTTTTCAGACACGTATCCTGTCAGTCAATGCTGAAGTGGCCAAATGTGTTTCCATATTATACCCAAAATTTCTCATTGCAGAGCAGCTTGGGGCTGGGGCTCAATTATTTGCCTTGTTTTATTTTCACTTATTTTTAGCAAGAAAAACACACTACAAACTAAAAAATATTCATTTGGGTCACAAGAACATTCATATTTGATAACTTTGCTGTCAGTTTAATAGGAATATGGACTAGGATTCTGGGTATGATATTAGCTAAATCAAAGACATTCAGGTATCTCAGTATTTTCAATATGTGTGTTTAACAATTCTTGGTGCCTATATTTTTCTATACATTTCTTTTTCCAAAGCAACCCACTTACTTCTGTTATTCTTCTTACTACTGTATTATGTACTGAGAACAACAATTTTTCATGATTCTTTTGGCATCATCATACTAGATTTTTCCTTATTAGTCATCTTCGTGTATCTACATAAATATTCAGTGAAAATACATTTAAATTGTTTTTTAAATCTTTATACCTTTTATAATTGTGTAATTATTTTCAGAGAGTACAATGTCTTCCATAAAATGAATTATATATCTTTTTAAAAAATAGATTATTATGATCCTGTTTAATAAATTATTCAGTGGTTATAGAGAACATTTTACAGTCTCTGAATTTCTCCATTTTTATTTTAACATTCTACTAAAACAATAGCATTTTTTTAGCTTTTACTAAAACATAGGCATATTTTTCATTGAATATTTTTTGATTTTTTTGTTCCCTTTAACACTCAGAAAACTTTTAAGATCATAGGAGGGAAATTAATTAAGATGTCTGCATTTCCTGGATCTTAGAAAGAAGGTGAGCAATTGGCATTTGACTCATTTTTGACAAGTAAAAAGGTTTTTTCTCTGCAGGGATCTTTTCCTGGTAACTATTCAGCTTATTGCAGATATTTGGGGTCATATGAAATGGTGACAGTTTTACAAAACTCTCTAAAAAGAAATGGACAGAAAGCAGAGATTTGAGCAACATGAGAAAGATTGCTGAAAGACAATTAAAAAATCCCAGTCTTAGTGTATCACCCACCTGTGTGTATCCACAAAATATGAATTTTTTAAGGCTGCATCAGCTGGTGAAGCGCTGGAATATGCTTTCAGAAGCTACACAGAGAAACTAAAAAATAGGCAATGGACCAGCATATCAAAGACAATTTGGTACTTTTGCCTAGCTCCTCAAAGGTATACTAATGCCAATGGAATTTGCAAGCAGCACTTAAAAATAAAACCAAAAGTATTAAAGCAACAGAGATCCTGAACATGTTTCAGGCACAAAGGATAGGAAAAGAGGAATTCTAGCCCTTAATGTTGGAGTATTTAAAGATCACTGTTTTCCTTTCTTTCTTATAATAGTCTCACATAGTGCTAGGAAATGAAATTTAAAAAAAGAACCTTCTTATAATAACTGAGTGGTCAAATCTCTGCTGATTGATGCTTACGTCCAGCATCAGATTTGAAGAAATGCATGTGACTGGAAACTATGATGCTTTTTCTGTCTACATTATTGTCATAACTCTTTATGCAGAGTTTATTTTTCCTTGGTATTTAGTGTCTCTTCCATTTACTGAAATGTTTTTTCTTGTATACACTATTCTATGCAACATTTGGTAGTCTTGTCAGACTTTCTACATTGTTTATTCTAATCACACAATTACTGATGTCACAAACCTTTTCTCTGCAGCACCGTTTGTATTTTATGGTTGTACATTTTGTCAAATTATTAATACTATGTATTTCTTTGCATTTATGAGATATCTAGTTTGTGATGCACTGCACAATATTATGGAAGTTGTAAGTGCAGGCCAGTTGAAGGCAAATGCTGTTTTTCTCTGACTTAATGGTAATTTTAAAAGCAGTAAAAATGGCATTAATTTTGTGATATTTTCAGCCAAGCTAAAACTAATGAATGTTTCTCTAACTTAATTGAAGTGTGAATTAATTGCCTTTCTTTTAATTTAAAGCCTCTACTTACATATTTACCATAATAAAGATTTTATTCCAGTGTTTTTTAGTCTTTAAAAAATACTAAATTATCTTGTCCAAGGATCAGAATACAGACTGTCAGAATCTTTTCTATTACAGTAGTATTGCTGTTATTTTTTGTACTTACTTTAATTTTTTAATTTTGTTTATACTCTCACCAGTAAATTGGTATAATTATATCTTCTCACATTGTCATCTCATTTTCTAAATGTGTTACACTTCAAACTTGGTCAGATGGGAATT
Source organism: Zonotrichia leucophrys gambelii (assembly GCF_028769735.1). Lineage (NCBI taxonomy): Eukaryota > Metazoa > Chordata > Aves > Passeriformes > Passerellidae > Zonotrichia > Zonotrichia leucophrys. The sequence continues at coordinate 15,650,762 of NC_088173.1, read as the reverse complement.
TAGGAACAAGACAGGCACAAGAACAGATCCACCCACCTGATTGAGAAGTCCTTTCTAAGAATGGTGAAGCTGAAGTTTATAATTTTTCACACGCACGACATTTACACACATGATCCATACAGAAACACTCTCCCACTAGTCAAGGCCTTCACTCTGTGCCCAGCACCATGGATGTGGGAAGCATCTGTAGATGTATCTCTGACATCCAGAGATGTTTGAATTATGTATTCTTTTCAGCTTAAATGACTGGCATGAGTTTCCACTGGCCCTGTTGGTCACATCACCCCAGGAGAGTCCTTGGATACCTCCCAGGTTGAAAGCCAATTTGCTCTTGTTACTTCGGTTGGTATCACCTGCTGGATTCCTGCCTCAAACACATCATAGGGAAGCAGTTGTCAAAAGTTCACCTGCCCTTCATTTTCCCCCACCCTGTATACAACTAAACCACTAGAATTGAGCGGGTGTAGCTGAGGGCTTTTGGACAATCCTCCCCATGACCACAGAATTTGGGTTGTTTTCCTAGAGCATAACACTTGATGAGTGAAGAGGTGAAGTTTTCCCTATGGAAATGCTCTTCCTGCCAAACCAGGAAGCAATGTGAATAATTTGAATTTATATAACTATCGGCCTTGGAATTTAACAGCTTTGCATTCTTCAACACCAAGAACAATACATCCCCTCTTCTCCACCACTCTTTTGCAACTTTTGCAAATAGTGTAAAGCTGGATATGTTTTACCCCCACTTTGGCAGAGCATCCTGCTACAGAAGGAAAGAAACTCTTTAATTTAAACGTGATCTAGTTTCAGAATCAACAAGATTTTTTCCATTTTCAGCAGTCAGTGAATGTAAAACATTTTTACCTAGGACCTATCATACTCTTGGTGACAATACAAAAGATAAACCTCTGCCAACGAACATTCTACAAGAGGAAAGGGGCAAATTTGTTATTCAGAGACTGCATATTAAAATGCAAAAGTATGCAAAGTACGCATATGTTAAAGTAGGGTGCAAAATATTTTTATTGTCTTCTCTTGAAGACTTTTAGATTTGAGTCTTTCCAATTTTTCAGAGGCAGACAAATAGTAGGACTGGAACACTTTAAATGAGGCCTCTCAGTAATGTCATGCAGCTAGTTCTCTTACACTGTTTTTGTGCAGCTAACACATGCATGGAACTGAAAATGAAGCCGTCTCTTCAGCCCCCCTTTTGCCTGAGATCTAAAACACTCCTTACCACTAACAGAGTGAGTAGCATTTTCATTTAGTCAGTACTACCTGTTTAGAAAAGTAAACAAATACTAAACAAACTGCCTCCATGAGGTTGTGCCTTTTAACAGGCCTGCCTGCATGCTTTCCCCTTGGCTCACTACCTCTGTCCTACATTTTCCTCAGCGAATTATTTCAGATAAGATTATAAACCCTTAAAGAATTTATCTTCATTTGTACAACACATCTAATACAATGAATCTCTAACCCTAACTACAGCTTTTTTATTATTTATATATGAAACAATAGCTTTACATTTATGAATTGAGTTTAACTAACCAAAGCAGCTTAGCACTCTCTCTCTATAGAGCATCTCTTTATTTTCACTCATTTTTCATAATCCTTAAAGCAAGTCTTATAGCATGTGGGAGCAAAGTTAAAAAAGAAGAAAAAGTAATGAAAGAAACCTCACCTGAGTTATCCTAAATTGATATTATGATAGTTACCTGTGATTATAAAGAGCTGACTGTAAAAAGACAGGATAGTGTACCATAAGTTCCATTATGAATGCAATTCTAACTTCCTAGTGTTTGGATCCTGTGCGCTGAGGGAAATACTCTGTACCTCAGAGCTGCCAGTGTCTGGCCCTAGGTCTGATTCACACTTCTGAGCTGTCACATATGAGACTTTTATACCATTCACCTTGTTGGTTTTTTTAAACACTATACCTCCAAAATACATTTTTAAGTTTTCTTTAACATTGCCTCCTAATTTTTACTTTCATATAAAAATTTTGTACGCCGGACACTAAAAATTATATTTAAAATGCATAAACAAGGAAAACCTTTGTCTAATCGTTGTATCATATGAATAATTTAATATAAATGCATGTATTAGACATTAAAAAATTAAAATCTACATTGAATAAGTAATGCAATAATACTCTTTTGATCTGACTTTAAAAAAGCAAACCAAACAAATCAAAACAAAAACAGAAGCCTTAGAATATGGCTCTAAGGTGGAATGACTGGATAAAATGTCACTTATCATGAGTTGGAACACTGCTAACAAACAAATGTGTAATAATTCTTTCTAGTGCATCTCCCAGCCTTTGCAAGCTGCTGTATGCACAGGAAGATGAATGCTAGAAACAGGAGCTGGAATTTATAACTCTTAAAATAATAATGATAAAAAAATGCTAAATCAGCCATTGAAACTGTTTTGTGCTTCTGTGCAGTCTCTCAGCCTTGCAAATTTTGAAGTTCATCCATGATCTTGTTAGAAAGCTGCAGACTTGCTATTGACAACTGCTTTTTAAACTCCTTCCAAGAATTCCTTAGCGCACTTTTATGACATTCTGTGTAACACATGGAACTAAGGGAAGATAAATTGCAATAATGAACCACTTTATTTCCCATGTGCATTTTTTCCTGTACTGTTGTTTTTTCCGCTTTAGCACAGCTTATTTGCTGTAAGAAGTGTAGTCTTATTTGAGCATCATATAAACCATATAAAGCACATTCTATTTCATTATAAAAATTCAAAATCAGTAATTTGTTGGGAAAATCATATCATTTATTAGCTGTTACTTCATTCTGATAATTTCTAAGTAATTATCTAAAATACGTCTTCGAATTTTAATCCATAACACAGTAGTAAGCATGCAAAATAGTCTAAGAAATCACATTTAGCAAAATTTTTATGGTTTATTAAGCCATAGTCTTAAGATTAACAGTCTTTGTGGCTAACCTTCATTTGGGAGTATTGTTTCTGTGATCCCCACCCCTTTTACAATTCAAATTAAAACAGGCAATATTTAGGGATGTGTGTGTGCAGCTTTCCTTGAGGTTTAAAAAATAATAAAATTCTAAAAATATACTCCAGCTAAATTGACAGTTATATTTACCCATATTACAGACAATTTATTTTTTTTTAAATTCATTACAAATATTTTTCTGCTATCTGTAATAAAATATTTATAATCTATTTATTATTTTAAAATATAAAATACTTTCCCTTTACACATTAATGGTGCAACTTTGAGAGTTTATTGATGGTGACGATAGGGTTGAACACATATGGGGAAGAATCAGGCAAGTCTAGCAAGGCAAGCATCATGGTGGGAGTCTGTTACAGACCACCCAGACAGGACAAAGAGGAAGATGAAATTTTCTTTAAGCAGCTGGAACCTCTAGGCCTTGATCTCATGGGAGATTTCAACTTACCAGGTGTCTGCTGGAAATACAAGATGGCAGAGTTGAAGAGTCTAGAAGGTTTCTGGAGCATATGGAAGAGAACTGCCTGACACAGAGGGTGAGGGAACCAACCAGGCAAGGTGCCCACTGGACCTGCTGTTTGTCAGCAGAAAAGAGCTGGAGGGACATGTGGTGGTTTGAGGACACGCTGGGCATGGAATGATACAGCTTTTGATCTTTGGAGAAGGGGCTCAGCAGCCTTGGACTGCCAGGGAACAGACTTTGGTCCATTTAGGATGCTGGCTGACAGAATCCTTTGGGAGATATTCCTGAAGGTCAAAGGAGTCCAGGAAGGCTGGTTCCCTTTCGAGAGGGACATCTCACAGGCACAGGATCAGGCCTTTCCCACGTGCAGAACGACAAGCCAGTCAGGAAGGTCAGTCTGAGAGAACAGAGAACTTTGCATGGAACCTGGGGGAAGAAAGGACAGTTTATGTTCTTTGGAAGAAGGGGCGGGTAGCTCAGGAGGACTACAGGAATGTCGCAAGGTTATGCAGGGAAAATAAGAGACGGGTTGCTACCTGTTCAGTGTATGAGATTTCAGAAGGAAAAATGAATTTTTTAAAAAATAGCCAAATGACGATCAAATTTGCTTATAAACCACCCTAATGAGCTTAATATAAAAATTATATTAGACAAATTAAATATGGACTAAAATATGTCATTTTTCAAATGTAATGTTAATCGGGATTTTATGGCTAGAACTTCCAACTTACATTAAATGTTTCGAGTACTCTTATAGCAAGAGGTCATTCAGCTGGATAATCAACCAGTAACAATCTTTAAGCATTCTCTTGTCATAATAGTATGCAGGCCTATTAAGTCAGAAATGCTATTTTCTCATTGAAATTTATTCCATTTCCTGAAACACTGTCCTTCTCTTACTTGTTTTTCTTCTGTTTTCTTACATTTATAAGCATCGGTTTGTTTTTCCTACAATCAGTTTCTCATTTGCAGAACAAAAACTGTTGTCCATGCTCTGTCCATTGTGCCATTTCTGCCTATTACTCAGATATGCAAAATGAAGATAAATTGTCCCCATTTCAGAATGGCTTGAGTTTTAAGAGCTTAGCTGTTTTTTTTTTTTTAGAAACTTAACTTTTGATGGTTAATTATTATTAAAATTCTTTAAATAAATTATCATTATCATAAATTAGCCCATAAATTATCAATGCAATCAATAAATATTTACAGATATTTTAGGAGAAAAGTTGAGCTTCCCTTAATGAGAGTAAAACTCTGGGAGATTACTTATAGCCTCTATTAGACAGGGAGTACAAAGTGATCTAACTCAGAGCACTGATAAATTATGATTTTTGACGGTATTTTTACTAAAAAGTTATCCCTTTAAAAGTTTATGGCAAGTCACATTGCTTAGCATATCAAGACACTGTTTATCCTCAATACATTCATGGAGGCTACTTGAAGGACACTTTCAGTTCATGGTCCTGTATACATAATACAGCCTTTTATTATTGACAGAGTCCAGAGCCCTGCGAGTATTTTATAGTGCATTATTTTTTAGAACCAATAAATTACTCATCTGAACTATCCAAGTATAAACATGATGACTTTTTTTCAGGCTTGACTATGATACTATTACAATGAATTATGGATTTCAGTGGTTATCTGGTTTTGATGTGTTGCAATAAATCATGATCATTTATGATTGGTTCTGAACTTCATATGGGTTTTTTTTCATATAGTCTGTACTACCCTTGTAGGTTCCTCAGAGTTATACTTTTAAAGATATCAGACAATTTCAAGAGAGCACTAGATTGATTTAAATTTTTTAAACAAATTTAAATACATTTTCAGACTTCTATTCCATATACTATTATAAAAGCTCCACAAATAAAGAGTGAACTCAAAATTCCTAAGTATTTGTTAAAGGACAGAAGACAGACATTTAAAATATAATTTTTTTTTTTAAAAAGCCAATATGCTCCAGTTACACAGACTAAATTAGCAGCTATTAGCAGATGATTCATCTAACAGCAGCTTCCAGATTAAAAAACAAAAAAAGAAACAACAAAACAAAAAAAAGACAAGACATCTTTAGGCCATATGTGAGGTATGTGAGTGCAGCTATACTCCATACCACAAACATACCCCAGAGGAAAAAAAAAATCTTCCTAATCTCACCTTCTTTAATGCAGTCTGTCATGTTTTCTATATCCTCTGTTATCTGGAAACGGCATTTTTGCATTAGGAGTTCAGCCAGGTTCTCAGTGGCACTAAGATTTTACCCTAACTCCCTTTTACTGTGATTAATTATTCTCCTATTCTATTATCTAACTGTGAATTTCTAATTTTTTTACTTTTTTTTTTCTCCTGATCATATATATTACTTCTGTCTGGAGGATGTATCTTTCTTCACTTTCATTTCTTCTAATTTCTCCACACTCTCCTATATCATACTGCAGCTTGTTATGTATTATGTATTACTACTGGGCTAGGCACTTCCCTCACCAGAACACCTAAGTTAGATTTAAGGGATATATGAGGTCAGTACATTTGATGAAAGAAGAATTTGATTTTTTTATATCAGTTCAACACTTAAGGATTTATAATAAAAAAAAAATAGAAAGCATTAAATATTTTTTTAAAGAACTAGAAGAAAATAATTAATTTTCCACACTCCCAGATTGAGCAAATTCCTGAATGGATTTGGAGTTCCATAGGACACATGGGACACTTAGTTGCTAGGGAAGCCTTTGTACAGGCACATAACAAAACAGCTTTCTCCTTGTCTGTCATCTCAGAATTTGCAATAAGAATCACTTATTTTCAGAACCACTAGTACCCAACTCACACGTTTTGATGCCCTTCTTGTCAGAGAGTGCTGGGAGACTCAGTTGACATGATGTTGCTGCATGCATCTGCGTTCAACACAGGTAATTGCAATGAGCACAGATTTAGCAGCTTCTCAGCTACAGTTTGCACTGCTTTACTTCTACTGCACGTTGATGTAAGGTTGTAGCAAGTTAGGGGTCAGGTTTCTTTCCTAAGTAAAATAGAACAAGAAAAGGGGCCTTAAGCTGGTCAAGGAGTTCAGATATCCAGATTGGTTGTTAAGAAAAATTTCTTCACCAAAAGGGTTGTTAAGCAGTGGAGCAGGATGCCCAGGGAAGTGGGAAAGTCACCATAGCTGAAGGTATTTAAAGGATGTGTAGATGTAGGACTTGGGCACTTAGTTTACTTTGAAGACGGAAGTATTAGGTTAATGGCTGGATTCAGTGATCTTAGAAGTCTTTTTCAATCTTGATGATTTTACGAGTCTGTGATTCCTTACTCAGTGAATCTCACCTTCTTTCACGTTTCCTTAATATGACTGCCCTAATAATCAGGGTCAGGTTTATACACTCTAGAAAATGTGTAGCTTGTAGATCTGCCCAGATTCTACATCAAAGGCGCAGAAGGGAAATATGAATCTCCTAAATGCTTTAAGTATACAGGCTTTTTTTTTTTTTCCACTACTACTAAATTTGGTGCAAGATTTCATGTTGGTATCATTCTGAATTTTTAATTATACTGTAATTTAAAGTTGCATTTAATGAATTGTTTCACAGTAGCAGAAGTAGTGACCCACAGTTCTCAACTCTTTTTAGCCCTGCTGTCCATGAATTATTCACTAGCCATTATTAAAAAGGGTTTATTTTATTAAAGAATCTCAGGGAAAAACCTCAAGGAAAAACAGGAATTACTATAAAGTTCTTCTCAAAGATCCAGCTAGGTCAGAAATAGATGCTCAACAACAAATGCCTATTTGTCTTAGCTACACATTAGCTGTTTTTCTTTAATATTCTGTTATATAATAGGAATGCTCCTCTATATTGCCTCTAACCTTAACTTCCCTTAATTTTGTAAGGTAGTGACACTGCTTGACCACTTCCCCTGAAACCAAGCAAAGGATGACTCTTACCAGCACGAAGCAGAACAGCATCAGCATCAGTCCTGCTACACACCATTCTCAGCTGGGAGTGAGAAATAGCATGAGGAAAATAAGCATGTGCAGAGCTCACACTCATTTGAGCGGCAATGTAGAAATTTAAAAGATCATTTCCTACCTGGAGCATATTTCCTGGCAGCATAGGAAAAGTAGCAGCACAACTGAGAAATTACATTCTCTATTCTGACACATTCCACTGCTGAATACCTAGCGCAAAACCAAGGAGAAAACAAAACATACTGCAAGGAAAACTCTTCCAAGCAGACCCCAATCTCAGCAGAAAGACATCACATCATATTGACCACAGCCTCCAACCTGCCACTGCTGCCTGACTGCACTGTTTGTGATGTTAAACCATCTGGCTGCAGGGAATAAGCTCTTCTGAGAGACAGTGAAGGCTGTGAGCTCCTACTTCCCAGTCAGCCTGGTGTTTGCTCCTTCCCAGCTGGAACACAGGACTCGCCAGAGACCCAGCTGAGACGTATCAGACATAGGCTAAGAAGCCAAGTCAAACACACTCAGTGGGAGTGGAGGAATCTACTGTAATTATTGGCAAACTATTCAGCCTTTTACCAGTGTAGAATTGAAGTCTGTCCATGGTTAAAGCCTGAGGAATTTAGTGTTTCTTTTAAAGTTGTAAGTGCATGAACAGTTATTGAACAGTTTAGGTGTGGTTTAGATAATTCTATGATATTTTCTCTTATAGAACCTGCAAAATCTATTTTTACTAGCTTGTGTTGAACCAAGCTGGACCATTCTGTAATTGACAGTTCTTCACTCTGTTTCTTTAATGTGGATTAATTATTTCTCTATCTATTTTAAGAGTCCCCGGGAATTAACTCTGCCTTGTCAGGCAGATATACCAAGCAGATGATTAGATATGTTTGTGGTATTTATAAGGAATAATGTGCACTTTTTTATTCTCTCCATGATGCCATCACACTTATTGTAACTACTCATCATAAACCAATGGGTTTGTAAATAATAAACTTTCCAATAATCCAAATCTAGAAAGGTGTTTGGCTTCCAAATTTAATTTAAAAAATACTCTTAAACAGTTTACAGCACCCCTGTTTCTTCACTGCAATAAACACTGCAACTATTTCCCAAAAGTAGCACTCAAGCATGGGACTTGCTTCGGCTCATTATTTTATTGCATTAGACATTTAAAGCTGACAATAATCTCTTGTCAATAATTTTTTAGAAAGTGGAGGTTTAATACAATGGTTTTTATTACCAAGATCTCCGTTTTCCTGCATGAGCCTTCCTGATGTTTGTTGCCAAATAGGACAGCATCTGTACCTCTAACAGACTGCCCCGTGTCTTTCCATCAAAAATTGCTTGCAGCTTGCATTTGAGATCCAGTATGGATTAAGAACAAAACTAAAAGAAAATTTTCTATCATTCTGTTGGTACTTGCTAAATATAGCACATGTAAATCATAATACTCCCTTTGGACAAACACATTAAATTATTTCAGTAAATTATTTCAGTTTCTGGCAACTATTGCAATACCTCAAAAGAGAATTTAGTACTAGAAATGCTCATGACCATGAGCTCTCACTTCACACAGTCCTAGAAGATGTTTGCTACCTACTGAATAAATACAGATAAAGAGATTTGCATCGTGTGTATCATTTCAATGGTGCTTTGAATTTTTTGAGTGCTCTTGCTTGCTAGCAGGTAGCCTAAGGAATGTGAGTGTGCCAGGTCTACTTCATGCTTTTACCAGCTTTTCTTTTTCTCTGACCAGAAATTTAAAAAAAGAAAAATCAACATCTTAATCCTACATGAGGGTATAGAATGCATTGTGATGTTTACATAGTTATGGCATACATGCAAACAAATTAAATAATCCACAACTAAATTAATTACTGGGTCAACATATCTTAAGGTCAGGAAGGGCCCTCTATGGTACTAGAGATTCAGACTGAGAGCCAGGACCAAGATTTTATGTCCTTTATGTGCCTTCAAAAACTAATAACAGTGTGAAAGGTTGTTTTTCCTACACTTAAAAAAGGTTTGCTCTTGCTTTTGGAAAAATGTCAAAATCTGAAAGCACACCTAAGCAGGGAAGCACAAACATGAGCCAGAACAGGAGCAGACTTACCTTCTGAGGATCTGTTAGATGTCAGTTCAAGTCTGTAACGTACGGCCAGTTCTTCAGTGGGCCAGGCTGATTTCAGGAATGCATTCTCAATTGTGCCTGATGTGGAAGTTTAATTTTTTTTTCAGACTGCTGCCTAAAAGTAATCTCATTTTGCATAAATCCTGGAAAAGATAAGGCAAAAAATATACAGCATGCTATAGACAATAAAATCTACTATTTTGTGCTGCTTTTATGTATTTGTAAAAGGCAAGAGTGATACTATTTATATATTATGCATATTCATTACATATGCATAAAAGGTTTATACCTGAACAAGCTCTAAACAATATTCCAGAAATGCAGGTATAATAAAAAAAACCCTTTATTAAACCTCTAGAAGGAGTTTAAAAGAAGTCTGAAAACTCAAATGTTGCTGAAGACATTAATTCCAGTTGTTAAAGTCATAGCCCTGAGTCTCTGGGTGAAGTCTTTCCAACTCACTAGTCCATGCCTGCCCCCACACAGACAAAAAGCTTCTTGATGATATATTCTGAAGTGCTAAAGCTAAGAATAAATATCGTATGCTCTTTTCAAACCTTTATGGCTGAGAGCTTCTTGCTTAGTTTCTACTCAGCTCTCTTAGTGGCTTGCATGGAAATTAGTTCAAGTAGGGTGAGTAAAGACCAGACAACAATTTCAGAATAAATAACAGCTCTCATTGCTGAATGGCAATGCTACATTATGAACAAAAGCACAGGCTCCTTGTCCCTGAGTCCTTCAGTGGTTCATGAAATAGAAAATGTTTTGCAAATGAGCAGAGAAAAACAGGCACAAGCAGGGGAAGAAATATAAATGACTGTATTAGAAAGCTACGGACACATTGCAGTATGCCAGCAGCACAGCAAGTGAAGTTATGTAATTCTGCTTATTTTCTGTTGCCAACACCAAGATGTATCAGAACATGATTCTACCTTCAAGCTATTCTTCATAATCAGAAAACATTTCAAGAACTTTGGTGGGTTTTTTTTACACCAATGACAGATGAAATCCTAGAGATACTGGAAACCCTGAATTCTCAGGGTGAAGTTATCTGCCTGCCTTTAACACTTTGCACACATCTTCATACAGGAAAATACAGTAGTGGCTTCCACATTTGCAGCCATTTTTCTTCAAGAAAAAAGCATTTATAAAACTCCTCCTAAAATAAGTAAAGTATGTTCCTACATTAGATCTTACTCATTTACTAAATATTTTTAACTTGTCGGTTACTTCCATATCATTAATCTACTGTGTGCAACTAACTATATATTTTAGTTGAGAGCTGCTGTATTTAGTAAAACTTGTTTGTGATTCATATTCTTAAACACACTCAGAGATAAATTCCAATGAAGGTCAAAGATTCATGTGAATGGTCGCTGAAACAACATTTCATAGTACAGAAATGTGTTCAGATAAATTATAAGAGCATTATAAGCTATAATAATGCTCTTTAAAAGACTTCTAAAAATTACTCATGCAACACTGTCATGAAACATCCCTATCTTCAGAGGAAAAGTTAAAGACCAATGTATGACAGATCAAGCTGATTTGCTGCAGTATCTGACTAAAATACCACAGAGGGCTGGCAATGTATTCTAGAACCCCAAATTGTAAGAAGCACCTTATCAATCAGAAGTAGAAAGTGATGGGGAAGGAAGCAACTCCTGTGAATCAAAAAAAGCTCTCTATATTCACTGTTGACAGTATAAAATGGTGCAAAGAATTTAACATAATTGTTTCACCTGTTTTGTCTTTTCAAGGCTTTTCTGTGCATGAAATATCTGGCTTTAGCCAGTAATTTCTGTGTGTGGGATCTGTAACAGTACCATGTATGTACAGAGTGGTATTTCAGTATTCTGCCAATGAAAGCTTCTAGAGAAATATAATTCTGTTCATGTTCCCATGTTTATCATGCTTAAAGGATAAGAATTTTAAGATCTCTGTAAAGGACTGCAGACATTTTTTTTTAACATTCATAGGCCTTAATTTCTTCAATACCTAGGATAATCTCTGTGTGTGCTCTCCAAACATGCATGTCTGACCTCACTTATAAATATAAGTTTTATCTTCCGTCATCATAAATATGGATGAGCATATGACTCAGCTCAATCTTTGAACAAATGTCTTCATTATTGCTTCTTGCATCTGTGGATGAATCATGGCCCTCTCTCTTCCTTTGCATTGGACAATGAAGACTGGGAATAGCATTTAGCCTGGTTAATGGTCTAAGAATAAGGAAAGACTTAACTTTTGCAGAATCATGGATTTGAAATTTGCTGATTCCTTACCTTGAATAGGGTAAGGAAACACAATTAATGTGTGCAATGGCAGCCTGGAGGCTACAGAATAAGAAAACACAGTATGCATTTTATGCAGATTTCTGTATCTAGGTAGCTTTAATAGTACTACCTGATAGTTACATATAACAAAATAACAATGATAAGTGATGTGATATCTGTTTTTTTAATGTTATTGGCATGACACAACCATGCAACTCAAGAAGACAAATTCATCAGTAACTTTATACTTGAAAATCTTTGTCTTTTACAAATTACTTTGGAAATACTGAAAGTTTAATGGGCAGACTGGGTTTGGTCCAGTCAAACTTCTGAAGTTTGATCTGGTATAGCAGACTATTTTCAGCACTCTATGAACCCAGTCTTTAACAAGATGTTACCGAACAGTAACTGTATGAGAAGTATTTGTATATATAATTGTACATGCCTATCTATAATGGCATTTCTGTTATAAGTGCAAGATGACAGAAGAATTAAAGTGTTTCTAAATACTTCACAGAGAATTGTGTTCTTTGTCTATTGGAAATCTATTCCGTGTGATTTCCTTAGTGCCACTCACTCCCTGCTTCCTCTTAGATAACTGTCCTCTGCCTGTGGCACAAGTATTTTAATTGAGTTTAAAATGCATCTGTTGGCTGATAATCTCAATTCTCAGATATGTGGCCTAAAGAAGCAATGTCAGTTGAATACTTGTACCGTCAAAACCAGTTTTATGCTGCTTCAGATCCCATCTTTCAGATATATTTAAAAAAAAGTAAAATAAATCTATCATTCACATGGATTCGTGAATGAACCAACTTTGAATTACTTTGGAAATCATTCTGTTTATAATCAATTGAAAGTTCAGTGTACAGAGCAATGCTGCAAAACCCATGTCTCCAAGATCAATATATTACTATTAATCAGCCCTAGATCATAAGCTTCAGAGAATGGAACATATTTCAAGTAAGATAAGGTCTGTCAAGTAATGATGAAATTGTAGGTGGATATAGTAGTAGGTATTTTGGAACAAAAATTTCATTTATACTGTTAAAAGGTGCAGAGTCATTGATCTGCACTAGCTCTGGGTTACTGCAATACCTGTTCCCCTGTTCCATGATTAGAAAAGGGGAGATTTTTGCCAATCATCTCTAATGTCACACACGACAATTCATTGTCTATCTCCAGACAATTTAATTATGAACATACCTTAATTTCAGGAGTCATAATATGATCAATTGATAATCATCTACTAGTCATAATTATTTCTAAATAATTCTCATTTAAATTAAAAATTCATTAAGCTGACATAGGTAGGCACTTTGTGTGAAGTACTTTTGCTTAATAATGAATCAAATCCTTTGATTTTGTGAAAGACCCAACAATTATTTCAGAAATTACATTTCCTTGTACAAAACATGTTATCAAAAACAAATTGCCAGAAAAGTGGTAGGTAACAAGAACCTCAAGTAGACATTTACAGAAAATGTACCTGTGATTTTCCAGAAAAAAAAAATGAATTTGAGAAAGGAGAATGGAAAACAGAAATAAATCTAGATTGTTGTTGGTCTCAGTCTATGTTTAAGCAGTATCCCTAACATAAGGACAATCATTAAAGGCACATAATTGAAAACATTTTTTATATTGCATTATGTTATGCTTAATTGCTTTGTTATGCTTAATTACATTATGTTACATGTTACCATGCCCCATAGAGCAGTATTTATTTGTTTAAGCTTGAGACAAAAGCATAACCTTTCAACTAAAGAAGCTATCAAAAATACATATATTTTGCTGGCATAAGTATATCTCTTAATGGAAGCGTCTGCTCACATAAACAGATGAAGTAGTGAAAAAATATTATAGAGAGCTTCTAGTCAAACAAATAATTCAGCAATCAAAACATCTAAACATGAAGGGCAACTCAATTTCTGGAACTAGGTAGGAAAATGTACAGATAGATTATGTTGGTTTAGAAATTAAATTGCCTGAAGAACCTCTGTAAGGTCTCTAATGAGTGAGAAAGTATTGCATGCTCTTTGATTTAATTCAAGCAGGCAGAAGTAGCTATCTGTAAGTGTTTATGGAGAATATTATTACTATATGCTCTGGAGACAGACTGAAAGTACAAGGATCAATTCTGTATTGATGTATTCAAAGGATGTCTAGTAGCTACCCTTTTTTTCAATGGCAACATAATTATTTCCTCACATTGAAAATAGTATTTCTCTTAATCTTATCATGAAACTTGGCCTAATCATGAGATTACAAATCTGATTGCATGCGATTTAGAACATGATAATGGCATTCATAAATTCACATAAGGAAAACTTGAGCTTAGGCAGAAGTCTTCAGAGGGAGTAGATTTTGGGCAGGAAAGTCTTTTCCCTTTTCTGAGAATTTCTGAAGGTTAAAAGAAATCCTCTAAAATTTAAACTGAAAAATCAAAGAAATATTTCAATAAGAATAGTAAAATTAAGGATCCCTTTCAATAAAATACTCTTTGAATCAATTTGAATCTCAGTGTATAAATTCTGGATAATTACCACACAATATGCAATAAACTGTAGAGCTTAAAATATTAACTTCCCTCCAAGTTCTGTGCTTTTAAGACACATTGGATTTACTTTGAACTTATACTTAAGTCACTAATAATAGAAGCAAAAATAATGGTAACTGGGAAATGAGAATGGATTGAAGATTGAAAATGTCCAGGTATAATGATAATGTAGATAGTGATTAATCATTTCTCCTTTCCAAACTGGTAATTCTTTTTCTACAAACCCTGTTGGCTGAATAAGACCCTTTGTTCATAGACTTGCAGAATATTTAAGCCTGGGAAGAAGTTCTGGAGTTCATCTGGTCCAAATTCCTCTCTCAAGCCAGCCAGAACAAACTACCCAGGACCATGTCCAGATGTTCTTATAGACTCTTCAGGGATGGAGACTCCACAGTCTCTCAACCCAGGGCCAGTGCTCTGTCATCCTTACAACAAAAAGTGTTTCTTGAGGTTCCTTCTGTGTTTCAATCTGTGTCCATTTCCTCTGACCCTGTCACTGAGCACCACTGAAAATATCCTTGCTCCGTTTCCTCTAAACCTTCCCTTCTGGAATTTATATGCACTGTTGACACTCCTTCAAACCTTCTCTTCTCCATGATGAATAGTCCTAATTCTCTCAGCCTCTCCTCATAGATTAGATACTCCAGGAACTTTTTTGGTGGGACTTCACTGGATTTTGTCTGATATGTCTCTTTTTTTCTGGAGAGACCAGAACTGGATGCAGTAGCCCAGGTGCAAAGTTATTAATAGCCATTTCAGTTTCACAGTTACAAAGGCTAACAGAGGAGAACATATCTGACAGAAGTTTCAGACTTTCTACCATTAGCAGCTCATCCAACAGCCACAGGTTTGTACCATCCCACCTTTTTCTGTTCAGAAATGAAATGGACATGAAGCAGTGAAACAGGAGTGGTGAAGCATCCAGTGTTTGACATGTATGCTAGAGGAGCAATTCCAGAGTTGGTACATCAGTAGTCTCATAACCTGCCTGACCAGCACAGCAAATCTTGCACTGTCCTGTGCTGCTGAGTCTGGCTGACTGCACAACTGGATCTGAAAACATTTTATAGTTGGAAAGGTCACAAAGATATTTTCATAGTCTATTACATCAATGTCAACAAAATTTAGAAGTATATTGATGGAAGCAGTTAAGGAGACTAATCCTTTAAACTGGAAAGGTGTAAGTGCCTTTGATTTACTAGGAGAAAGAAGCAACATTTTTCTTCCATGTTAATGAGAAAGATGAAAAGAAATAACTAGAAACAATGGAAATTTGTCAGGAATCAAGATCATCAAATCCAGCCCCTGTTCCTGCTTGCAAAAAAATTACTTCAGAAACTTACATATTTTTAAGGTTAATCATCTTAGTTTTCTTGCACTTGGAAGATAATAGTGGAAGAACTTTCAACTTATTTATCATTAGCTTTAGCTATAGCTTCATGAAAAGAAACTCATTGATTTCCCTAACTTAAAGAGCTGTCTTGTCCCCAATTACTCCTACACTATACTTTGTGAATCTAGTTGCTATTTAAGTTAGATTTCTGTTCTTCTTATCAACCTAGCAATATCTATTGCAAATTTAGCTCACCTTTCTTGATCATCAGTGGTCACAATTTATACATTACATGGAAATTAACAGAAATAGACAGGCCTGAAACTGGAATCTTTGAGGGAGAAAATCTGAATAAAGCTCTTAGTATACATATAAGAATAGATCAATTACTCTGAAAAATTGGAGGCACCAACTTTTACAATAAAAGGATTGCCTCATTATTTCTTCTCTCTTCAGCTATAGAGAGCATATGGAATAACTGTGACTAAGACCTAAACAATTACTGAGAGGCAAATTGGATGGCAGAAGGGTATCAAAGGAAGATCATGGTTGTAGTAAAACCAGCTTCTGTAAGTTTAATGATGCAGAAGTGTACCACACGATCATAAGAATGGTGAGGACATTGGCATAGGATGGCACAGAGTCTGTCAATAGCTCGTAATGAGCTCAGCACCGGTGCTGTTAAGTTGCACATTGTTACAATAAAAAAAAAAGATACTTAAAACTATTTAACTTTTTGACTTTCATGCTGTTAAAGATGATTAAATATAATGTAGCAATAGCTATAGGGCATGTAGAGATCATAAAAAGATGAAAGAGGCATAGCGTGATGACCCAACAGTGCACCAGCAGTAATGGCAGAACAGTAATAGTCTACGTATTCTTCATGCAGCTCCCATGCTGCTCCAAACCCTCTCTGTCATGGACTAGATTAATGAAACGGAGAATAACTTTATAAAGGTAGCACTTTGCTGCTAAAAACTGTTAACTATCTAATCTTTCTGTGACACTAATGCTACCTTTTTACACTGTAAATTCTTTCCTAGAATTCTTCATTTTCTGTGTACTTAGAGACCTTGATTATTATAAATTACTTGTGCTCTATACCTGGAAATTTTGTTGAAACCAAACTACTTATTCTTCTGTAAGCTGACATGAAAAAACACATACAAAACAAAACAATCTGTATAAGTTCATAGACTCTACCATGAGCAGTTCTAATGACAACAGTGAAATTACTAGTATGAAGGCACTCAAGAATCTAAGTTTTGCAGTCCTGGCTGTAAATTCTTGTAATACTAAATCTCACTAAATACAGAAGGCATTTAAGAGATTGACCTTAAGAATAAAAATAGAGAGCCAGAATTGTCTTCCGTGAAGAACTGTATGTCAGCATTTTGTTTTCACTTCATTCTCTCCTAGAGTCAGCATCTTTTCAACCGTTTTTATTTTAATGGAGATCATATCTGATAGAAGATTCTTCATTTCATGTGCTTGGTCCAGCCTTCTCTATTTCAGTATTTCACTTTCCTATAAAAACCCTGTTTACATACATATTTTCTTAGGGAAACAAGTATCCTGGTTCTTTATGAGGACTCACATGTATTGAACTAGCAACTTAAGCAATAGATGCAGGAAGAATTGTGATTCATAGACCCTTGAAGCCCTGAAGGGATTGCAGTCTTCTACTAATTTGTCTGTGATTCCTTCCACATATTATTTCCTCCATAATATCATCTTTTTTTCAGCACCTAATGGTATTTTTTTATGAAAGTGCTTTATTTTGTCAAGAAATGTAAGCACTACCTTCCACAGTGCTACTGAAGCAAGACACTGTCTTGTAGTTTCTTCCTTACAACTCTATGAAATTCAGCATGATAAACATCAATTACTGAATGCTTCATTCAGATTTTAGATACAATGAATATTTCAGGTTCAAAAACAATTAATAAAGAGATTCTGAAAAAATATTCTCAGATTTTCTTCTCAAAGACAAAGGCCACTAAGAAAAATTCTCTGTTGCAATAGTATTGTGATTTAAGGAATATTCCTCAGTAATATTCCTCAACACAAGGCCCCCAGTGGGACTTTGCAAACTCACACACTTCTTCTCTACCCTCTTTCCTCTCTACCTTCCCACTCCAGGGGTGGAGTTGAGAATTTGAGGCACAAAAGTGAAAATTGTAGGTTGGGATAACAATCTAATAGAAACAGCAATGAGATAAGAAAACAAAGAGTAACAGCAACCAAATTAACAGCAAAAGTTATGACACACAGGGGTGATTTACACAGAAAGTAAAAAAAAAATACTGGACAATTTTGCTCACCAGAACTTTGCCCTAACCAGAAATGGGAGAGTCCCTTACTCGCACACCTGGCAAGTGAGGTGGGATGTTAGTGAGTGACATCAGGCTCTGTCTGTGCCCACTTGGCACAGTGCACTGCAGCCCAGAGCTCCTAGGCTGAGGTGATCCAGCAGGCTCTGCCTCCCCACTAGCTGGGACTGCAGGAATTCGCCACTCTGCCTGGATCCTTTAAAAATAATACCTCAGTCCTGGCTGCGACTGGGACAAATGAGTAACTGACTGTCAGCCTGCACTTAGGAGTTTTGAGACTGATAAAAAGAGCTACACAGGAAGAAAAGTGTCCAAAGAATATAGCAGAATACGAACAAGGGAAAAGAAAGAGCAGTATGATACTTTGCACAATGATACATTGCCTAAGGATAAACAGGTGTACAAAATTTAAGCATATTCCTTTGGATAAAAATTCAGAGAGTTTATTCAGCTTTTTTTATTTACTATTTCCATCTTTTTTTTTCTTTGTTTGTTTCAGACACCTATCACTGAGTGCCCTCTTTTCTACTGTAGCTGAAACAACTGGATATGGTTCTGAGAAGTGGAAATGTATGAAGGCATTAAAAGAAGTCAGCCAAAGATTCTTGTCAGACAGGCCACCTTATTGAGTCGTCAGCCAATACTGACAGAACAGGGTACCTCATTCAAATACCCCAATCAGAATTTACTCTAAAATCAGTGTGCATAAATAGCAAATACACATTAGATGACAGGCCTAACTGTGCACTTTCGAATTTGGAGTGGTTACTGATGTCTGGTTTTTCTGAGAAATTAAGTTCTCCACGAATGTTTATATGTGCGTTGTACATGCCTTATCAGGTAAATTTTAAAGCCCCTGAGTGACATTTCTGTGAAAAAAGGAATAGCACAACAGCATTGTGTTTTGGCACCTGAAATCAAAGGATGTTTTTAGAATTTGGCAGGAAATCAAAGTTTTGGTCTTTGTTCCAAATCCTCCAAACTGGAGATCCTTTCAGATTTGAGGAAAGTCTTATCCAATAGGTTACTGAAGAATGGACCATGGTTTAGGGTGGGGGCATAAAGGATACAAATATTTTGAGAAAAGCTTAAGTTTTACTTTGCATTAGAATAAAAAGAAAAAAAAAATCTGAGGGGAAGTTCTGCAGGGAAAAAAAAAAACAAAAAATAGGTTTTGTGGGGTTTTATCCCCCAAAACCACTTTTTTCTCCTTTTTTCTTTTATTTTTTTTTTCCCCAGACAGTATTTGAATTTAGAATAATTTAGAAGTTTAGAAGTATTTTGAATTTTGAAGAAACGAGCTTTGAAACACAAGTGAGGACAAGGTGCACAAGCATGACTGTAAGGCTATATTAATCATTATTCATGCAAATGAAGTTGTCATAATTACTTTCAGACTTAGTTTGAGACTGCTCCTAGAAATCCATCTTTTGATATGGATAAGGGAGGGAGCTTCATTACTTTTTAGTCTGTGCCTAATACTGTTGGAGTGTTTTGGGGGTGCCATAAAATCCTTTCAATGTGCCATGACCAAAATATTATGGAAGGATCATACCTGGAGAATTCTGTGTTGAAGGCTGAGATGAGTTTCAGGCTCAAGAAAATATACAAGGATTTTCTTTACTAAGTTATGAACAAAACATATCCTTCCAAACATTACTACTTTTATACTAGTAAATAAGAATTTTGGCTGAGAAGTTACAAAGTCAATTATTTATTCTGAGTTACTGTGATTTTAATATATTTAGGTATTATTTGGAATAATTTCTCAGTTTCTACTGATCTTTATAATAGAATAACCCCAGCATTTAAAATGAATGCTTATTGAAAGTCTGTACTATGACAACATCTGTCTCCCTCCTTCTCTCTTCCCCCATCTCTCTGTATTTCTATTATAATTTCTACTAATCCAGGCTTTATTCTGAGTGATAGTTTTAGACTGCAAACAGTGAAGAAAAAATACAGTTTTGTATTCTTTTTCCATATTGATCAATAAAACCAGGTTAGGAACTCACAGAGATTCTTTCTTTCTTAAAAGTATAATTATTTACAACCAGTTGGCAACAAAGTTATAATTTTTAGCTGAGACTGGAACCTGAACTTCTGGAGCTATCAGTATTTTACATTGCTTCATTTTTTTGCATTCTCCTCTCTATTTCATGTAGCAATTTGTTTTTGTGAAGTAAACTGACAAATAAGTTTTACTTTAGTAAAAATATTTTTTGAGCTTGCCAAGGTAAATGTTATCAGCTGCAGAACACAGAGACTGGCCAGAATTGAACAATAACTTTTTCATGTCACAGTCACAATGCCACTCTCTTTTGCCTACAGTTCCAAAGGTACCTCTTTTTATATTTACATTTTTATTAACTTTTTATATGAAAGCCTGAAGTTTATTATCCTTTCTGCAAACAATTGAAGCAGTAGGTTGACCAGCTAAAGAGATAAACAGAAGCTTATTTTGACAGTGCAAATTTTACTGTGGGTGTTGTGCTAAATTTGCTTTGTTGCATTTTCATGTTAGAAGGCTATCAGTGTGTAGCTGTGAGATACTGTCCTGCATTTCAAATAGATACACTGTGTGGAAGGAATCTGGATTTTGTGCAGAAAGCCAGCCTCTAAGACTGGAACTACTTTTAGTATGTGTGTTCAAGAACAAATGTGCATATCATATAAAAAATTCAGAACAGTGTGTTACTATTTCATCAGCTGCCACAACAGTAAATTATTACAGATATTGCACACATGCTGCTGATCTGTGCAAACTTCTGACTACAGCGAATTCAGTGAATTCTCTGCTTGCTTTTTTGGAGCACCAGAGCATTTTTTGTGACACAGTAGCTGTGTCTGCGTTCATCTGAGATGGTGACTAATTATTACCATGCAAGAGGAAAACTACATTGCTATTACACAATGGGAATGGGGGGGTCTGGGGGGAATGAGGGTTAGGAGAAATAAATGGCCATGAAATGCGAAGAGCTTGAGGAATATATGTTGCAGCCTCATTTGACAAGGGACATTTGTCAAACTGTCAATTGTCCTGATTAACCAAATAACCACTCAGTGTCGCTTTTTACTTTTCCTTTTAGTAGAAACTAGTATTTTAAGTAACATTTTTAACCAATTCCTGCTGTTTAAGGGTTTGCATTGAAGTAAAGGGGAAAAAAAAGAAAGAAACTAGCCAACCCAGGTATTATTCAAGGCCTGCTTACACACATTCCTGGATGATATTTTTCTTCAGAAATAAGAGCTGCTTCAGTTTGCACTTAAGCTGCAGCAAGCACACTCAGGCTGGCATACTGCACAACTTAAATATGAGATATAGAAACATATAGAAAGATGGTGTTTTCGAAATGGAAAAGAGATAACACAGACGTTATTTACATTATGTAATCATGAATCTCATTGCCTCTTCCTGTTCATGCCCCATTGGCTGTCATTCCATAGAGAATAGAGGTTAGCACTGTACTTTCAGTGTTGCCAGTTTGTTATCAGGCTTAATGTCAAGATAAATAGAGCCTGAACAAGGAATACTATACTTCGACTGCTTATTAAATTAATTTTTTTCCCATTAGATTTCAATACACTTATGCAAAAAATAGCCCTTTTTCCCATTTTACTTGGGTTTCCGTCGCTTACCTCTGTGACAAAGCTTTTGGACAATTACAATTCTAATGAGCCAGGACCTACTCAGAAGCTTCTACAAACAGCAAACTAACAAATACACTAGTGCCTGCACTAACTAGCAATCCAACAAACCACATTCCATAGCCCTTTTGGGAATTTTTAATATCTATTTTTAGAGACATAGCAGTGACAGGCAATATAGGTCATTTCAGAAAGCAAGGCTCTTGGTAGTGTTTTAAATTTGTTGATCTCAAAGCCTGTGGATATTTCTGAACTAAAGTCAGCATTTCTTTACATTCTGTGTCTGTGCTGATACACAGGAACATTTCCTGCAGTCTGGGACATCTGCACTAATACAAATTTTATAATATGTCCGGTGGGTCATACAATTGTGACAGCTGTAATGTACAGCCACCCTTTGGTAAGCCATGCACCCCTCCAGCAACTACAGCAGTAATGAGAAAGACAAACAGGAAGGAGACACTTTTATGAAGTCCCCAAAAGTTTTGACTTCTAGTGTCATTAAAGGCTTAAAACCAGGAAGATATCCATAAAATAGAAGCCCCAGGTCATGAGCATGCAACTAGTGTACAGGCATCTAACTAGTGTTCATGTCAAATGCAGTTATCTGCCAAAAACAAACATCTGGGAAAATATTAGTTGTTGTTCTTGTGAGCTACTTGAACTACGATAGTTCATGAGGAGTCACTCTTGAGAGGCACATCAGGTCTGTGGATTAAAAAAATGAGAATCAGCACAACTCTAAGCAGCTCAAATTTACCCCATCCTAAACTTATTCAAAGTTGTAAGAATATATCCTCATCCTGCACAGTACAGAAGAAATCAATCATAAAATTACTTAAAAGCTTATAGCTTTAAGGGGTTTCTCAGCCTCAAGGCCCCTTTGTGTCGAGGCAACAGAATGTCTTCTAGTAAATATTTTACTAGCACACTACGTGAAATTTTATTTTTTTGTCATGAACAAAGCACAACCTTAATTTCTCAAAAGGAATAATAATTCTCTTGTTTACATTTCTGTCACTCAAAGAAAAAAAGTTCTGCCTTCCTGCTCTATTTTGTGTTAAGAACAAATTATAATAAATACAATTCCCCTCTGATTTTTCCCCCCTTTTTCCTCAGTTCTTTCTTGCTTAAAATGCCTGTCAGTACTTTTAACAGCTCCTTGTATTTCCAACAAGACTGGCCTTAGGCTGTAGCTTGACAGAGACACCCAGGATACCTCTGTCACTTCATAGGTGGCAGCTGTCACCATCCCAATACTCCTTTTGCTAGGAAATATGTGTAGCTACTTGGACTTCCTCTAGCTGTTGTAAAGGCAACATAGGATGCCTCAGCATGGAGCTGTTACATGATCCAACTTTTTCACAGCTTAGAAATAACCTGAAAAGTTGGTCCTACAGTTAGAGCAAATTTGGTCCTTAGGTTTATGGTGCTTTTTATAAAAAATACTGAGTTTTTACTATGCAGTTGTTAGCACAGGATAAAATAAAAAAAGTATGCAAAATATTGTGTTTAAAAGAAAACAGAAAATTCTACACATACTACCTCATTTTCCTCACTGCCACCCTTACCTATATATCTACATTCCTGGAATGACTCACTATGTCATCAAACTTCACAAAAAAAAGAACAAGAATTTTTTGAAGACAATTAATCTAGCATTAACAATTAAAAAAAAATACATGCTAAATTACAGCAATTTCTCTGAGACAATGATCAATAATGTCCCATCAATGTTGTAAGCAAGGAACGTCTCTCAAAAAAAAAAAAAAAACCCAAACAAACAAAAACAAACAAACAAACAAACAAACAAAAACCTTGGTAAATCAGTTCTCTGGACCAAAGAAATGAAAGTAATTTGGGAGGAGACTATAGACTTAAAATTTTTCCCTCTCCTTGTGACACAAGGACAGCTGGCAGTGCTGGGAGATTGGATGTTGCCCTTATAACAATGTTACATAAGAAGTCAGTATTTGCTTACTCTCCTGCAAATGAAATTAACTATGAGGATTTTAAGTAGTATAATTCTTTTGGATACACTTCAAATTTAAAACCATGACAGCATTAATGATCCTTAGACTCTGTTCAGAGCTATTTTATGGAAGAAATTTTAAAATTTCAATACTATCAGTAATTTTATGACCCCTTATGTTTCAACATGACACATTCTATCTTTTTTTCCTATTGCAGAAGTTTATATTTGTCAGCACCAATCCTAAAGGCAAGTCTGCGACTGACAAAGAGATGGCTTAAGGTCCTTGAGATCCCTTCTACCTCCTGAGGGTCTACCAAGCAGCCAAATTACTTTCTTGCCCATGTTACCCTGTAATTTAAAAATCCTTACTGCCTTAGTTTAACTGGGCTCCAAATTCTAATCACTTAATCTTATTTTAAATATATAATTTTTAAAATCTTATTTTAATTGAAAACTAAAGCTGAAGACCAGACCTCTGAGTCCTTCTGAGACTAGATACAAAGGCTCTTGCCTCCATTCCAGCTCTTCTGCATTCAAGCTTGGCATACAGTTACTGTTACCACTCTTTCTTTATTTAGGAACACTGAGATATTATTTAAGAGCCAATAAAATCCACAATGAAAAAAAAATCCATATTTGTCCATCCATGCATTTGGTAAGCACAATGACAAATTAGTTGATTTGATACCATGGGACAAGGGTAAAGTCAAAGACTTTGCCAGTGGGATGTTTGTACATAGCAGATTATACTAATTACCTTGTAGGGACAAATTTAAATTCTAAGTATTAACTCTTGTTAATCCCAGGTGGGAAAGATAAAACATTTCTATAAAGAAAGAAGCAAGAGTAAGTAGGTTGCACAGAGAAGCACTGGATTTGAACACTTATTATATGTTTACAGATCTGTATCCTCCAGGGCTGTATATCCCTATGTAACAGAAATAATTGTTCAATGAACTCATTCTATGGGAAATGGCTTTGAAAAGACACCGGTATTTCTGTGGATGTTGTTGTGGTGTGATGCCACAGACACTGTGTGTTGCTGCAAAATCATTTCCTCAATTTTCATGAAGACCTTAAAAATCACCCCACTGTACAGATTCAGGGCCCCCTCCCTGTCTCTCAGCTTCACAACCCATAATGAGCTAATTGGAGGCTAAAAAACTTTATTCCAAAAAGAAAAGAACACTATGACCTGAGCTACCATGTATTTTCAATTCCATCATGCTACTGAGATTTAAACATAAGCAAGCAGACACGATAGCAGACAGAATCTCAGGACCAGATCTTTGGCCTTCAGCTATATGGAAGACTAATTAAACCCACAACAGTTTAGAGCATCTCAGGCTTTGGCTCATTGCCACTTTCAGAGTCAGGAAACAAAAGCTAATGCCTTACGGCTTCCGTCTTCTTTCTCCAGCCTCTATGTCTGCCAAAGACTTGGATCATCTTAATTTACTATCTTGCTTGTGTTGGATTTTTCCTTTAAGCCTTTAACTGGCTTTTGTCTTGAGACCTTGCAAAGCACTTTAAAATCTGTTGTATAAGCCCTCTTTTTAGGTGTTTGGAAAAAGAAAAAGAGTTTTAGTTTGGTAGGATTGAGCAGTGGACTGAGCAACTGAATGTGGCTTTCTTTGTAGCAATACTAGTAGGATGGAAAGAAGAAAGAGACCAAGGAGGGCAGGAGAAAAGAATACTGCTGTTAGGAAATAAGAGAAAAGACAACAAAAAATGTTTAGCTATAAGAATGTGGAATTTTACACGGTGTATTTATGGACTTGCAATATTATGCATCTATACACTCCTCAATTACTCTACTCCTTTCAGCTGGCCTTGTTTGACCTATGATTTTCACTTCTCATGCAATCTGTATAATTTCTTTAATTAGATACACTGAGGTCAGAGGCTTAAGCTTTTAAAGGATTAGACACTTACATAGATAGTGATAACAACTGTAGTTGCATTAGGTAAGATTAATCACTTTTTCTGAAGAGACATAAGCTTCATATTTTATGGAACAAGTGAAGTTCAACTGAAAGAAGAATAAAACATCCCAAAAGGCATATTGCTTCAAAATTGTTCAATAAGGGATTCTTTTGCTTTCTTTAAAGTATGATGTTAGATTGCATCACAGATAAAATATCAGACTCCATGGATCTTAAGTTTGATACTGTATTCCAAACACAATTGAGGACTACTTTCACTAACACTAACTTGTTTTAGTACTTGATCTCCCAAAACTTTGTGATTTCCTTTTTTTCCTACATTACAGCTAATTAAGGGTTTAGAATCCATTGCCAGAAGTCTATTACTATTTCATTGCCTAACAGTGTTACACTGGTAGTAATAATTAAAAAGTATAAGCATGATATTAAAGCCCATAGATGGTAAGTCTACTTACAAATTCAGGTGTACAATGTGAGTTTTTAAATATATTTAGCATAATAATTTGTATTAATAACAATATTAGTGCATTTAAAGTGTGATTAATATACATTTGGGGATGATGCTGTGCAAGATCAGGAGTTTGACTTGATGATCTTTGTGTGTCCCTTCTAGCTCAGCATATTCTGTCATTCTGTGATCATCTGTTATGTAGTTCCTTACCGCATTGTTCAGATTTTATTGTTAGTGTTTACCCTTATGGCTTTCTCAACTAATATCTTTGGAATAAATTGCAATTGTAAAGCATAGGAGAAAAGATCAGTTTATAAATCTGTAGTCTGTACCAATCTCAGCACAGACTTTTCCTCCCAAGTTTCAGGAGGAAAAGTCATGTCAATTGCCATGACTTGGTCTAATGTTTATGCCTAAAAGATTTTATGTGCACAGTTAATCCCTTATATCACTTACTAAGATTTTAAAGTTTAGCATGCTATCAATTCCTAAGAATTGGCTGTGGCAAGAAATCTCTCAAGCTCTAAGAGTAACCTTGGGAGGCATCCCTGCACCAGGGGAGACCTGGTGTGCAGCCAGGTACCATGCCAGAGGGCCCAGGGGGCCCTGGGCTGTCTGCTGTTTATGGAGTAAAATGATTGACTTTGAGCCACATTTGAGTACCAGCAAGGCATCTGAGTCTCTGTGGCTAACAGCTCTTGGCTACCGTGCTGCCATCTGTCCCCCAAACTCCAGAGTGAACTGGATGAGGTCACCACTGTCCCCACTGGTGGCTGCGGTTCATGGACACGGGAGGGGTGTGCTACTTAACAAGGCTGATCTTGTTACACCCAACTCCCAGCAACCCTTCCCTTTGGAGGAGCCTGACCTTACTGCTCCCTGGCCCCTAGGACCAAAAAATCTCCACAAGATTGCATAGTCAGAGATGTTTGGGGCAATGTCTTCACGGCGAAGTTGCAGATTCCTCCCTCAAACTGAGTTAACACTGAACCTAAAATCTGCAAACCTTAACTGAAGAAAGAATAAAAGGTTCCCTTTCTATGCAATTGTAACTTCCCACTGGTTAGCAAGCAATGCACCATTTTTCTCCTTCTCTTCTGTATAACAGTGAATTTTAATTATTCTCTGTCAAGCAAAATGGTTTCAGTGAGCAAGAATAAGGGAATCTTCTAAATTCCTCATTACAGCAGTAAGAATTGGCATGTAAGATGGGACTGGTAAATTCAGAACCCTTCAGGCAGGTATGAGAGTACAAATGAATTATCTACCTACCTTTAGCTAAAATGGGAAGGCATTTCTTCTCTCTCTTGGGGTTAGTCTATTAGATGTTCTTTAAAATACCTGGTGGAGTTTTCAGGCAGGAAGCCCAAAGCTCTTCTTCTACTTATTAAATTCCCAGTAAAATGTATTTTAATAAAGTCTGATAATGTTTCAGGTTTACATAGTCATAAGCATGCATAGGGACAGAATTTCACTGGTTAGGAAATTTTATCATTAAAAAATACACAATAATGGGCTCACAGCATCTCCAGGATTAGACAGTAACTGAACAGGACTTTTAGATATTTCATATGTGGGTTTACATTTTTAGAGGAATAGAGGATTTCATTATTATCCTTATGTTTCTTTACACTTCATTT
The DNA here is from genome assembly GCF_028769735.1 of Zonotrichia leucophrys gambelii. NCBI lineage: Eukaryota > Metazoa > Chordata > Aves > Passeriformes > Passerellidae > Zonotrichia > Zonotrichia leucophrys. Next base: position 15,623,056 of record NC_088173.1, on the reverse strand, counting down.
ACACTTCAGAAAATTGCACAGATTAGCTGCTGAGATTTTAGAAAGAACTGCAGAAGGCAAATTTTTATCTTTAGAACTATTTCAGGGCCTTATGAATTTTCTTACCAATACCAATCAATGAAAAAGTATCAAGTGGTGCCCCCTAAGTCTCAAGCTTAAATTAAAACATTCAAATGTATATCAGAGCATTAACTGTTATAATGAGAATTCCTTTTTTTTTTTTTCTACTGTCTTCAAACATTTCTCTGTATTTGTGTTATTTCATGGAGATACCTGAACATAAACCTACTTTTGGAAAAAGTTACCTGAGTTTTTGACAAGTGGCAGAATTAATAATGCAAGTCTTGTGATTTAAAAACCCAGTAAGTTGGAGATATAAAACTGTGTTCATAAAAACTAATCACATTTCTAAAATGCAGGATGTAAAAGCATTTTATGTCTTTTTGGTAACTAAGATGAAGGGTAGTATTCTTGAAATTGCAAGGTCATATTTTAGATAGTTAGAATTTTATTATTGAAGTTGAGGTTTTGTCAATTAAGCATACTTAGTACAACTGCTAGTTACATCATGCATCAAAGCTTCTTATCCAACTTGTTCCTGCCAAAAGATTTCTAGTCCTGCAGGGCATATGCTTCATGCATCACAAACCAGATATTTCTGTTCACAGTGGGAAAGAGAGGTTTCTAAGAAACTTAAGTTTCTTTGCAAAAAAAAACCAAAACAAAAAACAAATAAACAAGAAAAAACAAAAAACAAACAAACAAACAAACAAAAAACAACAACAAAAACAAACAAACAAACAAAAAACAAAGAAAAAAACAAAGAAAACCCAGAAGGGTTTATCTCTCTCCCTACGCCTTTTACATCCCATAGGAACTCTACAAATCTTGGGTGTGTTCTTTTGTCTTTCCATAGTTGTATATTATTCCTGCTGCTTCTCCCTTCCCTGCAGCCTATGATCCTGCACATCCAGACCATCAACATGTGGGTTTTTTCCTAACTAGTATCACCACTGTTCTAAAAGGAAGAGGAATGGCAGTGATCAGGAAAGGGGCACTGAGTTTTGCTGTACACTTGCTTACTTCAGTGCAAAAGGCTGGGCTTGGGGTTTGAGGGGATTGCATACAATCAATCTCAAACTAAGGCCATGAGGCTACCAGCTAGTGAGTTTGAGGAAAGATTGGCAGGCTGAATGAAAGAGGGGATTAACTCAGCTTCTCAGTAAAAGTGAATTGCTACTTTGTGTGGAATAGTTAAGTAATACAGGAGTGGGAAAGAAGAAAGAAAAAGGTGAGCCCAGAGTTCAAAGATCATCCAGAGTGAGGGTCTCCCTTTCTCCCTGCTGATAGAAATATGTTGTCTTTGGAAAGTAGAGAATTCAGACTCTTACCAGAGGTGAATATAGTCAAAATTGGGAAACAAAAGTTGACTTTTCTCACAGGGGAACAATCAAAAGCTCTGTCACAGACAGGTTTCCCATTTTCCAAAGAACTGACTTACCCAGAAGATTGAATAAAGAGAGACTAGAAATTGAAAAGAACTTATCAGATTCCCAGGCAAATACCTCTCATCTTTTCCTGCTCCCTACCATGCAATATCCTAGGGGTTCCCTGTGAAAGAGAGCTGCCTGTCCTTTACACTTCTACCAGAAAAATCTTTTTATGCTCTGTAGAATATTTTTCTGATTATGTTTCTGCCTTTCAGAGTGATAAAAACTCAGTAAACACAGAAGAACAGGTTTCGGTTAGCAACTTCACACACACACACATAAACACACAAATCTTTTGTGTCAGGATCCTGCCATCCTTCAAATATGTTGCTAAGCAAACCAAACCAAATTTCAGGGGAGTTTGATGCCTGAAAGTGTCAGGAATTCTGTTTTGGATTTCATACCAATCCAAAGCTTTTAAAAAGTTGTTGCATATTAGTCTATCAAGGGACCTCATTTGCAGCACTTTGAAGAATGATTTGCATCTATCAAGTCAGTACTACTTTCTTCAGCTATATGAATTGTCTTGAAGACCCCCCATCCAAGTAGCAATGGGATCTGCATGTTCAGTATGACAGAGACAGTAAAATAATATGTTTCAGCCAACGAGATCTACCCTCCTAACTAATAGGTAGCCAGTTTTAGCTAACCAACCTTTTCCAGTCTGACTGTGATCAGTTCTGCTCTACTGATTGGCTACAACTGCTCATCCATTTTATTTATGGAAGCCCGCTGAAGAAAATAAAGTTGCCCAGGCATAAATAGGAAGTGTTTACAGAGATACATGAATTCTAGGATGACTTCATAATTGAAATTGTGACAAAACTGAGGAGCAGCAAAAGCAGCAACTCACATTCAATTTCACAAATTTTCAAGCAATATTTGATACAGAGTCTTCAATAAATGCTCTATATTATTACATTATTAAAATCACTGGGCCACTGTATGTATTAATATTAAATATAGTTTTATAAAATATTTTTTAAGACTCCTATCAAACAACATTTTCCAAATGCTCTTTCTGAAGAACTGTCTACCATGAGTGAGTTAAATGCATTGGGCTACACTGGTGTGAAACTCAGTGTTATAATTCACTGTTTAAAAATTGCTGCTGTGTTTGTATGTTTAGCTGCAAGATATTTCTTTACAAATATATGTAAACACACATAAAAATAATTATTACAATAAAAATGAGATTGAATCTTTTTAAAAATTACATGATAGAGAAAAGGAGACTGTGTGACTGACTAAGAAAAAAATAGAAACTAACCATACTTTAGTATTTAATAAACGTTGAACTTTTTAATTTCCCTCTTCTACTTTACAAAATCAGCATACTTCTGTCTATAAAAAGAGAAAAAAAAACTGAACTGTGCTTGTTACCTGAGCTAGGCAAAATACAAAACAAACTGAGATCACTACTCTTCAAAGGAGATTAGGATAACTACAATAACCTTAAAGTCAGGGGTTTTGCTGATAAAATCTGTTGTTTTTTTTTACTTTTAGCCATCTGTCTGTCCCTGAACTGGTGTGCACAGTCAAGTTATTAGTGTGGCTCTGTGCATTCTCTTTAATGAAATCTTGCAGGGATGAACACAGAGGATGCAATTATCTTTAGCTGATCATACATGTTGTTACATCCAGGAGAAAACAACTGCGATAAAAAAACCCAGAAACTTTGCAGAGTCAAGTTTCAATAAACAAAAAATATTTATGCAGTGCCAAGCATATCTTTATGGTTAATCCTATGTTTGTTCCCATTCCACATAAGCCCTGTGGCAGGGTTTTATATTCACACACTGGCTGTTCTGATCTGTCACATTGATTGGTGATCTGGATCCCAGTGGGAACACAGGACCATGACACAGTCCATGTGTAACCACATTCAAGGGTATTTATTCCCTACAGGCTAACTGTTTAATTTCAAAGGGCAGATATTTTTTATCACCCTGGCCCCTTCCTTTCCTGGTAATTTATAATTTCTTTCGCTGCCTAGGTTAATTTAAAAACTCCAATATTGGGTTTTTATGCCAGGGTTTTTGCAGCGAGACTTCAGAGGTGGGTTCATCAAGAAGCCTCTAGAAGCTTCCTCTGTGTCCCTTGCAGCCAATGCCAGACAGCTCCAAGACAAACCTGTCGCTGGCCAAGGCTGAGCCCATCAGCATCAGTGGCAATGCCTCTTTTTTAGAAGGGGGAAAAAGAAAATAGCAGCAGAACAGCAGCCTGAGTGAGGAGTGAGAATATGTGTGAGAAACAGCTCTGCAGACACCGAGGTCAGGGCAGCAGCAGGGAGAGGAGATGCTCCAGGCACCAGAGCTGGGATTCCGCTGCAGCCTGAGGTGAAGATCATGGGTACCCAGCTGAGCCCCTACAGCCCAGGGAGGATCTCATGCCAGAGCAGGTGGGTGGATAACTGAAAGAGGCTGTGACCCTGTGGAAACCCTGTGGTGCAGCTCGTTCCAGGCCAGTGGGGAAGAGGAAGCAGAGAAAATCAGGAGTGAAGTGGTTCCTGAGTGGATGGGAGGGGTGGGGGAAAGGTATTTGAAAATTTGGGTTTATTTATCATTATCCGACTCTTATACACTTGGTAATAAATTAAAATAATTTCCTCAAGTCAAGCTTTTACCTGTAATGACAATCTGTAAGAGGAGGCTCCCTGTTCTTGTCTTGATCCACGAGCTTTTTTCTGTTTTCTCTCACCTGTCCAGCTGAGAAGAGTCATAGAGTATCTTTCATACTGGCACCTGGTGTCCAGCCAGGGTCAACCCACTACACCTCCCCTCATTGTTCTGTTCCAAGTGCCGCCTTCGCTCTCTCTTTATGTCCTGCCCGTGTATTTTTCCCAGATTGTTTTTCTTTTTTATTCACCTATACCCTTAGCTTGCACTCCTCACTACACTCCTTTCACCTAGCAGAGAAAGTCTTATAAACACCTGCAATTTTACACCTCATTTTAGTCCCAATCCCAATGCCAAAATAGTCTCCCAGTAGCAAGCAGAGGGAGTATTCTTTACCTCTTTGTCCTTTTGTTGCTTATTTCTTGCATATGTTTTGTACAGAGAAAATCCTAATTGAATTTAGCATATCAGAGTACTATGACTCTACTTTGATGCACTGAGATTCAGACAAGAGCTTGTTTTCATGAGGGTGGAGAAAGACACCATATGTGATCCAAAATGTGTAGATAACGGATGTTGTAAAGTGTCACGACAAAACAGTTCTCAATTTCATTTCTATTTGATATCTAGTCAAACCAACATTTCCCTACAGTCCCTGTAAACGAAAGATTTGTTATTTTGGCAAATGAGGATGATCAGTATGGATGATTTTTCACATAATTTCACCTTTATAGACTTCTATCATCACTATCTGAATTTTTCAGACCAAATGATACTGCAGAAAAACAAGCAATGGAAAACATATTCTTATAAGGGTATGATAAAAAGCAACCTTGAAAGTAATCAATAAATGCTCCTTCATTCACCTTTAGTATTCCATATGTGTGGAGAATTTCCATGCAGAAGACAGGATGGACCATCTGACTGGATCTTCTCTAATCCTTCATCAGTTTGCCTCTTTTGTGTAATTTACACTATTTATGTCATGCCAATAAAAATCTGTAGGCCACACCATAAAACTTTGTTGTCTGTATATTGATAGAATGATGGCAATTGGCAGGCCTTAGCATTTTCAGTATAATATTCCTTATTTCTGTCATAAACCCCTAACAGGCTTTTTTTCATCCATATGTCCCTGTGTAAACTAATAATCCTGAACATTTCTCTTCACATTATATTATTCATGAGCATGAAAGAATCTGAACACAGTGAGTCTCTTCACCTCCCGTGAAAATGAATTGCCATCAACATCCAGAGACCCAGGAAAGAGGGCTCCATCTGGAAAGAAAAATACATTGCTGCTTGGTTAAAAACAACTACTTATGTTAACACAATAGCTGAAATTGTGTTAGAACAACTCCAGAGGAGAGCCACTGAGTTGATCAGAGGGATGAAGCACCTCCCCTGTGAGGAAAGGCTGAAAGAACTGTGATTGTTCAGCCCAGAAAAGCGAAGGCTTTGGGATGACCTAATTGTGGACTTTCAGGACTTGAAGAGATCTTACAGGAAAGATGGGGCAAGGTTATCTGCAAGAGCAGGTGGTGACAGGAGAACAGGGAACGGGTTCAACCTGAAAGAGAGTACATTTAGATTAGATATTAAGAGAAAATTATTTTTTGGGATTGAGGTGAGGCACTGGGAAGGTTCCTCAGCAATGTGGTGGATGCTACATCCCTGGAGGTGCTCAAGGCCAGGCTGGATGGAGCTCTGAGCAGCCTGGTCTAGCAGAAGGTGTCCCTGTCCATGATGGGGGGTTGGAATGAGATGATCATCAAGGTCCCTTTTCAACACAAACCGCAAAAAATTATAAAATAGAACTAATGTTCATTTTCACCAGACAACAAAAATCTTCCACGATATTTGATCTTCAGGATAAAAAAGCCTTCATATCTAATTGCACATGCCTTCAAAAATAGGAAAAATGGCTATTGAAAAAGCATATATTGAAAATTGCTTGCCTGAACAGCATTCTCAAATTCCTACTGATGGAATAAAAAGCTAATTTAATTACTCTATTAGTAATTTTTTTCACATTTCAACTTTCGTGGTGGTAATTTTAATTTTCACAGATACTTGAAAAAAACAGGAACAAAGAAAAACAAAATCAAATTATAGTTTTTTGCATTGAATAGAAGTTTTTTCTGTTCTTTTAACTGTTTCAGCATTTGTCCAATAATGACTCAATGAAATAATGTGTAGTAGGGGTTGTGCTATTAACTGACACATTGCAAACAAAGCATTTAAGGGAGGTTTCACTGTTTGTATTTGGAAGAGTCCTTAGAAGTCAACAGCAAAACTTCTGTTGATTTTGATAGAAAGAGAACTGATCCCATGCTCAGTGACTTGCATCAGAAAATTATCAAGATTGTACCACAACACTGCTACCTTGTGGCATGACACGGAGCAAAATCATTATTGCTTTTGTGACATGCCTCTCCCTTCTCTAACAGGGATGCCATGTGTCACAAACTGCTAACGCCTCATCTTACACCTGAAGGTATGATTCCCTTTCCACTGTAAGTCTTTATATGACAATTAGTGGAAATCTGTGCCTATTTTACTCATTTTATTGACTACAAATTTTAAAAGAGGATGCCAAATCACTTTCCCCTTATGATTCCAATTCATCATGTATTCGTTCTTAAAGATGTTAATTATGTTGCAAAATTTTGTAATGCTGATATTAAGAAAAAGGATATAGTTTTCCAGTAATGACCTGAACAAGTTTGGAACTAGTTTGTATATCACAGATAAAAATACCCTTCCTTACTCCACTATATTTATGTCTCATTAGTTTATGGACCTAAAGCCCTCCAGGGACTGTCACTCACAAATCCATCTAATGTTTATGAGCTCTAAATTTTGCATTTGGATCTCTAATTTATCCAACAGATATGGAAAATCATATAGATAGAAAACTCCCTAGTGCCTACAAAGCTCTAGGTTTTAATAGAGAGGGCAGAAATAGCATAAGCATAATGTTTAATATAAGCATGATGCTTAGCACATTAGTGGCAAGGTAAGTGTATCACCTGGGAGGGAAGACATTCACTGTATTTCAGGGAAGTGGAATAGTATTCCTCCCAAGACTGTTGGCTTGTAATGATAGAGAGTGTTAATGCCATCCAGTTCCTGTTGAAGAAGTTTTTTAATGGAACATTGCCAACACAGGCAAGTGAGGATCAGCTATTTTCTGTTAGCTCTAAACACGGGGGACCAAGGGGCCACAGTCATTTCTCCACACACATTTTCAAAACAACTTGTTTTTATTGGCAAGCCCTATCCTAACAGGCCGACCATAAACGTACAAAAATGGCACAAGTTCAGCACACGTTACTCCAAAATTTAAACCCATACAGAGGACTGTTATTACTACTCTACTACCTGAAACTTCTGTTAAACATACACAGATTTAACTATTCTTTCAAATTCCTACAGCATCACACTTGGTGCAGTTGATGGATTCCAAGATAAGTATCTTTCCTACTGATGTCGATGATCATACAGCCTCAAAACCACTATTGAGGTGTCTATAAAATAAAATATAAAATTGATTTATTAATCCAAAAAGAGAGCTATGTCCTAAAAGAATGCATGTAGCCACACTCTTAAGTTTAGGAAACAGAACTGGAAACAGAATTTTGCCAAGAGAAAAACTTTAGGAATGGATAAGAAGATAAGGGACAGGCATTTATCAAGACTCTAAAAAGGCTGATTGTCAGCAATAGTGTTTTATCAGTGAATGCTACATAAAAATTCGCAATAGTCACTACAATTCTGAAATTTGGTTGAAATAAAAATACTGTTTATACTTAAATCCTCCTGTCCTGGCCAGAGGAATTTAATGAGATAATAATGCCTCTACTTCATTATTACCTGGGCTTTAGCTGTGTATAAGATCTTTTTTCATACCAAAAAAAAAAATTCAAACTAAATGGGATAGACCTCACAGAAACTCTTTAACTGAGTGTTTTTTCACTAGAAAGGTGATATGTGTTACAGAAGTATTCAGTAGTATTTAAGTTATTTTCCCATTAATGTCTTTCTGTTTAAGACCATCAGGCTTTATTATACTCCCATTGATCACAAAGATATAACTGAGTATATATTTCCTGGATGATTAAATATTTTGGCTTTCTTTCTGTTGTTTTGTTTTTTTATTTTCTTTTCTTTTTAATTATTATTTTATTTACCTGGTAATGATATGCCTGCAATGTTTCACTTTTATTCTCAGTTCAGTCCTGTGAACCAGGAGATAGATATTTATATTATTGTTTCTGCCTTCTCTGTGTTAAGATGAATTCAGATGTAGTATAACTGCCCTGATAAATATATTCTGAGTTCCATAACATGCATAATATGCACTTCTATACCATATCTCTTGGAATTAATACTGAAGGTAGTGGATTAGGTGTTTTATAAAAGTAGCATTTGTAATAAAATTTGCTGGCAATAGCAACCTAACAGCAGATGGGGTTTTATAAAGAGCACATAATGATGATTCATTGCAGTAAGTACATGTGGATTCCTCAGATCTTCTTTCAGTTTACTTCATTCTTTGATTTATACAGTGATTACCTAGCTACATAATTATTTGAAAAAGCAAGCAAAAGTGATGTCAGCCATCTGCTAAATTACTAGAGATATAAGCAAGATTTGTCTTTCAGAAGCAGGTTCTTTCCTGCAATGCCACACTGATGTGAAATTAAATACCTGTGGTTTTCACCTGATATGCTCTCTATTGTTAAATCAGCAAGTGATCATAGACTCATAAAATACATTTCAGAAATGTATCAGTGGGGAAGAGAGGAAGACAGTTTAATGATTAAAATACTGAATTGAGTTTGAAAATCTGGAACTGCTATTCACAAACTCTTTACATATCCCTAAGCATGCATCTCTCTCTCTTTCTCAGTTGTTCTGGCATGAAAATAAGACTCACACTGCTCCGTGTCACAGAAGGACTGTGGAGAAAAAAAAAAAAAAACAAAACTCCACATAAATAATTGATAGATAGTTTAACCTTCAATAAATTATACCTTACTATGTTGATCCCACTCTATCTCCTGATAGAAATAAGTAAATCAGTCCCCTCTAATAATCTGCAATTACTTGCCCAGAGGGGAACACTGGGCAGAATATTTCAAGGGATTAGTTAGAGTTTACATGCTCTTTGCATTTTGTATTCAGACCCCCCATTCTTGAGACCTGCCTCTAACTTCTGAAGCAATGGAAAGTTTCCTGTTGAGCCATCAGTTCTGCTGCACACAATCTCCCAGCCTGCTCCTCATCTCCAGCTGGCCTGTGGGAATAAAAATAAAAACGAAAGCAGGGAAAAAAGCAGTGCCCGGGGAACGTATTATATAAGCACTGCAGACCTGAGTTTTGACTAAATGTTGATCAGTTTTCAGTTCAATTACACACACAGTTTCCCAAAGCATTTTTAATAACCCCAAAATATGTAATGATCTTGCCTATAGAAGGTAAAATATAACTAGGGGAACACCCAAAGCATACATGGTTTTTCTGAAAGAAGTGGAAGATTCTAAATGTGGAGGTTTTGCAGACTCTTGTTACACTTCAACAGATTTGTGCACTATGTCTGGTAGGGTAGTATTTGCGGCGTCCGTTTCTAGAGTGAAAGTATTCATAAAAATATTTTTTTGCCAGACTAAGCACTATTAAATTCTTTCCCTGCTTATTGTTTTTTTTCACAAGCAATTTTAAATACAGTCTGAATTTATTAAACAGACCTCAAAAGACTGAGATTGTTTCATTGTCAAAAATTACAAGTATGAATAGAATTTTTTCAGATTTTATATACAGGACAATAATCAACTTAAAAGAAAGAAATTTAATTTGTTGACTTAGTAACACTGATGACACTGGACTTCAGGCAAAAAGGAATTTGCTCCCAAATTACTACAGTGGTATACTTTTCTGTTTCAGATCAACATCATGCATCTCACTCTGTTTATCTCAATTTAGGAGAATATCAATGAATTAAATAAATCAATCACAGATAAGAGATATAATCTGAAGACAGAAAGAATGTTCATGACTTTACTGTTGGAGTAATTTGTAAGAAGGAATACATCTATCTGGACTCAAATGCATGTTTTCTGGTTTTTCTCCTACATTTGATCAAAATCTTGACAGATTTCATCCATATGAGATTATTCAGGTTACACATTTACATATGACTCAAAAAATTTTTGATGAAACATATTTAACCAGTTTTCTAAGTCGTGTTAGATGTTTAAGAAATAATGTCTTATTAATAACCAGCATATTAGGTAGGACTATAGAACCATCTATCTGAGGCATATAGACCAACAGGTACAGGAATTGTAGCTAAAGGTACTTCAGGTTTGAGGGTTTATCATGTTAGTTTCAAACATTCAGAAAAAAAAAAAAAAGACATCTTCTACTCCTATTCTAGCTCAAAGAACATTTGAAATTCAGCTGAAACCTCCTGAAAGGATGGTTTCATCAAGAAGCAAGTTTGAGAAAGCACATTAAAACTCTATCTATACCAACAATTACTTTCCAAGTATTCTAACTACAACTGGTAGTGTTTCTTATTTTGAAGCATACTTTTCCTTCCTGGCTGATGAAGAAACATATTGTGATCACACACTCCTGATATCAAAGATTTTGCCACAAAAATTATGCCAATATCCCCACTTCATTTAAATTTTGGCCTCATCATATATCCTTTCATTATGGTATAATGAGCCCACTTAAGCTGGAAGTCTTGCCAGCTTTTCAAGGTTTAATAATCAAAGATCAGCACATAATATCTAAATCTCTAAATTACTTAGAATTTGATATACCATACCAAATATATTGATGCATATAAAATGACATAGCAGAAATAACAATGGAAAGACTCACCTTGTTGCACTTGAAAATTTAAAAATCTAAACCAAATATATGGTCATAATGTGACTCCAGCATATGATTAAATCATCACGATAATATCAATATTAAAATTCTTACATGAAGTTTTTTGCATGAGTCCATTTAAGGAAGAAAAGAATAAGTTTTCTCCCTTTGAGGAGGAAGGAGAATAAATTATGAAGTTGAAGGATAAAACTGAAGTGCATTTTCTGTGTGGAGGGGAACTAAAGACAATGGATGAAAGCAGCGGCAGCTGGTACTGAGCACAGAATATCCAGCTAAACCTCTTGAGAACTCTGAGTGAATCCTTCATAGGGCCCTCAAGGCTATTGCCTCCAGCTGACAGTCCAGTTTCTGCTTGGAAGACTATGTATCAACGGGCCCTACAGCTCTTAAAAGCTCTCCTATACATCTCTGGCTCTGTTAACAGTGTGGTCAAGTGGAGAAAACACCATTCTGCACTTCTGGTACGTGAATTGTAAGGAGAAAATATCATCCCGTGACTTAATTCACACAGGAAAAGGAAATCAATTTAAATGTTACCACTCTATATAAACAGGCAAAAGAAAAGGCAAAATGGTTCCAAAATTAAAAGGGTGAGATTAATGGAAAAAAAGCTTCTTAGTGTTCCACATTAGAAAAAATGTTGTTGAACAAGTCTGATTAATTTGCACAGTAATCTTCCTGGCTCAGCTTCAGAACTCCTCTGCCTCAATGTTAGGCCACACGAGATTAGGTAATATAAAGCTCTACTGCCAGAACTCCAAGCATTCAAGCCACTAAAATTTTGAGTCTGACTCAGAAAATAATTGGAATTAAAAAAAAAAAAAAAGGTAAACTAGACATTCATGTGGAATTCATGTAATTCATGTGGGGTTCATGTTCTTTATTTACTACGCAAATATTTCATTTCCCTACAAAAACCCACACTAACTTCATATGCTGATTGATTTTTTATGTACCTGGCAACCACAAGGTCATAGGGAACTCAGTACAAGGATACAATTTCTTTTTTTCTATGAACATAAGCAATCTTCAACATAGTTGTAAGTTGTCATGTATAAAAACAGTATTCCCTGTTGTCCTTAAAATGTTCATAAAATAATTCCTCTCCCATGGTGGAGAAATTTTTGGAATAGCAGTTGTATGGAGACAATCTATATCTTGGAACCTTTTGCATCAGTTCCCTGCACGTGAAAGATCATGCCTTTGCATTTGCAGAATTACTTGCATTAGACTTGTGTCTGTCCTCATAAAACCATGGCTATATTACTGGAATAGAAAAGGCAGATGGCCACACATAAGCTCATGTACTCTAGTGCCCAAATCTCAGCTGCCCACCCTCAGCCACAGTAAAAACTGAGTGAATGGGTGAAGTTTCTAACAGACCAAAGCCAAAAGCTTGATGTTTTCAAGCTCTCCAGGTGAATTCAGAAGAATTCATTTATGTGCTCTAACATTACTAAGAGACCCATGATACTGCTTAGAGATAATGTCTATAGTACTGCTTTGACCACTGCTGTCTTCGGAAAAGTTTTGAACTTTCATTCTAAAAAGTCCAATTTTCAAAGCATGAAGTTATAAAGTGTAAAATGTATCTACAGGCAACCAGTACAAAACAGATTTACCCATGAATACATGGCATCATCTTCATAATCAGTGTTCTACTGCAAATACATTTGATTCAGTAACTCTGTAAGTTACAGCAGAATAATTGTTAATGATTCAAAGTCTGCATGACACACAGTGACTGCATATTTAAAGCTATATCTTGTGAAGTTCTACATTTTTTGGTGTGGACTTAACACTGTATTCTCTTGTGATGGTGTTCACAGGGGTTTTCAGATTGAGGAAGACATGAGGATCTGACTCCATGTTTCAGAAGGCTTGATTTATTATTTTATGATATATATTACACTAAAAAATTAGAAGAAAGGATTTCATCAGAGGGCTAGCTAAGACTAGAATAGCAAAGAATGATAACAAAGGCAGCTGTCCCAGAATCTCTGTCCGAGCCAGCTGGGCTGTGATTGGACATTAATTATAAGCATCCAACACGGGCCAATCACAGATCCACTTGTTGCATTCACAGCAGCAAATAACCATTGTTTACTTTTACAAATAACCATTGTTTACATTCCTGAGGCCTCTCAGCTTCTCAGGAGGAAAAATCCTAAGGAAAGGGTTTTCCATAAAAGATGTCTGCAACATTTTCTGATCAGGTATTTCTATAAGGTAAGCCCATGACAGTCCACTAAGATTTGCAGGAGCATTTCATTATACCTTTCACTTTAGAAAAATGTCATAGAATCATAGAATGGCTTGAGCTGGAAGGTGCCTTAAACATCACCTTGTTCCAAATGTCATGGGCAGAGAGAGCATCCATTATATCAAGTCACAGAAGTCCCCACCCAACCTGGCCTTGAACTGTATATAAGATACATAATGAAGATGGGCATAGAGTGTATCAAATTTGATCATCAAATATTAAACCTGTAAATTTCTTAAATATTAAAAATGGGCATTGTGGCTTTTTATCAGTTTCTGGTTTTTTACCAGACTTGGAGAATGTAAAACTTCATTCAAATGAAAAATTTTATTTAATTCATAAAAGTTATTCTCTGGAACTGCAGTGTACACAGAATTTACCTTTTATTCATGCAATAAAACTTACAGAAACTACTTAAAGATTTTGCTTTCAGAGGAATGTCTCTTTGTAGTAATAAACTTAAAAAAAACCTCCCCATTCAAGCTGCTTTGTCTATTTTTAGCAGTGTAACTTTGTATTAACTAATAAAAAAATTCCATCAAAAAGTAGCATTAGAGTAAGTGACAGCTAAACACAGAATAAAAGCTTCACATTTAAGTATTTTAGGGTGTAATAACACCTTTTTAAAAACTATCTCTGTATTTGGAAGTGATAAAAAATGCTGTCATTTCCTGGTCTCTTGTGCTTCATGGTAAGAAACTGATGATTCATTCTTACTTGCCGCTTTGGACAATTCATGTGTACTGAGCAGAATCCATCCTCGCAAAGGGATACAGGAGTTTTTATGTTCCTTTCAAACACTGAGCTTTGTGTTCTTCTGAGTAGCAATTGCAGCACTCTCACTCTATTGGGATAATAGAGATATGTTTTTTTGCTGTTCATAAGAGCTGAGCATAGCAACTGTAACTGGAAATTTCAGTTTATGAGGAGATATGTTACAATTTCCAGAAGAAAAATTAGCAGTGGCAAAAGATACCATCCTATTTAAAAAAAAAAAAAAATATGTGGTACATAAAAGTTCATTAGAATGGATTTGATTCTTCCTGTTTGTCTTTTGACAGATGCAATTTTCATCAAAAAAGGATCCCTTAAGAAAAGAGATGGAGATGAACCCAGTAACTCGAGAATCTTTAGGAAATGTCTTGTGCAATGGGAGTAATTCATATAGATAGGTCCTTCAGGAGAAATCCTTAAAAACATCCATATGTTTGGAAAGACACTATAAACACCTGTTAAAAATCTGGCACTTCGGGAATTTTTTTTAAGGTTACAGCTTATATTCTTGCAAAGAGAGCTCCAATTCATTTCCAGTTGCTCCTGATGTGTATTGCCACATTCCCAGCTAGACTGTGTGAGCAGCTGAGTCTCTTTCTGTAGCGGGGAGAGCCTGACCTCTACAGGAAGGGAACATTTGTGGACTTGAGTTTGGTGCTTTCCTCTCTCCACCTTAATTGGTAACTGTAGTCCCAGTCCCAGCTCAGTTCCGCTGTACAGCATTCCAGACCAATCCCCTTGGGAACCCAGATGCATCATCTTGAATATTTTGAAGTGTTCAGGAGGTGATAAATACACCACATATTTGCATGGAACCTACCCTTCAGCAGGAGTCTAAATCCCGCCAAGACAAATAAAAATGAAAAAGTTTAGTACACAGTTTGCCTCAGGTCCTCAGAGTTAAATCATGACTTCAGTGAAATCTTAGGGAATTTTTCCAAAAGTCTATCTAAGTAAAAGAAAAGCACTAGGTTATCCAGTAAAAGATAACTACTTCTCATTCAAATGTAGCACCTTTGCTTCCTGAAATCATGTCATATCAGGATTTTTTAAGAAACGTTTTTAAGGAGAACATGAAATCAGAAATAAGTTACACAGATGAAGAATGAATGGACATGCAGGTATTTTTTAGAGTACTATGATTTTATGCTTTTATTCTCATTTATTTCTTGCTCTTTCAAGAAAGCGCTGGAGTACATTATCTGTACAATAGAAAGAATTGAAACCACTCTTTTTTAAAAACCAAAATAAACATGGGTAAGACAGACATCTGCCTGGAATGAACTTGGTATGACTGACCTTGATTTGGAAGAGAATGAGAGCAGCCTTGACTGAATAGTCACTTGATGTCTCTACTCATTGTATTTTTTTATGATTTCTATGAAAAATAAAAAAGCAAAGAAAACTTTAAGCAACTGCTTGCAGTCATAATACTACTTTATATCTGAAAAGCAGCTGTTCTAGTATTTGAATTACCATCATAAGGCACATTAATTCAAGAAAATGCAATAAAAAAGTCACCTGTAACACAAAGGTTTTCCCTGGGAAAAGCTGTTCCCATTACTTAAGATGTACTACTCTTTAGTGTGCGTATATGAAGGTCTTTATATTCACTGAATGTGAATTATTTTCTAATTCTGTGGCCAAAAATACTTTCAGGGAATGCTAAGTGTGCAAATATATTAACTTGTGCCTTGAATATTTGCACACAAATATAGGACAAACTTTGAATTTCATATAAAAGGACATTCTTCCAATTTCCATAGAGAAAGAGTAGGTCACTCAAGCTGATACCATAGGCAGCAGTTGCAGCACATATTATGTGTCATTTCAGGAACAATAAAGTAATATATAAATATTTATTATCCATTGAAATATTTTTAATTAGTATTCACTTATAACAAATTACTCACTGGAATGTTCTATTCTATTTAAATAAGATGGTAATAATGTGATTAATCCCATTATAGAATGAGTTTCATTATCCAAAACCACAATTAAACAAGCAGTGGTGGGCCGGTTGGACTGAAAGATCTTATTAGAAAAGCTCTGCTAATGTTTGTCAGAGTCAGAAATCCTTATCCAGTAGTGAGGGGTGCTTAGGTGTTGAAGGTAATACCAACTTTTTCAGCCATTCCATGACTGAAGCTAGCCAGTCTAGGAGTCGACATAAAATTTCAGTAAGTGCTCAGAAACTTTACATCTGTGACCTCATTGAACTCAGGATCTCAGGGAATTGTCTGTGTTCATAATAGCAAATTCTGTTTCTATTCACAGGAAATAAAGGAGAAAAACCTCGCCAGCTCAGTTGCATGTGTCAACAACTTTCAACGCAGGTTAAACTGTAAGCAAATCAGTTCTCTGATTTCAAGCTTTTAATTCCTTCCAGAATTAGCACTAACCTGAGGGGATTTCACAAAAAGAAAGACAGTGTTTTATCAAGCAGAAAGGACAGGAGGGGAAAGAGGGAAGGAGGAAGACGAAAAAGAGAAAATGGAAAACTGTTACCAACTAGCTCTGTAAATTTTACATTCTCTCAACAATGTCTAGTATACAAATGCTTTAGGGAAAATACATTTATCGATGTATTTTTAAAGTATGATTTATTTTTTCCCACATGTCATCATACGTACTAGGATTGCTTGTCATGTGGTTTGTGAGAAAAAAATGTAGCAACTAATATAAATTGAGACAAAATATTTGATCACAAATCTAAAAATTTTCTGATATTATAAGGGAGGAAGAAAGTAATATACACCTTAACTTCCCACTTCCCCACTTCACACTCACCTTTACATCAATATAGATCTTTAATAGGAAGTAACATTTAAATTTAAGTATTAGTATAAATCAAGCAGTACATCAAATTTTAAAAACTCTTTATTTTTTCTATTACTAAAATACACAAGCACAATAATATATGAACTATGAAAAAAATGCTTACCAAAATATCTAAAAGGTGTAGCTATTCTGTATTTTAATAAATAGACTCAGCAGTGTGGAGAATGATAAAAAATTAAAAAATAGTATAGAATTCATTTGTCAAACTAATTGAAAACTGATCAATGAACAACAAAAAGAATACCCCTGTATTTTTCTCACGGGATTTTCCTGTGTTGTCCCGCAAACTTCTGGGAAACTGGGGAATAAAATAATAGAGTGCCTCAAGATTCCTCTGCCATGGCATTTAAAAATTCAGATTTTCTATTAATTCCAGTGACTTTGGAACACCCAATGCATCTCTGAGGAGGCACAAACTTTGCAGATCAGTCATTGAAGTGTTGGCACCATTACTTTTTAAGACCAGGTCTCTTGGCAGGCATGTACATCACACTGTGAACAACATTAGTAATTTTTCATAGTTAAATGTGAATATACAAAATAACTGTACAGTTTTAATACATAGAGTATAACTTTTGGTACCTTACAAAAACATTATAAGCTCACTGAGGTTTGCAATTTGAAAAATATCAGCTTTCAACTCCAAGTTCTTTTTTGCAGTGAAATAAATAAAAAGTTGTAGAAAATGTCTTACACTGTGAAAAATGCTTTTCTTTACTTAAACTGAACTGGAAATCATTTGAATTGTTAAGTGAAATGGTACTAGGGGCAAAAAACATCTTAACTTCTGAGTAAGTGAAATGCATTCCAAAAATATCCCCAAAAATGAAATAATTTTTCTAAAATATGAATCTGAAAGTGTATCCTTTGACAATTATGTGTTTTTTCAGATCTAATTCAGAATTTTTTTTTATTATATTGGGATTCTTTCTGATTGAAATTAGACACTGCAGAGTACTGAATTGTAGCTAAAGTGATATACTTTAAAATAAAGTTTACATTAATGGAGCTTCGTTTTTGTATGGAAATATGAGCTTCATTCAGTTATGCAGTATTTCAGGTTAATCTTCAGAAGTACTGATTAAGTAATTGCACTGTAAAAGAGCCCATGTTCTTACTCCAAATGATTTTTTTTTCTAGAATAAGAGAAATTTTCTCCAACAGCCTGAAATCTCTCCTAATGATTTTTTCCTTATAGGTCACTTGAAAAGTTTTTGACCTTGAAAAGTATCAAAGGCAGTATTTTTCGTATTAAAAAAGGAAAAAAAAAGGAAAAAGAAAAGAAAAAAGGATATTATGCTCTCCAGCACCTTAGCTATCAATGTATGTTGTGTTATGTTAAAAGGCTGTCATGAAAATTCTAATCAATCCAGTACAATATAATATATAAATCATGTATAATCTATTATTTTCTGCCACAGGAAATATTGATTCTACAGAATGGTAACTTTTGTTTTTCAAACA
This sequence comes from Zonotrichia leucophrys gambelii, assembly GCF_028769735.1. NCBI lineage: Eukaryota > Metazoa > Chordata > Aves > Passeriformes > Passerellidae > Zonotrichia > Zonotrichia leucophrys. The sequence goes on along the minus strand of NC_088173.1, from coordinate 15,604,697 downwards.
CGTAGCATCTCTCTGCTAGTTTGTGGATTTTGCCACAAAGTGTAGATGGTGATTATAGATAAGTTCAAAAATAGCACATAAAAGACATGGCAAAAAACCACCAAACAGTAAATTCTGTTGTATGATTTTGAGGATAATGGGGAAAGCTGAAAGCCATAGCTATGTTTATGTTTTCTATACAGCAACAGGAAATGGCAGAATGTCATGCAGCCTCACTGTACATTCAGAATAAAAGTGTCAAAATCAGGAGAATGAAGCAGAGGAAATAATTTCAAAAAGCACAACAATCTAGATAACAATCATAGTGAAGTCAGACAACTGTGAACCCCAGTTTCAGATGTTAGGCTAACTGAAAGCAGCTATTGTTGCTTCAATAATAAAGACACTTCCATATACAGAATCTTGATGCCTAATGGCAATTATTAGGATGCTAGATGGAGGAAGAGAAAGAGCAAAAAGTTATTGGTCCTTCAGCTATGTGCCCTTTAACAAGCCAGAGGTACCTCAGTGAGTCGATTATCAGAATGGCAATGCAGGGACATATTTCAACACAACAGGGTAGCCTTCACAAGAAGAAAAGTAATCAGAAACTGATGTGACTCAATGGACCAAATCCTTCCCTCATGTTACTTTAAACCTGCTCGTAGTTTTAGAACAGCCTGATACACAAGAAATGCACATTTCCTCTGTCAGGTGAACATGGTGTACCCACAAAAAGAATTTTCAAAGGTTTATCTAAAAAATAATGAAGTATAAACCTCATGCCAAAGGAGTAGAGTTTAGTTTTACCAGGAGAGAATTTGAGATGACTTTCTCTTCCTGGATGAAAAGAGATAAATTTCAGTCTTGCCAAGGTGAGGGGTGGGAAGGAAGGCAAAGCAGCTGATTAGTTTATAAATGGTGAAATGATGGTAATACGGCTTTTATAAACTCAGATAAGAATCCTAATAAACACTAGGCCCTATCTAGCAACTAAATACTTCTGAACTCCTATTTTTTCCTGCTAAATTTAAAGTCAAGTTCTAATAATTTTATAACTGAAAAGAACGGGAAAGGTGCAAGCACCTTAGCAAAATTAACTTTTCAGATATGGGATGCAAATTATAGAGCTTTGTTTTGAGGTGGACTGCACACATACTTGCATGTCAGCATGCACCTTAATGTCAGATGAAACAGAGACATTATGAAGTGCTATATTTTTACTGGAAGTTAACCCAAGTGCTATTATTCTGTGTGAGAAACAATCAATCCAAGTACTGCCAGATACTGTTAATGCTGTGCAATATATCAAAACCCCTTAGGTTTTATAAATAAAACCTAAACAATGACAAGAAAAGCCAATGCAGTCAACAAAGCAACACAATTATTACAGGATATTGGATATATGGAACAAACCATAAAGACAGTTGTAGATATTTCTCATGACAAGGAAAGAAAGTCTTATTTTCGGTGTTAGCCCATAATTTTTTAACATTGAAAATATATATGCCCTTTATTAATTTGTTTATGTATTTGAAGAATATCTCTACTATGTCTGTACAAACACACATGTAAATGTAAATAAATATAATTTTGTATGTGTAAATATAAAAATGCATATGCATACGTGCCTTATCAATTTTATTCTACATTCAAGTACAACTTAATTTTGAATCATCTGGGTTTTAACAGTCTTTCCTTATTACTTCTCCTTAAGTTACTGATAATGTTTCTTAATTTTAAAACGAGTTTAATTTAATCACTTGTGAATGGTAGTGACTGGAGAATTTGAGAACAGAATAATTTTTCCTTAATGAGCAATCTACTCACAATGAATACAGAACACACCCAAAAGCATTACTTTAGATAAAATATATATGAATGCAGTTTATTAATGATTGATCAAAGTTTATTTCAAATCATTGACCTGAATCAGGATATTGTTCTGAATAGGAATTATTTAATACACTGTTCATCCCAAGACTGAAAAATACTGTTATGTTCAGAGCTACTACTATATAGCAAATAACCCATAAAATAAATTGTGACCTTAAATAATATGAACATATAAAAAATCTTGCCATTTTCCATATTTGCACACATGAAAGATTCTAATAGATTTATTGTTAAAATTGTTCTGCATACAGTGTACACATCATGTGGGGAAATATATTCAAGCTATTTACAGAAATCAGAGTTCTATTTAGGCTACTGTGATTTTCCAAGGAAAATGTCTTCATTTAAATATATATATGAATAGCAGATTGCAAAAGTGAATAATTCAGTCAAGAAATAATACCAAGGGACATTTTCAGAGCTCACAAAATGTGCTATATTATGAGATGGCTGATGAGTCTTAATAAACTCCATCCACAAAGCAGCTTTGCTTTTCAACTAAATAATTCATTAAAATAAAACTTTTTTAAAATAAAAGGACTCTTTATTATATACATATCATGAAAAGCCCCTTTATAATACAATATACTTTGAAGAAGACAATCACATTTTAATAATTTTCTATACAGTAGCAAGGAGATTTACAAATGGAAAAACAGTTATGTAAAATATTTTGCTTCTCTCTTGAGATTTTCTTGCAAAATTCTAAAAGAAGATTTTTTAAAGTTCTGAAATTCCAAAGTTTCAAATCTATTAAAGGTTTACATGATAGTAAGTAAATTCTCATCTTTAACATTTTCCAGAAATCTGAAAACAATACAAATTTCTTGAAAAGTAATGTATCCTCAGTCTTTATATGTAAATATTCACTTTGTGCTTACAAAAGAAAATAAAAGGAAGGTAGCTGTGCAAGTGGGATAAAGAAGGAAAAAAATTCCTACTTGCTTCTTGACTAAAACACTAATTATAATAGCAAGAAAATGTTCTTTCTCAGCCCTTTGCCACGTGGGCATGCTCAGGGATTTTAGCTGGAGCTGACAAATCACCATTTACTTTCTCTATCTTGTTTCAAGGCATCACTTGGGACAGACAGGCTTTGAAACCTTTTTATTTTCCCAAGGTGGGGTAGACCAGTCTTCAAACAGCTACCCTTGTCAAATGTTAAGTTTGCCAACCCTTGCCTGGTGGCTGTAATATTGTGATGGCATCCTAAAATAAATGTTTCATCTTTCTATATTTATTTAAAACTAGTACTAATTTTAATATTAATTCAATTTTCAGAAGCTGTCTTACTAGTAACAAAATTTATTTCATATTTCTTCCTGAAGTTATTCTTAATGATTTCCTTTGGATCCTTATTCATTTAGAACTAGCAAGAGCAAGTTACATTTGACAGACTGGTTTTAGGTTTTTGTATTCATTTTTTATCGACTCCCACCATTATGAATTATTTTCCACACCTTACTGCAAACATTTCCAGTGTGCTTTCAGCAGTCAGAACCATGGCTGAACTATTCAGGCTCTATGGCTTACAACTGGTCACTTCAGTTTGCAGGCATTTGGTATCATTTCAGAATGACCAAAACTTTTGAAAAAAGAGACTAATGAAAAGGGAAAAATTAAAAAAAATTAAGAAAAGGCAATACTATTTTTAAAAAATCAAACACTTAGGTTTACATGGGAATATTCTGCTTAAAGATCTTTGTTGTTTATACAGGCAACACAAAGATAACTGGCACCAAAGGGTCACAGAAAGCTCAGTTAAGATTCTGGAAAGCTATAATTTTATTTTTTTCCTATTCTCATACTTTCCCCCACAGCCTGTGAGAAACTAGACTCAGTGGACTAGTGAGATTAGACTAAGTGGAGCTGTGCTTTCACATCATAAATATTTTTGTTATGTTTCTACCACTACCCATTCCCAAATCTTTGTGGGAGGAAATGCCTATGAGATAAAAAAAAGTATTCCTGCATAGCAAGTAATAAGTGAACACAGTAAAACTGCAAAACTCTTAAAAATGGATAATTAATGACATTCAGCAATTTTTTCTATGATTGCTAACATTTTTTTCTCCTTCTTTGAATTCAAATTTCTGAAGCACAAATTAAATAATCCCCTAATGTTGACAGGCTGATGGAGAGGAGCACTAGACATGGAAGAAGTGGAAATTATACCTATTTCAAGCTAGAAAACAGAATTTTTATATTTCAATGAGTTTTGTCTCTTTGTTAGAAAAAATGTTTGTTATTATCCTCTGGGTGGTATTTCTGTAGCTTTTGTTTTGATATTAAAGTTATTAAACTTGCCTCTTCTATTCTCATTACCAGAATAGTTTATGGGTAAATCCACTTAAGGAACCTATTGTGCTTTCTGATCAAAGTGGAAAATGAACCCAGGTTATAATAAGCAATTTAATTTTTAATGAGCTGATTGAGACCCAAGGTCATAACATAGGACACAAACCAACCAACCAAAAAATCCCAAAGAACAACAAAATTTCCAGCACAGAACACTAATGATAGCACGCTACACATGACCTGGGCAAAATAATATTTGGCAGACCACATCTAAGAACTATCCCACTTGTATTTTTTATTTTCTTCCAGAACCTTGACTAAGTCTAAGTAAGGTGTAGCATATTAAATAATACAGAAGCACATAAAAATGCATGAGACTTGTTTTCTGAAAAGAACTTAGCAAGGATGTTTATTGAATGCAAATTTCCCAAGCTCAAGTTTAAATGCTACAGCTACAAGCTGAACATTTAACCCTCTAATATATTTTCAAACACCTTAGAAGGTAGTTAACTACTGTCTTGGAGCATAATTCTGCCAGAATGCTACATGTAACTTCCACTGATGTTCTTGGGATTTGGCCTTTCAGTCTTCAGAAATAATAAATCACAGGTAAGGAGAATCTTTACCCAAACATGGTGTCCTTGCTTTCTTTGCAGCTTATAAATTAAGTAATGAAATTTTATTATTTTTTAATACAGCCTTGTTTAAGATTTTACTTGGCATATTCTTTGACTTTTTTTCTGGTAAACGTTCTAACAGTTTTCTTTTTCTCTAGCAGTAGAAATATTTATTCCATTAAGCCCTCTAGTAAGCTCTTTATGTCCAAGACACACATCATTTTACCCTGACAAAACTGCTCTCTGTATTGCAGGTAATGTCCTTATGAAACACACTCGGTCTCATTAAAGGAATATAAAATTTAAAATTAAATTAGATATACCTTTACACCTAGCAGAATATAAGCAATAGAGAAGATGCTAATGAGTTTTGCAGGTTCCACAGGTAGTCCATGGATCAAGTCCAGCCCACAGGATGCTTTCATCTGCTTTACTACCTTTTCTCCAGGGAAGAGAACCAACTATTTGAGCAGCTAATTGCTGCTGGTCCAGCCAAGCACTTCATCCTGGTACTGTCACTGCCTCTACTTTCCTAGTGGGAAGGGAGAGGAAAGAAAGAAAGAAGGTGGAAAAAACTGCCCTCATCAAAAGAGAAGGAGAAAATGTACCCCTGCAGAGCTCCAAAATAATTATTTCTAAATGGCATTAGCATAAAACCCAGAAACAGGCACATGCCCATGTTGGTATCATCTGGCAGAGCCATGAACTGCAACTTCAATGAAAGTCAAAGAGTCTAAAGGAAGAAGTGAGGACCAGCTCCTGCGGCTCTTGTGGAGACAGTGACCCTGTATGGAAAGTTAACTCACTTCCTCAAAACTAAGTTTTTCTTAGTAAAATGTCCCTCCCTTCCTTTCTCTCCATTACTAACAATATATGCCAACCCAGTTCAATCAAGAGTTGGACAATAGAATAAACATAAGAATTTGCTGTCTGGTAAAGTATTACTGAGGAGGTATTCCTCCATCTTCAGGTAAAGATTGGAGCAGGAGAGGAGGACACCAGTCCTAAGGGATCAAGAGGCTCCCTATGAAGTACAGAGCAAAATCTGAGAACCGCTAACATACAGGCTCAGTTATTTAAATACATAATAATACACAAATCAATTATATGAATGTCATCTTATGTACCATTGGTATATTATGTTACACATTTCAGGTGTGCTGCAGAAGTGAAATCCCTCTTGTTAGCTATGCAGGAGCTAGGCAAGGTCTTATTTCTCCTAGTAATAAGAACAGCTTATTCTTATTTATTCTGAAATGCGTTACAAGCATTTATTCTGAAATGCATCAAAGGATGTTTTGCTTTTTCTTTGCCTGGTGTTTTTCTTTCCATTTCATTTCAAAAAACCTTACCAGTCAGTGCCCCTGAGATTTTGTCCACACAATTTATTATTTCTGCTAAAAGTGAAAAAGAAGAAAAATAAGTAAGTGGAGGAGAAGAAGAGAGGGTAAAAGAGGAAGAGAAAAGGAAAGAAGAAAAAAGGAAGGGAGATTGATTCTCAGTGAGGATGTTCTGTTTGCAGAAAAACTCTAAAAGAATGAGGAGGGGGAACAGAAATGATAAAAATTATAAGGAGTAAGTGAAGACTGATAACTCAGTGTCTGGAGATGGCACCAAATTAACCTAAGTGTTTAATTTGTTGTTTTAATAGAAAGATGTTGTATAAAAAGATTATAGGGCATCATTTTAGATATGGTGTACATATGCTTATTATCCATTACTTCCACAGTGCAAGTTCCTCTACCATATTTTATCTGCATATTATTATCACAGTGTGTTACTCTACTGCCCCGGGAAGGGACACCATCAGTAACTCACCAGCAACAGAGTAACAGGATTGGAAGGCAGCTTCAATCTTCTGAAGATGCACAGAGACGGACACATTGCTTCACACCTTTTTGGGAAAAATGATGGAGACCAGACAACTCTGATATAAAACATAAATGCATTTGCACTTGCCAAACTCATGTTAGAAAATCTTTGCAATAGCTCTCCACTTGCTTAAAAAATACTGTCAGAAAATCATTATTAATCACTTAGTTTTGTACTGTTTAATATACCATTCAACATATATGAATGATACATAATTTTTATTTAAGTTGTGCCAGATATGCACTGATTATTTTGTTTAAATGTTTCATTCTGAATTAGAATTACATTTTGCTTTATTTTTGGGAACTTCAAAAGATGAACCTTCATTATGTTTTTGTTTAGATAGCTGTGGTAAAAAACCCAGACTATTTCCTCAAACTAAAACTCTAAAAACCAATACACTGCTTGCTGTTATTTTCCTCTTCAATTCCTCTAACTTATCCTGAGCTCTTGTCAATTTTCAGAAGCTATACCTCTGTCTTCAAGTGTTGTTGTGGATTTTTGGATTGTCAGCTGAAAAAACAAACAACAAACCAGCAGTTGCAGGTAATAAGATTTGATAGTAGCACAAATTACATATAGGACAGATGCCCAAGACTGTGTTGGCCATGATGGAAGTAGGTGTTCATTAACACAGAATGTAGGGACAAAATGGTATAAACACACTTTAAATTAACATAAAACCAACATCATTCCTGAAAGCACTCTGGAGTAACATTGAATCTAGAGAAATCAATACCATTTACTACAGAAAAGATGTTTAAAACCCAATCTGTATTTGTCAATATCAACCAGCTCAATGCAGTTTCTGTAGTTGTAGTATATATTTCTTGCATAGGTAGGAGAGTGACAGCACACATATCTTTTCACCTGTTACAAGATGTAACCTCAACAAACTTAATGCAATACTTTGGTAGAAAAAGTGTAGAGCAAAAATATCCTTAGTCACAGTTGTGAGAATGACAGAAATTTGTCATAGACTGAAATTTGTAGTCTCCTGTGTTCAAAATGCCAAGACAACCTGTCAAATTTTTCAATCAAAAACCTTCTTTCTTTTACAAAGTCTTGACATTGAACCAGAACACTCAGTGACTTTGTACAATACATGTTTGGAAAAGGCATGATGACAAATTACTTTTGAAAAAGCAACACAAACATCACATGGTCTTCCCACCTCAACTGAAAGCAGGAGGCAATTTCATGGCAATTCAAAGACACCAGCAGTATCTATTACAAACTATCATGATGCAAACTGTGACAATTATTGTGGCATTTCTTTTCTCCAATGCTAGGAAAATACCTAAAATGATGGAATCAAATTCTGTTTTTTGCAGTCTGTCTTTCCCAAACTTGCATGTAAAGTTATTTAGAAAGTAGCATCACACACACAATCCTTTTCAAGTAGCATCAGTTCAAATTACTGCCTTCGCTTGCTGACCACTGACCTAGCTAAACATTTTGAGAATGCGAATTATAGGGGACTCTTGAAGCTTTAGCAGACCCATGAATGCCTTACAAATTTTATTTCTGACATATCTAAGTCTCAGTAATTTAGATGGTGGTTAGATAGGTAGAAAACTGAAAGATATCTTTAATATCATAAAGAGTTTCTGTACTCTTTTACACCTTCTCTCTATTGTGCAGATGGATGCACTTTGTGCCACTGGCAGAGATATATTTATTCAGTTTCTTACTGATGCAAGTTGTTCAGTCTGCAGACACGTGTGGCTGATTTCTTCATTAGGGAGCTTCTTTTTGCTGATGACTGTGAATTGGTAGCTCACTCAGTCAATATCATTCAATTTACTATTGATGACTTTCCTTGGGCACACTATCCCTCTATTCTTCTGTGAAGGTAAGACAATGGACACACCAAACCAACCAACACAGCGACACGAGCACGTGCACTCACATTTTTGCACTTAGGGACATTTTCTCAAGCCTACAGTATGCTTTTTTATTTTGTCATTGTTCAGATAAAGACACACTGTGAAAATGCTGCCACATTGCATAAATCCTGCTTTGAAATATTAGAATATAAACCATGTAGCTTCAGTGCCAGCCCCCAGAGGTGCACTGAGCACTTTCTCTCAGAACACTGCAATGTGCTCATGAGACACAGGTCATTCTCCCCGTACGGGAAATTCAGTTGCATAGGCAATGCTCCTAACTATACTTGGAAAATGGAATGCTACATCTTCCTAACAGGACAATCCCTTAATAATAACAAATGTTATTATTTATACTCATGTCCTGATCCCAAAAACGTGGCTGTAACAATGATTAGACAATATGGTCCAATTCACAGATAGCTACGATTATCTTTGGGTGCCTTCTGCCAAAATAGTCAAGGCACACTGCCTTATCCATTGCAACACGATACAGGTGTACTGTACAAATCTGAGCATAAGAGAGTTTACAGCATAGCAGACTCAGTATTTGTGGCTAATTCTGTTTAACTTATAATGCCTTTCTAAAGTTTCATGACGAAATTTTGCAGCAGAGTGCCACAGGCTTCCCTGTTCCTCAAATGGAAATGAATGAACTTTTCTGCATTCACCAGGCTGACCAGAGCAAGAAAAGATATTGGTGGGCTTTCAGTTAGCCTTGTATAAAGACAAGTAATCCTTCCAAAGGAGAAGAGCTGCACAGAAATTTGGACTGTCCTCTCTCCTGTGATATCTATGTGACTTACAGACTGGGTAATGGGGTTTCTTTTGGAACAGCTGGCATAACCCAAGGGCTCCTAGTCATCATGAGCCAAATGCTCAATCATATGTGAAAGAAGCTTAAAATCATACAAAACACAATACAACATTCAGTACTTTTCTTGCAGCTTTTTTCTTTCCACATCTCAACCCCTAAGTAATAAACCTTTCTGCTAAAGACAACAGAGCTAATGAGCTTTGCTACACCATATGTCCATCAGCCAGGCCTCCTGTGTCTCCTGGTATTAGCGACTACAAAGTAGGACCACTACAAACTTTTAAAAGGTTAAAGATTCCATTTGCTCTGGATTAACTTGGCTAAAATCCACACACATTCTTCTGAGTGAAAAAACTTCTACAGCCTAAATGAGTGAAGTCACTGTTTTCTAAGATTAGACCACTGATACCTCCTAAAAATAATTTTTATCCAAGTTCATTTCCTAACTCTTTTCTGAGTGATACAATAACATTGATGTTTAATGGCTCTTCTTTGTTTGTTTGTTTGTTTGTTTGTTTGTTTTAAATAAGTTCCCTTTTATTGTATGAATTTTTACATCAACTTAGTGAATGACTGAAAACCTAAATTTTTCTTTCAAGGAATCAGTTTGTGTGGCAGCACTTTAAATTATAATTTGACCCATTATTTTCAGTGGAATGAGGCCACTTAAGAAAGCAGTATTCCTTTACATGGAAATTTCAGGTGCCTGAAAATTCCTGAACACAGACATAGGTACGTTGAGATTCTGAACATACAACTGCTCCATTTAGTATTGTCTATCTCATCCATGCCTATTTATTCAGACTTTCAGATCCAATACTTGCTGCATACTTCTTAAGAGTCATCATATTGCCTTTGAATACTGTTTTGCAGTAATATTTTACACTACATTAAATAAAATACAATAAGCAACAGAATTTATATCTTCTACAGCTTTCAGATCTAAGAGAGACTGGGGTTTGCACTTCACAAATAGTCAATACAAGCATCTGAGGAGCATGTAAGGAGCAGGGCTTTCTTCTGCAGAACTGAAGCATTATTCATGAAAAACCATGCAGGAAATCAATAGAAAATCCAGAAACAGAATTATTACCTGCTAGTTTCATATCAGCAAGAAAAACATTCCATCCCAAAAGGTAGGGGGTTTTCCCCCTTTAACTTTATTGAAGACAGCTTCTGTGCATCAGAACATGCAATAAACACTTCTTTCTGAAGGACTCTCAGTCAGATTCTCTGATGACTTTTGAAATTTAGTTTAAATTAATGACTGTCTAAATCTTTGTGAGACTCTGTTTTCAAAGGGTAAGAAGGTATAACTGAGTAAAGAAAACTCAGGTTCAATAGGTAGTGTTTGAGAACACTATTCTATTTTTGACAGGTTCTATTTTTGCCTATAGACTGTGACAGTGTTCACAGAGGTCTTGGAAGAGGGAAGAAACGAGGATCTGACTCCATGTTTCAGAAGGCTTGATTTATTATTTTATGATATATATTAAATTAAAACTATACTAAAAGAATAGAGGAAAAGGTTTCATCAGAAGGCTAGCTAAGAACAGAATAGAAAAGAATGATAAAGGTTTGTGGCTGGGATCTCTGTCTGAGACAGCTGGGCTGTGATTGTCCATTAATTACAAACATCCAACATGGGCCAATCAAAGATCCACCTGTTGCGTTCCACAGCAGCAGATAACCATTGCTTACATTTTGTTCCTGAGGCCTCTCAGCTTCTCAGGAGGAAAAATCCCAAGGAAAGGATTTTTCATAAAAGATGTCTGTGACAAAAGACATTCAAAGAAAAGCCTCTTTCTGATTCTTTGAAGTTTTCCAGTAAGGAAGGAAGGAAATGAAACTGTCAGTGCAAGTAGTTTTCAAGCAGAGACTTAGGGGAAAAAACAAACAAACAAACCAGCAAACCAATCCCACCATATTAAAAGAAAGCATTAAAAAAATCCTATTAAAACAGAAAACTCAATTTAATAAAAACTTTCTTATAATCTGCAGAGTGATAACATCAGAAAGCAGACAAGAAACAAGAAAGAAAGAAACATACTCCTTCACATTGTTTTGCAAATATCTAAACAGAACAGGAACAGAAAGTCAAGAGGAACAGGAAAGAACAGAACAGGAAGTCAGTCAACAAATATTTGACCCAAAAGTTATTTGCTTCTAAAACACAAACAAATATAGTAAGTGCTGCAACTTGACAACCTTTTGAATCTAAGTATGTTTGTAAATTTTTCTGATTTTTTTTCCTCAAAAGTTACTGTATAAACTCTTCAATATTCTGTATGCACTGCAAAATTTAAACCATCAAAATGTCTTTTTTCATTTTTTTCCTATTTTAATAAAACTGTTTAAAATGATCATTTTTTCTTATAGTCATTAAGAAAAAAACCAATGGCTTACCAAAAAAACAGAAGTTAAAAAATAAGGTATTAATTGAATTTTAATAAAAAATATTTTTCCTAACGATTTCACAAGCAGATCTGTACTTCACCTGCAGGAGGAGTAAAAAGTAGAGAAAGCAGATTGAAGTGTTTTAACACCTGTAAGTACTGGTTTTAAATCATCGTTTTTTTCTCCTCAATATATAATAGATTGTGTAATATTTCCTTTCCTGTGAAAGAAGAAAGAAATACTCTAAAAAACATAAATTCCAGTGGGAAGATAAAGAAATCTTTCCCAGAAATCCTAAGCATGATTTCTGAATTCTTAAATGTTCTTATGGTTCCAAATGTTCTTAATTTCTTGATTCTTTGATATTTTTGTAAGTGCTACAAAATTGTATCTATGATTTTGTTTAAAAGTAAATTAAAAAGGTTTTAGTCAATACCACTTTATCTATTGATTTTGATTTTGATATGACTTTGCCCTTTAGTCACTTTTAAAATGGAAAACGCAATATGTTAAGTATATACAATTGTTTTGACATAAAGATAAATTATCTTATTTCTGTAATCTATCTCAGCCTTGGACAGACACAGGGAAATTCCTGGGAGGCAGACAGTGGGTCTGTGAGGCAACACACAGCATTCTCAAAGTCAGAACACAAATAACCTTGATACAAGGAACAGTAATGGTCTCTGCCAATTTGTTGAATTGCATCTCTTTGCAACTCACATAACTTCACTGGCCTGGGTTAAGCCTGAAGTGGCTCTTCCCTCAAATTCTCATTTCTTTACTACACTCAAGCAGTGATAGCTTTGTCTCTTTACAAAAAAAAACCAGAGCTGGGTATCAATATATAGATTTAACATGAACCTCTTTTTTCAGTATCTTGGAGGTGTTAAAAATGTATTTTGAATTGGTAAATAGACAGGATCAATCAACATGTGACAGGTTTTGAAAGGATTCACACTTCTTTATTATCTTCTTGAAAAAAAACCAAAAGGAAGAGTAAAGAAAGAAGAGCATATGAAATATGAGGAAAAGCAGTTAGTTGAAGGACCAGTGTGTAGGGGGACAATGACCAACTACTACTGAATGTTGTAGCTTGAAAATAACTATCTAATTTAAAGCAGATCACAATCCAAAAAAATAATTGCTAAGTGAGATTGTTTCATTATACTCTGCACAATCATTGGCTATATTAGATTGTTTTCAGCATTTGTTTTTTAATACATTTAAGAATTAGCTGAACAATAAGCAATACAGCACTCGGCACTCCAATTCTCCCATTGTCTCAGAGCACATCTAAGCTTTTCAAATTTAATTTTTTGTTCCTCTTGTTCATGACAGATTTTTTCAGACTTCGACACAGTGGAAAGGTGGAAAGGACAGAAGGGGATAAAAGCAATTAACTTACTGAAATAAAATAATCAACTGTACCAAGCAGTAAGGGATTTCTTGTACAGCTGTGGCATTAGCAGTACCCGAGTGAGGAACTTCTAAGCTATCTGTTGCCACTCTGCCAAAACAGAGATATAATTAAAGATGTTTCCCAGATGCTTCACGCTCCGTGGATGCAAAGCAGTCGTATGGAACAGCGTAGAGCAACCAGGACAGACACATGAAAAGAGATCTCTCAGAGTTTGTATACAAACTCCTGATCTGATAGTGATACCACGTGTACAACTACAGCCATTGTAATTAGTCCTAAATCTGAACCAGCTCTTTTATTTCCATTACTACCATGATTTCTCCATAATATTTCTCATTGCACTATATATAGGAATTACCACAGAGCCTGATCTGTGAACAATGCAAATCAACAGAAGTACCAGGATCAAAACCTTTGACTAGTTTGATCTCAACAGCTGGTAGGAACATTTATAGGGGAAAAGTCTAACAACGCTGTGGAAGCCATGCACATGACACTTCTGCAATTTAAATATTACATGTTTGTCTAGTGGCTTTTGCAGTGACACTGGAAAATGGAATTTGGATTTAGAGACCTGGAGTATTTATTTTCATGTTAAAACACTTTTATCAATTATAACTGTTTATAGTAGCAATAAAATGGCATTGGATCCTTTCAAAAGCTTAGGTGAATCTTAATTAATTTTCTGTTTTCATTTGAAGTTCTTTGCAAGACAAAAAAAGGCTAAAAATTGCACAAACTATAAATATGCATAAACATTTCTGCAGATATAAAAATATAAACATACATTTTAGACCTTAAATATGCCTCACACTTATATCTTATTACATTAGTACAATTATTCCAGCAGAAAAATGCTAGTATGTAGCTAGAACATGTAATTTGTATAAACAAGTTTTGAACTGCAAAAGGCAGTACAAGTAATTATACATAAATAATATACATAAATACTGTCATTTTCTTGCACTTTTCTGTGAAGACAGAAAATTATCATCTGCATCTAAAATAATACATTTGAAGCATTTTACTCATTAAATTTAATATATTCTATTTTATACTTTATGTTCCTTGATTGTAAGGAATATATCAAGTCCTAACAGTTTTTTGAGGTCTACAAGGCATAATCATTAAGTATGGAAAATGTTATATTGGTATTTTCTAAAAATAACATAATTACTAGCAGAATTTCTGCTTTTCTCTAAGATATACTAAAATGTTTTTTAGTCGTTATTTTTCTGTATATCAAACACTATCTGTATATCAAACACTATCCTACAGATGGAGAACAGTTACATGAAAAAATTTTGTGCACAGGACTGTAAAGAGAATGATGAAGAGGAGATGAAACAGAAATTATGTCTATCCCACAAATAAGGAAAATACATGGTATCACTGACTTGCAGATGCCATTCCCTACAGACTTCCCTTAAATTCCATTTGCCGTAGAAAATATCACAAAAGGTTTTTACACTACAGTCAGATATTTTTCTCTTTTGTCTTTTTAAAGTCTTCCAAAAAGTCAGTTCATATGATCTATGGACAAATATGAAAGGATTCGATTTGTACACAATCTGTCAAGGTACCTCACAAATTTTTGAATAATGATTCTATACAGAAAATATTAGTTCTGAATGCAACTAGAGATCAATTTACCACAATCTTACTCTTCATTCTATAAAAAACGCCAAAGTGAAGCTGAGTTAATGAAGTGAGTAGAATTTGAAATAAAAGTTCATCTGATGTCTCCTGGAAAAGTCATATTACAAAGGATGCTCCCCAGCCAGATACTCCTCCTTCCCTCAGTCAAAGGGAAGTCTAGAAAGTTATTGAATTTTTGTTAAGAATACTTAAGTACTATAAATCAATGAATAAAGATACTGATCCATATGTTATAAGCCATAAATATACTATTTTCCTCTGTCATTGACAGATACAATCTTTCTTTTGTATAATTCAATCCTTCTTCCATAGAAAGGAGCATAATTTCTGGCAGGTTAAAATGTAAGATGTAAATTAGGAGAAGTCCACAGCAGACCATGAAAAAAACATATAACTAAGGACATAAACAATTCTTGAAAGTGTAAATAAAAGACAAAGGAAAGTTAAGAAAGGACTGGTGGAATGGCTGCATTTTAAAATACAATATGGGAAAAAAACAAGTAAAGACTTTCTTTATTAAATTCACTTTTATCCAGAGAATGGAATAAATCATGTCCAAATCTTCTAAACATTAGCAAGAAGAAAATACTGGAACAAGCAGATAAATGGAGAGCTGTACTTCATTAGGTCTAGGTCCAGTTATTCACAAATTCTGCTGGAGCCTTGGAGTCATCTGGCTGAACTGTGAGTTCTAATGCAGTAGTTAAGAGAAAATGAAAAAGGCTTCAGGGTAGCAAATCTACTTATCCTAGGCTAGCTATGACCCTAAAATCATGAATAACAGCAGTCAAAAATGATTGCTTTTTTAAGAGGGTATGATAGAGGAAAACATTAAAAACCAATTAGTAATTTCTGCCTAATTTATACACTGAAAGTATAGAAGGAATACCTTCCACTAAGGAGGGCTAAAATATATATTTGGACGTTATATGGGGTAAAAATTATATTAAAATGTAATAATATTTTTTTTGTTTTAAAATGTTTTTGACAGTACAATCTGGGACTTCCCATGAAAGTGGAAGAGTTTTGTCATTGATTATGCCATGGTTAATTGGAAAGAGACAAAACACAGAAATTTAGAAAATGCAGGACAAAGATACCTTGATGACAGTAATAAAGAAATAAAAACAAGGCAAAGCAAACCATGATTTTACATATGGCTGTTGGGCATCCTTGACTGTTCATTAGTGAGGGTGAGGCATCAGCAGAAAAAAACCCATCCATTATGGGGAACTTCACAACTATCCAGCATGATATTTCTTGCTGATGGAAAAGGAGAGTGAAAAAAAATCTTATGAGGATGATCTGATCTAATACTGTATATTTTACTTTCACATTATTCAAAGGGAAATATAATTGTCTAATACAAGCCCTTGCTCTAAAATTTAAAAATGCAATAACTACCTCTGAATTTAAAACTTTAACATATCTATAAAATAATTTAATATCTATTCTAATGCAATGTTAGAATATTTAGTACCTATTTTAATTTAATATTAGAATATATGGACATAACTGTGACCAGTTTTATACATGTGTAAGGTTTAAGAATCTTCTAAAATCTTTAAAAAATATTTAAGGGAACATTAGAAGGTGAAAGGGGAGCATGAGGAGAAAACACTAGTTTTAGACATATCAGTACAAGAAAAGCGTGTTACATGCAAATTTGGTGCTAAATAATGTGAGTTAGGATGTTGCTCCACAAACCTGACTCATACAGACTTATTTTAAAGCAATAAAATTGTTTATTTAAAAATTACATGGAACAGAGATTCAAGGACAGAAAGAATCAGACATATCATAGGCCCTTGTATTTGCCTCAGACTTAAATCTAAATGTTTTATTTGGTTAAAGCAGCAAAGTCTTCACCTAATTAAAAGACAGATTCAGAGTTTCTTTGAATTCTGAAGGGGTGACGAATTTATCATTGTTTCTCACAGCTTGTTCTATAGTTGATCTCATAATGAAAAATACCTACTGTATTTACACTGTAAGGAATTTAGTGGCAGTCTTCAGAAAGGCCATAAAATGTCTCTCCACTAGAATGAAAATTAGAAATTTTCTCGAGTTTCCAAGCACAGGGCTTTTTTTCTATAAGTTTTATACTTTTTGGCTTAATTTTAGTCTCTGAGCATAAAGAGGTGATACAATATTCTTTTATCACTTCGATCTATACTATACATGTGAACAATTTAATCTCTCTTCTCCTAACCACTACTTATTTCTACATATAACAAATAAAGAGAAAAACCCTTTTAAATGCAATGTGGTGTTGTGTGTATGCGTGATAGTGACTTATCTATTTTATGACCTTTTAATTATTTTGAAAATAAATATTTTCAAGGATACAATCCCAGTTTTGAAAGTGTTGCTTATATATCTGATTTCTAAGCATACAACTACTGAGGTAGATATACAAAAGCACTTACTTTTATCAGACAAACTTTAACATTCTCAAAGAAAGAATTCACATTTGTTTGACAAGACTTTATCTTCCAAAAACCTTCTGCTTTGAATTCTAGTAGTAATGCTCTGCATTCAAAGCTTTTGAACTGTTATGTATAGAAACCCACCTCACCATTCTATTAACTTCTCTTTTACAACACAGGTCACGTTGCTTGGGTTTCTTTCCTTTTTTTTTTTTTTAAGCTTTAATATTACATTCACTGCTTCCAGGAGTTTCTAGAGTATTCCAAGATTCCCCTAAAATGAATACCGTATATGTCTGCTTCTGAATTTAGTTCATCTGAATCAGCTGCTTTCAAAATTCATCATGAAAATACCACTTGATGCTTTCCTTAGAAACTAATTGCTTGGAAAATACTTCACTATCATTATGAAGTACAATGCACTCTCCTACTTCTTTCCAGAAACAGAAATTAAATAGATATTGAACACTTTCTTTTTTTTCTCTCACTACTAGCAATTTAGTTTTCTTAAAATTTTAATGGTATCATTTTTATATATATAAGGAGATATCCTCTTTCTTCCTGCCTAATATAATTCGATGTACATGTTATGTCCTTAGCTAAGCCAGAAATTGTTCCTTGGTCTCACTTCCACTGTCCTTCATAGCTTCTAGTTCAAATCAAATATATTTTCCTGCCTACAATTTACACTATGATATTATATATGTGTTTTTTCCAGCTGTGTTCTTGTATTGTTTCCCAATAAAGTTGGGGTTTTAGAAGCTTCTTTCCTCAATCATGGTACACTGGCTATTTGGCTGGCTACTAAGCTTCCTCTTCGTTAATTTCCCTTTTAGTCACAATCTCATATCTATTTACACTTAATCTCCAACATGTTTAACTTTTAGAAATTAACCTCTTTCAAGAATCACTTCTCCACATTAATGTTAAGGACCTTCCACTCTTTACCAACAGTAAGTATGAGCAACTTACAAACACTGGTCCAATAGTAACCGTAAACTTTCATTACAATGATTAATTCATCTTTACATCACCCAACAAAGTCCAAAGATAAATAAATGCATATATAGTATCTAGTTATATATCTCCTAAATTTAATTTCCCAATAGTAATTCAATCTTTCTTAAGAATGAATGAAAATAATTAAATAAAATAAAATTAAAGAAATCATATATTTTAGATTTAGAAGAGAAATAGTTTAATCACATATTTTTTTCCCCATAGCTATAAACAAATTGTCTATATACCACATTTCAGTTAACGAAAATGGGTACATGCAGAAATAATTGAAGACTAGGCAGTTGATGACTAAGGGATTACTAGGATTAGAAAAAGAAAGTTGTTTTCAATATCCTGATTAAAATATTATACAATACAGTTCTTCTATGTGGCAATCTAGTAACTTCACTATATATATATATATATATATATATATATATATATGTATGTATGTATGGGTCGTGTATATAAATAATTCTGCAAACATTTCATTTTAGCTGCTATTTGTCTATTTGTCTGTGCACACTGGAACAATACAGACCATATGTCTGAAAAACATACTAGTTTCAGATCCAACAGTCTAACGGTGCTGAATGCAACAAAACTGTGATTTCATCCCTTTATATGAAGCCAACAGGTACACTAATTTCAGAAAAATAACCAAAATAAACTAAAATGAAAATCATAACATTTATTTGAAATGTGGTAGAAAACCAAACATTTTCTTTTCTATTTATAAATGTCCAATATCTATCATTGTATCAAAATTCCAGCAGCGAAATGTATGACTTCAGACAAGTAATTTTAATATTTAAGTTCTCTTTCAGATACCTCTGTTATAGATGAGCTTTCATCTCTAAATTTTGCTTGTTAACATAAGCCCTCCCTATTACAGTGACAGACAGTTTCCATTGCAACTTCTGGAATTCATGCATTCATAATCCTTTGAAGACTTGCTGATGACTTTTTCTAAGAGTGCTTTTTTCTAAAGTAGGTGTAGTTTTGTAAGGCACTCAGGAGGGACACTGCAATTCCAGTACGAGTTGTAGAAGGTGTTCCAACACCATGTAACAGCAGACAGACTGGACCAAATCAAAGACATTTCTCATTCAATAACCCTCCCTGTCAAAAAGCTTTTGGCCATGTAAGGTGAAGTCTAAGGGTAGACAAGCATATAATGATTATTTGCTTGAAAAACTCAACA
The DNA here is from genome assembly GCF_028769735.1 of Zonotrichia leucophrys gambelii. Lineage (NCBI taxonomy): Eukaryota > Metazoa > Chordata > Aves > Passeriformes > Passerellidae > Zonotrichia > Zonotrichia leucophrys. The sequence goes on along the minus strand of NC_088173.1, from coordinate 15,585,218 downwards.
TCTGGAATCACAAGGGTAAAAACAGAGTTTGGGTCAAAGGTGTTGCCTATGTTTTCATATCCTTGACTGTATTCCTTCCTAAGAATATTTAAGCACAGTTAAACTGTCAGCATTCATTACATATATATATATATACATATATATATATTTGAATATATATATTCAAATTGCAACAAATCCCTATCACTTTCAATTATTTCCCTATTTCAGAGGTTTAGAAAGGTTGTCTTCATATTTTCCTAGATGTTTACATCAATTAATCTGAGGTTCCCTGCTTAACAGTGTCTATACTTATATATATAGGGTGTGGCCCCTTATATGCCTTTGTCAGTGACACGTAGGACAGTAGGACTGAGGGCACCCTTAGCAAGTTTGCTGACAGCACCGAACTCTGTGGTGCAGTTGGCACACTGCAGGGAAGGGATGCACTGGGGGACCTGGGCGGGCTCCAGACATGGGACTCTGCAAACCTCATGGAGTTCAGCAAAGCCAAGTGCAACACTGTGTGTGTGTGGGCAATCCCAGGCATGAATACGGGCTGGACAGGGAAGGGATTGAGAGCAGCCCTGAAGAGAAGGACTTGGGGGCATGGGTGGATGAGAAGATTGACATGAGCCAACAAATGTGCACTTGCACCCCAAAAAGCCAAACGTGTCCTGGGCTGCACCAAAAGCAGCATGGCTGGCAGATGAGGGAGGGGATTCTGCCCCTCTACTCTGCTTTCCTGAGATACCACTTGGAATCCATCCAATTCTCTGGGATCCCACATAAGGAAGACATGTTACAGTGAGTCCAGAGAGGCTACCAAGATGATTAGACGTATGGAGCCCCTGTCCTATGAGGACAGTGTGAGATACTTGGGGTTGTTCAGCCTGGAGAAGATTCCAGGAAGACCTTACAACAGCCTTCCAGTACCTAAAGAGGGCGTGCAAAGGAGACGGATAGGGACTTTTTACAAGGGCATATAGTTTTAGGGCAAAAGAGAATGGCTTTAATCAGAAAGAGGGCAGGTTTAGAAAAGACATTAGGAAGAAACTCTTTACTGTGAGGATGATGAGGCATTGGAACAGGTTGCCCATACAAGTTGCAGCTGACTGGTTCCTGAAAATGCTCAAGACTAGACTAAATAGGGCTTTGAGCAATCTGGTCTAGTGGAAGGTATCCCTGCCCATGGCAGGGATGGGGATGGAACTAAGTGGTCTTTAAGATCCATTCCAACTCAAACCACTACATGATTCTATGATATCTCAAACAACATCAGTAGAACATTTATAATGCAATGCACATCAGTTTCAACTTCAGACATGTTTTGCAGCAGTAGGCTACCCATCAACATGCTCATAAACTCATCAGTTTGGGAACTTTTTTGATTTGAAAAAAAACAGCTCTGGCCTGGGCAGCACTATCCTCTGGACAAATGCCAGAGGATTATGACAATTACAATATATTGCAGTGAATGGTATTCAAGCATCCTCAAAATATACAAAAAAAGTACTCTTTGCAGCTTCCTTTTTGATGTACACAAAAATTTGCCAGTGCATCTGACACAGATAAGAAGGTCTTCCTGGCTGCTGACGGACACTGGTGACACCTGGGGCCACACACAACTGGAGTTACAATAATAATGATGGTCCATGTGATATCCCTATCTTTTATAGAACAGAATCATAGAATATATCGCATTAGAAGGGACCCATCAGGATCATCAAGTCCAACCCCCTGTTCCTAAACTACAACTAAAACTGAAACTGTAAGACTTACAAGCATCATTAAGATGCTCCTTGAACTCTGACACGGTGGGTACCATGACCACTTCCTGGGGAAGCTTCTTCCAGTGATGACTGTGGTCTCAGCAAAAAACCTTTTCCTAATGTCCAACCCGAACTTCCCCTGACACAGCTTCATTCCATTTGCTTATGTCCTACTGCTTGTCAACAGAGAGAGATCAGCACCTGCCTCTCCAGTGTGCCCCTTTAGGAAGCTGTAGGCTGGGATGAGGTCAGAAGTTGATTTCATAGTCACCAGAACAGAAACAGGCAATTCCCACCACCAAAGGCAGCTGCTCTTTTTTATCTAGAAGCCATTGACCTGACCCTGTGGCTGTATTTTTCCTTAGAAGAAGAATTTTTCCCCTAACCAAACAGGGAAAGCAAGAAGTGGTCAGACCCTGAACTCATTATACAAATATATTCATATCACCTCAGCTTAAAGGTTTAATTCACAGGGAAGCAAATCATCTTCCAACAGAGGAGCCTTTTCTTAAAAGGTTACAGATTTTATTTATTTTATCCAGTAGTTTGGTGTTTTTCCTGACTACATACCTGTTTATTGGCATCCATTTTCTTTAAAATATAAAACATTAGCACACCACTGATCACTTTTATATATTTGGTTTTGTTTATATAAACTGGAGAACAGTCCAAAGACTGAATTCTCTAGTAACCCTTTCACAGGGTAAGGTAAATACCATGCACTGATTATTGTGCCTGGAAAAGGGAGAATTCGTGTCTTTTCTTGAGTTTGAAATGCTCACAGTAGCAAAATATTTCAAATTCTGGCTAGCTGAAAAACATATTCATTAAATCTTTATAAGACTGTAATAACTAAGTAAGATTTCATATTAAATGTTATCTATCCATAAATTTAACATGCAGTCATGTAGAATTCTTGAGTCTTTGTAACACGGCAACATGTGACTTTTAAATAAAGTTTAAACTGCCCAATCTATTTTTGCTAGTTTACTTACAGTTTTTTCTGACATATTTATAAATTGTGATCAAAAGTATTTCAGCTACCTGAAAAAAAAAATTGAAAAAAGGAGTGGAAACTTGCTTGTACACATGTGAAAGAAAAATCCATCTTTTTTTGTAAAAAGCGTCCTACACAGATAACATGGCCAAGGGCAAAAAAATACATGTTTTGTAGAAACTTCTTACTGACTAACTGTCTCTCTTGATATTTAACTAGAACTTGGTCATATTTAACTAATTTGAAAATATTAACACAAACACTTAATTTTCTGCTGAGATTGTCAGATGGATTTCTGAAAAACAACATACTTCATGGGATGTGTATCAGTAGCCACATGCACTTTAAAGAGTCCAAACAAAACCCAGGCCATTATAAGAGAAAATAAAGAAAGATACTTTTAAGGTTGTATCAGTGTGTGTGGCTGGCAGCTGGGGGGCTGCTTTTATTTTTTTTTAAGTAGTCTCAATTTGAAGCTCTTTAAAACTCCAAAATGCCAAGTGTGAGATCACAGGGATTTAAGTGATGAAAGAAGCCAATGAAGGCAAGTAAACAACACAAGATGAAATTTTAGGAAACTAAAATTTTATAGCTTTGTCTTCCTTTTTCCTGTTTTTATTCCTTTTCTTATGCCTGCTTTTCTTTTGTTGTTCATTCCTTTACATCTTACATATTTTTCAGTTTCCAGAACACAGAACAATATTCTGCTTGAATAATTCCAGTGATCAGTTATTATACTAAGTAGCCACCAAAACTGATTATTAGCTTGACTTAGTCAAATCAAAGTTCTTTTAAGGTGTATCCAGCAGCCTAATGAATTAATTTCCATGGCAGCAGACATAATAGGCTAGTATAGGATCAATTTTGTTATGGACATTACATACTGCTTCTTTTACTTGGAATCTCTATAAAAATAAAAAGAGTCTTGGTTTACATATAATGGTTTTTAAGACCTGTGTAACAGTTGAAATTTCACATGGTGCATTACAGTCTGTGTCAGACTAAATTTAACTGACATCACTCAGTGTCTTCTCACTGATGTGCACAACTGACATTACAGGCCCTTCATTAATGAAACAGCACCTTCATTAACCTCCCGTATTTTGAAAATGTAGTAGTTTATTCCAGTCAAAGACACGCTGCACTCCTCTGAACAAACACTTGCTGAACACAGAGTTTACAGATTAAAATAAAAGGTGGTCAACTTTTTAAATACTTCTCACTAAACGTTACCTCAAGTGGGTGGCATTCTTTCAGGCACGGAGCGCATCTGTCATTTGCATTTCATTGACCTTGAAGCTTACTGGTTAGAGATGAAACTTCACCTATTCAAAGCAGCCTGTTTAAAATATTCAAATAGATTTTTTTAAGTGCATTTCACTTTTTAATTTCCTACTGTTCTCCTTCCATTGAGAAAGCAGTGCCTGAACCCAAAGGGATTTCCACATCTAGCTTTCATGCTTTTTGTTGCTATGTGGCAGTGACCGCTAGATTGGCAAATAGAATAATTGCCTTTGAGAGATTTCTTTAAGGATGTTAAGAGCATGAACTTCACTCTTTTTAAGTAGCTTCTTAAATAAATGCTTCAAAACAAAGTCAACTATTGATCCAATTCTTTGAATAAGAAGTTCTCCCCATTTGACAATAGCATTTACTACTGAAGACAAAATGTACATTAATCTTTCTAGTTTATAGTCTTCAGTTGACAAAGGTAGAATTACAGAGTTGCAGCACAAAGAAAGATTTGTACCGTCTGTTTGAAATGACGAATCTACATAAATTCATGGACTGACTTAAAAGCAATCTTTACATCTCTATGTCTTGTCACCTGAACAGAAATAGGAGCATAATTTATGATTTCTTTCCTAGTAATATTATTGACTAACTCTTTATTTTCTAAGCACATTTTTATTTCCTTGTTTGTTTATTGTAGTGATGATTTGGTGGGATTTTTTTGTTGGTTTGTTTTTGTTTATTTTTTCCCTGGAAGTGAAAAAGAACATCCAGAATGCCTGTTTACTGCCAGGAGAGCAGGGTGGCAATTTTAGCCAGAAGAAACCAACCAACCAGATAACACACAGACCCACCCCCACAACTCCCATATACCGTTCCCAAATATTTTGAAGAGTTTGTAACAACTTCACAGATTTTACACTTCTGTTGCCTTCCACTGGCATATCTACTTTCTAAAAGGAGAGAGATGGAAGAGAAGACAAGAATGTCAATATTCTGTCTGTCACGTGTGTGTATAGCAGTATAAAAACAGCCACTGTGGGACAGTAGTATTTTTTCCACTGTCAGCTACAACGAGAAACTGAGCTAGGACAGATACTGCAGGAGCAGTGAAAGGAATCCTTCTGGAGTCTTACCTTCCCAGCTTTTAATTTATGTTTCCTTTCCTTAAAATAACCAGAGCGGTGTTCTTGGCCCTAAGGAATGCACAGGTGAGACCTACTCTGTTGCTCGAGTTGCATGTGGATTTAGGAGACGGGGGAGAAAAAGGGCAACAAGCCAGCAAACAAAGGTTCAGCTCTGATAAGACACAGGCAAAATAAAGCTCGCGCTGCCACTGATCACGCATAAGCTTGAGGAAAACGAAAAAGCGCTGCACACAAAGTACACTGCGGCTTGCGAGTCTAGGGTCTCCTTGAAAGCAAGCTGCGTGCAACGCTGCCAGAGACACACGTACGTAAACACACATACAGAGGCACTTACAAGCCCCGGCTCTGCCAGGATGCGCACACCGCGAGCGCAGCATCCCCTCCTGCGCCCCCGCTCCCGCCCGGGGCCGCCGGGCGCACGTTCCGGGGGCCGCCGCTGCCGCACCGCGGCCGAGCCGCTCCCGCCGCACCGCGGCCGCCGGAGCTCCCCAGGGGCGAGGGCCGCAAAACAGCGCCGGAGGGGCCCCCTGGCTCTTCGCGGCAGCAGCCCGGTACACGCGGGCTGCCCTCTGCCCGGCCCCGATCACCAGCCATCCCCTGCCCGGCCGCCCTGTCCCTGCGCTGACTAGCAGGATCACCCGGCCGCCCTGTCCCTGCGGTGACCAGCAGGATCGCCCTCCCGCCCCCGCTGCCCGGTGCGGAGGACCGGGCATCCGGGAGCATCTCCCGCCCGCTCTCCGCTATCTGCGGGCAGCGGTGCGGCGGCTGCCCCGCTCCCGCCCGCCTCCGCTCCCGCCTCCCCGCGGCGCGCCCGCCCCTCGCCCGGCACCCGGCGCTGCCGCCGGCCGCAGAGCAGCCCGGCCGCGCTGTGCGCCGCGCTGGGACCGGCGCTGTCTGCGCGGCGTGAGGGAGGGGAGGGAAGGCCGGGGAGGGGGGAGGGATAGGGGAAGTGAAAGGGAAGGGGGGTGTGTGGAAGGGGAGGAGGGGAAGGAGGGGGGAGAAATCAAATAAATAAATAACCTCCGCACCAATAAGAGAGGCAGCGGCTGCCGAGAAGGCTGGGATCGGATGGGAGAGGTCCTTCTTGGGCTCTATTTGTTTGTTTGTGACTGGAGCTGCAAAGTTCAGAGCCAAACGTGTTGCTTGCCGGCGGCGGCGGCCGCCCCGCTTCACCTGCTCCGCTGACGGGTGCCTGCCCGGGGCGGCCCCGCTGCTCTGCGGGCCTTCTGCCCGGCATCCTGCTTGCTACTGGGGCCGACGGACGGCAGAGGAGCGCGGGGCTCCGTCCCTCGCCTGCCCGCCTTCCCCTCCGCGCCTGCCGGAGAGCAACGGACAGGTGAGTGCTTCTTTGCCGCACTTCTGCCCAGCCCGGCGCGGAGGGTGCCTCCGCTCCGTAGTCACCTGTCACTGCAGGAGCTGCTCATTTATCAAACTTTGCCTCCTGTCGGCTCCCGCACCCCCCTGTCTTGCCTTTCGCGGGAGGGCGAGCGCTCGGGGTTAATTGGTTTTGCGCAGAGGGAAGCCGCGGGGGGCGGGAAAGGGGGGTCCCACTCTGCAGAGCCCGGCTCAGCCTTGTCGGCAGAGCGGGTTTGTCCGAGCCGCTCGGCTCTGCTGCCGGGGCCGCTGTCCCCGCGCGAGTTGGCGGCGCGGTGCCCGGCGAAGCGAAGTTGGTTTTTGCCCTGCAGGGAGCCCGCGGGGCCCGTGCAACAGGCACCGTCCTGCGGAGGGAGGGCGGAGGGCGCCGCTCCCGCCGGCGTGGGGCTCCTGGCGGCCGCGAGCAGACGTGTGCCCTTTTAGGTAATCCCGCTTTGTTTCCAACACCTCCAGGGGTTTGCCTTGCGGGGAGCCTGTGCCGTGAGGCTGCTTGTGAGCGCCTGCAGCAGCCCCCGGAGGCACGCCTCCTCTGAGGAAGGAGAGAAAGTTGCCGATGCTCTAGGGGACGGGTGCGGTGTTTCCACCCAGCTGCGCGGAAGATGCACGCAGGGGCGCCGGGCGGCTTTGCCCACCCCGCGGTGGCGGCGCGGCGGGGAAGGCAGCGAGCGAGGGAGCGGGTGGGTGCTGCGGGGCGCGGGTGCCCGGCAGGTGGAGCCGTGGGGAGCGGCGGCGGCGATGGTTTATCTGGGCTGAGGCAGGGAGGCGAGCGGAGCCCGGAGGCGCGGTGAGAGGCGGCCCAGTGGCCCCGGAGCCGCTGCGCAGCGGCCGGAGCGCGTCCTTCAGGGGGATGCGGGGAGCGGGGAGCGCTGGCGGTGCGCGCCTGCTGCGGGCGCTGCAGGTGGACGCGGTGCCCTGCGGTGTTAGCGTTACCCCTGGTCACACGCGTATTTTTTTCTATCTACGTTCTATTTGTCACTGAGTATTGGAGAAGATCAAATTCGAGGGATATTCTGTCTCAATTACCAGAGAATGTATAAAAGTGTAATTGCTAAAATTATTCAATAGTGGCTAACAATTAAAAGATTATCCCAGTACTCTGCAGCTAGCAAGGAACAGACTGTACTAATTGGATAGTTAATGGCATTTAAATGGGCCGGTTTTCTTAAAATAGGAAGCTCCACTCTTCTAAGGAGCCGAGTAAAGTGTTAGAATGTTAAATAATTGTATTACAGTGATGGTAACTCTTCTGCAAGAGCTTAGGGTGTTAGCTTGGCCAGCAGCACTGGGACAGCCTTTGCCCAATGCTAGAGCATTGGTTAAGAGTAGGCTGGATTTTCATCGCTTTTCCTTTAATAGCTAAATATAGCTAAATGGTGTAGAAACATGCGTGAAACAAACCAAAGGGCTGGCAATATTTTACATATTGTCCAGTGAAATCTGCTTCCATCTTCAACTGACATCATTTGGCTGAATTGATAATTGAACTTGAATTTTACGCTACTAACCACTTAATACTTGAATTCTATGTCTCTTTGTGCCACTTACACTGATCAGAAAAAATTGCTGTTTAATATTGTGGAGACTGGGTATGGGATGGTGTAACAACACTTTTCTTGTAATCCATTTATAACTAAACAGCTAAAGTGTCTGTTTTTGATTTTTTAATAATAATATTCCAGGTTAAACACTTTACTTCAGTAATAAAGTGACAGGTAAATCAACTTAGTGCAGCTAAACTGTATTTTCAGAACTCTTGGTTCTTCACGTTTCTCGTGTTTCTTGCACAACTTGAAAATGTTCTGTGAGAAACTCATACAATGACTGCATAAACTTGTTGCATTTTGTTGTGAAAGTTTTCTTAATGTAATAAAGTTGACATAACAAGAAGCAACACAATGTAATCTTACATTTGCGGTTTTTTTTTTTTTTCCAGAGACAAAATGTTTTCCATTATCTTAATCAAAGACATATACTTAAGGAAAGTGCCAGAAATTGAATTTAATAAGAGATTAACTTCACAAATTAAATAGGATATTCTATATTAAGAGGTGCTGTAGAGAATAGCACATAATTAAAATTGTCAAGTATGTCTGGACTTTTGTATACCTATGCTTTATTCAGTCCATCATGACTTTTTATTACCAATATAGATTTGTGCCTCTTTTGAGGTGTAAAAATGCATAAAGAAGCTCCTGAAATGCTGGCCTAAATACTGAAAGGGCTTGGAGTGTGTGTCTCCCAAGTCAGTGAAAAAGGTGAGCTTCACAGAAGTTACATTCATAATTGTGAAACTAATTTATTTTCTTCTTGTCTTGGGTGCTGTAGCTGTCACTTGGAAATGTTTTTCTGTTGTATCCCAGCCTTGCTCTTTTCACTATTATAGATACATTTCTCAAAGACTTCTTTATTCTTGCACACCAAAGTATTCAAACATTTCTTATGAGTATTGCTGCTGACTTCTGAACCTCAATTCCAGTCTATGCTGTCCAAATGAGTGTTTCTGAAAAATCAGAACAATAGAACTTCTGGATTTTTCCTCAGTTCCTGTAAAAATGTTAGTTTAAATGAAGATGGTGTTTAATGTTAAAATTGGATTTCCTCCAGAACAAAAGTATGACTTTGCACACAGCTGATAAATAGATAGCTGAATGTTTTATCAGAGATTTACAAAAATTGATGTCTTGACATCTGGATTTGTTATGTGTCTTTAATAAAACAAAATGCGTGAAAAAATGCTGTAGAGGGGTTTTTTTGAGGGGGAAACCCCCACAACTCTGAGACAAAAGGGATATTAAAAAGTATTCTCCATGAAATTCCGGATAGTATAGTGCTGGGTGGGGGGGAGGTTATTTGTTTATTTTCCGCAGATTGTATTAAAATGATAACAGCATATGTTTTACAAGAAAATTAACTCTGCTTTTAAAATCCTTCTAGTGAAACAAAGACATGTTTCTTCTGGATACCATGTAGATACTTTCCCCTGATCTTTTCCTTCGAATCTATGCAAGAAGGTTCCCTAGCATTATTAAGCATATTCTTTTGTATTGCTTCCAATTTGTAGCACTTGAAATCTTTCTTTCACCCTACCATTTGTTATACTAATGTTAAACTTACTGTCCTTGCTACAATGAAAGTTCCATTCTGCTCTTCTGACACTGCCTAAAAAACGCATACCAGAGTTTTATGGACAGTTTCTAGAAATGTTGTATTTACTAAACTGAAAATTCCAGATGGATAAACCTGAAAATTTTAATCCTGGAAAATTCAGTTTTAACACTGGGGGAAAGGGAGAGAAGTCCGTAAATCCTGTCTAATTACCATACATTGCTTGTTAAATGAGGAATGTCGGCTCCTGGGCATGCCTCTGTCATAACAGTAAAATACCCTGTGGTTGACTTGGAAGCTACACCTGCAACTCATACCAGGTAAAACACATATTTAAGAAACAAGCAAAATGTTTGTTGATGCATAAAGGTGAAGGGTCTGTGAAATTCAGTATCTGAGAAATTTCTAGTGTAGTTTAATAATAATAATAATAACCTGTGGTGGATACTGGAATAAGAGTTCTGGAAGCCATACTTATGGGGATTTTTAAAATATGTTTTCTTTACATATGCTGAGATTTTTTTTCTGTTATTTTACTTCATTAAAGGCAACAATTGAAGTTATGAACTAAAACATTCTATAGGCTTAGGCGAGTCACAGTTTGCAAATTATCAGAATGACTAAAGCATTAAATTATGCTTGTATTTGTGCAATAAAGATAATTTCATACAAAACTTAACTTGCAGCTCTGTTAAGTCATGAATATGTTCTCACTTTTGAAATTGTAGTCTTTTATTCAGGTCTGTAAAGAAACCAAGCCTTACATGTGGACCCATTAATTCTGGACTATGATTTCAGGAATTTAATGATGGATAGCCAAGAACTAGGTTTTTTGAAGACTAGCATTTTATCAAATGCTAGTCTTCAAAACAGAGGCAACTGTTCTTCATTTAACACACACATGCACTGTTACATATCTGAAAATGCTTATGTAAGCTTTCTGTGTGGAAAACAGTGTTATTTAATTATCTTAGCAAGAGACACTATCTGCTTTAAAAATTTCTTTAGAGATTTCTTTTATCTAGCGCCTTCTACCCCAAGTAACTTGGACTCCATCTAATAAAAAAATACGACAGATTTTGCAAAGATTGTTTTAAAACACATGAAGTGTTTTTTATTTTAGCATGTAGAAAGATCAGCATGGAATATTTGCAAATACTTTTCCTCTAGAAACTCAAATATAGTCAAAGATAATTTAGTTTTGTTGATTCAGATTTTAACTGTGAAGTATTGCATGAAAGAAGCTCTGCTTGAGAGCTCTGGTGACATCTAGAACTCTTGAGAATGTCTCTTCTAATAGCTGCTAAATGTTCCAGTGTTAATTAGGCAGTAATGTAAATTGATTCAAATGTTACAACAGCGTAATGTTCTCCTGTTGATTAGAAGTTCTATGCCTAAGCAAACATACTTTCAGCAAACAGGAATATTTTAACTTTGCCTGTTCAACGGGAAGCATTTCTGCAGAAGTCCTAAATAGTGCCCTATAAGATGCCCAGAGATATCTGGTCATAATATTTCTGTTTTAGCAATCTGATAAGAGCAGCATCTCTTTCTCTTCATGGAATGAATGCAAGGACAGTTTAAGGAAATCTGTGGAGTCACACACTTGGTGGCTCTCTGCTACAGTCCTAGTCCATACCAATACCTAAGGCCAGTTGAAGCTTTTACTTCCTCCAAGGGTCAGAGAAAGCAAGAACAGTGAGCTGCATTCCAGAGTATGGCAGTGTGGCTGACAGTGCAGATCTGCAGAGGGCAGATGGGCAGCCATCTCAGTGTGTGTCATCTGGACCTCTGTGGAATAGCTGGAGTAGGAGCATTTTGAACACAGGGGGAAGTTGCTCTTCCCTCCAGATGGACACCTACGCATTGACAGTTCTGTGTGTGTAGGAGTCATCCTATCTCTAAAGCGGTGTTAAAAATCAAATTGATTTCATCTCTGAAGAAATATATGGTGGGACATCATTCTGGCTGAGGCACTGCTCCCACACCTGCTCTACCTTTGTATTGTAAGCCTGTTCTCCTTGGGACAGGGAAACACTGAGATGTAGCCTTAATGATGTTCAAAAGAACTTCAGCTGTTTCCAAGGGCAAGGAGCAGGGCGCAGTCAGGAGAAGACAGCCAGCCAGAAAGGATTGAGGTTGTATTTATCCACTTTTGGAGCAAGTTGGGTGAGGAAGAAAGGATGAAGTATGTGGTAATTGACAGTGGATATTGCCCATGGGTCACAGCAGGAGTGAAGCTTGTTGAAGTTTAGACTGAAGCACCACCAACTCAGCTCTGAAAGACATAATTCCACTTTATGGTAGACTGACCATTATCTATATGATTTCAGATGAAATAATTTGAACTGCTAGCAAAATTATCAGAAATTGCGCTGATTTATGAGTGAGAAAACCCATTGAAAACTTGTTCTTGCAGATGCTACATGCATGTTTAATCTGATGATGAGGCCTGCTTCTATTTTTAGGATTACAACTTTATATAACAGGAGATATGAAGCATAATCTTAGTGAAAGCAAAGTCTGTTCCATGCTTTTCTTTTTGGAAAAAATACTGTTTTCATTTTGGTGGATGTCTGCAGTAAGTCCCACCTCAGCAACCGTATAAAATACTGTTTCAGTTACATGCTAACCCCTGTAAATCATTGGGGTATAGCTTGTTCTTGGACAGCAGAGATTACTAACCCTAATTTTAGACTGAAATAAAGGTCTGTATTCAAGGAACATACAAGTCCTACCACCACAATTTTTAAGTATTTCTAACTATTTCCTACAGTGAAAGGGATAAAATAGATGGATGAGAATTGAAATGGACTAGCTGATGGTCTAAGGGGAAATCAAGCTTTGAAGTTAAGAGGCGGTAGTCAGTAGAGATTCATACTATTTTTTTGAATTTCAGCAAATCTGCTCATTTAGGGTGCAGGCACAGGATAGCCTGTGAATTAGCTACCATGGGTAAGAAGGTACTGTCCATTCACTTAAAAGATACTGCTAATTTAATTGGATTTTTAGCTACCTTTCAGACTAAACTGCAAATGTATTCCTATTCCATTTCAGTAGGAAGTAAAATATGTTCATTTGCAGTTGCAAAACTAATTAATTTTACTTCACTTTGCAAGAGATTTACTGTGGCTTATGTGGCCCTGGGAAAAAGAATTGTAGATTGTTGTAAAGTGTTCAAGAATGAAGATTTTACTTTATGTTTTCCTTAAAGACTGACTAGTTAGGGTTGACTTCAGCAATAGCTAGGATTAGCTGCACTGAGGCTAGAATAAGGGTCAGGTGTTACCACCCTTCCTTAGCCTCACTGTTGAATACTTGTAACTTAGTATTTTCTCAGATATGCTTTCTGATTTGCCATGCAAAAACGTGGGGAAGAAACTAGAGAAAGAGAATGAGAAGAGATTGCATGAGACTGATTGGCAAACTAGCACCAGCTGTTGAAGCAATCAAGGGAGAAGACAAATAGTTATTCTTTATTAGGAAGTGAAGGAGTGAGGATTGGATTTAATCTAAAGAAGAAAAGGAGGGGTGGTAAGAAGAGAGCAGAGAGGGCTTTAAAATACCACCTTGGCAGTTTTTGGGGCAAAGAGGTTAGTCACCAAGGGAAGGGAGTGAGTGGAAAGTTTGGATTTCTTTTTTAAAATTATTTTCATTAAAAAATCCTCTTAGTTTGTTGAGTTGTTTTTTTTGTTTTTTTGGTTTTTTTTTTGAGCAAGACGTAAGTTTGGTATAAAGATTGTCTCTTGAAGACCTTGTGATAACCTCCTAGAGGAGATGCAGTGAATGTCCTAAACACTATGAGGCTTCTTTAGGTTTAAGCTAGGTGAGGGAGAGCTACTCTTTATATGTACAATTTGCCTTATGCTGCTGTGTAAGTTTTGTGTTCTTGGAGAAGAGCTTTTAGTAATTTCTGCAATTTTCTGCCCTTGTTTCTTTTTTAAAGTCTTTCATCTACTGTCTTTTTCTCTGTCTGCTTTCTTTACCCTGGGACTGAAGAACATGAGCATCAGAAGATAAAACTGACCTAAACTGAAAACTCCCTGAACCAGTAGAATTGACTGGTGCTGTGATCACACTCAATTTCACACTGCTGCTAGTGTCATGTAGAGTAATATTGTGAATGATTCTGTCAATTTTTGGTTCAGCTACTAGTTGTCATAATAGTTGAGATACAGAGAGACTATCTATCTTTAGGCAGTGAATGAGAAATTTATTAGTGAAAGAAAAACTTATTTAATTTTCCAAAGCTTTTTTTCCTCATTATAAAACTTTCACATGGAATGTTTTCTTTTCCTGACTGAATATCTGCATCTGATTTTCAAAAACTGTACATGGCATTTGAAACCTTGATTCTATATGTATTTTTCTTGATGGAAAAGTTAAGTTCTTCAAATGATTTGACTCTTTATTTCTGTTCTCTAACAGCCTTTGCAGTTGAATTAGAGGACTAAACACACAGTCAACTGATCTAAAATTAGTAATTCTGAGGTACAAAAAGCCCAAAAAAATCCAAAAACCCCCTGAAACATTTTCAACCACATTGAATTACCTCAGTGTCTCCAGTTAGTTTTGCTGGTGCAGAGTAGGGGTGAAGATGGAATCTGCTTTAGCCACAATTGTCATTAGAAGAAAGACTTGTGGCACTCCTGCCTCATGCTTGGTATTATTCATATTCTGTAATCAGAAGGTTTTGTGATAGCTTCATAATTGTTTTTATTTTATCTGCTGTCTTCTTCCATAAAACCTAGAGACGTAGTCTGAGAGCAGGACAGGATTCTTGTTCTATATGGCATGTGCATTTAATGAGTACAGAGTCTGCTATATCCTTCTGTTGGACATAAGATTCCCCTGTCTTGGCAAAATATACGCATTTATGTAAGTAGAAATCTAATAAAACATGTAACAATATTTTTTGCTTTTTGGAACCTTAGAAAATGTAGTTAACATTTAAGCTTTCTCACTTTTATCTTGGATTTGGGTTTTGGTTTTTTTTCACTCACCCATGCACCATTCTACCACCTGTTTCGTATGTGGAATTTTATGGCTTTCAGATCATGTACTGAGGATCCTATTTGCTATTTGTGTATAAATAGCTTGGTATAGAATAAGCAGTGTGCAGCTAGCTATTGTAATTTTTTGCTACAGAAATTTTCTATTGCCTGTTTCTTTACTAGAATGACTTTTCTCCAGCCAGCCAACAGGTCTTCCCTCTTGGTCTTCTGTTTTGGTTGCACCTTTTTCTCTGATGTGACTGTATTCCTGCTATTATTGTAGCTATCTGCATTGATAACTTGTAATTGAATTCACTGTGGTTGGCTCTGAGTGCTGTATCCTGATCTTTGTGAACTGAGTGGCTGTCTTTTTTTCTGTGCCTTTGTCTGACTCTGTCATTGCCCTTAACCTCCCCATAGAAATACTCCTAAGTTGGTATTTCGGGAGCCAAATCTGAGTCTCAGGCAATCTTTTTTGTGAATAACCTGTAAATCTGGAAAAGGATTTATTGAGAAACCTGTGTGGCAGCTCTTCTTTCTTAAGTTTCTCACAGAAGGAATAAATCATGAGGAAAAGATGAGGAAACTAGGTGATGTTTTTTCAGATTAAAATACTGTCTATTGACCAAAATTTTTTCTTCATTATTATACAAATTATGATCTGTTTAAGAGGATGGGATACTCACCAGTTACACTTGCTCAGAATAACACCTATAGGCCTATTCCTCTTTATTTTTTTTTCCTGAAAGCCAGTTTGAAGCCAGTAAAGAGTGTTAGCCACATGAAACACTTGTCAGCTTACCTAGGAAAGATGCACACTGGGTGCATAGGTATAAGACTATATTTCATCACTGTCGTGGTAATTCATCTCAATCTTTCTTTTGGGAGGCCACTTCTAGGTTTAATGTCAATTTGCATTTCAGTGAATACCTTGTTTCTATTTCTTCACTGCAGTGAAGATATCCTTGTTTATTATATGACAGCGTTTTTGAAATGCCTATCATGTTTGTAAAATATCTACAGTGACAAAGCATACACAGTAAAATGTAAGCTACAGAAAATAATATTGCATACTGAACCTCCAGTAGTTTCAAAGGAGAAACAAACGAAGCTGACAACAAAAAAAAAAGCAAACCTTCCTGAAGTTATTCTGCATTTTCCTAACGTTCCTTCTGTGCTCTGAGATGGTGAATAAATGTCTTTACATGTTTAAAGCTTGCCAAGTGTGGATGCTGAGGAGACTCACAATAGAAGTTTAAATGTCAGTAGGAATGTTTTTTGTTGGAAAGCCCTCAATAACCACAGTAGAAATACTGCTAAATGGGGGGAAAAAATATGTGTCATAAGCAAGGTGTTTCTGGAGTTAGACATTCAAGCCACTATCGTGAACTTTTACAGAACAAAACAAAAGCTTTCAACTTTGTGCCATCCTCTGTGAAGAGATAACACCAAACCTGACTAAATTCTGCATTTACTGTCTTCTAAGGGGTTGTACTATGTAATGTGTGGAATTAATATATTGTATTATACTTCCAATTCCTCAAAGTCAATAATCAGTCTTTTACATTATAATAATTTTTTTGCAGGGAAGTACAAGGATAGTGCAATGCTGCAAAGTAAAAATTACATGGACTTTTTTGTGATTTTTCTACTGCAGGACCTCTCTGGTCCTCACAACTAGCAAAAGCTGTCAAATATACTGCATATTGTAGATATTACAGTGGTAGGTTCTCTTTATTTAATATTTAACTATTGTCACTGCTGTTAAAGGGGCTAAACACAAGTAGGTTTTAATGAGAAATTAATTTTAATTGATTACATTTTTTTTATTTACAGGATTTGAGGACTGACTGTGTATGACATGTATTTTGGCTACGATTGATGATGAAAAACTGTTGGAAATCTAATTTTCTTTATGTTTTACATAGTTTTCAAATACCTTACTCTTTCTCAGGAGTTTCCTTCATTAAGCCATGAATAGTTAAAATATTAGTTAGAATAAATGCCACTTTTACTCAGGGTATGTAATCCTTCACTTCTAATAGTATCTCATTATTAAACCAAATCATTCCAGTACATAAAAAAGCCTCCTTAAAAAGAAAAAAAGTTATTTATATGCACATATTTGCTTAGCACATTGAGCCTGAAATCCACTATGAAAATGCTGAATGCAGAACTACACCAGACTGGAAGCTAAAGTTTTAGTTTTCTGCTGGACCGGTAATTTTTTTTCATTATTTTAATCTTGTGAAAGTTTTTGTTTGATTTTTTTTTCCCACACAATCCCTGAAGTTTTTAGAATATTAATAAATAAAAGACATAAAGTTGTTCTTTAAGTGGATTTTTTTTGTAAGTGGATTTAAATTTTCAAACCTTTGTTAATGTTTCAAGGTAACAAGTTTTAGATTCAGTCATCAGACTCTGTTATTGTCCTATCTATCCTCCATATTTTAATTTCTTGTAATACAGTTGGTAAAAATTTCAAATAATTTATAATTAATTTAAATGGTGAGGAGTATATCTTTTAATTTTTTAAAATTGTTTATTTTTTATTTAAAGTTATCGAAATTTATTATGTTAATTTCTCATTACTTCAGTGAACTTTGCATCTTCATTAACATTAAGTCTTCGGGGCTAACGTGCATGTGTAGCTGGTGAGAAAAATACTGCCAGTGGATTTCAGATTGAAGTAATTTTATTTCCAGTGCACTCATTTGGGGGGCAAGGAGAGAGTGGAGGGAATTAACTTTTGAACAGAATGTGAAAATCTGTGTGAAGAATTTTATCCTTACTTAACTTTCTATCTATTTTTTGATGATTTGATATAGAGTAGGCCAGTGGAAGCCTCATTCTCTTTTACTGTGCATTAAAAGAGCAAAATGTAACCTTTGTCACTAGCTCTGGAGAGCTCTCATACAAAGTAATTTTCTGCTAAATTGAAAGCTTCTCATAGTCAATAATCACTTTATGTAATAGACATATATCTTACCTTGTAGCTAAATTATCATATAAAGGTGCTTTATTGTAAGGAATTTTCTTAGGTTGGCCAGTTATTTGGTTGAAATCCAGCAATGTGGTGAATCAATTTCTTGATATATATGTAGACAGGTGATGACTGGCTCTATAGTCCTCTCAGTCTGTCATTGATATTTTCTCTATGGATTAATGGTAAACTTGTTACTACACAGGGTTGGGAAGCCAATTGAATCTGCTTTACAATCTGAATAGCTTTTTCTCTTGTTTATCAGGTACCCTTTATTGCTTTATTTTAATGTAATTTTTAATGCTGATTTACAAGATATTTTACTTCCTGACTGTGCTTGCTCTCCTCATTCAATAATGTGCTGAAGCCAGTGTCCAAATGACGTTAAAGATGCTCTTTAATAAATGTATATTTGTCACTGACTTCTTTTGTTGTGTACGGTTAGGATTTTTCTGGGTATACCAAGTATGGTCAGGCATGCATTTTAATTCAGGGAAATTAAGCAGTCCAGTCTAGTCTGCCAGGTTAGAGCACTTCAGCTCTCTGTGCTTCATGGAGAAATTGTTTTTTGAGGGTCTGGTCAGAAGACT
Organism: Zonotrichia leucophrys gambelii; assembly: GCF_028769735.1. Lineage (NCBI taxonomy): Eukaryota > Metazoa > Chordata > Aves > Passeriformes > Passerellidae > Zonotrichia > Zonotrichia leucophrys. The sequence goes on along the minus strand of NC_088173.1, from coordinate 15,567,043 downwards.
TGCTGCTCCTTAAGTGGCTGCGGCAAGGTGGTGAAGAGGAAATGTCAGGTGTACAGTGTTTAGTCTGAATGTCACATCTCTTTAGGTTTGGGAGACTGACTCAGGGCTGTACATTTCAAGTGTCTTTTCATTCAACAGCCCGAAATCTCAAGTAAAGGCCCACAAGAGGTGATCATTCTCCTTAAAAGGACAGTAATAGTGATTGCAGGCACTTCTTAGTGCTTAGGGTTGTGCAGACAGAGGAAACACTGATGCCTCAGTCTGCCATATTTAATTATTAAGTCCTGTATCCTACAGAAACAGCAGGTTGGTGTTTTTACAGCACAACAAGTAATTTTGAAAGAGAAATAACCAAGAAATAATCACTCTAAAATGCAGTGAATATGAGAGGACGTCTTGGATGCACCACTGGATTGCTTCTGCGCGTTTTTTTTCATTATATAGCTAACAGGTGAATTCTGTGAGCAGGAGCTAGAATGTAGGTTTCAACTCAGTAAACTTTCAAAGCTGTTGATTGCTGAGGTTGTAGACACACAAGCATTCAATGTCAGAGCTGGATATAAAAGCTCTAGCATTTAGGCATTGTTAGTAAATGTCAACTATTGTACTTGAAGAATGATAGCTTCAGAAATAAGTGTAGTGAAGTGTATAAGCCACCTTTCTATTATCACAATATTCTAACATGCGTTACAAAAACAGAATGTATTTTTTTATTTAATGTGTCAGGGAGACTCACGGTTATAATTTGACTGGCAGAGAACTTTGTCAGAAACTTGACAGGAGCTCTAGGGTTCAAACAACTCTATCTTACTAGGAAAAACATTGTGGGAAGGTTTCTCTGTTGTTCTATTGCCAAATGATAATGTTTAGCAATCTGCTTGTAAAAGAAAGAAAATTAAGACTGTTGGGAACCTGTATAGTAGCAGTCCTACCAAAGACCTCTAAGTAACCACTTCAATTGCTTTAAAAAAAGATACTGAAAAGGTGTAGATCTAAACTCTGTGGTGCTAATGTGTGTCCCTCATACTCACACAGCAAGTAATAAATGCCTTCTGTATTTTAAAAATGTATATGTGGGGGTAAAAATATTTCTCCAGTCAGTTCTCAGTCATGGCACATAAAGTGAAGTATCTTGCGCAATTTAATATGATCATTTGCTCTGTTACATTTCTGTGTGCTTTAGCTTCAAATAAAAAACAAGATTTTTACATAATTACCAGACCAAGAAAGAGGTTCAGTTTATAAGCCATAACAAAAATGCTAAGTACTGTTTGTTCCTCTTTATAGCAATAAGGGGCTGAACTGTGGTTTTTAAGATGAATGAGCATAGTCTGTAAAATTCATCTGTCTTAAAACAGGTGAATGTGTGTGAAGTAAAATTATGACTTTCTTTTTGTAGGGGAGGAGGTATTAAAGGCGGTTTCTGAGGCATTAATATGCTATAAACAGAATTATAACTATACATAAGCACAGTGGTAAAGAATTTTAAAGAATCAAATTTGGAAGTCTAGAAAAGGGTTTCCTCTTTGTGATTTAGATAAAGCACTTTTCCTACACAAAAATTACTCTTTGCAAAAGGGTTTTGTCAAGGAAAAAACGCCTTGAAATGCAGAAGGTCTTAGAATGTTACCACTAGAAGTGTGCCAGCCAGTTTACTAGAAGGTAGTATAAGTGTTTCAGAATTGACCAGTAAGAACTGAAGAGATAGCATAATGATTATTCCCTATAATCAATATATAGATCTATCCTGGATAACAATGAGACTGGTTACTACCCAGGGCTGCCTGCTGCACTTTGTCTGAAGGGTGGATTTTTCATGAGACTTTCAAAAGTGCTCCCAAGGTCTCTTTCACAGGCTAGCTGAGAGATTCAATAAGCAGAAAATGTAAGTGAAATTCTTACGTTATGGGAGGAAAACATTGAGTTTGTAGTAAAGAAGAGTTCAAGTATCAGACCTGCAATGGTGGGAAATCTTGATATACATATTGCTTCTTACTTTGGAATAGCCAGAGTGTGTGTGAATCAAAACAGAGCTGTTAGATTGCTAGGTTTATCTTTGATATAAATTTACATAGTATGGCAGTATTTGTAGCAAATAACACCAAGGGCATGAGGAACTAGAGTAAGCAAGTTTGTTGTTTCATTTGCATATAGCTACTATTTTACAATAGTTGCTTGACGTCTGTTGTTCAAATGCCTACATATGTTGATGTATTAATACACAATAATACTATGTGTTGATAATGACAGCAGTTATGTCATTGACATTTTGCACTTGAAATACATAAAGATGGCTTATTGGAAATCGTGATCTCAAACATGAGTAGATTTTTTTTCTGAAATATTATTGTATGTTAGGTTTGAATTCTGGCAGGCTACTGAAGTGTCAAACTGGTTTTTTTCATTTTGTCTGAATATCCTAATAGCAGTTTTAATGGATCTCTAAATTATTAGCAGAATCTACAAATTTTGTTTGTGCATATAGTTTTTACTGTTTGAATGAAAGCCACTCAAACTACTTCTGAAAATTGGTGTATTGCAAAAACTTGTCCCATCTAGCACCTTGTCTGTAATCATTTAGGGATGCTCCTCAGTACAGAAGTCAACAGCTCAGCAGAGCACAAGGAATTTAAAGGCTGGGGGCAAAAGAAGGACTGCAGTTTTACTTGCTAATTTTTTTGGGTTCTGTGTGCATCAGGGATGAGCTTGTGTGAATACTGAAGAAGTTCAAAACAAGATAAACTTGTACTAAAAGTGTACCCTAGCCTGCTAATACAGCTGAACCAGAGGAGCATGCTGTCCTGAAGGAGCTGGTGATGTTGAAAAGTCATGAAAACTGAAAAAGATAAGAAAAACCTTGCTGCCTACCACTGTCTCCACTAGCTCTCAAAGTTGTTTATTTTTTTGGTGGGGGAAGTTTTCTAGAAATTCAGTACTTCTGACTGTATAGTCAGTGGGCACTGGGTGATCCTTGCATAAAGCCAACTTGAATGTTTCCTATGAAAAACTACCACTGTTGTAGTGGTGAGAAGTCAGTTTGCTGCTCATGCCTCCTACAGTTTATCATCGTAAATCTGTCAAGCAGAGTGGAGCGATCTAATTCTTTTTCCTGATACCGTGTGGCTTTGCTGGCCAAGTTCAGGAGGAAGATAGTATAACTCCTTTCTGTCAGAAACATCCAGAGTATGCACACTTAATCCATTGCTGTGAGAAACTGGAGAAACTCTTTCCTCAGAGATTGTCATCAGTATGGACTACAGTAATGTCCCTCAGTTCCTCCTTTTCGAGGCCTTCAGGAATGTAGATGTCAGATTTTTAACAGAGCTGTGTATTAGGGTCATTAGAGGAAAGCTTGAAAAAGATAGCTTGCTCATCCAGTCCTTATTCTCTTAGCAATTAAAAAGGAAAAAACATCCTATTCTTAAAACACTGAGATAATTGCTTAGCTTTGGTGGGATCCAAATTAATAGTAATGTCTCAGCTAGTTATTAAAAGGTCGCAGCTCTAAAACTTCTGCTGTTTAGTGGCACTGTTACAACTTGTAGAGGAAGTTGGTTTATAGGAAGAGTTGCTTATTTTGAGTAAGATAGAAAACCAAAAATGTTAATTATATATGAAAATTAATTTTTAAAAACAAGTAACCCTGCTACCCCAGAGAAGAATTTGAAACTGTCCTTCTGAAGAGGAAAGTTTTAAATTTTTCAAGGAAATATCATACAAAAAGAGAAAAGAATTTGACACAATTAAGTGTGGACATGCACTCATTTATTTGGAAATGAAAATTAATTGAAAATTTGTTTAAACAATACTGTTTGGAATGCAAAACAAGAGCACACCTTGGCAAATGTATGTAACCTACCTCAATAATTTTGTTGATTTTAATTGGCATTCTGAAAGCATTACCTGCTTGGTTATATTTTTCTTGTAAAGGTAGAAATTAGAAAAAATGAAGTGTTCTTTCTTTTGAAGGTGGTTGTTACTGCTTTTATTTTTTAAGTGAACAGGAGGAATTCTATAAATACACCAGGAGCAAGCTACACTGGTAGGCAGATTTTAAGGGCTACTTGATTGAAACACTATGTGCTCTGGAGGATAAGAGTTATAGATAGATGTTATTTATCTGAAGTCTTGAAATGAAAAATATAGAGAAACTTCTGCATAGTTCTGTAGTTAAATATAAGTATTTGTACAAATGTAAGGAAAAATATTTGCAACAATGCTGAAAAGAATACTCAGTGATTATAGTGTAGGTGCAAAGTTTGTGGTGATTGGGGTGGGGCTGTGGCTGTGCCTCATCCCCATGGGTGCAGCTGTGAGCAGCAGGTGAGCAGCACTGACAGCAATGAGCCATGGAGTGCCCAGGGCACTGACCAACCACCAAAGGGAGCAGAGGGCACACAGGTGCAGTGCATCAGCATGAGGGTATAAAAGGCTGGGCTGAAGAACAAGAAGGGCACACACTTGCAGCCTTCTGATATGGTGGTGTGGTGTTACTGTGTATGGGCAGATGGCTGAAGCTTTCTGTTGAGGTATGGTGTTGCTCTGTATGGGGGAATGCTTAAAGCCTTCTGAAATTGTGTGGTGACACTCTGTGTGTTGTGGCCATCTCAACTGCAGCATGTACTGTGACATATGCTGTGACAATATAGTGATGCTTGAGAACTGCTAGCTTGATTCTTCCAGATAGCTGTCTCTGCAATTACTGCTTTACCAATCAGCCACACAGAAGTCTTGCTAGGGCTGGTGCCTGCAGTTTGTCCCATTGAATATAGTGGTGGCTTCTGACATCATAGATAAAAGCAGAACATGAATAATTACAGAATAATCAGACATTTTTACAAAGGCTGTTTGATTATTACCTTACTCGTATATGAGGACGTTCTCTGAGAGCTCTAAAACTCCTAGTTCATTTAAGCTGCTCAGATGTCTGGTAGCCTGTGCTGAAAAAATCAGTTGAAACTAGAGCATTTGCTAACAGTGCTTATGTTTTACTAACTCAGAAATTGCCAAGGACACGTCTGTACTGACCTGGTGTATCAGTTTAGTCATTAGTAGCATCTAAGACCTTTTTTGTTATTCCTGCTACTAATGTCATGTGCCAGGATTTCAGGAGAAATGAACAGGAGTATGGGAAACATTCTAGCCCCGCGAAAGACCTAACTTCTTTAAAGCTGGACTGATTTGTGATTGTTTCTCTCGTATCTCTTATTTTCTTACAAAGAGTTATCAAAACATAGAGATAGGAATTCTCATACCATTACATAATGGACTTAATATGGAGCAAAGCTGAACTGTTTTGATCTATTCATAATAAAGTTACAGCAGACTTGTGTAATTGTAGGATGTTTGAGTGTGGTAAACTAAGTGGCAGTTCCAGTGAATAATGTGTCAGTATCTTCCATCTTAGTTATTTCCCTTCATCTTCTCCAGTTCCTCCTCTCCTTCATTCCTCTTTCTTCACCAGGTTTGGCTTGCTCAAACAAATGACAGTAAAGTTAGAAAAATCAGAGGGAATAGTAGTGTCTGTTCATTAGAAAGTGTCAATCCAGACATACAGGATTATTTTTCATGCATTCAGGCAGAAAGATCAATCAGCAGTTGCCAGTTTCTGCTGCCATAGTGTTGTTTTCCCCTCCAGATTCTATTCTGCTAAAGCCACAAATGTATATTGTGTTATTATTTTCTTTGTAGGAAAAAATAAAGTGTCTGGAATGCCATTAAAAGTTTCATGGGAACTTGGTAAAATATGTGTTTTTTTTCAGAGAAGAGTATGTTTGCCTAGTTTTTATTTTTTTTAATAAGTTAACTGAGTAGGAAGAAGACTTACTGGTTTATCCATTAAAGAAGAGATGACACTTATGACAAATGATGGATATTTTTGTAAAGTAAAAGGGTTTAGGAAGCATATTGAAGTTTTTGGATTTTTTTTTTTTCCAGTATACCTTGCAGGAATGAAACTTGTCTCCTTGAAAGAGAAAGACAGGTGACAAATTTGATCAGTCTTTTGTAGCTCTTTGTTCTGTTGAAAAGAATGGGAGATGCCTAATGTTTTCAGATTTTGATCCAAAGAGGAATGTTTGAGTTGTGAATTGGCATGGCTCTTGCAAGTATTCAACCTAGACCTGCCTGATACAAAGTCAGGATTCAACTCTTATGAAAGGTCAGTCTATGTAAAGAGAGAAAAGTGAAGAATGCAAAAATGTGCAATAAGAGAAGCAACTGGAAAAGCTAAATGTAAATGTCGTAAAGCTACTTTAGAAAGCAAAAGACTTAATTGATTGAGAGTAAGGACTGTGTTAAAGCCTGCATTGCTGCCTGCAGGTAAAGCCAGGCTTGCTGGGCAGATGGAATGCTAATCATCATGTACCAGTAACAGTCCCACTTTCTCACTATGCCCTCCTGATTTATTCACCTTTCTTGCACCTCATCTTCCCACCCACCTCCATCTAAATTCAGGAAATAGGAAGGAAAAGTGGAACTTAATTATGATTATAGATTCTGATCACAACAGTATTTATTCAAAAAGACTTACCAAGTATCCTTTTTCATCCACTCAAAATGTCAGCAAGTGATGAACAAATACATTTTTATTCTGTCTGGTTTACAGTCTTGCAAATCTTTTGACATTGAGGCTTTTAACAAAACAGAAGAAAAATTCCTCATATTCATCTTTCTAACAGCAAAGATGGAATTCTTTTTACACTTAAATAACTTTAAACTCGTAAATATGTCTCTGTCTTTTTAGTAAATGGCTACAGGATTAGAGATGGTTAAAATGTGCATTTTCAAGGGGAATGATGATCGTAAATTAAATTTTGGCAGCAATGAAACCCTTTCACATTGTCTGTATACAATGTGGTTGGTACAGTATTTAGTCCTGCTTGGAAGAGTTTTTGTAGCACTCAAGTCTGAATTACTTGTGGGCAGCTTTGTTTTTAAACAAAGTTTTTCTTGGATGCATTGCCCTTAATTTTGATAGATTTCTAAGTGTTTGAGGTTTTTTGGTTGAGGTATTAATTATACACGAAGGAACTTTGCATAATATTCATTCTAATCTAAATAAGTACAAGCTAACATTGCTAATAAATACAATCTTGTCTCTGTAGAGCATTTTAAAAACATGTGCTGTATAGTCTTGGAAGTTTTGTTCTTCTGCCTTTGGGAGCAAGTTGGGAAGTTCAGCCAGCAGAGCATCCTTTCTCAGAGGACACAGCAGGCCTTGATAATGTTCTGTGAGCTGCAGTTCTGTGGTGGCATCAGACTGCACACTGGCATCACTCTCTTGGGTACCAGTGCCGAGGTTGCAAAGCCTTCACAGGGAAGTGGCTGATATCTTTAGAAGGTGTGTTTGATTTTGAAGGACATTTTATTTTTCTTTAAAGATAAAAGGGATTTTGACTTTTCTAATGTGTAGTTATGACTGTATTATAATAGTGAATGGAATTAGTACTCTGAGAGATTTATTGTTTGAACTTACTTAAGTTCATCGTGATTGCAATGCAATTTGCAGTATAACACAGTATAACTGTAATAACATAGTATTTTTTTTGTTATTAGAAAAGGTTACCTCTCTTCTATTAATATGAATTGAGACCAAAGTCGGAAAATTTTGAATAAAAATATTCTATCATTTTTGGGATTTTTTTTAATGTGCTTAAGCTATCCTATAGGCAGGCTTTATTAAGAATTGAAAGACAAGTGCAAATTTCAGTTAATGTTTCAGTATTATCTTAATTATTCTCTAAATGTTAGGGATTTTGTAGGTGGGAAACACAAGGAAATATTAAGTTGCAAATCGTTTGTTGTAACACGCATCAAATGATAAGTATGTAATATATTTTATGAATATATTAATATTCTATTTGCAACTTAAGAAATTCCAGTGCCTGACACGTGACTGGAGATGTATAAACTATGTTATGAAATCTGAGTGTCTTAGAAACCAGTGCACTTGATTGTTTTTTTTACCATAGCTGAAACAAAGAAAAATATAAATGAATTTTGCATAAATTTTACAAGAAATTTTTTTGATCTTTAATGTCATAGATCATGTTAGCTCATAACAATAGCATCTCCTGTTTACAAAATGCTTGGTTTTAGGGGGAAAACACTCCAACCCTTATATTTACCTCACCATTTTTTCTTAAATTATATTCTTCTTGATTAGGCGCATCATTTTTCATCATGCTTCTTTTGTAGTGTGACAGCAGGGCTAGTGATTCTGTATTAGTGGCATCAGGCTTTAAACCAGGTCTTCAGTAGTTGGGTTTTATTTTCATTCAGCAGAGTTTTATTTGTTGTTTTAGAAAACCTTTCTCTTTCACAAGATAATATCTACATAATATCATATTATTTTTTCTTAAAAATATTTCTTTTCATTTCTTTATTCTCTAAAGTGAAAACACTTCAAAACAGAATTGCTGTTGTTGTTGGGTGGGATTGGTTTTGTTTGGTTTAGGGTAGTTTTGTGTGTTTTGGTTTGGTTTTTGAGGTTTTTTTGGGGGAGCATTGAAGAAAATGAAGAGAAACAGTGTTCTGGCTTTGCAAGCTTGGTGAAAAAATAATGTTTATAATATTTACTGTTGATGTTTTATGGCAATTACTCAAAAAAAAAGCAAAGTATAAGAGGAAAGAAGATGAAGAGAATAAACGATACATTTATTGAATAAGAATTCAATAGAAGAAATCCAGATGTGTCTAGTAAATATTGGTTGCTGTGTAAACAGCTAGGATTTAATACATTAAAATCTGAGGGTGCAAAAGCTATTTTCTGATGTTTAAAACATTTTTCCACTCTTTTAGAACCAGATAGTCACTGAGTGTTTCTTTTTGTTTTTGCTACCCTGGAAATGAAAAAATTCTCATCACAGCTATATTAAGCTTCCCTGTTTCTTTCTATGTGAAAGTCCTAAATAGAGATTATAGGGATACCAGTCTGCTCTCTAAGTAAAATATTTCATCTCGTGTTCAGCTGGAGATATTTCTAGAATGAGAGAAGTCCCAAGATCTCTTCACTCTAGGTTTCATGTCATACCTCTGCTTGTCCTAAAAGCTGATTTTTCTTGGGACATAGCTAAACAGGTATGTATAATATTTCCTCAATGAGAAGAAAGCAGCAGTCTCAATTTAAAGATCACAACATGGGAAAAAATAATATGTTTAAGGCATTTAAATTGACTGAAATATATCAGTGACCAACTAATTTTTAGTTACTTATTCTAAAATAAATTTACATATTTTTTTGTTCTTGTCACTTTACTGCTATAAGAATAGAAGTTCCTACTTAGGACTCTGATCTTTAAGTTGATTGATGGTAGCTTCTTTAAATGATATGCAGTACAACCCTTGAAATTGTCTTTTCAATTAAAATGCCATTCTTCCCCTTGTAATTGTGAAGAAAACATTAAAACCAGTTTGAAATTTTGACTGGACTTCTTTTCAGATGTGTGTGGTTACACTGCCAGAGTTAAGTAGAATTTCTTTAGAGCTAATAGCAGCCAGGTCCCTAGTCCTGGAAGCTGTAACAGTGTGTGTGTGTATCCACACTGGTCAGGATTATCTACAGTTTCTATTCCAATCAAGTGTCCCTCTGTTTTGGTTTAGAATTCTAGGTAATGAATTAAAAGTAAGAGTTTCAGTAGTATAGGAATTGTGAAAAGTAAAAGTACTCACTGGCATTGCTGAGCTATGGTGTTTATAATAAATTATTTCTATAATCTAGATCTATGGGCTAGCAAGGAACTTTCACACGTGTTATTCTTTGTGTAGTCTCCTCTAAAGCATTTACAAAGAAGTTGGTTTATTTTTTCTTCAGAAAGTTTTGTGTCTCTAGGTATCCATGTTGATCTATAGCCAACCTCTGTTAAATACACCTAAGCAGTGTTCCATAGTCTTAAATTTTCAGAGATGCAGCAGTCCTTCTTCTGATGAAGTATTCACTTACTTCTCTGACCTGCAGCCGTTTATCTCTGAAGATTTGCCGAGAATGCCAGCATTAGAAGTTTCCAGATTTGCACTGCATCATAATAAATGCATGAAAGTGCAATCACTGTCCAGAAATTGTTGAACATGGCAGGGTTTTCTTTCAGTTACTATGTTCAGAAGTCTATTTTTGCTCTCAGTGTTTTTGACATGTTTTTTTAACAGTAGCGGGGAAAACCGAAATAGTGCATGACTATTTAAAATTTAAAAAACCCCCTAAAATTTATTACTGGACTGCAGTCATGCACTTCTAAATTTTTTGAAGGAAGGAGCAGCAACATCCAAAGCAGAGTCAAAAGCTGAACGTTTTTATTGGTAGAAAGCTGTGAAACAAAAATCCCTACCTGAGAAGATCTAGGGAATGCTCATAAAAAGTGGGGAGGTTATCTGTAAAGTTTATGGGGATCATGATTTCTTTGTCTAAAAACTGGTCTATTTGCTAGTTTCTACATGGTAGTGTGTATGGAATGTAGGGGCAACTTTTAGGATATTAATCACACTTTTATAATGCCTAAAAGGGCTGTCATATCTGGGAAAAGAATTTTCTTTTTTTCCTTCAGGCAGGCACAGGAGAGATCAGTTAAATTTTGTTCTATCAGTCCTTCAAAGAGTATTCTATCAAATCCAATATGCACTGCTTGTTGTGTGTTACTTGACAGTAATTAGGATGATAAAGTAAAAAATAAAAATGTCTTAGTATTCTGCCAGTGATTATTAAATAATTTTACATTTTTTTACTTTAAAGTATTTGTTTGCTTACAGGTGTATAATACATACTCTAAGCTCCAAGCAATTATATCTTTATAGGCAGCTTAAAAATTACTGCAGTCTTAAAAGCCCACTTGTATGGGCTCTAATGGGGCTGGGCAAAGTGGTTTAGGCCTAAAGCTGTATAGCTCTGTCAGCTGGAATTTGTGCCCACGTTTAGGAGAACTTTAAATGAGAAAATGGAACAGTTTCTGTTAACCTGTGGGAATTGAAATGAAAAGGGCGGCCTGCAAGGCTGGAGTAACTATCCAATGTGAGGTGTGACTTACCTTTATCAGTATATGGAAATTTGTTACTTATGAAAATAAATTTTATAAGTTGCACTGGAGGACATGGTGGGAACATTAAAGGGATAATGATAATCAAATGGAAAGCAATACTGAGTGGATTAGAGCACATGAACAAGGATGAAATTCCAGAAAAAGTCAGTTGGTATATTTGAGTAACCTAATAGTAAACACATATGTCTAGTGTCTCTTTTTAAGAGTTCATAAAAATAAGAATTACTGAAGATTATGAATAAAGTATTTTCAATGAATTGCATGGGCCGGAAGTAAAACTGGAATTATCTGAGACCTGAATAAAAAAGTCCTGTCTATAGTAACTGCAAAACTTTAATAATTTTAGTTGGGAAAGATAGATGGATTATTAATATACAAGTTAAATAGGATTATGATTGCTTTTATTTTTTTAAAAAGGGGATTTAAACTTTATGTGAAAGGTGAAGAGATGAATAGAAGTGAGAGCTAATTATGGGAGACAAAGATAAGGCTTGTCACACAAATGACTGTAGTATTGTGTTTCTAATTTTGACTGGGATCTTTGAAATGAAGTACATCTCGTGTCAGGATGAGTAGTCACTGACTGAAGTATGGTAATAGGAGGAGTACTCTCAGCAAACATCCTCATAGAGACTTTTTATGCTAAGTGATGTGAGAGAGAGATAATTTTTGAGCAACAGAACTTACAGAAAATTCAAATAAATGCTTTAATTTTTTATTGAATATTTGCCAGGAGTTAGCACTAATGGAGGAAACCTGATATTCACCAGTTAATTTTCCTTTCAAAGTAAGTTACACTGTAGTATTTCATCTTCAAAATGGACAACAACTCTCTGGAGCATTGCCTCTTTACACTTCTGGAAAATATGTAAATAGAGTGTGACTGAAGCACCAGGCACTTCCTTGAGAAATCTGTGTTAGATTTTCTGTTTCTTTTCTGGTTTTTGGATCCTGAACTTGGAAGCATGAGGTAAATTCCAGACCCCTGTAATGATAATTGTGAATTAATCTCAAATTATCACTTATTCAAAAGTCTGATTTTTGAGAAGAAAATGGTTTCTTAAGATTTGAAGTGAGCCCTTTTTCTGCTGGAGTTCAGAATCCAGTTTTATTACTAGTTGTTTCTATTATGGGTTTATAAATCTAAGATATTTTTTAATACAGGTGATGTATAGGAAACATAGGAACATCATTTACATAATATATTTGCATTACTACTTTTCCTCTTATTTTCAACAATTTATAGTATTACACAAAGTAAGAGAAAAGGTGCATTGTAAAAAATATAAGCAGCCTGAAATGTTCAAATCGAGCTGAAAGATTTTTGATTAAATGCTTGAGGGAATATTCATTTTCTCTGCATGCTTCTGTAAAACTCCATTTTTCACTGGCAGTTACATAGAAACAAAAAGGCTTTTTTTAGTCAGTATCTGTACCTCCTCTCCTGGATCTTTTGGCTTTGGCAAGTAAAAGGATACATCTGAGCCAGGGACCCCGTAACACTGTGGCCAATGGAATCTGAAGAATTGGAGATAGTGAATCAATAAATATACCAAGTAACAAAACTGTTATCATGCCAGTATTTTCATTGCTGTGTGCTTTCTCCTTGGCAAGTGGACATTTTTATACTGGGTCCATGCCTGCTACTTTTATTATTCCGTATCATGTATTTCTAGAGGCATTAATGTGACATCCCAATAGTGGGTAAGTAATGACACCTGTATTAATCAGTTCTGATCTTTTGTAATGCAGTTCCAGTGTGTATCAGTTAACATTTCATGATTTTTTTTCCTCAAACTATAAGGATCCTTTCTCACTGTGGCATTTTACAGATATGGCATAATCTAACCCATTCAGCTCAGAATCAAACATGTAATAGTGTTCACAATATTAGAGCTCTGTTACCAATGTTAGTAGCACATTCTGCACTGACACACTTCCATTCAACTTCCAAGAAAGGCAGTAGACTTGTGCTGGTTCAGTCTGTATCACATAGGTCTCATCCCCTGGTTTTTTTCTGTATTTCTAAAATACCTGTTTTCAGGAAGTACCTAGCACAGCAGTAGGGGCATGGAGATTATATAAGAACAACTAATTTTTGCTCATTTGCTCTTTTGGCTTGAAATAGATTTCAAGCCAAAAGAGCTGACTTTGTAAGTGAATATCAGTCTTTATACCAGTCTGGGGCAGATACCTCTGCAGTTCCCTAAGAGGAGAACTAGAAGGATTAAAGTTAAGATTGTGATGGGGGAAAAGCAGGTATGGTTTGGTCCTGTCACATTCTGAAATACAAAAGGCAAGTCTGGTTGTGCTATGTTGCTGTCCAGCAGATGGATTATTCACGGTTATATGCTGCTTACATTTTGTGACTCATATTTGGTCTTTCTGTCTTCCTTCTTCCTTTTCCACTATGCCTGAAAACTGGTGGAAATGGAAAGTGATGCTATTTTTGAACATATACTTTAAAAAAAAAAAAACTATCACTGTGCTATATTCTGACACAGTAAGATGTAATTTTTTAAATCAGAACGTCTGAATAATTTAAAACTAAAGTTATGTTTCTTGAAGGGGTAGAATCTTGATTTTTTTCTGAAGTAAGTTATGAGGATTGAGTCAGGTGATATTTTATAGTTTACAAATAACAATGACTTCCTATATAATTCAAGTTGGGGTTTTTGGAAGGGGGAGGGAGGAGAGAAATTTTTAAAAGACTAATGATTGTTTTGCCACGTGCCATGTCTGAGGGCTACAAAGCTTACTGATTCTGTAGAGAGTTTTTTCAAACATTGATAGTCTTTAAATGCTTCAGGTCTGAGAAAAAGACGCCAGTTGTGTTATATAAGTCACAGAGGAATGTAATGACAATTATTGACTCTCTAGCAGTGATCCAAATTTTCTTCTTTCTCAGATAAAATTTGAAATCTATTTCAAGTGTGGCACTTAATGTTCTTTGGACAAAACTTTGCTACCCTTAAGTAGCAAAATATGCATTCACCATTCTATAAGATTATTGTGGACTGATGCAACCAATCAAAGAAATGAGTTTTGGGAGTTTCTGGAAGACATTGGGTTCCCTTACAGTTCAGAAATATTTAAATTAGTATTGTATATTAGTGTTAAGACAATAAAATATTTTAGTGAAGCACCTGCTGTACTCTTAAATAAGAATCTGCAGCATCTTTCAGTTGGCCTTGTTGAACCTCATGAGATTGCCATGGGACCACTCCTCAAGCTTGTGCAGATCCATTTGGATGTTATTCTATTCTTCAGGCCTGTCAGCTGCACCACTGAGCCTGGTGTTGTCTGCAAACACGCAGACAGTACTCTGAATGCCATGGAATGAATAATTGATTTAATCCTACATTGATGAAGGCGTTAGACAGTACTGAGCCCAGTACAGACCCCTGAGGGATGCAAGCCATTACTGATCTTCACCTGATGCTGAGCCACTCACCACTACCTTCTAGATGTAACCATCCAGCCAGTTTGTTACCCACCAAATAGTCATAGAATCACAGAATGGTTTGGGACAGGACCTTAGGGTCCATCTAGTTTCAAGCCCTGTGGCCCGGGCAAGGACACCTTTCACAAGGCCTGGTTGCTCAGAATGCCATCCAGCCTGGACTGACGCTTCCAGGGATGGAGCATTTACAGCTGCTCTGGGAAACCTGTCCCTATGTCTTACCACTGTCACAGTAAAGAATTTCTTCCTAATATCTAACCTGTACCTACCATCTTTCAGTTTAAAGCCTTGTTCTACCACTGTGTGCCTCTCTAGCTCTCTCCTAGGCTCCTTTTAGATACTGCAAAAACCTGTTAGATCACCCTGGAGGCTGAACAATTTCCATCCATCAAATACAGATCTCTCAATTTACAGAGAAGGGTATTGTGGGAGACCATGTCAAATACCTTGCAGAATTCCAGGTAGATGACATCTGTAGCTCTTCCTTTGTCCACAGCTTGCTTTACTCTCTTTCCAATAGGTACTCAACAAATTTGATATAAGGCATTACAGTTATAGACTAAAAAAATGGAAAGGGGTGGGAAGCTATGTAGTTTTCTGTACTTAATAATCAGAAGAAAATTACACTTGCCTAAAAATGTTTACAAAGAATTAAACATTTGAAAATATGTTTACAAAGAATTTAAAACTTTCTGATCTGTTTATTTTAGAAGGTGGAATGATCCTAGAGACACTTGGTAATTGTGCTGAAACCTTCTTAACCTTTTGCATGTTAAGGTTTTATAATAGCTAAGCATAATGATCAAGATGGAACAGAGATAGTGACCTGGAAGTGAGGCAGGGGGACACACACTACAGTGGGGCATGAAACAAAAATTTCATCCTTCACATGCTTAATATTATTGCAATAGCCAGGGTTTTGGTATAGTTCTGTAAAACTGATAACTGTATCAAACAGCAGGTTCCAAGCCCATTCATCTGCAATTTTTTTCTCCATTTCTATGCAATAAAATCTATAGGAGAAAGAATCACATAACAGTCAGATTCTTACCTTAAACTTATTAAAGATATTATTGAGGCAAAAGACAGTAGCTGCTACACAAGCTAAGTTCCATGCATCTCAGAAATCTAGCAGAAATTTCACACTGTTAGGAATCTAGTACTCAGTAGCAAAAATAGGCTTCTTATTGTTGTTCAAAACAAACAAAAAAATCCCACAGAATTGAGGTTTACCAGTGTGATCTTGAACTCTACCAAGACATCAATCTGTAGCAAAACTGGCACTTTAGGTAATACAAAATTAAGTGAATAACCCCACAATACTCATTCTGCTGTCTGTGGAGGAGACTTAATGCACCCAAAACACATTTCTGTAAAATACATCTCCATTTGTCTTTAGCCTGTACAGAATAAAAGCAACATAAAAATGATATACTGTCAAATTATATGCTGCTAAATTTCATAACTATAATGTTGTGTACTGTGTACAGTCTTTCACTTCTGTGCATTTAGCATCATCCAAAGTTATTTATTTCTTTATTATTTGACTGGTGATAATCCTCAGGGCAACTTATGTCTAACTAATGACATGTACAATGCAGTCTTAAAAGGAGGTGAGAATGTGTTGATGTTCTTGAACCACAGTGGGATATATCCTGTGATCTGACTCTTAGGAATGTGGTAAGGGAGTTGACCCAACTTAAGAGTCTGACTTTGTAATGCAATCTCCATTAAGTTGCTCAAACCAGTCTTCCAGTGTACATTGTAAAGCACATTACGTCTTCTGTTTTTAAATAATTTCCATGTTATTTTATAAACATTATAATTCTTTCTATATCTGGTTTTCATAGATCTGAATTTAGATTGATTTTTTTTTTTAAGGAAACAAACTTTTAGAGAAGTTAACATCTTCTGATGAACATAATACACTACAGAGGAAATGCAAGACTGTGTTTTGAAGGTTTAGTTTTAGGGGTGCTGGTGGTGAAGAGTTGGTTCACTTTGAGCACTTGCAAGTAGATTTTTGTGTACTGCTATATACCAATGTGGAATGTGTTTCTTGCTTACAAATACTATAAGCCAAAGAGAAGTCAGAAAAGTTCATATGAACAAATAATAAAAGAGTATGTAGGAAACTTTAATCATTTGAGAACTTGGAGAAAATTAATAGATATCAATGGAAAGCCTACTGTTGAGTCCACTAGGAATTTGTTATTTGGAATAAATTGTTTTCGGAAATGTATTACTTGATAAACAGTTGCTGTTGCAGTTGTTTGTATTTCATAATATAATTCCAGGATATTGTGGTAATAATTGATATATGGTAATTATCTCTTAGGTTTTTGTTTAATACTTGTGATAATTTATATTTTTATTGTATTTATTCTCAGGATTTCTATAGGTTGCTAGCTTACCTTCAGTAAAACACACTGTTATGCATTCATCCTAAATGTTTAGTCAAACAGATGTGAGAACAAAGGGTTTTGTTCTGCAGTGCATTTTGGGGTTTTCTGACCTTTTGGTTCCGTCAAATATAAGCTTGATTAAGCATTGATCTTAAATATATGGGGACACTTTATTCACTGTAGACCCAGTTTCTCCAATGTATAGGAAACATAAATACCCACACACTGCAATATATTACCTGAAACTTGATGTTGCAATATACTATATACCAGCTTGAAAATATTCTTGCCCAAACCTATATAATATTATCATTTACCGATAATATTGCAAGTTTATTTCATTTAAGCTGTAGTTGTAGAAATATTGCAAATAATGAGGTAGGGAAATAATTAGTGGGAAAAGAAATATTTTGGACAGAATATGTTAAACTCCATAATGATTTTTGGGCCTAGGGGAGAGATGAGAAGTCCAGGAAAGTACATCAGTGTAAAACGAAAAACTGTTAGGGCATGAAAAGCAATTAGGAACTTGGATACAAATGCTGAAGCCTGGGGAAGAACATTTGTCTTTCATGGTGGATTAAAACGGCTTCAGCCATTCCCAAACTTCCATGTTGTTTTTGTGAATGTGGGAACTGATTGCATGACACAAACAAAATACACTGTCTTATTGAAGCTAAATGCTTAGAGTTGTTAGAAATAATGACAATGCACCTATAATATAAAGTGTGAGGTTTGTAACGGGTTTTTTTTGAGTGCCTTCTGATTTTTGTCTCCTGTATCTAAATTGCATTAGTATACACTCCTTTGCTACATTTAATCTGCAGATAAAACAAAGTTTTGTTTTATGTTAATTGGAAATATCACTATGAATTAAAATAAAATGTATATTCTCACCTTGCTTGGTGGGGTTTTTGGAGGTTTTCTTTTGGTAGTTTTTGGGGGTTTTTTGTGACTGTTTGTGAAGTGCTTTATAAATATCGGTGTGTATATTGTGGGCATCTGTGCCTGGCAGTTGGCATGCTCTGTAGAGTTTATTCAACTTCTTAAAACAAGTGAAAATTTATTTTTAAATGAATGAATTCTACCTAAAGCTGTGTCCTGCAGTTAAAAAGAAGGCATAGAATAATAATAAATAAATATCATTAAGTTCGAATTACATGCTTTAAGCTGTATTCTTAAGTAAATCGTCTTCCTCTGAGGGATTGTCTGAACAAAACAGATTTCAAAAGACATTTCCTGATTCACTGGTCAGTGACCATAACAGTACAGTGGAAAGGATTCAAATAAGGGTTTTGCTGTATTTCTGAGTCTCATGACCAAAAGCCTAGAAAAAAATTCTACCAATAAAAAATTATAGAATTCTAAACTGATTTGCAGTGCAGAGCTCCTACAGTCTGCTTCCTGCAAATTTGCTCTGTGTTATTTCAGCTTGAAACACCAAAATCAATCAGTTTTAGAAACCAGGATCATGCCTAAAATTAAGAAAAAACCCAGCAGAATTCAGAGTTCACAATACAGTTTGGGTGTAGGCAGAATTTTTTAGTGGCTTGAATCTACATTAATTTTAGTAATTCTTCTGGAATTTGGCATGAGATGTATATTCTAAATCAAAATGGATAAAATGTGTAAAAGTCTAAATAAATTCTTAATTTATTACAGCATTTTTAGTGCAGCTGTGTCTAAATGTAGCTGAAGTTATTTACTAGCAATACTACTAGCTTGAAATTATTTTTAAAAGAGTAGTTATTTAATTTTTTTAGGATCCTAGCATAATTACAAACTGAAAAAGATAACATGATGGCTTCTCCTTGTATTTTGTTGTGTTATTATAGGTTCTTTTATTAAAGAATGCTAATATATGTTAAATTGGGAAGATTGCATTTGGTATTTGGGATCTTTAGCTAGGACCCTGAGACTTTTGCTGCAATATTTTGCCATGATTTTTTGATCTAAAGTAAAGGTAGGTTAAATAGGAAGCATTAGTAGTACTGTTGAGTGTTAGAGCTGTTGTCAGCACTCCAAGTTCTTCCCCAGGGTCTGCACCATCCTGCCCATGTGCCTTGAGGTCCAGGGCTGAGCTGTCCAGCTCCAGCACGGGTACAGCTGCCCAGGAGCTGGCAGAGCTGGCCTGAGTCAGCCAGTGTGAAACAGCTGCTCTGTAAGACACAGCTGTGAGCTCGGAGGCTTGGTCTTTCCCTAAGATGTGTTGTTGGACTCTACCCTGGCCTTTAATTATCCCAACATCACCTCGCTGACCTGATGTTAGACGTGTCTCATCACTGTGGATTGGTCTAGTGATCACAGAGCTATGGTTTTTACCCTGACTTCTTCCAATTTTGGTCCATAATATGCAAATGTCTATTTGATAAATACTGTACCTCATTAATGGATATGCAATGAATTGGTTTTTATTAAAATTTAATTTGTCCTCATGTCTTTACTGAAGAATATAATGATGGCCCACTATAACTCTTCTTGTTTTGGTTTTGTGATACTAAAGGACTAATGATAGTGTCAAGGTTTGTGTAAGAAAAAATCAAACCAAACCAATAACAACAACACCCACAGAACCCTGCAAAGCCTGGAAGTGCAACATACAAGATCTTTCAGCTTACTAGTATTTGTCAGGTTCTTAAATGAAAAAGAAAATTGTCAAATGCTTTCTGGATCTTAAGCACTGAAATACACTTTCTTTCTATTGCCAGGGACAGTTAGCAACCACAGGTCCTCAATATCCTTTTTCCTTCAGTGCAATTGTTCTCTCACGCGCTGCAGGATAAAGGATGGATGTCTGGTTTGGTTAACTTCCCTTATGAGGGCGCTGTGTAGAAGGGTGCTTTCTTTTCTGTCTATTGTATATTTATCTAAGGAAGGAGGAGGCCTGTTCCTGTTAATTAGTGAGAACAGACAATACTTTCTATATACAGTATCTTGAGAACAGAAAGAGTCCATTTCATGTGGATGCCTTTTTCTTTTTTTTTTTTTTTTTCTTTTTTTTTTGTTAAAGTGTTTCAGCTACTTTCAGCTATGTCAGGGTCTCTGCCAAAGTTGCTATACAGGAGCAAGGCTTTGAAATGCTCTAAGAATTCTGGTACTGCTTTTAATAAATGAAAATAGCTATCAGTAATACATTAGTGCATTATAGGACTTTCAAATCACTGCACCCAGACTGTGATGAATCACAGTATGAAGTGAGAATAAATGTGCTGAAAAACACAGTGAGAGTCTGTTTGCTCTTGCGATGTTAACTTCAACTGAAAATAGTGTTTTAGAAACGTGGAAGCTCTTACCTTAATTTTCAAGATATATACTATTGAAAAGAGATTGTAAGTCACCGAATCTAAAGCTTCATTGTAATGAGCAGCCTATCCTCTGATACTGTTCATAAATTGATCGAATTTCCTTTATAGCTTTAATCCTTAAATCTTTGTGCTATGTACATGTGTCTAAAGTATTTTTCCAACCCTGGACTAACTGTATGTACTTCATATCTTTGTGGTCACAATACAGCAAGGAGGGTACTAGGAATAAATTCCTTTGGGTTGTGGTAGCAATACAGAAGAGGATATGGCCTTGTTCATGCTGGTATCCTATTATCTTTCAAGTTCATGGCAAAATCCTTAGAAACAGAATGGCGATCCAGTTTCTTCTTCACTCTCATTCATCAAAATGAAATTTGATAGATGCTGATTTGGATATTCTAAAATAAGTTCTCTAATGGACAGCACACTTAATTGTGGACAATCATGAATAAAACTTGCCTGTAGAACACACTACGCATGAACATTTAGATGGAACTGATTTTTCTGATACCAAAAAATTCTGGTGAAGTACTTGAGGGAGTAATTTGTTGCCATGCTTGATAAATGACCAGTAGCATTGCAACGTCTATTAATAGTGCATACTACAGTACAGAAACATATTCATATTGATTTCACTATGTTGTGCTAGTGACCAGACCCTAAAAAAATAATTGGGAAATCCACAATAACTAAATAAAATTACAAATTCATAGTGGAATGTATTTCCTACGTCCTTGAGTACAAACAATTGTCTTCCTTAATCCCTCATTATTTAACAGAGGAAAGCCATTTTCTGAATTTGCCAAAGTAATATATTGAAAGCAGTCAAAATGCATTTTGATAGGAATACTGTCTCAGTAATAATGCGGATAGATCTGTACTAGCACCCCATATCCATGAAACAAAATATTCCACACTAAGTTTATGCAACTGACTTGGTCTTTTAGCTTAACTTGGACAATTTTTCATTTGGGGGTCTGAATCTTTCTAAATACGTAAAATTAATGTAGTGCAATATTTTCTGGGTGACTTTAAAAAAGGTTCTTTTGTTCTTGGCTTAATCATTACTGGTTGTACAAAAAAGCAATGACCAAAAACAAAAAAAAAATCACATTAGAAGTTACTGACCAAACAAAAAAAAGACGGCGGAAAGCAATTAAGTATATGAAATCATTGTAAGGATTATGAAGGTTGTAGATTACCCTGGGTTGTACCACTCCATAAAACTGATTTTCATCTCTGTATCTGTAACCATTTTAGGAAAAAAATCCCTCCTGAAAAGACTCCTGAGTAGTTTGTATGCTCTGAAGAATATAAAAATCCCTGACAGGGTAGTAGTGTTTCTCCTGAAACCATACATTCATTACTTTTCCATCAGAAAAGTTAGACAACTGGTGTGCAAAATGTTCTTTCCTACTTAACCCCTGCCAACAGTGGTACATACTGCAGAAACTACTTGATGATGTCAAAGGAAAAGCACTTTGATGTAAAAACATCCTATTTATGATCTCCTTTTTCATTTTGCAAGATCTTTGCTCTAAAAAAAATTTTAAAAATCCCTCTTTCATAAAGATTTGGTAATACTAGAAATACGAGGTCTCATAGTAACTTGTTTTCTGTGTTAATGCAAATCACATCTTTTCCCAGGATATTTATGGTGCCTTCTTTGCTCAGCACCGGTCTGACCAAAAGTATGTGGTCTATTTTAGGTGCTGAAAGACGGACTGAGGGAAGAGAGATTTATTGCAGGTTCAAAGGTAGAAGCCCAGGAAATTACTTCAGAACAGATGAAATACCTATTACGTACAGCCAGTTCCCTGGCTTCAGACATCAATTAGAGATTTAATGTTTTCCCTAGAGATTGAAGTAGTTTTATTTTGGGTGCATTGATCTACTGCAACTGTATACAATTAATTAATACTGGATGAGTAAACATCAATGTAGGTAAAATTTATAATTCCTATCTTTAGCAAGTAAATAGGAAACACAAGTAAACATGACCTGTTAATTTAATGTTTAGATTAGTAAAAATAATATGATCATTAACACAGGGTAATATTTATATTTGAATGTTTAATATTTTGGTTTCTGTTTTTTTATAAATCAGTCAGGGAGAAATAAGTATGCTGCAGTAAAACTAAATACACCAAAAATGTGGAAGAACAAGTCATTAAATGGCTTTTGAAAAATTACAGTAAATTTTCCTAATGCTGTAATTTTAAATATTATAATTGCCATACAATGTTAAGCCTCATTACACAGAATTGTAATTTTAACTGTGTGGATCTTTTGTTTTTCAGCATAGAAATAGGATTCACAGAGATGTCACAATTTAAAATCACTAGAAAAATATGTTTCAGGCAACTGTATCTCTGTAGCCACTTATGACTGTAAATAATAGTTTTATGTTGTTTAGAATTTGATATTTGAAGTTGTAGTCTTTCTTTAAAAATAATTTGTCACTACTAATACATTTCATGTGAAGTAGTTGGTCTATGAATTTTTTTTCCACAGTTCCTCTCAACAGTCTATTGGATTTTCACTTACAAGTAGGGTATTTGAAGTAGTGGTTTTCTGCACCAATATTTTGAATACTTCTGTTTTACAGAAACTAATGTCAACAATGTGTTGCTGTCACAAGGAAGAGGAGAATTAAAGAAACTGTACTGCTAAAGAAAATAGTTTATTGTAACGCTGTTTGCCTTGGTACAAAAAATGCTTAAAGAACCTTAAAGTAGTTTTCGAACAAATCTATTTTATATTTCCTCCAGTGTTCATTCTTTTAGTATTACAGACTGAAAAGATAAACTCTCTCACTCTGTGGGGGTTCTTCATTTCGCTTCTTGGAATCTTTATTTCTGTCTCACTGATTTCTCTTTAATTGGAGCCAATACAGAGGGGGAATATTTTTGAAGAGTAGTTAAGCAATCTGTTTACATTGATTGAAATAAGATTCAGTTTAAAAACTTCTCTATAACTCTTGCATATCACCTTTTGTTACTTATGCATGGGTACTGTTATTGGCCTTGTCATAGAGGTCACTAGTCATGGCAGAGCCCTGCTGTATCGGTGGCTCTAAAAACTAAGGGATTAAGTAATTAACTAAGGGATTAATTAATTAACTAAGATCTAGAATCAAGAGGTGTTACATTTTTCACATAAAAATCTCCTTTATGTATTTATTTCAATTATGTTTCTTCACTTCAAAATCTCTTTTCCCAAACAGCACTTTACCCCTAACTCCCACCATGGTAGGTTTAGATTGCATGTTAGGAACATTTTCTTTAATGAAAGGTGACCAAACGTGGAATAGGCTGCCCAGGGAAGGGGTTGAGTCACCATCCCTGAAGGTATTTAAAAGGTGGATAGACATGGCTCTTAAGAACATGGCTTAGCAGTGGACCTGGTTACGCATTTTCTTAACAGTTGGACCTGATCTAAAGGGTCTGTTCTAGCCAAATGGTTCTCTGATTTAACTCCTACTTAAAGTAGAAGATCCATCACTGTGAAGAAATGACTGCTGAAATCATAGAGCAAATGGACCAAAACTAGACTGTGAAAAATAGTATTGTCAGTATTTTCACAGAATCAAAGAATAAGCTGAATTGGAAGGGATTCATGAGGATTGTAAAGTCAGAATCCTGGCTCTGCACACAACAGCCCCAACAATCACACGCTGTGCCCAAGAGTATTGGCAAACACTTCTGGAGCTCTCTCAGGCTTGATGATGTGACCGTGCTGGTGTAGACTCCAGTGATGTCTCCCTTCAGTCTCCTCTCCTCCAGGCTGAAGAGATCAAGTGACCTCAGCCACTCCTCATGCAGATTTCCCTCAAGGGCCTTCCCCATCCATGTTGCCCTCCTTTGGACACTCTCTAGTAGCTTAATATCTTCTTTATACTGTGGTACTCAAAACTGCCCTTAGCACTTGGCAGGACCACCCCAGTGCAGAGCAGAGCCGGACAATCCCCTCCTTTGCCTCATGCCATGAGGACAGAGCAGGACAATCCCATCCCTGGCCATCCTGTGCCTCATGCCCCACAGGACGCAGGTGGCCCTCCTGGATGCCAGGGTGCTGCTGACTCAGGTTCAACTTTCTGTCAGCCAGGACTCCCAGGTCCATTTCTATGGCACTGCTTTCCAGTATCTCATTCCCCAGTCTGAACTTTCTTCTGGGATTGCCACTTTTTTTTTTCCTATAAATTTGCCACAAATTTAATTTTTATGTTAAAACTGGTTGTCGTTGTCAGAGTTTCATGTTTGTCTCTTTCAAAGTCTTGAGAATGATTTTTTTTTTTTTTTATTATCTACACTCATGTCAAAGTCTGTTGTTGAATACTCTTTGCCTCAGGACTACCTGCAAATTCTACAGATTGAGTAATTGCACTTCTAATTTCTCCCCTCTGGACTGTTCCAAACGCTGAGGTATTTTAGAAGAGGTGATCGATATTGTGTAGCCAGTTCCAGAGAGGATTGTATCCATGATCTCTGCGTGTGCCATGATGACATTTCCTGAGTATTTTTTCAAGTATTTCTGCATGCATTCTAATATGCTCATTGCTTTCTTAATCATGCTCAAACACAGGAAAATTAACAAAAAAAATCTATATTGTTTCTCAGCTTTCTAGTCAGTTAATTTAGATGCCTTTGAAGTGGGTTAGAAATCTAAACTTTTCCTCCATTAATTTTCAATTGACTGTATAATTGTCTATGATACAGTCACAAAACATACTGAACTAACATGAGCGGTTTTGGAGAAATTTTGAAATACAGCATGTTGGCCTCTCTGCTGTAGAGGGCCTTGTGGGGTGTGAGGCTGTATATCAAACATTTTGACTGATTTTTAAGGAAAAAATAGCCCGTTCAAAAAAAGGCAAAAGATGAAGAATTTCCTTTTTTAAAGAAGTACTCTATGGGTACTGCTATATGAATGACATGGTTGTCATTCATGTGCTATGATGAAATTGATTTAAATTTTTAAGTGAATAGCAACCTTAGTGAGTAAATAACGACCCTAGTTAAAAAGATTTATTGTTTTTTGAATGATGAACCTGTTTTGAGATTACTGATGGCAAAATAACATGCTACTAAATGTTCAGTGTTGCTTTTTGTGTGGATTACCTACACATAGAACTGTTTGGAAATAGTCACAACTATTCTAATTCTGTGGGTTGATCTATGAGATGTTTTAAGATATTAATCCTAGGACATGTGGGATCCTTTTTATTAATACAGTTGGCTACATTTGTGTCTACTGGACTATGTAATTTTCCTCTGGCAATGAAGGTTTGGTTTTTTGGCATCAAGATTTTTCACCTTCAAAAGATTCAAAGTTAGCTGGCCGTCTAGAAGAGAATACTTTATGAAAAAAGTTTCTGCTTAAATATTTCCATACAATTCTATTGTTGCAGACTTCTTTTATACAAGCCAATTGATTTTCTAATGTAGAATTAATTGAACCTGAAAACGTCTACTTCTTAGCAGGGGAAACAAAAAGAAAAAAAATACCAAGAGAACTCTCGGTTATTTCAGAATACAATTTATAGATTAAATATTTTTTTTCCCCCTGTATTTATGTGCATGTATTCTTCCTCAGATTAATGGGAAGTTTACTTATACATACAACACGTGTAGCATATGACTTAACAAATGGTAACATTTTAGGCAAGAATGTTATACCGTGGGCAATGATAAGGAATTTCTCATTGTTTAAACATTAATTAAAAGTATATTTTTAAATTTAAAGTGATTATGCTTACTCAAACTCTTTTTGTGGCTATTTATAACCCAGTGTTTGTATGTTGCCCCCAGAATCCTGATTAGGCAAGTATATTTTAAGGGCAAAAACTGCCTGTCCTTAAAGAAGACTGTACCTGTCATTGAGACAACCAATTTTGCAGCTAATGTAAAAACTTCATAGGGATAGATTATAAAAAGAACAAAGATTCTTGTGATGACAGAGCATTCCACTAATATATCAAACCTGAAACTAATGATTAACTCCATTCTTTATTGGATAATTTTAATGACTTTTAGTATAGCTTCAAGACATAACACATACAGTCATTTTCAGATTTCTCATTTTTATAGCCATCAGCAGACTATATCTTAATGGCATTCTGAAAAAGAATGATAAAGGAGTTAGACAGGTGGCTAAAATGGATTTCTTTACCTACAAACTGTGGCATATGTGACTCTGCAGTCTCAGAAGGTAAAATGCACAAACCAGATGGAGTAAAATATCCATGAGTTAGAAATGCCTTTTGTGATATAAGAACTCATACAATATGATGGGAGTGTTGCACAGATAGATAATTTCAACTATATAAAGTAATGTACCCTCCATAGGTTTTATTAGCTTAAACAGATTATTTTGAATTCTGAAACATGGGGGTTTTTTTCTTCCAGTTGTGAAGTTAACAGGGGTGTTCAGAGCATGTTTAGGTGATACCCATGTTCCACTGACCAGCCTTTCTTTAGTTTTCTTCTTCTCACTCTTACATCTCCTAATTTAGATTTTAATCATCTGACATTTTCTCTTATCACGGTTTCAACTCTCAACATAATTCATCTGTGATGGATGAGGTGTTTGAGGGTTTTGGGGGAGAGGTTAATTATTTTGCTCTATTTTATTTTCCTTTGCATTTAAAAGTGTATAAATACCCTGAGATATTAAGCTAAGTACCTAGAATGAGCAGTCACCTAACCCACTGGTCTGTTTCTCCAAAATTACCTATGTCAGTAATTTATAAGGCAGCTAAAACTTGGTAGTATGTGCATTTGGAGTAATGTCAGATACAGTCTATCTCTGCTTCATTCTCTAGAATCAGTTTATAGAACGGAGATCAAGAAGGTTGTGTCAATACTAACACAGCAGTCTATAGGCTGTATTTTAATAAAACCTTTCTTTTATATGCCAGTAAAAAGAAGGTATATCAATGGAGAAATATAGCAGGAATTAGAAAAAAAAGTTAGATTATTATTGGTGTATTCTTTGGAGGAGAATAGTCAAATCAGTGTCAAACAATTCGCCTAAGTTCATGTTGAGAATGATAAAGTGTGATTGAAATAATCAATGCTGTATTTTAAATAGAGTTGGGATAAAAGATTTTACATTCAGGAAGCTAGACCTACCTATTTATGTGTTATTCAAGTGGTGGAAGGCTGCTAACTCAATTGCTTCCTGTCTTCCCCTATAATCTTACTACCCCTTTTAAATTTAAAGAAAATACCTGGATTTCATTCTCCTAAATCTGAACTACTATTCAACTGTTCTACCTTGTTATAATGTTCTCGTGCAAAAAATGTCACATTTTTGAATTAAGCTCTGTAAAACATCAGCTGACTTTGACTTAACTTGATTACATTCTAAGTTGAACAGTGTGTAGGAAAATCCCCTTTAGCTGTGTGACTTAAATCCATCAAGGGAATAGCCCTCATCAGGTTCTTACAGTCACTCTTAAGGATGGAAAGAAGAGGAGCGAATCTGTCCTTGTACTCCTATTAAAAATGTATGAACATAAATCTGGTAGGAACTGGAAACTGAACATGGAATCACTGTTCTCTTGCCAGGCTGAGATCTATAACTGGTGCCGAGATATGTTAAGACTTCTACAGAAGGAGGTTATTCTTTTATCCTATTTTGTCCTTTTATCCTGTTCTTGTTCTTAAAAACCAAAAACACAACAGAATGTTTTCATGAGTTCGATGTAGAAACTAACCAATGCTGCCAAAAAGAAGTCGAGAATAGGCATTTTGCAAACCTTCCTGAGACTTCTTTCTTCAAAAAAAAGAAAATTTTCTTCCAAATTCCCAACTTTGTCTTTAGTGTAGAAATTAAATTACATCAACATTTAGGAGAACCTAGAAGAAAACAATTCTGAATTAGCATGCAGTCAATATAATGCACATAACATTTATTAAAACTAAGTGAAGAAATTGCCATTTACTTGGTTGATACAGAAAGACTGAAAAAATAATTGCAGAAAGATCGGTGAAGGGATGCAGGAGATAGAGGAGACAAGTGACCAGTACCTCGGTTGGGTAAAACAGTTTGGAAGAACATGAACTTTCCACAGAGTTTCTGTCTGTATTCACGTTTTTTTGTGAAAGGTTATTACCTGACAGTATTTCAAAATTGGCTTTAGCTTTTTCCTGTATGTAAATTAGCTCTGCTTTGTGATATTTGCTCTTTGATTTGGATTTTTTCCAAATGCAATATGTGTATCCCAATAGTTTTCTCAGAACTAATATTTCGGTTATTTTTGTTCTGAACAGTGGTCTCCAATTTATTCTTGCTTGTCTCTCTTTCTGCTTCCTTAACTAACACAAATCTAGTACCTATTAAAACTCACAAAATAAATCAAATATTTTTAGCTCTGATTTTTTGCATCTTACTAGAATAACTTCTAGTTATTTTTTTGACTACCTAAGTTTTTTTTCTGAACTCACTGATTGTTCAGCTGTTAAATTGTATTTGTTTTGGTGGAAGACTTTTCCTGTTTTTAAGTAGTTTGATCAGATTATGCCAATAACTGAACATCAGATAGAAATATACATTGAAATCTAGCCACAGTCTGAACTTGAGGCACCTTTTTTAAGAGTCCTAATCTTCAATGTCTTCTAAAGGTGCTCTTTTTCCATTTCATGATATAGTGAATTTAGATGCTCTATTTACACTCCCTCGTATATTACCAGTAGTGTTAATACATACTGCATAATACAAGTAATTTCTGCCTCATTTCTGTTTAACCACTTGTTTAGAAGTTTTAGAACTATATTAAGTTCTTTATGCACTCCATTTTTGTGGTATATAAGAATATTTTCCATTATTTTCTGAATACAGGTATTTCCATTTTGTATGGATGCAGTTCATCAGTGAAATAGTTAACACCATTTTTTTTGCCAACAGATAATTTTAGTACCTGCTGGGTTTCACTTGTGGCAGCAGTTGTCATTGTTAGACCCTAAAGTCTGTTTTTGTTGTGTAGATGTGTATGTGTGTGTGAATACATATTTATATCCTCCTGCAAAGGTCACACTACTGCCATATATGACAAAGTGTTCATGAAACACTACATGGCTTTAGCACATTATCTCTACAAATGCCTCAATTACCATATGTCTGTGCATGCCATTACTGCATCCTCACTAAAATACTCTCGCATAGCTTACAATAACTATTTTATAAAAAAGGCTGTTTTTACATAGTTTGAATTTTGGCTAGCCAGACCTCTCGTACTCAGTTACAATTAAATCAGTGTTATTCATTTCTAAAGCCAACATGTGACCTAGTCTTATTATGAAGTTTTACCTAGGGATATGCTTTCACCCAGGGTGAGATAGTTATGAAGGATAGCTGAGCCAAATGCACAGGGTGAGGAGAAGCTTCTGCTGTGTCTTTTCTGCTGAACCACTGAAAGCAAGCAGATGTAGAGCTTAAGTTCTTGATAGGCAAGGTGTGTGCTCAAGTCTTTACAACATGGGTGAGGGGATTGATGTAACATCTTTGGAATGGGTCTTAATGTCTCTACTAACTTCAAGCATCAGGTTTGTTACAGAGCCCAGACACCTTGGCTTCTGAAATGGACCAGTGTGTCTGCACCAGGCTGAGTTCCTGAGCTTTGGGGTAAAATGACGGGTTCAAGGCAAGATACGTGGGAGGCTGTTTGGGAAGGCTGGACCTTCCCAGTACCTCAGCCAGTGGGGAAAGGAAGAGGGCAATGTCTGGCCAGGAGTTTAGGATCAAAGGAGGCTGCGCCCTCCGAAATGTGGAGAGAGGAAACCCTGCGGGTGTGCACCCCAGTGGAGTCTCCCTTTATTCCAATGAAGTTGCAGGACTCCTCTTGGAGTCCTTTGGACACTGGTTTTTCATAGTGTGATTTTCTGTACATTCTTCTTCCAGACTCTGCTGCCAATAGAAGGCAATGATTTGTGACATTTTGGGGGTATTCAGATTACTAAAAGACTAAAGATCTGACTGTGAAAATGACCCTATTTATAAACATGGCGATTAGTAAGGAATTAGTTCCCTTGAACTCTTCTAGAGTTTTGCTTCCTTTGACCAGTGCATCCCCATCCTTGATCCAGTGCATCCCTTTGTTCGGGGTCCCTCCTCAGACGGCAGCAGCTCAGGCTGTTCCTGGGCTACTGTGCCATGGGGGAATGGCTTTATGGACATCTGAGCCTCTGCCATGGCAAACCTGGGATGGATCCGATGAGAAACCTGCTCTGACTCTGGGATGGGATGTGTGGAAACCCCCTGGGGTCACTGCAGACACCCCTGTGGAGGGGGATCGGCCTCAGATGTGGAAGTCTCTGGTGTTGGGAATGTGACGGTGAGTCTTGTGAGCAAGCAGCACTCTTTTTATCCTTACTGCAAGCTTCACGCTTCTTGTATTTGTGACAGAAACCTTTTTACAGTTGTGTGATATTGTATTACATGATACTTTTAATTTTAAAAATTAAATAAAATACATACATTCAGGCAAAAAAGTATAGTTCCTATCATTTAGATGACGCAGATTATAGAATCTTTCTGAGTTCTGTTTAAACTAAGGTATTTGTATTAACATTTGAACATTAAGGAAAGTATTAAATCATAGAATTATAGACTATCTCAAGTTAAAAGGGGCACAAAGCATCATTGAGTCCAATTCCCCATCTTGAGCTAACTAATGATCTAAAAATAGCCAATACTGGGTATTTTGCCAGGTAGCTTTATGTGCAGCTGCCACTGTCTCCATAACTACTCTCATCTCTTCTTATCTTAGATGCCGTCCTCCCCATATTGGATGGGGAATTGGATTGGATCAAAATCATCTGGTCCTTGTAATTTTTTTTGTAGTCCCTTTTTTTTGGTTACTTATTTATTCCTCAATCTCTCCAATATAATTCTGAATACTTAGAAGGCAAAGCTGAGTCTAACTTGAAAAAAAATTATACAGCAAGCAACCACCCACCCTGACATTTTGGTTGTTTCTGTTGTCTGAACGGAGATTTTCTCTGTGGATCTTGTTTTGTAACTTCAAAATGGGTATATCCAACTGATGGAAAAATGTAATTACTATCCTTAAGATAATTTATCACCAAACTACATTTGTGACATCAGCCATTATGAGGTCTAATGCATGTAATTGGCAAATGTGTTTGCATCGCATACTTTATTCTAATTGACATCTACCATATTGCTGCTGACAGCCTTTCAGCCCAGATGAATGCTTTTTGCCAAGAGCTAATACTACTTTGCTGAAGTAGTCATACATGGGCGCATTGTAGTGAAGATGCAGAGTAAAATTCACTGTGGTTTTTTACTGCCCAGGTGTCTCGTCACCCCTTCTGAATAGTGAGGCTTTGACATGCATCAAGTAAATTTGTAACAGTTTGACAAAGGCACTTCTGAGGGTTTGTTCAGTGCACCAAAAGAGGACCACTGAAATAATGAAAGGTTGCTGTGTGCTTTGAAGCCCTGAATGTTATTCATGCACAGCAAAACTTTATACACTAAATCACTGAAGAAAAATATTTTACTTAAGAAACTATTAGACATTTTCTTTCTTGTAATAAGATTACACTTTGTCATCAGTACTCATGCAAGAGGACAATGAAAGTTAATTTTATGAGTTAGTGAAGGCCATAAGAGACTTTCCAAAGCCATTAAATAGTGAGCATACCTACTACAGTGACATCCTGTCATATCGTAAAGAGTAGCCTGTCGGTCTCGGTGAACTAAATCATGATGTACTGTTGCATGTAGGCAAAGGTCTTCAGTAATAAAGATAAAATAACTGTAGTGTTAGTGAGATCAGGATGTTTATATTTGGTGTCTTGGCTATAATTAATTCACCCTAAAGTCTTTAGAGGAAAAGAAAACTTAGTGAAACACAGTATCACTGTATAGGAGTGGTTGTTCAGTTCAGATAAAAGAAGTATATTGAAAGTGTAAATTACTTGAAATTGACATAAGACAATAAATATTAAAGCATGAAAGCTACACCTTAAGCCAGCTTTCATAGATATTTGAACCTTAAAATTTAAGTCTTTGTTACCATCATTTCCGGTATTCCTTTTTTTCTATATATTAAGGCATATTTTTTCCTTCTGCCAGGGTTCCTTGAAAATTCTCACTATACATGATAAAAAGCAGTCTAAATTATAAATTTAGGTTAACGCAAAGTTTTTCTCCATAATTTGAATAATTTTTTAGTTTCAAGCATATTTTAAATTGCTTTTCACCTTGTTCTTCTTTGCAATAATCAGGAACCTAACTTTGAAAAAATAAAATTTTGTTTCATTTTAATACATCTTTTGGATTCAGTAGCTTAAGGTAAGCTCAGAGCACTGTGCTTGAGGTATGTCCATGGTAGATGGAGTATTCTGGATTCATTCAGTCATACCTGGATTTCATTAAAAATCTACAAGGGAAAGAAATGGCTAGAAACTTTCCTCCTGTTTTTGATAAAATGTTTAATTTAGGGAAACACATTTAGTTTTAATAAGCTCTACAAGTTTACAAGTAAGGATTGTTCACATTTTTGTGGGTATTGGGTAGAAAGCCTTGTTCACAAGTTCTCGTATCATGCTTATAATAAGATATTGATTAAATTGCTATTGTTTTAACTCTCTTCCCAAGCAGCATTTTTGCATTATAAAATCATAGAATCATTAAGGTTGGAAAAAAGCTCTAAGGTTGTGAACTCTTTATGGAATCATCTCAAAATACTTTGAACGTGCATATTGTTTAAAAACTCTTCTGTATATTTTTATAGTATATATGTGTGAGGTATGTGGGCTTCCAGAGACCACATATACATAAGAAGAATTCAGAAAATGTGAAGTTTAGCTGTGCAGCAGTAAAAGAATTATTATTAGGTTTTTCATAAATAGAATATTTGATATTTTCAGCGATTAAGGAGAATTTACTTTTCACCTTAAAATGACAATTTTTTCAGGTTCAGGCTGCTTCACAGCATTTTCTCATAGATCTATTGGAAGTGAGCTTCATACTTTTACCAGTTATTGGACATAATTTTTCTAGAGATGCCATGTTTTCTATAACATACACTGTACAAATAAGCTGTTAGAAAATGAAATAATGTCTTTAATATTTTAAAAGGGAAAAAAAAAGGATAGCAACAATAAATACAATTTTACAAAACTCTGAAAATGTATTACTCCATAAATGATACATCTTAAACCAAATGAAATGTGTCTGGAGGTTTCCCTAATTATCTTCATGGAAAAAAATTAAAAATTGTAAGAAGTCATCAAAGTAGGTGTTTCTAAGAAATTATGCAAATTTAATTTTTTTAGCATTTTGCTAAAATAAGTAGCAATACTTCTCAAATTTTAAATGGCCTAGTTTCTTGGATTTGACATCTGCTTTTTGTACAATGCGATCCATAACCTTTGTGTGTCCATTTCAGATAGCAATGTCTATTTGCAAAGGAATTTAGCTTTCCATCTATTTTAAATATATAATAGCCATAGTGCATAGTTTATAGGGCGTTGAGGCTGCTCAGGCATGATCTGCTCAGGCAAGAAGAAAAGGCTTCTACAAATACCTGGTCCAAAACTTTTCTGTGGACACAGTTAAGGCTGACCAGCCTGTAGTTCCTTGGATCTTGCCTTTTCCTTGTCATAAAGAGAAGCATGACAGCAACTGCCTTCAAGTCATCAGAAACATTTCAAAAAGGCCAGGAAGTCTCACAGAGACACCTGCCAGCTCCATGAACACCTCTGGGGATGCTGTGCACCAGGGCTGTGAACGTACGTAAATCTAAGCAGGTTAAGTAAGTGATCCACTCCTCTTTCATCTCCAGCAGGTGCTGCTTCATGTCTGGAGAATCTCTTCAGAAGCTTAGGGATCTTGCAGGCTTGAGGAGAAGCCTTGCCAATGGAAAAAAGGCCTGGAGTACCGCTGCTCTTTGTATATGGCTTGTCTCCAGACCTGCTGTCCCATGAGGCAGTGGCAGCCACCTCCGGTGCTGCCTCCTGCCCCGGTGTGCAGCTGCTCCCTGTGGCCTCACCCTGCTGCGCCCACCGAGGGTCACAGCTGCTCCTGCAAAGCCAGAGCCAGCACACCTTGCCCTGCCCTCCCCCACCTCCCTTTCCCACTGCAAGGCTTTCAGAATATTGTGAAGTTTCCTAGGCAGGTTGCGTTTTGTCATGGAAAAGGAAATAATAGAGTTTAAACAACTGCAGTCTTGGAAAAAGAGTGTGTGAGGGTGTGTTTGGGGTTGGTATTTCTTATTTTATTTTTTTTAGGTTTTATTTATTTGTTTTATTTATTTGTTTGATTTGTTTATCTATGAACTTTGTGAGTGATGTTGAGTAGAAGCCAAGGCGTGTGCTGCTGGAAGATAAGAAGAATAAGGCAAAAAGGGAGACTGGAATGAACAGATAATGTTCTGACACATTTGATAGATATTCCTTATCTGGGATGCTATTATCATGGAAGTAGTAGAATTACAGGGCTGAACTGCTTTTCTTAGGGTCATTTTATATGTTAAGGGTGGGATATTACAGAGCTGAGAAGCCAGAGAAAGTCTTATGAAAAAAATTAATCTAGTGCTCAAAATGAGATACAGATGTTAACATAGTCTTCCTGCCAGGGATAGCTGATATTTCTCAGTGCTTTCATATGCCAAAGGGACAACTATCCCAATGCTTTGTGCAAGCGGCACATTTGTTTTAGACTTACTGTCCTGTTTTAAACTTTTTTTATACAGTGGACTGTATTTTTTGTTGATCCTCCTCGTATATGATGCCCACTAAGGCTTGTGGAAAGTTGTCGTCCCTAATTTCCATCCTAATATTACAGAAAGGGAATTAACCTTATATATCAGAAAGGATGAAGTGTTGAGAACAAGATGGGTGAAACTCAGCTGGAGTAGGAGAGAAGCTGAAAAATATGGGCAACGAAGGCATATAAAATCATTTGCTGTAGTGAACGTGTAGTTCATTAATTTGTTCAAGAGGAATAGCACCTTCCACCAGTTTATGTGGCATCGTAAAGGAACACCTGACAACTTGCTATTAAGTTCAGCTTGTTAGGAAAATCAGCTGAGGAACAGACTATGTTGTGGAGGTCATCGTGCACGCATGTACCCATGTGGTTAAGTGAGAGCTCCCTGTATTACCTCTCCTGTGGGCTGGCACAGGCGAGCCTGGGCAGATGAGACACTTGGTTCGAGTGGTCTGAGATTTATCTGGTTTTGTCTTCTGTGTTCTTTCCTGTAATTAAAATACTTTCTGTACTTCTCTGTTTAAAGAGCTTCACCCAGCAATCTAATATAGATGCCCCAAAACACAAGCATCCATTTTGAAAATCTATTGTATTTAAAAACATAACAGATTGCATTTTTATTTTTAAACATGCTCATAAATTTGGGAAATCCCCTCTGTGTGTGAAAATTAGTGCAAGCGAAACAGCTAAAATGCATTTAAAAGAAATCTTCACTTAAATATCAAAGGAGCTGGTGGGACAAATCTACATACAGTTATTGAAAACCTTAAAAATTAAACATAAACTATCTCACATTCTGTTAGCCTCTTTGTGTGAGGTAAGAAGTGTCTTCTCCAGCCTAGTTGATTCTGTATAGAGAGCAGTGGAAGATTCAGGGGTCGGCATTGGAATCTTGGATGGGTGATATTAGAATCTAATGATTTTAGTAAATATAAAAAATTAGTTACAAAAAAAAGGACAAACTTCTCTCATAAAACTAAATACAAATTATCTAACTGTGAGGTTAAGCTCAACTAGAAACAAATAACTATGTTTTATTTGGGTCTTAGGTGCAAAGATTATTTGATTTATAAAGCCATAAGATATGCATAAAGGAATTAACAAGTCTTTCCATGATGTGTAGTAGCATTGTATTTGAGAACTTAAAGATGGTGACATTTCAGAAGCTCAGAAAAGGGCTGAAAGTAAGACCTGAAGAAATATCCAAAGAATTGTGCATAGTTTTCTTACCTGAATTTCCCTGAGGGACCTGAAATTATCAAACTGTTCGTTCTACACATCTGCAAGAGATACTGAGATTGAAAAGCATAGATTTCTCAGGAATAAGTCAGTCCTATTTTGTCTCTTCAAAAACTGCAGCAAGCCTTAAGGGTTAGGAGATATTACTTTAATTTAGCAAACTGCAGTTTGGATAATTATACATGGCATTCTTTTAAGCAAGTTAGGGAACTGTGATCTAGATAAGATTAGACTAAAAGTATTATTCAAGTTTTTTTGAGTTAAAAAAGACGTAATATTTAGTTGCAGTCACTCTTTTCCACAGTGACTGGGGTTGTGGGGGAGGAGTGTAACTCTAAAATTCTGTACTGTGCATAATATTATTCTATGATATTGTTGGTAGTTTTGGAAATAGAGTAGATGCTATTATTGCTGCTGTCCCAGGCTTAAAATAATCCCAATAAATTGTAGAAATAATAGACTAGAAAATAATAGACATTCAGTTTGGTGAGAACAAGCAGAAGCACTAAACAGGGATAATTAACAGCAAAAATGGAAGATGGGGAATTCCCTCTAGTGCTGCAGGGAAGAATATGGGGACAGCATATTTACCATGCCATACTGTTACATGTGTGGCCAGTTCCAGATTTTTTGCGTTCTCACACAAGTGTTTTCCTTCCGTTTAGCAGTAGCAGAACTCAAGATGTGCTAAAATGCCTAGCAGACATCTTTTGACAAATATGAAAACACTTCATTCCTCTCTCACCCTTTATGAATTGGAGCCATGGCAAACATTTCTGTTTACTGGATTGATGGTCTGTGGCAAAGGCACAAGGGATAGAAACTGCCGAAACAAGATCCACTTGATCTTGTATTATGTATAAGGATCCAGTAGAATAACCTGGAGGCTCAAGTTGTCTAAACAAAATGTATCTGGTAATTGATAATTCATTAAATTAACTATTAAAGTCATCAAAAAAAGACTGAACCAAGTTTATTTGGCGTAAAAAATGGGAATAAGGGGGATTGCAATATATAAAATTGTTGAAAAAGGAGATCAGCATAAACTGATTTAGATATGACAAGAAGCAGGAGGGATTATTTGCAGCAAAGGCTAGATGTAAAAGATAAGAATGGTTATCTCCTGGGGTAGATTTTTTTTTTTTTTTGGAGGGTGATTCAGCTTTGACTTCAGTTACTTAAGGGGAGCAGTACCAGCCCTTGTCAGTATTGGTCTGGATGTGAAGATACTTCTGAATCCCACTCCCTTTAAGAAATACCAAAACAGGCCATCTTTAATGCCTTATTCCTGGCTTTTCTGCTTTCTGTAGAATTCTGCCAACTATGTAAATAAGAATCAGAAGGAAGAGAAGCTGCTTCTTCTGCTTCTACTGAAAGACAAAAACTATGAATTATTTCTACTGTTAAATAACTGTGTCTGTTTACTTCATATATCCTGTATATTCCGTTTGTTCTACATGCTGAATGGAACTGTGGTTGTGCTGTTCTGGACGGCTGGACCAGTTCCCTCTGTGGTCATTATGCTTCTCCTCTCAGGCTACCAGATGGCTGTTTAGGTGTAATGATGACATCTGTTTGATTCTACTTGGCAGTCTTGAGATTGTAGAACTCTGGAATCACTTGGGTACGGCAAAATTAAATGAAGATAAAATTTTAACTTTTGTCTTCTATAATGCCGTATTGATGAATAATCGTATGGAATTTGCCATAAATTATTATTGGACATGTTCTCATTTTT
Source organism: Zonotrichia leucophrys gambelii (assembly GCF_028769735.1). Lineage (NCBI taxonomy): Eukaryota > Metazoa > Chordata > Aves > Passeriformes > Passerellidae > Zonotrichia > Zonotrichia leucophrys. Next base: position 15,529,118 of record NC_088173.1, on the reverse strand, counting down.
TCATTTCTAATAATTTGGTTTATGTTATTTTCTATATTTAGTTGTACTGACTCTGTACTGGTTATTTCCTAGGTGTAGCTACAGAAAGATATAAAATTGATCACAGGAGCAGAAAACAATCTGGATTTTCTTCTGATGTGCTGACTACAGTGATTGAAGTATTGAATCCTTTCACACCACCTTCCTGTAAGTAGGCTCAGTCAATGGAAACAGAATTTTGTTGGGTTTCTGTGTAATTCAGTACTCTACAAGGAAAATGGCTAATTTAGTATTCTGCCGGAGAAACAGTTACAAATATTTATATGCACACATAGGAAAGAACAATGTGAAGGCTTAAAGCTTGTTCTGATGTTCCTCCACTGCCTTTTCTGAAATCCAGGTTGAGGAAGGAAAATCATGAGTCACAGGCATTATTAGATAGCTTTTGGAAATAGTAACTCTGTATACTGTAGGAGATGAAATAATGAATTTGTATAGAAGACAAGCAAGGAAATAGAATTGTAACATGAAGGGATTATAGGGATATCTGTATTTGTTCTTATCAGCTTCTTTCTGTGTCACTAAGATAACAAGTAGTCATAGTCTCTTCCAGCTAGAGATGCACAATATGAACACTAACAGACAGCATAAACATTGTCCATGGCTGCCCTTGGCTCTGTGCCTCTTAGTTATTGTCAAGGGACACAGAAATATAGTTCTGAGATGGTCAGAGTGACAGTCTAAGGATATTTGGGACTAGTAAATATTGAATATTTCTTAAATTGGATTTTATCACTACTACAAGCTGAGATATAAATCTCTTTCTTGTTATGGGAAGGAATGGATATTTTGAGATATTTTGAATTAATGAAGCATTTGGGTTTATAAATTAAGGCCTTCTACTGACAACAGGCATTTGGATTGGCATACCAGTTTTCTGGATTCAGAGTTAGAACTTCCACATGCAAAGCAATAACATTTTGGAATTACTGTGATTTATTAATTTAAAAAAAATCTAAAAAATGTTGTATTGGGCTATATGATAGACTGACATTTTATATTGTTGAAATGTGTAGATATGTGAATTTTCCTAGATGATAAAAACACATGGTGCTGATTAAGGAATGACATACCTCTATTCCTATGATATACCAAACTTCTAAAGAAGTTTGACTCTGAAAGTCATATGTTGATATTAACTGGAATATTCAGTGCAAAGGAACTAAAATAGGGATTCAAAATGATGAAATAAAAATTTTTACTGTATTGAGCATTTAACTTGTCATTGTCAAACATGTCAGTGTCATTCTTGCACTTTGTTTTCTGTCATATCATAACATATTTGCATCTACTGAAACAGCTCTTGAATATTCAGTAGTATTGTATTGTTGTTTCGTTTGATTTTTCACTTAAAGTTGACTTTTTTGCAAGGATCTAGGGAATGTAGCTTGCCATCTGTTGCTTAAATCGCTGTACATCTCTTCTGCATTGAATGGATAGCCTTTGTTGCCTGGTTTCATGATTTGGAAATAGGAAATGATGCTTTGAGATAAGGCAGTGCAAGGTTACATTAGTGCTCATTTGTTTATCTGCACTCATTAGATTTGAACCCTCTGTAAGGAGCAGCATTTATAAGGGAAGGGTCTCGCTATGGTGTTTCTGAAACTTCTGTGGAAAAGAAAGGCTGAGCAAAAGAGAGAGGGAGTTGCAAACTGTCTGGTTATAGCGTAAGCTTAAACTGTAGTAGATGAGAGAGTAAAAAATTGCAGTTATCTCTCTTATGGGAGAAACTTCTGTCAGAGCTCAACACTTTCTCACATGCTAAAAACATTCAGCTGTAAGTTGTAGATATGTCAGAAACAAGGTATCATAAGGTTTCTCATACTTTGTGGAAATTTGTGCTTCTAAAGGACACCATGAGCAGTTAGTAAACCTTTTCAGCTTGGGTATTCAAAGCCAGAGGAATGCCAACATATCCGTAAAAATGGGGAAGTGCAGTTGAAAGAACTGAAATGCCTGGGTGCAGTCAAATGAATGAAGTGTTTCCCTCAGATTTCTGTTTGGCGTTTTAGGTATGTTTGTGTTATTTCAGTGTGCTTTTAATGGCAGAGTTGTTTCTCAGTGCTAAGCATTTGTGTATAAAATAATTGAAGTTCATACAATAAACCATAGTTCAATTTACTTGAATATGTAAATTGGCTCATTTATGAGTCGCTCTTGCATGACTAGTACAACAGCATTCCACATGATAATTTAGGAAGTGTGCCGTAATTGGCATATAATAATATTGAAATAGTTTGCCCAATACATTGTATTTCTTGGACAAAAACTGATCAATTTTAATTTTTCAAATTCTATACTGCTTTCTCATGGAAGTGAAAGTATATTTATTAAAACAGCAGTGACTGTGAAGCCTAGTGTGGTAAAATTTGATAATTTCTTTTGTCAAAGAAGCAAATCATGAGATTAACTTGAGAGTAATTGTTAAATTTAAAGTGCAAGGTAGTGGGAACACAAAAAAGCTTTATGATGAGTTTTTGTCAATCTGTATAATTTTTCAGTTAAGCAGTAATAAATCAAGGAATATTGTATTTTTTGAGGCTCATTAAAGAGACATTATACATTAGAATAGTGAGGCAGTCAGCATAATGAAATGATGAATGCCTATAACTATCTGTATGTAAATGATGTGAGACAGATTTGCTGGTGCTACAGAGGAGAATAGCAATCTATTAGACAGATCCCTGTAGGTGCTACTTCTGGATACAACTGACAGATGTTAAATGTAAACCTCTTCAACAGCAAGCACTTATTAGCACTCAGTGGGGAAAAAATGGCAATATAGAATAAGACAAATAGCAGATAATGCCATTTAAATAACTTTGTTCTTATGAGCTTTATTGCCACTATGTTATAGTCTGGAAGGCTGGGGTTTTGTTTGGTTTTTATTGAGAAAGCCTAGGTAGGTAAGAGAACATTTTCAAATTTAGAAATTTGTAATTTGAAACACTTAAGAAAATTCACTCAGTATTATAACTTGATGGAACATCTATGTATGTGCTCTTTCATCAGCATGCTTATTTTGAAATGTTATTTGGTAAATATTTGTTGAATCATTGTGTGCTAAATGTCAATACTGCGTGTGTTTTCTGACTCATCAGATTAGTTTTAATTGTTGTTTTCTTACTTTTTCTCCTCTCATGATGAAATAGAAAACTCTAGTCTTTCAGATTTGTCATTTTAAAGGAAAAAGACCAGAAGCAGTTAATGAAACATGGTTAGCAATAGCAAATACTTTTAGGACATCTTATGATTTCATTTCCAGGCTATTTGTCTCAGTCCTAGCCTGAAATGCTACTCCTGGAAGTATAAAATATTAATCTGTGTGAGATTCACAATAATACAACTCTTCACCAGAGATCAGCATTAAAGTAGTTCAGGAAACTATCAAAACCACTTGATTTATTTCTAATCCTACTTTGTAATAGATTAGGTTAGGGATTTATATTTCTTTAAAGTATGAATCTAGCCACATGAATTGATTTTTCAAATTGTCAAAGCTTACTCCAAAGCCTTTTTATTTTTTGAGATAGCCTGTCCTTAATGAATTTTTTTTCTAGCTGCCAGCCAAGCTGCTGCTTGAAAGGGTAGAGATTAAGCCAACACTAAGTGTGATGCAATGTCTACATGTTTAGATGGCCTTATGTCTTTTAGTATTATGAAATCTCTGACACTGTGTGTGCTTTTTCCTTGTTATCTTTTGTCAGCTGTTTAATGCTACCTTGTGTTGCTTGCACTAAATCTTTTTGGAATTTAGCGTTTCACTGCACCACTGCAGATTTGTAATCCCCTTTCACAGTGTTAAATTATCGGCCACATATGCACTGTGTCTAACTCAGTGGATGTATTTATTGTTCCCAGGCTACTTTGCTTGCTAATTTTTTTTTCTTTATTGCTTTGCCTTGAATTAGGGAATAATCTCCCTCTCTTTTTTGAGTTCTTAAAGGAATAGCTAAAGTTTATTCCCTTGTACTTTTTGTTCTTAGTTCTCACTGTCACAAATTAAATCTAGATTATTTTCTTCATGTAGATAAGTATTGGTGTATGTTCACATCAAACAGCTCAAGAATGTCAAATGTGAATATCATCTCAGTGGGGAAAGGAGAGACGTTTTATGAGAGAATTTAAGCAATGATCCATGACTGTAACAGACTTCTCATCTAGCCAGAATTTAGAAGTAAGGAGGAGTTCGTAAAAACTCGTAAAGAAGACCTTTCTATGCATTTCCTGGTTTAAGCTTTGCTCCCTTTTCTTTGCTTCTTCTGTTCTCAGATGTGTTATAATCTCTCTTATGTCAGATGCCACAAGCATTTTCAAAACTGTCTTTACAATCTTGTTGAGCCGATCTCTGAAACATTTTGAAAACAGTGAAAACATCTAACATGTACCTTCGCATGGCAGAGAGCAAAGCTGAGCTATGTGCTAGATCTTAAAAAAAAATGCAGACAAAAAGATGACAGTGTGTTCTATAGAAATCTCCTAAAATTATATCTGTTTGAACATTTTATACCCGAAAATAGAAGAACCAAACCAGCCTTTTTTAGTTCAACCCTTTAGAGCTTCCATGTTGTCAAGCAAAGTAACTGAGATCAGAGATTACTGCATCTGAAATTAAATTCTGTCTCCTTCTCTGAGTATAGTTCTACATGATCCAGTATGTTTCTAAATGATGGGTGTAAATCACTAGCAATAAGTCTTTCATATTGTTTCTGATAACTGCACTTATTTGATGAGTCAAGGCTTACAAGTTATTCACTAGTTTTAAGAATACACATAACATGCATGTATGATTGTAGACTTTATATAAATGTAGTCCCTAAATATATGCAAAGTATACATGATGCATGTAGTCTTGTAAATATAGACTAAATATGCAATGTGTAAATTAATTTTTAGTACATTTTTACTTTTAGGAAAGCAACTACAGGTTAATAATGTACTGCATAATGTAATTGTTTCCAGTAGTTTGAAAAAATTGCTTTGAAATATCTCACCAAACTTTTTTAACAAATAAGAAAGCATACTGAAATGTAAGTTTTTCATGGTCTCATTACTTCTGTTTAGACTAAAATAAATAACAAATTTAGTACAATGATGTCTATGTAAACTGCTGAAGAATGATGCATTTTTCATTACATACTATGTCAAATCACCAAAGAAAATCCATATCACTGAAAACTAATTTGAAAATACATGTAAATGTTATGTTGGGAGTTTTATTGCACTGTCATTGCATTTTAAAATCAATTTACTTCTCTTCTACTTCCCTGCTTCTACTTCAATTTGCTTCTAGTACTTCTACTAGAGTACTTGAATAATTTTTGACTAAGCTTAACATTAGGTATCCCTTGCATTATTTATTTATAATCAGTTAAATCTGAGTTGCAATCTACAAATAGAAGTATAATTTTAAATGTAATGCTTTAGTCAGTTGTATTTATCTGAATTTATGACTTTACTAATTGCAAAAGGATTGAAATCACTTGCATGTTGTTTCTCTTTTACTCAAAAAATCCCTTTGCAGGATGTAAAAAAGAAGTGCTATGATGCTTGTCCAGCTATTTCAGCTGTTTCTTTTTTAGAACTGAATATTATGTTTAAATGATATTGAATGACAGTTGTATGAGCTGAGTTCTGCTATGTAAGCATGCCAGGGGAGTACAAAATTAAAATATAAACCTGTCATATAAGAATATTTCATTAGTACCTATTTCAAGTAATCAAACAATTACATTTGTGATGAATTCTAGTGGCAGTACTTAAAACAAGTAATATTTTGGGTTAACTGAACATCTGTGAACGAGATGCTTGTGGATTTGTGAAGCAGAAGTCAAAAGAATCTTAATGAGCCCATTCCTTGAGGCTTGGTCTCTCCAGCTTTTACAAAAAATATTTAGAATTTCACTTGTGAGAGAGCTTTCTGACTGGACCAAAAAGTCATTCTTCACAAGTGGTGTCAAAATAAAGAATGTTAGTGTTCATCTGGGAAAAGGAAAGCATATGTTTCGGCAACCTCTTAGATCAGGTAACTTTTTTTTTTATTTGTTTCTATTATATATTGCTAAATTCCACAAATACAGGAAGCAGAAATCTGTGTATGGATAAGGTCACACATAATGTCTTTGTTGGGGGTTTAAAATCTAGTTTTTTGGGTTAAAGTGAAAAAACCCACAAATACGTATTCAGCAAAAGATCCCAGTCATGCCAATCTATCCAGGTGAAGGGAGGCCTAAAATTTACACATCAGAACCACAGAATATTCTGAGTTGGGAGGAACCCTCAAGGATCATCTAGTCCAACTTTAAGTGAATGGCCCATACCGGAATCGAACCCGCAACATTGGCATTATCAGCACCATGCTCTAGTTTTCCTTGAATAGAAAACTGAAAACTATTCCAATTCTTCAGTCCTTCCAAGATAAAAGCATGGTCTCATGGTAACAGTGGAAGGAGACTCAATGATTGGTTGCTTCACTGATGCTTTTAAAATTTGACAGCCCAGCAGCAGGAGCCACTGTATGTTACCGTTGCCTCACATTTGTCATTCTGTACTTTGTCTTTTTAACAGTGAGGACACAGTTTTAGAACTTCATTGCCAAGAGATGACAGTTAAGGCAAGACTATGGAAAAATATGCATATAGAAATGAGTGACAGCTTTATCTTAAGCCTTTTCAAGATTTCAAGAATAGAGTGTATATATAAACAGTCTCAAAGGAGTCTTTTGTTTTTCTCTTTTGAGATGTGGAAGAATTTTTAGCATAACAATTAAGTAGAGGGACATAAAGATTTATGAGTAGTAGTGAAAATGGTGTGGACTAAGCAACTGGATTGCACATATTCTAGGTTTCCCCTTTAGCCATTGTAAAATGTTGACATTCGTAACTGAGACTGAAGGTGAAGAATTGTGGGGAAGTGAAGAACTAAAATTGTAACTAAATGGAAGAAAACAGTAGCAAAGAATAAACAATAGGGAGAGTGTGACTGGACACCAGCAAAGAGGATGAGATGAAAGGGTGCTCGAAACAGAGAAAGATAATGAGAACTTTCTTTCCCATCTTAATTTTAGACACTGCCATAACCTGAGGCAAACTGTTTGACATTGCAAAGCAGAAGCAATTATCTGTTTTACGGAAGCGATTTTCACCTGAAAGGAATGGAAATTAGGAAATGAAAAGATGAAAAAACTGGTGTAGGAGTGCTGTACTAGCAAGTGTGTATTTAATATCTAGTAAATCCAGATGGGATGCATCATTTGGTAGTAGCAAAGCAAACATAAATATATATTTCTCTAAAAATGTCTTCAAATATAATTAAATATATAGATGTATGTATTTTGCATCCTTTTATATCTCTATACACATCCATTTTCATAGTTTTCTATGCACACATCATTAGTAACTGAGTTTTATTACCTACTTTTCTTTTCTCGTGAACTTTAATCAAGTTTTTCACTTCATGATTGCATTTTGTCATTATATTTGAGTGATAAACCTGCACTAGGTTTCCTTCATTCTTTTTTCATTGCAATTGAAGTGCTTGCACAGTAGCCCACAGTACTTGGCATTTTCCCTCAGCTGCACCACACCATGCTATGTTTAATAAATACATAGTGTTTTAGTTTTTTGAAATTAATGAGTGGTAGACAAGATGGAAAGAAAAGATAGATTAAAAAAATATGACATTTTAATTTCTGAAAGGAATAATTTTTTTTCTACTTGTTGCAATGTGAAAGTGATTGCATAACCTCTCTAAGGAAAAGCAGTTTTAGATTCAAAAGAGTCTGGAGTAGTGTTTCACCTGATCTTGCTGATGTGCATTTCATTTTTAGTAGATATATTTCTATAGTATTTGACTGAAGAAAACAGGCTTCTCTTGTATTGTAAGAGGATTTGGTTCTATATTTAACCAACAGCACCTTTTCCTGATTTTCCTATTAATCTTTGTCTCCACCCAGGTTTTCTTGCTTTTACCCTTTAATTCCCTCCCCGACCCTGCTGCTGGGGCTGAGTGAGGGCTGTGTGGTGCTTGATTGCTGGCTGGGGTTAAACCACGACAGGAGGGAAAGCCAGATAAAAGGAATAACATTTTCATAACGTATCTTAAGAGGGAACTTATTTTTTGGCTGAGTTGGAAACATATTGTGTAAAAGATACAAGACCATAATAAGCAATAACTTGAAGTTTATAGAGTAAACAAACATACAAAAGCTGTTAAGACAATGGAATTTTACAGATGTTAAACTGGACAAGGTGTTTTCTTTAGTGAGTGTTATATTTTTGTATGTGTATGAAGATTTAAAATTAACTTCTCTGTGTTGAGATTTGTTTTGTGACTAGGAAATAACAAAATCATGCAAGAAAATAGTGAAATGAGGAGTGCATTACTCTTATCATAACAACACCAAGAATAATTTTACCACATAAGCATCTGCATTTGTGTTGATTTCTAGAAGATAAAATAAAAAAATTTAGAAGTTAATTATGCAAAATCTCACATTGAGTAAAAACATCTTGGTTGCTTTTTCTGCATAAATGCCTGTCATCTTCATTAAACTTAGCTTCAGTTCCACAAACATGTAGAGATGTAGAGATTATGAATATTTTTATTTTGTTTTGGATCATAGCTGTTTTTATAAGCTACTTTGATGACTCTGACACTTTCCATCTTTTCAAGCAATTTTTCAGTTTATAACAGCAAGATGGAAGCTGTCATCTTATGTTAATGCTAAGATTTTTAAATAAAGGACCTAAGCAACTAATAAAGGACCTAAGACATACATAGTCCTGTATATCTCTCTAGAAGGATAATTATCATACTCACATTACTTTCTGGTGACCTAAGTAAGGATGAGCACGTGCACACATATACATGTATACACACCCTGAGATATGATAGTGTGGATATGAAGACATGTGTGTGTAGATATCATTTATGTTTTTAATTGAGAAGAGAAAGAACTCATAAATGCAAAATTAATGTTACATCTCCAGCTAATAATGAGACTACTGGTGGAATAATGTTTTTATTGTATTTGCTTTTTTTTTTATTTTCCTACATATTTTTTTTACTAAATCTAATTAAAATGTAATTCTAATTTCATTAGGACCTGTAATTTGAAAATCGAACTGCTTTATAGGTACCCGATTACATAACATTTTCTTAGAATTCAGTAGGACTGTTCTCTTGAACAGCAATCCAATAACAGAGCTGTACAGCATATATCACACACCAGCTCATTAAGGGAGATACTAATACAACTACTCACTCCATTTGCCTTAGCACACCCATAAAAATTTTATAAGTTCTGTTGCTCTACAATGATGTGTTTCAAGATTCCAGTGTATCTCGCTTTCATTGTTTTCCCTTGAGTAGAACACTTGGAAAAAACTGATCTTTAAGTCCCTGCCAAAATTTACCATTTATAGGCAGTGGTTTCTTTGTTATTTTTTTCTGCTCCCTTTGTCTTGCACTTTGAATTTTTGGTATTTTCCATAGTTTTGAAGGATTTGGTCCAAAGCTATTCTTCTTTAGAAATAGAAAATATTAAATTGTTAAAATGCCTCCAAATGCTACATATTTTAAATTGTATCAGAAAATGTCAAACAAATGCAGAATCTTTGAACAGTTACCAAATTTATTTAAATATAAACAAATTCACTGCAGTTGCACTGCAGAATTCTTTGGCTAGTGATGCCCTACCAGAATGTAGCTTTCTTTTCTGCTTGATGACTGTGTGGGCAGGAGAATGGACCAAATTAATTACTAAGATTCCCTCTAGGCCTATTTTCTATGGTTCATTTTTCATGTTCTTTTCAGGCAATAATATAACTGTTGAGTTTTAGATTTTTGCAACTAAGTGGTACTTTCTGATTGTAAAAATGGTTGAATTTAATATAGATGGATCAAGCATTTGCATTTTATTAGGGAATAAATGCTGTTGCAATGAAATTTACTTTATATTATGTATATTATTACACAAGATATATGAATCAAATAAAAAATAACAGGAATTTCAAGGTCCTGTTTGACCTCTTAGAAACAGGAGTTTTTGTCTTACTGGTTTGGAAATCTTATAACCTGAGGAGTAATAGTATTAAAATGTTTATATGGGGGAGGCATGTACTAAGATCCTACTGGCAGTGATTAATTCAATGGTTTAACATTGTGTTCAAACACCACTTACTGAAGTATTTTCAAAAATTTCTTTTGCCTTGAGATTTAATTGGGAGTTTCTTTAATAATAAGTGATAGCTGTTCATTTGTTGGCATTAATTATTAATCTGGTAACATAGATGCAACTTTTGAAAGTAGGAGATTGGAAGAACTATACATAATTTTAACTTACATGTAATGAGTTTTTACTCCTTTAGCATAATTAAAAGATTTCACTTTTTTCTTCCTCGTATTTTGTCAAAATAAGTTGAACACAGCCTTGCCCACACTCAGAACTGTACTGAATGTTAACAAAAGGAATCTGAAAACCCAGTTTTCTTATGTGAAAATTCTAAAGTGTAGTCAAATAATGTATAGATTTTATAGTGTGTTTTCCTGACATCTTAAGGATTCAGATTCATCGAAAATCCCAAAGTGTGTGTGGAATCAGAGTTTTACACATTAATCACCAGGCAGGACATTTTGGTATACAAGACCAAGAGTGTGAAAAAGTAGTTGTTGGCCTGTTGGTTTTTGTCTGCTTGCAGATCATAAAACTAAAATCAAATTGTATTTACCAGATTTACCTTTTTTTAAATGAGCTGAAATTTCTGGTTTGTTTTCTTTTCTTGAGCTCTTCAAATACTTCCTTTCTATTTTCTTCATAGACTTAAATTTTTTTTGAACACAGAGTTTAAATTAAAAATAAAAAAAATCCCTGGATATCTTCATTTAAATGCTGCAAATAATTGATTGCTAAAAATAAGATTTCAGATACTTTGAGATACTAAATGATTCAGATTATAAGTGTTAGCAAAGTGTCATAAAATAAAATTTTTCATTTTTCTTTTGTAAAGCTGACCTTGAAGACATGAAGGACTGCAGTATGTTATATTTTTTAAACTGGCAGGGTTGAACCAGGGAGTCTACCCTTTGAAGAGCATTGGAGGTGCCTCAAGAATTAAGCAGGAAAAAAGTAAAAAAAATATGTGCTTGCTATAGACCTAAAAGTGTCCTTTTCAGAAACTTTCCTTGCAAGTACCGATATTGAAAGATTTGAATTTTCATATTTTTGCAAGCAACATGCATTAAAATATTTCTTTGGGACACAAGTCATTGCAGTCATGATGCACATTAGTTTGGTATTGCAGACAGTGGCTGGAAGAGGCAGTAGTTAATGTCAGTCCTAACTACTAGTTTATTGTAAGGAGCCCAGATATCTCTAATTTCAAAATTCGGAACACCACAATAGTTTTGAATCTGTATGTTGATGGTTAACTACCACCTGCAGGAGAAGTTAACAGTGTTAGATTTTATAGACTTTCCTACAACTGATCCTTTATTTATGATGATGTAGTACTTACAAATCAGATTCGGTGGCCTATCCATGATGATTCTCAATACAGCTAATAAAGGAAAACAAAATAAAGTGCATTATCCTCCCAAAGAAATTCGACAGACCTCCTTAAACCCTGCCCATCTTCTGAAGGGAGCTTCTGTTGCCTGATTACTCAGACTCCATTTTCTAGTTTAAATATATTCTATGTGTCCTTGTGTGAATAAGATCAGGTAACTCTCTCTTTAGGGAACTTCTTCCAGCACAATGGAGTCTTGTGATCTTCTCTGTGTGCCTGAGGAGGAAATGAAGGTTTAATGACAAGCAATTCCATCTTCAGGCTGTTCTTTATTATCTGTCACTTTCTTGTCACTTCATATTAAATGATGACAGTTTAGGTGCAGTGCTGTTACTCTATTTTTGAACGAGTTTCTCAGAGAGTATGTTTGATATTTGAATAATCAAAGAAAAGTTCTCCAGCACCTTTTTTCTTAGAGTTTGTGTGACTTTCATGTGAGGTGACCCAGTCTTCGATACTATGTTCGATCAAAAAAACATCATTCTTTTGAACTTCTGAGATGAAAAAAAGAGAATTTTTTTCTTATTATGTATTTATCTAGTGTCTTAAGTAAACATTGGTTATGCTTCTTTACAAGCTGATCGTCAGAGTAGAGAAATAAAATGTAAGATGTTCATAACTTTTTATCTACACTATTTGGGGTTAATTAAATGAGAGGCAAAAGAGCAGAATTTTAGTATCTTGAAAGCAGTCTTTTTATTCTGTGTAGGCCATTTTAATCATGCAAAGCACATTATAATTGCATATGATTTGTAGGTGCATAGGCAGTTTGTATAATTGGATGTCTGCCTGTTTTCCACAGGCAGGATGAGAAAAGGATGATTTTAAAGTCTAGACACTGCTGCTTAAAAAGCAGACCCATAGTTGACCTCTCTGGGTGTAAGTAATTAGGAAATTAGCTGCTAAGGGATCTTTCAGATATGCTGCCTTGTCTACATGCATCTTCACTTTGCCTCACTTGCTTGATCGGGGGAGTTGACCTCTCATCTGGTCTCTAAAGAAATTGTGTCTAGGTTTCTTATTTTTTCCTTAGAACAGCAAGTTTTAGTATAAATACAGTTTTTCATGTATATTTTTGTATTTCCTACCATGAAGAATCTGTAATCTGAAAACAAAATATAACTAACTATAAGCTAATGTAACCTAATACCACATCACGCAGGTATTCAGTAAGTAGTACATATGGCTAAGATGGAAACAGATGTTACTCCACTTGGAATGAACTTGGAATAACAATTCTTGTAATGTGGAGCCTTAAGGAGTGCACAGCAGCATTCCTGTGGTTGACCATCAAAACTCCACTGCATCTTTTGTAGGTAGAGGGAATTTTGCTGGCAGTTTGCACGTTCTGGTGATGCACCTGCTGCCAGCACTGATTGTCTTTCTGAATGTGGCAGTTTCCAGTGTTGGTTATACAGTGACCAAGATTTATGAGGTCTTGGTAGTAACCACTCCCGCTGCCCATGGAGCTGCAGGGCTTTTGTGCTCATTCTCAGGAAGAATGTACACTCTCCCTGATGCTTAGATGCAGGGTAAGATTTTATATTTCATGATTCAGCATGAGGCGGTTATTCTTCACCTGGAAGATTCAGACTGCAATTCAGTCCCTTCTTTATTAGTCAAAGTATATAGCTCCCTGGATATAGCTCCCTGTTAGTTAGCCCAGGGAGCTATATCCAGAAAATAGATGGATTAATTTCAGGAAATTAAATTCAAGAAAGTTTAAAGGTAGCTGAGATGTCTCAATAATACTTTTGACGTATATGTGTATGTGAATATGTATATATAAATATTTTAGTTACCCAAAATGATTATAAAATAGAAGAATTAACAGTGCATTTTTATTGTAGTGCCATGAAAATTGTTCAGAGATAATACTCAGCAAAGCTTAATAAATGCTATTTGGAACAGAAAATATTATAGATTCACTAAATGATTGTATTCTGTTCTTGGGTAGAATAACAATTCTTCATGGAGAACATTGCAGGATATTAAAACACAAGTTAGTTGCTCAGAATATATAAATATATATATGTATATGTGTGTGTGTATATATATACGTATCTGTAATTAGTATTTTGTATTTACTATTTCCAATAAAAATTAATTTTCTGGTGCACTGAAATGTCTAAATAGTAATCCAAAAGCATCAAGGAGAGACTCATAAGTGCCCCTCAAAAATGTGAAACATGAAAATGAAGGTCCTGAGTCAGTTGACACATTAATGCCTCTATAAATAATGTAATTATCCAGATTTTTACCTGTAATAATTAAAATTCAGTAAAGAATTTATTTTGCTTTTTTTCCTTTTTTTACCAGAGCTACATGTTTTTTTGTAATGATTGATGAAGTTCTGGTTAAAAAGTAATTTTTTAAGATAGAAAATTCCTGATGCTCCAAGGATAAACTGTAAATAATAATAATGAGTTAATCCAAATCTTAGCCAGCTAATAACCTGTTGCCATAAATTATTTAAAAAGAAATTATCCCTAATCTATTGTAAGGATCAGTGGATATTTATATTTCGTCTTCATTTCCTGAATTTTGGTATAACTCAGAGTATTTTAATAGTGTATTTTTAGTTGGACTGAGTAAAGTAGTTAAATCAGCATATCTCCTTATGTCATTTTATGTTTATTTTAGTTCTAGCCAAATACTTGCTTTAGTCACATAGAAGTATGTTACCTTTAGGTACCAAGTTTCTCAGTTTTAGATACTTGCTGAGAATGGGTTGAGGTTGGGAGGGATCTTTTGAGGGCTTCTGATCCAACACCCCAGTTGAAGCAGAGGCCCACAGAGCCGGCTGCCCGGGGCTGTGGCTGTGGCCAGGTGATTTTTGAATATCTCCAGGGATGGGGACAGGGCAGCCTGTGTCCGTGCTTGCTGACCCTCACAGTGTGGGGGTGTTTGCTCTTGTTCAGAGGAACTCCCCTGTGTTCCAATTTGCGCTCTTTTTCTCCTGTCCCTGAGCACCACTGAGGAGAGGCTGTCCTCTTTGCACCCTCCCTCCAGACGTTTGTATACGTTGAGTCTTCTGACCCTTCTTTTGCATTATACACTGCCATGTATTCCAGAATATACTGACAAATTTCCACTCACAAAGAACATGGGAAAGCTGTGTCTGTCTTTAACGTTGAATTGTTCTCAGCATTTTTAAATGCTTTCCTGGCTTTACACATTTCAGATTATTTCGCGTGTGATATTAAAATTGTGGGGTTTATGCTGAAATAATCAATGACAAGTGTTAATTTTCTAAGTATAATTCATCATATCAGGCTTCTAAATCACTCCTATAATGTTCAAAGTCTTACTATGCCTCTCTTGTCTTTAAAAACTTGCTCAAATATATAGGAAACACATTTGAATTTAAAAGTGGATTGGCTAAAAATTAATTCCCAAATCTATTTCAATCTATCTAGGTAATTTAATTTTCTCATAAAAATTAATTTTAATTTAGAACATGAGTCAGGTGTTATTTGTGGTTCTGTTATTTTGGCTTTTCATTATCTCTTTATCACAGTGGCTCAAGAATTTAGATGCTTCAGAGACTGCTTAAAATTCTAATCTTGCTGGTCCTTTCAGACATTTGTCAAAGTCAAAATTCCATCAAAGCCGAGGTGATTGGTCATGTCTGTATGCTTAATAAATACCATATGACAATGAAGTAACTGACATCATTAGAAGTTGTGCTTGATTACCTGGTGCTGATGACCATCCTCAGTTTACAGCTGAGTGGGAAAGCAGCTATCAGCAGGAAAGAAAGGGGTAACCTGAGCTCATCAGTTTTTAGTTGTAACAAAAAGGTCAAATGAATCTGTTTTTATAACCCTTCAAAAAGTATGTAACCCCAGAAATTTAAGCCTAATTTTTAAGGAAGTGAGGTTTAACAAATGCTCTTTCCATTCCATCTAATAATTTTTGACTGTTTTCAAAAATCTGTCATAATGAAATAGATTTCTGAAAATTGTTATGTTACTTTAGCTTTCAGAAAGTTAATGGCTGAATAGAAGGGTTGGCCAGACATCTGAATCTGACATTCATACAACCTACAGTCCAGTTTTACTTCAGACCAGCTTGAGCTGAATGCCTGGTAGCATTTGGAATGTGTTTAGTGCTTTTCTGCAGCGCACTTTCTAGTTTAATTTCATCCTAAAAGATTTGAATGCACCAAGACAGTTCTGTCAAGGAAAGAAAAGTGTAAGAATTAATTATGATAAGGAGACAAACCTCATAATTCCACCCCCAATCAAAATAAAATGCCAATGTGGATGCACGTTAAATGTTTTAGATTATTGTGAGGCAATTTATGTGTGTGTATGGGATACTGAAGGCCTGGGGTATAGTGAGATGTGAGTCATAAGCTGTAAAAACAGATTCAGAGGTAGTGAAATGGTACAGAGTACTTTGTGCACAACCTGAAGGAAAGGACAGAGTACTAAGTGGCAAGGAAAGGGTGATTGGAACACAGGAATGCATAGAGTAAATTGTTCATAGGGCAGTCTCCCAATCCATTTTCAGTATCTTTGGCCGTGTCAGTCATGCTTACCTCCTGCTATCCTTTTATATATATTCCTTCTGTCTGTCAGTGTTTCATCTGTTAACAGTCAGAGAGATGCCCCAATCTTCTTATTGCCATGAAGAAGAGTAAACTTGAATATGGCTTTTCTTTCTAGTTATTGTGAACACTCTGTGGCAACTGCACAGTACAGAAGCAGTAATTGCAGAAGTTCTTTCCTGGTTTAAATTACAGAGAGTGTTTGAAAAACTTGCACATTTTATTTTGGAAAATACTGGTGAAATTGAACTGTAGGCATTGTATTGATCTTGCCTCTAACATGCAGTAAATTATAGTTGTTCTAGTTAACATTCTGTAAGAAAGAAAGGAAAAGTATGCTTTTTAAAAATTAATAGGTGTTTTATGATGTTAATTACTTGTGTGTGTTCAAATTCTACTAATATTTAAGAGAATTGTATATACCTTCAGGCATTCCAAGGCAATGTCAAACCATCATTGAAAAGCATTAGAAAAGTAGCAAATCTGTTATGTTTTCCTATAAGTGTGAAAATTGTCATACAGTCATCAAATGATTTCTAAATATTTTGACCTGTCTGTCCTGCTTTTATTAACTCTGAATGTGGGAATGTGTGGTGCCCTATTTATGCAGATTCCCAGCTATGTTTTTTTTGAAATAGAGGTACAAATGAGTACGTGTACTATCAGTTTTTGCATAAGAGATAATTTCTAATATATCTTTTAAGTTTGTCACATAAAGCCTGTGACTTTCCAGAACTGTAAATTTCTTGTCATTGGCGATTGAGTCATTAGTGGAGGCATAACTTGGCTGATTTGCTGGTGGCAGTGACAATTGGTACTGAGTAAAGGAACAGGTTTTAGTATACATGAATACTAGGCAAATGCTTTGGTTTTGACCCAATACTTAATTATTGTCAAGATCCAACAATACAGTCGTGATCTTTTGCGAACATGGTGACTTGTAGGTCTCATTCTATCGTGTTACATCACAAGGTGTCTTTTTAAACGGATATGATTCTCTTTCTTTCTTTCTTTCCCAAAAGAGTTGTGAGTACTTTTTGAAACACATTCAACACATTTTCCTGTTCATTTATTCATGCAAGTATGTTTCCATGGAGACAGTGCTGATTTCTGCTGCAGTTCTAGACAGTCATTTATCTGTAGATCAACAAGACAAATCAACTTTTCTGCATGTTGTGACAGTCCTAAGGCGATTAGTTCTCAGGCTATATCTAAAGTTTTTTTCCATGTTTGCATTTTCACATCCAGGCGTAGCGTGCTTCTCCTTGAAGAAAAGCACAAAATCACGTGCATCTTAAGGATTTAGATGCATGAATTGGGTGCAGTTACACACAGATTAATGTTAAGGAATGTTGGAGTACATCTGGTGGATGATCCGGATCCCATGTTGGCACAGAGAGCTGAGGGTGTACCATTTTCTTTCCCTTTCTTGATCCTTCCCTGACATCACAGTGAAAACAAACCTTCTGCATTCCCAGCAGATGCCATACTTTGGACCAAGGTGGTGAGGTTTGCTGCGCACAGAACTTGACCTGTGGCTGTAAGCACATTGCTTAAGATTTTCATCCCAGATGATTCCTGGCCCTCAGGAGTGAAAACGTGAGTCACGCAGCTCAATATTCTCAAGAGCATATTGGCCGCATCCAATTGCACCATAGTTTAACAATATCATACTTTGTGGCCAAAAATTTATATCACTTGACATAAGCCTTGTGGAGGGTTTTGAGGATATAAAACTTGCAGAAGTAGCACTGGAGTATGCAGAATGTTACAAATGGGTGACTGCTGATTTGTACAGAAAAAATTATCTGAGAGACACCCTGATAGAACTTAAATTAGGATCATGAGATTCTTGTGTGTTCAGTAAAGTTCTGTTAACACTATGGAGGGATTTATATTCCTTGTTTTATCAGTAAATGAGAATATAGTATGTGGAAACCCAGGGCACAGGGAATATTTCTCTGTCTGATCTGGGGTGTCCTGACCCCCAGGGGAGGACTGACTTTGACCAGCATTCATGGAGAAAGTGTCCTAGACTTCAAGATAGACTAGAATCCACGAAAGTGTGAAATATATTATAGAGAGTAGTGTAGGTGTATCATTTAGGTGAGAAATTTATGTTTTGGGAGTTTTAGTCTGTTGTGGATGGAAGCAAGATGGATGGGACAGGATGTCATCCTGGGTTTCTTCTTTGTGCTGCTTCTTCCTTCTTCTTCTTGGGTTTGGGTGGCATTTTGTAATTTGGGCAGAAAAATCTGCATTGTGGGCTCTGTGGGATCAGTTATTGGGTTAAAAGGGAAAATAATCCAGGTGTCAGTTCTTAATTGGATAGTTTAGTCTTAAAAGAACTTGTAACAAGAGATTGTTGGCCATTTTGTGCCTTCTAATGAAAAGCTGCTGAACTCATGGTTGAGAGATTGTTTTATTGATAAGAAATAATAAACACCTGAGTCTGAACATGAACTACCATCTCAAGTGCCATCCATCCAGACACAGAGAAACTGGTAATAGCTACTATATTTTGACTAAGTCATTTTAATAACTATTTTCTATTAACAGTTAAGTATACATAAATTAATAAACTGGCTTTATTTTTGATTTAAATGGGAAAAAAACTATATTTCAGTGAAATTAAATCTAGACATCAAGAGACTAAACACAGAACTGTAAAGTTTCAAGGACCTTAGTCTCTCTGCAATTTCTTTCTTTCAAATTTTTATGAAGTTCAGCAGACAGTAAAAAGGGATCTCTAGCAAAAGCCGGGGAGATAGCAAAGCAATCATGCTCTCAAACCTTTCTAAGAAATATCAAGTCAAAAGAAAGACAAAATATATTTCTAGACCTAGTTCAAAATATTTTGCAAAATGAAGATATTTGCAAATGTAATGGAAATGGCACATCACAAAAAGGAAAGGCAACAATGCTGACTGTGCAATTGTTTCTTACTGATGTATTGAATTTAGCTGTGTTCTAGTTGGTGTTCTAAAACAACTCTCTGATGGTCAGATTTTAATGAAATCCCTGTATACTACCCAAGAATAATTAAAGGGTTGTGTTTTTTCACATATGGATTCTCTATCCTTCTTCATGTATTTTCAAGAATGTAGTTTCCAAGTACTCTATGAGCTTGTTACACTTTACAGAAAGTAATAATAAAGTTTTAGGGAAAAGAGTTTTATTAACTTGCAGTGTTTGAAAACAGAATTTACACATGTGTAGTAAATAAATAAAAAAGGTAAATAAATAAATGAAAAGCTGCAAAGATTAAGTGATATCTTTAAGAAAACACTTATTTTCCTCCTGATTTTCTAAATGTGTTAGTTACTTCTGTGAACATTATGCTAAGGCTAACTTGTACCATGAATAAAATACTGTATTTGATTTTCTTAAGCTCTCTCTGGTAAGCTTGGTTTGTAGATTTTATTGTTTCATTTACTACTTTTTAGGCATTTTATAACTAAAATGTCCTGGGTTATCTTTTTTCCATTTTAAATGCTTAAAGGGAGCTAGAATGCTTTGCAATCCATCTGTCTGTATAATTATACCATGATTTAAATTGCTTGGTAATAACCAAGTATTAGTCGTCTGCATTCCTTGAGGCACTGATGTAAAGCATAACCTGTCTTACTCATGTAAAATTGACCATATGTCATCATAATAAATGTCACATTTTCCTTATAGTCTTTGGGAAATTGGTTTGAAGAAAGTAAAGATATTTTTGTTGCTTAGTTTGTAAGATTTTAATGAATATTTGGTCTGGAATACAAAGTATTTTAATCCAATTTCAGATATTTGCTGTTTCTCCTAAAGTGTAATAATTACATTCCATGCTTGATGGTTACAGTTTTTCACTCTCATTCCTTGCTAATTTTCTCTAGACTGACAATAATCTTTGCACTTGTAGAAACATGTCATTAAATATGCTTTGGTACAGAAATGAAGGAACAAAACCTATTATTCATCAATAAAATTGAGTTTTGAATTATATTACTAATTTTACTTTTAAAAGTAGTTGGACAGTCCTGAGCTATTCATAAAGATTATTCCTGTCTCACTTTAGCCATGTGATGAAGATGAAAATCCTGCTGAAATGATGGTCCTTCTGTCATTAAAGCTTGAGAATTGAGAGATTATGATGTAATTGTAGACCACTCTAGATGAAAAAAAACAGGCCACAGTTTGCTTGACACTGAGAGCCCTAGGTGGGAAGGATAGTTGGGCAACACTGAATTTAAAATATATTTTAATCAGGAATGAATAATGATTTTTTTCAAACTTAAATGTGTGATTTTAACAGAACTCCAAAGAATTTACTGTAAGAGTTCTAAATAATTATACAGCTTAAAGTAGGAGGCACTTGCAACCCCTATTTTTTAGCTTTTATTGAAAAGAAAATACAGGTGACAACATAAGGGAAAGTGTTTTATATTTCCAAATATATATATATAAAGTATTTGGGAAATTGAAAAATTACACTGAAAAGCTGTACATCCAATGGATTCTAATTTGTCAAATATTAAATATTAAGATTCCTACATTCAGTTTTGTGGAAGAACTCAACGATAAAAGAGATTTATTGTGTATTGGGATTGGTCAAATCAGTGAAAATATTGAGTCCAAGTCCATAAGATAAATGGTTAATACTCACAAGAATTTTCTATCTTTATGTTCTTTTTCATGAGGTTTGCAAATAAACTAAAAAATTAAGTGCCTTTTCATATTTATGGGTCTTAAAGGTGAATAGAGCAGGATAGATACATGGGCTGGTATATGGGGTTAAGGCAGCTGAGGTACTGTAGATGCTGTGGTGGGTGATCAGGAGAAGGGCATAGTGGCAGGCACCATATTGTCCTCTTCTCATTTTCCTTGCCTTCTTCAAATGAGCCAGAAGAGGAAGGTAAAATTTCACCATCTCCAAACCATGCTGAGTTTTTCCTCACTATTAATGCCATCTTGCCATTTTTGTTGTATTTTATGGGTTTTAAAAAGAAAGCCCTCAAAACATATTTTTTTTTACGGAAATATTTTTATCAACTGTGTATTTCATTCAGGTTTCTTTAAATTATCCTCAGGAGTTTTCTTGTTGTTGATGAATATAGAAAGCTTCAGTTTTGTGTAAGTTTTTCTTTTTCAATTGGGTAGAATAAACTGATTTTTTTCTTGAGTGTTTATGGGTGAGAGGAAACTCTTTACAAAGAAGACTTAGGCATAGTACTTAAAGAATTTTGTAATATAGTTTGTGAGATACTCCAGTCTGAGAAAGGTACTGTAGGCCTAGAAGAGATTGAACTCCTTATACTCATTTGGAATATCAAACACTGAGAAGAAGATCAAATGTATCTCCAAGAGCCTCATTACAATTCATAAACATATGTCCATTTAATCTGGTCACTTTGAATGAGTGGTTGTTGAAGTTTTCTAAAAAGTTCCCTGCAGGGAGGTTTCATGGATGTGCTGTTTCTACTGGGCAAGGTGAGTGAAATTCCAGTTTGCTGGAAGTGTGTAATATTTTCATCACAAAATCAAACCCAAATTATGAAGAAGACCATGTCTAGTGACAGTTCGTCTTGGTATTTCTTGCAGATGGCAGAGAGGGGGAAGCTAGCTATCTCAGGGAGAGAAAAGTCAGTGATTAAGTTTTTTTATATCTGAAATATTGTGGTGTCGGAGTAGATCTTGCACCTGTGGCCACAAAGTGAATATTATATGCTCACATGTCCTTGAAAAAAAAAAAAATTGATTCGCATTGAAAGTCACTTATTGGCTTTCATTTTCTTTATGAATTTTCGAAATGAAAATGTATCACACAGGCACATATTGTATCAAAATGTTAAAAAGGGAAAAATGTGGTTTGGTGATTTTTTAAAAAAAATTATTAATGTAGGATTTTTGAAAATTAGAGTCGGTATTGTTTTGAGCTTGGGAGCAAGCTGTTTTCTATTATTTTGAAGCGACATAATTGCTGAGAACTGTTACCTGCTTTTGTGGCCATCATGAATCTGTTGGATGACTGCTAATTTAGTAATAGCCAGGGCTTTGGCAGTAACAGAAAGGAATGGATTTGCTATACCGCTCATATTGTTGGTCAGCTGTATGGAACAGCAGTCACTGTTAAGCACTGGGCTCCACGGGGAGTTCCCTGCACAAGGAGAATTGCTGACTGGAAAGCCAAGTCACAGCCTCAGAATCTCCTTGCGAAGTTGGAGTGGTTTAATTTGTACATTTTGTTTCTGCTTGTCTAAGCCACAGATTAGTAGTGCCACAGTGTTAGTTGTGGCCATGCACGTGTCGCTGGTGTGAGTGCATGAAATGGAATCAACTGGTTGAGCCAACAGAGGGTTCACGTCAGAATGCTGTTGCAGGCTGTACCGTACTGAAGAGTGGCTGCTCCGATAGTTCGAATCAGATCGCTTCCCTGTGTCAGAAAATGTCTCAATGGAAAGGGTACTAATTCTATTCACTTAATTGTGAAAGGGAAGACAAATTATCCAATTACTAAGTGCACCCTTCCAGGAGATACAAAGTAACATCCTCATTGATCTGTGCAGGGAAAAATACTTTTTTCTTTATTTACTTTGAGAAATCTCATGGAGATAAATATTGAAGGGAGCTAAATGAGTTAGAAAGTCTAAGTTGAGTACTGGGTATGTGGGCAAGATTAATTTTTTACTAGAGCAAGTTCCAAGTCTACTGAATAACATTCCTAAAAAAATTACTTTAGGCATACTTCTCTGTGATCATATTTATTCTGTTTGTTAATCTCTAATTTCATACTCAGATCCTCTCAGCTAAAGCTATGTTTATCAGTATTACTTTGATCAGTGCTCCTCAGTAAGACCACAAATTCAGACATCATTTTTATACCATTTCTGTAGTTAAAAGTTTGAAGGTCTCTTGGGTGTTCTCGGAGAAGATGATCAAATTCAAGCCTAAACCAGAGTTTTCTTAATCTAGCAATAACATAATAGTGAAAAGGAAGTTACCTCCCATGAGTTCAGCTAGATAACATATGTTCAGTTTTAATATAGTATTAAAAAGAATGTAAGTCTTTAAAATACCAGTATTTTTAAGCAGCTTTCTTCCCAAGTGTCTTGAGTACACTTTTTTATTCATTGTTATGAATATAGCTTTTGATAAACAGAAGGAAGGGAAATATGTCAATACCTATAAGCAGAAGCAAATTCTGAAACTTCAGGACCACACTGTATTCTGTTTGAAAGTTCATGCTGACTGAGAAAGGCTCCCAGTGAGTGGAAAAAGGCAAATGTCATGCCTATTCTGCTGAAGGGCAGCAAAAGTATTGGAGTGCCATAGGCTGGTCAGCCTCACCTGGATTCCCAAGAAGACAATGAATAATTCCCAGGGTGATCACAAATTCTCTTGGAAGAAATCTCTGGAAATGTCAAAGACAAGAAGATGACTGGAAGCAACTTGCAAAGACTCAGCAAGGGCAAAGATTTCACCTTTGTGAAATTTTCTGATTTGATGATTGAGTGAATGAGGAGGGACCAATGGATGTAATTTTTCTTGATTTACCTAGGGCCTTTGACATGATATCCCATAGCTGTGGTACCCTTTTAGGCGAACGGAAAAGAAATGAAATGGTTGTGCCAAGGTGTTGGTGCAAGGTGTGTGGTTTTCTAGTGGCATTGCTCAGAGCTCTCTACAGCAACCATTGTTATTTAGCACCTTCATCAACAGTGAGAAAGATGGGATGGTCTACAACCAGAGCAGTGGTGACAGATGACACCAAACTGTGGGGAACTGCCATTCAAAGCAATCTCATTAAGCTGGAGAAATGAGCTGCTAGAGACATTTTGGAGTCTGATAAGGACAAATTAGCAATCAGTTGCATGGAATTAATTAACTTTATGCAACAGCACAGCCTGGGGTTGGACTGAAAGGTGTGCAGAAACAGTCCTGAGAATCCTGGAGGACAACAAGTGTAAGTCAGTAGTGCACCTTTTTGGTTAGTGCCATACCAGTCTGATTTGGGAGACTGTAACCAAAAGGTGGAGGGAAGTGATTTTTCTCATTGATTTTGCACTTGTGAGGCTGCATCTGGAGCAGTGTCTCCATGTTGGTCTCCCAAATGCTAGAAGCTGGGACCAACCAGTGGAAAATATGTGGCACAGCTTATTGAATTTATTAAAACTTCTAAAAAGTAAATTTTATAGTGTCAAAAGGTTACAGATATGTTGTTTACGCAACATATGAAATAGAAACTCTGTCATTTTTTACCTTTTTGATACATCTGGGACTTAGAATCAAAATGCAGAAAGCTAGAAAAAGATTTTTAATCACATGGTTTTTCTGTCAATCTTATGATAGATGCTATTTGAAAAGTATGTTAGAATAAATTCTAGATATATTTTTATAAATGTGAAATCCTTGAAAGTTCACTTTGGAATGCATTAGAATTCCTTTTTAATGAAAATACAGTATATCCTATTTCTCTTACTTAATATTGCATTGCTAAATATGTAGGCCTCAGGATTTGCAAGTTAAAATGACCTAAACAAGAACACCCTCTAGACAGTACACTCTGAAGATAAAGTAAAAGAAATAAAGAAAATATAGCAAAGAGAAAAACTACTTATGCAAAATATTGCTTGTTGTAGTAATGGTTATCATGTTAGCTGTCATTGTAAGAATCCTGTTTCAGTCCAGGTTGCGATAATGACCGCCTTCTTTGGAAGAGTTTGGTGATGAAGCACCATTTTTTAGTATGTATATATGCACTTGGAGATGTCACAGGAACATTAAATGCTTATTCATGCTGCCTGAGATATTTAATCTGGGGATATTGTCTTTCTCTACTATTATTAGTGAGCTTTCAGGTGATGTTGCCACTTAGTTATCATTTCATTTTATTCCTGCTTTCGGTCACTGAGAGTTGGCCTCTTTCCTTATGCAGCATCAGCATAAGACCTTTGGAAAAATGTTTTACAGCTCAGCTAGCTAAACTAATGTGAGCTGTGAAGAGGAAATAATATTATATCACTCCTTAAACGTATAATTTTTACTGCACTTCTTTTGGCTTGCTCCCTTGGGTGTAGTTACCAATAAATTAAAGAAGAAAGAATTTTAAAAATTATCTACAAGTATTTTCAAGTGCACAATATTTAATTTTAAGTATTGACTAATCTGTGATTACATAATATACCACAAATATTCTACAGTTTTGTTAGCCTCCAGAAAAAAAAGCATGATTATTAAAATTTATATTTATAAAATGTAATTTTATATTACATTCATGTGGATAAAGTCATTTTTACACCTTGTACATTAGATGCATTTACTTCCCTGAATGGAAAATAAAAATGTTGTCATTATGAAAAGCACAAAATTGCAGTGGAAGAGAAGAGAATGGTGCCCCGGTTATCTAGGAAAATTACCTTTCTAAGCTCGAGCCCAGTTGAGAGCTCTGGCTCCACATCAGGAAGTGTATGCAGTGACAGTATGTATGTAACAGTTTTGTGCCACAAGCCTATCATATTCTAGTGAATAATTCCTACCATATTCTGATTAGTGTTATCTTAGATTTTTGTTTGTACAAAACAGTTTGAGTTTGTACAAACTTTTGTGTTGTGTCACTTGAGAAGAAAAATACCTAAGTTGGTGTTTCTATAGCTTGAGAGTTTTAGAAATTGTTTCTCACCTAGAAATTTTTTGGAGATTTTTTCCTTGCTTGAGTGTTGAATTCCTAGAGCAAAATAAATAGTGGAAGTTATTGAAGAAAGGGACAGAGAACAAACCACAAGTCGGTAGACAAACAATGGCAACACCAAATTGACTAGACTACAAGGCTGCGAGCACTTTTCTTGCACTGTTGTTGAACCTTTTCCTCCGCTTCATTGTTCAGAGGCCTTTTGAGCAATGGTACCCAACACTGCCCAGTGAACGTACACAATGCAGTAGTTGCTCATCCTGGGGAGTTTCATAATGAAAAGAATCAGGAAAAGGCATCCCTGTATCTTCTGCAGTAACTGTCACTGAAATAAATACTGCTCTAGAGAGGATAAATGATCCTGTGACGCCTTTAATGCTGAAAGTAATTTAAAGAGTAAAAAATATACAGGAGCCTTAATTGTTTAGAAAAAAATTATTGCTACTTAGCAAAGAAAGGAAAAAAACCTCCACACCCTGTAATGAATGATAATGGCCTCAGTTGGGTGCAAACAGTGGTGTTCTAAAGGCTGTCACTTTCATCAGTCTATGAGGCAATTTATTTCCAAGAGCATTAGCTGTAGTATGTGTAAAGCATAACAAGTACTGTAAACTTTTCCATGTATTATGAGATTCGATTTGCTCCTACACAACTGAGACTTGAATAAGAGAGCAGTCACTCAAGTGTTGTTAGGTAACTCATATGAAAGAGAAAAGTCAGTGTGAAAGGCTTTTACTGTGAACTGTTTCTTGATAAAATTTTTTGTTTAAAAATGAGAATTATTTTATGGAACATTTATTAAAGTTGTGGGTTTGCCCCTAAGTAATCTCATTGAGATTCTTTATTTTAAAGAAATTGAATGAGTGTGTAGGGACCACACTGAGAAAGAACACCAAACAAACAATATTCTGGCTGTGCTATGTTATTTGAAATTAGCTTTCTGTCATGCGACATTTCAAGCCAGAATGGTTTTAACTGTCTTCATTCACAAAATGTATAATTTATTATGGGAAAAATCCTAATGTACTAAAAATATGGATTTTATAAGTATGATAAAATAAAGATATTTCCTACTGGTGTGCATTTTTTACATGGTAAAATATGTAGGTATGTAATTTTAACACATATGGACAATCATATGCTTTTGAAATTGTATTCACTATTCTTACCAGTTCATGTATGAAAGGGTTTGCAACTTGGTACATGAGGAAGCTGAAAGTGTTTGTAGTCTTTTGGAATTAGACACAACAGGACTTTTTTCTCCCTGCTGTAGCAGCCCATTAGGAGAAGATTCTGAGAAAAAATTGAAATATTTTTTCCTCCTTTACATTGCTGTTTAAAGGAATTACTAGCTTAATAGTTATATGAAGATTGGCAAACACGATAAAGAATTGGAGAAATTAAGTATTTTTCACAGCAAAGAATATGGTTCCCTACAGTCATATATGTTCCAAATGTGTTTAGTCCATGTTGCATTTCATCCCACCACAATCCAAAACTCCATGCATGTTACAAACAGCAAACAGGGTCACTTCAGCAGAGGACTTTCCCTGCTGTTGTGCACATACTGATATAGTAATCTGATATAATCATCTCTAGTTCCTGAAGATTTGGAAAGGTTATACAGCTAGGCAAGAAAAACAAGCTGTAGAAGCAACAGTGAAGATTCACAGCACAAACCCACAAAATGTCATAGCCCTGGGCGGTGTCTGACAAAGAGCTAAGTCCAGAATAGAAGATTTTATTTTATCTAGCCATCATAGTTACAGATCTGCATAAATTGTTTGGTGCACACTTGCACTTCATACAGTGATGCAAATCTTCAGTTTTATATTGAGAATCTGTGTAGGTATTAATTATGGGGATTTTTTAAAATTAGTCTTCTAAGGCTGTGGGACTGTACTTCATGTTTTGAATTTAAGTAACATATAATATAGTTATTTGATATTGAAATTGAATGAGAAAAAAATGTACTGAAATTTAAAATTCCCCTATTATATAAAGTAATAGTTTGCTTCCATAATTTAAAAAATAATTCTACTTGTATATTCTTGTAATTATACCAAGAATTTGGTAAGGGAAAGTAAGGCTAAAATTGCTAAGTGTGCAATAGATAACTTGTAATAGAGAAGAGTTTTTAAATTGGGAATAGAAGAAAACTCAGTTGTGATTTTGAAAGACTTATGAGTACAATTTCCTTTTAGCTTTTTGTGCATAGTGGCTAGGTTTATCATGGACACTGCATCTCAGAGACTGATAATTCAATGCAAAGTTTGCATTTTACCCTCCCAGTGGAGTTGACCTTCACTAAATGTTTGTATTGCACTTGCATGGTTCATATCATACTGTCAGCAGAATCCTTTCACTGAAATACAAGACTTAATTTGATTGAGGTCAGCTATAATCTTATATACTCATTTTCCTCTATTTACCACATACTATCCACGTTATATCAATATTAATTGCAAATAAAACACTCAAAAGACAACTATATAACACATATGTTCCTATGTAGGATATTAAAATTCTCAAAAATTACTTACGTGTCAAGATCTGGTGGGGCTTTTCCACCATAAACACAACATCAGAATTATTTTTCTTAAATATCAGTAATGTTTCTCACTCAAGTAAAGACTTCAGAGTGACATAGAACTCTATGAAGAACTTGGTTTGCTTATTTAGGTCTTAATTCAAATTGCATTGTGGTACTATAAATCACTGACAGCAGATTGAGTAACTATTTGTTGCTAAATAGTGTCTTTGAATATTTTTCTGCATAGAAAGCATATTTTCAGAAAATGTGAAAACAGGTGTCATCCGATTACTCAAAATATTTAGCAATATTTGCAGCTTAAGTCCATTCAGCATCCTTAGCCAATGAAATCAAGATTCATATTACACTCTAGAGCCGTGCAATAAGCATATTGAGGTAGCTAAATGAAAGCAAACAAACAAAAAACCAACCCCAAAACAAACTCAGGCTAAATTATTTTTAGACATGTGTTGCAGTAAATTAATTCTCTGTACATAAGATACAGGTTTGTGGGGAGGCTGAGATGGTTGGTGTATCACACATTCAGTTTTTGGTGTATGACATAATTGTTTAAGGAGCAGATCCATCTGTGAATGTCTGGTGAAGATGAATAGTGGGGGACAAAATTTCACATTTTAATAGATGTGCTATGATATAAAAAATCAGATATTAGCTGTGATTTTACTGCAGATTTTCCTGTAGTTATAGTAGTAAAAGCAAAATCCACATTATCTGCAAATACAAAATAGATAGCAAGTTGAAGATATACAATTAAAGTGTATGTATTTTTTTGCTTCCTTTTGTAAGTTTAAGGAAAAATATTTATCCACAGAGTTTTTATTTAGTTAGCACACTCTCTGCT
This sequence comes from Zonotrichia leucophrys gambelii, assembly GCF_028769735.1. NCBI lineage: Eukaryota > Metazoa > Chordata > Aves > Passeriformes > Passerellidae > Zonotrichia > Zonotrichia leucophrys. The sequence goes on along the minus strand of NC_088173.1, from coordinate 15,499,892 downwards.
GTTGAACTTAAAAGGCATTTTAAAAGTACTGTTAATTTAATATCCCTAATATGCTTTCTTTAATTAAAAATGTGCTTGTATCTTTTAAATTTAAGCTACAGAGGACATCATGCAGGTCTTTTTACCATACACATTTTTTGTATATACATTTTTTGCATCAACCAAAATGAAAGCTCCAGACTGACCTGTCCAGCTCTAGATCTTCAGGGTTCTCCCTCTACTTTATGCATTTAATTTTCATTCCAAATGCTGTTTCAGTGATTTCCTTCTGTAATTTTCCTAGAAATGTATCTTGTGTCTGAAAGCTTGTATTCACTTAGCTTTAGAACTATTTTTCTCATGGGCATAGTTGAATATATAATTAGCTATTTTTTTCTGATAAAGTAACTTCTGCTATTATTATGTGGTATTAAAACACTGCTCAAAATTACAGGAATATTGGACTTTAGGCTGCTAAGCATATCTGATGATTTAACTACAAATCTGTTCTACAGAATTGTGTTTTTATTTCTCCTGGGGGAAAACCCGCACAGTATGTATTGAGTTCTAGATGATAAGCAATTTAGCCTTGTACTGTGATCTCTGCTAGAAGCTGACCAGTGTGCAGTGCTGATTCCTGTTTTTTTCCTAAGTAGTTACAGTGTATGATAGTGCTTTATGTCGCTTTCAAAGGACATGGAATGCAATAGAATAGTTCACCTTATGTAAATGCAAAGGATGTGTGAAATCTCATATGACTGTTGGAGCATGGATGTATGAGTCCACAGCCTTGAAAACTAAATTTGCTTCCTCTATCTGTGTTCAGATTTTAGGAAGCCACAAATCTACTAAATTACATGCTCTTTGTTTACATGGTTTCCCATTAGTTCTTTTTCATTTTGTTTGTTCTCTGTTTTCTTTTACCCATATTGATGACTTCTGAATTTTAGGGAGAAAACTAGTAGAACCTGAAGAATGCTGTGGTTTTTCATAATTGGCTTTTTACTGCTAATGTCTTATTTCATTCTTATTTCATTCTAAAATCTTAGAATCTTCTACAATCAGCAGTGAATTGCAGCTTCTGTGTATTGCTATGCCTCTGATTTCTTAGTTGTTGCTCACAGTTCCTCAGGTTATGAATGAAAACTTAACTTTGGGTTTGATTTCTTATACTGGAGTATTTTTTAACAAAATCTCATTATCTAAAGGAATTTGAAATGCACCTTCTTTTTTTGCTGTTCACCTTGTCTTATGATGTTTGTGTGTTATCTTGGTCTTGTAATTTTCAAATATTTGTGGTAAAGCTGAAATTACATTAAACTTTTATAGTGTATATTTCTTGAGACTCATTTGAAGTATTTTCTTACACTAAAAGCATTTCAGGCAAAACAAATTTAAAAAAAAAGGTAAAATAAAAGAGAATTTTTTTCTCTAAGCTGCAGTTGAAGCTGGTTTCATATATATCTATAGGTCAAGCGAATCTACACTAAAGAGGAAAATGCTCCTCTGCCTTTGTGGCTTTGTGGCTAAGCAGCTTGTCATGAACAGCAGAACTAGTGCTGTTTTTGTGTTGGAGAAACAAATTGATTTCGTGCAACAACTTTTCCTGGAGTAGATCTCATAGTACAGAGGATTTTCATGTTCCAAAGCATGGGATGTCCATAGGAAAAGTATGCTTTTGGGACAACTGCTCAGTACATGCACTACATTATGCTTTTATTCCTATATCTTATTATTACTATGGAACACCTTAAAAACAGACTCGCATTACATTTTCTTTTATTTTTAAAAGTTAACCAGAATCAATACAGAAAGCAGAATTTTAAAACTGTTAGGTTCCATGCATTTTTAAAATTTAATTTTTGAGAAGTAAAAGTAGCAAATAGATTTATATTCAACACTGCAGACAGAACATGTGCTTTGCTTCTATCACCCAAATGCAGGCACATAAGACTTCTGTATTAAAGATTATGCTACAGAGCTGTACAAAATTTGCTGACTTGAAAGCTGGCATGGAAGGAAGAAGAGTAATTAAATCTGTTATCCTCTGGAGAAAGTTAAGAGGTAAAATGTAAGTAATCCTTCTATTGTATATGGAATGGAGAAACATGGGCTTAAAGGAGATTAGACAGTGAATGATGGGTAAATGGAATAACTAAAAGCAACAAGTACTGTACTATAACTGATAGTTTCTGTGCAAAAATCCTCATACGTTTGCATTTTGAATTTCAACTTGAATTTTTTATTTACAAGAAGAACTGGACTTTTAAGCATTTAGGTAGAGGAAACTTTTAAAATTACATATTTATATTGCTTCCATGTAGAAAGGATTATTTTCATATTTCAAATGTTTGCTGTATTTAAATACCTATTACTTCATCATGGTATTGATAGCTTTCATAGCTTTATGATGAAAATTATTTAAAAGTAGAAATATTAACTTTTAACATTCAATGCTTAATTTCTTCTCTTCATTGAACGGATGTCCTCATCCTAATTTTTTGGTGCAAATACAGTAGATGGTATTCTATATTGCAGTCAAAATACTGCTTGTCTAAATTTTTCTCCTTGGAGATCATGTCCAATTGCAGATTTAAATTCACCAGAAGTTACATGATTTAATGTTTACCTGTATAATGTAATTGCATGAAGTGTTTTCTTTACTGAATGCCATACAGATATTTTCCATACTTCAACTAATATTAATTTTCAGTATTACATCTGCTTTGTGTAGCAGAATTATACAAGGAAGTTTTGTCTCTGGGAAAAAAAAAAACAACAAAAAACAACAATCAGAAAAAAAAACCCAAAGCCCAAACTGCAAGCAGACAACTTCTCCTATTTTTGATGTCAGATTTTTTCTTTTCCAACAAGCTTGTTGCTAATATTCTTCAGAAAAGCAAGCTTGATTCCAAGCTGAAGATTATGTACATAATTCAGCTTAATCTAATTTGCTGCTCTTTTCATGACTGATTCTATTGGCATTGTACTTCTTGTATTCTTTGCCCAAACACTGCATAGTTAATTTATTTTCCTTGACAGTACTTTGGAATTGATTTCAGTTGTTCGTGGGAACAGGCATCCATGAAAACACATGCAGTTAAACAGGTTTAGGTATTCAAACCCCTGAAATGCACTTGATTCTGAGCAGTTTGGCTCAGTACACATGCCTGAATATACACTGAGAAAGCAACAAAGAGATTTATGTTCTTGTAATGCACCCAGTATCTCTGCTGGAAAGACACAGAACAAGTTATCTAGTTGCACCTTTTAGTGTAATATAAAGTCTGACAATGAGCACAAGTAACAGAATAACTGTGACTGTAAAGAATGTTTTTGTAGAAGAGGGCAGACAAAGTATTTTTTCCTTTGAGCAACTGATGTCCTTAGAAGGTGGTAACAAAAAATGGCATTCCAGCATGAAGTTGATGTGTAAGATAGAATGAGAGCCCTTGCAAAGCATTGAAGAACAATAAAAAACAGCTCTGTAATTTGTAAGGGTGTTAATAAGGGAGGGAGTCAGAGGCAGGATTGTAGCAGAGACGAGGCAGAAATACGACAGAAGTAAATAAATTCTTACATTTTACAAGAGTCCATGAATGCAATTAATATTTTCCAACCATAACTTCTTGATTTGTGGTCATTTTGGTGTTATTCAAAACCTGCTCTTTTGAGAACTTTTAGAAATGTTTTTTATTGTGCAAGTAAATAAGCACCACTACAGAAATAGTTGAACGTAGGCTTATTTAATGATAAAAAATATGCTAATGAATATTTTTAAGATTACTTGAAGAACTGGAGGTACAGATATGTGTGTTTTACTCAGAGCAAAACTGAATTCAATGAATTTTAGGGTTACACTGAAAAAGAATTCTGAAACTTTTTTTTGCACTGGACTTGCTGACTGGCATTAAAATTGCAGTTGGTCTGCCTTAAAGTTTAATAAATATCCACGCATTAATGTTTCAGTTTTTTGATAATATCTACTTACTTAAACTATTGATAAAGAATTTTAAAAGGTTTTGAGCTGATAAAATGTAGAAGATTTTTCATTTTAATTTTGAAATACCATGTATATTTTGTTATGTGTGCAGTTTATAATTTCTACAATATTTTAAGGGTATAATGAGATTGGAATCTCAAATTTGGAGATAAAAACATGAAAGGGAATAATCTTTTATTCCTTTTGATCCTAGATTTTGATTAGTTTCTTTTATTTAGTTCATTAAATAATGTTATCCTTCAGTCAGTACATGTTTCTGTATGCAAAAATATATGATGTCATAGGTCTTGATAAACTTACTAGATTTGAAAAATGAAGATTTCTGGAAAAATACTGCTGCAAAAAATATCATCTCATATCAAAGTATTTTAAATGTTGTAAGTCTCCTTGCTCTAGGCATCTAGGAATGTAGCTGAATTATGTTTCTGTTGAAATAAAATCTGAATTCTACTGGGAAACCAAAGTGAGATGTTTAACAATTTTTTGCATAAAAACTTGACATTGTCAATATATATAGTGTATGTGAAATAAATAAAGATTTAAAAGAAACAATAGTATGTAAATAGAACTTTCTAATAAAAAATAGAATTTTACATTTTCTGCTATAGAGTTTGTTTAACTTAAATATTCATGAGGCACAATAGTTTCACAACAAATCAAATATAATTAAATGATGCATTTTCACCACTTACAAAAGGTTCATTAAAGGTTTATTTGCTCATGCAAATTAAAGTTTTAGAGTAAAAATCCACATGAAACTTGGCACTAACAATTAAAAAAATATTGGAAGATTTCTCGCCTGACTTGCAGTATTTTGCTGTGTTTAAACTGCTCAGCTTCTCTTTTAGAATCTTTAATGAAAGCAGGGAGGAGGCTATTTATTTGCATAATAGGACATAATTTGCTGTGGTGAGGTTTTAATTATTTATAGGCTGTCTAAAATATTTAAAATGGCATCACTAAGGAGCATGAAATGCTGGCTAATGCCTTCATTTCAGGATTCCTGCCGATTCCTTTATGGGTCAAGCATTTTATTTGTATTTAGCATATTAGCATAGTAGCTTCAGAAACATGAGGAAAACAAATTTGTTCCAGTATGTTTGCAACTTGGGTGACTCAAAACTGGCAAAGGTCATTGGGAGCAATCAAAGGTACAAAACATGCCAGAGGGGGGCAGCCAGATTGATCAGGTGTGTGAAATAGTTCTATGCAAGTACATCTGTATCATTATGTGTTTACTGCTCCGCCTCTGTATGTAATTTTATACTTTTTTGCCTTTATTTCCACATTACTTTGATACATTGTATTATGTAGTGCATATATATATATTTTTTTTTTTTAATAGCAAGTTCTATTTAACTATTTGTATGTTTTAAATAGTTCCAAATTATTGATGCATCTTGAGGGATTTCGCTCACATAGTACAGCAAACTATGCGCCTTTGGTGTCTTCATTATTAAGTGTTGAAAGCAAGGACACGAGGGAGGAATAGGAGTTCTTGCTCCCAGGGAAATAAAATGATAGAGTTGATTTTCCTTGTGGTTTGAACATTAATGCGAGTATATGGAGAGAGACTCTCAGGTGAAATAAAACACATTTTTAAAAGTTAACTGGGCCCATTTATACATAAGAGATGGAGAGAGGCATATGAAGCCAGAATATGGAGAAAAAAATCATTGGCTCACAAATCTTCACAGGATCCTTGACGATCCCATCATGTGGCATAGTAGACCCTTCCTTCCAACCTGGTTAGAACCCTCTGGGTGGTCTTTTCCTGCAAGAATAGTGATCTCCCCGCTAGTTTGGTGTTCCTGCAAGCTTTTTGCACAGCTCCTCCGTTGGCCCCTCCGATTGGGAAGGAGGGAAGCAGAGCAGGTCCTGCGATAGGAGGCCCCTCGTTACTGGCTTCTGAGCAGGGCTGCCCTCCCGAGCCACCCTTTGAGCCTGAGTGTCCAGCCAGCCTTGTCACCACTTGGCTGCCCACACATCTAGGCTTGAATGTTGTAACTTGAATGCACGAATTAGCTTAATCCTCCATAATTTGACATGTAGGGAATCCTGACTACAATGAAGACATTAATAGGAGTTGTAAAAACAAACTCTTTCTTCAGAGAACTCCTTAAGAAAAATCTTCTCAGTACTTCCAATATACTTTATAGCAATATAAGATAGGAAAGCTGTGATAAAACTCATTTTATGAAACTAGTCAGCGAAAGAAACATTCCAAGAATAAAATTCTAATTCTTGGAAGTATCGTGAAAATAATTTAATTAGAGAAAATGTATTATTACAACATTTATTTTCCTAACAATTGTCTTTATTTCCTCCACCCCTCTAGTCTCCAAGCATCTCCATATTTTATAATTTGACTATTTATAGTCAATTATATAAAATATAATTTCAGACTTATAGTCTGAAAGAAACTGTTAAGGTTTCTCCCTTTATCTTAGAAGCCTTGTAGTGTGTCTTCATAAATATTATATTTAATCTTTTCTTGTTTCACCTGAAATCTATTCTTTGCTCATTCTCATTGCTTTTTCCAGTTCCTTAGTGACTTAAATATTTGATCAATGCAACGTTCAGCAATTAAATATTTTACTTGTTAGCTTCAAGTAGAAGTATTAAAACATTGGTTTTAGGGTTTTTTTTCACCTGCTATACAAGCCTGTCCAGTTATCAGTTGCCATCATCATGCTATTTTTCTCTTACTTTATTTATCAAAACAGAATCAAAAAAATAACCTTGATGTGTCAGTTAGCATTAATTTTATGTGATGCTTTCTAGAGATTCAGTTAAAGTTGTTACATATTTAACAAATGCCTCAGCAATTTTTCTAAGAGCTTCTGGGCTTCTGTGAATTACAGACTTGTCCTCAAAATTCCAGTGGTTTTGTGGCTCAAGGTAGCTGAACTTTCAATATCAGATTGTTCTAGGTGTCTGTCGTATCCACTTGGAACACATCAAGGTATGTCCCTGTCTTTTTTTTATTTTCATATCTTTTGCCTCTTAAAAGTAACATCAGAGTCCAAGTAATTTTCTCAGTGTCCATTTTCACCATTTTTGAGAGGATGTCACCAGCTGGAGAAAGATTAATTACTTCTGTAATTTCTAGGAAACTTTGTTGTTTCTCTTCAGACACAAATTCTTAGGGTTGCTGAGAGAGGTTGTGGATGCCCTGTCCCTGAAACTGCTCAGGTTGGATGGAGCTTTGAGCATCCTGATCTAGAGAGAGATGTCCCTGCCTATGGCAGGGGGATTGGACATAATGATCTTGAACGATTCCTTCCAACCCAAAGCACTCCATGAATCTGATTCTGTGGCTCTTCTCTCTGTCAGGTTGCTAAGAAAAACATGTGACTAATTCTATTAATTTTCATCATAAAGCTATAGAATTCCACCTTGATTTTAAGCGTTTTAAGGGAATTTTGAGCCTTTAGTTTTCTTTTTTAATATACTATTCCTTCAAAACCAGAGTTTGGAATCATGGTGACCAAAGATGTGCACCAGAAGTTAAACTTGGCAGTCTTGATTTCATGGTTTTTTTCCATATAGAGTAACAAATTTTGCCCTGGAAAGGTCTAAGATAACAATAATTTCTATAATAATTTTGATATATCAATAAATTCCTTAGTTACTTACTAGTTCTTTATTGTTAGTTTTTATTATTATTAGTTATCAAAGAGCAGTTTGTCAGTTCTGGCAGATCATGGATAAATTACTTGAAACAGAAAATTAGGTATTTTATGGTAGACAAAAGAGACTATTAGCTGTAGCCAGGCAACTGACCTCAGTTTCCTAACTCCAGATGCTCTCCAGCAGTCAAGAAATGCTTCAGAGTCAATTTCCTTCTTAGCTTAATAGCAGCAATGGTTTTGGCCAATTAGCTACACAAATTTAAGAGAAGAAAATTTACATCAGGCAATCGAGTTTATTGCTCTGCGTTTTTATTCTCCTTAGGGTCTATGTAGTGATACCTACCCCAAGTACTGTCAGTGACAATTTTGTCTCTTGTCATAATTAAGAAAGTTGTGATTATCTTGTTAAAAACACAGAATTTTTGATTTCAACTCTGATAAAGCATTTTATTATAATTATTCCTTTACAATGAATGTGATTATTCCACCAGACTTCTATCAAAACTGTTGTCGTTTTTCCTGGTGGAGGAACTTCTGTGCTGATGGTCTCTCTCCTTAGATAGTATGTTCTGTGGCTTAGAAACCAACCATTTTCTACTCTGTAGAATATATTTTAGGAAAATTTGGCATAACTAAAAAAAAACCAACAAAAAAAAAAAACATATTAGACATTTAAAAAAAAGTTTTTGGGGAAAAAAGATGCTTTTTATGTAAAAAATTCATGCACAATTTCATTGCTGTATGTTTATAAAAATTGCTATTGCTTTGTTTATCTGCAGCCACTATAAAAAATGTAGACAGTACTGAATAGAATTTGAATTTTTACCTTATTATTGAAGCTGCTCTTCCTCTTAAAAACTGTTTTTTGTTACTTTTCATATGATTTTTCTTTCTTTTGCATTAATTTTCTTAGGAATGTCCCATTTTTGAAATATTTTCATTCCCAGTATACCTTGGAAATTGCCAATATTGGATTATGGAATCCGTAATATTAATATATAAATTTGTGCCTCCCCTTTCCCCTTTTCTTGCTGCTCCAGTGAGGATGTAAACCTATAAATACCACATCTGGTAGGAAAAAACAAAAGGATTCTTTGGAAATGAGAATCTCAGTGAATAACTGGATTTGCCTGGGTGCTTTCATGAACAGATGCAAGACCTTGTAGTAGTAATTCACTAGGCATTTACAGATTTGTTAGGCAATAAAAGCATTTCTAATTTTTTTTTTTTGCTTATATAGTTTGTCAAAGTGTAAGATTTACGTGTCATAAAGGATGTTATACTTGTGTTGTGATTTTTTTTAGCTATTACTCAAAAATATTGAATTGAATAGGCCAGCAGTATTCTTGAATTTTTGTATTGGGAAGCAGGTTGAATAACTTACACCTCACAGGAATAACTGAGCTGTGTGCAATTTATTTTGCATTACAGAAGTTGAAAGTTGTTCTGTATTTTAAAATGAGTATTCTATCCCACACAGTTTGACTCTGTTGACACAATGATAAAAACTTGGGGAAAAATTGATCAGAATGGATACTTGAAAATATAAAAATTCTAAGTTTAGTTTCAAAGTAAGTTGACCTCACTTGACCAAAGGTCCCCTGTCAAGTTAATGAGAAATGGAGCAAGAATTTCAAATGTGCTATCATGCTATTTGCTTAACATTTAGGAAATCACACAGTCGGAATGCTAAATTGATATTCGTTAGAATATTCAGTGTGAATGGAGTAAATGTTTGCCTGCCTGGATTATTTTCTAGTATTTCTCATTTGTATTCTTGATTTATCTGATTTCTGTTTGTTTTTTAGAGATTTACAGATCTATTATTACCAAGTAAAATGCCACCGTCATTATTATCTGATTAGGTGAATGTAAATCAGACCCCTATGGCAATTAGCGTTATCCTAACTCTTGGAGCAGATGACAAAACCAATATCATGATGACATAACCAATACTGTGCCTGTTTAGAAAAACTTTAAAACACCAGAACTAGGTACCTATAAAGTTATAATTTAAAAAATTGTTAGTGGCTTTTACTGTTTAATGAAATGGAAGACATTATGCAGCTTTTAACTTCATAGATTGATAGTCACAGGATTTTAAGTCCAGTACTTTTTTTTTTTTTTTTGCTGCATAGTTCAATTCTTATCCACTCTCATTGTTCAAACCCACTATGTTGCTTTAAATTTGAGCTTTTAGAATTAGCTTCATTGTATTCTTTTTCAATTAGGGTAGCTTCATTTATTGCTTAGGAGAAGCAATTACTTCTCCTAAGCAAGTGAAAAAATGACATTGAATTCCTTTAAGTTTACAGTTTATTCCTTGAGATAAATCACTGAACTTCCTTAAAACTTTTCTGAAAAAAATCTTTCTTGAAATGCACTTATATTTTTATGCAAGCCTCAAAATTGTTCTATTAGAACTGTGTTTGTTATGATCACATTATAAGGTTGAAGAGCCTTGGCAAGTGTTGGATTTTCTGTTTTATCTGAGCAAAACCATTAAAAAATCTGTTCTGTGTGAAAGTCCAGAAACATGGATGAACTACAGCATGAATTTTTTTGTTTTGATGAATCATAATTTCCAACATGTGAGAGGATTATAGAGGCTTTCTCTGTCCAGAGCTAATTCTGTCACTTTGTGAGGAAACAACAGAAGCAGAAAAACAAGATGTTAATTTTTTCATTCATATCTTTACTGAACATTGCACAGGGGCGTATAAAGATCCAAGATTAACTAATTTTGATTGTGTTTTGTAAGCATGGTACCTATTGAATTATTTGTGTACCAAATTGAAGAGTTTTTGGGGGTTGCATCCCTTTGCTACCTTCACTATTAATATCAGTCATATGTAATCTGGGAATTATAGGAATTTTACTACATTTTAAGTTGTTACATTTATGCAAATTCAAAAATACTTTCTTTCCCTTCAAGGAAGAAAAGCAGATAATAACTGTCACAGAAGATTCATTAATCTCCACTGATTCCATAGCATAGCATTTGATTGATTACAGAAAATATTTTATTAGAATACAGGGGTAGAAATTCCTCAGGGCACCATTTTTCCTCACAAGAAATACAGTCTGTTGTCAAGATAACACACTTGTAAAATTTGCTGCTTTTTGGCTGGGGTAGAGTTAATTTTCTTCACAGTGGCTAGTATGGGGCTGTGTTATGGATTTGTGCTGAAAACATTGTTAATATTACAGAAATGTTTGTTATTGCTGAGCAACACTTGTTCAGTATCAAGGCCTTTTCTGCTTCTCACCTCACCCCAGAGTGAGGAGGCTGGAAGTTCCCAAGGACTTGGGAGGAGACACAGCCAGGACAACTGACCCAGGAATATACCATACCATGAGGTGTCATGCGTGGTATATAAAGCTCTGAGAAGAAGGAGAAAGACAAGAGAGAACTGTTTAGAGGGATGGCATTTGTCTTCTCAAGGGACTGTTAAATGTGATGGAGCCCAGCTTTCTTGGAGATGCCTGAACATCTGCCTGCCCATAGGAAGTGGTGAATTAATTCCTTTTTCTGCCTTACTTGTGTGTGGCTTTTGCTTTCCCTATTAAACTGCCTTTATCTCAACTCACAGGCATTCTCACTTTTACCCTTTCAGTTCTCTCCCCTGTTGCAGGGAATGAGCAAGCTGCACAGGTTGCCACAGGGGGTTAAACCACCACAGTCCTTGCACCAAAGAGACTTCTGGCTTAACCCCAGTGGGCAATCAAGTACCACACAGATTAGAACTCACTCCCCCTCACACTTCCATCCCAGTGTAATGGGCAGGAGAATCGGAAAGGAAAAGAAAATAAAGCCCGTTGGTTGAAATAAGAACAGTTTAATTCTTTTTTAAACATTAAATATAATAATTAAAATACTGAAACTAACAATATCAGTGAAAAAAAAGGACAGGGAAAGAGGAAATTAAAATCCAAGAAAAACAAGTGAAACAGTGCAACAGCTCACCACCAACTGACCAATACCCACCGTGTCCCTGAGCTGCAGTCAGCCCCCTTTTCATGTGACTCCTCATGTTTATATATGAAACATGACATTCTGTGCTGTGGAATATCCTTTTGTGCAGCTTACATCAGCTGTCCTGGTTATGCTGCCTCTCAGTTTCTTGTGTGCCTCCTCACTGGCAGAGCATGAGACACTTAAAAATCCTTGATTTAAGGTAAGTACTGCTTAGTAACAACCAAAACCAATGTACCAACATTAGGCTCACACTGAATCCAAAGCACAACTCTCTCCTGAGAAGATTACTTCTATCCCAGCCAAACCAGGACATAAAACCAGCTATACCTTTCTCACACTACCAGCACAGTGTCACTACAGTTGTCCAAATGTTGGCAAATATTTTACCATAATTGTCAAAACAGCTGCCAAGTAATGCCCTTCCCCTAAGTAATTTATAACAAGTTTCAGTATAGAGTTCTTTCAAAAAAATTAATTTATTTCTATTTTCTAATGATTATGTCTATTGTAAAGATCTCAAGCTTAAATGTGATTGTATTATTACTGTTTTATATTATCATCTGTTCCCCATCTCCTCAAATTTGTTTATTTCTTTTTTCAGAGATTATCAGATGTCTGCACTTCTGTGCTAAAAAGACCTTACATCAATAGCTGCTGTTTCTCTAAAAATAGCAAGAGGTATTTCTCTGTGGCTTCATGTTACAGGCATATTTCCTACAGGAATAATTATCATCTGTAGTTTTTTAAATATTGAAAGGTTAGAACAGCAGTAAGGAACACCATGACAAAATGATACATAGCAGATACTCTTGGCAGAGTTACTGTTGGTAAGCTCTTTTGAAAAAAAAATGGTACCTAAAATAACTGTACTTCCTGAATATATCCTAGAAATTAGATGAAGATAACATTGAGAAAAATACAGTGTTACCAGTGTGAAACATTCAGAAATCATGAGTCCACTCTAAAATATTTTAAGCTTGAAATTTACTGCTTTATGTATGCGTGTGTGTATACTATATACATATGTATTTGTGTGTCTGAGAGGTACAGAGTATCTTTAGATTATGGAAATGTTAATTTGCCTTCTGCTATTGAGAAGAAGAGGTACACTTGAAGCACACTAGCAAGTATTTTTAAAGAAAAGCTAATTTTGGTAACATTATGGCTCCGAGGGTCTAGTCTTAGCACAAATACCACTGTGTTTACCAATAGTGCTAACATTGCTTCATGAATGAGAGATTATCTTCTGAGCTCTGTGAAGATCAGAGCTTATTTGCATGTGCTCTACAAAAATCTGCATTATGTATCATTATTCTAAAGTTGTGAGGGGAGGGAAAAACCTTACCAATTTGTAAATTTATTTCTGTGAGATGAATTCATATGCCTCTGCTCCAGTGGCACACTGAAATACTAATTTAATTTTCCTGCAGCAGGAAGGTTTTATACATCTCAGAGAACTTTTTGTTCAGGGAAGTTGGCATTTGGAGTTAGAGAAAGATGAGAATTCTTTTCAGCCAGAGGCTAAAGAGGTACTCCTGGCTGTAGAGTGTGCACAGTGGATATAGTCATTGACATACTTGCAGCCATCCTAGCAGCTGGTGTGTTCTCCTCTGCATCAGATAAGCCCCTGTGGGCTATTTATAGAAAATGTGTAGGATCTTTCTGTTGTTATGTCTTTCACATGCCCTCCTCATTCTGGTGAGCTGCATCATTGGCCTAGACTGCTAATGGTGAACAAATGAGGTAGATGAGTGGCTCTTCATCCCCAGTGGGACAGACATGGCACACTTTCTCTGCAGTTTTGTGGGGCCACTGCCCTTAATTCTTTCCACTGCCAAACCTGGCCCTTCCTTTAATGCACCTTTGCAGTACATTGTGCTTACCCACTCTTCAGTGTTTTATGGGTACCGCTGTACGTGCTGTTGTCCACTGGTGAGGTGCATACTGCTAACCTACTCTCTTGGGAGGTGTGATCCTGCAACCATAGTGTCAGAGTCTGTCTGAATCTCTCTAATTTACAGGACAATGTATTCAGCGATTTAGGCTTTATTTTATGAGCTCATTAAGAAATACAACAAGAGCAAACAATGGCTGAGACTGGGCTCTCGAATGAATTCACTTACCACTTGATTCATGAGGTTTCATAACTTATAACCCATAGCTCTTAATTCATGCACGTGTGAGGAAAAATTTGTTACCTAGCCAACAAGTAAGAGTGCTGATTCATCCTCCTTTGTCACAATGCAGGCACCTCCTCACACTGGGAGGCTGGAAATATTCAGCAGTCCAGCTGCTGTTAGATCATCTTCTTAAAAAAAACTTTTTTGAGGGAGTTATTCATACTTTTCAGCCTTGAAATTTGGTCTATACTATTTCTGTAAATTAGTAGATTCCGAGGAAACTGCTAGAGAATAAATATGCAAAAATGATGGCTGCAGGTGACAGCAATCTGCAGGTGATAATGGCTGCATTATGGCTTTTTAGCTCTTTCAGGCCACCTGTCCTGCCTACATGGTGCTCTCAGTTTGACCTAATGGCACTGCTTCCAGCATATGTCAGCATGAGCTGCATTAGCCAAAATCTGAGCAGTGGCTGAGTGAGCAGTCACTTGGCTGTAGTTCCTCTTTTACTGATGCAAATGAAACAAAGAAATACAGTTTCTTCAGCTCTTTGAAGTTAGATATCTACTCTTGTTTTGGACATTCTGGAATAGCGAAGAATCCACACATGGGTATGGGAGGTGATGCAATGTATGGGGAATTAATTTTCAGTGGTTGTCATTGTAAAATGATTTTACAGTACAGTTTTAGTTAGTTTTAGTTTCTTCCTTCTAAAAAAGTGTTTTTAATTTTTCTTTACCTTTGATCTCACTGACTAAAACAGATAAATATGAGCTTATCTTTAAGCATACGGTTTAGTACTGCAGAATTCTAATACATATTTCAGAAATACTGCTAGATTTTGTTGCTAACAGTAGGAATCACAAAAAACCTTGAGGGGAGAACTTGATATGTGATTTTGTTATTACTCAATCCCTCCCCAAGTCCCTCCATCTGTTTTTGAGTACCTGAACTTTACTACTGTGTATCAGATAATGTGCCCTATACTTAAGACATGTGACTGTAGGGCCTATATACTCATATGGTATATATCATAGAACTAAGACATATAGCTCTTGAATTATCTAGATTGCTTTAAGAATGCTTTAAAATGGTGGTTCTGTTTTTTATATTTGTCAGTTTTATTTAATTTCAAATAAAAATATTTTGTAAAAATGTTAGTATACTGCATCTTTTCAGTTAGATTGATACGGTGTTTAAATTTTTTTGCTACCAATATTGAATTTGATTAATTTTTAATCTCATAAGTTTACATTAAGTAAAAATATCTCACACATAGATAAAAGACAAAAGGAAATAATGAAATAAAATACCTTTATGATTAGCAGCACAGTTGAAGTGATGACATAAAAGTACACTTATGATTTGTTTAATCTTTAAAAAGTTTACTAAATGTTAGAACTGCTGAAGGAAGATTAATGTAAAAGCAGGAAGTGCAGCTACATATGCATATGTGTTTATAGAAAATAATTGTTTGGATCAATTAAACAGTGAATAAAATATTTGAATTTTTATTTTGTACAATTTTACATAATTGGGTTAATAAAAGCTTTATCTATAAAAGTGTAAAGAGATGTGTATAACAATATTATGGAAAAGATCAAATTATCATCATTTGAGGGATTAAGGTCTTTTTATTTCACAGCTGTTCAATTTGTATAATTCTATAGCTTTTTAAATATTCTTTGTTCTCAGTGTTAGTTTATAATGTTCTTGTACTATGGTTAGGAGATAATAATTAAACAATTTATTCAGAGTTCACTGACTGCTTTGTCAGAGAATTGTGGCTTATGTTCTTTTCTATTAGAGAGGTTTGGGAGTACTTAGCTAAACAAATCATAAGTAGCTCATAGCACTTGTTTGAAATAAAGCCTCCTTACCACTGTAATTACAATATGTAAGATGTTAGTGTGATCATAGCTAAGAGAAAAGAAAGAAAAATGTGTGTTTTAACACTAATTAGGAGAAAAGGCAGACTTCTATTTTTTATTACTTTTTCATTGGAAGGTAGTTAAACACCAGCTTGATTTTGCTCTGTACATCCTTTTATAATTAAACCTCTTGTCGTTTGTTAGTGGTGGTGGTAATAATAATATTGTTAATTTACATGGAGTCCTGAGAAAATAATATTTTGCATTAAAACCTTATTCTGATTTCACTGTGAAACTTAAAGTTAGTCCTTTCCCAGTCATAACTTTTAAAAATTTTACAAAAAAAAAAAAGCCAGGGTTTTTGGTTTTTTTGGTTTTTTTTTTTTTTTTTTTTTTGTTTTTTTTTTTGTGGAAAAATTGCTGTGTTAGGAATGTAGACAGATACAGATATTTTATACCAGAAACAGATAGAGAGTGTATGTATTGGTTTTGAGTAGGGATCTGGTTTTTTCAATTACATCTTATTTTTAAGCAGTGTTACTTACATGCATACAAAACCCAGTCAGTGTGTCCGTATTGATTAGACCGAATATTCATCCTGTCATGGTAGTTCAGTCCCACAGGATCAGCACACACAGGATGAAGAATCTCAGGAAATGAGACTCTGAAACAAATCCATTAGGTAGACCTTAGGATAGACTACTCAGTGTTTCATCCACATTTTCGACCCTGAGTGGATTAGTGACCTTAATTACTGTTACCAGTCTGAACACTCAAAATGCTCTTCTTACTGAAGGCCAAGTTTTTGTCCATTCAGTTTTTTTTTCCACAGAAATAGTTTTGACAATAATGCTGGAATTTGTAAAACCAGAGTGTTGAAAGACCACTGGCAGCAATAAAATACAATAGGAGAAGCAACAAAAAGGCAACATTATAATTAATGAGCTGAGGTAAGAACATTTGTGTTTTTGCTTTTTCTGCTGTAGGATTCCACAGTGCTAGGCCATTTATCTCCAGAGAATACTACAGCTATGCAAGAGAGAGATCTGTCTCCATTCCAAAAGTCACAAATTGGACAAGACCACTTCCCCTACAAACTTTTGAGAATTTTTTTTCTCTGATTGATATTGGTATTTTTAGTAACTCTCATACTGCTCCTTTCAGTGATTAATGTGAAGAAAATCAGTATTTATTGATGATTGCCATTATGAGATATGTTCGATACTTTCTTTTATATTGTAACAAATTATTGGAGTTGCTAAGTGACAGCTGTGATTATACAATTCTCACAGAGATTTCAAAAGACATTCTTTCCTTATGTGTGCAATATTGTACAGCTGAATAACATGAGCTTTGTTAATTTTAGCATAATCTGAAACAGTTTCTGCCAAGGTTTACCACTGTTTGTTCTGACAGTTAGAATGTGCTGCCTGCTTATCAAAAACGCCTTCAGAAATATTACTATCCTCTCTATAAGGAGCTTTAGTAAAATAAATTAAGCCAGGGTGAGAAATTGCTAGAATTAAATTTATGAATACCTTTATTTCAGCTCCCCTGTGCATGTGCATTAGAGCAGTTTTTGAATACAATAATTCTTTTCTTTTTTTCTTTAACAGGTACACAACACTATTTATGTATGAAATTACAAAGATTACTTCAGGAAAAAGTATTTGTTATTCAGTTTTTGCTTTCCCACACTGCTTACACTGTGTCAACATGTCATATTTATTGTTTATTATGTAAAGGATGCTCTGAATGCAAAATGGTTGATTCCTTAATAGGAGAAGTGTGGCTGTTGTCATGCAAGTTCTGGAGTACTTAATGACATTAGTAACTCTGTAATAAACATAAAATTTATAAACTCATTACTTATGAGGGTAAGGGATAGTCTATTTCACAAGTAAAGAGCAGAGAAACAGGGTAATTAAATGCAAAACCATACTAAAAATTTAGTTAATGAAATTGAACTGTATAGCATTTGCTTTTTTATGTTACCTAACTTTATATTTGGCTTTAATTTTTCACAGTGAACCTTCTGTTGACACTAGTTGCTCTCGTGTTGCATGGCAGTTTCTCAGAAATTTAAGCTTCAGCTACCAAATGCACTGTATATGCCCTGAACATAGGAAGTAATAAAAGAAATAATAGTACTTAATAAATCTTTACCACTACAAACTGTTTTAATGAGGAGATGACTGTAGAGTGCAGTGGTAATCAATTTCCCACTCATGGGCGCCTGCTGATAAAACTTGTATCACTGACCATTCATTTGTTCAGGTAGCTAATACTGTGAAAGAGTTAAGTGTTTTGGGTAAAAGATTTGGAAATGCTCCCTGGTGGGCACGCACCAGGACCTTACTGCATTTCTTTTCTTCAATACGTTTGTGTCTTGCACAGGAATTGGGCAAACATTAAGGGTTCTGGGATCGCATGTAGATAGTCCAGTTCTCAAAAGCCAGGAGTTCAGTGCTGATACTTGAGGAGTCTCAAAATTGAAAACAGTTGACAGTTATGGCTGTGTGCAATGGAGCTTCTGCTTCTCCTGGAAAAACCAGAAATTTGCTCAGGAGTCTTGGGACAATTTGAGCAGCTCGGGTTTGGCCTTGCCAGTCTTTTGTAACTGTTTGGGAAATTATCTTAGAAATCTTACTGTGACCAGGGTGTTTTTTTTTCCCTGTACCCTAGGTTGCATTGTATTTACTGGAAAGCAATCACTTGACTTCAGCTTTTATTAAGTAGAAGCTCTATCTGTATATTTAATTAAGAGCTAGGAATATGATTTGAATTAAAAATATTTAACCTTATTTTCCTTCTTGGGCTAGAAATGAAACATTCTATTTCATCTATGAGTGGGAGGTTGCATTAGAATATGATGATTTTTGGTTTTGCATTTCCATGTAAGTGACTTTATCACTATGTCCTTTTAATTACTGCAATCAGAAAATAGGACTCTAATGAATTTTCTTATTCTTGGTTAAGAAAATTCTAGCTGTAAATGCCAGTAGAATATACAGTACATAAAAATCTACTTCACAAAGGCAATGAATAATACTTATCCATCCTGAAATTCAAAACTTTAAAAAACAATAAATCGTGTGCTGTGTGTATTTTAGCAAGGATATTATGTGGGTTTTAGCCATTAGAGAATCATTGGGGCATTGAACTTAATTTTCTTCTCTTCACTGTGCAACGATTAAAACTTTTTATAAAATACTGCAGGCTCTTAAGTCATGTGTGTGTGTGTGTGTGTGCATTTTATTCCAGCTCAAGCTATTTCATTGTTTGACTCGCATAGAGTACTTGCTTTAGATCTGTTCTGTTCTACTTCTAACTACTTGTAGTGATATGAAGAAATGGCAGGTGAGAACTGAAAGATCAGTCAACTGCTTAATGGTGATTAATTTTTATGCTGTTTATTTTGTTGTAAAAATTCATTAACATTTGCATTGCTCTGGAAGTGTATATCCATGTTAGTACTTATAGGGTAAAGATGTTACAGTGAAAGGAATCCCATTCCTGATGCATTTCTGGTAACTCAGCTTTCATCCAGATGCCTGCAGAAAGTTATCTGGTAGAAACCAAAGCAGTTGGGTTTTTTTGTTTTTCATTCACAGTTAAGTATTAACTTTAATGCTACTCCATTAGGTAAACAGAGTTTAAAAAGTGCATATGGTTTTGAAATCTGAGATTCTGAAATATATATCCCATTCCAACTGAAAGCAGAAAAACTTTAGAACTGAATTCACACTTCCAAAGAGGTGGATTATTTGAGATACTGTGTCAAAAGCATATAATTTATGGTGAATGAACCTTTTAATTTAATAAAGAAAACACAAACAAAGCATGCTGATTATTCTGAAGAGTCTGAAACTATTACAAGTATTCTTATTTGTGTGATTTAAATATGTTTTAAAATAGTTTTAGCCAAATGTGTCAACTTCATTTAGGTTCATTTTTGTGTTAATTTTATGATTTCTTGAAAAGTTACAGAATCAAGACATTATACATTTATCATTTAGGTAATTTCTAGTGCCATATCTATAATTTACTATGTAACATAATAATGAAAATGATTGCAAAACTCTGTTGGATAATTTATAGATAATATTTTGGTCTTTGTGATGCAATTAAGTTATTAGAAGAAAAAACCAAGAAAAATTAAAAGAATATCAAACCTTCAAGTCAAGCACTCCAAATTTAGAAAATACTGAAACTGAAACTGTTGTGGTCTCTGTGGTTTAGCTTTTTTACATGCTTCTGTGTTAGGAAATATCTATCCCTATAGGAAAATCCCTCTATAATCCCTATAGGAAATTCCTTGCTAGTGACCACAAAAAAATCTAGTGAGGGCTGCCACCCTTAGCAGTCTGAGGTAGCAGCATCTCGACAGCTGAGGCTGTGGCTGAGCATTTCAGTCCTGAAGAAGACAAAGTAGCTTGATTTACTCCAGACAATGGCAGAGTCACCATCCCTGGAGGTGGTCAAGAAATGACTGGACATGACATCTGGTTCTGTGATTCAGTTTACAAGGTTGAACTAGATGATCTTGGAGGTCTTTTCCAAATTGCAATAATTATATGATTCTGTGACAGGAAAAGAAGGAGTGGCTTTAAGCTGAAAGAAGTTTAGAATTAGAAAGGTTTGAATTAGGAAGAAATTCTAAACTGTCAGGGTGGTGAGGCACTGCAACAAATTGCTCAGAAAAGTGGATGCCCAATACCTGGAAGTGTTCAAAGCCAGGCTGGAGAGGCATTGAACAGCCTGGTTTAGTAAAGGAGTCCCTGCCCATAGCAGGTAGGTTGGACCTAGAGGATCTTCAAGGTCCCTGCCAATGCAAACCATCTACAGTTCTTTGATTCTGTGCTTGAGAATAGAAGAAAATAGAAGATGTAGTATGATGAGTTACATTATGAAAAATGAGCCTTTAAGTTAGGCTTCTAGGAGTTCAAATGCATTCCTTGGTCATTAGTGCATGGAGTTAAACTTTCTCTCATCTTGTGTGAGCTGTCTTATCTGTCTCAGATACCTAGACTGAACTTTTGTTGAAAGTTATGTAACTTCTGTAATTTCTGCATAAAATTCTGTTCTAGTTAAAGTCTAGGGTATCCGAGCAAAACTTCTCAGTTTTTCCTCTTCACACTAATCAGAACATTTATTTCTGAAGTATGTATGCACCTAGAGTGTACTCAGAGGGTATATGCCAGTCACACCCCCTCAGTTTTCTGCTCGCCATCTGTATCTGGGGAGTTGAGCCTTCTGCCTGGAACCTTACTTGTGCTACTTAAGCCTGTGTGGTGTTTTTCTCAAAAGCCATCATACCTTTAGCAACACTTGTCAGCCTTAACATGGGCTAAAACTCTGTGCAGCTTGCCACCTCACTGAAGGCAAAAAGTTGCATACAGGGTACTTATCAAGGTAGGACATAAGTGGCCACGGTTTCTGCTGTAGCATGCAGGCAGGTATGGAAAATGGGCTCCAGTTGCAGAACAGGATCAGTCTAAGGCCGGTAGTTTGCAAGCCACTTAGGTACTTCGGAAAATATTGCAATTTTTCTTCTTGAAATTGTTGTCTTTTCTTTCATAAATGAACATCTTCAAGAACATCTTGTATTCAGATATCTGCTTGGCATTTGCTATGAAAATAATACAGTTACAGATTATCTACTGTGCCAGACTATTTCTGGCTGTTTTGAATAAATTTATTATGTATTTATGTAGAATTTTCAATTTCTACTGTTTTGAGTCACTATGTAAAAACCAATTTCTTAATGCTGAAACAAACACATACACATGCATCCATCTATACACACACATATATGTACATAGGTATGTGTGAAAATAACAAAGGTGTTTGTATTTAAACTGGAAAACCAATGAATTCTCAAGTTCTGCACTGTGTCTGCAAGATTTCATTGCAGACTGAGTGAATGTGTATTTGCAACTTAATTCTAAGAGATTACAGCTATTTTAATACTATTTAGTGGGGAAGATAATGTGCATTTTATCCAGCTTCGTAAACTTAAAATAATTTTTGACCTTCATATATTTCTAAAGGATGATGCCTTGAATATATGCATACACATAGATTCCTATTGCTAGCCCATTTTAATATGCCTATGCTAGTACCAAAGTTTTAGGAGCTTTTGCTTTTTGAATGTGACACAGAATGATAACTTCCCTTTAAGACTGGTGTAACTACTGATGGAAATTGTGCTGCTTAAGTTAACTGCTTGATAATATGTACAAATAAAATGCATTTATTATATTATTTCTAAGAAAATAAAGAAAACCTACTGAATCATTTAAGTCATGAAACTGAAAACAGAACACACGGAATTTGTGAAAAAGTATTGTCTCAAGTACATTGTTCCCCATTGTATAAATCCCCAATTACCACTTTAATTTCTGAATTCCATGGATTAAGCATGGTACACCCATTCTTTTGTGTGCTCTGGATGGTGGATGAATATATTACCCTAGCAGGGACCAATTCTGTAGAAGTGCATCTTTGTAGAATTCTGTAAAACTGTACCTTTGGTCTTGAAATATAAATGTAGCTATGTCTTCTCTCTGATATGAATTCAGATCTTCAACAGATCTTCCAGGCTCATGTTTTTGGCTATATGGTGATCTCACAATAGAAGTTTTGTTTTGTTTCACAGAAGTTGCATTTTTGCCATCAAAGAGCATAGCTTTGTTCAAAGAGAACTTTTTTCTTTGCTCAAAGAGCATTTACTTTTGAAAGTCTGTTGACATGACTTCATTGTGAGGTTGTGACTTGTATTATTTTATTCTTCTGAAATTTTTTATATAACTTTGATATAGATCCTTGCCCGAAAGTACTTTTTTGTGAAAATAAAATCCTTTATCAGTACCTTAGACAAAATTTCAAACTGAAAGTAGGGCCAACATAATCATTATCTTTTTATACTTCAGAAAACTGGTTTATATCCACATGAAGCTTTTCAAAGAAAGTCAACAGGAATTCAAAGTGCCTCAATCAAAATACTAACCAATAGTGAAGGAATTTGTTATTTATCCAGCTATGCTGAAGATTCTCCAGTTCAAAACTAGTACCATTAAACCGCTTAAATTTCTGAATGTCTTTAAGTTTTTGAAGAAGGTGATCATCAGCCAACTTCATTAACAAGAATATAAACAAAATGTGATTTATATGTAAATACCTCAGCTTAAGTTTATGAGTCAGTTTGTCTTAGTATATTACACTCCCGGTAACTGCATCTTTTCTGTGGTAATTGTAATACTGGTCATCGTTCCTTTTAGAATCAATGGTCATTCTAGGAAATAAAATTAATAAAATTATAGCAGTCTCAGATAATGGTTAATAAAACTTGATCTTACAGTTAAAAAAATCTTTTTCACAAGGACAAGTGTGTTAAATAAATTCTGGGCTAAAGGAGATTGTTTCCTATGGTGTTAACATAATTTCATACTCAAAACAAATGTAGAATCTGCCAAAAGGCATCCTATTTAACAAGACTTCAACAGGATGTTGAGTAATTTAGAGTAATTAAGACTCCCAAAGTAATGTACAATAAAATACATCATTCATCAGTATTGGCAGTCTTTACTTAGGTCTCCTTTGTCACTTCAGTTTCTGATATATCTGATATTTTTTAGCATGAGTGGTCTTCTACTTGGTCTTTGTGCATCTCAGTTAAGCTCCTCTGATACTATCTATTTCACTTCTTTTCCCATTACCTCTTCTATAGGTATTTGAGTTCTTTTCACTTTCTTTCTGCAGTAAATTTAAAGTCTTTAATTGCCTACACCACCATCCACTAATCTGTTACTGTAGGAGTGCCAGCACAGCCCATCCTTGACAACAAATGTTAAGACAAGGATGTGGGTGTGAAGGGGAGCACCCAGAACAGTCTGAGGGGGTGTTTGCTTAAATGCTAACCAGGAAACTCTGAAGGGATTTCTGAAATAAAGGAGTCAGCTTTAAAACAAATATGTAAAAGGAAAACCTTTGGCATGTGGGGAGATAGCTTGCAGTGGTGGTGGTTGGACCTCCTTCCTGCTGCAAGTCTTCCATCCTGGCACTATGAGATGAAACGAGTAGGGACTCACACCTAGGGTGTGTGTGTGTGTGTGTGTGTGTGTATCCTCCCTTTGTGCTTTCACACCAAAATGTGGGTTAGCAGCCTGTGGGGAGAGGCACAGCTTCACACAGAGCTGGAGCTCTTGTCTCCCTCACACAAGGTTTGTGTCAATTGGGTGACCTACCCTCCCTGGAGAGAACGTTGTGCTTGTAAGCTGTATGCTATGTTCCCATAGTTCTGTGGGTGTGATTGCCCTTAGAACTTTGTGGGATTGAGTAGAGAGGGGTTTTAGAAATTAAGAGCTGTTTATCAACCTTTTGTAAGTGTCCAATATTGTATTTTGTCAGTTTTAGTTAATAATGAATGCAAAATTTATTGATTGTTAGTTCATTATTTCTCATTAATAAATCAGAAAGCTAATTGCATTCTTATTTTAGCTATGTAAATGGAGCAGTTTTTGCCTGAAAAGTTACCAATTTTTTGCATCCAAATTACATCCTAGAAGTAGTTGTAATACAATTTGCACTCCAAGTGAGATTTATGTGTGAAATCAAGATGTTTTAGTCTAATTACAGGTCTTAACAATCTAAACAGAGAATTATTAACCTGTTCACAAAGATTCTAGGTTCTTAAAATATAAATTATTTAGTTTTTACAGCTTATTTCTCGTAATTCCATTTTAAACTCCTTTCTGGTATTTGTCCAGCATCTCTGTGTTATGCTCAGGCCTCCACTGCATTTCTTGGTCCTTAGGGTGGTGGCTTGGAGAGTCAGTGAAAGAGTTGATTATAGGAGTAATTAGAATTTTATAACTTTAATTATGATTCTTTTAGAAACTTTTCTTGTAACAAAAAACATGTGGCTTGTTACAAGGGATGGTGGCACTGTATTTACTGGCTTAGAAGGCTCCATGCTGTGGACAAACTGAACAGAGATCTAATATTGTCTTATATCATTCTCTTCATCTTGTCATCACTTTGTAACAGTGAGGTGGACCTTCAGGAGATACTGTTATCTTTTGTGTCCAAACTTTTAAATTTAAGTTTTTGCCTTTTTTTTTTTTTTATCCTGGCAGATGGTTTATCCATGTAGCATTTGTGTAACCAATTTTTTTTTCCTGTTTGTTTGTTTTCTTCTTGTTGTCAGAAAGGTTTCTAATAGTGATAGAATCAGCATTAATGGGACCTAGTCAGATAATCTGATTGTAAACATCTTGTTTCAACAAGCAATGCTTCTGTTTTTAAATGCCTCAACCTGCAAATTGATATTATCAAATAAGGATCAAGTTTCATCACTAAGTTTGATAATCCATATTTTTCAACATTGTTTAAATAATTTTTATACCATTTACATAAAAGTGTTAGATTGAAACATAGATAAATTCATGCTTTCTTGAAAAAAAAAGGTAAATGACTAAATATGAAAGCAGTGGTGTAGTCGTGTTTATAATATATCCTATAAAATACAGGTCTTTTTGCAATAGCTACATGGTATTCTCCAAAAATGCTGTGTTTGGATAGTCAGAATAATAATTGATAGCCATCTGATTCTTCTGATGACAGAGGTAGTGCCATATCAATATCAGTCCATGTGTGCTACATCAAAACTGTCTTTTCTGTTTCTGTGTAATACCGTGGCATTTTCAATATTTACATTCATTATAGGTTTTTTTTTTTTTCATTTTATGTTGTCTTGTCTTCTTCCTTCACTTAGTGTTGGACTATCAGGCTACTTCTTGTAGCCTGATTCATGTCCCAGAAAAATTAAGTAAAATATACCTACATATTTTCAAATTGTTATTTCATCAACTGAACTTACCTTCATCAAAAAATAAAAATCTTTGAACACCTTCAAAGTGGTACTATAGTTTCAGAGGATTTGGGCAGGGCCAGAGTCTTCAGCAGCTCTCATGTTCTCTACCTTACTGTCTATTCCTGTACTCCTGTGTTGGACACACTCCTAGTTTCACTTCTGCATCTGGTATTGGGAAATATTTTGTGTGCTATTTAATGGTAAATCTAGGGTGGATGGTACATCAAAGTTGAGTTTTTACTGCAACAGTAGGTGGTTAGGAAAGAAAAGTAAGGTGTTCTGATGAATGGGGTTGTTGTGAACCGAGAGCAGGACCCGGCACTTGGCCTTGTTGGTCTCGTTCCGTCAGTTCAGCCTGTCCAGATCCCGCTTTAGAGCCTTTCTACCCTCCAGCAAATCAACACTCCATCCAGGTTGGTGTTGTCTGCAAATGTACTTGAGGGTGTGCTCGATCCCCACATCCAGTTCATTGACAAAAACATTAAACAGGGCTGAGCCCTGGGGGACACCACTGATGACCAGATGGCAGCTACATTCAGCACCACTCACCAGCACTTCCTGGGTCCTGCCACCCAGCCTGTCTTTAGTGTGTATCTCTTTTGATTTTTGCTGAACATGCGAGCAAATAATGAAATTAAATTCAGGTCTTCCAATTGCTTTCAGAAAGTAACAATTTAGATGAGTAAATTCTCTAGTGAAAAAAAGCTTCTTTGACTGATTCAGCAAGACTCATGTTATAGTTGAGTTCTAAATATCTTTGAGAGAAGATATTCCACCATTTAGTACTCTTTTTATTTCCTGCTTAAGAACTGCTGAACTAAATATTGCTCAAAGCACTAATAAAGCCGTAATAGAAAATGTGTTATGTATTTATTTATGATAAACATGTTAATTTGCAGTTTGTATAACCTGGAAGTGCAGCCAATTCCTTTATTTCTTAAAAATTAGAAAGCTAGTAACAATTACCAGGGCTAATAGACAAATAGGTAACCATAGAGTGAATGACTGTAACAGGCAGATTACTCCCATTTATTAACTTAATATAACAATGTAATCAACAAATTTTCCAAATGTAACAGCCAGTAATCAAATTAGATTTTTGTTTTATAACATAGTTAACAGTCTTCATTGGCACATCATACATTTACTCTGAAGTGATGTCAGCAGTAGCTGAAGTAATTTAATTTTTTTCAAATAAAGTATTGATTATTAATTTTGTAGATATACAAATAATTTAGCTTAAAAAGTTTGAGAGTAACTGTGTATGCAGTTTTTTGTAAACTGTGCTTTAGAGCTACTGTACACACACTATGGCTTAGGTAATTCTCATCTACCATCACATTTATTTTCTGATTAGTCTAAGCATGATAGGCTATAGTTATCCATAACACAGTTGTTAGAGCAAATGAACATGTTATTCAACTCAAATAACAAAAGAAATATTCTACTAATATAACTAATCAACCTGGAGATAAATAGATAGATAGATAGATAGATAGATATCAAGCATAAATATTTTTTATCTTTGTAATTCAGATATGATCTTAATGGGTTTGTGTGTCTGTGTAAGTTGCTCAGCATTCTTTGGCTTACCTTTCACAACATTTAATTTCCTCTCTTTCTTACCTGTGAGCTTACATGGGGAGAAGCTGTCACTTAAAGGCAATGCCCACATAGACATTTTCAACTTCACTTGCCTAATTTTTCAAGGCAGAAAGAAGTCCATTCTGCTTGTGCACTGAGCCATGAAACCAGATGGCTGCAATTAACCCAGCAATGAAATGAAGTATGATATCTTAGGCTCTGCAATGTGATAACACTCCGTGGTTTCCTCTGGCACAGTGTATGAATGAACACACTAGAAAAACTGTGTAAACATTCCCTTAGATGAACTGCGTTGTAAGATACTTAAATCCTTCACATCTGTTGACCATGCAGAAGTCTAAAGTTCACTGAAGGGAGAAAAGGGGTTGTGTAGGACTCTGTAATTGAAAACCTACCTAGGTATTCTGAAAGCCAAGCATGGTGAACTGAACCAAACAAAAAAAGAGCTGCTTATGGGAAAGAAGTAATAGGTGAATGGTAAAGCAAATAAATTTCCTCTGAATTTTCTAGTACAAATCTCCCTATTTTGCTACTTGTTTATATTCAGGATTTTAAAATAAATCCTACATAGGTGCTCTCTACTGAAGGCAGTCATTATTTAGGGTCTGATTCTTTATAGGAGCTAGCCAAGCATTTAGTATCAAATAATGTGATTATGGGCTTTGGTTTTTTAGGTTTCAATTTGAAATGAAAAGGTTAACTTTGTCATTTACCAGCTTTATTAGTTTTATGTTAGAAAGGTTTTATCAGTAAGCAAATAAGGATAAACAATAATTATTAAATATGTGCCCTCTTTTGGTAGGAAAATTTGCTTTTCTGAAGGCAACAGTTTATTTTAAAAAATGCATCTGGGATTTAGGTTTTAATTATCGATCAGAAAAAAAAATCTAGTAGAAGTACCACACCCAAAAACTCTCCTTGCTGGGTACAGTACTGAGGTGTTTATTAAAATCTTGTGTTAGAAATCAGACAAGTGAGATTTTTTTTTTTTTAATAGAGGGTGCATTTGGATTTCTAATTGCTTACCTCTCCAGATTTATGTTCTTAAAACTACATAAAGCATGAAGTTTTTTGCTCTTTTTCTATAGAAGAGATCAAATAAAGCCTCAGTTGATTACAGTTTATAAATTGACCACATGCCAATTATACTGGAGGTTTACAGAAGGTAATGAATAGCTCATTGACTGTGCCTGTTTACTGTGCACTCTGCATCGATTTCTGGTTTGTTATAACATTTCACACATCAGCACTGGAACCACTAGACCTACCATTCTCAGAGGGACCTGAGAGTGCTATGGGTCAATAGCTGAACCATATACTGTACATACTCTACTTAGTTCAAATTAATCACTGTGGACCAATTTCAGTCCTGGCATAAGTGGGTAGAACAGAAGGACTTGGTTTCGATAGAACTTTTGACATACTCGTATCTTAGTAGTCTTCTTAGAAATTAGTATCATATTTCGCTAGAATTTCTGAAAAATTTGAAGTGGTTCTTTTGTATTCCTTACATTCCAATATTAGATAGGGTTTTCTTTTAAATTAATAATTGGTCAGTTCAAGTTTGCTTTTGGAATGGAGTGTTAAAATTTTGATGTACTGAAACCCTCCTGTAGACTTATGCTCTATGCTTATCGAACAGTTTATCTTTGCCATACATGGTCAGCAATAAACATGATAATCTAGGCAATCTTTAAACCACCCTATTATATGGCTGATCTGTAAAATATTTTTCTGCTTATGAGAGTATTTATTAACTTTTATGTTTAGTGCTGGAAAAAATTTGAGCATTTGTATAAGAATTAAAGTGTGTCATAGAAAGAAAATATAATGCAAAAATAAAAGAAATATATAACTGTCCAGTTTATCTCGGCTGTTTGAGGGGCCTGGAAGGCCCGTGGTGGCCTTGGGGCAGCCCGCGTGTCGAAGGACGAAGAGGCTTCAGTTCTTCTTTCTGGTTTTTATGTTTATTAATTGTTTATCTAAAAGATGTTCTTTCAGCCACCAGAGATTTGCTCAGCAGTCAGCCATGGGCACACTGTCTCTGCCCTCCCGGGCAGCCACGTATCTTTATACCCTTTGTGACGTATACAATATTTATCATTTTTCCCCAATACCATCTATTGTTATAACTCGGTGTACTCTTAGTAATAACCAATCCAAAGGTGCCACCGTGGCCAAAGAAGATGGAGGAGAGGAGGAAGAAGAAGGAGGACAGGACACACCCCAATTCCTCCATCTTACTCCTCTAAACCCCCCTGTACATAAATCCTAAACCTTGTGTCTCACTCTCTAATTAGCTAATCCCTTCACCATTCACCCGGTGAAGCCCTCATCCTTGTCGTCTCCTGTGTAGGGTTAAAGTCCAGCTACCAGACACTTCTGGCAACATTCCAGGAGTCCCGAGACCCCCAAGCTGGTCTCGGAGGCTCAGCATCTCAGGACTGAGATCTTGAGATCCGACATATAACTAAATTCATGTTTCTACTAGCTAAGTTTTTTATTTTTTATCTCAGACAGTTGTCAAAAATGCAGCCACTTAACAAATACTTTATTGAGAATGGAATTAATTTCTTTGTGGTGTCTCCTTCTGCTTCCAGCAACGTCAGTTAGAGATTTCCAGAGCTGGAAATGTATCTGCCTCATACATTGTAGTTTGTAACTTCCAACCAGGATGTCAAGTTTTTCACTTTTGAGAGACTGTCCAGTAAAAGGGCTGATGTAACTGAAGCAGTACATCAACACAACCAAGACTGGCAGGATCAAAGATACATAGATACTTGCTCTGCAATAACAACATTTCTTTGTGTCTGGCTCATCCACCCTCAGGTGATGAGAATCTTAGAGTTCTTGTGAAGTTAATTTCCTGCAGTTATTCAAAATACTCATCCTACATTTGATTTGTAACACAGCTTAGTTAAGTATATACACTAACCATTAGCTCAATATTCATCTCTCTTCTCATTATTTTTCCACATGCTACCTTGACTTTACTTGCAACATTCACCAAGTCTAGGCTAAGCTACATCAATCTAATCATGTAACCATAACAAAGACTACAACATTTTACAGTCAAATGTCCATGGAGAATGTCAAACTTCCCTTATTTATATATGGATATTTTTTACAAAGATATTTTAAACTCCTGTGTAATCTCTGGCTAGTACAGATACTCTGCAAGATAAGTTTTTGACTTTAAAATAATGAATTTCTGTACAATTAAAGCTGTTATACTTTTAAAGCTGTTTATACTTCATAAATCCATAACATATTGTGGCAGTTTTGCAAAAGCCTCTAAATCACTGCTTGCTTTTAATATTTGTCAACTTCATGCTGTGCTCTTGTTTTATTCAATGATAATAATTTCATTCTTGTCTTCCTGCCCATACTATTTATATCATACATTTCTTCTGCTGGGAGCATTTAACCTAGAGAAGAGATGGTGTCTCATTGGTCTATGTAAATATCTGAAAGGAAGGGTTCAAAAAAGATGGAGTCAAGCTCTTTTCATGGGTAGCCACTGAAGCTTCCTTCCTTTGGAAGCTACCTTTCTTACAGAGATATATAGAATTGAAAGCGAATAAAGGAATACAAAGAATAGGAAGGAAAACATTATTACAGTCAATAGAAAAAAAAAATACAGACATGCACCTTTACCACTTACAGAGACACCTAGAAACAACTTAGAAAATATAACAGTAAAGAAAAAACTGGTCTGAATACCTAAAAAAAAAAAAAAAAAAAAAAAAAAAAAGGGAAGATTGTTAAAACATGCTCTGAGCTTGAGGAAAAAAAGAGAAACGCATAGTTAATATACCTCATCTAAAACAATCAAGTGTATTCCATATAGAAGCCATAGCAGTTATGCAGTTTATGAATAGGATTAGAACCCAAAACACAGTAGAACCCTGAATGCATAGTGAAATAGAGTGTCTGAACATCAAAAGTGTTCAAACTATTTAGGAGATTAACAGAAAGAATTATAAAATTATCTTATGGCATGATGTTCTAGAACTCTGTGAAATTATTTATGAGCATAAAAATCCAACCAAAACAGAGATGGGATGCTACTTTTCTCTGAAAATTAAAGCTAACAAATAATTGGTTCCTTATTCTTTCTAATTAATTACTACTAGTAATGGTGTCTAGTACCTTTGAGAGCTTCCAGTATAATGACTGAAAACATTCAATCATTAGAAATACTCCTTTTTCTGTTTTTTGTCAATTATTACATTGACAATATAGTCAGTATTTTTTTATTATGAATTCAGTAAGCAGATGTGTTCTATAATCACCCCAATTCAGTCACTTCCTTATTTATTAATTCAGAGATAAATTTATTAATGGGAGGTAACTGAGTTTTCCTTACTGTCTCTATGCTTGTGTGACACCCTCCCATTCTGATAAGAATTGCATCTGTCCCTTTCACTGGTCTGCTTTTGGTTGCTTCCTCAGTTGCTCTTTATTTTTGTGTATTCCTACCATGTCTATGTTTGTAAAAGCCTTTTACAAATTCTCCTTAATCATTCTTAGAGTTTCAATCAGCCTGATTGGCAATCATATTTCCAATAGTAACTATAATAGATTTTCTCAAGAAGTAAACTTTTTCTTCTTTTTGATGTAAGGAAGGACTGTTGAGTTTCTCAACTGTTTTCATGCAGTCACAGTGATTTCTTTTTACTTCCTTCCACTGAATTAGTAAAAATAATAATAGCAAAATAATAACCAAATCATGGAAGTAGATATATTTAGAAAGTTGTTATTACCAGCTGAAACATATGCCCAAATTAATTAAGGTTTCTAAAGTTCTTGTGCTAAACTGAGTGTATCAGAAGACATTCCTTACCCACAATGCAAATTAAGCAAAAAAAAGCTATAACCTCTTACATCTTTCAACCTTAAAGTTGCAGGAGTTTGAAAACAGTGAATAATTTTTCTTCTTTCTGATCCAGTTTGTAGCATGGTCTTTTGGTGCTGAAACTGTCCCAAAGCTTTTTGTGCCTGCTTCTTTTTTTCTTGTTTTCTTTGGGGTTTTTTTTGTTTTTTTTTTTTTGGCTGGGTTTTTTTTGTTGTTGTTGTTGTTTGTTTTGTTTTTGTTTTGTTTTTGTTTTTTGGGGTTTTTTTAGCCACATTCGTAGTCTTCATTTGCTTTAGAGTTTACATGGGCAAACTTCTCTCAGCATGTGGTGCTACTTCAGTTGGAAGTAGATCTTTGTATGCAGTGTGTCAGATTCCACTCAGTTTTCTTGCCAAGTAGGGTGCCAAAGTGAATCACCAATGAGGATAACCATCACTCACCACTGAGCTGGTCCTCACTAGTGGCAGAGGAGTGCTTTCAAATGACTCACCAGTTGTTCTTTGGGAAGCAAGAGAATCCCTAAATTGACAGCAGAGAATTTTTTTGGATTACCATGGCAGAACAAAGGAAATACAGAGTGAGATGTCCCATCACAGAGATAAAGAATTTTGTACAAATTCACTCTATGACAAAAAGGCAGAACAGTGGTTTGGTAAGATTTAAACAGACTTTATATATGTTCACAGAAGAGCCTTTCCCATATTTTTCTGGTGGTGGTCCTTGTAATGCTCCCTGATTTTATGCTCTTTCCTGAAGTTAGTTCATGACATTATTTTTGGTGGTTTTGCATTTCACTACTTTGTTATTCTTCCAGTCAATGTTAAAATCTTAGGTGAACTGTAGAAATAATTTCTTCTGTATAATCTGTGTCTTTATGACACTGATCACAGTTAGGTGCTCATTTCACCTTTCCTCCTACTTGCCATAATCTGCCAGCTGCCAAAATCTAGTTTTCTTTCCTACTGAGCAGGGCTTATTTCAGATAATGTATTTTGTGTTACAGTGACAGCTTTTCTCAGTTTTCTTGTTTTCCAATTTTTTTTGGTCAGATGACAGTGATTATAATACTATCTGAATAACAGTGTCTCACATTGAATATGCGAAATGAATTTTTCATTTTTGATGTGCTTCAAAATTATTAAGGAATCTGCACGCAAAACATAATGGTATTCGACTTAGGGATTTGGGTTGCTATTTTAATGTTTTGTTAAATGCTGATTGTACTTTTAAATTAAGGGTGACAAGATGAAGGGTACAGAAAAACAGAACTCTGGAACATCTTCCAGAAATTGGAGCTGAGTGTTCTCTGTTTCTAAGGCATCATCTGAAGAATATATGTTAAATATAACTTTTTCTGCTTTTATTTTTGACACAAGTCCACTTGATTTACTTGAGGAGAATTTCTAATCAGATATTTTTATTTCTTTTCTTTCTCCCCCATAGAAAATTGTACCCATGTTGCAGTGGTCAACACATTGTAGAGAAATAAAAACTGAGATACATAGAGGACAAGTATTATCACTGTATTTTATAGGCTTGTACTGGCTATATGACACAAGTAAATAGACCAATTCTTTCTCTTGATTTAACCACTCATCATTTCTGTCTTGACTTGTTACCATGTCTGTATGCAGTGAAGTTTTTAAGGTGTCCCAACTTCCCCTCATTAGAGGTTTTATTTCTTCTTTTAGATCTCAATTTTTTTGTCTCTGTGTAGGTGATTACTTAAATTTATAGAGAGCACTTTGGGCAATACTGCTGCCAATTAATCAGAGAGGTTTACATTTAGTTTCTGCCAGCTTCTCTTAACAGACAATTTTTAGAAGGTAACAAAGTGGGAGGAACATTGAGGTAATCCTGCCTAACTGTTAGAATAAAAATGCCTACGTCTGTCATTTCAAGAAGATCTCAGTTCAAATGTGGATATAGTTCTTTCTTGTAGCTACTCTTTTGGATAAGTAGTTGTTTTATACTGTACCTTTAGTGCAATAAAAATACACATTCAGGAGAAAGATTTTCTAAAATAACATATGAAAAATATGAGATGAAAAATCTGTAGTCTTTATTTGCCATGAATGTAGCTACAGCTTTTTCTCCAGTGGAATTTTTGAGCTAATCCTTGAAAATTGAAATATCATTAGGTATTGCAATATTAAAAAAAATAATAATTTTCTATTTGGTCATTAAATTGATGTTTCTCTTATAGTTAAGCTATTCTCATTTGTTGAAATGCCAGTTCTTAATGTAGCTCATAATGTCTGCTGGAGGATGAAATTACTCACAAGAGAGGGCCCTCAGAGAAGGATCAATGTTTTTATATTAATGTAAATTACCACTGATTAATGAATGCTGTAACCAATAAGGATTTAAATCCTAACTCTGCTCCTTTTTTGAAACCTAACCTTCCTGTCAGTATTTCAGATTAGTATAAAGATTAATTTGTCATGTACAGAAAATAGTAATAATATAAAGCTAATCAATAGTATTTTTTCTATGAACAGCAGTGGATTTTTGGAGCAAAAATAGAAGTTAAGGAATGTACTTCATTTTTTACAAAAGATTGTATATAATATCATTTATCCATATCTCTGAAAAAAAGTCTTTGTATTTAGGATTAATTATACTGCATATTGGCTTTTCATCAGTCCCTGTTCAAGTTATATTCACTGCAATATTAAAACAGTATAAGCTCATGAAAGTTCTTACTTAATATTTGACTGCCATGTTTATAATTTCAAAACCATAGGAAATTAAAATATTCTGCACATTAAAAGAGCAAGGCGAAAAAAAAAAAATCCCATTTACGTGCACCTGTGTGTCAGTCTGGTTTTCATAGAACTCTTTGCCACCTAAACTAAGGAACACCAAGTTTTTGCTCTGACAAATGTAGCTGATGCTTGAATAGAAACCAGGTGGAAACTGTGCAGGAATGTATATGTAATGAGAAACAAAGACTAGAGCAGAAAGTTGCAATACTGTGGAAAAGTAAAGGAGAACAAAGTCAAAATATCTGTCATGAAAAAAACAGTTTGACGACCGCTTTTTAGCCATCAGACTAGGAACCAAGTCCCAGAGCTCCAGAAATACTCCTACTCATACTGTGAGTTTGGCAGAAGAGAGAATGCACAATGCATGCTCCTTAGGGTACATTTTTTGTACCAAATGGAATATTATTCTGAAAATCTCAACCCAGATAACAATCTATTTATCTGATGGCTTTTTTCTTGATCAAATCAGAATGCAAGAAGTAGTCTGTAGTATTGAAAGCATGTTTATAGGAATAATATTCTCTGAGAATTTGAGAAAGCCTCATCCTTTGAGGGTCACACATGTATTCTGTAACACATAGTCATCCATAATTTTAGCTTACAAATTATTTCTGTGAGTGCTAAATAGATATGAGTCATAAGACAGATAGGTAAAGCATACTTTATCATGCTATATGACACAGTGTATGTCAAAGATAAGTACCTTGGCAAAGCAGATTGCTTAATTCATCAATAGGCAGCTTTTCAGTTCCCTATCAGTTTGAGAAGGGATATCTATTAGTTTATAAATACTCTCAAAAGACTCTTTCCTGTACAGCTTCTTAAGTTTCTAATTGTCAGAATTTCACACATACGTTTCAGAATTGTTATCTGTGTTTTCTGTAGAGGGAAACAGTGCAAGTACTGTGCAATTTGAGTTTAGATGGTATTCAGTTGACTGCTTCGTATACTGGTTCTCAGTTCACTAACTTCAAAATGATTTTCATGCAGTACTGCAGACTGTGTCTGCCTCCAGACTACAAAGGGAGATGCATAAACCTATTATTATTTTGCACCCACAGTGCATATGTGGTTACATAAACACACTCATAGAGCCAAAAGCCATATAAATAATACAATTAGTGACAATTAGTTTATCTCCTTGGGCTGTTACATTATTATATAGTATTAAAATAAGTTCCTCTGCACATGGTTGAGAGAACCCAGAAATTTGACTGATAGTATCCCCAATAGGATTTCAATAGTCCTACAGGGATATATCTGTAGTGTGGTCTTTCCTAAATAGTCTTGTCTCAGCTGAGCAGTTGAATGTATGAGCATAGAATCATGGAATAGTTTGGTTAGAAGCAACCCTAAACATTACCTAGTTCCATTCAGAAAAATTGCATGCTTGCATAATGACAAAAAGTTAATGAAAGGTTGGGTTTTAAATATGTGAATGAAAACTAAAGTGGCACTACTTTATTACTTTAGTGATTAGAACAGCTACAGTTTTGTTTAACCATACATTTACAAAATTATTAAATGGCCAGACTTAGATAGCTAGAGGGCATTAGTTCTTATATGTATGTGTATATACATGTTGATAATTATGTGCACTAATAAGCATAATTAAGGAAACAGAAGGTAAGATTTTTGGATGCCTTTCAATTGTATTAGGAAAGAGTCTGTAATAATTAAGTACCCTGATCCTCATGTGACCCTGGGAAAAGAAGCCATCTGAGAAAGAAACTAGCGAACTATACATTTTATTTTCAGTACTTATGATATTACTTGCCACAAATCTCTTGAACATTTTCCTAAATAAACCTTTGAATTTGCAGACGAGATGAATTCTGGTGTTTTGAAGGTGATTGGACTGAAGGAGAGTGCAAAGCTATTAAAAAATTCACATTTATTGATAGCTGAGGGCAAAACTTTATCTCCAGTTGTATTTTTCCATTGTCTTCTCAGTAAAGTTGTTTTGAACCTTCTACTTCCCTTTGACACTTACCCAGGCTTGTTTTACTCTGTAGTAAAGGCGTATTTTCTGTGTCATTTAAACATGCCCCAGTGCCTGCTTAGAAATCACTGAAGCAATACCTCCAGTGAAGACACAATTGTATTTTCTAATTATTTATGTGAATACTTTCTTCTTCAGTATGCCAGAATCTGTATTTAAAACTTGCTTTTATTATGTATTTGTTTAAACACTGACAGATACTTTGATTGGTTTTTTGTTCAAGTTTGGTAAGTTTGACTACTCTCTCTGCCTTAGGAACAGAGGGTGATGCTCACAATTTCTGTAGCTATATTCCATATCCTTACCTCACAACTGCAACTGTGACTCACAGGACATTAGCTTCTGGTGATGAGAGTGGTAAATGTAGCTTCAATTTGATGACTTCTTAATATTTCCATTCTGTTTACATTACAGTCTCAGCCTTCATCACACGTTCAAGCCGTGCTTATGTGTAAGAGGAAATACAAGGTGTGCAGTGAAATGATGAATCAAAAAAGGAAAAAGTGTTTCATCTGCTGGTTCTTTCTGTGTGCACATCTCACATGACTAAGGGTCTGAGTGATCCAGAAGTGAATTTTTCAGGAAATCTCCACTACAGTGCTTTTGACTTAAAAAGAAAATTTTCACCTACTGAAGGAATATAATTTCCTACATCTTGTATAATGAATAATTAATTTTTCACTATTTTTTTCTCAGAGTTTCTCAAAGAAAGGTCTAAAGAATTATGGAGTTTCACATTTTCACATGAAACATGATTTTTAGGAAGAAAAAGCATTTTGTCTCTAATGATCCTGTGACAAGTAGGAATAAGCAAAATAATCTCTTTGAAATATATCTTAATCAGGAAGCAGTGATCCTTTCTGGTAATATAAAAATAGGGAAGAAATCAAACACATTAAAATACATACATTATACATTGTAATAGCACCTGAGAAGAAAGATCCACTTATGCCTGTTTTCCATAAAAGGAATTTACCAAGTTTTATGAACTTGGAGTGTAGTTTTTCTGTGATGTATTAAGTCTACAAGCTATAGTTCACATTTCAAGTTTTTATC
Organism: Zonotrichia leucophrys gambelii; assembly: GCF_028769735.1. Taxonomy (NCBI): domain Eukaryota; kingdom Metazoa; phylum Chordata; class Aves; order Passeriformes; family Passerellidae; genus Zonotrichia; species Zonotrichia leucophrys. Next base: position 15,462,139 of record NC_088173.1, on the reverse strand, counting down.
TTTTGCAGTGCTAATTTCATCCTTTTATGTCCTGTTGTAAAAATATACTTTGGCCTTAAAAATGGTTTGTTTGAGGCCATATAGATAGAGTCACTGAAAGCTGTAGTGTTTCAAGGGTGTGAGCAGTAACCTATTGAAACCAAAGCACAAGATCAGTGGACCAAGACACTAGAAAGAAGTTCAAGTTAGCTTCATAACTGAAATGAATGCCTCTTCCATACGAAAAATGTCACTAGGTTTCATATGTTATTTTGACTAGAAGTTCAGAATCTTAGAACCAGAGGTGCTGAGTACTTAAACTGCATAATTAAATATGCAACTTCCTAATTTAGTGGACAATCTTTTTCTTTCTTTCTTTCTTTCTTTCTTTCTTTCTTTCTTTCTTTCTTTCTTTCTTTCTTTCTTTCTTTCTTTCTTTCTTTTTTTTTCTTTTCTTCTTTCTTTCTTTCTTTCTTTCTTTCTTTCTTCTTTCTTTCTATTACCTGATTGTTTTTCTCTTTAGTTAAATTTGCAGTCTCTTTGCTGTCACTTTCGTTTTCCATTCATGTCAGACCTTCTTTTCTTTCTTTCTTTCTTTCTTTCTTTCTTTCTTTCTTTCTTTCTTTCTTTCTTTCTTTCTTTCTTTCTTTCTTTCTTTCTTTTTCTTTCTTTGGTTCTTCAGTTACCTGATGGATGGTTTTCTCTGTAGTTAAATTTACAAGTAGCAACTTGAGCTGTCACTTTGTTTTCCAGTTCATGTCAGGACCCGAATTAACATTGTTTCACAGGCCATAACTAGATTTTTGCTCTGGGTAACACAGCTCTCACCAAGTCAATAAATTAACGAAATCTATGTGGAGAGCTAGAATAAGCTGTTCAGAACAGTGCTGAAACCTCTGTCCTTGGTGATGTTCAAAAGCAGCCTGGCTGTGGTGCTGGGCAACCTTCCCTAGGTGTCCCCCACTAAATGGGGCCATAGGACAGTAATGACTTCCAGAGGTCACTGAGGTCTCAGTTATCCTGTGATTCTCTGGTTAAATATTTCCATCTGGCTAGCAGTATTTTTTCACCATCTAGTGGGGATTAACTTATACCTCCAGTATATCATAATTTACTTTCGAAATCCTTTGTCCATTTCTTGAGCTTCTTCAATATTTAGTGCTCAGTCTTCTGTGCTTTTTTCAACAGCCCCTTCTCTGTGTTCACAGTCATGGTGCTTTCCATATGGCATGAAGGAATCTTTTAGAAAAAAGATGGGAATTTCTGCCACTGGAGGAATTTGTGGCCATTGCTGTTCTGTTTCATTTGACTGCTATAAACACCAGGACTCAGTTGTGAGGCTGAAAGCAAATAAGTTTTCACAATGCTGATATTACTACAAAGACATATGTGATCCATATTCCGAATGACTTAAAAGCTCCCAGGACTGAGCACAGGAGCTTGGTAAAATAGAATTATATAGAATTACTATTTTAAAAGTATTAATAGAAAACCTTTGATCTCTGGCAAATGTGCTATCTAAATCTTGTCCCAGAACTACTTTTGTTTACATAGCAAGTCCTCTGAATCAACTCCTGAATATTTGAACATACGTTTGTAAGTAAACAGACTTGTTAATTTTTTAAGCAACAAAATGAAATTTTTCCCTTACATGTTCTGCTTTCTGAGGATGCACAAGTTTGGTTTTGCACATGCAAGCCAATATTTAAAACCAAGAAGAGTTGACACACCTCTTTAGACAAGAATGTGAGTTGGCTACTTAGAATCACTCCTCTCCTGGGAGACAACTACTTCTGCTTTGAAAGAATATAGTTGTTGCTTCACAACAATGCATCAATATTTATTCTAGCTGTTATTCTTTAATTCTTGTAGTGGAAATATTTAGAGATACCTTAAGCAGCGTAGAAGCATAAAGAATCCTTGCACTTGGAGGTTTTACTGCTACAGTTACAAATAAATATCTTTGAGGTTCACTGGGGCTACACACCCAATATTCTGTAGATCTTTTGGCAGTGTAAGGACCTACAAATATTCTTATTTGTATTGTGAAATAAAGTCTGTGGAGGTAAGCATCTGACCCCAGGGCAGCTGGAGAGTCTCTGGTAGCTCTGGGGGAACAAACAGAATTCCAGCAGCCCAGTATAGACATCAATTTTCCTGCAGACTTTGAGGCAGTGGTGAGGCTTGTGTGTTGGAGATTGCATCCCAACCTAGAATGGATGCATACAAAATCAAAAAGTTCCTGTGTTCTTTTCTACTTTCATGCCTTCAACATTTATATAGGAAAATGTATTTTGAGTTTGACATGAAGTAATTTTGGCCATCATTCATCACTGTAGTAAGAGATTTGTTATTATCACGTAGTAAAAGTCTAAAAGATGGCTGGCATACATGTCCTAGAAATCTGAGCCAGCAAATATAACTTTATTAGGTTGCATTTGTTATCCTGGCAAGTTGTTGGGCTGGCAAGAGGGATGGCAACAGTAAAATCCTGATTGAGCTCTCCCTACATGTAACCTGTTCTTTCAGTACATTGAAAGTGTCATGAGTGGTTTTGTGTATAGTCTATGAAGGGATTTCAGATACTATCAAATAAGTCTGTTCTGACTTGTAAGGTAGTATATAATTTTCTCCTGTTGTTCATACAGTTAATGAAGAAATCCATCCTTCCTGTGTGGAAAGTAATTTATCTTTTGTGCATCCTAGTACAATTCATTTTTGTCATACCAAGTTGCCTTCATTCAAGGTTCCAATCTCACTGTCACTGGGTCCCATCATAAATACTTTACATATTTGTATTTTATTTTTTAGGTTTTTTGTTTGATTTCTGAGATTCTTTGCTAGGTAGAGGGCAGTATCCCTAAGCATCAACCTTGGCTCCTGAAATTACTGGATAAAATTTACTGGCTTTTCACTGTATACTGTGAATGAATATTCCAGATACTGGAATGGTCAAATTTCATTATAAGTAGCTAGTGTATTAATAAAAGACATTTAAGCTGGACTGTTAATTATATTGCTATATGTAATGGTATGCATTCATTTATACAGAATTAATCAACTGTGAGAATTTATTTTATTATTCACAAAAAATTAGATTCAAATTTCCAGAAGAAATAGCCACTTATTAAGAGCATGTTACCAATAAATGCACTGACAATGTGGAACTTACCTATCATGGACATAAATCTGTTTCTCAAGGCAAATATTGAGGACTTTGAATTACTAAACAGCTACCTAAGAACATAGGCTGTCTAAACACTGGATATCTTTGTGCCAAAGGGTATTTTGTCAGTCTCTGAAGTACATATCAGCAGAAAAAATTGTGATTCATTCTGTTGGCCACATTTTTGGAACACTAACTAAAATATCTGCTACAACCTTTCTTAATAAAGAATGAATTATTGTACAGCTATATAAATTCATCCAAATATCTCCAAATTTCAGAATTAAGTTCAAAAATGCTTTTCATTATGTGTAGATTTCAGAAAAAATGCCTTCACCTCAAATATAAATGGAACACATTTTTTGTGTGTCTCTGTTAAAGTACTGCTTTAATTACTATGCACAAGGTAATAAACAAACCTACCATATGCTGCAAAATTAGTCAAATGCCAGGAAAAGCTAAATATAAAAATGGAGACAAACTTTTAATTACACTCTCTGAAAACCTTTGCCAGTAAGTAATATTCTTTACTTGGCATTCTGCTTCAGTGTGAAAGGGCAGAAAATATGACCAAGCTAATATACTAAATGGTAATAAGAGAACTTTCCAAAAAGGAAGGAAAGAAAAATTTAAGAAAAAACCCCCACACAACTCAGCTGCTATCAAATTTTATTTTAAAATTATTTAAATAAGAATTGACTCCCAGACTTAAAAATTAATAATCCACAGAAAAATAAAAATAAGGGAATGAGTTTTAAACAAAAGAATTACTTATTCAAAATCATAATGGGTAAAAGCATTTAATTCGTGTTAGTTTTGGACTGTACAGAACCAGCAGCAGTGTTGCTACTTTGAGAAAAAAAAACAAACTGAAAAAATGAAACATTGAAGACATAATTTCTTTCCCTCTCAAATGGCAATAGAGGTAGAAATAGTGCCATGAGGTGAAGGGGTCTGACTAAACCCACCTCTGCCTTTCTACACGTGTCCTGTACTCCACAGAAAAAAATGGATTATAGATCTATTCCACAATACCACTAGACCAATAGTTAGCATGGTCTTACAGGTAACAAGAACCAAACTCCTTCACACAAATGAAAGAATTGCAGATTTCCCACAGTTGCTAGATATTCAGATGATTTCCTTATTGTATTACAGAGAATAGTGTGTCACTTCCCTCAACTTTTTCCACATTTATAGAGGAAGACTCAGTATTAGCTAAATGTTTAAATCAGACTTCAGTGGATCTAGTGATCTGCTGAACAGCCTGCTCCCTGTAATTGCATTTATTTTTCTTTTAATGTAAATGTGCTCTAAATGACTGTGACATTTAGAAATAATTACATATATGCCATATTGCATCATAATGTACATCTAGTACAGAACTCTTCAGTGGACTACCCTGATTTTTTATAGTAGTAAATGTTAAAGACTGCTTTGGCAATGAGATCTACAGGGAAGAAGAGCTCACAATACTGTTAAAAGATAGCTGTGTGTAGCCTGCCTGTTTGGAATGATTTTGCACCCATATTACTCCGTACTGTCCCCAGGAATGGCTGAAAGATCGGGTCTGGCTGGTCCAGGGTCCCAGTGCCTACAAAAATTTATAGGTGTACCCTATTTGCTCATGGTTATGAGTGTTGTTTATTAGATTTAAGTTAGAATAAAAATTGCATTCCTAATGTATTTACATGAATGATATAAGTCCTGTTGGCATCAATAAAACAAGATTCAAAGCATAAAGAGAAACTACAAAAAAAAATGTCTTTAGACATGTGTAATCTTAAAAGTATTTCTCTGTACTGGTATGCAAGCTGTCTATCAACACAATTTTTAAAAAAAGTAACACCTCTGAAAAATGCCCTCCTGCAGAAATAGCTTCAACTGTGAACTCTTAGTCCTCTAGAAAATTTGGAGACAAGTTCTGCAAAACTTTAAGAGTAACCTTTAATATTATTATTTCACCAAAGACAAGTCACTCCAACAGAAGTTTGCACAGATGGATAGCTGATTTTTTTTCTTTGGAGAAAGTGTTATACCTGAATCCTGGGATTCTTACAACTTCTTCATTCTTTATTCAGATAGATTCTCAGTGAAAGAAGCACTTTGTTCAGTTCTGATGACATTAAGTCTGTGGAAACAAAGACTTGGTAAAGTTAAGTAGCTCTCAAAATAGTACCTAGCAAATGTAATTTGGTTTGTCCACATAAATGTAACTTTAAACTCAAATAATAGAGAAGCTGTATTGTAGGTAAGTAAACATCATGAGAAAAGTTATTGTTTCAGACTGTTTTTTTAAAATTATTTTATGGAACATAAAAATGTGGTGTAATCATCATATACCAGGAGATGCAAAAATGAATAATAGAATTGTTTCCTTGAATGCCCTTCAATGCTACATTATTTGAAATGAACGAAATTATTGCTCCTTCATTGCTGTCTAAAACCCATTAAGATTATAAACAATACTGCAGCTGACTGGGCTGTTATCTTAATAGGGTATTCATCAAAGTCTTTGCAGATTCACAGTACAATGTTTCTCAAACTGAAACCAGAGTATTATTATGCAAAATTTTAATTTAATTCATGCTTTATAAGAGCTGCATTGAAAGCATAGAGTGTTACTTCGATTTTTTAATTGCTTTGTCAGTGTGATGACTTGGAGAAACATTATATCCTTTTCCTGTCTGTAATGTTACCTACAGATAAAAATTACCATGTACTTTTTCAGCCAGGGGAAAATGTTTCATATAGTTATAATAGTGCAATTGATTGTTGCTATACATAGAGAATTCTCTCTATTATAGTTCTCTTACCTCATACAATAGACTTGCCATTCATTTGGACTCTAAGGAGATACTCTGAAATTATTTATTCTATAAGTGCATGAGATTTGGTAGGTGAGTTGAACTATTCATCTATGGTGTAGTCAGTAGAGATGGATCAATTGAATTCACGGGCAAAATTACCTTGCTAGATATGTGTGTGTGGTTATTGCTGATTTCCCTTGTAAGCTAGGGATCTGGATGAGCAGGACAGTTATTTACCCAGAGAGAAGCCTACCCTGAACCTGGAGTTCTGATAACTGTTTTTTTTCTCCCCAATACAAGTGTTTCTGCAGCAGGTAAAAAATTTCCCCTTCCTTGTTTTAGCAAAACTTTTCCACACACTGAATATTGGGGTTTTTTTGTTTGTTTTTTTTTTTTTTACCAATAGATGTTAGTTATTTTGATAAGCTATTATGTACAGTATAAATATGACAGATACTGATTTATTTTGCATAAGATATTTATGGGTTTCTAGTCAGTAGTCACTAAGAAAAGAGCACTGGCATAGTTTGAGCCTGCTTAAAACAGCTTCACTAATGCAATTGGGAACAGAATCAAATCTGGGAATCTCATTTTTCAGATTCATGTGCATGCTTTCCTGTAGTTTAGTAGTCTGTTGTTAAAGTGTGTTGCAGCTATATTTATCAAATTTTATCTTAAATTGCAGCTTTAAATGCAGGCCAGAACTAAAAGGTTTGTTATCATTCGTAGCCTTAGGAACAGTCTTTGTAGCAGTGATACCATTGACGCTATTATAACATTTCTGCTCTTGTCCTATATTTGTCCATAGAGAAAAATACAATTTTTGCATCTTAAATTCTGTAATTATGAATTCTGTAGCTTTTAGTATTTAACAGTTTTAGCAAGCCTAAATTTTCCATTTAATACTGCCTATATAGAATTTGGGATTATATCTATACAGATCTCTGGAGCAGTTATTTTTTAGACTACACATGTATTTACTTTGATTTTTACATTGGGTAATTCAGGAAACCTGCTCTTAAATAATTGCAATTAATCTCTACATCATATATCAGCATGCCATACTGCCCTATTGTCTTCCACAATGATGGAACAGGATCATAAACCCATATATTCATCATTAATATTGGCTGTTGACTGGTTGCAACTCTTTGACTAAATTCATTATGATTGTGTATTTTCTTAATATGTTAAAATAAACCCAGGGGTTTCACGTTAGCCAGCAATTCTCTGTTGTGATTAACAGTTCCCATCTCCCTTTTGCAAGGATATGTTATGACCTTGAGCAAAAAAAATTAAAACTATTCTAAAATTTCTAGTTGATTATTCTTACCTACGTAAGCAAATCTTATGCACATAGCTAAATGATTAGTTACTTTACAGGAAATGGCAGTATCCCCCTGTGCTCATGTGACACTGTTGGAATATGTTTTAGTGCGTAGTATTGAAATCCTAATAAACCTCCTGCATGTAATTTAGCAGTTGCTCGAAAGTGTGAAACAGCTACTTAGGAAAGAAAGCAAATTAGTTTCAGTCATTCATAATTATTCTTCAGTATGATGTGAAATGCAAAGTAAATGCAGACACAAAGAATGCTAATTGTGGTCTGGAGTTTAATGTATGTAAAATCTTTTGGATTCTATTAAAAAAAATCACTACATGTATTTAGCAAAGAGAAGAGATGCTTTCAAGGGGAAAAATAGCTATTATCTACTACAGAACATCTGCTTTATCCAGAGTTTTGGAATTTCTTATACTACATTCTTGAGGTGAATGTATCTTCAAAAACTCGTCCTTCATACTTCTCAAGAAAAGAAAACCAACCAAACAATAGGAAATAGGATTTAAAAACCCTCCAGTGTGGTAAAGAGCCACATTTTCCCAGAAGTCATAGGTATAACTCAAGAATCTGTAGTTTATATGACATAGTAATGTCAATATTTTGCATGGTTTTAGTTTATTTTTTTTTATTTAACTGTTCCTGTGCCACTGTTAGATTTTGGACTTGTTTATCTATGCTGAGGTGGGATTTCTTTTGTTTAGAAGGATGTGAGATGCTATTATAAAATTGAGGTGTTAAATATGTAATATAGATTGAGTAATGACTCAATATTTTCTAACTAGAAATAACTAGAAATCACTTACATCCCCTCAAAGCAGATAGAAATATCTGATTAGCAGCTATGCTTTGGGATGCACAGAATGCACTTCAATGCATAGAATTAAACCAATTTGTATGGAAGTGAATTTAAGGATAAATATCTCTTTCTTTTTTCTCAAAGGGGACACATTTTAAATCTCAGCAAAGATCAGTATTACTCAGGCAGATTCACTTTGATTTCTTTTCATCCCCCTTAATGAAAAGCAACTGGGTTACCTTTTTTTTGTGAGGCATAAGGGAAGTTTATTTTCCCTACATAAAATCAAAAGAAACCAACCTGAATTTTATCATTTAACTTATTGTCTAATTTTTATTCCAGCACTACATTGCAATTTAATTTTAATTTTTTTAACATAATCTCTGTAAAACTGCGTGAACTACAATAATTATACATTAAAGAATACCCAGTTATTATCTGTTTCTATATTATCAAAGTTGTAAAAAACCACCTGATCTTAGTAGCAATTGTTTATTGCAGAAAAAGTTCAATGTGCTTCTCTTATCCTGAAAAAAACATGTCAAGAGTCACATGTTAAAAATCATTCAGTATCTTTGCTGACTTGTAATTGCAGAGATAAATGATTTGCTTGAAGCTGGAAAATATATGTATTATTCATCAGCATTCAGTCTCTCTGCGTGTTTTGAGATGTATTTGAGAGTTACCCTCATCAGGAGACTGGAATTGAAATTAATGTGCTTACATTGATTTCTCTCTATTCATTTTCTGTTTTTTCAAGACTGTGATACTGGATTAAGCATAGATTTTTATTTTTTTTCTGATAATAAGAACCATGACTTTTTAATGTGGATGGACTATTACAAAAGTATTTTGAACATAAGATCAATTTACTTTTTTTCTTTTGTAGTTCTGGTACCACATATTTTTGCATGCTTTTGGCAACAGGTCATAAGATCAGACTGGAGGACTTCCTCTCATGCCTCCTCTCAGTTTCCTCCTTATATTTCTTTTCTAGTTTAGTTTTCACCTTTTACAAAACAGGAATGACACTGTCTTTCTCTTTTTATATATAACATGTTTTCTGGTCAAAACTGCCTTGATAATGGTTGTCATTTATTCCTATACACTCTAGCCTGGAAGAGTGTGGCAAAGCCTATTTCATTAGGAGGATATAGAAGGCAAACAACGTGTCCTGGAAGGACACAGGGGGTGCTAGATATGTGTGTGTAGCCCCTCCAGAAGCACCCAGTCTCTCCATTAACAATTAAATTAGTGGCTTTGTTCCAGAACCATGGGATATCCAGCTACAACATGCCTTTTTGTATAGGAGGACAAAATAGGTAATGACAGATTTTTGTTTCGGTTTTTTGTTTGTTTTTTCTAGCAGTTAGTGCTGCTATTCCCAAACTGGCTTTTGCAGCCCCTAGTGTCTGAAATCCTTGAGATTTGACATTTCCAGGGTAACTTGGATGGTCTATTGCAAGGAAGCCATAGGCCTGTGAGATTACCACAAGTCTGTTATAATTATTACCCTGGCATGAAAAGTTTGAGGCTGTAAAACTGGAGAGAGAGTGCTATGAGAGAAAACCATAAATAAGAGGTTACACACTTAAAATATGGCTGATTTTTGCTCTTATCTCTATCAGTCACTTCAGAAATAATTCTCAAACTTAAGCACACAGAGTGCTTACTTTTGCCTCAAAGTAGACAAGTCCTGAAACAGCAAAGTGATCACTTTCATTCCAATTAGACATATGTTCGACAATCTCACTGATCTGAGCTCCAGACAGCTAGGGTCTGGATCTGGAGTGCAAGTGTCGTAGTGGACTTGGCCTGCACAGGAGACGACAGGTGGCTTCACGTAGGTGAAGGGATAGCTAATAAGGTGAACACAAGTTAGGATTTTGTACGGGTTAGGAGTAATGGATGGTTGTCGTCCTCTCTTCTCTTCTCCATCTCTTGCACGTGCACCTTCTATTGGTTATTTAGAGTACAGATTATAAGAATAGATGTATTGGAAATGATAAATATGTACGTCCAATGGGATAAGATAGTCTGCCGAGGACAGAATTGCCAGGGACTGTGAGAGATTGCTGCTGAAGACATCTTTAGAACATTAAAAACATAACAGAAGAGACTGAGCTCTTCGTCCCGATAGGGTGCCAGGTCACCGCTCCAGCCTAACAGCCCAGATAACGGATGCGTCTGGTGCAGAACCACCAAACCTTTCGGTGAGATAATCGAATTGCGTCCTGGTGGGCAGATCATACAACTTGGAGATAAACTGGACAATATGATATAGAATTATCTAGTATACCTTTAAGCTGTACCAAGTACTTAACTTCCTTATTGTGTTAATTGTGCATGATTAACAATGAATAGTCTTGATGTAAGTGATCAATCAATTCTTGAATTTTTTCTAGATTCTCTATCTTTATGATATAATTTAAAATTTTTTTCATGGAGAGTATAAAAAATGTTCTAAAATATTTTCTGACTTGATGGAAATTTACCAATTCCATATCACTTAAAGAACTTGCTATATTTTTGCTGAGAAAATACATGAAAAGCAATTTCTTTGTCACATTTATAAGAACATTACAGTACAGCAGAACACACTCTGAACAGTTTAAAGGTTTTTGACAATAACCATCTTTCAATCTGTTTTTGTTTTCTTTTGCTTGTGATCTATATATTATTGTGATCATGAGTCATAATTATTTTACAAAACAAAGTGGTTTTTTTTATTTCATCAGTATGGAAACTGGATATATGTTTGTTCTGTAGTCCCCTTTAGATAAATATAATGTGATAACTGTCCTTTATAAAATAGGAGACAATAATTTCTATTGCATAACTTCAGTAATTTCAGTTTTGAACAGGTGACATCAGTTCTTTTAATTTGGAAAAAGGAACAATTAAATCTGTAAAAGTGCTTTTATGTAAAAGTCAAGGAACGCCTCCCAAAAGTAAAGGCATCTGTAAAGACTTCCCATCAAAATCAGGCAAGGGCATTGTTAATTTCCAGACACTCAGTCATTCAAGAATGCCTGATACTCAAGTTCACTGCTGGTAAGATTTTTCTGAGAAGACTGGGTGGAAAGGGAGTTTACTGCTAGCAGATTTAATGTGAAGCACTCTTGCTAAAGTGATTTGAGATGTTGTGAAAAAAGTTGAATAGTTTGTTTGGAGGACAGGATGAAGAATTTCAAATGCTTCTAAATCATAATTTTGTGCTTAAAAAAAAAATCATAGAATAAAATTATATCAGAAGAAGGAAGAAATTCTCCATGAGTGTTATTTCTGTCCTGTCACTATCTTCATGTTCGTCCTACTCTCTCATGAAGTCTGCATATCAGAGAAGCAAATTTCAAACCTTAATTATTTCCACATGTTTATCAACAATATTTGTTTATATTTTGCTTTCATATTCTAATACAACTGAACTGTATTTAATGCATTAATAGCCTTGAAGTGTGTTTCATGACAGAATATAATTTTTTAGAATGTAGCTATACTTACAACAGATCATTTTATATTTTTTATCACAATTTCTTGTGATCAATTTATCACAAGATCTTGTGGTATTTATTCACCATCTGAAGGGAGGATGTGATTTCAGTAGTCCTTAATGGATATGAAAAAGTTATCTGGGTAGGCAGTACCCCTGCTGCAACACTGTTTTAGTACTTTGTGCTAAGTGATGGTAGTACATTGGTTCTTGTTTGCCCTCCCCACAAGGAACGGAGCTGGCTATCAGTCAGGGTAATTGTGTCATTTGACTATGATGGCCATTTTGTCTACTTTGCTAGGTATTTGTTTTCTTATTTCTTTTGTTGACTGTATTCAAGTCAGCATTTTCAATGTTAGCTCTCAGTAATACATCTTACAATGTGGTACACAATGTGCCTTGATAACATTCTGAGATCCATCCTTTGGCTTCATGTTTCTGCTTTCTTTGTGTAATTGTTGCTTATTGATTTGTGACAAAATTGTTCTGTCCTAATTGTCTTCCTCTGTTGTTTCAAAAAGCTTGTTACCTACAAAGAACCCTTTGTTCAGAAAATAAACCTTCAGCACAGACTTTTAAACTGTACATGTACTTATATCATTCTTAGTGAATGTCCTTGGAATCTTGTGTACAGTTTTTTGCTCGTGACAGCCTTGTATCCTATCAGCATTCTTTATTCATCTCTCAGTAAATGCTAAATTTCAGAAAGCCATAAAAGTTTATTGTCTGATTATTATGTTTTTATACTGGTAAAAGGGAAATGCACTGTTAACTATCTTTACCACAAGCTGCTTGTTATACTAGATTACACAAGAGGTCAAGGTTTGCAGTGCAAAGCAGTTACTGCCCAGGACTAGAGTTTGCGTGCCTGACTGTGAAGCAGAACTCGATATTTAATGCAGAATCTTGTCAGGTTCAAGACAGCAGTTGCTTTTCTCATTAAAATTCATTCATTTTTAGCCTATTTATAAACCCTAGAAGATCACGTGGACAGTTAGCCTCATTTCTTCCCTGAAAATGACATAAAATGAGGAAAAAAATGCATGGAGTTGACCAGTTGTTCAACAGCAATAATGAAAGTGTCACCTTTTGCATCTTGTTGAATGAGAATTTTATGGCCTCAGTAGAGAGGCAAATACAAAATAGACATGGCTTTTATGAAGACTGTACAAGAGAGAAATATTTTCAGTACCTGGAGTGTGTATTGGTATTATGTCCTATGGAGAAGTCCAATAGCATTAGTAGCTTTTTTTTAAATTTATTTTTAATAACAGACTATAAAATGTATATGCAATAATTCTCCAGCCAAACTGTTCCATATTTAATAAGAAATAAAAAAAAAAAAAGAATTTGTGCACCACAGACATAATGCCAGAGAGAAATTCCAATAAACAATGCCAACAATAACACATGACTGAATTTTTGAGGAGGTGCCACTAAGTGAAGCTTTTTTAGAATATGATACCTAGGTCACACAAAGACTATAAAGAAACCTTATGGATTCTATTCTGCTCTGCAGAAAAGAGATATTCCTGATACTAAGTAGTCTTACTGTTTACTAGATATTTCTGATACCTCTTTTTTTTTCTCCCAGGTATTTTCTAAAGTGTCTACTTTATTAGAATGTTAAAGGATGATATAAATAACACAGTAATGCATTAAGCAACAATGCCAGGAGGACCAAACAAAAATAAAAATAACCTCAACTGGGATAATATTATAGCTGTATTTTATTATAGTTGGCTTAGTATGACTTCAAAGCATTCAAGATGTCTGCATGAAGATTATGTAGCAGTTAATAATTGATTTCCTTCAGCCTTCAATTTACAATTCCTTTCTTAAAACACATTCACTGCAGGCATGTTTCTCATGTAGTAGTAGTTTATAGCAATTAAGTCTGCAAACTGGTTATTTTGTATTGCATGTTAATATCATATCCATTCCAAGATCAGATTTGCTTACTAAGCTGGTCAGTGAGTTTCAGCAATGGCTCAATTATTTGTATTCCATTCCACTTATCTTAAGAGCGTAATTGAGATATGACTGGAATAAATACTGAGTATGTCAATTTACTAGAATGATAAATCAGGGGGAAATAATGTTATAAAAATGCAGTTAATTTTAAATGTAGTCCTAATAGCATACTATATAGTACTATTTCCATGTTCTTAGGATATTAGCATAGAAATTTTCTTGCCGTTTGTCAAATGAAAATAAATTTTTTAATTATTTTTATTTAAATCTCACTTTATATATGATACATAAATTGACATTTGCTTATTCTCCAAAAGAAAATAAGTCGATTTCTATTACTTCTAATGTAAGGTGTATGCCTCGGTGAAAGAATTACATTATTACCTATTCCTGTCATATTCTGAGCTACAGCTGCTACTTCTAAATTCATGTTAAAAGATTGTCCTTTGTGAATGTGTTATCTGAGAATTTCTTTATTCTCACCTTCCTACCTGTCTCTGTGTAATCTTAAAATGGATAACATCTGAGGGCCACTAACTTAAGAAAACAGATGAGAATAAAAGGAATAGTTGAGAGAAAAGTTGAAAAGCAGTGAACAGATACCAGAAAGTAGTTTGGGATTGCAAATGAGCAAAAGAAATATGCAAAGATCAATAGACTGGGACTAGTGAACTGCAAACATAAAATTAACCAGAAAGAAACACAGGAAGGAAGAACACATTGTGTCTACATGGAATGCATAGAATATAGCAGCAGCACTTCAAACTCTGCAGTACAGAAATTAAATCCAGCTGATACATCTCAAATCGTAACTTCTGTCACTTCAAAAATGAAAAAAGATGGGAAGGTTGTCAGTGAGCGAAATAAAGAATCTACTGCAGAAGCATCTCCGACTTCACCAGCAGGTTAAAAACAATCAAGAAGACTTAAAAGCAAAAGGTGGCATTTATTGAGCCTTTACTTATTTCTACAAGTCTAAGCTAGACAAGTCTATAGGAATTAGTACTGAATTTGCTTTTCCTTTTTTTTCCACAAATAAGAACTTCCTCAAAATCTGCTTACATTCTTTACTTTTTGTCCTTCTGGTGTCAGAATTAGATTCAATCCTCTGTTGACATAACCCCACATAAAATAATCTAGTAACCAGTTAATGAGATTCATAAATTTTACAATAGGTAAAAACCTTTAGAAGAGATTTTTTTTTTCATTTAAAATAAGGTACTTCATATTACCTAGTAAATTTTTATCCTGGTATTTAATCACTGAGCTGAGGCAGAAATCCGTCTATGAAGTTTGTGAGTAGCTTTTTTTAGGGTCAGCTTTTCAAAGCTATCAAATGTCCCCAGCTGTGACTGATTCGACATCAATTCTGAAAAATTTGGTTGCTTATTACCCAATCTGGAAAGGCCAAAGAGAAATATATACAGAAATATATACAAAGCTGTTCCTTTAAACACCACAGTAATATAAAAAAATATGTATATTAATTAATATATAATTTATACATGTGTATATATATATATGTATCTATTGTTAAATATATATTGTATATATATAGTGTATATGTGATATATGTTGTATACGTTTAAATTTCAGAAAGTCTAAAGGATGGAAACTATGGTTTATTGTAATTATGGGATGGTTTAGTGATTCAGGAAATACACTGTTTTGCTTGTCAGTTTTGAGGCTGTGCTTGTCAGGCTGGTCAGTTTTGAGGTATTTTTTGAAGGTTTTTGAATAAACTTTCTGCTTCAGTTTGCTCCCTAACAGTATACAATCATTTGTGGACAGGTCCTATGCCCATTAAGCATTGGTGCAGAGATGTTCAGTGGTTGTAATGTATACTGAGTTGATTTTATGCCGAGCACAGTCTATTTCTTGATGATCTCTTGCAAGTAATTTTCCTTGTGTCTAAAATAGCCTTAATTTGACCTGGTGCACTTTGATATTCAGCAGATGTTCCTTTGGACTTAATGTGATACCTTGATAGCAGCAAAGTTTCCTGACAAGGAGAACCTCCTTATGTAGTTTAGAGGTACTGTAGCCAGTTTCATGGAACTGTATGGAAAGGAGGACTCCATGCTTAAGGCTTACATTACCTGGTCTTCTGGGAGGTGTGGGCTGAAGAGTGAGGTGCATTGAGAACTGTTTGAATGGCAGATCCCACAGGGTTGTAATCAGTGGCACAGGGTCTAATTGGAGGCCTTTCACTGGGGGTGTTCCCAAGGTTCAAGGTTTCCTGAATCACTACATGTTCAACTTGTTCATCAATGATTTGATGAAGGGGCAGATGCCTTCTCAGCAAGTTCACTGATGACACTAAGCTGGGAGGAGTGGCCGATACCCCAGAGTGCCCTGCAGCACTTTAGAGGGACTTTGGCAGGTTGGAGAGATGGGCAGAGAGGAACCAGATGAAATTCAGCAAAGGCAACTGCAGGGGAGGGAAAAGCCCCAGGCAGCAGAAAGGCTGTGGGGAAGAGCTGTTAGGAAGCAGCTCTGTGGAGAAGGTCCTGGGGGTTCTGGTGGACACCAAGCTGTCCATGAGCAGCAGTGTGACCTTGTGGCCAAGAGGCCAATGGTGTCCTGGGGTGCATTAGAAAGAGCATTCCAGCAGGTTGAGGAATGTGATCCTGCCCCTCTACTCAGCCCTAGTGAGGCCACATCTGTAGTGCAATTTTGGGCTCCTCAGGACAAGAGAGACATGGAGAACCTGCAGTGAGTCCAACCTAGGATGACAAAGATGATTAAGGGACAGGACCATCTCCCTTACAAGGATAGGCTGAGAGAGTTGGGCTGGTTCAGCCTCAAGGAGAAATGTCTGTCAGTATCTGAAGGGAGGGTGCCAAGAGGATGGAGCCAGGCTCTTCTCAGTGGTGATGAGCAAAAGGACAAGAGGCAATGAGCAGAAACTGATGCACAGGAAGTTCCATCTGAATAAGAGGAAGAATTTCTCTATTCTCCATCTGTTCCAGTGACTGAGCACAGGAGCAGATTGTCCTGAGAGGTTGTGGAGTGTCCTTCACTGGAGATTTTCAAGAAGTATCTCTGCCATGTACCCTAGGATGACATTTCTTTAGTGGGGACTGGTTGGCCTGGATGACCCACTGTGGTCCCTTCCAAACTGATCCATTCTGTGATTCTGGGATTTAACTTCTGGCTACCATTATAATTTAACACATTCAGTAACTAAAACCAGAGATTAGCAGCTGGAAAAAAAGTTTTTTTACAAAGTCTACTATGGATGTCCAGTTTACAGAGATATTTAGTATTACCAGGATGTATACCATACACATTTCCAAAAAAAACTCCAAGTTTTTAAACTTAGAGTCCTTGTAATAAATTACTGATGTGCCACTGTTAAACAGCTCTGCAGGAGCTGATGATAAACGTCATTTCAGAATAAACATCAATGATTGCTATCCTAATTGTTAAGAAAGAGACAAATATTTATCTATAGAAGTTTAATCACTGAAACTTGAATGCAGTACAACATTCTAAGTAAATGCCTGTCATAAATAAGTAATATATAACATTATAATTTAAAGGACAATATTAAACAGAACCAATTAGCACAGAAATGTCTACCCTCTCATCTTAATATATAGTTCTTTGTTATATGGCATTTAAAGTTTCTGTAACTTGACTCTCAAGTATAATACGTCATGACCATTCTCATTAAAACCAGCTTCTCTTATAGCACTTACAATGTTGGACTCCTACCGATAACATAATGAGGGTAGAATGCATTTTGATTGAGTTACCACTAGGGAGAAATTTAATTTAATTAAACTGGTCTTCATTAAAGTATTACATTGAAGTAAAGTAATTATAAAAGCATGTACAGTATTAGAGAAATCCTGCTGTTTAAAAGAGAGCGAGGGTTCATTTTAGAATGATCATAATTTAAAAGAAATCTTTGTTCCAATTATCTCAAGACTTCCAAAGCGTTCATACCTTTTAAAATCTGGTGATACATATATATCGTGTAAAGCTAATGCTACTCCATCTGCATGTAATTTCTGCCAGTCTACCTCTGAAAACAAACTTCTGGAGCACCATTCTGCTTTGTACAACCATCTACTAAAACATCAACATAAAAATGTGGGGTTGGATATATTTAGATGTTTAAAAATTGATAAAAACAGAAGGGAATACAACATTTTTGAAGATGAATTGTTTCAGCTTTTAAAAATATACTCCAATGCATGTTCTCATATAGGGCATATTTTTTCTTATGCTTTCATGTATCATAAATGCAATACCCCTGCACAGTTGTCACCTAATTAATGTATGCCTAAAGTGCAAAGCCAGCACATGCATGTCAAGAATTTCATAAGGAGATTTGGGTAGTTTTCAGATAGACTTCAGATTGGCATTCCTTGTCTTTTATTCTTCTTTCTTTGTTTGTTTGTTTCCTTCTCAACCCCATGCATGACCCTTGCTTTCTTGCTTCTGTGTAAATTTTCCCACTTAGTTCTTTTTACTTTGTTTTGGCGTTGTGGCTGTCAGTTTTCTTGGGCAACGGCATAGACCAGATTTTGGATACTTCATCTGCTTCAAGAGATAATAATGACTTTCCTAAGCAATTGGTTTAGCTCCTTGTCATTATGAAGGTAGGCTGAAGATTGTGGGTCATAATTGTTTTGCCCGCCAGCCCAGGAATCTCAGCTCTCATTGGCTTCAGCCTGGAATCCAGGTACAGTAGGCATCAATTCCATCTTTGAATGGAGGCTGATATTTTTTCTATTTAATTAATTTTTAATTGGAGTTCTCCGTATTAATTTATTGCATCCTTTTTCCAGTGCAGCATATTACATTTTATTCCAGCCTATTGTGTGTAGATCTGGAGATTTCTTTTTTCTTCTTTATCTGTTGCAACAATTTCATTTTTTTTGCCCAGCTTAAGTATAATCCAACAAATTTCGCAAAACTAAAGGCAGAATTGGTACTGCTGATCCTTTTGCTAACTGCTTCATGTCAATCCAATCTCTGCCACATATTTGACCTTCCTGCTCAGTCTAATAGGATGGAGCTGGAGATTTTATTATAGTCTCATCAAGTAGCAATCATTCAAAATAACACATTTTGTCCTTTTGCCGGATTCATTACCTTGAAACCCATTCCTTGTATTTTATATTCTACATAACTCTCAAATTGCCTAAAGGATTTACTGCATTCCCTAAATAAGGTACTTCTAAAATATTTCCTGATTGTGGATTTAGAGTCTGATCCTTCGTTGTCTTGCAGTCTCTGCAGTAATATTACACATCCTGTGTGATTTTGTGAAGACAGATTGGGTATACAATGTTATCAAATCAGAATATGACCCTGAGGTTTGGGTGGTGAAAATGAGCCTATATATATTTGCTAAATTCTGACAACAGGGAGGCTGTTGCTGAGCTCATACCAGGTCTTCTCGCAGTGACCTCTACTTCATTTTGGGAATTTCCTATGTGCAATTTCTGATTACATCTTTGATAGTAAACAATTCCAGGAATGTTCCCGGGCACTGAATTTTATCCAAATACTTCTGAATTGTTATGATGCCCTCTGGAGTATTTTCCAGTTATGGCTTTTGTCTTCCACCCTTGCACTTACTCCAGGTGCTGTGCCACAGGCTAAGGCTCTGACCCCTGGTCCTAGCCCAAGGGCTGGCACTTGTTGTCACTCACTCAGGTCTGCCTGGTCACTGGGACCCAGTCTGTCGTACTCCTGTTCTCCTCTGGGTATGGAAACAGGCCTTTGCTGGATGGATGGCTGAGGATGCGACTTGGAGGAGCTCCTCCAGCTTCTCATTATCTTCCTGCTCTCCTTTGTGGTGCTGATGAACTTTTGCACATACCCTAATGATATTTTTGAATGGTAGAGAGCTTTCATCGTGTAAATTGTTTCAGAGACATATATGTGTGCAGCATATAAAAGATCGAATGGACACACAAATTAATATGGTTTTTGAATATGGTATATGACAGAGTAATTTGAGTTTGATGTAAACATGCAATCTAATTTATCAGTTTTCTTTGGTTTTTTTGTACCAGTGGCTGCTGGCATTGCTAGATTAAAAAAAAAAAAAAAAAAACTTCACGAAATGTGAACCTTTCTTCTGAATGTAGAAAATTACTTTCTCAACCTACAGCTGTACAGTATTTTTTCACACACATTGAAAACTTCATGTCACGCCTCTGCCAGTGCCAGATTCACAGTGGGGACTTGGTTAGATGCTGAAAGTCCTAAATCTGAACTATGTACCCCATTGGTTTCTCTGTAATAAGAATTATTTGCTTTTGTTTTTGTTAGTCGAATAACAGGAAAAAAAATCATTATTGCATGTGCAGAAATACAAACACAAGCATTTATTCTCTCTGTCAAAGCAAGACTACAAATTTCATTTGAACTTTCAAAACCTTTCATTTCCATGTTCCTTTATTTTTCATTTCTTTTCTGTAAGACTTTCTGGCAGTTTTACTTCTAATGCATATTTCCAAATATCTCTGTTGGTCAACATGAGTGATACTTATGCTAGCAAATCTTAATTATATAGTTACAGATAGTGTATATTGTAGAAGTCAGAATTAAAATCATTGACTGTGAAAAACTAGTAGAAACCTCTTATAGATGCTATTTTATGATGCTGCTGTGATCCCACAGTGAGTGTATGAATTTTGTGTCTGAAAAAAATGTTAACTCAAATGATGGGCTGTTTTAATACAGCCCAAAATTACAGCCCAAAATAATGTTTGTGGTCATGTACATTACCATGGAGAAAAGTAAATGTTGCATCTTCCAGAGTAAGACAGCTGAGGATCCTTGGTTTAGTACATTCATCCCAATTTAGAGATTTCTGAGATGTTCCTGCCATCTTATGTAGGCCTTCCTGAGAATTCCCACTCTTCTCACATAAAAAATTCAAAGTTTTCTCATTTTTCGCTGGTACTTACACCATGTGTTATCTGCATTCAAACTAAAATTTATAGGGAAAGTACTGAAACATGAGCTGGAAAGGATATAGTGTTAGAATCACTAACAGGTAAAAAACTTGCTGTCATTTGAGAATTTGTGGTGCTTTGAATGACTTCATTTAGTAAATATTTTCAGATGGGTGTATTGCAGTTCCAATGCAAGAAGCTCTATGTGACTTGCTGCCGCTCGTGTTTTGTTTTGTGGGTGTTTTGTTTAAATCAAATAGAATTCTGCCTGCAGATGTTCACAGTTGCTGAAAGTTTAGATATCATTTACTAAAAGCTTTTAAAATGATCAAATTCTAGTAAATAAAATATAGCTAGACATATCTGAACTCTGATGCAAGAGTGAGGAAAAAAATTAAATAAGTGATACAGATTTGTTTTGCCTGTGAGATGCACAAAAATGTGAGATTAAAAATAGCCATTACCTGTCTGGATTTGGACAGGTGCCTGATATTCTGCAGAAGTTTCAGTAGCTGTAGATGTATTACTACATTTTATATGTAATTTAACATTGTCATTTACCATGTAAGAAAGCTTATTTATACTCTCAGTGTCAGCTTTTCATGTAAAGAACCTTAAGACAGCTACCTTCCCTCAAAGTAGAATAATAAACAATAGGAAAATGATTCCTTCAATTAGCTCAAATTACATGGCAGAAAAAAAATATGAGAAAGCTTTCAGAGTGTTATACTACCATTAGTACATCTTTATGGTTCTCAGCTGTTACTTATGGTGCATCCTATCTGTTCTCCAGACAAAACAGGGTCATGTCCCTTTTTTCTTCCTGCTTCCAGAGAAGTAAAAGCCTCCCTGTGCTATACTGTTGTCTCTAATGTTATCACATATGAGAATTGTTAATCTGTATTTATAAGACTTCTGAACATGTCTTAGAACAAACCAACCAAACTAAAGTACCAAAGCACAAAATAAGAGCTAAAGCAATATTTGCTAACTGAAGTATTTCAGTATTGCATGGATCTAGGATATTAAGCCTATGCAGGAGAAGCAATTTGAAGTCTGAAATTAAGTCTGGTCTAGAGTTTTTTTAAAAACTTTATATACTATACTTCACCTGGTTTCAGGGTACCAACCTTTTGTCATTTTGTAAAAGATTCCTATATCTGACAGCTTCCTGTTGTATGGGGTATGGTTTCTTTGGTTTGGTATGATTTTTTCCATTTTTCTTTGGTTGCTTCAGTGACTGCTTCTTTTCTCTTTCTTGTTGATGCAGTCTGCATTACGTGTCTCTCAGCTTGTTGCTTCAATTAACTTCTCAATGGACCCCCTGGTGATTTGCATTGTCTCCTGTTTCCTATTTCCCTGCTGCTTTTTATCATTTTGCTTGTATTTTGGTGATCACTAACCGGCTGCTTAGGCAGTTGTTTGGAGCAGTAGTGATTCCCTGCTGATTTTAGCACTTATTCTGTACAGATCTTTTCTTAAACTTGTGTTTTGTTCTTTATCCAATTTTGATATTGAGTTTCTGTCTGTGGGACTATATAAACAAAATCCGAAGTACACTTCCCAGAAAAGATCAATCTATTTAGAGGAAAATTACTTTTCTTTGAATTTCAAACTTTGAAGATGCTTATATGAAATAAAAAAAAATATTCAATTATAAGAAACAAGATTGACAATTAATTTCTTATTTTTTACTGTATTCTTCCTGTGGTCCTTTTTTATATTTTATTATCAGTTAATTGTAAATTATATGAAGTAAACTAGTAAACAGCATTGTGTGACTTCTCTGTTTCCTATTCAAGACATGTAAAGTATCTGTCCCTGCTTGTAAACCTCACTTAATCCTTTACAACTTTAATACTCTATTTAGTATTTTCAAAATTTTTCAGGGAGACTTATGGTCTCAGTGGAAAGTCAGAATAATACTATGCCTTAGTCAGAAACCAGAAGTGAATTGTATATATATCACAAATATTTTAGCATAAATTAAATAAAAATATCACTTTTAGCTGTGTGGGTATATACACAAAATCAGGTGTATTCAAGAGCCCATTTTTCTTGTAAATTACTCTAAAGACTAACTACTTTATATTTCATTGGTGAAAGAATGTTTCATAATTCCACCACAAATCACTCTCTCCCTATTACCATCAGAGATTCAGGAAAAAAATTAATTTGGGAACATAATTTAAACACATAAAGTTCACAGAAACACATATAGTGAATAGCAATGATCTGCTTGTCCTGCACAGGAAATCATTCAATGAAACTTTTTATTTGCACAGAGACATATGGCAATATACAGTCTGCTTAACATTCTAAATAAGAAAAGAAAATTATGAAGTATTTTCTTTCACAATGGGACACATATTAAATAAAAGTCTGCACGGTTTCTTACCAAAACAAATAGACTCTGCACTGAACAAATGAAATCTCACAGGAAATAGAGAACTATGAACCTCAAGATTAAATCTCAAGATACTTTAAAGACTTCGTGTGACAATATGCTTGTAATGTGTTAGAAATGCCTAATGCTACTGTGTTTTTATTGTTGAGGTTAATAAGGACTTACTAAGGTGAAGTGGTTTTTTAAACTGTATGACTCTAGATTGTCAGATCAGATTTAAATAAATGGCAGATGATGGTTATAGAGTTCTAGGCAATGGATTAACTTTGTATCAATGCCAATACCCAGTTGCTTTGTTAAGTATTCCCATAAGCTTCTCCCAGAGCAGAAAGCAGTCCTTTCCTGTACTTCATTGTAAATATTGAGAGTGAGGATGAAATCTGGAGTCAGGGGTGAAAACAGGTAATAATTTGTGCACTACCCGTGTTCTACATGAGCTTGTAATGGCAACAGTTTGGATCTCAAAGTCTTCAGTGAATGTAAATGGAAAGGATGAGGAAATGCATTTACTGATTTCAGTCTCCTACCAGTTGAGGATGCTCATAAAATATGAGCTAGGCAGTTTGCAGAGTTCTCCACTGTAGTTCTGATGTGGTAGGCTGTCTGAAATTTCAACAGAATTTTATTGATTGATTGTCAGCCAGTATTCACAAAAATGCTTCTGGATTCCATGATTTTGGCATGAGAAGGTGACAGTAAGTTTTTACTAAAAAAATAGTAAAGGAACAACACTGTCAGTGGGGAAGGACATACCTGTGGATTGAAGAAAGCTCAGATTGAGAATAAACAGCCACGTTGGGTTCTGTTGATAGAGCAACACATGAATATGAGAAGCAATTTGGAATGTATATCAAAGTGACTCCAACAGTTTTAGCAAACAATAATCTTAATTACTCTCAGCATCTGTTTTCCAATCTGGAAAATAAAAATATCTCATCTTCTGTAAAATATCTATGTATTAAAACTGTCTCCCTGAGTTAGTGACATAGAACTTAGTCTGTATTTTTGCATTTAGTTTATAATAATGGCATTTATAAGTACCTGTCAAAAAGAAGCTATTGCATACACAGCGCTTTTGTATGAAATTAGTATATGTTGATAGATACAGTACCCCCTATTTTCAATGTTATGAATGGTAAGAGATATAATTCAAGTACATTTTATTCAAGACAGAAGGCTTTTAATAAAATTGGATGGGATTTTATGTCTTTCTGTGAAACAAAAGTATTTTTTTAACCATCAGAAAGATGAAATTATTTTTTTTATTTTGTAGATATCTTGAAAATATTAATCAAATGTGAAATCCAAGATTATGTTAGTTATGAGGCTATTTAATTATCATGCTCATGTTAAGAAAAACTGAGTTGCCACATTAAACAGGACTCACTTATTTCCATGTGCAGTTATGAAACCTGGGGCTCCAGTAGAAGATCTGAGTCTAAGCTATCATTGCTGTTATTTCTTGGCTAAATGTAGAGAGTGAAGAATAGGGAAATTACTCAGAGCTTGCAGAAACATAAATTATCTTGTCTACACATGCTGCTACAATATGATCAACATTAGTAACTCAGGTCTAGATACAGCCACAGCAGTAAAAGCTCGAGGCTAAGCATGTACTCCTCATATAATCTAGCAATAGATCAATGCAGCCAGTTTGCATCCAGCCCTAACAGATTGTATATGAGGCTGTGCTCAGCTAAACAGATTTACTGTCAGTTTAGTGCATTTCTGTGCAGATACTCATACATCAATAATGGTCCCTGTCTAAAACAAGTGAATGTCAATGTGTTTAAGGTATATTTTCTATCATCTACTACTATCATCTATTCCTGTTCTTACTTGTTATACTTCATTTTGATTTAAGCTTGTTTGAGAGTAGACTCTACACTGTAGTATGCATATCCACAACACTGGGGAGTCTCAGAATTCAGACCCACAAAATTAGTCCCAGCTGTTTGATAAAATTTATTTTCCTTCCTATTTGCACCAGTGAAAAATGCTCCTTTTCTTCCTGTAACTGAAATTAATTCGCCATCATTTGTTTCCTATTTGCATTTGTTCTCCTTGTTCCTCTCTGAGCTTTTCCCAACATCCACATTTTTGTTGCAAGTTAAGAGTGGTGTTCACTTCAAAGAAACAGAAGCCACAGTTAACAGGGACTCAAGGAGTCTTACAGTTATGACTACTTGTTTAGTTAGAGTAGGGTTTGAGATTTCTTTGTTTGCTCATGAAGTTATGAAAATGGATATTAGAAGAGTAGCTTTAGTATGAATGTCAGCCTGCAGTGAGTGCATTACACAGCTACAGTGATAATTGTTCAGATTTTACTTTCACAATAAATAATGAAAAAATTGGAGTGAATCTCTAACAAAAAAATTAATATAGTTTTTCACCATTGCTGAAGGTGAGGTTAGAATACTTATTATATTAGCTAAGTCAACTGAACATAGAATAGGTAAGCATGTGGAAAGGGAGAATTACAGATTTTCTCCATATGGCTTAAATATGTCAAAAGATGTGTCATAGGACTTCTAAATTGCATTAATGTTTTTTTAAAGTTACAATGTAATTAAAGTTACATTGTAACTTTACTGTAAGAAGTATGCTTACATTCCCTTATGCTTTTCTTTAAAATCAGCCATGTAAGTATATACTTCAATAGCAATGTTTGCATTAAAACATTGCTATTGTGCATAGAACGAATTTCACTCATCATAAAAAGAAAACAAATGTTAACAGAATTCTGATACAGAGCATCATATAGGAATACAAATTGAACTTTTAATTGTACATCTCATTTTTTATTGCTTGGATTGTAATGATTTGGCAGTAGGAAAGGATTTTAATAAATACCTGTCCCAGCATGGATTCTATCAACTTCAACATCAATTTCACCATTCATATTTTCAAAATTTTGAATTTTGTTTATATTAGACTTAGACTGAACAAATGTTAATACATCAGTTTTTAATAGAAAAAAATACAACAGCAGATGTTGTTGAATGCTTTCTTATACTGAATTATACGAGGAGTTAAAAATAGTGATCACAACTAAACTTCACCATGTAAGTATGCCACTGTAACTTGAAAACATGGTTCATGTGTTTAATGAATACTTTGGATTATTTTGGAAATGGATATAATTGCATAAATAAATTTATGCTTAAATAAAAATAGAAAGGTTTTAATTAGTAAGTAATAGAGGTCATATTCAATGTTTAAATTTGCTGTGTTTGTATAAGTGTTGCAGAACTGTTGCAGGAACGCTAAGTTATATTTTAGTCATGATTCTTTGTGTCTTGTCCTAGAAAACACAGTTTTGTCAAATAATAGCCACTCGCTCCAGAGTTGCTGATTTTCCCCTATAGCTGCAAAATAAAGCCGATGGTGCTTACTCTGGTTTTTCAGACTAAGGATTTTGCAGTTTTTCCAACATAAGTACAGTGTATGTTGCAGGCAGGTGCCACCTCTCTTAAGGAAAACAGATCCAAGGCCTCTAGTATGAAGTACAATCACAAAAATGAAAAAATCTTTTGTTTTTCTCCTGTTAATGAGTGAATGTATAAAGAAATTTGCAGAACAAAGGTGTGATACTCAAATTGTTCTTTTATTACAGTGAGAGCAGATGTTTGCATAACCCTAAAGAAAGATCAGACTTAGGCACTTAAGAATTCTTTTTTCTGTGGAATAGAACATGCAAAGAAGCTTCTGTTCTACTTCTGTCAAGATATTTTCATACATACTCTGAGATAAATCTCATCACTTAGCCAAATCAGATATTTGTAAATTTTTTCCTTTTCTTTTAAATTGAAAAGTATTTTCTTTAACATGACGTGCTTTCTCAGATAGTCTCATTACTGCAGGAAAAGACTCTCCTCAATGGAGATGCCTCATCAGGACCAAGCTGAGTGGAAGATCTATACATCCTTCAACAGTCAAGCTCTTCTTAAAATAGAACAGCCACTTGAAAGCCTCTGGTTTGGTTTTGTTTTTTGGTGTTTTTTTGTTGAGGGATATAGCTCTGGCTCAAATTTTGTAACTGGCAAAAAGAACATGAGGAAATAAGTACTGAATGAGGTACTTTTGGAGTTTCAGTGGTTTGGTGAATGCTGTGGGAATGCCTTTGAATTTAATCTGGACAAAGCTGAGATAACATATTGAATCTTCAGAAACGTTTATGATCAAAATTCTGTGGAACTGCATAGTTCTTTTAGGTATATGGTTGCACAGTAAATAGTAATACAACATGCAGTTAAGTGATTTCAACAGAGTGTTTTTTCCATATCAGTTTTGTATCTAGAAATTAAATAATCCCAGAACACTTCATTATTTTGCTTCACAGACATAGGCAAAGTACAAGCTTTAGATATTTTTCCCTTTTTTTCATTTAATTCAAGTCATTGGTCCAAAGCATCAGTCCAAAGATGCTTCTCATTTGTATAGCTTGTAGATAGACAGAAAAAATCTCATTGCCTTTAACCTTAACAACCTTTTACTGATATTCAGTTTGGATGGAAGAAATTGCTATGGCAGATCTTACAGAAGATTCCAGCTTTTATTCCAGACAATCTTACGTTGTAGAAAACTTCTTCTCTACCAGTTGCCTTATTATTATTATATAGTTCTGTGTTACTTCTTTCATAATTCTTCATTTCATGAAAAAATTGTGATCCTACTTACTAGCTGAATATATAGTTTAAAACTCCTGTAGGTTAATGGTCTGATGAAAAAAAAAAAACCTAAGTCATCTTTATTTAAACAACCCAGTAGTAATAAGGTTTATTACTATTTATCACAGATAAATATTATATTTATCATTAGATAACCTTAAAATCATTGCAAATTGTATAAATACCTTAGAGCAACCCGCTGATGTGATTAGAAATCCATTTGACTTGTAGGTCTTTCCTGTGGTTCCAAATACAGATCCGGTGTATATTTTATTAGGCTATTTGGAGAAGAATTAACAAATGAGGATGAGACCTTGCTGTAATACCTCCTGTGTGCAGTTGTAGGTTATGAACTTCTGTGAATAGAAAGTATGTGAGAAGGAAATTGAAGTAATGTGAGTCTGTGGGGGAGTAGGCTAAGTATGATGGAACCAAGGTAGGTGTTGGGTGGGAAAAGAGGAGTGCTGCCCCAAGAAGTTCATATATCTTGCCTCAGTCACAGTTCTCTGTGCAATCAGCTTCATCTCCCTTAAGCCTCCCTCATTGTTCTGGAGTTCTTCCTCCACTTCCCTAATTCCCTTTCTTCCCTTTTGGCATCTCTTACCCACTTCATTTGTCCTCAGCAACCCCTTGAAGCTGCTGGCAGTCCAGGTCTGCCAAGATCTGCTCACATCAGTTCTATGAGGTGTTTTCCTCTTTCTCCTTTTACTTCTATTAGAGATCCTTGCTTATCCTTCTACAGTGACTTTTGACTGCAAGGGGTATGACTACAAAGATCAACTCTGAGGCATTTCTGGAGTTGGCCGTCTTCTAAGTCTCAAAAAAAGAAAAAAAAAGAAAAAGAAAAGTTTCTTAAAGCACTGATCTAATTTTCCCTTGTGACTCCCAGAGTAATAGTTCTGTGCTGTTGTTCTGTTGTTGCTCTTAAATTGTCAGCTTGTATTCATGGGGTCATGTGGTCAATTATGTGATTAGGCTGAAAATTAAGTTTAAACAACAACGAAGAAATCTTCTTGGGTGAATCAGCGTCTCAGACACAGGCATGTAAGTGCTTACCATCGGAGCAGCTACAAATTTGCAGTGAAGGATAGAAGACTGTTTTATACTTAGTGTATTCATGATTTTAGGAAAACCAGTTTCATTCATTTAGGCCTAACAATTTATTTTATCTTTGATACTTTCCTATGAGAAATTATGCTTAATAAAATGAGGAATCTGCAATTCCCAAAGGGCTTTAAGCACAAGGATTTGGTAAATAAATTAAGCTTTCCTGTCATCTCTAAAAGAGCACTCACAAGAGTGTAACACATTCAACACACAGGAATGTTTTTTCTGTTCTTACTAAATTGTCTTTGATCAAGGAAGCTTGTCAAGAGAACTATTTTACTACTACAACTGACATTTTCCTAACTTAAATTTTAAAGTTGTTGAAAATAACCAATTTTTCCTGCCTGTTAAGAAATTCAGACAGATTCAGAAGAAAATCTCTGTTGAGAGTACCTTACCTAGAGTCCAAGAGATGCTTAAACCAATTTAAAAGATATAAAAATTGTAGAATAAGTACAGAATTGAACTTATTGCAGAGTAATTGCACAATTGCAGAATAATGATTTGTGTTGCCCCATAATCCATGGAAAATGAGCAGAAATGCCAGTGATACTAAGGTGTTAAAGTCATAACTTGGGAAATAAAACTTCATATCAGCATGAAAGACTAAAATAATGATCTAAGTAATAAATAATTGGTGTTGTAGTGCTACTAGCAATTGAAAATGATGAAGGAAAACGAGCTTCTGAACTTGGCTACAGTTTTGCATTAAATGTATTTTGTATTTAGCAGAAGGATTACTATACAGCTCAATGTGATCACAGGACTCAGATTAATCTAAGCAGCTATATTCACCATGTATGTATTGGATGTGCATGGCAAGGTTTTGGCAGTGGAGGGCAGGGAGGGTTTGGGGGTGGCTTCTGTGAGAAGCTCCCCAGTGCTGGATGGAGCCAATGCCAGCTGGCCCCTAGAGGGACCCACAGCTGGCCCAGGTGTTTTTAAGATTTACTTTTATTTCTTTTTATCTTACTCTGATTTGATTGGTAATAAATGAATTTTCCCAAGTCAGGTCTGTTATGCCCATTTTGGTACTTGCTGACTGATCTCCCTCTGTCCTTATCTGAAGCCATGAGCCTTTCATTCTGTTTTCTCTTCTTTGTCCAGCCGAAGAGGGGAATGATAGAGCAGCTTTGGTGGTATCTGGTGTCCAACACAGGTCAACCCAGCATGCTGTAAGTGCACTGTTTAAACAGGTGATGAGAGCTACACTGAAAACTAAGGCAGGAAACAAATATAGATGTTTTGCTGAAGAAACAGCATTTTATGTTGCTGCAATTCATATTAAGATCATTGATCTACCTGTTTTTTTAAGTAGTTTAAATATCTTTATGTTACGGGAATTAAAATGACGTCATTTATAGATTGAATGTATCTTTGTGCTTCGAGTCTGTCAGCAGCAATGCAGATTTGAGTTGAAAATTGTTTTTTCCAGTTTGAAATTTTGCCCATGAATTCACTTTCTGCTTTTATTTCTGATCTTACACTTAACCTTTGAAGCTATTCAATCCACTCCTGATATCTATGCTTTTATTTTCTGAATCCAGAAGGGTTTTTTTCTCAAATTACACTTAAGTCTTTGAAGAATAATAGTTCCATACCTTCAGTTGCCATTCATCTTATGCATTTTGTCTTCCAATTTCTTTCTGAGAAAACCACATCCAGTGTTAGTTAGATGTTACCAACAGTAAAAATGCATTTGCTTTTGTTTTTTTATATAATACAGTGGGACACTGGCATAATTTTCTTGTAGTTTAGAAGAGAGATGCAAAAACGTCTGAACAGTAGAGTGAGGGGCAGACTCCCTTATTTGCACAGGAACCATGGCAACTGCATTATCCCACCTATATTCCTCCTGTAATGGGTAACAGAAGATATTCTAAAACTGGAAAGGGCTGATGTAAAACTCAAGAGACATCAACTGAAGTGTTCAAGAAGATTTCAAATCATCACTGGAATAATGTGATGCATAATGTGAGCATGAAGCAATTATTCATTACCAAAAAATTTGGAAAAGTGCTCACACTTGTAGGATATAAGAAACTGATAATTGTGTTTAGATTATCTGTATCCAGAAATTTTGTTTGTCTTGATTGTGTGTAAGCTACTTTTGAATCTCTGATAATGAAATTTCAAATACATTAAACATATCAGGATGATTCCTATCATACTCATATCCATTGTACTCTATTACAGACATTATCAGACACTTTAGCAGATCCATTAGTTGTGAATTTAAATACAAACCATCAGTTTTCATAGAATCATAGAATATCCTTAGTTGGAAAGGACCAGCAAGGATGATTGAAGGCCAATTCCTGGCCTTGCACAGGACAGGCACACAAGTCACACCATGTGCCTGAAAGCATTGTCCAGACACTTCCTGAACTCTGTCAGGCTTCATGCTGTGACCATCCACAGGGGAGTCTGTTCCAGTGCTCAGCCTCTGAGTGAAGAACATTTTCTTATTGTCTGACTTGAAGCACCCCTGACACAGCTTCAGGCCCTTGGGTCCTGTCACTGGTCACCACAGAGGAGACATCAGTGCCTGCCTCTCCACTTACTCTCATGAGAAAGTTGTAGATTCCTTTAGGGTTTCCTCTCAATCTCCTCTTCCCCAGACTGAACAAGGCAAGTGACCTCAGTTGCTCCTGATATGGCTTCCCCTCTAGTCCCTTCGCCATCTTCATAATCCTCCTTTGGATGCTCTCCAATGGCTTAATATCTTTCTTATACTGTGGCACCCAAAACTGCCTACAGTACTTTGAGCAGAGTGGGCCAATCTTCTTCCACTGGCTGGTGATGCTGTGCCTGGTGCCCCCAGGACATAGCTGGCCTTCCTGGCTGCCAAGGCACTGCTGACTCAGACTCAACTTGCTGTCAACCAGCACCCCCAGGTCCCTTTCCATGGTGCTTCTCTCCAGTGCCTCATTGCCTGGCTTGTGCATACACCCTTACCCAGAGGCTCCCATCTGTGCCTTTGGCAGCTGTAACCTCCATATATTCCAGCCCTCTCCTTACAGACAACACCACCCCCTGTCTCACCTCCTCTGCCTATCCCTCCTGAAAGGCCAGTAACCATCCAACATGGCACTTGTGTCACAGGATTCATCCCACCGGGTTTCTCTTATGCCAGTGAGTGGGCTCTGGGGCTGGGCCAAAGCTTCGAGCTTCTTTGTTCCTCATGCTGCTTGCATTAGTATAGAAACATCTCAGTTGAGACTTTTTCTAGCCAATACCTCCTGGAACAAATAGAAGGATCTCAGTAGAGCTCAGTTCTTCAAGTTTTGGTGTGGTCTCTTATTGCCTATCACTGGCAAGCCTGTTTTCTTCCCTGTGCACCTTTCAGTCTAGTTTAAAGCTCTCAATAAGCTCTGCTAATTCCTCAGCTAAAATCCTTTTTCTGCTTCACGTGGACTTTGTTGCCATCAGGATCGTTGTTGTATAAACTTATCCCTTATCAAAAACATACAATTCTACTGGCAATGCCGATGTTGAAACCAGTTGTTCATCTGCACAATCTTCCTGTTTCTTGCCACATCATTCCCTGTAACTGGCAAGACAGAGGAGAACACAACTTGTCCTTCACATCCCTTGACCAATTGTTCCAAGGCCCTGAGCTCCCTCTTGGTTGTTTGCAGGCTCCTCTTTGCTGCCTACCTGGAAAACCAGTAGAGGGTAATAATCAGTGGGCTGATTATTAAATCAGTAAAAAATTATTAAATCAGCTAAAAATCAGTACGAGGTTGTGAAGCTCCTCCTGATGTCCCTTACCTGGGCTCCAGGGAGCTAACACACCTCCTGTGTGCTGGGTTCAGTGAGCGTATCAGACCACTCAAAAGGCAATCTCCAATAGCTACTACTCTTCTTTTTTTGTTAATTGAGATCATGATGACTGGTTCTACCAGTCAATTTCCTCCTCAGAGTCTCCAGTACTTTGCAGTTTTCCACTTCATTTCTCAGCTCCACCGCTAGGATGAGCAGATTATCAGCCTGATGGCACCTCATGTTGTTGTTGATGTTGTCCTTGAAGCCCTCTGGGAGCAGCACCAGGCTCTGTCACTCCCCAGAGCCTGAGACCCCTGCATGCTTTTGTGGGTACTCCATCTGGGTCATCATATCCTTTCTGGACCGCTTTTATTTTGTGGTTTATATTTTCTTAAGCCTACTACTTTCTTTACAGTAATTATTCCTCCCTATGTAGTAAATATTTAACAAAATTAAAAATTAGCATTACAAGCTGTGTGAACAACAAAAATGGATCATGTACAAGTCTTCTGTTATTAAATGCTTTTTGAAAGTCCTTGCTGAGAAGCACAATTATGCATCATGTCCAGGCCATTGACTCAACATACAGTTGACAATTGTCAAAACCAAAATAAATGCACTTTATTTTTCAATAATAACCTTAAATTCACAAAAGGTACACGTTCTAACAAAAACAATACAGAAAAGTAAATGTTCTTATGGAGTCAGTCACCTCTTTGCTAAGTCTTTCTGATTCTGCTTTTCTAAATATTGTGTGCAAATTGACACAGTAAACATGCTAGTCAAAAATATAAACTGGCTGCTTATTTTTCTCCACAGTCACTTCAGGCATAATAGTAAATTAAGGAAGTCCAAAGTCAAAATGCAAAAAATCACTTTGTTAGTTCTGGGCAAAAAGAAGTTTTGTTAGTTTTTCTAACAGTCTCAGTGAAACAGTTTTTGCACAAAACCATAATAAAATCCTTTTGTTTTAAGGGTGCTGTAAACATTGACTATTCATGCAAATACACCACAAAACTGGAAAAGAATTTACACAAGCATGTGACATGCACTTTTACAGATTTTTTCTGGTTTTAAATAAGTTTTGTTAGAATAAGTATTAGATTTGTAACACTTTCCCCAGATAGAGATTAGGCATAGATTTCCAGGGAAAAATAAAGAGGGTTTTATGATCTTCTACACCTTATACTTTTAGAAAAAAACGGTTATAAAATTTATGGCTCTAATATAAAGCCAAAATCTATAGAGAAAATTTACATGAGTATCTCCATCCATTCATCCATCCATTGTCTATTGTCTTTATCCTTTAATTCTTGAACTCAAGTAGAAATACGCATCTTCCTGTAATTTGCCACTTCACTGATTAAAATACCGCCTTTTGTTCATACAGTTTGTAATACTGCTTCTGGAAATAGGAGATTTCTGCTATTAAAGGTTTGTGTTTACACAGCTGTGTAAAATTTCAGATTCCTCCTGATAATGTGGAGACTAGTTTTTTTTTAATTGTTTCATGGGTATTGTTGCAATCTTGAAAAACACAACTCATATGAAGTTAAGCTACTGCATTGTTTTCATCAACTTTTTCATTCTGCAGTACACAAAACATGTTTTCAAGAAAATTACAGGGCACAAATTGCAAGTGAACATTAAATTCCTAATTCAGCAGTTCTTCAGAAATTCAATGCAGTAGTTGTGTCCATGACTCTTCTTATGAATCTGGTCTTACTTGTGCTGAGAAATTTCACAGTAATTTCTGCAGTTAAGACCTTTGTGTTTCAGACCCTTGCTGAAATCTTTTTTTGCTATATTTTCTTGATTGACAGCTGTACTTACTGCTCTTTAACACCATTTTCCTGGTGGGTACAGATCTATTGACACAGTAAAGAAGCTAAATTAATTTCCTGATATGAAATTTCACTAAAGCAGTGTTGTTGCCCTGTCAAAACCCCATGTTTATCTATGAATTTTCTGAACTTCAATAACATGAATAAACTTGATGATTGCATTTTTATTTGTCATGAGTTTTAAAGACTGAATGAGGGAAATCAATTTAACAAGACATTTCAAATGTCTAATCTATATTTATTCTTTCTGAATACTTGGTAGAGTTCTTTTAAACATAGTTCTAAGTTTTCTGTGGAGAGTTTGAAGTCTGTATGCAGAAAGATATTTGGTATCTAATGTTTTCCTAACAACTGTTCAGAGATTCAAATTTCAATTTGCACTCATTCAATTTGTGGCTAGAAAAAAGGGAAGATATCTTTGTATATTTATCATACTGCCTTCAAACCCAAACTTTCTTTTTGAGTAATTCCCACAGAACAACCTTTGCTTTATTTTTGGCAAAGATTCAATGTGCAAAAGCAAGAAAGTGATGACAGAAGTTTCATTTTCTACAAGTATAGTCTTCACTTGGTAGCATGATGAAAGGTGAAGGAATTTGCTTCTTCATCTTGGTAAATGTCCATCTATTCCTTCAAAACTACCAAAACCAAGAGCATGTTATTACCAGCATGTGTGAATGGCCAACAAGTTTGATTGAAGTGGGAAACAGAGCTATGCTTGCCCAAAACATCATCCTCCTAATTTGTTTAAAAATGAGATTAATAGACACAAAAAGCATTTTAAAAGTGCATTAGATTGACACTGTATGCAAATTTATGTTGTTGCTTAGATCCCCTTGCTGAAATGGCAGATGAGATTTTTCTTTTGATGTACCTGATATCTGAATGTTTTAGGACAGCTGACGATTTAAGTTGGGGCCACAGCCATATCTGAATTGCAGATATCCATGATGCTTTTGCCCAAAGACAGAATCACATAACAGGAAACAGGTTGGACTTCCTTCTTCTCATGCCTAAGCTGAGAAGCAGCTATCATGCTATGAAACTGAGAAGGAATAGCAAAGCTATCATTTGGAAGGGAAGTTTCTTTTGGACAAGAGAGTGTTTCTGGGAATGATAACTGGCCTTAAATCAGTAAAGCACTTAGAGCAACTAAACTCAAACCTTATGTTTACAGTGAAGTATTTGTTGATTTGGGGCTTCAGCAGGTGGCACTATTCATTCAGGATAGTTTAGTGGGAAATGACATTGTTTAGAACCTTGTTTTCACTCAGTGAAAATATTTAAAGTTCAATGCAGATTCTCAGCTGGTGAGGCTGGCAAAGCACTATTAACTGGAGTTATGACACAATCTGCCAGAGGGTATGCTTGGGTTTTGATTTTGGAAACTGGCTAGATTCCAAACTAAAATCAAAGTGCCAGATCTGGAAATCTCGTATTGAAACCACCTTCCCTGTAAGTTTTAAGGAAAAAACCCTATGTTTTAAAAAGACAGAGAAATTCCTCTTAATAAAGTATATAATATTTAGGAGTGCATCAATTTTAATCGCCATGGAATTTTCTGTTAGCCCTAAATAGTTGGGTTTGTGTCCTGGAATTAATGTTATTGATGCCTTGAGAAGCTACCTAGAAGGCATTATTACAGCTACTACATTTGTTTTCAAAGTCTTTGGCTTTGCAATAGTCATGTATTTTTATTAGTGCTCCTATTATAATAGTGTCTATCTAACCTTTTTTAAACAACTGTATACTGTAATTTTGAAGTCATTGTTTATATACAACCTGCCCTCACTTCTGAAAAATAAATGAAATTTTAAAAATTCACCTAGACATAACAAAGAAGTGTGAAAATATAATTGAAAAAAATAGTGTTTGCTTTATTAAAAAGGATTAGGGTTTTATTATTATTTTATATAAATATGAAGATCTGGGGTTTGGGTGTGCTATGACATTTCCTGCACTTGTGCATTTTTAATAATTATTATCCCTGCATATACCTACTAACTCATCTGAAGAAGCAGCTTAAAATATATTTCTTCATTTGAGCTAACACAACATGGATCAAAATAGAGACATTTAGTATATTGACCTAATATTGAAATTTTGCGAGAGTGCTTTCTGAGTCAGTAATTGCAATGTCTTTGTAAGGTATATGGCACTGTATTGATTCAGAGCCCATCACTTGTGTCTAGTCTGGCATTTGAGCCTGCTGATGATAACGCTGACATCTACAGCAGGTAAAAAGCATTAGAGAATATACAGTTTCCTTCTGGTTTCTCACTTCTTGATTTCTTGATAAGTATTTTAGTTGTGTGCATTTCTGTACTGTCTTGACACACAGAGGACTGTTTCAGTTGTAAAGTAGAGTTTGTTAAAAATGTTGTCATTTATTAAGATTGCTAGATTGACATGATACTAGAGAGAAGAGTTTTGTTTAATATACACTGTGGAGAATAACTCTGGAATTGTATTTATTCCTTGAAATGCAGCATTATAACATAGAAAGAAAATAGAGAAGTCATATTCTAAGGATTTTATGAATATTCAGTTCAGCTTTTCAATTAATTGTTTGAGGTTAAATATGCACAGTTATTGCTGTCTAAAAAAGCTTTTCGTCTCTTTATTTCTTCATTAGCACAATTAAGTTAATGTCATCATTCTCACATGAATTTATGGTTTAATTGTGTACAGTTTATAGCATTATAATAGGGCGGTCAACATTTCCCTGGCAACAGACTCTGCCTACTTATAGACAGGTAAAAGATTTTTACATACGCCATATTTTGTATGGCAGCAATGAAATAATTTAAGACAAATTATCTTTTTGAATTTGTACCAATGAATACAAGAGAAAATATGTTTGTGAATCTAAAAACTAGAATATTCTAGAAAAGGAGTTTAAAGAAGTTGAAGGAAAACATTTTGAAGAATTACTACTGCATCTTTAAGAGGCATTCATTGGCACTCCTATTTTTCAGTCTTTTATCAGATATCTTCTGGTCAGGTTTCACTAGCTTTTCTATGGTACTTGATAACAAGCCTTTGCATGTTTTGTGAAAAAATTCTCAGAAGAGTTTGCAATGTAATCTGACCTAAACTGATCTGTGCAAATTCTTTTGTGTCGCTCTTTTCATTTTCCTAAATGTCACTTACTATAGTCAGATCAATAGTGAAATAAATTAGTAAATTAAAATATATTTAAGAAAATAAGTATTATAGCTAAGTTCAAAATATGACAAAGTTCTGCTTCTGATATAGAAATCTAAATGACAGATGTTTATAAATAGATTGTGTGTATGTTTAAGTGTCTGTTAAAGTATACTTTTAAAGTAAATTTTGAATATTTTTCAGCAGTTAGATTTTCAGACCAAAATTGTCTTGTAATGAGTAAAAAGGTTTATTCATAAAATTATATTAATTTAAATGTTTATATGCAGTATTTTATATCAGCTTAATTCACCACCTTATGTGAACAGAGATACTTCATTCTGAAATGTATACAGAAAGAAATCATGCTATTTACAGAGTCAAGGAATCACTGAGCACAGTAAATGGCACTTAGTCTTCCATAATTACACTTGCAGAAAGATGATTATCCACTGGTGTAGAACTTCTTCCAAATACCTAAGGAAGAAATAAGATTTGAGGAGACTGTATGAATCTAATTTCCTCACAGTTGAAGCAAAAATAAATAAATGAAAGAGTTGGCTACTTTGCTATTCTCTTCAGAGAAATGGAACCAGAAATGGGAAACAAACTGGAAAACAGATTCTTTGAGAATGGGAGTCAGGAATTCTGCAGGTCGCCAAATACTGGAGCAAGAGGTACCGATACAAGTGTTGTAAAAGTGTGATCTTTCATCACTGTATATAATAATTTGCTCTTAAACAAATACCTTCATTTGCATTTTGCTTTTGCTTGGCTTATGTTAAAAATTATGTCAAGATAAATGGCCATTCTTTCCCAAAGATCAAAGACGGGAAGTGAAATTGTCTGGAAAAGTTCTGTGGGAGCACAAGATCCTGCAGAAAAGCTTTGCATTTTTTGAAATAGTGAAGCTTTCCCTACTACATGGAGGATTTCTGCATCTTACTGCCATTTGGGTTTTGGAGTTTTTTTCTTATGGCAGCCTAACTGTTGTGGGAGTTACCATCACCCTGGGATTTCTGCTTACATGAAATCTCCATGGCAGCAGTGTTCCATAATGGGGAAAGGGACTGCAAGAAAATTCCCCCTAGTCTGAAATAGAAGATGCCCTTTTGCTGGACTGCAAGTCTCATCTTCCCAAGCTCTGCTTCCTAAAAATAATGCAGACATTTTCTCATTAAATATTTATTTTAATAATGAAAAGCACTTGTATTTTGTGCTACTGCTGCTGCATGTATCAGTCATACATTTTACTGTAATTAATTAGAGACACTATGATAGATCTTGCAGTTATCTCTAGCTAAAAACTCACCAAAAACTTCTTTTATATTATAGCTCTTACTGTCCTGCAAATATACCATGCAACTCTCAAGTCATGGACTACAAATAGAGTCATAAAAGTGGGAAAAAAATGAAATAGTTGAAATTACCTATATAGACTTTATTCTTTCTTTTTTTTTATTTTCTTTCTCTTTCTTTCATAGCAGTTGTAAGAAACAGGTAAACTTCATGTGAAGGGACAAAAGAAAAATCAGATTCCACATTGATATTGGATGATAAGAAATTTGAAGCTTTTCCTTAGTCAGTAGCATGTCAAGAACAAGTCATAGTTCCATGTGTCACAGCATGACAAGAGCAACTCATAGTTTCCCTGTCTCTCAATTTAGTTTAGAATAACATTACAGCTGGAATGTGTGCCTACCTCTTAGAAGTGCTTTAAAGCTGAATAAAAACCCTATAAAATATTTTGATGTATTTATATTAAGTGTATCGAAATATCTTTAATTTTTTTTGTTGAGAAATGATTAATTAACTACTTGACTATGAGTTCTATTTTAAGCAAGACTACAAAATAAATTTTGGCTGAGGAAGAACATAATACTCTTGATGCAAAACATTTAGGTATCCATTTAGTGCAATAAGAATTTCTATTATCCTGTCACTCACAGAATTTAAATCAAGTTCATGACCTTAGAACTCATTAACTGCTATAAATAAACATGTTATCATCACATACTTTTCTTTTGAGGATGAGATTATTTTCACCTGCTTAGGGACATAGACCTAAAGTCAGTAAACACATTCCTTTTCTCCTAATGTACCTTACTTTTATAAAATCATCTACTATCCAACCTCAATGACTGTTACTGGACATTATAATAGCACTGACACTTTTGCAAAAATGAACAGGATTTTTCTCGCAATAAAATGGTTGCCTTTGTTTTAGATTTTTACTCTTCTGACTAATGCCTGTGTTTTAAAAAGGTAGATGTGTTACCTAAAAAGCCTGACTACTGCAGTTAACTTCAGGTAATATGAATCGCAGCACTGTTTTCTTCACTCATATTTAATATATCAATGCATTTACTAACTATTTCATGCAAATATTTAGAAAAACTCAACAGGAACTAGTGTACCCTAAGTTTTAGAAAAAAGTTCCC
This sequence comes from Zonotrichia leucophrys gambelii, assembly GCF_028769735.1. Classification (NCBI taxonomy): domain Eukaryota; kingdom Metazoa; phylum Chordata; class Aves; order Passeriformes; family Passerellidae; genus Zonotrichia; species Zonotrichia leucophrys. The sequence goes on along the minus strand of NC_088173.1, from coordinate 15,422,269 downwards.
CCTCTCTACAGTTTTCCCTTTTCCAAAGTCTTAGCAAGAGTAATAGTTCAACCATGCTTCCCCTATTAGCTTCCCTCCTCCCAGGTGTTGGAGAAAAGCAAAATATTTTCATCTGAACCATCAGTGTCCTTTCAATTGTTTGATATTCCTCCTCTAAATCATGTTCTTTGGAAGGACTTTTGGAGCAAATAGGTTTTCTATCCTCTGTGAGAAATCCACTAAATCTCCTATACTGGTAAGATTTTATGAGATTTCTCTTGGCTCTTGATGGTTCTTCAGTTTTGAAGTGTGACATTTGCAATTGATCTTCTGTTTGCTACCATTTCACCTGTGTGTGGAATAGAGTTGAAGTAAGGGTAATTGAGGAATCAAAGTGGGAGCAAACAGGCAGGAGAGTATTTTGTTTCAGCCATCCTCCACTGTTTCCTCTCTAACCTTCTCCACACCAATCCTCTCTTCCCGCTCAGTCTATCCAATTTCTCCAGTCGTCCTTTTAAAATACCTTCCTCCTTAAAATATTAATCTTATCAACATTTCTCATGAGAAAAGTTACATGATAAGGATTTTCCACAGGATGCCAAGTGTGTATCTTTACTGGGCTGGCTTTATGTGAGCAGTGTTTTGCAAGCCAGCTTGCTCTGTAGTCTCAGCAGAAAGTGTTTGGGAGCAGTAATAACCCACAGTCCACTTCACAAAGGAAGTGAGACTCATTCCTTAAGTCAGTTCCATACATGTTTTTGATAAATGCTCTGAAAAAGTACTCCATGTCTCATCCTGCAAAGCCAGTCCTCTATCTAGAAAATGCAAAAACCACAGCCACTAAAAAAACTAAAAATATTAATAGGTGGGGTTATGAGGTTTCTTGTGCTGTAAAAAAATGAAGATTTTTTTCCCAATAATACATGTTATATCAAAGCATTGCTGGAGTATTATAATTTTAAAATATGCAGTATTTAAAGAAGCATCATATTTTAAACTGGATAAAGAAATTGTTTTGCTGTAAAAATAACTTCTGGGATAAACTTATATTGTAAAACATCTTTTGTGAAAAAAAAAATATTGTTAATTTTAGTAGCTAATATTCCCAGTATCTCATCACTTAAATTTTATTCGTGACTGTCCCGCATATTGATCAAATTTAGCTTAGCCGAGACATTAAACCAATGTCATATCCTTATAATTAATTCTTGCTCATATTTCTGTATTAGGTAGTACAAAGACAATGCTTAAATCTTACTAAGTCAGTGCTGCATACTTGCTTTGGACAGCTGCCTCCACCACAAGAACTGAACACAAAAGATGTAAACATCAGTTGCATTTACTAAATTCATAGTACTTATATAAAAATATTTTAGTTGTTTCTTATAATGTAATTATGGAAATTAATAAAAAAGAATGGATAATATTTTTAAAATATGCCATACCCTGAAAGTAACAGTACTGACTCATTTTGAAAGTATCAATTGCTGTTTCTGTTGCAGAATTTATAGAACACTTTCTAAAGCTTTTATTTTGCTGAGAGGAGAAATTCAAAGTATAATTAACAGCTTTGGATGAAAAAATTACTATCTGCTTTCATTTCTTATGACCCAGGAGATAAAGGTGGCAAACTATTTTTTAAAATGTTTTTTGTGAAACTGACGTTGCTCTGCCACAAGGCATTTTTTTATCATAACATGAAATCAAAACAAAAGAGGGGAAACTGTAATTCATTTTGGAATTGTATTGAGTTGTTAAAACAGTGCAAGTGATCCATTCTTTCTCCAACCATTGCAGTGTTAGGGTAAGCAACTACCTGGCCTCTCATCCTGCCCCAGCTAATAATTAAGGGCTCCAGAGCACTACGTCTTACCTGTGGAAGATATATTAACAAAAAAAAAAAGAACTTGTAAACATTCCCCTCTCATGTAAAGCTTAAGTGGATATTAGCAAAGGGATTCTTCTTCACTATCAATGGGCAGAAAATTGACAAAGTATTCCCAGCTTTCTTCAGAGCCTTCCCTTTCCTCCATTTGTAACTCTAGATTATTAAGGAACTGGTTTCTGTGGGAAAAGTGCTGGTAATGAACACCTGCCAGAAGGACAGTCCCAAATTACCTTGTTAGACTCTAATCTCAACCTAAAATTAATTTAGATCTTGGACACTTAATAAATCTCTCTTTCAAACCATCTGTTTGTTGCTCCCAAACAACTAGGGGTATGCCTGCACTGCAAAAATAGAGGTCCCAAACCATTTAACCTAGAAGAGCTCTAGTGAAGAGCTTTAGGCAGAGTTGTATAGCTCTTTTTTATCAAAATCTGTTTTTTATAAAAAAGAATTTACTGAAAACTCTGGCTCACAGATATTGTCCCTGAAACCAGTTGAAATGTATATTCAGATTATTATTGATTTACATTCCTTCTTTGCTGCACCAGATCAATGAGGACTAGTTAGTTTTTAAACACTACCACAGTTTTTGATTGCTGGGGAAGGTTTATCATGCAATACTGATTTAATTAATATTGTGTCAGTTTTTTTTCCAAACTTTTGCCTTTGCCCATTTCAAAATCACAATGAAGTGACCTATGTTGTCACTTTAATATTTCAGGAATACACATTCCTCAACCCAGCTTTTGACAAGAATACTCCAGTGATATTTCCTATGTATGTATACATGTACATGCTCATATACAAATGTTTACATACATATGCACATCCTTTAAATATGAGTACTTGTTCAAAATGGATGTTAAAATTGTGTATGCGTTATGTGCACTTTTTAAATCCTTTCCCTTGTTGAGGGCTTCTTTATCTAAGTGATCTGACCTCTTTCTTTAACTGTGGAGAGCAGAAACTGCAGCTACGATGTACCCTGTAATAAATCTAATTTGTATACTTAGTTCTCCTCTGTAGAAGAGAACAATGCATAACTTGGAACTGAACATCCTCAGGGACCACTGACATTTTTCCCAGGAGGCATATTGCTATATGACCCACGAGTGCTTGGAGCACAGACTCAGCATTCTTTCTGCTGCCAGATGTACAGACGTTTCTTTACCATTAATAAAGCATAGTTCATAATTTCGCATTCCATCACTGATACTGTGTGACAACCGTAAGCAAATATGTTTCATTCTGCATAGTTTGTGCACCAAGAAGCTACTACACCTTGTGAGTACCATTAGTCTCTTTGGAATATCTGATTTTCATGTTTTTCTTCTGTGGTTCAAGCTATATATGGTTCTTTGAAAGCATACAGTTTTTATTAATTCTTTCTAACCCTAAAAGTTATCTGTATCCTGGCAATTTTTTGTTATTCTGGAATATATGTGTTAACTCAAAAAGAGTGCTAATACTGAGCAACTGTCTGATGCTTGCATTGGTGCACCTTCACAGATTGGTTTATACTGGTTTACACAGCTGAGGCTTGATTCTGTTACTTTTGCAATCAGGTAATGATTAGCAAGAACTCCTCCAGGAAATAATTAATGAATGTCAAGTTGGAATGAAGCTGAAATAAAAGTTTCTTATCTCTTACCAGTTTGAAAATATCTACATATTTGAAAGCTTTGTTCTAATATTGTTTTAGTAGAGAAAAGTGCGAGTTAATTGTAGATGAAAGATTTACTGTTATTATGAAATGCTGTCATTAAAAGATGTAATTTCTCTTTATAAAATCAGGCTGTATATAAACAGTGTTTGAATTCTGTTAAAAGCTCAGAATACAAGTCAAAATATCTCAGCTTGCTCTTGGCTTGGAAGTTCATGACATCAGTTTCATATGAAGTAGTGTCTAACTCAATAGTGTTTTCAGCTACAACTTGTGGGAACTCAGCTAAAATATCTAAATATTTTAACAGGAATGAACTGAACATTTATAGTATCATTTTAGATATACTTTTGACAACATAAATTACTGCTTTCAGTGCTTCTTTCTATGAAAATAAATAATTTCATATTGACAGAAGATCTATTTCATTTTAGAAAAAAAGTTGGGAAACAGTACATTAAAATTTGCGTTATATTTCCCCTTGCAAAGAAGAGATGATAATTAACTAGGTAACCAATATACATGCTATCATTAATGTGATTGTTTTGCGTGGCCTTAAACAATATAAATAATAATAAAATGCATTTTAAGTGAATGTTTTAAAAGCAAGCAGTAAAAACTTTAAGCAATAAAAATATTAAAATCAATCTTAAAGCAATTTCTTTCAATCTTATTCCACTGAGATTGGACTTGCTCGGGAAAGAGGTTCTTTCCTGTGTCAGATGTGTATTAAAATATGAATGTTAGCAGTATTTGGATCCTTCGTCAGCAGACCTATTTGACGTAGAAAGGAGCCTACTGGGCTCCATGGCTGGGACTTATTAGTCATCAGCCTGTCTATTTTGAAAAAGAAACTTGTTTTTACAAAGGTTAACCAGGTGGGATTGGAATTAAATTCAAGCTGACAATGCTCTTAGGCACTTCATTTGATTTTGCCCTTCATCAACCTGTGAATCCTGTTTAGAACACAGCAACACATTGCAGAATGCTGTAAATGTGGAAACACCAATTTTTAAATAGTGAGTACTCAAATTGACAGTTGCAACAAAAAGCTTCTAAGTGGTATACAGATGAAATGGATTTAGATGAACTGTTTGCCAAATAATTTTGAATAGGGAACACTTTTGGGAATATCAAACATTTCATGGACAATTGATAAAGAGAAGAAACACATTCTAACAAATTCGAATTGCTTCTGAGTGAATACATTGAGCCATGAAAAATTTATGTTTGGTATCCTTGTGGACAAAGTATTTTTTAAATAGGAATTTCTAGTGTTCCAAAAGTTAGAAAAATATGCTTGTTTAGTATACAAGACTGTTATTCGTTGGGCTTTGTTTAAAAGTAGTTTGCTAGCTTTTCTATGGCAGTACTTCTGCATGATTCATTGTGTACATTAACCACATCTATATTTTATTTCTGTTTCACTTGCACTTTTTGACAGCTTGAAAATTTCTACCTTATCTTTAACTTTCATTAGGAAATATCTGCAGGCTACAGGCTGATAGTCAGAAATAAGAGGAGCCCTATCATTCTGACCTTATCAGGCTGCTATGGACAATTTTTCTTCTACTAGCAGAACTTGATACTTTTAATCTGATGTTTTTTATATTAAAATTTAGCATATCTACTGAAAAAGTGAAGCTGTCTTGAAATAAGAAATGTTAAACTAAATAAAAATTTCCTTTGAGTGTATAGCATGTATTTAAGGGTTAGCAAGATAATAATTGAGATATCCTCAACTGCCCTATGGGTTCTCTTGAAGACTTTCTAGTTATTGGCATGCATTTTTTACTCTAGTGATAATAGAGAAATATGTGCAGTAAAAATGAGTTCTTTTCACAGAATTGTGTGGTGGTGGGACAATAGAATGAAATGCATAAAACACATCACAGTTTCCTTGAATGGAAGGACAACTGTGTGGGAATGACTAACTGAGGTGTACATTTGCAAGAGCATATTCTCAAATTAGTGGGTTTGTTTCACTTGAATACTTGAAATTAACATGCAAGGGTTGTTTAGGGTTTTTTTTAATAGCTTAAACCTGTTTAATACAATGTAAAGAAAAATCCATAATAACGTGAATTTGTTTATGTGCAAAAATAATTTCCATTAAATTCACCATTATCAAGATATTTAAAAGTTCTGTTAATCAATTTTTTTTTTATAATTCATATTTCAGCCAACACCACATGCTTTGGAAGCAGCATAGGTTCTGACTGTTCTGATAACAGTGTCGATAACAGGTGCCTGTGTCAAGGACATAGATATTTCAGATGCAATTTATAAGAAGCATGAAATAAAATTGCCAATGAACATTATCATAGGACAAGAAAGAGGAAGAAAAATTCATATTGCTGTTGCTTGCTGAGGTTTTTAGTGTGCAACTTTAGCTGAAAGCTGAAAAGACTGACTGGTACATTTGAGAGCTTTCTATGACTGAGCAAAATTTTGTGTACATGAGAAGCTTGAACATGGATTTTATTGTCAGTGTGATGCCACTGATTTCAGAAACATTATACTAGTAAAACAGACTGGTTTAAAACATTTCTTCCAAAAGATGAAAACATTTTTATATCAAAATTTACTTTCTTCTGTGTGGGAGTTTGTTTTTCTTTGTAGTTTTTGTGTGCTAGTTGTTTCCCACTGTCAACAGAAAACTAAGTAGAGAATCCCAAAATGTGATTTCACAAATATAATATTCTAATAAATCTTTAGTAGACAAGAAATTTACATCTATCACAGTGATTACAACAGCATTTTGTTAAAAAATATAAAAAGAATGTAAACTTACTTTATCTCTTATTAAAAAAATCATGTAAATGTATATTGGTCAGTATCAAATTTAAAAATCCTGAAAATATAACCAAAGAAGCTGATATAGTACATGGAGTAAATCAATGTGACATTTACAAAATAATTTTTATTTCTTCAATACTGAAAAAAAGATGTGATTGAATTTGTTTTTTGTACTTTTTATAAGCTTTTTATTTATCCTTCTTTTTGGCATGCTATGTCCGAATATATGGTGCTTTTTTAATGCACTAATGACTTCTTAGAGTTCAATTTTGAGGTTATATTCCATAATATACCTGTAGTTAGCCTGGAAGTACTTCGTAATTCTTCAGTTCAGTTCAGGAGACCTCTGCTTTTCAGCTAGTTCAGTCCCACATCTGTTGTATACACTGATTTTCTAAATTCTTACCAGACAAAACTGAAATTTAGTAGGAGAAATGTCTTGGGATGATGGATAACAGAAATTTTTTTTCTAATTGGATTAGTATTTTTTAGATCTGCCTGCCAATAAGGGTATTGAATAAGGGAATTCAGGAAAGAAATCTTTTTCTGTGTTGCTGAAGTAGTGAGTAGAAGAAAGTACGAGTAAGACATGTGAATGCAAGTGATGTATTTGACCAGTAATCCATGCTGGAATTTTAAAAGGAAGGATGGCTGATAAAATTCATTTAAAAATGGACAAAACACCTCAAAACTATCACTCACATTCATTTTGGTATTCAGGTAGTGATGTCATGCCAGACACAGTGAAGTTAATTTTTTAATGCAGATTATAAATTTTTAAAATAACTAATACCCAGATTAGGAAGGACAAACTCTGGACCTTTTTTATGTAATTGATATAATAAATATATGTTCTGTAATTTATTTTCCTCAGTAAAATTTTTCCTTTTATTGTCATCATTTCTTCCCTCAGAATACTACCCATGACAAAGTCTAGAATTCTGAATTCATTACCTTACAGAAGACAGTGGTTCTGTTACAGAGACAGCAGATAGAAAACAACAGCACATAAATAAAGCAGAAGAAATATCATGTTTACCTTAATGTATCATGTATTATCTTAAATGATCTATTTATCTTAAAACTACTAGAGCTTTACTATGTCAGAAAATGATGAAATTACATTACAACAATTACTGTAAGATGGTATTAAATTAAAAAATTAACAACCCCCTCCACCATACCTGTTCTTTACTAGCAGAATCCTTATTTTTTTCAATATATTACTTTAAATGGAATATTTAGGCATTTTCTCTGGCCAATTTTCTCAGTGCAAGAACTTTAGTCTTTATAGTTTATTTCAACAATTCCTGTGCATTTTTTCCCCTTATTTCATGCACAACATTTTATTTTTTTCTGTTTCAACAAGTTTTTTTTATGAGTGCCAATTTTTAATTTAGGCTAGAATAATTCAGCTGCTGTACCAAAGATTTAAGTTCAAGACTTAACATTAGGCTAACTTTATATTAATATTTCTAATAATATTTCTGTCATTCAGAAATATATCAGGTCACCATTATCTGCTGGCCCACAGGTGTAAATTTTACATGTTTTACATGAAATTTATGAAAAAATTAAGTTAGGGGAAGGTCATTCTGCTGTGTGGGTCTGTAATATTACACTTGATTAACTCTGTGAACTCCAAACAAATAATCAGATTTTCCACAATAATTAATAAAACCTTTATAGTAAAATCTAATAATTAAAAAAAATCCTTTTCAAAAAAGGATGGCAACTTAAGGCAGTGAGATTACAGGCATATTTTTGATATCTTGTGTCTGTATAGTTATTTCCAAATAAGACAGTAAGAGCACAGAGGAACTACAGAAGTCATAGAAGAAACAGGATGCACTTCTCACAGGTGTTGCTGTCTTTGGTTTACTCAGACAGTGTATGCAGAAGTGTAAGAGAAGCAGCTGGCTTCAGCCATTCGTGTTCATCCCTTACCTCACTACCTACCCCATATTCTTTACAAACCTTACCATCTCTCTGTGCCTTGGGTCAGTTTCTTCTCCACTCTTTCAGAACTCCCATTATCCTGTAGCCTAGTGAAGCTGAGGAGGAGCACAGGTGATCCTGAGGGATTGTGTGCATCACTGAGTTTCTCTGGTTCCATCCCTTCTGGTGTCTTTCTACAGTCATCTGCACTAGGGCTGTGAGGGAAGGGAGACAGGAGAGCAGCTGGCATTGTGCAAATCAACTGCTGGTCCCATCCCTTAAATTAGAGACTACATTTCCCATAGATCACATTTCAAAAAGTCCATGTTTGCAAAAGCTGTCTGCTAGATTTAGGCTTTATAGAAAGCCTCATCCCTGGAGAAAAATGCAAACTTCATTTGCCATGTAGTTAACAGACCTAATACATGCTGTCAAGCTTATTCTTTTTGAACACTGTGTATCACTCACCACCTGATTCCACTGATACAGCTGGATCAATATTGAGAGAATAGAAATGTATCTTTCTTATCAGGAGACAAAGGACATTCATATTGTAGAAATTGTAATTCTGGATAAACTCCTTAATGCTAGGCAGACTCACGTGCAGTATTGCCTATTGATGCACATTTCTTATATTTGAAGATCAAAACAATTATACTCAGGATTACCCATAGATATTTTCTCATGTAATTGCTTTTGGGGTAGCTGTCATCAGTTTTGTAAAGTGATTTAATATTTCTGTATAGAATAACTGCACAGGATGGAAAACAGCCTAATAGCAATGAGATTATGACTACAAATGTGGTTTTTAGAATAATAGATCACTCTTGTTATCAAATATGAATGAAAGATTGAGACCATCGTTGTTTGCATCCTCTATCTGCATAGCATCTCTCAAACCAAACCTTATGATTTGGGAACTCATGCTTCAGGTTATGGCAGTGGCAATATTCTTTCATAATGGTGTGGGTGAGGAAGAGCAGTACTATGGGTATTCCAATGGCAGTCATTCTGAAAATGTCCTTTCAGACAGAAGCACTCAAATCCACCAAATCAACTGAACTCTGCATTTCTTGGCTGTTGTTTATTCAAATAATAACTTGATTTCATATTTGTTTTTCTGTAACATGACTAATTGAAGCTGAAAGGGCTTTACTGTTGTGAAGTTGTGAGTGTTGACTCTGGCCTGGAAATAGGAACCCACCAGCTGCTCACTTATTCCAGCAGTTTAGGGAAGAGGATTGAAAAGGCAAAATAAGTGGGGTCAAGATAAGTATAATTTATTAAGTGATGGAAATCAAAGGGGAAAAAAGGGGTGATGCAAAAGCAATTGCTCCCCACTCCTGACCTGCAGACCAATGCCCATTTCTGTGTCCTCTGCGAAGGGATGGTCTGTCAATCAACATGGCATGTTTCATTAATTGAATTTATTAAAGAAAATGTCGGTGCCTGCTTTCTCATTGCACTTTAAGCTATTCATACAAACCTTCTCTCACAAAATAAAATAGGCATTTAATTTCCAATTTCAATGACCTACAAGGTCTTTTGTTGGTCATGTTTTTCTGGCTTATGTACTAAGGCCATTAAGAACTTCTTCTTCTGGCCTATGTTAGGAGCAGTATAGACTGCCATGCTGCCTTTGTGTTCTCCCTCGAATATGTTGCCGCTTAGTGAATTTAGCATTTAAGATATCAGTAAACTTCTTTCAGTATATTAGGCCAGTTTTTCTCTTCAACTCCAGGGTAAGCTGAAAGCAAAAATGACTTGCAGTTTGGAGACCATATCTGCTCACTGGAAAACATTCGAAATCTTTCAATTTCTGAAAATGTTACAATAGCTGACCTCAATATTTTCTCATTTTATGAATGAGAAGACTGTGATTTTACAGTTTTACTTCTACATATTAACTTTTTTTTTTTTTTCTCAAAAGAGAAGCTCTTGCAGCCTAAAAGAAATTAATTTTTAAGTACCTGCATAGCATTTACTGAATTGTTGATACTGCTCTGGTATCACCCTTTTATTTTAGCATGTTATGACTGCTGTGAAATAGACATGAAACAGAGGTTAGATTTTTTTCCAGTTAGTCTACTTTGCCTTCCATAAACATTCAGTCAGTAGCAGAGAACACTGTAAAGGTTACATGAAGCCACAAGAAAGAGTGTGAAATCACATTGAATCATATTAGTCAAAACATTTTTAAGGTGAGAATAATTAGTTTTATACCCTAGCTGTATTTTGGGAATCACATTTAAACTGGTATGTGTTGTAGGCACACAGTTTGTGGTCATTGTGAGTGGGGCTGCGGCCGAGCCTCATCCCCAATGGGCTGCAGCTGTGCAGGGCAGGTGAGGAGCACTGATGGTGATGGGGCACACAATGCTGAGCTGCACTGACCAGTCACAGAGGGGTACAGAGGGCACACAGGTGTAAGGCATGTGAGATGAAGAGTATAAAAGGCTGTACTGTAGGCTATCAAAGGGTTGTAGGTGCTTGAAGTCTTCTTTGGTGTTAGTTGTGCCTCCACCAGCATCCTGCTAAGCATGTACTATCACATTAAATCTTTGGAGTGAAGAATTGCGCTGTGCAAAAAAATTTCTTGATGTAACATCACACTGTATTGCCTCTTAAGCCTCCTGAATCCATGAGGTTTAAGATAACTTTATAAAGTCCTCCTAGTAGCTCAAAATTTTAAGGATGTTAGATTTGTCTACTTAAGGTTGAGAGCATTATGAAAGATATTTCCAATGTTTCTTTACCAGGCAGTTCAAGCCTCTCTTATATTTATTTAGAATCCTGCACAACAGTCCTACACAATTTGAAGAGAACCAATTTAACCAGGTGGCAGCCAGCCATTTGATAATAACTCAGCAGTCATAGCAACAGTCTCCCAGCCGTGGCAAAGAATTTGTCTTTGTTATCTTGCCTCAAAATACAGCCTAAGAATCATTAGCTGACCTCAGCATCTGTATAAAATAATTGAAAAATGAAAGATTTTTCTGGTTTTGTTTTCCAAGGTCTACAACAGTATTAAAAATAAGTATGTGATACAAGTCCAGACACAGAACAATTGTTTAGGCTGTAATTGTTTGCAATGACAGAAATCCTTTTTCTTGGATTATTTCAAATTTTATTTTAAGGTCTTTTCATTTATAAATGCTGTAAAAAACAACACAGTTTAGGCCTGTTTGTAAATGTAATTATGTATGGGTATATATGTATGCATATATTTTAACTTAAAAATAAGTTTTTGGACTCTAATAGTAATCTCTTCAACAGTTTCCTTTTGAAGCAAGTACTGGTTTTTTACTAATTTTTTGTGTTGGTTGTGCTGTCAATTGATACCTGTAATTCCTAAGCACACACATATGATCCATTTTTCATAAGATTGATCTTCAGCTCAGGCTGGTTGCCTGCTGTTGCGGAAACAGATGATCATTTTTGAGTCCCAATATGAGCAATAGGGAGGGAATAACCATTTAACCATAAAATATTTTTAAAGACGATTTTTTAAAATAGATTTGCTTTAAATTAGGAGTCTCCAGAATAGTATTTGGTGATATATTGCCAAGATGCTTATTCAAGTTACTAAACTTCTTTCTGAAACATTTATGATAAACAGTATCAACTGTTGCGAATCCTCATTGAATTAAAAATTAGTTTCTGTGCTTAAAAAAAAATACCATCTTGTAAGACAGGAATAATTTTATAGATCATGAAGTTTAATTTGGATTCTTTAGTTTTATTTGTTTGAATACACTAAGAATTTTCAATGTTATGGTAAACTGTGAGCTGTAATTTTATGGGCTTGCATGGCAAGTATATGGTACAGGGGAAGAGTGTGAGAATTCTACCTCTGAAGAGGAAGGAGCAGCAGAGACAATGAATTTCTCATCTCCTGACTTTCCTGCTGCTTCCTGTTGCTGACTGCTACAGCGTGTTTTTCCTTTCTGATGCTGGGTCGCTTTCCACAAAAGCGATGACATGTGATGACCTGACAGCAACCCCCATCTCCTGTCTCCGGGTGTGGCTGAGCAGAGAGGAGTCGGAGAATTTGGGAGTACAGTTTAGCCTAGAAGAAAGTAGGAGTTGGAGAAAAGGTGTCTTTTAATAGTTGGGTTTGGTTCTCATAATTCTGTTTTAATTTGCTTGGTTATAAATTAAATTAATTTCCCTAAGTCAAGTCAGTTTTGCCCATGACAGTCAGGGCTGAGTGATCTCTCCCCACCCTTACCTTGATTCATGAGCCTTTCATGATATTATCTCTCCCCTGCTCAGCTGAGAGGCAGAGTGATAGAGTGGCTTTTGTGGGCACCCAGCATCTAGCCAGGGTCCACCCATCATGTAATATTATAGTATTATTTTAACAAATTTTTAAAGCAATTTTAATTTTATTTTGTAATTGGTGAATCATTAATCTTGTTATTTACACATCTTACATTGCCACCAAATCTTAAAGACGTAATTTTAATTTTTACACATTCTGTTTTGTTAAACTAGCACCAGGATTAGCATACTAGAAGACTCTAATGCAAAAATTCTTTACCTTCATCAAAATAAGATTAATTTTTTTCCTAGATTAGGGACATCCATTAGTGATTTAGGAATAAGATAAAAAATGAGTGAAAGGCCAAAATATATACCTTGTAAAGCAGAAACCTTGTTTTAATAACTAAGTATTTAACTAACTGGCATTGCTCCAATGAGTGCTTCATGAAGTTACTACACTTTCACCAGATTTCATTGAAATCATGACTCCATTTCCAACATTATCACCAGCTATGAGATTGCAATTGCTCTGTAAACTTCTGCGTAAAGGAACCAGAGAACATTATTTCAAAATCCACAAATGAATGCCTGAAATGCTCAGAGGTAACTGGATTCCTGCCTGCTCACATAAAGCCCTGAAGTCAGGGGGGCTCTTCATAGACTTCCTGAACAGGTAGGATTTCAGCAAGTTCCTTGTGTTTGGTCTGTTCTCTAGCCTGGACTCTACAAAAGTCCAAGTACAAGGCAGTTAGAGTCAATGTTTTTGCTGGAGTATCAAGGTCTACATATCTGATTGTGTCTGGAATATCCTGAGTTTTTTGTCCTGCCTGTGTATTTAACCTGCTGGTTTAGGGAAATGGATGTGCCAGTGCTTCCAGGGACACTTTTTATTTAGCCGCAGAATAAATTGTATTACCACTGTATCTCTCTGTCTGTCTTTAGAGAGATCCAGACAGGATCTTCTTTCACACTACTGAAACTATATGCTGCTCTTCAGGTTTGGGAATGGATAGCTCTGAAGTCTATTATATCCCTAATGTGCCTTCAGATCATTGGTTGAATGCTTGAAAACTATGAACTGAAGCAGCTTGGTGCAATGAAGCTTAACTGAAAGCAGGCCTGCCCCTGTTGAGAAGGCTGTTTGTTTAAGGCTGGTTTTGGTGTTATCTTTTGACAAAGGTTAAGCAGCACCCTGCTGAGAGTGTTGGCTGTTACAGACCATGTTAACTTAAGAATTTTATTCTTCCCTTGCTAATACAACTGCAGAAGAGAACCACCTAGCTGCCTAACTTGGACATTCTTGACTAACTTGACATAGCTGACTAACTTGAACATAAGCATTCTGTTAGAGACACAACAGAAAGGCTACTATTCCTAGGTAATCAGTGAACAGGAATTTAACTCAAAGAGATTTAATCAGACCTTCTTCAGCACATTTACGAACAGTAGAGAACTTTTCTACTAAGTCACATGGCTGGTACTTTTATTAATTTTATAGATATTTCTATTTTTAAATACCAGATATTTTTCACTATACATTTAGAAATAATGCTGCTGAGTTTATAAAGCACTTTAATATTAGAAAAGGGCTTTAAAAATAGCTATCAATAATGATTAACTTTATGCATCCCGAATGAGTTAATTAAAATGAAAGTAACGTTTCCAATTTAACAAGAATTCTGCTATTCTGCTGGTGTCAAGGAGATGAAAGTATTTGGGCAGATTTTTAGCACCTTACCTTGGTGCCCGGTGGACATAACAACAGAAATTAAGCACACATAATTAATACCAACAGAAAAAAATAATTGTTAAAAGCAATAATTGCCATCTGTTCTTGTCAGTATTATTAATGTGCATAGAATAGCCTTTATTGCAAAATAGCTTATAACTGTAGTGTTGACAAAACTTGTTTCTTTCAAAGTAGCTGGACTTGCAGTAAAGAAGGTAAGGTGAGCAAACAAATTCAAAATGTTAACACAGACTAAGAGTATTGGTGTATCAGCCAATTTATAATTAGTTGCAGCTTGCAAGGAATGCAGATCTCACAGGAATAAAACCACAATAGTACTTGTGGATAAGGTGCTGAACCATTCATATGTTATACTTTGGTGTCTTGTGACTGTTACAGTTGATCTGGCAATGTAAGTTTGATTTCTTGTTTTCTGAGGAAAAATTATGCCTTCAGTTTCCATAGCTACTAGTGTTTAGTTGATGTATTTGCTATGCAAAAATAAGCCTTTTTCTCAGTTTTGTAAATGTAGTATTCTCTATATTGCAAGACTTTTGAATAATTGTCTTGGGCTAGAAGGAACAATTTAATGCAGTTTAGTAAAATGATACTTTACAATTAGTTATCATCAGGTTCTCTTCTAACACAGTTTCCTAAGGCTTATTTGTGTTCTCAGATTATTGCCAGATTCCTACAGTCTCCTGAATCTCTTCAAATCTGGTAACTGAATTCTACAAGTTGGCAGAGGAGTAGAGGTCTGAAATAATAGGTTCTTACATGATTCAGGTTTAGGTAAAGGAAGTATGATTTATGTAAGGAAAAAATTGCTTGGGTAAAATAACATGATTTTATTCTTTATTTTCTGTAATACAGAGTGAGGATGTTCTGTGAGCTGTGGCAGAACTCAGAGCAGAGCGATCCTGTTGTGGATGGCCTATGCTTGTAGTTCACAGAACATCTTTTGTCTAGCCTGAAAGAACCAAATGCTGCCAGTTCCATGGACCACTGAGGAAGATGTGCTGGATTCTTTTATTAGCACAGAATTCAAATTACAGTTACTTGTAGTGTGTGGAGAAATTAAATATACATTGCTATTCAGGTATGTATAGCTTTAGCTAAATGTTTATAATCTGATTTTCCCATGCTGAAAGATGTTTGAGATGCTTTCTGAACTGAGGCAACAGACATGTGTCTCTTGAGGCAGTGAGCTCTGCAACTTAACAGATTCATAGAGAAGTTCAGAAAGGTATCAATTTAGATGGTGAAACTGAGAGCCTTTTATACTCCTTTTATATTTTCTAGCTTGCAAGGCAAGAGTAGTCGCTAAGAACAATTCATAATTCTTAAAGCTCTGGTCTTAAATCTCTTACCAAAAACTTGCCTGTGATAAAAAAATCTTAGAAAACTTCAGCTTATTCAACAGTTGTGTGGCTTGGATGTCCCCTTGCACTGGAATAAGGGGCTTTTAAGAATTTGCAGGAACAAATGCATTACTTTAATAGATGATAAAATAAATGCTGATGGAATATCTCTCATTAAATTACATGAGTAGATGTCAGACCCACTGATTGAACTGATCCTAATTATAGTAGTACATGTGCAGGTTATCCCCTATACCATAGGATAATGATTAACCCCACAATTATGTGCAGTAATTCTGTAATATGATGCTATACTAGTATCTTTAAACATATGAAACTGCTGAGTAACTAAGTTGATAAATGCATGTTCTAAAATCAGTACAACTATGAAATTATCTGAGTTTAAGGCATAGCCAGCAGAACTAAAGTTATGTGAATTGAAGGCATATGCCGTCTTCCTAAAAGTCAGAATGTACGTAAAGGGAAATGTCCAGACTTGCGACTTGGAATTCCATTGTGAAGCGTTTTTCCTAAAAGCTACATTCACATAGATAGTGAGTTTTACATTTGACCTCTGTTCTATGTTCTAAACTGTCTAAAAACAGTTCTCTGTTTTTGTCTTGAACACCAGGAATATCACTAGATGATCTGAGAAGAGAGTCTTCGTTTGGATGGCCTTACAAGGTCATCTGTTTTTATTTTAAATAATTATATACTTATATCTATTTATCTGTAGATAAGTTATCACTGGGCCAAATTCTAAATGAAGAGAGAATTGCTTGATGGTTAGCTTCCTAAAGAGTTACAAGTGCTAGACCAGATTAATGAAATTTATTATGCCACTTGTTATCAGACCATACACTTTGTTTCTTACACTTAAGTACAAAAAGAATAATTGACTTGCTTTTGTAAGCTAAGCAGTCGCTAATTTTCTCCAGGAAGCTGTCTTGTTGCTGGATGCCATTGATAAAAAGGAAGGAAAAATTAGCCAACTTTGTCTACTTACTGAAATATAAAAATAATTGAGAACTTGTATTTGGACTCTCTTGCTCCTGCTATGCTGAACTGATCAGTGGGGAAAACACCCAGGACGAGTCATCTCTGAGGAGCACAGCAATTTTGTTTGTTGTCAACTGGCGCAGATGTTCATTTTACATTAATTTTCAGTGTTATTCAAGCAGCTTTCAAATTAATGTAATCAATAACATTAATGACCTTTAAAAAGCAAAGGAAGTATTAGCAGTGGAATATTAAATATAGAAACCTTCTGTATTTGATATCAAGTTGTCTGTCAAACTACAGCTATTTCTAAAATGGTGAGCACTAGGAGAGAGAGAGATATTAAATTTGTTAACTAGATATTGAAAAACCATATGTATGGCAATAAAAACTTCCTCTCAGACTTTCTCTTCATTTCTTCATACATACAAATTCATTCCCTTGTTAGCTGTATGCACTGATACAAACATCTTTTGATCATAATTTCTTATGTGTAGTGTGTAAAGATTCTTTGCAGGTGCTGGATTTAAAATTGTCACTTCAGCTACCATTCAAATGGACGCAGCAATGCAATTTCATCAACACTAAAAATCTGTATGCTTCCATTGTCTTTATGCAGCTGTCTTGAGGACCATATGTACATGAAATTATATAGCTGTGTTACACATAATTTTTCTTCCTGTTTTCTTTATTTTTTTCTTTTGAGTGTGGCCATTTGTGTTGCAGTCACTTGGTTGGTTTTTTCTGATGGGTCTCTGTATAAACTATGACCAAATTCTATGACTTTGAGAGAGAGACATGGATGGGGACAAGATATGATACTGAACCAACATTGGAATATCAGTTACAGAAAAGAAAAAATATAATGATCTGTTACTTAGATTTTTGAAACTTATATTTTCTTCATTGTCTTACATATTTAACATATGAGTAGTGAATTCAAAGGCTTCAGAAGGATATAAATAACATTTTACAACGCTATTTCTGTAGTATAGTGCATGGGTCAAATTATGGTGCTGAGCATCATAGCATTTGGCTTCCTGCAATATACATCTTACTCATTCATCATCTCTAACGTGTATTTTCTAATTGTTGAAGGGTTTTATGCATCTTTACTAGGCTATGGGTGGGTTATATTTGTGCTATCAGTAATGCATAGGTAGATGTTTTCCTGTAAGTCTCCTCCTCAATAATTCTGTTTTACTGTGTATAAGCTAAAAAAGAGAACAAAAGTAATAGTAGTAATAACGCCATAAAGCAAAATCCAGCAAATAAAAAACCGAAACCAGACACAAAAAAGCCCATAATAATGTCCACAAATGTTTTTCAATGTATTGAGTATTGTTTTATTTTTCTGTTCCCATTGAGGCTAGAAGATACTAATTTTTGTTTGAGTTGAAAAACTGGGAGACGGGAAAGATGGCAAGAGTAACTTTAGTGGAAGTATTTTCTGTTTTCTGGTAACTTTTATGGTATTGTTCGTGTATGGGAGTGTGAGGCTTCTTCCTGTTTTCTGTGGTTTGCGATTTCAAATGGAAAGGCATTTAACATTAATTGTTGTACCATATTGTATCACTGCGTGTGTTATGATCATAGGTTGTTTTTTTTTCCTGAAGTGATAGTTATTCCCCCCCACTCCCCAAGCTGCAGTATATGGGAATTGCTTGTCATTCTCAGTATTTCAATAACCTAGACAGGTTCAGAAAAGTTCCCTAAAGTTTGTGTAGTATTTAAAAGTAAGCTTCTTGTGCTTCTTGAAGGAAAAACAGGCAATGCTTTTTATGTTATATTTATCGTTCTAAAATTTTGTTTTCCTTTTAATATGTAAACCATTTTCCAAGGGGAATTATCATTTAATTCATTTGCTTTCCACTTACTACTTCATTTCAGTTTTAAGCCATCAGTGCATTTGGCAATTCTACAGCTAGTTTCTCTGTTTTAGTAATTTATGCAGATTAGAAGCAATGAAGATCTGAAAACTGACTCCCCTGTGGCTCTTTTCAACACTTCACTTTCTAATCACTTTACTTTAATCAGTTCTTTATCTGTTCCCATGTTTAACCTGAGTCTTTCCTGCTTTCAGTTTAAGATGAGGACTATCATTTGAGACATTATCAAAGACTTTATGTAGATCCAAATTATGGTGCTTGTACTCCTATTATCAGTTGTATTTCTAATCTTCTCAGAAACAGAAGGTGACTGGTTGTCAAGATTTAAATTTCTTTAAAAGATATTATGAAGATAAACTACAGTTGTTTTAAATTATTGACTGTTATTTGACTCCCATCATCTTTAAATGAGTTCTGTGCTATAGTGTAAACAACAAATTTTTAAGGTCAGTTCTCTCACTTGTTCCCTTTCAATGCCACCATGTGTCTCCCAGTGTGTGTGCACTCACACACAAATATTGGCTGTAATGAGGCAGGCAAAGCAAAGAGTAGGAATTATTTTGCAGTTCCAGCATATGCAAAGCAAATTACTGTAGAACTCTTGAGGGCTGCCCAGAGAGTTATGTGCTTTTGGTCCTAACATATCAGATGAGACTGACTATTTAGACAGTTGGAGAAATGAACTTCAAAGCTTTTGTGCTCTGCTCACTGCCAATCTTCATGTTAGAGAGGTGATAAGATCATTCCAGATGTTAAATACCTTACTGGACTTTGAATGTGAGTGATCTTCTGCTGAGCCCAAGACTGATGTCTGTCATTAAGTCATAATAATATCACCTATCACTATTCATTAGATTTTTAATTTTCAAAACGTAATCTGGACCTAATTGTGTTTAAAATAATATCTTATGTAATACAGGAATTTTTAACTTATAGCTGACAACATTTAAGACAGAAAAATTAGAAAGCCTGGGCAAAATCAGAATAAGTTACATCTGTTTATTCAAACTTTTTCAGTCCAGTGGTTAGTGTCTGATCTACCAAAAAAGAATTTTCATGTTGGCAGCTGCAGAGGCAGTGGACATAAAGTCTTGAGTCACTTAAGTCAGATTTTCCTGCTTAATTCTACCATGAGTGTAAAAGAGCTAGTTGGACTTGATGATCTCAAAGGTCTTCTTCAACCTAGCTCTTTCTGTGATTCTGTGATCAAAATTATGAAAGTTTTTTTGAGAATCTGAGGATAAAATTGAAGATAATTGTGACAGTGTTCACAGGGGTTCTTGGATGAGGGAAGAGACAAGAATGTTGACTCCATGTTCAGAAGGCTTGATTTATTCTTTTATTATATATATATTACATTATAACTATACTAAAAAGAAGTAGAAGGAGGGGTTTCCTCAGAAGCTAGCTAAGGTAAGTATAGAAAAGAATGAATAACAAAGATCTCTGTCTCGGACAGAGAGTCCATGCTACCTGGTCTGTGGTTGGCCATTAATTGTAAAATTCAAGATGGCCCAATCACAAACACACTTGATGCATTCCACAGCAGCAGGTAACCATTGTTTATACCTTGTTGCTGAAACTTCTCAGCTTCAGCAGGAAAAATCCTAAGAAAGGATTTTCACAAAAGGGTGTCTGCGACAGATAATGGTTATATTTTTCTTACTTTGACTACAAGTAAAATCCAATGCAAGAATCGGCATGCGTTAGGGATTCAAGATTGGCATGTAATTCAGGATATGTTGCCACTTGCATAGATTATTCTGATAGATTCAAAGTGATAATGGATTTAAAATGCAGTAAAATGAATACAAATTGATTCAGTGTCTGAAGGGAGCCTACGAGAAAGAGAGGCAGGGGGTTTTACAAGCACATGTACTGACTGGACAAGGAAGAGTGGATTCAAAGTGAGAGTAGGTTTAGCTTAGATAGCAAGAAGAAAGCCTTTACTGTGAGGGTGCTTAGGGCACTAGAGCAGGTTGCCCAGAGAAGTTGAGGATGCCTCCTCCCTGTAAGTGTTCAAGGGCAAGTTTAATGGAACTCTGAGCAACCTGGTCTAATGGAAGGCGTCCCTGCCCATGGCAGGGGTGTTGGAACTAAATTGTCATTGAGCTCCCTTCCAACCCTAACCATTCTGTGATTCTGTGAATCACCATTAAGCTATCAGAATTATCAAACACGTGTGGAAGCAAAGACGCTGACAGAGTACAGATTCTACTGCCTTGCAGTCACCTACCCAAACAGACTGTCCTGGGATGCACTCTGAAGATTAACAGTTAGAAAAACTGGTAATCCACCAAGTAGCTCAAGTAATAGCTGTAATTCAAAAACTGCCATTAAACAAAACGCCTTCTCTTTCACTTGTAGGAATGCCTGAGTTCCTCAATGTTTAGTGAGGCATGATAGAAAATCTGCATTCTAAAATACATTAGAAGACTTCACAGTATGTAAAATGAATATATTTGACAGGACTATTACAGATTAACACATTCTGAATTAACACCTCAAAAACTCATAGAAATGTTTAAAGACAGAAGAACTTGGTAATGTTTTGGAAAGGTCTTTTTGCTCACTCTGCTCTGATACAGTGTACAATGAGTGGCTACCATGGTAACATACTTAATTTAGCAATCTTCAGATCTACTCTGGCCTCAGTTTTATGAACATCTTTTTCAAAGAGCAGTGCTAGAATAGATGTTTGCCACCCATAATTATAGCTATTAATCACTTTAGATAATGCAAGGATGTGTCAGCTCTATATTTACCTAGTAGCATATGCTTGCGTGATGAAAAGGCCCATACAATCAAAAACATATGCTCAACTTTGGAACAGTAGTATTTCCTTGTGATGAGAATGGCAAAAGATTAGTCAATATTTACAGCGAAAATATTGGTTTTGTTTGCTACAGAAACAACTCCAACACCCCCAAACAGAAGAACATCAATGACAGTATCAAATAGTTCAAGAAACAGCCGGTGAAAAGAAATAGAATTTATTGTTCTTTAAGTATGCAACTGAACAAAAAGAGGAAGTAACTTATTTTAAATATTTTCTTCCATTATAATGAGAAGATCACCCAAAAAAGTGTGAACTTCCCAGGCTATTTTTTCATTATATATTTATGTGATTTTATCTTTCTTATCCTTCAGACTAAAATGTATTTTTTAGTACATAATCCCTTGGAGAGAATATCTTTGCTTTGAGAATGTGTGTAGCTATCCCATCTTGCAATCCCCAAAATAAGTAATTTATCCACTCTGCAGTTCCCAAAATATTGAACTATCTGCTCAGAAGCCATTTCAGATAATCATTGATAACATAAGGAGAATTTGTAAGCGTAAATGACTGGTTTCAGTGGATAAACAAGCGCATGTTTTTTTCAATAGTAAATTTTTAAATTTCATCAAATTATGCGTATCTGTAAATTTCTACATTTATGGTTTTGTAAATATTTGTTTTTAAGGTGTCTAGGCAAAAAAATACTTGCTGTAGAAATACATGGATATCTTTTTCAAAATTTTGAGCATACCCAAAGCTATAAGTCATCATTTATGTATGTCTGAAATTTCAGGTCAGTATTTCTGTTGATTTAGGAATATTGAGTAGCAGATAATTATGTCATTGCAGTAAAAATGTATAGTCATTCCTAAGGTCATAAGTCCTTGCAAAAAAGGGGACAAAAGCTGTATTAAATAATGAACAGATTTTAGTGCTCAATGTCTTTCTGCCAGAATATGGTTCTCAAACTTTCTGGGCAGAGGTGGGAATGCAATGTATCTTTGCATAACATCCCAATCAGTAATACAGTGTTTTAAATGAAACTAAACTCCTTTTTCTTATTTATCTTATATTTATCAGTTTTTCTTGCTATAAAGGCTGACATACACAGGTGACAAGAGTAGTTTCTACCTCATTTTTGCCCATAGGGGTAAATCTGCCCCATTTTTTACTACATAATAATTTCTTTACTAAAGATTAATAACTTATTTTTTTAAATGAGTTTTACATATAAAAGATATTTAGCTGCAAATTGTTTTATAGCATAAATATGAAGGCTCTTACTAGTGTAGTAAATAGTGATGGAAAGAGTAAAATCCTTTTTTCTTTCCTTATGTTTACAAATAATTTTTTTTCTCACTCCTACTTGTACTTTCCCATTCAACTACTGTTTTAGTTTTTTGGGTTTTTTTTCCTGGAAACACTGTCACTAAAAACTTTTTTCATGGCAGAAATGAAAGCAACTTATTTTTTACCAAAAAGACTCCTGCAAATTTTGCTCTTGAAATAGAGTGAAACACTGCTATCATCTGCATATGCAATCTTGGGGGCATATTTCATGTTTTCATATTGAAGGCAAAAGGAAAGTTTCAGTTATCATTACAGTACTTTTAAAGTGATGAAAATAAATGAAAAACAACAGATGCACTGAAGTGAGACAGTAAATTTGATGTGCTCTTATCAGAAAGCTGCATTTATGAGGCTTCCACTCTGTTGGGATATGCCTCCAAATGCTACAGCCTAACAGGAAATAAGGTGAAATTTCTACAAAATATGTGTTCTGTGATCACTGAAGTCATGAAAGGAATGAAAAATAAGTTAATTTTAGCTCTGGAAATTGATTTGTTTCTTTGTATGTTTCCTGATATTGTAAGTTCAGAATAAGCTATTTGATGCAGAAAATTTAATGAACTTTTTAAAATAGATTACTAAATAGGTAGTATGAGCAATTAGTAAATATTTTTGTATGCACCTTATAACAGTACCATATGCTAAATTGCTAAGTATTTATTTTCCTATCTTCAGTGTTATAACACCTCTGAGTCAGAATTGGAGAAATAAAAAATGGCCTTGATCCATCAGAACTTAAACCAGAGGTGCTAGACAAGAGAGAGCAGGTGAAGAGGAAAGGAACAAGATAAAAGAAAATGCTAGACTACAAAATTCTCTGTAAGCATAGTCACTGGGATTTCAGATATTGTTGAAAATTCTGTTGCTAGCCCTTAAAACAAGTACTGAAATATGCTTAGACTAATAAAGGTGTTTTGCCCATAAATGCAAAAATAAGTGGGAGGTCAGCACTTAAAAGCTACTTGAATCACATTGAGATAATTTCTTATAACCTTTTGCATTTTTCAGAGCATATCGTGTTTCATGAACCCTGCAGCTTCCTTGATGAGAATCAGAGAAATACACAGAGGGGAACCTAATTAAGATTAATCCATATATATTTAACTAACTGATGAATGTGGTTTACTTATGATATGTATTCTGAGATATCACTAATGATACCTTATCTTCTTTGAACAGGTAAATACCCTGTTTCCATAGACTACCAAAAGAAACTGCAAGAGACTTCAAAGGTAAGGACCTCTTCAAAAATCCTTCATATGATCATTTCTTCTGGTTTATCAGAAAACAAAATGGCTTTTTCACTGTCTGTCTGATAAAGAATTGCAGATGGCATTAATTGACATAGACTTCCTGTTTGTGAAACTCTTTACATATGAAAGAAAATTTTTGTTGTTACTCTTCATTAAAAGGATAAGTTTAATTCATTTCATAACAGCAGAAACAAAAAGGATTAGTGTGAAAATAAAATATTAAAGCTTATAAAAATTTTACCATATTTTTCCTTGTCCAAGATGAAAAGAATACTGTTAAGATACTAGAAAATTAGACATGGTAAGGATTCTTTTTTTTGTCAATATGAAAGCTTTCTATCTTCACTTTTTGAAAACTTTTTACTTGATACAACTTTCTTTCATTCCTCTAAGAAATATAAGCTAGAGTTTAGTTTCAGAGATGTAATTAATTTTGGGAGCTCTTTCGATTTAGAATACATTTGGTTTGCATTCAGTTGTGGGGAATAATTCAGTGTCATATTGTGTTCCGATTCTATTTGCGGTACTTCATTGTTCTTCAGCGACATTCCCTGCAACAAATAGTTGAATTTTAAATCCTTCTGTCCACTCTTACAGAAAATATTCTTATCTCTCAAGGACACAGGTGACAGAAGACAAGTTTTCACTAAAATTATTTCTAAGTCATCAAGTTAGAGAGGATGACAAGGACATTGTGGTCTGCCCTAAATTTTGATTTGCTAAACAGAGAGAAAGAACAGTAATTATTGTTCCAGTCATCGTCTCTGTGCCTACTTTATTTTAAAACACTAGGCATTTTAAGAACCTGTCATGTGTCATTTATGCATATGTGTTAATTCATACACTGACAGGATAAGAGATCATATATCAATTAATATGTAGCCACACTTTTCTACCCTGCCTTAAAAATATGTCCCATAACTTGTTTGTCTTCCCAAAACATAGCTAATTAATAACAGATATTAATGGAGAGGTTCTGAGAGAGTTCCACAAGTTTTAGAGGATTGTGCCAGATATCATCTGATCTGTGGACATTTATGGTGCAAAAGCATGTAGGTAGAGTATCTAAGCTGAGACAAAAAAGTCAAAGGCTCATTTCAGAACATGCTGTATTCCCAGACTGACCAAGGACTTCAAGCATGGTCTTTACATCCCAGAAGAATTCCTGAAATATTCAGCTTTTCAATATTTTGGCTTTGGTCTTGCTCATCTTTTTTTTTTTTTTCTTTTTATTTTTTAACTTTCTTTCAAAGAACCTTTTACATTTTTTCTTGACTGAAATCCCAGGGCATTGTTGGATATAGGAAGCCACTTTCCTTATGCCTCAGTTGGCTACCTAGCCCTCTCTTTTATTCTTCCCATACACCTGTAATGCTCAGATTCATCCAAAACCTCAAAATTTTGAGTAATCTATTCTACTTGGGAAATTATGAAGGAAATCATATCATAAAATAGCTGATGTTTTTTGTGTGTGCAGATGTTTTGCCAAGTTGGTTCCATTTTTATTTTTCTTTTCAGGTCTCGTCTTTATATAAAATAAAATTGATGAGGTAGTTTGTTACTTTCCAAAGTACCTTTGATAGACTTTGATCATGCCAAGATTAAAATGGTATTGGCTGAGTGTAACTATTTCAGTAAAAATAGGAAAAAAAGAATGTTAGAGGTGAAAAATACAGAAGAGTTTAAAAAAGTGTGCTAAGAAAAAGCACAAAGGAGGAGAAAGAGAGGGTGCTATATTCCAAGGTCCTATTTGAATGCCACTGAGAGTGCATAGGAGAATCATCATTGAAGGACATAAAGTATCAGGATGAGAAAGTACATGTCACATTTCTGACAGGTACATCTAAATGTGAGGAAAAAAAGCCCTATTCAGCATAGGAGGTTAAAGGAAGAATAGAACTAATGACATTACAATCCTCTTGAGAAGTCTTGTTTTGTTTATTAAATAAGCCACGCTAGTAAGATAAGTAAGAAGAACTGCTTAGTCTGGCAGTGTTAATTGATGCTGTCCTGGGAGTTTATTGTAATGTATTATTCTTTCTGTCCTTTCATGTAAAGATGTCAGCACATTGTAGCTGACAGGATGTACTGTATATTATAAATTATTCTAATTGGAATAGAAAAATGGCCATCAATTCGTGCTACTCTGTATAACTAATGCATGATTTTAATTTGTACATAATATTATTTCCCAAGTATGAGGTTTGTTTTAGGATGCACTTTGAATGAGTAGTGCTTCTATGAAGTCTTCAGGTGCCAAGTAGTTTATTCTATCCAGTTAAGCTTTGGCACATATATAGATATTTCCCTACACAAATACTGTGAACACGTGTGCACGACGCGTATGTGATAGGAAATGAGGACAAGAGATAAAAGGAATCCAGCCTTTCAAGCCTGACATGAGATGCTTAGTTAAACAGAATCTTGTGCTCTTTCTTGAGGACGACTTATATTGACAGCAGGACTACAATCCCGCAACAGGGACAGGAAAGGGCAAGTATCAACTTGATTTTTGCATATTATGTCATGAGTGTGTGGAATGCAAGGATGGGCATGCTGTATCTTGTACAGGTGGTTATAGCAATCTGAGTTCTCCCCTTCTGTAATTCTGGGGCATGTAAAGTTTTAGAGGTAATTTAAAGCAAAATGAGTACCTCTCATTGCAGTGATTTACTTCAGGGATGCTAGTTGAATCCTGAGGACAATTCTTTCCAAAGAAGATAGCTTTCTATCCTTCTGAATTCCATTATTATATCAATGCTGCTAGTAGCACAATTTGGGAGAGATTTTTTTTACCTCTTAAAAAATACTAGTTGAGGTTTTTTTCTGAATTTCAGTAAAAAATCAAGAAGAAAAAGTTCTGTTTTCAATCCTGTTTCTCTAACACAGTTGAGCAATTGTGTGTATTCAGTTTTGGGCCAATCCTGTCTATACTGAGCACTTTAAATATTGCTTTTCCTGGTAAAATGTGATGGAAGTGCCTTGAGAGTATGTATGCTAAATATATATTTATTGCATGGCTTATTGCCTTGTTTTTTTCCTCCTTAGAGGAGATACATTAAGTACCAGAGCATTTCAGTTGAGATTATTTTGCCTGTGTGTTAGGAAGAATTTTGAATTCAAGCATGTATCATGAGTTTAGTTTAAAATGTCCCTTGTCAAGCAGGTGTGTTTCTATTAGGAGAAAAAATACAGTTGCCACTAGTAGCATTTTCATCTATGTGACTACTTCTCTTTAAGACAGAAGTAGTTGTTGTGGTGAAAAAGAGATGAGGGTCAGGAGAATCTCTTGAAAGACTTATATAGTGGTTTTCAAAGGACTGAAATGACTTGGAAGACTAGTTTCAAGAAAAATCAATGCAATTTAGGAGATGACATCACCCAGCAGACAAAATTATTTCAGGCAGGATCCATAAATACACTAAGACATTGCAAGAGCTAATACTCAGAACCATCCTTAGACGCCTTCATTGCCTACATAGTGCACAAAAAGAGTTATGCCCCTCTGAGTGAGATCCACAGTCAAGAATGTATGGAGCAGGCGTTAACCTATAGTTAATCATTATGAAATCCTAAGGTATGGTGAAAATGATAGTGAAGTGACAGGATTTCTGATCCTCTCATGGTTTAGGATTAATGCTATTTCTGGTGACTAAACCTTGTTCTTGTTTCATTTCTTAGGATATGGAACTGAGGTTTCCTGTTTAAAAATGTATTAGGAGATCTGTCCATGAAGGACACAATTAATATGCATTCTACTTACTGTACTCCAGAATCCTGTGACTGACTATAACAGGACCCTGGCAACTTTTCCATGCAAACAGAAATTCTTACCTTTCATCTAGTGAGAGGCATCCTCATTAGCAGAGAGTTATACCAGGCAATATTCTGTCTGTCCAGTTGAATCAAAATTCCAGGCACAGTAAACGAAAGAGAAAGAAGTGGTTTGGGCTCGGTGGTTAAATTTGGAGAATAGAATTAGAGTTCAGGTCTATTTCCATGCATATGGATTCAATATGTAATTTACATGAATTATATACTAAATTACATAAATACTCACTGATTAGATAAGTGAACTTCCCTTGGCCTGTTCTTGGACACTCAATCCGATTTAAAAAAAAAAAAGATTTACAAAAAAATCAATTACTTTCTAATTGTGGTATCTTTACATGCAGACACTATTTGATTCTGTGTCATCAGTCTAAAGTATGTACAGTTAAATGGTTTTATCCTGACTCTTCAGAGCGAAGAAATAATTCAGGGTTTTTTGCTTTTGCTTTCTGAACTTTCACAGTCTAGCATCATACTAACCCTGAGAACTGTATAAAATGTACAAATGTTTTCTCACTCATTATCTATTACCTAAGGAATCTTAGTAGGAAAATTACTACTTCTTTTGGAATTGTATAAAATAGTAATAAATCCCAAAGCTACTTTTTCTATCTGAGGGATTTGGGGTTGTTTTTTTTTTTTTGTTTTGGGGGTTTTTTTGTGTGGTTTTTTTTTTTATATATATAAACTGCTGCTTCTGATAACTTATTCTCATTAGCTGGATTTATATAAATCCTCTACTCAGGAGCAGGAATTTACTTTAGAAATTCTCCTACTAACCTCACTTGCCCAAAAGTAAGAAAATACAGGAATCTACTCTGCTTTTTCTTGTTGGCATTTGGTATGCCAGTTGAGAGATTAAAATTTCAACAATGTATTGGGAGAAAAAAGTAGCAGGTTTTGGCAGTAAGCAGTAATACATTACTGATCTTCTCTGCTTGGGGTTTTGCTTATTTATCTCTGTTTTAGTTCTTACCTCCATCCCTCCTATCTTTGGGATTCAGTATGCGTACATTTTCATATAGTGGTGTCTGAATTTTGTCATGCACCTGAGTTCCAGCAGGTGTTATGAAGCAAACTGGTTTGGGAGCTGCTGTATAGTCCAGAAAAGAGAGTGCCTAAATCTCCTGGCCCTTTTGTTTTTTTTACATGGAAATAGGTGTCAGGTTTTGGCACAGGCTGCCCAGGGAAGTGGTTAGTTCACCATCCCCAAAAGTATTTTAAAGATATGTAGGTGTGACACTTGGGGACATGGTTTAGCAATGGCTTGGCAATGCTAGTTTTGTGGTTGAACTTGATGATCTGGTCTTTTCCAACCTAAATGAGTCTGTGATTTCTATGAATGCCACTGAAGAGTGAAACTCAGACAGAAAATCTCTAGACTCTACCAGTTGAATTGTACCCTAACTGCTTTCATTTCTAACCCCTTCCCACATCTTCATTCCTCCCCAGCTCGAGGTACAAGATTTCAAATTTATTTTTCTTTACGGAATATCTCCTTTGGTGGTTCTTTATCTTGTACTGTGAGTGTTTCTCTTTGAAATGCTCTGCTAATTTGAGTTTCACATTACACGTCTGTCTTGGAGCTTTCTGTTATTTCACAGTTCAGCTTTCTGGTACACCATTTTTAAGAGGCTATATACTAATTCATAGAAAAGGCTTGAGAAAATGAGTGTATTGTGTTTCAAACTGATTCACAATTTGTGGACTTTAGCTGTCGGGAACCTAAGAACACAATAATATGTCAGAGATAAATTAAAAGCTATGCTTATTTTATGCTACATAATTTAACAGTTGAACTTTGAACTCATTTAAAGATATTGCATTATTCTACCTGGTAAAAGCAAAAAAGAAATATTAATATTGCAAAGTGCTGTGATCCAGTCAAAGTGATTTAAGGAGATAGAATAAAATACCCAACTGAAAAAGTTTACTCCTGCCACTCTTAAAATTGAGATAAGAATTGTTATTGTCAAAGCAAGGCTATTGTGTGATTAGACACTATTTAATAGCACAGGTAATGAAGCAACTGTAATGTTTATGCATTTCAAAACCTCTACATTTTCCAGTTTATTTCTTTACCTTTTTTTTGCAGAAGAGGATTCTTGCTTGCCACCCCAGATTTGAATTGGTAAACCAAACAAGATTAATAATGCATGCCTGAGATATTTTGGTTTACAGGGTTTTGACATTTCATTCTTACGCTATCTTTTCTTATTCATTCTATCACATTTCAACTGAGTAAAACAAATTAAAGCTGAAAACAAGCTTGCTTTTCCCCTTCTCTTGTTGTTAATATCTGGAGGTCCTATTTTCAGAGTCATGTGTCTGTTTCAGAGGTAGTGCATCTCTGCTTCACTGGTGGTTGTAAAAACAGCTCAGCACACTATGTAAGCTGTCAAGAGTGTCTGTCGGGAAGAAATGGAGCCATAATGCGTAACTAAACATGAAATAAAAAGCAAAGCAAAACTGAAGGGATTTGCTTATTTCAGACTTAGGGTGGGATTTAAATTCTCAAAATATCGCCTAAATATGAGGGTTAGTCAGTCATTATCCTCTTGCCCGCCTCCCCCCTTCCTGTGAGTCTAATTCTGTAAGTGATACATGCCAAATGGTACTTGCAGTCATTGTAGCTTCTGAAGTAGTCTTTTTTACTTCCTGGTATCCCAGGCACATTGCTTTTAATCAATATTGCAGTTTGAGATTTAGTCATTAAAGTATCTATTAAATTTCAAATTTCTTTATAATTTGTTTGCCAAGAACTGCTTTCTGTAGTTGCATTGCATGGTGCTTCCTTGTGGTAACTAACAAGAAATGTGTACATAGCATCAAAATTGTTGTAATCCTGGTATTTAAATTTTCATTCTATATTCTTCATACCCTGCTAGCTTTCTATTTTTCTTAATAAAATTCTGTTTTCACTGGTATAATCTGATTATATCATATGCATTACATGCAGACCTTAAAGATCACTTTCTTCCAGTGGTCTGTAAATAGTACAGACATATTCACCTCCTTTTTATGTAATTGGTTTTGTTCAGATTTTGCTGCATTTATGTTTCTATTATGATCTTCCTCTTCAACTTGAAAAGTATGAGCCTCTCACAGCTGACATATCTTCTCTGTTAGGAGTTGTTTTCTGTCTTCTGTACAGAGACTTTGTTCACAAGCTGATAGTTATTTTCTTATTTTTTTTTCTGACAACCAGTTGGCTGTCTCCCAAGACGAGGCTGTGTGAGTTCTCCATCAGGCTCCTGTACTTAACCTGTTGCAATTTATGTGAGTTTAAAGGAGCACACCAGCTGTGCAAAACAAAGAATTTACTATCTGTTCAAGTCTTAACATTTTTTTTTCAAAGCCTTTAGTAGTCCATTTATAATAGGAATGCTTTTATTTTGAATTAGATTTGCTTAAGACTAAAAAACTTTCTAGCATCTACCTCTTTTCCTGGTGCTGTGTTTACCCATCCAGGGCCACCCTGGCTCCTGGGGCAGGTGGCTTCTGCCTTAGAGGAGAAGATTAGCATGGGTTATCACCATTCAAGTCCTCCAGCTGGAGAAGGCTGGTTTTCATAGTGGGGAGGTTCCTCCCCTCAAGGAATTTTGATGTTTTGAATATGGTTGATTTTCTCTTCAGTGTCACCTTTGGGATATTGTTGTTTTGGGTTTTTTTTAGCATGCTCTCAGTCACTGTATGTATGTGCGGTAATTTACATACTTGGGTTCTTGCTGTTTTTCTGCTTGTTATCCTTGAAACTTTAATTTTCCCTCATAACCAGAAGTTGACTGCAGTTGTGTGTAAGCTCCTGGTTTCAATCAGTGCCTTTATTTCAAGGCTTCTGCTGTCATCCTGTGTCTGCATTCCTCAAGCCATTTTAATGAAAGGCCATAGGGCAGCTCCATGAAGAAAAAGTTCTTGATAGCACTGTTATGAAGCATTTGTAACACTGGGCATCACAAAACATAATTGTACACAGTGAAGCAAAAGCTAAATCAAATAGATCCTACTCATTTGGAAAATCCATGGCATCACAAGGCATTTAAATTCTGGATTAACCAAGGTATAATATTTCCAGTTAAAAGTATGTGGCAGTTTATTATACATGTAGCGCTGGGGGCTGGCATGCACTTGTTTTTGCACTATGCTAAATGAACAATGGTGTTTGGATTGTGCAGAATTCCTTTGTTCCTTTTAATAAAGGATGCTTAAGCCAAAATTCCTACATTTTGGTTTGCATGCCAGAATAACTGCACTTTAATTTAGAAGTGTTAAGCAGTTAGCATCTCCTGATGAAATGAGGGAAGGTTACTAAATGTGTTCTACTAATAATAGCAGCCATGTTGTGATATGGAAGAGGAACATAGCATACTGGTCTGAGCTGTAATTATTATTCAGGCAGCCAATTGCTTCTGAACATTAAATGGAACATAGTTTTTAGGATTATACTATTTTCTAAAAGGGAAGCAGTATTTACTGTTCCTGGCTTTACACTGAAAGTCTGGAAGAAAAAGAGAATTGCATTGTAACACAGCAACAGACAACTCATTTTTTGTTTCAGGAATCAAAAAGGAATCAATTATATTTTTCTCTATTTTCATTAAATTTTATTTCTGAATAAAATTTCAGGTCAGTAGATGGGGGTTTTTTTCATGTATTCTTTCCTTTGTTTTCGTTCCTTCTCGCCATTCAGGTCTAATATCCTTTAATGGACCTCAGTTCAATTACACTGGAATTTCAGCTACTTATGATGAGAAAATGGTTTTTTTGCTCTAGTTATGGCAATTTTAACACTTTGACTGTTCAAATGTAGAAAAAAATATCTACAACTGAATGCTGTCTAAAAATGTTTTAAAGTATGATGTGTACATAATGGAAGTGATATAGAAAACACCTCTTTGGTTAGTGTGAATTTTTAAAATGTAAACTTCTCTTAGAATTCATTGTAGAAGGTTGGTTCTCTGACGTTTATCAAACTACTGTAGGTCATGAGTGTTTATCAGCATCATTTCCCACCATCATCTTTAGCATAGATCTGTATCTCAACTGTCTTTTGCCAGAATTTTCTGACAAATTATCTGTTGCAGAATCTTTGAAAAAAGATGCAGGGTGTAACTCATTTCTCAATATAAAGCATCATACAAAATGATTCATAACCAACCCTGAAGTGTAGCATTTTTCAAAATTTTTAATAGAGTTGGAATGCATTTTGAAAGTCCTGAAGATGAAACAAGGGCCAGGAATTTGCTCTGGCTATTTAGGTGCCCTCAAGATCAGCCTAAACAATCATGCTCTTGCTGTTTTCTTTCTGCCCTTCCCTTAAATTAAACAATGACATCACTTCAGAAGTACATGTATATTAAAAGTCTTGAAAAGGATTTTTATAGTAATTCAGAAAAGAGACGGTTGTTTCTTGGTCTTTCACAGCACATTACAGATCTGAAACCCCAGTGTCTCCAGTGTCTTATAGAATTCAAAATTGCTTTGGAATGATGTGTTTGAAGAGCCATAGCATTAAACAGAGGAAAACATAGGATTTGATTGAAAACTGAGTTGAGATTTTTCAACACAGTTACCACCAAATATTTTGAAAGCTCTGTAGAATTCTTGCTTGACCTTGGGATTTACTTCCTTTTTTTTTTTTTACAGAATCTCTAATATAACTGTTGAATTTTAATACAAAGCATTTGGTCACAATAAAAAAGGGTGTCCTTAGACATAAAATTCATTTGCTAATGGTTTTGCTTTTTCTGCAGACATATATTTGTACTAGTAGTGAGTAATTACATGAAGGAAATGTCTTCCCGCTCTTGCTTTAAATTCCTGACCTACTACAATATTTCCTGCCCTTTGAAGGGTCATGTTGAGTTAATATTATGCTTAAAAATTATTACATACCCATAAGGAACCTACATACAGATGAGGATGCCTCCCTCTGTTTGGTGACTTCTGATTTGCTGTTGTTTGTTCAGGAAAATCACTATAATGCCGTTGAAAATAAAGGTAGGGGAAAAAAGAGCACCACTGTTTTAGCTTTCCAGTGCACTGGGAGGGAGTGGAAAGCATAAATGTGCTTTCTATATTGTTCTAAAATGGAGAATTCCCTGACCAGTATCAAATTCAATAACTGTCCATTTAGCTTCATATTCTTTGTATTCAATAGTCCCTAGTATATCACAATGACTACTAATTCCTTTACATTGCCTCTTTTATGGTGTAACAAGAAATTATGGTGATCTATATTTGAAATCACTTCCTTCCTGATAGTGCATGGCAAAGATTTATTCTCCTTGGATGTAAAATAATATTATGTTATGTAGCATCATTACACCATTGAATACAATGGGGTTTATCACCTAATCCTTCTCAAAAGTATTTTTCAGTGACTGAGGACATGAAGCGAATAGAAATTTATTATCTAAAGCCAAGAGGATTGTTTAATACTTTAAAGAAACAAAGGATCTGGAATTCACCCAGAATATTTGACTTAAAAACTTGTTCAATTACCACAGTTCAGAGACCAGAAGTTGTTAGAAAAAGCCTGAATTTATACCTCATTACCATAATGCTCCTCAGTCTCTTGTTGTCTTGGGGCACAAGGTTTATATTCACAATCTCTACTTCTTGCAGAGGTTGTAAATGCAATTACAGATTCTCAATGACCCTACTCACTCTATTTATGCCCAGTGACAATTTAAAAGGTAGGGCAGCAAGGATATGATTTCAGGCCTCTTGATGGTTACAAATATTCTGTATAGGCTATAGTGAGGCCGGGATGAGTAAATTGTATTTTTATCCTTACTAAAATCAAAAACTCTGGAAAATTTTTCAGGCACACAGAAAGTGATCAATGTTTAGTTTTCTTGACAACATGAAAACCAGATTGAAAGTGTGAAGCAAATTTATTTATTTTATACAATCTTATTTTCTTTGAATGAAACAAAGATTTCAGTATAAGACAAATACCAACTGAAATATTGTAACTTTGGAACGCATAATTTTTCAGGGCATCTTAATTGATTTTTGTGTTTGAACTCTACATTACTTCATTCTTTTGGACAGATATGATATCTAATATCAAAGGTTTATACTTCTTCCATCTGAAACTATATTCCTACTTTAAAAGTTCATTAACAGACCTGTGAATTCTATATATCTGGGGATTTTTAAATAATAATTTCTCACTCTCAGATTTCTTGTGGGGTTTTTTTGCTTTTCTTTCTAAATTTCTGGTTAATTTCTTCTATATTTGAAAAGTAAAGTAGCAATTTTCAAGTTTTATTTTTCAATACCATTAATGGAACTTCTAATAGAAGTAAAATTTTTAATTTTAAACAATGTGCTTTTTTTCTGAAAGTGTTTCAAAATTATTTTCAGTGTATTTGCAAAACGGGGTTTTTGACAGAGCTAAATGTCTTTATAAATATAATAATTCTCTTACATATATAATTATATGTATAATTTTCTTCAGTGGTGTTTAACCCATGCAGTTGTAAGGCCGTTATAATACCCACTATAATTCGGGCATGACATGTACCATGCTTTTAGTGAGACACATGAGATTTCCCCATTTGATGAGATTTACTACTAATTCACAGCATGAAAACATCACAGAGCTGCTGAGGTTAGAAGTGACCTCATGAGATTGACTGCTCCAACCTCCCTCCTCATGGTAGAACTCGACTAGAGCAGGTTGCTCAGGTTCATATCCAGTCAGGTTGTAGATTTTTCCAAGGATGGAGACTCCACAACCTCTTTTAGTAACCTGTTCCATTGTTTGATCAACCTTCCAGTATGAAAGATTCTTCTTATGTTTCAATTGAATGTCCTGTGTTTGTTTTGACCATTGTGTTTTGTTATAAGAGTGTGGAAAGCCTTCTTAAAGTTATTTACTGTGTCCCCCAATCCAGTAATGTCATTATAGTAACCTATCATGATGATCAAGCATGATTTCTCCTTCTTAAAGCCAGGCTAGCCTGGATTTGTTGCCTTCTTGCCCTTAAATGTGTTTGGATAGTTTTGAGGGATGTTTTTCCACCACTCTATGAACTGAGTTCAGGCTGACTAGTCTATACTTTCCTGGATCCTCCATTTTGTCCTTCTTCAAGATGGGAGGGGCATTGTTTTTCTTGAAGTCCTGAGGAGCACCATCCAGTTTCTACCACCTTTCAAAGAATGTCATCTGAGTGACATCACCCAGCTCTCTCAGCACTGGTTGGAGCTCACTTTTGGTTCTATTGGCTTGTGGTTCCCAGTAGTTCAAGTGTTCCCTGACCTGGTACTTCTCCACTAGGATTGAGTCTTCATTACGCCCGACTTTCCTGCTGTTCTCAGAAGGACTGAATTTCTTAAGGAAGACCTTACTAGTAAATTACAGGAAGAACACCTTGACCTTATCCTTAGTCACCTCATTGCATTCTCTCAGCATTCTGAAGTCCACGCTGCTGGGATTCATAAAATTAGAGGGTTTTGAGAAAATGGTTAAAAAGGTTCTGCTCTGCTGCTTAGAAAACTTTTCACTGTATTAGCAATGTTCACAAAACTGCTCTCAAAGGCCTGTCCTTTTTAACCATTTTCTCAAAACCCTCTAATTTTATGAATCCCAGCATACTCCCTCTGATGGTCACTGCAGCCAAGACTGCACTTGACCTTCACCAGTTCCTCTATGTTTGCCAAGATGAGCTCCAGCAGTTGCCTGCAGTACAGAGGCATCCAACCTGAAATACAGATTTCTGCACATGGCAGAGGTCTGAAACTCTGGACTCCAATCTTGATCCTTGAAAAAGAATTTCATTGGATGTTTATTGTAAGACCTATTGAAAATGAAGTCAAATTAGATAGCATATAGGTAGATGCCTTTTCTGGAGATAAATATTCATGGAGATGAAAATATATTTTGAGCATAAATCTGTGAACTAAAGCACAGACTTAGGAAAGTGAGATTTCAGTTTAATGCATTAATTAATGTATAGATAGTTATGACTGTTAGAAATTAATATGTATGTGAGGTTGGTACGTATGTAGAAAAAGAAATGCACGCTTTCAATGATAAAATCAAATGTGCTGATTTTGGAAAAATCCAAAACCTTTTTTTACATCACCTAAAAGTGTATTGTGTTTTAAAATGATGGATGGCATTGTAAACTAAAGTTTACAATCTGCCAAATTCTATTTTTTTTGACCTGGCACTCAATCAGCAAATTTATTTTTTTTTAAATAACAGACAAACAAAGCTGTAAGTTTTTCAGACATTAATAAAATCCACAATGCTTGATGCTCCTCTTGTTGGCTTTGCAGCACCAATTAATTAACAAATGATATTCCCACAGTTAGTCTATGTTTGATCTCTGTGTGTTAAGATATTTGACAAGATAGGTGCTATACTGAGCTTGATTTTTTTTTTTTTTTTCATTTAAAGACATCAATTCTAATGTCACTTTACTCAAACACAAGGGTTGGGGAGAGTCTAATATCTGCTAAGTGGAAAAAAGACAAAAAGGATATTGGGACAATGATGTTTTTCAAGCTTCCAGTTAAATACAACAATCAACAGAAGTTTAAAAATAAGCAAGACAGCTTGTGTGACCTCTATCAAAATGCACTAATGTTTCAAATTGGTATGGATTTCATTGGGAAAATACATAAACCTATTTCATACTCCAGCTATACTAAGTCAATCTCTCCCTTCCTCCAACAGAAGCATAAATATTCACTGCTGTCTGAGAATTTTAGCTAAGAATGGAAGAAAAATATATCCATATATTCCCTTTGTTTTCAAATTGAAAATTTGATCATGTTCTAATCCTCAAAAATTAGATGGTCAGATCATTGATTGGTACAGAATAAGTATTACCAGTTTTCAGAGTAGAACCTTTTGACCGCTATTCAAAATAAGTGAAATCAAAGGAATTTCAAGGAAATAGGTTCCTTCTTTATATTTGAACTGTTTTCATCAAGAAAAAGATATTTAGAGGCTTTAGAAATGTTGCAATATTTCTCATTAACATCAAGCAAAGTTATTAGCCCTCACTTTGTCTTTAATGTTAGCATTTAATATGGGAGGGGGCTATAACAGCTGTTGCAAGACATCTCTTTTGTTGACAGAATCCAAAAAATTACAAAAAAATTTTGAACTCACAAATGGCCTCAAAAGCCAGTTAATCCACACTGTTTCTGGAGCCTTGTTTCATATTCCTTTCCTTGGTTTTATGCTAGGAAATTATGGATCTCTATTTTGTATGTGGAGTTTACTCTCTAGAGTAGTAGGAAATGGAGGAAGGAGTAGTATTATTTTCTACTGTGTGTGATTTCAGAATTTCATATGTAGAATTTGGGAGTTTTTTCAGTTGCCATGAGGAAGTTAGGTTTTGTTGGTTTTGACTTGGATTTAAATTCCAGTGTTTGGCTAACAACTCTTAAGAGTAAAATTTCTCAAGTCTTTTTCCTATGAGATACTTGTTTATGTCAATCTAGATACAAAATGCAGGAGAATTTTTTTTTTTTAGTCACTAAAAGTTTTGATTAATGGTTATTTTACAGATTAATTTACAGGTACAAAGCATGATGTGCATGATCAGAATTAAAAGAACAGAGAGGTAATTCAAAGCTTTCTGATGTGCCATGTCCAAAATGTGTAATCCCTGCCTTTAGAGGTGCACACTATAATTCTAGTTACCTGAGCATCCAGGTTAGGAGAACAATCATGCTCTGCCCATGCTCCATAAGATTGAACTGTGTTATATAATTCCTGTAAGAAATACCTTAAACCAGATCTGTGGTAGGAACACCTTATTGCAAAAATGTAGATTTGCAAAAGAGTTTGAATTTATTCAAACTTTAAAGATAAAAAGAGAGGTATTCCTAGCAGTGTCTTGTTTGTCTGTTCGTAGCCTCAGAAACCAAGAAATATTTCTGAAAATGGAGTGCACATTGAATTTTATGGTTGAATCTGAGAAAGCTGATCTTTTAAGTAGCATTGTTCAACAAATCCACCATGTTTTACACAGAACAGCATATTGCCAAGACAGGCTGATTGCTCTTTTCCTAATGGAATGCCCTTACTGTAATGAGTCAGCCAAACCCAAATGAACTGAAGCTCAGTCTGCCAAACAGTCCATTTAACACCGTGGTTTCCTACATACTGAACAGGAAAATACCTAAGAGCAACCTAGTCTTTTTGATTTTGAAATTTAAATGGATCTGCAGGTTTGTCAAGCCTTCAAAAGTTTTTTGTGGGACCGCAATGCCGTAGCTGAGGATATGTCTCAAATCTATATGATGTTTCAAATCAAAAGGGATATCAAGGTGAATACAAGCAATTGGAACTGTGGGTGTTCTGCACTTGTGAGTTTTGGATGCTATTAAAATACTCATGAATTTGCTGAGCAACCAATGCATCTAAAACTCTTGAGTGGGATTTAGCAAGTAATTTGCTTGAAATGGTTCTAAATACCAAAGAATGAAGTGCAAAGTATCCCTACTTATCACCTCCTTTAATCTGAATTGTTCATCAGGTAGCTGATAATTTGCATAAATCACATTCCAAATCTTGTATTTTTACTCACCAGACTTTCTTGCAGAAAGAGATTAATGTGTATGTAAAGAATTCAGCTTTGCAAGTGTCGGTAGTGTGCTACTATGACAGGTAATGAGGCAATTTGGCAGAACATCAGAAACTAATTGAGCTCAGCTCACATCAATGCAGTTTTTTTAGCAGAAGTTCTATCTTCAAAAAATGAACAATAGAATTACATAAGACAATATGACATGTACAATTTTAATTGGAAACTGTAATTTAAAATATTTAAAGCATGTTTAGAATAATTTGAGAATCTACAGACACTTTCTTATCCAATTAATTAAGCTTTTTCAGTGGGTCATATAATGACTTAGTGTCAAAAATATAAATTATGGAAGTCTCTGCACACATACATATTCAAACAACTTTTAAAGAGAAGGGATTTGGGTTTTTAGAGAAAGGATTTCCCAACTGCACACTTCTATGTAAAATGAACATAGGACTTTGTAATATAGCTATTGAAGTCTGTAAGTACTGTTAAAAAATGTTTAATTTAGAAAGTAGAGCTTTGATTTGGTCATGCGACAAAGGAAAGTTTTAAAATATCATTAAAAAGCATTTCAAAGATCATTAAATGATTTTGATAACACTGGTTTTCAAGTAATTTTATTAATCTCAGGGGCCACTGTATGATGTTATTAGAGCATTGCCGCACATGGTGTTCTTCTGTTACAGAAGGATGGCAAATGAGGATCTGTTAAAATTATGTCTCGAAGAATAAATGTCTCCCCCAAAAATTATTTGGAGCATTGTAAATCTTCATCAAACCATTGTTAGAGTCACGTCCATTATGATTCACTCACACTCTTTATTTTTCATATTCTTTGATGAATAACATTTACTGCCCATTCTGATTGCAAATGACAACATGGATATAGTTAATATAATTAGTATATAGTATAATATTATAATAAAACCTTGTGGGAAGAATTTAGGCAATATTATATCTGGTTTTATGGGTAGTAAAGCTGTTGTGGAATAGACTGAATTGATTTTGCTTCAAAGTGACCAGTCATGTCAGTGTTAATACTGAGAACAGAAACAGAACATCTTGATTTACCGGGTATCATCCTCATCAGTGGTTACCATTCTTTGTCTCATTCTCTTTTTTCTTTTTTATTCAACTGGGCAAATAGTTTGGAGGAATAGAATATCTTGTGAAAAGCAACCAGGCTGCCCTAGTAATAATTGAACTGGTTCTGGTACTCTTTTGTATTTCATAATCTTACCAGTTTTTAAACTATGATATTTATTTATGATGTTTTATTATGTCAAAATGTCTGGATTTCAAGTTGTAATACGTTTTGGGTTTGAGGGAGATGGGAGGGAAATTTGGTTGGTTTTCTTGTTCTGTTTTGGGGTTTTAAAATGTAAATAAATACATTGCTTCCAAAGTAAAGGCATTTTTACAAATCCAGCATTATGCATTAATCCCTTACCAGTATTAGTAGACCAGCAATAATTAAATTCTTCACTTAATCTAGCTTCATCCTAATATTTACCTGCTGAAAAAAAATTTTGAAGATCTATCTGAAATGCTGTGTGCTTCTGATATAAAATATTGTGTGCCAAGCTTATTCTTATAATTAACTCATGCACAGAAAAAAATCTTGCCTCACAACCACAAAACATTTTGAAACAGGAAAACTGAAAGTGCCTTTTAATCAGTTTCTAGATAGTGTCAACTTACAAATTTAATGGCAGTTCTCAGATATTACTAACAATTTGTACACTTCTTCGTAGTACCAGACAAGTGCATCATTAATTATGTCTGGGATGGACATGGCTGATTTTTTTTCCCCACAAAGAAACACATTTTAGCAAATTCAGTACATATAACCACTTGTTAACAACACAGACAAATGGACTGCACTTGTTTTCATTAGCTTCCTTCTACAATTTTTCAATAACTGTTTGCTACTTACTGCTTCTATGGATGTCAATACTTCCTTTCACGAACTGTCTTCAGCTAATTTCCATGATTGACTGTGAGGATTTGAATGGCATGGGCTCTGGAAGTCTGCCTAAAAGCACTGACAGCTTGAATGATTATCTTGCATCATTCATGGTAACTCTGTCAGGTTGTCTGAGAAAAATTAAAAGGAAACACAGGTCATTACAGAATGAATATGATGCAGCCAAAATGGTTCCCCTGAAGCTGCCTGAGTTTAGTTAGTCAATAATCTCTAATGAAAAAGTAATTCCATGTATTTTATTGAAAGGCTGGACAAATCAGGTCTACTGTGCTCCAGTACGTTTTCAGGAATGACATCTAGCTTCCTCTTTAAAACTCTTTATTTTATTAAAAATTTAATAAAATTGCTACATTCTCAGCTGATAGTCATAATTGTCTGTGAATTGTCTTTTGGCTTAAAAGGACACACACCGGTATATCAAATATAGCATTTTTCAGGTTTATGAAATTTTAACATGTTCTGGATGTAGTATATGGGTTTTTTTTTTTATTTTAAACCTATTTTTAAATTAACAGCAATTTTAATAAGGAACTAATATATTCAAATCTTCTGTCATCAAGACATATGTAATGGTCACTGTAACCTATATGGCCTATTTTCTCCTGAATGTATAGAGAAATTAACTTGTTATTGTCAGGGGGTTTTTTTTAATACTGCCAACACCCATTTCACCACTAATTATCAAAAGTTCTGTATGTTACTTACTTTTAAAATGTAGTTGTATTAAGAAGATTTTTTTTAATCAATAATGCCATTAAAACTACTTTCTAAATCCAGCGTACCAAACACAAAGTAACAAGTAAGATTTGGTGAACTGTTGTTCTTAGAGGTGTAATAGCTTAGATAGGATTGCACAATTTTAACTACAGCATTTTATCTAGACAAGTTCAATCTTATTGTACCTGCTTAAAACTTGTAGACCAGTACAAGAGTTTATTGATGAGTTTGTAAAATGCAAGCACTGCCTTTGCAAAAAAACATTTTATGTTAGAAACCATAAAGTGTGTCCAGTGAAAGACGATTTGTGTCAGCTGAAACTGTAGCCTGAAGCAACTCAGTGGGCTATCACTTTAATCTAGTTTTTGCAATCTTGAAGTATGTGGTAGTAAGCCGAGGGTAAAAATGTCAAAATCACAGTTTAGACTAGTCACTAGCAGTTTCTAGGAACAACCTAGACTGAAAACTGTCCCTTGTATTCTTTTTGAGGCTGGTTGACTGGAATTGAAGTTATATTGACTGTAGGATATTTTAAAAATATAGGTTATTTTTAAAATTGTTATTTATTTCTAGAAAATTATGCTTTTCTTTGATAAAAACTTCCATAGCTAGAAATTTTCACACAAAAGAACGTCCTGTCGTTCAAAGAACTGAAATTTTGAAAGGTATAATTTGCCATTGCCTTTTGTTTATCAAATGAATGCCAGTGTACTGTATTTGCAGACTAGTAGAACAGTATGTTATTAATTCTTTAGCATGAAAATATTGCATTAAACATTAAATTTAACAGGTATTTTAAAAGGTTAATTTTGTCTCTTTACAATAGTAAAGAGAATCACTTCTTTAACTGCCAATACCTGCAATAAGCTGTAGTTTCTAGGCAATAGTAACAGAAACACAGAATGGTAAAGGTAGTAGAGAACCTCTGTAGATATTTTGGTTCAACTCCCCTGCACATTTAGAGGTGGTTGCCCAGACCCAGGTCCAGATGGCATTTTCTAATTGCCAGGTGTGGAGACTCCACAACCTTCCTGGGCAGCCTGTGCCAGTTGCCCTCATAGTAGAAGGTGTTTCCATATGTTCAGGTAAAAGCTCCTGTGTTTCAGTCTGTGCCCGTTGCCCCTTGTCCTGTCACTGAACACCACTAAAAAAGCCT
Source organism: Zonotrichia leucophrys gambelii (assembly GCF_028769735.1). Taxonomy (NCBI): domain Eukaryota; kingdom Metazoa; phylum Chordata; class Aves; order Passeriformes; family Passerellidae; genus Zonotrichia; species Zonotrichia leucophrys. Next base: position 15,379,121 of record NC_088173.1, on the reverse strand, counting down.
GGCTCCATCTTCTTCAGATACTTGTACACACTGGTGAAATCCTGCCTTGCCTTCAGGCTGAACAGTCCCAGCTCTCTTGGGCCTTCCTCAGAGGAGGGATTTGCAGCCTTTCCCTGGGTTCTGTCCAGTATGTCCAGGTCTTGGTTCTACTGAGGAGTCCAGAACTGGGCATGATACTCCAGGTGTGCTCTCGCCAGTGCCATGTTGGACAGTAGGCAACTGGTCAGCGTGGTGCTTTAAAGGTACCTGAATAGCAGTGGGACTTGATGGTCCTTCTGGGTCCCTTACAGCTCTATATATTTTATTAATTCCTGAGCCACTCCTGGGAACAGTTATAGCATGGGACTGTTTACACCACTGCAGATGGGAATGACAAATCCCTGAATTAATGGAGCACAAATAAGAATAATTCCTGAGCCTAATAATACTTGTTTTGTTCAGAAACGCGATGTAACATATACAGATCAAAACCACATTTATGTATGGATTCAGAAACTGATTTATGTATTACTTTCAAAATGCTAAAAGAGATGAAGTATAGGTTTCCTTCATTGCACTCAACTGGAAATAGTGACATATCTGCCAATAGATTAATATAGCTGTTTTCAGTGTCGTCTGTGTTTTCATTCTAGAAAAGTTAAAATGGGCAGTGGGCTGTTGTTAATTCAATGTTGGTAAAGATTTAAGACCTAAAGTCTAATATATAAGTTTGTATATTTCTTATATATGAATTTTAGTTTGGTCTTAATGGCAGTGCTATTGCAGGCATTTTGAGGGAATGGGTTCATTATGGCATTTTAAACGTCATTGTATCTAACAGCATATGTAGAGAGATAATGTGAGAATTTTCTCTTTGAAATGCTACAATAAGATGCTGGATTTAATGTGTTTCATGAGCTGAAATAATAAATTTTCATTCATATTTTGAAATAATTATATCTGTCTGTGTAAACATATATGTGTATTCTTTATGTGTTTTTCTAGACACATAGTAATTATTCTAGATAAACTGCATATCTGTAGCTACATTCAATCTTCACAAATACTCACTAAATGTATTTAATAATTCTTTTTGACAGTATTTGAGGTGTTTTTTGCATGTACAGATTGCATTATTTTCTCACATATTATTCAAACAGGAGAAAGATTGTATATGAACTGTCCTTTGAACTGTCTTGAGTATCCTTTCCTTTTTGATATCCTCATCCTTCCATGAGGATTCCAACCATCCATCCTTTTATACTTCCTTCTGTGATTGAGGAACACTCTGTTGTGCTTTCAAAAATGATGCTTAGCCAGTCTGAACTTTAACTGCTAGATATTGTGAAGATGTTGTGGAACCTGGAAAATCTTATATTGCCCTGTTGGTGCTGCTAGTCACACATTTTTCCTTCAGGCACCGGTTACTCTTCCTTTTAAGTTTCAAAAGTTGCACAGAAACATGAAATTTGATGTGTCACCTTCCAGCTGGGATTCCTAAATCTGCTATAAATTTATATAACTTGTTGAAATTATAGTCAAGCTTTGGAAACTATTGGGAGATCGGGTAAAAATAAGAAGTGAAACTCGGGAAGGCTATATGAATGGATGAAAGTAATAAACTCAAGATAATCCATGGAATCTTTCCATTTGTTTGGTTTCTTGGGACTTTGCATTACGATTTGTCTCCATCTTTAGCAAGATTGTCCTTACCTATTTTTGCTGTTAAAGTTCTTAAATCTAATCCCTTTTTATATCACATAAATGTAACCAATACAGTCTCAACTGCAAGCTTTCTCTTTTTTTTTTAATATTTGAGGGATATCATTACAACACTGGCAATTTATTTCTCTGCTTATTCTGTAGCTCTGTTTACTTCAGGAAAAAGGAATATCAGCTATTTTCATGTGTCATCCTTTTTTCTGCAGATCAAATAGATCTGTATAACCCTCCAGCATTTCCTCTCCTGATGAACAGAAATAAATATGAATCTTAAAATGCAGAGATTTTAGGTCCACATTAGAGGTAGACCTAAACTGAAACTTTAGCTTTAACCTTTGTTCAGTACCCAGATGGTGGATTAGGTGAGTAGAGTTTTTTTTATTTTTCATATAAAACATATGAGGGGACATTTTAAAGACCAGGAACAGACACAATTGATAATTAACTTCTCTTTACTATGTTTAACACGTGGGATCATTGTGGATTTAACATATATTGATAATGGTCTGGAATTAAACTTTATTTCAGCATTTTGGTTGCAAAATTTGGAAGCAGATGAGGATGCTGGTGTTAAAGTTCAAACCAACCTCATCTCTCCCATATATGCAATTGCAAAAGTATTTATGGCTACAAAGTAATGGTAGGGAGCATATTTTATAGTGCATAAATAAAAGGTAGATAGACAAGTAAAATCCATATATTTCAGAATTACACTCAATATTTTTTTTAGTTTGTAGTAGAAGAATTTAGTTGTGGATCTCTAATGGGTAATAAGACATCAGGGAAATACATCCTTACCTTAACATGGCCAAGATTATGTGAAGGTCACCAAGGTAAATGAAAAAATAAGACTGTAATGAACTGTGGTAGAAACTGACCACAGTTTTATTAACTGTAGCAAAACAAATTAAATAATTTATCATCTCCCTGAGATTCTAGTAAGTAATTTCTGTGATTTGAGTTCATCCCTGTGTCACCTTGGCCCAGTCTTTTTCAGCACCACACCTTCTGCCATGAAATCTCATAATGCCACCCCTGTTTAACTGGGAATTTTCAATTCCAGCTAAAAATGAGATAAAGCATCCCTAACATGGGCAATTCTTCATCTTAAATAGATTTCACTGTTAATTCTGCAGATAGAGGGTAAACAGCTTCATTTTGCCACTTGAATAGCATTAAATGCAATCAATACTGGCATTTCACTACTGCAAATGGAGACTATGAAATAACATAGTCAAATCCTCCTCTAAAGAAGTATTACAGTTTTGCATTCATAGCTCTGAAGTAGACCACAAAATAATGGTTTTAACAAGACTGCAAAATATTAGGCTGAGGGTGAATAGCAGTGCTGGTAAATTTTTTTTATATTGTGTTTTACATAATGATTATACTGTAAGTCTCACCTATGCATGAAGCTAGGAAATAAGGACCTCCATTCAGTCCACATGGAGACTGCCTTTAGAGTAGGGATAGTTCCAACACAGGAAGGTTAAAAAGGGATTATAAATTTAACAATTCTAATATTTCAAGTTTTAAAACTGGTCATCAAAAAATTTGATAATTTTTTGTTTGGATTTTGCTTTATTAAGAAATTCTTTACTTTCAAAATAGTTTTGGTAGTATTTGTCATACTTCAGTAACAGAAAGAAGTTTAACTCCATATTAGCATAGTCCCTCTTCAATTGCAGAGGTGTCCTTACCCTCAAACTTGAGAGAGGGCTACTATTATAAAAACCCCAAACAAATGGAAAAAAAAAAAACAAACAAAAAAAAGTGTATCAGCTGCAAAATATTTGTATAAATCTTCTGCAGAGGTTTATGTTTATGCTGCCTATTTGTAGGAAAGCAGAAACAATCCCAAAAGTTTGTCCAAAGCACAGCAGCTGAACCTTTCTTTCAAAGCCAAGTAGAGGCCAAATATGACGTGCAGAGATCATTAGAATGCCCATATCAATGGTTGGATATCAAGTACATTTTGGGACTTGGTGATGTGAAGAATGAGTTTTAAAAGTTCCACATGGTTTGCGATTTACTTTTGGAAGAGTTCCAACAACTGCTATGCAGAAACTGAAAGTCCCAAATATCTGAATGAGTATCAGTCAAAGGCAAAACAAGAGTGTTTACAAGTGTAGATTGCATTCGGCCAAATTACATTGCAAAATAGTGTTTTGTAGCTATTTGCCTAAAAATAAAATAACTTAATGTGTTGAAATCGTTTATGCTAAGGAAAAATGTATCTATGCCAGCAGCTTGTAAATGAAGTTATGGCCTGTTCCAGCCCAATGCATTCTGAAGTGACCAAGATATTAAACTCACAAACAAGGTTGTCAGACGACAAATCAAGCTGAAAATTAACCTTCTAATCTTATAATCTAGTTACAGGTGCCAAAGTACAACTGACAATTGATCTGCTGTTTGCTGTCCAGCAGAAAATATCATATATTCTTTTTGATGAATGTCAGTGAGCTAATTTATTGTGTAGCAGCCCATGTCTTCCTTACTCCATTGCAGTAGTTCTAAATTGCTAGGGCTGTTATCTGTATGAACAAACCTACTACTAGCAAAGTGTAAAGCAGAATTTGTATGTGACTCTTCTGCAATTAATCACTTGCAGGAAATGTCTGTTCTCTTTTCAGCAGATATACAAAGTAGGTCTTTTTGAGGTTATTTAATGGAATAGCTTCCATGACTGCTATAAAAGTAAATGTTTTAAGTAACCGCTTTGGTAGACTGTCAGGAATTATTAACAGAGTAGTATATTTACTTCTAGCATTACCCCTTGTAGTTACCCACAGTTTTCTGTCCAATATCTCTGATATGATTTCCATGGAGTTTTCACAGATTACATATGACTTTTCACTTGTTATAGACTGATCATAAAAATTCTTGCTTAGCAGATTCAGAACATCTATTTGTGCTGAATCTATTTGTGCTGTTTGGAGCTTTGAAACAGAGCTGAAGAAAAAAAAATACGGAAGGAAAGCTTGAGCTCTTAAGGTGACTGATGTGGAAGAATAGCTCTAAAAACATCTTAAAAACTCTTCAGTTAATGAAAATAATGTTGTGGACAGGAGCAGTTTGTGCTGCCTCACTTGGAAAAAGACTGGGGAAGACTGTGGTAACCCTGCATCCTACTCACAAAAAGAATAATCTTGGTGACAGTGTAAATGTAGGAAAGCATTCTGGTTTCTGTACTGTATGGGAGCTGCTACATTGGATAATTGACTGTAGGGAGACTGGGTAGAAACCGGTGAAAATTCAGCCTCTCACTCGACTTTTACCTAAATGAATTGACCTTGAAATTTTTCTAATGGGAAAATTGTCAGCAGAGAGGTGTTTGTTAATAAAAACCTGATTAGAAAAAAAGTTAAAATTGACGCACAGTTGAAGTGTATGGCTTATCAAAACAAAAATGAGAAGACATTAAAAATAGAAGAAAATTTTAAAATGTTGCCAGGATAAATTGCTTGAAAAACTATGAATTGTTTTATTTTCAAATGTTCTAGGAATAAATAACACTTAAATGCCTTGTAGCTAGTTTCAGCTTCAAATTGTGCTTGTTTGGATTTGGAGCATTTTGTTTTGTTTTTATTTAAGGAAAAGCTAAAAAACTTCAAAGACTGTGTTTTATGAAAATTGACACAATTGACAAAATTTTAGCTACTATAACATAAACACTGTCATTATACTAATGGATTGCAGAACCAACTGTCAGAGTAAGGAGATTTGGAAGGCCTTTTATCAAAAGAAGATATCAAATATAGGGTAGTATTAGGAAAAAATCATTCTCCGACACACATAAATATTTACATACTCTTTTTGCACCACTTTTTCATTCTACATATGTTTAAATATTTTATTTCTATGAAAAACATTAGAACATATTGTATCTTCTTCAAAATATAAGTGTTTATTTCTAATTTTCTATCAATACTCATAAAGAAAAAATATTTTCTATTGTTTTTTGTAATTAACTTTATTCCTTCTTGGTTATACAAACCTTAGGGCAGAGAAATACCTGTTAGTTTTAAAGTAGTTAGCATGTGAATTAATGTATGGCTTGTTTGGTATAGAGTTTTGTAAGAATTTCTTCAAGAAAAAGAGAAGAGAAAAGCAATTGTTAGTAAACTGAGCATTTGATATTTCATGCATACTTCATACAGATTTATTTTCAGAAAACTTGGTAGAAAAGCTTCCATGGTCTAGGATATACCATAGATCATAGAATCATAGGATAATTAATGTTGGAAAATATCTTTGGAGGTAATCAAATCCAATCATTGACCCATCAGTACAAAGTCCATCACTAAACTATATCCCAGGTGCCACATCTGCATGTCTTTTAATTATCTCCAGGGATGGTGATTCCACTGCTTCCCTGGACAAATATTCCAATGCAGGAGCACCCCTTCAGTGAGGACATTTTTTTTGATGTTCAATCTAAACGTTTTTGGATTATTTAATGCCTTTTTGTTTTGTCTCTTCTAACTGGTCAAAGAGATTGACTCCCACCTAACTACAAGCTCCTTTTAGGTGGTTGTAGAGAATGGTAAGGTCTCTCCTGAGCCTCCTTTTCTGCAGGCTAAACAACCCCACTCCCTCAGCCGCTCCTCATAAGGCTGGTGCTCCACACCCTTCCCCAGCTCCTCGCCCTTCTCTGGACCTGCTCCAGCACCTCCGAGTCTCTCTTGCAGTGAGGGGCGCAGAACTGGACACAGCACTCGGGGTGCAGTGGGAGATAAGAAACTGTGTGGGGAATATGTAAACCAGATAGTTGGTATCTGGTGGAGTTATAGAAGATCATGACAATGAAATTTAAAAGAATTAGTAATGTTAGGGCACAGTACTGGCAGAAAAGGAGTCATGCTTAGATGTGTAACCTTAATGTGGTCCCCTGCTGCTTCAATTAACTCTAAACAAGAGATCATGGAATAAGGAAATGCCCTTGAAATTTACAGCTCAGGCATATCTCTACCTAATTTCAGCAGTGTTAACAATGTAGTTGGGTTAGGATTCATTCTTAATATGCTGAATAATAGGTATATAAATGGTAAAAATTCATGAAAATAAAAAAAGCTTTAAGCTTTTTTTATTGCTCTAAGAATAGCAACTTGATTTTGAAGTATGTTAGTAGTAGGTTTTGTTTGCAGTGTGTTGGATAAAGAGTATTTTATCAGAGCTTGTGTGAAGTGTAGACTTCCTTGTGAATATATGTTCACAGGAAATATTCTCTCTTCATTCACCCTCCCCTCAACAGGATTCCAAGGATTTCTTTTGATAGTAATATGGAAAACTCAGTATGCTCCTATCTCCCTGCAGTTCTTTCCACAGCTCACTTGCTACTCTGATCTATTGTATTTCAGGACAGTACATTGTTTAAAAAGTAGTTTTCATTTTTTAAGTATTTTTCTCTTCCATCTTATAATGCTGGAAGTACAATAAAAGCAATTGTTCATTGTTTTGAGCTCTGAGCCTCAGTCATTAATTTAAGTCCTGGTTCTGCAAGATGCTCTGCTTGAGCACAGACATTTTGCCTGCATACAGGCTTTTTATGATCTTGGACATAAAGGAAGTAGTATTTTCTGTATTATTTTGTCTCTACTTCCTGTGGAGACTTAATTGAAGCCAGTTGGCCCAGGTTTTAATTTTATATACAGATATTTAATGAGTTATCATATCAAAAGTATTTGCTGTCTTTCCTTCTAAAAATAGAATAGCACAACCATAATTAAGCTGTGAGATCATATTATGATTTTTATTTTCTTTTTTGAAAGAATAATCAAATTATTAGGTCAATTCCCACAGCTGAAAATTGTGGCATGTTTTCAGTAAGTAAACATATCTAAAGCAATAAAATTGAGATAAGAAAAGAATCTTCCATATTCAAGGGGAGTAATGAGTGTTTAATTATATGTGGTATTTGGTGTCAATGGTAAAGATCATGGTCATATTTGGACACTTTCAGTAAGCCATAATTTCTCTCAATAACATGATATTCCCTTGACATACAGACATCTTCCAGTTACTAAATAAGCAGCATAAGTAAAGAAAAAAATTGTTTTGTCTGATGAGTAGGCATACTTAGTATTTATGGAGCACTTCCTATGTTCCCAATGAAAGATTAGAGATCAGAAAGTATGACTTAAGAGAAGGACATGAAAGAAATCTTACTTCAGATAAGAGAAGATTAAAGGGTTGCAAAAAATAGTTTTCTGATAAATAAAGAGTTTTTACAAGGAAGGCCGTATTTTTTTATTTATGTTGCAAATGAGATGAGAAATAGTGGTATGGACTTGAAATATGGTTTTATTTATGCAATAGCAAAAATGTCTTTTGAGGACTAATAAGGTCTGGAATAGTTGAGAATCTCCACTATGGGATCTTCATATGAAAGTTCAGCTAAATATTCCTCTGAAATATTTTAAATTTAATATTTTTATTAAATTTAAAAATTGTTTTTTAAATATTTTAAATTTTAGTTTAGAAAAATAAAGAAAATTAAATTTAGTCAAATTGTGTTGCAATGAAAAAGAAAAAAACAAGGTATGTTGAAACAAATATAGACTTAAGTAATCCTACTTTAGAAACTTTTCAGTATCAGTGGAAAATGAATAAAAATATAAAATAAGTAATAAATGGATAAAAGAAGTGATGTAATGGATAAAATAAGGAATATGCAACGTTCAGTTAACCTCCTTTTGCCACAGAAAATGTTCCAGACATCTACGGGGCTATTCGTATTGCTTCTCTATTTACAGTTTGTTCCATTCCCAGCCATTTCTGATGTCCTGACCTGGGTGTAAACGCAGTTTTCAATTCTCTTTATTAAGGAAGACACCTTCCTCTATCCATAGACACCATTTGATTGCATCTGCATCCTACTGACTTTGAAGATGTGCAGTTGGTCTGACTAGAAAAATGGTTGAGAAGCACTGGTTTAAGAGAAGTGACTCAAAGGTGAATAAGATCCAAGAAAATTTGCATTTTTCAGAAAGAAGCAACAGAACTAGAAAAGAGTAGGTGTTGGCCTCATGTTTGTTATTTTATTAGAAACTTTTCAACAAAGACTCAATTATCTTTAAAGAACGGCAGAGTATTTTTAACTTACAATACCATAAATTTTAGGACCAAATGTAAAGTACGGAAAAATCTTTCTGCAATAATATTATATTAAATTCTATAATCAGGATATTTTTATGGACTAGACTGTCCATTTCATGGAGTTATGGCTACAAAAGTTTTTTGAAAACTCCCTGAATGCAAAATTAAAAGTCTACAGTATTTGGGGATTGGACCTAGATGATCTTTAAGGTCCCTTCCAGCCCAAAGCCTTCTATGCTTCCAGTAAGTAAACACTGAAAACTATTTGCAATATTTGTTCTTTATCTATTTAAATAGATGTTAACAGTAAAATTGGAATACTCTTTTCAATAACAATTTTAAAAAGTTTGACCTTCAGATCAGAATTACAGATTTCTTTCTATCATGATCCTCTTTATCTTTTCATTACTGCTTGCAATATTGAGCACTATATAAAAGGAACAGTGATTGATTTTTGTAGCCTAGGCATAATGGGGAAAGTGCCTTCTGCTTGTATACTCTGTGTGCTTCTCTTATGTTTGCCTTTTGTCTTCAAGAATGAGTTTGAGTAAAGTGTTCATTCCCATCAATACCATTCTTTTTTCCTATTTTTGTTGCTTTTTCATTGCCTATATTTGTATTTGTAATTGAATTTTTAGTTGCATTAATGCTTGTGATGTACTAGCAGCCTTATTCTGACAGTAACAGCCTAGAAATAACAACGTACAAAATTGTTTCCTCAATGCAAAGAAATTATCTTAGTTCGGTTCTCTTATTACCAACATACAAAAAAGTAATAGTAAAAAAGCATTGCATGTAGGCCAGTGAAAATGTCCAAGGAACTTAAAAGTTAAGCTGCTTTTTACAAACATGATCTGTAAGACTTACTTTTATACGTAGTTCTTTGTTTTAAGCTCACTGCACACTTTGCAGTCCCAGAGAAGGTAAACCTGATATCTTTTTGCTTAGAACTTGTGTTTATTTTAGATTGTCTTTTCTGGAGCAGGGTAAAACCAAATAAAATTCAAATGTATATAAGGACATATATATTCTAGGATTGTAAGGTGAATTTCCCATGAAACTCAAAGAAAGTATAAATATCTATACTATTATACATTATCACTAAAAAGAAAAATTCATTTTTTAAACAAATCATGGAAAAAGATTCCATGGAGGGTTTGCATTAAAAGTATTCTTGAACTAATAACCTCTCACATACTGTTAGTTATGACTAAGTTTCTTGAGTCTAGTCTAGAGAAGGTAAAAACTCTCTTTTCTGGAGGGAAAGAAAAAGGGGCAACGTCTGTTCTCAGAGCTATCAACCTGATCTTCTCTTTGTTCTCCATCCTTTGTATTTCTCAGTAGGAATATGTATTTCAAGATAAAAGGAGATTTTTCTCCTATTCCATGCAAAATTTCAAAAGCAGGCCTTATACACTTTAGTGGCTTCTGATTCCCACATTACATGAATATCTAGTAGGCATTTGCCTCAAAAAAAATGAATTGGTGAGGTAGACCATATATTTTTAATTTAGTTCCTCTTTTTCTAATGAATGAAAACTCCATGACTGTTCTTAGCATTGGACTTTTCACTCCACACTTTTAATTGGATTCACATTCTGTAATTTATGGCAGAGTGTTGACCAAGAAATGGGCATTTCCCTTAAAAATGGTTTTTGATTGTTTCAACTAAGTGAATGAGAAGGGCCTCAGCCTCTGTAGTATGTCAAACTTACACAGTTCCTGCTTTGCTTAATGGTTCATAATGATCCACAATGATCACTTAGTAGATAGATAAAGATCTTTATACTATCATTTAAGTAAAGCAACTTACTAAACAAAACTTAAATCAGACTTCAATATCATTGCAATTCACACCCTGAGGAGTGGCTACACTACTTTTATTTTTTTCTCTCACATAAAGCATTTTGCATTTCAATTTCACCAGTATCAAAAACTATTTTCTTTTTTTTTTTTTTATTGGCATCCATATACAAGTAAAAACAGTTCTGGCAAAATTGCAGTCAGTATTTAATTAGTGTCTTTTTAATACAACGCTTTTTGCAATTCATCATGTATTTGAATAATTAAAATCTAGTGTAATGTGTGAATAGTTAATTTGAGAAATTTGTACTATCTTATGGACAGTACCATTACTTCTGTACTGTGAAAGATTCCCTGCCTTTTGCTGTCCTTTCCTTGCAGTTTATCATATGACCACAAATTTTTCTGGGGGAACAAAACTGAAACCATAGCTCAAAAAGAGGAAAAAAAAAGGAGGTGCTTTCTAATTATGAAGCACCATAATTAGAAAGCATGCTCTCTATTGAAAGTATTATTAAAAGAGAAAACAAATCTTTTTATAAACTGTAGTAGTAATCTCTAATCAACGAAAGGCTGTTTAACTTCCAGTAAAAAAGATATACTTTATGAATATGAAAACAAAATTACCATATCTGTGTTCTCTTTTCTGGTTATATGTTTTTCAAGATCCCTAAGTTCTTACACAAAGAAGTCTTTTTGAGGACTTTGAATCTACTTTTAAAACACGTTCTTGTTTTCAACACTATTTCTAAAAATCGGTTTATGCTTCTCCAAAATCTGCTATCTACATTTCAGAATCTCTGGAAATGAGTGACCCTTTCAGAAGACAGATGTCTTTCCAAGTTCATTGTTCTGTTCAATTGGCAGTAGCTAAAACACCTGCCTTAGAGTGCATCTTTTGTACTTGCTAAGTGGGCATATTTGTCTGCAGAAATAAATTATCCTTCCCAATGTACAGCCAAATTACTTGTATGCACGTAATTATTTATTAGGTGATTCAGTAGTCTGACTAGTTCATTTGACTGCATTTGTTGTTTCTACTTCTTTTCCACCTAAGCCTACCTAGGATGAAGGAGGTAGAACATTTGTGTTACATCACAGATAAATCTTAATGAGAAAACCAGTTGTTGACTTTATCAAATAATGGAGTAGTTGTTGTTGTCCATTACATTTACTTCCACTGTAATGTTATTTTGCTTGACTGTTCTGTGGGCATTGAACCTGCAGATGCGCTCAATGTTTTAATTTGTATTTTTCATTTGTCTGATACTTTTTATTATTATATGGCACTTTTTAAATTACCCACTTTCTAAGACATACGATCTTGTAGTAGTTTTCCACAATTAATACCAGTTTTATTCCTAGGTAAATAAAATCCTAATTGTTTTCTTCTATGGGTGGACAGGCATAGGTGGATAGGGACACAACAGAGGAGAAGCAAACTTCCTATCCCCTATGTCATTTTTAATTCAGTATCTATCTATTGTGTATGTCTGTTCAACTCTTCATCTTTTTGTCTGGGGAAATCAGAAGTAAAAAGAGAAATCCTTTATATTAACACAAATCCTACAACATCAAAGCTGGACTTTATTTTCACTGGTTTTGCCAACAATTTCACATTAATAATTGCTGTTAAACAATTTCCCAGAGCATGGCTCCATTTCCAACCCTGCCAATGGACTTTTCATAATGAATTTTACAGGACTTTATCTCAACTATTCCATCTATAACACTAGATAATGATCTTTTTGTACAAAGTAGGAATTGCATAAATTCCTGAACATTATTATTTTTAAAATATCATTATGCCTTATATGGATTTAAAACTGTAGTTCAAATATTAATTTCTTCAGCAAATGCAAAGTTTCTTCTTATCACTGAGAAGCCATATATTCATAAATGTCAATTTTGTGGAATCACATTTCTGATCATTATCACTTTTAATGCATATGTTAAATTATCTATCATGTAGAACAAGAATAATTCAATTCATCTCAAGATTATTTTATAGCACTCTAAGTTGTCCAGGAGTACAGCTGGAATTTTTATTGATTTCATTTTCAAGTGTTAGTTTGGATTTTTTTTTTTTTCAGATAACATGTATATTTAACATTTACTGACATGTCGCACAAGGAAGTAAATTGAAGTAATTTTTGTGGAAATCTGTATAAAACTTTGACACTTGACTTTAGGTTGGAATGCACTTTGGTAGCTTATGATGGGCAAATTGTAATAGCACAAAATTAAACATGAACAAATAAGTTGTTTTGAAAGAAGCTACTCTTGTGATGTCTGAACTTTCTAATTTTAACTACTTTGAACAAAATAAGTATTTTCTGTTCTTTTTCTTTAAAAAGCTATATTAACTTTCCTTTGAGTAGTACAATGTTATTCTCTTGGAAGTTAAGATGTGTGCCTTTTTAGGGTTTTGTATTCTGTTATGTGAAGCATTTCAAGTAAATTCTGCCCTTTCTTACTGAGGAAGATGAACGCTAAACTCTTTCTCCTTTTTCAAAATTCTTCCCTGACAAAGAATCTCTTCCTCTCGAGTGGTCAATGATTGTAGTACACACTGGATAGGAACAAGAACCCTGCTAGCCAGGAAGCACCAAGTGAAGTTAAACCAAACAAAGGAAGGGCGACTGTAAAGTAACAGGCAGAAAGAGAATGGGCTGGAGGGTCTTTTTGTCCATCTTAGCTAAGTCTTTTTGCAGATGTACTTCAAGGTTATCCTTGTTAATATGAGCATATTAACATGAGCAATGAAATGTTCATATGGATCTGAATTTAGTTTTAATGGAATCACTACCAAACACTACTGTGTCAGGAATCCTGGAAGTCAATAGATGAGTATATTTTCCAACAAACACTTGCTAAAATAAAATCTTACAGGAGGAATTAACATGGAAATAAAAACCATTTTTTAAACTGCAATAGCTGTGCATTGTTTTTTGTCCACGAAGGAGTTTTTCATTCATCTGTAGTGACTTCATTGAGAAACTTCATTCATACATTGAGACTTTCTAGGTAGCTGAATCAGGTTTAATATTTTTTATCATTGTTGTGAGCTGACCTTTTTCAAACAGCTAATTCTTTATCATCAGCTGTGTCATCTACTCCATCATGTACTTCCTGGCTGGATAAACTACTGGTGTTTGATGCAAAATGTGTCTTATTACTTCAGGAGCTAGAATTATTGCAAGTGGTTATATAACCTAATTATTTTGGTGGCAAATAGGACTTGTCTTGGTGTGCCCAGGTCTGTGCATGTGGTTTGTATTCAGCTCCTGTAAACCATTCTTCGTGGCTTTGGTTTTGCTTATTCCTGCTGCTCTGGTTCCTGTGGCTCCAGAACATGAAATGATCCCTCTTCAGAAAGGTACACCTTGGAATGCTCATGTTTTAAGCCTCTTCACTTTGCTGTCTATGCAGATATTGTAGACTCTTCCTTTTAGGCTGTCAACAATAAACTCATATATTGCTCTTCTAAAGAGGGTAGAAGAGCATCTGCACATATCTATGGACTATGCAGATATCCTGGATTCTTCTTTTCTATGATCATTATGAAAAAAATTGAAGAGTACCTCCCTTAAGAAGTTGTGCTTGATTTTTTTTCCCCATTGAAGAGTATCACTGGTTTATTGTTCTGTGTCAAATATTCTAAATTCCAGCTGCGTAGCAGTTGCTCCTAATAACTGTGCTTTCTACATGTTATTGTCACTTTTGATCTTCTTCTAGTGACACTTTTAGTAATGTTATTTCCTTGTCCTAAAGCAGAGTAGAGAAGTGTCAATAAAGTCAGACCAACCATAGCAATGTCTATATGCTATCTGGCATCCAGACAAACCTACCCTTTGACGTTGTGATAACAAGCCGGATTGGCTTGTTAATTAAAGATAAGGTATCTATTTCCATTAAATGGGAGTCATTCAAATTGCATTTTTGAATACAGAAAGTTGTTAAATCATGGCCAGCACCCATTATTAAATATTGATTTATATTTTTCTTGGAGTGCCTGATTACCACAGCCAGTAAATTGCAGATTTATTTTTAAGATTGGCTTACAGCTATTGACAGATGCTTTCTCTATGGTCTTCTAAACATATGTGCACAGAAAAAGTGATGGTGCAGGAGATTTATGTAATGTTGTAGCAGCTCATTACTCTTAGAACTCTATTTTATTGCTCTGTTAAAGATGCATTAACAGATGAAGACACTGCAAAATTGGAAATCAGAAATTGTTAAAAAACAACATCCAGTGGAATCAGCATTTTTTTCATATTTAAAGAAATCTTCTGCCCATTTATTTAGATGTATAAGCAGACCTATAATATGTTTTAATTAGATCTGACTATGTAGTATAAAATTTATTGTGTATTAAGGAATTCAGAGCAAAACAAGTTGTTGTGTTTTGTTTGTACTGCTCTTTCTCTGGAATCTGGGTGGATGCAGAGAATTGGAAAGTACAGTTTGGAAGTTAGTCTTAGTTCCACTGATGACTTGGCTTTATTCCATGTGATTCATTTGTGGCCAGAGGTCAGGTTCACACACATGCACTACTTACTGTGGAAGCGCCAAGGTCAGGACCATAACCTGTGGCATGAGATTGAATGGGGCTGGTGGCAGTGTAATCAAGTTAAGAGATTGCTCATGTTTAACCTCTGGTATTTAACAGCCAGGTAGTCTAACTGCTTTCTTAGATGGCACTTGGATGCCACAGATTTTAACATGATAGCTTGTTTTTCACAAAAGCACAAAGTGAGTGCCCAAATATATTTTCCAGAGGGGTACCAATCTTGCTTTGAGTATAAGAGTGGGCAGAGAATCTAATTTTTCAGTACTTTGATCCAGTGGTCAACTATTTTTATTTTGAAGTTCATGCTTTACATTCAACTAACTGTAGCTATGTATCTTGGTTAGAATTATTTCTGTTCAAGCCTTGAAAGCTTTAGTGTTATAAGCACAGATACAGATAATCACAGTTCTGTTGTCTCTTAGGCCAGCTTTTATCTTTGAATTTCATTTGATATCTCTGAATTTCCTGCAAAGAGCTGCAGTTGGTGGCCATCCATGTCTGGTAACACGTCAGCATTTCCTGGGGAATTCATGTGGGCTTCTGTCTGACATGAAGACTCCAACCTGGTGTCTCCAGAAGACATCACCTCTGCATGCCTTCCTCCTCTTCCAATGAAGTCAAAATTGGACAGCAGTCAGATCCCAACCTAAAATTTATTCCCCAAGAGCATGTAGAAGTGTACCACTAGTGCTGACTCTTGGAGAAAATATTTTGTTTCTGATCACACTAATATTGTGGCTATATATAGTGCTTTTTGGGCAGGGTTCTCTAAGTAATTGAGACTATGTATTATCAGGGCTTATGTTTCCAATAAGATGATTTTACCTTAAACAGGTTTAAATCCTCTTTGACATAGAGGCAGTATTTATTTGTTTATGAAAGCAAACAACTGTATTTGTGGGTTTTAATAATCTGAATAAGTTAGCTCTTTAACATTTCCTTTCTCTCATTCTAAGGCTTTTTTTTCCATCCTCAATTGCTTTTGGGAGTTTTTTTCTGTTTAACTAGATATAGGATACTAATATTGTTATGCATACAGTATTGTTGTGTTAGTGTCACAATTTTTATGCACTGATTAAGTCTAAGCATATCATTTTTTAGATATGTTTTTTAAAACTGCACCTTTCTGCCACAGTGTTATGTACACTGATTTGCCTTAGACTGTATCAGAAAATCACTGCTTTCCAGGGCATGGGCACTTATGCTAAATAAGCATTCTGTATAGTCTTTGCTAATCATTTCTTGTTCATCATTTATTTTAATCATTCATTCATCTGCTTCAAATGTATTGTATGACAAGTTATTGATGAAAAATGCACATAGCATTGCCTAGTTCTGGTAATTTAATTATGATTTAATCCCATAGAAGCCGGTTTAAAATGTTGATCTTGATGATGACAGCTCTGATTTGACATCTGCCAGTTCTGAACTCGTTCCATACATACACCACTCAGTGTTGTTTTGTTTTCATGATTAATAATATTATGCGTTATCTCAATCAAGAACTGATGAAGCTGGCTTCATCAAAAAGATCTAGGATTTAAAAAATAAAAATCTCTTTATAATATAATTTGATAATTAGAGATTAGCTATAGAAAACCTTCTGCAGGCCATGTCAATGTGTTGTGCCAATAACATTTATAAAATACAACTTAGAAAACTATGAGATGGGTGTGATTTGTCAGCTTTTAATTTTCTTTTCATCTGATATGCTTTAAAAATCAACATAACTTTAAAGAACAGAAATAGAAATCAGATGTTGAAGGTTCATTTGATATGCTTACTGGTGTTTTTCTTGTTTCTGCAGTATGCAGTGTACTACTGATTTTTCCAAAACATAAAGTTCAAAGAAGGTGAAATGAATTTTTTCATCCACAAAAATATGTACAAAACAAAATTAAAGTCCACATTTAGAATTTGCCAGACATGCTTACGTACTCATCCCTTCAGTGCAGAAGCTTTACCTTCTGAGCTATCCTGCAAACAAAAAGCAACTTCTCTGTGGAGGGCGTGAAGAGATCCCTTCATAATCAATATTCAGTTACAAGTACAACTTAAAAGAATTTGGCAAATGATCTCAGTTAATGACAAAATTGTGATCTGCTTGTGTATATTCTGAAAGTAGAAAAATTGGCTCAATTTGCTCAGTAAATTATTCATTGGAAGTTACTCATTCATCACTAATAAAAATGCTGTCTTCAGATGTTTCATCTATTTGGTGTTTCATCTGCAATGAAAACTGATTTTACAATCTGTCATTCCTACAGCTGTTCTAGAGAACTAGAGAAATCTTTATTCTTACAGTAAAAGGAAGCCTCTATTCTTCCATCTCAGAAATAAAAATAAAATTTAAAAAAGGAAAATTGAGATATATTTTATCTCAGGTTTTTTGGGGGAAAAATCCAGTGAAGAATTTGTCAATATAAGACTCAAAACCAGGAAAGTATTTGGTACCATACAGAAAATACTTTTGTATGTTGTTTCTTCCCAGTATTTTAACTTGTTTCTTCTCGTTTAATAACACTTCAAGTATGTAGTTAGCTCTAGGGAAAAGATTTTGGAGTGGTTAGCATATTGTTTTACTGTGTGAATTTTCCCCAAGTGGCCTTGAACAATAGCAGAAGAAAGGTAGCAAGGTTAGGAGATAAACAGCTGTCACTGTCATGACAGCCAGTTGAATGCTTGGAGCAGCATGATGGAAGGGATGATTTGAATTGCATCAGAACATGGCTTCCAGGATTGTGAAGTCTGGAACTTCTCCCAAGGAATCAAATATGATTGGAATAGTAGTTGACAGGAGGTGATCCACATTATGTATGCTGCAGCTTCCTGGTGACTTACTAAGCTGAGAAAAAACATTGGCAAATAGGGAAAATAAACTCATGCTTGGAGCAGTTTACTTATCTGTGTGTGGAGATGAAACTGTTGGGGAGAGCTAGTAGGATGGACAAGAAGTCCAGGAAAACAGAGTGATGACATATTTTCTTTTATGTGCTTAGAAAGTATCCTAGAACATTTTCTTAAAATTACAGAATTTAAACCAAAACATTTTCAAGAATCTTTGTGTAGATAATGACTGAACTGCAGAGCTGAAAAGTGTGCAAATAGAGAAATAATGAATGTTGTGCAAAATGATATCCTCAATACCAAATAGCATATATATTTTTTTGCTGTTGTTGCTAAGCTTCCTGTGTTAATTTGGTTATGTCAAATTAGTAATAAATCAGTGGCAATTTTATGTGCATCACAACCAAAAAGGGCATTTGTTTCTTTGAAATATACCATGTATCTAATTAAGATGATAGTAAAATAAGAAAATCAATGCATTCATGCATATTTTAAGTTTAACTTGCTAGAATAACATATTTAAATAATTCACCAGTCCACTCACCATTTGAGTATGCTAGCACTAACCTGTATCATTGCCTGTTTTTCTAAGTCAAGACAGTTATGTCATCCAAACAATTTACTTCCATAGATATTCTATTACATACAAGAATTAAGAAAAGAAAGTGGCTTACTTTGGCGAACATGATACCATTAACAGGTTTTTTAAATTTTGAACAAGTAATGTTCCATTAAAATGTTGACACTTGTCAAGGAGTTAAAGAATTCACAAGGCATGTAAGCAATTTGAAAATTAAAAATATTTTTAGTTTTAGCTCATTCCTTACCATTAACTATTTAGAAAGATCATACTTATTGAGTGCCCTCCTAGTTCTTATTTGGATCTCAAATGGTAAAATACATTCACTTTTATAGTGGAACAATTACTTAATGTAAGCAGGTCTCAAATTCTACATGACATCAATTTCTATTTAAATTTGAAATATCCAGAAAAAGTAAGGGATATAAGCGATGGACAGTTTGTGTCCATCATTTAATGATACTTCTATATAGAAAAGCTTTAAGCTCTTTAAAAACAAAAATCTATAAATAAATAAAAGTTTTAAATTTTGACTTTCATGCATTTATCTTTTTGATAAAAGATTGACTGATAGATGCATCCTTTTCTGCATTATTTTTTAGTCTGAAGGTCAGAGTGAAACAGGCTGAAGTAAAAAGCAAAAAATTTAACTAGCAATAACTTTCAGGAACCAATCTATTACAAAAGAACAAGATAGGAACGGTTATGAGATATTTAAGGTAGTAGCTGAAAGCTTCATCTAAAGACTCATGAAACTTTATTTACAGTGTCACATCCCAGAAATTTGGAAGGCATTCCTTCTTCAGAAAGTAAGATGGTTCTGATTCCAAGATTCCAAAGTTGTCATAGAGCATAAATCATACTTGAATGTGACTAGTGAGAGAAGAGCTTAATACGCCAACTGATCATCTGTCACTGCTGACGTAAGCACTGTGATGGAGATGTTTCCTTAGGGAGGCTTCTCATTCTTCTGTCATCTGCTAGTAGATATTGTCATGCTAAAGCTTTACTAAGGTAAGATTTACTTGGAATGAGCAGCTAAAACTGAAGTATACCTAAGTTCGTGAAAACAAATGCTTTATGATACAAGTTTTGTAATATCCTATAAAATTTGATGTATTGTTCACATAAAATATAAGTAGTAACTTATCATTTCATTGCATAATTGGGTAAATACTACTTTTTTCCTAAATATCTGCAGAATTTTATTTTACTATTTTGATATGTAGTAAAGTGAATATATTTTGATGATCAAATATTAATGGTTAAGTCATAATCTTCTGCATTATGAATAGGAAGATAGGAAAAACAGTAAAGACAAGTAAGACAGAAGTTACATGTCAAATGAATGTCTTTTTTTTGGTTAGCTTTTAAAAACTGAACTACATCTGGCAAGTAAATATTTAAGTGTCCAGCTTTGGAGATGTTTGGAACACACAGAGAACACTGTGCACCTGCTTTACCTGACCATACTTTGAGCAAGGAACTTGGTCTAGGCAATCTCCAGGCTATTCCACCCTTCCAGTCTCAATGATTCCATGATTTTATGATTTTATATTTAAGTTTATCACTCAAATGCTTATTTGTTTTACTGATTTATTAGATTATTTTGAAATATAGCTTGGTTTCCAGTATATCAGAATTTTTAATTAAGGGGACAAAAAGTCTGTAAAGCACATTTCCCCCTTCCAGAAATCTGGTGAGAGCAGGTTTGAGGACTACCTAAAAGAAAAGCTATTCCCTGGATTTAGAATCAAATCAATACAATGGTAAAAATGGTAAAATTGATGTTATAGAAATAGCATGGTAATACAAATGTACACAAAATGAATGCTTACAATATCCTGACTGAAGCAAAGAAGTCTGCTTTTAATAGCTATTTCTGCTTAGAGTGTAACATATTGGTATGACTTAGTTATTGCAGATGAAAGAAGTATTTTGCACTTCTGTGATTTTCTGTTATTTCCATCAATCATTTCACATATTTGTTGTTGCTGTACTTCTAGAGTTTCTTTTAGAATAACACTATAAATGCAAATCATATTAATGTGTAATATTAAATGACTATTAGAATATATTCACAGAAAAACAATGGTGCTGTGCTGTGTGATAAAGTGTGTAACTACAAACAGTTTCAATCAGAGGAAAGCAACTGGGGAAAAGTACATTAGGAGCCTGAATGAAAAAGCTGTTCGCAATCAGTTACAGCTGAGTGCAACAAAAATTACTTTCTAGGGATAAAAGGAAATTAATGATTGACCAGTGTAACCAGAACATCCCACAGCATGTTGAATATTTAATGCCATGCTACTTCTGCCCAAAACAATCTGAGGTTTGGCATATATCCACCAAAATAGCTCATCGCTAATTAATTTGCCATGTCATTTTGCATAAAATTAGTAATTAATACTAGTCACCATGCACTATAGTGAACTTTTTTCAGTTAAAGATTCAATCTCAGTAGTTTCAAAAGCTTGATAAAATGATCATTTTTTGATTTTTCTTAGAAAAGAACTTGCACACTGAAAAAGGTATTGCAGTCAGAAGGAAGGATATATCAAAATTTATAGACCAAATATATTTGAGGTTGTTCAAGGTCAATGAATTTTTTCCCTCCACTTGCTTGAAATTATGGGTAATAGAATATGAATAACTGGTACTCCAACTGAAATTAACTACAGTGATGTGTAACACTATATTTAGCTGTCTTTTAAACTGTTGCAGTCTCATTTAACAGGCTCCAAATTAAACCTGCATTCTCCACCATTTTAGAGGGAACATTTAGCCTGAGGTTTTCCAAATTGATTGGAAAAATTTACAGTGATTATTACTTGAGATGCAGAAGGAATGCATTCTTTGAAGAAGCACTTTGGGTAGCCATTGCAAGCAGGAGTCTTGAATAAATAAAAAAGTATTGTGATGAAGTTTGGAGTTTGCCGTGTGGAAAAAAAAGAAGAGTATTGCTATATAGAAGAAGTTGTGGGTTTGGGTCATTTTCCTAATCTGCTTATTCCCCAAACAGATGTTTTTAAGTGTAGTAAAACCCAGTTTATTCTGAGCAATTGTGCAATACTAAATCCCAGGAACTGCAGTCCTACAGTCAAAAGCCTGGAGAGTCTTTGAAAGCTAACATTACTCTGTGAGAGTCAGCACTGAGCAGGAACAGCCTTGTAGCAGAAAAGTCAGAGACTGGCAGATCACTAGTAATTAAATTAATGGTATTGAGCCCAAGGCCATATTTCTTCATCTTCTGTTTCTCATATTGCCTCTCATTTTTTTTCTGTGATAATCTTTTCATGTTTCTTATTCCTAATTAACACTTGTTAACACTTTTTCCCCCCTTTGGCTTCTTTTGCCTTTTTAATTCTTTCACATAGTTCTGTTTTCATTCTTGATGTCTGTGGCTTCCCTCTTGGCTTATCTCTCCATTCATTATTTCTGGTTCTCCTTTTACCCTCCTGCCTTCACTGTTACCTTCTTCATTCGCTTACTGCTTCCCTTCATTGTGCCACATGTCTGATTTTTCCTTGTATAACTGCAATGGTTTTCTGTCAGAAAAGAATCCTACAGCACTTCTGATACTGCTTTCTAATTCCATGTGAACAATTTGAGTGATGTTCGTCAAAGAGCTATTTTTTGCTTTTGCACTGAAAATTTTCATGCTGTGAACTCTGCAGTTCAGTCTGCTCTAAGTACATATTTCAGGATTGTAGGTGGAATAAAATGTCAAAACATCAACCCAAACAATAGCAGTAATATTATATAAAGTGTGAATGGTATATACTGAGTTTAAATCTCAGCATAGTGCAGGATGTTTTTAGTAACTAGTAATCCACATGTGCTTTCATCTGTACTGAATTTACAGAGGAATATGCAATGTCCTATAGTGATATGCTGAACTTTTTCTAGCCTAAGCATATGTTACCATGCAGAGTCCCAGTCAGTTATCTATAGAGGTGGAATGGCTTTTTCTTCCAATGCTATCCCTTCAAGACAGGCTGCAAGGATCAACATATTTGAAAACCAGGACTTCTGGCACAGAGCAAGTCTTTGGGACAAGGCTATGCAGTCTCTTAGCACGTATCCTCTGCTGTTGGACAATTTCTTAGAAAAAGCCTAAGCAGCCTCAGCCTTCTCGTGTTTCCTTGGTTGAGGGCCCCCTTGGTGCAGGTGCGTTGGGGTGCACTGCAGCCCAGGCTGAGGGCGCTGGGGGCAGAGCCAAGAGGCCGCACTCCGCTGGCCCCGGGCAGCACAAAGGCCTGGGCAGCTATGGCACTGCCACGTGGGCCCAGCACACACAGCAGGAGCCAGGGGCTCATCGGGGACAGTGAGACCTTTGTGCCCTTGGGCTGGGAGGGTTTAAAAGCCCAGGGGATCCTTTGTCCGGGGTCCCTCATTGGAGGGCACCAGCTTGGGCTGTTCCCAGGCTACTGCGCCGTGAGCAAATGGCTTTACGGACATCTGAGCCTCTGCCATGGCAAACCTGGGATGGATCCGGTGAGAAACCTGCTCTGACTCTGGGATGGGATGTGTGGAAACCTCTGGGGTCACTGCCGACACCCCTGTGGAGGGAGATTGGCCCCAGCCATGGAAGACTCTGGTGTTGGGAATGCAACTGAGAGAGCCTGACATAAATGGTCAGACTGGGAATTTTCTGTAACAACCCCGTTACCATTGACAGAAAAAAAATAGTGGGTCTTGACCTCTAGAAATAGTGATGATAGCAGGATTTTTTTCCCCTTCTGAGAAATCCACATGTAAGTGTTCTAAATGCTGGATGTGATTCTCACGGTGTGAGAAGTTTTTCAGTAGGCAGGATGTCCAGGTTTAAAAGCCATGGGATGACAAATTCTGTCAGAGCTTTCATTTTAAACAGAATGTTTTTTAAGGGATGGTAAATTGTAATGCTCTCATATCAGAATTTGGACAGCAAGCAATATAGCGAACACTTATTATTTCCTTTTTTACACTGTTGTCAGAATGTTTTTCACAGGAGCATGATATTGTGAAGTGCAATGTTACACAGAGAGTGACAAAGAAATTTCTTTTAGAACTTGTAATAAGCCTTCTGGTTTGGAATTATAAAGGAAGAAAAAAAGAAGTCCTGTCTTTATGAGTCAGAGGATGCCAATGACCAGCCATGAAAAAAAGAAATGCAATCACTACATGAGTTGAGAAAGCATAACCACTACCAACAGAGAGAAAATAAATCTGTGCATTAACAAAGGATATTTTTCTTTTTAAATAAAAAGTGCAATATTTTCAGTTGGAAATCAGCAGTAAGTTTCTAATCTCTGAGGAGAAGGTGTACAATTGTTTTCCCTGAAGGTAGGGTAACTAGAAATAAAGATGAGCACATGAGCTTGGTTTAGAAACTCTTCTTATCATAGGCAATAAGCTAGTGATGTCTTCAGAGCTTCCTATGAAACTAATGTAGAGATGGCCAGTTAAAAAGAATTATTCATGTTTCCATTCTCATTATTCTTGGTTATTCACATTTTACCTTAATTCTTACAGTCCAGGTTTGGAGAAGGTCTTGTCTCTCTCTGTTTTCTTGAAGCATTAATAGCATGACGTAAAATCAATGGACATAACATTCCTCTAAACTTAATAGCACACTTTAAGCTGAGAAGGAACATATGCACTAAAGTCCTTGCAAACAATTCCATGGGTGAAGGGATGGGCATTAGCATCTTTGAAATGGGTCTTAACATCTCTACTAGCTTCAAGCAGCAGGTTTCTTATGGAGCCCAGACAGTTTGGGTTGTGAAATGGTCAAGTGCATCTGCACAAACCTGAGCTTCTGAGCTCTGGGGCAAAATGACCCATTCAGGTCAGGGGGAATACATGGTAGGCTGTTTGGGAAGGCTGGACCTTTCCAGTACCTCAGCTAGTGGGGAAAGGACGAGGGCAACGTGCAACCAGGAGCTGAGGATCAAAGGAGGCTGTGCCCTCCAAAACCTTGTCAGAACATTGTAGGCATGTGTCCCAGTGGACTCTCTCCCTTTATTCTAACAAGTTTGCAGGACTCCTCTGTCTCCTTTTTGGACACTGGCTTTTCATAGTGTGATTTTCTGTACAACCACTTTAGATGAGCTAAGAAGCAGTTTGTGTTGTCTTGTTCCATAGCTGAGTGTTTTTCAATGGTAACAGCCTTCTAATTCCTTATAGTACAGAAAAAGAAAAAAAGAAAGCCAGATTTTCATATCTCTGTAATGAAATGTCCTTCCAGCGCAGCTTGCATTGCCAGGACAATGAGATGTTTGTGTTTTCCTTAAGGGAGAATTATTTTAAATCTTTGGTTGATTAATTATGTCATAGTAAATCAAGTGCGTTATTCCTGATGGAGTTACATTTTATGGAGTCTTTTTCCAACTTTTACCTGATGTTAAGCGTGATTTAGATACCGTAGGAATGTAACTATTTGGGAAAAAAATTCTGTAGCCTAAATGTGATTTTATGTATATTTATCAAGAAAGAAATTTAAGTAAACTTTCCTAGTGAATTATAGACTTATGCTGAGTTAATAGAACAGCTTGCAACCTGGGATTAGTACTGCTACTAAATGATTTTTCTTTTATGAAAAATAATAAATTGAATGAAATCCACCAATATAGATGCCAAATATCATCCTAATTATTCAAACATGAGTGGCTTTATAGAATTATTTAGGTTAGAAAAGACCTATGACCTCCATCAAATTCAACTCAGCACTGCCAAGCTTTTCACTAAAGCATGTCCCTAAGTGCCACATCCACACATCTTACCTGTAGTTGCTCAGGTCCTCTTTCAGCCCCTTTTGTAGATGGGTATTTAAATAGGTGGATTACTGAAGCAAAAGAAAATTTGGTAGAAAAAGAACATTTATTTTTTTAAGTGTGTATGGAGGAATTTGCACAAGAAAATATTAAAGAATCATTAATAAAATTACATTTTCTTCCGAAGGATTATCTTTATTCAAAGGTTAAGATGTTAAGTCATAATTTAACTGGTCGTGAGAAACAATTATATTCCTTACCAGTCACTATGTACTATTTTTTTTTTTACTTTCTCAAGTTCTAAAATACTTTATAGGAATGGCACAAGATCAGAGAAGCTCTCTTTGCTATGAGTCGTATATAGTACTTGTATGCTACTTTGCCATTCCTTCTGTTACTGATATACTAAGCTCTGTTGCTGTAGAACTTTCATGGCATTTTCTTGATTTTGGAGAAAGTTACATGGTGGCTTTTAAAGAGAAAGAGGGCAGTTTAAAAGCACATCTACATTTTCAGGTACCAAAAATAAATCTACCAATGAAGACTCTAGCTCTCTAGCTTTAAAGCCCTTTTGCATACTTTAAACTTTGTTCTTGATTGGTTTTTTGTTTGTTAAAGAGAATTATTGTCTTAGAAAATAAGTGGAATATGTCCATGTGGGAAAAATTCTGTGTTTCTCTCCTAAGAGTTATTGAAATCAAAAGTAGGAAACCATTAGGAAATTAACTCCAATACTGAATTTTTCTCTTATATTTAGCATCTGTCCATCCTGTAGTGTAGTACCAAAATGTTTAGGTAGATGTATATTCAAAGCCTCCACGGTCTAGAAAAATAAATTACATTTAGACAGGTAGATTTTCTTCTAAAATGTATTTCCTACTCTCCTGATTTAAATGCATCCAGTGTTTTTAAAATATATCTTTTGCTTATGTTCATTATTGAAAAGTTCTTCATATTTTTCTTACTCTTCCATATATTTTATGTTGTATGTACTCACATGGTTCATTTAGACCACAGAATGACTTCAAACAACTATTAATATATCTGAAGAGAGAAAGCATGCTCACAGCTCATGTTTTTCACAGATCATTCTTTTTTGTTTATATTGCATTGCCTTGTAAAGAATCCATGATTCCCTCAAAAATAATGACATTTTATAAAGGTAACACATGTTTATTTGGAGGAGTATTTATTTTCTTTCCTTCCTGTTTCTGAATCTCTAGGGTATATGCAGTTCATAGTTTCAGTATTTTTCCTCTCAAACACAAACATCTTTATTTACTTCTATTTTTGCAAAAAAATGAAGGTGACAGGTAGATCAAGGAAAGGTGTGTGTGAGAAAACAGAGCATTATTAATATTCTGAAAAAATATGAAAGTTTGCTTATGTGTTATAGCTTACCATAATCAAGTATCAAACAAATAAAAAACTGAATAATATCATTCAGTATGTATTGGTTTTGCTTCAGCTATAACTGTGAGAAAATGTTTGTAGTCCCTCGCCTCAGACAGTGGAAATAACAGATGAAAATATGTATCTGACCTCACTTCCTTTGCTACTTCTACCAAGAAATTTGTGTTCAGAAGAATTGCTTGTTATGGAAAAGTACTCCTAATTTTGCTAAC
Organism: Zonotrichia leucophrys gambelii; assembly: GCF_028769735.1. Taxonomy (NCBI): domain Eukaryota; kingdom Metazoa; phylum Chordata; class Aves; order Passeriformes; family Passerellidae; genus Zonotrichia; species Zonotrichia leucophrys. Next base: position 15,352,130 of record NC_088173.1, on the reverse strand, counting down.
ACTTAAATAATTTTTTTCTGGTAAATTTTGGTGTAAGATCATTTATAGACATTAATGCAGTATTTGTTTCCGTGCACAGCCAACATTTAGCCTCACAGAGTGTGCAGCATGAAACCTGGAATACATGAAAGCATTATGGACACAAATATGTTACTTATTGTATACAGAAAAACATTATTTGGCTTATTCAGAATATACTCCCAGTCTCTCTCATGGCTGAAAGTTTGACTCATGACTACACTTGATCAAAGCAACTTAGATCAATTTGCATGCTTTTAGTTCAGGAAGGAAGTCACAGGAAAATGAAGGCACCGAAGCATAAAATAGGATTCATTAATAAAGGCTCAACACAGAGGTCAAAAAAGCAAAATGGAGTCATACACTGCACTGATCTCTAGAAACAGCTATTGACAAATTACAATAGAAGCATGATATAGACATTACCAAGATGTTTGATTGCTGTATATCTATGTTTGTACGTGTCTTTAAAGGGATGCATCTTGGCATACAACTAATGATGAGCCCTCTTAGAAGTCTGGCCCATTTATGGCCGGGAAAGGGAAAAGGGAAGGGAAAAGGGAAGGGGGAAGGGAAGGGGGAAGGGAAGGGAAGGGAAGGGAAGGGAAGGGAAGGGAAGGGAAGGGAAGGGAAGGGAAGGGGAAGGGAAGGGAAGGGAAGGGAAGGGAAGGGAAGGGAAGGGAAGGGAAGGGAAGGGAAGGGAAGGGAAGGGAAGGGAAGGGAAGGGAAGGGAAGGGAAGGGAAGGGAAGGGAAGGGAAGGGAAGGGAAGGGAAGGGAAGGGAAAGGGACTGTCTTGTCCTTACTAGTCCCCAGCACTGATGCTTCCGTTGGACAAAGTACCGTGATTGTACAAAACAGCCTCTGAGGCACTTACAGATCTTCCCCAGTGGCCTTGGATGTGGAGAGGGTGGATGCATCACCTGCCCAAAGTATTTATCAGCAAAGTTTAAAAGCATGGTTTCCAAGACAACTACCTGAGACTAAAATGTTGAGGTGAAGGAGGTTATAACTTTTGAATCATTCTTTCACCTCTGCTTTGAGAACAGGCTTGCATGAGTTGCCCTTTGCTTATTTTGACTCCAAAAAAGTGTTTGCAGATTAAAGCAATATTAACTAGTCTAAAAAACTAATTTTCCTTTAGTACAGGAGGAAAAGCTCAATATTTAGGTGCTCAATATTTAATTTTTTTCTCCATATACAGTGCTCAAAGTAAAAGAAAAACTGGGGAAAAATATGATCCCATAAATAAGTACAGCTAAACTGAAGGAAGATCTTGCTGAGCTCAGTGGGAGCACTAAGATATGGACTCCTGTCTCACATCTAGCATTTAGTTCCAAAACCTTCCTTCACCTGAGAGGCAGCAATTTCTTGTCATAATTGCAAGATTTCCCTTACAAACTCAGCAATATCTTGCTACTCTGACAGGGAAGACCTCTCGGCTTCCACATCCATCTGAGTTGTGGGAGCTGGATGACCCTGGGAGATCAATCTTTCCTGGATGGCATGACCCCCAGGCTCCCCATGAGCTCAGAACTCAGGCAGATCTTGCATTCTGCAATATTTTGCACCCACAATGGCAGCTGGATCACAGGTCAAGAAGGAAGGTTTCTTCACCTTTTGTTCTTTTCCTTCTTGGCTCCTGTCTGCTATGTTAGCAACAACCAGTCAGCTAATGTGAAATAGCTTCCTCTTACTTTTGCAAAGATCTTTAAAGCTATCCATGGAGCTTAGAGCAGTTTAATGGCAGCAAAAATGGGAGAGCCCAGAGGGGGAGAGTACTGTTTCTAATTAAACCAGTGGTGTTTGTAGAACATAATGAAAAGATACTGAATTAGCAAGTGATGTCCTAATAATAGTAATATATATACACATGTATAATATAGCTCTCATTTTCCTTGGAGTTTCAGCCATCCAAAACTTCAATCTGAGTTATGGGGTTTTAGTCTGTAGGTTAATTTTTTACAAGAATGGCAATAACTGCTTAACAGTCTGTTCAGGGGGTTTGATTCTACCAAAGTTGTGAATTGTCCCTTTGTGTTTTTCAACTACAAACCCACTAAAAGGACGTCCTGATGATTGCCTGCCTTACATTAAGTTTTCAATATATATTTGATTAATAATTTGATTTCTGTAAGGTGCTGAATGTACTTCCTCTTAGTTATAAAAATTCTTCAATATGTACTAAACTGGTGGATGCATTTGGTGCTTTTGGCTTTAATGGGTGTGTTTCAATAACTTAAATCCAATACACCAGAAAGCAATGAAGGGATGTGTTGCAAACATAACTTATGTCTAACTGAAGACTCACTGGCATGGTTAATCAGAGGATAAGCAAAATCCAAACCCAGATGTGTGCAGAGCTAGTATATTATCAGCTGGAATGCATCTCTCTAACTCTATTGACATAACAATTTTTTTATTAGACTAATTAGTAAGAGAGGCTTGATGAATTGATACAGAAATAACTATTGTCCCTGCTTTAATATGAAATGACACAAGGTTTTAAAAGTTTTGTTAAATATGTACTACATCATTGAAAGACAAAGTCCCTTTTTATTTTATTTATTCTCCTTAACATCAGGAAACCTTATTTAGAAATCACTAATAAGTAAGCATTCTCTGTGCATTTTGAGTTTTTATATCATGTGCTTAGAATTTTTGCTTCAAATATGCAACTTGAACACTCAGTGTTATTGGAAGATCTAAATAAATGGATTGAAGTGTTGTAAGTGTTCTCTAATGGTGGAATAAGTAAAGCATGCCTCACAATTTTCCTTTTTGGCTTTGATGTGCTTGAAATCAGAAGCTTTTCATAGTTTGTGTGAGGGTTCTTTCCATGTAGCTACATATGGATATTTACTATTGGATAAATGGATGTCCAAAGCTTAGCATTTAGGTTCCTAAAAGGGTATTGACAATTCATTCAGAAGAAAGAAATATACTCTTTATTTTCAACCCTTTTGAATTTATGCTTTAAAGGAAACCAGAAATGAAAACATTCCTTCAAAATAATAATTGTTAATTAAATCTCATTATTTAATTTGAATCCTTAGTTTGAGACAGTTCAGGAGGAAAAACTCACATTGTAGTCTTCAATTCCCCCATGTGCATGCTTCCTCATTTTGATACTTTGTTTAAAGTGTATTTTTACTTTTTCCATCTATTTAGTACAGAAACAGAATTATTTAAACTAAATCAAGACATTTCACAGTATATCTAAATTGATTTTTAGGAAGTATCTTTTGAAGGCCTCTCTGGCCATTTTCTTTTCAGACTGTTGCTGAAAAAGTCTGCTTTCAACTGAAATTAATACAGATATACGAAACTTCTTTAAATTATTAAGATTTTCAAATAAAATATGAGAAATGTATTTGGCTATTATTACTATTACTACTACTGCTATTTTTATTATCATTGTTATGAGAAACAAGCCTCCCAATTTCTTGCTCTTCATGAAATTCACCTTTTTTTCCCCTTCTCAAACATATATCATTTTTATACAGAAGTACAATTTTATAACTAGCTTAATCTAAAATTCAAGATTGCTTTATAGGATTAATAATTTTTTTTTTTAGAAATTATCTTTATTTCTTGTCTGTTAACTTCAGGTGTTTTCAAATCCATTGCACTTCTGTGAACCTTTTCTTGAATGGCTATCTGCATAGTCCTTTTAAGGTCTAGACTTTTGTTCCAGGAATTTATGACTCATATTTATTCTGTCATGTTGTATTTTAGTCTAATTATCTGAAGTAATTTTAGCCAGTGTTGTTTGTTGAAATTCCCTGTTTTCTCCAGTGCAGACATCCAACTCTCTTAACTTCAAAACAAAAACCCCACAAAAACCCAAAGTCCAAAAAATTTTTTTAGAACTAAAACTAGAAGCCTTCTAGAATTAAATGTCATAAATGATAGAATGATAAGGAAATTGCTTGCATCTGAAGGATTTTCGGTACAATACTAATCTGAATTTGTAATGGAGAAATTTTCACGTTTGTCCTACATCTTTTGTATATTTTCAGTGGAAATCAGATTTTCAGCCTCCAGCATCAGTCTCATGATGTAAGTAAGGTACTGCAGATAATGATCCCCTTGATAGGACTTTTATCTGTGTATCAGTAAGTAATAATTTTCTATTTGAACAGTTGATATAATGTGTTGAATTAGCTATTGACAGCAAATCTAACTTAAATTCTCTTTAGTATTTTTTTTGTTTTCTGTGAAAGCTGTGAATTTTATATTCCAAGAAAACTAACACATATTTCTTAGCAAGGGTATCACAGGCTAAAGCTCTAAACAAAACCTTGTGGAACCCCACTGGCTTCAAACAATGTAACTACTGTTTGTTAAAGTCGTTAGAATTAAGAATTGGTGTCGTAGGTATATGTCAGGCCTCCTATAGGCCTATGACATTTAAAAGAAGTGTGTTGAAGAAGGTTGTAATGACTGCTAAAATAAAACCTGTGAGTGATAAATGAACAGATTGCTACTGTGAAAGTGTTTAAAGGTTTAGAACTCCTACTGATAAAATCACCAGAGAGAGTATGTAGAAAATTACTCTCTTCTCACCTTTAATTGCGTTATTTAACTTGAACATTTTCTCCACTGAAGGGAGTGCAAATAATAAAACCTTTTCATTTACTGTGCAAAATCCTTTGCAAACAAAGTATAGAGGCTATATGATTTAGGCTTGCTTTATTGAATTAAATAACTGGCCATCTATATTGAAGTTAATGGTGGAAAGGACAATTGAAATTTGACTAAACCAACAGTGTGTTAGCACTTTATCAAATAGAGACGTTGCAGATGTCTTCAGGTGGATACAAATGCAAAAATAAGCAATTCCACCAGAGAAACAAAGAAGTCTGTCTTAGAGAATGAGCTGTCTATTCATTCAAGCACTGGAAGATGGTTCTGCTGAGAAAAGGAATGAAATTCTTAACATCTTGTTTTCTAGATCATGGGTAGTTCAGTCTGTACACCAACTTTATTTTTCAATGTTTTATTGAATAATGGAAGCTACTTTTGACATGAAATATTGATTATGAAAGAATGTAAAATATTGTCAGGGAGAAACACCCAACAACAGAAAAATTAACCTTTTTATATGTCTTTAATCTCATTTATATCTTTTATCTTATTGAGAGGAGACATAAATTGGAGGATATTTTCTAATTGGATGCAATTTCTTCCAAAAAATAAGATTCAATAATGACACCTTTTAAGCCAGAGGAAACATCAAATTAGCTTGAATGCACCTTACATTTTTCACATTTCCTCATACATGCACCTCATTCTATTATATAAATACTTGGACACAGGAAATGAAGTACCTTGCATGTAAAATGTTAAAGTCCCCTGTTTCAAGGTCTATGAAAACACTTGACACACATGTAGACAAATTAATGTTGCTTATAATTGAGAACATGGCTTAATTTTTCATTTCTTATGGCTGCTGCACAGATTTTACTTTTATTTAATGGCTATTCAACTTAAGGTAAAAAAAAATAAAAACCAAGAAGAAATCAGAAAAAAATATTTGCTAGCTTTTTAAACTTTTGTCAATAACAGCTTTTAAATCTCAAAAGGGAAACTGATAGGAGAGTACTTTGTGAGGAAATTCTTATTGGATACAGAGGGGAGAAATTATTACAAAATGTAACAAATATATAGAAAATTCTCCACAAATTGATTAGTCACACTTTATGTGCCATAGCATGCACAGCACAGATTTAGTTTAATTTATTTCTTTGTAATTGGCATAAAATGGTGCACTTAATCTTTCAAGTTATTGCTTCTCAATGTCACCATTTTTTTTTCCATTATGTGATGTACATTTGGTTCCATTTCATGACCAGATATTCTTTTTCGGGTAATAAAAATTTCCAGAGATTATTTTTGGAGTGAGATATCTTTGGCCATCTAGATAAATGACAGCAGTGTGAAAATAGAGAATGCTATAGAATTAAATGAAGCCAAAGAGAAATGTAGCATCAAAATCTTCATACTGTGAATAAAACCAGAAAATGCCAATAACCCTGAAATCAAAGGTAATTCTAAAATGGGCAAGATCACACATTGGTGAAATATAATAATTTCATATTTATTTATAAAATTGTTTAAACATGAACATTCTTGTCCTATACTTGGTTTCTTTAGTTGAGAGCTTGGTACCTCTTCTGCAGCTTCTGCTAGCCAAGACCCTATGTCACAAAAAGGATCCAAAATTTCTGTGCTTTCTCAGAATTAAAAATAAGCTAAATATAGAAGTGGTCTATCTTCAAAACTTATGAGAAATCTGTTTTCTAAGAGAGTATGTATTATATAATGTATGTATTTATTTCATTTTATTCTTCTATCTAACTTCACCAGCTGGTATATATGTCCCACGTATCAGCCAGCTTTATCTGTTCCAGTATGTCTAAATTACTCATTCTCTGTCGATTTGTCACGTACAGGTGGAAATGAAACTATGTGATTTGGAAACGGCTTTATTAAGGGATCAGCAGAATTAAAGGATTTGACTTCTGATGATTTTATAGATATTTTTGCATTTTAATGTATGCAAAGATTTCTTTTTTACATTTACTGAGAAAGGTTATGTTTTCTGTATGGAAGCCATCACATTCTGGCATGCAAACAGTCACCTCGCTGTATTTCTTTATTATTCAACCAGGAACAACACTTGGGACAACCCAGTATATTCCTTGTCAGAGTAGCTGAATGTTATTTCACTCTATAGAAAGCATTTATTTCTTAGTCTTTTTTTTGAAGACAGCTTGGCTCATAGGCCAAGATCCCAGGTAAATTTAAAAGTCTGGTAGCAAAGCATGTGTCCTCTTCACCCTGATTCCACCAGCAGCTGAGCCATCTCCTATCTCTGTGCCTATGGAGCTGTGACAGTAGAAGTGAGGCTTGTTAGTGGGTCACGGTACGTGCAGATTGCTAACTGTAGTTGAGGGTTGGTCCAAATGTGCTGATGAACCCTAACAGGCTTTAATTTAATCTAAATAGGATATTTTAATCTTTAATGAATTAGTAATGCAACTTAGATACTTGTTCTAGGTTTTCCCCCATGCAAAGATGAAATTGCTGCTTATATACTTGAAGCAATTATAGAATACCCAGAGCTACCAAGAACAGTGCTTCATCTTCCAGGCTTCTTTGCGTGCTTACAGAGTAAATAGGTATTTTTGTCTTTGAAAATTCCTGACAGAATGAACTATTTTTAACAGAAGTTCAAGACCTTTTCAGCAAATAGTGTGTGCTATGTATGAGGAAAGTAATCTTTCAAATGCGCGCTTGCTTTAAAAAAATGCCGATTGATTTTATCCAATAGTCTTATTTTCAAAGAAGGCCATTTCAGACAAGTATTGTGCAACTGGAGGATAAAGAATAGAAAGAGACTCTAAATCTTCTCTAGTCCCATAGCTTTTGATTTTTCCTACTCAGAGAACATCTGGGCACTAAAATAATGATAGTTATCTCCACACAGACTTTGAAAACCTTCTTGTGTATTCTGGGTGCAATGGAACTGCAGCACAGAGACGCTTGGATTATGCAAACAGCTCCTTGAAAGCCATCAAAGTTTCTGAATGTTTGCAAAATGTGTCATATCTGAATATGGTCATCAGGACCCAAGATCTGAAGCCACTAATACTGTAAAGCACAAGTCACTGATCACACGTCATTCATCTCTTTTCAGCACCTGCACTTGCTTTACCTTACCTTGCAGCACTTAGTGAGATGGTGAATGCAGATAGCAAAGCCCCTGAGAAGCGAGAAAGGGAGCTTAGCTCAGCTTTAAGTTGTGCTGCTTCCTTACATTATGTTGTCCCCCATGAGGGAACCAGAAGGAATATAAGACCGTTTTATGCATGCTGATTTTGTCACTTGCAGAGGCTCTAACAAATCATGTAATTTCTATAACTGAATATTTCTGTATTATTCAGTATAATTGACAGTGCCAGAAACTAGCCCTAAGCAAATGAAATGCAACACAAAATCTGCTGTAAGCAAGTTAATCACAGCCTAAGTGATAGAAAGCTTGCACTTCATTTCTTTTCCAGGATACATTTGTAACAGAAAAATAATTCTCTTTTCTCTCAAAAGACTAGGGAAGCTGTCAGGCGCTTTGGGGCAATCAAAATAAATAGTATATGCCTCCCGTAAATAAAGATATGAAATGTTTATATTTGTGAAGAAAGGCCAGAGTAACCTCGTAAATTTGACGTTGTAGGCTTTGAATCATGGGCTTAGGCCACTGACAAATGGGTCACTGCCCCAACTCTCTGCTCTTGCACTTCTCATGAAGGCACTTGACTTTATATTCTGTGCTACATTTTAAGGCTACCTTGCTAGTACAATTTTTGAAGATATCTGCTTAAAAGATTGTTCTGTTCTTATTGCCTGGAAGCATGTATTTTTGATTAATATCTGTGTTGCTCAAGATTTTTATTAAGAAGGAAATTTCTTGGACTTCATTCATACAGCAGTGCCTCTGGGCTTGCTGTTCAAGCAAGTTGTTTAGACACATGATTTTCTGGATATTTCACCATCCTGCAATTAGATATTTCATATCCTGGCCAGTCCTTATTTACTCATCTTTCAACCATGTCTCTTTCTAGTGCATCTTAAAAATATATTTTGCGCTTCGAATACCTTCCTTTAAATTTCAGGAAGTGCAATTAATTTTTCATTAACCTAATTTTATTCTGATGGTTTTTTCCTTCCCCACAAAGCTATCCAAAGACATGTGACTCACTTTTCCTTCAGATCAAAACTTTGAGATGTCATCAAAAATGTAGTTTCTAGTGGAAAAGTCAGGAGCCAACCACATGTCAAATGAAAGTCTATAAAAACCATACTTTCCAAAATTCAGTATTTGCTATGTATAGGCCATGCATTTCTTTCTAAAGAGGATGGTAAGAAACCTGAGAGCTTAAAAAAAAAACAAAACCCTTTGCTATCAACCTATATCACTATATTTTCCTGTTTGTAAGACTGCCAGCTTTTTCCAAGCAGCAAGCACAATTGCACTATTATGCAAATCCAAAAGATTTTCTTGTTAGAAAGCTTGAAAAAATTCTGCTTTTCTAGATGAAATTACAACCTAGGGTAGCTGTACGTTTTTACACTTTTCCATGGTAAGAATTCTATAGCACTTCCTCACTTACATTCATTGCCTACTTCAAAGACTAAGTCCTGTGAATAAAACATGTGGCTGGATAGACATTTAAACCAAACAGGGCATCTGTTTTCATGGTATCATTTCAAATCTTGACCTTTCCAGTTTTTAGTTTTCTGATTATTTTATGTCTTCAGCAGAAATAAGGTCATGCTCCTAATTGTTTGCCTTTTAATAGCTATTGCTTTCATTTTGAAGCTTTATTGTCCTTTGTTGTGCTGGGAAATTATTATGAATTTGTCATGTTGGTTTGGTGGGACTTTTTCTTCCATATCTAAAAATGTTTATCACTTACATTTCACACCCAAAGGTTCAAGGTTGTTTTCCAGAGTAGATCAGTCATAAATGTATGGATAGATTCATGTTGTCTTCTCTATGTCCTCATTACAACCACTTTTTTTTTCTCTTTCTTGCCTGTGTAGGATTTTATACTTCAGTTTTTATGTTTTACTCCATGTTTAAACCTATCAGATTACTTAAAACTACAAAGTGCATCAGAATTACTTCTCATAAAAATGCAACTTCCTAAAGCGTGTGCACACATAGGCACACATTTCATGCAGTTGTAAATTGAGAATCAGCTTCTTCTTCTCAGCCGTCATCCAGCTGCCTGGACAGTTTAAGTCTTTGGAGGTAAAAACTGTTTTATTGTTCTGCCCATTGCTTTTGTTCTTATTTCTTAATTAATTTTGGTGTACTAATGGCTAGTGTTCCATAATCACTCCTCATTTAGAGAAAAGTGAAAGGCTGCTCCAGTGTCTCAATTCCAATTTTTCCATTCCGTGACTTAAAATTCCTGTACCAACAGCCCTGGTCAGTCCTACAGCTGACATGCTCTGTAGGTCCACAGAACCACGCTGGACTTCATGAATTGCTACAGATCAGAAATGCTACAGATTAATTGGGACATGGAGTTCACTGTTATAATATTTACTTCAATCCAATTTCTGAATTGGTTTTTCAATGTTTTTCACTTGGATACATTTTTGTCAGAGTTTCCAGAGTTGTTAGATAAAATACAAATTTAATGATCCAGCCTTATGTATATGTTCACTATGAGCCTCTTGAAACTGTTGATGGGAATGCACTGATTTCAGTTTCTATTTTAAACTGAGAAACGGTCTCATATAAATGTAAAATCAAATTCCTTCAAAAACTGGAGTATATATCAAATGGCAGAGGATTACAAATCAATGGGATATTCTTAACCAAAGTCTGGAGATTGCTTGCTGTATTTATTTCTGGAGTTAGATGAGAATTTATGTTTTAATCAACTTCAAGATATAAAAAAATAACAAAAAAATTGAGGCGGATATTTCCAGGTCTGCTGCAACACCCTAAATGAGGAGCTAATTAAATTTAGTGTTTAACGCCTTTTTATCAGTTCAGGGGTGGTAGGCACTTTTATTTTATTGTATAAAGACATAAATCCTGCCTCTGCACTCTGGTGGCAGAAGAGCTTTGTAGGCAGAGCTGTGCAGGGTTCAGTGAGTAATCCAATCTCAAAGTGATAAAGGCAGAGCACTCAATCTGTGGGTCACGATGCAACAGGAAAGGCTGTAGTTTAGCGAGAGTCTATAAAAGATAAAAGCTCTCTTTGACCACAGGCTACTTGCATTGATTGGAATTCACCACAATACCCGATAGGTTAAAAAATATATTGTTTAAGTGCAAGTAATTTGAACTATTAGAAGTGATTAACTTTCTACATTTAAAATTTTATATGATTTTTTTTCTTTCAGCAAGTTTGTTTCCTCTTTTCATAGGAAGAAAGCTCCATAGTGTGTGAACAGAACTCACACATTTCTCCAAACAGTGGCTTTTTCTTCCTCCCTGGAGTAATATAAAAACATGGGAGCAGATTTTACTAGTGTACTGTCTTTTCACTCAAAACTTTTATTTGAAAGCTATATTTAACTCTTTGGATTTTATATTTGGTATTTTTCCCAGTTATCTGAGGGTTCATTTCCTCAGTTGGAATTAGGGAATGCTGTAATGAAGCCATCAAAAAATAACTTCTTAAGGAAGACAGGAATAATTCTTTTGTCTTCAGGCATAAAGAAGCCTTGGATTTCAATACTTTTATCATTACCCTTTAAAATTACTATTACCTGAAAACATAATTTGATATCTTGACTACCTGAAATGAAGCTATCAGTGAAATTCTACGTTAACTTATTTTTATATCTTTCTATATCTATACATACATGATTGATAAGGAATTTCATGATTCTGTTACTAATGTAATGGAGGCAGAGTCTAAAAAGGGCTCAGAAAAATTTTCTTACTGTTCTTAAAAGCAGTAATAGGAAAAGGAACTGTTAAAATCAGGCTAGATCAGAGCAAAATAATAATGCAGCAGTAAGCACAAAAAATGATAGCTTTGAGTTCAAAAGTTATGTAGTTGCTGATATCTTCTTGCTATTATTCTTCTCCTCTGTCTAGATATTTATTGCTACTAGAACATAGTATCAAAATACTTAAAAGCTCTTGACAATGTATTGAATTAAGGAGGCAGACAAAAAGGGGTGGTGAGGATACATATCACATATGGAATCCGATACAGATTTATTTTTGAAATATTCTGAACAGCTACTGGCTTGCACTGGACTGACAGCAGTTCCTTTTGCTCCGTTATTTTCTGTATCAAAGAATGCATCAAAGTATCACAAAATCTCCATGAAAATAGTTTCTCAAGACTGCATACAAAAAATTGTAACTTCAAATCTTTATTACTTTCACTGTAAATAACAATGCATGTTATAAAAATTTGCAGATTAGAGAGCAGTATCATAACTATCTTGGCTGAGAGAGCAAATAATCATAGCAGTAAACTCGGAGGAAAAATTATTTTTGAAAACTGTTGCAGTTGTTTAGTCTCATCCATAAACCCCAAAACTGTTTGTTTATAAAAAAAAACATAGATGAGAAAGAAATGTATCACTGACTAATACTGCAGCATGTAATTCAATCTGTGGCTCTCCTTTAGACTGAAACCCACAACAGTCATGGCAGCTCTACAAAGTCTTGGTCATCATATGCAGAAAGCACTTGTTAATTTACTGTTCTTCAGTGTGTTTGCAGAATCTACAGTTTCCCTTCTGGGATCATATAAGCCAAATAGAGCAACTACATGTTACTCATTCTCTAATGATTAACTATTGCTTATGGATATTGCATGAACATTTCCAGTGGTCTCTTACTGCCTGAGGAAGTTGGTGCAGTCCTCTCCCACTCAGCACAAACTTAGAGAAATACTCCACATGAGTGCTTCAGGTTTACTCCCAAAGCAGTTGCGCTTGATCCCAAATAGCCTATGGTGGACAACTTCTAAGCTCTTTCTGTTGGATTCTGGGATAGATATAGATATAGATATAGATGATATAGATATAGATATAGATATAGATATAGATGTACACACACATAGGGTATTGTCCTGGTTCAGCCCCAGAAAGGGACTAAATACCACACGGCTGCTTACTGATTAGCACATTAGCACATGTATGACCCCCCCTACGCAGTGGGATAGGGAGGAGAATTGGGCATAAAAAACCTAAAATTCATGAATTGCTATAAGAACAGTTCAATCATTCAAACTACTACTACTAATAATAATAATAGTAAAAGTGAGAGGAAAAAAGAGAGAAAAGACAAGAAAAAGCCAAGCAATGCACAACAGAGTTGCTCAGTACCCACTGACTGGTATCCAGTCTGTCCTCAAGCTGTGACCGACCCTTTTGAGCGCAGTTTATACACTTGGCATGGCATTCTGTGGAACAGAATATTTCTTTGGCCAGTTCATGTCAGCTGCCCCAATATTGCATGGAAATGGGAGAGTCCTAGACTTAGGGTATGCACTGCTTCGCAATAAACAGAACATTTTTGGATTATTGACATTATCATATTGAATCCAAAATACAGCATGTACTAGCTACATGAAGCTAGTACTACAAGGTTCTAAGAAGAAAAATAAATTGTATCCCAGTCAAAACCAGGACAGGTGGATGCAATCCAGACACACTCAAGGCTCTTTTCTGCAAATGAGGCAGTATGCCCACATAGGAGACTGGAACTCCAGGACAGGACTACCAGCAGGACTACCAGCAAGTAGTCCTGATGGCCAGTTATAGGTAGGACTCAAGTGTGAAATTTTGGTGTGTCTATTTTGAGGAAATTCTCACTCCCCTCTCCTAACACAAGGCAGCTGTTAGCTAAGACAGAAGGAATTTAGTAAATGGTAAAAGGTAAAGGATGTCAAGGTAAGAGACAAAGTAACTTTCAGAGTGAATGGGAAGCAGAGTTGAAAGTTAGCTGCTTTTTATCTTCCTCCTGGGGAAATGATCATACATCCAGTATTTCATTCTGGGCAGGCTGAATAATCTGTGTAGTCATTGACAGGAAACAGTAATATAATAGTAGACATTGCAGTATATTCTGCCTGAAAATTTCAAAGTATCTTCTATTGAGGATATAAATCTAAAGTACCTATCTTTCTTTTCTAATGCCTTAGGTCTAAATATGTTCTGTTTTCCATAGAGAGCATCTATAATTTAAATGATTTACTCTATGCATAAAGAGTGGGAATTCTCCAAGTGTTCCTGCTTTTATTTCACAAAGAAAGCTCTTAGGAAAAAAAGCAACTTAAATATACAGTCATTCAAGATGTGGGTAGAATCTCTGAAGTACTGCTTCACCTTAAAGCCATCAACAGAGAAGCACATTTTGAAAACAACAAAGTGACTGCTGAGTATATGAACAATAGTGAGATGGCAGTGCAAGATCAGTCACTTCTCACAGGTCTTTAATATCAAACCAAAGACAGAAGCTGACTAAGATTAAGGTTACCACAAATAACAAGATACAAACATTTGTATTTTCAAGTGGTGACTAAGTCAGTGTGAAGGGGTTATATTTTATATCCACAATATATTAGCACAGTATTTTCTCCTGGCGTTGTGCTGCACTCATTTTTCTTGTGACAAAGGCTTTTTGGGGTATGTGCAAATGCCTCCTATATTCTATAGCCCAACAGTGCTAATTGTGCACAATATGCTGTAATATATAAGAAGATGCTATAATTTCTTGACTCCCAGCTATAAATTCACTGGTAATTGGGCAGAGGGGTGGAATAAGAAAACTGTAAGTAGAGTTCTACAAAATACATATTAATGTTTTATATTTGCTTCTGTTTGTGTGTCTGTTGAACCTTTCTCATCTCTTTCCCCTTTAAAATGGGACTACATGGACATCTGCAGTTTTCAAAGAGTTAATTAAAACTCCCATAAAAAGAAGATTGTTTCATTGTTAATTATATTTTAGAGTGACTTACTTTACAAAACGTTTTCTTTATTTATTTCTCCCATTCTTTTAACTATGTGTTCATATCTTATTTGGAAAGAATGTTCTGAGAATAAGTGGTTAACCATTTCAAATTTGGCATTTTGGTGGAAGAGCCCTAAGGATACTGAGTTGCAACAAATGGTGGCAATAATGAACTGCTAGAACTTGCAGCAAAAGAACAACTCATCTCTTGCTGCAACTCTCAAATAAAATCCAGTGTGATCCAGACAAAACTTCCCCTAAACTGAACAAATTACCTTGAACAAAGGTTAATCAAATCATTAAACCAGGTTTAAAAGCCACATTATTACAAGATAATATCTGTGTCTCTTTTCTCCTTCATAGTTTACACCACCCTGTGAAAAGGGGCAGCTTGGTTTCTAATCCCTGGTGTTGCAATGAACTCTCTATTACTTTCTGAGCATTTAGGGAGCTGTTGCAATTCCTATTTTACTCCTTACCCTTACCAAGACAATGTTAGTGGATGTGTGCTGATTTTATTAATTGCCTGGGGAACTCACATGTACAGAAAATCCTTTCTTACTAAAATCAATTGTAGCAAATTTCACAGAAATTGGTGAATGGAGAAAACTAGAACATTTTGTATGCAAGCAATGGCCTTTGCAGTAGAAGGTTCTGTATTAAAGGGAATTTTATTTTGTGTCTCATTTGTCTTATAGTACACACGCAAATGCTGACCTTTTGACAGAGGTATACACATATATTACACAAATATGAAAAAGAAAACCTGCTAAAATTTCTTTTTCATTTTTTTTGCACAAAGCAGTGCTTATAATTGATTTTCTTTTGGGAGCTCAGTATCTAAAGCATGCATTTGAATTGTACACACTAGCTGTGCAATTGAACATGTGAAAGAGAACTTTGCTCAGGAAGGTATGGAAGAAAGCAGTGGCCTCAGGTTTTTGAATTCATTAGTTTTTAATTTTTA
Source organism: Zonotrichia leucophrys gambelii (assembly GCF_028769735.1). Lineage (NCBI taxonomy): Eukaryota > Metazoa > Chordata > Aves > Passeriformes > Passerellidae > Zonotrichia > Zonotrichia leucophrys. The sequence continues at coordinate 15,336,638 of NC_088173.1, read as the reverse complement.
TTTTAACTTCTGAGTCAAAAATATTGTGCAGTCTTTTAATTACAAGTAATCTGCCTTTCTTTTCCATTTTCACTATGAGGTTGTTTGGTATAGTTCAAATATAAAGAAAGGCAATGAGGTGATGTCTTAAAGGCTTCCACATAGCTAGTCTGTCATGTAAAGGAGAGGTTTACCTTTCAGGTCAGGTCTTATGCACAAATCTATGTCAAATGTGCAAGCATGTCACTCATTTTTCAGTTTTTATTAGTTTCTGCAATTAATTTTTTAAGCTTTAGGTTTTTAATTTTCTGGGTCATATTTCAGCACTGCTTTTACTTTTCCAGTTATAGAGTAAAGATTAATTAAGCATTTTCGGCGTTTAATATATATATTTTTTTTGTAACTTCATCTGTACTTTTTTATGATTAATCAGTTTTGTTTTAATAATGAGGTAAATCTTTTCTCTGCCATGGCTGTCTTGTAAAATGAAAGACACTAAATTAGGCTTCTTTCTCTTGCTAATCATTCATATTCAGCTATTGACATGTAAAGTCCAGATGGTTGACTTCCTGACTATCCTAATTCTTTCTTTTGAATAGCAACAGTTTGCCTTTTGTCATGTATTTTCTCTTTTTGTAAAGGCTTTTGTTATTTATCTGCATTTACTGAATAAGCTTACATGTTATGGCACTTAATAAGTTCTACAGTCTTTAGCAAAATTTTCTTCAGATGCAGCAGCACAGTACTTGTGTAGGAATCCTGTAGATTATGGAATAGTACTATTTCCCTCATTTATTTACTTCAATGAAGCCATTTCAAATATTAAGTCTGATTAAAATAAGCAGAATCCAATTTGAAAATAATTAAATTAGTGTACTTGAATATTACATTGATTCTATAGGCCAAGGAGATTAAAGGGAGACATAATCGTAGTTTAGATGCAGTGCAACAATTGCATGTCCATTAGTAATATTAACTTGGGAGTGGTTCTTCTGTAAACTTATTCATGGGTTTTTTTGTTCTTTGGTTTTGCATATTTTGCCATTTAAGTGATGCTATGTCTCTTATTCTTTTATAGAGAACTCTCAGTAGACCTTTAGTACAAAATGTGCCATAGATCTAAAGCCATTATTGGCTGTCATGATTTTACAAATTATTTATCCCTCCTAAGAGACTGAGAAGAGTATGACAACAGAAAAATATATCCTATATATAGGAAAATTCCAATACCATCAATCATTGTAGTTTCTCTTTTGTTTTATTGGTGAAAAATTTGATGTTGTCTTTGGGGTAATTTGCTTAAGTGCTAAATCACAGTGTACGTATTTTCATAAGGTACTTCAATAAAAAGTACAGAATGTATTCCATAATCTCTAATACACTTCAAACTTCTTCACAACCATGGTGCACTTGAGTAGAATTGCATTTTGGGAGTTATACATCTGGGAACACTGCGTGAAAAGATAATTATGGGTAAATGGAGCATTTTTGATACCAAAGATAGCCTTAGAATGAGAAAGAATAAAAAGATATCCTATATTTAGTTTCTTCAAATGAATATTCCATTCTATAATGTAAAATGATGGGAAATTATAGTTTTAAAGTGACTTTGAAAATGTCCTTGATTATAAATTCTGATTTCATTTAAAATTCCAATGTCAAACAAAGCTCTTGATATCTTTAAATGTTAATATATAAAAGCCTAATTCTATTTTTTATTTGTCAATGTTAGATTACAGAAAATATACTAAACTTCAACAATGAGAAAGCATCAAAACTTTCATCACAAAACTTAAACTTTGGTAAAAAATATTTTAAAGATACTACAATTTTGTGTTAAGGTCTGTGTTGTTTATGGGCTTTTCTTTTATTTTTTTCTCATGAGATTTCTAAAATGTTTATTGCTGCTGCCATAAAGATAGGTATGTTAGGCTTAATTCCTAAATGGAGAATGTTGTTTTCTTTCTGATGTGTGAGCCTCCAGATATGCTGTCCATATTGAGTGGGATTTAGAGCTGTCAAAGCACATCTGCAAAAATGAATTTGTTCTCATGTTCAATATCATGTTAATGGTGGTCCTAAAGAATTCATAAATACATGAAAAATGGTTTTGTGATACAAACTGTAGATTCTATTCTATTGTTTAATAATTTTTAGAAGATTACATAGAAGATAATGCTAAGAATCCAGAAATGGACAGGGATTTTGCTGTTTTCTGTGTTTTGGGGAAAAGTTATCATCATAGCTAAAATGCTGTCGATTTAGGGAGCAGGGGAATTATCATTATGGCTAAAGTTTGTTGATACATTTTACAAGCCATTTAGGACAAAACAGATAATCCTTTAGAATAAACTCTGTCACTTATGAATAGTGATAGAATAAACTCTATCACTTATGACTGCTCCAATTATTTTACATAAATATATTTAGCTTTTTAAAAAACTGGAAAAAGTGTAACTTACATGAGATAGGTTTTTTAATAGAGCATTGTCTTAATTGTATTTAAGTTAATTATGCACAAAACACTACAAAATTATGTAATTTCTGGGAAAAAAAGAAAAAAAAAAAGGAGTCCTAAGCTGCTGGTACCTTCCTCAATAGGTACAGATGGCATCAGTGCTGATGGCAGGCACAGATGCACTTGTGGAAGCATAAGAGCTTGATGCCTAAAGACAGTGAAACCAGTGTCTGCAAGTCCTCACTTACACTTTAGATAGGCTGCTTTGAATGAGGCTTGTCAGTAATTCTTGCACCCTTCAAATAAAGCCTTGACTCAGTTTAGGATGACAGTATCCTTTGGCATGGGCACATATTCCAGTAGGCCTGCAGCTAATGTGCAAATCTTGTTTCCCATTTGTTTTTCAACCACTCAAGCTTGCAGCCAAACAATGGAATGATTTTCAAATGTTTGCTGACCAGGAATATAAAGGTCAAGTAATGTTTAAAGAGACGATAAGCAACTATCTTTTTAAAGTTAATTTGAATATGATTTATTAACTGTTTAAAAAGTTCATGACTGAAAAATACTTTAAAAAACATTTAGACAATGATATGAAATAAATATTCTTGTGAACATATGTCAGTGATAATCTTATGTATGAAAAAATTTTGTCTTGCTTTTTCTGTACCATTTACAGACTATCTGTATTAGCACAAAAAGTAATATTTATTTCACTGACCTTTTTAATTCATTGCATTCAGGTTTGTACATTTTTTTTTCTACAGTAACTGTAATGTTGCAATTAAAGAAGTCAGCAGTTCCAGTGGAAACACTGGTGAACTCATTAAGTGCACTGTCAGGTGTTGCCAACCCCAGATGTCAGCCAACTGGATAGTGAGATATAAATAACTCTTTACAGGAGAATTGCAGTCTAACAAATTACCCATCTCAGACAAAGCTAAACTGGTGTCTTGTGATTTGGTTTGCTACTCACTAGCTGCTAATGTGTGGGACAAATGAGAGGAGCATGTGCCCCTTCTTAGAAAATATAAATCAGATTAATGACTGCCTGACTCCTAGAAGCCTGTTCAACAGGTGTCCAGGCAGAATAGAATTTAAGTACAATAATGCATTACAATAATATCTATTTATTTTATTTTCCATTATTCCTTTCTGTAATGAAGCTATTTGCAAAAAAAAAAAAGGGGGGGGGATTTATTGACTACTAAATTTCTGCATCCTCTGAAATTCCTGTATTATTTCCTGTGGATTTTAAGGAGCGTCTAAGTGAGAAGTATATACAGAACAATAGCAAAAAGTTCAGATGCAGCAACAGCAGCAAAGTGGGGGAGGAGAAGAGGTGAGAAAGAGAGAAATTTTTACTCCCCTTCTTCTCATGAGTTAGTGTTTTAGAACTTAAAATTATTGGAAATTCTGCTGTCAGGTACAGGTGTAACAAATTTCATTTGAAAGAACACTTTGAAAAACTTTTATGAGTTTTAATACTCTTGTGTGGTGCATACCTTTCATTTACAACAAACCTTCTATTTCTTCTGAATTCTTTTGAAGGTTAGAATGTGTCTCCTATATTTTTATTTTTGTAGTTTTACAACTGAAGTCTAAATCTTACCTTGACTGACACGAGGTCTATCTTAGATGTAATGCAAGAATACTGAGTTTCAGAAGGGGAATATGTTTTAGATGTACTGTGTGACAGATGAATGTGGATGTTCTTGGCAAGCATGATCTTGTAACTGAGAAAAGCATGAATGGTAGTCTGGAATTTTCAACTTCGTAAAAAGATGAAAGAGTTTGTGTTACAAGTACCCAGATGATTCATTCATTTATGAAAAATCTGGCATAGTGTTCTACAGTTAAATATTCATATAAATTGGAAGTCTGTCTTACCTTCTTGCCTTAGAAGTATGTCTTCTATTGTAGAAACCATTCATGTGCACTTGGAGAACTGTGATCACACTGAATTACAAGTGTTGGCAAATTATTTTTCCACACTTTGTTTCTTAAGTTCTGTGGTCTTAGTCTCATTTCCAAACAGAATAGAAGAGTTGCAGATCTTCTTTAAAGAGTGTAAATCACTCAGACATGCAATGTCTTTGAGATAAGAAATTCTCAAGTGAATTAAGTCTGAAATGGATGTTGGTGTGGGCTTTGGCTCAGCCTAACTCAAGAAGCATCAGTATAAATTTACTCGTGGCTGCAGCAAGCAGCTTGGGGGCACTGACTGAGAGATGAGCCTCAAAAGCAAAAAAAAAGGCCAAGTAGATCCAGTTTAAATATTTTTATATGATGAGAAATAAGAAGTATAAAAGGAATAGTCTTTAAAAAAACCCATAGTATCAGCAGAAATGTTGAAATTGCTTTTAAGAGTGTTATATTCTCTTTGCATAAATTGTGATTAATAAAAAATACTACTATCCCTGCTATTGACATACCTCACGTAGATCTTATCTAGTAGTTTTAGTGTTTGACTGAATTGTCACTCCAAGTATTCATTTAAGATGGTTTGGTTTGGAAGGTGTTTAAATATGTTCTCTGTAGTTTTTGTAGTGTTTCTTGTTCAAGTGACACCATAGGCTGTTTTTCTATTTGTCTCATTAGCGTTGTTATAATTACAATTATACCTGAAGGTTAAGAATGGAATTTACACCTAATGTAAATGGGGAAAATGGTAATACTGATTGAAGAACGTAATTTTGATTGTCATTGTTGTAGAACACTTGTAATGTACTTGCATAGAGCTGGTGAAAAGTTACCACAAGTGGGATGCGACAAAACTCAAAAATCTAGGGAATTTTGATCTTTAAATTACATCTAGGATCACATAAGTATTCTTTAAAGAAACCACTTCAATTTTCCATTTACTTATTATAAGGAAATTGAAGGTCTTTGTTATGTGAGAATTAGGAACAATCAATATTAGCATTATTGTCTGATCCTCAAAATGTTCCACGTCTTTTGCAGTCTCCCTATCTTAGAATTGACAGCATACTTGCCTTTATTACATATTGTCATGAACTAGTAAAGGAAAGTAAAAATATATGCATTTTCACACTTCAACATCAAGGTTAGTTTAACTTCAGACTGGCATTTAATCTCAGTTGTCTTGGCTTGTATAAGCTTCCTAAATGTTTTAAAAATATGCTGAAAGTTCTTGCATTTTTCTTAACCTTTCTTCTGAAAGCATTCCTCTTTAATGGCAGTTGCCCTGATCGGGAAAGCTGTGGAGCTCTAAGTCCTTGTATCTATCCCTTGCTGCATCATCTTTTGTATGAGTGATGTTCTGATCATAAATACTGTTTGCTCCTTTCTTCCAAATTAGTTCATTTTTCATTATGTTTCAGTCAACCATCCATCTTGATCTTTATGAATGACAGAAACAGTGCTTGTACAGTGCAGAAATAACAACTTTTAAACAAGTTAATCCAAAATAAATGCTATCAATGTGGTGTTAACATGACAAAAAGGTTTTCATCTTGGAATTTCAGTTGCAGTAATTTCTTGGAAATAACTAAAGATTTCAAAGCAACTGCTTTGGTTCAAAGTATGGTTTGGGTCAATGTTTTTCAGTAAATCTCATCCTAGATGTTAGCAGGGAAAATTTTCACATCTTAGATTTGAGCTGTGTGTTTTCTTTAAGTATTAAACTGTGTAGTGAATGGTTAATTGAATGTAGAGTTTCAGATTTAGTACATTATTTAAGCACTATCATAACCTTTGAAACTTACATATTCATAAACTTATATTACAAATACTTTTTTTGATTATTCCAGTTATCACTGTGATGTGGATTGCATACATGTTATGTGGTAAAATACAGTTTCAATTAAAAGGCAGGCACTAACAGACTGGAGAGGTGAAATAAACTTCTATATTTTCATATTCTTAGAAAATTCTACTGTCTGCCTTGCAGAGTGTGTCTTTAGGAGACAATGTAACGCCTAAAAAAAAATGACAGAGACTAAAATAAGTAATTTTGTATCCCTGACTGGTTTCTGCAGCCTTCTCTCAGCGTAAGGCACCAGAATATCTACGCACAGTGCAGAGAGATGTGAAGCCAGGAAATGCTCAGCACGGGGATGTGTTTGAATTGCTATTCCTGAGGAGCATTTTGTGAATTCTCTCGTGCAGAATCTGGAACCTCTTGTGTCTTACTGAGGACAAGCATCTGTGCATGTTCCTTGAAAGAGCAAAGTAAGTATTTTAAGAAACAGCCATTAAGACAGATGTGATGCTGATTTGCATTTTTGTTGCATTTCAGTGATTCCAGTCTTTTTCTAGGATGTGGGAAACCCAGATTCATAATCTTCTTAACCCTAAGGTTAAAGTTGTACCTTTCAGTTCTGTACACATAGGTAGTATCTTTCTACTGATTTTTTTCTGCTTAACAGATGCTTTAATCTGAGTTTGAAATAAACAAATAACCAAGAGAGGGTTCTTTTTTTTTCATCTCTCTTTCAGAAAGTCACATTATAAAATAATTTTTAGAGGAGTTAGTTAATCATTTGAAAGCTTATATGTTAAACTTCATGAAGTACCAAGAGACTGGTAGTTCTGGCAGTGATGATACAGGAATTAGCATTATATATTGAAAAACAGTGTGTGAAGGATTTCATCTGGAGAAACTGAAATTTCATAACTCAGCAAGCTGTTGTATTTTTCTGGTGCAGGACATAATGGTTTGGTTACACAAGAACTAGATTCATGGCAGTAGAAGACCGACAGAACCTGTCATACCTACAGCTGTAGTTTTGATTGTTGCACAGAGTTTAAACATTATTTCAGCCACAGACAGATAGATTTGCAAAGATTTTTAATACTCTAATACTAATAGAGATGGCTGTTTCATTCACATGTAACTTAACAAAAAATCATAAAATATTTTTAATTAAATTCATTATTGTAAGCAAAATTATATAAGATTGAAATTCAAAAATTAACAGCGACTTGCTTTTACCTGCCATCACCTGGTGTTATTGAAGATAGTAAAAAGTAGTCTCAGTAACACCTCTATCTTTGAAAATCAGTTCTTTCATATGTTGCTGCAACTCAATCTTAGCAATGTTACTTTCAAGTAAGCAAAAGACATCAAATGTAAAATATAATTTCTATAGCTGTGTAATGTGTTATATACTTTGCTGACAAAAGTTGGTGATGTGTTGATAGTTTGTTGGGTTTTTTTTAAATTCACACTTGATTCTTTAGTAGAAGATATTTCATTATTCTGCATGTTGTTTTAATTTTCATGCTTTTCTTTATGCTTTATGCATTCCTTCCCTTAGAGATTTGCTACATAGCTTATTTAGCTAGACAAGAAGGAGAAGTAAAATTAGGAATATTGCAGAAAAGTGTTTTCTGTCTTCAAAATACATGCTACCAGGCAGGATTAGTCAGCTGCATCTTAGATGGTGTCAACTATTTCAAATATGCCCTGAAGTGAAGACCTTTTGGCCCAAAGAACACTTAAACACTGTGTGTATGTAGTTTGTGGTTACTGTAACAAATAGGTTTAATATCTGTTTTTAGATATCTGTTTTACTATCTTTCTTTAAATATACTTGACTTCACATAAATATTAATTCTTGAACCCTATTAAAAAGATTTAAGACTGGAAAGTTTTACTACCATGCACACATATAACTGCAGGTAAAGAACCTCTTATTTCTTTTTTAATTGGCTACAGATATCTCAGGGGAGGTACAGCAAGGTTCCCAAAACCAGCAAAGGCACCCTCCTGTTTTGGGTGTGTGCAGTTCAGAGAGACAGCAGCACTCATGATGCTGAATCACAGCATCAGTTCACAGCTTTCTTTGGCTTGGGCTGGTGTGTTTGATCTCTCATGTCGAATTCAAAGCAGATTTTACCCAAATTTTGGTGTGAAAAAGCATTTTTTTGCCATAATTGGTTATTATAATGCAGAGATTCAAAATATCTGAGCATGCTTTATGTCAGTTGCATTTAAATCCAAGTATCTTTTCTAATCTTTAGACTGTTATTTGTAGACACTACACAATGATAAGGCAATACCTCATCATGGTGTTAAATATGAAGTTTGGGAATATCTAAGCTGCCAGAAAAATGTCAATATCCTGATGTGACATTCACAGAGCAGTGTCCTGTTTGAATTACTAAACAGCTGTCTGCACTGTCAATGACACAGTTTAAAATACTTGACAATAATAAGAACTTCAAACCCTTATAAAAAGAATTTAATTATGTAAATGTACCTTATTTAAGAAGTTTTGGCTTGCAGTAATGAAATTGTGCATATATATTTTAAAATCAGCTCTCAAAATATCAATGTCAGAAAGATAATTCTCTCTCTCTCTTCCCATCCCCTGCTCCTGTCTTCTGGAAAAGATATCTGATGTAAAAATGTAGTGTCACCCTTTATTGTCTGAGAAATCTTATGAAGTAATTTAAAGTGATAAAAGTATAGTCTGTGTATTTTTATGCTATTTTGACATTTTGTGTCAGTGTCTGGTATTTTAGAGCACATCTCTTGTGATTCTTACTGAGCATTATTTTTTGGTTTTTCTGCAAGTGACAGTATGATTTCACTTGTTAAGAATTAAATCTTTCCTGGCAATTCAACACCAGATGCATTGCCTTCTGTATGGTAGAAAAATTTTGTATCTGGTTTTCCCTATATTGATTTGTATGTAAGCCTTTTTCAATGCATTTTGCTTTAATTTTTATTATATCAGCTTATAGTGCAATCAAAAGATGTGCTTGTTATTTTTACCCTAAATGGAGGCAATCCAAACAACCCCTGTCAATAAATAACACCAGCTTGGCATGGACTGCAGAATATATTGGGAAAATACACACCATAGTTTTCATATTCAGCTTCCAAAAGTATTATGTAAATAGAAAAAAAAGAAAAGAACACTGTATCATTGGATTGCAAAAACAGAATAACTTTACCATCCTGCAGTTCTGAAATTAGCTGAATTTCATAAAAAAGCTTTAACAAGCTTCACAAATCTGAGATCTAAGAACTCTGATCCTTCCACTTCAAACACGTGGGCCTGTAGCACTCGATATAAAGGGAGAGCTTGTTAGCTGTTGGCAACAGAAGTCCTTTCTGAGCCGTGCCAGCCAGCGGGGGACACTTCATGCAGACGAGCATTGTGCATAAGCCCGGCGCCATTGAAGGCAACAGCAAAACACTGATGTGACATTGTGCTGATCAGCACAGGGCACAACACGATTGACAGAAGTGCTTGCTGAACAATTATCTGTTTTCATGGGTTTTTCTGGCTTGTAAAACGAGAGCATTTGAAAAGATAGAAATATTCTGTGTATAAACTACAGCAAAACATAACCCCGTTTGACCAAATTAGAATATCACATTGCTTTTATGTGCATTTTCTTCATATTTAGACATTATCATCAAATACATTTTTATGTCTTAGGAAAAACAAGTTTTTCTGCCCAAACACAAATGTGATACAGGATTCCTTTATAGATAAGTGCAAACTTGTGGACAAGAATAATCAGTCAGGCTTCATAAAGCTTACAGCTGAAGGTCGTGGCTAAAACAAAAAGTGACATCAATGTTAATACACTCTTATTAAAAGACTAGGTTTAAAGTCAATGTACAACTACTTGTATCATCAAGTGAAAATGCAAAGCTTGCATTTATATTATCAGAGGTTGATATATTATCTGTTGAGTTCTGTCTGTATGCTAGATGAACATGTACTAGATATATTAAATTCATTTATGACAAGGAAAAATGTATACATTATCAGGGTTTTTTTAGTTCCTGAGGTTTTTTATAGCTTTTATATAATTGTGAATTTCTATTTCAAAATTATGCTTTAGCTGTATTGCTAATAAGCTATTCACTGTGATATCCATGGTGCTTTTTCAGTAGTGAAGCTGCTTTTGTTGTTGCATTGAACAGCCAATGATAGAATTGACTGCTGTTTTCACTACTGGTTTTTTAAATCGATTTAAGAAATGAATGAAAGAGTTCATAAGATAATTGGTCACCATTTCATTACCTAAAATGTGAATTTACATTTTTTGAGCATATATTGAAGCTTGAAAAATATGGACTATGTTGGACCCAGAATTGCTGGTAATGCTGTGTGGGGTAAAAAAAAGGACAACTCTCCTTGGTTCTCCCTATTGAGTATTTTTAACAAAGCATTTCTAACAAGGATCAGCAGTTGGATTTTGTCAGAGGATTTCCCAATCTAACAGGTTTAAAGTGACTGGAGCAGGCTGGAGCCAGACTCCCAATGGATCCAACTGCCTGCTCCTGCAGGAGCCAGCACGGCCCCAGGGATGGGACCTGGACCAGGGGCTGGCAGTGCAACAGGCTGGGAGCTGGGCTTTGCCACAGGCACAAACAGGACAAAAGAGTGGGAAATCAGAGAAGGAGAAGAGCACAGTGTTATCCACCTTTCTGCTCAGTCAGGGTTATTTTAAGTTAGAAAGCTTTCTCTCAGTGAAGTTTTTTATTGGTTTTGGTTTTTTTTGCTCACAAATTACAATCTGAGTATAAACTACATGGGGACTGAGTATTCACAGGAGCTAGGATACTTAACAGAAGACACATAAACCATGCAAGCTGATGGAGAATGGTTCTTTTTGTGAATCCCAATTGGATGTGATACTAGGCTGAAGCTTTTTATTAGATGCATCTGTGAAATAACCATTCATGGCCTGAAAAGCTTTCTAGAATTCTCTTAGAGGTAGTGAAATCACTTTCTTTTTCTGCTTAAAATCCAATTTCACCTTTACTGGTAACAAATGCAGAAGTAACTGCCACAGATGTCTTAAGATTCATGACAGCAAAGAGGGACATAGACTCTGTCTTCCTGATTAGGGTGAAAGGAGGAGTTTTGGTTTTAATTTGTGTTTATGTGCTTTGCCTTCAAGAGAATCGGAGTAGAAGTGTTGAGAGCAAGAACCAAAAATCTCTCTGGGGATTGGACTCATCGCAAGGCTAAAGTCTTACAACTTGTCCTCCTCACCCTATCTCTGCAGTTTCACATCTTGTAAAATAATGTTAATGGAAAACACAGCCAAATGATTCCACAGTTTTATATAATAAATGAGTATGGAAAGGAGCCCCAGAATTTTTGTTCAAGCATGTGCTCAGACCAGGTCTTATTGAATCTTATTCTCACATCTAGATCCACTTAATTCTTGAACAGTTTAAGGGTACTCCAAAGCTACTCTGGGGAAATTGGGCAAATTGCTCTGGTATTTCACCTTTCACTCTCTGTAGTAGTATAGCTTTTGTTGTTTTACTGTGACTTTTAAAACTTAGATCTGTTGCTGCTTATTCTATGTCTGTGTAAAAAAAAAAATTAAAAAATTGGGAAAGCTTTAAGAAAACCAGAAAATTTTTAGCTTTAAAAATAAATTTATAATTGATCAAAGAAATGTGATTAAACATGTATGTGCCAGTGCATGGTGTTTTGGTAGCTTAATACAGTTGGTATGAGTAAAAAATAAATTCCAGGTCTGTGCAGCCAGATACTTCTGTCTGCTGTTGCTGGGAAAAGGAATGAGGAGAACAGGCTGAGAACATGAATAGTTAAAAGAATTCTTAAACAACTCCAACAGAAACTTTTTGCAGCTCTGTGCCCCTTAACACCCTGACCATCAGCAAGAGCTTGGTTTGATTGGAGCTTTGTTTTTCTTACAGAGATGGTTTTTCGTGCCTTCTGAAGTTCCCCAAGTCAGAGATATGTGGAATGAGCAAAGGGCAGTTAATATCTTGAAAGCTATCAGGCTTTCTAAGGACTCATTAAAAATTAAAAAACCCAAAAAACTGTAGATACTGATAAGTCAAAATTTACTTTGCATTCACTTTATAGTATAACACCTGATAACCTGATGATACCATCTAGGTTTAATTAATGTTAGGTCTTTGTTCAAATCTACAAAATTGGTAAGAAGAATAATTTCCTTTAACAGTTAACAAGAATGTGCACTTTTGCAAAAATGCTTTATAGCAATAATAATTATGATTTGGGCTTTTTTAAATTTTAGAATTGCTTATGAAGTATATTTCCTAATTACTTTTAAGTTTTAAAATATGCATACAAAGAAATTAGCTTTTCTAGAGCGATAATTCCGAAGCAATCAAATTGTTTCCTGCAAATTACCCAACAAAAAATGCTATTTCATTCAATTGACTGGATTTTTTTGTTACAACTTACGACATGAAAATTCTTATCCTAGACCTAAGTTGCACAGATGCTTGTCTAATTCTTTTCTGAGGACAAAGATGCCTAATATGGTTTATAGAAAGACAAAAGAAGCGATGAGGGATTACTGCCAGGGTATCTTTCAGGAATGAAAATCCAAATGGGCATTTGATAACAGCTCCTTAGCTGGGGAGTAAGGCATGTCCTTCCTTTGGCTTGCAGGCAATCCTCGCCTAGGGCAGAGCAAATTTAGAGTGTCCAAAACCCAGCATGTGGTGCAGTCCTCTCTGCAGGGTGAGTTCTGGGTCAGTTGGCCCCGCAGTGTGTCCTGTTTCTCCAGTCCCACACACATGTGAGCAGTGGATGAGGAGGAGTGGACTCCCATCCATTCTAGAAGTCTGCATCTCCAGGAACAGCAGGGCCATTGATGTTAAATTATGAGGAAGAGTAATTCAGGGCGATTTTAATTTTTATACCAACATACATAATTATTTATGTAAAAAAGCATAGACACATAACTTTTCAGAAACTCATTAGAAATCCTCAGTGTGACAAAAAATATCTTGAGACAACACTTCAGCAGAGTGTTCTTACACAAGAATTGTAGGGATTTATAGGAAACCGCATCACCACACACACAGCTGATGAGAAATAAAAAGAATATATATGAATGCCAGAACTAAAGAAAAAAAAAACCAACAACAAAAACAAAAAACAAAACCCCGAACCTGTTTGATGTATCAACTACATTAGCTTTTAAAATAACTTTAGATTAAGTCTGCTCTGGTTTGGGGATAACTTCCTGATCAATACTTTTAAGCCAAAGCAGAGAGAATGAGAAGCCAGCTGGAGAGGAATTTCTTCTGTGAGCCAGGTAGGCTAATAGGAGCAATACATACATCTTTTAGAAGGCTGTTCCTTAGCTGTAATAGAAGACTAACAAAAATGAAATATTTTCAATGATCAGAGGCTTTTTTAAAACTGAAGAAGATGGGCAATGTGACAGGTTTTATTAGGAAAAAACTTAAATGTGTAATTAACTTTGTTCTTTGTGATTCAGTTTTGAATTAGACTTCTTACACATTGTGCCCTCCTTTCTATTGCTCTTTAGTAATCTGTTCCTCACAGAAATACTTTTTTTTCTTCATGTCAGCTGGAATTAGGGAAACAGATGTGTTCAGGTTAGGATATTTACTTCTGCAAGACCTGAATAGATGTAAAGGGACATGGTCTGTGTAAGAGGGAAAACCAGAACAGAACTGATTGCACAAGATCTCTCTCAAGAGAAGGGAAGCCAGATATTGTGCTACCTTGGATGTATACAGGGGCACAGCAGCTCTGTGTGTGCACAGTCTTAAGCAAAAGGTAAAAAAGGTATTTTGTTGTCCCTTAGCTGCCATCCAAATTAACTGGATTTGCTCCTCATCTGCTGTGCACACAGTTCCCACAGCTCAGCTGATCTGTCATGTGTTGTTAAACCAGTAAATTATTTATGTACCTAAACCTGCAGGCAAAGTAGTGCACAAAGAGATAAATCTACCAAGTTAGATTTAATTAAAAAATAATTTAAAGGTTTTGAATTCTTAGCATAAACCAGATGATTTTGAGGCTGAGCATTTGGAAAATATAACAAGAGCATCATCACAGATTTTTAAAAATTAACCTGTAGACTATTTTGTAGTCTTGCAGAACTGGGACTTCCATTTGATTTTAATTTCATTGCATGTCAGTAATCCCATTTCTCTCTCCAAAAAGATTTGTAAAGAAAAGAAGTAGAGGTTAATACTAATAAAATACTAAGATACCTGGATATTAAGCATGTATAGACTAAGTTCTTGTTTAAGATTCCTGGGTGTGTTGTGGGATAGATCCCTCTGCATTGCAAGGAAAAAAAGAAATTACTTCCCACTGAAATGGCACAGCACTTGAGTAACTTTTAGCAAATTCATTACCATGAGAATAAATGCAGAATGTTCATGAATAAAAAGACATGATCAAAGTCCTTGTCTTATCTGTTGGGGTATATGTACCTGGCAGCTGACTTCCAGGCTTCTGTGGCAGCTCCACAACTCTTTGTTCTGAGTCTTACATGTTAATTCAGCATTTGAGAATACATACAGAGAGAGTCACCCCATTTTATTTTCGGAAAACAAAAAAAGATGAACTGCAGTTGAACTAGAAACAAAAGAAAAAATCCTTTTTTGCCTTTCAAATATCTCGAAATCATACAGACAACATCTAGATTTTTAAAAAAGAAAAAACTGAGGGTTTTTTTGTTGGCACAGTGTCTGAATAATGTTGCATTTTGCATTCTCAGATGAGATCAGTGAGCACAGATATCTTTGGGAAATTACCTGATTATCTTGTGCAAATAGAAGTTTTTCTGCAGCTAGATAATGTATACATATATGGAATCTAAAAAATTATATTAAAAATTTGTCATATAAATTTTAAAATAAATTTTTGTCATTCAATTATTGAAATAACTTTTTTTGTACTCAACTTCCTACTTAACTTCCTTAAGAACTTCCTGCTAAATTCTCTGGTTTATTATATTTTATGTTTTCATAGTGTTTCTCATTGTCTCTTCTCTCTTTTCTTAAGGGAGTTTTTGGTGTACTTGGCAGTTGTCTTCATCATTTTCTGAACTGTATATTTTGATTCTTGAAATTGGGAAGCAATAACTACTAATGCTGTTTTTAATTAAAGAATAATATGCATAATAATGTTTTTGGAACATCCTCTATACTCTTTCCCATTTCTTTTGCATGTTTTGTACACCTTTGAATACCTGTTTGATTCTGTGGCAGGATATGAATATTGAATTAAGATAATCAGTGAACTTGTTCTAAGTATTTTAAAACACTATATATTCTTTGGATATTTTATTTTTCTCTCAATTTTGAATGAATCAACTTTAAACATTATTTCTTATTAACCTTGTAATTCACCTTATATTCCTCTGTCTTTAAAATGATCTGTGATACTCTCCTCTTGAGTAATTAGAAGTAGCAGTAACAAGAAACAGAGATGAATAACTGTTGTTTATAACTTTCTAGTTTTATCTTTTTGTCATTTAATATATGACCAGTTGAAATAATTTTTTTTTTCCAAAGACTGTCTATTCACAGCCATTTTTTTCCACTGGTAGCATAATTTTCTAAGAGCCTTGTCATTGGTTTTCCAGATAACTTTTGTTTAGATAAACTGCTATTCCCAAGTACCGTAGTACATCTTCAGGATTTATGTTTTCTGAATTCTGCTGAGTTTCCACATTTAGGCATTTTTCCCATTCTTTGTTTATTGCCAGCACTCTGTTTCCATTCTGCTCAAAACTGAAGCCATCTCCTCTGCATTAAAAAGGAGAGCAAGAAGCTGTTACCAGTTGGTCTGAGGGAACGTAGGAAATGGAGGAATATCTACAAGCCCATCATATTTATGGGGTGACTTATATAGAGAGTCTGGGAAACCTTTACAATCGAGCACTGGGGAACCAATGCACCCAGTTCATTCCACACAGTGACCTGGCTCATGATTTTATAAAAGCAAATAAACCCCACCCTGCTGTCAGCCTTTTAAAATGCAGCTAAATGTTACTCTGACATTCTTCAGAAAAATACCAAGTTATCTTCTCACAAAATGCATACTCTCAAATACAAACTGGATAATTAGTTCTGCATGTCTAGTTCTGTTTAAATATTAAAAATATATTTCAGTTTATAATTTTGCAAAGGAGACATAAATATATTTTTTTAAAAAGGAGAGAGCAGAAAATAGCAATTTTTTAGGTAGAAACTGCTATTTTGTTGGAGGTACTCTGGGATGTGCCCACAAAATGTTACTAGAATCTGAGAAGAAAAAGAAATAAAATAATTTCACTACCATATAATCAGTGTGTGCAATAGATCAAAGATATGTACAGTATCCTTGATGTAATTTCTTTCTCAGCTGTATGAATCCAGTGGATTTATTTGCATTTTCTTTCATATTGTAAGATATATACAACTCAGGGACAATTAGTAATAAAGAAACATTAAGTACCAGAAATTAATCTCCTCAATGTTTTTTGGAGGGTTTTTTTTGTTTTTTTTTTTTTTGCCTGGAGGGTTGATTTTATGGCTTTAGAGCAATTACTATTTATCATCTCTTGGTTTACGGGAAAGAATTAGAGTTATTAGCTATTAAATTATCCATGAAAATTTGACACTATACTAGACCAAACAAACCCTGGGGCTTGCTGATTTTCCCAGTATGAAACATCTGTGACTTCAGCTAGAGAGAACTTAACATTGTCTAATTAGATTTCTAAGATTTATAAGGCTCAAATGCTCTATTATTAGAAACCTGAAAATTGGAGCAAAAGTTGAAACTTGCATTTACTGAAGATTATTTAAAAACATTTTTAACACAACTGTGTGTTGCTAAATACTACTAGCTTATAATTGGTGAAGATTACCAGATAATATATTATAGTCCATAACAACAGGAGTCCGGGAAAAAATGTGCTGCCTACAATTGTAAATAAGTCTCACCTTTTGACTACAGTAATTAAAAACACTTTATTTAAAATGCTGCACTAATTATATGCTTATTTTTTATATTCCAATTTAAATATAGTTTATATTCTCTTGTGGTCTGCTGAGGCAAAAATTAGAGTTTGCATATTTTCCTTTTTGCAATATTATCACTCATGGACAGGGAGAGATAATCATCAGTCACCAGCATAGAAGAGTGGGTTTCTATTGGCTCTGATTCCAAGTCTGACAGTGAATTAGACACTATTTCTTTCTTTGAAGTCAATATGGCTTCTTAACATGGTAATTAGATATTTCATTCTGTCTTCAATTATTGGATCTAAAAATGGTTCAGAAATTTCAATCTGTTAAAATAAAAATAGCAATATAGTATAATCATTGTTGCTATATTGAAATATTAGGGAAGATTATTATGGTTGCAAAGAACTTGGAAATTAGGAAGGGGAGGAATCAGAATTATTGCTCACTCTTGGTTTGTACCTTTTGAATTTGGATTAGAGCAATCTTTAGTTACAGGATCCCTTTCTTATTGAATACACAAAGTAAATACTGCCTGGATAATAAGCAGCTTCTCAATATTTTCTCGTGTCCTAATTGTTCATTGCATTGTCCCATATATTATTTACTCTTGTCTATTCAATTCCTGCTGTAAAGAAGAAATGATTAATTTCCTCAAGTGTTCTTCAGCAGTGTGCATCAATATACTATCTGAATTTTTCACAAACACTAATTAATCTTCATTACCTCCTTCTGGAGGAGGGGTGGAATTAACCCCAATTTGTTGAAAGGAAACAGAATTACAGGGAGTGAAAGGTCACAAATGACCATAATGTGGGTAACATTTACTGCTTAGTTTCTGAGTGTTACTAAGGATTTATTTATGGAAAATTTATATTAATTTCCATTTCATTTATAAGAAAGAAACATTTCACTGCATCAGATAATAATAATAAAAAAATTTAAAAACTGAAGTAATAATTAAGCATGAGAAATCTGCTCTTCTCAGTTGCTGAAGTCAGGAAGAAAAACTTTTTCCATAGAATAGAATTTGAGAGTGTGAGCCAGGAAGCTATTCTTTCTTCTTTCTGTATTTTTTTCTTTCTGTTGTATTTTATATATTATATTTTTTCCATTTCTATAGTAAGCCAGACAGAGGTCCTAGAGTGAACAACTTCCTTCATTACTGTGCTTTGATTCCATGGAAGATCTACTCACTGTCCTGGAAAAAATGGAATCATTTAAGAACATGTGTATGTGATTTGTAGTTAAGATATTCTGTTTTACCAATGTAGGTTAGTTAATTTTGTGCTGAAAATGAGAAACTCAGCTTGAGTGCTTGACTTTATGATTTCGGAGACATCAGTTATTTTTGCTGCTGATTTCTTTGTGTTCATTCCTTGACTTGAGGAGGTGTGGGGAGAGGCAAACTATAAAAGGCAAAAAATCTTCATGAAGGGAATATTTTTTATTTATAAAGAATATATTTAATAAACTTTGTGGCAAACTCAAAATTCACAATCCACTAGTACCAAAATTTTCCAGTATATGGCTCCTCCCTCCGTGGCTGTAGCTGGGAAAGACTTATGGGAAAAACAGTCATTAGTATGGCTAGAGAATTCCTCCTAGCTCTGAGGAATTCTGTGTTTGTGGGTTTTGGGTGTGGAAGGATTTTTGAAACATCTGAAAACATAGCAATAATGTTTTAATCTTTTGAGATTTTAATTAAATATTCCTCTCTATGAACATTCTTTTTATAAAAGCCTTGAATATAGGTAAATTTTCTAAGAATTCTGCAACCCAACTTGTATATAAATTAGTTTACATGAAAAACCTTAGCACAGAAGTTACCTGCTGAGTTACAGCCCTTCATTCAAAACTTAGAGGTCCTAAATTAAATAACATTTTGGAATAGGCACAATATCAAGTTTGTATCTCATTTTTCTTTGGGAAGATTTTTAAGCCCTCATGACAAAATATTTCCAGAAATTTTAGTTCAAATAAGAACCTGGCTATGTGGTATTTTCATACAGAATGAATTATGGTAATAAAGCTTGAGGGAATTGAAGTGACAGCCTTAGTAAAGGGAATTATTTTATAATTTAAATGTCAGGTGGTAATTCTGGGTATGTTTACTATTACAGTAATGAATACTGAAAAATATTATGGAAGTTGTGCAGGTTGCCAGTACCATGTCCTAATATTTCCATTACAAAAACATTTGTATGTTTATTATAATAGTCCATGATTACACATCTGTACACTAGTGTTTTGCTATTACCTTCTAGAATTATATACAAACATCTGTAAAATTACTTAATTGTTCTCCCTTTTTAATGTGATATTAAGTGGCACAATTTAACATAATTTCAAAATCTTGTTGCAAGTTCATAGTCAAGACTGGTCTGTTCTAGGAAGGGGATTTTGAATGGAAGGAGTATTTTCTGTATCCCTAAAAAAACTAAAGGCATAAGTGCTAAAGCTCTTTTCCATTGTTGCTTTTCTGCTGAGTCTTGATATATCCACTTTAGAGTAGAATATATGGCCAAAGTGACTCTGTGTGTTTGCTTGCACTGCTGCCTCATTTGCTCTCAGACCTCAAATGTGTTATTATTCAGCTGTGCTGAGCCTCATGTCTGATTTCCCAAAATTTTGTATCAAATCTCCTACCACATAAAAGATGCCAGTTATGCTTCAGTTGAAGATCTTGAAGAGATGAAGCAATATTTACATTTTGTATAGATCTTAAAAGTGATAAATTAAATGAACAGGTGATGCTCTCTGCTTGCTGGCATGCCACAGGATATGAACAGATGTAATAAATACAAGATTATATTAAGTTTTAAGTTTTACTTTATGAATATATTTTAAGAAAATCTATCATCTAAAGCATAGTAACTTGCATTTATACTTTAAAAACTATTATTGAAAAACTATTTTGCATGATTCCAAGAAAACAATGAAGACATTATTTAAAATTATTTAGTATAGCCTATTGCACTTAATCCATGTATCCCTTTCAGGATGTGTTAGTTAAACTATTCATTTTTAAATTGTATATCAAATTTAATTTTAAGAGTAACTGATGTTTTGGTTGATTATAACTGCTAAATTTGTGCCATCTTGATGCTGCCACCTTCAGGCACAGAGGAGGGCAGTAGAAAGCAAAACCAGATCCTTAGCTCTAACTAAAGCTGAACTTCTACTTATTCATACTTATTCAAACCACCTTGTTTCTAGATGAAAGCTGCTTCAGCAAGAGCTCTAGATTCCCAGATTTACAGTGTGTCTTGAACAAACATGTTTTCAGGCATTTGCTTAACAAAAGAAGTTTCAGAGAGGATTTTGTTTACTCAGGGAATAGCCACAGCATTTTTTATCCATTATTAAATTCTTTGTGAACTTTACAGGGTGGGCATGCTTGGTTATAAAGTTACACTAGTGAAAAAACAATGGAAAAGTGTAGATAAAAAGGAATCAAGATTTTACTGGTTCAAAGTTTGTCCGCTTTACTATTCAGGAACGTGCAGGAACACATGGTCCCTTGGGTAAGACCAAAAGTCAACACACTTCCCTAGTGAAGAGGGAAATTGCATAATGATACTGTGCTAGAAAGCCAGCCCATGAGAAAGTGTTTGAGATTCAGGAGCCAGTATGTATACCCTGAGTAGATATTTCTTCCATAGATTTGTCTAGTTGCTTTCCAAATCATATACCTTTCCTGCTGCTCATGTTTTCCTAGCACATTCTGTACTTTGGCTCATCCTCAGTTTCTTTATTGTTGAAGTTTTTTGTCTCAGAAGTCAAAGCAACACAGCTGAAACAGCATTTGTGTGTTTTTATGTGAAGGTGTGACAGTTTTCTTTCTTTTTCTGTTTCTTTCCTGATATTTCATAATATTTTATTGCTTTTTAATGAGAATTGAGAAATGTACAAAAAATCTACAAAGATCTGAAGATCTCAAGCTGGGGTAGTATTAGTCAATGGATAGTTAAGGTTGAGTTTGACTTTTTTCCTCTCCTTATGTTGCACTGCATTTCTCTACATTAAATTGTATATTCCATTTTATTGTCTCTGTCACAGATAGTACTTGTTATTATGGTCCTGCATAACTTCATGGACTTGTCACCTCACTAGTCACTTCCTGGGTAATTTATGGTGTGAGTCTCTTAAATGGCATAGGTCTTAATCCTTACTCTTGTGGAACTCAGTTAGTAATTTTCTCTGTGATAGTTCACCATTATTCCATACTTTCTCTTGTCATACTTTCATAAAATTACTGTTCCACATGAGAGACTGTTTTTCTCTAAACAACAGCCTGATCCTGATTTTTCTTTGATGAATTGTGGCTGATGGAATTTGTGCATCATATGGAAGCCTGAGTAAATCAGATGGGATGGATCCTGTGGCTTGCCCATTCCTTTAAAAATTCCAGTCAATCTGCCAGGCATTCCTTGCCTTTCAAATGCTGACTCTTGTCCATAACATCTTATTTATCTGGGTGCCTTTTAATACTTTTCTTCAGAGTAATTTGCACTAGTTTGTTTGCTACAAATGTCATCTTAATGGTCTGCAGTTTTCTAAGTCTTCCTGTTTGTTCTGCTAAAAATTCTCACCAGGTTAATTATTGTCAAAGCCTCTGGTATGGAAACAGTGTTAAGTGAAAGTTTACACACCGTCCTTAGTTGTTAAGGTCCTTCATCCCTGAGTTCCTTTAGAACTTGAATAAATACTGTCTGATGGTTACTACTGATTCATTTATTTATTCTTTGATCTCTTCCATTGACCCTTAGCTTCACTTTTATACTTTCTTAGTACTCTGTAGAAAGGATTTCCCATATATGCAGCTCCCCAGCTTCTGGGTCACCACAGATGCAAAACATCAATTTGGCTGTTTGTGCTTGTTTTATACCTTAATCCTTTGTTGACCTTAAAGACACTGTGATGAGCTTTCTGCTTCTGATGTGCCTTAACAAGGATTTACTTCTGGGTTTTGTGCTTTTTTACTTTTTCTGCAAATTTTTTAATGGCCTGTCTTATTTGCATTTCTTCACTGAAACTGTGAGAACTTATGATTGTCCTTTCCTAACTCAGACACAGCTTCACTATTTTTTCTGATTTCTCATTGTCATTTTTGTCACTATTCTGTATACATATTGGTTTCATTTTGGAGCTTCCTTATTTCTTTGTGGAATTGTTGTAGTTATTCTGAATCTTGAGGATTTAATTCTTGTACATTTTCTGCAATGCCTTTAAAGATTCAGCTTTAAATTTGTATTTTTTCCTTCTGAGTAAGTCCTCACACTTTACTATAGTATCTTCTTTTTTAAATCAAGTATAACCACAGTGATTTTATTACAATTGCTATTTACTTTGGTTTTATTTCTGCAAGGATATATTGAAGTGTGTGCATTATGATTACTGATAAAGAGCATCTGTTTAATAATAATATCCTTTTCTGTCTTACCTGTATGTCATGACTTCCAGTACTAATATCCCAATAGTTGTCATCCATCCCTGCAGCTTCTGATCTGATTATTCTGTCAATAGCCTTATGTAAGAGCAGCTATTCTCATGTGATAATTTTATTTCTTAAACTTTATATGTGTCATTGCTTCACTCTCCTCTGTTTCACTGTCAGTGTATTCTGACAATTTTCTGTTGTTTCTTGCTCGAATATTTCCAACATCTGTCCTAACCTTCACTTTAGGATACAGAATGTTTTGACTTTGTGGTGGTTGAGCACATCATGAGTACAACAAATTTCGGCATGTCTTGGTTGAAGGCTTTCTAAAATATACATTGGCATTTCTTTTTTTTAACTTTAAAATATTGATTTGACCCTCTTGGTACAAAAATGCAGCAACTTGGATTTCATAATAGTTGAAGAGAAGCCTGACCTTCCTCTATAAGCTTCCTCCCTTCCTGACCCCTTTCTGATGATCTTGATACTTCTTTTTTCACTGTATGAATCGAAACTACATTTCTGCTTTTCATCCTCTATAACATTTCTGTCTTGTCTTCTGTATTCTGGGAGAAGTTTCAGGAATCCTAGCACAGAGAACCTCTTTTTAGCTTTCTGTGCAGCTTGGTCCAGTTTTGCTTCTGTAGCTTCTGGTTTATTTTTCCTGTAATGCAGAACCATGGACCATGGCTGTGATTTTCTCCAAACCCATTTAGACACGTTGTGCAGTCCTCTTCTTTTGTACTCACAGCCATGTCACTGTGCATTTCTTTCAGAGATTACAAACTAACCTAGATGAGTAAGAGCAGAATTATTCACCCTTGTAACCAGCTGCTTCTTTTCCCATGGGCTGTCTAGCACAGCAAGACTCTCCTTTCTACAAGATACACATGGTAACATTTGAGAAAAACCTGTCACCACTTCCACTAGAGACACATTTCCATGTCACAAGACAGCAGCTCATGATTTGGAAATGGGAGTTTTCCATAGTGCTTTGGAATGATTCCTTTATTCTCAGTATTATGTCTGTGTTTCTTTTGCTTGATATTGGAGGGGAGCTTTGTTTGTCCTGTAGCTGAGGTAATCTGACTTTTTACTTTAACATTTTGTCCCTTTGGTCTCCCCCACAGCTGAACTTGCAATAAATTCACCTTCTTTCCCTCTCTTTGCTGACCCATCCAGTTCAAGGGCTTTGCTCACCTTCTTTGCAGAAGTACCCAAAGCCTCAGGTGAGACTGTGATGAAGGGGTCTGGAAAAGAAAGTAAGGGGTGTTCTTTCAGACTGCCTAATACATACTTCTGAAACTTTTTTAACTTCTCAGTCACATAAAGAAAATTGAACAAAACCAGAGTGTAAATTGGCACATTATATTGGGTTCATGAAAGAGAAGTGAGAAAATGACTGCTTTTGAACCTAGTTTTATGCCTTTTTTATCTTCTAGAAATGATTGCAAAAATGCTAAAAACCAGGAGATGGAGAGAGTAAGTAAATAAAGGATTTCAGGATCCAGTTGTTAAAATTAGCCAATTCATGACATTTAAAATTCCTTTTATCTTGTCTGGCCTAGGGCTTCTGATGCAGAGGCATTTCAAAATGCAGTTGCTAAAGTTAGATACTGTTGACATGAAAACACCTTTAGTAGTTTTTAACAACATCCCATCCATCTTCTCATAGTTTAAATATTTCAAGCTCTTACTTTATAAACCTCTTCAGGGTTTGGGTCATCTGTGATGTTGGGACATTTTCCTTACTGCAAGTTTATCAACAATTTTTCATGTTTTTGATGTCATTCTCAGTTGTTTCATCTTCCTGTCATAAAGTTCAGATTTAGGTAAATACTTACAGTAAATACTTAATAATCTAGGCCAAACACGTATGATTGAGAGAAAAAGCAAAGAAAAAAAAATACTCAACAGAATTATAGATGTGGAATTTATGCAGCAAAAGCTGGATCACACTTTTCTAGATTTTCTCTATCTCAGTGTTTGAGAGATGTAAAAGATAAAAATGTGATAAAAGCTTGAAGCATGATGATTATAATTTTATAAACTTCAGACTGTTTCTTCCAATGTTTATACAACAACTTGTAACACTGTGATGGCAGTTGGCAACTTGTGAGAAGAATTGCTGGTGATCTAAGAAAAACATGCACCTTAATGTTGTTTTACATTTTCTCTTCTTTGGCTGCCATATATGATTTATTTGTTCAACTGCACTGTGATGCTGTCTCTCATGTTTTAGAATACGGAGTTTTCTTAGGAATATACCCACCAAACAAAGATTTAAGGATCAATGATGCTAATTAGTAAAGATAAATGTAATAAATATTAAAGGTCATTATTTTTCTCTTGCTTTTGATTTTATTTACCCACCTTTATTTCAACATTATGTTTAATAATAAGCAGTATGTTCTATATAAACAGATGTCATAGATTCTTTTAACTTAGATTACGTGTATTAAGGAGACAAATTTTTCTTCCCCCTTAGTGTGCATTGTATTGCTGAATGGGTTTTGTCTTGCTTTCACCTTTTGCTTTTAAGTATTCATTCTGTATATATAGTCCTTATGGAGAAAGATGATAAATTGGTTGTTAACACAAAGTCATTTGTGAAGTTGAATGAGGTTAGATATAGGTCTCTTCAACATGTAGGAAGAATTTAATTAAAATGAAATTAAATTCTAAATTAAACTCAAGTAATAAATGGATGTTATCCAATGTAGTAAGATATTCTTATAAGAAATGAACATTGCCCAGTAAACTGATTTTAGGTCTTGAGGCAAGGTTTTCTTAAAAATAATTGCATGACTATCAAATAAAGAAAACTAAGTTTTGGAGTTTTTTAGATGTCTTTTTTTCACTAGTGTAAAGTGCCACAATATAGGAAAACTAAATTCTCTCCTAAATTCTAAGAGAATGACAAAATTCATTATTTCTTGTAAAAGGTGGGATTAAATATGGTAGCTATAAAGAAAAAAACATAGTCCACATAAGTGGGCAGCTAAATTTGCAATCCATTTAAAGTGTCAATGCTTCTTCCAAACATTCCATTATATTTCTTTCCAACCATCTTTTTTTTTAGAACTAGCTAGTAGTCTAAAAGCTATGAAGTATGAAGAGCAAGTAATATATTACATATGTTTTACATATGTTTATGAATCCTTTTAATGTTAGAATGCTGAGGCAAGAAAGAAGTTGAATTCTAACGCTGTTAGAAGTAATGTAGAAAAGAGTAACTCTCATTTCATGGTGGAAAAATAATAAATTTTTACTCTTTTCATAGGAATTTCTTTCAAATTAGGGAATCAAGGTGAGAAAACAATGCATTTCCTAGAGCTTGTATTTGCTATGAAGTTGGAGCACTTTGCTGAAGTGCTGCAAATACATTTATCTCTTCCAGCCTGGAAGTACTAAAATTATTACATGCTATCTTTGTTCTGCAAGCAAAGACTTACTCACACAGCCTTATTTTATCCTTCAGAAGGGAGTGGAAATATCCTTGAAAAAACCCACAACATTATGCATTTGAGGTTATTATCATCAGTGCGCTTCAGTTCAGACTGCAAAGTGGAATTTTGCAGAAGGCAGGATGTTCAATGTAGGTTTATTTCCTCTTAATGAAGTGGTGTTTAAATTGCTACTTTCTCCTGTTTGTCTTCTGGATAAATGATATCAGGACAGGGAATGTTCATGTTTGGGACATTTCAGGCCGTATTTTATTTTATGTAAAACATGTCATACTTACATCCTTTCATTTGTACTCTGGGAATTGTACATATAATATAATAAAAGATCTTGCTGTAAACAACAGAAAGGATTAAAAAACCCTCAAAACTGTTATAATTAGGTAGATTAGGTAAAATAATTTATTTGCCTTTTGGGTCTTGAATATTTTGTATTAACTGACAGATTTGGGTAGTCTTCTTTCTGTTTCCTGACACGTGTCAGGAACACTTTCAGCATTGTGAAAAATATTTTATAACTTTGAGTAACTAACAGTAAAAATGTATGTGTGCTTTCCTGACTAGCCCTCTGCAGATTTTTTTTCTCTCTCCATATAAATAAATATTAAAAATCTGGTGATTTTAATAAGATGGTATTTCTAATTGTGCCTTGAGGGATCAAATCAGGCTGCTAGACACCAAGATTAGATGAATTCAAGTCAGGGACTTCCACATCCCAAGCTTAATGTCCAAAAATCTTGAAAATGATATGAAATCATGAAACCTTCTTTCCCAACAGACAAATTCACTAGCACAAATGTCTGTGATTGGTTAAACTAGTGCTTATCAAATAAAGAGATGCAGACTGAAACTATTGAAAAAATTATGCTGCAGCAATGTGTTCTTGTAAAAGACCACAGGATCCCATGGAAATCAAAAGTCAAATTCTTGGTTCTCAAGCCTTACCCCTGCTAAACAAAGTAAAACAAAATAAATAGTCAGCATAAATTGATGTGGATGCCTCCATCCTCCAAAATAAATTTTGAGGTAGTGTCTTTTCTGCATTTTTTCCAAGTTTTGTTTTTTTTTTATATGATGCAACTAGAATTTTGAAGCTTCCTCAAATAGTATATAATAGTACATAATATCTACTCAATTTAGAATACTTGCCTAAGATAGCATCAGAATTGATATCAATTTGATATCAATCATCCAAAGACCAGCCCTTAAACTGACAGTTTAACTGATCTCTTCACAGGAAGATGTTTATGATGACAGTTTATGATGACAGTCAGTGAAACAAAACCAGTATACACTCAGATTTCTGTTCTGCTAGAAGAACTACTTCTGGGATGTATTTTTTTCTACTATTTTTCTTTGGTCTGTGATAAATAATGTCAGCTGTATGTTTAAGACCTAAAAACTGAATCCAATTTTTTTAATCTCTTGAACAGTAGTCTGACTACAAAGGGTGAAAATACAGAATAGCCACATTTCAACAGTATGTGTCACAACCTAGGCCATGATTAACTTTATAACACAAAATTGATTCATGAGAAGTTTCAGTACCTTCAAAATTTTCTGACTTACTTAATTGAAATTGGTGAACCTGATGTCCCTAGTCCTTTTTGTTGGTAGTTAGGCGTTTAAATGTATAGATGTCTTCAGGTGCCTTGTCCTACTTTCCAGTTATGACATACTTTTTCCTTAGTGAGATGTATAACAGGGAAAGATTTCCCATATGAAATCAAAGGAAGGGATATGTTTTTAGAGAGAATGATTTGCCATAGTATTAGATATATTTCCATGCAAGTTCAGGAAGTGGACTTGCCACTGGTAAGTGGCAGTGCCGGAAGGAAATGAAAGTGTATATGCATCTAAAGGGGATAAAAGAAAAATAAAATTTCTTTGAGCATTATTACTATTTTTAATTCATTGTGTTCACTGCTTAGTGGTCAACTACTCCAGATTTCAAATACAAATCTTAAATGAAGATCACTTACAGCCTACAAATGAATACTGGGTTTAAGAGGAGTTCTGCAAAATATGAGAAAAGAACTACCTTGTAACCAGAATGAACCTTAAATGAACCTTCATTAAGAATATTAAACCAGCTCCTAATAGACAGGTATTGATCTAATTAGCAGGAAGTGCATAGCTGAACAAAAAGGTCTGATAGAATAAATCCCTTCATGTTGACACCATGTTGGCACAGAATTTGGGCTATAAGAAAACTATCAGTATCAGTATCTCTCGTCTGTTCTTCCCACCCCCATCCCCAAATACTCTCATTTATAATCAAGTCACCTGAAAAAGCTTTTCTGCATGCACATGGTAACACTGTGCTTTCATTGCAGTGTAATTTAGCAAGAAAAAAAAAGAACAAAGAGACTTAAAACTTTAGGTTGCCTTATATTTTGAAAACAAGAAATACAATGTCGTGAGAAAAGATGCACATAATACACATTTTTCTATGTACTCTAAGTATTAAAAAAAGAATGTAGATTTTTTTTCCCCAATATAAAGCAGAGCAAAGCTCTACATTTGGATGCAGTGAAACTACACTGCCAAAGTGAGCTTTTGACCAAACATCTTGGTCATCTCTCAGACATTATGCATTTTATTAATCAGCCATTGTAAGGACTGAAAGATCATAATATACTAATTTTACTAGTAAACTCCTATTTATATTGATTGGTGACTTCTTGTATTCTTACAAGGTAGAAGATTAATAACATTATGTTTTTAAACTTCTGCTTTTATAATAATAAGAAGATGAAATATTATTTTACTGGTTTTCTTTTTTGGACTCTCATATTCCTATTTAGTTCTCCCATTTCATATTCAATTTCAAAAGAGCATTTTATGTTAAAAATGGGAGATACTTATTTATAAAGTTTATCTGATAGAGTTGTAAGAAGTAGGTACTGGCACTGCAAAGCACATACCTTTTCTGTACGCACCTATCCATACACACACATGCATGTACAGTGTGGAATACAGGAGAGACAGACACATAAGTTTTTTGGGGGTTTTTTTGAGTATATACTTAACTCTGGACCTTGGGTGGAAATAAGATCCAAAGGTTTTCAGGTGATACACAAAAATAATTCTAAAGTCCTATAAAATGCTTTCAAAATGCTTTTTGGGAATCATGACTTAGAAGAGAAGGCAAGTGTCCTGTTTGCTCCAAATGTTTGCTCAGAAAAATGAATTATGAAAATCTCAAAACCTAATCAACACGAATATATAGGACACCTCCCCACTTTTTTATACTCAAATCTCTGTTTAAACTCACAAAAAGGAAGTATAAAACACTGAGAAAGTGTATGATAATGAGCATATCTTGTTCTGTCAAACCACCTACATTTCTGATTATTTTCTACCAAAAAGTTTCAAGGTCAAACATTGTAACTGCATGTTCCAATTAGATAACATACTTGTGCGTGAATTATTTTTAACTTTGACTCCAGAATTAATTGTAAGAAAAAGTCACATAGTAATTTACAGGAAAAGCTTTAGAATTAATTTAAAAGAAAAAAGCAAAACAAAACATAGAGATACTTGTTTGTTTTCTATCTTGTAGTCCCACGACTATGTTTTCTCTGAGAAACATTTTATATTTTTATTTTGCCATGCCTTTTTCAGCTTTTTGTAGGTATTTTTGTAGGCCTCAAAGCTACATATTCTCAATGTTACTAGAATTCTTACCCAGATGTGGCTGATCTGCAGTGTAGGTGTAGGTCTTCACAAAGCAGCTGTATTTTTGTTACAATTTATAGTAAACATTAATTTCCCAGCTTATGTCTTTACTTCCTAGAGCTGATTGAGATCCTACTTCCACAAGAATTATTCCATCCACACAAAGGTAATTCCAGCCTTCAGTGAATATTTTATTACTTCAGTTTCTACCAAGGAAAGAGAAAGCTACGAGGTTTTATTTGTGTGCATACTTTTGGTCATTCTACCATTCCACTTTGCTGATGTATAATAGTCATAATAATTATGATAGCACATTTGCAATCATTTTAATTTATTCATAGCTAGACATTACTATCCTCAAAGAAAACTTTCATGTCTAATGAACACAGCTTGTTTACTCCCCTTTAGCAAACCTCATTTCAATCTCATTGGAAAGTTAAGAAAGTTCTTTCCATTATGTTAGGGAAAATGGGAAAACATTTCTAAAATAACTCTTAATAGCAGAATTCACTTCTAAAACTGTTGATTCTTCTGTCTTCTGTACATTTCAGAAAAAACAGTATCACACTTATAAAACAATGTATAACATTAATGCATAAAATTGAAGGATGATTCATTAACAGGATTTAAGCCTAGAGTACAAAAAATACTGGCTTAATGTGTCTGTATATATAATCTGTAGCTGTTTCATTTATAAATGAAACAAACAGATTTTCTCTTCATATGTGAAAATTTTCACTGAGTCTATTAATGTCCAGTGATGGTTTCAACTAAAATATTGTTGCATAATTCTACTCTTATGTCTGTCAGATGAGTCAGTGGCCAACTTTTTTATCTTCTTGATGTGAGGTGTGTGTGAGGTGTTTTTGTGATTTATTAAATTGAGATAAAATATTAAATCTCCATAATACAGCTTGTAGCTCATTAGGGTAGTATATGTAAGCTTACATTATCTCTGTGTATCTGTGTTTTGTAAATAAAGCAATTCCATGTCCTCTGTAAACCTTGATGTTTTAAAGAGCATTGCTCCTTCCAGGAGCAAGCACACAAATACAACCAATATAAAAGTATAATTTAAGATACCATGAACTGAGTGAGGTATCACTAATTGTGTACTTGAGACCATATGCCACAAAAAAACTGTCAGTAAAGGATTCTCTTGTCTTCATAGCCATCCAAGAATACTGAGAAGCATGCAACATTATTTCCAAGGGGTTTTTTTCCTGAACTGTTGAAGTTGTTTTGAGTCACCTCCCTTGGTGATGCTGTATCAGTGCAAATGCTGTAAGTTCATCAGTTAATTTTGCTGTATGTTGAAAAAAACGTAGCGGATCTCTTGTTTGATTCATAATTCACATATTTCGTGAAAGGAAGGTTGGCAAGATTCAAATTTCTTCTCTGATTCTGATGGAGGTGGTGACCTTGGATAGGCTTTGAAGGTTACTCAATTTCTAAGTGATCAGGAATTTCCTAAGTAGAAAATATGGGAGAGGGAACCTTTCAGTATCTCATTCAGAGGGATGTTGGTTAGTAGGACCTCTGATACCTGTAGCTTAAATGATGAGTAGGTTCATTTTTGCAGCTCACCTTGTAGGTATTTACATTATAAACACAGCCTGGCACTTAAAACCACCTCTTCCTCCACATCAGAATCAAAGAAGCCTAGGATAATTTAGGCCAGAAGGGGGCTTTGACTGAGACACTATTCAAAGCAGGGCCAATGGCAATATTTGGTCAAGTAGCTCAGGGTGTTTCCCAGAAAGTTTGAGTAGATCCAAGAGTGGATGTGCAAGGCGTCTCAGATACCCTTTTCTTTCCATGCTTAAGAACTTTTATGGATATGTTTTGTTTCCTTTTTTCTAGTCATATTTTTCTGTGGTTTTGAGCTGCAGAAATTGGACTTCTGAGTATTACTCTGATTTTTTTTTTGGCTGAATTCTAAGTAAAGGTGATGTGACTTGCTTTTCAAATATCATAAAACTCAGACTGTTTTTTATTTCAAGCAGTATTCTTCCAGGGTAATATCTGAGAAGTATTTGCTTCTCAGATATTACCCTGTACCTTCTAGTTGTTTTTTGCAATTCTTGATTGAAACTAAAATATATTCCCTATTATTTTGGGCTGTTCTCACTAATGTTGTTCCTTCAAATTGTAACTATGAGACCCTTCACCCTTCATGTAATGAAACAGAGGCAGTAAATGTATAAGGGAAAAACATCATATATTAAAAAAAATCACACATAAATGTTACATTATTGCAGTCTATTCTATTAATTGTTGTCTATAGATAGTAACCTGTACATAAGACAGAAATAAGTTCTGAGAGAAATAATGGAGAGCTATATCTAATTGTGAAAGATACAATTCATACACAGGAAAATTAAGAAGAATCAATGTGAATGTTCTGTTTATGATCCAGGAAGACATTTGTATTTCTTGTTTGGTTTTTTACCGGTTTGTTTCCTTACCAGAAATATTTTTGGCTAAGGCTGAGCCTTAAAAGGGTTTTAAATTGGCATAAGCAATAGTTTGTAGATCAAGGCTATTTCTGTAACACTGACACTGGTTATATTAGAAACTGATTTTCCACTATATTTGGTAACTCTGTGACATTCAAATTAGAATCAATGGGTCCTGAGTTTTCCATAACATCTGAGGTGGAACAGACAAGAATATTCCTAGGCAGAGGAGATAAACTGGCTTTTGAGAAGATGCTACCCAGACCAATTTGTCTTGTCACACGAGCAGTGCCTGAATGACTAAAAAAACATTGAGCTTTAAAAATGAGAGAGATTCAACTATGTTGCCTAAGAAAGTCAGAGACACTCTGAGAGATTAAAGTAAAATGTGACATTTTTCTTCATCTGAATTTGTAACATTTCAGTCATCTAATTTCCACCATGCACAGCACATTAACCACTGAGGAAAATATTTTACAGCACAATATTGCATGGTCTGCCTAATGTTCTGAATCCCTCTTATTGGAGAAAACAAGGATTTAGACTACAGCTCATGCAGATCAATCCAAGGGCATGCTAAGGAATGTGTTGTATTGGTTTAAGAACTACATTGATTCTCTCCAAACAGATTATAAAAGTATATGTTCTATTGTCCTGATAAAAACACCAGCATTTTTGAAAAATCATTTTTTTATTTTTAGAATCCATGCATAATTAACTGTAAATAATAGAAACAAAAATACCTTTCTAGGAAAATTAAAGAAGGAAGAAAAAGAAATTAAGAGCTTTGATCAGAGTATCAAATTGCCCTGCAAGTATGAAGCCTCTGTTCTAGTCTCACACAAGTAAAACCTAAGTACAAGATTATGTTGTACAAAAATGAAGTTTATTTACAGTCCTCAGTGATTAAACTGTACTGTGTTGAAACTCTACAAAAGTGACTGATGAGGCAAGTATCTACAATAAAAAATTAAAGGAATTTTACCAACCTAACATTCCTACTGCCTACACTTCTTATCAATAATAGATGAGTTAATAAAATACTTTCTAGTGCTCAGATTGCAGTTGTAGAATTCTCTGGATGAGAAGTTTCTGCAACAGTTTTTACTACCTTGACCCTACCTGCCTCTTGACCTCTTTGAAGAGAGGAAATCCGTGCAAAGTTAGATGTTTCTGATGGGTTAGAGCTTCCCCATAAAAAGCAAAATGGGAGTTCATTAATTTTGTGACAGAAATTTCAATATGGTTTCTCTCTCTAGGCTGAAAATTAACATCAACCGTCCTTCAGACACCTGAGTTGCCGCTGAAACTGTGTATTTTAATTCATTACAAATTGCACAGGAGACGTTAAAACTCTTCCTGCTCTCCTTAGCTCACTATGGGTCTCCGTATCAGACACCCCCTAAAACACCTGGTATAATTTGATGAACTGGAGGAACTTTGTCCTTTTGTCTACATGAAATTGGATTGCCTGTATGAGATATCATATGCCAACAAGATATTTGATGTCTTAGATTTTTTTTATATACAACCCCCCTCCATGGGTAACAGCTCACATTATACCAAGTTGCTTAAAGCCCTGTCCAGCCTGACACTTCCAATGAGAAATCCACAACTTCTCTGGACAGTTCCTTGACTTTCCTTCTCAAAAATACTACACCCTTAAGCAAAGATTTTAATGGAACTGACAATTGTAAATGAAGAACATAAGCACAGCTATGCCATGTCCTATGGATCATTCCCTCAAATTCCTTTGGAGAAGAATAACTTTTGATCTGGAAGGAGAAGAGGAGTTGTGTGTGCATTCATATTGCATGGGAGTCTTATCAGATCTGTTTTGAGAATTGGGAAAAATGTGACATGTTCATTTTCTCCAAAGAACTAAAATGGGAGAGTTGTCAGTATTTTTGTTAGTCTAGTTTGGTTTGAAATAGAAGAGGAAGGGAGAAAAGAGTTTTGTTCCTTTGTTTTTGCAAGGAAAAGTCAGAACTGAGCACCTCTGGGATAGTGAGGGTTCTGCATACTCATCCTTTGCTTTTCTTGTCCAGCTAATGTTTGCTGCTTTCCATCCAGACACCTTTAGGGATGAAAATCTTCCAAATCAGCTTTATGCAAATGCATTTCATTAGTTTTGGTCAATGGCTCAGATACTTTTATTTTACATTATGTTTCAAAGTAATTATTTTAAAACTTATGGAAAATAACTTCAGATGTTATCACTGCATATATTGAAATCAGAAGGATTTTTTAAATTATTATTTTTATTTTTTAATATCCCTCATAGTAGCATTTGACTATTGTGAAAAAATTCAACAGATTTTTTTCAACTCTTATCTACAGGTAGAACCTGATAGCAAGTATTAGACTGTCAGCACATCTCTAAATTTACTTTGATGCAGGCTGGCAGAAGCAATAGGTACAGCAAAACTAATCTTTCCAATAACATATGTCTCCTAGAAAGAGACAGGACTGTATGTATTAAAAATAGCTCGACTGCAGGAAAAAATATATTGACTAGGATTTTCTTATCTGATAGACACTTTTATGTACTGGCAGCCTACCTTCTTTCTCTCTTCTCTTCTCCCATGAGGAATAAAAAGAGGCCTGTGCTCCTAGTAGATCTCCTTTTATATTTTATTAATAGTATAAGTACAATATTTTGAAAAGGGAAAGAAATATTTTTTTTTCTTCCCTCTTCTAGTTTTTGGGAACAAAAGCTAGAGCTATACCTAATTTTGAAACAATCACACTTCTTTCCTCCTTACTGTTAGCTAGTATTTACCTCCAGAGTAATATGGTGAATAGCTCTGTAGAACAAATATTTGACTTACTGCACATTCCTTTTAATAATCTTGCTAAATATGTAGTTTAGCTTCCAGTTATTGTCTTATCCAATTATTTTTTCTCATTTCTTAATATGTATAAAGATCTATTTGTGATTATATTTTTAAATAGGAAAATCATTCTTATATATAGAACATGAATTTCCTGGATCAGGGGTTTTATTTTAATATGAAATTAGACTTGACTAAAATGGAATTATAAATAAAAGATTGATTGCAATGTAATTATGGAGACAAGTGAAATTTTGCGTTATTAGGAGGACAAACCATTACTATTTAGGAGTCATCCATTCAATTATATTGTTGAGTTGCAGCGATCTATACCGTAAGCAGGATGTTCTTGTATGAATGTTTCATGCTCAAATACAGATCTTCCAGATTTCCATACCACCCACATCCTGAGCTGTCTGAGTGGGAAGGCATCTGTCTCCTTGATAGTACTCCTCATGTACCCGTGTTTCCTCTTAGCTATTGAAGATCTGGAACTCACCCATAGAAGGCAGACAGCTGTTTGCCTCCCCCTGAAACTCTGCCTGTTCCAAAGTTCAGCAAGCCTGGTTGTATTCCTTTATTTGTCAAATGGCTCTCGCCTCCTCTAGTTATACCCTCAGCTGAGATTCCCATTTCCATCAAAGCAGAAAACATATTAGGTACTTCAAACTGGCACTTACTCCTTAAAAATTACTTCCAGATTTTTTTTAATTCCTTTTGTGCTTTTGCATCTATTATATATGCTGTCAGTATTGTTGCTGGTGCAGTTGCTGCTGATTCTGCTTTTTTTTTCTCTCTGAAGCAATGTAACAAACTTTAGCAATGACAGGCTACTCCAATTCAGTGACCGCATTAATTCCACTTCTAAAAATGTCTGTGAAGTAGCAAAATATTATTCACATGTGTAGAGACAAGCAAAGAGAGATAAAGTGACTTGTCATAACATTTGAAGCAGGAAAGAAACAAGCTCCTGTAATATGTTTCTTGCTTTGTGTGGATGGATTTTAAGCTCAGCTGTCCCTCTTTATCCTGAAGAATTATTCCTATTTTAACGCAGGTGTCTGTCAGACACAGACACCTTCTGTGGTTTAACTCCTTTGTAAGGTAAAAATTAAGAGAAAAGATTGTCTCTCCATTCATGGTTATTCCAAAGTAGATTGCATCTGCAAACTAGAAAACAAACTTGGAGAAAATATTGTCTCAATAAAAATGTGCATTTTTCCCCTCTCATCTCTGCACCAGTATGTCAAAAGATTAGATAAAAGTATGGAAGAGCATTATGTATACTTCAGGGTGAGACTAATTGAAAGATGAGAATAAAAGCCAACACAAATCTCAGTACCTAGGTCATGAGTATAATTTTCCTAAAACCTCACCTATTTTTTGTAGCCAGTGGAAGTATCAGTGCAAGAGGTATTCCAGGCTTGCATGTACTTCCGATGGTCATGGCTGAGAAACTTCCCCTGTAACTGAGGCAATGCTTCACTGGGTTATCAGGAGCAGGGTCAGATGTTCCTGACATAGGTTATATAGGCAGTACACACAGCCACTGCATAGTGTGCAATGCTCTGAAACTTCTCACCTGGTTAATGGTAGACCTTGTTAGAGAGCAGACCCTAAAAACTTGAGGTTATCAGAGTAATCAAGTCCTCTCAAATGCTTTCCTTCTCTAATTTACTCTTAACTGAGATAGGGCTAAGGTATCTTCCACTGGTAGTAGATGGGGATAACAGGAATTGTCACTCTCTTGTCTGTCTTCATTTAGACATCCTCTGAAACTGCAACAGGCATTTTGTTCACTTCATTTTCATACTAACCTAGCAGCTGGAGCAGAATAACCTGGCATAGGGACTTGAACTCTGAATGCTTCATAGCCCAGAGCAAACTGAATCCAAATTGCAAGGGAATACCAAGGAGTGTTCTGGTTAAAAGCATTTCTGTCCTATTGCTGAGGCAGGCAAACAAATTTATAGGTCAAGAGTAGAACAAGCAATTTCGATCCTGATTCTCACCTAACTCAGCTGGAAAGAGAACAAGTATCTGTACTTCTTTTAGAAGGGTTTGTTTTTGTGTGTAGATGTTTCGTTAACTTCAATGGTAGTGTAATGCAGAGTTTACCAGAAAGCTGAGTCCAAAGCCTCAAGTTTGCCCTTCTGTTAGCTGAGTACAAAAAAACCCCTCAAGAGCACACAGCCCTGCCTTGCCCTTGTGTGCCCCTTTGCTAACTCATCTTTGACAGCAGGGAGCAGCCACCATCAGGGCCCCACCAGCAGCTGACCTCTAGCATGATGGAGATACAAGGAGCTGATCCTGGACATGCTGGCCAATATTCATGAGAGGGTTTCAAATTGAAACTGGGCTCTGGCAATGATCAACACATGGTTGACTTTCATGATTGTCCTAAAATCACCTGGTAATTTTTGAGGCGTATGTGACCTACCCTCAGTAACATCCTGACTTAAATCTGAGCCCTCAAGCTACAGAACCTGAGTAGTCACTGGCCATCATTGTGTCTCAGCTGTGGGACCATCAGGCTGGTTTAATGCAGAATTGCTGTGATACTGTGATCATCATCAGCCTGCTGCGTTTTGCCACATAAGAACCTGTTCCAATGATATTTTCAGTCCTGGCAGCTGTGCAATACTGAGTGCAAAGCTCTGAGAGATGCCCCAGGTCAATGTTGAGGGACATAGGGAAGCATCAGCAGCTGGCCAACTGTCCTGGTTTCAGCTGAGATGGAGTTAATTTCTTCCCAGTAGCTGTTATGATGCTGTGTTTTGGATTCAGAATGAGAATAGTGTTGATAACACACTGATCTTTTGGTTTTTTGCTAAGTAGTGTTTATCCTAGGTCAAGGACATTTTTTTCCTTGTGCCATTATTCACCAGTGAGGAGGTACACAAAAGAGACTGGGAGCATAGCTGGGATAGGTGACCCAAACTGACCAAAGGGATATTCCACACTGGAGAATCTCATGCCCAGTATATTAACTGAGGAGTATTGCCTGGAAGGATGGTCAATCTGGTTCTGGAAGGGGGGTCTCTTATTGGTCAGTGGGTGGTGAGATACTGCATTCTGCATCACTTGGATTTTTCCCCTTTATATTATCATTATTATGAGCCATTATTATTTCATTTTCAATTATTAAACTGTTCTTATCTCAAAATGTAAGTTTTACTTTGGTTCTCCTCCCCATTCCACCAGGATGGGGGGGAAGGAATAAAGGGCAATTGAGCAAGTGGTTGCATGGTGTTTCATCTCCAGCTGGGCATAAAACCATGACACCAGTGATAATTCACTGTTCCTCAACTGTGTGCTGAAGATGTCAGAACTCACTAAATCACTCACTAAATCATAATCAGAAATCATGTCCCAGATTCATTGGAGAGGGAATACAGTCAGCTGAAGAGTACAGGCTGGATCACTGTGTTTACAACTAATGTGTGTTTTAGAAAATACGAGGATTAGACAATCATGAAGAGTTTTTCTACACAAATTGTCTTAGGAATGCTGTTTGGTGG
Organism: Zonotrichia leucophrys gambelii; assembly: GCF_028769735.1. Lineage (NCBI taxonomy): Eukaryota > Metazoa > Chordata > Aves > Passeriformes > Passerellidae > Zonotrichia > Zonotrichia leucophrys. The sequence continues at coordinate 15,298,071 of NC_088173.1, read as the reverse complement.
TGTACAGCACATAAAATTTTGTATAGATAAGTCCCTTATCTTCTGAACTCTGTATTTTAGGATAAAGTTCGATGATTGTGCCAAAAACTACCTCAGCACTGTTCGTTTAGAGTTTGGAATAAAGCAGAATTCAGTGATCTGAACACCAGGGCTGGATAGGCAAGTTACTTAGCTTGGATCTTTTTACTTGCCTCTCTGAGAGAATTGTGGAATGAGCCTCCCAAATACAGTGAATATCTAGATTTTATAAACTAATGTTTGCAACTGAATTTGTAAAATTTTGTCTGTTTTGAATATATTTTCTGTTAATTTATGTAAAAGAATACAGATTTGATAGCATGAAAATACTTTTAAGTGAAAAGGAATTTTCCCTTCAACTAGATGAAAAAAATATTTATTTTGATAGAGAGACTATATATTTCATTGCTTTGTTATTTTCTCTGTTAAAGTACTACCTTCTATATATAGGTGGTAACCACTGTATTTGGCAATCCAGCAGAGATATAATGTCATCTTCCTCACTCAGTTGTTCCTCATAAACCTGTGGCAGTAAAACTGTATAAGGCATTGAGGCATGTTTAGAAAATCACATAATGGAGTAAGGAAAATTCCTTTATATTCAAGTATCTGGTTTTTACAAATCAGTTATTGTGCTACTCAAGCATTCTAATCTCATACATTCCCAGTAAGTAAGCTGTTTCCTCGGAAGGCAAATACTAGTGTTCGGACAGAGCCCTTCTGACCTCATTCCTTAGGCTGCTCTGAAAAACCCAGTTCTCCTTCTCCTCTCTCCCTCCTCTCCCTTCAGGAGGCTTTAGAGCATGTAAAAGGAACACTTTTATGGATGTTTTTTGGCTCAATTGATGCAGCAATGTATTATTAGCTTAGTGGTAACTCTCTCAAAATTTTATGAGGCTTTACAGAGTAGTTGAAATGAACATAAGTTTTATGTTCCATACCTAACAGATCATGCAAGTTTCTGTCATTATCAGTTAGGATATGCTTGATCAAGTTCTGACACTTGACAAACGATGAGGTGTTTTTTCTTCACTGTGATGCATCTGAAAGTCAATAGATTATTAAGGTTCCCATTTTAAAAATAATGAATGATTATTGTTACCAAAGCTAGATATATTTAAATCGCAGAAAAAAATATTGCAGAAATTCAGAAAGATATTCAAAAACCAAGTCACCTGATGCAAGAAAACATCTTTAGTGCATTTGGTTCTCACATCTGGCAGATACTGTGCCTTCAAAGGTAAGTTTTGCATCTTCCTACCCATTTTGACTAACATTTTAAAACCTGAAGGCACTAAAGCATGTTTTCAATAAACATACTCATCAAATTTCCTTTGATTTTATTTTTCTTAGAACTTCTCTCCTCAAAAGAGGCAGAGTGGTATTACTGGATCAGAGGAGGAACCTTGAACCTAGTGAGTTTAGACTAGATTTTTCCAGAGGGAAATTTATGCAAATAAAATAGGTCATGGTGTAATTATTTTGTTTATCACAGATCAGTGTGTTTATTTTTACTTCATGAAAATTTTTTTGATTTTTTGATACCTTACATTGGCATTGTTTTTGGGGGTGATAGCTAGCTAGGAATGAGCCAATCCAGCCCAAGCCAGGTGAGTTGCCAGCTTTAGCAAACTGCACTTCTGTACATCCATCCTGCTTTGAGGGATTCTGACAGGACAGAATGGTTTATTTATTTCATCTGTTCTAGAAGATGAAATAGTTTTCTTTTTTAATAGAAATCAGGAAAGGGACACATAGGGAATATTAGGTCATAAGCCACTATTTGCATACTAAGATCTTAATTATAGGTAAGTGCAAATTTCAAAAGGGATGTTAATTTCAATTATATGCTCCACTTGGTCCACTTAAGACCCCATTACTTTGTTCACTCAGTTATCCCCATCGTGAGGATAAAATTAGGTTGTCCTGTGTTGAAGAAACAAGTGTACTGCCCTAGTTTTCTGTGAGGAAATGGGGGAGACTCACAGCCTGTATTATCATGGAGAGTGGAACAGTGGCAGCACTTTGTTCTGTGTTGAGAGTGGAAGTGCCCAACATGAAACATGAAACACTGCTCTGTGATCTCACACCCTTTTCACACTGAAGCACTGGTTTCCACTAGGTGAGTGTACACTAAGGTGTGACTTGCTCACAGTACTAGAAGTGTACAAGACAGAATTTATTTACTGAGACCAAATTTTCCCTTGTTGCCTATTTTTATATGCTTATGGTTAGTAAAATGCAGTTTAAAAAAACCTCCCTCTTTTTAATTTCCCTGGGGTTTAAATGCATAATAATGTAATATGAATTAATGTATTTAGATTAGGTTGATTGAAGGTAGAATTATTATATTTTTTTTAGTCTAGAGCTGAGTTTATACTAAACTTCAGCATAAATGACCTTCCCAAATGTATTCAATATCTGAAGGACTGAAAACAAAATTAATTTTGTCTTCAGTATCTGACTACTTGCATGTCAGTGGCAAACATACCTAAGGCAAGTTTATTGTGAAAAAGGAAACCCTTATGCCCTTCAGACAAGGTACCCTCCACCACATGCATTTGCATGAAGCAAAACATCCCATGGGGCTTAGGAAACAGCCAAGGTAATAATCTTAGTTGTCCTGACCAATATACTATTTCTGAATAAAATAGGAACAAGTAGATGAGATCTTTGAGTGAATAATATGACCTCCTTTTATTTGCCTACATAAGGAATTGGCAAGACATATCTAACTTGGTGAAGTACGTGGCAATAATGCAGTAAGCCTAATGTAAGAATTTTTTTTTGAGATTATATATTTCCTGAGCATTTTAATCAAGTCTGCAAAATAAAACAATCCTAAGAATTCATTCATAACTTGGTGTTATTTTTCCTTGCTAATATTTTAACAAATATAATTATGGTGTAATGAATTATGACTTTAAGAGGATCGTATTTACAATTTTACACATAAAGGATAATTTCATCTCCCTGATAAGCAGTTAAATAGATAGCTTTCTTATTAATAGCACAGTGATACAATCAAATGATGGGTAATTTCTATTACCCTTACAAATAGATAAGTATATAGATGTGAAAGAAGCATTGATGTGGAAAATGTTAAAATAACAAATCTTATTAGATGAAAGAATTTAGAAATAACTTGTCAAGAGGGTAATGACCTCAATTAAATTTTATGTGCAATTATAATTGGCATTTTTAATAAAGGAATGCCATTGCAAATTGCATATTTGATATAATATTACAGGGCATCTTAATTCCTCTTAGTTGCATTTATATTAAATAAAAATCTTTGAGATAATCAAGGAAGATTTATAATTTAGAGTTTTGATAATCTGCTTAGATAATAGGTTTCAAATAGTTTCAATACAAACAAGAAGTGAGATGTTATCTGATAGTGATCTTTTTCTTTTTACCTAAAAGATGCTGTTATTCAACAGCTTTTGTTGATGTGGTAGGTATTACTAGATGTAGTCAAGGTTGCAGCATCTTCAAGATGTAGTCAAATAGAATATTTTATTATTAATATGTCTAATCTGAGTAAAGAAAATTCACTGTGTGCAGAACTATCTATATCATTTCCAGAGAAAGTTCTCAAAATGACCCAGTTTTCATCTTTTGTGGACGTAGCTATAAGGAAAGCACAATGCCTTACATTATCATTCTGGTCATGTGCTAGTTTCTAACTCCCAAACTAATACCAAAATAGTAACTTCAAAGTAGTTGTGCAAATATAATTGATGATGTGTGTTGGTTAGGAGGAGGGGCTGCCTGTGGAGTCTTCCCTCCAAAACTCAGTATAAGCTACTTACTGATTTATATTGTCAAGTAGTTTTGTTAATATTCAACTTAGATGGACTTAATAATACTGAAATTGTGCAGGTTTTGAATCTGGGAGAATATTACAAAGAGGAGAGTCATCTTAAACATTCCCTCAATGTTTCTTGTTTCTCCTTTGCTTACATAAAATGGTAGGAGAAGAGTTGCAGTTGTAAATGTAATAGTTAGAAGGAATGAGTTTAATTGGTGCAAGACATAGCAACTAATAAGAAGTATTGGCTTGGGGATGACATAGAAAAAATAAGCTATAATAGTTGTTAGGAAAGTACTTAATAGAAATTCTAAGCAAAAATAAATGGTGTCTGTAGCATTTGCAAATAAGCAGCTGGTACCATTCACAGTCTACCCCAATTACCTTCTGTTAATCTGGCACATCTTTAAAATGAAACACTGTGCATAATTTTTCATGGTTCAAATACTGCAGACTTTTCTTCAGGCACACCAAGAAAAGCCACTATCACAAGTGACCTGTGTAATTGAATGTGAGTTATTTTAGAAACAGATTTCCACAGAGGGAAGGAGAGCTGTGGCCATGGGGAATCCTCAGCATTTACTTTTTAAATTCTGAGTTGATACATGAATGTAAAAAGAGATAAGCTGATATTGTTGAAAAAGAAATGGCTATTCTTTAATGAAAAGTGTATCATTTGCATACTGTGATATGTATGTAGAGATGTTTGTAGATACGCTTGGGATTTACTGTAACCCAAGGACTAGATGCTGATGTAGTTTTGAAGATGAAATGTTTTATGGATGAAGAGCAGAATACTGCTCCATCAAAGCACATTTCAACAGAAAACTCTAGGGAAGGGCTGCAGTAACAACTTCACAGATTAGGTGAAATTTGGACAGTTAAGACCAAAAGCAACCCATAAATCCTGTGTTTCATCTAACTTTGGAGTAGCCTAAATTGATGTTATATCCACATTTTGGACTACAGTTTTTAATTCACCTAAACTGAAGATCCTTTCAATCCTTGAGGCTAATGCTTAGTTCTCATACAACACACTTGGCGTCCAGTATGACATTGAGAGTTACCCAGCTCTAGAGTGACCTTCTAAGTGAGATAAAGTCATGACAGCCAGTTCTAACAAGGATAAAACTTACATCAGCTGATCTTGCAGCTGAGTATTCAGTTGGTGTACCTTTTTACATTAATAGTAATTATGTTAAATTCCATATTTCTCAAGGTATTAGGTTGTGTTTGCAATCCAGGGATCTAAACTGATCACCACTGTTCACTGGAAATGTATTCTTACCGTATTACAAGGACAGTTTTGTTGTTTTTTTTTCAAAATTGCCTCTAAGAGTCCAATTTGAAGTTTTCATGTATTAAATACAACATTTGAAACTAAATATACACTTTTTGCAGACCACATTTTTGACAGGTGTTTTTTTTTTGCTGCATAAACTTCGCTGAACTTGTCTGAAACATGTAAACTCTAGAAATCTGTGTTTCTGGAGACAAGGGGTGCTTGAAGTTGCAGGAAACTTATATAAGACACTGAAAGCTGTTCTGTTGCTCAGGGAAACTTTTCTCTGAGCAACAGAAAACACTTTGTGTTGTGCAAACACAAAACACTAAACTACTGAGCAGTACCCTGTAAGCTAATATATTTTGCTGTAAATTCAAAAGTATACTTCATCATCATTTTTTCAAATTTAAAATATCTTACTGAAATATTTACTGAATTATTAATTTTTAAAATTATTTTTATCCAGTACCTAACCAGACAGAGGGTCACCAAAAAGATATGTACTTTATCCATGTCATTCAATGCTTGTCTACTTGATTAATTGTATTATAATATTCATTATTTCATAACAAGGGAAATAGTGGCAATATTTTAAGTTACCTTTGGAAAATTAGTTCCTCTCCTATATCAACCCTTTTTGTAGCTTAGTGCATTACTATTATGTTTTTAAAATATTTTAAATCTTATTTGGAATATGAAGGCTATCATGAAAGCTATCTTACAGTCTCATGACATACCTCTGATAATGGACTCATGCTCAAGTTCCCACATTGGAAGAACCAAAGGATGGAACCTTTTGGAAGGTACCATTATTTTCTGTCACTACAGTCTGTGTTTGTGGGGTGTTTTTCAATGAAGCCACCACTTTCTGCTAGTCCAGTAAAAGAATTGTCTGATGTTTTTAGTGCTTAAAGCAATACATGCTGCTGTGACAATTTTGGCTGCCCAACAAAATCCTGACAGATGTTACTATAACTGGGAACTTGTTAGAAGATATTTTAGAGTCATCTCAATGCCAAAAAAAGCATTTCAAGCTGAGAAAAGACCAAAAATCAGAGGATGGAATTGTAAATCAAGGAATCTCTTATTATCTCTGTTGATCACCAGATTTCGGTTACAATGTAAAAAATTGCTGGGGGAGGTAAAGTTTTTTATGCAAGAACAGTAACATACTTGCCCCTCTGCTTGCATGAAATTAATCTGATTTACAAGTGGCCGAAGTATAGGAACATTGGGTAGGTACTGTGTTTTATCTCTTAGAACAGCACTGTAGCAATGATACTACTATCCTTCTAAAAGAAATATAATTATATCATAATAAATAAACTTTCCTGTCCCACACAGATAAAAAGCCCTAATCTCTTGGCCTTTTCTATATTATCTGCAATAGAACTAAATTAACTTGTAAACTATTGATTATTTCATTACACTGGAGTGTGGATTTTAATTTAATTTAATTTAAAAATACTTGTTCAAACAAAAGAGTGCATGATGCTGCCATACCTGGGATTTATTTGTAATACCACCTCACTTAAATACCTTAAGAAGGAATGGTTGCCATGATACACTTATACTCCTAGAACATAATATGGCAGCCCCAACCTGGGAGTCTAAACAGAAGCCTTTGAGATAGTGTGCTAGAAGTCAAGTCACTAGCAAATATGCAGTGCCACAACATTGATGTGCTCCACGGAGAGTTTGGCTGAAATCTATGGATTTTTTACAGTATTCAGTCTTATTTCAGGTTTTTCTTTTTCTGTTCTTTCCAGTAACATGCCTAAAAGTTATACTTCGGACTTGCTTATTAATTGTTTACTGTTCCATGGTATTCCATTTTATTTTTGCTTTGCATAGATACCATGCTAGCAGGATATACCCATTATCTAGACAGGAGTAACAAACCTGTAGGATAAGCATCAATATGCTCAGCAACACCCAATGTGAGACTTATGGTTGCCTTTCTTACCACCTGGCTGTTTTCTGTGGTCTTTGACCAAGTTCTTCTGCTTAACTGAGTAATTTTCCCAGATGAAGCTATACAGCTAGGCTCTATCAAAAAGACGTTGTATCAGAAAGTGGAACCTCTTGGAGGAGAGTTGGCATTAAACTTGTGAATGAACAGTAGTTTGGAGGGAATACAAATGGAAATGCTTCTGAAAGTAAGAAACAGAGTAATATCTGAGAAAGAATTCAATAAAGTCATTATGTGAGCTCCACCCAATGCTCAGGTGTAATTGAGTGCACAACAAAAAGTATTTATAAGTCCCTTTGGATTTTGCTAACAAAAATATGGAGAGGATAGGGACGATATAAGGAACTTCAGGTACTTAATTCTGTAAAAGTAAATAATAATTTTAACTACATAGGGGAGTAAGACAGAGAAACGCTTTCTCTTGCGCTGCTTGAGAATTTATAAAAAAGGAAGACAAAATGTTCACCATGGGGAAAAATCACAAGCTCCACCTTTTATTGTTATATCTTATGGTCTTTGGACTTGAAGAAACCCATCTTAGATTTATACTAAGTCAAGGAAAACCACTAATAGGGTTTTTTCATACTGGGATTTTGCTTTATCTTTTAGAAAATACTATTGAGTATTTTTTTAAAAAAATATCTTTTTTTTATTACTTTGCTTTTTATAATCTTGACCAGTATATATTTTATTTTATTTATTCATCACAGTGAAATGCTATCTTCATGAATCACCTCTGGTGTCAATGATCACTTCTTTTGTAGGTGAGAAGCAATTGGCAATTTATCCTCTAAAAATCTGGATCAATGTCAGTGCTTTTCAGAATATGTTCCAGAATGTATAGACTCCTTAGATAATGGATTCATTTTCTTTGCAAATCAAAAAAGGGTTTACTTTTAGAGATATGCTAAATTTATAAAAGCAAAGTAGTCTTTGCTACTTTATATAAAAAAATAATATGTTTACCAACAAACCTATTATTATATCTGGTTTTTGGTAAAAGTTTTATAATTTGATTATATTTATGTGAAAAAGACATGTCAGATATCATACTGAAATTGTGGTGAAAGTAATCTCAGGTTTAGGTAGGGCAGAGATAAGCTAAACAGCATTATGATACATAGCTATGAAAAAGTAATTCAGAATATTGCTGTTTATATTCCAATTAAATATTAAAGGTTCACATTAAGGTCAGCTAGATGTTGTCCAATCAGAGAGCACTGAAGTGTCAGTAAAGAAGTTCTCAGTCAAAACAGAATAGAAAGTGTGGGAGTGAAATGATTATTTAAATTTCTTCTCGTATAATTATCTCTACGATTATTTCAGGCATGAGGAAAGCTCAAGCATTATATTAACATTGGTAATTTCTCACTTTGTGTCTGAACATATCCTTGGGCTGCACTTTAACAATTCCTCTGTTTTGTCTTCATCTCTTAAACTTGGTCTGAGATCTTCTGATTTGTGATTCTTAAAAAAACTGATGTTAGTGAACCAGTGAGGATAGAAGGCAGATATTAAACTATACCTTATGGTATCACCTGTCTTCAAAGTCTGGCTTGGCTCTCATTGATCTACTGACAGATTCCTCCTGTCAAATCAGTGTCTATAAATATGGTAAAAGAATTGGTGGTGCAGGTTTCCATACTCTTAGTACTGTGTTCCAGTTCTTCAAGGATCACTCAAAAGAATATTCCAGTGGTTTAGTTTTCATCCTTATTCTGCCCTGTTTATTCACTAAGTCCTGCTCGTAAGTAAGAGCTTTGCTTTTGCTTGTTTCTTGCCTTTAGGAGCCAAAACTGAGATCATTGTCTCCTTTTGCTTAATTTTCTGACCAACTATTAGAAAATTTAGCTCTTTGGCAGGATGGGCTAGAATTGATGGCTTCTATCCCTGCCAGTGAAGGGCAGTACTGAACAATCCCTCATACTGAATTAATCTTATGCTGTTCATGTCTTGCTTCACATTAAATGTGCAAAGAAATACCACATTTTTAGATTTTCAATCTGTGACTTTTTATATATTGTGTCTAATTTAAAATATCTAAGTATATAAATAGACAACCCCCTCCTCGAACAACTACAACGAGGAACTAAAATGTGGAAAATAAAGTTTCCTTTTGGAAGAATGAGTTTGTAGGCCCTTGTTCAGTGCCTATGGATAAATTACTTTTTTACTCTGCTCAGTTGATTCTTGAACTGTTGTAGAGATACCAAGAAAATGATCATATTCATGGAGTTACACAAACTAGAGCAAAGTTGAGATTTCCTCACATGCCTCTTTTCCCTAAAAGAAAAAAGCAAACCCGAACAATTTTTCTTTGTTTGTAACAGGAGCAATGCTTAGCAAAGTTTTCATAAGGTAATTGGCAGAAGATGCTGACTTATACAGAAACACGTGTGTATATATATTTCTTTTTAAACATTGTCATAAACCTATAGACTTGAATGAAACTGCTGACATAAATCCATGTTCAATACTTTGATGAATGAGGAACATAGTACTGTTTTTTATTTATACTGTGCTGTAAAGCCAAGCTTAAATTTAGAAAAGACAGAAGATAAAAGAGTTTGAAAATAAAAAACACTGTTCTTCAGTATCTATAGAAGCATGAAATAATATAGTAAGTGGGTTATTGCTATTGTGTTTTCTCCAACTATTACATAACACGTTTTAATTTATCTGAATCCAAGCTGATGTCTGCTCACTTACTGAGTGAAGTATTTAAACAGAAGCAACATTAGGAAATCTAAAGTGAAAAATACTTTACTTCAAGATACCAAAAAGCTCCACTATATCAACAAGCCCATCAACAGTACAGGGTTGGGGCAGAGTGGCTGGAAAGCTGCCCGGTAGAACAGAGCCTGGGGGTGCTGGTTGAATGTGGCTGAATGTGAGCCAGCTGTGTCCAGGTGGCCAAGAAGGCAATGGTATCCTGGCCTGGATCAGCAATGGTGTGGCCAGTGGGACCAGGGCAGGGATTGTCCCTCTGTGCTCGGCACTGGTGGGGACACACCTCGAGGGCTGTGTCCAGTTCCAGTCCCCTCACTACAAGAAGGACATGGAGAGGCTGGAGGGTGTCCAGAGAAGGGCAGTGGAGCTGGTGAGGGCCTGGATCACAGGTCCTGGGAACAGTGGCTTCTCTTCTCCATTTAGTCTGGAGAAAAGAAGATTCAGGGGAGGCCTTATGGCTCTCTACAACTACCTATAGCCAGGTGAGAGTTGGCCTCTTCTTCTAGGTAACAAGTGATAGAACAAGAGGAAATGGCCTCAAGTTGCACCAGGGAAAATTTAGGCTGAGTATTATAGAAATTACTCACTTGCTCACTGAAAGAGTTGTCAAGCATTGAAGTAGTCTTCCCAGGGTAAGTTCCACCACCCCTGAAAATGTTCAAAAAACATGTAGACACTTTGCTTAGGGACATTATGTAGTGTTGGAATTGGCAGTGCTATGTCAACAGTTGGACTCAATGATCTTAGAGATTTCTTCCAACCATGGTGATTCTATGATTCTTTTTCAAATATCATTGCTGTGTTTGACTGTGGCATCTTCAAGATGCCCTGGTAAAAATTAGTATGTTCACAAGTGTTAGGAAATAGCTTCAAACTTGAAATCCAATTAAAGCTTTTCATATACTCTTGTGCTGAGTAAAAGAAACTCCCAATAAACAACCTTCCCTATTCTAACTATTCATAAGAGGTAGTGAATTTGGACATAATCATATTTAGATTACTTTATTATGGGATTTTTGCAATATGGTCTGCATGTTGCTTTACAGAAGCCTACATTTCAGAGCCTGATTTTTCTATGGATCTTTTTTTTTTGGATACTTGTTTTAAGCTAGATGAGCAAATCCCGTCTTTTCTTCCCCATCATGATTTTCTGTATGTTAGTGCTATAGGCAGGCATTTATACATTTTGTAGCAACTCTCAAAATAAGTGTTTCCCCTTTGGATATCCTAAAAGATCCATGAATTTCAAAATATGAATCATAAAATAAGTGTACATATACACACACACAGATGCATGAAATTGCACTTGCATGTTTTTCATACCTGAATTCTGTGACATTTACCCATTGTTTTGTTTTTTGTTCTGCCATAAAACCACTGAAATGAGAGACATGTGAAATACAGTTTTAAAATGTAAAAGAATAATGCTTTCAGCTATATATGAATTTACACCTGGAGTCCCATCAGTAAATTGCAATAAAATGAGATTATGCACACATCTGTATACACAGAATTTATTTGAAACAATTTCTAGATGAGGAAAAGCAGCTAAATCTTGTCAATCCAGTCTTCAACAAAACATTTTTTTGTAGTTATGCCTCACTGAACACAATGAAAATGTCTGCTGATAGAATATTAGTAAACATACAAGTTAAAGCAATTTAATATGGCTAACATTTTGAGCTAAAGAAAGGGCAAGAGCACACTCTGGACTTGTATCTTGCACTGAAGAGGAGTTAAGTAGCAGACTACCCAGACTTGATGGTTGATTAATATTTTCATGAAGGATGATAAAAAAGGTAGAAGCAAGCTCATAATATTTTATAATATCACAAATTTCAAGATCTTCCTCGCTAAGGAACAGGAGTAAAATGTTTTACAGGGAGAAAAGAATGACTTGAAGAGTTGGACTAGTGTATGTGAGAAAACAGTAGTTTAGATTGCACCCCCATCTATACAGGGACATAAAGGAAGAATTTCTACAATGAAATAGGTTTTAAACATTGACAAATAAATAAAGAAATGAAAAATGTGGATGTTAAACATAAACAGGACATCATGCCGTTTTTAGTTATGAAAAAGTAACTGCAGACAAAATATTTGTAGGACAAATGACCAAGCATTTTTTATCACACTGTCTTGAGTATAAATGTCGGTTTTAACAGATGTGAAAGTCTGAACCAGTTTTTAAGAAGAGGATGGGAAAATACAAAAATCTTTTTACACCTGTGGTACAATTTGGTCTCAGGGTTGTCTGAGAAGATGCCTTCTGTCTTTTTTTTTCCCCTCCTGTTGTTCAACAGCAACCCCATGATACAAATATATTTCCTTTCTCAGCTGCAGTTAGAGGAGTGCTATCAGTGTCTGACACCTTCCTCCCTGCTTCTCAGTCAGACACTGACTAAAAGTCATTCCCAGTCAGCATGTCAAGAACATTCTGACAAAGCCTCGAGTAAGTGAGAGTTACAGGGAAGCTGGGAGACAAGTTTACAATTGCAGCAAGCAGATCTTGTGGATATTTGGTACAAGTTTCAACTGAACTGGAAACGGTGCAGGAAGCAATGAGGGGACCTGTGAGGGGATGGGCACAGCTTTCAGGTAGTGACAATTGAGATGGAAAGAGAAGGTGTTGATGTACACAGGAAGGAAAGAGGGCTCATGGGCTCAAACAGAGCATTGCAGGCATGCTGCTTCCAGACTGGAGCTGTGGGATGCTGTGCAAACTAGGCCACTGAGAACTCAGGGATGTCAGGCAGACACTTTTTTTTTTTTTTTTTTATGAGTACAAAAATAATTACCACGTTATGATGCCAGCTTCTGTTACATTTTCAAACTATTAATTCCATGCTTCTTTTTGCATGGGGGAACTTTTCTATAAATATCCACACTGTATTTACTTGACAATAATTAGGCTGCTGATGTAACATAATGTATATTAATAGCTTGGTTTTTTTTTTTACTTTTTCCTCAGATTTCCATTCTTCCTTTTCATTTTTACTTGCCTTGTCATATGCTTTGAAGACAGAAATTTTTGCTCTCTGTTGGTCTAGTGCTTTCAAAAGTAGGGTTTTGATCCATGACTTCAAAACTAAAGTGTTACTGGGTAGAAGGCGCTCAAAACCATGCAGGCTTGTGTGTTTTGAAAGTTCTGAATTTAGTCTTCAGTTTAATACCTCCTTATCTTTGCTACAGAGTATTTCCTACTGCAAAATGTAAATTGAGTGTTCTTTCATAACTTCCAGTTTTCTAGAAAAAGACTGGTCATTATATGTTGGGCAGAGGGAAAAAAAACCCTACAATTTTTGTAATTTCTCCCTTTTCCCATTTTTCTTACTTTTTCTTAACTATTTACTTTTTTTTCAGTAGGAATCACAATATGTACCATTTGCTTTACTACAAGCAAGACTACATTCTGTATCTTTCAGTTTCAGCATTTGCAGATTTTTTAAAAACTTCTTCATTTTCTAAAAACTAATCATATTTTAATGATTTAAGTCACATGTAGCAGCAAAATCTTCATATTTAAAAATTCATAGTGATGCTGTAAATCTTGGAATCAATAGCTTTCAATAATATTGTACTCTTCTGTATGTATGGTCTCTGATGAATACGTAATGTGTTTAGTCTCTCATGTCAAAATATCATTATATAATATCTCTTACATAATTTCCCCTGAAAATGCCCCAACAGAACTTAATTTTATTTACTCTTGACAGAATGTGCAACACCTTATTTTTTGTTCATTTCTTAAGATGTGAAGTCTTAGAATAGAATTGAATCCTTTGCAAAGGACTGCACTTAGACAATGCAAAGGCATGTGCCTCATCTAAGATTTGAAACAAATGATTTAAATAGGTTTTTAGAGGAGTCATAATTACTATAGAAGCTTTCTGCACATAAATGAGTATGATTTAGCTGCATATATTTACTTAGAATGTAATTACTTGGCAATCTATTACTGCTCAGCTTTGCTGAGTCTATTTTTAGAATCAAATCATTATGTGTGCTTTTCCTCTCGCCACATGGATCCTGTGCTGCCACTCCTATGCTACTGAGCTACAAAAGACAGCACAGTTATACAAGGCATCTGAAGGAAGATAAATTGGCCACAAGACACGCTTTACAATAACTGAAGTGTTTTTGCACATAAATTGTGTTTTAGGAAATGCCAAGCAAGTATGTTGTGATAGATGAAAGACATAGCACTGGATTAAATGGTGTGTCCAAGAGAAGCTTCCTTAGAAATCAACATGCCAGAATGATGGAGCAGGAAGAGCCTTATATTGGCTGTCTTGGCTATGAGATGGGCCATCCCTGTCTTCACCTCAGGCTTTTTTTTTTTTATTACTTGTGGAATAACCTATTCACATTCCTAAGTCGTAAAATGAGCATCACTTTCTAAATTTTTCATCTTTAATTTGAGCTAATGAGATTTTCAAAATATGTCATGTTTTCATCTTCACTGCCCTTTTCTTAAGCTATGGAAAGTTTCACTTTGCTTTTGTGTGGCAGCTGGTATATTATCTCACAAGAACAAAATTTTCCTTGCTATAAACACTTGAATTTGTTGTTTGATCAGCTTAGATTCTCCTCAGCTGAGGACACCTTAGGTATCAACATTCCTATTCCTCCCTGTATCATATATGAAATTTTTACCACAGTCCTGTCTGCACTCTGATTCTTCTTCCTTCCCATAGATTTTTTGATTATCCAGTCTCAATCCTCCCATATTATTTCAACAATTCTATGTTTTTCTCTCTTTTCTTTTCTTTTTCCTAACAACTGTTTGGGAAATTACATTTTCTTCTTTTTCTTTTTCCAGTTTCAGAAACTATATTAAAAACACATTAACGTCAGAAATTTAACAAAAGGGAAACCCTACATCTTGTCTAATTCCTTCATTCTGCTGTAAACAAGGCATAAATTATTACTTGTTAAAGCTTTGGTTCTTATTTGGGCAGCTACCTAAATATGACTGGCTAAAGCATGGATGTTTAATTTTACTGCAATACGCTATTTGGGATGTGCCCCAAACGATTTCTTAGCATTTACCTTGAGAAGTTAAAGTCCAAGTATCTGAAAGTTACTGATAACCTCTAGCCAAATGAATAAATCTATGTCTGTGAATTTTCTCTGCATATGAATTGCTGAAGGAGAGCACAGCAATTCCAGTTGCTGTCTGCTATAAATGAATAAAGTCAGTGAGTGAAATATTCACAGTCCAGTAGGATATCCTGGAAAAGTCTTCATTAACTAATACTTTTCTCCAGTAGAATTACTTAAACTCTGCTTGTAGTCTAGCATAATCAAAATGGATTCTGGTAGTGACTAGGCACATACCCAAGCCCATTTATTTTTCAGTACTTCAAAAATGTAATACAAGAAAAATATTACAATATGTGTATAAAGTGACTATACACACCTCTGAGATGAAAATGACATTCAGTGCTACATTTTGATGTCATGTGAGCTTTGACATAGGAAGTGTTAGTGTGGGTGCACAAAAAATAACACTTTGGAGATAAGGGTAGAACAGTTAAAAATTGTGAATTCTAACTCCCTTGATCTCCCATAGTGATATTTTTCTTTTTAATAGATGCTGATTTGGACTACTAAATTAATGTGTATGAGTTTTAGTCAATTTTCTATTGACACAGAGACTTTGATTTTTTAACCTTTTCCTCCGCTTTGTCAAGGTGTTGATGTGTGACAATGTTCTCTTGATTAGAATGATGACTGAGAGTACTTCAGCAAGAAACAGTGCTTTATGGGAATGAAGAAATAATAATATATGTATGCATCTTATAAAAGATGGATAGGAGCAGGAGGGAGACTTATTTTCTAAAGCTATGAAAGGGTTTGTGTTTTGGTTTTTAATGATGCCTGATCACTGGAAAAGTAAAGTGTTGGCCATTCCAGAGCCAATGGTGGCTTCTGTCTGGTAAGGCTGTACCACCACTTTCTTTTTTGGTTGTAAATAATATGTATGTGTGGAATATGCTATAGCCTAGCATTATGTCCTGAGGGCCCAAATGCACTGTAAGATTAGAAAAACCATTCCATGGGCATTTTTATCAGTGTAGTCAGCTCAGAGGACTCTAAAAGGAGTCATCATTGCTTGGTTTTAATTTGCTTGGTCCTTTGTTTTTCTTCCTTGTCGCTATTCATAAGCCTCTGGGAGGAGTTCCCTGGCTGCCTGCTGGCTCTGAAACTCCTGTAATAAGAGCTGAGGGAATTCCTCAGCACTCACACAGTGAGCACGCAGTGAACTGCTGCGGCTGAACTGAATATATGCAGTGAGCACACAGGGAACTCAGTGCTGCTGCCTGCTTACGGGCTGGAGCCGCTCACATTGCTCTCTGCCTGGCACCCCTGGAGCAAGGAATAGCTGTCAGAGTCTGGGGGTAGGCGAGGCTGCTTTACATTTGGCCTAATGACAACAACTGCCTTTTGAGGTTTTGGAATGGGCTTTTGTTTTAGATGACACAAACAGCATCTTTTGAATACGTTGCAAATTATATGTGCGAAAGGTGCTTTTGTTTTAAGTAAAATATTTCTCATTTTTGAAACAGAATGCAGAGTCATTTTTAGCCCTGTCTCTGAGTATTTACAGGTCCCATTTTTAGTCTTCATTATGATTCTTTTCATATAGATGCCAATATTATGACAGTGCTTTACAAATAAGGTGAGGAAAATATTTGTTCTGAATAGGATTTCTTTGTGAGTTTTAGATATACATTTAATTTTTCTATATTTGGCACATGACATGAAAACAAATACTCAAAAATACTTCTGACAAGGAAGATTTATATCAGCTATATTTAAATATTTTAAGTGGAGACAGTGGATTGGCCACATGTGTATTCTATAACTGCATTATTTTCTTTTCTATCCTCTTACCTCAAACTTTAATCTGCTTTTTTCTGAATGCTGCAAAGAAACTATATCCTTCGAAACTGTCACTAAGAAAAATTACCTGAGGGCATTCTGACTTCCTGCTTAAGCTTTATTTTTTCATTTATTTCTATTAACAATCATTAAGGAATTTAATAATTATAAGCCTCATTAGCATTTTAATGAGACCAGTGGCCATTGCTAAGTGTAATTAAATTAGTTTTATTGTATGATATTTTGAAGCTGTGATTAAATTAAGTTTTACTGTGCTTTGAAGACGAAACCTGTAGAGATCACTCTTCAGTAACGGTCTTGTTAACTTGTGAAGAGTCTGCAAAATAGACATAGCCAGGAAAAAAGGCAAAATATTCCCTACTGATGTTAATCACAAAAATTGAGAAATCAAATGTTCCTGCTGCCACCAGCTCTAAGATTACAAATATATTCTTAGTGACAACAGCAGCCTGTTAAATATTGTGAGTAGCTTTGTATAATCTATTTTTAATATTTCAAAATAATATCTAGATGATCTGGAAAATTGTTCTTTATAATCAGGGAGAGAATCTTACAGTTCTTGCTCAGACAAAACTTCCATTGAGTTCAAATGGAATTTCACCCCATAAAGAACAGCAGGGTGTCTAAAGGGAAAGTATTATTGGTGTTTGTCGAAGTTATTATAGTTCCTAGAGAAATAAATTAA
Source organism: Zonotrichia leucophrys gambelii (assembly GCF_028769735.1). Lineage (NCBI taxonomy): Eukaryota > Metazoa > Chordata > Aves > Passeriformes > Passerellidae > Zonotrichia > Zonotrichia leucophrys. Next base: position 15,280,658 of record NC_088173.1, on the reverse strand, counting down.
TTGGGGAGTGAGGAAAGACAGTGAGAAGAGGAAAAGAGATGCTACAATTTGAATCAGTTAAATTCCTATGATATGTCCATTAAAATCCTATGAAAAGACACACAATCATAGGATTGGGCATATGTTGGTCCATGTCCAACCTCTGTGAAATCTTCAACAGAGTGCACAGAACTAGAAGAGGGCAAGAACTCTGTAAACACTGGAAGGTACTTTGTATGTTCTCACCCATTGAACCCTTGATAAGTTGTTACTTATCAAGTAACAACTGCTGTCTGCCTTGCAGGTTCCCATCTTCTCTTATCATCATGTTTGTACCAGAATATGCTGCCCCATTTAGTTGGACTTTAATAATCATAAAGTCTGTTAACAAGAAGTAGAATCTGTACTCTTAAAGACCATTCCTCGTGTAGGAACCAAATTCAGAGTCCCCACTAGTTTAATAATTTTTGTTGTAATTATGTTCCCTCTTCCAGTAGTGCTTGCTTCTCATTAAAAAAAAAAAACAACAAACAATTTAAATTAAAAAACAACAAAACAAAACCAAATAACCCAAACCGCAAAACTCCTTTGCAGTGTTAATGTTTTAGTTCAAATAGCAGCAGACAGGGATTCAAATGTAAAGGTTCCTTTCTTTATAATCAGTAAGGGTAAAGTATAGTCGAAAGTTTACATTTCTAAGGCTTTTTCTTTTTTTTTTTTAATACAATAATGAGCACTTTATTTTTATTTGATTTTATCCTTGCAAAGCTGAGAACTAGAAGGGATTTGGGTCCCCCACATGCATGTGTTTGTTGAGTTCAAGACAGTGCTTAGGACAGTGTGGACAGAGGAATCCTGAATCAAATTTTTATCAGATCAAATAATTGCAAACTGTAGAAAATCATAGCAGGAAAGTGACCAAAGCAAAACTGTTCTTAATTGTAGTATTGGAAAGTTGTTGCCGCTTTCAACCTCATATTTGCTTTCCTAAATCAGGTGTATTATGTATTTGATTGTATTTTAACTTATCTTCATTTAAAGAACTATTTAGCATCTTTAAATCAATTTATGCTGGGATAGCTGACAGTGTATAGATAACACAGGAGCTCTTCCAGTAAGGCAAGTGACTGACCAAATTATAGATCAAACCTAAAACCAGGTATATTATAAACTGTGAGAGAGCCTTCAGCTTAGATCCATGAGTCCTGCTTCATGAAAATACTTATTTGTGGATAAGTATTTAGAAGATTTTATCTGGGCCTGGAAGAAATATTTCTGTGGTATGCACTTGTAAGTCAAAATCCTAATTCTCTTCCTGTGTCTCTTCTCCTAATGTGCCCTCAAGCTAGACAGGCTTGTGCATTTGAGAAGTGCTTCAGCATTCAGCTCACAGATAAAGGATAAAACATAGTACTCTATTTTTAGCTACATTGTAACTTCTGATGAACTGCAGATCATCAAAATTAGGGGTACTTCGGTGAGTCTTTTTATCGCTAGACTGTTCCAGCAGTATTTTTATAATAAAGTAATAGTTCATAGTATATAAAACCTGTAAATGTCCTTGGTACCTGTGGGAAGAATATGGGAGATGCAAAAACTTTGCATTGAGAGAAAAAGGCTGGATAATTTGTTACTCATCTCTGACACTGTAAGCTTGTTCCCAGAAGGGTATTATCTAGATGTTTCTGTGGTTTTTAATGGCATGAGAAGCCATCTTCCCTTTCCTTGGAGATGTCTCCACAAGCCATCCATCATCACTGAGTGCAGCGGGAGTCCCACCCATTGCGAAGTCCAAGCATTCCCTGTAGAATTTTTTTTTTTTTTTTTTTTTTTGCAATTTCTGCTCTTTACAGATAGTACAGAGTTTAGGAGTTTTGTTCCTATGAAATTCATTCTGTGTATTCAGGTGCCTGAAGAGGAAACTATCTCAGCTCCTGCTTCTATTATTTACCCTTAGACCTTATTTTAACTGATACTGCTGGTACTACAGGATGAAGTTTTGAAATACCCTCAAAAGCAGCATAACAAGATAGGTGTGTTTTCTGGTGAATTGCTTTACAGAGATTGTAAGCATGCATTTTTCAGGATAGCTACTTGTATACCACACAAAGCCCATGTTTGCTTGTGGGAATTGTGTGGTTTTGCTGTAATTACTAGAACCTATTGATTGTCTTCCATTATGTTAATGCTTCCAAATTAAGCAATATGAAGCAATTTTCTGCCATCCTGTATCTCAGAAGCCTAGGGATATTATTTGCAACTTTTACTGCAAGTCTAGACACCTCTATGAATAAAACTAATAATTTACTTCATTGTAAGTTTGTCTTCTGATTGTAATCAATGAACCTTGCACTATGGAATAATAATGAGGTGACAAATGAGGAAATAACCCTTCTGAGGTAAGGAAAGGGTGATGATAAAAGCCACAATGAGCATTCAATTGACTTCTTAAGCAATAATACTTTTGCCCCTTCTTTTGAAGGCTGGCTACTTTCAAATAATCATAAGCTGTTTGTAGCTATGACCACTTCAAAAAAAAAGGAATAATTTTAATGATGAGCCATTATCATAATTGCTTCAGCATATCCTGAACTAGCTAAAAGACCTTATTTCTGGTCATATAGTATTTTATTGGCTTTTGATATACTGTGTCATCTGTTCAATTTGTGGGAAACTATCAAAGGTGAATAACTAGGGGTGAAAACACCAAAAGATTTCTGCCAATTATTTCCAAGGGCAGCTGAATTAAAGTTGCCTTAATTTTGCTTCTTCTACACTTACTTCAGAAATATGAATATATTCTGATTTCAAATTTGATTTCAACCTCTTTTAGGATAATTCCTGACACTCACCATTTCTGTTTCATAGATTTGTAATTTATTGTCATATTTTGTGTTGTTTAGTCCATTCTCAAAATCATCCAGTCAATTCTATGACTTTTACTTCATTTCATAACTTATGTATCTATATTTTTATTTCTCTTTCTTCTTCTCTTTTCTTAGGTTTGTTCTTTTCCTTACCACCATCACTATTTGTTTTAATGCTTCTTGTGATTCTCAATTCTTTCTATTTTTCCATACATTTCCTATTTGCTCTCATGTGGTATATCAAATAAGAACAAAGGTCACAGACATAATTTTGAGATGTAAAGGTGGCTTTATATTTCTGTGTGACCCTGTACACTTGGAAAGGTAATAAAATAGAAACATTCAAAGGTGTGGGTGTGTGTGTTATGTTTATTGTTTCTAAATGCATGCATTAAGTCATGCACCACTATTTATATTGCTTTTGACAAGGGAAAGAAATACCTCAACTTCTTCAAGTAGTCAGAGGATAAGAAATAAATGTATTGGTAGATTTGTGGATGTACAAGTCTGTAAATCCCCAACATTTATTCTTAAAGAAGAAAGGTAATGAAAATATTTTAGCATTCTGAGCCCTTTCTATCAGTAACTTCAAATCTGAGAGTTTGCTGACATATCAGGAAAACTATGATTTCTTCATTTTTTCCGAAAGGGCTCAATGGCACAGAGCAAAGGTCATACTCAGAATCCAGAGAATATTCATATCCTTGGTTTAGAAAATGTAGAAGTGTTTATTTATTTATTAAACAAGTTAGTTAGATACCAGTTTCTTCATTAATTTCTTTTTGCACGGAAATTGTGATCTTTTTGTTCTCCTTGTTTTTATTTTGCCAGTAGATTTCATGCATCATCCTTGAGACTGATTGATCTGTTTGAACTGAACTTCTCTATCCCAATTCAAAGTGAGCTAGGTTTGACAGAAATATCTACCACCCAACTGAATGGAAAAGGCTGACACAGACCCAAACAGGAATATTTTTGCTGCATTAGTGGATGTTATATAGGAGGCTTGCTTCCCTTATCTGCTTGCTCCCTCAGTGTTTGTGATAAAAATATGAGCACTTTCAGAAGATTAAAAAAAAAAACCCTAAACAAACCAAGCTCACATACAAAACCCTTTCAAACAATGGGGAAAAACCTCAAACAAACAAAACCAGCCATGATAAAGAGCAGGACTGTGTGTTCACAAGTGTCTGTGTTTGTACAGGTAATAATGTCACTTGTAGCCCATAAGAGGCCTCAGTCCTGGTTACAGAAAACATTTCCCTGCTGAGAAAACATTCTTCTCATATTGAAGTGGGTGTGCTTAGAAAGAGTACTTTATCAAGTCAAAGAAGCTTAGATACCTATACATGTACACATGAGAGAGGATTCAATGTGGTTTACTTATCTATTCCAAGATAGTTTGGTTGGCTTCTGTTGCAAGGAGGCCTGTCTCTATTCAGTCCTATGGTTTTTGTTACAAAAACAAGGCTGAAGTAGATTGCAGTGCTGCCTTTACAGTCTGTGGGCATCCTGAGCTGAAAAGGTGAACACAAAATGATGATTATTTTGTATGTATGGTCCATAGTGCACCACAGAGTGCATGCAGACAACCATGACCACCACAGCTTGGTCCTTGTGGGGGTGTACCAGGCTGTTTTGCTAATCTTTAGTTATAAAGTTTTTCACTCAGCTGGGGCAAATGCACTGAGCAGTGTAGACACAGCAGGTCTCTGAGTCCTGAGCAAAGCTTTGAATCCTACTATCAGCACAGGATGCTCTGAAGAGGTTCTAGGAAATTACTAGAATGTATTATTCTTTTGGAAACAAATGTAGGCTATTAATGGAGGTTTCATGGGTGTGAATAAGCACTTCTGGACAGGAAAAAAATTTGCTTAATTGTACTAAATCAAAAATTAATTTTCCATTTTCTTTTTTATGTTAGAAGACTTTTTGGTTTTTACATTGCTTTATCATGCACTGAGAAGGAGTAAAGCAGCATACAACACTAATGTTGGTTTGCTTTTGTAAAGACACTGAATATTAATGATTCTAAACTATATTACTTAGGAGGAAGTCTGTATAGAGAAAGCAGACTTATGAGGTAGACTTCTTACCAAACAGATTGACTAACCCTGATTTAGATGTTTCTGGAGTTGGTTTTTTTTTTAAAATGGCCTCCCCACCAGTCAATTTGGACAGTGAGAAATAGTAATTTTTTAAGCCTGGTAGTCTTTTTAAGAAAAGCACTGGTTAAATATAGAATTTATTTATTCTCCATTTTCATACTCAGAAAGTTTAGGAGAATTACCATTTTTTTAAATCACAGAATCATAGAATGGCCTGAGTTGGAAGGTTGTTTTGGTTGGAAGAGGTCTTTTAATCATCTCCTGTTAGATGATGCTGCTCAAAAGGCCTGATCATACATCTGCCTTCTTGATACCTATCTTAAGTAGATCTTTCACATTCAAAAGGAAAAAAAAAACATACCTGGGGTCTGCTTACTATGATTAATTTGAATGATTTGGATATTTTAAAGGTTTGCCTGGAAACTGTGTAATAATTTGATATATTCCTAAAGAGAAAATTCAGTTTGCACAAACGCAATGCTTTTTAGTAAGGTTCTAAGCCCGTACGAGGGACCACACTTTCACAGCATTCATGTATCAGATTCTGTAATCCCCGAGGATTCATAGGCTAAATCTCCTGAAGAGGTGTAGCCACAGTCAAGCCATGAGATTAAATGACCATTAATATGTATGAAATCTGGTAAGAACACCTTTTGGGGTGCACCTGACAAGGAGTTTGTTTTAGTACAACACTCAAAGAGGACAGTGAAACCACTAATCAGTATGTTTCAGAGAGGATACAGTAAGGAGGTGTAACCTGCCTTTTGCTGAATTAATCCACTGCTGCTACATCCTGATAAAATCCGTGCCTCTGAGCATCGGTGTTTCAGTGTGCATGATGTGCAGGCAAACATTTTTTTTTTTTTTAACTTAGCATAATCCTTTCTGTTCTTTGACAAAACTGATGGGGCAGGTACCTCCTAAGCTACTGATGTGGAAGCAGTTGGTTGACGTCTTGTGACTGAGTCCGGGATTAGATACCTAAATTGAATTACTCTCCAGACATGACCTCTGTTTTTAAGAATCTGATGTTCACTAGAAAGGCTTCCTAAAAACTTTCAGTCTTTGAACATAAAAGTTGCTTTCAAGTTAATAATTAAGGCATCTAAAAAGAAAGGAGTGGAATGCATTTGATCTAGCTTTTCATATTTTCTAAGTATGCCAAATAAGAGTGCCTTGAATAAAGCTGCTGAATTCATAAGGTTATGAGTGTGAAGTAAAATAGTGCCATGTGGTTTAGAGGAGGAATTCATACAGGGAAACACTCAGCCAGAATTACTCCAGAGAACATACACCAAAAGATAGAGACTATGTTTTTTACATATTTCCTTTTATAAAATAATACTTCTAAAACTTAATAAATATTTTCCCTAGTAAAAGACAGTGGCAATAATAATTAATGCTTTTCTCCCGATATTTGCTAATATTTTTGTAGAAATTAACAAAGGAAAAATATGAGGAAAAAAAATTGAGAGAGCGACAGAAATTCTTAGTTTATGATAAAAATTCTTGAGTGTGAAAAAAGACATTTGCAGAAAAGCCTTTGTCAAAGGCAGTTTAATTTGCAGAATTTAGAAAGAATTGTTTACGCTTTGGATAAATGTACATACAGCATTTAGGAAAATTACCTTTGTATTACTTACTTCACTAATTTTCTCCAAAGCACCTCTAAAGCACACAGTATAATTTCAAATCATGTTAAATGGACAAAAATTGCAAAGTACTTTTCTAAAGTTCAGGTGTTAGAACTAACATCTTTGACATTATTTATTTACTAAAACTGTGCATGTCTTGAAACTTTCTCATTACAATAGTTACTTCATGAATTGCTCACTTGCTTAACCAAGTATTTTTTTTCCATTTTCTCTCTCTTCAGTCTCTCTCCAATACAGAAATTATATACTGTATTATATACTGTTTTTTAAGGCAAAATTATTACTTTTATGTAAGTATTATTACTATTATATGGAAGGGAAGTTGATAAGAATGCAAATAGAGAGTATTTCCATATAATAACAACAAATTGTTGTTAGAACTGATTCTCCAATTTTTTCTGTAGGCAATGCCCTCAACTAATATTATTTCATGTCCAGTCAGAATATGATTGCATAGTGGATATTAATGGCTACATTGGACAACTGAGCCATTATAAAAATTCTCTTGAATCTCAGAAAACATTGAGAGTATCACAATTCTGCGTGCATATCAACAGCTTAGTGGTAGTGTTTATTCAGCCTGTAAACTTCTATTCATTTCATCAACATTTACTGTAACACGAGATTTTCATGATAAATGTAGGAACTTGTGTTACTGTAGTTGCACTCACTAATCTTATCTCAAGCATTAAAAAATAATCATCAGTATCCTTTATACTTTGAATGGAAACTATTTTTCCAGCAGTGCTTAACTTTCAGAGGTAAACTCAGGCAATTTTTACAACCACAGAGATTTTGAAATAAGTCTGTTTGGAGTAGTGCATATAGGAACTAGAAAAAATCATAGGAAACACTGTAGATCTGAAAAAACATAGGTGTTAAAAATGTAAAACCTTCTTCTCTGCCAATGGACAGAGTATACAAAAGGCAATATTGCATCTTGTGTAATGTAAGGGAACATTCACTGGAATTGATATTAAGAAATGTTTATATAAACTACTTTAGAAAACATGCAGAGGGATTTATTGGTTTGGTTTGTTTGTTTGGTTATTTTTTTTTCATTGAATCTGACTGGGAGAGCAATCTTTATTGAATTTTCTGATGGTAACAGGATATTAGCAAGTAAGATAAGATTAATTTCCTAGAAAATGCATAATGTAGTCTGGTAAGCAGACCTGGACATGATCAAAAGAATAAAAGTAGATTATGTGATAACCAATTTAAACCTCTGTCTAGTAATGTGTTGATGCAGCATCCTAAAACTGTGGTCTGTGGTCACAAAATGACAGAAAAGCAGAACTGGTAGCAGGTACAAGTGTAAGCATCTTGTTATTGAAAGACAGAATTATCTTTTCCTTTTTTTTTTTTGTTCAAACATATTTCCATGTTCATCATGAATATTTTCAGCATGTATTTTTGTAATGTCTTTCCTTTATATCACTGTAATGTACAAAAAGAAAAAAGGTTCCCATGAATACTCAGAATCGTTTGATCAGTAAGACAAGGCAACTACTTTACAAAATGTAAAACTGCTTGCACTGATTTTCTGTATTATACTGACATTTGAAATTATAGTTCTTTTATCAAGAATCCTGAATGAATTCTGAACCCAAGAAATTTTTAGAAAATATTTTTCATTTTTTTTCAGACCTCTAAGAGAGGAAAAGGTAGACATCCAATTTCTCTGAAAACTTCAGGAAAAGCAAAGTTAAACATAGTTGCATAAGTGATATTGACAGGGAAGAAAAGATTGAGCTTTTTTGTTTTAACATTGTTTTCCTAATGGTTAAGAAAGATACTTAAAATTTCAAAGGTTTGACTTGTTTGCAAAATGGAATTTTATTTTGGGAAAATACAAATAGAAGTCAGTCTCTATCTTACAAGCATAAAGTATATGTAGATGAAGAAAGATGTATTCGTGGAGGGCGTTAAGTGCATGACTAATCTAAAATAAGCCAAAGCCTACATCATAAGCATTATCATAAGAAGCTTTCATGTCACTGAATGCACTTCCTTAGTGTTGTCTATGCATCAAGCTCCCCCTAATTCCCTTATTGGTAGCTGCAGTAGCATCTGAACCAAAGCCTTCCTACATCCAATGCAAAAATGACTGTGATGAGCAATGATGCACCTTTCCCTCTCAGTATTGCAATTCTTTCCCAACAATAAATTTTCACTTTGTTTAATTGTAAACCATGCTTCTTATTGTTGTCTCAATTTTCTCAGCAAAGCATCTGGAGACAGACATTAATGTTATTACTTTGGTAATAATTGTGTTAAATAACTGCAGAAAAGCAATAGCACATAACTATTTATTATTATAGTTCTGCTGCTATTACACTCCTGTCTGCTATATAACAGCATAAAGAAACTTGACAGTGTAAATATCAGGTGAAAAAAAGGGTTGCTAAAACTAAAAGAATGATGAATAGAGTAAGGTTTTAATAAATATACTTTCATTGTTCCTTTTTTATTTTATAAATAATTTGATATTCAGTAATACATGCAGGGAGGAAAAAAGCCTACTGGAAAAAACATGATAAAAATAGAATTTAGAAAGTAACTAAAATATGCAAGAGGAAAAAAATTGAAGTTTGGACAAAAAAGGCTGTTCCAGATCATTGTTCAATATTTAGAGTTAGTGCAACATCAGAAGAAAAATCATTGTCTCATAATACCCTGGTAACTGCAGAAGCAATCTCTGCAGCTGCTGCTGGTTGCAGTCTGCAGCTGATTTCCATAAGAGTACCTTTCCCAAAAGATTAGGAGGACTTCTCTGCTACAGAAAACAGGCTCACAATACTAAAATTCCCTCCCTTGCTAGGCAAATCTAGCATAAAGTGTCACTTTTATTTATTCATAGGGTGCTTTTTTTTTTTTTTTTAGAAAGCCTCAGAAGGGTTTCACCTGAGCAGAGCCAAGGGAAGAGAAATCAAGCTGATCAAACAGGTGTGGGGCATTAAGGGACAATTGGAGACTTTGGAGCAGATGCAAGGCAGAGGAGTGAGGGAGAGCAGCAGGTGATAATCAGGGCTGATGGAGCACACCTGGGAGGGGCAGTTCCCAGCTCAGCTCAATAGAGCCCTGAGGCCAACAGGGCACTTTTGGGGTTTGCTCTCTTAGCTGGAGGAGCCGGAGGTCTGAGCTAATGTGGAGAGCTTGGAGTTTTGTTTTATTCTTTTAAATGAGGTCTACCACATTCTGAAAAATGGAGCAAAGTAGTAGCCTTCCTTAGGAAAACAGGCAGATGACAAAGTTACAGATCATCAATATTCTCTGGAGATGATTGTAAAATGGAAGAGACTCTCAAGTAGCAGAGAAGAAAAGAGAGAAATTTAGAAGAAGAATTGGAAGATGTATGCGCCAGATTCTGCTCCTTGAAGCACAGTAAGAATAACTATTTGTGACAATGGGGGAAAAAAAAACAAACCCAATAAGCCTTTATGCTCCCTCCTGTAAAGTCAGCTAAAAACACCAGGGCTACACACCTTGTGGCCTACCAGAAGATGTCCTGTGTGCAGCAAAGTACTTCCGAGATGTGGAGCAGAAGACCACAGAGAACCTCAATGATTCTGGAGATAGGTAGGTGTGGGTTTGGCTGATAAATCCAAGTGCTTTATTAAGCTCAGTAATACGAATTCTGGAGAATCTTAGAGGGGGTGTTTGCATCCTCCCTCATTTTACCTGGTCTCCCCCTAATAGTCCTGGCAGAGGGGAAGATATTGCTTTTACAAACTGCAGAAGATCTTGACAAAAATATATGCTGGTGACTAAGGCCAAGGAGTAAGGCCAGTGGCTCAGGACGGGAGCATTCTGAACACATTCTTGGCTTTGTGCAGTCTGAGGCAGGTGATGGAGATTTGCACTGAAATGTTGGGCATGGCAGAGGGGAAGTCAGTGTGGGGAGAAATGTAAGGTGCTCTTAAGTTGTGCTTTCTGCCATAGTGTAGTAGCTGTTTGCAAGCTTGTTCTGTTAAGCCAAAAATGTTTTTGGAATACCAAAGTGTAAATGAAAAGCAGCACGTGCAGATGGGCTGCTGGGCAAGTTACAGGAGCTGAAGTTGATGTTTCTGCAACTTGTGCTGGGCTACTCTGTGGAGTATTCTTAAAATAATAAACATAGCTGTGAATGAGTGATGTGAGGAGAGTCCTTCCCCTGCTGGGTTGCCCTATGGAACAGCTCCCCTCTCCCAGATCAGCAAGCTCTGAGCCTTTATGAGTGGATGAATCATGAGGAGCCTTGCTTCTGTTGCTTGATTCTTCAAGTACTATTGTTACTATGCTTTCTTTTACTCTTGTACCGTATTAAGCTGTCCCTTGTAACATTCACCTTTCTTTCCTGCTGAAACCTACTCTAGTCCATGTTTTCCTCTTGCTGCTTAATTCTTTCATTATCCCATGTATTTTAGTTTTTTATACGTTTTCATGTCTTTTTCCTTGAGCATTTTCTCTTATTACTGTTCATTTCTGCTTTTGCCTGTCCTTCCGATTCCATCTGTGTAATTTCCCTTCTACTCCCATTTTCCCACATCTCATCTTCTTGTCTTACCTCGTTCTGGTCTTATTATGTATCTTTCAATGAGAGTTTGTTAAGGTGAAAAGAAAAAGTGACATGCTTTGCCAGTTCCCTTCTAAAGATCTTCTGATTACTAGCAAACCAGTTGTACTTGCTGAAACAAATTGCCTAACTCTGCTTTCTCCTGTGACTCACTTGAAATTCACTTATGTATGAAATGTTAGACTGGTTTATGACACAGTCAAGCCTAAGAAAAGAAATCCATTTGAAAGCTTGCAAGAAGCTAGTATTTTTAAGAGGAAGTGATCGTTTTGGTGGCAGAATTTCCAACTGTAGGTATTCATACGGAAACTTCAGAGTGAATGTCTCAGTCTGGTAAAAGCCACTTGGCCAACAAATAATTGCCTGGTGGGAGAAAGGCTGAAGTGTGGGGAAAAAACCTGAGACAGTGTGAATTGAAAAGCTAACTATAAACTGGATTTTTTTTAAGGCCGCTTAAGTGATGAAATTAAATACCAAGTCACAGTTATGTCTATGACTTTGGAAGTTGTTAACAACAATAGGCAAAGAAAGCTGGGTCACACCAATTAGTCTTCCTGTAAGAAATCTTGACTTTAAAAAGAAAAATCAACTTTCCAAAGGCATAGGAACACATCTGTAAATGTCAGATAGAAGTGAAAGAGAAATTTCTTTGTGTTCTTTTCTGATGCTTTTAAAATATGAACTTTCTTCTTCTGATTCCTATTTTCCACTAATTATTGCTAACCATACCATTATTTCTTGTAACTGTATTTTAAATGGCACACTATAGATCTCTAACCTATGCAGTGGAAACATTCTGCTATTCAGAAGTATTATTTAATCATCAATACTTTAAAACTTTCTTTTAAAGTAGTGGTGGGCTGCTTTTTCTTTTTTTTAAACAAGTGAGGCAAGGGAGAGCTCTATAGGGGTGGTATCTGTGAGAAGCTGCCAGAATCTTCCCCTGTATCTGATAGAGCCAATTCTAATCAGCTCCAAAGTAGATCTGCTGAAAGAGGAGGGGCATGCCTGAGTCTGTTACTCATGTAAAACCATGCTGGAGCAGGCTCTTGGCAAACCTTTGCACCTATGGAAGGAACCCCCACTGGAGCAGGCTGCTGGCAGGCTTGTGACGTGCTGAGGATTTATGTTGGCCCCTTAATCCTGAAGGACTGCACTCCATGGCAGGGACCTATGCTGGAGTTGCTGAAGAAATGCAGCCTGTGGGGAGAATTCATGTTGTAATAGTTCATGGAGGATTGTCTCCCATGGGAGGCACCCCAAAATGGAGTGGAGGAGAAGTGTGAGGAGTCTTCCCCCTGAGGAGGAAGCAGTGAGAGAGACAATACATGACCTTATCCATCCATGAGACTTTCATTCTATTTTCTTTCTGCTGTCTGGCTGAGGAAGGAAGTGATAGAGCAGCTTTAGTGGGCACCTGGCATCCAGCCAGTGTCAACCCACCACAGGCACTTTAATGGCTCCTTACTTTAGGACTGAACAGGTTCTTTTCATTTAAAATCTTTGAAGTATTGTTTTATGAAGATTATTTCTTCTTCTGGTAATGGAGTACTGGTTAAAAGGTTAAACCCCAGGAAAAACACAAGCAATAAACTTGGTCCTTACTGTAGTTCATGCACTCTCAACAGTGTATGAATACACAGTAGATGTGATTTAGGGGAGAGTGAGGGGGCAGAAAATGAAGGGGGTGCACTGTGTTGTGGTATGTTATATTTACTGATGTAGATGACTTCTAGATGTTATTTGCACCACATTCTAAAAAAAACCAACCAAACAAAGACAAGCTGCTCCTCTCTCCAAAAAATGAAAAGGCCTCAAACAGAAGACCTCAAAATAAAAAGAATGCCCCAACACAGGATGATAATATTTATCCCACTCAGTGGAGGGTGGTGTGGGTATGTGTGCCACTGCTGGTTTCTTTCATCTGGTTCCTGCATCTTGATGGTTCAATGCAGTGCAGCATGCTAGGGTGATAGTGCATAATGATAAGACATCTGCCTTAGTGATGTGATGGGCATGCAGTAATATAAGCTTTGTCCCTGAAGTGCAGGGTTTGTTAGGTCAGGTACAGAACTGTACTGAGATTTTTGTGCTAATATATGACTTGGGAGTCAATAACCTTCAGGACTGCACTTCTCTGCAGTTTGCTGTGCTGTACAAGGAATGTGCTTGCTGTTCCAAGCCTTTTTCTAGATAACGGTTTGCTTCAAAAATTTATGGTTTTGTGTCCAGTTCACTTGGTTTTGTTTTCTCAGTTTCAGTTCCCGTTTACCAATGTGTACATTTTCAGAAATACACAAGTGTTTACCCAGTCATTTCAGGTTCTTGCAGTCCCTGTCTCTGAGCTTTTGTGAATGAACTGTGACTGAGGGACTTTATTAAATGAGTAGATGTAAAATATGATTGAAGCACAAGGCTTGTATTGAGTCAGAAATAGAGTGAGGTTTTCCTTTCAGTGTCCTATCACATAGGAATGTACTGTTGCTGATATAAATGTGATAAATTGCCTATGAATAATAAAAAAAGTTTTACCTCTTTATGAATAACTATATAAAAACTGATTTCTATAGAACTCTTTCTATGACTCTCATCTGCTTTTATTACTGCTTTTTAGATATAGTTCATCTCTGAATGTTCCTCAAAGCAGGGGGTTTTTTCTGCTTTTGTTCTTAAGTGTGCTCATGCAATTGTTATGGAAAGTAGTAAATACCTCTTTATGTGAATTAATATACCATTGATTAACAACTTTGAATTGATTTGGATGTACTTATTCTGCATGATTTTGTGTGTAAGTTTTTATAGCAAGTTATGCTCACATGTTAAATTGGTTGCTGGTCAAAAGGTACTGGGCTAGCAAGCTCCCACCAGCAGCAGACTTGAAGAAAGAAACTGATTGTTCTGTGGCAATTCTTGTCTTTTACAGCATGTTTCAAGCTTGTCAGAGCAGAATGCTGTGTCCACTTTGGTACCTTTTTAATTACCAGTCACTGGCATTCATTTCTTCCTGCTCCAGTTTCTCTTGTGCTGGATCTGCCTAGCACAAGGAGCTCAAACCAAGGGGTTTTGTAGCCCTGCTACATAGGTTTGCAGTTTGTGGTGACTGGGAGTGGGGCTGTGGCTGTGCCTCATCCCCATGGGTGCAGCTGTGAGCAGCAGGTGAGCAGCAGTGACAGCAATGAGCCCTGGAGTGCCCAGGGCACTGACCAACCACCAAAGGGACACACAGGTGCAGTGCATCAGCATGAGGGCATAAAAGGTGGGGCTGAAGAACAAGAAGGGCACACACTTGCAGCCTTCTGATATGGTGTTACTCTGTATGGGCAGATGCCTGAAGCCTTCTGATGAGGTATGCTGTTGCTCTGTATGGGGGAATGCTTAAAGCCTTCTGAAATTGTGTGGTGACACTCTGTGTGTTGTGGCCATCTCAACTGTGACATATGCTGCAACATTACTACATATAAGCTAAAGTGGAAGGTGTACTTGGCAGGTAGGACGTTTCTCTGTGTGCTCACCTGCTGTAATCTGAAGATGTACATCTTCCCTGGGTGAGAAAAGTCTTGCTGTTCATGTGGTTGTTGAGGGATTAATTTAATTCCAAGATGGTTAAACTAATATAAAATGAGAAGAATACTTCTAAATTAGATTCCAAATGGACAACTTAGTTAAAAGGCTATAAAATGTAAAAATCAATAAATAGTTTTGATATAGTCAGGATGAGGTTCTTTTGAAAGTCCCCTCTCTACTCCAAGAGGCCACTCTTCCCTTATGGGCAAGGGACAGTGAAGAGTGTCATTCCTCTTCAGTCTGCCCAAATCTCATAGGTATTTTCATTCTTTTCACTTTCAATTCTTTCTTTATACTGTTTTCTATTCTGGAAATAGTCTGTCCATTTAATTAGAATAAAAATTGCTTCAGTCTATTACAAATTCATGTTCCTGTCTATTAGAGGAATGCATCATTTCCATTTGCCTTACCAGTAAATAGCTACTTGCTGCATCTCTACCAGCACATTGCAGGTCTTATATTGCACTTGGCATTCCACATTGTGGTATCTGAGCAATTTGTGATATTCACAAAAGAATAAAATGTAGCCATTACTTGACTGGATATGATAATAATTAATTGCTGGTACTGATCTCTTCTTTCTTCAAAGCAGGCAGACCTCCAATAGTCACACAGTCTCTGTGCAGGTTCTGTTGTCATTAGTTATGAAAAGCAATTATTTTGTAGGGCATGGACTTCAAAAATGAGACTAAATTCTTACAGTTCATGCTGTAATATCCCATAGTTTGGTTTGCTTTTCTGGCTTGATGAAACATTATTTTATATTATTTTGGAGGAAAGGGACCAAGTTTTGTGACTGAGATGGCAGCAACACGGGGAGGGGGTGAGGGGAATGCACCACACAGGGGCTCAGGACAGGCTGTTGCTGCTTGGACTTGGGAGGAGATGGGAGAGCTCTGAGCTGGGAGGGCCTCCCCCAAGCTTGGGGAGCTGACACTGACCATGGGGCTAACTATGGGCACGGGGAGCTCTATGGGCCTGCAGTACTGCTAGACTGAGGATGGATCTGTTCATACCCTTGTTTTGGAGTTGTGCCTAGGCTCATTACCTAGTACTGTAGTTGCAGCTGCTTGCAGGAGCTTTTAATCTCAAGGTTTCTTTCATTTAGGAAAAAAATACAGGGATTTTAGGCCATAATAAAAAATTGCTTTAATGTGAAGAAATTACTGTAATATTTTTAAATGACATCAACACTACCAAAGCATCTTTCCGGTACTCACAGTTCTGTGATTTCTTTTTTTTTTTTTTGTCTAGCAAACATTACTGGCCTAATTTTCTCAATTGTGTTGGTATTTCACTTTTTGTTGGATTCTGGTTTTCAAAAAGGGTCCCTTGTTGTAGTAAAGTTCTAGCTCTGCTCTCTGCCTGCAGCCTGAAGTAAGAATCTTCTCTGCTGGGTCGCAGTCCTCCTTCTCGCTGCAACCTTATCTCTTGTATGGGTCACTATGTTCGTACAAAATTTTCTAATTTGATGCTTTTGTTTTGGTCTTCTTTAGAAACACAATCTTCTGATTGTTCTTCTTATGCTAGTAATGTCCTTTGTTATCTCTTTTGTTAGTAAAGTCTTTGTTTCATCTTTGTCAGAGAGGTCAGAGTGACCAGACATGTCTTCACTTCTGTTCTTGCCTTGAGTTTCTCTCCCTTCACTTTTGCTGTACCAGGGCTAAAAGGTCTGCAGTGCTACCTAGTTTAGCTTCTGTAGCTGTCTGATCTCTGACATTCTTCCACAGGGGAACAGTCACAAGGGTGATATATATATATGTGTGTGTGTGTGTGTATATGTATATTATTTATAATTTTAATTAGTATTTTTAACAATAGAAGTAGGAAGTGAGAGAAAACAAATTCTGTTGCAGGTATTGCTAATACCATGGACAACTAAGGCAATACTTTCTTAACTCACACATTGAATTAAATCTGATTCTTGACTCACAACAGTAGATAACTCTGTTAAGTGAGAATATTCAAAGCAAACAAAGAGAACCAAGCTTTGAGATAGAAACTGTTTATTTTGCGTTCTGGCATATCAACATGTTCAAGAACATCCCCTATTTTAATGACCTAACAAATCTAGAAGTAGTAAAATCCTTAAATTGTCCAAGTTTTATGGTGTGAATGAATACTACTGAGTAATATTGGAAAAAACCACATATGATGTGACTTGTTACCTATTATATGTTTTTCAATGTGTACAAAAAATAAAATTATATCATGTGTCCTATGTTTATGAAGACTCCTTGTACATAATATTATATCATCTAAAATGGACAAAATGTGTTTTCACTTTGGAATTTGTTTCTGGCTTTTCTTGTAGTGATAAATATAAGAAAGTAGAATGGTTTTATGTCATTGTTTCACTGCTGAGCAATTTATGACTTTTATTTAATCTTATCATGCAACTTTGCCAACACTTGTCCAAACCTCTGCTGCTCTCAACTTGTTTGCTGTCTTTTATCCAAAGGTCTCCTACTGTAATCTACTTTTTTCCCCCTTTTGATCTCAAGGCCATGTAAAATGAAACCTGCGGTTTCCTGAAATGAAACTTTCTTGATAAACCTGCAAATAAGGTTTATGTTGCAGGATATGTGTCTCATCTTTAGTTTTAAGTCTCAGCTTTTATGTAATATGAAATGTGTAAAATGCTGGTAGGATTTAAAACAAAACAAAATTCTACTTAAAGAATCATAGAATTTGCCTATGGAGAAGGAGGAAAACGGAGCACAGTTGAAACTAAGGTGCTTTTAAGAGTGGAAATACATGTTTACTTTGGAGTAGCATTATAATCTGGAGTGACAATTTTTACCTTCATATTGTTTCTACAGTTATAGGATCTCAATAGCTAAGGGCACGTGGACATGTTTTATTCATTCCACTGTGGCATGTGAGGCGTCACATAAAGAATTGAGAGATAAATTCTAATCCAGAAAGAATCTCGGGACTTAACTATTTTCATGAATCCTAAAGACTTGACATTGTCAATATGTAATACAATTGATGTTTGTTGTTATTTCATTTGCTAGAAATTTATATTTCTAGAGATGGAAGAGAAAATACAAGTAGGATTACCTGTAAGATTGAACAAATCATATGAAAAATTCTTTTTTGTTTTGACTTTCTGTGTATTCTAATGCAAACCCTCTTTTTATGTTTTTAATGTCAAAATTAGAATATATCAGTGTAGGAACCTATTTTTGTCCTATTTAATCACTTGCTGTAGCTGTTATACGAGAATGAGCATTGGCAACATGATCGGATCTAAATTTTTCTCAGATCTGATCCATTTGATAAATCCAGAGGAATAAGTGATAATCTGGAGATACCATTATCTTGGCTTCAATATATTAAGAAGTCACCAGAATTATATCTAATGCATTTCTTTAGTATCTGATTCTATTTTTTTTGCCAGTTAAAAGTCAAAGTGTCCACATTGCAGTAATTTGTGTCTGCTGCTGGAGTGTTAGAACATATTAGAGCTTATTTTTCCATTAGGTTTTTGTTTGTGCATGTTCTGAATTTTTTTTCTGTGGTCCTGACGCAGAATTTGTTAGCCATTCTGTGACACTGTCTCTATAAAGACACAAATTCCACTTATCCTGAGTTTGTGATTCTTAGTTTGTGTGGGGAAAGGAGGGAGGAGAGACATAGACCTTATTGTGGGTATATTTCTTACTTATAGTATAAGAAAAGATTATTATTAGCTTTTGCAATTCAAAGTTTATTCTATATTGAATTAATATATTTATGTTGTTTTGACTTCTTAACAGGCAATCACTTCAAACTACAGCTTCATGCTTTCACTGAGAACATAGATTCTACTGCCAGGAAGTAACAGTAAGTACTTAGGTGTTATAATTTCTTTTTAATGAAGAAGTTTTCTTTTTAAGTGCTTGATATTTACGTTAAATGTGCTCCAGGAAGCTTTTATGACTACCCGCTATATTGCCAGTGCTGAAATATGCAAGTAGGTTCTCTCAGTGGATCAGATGGCTCTTGCTCAGAACATTCAGTTGTCTTTCACAAGAGGGAAAATCCAATCAGAGTAAAGACTTCTGTTTCAGTTGGCTATAGTTCCCAGTGTTTTCATTGAGTGGGCATAATTGTGTTTATGAAACAATTTTTTGAAATTTTAAAAATTATTAGAAAATGAAGTTGGAAGAGTTATTATACTTTAAAGAGAGTTTTATTATATTTTAATGGATAACAGGAGACAAGAAAAGCAGGAAATTATACTTTAGATGAGAACAAGTCAGTGTTCTGAAAGACTGAACAAAGGTACAAAAGTAGTTCACGATGGGCTATTTTTAGGTTATTGTGTTGGGATTTTGCAGCCAGGGTTAAAGATAGGTGGCTGTATGCCATCAACAATAATTTTTAAAAAGACTTCATTGTCCTTCATAAAGACACTGCTCTTCTTAACACTTGTAACAGTCTCCATGCAAAACAATGCTATTGGAAATTTCTGTCCGCATTAAGGCTTTATGTCCTTTGTAAATGAATTTTGAACACACACCTGCTGTAAAATTGAATATAAAAGTAAATTTATATCAGTTGCTGTGTTTATTACCAAGGGATTGATTTAGGAAGGTTATATCTTTTATTAGCTTCCAGTTTGCCTTCGGTTTTCATTAGATACTGAATAAGGATTGTTGGAGGGAGACAGGCAGTCTTGCACTCAGAAGCAGAGTGTGCTGCTGCTGGAGGGCTTTTATGACCTCAGGACATCATCGCCTGGGGCAATGTCTGATCAAGATCACAAGAGCAAGCCCTGTAGTGTTTCGAGGGGTCTGTAACAATCAGTGTCCTTACAAAGCTCTGTTAAGACTAGTTTTGGTTATTTGTTTTTGAATGTAGTATTAAGTTCCTACCTCTTTTCCTAAATTCATCTCTACTGTTGAGTTATCACAAACAATTATGCAATCTTGCACCTCTTCGAGCTGTGGTACAATGAACTGAGATCGGATTAAATCCTTTAAGAAAGAGATATGCTGAGTATTCTTAAAACAACTTAGCTCCAGTGATTTTGGTGTACGTACAAGTTGACGCAAATGTTGAATCATTTCTTCACTATTCTTTTAAGGGAGAGAGTTGGTGACCTTGAAGGGAGAATCAGCTTTAATTTGTAATATGAAGATCATGGGCTGGGTAGGATGCAGCATTTTAGGAAATGCTTTATAACTTTTTCTTGGTCAATTTCTTTTTATAGGGCTTGTTCTTTAGAGCTTTTTATTTACTGCTAGTGGTCTGTTACATTTGAAAACAGCAGAGTACTTTTAAGGATTCTGTATAAGTATTTACATAAATTCAAACTGCATCTTTCCTGATAATGACAAAAATGTTTAAATTTCTTTCTGATTACAGTCTTCTCTGTGGAGGAAAATGGTTCCTCTGCATCACATGATGCTATTTTTTGAAATATGCTGAGGGTGCTCAGCTTTGGGTTTTTTAATTGAAATGAGACTGGGGGTGGAGGAACAGTGAAGTGTCTTCCAAAGAAAACTTGGAATTTGATTTCTAGACAAATGAATAGGAAGTATTAGGCTTTCATTTTAAAGTTTTGTGGCAAACTGTTTTGTTTGGGTTTTACTTTTACTTGATATCTGCTTTTATTTTAACTGGTCAACCTGTTTGTCCCCACATGCTGTGATAATATTGAGCTAGCACACATCATTTGCTTCTCAACTAAGCAGTGAAGAAATGTCAAAGAAGGTAGTGTCAGCTGCAAGTAGAGATGATATATTTTTCCAGCAGAGGGTCAAATGAATTTAAAGCCTTCACAGTAGTTGCTTAAGAGACAGTATTTGACCTTGCAAAGAAAGATATATTTTCTGCTTAATCACTTGAAGTTCTCTCAATTGCATAAAAAGGAAGGATTCTATTTCTATCCTAAATATAATATGGAAATGTTTGTTTTGCTATCAGTAAAAAAGTAATTTTTAAAAAAATTCCATTATGCACTAATATTTTCAGTGGCTTTTAAGGAATAAATTCCGATGTCCAACACATAGTGCAAAATAATAAATGGTGAATAAATAGTGAAGCTGTTGTGTCTACTTCTTTACCAATTGTGATGACACCTAGAGGCCCATGTGTACTTTATCCTGGAAGCTCAGCTATTCTAACACATGTTGTTTAAAAAGCCTTTTTGAGAATTGCTCCACTGATTAGGGGTAACTTTTACTGATGCTCTCTGTGTCCAGCTATATTTCTTGCCTTTGTAGAAATACCCTATGGCTTGAAGGAGATGAAGAACATCAGGGAGCCCATTATCTGGGCATCTCTATAGATGACTGTTCTTATGCATGCTCATTGCTTCACTGGAGAAGGTTTATTACTAGATAGGATTTTGCATTTGCAATAATTTGCACTAAACTAAATAGCTGGTTTTGATTGAAATAGTAGCCTTATATTTAAAAACAAAGGGAGAGTGGTAGACTATAATTTAATTTGATGTCTCTAAAAATCAGTGGGTTTAGGTGCCTTCTTGGAAGTTTGATCAGTAAAACACCTAAAAAATAGAAAAAACTTTAATGAGAAAAATACCTGTATTCCCTGGAAATATAAACATTAACATTCAGAATTTGGATAGATAAATAATTTTAAAGGATATAATTTATCATTACTGCAATATGTTAGTAATATTGTTTAAATAATATTTTTTATTTTATCTTGCATCTTCTGTGTTTTGAAGTTCTGTCCATTCTGGTGATTCTAATAGCTGTTGTTTTGGGGGGTTTTTGTTTTTTGTTCTTTTTTTTGGGTTTTTTGATACATCTACTTGTCAGTTCAGTTTGTCAAGGTTTAGTTTCTTTGTTTGGTTCGCTCATCCCAAGGATGGGGAAATAACTTTAGTGAGATTTTATTTGGTTGGTTTTTTTAAAGTACTGTTTTATTTACCAATAAGAAATTACAAAGATTATTTCAAGGATGAAGGGTTGCTAATATAAAAGTCATGGCATTGACATGAATGTGCTTCTTTACTTCTCTGAACTATTAGGGAATTGAATAATCCATTAGATATTTTCAGAGTGCTTTTTCCTGTGTTCCAGAGTAACCTGTGTATTGTGCTTGTACGGTTCAAAAGCCTGGTGATACAGATAGACCCAGAGTGCAGAAACCTGAGTCCTTAATTAAAATGTTGCTATATTTAAATAAAAACTTCCTATATTATAGTAAATTAAGTAATTTTTGAGTCCCCTTTTTTTTATTTTCAGATAGCAAGTAATTGGTATACTCTAATTCACATAGATGAGAGTTTTGTAAAGCAGTAACTGAGGAAGAATCTGTCATGCTATTCAACCAGATGAGCTTTGAGATAAGTGTGTGATACTTGTGGATTTGGGGAGTTGAGTCCTTTTTTGCATAAAGAAGCATTGTTGGCATGTAATCAAAATCATGATGACTGTCTGGGAAACATGCTTTCAAGGGTTGCTTCCACAAATGAGTCATAAGTAAAAGCTCTTCATCTAGCACAGAGCACATTAAGCTGGAAGAACAAACAAAAAAGCTTGTTGGTAGATCAAAGAAAATACAAGCATAAAAGATACTCTTAGAAGATCAGTTGGTCTAAATATCAGAATTGTAGTAATATCTTTCTGTCTTGTTCTCCTCTGGTTTATTGCTTTCATGTAGACCTTGATTATTTTAGTTGCTGGCATAGTTTCCTTCAAAAAGCTGCTCATTTGCTGCAACTTTAATGGGATAGAGAGCAAAGTGTTAGCAGTCTTAGGAGAACTGAGTTTATGTTCTAATGGGAATAAATTTTTTAGCCAATTCTCTTGTACTTTGTTCAGCTAACTCTAGAAAAGTAAACAAACATAGAAGACTGAATCTGGCATGTATAAAACAGACAATACGTGTGTACCGATTTGTCCATGTAGAGGTAGATAGGTAAGGCATATTATAGCTGCAGAAAGTGAGATATCTTTCTGTATACTGAGAGTGTATTTTTACAGATCATTTGCAGCGTAAATTCTTGTAAGATTGCTAACTTAAAGTATTTCAGGTAGAGGTGTTTCTAGATTGCATGGTGACAATCTATGGCCTGAAGACTCAATCAGATTTGTCAACCATTTTTTCTTCTTTGCTTTAAAGCTGAACTTCTTTCAAATAGATAAAGAGTGAATGAGAAGAATTGTCCTTACATCTCGTTCTTCTGTAAGCCTTTTTCACTTTTCATTTGGCTGAAAGGAGGTCTGTCCACTCTACAAGGACAGTAGGCCACCATGTAAACACTTCTGTATCTTTTGATGTTCTAAGATACACAAGTTTAACTAGTGGTGCAGCTGCTTCCTGCCCTGTAGCTAGGGACAAATGCCCTATGTAAGAGGACAATCTACTCTTTCAGCAAGCAAGTAACCTTTGGGTATTACAGCTGCCCTTCTGGTCACATAAAAGAAGACCAGAAGTTTAACTGTGCCTCTGAGGGTGTCTGTGTCTAGGTCTTGGCTGATGCTGAGCAGTCAGTCACTCTATTAACAAGGGAGCTTTTTCCTAATTAAGGAAAATGTGATGTTCTGTCATGGGGAAATCTGTGGCAAATATACTGAAGTGAAATATAATAATTTTTTTTCTTCAAATAAGATGGAATTAAACTATTAAAGAGCTTATATCGAGCAATAAAAGAAATCTTGATTGGTGACTTAGAGTTGCAGTAGAGACATAGCAGGAGGAAAAAGCACTGGTTACTAAATAAGGTATATAAGTAATAATAAAATAATATTTTGGATGTTCTTACTCATAGTTTTATGCATAAAAGCAATTTTGTATTGCAAATCAACTAATTCTGGCTTTGCATAAAATAGCTTCCCCTTGCCACAGAAATGAAGACTGGAACATCCAACAATCATTGGAAATTTTCAAAAGACAATGTTTTGGAAAGGGCTGCATGTTGTACAAACAAAGTTCCTGCTAGCTGCAAAATTGAATGGGACACAAATGTATTGCATTCATAATATTAGCTGTAAAATTTGAAATTAATATCAGTTTTCGCTTCTGTTACCATGTGCTGATTAGCATAAAAGAAACTTTGCCCTAAGAGCTGTGAGGTAATTAACACAAAATTCAAACCCAGAAAACATTTCCAAATCAGAAAAGGCTCTAAATGAAAATGACTGTTGGGAAAGCTCTGAGGCAAGAATGATATATATTTTCTGATATCTACTTGCCAGGCATCTACTTTAGGCCAAATTGCAGGGAGGGGGAGAACATAATTTGTTGGGCAAGGCAGACCTTTGATTCACTGCTCATGACTATTACCACAAGAAAAAAAAAATTAAAAAACATTATTTTAGATTGCTGTAGTAAAAATGGGTATGAAATGCTGCTTCCCTTCTGGAAGCCCTTTGTTATAGAGTGACAATTTTGGGAATCATGCTACAGTGTGTTAGTTGTCATTTCTAATGCTCAGCTATTAGCCACAATGTTGAGTTAGATTATGAGATTTTGATCTCTTCAGATGATCTGACAATGCTTTCCCTAAAGCATCCCAGTAGTTGTGTGTAAAACAGTCTACACTTTTCCAGCCTTTTTTGGAGTTGGGAATATTTTTGTGATCTTTATCTGGTGGGAGTGCATTTTACCTTTTAGCCTGTGTCAAATGGATGGGAAATGTATGAAGTCTTTGCCTGCACTCAGGCTGTGCCAAGATCCTTAACTTCACTAGAAAGAACAAGTAGTCACAAGATACTGATTTATTGATAGAGGGCTAGCCCAATAGGCAGACTTTTGAAGGAACTCTTTGTAGCTTTCTCCAGTGTTAGTAACAGGACTGCTTATGAATCCTTCAGGTGTGGGGGACTTCCTTGTTCATAATATGTCATTTTAAAGGTAAACTCAGCAAATATCCAATATGCAGTTCCAATGATTAGCATTAAATATAGCATATTTCACAATAAACCAGCATAATGCTGCATCAGCATTTCAAAGTGTCCTCATGATTACTAGTGCCACAGAGGGGAGTATAAAGTTTGGAGGAGGTAATTAGAATGACCTTGCATTACTGAGCTGGTGAGCAGTACTGGATTTCGTCCACAAGTAATGGAGTTTTTCATAAGATGCTGCTTATCAACAGCATGTGCAGGCAGATATCAATGAAAGTTAATGTAAATATCTACACGTGAATGTAAATTGCAAAGCAAACACATCTCATATTTTCCACGAACATTATGGTTTTCACTGAGCTAATTTAAGAAGTATTTATTATTATTATTACTAATTTAAAGTTCTTAGCAAACTAAAAATTATTTCTTGAATATTCCTTAATTTCTGGTATGTTTTTATATTGACAGTGGTTTGCACCAGGGAGTCTACCTTCTCTAACAGTTAATACATTGTTTAGGGTTACACTGAAGCAGTGTTTAGTTTAATAATGATTTAGAATTTACCTGGAAACTTCTTCAGAGGCTACACTAGATGTTGGGTTATCTTTAAAATACGTTATTTATTAATACACATAATCTCCAAATGCTTGTTTGTTTCTTTGCATTTGGGCTTTAGAGCGAAGAATTTTGTCTTAAGACAAATATTAGAAAAGCAGAGTACAGAATACTGACAGTCTTCTGAAACAGATGTAGAGAAACAGCAGTTTTCACTGAATATCAAGTTGGGTTTTCTTTTTCCCAATGCAAAAGAACAGGAGTTACCAAGAACATAAAGTAGCTTTAGGGAGGGAAAAGCTAATTGTCAAGTAGAGGGGAAAAGTTCTCAGGAGACAAAGATAGTGCTGAAGGTAGGATTTTCACCCCAAGAATGGAATTCTGTGGAGGATTTATGTGAAAAGCTCATAATTGAGGCGCTGTTAACAGTTTCCCTGCTTAAAACATTAAACTGGAAAGATTTCTTTACAAAGGATTTATTTCCTCTCTGAGGATGGTGATTTGCTGTAATGTCCACGTTTAACCAACTTCCACTGATACAATTAAAAACAAAAAATATACCCTTGCTTCTTTTATAACAAGCTAAGCTAAATATGAAGCTCACTGAAATATGAGATCCCTGTCACACAGTGATTTTATCCTGTGCGGCTACAGTTTACAGGGAAGGAAACAGATTAACCAACAGCTGGATTTTCTCTTGCAAATATTGAGAAAATGTCTCATTTTGACAGTCTTCTGATTTTATGCTGAATGAAACGTTAACTTGAAATTTTTCATCCAGTTTAAAAGATATAAAGGCTTACTGGAAAAAAAATTCCAAACAAACATACCCCACATACTGTAAAATTAAATCTGTCACTTTCAGATAAAGTGAAAAGTAATATGTGGGTATTTGAACTCCTACAAGTTCCATTACACATCCAGTGGAGCTATTTTTGTTTAATATATCTTACTGGTCAATGAGTGTGCTGAAGAGGAAAATTTATCATTTGTACATCGTCATCTAAAGCCTATTTATGAGAAGGGTGATGTTTACAATACAGAAAATGAAGACCTTTTTTCCAAGTTGTCCAAAAATATTGTGAATATGTTTTTGATGCTTTAAGTGGACATGTCTCACTTTCAAGTGATGTAGAGAGCAATCTGGTTTTTGGTCCTTATGGTAAACCATGTGCCTTTATGGCACATTGGCAGGGCTGTGGCTTTATACAGATCACGATAACAGTAGAATCTGGGGGAGGGAAGTCACTCCTGTTAGCAGTTATCTTCTCTTAACTGTGAATTGTTGTCATGTTCATTTTATTTTTTTTAGCTGGTGTTGCCCAGTACGAGTTACAGCATCAGTTTACATGATCAGGGAAGCTCAACCAGCAAAAATGTGCTTAAATAGCTTCAAATGTGACTTGAACCTCTGCTCAAATGTTTCTGGGTATATCTCCCTGCTTCTAGATTTGTTGTATTGGGCACTACAAAAATACTAGGCTCAGACTTATGTGAAGTCTAGTGGATTAATTCAGAGATTTGTGATGAAAGAGATGTCAGCATTTAAATACATTTGGTTTAACTAGTTAGGTTTTTGTAGAAGACATGAACAAAGGATAAGTCCCCAAAGCAACAAATTGATCATCTCTTACATGTGTATAACCTTCTAATTTACTCAAAACCGAGAAACTACAAAAGTTTTTGTTTCTCCTTTCTGTATGTACTTTTTCCTTTAAGTTGGAAGCAAAACAGTGACTGAATCTAGTTTCTTTAAAATCATTTCAAATTTCCAGGCTGCCTGGGGTTCTAGTACCTGAAGGAAACTATAACAGGATATGTGGGTATTATTCAGTGGGAGGCAAGTTGCAAATCAGATACCTGTACTTGTAACAAAAGAAATGTTTTAACCTATTACACCATAAGGCAAGTATTATAAAGATTATTAGTAGAAATAAAACATAAATTTCTTCCAGATGTTTTGTACTTCAAGTATTTTTTTAAATTCTATTTTCTTCTAGATTACTCATCTGTTTAAATTAGAGTCTTTCCCTTTAAAATCAGGAAAACACATTTCCTGATATTTAGGCTTCAAAAATTGTCTGTATTCTGTGCTCATGCACTCCCATGCTCATGTTTATTACACAAGATTAAATAATTGCATCCTTTTGTAATGTTGTTTGACACATTCAAGGATTTTGAACAATCATTTCACTTGACTATACTTTGAAGCATGTCTTGCAATGTTGCATATTCAAGCAGGCATGAGAACAAATGCTTTCCAGAACAATTCAAGACTACATTTAGATGAGAAAACTAAGTGGTATAATATAGTGCAGTGCTCTTTCTCATGGGAGTGGAGGTTTTTTGCTATATCAGTTGAAGTATTCTGGGAATCTAAGGACAACTCTATACACCAGTAGAAATGATTCAAGGAGCAATGAGGCACATGTTCTTAAATAATTGCTGTCACAATTTTAAATTATTTCACAAAAACTCCCCAAGGAGTTGTATTGCTCTTTAACATTCTAATGTTGAAGTGATCCATTCTATGGAAAGATTTAGAAATATAGATAAATTATACTTTTCCTTCCTATTCTGGCTTGTTTGAGAAAAAATATTTCAATTTTATTTTTTATTGTCTCAAAAGATTCCAAGCTTGCATGACAAAATAAAAAGGTATTCGAATTTATACCTTATAGAGTATCTGCGTTTTCTCTTTCTTACCTTCATTCTGTCTTCTTTATGTACAGTAAACCCTGAAAAAATGTGACCTGTAGGTAGGATAGGAGGGGAAGTGCTAATTATAGGGTTCTGCTAGTTTTTCTGAAGGCTGGAAGGGGTGCAGAAGGAACTGGCAAAAACCCCTCCCCATGAATTGGAAAAGCATTATGTCAGACCAGTTTCACAGAAGAATTTATGTAAAGGAGCTATGTAAAGAATCATAGGTTTTCTAGCAGAGACTGGCTTTCTGTTCCAACAAATCAATTATTTTCTCTGGCCACAGCTACATAATGGCTAGAGATGGATATGGCAGACTATTAAAAATAAAAAGGGAAAACAATTATAAAATTTTATTTAGTCTGTCTCACTGTGTAGCAGCTCTACCACTGATCTTCCATCCACCACAGCTCAGAAGTCACTAAAGTCTCTGGTTTCTCCAGTTCACTTTTTACTTCTTAGGGGACTTCAAATTTTCCTGCTCCAGATCACTACTTGGGGGATATTACTCCAAGACTTATGGTGGATATCTCAACCCAACTCAGAGATTTCCTCTTTCAGTTAAATCTTTCAGCTATGCAGCAGCCCTGTTGCTTTAGAGCCTTCTGGGACTTACAGATGGATAATCTTCCCTGTTACAAAAATTGCACAGAAAAAACCACGGGATATGAAAAATTTCAGTATTTCATATCTGGTGATTGGTATTTAAAGAGGTGCTCTCCTCTGACACCAAAGCAGACTCAACATACTAGAAATAAATTATTACACAAGTTAGATTTATTTTTGAAAATGTATACAAAGCTTGCAGGACCGTATTAAATCTTAGAATTTGTGATACTCTGCAAGCCAAGGTAAACTTGGGAATCCTCTTCATAGGAAGGCTCTCCTTATGTGATTCACTGGATAAATGGGACATATCTTCAGATCACTTCCTTAAAATCTAAATGCACTTAAAAACTGATATCACTAAATTTGACTAAAATATGTTTTGTGTTAAGTTTGTTGAAGCACAGGTAAGCAGGATCATGGAGGTGTTACTAGATTCCAAGTATTCAAAGCAAGAACAGTCGGCATCTAAATTATTGAGCTGTCATGTTAAATGAAGCTGAATATTTTTAAGTGATTCACATGTAGGTTGTTAAAAAAGGCACAGACTCTACCTTATCAAACAAGGCTCATTACTTTTCAAAATTAAGGGAACAATAAGACCTAATTTTTGGAACTTAGCTGTGCAGAAAATGTGTTAGGCTGATTTTCTTTTTCTGACAGTAGAATAGGTTCTGAAGAAACATCAGTTAAAGAGCATTTTCATAGTTTTCATATATTCAATTTTTCATAATTTAGTCATCAATCTACATGGATATAGTTCTTAATATTACTGCAGTATGTAAAAGCATAAATTTTTGCACAATAAAACTGGTAAGTACCTCATTGATTTTTTTTTTTTTTTGATGAGGAGCTAAATAGTTAATAATGCAGACAAGTCTTTAAGTATGTAGGTCAAATAGGCTCAGTCATCAAGCTGAATGCAGCTCTTTCCATCTTAGAGCTTTTGTGCCATACTTTCTGCAGAGCTGCTTTTATATTTAAGGGTTTTCTCAATCTGAAGAACAAGTCTAAATGTAAAGAATTTGAAGTGACACAAGCATGGAAAATATTTAATATAGGGTTGCTGGTGATGTGTACTTGTTCATGCAAGCTGCTTCAGACTTCTGCTAATAAGAGAATAAGGGTCACTTTATTGCTGTAACAATATAAAACTCTTCTGTACTATGTATCATCAACAGGAGGAGTGGGGACAGGGAGAAGTCTTAACTCCAATTAAATGTATTTTTTTTCAATTTGATTATCTGAAGTTATGCTGAAAAGAGGTCTGCCTATGTCAGTGGTGGTGAGTATTTTCACCTAATGTGGAATAATCTAGACATACAACATTATTTCTAAAACTGTCATTCTTGTAACTGCTAGGCTTGGTGTTTGCAGTATTTCAAATGCAGTTGTATGAAGCCTTTTTCTTTTTTTTTTCTCCTCCCCAATTCTTCGCTTTCCCTAGCCAAATAGAGTAAATATTGATTCACCTTAAAGATAAGTGCATAATAGTAATCTGGTTTTAGGGTCTTGGATCTCTATGCACCACTGTGGATGCAGATAGATGATCAAACAGTAATAGCCTAATGAGCTGCAGCATTTAGTCTGTGGTAGTAGATGTTGTGGTTGTGCCTGAGAGAGGTTTCTGTTGGACAGAAAAGTGAATTGCAGAATACATTTGGTCAGAAATGTCTGATAAGTTGGAAGGAGCATAACAGCTCTTGTTATGCTGTGAAACTAAGGGTGTTTGATTTGGTTCTTGTGCTTTGCTGCTAGTCTTGTGTTGGGCAAAACACTTCCACTCTGTGTTTGTTTGGCTCTGTAAAACACCACTACTGCCTTCTTCCTTTGAACTCTAAGTTTGAGGCAATATAAGGTTTTCAATGAAGCATCAACCTCTGTCTGGAGTTTTTTGTTATGAAATTCCCTTTTCCCTACTTTGTTATGTAGAGTCTACTCTTTTAGGGAGACTGGGGATGTTCCCAAGAGGGTTGTTTGTCAAAAGTGCTGCATGGAGATACCTGCATTCAACCTGCAATTCTCAAAATGCAAGGAAAGGTAATTTTTTGAATACAATAGCAGGCAGGGAATTTGCCTCAGGGGGAATGAATTATTCTGGGAACTTGCATTGTGTTAGCATAACAGGGTATACTAGTAATTACTCACAACGTAAATGTGATTTTGGGGCTTTCAGACACCAGAACAGGTATTAGTATCAAGTAATGGCATCAAGTTAAATTGGAGCCTATGAGTGTGTTTGGAAAAAAAATGGTCAGATTCCAAATAGGGGTCATTTCCACTTTTTTTTTAATGTGGAAAATTTATTGTATTAAGAAAATGCTCTTTCTTTATGGTTGCTTTGTGCCTGGGTTCCCCCACCATGCGTGTGCAAAAATGTGTCTATTTTAAATTTAATATTTATGTCCTTGATTTGGGGTAGTGTAATCTTGTTTTGATGCAAATCTTCACTCCCCAAAAGTAGAAACATAATTTTACACCTAGAAAAGACCAAATTTAGTTTCTCATTGTGATATTACTCATTCTTCCCTTAATCTATGGTTCTCAGGTGAATTATGGTTCATTTTAAGAATAGGAACATAGACTGAACTAGGGCCTTGGGATGGCTGAAACTTGGTTTAGCCTCTATTTTGGTGCTGATTTAAAGCCCACATGTACTACCTGAAATATAATCAAATTACTCAAGAGATCTCTGCTCCTACCCTTTGAGAGCATTAGTACTTCTGAAATGAAGTGCGATAAAGCATAAGCATTTTTTTGTAGTGCCTGCAAGATAAGCTTATTCACAACTATATATTCACAGATGTGAATCTGTGGAATTCTCAGAGCTAGCTATAAGGTCTGTGACATTCAAAAAGGAAGGAGTATTTTCCTTTTTGATTAAACACTCCAGTATCTAGTGTAGGGAAAAGAAACTGCTTCATGAGGTGTAATAAATGACCATTTGTTTACTGCTTTGTTAGCTTCAATTTCTGCACACTTAAATTATCAGGTTAAATTAGATACATTGCTCAGGAAAACTAAACTGTAAAACATTTGTGTATACTTTTTACCTGTGAAATTACCTGTAACTTGCTTTCTGTTAGCACAAATTAGGAGCCACAAGAAGTAAGTTATTGCTTGTATTTAAGCCTTGGCTTTCTGTGAGGTTTGGTCTCGGTGGATGGCAGGCAGAAAAAACTGGCTCACCTGAGCAAGGCACGGCTCAGCCCTGTCCTCCAGGTGGGTGGGATAAGCTGTTCCAAGGCCACAGTTCAACAGCAGACTGAATCTGGCTTTAGGGCTCCTGCTTCTAATCAAGAAGGTTGCCACTACACGATGGTAATCAATGATCCGGTACAAACATATTCTGCTACCTCAACAGTTTTTTGGGAATTTTGACAAGTCAGCGTTATTGTCAGGCTTTATGCCAGATTGACTATTATCTGTTCTATGATGGCTGTCATGTAACCAGTGCAGAGCATAAAGCTATCACAGAGGCTATATTGTCTGCACCGTCTAATTTGAGGGGAAAATGTGGTTGTGTTCTCATGTCTAATACCAATCAGATCTGTATTGCAGTGCACAGCTCCAGTTTTCATGGTTATGGAGCTAGAGCTTGAGAACACACTTTTTTGACTGCTGTCTCCTGGCTAGGACTAGGATGAACATATATCTTTGCAAAAGACCTTCAGCATTTCAGGTGCATGCATACATAAATGGTGGTGTGAAAGTATAGGGATGACACACCATCGTGGAAATCTGAGTGGGAGAGAGTGAGTAGTGGTTTTGGTTCATGACAATTAGTTGCCTTTTAACCTGTGCTCTTTCTGTATTCACCACACCACTCCACTTTACATACATGTCATATGCATAAAGTCACAAAAAGGTGGGTAAAAATAAGAATAAAAATATGGTCATGTATTTCGGTAGAGATTAGGAATTAATATTCTGAAACTGTTGGGGTTCTCTGTTACTAATGAGCTATTGGGAAAAGGCAACTTTTATGTTGCAGCAGAGTAATTTTCATATCAATGTAGCACGAAAATACTTTGATAATACCATGAAAATCAGTACATAGAAAATGCTTACCTTTGGCCATGATTTAGTATGCTTGATCTAAAGGACAGTATGCTTTCTCTGCTGTTTACAGTAAATTTATTTCTGCGTGTGTTGCAGACAACATTACAGCTGTAATGCATTGTGTTTTCTATCTGAAGTGATACATACCTGTGTAACATGTCAGCCTGAGAAATTTTTAAAATATCAAATTGAGTCAAACATTAGCTTTTTCTCAGGTAGTGATGAAGTGTACAGTGCAATGTTAGTTACTGAATGGTGAAGAATTTTATTTCAGATTTTTTATACAAAGGAGGTAATAGTGATGACTGATGAAATCCTGTAAAGAGGATTTTTTGCAGCAAATATTATATGTGGTAAGGCCATGAGTTTAGCATTCTTTAGAAATGTTCTATGGAAAATGCTATTAAAATCTAGATTTATAATTTCTCTTGAGTGCCACATCGTTGCAGGCAGTGATGTCCAGATTTTGGAGATGTGAAGAGCTTTATTTTCTCTGTTTCTCCCTAGCAATTCTGAGACATCAGATATACTTTCAGCTTTAACAACGTCATATCCCCATGAATGACCCTCCCCCCCTGCCCTTTTTTTTTCTTTTTTCTTTCTTTCAAGGATAATGCCCTGGAATTAAATCTGGTCTCTGATGTAATTTTTCTACACTTTCTCTGTGCATAAGCATGGTTTCTTTGCAGTTTTATCTTTTTTTTTTTTCTGTGGTTCACTTTATTCTAATTTGAGGGACAGGGATGTAAGAAGAATAGCAGCAAATAGGGAATTGTACCATTATGAGACCTCCTGAATGGCCAGTGGAAATCATAGAGACTGATTTCTGCAGGCTTCTCAGAGTAATTTTCATTATCTTTGTGTTCTTGTCTTGAATTCCCCTAGACTGAAACAGGAACAACACATCTAAATACTATAAAGAGATAAGCAGGCATAAAATGCACTTGCATACACTGTGCATGGTGCGTGTATATACACACACACACCTCTATATAAAAATTTTTGAGGGACTCCATTCCTCTCATTTATGTACTTTAGCAGTGGTAGTCATACGAATTGTAAAATCACTGAACTTTTTTTTATCACACCTAAATTTATTTATTTCTCATTTATAATAATTAAATACCAGCTGCATTCTGCTTGACTAATTTTGACCAAAATTCATATATTATGCATAACAGTGTATTGGCAGAAGAAGGAAACATTTCATACTTGTATGTGACAGGTCTAGCTATTTTCAGTCCATTAAAAGTTGGAAAGATGTCTGTATGCCCTCTGTGTTTTTGGAATAGAAACTGTTTCATTTTGACTGAAAGATGCAAGACTAGTACATGTATTTCTGGTTTCCCTAGTGTATTTTCTGAAGTGCAAATTATACTTAATTACAGACTATTCTAGGTTGGAAGGGACCCACAGAGTCCAGCTCAAGTGAATGGCCTGTGCAAGGTTTGACTCCACATAGCCTGAGGCATTATTAGCACCATGCTCTGACCAACTGAGCTCATCTCAGGATGAAAGCAAGAGTCATCTTTAAAACTGCTGGTTTTAAGGTTTCATGTTGAAGTATGGGAGCTTCCAAAAACTGCTGTAAAGTTATACTCAACTTTTAAGTTTTTTAAATGTTCTTTCTTTTCAGTTTTTTTTTCATGTTATGAGTAGTTGTTTTCTTTTTTTTAGTGGCAAACTCTGAATGAAACAGGAATTTATTCTCAGAAACCCATTGTGAGGATATACTTTCAGTGGTGGGTGGATTTTTATATGTTAACACAAACACTGTCTGCCAAAGTTATATGCATAGAACTCTAGGATGACTTCTTTTCGTGACAATGCCTCCATTCCAAAGCCCAAGAAAACATAATTTGACAGCTATTAAGAAATCTGGTTGTGGTAAATTGGGACTTAACTATACTTTTCAATAAGTAATCTTGAGCACTTTGCAAAATGAATAATATTCTTAGTTGGAAAGAGGAGGAAAATAGACTATTAAAAGAGGAAAAAAAGGCTTCCAACGAACCAAAGGTAATAAATTCATAACTATTTGTATTTATTTAACAAATACATGGAAAAAATCACGAGCACAAGTTTGAAAATAACTAAGTATTTACAAAGTAAAAAGTATTTTGTCAATTTCTTCGTTGTAATACCTTAAGAGAAAGCAAGCATGAATGTCCAATGTTTGCATTAATGAAAAAATATTATTGGGAGAAATGAAGTATATGACAAAGCAGCATGCATCAATGAATCTTGCTTCCTGGTTCTAACAGTATTTACTGTGAACTTTGAGGTTCAGTGGTATTCAGCATAATGAAGCTATTTGCTTCATCTTTTTCAGCATTAATCAGTGGGGAAAGTAGGAAGACTTTGATATACTGCAAGCCTATCTGCATCCATCTACCAGCAATCTTTCTAGTCTTATCCCATTGCATATAATTCAAACAAGTTCTAATATAACAAAGATAAAAATGTGTTTTGCATGTACATGTATTTTTACATGCAAATATATACATTTTTACAAATGTATTACAAATTAAATATATTTGTACAGTAGACAGATGCCAGCATTCATAACCGAGTTTTAAACAGTAACCATGTTTAGATACGGTGTTTGAAGGCATTGCAAATTTGCATCAATAGGTCTTCCTATCAAATATATGCCTTCTGTAATTTCAGAACTTGGAGCATCCCTAATCTTTTGACATGTTTGTGTGGACTTTTAAGCACATGATATTATTTACATTGTGGTTTGGCCTAAAACAGGCTATATTGGAAGGAACATTATTAGTGTAAACAATATTCCTGCTGAATTCTGTATAACAGAGTGAACAGATATATAGGATTTTAATAAAATAATTTTTTTGTATGTTGTGCTATGATTTTTATTTGCTGGTGTTGAATGAATAGGAGTAGTGGTTATTATTTGAAATAATGCACATTCAAACTAAAGTACTATTTTGCTCTTTACTCTTACCTTTGGTTCTTTACTAATAATGCTATCTTGACAGATTGTGCTTCTCACTTTAAAACAAACACGCCTTTTGTTTGGATACTAAATGTGCTCTGACATTTCTGTTCTATTAGGGTGTTCTGCCTTCTACTGTCTACGTGTTATGCCAATTAGTTTCTGTTTTGGGACCTGAAAATACTACTGTGCAATGTTTTTCTCTGTTCAAACAGATCCTGTAATCAGACTTTTTGCATCAAGTCTTGGGTCTCTTAAGAGAACCATTGTGTGTGGTATTGCTCAATTTATCCTTTTTGGTCAGTGTGTATTATCACTTGTCAAGCAGCTTGTAATTCTTATTATTGGAAGATATTTTGTTACAGGCTGGTTTTTTTCCTTAAGGAAATCTTTATTGAGACAATGCAGTGTGATGTAAATATAGACTAGAAGTCCAGCCTCAAATAATTTCCAAATATGAGAATTATGATCTGAACCATGTTAAAAATGAGAAGTTTGAAGGCTATCAGTAGCTCAAAACAGAGTAGAAAAAGAGGTAAATGCTTGAATATCCCAATTAAAATTGTGAAATGTGTAATGTTTGAACTTATCTGATACAAGTAGTCAAATCTGTGACTCTTAGCCCATGGTTTTCCCAGATTTTCTTTCAAATATGCCTTTTTAGGATGTGTTTAAATACATGTGTATGTTCTGGTTTTTTGAGGGGTTTTTTGGGAGGGGTGAGGGGGGAGGGGTGGTTTTTGTTACATTTTGAAATTTCTTCTTTTTTAATGCAGCTATCTTTATTTTTTTGCCTTAAGTGGAGGGTTTTTTCAATAAATGCTGACTCTTACATAGAAGTACTCCAAGCTGACAAAAAGTGCTATTGTTTCCAAATTATTGGTTTACCCTTGAGAAAATGTCTGCGGATTTGTTTTTCTATTACTGTATATATTAAACTTGATGCTGGTGTGAGTCAGATTAGTCAAAGAGTGTTTCAAGAGAGGGATTACTATACTATATCCATGCCATTTGAGATGTTTTTAACAAATACACAGATAAGGCAGCCTTTACTTCAGTTGCATTTGTTTCTCCTGAAACAGTTGCATTTTAGTGCTGTTTCTAGCACAGCTACATCTGCTTTATATTCAGAGTGTTCAGAAATACCAGCAAAATTGCTTTTTGTAATCCTCTGAAATACTGATGCTTGTGCTAAACCCCCGTCTGTTTGTTTACTGGAGATTCATCAGGCCAGGTACAGATGCTGGTTCTACAAGATCTTCCCTAGAGTGGAGTTTTAATTAAAACAACTCTTTTTACCCCAGCTGTCAGTGCAACCCATATGAAAAGCAGAAAGCTTGTTTTTAGAGAAGAGTTGAATGTTTAGCTTGTTCCAAAGTCTATAACCACAAAATGAAGCATTTAATTTCCTACTTCTCTGAATTCTTTTCTCCCTTCCTAGTTAGGGCAAACATTTTTTGCAGAAGTCACTCTAGAACTTTCTGAAACTTGCTTTCTTCATGTGTGTTTCACAGTGCACGTTGATTCCATTCAATTGGAAAATATTTTGCAGGATTTTTTTTTTAAAGATTGTTTTAGTTTAACATCTACTTTACAGATAGCTGAAGTTGTATGGCACCTCCTACAACAGTTTTTGGTTTTTTACCCCTTGCCTTATGGAGTAATATCTCGGGCTCTAATTCTTATTGAGTCAAACCCTCCTTCAAGCTGGAAGGTAGTTGAATATTGACTTAAATAGATGACAAAAAGTGGAAGATGACTTGAGGAAAAGGAAAGGGAAGGAAAATAACCCCCATTTTCTACATAACACAAATTGATTCTTATTTACCCACCCTCAGTATTACCTCATGGAGAGACCTTTGTTGAAATATGTCCTGTGATCTGAACCAAACAGTTCTGGTTTAATCCCAGCTGGCAACAGAGCACCAGCCATCTGCTTGCCCATTCCTCTGTCTCACCATGATGGGAGGGGGAATTGAAGTTGAGTTGGAAAAGAGAAGTTGTGTGTTGAGATAAAGGCAGTTTAATAGGGAAAGCAAAATCTGCGCTCACAAGCAAAGCAGAACAAAGCATTGATTCCAACCTTCCCATGGGCACGCAGGTTTTCAGTCATCCCCAGGAAAGCAGGGCTTTGCCAAGTATAATCATGACTTGGGAAGGCAAATGCCATCCTTCCAAATGTCCCCCTTTCCTCCTTCTTCTGGACCTTTACATGCTGAGTATGAGGCCAGAAGGTATAAAGTATCCCTTTGGTCAGGGGAAGTCAATTGTACTGGTTCTTTCCTCTCCTAGCTTCTTGTGTAACTCATTCTTCTCACTGATGGGGTGATTAAAAATTCAGAAAAGATCTTGACACTGTGTAAGCACCTCTCATTGTTAATGTTAAGTAATAACAAAAACATTTATTTTTCATTCACGTTGTTTTTAGTGCAAGTCTAAAACATAGATCTATCCTAGTTATTCACATTGTTTTTAGTACAAGTCTAAAACATAGGTTTATCCTAGTTATTTGGATGAAAATTATCCACCCTAGCTACAATCAGCATATAAACCTAGGTGGCCCAAATTCCTAAAATCCTTCTTTTCCCAAGTCATAGCTGATCTTCTACTCTTCCTGATAATGCTAGCCCTCTGTTTGCTCAGTCCCAGCAGTTAAGTACAGCAGGTGAACTTGTCTTCAAAAATGTTTACCACAGAAGTGGATTACTGCATTGCTACCAAATATCCGTGTTCACTGTCATCTTTCAACTGCTTTTGCAGAGTTGTGTTCAATTTCTTCAATTCTAAAAGACAAGTATCAGAAAATTTCTAGTTACCACACTGCTAATGAAGTCCACTTCAAAAGTTATGGGCTTCAAATAGTTTCTGCTTCACCATCAGTTTTTATGCTTTTACTGTGTGTCTGCGTAATGCCTTTTTTTTTTTTGAGGGTGGGCGTGTAGGGTGGTGAGGTTAGTGGTAAAGTTAGATGGAAAAAATCCTCCTCCAAAATGCTTCCTTCTGCTCTACTTAAACTCCTATCTGTCCTGCTGTAATAGCAACGGATCTGTAGTTCCTTTCTGTAACTACTGTTCCAGGAATCCTATGTGATTGTCTGCCTTTGGTCTTTTTACTAGAGATGAATGGGAGTTGTGTGTGTCATCTGGAAATGCTTGTCTGCTCCTGTGCTTAGTTGCTCTATGGCACTGAGTTGGCAGTTACCTTAAAAACCATGTTAAGCGTATTTTCAGTTTAATTATTTTATTATTCCTCTCTATAATAGCTGTGCTTTCATGTCCTTATGAGTCCACAAGGCTTAACACAAAGGAAGAAAGACAGTAGGGCAGAACTGCTGCAGCTGCTCCACTGTCTTAGACTGCCATAGCACCACACCCTGTGTTCAGCACTATGTTTTAATATTGAACAGTGATCTGGTTCAAAATACCAAGCTTGGGCTTTTTTGTTGGTTAATTTCTATTTGAATATGCTGTAAGCTGGATAATGAAATTCATGTATAGCTGTAGCAGATGAGAGAACAAAAAGCTGTGGCATTGAAGATTGGTTTGCAGTGTCTGAAAGCCAAAATATTGTAGAAAAACTGGTTTCCCCTTTGTTTTGAAAAGGAAGACAAATAAGGGTGATGGACTTGGCAGTTCTCAGTGAAGTGAGGTTTTGTTTTCCATCTTGGCAAACCTACTCGGTGTTTGATCCCTACGTGTGGTCAGAGCCCAGTGCCTCACCTTATTGACCTTCATGCAATTGGCCTCAGCCTGGCATTCATAGTCCTAGAAAAGAGCAGGATTGTTGTCATCTACTTGTGTAGATCATCCTTTCTGCAGGGGCACACTCTTTTCAGTCCTTGCTTTCAGCATCTGCTCTTCATTTGATAATTCACAATGAATTATCATTGTGAGTTATCATCATGAAGAGTGGGTTTGGAATTGCTCTGCTTGTGCCAGTTAATTGAAAAATCCTGAAAACACAGGTGAAAAGAAGTCCAGAGCTCCTAAACATGTGCAGCACTTGAATTCCTAAATAAGTGTTCATGGATAGAGCTTGAGATCCTGCAGACCCCTGGTCTCCCTCGAGTGTCAGGAATTGTGCTCTCTGACATCTCCCAAGGAGTATTGTAATGGGTTGTTCAGGCAGTACTTATGTTCTCCCCCAGTTCCTCCTATAACTGACCAGTTTTTGACATCTTCAAAATTAGAAAATTAATTTCCCATTTAGCATAACTGAATGCCTTTACCTAATGTGCAAGAATTACGTTATTTTATTCAAATTTCTTTCTTTTAGTTTCCTTTCTGAGTAGCTATGTTGAGAGCCATTCCTTAGGTGCTTAAGACCATTTGAAGAAATTTTCATTTATTTCTTTTTTTTTTTAGCTTAAAATTTGAAAAGAAAATATTTTTCAGCTCTTCTGCCCTTGTTGGATAGAATTGGTGTTTGTACAATGCTTATAAAACCATTTATGCAGATCAAATCGCAAGAAAATTACTGAATCTTTTTTTGGTTAGGAAATTGTGGGTTTTTTGCTTTTTTTATAAGCAAATGCCATTTGTAATTTTTTTCTTTTTATTTTCAAAGCAAGATTCATACACTAGGGACATAGGGCAATGCACCTTCACCCACACATTTCAGCAGGTTTAGCATTATTCCTAAAGTAAGAATGTAGCAGACGTTATGAACCCTTTTATGTACCACCCAGAGTATATTATTTCAGATTTTAAATAACAAAGGTAGTTTAATTACTTATTAAAAACATTTTAAACTGAATGAGTAATTCCCTTTATGAAGAAATTCTCTAAAATTATTTTTTGTAGAACTAAAAATGCAGTAATTATTTACTGCAGACTATGAAGTAATCACTAGGGATGGTTCTTGAGTTGGTATTATCTAAAAGGAAGCTGCTTGGTTATTCTCTACATATTCTTTTTATGGCACAGAATCTTCAAGATACCTAATGCATTGCCTTTGCTGTGAGGACTAGGCTCTCTTTAAAGAGACACTGCAAACTCTAAGGTATAAGAGTTGATGGATCTTTTTTCTTCACTTTTGAGTGTATTCTTCTCTGGAGAAGCTTGGGAAAGAATAAATTTGAGCCAGAAGCTTTTGGAAGCAGAGCTAGGAATGGGTGGCATTTTTAATGTGTTCTGGTTGTCTGGTGACTTCAGCGACAAATTTTGCCTTCAATATCCATTTTGATGTTATTAAATTACTTCATTATTTAAGACTGCTCTTTCCCTTTAGTTACAGGCAGAAGTAAGTCCAGATCCTATCCACATCTCTAAAACTCTATAGAAATAAATCTTTCACAGCACCTTCAGGGTCTTACCCCTGCACTTGCTAAATTCCTGACAGCATGTTTAGCTGTTTCCCTTACCACTCCTCAGCCAGATAGATGAGGGAAAACATATTCTGAAAACATATTCTGAAGCTGCTTAGGGATCCTGCAGGCTAACCAGCAACCTAAGCACCAGATCCAACTCTCAGGCTGTTTCTCCAGAGAGGCTTCCTGTTCAGCTGGTGATGGGGGAAATTCAATATCATAAATATTCAGTATTTATTAAAAAGGAGGCAAAATGTTCTAAACAGCTGTAGAGAAGTTCAAATGAAATGACTGTAGAAGCTTGACTTTCACAGGTTAAAAATCTCAACTCTAAAGTAATAAAGCCTATATTTTTTAAACTCAGTCTCTACAATGCTAGGTCTGCCATAGGTGTGTATGTACATAAATTTTACTCTACCACTACTGCAGTCACCAAGTTGCATTGTGTATATGTTTTAGAGACAAGATTTCACTTCAGAAGAACAATAAAGAGCTTTGAAAGGAATATTTAGTACACTCTAATAAGTATTCCCCTTCAGGGTTATTTCAGAGATCCACCGGAATTTATTGTAGGAAATGCAGTTTGTTATGTAAAGGTCTGTAGACCAGACATTTTGAGGGCAAAAAGGGAAAGTAACTTTTGAAGCTGCCTGTAAAACAAAGAGCTGCCTGTATACTTTTAGGTGAGTAAAATAAGTAATTTTGAGAGCATTTTTTCCTAAGAATTAGTTCTTTCTAGATATACACATTGCTACTACTGACATGTACTTTTCATAATTCTGGCTACACAAAGCTTCCGACTGTTAGAGAAACTGGAATAATCAACTTGAAGGGCTCTTTTTTTTTCTTTTTATTTTTCCTTTTTTTCCCCCCAGTTTGATCACACATTATTTTCCATTCATTTTTTACCTTGGTTCTGTCTCTCAACTACCTACTTATGTTCATGGGCTGCTTAATGCAAAATTCCCTAAGTTCTTGGCATGGGAATTGGTCACAGATAAACTTTATTTTCTTCCTTACTGAGAAAATAGTGGATTTCATTTACTGTCACACAACTTAAATGGGAGAATTTTGTTCACATGACTACCTTTCCTTAAATTAACCTCAAGCATTTTTTGGACAGAAGGGGACTTAAATTTTAGCAGTACTGGGAATCAAATCAGAACTGCTGCATGGAAATTGTCATAGCACATAGTCATTTAGAGAAGGCAACATGCATTTATTGGGAGTGGTTTGAAACAAACTGGTAGCTGCTGAATTTGAAGGAAAGTTGGAGGGTTCAGCCTCTATTTAGAACTGTGTGGCATAGCAGACCTGTCATCCAAGTCCTGGAAGATTGTGTTGATTCATGTGAACCAGGGACTGATCACCTCTGTTAGTTCTGTCTGTGTGTTCAGGCCCACTCCACAGTAGTTGGTTTAATGTCTGCCACTTAAGTAATTCCAGAAATGTTTCACTAGGACATTGAAGATTGGTGCCAGCTCTAAAGTGGAGCATATCAAAGGAAAGGACGGGATGCTGGCTGCCACCAGCTCACTGTCAGGGTGTAGTGGGACTGCAACTTGGTCCAAGTTTTATGTGTGAAATTCATTTACAGGTCTGGATTTGTCTGTCTCTTTCAGGTGGAATGTTGTAGAGTAAGCAACAATAAACAAGCACACCTCCTCTTCCAAAGCTGATCTCCCCTATTTACACTCTGCATATTGGAGGTGAATGCTTTTTTTAGGTGCTCCAGTTGCCCCTACAATGCACATGCTGGTGAGGAAGCACCCAAGCCCTCTCACATGCAGATAGGGCTGTATATAGACATGGGTGTGCCTGTATTTGGTTGCACTGTGTGTTGTCACTCCTCCTGCTGGCTGCTGTCCCAGTGCCTGAAGGGAAAGGTGAATCTAAGTGGATGTGACAAGGTCAGTGATTTGTCTTTGACAGAATTCAAACTAGGCTTTTTCTTCTAATAACCTATTTTCTTCTTTGTCCTACTATTGCAAATATTATCTTTTTTTTTAAAAAAAACAACTCCTTAAAATCTTAATGTAGTTTCCAGGTTGATATTTAATCTGACATGATGGGCTATAGTCTTCTCTAGCATTATAATTTTTGGGCAAATGAACTGAGGGCCAGTTCTGGATGATCTTTTCACATCATGTTCTTTGTGCTCACATCCCTGCTACATCAGCTGCTCTTACCCAGACCACGCAGATACCTCCATAGAGGAAAGCTTTGTAATTTTTATTATCCAAACGTCAGGGAACAGACTGAACTATAAAGAATAACAGCAAAGGTAGCTGAAAAAAGGGTGCAGAGCAAGACCTCTATTTTTTTACAGTAAAGATATTTTTGGCCACCACCTCTCTTTAGGTTTTTGTTTGTTTTGTTTTTTGGTTTTTTTTTTTTTTTTGTTTGTTTGTTTTGTTTTGTTTTGTTTTTATCATGCTGTGCCCTGAGGCCTAAGTCATCTTTTGGTCTTGGTTTTATATACTGCAGTTTACCTTTGCACTTTTTTTTTTTTAACTTACAACTTATTGAATTAATAATTTCATTAGCTTTAGCCATTTATCTTACTTAGCTCTCTTTGGTTACTTTGAATCTTTATTTTATATGAAGTTGTAGTAAGTAAGACAAGTGAAAGGATGCTTCTTACTTTCCAAGGAGCATTTGAGAAAAAGCCCCTTCTTTTCAGTATTCGAATAGGCTTTCAAACAATTAGTCTTTTTTGTTTTAATATAGAAAACCCTGCATTGTTTGTCAGAAAATTTAAAAAAAAAGATAACTATGCATAATATTTCATTAAAATGAAAAAAAATATAATGATTCTTAATATTGTTTGGAAAGTAACCTTCTAGAGGTTTTGGTATTTTGGGGGAGGTAGGAGAGGAGACAATAAAAAGCTTGTTGCATAGAAACAAATGACTGAGTTAGCTTAGTTAATTTAACTCTCCAGTGGACCTTATTATTTAATGTTTATACTGTGTCAGAGTATTCTGAAGACTGAAATCTTCAAGGTCTCAGCTGACATTTATCTCATTTCTATATGCCTTCATGAAGGCACCTGTTTTTATGTTGCTGTTTCTCTGTCAAGAAGAGGAAGGCAATGAACCCCAAATCTGCAGGTGTTCTCATAGAAAACCAGTGGAATGCATAATAAGGTAGCCTGAGATATTATGTAGAAGTTTCTGTTCGCCTTAGAGCCTTCATCAAGAAATGTTGGTCCTTGGAAAGTGAGAGGATACCAGTGTTCTTTATCTACTCCCACTGGTCCTTAAACTGTCATCTCCACCTGAGCTGAAATAATCTGTCGTTAAATTGTATCTTTGTGTTAATTTGAGCTGGAAAATGCTTTCAAAAATAATCTAGCAATTGCCCCTCTACTCCCCCACCCAACAACAAAAAAAGGATACCTTCAGAAAATAATAAAATAGTTAACACTATATTAATTCGTTGTAGTTTGGAGAAGTTCTGAACTATCCTACTTACTGAAGTAATCCTTTTGAAGAGAGCCAGTTAGTACTAGGAAGGAATAGAACAAGGTTAGGTATGGCAAAGAAGGAAAAAATGAACAGCAGAATAGGAATAGAAGGAAGAGGGAAAATGGACTCCTTTTCTTGGTTAGCAAATCGCATGTATGTGTTTAGTAGCTTCCAGAGAGTGAAAGTCAATCAAAAGAAGGTTCTAGT
This sequence comes from Zonotrichia leucophrys gambelii, assembly GCF_028769735.1. Taxonomy (NCBI): domain Eukaryota; kingdom Metazoa; phylum Chordata; class Aves; order Passeriformes; family Passerellidae; genus Zonotrichia; species Zonotrichia leucophrys. The sequence goes on along the minus strand of NC_088173.1, from coordinate 15,236,242 downwards.
ACTCATGTAGTAGAATTATCACAATTGGTTTGGTGTGAAGAGATGAGGTAATTGAGGTGCTACTGTTATGATGTTGTTTGTCTTCTTCTTGTCTTCCTCATCAAAAAGACTATAACAGATTGGCCTTAAAATTTGTCAGTTGTATCACTTGATTTTAGGAAAAAAATAATTAATGGAGCATGTATTATGTAAGTTATGCACATTTAATCCAAAGCAAACCTTTCAAAGAGACAAAACTATGCCAAAGTCTGAATTTGGAAAGAATAGACAGTATCTTCTTCCTGTTGCTTTGTAGAGGCAGACAATTATTTTCTCTTAATTTTTCCTTAAGAAACTACCTTACTAAGGATCAATGATTTAACTCATCCAGAATATTGCAGTAATTTATGTGTTAAGGGTATGGTCACTATTCTCCTAAAGGCTATTAGAAAGCTGCCACCTTCAAGGTCTGTGTGTCCATCATCCCAATTGAATGTGGCAATATGATGTTGTGATGAAAACATTGTTGAAGAGCTCCCCTGCTCTTGCAGTGAGGAGGGTGGACCAGGTGATATTTAAAGAGCCCTTCTAGCCCTTGTGGTTCTGTGATTCTAAACCTCAGTCCTGAAAAGACAACAGATGTAAGGATGGTCTGTTGTGTTTGGTGAAAGGAGGATAAAATGCACTCCTTTTGTAAGATTGGGATATAAGTTTAAAAGGAACTAGATCTAAAAATTAGTTCAGTTCCATATGCTGCATGTCTTGATCTTCATCCTCCTCCCAATTCACCAAATATTTGGAACATGGGTAAGGTACCAACCATTTTGCATAGTATTTATGAGTAATAAAAAGCTTAGTTCATACAAAATGTTTGAGAAATGATCAACCATTACATCACTGTATGTGAAATGTGAGCATTTCTTGGGAGGAAGGGGCAGCTTCAAGGGAAGATGGATTTAATTTTTTCATTCAGTTTCATGTGGAGTTCAACAAATCTGTCTAACTCTGAAACAAGCAGACATTCCACAGTCTTTTAAAATATTGTTTAATTATTATATTTAAATAATAAATCTCCTCTCCACAGCTAAATATTTCTGAAAACAGGCTGCAGTGTCCTTATTTTGTTCAGGACTGTGTGAAGGCTGATATCTGCATAAAAACTTCAAATGAAAGATTAAGCAAAGTTTATAAGAACCAAGAGGAGAAATAAACCAAGAGGTCTTAAAGTGGATAATGTTAGATGAACAGAATGATGTTGAAATCTTCCTAGGAGTTACATGTAGGCACACACTTGGAGTTGATAATAAACCAGACAAAAACAATCATAATACTGAAATTATGTCTAAATAGAAATAACTGCATTTAATTATATACTTAAATGTAGCTTTCGGTAGGGCCTGTCATATAAATTGTGATTTCTTTACTAAGAAAAATGGAACATCACCGATGTAACCTGAAAGTTTTCCAATATCTATTTTTCATCTGATATATATCTGTTCACAGTAGTTTTTATCTATTCCTATCTCATTCAACATTTTTGCTTTTATCAATATCTCATTCAATATTTTTGCTTTTATCAATGTAATTTCACAAGAATTTCACAAAAATGCCAGGTTTGCAAAGGTTTTGGAGGACGTACAGTATTGTTATTTTGTAATATTGACGTTGTAGATAAATCATACCCTGGATATTTTACTAATTAGAGTGGTGGGGTGTTTTATTTTGTTTGTATTCCTTCTGTGACACAAGTAAAGCTAAAAAAACATGGAAGTATTTCTACCCAGCCTTTTCCAGCCACTTGAAGAGACTCTTTACATTTACAGTTCCTGATAAGCCTCATTAAGACATTTTTGGTCCCAATGCCCCTGTAGTTCTTCAGGGACTTAGGGTAGTATTTTAAAATGCTCTGAGTTTTTCCACTTCTATGCAATTTCTGATCATTCCTTGAGCACAAGTGGAGTCATATTGCCCCCATCAGGGAGATGCAGAAAATAACTTCATTCCTCTATATTTATATTCCTTAATCAGGCCTAAAGCACAGTACTGGCTTCAAGTAGTGTATATAAAAATATATTTGCTAATATATAACTGTAAGTTATAAACAACTAATCTGAATTTACCATGCTTTAATAAGCATTTTCTTTTTTTATCTTTTTGTAACTAGATCAGTATGTGCAGCAGTAGTTCACACGGTAAAAATCTCCAGCATAGTTTTTCATGGGTTTTTTAAGACTTACTTTGATAAACTTAAGAATATGGAAAATTTCTCTTTGCCATAATGGCTAGAGTACATTCAACAGAGTAAAAAAAAAAAACCAAAACAACAATATAAGGTTTTTTTGGTTGTTTTTGTTTGTTTTTAATGAAGGGATTTTTTTCTATACGGGGAAGCAAAAATATACTGATAGGGTATCATTTAGTAAAGAACTGTGATGATGACTGATTTAATTTACCTATGATTTTTGTTATTGCTGAATACACTCAAAATCACTGTGCCTTGATTAAGAAACTACTTTTTAAGAACCACATGATGCATGGCATGGTTTTTCTTGATTATCTTTTGATATGATTTTATTCTCATAATTTCTCTTTAAAGTAGTTCACATAGAGAAATCCTCTGACAGGCTGCTGACCATCTAAGTCCTGTGCCCTTCTAAACCTTGATAAGAAAGTTAGTGCCAAATTTTGAAAGAATGTCACTTGAAATTATAAGGTTCATTAAAGCTCGTGTATCTTTTGGGACTTCAATATATTAAAGATACTTCATATCTGATAAGATATTTGCGATTAAATGTTCCTTTCTATGAACATTAAAATTGTTACATCTGGAAGTAGGCTTCTAAGTATTCTTAGATAACAGCATAGATCTAAAAGGCTTTTTTAGTGTAGCCTGGTGTGTTTCATGTCAAAGTGAGTTGATTTTTGTCTTGTTTGTGTTAACAGAGAGGAACAGCTTAATCATTTTGAGAACATAGCTAAAAAAGACTGGTGATTTTGCACATTTGAAAAATTTCTTTCTGACTACCTTTAGTCATTGTTATTTAGTAGGTGTTTCAAAGTTAGCACAGTGCTGGGATATGTGCCCAGTGTGTCTCTTGCCATTTTATTGCTTTAAGACTTGGGAAAGGAAATCATACTTTGAACATCTTCTGTTGGTACGTCTCTGGGACAGCAATGAGACAAAACTTCTTGTAACCAAAAGTACTTTTAAATCTTACTGCTGGGTACTTCGTGCATGAACTCTTTTATTCTATCTTGGCATGTGGTCTGCCAGAGTATGTGCTAACCCAGGGCCTGTTTTTTCTTGGAAAGAAAAAGCCTAATCCACTATGTGTTCAGTTAGGAATTAGTACAGTGGGTTTATGCAGGGCATGGTCAAAAAGTAGAAGTAATATCTCATTCTGAATCTGTTTCTCAAGATCTCAGTAGCTTTTTTGGCTCTTGTCAGAATGAAGAACTTGAATTGCTTCATGCAAGAGTTAAAAGACAACATGATTGGAAAGATGGGAAACTGGTTTGGAATGGTTTTAGTGGCTAATCCAGGCAAAGGATTTGTTGCAAAATTCTCAGATAGCACTGCAATGACTGTGGGAAAATACAGGAATCAGATAATTTTCAAGACTTTATTTGAAGTTCCACATTCAGCACAAATGAGTAATTGAATGACAAGACTGTAGTATAGTGTCTGCAAATTATTGGCAAGGAACTCAGTTTCTGTAATTTTCCTCCTGTTCTTCCAAAACCTGTGAGCTTATCTCACCTTGTACTTGGTCCTTGCCAGAATACAGGTACTTACTTGTGTTTGTTAGTGCCCCTTTGAAATTGTGTGTAGTGAAACAGTAAGAATACACATTTAAAAGAGAAAATTGTTGCATAAAAATATGGAATTTTACCATTTTTATGCTCTGTCTGTGGTTGAGTGTTTCTACAACCATGGCTACACATGATTTAAATGAACTCAGTTGCTGATATAAAAGACACTGATTTCTCCAAGTTTATACCTAGCCACACGGGACCAAATTATACACAGACTATTACAGTTAGGTGCAGCTTCCTTTAAAACTTAATTCCTACAGTTACTGACCAAGCAAAAGTTTCAAGGGGGTTTAACTACAGACATTATGCAATGCAAATAGAAATTGCTTCTGTGCAGATGCAATAAGCAAAAACATGTTGGAGAGTCTGGAACAGCAAATTGGAAAAATTTTAATCTAGTATTTGGCCAATATTTTTTAATAGCACCTGGAAATGATATTGAAAAAACCTCCACAATTTAGATGTATTTTGCTGATTTATACAAGCTAAAAAAATCTGAAGACCCAATTTCAATTCTGATATTTTTCTGTCCTCCCAAATAAGTAGAGAAAAATAAACCAAAATAAAAGACGTATAAATAAGTCTAATAAATAGCCTAAATAGATGGACTGTGTTGAACAGCTGAACCTTTCTATTTGACCTATTGTCATTATAAATAAAGAGCTTCTGAAATACAGAAAATCTTATTTCATAACACATTTCCAAGAATAGTAATTTCAGAGTATCAAGGAGAGGGAATCACTAGATAATGCATGATATTTTAAAACGTTTGCAAAAAAAAAAAAAGAGAGGACAAAAAATTAATGCCATTTTCAAAATATTAGTCTAGAAAACACACTAATCTGTAAATATGCATGCAGTATGAAATATTTTCTATTTTACACAGAAGTTTTAAAACTGAAATGTGGGTAAAATGTTTTCGAGAGACTAAAACATAGTGGAAAACACAAGGGTTAATGGCAGGCTGAGGTACCAAACATGAAGAAGCAGTTGATCATTTTAATTGGGGGCAACAAATAAGAAAACAGCCTAAAGTTTCTGTCCTGGAGATTACTGTCATGCACAGAAGTAAACAGAATGAAATGTTTTAATCCCAATTTAGGGGATGTCATAGTTGACCTCTCGTTATCTACTCTACATATGGTTGCAAAAGTGCAAATAACTGTTATTTGGCCCTGAAAATGTTAGTTTTAGTTTCTTTGTTCTTTACTTGGAACTGGCACGAAAGAGTTTCAATTATACTGAATTGGGCAAATAGCTCAGGTCAGATTTGTGCATGCAATTTTGGTATATTTTATTTAAAGTACTTGATGTTTCAGTTGTTTTTCACAACTATGTTTTTATTTGTAAATATTTTTTGTTCAGAAATTAAATGTCCTGAAGTCAGAAGTAATGGAACTTCAGCATGCATACTTGATTTCCCAAAAATTTTTCAGAGCCTTAACATCTCTGATAGGAATCATGCACTGCAATTCAGTTATTAAAATGCTAAAAATAATTTTGATACATTACCCCCTTTGGGGTACTAATAATTGGACAAGAGCATGTTTCAATTATACTTTGAGAGCAATGTCTTTACAGGACAGTCTTCTGTACCTTTTAGATTGGCTCATTCCATTACATTCCTTAGCACGTAATCTTTGCAACGCCTTGATTTTCAAATGTTGAAAAAAACAAACCCCCCAAAACCTATGAAAATTAAGGAGACAACCATATGCCCCATATTTTTAAAACCATAAAAAACCCCAAACAAACCAAAATGCAAGAACAAAACTCAAATAACCCTCTATCTTCCATTCTTTGAAAGCTATTCGGTGGTATTGTTAATTTGTCAGTAAGTGTTTTAACAATTCTAACTTCTGTTTTCTGTATGTCAAATTAGTTTGTGATATCACTCTTTGTCTAAGTATATTGGCATGATGCAACTCTTGCAGTTGTTCTTCCTTGTCTAGGTTTTTGTCCAAATAATTACAACTTTACACCAAAAGAATTATGATAATAGATGGTTGGACTTGTATACAACTACTTTTGTAATTTTTTCTTGTTCATGAATGCTAAGTAAAGGAATCAGATTTTTGCCAGACTGATCCTCCCTCGTGGCCATTCCTCACTTCTGTTCTCACTTAGTTCCAAGGCCACTTACTGGGCTGGGTAGGGCAGAGAATTCTACACAAGCCTTCAGTGGCTCATGTACAACTCCTCAAGGGAAAAAGATTTACAATATAAAAAGCAGAATTTCATAGTTTTTGCAGAAACTTTGTGTACTAGCATTGTTAAAGGATTTTTTTTTTAATTGTCTTAGCTAAAAATTCAAGTTTTGCCATTCCTTACTGAATCATATTCATGTCTTTAGTTTAATGAACCTCAGCACTGGTGAAACTGCTTTTTGATTTCACTGAATGTAAATATATTTGGCTATTAAATAGAACCAGGAAAATATTTTTGCTATAGAGTTAAGCAGAACAAGTTTTTAGAAGTTAACCTGGAAAAGTATTTGTTGACAGAAATCTAATATATTGACTCATTGTTCCTTGTGGAATCTAGAAGGGAAATGAGAGGACAAAATACTGAAGTATATATTATTTATTGTGAATCAATGGTATTAAATGAAAAAAAGTCATCTCAAATTTTTCACCCTGTTCATTCCCCCAGGCAAACATGTACTGAAAGCTGAGTAGTTTTCTTGATTTTTGTCCAATTTCTTGACTTTTACTTGGAACTATCGATTCGGAATATTTTTAAGACCTTAGAGGCTTCATTTAATGTAGAAGGATTTAAAACTTTTATGGATATCATAACAATATTCACAGATAAAATTTAATATTCTGTCCAGGTTTATTTGTATAAGATAGAAGTATAAAATATTGCTAGTGGTGAGGGACTAATTTTAAACATCTAATGAGTATAATCTTAAAATATTAGCTTGACACTCAATATTCAGTTGAAAAATATGGATCTAATTTAAACAGAGGCTTTAACAATAATAACAATTGTATAATAAAATCCTGAAGCTCAACTTTATTTAATAATTTGTTTTCCTAATTTCTTCTTTTTTTCCTTCTTACATGCCTCTCTTCATTCCTCTAATATTCTTTCTTTGTCAACATTTCTGGTAAAGTTTCAGAATAAATAAGTACTTCTAAAAACTGTTTTCTAAAGTAAATTTTACAGAAATTCATCTTTTTTTGTTATAACTAGGGAACAGAAGAGAAACCTGATTAACTTAAACTGATGCTTAAGCTGCATTCATGTCAGGCCATCCTGATTTTTATTTGGCTCAAGACAATGAGAGTGCCCTGTGCAGGAAGTTGCATTTGTCAGTGCTCCGTAGCCAGCGGGGAGCTCCTCACAACACGCAGAACTCGGGAGTAATGTGGTTATGGTGGGAGAAAAGAAAAGGGAGAACACATTGTTGCTGAATTCAGCAAGTGAAACATTGAGTTACATCAAAACAACATGGGTTTGTTCCACATTAAATTAGTTGTCTCGTGGGGATGTACTGAAACTTCAGGTTTGCTTCTAGCTGTATGTGCAGAAAGAAATGGTGCAGAGGGATTTTCATAAACATACAGCATAGGTAGTGAGTTAGATAATACATTCAAGCCCATGTTTTGTTTTTTTATGTAGCGAAAAGACTACATAGAGGATGGATAGTTCAATGTACTGGCTTTTTCCTGGTAATCTAAATAAATAAATGCTTAGCAAATATTAGAATGTGCTCATCCAGCACAGCAGTGCCTTTGTATGGCTTTTTTTTTCCTCCCCTTGTATCCAAGCAATTCTCTATCTATCTTTTCTAAACTTGCAAGAAGCTGTTTGGTTTGGTTTTGCTTTTACTACACTTCTGAAATATTATTTAAGGACAGAGCTAAATCTATGTTGTATTATAACAGATCTTTAATGACCATGTGTTTAGCATGCTATTTTAAGTTGCTTGAATAGAGTATCAGTAAAAATACATAAAATATTTATTAGCTTCTTTTCCACTAGCTGTATTTCACAGCAGTGGTGATTTGCCTGATTAAGAGATTAGTCTCTCAGAAAAACATGTTTGTATGAGAATGAACTCCAAATGCTCAGTGGTACCAAGCAGATTATTTTCCATGAGATAGATGTGGTTCTAATTATTTGCACTCACTTTCATCGCTATGTTGTATATTACTTTTTGGATTGCTGTATTATTGACAAAATGTGATTCTGTGGTGGCAAAAAGAAAGTTATAATACAGGGAGAAGAACAGAGATGCAGACCAAATTGAGAGGTATTATGGGGATTTTAAAGGATCATATGAGTTATATGCTAGTTCCTGAAATGAAAGTTTCTACAGACATAGTGGCAGCATATACATTGAGAATTATAAATCATCTTCCAAAGTGCTGTGAAATCTAGAACAAAAATTCAGCCTTTTTAATGCAGAAAACTTGATACAACTTCCTTTTTTTCCATGGTCAGTAACTAGGTGCTTTCTTACATTGTCAGTTTTTTTAATACTCCCAAAGAGAATTGCTGCACTTTGGGGGTTTTTAATGCCACAATTTTGTTCCCAATGGATGGTGAGTGTCACAGATAGCCCAGGGAAGCCTGAGAAGTGCCCTGTGGCCTGCAGAGCTCTCAGGTCTCTGGACCAAAACTGGTGTGTTGGTATTCATGCAAAAAGGCTTTACCAGTGTCATGTGGCATCAAATCAGTAACTGTAATTTATAGTTGTGTCTCAGTTACCCTAGAAAGACCTGTGGTAGAATTTATTTAAACTTGTGTCATCTTTTATTTCCTAGGGATAATATATGGAAAGAAAACACATCTTCCTCCTTTCATAACTTTGGAATTAGATTTTTAACTTAATCCTGGGAAGCATTCTCTCTTTATCTTAGATCTTCTGCAGGGTGGGAACTTCTGCAGGAAAAAAATCTTTTTCCTTACAACACCCCTCGAGTCTGAACTCCAGCAGCAGCCAAACAATAATCTTCTGATTTATGGAACAGTGTGGTGTAGAATATGCTGTGAGAGCAGAATTAATACAAAGCAAGTTAACATTGAGTCAGTGTTTTACAGACTGTGTGTGTGGTTAAGTGGTAGAAGCAGCATGCAAAGTGTTTATCAGCTGTCTCCTTGCACCAAAACTGAATAGCTGTGTCAGCACGGCCCTGTGCCTACACTAATTACAAACAGGGATATGTTTTTGGATCTGTTGTAGGAAGAGAATACAGAGAAAAGTTTGGGAAATGTGACATTAATAATATCAGGTTGTACATTGCTGCCGAAGTAAAAATTCTTGCTGAATCCATCCGTCACACTGCAGTACAGGCTCTATAGAGTAGTGTGAGCCTTCAGGTTTCTAAGAAATGCAGTTACCTGCCTAATGTTATTATCTAGTGTCGAGAAGTAGAATGTTGCTTCACTACACTATGCAAACCTACTGAAAACAATTGTATCTTGTCTCTCCAAGCCATTGAGTCTACATGACTGTGGTGGTCTAAACCTAGCTGGAAAATCAAACTCACTCAAGCTGCTCCCTTTCCAACACCCCCTTCTTATAATGGAGGAAACACCAGGAGACATTAGAAGTAGAAATAACAATTTACTGGAAATAGCAATAACCACTCCAAAATTAATAAAAAGGAGTGTACAACAGAGAGACAAACTTTTCTACCTGCAAATAAGATATGCACTGCTGACGGTCCCCCCCAGGCAGCACTTGATGTGGTTGCTGACGAAGACACAAGCTGGTGACAGGAGAACTTGCACAGTTTAGCTTTTTCCCACCTCTCCCAGCCTGGAAAAAAGAAAAAACAGAAAGCAGGGACATAACAAATACATGGAAGCCAATTCATCTGAACAAGGGGTTGGTCTAAATTAATTTAGGGTGAATATTTAGAATTGCTGTCAAAATGCCAACTGTGGCGATCCCGGTGCCAGGGGATCTTGGCTCTTGGGGGCTGTGGCAGCGCTGGTGGCACCGTGGGGCTCTCCTGGTGCTGAGAGGCAGCATGGCCCTGAATGCTGGTCCCACACACTCTCTGGCAGGAGCCAGGCAGGCAAAATGGCAAATGTTATTTCCAGCTGTGGCCTCTGCCTTCAGAGACCATGTCCCAAACCGTGGTGGAGATGGTGTCAAATAGACAGTGCTCCACCCCTTTTCTCTGTCACCATGACAATGCCCTACTCTAGGAGTAGGAAAGCTTTACAAAATAGAGCTGTGGGAAAATGCATTGCTCTGGCACTTGGCCAAATGTGTCCCAAAATCATGCAGCTGGCTGTCCAGCTTTGTGCAGAATGAGGGGCTGGGGGAACGTTTATGTCTCTTGCTGACTTGAGGCATTTGTCATATCTGTCCTTCCTTTGTCCTTGACTTCCTTTTTTGTTTATTCTGAATGTTCTGTACCATGGCTGATGGGTGAAGGTGTTATTTTTAAATTTGATTAGTATTCTATATATTCTCTAGTGTTTGCCATAAAATATATTGAGACTTAATGTCTAGTTAGTTGATGTTTAATCTTGGAAGCTTGATGAGGAAGAGACCATGTTTTCTAGTGTTGCCTGTGTAGTTCTGCATTTAAAAATACTTCTTTCTTTCACTGCCCCTTTCAGATGTTTTTTCTTTTATTTTTTCTTAAAGCAGTAGCAATAATTACTTAAAGGCCTTTTAAAACAACAGAAAATATATGGTTATGTGTTGGTTGTTGTGCTCAGTTTTTGCTTTCACGTGGTTGTGACATGGCAAGATTAATACAAGTGTAAGTCAATGTATACACTAAGTCAATTTTCCATGCATAAAAGGAACCTAAATTAAAATGGCAGCTTGTAAACTCAATACAGCATGTGACAAGTTGACAAATGGTAAATAAAGCCTAGTAAAAAAATGTAATTAATTTCAAGTCTGCAAATTTGTTCAAGTGGTTGATCTGGCAAACAAAGTTATTGTCTAATCCTCAGAAAATAAGAGATTAATCAGAAAATTACCCAGATAAATATAACTTATCCCTGATCAGCTTGGAGGGAAAAGAAGTGTGTACTGTTACTCTAAGAAAACTTGTTTATATATTTGAATTTGCAATTTATTTTTGGAGAGTTGCAGATTAAAAAATAATTCAGCTTTTCTTAATTGATTCAGGATGAATACTTAGAATTGCTAGCTAATCCTCCATTCCTTGAAATTAATTCTTAAATTAGAAGAGTAGTATCTAGACCTTCCTGTCCATTGAGGCATAGTAATGAGCACTTAAGATCAAATCCCTTTTCTTTATACAGTAAATGCCTGCATATGTGGTCTGCAACCACTGAGATTTGGTTTCTGTTTCCTTCAGCTGTTTCAGTTTGCTCGACAGAGCACTAACACACTGGAAGCACAGTATGGGCAGCATCCCTCCCATTTATTGCTGCAGTTGACTTTGTAATTGCTTCTCCTTTTGGGAATTCTTCTTCAAAGCATAGTAAATATTTATTCTAAGAATGATCTCATGTGTCACATACTTCTTTGGACATGTTACAGAAAGAAATGATATTACCTTATTGTTTTCATTAAGACATGGGTGAACTTGAAAATTAAGGGGAGAGGACAAGACACTGAATCTTGTAGAAATATATGATTTGTTGTTGAAATACCAATTTGGCGAAAATCTGTTTGTGTATCTTTAGAAAAACAAAAAAGGCAAGAGTATATCCATATTTTTTAAACAGTAGCACCTGAAAAACTTTGGTTTTAGGTTTTGCAATGTATAAATATTTTTTTTCCTATTTAAATACAATATGATGATTAATTCTAATCGAAAATTAGGTGAAAGATGCAAATTGGTTGCAGATGTTAAGCCACGTACTATTATGGCTGGTAATTGTTAGAAGAAAAGCTTCCCCTTAATGCTTTTAATATTATATAGCAGCTTCTGACTTGATAAACTCCAAGGCATAAGAGTATCAGGCAAATATTAGATATTAAATATAGAAATAAATTACATTTAGTGGCATTTTTTGTGGTTTAAAAATTATGGGGTTTGTATAAGTCATGCAGATTGAGTTTTCTAGAAGCGCCATTTAGTTTTAAACTACTCTGTGTAGCAAAATTTATAGGGGGTGACAAGAAATATGCACAGAAAAGCCTGAAAAAGCAAACAAAACCCTCATCAAAATCTACAGGCAAACATACACCCACGCCCTCAATATATAATGTTCATAAAACGATGCATTTAGGTAAGGAATACTAATGTATATGATGCTTAAAATAAAATATATAAATGCTTCGAGTTATGTATTTTCAATTTCAACCTTGTTTTCAAATATAAAATTGCGAAAGGCATGATGAAAAATTTAGATTAATGATTGGAAGATTATCTGACTGAGGTTTGAGAATAAATACAGCATTCAAAGTATTACAGTAATTCCCAGCTTCATCATGTGAAGATGCTCTCTGACAATGGGCTTTTCATTTTCTTCATTTTACATGTTTTTCTCCTTTCCTGTTTCTGACAAATGTTAATGAAAGGGAGCTCTTGAGGGGTTATAACTGGATGCACAATTGTTAAGGAATACTCCTGTTGTACCTGATATGTTCTGACACAATGGCTAGTGTCCCCTTCAATCAACTGTTAGGTATTTTGGTATTTACGCTGCCATTCAGCAAAAGAAGATTTATTTTATATGATGCTGTATAGAATTATGAAGTGCTCAAACATCTCAACAGCAGTCGTTATGAAAAAGGTTTTGTTTTATTCTCAATCATAATTTCCATACATTTCTCATCTTCACTTGTCCATTTTACTTTAAATTTCAACTTCAGAGTCTGTGTCTGCTGCTCAAGACTCCTGCATCATGCTTTGTCCAGAGTGATTCCACTGAGACACTGTTGCATAAATAGAGAGCTGCCATGCTAGAGGGAATACCAGCCAGCTGGATATGCTTTTTTAAAAACCTTTTAAACATTGGCCAGGGGAAAAAAATTTAAGTGTTTCTTGCATGGTTCACCAGCAGGAAAGCATACAGCAGGCAGAAACTGCGGGCAGAAATTTGACATCGCTCTGTTGCTATTTCCGCGTGTGTCAGCAGGTGGCGATGGAAGGCAGTGTAGGAGCTGGGAGAAAATCACCCACGAAGTGAAATGAAAAAAAAGCTTGGAAAGAATTTGCTTTGCTTTTCGTGCTGTATGAGGCTTTGTTCTTCGGAGCATCTTTAAGCTAGATTATGAAAATAGTTTTATTTCTATTTTATTAGCAAATTGTTTCTTTGTCTTTTGTGGCCCATGACTAACATATGGAAAATGCAAATTGTTGTCACAGATGCAATGGTTTTGTGACAAATATGAACATAAACAATATGCAGGCAACTTGGGTGAAAGACGAGAGTTGTGAACAGAATAGTTAAAGTAATAGGACAGCGAACTCATTCCCCTGATGCTTGCCACAAATCCATTTAGAAATTGTACAAGTAAACCACCACCAGAATTCATTCCCAGACTAAGGAAGGATTTACACAGTCAAAATAACAGAGTAGCGGTGCCATCTAGGGATTAATTTTCTTAGTGCTCTGTTACTATTCTTCCTCTGGGTGTGGGCAGCATATGAAAAGTGAGCAATGCTTTTAAAGTAATTTTGCCAATAAGTAACACTCCTGCCTTATGTGCTGCTTTGGAATGATATGCGCTGGAAAGAGTCACCTCCATTTAGGAAAGTATGAAGCACCTAATTTCTTCTAAATCTTGTCTTTATTTTCTCTATTTTTGGCCAGAAGCATCTCAGGAAGTCATTAAGTAGGAGCAGTGGATTTTAGGATGCTGTTGGCACAACACCTCATTATGCAATTGAGGAATATTTTCCTTTAAAATATACCTTTTTACTGCTGTTCGATTGTAAACCTTGAGCAGAAACTCCCAGCAGTGTTCCCACTCTCTTAAAACTTGGTATGAGGCTAATGGAAATTAATCAAAGAAGAGAAAAATAGATAAAGTCTTTCTTCTTTTTTTTAAGATCAGTGTTATTACATGGGCATATTCTGTTCAGTGGCAGGAGTGTGATCTTGGGGAATGTGAACACAGAGGTGAGAACTGAGAGGTATCGAAGCTTAATGGCAGCAATATGGATGTATATATCATAGGGTTTGGTTATTTGGGTTTTTTTCAGACAAAATTATAAATGGAGCTATGAAATATATTGTCCTGTGTAATATACAACATAGGTAATTTATTGTTGCCATTAATGAATACCTGAAAAAGTAATTTTCTTTTTTTTATGCTGAAATTCATTATATTTTGCTCTAGTTATTTATGTGCTTTATTTGCTTGAAGGTGCATTGTTTACAAATGAGATATATTTCTTGTGGAGATTGTGGCTTGCTCGCTAATCAGTTAAAGCCTGAACTGATTAGTGCACATGGTTGCCTACTTTTATCTCCTGTTTTTCAAATGGTGAAAGTTTCAAAGGACAGAAGACAACAAGTGGGCTTTACTAAGAGTTAAGAGGTGATTTTTGTGTTCTGTATTTTGAGTAGGTCTGCATTGGCCCAGCAAATAATCATAAGTAGTTCATTGTGTCAGCAGTTTTAGCCTCACACTATCTCAGATGCTCATTCTTGGAGTGTGTCAGCCAACAGACATCAAACTGCCAACACTTCCCAGAAGGAAAGGAGCTCTCCAAAAATAAAGACAAGAGTTTGTACAACCTGATAAAGGAACCATTCTTACATGCAGTTAATTTTCTCCCAGTAAAGAGAATTATGTCTTCCGCTTTCCTGGGATGAAGAATTTAAAATTAATAGTTGTTAGTAATACTTAACTTTTCCCCCCCCTCTTTTTATTTTTTCTGATCTACATTTTCTGTGGAGTTTTTCCAGACTTTTCATAAAAGTCAGCAGCTGGCCAAAATGCTGTTGGATACCTGTAGATGGTCACAGCCTGACACTTTGTCACTTGTTTTGCTAAGATATCCTCTGTGCTGTTTGTGAACACATGCATGCTGCAAAGCATTGGAGACCAAAATAATACAGAAATAAGTTTTTTTTGAAATATTTTTTTAGTTTTGTTTTCCTGGAAAGTTGGGGATGCTATGGAAAGTCTGACACAAATGTCTATGTAGAAATCAAAACTTTTTTTTTAAGAGATGTGAACATGACAAAGCTATTAAGTGGAGATAAAGAAATCTTAGACACCTATAATTAAAATAATGAAGACTTTTAAAGAAGCTTGCTAATTTATAGTTCTTTAGCAAAAAAATTTGTTATATGCAATGCTTTTTTACTCAGGGATTAATTCTAGTAAGTACTTGAAGGACTGTGTATCACGTTTCAACTATTATATCAATTACTATGTCATATTTTGAAGGGAACTAAATACACCAATTCTTACCCCATATCTTTTACTTTAAAGAATTGTTAAAAACCCAGCTGCACATTAACCACACTTCTCACGAAACACGTGTTATCTACTTTAGCACTCTTGACCTTATCATATGGTAATTTTCTAGCTTTTAAGAAGTAATTTTTGAGATTTTCAGAGGTACTCCCAGTTTCTTCCTAAGATGCTTTTTCTGTCTTAAGTAGTCTTTAAATGATTTACTTCTAGTACTTTCCCTTTATATTTTATATGTTGATTGCGTGCTGAACTCTTGCCTTGATGCATGAATAGTAAACGAAGATATAAAAAGCTTTAAACTCAATTTGAATCCGCTTCTAAAGTCAGACTATTTCATCTGGTAAATACAGGTTTCCTTATCTTGACTGCTACATAAATTAAAGACAAGAGTTAATGAGAATAAAAATAACTCAAATACTTTACTACTTAACATATATTGAGAAGGCTTTGCATTGCCAATGATTTCATTGAAGATTAGTCTTCACTTTATTTGGGTGGTTTACATATGAATCTCTTCCTAGAAAGACAGAAAATGTGTATTTCTTTTTCATGCTCTACCAACTTTATCAGCTTTGTGCTTAATTGTTTTTAAGGTTTTGAAAAAATTTGAAGATGGCATCTCAGGCTTTAAAAATTAGAACATAAATGATAGCAAAACTTTCGCTGAGGTGATTCATATTTAGAATCTTTTACATATTTAAATGTTATTACTGTTTTCTTTAAAGTCTTCCTATATAAGCCTTACAACTTGAACTTTTACTCTGGATAGCAGTATTTTCAGTAACCCCGGTTAGCTGCATGTCAGCATTCTCAGTGAGCCCAATTAGAACCTTATAATCATAAAAATTATATAGGTTGAAAGGGACTTAGGGCTGTTGTTCAGAAGAAAGGGTTAAAATCAGGAAGATGATAGCTTGTCTTAAGTGACCTTGCAGCTGGGTATGCTGAGGTGTGGAGAATAAAAGTGAAGGAAACCCCATGTAATATGCCTACTGTTGTTTATCCTCTGTTTTGAGAAGTGGAATCTCTGTCTAGAGATATCATAGGTGCTTGCAGAGACTGGGAGGCGCTCTCACAGACGTGCTTGAGCTCCCTGTGTTGGGAGAGAGACCAAAGCTCAGAGCTCATAAAAAGCACAGGGAGATCACAGCATGGAGATAAACCCCATGTGTGTGGACCCTCGATAAAAGGGTGCAGACTGCAGCCCCACTGTGTTCTGGGATGGACTGAGCCTGACAGGGTCTCTGCTCCTGCTTGTGTGCCTCTGCCTGGGTGTTGCTCCAGGATCCTCTGGGTAGTGAGGATATTGAAATGTACTGTTTGCGTTTCAGCAGTGTTTTGTGCTTGTTCTGGCTGCCTGCCCATCGCAGCTCACGTGGGTGCCAAGTGAGTAACCTCATGCTCATAGTGGGGCCAGTTGGGTCGTGTTGTTCAAGGCTTTGCACTATTGGATTTTTCAATGTCTCCAAGGATAGATGCAGCTCCTGTTCCATGTGCAACTGCCCTCCCTGTGAATAAGCTCTTTCCTTTACTGAGTTAAAATTTCCCATATTCTGACGTGTCCACTGCCTCTCTATGCATTTGAGAGGCGTTTCACTTAATCTTAACTATATAGTTGTAAACATCAATAGGCTTTCCCCTTGGATTTCCATTAAGTTTGAACAACTTTGTTTCTCTCAGTTTCTTTGCTCTTGACTGTGTTGGTAGCTTTTGGTTGCACTTCCTCCATTATGTCTGTCTTATCCTGGAGACTCCAAAACTGGTTGTGGTGCATGTTTAATAATGAGCATTAAGAGAATGAGTTTATTTGAAAACAAACAAACAAAAACCCCACAACTAACAATGAAGTCATTGCTTGAAGTAATCACAGAAAGCAAGAACCACTCTTGTGCTATAAATAGCATTTAGTAAACACCAATCAATTACAATAAGTGCTGCTTTGTAAGATTAGGATTTCTGTGGGAGAAGGTTATCTGGTACAGATTTAAAGAGACTTCCAAGCAATTCAACACAAGTCATGAGAAAGGTTAAGAATATTATCAATTTTAGCTATAGAGTATAATTTTAGTCCCCTTTTTATTTAGCTTCAACATCCACCCACTGAAGTTTGTAGTTTTGTGTCTTTCTCCTAATACAAGAGTACTCAACTGTTTCAGTTAGTGTTTTGATATTTGTCAAAATCTTCTTGAATTGTCCACGATGAATTGAATTGTCCAATAACTTCAAAAGCCTTTTAAAAAGTATAGTTTAATTTTGTTACTCAACAAGTCAAGTTGAATTTGAGATGACCAATTAAAAATTTAAATTAATACATAATTAGTACTCAGTATTTATAGGTGACTAATGTTGAGAAATTGGCAGGTATGCCTTCCAGAGGTTGCATTCATAATTTCCGTTACTACTTACAACATTACTATCCAGCCTGTTCCTGTGCCAAATAATTGATTGCTCTGAGTTCCTCCATCTAAAATGCATCCTACTCCCAAAGACTTCTTCTGAATAATGTCCTTCTATCCATGTAGTTAAATCACTCCTGATAATCCATCCTCCCAAGCACTGCCATTTCCATTTCCAATGGGTATGGCAAATGTGATTTTTGCCCTGTGTGTAGCCCTTTGCAGTGCTTTGTTCTTCCAGCCAGCTGTTTGTCATTTTACATCTCTGGCTCATCAGTTGGCATCTACTTGCAGCTGATCTCCCCTTGATCATTATTCACATTATGGGACCAGTGCACACACCTGATTGTTCTATGGTCTACTTGTTACTTTTGTTTTCCTTTAAGGCATTTTCTCACTCAACACAGATACTTGGTAGGAGTTTTCTGTAAATGTCCTCAGCTGCTCTCTTGTTTTTTTAAATACCCCTTTCAAAACTTGCTTTTGGAATGCTTGAAGAAATATAGAGTTGTTAGATTTGTGTCTCATAAAACCTATAGCTCTTGGGTATGAAACAGATCCCCTCCTCCCCCTAATCTGATCTAAGAGCTACACATCCTAAACAACAGCAGAGTCAGAGTATTTGGAGTATCTAATTGCTTCAAGAAATTACACTTGCGGACAGAATAAAACCACTACAAAGAACAATTTGGGAACAGCTCCATGCACCTTTCTTTGAAAGGAAGTGTATATTTTACCTGTCAGCTATATGGGAAGTCATAGTAAACCACCTGTCTAAATGGGGCGCTAAAGGTATGATGTGTTCTCCAGTGTTAGTACTGATATTTATAGTGCTTTTTGTTTTGTTAAGGATCTCTTGGCGTTATGCTCAATCAATTCTTACAGTGCAGCAAGGACAAATTTGGTCATCCTGCCCATATGATTTATTTAACTTGCTCATTAAATTTTAGAGAGAATTCTGTAGGAGAGCCTGGTACCTAGTGTAAAACTAAGTATAGAAAAAGTGTATATATAGTCCTAGATGGTGTAAGAAACGTTAGTGAAAGATGGAAAAGAAAATTGATAAAACCGTAAATAAAGTGAATGTAGGAGCTTTTAGAACTCAAAGATAAAGTCACTTAAAGATGGAGAGTTAAAAACAAAAAAAAGTGTGAAATACATGGCCCATTCAAACTATGGAGTAATATGTAAAAAATGGAAAAATATGTAAAAAATGGCCTTATTTCAAGTATTGCTCATGTGAAACAGCTGTAGCTCAGTGTTTTTTGAAGGTCTGAGTAAAATTTTTGCATGTAGTCTCAAAGAAGAGAAACAAATGAACTGCGAAAGTTCATGCTTTCTTTAAATCTGATGTATTTCAATGGAGATGAAGAAAGATGTTACCTACATAATTCTTTCTTCGTTTGATTTTAAACTGAAACTTGTATTTCATGTTGTTTTATGGTGCGATGGGCTTAACAGAATTTGATTCAAGCAATTCATTGAAGGTGTAATCTGTTTTATGGCTGCATCCTCTTGACCATAAAGGCTCAAGAAACAGGTATAAGGTCCAATGAGTCTTGCAGGTATCAGTGTCTTAAAAATTCTTCCATGTAGTTTTACTAGGTTTTTGGAGATTGGACATTACCCCACTGCAGTGGCAGTTTTCCCTTGGAGACACTGCGTAACTGCTCTGGATGAAGATCTTGCAGCTGTATTTCAAATTGCTTTCTAATCTTTTTTTAAAAACTTCTATAAAATTGTATTGTAAAGAAAAGTGTTTAAGTACTACTTTAAAAAATTCTCTCATGTCTTTCAGATCCCTGAATTTTCCCCATAAGCATGCTTAAGTGGATTTTTTTGTTTGTTTTTGTTCTTGAAATGTATCATTCACTTTCAGAATAAAGGAACAAAGAACTGCCAGAACCCTTGTCACCTCCAAAAGCAGTTAACACATTTAGCCAAACACAGTAAAAGATACTTAAATTAATTGCATTTATTAGTTGGACTTGTAGACATATGCTGTTTCACAGTTGATCAAAATTAATTGAAATTTGTCTATGAATAAAACCAGAACATCTGCTTTTATTGCATATAAATTATGATTTTTTTAGCAACTAAAATATGAAAAGATAGAACTAGAAAATTTTCTTAATCAATATGTTTAGAATTTTGTTTTAAATACTAATGAGCAGTCCACTCTTTTTTTAGTAAACTACCATTAGTCACTTTACAATTTGATGAAATGTTTCTGATATTTACTGAAGCCTAACAAAGTAGGGTTTCCTTTACTACAGATAGTAAATGTGGTCTTTTTCTTTCAAAGTAGTTTTAGCTATGAGCTTGCTATAATGCGGGACCAATTTTCCGGAAATCGTAAAGTTTCAAAATACTTAAAATCATTCTGGGAACCAATGTGAGACTTCTGAAATCACTTAAAACCTTACACATCTTATTTTGCCAAAGATTCCATACTGGCTCTTTCTTTTTGTACTGATGTTGCTCTCCTGAAGCACAGAAATCTTCATATATATACAGTTATTTGTTGCCGATTATCAATCTTGCATTTCTGCTGTCCTTGCATCATGGATGTGCAAGATCACGCACTGTTTTGGGTGATCAACTCAGCAATGGTGTAGCATGATTTAAAGCATTTCTAGTTTTACTGTAGGTGTATTTCCATGGAGTAAATACAAAAAGATAGGCCCTGAAGTTTGGCAGGGGTTTATGCATAGTTTGTTGCTGAGTAGTTCTCCGTTCTCTAATGGATGAGGGTTTGTGTGCAGCTGAGAGTTTTCAGTCACGAGAAAGGGGCAGGAGGAGCTTTTGGGTTAATGCAAGCTTGGGTTTCAGGATCTGGTGAAACCCACTCAAGCTGCAGGCTGATGTGTACTTCCCAGTCCATTTTGGCTCTTCACTGTAACACCGTTCCATCTGTGCTGTTTGCATAGCTGGCGTTCTTCTCCTGCTTTCCCCTTCAGAACTCCTCATTCCATCCATAAAAATGCTTTTTAAATTGTGTTTCGGAGTGACAGCTGAAGCGTACCTTCATGTTCTTTTTGAGAAAAACACCTAAGTGTTTTTATATTCCTCACATAAGTGAGGAATATAACTCATGCTCACAGGAATGCCATCTGAGGTTTCCAGTTGGATAAAAAAAAAAAAAAAAATACACAAAAAAAAAGTTACTATACTTCAAAAACACTGCAAATTTTTCATGTTGTGCAGCAAACATGCTAGAAATGTCTGCAGTTTCAGCAGGAAAGAAAACTTGCGCAGGCTACTGTTGCAAGATATTTGGGCAAATAATGAATTTATTTCCAAGAAATAGGATGGGATATTGACCACTCAATATTATTAAATCCACCACACTGTCCTTACCTTTTTTTTTTCAATTAGATGAGGATTTTATAATATGTTGAGTGGTATTTCAGAGAATATAGAAATCTCTTGCTGCTGTTACAGAGTTAAAAGAAAGAGGCTGATGTGCCCTAAAAGGGCAGCTTACAAGAGGAGCAGAATCATTGGTAATTTTTATTTCTTTTCAAAAGGCAAAATGTTATTTCCTGACCAACTCTTAACAGGAATTTTATAAAAGAAGCAGAAGCATTGTGCATGTCCACTGGTAGTTCACTTACAGAAACACCATGTTTTGCAGTCCTTTGTTCCTGTATTGTTATTGTCCATAGAAGTCCCTGACAGCCACTCTCACAGAAAGCGTGACAACACAAAGGAGGAAATAAAGAAAGAAATAGCTGTATTAAATTTTTCTACCTTTTAAATAAAGTTGCTATTTTCCCCACAATCTGTCAGAAAGTAATTGTTTTGCTATCTAGCTGTAGCAAATTTTAACAGCAAGAAACTCGTTATTTAAAGGGCTTTTAAATTTCATATTTTATCTCATTCAACAGTAATCTTTCAAATTCTGTTCCTTTATTCTGCTAATACTGCTGCCTAAATTGCTAGCAGAGTATTATTTCTCATTTGGGTTGATGTTCAATGCTGAAGAAAGCTGTAGTTCCAACATGCTCAGTTTTTCGTTTCCTGGCATTCTTAGTGTAATATTCTTGAATATGTTTCACATAATATGTCTGAGAGCCGAGTCTTTCTGTGAAGGAAGGAGAGAACAAAAGGTCTATGTGTTTTAGGCACAGGGCTATGCTGAAAAGCTGGCTCTCCAGCACTCAAGTTAGAAAATTTCAAGGGGTTTTTTTGTGGATTTTTTGGTGTGTTTTGTTTTTGTTTTGTTCTTTTTTTTTTCCAGTTTATGTATGCCTTACCTGGGAAATCCACATTCTTCTGGAGTGAAATTACAAGTGGAAAAACTGTGGACATGTGTCCCAGGTTTAAGGCAATGCACCAATTTCTTCCTCCTTATGCCATAGTAAGTCATTAACTACGATTAAACCTCTTATACTTGGGAATTCTAAAATAAGTCATATTATTGTGTGACATATGTACAGTGGTATACATATTTATGTTCACCTGGAAAAAAGTTTTAATAAAGCTATAATTTCATATGGTGTGATCTGTCTAGTGATGAAAAGTATAGACATTTCTCTCAGATCTTGGCTAAATATGTGTAAATACCTTTTCTGTTATTTTATGCACTTGCAAAAGAAACTTATTCAAACACACATCTATCTTATACACTGCCTATTTTGTGGAGGTTTAGAATCAGTATATCTTCAAAAAAATAAATCCCTGTCTTCTAGGTTAGGTCTCAGAATTATTAGAGATATATTGAGCTACGTAACTTACTTTTATTATTTGTAAGTTTTTCTTAAATACTTCAAGCTTCTGTTGAGAGCAAATCATTCTTTTTTCTAAACAGTAAGATTTTTGGCACAATTTTATACACAATTCTACAGTTACTTACGAAACAAATAACCTTGTGGTATCTGTAATATGTTTCTCAATAAACATGCACATGATAAAGAATAATATATGAAAAAAACCTGAACTATTTCAGCTTTGCTTTTTTTTTTTATTCTATGCAGTTGTATCCGGTCTGTATTTTCAATGTCATCAATGTGCCCTTATAATGAAGACTAAAATATGTCCAAACCACTGATTTTTTTATTGAGACAAATTGTACCATGGTTAATCCTTAGAAAATTTGGGTTTTTCTTTAGACATTGAGGGTTTAGTCATTTCCCTTTTCAAACCCATACTTTTTTCACCATCAGGTATGGATTACTGTCTCTGTAACAAGACTTTTATTAAGATTTCTACCTCTTCTTCCTTGCTATTGGAGGAATGGATTCTTCTAAATACTTGGTATTAGTTCCCCGAGAACTGAATAAGGTTTTGAAATGTGCTGTTCATAAGTATAAAAAGGCATTTTTCAGCTAGGAGTATGTAGAATTCAGTTCCTTGGAGTTTTTGTTCTCTTACATGAAATCTAAATCTGAACTTTGGTGCTTTATGTGGGGAATTCTGTACTGATTTTTTTCCTGGAAATATACTTTTAACAAATAACCTATTTTGCAAATGGGGCTGACCTACCAGACTTTGGGTCGGAAGGGGGCAGAAGAGACTAAGTGAAGTTTTGAGATAACATTTACAACCAAAATTGGAGAAATTCTAGAACAACATCATTATGAGGTTTAAAACTATTAATCAAAAATTGTAACCTTGTCCTTTTTCTTTGTGGTCCAGGAAGACAGTCAACATACTGTAGCCTTTGCATGGCAAATTAGATACAGATGCCCTTTGCTGAAAAAAACCCAATTTTTATCCAGGTTTATCTCAGTGTTTTGCAGGAGTTTATTTGTCAACTTAATTAGAGAAAAAAAAAGCCCCAAATTATCAGTAAGGCATAATTTACTTACACGTTAACCTTGCTAGGATGTACATTCTGGTAATGTTTAGCTGCTCTGTTAGGTGATTGTTCATACAGCTTATGCTTAGGCAGTTTATGTTTTGAACATGCATGTGTAATGTAGCTATGAAACCTTAGGCAAAATATGCTGCAGTATCATCCCTTCAAGGTGACTTTCTTTCACGCTTTGGTGCTTCTTACATTTCCATTCGTCTATGTGCCATATCTTGCTTCATATCCAGCTGGATTACACAGAAATTGATCGTGATTTTTAAGATAGAGCCAAAACTCCCAGGAGATCATCTTTATGCAAATCACATACTCGAGAGGAGTGAATAGATGCTTAGAATAAAGGAAAAGTGGATAATTACCTGTTGGGTGGTAAATAATCATATGCCTAAAAGAAGACAGAAAAATAAGCACTGTGTGTGCTTGTCTTTGATATTTTTGCCTTTGATATAATTTAGGATTCTTGGCATAGTGCTTAATATTTAGAGAAAAAATATCATTTTACAGACAGAAGAATTTAATTTAGTTATATTTTCCTTGCTCTATTGCACAGCCTTCATTTGTTTCTCAATCTGTTTGTATATTATATCTCTGTAAAAGTGCTTTTTTGTTTGGGGTGGTAGTAGTTGTTGGTTATGTTTTTTTTTAAGAAAAATATTTTAGACTTGAAGCAGTATGAGATTGGAAAATCCTGCTGGTCAGACAGGCAGCATTCTGGCTTGTTGCATTTTATTTGTTGGTGGGGTTTTTTTTTGCAGCTGTTTTGATTGCTTGGTTTTTTAAGAAGCAGACCCAGATATAAGAGATTTTATTTTGAAAGCTTACAAAAAAGATAATTTCTTATCAAGTTATAAATGCTATGTATACACACAGACTCTACTTCTAATGATAAAAGGAAAAATATTAAAATTACTTATAAAATTTCTCTTTTTTACCAAGTGACTGCAAGGGATTTTGTGTACATAAATTGTAATTGTGTGTAATACTTAAATGATAGAATTTATAATTTAAGGCAGGGCTTCAAATTGGTGCTATAGAGTAAATAAGTTCATTTTAGCCTAAAAGAAAACACTCATTATTTCTGCTGACAATTTTTCAAGTGTCATGTGCACATTTTGGAGGAATAGAAGTATTAGAAGGGGAAAATAGAAGTGAAATGTATAATCTGACTGATTTCAGTAGTTCATAGTGAAAAACATAGGCCTGAGTCGTGAAAAAAACGTTGCTGATTGCCCATATCTCTGTCCATATGCCTAATGCATGTGTGTATACATATATTCCTAGTTTGGCTCACTTAGATTTTAGAAGGCTTAATTCTATGCTTTAAATTAAGAAATAAATTGTTTTCAGAATCAGAGCCCTTCTACTACTTAGACATGCTTGATTAATAAAGTATTTATGGAAACAATCTTCAGTCATCTGTGTAAGTTCTAAACAAGTCTTTGAAGCTGTAAGAATTTTGCTGTGGCATATTTTTACTGTTTCTTTTTATGTTACCATTCTTAGTTGTTTTTTGTTACTTCTGTTTGCTTAATAACTACAAACTTGTCGAATACCCAGCTCCTATAAATTCATTATTTTGACAACTAGCTTACTAAGTTATACAAAAATCTTCTTGTGATATGTTGGAACAGTAGATGCATGAACTGAAAAATAGATGTTATTAATAAAGATAAATTATATTTTTTCTTTAGAGTATATTTTAAAATATTTCCTTCCCTAAAATAATTGTCAATCTCAGCTGATAATTAAATCCTAACTTCCATGGTAGATGAGGTGCCTCTTGACAGGTTTCACAGCCCACTAATAATTAAGTTAATGATCTTTTCATTTTTCAGATGAACAAACTCATTGTTTTCCTTTGTAAAGATAGTATTACAGAATCACAGAATGGTTGAGGTTGGCAGGGACCTCTGGAGGTCATCTGCTTCCACACCTCTGCTCAGGCAGGACCATGTAGGGCAGGTTGCTCAGGACTGTGTCCCGTGGCCTTGGAATATCTCCAGGGATGGAGAGTCCACAATCCATCTGCAGAGGGCTGTGTTACAGCACTCAGGATGATAAAATCTTCCCCCATATTCAGAGGGGCTCTCCTGTGCTTCAGTTTGTCCCTAGGGCCCTTTGCTGGACTATGCCAGTAGCTCCACATCTCTCTTGTGGACTGGAGCCCAGAACTGGACCCAGCATCTGAGAAGTGCTCTGACAAGAGGGGAGACCTCACTTCCCTTGAGCTCTTGGCAGTGGCTTGCCTCATGCAGCCCAGGATCCCATTTACTTTCTTTTAGGCAAGGGCACATTGCTGCTCATGTTTAACTTGTCCACAATGTGTATCTACAGCTTTAAGTGAATTTGGTTTTCCTAGATATTTTCCCTGTAGTGCAGTCAAGACTCTGTAATTTTTCTTTGGGGGGAAAACATAAAATTTGGAGTTAGTTAAAACCTGCCAAATTGTATCCTTTGGGATTCATGGCTTCATGCTGTTATATTTTGTCTTTATAGTATTTCTGGTTTGGTACTGAGATGCTAACTAGATTATTGTGTCAGACATTATACGAAGTTAAGGTTTTCATTCATATGGATTAATATAATTTTAAAAGAATATTAAATGCAGTACAGTATCTTTTTGGCAAGATATCAGAAACTGTGTTTATTAATGCTTCAGAATAGTTCCCAGAGCAGAAAGAGTAGATATAACTACCATAAAAATCGAGTAGATTGCATAAAACATTAGTGTGTGGAATCCTAGCTCATATTGATAAACACTTTACAGATAATTACATTCTACTGATCTGCTATTCAGTGTGAAGAGGCTAATAGGGCACAATCCCCAATACACTTCCAAGTGTACAACAGTGACAAAATTGTTGACAGAAAATGCAGTTGAGACTATCTTATGGTTGATAACTAATCCACAAGATAACATGGCTGTTCTGAAATGAGATATGTAGGAATATTATCAACTCATTCTATAGAAATATTTGCCAGATGTGGAAGAAAAATTCAGTAAAGTGAACTTTACAGTTTGCACAGTGTATTACAGGCATCCCAGGACCACCTTGTTGGACATACAGCTAGACTCACACATACCTGAGTCACAGCCCATTATTGACACGTGCCATGTAATTTTTCACACGTTCTTTGAGCAGCAGTCAAAATGTGTTTTTGGTCTTCAATTCTCCAGTTTCAGCCTCACCTTCTGATCTCCTCTGTGTTTTTTGCATACATCTTACCAATGCTCAGTGCCCTTCCCTGTAGAATTCTGTACAAATTTTTACATTCTAATCCTGTAGACTTACAAACATGTTACTGAGAGAATCATGGTTGTTAAAAAGAAGAAAATGTGTTTCCTCCTTTCTGGTTCTCCATCACCTGACCTAAAAGGGTGCAGCCTGGAAGAAGGGTGCAGTATGTTTTTCTTTCCAGCAGTAGTTATCGCTTCGTTTCCTTTGAGGGAGCTCAGATGTGATAAGATAAAAGAAATGAAGCTTTAAGTTATCTTTTTAATCCTCATTCCTAAGATTACTTTTAAAGAAGGTATTTTCTCCTATCTCAAGGGATGTTCCAGTGTAACTTCTACTAATATTTATTCCAGAAGTATAAGGTTTTTTGTAGAGATTGCAGAAATAGCACTAACACAAAAATACATGACAGTTATGCAGAATAATACAAATATAGTATATTTTTATCAAACCTTAGTTTTTCAGAGAGAAAAGTTGGGGTTTTTTTTTCAGAGAGAAGTTTTTTCCTAACATTTTCTTATGCAAAATTATTATTTTATCCTTCTTTCTTTAAGTTTCATCTAAAGCAATATTTTTGCCACTAAAAAGGTCATCTGGTAGTCCATCATTTATCTTGTGCAAAGCAACATGAAGTTTATCCTATGCTTTTTAATATTTCCTAGTTATTAACCAAAAAGAGACATTTTATAATGGGAAAGGGTAAGATCCCAAGTGTCAGAATTATATATTGAAGTCTTTAGCTTTAGACAGGAAAAGGTTGAATTAGACAGTTGACACAGCACAACTGTACCTTTTACAGAAAGGCCTCATAATATAAGGGGAAAAAAGTCAGGCTAAAATCTGACAAATATGAAATTAAGAGCCAAGGCAAGGAAGCACTCAAAAATCCTAGACAGAGAAACCCCTTCATGTCTGGAGTCAAACTCTGCCCAATTTGCGATTTTACAGGTGTTTTTCCTTGTGGAAGCAACAATGAAAAGTAACTGTGTTTATATTATTTTAAATGATCTATACTTTAACCACTTTTCAAGTGTAAAGTAGACTTTGATGCGTTTTTTTTTTTTACCAGATACATGTACTATCAAATTCTGTGCAACTGTTGCAAAGCATAATTTACTACTTTGAATAGAGTATGACCAAGATTTATGATGTTTGCCTTGTTACATAAGGAGGGACTCTCTGAACTAAATGTTTTCCCCTGGAAAAAAATATGGACATGTCTCTTCATCTTATCAGATAGGCGTGTCCAATACAAGATTTAGCTAATGCCAAATCTTACCATTTTCAGAATGTATAACTTCCCTTTAAAATTTAACTATAACAAAGCTATTAAAGTCTCATACTATAAAGTCATTATCATTTAGTAAGAAGCCATTTGCTACTTAGCTGTTTGAAAGCTAGTTTAATGTTAGTAATTTCTATTTATCCAATATTTCATATTAAAATGCACAGAGTCTTACTACTAAATACTACTAAAATATACACCAGGTTGTATATTTTATGTAATATAAAGAAACATTAAAAAATAAAGAATATTGTTTCTTTGCAGAAATTTTATATAATACCTTCCATCTCTTTAATTAACTAGAAACCTGTCCGTTATCAAAAAGGAGTGACATGATATTGCATCATGTGTTACTGAAGGTTAAAACAGTAGCAGAAAACGTACAGGAAATAATTTTGTAAGAAAACTGCCATATGAAGCTCAAGGAAAAAGCACATAAAGGGATGTAAAACTGTTAACAAAAATTGATCATTTCCAGTAGTTCAGGAACAACAAAGGAAATTGGCATTTTTTAATATTTAATACATTAAATTCTTTCTTTTACATTTATAAAACTGCACTCTGTAATGTCTGTAAAGGCACTGAAAATGTAAACTTTATCTGAAATTTAGCACTTGATAAAATTGTCTTTGTCTTCTTTGGCTCTTCATTAGGGCATAGTATTTGCTTTATATTCCTTCTGTTGACTTCACCATCATATTTCTGTTGTGAAAGGTTATTTTTAGTAACCACAGGAAGATTATTTCAAATTTTAGAATAATGACTGCTTTACGGAATCTGGTTCTTTCTAGTTTTGTTTCATCAGGCATTTCGCAATCTTCATTCCTACTTCTTGTTCATTTTGAGAAACTTAATCCAGTTGAGAAATTTAAGTTGGTCTTTTCCATCTTTTTCTCTTTGACATTTTCTCTTTCAAGAATGTAATTGTACTTGTATGAAACATCTTTAAACATAAGACGGAGTATAGATACAATTGGCTTCTATAGGACTGAGGTTTTTTTGTTTGCGTTTGTTGGGGTTTGGGGGGTTGGTTGCTTTGGTGTTTTTTGTTTGGGTTTTTTTTGGGGTTTTTTTTTTTTGGTGGGGGGAGGGGGTTATTTTTTTGGGATTTTTTTCCTCTCACCTTCAGAATATGTGGGCAGCTCAGATGTGTTGTGTGCCGGGAGGAAGTTATCCTTACCAAATGTGATAAGTCTGTTACCTCTTTGCTGGAATCATTTCTGTAGTCTGACTTGTAAGTGTGTGAAGACAGAACAGCTCAATTTATGAACTGATGCTGCTCTAAACAAGATGAGCAGGCGGGGAGAAGCGTGGGCAGGGGGGAGGCAGTGCTGGAGTTACAATCATGCCCTGGTTCTGAGGTGTCATGGTGATGCTGATCCCTGCCAGAGATACCTCAGCAGCACTGTGGAAGTTTGTAGCGTTGCTCATATCAAATGGCAAGCACGAGTTCTGAGGGTTTCTTCTGAGGGGTGTTGTGTTTTTTCTTGCTGTTAACCTGCTGAGTAAGCCAGCTTGTTAGTGATCCTTCCTTTCATGGGGCATTCAAAAGGGACAGGGATTTGCAAGATGCATTTGGGTACTAGAGAGCAAACACAACTCGTGTATGCATAATATGAGCAGCATGCAGATTTTGTCTTTCAGATGTGTATGCTATTAAACACCAACTGGTTCTGTTATTTTAAAGATCCTTGCAAAGTCTTATCTCAGACTTTGTGTTTTGAAGCAAATATTCCTCCAAGCTAATCATGTCCAGCATTTTAAAACTCTGGCTATTGTTATGAGAGAGGTCACAAGAATTTTAGATGAAAGAAGCAACCTATGATTGGCAGTGCCTGGGGTTTGCATCAGTACACCGCTAATGGTCCACTAGATTTAATAAGGATTTAGCAGTAATGACAAAATCTTCTATTGAACCGAGATATGTATTGCAATTTTAAATTATTTAAATACAAAAGATTATCTTTTAAGAGGTTGGCCTCCAGGCTATGTGAGTTGTATTGTTAGATGATGGTACTTGTGTGTTAGGCCAAAATGTCAGAGCATTGGACTCCATTAGGAAAACAGTGGTGCAGTTTCAGTTCTAAATAGGTATTGCTTTTATCTTGCTTACTGAGGTACTCCGAGTGTGAAACATAAAACTTCTGTATTTATCTAAGTGTGTCTTGTATATGAAATGTTTCTGACACTTTTTTCCATTCTTGTCGCAGTCTGTGGCTCCCTAACCCATCTAGTACAGACAAATTATTTGCATAGATTTTACAAGTGTATTTTCTGGCAAACTTTCTGGTCAGTGCATAGAACATGTTTGTCTGAAATTTGTATCTTTAGTAAGTCTTTCAGAATAGTCTTTTAATTTTTCAGTTTATCAGTTTGCTAGCATGTGGTTTAGACTTCACGTTTACTATAAATATTGTATTTACTTTACTATAATTTTGTTCTGTATTTAGACATTGCATCTTTCTATGTTATGAAGGTTGTCTTTGTGTGTTAGAGTGTCTTTTCTAAAGCTTATCTTGATTATAGGGAGTGAAGAGAAAACATAATTTATTCAATATATTGTTTTGTCGTGCAGGAATCATAAATAAATAATATAGTATTGCTGTAACAAAACAAGGGGGCCAAAGAGTATACTTTGAATCGTGAGGGTTACCACTCAACAGCCCATTACACAAATTCAATTAAATATTATACATACGTGTGTGTGTGTGTGTGCATATAAATATTTGGTAGCCTTCTTAAAAAGATCTTTAATTCAAGCTAGAGGAAAAAAAAATGTACCAGGAAGCTCTGTGTGTTATGTTGCTTTTTAAAGCTGACAGGGAGAAAATGGAAATGAAAATATTTTTCAAAGGTATGGGTTTCCAAGCCCACTACAGTGAAAATAGTTGTGTTGTTCTTAGAAACCTTTTAGAGCAAGACACTGCTAATGCCAGGGTCACGGGTTCAATGTCTGTATGGGCCATTCACCTGAGATCTGGACTCAATGATCCTTCTGGGTCTCTTCCAACTCAGAGCGTTCTGTGATTCTGTGAAAAATTCTTTGCTCACCATATTTATTAATTCATGAGAAATCCAAGTTTCCTATCTGATTTGTTCCTTTCCTTATTGATAATAGTACAGTAAATAATCAGTGAGAGATCTCAACTTCAGAGGAAAAAAGGTAAATTGGTCTCTGAATAAAAAAATACCTTTATGTAGGAACATAGTTACTTCTTTTGTGGTCTTAGGGGGCAGTTTTATTTCAAGTACAATCATAACAAATATGTAGAATAAATTTCTTTCACCTCTGTGGTAGCTAATACCCCCCCTTAATTCCACAATGGCTCTTAAATAGAATAGATTAGGTTTGAAAGAAGTAAATGAAGGTGTGTTTTTTCCACCTTCGGAGGTGTGGATAGGCTTTAGAAGTTCCCAATAGGTGGAGAGATTTTTCCTGTTGATGTTTTCATGCCTGTTTGCTGCTGTGAAAAATACTGTGTTATAATAGATATTTGGGGTCAAATATCTCTGTCCCTGCAAGCCAAAGCCATGCGGGAACTCTCAGCCAGTGCTAATTCAGTTGCTGAGTTACCAGTACTGCTACTACATATATCTTAATTTCATCTAAGTAGTCGTGTTTTACTATGCTTAGAATGTAAATATCTTAATTTCATCTAAGTAGTTGTGTTTTACTATGCTTAGAATGTAAATATGCCTTTACATCACTACTTTTAGTGACAGAAATGAAGTTATTGTCATGTATAGGGATGTTCTTTGCATGTGCCAATAAACATTGGTCTGTACAGAGAATACCTTGTTAATTTCTGCAGATTTGGGATTATGCCTCTAGTACCTAGGGTTTCTTTTCTAGCATGCTTTGTGAGCATTAGCTATTCTTCTGTTCCTTGAAGATAGCAATACAAAATGACACAATTATGATTTTTTTTTTAAATGTAAATTGAGAAGATTGTTTTTACATTATTTTGGTTTTTAAACCTTTGGTTTGAGTTTTGTATTTGAATATTATTTTCTACAAGGTGTGATTTCTCTTTTTGTTTTGTGACTTTTTGGGCTGTAGTTGATCACAGCAATCACAGCATTGTTTTTCTTAAATAAAGACCCAGCAAAACCAAAACCCAAAAAAATAGACCAATAAACAAAAAACCAAAAATAACATCCACAAAAAAAACTTACCACCCCAAATTAATTATCTGTAGTCAGTGTTTATTGGTTTCTGATAACTACACTGGTTATTTCCAGCTGGTGGAACGGATTTTCTGTTAGGATGTTCTGTATACATTCTTGGCCAAAACATGTTCTGTTTCATCCCAAAATGTAAATTACTAACATAGCAACCTCAATTACTATTTGATATTGGTACTTTGCGTTATGCAAACAGTATGCATTTCTTTTGGCAAACAACTGGGAAAGCAAAAGTCCCTGCCTAGAAGAGCTTACAGCTAACAAAATTCAAAATAGCTACTAAGAGCATACAAAAAAATCTGACATATAATCTGACATATCTATATTTACATATATATGTCTGCATTTCTCTAACATGTGCAACCATAGGTGCATTAAAAACTTTGTGTTTTTTCATAATCTCATAAAAATTGTAATTCTGGTCTAGCTACTTGTACACATTAACAAGTAATGCCGTTTCTTAACTTGCATTTATAATCATGGTGAGGCAGGAACAGGTGTTTTTTCCAAGGAATATTAGATAAAGTAGGCATTCAAGTAGAAACAGCCATCTTGAATGTGATGATTTTCTGTGTGATCTCTAAAAAGGACATTTGTACATATATATCTGTGTATATAGATAGATATTGTGTTCCACATGTATTTTCACGTGCAGTCAACATGCTGCTGTGATAAATGGGTTTGTTTCAGCCTTTTATCCTTATATCTACAGCTTTGCATCTATTTGTGTGTATGCTTGCATGCACTATATTTAGTTTCTACTGTAGGTATTGGCATTATTGTATTTATTGTTTTACTTTCCAGTGTATATAGGGTGTTAAGGAATCAAGTATTGTACACACAATGTTAACTCTCTTGGGGGTTCTGCTTATAAGTTTGAATTGGCCATTTGTGCCATGCTATCTATAGAAATGCTTTAAATTTTAAATTTATTTCCTCCAATTCATGAATAAAGATTTTAAGTGATCCTTATTTAGACAATACCATTAAAGTTGTGACCTTTGCCTCAGCCTTACTTCATGCCACTCTCATGCCATACTTGTCTTCCCCCTTTTTGTTTCTCATATCTGCAGCTGTGGTCCATTTCTCCCCTCCATTCCATATGAGATGAGTTGTATGCCTTCAGAATGGCTTCTTCATGCTGTCCACCTCATATATAATTTAAAACAGTCACCTGTATATTAACAGTAAAGAATTAAAAAGTATAAATTCTGAAACATTATATTTACATCAATTTGTGCCCACATGTTTAATTTTCTCCTCTGTTTCTTTTTCTATATTCTTTGGAGTCTTCTCACAGTGATGAAAATTTACTCTTTCTTATGCCTAAGTTTTTGCAGTTTGTATTTCCTCCCATACCCTCTCTGGGGCTGTAGCCTGGATGGCACCAGACTTGGTTGCCTCCATGTTTTGTGCTTATAACAAGACACTGTCACTTCAAGATGTGGTAACTAGAATTGGGCAAAGCCTCTCTTTTCTACCAGTGACCTACAGTCACAACACCTGAATAGAGAGCTTCATATGCCCTGATCTTGCCAGGAGCTTCTTAAAAACTTGGGGATATGGGCAGGGATATGCCTATTTCCTGCACTCCACTGTCCCTTATGAAAAATCTTTTTGTGAGAAAACTGACAGAATCTGACAGAAATCAGAAAGCAGGGCTTGGCAATAGCTGCTCAAATTACATCTGAAATCACAAGATGCTGCATTTAGTGCATTTAGTCATAGCTTCTGGTGTCTCTGATTTACCAGAGATTTGCTTCAGGGGAAGGCTCTTCTCCCCTGATCCAATTGGGGTGTCAGAACTAAAGCTGCTTGCTACAATGGAGGCGAAGATGCTCCATGAACCATGCAAACTCACTCAGCAGGCAGTGAATGTCAGCTATATGATGGTTCCTTGGGGCTCTTGTGACATGTGAGAAATTTGCTCTAGTCTCTTTCTTACCATGCACAGCTGCTGTAGCCACTGCTTTGCCTTGCTGAATGATAGTAGTATTACTTTAGTGTTTCCTCTTTACTGTTTATTCACTTGTTTTCTTAAGCTAGACTTAGGAGTTCTTGCAGTCTTATTACTTGCCTTTTCCTTTTTTTCCCTCCCAGTATTTATGAAATAATTTTCCCACTTCTGAATGGGAATTTGTACAGTGTGCTTGTAAATTAAAGAAAACAGCAGAGCTAGATCACTGTTGTAGCAAGAGAGCTTACCAACCAATGTGTTGGTATACTATATTGAATCCTGTGGCAGCACTAATCATTAAGACTCTATCTTTTCAATAGTTCTGTTTCTTTGTACAACCTCTCAGTTAGTTAATTTCAATGATTTTGATTTCTCTCACTGGTGCAAAGCCTACAGAGGTTCTACCAATATAATCCTATAGTGCTGTCAGAAATGTCAGCAGGTTTTGTGTAGAGAATTAGGTTGTGCTGAGAATTAGTTAGGAATAACCCTTTTTCCATAGGGAGGGGAACTTCTGTGTCCAAAGCCACACAAGTACGAGGAGACATTGTACAACTGCTGGGCATGGGTGGTTTGGCTCTCGAGAAAAAAGCATGCAGTATGGGGAGTGATGCTTGCAGGAGGCTGCTTTGAACAGCTCAGCAAAGAACCTTAGAGGGTTTCATTAACTGAATTTAGTGAACTGAACAAAACAACTTCTAGCACTACCTCAATTTGAAGTTCTCTCAGTGCATTGAGATGGAAAAAATCAGCATTCAGTAGCAGATTGAAAGGTAAATTGATTTAAGCTCTGTACTTCAGAGGTGAAGTGTTATAGCAGTTGGGATCAGGATGGCCTCAAATTCGACATTTCTGTAGGCAAGTGTAAATTCTGAATTTTAAAGACAAGTTTTATTTCTGGTACCATTAAGAATCACCTTGCTCTTCTCAGCCTACCACGCAATTGCTGTAAGTTTTTGTCCACTATATTTATTTACCACAAGGGTCTTTACTCTCCTTGAATGCTATCCTGAGGCATCCTGATTCCTAACCATGTCATGGTACCATGATACAACTTCAAAGTGTGAAGCCTTGAGGCTTCCTGGAACACAGCAGAAAGACCTGTAGCTGGCTGAATAAAACACTGCAAATTTCCCAAATTTTGGTGCCTTGGGCAAACACCCTGCTTCTTCTTCCATTATTCCCCTTCAAAGTCGGCTTTGAAGGATCCAGTGCTATGTCGGGCATCAACTTATGAGAAACAATAGTACTGCATGTCTTGGCAGATCTGAAGATTTTTTAAGTGCTGAGAGGATTGATTTTGAGCTTCAGGTTTCAAGGGCTGAGCATGTGCATCATGCATCATCAGTGAAAGCACTTGTAATTGAGACAGTAATGGCACTTTAGAGTAACACTTGTTTAAATACCAGCTGAATAACAGAGGCAGTAGGTAAATAGTTTGTTCACCTACACCAGTGACCAACAGGCCTTAGTATCTTAATATCTTAGTATCAACAGACCTTAATATCTGAAGCATAGTTTTGGATTTTTTTTAATCTGAACAACTTGATGTTAAAATAAAAACATTCTAAAGTAGCCAAAATAAAGGACCTCAAAAGCCAAAACAACAAAAAAAACACCCTCTACTTTGATTTCAAGTTGCATGATGTGAGGCTAAGGTATCTGCACATTGCTATAACCATGGTAAACTCATTATTGGAATGACAATGTGGTTAATTAAAAATTATTTACAGGCATTTCCTTGCTACAGAATTACAGAATTCATCATAAGCTGTAAAATCCAGCTAAGAAACAGTACATATTTGGATAGCTAGTCCATCTTGAGTCTATGTTTAATTACATTGTTGACTCCAACTTAGAAGTGCAAACTGAAGAACTGCCATACCCCTAAGCTGATTAAATTGCTAACAGCTACTAAAACGTGTTTCATGGCCATGCCACTCCTGCATGCAGCTTCACGCTTTTATTAGACTGACTTAGGCTGCATCCATTTTAGCCAAATTAGTGAGTCCAATCAACACAAAAAAAGAAGGAAAGAACAATAGAAAAAAAGAAAAAGAAGTGGAGAAGGAATGGTTTTAGTTGGTTTAGGTTCCCAAACTGGTCCCAATTCAGGAAAGATCTGGTGCTGATGCAGAGGGAAGCATATAGGAACAATCCACTGAGCTTCCTTTTTGAGTCACAGCCTGCGTGTACCAGCACAGCCATAGTATGAATTGTATACTAGATTGTTTTAACTTGTGGTATGAGTTGTATACTAGATTGTTTAACTTAATATGCTTACAGCATAGCCATGATGCTGGCTGCAGCAGACACATGCAAATACACTTGGGATAAAAGATCAGATTTAAATTCAGTTCATTTTCCAGTGTTCTTATGAAGGACCCACTTCTTTTACTAGATGGTGACTGGAGTTGGCAGCACACTCCAGGTCTACATTTACAATGCTTAATGCACATTTATTTTTCATTTCTCTTTTCCTGGAAAAGGAAATATATTTTTCCTTTATCACTAAGCAGTGTAACACTGATATACCCAGAAAGAATCTGAATTTTCTTCTGTGAATTACTAAGTCTGCAGGAAAAGGATTCTGCTTCATTCCAGGTAAATGGTGGATGGGGTTGTATAGCACAAACAGTAACCTTGATTGCTGTTTGATACCACAGCAAAAGATTTGTTGAGAGTACAAGAAATCTTATAAATTATTACCTGTTCATTGCTAATACTGGATTCCCTGCTAAGCCAGAGTAAACAGAAAGGACATAAAAACAACTGCAGAAGAGATTTCAGTTTGAAATTCAACTGTAGCATGTCATCAGAATCACAGTTTACTTTCAGCTTTAAGGACCAGGGTAGGTAAAGTTACATCTGTAAAGAGAAAGCTAATCCATAGAAAATTGTGGTCAAGGAGCATGAATTCTTTATTTGCATTTTTAAATGAAGAAAACAGCACAGAATTTATAGCACATTTCAGATATTCGAGGAAGAAATATTTTTTGTTCTCATCCTGCTTTCTTAATCATATTCTTTCCCCCAAATAAAGTTGATTTTATTAGTCAAGGCTTTGTCCTA
Source organism: Zonotrichia leucophrys gambelii (assembly GCF_028769735.1). Classification (NCBI taxonomy): domain Eukaryota; kingdom Metazoa; phylum Chordata; class Aves; order Passeriformes; family Passerellidae; genus Zonotrichia; species Zonotrichia leucophrys. The sequence goes on along the minus strand of NC_088173.1, from coordinate 15,199,169 downwards.
AATAATACTGCAAAAATGGTCCTACTTTTTTTTTTTTTTTTAAGGTTTTGTCGTCTAAATCTTCTGTGGACTTTGTATCTAACTTAAATGATTCTTATGATTCTATGCATGTTTAGCATTTTTGAAATCAGGTCCATAACAGCTGCATCCCTCTGCACTGCTGCTATTATTTTAAAAACCCTTTTAGGGAGATTGTCTGAAAGAAACTTACAAATTCTGACACTTTTCTGAGAAAAATGCCAACAATTATGATTCTTTCTCAGTCTGTGTTATAAGTCATAGCGATATTTTTATTTGATGCATTTTGTATACACACATGGATATAAATAATACAAAGATGCATGACTCAAGCTGTGCAAATAATGGATTTTTAGTCTACCTCCCAAACAATGTACAAGACCCAAAGAACCCTCAAATGATTTATTCTTACTAAGCCGAATTTTTTCTTTCAAAATTCATGATAAAGAGATGAGATGAAAAATGGTCTTGTGTGGAACGAAGCCTCTTTTAAATTAAAAAGTAATATATGTGAGGGAAATGTTAGTTGTCTGTAAATTAAAGAAGATGGATGGTATTTTCGAAAGTAACAGAATTGAAGGTTTTAAAAGTGAAAAATTGCAATTACACACCAGTCAGTTTTAATGAAATAAATAATTGGGGAAAAACCTTCAACTCTTGTACACTTTTACAGAGAAATGAATAACAGCTGAAATAGCTTTATCAAGAATAATTCATACCAAACCATATGAATTTTTAGAAAATAATAGCCTTTCTAGATTCAAAAATGGTGGTGGATCTCACATATATTAAATTTATTAAAGCAGCTGATACTGTCTCAGGTGGGATTTCTATAGGCAAGCCAGGAGATGGTAGTTTAGATAAAACCAAGGTAAGGTAAGTGCAAAGCTGTTTGGGAAAGAAGGTCTTTTCAGAAAGGTTAGATAGTACCTGCCTTCTAGTTAGATAGTATCTGCTCTTAGAAGGGATGTAGGTTACCAGATTGACTTTTTATAATCCCTTCTGTTCCAATTTTCTGTTTGTGTATAGCTCTGTCATACAGTGATGACATTTGTAATACAAACAAAACCCTATAAATATATATTTAAATGACTGAAGATATTCCAATATTCTCAGGTAGCTCACGAGAATGGAAAGTTAATTTTTCTTTCCTGTTCTAAAATTAACTCTCGCTATAGTTAATAAAATTGTGACTTCCCTTCACCTTCCACCTGTGCTGTAATGAGGTTCACTGGCTGTTATTGCAGTGTAGAGTTTTCTCTGTAAAGCTTACTCTGTGAGAGAGGGTCAAACATCACTAAATTCATGGGGAGAAATAAACCAGAAGACCTAGCAGAAAATTTTATTACTTTTCCATTTCACCAAGAATTTAATCAGACTTTTATCATAAAATGTTATATTCTCTATTAGACTAGGAACGTCATGCATTGCATAATATTGATTTTTAAATTGAGAAAATGGTTAGTTTATCTCATTCAGCAGGTATTTTTACTAATTTTATTACATCTTTCATAGCTTTGATAATTTTTTTCAATGCCATACCTTTTAAATACTGAAATGCTTGCTTGAGATCTCTCTATACATATATATAAACAGATATGTGTGTGTATGTGTATATATTTCTGTAGACTCTAGTCCCTGACCATGATATAGGTGTCATAAACACTAAACCATATTAAAAAAAGAAAAGGCAATTACTTGCTCTTAAATCTGCATAATGTCATGGTGGGCATGCTGCACCTTTTGGCTTCTGTCTCACTCTTCTCACTTGTCTGGGAAACATTAAAAAGAAATCTAGATGAGCACCGATGTTTCATTTCCCCATGCTAGGTTTCAGACTTCTTCACAAAGAGGTTCAGCTGCCAAGAGTAAGAGGGAAATATTAGATTTCTGATTGTCTGTTCCAAACACCAGAGGCCCAGGATTCCACTAAATAACCTTTTGAACCTTCCTCACACAAAAAGTGTTCAAGCTCTCCCTTGCGGCTGAAATGCACTTTCCACTATGCTTGGAGTTTATTTTCAGGGATTTAATAGAGCAGCTGCCAGACATGGGCTTGTTTTACAGATCTATTTTATTTGAATTTCATTTGTCCAGTTTTGGTTGAATATATCTTCCTTAGCATGAGCTGGTGGAACTTTCTGCATACTTTCATCAGATGTTTGGTGATCTGCACTTCTGACTCCAAAACTCAAGTCCCACAAGCTGTTTCTAAAGGGACAGTGTACCTAGCAACACTGTAAGCTGTAGGCTCTTATCCTTAGTAATTACTATTTTCTTTATCCTTTTCTTCCCCTTTTTGGTTCCAAGTTTTATAAAAGAATTATCAAACCTTTTTTTTATTGCTTCCAATTCCCCTTGAAACAGTTAAAACTTTTTTTTAAATGATAATTTTCTGTTACATAGGTGTAGATCTAGAAACTAGTTATCTGATTCTCACACAGAATAAAATATTTAGGACATATTTTAATGTACTAATGCATGCTTTCCCAACATTTTTGAAATATGTGAAGTAGTTACTTTTACAATTTTTATTTATTTTTTTATTTAATGACTACTACTATTTGAACTGTTTAAATCAAACATTAGAATTAAAACTGAAAACTTTCAATCATGGAAAATATTCCTTTGTTGCTAACTTTGTTTCATTAATCAACAAAAATTGATGAGGATTTTTCAGTGTTGGCTTTTCGAACTAAAAGGCTATGACTAAATCTCTGAGCAAAAAGTCAGAGGCTCCTTAACATCCTGTGAGATTGTGGAATTCCATCCTACAAGCAGTTCAAATTAAAATATCTCTAAATATGTGAGTTATAAGATTACACATACATTTTTAAATTAAAATTTTATACATGACTTTAAATCAACTCACCTTTGTAAGTATTTTAGATTATTCTTCTGTTATTGCTCCTTTTTTCACTTAAAGGAAAAAACCACTTCTGACTGCCTACTGATTCTACTTCTGAATTGGGTAAAAAACATTTCTTGAAGTCTGTGTTATTTATCAATATATTTGATGCTCTTAACCAACACCAGTCACGTGCATTGTGAGTGCAATATATGTAATTTGTATTGCTTAAATAGTAGCACTGCTTTTTTTGGGAGGAGGAATGCTGGTGTCTAGAATCAGAAAACAACCTCACATCTTTCTCATCAGGAAATTGTTTCTGGTTGTAAATTATGTTTGATTCCTGATAACAGGCACTATTTATTATACACTTAGATTCCTGTGTTTAAAGACACTTTGTGCTTGGAGTAGTGTTAGCACAGTTGCTGAGCTGGCTTTCCTTGTGGCCCATAAATTCCATGTACTTTGTGTCCATTATCAGTGATGCAGTCTTCTCCTCCAGCTTTGTTAACCTCCCCCCAGGTCTGAGATAACACCTGAACAACAGGACCACCTTTATCTTATCTCAAGTTCCCACTGCAGTGGCTTAACTTAGTCCAAGTTCCAGGTCATATTTGGGGTGGGGGGCACTTCAGTGGTCATCAGTGGTGGCAGCCAGCCCTCACCTCTGCCGGTCCTGGAGTCAGTGCCATCCTGCCTCTCCCTTTTGTGCTTATCTCGTGGCCAAGACTTTCTGTGGCCTTAGCACAGCCTCTTTGAGACAGGCAACTCCTTAAGTCCTTTACAGTAGGCTGGGCTAAACGTGCCTAGGTTGTACAAATCAAGCTGCTTAAGAGCAGAATTCTGAAATGCCTGAATGAACTGCTATTGTATGTTCCTTTACCTTAATTAAAAATTTACAAAGCCTTTGTGAGCTATTTAGGCTGCTGGTAATAGGCATACCAGGGGTGTTTGTGTGAAATGAGGAAGTTTGCTGTATGGAAGCCTAATAAACAATATGAAACACGTATTCAGATGGCTTCCTCTGATCACAGAGGTAACAGAGTTTGCTCTTCATGGGAGAGGGTTTCAGGTATCCAGGAAACTGTTGCAAACCTGTGGTGCAAATTTGGAAAATGAGGTTTCAGACAAACTGTGTTCTGCTGGATCACAAATTTCAATGAATTAACACATTTCAATGAATTAATCTCTTTTTCCCTGTGAGGTGCACTATAAGGCAAGAGAATATTTTTGGTGTCTAATTCTCAAAGGTTAAAAAATTATTTTTGTACTCTTAATATATAACGCATAAGAAGAACAAACCTTTAATAGAGAGCTTCAGGCCTGAGAAATTTGTCATGCACAACATAATATTGAAAAAAATACCATTTTTCCTGTGATAAAGCAGTCTAAGCATATTGTTGCATTTTAGCTAAATAATTAATTCTGTCCTGCTATTATGAAAACTATGATTTGAATGAAAAACATTCTATGAAAATGAATTAGTTCCAAGTCTAACATGAAGAACATTGTACTCTTACTGAAAGATTTTATGAACATAATAGATAACCTTACTTTGATTTCTAGTGATTTCCAATGTCTACTACTCTTGTTATTATGGCAGAATAGCAAAGGTTTAATTTGCTTATAGTTCCTTTATGATTAAAACTCTGAAACCTACTTAATGATTTCTTTCCCTACTAAGGAAAAGAAATCATTAAGTAGGTTTCAAAGATTTCTTTCCCTAAACGTTGAAGTCTGTGAAAGGTAGCAGTACATCTGTGTGATGGGTGAACCTGATTTTACTGGGACAGATATCACAAGGAGCTGGGGTTTTTTTCATGTCACATAGCTGCTTTTGCTTTCTGCTCTTAAGTTTAATTTTCATTAAATTTCTTGGGTGTTAGAGATGGTGAAAAATATAAAAAGAAGATGATGTGATATCCATGTAGGCAGGGCATTGAATTGCTATTCAGAGTTCTCTTGCCATCACTGTGGATTTTCATGTCCGAAAGTTAGGTTTATGCATACAATTTAACAATATAAAACTTGCTTTGAGAGCCATATTGAAGCCTTTTGAATTTCAGGGCAAGGCATCAAATTATCTTCTTTCCTAGTGTGAGCAGGATAAAAGGTAAATAAGGTGTCTTTTTCCCTGTTCCTACCAACTAGAGTTGTCTCCTTAGGGGATGACCTTACAGTGAGAAACAGGATATAAAGGGAGGGCACTACACTGCATGTTTGGGGTCTCTTAGTTCTGCTAAGAAATTAGAAGTGTACCCTTACAGACACTAAATACGGCATGGTACTCAATATCCTCTTAAAATGAGTAACATAGCTGTACCCTGGGGGAAAAAAGAAATAAATTCTGTACCTGAGGCCTATATGCCCTTTCCACAGTGCACTTCACTGTGCATTTTGTCTTTTTTTGTACTGTCCTGTTGGGCAGTTCAAGACCAAATAAGATTCCCCCTTATCATTGTTTCCCTAAGGCAAAACAAACCCAGCTCTGTCAGCCTTTCTTTGTACACCAGGCTACAGCCACATAATCATCCTGGTAGTTCACTGCTGGACTTAGAGAAGGAAAGCAAAAACTCCCAGTAGAAAGCAGAAAAACAGAAAATCTTTCTTTAGGTAACAAAATAAGAAACCTTTACCATTGTACATTGGTGTGAGTAGAAATACCAGTTGAATGCCTAAAGGTGTTTTCTATAAAATCTCAGGAATTTAGATAAATGAAAATTATGATTATCTCAGACAAATTCAATAAATCTCATCTTTTAATCATTCTAAAAATTTAGGAATTTTTATGTAGAATTAATATTTGTTTCAAATTTCAGATCAGAATGAACTATTTAAATAAAGTCCATTCTAAGTGATGCAAAGCACTTTGTCTTCCTCACGGGTAAAAGGACAATATCATTCTCTGTTTTCCACATCATTTCAGTCTCTCTGAGAGATGTAACAGTGAAAGGAACATATAGGGAGTACAGCAAGAAGAACGCATACAGTGTTGTCTTCACATATAGGAGACATAATGAGGAAAACTTGTGATTATTCATAATGATGGTTCTTAATCTTTTGAACCCAAAAATACATGACATATATCAAATGCAGAGCTTTTGAAAGTCATGAGTCAGCAAGAAGTTCATATCTGTAGTTTTAGTTCTGCTTAAGTCTAAATCAATCCATTGTGAAAAATAGTGCTAGCAAGTTTTTATTAAAGTGTTTTTGTACATTCACTACTTTTGTCTTTTAATTCTTTTCCTCTGTATTCTTTGCATAGATTAACCCATGCAATTGTAATAATGGGTCTATCCATGAACACTCAACATATTTTAGTCAAAATTTAGTCCATTTATTGAACCAAAGAATCGGGAGGGGAAGAGGGGATGGGTTAGATTCTTGGATTGTTGCCTAATAAAGTGGCATAATGTGATCAGTTTATTGAAAGTAAAAATTGATATGCTTGATTCTGATTAACTTTTTATCCAATGTAATTAAGCACACAATAGCTGAAAGCAGCATTGCAAGCTGCTGTAGTTAATATTTAGCAGAAACTTAGAAAGTTATTACTATCAGAAATATTATTTTTCTTAAATACCCACAGGAATCTGATGAATGGAAGTATCTCAGAGGGGACAGTGTAGGTCTCTTTATTGATTTTCACCTTTATCAACATTCTAATGCTTACAAACTGATGTAAGTCTCACACACCTCAAAGAGACTGCTCTCCACCTTCAAAGGATTATTATTTCTTTTTTGAGCCTTCTATTTTTGTATTATTAATCTTTCCATCTGAATGAAGACCAGCATGTAGGCTTGGTTGGTATAATTTAAAAAACAGCTACTGTTAATATTAACAAAAGAATCAGACTTGATTACCTTTAAGCTAACTTGAAACTTTTTATATTAACTACAATCCTAGCAGAATTATAACTGTTCAGATTAATCATATAAACACTGTTTTTTCCCCAACTGCATTTGACTAGTCAAACTGAGCCTTTAGTTTCAGACAGTAGTTTAGATTTAGAAGCATTTTTAAAAGTCATATGTTTAAAAGACCCAATTTCATGATAAATAATCATCACCTATCATCCACACTAATAGTTTTATATCAAATAGTACATAAGCATGTTGTGCCAATTTTAAAATATTAATGATCTGGAAAGTTATTTTTCAATAATTTGGATCAGCCCCCAAGCTGGCCAAGAAAGATGCATGTTTTTCTTCAGATGGTCATAGTACACTACCTCTTATTCAATTCAAGAGAAATTGAATACTTGTGTTTACACAGATACATAGTATTTAGTGATGTAAATCTGAAGGTTGGCAGGTGATTGTCATTGTTTCACCCCAGTCAGCAGCCAAGCCCCATGCAGCCTCTCACTCCCCCACCAGCAGGGTCAGGGAGAGAATTTGAATGGGTAAAAGCCAGAGAAGTCATTGGTTGAGGTAAAGGCAGTTTAACAGGGAAAGCAAAAGCCCCACGCACAAGCAAAGAAAAACAAGGAATGCTTCCCATGGGCAGGCAGGTGTTCAGCCATCCCCAGGAGAGCAGGATCCCATCACGCACAACATTTGCATGGGAAGACAAATGCTGTCACTCTCTATGTCTCTCCAGCTTACATATTATGGTCTGGAATATCCCTTTGGCCAGCTGGGATCACTTGTCCCAGCTGGGTCTCCTCCCAGCCTTCCATGCATCCCCAGTCTTCTCACCAGCATGGCAGTACAAAAAAGTCTTGCCTCTGTGGAAGCCCTGCTCAGCACTAACAAAACCATCTCTGTCATCAGCTCTGTGTTCAGCACAAACCCAAAACACACCCCCATACCAGCTGCTCTACTCCAGCCCAAACTAGCACAGTAATGAATATATTTTTTAATAAGTTTGGTCTCTTGAAGTATATCATTTTTGCTTCATTATGATTCTTGATTTTGCATAGTAGAATGATAGAATCATTTGTGTTGCAAGTGATGTTACCTTTGCTGCAGGCGAGGAAGCTTTCCACTAGACCAGGTTGCTCAGAACCCCATCCAACTAGACCTTGGACACTTCCACAGATGGGGCATCCACAATTTCTCTGGACAACCTGTTTCAGTGCCTCATCACCCTCATGATAAAGAATTTATTCTTGATATCTTATCTAAACCTACTCACAGTTCTCTCAGGTTCCATTTTAGTCAGCCATGCTGAGCTCACAGTGACTAGAGAAAATATGCATTTCCTCTCCTACTTGAGTGTGCTAAGAAAATTATTTTAAGATTCTATATTTTACTTTAGAGGTAGAATTGCATAAAGCAAGTAAATTCCATTATCTACAAAAGTCTTTGTAAATATATGTTTTTCCTAATAGAAAAAGGTTTAAGTTCTTTTGATTCAATTTACATAATAATACAGAGGCCTTTCAATACAAAATTCAGAAAAAACGTAAATAACTCCTTGCCTGCAAGTATGTAGAGTATTGAGAGGCCAACAAATGCTACATCAGAAGTTAGCTAAAAAAAATAAAACAAACAAAAAACCAAAACCAACTAAACCAACTAAAACCCTATTGGTAGCAAGAAAATGTTCATAAGCAGTAAACAGTATCCTGATCAGTGCCTTCAAGTATAGCAGAAATAAATATAGAGCTGAGCCAAAGACTACTTTTTGTTTAAATATTTTTTCTATGGAATATGTTGTGTATCTAGATTGTGATTTAGGTAATATGTTTTCCAGCTTGGTTTATTTATTACTAAAACTGATGTATTGTCTTTTGCAACTTAGAAATAGTTGAAAAATGTTATTCCTCAAAAACACAGAATAAAGTAAAAAAGGAGCCAGCGATGTGGTTGGAGGAAATTGAAATAAGATTGTAAAAGACAGGAAAACTGGAACTTAATATATGATTTATTCATCCTCGTTAATGAGGCTTAGAAATTATCTCATTTTATAGTCTAGTGAGACAGCTGAGCAATATCCAGAATTTCTGATATAAACATAGGAGCAAAAATGTATTTGCTTTAAAGCAAGCCTGCTGGATGGGAATAGCCATTACAGTCAACAATGAGGCAATGAATCTGTGCCTAAAGCAGCATAGTAAGGCTTTTCATAACTTTTTGTATGCATAGTAAAGAGTAAATTTGCAGGAACATCCACAGAGATTTAAATTAATTTCAGAAAGAAAATTATTACATTAATTTGTTTTCTACAAATATAATTTTGAATTAGTTATTCAGTATGGGTTTTCCCAGTTGCCTTTAATAAAATGATAGAGATGGGCTTATGGGGAGAATCTTAATTGTTCAGCTTTCCATTTCTGTTTGACTCATTTTCAAACTTAGTTATTAGTGGGAAATAGCTGAAGTAAATGAGTGTTTGTGAACTCTAGTGCCTGAATCTGAGCTTTTGCTTGGCCGTATTCAAAGGGTAGCAGATGTTTTAAGAACACTGAACATTTTATTTTCATTCACAGTAGTGTCCTCATTGGAGCTCTGCTTTGGCAAGTCTTTCACTGTTAGTAAGGTTGTAAAGTCACGCTTTAATGTAAAGTTTATAATTCTTTTGACCTTATGAGCATAGTGTGTTAATTTAAAACAGCATGTTGCAGCTTCTGTTCCTGTGACTTAGTTATGAGTAATCATGCTTAGTATTTTTCCGTAGTATATGCATATTAGTGTTTAAAATATGCAGAACTCTTGGTGCAGAAAAAAGTAAGTGAAAAATGGTCAGTGGTCAAATACAAAGGAAGAATCAGGATATTTTTTAAAAGATTATTTTTTCATTAATAATTTTCACCTGAAGGACATAATTATGCAGACCACTGATAGGAAATTATAGGAATAATTTCTGATTCCTTCAACAGATTTAAAGTTTCTAATTCATTTGCTTTATGAGGAAACTGTGTCTCTGTAAAGGTAAAATTTGTACAGTTGGACATAGGAAAAATGAATGCAGAACATTATGGTATCAACACAATATAACAGTATTCCTATGACAAAAAAGGATCATATAGAGCTATTGTTGTAATTCTGTGAATTTATATTTGTAGGTATAGAAAGAAAATGTAATTATTATATTTTTCATATTATTATCCTTCCTAATGCTTCTGATTCATCATAAAAGAAGTTACAGATAGAAGTATATTCCAACCTGGTAAATAAGAGGATTAACCAGAAGGATTATAACAAAAGTTATAATTACAATAATTTATGAATATTCTTTTATTTTAGTCTTCTTTCCTGACATGGTTGTTCAGAACAGCACTGCCTGCTTTCAGCTAAGCTTACAGACTTTTGTACAAAGAACATATATTTTTGCACTGTTCCTGGGACAGACTTGAGCAGGGAATATTTCCTGGATTTGAAATATGCTTTTCTCCTTTCATTCCCACTAAAGAAAGAAATACGGAAAAGAAATCTTGTGCTTTGCAAGAAGTCCTTTCAAATGCATGAAAGAGAGAGAATGCTAAGCATGGCACCTCTGATAACTTCTCAACAACCCAATGGCAGATACTCACTTGGGATGAAATCCAGGCTTGTACTGAGTTTTGCATAGTCTTTGTTTTGGTTGTTAATTTTTGTCAACACCAAGAAGAAACACCATGTAAAATCTATTTACTGGGGCTAGAGAACTCTTATCTGTATCATAGAGTCCACTTTGCCATTCTCAATTTGGTCAAACTATTTACATTGTTTCTTTGGGATTCAGCACAGGATCTCTGTTTTTAGGTGGTATTAATGTTCTTAGCAGTGTGTACACAAGACCTGTGTTTTCTAGCTTCAGAGGCTTGCTAGGCAAGTTTTGTTGTGTGTGGGCTCTGAAAAGTGCCCCTGTCTTAGTGACTGCTGGGGAATGCTTTGGTGCAGGTAGCTCGGGGCGCAGCTGCAGTGCTGGCTGCGGATTCAGCCCTGGAGGGGAGAGCCCGGGCAGGGGGCTGTGAAACTGCTGACCCCTTGCACAAAAAGGGCCTGGTCACCTGTGGTGCCACCAGGTACAAAACACCAGAGGGTCCTTTGTTCACGGCTCCATCTCAGGGGCACCAGCTCGAGCTGTCATTTTGTTATTCAGTTACTGCACCAAGATGAAATTGCTTTAAGGATCTGGGCGTCTGAGGCTCTGCTATGGGAACCTGGGGTCGAGGCCGTAAGGAGAGCACGAGTGTCGGGGCGCAGCTGCGAATGGACTTGGGTCGGGTGTTGTGAGTGTGACTGCCAGAGTGCATCTGGGATGGCTGTGAAAACCCAAGTCCCACCATAGCATTTGTGTGTATTTCATTGCTTGTCGTAAATGAGACAAGCTTTGTGCTGCTGATTGGTGGTGCAATAGTGGGAGGGTATATTTAGTGTTTTGAAGGGAGATGTAATAGTTCCAGCCTCCATATAGTTGGGACTGATAAAGCTGAACTCTCACATTTAGGGCAGATTTGCAGGTGAAGGTAGGAAATGAAGAACACAGATAGGAAATAAATCTTCAAAAGAAAAGGAAATTAACCCATTACCACGCTAAAGGTTACTATTGCTCTAATTATAGTTTGTATTCAATATGAACACCTTGTTCAATGACATTTAATTCAAATCAAGATGCTGAAGATAAAATTACATATTGAGAGAATTTATTAGAATTTTTTAAAGTAAGCTGAATAAATGTGCCTCAAATTGTATTTCGTGACCCTTTCAGCTATTTAAATTAGCTCTGTAAATTATTATGAAAAATCCACAAGGGATACACAGGTAAGTAAGCTGCTCAAGGCCAGCAGCTATTGAGCACTGAGTACAGTGCTGTCTTGTATACTCTTTATGGAAAACAGGTGAATGACAACCAAAAAAAACCAAACAAAGCAACTAACACCTAAGCAAAGTTAAAAAGAAAGTTAGCAGAGATGATGACTTAAATAAGAATACAAAATAACTCTCTCATAATTCACTTTCCAGTCTTTGCCTACACATTGTCAATATACCACTAAAGTAATTAAACATAGGACAAATGATCACTTAAAGTAAGTGTATTTTATAAACCATGTGATTTCTTGACCTTTTGAGTTTGCCCATTCATAATCTGGTTGTCTTTTCCTGAAGTGTAAACTGGCCTTTCTGAATCAACAGCAATATATAAGTGTAATGGTTATAATAGTTTAATTGGGAGCATTGCTGTCTGTAACCATATACAATTTTAAGAAGAGGATATTCATTGTTGCACAGTTCATGTGACATTTAAGTATGCCAAAGATATGTTTACAAGAGTTGAAGCGTGATGCTTGTATCATACTTATTTTGCCCGAGTGGTAGTGGATGTTATGAGACTTGCTGCTTACCTGTTCTCTCATGACTTTTCTGATAGGCTTCCCACCAAACATCTCTGTGCATACATGTTCTGGGGTGTTGTGGCATGAGTCAGCCGAACCAAGCTACCCTTGAGGCAGCGAATGCCTGCAACACAGGATACAGCACAGGCTCCATCTGCTTGTCAGTTCTCAGCATCCCCACCAGGACAGTATGCTGTATCCTGTGCTGCTGCTTGTTTTCAGTCTTTGCTATGAAGCTAATCAGAAAGAGGCCAGTTTGTATGCCTACCTACCTGGAGTCATACCTGCTCAGTATCAATATTGATGTAGTTTGGGGCATTGTCCTTGATTTCTGTTCTCACCTGTCCATCTGTGCCTATCCATGCCATGATACACCGTTAGAACTTGAGTACTTTAAGTAATTGTGTCAGTCATAGCATTCATGGTTCTAGTTATTTTTCAAGCATATAACAGCTGAAAATATAGTGAACTGTGAAACTGAAAGGTCTAGATGTTAATTTTACATACTGTAAATGTATTTTTTCAATTGCTTTTAGTGAAATGTATTTATTTTTTTCAATTGCTATTATCACCTAATAGACTATGTGAGCAGACTTAAAAGCGAAAAGAACAGAGCTTGTAGTGTAAATTTTCTTCCTGGAGATTAGTCATTATTAACAGATTATCAACAAAATGCATCTGAAGACTTTCCCCGGGCCAGGCTGTACCTACACATCTCTGGTAGGAATGGTTGTTCTAATCTTAAAATCTTGTCTTTCCCTAGGGAGCCACTCCTTCTCCCTTTCATGCAACAGTGGTAGCAATCCACCTGCCTCAGTGAATCAGCAGTATCCACTTAACCTCTTCTCAGCAGGATAAGCACCTGCTAACAGCATGGGGTATTGCTGGGAAAATTATGAGCTTGCTACCTTATATGTTAACAGTGATTAATATTTGGTATTACTGTTTCAATATGTAGGAGGCATTACCACTATTGAGAAACTGCCTTAACCTCAGCTGCTGTTCCTACGGAGATCCCTCTCACTTAGAACATGCAGTTGTGGGCTGCTTCTACCACGAAAGTAAACAGAAGCATCTTTCAGGCTTAGACAACAGAGGGATGGGTAGAATCCTGTGTGATATAGTTTAAACAAACAAATGAAAAGAAACCAAGTAGGATTCAAATTTGCATCCCATCTTAATGAAATATCAAAAGTTAGGGGCTCCTTGTTATCTAAAGTGTTAGGGAAAGTGGGTTAATACAAGTCTACTTTTTCAGAGATTAAAGTTTTGTGATAGTCGATGGAAATACTTATTTTTGTCTCAGGAGCACAAGCCCACAGAGATAATGAGCACACAACAGAGTTATCTGTTTTCATCATAACACTTTTTCCTAAATTAAAATTTATCATTGCTGCTTCCTTAAATTTTATGCAAATGCATCAGATTCCTGTACAGCCTTGGTCATTATTTTATAAATTGGTTGCTTATTGCTACTGATCAACCCAGGTTTTAGGAGCAATTAGTTTGTAAACCACAAGTAGCAACGAGAAGCTGTGGAAATGTATCAAAGAATAGGTTTTTTCCTTAACCTTTTGGATAATACTGTGAGCTTTCTACTGGAATTTTAATATCTGCATCTGCAAATACTACAAAAAATTACAGAAAAACTGCAAAACTGGAATTTTATCACCCTTTATTATATTTACAAAATGATAGAATAGCAGTTTAATCAAGTTTCAAAATTATTTTGTAAATTTGACATAGAGAACATTACTGCAAACAAAAATATGTTTAGCAAATCTTTACACTTTAGTCCTCCAGCAAGATACTGTGGATATTTTTCTAAGTCTTTATCTGTTACAAATGAAAGCAACTCCACTTATATTCCCCCTTTTTTATTTGTGTCTTTAATATCCATAGTGCTAGGCAGTATGTATCACCTCTTTTCATCCTTCCCTTAAGTCTTCTCTGACTTGATATTTTGGTAACATAATAATTAGTTGTATAGTCTTATTATTATCTGGAATATTCTGTAAGCACTGCAAAAAGAATAATGAGTGAGTATCTGTCTATTTAAAATTATACAAAAATCTTTAGTCAGATTCCTACATTGTTGTTACAAAAACAAGCACCCTACCTTCATATTAATAAGCTAGATAATTTTAAAATATTATTACATTTTTTGAAATACCATCATGCAGCAGCTTTGAAATGGGGCAGGATGATTTTATTTTCCCCATGAATTTCAGATTTGGTAGGCTACCAGAGATGAATGATACTAACATACGGAAATTTCCCAGCTTGATACTCTGACCTGGATATTTTGTTTGGTTGTCAGTCTAGAAATGTGCCTCTCCTTTTAATGGGTTTTGTGTGACTGGGGATTGCAATATGAAGAAACAACTCCAAACATATCCTGGCTTTAATAAATGACACTGTCACTGCCATTTTTAATCACTATAGGAGCTGAGGGCATCGCTGTATTGGCAATGCCCATTGACCTGACCAGGGTAGGTGGTGGGTGCTGGGCTGATTTTGGCTTTTTTGAAATGCTCTGGCTCCTTTATCTTAATGCATCACTTTGTGATTGGTCCATGCTCCTGGAAACCATCCACATGTTGGAAGGGGTTTCTTACTCTTTTTGTAATGTACACAGTGAAAGAACAATCTGCTGACAATATACACACACATGATTTATCAGTTGATTCATTTCTGGCAACATTGAAGCTTCTAAATTTATATAAGATGTAAAACCTAGACTATATGTAAGTATTTATTTAAGGGGACAAGTAACATTGCAAGATCTAGTGCAATTTGCACACTTGGACATCTTGCAGAAAACAACATAGTTCTTTTTGCAATTTTATAAACCAGCAAAAAAACCCAAAGCAACACCACCCTACAACCTCTGCTAATTTAAAGGCAAAATGTGTTTTCCTGAACTATCAGCTTCAGTACTTGCAAAGGAATAGAGTTTGTCAGAATGGCTAGACAAAGAAAATTTACTTGTTATTAAGTTATAGAGTATCAATTCAACCTGTGCCTTTTGATTGCTTGCTAGGCTGATTTCTAATGAAACCTACTGTCTAACTAGGAGTAGAACAACTGTGGAGAGAGGGAAAGTGTGTGATTTTGGATACTATATAACTAAATAAATACGTATTATAACCAAGAAAGGGAATAGTTGGCCTTTAGCTTGTTATGAATGATCTTTGATTTATTTGTGTGAAAGGAATTTGCAATTTTTCTATTTAATGTCTGAATTTTTCTCAAAGCTATTCTTCTTTTTTAGATGTATTGAAAATATATCAAAATCCCCCAAATATTTCTTATTAAAATGCAATGGAAATTAAGCTGCCGTAGTAAAAAATCATTGGTCATTATTTATTATTATTCTGATGCCATTTTGTTTTTTAGATATTCCAGTTTTATTATACTCTGTTAGCCTAGACATGGCAGTGATGTAGACACAGTTTTAAAATTATCATATTTAAAATTATTCTGATCTTCTCTGCCAACATTTCTGGAAAACAAAAGTAGAATTAAGGGAAAAAATGATCATTTTTATCAGAAAAAATGCTTATCTTACACAATTTTTTCCTAGTAAAAAAATTATGTTAATTTTGTCCAGCATTAAGGCTTTGCTAAGCTTTTATTTCAGAAGGCTTTTTAAGAACGAGAAAGAGGTGACTATAAGAAGAAAACCCCACACCCTTCCCTTAGAGTTTCCTTCCAGCCTGTACTTAGTGATGGCCAATTAACATGAGTACCAGTAAGGTTCTCTGGTTCTTTTCTTTTTCTTGCTTTTATGGCTGTAGCTTCCAGGGAGCTTCTGTGAGTCTGCTAAAAACATGTAAATGAGTCTATATGAAGTTTACTGTAAGGGGTTAAGGTATTGTCTCCAGGTATTTTTTTTTTTCCTGAGAAGAAACTTGAGACATATAAAGGCAGATCTTAGTGGCTCCCTATGTAAAACAGGTGTTCAGCACTGTGTAATTTCCCTTGGTGGTACACATTATTACTACAATAAATATGGAATATATACATACACATAAGCACTGTTTCCTGGTACACTACTAATTAATTTCTTATATATAGATGGAGCACTCTTGAAACACGCTCTAGGAATTGTATTTTGTCACTTTTTTCATCCTATTGCATCTAAATACTTTGCATACTTTTCCATTATATGGAGTGTGTATGCCTCCAGCAAAAGTGTCTGGCAGGTGCAAACTTCAAATGTAGGTAGCTTCTAGCCAAGAAAAATGAAATTCAATTATTATTCATATTAAGATGGGTTATCTTGGAAAGGCAATAAGGTTTTTTTTCTTTTTAATGGGAAAGACTGAATTTTAAATGTGAAGGTGCTGCTTAGTGGGGTGTATATATATATATATATATATATATATATATATCTCATTAACAAAACACAGATACTTATTTTTATAAAATACGTGATGCTGTTAAGTTTACTTGCAGCACCATAATTCCAATGTACATGGAGTTTATTGTGATGCTCACATTAGGAAAGTTTAACTCTGGTAATTAATTGACTGGAAAAAGTCTCTCCTCTTTAAATCTGGTCGATTTTGAAAAGAACCCTATGAATGTAAATTGTTGGCACACACAATGAAACTTGATTTTGATGCACATTAGTACTCATAACCTCACTTTTTTATTTATTTTAGCTATTCTGGGAAAAAGTTTTGTTCATCTCAGTGCTGTCCAAGTGCTTAAATTTCTTATTAGGATTTTAAGATTGCAAAATACATTAAGTCCTGTAGAGTGAAATATAGAACACTGCACCATAGAACCTGCTATTAGTCTTTTTTTTGCTTATCTGTCTAAATCCTGACATTAGGGCTCTCAATAGACTGTGAAAATGTAAGTTTGTATCAGCTCAATATGATTTTTGGTAAATCATAATGCATTTGCAGCTGGAATATGCTTTTTTATAATAAGATGATTCCACGAAGTTTAGAATGGATAGCAGCTGTACTGGAAAGGGATCATCTAAAGTTTCAGCTTACTGTATTAGTATGTGTGCAGAAAAAGGCTTCATAACCCTAAGGAAAGTGAAATGTGTAAGTGAGCCTCTAAGACATGGTGTTCCTTTTGTAAGTTACAGAGTAGTTCATACATCATGCTAAGGAAAGAAATGTATAAAATCATGTCACGATAAGTGTGGTTGACTTCTTCTTTGTCCACTTGACCTTTATTAGCCACATCAAAATGGCACATAATATGTTTTTACATCACAACTTTAAAGCACTGGTTTTTGATCATAAGACTGGTGAGAATAATGTCGTTTCTTTACTACTTCTAGCAAACAATTCCTGTTATACATGACATGCAGATTGGAAAGAAAATACTGGCATTTAACAATTTGCAAGCATCAAGATTAGGAACCTATATGCCAGCAAAATCTACTCAGACAGTCCAGGACAAAGTGTGAAGACAGGGGAATTGGAAACAAATGTGTGTAGCCAGTCTTTCCCCTTTCTTTTGTAGAAGATGTGAATACTGGGCTCTTTCTCAAATACCTAAGTATAATCAAAGACTGAAGAAGGTCTAAGATTGTCTTTACTAACATAATTTACTTGGAGTGGCATTCCCAGATGGTTAAACTTGCAAGCTCATTCAAATGTGAGCAGGAGGATATGAGCTGCATGAAGACATTATAGCAATAAAACTTCCTTAATGTCTAACACAGTGAGCTAAATGATTTTTTAGCATGATGGGAATACACATCTAATCGTTACTTTGGGAAAATACTTTGTGTTGGACCAAGAAAAAAAGAAAGTGAACAAGCCTATTAAAATGTCTGCAACAGTAAGCACTTAAAGGCTTTTTGCATACCTGTTTGATTTGAAAATGAAAACTTAACGAGAATATTATATTGAAACTCTAATGCAAACAAAGTTCCTTTTTCTTTTTTTTTTAATTCATGAAGCATTGAAAAAAGAATTAACAGCCTTCTCTTTTGTTTTATTTGTTATATTTTAATTTTTGTTTGGATTTTGTAAATTTATTTTTACACTGGTGCCACATGCTTTTCTCAGCAGAGGTTAGAAGACGTAAAACTAATATGGTCTTACTCTACCTAGCCATTTGAGTGAATTAACTGCTTGCTAAACTGGAAAACACAACCTTTAAAAGTCAAATAAGTGACTTAATATTAGGACTTTTTAACTTTCTTATGCAATCTCAATACTATTTGATGAGATATAATAAAATGTAAATGCCCATTTAGCACCCAGTAATTTTAGGTTACCAAGAGAAGCTGCACTTAATTGTAGGCTTGCTAATCATCTCTGTAGAAGTGATCTGGATCCACATTTTTCACTCTTGGTTAGTTCAAAATGTTGTGGATGACAATGTTTTATGATTGTGTAATCCAGCAGGAGCCAGTGCTATATCAGCTATAACCACTCCTTACTTCATGTGTAAAGATTGTCTTTAATAACAATAAGCATTGTTCAGTTTCAAGCATTTGCTAGAGAAACAGAATTAAAGATTGCTGCAGTTAGGTAGACACCCAGTATGGGTACTTGCTTAGGGACATGCCTCCAAATCTATATGTGAAGTGAAGAAGAGTAAAATTGAAAAGATGTTAGCCCTCAAATTTATTATTTATAGCTGACCATACCTCATCACAAGGCAATAGCTTATACAAATCTAAAAGTCTTTCTTCTCTAGCAGAAAAAAAAAAAAAAAAAGAGAGGTAACTTAAAATTTCTGGTGATTAAATTAATTATCTATACTTAGAACAGTGTGTGTGTTCTGATAGACACAGTGCATAGCAAGTTTATTGCAACACTGGAAGATACTTATTAGATGGTGATGGGTAAAATTATTTTTTTAAAAAGTTGTCCAATTCTCATGCACTTTGTAGCAATAACATAGCTGGAGTGCAGTGTGCTCCTGCATGCAAGAATACATTTCTACATTTTTTGTTTCAAGTGACAAGACCCAAAAAACATCCTTTTCTCTCATCCTTAAAATATAAATAAGACTTGAAAATCAAGTGGCAACTGTGCTTCAAAAGTTCACAAAATTCTAGTATAGCCTTGTCCAGAGCAAGTATGACCTGCAAAGTCATAGAGCAGCTAGGTTGATCAGAAACAATTTCCCTAGCCAGTGTTATCAAAGGAAGTGCTATGACAGGTGACGCATGAAGCCAGCTTTGAATACTCAACTCAAATGGCCATTTGCAGGTGGATCAAAAGGCAGACACCATCTGTGCAAGTTCAGGAAAAAGCTATGAAATCAAATCTCAAAATCCTTAATGTGACTCTGAGCCTACCTGTTATCGTGCGGGGGCAATCTGCTCACACGAGGTGAAGTGTGGAATCAAAAGGCATGTCCACTCACCCAGAAGAACTGAAAATCTGCTGAAAGTGACTCTAAGTGTGTTTGTCCTTTCAGAACAAAGGAAAAAAAACATTCGCTACATGTTCAAGAAAGGTCACTGATACCGGTGTTTCTAGGTCACTTTGCACTTCCTCTGGTACCCTTTAATGGGTACTGCCTAACCTGTAAGGAGAGTCAGTAGTTTTGGCCTTTGTTGAGAAAGAAGCTAAATTGGAAGATTTTGAATTTAATATATGACAACACTCTGTAGTTGTGGACACAGGCAAACCGGTTTCTAGCAGTTTTTCCTCATTTCCCCAAGCACAGTTTATGCTTTAAAAGTGTTTGAAACTAGCTTTGAAAGGAACTTGCTGACCAGCAGTTTTATGACTTGATTTGTTTTAAAGCCTAAATGGCTTAAGGAAATGTTTTACAGAAGATATAATCCATCCACATGGAATAAAGCCTTGAAAATTAGGTGGCATAAACCTAAAATGCAAACTGTATTATCATGACTTTGCACTTAAGCTGCTGCTCACAGAACTAATTTAAGAGTACCAGTGTATTGTTTATTGCCTGTAACTACATTTTTTGGAAATTGGAAGATTTTTAAAAGTGCTTTATTCAAAACTTCTATTAATGAGTCCTTCATCTTGTGGTTAGATTTTCCCTGACATGCAACTTTGATCAGTGTGTGGAATAGCTGTGAAGCCAGTAAGAGTGTTGCCATCTTTCCTTGAGTAATGACTTAATTAACAGTGCTGTAAAATTATATTTATCTGTCCTGTTGATTCCTTCTTTTATAAATTGATTCCAAAGTACTTTACTGATGACTTTGCCTTTGTTGCCATCAGACACAAAAACTTATACACATCTAGACAAGGCAGGATATTTGAGATTTTTATATTTGGACTGCATCATTACCTATTGCCTTTAACAGACATTTTTGTGTGTTATTATTATTTTTTTGGGTATTTTTAAACATGAACCTGCTAATAAATCAGTTACCTGTACAGCTTTTCATAGACTCTTGACTCCAAAATCTAAACAATGACAGTATTGATTTTACAGAGTAAATGCATATTTAAAAAGTGAGTATTTTAAGTTACTGATGTACATTGCTCTATATTTCCACTACTTTTTATATACTGATACAGTTAGTGTTGACATATTGGTAGGCGAAATAGTAATTATGGAGAACTAAAGACTTATTTGAGGGAAACATTAACAATTGCATCTGTATTGAGAGGACCTGTGATATTGAAGAGTTAAGTAGTTTTTGCCAGAGTTTGGTTGATTTGGTATTTAGTTGATTTCAGGGGATTAGGATTATTGTTAGTAAAGGCAGGGGAACTGAGGCTTGTTGGGACCCCTAGATATATTTTTCATGAAAAGGCATCTAGAATATGGTGGTAAAACAGGCAGCAGAACCTACAAAACTTACCAATTGTGGTATTGTCTATTTGATTATCTGTCTTGAATATTTAGTAGGGCTGCTTCCCTTGTTTATTTTCTTTTGTGGAAAGTAATGTAACAATTTAAAGATTGTTTTGATGGGCTAGTATACAACGGCTTAATTTAATTAGATGGGAAAGCTTAATGGATTTGTACTAAATGCTTGATATTTATATTGATTTGTATTGATAGAAAGACTGTTTTTCATGTGCATTTTCAGTAGTATATCTGGGGACAAAACAAGGTAGTTTTGCTTTAAACCTAACTGAACTGATATGTAAGAGTTCATTATTGTCAACTAGCAAAGAATATCTGTTCCATTGCAAGCATTTTACTCTCTGTGCATGTTCTTGAGCAATATATATTCCATATTTAATGTGCATATTATTTTAGTGGTTACTTTATTGCACATACAGGCAGCATCTTAGAAATACTGTTGTGGTTTAATGCCAGCAGGACACCAACTCCCTCACAGCTGCTCACTCACTCCCTGCCCAGTTGGGTGGAAGAGCATTAGAAGGGTAAAAGTGATAAAACTCAGGGGTTGAGATAACAAAACAGTAATTAAATTAATTAAAAAGAAATAATAGTACAAATAATTTTAAATTGTAAGGGAAAAAAAGGAGAGTAAAATAAACCCCAAGAAAACAAGTGATATAGACTAAAACTATGGGTTGCCACCAAGTGACCGATGCCAGCCGTTCCCTATTCACCAGTGCAGACTCATTCTCCCCCACTGCCCTTCCCTCCAGCTTTGGATGCTGAGCATGATCCCATACAGAATGGAATGGAATATGATATCCTTGGTCAGTGGGATCAGCTCTCCTGGCTGCTTTTCCTCCCAGCTCCTCGTGCACTCCCAGCCCCCTCACTGGTAGAGAGGAGTGTGAGGCAGGAAAGGCCTTGACTCTGTGCAAGTGCTGCTCGGCAATTTTAACAACATCTTTGTGTTATCAACCCAAATGTGTTTCCAGCACAAATCCAAAGCACAGCTCTATGCCAGCTAGTGTGAGGGAATTTCACTCTGTCCTAGAGAAAATGAGTATATGTGTAGAGGAAAAGCTGTCTTAAGATCTCTGAACAAAAAAAACCCTCCCAAATGTTCAGCTGGTTGTGCTGCCTAGAACCAGTCCCTTTGGAAGGACTGACTGAAGTCATCTTTTGGCTTTGGATGATATAAAATGCTTTAAAGTAAATGCAAAAGTCTTACAAAAAATTTATCAGCTACCTTTGTTCTTTAGTCAGAAAACAGTTTCAGAGGTTTCCTGACTAGCTTATAAGAAAAACATATGGCTGTATTGCAATTCAGTAAAATAAGGTGTGGGTCTCTTTTTCTTTATTCTTTGTTTGAAAATTACTTTCTTTAAATATTTTTAAAAGGTTGAGTCAAATCAGATTTTTTTCTTTGTTTAAAAAAATACTGAAAGAGATCACCCACTGTATCACTATAGTACTCTTCTTCCAAGAGTCTTATTTTTGGCTCCATTTTGTTTTATCTAGAGCTTTAAAAAGTGCCTTATCTCAGATGTGCAGTTGTCTTAGTATGCTGTGAATGGGTGACCCGGTTATTCCAGTTGTAAATTCTGGACTGTTTGACATAAAAATATTTTTTAAAACTTGTAAAATGAATAAATAAAAGCTAAAAAATCCACCTGAAATATGTTATAATTTGCCAGGTGTCCTTATTCTAAATGTTCGGGGGTTATTGTCAAAATAACTAGAGAAGACCAAGTTTTATCTGTAAAAAAAAGACAAGGCATATTGACATGTGCAATCAACACGGCAATATCAAATAAATCAGCAAAATCTGTTTGGCTATAGTAATTAGTATTATCTGAAAAAATTAGTAAGTAATATGGTCCTTTAGAGAACAAAATTTTTCATTAAATTACTTAAAATATATAATTGTGTTTCAACGTAGATTCAGAGGAACAGTGCTGTCCATAACTAAATATTTGCATTCATATTTATTATGTCAATGTTATTTAAAATTAATACAACAATTTTGCATCTGCCTAAATATCACTGTTGCTTTTTTTGGTCGTACATATATGCACATGGGTAAATTTGAGAAAAATTTTGCAGTTTTAACAATTTCCACGAGGTGGTGCTCAAGCAATAAATTTTAAACATAATGTAACAACTATGGCCAGTAAGAAGCTGAATTTGAAAATATGGCTGTCAAACAGATGTTCTTCTCTTTGATGCTATATCTAACTTAAGGTGGGAATGATGAGGTCAGGAAGGCTAATAAATGTATTATGTGGTGGAAAACTTATTTCTCCTTGCCCAAAAGACAGAAATACCATTATTTTTTTACAGTATAATGTCAGGGGATTGTGTTCATTTTGACATGGAATTCTCATATCTTATGCTTTGGTTATTCTTTATATGCTGTCCACTTTTGGTTATGAGTAAAGGAACTAGTATTCATAAAGATATTACAGTAGTTGCCCTAAGTAAATTGTTAGTGAATTCAGTGCATTTAAATAAATCTGTCATAGAAAAATACACTGGGTGCTGATTCACTGATCATTCAACAGTAAATAAAAAATGTAGACAGTACGATAATGCAAGAAGGCAGATGATGTGAGAGAATGGCAATGACTATAAACAAAGCAGACAGTTTGGCATAAGTGGTTTTCTCACTTTGATCAAATAGAGCATCCTTAGCTGTTTTGCTTGCCAAAGTGCAGCATCTTTTTTTTCTAACATCCTCTGCAAACCCCTTATTCATCGTCTCCTTCAAATTATACAGACCATTTATAATTTAAAGTTCACTGTGACTACCTCTGAAGAAGAGTCAATAATTAACACTGCAAGCTTTGTTGTTGTGGTTGTTTTGTTCCCAACCATCAAAATGGCAAGAAGCAAATCTGCAGTGAAAGTTTTTTTTCTTCCTTCCATTGCTGTTTCTTTCTTTGGCTGTTTTGTTGCTTGGTGGGTTTTTTTGTGTTTTATGGGGGGGGGGGGGTATTTTTTTTTTATTTTATGTTGCGCTTTTTCTTTTATTTAAACTTAACTAATCACTGCAAAATATACCAAAAGCAGAAGTGGCCTTACTTCCACTGCAGGCATTGCTTTTGGCCAGCTAGTAACAGCAGTAATGCATTTAAAATACAGTATGCTGTCTTTTATTTTTTTTTTTTTTGTTCATTGCTTCTAATCTCATGGATGTAAACCACATTTCTACATAGTTCTGGAAGGAAAACTATTTTTGAAGAGCAAACAGGTCTCTCCTAGATATTTTACTTTCTGACAGCTGATAGAGCAGTAATCATCCCATTTGAATAAACTTGAAGGGTCTGTGAATAAGGAAGTCTCATATACTTGTTATGCAGACGGTTGGGAGTAAAGTGATGACAGATCTGTGAAAAACAAATCAACCTTACCCTTCTACTTTTATTTAGATATTGCACATGGAGGCTGCCTGCTCCTGAAAGGTATTTAGTCACCCAACTCCTACACACATATGTCTGAGGATCTGAGTCCAAGTTCAGTGATGGTCCATTTTATAGATATTTGGTTCAGCCAATTAGAAAGAATAGCATTATTTGCTAGATTTCTGTCTACTGTTGGAACAGTTTCATTTGCATAAATAGCTGCATCCCATATGCAGTTTTTTCCCTTTATTACCAAATTGTCTCTATATTCACTGGATCTTTGCACAGGTACATTTCATAAGTGCTTCGTTTTGCATGGAAAAATCCCTTCTGCTCTTTACTCAACTGAAATACTAATTTATTTTGCTTTCTTTATTTTCAATATAATTCCACTGAGTAACTGATAAATAGAATTGGTTAAATGTTTATCTTCCCATTAATAAATATATGGAATGGAGAAAATTTATACTGTAATATTGTTGTAATCCATAGTATACATTGTATGTATAATGCTACCTGATTTTTCCATGGCATTTGAAAATACCCATCACCTGCTCTTTCTTGTTAGGAGTCCTATTAGACTGGCTAATGTTTATTATTCTGAGGCTCTGTAATTCTTTTTGTCTTGGTAGAGGGAGGGAAAGCTTTTATATACGTACTTAGATTATTATGAATGTTAGTTTGAGGGTCTCTTCTATTTATATTTTTTCCACAACCACTTTCGCTAATCCTTAATGAGTTTGTACTTGTGCACTTTTGTGGATGAGAGAGCAATAGTCTGTGAGTAAATTAATTTCATCAGAATTGTCTTTTTAGTACTGCTTATTCAGTCTTCTAATTCCACAGTACTGTACAAAGGTAGAATTACAGTTTTCCCACTGGTACTGTTAAATTGCTTCATTACAGGCTCCTTTCAACATTTTAACAGCTCAAAAATTGGTTTCTTTCATTTATTATCCCATGCTCTGCATAAACTGACTTCCCATTTGCTTTTGACCATTTCAGCTTTGTGTATTTGTACTTTCTTTCATCTTTTTTCCAGTTATTTTGGGCACCTGCCTTTACTATCATGCCTAGTTGAAGTGTATGCAAAGTTTACTTGGCAACTGGACTCACAAAGGCTGTATGTGTGCGTAGGCTTTGAGCACAACCCAACAAGAACTCGAGACCTTCATTCTAAAATCTCAGATATCTGTGGTTCAAAGCCAATAGCTCTGACTGAGCATTTCACTTTCACATTTATTAAGCAGCCTACTCAGAATCAGTAAAACTTGTGGCTTAGTTGCAGGTGAGAAAAAGTTAAAGGATCATTAAATTGTTCTTAAGATGGAAGAAAATAGCCAAAGAGTGCAAAGATTTTCTTTATTTTACACTGTGGTCTGTAATCTTTTTGATTCACAAGTGCTTAATTATGGAAGCAGATGAATTAGAAAAATTATAAATATACAGATTGGGGTTTATCCTTTTGTTTTCTAAAATAATTTTAGCACCTGTATTTCAAGTAATTAAACATTGCAGTCATTTTGATTACCTTATTCAGGTCTCGCAGTTTTATAGTTATTACAATAATGTAAAAGCACTAAAAAAATTGTTAAAGTATCAGAGATTCACTATCAAGTGCATGCTGTGACTCTCTCTGATCTGAGAGCACAACAGTTCTCAAGGCCATTTGATTTTCTCAGGAAAGCCTGGATGAAATTGGTAGTATTAACACAACAGCTCTGTGAGGCAGAATACGCCCCAGGTTAACTCATCAGGCTTCAGCGAGGCTGACACAGGGGTTTGAGTCCCCAGCAGAAGTCTGGCAGTGTGGCAGGGGAGTAGGTCACCCTTGCAAGGTCCTCACCTCCTAGGGAGCTGGAATTAACTCTTGTGGAAAAAGCAGAGCAATCCTTTGTGTTTCCAGCTTCTAGCTAACAAGTGAATATGAGTTTTTTGTGCTTATATAGGTGGGAAGGTTCTTTCCTGTTCCTGGTATATCTGCTGGAATTTTTGACAGCAGTTGTTATTGTTTATGCCCAGCAAAAGAACTTGTTGAAGTACTTCATTTAGACAGTGATTTAAGTAAACTAGCAGAGTCAAGGCAACCTGAGGAAAAAACTCCTATGTTTTCTCCAAGTGAGACTGGCGCTGTTCACAAGAGTGAAAATGTGTCAAGAGCTTTAAACTACACATTACCTTGAGAGCATCTCTTTGTGCAAAAATAAATGTCCTCTCATTGTTACTCTAGCTTTTTTCTGCTGTATTACATTTTTGCAAGAAGCACAAAACTATTAAAATAATTACTTGTGAGTTTTAGTATTCAGTGGATTTCCTGTGCTTATTCAACAGGAATTAGCTTTGACTAAGTATCATATCCTATCATATTTCAAAGTGTATCTTAAGATATATGTATAAATATGTAAAAAATCTATGCTCATTTAAATGCAATTAGTTGCACTTCTGTCTTGAACAGTAGGGCTTTTCCCAGCAAGCTTAGTAGAAATCTTTTAACACTCCCTCGTTCAACAATGTTCAAAATAAATAAACAAATAGTCTGCAATTCAAGTGTGAGGGCCTTGTAAGAAACACAAGGCTCTAGTCTTGGCAGTCTGAAGCTTCCTTGACTTCTGATGCAGAGTGCCAAATTCCCATGCCACCCCCACTCCTTGTCACTGCACAGAAGGAGCCACAGAGGCTGCTCACAGGAATTCCATACCTACCCTGCCTGTACATTGACAGTCGACTTGAAAGGGCATGGTTGTTTGAGAATGGTTCAACATGCTGTTAATTGCTCTCTCAAATACTGTAAACCCTGTAGAACTTTAAAGTCTGCATTAGCTGAAATTGTTTACCAAACAGCAGCCTGTGTTCCTCAACATTTCTGACCCAAATATGTCATGGTAACAAATATATCATAACAAGACATACAAAATCACAATGATTAACTGGTGTGTGAGGCTCAAATAATTTTTCCTTTTAACAATTTAAAGACATCTCTAGTATGGAAAGGAAACAACCTAAAACTGCTGGTTGTCATATTGATGGATGGGTCGTTACACCTTTGTCATTTTTAATTTGTAGATTAACAATTTTCTCAGACAAAAGTTGTGCCTTTAAATTTACCTTTTACTTTCATGTTTTCTCTCTTCTTAGTCACTCTGTTAAGTCCCTCATAAATTACACAAAATTATAGCCTCACAGATGCTTCTATGGAAGCCTCCTCTGAGTTGGCCTTTTTAAATGTGCTCAGAGCTTTACTGCAGCATCCCACTTAAAGCAAAGCCTTATAGCTTTTTTATGTTCCTCCTTTTCTTTTACACAGTTTCCTTTTAGTCGTGGGTTATAACTACAAAAATTTCTTTGGTAAAGGCATCCCTCGCATAAGATTCTTTTCTGGGGTGTAAAACATAAACAATATAGAAACCAAATGTAATGTTGAAGCACTGGCCTTAGGATTCAAAAAATCCTGCATTCGCTTTCATCCTTTTGCAAATGTAATTTTGAAACCAAAGTACAACTTCTAGTATGCGGAAGGCCAGTATCCCCAGATGTGTCTGTTAGCCTCTGTTGTTCATGTGTTTAATTTATGCCTTGACTCTTTTTCAGTTTCTTTGGGGTTTTTTAGGCACTTATATAGGACAAAGTATTTTCCTACAGTCTATTGAACACGGGAGAAATGCAGATCATGAAAAATGCTAAATCTAGTTTACTTGAAAGATAAAGCATATCTCTGCAGCTATTTTTCTTATCTTCAATGTCGTTTCCTAAATGTTAGAATGGAATGCAAATACCTCTTTCTAAATTAAAAACATAAACCATAAATTTTCTCTCAAAATTTCAACAAGTTAACTCCTGCTCATTTAAATGTGCTGTTTACCTCAGGAAACCCTACATGAGGCTCTGCATGCTGAGTCAGCTGAAACCCATATTTTGTGCCTAAATAATCACTTAAGTAGGCAAATCTTTGCATTCTTTCTAGAGAAGTATAATTATATTCCTTTTAGGAGGAAGATTAGAAATGCTAATTCTATAAGTAGGTAGTCATTATTTTATCATTTAGTATTAGCTATAATAATGTTAGTCATGATGAACTAATGTGGTATTAATATGGATTTCATATGTACTCTCTTAGGAATGTAATTGCAATTTACCTTTTCATTCATGTTCAGTCATTTTGAAGTGTTGCTGAATTAACAGATCACTACTCACCTCATTTTATATCAATGACAACTTTTGCTTGGGAAAACATTGGGTCACTAATTAAATTGGAGTGGAACCAAGAGATTGCAAGCATTTAAACAAAACCAGAAAGCAAAGTAATAGCTGGGAAAATGCATGGTTGATTTTTCTAGTCCTTTTGCTAGGATGAAGTGAAAAAGTAAGTGCTTTGCAAAGAACAGCTGAACTTATAATGCTCATTAGCCTAAGAGGAATCTAGGAGACTCTGGAGGTAGCTGGAGTCAGGAAGCAATGACTGAAAACACCTAGATTGCAGGTGAAACACAAACTTAGTTTCTTTGTTTTCCTGCAGGGAATCCCTTGTTCTTTCTATTGTTCACAGACCTATTGGAACACCAAGGTCTGAAGGACCTGATGAAGGAATTTAAAACATGAATATTTTTGCTCTTCTATGATTTAGACATTGTGCTTCTGTATTTAGGAGGTCTTCCTTCAGTTTAAATCAAAAGTTTTTCTGTAGTACAAATTAAATACTTTTCTTTCCTGTTTTATGAACAGCAAAATCCCAAGCCAACAAACAAAAAAAAAAAAAATCAAACAAGCTAACATAAATAACCCCCTCCCAAGTTTAGTTTATTTTTACCTTTTTCCCCCCCTGGGATTCTCACAATCTGCTAAGAGATAAAACCACTTATTTAAGTAATGTTCAAGATATATTGTTATGAGAGCACAAATAAATGCTCAAGATTGCTACAGTAGGAGTCAAGGAGATGACAGCACAGGATTTGTGAGTTATATATTTATTTACTTGATTTAAATAAAGAGTAATGTGCATCATTTTTGTTGTCGTTCAACACATCCAGGAATGCCATTCTGTTTTTCATGTGGATTTAAAATTCAGTTTATTCTGTTAATCTTTGAGTGTAACTGGGTGATGTTTTTTTATTGCACGTTTATAAAACCCAGTAGAACCAACTCCAAATGCCATTGAGCTGTAGGAAATTTTGTGCTAAAATAATTTGGCTCATATTCTCTGTAACAGTAAAAATTTTTTGAGGAGACGTCAAATGCTGATATATTAAGGACAGCAGCAGCTGTTGCTTGACAAGCCTAAGTCACAGTTCAGAGCTCATTAGAGCAGCAAAATTTCACTGTATCATTGTCTTTATTAAAATTTGAGAAAAAGATGGTTATTATTAAGAAGGAGGTATAACTGAGGTAAAAAGATACACTTGGGATAGAAGGACTATATGTTGAAGTAGGAAAAACCCAGCGTCAGCAAGAACTAATGGTCTGAAGATCAATTTTTGATGTAATGCTTTTGGTTCAGGGGGTAATAGAATATTTGGCTGCATGAACAAAATATATTCATTTAACCAGTCATGTTGAGAAATGTCATGTTGTTTTAAAGATAGATCTACTCCCGCAGATGATCAAGAAATGTGATAAAATCAACATGGAGTCCTAGTACCAATGCTCACATTTTGATTTTCCTACAAGGCATGGTATTAAGAGGGCAGGAAGCTCTGAGTAAATTCCATAGTTTGTGCTTGAAGTCTGATGAAATCCTTAACACTTTTTAGATTCATAAACTAACATTACGGGTCTTTTTTTTTTTTAACTTTTGATAAATATAATCCGTTTCAAATTCTGGATGATTTTGTAGCTTAAACTTTTTAAAAAGCTTTGCAATATGTGAACATAAAGAATATTGGAGTTTTTTAAAGCACTGAAGGACACATACAATAAATGTTGAAGTAGGTCCTGCAATAGCTGAGATTATACATGTTGTACTATCCAAGGGCAGGATTAAGAATCCAGATTCTTTCTATAGGGAATTAGCAGTTAAGAGGATGAAAACTTCTCCAGGTTAAGTAAAGAGCCTTTAAGAGCTAGTGAGTAGGAAATGCTTTGACTTGGAGACTGTATCACAGGTTCAAAGTTACTTTTGACATGAATACATCCTAGGTCCATATTCCTCTCCTTCCCTTTGCCACTTTTTTGCTGCCCAGATAATGTTCATAATCAACAGCTTGTAACAACTTGTTCATAATCAACGCAGCCTTGTAACTGTACATTCCAATAAGAGACAAAACTATTTCAGATTAAAATTTCTCCCTAACAAGATACACTACTGAGAATTAGGATGTATTAAGTTCTTTCTGGATCATATTAGGTTTTGTTCCACAATGGTGCCTTTAAAGTAACTTGATGTGAATAGCAGACTTATCTTTGTCTGAAAAACTTAGGTCAGTACACCTGAAAGTACTTAAAACCTTTTCTTTTCTTTGCCAAGATAGTGTTCAGAATCAAACTCCTTTAAATATTTGCAAACAAGGTTTTAGATTACTTATATGGAGACAAAACTACATTGTGAAGCGAGATTTATAGTCTCCCTTTATGTTAGCAATACAGCTGGTTTGAACTACAGCAATTTGAGTTCAAATGTTTTAAAATGAAACATAGCATTTCTTTCTGGTTGCACAGATTCTGGGGGACCTGCTCTAGCAGGCTCTTGCTGCAAAATTATTGCAGGTGTACCATCACTCAACTTTGTACTATGAAGATTTTGTTATTTTACTTCAAAATGAAGTTGCTGCTACTCGTAAATGCCTGCCAGTGTGGTGGTTTTTTATCTCTCTTGTTTTTGGGTTTTTTTTTTTTTTTTTTTGCTTTGGGCAGTTCTTTAGTTTGTTTTGATTTTGGGGTTTGGTTGGTTTTTTTGTTGGTTGGTTGCTTGCTTAGTTTTTGGAGGGGGGATTTAGGTTTTGGTCTTTGGTTGTTTTTGAAGGGGCAGTGGTTTGCTTTGCTTTGCTTTTGGGTTTCTTATGGCTTTTTTTTTTTTTAAAAGCAAACCATTGAATGCAGCAATAATTTTTCGTGTGTTTTTATTCTATATGCTACCAGTAATAAGATTTTGAACTAATGATTTAGACCACTGAAAAGGAGAAAGGATTGTAAGGGAGCTCATCCTTAGCTGTGGTCCATAATGCCAAGTCCTACTGTGTCTGGACTTGACCTCAATGCAGTACAGTTGCGTATGTGACATCACTGGAGTGGGGCACACAGATACACTATAGCCTATTAGCAAAATGAGAAATATAAACAAACATTAGCAAAGGCAACTTTACACTGAACTTATGTCTGAGCTTTACACTGAACATGTCAAGCCACTTTCAAGAGGTTTGTAAAATGTTAGTGGGCTGTTTTCTTATGTGTTTAGCTTAAAAAAAAAAAACTCAAAATAAACTAAAAACTAAACTAAATAAATAACAAAAATAAACTAAAACTCAACATAAAACTAAACAACTTCAGGCCTATGACACATCTGCTAATATTTTAGAATGTTTAGCTTTTTAAGTTATGGTGGAAATTTGCTTTTAGCCTTCCTGTTCAAAAAAACCTCCATGAAATAATCAACCAATATTTTTTTTGACAAGTTAGGTTTTCATCAGTGAATTTTTCTACCTTCAGCTTTAATGGGAACATCTGGCTCTTTTCCAATAATCAATATTATCTCTTGAGTTCAATTTCAAAAATCAGCTGCAGAGAGCAACAATTAGAGGTTACTAGACTTGATAGATTTTATAAGAAGCAATTATGTCATTAACAAATTATCAAGTTATCAAGCTGTCGTATAGAGATAATACAGAAAAAAAAAGCTGCTGAAAGCTGCTGATTGTACAGAAAAAGAGATGTGTCTATGATAGGAAGAACATGTTATTAATTAAAGTGAGCTATACAGACTTAATCTTTAGAGCTTTAGTGGTGCTGGGAGTCAAATACTTAATTTAATAATAAATTTTAAAAGCAAGGAAAAAAATCCTATTTTTTTACCTAAATAAGAGTTTAGGTAGACTACAGGAATCCAAATCTAGCAGGAATGTATTGTAACGCCCTGGATTGCTATTGCCTGACAGTTACTTTTGTACGAACTAATGTACAGGAAGTTCCATCTAAACGTGGAATTTCTTTGGCTGCCCATAGGGGTTGTGGAGTCTTCCTCACTGGAGACATTCAAGAGCTGTCTGAACACAATCCTGTGACATGTGCATGACCCTGCTTGAGCAGGAAGGTTGGGCCAGATGACTCACTGTGATCCCTTCCAGCCTTACGCATGCCATGATTTTGATATTATATTTTGCAATCAGGTGCCTTCTATGGAGTTAGAAATTCTGAGCTGTGGGCTACTTATCACTGTTAAAATAGTGTTCAGAGTCCGTGCTGGGATTTTGTATGGCTGTGGATCATCAGATGGGAGTTTTCATTTGTGCTGCTATAATGACTCTTGCCTGCTGGTTGTCTTGGGGCAGGAGAGCCACGCAATGGCTCATTTTGACTGAGATTTCAGTAGGTATTTTCATCTTGTTTCTCAATTATCCATAAATCAGTCCCTAACCATCTGAAAACCTGGACTGGGTGCTCTCCAAGGAGACAGAACCTGGATTTAAGTCTTTGAGGTATAGCAAAGGTTTCCTCTTTGAGTAATGTTCCAGCTGCTCTTCTAAAGGTCAACTCCTCAACTGAAAGTACCCACATAGTAAATTAGGAAAATAAGGCCTGTTCATCTCTATAAAAGATGAGAGTACAGGTGTGCTAACATTGGAGAGATTAGTTCCCAAGTGCTTAAATATGTCTCCCTAAATTCCTGAATAACACTGTTGGGTTTAAGGAGTCCCAGATGGTCTCTGTCCCTAAACCATCCTCTGGGCTGTCCTCGACAGCCCTTCAAATAGTTTTCCCCCCTCTTTGCTGTGCATGCTGTTCTCTTGTATTCTGTCCAAAAGTGTTCATCTTTCCTGCTTGCAAGTGAACAGAAAAACCTTTCTAAATTTTGGATTACACCCCTAATTTTATTATTGGATGTGTTTCTCTATGTAGCCATTAAATGGTGGTAAGTTTTTTAAGGAGAGTGAAGAAATGTAATCACCACTGTATTTACTATGCTAGAAATTACCCCGAAGAGTCAAGCTGACTTAAGTTCATTCATTTTTGCCTTCTCTTCCACATTTTTCTCAGTTTTTTTGAAGGCCACAGACAAAACTTTCAGTCTCATTTTATACACGAGATGCTGTTGTGATGCTGGTAACTATTTAGATGAGGAGATTCTCTCTGCAAGAAACAGGAAATTTTGATATTTGATTTTTCTAACTAGTTTGCTCATTCTTTTCAGAAATTTGTAATGTCCAATTTTCTTTGACCAGCAGACTTTTTATGCTACTAATAAATTAACAGAGAAAGCACTACTCTTTTGATCCAGACTGAAACAGGCTGCCTGTCTTTATATAAGAAAATGCACTTTTTCTTCACCTTCTAGGGTATCAATTGCAAAGGCATGCAAAATGGTCTGATAATTTATGCAAAAAATTGGAAGAAAAAAGGTAAAAAATGAACCTGTTCTTTGTACAGTATGAGAGATATGAAGTAACATCAGATGCTTGGAATTAATGTTTGAATATTTTCCCACTACTCTAAAGTGTGTATAGGACGTGTATGGGTCAAATAACTCTCTACATGAAAATCAAGTTGGTCGAAAAATTAGAAATTGTTGCATTTTATATAGCAAAAGTCACAGGGGAACATAAAAATACAAAATTACAACATAAAGACAGTTTTAACTGGACTGTTTTAGGGCAAGATTTATTGGTTTGACAGCAGAATTGACTAAAGCTGTGTATTCACTCTACAAATTCATGCACTTTAATGAGCATGGTAGGTCTTTCAGTCTCTATCAACAGCAGAAATTAAATGGGTTTCAGATACAGTATGGAAAAATAAATCATGTATGTGTCATATTTCTTTATATCCCAGGATATGTATGTCATGTCATTAAAAAAAATGCAGGCAGCTGTAATCAAAGCTGTGTTAAGCTATGTAATAGAATTAATGTGTAGCTTTAAAGGTAACAGGAGAAGGAAATGACACAGATATCATTTATACCATGGGAAATGCCAGTTTCTACCACAATACTGTACAGAAAGAAGGGGAAGGGAAAATAGGCAAACCCATTTAAGGTATCAAAGAAACAAGATGCTGAAAACATTTGGTCTAAATGGCTAACATCACTTAATCAACCAAAGCAGGAAATTTGTATCTTTAAACTTTTCAGGCTATGTCAAAAGTTGGGTAAATTACAGGGGCAAGCTAAAGAATGGCTGAGCTGCTACCTCTTACAGCTAAGAAATGCATTTGCTCATTTTTGTACTTTGGAAATTTTATATTATCTAAGATTATGTAATCCAGGGATGTAACAGAAAAATTGATTATATAAGTGTTCTTATAGATTTAGCAATACTTGTAGTTCAGGTTCTGAGTAGTTGAAGCAGATGGCTGAGCCTTGAAGGACTAAAGATATCCATGGCACAATTCAATGCTCTTCAACAGAACTTCATGGATTTTTATTCTAAAAGCTTGTGATGGGACTCACTACAG
The DNA here is from genome assembly GCF_028769735.1 of Zonotrichia leucophrys gambelii. Taxonomy (NCBI): domain Eukaryota; kingdom Metazoa; phylum Chordata; class Aves; order Passeriformes; family Passerellidae; genus Zonotrichia; species Zonotrichia leucophrys. The sequence continues at coordinate 15,164,271 of NC_088173.1, read as the reverse complement.
GTGGGCAAGATGGCCTAAATGAGATTATCGCAGGATAGTTTTTCAGTGTAGTCAAGAACAGTGTAATTCTTTTCCAGAGCCCAGATTCCACATAAGGAAACACTGATTTGCAGCTGATTTTTTCTTTCTGATTTCTAATTCGGCTAAATTCCATCACACTACACACAAGATCTTACAGATGTTTTTACTTGTCACTTTACTTTTTTTGTTTGCACTTAATTGGGTTTTTTCCTTAGTTTAGAAACATTGTCCTTCTAATTTTAATGCATTAAAACTTCCAGCATTTTCCATTTCCAGTGATACTTTGTGTGTGTTCTGTAGGTATTGTAAATGATTCATTCAAGGCTAATATATGTTACAGCTAATGTGCAGTAAAATTACAAGTATTTATCTGACTTCAAAAAGTATTAGGGCTACTTAATCTTTGAGTGACATCAATATGGACCCAATTAGCACAGTTTTCAGCCACTTCATAATTCAAGAGAATGTGATCATTCAGCTGTAAGCATATTTGACAGAAACTCCATAGTCATGAAGGTAAAAGCTTGCAAGATCACCCAGTAGGATGGAGAAGCTGTCATTCTCTCATCAGTGCTGTTGAATACTAATGTCAAGGTCAGAAGAGTGTAATTTTAGGCTGCCAAAATATTGCTGAATTTGATCAGCTAGCAATGTTTAAAAAGAAAGTAGCAACATAAAAATTTATATACAACTTTGATACGATAGCTGCAAAGTTTCAGGTGCGCCCCCACTGCAAATGTTCTCAGTTATTTACTACTTTGATTGGCATCTTCATATGCATTTTTCCTAATTGTAACATTTTCTTTAAATATCATCTTCCTTGTCTAACATAAAAATTACAACTGATATATATTTTGCAAATTCTGCATGTAATTTTAAATGCTGATATGGGAGACTTTGTGTTCAAAATACATAACAATGAGAGCAGAGATTTGGATGTAAAAATATCTGAGTGCTTATTTTAGACAACAAATTGTCACATATAAAATGATAGATTTGCCTTGAGTCACGGTTTTTATTTACACAGCATGATCATGCTATGTGGAGATTCATACTTCTGGTTCCATCTAATAAACAAATAGACTGGATGGACCCGTGTTGTTCTCAAAGTATCTTCTGAATCATAAAAGGATGAGGGGCAATGAGTGAAGATTTCAAGAGGGCATATTTCTACTAAAAATTAGGAGAAAACCGTTTCACAGTGAGGATGGTTAACAATTGCAGTAGGGTGTTCAGAGGAGCTATTAATTTTTTATCTCTGGAGATGCTCAGAATCCTGTTTCTTCACAAAATGTCTTAAGCAATGCAGTCCTAAGCTGTCTCTGCTCTGTGTAGGTTCAGCTTGATGGCCTCCAGACTTTGCTACTTCTTACAACCTCCAGTATTTCATCACTCTCCCATTTCCATTTTGATAAAACAGTTGTTTATGTAATTTATATAAAATTTCTAAAGATATGAAATAAGAGTATAATTTTGAAAATACTTGCAGGCCTCTGATCCTTAGGTTTTGAAAGATATTTAGAGACTTGAAAGTCACCCCTTTTGTGAAAGAGTAAATCTCTTCCATGTCACTCCTCAGGATCTGAGCAGGAATCCCCTGGTTGGCACTACATCCTTGCTCCTACCAACAGCTGCTGGTTATTAATGGCTTCACTTGCTCCTCTATCCACACAGAGGAGTCCCCAGATGAATGAGTTAAATCTGTATGTTGATATTGTAGTGAAAATCTTTTTTTTTTTTTTTTTTTACATAATTATTGCATAAATTTGGTTGCTGAACTTTCTTAATGGAGAAGATAAAGGAAAACAAAATAAAGTAACCTTATATTTTCATATCAAGTAGGTAGATTTTTGGGATTTTTTTTAGTTCAGTTTCGGGTTTTTATTTAAGGGCTTTTTGGCTGTGATTGATTTTACATTACATGAATATGTCAATGAGCACTGGCAAAAAAATGCCTCAGTAGGATTGCTTTTCAGATCCAGATACATCTTTGAAAGATGTCTAAAATGACATGTTTGCAGTAAAATATACATGGCCGGGTGAACTTTTCTGGTCTTATCTTGCGCCTCAGTAATTTTAAAACAGAAACCAAAGCCTTTGTTCTGATAAACTAGACATCTTTCTAAAATATATTTATTAAAATGAAATATTCAAAGAATCCAAAGAGCAAGTATACATACAGTAAATGTGTTCTTTTTCTCCTGTGCATGGTTAACTTCCATTCATATTAATGGGGTTAGGAACATGCTTCAAGCAGAAAAGACTATAATTTTTAAAACCTGAATATTTGAATATTGAATATTTGGCTTACTTAAATTTATGTTGTCTTTTTACTACAGGAGGGAAAATTATTTTTTGGAAGGTAATGTTTCTTTTGAGTTAAACTCTTTTATAAAAATCCTTATCCCTGAATTCTCTTGTGAATATTTTGAGAAATATTTTTGAGCCTTGAGAATGTTTGAGAAAACATAACTATATAGCATTTTCATAATTAAAGTATTTTTTTAGTGGTATTCTGAATATTGGCTAGGAATCAAGGTAGTTGTTGCTGACAACCACTCTATCAGAAAGACAAATTCTCACATGATTTGTGAGAAAGTCTCAGAAGTATGTGTGTTTGTAACAGCCAATGCAGATGTGATACTGCTTTCAAATACACTTAGAAGTTTAGATGAGTTGAGGGATAAGAAAACTATGACTCAAAGGACCTTGTTTTGTTGAAAATGTAATAGAATTGCTATATCTGTGTACTTTCAATTCACAGTATCTTAATAGGATTCTATAATTACTCTAAATTCCTTATTTTCTGCAGTAAAGCTCTTTTGTACAAAGAAATGACTTCATAAAAGCCTGGCACCATGCAGTGGTGTTTTTTTAAATTCAAGAATCCTAGCTGATCTCAGAAATGGTGATACTCCAGAGTAAGGAATATATTATAATAACTTAGAAGTGTACCTCATTTGTATGAACTCAATGCTTTCATTCTTAAAGTTTTTATTAATAAAATCATCTCTACTCAATAAAAAACCCAAAATATATAGAATCACTGTAGTGTAAAGTCTGAAAATTTTCCAATTTTCATTCAGTTTTCACACTCTTTGAATGAAATACTTTGTTACAGAGTGCTTGATAGCAAACTGCTTATACATTTTAATGGTTAAAAACATGCCCTTGAACTCTATAGGGCATGTCTGAAATCTATGGCATACATGTATTTCCTTTATGAACCTAGTTAGGGTTGCACATATGTCTATCTTAAACATTTGTGGAAGTGCACACAGTCTTCACTGTTCAAATATGTTTTCATATATTTAGTTCACTTTTTCTTTCCAGTGGAAAGAAGAGTGATTTAAGTTTTTCTTCTGTTTCTGAAGATTACCATGTATCAAAAAGATTTCATTGATTTCAGTTTGTTTCAGTTTGTTTTCAGTAATTTAAGTTTGCTGTTACCTTTCTGAAAAGCTGAGGTGGTTAAACATAAAGCATGGATGATGCATACCATGACCCTTTGGCACAGAACAACTGGTAGTGGCTGTTTATATGTGCAATAAAATTGTGATCAATCTCTGACACTTACTACAGACTTCCTGCTGCTTAGAAATGTGTACAGTAATAGCATTTGTATGTTTTCTGTTCCCTTAAGAGTTCAGTATGCTGCTTCACAGGAGCAAAGAAAATTAGAAATAACATCACCAACACTGTGATAGAAATAAATAAAATAGCAATTTGTAAACTCTTCCAGACAGATCTTTACAAATAAATGCAGGAGTCTCTGTGCATAGGTATAATGTAAATATAACTTAGTAGGGATTATGTTTATCTGTTGTGTGTATAAACAGTTATTTCATTTTATACATTACTGTTTAAATTGTAAGAACCTGTCCTTTTTCTTTCTTTCCAATAACTAGACCACAAGAGACACCACTTAGTACAGCAGATGAAGCTGAAATTTTAATATCTTTAAATTTTAGGAAGCTGGTTTGGGGTGTTCCTATTTTAAGTATTTGAGTTCCTATTTTAAGTATTTGAGTTGGAAGACTAAAATTGATTAATCATTTTGTGAAAGATAAATTCATAAATTTTGATAGGACAATAATGAGAAAAACTGGCTGGATTGTAATTTATTTTACCTTTTCCCTGTGGCAGACAGTTAATAGTTTTCTGGTATAGGTGAATAAAAAAAATGAAAAAGCACACAAACACACACAGAAAAACAAACCACAGATGTAGGGACCATACAACTGCTTTATCAGTTTAGAAGAACAGAGAAAAACCCAAACCACCATATTCTAGTATCAGTACAAATTAATCTAAAGGAACCATGTGTAAGATTCCCATAATCCATCACCTACTTTTCCTGACATTTCACAGAGATACAAAGCTGATTATATGCACTGTAGAAAAGCATGTAATTCTTTACTTAAGTCTTTTAAATGGAATGATTAATTTCTGTCCTTACTCATAGGTTATGTCTGCAATCTTGATAAAATTTGAGTTACTGAAAGCTTCAATTTATTTTTAATGCGTAGAGGATTTACTTATGTGAAATCAAACATGAGAGTCTGAGGAATATCTAATGATTATATCTATTTTCCATATCCAGTCTAAAATCTGTGGATGTCTGTGGGGAAGAATTTTGTATGCATGTTGCAGGTGAAGGGTCACTACAATGCTATACATACTATTTAATCTTACCTTTTGGTCCCATAATTGCCCTTTTTTTTTCTTTAGCTAACACAGTGTTTGAAATTTAAATCTGTTTCAATCCATAGAAAATTTAAAGTATGTGCACAAAATAGCACTCCAAAGTATTATGCCAGTATTTTAGTTGTAAATAGGTCTTGCACCAATAATGTTAGCTGCTGTAATGAATTATGATGAATAGGCATACAATTGGAAACTGAATAAGCTTTTCAAGTATAGACAATGTTCCTGTAGTAATTCCTTCATGCAATTTATTTTAGTCAGTATGCACTGTGTTCCAGTGTGGTACACAAAAGCCATTAAGGGAAAATATTTGGTACTTTCTTCATCCTAAGAGTGTGATTTCCATGCAAGTGAAATATAAGAGAGGGCTTGGTGTTGAGTCACACTGCTATAAAGGGTAGTCTGTACAGGGGGTCTCCTCTTTGGTTTCTCCTTTATTTCTTCTCCCTTTGAATGCCGGGCTTCATAAAACTGCATAATTACCATGTTCTTGAACCTAAAAATTCCAATCATCATAATAGGAAATATTACTAACCTCTACTAACAAAATTTAACTGCATGAGTCCAGTGCACATAGAATCATGGAACAGAATCCTTAAAGTTGAACAAGACCTCCAAGATCACCATGCCAACCAAACCATATCACAAAGTACCGTATCCAGTCTTTTTTGATCACTTCCAGGCATGGTGACTTTACCATTTCCCTGGGGAGTTCATTCCAATGCTTGAACACTCTTTCAGTGGAGAATTTGATTCTTAGATCCAACCTGAACCTTGCCTGGTACCACTAGAGGCCATTTCCCCTTGCCCTGTGACTGGCTGCCACTAGAAGGGGCATATCCCCAACTCACTATAATCTTCTTTCAGGACTTGCTAGAGATCAATGACGACTCCCATGAGCTGCCTTTTCTCCAGGCTAATTGGCCACTGTTCCTTATGTTCCAGGCTATAATGCTTGCTTTACTGAAGGAAGCAAAGGTGTGCACCTTCCCTATCAGATGTATGCAGCCCATGGACACTCACTCGATTATTCTTATGAAGGTCATATCTATTCCTTGCTTCTATACATTTAGAGTACTTCCTGATTCTTATTGTTGGCCGTTCATGCTTTATGAGGAAGAGTGTGGGATCTCAGCACCTCAGGACTGAGGTGCCGAGTCACCGAGACCACCCTTGGGGGGCTCGGGAGTCCTGGAATGTTGCCAGAAGTGTCTGGTGGCTGGACTTTGATCCTACACAGGAGACGACACTTGTATGAGGATAGGAGGATTTCACCGGAGTGAATGGTGAAGGGATTAGTTAATTAGAGAGTGAAACACAGGATTTAGGATTTCTGTACAGGGGGGTTTAGAGAAGTAAGATGGAGGAATTGGGGCGTGTCCTGTCCTTCTTCTTCTCCTCCATCTTCTGTGGTGATGGTGGCACTTTGGGATTGGTCATTACTAAAAGTGCACTGGTTAATAAGGGTAAAAGGTATTGGGGAAAAATGATAAATATTGTATACGTAACTTTGAGTATAAAGATAGGTGACGCCTGGAGGGCAGGGAGTGTGCTCATGGCTGGCTGCTGAGCAGACCTCTGTCGGGCCGAGAGAAAATCTTTTAGATAAACAATTAATAAACACCGAGACCGAGAAAAGATTTGAAGCCTCTTCTCGTCCTTTGAAGCGCGGGCTGCCCCAAGGCCACCCCGGGCCTTTCCAGGCCATCCAAACAGCCGAAAATCGGACAGAAGAGGAGGTTGCCTTTTTCTGATACAAGCCTAATTATTGTCATCCCTGACTGATCACATCCTACTCTTACTAAAGTATAATGCATTCTGGAGAGGCTCCTATAGTAAAATAGCCATATATTCCCATGTTGCCTTTGTTTTATTTATTAAGTAACACTTTACAAAGTGCCTTCTACCATTGCGCGTTAGCACTGGTTTCCAGGCTTTCAGGGAGTAAGATGTTGCTCATGGTAGCAAAAATCTCTTGATTTAAGATGAATATAAAGTGACTGTGAGTGGAGGCAGAACAGCAAGTTTGAACTTGCTAATATACAGTTATCAAATGAAAATGTGGATGTTCCATAATAGCTTTTACCTACAATTGTTTTCAGAAACACAGTGAAATTCTTCCAAACTGTATTTTTTGCACTTGCAGCAAGTGTGTCTATTTGAATACATTAGCCATAAATAAGTGAATACAGTTAATTTAAAAGCAGCAAAGTTACATGAAAGTAACAAAATGGATAAATCCAGAATTAAGTTATGAACTGAATTAAAGAAGCTAATTGAGCCCATTTCATTCAAGGAAAAAGCTTTTAAAAAAATAATCAGTTCACATGTTGAAGGGGAAGGCAAATCTCACTTGAAACTGCATCTTCTTTACTTTCCTGCAAGTACCTTAATTGTAACACCTTCAGACATTGACTTTGTTGGTGTCTTTCCACTTCCTTTGCAATATATAAATATTCATTAGCATAGTAATTAGAAACTTGTATTTCCCATGTAAATTGGTTCAACAAACAGGGAATAGAATAATTTTTACTGTCTCTGTCTCATTGAGTACATGAATGTTTATTGAAAGTAATAAGAAGTTTCATCAGGAGAGACAGCAACATACTTATCAACAAACTGCCTATAGTAATAAAGATAAAAGAGTTCCTGGAAAATAGGGGTTAAATAGCCTTCAGGTAAAGCTGAAATGCAAAGGTAAGATTTCAATATAATTGTTGATTTTTCAAAAAAAATGTTATTAAGCAAAAAGTGAGGAACTGGTGCTGTGGTGTGTTTTTAAGTTCGTTAGTTTGCCCCCCCCATTTTCTGTATTACTTCCTGCTGCTACCCTGCCAGTTATGTTGCTATGGAAATGAAACTGCTCCTCCCTTGGTTTCTCTTATAAAGTGAAAGTTGTTTCTTTCTTGGGGTCAGTCAATCACTCTTTTTCTCCTCCCAGGTTTCGAGAATTTTCCTTTCTCTGGGAGGTATGGTTGGCTGTAGCCCCGGAGCTCCTCTTATGATTTATAACAGTTGGTTACTTTAGTGTATCAGTTATGTTTCGTACCTCCAAATATGTATTTCTATTGGATAGCCGGGTTTCCCTGCCTTCTTCCCCCCTTTTCCCTTAAAACCCTCTCCTGCCCCTTGTTCGGGGCCATTTGCTGGGTGTTTCCCCTCCTTTGTTGGTTCTTCTGTAATAAACCGACAGTTTACCCCAGCAAGTGGTCGCCTCCTAATTCGTCTCTCACCGCGCTGCTCCGAGCTATCCCCCCAGCTCAGCCCGAGGCCAAAGCCGCCGAGGGGGGCTGTTTTCTGATGCGCAGGGGCCCTGGCCTTCGCCCTCACCAGATAGCCGGATTCCAGGGCCGTTCACGCCCCCGCGCAAACTGGAATCTTTTTTTCTCCTTGTTTCTGTGTTTAGTATCAGTGTTAAAGTTTACTATGTCAACAAAAAAATTAGTTCATTTGATTTTCTTTCAGATGTCATTCAAAGAATTTAAAAAATCTTTTGCACAGTTCCCTAGTTTCATTTTATTCTAATATATTGACTTCCCCAGTTCTTTGTAGTGAATATTCCTCTACTGAGTGAAAAACACAGCATATATTAAGTTGGAAAATTTAAGGTAACAGGTAACAGAAGGCATCCTTAATACTGCCACAACATCAGAAATTAGTATCACATGTTTTTAAACAAAACTGTTCTTCGCATTATGTATAGCTTTCAAAAGTAGAGACTGTTGTCAGTTCATTTTTGTGGTACAGTATTCTTATCCCATGTAATTTAACATAGTTTAGGCCAATTGTATTGGCAGAAAACTGCATAAAGCAGTTTATTTTTTTCTTTAGCTTTTTAGAACAAGGTAAGATCAGGTGTATGGTAGTGGTTTACTTTAATCTGGACCCTTAGAATCTTTGGGTTGCATTATAGATGGAACTTGGTGTAGCCCTTTGAAGATATTAAAAACTCCACATGATTATGTTCTTGATCAGCAAGCAATTAATAGAGAAAACTTAAAGAATGAAAAAGACAAGAGAGCAAAGAGGATTTTGTATTTTTTTTAAATATGTATCGTACATTTTTCCTTTACACATGTACAGCAATTGGAAAGGTGACTTCTGATAGCTCATGGGTCATATACCTGAAAGCAAAGGTTGCAACTAAGTCAAAAATCTGGCAAGGTCTTTGCTTTGGCAGGAAGAGACATTTTTCCCTAAAAAATAAAATAAAATTAAAAGTGTGAGTACTTACAGAGGAGCTTTCAAAAACACTTCTAAAGTCCTAGGGGAGAAAAAGATCTGTAAAAATGATTAATGATTATCAGGCATAAAATAAGTGTTTTTAAGCTCTGTCAACTTTGCTTTTCTAATGAGGACTTAGCTGCTCCCCAACTAAAGCCTTTATCCAAGCTGTGTTTTGTATTTCATTTAATCAATGCTTTGTATAGAGACAGTTACCATCATCATAACCTTTCAGTTCTTGTGTTTTGGCATCTCGCAGATTTCGTATGCAAGTTGGGGGCTCAAGGGAAGCACATTTAACTGAAATGTCCAAGTACAATTTAGTGTGTGATGTAGGGTTATAGAACTCCTCTCAGACTTGCTTATTGTTGCAAAGAGAGCCTTTGTAATTACTGGGGGATTATGGCAGAATATGAAAGACCTTGAAAGCGGCTTTCGTGAAGATCAGGAATGTGTTCTGCACAACCTCTGAAACAATCAGCTAGAGTAGTGAAGCAGAAGTATATTAAAATGTGAAGAGTTCACTGAAAAGGTCCTGATAGAAACACCCAATTAAAGAAGTAAAAACTGATATTTCAGATTGTGAAGGATTCTCACTTTGGTAAGAAAAAAGAGCCTTAGAAGAACCAGAAATGAGATGACAGTACAAATACAGTGGCTTTTTCCTCTTTTTTCCCAGCAACAAAAGTAACGAAATTTGAGTTTAATGTTATATAATTAAGAAGAATGGAATTGATGTTAGTTGTGCTGGTACACTGCTCAAATTATTGTGTGAGATTGCGACCAATAGTCCAGGAATGATGGAGTTTCTTTTTTTCATATGTATAAATCAGTGAAAAATTTTGGGTAAGCGTATTGTGCAACACACCAACTGTCTTATTATATTTCACTTCTTAATTAGGTTTCTTTACCTAATTATGTTTTTAGTCACAAAGCATAACTGTGTGGTTTTTGAACTAATTTCTCACCAACAAAGTTTAGTTTTTTTTATACCGAGCTGTATATTTTTACTTTGTCCTTCTCTATTTCAGAGTTAAAAAACAACAAAACCAATAAAATGCAAAAAAATTGTCTGCCTGAGAGTTGTTGGTGAGATTTTTGTTGATGTGGTTTTTGTTGATGTGGTATGGGGCTTTTATTTCAGATAAAATGTTGTGTCCAATCATGATTATGGAGGATTAAGCCATAAACCTTCTTTTCTGTGATGGAAGCTGCCTTGCCTGGGAGTGAGTTTTCCATTAATGCTTTTTTCTTCAGTAATGCTGGAGTTGAGGCAAGTTTAGGTGAAATATTTTTCAGTAGTGAGCAGGCAGAAAAATCATACAGCGCTTTTGGAAAATTATATCTGTGAATTTAACAAATACACTTGTGAACTGAGTTTTTTAACAGAAGTAATTAACAAAACCTTAATCCTTTCCAGTTTACTTGCATATTGAATGCATTATGATATTTTCACTTTGAGTATTTCTGAATAACATGATGAGAAACACTTTTTGCTATGATTTGTTTGATGGTTTTGCTACAGCTTGATCCATAACGTATTAAAAATATTTGAAGCCCACTTGGCAATACTTTTCTTCTGTAAAATACTTGTTATGTAGTTGAAACAAAATTCTACAAGTGTGTCAGTTTATCCTTTATGTGAAAGTACCTTTAGATCTCTGTATATTTATAAGCAGCTTGGTACAATAGCCAACAAAATCCAAATGACAATTCCCACTATTAGCAACACTGACACCTGCTCCAACTGTCAGTCATAAGAGGATGATCTTCCCCATAACACCTCCTGTTTACATATCTGAGCTAAAACTAACGTTAATGTTATTAGTACACAACACTTTTCAGTAATTCTTCATTTTACATTACACATCAAAAATGCTCTCACAAAGCAGATTTATATTAAGATTTTCTTTTTGAGTCAGTTGAAAATTAGGAATTTCCAACACTAAAACTTTATTCCCCCTCCCTCAAGACATTTAACTAAAAAATGTATCAACTTCTTAACTGGAAAAGATATTTCACTTTTTTGGAAGTGCTGAGGGGAGAACCTAACATGGGAATCGTAAAAAGTTAGACTTCCCACAAGAAACAAAATTTATGCTAATGAACATGTTCATTGGCAAAAAACTAGATTAAAAAATGTATATAATTTACTCTTGTTGTTAGCTGGAAAATTTGAAAATATTTTATTATTTTTGCCTGCCCTCATATTGTGGAAAAAAAAAAGTGCTATGTGAAAGCAGCAGCATATTCTTACATTCTCACTAGGATTTAAATAGTAACTGTGTGTGCTTTTAAAGACCAGCAGACAATAATACTGTGTAGGAGTGGCCTAAAAATGAGTATTTCTGAATATGTAACATTTATATATTAGGCAAATTAAAATGTTGGAATGATTGTATTAAGCTATTTCAAATTAAATTTTTCAACTTCAACAACCTTTTCCTGTTGAAACCGACTTTGTGTTTGAAAGATTTACATCCAGTTTACTTGTCATTGTTATCCGTGGAACTTCTGAATGCCATCAGAAAAACATGAAGGTTTTAGGAGAGAAATATTGATAATGAAAGAAAAATAAATTTAAATAATGTTCGGGTATACAGTGAGTCCTTAGATCAGTGTTGATGGCAAGTACTCAGGAATTCAGGTTTACTTTTCTGTTTTTCAATAAAATTATTAAGCTTCTCATAAAACAGACTCAAATGTGAGTTTGGAGACCCTATATAATAAATGAAATACAAAATACTGCATTTAAATAGGGGGCTGACAATAATGATATAAGAAATAGGAAAATACCAGTTCCAGATAAACTATACTGAATTCTTTTGTGTCAAGATATGATCTCCAGAAAAAAAAAAATAAACGAGCATAATCATTGCTTTCTTATTAAAAGTATGATGAATATACTTGGAACAATTTGAAAGTGAGCTCCTACTATAATATTTCTGTCTCATCTCATAGAATTTTAGAATGTAATTCTTAGAATAGTTCTTAAATGGCAATTACTCTTAACTCCACAAGGATTACTCTGTATGTGTACACTATATGTATAGGGCAGCTTCATACATGCAAAAAAATTTAATTTAGTCTTTAATTGGGAGTCTAATCAGAGCCTGCCAGGAAGACAATGTTTTGCATTAACTATCTGAATATAGCTCTAGTGAATAAATTGATTGCTAGCAATTTAAAAAGCTGTCAAAATTCAGACTGATTTTGTGATGACTTTATTTTTTGGTTCTGGAACAGGAATAGATTCACAAAACTAGTGAAGAGATAACAACTGTTTCTCTTCATCTTCCCGTCTCCACCCACTCACCTCTACCCCCGCAAAGTTGAAGATCTCACCATATGTTTTTTAATGCAGTAACTCCTATATATAAGAGACTAGGTTTTAAGCCCTTCCCCCTGACTGAGATTTAAACCTTTATTTTCTGCCTTCCAAGGGAATCACCTAACCACTGGATATTCTGCAGGGGTATGCTCTCACCTGAACTATCTGAACTGCTACTTTGACCGAGCCGTGTGCCTCCCAAGTGAATTCTTTAAGCACCAGACCAAAGAGTCATTCGCTCTCTTTGACTCAGTATTTAAATAATCCATGCAGAACAGCTTTTTCCATGGGGATCGAGAGAAGCCAATTATAGATTTCTCACTGGTTTAAGAACTCTTTTGGGAAAGTGAAAATGTGGGTTCAAGAATGTGCAGACAAGGTCTTGAACCTGATTGTCCCACATTGTATATCAGATGAGGCCCTAACCGCAGAGCTATTGAATAAGTGAAGAGAGGGGGGATTCTCTTTACTTCCATGAATGATTTACAAAGAGCGTGTAAGCCTAATCTTTCATTTCCAGTTCTTTAGTTTTGTGTTTAAATAGCTTCTGAAGAGTTGCCTATGTCTCTGGCAAGTACACAAATTAATGACTGGAGAAAAATGCTGCTTTTGGGAATGCAGAAAGATAGTTCTTCCCCACATTTTTTTGTTTCTAAATATTTTCTGACTATTTCTGTCCATTCCAAATGAAATCAAAGTATGGTTTTCTTTGTCCCTAAAAGCATAATTTTAGTTGAAGTGTAGGGACATTGTAGAGGAGGGAGAAGATGACTGGTTTTTTTTCAATACCCTTTCTGTAAAAAATCCTAACTGAAAACAATTTACATAATACTTAAAGCCCCCTCTCATATACTTCCATGTGTCCTAACACTTCCCAATTCAAGAACCTGTACTGAGCTGAACTAGCATGCCTCTATTAAGGAGTAGTAGAACTTGCTGGCCACAAGTGCTTATTTCAATTCAGACACAAGGATCAATATGAAAGAAACATTGACCATTTATGAAATGAGTCATTTTTCTCTACCTTTTACAGTGCCAATGGATGTGAGGAAAAGCCAGAAAAAAGTATAGGGTTTGTTTGTTTGTTTGTTTGTTTGTTTTTTTAATGGGGAATAATCAAGCTAGAAAAATCTTACCTGCAAAGGTCAGCTGTTGATCTCTTGCAGGAAAATGTCTTAGTCGTAGTGTACAGATACAGAATAGGTTGTCAAATATTGCAAATATTCACAGAGTCATACAGAAAGTTCTTTGGTACTAGTTTGGTACAGAGTTCCCGAGTCTTAATTTAGTGAATGATTTTCCCTTCCTTTAGAATTGTAAGAAAGGACAAGAATGGTAACATGCAGTTCCTTGTCTAGAAGGAATGCTTGGTGTTAATCTTGATTTCCAAAGCTTTTGCTTTATATCAGTGGAGTAATTGCCAAGAGCACAGTGTCCTTCCTTTTCCTAGAGATATACACTGGAATGATCAAGACACAAGCTGAATAACCAAGTCTAGTTCCCTAAACCTTTGTGCCTAGTTTTCTTCAGCCCTCCCTTTCAGAAGTTTACCCAGGAAAACAAAATCCATTCCTGTTTTGATTACACATATTCACGGAGATTCCCCATGCATTTCATGGGGGAAGGGAATATTCTCTGTACGTTAAGAAGGTGGTTATGCCATAGTAGGTGTTTAGGCAGCCCCGATGCCCTCACTTTAAATGAGGAGACAGTTCTGAAATAGATTTATGTTGCTTGTGCTTTTTTATCAAATGCTGATAGGAAAAGTGCTTGAACTCAGAGTTGCTCATATGTATCATTTCTCCCAAAATAATGCATATTTCTGGAAGACTTCTAACCAGAACACCCAAAGTTATCAACATTGTTTCTGGAAGAGTCAGGTGTATTTGCTAACTTTTACTTTGTTGCTTGTTGACCTTTTTGCAAAAAGATATAGTGCAATGTTCAAGCAAAAGCTATTGCTAATAGAACATTCTGAATTCTATTTTTAATTAATCATCTGTCTTTCTTGATAATGCTGGACCTTCTTAGTCCATAAAAGTAAACCTAGTTTCCATTATGGACAAGTTGGGATATTTCAGCCAATGTGTTATTTTTAAGACTGAAAATTATTTCTGAACTACAGAAGTAAAAACAATCATAAAATATAAATAGTCAGTCTATTTCTTTCCTCTGACCTGCATGTTCTTAGATTTAAACTGTGTATTAAAAATGGTAAGAATTTTGATAATAATTCTTCTGTGTCTTGTTTCATGTCTGAGAATCTTCTCTTACTTTATGGATTTCACAAAATAAGAAAAAATGAATTTAGCAGTATTCCAAACAAGCATTCAAGATACAAATCTTTAAAGTGATTCTCCATTCATATGAAGCAGATGCAAGTTTGAAGCTTTAGTACATGACCAACCTCTGTACTGCGTGCAGGGTTTGATGAAACCAGTAACCCGACTGTGAGATCAGCAGGGCACGCAAACCCAGGTGTGTTTCTTCTGTCCTGCCCAGTCAGCACAGTGGGTGAGCTCATGGCAGCTGCAACCAGATGCAAAGTTAACAGAAACAAAGGAGGAGAAGGTGCTGGAGAGATCATAAAGCGATTTTTTTCAGTGACTTTTTTTCTTTTTTTGTTTTTTTTAACCCCCACAAAATTTCTTTCAGGGCATCCCTCAGCCTTGTGTCTCAAGATTTCACGCAGTTAACTCCCACCTGGTACACAGTTTGTATTCTGTATCAAGTCTGTGTCTTCCAACCTAAGTATTGCACTGGCATTGTTCAGATAAAACTTTCTTCAATAACAATTGCCACCTGAAATTGTTTTCTTACTTCATCTCATATCAGAATACTAAATTTGATACTCAGGAACATAATAAAAAAAAACAAACCAACACCAAAAACAAAATACAAACCAAAAAACCAACAAGAACAAAACAAACCCAATTCAAAAACCTAAACAAACTCCAAAGTGAAACTCTTGCAAACATGGGAACATTCCCTGGCTTATTTTTCTCAATACCAAGGAAAATCTCAAGAATGAAAAATGAAAATATGAAATAATAAATAAAATAGCTTAATTATGCATTTTTCACAAAAAATACATTAAGCACATATGAAATTATAATTATTTGTTCTTCATAAGTAAGAAATTTTAAAAAAATGTATTAGTGGTCTTAGGATTAGTTGATCAGGTGCCTTTACTTTTTTGCTTCAGAGTCCATGATTTGGATGTGATGGAGCCTTATGTATTTGTCTGGTTTTGTGGCATTTATTAAATGAGTTATTCTCCAATTAAATGAGTATTTTCCAAAATGAGCTTCCAATCCCATAAATATGAAACAGGTGGAATAATAACACTCAGTGCTTGAGTTAGTTTTTCATTTATGGACTACTGAAATATGTTGAAGTACATAGATCTTTATTTTCTGTGAAATCATGCTTAGATTCAAGAGAAGGGCATGTTCACTTAAAAAAGTCTTGCTCAAACAGTAAATTATTTTGGTCTCAAACAAGAAAGTGGAAATATATGAAAAATGCAATAATAAAATATTTCTAACAAGGCTTTTTAAAGTGGTTTATATAAAGCAGACAAATATTCACCCTTTCTAGAACTGATCTACTGCTGTTAAAATCATGAATATTTTTCTTTTCGACTTGCACTTCTTTTCTTTTTCCTATAAAAGTGGGGCAGAATCCACATTCACCATGAGTGTAGAACTGAGACTGTCTATTACATATTCCCTACCTGGATGTCACACAAGGGCCACTTAAGTCACTTCAGCACCAGTCAGAGATGCTCAGAAACACTTCTGAGTGCTTTAATTGTTCATCAAGACCTAACCCTTTGAACATTGCTTTAAGGCATATTGGCTCTGCTCTTGAGTCACTGAAGCAAAATTGGAGCATCTGGATGCAGTGTCAAAATAGCCCAGGGAGCTCCAGTGCAGCACCCAAGTGGATAATCTCAACACAGAAGACAAACACTGCATTAGCGATTGCCGGGAGGCTACAGTTCATCTTCCTCTGAAATACAATACAAGAAAAGTTAAAGGATGATACTTTTTTCTTTGTATCTTCTGTTGTGTGAACAAAGAATCAAGCTGTGTTTTGATGTTTTGTCAAGTGTTTGGCAGCATTTTCAATTCTTGTTTGCCCTACTAATCCACTGATTTTTTCTTTTCTTTGGATAAAGCAATGAATGTTTTTTACAGTTTATGCTGTATTGGATATGTTAGTGCAAAAGAATGTATCCAGTCAATGATGTTGCCTTTGAATCAAAGTATTGAATTAAAGTAGAGGAAGAATAAGTATGATAATATTTTAGCTGCCTATTAGTACTATAACATCTAATTATGCTCTCTTTACTTGTACCAAATTTTTTTATAATTCTGTGACCTATGTGAAATAATATTTTTTTGCTTCATTTGCTTTCACAGATGGCAGCAAAACGGCATTCCATTGATTGAAAAGAGCATTGTAAGTAACTCTTTTTGTTTCCCCTGTTGAATTAGGCATCGCATTTTATTTTTCTAAATCTACTAATTTTTTATCTTGTGGATAAAACTGACTTCTTCCTTGAAGACTGGTGAACAATTAATACTCTGTGAGAGCCTGTGAGACATCTGGCATGTGGCTACAGATACAATTCCCAAGCCAGATTTCTTTTGCCATCGGCAAGAATAGTTTATGTAAGGCTTAGGCCAACGGGTCAAGAAATATAAATGCAGAAGCATGCTAAACATACCACCTGACATCAGGCTTTTCCTGGAACATGGTTGATCTGTAGAGTGCAGACCAGAATGAATACTGGAGTGCAAAAGTGGGGCACAGCAGCATATACAGTCTGTTTCCTGACTTCTTGATTTTCTGACCATGCATCTAGGATTTTATTCATATATGTGTAGAAGTGAAACTAAATACAATCAGAAGCATAAGACTGATTTGATGATTTGCTATTTTTATTTGATTCAGATAATGCATTCAGATTGCATTAGATATATGTACATAGAACCCTAACGTGCAGTAAAATAATTTGTTCAATGATACTAAAAAAAAAGAATCTCTGCTAAGCACTCTGCTTCACACTACTATTCAAACTATTCACACTACTCTTCTAAATACATTAACAAAATATATTCCGTTTGGAACATGTCAAGTAAATGGCTAACACTTTTTCTAGCATGTCTAGCTGCCATTAATTTAGTTAGTATTCATTGTAATTACACTCATCATAATGAATTAATTTAGTATTAATGTGAATATTATACAACTTTTTAGACAATCCATTATAATTCAGCAATAATTAATGTACATATTAAATGAAGTGTTACTGCTTAGTGCTATGATAAAGCCATGTTGTTTCATTTGAACAGCTTTAGAGGAAGTTACGTTTAATCTCATTGGTATTCCAATTGTTGCCAGGAGATATTTTTCAATGGCAAAGGGCAATTATCCTTGGGAGACTTGTTAACTTTTCAGTGAGATTCCATTTTTGCACTTGTCTACTGATTCACCTATAAGATACTGGCATTTGAAGCAAGATACTTCATGGACATGATAATGCAAAAAACTCATTGAACTATCCTAAAAGCATGAAAAATTTCTGACATTTCAGACAGTATCCAATAAAAGATGCCAGAGTTTATAAGTGAAGTCCTATAGCACTTAGGTTTTATGATTCTTCTTCCCTTCTGCCCTCCAAGAGTAATCCACAACTGAGAAGTAAGTATTTTAGATGTATCACACATCAACAGGATTAGGTGCCTCAGAGGCATCCATGGCCACTTCAGCCAGCTGCCTGAAAGTAATGACATGTGGAAACATAGCAAAAGAAGAATGCCCATATTGGATTAGGGTAAGAATTGTCTGGACAGCATCCTGTCTCTAGGCAGTGATTATAAATATATGCCCAGGGAAGGGTAAGAACTAGAAGTAGATTCCCCAGCCTCCAGTAGTTTTAGCTGATGAAATTTCATCAGATGTATGTGGTTTCTAAAGATCAAAATTTTGTTGTATTTTGGGTCCCTGTATCTACTCCCACAAACCTGTTCAAGTCTTAGAACATGTATGAGTTGTATGGGTTTACTACCCTGTTCATTTTGTGCACAAAGAACTTTTTGTTATTGTTGTTTTGAATGTGATTTCTTCTATCTTAATTTGAATCTACCTTGTATTGGATTTGATTGACCTGTAGTCAATCCATTCCCTTTATGCCACCAGTGATTTGTCAGCCTCACCTATATCCTTCTTTGGAGATGGCCTCCTCAAGAGAAGTATCCTACACTGTGTAGAAGCTGTTCATCTTTCTTGCCCTGTTTTGGGTTTTGCATGCTATCCATTGCTTTCTAAGTGTGAGACATTCTTAGGTTTATACTATTTCAAAATCATTCCTTCAGCTTTTCCTTCTTAGTTTCTTACTGAATACTAAGAATAAATGGTTATGGAACTGTGGGCTTATTTCTCCATGGTGACTGTCAACTCTAGGCCCACTATGTTAAAATTCCCACCTTCCCTCACCCTCTCCTGTGTACTGTTTTACGTTTATTTGCAGGGCATTTATTCTGCTGGTGTTTTGCTTGTCACTCAGGCTTCTGGAATTCTACACTGTCTGTCCTTGTCCTGGCTAACCCAAATAACTCCAATCAGGGACATTTTTCAACAGCCCTCATCCTTCTTCCTGGATTATTTATGAATGTTGAACAGCACAGGCCCTAGAAAAACTCTTTGAAAAAGTCCAGCAGCAATGTCTCACAATTTCAGGAACTGGATCTTTCCTCTCTACTACTTTGCTTTTAAAGTCTCAGTTATAAATGTCTGCCTTCTTACCTGCTTACTTTTATAATAGCCTTTGTTGAGAAACTCTAAGAAAACCTTCTGCAAATCCAAGGTAGACTCCTACTGAGCAACTCCAGGCAACCAAATCACTCACATTCATGTGTCTGTTGAATGAGAAAAAGTGCTTCAGTAGTTCTACAGAGGAATATTTTTCCTTTACAAAAGCCATCTTCACTTGTCCAAAATATAGCATATTTATCAAATGTCCAACTTGAATTTTGTATTATAATTTATACTAACTTGACCAATATGGACTTCAGTATATTTAGGTCTGACAAAAGACACTTTTTCTTTATATCTGCTTTTTTAACTTTACCTTAAATTTCATTTTCACTGCAGTTACATCTTACAGTTCTCAGTACCTTTGCAATTCTAACATTGCATTAGATGTGAGAGATAAATGCACCCTCGCTTGCCAATAAGATGTATCATTTATGAATTTCTTATAACTGTTTAGTGAAAACTATCTTTCTAATAATTTGTAACTGTTCACTTTCTCATCACTTCCTTTCTCAAGCTGATATTCCCACTGAGAGTTATTAGGATACATTATTACACAGCAAGCAATCTTTACCTGTAATTTTACAAAATATGTCAATGTCATGCTGGTTAATAAGAGTTCACCTTATCTATGAACTTCTGACTTTGTTTCTGCTGATATGTTTGACCTTGGGCTTAACCTATACACATCGCACTTCTGTTGAATTTTACAGATCACACGTAGGCTGGGCATTCCTATTGGTTATTTCACACTTAGGAATGGAATTAATTTTTTCTATCAAGTAGTGCATTAATAAAACAAATGCTAATAGTTATGAAGTAAGTATTAATATGAGAGAGAGAATTAGAAACTATTTGGGACGACCCTAGATCTTTAAAAAAAGTTATTTTATTATTTCAGAATAACAAAAAATATTAAAACAAATGGTTTTGCAAACTACCTTTTCTCAATTGATGTGTTAATAAAGAATTCAATCTCTTTACTTAAAGTAGACCAGCAGAGTCACTGCAAGCACTGCCCCTTGTTGAACTCAACAGTTGTCACTTGTGAAGTGTTAATGAAATTTTTGTCCTCTTTTTGTGTGGCAATCTTTTCTGTCTTTCCAGTGTCAAAGTACCCTTCTCTCTTTCTCAGGCAAAATCAATTCACCCAGTAGCTAGCTTCCTGCTTCTGTATAAAGCATTAAA
This sequence comes from Zonotrichia leucophrys gambelii, assembly GCF_028769735.1. Classification (NCBI taxonomy): domain Eukaryota; kingdom Metazoa; phylum Chordata; class Aves; order Passeriformes; family Passerellidae; genus Zonotrichia; species Zonotrichia leucophrys. Next base: position 15,143,975 of record NC_088173.1, on the reverse strand, counting down.
CTTTAAGTAGTTCAAATCAGGTCTAATGATGCTCAGCTGCACAATGTTTAAGTTAACATGTTCAAGGCTTGGCTTACTCAAGTAAACCAGATAAGTCTGTTCTCAGTACTGCTTTTGCTATTGCTGTATACCTTCCAGGCGTCGGTGTCATCAAGATCTTTTCTGTTTAGATATGACTTCAGACCTTCTCTATAGAGGTCCACTAATTCTTTCCTACAGACTAATGATACTTAGTTAAAAGTAGTCTTGTCTACCTTATCATTATTTCATAACATGGCATTAAAATATTTTTTTCATTAATTAATGATCCAAAGTATTTAGATCCAGTTACTGTTAGGGACTTATGACCCTGTTTGCAGACATTCTGAACTCCAATGCTTGAAATGAAAGGGAAGTGTTGACTCAAAATTGTTGTAGAGATACCATTACTAACACATAGAGCTGGTCAATGTTTCCAAAATGTTTAAACCTTTCATTCTGGTTTTCCTAAATAGATGGTACCCTATTTAAAACACTATTTTGTCCTTTCTCGCAGGGAAGATTTCTGTTTCTGACTATCTTGACAAGTGGCAAAACAAAAAATTAAAGTTTCAGTGACAAAATTAACAGCATTCAATTTTTTTTTGTTGAAAAAGTGCCAGTTTTTAGGAACAATTTAATGTATTGTATTTCACACATACTTTGGGGGCATTCTCTATGTGTTTTTTACTAATGCTTATTTTGTGGTACACACAAATAGATGTTCAGTCTAGGCTCACGTCTATGTTTCTGGTATGGACTAGCTGAGACAGATAAGAAGAAGGCTTTTCTTTTAATTTATATTTTTTCAGGCAATAATTCTTTTTTTTTTTTTTTTTTAAGAGCTACATGGTATTTGGTCATCTTGTTTCTGTACATTTGCAGATTTGGTGTCACTCTAGCATTTACTCAATTGGTGCCTTATTCAACTTTTGCGACCTTTTAAGTTCTATGTTCGTATTCACAGGTTTTCTTTTCATGACTGATACTGGTGTTTTCCTTTCTAAGTTACCTTCATGGTGCCTGTTCTGGAGCTGTCCTTGGGGAAAATGGGATTAATTCAGTGGAGACTGGTCTCTCAGTGGTACATCTGGTTCTTCTTTTACAATAGAAAGATGGAGAAATGCCTATGTGTGAATGCTCATGAAGAGTATATGGAAATATATGAATTCAGCTCTTAATCCAACTAAAATATATTTAAACTGTGATAGTCTCAAATCAATTTAATTTAAAGGAATTTTAAGGAGCCAGGTTCTGACTGGGATCCCAGCAAGGAGGATCAGATTGCAACTTGCATGTTGTGTGCCTAGTGCTTGAGCATTCTTAGGAATTGTGTCCTATTGCTTTCATTTAAGCTTTTCATTTCAAGATTAGGACCTATCTCAGTAAAGGAATTAAAAAATAAGTGCCTAAAGACACACATTCTGAGAGATATGCAATATTCCACACTTCAGCCCGGAGCCCTTTTCTGTAGTATTGTTTAAGCTCTCGGAAAAATAGTATTTACAATGAGAACCTTTAACACCCTTTTACCGTGTTTGCTGGCAGGCACTGATTTAATGCTAATGTGACAGCTAAGATTTTAGTGAGAGACCCTTTTATTTCTCTAAGAGAAGTGTTACACATTCTGAAAACCAGACAGATTTTTCTGGCCAGTGTCTCCTCACATTTGTGCCAGTAGGGATTTGCTGACTACCCAAATTATCTTTCACAGGATAGCACATGTCTATCTTATGCAGAAATGTTTATCATACTTTTTGACATTTTTCTAAATAGTCATCCTTTTTTAAAGAAATAAAACAGACTTTGTTGTTTTTAGTAAATGGCTATGTAATGTTCCCCCAAAAAACTGCCAGACATAAAATGCAAGACATCAATGTAGGATGAGCTTGCATTCTAGCAAATAAAATTATATTTCTTAAAATATATATTCACAATTGGCAGTATAAACTTCTTGGAGGAAAAAAAAGTTAAATTACAATATTATAATCTCAATAACGCTTATAATGTTAGAAGTAGTAACATTATAAGTAGTAAGTAGTAACTAGAGAGCTTACTTTAACAGCTTATGTTAAAGTAAGCTCTCTAGTATTTCAACTACTGGATGAAGTGTGTTAGGCTGTTTGTTTTTGTTTGGTGTTTTTTTTTTGTTTTAAAGAAGGCCTATTTCTGTATCTATACCTATAAACTATATTGTTTAACCATACCTGTGGTCAGACAGAAATTGTTATCTCTCACACCAGAACTCTACTTTTTATATTGTTCATCCTAATAGAGATTTTCAGTTTTGTATTTTTGAAATGCATAACTGCACTTCTTTTATGCATATGCCATTTCTTTAACCTATGTTGTAGTAGTTTCATGTGGCTACAATTGTATTAAAGGAAATATTGATGTAGAATCTGAGGGGAAGAAAGTGGAAAAAGAAGAAATATAGTACAACTATATTCCTGACTTTATTTAACAAGAAATGTAGATTTGCTTCTGGGTTTTTGTGTTCCAAAGGTCATGTATTTGGCTCAAAGGAGAATTTACTTGCTGTAATTTCTGGGGTTTGGGGGCAAAATTAAAAAATTTTTTCTATTTTCCACACTAGCCTTTAAATGCCTTAATTGAGTAAAGTGAACATCTGAACCTCTTTTATTGTACATCCACCAATTATATTAATGTGTTTCTATTAAAAGTGATCCGTTCATTCTCATATTTAGTCAGTTATAGGGCCACAGAAGTATATGGAACACTATAGTTAAATATCCCTGTATATTTACAGGTAATTTATTATTCTGAATTAGAATCCATTTATATTTCCAAAGTTTTTGCACCTATAGGAAATGCAGATTAAATTTCCCATTTGTATGAAAACTGATATTTAGAAGTCCTATTTGATTTCATCTTAAAATGGCATTTCAGTTAGGCAGTGATTTGTGCATTACTCTTTTATAATTCTGCAATGTTATGTTTTCCAGAAACAGCAAATAATTTTCTGGTTTACTATTTGAGTCAGAGTAGAGAGATTATTTCTGCTATTTTCACCTATATCTTCAATATTATATCTTTTAATTCGTCAGTGCTGTGTCTGTAGTCAGTTATCTTGAAAAGTGAGATAAAATACTCTTATCTGTGATAATAGTGAACCAAAACCACCATGTTTCCTGTGTTTTGCAACTCTGCTGATTTTTCTGGTTTGGATTTTTAAGAATTGTTCATTGAGCTAAACATTTTTGATGGAGATGATGGTGGAAGTTATCCATTGATCTGGGAATGGGTATGGTTCTTTCGTGGTTTTTTTTAGTTGTGTTTCTCAACAGGAGAGACTGTGAGAGAAAACATTTCATTTCATATCAAATTCCCCCATGATTAAACTCTTACAACAGTACTCACCAAATTCCCCCATAATGAAGTTATTACAACACTACTAATTCAAGCCCCAGGTCATTATGAAACTGTTACTTTTACCTTGATGAGATTATATATCCTGAGCTATGAATACAGGCAAATTCCTATTACACCTTGCTTCCATTATCTGAAAGGCATTTTTTTTACACTTACATTTAGTTTATCTGGTATTGTGATTTGGAAATTAAAAGATCTACCAGAATTTTTAACCTATGAAACAAATTCAGTGACTGCAAATGTAACCTAGAACATACCACTGCTTCCTCAGGTTAGCAGTATTCATACTTGCTTACTGTTTTTTTGTTTCGAGTGATGCATCTGCATGTGAAACTGTTAGGATTCAGCTAAAACAGATACTTCAGAGGTGCCAAATGCATGAGGTGTTACTCTGCCACTCCTTGTTTAATGCATAGTTGTGTGTTCAAGCATAGCCCTCATTCAGAAGTACTGTGGAGTGGAGCCTACCCTGTGGAAACACTTGAAAATGTAAAACTACCCAGAGGTTTCAAGCTTGCAGCAGTTATCAGTCTTCAAAGCAGCCTCTGCCTCAGACTAGGGTACAAAACAAGTGGCTGGCAGTGCAGTATTGTTTTGATTTGAATCCTCCAGCTTTAGTTCATATTTTTTTCTTCTTTCATGTGTTAAGTAGAGGTATGTACGACATTTTTGCAGTAGAAAGAAAATGGCATTGAAAAACCTTCTTGCAGTCAGCTTTGCAAAACTCTTGGAAAACTCACTTCTGATGGACATCATCCTTTCATGCTTCCCTTGTTGAGACTGCTTTAAACAAGTTTCATTTATATCCTGCAAACTTTCACACCAATTCATAACATAATTAAATTAGACCCAGAAGTTCACTAGCCAAGCTAAGCCTGTTTTCAGCACTATCAGAGGAAAAATAACATATTTCAAAGAAAGATTACTGGCTTTATAACAATTTTTTTCTAGAGACAAAAACTCACAAACCTCTTTCCAGTTGGCTTTGTATTTACAATGCTTCAAATAGGTTTTATTACTGAAACATATATGCCGAGGACAAACTGAACATTTAAGAAATATGTACATATTTATGCAGTTAAAAAGTTGAAATAACTTCTTCCATTTCCTGTATTGCCTTCTAAGCCAGCTGTAAGAAGAGAAAAGTAAAATGGATGAAATTTCATGATCATCACTGAAATATTTCCTTTTCTTCTGAGAGGCAGGAAGTAAACTAGGATTAACAGATGAGGGAGTTTCTGTTATGTTATTAATACTATTCTATTGAATCATTGAAGTGAGAGAGTAGTAGAGCAATAACTGACCACATAATCAAAGTAAAATTCCCTGCTTTCTAAATTTGATTATTCAGTGTAATTTCTTTTATAATAGAGTTACACTAGAACTTATGCAAAATATGTTGATAATAAGTTTGATAGAGAAAGAACTGGTTTCTGCATGTTTCTCCCCTTTTTAAATTATTCTAGATTCTATTCACACTTCTGCTTAGTAATGGTAATAGAAAATACAAATGCAATGGAAACTTATTTCTTACAAAGTTAAATACATATATAGTGGACTCAGAAAATATCAAACGATTGTCTGAAATTTTTTTCCTGCCTCTTTCTAAAGATAGTTTACAGCAATTTATGGTATAGTAATTTATGCCCAGAGATAACTAATTTGTAAAAGCTCCTTAAATGTTGCCAGTTCCAAAATATAACTTCTAATTGAATATTCTTTGCAGTGACATAAACCTGCTTCAAATGTTCCTGCTCTGGTATAGTATCTGAGATGTAGCAATGCACATCACTGAGTGTACACCTACACAGAGAGTTCATTTTTAATTTTTATTAAGCCTATTCTCATTTACCTGCAAGGGTTTACTTGCATATAAGTAACTCAATATATATCAGACCACATTTTTATTTAATGCCTACTTAATTGTGAAGACACTTTGACTTTAATATTATGCTTTAAAATTAACTCTAGTGAACTGTGACTGAAAATGATGTTATAGGTTATTAGGTATAATCCGGGAAAAATAAGCACTTAATCTATATTATTTTGCTATTGCTGCAATGGATAGTTTGGGAATGAGTGCCAGTGTTATTCCATTTGTTTACAATTTGCATGCACAAACCATGTAGGTAAAAGGGAGAATACCAATACATTTTATCATCTCAAATATGTACTTAAGTGTCAGTAGAAAAACTGTAGGGAGGTGATGAAATTTTTGCGTAAAACTTAAGTTGCATGTAAATCTACTTGAGCATCTGCTTTAAGAAATTTGCAGGCTACGTGCTAGAACAATTGCTAGGCCCATCTAATCCTATAGATTCCTGTGGTTATAGAGCAATCTCTACAAAGCCTATCACTGCCTATCAGTGACTTGAAAGTGTGATGCTCAGCAGGTTTTATTTGACCTTGGTTTTGTTTCCCACATTTTTGTCTCATGTCCTTTCTTTTGTTTTCATCTTCAGCAGTAAAGGTCATTTGCAACAAATCGTTCCTGAGAGCGGTAGCAAATTAATTTTATAAAGCATTGTCAGCACCAGTGCAAATCTCTGCCACTGCCAAACTTTGTAGAGATGCTAGTAGTTCATCATTTCTGATCTAGATAACGTCCAAATTTCTACAAAATACATTCCCTGGTTTACATTCTTCTTCATGCTTCACTCTTTTGCCTAATAACATCAACATGACAATTTTTTTCGTTTTGATCAATTAATTTACACTCCAAAGCAAAACTTAGTAATCTGCATAAATCTAGATGCTTGTAAATTGATCGCTATCAGTTCCTTATTCAGATGTGTTAAAGCATGCCCAAAGAACAACAACAAAATTTGTGAAGGCTGTAAAGCACAAGCCTAAGGGGGAGTTGCTGATGGACCTGGGATTGTTTAGCTCAATGGGGACCTTATCACTCTCTACAACTACCTGAACAAAGGTGATAGTGAGGTAGGAGTTGATCTCTTCTCCCAAGTAACAAGGGATTGGACAAGAAATGGCCTCAAGTTGTCCCATGAAAAGTTTAGATTGGTACTAGAAAAAGCTTTTTCACCAAAACATTTTACAGCCATTGGAACAGGCTGCCCAGTGAAGTGGCAGAGTGACCATCCCCAGACGTATGTAAAAGACATGTTGGTGGGCTGCTTAGGGATCTGGTTGAGTTATGAGCCTGGCAGTGCTGAGTTAATGCTTAGATTTGGTGACTTTGGAGGTCTTTTCTAACCTAAATATTCTATTAATTGCTCATCATATGTGTTATCATAGTACACATGTTTTTTGGGTTTTTTTTAATACGGTGGAAACCAGCTACACAGAGACATTTTCAGTAAAATGTAAGACATAAACTGAAAATGTAATCAACTGATGGAAAAGGGATATATTTAAAATATACTTAGTTGCTTCAAGAAAAAATGCTCAGTCAAGAAAAAATATTTCAAGTAAACAATTGTTACAAATAGAGATAACATATATTCTAGTTAAGGGTTAAGTCAGGCTAAGTACTTATATTCCCTTCTGCTTAAAACCAAACCTAAGAGCCTAGTTTTGCTAACAGTGTGTCTTACTAGGGCACTTTTTAATGACCTCCTGTCCAAATGCTCTTGCTTCTCACTAGATTTGGATGCAGCTGAAGTAGAAATTAATAATTTTCTTCCACTAGTGATTCTGGGCCAGCAGAAGAGCCATATGTCTATACAACATTAGAGGACTTCTTTTCAGAGGGAAACCATGTTAAAAAATTGTTGTCTCTGCTCCCCCACCATATGATTATGTGGCACTGGTGTGTTAACTGCAAGTGCAGTCCAGACCACGAGGGTGGTTAACCCAATTCATGCTACTACATGCTGCTGTTGTAAGTACTGTGCTACTTAAAGAAAATTGATAAGTGAATGCAAGTAGCAATTTAGAAAACAACTACTATGGAAAAGGAGTAAAACCATAGCTCCATTAAAGTAAACAGTGTAACTCCCACTAATTTTATCCCAAAGACTCAGCGGCTTGTGAACAGCACTGGTTTATACTGTCTCAGAATACAGTTTCTTTATAGCTTCTTGTGTTGCTTCCATTATTAGAAGAGGTGAAGCTTTTCTGTAGTGCTATTTTTTCATATATGTTGTAGGTTTTTTTGCTTAAATATACTGAATAGTAAGTAGTTTCTTCTTTTCAGATATTTGCATATAGTCTGAAGGAAAAGTATTACCACAATAATTATATTCAGTTCACTTATCCTTTAAGAATTCAGTTGGAATTAATTGAGTCTCAGGGTATTGTTTTTATTTTATCCTCTTACTAAAAAAAAAAAAATTATAACATGACAGATTTGTAAAAGGTTTTTCCCAATATTTAGCTTTATCGGTACTAAGATGTGTTTTAAAACTAGGGCCACTTTTGTCCTAGTATACACTATACACAGTTATGGATTTTCAGATAAAATGCTTCAGATAGAACTCTTCCTTGGTAGAGGAGCAGTTGTAATATCAGCTGCAGTGTTCCAAAATCCAATGGGAGATCGACCAAAAAATTTCTGTCTTTAAAAAATGTCATTGCAGTATAGATGCGTCTGTCTGCACGTGCACATGTGCATGTGTGACAATCAGTGCTGCTGACTCATCTAAATGCAGTTAGAACTGTCAATTTTGCTTTGTTACAAAAGCTCTTCTCCTTAGCCTCCTGTGCTTTGCCTAGCATAGTTATTCATCGGCCTAGTTATTTATTCCTATCCCCAAATTCCAAATCAGCCTAGTCTGCTCCACCTCCACATGACTTCTGCCCTTACCCAGCTCAGCTACTCAGCCTTCCATCAGCCTTCATGGCTGTCTGAAGAATGTCTAAATCCCCCTCCCTTCTGTCACTGCCAGTTTTTTAGTGGCCAGAGTGCTGCACCATCTTGTCAGCTGAGTTGTCACCCTTCCTTTTCCATTTGTTGTCTCTTCATGAGAGAGAACAGCTCTCATGTTCAAGCTGAGCTACTGGTCCAATAAAAAAGATAAAGTGAATGGTGTATGCTAAACTAACAGGTTTCACGGCTGTAAAATGGAATATGAGAAGTCTGACCTAGGACAAAGCCACACCTGCTTTCTGCAATGGCTAAGATGGCAGCTGAATAGCTGCACAGGAAACTTACTCTCAGACAGGTCCAAAATACATTAGATTACCTTAGCTTCTTTTCTGACACTCTAAAATATTTAAATTTGTTTCAAAATAAAATGGGCTGTCTTCATGGAAGATTTTTTTTCTACTGACATGAATTAATAGGTCAGCTGTGAAGAGCAGAGATCTTGCCAAGAAATACTCAAAAATTTCCAGCTTCCATTTTAATTGAAATATTTACTACCTAAAGCCATTTTTAATTAATCTGCATGTTCAAAACATCCTTAATTATTTTTTCCTGCTTCCCAGTGTGTAGTTTCTCATTTAAACCTATCAAAATATGTTCTTTATGTTTTTGGTACGCCTAAATTCTTAAAATGCATGATCAACAATATCAGAAATGCACCATGTGTTGGAAAAAGGCTCAGTATGTAATAAAAAATCACAGCTCTTTCACAGAAGCTGCAGGAAAAAGAGAGGGCTGTCTGCAACTCTGCTTTATAATTTCCATGCAGGATATAAACTTAAGTCCTGCAGAGTTGTTAAATCTCACTTACCTTGGTTATTATAGGGTATTAGAATAGTAGATGGCTCTACTTTCAGACATCCCCTGCAGGAAAATTCTTCTATTTCCTCTAAAAACTAAATACTTTGAAATTACAAGAAAATAATTCATATTAAGGTAGAACTTTTTTTATTGTACCCTAATGTAATATATGGTTTATTCTGCTAGAGAATTTTCAGTCATTTGCAGACACTGGTGGTTTGTGATTGTTGTTATAGGTGGTTTTTTGCTGTCCTTCTATAAAAATGGTGAACATAGAGAGAAGTCAATGGGGAATACAGACAAATTCTGACTTGCTAACTGATCCTTGCCTCTTTTTACCTCTTGGAGTAAAGCATTGCATAATAAAGTTTAGTTTAGACTTTTACCTTTTAGTGTAGTATAACTGACAATAGGAAAAAAAGAGGAGGAATCCTTAAAGAAATGTAAAACAAAAACTAAAAATTATGAACTAGCAGTACTAATTGCAAAAAAAGAAGTCAAAAGATCAAACACAACACACATCTAACTGTATAACTGTGATAACCAAAACATAGTTATCTCAGACTCTGGTGTGTCTGTCGGGACTGCTTCAATGCATCTGTTTTATTGTGTTTAAAATATTGTGTACAGAAATGTCTGAGCCTGCAGAGTTTACTTGTTTCTCAGAAGAAAGACTCTGCAGGAGAGAGTTTCCATCCTGTGGAGCTTACAGACTCCGCAGGATCTTTTGCTCAATGACCCTCGTTTATCAACAATTCATTTGTGTGACTGAATCTTATGTCTCCCAGAAAAACGAGTTTCAGATCATTAAGGCTGTACTGTCCTTGTTAGCAAGAATATATGATTGGTCAGAGGGATGCCAAAATGTCCTTTTCCAAAACACAGCAAAATAATGTTAATAGAATTTGTTTTCAGTTTGGTTTACATTTAATTTATGAGATGTTTCTTGTCTAATGTCAAGAATAATTTATTGATGAGATTTCCCAATTCTGAATAGATTTATATGTTTTTTTAATTCCCTTTGATAAAGAATTTGGTTTTATGCAATATGGGTTGAATTTGGACGTCAACTAAACCTTAATAGAAAAAAAAATAAAATAAGGAGAGAAATAGTATCTACATAGGTGTGCAATTGTAATGATTTAAAAATTTTTAAAAAATATTTACAAAAAGAAATGTCTAATTAAGAGATTAACTGAACTAAGAGATTAATAAAACTAAAAGAACTAAAAGGTTTCTAACTAATCAAATCAAATCTAATGTATTGTGTGTTTAATGTATAAAAACCAGAGTCTAGAAAAAAAAGGAAACTAAAAAGGAAAGCTTTGTGGTAAAGGAAAAATCCCACCTTTTTTTCTTTTTTTTTTTTTTTACTTTTGCATCCTGTGGAATTTTTGAAAAATATCATAAAGATATTTTATTTAAAATTTCTAATATTTAAAATTTGTCTTTCCCCATCTTATATTAACAAAAAGCAGTAAATTCTAGAAAAAATAGGCTGTATAGAAATCTGTGTAAAATATGTATTAGAGCCATATATCTCCAAAGAAATAAATGATAAATAGACATCATATAGAGTATCCAACTGCAACAATATTTGAAAATTCTCTGTTTTTAATGAATGAATAATCTGATGAGGGTGCCAGTGTAATACTCAACATATATAATCATAATAGTTCTGCAGCCAGAGTTATGTATTTGTTAATGAGTAATTGAATTTATTTCACATTAAGTAACTTTGTGCAGAAATCATGAAACAGGCTTTGTTTGATTACAAATATATGAATGTAAATTTTGCTATTGTCATTTTGTCATACTAGAACTAAAGCTAAAAGAGAACTGATTCTGTTTTAAAACTTGTTTAATTATTGGTACAATGAACACAAAGACAGTGACCTGGATAAATAATCAGGTTTTTAAATTCACCTATTCCTATAAAATATTTGGAAGCAGAACAATCATATCACTGTAGAAGCAACACAGGTACTCTCCAAAAAGATCTCACTGATACTGATGCACTTTCTTGATTATGCATATTCTCTGTTTTCCCTGCTTTAGAAGATTGGCTTCAGCCTAGGTGTTCCAAGTTTAGATATTTTAAGAAATATTCATATTTAAAATTAAATTCTTGAGAATTAAATTATTATATATAAATAGTCTTTTGTTTCTATTTGTAATAGTCATATGCATATCTAGTGCAACCAACTTAAACCAAAATGCAAGCCTTCCAAAAATATGGTATTCTGAGATTAAGATGAGCAAAGGAGTATAGAAGATAAGTCTGAAGTGTAAAATTTCTTGTATCATCTTGTGTTTGGAATGATACAGAGAAGCAAGTTTTCAGAGATGCAATTTATTGCCCTTAACTGAATGATCATTGCATTTTTCATTCAGTGTTTTTTTCTCTTTACTTGCCCTACTTCATGTCATTTACTATTGATTTGAACAATGTAATATAAATTAGAACATATGTGCTACTATATTTTCTGAACTTCTTTTTAAAAATTCTCATTTCTGACTTTTGCTCACTTTTTCCTTCTCCATTTCTTGGCATGCTCTATTGCAAATACAGTTTAAATGTCAATCAGCCTTTGCCTTTGCATTCCTCTCTTCCTGTCTTTCACGAAAAAAAACAGGACACAGACTTTAGACTTGCTAGGAATAGCTCCTCAGTGTTTCTGTGACACAAAACATGAGTTCGGGAGGGATAATAACAGAATAATATTTTCTAATGGAAAAATAGTAGTCAGAAAGTAAATTGTCTCCTGAGTTTCTGAGCTCATTTTTTTCTATTAAAAAAAAAAAAGTTCCAAATTAGTTCTAAGGTTTTTTTATGTGCTTCATGTGCTTATTGCTGCCCAGCAGATGCCCCTCTGTTTCCACATGACATTTTGCACTTTAAGGAAGTCAGCTTTCAGTGAAGTGTCACCCTTTGGTGTGTGTGTGCTCGTTCATCAGGAGTGAGGCGCTTGGAGGCGGCATGTCAGCTCCTGTACATTTCCGCTGAAAGGTGGAAGCTTCAAGTGGCAGCCTGTCTGCTCTCCTGGCAGCTTACACGGCAGCGCGGCGGGCCCAGCCACCTGGCTGCTCACGGCTCCCTGACAGGGACTGCCCCGTACTCCGAGGCCTGCGGCTTTCTCCTGGTTTTTTAAAGTTAAACAGTTGACTTGTGGTCCACTAAGCCTCCAGATAAAACTCTTCGAGCCTGGAGTCAGAGCAAGGCTGTTAGGTACGCTGCAGGTTTAAGATGTCCGCTCTCCCCCTCAGCGGCCTCTGGAGGCCCCCGGGTCACCAGCCAGGGACTCCATAGCCGGGTCTGCCTCACTGAAGCTCCCCTGGCTGCAGGCACCTGGCTGTGACTGGTCTGGCCTCTCTGCCTGCCCTTCTGGAAAGTTCCCTGTGCTCTGGCCACAGTGGCAGCCATCTTCAGGATCATAATAAGGGGAAAAAATGTTAGCATGGAGTCTCAACCCTATGCCAGACTGCCACCCCATCTAGCCTGTATCCCATACACAATCCTGCAACTGTTCATACAGATATCTTTACGTTCCAAAACTTAGTGTATGCTCACTATAAACTCTGCACTTTCTTCATTGGCCAAAACATTAGGAATTAATCACAAAATGATAGAATTATCAGTGTTGGAAAAAACCTATAAGATCATCAGGCTCAATCTTTAGCCCTGCCCCGCCATCTTCACCACTGAACCATGTTTCTAAGCACCACATCCAGATGCTTTCTGAAAACTTCCAGGGACATTGACTCCACCTGGACATCCTGTTCCAATGCTTGACCACCCTTTTAGTGAGCAAACTTTTCCTAATAGCCAATCTAAACCTCTCCTGTTGCAGCTTGAAGCTATTTCCTTGTATTCTGATGATTCTTACCTGTCGGATCTCAGGATCTCAGTCCTGAGGTGCTGAGCCACCGAGACCACCTTGGGGGGCTCGGGAGTCCTGGAATGTTGCCAGAAGTGTCTGGTGGCTGGACTTTGGTCCTACACAGGAGACGACAAGGATGAGGGCTTCACCGGGGTGAATGGTGAAGGGATTAGTTAATTAGAGGGTGAGACACAGGGTTTAGGATTTCTGTACAGGGGGGTTTAGAGGAGTAAGATGGAGGAATTGGGGTGTGTCCTGTCCTTCTTCTTCTTCTTCTTCTCCTCCATCTTCTTTGGCCATGGTGGCACTTTTGGATTGGTTATTACTGAAAGTGCACCCAGCAATAAGAATAAATGGTATTGGGGAAAAATGATAAATATTGTACACGTAACAATGGGTATAAAGATACGTGGCTGCCCCGGAGGGCAGACAGTGTGCTCATGGCTGACTGCTGAGCAGATCTCTGTTCGGCTGAAAGAACATCTTTTAGATAAACAATTAATAAACATAAAAACCGAAAGAAGAACTGAAGCCTCTTCTTGTCCTTCGATACGCGGGCTGCCCCAAGGCCACCTCGGGCCTTTCCAGGCCCCTCAAACAGCCGAGAAAACCGGACACTTACCTGGGAGAAGACACTGATCCCCAGGTTGCTATGATTTCCTTTGAGGCAGCAGTAGAGAGCATTAAGATCTCCTCTCAGCCTCCTTTCTCCAGGCTGAACAGCCTCAGCTCCCTGAGCTGCTCCTCGTAGGCCTTGTGCTCTAGTTATATCTCCACTATGGCTCACAAATTTCACTCTTTTCCGCTTAGAGCTAAATAATCAGATTTAATATTCTACATTTTTTGAAATAATTAAAGTAATTAAGTAGTTAAAACAGAATTCTTACTTACATCAATTTCTATTTTATGGCATGGTGATTCAGGTACCTGAAGTTCTTTCTGCATATTATGTTTCATCAGCTATGCTGCCAGTCTGTCAGTCTTGATAAAGATGCTAGTAGCAAACAAACAACTTCAGGAGTGATTTTTAACATAGATTTCATCAAATTCCTAAAAGGTGAAAGACTAGGGCTTAGTCTGAAATTGGCTAGATTTATTTCTGAAAATAAAATATATTATAGAAGTCTTGTTGTGTCATACTTTGTGTGGCAATTCCTATTCTGTCCTGTACAATCAGTTTTCATGAGTCTGCACAGTTGTGCGTTCTTTAAAAATTGAAAGGACTGCTTAGTTAATGTTGAAAGAAAGCACACTACTATATATGTTAAAAAACTTGACAGTGTATGAATTATGAATAAATAGGTATTTAAGCGCGTAAATCAGTACATTGATTATGAGGTTTTATTTTACTTCTAAGGCACCTATAATTTAGTAGTGAAATGTTCTGTCATGATTTATAGACACTTTCAAGACAAGGAAAATGAACATTTACTCACAGCTAATGTGTTGATGAGCTACCATTCTCTTGTAATTCTAATAGAATCCACTTCATAGAATAATCTGATTTCTTTCTCTTTATAGTTAGAGATTATAATTTTTTTTGTAAATATGTTGTGAAGTTTCAAGTAGTCTTTTGACTTGCTTGGGTCTTATATCTTAATATTTCTAGAAACTTAACAAAACAAGATGTCTTTTGGATCTCATATGTGTATATGTTCGTGTGAATACAGTTGTACAGATATATACTGCATACTCTTTCAGGAGGCCATGTTTATGCCTCACAATTTCAAAGAAGGAAAATTTCTATTTCATTATCCACAGGAGATCCTTTCTAACCTCTCCTCTGTTTTCCAAGGGTTTGGCATCCAAAATGGAACATTGCAACCACTTCAGCTCCTATCTCAGTTTGCCTACCCTGCTGAGACAGAATCCTTCCACTTCTGTCACTAACTTTTCTTCCTCCATAGTGTTTGGAGACTTTTCAAAAAAGCCTTTTTGACCTTGGGCTCTCTGTGACAAATCATTCTGCTTCAACCTATTTTGTGGGTCTTTGTGCTGCCTCAGCAACTCATGGTCAAAATCTTTTCTGTGGTTCAGCCTTTGGGCAACGGGATCAGCTCTAGAACTTATTTGTTTAGCAGCCTCAGAGCTCTCATCTGGTATCAGAACCAGACAGCTGCTCTAGTGCAGCCAAATTGCATTGATCTCTCAGGCCTTGATGTCACAAAGGGCTATGAGAGCTGTGGGAAAGGGATCAGTTCTGAATAGATACCTGCTTTCTTTTTCCCTTCTCTACATCATGATATAAAAATGGAGCTTTCCAGGGCCATGACATCACTGTGAGGAATAAAGCAATTCTCTTGATACAATTTCATCTGACTAAGCTGAAGATAATGAGATGCAAAATTGCATCATTCTGCTCTCCACTGGCACTGGATTATCATGCAAAGACTGATTTGATAGTCTCCTTTACCAGTAGTTGCTCCTCTTATTCTGTTCGTCATCATACAATAGCATTTATGATTCTATTATACAATTAGAAATGCTGTTATACAATAGCATTTATTATCTGGGCCTGTGCTCCAAGGTACTGTTTCATCAATTGTTCATGCTGTGTATGGGGAACGAGAGGATTTCAATGTCCATCTAAATGTCTTTTCCTCTGTCTTATTTACCATGATACTGCCTCCTGGAGATGACCTGATCTGCAGGTCATGTGCATGTGCATTTAATTCTTGGGTCAGATGACAGAGAAAGGTATTCTCTGTCTGACTCATATCCTTCTAGGACCAGGAAGGAATAAGAATCAAGTTGCACAGATGATGAAAAAAGCTTCTACTTTTTTCTAGACCCTACTAGAAGTGTGAGTCAGGACATAGAATCATAGAAATGTTGGAAGGGGACTTTGAAGATGATCTAATTCCAACCTCCCTGCTGAGGGCAGAAATGCCTTCAACTAAAGCAAGTTGCTCAAAACCCCCTCCAACCTGGCCTTGAACACCTCCAGGGATGGTATATCCACAACCTCCCTGGGAAACCTATATTCCAGTGACTCATCACCCTCACAGTAAAGATTTTTTTCCTAGAGAGGAAATAAAGAACATTTTCTGGAGTGGGGGTTGAGACACTGGTGGTTCCCAGGGTTGTCCTTTCTTCCCTTCTTATATATGGACACTGTGTTTCCCTTTTTTCTGACATTTTATAAGTGCATCCCCTTCAGAGAAATGCCTGACATTTGTCACAGTTTTACAGGTACCTGTCACTGTTTTATTTCTTCCAAAGTTTCTCTCACTGTTAGAGAAGTCTTGCTGGAGTGCACGTATCAAGTGTTGAAATTGTATCCAACTTCAATTGTATTCAGTTGCTACCTTACCCAGTAGCAAAGACCGTGGATGGCAGGAGGATGGAATACTCACATGGGTTCCACTGCCCTTTTTTGTATGTGCACCTTCTATCACTTTTCTTCACAGTTGACAGCATGAAATATGTTGCTTTCCCTCAGTAAAAGAATGAGAAGAATTGGAGCTTGGGGAGGGCTTTAACTCTGTTCTGTTCATGTATTGTCTGGTTGTGGATTTTTTCCTAAGTGGAATTTTGTGTGCTTTTTCTCAAAATTCATATAATCTTCCTGTCAAATGACCCCTCTCAAGTGTCAGGTCTTGGCTTGTTCCTTCCCAGCTGGTTTATAACTATACCAGAAATAATCTGCATAGATCATAATAATAACAGGTGTAAGCAAACTGTTGTTGCTGTATTCCTTAGGTCAGAAGGCAGAAGGAGTAAGGAGTAATAGTTGAAATTTCATTGCAAAATGAGTGACCCATATGAAGTTCTTTTGTCTTCTGAAAACTTTCTATTCCTTATGATTTTAAATCCACCAGTGAAATAGGTGCTGTTGATAAAACTGTTTTTATAAGCTGTTTCCTATACTAATTAAGCACTATTAAGGCCTGTTCAGAAGCACGGGTGTGCATGCAATCTCTCTTTATGTATAGTTCATATATAGCTTAATACATCTTCACAGTCTTACCATTGCATATTTTTTTGAAGTAAGGAGCTGTAAATTGAAATTAAACTGTCAGTTCAGAAATATTTACTTCAGTCTAAAGACTACATCAGGATGGGATGTAACAGTGTCTGTTAAAATGTACAGAGGTCAAAACTTGGATTAAAGAAAATATTTTGAGTGAATAGAATTGGAGTTGCCATAAACTCCTCAATTTGATTTGCTATTATAGTTGGAGAAAAGAAATTTGGATATCATGGTGGCATATAGAATAATGAGAAGCCATATTCAGTCCTTGTTGCCTGTCATAAGGAATAGTGATTCTTCCCTCTTTTACCACTTTTTTCTAAACCTACAACCTATGGGAAACAGAGCAAAGCCTGTCCTTTGTTAGAATTCTCTCTTTAGAGGAATCCAAAACCCAGCAGTTTTCTTTCTTAGTCCTTTGCATCTGATGTGGTCTTTGCACCTCAGGCAGAAGCATTCCTGTTCCTATTTCTCCTTCATAAATTCTAATTCAGTGTTTTAAGTTTCTTTGCTTTTAAACATTTGGAGGCTCTTTTAAAGCTGAAAAATATTTTAAGACTTTGAAAAAAGTTAGTGCTTTTTCTGGTTAGTTTAGTTACTGTTACTTCTCTGTGAGGTGAGCCTAGAATTCTTTTCCATAATTGCAGTAGGGACAATTTACTCTTGTACTGTGGGAACATTAGGTGAAATTACTCTTATAAATATATAGATTACATCAGTAAATATTCTTTTTCTTATTTTTAGACTAAAATAAATTCTTCTTTTAAGTATGTTACAAATGTGTCTGACTACCTATCATGGTTTCACAACAGATTAAAAAATAGAATATATAATTCTAAACCAGAATTACATATACAAATTATTTCAACCTCCATTTCATTGATGTTGTAAGCAATAAATAGTCACTAAAACTGTGTTTCATGAGGTGAAATGAAGGTAGCAGGTCTAGCACAGGAAAATTTTCAGTAATTACAGTAATTAGATATATTTTGTGGTTGCATTTCCTTCCTTGTTTTTGTTTTTTTTCCAGCTGAAGTGATATTGAAATTGAAGTAAAATAATTTTTGGAAGCTAAATAACATCATAAAGTTGAATTTGGAAGGAGGCTCAGCAATAAAACAGTGTTTCTTTTCAATTTCTGGCATACACTTGGTTGCACTTGTCACAATTAAGCATTACATTTGCTATTTCCAGGTTGTCTTTTAATTGTAAGGACTACATCAGGTATATATTGAAGAATTATCTTAAGAGGAAATTTATGGGTAAGCTGCTAATTTCCCGTACAGCTAGACCTGTAATAGGGATGCAAAATGTGATGCAAAATAAACTTATGACCATTCTTGAGGAAAGAATTATATTTTATCAGTTACTAATTGGAAGAGTGCTTTAATTACACATTGAGATTAATTTATTTAGCTTAATTACACATTGATGGATTGACTTATTACTTTAAGATCTTTGAGTATAAATGAAGTGTTATATTTTTAAAATTATAGGTATTTTGATTAAAGATATTAATTTAACTTTCCCCCTTGAAAATAACTGTGTTACATATATGTTAATTGTATTAGTAACATAAAAGATGACTGCTTAAATATGTTATACTGGTGTCCCAAATAATTCTTTGGTATTATGTATGAGAGCCAGAGTTCTATAAAATATTTTAAGTATTAAAATGAGCAAATAATCACAAAGTAGTGTTTAAGTTAGAAATTGAACTGGGAAGATTTATGATGCAGATTGGTCAAAATTGGTCTATTTAAAATATCAGAATTCAGGATTGATTTGATTTGCTTATTTGGCCTGAATCAAATCATCTTATTTTTGTGACTTTCCCAAATAAATAGTAAATTCTATGTTAGATTCTGTGCTAGTGATAAAATTGTTGTTGGGAGTTATCATAAAAGATAGATCTATGAATAAAGAATTCAATGTCAGAGTAACACTTTCATCTAATTTAATTGTATAGAATTTAATTGTATGGAATCAATAAATCATTCAAAGAAAGTCATCTGCAAATCTAATAAAATACTTGGTAGAAACGTTATTTTTGATGGTTTTAAGAGGCAAAAACAGATTGTTGAAAGATCAGATGAAATGTAATTTTGTAACAAAAAACCCAAAAAACAAAGGCTGTTTATGCAGAACAAATAGTATTTTACATGACCTGAGGAAAGCAATTATTATATAGTTCTTAATACCTATATGTCATTTTTCCTTAGTTAAAATAGTTTGTTTTCCTTATTTTGTTCAAAGACTCTTTGTGTGATCTAGTTTGAAAGAAAAACCAGAGGAGAAGTATTACAGCAAGTGTACTGCAGAGATGACAAATGCTGTTGGATCAGTTATGGGCTTTGGTAAAGCTCTGCTGTAGGGAACCTGCAGAGGTATCGCAGCTTTTTTCTAATCAGAGGATAGAGAACATTTTGTCATAGAGTGAAAGAAGGAAGAAAGGAGGGGAAAGGACATGTCTTAATTTCTGTACAGAATCTGCTCATTAAAAAAAAAAAAATTTTGGATATACCTCAAAGCTTTTGCAGGGCATTCCTTTCATTGTGTGCTTTCAGATTGATGTACACAATGCAACTCCTGTTATTCTACATTTTGGAGTATTTTAATCAGATTTATTGAGGGGTTTTTAAGAGTGTCTTACTGTTACTCTACAGCTGTAATGATAATATCAGAAAGCATTGTCTTTCTAAAAGTGTGAAAAGTAATCCATATTTTCTATTAAAAATTGCACAGGAAATTAGTGTGGCTGGATGAAGGTTGATAAAATACCCATATTTAATATAGTTAAAGGAATAACAAATCATTTATCTTCTGATTTAAATTACTGATATGCACACCAAACTTTTTTTACACGTTTCTAGTTCATGTATCAAATTCTGTTACTACAGAACCAAAAATTCCCCAAAAGACAACTACACATAAATCTAAATAAAGAATATGAAAAAATCCCAGAGAACAAGCTGAAAAGAAGAGTAGCATTTTTGTTTTTCTAGTAATTTAATTTTAATGGCATAATATGATTAAGCAGTTGTTTTTTATTAATTATATTGGAGGCAACAGCTTTTAAGGACATATGCTAAAATGCCATCCTGAGAAGTAAATGAAGTTTACAGGGAGTGGTTTCAATCTTAAGCAGTTTAAGAGGCAATGTAGAATAAGAATCAGAAAAACAGAATTAGGAGCAGGTAGAGCACAGATTGTCCACACATGTAAAAATATTTTCCTAAACAATTAAAAAGAAATTTGAAAGTGTAATAGAAATCTCCAAGTTGTCAGAATTATCACACAAATTTTCTTGAAAGAAAGTTCAGAGAACATCAGTTATTTTGGTTTGAGGGTTGAAGTTTTGAGTGTACTAGGCTTAATTTTCTGTTCAGCAGTTATAAGCAGATTTCATCTGCCAGCATATTTCTTTACTTGGAGAATATTGAGTTCTTTACTTATGTAGAATTACATATTCAATGAAGAAAAATTTAAAATTATTATAAATAGAGACACTATTTGTTAGTGATCCCAAGTAAATACAAGAGAAAGTAAAAAATGGTAAAGAAAGCTTAAAAAATATTAATGATTTTGTCATAAAAGAGCCTGAGAGTCTGTTACCTCGCAGTTTCAACAAGTCAGATTTCAGAAGTAAAATGGGCATTGCTTTTGTAGTGTCTGTAAGATAATGAAACACTTAAAATCCTCAGCATTAGCAGGGTTTGAGCAGAGTGATTGAATTATTCCATCTCCAGAATAGGTGTGTAATTCTTGAGTCAAAAGAGATAACCCAAAATTAATGTCTTTGCATAGTCACTGAGTTGGTTGCATTTGTCAGTGCACCTTGTAGTTGCAGTTTCATTATTTCTGTGGTTGAAAATTATGTTCAATGAATATAGCAATATGAAAATGAGTTTACTCGAATGTGCTGAAAAGTAATGAGTGTGAACTCTGAGGGGAACTAAGAAAAATTATTACAGAATGGCCACTGGCAGTGCCCCTCACTGTTTTCATAATTATGTACAGAATATACTAGATTTCTACTAACTATTGGAGATAGTAGCTTCTTACACATGGCATTGCTGCTGTCAGTGAGGAAGATTCAGGTTATCTTTCTACCCTTTGGAAGATATTTGGGTCCCAGCACTTCTGAAGTCTTTGTTTCTTTATTTGTATGCAGACAAAGGTGTTACTGTGTACTCACTGATACTCCTATGCCAAAGGCAGTGCAGAACAGAATATAAAAAACCCTGAAGGGCAAAACTTTTTTATTTTTAAATCAGCTTATGATATTGGTGATGTCTTATGATGGTTGTTCACAACTGTAGTATCTAACAGGATATGTCTAAAGGGACCTTCCCAAAAAATTAGCTGGTACAAAAATTAATCTTCACAATTCAGCAAATGTCATTGTTCCATCTGGGTCAATATTAAACTACTTCTTTTCCCATGACTTTGGGTCACAGTGTTGTTGAAGATAGATCTGAGATAAGATATAAAGTTGAAGACTTTATATCGATTATTTGATTTTCAACCTTGAGGTAAAGGCATATAGGGAACCAATGTAATCTTTACAGAAAGTTTCACTGTTCCTGTTTTGTCTACAGTCACCTGATGTCTGGCCACATTTCTCAGAAATTTTGAATTACTGAAAAATAAAGATGAAACAGAAACATTATTTCAGGAATGAAACAGAAATAGTTGCATTTTGACATTGATAATATCAATTAAATCAATGAAGAATTTAGCTGTAAGCCAATAATTCAAACTTAAGTTTCTTTCTGTATTTTTTTAATTAATCTAAAGTGAAACATCAAAATAAGTGGATGAATGTCTTCAGCAAAAGACAGAAGCTTATTCTAAATTTAGGTTGAATATACATTATGTCATATAGTTGTGCAAACACAGGAATGTGCTGTTTCACATTTTGAGTAATTATAAGTTTCATAGCAAAACCCTACAGGAACAATATTTTTTTTTTATTATTTTAAGCAGTTGTAAGGATTTTTTTAAAAGAGCATGCCTTAAAAAGGAATAAACTATGAAATTTTGTCAAGTAGGTATAGCATGTAGCAAAAAAATTTTGCAGACATTTAGACACTGAATATTTCTACAAGTAACATCATTAGACTCCTGAGGTTTCTTGCACTAAATCTTTTAGAAATCTAAATTCACTGGGCTAAAATCTATTTTGTTTATTCTTCTAATCCAGCCCCTAGAGGCACTGTTTTATGGACAGCTTACCCACTAGCTTAAGAAGACCATTCTTGCTTTTTCACGTGTACTGTATTTAGGCCATCAACAGCAAACATGGAAATTGTATTTTGTAGCCCTCCAGGGAAGTAGAGACTTGATAAGTATCCACCAAGTGCACTTACTTCAAGTGATAAATTAAAACAGAAGTAGGAAAACACAGGAGCCACAAAATTATATCGTCAGTCAGAAAATCTACACCAAGTTGAAAATACTAGTTGACAAGAAACTTGATTAACAGACTGATCTTGGGCCTCTTGGGCTCAATTTGGAAATGGAAAAGAGCAGCAGAGATGATAAATTCTGTTAAAACAATATCTGCTCACAGTACTACATATAGTGTTGTCATTTCCATTAAAAATCAGTATCTTCAGGGAGGTCTCAGTTTGACCCAGAATGGTGGGATGTTTTTATATTTATTTTTTGGGGGTTTGTTGGTTCACATTTTTTTTTTCTTTATATATTTTCAACAGAGGAAAAATATTGCTTGCATTTTTAAGCTGTAAAGAAACTTTTAGCATATAAAGTTCTTCAATTAAGGTGTTTCCCTGATTCACCACTGAAATGAAGGACTGATTTTGCAGACTCATTTACACTCTTTTGTGTAAATGATCTGACTTACATATCTATTGCTAAAGAAAATTGGGATAATTCTGTTTTCAGATCTTTAGCATTTGATTTCTTTGTTCCATTGAATAATGTAGTGTTGTGATTTGTAAAATGCAAATTTTTTGCCATTTGAGAGCTGTAACATATCTTTACAGCAGATAGCTGTCCAAATATTTATGCTGACCCTCTGAATTCCATATTCAGGCAGATGACCTATGTTTTTATTACTATTTTAAATTAGGTATGAGAAGTGGCTGCTAATCTTTTCTGCTTTCAATTTCTTCCATGTCTCATCTTAAAAAGACACATATGTCTATGTTAACAGACTCATTTTTTGATTTTTAAATTAAAATTTAGAGAAGATTACAAAAAATGGAAAGAAAAAAGCAAAACCTGAAGTGCATCAAAAGAATCAATTAGCTTCATTTTTTTATTTTATGGAAATAGAATTTCCTATCCTGACATAGTAGTTGTTATTTAGCAAAATAAAATATAGACTTGTCAGTGCATGAGAACAATATACAGCTCTCTTTATTTTGCCATATATGTGTATGTGTACATATATCTATTTAAACAGGGGAATATCCTGAGAATTCAGTGTCTGAAAAGAGAATAAAATGCTGTATATTATCCCAATATAAAGGAGTCTCCAAAACTCACAGCATAACTGCCTGTGGAGTCTGTCATAGAACCACATGCTGCTACTGGAAAAATACTTTCTGCCTTGCTGAAGAGTGGTGAGATGAAGTAGCAATTAAGAATAGCAGGATAGTTTTGTTCACCTTCATGGAGGGGCATATTCTTCTTTTTTTTTTCCCCCTATGTGAATGCACAGAAAATTCTCATGGCATGGTTCTCACAGTGTTGCTTCTGGTTAGTTCTGCTTGCCCTTTAATAACATTAAGTATATTTCAAATCATATTTTTGGGACTATTTTTTGGGTCTGCATCTTATATTTTTTTTAATTTTACACCAGTTTTGAAAGACTGGAATAATTTATATGTAAACTTTTTTAAAGAAAACCTGGTGTTTGACAAATGCTCATCGAAGCCAAGATGTAGAATTACCAAGAGCATTGTGCAACAAATGCAGGCAGCTCAGCAGCAGAATGCAAACTCTGCAGTCTTTTTGTGGTGCTTTTAATGCTATAAAATACAATTAAGGATAGTAGACTATTTCTCTGAGTATTAAATCTAAAGGTATTATGTCAGGCTCAGAGAAAATTCCTAATATGTAGGTTGCCATTTCCCATAGAGGGTAGGCTATGAAGTTTTGCTTTTTGTGCTGTGTTTTTATGCTCTACTCCAGGCACATCACCGGCCACTGCCGGAGGCAACGCAGTGACAATATCAACCTTTATGAAATATAAATCCACCTTTATATTTCATAGCATTTTGAAATTAAAATTCGGTTTTTTGCCAGATTTCGGATCCAAGTAATTTGGATAGCTCCTTAGACATGTGAAACTTATCCTTCAGGTTTCTCTGTACCCTGGAATACCATTCAGTGATCACTTTTACATGCTATATCTTGGTGTTTAAAATGAAACAAACTTGTTGGGAACTCTTTCGTTCTAGGTATTGTTTTGCAATTCAGCTTTCCAAAGTACTTGGTTGAATTGGAATGTTCTTTTCAAAAAGTTATTGTTAAGGAGTTCACACTGCTGCCTGATAAATGCCTAGCTGATTACATGGCTTTTTTTACTAACATACATAGTTAGAGAAGTGTTTCCCTTCATTTGTCACAGATCCTATTGATTCCACATGTCAGAGCTGTCTAAATGGCTCTTTCAGTGGCCAGTCTCTCTTTCATATGTCCACAGAGCACACGCCTTTTTTTTTGCATATGACTATATTTTGACTTAGGTCTTTGCTTAAAATACATCCTATTTACATAGCAATATTCCATACCATGGAATAGTTACTGGATGCTGTGTTGTCTAAATTTAACCTGGCATTCAAATATAGTTCTGATGTTATGGTAGAAAGCATGTTGCATTGGATTTTTTTAAAGTCACAATAACAAAAAAGTTTTATAGAAATTAATGATTTCTTTTCATACATGTGCATCTTCCAGTAGCAATATTCTGTGGTTACACTTGTGCATTAAAGATTAATTATGGATTAAGAAAAATGTAGAAAGGACAAAATATATTTCAGCAAATAATTTTTAAAGGCTTATTTTCTACCCTGGCACCATGTTAGAGGTTCTCTTTTTTTCTGTTTCATATTTTTGTCTCTGGTACAAGCGATCATAGAGATGGGGTAACTGAGCTTTGCAGTAATACGTCCCTTAGGGTGAATTAGAGTAAAATAACACTGACTATGGCTAGAAGGCTGTGACAAGAATAGGTTACCTGTTCAAAAGTTTTCTTATTTCCTGCATCAGCATATTATTGGCCTGTTTACAGTCGCAGAATGGGGCACGCTGGAAGGGACCTCAGTGAGTCATCTGGTCCAATCTCCCAGCTCAAGCAGGGTCATCCCAGAGCACATGGCACAGGATTGTGTCCAGACAGTTTTTTAAAATCTCCAGTGATGGTGACTCCCCAGCCTCTCTGGGCAATCTGTTCCAATGCTTGATCACCTCCACAGTGAAGAAGTTCTTCCTCAAGTTCAGGTGGAATTTCCTGTATGTCAGTTTCTGCCCATTGACTCTTGTTCTATTGCTCGGCACCACCGAACAGAATCTGCCTCCATCCTCTTGGCACCTTCCTTTCAGATACTTGTATACATTTGTGAGGTCTATAATTGTGTTCTTTATATTCAGTGTTTTTATACTATTTCCTTAGAGTATTATTTTGTGTATTAAATAGAGAAGGTGGCTTTAGCTTTTTTTCATCCTTTTTGAACAATTGAATCTTGTGAGCCTTTATGCTAGAACTTTTTTTTTAACCAAAGTCTGGAAGAAGCTCACTATATTACATATTCATGAAAACATTTGTTTGAAAAATTATGTTTTAGTATTTATTTGTTTACACACACAGTACCAAAACACTTATCAATGAAAACCAAATTCAGTAATTCTTGTTGATATTCAGGCTTGATTTTAGAATTAGTTTTCTTGTGCATATGGAAGAAACCTACCTATTAGTGTGCATAATAACATGCTTGATAATCTTTCTTCCTTCAGAAAACCAAAGCTTTTGAAAGCTGTTGTTTTAAACTTTTCTATTTCCTTATGTATTTGCAAAGTGCAAGTGTAATATTTCATCTTTATTATTCTTAGACAGTGGAATAAGTATTCTGCATTGCTAGCAGAATAAGGCAGTTGAGTAAGTGCAGAGTTTCTTCAACTCAACAAAATTAAAACTGTCTTGAATATGCAAAATAACATATTTCCTGTATCCTAACAACCTCCCCATCCTTTTCTGTTGATAAGTCACAGATAAAAGAAATTTCATATTGTGGGTAACTGTATGCACATGTTTGTGTTATGCTGTAAAATATAAACACTGTAATTCACATGACCAAGAAAAAAATATATTCATTGTAGAACTGGAAAAGGGCTTTTGGTTATTACATGATTTCTCTGTTTACTTCAAGTTAGTGAACTCCAAAACAACAGCAGAAAATGAAGTAGCGGCTTACATTTGACTTCAAAAAAAGTGTCATAGGATTTATAGATTGTAAAAACTTATAAGGTCATTTTGCCAATCCTTCTGTCTGTAGGAGATTTTTCCCTGTGGTATATTAAGAGTTTTATAACTTTCCACAAGATTTTATGAGTTCCCCAGGAGAGGATTTTGGTCTGTTGAGAGAGCTAGATGAGAAACCCTTTTACTGTATTTTACAGCTGGCAAACCTATCTTTTATTGACAGCTTGCATTGACGCTGGGCTGAGGAAGGCAGTGAGGCTGTGTGGCTCCATAGATGTGAGAGTTTGGCAGAAGCATTTAATGGGGTGACAGAAGTTTGATTGCAAAAGCAGGGAAGCTGAAGTTAGATATTTTTCTCTGCAGCTCCAGTTAGCTATATTAAAAGATGATCTTATTGATGCACAGGGATACTTTTTACTGCACTCAGGTTTAGCAAGAGCCACTTCAGTTGGTCCCCCACTGCCATGTAGCACAAAAAATGGAAAGATGGAAAGGATTAAATATTTCTGTAGTCATAATTCCAGAACCTGAATTGACAGATATTTATATTACACAAACTATTGCTCATTTGAAACAGTTTGTTTCTATCATTTTGAAAATGCACAACTGAGATGAATATGCATGTACCTTTTGAGAAGGCTTAGTGTCACTGAATGTAAGAGATTGCTTACTTGAATCTTACATCTTACTTGATGTCTTCAGGATAGTGCCAAACATATAAATTTATTTCAGATCTTTGAACAATTTTGTGTTATAAACTTACGTGTTTCACTCACTTTCTAAAAAGGACAGTTATATAGTGAAGAATTTTCTTATTTTTGAATACTTTTGCTCTGTAAATATTTTATTAAGACAACGTATTTTAAAAAATGGAGGAACCTAAAAGTTTTAATGTATAGAGTAGCCTTACAGTTGTGTACACAAGGCATCCTTCTTTTGTGCTCTTTTGACAGTTCCTTAATAGCACAATTCCAATGTAACAGTGCAGCCAGAAACTTTCCTACCCTAAAGCTGCCCTATGAATTGGAGTTGGAAGTTTTGCTGCCTAACTAACAGTGAAAGATATCGCTAATGGAGCTGACGAGTGCATCTGCTGATTGATTGTCTTAATCAGTTTTCACTTTTCTAAAAGGGTGCATAGATCTCCCAGGGATACTTTACTCCCACTTTGCATCTGGAAGTAGAGTTGATGCTACAGAGGTCTCTCTTCATGTATGGAGTTACAGAGGTTGATCAGGGCAAATAAATTTCATGGAGAACATGTACTGAGTCCTTACAAACATCAACTTGGGCTGTTTGGCCTGGGGTATGAAATTTTAACTTTACATATAACAGGAGTACTCTGCTTTAAATACAGTAATAAAAACTTTTTAATTTTGCAGTTTCCTCAGAATAGCTAAATATGTAGACTCTCATCTTCCTTTCATTAGAGAAAAAGAAAAAAAAAGAATAGAAGAGAATATTCTCCATCTCATACCAAGATGAAACATCAGCAGGAATTTCTTGAGTATTTTCTCCATTGATTGTGGTGCATTTGGCTCTTACCTCTCAGGTAGCTAGCAGAGCTAGTGTTAGTCAAGAACAGAGTTGTGTTATTCATCTTTGTGAGGTGAATCTTTACTAAATGTCTTGCTCTAAGCATGAAATTCAAAGCATGTTGAATATTCTTGCAATTTTTTTTTTCAGCTATGCTATAAATAATAGCAAAAAAAACCTGAGAAGACATGAAGACGTCCATTGTATTCTGTTTGCAAAAATTATGCTGTTTATTTCTGCCTACTTTCTTAGGCCTATCCTGTACCAAATAATTTCTTCTTTTAGGAACTTTCAAAGTTTACCCATTTTATCTTTAATAGAAATTACTGTGCCTATAATTTCATTCTTAATTAGTAGAATGCAATGTGAGTTCTCTTTTTGTCTCATGAAACGCTCCTATCAGCATAACTATGCCAAACATCCACATAAATGAATATCTTTGTTCGTGAAACACTGGTAGTTTCATCTGTGTCAGTATTTTTCATCACGGACTTCCCTACCATTAAATGTTCCATAACTATTCCACATTAAGATTATGTTAGCTTCTTATACGTTAAAAGTGAAATTGAATGTCACATTTTCAGAGAAATCATTATCTGTGTATGTGTGTTGCTAAACAGGACTTTTTATTAGGAGTTGTATTTTTAGTGATATCTGGCCTGTTACGTTTTTCTTGATAGAAAAAAAATCTAGATTAGCTGTGTCAATGGAATAGTGAACCATCTAATAAAATTAGGAATATTAGACTTTCAGATTTCCAACCAGAAGACAGATTTTGTCTCTTTTACACATGAATGAGTCCATAAGTAGTTCTGTAATGGACTGATTAGGAAATAAACTGACTGAAAGTAATTCTCAGCCCATCAGAGCTATTGATGTGGACAGAATTTGCCATTGTAAGGTACACTGTTGACAGAGTCTGCACATTTTGGGGGTGATTCCGCATTTTTTTGAGAGAAATAATGTAATTGAATAAAATGTTTAAATAGGATAATCTAATTTCTAGATGGAATAGGTTTGGAGATGTTACATTCATTTCACTGAATGTGCACATTGTGTGAAAAAGTGAATTCAGTCTTCCTGCAAATTAATGGTTTCTCTTTAGAATAAAGGATATTTATTCTAAAATATTTCACTTTTCTAGCTTCTTATGTTGATGGTGGGTTTTTTACATATGGGATCAGTTTATAACACGGTATGAGCAAAAGATTAATGTTATGCCATTTTGGTAATACTGAAATTGTACATAAGTCCTACATTACTACGGTTCTGTAAGTGCCTCATGGGTTACACTGTCTATTGGAATAGTCTCAGAAGTTGAATTATGCTGGATGATCTGGTTCCAGAGACAGGTGGGGGAAGGTTTTAGCATGGTGTGGGTGTGACTGCAGCGTTTATTCTGCAATACTCACATCGTCACTGAGGGTGTGGCTTCAGCTGGAAATGCCAGGCGGCAGTCAAACCCCTCTTTTGTGTGCTTTTGCTGTTAACGCTGATGTTGTTATTGTGCTTTTAGTAAATTTGTATTTCAGTTCATAATCCCTCATTTATTTTCTTTCCTTACCCAAAGGGATGGAAGGGGAGTGACTTATTTGTAGTTCAGTTTCCTTGCTGGGGTTAAAACCAGCACACTGGAATAAATTCGAAGGCCTGGGTATATCAGGAAGCTTATTGAGTTTGCCCCAGATTTGACATACTTGTTTCGACCATTAGAGTTTATACATTCTTTCAAAACTAGATTGTGTAACATCTAGAATGGTTTGCCTTGTACAAGTGTACATTTCTGGATAACATGACTGAGTGGTGATTGATATTTGAATTTTATCAGTTGGAAAGAGATTTGATTAAAGATTGAAACTGTCTGCAGATGTTGGAAAGAATGACCTGAGGCAAATTTTACAATAAATTTAAGAACTATGTAGAGATGATGTTGAAAGAGCTGGAGCGGTATGCTACCTTCTTTGATGTTTGCCACCAAATGCCCTATAAAGTCACATTGGCATTGTGCATGAACTGTTCCTCTGTACTTCACACAAAGAAAAGATTTCTAGAAAGGGTGTGTATTCTTCCAACCCAATGTAAACCAGATTTTCAGTATTTATATGAAAACTGTCAGAGTCACAAATGACTTGATGGCATTCAATTCATGCTCTCCTCTCTGCAGCACCAATTCACAAACCATTCCTTTATATTATAAGTCAAGAATGTTCATTGACACCTTCAGACTGTGTTCGCTTTTTGGATGTACCCAGATAGCATTCACTTTGAAAAGATGTTTAATTTCCCAAAAATAATAGAATTAAAATTCATGAGATATGCAGGTGTGCAATACATGTAATACCTGTCTTGCTTGTAAATCTTAGAGCCACTGTTTATTGGCAAAATCACACAGGAGTACTGGGGTAAAGACTTCAAGGCTTTTCAATTTCTTTGAATGAATCTTTCTTTGAGAGATTGTAATTACTTGGTAACATCTGAGAGAGACTTGAGAAAAAGAAAATTCATTTGAACTACTGAGATGTTGTCTCTAATTAGATACCATTTGCAAAATAACAACGTTTTTTCTTTTTTACTTACAAGCATGAACCTATTTTGTATGGTTACTTTCAGTTTTATCACTGTACTACCGTAGCACATTTTGCTAGAAATACAGTTTTAAGTGAGCAGGAATTGATTGCTAGGTTCCTGGTGTTCTTGAGGTTTTTGGGGGTTTTTCCAACTGCCAATCTGATTAAGACAGTGCTTCATTTCTTTACTTTGTTTCTATTTAAAGGCTAATTAGTGATGTTTTAATTTGGGTTTTTTTTTTTTTTTTTTTTTTTTTAGAGTTCCAATCTAAGAGCTGTCTTTTGCTTATTTTATTCATTAAGGTTTTGGTGTTTTTCCTAAGAATAATGTAAAACCAGTTCAATTCACAAACACTTCTCTCTAAATTGGAATTTACATTGAAGAAATTAAAGATTTGAAAGTGCAAACCACTCTTCTAGGAAATATTTAAGTGCATGCAAAATGTTTGAATATGAGCAGTCTTATGCGTTCCAATATATGCCTTGAATGTTGAATGTTTATTTAAGGGTTTGCAGGATTGTGAGCCTTAAGATATTCCTTTCATTTTAAAGCAGATAAATCTATTGACAGTGTGCTACCTAATGCAAAGGACTATAATAAAATAGACATTTGATTTTTTAGAAATTTTATAATAACTTCTAAAACAAACAGTAGATTAAAACCACAAGAGTTCAGTTTTTTGAGGTCTTTAAATTCCTCTGACTGAAGTGATGTTTGTTAGCCACTAGTCATCAAAACCTGAATTTTAAGAAAATTGGAAAAGCATTGAATTTTGATTTGAGCAGTTTTCACACCTTCTGAAATATCTGAGATTGTCTTTGTTGAAGGCTGGTTTATAAAAGCAAGCAATGTCCAAATACAGACTAAGTAAGCAAAGTCTTACTATTTTTTAAAAATTTACAATTTCTTAAAGATTTTTATACTTTCCATTGAGTTTATGGTTTTTTCCTTATAGGGTATATTTGTTTGATTTTTTTTTCTTTTTACTCCTTTTTTTAACCAATCTTTCTGTGGAATGCAAGAATTGATTCAGATCTTTTCACATCAGAACCTGTTAAGAAATCAATTGTTAATCTTTTCCTAAGTTAAAAGATGCATTCAATTCCTTTAACTGATACCTGAGTAAGTCTCTCTCTAAGAAAGTCTTTTATAGCATTCATGTATTTCTAGACTGAATTTTAGGGAGAATACTTTTTATTGGTACAACGTAAGTAAGTTCCTGTAGAAACTAGAATTTTAAGGACATGAATTTGAAGCAACACATACATATATTTGTTAACTGTAGAAGTGATAAGAGTCCAGCACACAGAATAAAATTTGAAAATTTGCCTTTAAGCGTCATGATTGATTCAACAAATCACATGGATATGTGTTCCATTTTTAATTTTTTAAACATAATTCCTGTAAGTAACTCAGGGAAACTTAGCAGGCCTCCTCACATATAAAATTCAAGCATGTAGCAGTGTGTTGCTGTATAGCAGACAGGAGTCACTAACAGTACTGTGCGTATAAAATGCTTAGTGTGCTGAATATTTGCAAGTGGTTAAAAGTATAGTTGCCCATCCAAATTATGCATATTTAACCACATTTGCACATATACACTTCTTGTCAGGCAGCCCTGGCTGGTAGCACAGGGATCTAATGTATTGTCAGCATGTCAGATCTCTGCACATTGGCTGTGCTGCTCCTCTGTGTGTTTGCTGGGAGTTTTACACATGCAAAGCACATTGTACTTGGAATGTAAGTATTCAGCACCACTGCAGCATGTATGCAAGCCTGACACATACTGTGCTGGGAGATACCGGCACTTCCCAGTGTGCTGCCAAGTTTATTTTTCCAGTACTGTAATGTTGATACAAATGAAAATTACAGGGTTTTCTGCACTTTGTCATACCTAATGATACAAAAATACTTGTTTTACAAGATCTTTTTTTTATAATTATGTAATTGTATTTTTGTAGCACACTATTTCTTACACATAATGACTGTCATTGTACTAAGGTACTATTAGGCATTATAAAACAGAGCAAACCAATTCTGTTTTACATTAGTATTATAAAACATAGAGTTCCTGGGGTTTTTTCATATTACCTGCTACCTCTGAACTTTCATTGTTAAATATTATTGCCATCTGGAGACCAATAATGCTAGTCTCACCCACCTTTATTTTATCATTATTTAAAGGTTTACATTTTATCTTTTTCAAATGTTACAATTCCAAACACTTGATTTATATTTCTGTCTACCTTATCTTTCTATGGCATTGCTCTCATTCTCTCCATATGTCAACGCTTTCTTTTCTTTATGGTAATACTGGATAAATTTTCAGAGGCCGTTTTTTATTATTTCTGTCATGCCACATGATCAGAAGTAGTTCTTTAAGCCTTTATATTATAATAGCTTTCATATTGCAAAACAATATGGAGAAAATGCTGTACAGGTATGATTTCAGAATTGGGCATCTTTGTTTAAAGGCAAAGACAGTACTTAAAATATTTTTAACAGCTTGAAAACCTAGGTCCTTCTCCTTTGTTGTTTTTATTTTGCTGCTAAAAAGCAAGCTGAAGATCCTCTTGCTGGGAATAAATTTATAGCTGCATTTTACTTCAGTGGAAGATTTGTATTAACAAGGCTTCCAAAACATAAAATGAATTAGATTTCCAAAGAAAAGTATGGGCATGAGAGGGCTGAAATTTTAAAAAATTGCAGCAACAAGCTGGGACTATTTTGCAGTTTTAATTGATGTCAAGATTTTATTAACCCTCTGTTAACATGCTAGGAAAGTAGACATTGCATTGCAGTCCCATCTTCAAGCTTAATAAAAGGATTCTTTGTTACTATTGGAGGACTCCTTTGTCCTAATTTCTTGTGTGGATATTCAGAATTCAAGTATTACCCTTGGTAGGTGACCTAATGAAAACTTCATTCCTGGTTTTTGTGGAAGGATTTACATAATTTCTCAGGATGTTAACTGCTTAAGTTTGGGTTTCTGGTCCATTAAATCCAGCTGCACTACTGGTGGTAGTGCAACAAACTAACTTACCAAACAGGTATTTGGAATAGTTTCATAAAAACAGTTCTCACAAAGCAAGCTATATAGCCAATATTGCTGAAATAGTATCAGGAAATTCTTCTGGCATGACTATATTTGGTTAGGAGTCATGAGGGGTGTGGGATGCACACCAGCTTTTCTTCTGTGACAGTGAGGGAATGGACTGTTCTGAACCTCTTATGCCAGTGGGAGCAAGGAAGAGCTCCGTAGTTGGGTCATGCCCGAAATGTGTCATTCTAGAATGCAGACTATTGTTTTCCCACATTTGACAGTGCTAAATCAGTAGGATTAAGTAGGACAACTGCACAGAGTTCTTGAAGTGATGTGAAAGTGGCCAGTCTGACAAAATTGCTAATTGCAGGAAAACAGCTGGGGGGGTTTTAAAGGCTGCTTTGTTCTTAATTATGTTCTCTGAGCTTCCAGCCTTCTATGTGCCCCCTTCCCAAAACCAAAATTATTAACTATTTATATGCTTTATAAGCAACTGTGAAGAAAAGGAAAAAGCACCTTCTTTCTCAGATATTGCTAACATATACAGCTAAACTGAAATTATGTTATTGGTTTATTTGTAAAATACTTCCTGACTGGAAGCTTAGTCAGTAGATGTTTCAAAGGAAAGAAATTGATGCTTTTCCTGGAAGCTAAGCTAGCTTCTGCTCAGATTCTTAAAGTGCCTTAAAAATGGCAAGGAAGAAGAAAAATGTCTACATTTTTGTCTCCTCTTTCCATCCATTTACACATCAGATATGCTAGTAACAGACTTGAAAACAGCAAACTGATCTGAAAGTCAGCCTAGATATTCTGTGTTTTTTCACTGTGATGTGTCATTAGATTTGAGACAGTGCTTTAAAAATTGAGAATGGGAGTTGAAAGGCACCAAATAAATAAAACTGTAGTGCAGTGAATGTTGTTTTCCAATTGAGAGACCACAACTGCATTTGATTGTTTTTATCAGTCAGTATAGATTTTAGAATATACACATATTACATTTCTTTTTCAAGTGAACCACTTCACAACTTGAAACTGCACATTAAATGCTAGAAAATTTGTTAGGAATGAACACTGTCCTTACAAATGTATCTGTCTGGGGAGAGTGAGGAGGAGGTTAGGGGAGTTAACAGTGCAGTGACACCTTCCTAAAACACACTCCCATCCATCTAATGCTTCATAAACCAAAGGGCTAAATATGTCTCAGGAAGAAAAATTTGAGCTTTTAAGGTACTAATGATCTTAATTCTGATATTAAGTCTTGAAAAGCTTTTTTTGCCTAGCTGGTATTTGAAGTGCAATTTATCATCGGTTATAGTAAGGCAATACTGTTTGCTTTTGGATTTACTCCTAGTGGCAAAATATCAGTAGCCTCTTGTTATGATTTCACTGGTACCCCCTTCTCCTGACCCCTAATAGATGAGATCTCTGTTGACATCACAGGAAATGGAACAATAAGTCTCACAGTTAAATACTGTTGTTTACTGAAGCAACAGTTAGTAGAAAATTAAGGTGTATAATTTTTTCCTAGTCATTTTTAATGTAAATTGATGGGGTTTAAAATATATGCAAAATTAAGATTTTTTTTTTATCTTAATCTTCTCAATATGTTTTTTACACAAGAGAAAAGAATGGCTGCTTTCAGTTTGATCAAAGCACCTCCTAGTCTGATACACTGTCTCTAATAGTGGCCAGTCAAAAATGCCTAGGAAAAATGAGAACAGATCAAGCATAAAATGAAACTTTCTGGCATGTGGCAGTCCACAGCTCAGGGATTTCCCAAGCTGAAGGTTGTATTTTGAAGGCTTTTTTTCCATGAATTTCTGATAAGTTTTCAAACCTATCAGTATCAAACCTACCAGATCTTTGGATGATCCTGTATTTTTTCCACTTTTTTCCCTTAAGGGATGTTTGTTAATCTTAAGAAAGAAGTAGTTTTAAATTGCGCAGCTACTTTCTATCTAGTCTTCATTACAGGGGTCATTTTCAACAGATTTTAGAATCTGTAATCTTAGT
Organism: Zonotrichia leucophrys gambelii; assembly: GCF_028769735.1. Classification (NCBI taxonomy): domain Eukaryota; kingdom Metazoa; phylum Chordata; class Aves; order Passeriformes; family Passerellidae; genus Zonotrichia; species Zonotrichia leucophrys. The sequence continues at coordinate 15,108,470 of NC_088173.1, read as the reverse complement.
GTAAAATATTTTAGTGGAACAAATAAAGTACTTTTAAAAGGACACAATAATTTGACACACTAAGTAAAGTGGTGTTTCCAAAAGCCTTGGAACAATGAAGAAAGGCATTACAAATACTTCTATGTGCATCAATTAATGTCTACTGTCTCATGTAGAAATCTGGATAAACTGAGCCTCGATTCAGACTTTTCTGTGTTCATGTGAGAATTATATGTTAAAAATAGAATAAAATTTTGAGTTCTAATGTACAAGGAAAATTTTCAGATGCCACTGTGACAACTGAGCTACTATTCAGATAGTGAAGAAGAAAATTTTCATTTCTTAAATATTCATTACAGTAATGTTAATGCTATAATGATACAGTGTTAAAAGCCATTGGTAGTCATGGCACCGCCTGCATTTAAAAATTAGATTCTGTGATATCCAAATAACAAAATTTAAAAACTGTCCAGTACCTACAGATGTTATACAGATATTGTCCCGATATTAACAGCAAAAACATGCAAATTTTCATGATACATAAATCAGTACTAAAATGCTGGATACGTGTCCCATTTGGAAAAGAAGAATTTGACAAACTAAATAGATTGTGTGCAGATATTAGAGATGAAGATAGAAAAGCATAAAGGTTAAGACCAAGAAGTAATCAGATTAAAACTTAGAAAACCTTTTGTGTTCACTGGGGACATTGCATTTCCCATGAAAGATCCTGACTGTAGATAAAAAATACTTAATGCAAAACATATTTGACTTTTAGCTTCTTTGTTGAGTCATAGAAAAGACATTACTATTCTGCCCACAAAGCTAGGATTTCACTGTGTTCTGTATCCTAAAAAAGGGTGAGAACCTTAGCTACAGATTTCCAGGCACACGGTGATTTTCTCTGTTAATTTCATGAGCTAGCAGTAATCACATTTACACATTTTCATCAGTAGGGATATGGTTTAGATTTTTGAAATTTTAAGGTGTTTAGAAGGGTTACTGGAGTTTTTGCATGCTCCGACTTTGTCTGTAAATCATGTCAATTGGAATAATTTCAAATGTTCAGAATAGTTGCTGTTTGAAAACTGTCAGAAATAAAGGTTACAGTATGAATTTTTTTCACCTTACCTTTCTGATGCTCTTTAGCCTTCCTGTCTGTTAAACTAAGAAATATAGTGACCTATTAAGCAATTAGCAAATGGAGCTGTAAATGTAATAGGACTGTGGTCAATATTTCGAAGACACATGCCTAAACTTTCGTTCTCTGAGGAATGTCAGTGGGGGTGGAATCATGAATATGTTTTTTAAAACAAATTTCTTTATTTTCAGAGCAAAATGTCAGATCAAAATAGTATGAAGTATTCTCCTGACAGCTAAATAGAATCAGAGAATAGTTTAGGTTGAAAAAAGCCTTTAATATCATCAAGTCCAAAATTAACTTCGCACTGCTATCTTCATCATTACACCAGATCTCCAAGTCTGCAATATTTTGAAGACTTGCAGGAATGGTGATTCTATCACTTGCCTGGACATCCTGTTCCAATGCTTAATCACCCTTCCAGTAAATAATTTTTTCCTCTTATCTGTTCTAATCCTCCACTGATGCAAATTGAGACCATTTCCACTCATCCTGTCTTGTTGTTACCTGGTAGAAAAGACTGACACCCTCATCACTACAACCTCCTTTCAGGTAACTGTAGGGAGCATAGGGTCTCGTGCAAGCCTTCTTTTCTGCAGGCTAAACAACCCCAGCTCCCTCACCCACTCCTGATAAGCATTGTGCTCCAGACCATTAAACAGCCTTGTTTCCCTTCTCTAGAGCTGCTCCATCACCCCAATGTCCTTCCTGAATTAGGGGCTCAGAGCTGGACACAGCAGTTGAGGTGTGGTGTCACCCATGTTGGCAGAAGAGTCACTTCCCCGGTCCTGCTGGCCACACTTGTTCTGATACAAGCCAGGATGCCATTGGCCCTCTTGGCCGCTTGGACACACTGCTGGCTCGTGTTCAGCTGCTGCCAAGCTGCAGCACCGGCTCTTTCTGCACTGGGTCATTTGCAACCACTCTCCCCGCATCTGTAGAGCCGTGTGGGGTTTGTCTGACCCACGTGCAGGACTTGGCATAGTAATAGCAGCATAGGAAGAAACCCACCTCTATGCAGATTGAGGTTATCTTGTCAAAGACAGAAATATTTTGTTCTCAGTGCTATAGCTAGATAGGAACCAAATGACCTTTGTCCTTAATAACATCTTCCTTCCTTCACCAAACAAAATAGTATTTTGATTTCTGTGTCATTAAAAGTTTCTGCCAGCCACATCTGTGAATTTGTCCAGCATTAAGGAGTATTGAGCTTATAGCTGGAGTAGTAAACCTGAGTCTTTATTTGGAAACAGTGTCCTATAAAATCTAGTTTAAATTTATACTTAGAGCAAATGTTTGGGAAAGTGCATTATTGCAGCCTGATACAAAATCCAAAATTTATAACTCTGGTATCTCCTATTTTTTCCCCATTTCTTTGTTCTTCAGCCTGTATTTTTCAATGGATCCTAAATTTTCTGTATTTCTCTGTCCCTCTGGAATTCATTAGTTCTAGAGTATAAAGGGGGTAGTTTGATGTAAGCATGTTTGTGTTACTTCCATTTTAAACTGAGATGTCCAATCAACACCTGCAGACTGTGCATGCATTAGTTTACTCTGCATGCTGCCCAGGAAGAGTAGTCTAATGATGGTTTTGATTGAGTAAACATTTTCAAGTAAGGTTTTATTGTATATATTCCCAGTACTGGATGAACAAAACAAGTTAATCACCCTGGCACCTCTTTTCTTGTGAAACTAACTTTCACTCTTTACATCTCTGCTTTCACTCTGTTCATAGCCACATACACATTTGTAGGTAAAGTGGATTAGTTTTTGTTATTTTAGCTATAAAGCACTTTCAGCTAAAAAATAAGTTTCACCTAAACATATTGTGATGACATTGTCCCTGTAAATGTGAGCATTGATATTTATGAATCTTGTACATAGCAAAGATTATAAGAGTTCTCACCAGGAATGTGTTATAGACTTTTTCATAAAATGTTACAAAAAAGTACCCATTCTGTTAGATGAAACCATTTCAAACTTCTTTCATTACTTGAAGACATAACATTGTCTTTACAGATCTTTTGAAGGCAGGATTTTTTTAGATAGTTGAAAAAATTCTTCCAATATTTGAAAAGATCAACTAAAAGAGATGGCTGGTAATAGAACTTCAGGGCAAACCCCAAGAGGGTTTTGATCCACAATCCCTTAAGGTGCTGTACATTTGTGTTTTCATTCATACCAGTGCCTTCAAATACTTGGCAAGTTTGAAAAATATTTTTTTTTATTTCACACTAAAGGTCTCATTCAGAGAGGCACTGTACAACAGTATATCCTCTTTATGTCACTCTTCTTGGGAGTCAAGAAATGGTGTGGCCTAATGAGGTGCTACACGGGTTATCAACAGGATTGTAGGATGCACATCAATAGCTTTACATCAGAGGCAGACTTAAAAGACTTAAAAGAAAAAAAAAATTAGGTGAAGAGTTAGTGCTGTATTATGCCATTTTCCAGGAAGAGACAGTTCAATAATAATACCAAATAAAAAATAAATAACAGAAGTAATTTCTTAATGAATGAGGTATTGTGCTCTTTCTGATTCATTTATGATGACTAAAGAAATTATTTCATCAATTGAATAGTTAGATATTTCAGTAATCTTCAGAGCTAACAAGTCGTTTTAAGAAATTTAAAATAATTCATTTGAAGTAGTGTATGTAGACTATTTTCAAAAGACCTAAGGAAAACATTAATGTTTATAAAAAGCAATAAATATATGCTTAATGTGTTAATATGTTTAATATGTTAATATGTTTAAATCTTTTGAAATGTGACCATGATGGAGCCAAAAATTATTACATGTGATATATATTGTTTATTGTCACTCTGAAAATTCTTCCAAATTATTTCCTTTTTTTCTGTGGAACACACATGTCAGTATTTTTGCTTATTTGTCACAAACACTTGTGAATTAATTGCAGTTGGTCTAACAACATTGGAATATAATTTTCTGCTGTTTTTAATTAGTCTTTAGTACTGTGTATCCTTAGGTGACGTATCAATTCAAAATTGAGCTTAGTCTGGTGGTTTGAAATCAAATGTGAGCTTTTCTTTTATAATTAATATATTTTTAGGTAGAGGAAAAAGTAACAAGGGTTAATAAATCATAAGATTTCTCTTAACGATAAAAAAATCTAATCAACCACCTTTTAGACCTAATACTTGATGAAGTTTTACATGGTAAAATATATACTGATGCAGATTGGTTTACCATTAGCTGCCTGAAATGATAAAATGAGATATGTTAATGTATAATTTTCATCATATCCCTGTCCTCTCTTGCAATTGGAAACTTTTCACTGAATTATTTGATTTTTGAAGTCATGGAAAAATTGAATTCTGAGAATGCAGTTTTGGACAAATCTGATGTTTCAAATGCTACATATGAAAATAGAGAGCAATTTGGTAAAAAATGTACTTATGTTCTGTCAGGATAGCAGTAGGACTGTATCTCCCCTGATATATCTTTGCAGTTTAGCTATAGGAAAAACTGAGATGTACAGCATAAACACGTGAAAAACTTACAGTACTGAGACCAGATCAAAGATCTGTCTTGCACAATATTGTGTTTGATCAATTATGTATACCTATAGAATAGTATGGAAACAGGCAAGTATGTGTTGATAGCTCCATGCCTCCTTCCACTAGGTGTCTGAATCCACTTTCAAATTCACTGCTAACTGTTTTTCTATCAATAGGTCTAATTCATTTGTAGTCTTATGTTTTGTGAGATAAAGATTATGGTTGTTTTGCATGTGTGAGCCCCTAACTTTGTTTAAAATTCCTTAATATTTTTGTTAGATAAGGCAATTAGTTAAGTTTTGCTGGATGAATTTCCCCATGACATATCACACATTCATTTCTAGATAGCCATCGAGAAGACTCCAAACCTAGAATTTCCAGGCTTATGAGTTGTGGCCTACAGTCTGTCAGATGCATTTCTGTAAAAGGGAGTATATGGCATCGTGGTTGGAAGTAGTCTGTGGTAATGCCTGAGGCCATGAAAACTAACTCCAAAGTCTTCATGACATCATAGAATCATAGAAGTAGTTTGGGTTGGAAGGGAGATTTAAAAGTAATTTAGTCTAACCCCCCTAAAACAAGCAGGGACATTTCAGCTAGATTTGGTTGCTCAAAGCCCAGCAACCTGGCCTTAAGCTCTTCTAGGGATGGGCATCTAGCACCTCTCTGGGTGTCTTGTTCCAGTGTCTCACCACCCTCACAGGAAAGAATTTCTTTCTAGTATTGAATCTTAATCTGCCCTTTTACAGTTTAAAGCCATTTCCTCCTTGTCCCTCTCATTACAAGCCCTTGTTAAAAAGGCTCTTTCTCCAGCTCTCCTATAAGCCCAGTTTGCATACTGGAAGATTCCCATGAGGCTGCTAGAAGGCTTCTTTTCTCCAGGCTGAACATCCCCAATTACCTCAGCCTGTCCTCTTAGGAGAAGTGCCCTTTCCCTTGGATCATTTTTGTGGTCTTCCTCTGGATCTGCTTTTGGTGCTGGGGAGTTCAGAGCTGGATGCAGCGTTCCGTTGTCACAGAGGGCAGAGTAGAGGGGCACAATTACTTCCCTTAACCAGCGGGTCACGCTCCTTTTGATGTGGCCCAGGATATGGCTTTCTGAAAGTGCAGGTGCAGTCTGCTGGCTCATGCACAGCCTTTCATCCACCAGCACCCTCGAGTCCTTCTCAGCAGGGCTGCTCTCCAGCCCACTACAGATAGCTGTCCTGCTTTTCCAGATGTTGAGGTGGTTAAGTCCCCACTAGGAAGAGAGCCTTCGAGCATGATGCATCCTGCAGCTGGAGCAGGAAGGTTTCATCAATAATCATCCTTATCTAGTGATCGTGGCCTGTAATAGACATCAACCACAAGTTCCCTTTGTTGCCAGTCTCAATTCTTGCCCAATCAGGCCTACACTGTTTTGGTTCAGTTACTTTGCAAAGTATTTCACCTTGGTTGTGTTCACATCTAATCAGGATTAAAATAAATCACTCTAAATAATGATTTCCTGTGAAAGATTTTGTTTTGTAAACCATACTCTGGTGAAAAAAAAAAAGGCTTCAAAGGGAAACTTTTGGACAACCAGAATAGATTTGGAGTTTCCAAGTGGATTTAGATCTAAAGAAAAAAGACACATCTCTGTCCCTCAATTGTACATCAGGACTACCATACATATGCACAGTCCCTATAGTATTTATGGATGGAACACTCAAAGTTCATGTAGAAAATTGAATACACAGTTATATTCAAAAGAATTATTGGCATTTTACTTTCATAAATATGCATGCTTTTTTTTGTATTTGTATCCATACATGAATATGTAAGTTGGTTGTTAAATGTTTTTTGTGATGACCTTTAGAAATTCAAACTTAACATACAAAGGACTGTTTCTCACCTACTTGTAAAAAAGCCATCCTTTATTATTTTAATAGTGCTGGCTTTGAAACTTGATATCATCTCAGAAGAACACGTCTAATACCATGCTTTATCAGTTGAAGTTAACTTCATCCCTGGGTCTTCGAAAGCTTTTCAGAACAATGTCTCACATTTCCTCTGCATCATAATAGTTTTAAGTCCAATTATTTATTTAGAAATTAATATAATTGCTGTTAGAAACATACTTGTATTTACAATTTGAAATAATAATAGATTAGACTTGATGATCTCAAAGGTCTTTTCCAACCTAGATAATTCTGTAGTTCTGTAATATTTAGGAATGTATATAACAAATTGCAGTCAGAGCAAATTAAAGTACTACTACTAATTTATATATGTACATATATATAAAATTTGAGGTAAAAGTTATTAGAGCGGTTTCATTTCTGGCTGTATTTATCTTAATAAGCACGGTAGCTTAAGAGTACATGTGTTTTGGTTCCATTTCAGTGCAGCTGTACAGTTCAGCAGAAACTGCTTCTGAGTTGCTGTTCATGGGTTTTGACGTGAATCTCACAGCTTTCTCTCTAGCTGTGAGTACTCATAAACCTCACAGGCTGTAGTAAGAAGAGTAAGTTGGATAAGTTAGAAATCAAGAGAAAACTGGCAGATGTGATATATTATAAGGAATTACAGCAGTCAGAAGGTTATGTATGAAGGGGAATGTCATGCATTTAAGATATATGTTGGTGTGTGTTGCTCTTAGGAGGTATGTACCGCATGCTAGACACAGAGAGCATTTTTTAATAGTTGTCTGATAATTTGGATAACCATTTAATAGAAAATTATTAGGAACAAGTTTGCCTATATCTTAAATAAGTTCCTATTCATAGGAAAAAAAATGAGTTCTTGCTGAGTTCATCAGCAAGAGGGAAAGACTGAGATACCCCACGTGGTAACGCATGGTTACAAATGGTTTTGCGCTTGGCTAGAAGAATGAGATCACAACTGATCTCATTCAATAAACTGTGAGTTCTATTCTTTGAACACCCTATGAAGCCATAAAAAGTCTTTCTCTGTAAATCTATTGTGCATTAAAGGTGTGTGTTCCACTATATTTACAAATTAAACCTCAAGAAATAGCTTGAAAGTTCTCATCTTCTGAATACACTAGAAAATACAGTTTAGAGTTCTTTTCCATACAAGAAATAGTGATCAAGCTGTATGTGTAGCTGGCTGAAGAATTTAGTAATCTTTCTTAATTTCATCATCAATATTTACAGCATGTTGTAAAGGATATGAATTATGGTGGGAGCACTTATTATTCAACAGAATTATTGAAAGTGTTTGTGCAAATAATTCTCGGTCTGTATCCCATTTATATTGTCTTCAAAATACGAAGATTTCATTTTGTGTTGGATTGCATTGTCCTGATTCAACATATGTAAGCACGTTTCATTGAATTAAGAAAGACATAATATTACCAAGCTTCTATGCATATATTATTTTATTAAAATGAGGAATCAATTTTCACAGCTATTATGTAAAATATAAAAAGAAAAATTTGTTCAAGAAATTGTATAAAATTAAGAATGTTAATATAAATGTCCACTATTTTTCTGAGTATAGAGATGTACATATGAATTAGTCACAGAGAAATTTGACTGCATGTATGGTATGGAATTGAATACAATGGCCTCTGTGTTATAAATCATGGAGACCTTTTTGTATTTTCAGCATTTTGTTCTGTAATTTGGTCTTAACACTCCCTTACTCGTGTATAGCCAAGGCACTAAGTTAAAATAGTACACTGTGCCAGTTTCCTCTTTGGTTGAGGGATGTGATGTATAGTCAAGCTGTGAGGAAAAGCAAAAATTAAAACAAATTATCAATGAGACAGATAGAAACACTGCAATGTTTTGGGCCTTAATTGTCTAAGTATGGATACAGAATACAATTCTGTAAAACAGTCTTAAAAATTCTAGTTTTCATTAAGGTTGGATTCAGCTCTGAATTCTCTGACCTGAAGTATTTTAATGATACACACACACATCATAGAGTTATTTTTTTTTTCAAAGTACATTCTAAAACTTTAGCAAAAGGAAATACTGATAACATAGATGTATGCCTCAGTTTGTAGATAGTACTTTTCTACTTCCAAAATCAGAACTGTGGTGATTAGATATATTTTGCTGACATATGTGACTATCTGGCAGTCGAATTCTGTTATATTTTTTTCCAATTTTCTTTCTTTCACCATAAAAACCAAATAGTTTTTACTGCTTTGAGGAGAACTTTCTTGCTGCAGTACTGCACAGAAAGACATTTCAACGTCAGCTGTGAAGAAGGAGACAGGAATATCAGATAAATTTAGTAGCTAGAATGGAAGAACCAAAGAAAAAAACCACCATTAGAATGTTAGAGTTCTAGCATAAAATGGTCTACATACGTTTTTATTTCCTGTATTGTGACATTCAAGGGATGTAATACTTGAACTAGGTTCTCTGGTACTTCTATTGGTTTAATAAATAAATACATAATATCTCAAGCTCGTGCAAAACTACCACTGTTCTCAGACTTGTGTGTGTAAGCAGCCCCCAAGGTGCTTCAAAAATACAACATTCTGTGTCGCAATCAAATTCTTCTAATAATCCACAGTGTTCCATCTGGATGTCATCTTTCGGCTATCTGTAATTCATGAAAGAAAATTTCAACCAGCACAGACTACTTTAAAATACTCTTTATAATTAGTTTAACAATGAGATGTTAATTTTCAAATTTGTGCTAGTTAAAAGAAAAGAAGATGTTGAAAACTAGTAACCTGGGGTTTTGTTCAAAATTTTTAATTTTACAGTAGTTTATATCGTATATCATACAAAAATGACCTCTTCCATGGATATTGCTGTGCCAAATGAGAACCTTTAACTATGAGATAGCAGTTATTCCTCTTACTAATTGCACTAAGTTGGTTGGGAGTGTTGATCTAGTGGATGGTAGAAGTGCTCTACAGAAGGATCTGGACAGGCTGGATTAATGGACCAAAGTCAGTTGCATGCTATTCAACAAGGCCAGGTGCCTTAAATTGTGTTTAACCTGGAGAAAAGGAGGCTCAGGGAAGACCTTATTGCTCTCTACAACTAGCTGAACTGAGGTTATAGTGGGGTTGGGGTCCATGTCTTCTCCTAGATAACAGGTGACAGGATGAGAAAAAAGGTGCTTGAGTTGCCCCAGGGAAGATGGATTGGGTGTTAGGATAATTTTTTCACATGAAGGGTTGTAAAGCATTGGAACAGACTGCCCAGGGAAGTGGTGGAGTCATCATCCCTGGAAGTGTTCAAAGAAACTGTGGATACAGCACATGAGTATATGGTTTGATGGTGAAGGTTACAGTAGTGTTTCTGGTAGTGTCTAGTATTAGACAGTAGTGATGGTTGGAATTGACGATCATAAAGGTCCTTTCCAGCCTTAAAGTTTGTATGCTTCTAATGCTGTGAATGCGGGTGATGAGGTGACTGTGGCAGTTAGACACGCTATTGCCTTCTGTTTTCATAAGATTTTCAGGCACATCTGGACATGTTTTTATATTCCTTGTTTTTTATTAGTTTGGTAAAATGCAGTTGAGCACATTTTCCTTTTGACAAGCAGCAAAGTAATATTGTAAACTGAAACACAGGGCAGTAGTCACTAAATCACAGATACATTGCTGTATCCTGGAATACACAAAGACCAAGTCCTGAGTCTAAAATAATTTTGTGAAGTGAGGTAATGAACTGTGGGGAAACTGCAACTTTCCCAACTACTGCACTCAGCTAGAATGTAAACTGGAGAGAGAATTCATTCCTGCTGAAAAAGACCCAGCAATCTGTTGAGATTTTAAATTTCTTTTTAAATTATTACTCCTAAGAAAACTTGGAATTTCAATTCCAGATCCTATAATAAGAACTGGACTGGAGAAACAGCACAGAATAGTACAGATCTTTACTCATAAGCTCTGATTCAGTAGTTCAGAATATTGAATAATTTTTCTAATTTCATGTGGATATAAAGGTTTAGTGTAATGAGATGAAGAGGGAAAATGAGCAAACAGTAGTTTGACAATAGTTTATTACTGTCATTTTGGAATACGTAAAATATTCCCAATTTTTCTAGTTCATAGAGATTAATTACTATCAAAGTTTGTTTACCTTTATATTTTATGAAATCTTAGGTTGCCATAGTGGCTTGGGTAAATTAAAATCAGAAAATATGGGCCATCTAGAGCAGGTTTCTTAGGGTGCTAGTCTCTCCTCTTTTATGCCATTTTATCCTAATAGCCCTGAAATGCTTTATGAACCTCAAAAAAGGAGAATGTAACCTAATGCAAAGTAATTGCACCCTAGAACAAAGAAACTGTAAAATTGCATTGGTTTTTTTCTGCTCTTGGCATGGAACGTGCCACACCATCCCTTACAAAATCAATTTCATGAAAATAAAAAAAAATAATCAGAATCTAGATTAACTTCAGGAAGTTTTAAGTAAAATGAAGGAACCGAGTCAAGAAATCAAATGTTAAAAGAAACATGCTGTTAGCTATAAAGAGCACAGTGTAATAGCAAAAAAAATAATAGTTGATATCTCAGTCTAAATCAACCTCTTGAAGGGAATAAAACCTGATGTAGAGCATCTATGATGCCTAATACTGTAAATAGATATGATGCCTAAAATATATATCTGGTGTCTTTGAAAAAGTCTTTTTAGAATGTCTTTAACATATTTTTTTCTGATCTCTTCTTCTTTCTTAAGAAATCTTCTTCTGTCTCAGGAAATTACATTCTATAAATGGATCTCACTGGTCAGGATTAGTTTCCAGTATTGAAGAATGCATTAATGTTCCAGAACAACTCAGTTTGAGTGGTTTGAACATTTCCTCTGAGTCTTTACCCATGCTATTTATTGTCAGTTATATACATTTATTTTCACATCTTGGACATAGTTTCTTCCACAGCCTTTGTTTACCACTATGGATAATGATTATAGTCCTTCTCAGATGTTATGTTTGGGAAGGTTAAACAGAATAAATATTTTCAGCCTTTTCAGTTCATAAACACAGTGCTTAATGCATACATTCTGGTTGTTTAGTTCATATGTGCATGACTCTGAATTTTGCATTTTTACATTTCATTTCATTTAGTTATGTTCTGTTAATGTAGTTGACTAATTCATAAAGCAGTTCCTGAAAAAACTTTCATGGTTTATGTCTGTTGAAAATATAGAAATTGTGTAAGCGACCTACACTGATACACTCCATTTTACCTTCCTCATTAAGGTTTTACAGAAAGTCCACCTTATTTAAGGAGCTCCACTAGAAATCTTGCTTCAGAATGTAGCCTTCAGATTCTTCTTTATATCATAATTCTTCTCTGCACTCACATCTTCAACTTAACTTTCTCTGGAGCCAATATCAAATCTATCACATCTCTGGTTTAAAAATAAAACTATTTAGCTCACTTAGAATCTGTCAGATTGCCATTACAGAAAATGGCAAATGACAAATATGAAAATCTCCTTCTGGTATGTTTTTTTTTTTCCTTTTACCATATCCCTAAATCAATTTTTACTTCAATATTTGCTGAAGTCTTGTTTCTTTCATAGATTCATCCCAAAAGCTTAAATAAAATTATTGTAGATTTCTTAATATATTACAGTTACAGGAGATATATACTACTGAATTACTCTTTAAACAAGGAGCTTATAAATGGTTCTGTTTCATGATCCCTACTGCATCTGCTGACATTAAAAAAATAAAAATGAACAAAAATTCCTACTCTAGTCTATAACAATATAGTACTTAGATTTAATATGCTTTATTTAGAAAATTATTTCATGTTGTGTACAATTTCTAGAATGAAAGATTATTTGAAGGAGTGGAGTTTGAAAAAGAGCTTCATGCCAACCTCATAACGTGTGATAAATAGATGAGCTGAGGCTCCAGGCTAAACCCACATGCAGTGAGTCCTATGGAACATCCACTCCATATGCATCCATTCATCATGGATCACTGTACTCTTTCCAATCCTTACAAAGAAAGTGTTGACTAAAACCTCACTCTGTATGTTGTTTGTTTCCAATTATCCCATACAACATAACATGGAGTTATGTCAATCACATTACAGTTATAATGTGTCAATAAATTATACACTGTCATATAATTGAGCATATGCATACCTAAAACAAAGTTGCAAACTGATATGAAAGCAAAATAAATGCCAAAAGAATTCCAGTGACCATCTCTACCATATGTAAACCTCAGCAAGGTTTTTTTGTGGAAATACTCTAAAAAGAAAATGTGTTTGCCATGATCTGTGATTAATTTCAACTTGTGTTTGTAACTAATCCACTCAGACTGCCTCCCGTCTTATGTACTTAGTGACTAAGCAGTGACTAAGTAGTTTATTTACATTAAAATCTGTTCTGTCCCCTAAGCCCCTAAACAATATGATGAGCTTGCAGCATTTTAAGAGCAGATACATAGTTCTGCATTATGTTTATTCCCTGGATACAATTTAAAATTGATTTAAAAACCCAGAAATTCTCTTTCACTCAAATATGAACATGTTTCATTTAGAATAAAAAAAATATCCTAAGCAATACAAGAAATAACTGTTAAGAAGCCTAAATTTACAGAAGATACGCATCTAGTTGGTGAGTTTAAAGCATCTAAAGTATTAAACTTCCAGTCCTTAAAACAAAACATATGTATAAATGCATTATACAGCAAATTCAAATTAAAACCTAGGAATTTTATTCTTTGTTGATTCTCTCGAACTTACATTTTTTTTATGAAAAAGTTTCTAAATATGTCGTTTGCTAACTTAATGATGGTTGGATTTCAAGAAATTAGAGTAGTTATAATGTAGCAGCTCCAGGTAATATCTTGAAAATGCTGGGGTTTAGGAATTGAAGCCTAACTTCTATAAAATTAGAATTTACAACAAACTACTTTAAAAAAAATCACTGAAAGTGCTGTATGGGCTATCCATTTTATTTATTAATTGTGACTCAAGAAATACACATATTTCTGAATTCAAATGAAAAATATTATGTGCTTTAACTTAACACATATGGTAATTCTTTATGCTAACGTATTTTCAATAAAAATATTAGGATTGCAGTAGAAAATGTGATAATTTTAAAAGATGTTCCATTTTCTCCATAGTTTTCTCCAGTCTTAATTCTGTCTGCAAAAGTATTTCAGAATTCGCAGTTTTTATTGCAGTCCTATTTACATGAGTATGTAACAAGAACTATGCAATAATCAACATAAAGTTCTTGCTGATATAAAGTGCTTGCCTGTCATAACTGTGTCAGTTTTCTGTTCTGTTCTTAAGCACTGAGTTTGACAGACATACACTCTGTGCCATTAGTGGCTTACTCTGAACTGTATAAAGGTGAAGCTGCCACAGTAATTTGTTTCAAAGAACTTCCAAACTTGACTATAAAACTGTAGTATATCTAGAGGAAAAGATACTGCAATTGTGAATACACTTTAAAAACAGCACTGCATATATATTTTAAGGAGAAAATTTATAAAAACTTATTTTTTCTATTTGTATATTCCTTCTGGTTTTTTTCCCCATTTTGCATTATTGTAAATGTGAGAATGAACAGCAGTGTAAATATTCAATGTGTAGGAATCTTTTACTCTTGACTTTTAACATTTAAAGAACATTTATATAAATGGTGTAGATTTCAGCTACTATGAGTCAGACTTATAACTGTGTTAATCTGACCTTTTTGAAAGACTTGAAATTTCTGCAGGTAAAATGGAATGAGTCCATTCTTACCTCATTCTCAGGCTCTTAGGTAGAGTACAGCAGCAGGAATTATGGGTCCCTATACAACTGATAGGGAAGGATTATTCATAAGAGGAATTCAACCCAAAGAAAGCATTAAATACATCAAGATATGGAAGGATTGAGTTACATTGACACAGACTTAAGTTTTTCTGCAAAGTGTTATCAGTTTTGTGTTTACTCTTGTGGCAGCAAGACCACCAGACTTTCTGTACTATGTAATTTGCACCTCCTTCTGTAGAAATGCTTGCTTAATAGGTCCTCTATAAAGTCATCAGAAAGATTTCACCCAGAGTTTTCTTTCATATGATTAATAGTTACTTTCAATACTGCAATTTCATATACAAACAGGATTGTCAGAAAATAAGTAACTTTTTTTCTTTCCTACTCTAAACTTATTTGTAAGACCTGGAACCTAGTAGCTGGATTAGGTGCAAAGTAATTAATTTAGGGTCTGTTTTATTGCTTACCTATTCTCCTCATTAGCATCTACTCGTATATCATGCAAATAAATGCTAATTTCAATTTTCAAGTACTTCAGATAATTTCTAATGTTTAGGATTTTTGTGGAGGCAGTCATATTGCCCATATCCAAGAGGGATAGAAAAAGCAAAGGAAAATGCTTCTTGATTTTTTTTCCTGGGGTTACTGCCTTATATAGAACACTAAAATCAGTATTGATGTAGGAGAGTGAACATGTTTATAAGGTTATGCTTTTATTTTTAACACGTTTATTTAAATCTATACAGCTTGTCATTTGATAGCAAATTTCACTGAAGAATTCCTCGCTGCTTTGTATTAATCGCTGCTTTATATTTATCATATAAAGGTGTTTTGTTGTAATTACAGAATATATGATTGAACAGTACAGTCAAGAAGCCACATATCTGTATTAATCTAAAGAATCAAGACACAGGAATAAAACAGAAGAGCATTTCAGTCTCCAAAAGCTTTAAATTCTGATGTGCGATAACTTTTTACAAAATTTGGAAAATTGTGTTAGGATATGGGCATCAGGCTGCTTTGCAGAAGAGAGAGAATAGCTGAAATACTCTGTCTTGCTCTTCTTGTTGAAGTCTTAATTAGGTTTACATTCACTTACTCCCTCTTCTGATGTAGCACTACCTCATACCAAATTATCAGTGCAACATCTGCCAACAGTTTTTTCTACACAGCACTGAGCTACTGGATCAAAACTGTATCTTGGAGAGCTTTACTATAGGTATCATAATTTTCTGCCCAAGTTAGATATTAGTTTTATAACATATAAGAGGTAGGTGTTCATAAGCAACAAGTGTCTTTTGAAGAAATAAATTACTTGCATTAACCTCTTATTTGGCAATGATGTAAAAAGCAATTTTTTTCCTCCACTGAAAAAGGTGTCCAAAATCTTCAAGATATGTAAGATATGTCTGTATAACATCACTGTCATAGTAGCAGTGTATGACTGTTAACAAAGTTTGAATAATTTTTATTCTATCACAGCTTTTAAACTAATTTTAGCTTGGAGGAGAAAAGGAATTAATGTGAATGTATTTAGTATTTTAAATTTACTGTATTGTAAATATTGTAAACATTTGTGTTCCCAAGTGCTATAAAATTATTTCAGTTTCTTTCTGTTTAGGAAAAAGAAATCAATAAAGGAAGTCAGACATAACAAATGACAATTTCAGGCACTGTGACAGTAGATAGACCTGGGTGCCTTATATTCACAGACCTTTCAATCAAGCAATATGTGTACTGCAATGGAATAAACTGAAGACACTCTAGCAGCCAAGTGGACTTTGATCACTTTTGTTCGTAAATGTGACTCATATTTCAGTAGCCACTTTTTTCTAAGCTACTGATCTTCCCTAAACTTCACAGTGAGTGCTCAGTGAACTTAAAGGAGCCTTTACTCATTCTGCAAACAGACATTTAATACTCATGCTGGATCACACTGTTTTTTTTTTTTCTTATATATCAGATACTGTCTCTTTGTTGCGGTTTTTGTTTCTTTTGTTGTTTTGTCCTTTGCATTCAACAGAAAAAATTGTGATGGAAAATGAGTTCCTTTTTGTAATCACAGTGCTTTCATTAATTCAGTTTTACAGCAGAAATGAAGTTTGAAAATACTAATTTGCCTACATTTTTTTATTTTATGATTTTTGTTCATGCATCTTTCTTGATGATTACTCTTATGCTTTCTGTCGATTGCATGGCAATTAAGATACTCTGTAAAATTAAACACGATAAATACACTGTCATAAATCTCCCTAGTTTTCCAAAGAGAAAGCTAAGAAGAGTTCAGTTTTTTGTAACAAGAATATGTAGTAGGGACAAGACATAGTAGGGACTACCTTATTTTTTTATTTTTTTGATTGTTTGTAATTATAAGACTGCAGCCATGTAAACAATGCACTGGTAGAAATTAGTGAATAGCCTTTGGTCATGCTGCTCTTGTGCCAGTATGGTCTTACTGGATCTAAGATATGACCATTATTTGTTATTAATTTGTTTCCAGATTGGGGCATAATGGGTGGGCTCTGTGTATGTTACATGTTCTGGGTGAGAAATGAAGGCATGTGGGAATGTGAGTGTTTCCAACCTGCTGATGTAATGTGAGACAACTGCAGAAAAAGGAGAGGGTCAACCTTGGTCCACTGTTCTCTGTGTTGCCTGTTCAGCACGACCTCTGGAATGGGCTGTGCCTACACTGCACCCAGGTTTTGCATAAAACAAAAAGAAAGCAAAAAAAAACTAGGAAAGAAATAATATTTGACTTGAAGAGGTATTACTTGAAGGTGTAGTCAAACCTCTAGTTTGCTCCTGCTAGATCTGCTTTGTCATTGCCTTTTCCAGTTGAGCTGACTGGTCCTTTTTCTACCTCTCTACTAGTCAGAGCAGCTGTTGACCCATGCAGAACACACACTGTGCTTCCCCCTCCAAGGATGAAAAGCAGCTTTGTTTGCTGTATTGTCTCATGTCTCCCAGAGGCATCATAACTATCAGAGGCAGAGTACTACCCCGAAGTTGTGGGAGTAGTGCTTCCTTGCTACACCTTTTTTGGCTTTTTTTTTAATGCTACAAGAACTGTAAATAATGTTCCTTAAAACATCTCCATCTCTAGTTTCTCTAGGGAAAACTCTAAAAAAATACATTTCATATGGTCATTTATAGCAAGAAGTACCAGTTTTAAAAACACACCATGGATGAAACAGGTAAAAACTGAATCTTTTCCCTTGCAACAAAGAGAGGTACTGAAAATCACTCTAAAAGAGATATTAAAAAAATAAAATCGGTTTAGATTTTAAGCTCTCTAGGAAGTCACCTTAGAAATGACTTTCTGAAACACTGTCTTGTCTCCTGCCTCCTTTAAGTTAATTTTGTATGATAATCCCTGGGATTTAAATCCAGGGAGATAGTTTTTGTTCCTTTTATATTCATTTGAGATCACTAATTATATCAGCACTTGCTCTTTCGTTGGCAACATCAAACATGTATTGTAACCAGTCGTTACAATGTTTTACAGCAATAGTCATCACAGAGCATTACCATTCTATGCATTATCAGATTTCTAAAAATTTGCAAGGTTGCGAATATTTACTTAATAAAAGAAGGTTGCCAAAAAAATAAAAATACTTCAATAAGTATATTATTAAATTTTAGGGATATATAAATAATGATTTTGAGAAACCAAGAATCACTTTTGCTTTATTCTTATTTTTATAGCATACTTCTCTTTGCTTTTTCAGTAATTAAGTCTTCTGACATTCCAGAAAGCATAAATCCTGCTGAGATGTTTAGGTTTGGTGCAAACTATTGATGTACAAACAAAATTTCAAAAAAAAGAAAAAAATACACCCAGAATCATAACAAGCTGTTTTGCTTATACCTTTGAAAGAAAATTGGATGGTAAAGTAGTATGGCATGCTGAAACTGTTCTAGCCTTGTTGTTAACTAGAACCTCCTTTTGAAATTCATTGCCTTCAATTACATTTTTAAAAGAATTTTAATTATGTGCCTGAAAAGAATAAAGATGCTTCAGGCTCCATTTGTTTATCATGGAAGGCCTGAAAAAATGAGGACAGAGCTTCCCAGCTCATGCAGGGGTTACAGAGAGAGAGAGATGACTTTTAATTCGACAAGTTCAGAGAGATTTCTTAGTTTGACGCGCACAGCAGGGGGTCTTTGAGTGCCTGGCAATACTTCAGCATTCTGAGCTTTGAAAGTCTTTCCCTGCAGCAGAAATTGTATCAAAAGCCAGTGATAATATTCCCTGCAAGGTAAAGGACCCTATTGAAGATTTCTAGAGCTGTTTATTTATTCATCACAGTTTTTTCTTTTAGGACATATAAGATGTATAGGTAAAAATTCACCCAGATGCTAAGAAAATGGAATAAATAAAAAAAATTAATGGGGACCTCTCATTAATCCTTCAATTTTCCCTTAAGTTTTCCGTAGGCCACGTTCACCTATAAAATTTCCTGTCATTCCCTGCCATATATTCTGCATGCAGTCTTCCCTTCAAATCTCAGCTTTTCCTCATTTTTATCAGAATTATAATTTTTGTCTGCCTTCTACCACCAGCTGAGCACATAAGATGTTTATGGCCGTTTCTTTCCACTAAGCCCTTAAAGTGATTGATTAATTTTATGGAAGAACATTTTATTCCATAGGGGTCTTTTTAAATCTTATTTTTAAAGTAGATTTGAGATAGCTATTTCAAAGCCAAGGTTAAAGTGTCATTTATATTCCAGAGATCAGACTTTTAATGTTTTGACATTACGCTTATTTGAAAAGTATACACTGGTTTTGTTTTGTTTTGTTTCTGCAGCAGAGCTGGGACTGTGAGACTACGCCAACCTTTCCCTTGTGTAATGTCAATGTCGGCTATCACTTTGGCAGAATCACCCAGCTCAGTGAAGACAGAAAACCCCTCCTTTCCTCCTGTTTTTCATCTGCTGGTGGCATTCCAAGTGACCTTCCCTCATAAATATTGGTGAGTGACCACATGGGGAAAGCAACTCCTTCATGCAAAGAAACTTGTTTCAAAAAGCTGTGTTGACCTGAGGGGTTTCCATTTTCCCCAAGTTTCAAAAAAAACCCACATGTGCAGGTGTTGCTTGGGGAGGGTGGATTTTCCCTTTAAATAATAACTTGAGTTATTTAGCATCACTGATTTATCTAGACTTATAAGCATTTATAGAACACTCTCATGTGCTAACTATTCAAACTATAGAAACCAGCCTTTCAAAATACTACTTTACAGAGAGAAGTATTTCCTGAGAGCACAAAAGATTTTTTTCCTCTCTTGCTGTTACTTTCTCATGGTTAAGAGGTCTGGAATGCTATAAATTTAATGTAACACCCCAAATATGTCAAGATGAAAGTTTCCCAAGTGTAGGAATTAAGGAAGATAATTAGAGGCCTTCTAATTCTTTCTGGTTTGGGAAGTATGCCTAGAGTGAAATCACAGCACTGCATAAATTCTGATACCTTCAGGGCAGTCCAGGGATGATGTCATAATTTTAGTAGTTCCATAAGGCTAAGTTCCATAGTTAGTACTGAAAAAACTTTTCAGGTCATTTGAGGCTATCACAGCAGATTTACCCCACTTGAGATTAAGAGATTTTCAGTCTTAAAATAGTCACCCATGGCTCAGGAATATTTACGGTATCATAAAACATAACAATATAAAATACAGGAACAGAGACAGAAAAATATTTAACCTTTCTTGGAACAGTTTGGAAGTTGTATATATGTGCAGAATCTAAGGCTACAATTTATTTAAGTGTTGGTTACATGTATTAAAATGAAGACATGGACAGGAAAATCAGTTAGCTGTCATTCAGTATTAACTATGTATTGCAATCATCTCCCATTCAGACAAAAGTGATGTATCATTTATGACTATATGATATGTAATGTTAGTTTTTTTCCTTTACCATATGGGTACTTGAAGTGTGTCTGTTTAAAGGACTAGAGCATCTTCAAAAGAAATGTTAATAGGAGCACTATGGCATCAGCCTAATAAAATAATGCCCTATGGAACATTTTCAGGAAAAGGAAAGGCTGGTGTACCTATTATATCTCTCTCTGTGTTTAAAGAGTGAAACAGCTGTGCTATTTATAAGTTTCTCAAGTCTGTGCTAGAATTGTCACTAATTTCTGTGACGACTTGTAATCAGGGAGAGAATGAAGAGAAAGAAGAGGGGAAGAAGTGAGTAGAATTCCATAAATGTGTATGCTCTATCAATGTTCTTTCTTTGTTTCTCTGTCAACTTATGTGATGGAGTCGTGGCTACTTAGTCTTTTGGGGATTTGCATTTGGGTACAGGTAAAGGAGGTAAATCAGTATCAGGAGTTGTTTTGCAGATTTGTGTGAATCTCTTAGAACCAAAGTAGGTCTTCAGTCTTGGATGGGATCATCATAATAACAGCTTCAAAAAAAATAAAAAAAGAAATGCATGAATACACTTGCTACAGCTTTTTGTCTAGTTACATTGCGGTACTCAAACCCACACACTGTAACATTTAGTTTGGTCACATATGATGGTAATGCTGCGTACCATTTAAAATAGGAAGCAATAAGAGAGAGCATTCATCTTTTGAGAAAGACCTCCTTTAACTGTGTTTCCATTTTAAACTTCTCTGTCAATTAATTTTTTATATCTTTAGAGGATGTTTTATCAATTTACAGTAGTTTTATGGAATAACTTGCTGTTTGATCAGACTATGATATTTTGCATATGTAGCTGCTTTCTTTTAAAATGAGCAGGACAGAACTATACACAGTCCAACAATTAAGGATCCTGATTTTGTTCTTCTTTCCATACCAGATTCCAAGTATAGGCATACAGTTCACAACTCATTATTTTAAATTGACATTTTTTAAAATCTTGCAAGACCAACTGGTATACTAATAGCAGATAGGTGATTATAAGGTCTTTAGGTACCACAGCAATTGCTTTGTCCTCACAAGGAGAGTGAAGAATCTTTGTGGAAGTTAGGATGTTACCTGAAACAATCAAATATAATCATAACCATTTATCAGTGCGTAACATATGTGTTTTATTAAAAAAAAAAAAGGTGGCTTTTTTTTAATTTTGACCACATCCACATTAGAAAGAAGTGACCAAGTATGCAAAAAATTTGAAATATTATTTTTCCTATTTTAATTTTTTTATATAACCATGTGCTTCAGTGTAATCAAACAGATGGTTCTAGATTCAGTAATTCACTGCCTCTATTGCATTTTGCACATATTTGATATTTTCTTCAAATTTGATATTTTACAAAGGGTAAAGAGCCTTAATTAAAGAAATGAGAGGCATACATTGATAAATAGATTAAAGATTGTATCAATTTAAATATTCCCTCTATGTGAACAAAGTGGGATTAAACACATTTTGGTTGTAACATATTTTTTCAGAGTGGGCATAGTCCACCTCTGATTATTTTATTGGTTTTTCTTAAAACCTCAACTATTTATCAGGAGTTTGGTAAAAAAATTCGGTGTGAAATCTAACACAGAACTTTTAAAGCCAAGTTTACCCTTGGAAAGCCTGTAGCTCTGAACTTCTATGAAGACATTTCCGTGCAATTAGGTTCAAATATCCATTGAATGTGCACAGTGCATCAACTTCCAGAAATATAAACTGTCATGAGTCTTAGAGAGTGCTGCTCTCCTGTAAGGAAGTGACTTGGCTGCAAAATAATGCACATTCTTCTTTCAATCCTTATGGGTTTTCTTAGTTTTGGTTTGTTTGGGGTTTTTTGTATCTAAACTCTTTGGATTCTGATGAAACTGGGATCATAGAGAAGTGGCATATTCTGCCAACTAGTAAAAATATGTTTTTGGGGAGGTAGAACTAATAAAGTCAGCTCTGTTTTCTTTGTGCTCTAAGGTCACCAATTTCAACTGCAACCCTGATCTTCTTATTCCACTTATTACCTGCTCTCTTTGCCTGGGAAACAATAGAGCTGTGCTTAGTCTGCAGCTCCCTGAATGCTGAGTAGCCCAGCCATCTCCTATCCACATTCCTCTCCCTGGGGATATTAATTTAGATCTCCATCCTTGAGACTTCTAAGGGTCTTAATTATCTTTAAGACTTGCTGTTTTTCTCCAATTTGCTTAACACTTGACAATCACCCAGCTAAAACATTTCTGGGTGAAGGGAGATAGGACATACATTGAGACTGCAGGTTTAGCCTTAGCTAAGGCTAAAATATGCAGGCATTAAAAAAGATACAAGAAATAGCTGGAATCTCCGTTCTGAGATTGGCATTAAGAGACAGCTCGATTTAAAAAAAAGTTTCCACAAATTTTTGGGGTTTTTTTAATAAAACAGCAAGTTTTTGTGAATGATACTATAATTCTTAATTCCTTTTTAGATATTTTGTTTGTTCAAATAGCAGCTAAAACAAAATGATTCTTCCTGTCCAGGGTTTTTAAATTGAAAAGTATGTTAAAGTTAATTACTAAGTTTTACTTGAGATTTTACAATGATTATTTAGCTATGTTGTCCCAAATGCTCATGTGAAAGTTTAATTAACCAATAAGAATTGAGAAGACTTGGTAGTGATTGTTTACATAAAATGTTAAGAGATGAAAGAAATTAATAAATAATTCTAAGTCAGAAAATATTAATATAAAATCACAAAAATGTTAGTAAATACTTGAATAACATCTGCAATTCCTCAGACCTGTCATAAAATTAATTTTAGCTAATTGCTAACAAAATAGAGGAAATTATATGCACATATGGCAATCATGAACCCAAGTTATTCCTTTCTAAGGCAAATATAATTTTGACTATATGATTTGTTTGAGTACAAGGAAAACTTTAAAATCTGAATGGTGGTGTTATTTTCTCTACGAAAATATGAAGCCATCTAAGTTTACCTCCTGTGTAAAGGAAATAAATGAAAGGGCTCTGAAGAGATGCCAAAAGCCTTTTGAGTGACAGCATTTAGGAAGCACAAGCTCTTCATATGGTAATACTTTCAGGTAATTCAGTAGCTGTCTGATCTACTATTCAAATATCCAGGTCAAAGTTATTATGCATATATTCTTGTTACTTGGTTACAATTACACAGCAAAGTTAAAATAAAGTCATCGTTATTCAGATGTCTCTTTGCAAGAGGAGGGAAGAAAATATTTCATAAATTTGTTTTCTGTTGTTTCTCTTTTTGCTTATTATTTTATGTCAAAAGAAATTTATTCTTATTTTAATTTCATTTCCGATGAAATGCACTGTTAACTAAAGATTTGTACTTATGAAACAGTATGGTTTCATATGATTTTATGGTGACTTTAATAAGAGACTTGTGTATGAGTGCCACAGAGAATGATGACACCACCTAGGTTTCAAGCATCTGCTACTTACATCCAACTCTGTATTACATGCTGTGGAATAAGTGACAAGTTTTGGCATAAAATGCTAAAAGGAGCTGTGCCCTAAGTTGGGGATAAGAGATGTGCCACAAATCTCATCGTTTTGAGCTACCAAGAAGCATCTTTGTCAGAGCAGGAGTTGCAGCTGACTAAAACTAGAGTAAATTTGAGAACATTCACAAGGTTAAGGGTGCCCATATTAATAACTAAAGCTTTAGCTCAGTTGCCATTCCTAGCCTGAGAATTCTGTCCATGCTATGTCGCTCTGTGCATCTCTGGTGGCAGGCGTTGGCTGTCCCACCATGGGATCGAAGGGGAATCAGGCTTCTGAACAAGCTCCATTTAGACACTCAGTCTAGACACCATTCTTAAAGAAGTCTCCTCTGTTCATCGCTAATGTTGAGAAACTTTAGGAAATGAAAGGGAATAGAAGGATCAGAGGGAGCACAACTCCAGCCTTGTGGTTGGTACAGGCTCCGTAGAGAAGAAGGGAGAGGTCCCAGCCTCAGTTGTAAGGATTGTTCATGCATATTTTGCTGAATAGTCATTGGAAAAAGACCTTTCAACTTAAGAGATTGGCTTTTTGTAGCAGAGAAAATGTTGACTTTACGAAGGTTACCTAAAACGCTCATAAAATAGAACTAAGATTGTATTTGGTTTTGTATGTTATAGATACAAGCCTTTAGAAGCAAATACACTTTTTCAACTTTCTTTTTTTTCCTTCTTTTAACTTTACTGGTAAGGAAAAAAGATATATATCCTACAGTGCACTTTGCTTCACATGAATCCAGGGATTCATGTCAGGGACATGAATCATTCAATTAGGGTTTTTTTTTCTTCAGTACTCAATATCTTTCTGTCAGCTATACAGCTTTTCTATTCATGCTTTTCTGTTTGCTTCACAAAATTATGATTAAAAGACTTACTGGACCCTTGGCTGTGTAAAATTTGCTTAAAGAAACTTTACCTGTACATTATCAAAGTGGTCTGGCAATAGTCATATTTACTATCAGGTAATTCCTGTGACTCTTTGTTGTAAATAACATTCTGGTTTTGAATACATGCTGGTTATCCATACCAAAAGAGCAAAAAACATGTAAACAAATAGAATGTAATTAATAGGCCGGAATGAGGCATTTAAGGCCAAGGAGTTGTGTTTTTTTCAGTACCAGTTGTTGCTTTTATTCCTGGTAACTTCTGATTGGCATAGCATTCAGCAGACATTGCATTACTGTTAAAGCAAAATGAATGGAGCATCAGTTTGCACTTAGACTTTTGAGTCATCAGCAAGCTGTGACCAACTGACAGCAAC
The DNA here is from genome assembly GCF_028769735.1 of Zonotrichia leucophrys gambelii. NCBI lineage: Eukaryota > Metazoa > Chordata > Aves > Passeriformes > Passerellidae > Zonotrichia > Zonotrichia leucophrys. Next base: position 15,083,451 of record NC_088173.1, on the reverse strand, counting down.
CAGCAACCAAACTGAAGGTTTGCCAGCCAGCTGCATCAACATTAATGAGTTTCTTGCATGGTTAAATATTCAAGCAGTCTTAAGCAGATCTCAGAGATGAAGATACTTTAAAAGAATTATATTCTTTTACTGTCCCACTTCAGCGACTTGCAAGGTTCTCATGGTTTACAGTTTTATCCATCTCTGTCTCTGTTAGGTTATACACAATTGTGTTACCACATTTTACAGTCCTAGCTTGGGAACTGAATATAAGATGTGCTAAGGTAACATTAGCATTTGCAGACATAAAGGACTAAATCATAATGATCTTCCTCTCTTATGTGTCCACAGCAATAGACGTGAACAAATTTTTACCCCAGTAATTTAAAGCATGAATCTAAGCATATCAGGAAATTGGATTACCCCTCAATCAAATTCTCTATTCTGCTAGTGCTAGGTTTCTCTTATCTCCAGTGCAATCCAGTTTGTGTATTCTTGCACAAACTCTGTGGGCTACTATAAAAGGGAAATTCAGACAGACACAACAGGAGCCAGATTCTGTCTTAATGGCCAACTGATAGGATGAAGGATAATGGCTTTAAACATAAAGAAGATAGGTTTAGATTTAGATATTAGGAAGAAACTTTACTGTGAGGGTGATGAGGCAATGGAACAGGTTGCCCAGAGAGGTTATGCACTCTGCATTCCTGGAGGTGTTCAAGGCCAGGCTGGACTGGGCTCTGAGTAACCTGGTCTAGTGAGAGGTGTCACTGTTCATGGCAGGAGGGTTTGAACAAGATGAACTTTAAGATCCCTTCCAGTCCAAACCTATTTCTCTACCTTAGAAAAAGAAAGAAAAAGGCTGTTTCCCTCTCAGTTAAATTTTAAATATACTCACACGCCAGGTAAATAAAAATTCAAAATTCATTAATACTAAAGATCTTTATCATACTAGCAAAGAAAACATGTGCTTTGGCTGATGGGGTCTGATCAGAACCATATAAGGTTATAGACATACTTTATGCTTTACTATTTTCTGATGCCAATACTAATAGTGATTTTTTAATATATAATTGATTTGTATGTCGGCATGAAATTCGGAAATTAATTGTACCTATCAATCAAAAAGACAATAAAAGAGAAATGAAATAGATAATTTTATGTCTTCAGGGCTAAATGAGCTATCACTCTGGTTTAAAATTTTAAAAACTGTAGATAGCAAATTTGAACATGATTTTTGAACACTGAGGAAACTATGGTTTGTTTCAGATTTGAAAATTCACTTAGCTCCATGAAAGGCTCAAAACCATTGTCAAGTTTTTGCCTCAGATGATACATTAGTGAATGTTACATTCATAGCAAACTAAGGTCCCAGTCTTGGAGCTATCCTGATTCCTTAAGCACTTCCATGCAGGCAAAGTAGTTTTCAGCTTGTGGGCAGTTATAAATGCAAGGCCTTTGCTCCACTGAGAGGTGCCCTTATTGTGTTAGGGCAGAGCTGCACCAGGGGAATACTGAGGTCGAAGTAGCTTCAGGCGTTGGTAAATGCTAAGTTACCAGCAGCTGAACACTTGGAGGATGTATTTTCCCATCCAAGAGTTTCTTTACTTTCAAACAAGAGAAGAACTGGATTCAAATAAATGCATTTAATCTTAAAAAAAAGGAAAGAAATTAAAGAATAGAAAGGCACACAAAAAAAAATTTCTTTCTCTGAAAAACTCCATAAATGTTTTATTTAACTGACCAGTTCATACTGTTTCCTTTAAAAAAGAAATTAGCTGATAATATCGTGGGAAATATTTGTGTTAAAGGTCACATTAAACAAAAGTCAAATCTAGACTATCTGAGAAGTCTGGAGAAGATGTTTAATGCAAATTTTTTGTGGAAAAAAGATGTGTGTCACTGCAGGTCATCTCTGAATATTCTTGTTGGGGTTTCTCTGTTGGATATGCAATCTCAGCTAAATGTTTTGAAGAGGAGGAATCAAATAAATTGCCCTATTTTGGGTCTTTCTCATCTGTATACAGTTGTGCAGCTCTAGTAGACCTGAAAATTGCCCAGAGACAAACTTAAAAAATAGAGTGCTTTTGAGGCAGAAAATTGCTTTTCTGCAGCATGGTCTAAGGGACAGGATGTGACAGGAGGACAAGGAGTTGTCACTATGTAGTGATATTGTAAGGCATATCTTACATAACAAAAAGGATCATTTGTCTCTTTTTTCTTTCATTTTAAACTGCAAGAGATTTAATTGAAACAGTTGGAGGTATCACCCCTAAACAAAGAACAAGCCATTATAATTTACAATTAAAACTGAAAGTTCCCCGCTTAACCCACTTGTAATAGCTACTCATTGTGGAGTAGCTATTGTGGAGTGCATGTGGGATAGATGCCTGTCCACAATTTCAGAAGCCTTATTCTCAAAAGGAAGAGAAAAAAAACCCATCTCATTGTACATGCATGTCAAATATTAGCGTGATTCTTGTAGTATAATAAGAAAAGAAAGTGGTTTGTGCTTTTGATTAGCCTCTTGATGTTTCAGAGTGGTTTTGTATGGCTTAATTTTCCTTTTATGGCAGTTTGTACATATAAAACAAAATGAGGAACGGAGGGGAGGGGGAAAGAAATGTGCCATTTATATACCTAGGATATGAGGCCTCCTTTGGGCCCATTATGCATTAATGGGTCAGCTGAGATTTATTAGGATATGTATATTAATCTTTATACACATTCACATACTATAATTGTTCCTTTGGTGCTATAATGTGATTAGCTGTGAATTTGTGCAATATTAACAATAATATGGATTTCCATATTACAGAACAGTAATAACAAATGGTTATTAAAAATGCATGTAAAGTATGGGATGTGAAAGCACTTCTAAATTCTCAGTAATCCGATTATGTTTTGTTGTTTTTAAATACCAAAATGGTTAAGTCTTTACTATAAAGTAAAACCTAGTATTAAAGAAATCAAAAATTTTATGTTATACAGAAGTGAACAAATGAATCTAAAGCTGTCTTAATGAAAGATTAGTATCTGTTTCTCATAGGCAGCTGAGATGTGGATTTTTGCATTATTATAATTTGAATATGTAGCAAAAATATAATATAGAAGGTAACAGTAAATTCAGCATTGATACCTCTTTACATTGAAACTGAAGGGATCTTCCCTCTTCACATCTGTAATCATATGATAATAATTCCACATTTAAGGTAATCATTTTGTGCTATAAAGACATAGTACAGTAGGTATATAGAAAGGAGAAACTATTAATTTTAATTTTGTGAAGCTAATTTTTTTATTATTTCTCTTAAGCTAATTATTTTTTTAATTTCTTAAATTATTAAAAATAGAGCAGCCACTTTTTTTCAGTCAGTTTATGACAGTAGTACCCCTGTGGGGCACAGGGCGTTACACGCTCACCTGTTTCTCTCCTTTGTTTTGTGATTGGATATGACAGCTGCTTACAGCATGATTCCACCATGGCAGTGCCTTCAATCCCTGCGTGAGCCATTCACTTAAGAGCTGGACTCCATGACTCTTGTGCGTCCCTTACAACTCAGAATGTTTTGTAGTCTGTGGTCTAGGATTTCCTGGACTTGGCTTTGAGAGAGACAGAGAATGAACATTGAGAGCATTTATATTCTCCTCACAGAATACATCCTCCTTCTGCAAAAAGTTGCAAGCTTTACTCTCAAGTTATTTTCATCAGGTAGTGATACTTTTTTGAGCAAAGGTTTCTTTACCCTCCCTTCATGACCCTGTAGTGGGAAGGTATCTTCTTTGACACCTCTTTCCTAAATCATAAATTCCTATCTTTACCTTGAGTATATCTGTGGGAATAGAAGAAATTTCTGTAATATAGAATTTCTGTAATTTCTACCATTTTCCATGCAGACTTAAGATTCAGTCTTTGATGATTTCCAAAAACTTGATATAATCACAGCTCCCCTTTTTCTTTCATCTGATTTGCATTTTAAGATTATATTTATTAATAGATTGCATTCTGTAAATTATTGCCATAATGGCTCATTTTTATCTTCATTTTTTAGAAATGCTCTTTCCCAACCTCAATGTTTCTGGTCCTACAGACCCCCAATTTCCTTATAGGATGCGCCCTTGATAAATACAAGGTAAAACAGGGATTTTTTTGTTATGCACTTCAAAGGTATTCTTTAGACTTTCTTTATTTTTTGTCATTTTATTTTATTTGGAAATACAATTTCCCTATATTTCCATTTTATCATTCAATATTCAAGAATCCTACCAAATAAACCATGTTAAGTAAGTTAAGTGTAGGGTTTCTAGCTGGTTTATTTTTATACATACTGTAGAAAAAAGGCACCTACCTTATTTCTGCTCGTGGTATTATGCAATTTAAGTAGAGGGACTTTTGTCATGCATTTTACATGAAGATGATGAGTATTCCATTGTATTCAAATGCTTGTGGAATTGCTGTAAAATGACATACAGCAGGTGGGCCAGTGTCATTTGTGAAAGTCTCTCTGAGCTGCAACTTGAGATGCTGCTATTTCTCACTGGCATTCCATATAGCTTCAAGGCAACTACTCTTCTGCTTACCTATTGCATTTTATTTTTCTATAAATTAATCCCCTTTTTTTCAGTTCTTGTTTCTTCTCTTATTTGCTTCTGCTTACTAATTTGTGACTGCAAAAGGAAACAAGTAAAAGGTGACCATAACAAGTATAGCTCTCTGCAGTGTAATTTCAATAACAAGGGCAGGGGTAGTCCATGGCTTCTGTTCAAAGTGCCTTCTCTCATGTTTGATTGGACTTGAAGTATTTTCTTCTGTCTTTGTGGTGACCTAATTAAATATTTTTTTATTTTAGCTGTGTTGTAGCTAAAGCTCTTGCAGCTTAGCTATAGCTGTCGCAAAGTCCCACTCAATATTTTACAGTGCTTTCTCATAATTTTAATGGCAGCTTTGGGAATGTGTATAGCCAGGTACTGAATCAATATTGTCACTTACTTACCTTTATGGATTAAAAACTGATATTAGAAATTAATTTAAGCTATGAGAATAATTATGTATATTCATTAAAAAAAATATATTGGAGAAATAGCTTAAGAGCATTTCAAGCTAATTACTGACATAATTAGCATTGAAAAAACCCCAAACATTTTATGTATTGAAATTACACAACCTGCTTTTTTGATTTTGAACAAATTTTTGTTATCTGCTTTATTTAAAATTTTCAGTTATATAATCTGGAGAACACCATTTTAGGATTAGGGACATAGCATTTTAAATAAAATTAAGTAGAAGATTAGAACATCTTATGTTAGAGCACTGATTACCCAATTATATTTGTGTCATGCTTTTCTCTTCAACTGTGAAATTTCGAACTAAGATATTCTTTCAGATACTTTCAGACTTGCATTTCCAGAAGTTAGAAAAGGATATTTTCAACTATCTCGCGTAATTTTGTTGCTTCAACAGAATGAACGCCATTAGTTTTGATTCCCTTGTTTGCTATCAATAAATATCTCATAATCTTTTCAAAATTAGAAAACTGGTCATAATACCTCTGAAATGAAGCCATTTTATTTTCTCTGGATGGGAGGACACTGAAGGCTTTGCAAGCAGTGCAATGCATTGGCTTAATTCTCCAGTGAAAATCCACTGCTTCATATTTACCCTTATACAGCAGTTTCAGTAGGAGTGGTTTAACTGTTCATGGATCCATAAACTGTTCATGGATTTTGAACAGTTTATTAATCTGAACTTCAATTACATTTCATAGGCATTTTTATAATAATCGTAATTATAATATTAGCACTATCATATTTTGCAAGTACCTCCTTGTCTCCTGACAAATTTTTCCAGTGTTGCAGGAGGTTTTTTGTCTGTTGAGTTGCCATTTCCCAGGAAAGGGAAGTGACATTTTCGAATAATCTGGAGAAATTTGCTTGGAAATGTTCATTCTCTCCTAGAGACACCACTCAGCTAGTTCTACTAAAGTACACTTCACTGTCTTACAGTGTGGTTAGTAAGTCACAACTCTCTTGAACATTAATGATTTCCAAGGTAGTAGAGTACACATTGTGGTGTGTCCTTCTTCAACATGTGCTACAGATCTCTGCTGGTTATCTAACGTGAGTTTGTGCCTGGTGTGTCTCATGCTGGTGCAGCTGCTCAGCATATGTCAGCCCAGAAGAGTGGGGCTTCAGGCCAGAAGGAAGCATTTTGTACTGGTAGCTGGACTTAAAGATACTCCATTTCCTCTGATCTCACAGAACGCTCGGCACATCACTTACACTTGGCAAACAGAACGGATGTTTTGATGGTAGTCGCTGGGTGTGAGCACTTAGATGTTTTACACTGACCCTTTGGAATAGCAGAGCCATGTTCAATCACTATGAAAATTCACTGCAGTACCTTACCAATGTTTGTGACACATAATTTATACATCACATTTTAAAATGTGTGAGCTTTCCTTAATGACAAAAATTTACAGTCTCTTAGTATTCTTAACAATACTGTAAAAGAGGCAAAGTTATCTAAAACAGAGTGGGGAAATTCCTATGCATTATTTGTAAAGTAATTTAATTTGAAAATGTGACTTCTCTGTATTTCAAAATAATGATAATTTTTAAATTTTCAGAACTCACTGCAGATGTTGAAGTGTCTGAGTTCAAAACAGGTTAAAACTAAGCCATGAATTGAAAATTAGTAATGTTTATCTCCGATTTTTAGATGTGCAGTTGTACCTGTATACAGCAAATGAATCAAACTGCAACAGTTTTGCTACAGAACTTAGGTCTGGTACTTAGGCAGAGAGGAGAGGAAAAATGATAAAAATTCTGAGAATATAAGTACATAAATATTTTCATTAGGCAAATCTAATGCTTTTCAACTTATAATTCAGAAGATACCTTGTCATGCTGTGTAGAAGAATACTTTTTGTTTTCTGTATCTTCCCTGCTTCTTCTTTCTTCACTTCTCTTTTCCCTTTGTCTTAAATTATTTTGTTTTAAAACCACTGACAGTTGCTGACTACTACAATAATAGGAAAAACTCATTTCTATGCTTCTAATGGACCAGATTTTCTGAAGCAGTGATCTGTCCTAGTTTACAATACAGATTTAGGAAATTACCTTTCAGGAGACATGCACATTCAAAGTAACAGTAAAATAATCAGTGCCTTTCATGTGACCACATGCATTCATTTATTTTCAATAGAAATAATTTGAGATCTCTATCCAGATTGTCTAATAATAGTAATTTTTTATATGTTGGGTCATTTGTCCTACTTTTACCTAGTTACTAGGTAATATCTCCTACTTTCCCCTAAAACAACTTACTTCATGACTGAAAAAAAAAGAGTACATCTTTCCATATTTACACCTATAAATTACTTCCTTGGCAAGAGGAGTGTAAGCACAGATGCATTTAAATCTGCAAGTTATTTTCAAAACTTTCCAAATACTGTAATTTATTCTCTTTTTTTCTATCCTCTTGTAGTCTTCTAGCCTAATTTAATTTTTTTAAAGCATTCATTTTATTTATAGCAAAGAACAGAGTGCAATGTATTTAGCAGAGAACTGTAGACTCTCAGGGTGAACAAAAGAAAGATAAAATATCTCTTGGTTTTTCAACTCTTTTCTGTCAGAATAAAATTTGACTCAGTGTGGAGACAACCTACATGCAGCCTTTCTCCACCCGCCTACCAGCCCAATGGAGTTTTCTTTTGACTCAGCTGGATATTGCTGCTGCTTTCAGATACAGAATGATTTTCTTTGATTTTGTACTGTATTACTGGATAAAGAGCAGGGAGGGAGAGATGAGGCACACGGCAACTACATTATTGTCACGTTCACAGCTTGACCATAATCTTGTGGACACAATTACCATTTTTGTTTATAATTAAGAAGCAAAGTCACTAAACATCTTAATAATATTGTGTGATGTTAACAATTCTAGAGTGTTAAGTCTAAAGAATCTACATATAAAGTATGATTTCAAACTAATGAAAATCCAAATTGACCTTCAATTCAGAAAGGAAATAACAGATTGTGCTCTGCCCTTATGAATGAAGTAGCTCCAGCTTTCGCTGTCACTTTGCAAATGTTATAATCTTTGCATGACTCAGTTTCCTTTATGATGTGTTTAAGATTCCTTGAGTGTTTTTATGAATACTGTGCGATAAGCCCTATTACCTAAGCACCTAAATTATTTTATACCACTGTTTATTGTTTTTGTTGCCTGGGTAGCAGAAATGTGAAGAGAAAAGCTACATGAGGCCTCTCCAATATTTGGGCATCAGAACATCCATGGACAAATACAGTGTCTTCATGTAGTGAGACAAAGATAATTCTTTTGTCTAGTTTCTCTAGGGGTGCACTGACTCTTTCAATGCATACATCCTAAAAAGGGATGGAATGCAAGGTACCTAATTTTCTCGAGTGGACTCTTCTTGATTTACCAGAAGTTTCAAAGATAGACTGTGTCAAATGAGTCTGTTCTCATATATCACTATTGTGACTAATTTGTGAGCTTTTCCAATTTTTTTTTTTTAATCTATGGGCATGTAATACCTCCAAATACCAGCAGAAGTACTGACAATATGTGTATTAAAGACAGGAGTGCTTTTAACCCTTGAAAAAGCACTCAGTGAAAATGAAATTCACCCTCTGTGCTTTGTGTTAAAGACAATACAACCACCTAATTAGAAATAAATGGGTTGTTGTTTTAGTAGTGCCATCCTGATGAGTATTTGAATTTTAAAGGAAATAACAAATAAAACAAAAATCTCCAGAGGAGAAATTACTTGTTTCAGCTGTTGTCCACCATTCCATGTATTTGAATAATTTCATTTCTTTCATTTACCTAATCCACCTGCAAAAGTGAACAAAAGAATGAAATGTTTCTTTTTTGCCTTCTATGTAGAAGGACCAAGCTTCCTGTAATTTCAGGAAAAAGAGAGAAAAGAATGTAAATTTTCACCTAAATGTTTCTGTAGAGGAAATAATCCTTTTGATATGCGTCTTTTCTGCAAGCAATAAAAACCCACATTAACATTGAGAAACTGTTTCTGTAGTTTATATGTTGTCTTTTACCGATGGCTGTAAGTTGCAATTCAGTCTCTCTTTCCTTGGAAAAAAAAGACTGAAAAAAAGAACACGAAACATTTATGTGAATACAACAAAATATATTAACCATCATTTAGTAAAAGGTTGCAACTACTCCTTTTAAGTTAAGTTAAGCTGCTGCAGAATTCAAACAAACAATATGTTGAGAACCAAACAAACAGGGTTTGCTTTGGTAATTTCAAGAGCTGTAAAAATTCATAGATATGCACCAAAATGAACTCTGTTAAATAAAGGCTGGTGAGTACACACACCTAATTGCTGTACTTCTACCCTGCAGTACAAGAGGTGTTAACTAGCAAGAGCATCAGATATTGAGTGATTTTCCCAGTGCTGCAATTCAGATAGTTGATAAAAAAAACAGAACCTGAAACGTTTAACAATAAAGAAAATTGAACCTCCTTGCTAAAAACGTTGCACCTCTTAATGATAATGTCTGAACAAGAGTTAAATCCAAATATTCTAAGACACCTTCATGGCATTTTAGCATTCATTAGACCAAAAATACTAGTTTTTTCACACAGCTGTGGGCAAAATTTGTGTATAACATGCTTTCCTGGGTTTCATGCCTGACACAAGCATTCCATAACTTGTAGTACCAGTTGTAATGTATCTCTCTTTTGTTTTCCAATTTTCCCTGATACTATCTGCATAATTCTTCTCTGAACAAACAGCAGCTCTGAATTTATATCTTTAAAATTACTTAAATCTCTTTAAACGTGTGACTTTTATACAATTTCAAATAAAATCTACCTACCTATATTCATCTCTTTTTATATAAATTCATAATTTAGTAGTAAGTATTTAAAATTTCTTGACACTAGAAATGGGCTCTGCAGTGCTCTGTATCATGTAGTTTACAACTTTCCTTAGAAGTCATTCTGTCTTAGTTGTTTTTTTTCCTGCTAGGTTGCTTGGAAACTTAAAGAAATCTCTTTGTTTCACTCTCTTTTTATTATGTAGTAGCAAGGATAATTTTTGTTATAACATCCCATAATATTAATGAAAAAATATTTTTAAAATTACATGTATTCCCTTTTCTTACTATCATGTGCACAGGTTCATGTTCCATGTTGCTATCAGTACTTTCAGAATTCAGCCTGAGGCAAAAGAAAGGATGTCATGGATTCCTTGTCATACCATTGTCACTGGTCCTGGGTTTATGTCAACTCAATCGTACTTTTCACAAGTCAGTTCCTCAGCTTGCTCTCCAAAATTCCAGATGTGCATTACAGCACAGATCTGGTGCAGCCCAGTCACCTGTGTGTTTTTCATTTTAAATGAGCTCTCATTGATTTCTCTCAATTAACTGTTTTAGTATTTCTGAATGTAGTATAGACATTGCTTTTATAAAACTTTAAAAAATTATTTTTAAAAAAGTGTAATTAAGGACATGCAAACAATTGCAAACACTTGCCTTCTTACAATGTTTGTACAAACACCAAAACCTGATTATTGTATTTTGACATCTGTAGTTTAAGTTCTGCATATAGTCTTTACTCTGAGGGGTTTTTTTGGTTTTGTCATTTTGTTTTTTTACTGGCTGCTTAAGGACAGCCCACTAACTTCTCAGCAGGATTAATTTGTTTTGGAATGTGATCTTAAAGCCTGATGCTTACAGAATCACACAGATATGCATAATTTTATGAAGAAAATATTTTTATTTTATAATTTAACTTGCAGTTGTGTTTTGCTTAGTATTATTATGGCAAATTGTTGATGTGATACATGTAGGAAAGAATGGAAGTGACTCTTGAACAAAACCAGACATTTGGAAGGATGTTTTTATACACATGGTTAGTTAAGAGAAAACATGAGAATACCTCTTTTGCAGGAAACAACTGTGACAAATTGCCTTAATTTTATATTACTTATGTTTGCTGATACTGGACTCAGGGTAGCACTATCCCAGTAATGTCATGGAGATTTTGTGTAAGCTGTCTCCATGAGGGAATGTTTCCAAACCATATGATTTTGCACACAGTCCACATACTGAACACAACTTCTGTTTCAACTTAATTCCTCTCAGTGTGTGGCCAGATCAGAGGTTTTCTTCTTGTGATTCTTGAAGACTGCTCTAGTCCACTGCTTCTTTGTAGCATCTTGATGATTCTGCCTTAGCTACCTACTTTTCCATCAGTCTTAGACATTTCTTTTCCTAGCTTGGCTTTTAAACCAAACTAAATTCCTAGCTTCATGCATATATCTTTAATACTGTGTGAGCCTTTGAAGCCCTCCTCCCCAAAAACCTGCTCCAGTTTCTTCGAAGAAATCAGGAAAAATTGTGGTGTCTCTTGACCTGTTCTCTCAACTCTGTCATGCCATCTTTAGAGCAGGACATGATGAGATATTGCCATCTGAGCCACTTCACAGCCACATGAAGCACCTCAGTTAAATTATGGGCATGTGGAAAGAAACAGCATCATGTGTTAAACTCAGCTTCCTTTAGAAGCAGTAAACACTTGTCATTCTTCTGAGACCACAAAAGTCCTCCAAGGGAAATCTAAGAACATCCCAATGCATATAAGTTATATTGCCCCTGCATGCCTGCACACATTTGACATTTTTTGTCAGTGTGCATGGCCTAAAAATTTAGCAGTGCTGACAAAGATGCTATTTGTTCATCAGCTGCTAAATCATCTGTCTACAACTAATGTAGAAATGAATTTGAGGGACTCCTTCTTTAAGCTTTTCCTCCTCCTCTCTTTCGACGTCTTGAAGAGCAGACTGTCAGTGCTGAGAGCCCTTGGAACTTGGGTCTTGAACACAAGAAAAGCAGAGCTTACAAGGACGGAGGAGTTCATTCTTCCTTAAGCTTTGTTTGAAATCATGTCAATTGATAATGGATACTTCTTACCACTTTTTTTTTTCCTTTAAAAATAAAACCGTTAGTCTGAAAACAGAAATATCAATTCTCTCCTGGATCCTCCTTCGACCATTTTGTAAAGCCCAGCTTCTCGTGGTGCTATATCTAAACAAAAAGATAGACTAAGCCAGGAGAACATGCTGAGATTTTTTCTTTGTTCCCTACAGTAAGCTCCCACTATGGGAACAAGTAAGTTAACCTATTTCTTTGAGGGTGTATAAAAAGTTGATGTTTTTCTAATGTAATTTTGCTTTTCTTTTTTTTTTTATTCCTTTCAGTTCCATGTTGACAACGGGTTTGTTAATTACAAAAATAAAAGTTACTGTTTTAAATAGGTTCTTTTCAGATGTTGTTGTACCAGTTTTTAGGAGACACCTTGATTTTGTACTACTTAAAAGTAAATTGGTCTCTACAACACCAGTCAATGCCTTTGACATCGCTGTGTGATCTATAGTGGCAGCACGTGCCCTGAGAAGACGCTTCCTCAGAACATATTACTCTGTGTAAAGTCTTCATGTAATACCCAACAGACCTCTGTTCAGCCACACTCTCTACCCCAAGATCTTCTGTTATGTTCCCAACAAGAGCTATAATTTCTCTTAGATTACATCTATATGGGCTATAGCTCTTCTGATATAAATTCTGACCAGACAAAGCAATCAGAACCCCAATGTTTAATAACAGAGGTGAGTGTCAAGTGTACCCTGGCACCTGTGCTATCAGCACTACAAAGTCTGTATTCAATTTAAAAAATGTATAAATGTATAAATACACTAGGGAACTCTATGCTCTCCCCTCTTACGGAAGCAAACATTATGTTTTCTTTTTTAAGTGCTTTTCATGTTTTCAGTTTGCCAGTCAAAACTGCAGTGCCTGTGGAAGCCTAGTACGTTTGTCAAACAGGCTTTGTATAGTGTACCCCAGAGCTGCACAGTCCAACCTCTGGACATACCATCTTCTCAGAGACAGTTTTCACAATACACACTTCAGACCAGATATGATCTTACCTGTGTTTGGAGACTGTAGAACCAAGTCTCTTAAGAAATAATAGGAGTTTTATGACAACGATCTTATATAGACTTGCAAAAAAAAAAAAAAAAAAGATTCATGCTGAATCCTTATTTAAAAGAACAAGAATTTATAAGAATCTAAATGCTTAAACTGAAGTTCAGGAACCCCCTTGCTTCCACAAGGGAGATTGCTTTGCAACTCACGCTCTGCAGGATGCTCCATCACTCAGTTTTCACATCAGAAATCCCTGCGAATCATGCTAGGCTACTAATAGTTGGCCTATTGTCAAAGACGAACAATTCATGTCCTTTATCTTCTGATGTGACAGCCTTTTGAATCTTTTGAATGCTGTCTTCTGCATTTATCTCTGAAAACAGTCTTTATGATCTCTCATCTGCAACAAGGACAGCTGAGATTCAAACTCTTATAGTTAATTCCTTTGCACTGTTTTCCATAAGGACAAGTGGTAGGATCCATCTGAAGCTTTTACCTAGAGAGAATTCTGACTTTCATGTACTGAAGGAAGTTAACTTAGCTCTATTCTTTCTTAAACTTCACACTTTGTCTCTGGAAACAAATCTCTAAAAATTAATGTTGTAATGAGGACATGACCTTACAAGAACAGCCTTTTTTCATCAGAAGCTGAAAGATTCAAGGAGCTGCCAGTCCCCTCTCAAAGATGTCTAGTGTGTAAGGGAACATCATTACTAACTCTCTTTTTCCTATGAAAGGTCCACTTGGCTGCAATTCATGAAGAAACAGAGGCCTTCCCCTGGATTTTCACGTATTTGACATTTGCTGTACAGCCACCTGGAGCTCCTTTCACACTTTTGCTAGATATTATGCACTTCCTGAAGTGTCTAGAAATTTACAGTCCTTGAGAAGTTCATACCTGAGTCCTTACTTAACTGAGTCTTTATAGAACTCTTCTAGTTCATTGCAAGGGGTTCTGCTTGGAATTGTTATTGTGTAAATTTAAAAATTAAAATTTCTCTTCTGAACTGTTATTCTTTAAGATGTTTATATATATACTCAAAACTCTCTCACATCACTGTCCATTTCAAAACCTTTTATAACTCCTTAGATGCATCCTTTTAAAGAAACTAAGAATTGGGATTATGGCCTGCCTCTGTTATTGCTATGTGGATAGAGGAGGGCATGGGCAAGGGTCGTAATAGAAAGTGCAAAAATTTAAAGCAGTTGGAGTACCAATGCTAGTCACTGCCTTGGTAGCCAACTGGTAATTGTAGTGTGAACTAATGTATCTTAAGTAAAGATTACAGCATTATCTTTCTTCTTATCCTACTGATTATACCTGTATGCCAGTGTTATAGAGGTGTTGATATGACTATGTGCCTTCTTTAACAAAAGAAGATAATGTGTTCTTAATCTACTTCTACTAAAGGTATTGATAAATTCTTGTCACCTCTCTTGTAGCCAGACCAAGTACCAAGCATAGGTACTTCCTTTACAGAAGCAGAATTTGCTTAGACCTGCATCTTTCCATAACACAGATCAGTTTGCATTCTCCAAAGTTCCAGAGCAGAATTTTTTTCCCCTAGCAACAGTTCTCAAAGCAGGTAAATATATCTTACATATTGTTTTTTAATGTTTATACTGACCTACAAATCAGATTTAAACATCAAGCAAAGTACTGAGTTAGATCCATGTTCATAATCTAAGAGTCTACTTCTCACTCTCTTTCCAGAATCAGATAGTTCATGGCTACATATTACAGACATGCAAGAGTTTGATTTTAGAGGTGCACATTACTATGAGGTCAAATTTTAGTTTATAACTAAGCTTTAATCAAGTCTCTATGCTTGTTTGTGTAGGCTTCATTGATGTGAATTCCTGAATAATAAATGGAAATCTTGAAACTTGTATTTAATTGTAATGCTTGTGTTCTTTTGTTTATGGTCTTTTGTGTGTGTCTATGTGTGTTTTGTGTGATTGTTTACAGGCATACGTATTTTTATGTAATTTCTCTACACTATATGTGTTAGAAGCTACATGATAAATCTGGAAAATGGTGTTATATTATTGTTTATTATGCTGTTCTTCTCACATATACTAAAACTGAATTACAAACTCCCCTCTGAATTGCCAAAAGTGATGACCTTTTATACTTTCATTGCTAAATACCCCTACAAATTCTTTTTGGCTTCTGACTCAAATCTGGTCAAGAATAACACCTTTGCTGGTGTCAGAAGTCATGCATGGTTTATCAAAAATATGATGGAAGTGCTAAAATTATTTTTCCTCACCATGTTACTGTTTTAATTCAAAGATTGTGAAACATTTTTTTCTCACGGTTTACATGCAAAGAGCAAAAATTCCTTTAACATTTAAGTTTTTGACATTACTGTGCTTTCACTGGGAAAATATACAAAGCCTTTTGCATATATCTATCTGTTTATTTTCTTGGTGATCATGAATAGCTTCTGTATGACTTGACAGCTTGGATGTTCCCTCCTGAATTAAGTTCAGACCATTTGTTGGGTAGCAAGGGGAAACTCATATGACAGATGCCCACACTGGCAATCCTAGAAAAGTTCTAACAGTACAGTAGTTGCTCTTTGGGAATTATTTCTCTGTTAACAAAAGTCCATTTCCCCTAGATAATTTAAAGAGTATTAGTAGTCTAATTCCGAAGTTATTTTTAGATAAGGTGTGATACAAAAGCTGTCCAAACAGACCTGCATTTTAAAATATTTTTGTATTAATACTTTGAACTTTCTATGGATTTATGTATTTTCAGAAGTAGTACTGTACTTTTATGACATCAATTCAAAAATGCAATTTACGAAAGCCTAAGCCTGGACTACGTGACTTACAAATACAAAACTGTGAAGACTTCTGTTGTTGGCCATAGCTTCAGAAGTTTATTTTTCAAAAAAAAAACAACCATAAAGTCCTCATCTAAAATAATCTATAAGAATTCTCTTTTTCTGAATTGTCTCCAAAAAATGAATATGTATGCTATGCAATGTTAAAAGATTTTCAGTAGAAAGTAAAAGTGTTCTCTACTTCTAAGGTGGCCTTCAAAGGTTTGACAGTGTTGTCCATATCACATATTGCTTCCCAATTAAAATGAAAATGTAAACATTAAAAAATGTGCAGGGAAAATACTCCAAATCCTTACATGTTTTTTTTTTTCACAGGAATAGAAAATCATTTACGTAAAGCTTTCCATTCCTATTCTCACTGAATGGCAAAGCTAATAAATGCCCTTTCCCTGTGTGGACTCATAATTACTCCTGAATCGGCTGAAATTGTGTTCCTGCATTTAAAGCTGTGGCACTCCCTGACTCCATTATTGACATGCTGGAGTCTAGATTGCATTTTTCTACTAGAAGCTGCCTGGTAAAAGAACAGGCTGTGAAAGTGGCTACCCTGCTAAGGAAAACTAAAGCTTTAAAATGACAGGAGGGTAGCCAAGGTCAGAGGAGTACTTTGTGAGATACCAGAGAGCAAAATGTTCAGCAAGGGAAGGAACAAAGCCATGAGCAAATGAAGTTTGCTCGTATAAATGCACAACACCTACCTCTAAGTAAAACTTTAAGTCAAGGACATCAATGTGTATATTAAGCAGTCGACTGTATTTCTATTTTATATATCTATAGCTCTTTATTTTTTGTTTATTTTACACACAAACACTATATGTGTGTATATATAGATATATATGTATAATGTATTTTGACCTAGAGGAACTGCTACCTGTACATTATATATATGCATTATAGCCTGCTCACTTCAGTGGTGCCTAGAAGCTCATCTGTTCTGTGCTCATGTGCTCAGTTTCTGACAGTGTTCATCTAGCACAAATGAAAAAGCTACTGAATATTTTTTTCCCCTATGAATTGATGACATCTTCCTCAGCAGCAGGAAATCTTTATCCCTAAGTTTTCAGTGAACAGAGAGATTGCATGTGCAGTTTTCCTTTCCATAGGACCAGCCTCTCCTCATGTTTCACTGAATCTTCTTTGGGACACAAAGAAAACAGAAAGAAGAAGAGTTCTTATTTTCCATGCCACATACTTGCTGCTCAGGAAAATATAAAGACATAATTCTTCCATCTAAATTTTTCTCTGTTCTACAATGATCTATTATTTCATTCCATCTATTTTATTTGGTTCTATGTCATAGCTTGGTGTTGGGAGGGGAGGAGGTATTGGTATAAGATCTTTCTCCAGTAGCTTCTGATAACTTATGCATTAACTGGCATTTTGTCCCATTTCCTGTCCCATTCACTATCCCTCTTCTGTGCCTTTTTTTTTTTTTTCATTCTGTTTACCTTGCACAAGAAGGGAAGGGAAGACTCACAGAAGCAGAAATACATAGAACTTTTATCCACATGCTTTAAGAACAATTTTGACAAACTTCAGAACTGAGGAGGTTGAAGTTTGCTGTCCTGAAATACAATGCATTTATATTCATACAGCAGAAACCTGTTCCAAAGACTGAGTTGTACAGAAAGTGTCTAAAAGAGTACAGAATTAAAATGTAGTCATATGTGTTTTCTTACTATTTTACCTAAAGCTATTTCCTTCAAATAACATAGTTTCTGCTGTTGCTGGTTTCAGACATAAACATTCAGATAAAAGGCAACATGGGATCGTTTTGAGGCAGTCAAGTTGAAATCAGAGGGAATTTTTAACAAGTTGGCAATCCTTATGTCTGACTAAAGCCAAAAGCCCTGGTCTGAAGCATTTTGGATAAAGGAGAGTTTAAGGCTTTTCTTGAAATGAATGTGAATCTAAAGGTTTACTTAAACTTTGAATGAGAAGGTTTCTGTAGCTCAGTAAATCATTTGGTAATACTTCTTCCATTTCACTCCAATTCCCTGCCTCCCCAGTCACATAGGTGAAAACTGAATTTAAGAATTTCGGAATTTCAGTGATCCTGCAGCTGATATTGTACACAGGATATAAAAAGAGAGAAAGCCAGCAATTTTTCAACATGGATTTCTACCCTAGTAGCAAGAGTTTTAGACAAATAATCATATTTCATTTAACACAATTTGACAGAATTGTCCCTTCCTGCTGTGGAGAGACCTAGATCTGAGTTGGGAAAAGGTCTGAACTGGTTCTCCGAATTACGGAGCAACTTCACCTCCAGATGATTACTAGTGACATAATTTGCCCTGCATTATGAGGAAGCTCCTTTGTAGTGTTTTATGTAAGACCTAACTTGCCAATGAATGGAATATTGGTTTTCCAGTCTTTACATAGTTTAGCTAATTTGAAAAATATATGCAATTGCTATACATCAGCATTTGGCATTTAATAGCAGAAATTGTGTGTGTGTGCCTGGTTTTTTGCCTGCTAGATGTTATCTCAGCTTTCCCATAAGTTTTCTGCATTGCCTTCCTGTGGGAACAAATGCAAGTCTTCAATAGGTGTGGTTTTTTCCACTTGGATTTGTACTAAAATCTGTTAAACATTCCTTCATATTTTAGAGACTAGACTGAGGGACATTTGTATATGGGTTTTTTTTTTTAATTTTCTCCAAATTTCAGTCCTTAGTTAAAATGAAAATATGACCACATATTATTATGTTATTTAATGTCTGAATATCAATAAGCCAAGATATCTAGTAAAAAAAAAAAAACCACTTCTATTTATCACATCCTAATATAGTTCTACACTGAGTATTGAGAATAGCCTACAAAAGAATACAATTTCTTATTTGGACTGTTAACTAACCCTTCAAATAATCAATATCCACAATTCATGCAGCAGAAACAATGATTCAAATTTATGACAGGGTTTTTTAATATTAAAATTATTTTTCCAGTTTACTGATTAAAGAAAAAAAAAAGCAGAACAAAACACTGTATTCAATTTTTTTCCCACAATTTTGTACTTTTTCCATCCTCTGAATTAGCTTGAGAAGGAACACTTACTTCAGAGATGCAGGCTGGTTGCAATTCAGTTCATTGTAGAAGCACATAAAAATCATGAGGTTTTTTCAGCTGATTGCTTACCCCAAGCTGAGACTTTTCTTCATTATGAGTCAATGGACTTAGCTTTACATCATGTATTCTAATAACTTCTGTGTTGGGGTTTTTCTCCCGGCCTCTTTCATGCATATACTTTTTTAAAAAACCAAAGTAGTTTGCTCTGATATTGAGCTTGAAAGATGGGAAAACCAAAACCATCTAACTACAAACTAAAAGAAAATCCAGGCTAGATCAAATAGAGCGGAATGTCTGTTGGACCTTATTTTTATTTCAGTATTCATTCCAAAGAAAAAGATTAAAGAGGTGCCTCTTTGAGGAAACTTGCAGAGCTCCTAGACTTTTCAGGTACTAGGAGTTTTTTTAAGAAAATGAAATTATCAAATCCCTGATTTTAGAAGTGAAAGCTGAAAAGAACATATTTCTTCTCAATGTTTAGTATTCTTCCTATAAGTGGAAGCCAGCTGAATAACTTTGCTTTCTCGTTTCCAAGTTTCCCCCTTAGTGTTACATGGTGCAGCAACTTCCTCCAGGAGTATGGATCTTCCTCTGTGTGTGCACATTGGGTGCATCTCCACACACTGTAACGCACGGATCTTCACAGGGAGGGAAATGTGCTCTGTGTAGGCAAATTCTGGGAAACCACATTTTCCACCTTCAGGCTAAGGAAGTATTCCCTTGGTCTTTGCACATGGCAGCAGTTGGGATGTGGAAGTTCTTTAGAAAGGCTGATTTTCTCAAGCTGTAGAATTGTCCTTCAAATTACTATTACAGTGAATTAATAGCATGTCAAGTGCAGTGAAGTCTTGATAGAAGGGAGAGAAGGCCACCTCATATGGAAGCTCAGAGCTAATGTGGATCCCCAGCCTTTTACAAAACATCCTACCCATGGGCCTTTTGTATCTCAGAGGCTTCACAGAAAAAGATTAATTGAGTGTTCATGGTGTATTTTGAACCACCAAAAATTAAACAGTAGAAATAATTCTTTTCACTGTTTCCATGAGTCATTCACTGGTTCTGACCTGGTTTAGTTTTGATAGCTTAGCTTCTCATAGGCAGTCATGCTTCTTCCCTGGAGTTTAATTTTGCTTGACAAGTTGGGATCTTAATATTTGTTAATTAACAGTTCATTCTCTCGTCAAAACTGCTGAGCTCACAGATGAGTGGCTAGTATGTCCCTCAAGTTGTGCCATACATAATTGTTGCACCTGTTACAGTGCCTTGGGGCCTGCAAGTCCATGGAATTTTGTTCATTCTGAAGCTCAATATATTACCACTTCATTCTTTTCTCTGCTTCATGAATCCCTAGCACCAGTGTTCCATAAGCCATTCCTCTGCATCTCAAGGCCAGTGTCAATTTTCTGATAGAACTGAATTTTCGTAAGGGTAAAGAACTCTATTGTCAATTAATTAATTAGAGTCATATTGTTATCTTGTTATTCAAGTCTGATGAATTTGAGGATGTCATTAATTTATTAGTGCCATGTTCCTCAATGTAATAGATATTTTTTTGCAGATACTGGAAAAATATTTATTCTTTTTACATTATTGTATGTGCAAGATTTCTGAATGTTTTCAGTGCAAAAATGTACCTACAGGAATGTAGTTATAACATCTTAAGTTATGGCATAACGTTTTATTCCTCACCATGCAAAATAAACCTTAGAAATGAATGAAGCCTGAGTTGATTTGGCAAAGGAGACATTAATTAGGGTATGAAGAAGGAATAAATGAATACTCTCAAATCAGTTTTAATGGCAGTTTATAATATAATTAACTATCAAGCAGTACAGTATAGAATCTGCCTATTTTAGTTGACAGAGTTTTAACTAACTCCATCTAGGAGCACCTAGAAATAACAAAAAAAAAAGCAAATTCTTAAGAGAAAGGAGTTAACTTTGTTTCAGTCATGCTGATTTATGCCACAGATTTGGATTTTGCCTATGTTACACTTTTTTTGCTTGAAGAATGATGCCTCCATCTTTGATCTGACACACTTTGTAGATGGGTATACCTATAGGAGCTCCCCTTGCTCATTATTCTGGAAGAAACACATTCTGCAGTTCAGTTGGCTGACATGGCTAAGGAAAGGGTGGGAACAAATTTGTACTCATTAGCAGAAAGACCAAATAGTCCCAAAAAATGAAGCAGAAGAGTATTTATAAGGTTAGAAGTTACTTTAAATGCTTATGGCTGCAATCCCTATTCACTGCTATCACTGCAATCACTCTTATCAGAGTGAGATGCTTATAATTAAATTTGAGAAGTGTGTGATTCAGAATTTGTAAGTCACAAAGTGTTTCTAACAAATAAACCACAGTAAAAGTAAGACCTGGTACCAGCATCTCTGAGATTCACAAATGGTACATAATGTACTGAGCCAGCTGTCCTAAAAAAAAAAAAACTTGAGTTTTTTTTAATAGATTTTTTGTTGAAAACTGAATTGTTGAAACTGCAGGCAATAGGATGCCTTAGGCAGCCAAGCATATCAAAATATGGTGCATGGAGTGATTTTTACTACTCCCGCTATTTAAAGTCCTATTTTCATG
Source organism: Zonotrichia leucophrys gambelii (assembly GCF_028769735.1). NCBI lineage: Eukaryota > Metazoa > Chordata > Aves > Passeriformes > Passerellidae > Zonotrichia > Zonotrichia leucophrys. The sequence continues at coordinate 15,061,973 of NC_088173.1, read as the reverse complement.
AGCTTATTAGCTACTAGTGATCCCTAAGGAAAAATACAATTAAAACTTAATCATACCAAAAGCTGAGGTTCTTCTGATTCAGCGAACTTGTAATCTTGTATATTTAGTAGTTTACTTGTAAATGTCTTAGTACTGAGAATGTAAGATGTATCAATTAGCTTCAGTTTGCAATAATGCTGCTCCTCCAAATTCAGATGAGAGATTCTATGTGTGTCAGAAGATGCTAAGGAATTCTGACTGACAGCATTATTTATTTATATTTTTTACATTTGAACAGAAACTTTATTCCCTTTAACAATCCTATTGTATAACCTCCCATACCCAGTCCTGTTCTCCACAGAAGATTCAGACAGTTAAGAAAAGCAAGTGTGAAGAATACAAACAGCTTTAGAAGACAGTCTGTGCATACTGTTGAGAAAATAATTTTTATGGCTATTTTTTCCCAACTGAAAACTAAGTGGAAATAATTTCAGACATATCTTTCTGAAGTTTTAATATCTGGGTGAAGTCCAATGGAGTAAAGAATGTTTATTTTGTGGAAAGTAGGACTTTAATTTGAAAATATCAAAGTCAAATATTTCTAATGGCAAAAGATCATAGTTCAGTCAGTTCAATACAAGTAATTTTCTTAATGTTTTTTATACTGTTTTTACCTAGAAGGTTTCTGCGGAAAGGTGTTTCACATGTGTCTTCTGTGATATGACTGAACTGGAGAATGGATGCAAACATACAAAAATAACTTTGCAATGTTATTGCATTGTGACACAGGACACAAATCCCCTTTTCATGACTTGCCTTGCTTTCAACTAAACTCTAAAGAGAACATGTTGCAAAGCCTACTTCTGCTATTGCTTTGATAACACTGTAGATTAAAGCATAAAAGACCACATAGATTGTGTAACATACAGTAAATAATCCTGTGTTTCAGTTCCCAGATGAAATCCAGAAAAGTAACACTATTCTAATCCACTACAAAATTCTAATCTGAATCTTTGAACTTCTGAGTAGTTGTGTTAGTTGATCTACTTTCTATTTATGACTGCTTAAATTAAGAAAAGAAATTTATAAATTAAGTAAGGTATTTCACTTTCTGTGAAAAATTCTCATTTCAAACAGACACTTTTTTTATGTAACTGACCACTTTTTGACTAACTAGAATAGGAATGTGTTTAAGGTCTCAATTTACTTTCTTTATGACTTTTTCTTAAATTCTGGTCTGTTCAAATCCACTACTTGGGTTTCTGTGTTCAGGCTCAAGCACAAGCAATCATATTCAGAATCAAATTAGGTGTTTTGCAAAGATATTTTTCAATAAATAATTCTGACAGGCTCTGTTTTCAAGCTACAAAAGATCTGTGCCTGTTAATGAGACCAAAACTCCGGGAGTAGAGTTAGATTTTGTTCAAGGGAGCTGTTAGCTTTTCAAAAACTAGAATTGTCAAAATAGTTAGGGAAAAGAGTATTTCAAAGAAAAAGAATACTTTTTTCATAGTGGGAGTTTAGAATAGCATCCTTACCAGCCACTCTCTAGGAAAAAATACAATTAAAAGACTCAGAGAGAGTCTTTTACCTTTGGTAATTTTAATCAGTGATACATTTCCATAAACACATTTTTTCTGTAAACAATTTGCAAGGGAATGTATTTCATGCTGTTTTAACATGCTGAGACCAACTTTATTCTGATACATGCAGTTCTTTTAAAACAACTGAAATAGGACCCATTCTGTGCTTGCTGGAGGGCACCATGTCACAAAGATTATAAAACTATAAACTGCATTCTCCCTATGACTGGCCTTGAGACATCTACAATTACTTATTATTAGGCAGTTTGCAAATAACCCTTTCAAATCTTTCATCTCATTAAATCCGCACATTGTTGGTTGCCATACAAGATGTACCAGACAGTTTATCCATTCTTAAGTAACTTCCTGAATTTTTCCACTGATATGACAACACAGTTCTTGCAACCTGTTTGAAATTTAAATTTAAAACAGTTTTGCCACCACGCTGTGTTTGATCTAGTTTTAAACTTCATACGTATCATCTCAGAGGTCAGAGTTTTTGTGATATGCTTGAAAATTTGGGTTTCCCAACGTAGTCATTAGACACATTCTTCCCACAAAAGAGAATGGTAGGAATGTTCTTATTTACAGAAGGATCCTTCTGTCAAGGTTTATCTGGTCTTCATCAGAGATATTCATAGTTGTTCATCAAGGTGGTTAGTAACAGACTTTACCCTCAAAGCCTTTTGATAGATAGGAAAACAGGAAGAATTTTAAAAATCCAGGGGTTGTGTGTTATTCAAGAAAGTGTGTTTGTGTTGAGAATTTCAGCTCTAATGGTGGCATAAAGTTCTTTTGTACAGGAATTAAATTGCCAGTTCCTTTCAGCATTTAGACCTTCAACTCTGTGTCCAAAATAATGGTTGTGCAATTTCTGTTGAATGATACACCTCCTAAAATAGTATCTCAAAACAGATGCACTTTTTAAACACTATTAATTTTATATTGTTGTTCTAACTAAGCCTGCTTTTTCTATAATATTTATTTAAATCCTAAAGCACTGTTTTATTATAATCAGTCTTTGTAGGTTGTGCACAGGCACCTAGAAACAATCTGTACCTCCCTGACTTACCAGGAAATAAAGAGAGCAAGAAGAATAAGGTGCTAAATCAATCAGGTGGTTAAAGATTTCCAAGACTTTCTTTAGATGCAAAGAACAATCCAGTTTTGTAATAGTATGAGCATTTTTCTGTTCTCTGTGTATCACGCAGGCATCAGAGAAGAGAGAAACACAGACCCCACTGCTAATAACAAGTAAAAGAATTGGTAGCCCCAGTGCAGAGAGCAGCAGTGTCCCTTCCATAAAGAAAACCCCCAGCCCTCCTTATGAGGAGTAGCATTTCCTGGGCCACACTAACTTGCAGGAGGAGTGAAATGTGCTAATCATTGTCACTGGTTGCTCATCTACCAAGAAGTTTCAACTGCTCTTCTTACTTAAAGCCAGTTTATCAGCATTATGTCTTCCTTTCCTGTCTCCTATTTGTATTGGATTTAAGTATCCCATGACTTGTAATTACAATAATTTACATACCTTAATGTCCTTGCGCTTGTTTTTGGCATGAATTTTTTTTAGATTGTGATGATAGTCTGTTGATGATAGTGTCTTGCTGTTGTTCTGGCTTTCACTAAACATAACTAAACAAACAACACAATATTGTATCTGTCTCATTCTGTGCCTTAAAGGACCATAGACTGGTCAGCATACTTCCTGCTTTTTCCATCAAATCCACCACTTTGAACAGCTGCATCTTCCTTGTTGTTCCACAGGCTATGACAAATCACACGCCCATATGCATGCACATATATTAGATATATGTAGAAAACATATTCAAGAGAATTCCTGGTTTTGTGCCAAGTGGAATCCAGGAATGTTTACAAATAAAGAACAGGGACAAAAATAAAGGAACTTAAGATTATTCATTTCTTTATTTTTTTTCTGTAGCAATCTATACAAATATACACAGAATATATAAAAACAGAATTCCTTCTGTTGTTACTCTTAATGTTCTATGAGTCATATTTATAGAAATTCTTTATTTGTCAGACTTGCCTTGTGCCAAAATGTCACTCTACATAATTTGTTCTAGGAGGAGGGGGTTTTTATTCATTTTAGTACTTTGTTCTTACAAGACTACAGTTATATTTTGTGTCAAATTTGACTTCTTGCCTTGCATTTTGTCTTTCTGTGACTACATGGAAAATGTGTGTTTATCAGTACAATAGTATTACCTAATTTTTAAAGCAATGCAGGAATAAATGAGGGAAGAATATTTTAGATAAATGAAAATCAAGAAATGTAATGCATCCTTCCAGTTCCATGTTAACATATACAAACGTTTAATATATATGAGGACAGTAGTGAGTGGTATTTACATTTATTTTGGTCCATTGCCATGTTTATTCAACAGCAGAGAATAATCATTGAGTAACAGCAGTGAGGAAGAAAAAACAAATTGGAAATATCATTTTTCATAACTTTTTATTGAATTAATGACTTAACCGCTGTTGTGAAACTGACCAGGTTCCACTAGGGCACAAGCTATTTCACTTCAAAACAACTTGATTGGAATGATTTTGTGGTTTTGTTTGTTTGTTTTTGGTTTTGTTTCTTTTTGTTACGCCACTTGATGTGACCTTGTGTCCCAATGGATTGTTATGTTCTGTGTGACTGACTTCCTCCTCTCCCTTTGTGCACGTGTGCCTAGTTAGTGATTCTGTCTATTAGACCAACCAAGTAAACATTGTTTGCCTTTTGGGAGCAGAAGTGTGACACTGGCAGTGGTCTGCAGTTGCTCCCTGTCACTTTTTGGGGTCATTTTTTTCCTGTTTTGCTTCCTAATGTTTCTTTTGTTTGATGAAGGAAAACATTTTGTGCCTGAAACAAGGTGTAATAAAGCAACAGCTTTACAGCTTGTTTTAATAATCTATTTTAATTAGGACCATAGTTACAAAAACTAGGGTTTTTTTCTAGTAATGTTTTTAGCTTATTGGTTAATTTGTTGCATTTTCAGGTTCAAGTAAAGATGCTGAAAACTTTGAATGTATTTTTCTTTATATGAATACCACACTTTCTTATTAACTATAGTTATGCCGTGAATTTTCAGTGAACCTTAGGAATTTAGATATGTACTTCCTAACACGCAAATTTCCCACCTGCCAAGGGTTCTTGGCTTCCTGTAAGACCCTTACTCTGGTCCACATCCTTGTGATCTTAACTCTACCGGAGCACATGAGGCTGCTCTGGTTGTTTCTGAATTTCACAGAAGTGTATCTTAGATTCAGACACTTGCTAAGTCTGTTACTATTCTGCAGTCTGGTGGGTGACAGACACAAAAAGATTAAAATTACTCGTGGCAATGTGCCATTGTTCTTTAACCTTAATTAAGCTCAAATGTCATATTATCTTAAGTTTGGATGCTTTGCCCAAGATATTTTTTCCTCCTACTTCTCTGTGTCTACTTGTTTACCATCTCACTCCTCTAATAGAAAGATAAGCATAAAAATTACTAAAGAGCTTCTTTAATACAGCAATTTTGTTTATTCCTCTAAGGAAGAAGTGTTTCCCATTGTCCATTTTTTCATACCTGGTGCCAGTTTTGTGGACGTGAATGAAATTATTTTACTCTTTTCTACATTCTTTTTAATATGTGGTAATCAATATTTCATTTGAATTTCCTCTCCTTTCTCCTTATTGTCAGGCTGCTTTTCCTCTGGAGGCTGCTGAATCTAGTCTTTCTGCTAGATTCTTAACAAATTTGATTATAACGCATCATTTAAAGATAATATTTAAAAATGGGGAAGGTAGAAATGCTGTGCCTAATGAGAGCTTTCTTTTCCCTTCACTCTTGATTTTCCTGTTCTCTGTTCAGATACTATATCCCAACATTGTCATCAATCTTCTCCCTGAGTTCTAAATCACTCACTTTATTTTCTGTCATTTGATTCAAGGTGATTTCTTGTGGTCATTATCTGTCCAACTTGTCTTCTGTCATCCAATATTCCTTTTAAAAAGCATCTCTTTTCCTCAGTAGCTCTCATGTGTGTTTGTTAATGTATTACATTTCTGTAAATCAGTTCAATTCATTAATAATTGCATCACTGTTCATAAAGTGAAAGCTTCTTTATTGCTATCCTACTGTTTGTATATTTCAGAAGGCTGCCAGTGATTAAAACGTAATTACTCTACATTGCAATGAAATCCTATTTAAAATGGTGGCTTTCAGAAAACACAGAATAGTCATAAAAGCATAGATCTTTTTTTTTTTTGAAGTAAGCATTATATTTTTTTTTACATATGAACTCCAAATAATGTTATAAGAAAAAAATAAGGAAAAATAAGGGAAAATTTTCAATGGCCCTGTCTGTTCTTGTGGACAGAATTCTTGTCAAGCAATAGTTGATTATTTATTTAAATAAAGCTAGAAATTTTCAATAAAAACTTTCAAAAGTAGAGATGCTACCATTGGAAAACATACCACTTAAAAAAATATTTTTTCCATGTAGTCCCTTGTATTGCTTTTAATTAAAATTCTGAATTGTCCTTTCTAGTTACTTTGTGGCTTTTTTCCTCAAAATTATATACTCAGAGAAGATGTATTTCTTTTGACCAGTACCAGAATCATTACTAAGAATGCAAAAATAATGACCACATCATTAGAATTTGAATATATCAATATTTTTTCTCACTGACCTGTAGTACTGAAAAGAAGAAAAACCTGATAAATTAAATATCTGAGGAAATTTTTAATGGTAAGCATGTAGTAATAGGCTTCTGCCCCCATCTATGAGTTAAAAGCAGAAGTAGTTCAGCAAGAATTAAATACAAATATTTAGATTTGTGTAAGATTGTTTTTAAGAAAGTAATGGGAAATATATTGATCATTTTGCTTCAGGATATGAAATAATTGCCTCTGGAGCCTGTTCCATTATCATGGTACAGCAGTATAGGTACATGTTAGGCTTTTCTCTTAGGAGATACCAGTTAAAGGTCACTGCCTGAAGCAAGGTGACAACTGGAATTGATGGGCCATCATAATTTTCAGTAATGTGCTCTGATTTAGCACAGAAGTGTTATCTGAAGTGAAGAAAGATCACAGTAATCCATTAATCAGTTATTTTTTATTTATATCATTTGAGTTCTTTAACCTTACTGAAATAATTCTGGCCCTCAAGTTGGTTTATGGAATGAAAGAAAGGAAATGGAGCTATGCAAAATAAAACTGCTAAATGTAAATCTCTCCAATCTCCTACAGATATATCAGCACTTTTACTTGGAATTTCAGTAGTGGTAAAGTCAAGGGATTGGCTTAAAAGAAAACACATTATCCACTGCTTTGCATATATTCCCACTGTCCCCTTAAGAGAAGAACTGCTTTTTGTCTGCTGAGACAGATGTAAGGCAGCTCTACATGTGATCTCTAGCTTGAGAGGAAATAATCTATCTTTTCTCTCTGCCCAAGGAGTAGACTTTGATTTTGTTTCTCGAAAATGGGCTTGCACTGTACCTGCACTGAAATTCCCAACACCCAGGCAGAGTAGTTTCTGCATAAGTTCCGTATTAATTCCTAGTTCTCATTATAATGGCAGAAAGATGATCCAGTACAAAAAGTAATGGTGAAAGATGATGCAGTACAAATCACAGCAGTTGCAGTTTATGAATTTTTTTATTTTGAGTACCAAGAATTGAATGATTCATTTTGTTAAGATGAAACCTGTAAGAAATGTAAGGAATGGCCTTGAAGGAAGTATTTACTGCCTCATGCAATGCCTAGGTGGTGCTTAGCAAACAACAGTGCTAATATGATTTTACCTTTCTTCCCCTGTATCTTAACCCCCAGCACTCATGTTCATTGAGTGACATGAAGATGAAGAGTAGAATTGTTAGGTTGATTAGGTTTAATAGAAAGAAAGAAAATGAAATTGGACTTTTTTTATAACCTACATTTGGTGTGGTTGTACCAGTAGCGGTACTCCATTGAGTTTATTTCATCATCCCTTCAAATTTTGCATGCATAAATATATATTAATGGCATTAAAATAAATAACTAAATATAGGAACTAACTAACTAAATTTAGGAACAAACTCCTAAAAATTCAGCATTCTTACTATCTTACTATACTTATATGCACATACATCTGTAAATAGACAGTGGTTCTTGACATTTTTGTTACAAGATCATTAATTCCTCATCAGTTATCAGTAGGCCTATTGATTCTGTAAAGAGAATGTCAGTGTCTTCTGCTCAAAAAAAAGTGTGCAGATTTAGTGACAGTGGATGTATTTTAGAATTCCGTACTTCTATTGATTTTTGAGAAGGAGAGGTTTATTTATAAACCATTATAGAACCACCAGAAAACATGTACTTTGTTCCCTTTTGGTATTACATCTTAGAAAATTTTAGCATTGCTACTTCATTATTATTTTTTCAAAGTAATTAGTGGCTTAAACAACTGAGAAAGGCTGCAGTGTCCTTCTGAACCAAAGAATAAGTTTTCTGTTGCTAAAAGCAGTGGGATTTTTTCTTACTTTTGATTTATTTTAGTTTTGTTTTATGTCCCTGCGCTCTACAGTTTTCTGGAACAGTTCTGCATGGTTTCTAAAGTGTTCTCCTATATTCTTGTGCCTGCTTGTATATGACTTTAATTTCCATCCATTCAAAACATAAATAAACTTACTGGTTATTTTAAATTTACTTCGTAGCAGAAAACATTTTGATTGTCTAAATTATTTTACAGGAGAATTGTTGAATCCACTTTCTACAGTGTTCTTTTTCACTTAGGAATCATGAAATACTATGGACTGGATTTTTCTAAACCTATCAAATGACATTATGATTTCATAATTTAAGCAAATTGTGAAGAAGTTAGTTAATTGTCAAGTTAATGTTTTTAAAAATATGGGAGTTGAGGGAGTCACATAATTTTAGATTCTTAGTAAAATTCTCAAGTATGCATAAATTATTTTAGAAGAATTTGCTTAAACCTTTTACTGTTACCAGTGAAGTAATTTTGGGTAGTATTAGAGGAACTAATTAGATCAGTCTCTAAAAAGTATGTGGAAATTTCTTTTGTTTTTTTTTTTTTTTTTTTGCAATCAGAGAGAGTTTAAGAGAACGCAAATGAACGATTTCTTTTCATCTGATTTGATACTTATGAAAGAATGCAAGTATTGACCATAAGTGTATCAAAAATCAGACGTGCAACAAAAAGCTAGAGTCGTACTTTCTCTAGAAACATAGACCTATTTTTTTTTAGATGTATAGCTTTCTAACTATGAACAGAGGTTATTTTTTTGCTGGAAGTCTGAAAAGTTAGCAGAAAAAAAACAGCTATCTGCAAATATAGAGTGAGTTTATGCTTTCCAACAAATGCTGCAGGTTTGTCTCGGGCATTTTTGAATACTCATTCCCTTTTAATTAATTAAGTAAATTTTAATTTCCTTACCTTTTCAAATAACAAACCCCAGGGAGCATTCTCAAGAAGTTTAATTTACTACGTATTGTCTGTTATCAACCCCATTCAGACTGAATAAAAGGCACAGAGAGTTTTGATTTCATTAAGTAATATAACCTCAATTGTCATTCAATGAAAGCTGTTCTTTTAAGAATCTCTACTAAAAACACTATTTCAGTACTATTTATGAACCACATTCTCTTTCATGCATCCCTCTTCTCAAGTCACAGTTTATTATGAGTTTATTTGAATGATGTCTGTAGTCTCTATGTGCAAAGGACTGTCATGCCTTGTCTTGAGCCAGGGAGTAGGCCAAGGTGACCTTCAGATGTCCCTTCCAGCTGCAGCCATTCTGTTTTCTTGATGGCATAAGGCATCAAGGGAGAAGTTGGCACCTTCTATTGGAGTTCCCACATTTATAGACATTTACTTCATTTATATGAATGAATATTCTTTGCTCAGTACTCTTTATTTAGTATTGTTGAGTTAGATTGTGGGTACATCCTTCCTTGCACACATATTGCAAACAGCTTTATGCTGCTTCCATGTCATCTGATAAGTTTGGGATGAATATTTGGGATCCAGGCCATTGCAAAAGAGTACTGTAGCTTTGGGGTTTAAGTTTATGATAACCTTGGATAAGTTCCATTACCCTTAAATCAAAATTCAGAATGCATGGTGCATTAATTTACAGTGATCCAAATGAACAATGCAATTGAAATGTTTTTGCAAAACAGATAGATAAGATAGACAAAACTGCAATTAATCTAATTGTCTGAATAGTAATTTGGGGAGTCTTCTGTTCTCATGTTTGTGGAGACATTTGCTGGATATGCCCTCCTGATTCAATTGCCAGGAATTTAGTCTTTGTGTCCATTTTTTATCTGAGGTTACAGACTGAGAGTAAGGGCTCTCTAGTTTGGAATATAGCCACTTAAGAAATCCTTCAGCTTGAATCCATTTTGCTCATTTCCCTCTTTTACTAAAGTGCATGTTCACTTCTAATTCATTCAGAAAATAGCCTCATAGTCTGCTTTTGAAGACACAAAAATTAATTTGCCAAACTTCTTTCACTTTTTGTACTTAATGTATCAATTTGACTTAACAACAGGTTAAGCTTCACACTAAACTAGATGCTTGTAGCTTTTAAGTGTCTCCATCTACTGAGCCATATATTTCTTACCTATCTGTACTTCAGCAAGCTTGCCTGACAAACTATCTAATTTTGATTAATACCTGCAATTCCTTATTACTGAAACTGGGTATGATGGCCTCCAGGGGGAAATGTTTAGCATATTATGGGGTATTATATTCCAAAAATTAATCATTTAAAGGAATAAGCTTCACCATTTAGCAAGGCAGTGAATTCAGATTGTCTGACCAGATGGCCTTTTGCAACAGTAGATATACATTGGTTTTTAAAAGGCTTTGTGACCTCTGTAAGAAAAAAACATGAGGCAGCCTGAAAAAATATGAATTGTAAGTAATAATGTCAGAGCTAGAAAAACCATAAACAATTGCATTAAGAATCAAGAAAGGGAGTGAAAATAAAAATAAACAACAAACAAACAAAAAAAAACCACCCAGAAACAGTTGGATTATTTACAAAAATATTTATTTTGCCATACTCTGAGGCTAGGTAATTCCTAGGCATGGCAGAATGAATCATTTGCAATGCAGCATGCTTTATTTGAAAAGACAAAAATCATCAAGCAAACCAGTGGCACACTGAAAATTCACTGAAATAGAAGTACCAGTTTATGAACACTAGCAAATAAGTACCTGCAGTCACACACACACTGAAGAACAAAACTCACCAGGAAATCAGGAAATCAAATGGACTGCAGAAGTCCACAAACTATGAGCATTCTTAGTGTACTTCTGGGTAAGGGATATTCCTATCTGATTGCACCTAAATTCATTGTTTTACCCACTGGATTTCATGTACTAATTTTTGAAAGTGACCTAGCAATTTAGTTCCTTTGGCCTTTGTTTTTACTAACCATTAATTTTGGAGGCATTTTTTACACCTTATCATGCTCCTACAATAAAGCAGTATCTGACAAATGTAGACACGCAGATCTGCCAACGACAGTAAGGTATTATGTAAAAACATTTAAACTTAATTGCATTTTAAAAAGTCTTGAAATTCAGCAATAATCCTGAAGCAGGCTGGAATCATCAAGAAATATCAGTGCTGGTAGACTTCCAGATGGTTCAGACTACAACAAAACCTATTTTGTGGATCTTTCCTGCCATGTGTGTATGACATGTACATATGTAATGGAATTTTTCCTTTCAGTAGTCCCCTCTCTTGCAATCTCTGCACCACTCGCTACTCAGGCTTCTTTCATAAGTCTACTTGACATATTCACACTCAAAGGAAAAAAAAATTTGGGTGCCTGAATGTTTTTCTATTCTTAAAGCAGTATTAATTTCAAGTATTTTGCAAAAAAAGCAATAACTGAGAACACCCACCCTCTCCTTTATGCTCATTCAGGTTTTGAACAAAAGCAGGATAGTCTATTCTATTCAAACAAACTCGTTGTTCCTATTGCGCCCAGCCACAGATATTTAGAAAAGGAGGAAAAAAGCAAAATTACTTTCCTCAGCTTCCAGAAATCTACAGCTTAAGGAGAATTTGGAGCTAGAAGTTGTATGTTTGAATTTACTAGTCCTTCATTAAGTTTTCTTCTATTGCATTGCCCATGTAAGATTATATGTCCCTAGTACTTTCCATGCTGTGTCACGCACATTTGGAGGGCAGCTGTAGAGGTTTCTTCCAATCTCATTGTTTTTATTGGCCTACTTTTGATATTTATGTTGTAGTTACAGTTTCAGTTCCTGGTTTAGTGCACATTTATAAGATACTGTATTTTCTATTTTGAAGTAAAAGAAGAGCAAGAAAAACTGTTAGCATCCGGCAACCACACCTTGATGCCCCCAGAGTCTTGGTATGGTGCATTAATTTTTCAGTTTGTAATTTGCCAGATGCATTTAATGGAACCAATTTTCATTACATCTGTTCTATGGTTCAAAGAGCTCTTTTAGTTGCCAAAGGGAGCCAGCTTCACACAGATTCAGAGAGGGTGGTAATGCACTGTATCTTGAAGTATTAGATAACTAGGGATGGTTTTATAGCAAACAGATTATTTTTAAGACAGGCAAATTCTATATTCATGACTTGCCACTATTAGACTTCAAATTTCAACTGCTTAAGTCTCTTCTGCAAAAAAACATATATTGATTTTAATGTAATTTTCTACATAATACTCTCAGATTAATTATCTTTTTAAGCAATTATATTTTTCTGTTTATTGGTAAAAGAAGACATACATAAGGAAATACTGATTTTAATACTAAGAATAGCTTAGTAAAGCTTTCTCATTAAATGCTAAAAGATGTGAGGAGTAACATTTTTTAATTTTCTATTCTAAGACAAGACAGTTTATTCTACCAAAACAAACTCACATTACCAAGATAACTGTACATGTTGTGCATAATTTTAATCTTCATAAAATGTGTAACAGTTGTATGGTATTAAATTCAAGATTTCACTTGACAGCAGCTTTCAATGAAAAGGTTTTTCCTCATGGGCTGAAGAAAATTTGAAATGTTCTACTACACTTTGAAGTTCTAAAGCATTAGCCATATGAGAATTATAAAGCATTAATCCTGAAGAGTTTCCACCTGACAGTCATGAAATAGCATACCTGTGTGAAAAGTGACTCAGTTTTACTTCCTCAGGCAATACTTTCCTTTTTTTCTGCTGCTTCAGAAATATCATGCATCATGTCGTACTGAGAAGATGGCCTTGGAATGACTGGATCTTTTTGAAATTACTGAAGTCTACACTATCACTGTATTTATCTAAGACATTTCAATGACATTTTAAAAAGTTGTTTATACTAGTTTTATTTTAGTTTGATAAGCCATGTGTAAAAGTTGTTCCAAAAGAGTAATCAAAAGCTTTTTTTCACTATGTTGTTCTAAACAAATGTTGTTGTAAAGAGAAAATTGTAATAGAAGGAGCAAATCTATTAGCAAGAGTTCATGTGCAATTTAAGAACATTAGATATCTCCCAGCTCAGTCAGAGACTGAGATCAATCAGAGGTTTGTCATATTGCCTACATTTAGGTTTTATACTGGTCATGTTGTAAAGTCCACTTTTTTTGGGCTTTGGGCACCAAGCAGACAATTTCTTTCTCTCCTCAAGAGGGAAAAGATAGCGGCAACAATCAGTCCTCCAAGAATCCTAATATTTTGTTTTTTCTCATTCCATGGAGCACACGAAAAGGAATCTTAGCTTTATTGTGTGCTCTGGCAAACAGCAGGACAGTGATGTTTCCCCCTTCTACTGTCTGCCCTGGTTTATATTATATACCGAGCTAATGACCACATTTACATTTCCTTGAAGTAAAAACAAGTCCTTATAGTGGTGGTAGTTTTTGTCACTGAGACTGACTGAAAGGGGAGTCGAATTTGAATTAGCCATTATGAGGTGAAAATGCATGAAGTAAGGAAGGGACTGAGGAGAGGGGTGAATGAAGATATTGAATCCAGGTCTGTATTTCGAGTTCAGGATTTGGGGTCACAGAATTTACCCAATCGAGAAGAATACAGAAAGAGCAATGACAGCCTCAGAAGGGAAATGAAGAGTTCTCAAGTATGTTCATATTACATTAATATTGACAGAGGAATACTTAATACTCACTTAAATTAAAATTCACAAGAAAAGAAGCAACTGGAGGTGTTTGTTATCCTGTGCATTGTCACAATTGGAGACTTAAAAATGGGAAAGAATTATAAAACATGATTATGTAAAATGAAGCCATTGGGGCTTTTCTGTAAACAAATGCATTCTAATTTCCTTTCACATTACTGTACCTTCTTTTTTCATTTCCTAAATTTTTTTTTTATATTTAAATGCATTTGAAATTAGGTGGTTTTATGCAATAAGACTCATGGTATTTCCATTGCAAAGACACAAAATAGCTGTAGGTGTGAATTTATGACTAAAACAGAAAGAATAAATTGCTTTTCAAAAAAATCCACTTATAGTCAGTAAGCTATAGTCATTTGTAATGCTTTTTTTATTATTTCTGCTACCTAACAGAACCTGAGTACTTGGTAACATCAACATTTGACAACTCGTTTTTGCCTTAGGTCTGACTTTTCTACCAAAAAGTTCACCATATAAAATTTTGGCAGTGTTCCACTGCAGTTCTTTTCTTTAATTTCCTGAGTGAGAGCTGCTTTTGCTCCAGCTATTGAGAAGATCCCAAGTCAAATTTTCTGTAGAAGCCATAACAGTTCATAACCAAAATTAATTTCTAGCCAGAAAGCAAGATATAGCAACTACAGTGGAACAGCCTATGTCATCCCGACTTTGAAAATGCAACTAGTGAGATGGAAAGCAGATGGATCGGAATTTGCTCATCAGTACATTAAAACTGACAAATTTCAGCCCATAGATCCAGCTTCACCTAATGTCACATCCTGAGAAAATAGTATTTTAAAGAACAAAAAACCCTCTAAGAATATCTAATTAACTCAAATTTCAACATAAAATCTTTTTTTTTCAAAATAGTTTAGTTAATATTGTCCAAATTGCATTTGGCTGTTTTCCTGGACTTTATGTTTGCAGGGATGACCTTAAAACACAACAGGTTATAAAGTTTACTATTACATTTAGTGATAAATGAGTATTTTTAGGAGAAAACACTAAAAGATATGGATTTTTTTTCTAGGTAGTACTACTTACTGCTAGGAAAATTTAGGCATTCCAGATGCAGAAATAAACTGAGACTAAGGACTGAAAATACTCCCAAGAGACTACTGTGTAAAGCACATGAAATCTCCTTGCTTTTGTTACACTGTTCTGTCTTCTGTTCTCTTCTGAGGTTGCCTCATGTGAATGTAGATCTATTCCTGTGTAATTTATGAGTGAGAAAAAGTTTCTTAATCCAAAGAGGACTTCTCTAGTCTTGTAGAGAGCACATCTTGCTCACTGTGCGTTTGTGGTGTTATGTCTCCTTTGTGCTTAGATTACTTTTCCAAAGCACATAACTTCTCAAGGTGCATACTTTTCCAAAATACAAAGTTGCTTTCTTTATAATTTAGATTTATCCTGGTGCTGTGCATGGCTTGTTCCACATACTGAGTTTTCATGGCCTATGTTTTGATTATAATTGAACTCTTGTGATTTAAAATATGGAACAGTGCTGTTCTCAAAATAAGGACATGGAGAGTTGAAATAAATAAGTAAAAATAACTTAAGAGCTTATCAGATGACACTAACAAATCAAACATTTGCAATAATTTTTTATTCATGGGTGTTATAAATTTAATATCCTTTTATCACTAACTGGACTCGGGGCTATAATGAAAGGTACTAGATACAACCAAATATTCAGGAACCTACAAGGCAGACCTGAAATTTAAGTTCTCTTTCCTCTCTTTTGCAGCAATGCAAACTCCTAATGTACATCATCATGTTTTTTCCTGTATCTGCCATTACTGTCTGGCCCCATCCTTTCCATTCTCCAACATGTAGATAGCTTTGATGGTTGTGACAGGACTAGGGAAATGCAGCTTTAAATTAAACAACCAGATTATCATAAATCGATTATTACACTAGGCTTTTTGTAACTTATGTGAGAAAGGAGTGTGTGGTGGTCAGTAGATGGAAGCATTTTGTGGCACACCACAAGATTTTCTATATTTTCTGTTTTGACCAGTTCATTAGTTTGAAGTCTTTAAAGAGTGACCTAAATTCTGCAGATAGTCAAGATGGGCCACAGACTAATTACTGACATTTTCAGGACAGGGTATGTTCTAGGTTTGTGTAAAAAAAATGCACACCTCATATTTGCATTCAGTAGAATTTTGGCATTTTTGTGTATTTATGGCATCTCAGGATATTTTAACAGGAGTTCTAGAACTAAAATGCACGTACTTCAACTCTCATCCCACTTGAAGTGCCTAGACTTCTTCACTTTGCCAAAGCTTGTCATTGTAGAGATTCAAAAAAATGCTCAGAGGAATATGCTATATAGTAAAAACATAGCACCTATACTGTACTTTTAATAAAAAGAGTCAGATCTGATATAAGTTTGCAGTGGAATCAAACCAACTTTTTGATTCCAATTATTTTGGATATGTGTTAGTGATAAAAAAATGCACATACTAATCCACATATCTTTTAGATATGATTGCAACAGGAGTATGCTTACATCTAGAAGGTTCTTTTGTTGCTTTTCAGCCCTTTCCTCAGCATTGGACTGTATTTTTTTCTAGGAAGCTGTAATCCCTTTCAGCTTGAAATTATACAGGAATTTAGCTATTGCAGTGTGTGTGCCTTTGACTTGGAAAGAGTGAAACTGTCTGCTAGCAAAGACTAAAGGAGCACAAGGCTGTTCAACAGGAGCATCACGAACTTCTTATTTTTTAGCTAGAAATGAAATGTTTAATCCAGAATCTGTGTGTATTTTAGCCTGCTATATTTTCCAATAATCCTTTATTGCATTCATATTTCTGTGACAGATCTGCAACATGACATCATTATGCCATCTGATTCTGCTTTTGCTCTTATGTAATGCCACGAAGCAGGTTGTTTTACATGCATCACCAACACCAAATTTAAGCCTTGCTAATTTATTTTCCAACAATTTTCTTGAGCAAGAAATTTACTTAGTTTTGCATAATCTGTTATATATTAATCAATATAATTTAATATTTTTACTTGTGTCTAAGTTAATCTTAAAAAGATTTCATTATTCCATCAATTTTCTAGGCATTGAAAGAAGATCCGCTATTCCTAAAGAGTTTTTGCATTTTTCCCCCCAACAGTATACATGCCTTCATGTACCACTTACTCTTCTGATACTTCATGTATCTGCTAAACATCAGGGTACTGCTAAAGCTTTTCAGCACAATAGCTTGAATTTATTGGTTCTGCTATTTTTAATATGTTTTAGTGGTACAAAATCTTTAATACGCTGTCATTTCCAAGGCTTTCTCATTACTCCTTTTCTGCAATTAATGGACTCTATTTTCCATTATGATTTTCAATTGAGACTGAAACAAAAAGTCTTTTTCAGAAATCCTTCTTCCATTTAGTGAGTTACTTTCCCTATTTCTGCTTTGCTTCCATTGTGCTCCCCTTGCTCTTTGTCTGCCCAAATGGAGCCTGGTCCCCCTGCATTTCTTTTGGAATACACACTTTTGTACCTTATTTGATACAATAGTTGGCTTCTGTTAAAGGATGTGGTCTATGTAAATACTCCTTGGTTATCTGTGTTTCTTTTCTAATTTTAATTTCTTTGCTATTTCAAGTTAGTCTGGCAGCACAGAGACCACATTATAAAGTTCTTACAGAGAGATTGTGCCTGAATTATGACTAAAGTTCCTCACTGATGCTACCATAACTAGTTGCTGTTTGTGTTTCCTTTGTGCATATGAAATAAAGTACATTTTTCAGCAACATCCAAGAGACCTGACAAAATTACTACCATGAATTTCTGTTCTGTTAATTTTTTTCATAAAAAATTTAAACTTTTATGAGCGTATTTAAATAGCAATGAAAGCAGTCATCTTTCTATATTTTTATTTATTAGTAGTACATTTGCCTGTAAACAACTGTAATAATTATGACCAAATATGCAACAAATTCACTTCTGCATAGTAATACCCTGAGAATCCCATTGACTTCAGGCAGTTAAAATTGTCTGACAACCCAGAATCTGACCAATTAAAAATTAATTAGATTACTGTTAATATAGTTGAATAATGTTTCATATTAGGAATGCTGAATTTTTTTAAAAAAAATTTAATCATTGTATTTAAAAAAAAAAAAAATTAAATTCCCTTCTCCTTCATGGTGCAATATGTAAGTGTTGCTTTGCAATATTTTAGTTCAGTTAAATGTCTTCTTAAGAAAAACAAACATGCTGATTTATTATTGCTTTGCAGAATAAATGTTAATGAGTGAAATTTCACTGATGATTAAAATCCATTTTCTGAAGTATAATTTTTCTTTTATGGAGGCTGAGTGCCTTTGTAATAGGCATGTTTAGGTTTAAAATTATTATTGCTCCTACATCAGTTACTATTTAGTGTGTATTAGAAGAATGCTTTAATGAAATTTATGGAATTTTTCTTTATTTTTAATATGTTAATTATGCTATATATATGAAGTATTTTTTAAACGGTTGGACTGCTTCCCAACAGCAGGAAGTAGCTTTCCCATATAGTGTATTTTAGTTACATAATTCAAATTTATATATATTTATGTCCGCTGAAAATTACCAAGTTATTTGGACTTGACACAATGCTAAAAAAAATGTAGAACTCACATTTTATGCCATTATGACTCAAGGCACTTGCATAGTTTTGAGATTTATTCTTAATGTAAGCTATCACACATTCTTTTCCCCGGGGGAGGGGAAATATATATAATTATATATATGTATATAGTGTGCATGTGTGTGTTATATATAAATATATGTGTTTATCTATAAATACAGATATCTATTTATTTTGATAGAACTACACCCCTGTAATTGAAGCAATGCATTCTGAAATTGAGACCAAGGAGGTGTGCAAAGGAAAGGTTTTTTACACCATCTAGAAAAGAGGAATATTTAAATCTGCAGCCAAAGCCCAATAATTCCCCATATATTTCTGGTTATATGGTAAGGGGTACTGTTTCTAAGAGTCATAAAGGATAAAAACATGGTGAGACTCTGTTTCAGATTTGCATCTGTGTTACACTTAAGACAAGTTTTTAGTTATAGGTAGACCAGATAGCATTAAGGTTTAATATCTTCAATTGCTTTAGTTTAATTTCCTTGTAATTTATGATAATTTTAAATTGTTTATCCACAAGTTTTCTAGTGCACCCTAGAAAAGGTGCACTTTAAGTCAAGAGACAGATAATAAATGAGAAAGATATAATATTTTTTTGCATATTCTATATATAGAATAGACTGTTCTATACTGTATTCTCTGAATGATGTAGATTTCCAAATTGCAAATGTTCCTATCATATAAAGGTATTTGGGTATTATCCTTACTTTAAATGCATGAATAATTATTTACATATTTATCAGTCTTAATTTTTTGTCATTGGCATTTGCAAGTGCTTTGATGTTACTGTGATGAAGTTAGATGAGTCTTGCGTTTGGTTTCTGTTTTTTTGACCTAACATGTATTATACTGGCATCATAAGACACTATGGGATTGGGCAATACAAAGCAAGATAGCAAGATAAATAGATATCTTTATAGCAAGATAAAAAAGCAGGGTAGAAGTTTCTTTTATGAAGAAAGATAAAAGCAGGTAATAAGAGAACTGAAAAATATCTTGATTATTCTAGTCTATTTTTCACTAACATATCTACTTATCTATCCAGCTACTAATTTTACTCACACAGTGAAGAAACAGATGAAATAGATGCAAAGGCTGTTCCTACATTAGTAGGAACAAGAGGGAAAAAAGCAGGGTGAACCTTGAAACACACCTCATGGTGAGAGCTATAGGGAGAAGAATATGACATGATGTAACAAGGCATCACCAAATAAAAAGTGAAGGCAAGTGGCATGAGAAAGAAAATAAGGGGAGGACATCTCTGTAACACCTGCATATTCCTTAGCTTGCAACATCTGTTGTCTGAGATTGATGAGGCAGAAGAATTTGCTCCACTGTACTAAAGCAAGTATTTGCTCCACTGTACTAAACAAGTTCCTCATAGAGCGCAGTAACAAAATTCAGGAGCTAATGGAAGAACTATTCAGGAAGGCACATACATAGCCCTGAAAATGCCCAAAACCAGATTCTCTAAATTTTAAACTCTCAATCAGTAATACTTAGAATTTCCAAAAATGCTTTTTACTAGATGTGATTTCTACTAGCTGAAAGCTGCTTGTAGTTGTTTAATGCTGGTGAAGTCTGCTGCAGTTGAGGGCTCAGGGGTTCTCTTGTTTGCCTACTTTAAATCCTGCAGCTCCTGTGCCTGCTAGAGGTACCCTCTAAGGGGTCTCGAGGGCTGGGTTGCTAAGTCTTATCAGATGATATGGTAGGTGATAGGTAACTGCCTGTCAATATCAGTACCAGCATCTTATTGTTTGAAATCAATCTTTACATGTAGCTCTTTCTCAAATTCAGTATCATAATTCTCAACACTCCTATTTCTCATTATTTTCCCCAAAGATGGTATTATTTTTATCCTTTCTTTGATGTTGTGTTGAACATCATTTAAAGAACATTGCCATTCTGAATGATATCTTTCCATTAAAACTTGGAGAAAAATGTGAACAAATCTTTAAAAATTGATCTTTTCCTGGCATTTGGGATGAAAACTAACATTTTCTCTCTCTTTTTTTTTTTTTGTTTTGTTGTTGTTGTTTTGTTTTAATCTTCAGAAATAGGTTTTCGTCTTTCTACAGACTATAGCTAGTATTTACTTAAGAATAACATGTTTATATTATCTAGATTGCAAAATCTGGGATAAAAAAATGGGGATTTTGTAAAAATCATAGGATTCAAAAAAGAGTCTTATTTTGATGGATGTATAATAGCAGTACTTGTATGGAATTTCCTAGTCATTAAGAGAATAATGGCTACTCACATTTCCCAAATGCAGTCATCCAATGTTTAGAGAAATCTTTATGAAGAAATTGACCAGACATAAAAAGTTCTTCTCTTGTAAGTGCAGGCACTTAATTGACTGCTCTGATCATTAAAATAAATTAGACTTCATTCTCCACAACTCCCCATGGAACTTTTATCTCAGGAGAAAATTGTAAAACAATTCACTGTTGCAATGCAAAACAGAAAACCATGTTTTCTATACAGTAGCTGTGCCAAAGTATGCACATTTCTTTTTTCCATTGTCTTTGCTCTGTCATCCCTTAAATCAGATTATTTTAACTGTGTTCATTTCCTTTCTCTCTTTTACTCCCCCCTTCTTGACAAGACAAGAGTTCAGTGTCTGCTTCAATATTTTTGATTTCTCAAATAGTCTAACTTTTTCATGAGGTTTAAGAACCATAGCTGGAGGTAGCAATTCCAGTAAAATTTTCTTCCAAGATACCACATCTTCTGTGACTGTCTAATTAGGTTTCCTTCCACATGCTAATCTTGTATTTCTTCTGCTCAGTGTCTATTCTGATAATATAGTATAACTCATTATCACAGAAAGCATAATCAAACAACTGTTAAGGTAACTCTTATATCTCTATTGGAATTTTTAACTATGGGGGTTTGGGTTTTTTGGGGGTTGTTTTTGGTTTGATTTGATTTTGGTTTTTTCTTATTATAAAAGCTTCCATGTCTTTAGTTTCCTTTAATTTACTTTTCTATGGTGATCTTAAAAACTTTGTATCCACTTTCTAGGTGCTATTTAAATCTTAGAAAAACAAGGCTTGAAGGTATCTCAGGAGATCATTTAATCTTCTGCCAAAGGCAGAATCTGCTCTGCTTAAGTCATTCCTGTCAAAAATTTCTCTAAACTGCTTCTAAAGACCTCTAAACTCTTCCAACAAATTTTTATGATGTCTTTCTGTAATCACAGTTTGAAGGTTCTTGAATAGTAATTTGTAATTTGAGTTTTTCTTGTCACAGTTTAAATTCAGTAAATCTTACCCTGTCCAACAAGAATATAAATAATATTTCTTTTCCCCTCATTCACTTATCATTTAGCAGTCTTTTTGTTTTCCTAAATCCACGCTTCCTGCAATTTTTGAGTTATATCTTCATCAAAGCTCCATTCCTAAAATTGGACCCAGTAAGCACCTGTGTGTTTCCAATGACAGAGAGAATGGAAGACTGATTTCCTATGTATTGCAAGCTACCTTTTATTGCAGTTCCCATTCCAGTTGCTGTTTTCATAGCAGTAAAATGTGTGTTGACTTATGTGAATGTGTGATCCTCTGTAACCCCATATTCCTTTCTACATAATTATCAAAAAAAAATCCCTGCCATGCAGTTGATCATTCTTGCCTAAGTGCTGTATCCTCAATCAAAAGATTTGATCAGCTGCTTGATCTCCTTGCCTCTGCTCTGAGACATATAAATAACTTTAATCATGAACAGCTTAATATTTCATCATAGGACTTCTGCAAAAGTATAATCATACAATTTGAGCCACTGCCATGTTTGTAATTTACAGATTTCTGGAAGCTGTGTTCTGTAACATTTGTGAATAATTTCTATCAGTTTTCAGACATTCAAGGTTTCACTGAGAGTTGTAAAAAGATGTGTATATCTTTATATATATTATATATTTAATATACACACACATTATTATTGTTTATTAGATCCTTCTCATACAGCAGTCACTTTAAAAAGAGGCAGAAAAAAATATAGTGTTGCCATTTGTCAGATTTCTTAAAAGATTTAAAAGATTATTGAGCATAAATTTCAACTTCTTTTTCTTTTCATAATTTAACTAGTTTTCATTTAATCTCTAGAGGTTTTTTGTGGGTTTATAAGTTTACTCTTAAAAATTCATTTCATAAAAAAGATAATCCTTTGTTGTGTCAAATTAATTACAGGAGGAATCAAACATGGAATATGCAAAGACAAAAACCCCACAGATCTATATGATTATGCAGAAATTGTAATCATAGGAATACAAAAGTGTGCCTTTTTGATGACAAAGTGATTTTATTTTATCAGAGTATCTTTTAAGACTTATTATACACTATGGAGATCAATGACTAGCTTTAAGATACTTCTTCACCTTCCCTCTCTTCATGAATTCCATCTCCTGACAAAGATCTCAATTAAAGAGTTTTATCATTTTCATTTGGAAAGAGAAGGAATGACTCATCTTGGAATCTTTAAAGAATTAACACTGCATTTCACTGTAAGTTGACCTCCTAAATAATTATGTCATGGTTTTTGTTTTTGAGGATCTAAAGTTGAAATCCAAGAAAATTTGTTACATTTTTGGCTGTGCTCTGTTCTCAGTTTAAAATAATTCTTCTCATCTCCCAAATTCAAACTCTTCTAAGCTAGCATAAACCAATGAAGCTAGGGAAAAATGTTATTTTTAGAAAAATAGGCTAGGGGGCTTATGTTCAACATGTACACATACAACTGTTAAAGTTCCTCAGGCTGTATTCAGGCACACTAAGGTGTGACTGGTTTTGAGCAGTTTACTTTGACCCTATCAACATGAAGTTCTGGATTTAAAATATGACATTTCGGGGATGGGTCTTGCATGTATCTCTTCAAATGCAGCAGTTTTTTATCTGGAGACTTGCTTAGTAGCCTGCCACTTAGAAAAATGTGCTTGTTCCAATACTGGATTTATTTGAAAGCATAACGTTGTTTAAATATAATTGTTTTCATTACATGAGTTAAAAATACGTGCTTGACAGAACTTTAGAGTGTTGCATGTGATGCAGGTGCCTTTTTTTTTTCCCAGCTACAGGTTGTCTTGCTCAGCAAAAAGAGGAGGCATCATCTGCCTCTCTTCTTCCTTTTCTCCTTCATTCACTTTTTCTTTCATACTGCAATTGTCTGCCCTTTCATTAGCTACCCTATTTCTATGACTCTTCTCTCAGCCACTGAACACTTTAGAAAGGCAAAAAGTTACCCAGGTTGTGTTTTGCTGCCATTTAGTAAGTGCTACTTGCCTTCAGAGGGGCTCAATGCTAAAACAGTATGGAAGAGCGTGGAACGCAGGAACAATTTTTAATCACCAGGAGTTGTTTAGTTGGTTTAGCAGCTTTTTTTTGCAGCTATTGTCTCACTCAGCTGAATAAAAATACTGCTTGTCCCTGCAAGTCTTGTTTTCCTTATCTCCATAAATGATCATGTCTTCAAAATGATGATTGGCAAAAGGCAGCTTTTGTCTACCCTGTAAATCATTCATCTCTAATGTATACTAATCAAGATGTACTTTCTTGTTGCCACAAACAAGGTAACGTAATCAAATTATCAAATAGAAGAAGTCATCAGCTACAAATAATGATTTAGCACTAGAAAATGAATGTTACTCCTTTTTAAACAACACAGTCTCTTTCTGGAAATTGAAGGAGATGCAGTCCTTGAATTTATTTGCACAAACATGCAAGACACAATCCCAAAACACACACAGCTCAAATTTGCATTTAATTCAAAAGTATGACTACAATTAATATTAATTAAGACCTTTTTTTTATACAATGGATATTGGCAGTCACATTTGTTTATTCGTGTCTTTTGCCTTTTGGTGGAGCTTTTTTCTTTTTTACTTTTAGGTTGTTTGTTTAGCTTAATTTTCTTCTTATTTCCTCTCTTCTTCAGATATTTGGGATTTCTTGTTTAATTTTGCATTTTTATGTGTGGTTTTAGTTCTTTATGGGGTGGCTGTTCTTGTTTGGCTTTGTGTGTATTCTACTTTTTTATTATGTTAGTCTAAATTTCAGGTTACTGATGTCTTCTAGGGATTTCTGCAGCTAGTAGTTTTTCTTATATTAAAAAGCTGATACATGTAAAATTTGACATACATTTTCAAATTTGAGGCATCTTTTTTGATTTAGTGACTAATGGCTCAATTTCTGTTATGTGATCTCACTCTCAGGGAATTGCTAATAATAAGGAATTGTCACATAATGCATCTGACATATTTCAAGAATAATGTTAAAGGAGATCATTGTTTATTGTCATAATCATTCAACTTCCAG
Organism: Zonotrichia leucophrys gambelii; assembly: GCF_028769735.1. Classification (NCBI taxonomy): domain Eukaryota; kingdom Metazoa; phylum Chordata; class Aves; order Passeriformes; family Passerellidae; genus Zonotrichia; species Zonotrichia leucophrys. The sequence goes on along the minus strand of NC_088173.1, from coordinate 15,037,281 downwards.
CAGAAAAAAAAAAGTATTTAAGTGCTATTTGTTATCAAGTCTGGTATACGAGACCGTGGTAACAAAACAGTCATTTGGGCTGCCACTAAAACACGTGTATTTTGTTTGATGCCCAAAGCAACTCCAAATAAAGCCAAAAACAAGCCAGTTTGCCAGTTTTCAATGCAGAATTAGGTCTTATAGACCAGGTGCTCAGTTGCTTTCTTTAGCTACACCAAACTTTTCAAAGGATGAAAACTTTTTTAGAAGAAATGTAAATATATAGTATGAATCTGTAGGTATTACTGTATAGAACTGATTAGAGAGTTTATTCATGAAAACATACTTCCTTCAAATGACCATCCTAAATACTTCAGTGACAATTATCAGTCTTTGGTGAGCATCAAAGAAATAAAGCTCAGAGTACAAGCACTCTAGATCAAAGAGGGGAAAACATATCTTTCAAAATAAGCACTTGACAGAAATAATGAATATTTCAACTTGAAGACTGAATTAGAGTATTGAACTAACTTAATGGCTACAGACTTGCATTGTTATATAAGGTAGAGATTTTGTAGTTGTTTTGAATTCCTGCACTCTTGGCAGACTGCTGGAAGTTACCATAAAAATGTTATTCTCTGTCTCTAAAAATTAGCTGATATTGCTCACAGATTTTCTTCTCTCATAAGAAGCAACAAGAATTCATGAAGACAGGAGTGAGAAGTTACTTTTGCTTTGGGAAAAATTGCAGTTTAAGAGGTAGTGGAAAAGCTCAAGACTTCACTTAAAATAAATCAGCATTCTGAGTTTATGGCTCAGAGCAGTGAAAACTCCCCATGATACATTTCATACCACAGCAATAGATTTATTTTGCTTTTTGAGCAGATTTTTCAGATCTGTCTGAAAAGTGCACAGAAGGTAACATATGATTATCTGTGTAAGCTGGATGAATCAGAACAGTCCACAGTTCTACAGAATTTATCTTGTTTGATGTGACCAAAAGGAAAAAAAAAATCTGTATTTCTAGACTAGATAGATATAACTATGATATTTAGATATATGAAACTTGAGCCATCACTGCTAATGTTTATGCTGGAGTTGAATCTGGTGAAGGATGTCAAAAGCCATGAGGGCTTCTACAGGTACATTAGCAGCAAAAGGAAGAGAAATCAGGAGCCTCATGATAAGTGGGACAGGGGCACAGGTGATCGAGAGTATAGAGAAGGTTGAAGTACTGATTGCCTTCTTAGCCTCAGCCTTTACTTGTAAAAAAGCCTTCAGTAATATCTGCTGGGAACCAGGGGGTGAATCTGGAGCAGGAAAGGGGTACCCTTAGTGGAAGAGGATCAGCTCAGGGAATACTTCATAAGTCCATGAGCAGTGATGGGATGCATCCATTAAAGCTGATGGAGGCAGCTGATATCATTGCAAGTCAGCATTAATTCACCAGTGGAAGTCAGACATTAGCATCTGATAACCTTCTGTAATGGAGTGTCTGGTGTGGTGGATATGAAGAGAGAGAAGTGGATTTTGTCTATTTTGATTTCAGTAAATCTTTTGACACTGAATCCCATAATCTTTTCATAAAGAAGCTGTGGAAGTGGGGTCTGGATGAGCAGACAGTGAGGTGGGCTTAAAAATGGGTGACTGGCCAGGGTCAGAATGTTGTGACCAGTAGCTGAAGCCTAGCTGAAGGCCAGTAACCCCAGGTGTATCCCATGGGTCGATACTGAATCAAATCCAGTTCAGCATGGTCTGGATGATTGGTTAACTGCAAATGAACAGTAAAATCTTTTAATTCTTTTAATTACTTTTTTCATCATTATAATGTTTGGACAAATTCTGGTTTGTGCTTTTTTAGCTTTCTGATACAATGGGTGCCATAAATTTAAGAAAAAGATGGTTTATTGTCCTTTGATTCAGATGTCTTCTGTTATTTACATAGGCCAAGACTGGAAAGCAAACATGTCTGACAAACTATTTCCAGACTAACAAGAGCAAAGACAACAAAAACTTGACTGTTGCCTAAAATGTTGGAGATTATTCTTAGGCTTTAAAGATTCACTTTTATTTTTAGACATATGTGGGTTTTCCCTTTCCTTTTCCTCTTTCCCTTTCTTTTTTTTTTTTTATTTTTTTTTCCTTTTTTGTGTGATTGTACAGTGATTTTGCTTGAGCTCATAATGAAGTGCTTTTGATCAGCACTAAAAAAGGTCTACTGGTTGAGTCCCTAAATGCAAAACTTGTGATGAGAATAAACTTCAAGGTCTCAGAATGCACTTATCAGATCTACTGTATGAATAAGTGTCAGGTCCCAAAGCAGATTGCATAAATCTTTCTGGTTGAGCCTGGTGAGTGCAAAGCTTAATACCCACAGGCTTGCAATCTTTTTGAAGGTGATTATAATTCAGCACCAGCTTTGCATCCTGGATGAAGGTTCCCCTTGAACACATGCTTGTGTGCTAGTGATCAAAATACCCAAAAGGTTGCCAGTCTTGCAATTCTTAAACCTGCAAAATGATGTTAAAATGCTACATTCACTCAACTAAGCTGTAAATTCAGCCATTGTAGATTGAAGGCACAGTTCTAATTCATATGCCAAAATCTAATTTCAGTCATAATATTTTGTTTTTTACCATCCTCTATGGTGTAGTGTAACTCAAAGATTACTGAAAGTTTATGAGTGGTAAATTTAGGATTTCATTACTTTCTTTTTTTTATTTGCACATTAAGGTAAGAATTACTGCCTGAGGAAGCAAATATGTACTTAATTTTTCAAGTAAGTATAGGTGGTAGATGTTCATCCATGATTGCATTTGCAGTCATACTATACAGAGCTTGGTGATTTAGTTGTTGGTAAGGAATAATATATTGTTTTATGATCTGTTTGTTTTGACTCTTCATTTAGGTAATGGTCCCAAGCTTTTCAGTTTCGCAATTCTACTAAAAAAATTTTACTGTGTTTTTTTAAAATTTACCATGAACTATAAGTTTTGTAATAACAACTATCTCCAACCTCTTACTAGCAAAATACTGAAGACAATTGATAGAAGAGCTTGTTACTGTAACAGTCTATCAAAAATACTCTTAAATATTAAAAATACTCTTAAAGCTCTATTAACCTCATACAAAATATTTTCCTTATTAAACTAAGGAACAGTGTGATCTCAGTTGTTAAAGAATATACTGCTGAAAATTTCCTCCTACTTTTAAGAGTGCAGCATAAATCAAAGTATAGCTCAAAAAATTTGTAGCATTCTTTTAATAATTCTTTGTTTTTGGGTGATTACAAAGTAACAAACTAATCTGCAAAATTCACTGATTCACATAAAGTCATGCTTCCAACCCTTGATAAAACATAATTTAAGCCTACTTTACTTGAACAATTTCATCTTTCCTTGGCAGTAAAGTTTGAAGGTAATTTTGTTTCAACCTCAGTACTTTCCTAGGAAAGGAATATAAGCTCTTTTGCTCAGAAAACTATTCCCTTTGTCATTTCTATACCCTAATGGAAGGTATCACAGAATGATTCTTCCCTGGCTTTGTGGTCAAATCCAGAACATTGTCCATAAAGTCAAATGAAGAGCAAAATTTGATATAAATATATAGACTTCAAGTGCTTTATCAGCTCAGTAAGTCAACTCCCTCTTCCACTAAAATCAAACAAACAAAAAATTCTTAAAAGTTGCAAGCTATAGAGAGTATACTGATATGAGTTAGAATGACTCAAAGTTTAGCTGTGTTGTACTGCTATGTCCCGTTTCAATTTTATGTTGATTTCCATGACTATTTATTGTGTATATTAGTACAGTGTCCCTGTACTGTGTCTAATACATCACTGTTACATGGATATTAGGTGCTGTAAGGTAGATAAATAGCCATAAAAGGACCTTACCCATCAGAGTGGTACCATTATAAGCACTTAAGTTACATTTACAATGTGGTGAACTAAATCATTTTTTGAGTAAACATCATAATATGAACTGATGTTTACATTCTTACTATTGCCTGCTTATCTCTCTTTTTTTTGACATACAGATAAACATACATACACAAATATGTACAATGATATGTACAGTGTGTGTGTGTGTGATAATTTGTGCACAAATATGCTCACGTTTTATTAAATCTTCCCTGGCAGCTGTACCTTTTCTGTTGATATGTAGAGTTTAACCAGAGGCTAGGAAAAGAATGATCACTGAATGTCCTGCTCTTCAATCTATTCATCAAACTTATGTACAGTATAATGTTGAAGCAATTAGTTGCAGACATAAGAGTATTTATACTGAATTCCATTTGGGATGCTGTAAGGAAGTTCCAGCAAAGTTTATCATAGTTTTCACTCTTGTGTTTGTACTTGAATCAGTATAAATAATAGTTATACTGGGATAACATCAGTCAAACCAGGGGCTGTATTAAGATCACTGTTTTCATAAAAAACCCTACCTATTACTGGGTCTGTTAGAACAGTAAAGCTTCTTAAGTCCTGACACTGCTTCGGAGGTCATGTTGTTCTCATGCTAACAAGAGACTCTATTTCAACCTAACCAGCAGCATGGAATAAGTCAGCAATAATCAAAAATTTTCACTACCTCTGTTTCCCTAAATTTCTAAAGTTATCTGAGGTAATATTGAAAGCCAAAAGGACATTTCCTAGACAGATTCATTTTATCCAACTACAGGAAACTATGATCTGTACAAAGGTAGTTTAAAGTTTTTTTAACTTTTGGACAGGGAAATATTATCCACCCCCTTCAAATTATTTTATACTGTCACACTTCTACAATAAAGGATTTTTAAGATTCTTTTGTTTGCTAAAGGTGAAACTCTGTTTCTCTTAAACGTGAGGGAACTGTTTTGCAGTTAGCAGGACTGTCAAGACTGTAAAATTATTATTTTTGAAACAAGTGAATGCCATTCTTCTACTCAATATTTTATATTCTACTGCTTTTTTGAAAATAATTTTATTACCTATGCTAATTATCTTAAGGTGTAAAATAAAAATATACCACAGATTAAAAAAAAAATGAAAATTTCCCATAATAAGGAAAAATGAAAAAGCTGGACCAGAGAAATATATTTATGTAACAGCCACTTGTAAAAATTTGGAATGAAACACTAGTTGCTTGAGTCCAGTGCTATGCTGGTTATACCTCAGTATTCAGGAATAATTATGGGGAACACACTGAAATCATTTTTCAGGTACTTTTTTTCCCCTCCTTTTTATTTTATATGCAGAAAGCATAACCATTTTGCCGTGAAGGCTCAGGCAAGCAAGGCTCCTTTCCATGGAAATAGGATGCTCATTTGACAGTAGTGTCCTTAGAAGTGTGAACTGAGATGCTCCACTCAGGTGAGTTAGCAGCTCCTAAGGTCACACAGGGCAGCAGAACTGTAGGTGCTTGCTGTTTCTGAGCAGACTATGGAATGAGACATGATTCTTACACATAACTCTCTTGGCTTTGAATACCTAAAATTCTACCTGAGCAACACTTCATTTTTACCCATTTTTTTTTCTCTGTTTCTCATCTAGTCAGTTAATGAAATGAGAATCTCATGTATTTTCCTGTTTCCCATTCTGTATAGCATTGCTGCTTCCTCTGTTGTGACTTCAGACCCTATTGTTTATGATAAATCTTATTATCAGTTTTGTCACCAGGTTTTGAAGAGTCTGTCAACATTTTAGGAGAAGAAACATTAGCAATATGATCTGAAACTGCAAATTCCCTTTTGAATCACTTGGCAGTTTACATCAGAAAGTTAGTAGTATTCTCTGTTTATTTTCATAAATATTTTTAAAACATCTTATCCTTTGAGAATGGCCATCAGTATATTTTTTCCCTAGCTGGAGATGGTGTCAGTAAAAGCATAGCACATTTACAGCTAGTGACAAGTTCTTGACTGACTGTATCCAGCAAGGGGTGCTTACAAATGCAACAGTCAAACTCTTTTCCTGAGAGACTGTGCTTTTGCTTTACAAGGTCCAGCTTCTACTGACTTAGTGATCAATTTGATATCTTGTTCCAGAATCTCTGTTTTGAGCAGGTACATTAGACAACATCAAACTAGCCCCCTCCAAGAAAGCTTGTTTTGTATGAATATCCTTGACCTTATGTGAGATGTTGTGGATCTGGTTCAGGTAGCATTTTTGTCGTGTTGTGAGGCCAAAATTGTAGTTGACTTTAAATTCCTGCTGGTTCTTGGAGCATAGGTAATGTACAGCCACTGGGAAAAACACAGAGGGAAAGGCAAAAGGGAATAAACTGCTTGTAGCTCCTACATCCTTAAAGCATACGGATTTGTTTGGCTTTGGGTTTTGTGGGCCCTTTTGTTTTTTGTTCAGTTTGGTTTTCTTAATAAATGGAGTATTTCTCATGTTTTATAAAAACACCTTCTTGTAGCAAATTCACTCTTCTTTTGCCTGTCTAACTGATAAAATTTTGTACTAGTGTTTGTCCCTACAATAGCTGAATCTGACAGATGAAAGAGTAAAATCCACAGTGAGCATAGATGAAAACCCGTGCTGATTCACCTGCATGTTACCAAATTAGCACCTGTTCACCATGACCCTTCATCACAATTGCTTCTTATCTAACTACAATGTCCTCTTGTTGCTGCCGCTCAGAATTTGTCTGCCTTCTTTAAGCCACTTTGAATGATAACAGTGATTTCAGCTGGAGTGTTTATCTCAAAAGACACTTTTCCAATTGTATTCAGCATTTTAAAACAACAACTTTTATTGATCCTGATTCCTATACTTAGACTGTGTTTGTTAAATAGGAACCAGACTTACTGTCTGATTTAACACAAAAATGTGTGTGTTATACTGCGTTTTCTTACAGTATCACAGACGATACACATTTGTCTAAATTTTTAAATAAGAGAAAAATGTATGCTTATGTCTGACATACTGGAATGCACAGATATACATATTTCTGTGGCAGTTCTTCTGTCCTGATTTTGGTAGACTGAAGATACCACTTTATGTAAATGAGGTCAGTTGGAGCCATCAGGACTGGATTTTGAATATCTAAGTTAACAGAAAGTCTTCATTGAATATTTTTTCACTCTGTTAGAGCAAAGTATTTTTATGTAGCTATTAGGTAAATTCAAATATGAATGTTACCAAAAATCACATAACACTTTCTTATGACAATATGGAATAAAATCTGTTTAGTGACTCCTTTGTGTTTGGTCCATAAGCAAAACAAAGTAGCTTGTAAAAATAATCGTGATTGCAAATACTGGTTGATATCTATACTACTTCTCAACATACTTTAATAAAATTGGATTGGGTTAAAATTAAACCAACCCATTATATTTTCCAAGATTTGACCATTAAAAATAAGAAAAATTATAAGGCTTTAGGCTTTTAAGACACAAAGATGGACACTGTCAATATGCCAGAAAGGTATCTTGGATCTTAATTTAAAAGACATACAGATGAGGGTAGTAAAAGTGTTAAATATTTTTTTTGTTTAGTTGGAAGATTAAGATATAATTAATTTTTGCATAAGAGAGAAGTAAATTCTCCTGCTTCTACTTGATGGTTTGAAAATGATAAGTACTAGGAAGGACATAGAAAAAAAGGGATTGGAACCAGTAAGGCAGCAATTCTAATAAGAATTTGGGTCCAAGGCTTCTTATGAGTAGATTTCTTGTGACAAGTATAAACATGACTTAACATGGCAGACCTTGATGAATATCAAGAACAAAAACTGTGAGGTGTGATTGTTGTGAACAGGTTCACATGCTTCTGTAGCAATACTGAAACAGCAGGCAGCAAGGAATGTTCAGTATAATAAGCATATCAACCTGAAGGATCCTTCATATCTATCTCTGCTTCTTATTATCCAAAATAGAGCATACTCACTATATTTTCTGTGATTAAGTGATTCATTTCCTACAGATGCACAGTGAGCTCCACTTCTGAATTAATTAGTATATCTATATATGTGTGTTGTCTCTACAAAAACAATTCTGTTGGTCCAAAATTACAGGAGTCCTGAAGTCTTTCTCTAATCTGAAATTAATACATAGTGTCATTTTATTCCTTAAAAACAAATGGGACAAGACAATGATTAGTGCAATCTGAATTTCTCAGTATTTAGGCTTTGATGAAAGTACAGGCAGCATAAAGTTTAGGGGTAAGAATCCGTAGCTGAGAACACTGTATCACTAATCCCAGAATTCAAGTTGTCATCGTTGACCTTGAAAAAGTAAAGATGATCTCACCACTGCCTGTTCTCCTCTAGTCTGTCCTATTTCTGTTTTTGAGGTATGTAAACTTTAATGGCAGTAAAGAACAATCCTGTGTCCGCAGTGAGACTCTCCAAACCATGTGCTGCTCTGTTGCTCCCTGCTTTCCCTTCACCCCTCCCCTTGTGGCAAGCTGGGGAGGAGCCTTGGAGGTCCATAAGGTAAAGATCATGGGTTGAGATAAGGACAAAGTTTTGGGAAACAGCAGCAGTGAAACAAGAAAACACAGTAACAGCTGCAATAGTAATGGCAGAGGGAACAAGAAAGAAGAGATTCTCATGGAAAGACCAGGACAAGACACAACACCAGACAGCTCCCTACACCACCTTTACTCAACTGCACAAGGGACCCTTCTCCTCTGAGGAGAGTCCCCGTCCCCCACCCCCAGCAGTGGTGTGAGGTGGTATAGAATAACCTCTGGGTCCTAGCCATGCCCTTCACAACAATTGTGATAATTAATCCTGGCCTTTCCAGAACCAGGAGTGCTATTCAAAGGGAAATCCGGGGGGAAAAAAAGCAGAGGCAAACATCCTGTATATGGCCGGAGGAGCAGCTGCCATTTGCCATGTAGTTGGTGTTTGGCAGGCTAACATGTCTCCTTCAGATTTTCACATCATTACTTGAGCAGTCTCCTGACCTTTGTCTCTACATCCTGGTCCAAAGCATTTTGCGCTATGTGGCTTTGGAATCATAGACCTTAAGTCGCTGTACTCTGTGAAAATGTGAGTGTTCTTCTGGAAAAATATAGGTGTAAATATAGTCATCTAATTGGCAAAATGGAATTTCCCTTCTAATTACTTCCTGATTTCTATGCTGTTTCATGTATCAAGCTAAGACATTGAAATAATCATCCAGAAGTTTGGAGATGAATTTTGAAAGCATCATATTATTATTTCAATTTTTAAAAATATATAATAATTTTATTAAGCTCAATTTTAATTTATAAAAGAATGTACTGAAAGTAAGTAAAGGACTGCAAAGCATGGTCGTTTTTGACTTTTACTTTGAAATATGTTTACTCAGACATACTGCAAAAAACCAACTTTCATTATAGCCAGTGGTATTTTGGTGCAAAGAACATCTCTAAATAGGAAGTAGGACCTCACAAAATCAGTCTCATTAAGAGAAAAAGAAATCTGAAAATAAGATTGGACCTAATAAAAGGCTGCTACAACATTCTTCGTAAGATAAAGAAGATTATCAAATGATGGGTTGTGACAAAAGTTTATATATATAGCAATTTTTGAATAGGAGTTGATTTTGCAACACAAAGAGAAGGGTCTCCATCTGCACAGGACACTGTCTATATTGAATGTTTCAAAAGACTCAATACAAGTTTATCTCAAGAAAAATACTCTTGTGGTTTGATGACATACTATTTATATGTATATCTATGTATTTGTATGTAAATCTATGTATATATGTTTCAGTGCCATGGTTTAACCCCAGCTAGCAGCTAAGCACCATTCAGCTGCTTGCTCATCCCCCACAACAACAGGATCAGAGAGAAAATTGAAAGATTAGTAGCAGTATGTAGGAATTTCCATTAAAGAGTATTAAAAACTTTTCAAAGGAGCATTTTAAAATATAGATTACAAGATTTCTCTCTGTCTTTTCATATCTCTGCAATACAGTATGATTATGAACAGAAGTAAATGTTAGAAAGTGCAGGACGGTAATTTTGCATCTTGTTGCTCAGAGAGTATGTATTGATTGTTTTCTCATTAGCTGATCTATCTCCAACACCATTATAGGATTAGTATATATTCATAAAATTTCATTTTCAATTATAGCCAAGCAAAAAGTATAGGCTCTCTAGACATAGTACCTAAGAGCAGTACAGCTTATTTCAGGAAAAATCTGCAAATTTTATACCATCATATGATTGTACTCTTCAAAAGTCACTCAGACATTCTCAATATAGTTGACTTAGAAGTATGTACATTTCTTAGATTCCTACTATACCATGGTCCCAAGGCAAAGATTCTGTGGGAGTAAGAATTTTCCTTGAAGTGGGCAATTAGCTAAAGAAAAAAGAATCAATTTCTTATCACTTAGCCAGAGTATAGAAGTTACTGTAATCTCTCATATCTATTTTTCATTTAAGTCTCCAAGTTATTTGCTAAGCTTGAAGAGAAGAAGAAATAAGGGGGAAAAATTAAATCCACTGAGTATCTTATACCAATGAGAAAGTTTCTGCTTGCTGAAGAAACAGGATTAGTACCTCTAAAGAAGGAAAAATTGCACCAGAATCCACTGTCTACTAAATCACTGGCCACTGTTATCTAAATAAAGAATAATATTTACATTTAACATCTGAGCTGCTCACACAGTGGACTGATTTCATTTTAGAAGATAATGGGTGGGAGTTAAATATTTGGGAGTGATAAATTTACCATCATGTTTTACATGTGCATGTATGTTTGTCAGTGTAATAATGCACATCTGTGTATAGATAACATAAATACAAAGCTGCAACTAATTAGAACCATTAGAACTCCACAGTGACAGACTTTTGGTGCAATTGGCTTATGGAGCTCTCATTTTAAGGAATACTCTGTCTAATTCAGTTTAGGCAATGTCTTAAGCTCTCCTTCTGCTAGTTGCAATAATATGGGTGATCTCTTATCCCTGCAAAGAAATGCATCAAGTAATTTACCATATTGCAGTCATGTCATCTAAGCTATCTGGAGCTATTTCATAAACACTATTTTATAGAACCCTAAAAAATGAAATGCAAGAAACATAATAATGCCTTTCCTATTGTGATGTCATCCTGCATTTAGTTCAATGTAGTTCAATTTGTCTAGCGGATAATATAGTGCAATTTATCTAGGAGATTTTTAATTGTGGAAACAAGCGCATATGCCTTAATCTGTTTATAAACTTTCCTAAGCATAGTTATTTTAACTAATAAGGACAAATAGTAAATACCTCAGGATATCATTTCAATAATGTAGACTATTCAGAATTACAACTTATTAAAATAGAAGTCACCATAATAGTTTGAAATACACCTAAGTACATTCACACCAACATTAGGACATGGCAATGAAATATTTTATTTTGGTAAAAAGTTAACAGAGAAAAGGATTATGTACAATAAGTCACAATATGAGTGAACTGATATATTTAGCAAGCTTTTTGAGGTTTTCTGTTTAAAACAGGAGCTTAAATGATTTACCTACCAACCAAGCATTTTATAATAAAGTCTCATATTCTAAATTTTCAGATGTCTCTCAGTAGAGATAAATAGTATGTATATTTCATTGTATTAAGCTTTAGATATCTGGATTCAATTTAAACATGAATTATTAATCGCACCAAATGTATTACAGAATTTGTTTGTGTCATTTGAAATATAATCAAAAATGTTAGATGACAAACCTGAGAAATACTCAATAAATAAAACTACATAGCTCTATTCTACTCAATACCTATTTCCATGCAGAATTGAGTTTGGAGAAGCATTTCATAATTCATTGTTAGAAAAACCCTTGCTGGTTTAGTGAAGCAAGAAAATTACCCCCAAAGCCCACAAGATTCATAATGCTTAGAAAACAAAAAGAAAAAAATGGCAACAAAAGATAAGGGCAATTCAAAACCTAATGAGACATTTTAGGCCTCATTTACATCTCTAACCTGATGCAATTCTTCAAAATGTTTTTCTTACAAATTTGCATACTAAAAGCTTATTCTTCCCTAACCAAAATGATTATGAGATTTCCCACACTATACTAAAGTTAGCATTAGTTTAAAAGCTACTTATAGTCACGTCTAGACAATGACTCGTGTATCATTTTTAAATTCACACCTCTATTAGAGCTGATAGTGCAACCAAATACTTTTTTCTTGATTTATGATGTCTGTAAATTTAAAACAGAGATTTTATGGATCATTAGTACAAAGCATGGTAATTTTATCAGTGAACAGCCTTTTTTGCTAGACAAGTCTATTTTTTTTTAATTAAATATAAATTTTAAAAATCCAAGTATGTGGATAAATGTCTTTTGATTGGGTATGCATCATCTGGTGAATAGTGTATATATGGATTTCCAAAAGGCTTTCAACGAAAACCCCTTGTCAAAGGCTTTTAGGGAAATCAAGCAGCCGTGACATAAGGAAGGTCCTTGCATGGATAACTAATTGGTAGAAAGAAACACACCAGGCATATGTTCCCTGTAATCAGTAAAGCAAATTGAAAAACTAAGGTTCCCTTCACCAGAGTATAGACATCCTATGGGCTGTGTATGTCCTTGCAAATGTGTGGCTAAAGGACCAGTCTTCTAGTTCTGTTTATATTTTGTTTTCAATCCCAATTTGAATTTGAATTCAAATTTGGTGTTTTAAGAAGAGGAATACTGTTAAAATAACAAGAGGAAACAGAATATCTGTTTATTCTTCTTAGCTGTATATGAATTTTTTAATCTGGTTCAAAGTTTAAAATATTTCATATTAGATTATGTGTTTGGGGCTAAGGTGAGTAATGGAAATATTTAATGCAAAAGAAAAATAAAATAAATATGGACCATTTTATGATAAGTTTAAGAAGATCCAAACTTTTTGCACAAATAGGAATGATGAGTGATATCAAATATAAAATGATGAAGGTTATAAAATGTGAGCATTGTATGAATTCAAAATTCCTTTTAAGGCATAGCCTTTACACAGGAAAGTGTTTTTTAGGATAAATGCTTACCTAAGAATTGTTAAATTTTTCATGCACAGCCCTGAAGCGAGAAATCTGTCACCTGAAATTATCTTTGCTTTGTGTGTTTTCACACTTCTGTTAACAGTGAACTGTTAATTGATACGCACAGGAGACACACACAAAAAAAAGTAAGATTGTGGACAACATGCTGCCACTTTATGGATTAAAAAGCTCACAAGGTTTCCTTGAATAACTGATATTGAGTAATTTTTGCTTTTATATTAGCTTTTTACATCATGCTTTGAATACATCAAAAGTGTTCATCAGTTTTAGACAAATAAAGCAGAGGAATAGGAATACAAAGTAATTTTCTTGAAAGTCTCCTGAAAATAGATGTTTGAGTAGCAGCAAGAGATCCAAAATTATATGCCAATTCTGTAGAAGGAGTAAAATGAATTTATTATTGTAATTCCTTAGATATTAGACAGTTGGAATGAAACTACATAACTTCTTTTATAAAGGTGCTGTTCATGGAAGTATCTGTTTCCTAAACAAATGAGATTACAAGTTTTTAGATTCCTGTTGCTTAGTACCCAGTAACATTACGATCTCAGAATTTTATGCAAGCTTAATCTGAGCCCTTTGACAGGTGTGATTACTATTTTAGCTGGATGTAATAGAAACAGGTGAATACATAATTTTGTCCAACACTTCCTGAAACACATTTCTCAAACTATAGCAAGCTAAAGTATTAGTCCAAGGTCTAGAAAAAGGGACCCAAATTATTCCTTAGGAAAAAAATTAGGCTTCTATGTCCAATACTAATTTCGGAAATTCCTCTCTTAGTTACTGCCTGACTCTGGAGGAGCCTTAACTCCAAATACCCTGGGTTTTTTGACATAAAATAACAACAGCCTATATTTCTTTGCATGAAAAAATGCCTCAATCTTGGCAGCCGAGTAATGTTATGTCTAGCTTATTCCTAGGTATTTTTAGGGATGCTGTGGTTTTGTCCAAGGCCAAGAAAGCAATCAGTCCAGCAAAGCTTCTTGGGTTACATCTGCCTTCTTAAAGAATACTGTGGATCTTAGACGCTGTGTGCTATTTCTGGATTAAGATGCATAATTAGAAATTCTTCATCTCCTCCCAAAATTATGTGCTGTGCAGAATAGAATTCAAGATTCCTTGGGCCAGCAAAATGACAAAAAAAAAAAAAACTCCACTAACCTTAGATTTCTGGCCTCAAAACAAAAACAGTACAGATGGAAAAATAAAATAGGCTTGGCATTTACCACTCTTGTTTTTCTATGAAATAACTATGTTAAAGTACTACATGTCAGCACCTTTACAGTCCCCGTTTCCTCCCTGTCCCCAGGGCAATTCCCCTGAATAAACAGACACACTTTTTTCTTAACAGAACATGGATTAAACTGAAGAGAAGTATATCCTCCTGAAATAGTACTGCAAAGGAAAAAAAAATAGTCTGTCCTCTTCCTCAGTTTTGGGAAAAAATAATGGCTTATAGCCTCAAATTTTAAAAATGTTATTAGAGATAAGATGCCAAGCTGAAGGAGGAGCCTCATTATGTCCTTATGCTCTGAGATTTTAGGCCTCAGAAATTTCAAACAGTCTGTCTTAGATATTGCCCACTATCTACCTGTAAATCCTGCACATACACCCCCCTTAGTGACCCCCAGCTCAGTCTGTTGGTCCTGTGCTTTAGAAACCACACTTTGACATCCTGCATCAGAAGCTTTCTCTTAAGGAGGTCTGAATTCCATACTGCAGGCCAGTTGGCAAAACATTAACTATACATTGTTTAACTTCCCATTTTGTTTGTCTCTTTTGGCCTTTTTGTTGATCAGTGATCATTGTGATAATATAAGAAAGATTTTTCATCACTCGTTAAAAACCCTGTCTGCTGCAGGAAATTTTCCCAGGCCTTGTGGCAGGCAAAATACCTTCCATAGGGATTGCAAAATCGTAATGGCTTCACTTACATGACAATGACCTTTTGTTAATCTCATGCTTTATAAACCTCTCTGTCATAGTTATTTTCAGTAGTTCCTCGCCCTTCTGTTTCTCTTGTCACCCAACTACATTCATGTTGGCGTACAGAACTCAAGTTATTTTCTGCCCATATGGTCTCAGTGAGTTAATCCATTTCTAGATTGTTGTACGTCAGCGCTGAGCACTCCTAAATATTTTCTTGTGATTTTCCATCTGGAAGTCAACATCTCACCTCCTGTCTTTCTAATATCTTTTTGTAGCAATTGCATAGATTCCTCAGAGCACATGGAAAATTGAAATTGCCCCATTTTAAATTCTATTTCTTTTACTTTTCCTTTTTCTGCAGTACTGGCAACCACTGAATTATTGTCACATAAATTATTTTTATTTCAGTTGCATTGTGTTAATTAATTAACATTAATATTTCAAAGTAATAAAAAAAGCCACATCTGCCACTGTATTTCCCTTTAAAAATTGTTTTTATTATTGTTGGCTGTTGGATGATTGAGAGAGGACAAACCTGTATATAGGAATATATCTATGTAATGTATAGATTTTATAAAATATGTATAGTACATATATTGCGTATAAATAGCATATATATAAATTATATAAATTATATATAAATTATATAAAATATATGTAATTTTTATATATATATATAATTTTTATATAGAGTAGCATATATATTTGTTTGTTTGTTTGTTTCACAAAGGTAAACATTTCTCATTTATAAGTAATACCAGGTCTTCACAGTTTAGTCTCTCTTGGTTTTGGTAGTAGTATTTGAATAATTTTCTTATTCAAACAAAGTAATTATTTTTAGTATTTAAGTATCTTATCATTATCCTTATTTTTGATGCCAAAGAACCAAGCATTTCTACTTACCCCCTTTAAATAAGTTTGTCAGAATTCATAATCTCTAAATTGCTGTACTGCTCTTTTCAAGGATTCCATATGTAATAGAACGTTCATAAAGGCCTTTGTGAAAATAAGATGCGTTAAGCAAGGCCCTTTATAAGTTTTCTTGGTTATTCTCACTTTAATTTATTATCTTTAATTTATCTTTCTCTTTATAATTTATAAAATATTAATTTTTAAATACAGACAGGTATTTTTGGCTTTTGCAAATCAAGAAATCATAAGAAAATATCTGTAGAAGTTATTAGAAAAATAGAGATTTACTTGAAATTTTATTTGCTTTTTGGCATTCAAAATTAATTAAATGTGCTTACATAGATATCTGTATTTTATTTCCTTTTCATTGTTTACATTTCCAGCATTCTAGCACTGAGAAATAGCACAAGGGCAGAGTTAATGCATCAAGCCTCATCATTTGTCAAATATGTCCGTGAAACCAGAATAGCTAACCCAGGAGAGTGGCGGTTTTACTTCTTTTGTGACCAGAGAAGCGTTGTGTTGTGAGCAGCAGCAGTTTCTGCTGCACTGTGCAGGTGTGTTTTTGTGTGTACACTGCTCACCCTGCAATGGGAAAGCCTCTTTCCTTTCCTTGTCCCTTCCCCAATCCCCACCCCATGTCCCAGGTTTATCAGTGCCTAATTAAAACTCTGAATATATTTAAAATACTTTCTTAAGCCCAGCAAAAGCTGAAGTTAAACCAAAGATTTCTTATATCCTTCTGATCTATGTATGTAATACTAACCTTTTAAATCTGTTAGCAACCAATATAAACTGAATTATCTGCAGTCTGCCATAAATTATACTGTGAGATCCACGGCAGGATGAGTAGTGGAGAAATACAAAGATCACAATTGCTCATATCCATGTTCCTTAGATGAAGGTTTTAGTTTTCAGAACCTTTAGGAAACCCTGTAATTTTAAGGATTATTTTAAAATTATTCTGATAAAACAAACCACTTATAAGTTTTAAGGACATGGTTCCACAAAAGTACACTTTGAAGGGTTTTTCTGGATGTTTCTGTGATTTTTTTTGTTCTTGCATGTCAGATGTCTATTCTGCATAATATTACAAAGGCAAGCTAAACTTAAGCTGAAATACATGTAGGTATTGGGCATTTCTTATCAAGTCACAACATATCTTCCTATTGCTTAGTATTACTATGAAGTCCATGTTAGAAATTTATAATTTCCTGATGAAAATAAACTCTTCTAGCTATATTTATGGCTTTGCATCAAAGTCCTTACAGAAGACAAGGTGAACTGCCTGATAATTTCTAAATGAGCTGAAAAAATAAGCAGCAAACATCAAAAAAGCATTTATATGTCACAGAGTTTAATCAATATTATTTAGAATACAATCTTGACACCTTTATTCTTGAAAGTTTTAACAAGTACCTTCACAGTGGTAAAGCATAAGCCTCTGAAGGTAATACAGCAATTTCAGAAAGTAGGTGCAAAGATGCACCAAACATTTTTATAGGAAGTTTGTATCTTCCAGGAGTGTCTATTAAAAAGAAAAAGAATATGGCAGCTATGACAAAATCAGTAATTAGGACAACCTAACAGGAAATGATTCAGGATAAAATTAGCACTTAGAAAAGAGAGGGACCAGGGTATCTGCTAAATGACTGAAAATAACATGTAGATGGCACAGCCTGTAGTCATTCCCAGAATATGCATTACTATATCTTTTGCCTCACTTCTCTTTCTAAAATACCACCTTCCCTTCCCTTACCTTCTGCCAGCACAGTGATGAACTATTTGCAGATGCTGTGGAAGATACTTCTGCTACAGCACTATGGAGTTGCTAAGATCTAAATCACGTCAGTGATGAATAGAAATTTTACTAGTATTATTATAAAATCTTATCATTCTGTCAGGAAAACAAAAAGAAAAGAACAAGAATATGCCACAAAGCCATATTTTCAACTGTGTTTTCCTGGTGTTCAGTCTAAATTGATGAATCAGTGATGGGTGGGAATAGAGCCCTTACACATAGTGCTCAAAATTTAATAAGTAACCATCACCAAAAAACCCCAAAAAATTAGAAGCATACACTGTCAAGTGTTTTCCAAAGAATGAGAAAAGTGTTTGATTTCATAGACAGAAGTGTGAATACTAAAATTCTGTTATCACCTCAGAAAGCCACCTGTACACTGTACTAGGTGCAAGTTGGTGTCAAATAGTGCAGGAACATGGACAATAAACATTCCGTGTCCCTTTCTACAAGTCTGTGGTTGGTCTGTGATTTCTCCTACATCCTGATGCAACAGCTTCCATATGTTGTTACGTGTGCCTTTCCTGTTTAAATGTACACACACAATGGATGTTATAAATGTTCCCTTCTCTAGTGCAAATAAGAGCTTTATGGACAGTTGCAAGCCATATGTTCTCAAATAAAAATCTTTTCCAGATGAGCTAGTGAAGCCAGTTTGACTTTTTTTTCAAAATGAGGTAGCTGCCAAATTTTGCATGGTATTTATCACTCATTTTTGTCACCTCTAATTCTATTTCATGTGAATCCTAGAAATATTATTTTTGACTAGTGCAGAAATTAGTTCTAACTCCCACTTTCTAAGCATATTTTTATTATAATTAAATGACATTTGTAAAAGGATATCTTTACATTTTATATTTATTACATTTGGATTAAATGAAGATGTAAATAGACTTAATGCACAATAACTTACAAATATGGAGATCTAACTTGCTTGAATAGGCAGAGTAGCATTTTGGAATCAATAATTCCTCATAATTTAGAGAAATCTGATTTAGTGGGCAACCGTTTACTGCCATCCCTCATTTCATTCAATGACCCGGACTATGTCTTCTGCTTGCTAAATTTTGCTTATTTGGAGGGGGTTTGTGATATTTTGACCGCTTCACAAGAAATTAGGCTGGAAAATCACTGATTTATTTATCATAATCTGGTAAATAGCTCTCAGGTGACCACGTCTTTTGTTAACTGTTTTTGACTATGAATTTGCTCATTTTATGTAATTACGCAATTACTAGAGTACTACATAGGCATGCAAAGTTCAAGCAGCAAAATAACTTTGCAGAGTTAAGGCCTTGACAATGGAAAATTCCACTTCCATTGCTCCAACAGAATCTGTGCTGTGTAGCAAAATTGCATTATGGTGGGCAGAATCACGTGTGCTCTAGTGGAATTGTTGTTACTAAGGAAGAGTATCCAACAGCGTGATTTGCATCATGCTGTGTGAGCCGCCTACACTTTCAGCAGTTGGTTCTGTGTCTGTAATTTATTGCTCTAGAAACCATTATAATAATACAAGAAATGCTGCAGCAAGTGTGGAGGAAAGAACACATCACAGTCAGACTGTAATGACTATTTAGACTATTTAAACTCACTCAGCTTGTTTTACATCAGAAAAACAAGTCCTTTTCAATTACCTATTTTAAGCATTTCACTGGGCTTTCTGGTCTCAGAGTGGTTGAACTTAAATACACTATTACACATTTTGAGATAGTTTATGATTGTAACTGTCCAAAAATGCAAGGCTAAATATAAAGTTAAAATCAAAAAATTTCCACTGTGAAGAAAAATGATGAAAAGTATGCTATTTCCTGCATAAGAATTTGTCTCATCCTCACATAAGTACTCCATAGTGTATGAAAAACGTCTGATGGCATCTCTGTGTCCAGCTGTACAATTATTTGTCTATTTGAAAACAATGATATTTAATATAGGAACATTATGGATTTCCTCATTGGGTAGTAGGGACATAGGGAGGGATTTTGTAGCTCAGCTTTTTAATTCATGTAAGTATCATGGGGGAGAGGGGCCAGTATAAGAAAGAAATGCCTGAGGCTGCTAAGAGTCCTTCAGTGGACCAAACTGGGACTTGCAGCTGGTGGTCCAATTTCACCTTTTCAGTCTTGATTTTAGCACAGGATATGGCCCATAATTTTTGTCCTCTGGAATTTTTATCCTATGTCTTTCAGGACACAGCTTGCTTTTGTGTTTCGACTGTCCTGGAAAATGAGAGCAATTTTTGTCAAAATTATTGTCCTTTTATCTTCTGCAGGATAAAACCAGTTTTTGTAACTGCATACTTCTTCCTCAGGCATCCAAATTCTTGTTTTGACAGGAGGAAATTACTGTAAACATTGATGTAATGTTCTGATTTCATTCCATGTCCTTCATTTCTTCTGACTCAATTCTTTTCTGTATTTTGCTTTTTTCTTAATTTCCTAAAATGTATAATCCAGAGTAGAGGCAACAAAAAGGTTTTGATTCTAGAATCCTTTAAACCTCTTTTGTTGTAGATTTCTAAACTGCTCTTTCCACAAAATTTTCTCTTCTGCCTGTCACTCACTGACTCACTCCAATGAACATCCCTTTTCTCTTTTGGCGGAGCTCATTTACAAATCCTAAATGTTCCTCTCTGTCAGTTTACCTCTTTGTCTCTTTTATTACCGTTGTTCTTCATTCCCAGAGCTCTTTTCTGTCACATCCTTTGCTTCTAGCCTGTTACTACCTTTCCTTAAGCTATTTCTGCATTTCATTCATATTTAATGTTTCCACAGTTCTAACATCAGTATAGTCACTTCCTTAACCTCCCAGCATAAGTAATTTCTTCTGCCTGAAATACTCTCTTTTTGAAACCACCTATTGCTTTGCTACCATATGCCTACCCTTTTCTTGGGTATGTTAAGCAGCCAGTGTACATTTGCTTCCCTTTCCTTCACATGCCATGTGAATTTATAGAAATCTTCGAGGTTTTTTAGCATTCAGTACAAAAACCTGAATAGGTACACAGAAGCATGATGTACCACACAAAATGGTACTGTAGAAAAACCCCAGTATGGGGGATAACCACATGCTCCTTAGGATGCTGCTTTGGGTAATTTTTCCTTTTACAATAAAACAATCCATGGCAATGTCAGAGATAGGAAGGAATAATTGCTAGCGCCAAACCTAATTTAATTTTCCCTGGTACAGCCTGATGGAAACAAAGTTCTTAAATGCTAAAGCATTTTCACCAGCTCAGTAAACATCTCTTCAGAAGAATAGATACAGTCATCAGGGAACTGACCAACTAGAAACATCAAGGGCAAAATTGTATTTTCATCCTCTCTTTTTTTTGGTGCTTTGTTTATCTCAGAGTAGTTGTTGGGCTTTTCCCCCACAGATTTCTTTTGTTCTGGAAAAAAACCTCATTGAATAATCGGTTTTCAACCCTTGAGTGCATGTATGGAATTTGAACATACTTTAGCACAATAAGTTTGAAGTACATGTAGATTTATTTTCATAGAAGTATATAGGTTTACTAATAGCTTTTAAATTTCTGATGCAATGTGGGATATTTGAGTTGGTATTATCCAACTTGAGAGAAAATCCATAAAATTACTTACGGGTGTATTGTATACCTTAACAAAGCCTGATTTCATAAGAAGTATTTTTTTTCTTTTGAGCAGAGAACAATTAAGCAGCAGTTATGCAATATTTTCCAGAACCACTGGAAAAGTTTGAGAAACTGTAAACAATAAAACAGTAATAAAATTGTTGCCATTATCTATAATTAAAGATATTAACAGCCCACATTTTTATATTGGTTTGGTTTGATTTGGCTTGTTTTTTTGCCAAAGCATTTGCTATTTATATAGGAAATTTCAAATAATAGTAATACAATAGTGCTAAGATATTTTTATGACCCTAGAGGTTTGGGGGATTTTTTTCTCTGTATACAATTTTTAAATACTCTCATAGTTTATTTTTTGGTGTGTTTTTTAAATATGTTGCTGAAAATGTTTTCTTTTCTTCTTTAAATCCCTTACATATGCTCCTTAGACAGGTGCAACAGACAAGCCTGTAATTTTTCCAAACTTTTGTTCAGTCAAATGCATTACTTGAGCAGAGATGGGCTATTGCATTTCTCTCAGTTAAATTATTAAAATCTTATTTTTATGAACTTGTTAAAATTAGAAAACCTGGTTTTCAGCAGTGACACCTAGCTTAGGATTCTTAGGTGTTTTGTTTCTCTCTCCATGCCAGGGAAAACACTTTTTACTTCTGCAGTGTGATCAAGTAAGAACCTAGTTGTTTCATATCAGAATTAGCAAGAAGTTCACATTTTGTTAGGGCTGCTTAAAGTGTAAAAACATCTGCACAGATCTAGCCTTCACTAGTCACTTTCTTAAACTGTTCTGAGTCAACCCATGAACTTTTCTTCTACATCAAAGCTTATTTCCAACTGGGCATTAAAATCAGCTTAAGCCATAACTGATCCTGCCTGATGTGGGGCACCATCTGCACCATTTCTAGTACCTTATTGAACTTCTTTTAATTTTTTTTATCAGTAATTTATTAATTTATGTGATATGAAATATGAGGATTTTAATTTTTCTCCCCCCCACCCCCGCCCTTTTACAGGCTACAAACAATCAAGTGTGACCATACAACAATCTAATTGCCTACTAATGCTATGTCTGTTGCAAGTAAAAATATTTTTTTATCATGTAGTCTACAGCATTTTATAAATCTTCTCAATTTATTCTACTACCTCTGAATGTTTTCTGCTTTTTGCCTTACTTTTTCTTCCCTTAATCTTTTTCCCCTTTCTTTCATGACTGAATTGCATGGGCTCAGCTGCTCTTCCGTGTCAGACGTTCCTTTGCCTCAGTGTCTGTGCTGCAGCTGCAGACACCCTCAGAGCACTGCCAGCGCCTTCTCTCCATTGGCACAGCCCTTGCTGCTAAACCTTTAGTGCAAAGCACTGTGTACAGCTATGAAGGTGAGGGACTTGTTCCATCAGATATCCCTGGGCCCCAGATCAACAGGTGACTTTAGAGCTGTAGTGCCGATGCAGGAGGCAGAGCCCTGCTGTGCCGGCTGTCAGTGGTCAGAAGGGCTTCCTTCTCTTTTAAGGAAGCTGAGTTGGAGCAATCTGTGTTCACAGTCCTGCTGGAGATGCTAAATGCTGTGTAGTACAGTGCTCTTGTTTAATGGTGTAATCAATGAGTCAGAAACCAAAACAGATCTGCAGTCCCATTCAGAAGTTGCTATGAGGATGAAAACAGTTTACAAAGGAGTGAATGCTGAATGTATTTCTAATTTAAAGTGACTCACCATTTTCACAGGTGGATAGCCACCTTAATGACAAAACAATATCATGATACAAGGCTACAGAGGTCACTATGTCCAACCTAATCAAAATATTTTCATCTCAACCCATAACTTTATTTGCATATGTTTGTCCTTATTTACTCACTGATGCTTTTTCTAATCCATTTAATAACAATCAATAAACACTTTTTGAAAATGACTGGCAATCTCAGAGCAGGTCAGCTGGCTTCTGGCTGACCCTGAAATGACTGACAAGTGGCAGCATATCTTATGTTTCTAGATCCAGCAGGAGGAGTAAGCGAACATTTAATTCCCATCATGACATGGGCCCAGATTTCTCATTAATTCTTTTGACAAAAAATGTCAAATAGATGAGCTTTAAAGAATTTCCTTTAAATTTATTTATGAATCTAATGTAATATGACAGTACCTTTTACAATACACACCTTTGATGGTCTAAGTTTATCTGTGACTAAGAAATACATTCATTTCACTGTGCTTTTACTGTCTTTATTTTTTCTTTTTTTTTTTCTTTTGGTAGGAAGATTTTTTAAACTGGCTTTTCTATAATGACCAGCATGAAATAATTGGAAAATAATAATTACCTGTATCTACAGATATCATTTTTGTCTCCAAGGACTAATAATTGCTATGTTATTCTGTAGCCTGTCTGTATCTCTCCTCACCTTGTGAACCATGCTATTATTGTTAGTTTTTGTAATGCAGCTGTGTTTAGTGATCACTGCAAGTTTTAGAGCTCTTTTGTGGTGTGAATTCTCCAAAATCAAAGACAGCCCATGTAGCAGAAAGCTTAACACTCATGCTAACACACGTCTGACAGGCAGAGCAGAGAGAAAACCTAATGTAAACATCACCTTATTTTTATTATTCAAACAGAATGTGGCCAGTTACTACCTTGCTCATTATCTCCTGGTAATCTTCCATGAACATTAAAATGAGTGGGTTTGGAACAGCTCTTTATGTACTACAGAGCAATGACTGCTTGGGCTTTTTCTCTGAGCTTTTTTCCTATAGGCAGTTCAGTGGAAGCAAAGATACAAATTATTAAACTAAAATGATCAAACTGGTGATTAAATGTATAAATAAAATAAAAACAAAAACCAAAACTGAATTTTTAGTGAACAGCAGAAATAAGGAATTGTGACTTGGATGGTATGATGAAACAGGTCTTAGTAATGGAGTTTTGATTAACTGAAGTTACTTGGCAAATGGGGGATTGCAGCTGGAGAAGAACTGAGAATTTCAAGCAGACAGATGAGAAACATCATGAAAAATAAGGAAAGAGGGCAAAATAAAGAAGGAGAAAGAGAAAAATAAAAAATTCTTTCATTTTGGGGAAGATATACCCTAAGTATGTAGAGTAAAAGGAAGTACTACTGCTATGAAATGTGGACATGTGCGATGGAAAGAAGCAACTTTCTGCTTCGGTCTCCACTAGGTTCAGAAGAGAAAAACAAGGCAGGGTTTTAGATTACAGGATAATTTATGTGGAATCCAATACTGGGAGTCCTTACTCTAGCCTCCAGATCAAAGCAGGGTTAGGCATGATTTCAGAGGGTTTTTTCATAATTTTCATTCAAACTAATTATAAAAGAGTTTATAATAATCTGACATCAGAAGATGAGACCTAGTATTACTCTTGTCACAGATTCTGGAGAATGCATAGCAACATGTAACATTTCTCTGGATGCATTTGCATGTCTAAAAGGTGTTAGATTGACTGCCAAGCATGAGATGGAGGGAGGGCGCTGGTAATATGGAAAGTTAAAGGAAAAAAATGAAGCATGTTAGAGTCAAGGAAAGTCAGAGTCAGATGGCAAAGTTCAAGAGGACAAGATATTGTCACTGTGATAGGAATTGGCCTCAGAGAGTTGCAAACTAGCTGTTGCCGAGGTTTTCTGTGTATACTGTAGAATGGGGAAAAAAATACTTTAAAAAGGATTTTTAAGAACAAAATGATATCTTCATAGTACATTAAGCCTCCTACTGAGACCTAAAGGTTTCTTTGCAATAAATAACTACATTTAAGGAGTAATCCGATAACTTTCAAATGCTGTCACACTAACAATCTTCAGTTGTATCCCATTTATTAGAGTAATCATCCAGCAGAATCACAAAAAGGTTTGGTTTTTTGGCCTTAGCTCTGTCTTAGAATATCCTATAAACTTGCTTATATTTTTATGTATCTTATCTTCCCCAGGTTCAAAACAGAATGATAGTTCTTTACTAACTGATAAACGCTTGTAAAGGTTCATTACTGTTTGTCAGGTGGTTTTGATGGTAATCAACATAATTAGCAGAATCAAAAATCATGTGGAAATTTAAAATTATGCAGTCTCTGGTTGAAGGGATGCTTGGCAAAATGGAGACTGTTGGTCCTACATGGCACTGGTGTGCTATTACTAACATACCTAATTAAGTACAAAAATGATAGATTTTAAACAGTTTCTAAATGATTGATTAACACCTCTGAAAAGAAAATTAGTTTTTCTTTTAGCTAATGACTAAAAATCTCTTAAAGCCAAGAACAATTCACTTCAAATGTCATGGTATAAAATTTCAAACAATAACTTCAGCTAGAAATGATATTTTCAGTTGAAAGTCCACATGCTTTTCTGTTGCTGATGAAGACAAACTGCTTTTGTTGTGAATAGCAGTCGATAACAATGAACTTTTTTGCTTTATTTGCTCTTTGGCAGAGAAACTAGTTTTCTTTTGTGTGTTTCACATCTTTTGTTTGTTTTGTTATTTTTTAATAAGAGTACAGGCATCTTTGTTTTATGGTCTGCATATAATAAAGCCATACACCAGATTACGCCACTGACTGTATAAAATATACTGTGTTCATGTGATAGTGCAATTTGGGATAGGAGACAACTAAAATAAAATAACAGCACAAAATCCAAAGAATTTTAAAAGATTAATTTTTCTTGATGCTCAAAGATGGCTATATAATATTTTTCTGCCATTGAGGCATATTTGAGATGTGAGAAACATTAACAATGAGGAGGGCTTTAGGTCAGGATCACTGTGCATCATAGATGGCATTATCTGCTGATTTAGCTGAGCTGAAAACTGCTGAAAAATAATCCTTTTTGTGCCCTTGTCAGTGGCTTTGGCCTAGAGTAATATAAAATCAGCTTTACCTGAGTCAGATAATCATTACAAAATTAATTTTGTTTTTGACTCACAGAAATAATTGGGAGAAAAATATACTTTATAGATTGATGAAAATTATTTTAAGTTAAGCTTACTGAGATGTATAAAATACTAAGTGCTGCTGGTAATTGAGCAACTCTATGCAAGTGTAAATTAGCTGCTTGAATTGAAAACAGATGATGACTAAAAGCACTTTTTCCCCCTAGAAAACTTGCAGTTCTCTCTTTCCTTAGCATTCACAAGGGGCATCCAGTTAATCATACTGAGGTCTCTCCCTTAGTGCTGCAGTAGCTGATTACCCAGCAGGAGGTGCAGTTCCAGCAGGGTAAGTCAGAATGGTGTTGGTTGTTCCCTAGGGAGGGACATCCTGTAAAAACACCAAGGTTGAGAACTGTCATATTCACAGCAGTAGGTGCATTTTCCTCAGAAATTAATGGAGCAAGCTGGGCAAAAATGTTTTTAAACTACATCTTCCCTAGAGTAAGATGCAAATTCAAAGCTCTTTTGAAGCATTGGAATGAAAGTTGAAGATAAGACTTTTTAGTTTTTGACATTGATGATATAGGCAACACTAGCACTAGGAATATTAAATTGAAATGGAGGATAAGTGGGGCAAATGTTATTCAAGCAGCTCCCAAACACAACCCTAGCTGTTTCAGAGCTAGTTTAACTAAGGTGCTTGTAATTATGGTTGTTATTATTGCAGAATACCTGTCACACATTTCCTTCCTTCAATTTTTTATTAATTGATAAACAGTTATTTTTTTCCCTGAAACAAGAGGATTGGATGTAATCTTGCCCACTTGACTCCCATCCAGCAAAAGAGGATGTGAAGCTTTGAGATGCAGCTTTTTTTTTTTTTCCAGCTGCAGTCTGTGGTGTTCAGCAGATGCAGCAGCTCTAGTCTGCTTTCTCAGTTGTAGGCAATGCAGCAAAGTGATTTGGATCTGTTTACAGAAAGATTGTGCAGAAAGATTAAAAGCCTTTTTAGTTCTGTCCTCTTGAACAAAGGCATAAGAAGGGTCTATTTATAATACACAGTTTCTACTTGCACTATTTCTTACTAATAGAAGATAAATCCTCGAGGATTGTCTCTGATATATTTTAAGGACTGTACAACCTGGTCACAAATTCTATTTCCCACCTGTTTTCAGCCTCTATGGTTTTTTCATCTTGTCTTTGCTTCAGCTCAGTGCTGCTTTTTCGTGCTTCTCATGTGATTTCTGTGTAAGCTCTTATACTGCATCCATTAATACTGGGTTATAAGAACATGAATGGCCAGACCTGAAATCCACCTAGCATGACACACCAGAGACCTAGATAAGGGTTGGGGAAAAAAAGAGGGGAAAAATTAGAATAAAATAGAAAAGGAGAAAATACTTTTCTCCATTATTTTATTTTTAGTCTGCAATAATATCTAGATAAGGACTTCCTGATCCAGAAGTGATATCTCTGTGTGAGAATGTTCCATTAAGCTTACAGAGTCAGTCTTTATGTTTTCTTTAGCCATCAGGCCCTACTAACCCTTACTGAAAATCCGCTCCCTAAAAGAGAATTAAAGATACCACTGAAAATGTGCAGAGACACAAAGTTTGCAAGGTTTTATTTCATTTTTGTTTATGCAGATTTTTATTGCATGTGTCCCATAATTACTGTCAAGTAAATACCAGTTCAAAGAGAAATTTATGACCTTTAAAATCATTCCAGTATAGTGTATAAGTCATTAACTTTCATAAAATACTACCCTCAATTTCACTTTGTCACCATATCTTTAGGAATGTTTCCATGTCGTTTTATTTAATGCATACCTCTCTAATAAACCATAAATAAAACACTCAGTATTAAATACATTTTTAAAATAGCTTTCATTTAATATTTCTTCATGGTAGACCTGAAATATTTTCAATAGCTATAAGGAAAATATAGCCTGATACTTCTAGAGAAGGGGGACAGCATACAAGATGACAAATGTGAAAGGCAATGTCAATTAGGAGTTCTAATTTGTTGTGTCATGAGGCAGTCTATAAATACTGATGTAATATCTCCTAAAGTCAAGTGACAGGGCCTTCATTGTTCCTTAATAGGACCCAGTTGTTCATGAACATATGGGAAGCTGGTTTATTAATAAAATTTTTCTTCCCTAGTCATCTTAATTTTGCAAGATTGTAAATTATGCAGCCAGGGTGAATTAGAGTAATTCACTATTACCAGAGATGTCCTCAGAGATTTTTTTTTTCCATAAAGAACTTAACATAGGAGGTTTCTAGCTTCTCTCTGGACATTTTTGTAGGTAAATTCATTGCATTCTTCCAACAATGTGCTGAAGGACAAATGCCATTTCAAACCTAGTGTAAATTAACAGGAGATTGATGTGCTGAAAAAAAAAGGATCTTATTAGGCAGGAAATTTTAAGTATCTCTTTTCTCCACTCACACAGGAAGACAAGTTCAAGTCAAAACTCAAGACTGAATATTACCCAGGCTTTGACCTGATGCATTTTGCAATGCAGACTTGTGTAATTTTTTTTTTTTTTTTTGCAGTCTGAGATAATAATATTTTTAACACCTTCCAATTAATTCTAATTTCAGTTGTAAAATACATGTTTTATAAAGTCTACACACACAATCAATATGCGCATTTACTCTGTTTCATAAAGGTAAAGGAGTATGCCCTCCCTGACAGCAATGCACTTTAATATATTGCAGTGTTTAAATTTAGATATTTGAGGCTCCCACTAGACAACAAGTTATTAAAACATCTGCCTTTCCATAAGCCATTCTGTTCTCTGCCATTCCACATGTCCTTTTCTACTTCACCAGGCAAAATTGCCCAATCTAAATTTCAGCTCAAGTGTTTGATGGCTTTCACGCTGAGCTCAAACTGTTAGTGCTTCCCTGAGAGAATAGAATTGAAACGGGATTTAATCTAAAATAACAAAATAGAATAAAGGTTTTACATATAAATAAGTAATGCCCTGTATATTTTTATGCACACTTTTCATTTCTGGATTTTGCATGCAGTGAAGTTAAATGTTAAAATGCATACATAACCCAAAGCTGACAGGAAAGAACATCAGTGCATGTTTCCAGTGTGCTCAATTAATGCCTATGTTAAAATATATTTTAATTCAAATCCATAATAATTGTTACTAAAAAACAGATTGAAAAACTAATATTTTTATTGCTACCTTTGTCCCAGACTCCTGGGTGTTTGTTTACTTTTAAGCAATGGTAATTTCAACTAGCATTCCAAAACCATTCCAAGCATGCTGTCTAGTATTTCCAGTAACAATAGTTGGAGTTGTATATGCTCACTGTTCAGGGAAGATTCATACTTGGAGCATGATGTTTTTCACAGAATTGTAACCATAAAACAGAATTATGAACTACCTGTTACGAATAGATATTTCAATATTTAATGAGGGGGTACTAAAAACACTCAGGTCTTCTGCAGTAAAAATTATGGGATTAATTCCCACTACTAACTAAAATCATGTGCTTGATAAGTGAAGCAGAACAGGGTCAAGTTACTGTCACTTACCTTGCCATTTTTTTCCATATCTAGATAAATGACAATTAATCACAATTGCTCACATAAAAAAGGTTTAGGTTTTGTAGCAGTGAAAGCTTATGACATTCTGGGGAGCAACACAACCAGCAGCTTGAGGGAGTGATTATTCCTCTGTACTTTGTCCAGTTCTGTCCCCCAGGTGCAAGAGACAGTAACAGAGTGTGATGTAACAGGGGAAGCTGAGGAAAGTAAATTTATTCAGCTTGCACAAGAGAAGGATTAGAGAAAGATTTATTTCCTGCTTCCAGCTGTATCATGATGGAGAATATGGAGCAGCATTTCAGAAGTGCAGAGTAGAAGGACAAGAGTTAATGGTCAGCAGCAAAGAAAGTTCCAGCTGATGTAATTTTTTTCACCATGCAGGAGGCTAAGCTATGGAAGAGGGTCCTCAGATATTCAAAACTGGGTTGGACAACGCCCTGAGAAACATGTTTTAACTTTGAAATAGATGACTAGATGACTTCCAAATATCCCTTCCAGTCTAAATTATTCTGAGATTCTGATCCGTAATTCATCAAACAAATGAATTGCTAAGTATTTGAAACCTTTTTATTTAGCAATTTTCACTCCAAGATTTCACTCCATTAAGAATGTCTTCAATTAGTAATTCCTTTTTTTAACTCCATTCTTCTGTTCTGCAATCTACACACTATATAAACAATTTTGTCTTCACTGTATTTAGGCTGTATAGTTCTAATTATAGCTATTACAGATGTTATACAATCGTACAATGGCAAACTTCAAATATTCCATAAGGCAGTCATCTTTCCAGGTATGAAATATGGGCATAATTTTAGGAGACTGTTTGCCTGTACACTATGTAACCTGATGACTGTGCGTATATAGGTCCAAACCATTGACTGCTAAATTTATTGCAATTATGCCTTTCCCATATCACTCAGACAGACATGAACTGAATCTTGCATGTGTAGTAGCCAACCTTCCATTTAACAAGATGAATTACAGATCTGGACACTGCAGTTTGAAACAGCTCTAACCTTAGGAAGACCAGGAAAAGTAAAATTTTCAATTTAATTTCATTGCTCCATAAGGCAGAATAAAATCATAAATTCTTCACCATGCATAGTGGCAAAGAGAGGCTGAGACTTGTTAACAAGCTGATTGTGAACTGTCATTAAACTTTAAACTGTGCAAAAATAAAATTTAAATCTTAGTTGTTGTCTGAAAGAAGACTCCTATTTCACTAGGACACTTTTCAAAATATTTCCTTCAATGTTAAAACACTGATCAGTTGTCAAGCTTCAAGCCTGTAGTGTGGCCACTTTATCATGTGTTAGCTAGTCCCTAGACTTTTTTCATGGAAAAATAATTCTACAGAACATGAAGACAAATAATCTCAAACAAAACCAGCTGTACCCCAGTAATTTGTGTAACTTCCTAACTTCATCTAAATTCCAGAACTGGAAAGATTAAATCATTTGCAGTTTAGAGAGCAAGATCCAAGTGATGCCATCCCTTTATTGCTTCTGTTGATTTAAATAGGTAGATATTTATTTCAGCAGTCACTAATATTTCCTGTTTACCTTTGGTCCAGCCCAAAGATCTTGGAGAAGAGTTGATTCTTGTAGCCTTAGGAGTAAGCATGGGAGCCAGAGCAGCAGAATCACATCAGGAAATATGTTGTTCTATCCACTAGGGTATGACATGAAGGTGGAAAACTGATATGCAAAGGACACTGTATAGACATGAAGGCCAACTATAAAGTTGCCTGATATGCAAAGGATATTATAAAAGTATCCTTTCATTCTACCATATTTCCTATATTTATCAATATACTATATGTGCTGTAGGTGGTATAAACATACTGTATTTTCTATTCTGGCAAGTGTCACAAACAGTTTTTTCTTATCTGCTTTGGGGCTTTTTGCAGCTTGGCCCGTTCATTTCACTTGTGCAAAACTCCAAACTTAAATGAAGCATCATTTCCTTTGCAGTCAGTAATTTAACATTCCAGTGCATCGGTAAGATGAGCACTTCAGAGAATGGTTTGATTTTCTTAATGTGAAAAGTCTACGTAGGTCACATGTAGTAAATTACTTGCTACCTTTGGCTACCATGCTCAGTTGGTGAGGTTGAGCTCTGAAGTATTATTACTTTTCTTGATGACATGAAGTCATTAAAACATTCTGTGGTTTGAGATGTAATTTTAACACTCATAGGAAATAAGAGTTTCAGAAAGTGTGGTGCTGTCAGATTGTAAATTATCAGGCACACGGCATGTGTCTACAACCTGCATTGGCACTGTGTAACTTTGTGAGGCATGAACAGATCAAAGACCCCATAAACTGTGCTCTGAAAAAAGAAATAAAATCATAACTGTTCTAAAGAATCAGGCAGCATAATTGTATTTCTGGTAGAAATGAGGATAGTGGATATTGTTCTTGAAGGAGGATTATTATCACCTCTTTGTTATTTTCTAGTTTTGAGTTTATGTTCAGCATCTCTCAAGCACACAGTCATGAAAATTATCATTCATTTCCTTAATCTATGCCCTTTCTGAGCCTTCATGACAATATTAATTTAATCGATTTTAGTTTTGCAGCCAACTTTTATTATTCTGCTGTATAAGTGTATTAATGAAGTGTTGAGTTTAAAAAAAAATTACCCATTGTTTTAATTAACTTTCTGAGGACATCTTAAGGCTATTAATATATTTTTAGTGCATATATTGAAATAACATAAGCAGGAGACTAGAAAGCTCTTAATAATCATACGTGTGACCCTCAATAGAGGCAGTTTTGATTTTTCATTTTCTGTGTAACCTAGCATATTGCCTATTTTCCCAAATGTATTAATATCCTGTGGATACAGTGCTTGTTTGAAGGTGAATGAAAGTCCAAAAACTCCCAATTATTTTCAATTTTGCACTCGTTTGATTAGAGTGCCATTGTCTGTAATTTTTACACTTGTTTTGAGTCTTCAAAGTGCATGATTCATGCCTTGAAAATGGCTTGTTTTGTGTTTCCCAGCACTGCTTTTTTTTTATCCCTGCCAGTTATAACCTGATAACCTGATTTCATACTGTGCTTTAGCACAACAATACAGTCATCAAACTAAAGCAACACAGTAAGTGGGCACATTAGCCATCATTTTACTTGATCACTTGGGAGAGATTAAATTTATTCATTTTCAGAACAGATAATGAAATATTTAAAACATTTTAGAGTAAACGGTGGCAGCATTTTGAGGCTCTGGCATGCTCTTTGCCAAAGCAGTGTACTATAGACTGTACATGTAAGTCTCTTGTGCAGATGTTTGGGAAATTTCTGCAGGTTTTTTTTTTCCTTAGGCTCATTTGCATTTAGTTTATCTAAAGTGAAATCCATTCAATTTTATTGAACTGTAATTCTGGTAATTTACAATATTTACATGCTGTGGTTAGATTGAAATCAGTCCTTAATTCAAATTCAATCTAAATTTACAGCATAGTAATTAGGGCTTTGTAACTGACACTAGGGGCCTATTGATTTAATGAAAAACTTAACCTTACAGTAAGTGTTTAATTAGTTGCTGCAGTAGATTCTGCACTGTCCTAAATTGTGGACTTTAGAGAATTAGGTACTAATTTAAATTACATTACTATATAAAGATCAGAACTATATTTTAAAAGAGCATGTAGCCCTACAGATGAATTAATTTCTCAGTCTTTGAAAAAGTTAAAAGAAAAAGGCAGTAATCAAAGCAGTTGCCTACACATCTGAATTCAGGTAAAGCAATGATAGGAATACTAGAAATTACTACCTATCTTTGCAAAATATTGATTTAAAGAATAAAAAAAAAAGTGAGATTTTCTTAATGGAAATTTTCTACAGGAGGCAAAATTTGAAATTTTATATATATATATATATGTATGTATGCACATATGTATGTGACTGCTAAACCATCTTGGAGTAGCAGTGACATTGCAGCTTTTTGCCGTGTTGCCAATGTGGACTGCCCAGCAATCATAGAGTATTTTGTAATAGGTACTCATAATAGATAAATTTTTGTGAACCATAAATTTTATATCTCTAGAGGGTCATCATGGATCTCAGTAACTTTACTGTATTTCAGAAAAATATTAGTTTTATCAAATTCAAACAAACTCTTGGTGTTATAGTAAAACTTTTCATTATTTTGCTTGATTTCAAATGTACTGGGATTTTTTCCAAAAGTAGCAGGATTTTCTTTTTGGTGTCTTATGTGAAAGGGTTTTAACCTGTCTGTTATCCTGTTCATGGATTTTCTGGTCATTCCATCTTCCTAAGTCTGGACATAGTGATATTCCCATGTGAAGTTTTTGCACAGAAGCCAGGAAACTGAGAAATCTGTTGATATATTGTGGGAGTATTATGTCTGTTCTAGTAAGGAAAAAAAGAGAAAAATAATCATTCTATCATTGCCTTTTTTTTGTCTGCTGATAAAGAAGGGCATAAATAAAATACAGATGCAAGAGAACAGATTTTTATCTACCTCAGTATTTATTGTAAAAATTAATAATTCTTACTCTTACATTATCAGCAGGTAGCTATTAAAATACATGAAAACAATTGTCTTTCCTGTAGTCATAGAGGAAAGCAAGAATAGAAAGTAGATGTTCTGGTCCTGGTCTAGGTCCTTGTAGGCTAAGCTATACTGCTTCTCTTGATCTTTTATCATTTTATGAATAAGTCAGCACAGTGTCACACCAGACACTTTCTATATTCAGAAATGATAAATGGCTTCTGCCTGAATTAGCATTACAAAAAAGTGACACACATCACCATCAAAACCAGTTCTCAGAGCTAGAAGTCAATGTGCAGTTTAGGGGGCAGGTCAAAATCTCAACTGTAACAAGCAGATTAGTTTCCAATCTTGCTGTTTCAAGGAAAAGGTCATTTTATTGTTTTCTTTTTTTCAAAGAAAGGCAAAGAAATTCAGCACCTGGAGAATTTTAACCCATCTCAAGCAGAGTGTATGTGAAAGAAATAAAGACAGGGAGGGGAAAGGAGATACTGTGTGTGCAACCAAATACACAAGACCACAAAATAAAATAAAGGGGAAGTAGCACAGGAAAAACACAATTAATGCAGTGAAACTTGAAGAATTATGTTGATGGAGAGTAACACCAGTAAAATTCACAAGTTCCATTTTTAAACATAGCGTATACCTCAGCCATGTTTTCCCAAGAGTAGTCATCTGTGATGTATTTTTTTGCCTAGAAAAGATGGGCTTAGGCAGGGAATGTTTAAAGAGTCCTAGATCACTCTCCACCTACAGCACATTTGCCAATGGTTGCAAGTTTTGGGGAGTCAGCAGCACAGTTCATCAGCAAAAGCAGCTTGATTAGTCAGTATGATATGCATGATTTCAGCATAGAAATTTCCCATATTTTTTAGTCTGGCTTTATACCCTTTACTAGGTTAAAACATAATTAAAGCATTGTGTAAGATTGAGGTAACCCCAGCAGTTTGCAGCAGTTTGAGAACATTCAACACTTGTTTGGCTTCCCTGAACTGCCAGATTAAAGGCCATATCTAGTATTCCCAAGAATAAAAAGTTAGCTGAAGGATTTCTGTGTCCTAATGACCCTTAGCTTCTAGCATATGCCTTTTTAGGAAACACTGAAAATTGAAGATCACATTTTAATAGAAATTGAAAGTTGCTCAGAATTCAGGAAAAAAAAAAAGAAACCAAAAAACATCAAAAGACAAAAACCAGCAAGGAAAAGGAAGGCAGTCCAAATTACCCTCATTTTTCCGTTGTTGCCTAATGATCAAGTGGTCACTGACATTTTGGAACACCAAATAAATTTCCTTGAATCCTTTCTTCCAGCTCAGAAGAAATCTAAATAGATATTTACTCATTGCAGAGGAATACTCTGACTCCAGAGTTTGCTGGTGTCAGTTTCACTTGTCCTTCACCTATTACTTTTATTCCTGCGGCCAAGTGAATGTAGTCTGACTACAAATGAGTGCCCTAGCTACTGCCTTGATTTTGTGTCCCTGAATGTATTCAGCTTTTCTATATAAAATTGAATTTAAGTTAATCATTTAAGTAAATAGGCAAAACCAAAGAACCTTACCTAAAAACAATTATAGAGTTTCAAGCTAGGAAGGGGCAGATACTGAAGCCATATAGAGCTCTAGCAAGTATGACAGTGTGATTTATGCCATTCCTACATTATTGGTGTACCATTGATATCCCTGATATCCATGGTGTACCATGATATCCTTGGTGTGATCCAGCTTATTTAAAAACCCTAGATTTTATAGAAAAAAACGCCCATGAGAAAAAAAAAAAAAGAAAATGGCTTTTTTATACACCGCTATGTTAAAAGTTTCGAAACTATTAGGTCATCAGGAACCTGCTAGTACTATTTACTTCAGCTTGGGTTTCAGCTAAATTTTAATAAATTTCAATTTAAATTTATTTGAAACTCTTCATCGGCATGGAAGTATGCAAATTTAAAATTGGTGGTTTCTTGTTTTCTTCCCCTCAAAATAAATGATTTTTGTGTTCTTCCACTTTGTAGTTTTCTAATGGGACACGTGCAGTAACCTTTATTTTCTAGCTTTCAAATATAAACCAGCTGATTGCACAAAGTTTGGGGAATTTTATTTGTTGTGGTTTAAAATCTGACTACTGTCTGTAAAGTGCCCTTGATATCACAATATTGTTGGTGTTCTCAAGAACAGTGCTCTGTAACTGGAAAAAAAAGATAATTTCCTTTATAGATGTAATAAGTTTGTTGTCGTGAAAGATCATTAGAGTAACAAACATTATAATAAAAACTATCATGCCCTTCTGCTGCTGCCATTCTTTCCTACAAATATACTGATCAGTGTGACAGGAGAATGAAAGCAAGTGTGATATAATAATTTCAGAGCATGTGGATATGTAATTTCTGGCTTGTGATAATTTTCATCTACAATTAGGCAATTCTCTTGGTTTTCTAATATAAGAATTTTCCATTTGAATTTGCATGTGGCAAGTCAAAGACAAGGAGAGTGTAACAGTCTCTCTACCTTAGAACATAATAGATGCTTTCTCAACCTTACAATAAGCTAAATAGTGTGAAGCTTTCCACAAGATCATGGGGTCTTACTTCAATGGTACCTGAAATAAATGAGATCAAATGATAAGACTGCTTTACCTTCCATTTTTAAATTTGTGCCACTTCTGCCCAAGGCAGAATCAGTAAGCTTAAAAGTTCAATGCACGTAGAAGCAAGAAAGGTAGAGATATTGCAGAGCAGCTCACTGTACAGTTTATGCTAATAGTCATCTGCTTTTGAACATCTTCTGCATTTTCCATAAATTCCCACCAGATATATACATATATATGTATGTATATTTATGTATACCCATACATTTCCAGTTCCTTTGCTCTTATACTGGCATAATGGCTAAAAAGACATTGTAGTGTTTAAAATTTTATGAAGAAGTTTGGTTCACACAGTGAAATTCTATGAACTTAGTTTTACAAGAAAGCCTTGCTGAAATCATTCCTCCCAAGACAGTACTAAAATACATTCTAGATTTGCATTCAATAAACATGATATAAAAACAATTAGTAATTTATTATTATTCACTGTCTTTATGTCAATTTTCTAAGCTCCTTGTAAAAATGTTTTTTCTTGTTCATACATCTGCTTTTCTTCTGGTATTTAATGCCTTCTTATTGGCATAATGCAGACTGGATAGGGTGGAAATAATATGTAATAATTCTTACAAACTCTACAGAGTGTTTACCTGTTTCTTAGCTATATCTTGCTTGTTTTGCCTAGGGTGAAGCTGATTAAACTTTTGAAAACAACATTATCTCTTCAGTAATCCTGGCAGATATTTGAATCACTGGAATTTCTAGTCTGCTTTAATCTGAATCAGAATAGTAATTTGTTCTCTGTTCAAAGTTGTAATCCTCATATTTGCAATTTTTTAAAACAGCATGGGATAATAATAAAAAATTAAAACATTCCTCATGCCTCTTTGTAAGGTGAAAAAATTAGTATCCAAGTAAAAAAATTGAGTTAATAACAGGTCCAATGCCTTAATGTGATCTTTTCTGAACTGATTACTTTATAAAAGGGCCATCTCTAGAAACTTCATCTTTAGAAAGGCAGCTGCATTTTCCAGAGCTAAACAAATAGGTCATTAAATATGGGAAATGGTAAAGGTAAGAAGACTTTCAGAAAGTTGGGAAAGGAGGCCCTAGAAACAGAGAGAGCAGGGAAATTAGAGCTAGCTGCAGCTGCAAAGTCTGAAATTAGAAAAGTTACAATAGTACAGCAAGCAAGGACATGAAACAATAGTTTGAGTTTTAGGCTTGGCTAAGATAGACCTTAAGACTGCAGAAGAATATGCCTGGCAATATAGTAGAAGGTTTTAAGCTTAAAAATGGAGTATTGTGTATTGTTAATAGGAAGGAGACAAGCAAGCATTGTCAGAAGCAAGTGTACGTGTGCTTTCAGCGGTTGGCTAGAACAATTATCTGTAAGCTTTAGCAATATGCTATTGGCTAGAAAGTTTTTTAAATGGTCTGTAACAAAGAAATATTTGGCTGCTGCTGGAAAGACTTGAGCTGGTGCCATCTTTCAATTGTCTCAACCATGTGATGAGACTGATGCCACAATAAAGCTCAAGGAACATATCCCACCAGTCCCAGCAGTGAAAAACTACCAATGCAATTAAATTACAGCGAATGTGCAGTTCCTGAGGTTAGCTTATATATACACCTCACATATTAGTTTCCATAAAGAGAGCTGTTTAGACTTGAGGTCAGCTCCAGTCTGAAAACTATCTAAGGAGATACACAGGTGCTCTGCCTCTGTGAAGGCCAAAGAGCTGTGAGCGTGTCCTGCCTGCCTGGCTGGCACCCACACTGCGCAGGGCTCCTGGCTGCACCAGCTGGAGGGAATTGCTGCGGCCACAGCCATTCTACACACACCTTGTCTGGCCAGCCAGGCAGCCAGGAGGGATGCTCACGTGTGTAGGTTAGGTGGAGAAACACGTTGCCTCCTACACTCTCACCTGTTGGCTTTCTTCTCTTCATTAACATAATAGGAGTACCCGTGCACAAGAGAAAACCTTGTATTTTACTCATCTATAGTATTTGTCCCCATTCCCATTTTCTGCCAAAGCAATCTCTGTGCCTTTTTCTGGTATTTGAGAAGGGAAATTGTAATGTGCTCTGAGATTTTTGGGGAGGACTAGGGAGAAGGAGAAGAAAAGGTTGCTTGGAAGGAGAAAGATAAGAAGAAAGATGTAGAAATCAGGATAATATGACAATAAGAGAGAGCACAAGGGTATTGCAGCAGTAAGACAGGATCTAGATAACTCAGTGTGAGCAACCAAGAAAGCCTGAGTGGTATAAACTAGTGTCAGCTATTTTGTATCCCGTTTGACAATACTGAAAGTCTGTCTTCGTGGAAACTCATTTTTAGAGAGGCAATAGACTATTTTAATCATTACTTGGAAAAATGCTCCCTGTCCAAATGTTCCCTCCCTGTTCTTACTGTAGCTAGTAGTTGCTTGTACTGCCTAGATACTGAACTGTTCAAAGCAATATAAATCCTTTCATCTCCAACAAGAAGCAACCTTTACACCACTGTATGCTGTACTTAATTAGAGAAAATCTGTGTGGTTTTTCTACTATTTATACTAGTTTTATGCTCTGTCACTGTCTCTGAAATTTATAAATACTGAAGCATTGACAGAGACATACAATTTACTCCAAGCAAGTAATTTTTATCTTATAAGGCCTTCATCTGTTAAACGAGAACATTTCTAATTGCTTATTCTTGCTATTTTTCCTACCTTCTTTCTGTAATTAGATTTGGATTTTTAGCTCTAGAACAGGAACAGCAGCTAACTACAAAAAAGTTCAATATGCATGTAGTGAAGCCCTTTTGTATAGTTGATATAGCTGGATGATAACATAGAGCAAATATTTAATAATTCTTAGGCAATTTTTGGTTATATAAACAGTTTCTCCACACATCAAAATATTTATTCTTTTCTGGATTTGGTTATGCAGAGATGAGAAGCAAATAGTGGACCTAATATTGAAAACATTTGGGTGGTTTTTTTTTTTTGCATCTGTGCTGATTTGAATCTCTCTGCATATTATGCTGTCTTTACACCTAAATTAATATTTTATGGTTCATGTTAAGGTGCAGCAAAAAATTCATGAGCTAAATAATACTTGAAAATTGTTGCCTATATATGGAGGATTCTCCTAACAGCTGAGCTGGGAATATTTCTGCCATTGAAGAATCCAATTTCTTTATCCACCTTTCTCCAACGAAATCAAAGCCAGTATCTTTTTCATGAGAATACTTTGTGCACTGCTAGAGGTTTGCAATTCTTAAAACCTCAGAGGTTTCTGATAAACATTCAGATAACAATAAGCTTGCTAAATTCATTTTATAATCTCATTAATCTGTGACCATGTTTCCATTTCAGTCTGGAGAAGTGCTAAGAGTACCACTGTGCTGCATTGCTTAAATATTATCATGTTTGCTTGATGTGAATAACTGTCATTATCTCTGAGGTTTTACATTTTGAACAGATTTTCAGTTTTTGGAAGTTCATATTTGGATCACTCAACATTCTGAGAAGTCAGGGTGTTTTTTCTTTCATTCTATATTCTTTCATTCATTAATTAGGAAAGTAGAAAGTTTTGTAGAAATCCTTTCCGTAAACGTTGTTTACCCATCTTTTGCGCAAAAGGAATCAAAAGTCCTACGTAAATCACATTGTAGAAGTATTATCCTGACAGGATATAACTTAGACAAGACCTTAAGCAAACTCATTAGCACACTAATTTTACATCTGTGCCAACATTTGTCATTAGTTTGCGATGTAGGCAAGTCCAAACCATCTGTACACTGAAACATGGGTGTCCCATCTACCCTGGCAGTGAGATTGCAGAGCCAGTTCCAGGCAGACAAGGAAAGACACTGCATAAAGGAAACATGGATTAATAGCAATGAGGAGGACACACCAAACAGGCCTACACATATCCTGTATTCTGGCATTGTAGAAGTGAGTCAGGAAGCAATGTGAAAACACTTTTCAGGGTTAGGAATTTTAGTCCACAATCAATCCCCCTTGGCAAAATGTGGTTTATGCAGAGTCCTCCTGATTCCTCTATGTGCCAGACTGTTCCCTCAGCTTTTTCCTCTCTCTCCGAGAACTTATTCATACCTGGTCCTGGAACAACCCATAGTGGTTGTTCTTAACCATAGGTTAAGAAAGGAGCCAACCATACAGAAGGTACTGTCTGGCTCTTTTACGGTGTTGGGCTACAACATTCTTGGTCTATAGAGTTTTCAGATGATTCACCTTCTAAATTCTTAGCAAACTTCTAGTTATCATAAGCAAAGTGAAATTCTCAGAGACTTGCAACACATCCAAGTGCATGTCAAATTTTGCAGTTTTTAAAAGGGTCAATGACAAAAATTCACTGTCTCTCCATTTAAGATTTCAGTTGCCTGCTTCTGAGAATGGAACTTGCCTGACATACCTAATTGTATATATTGCTACTCCATGGCAGTGTGAAACAAGGCTGACAATTTTGTGGTTTTGGAGGAAGGATCTTTGACAATGGGAAGGTGCTGGCTTATTGAAATGTTAAGTTCTTTCCTCAGAAGTCATTAAGAAAATGATGACTTAAAGTTTTGAACTAAGGAGGAGCATAACTCAGTCATTGTTCAAATAAAATAATGCCTAATAGAATTAAACATAGTTAGACCTCAAGACATGTTCTTTACTTCCAGGATATTAATGGCAAGACATGTTCTTTACTTCCAGGATATTAATGGCAAGTGATGAAGATTCAGCAATCATGCTTTTCCATTTAGAGTACGTTCATCATTCTGAGTGTGTCACAGAAGGTGAGGGAAGACAAATAAGAACTTTAATCAGTACTACGTGGCCAGACACTCTTGATTTGTGGTTCTGATTGATGTGTCTATATTCATTCTTAAAATAGTTTTATTCACTGAGCCTTCCTTGGCAATCAAAGCACAGAAAAGTCTTGCATGTCAGCAGCAAAAGTCTAGTAGACACTATTCTGAAACTATTTCTGTGAAGTAGTTTCAGGATCATTTCCACTTTTTATGATAGTCTACATCCCCTGAGTTACTCAGTATTACAAAAATATGTATACTGTGTTGAATAAGTTTAAATAATGTTCTCTAGCTTTAACATAAAATACAAAAGAAAAATTAGAAACCTTTTATAGGAATCATTAATTGAAAAAAACCCCAGTGCATTTAAGGTACATTGTCCAGCAGATAGTAGTATTGAAATAGATTAAATCAGTGGGACCTCTTCTGTTTACTTATTTTCAACTCAAGTAGAGATGCTTGAAATGTTTTTTATGTCACAGTTTGGGGTACCTTTGTTTAAATTATTGAGAATCAAAAAGATCTGGAATTAGAGAAGACATTAACCTTGTATTTTTTGAAAAACAATGCAATCCCTCTGAGGCAACCAAAAATTAGTGGCAACTTTTTAAGCATTTTTCAGTAAGTCTGGGCTTATTGTATTGTATTAATTTAGTTTACCTGTACTTGATACAATAGAAGTATTTTTATAATGCTATTGATAATATTTTCAAGTGTAATTATATCTGAGGCATTCTGAATCCATATTTTTGTTGGTTTGTGTGCTATTTTTAGGAATGCCTTAAAAATTTTCCACAAATGTGATGTCAAACACCATAGTCCCATATTGTGCTAATTTAAAGATCCCTTGATATACTTATGTACAGGTTGAAAGAAGTGTTTCACTTAGGAAATGGCTTGACATCAGAAATTCCTTTGGCACCCCTGAGACTCCCTTAATTTTCTGGGAAACAAGAACATACGAAGATTGTTACTGCTACCTGAGGAAGTAAGTCAGCAACTTTATGAATTATAACAGTAATACTATTTTATTAGCATGAAGGATTTTCCAGTTTGAAGTATTTTGTCTAGGACAAGCTACTGAGTTGGAATAGTTGTACCACCCATGTATTAAACCTTTCCAGATAAACTGCTTTCATGTGACATTCAGAGGAATTTCTCAGCACCCCACAGTTCTTGGAAGCAGTGCTTACATATAAGGGAGGGAGACGGTTTCAATTGGCACATTTACAGACGTTATCCATATGCACGGCTGTAACTGCTGAGAGCAGGGTGAGAGATGCAGCCAGCTCTTGCTATAAAACTGAACCCCTAAGATGATAACCATTGGCCACAGCACTTTTCACATAAGCCAGAGATGTTCACAGGCAATTTGTGGAGAGCAGTAAGCTGAAAATATTCACAGGATATGTGGCACTAGGAGGTTACCAAAGTTCAGTGGTGTTCAGAGTTTATTGCCTTAGGACAAGTTACTGCGGAGGTTCAGTACCAAATGATGGCTTGGTCATTTTTGTGTGCTATATTGACATCCAATTCAACCCCTTTTTATAAGAGCGTGCACTTGCACATGCCATGTGTAAATTTTGCTGAGGAAAACACCCTTGAAAAAATGTATAAAGTACGCTAAAAATAAGTTTCAGAGAGAGAAAAACTATTTCAATTCAGGGCATCA
Source organism: Zonotrichia leucophrys gambelii (assembly GCF_028769735.1). Taxonomy (NCBI): domain Eukaryota; kingdom Metazoa; phylum Chordata; class Aves; order Passeriformes; family Passerellidae; genus Zonotrichia; species Zonotrichia leucophrys. The sequence continues at coordinate 14,994,056 of NC_088173.1, read as the reverse complement.
ATTAACACTGATTTGCACTGGAGTGCGTTTGAAAGTACATGCGATATTCACATGCCAAATGAATTCATTAAAGACCAGTGTGATTACAGTGAATGTCAAATGAATTAATAACAATGGGACCTTTAAGTGTTACCATTAATTTCACAGTGTGTTGCTGTTTTATACTTATGGGCTCTGAAGCTAAATGACACTCTACAGTTGCCCTAGTAGATTAATTGTGCATTAATAATCTATGGGTGGGCCAGCAATCTGGTGGGCACTTACATTTCATTGACACTTGGATACTAAAAATCATAATTTCCAGTTTTCAGTCAGGAAAGTAATTTCAGCTTTAAAATAGGCTCACATAATGTCTTCTGTATGAGATTAGAGTTCTTTAAAAGTGTTGTTTTTGAATTCTAGATCTGCATTAAAAATTAAGTGTGATTAAAGAGGTAAACCTTTCATTGTTTTTTCTGTACATCGCTCTCCACCTGGGAAATATGTCTGATTTCTGCCAGCTAGTAGTCAGCCTGGTTTGTTCAGGGTATTTCTTTTCTGCCTAGTGTTTGAGACTATTTGAGTTGACCTTTGTTTTGGATGAGGAGTTTTTATTGTTGTTTCTGTTTATTTGTTTGGGGGTTTGGGAGGGATTTTATTGGGATTTTGTTATGATATTTAGATAGGTTAACTTTACACTGTTAAAAATGTGTGCTTCCATTCAGAGCTTAAAAAGCACGTACCAGTTATGTACCCAATATTTTTATATGTTGTGCCCTAAAAGAAATAGAGCACAGCTTAAATGAGAGGTAAAAAAGATAAACTTTTTTTCCCCACAGATTTATAACTAGTAATTTATATATTTTTATTCTGAAGCATTGCATTTTGTTGTCGTAGAGGGAAGTGGGAAAATCTGAAAACAAGATAGCCTGATGTCAGTTGTTTTTTTAGTATTTTTTTGTTTGTTTCCTTGTTATTTTTTTAAGCCAACAGTAAGGTAATTGATGTCAGACTTATTTAGGAGTTTGATATGTGCATGTAAAAACTTATACTATTGGATATAACCGTGGTACAGATGTCTAAAAGCTCTTTTGGACACTCTCTTACAAAGGCAATTTAATCACTCAATAATTCATCTAGAATGGCACATTCCCACTTCATTTGTAAGTTTGTGAACAAGCCAGTGTGTGCTACACAATAGTAGTCTTTGTGAAAATTTGTCATAACACATTTCTAATACTAATAAGCCATTCATAAAATATTATTATCATATAAGTCATTAATCTAATTTACTAATCATCTAGGTATTGCTTTTCTTTCTAACTCAGTATTTTAGAATGAGATATACACACATAAACTATGAGATGTTCTAACTATGTCTCAATTGGAGTTGATAAATGGGCCATCAATTACATATTTTAATTTCATCCATTAAACACTCTTCACATCAAGCTTTGCATGACACATTCTTAAAAAAGAGATAGGAATGCACTTCAGACTACTTTAAGTTTAAAATGAGAGAAAGTTTGGTAATCCTGAAGCTCTTTCTAAATGTAGGAATGTTCCGCCTGTTAAACACAGTAGTTGGACTCAGAAATATTCCTTGTGTGTTAAACACAGTGGTGAGCAGATACTACCAGTTTGTGGTGGTGTCACACAGAATACACACACACTGAGACGCAATGCATAGTCTGGACTTCATGTTCTGAGACTGAATATGCAAAAAGTGCCAGAAAGAGAAGCCGCATCATCAGTCAAGCTTTACACCTTTAAGATATTAATAATCTGAACATTGTTGTGAATTCCATTATAGAAATCAAATATTTATCTCATAACACTTGTGAATCGCAGAAAAAAATGTAATCATATTTTGGACGTTCCTGCAATCAAAATATGCATTCACAAATTCCCTATTCTTTACCTGCTGAGCTTTTATGTTCCTACATATTACATTTGAGTTAACAAGTGAAAATTGTCAGTTGTCCAAACTCATTCAAGACAAAAACAATAGTAAAAAACACATTGTAATTTCCATGTTTTATTCTGAGTGTATATGTAAATACAGACATATATGTGTATTCCTCTTGGCAGAAGTATCTGAAAGTCCAGTCCTTGGGCTATCTGCAATAGTATTTCAGGTATTTGTTAAATTGGAATGGATTTCCCTTGACACACAAATGCAGGATAGTGTTTTGATTGGAAGGGGTTGTGTAAATGAGTTTTTCACCCATTCTACCATTTCGTGACACTTGTCTTACATTTGGATACCATCTGCCTCCAGCCTCCTATTCATTAGCAAGAGCTTTGTGCCCACTCAGTCCCAGTCCTACTGACAGTGTGACAGGCTCTTTGGAAACTAAATATCGCTCTATATTTGTTCCCAACATTAGAAGCAGTGGCAACTGTCTCCTCCTCTGCAGCTGATTGCAGTAGAGAGTTCAGCCTACTGAAGTTGGAGACAAGCAATGCAGGAGTACATTTCCAGTTTGCCCTTAAAACTGAGAACAGTCTTTTCTGCTTGTCTTCTGTTCCTTCTCCTCTGGAAGGTCACTTACCTACCTTGTATCCCTGTCCTCTGTCATGACCTACCCAGTGAAGTATCTGAACTACAAGTGATGAGCCGATGTGGTATCTGGTTGAAGGTTTCCTCTAATTTCCTCTAGCAGTTTGTAGCTCAGCAGTATCATCTAGCTAGTTGGCAAAGATATCAGTTTGGGTTCATCTATTCATGGGGGTTTCACTTTTGTAGATCAGCTGCATCCTCTTTTATTTATTGTTTAAATATACACAATATACTTATGTTGCAGAAACTAACTTTTCTGGGAATGAGTGGAAAGATGGTTTCCTATTGAAAAATACTGAATCAGAAACGTGTATATTCTAATGGGGGAGATCAGAAGCATTCCAAAGTAGAATTCCATTTTAGACAAAGGGGTTTTTTAATACTTTGACAATGGAAGTGTTATAGTGCTGTTGGGTCTTTCACAGTTCTGGCCATGAGTCACTGTTCCTTCTGCATGCAACATGCTCATTAAAGAAAGAAAAAAAAAAGAAAAAAAAAAGAAAAAAAAAGGAAAATCTTATCTTCCCTTGAAGCTGTGAATCTGTGAATATCACCCCCAAAAACTGGTCAAAAGTTTTCTTCTTTTTTTTCCCTACTACACCATTTTTCATTTTCTTTTTCAAGGTAAATTCTTCAACAAATACTTACTATTTGGAGTTTTCTCCTCACTGCTCTATAACTTGGAATAGATAGACTTCCATTGAAGTAAATGGTTAAGAAGACGTAAATGGAAGCAAGTCTTGGCCCAGGATACAGAGAAAATATGGTAGTTGTCTGAAACATAGCTAAGTTCAGTATTTTATTGAGAGCTTCAAGGAGAATTGGGAAAATCCTGTGTTAAACCTTCTATCTTGAGCTGTAAGAGATTTTTCAGCACATTGAACTACTAGATCCTAGCAGAATGGATAAACTCAGTGCCATGTGCATATATAAAAACAGTCCTCATTTACTGGGGGGAGGGAGCATATTAACATAAAAGTATGATACACAGAAGAAAACTGCAGCATTTTTAAGTGACTGAGTGAACTTGAGAAAAAAGAACCCAAACAGGAAAAACTTCCATATTTTACAGTCATGAGAATAGACATGTGCAGCTCTGTTAGAATCTGGATACTCACCAGGGATCTTACTGGCTCAATGCATCAAGAAGAAATGTCTGTCAAGCTCCTACAAACTTTGGTTTCCCAAACAACTGCCATATGCCAGAACTAACTGCATAAAGGCACTATGAATCAAGCATCAACATTGTGAGATTTAAGGATGTTCGTAGATCTTCTTTAAACAAGGTTCCATTAAACCTTTTCATTTCATCAATTTCTTAGGCAGGTCACAACAGCAGCAGAATGCTCAGTAATGCACATTTAATCCTTTATTCTTTTGGATCGGTGCTGTTTTGCTATTAGAGGAACTTTGGATCTGATTCTGATGAATCACGACACTTTATCCTATCCAGGAAGGCATTAACCAGACTGTCAGTGAGCTCTGCACTGCTCCAGTACATCCTTGCTGCTACTGTTTCTTCCAATATGAAATACAGTTCTGTGCCTGCTGCAAAGCAAGTATTCTCATTAAAATGATACTTAAACAAGCTCTCTCTGTGCTAAATGCCTTAATGCTATCAGCCTAACACTTCTTTGGGATTGCTGTAAGCTCTAGGGTGGAAGAGTGCTTTATTTCTGCCTTAGACTGCCAGACTTCAATTCCCACAGACAATCAGCTGCACCCTCTTTGTGAGCCTGCGCATCAGGCAGCCCATACAGAAGCACTGTGTCAAATGGTTAAATAAATAAATAATGTGCCTTGGGCCTGGAGCCAAAAATTCTCTCCCCTCGCATCAGCGTGAAAGGTAACAGGAAAAGACGCTTCTGTTCTACTACTGATGAAAAAGGGGAAGGCTGTAAGCTCGGCATGTCTTTTCTCTAATACTGCATCAGAGCAGGTCACAATATAGTGTTAAACATGTCTGAAATATCCTTATTTTTCCAAGCCTGTTTACTGATGCATCCCAACACAGATGGAACCTTTCTTGCTGCACATATTAATTCATTTGTTATTTATGCATTTCTGATCTTTGTGACATTTTGTCCTTTGGCCTGCTACCAAGTCATTTTTTATAGATGTTCTGAGAAAAGGTGGCCCTTGCCCTGCAGTGAGCCTCACAAATCCCTGACACACACATATGCATTTTTTATTGTTCTCACATGTTGCTTAACAGTCTGCATTCTTCCTGCTTTGCAGCAGAGCAGATGGGTTCCTGCATAGCATGAAAGAGATGAGATGTTCAAATCGATTGTTTTATCAACAATCAGTTGTAGATAAAAATCATTTTAATGAGTGAAATTAATGATGTTTGCAAACATGGTGTTAATTAAAGAACATAGCTTGGTCTCTTTTCCCTCCTTTTTTCCCCCTGCACACAATTTTTGTTACCCATGACATCTTTCATTATTGACTCATGCCCCAAAGAAAAGACGATTAAAATCTGCTTTTGTTTGATGTAGCTCTTATTGAAGAAAGAAATAGATCTTTCTGAAGCTTCCTGGTGAGATGAAAGTCTAATTATCTCCACAAATGAAAGGAAAAGCTTTAATTAGGCCTGTGCTGAATCTGCGCACTGTGAATTTGTGCATTGTGATGGATGGAGCTCACATCTCCTCAGTGACTGCAGCTGAAATAATGAAGAAGGGGAAGAGGTAGCCTGGTCCCATGATTCAGCTGGCAGAGCAGACTTGGAGGTACACCTGTGTTGTGAGAGCGTGCCCAGAGCAGCTGCCACAGGCCATGTTTCTGTGCAGTGCATTCGGCTGTTTTACAGCCTCCTCCTGAGCTTTGATCTCTTTTCAGACAGCAGGGGTCCTAACAAATCAAGCTTTTCATGTTTCCCTCAGTTTCACTCTCTTTTGCTTCACCATTCATACTTGAACTCCAAAGAGGACGGATAAAATATTGTCTTTTTCTGAATCAATTTGATCAGCAGCGGACATGAGTGAAGAGGGCATTTTGTCTTTTGTGAGGTGTTTTAGGGCTGACTGTGGGGTAAAGGCTGCTAAAGAATTGGAAATTGCATTTATTTATTTTGCCATTTAATTCACTACTTATGCTCTTAACAATCTTTATGCTTAACACTTGATTTGCTACACCATTCTTTTTTACAATGCCGTAGTGTCTACCCTGTTAGAAAAGGTGACTTTCTGGCTAATGGTTCCCAAAGAGAAATCTGAATTATGACAAAAAATGCACTATTCTATATTTTATAACATTTCTGTTCTATTTTTACCATGTTGCATGCAGTTTACTCTGTCTTCATGTACTTCACCTGATATCAGGAAGGTCAAACCACTACTTACTCACTTTACTTGCAGCCAGCATATTCTTCTTTTTGAGTCACAAAGCACCTTTGACATCAAGGGCAGTCAAGGAGTTTACTACCACACCTTTTTGGGAAAGATAGCAATAAAAACAAGATACAGTTGAAGTCAAAGTCAAATCAGCATCAACAACCTAATATTCTACAATTTCGGTCAGTATATTCTGGGTTGTTTAGAATGTATTGGTTTAATTGTGTAGCCTCTGGAACTGAGGAGCACAGCAGACAGCTGGAAGCATGCAGAAATAGAAGGATATGGGATAAATGACAATGCATCCCTTGTCAATTTATTTATTTAAGGAAAGGAGACATCTGAAAAAAACAGCAATGCTGTCTTTCAAAGCAAAAAAGTCTTTTTGTGGGTAGCTATATACCTCTATAAAGCCTGAAATTGTTGAAAGCAAAAGATGCTGATTCTGAGTAATTCAGCAAAGCAGTAATATAGATTTTAATTTATACTGTGTGAAACAAATCTCTGGCTTTATCTACTGGTATTCTAAAATTTTAGACATTAAATAAAGTTACAAGCTGAAATCTTACTTTGTAAATTTTCTCATTTGTTTAGAGACCTTTAAGTCAGCTGGCACTTGCCTAAAACACCTTCGTTTGCTCTTTCTGCCCTCCTCCTGCCAGATCCTTTCCTCAGTTTCTTTGTGTAGATTTGTCTCTTTTGTTTATGCCTTTGTAAGGATCTCCCTAGTGTTAGCACTGAGTTCACAGAGCTGAAGTCAGAAACCTGCCTTATACAATATTTTAATCCTTAGGCCATCAGTGCCGACATCCTAGTCTGGTGCCCTAGAATTACAGGGATAATGGTGAATGTGTAAAGGTCCCAAAGCTCAATATAGGAGAAAAAAGCTGGGGGGAATACTGTAACGCTGAGCACAGGTCTGAAATAGGGGCACAGCCAGGGGGGAAATGAGGAGGCAGTGGAACTCTTGTTAGACTGCTGTGCCGAGATGAGGAGCAGATAGTAAATTAAGAGCGAGCACTGCAAGAACACATCTGAATCAGACCCTCCAATTAACTGTTCTCTTTCCTTCTTTCAAGTTTCATTTCCTTTTAACCTTTTATTTTATTCTTTTGATCTCAGCATCTTTTTCTTTTTGTTCAAATGAAAAGCAGTGGTGCAATAATTTTGGTCAAGAAGGTGCTTTCATTGTCTGCTTCTGTTTCCAAGCACAGCAAATTATTAACAAGAGCTGGAAATACTCAGGCAGACTATCAGAATATGAGTTTGGACAAAATTTGAGACCTGGGACAATTTTAAATGAAAACTGTTCTTCTTCAGTTTGTGACGGTGTTGCCCCTATTGCTTCTTAGTTGTTGAGAATCTCAGCAGATTTTATGTGGGATTTTGTATGTGCATGTGTGCACAAATACATGTTTAGACCAATGAAAGTTTATGAAAGAAAATATTGTACAAAGTAGGAGCAGTATTGTTTGGCTAAGATATGCTAGAAAACAGAAAAACTGGTCATTGCCTTGTAAAGAACCTTGCAACTTTCTCCTACACACCCTCTGTTTGGGAGAAATCCAAACTGCTCCATGAAGATCTTTGATTAGGGACAGCAGAGTGCCCATGGAGCCCTGTCATGCAGCATATGGTGAGAACTCTGTAACACACCTCCCTGTTAGTAATGTTATTATAGTTTCTGCATATTGCCTACCAGAACTTGCAGTAGTTTAGTTCTTCTTCAAGGTGAGAGTCATTCCAGCCTTGTGAAGCACCTTGAGGAGCTAAATCACTGCCTATCTTGTCACCAGGAAGAGAACTATTGTCTGTTTTGAATCATCCCATATACTTCCAGGGGTTGTAGAAAGAAAGTTACATTATAGAGGTATTCTTCTATTAACCTGTCATCAACAAAGTGTTGAAAGAGTTGTAAATTCCTGTGATAAGGCTTGCAGAACACGTGAGGTTGCTGGGGTTTTTTCTGAGCACATTACTGGCTGGCTGGTGCATGCTGAGACACACACATGGTGCTCTCAATTGATTCTGTATTTATGGTTTTGAAGTTTCCAGAGTCAGATAAACACAGACATGCTCACTTCATTATGAACTTCTGCTGATTTTTGGTTCTGGAATATCTAAATGGGCATGTATTTCACAGAATCACAGAATGGTTAAAGTTGAGAGGGACCTCTGGAAAACATCTTCTCTGAACCTCTGTTCAAGCAGGACCACCTTGAGCAAGTTGTCCAGGACTATGTCCAGCTGACTTTGGAATATCTCCAAGGATGGAGAGTCCACAGCCTTTCTGGGTACCCTGTTCTAGCATTCAGCAGCTCTCAGAGCAAAGAAGTGTTTCCTTATGTTTAGACAGAGCATCCTATGTTTGTCTGTGCCCACTGTCCCTTGTCCTGTCACTGTACATCACTGGAAAGAGCCTGACTCCATCTTTGTATCTTCCCATCAGACATTTATATGCTTTGATGAGATCCCCACCTGAGCCTTAATGCAACTCCCTCAGCTCTTCCTCATATGAGATTTGTTATAGTCCCTTGATCTTTGCAGCCTTTCATTCCCTTCTGTCCTCTGTATCCGTGTCTCTCTCACGAGGAGCCCAGAACTGGACACAGTGGTGGCCTCAACAGTGCCAGTTGGTGGCCTCAACAATGCCACTTCACTGTGGACTCATGCCCGCAATTCAACAATCTTTCCAAGAGGATCTTATAGGAGAAAGTGCTGAAAGCCTTACTGAAGTCTAGGAAGACAATGTCCACTGCTGTCCCCTCACCTACCAGGCAAGTCATTTTGTCATGGAAGGTTATCAGGTTGGTCAAGCATGACTTCCCCTTTGGGGAAACCATGCTGAGTAATCCTGAAGATGTTCTTGTTGTTCCTGTGCCTGGAAGTGGTTTCCATTGTTATGTGCTCCATCACTTCCTCAGGGAATGAGGTGAGGCCGACTGATCTGTAGCTCCTTGGGTCCTCCTCCTTGCACTCCTCAAAGACAGGTGTGATATTTACTTCTCTTAATCTCTATGATTATTCAAAGATTATTAAGAATGGTCTCTTAATGATATCTGCCAGCTCTCTCAGCACTCGTGTGCATACCATCAGGGCTCCCTGTCCATTTTCCCTAAGTACTGCCTGAAGTGATCCTCTTCCACCAAGGCTATACCTGCCATGCTCCATATTTACCCCCTGGGTTTCCTGAAGGAGAGACTCCCTTGTAAAGACAGAGGCAGAGAAGGAATGCCATACCTCAGCATCTTCCGTGTGTTGTTGAACCTTAAGCAGCAGGCATTTGTTTTCTTTTTTTCATCTCATCTACAGCAGTCCTTCCTCCTGTCTTTAACATCTCTGGCCAGATTAAATTCTGTTTGAAACTACTATATGCTACTAAGCCCATATATGCCAGGAAATCTTATAGAATAACTTATGTGGAGTAATTTTATTTACTGAAGAGGGAAAAATGAAACACAAAAAAAGGTTGTAAAACATATGTTTGTCCTTTTAGAAGAGGAGGGGAAGACAACTATCCTCCTAGGGACTTGACATCAAACTGAAGTGTTTAGGATGGTCACAACTTCCTTGAAAACAAGTGTATATTATAGAAACTGTGGAGTTTTGAATTGTCCCTGGTCTGATAATTATAAATTTAAAAGACCAGCAAAGGGATAGAGCAGATTTTCTTTACTTCTTCAGCAAATTATTAGTTTACTTTCCCATTCTCTGAATATTACTATATATTACAGACAAGTCAATATTATTCCAGAGTTTATAAGATAGTCTATAAATAATTTAAAAACCTATTCAGTTATAAGACTTTCAGTAAAAGATGGAATGCTACAAAGCCATTCCTTTCATACAGAAAGAAAGAAAAATTAAATCAAAACTGCAGAGAAAAAGCTAAATTTTCTGTATATTATTTTATCAGGTTATGCACTGGTATTCTTGAGATTACCATACAGGTAGGCATATAAAATATGCTTCCAGAACCACTAAGATTTAAAGATGTTGTTGAGCTAAATCTAAGCCGCAGGAAACACAACATATTGAATTTCCTAGAGATTTTATATTTCTGATAGTCGCACTTCAAATCACTCCTAGTTCAGGGTTTTCTAAAGAAGCAGAAGGTACCCAATCTGGAATGAAAATGACATTTACTGAATTTCAAATAAATTCTGTGATCTTCACCTCACATTACCCTGGTATTTTGGTTCTATTCTCAACAGAGTAACATGCTGTTGTACTTGATCTCCTACTTGGTGTGAAATTAGGAAAACAATTTCTTTTTTTTGCTCACATTGTCATTACACAAGTAAGTTTGGAGCTCAATAAAAACTGAGATAACTATATTGGAGAGCCATAAAATTTTGTAACTAAACTGTGATCTTTATTAAGAAGACAAGGAAGGAAGCAGTTCTTTTTCACTCATGAAATTCAATTCTTTTTCACTTATACAATTCACATAATTAAAGATTTTTATCAGATATTGTTCTCACAAGACATACAGGTCTCATAGACCTTTAAACTTGGTATTCCAAAATTCCCTTAAATCCCAAGATGTAAACAATTCAAAACTAAATTTTTAATTCAGTGGAAAATTCCATTCTCTTGGGAACCATCATTGGCTCTCAAATCCAAAAAAAACATGCCTCAAGATCTTCCATTTGTTATTAATACTTTTTCATTCAACTATGCATTTTACCAAAATTATAAGAACATATATCTTTTTAATTTTTGTTTTTAATTAGAAGGAATACCATGCAACGTGCTCCTGTCAGTTTCTGCAGTCTTTAGGTTGGAACCAATACAGCCCACATGATTCCTTATGGCACTGTGATATTACAGGGAACCGTTTTCCTTCTCACAACCACCAGCTGCTGTATGAGAGCTGAAGGGTTGCTCAGAATCTCTTAGCCTTATGTTTCCTTATCTGCAGTTCTTTTTCATGCCTGATTTCCCAGAATTTACTTAACATTTTCAGAAGGACGTCATTCACCCACTAGTTGTAGCTGGATTTGGATTCATAACTCTTTTGAAAAGAGATAGTGATGTGATTCTCCATACCACCAACACATGATATTGTCAGAAGATAAATATTCTTCTCATCAAAATACGATGGAAGAACTGACTTGTCCCATCCACCAGAAAACTGAACCAAATTAAGGCTGAACATACTGAATGCTCTTTTGCAAAGATAGGAAAGGGGACTAGCCATCTGGCACCTCTTGAGGCTCTTTAAACACGGGGATTTTTTTGCTGGAGAAAGCATTGCTGTCTTCTAAATTCATCTAGGGGTTTTGCTGTCGGAAGGGGGACTAGACGTGCATGTTTTAGTCAGGGGATTTTTTACTGGATTTATACCATATCTTTGTACTTTAGATGAGCAACCTTATTCTGACTCAATGCCAGCAGAAACTTGCTGGAGTTTTCTGCTGTGGTAGATCCTTGATGACTTGTTAAGGAGCCTGCTCCATACTGCAGAGAGGCATTCAGCAAGGTCTGGGTTGCACTCATTATAGCCTCCCCAGCTGTAGCTGTCGAGGCTAGGAGCATGCTGGGTTTCCTTAGCATTGGCCCTGTTCTGGAAATGGTTGCTGTGTCTTTATATGAGGTGCCAGCTTTTACCTCTTGTATCTAGCAAGAAATGATTAGTGGGTTCATGTCCTGTTGTTAGTAAAGAATTCAGTGGGACCCAGTGCTTCATTCAAGGAAATGTCTTAGGAAGCTGAAATCCTCTGTCTTCAGGATTTGAAACCATGCCCCCATCACTTTTGGTGCATGGTTGCAAAGATAACAGTCATAATTGCAAAATAAGCCGAGCTGACTATCACAATTTTTTTTAAAATGTAGCTGAAAAACAGACCCTTTTTTATTTCATTTCCTTGCAAATAAAAAACTGTATTATTCTTTCTAAGGTTGTTCCTACAATGGTTGGACTATACTGTAGTTATGGACAGTAGAATAAACTACTTAATAATAAATGTAAGCCTATGACTAAGTATGTTCTGTATAAATACAAAAATTAAACTTGCCATAGCAGGAGGCTCATGTTAATCAGGAGCTGCTGGAGGTCATATTTGAGATATTATGTAAATTCAAAACTCAAAAAATACAGACTATGAAATAATAATTAATTACATTTGCACTTTGATTAAAGATTAAATCTCAGTATAATAAAAAAAATTCTGTCTTTGTATTGCCTGATATAATTAGGCACTCTCCTAAATGACCAAACTTAGAACTGCCTATTATGTCCTAGCAAACCTGTGGGAGAGCCTGACATGTGTTTAGCAATCATGGGGTTTTTTGTGTTCATCAGAAAAAATCATTTTAAAACAATGTGGGAGGGGCAGTCCTTATCTTTAAGGCAACTGTTGGATAATTGACCTCCTTTAGCATTTAATTTCTCAAGCCTCTAGGAAGCTTAATTTTGAACATCAAAGGGGTACCTGTGGAAGAAACTGTTCCAGACTGGTGAGTAAACAAATTAGAGTTAATAGGGTCATTAGCTTCTGTGGTAAAATTTCAACTGGGTATTCCTCACTAAGGAATGTAAATGTCAATGTTTTTAAGTCTTCTAAAATATAATTAGACATGGAACTTGAATACAAGTGCTATTTGTATTCAAGTATTTTGCTACATATCCTATTAACAAACAATGTTTGCCACACTCTGGGCATTTTTTTATTAAACATTAGGGAATCTGTTGTTCTGCTCCTATGCATTGCTTGCCAGACAATTAGAATAGAAAGAAAAAATGTACAATGCTGCTAAGTCAATACTATGCTGTAAATATCAAGGATACTGTGTGTCATGTTTGATATAAAACATGCTAGCCAGTTAACTTTGCAGTAACAACTGTAGATCTATTTAACCCTTAGATCTGCATGTAGCAGTATAAGAACTTAAAAAAAAAAAAACCAACTAACCCCCCCCCCCCAAAAAAAACCCAAGACCACAAACCCAGAACCACAAAGACAACTTACATTTCCTCACTTGGATGATGGATGATCTTGTTATGTGTACTTTCTCTTGGTTCTATGGCTACATAAAGGCATAAAGGGGTAATTGCTGATTGAATTTGAAATACAGAATGCAGAAAATTCAATTCCTACATCCTCTCATTTCACTTCTTGCACATTACTAAAGTATTTTTTTTTTCTAATTATCCTTACATATGGTAATAGAAATACTGCTCCCTTCCTTCCACCAATGTGACAAGTTTCTAGTGCAACCACGTTTCCTCGCCTTTGCTCACATACCTACTTGCAGGCTATGGACCTTGGCATACCCATTCCCCTGATGTTCTTGCTGCTGACTGTTCCCAGCAGCAGCAAGCTCCTGGAAGTAAGGGCTTTCAGAACAACTTCCTTTTTTCACTTTGTAACCCTAGGAAATGTAAAGCTGTGGGGTTTATTCTAAATCTCTAGGAGGTCAGTACTCAAGAATGACTTCTTTTTAATCCAGAAAATCACCTGCTGCTTAGAAGTGTCATCATTTAAACAGGTAGAAAGGAAAATTTCCTCATAAGGAACAATAACATTAAGTCAGTCTAAGAGTTTGTGGAATAAGGACTAAATGTGAAGCTCACAAATGTGTTTAGCATAGAAGGAAATAAAATATTTGCTAGAAGTGCCAAAGGAGAATTGCACAAAATATTTAGGCTGGAAAACTGCAGATGGCCAAGCGCATCCAGTGGTAAATCACCTTCTCTCTGTGAAAACTGATTTGTACCAGCAGGGTCTGAGTGAGTGCTACAGTGAATTCTACCAAAAAAACCCAGAAGGTGGGGGAGAAAAGAAAGGCATTTTAAATAATTGATCATAGCTATATCTGTGGTTACAAGGATAGCATTCTTAAGTCATTAGCCTGAAGGAGCAAGGAGTTTAAAAAATACTAACTCTTCTCACTAAATATAATCATAAAGTTTAAGGGGGGAAAAAAAGGAATGGGGTCCCATTTGTCCATCATTAATAATTTTGTTGTGATAATTTTGTGATTTGGGCTGATTTAATCTTTTAATCTTCTATTCTCCCTTAATGGCAAAAATTTCTTTTTACGTAACACAAATAAGAGTAAAAAAACCCTTCAAATGCTTTTTATGTAATGTGAATCATGTTTAAGTGATGTTTTGAAAAAATTCTTGTCCATTAGAAGCAAGCTTTTTGCACAAGACAGGATGTTATAACTGAGGTTTTTTCTAGTTACTGTTTATTATCATTCTCTAATGCTGTGCTTCCAATAGGAATCTTTAGTTTACCTCCATAAGTGCATCTCATAGCATTCATTTTTAAATAACCATTAGTTTTATTTCAACCTCCTACAGTGTTTTTGATAGAATGTTACTATTTTCACACAATAATAATTTATTCCCACTGTACACCAGACTTTTCAACAAATGTGGCTCCATTTCTCCCACTTACTAATTTTACCTGTGGAGGCAAAACAATATCAAATCAAGATCACACAGCATCTATGGATAATTTGGGATCATGTGCAGATTTCCTGATCTTACATTCTATGTCTATTTTAAGACTCTCTTGTAAGACTCATTTAACCTATCTCACATCAGACAAAAGTGAGGCCTGTGGTTTTTCTTCTGTAGTCAAGGCCGAGACACCTGCCTCCCGAGGAGAAGTCAGCTGATCTCAAAACATTGGCAAGGTTGGCAAGAGAAATCATGGTAAAAGTTTATTTGCCCTTCCACTTAAGTGGAAGGTAAATGCCTCTGCACTGTCCCATTAAAATGTTTCATGGTCCAGTATGTCCCACCCATGAAGGTAGTAAGGGAGTGCTTCTAGTATGATTTTTCATTTTTTGATTGAAATCTTGACTATGAAGTGTTCTGAAAAAAATACATTTCCATCCTTATTTTAGAACTGTTGACTCTACATCACTCATCTGGACACAGAGGCAATGTTAGTTACAGAACTTCAATTAAAAACAAGTGAAAAACAGATCAAACATTGTGATCTGCATATTGGAATGAAACATTTGTTTGTACACATTTGTCACTCTTTTAATTATTTTTGTAAGGAGTTAAATAATAGTCACAAGCAAGTATTCTTCAAAATGAAGCATGAAACAGCAAACTCAGGATGCACTTCTAACACAATACTTAACTATCCAATAGAAATTAAAGGCAGATGGAATTAATTCCAATGGCTATTAAAATGTAACCCAAAAGGATGCCCTTGATTTAACTTGCTACAAGCTGTAGACGTCCATAGCAAGCTGGAATGCTTGAACCATACCTAAATGGATCAAACAAAGTTACAAGGAATGTAACTTTGTATTGCAATTTTTATCCTATTCCCTAACATGTTTCATTGCTTTTCTTTCCCATAACTGTTCTGATCCCTATCTTAGCGGTTATGTCAGACCACACTGGAAAGATCTGACACCAGAGGGTGCAGAGTTGCTATTCCATGACTTCAGCACATCATTTGTAGGATCGCCTGACACATATAATCAGGAGAGGTGGTCTTGCATTAACCTTTCCCACTCCCAGAGGATGAAATGATAATGAAACAACAAAAAACAGATAATGAGGCAAGGAGAGCACAATTCTTGTGATTATGACTGAAGATGGGGGAGGAGGGGGACAGCTGAACAATTTTGTGCAGACTTTCAATGAAGCATTACCAATTTCAATAATAAATGGAGCAGATATGTAAATGTAAATATAAACCCAGACATGGGCTGAATATGATACCTAGAACAGGAGTCTGTTAAAGGAAGGAGTTGGTTTAGTTTGTTCTTATGACTGGCTAGCACTTGGCAGACAAACAACTTCCCAACAAGAATAATAAAATATATAATTATTTTGTGAGTTGATTCAGTTGACATCCTTAGGGAGAATGATTCAGTGAAGCACCTGAAAACTCAGAATCTAACAGTTCTAAACAGCTAGAACATTTGGTTTGCTCAGCATGGAGGAGATTAAGGGGAGACCACATAGCAGTCTTCAGCATCCTCATGAGGAGAGGAGGAGGCACAGGTACCAATCTCTTCCCTCTCATGACCAGTGGCAGAACCCGAGGGACCAGCATGAAGCTGAGTCAAGGGAGGTTTAGGTTGGAATATCAGGAATTTTCTTTTTGCCCAGAGTGGTTGGGTACTGGAGCAGGCTCCCCAGGGAAGTGGTCAGAGCACCAGCCTGACAGAGTTCAAGTGTTTGGACAATGGTCTGAGGCACATGGTGTGACTCTTGGAGTGTCCTGTGCAGGGCAAGGATTTGGATTTTGATAGTTATGATTGGGTCCCTTCCAACTCAGCATATTCTGTAATTCCACAATTCTATGATTTGCTTAATGCTGTCTCTGCTGAGACAGGATGTGTGTAACCACATCCTACGAAGACTGATATTATGTGGTAGTAACAAAATGGGGAAAATGCTTGTTCACTTTCATCTGTGACTTTATGATCCGGCTTTTTTGGCATGTTTCTACCAGTAAGAAACTACTTCTCCACAACAGTTCCTAGAAGAAGGTCAAATATTCAGTGGAAGGACAGAGCAGATAACTAAAAAGGTACGGATTAAAAAGCAGCCACAACTAAATTTGTACATGCTGAGTTAAAAGTAGATGAGAATCTGACTACAGTGGAATTTACCCCTGGAAAGTGATGGTATCAGTTAACTCAAGAAAGCAAAGATAAGAGTAAAGTAAAATTGCATAGGCTAAAGCTTATTTCTCAAAAGCTGGATATTGTGGAAATGATGTAATGGTAATACATTTCCTTTGTTTTGTCCCTCTGACAATTTGCACACACCAAAGACTCCATTTATACTGAACTTGCAGCAGTGCATTTTGTACATGCCGTAAGTTCAGTACATGAACATTCAAGCCCTGGGCATCTCAGGAAGTTTTAAAGCTTTCTTCTTAAAATGTGAGTTAAAGTCACACTTTAAATTGTTCTGCATGTGTTACCATGTTTACTCATGTCTCTCTGGAGTTTTTAACAGCTCAAAAAATAGGTTTCTTCAATGGGAAGCATATGCCACTAGGGCCTTTTATCTGAATGCTTCAGAATCAATCAAAAGGCATTATTTGAGCAGCCATGGGCCAAGGCAGAATTCATCTGTTTGAGTCTCTGACCCTGGTAATATACTGCTTGAGTGACTCTACAGCACTCAAGCCATGTCCTGTAGGACTTACTGTGAATTACATTTTGTGTGTCTGTTGTAACTCACCAGCTTTTCTTATGCCAAGTGGGGTTTATTTTGTTTTCTTCCTACTCTTTTATATGACAGTCATAACACTTACTACTTTGAACAACAATATCTCTCTCAAGGATCATAGCTTTAGTATTTACTTGCTACCCATTACACAAACCACTTATGTATTACTTGATTTTACATAAAAATAGTTCAAAATTGTTATCTTATAAAAGTTGTTTGAAATTGTTTTGATATAATATTTTGAAATTCTGTAACAAAAGGAAAGAAACCTGACACAATGAAAGAAATTGGAGACTACATGACATGTTTTTTCTTCAGGAAAAAAATAAGCCCATAAACAATGTGTACAAAACTTTTTGATATTCATAAACTGTACTGTGCTTTAAATGCAAATGGTGAAAACTGAAGTAGGCACACTACTCTGCTCAACCATAATTATATTTCTTCTTGTAGATAACTGATGTGGAAAGATCTGTTTAGTATGCCCACTCAGAAATGCACACAGGATGAATAACCAATATAAAAGGGTAATGTGGTCAACATTCACACAAATGCTTTGTTCAGATTTCTTCATGTCACACCTGTGTGTTTTATGGTCACTGGAACTGTGCAGACTCTTGTCACTGTTTCTGCATCTCTGGCACAATGGCTGCCATACATGTACTCTGTCTGCTGAGATCCTAGATGCTGAAAAACTGGGTTTATTCCTGGCATCTGGCACTTTCCAGGTAACTTAATAGAGATAACCTTATAGAGATTTCCAGAGCTAGCAAACTTTGTGACCATTCTGGTTTTATATCTCTCTTCTTCAGAGATAGTAGTGGAAAGAGGGAGAGATTTGAGGTTTGGAAGTGTTCCAGAAAACTTACCAAAATATGTTTCACTTTTGTTCCTTTAACCAAGAATTCCTTTACAAGAATAATGAACACCTAATACTAAGCATACTCCATCTTTAGAATTCTGCATTTAAAGTCATATTCATTTAAGAACATGTTCCTTTCTTCCACTTGGCTTTGCCAAGCATAAGCCCTACCCAGACTTCTAATTTCTCATTTCTTTTGTCTAGTGATTCCCTTATCAGATTAATTAGATAATCAATTATTTTCCTTTTCCCATTCACATTTAAAATTCACTGATAGGTCAACCAAACAGAAGTAGTTCTATTGCTTTGCCCACGATCTGTATGGTATCTATTTTATCATTGGTACAAAACCACCTTTAGGTGGTTATATTATATATTATATTATATATTATATTATATATTATATTAACATTATATTACCAGAGAGGCTAATTTCCATTTCTAAAAAGACTCAAAAAGAAAAAAACCCTAATGCCGTAGATGATTTTACAACTTTAAATAGGCAAAATCAGTTGCAAATGTTACTCGATAAAAGTATGAAGTGAGCTCAAATTCTTCATGTAGCATAATTCTATGCCAGTTCTCTTCCCAACAGGATGCTTTTCGCTTCCTAATTTATCAAAAAAGTGCAGAGGAGGTGTGGTGACTGCTTTTTAACTTAATCATTGATTGTGATTTTATATCCGTGTGTGTCCTGTGAAATCTGCAGTACTAAAGAATATATTGCTGGCCTGGAAACACAAGTTTATGGTGTCACCACGTGCATTCACCCTCTTAGATTCAGCTGATTCGGTGCATGGTCACAGGACCACAAACATCTGTGGTACTGAGCAGGACAGAGTAAATATTTTGCAGTAGCTGGGAGGGGGCATGGTTGGGAAGGGTGTTCAGTTAGGACGCAGACATCATTCCCCGAGGAGGGGCAAAGCAATTCTCTTGCTTCCCAGGAGAGGGGGGTCCTTCCAGGGGAGCAAGCAAGGGCCACTCTGCTCCTGAGCCATCGGGAGCAGTTTGGACGCTGTGGCTGTGGCCAGGTCAAGCTCTGCACTCTCTGTTTTGTGCACTTGTTATTAATGTATTTGTTGTTATTGTCCATTCCCTCATCTCATTGATGTTGCTGTAAATTGTTCCTATGGGAACCTGTGATCTTTGCCTTTTGTTCCTCCAGTCCTCTCCAATCCCATGCAGGAGGGAGGGGAAGGGGGAAAAGGCGGCGGGAAGGCCAGAGTGAGCAGTGTCTGGTTTTGGAATCATGCTTGGGGCACTAAACTGAGGAATACCATTTCTAAACCATGAAAGGTACCGCTCTTAAAAAATAGATGAGACCTGTGGTATGACTCTGTTAATCACAAATTATTTCAAACTGTGTGAGCATTCATTCCCTAGCATACCTTGACAGATCTAGACTCTTAGGGACCTTTGGCTTCAAAGACC
Source organism: Zonotrichia leucophrys gambelii (assembly GCF_028769735.1). Lineage (NCBI taxonomy): Eukaryota > Metazoa > Chordata > Aves > Passeriformes > Passerellidae > Zonotrichia > Zonotrichia leucophrys. The sequence goes on along the minus strand of NC_088173.1, from coordinate 14,974,710 downwards.
AGCAGGTTTGACAAGTAACACTGCCCCAAAATTTCATCTGTTTATGAGGTTCCAAAAGGTTAAATTCAAGTCCTATTCTTAGAACCTTTTCTAATCTTTTGTTTAGGGGGAAAAAAGACATTGGTCTGCTTCCCCAAAATATTTTGCATTATCATCATAATTGTAAATCCATGGCTTTACTGAAATTGCCAGTTTTACTAACACATCTGTTAACAGCTGGAGAAAAAACTAAAACCAAATGAAACGTTGAAGAAGTTCATCTTAATAATATACCACTTTGATTTTGAATTGTGAATAGCTGCACCTGTGGCTGTTCAGCCCTAAGTCTTCCTGAAAAGATGAAGAACAAAACGCAATTAAAAGGGGTGGAGTGGAAAAATTAGAAAATTTTAAAATACAGTTTGAACATTGATAACTAGAAATATTCAGGAGTATGATTTTTAAATGAAACACAGTAAATTGTCCTAGGGGCATTAGTAATGACTAAATTATTCTAGCATGAACCATCACTGTAAATCTATTTTGATTTTTATTTTTATTCTTATACTTAAATTGTTATAAGGATTAATCATCAATCTTTGTGATTCATACTGGATTTCATCCAATAAGCCTATAAGGTATGCATTTTCACAGCCTCATGTCACTTTTGGTAGTAGCAATACAAATTCTTTATGTAGAGAAATTGTAACTCAAAGCTAAACTAGACCAGATTTCAAATATATTTATAGCCATGTGAGATCACGTTTAGTAGTAAAAGTGTTTTCACCTCTTGAGGACAGTAGGTCAGAATTTTGATCTCACCAGCTTCAAGGTGTCAAAGGCCCCCTCATTTACAGTAGTTGAAATGTATTGGTGATGCCTATATTCCCAGAACACCTAGTTTTCTAATGCCAATACCACAAAACCACTACTAGGGTGCTCCCATGCTAATAATGAAGAAATGTATCAGGACTTTGACTCACTGGACTATGGAGACAGACGTACATCTTCAGCTTATAAGAGTGATCCCTGCAGGGGTGAACACACTGCTTTAATACTGTATAATTTGCACCATTCCTATTCATCTTTTGAAAGATTATTCCAATCCCAAAGCTGTCAATTTTGCATTTTCATAAGAACTAAATCAGTTTTTAAAAAGTCAGAAAGTTGCTTTCTCTGTTTCTGTCCTTTTGATTGATTATCTATGGTTCCACAGCATATTACGTGATCACAGCAATGTTCTTTGGAGATATAATCATCAAAGAGCATTACTCAGCTGGGAAAGTACATGTGAAGGGTGTAAATAATGAAACCAAACAGGGGGCCATTAAATACATTTTTTTGTTTTCTCTGCTTAGAGGCTTGTTTACAGGGTAGGGGGCATACTGTTAAAAAGGAATGTAAAAAAAAAAAAAAGCAGAACTCCTAAACTGTACCAACCAATCCATCTGTTCAGATAAAGAGCCCTGCAGACCTGGCAAACCTTGAAGGTTTATCTGTGTTCGTTTTGGCTTTGAAAGGTGTGTTTAGTCCTGTGGCTCTGAAAGTTCTAGTTTATGCATTAGGAAGTATATTCCCAAAGCAGATGTATAATTCTTTAATTATATGGTCCTGGTAATACTAGACATATAGTGCATATAAAGCCTATTTCTGTGTAGCACATCAAATACAAATTACTGGAACTGTTAATTAAAAATTGCTTTAAAGGAGAAAACGGGGCAGAAAGGAAATTGTTGAAACATGCAGCCCCTTGACTTGTAGCAGAGCTGAAAAGTAACTGATTGTGTTTTGATAAATACCATGACTTAGTTTGGCAGACCCGCATTGTTATCAGAGCTGCAAGGCTGCCTCTTAAACTGTTCAAACATGGATCTCCAACATTCACGTCTATAGGTGGCCATTGAATCTTAGTATGTATTGTACAGGTGGCCTTTGAGCCATAGTAAAATAGATGTATTGTATAAATGGCCTGTGAGTCTCAGTAAAATATATGTATTGTATAAGTTTGCCCCAATCCTAGTTGTTCTAAATGGGCTGCAGCTGTGATGTCCTTAATTGGGTGGCAGCTGTGGCCAATGAAGACAACTGGGATAAAAGGGGGTTGGCCTATCAGGGAGAGCCTTGGAGGAGCCCTGATGAAGAATGAGGAACAGCACTGCTGTGAAGAGCTGCTTGTGAGAAAACCTCCCAGAAGGTCTGGGACTCTAGAAATATGATTACAACAATGGGATAACAACACGTGTCTACAAAGGCCAATTGCTCTCTTAAAATTCATTGCTTGTTTGTTAAAAAAAAAAATGTATCTTCTTACTGTGTCATTAATCCTGTGGGTTTTAGTTTGTTGGATTTTTTGTTGGGTTTTTTTTTTTTTTTTTGCCAAAATTGTTCTATAATTCCTTTTCTGATGCAAACTTCTGTAACTGGTGTGAAGTGTCTGGTACTGAGTGACCTGATACTGGCCTGTTGTTACTTTTATATCTGTAATAAGCATCATTAGGAGTAATCCATACAGAAGTCTATGAGCCTTATTTGCACTATAGCTCTCCCTTTCTTTTTGTATAGAGGAGCTTTGTGTACTGCATATGTACAAACAAACTTAACTTGTCTGAAGTAAAACAAGATTTTAAAAGTGAAAATTAGATCCATTAGAATTGGACATAAAAATATTGCAAGATCAGAATAAAAATTACTGTACAGATTGCTGTTCTTTATATTGAAACTGTTTAGAAAATCAGAAAGGTATGAAGCCTTTGAGGACACCTGAAAGCAAAATATATAAATCCAATCCTTTGTCATCATTAATGAAAATAAGGGCCTGGAGAAGTAGGATGTGTTTTTCTGAAACTAGCTATGTGGAAATTTGAGCACATTACTGTTACTATCCTACTCAAGTATATTCTCCAGCGTTTTCTGGGTGAAATTAAATCAGCTGAAATATTCATCTAAAAGATTCTAAAGGATTTTTTTGGGGGACCTACAATCTCAACTTTTTACTTTTTTTTTTTTTTTCCTCAGCCAAACATTGTCACTTATTTTAGGATTTTATCTGATGTTTGAATTGCATGTGTGTAAAGAGGGCTTGAAATTCTCCAGTTGAATTTAAAATAATTTCACATCATTTTTTTTGCTTTCTTATCAAAACAATAATGGCTGAATCCTAGATATCAAGCACCTTGACATTAATATAGATGATGTTGTCATTGTTTTGACACATGGAAAACTTGTACCTTGAACAGAGTAAGTTTAGTTGATCTTTTCAGATGAGTATGGCCACTGAACTTTTACACATGTACCAATTTTCTTACTAAAATGACATTAAATTGATTTTTTATTTTTGAAAACTGTAGCTTTCACATACAGTAGAGAGGTGATTCTAAATAATAAATCAAAATATACATCCTACCAATCAAGAGACAGGAATGCAAGGCATGAGAAACCTTCTAATTTAGCATAGAGCAGTCTCTTGTGCTGTCCTCTGATCAAACCATGCTTTTTAACCTCAAACAAGGAGGGACAAAAAGAGTCTTGGTAAAAAGTACAGCTAGAACATCCTTTAATAGAGATGGAAATGACTTGATATAGAACTGGGGGGAAAAAAACCTAAACCAGAAAGCAGTAGGCATTTTTGAAGGGGTGGAGTGACAACCAGCAACATCCTTGACTCCGTGTAAGTTCTGCTCAGCAGTAACTAAAACATGCCTGTATTATCAACACTACTGCCAGCACAAATCCAAAACAGCCCATACTAGCTATTGTGAAGCTGCTGTCTATCCCAGACAAAACTGGCAGACACCTTTATAGGGCTTGTTAAAGAGAAATATCTTCTGAAGAGTATGCTTTTTCCACAACTCTAATCTTAGCAGATGTGGATGTGAAATTTATCCATACTGATATACTGAAAAAATTACAGCTTTCTTTTTTGGATCAAATGGAAATTATAATTCATACTGCTGATGGTATCAAATGGTATAATGATTTAGGACCAACAGATATACCAACAGTACAGGACATTTTAGTCGATGTTTTTAATCTTATTGCAGACTGGTGGGAAAAATAATGTATCTGTATCATTCTTGCTGCAGCTTCAAATCTTAGAGTCCAAACTAATATTTGGCTGGTTAGAGGCCCTTTTAAAAAGGTTACAGGTGCAGGCTGAGAACCTATGGTACTCGACATGGTAGAGTGACAGTCAAATTTCATTAAAAATTGTATTTTCCTACTCTTTCTTTGCAATACTAGTTTAGTATGACAAGAATACGGATGAGAAAAGTGGGTTTGTACAACATTATTTTTCTCCCTGGGGAGAAGATTTTGCTGGGGCAAAATGACATTCCTTTTATCTTGAAATTAAAACAATTAAGTTAGTGAATTTTGTCCTGCAATACTTTTGTATGTATCTTGACATTGCTCATTTCCTGATGGCAAGCTAATCCAGTGGGAGATCCAAAAACTATAAAAAATTGGCAAATAGCACACAGGGTTGAAGAGCAAACTTTTAGGAGTTTACAGTACTGAAACAGAAAGAACTGCATTCGTCTAGTCTTCCTAGGAAAAGAACCATTGCTCTCTTTAATCGTTCACAAACCACAGCAAGTTATATAGAGTGTTATACACAGATGTTTCCCTAATTTGACCAGTAGATAGGAAATAAATAATGATTAGGGGTTTTTAAAGGCTTCATCCTAAATAGGAAGAAAAAATGTGTTAAAATATTCTTTTTAAGAAAGGACAGCAAGAAGACTAAATGCCAGATTAAGTAATAAATAAGATAGTTGAATAATTGAAATCTCTTACTATGTGGGCATCAACAGATTAATTTTTACTAGTGAATTTATTTCCAGTAATGATCTTTGGAAGTGATCTCTCAATAATAAGCTGTCACAGTGAAGGAGAAGATTTTAGACTCTTGCTTAAATTTGTGCTAACTGTGCTGTGCTTATTTGTGTTCTATATCATTCTCTTCTTCAGTTGCATAGAAAGCCAAACAAGCAATACTTATGAGCACTTAAAAGCCCCTTTAAAACCCTGGCAGTTGGATAATTCAAAAAATAACCAATGCATTCTGAGATGGCACCAAAGTTTTTAAAGTTATTTTTATTCTTTTTTAAAAGTACTTCAGTGTAAATGTAGCTTTTCATAACATAAAAGGGAAATTGATCTTAGCATCTGTTGACACAAACAGGAAAAGTTTATCTTGAAATGCAATATTCTTTGTAAGAATTCAGCTATAAAGCCTTCCTAGAAACCTGGAACTCTAAATGAAAAAGCCAGTAAATCACTGGAAAATATTTTACTCTTAAGCATGGATATAACTCATTACCTATTTGGGCCCTGTTTACTTTATCTGAATCTAGTATTCTGATTGTTCTTATATCACCGTTTCTATAGATGTTTTTGCTTATTAAAAACCTGTGGCTTGAAAGCCATAATCTCTTCCAGATGTGTAGATATGTCTAGGGAAAAGACTTAGCCTACTCAACTCTGGATTAGCATCTTCCTATCAGGTTTTTTCAAATCCTTCAAATCCTTTTTTTTTTTTTTTATGAAGCCAAAAATATAAAAGTGTACATTAAATAGCATAATATAGCTCACAGCATAATGACTGTAATTGCAAATACTAATTGTTAGGTTTAAAAAGCCCTAGAGAAGTAATTGCTGCTAGTCTACATGTTAGACATTTCAAGGTAAAGGACATAACATGTTAACTAAAACACAGCTAATTAGAGCAGAAGTCGATCCCTTTCAAAGTCTGAGATGGTGATACACACAATACAGCTGTTAACTTCAGAAAACTGAGTGCTGATGTAATCAAATAAGGAAGCTGATTTCTTTTTTGTGCCTGTATTTCAAGAGAGATTCAGATCAATATGTTGTTTTATATGATTCTCACATTTTTAGGATACACAACTCTACAAGAAAAAACCACCCTCAATCTAAATCTAAAAGTTCCACCTTGTCCAATATTTTCTGTGTAAATTGTTAAAATTAATCTTTTAATTTTCATTCACAAAATTTTCTATTTTTGAGCAAATAGTTCTGAATTCCCATTTCCCTCATTTTACATCAAGAATTGAAAAGCAATATATTTCCTCTCTTGGACTGTCTTTGCAAAAAGATTTTAATATTGTTGTTTAAGTGTCACATAAATCCTTTTGAGAGAGCCAAAGGATCCTGTAATGCAAGCATGTTAATTACTGACTACTGAAACCAGTACCAAGCAAGATCCCTAGGGAGGAGCAGCCATTGCATTAGGACAGAAAAAGTCAGTGCTAAGGGAAAGCATGTTGGAAATTTAGTAGAGAAAAAAATAGTCAGTAGCTTCAGCATTCTCTCAGTCTCAAACATGGTCTTTCTCTCATGTAAGAAATGAGCTAGTTTATTGCAAGAGGACATGAAAAACTCAACCTCTCTTGTACCTGCTCATTAGCTGTTTGATAATTTCGTTCTCCGTTTCTTACTAAGAAGATACAATATGTCCTGTTCTGTGAAACTTGTTGAAGGTATTTTTAACCTACTAGACTAGTAATTTCCAAAGATATCTTTCTTTATAGCTTTTTTCTTTTACAGTTTGTTGCAAGTTAGTCTTTACCAAGAAGACTGAAATTTCCCCTTAATTTTCCTCACAACTAAAATTTTTGACTGTGCTGTCATCTTTGTTATGTCCAAGATCAGCAAAATTCTGAGACCATTATCAGGTTCTTTCTGATAATTGCTCACTTCCCCTAGCCTAGCATGGCAAAGGAGAAGGCCTTTTGTACACTGTGGATTGTTTTGAGAATCTTAAGCACGTCTGCATCCAGGAAAGAGTGCACTGACTAGTAACCACAGATTAATTGGTACTTTTTCCTGTCCAGATCTCTGCATTTGGTGTCTTCTTTTTAAGTTATAAGCTGCACATCTCTATCCACACCTGCAAGAATTTAATTTCTCTTCTATATTATTTGCATTACAAATTGACTTAGAGTTTTTTTTTTTTTTTTTCTGTAATGAGACTTGAGGAAGAATAAAAAGGTGTTAGAAAAGTAGTGGCAAAGGATAAACAATTAAGTAAAAGGGGTTCTGTGTACTGGACCTATTAAGTAACTATATAAGAACAATAATTTTCTGAAATGGAAATCTGTATCTGTTTATGTGAATCAAAAGATATGCTAAATCAGCAGATTCCCGACCACAGAAATATTGATTATGCTATCTTCACTATTCTATGAAAACATTTATGCTTAAAATATGCTTGGAGTACAAAAGGTTAATGTCAAGAGTCTCTTTAATAGAAAGAAAAAAGTAATTTGTCCTTGGATTTATTCAGGAAGTTTAATGAATATACTATTCTCTGTTGCAAAAGAAAAATTAATTTACAGAAATCTCTACAATAATAAATGTACATATTCCAAATTACTGTTCTTAACTATACTTAATTATTCTTTGTATAATTATCATCAGTACACATAGAGTAACGTTAATAGAAATAATCAAAAAAGTGACAGATAAGAGTTATATAGACTTAGCTGTTCCAGATTTGATTTTAAATAGATTTTGAAAGAAAAGATCTGAAATTATCAACAGCTACTAACTGAAAGAAAAAAGGCAAGCCTTTATTACCACTATGTGTGAGTCCTTTTTTCAACCACCCAAGCTCACTTTAAATTATTCTTCCATTAACTCACTGTGCTGCCTACTTCTAGCTCTTGCTGAGCAAACATCAAGAGCTGCACCCAGCGTGTGTCCTGTAGCTCAGAACAGGAAGCACTTTGGTACTCTGTATTCATGGGGAGAAACGGGAGGAGGGAAATGTCCATGGGGAAAAAAGGAAATAAAATGAGAGAGAGGAAGAGAGAAAAAGAAAGAAAGAGAGAGAGAAAGGGAGGGAAGGGAAGGAAGGAGAAATTTGATGCATAGCTTACTAATTCTGTTGTTGAGTGTAGAAATGAAGTATTATACTTACTATTAACTGAAGAGGATCTGTTTCCTGAAAGTTACTTACTTACTTTAGTATTCTTGGCACTGTTATGGATGCATTAACTAGGTAATGGTTAGTACAATGTCAGATTCCAAGTACAAATGAGCTTTTTCTTTGTGTGGATTTGATGAAACCAGTACAATTTTTATCAAATAGTTGTTCATTGTAATAGTATGGAACCCTTCCTTGGAGTGCAGGAGCAGCTTTTACTTGACACATTCAACTTTATTTCCACTTTATTTCCCCTACCTGACAAATTGTATTTTTATGCTTTCAAAAAACACAAATTTCCAGTCTTCCTTGTATTCAACTATGCAATATCTTGACAGATATTTGGCCATTCTCTAGTTCTTTATTGACTATATAGACAATAACTTTCTTGAAAGATAGTAATGCTGCACAACTCATGCATTCACATGAAAATACACCATCTTTTTTATGCATTTTATTAATTTACAAGAAAGCATAAGCTTTATGGGGGGGAAAAAATAGTCAGCTGGAGGGAAACAGAACTTACAAATGTTTTAGTCTTTTTCCCTCCTTAGTAAAAATATGAACATTTAAATGTATGCAGCAGAAGCAGATGAAATTACATCCTCTGACACTTGTTAACACTGGAACAGATATGTGATTGATTGCAAGGTGGCGTAGCTGCTGGCATTTTTGTGGGCACATTTTGATGATACAGTTACTTAGGTGAACTTCAAGTACATCAGCGACACATACATTGTTTCAGACCCTTTGACTGATTTCAAGGCTAATAATTTATGAAAGCTTTTGGAGACAGTTATTAGGTTTGTCTCAGAAGAGATTGATTTTTTGTTTTAATCCTCAGTTGCTCACTATATATCCTGTTTTTCCTCATCTTATTTAGTTAGAAAACAAATTTATAGAACTTTAATTTAGAAATGTCTGTTTTAACTACTTGTCAACACCTTAACAAGGTGTACTATATGAAATGTTTGGACTTGAAAATATCTATGCAGCAGATGAGTCTAGAAAAAGGTGAAGAATATATGGACAGAAGTACCACAGAAAAACATAATTTTAAAATAGGCTAAGACATAAAGGGAGGAAGAAAAATATCTAACAAGAAATTTAATGCCTTCTTTGTAAGACTGTTAGACTTTGTATGTTAATACTGTGGGACAGCAAATCTCATGTGCTCACCAATGTAAAGGAAAACACACCTGACGCCGAAATTGACCCCATTTATGTAGCATGTCCACAGATTCCTTCAGGACTTCAGAAGTCCAACTCAAGTCAAACACGGTGATTGGGACACTCCAGAGAAGTATTAGCTAATAAAGAAATTGAATTAAGATCTTTCTCTTCCAACATCCAGTGTATATACAGTATTTGATTACTTAACTGGAGTATTCTGAAACATAACTGGAAGAATAGTAATGGAAGGAAGAAAATAAAATTAATTTCTCACTACTGTAAATTGTGGTTAGATTGCAATGGGATATATTAATGTCAAATTATTTTATAAATATGGATGAACATATTCAACAATTCTAGAATGCAATAAAAAGCTTAATCCATGAAATTTCTGTTTGTAAAATTTTGCTGCTGAAATTATTTCAAAACAATTTTATGTCATTATATTTCTAGACAATTCAATGGAAATTCAAGTTTTTTTCAAAACAGTCAGTTGAATGATTTGCTATCATGGCATAAAGTTTTAATTATTTTTAAGCAGACATTTCTTTATAACAACTCTAACATGTAGATCTACATCCAATGCTAACATGTTGCTCTTGTATTCATTTCCTGAAAAACTCAGCTGTATGCATGGAGTAGCATCTTCTTGATTACCCAAGTAAAGTAACATTTCCTTATGAGACATGGACTTATTTAAGGTATTTAAGGCAACAATTACCCTTCATGGCTTCCAGTGAATGGAAATAACTTCAAAGATTTTACTACAAGCATAAAAGGCATAAATAAAGGATGACTAGCAGGTTATATTGCTATTTCCAACAATAACTTGGGACTTCTAAGAACATTGCTCGTATTATTTCTAAAGCTGGAGAGTCAAATTAATTTTTGTCCTAACAGCAGTGATGCTGGTCAAGGGATGAATTTGGCCCACTGCACTTTGATTCCAAATGTTCTAGAGAATTTCACACATAACTGCTACAACTAGAATTCAGTTCTCTAAACAATATGTAGGAAAATTATTCCCACAAGAAATCAAGCTTGATAATGAGGAAAAATGGGTTATCAGACCTTGTATGACTGCTAGAAGAAGGATTACTCTGTGGCAATGAGCCTCAGTGGAAAACTGGATGACAGATGAATTGCCTAGGAGCTGCAATGCAATACGCCCATTTGTCATCCCCATAGTCCCAAAATGCAAATCTCATGGCACATTGTTTTAAATTTAAAAAAAGGAGGAAAAAAAAAATTTTCTTCTCATTATTTTTCATATAAAATAATTAGAATGCTTTCAGAATATTAGTAGAATAGTTTCCAAATGTTCACTAGAATTGTTGGAATTTTTAGAAGTTGCCCTTTTTTTCATTATCAAGAAATAATATACAGTCATTCTTCCAATAGATTTTAAATATTCCTTCAAAATAACTTAAACTGAGCAGTCCTAGAAATCACAACAAAATGCTTTGCAGTTGACCTACTGAGTTGCAGAAGATATCTTGCCTTTTTTAGCACAAAATCTGTAAATTCATGCATCTGGTTCTGTTAGTGTGTAAATTTAATATGTCAGCCTTACGTATTACACATTACTGTTGAAAATGTGTAATTAAAAAAAAATCAACAAGGCAAAACCAGCAAAAATTCTGAGTACAGTGTTATGAAAAACAGACTCCACTTTGAAATTTCTGATTTTGTAAAATATAGATGACAAATATTCATGTGGTGCTTAACATTGGCTAGCGCTCGGCTTCTCCTCATAACATTCTTTTTGATCACACTAATAATACACTATGAAGCATCACTCTGTGGGATGCAGTTAAAGCCTATTTAAGCCAAAGGAACTGCTCACATTCTCCCAGGGGAAAATATCAGAACATTTTTATTTTTACCTCAGTCGCTCCAGAAAACTTCATAAGGGATAGTCTTAACCAGTGTTACAGGGAAATAACTACCACCGGTATGCCTGGAAAAAATGGGAGAGAATTGAAGACTAAATGTGGTGCTGAAAAATACCGAATAAGATGATTCAGAATTAAATGCTTAAGGCTTACTTGAGCTTAAGTTGTGGAAGGTTTATGCAAATTAGGCAGTTAATAGATATTCTTGTCAGGGATCTTTGTAGAAAATGCAGTTTAAAAAAATCCCAGTCTACCTCCTCTCCCCATTCTCTTCCTCAGCTCCCAAGAGCTAATTTTCTGCCATGGAGGCCACAAATTTAGGTCTCACTTTTTCAATATTTCTGTTCTCATAAAAAATTTAATTAATAGCATTTCATGCTTAAAGCTGCCTACTTTTGTTTTATCTTTCATAGTTGTGACTTTTAACCATCTTTTTTTCATACGTTTTCTTTTCTTTTTTTTTAAGAGAACAATAAAATTATTGGCTGGCATAATAAGGGATGGTAGATTTATTCTCTAAGTAATATGTATAGAGTACTTTGGAATTTCCCAAACTGGGTAAATAAATCAGCTTGAAAAATCTTCCCTTTTGCAATATCTTTACATCTAGAGGGAGAAGATCTGTGTAACTAATACTGTTAGTAAAACAGATTCTTTTTTTAGGCGCTGAGAGACATATCAACAAGAGAACTGAACCACTAATATAATGAGCCTCGCTATACTGAACTTTTAGTCCTGAGCAGAGCAATTAGATGCTACAGAAAAATAGGATAGAAAATCATCTCTTTGTTCACTGAAGCCTATTTCTGTTACTCAATATAATTGTATAACTTTCATAAATAGATCAGACTCCATCTTAATAGGAACTTGCTTCTGAGTACTTTACTTTTCTTCACCCCTACTATTGTTATTGGGAGGCTGTTCCAGGTCATCACTGCTGTCTGATCGTTAAGAATACTTTTGATCTCCAGCCTAGTTTTATTCATGGACAATTTATAATATTTTTCTTCTACCAACAGTGTCCTTTAAGTAGGCCTTCTCCTTTCATGGCATGTAATTATTTTCCTAACATAATTATTTACAGGGAGTGATTATATGTCTTCGTAACTGCAATATGTCTTCTACGCCATTATTTTGCTAACTTAAGGAGGATAAGCACTTTTACTCATCCTTTGTATGATAGGCACTCTATTACTCTGATCCTCTTTTCAGTGCCTGATCAAGCTTGGTTTCCCCTCTGCTGGGCTTGACTAGATTGTATAGTCCCTATGCAGATCTGTGCAGGGGTAAGAGTTCCCAAAGAATTTGCAGGTACTGAATGGAGAACCAACAGAAGTCATCATGCAAAAATCCACCTTTTGACAAATTCTAATGTGAATCTCATATGAAAACGTGTCATAATACATTTTATGCTAAAACTGACATTGAGCAGGACTCTAGATGTTGTATTTAGGAATAAGAAACTCTTCAGAATTTGACTCTGAGTTTGTCTTCTCAGGTTAGTATCTGTTACCATTCTTTCCAAAAATAAACAACCCTAACTTATCTTAAAAAATTGTTAAGTAGGCAATAGATTTGAATTTGTTAAGAGACTGAGAATGTAATATTTCTCATTAGATGATGTATGAAGCTTTATTACCATGTTTAGAAGGTTATAAAGAGGAGGAAGCCAGCCTTAGGTAGGATAAATTAAACAGTTTGGTAGAAATGTTAATTATGCAGCTTCAAGGAAGAATAGAAGAATAATGTCTTAATCTCCCACAGTAATGTGTGGTATTTCAGTGATGCAATGAACATAGAAGCAGAGGAGGAAGTAAACAACATCCCATCATTTTTTCTGGCTAGAAAAAGTGGAGGTGGTTTAAAGTGACTGTTTTGGGGAGTCTGGTTGCTATCTTTAACAGGAGGAGCACAAAAATATTACTGTAAGAACACTTCAAGGTTCACAGATTTGGAGGACTTTTCAGAGACTAATTATGTGTTCAAAAAATCTAATATCCAGCTGAGATGTATGAGCAGCCAAGGTATATCCTTATTCCTGAGGTTACTGTTTATAATGCATGCTGTTATTTTAAGTCAATAGTTATTTTAAGTCAATAATTATTTGAAGGTAAGCATATTCTCATATTCTTAAATCTTTTATACTGGTGAAATTGAATCTGAGTAATTTGGTTCATGTCAAACACTCTATTCCTTTGGGTCACTATTTAAGGTTTCCAGTCTCCCTTGAAGTATGAGGGGCCTCATCATATATAGATTTAAAAATGATAAAAATTTATAGAATTAATTTTCTGAACTGTATACTTCCAATAAGGAAGAAGGAGAGCTGGAATTGAAAATTACATTTCTGCTAATGCCTTGCATAACCTTCTGTATGCAAATGCAATTATTGGAAAACTTCTGAGGAGATGACAGATGGACGTGAGCCTTCCGCTCTCTGAGCACTGGTCTAAGAGCCAGTCTCTGAAATATCATAAGACAGAGATGCTTCCATTGTCTTGCTTCAGATAGTCTACTTTGCATGAAACAAATGCATATTAATTAGGTCAGACAGAATGCAGGAGTGTGAGGATAAAAATCCATCTTAGTGGCTGAAGTTTCTGTACAGGGAGGGAAGCTGCTAGTTGCAATTTTTAGAACAAAACTTGTTTATGCATTTTACCAATATTTAAGTGCCACATGGAACTTTTTTAATGAGCCCCATAGTGGAAAGATTTTGTGGAGCTGAGATATTAAGCTAGAAATGTATTCTCATTGTAACTTCTATCACTGTGGTTTTCGATTTATCCATATACAGTAGAATTGCTATAAAAAAAATGTAGTAGATTGATGGTGATATCTTAGGAGATGTGGGTTTGATAGCTCCTTGGCAGAAGACAAAATAGAATCCTTGTCCTGTATCTTCTTGCAGTGTGAGCTAATAAATAAAAAGCAAAGTGAGGAGATCATCCATTTAGATTTAGAAGAAGTCTATAAACTCAATATATTCAGTGAAGTGCTTGATCCTTCAGGCATAGTCAGGATCTATGCTTAGCGCAATTTTTTTTTCCCTTTTGAATGCTGACTATTTAATAATGAAACTGATGACAGTTTGAGAATACGTGTTTTGAATGTAAATTTAAAGAGTAAGGTGAGATGCCAATGTCCTTTAATGCTCTTCAATGTCAAAAAAAATATTCTGACAGTATTGATTTTTCCTTTTAAAATTATGTTTTAAATTTACAAATGGAAATTGTGATTACTTTATAAATTTTAACTTCTATTTAAAATAAATACAACTAACAATTTTGCAATTTTGGAGAATGTTCACTATTGCAAATATTTTCATCAAACTGTTATTGAGAAAATTAGATCTCAATTTCTCATTTTGGTTAAGGATGAAGTTTACTAAACTATGCAAAAATTTAAACTATTCTTATGGAAGAGAAAAGCAATTATAAAAACTATTATTTGGTTTTAATAAGTCCCAGAGAGTTTAATAAATCAATAAAATGATACTTTCTTGACAGGTTACAAAAAAAAAGCACTTCCACACTGCATTTTCTAATCACTGTGCCTGGCACCCTGCAACCCTGCAGTGTGCCAGCAGCACCAGCCCCAGGCTCCTGACAGCAGAGCAGCATTGCAAGGGGCAGCAGTGCAGCCTTCCCAGACCCTTGGTGCTGGAAAAGGAGGCACAGTTATCTTAAAGGAACACATGAACACAATGAGGGACTGCCAAATGATTCAGGAGCACAGACCTTTAGATGGAGGTTACCAGTGTTGGAAAGCTCCAGAGCCTAAGACTTCTCACTGGCCCTGTTCAAATAAAGGTAGAGGCAGTTTTTGATATTTCAAAGACTTGGTTCTCTGCAGCGTTAGAACTTATCCCAAAGTGGCAGCGGCTTCTAAGCATGTCCTGCTATTGAAAAATCTAAGTCTTTGCTAAGACTTTTCAAGTTAATTTGGATGTTCTGTACATATTTGGGATGGTTCAGCTTTTGAATTAACATCTGGGGAAATATGTATGAAAGATCAGTTCCTTGACTGCTTCTTCATAGGAGCAACAGACAAATATGGAAATCTTTCTCTTGACACCAAATATGACTGTAGAGCCAAAAATATGTCAAGATATTCTATCTTGAAAACAGAGCAGAAGTGGAATACAGATTTGAGCTTGCAAAGGATGAAATGAGCAGATGTTCTGTCAACAAACTGATCACTGTACAACAAATTTTAAAACAAGTGGAACCAAGACATTCATCACATTTTTCCACAAATCAGTTTTTCTTCAAGCTGTAGCTGAGACTGCTCTCATGAGCATTACTTTTTTAAACACAAAAAATTTCAAGAAAAAAATACATTTTAAAAGCCGTCTTTATTTTAATTCTAAGGTTCTGTTTAGAAGCAATAAGGTTTTCTTCTGTAGTCAATATCGTCTTCTGTTGCTGAGTTAGGTAAACGAGTGATTTTTCTACCAAGTAGCAATACTATCATCATGTAAAGCCCTCATCCAAAATTTTCAAGACTATACATGTGGAGAATTGTAGTTTGGACACTTTCCACTAGCTTCCAAAGTGTTCATTCTGTGGCCCTGTGGTAAATCTACCACAGCCCTTCAACACCTTGGAAGTAATCATTACAGTCTCCCTTTATGTCTGTATCTGCTACCATAGCTTTTCAATAAGAATACACAGAGAATTTTCTGCAGGATTTTACAGAGGCTTGGCAAACAGGTGAATCACCCAGCCTGTCTCCAAAAGAAAATTAGCGCAAGCTTTTGACCAATATCCAAACAGATCACTTTAGGTCCTGAACTAGGAGAATATAAAATTAAATTTGGCACCAACTAAATCCAGTATCTCATCTGCATTTAGTGAATGGAAACTGGTAGACACTTGTATTGCACAACTAGATAGCTAATGTGCCAAGCAATATACCTAGAGATACCTGACAGAATATACACCATGGCATTCAAGGATGTCTTATATTCTTGTGTTTGTGAGAAATTTCACACTTTGATTGCTTCTGTAACCAAAAATACAAAATTTACAGGATACTGTATGCATCACTGAAGCGAGATAGAGTGCTAAATTTACATTACCAAAAGGCAGGAGAGCTATTTATTGAAAATAGAAAGTGCATACATAGGTAAACATGCCAGTTCTACTTACAAGTACTGTAAATGACATAAGATTACATTTTTGCAATGATGGACAAGAAAAATCAGCAGGACATGTTTTTTCCTTAGAAAATACTCCTTTATTTTTGAATCCAAACTAACACCAAATTAAGATCCATTAACTATTAGTAACAATTAGCTTTTTTTATTGCAGACAGTTATTAGTCATTCATAGTTCTAATAAAGAAGGTATTATTATACAGATGTCTAGCAGTCTTATGGTCACATTTAAACAATAATTTGAAAGAAATATACATTCAACTCATTAATTTTATAAACCAGCATTCCAATTATTACTTATTCACTGACAGTTATGCACTTTACTCTCAGCATGTATTGTGAATTTGCTCTGTAGTCTTGACTCTTGACCAGGATTTTTTAAAATTTCTTTGTAGTGATATTTTTAGAGCACATCACAGAACCACAGAATGAGTCAGGTTGGAGGGAACCATAGTAGGTATATGGTCCAACCTACGTAAAGCAGAAAAATCCTCGAGCACAATTGCACAAAATGCAGAATTAGGCAGTTGTTGAATATCCTCGGTGTAGGAGACTCCACAACCTGTCTGGACAATCTGTTCCAGTGCTTGGTCACTCGCACAGTTAAGAAATTCTTCCTCATGTTCAAGTGGAACTTTTAGGGCATCATTTTCTGCCCATTGCCTCTTGTTCTATTGATTGGCACCATCCAGAAGAGCCTGGCTATATCCTCTTGACACCCCCCTTTAGAATTATATGTGTAAATGAGATCCCCTCTCAGTCATCTATTTTTGAGGCTAAACTGGCCCAGCTCCCTCAGAACATTCCCTTTTAAAATTTGGATAATCAGAAATTATTATAATACCTACACAAAGACTGACTAATTTCATAGTATTTTGATTGTAATCTAACAGTTATATTTTCTTCATATACTGGTGGTTCTTATTTGCTGTTTGGGTAATCCTTGTGTCAGTGTGAACAATCAGTATGCTGACAGCCATAAAAGCTTATAAAAATGAACAGCACTGCACTACAAAATCAGAAATCTTGTTGAAAATATTCTCTTTGAAACAGTGAGAGATCTGGCCTTTTATATAAAACTCCCAGTGCATGAAAGATGGAGCTCTTCCAGTGCTGCTTGCTATACTTTTGTTTTAGCATTAAGGGGCGTTAGAACTGGGAAAGAAGCACAAACAAAAACTTTCTCTGTACTGACTTTTTGACTATAGATAAAGAGAATGCTTTTCTTGACCTATCCATATAATTTTAAGAGACATTTTAGGGAATGTTGCCAAGAGGGCTGTCCTTCAGATTTGAGTTGTCACTCCATTATTTTAAAAAGTTAATCCACTCTCCTGTCCCTTTCATATAAAGTAACAGTACCTTTCAAATAAACCAGTAATACAGTCATCCCAGAGAAAGCCTGGTATCTAATTCTGTGCAGGGAGGATGTCAGCTAGAAAAAGGACCTGATGATTGCTGAAGCTCTAAGTGGAAGCTTCTAAAGAGCAGATTTTTTTTGAAGTGTTCTGGATGTATAAACAAGTTTGAGAAGAGCTGGAGAAAGTTTGGTTACACATTAATTTTTGCACATTGATGAATTGGTGCTGTAATATTTTTTTGTTATGCTCATAGTTAATTACCTATTACATGCTTGCTATAGCAACATGAGGATAAAAAGCAGTGGGAAGATGGAAGCTGATGACTATCTGTCTTTCATGATGTAAACACATGCCTTGTATTACTTGTATCCAAATGCAAAGACAATGAGTTTTACTCTGCCCTTCAGCAGCCTTGGAAACCATGGTCAAAGACAGACACATTCAGCAGTGCCTCCATAAACAAGAGATGTTAAAATTTTAAAAGTATTGCAGAACACACATATGCCAAGTTGAAACCATGAATCATGACAGCTCTGAAATGGAGTAATCCCAATGCCCACCCACTTTTTTTTACAGTGGGCACAAAAAGAGAAATTCCAGGAAGCTTCTGTTCTCTCAGGATTTGTTTTATTAAAGCATGCAGATTACAGAGGAGTACAGAAGCAGGGTCTCTGCAGGACGGGCCCTTCCTTGCCCGGAGGGCAGACATGCAGTGCTGCTGCCCCAGGGGTAGCCAGGCCCTGCCTTCCCACCCTGCCATCCTCAGAACACACAGGACACTGCAGGGAGGTAAGGACAGCATTTTCCCTTTGGGCTCCTGGGCCGCACCTGTGGCAGACAGCCATGGATGATGCCCACACAGGGAACTGGTGCCAGCTGTGTTGGGTCGGCCCTGGCCTGGCAATCCTGGCCTCAGGCCGGGGCTGCAAAGTGGGCAGCTCGGGAGGAGCAGGCCCTGCTCCTGCCGCCCTGGGCATGGAAGATGTTAATGACAGTGCAAAAAAGAGTTCTGTGACATCTTTCACCTCTGAAGAAGTAGGAAATGGGCACATGTGTCTGAGAAAAAGTCCACAAAGTATTGCTAGCTCATTTCTGGTAGAAAGTTTGATGGCTGTAGTTAAATGAATTCAGTAAATATTTGCCAAAATCATAGCATGTTTCAGTTCAGCTTCCACTGAGCTTTAGATCTCTGGCACCCCCACACATAATGCACAGACTTAGTTTTATTCTACCGATTCATCAGTCGTTTGTGATGCTGCAAAGTTATTTTTCCTTTTTTTTTTTTTTATGGTTTGAATGCAGAATGCAAATTAATCACCCTGTTAGGTTAGCTCTGAAAATGCTGTACAATTACAGGATTAGTACAGGATTAGTTAGAGTCCATTGTGGTAGAACTAGAACTCTTTGGAAAAGACAGAACTGCTACATCTGCCTTGACTTTAAGTGACCATTTTTATTTCATTCATCAACACAGTCTAAGAGTTGGTAGCTATTAGGTTATTCAACAGGAAAGGATGAGCTAATTAAATGCTCACACCCTTATTTCCCCTCCTTTTTTTCTGTGGAGATGGAAAAAGGAAAGTGGAGAAAAAGTTGCTTTGAAAGTGAGAATCATGGCTCATAATGATGAGCCATTGTGTGGTAGTCTACAGGTAGGTAATAGAGGGGCATAGGGGAAATGGAGTGCTCTGGATCAAACCAATAATTCCTGAAAGTTTGGGGGTTTGGTTTAATTGTTGTTTGGTTTGGTTTGGGGTTTTTTTTTTGCTGTTTTTTGTTTGCTTTTTTTTTTTTTAATTTGGGCTTTTATTATTACTGAATTTTTAAAAATTAGTTAATTTTGTTTCAAATGTTTATCCAGCTATATGTTTTCTTAATAATCAACAGCTAGTATCATCCTTGAAAAAAGCATCATAGAAAATTGAATAAATTGGAAAATTGATTAATTTTCAATAGAGACATCTTGTTATAACAACCTCCTGAGATATCAATAAATGTATTTGTGCTTTTTTACCCCTAGCTTCATGGTCACCATTGTCATTCATTTGACAAAAAGAACCCCTACCTGCTAGCAGTGGTGCATCCAGCTTCTGCAAGGAGCTAGAAAAGCAGGTAGCTAGCTTTTATTTTTCTGAAATGTGCCATTTTATTCTTGGATGATGTCTGACTGTGGCCTCAGAATTCAAATTTGATGCTATTGCACTGTAGTTTGAGCAACAACTCACAAGGGAAGGTAACACAAACTACTGTATTCCAAGGCTTATTTTCACCCATTTTAACTTCCAAGGGGAGGAAATGCATGTTCAATTTGTTATTTTTCATTCTTAATCTTAGATCAACAGTGGGTTACTTTGAAAAAGTTGAAAAAATAGGGGGAATCAATTCTGAGTGACAATGTTGTGAAAAATTTACATATTTCAGTTTTACGGAAGTGTTGTGACCTTTTTTTGCTCTCCTGTATCTCAGAAGTATTTGGTGTTAAAAGTTCAAGCTTGTCATGCTCTTAATCCTTGATGAGAACAAGTGCATGTGGCATGTCTGAACAGATTTGATTTAGAAACAGAAAATACCCTTTTATTCCTATCCAGAATGGAAGATAATTAAGCAGTTCCAGATGCCTGCATGTGGCATCTTTAGCAGACATGAGCATATTCCTTCATCCTCACCAGTAATTCTATTCTGATTTGCCCTAAGTTTAAAATGAGGAGGGGGAAAGAAAGTTACCTTTCCTTTGTGTTTTGTCACTTACAAAAAAAAATTTATTCATATTTTACACATTTTTTTTATTACTAAAATATATTCTAATTATAACATACACTTACCAGTATATTTTTACGGGGTGTTTTGGGGGCAGCAGTAGGACTACACAAAATCAAGGTGTTTTTTATGCCTCCTGAAAGCATAACTTGAGATATGTATTACTCCCAAAACTAACTTGATATAGCACCGTGTGTGAAAATGATTATTCATTAAACCTGGAGTAGGACTGAGGATCGACTGGAACCAAATCTGTCAAGACAGATTTCAGAAGCACTTCTTGTTTCATATGACTCTGATTTAGTATAGTTATGCATTTAAAATAGAAAAAAAAGGAAGAAAATGTCAAAAATTGAATTCAACATTATGTACAATATTGAATCTTAGAGAAGAGGTGATGGAATCATTTATACAGAGTTAATCAAACATTTTGAAATTTCTAGCATGAAGTTTTCTTGCCATGAAGGATTAAACTCTTGCATACTTTTTTCAAAGAATTTACGTTTCTTTGGGGATCACTGATTTGGGACTTGCTGAAGGCCCTGAGAATATCTAGCAGGCATGACATTTTCTGATTTCCAGCTGCAGAACTAGTTTTCTTCCTGTCTGTTGTGAGTAGGCAGTTTTGTTTCTCGGGATACTGGGCTCCACACCTTTCTCAAAATCCCATAATGACTTGTCATGAAGAAATGGATGAAGTTTCTTCTTGTATCTGTTTACAGATTAAACAGTAGAGCCAGAGATCCTGTATGACCTGTTACTAGGGCCGAAATTAAGTTATTCAAGTTCTTACTTTTGCTAGCAGACTTCTAAGCATACAAAATGACACTTATCTTTTGGAGTATTTATTTTTCTTTTACATGACAGCTGCTTCTCTGGTTATATTTCGTTCACTTCGCAGTCAGTGATAAAAGTCTATGCCAGCTGTCAACATAGTATGTTCCCATAGAACCAAACTGGTGGGAGATAACTGTTTCATCCACACTTCACTTTTTAATGTCCTTTCCTTCCATACCTGTTGTCCCCACTACAATGTCATAGAACAGCAATGTTTTTTGTTTTCCTCACTGCTCTCCTTGGGAGGAAAAAATGTGCAGTTTGCATGGCAGACCTACAGTGATCTTCCAAAAGATAAGATAAAAGAATCCAAAGCATGAGAAATTCTTGGACTCCTACTGCAAGAATGTCCTATCAGTATTGTAAGGAAGTAAATTAATTTCATTCTTCACTGAAATACAGCAGTTCAAAATTTTATTTGCAATATGTGACAGAAAATACCTTATAATACGTTTTCATTTAGGCTGCAACACAAGTGTGCTGAGTGCAAGGATGTTTTCTCAAGTTAGATGAAACACAGGGAAGATTATATGTGCCAAAGTAATGATTTCATAGAATAATCTCACCTAATAGTTTCTTCATCAGGACAATTGGAGTATATGTTTGGAATGAATAATGTGTAGTACACTGGCCACTCTGTTTATTTACAGGCTGCAATGAAATGTGTTAGAAAAGCAAAAAAATGGCCGTTGTTTCTTCTGCTGATTAGCGTTGCTCCTACTTATTTGTGCAGATTACTTTTATATGAATAAAAAAAGAAGTGCTGCAATATCAGTAGGTATTCCTAAATACTCAAGTGTGCTATAAATGTAACCATCCCTTTTATATTTAAATTAGGTATTTGATATAAATCAACAAAGCTCAGTGGTGAAAACTGACAACTCCATGCATAATGCTGTAAAGAGAATGATTTCTCAAATATTTACTGCATCTATAATTTTTTTACATGCTGGCAGAAAAAACACCAACTGAGTAGCCCATGCATGTATATTTTATCTATTTTATAATTTGTGTCATTTTAATCCTCATAGTACCTCATTTTTTTCTTCCAGTAGACTAAATAAGAAATCTATGATTACTTACAGAGTCCTTAACAATGGGAGACTCTATTAAGCATGCAGAGAAAACAAATGCAGCCCATGAATTTAATTCTAGTTTTCATTATCTTTTATTTGTGTATCACACCCTAAAGCTGTCGATTTTATTCTCATATTCATCTTTCTAGTAAAACGTTGGGAGGCAGAGGGGAATGTGCTGAACAACTGAATTATTGATTCACTTTGTGAGAAGAAATCCCTGTGTTTTAAAAATTCTAATGTCTTAAGTTACTAATGTATTTTTCCAATATTTCTAACTCTGGAAGTGTCCTAATTCTTGACAGTACATTATTGTCAAAGTACAGTAAATATTTTATGCAAGGTATAAGGTATAAGTATCATAAATTGAGAAATCTCAATAGCAAATGTACCAACTTTAGCATGACATCTCAAATTCTGTTAGCAAATGTTTCATGTCAGCATGGTGGTGTATTTGGCCTCTGTTCAACCTCTTGCAAACCATTAAGAACACTTTTCCCCTCTTCTTTATGTAGTGTGCTTCTTACACCTTTTTCCCCTATTTGCCCGAGAGATAGCTTGGCATAGTTGGAGAATCTGGCTTCACGGAGGACCTGCTTTTTGTGGTTTTAAGCTGGATTGACTGAAGCAAAGGAAAGTTGAATGGCTTGCCTGAGGTTGGCTCACTAGGGATTAAAACTAAGAATCCTCTTGCTCACAGTCATTTTTCTCTAAGCTGGAAACCTCACTGCCTTCATATTATCCCAGCAAAATGAGGGATAAAAAATCTAGTTTATTTCTAATTATTTACATTCCCTTTTTCTTTGTTCCAATTTTCAGATATTCTTTTTCCCAGTTCATCTTATTTTTGGGTATAGAACACAAATCCTTCTTTGGGTTCATATTTCATTTATCTTTTCAGGGTATGTGGCACATAACATTTACAAATCAGTTTTCTTTTTAGTATATTTTCCTGTTTACCAATGGCTAAGTTCTTTAGTGCTCAGTTCTTATAAGGAATTGTCAAAAAAACCCTATCATAAAAGAACACCCCCAAAATATGATTTTTTATAACCTTTGATACTTAGTAGTAAGTATGACCCTCTGCATGTATACACACACACACACCCAAATGCATGTATTCATACATGCATATTTGCACACCTGTATTCATGCACAGTACTGCATTTTAAAACTCAAATTTTGTGTAATGGTCAATTATTATACCACATTTTTGGAAGAAAGGCTCCAATAAAACATTTTATTTCCCAAGTACCAAGCCATAAAGCTTCTGGCCAATGACAGAATCCCTAGAAATTCTGTGCCTTCTAGCAGTGAGTCTATTGGGTTTCCAAGCTATAGGGCTTACAATAATTCCCTGTAGCAGTCTTCCCTCTTAGTAACAAAATCTCCAGTGCTGGAAGTGTGCTTGTAAAAGAGTATACGCTGAAACTGTTAGAATTTAGAGCCCAAACTGTGGCAGAGCAAAATTTTCTCATAGCTTTTTTATGCCATAATTTTACTGGTGATGTTATTGTCACAGTTGTTTTTCCAATTCTGAATGCATAATTAAAGTGCAGTTTTCAGATCTGGTGGTACAAGACACACTGGCCTTGAGGGATTGGTAATTATGAAGAGATTCCTAATCTATTATACATGACAGTAGGAAGAGGCAAAAATAAGGAGTAAAAGGTAAAGGACAACAACCTAGAGTCATCTGGGAACAGGCAGGGAAGTACACGAGGTCAGTATGTGGCATGCAATATTTCCTCACCATCTTAAACAAAAATATCTTAATGGAATTCAAAATAAAGTAAAATGACTTCTTCTACTTTTCTTCTTTCCTCCCTCTGCACAAACACAGAAGGGCTTATGTGTTGAGATGACTTGTTCTCCTGGGCAGAGAAAGAAAAACCTGTATCACATGCCATATTTTAGTCATATTTCTGTACCTATCAAGTGGTAAACATACTATAAAACCTAAACTGAGGGAAAAAATGATGTTGTCTTGATTGAAAGAAAAAAAAAAGCTATAATTTTACTAGCTTTGAAGATAGACAACTCTGTAATCCTGAAAAATTTCTTTAAAGGGTGTCTCACATTACTAGGTCTAAAAGTACCTTCAATTTCTTTGGGCCTCTCATGTTGCCCAGCCATTTCTTATTTCTATATTGAAAGAGACTAATGAGTTGACCTTTTGGTTCATGAGCTTGTTCTACATAAAAACTACAGGAAGATTCACAGATTGGGCTGAAGCTGAAATGCATTTTTCCCATTTTCCTCCATCACAATCATAAGGAACATGCTCTTGAAGAGTATCACATTGCAGTGAGTCAGGTGATCCCTATCCTGTCTTGGACACTTCTTTTAAATGTTTAAAAATATTCCCAAGGATTCTTTAGGTCACTAGGAAATTTCTTAACAAATCAAAGAAAGGAAACAGCATAGAAACATGCCTAATTTGTTAATAATTTAGAAAATTACCATCATTCAGACCAATTCAAGTCTACTCCAGCTTGTGAGGCTTAAGGGAGACCAGATGGTGGTAGTACATTGGAAGGTATCCAAAATTGCTTTTGAGTTAATTGATATAGTGGAGAAGAGATCTCTGAAGAAGTATATATCCCCAGGTAGTTGATTGCTTTGGAATTCCAGCAGAGAAGAAATGTGTCAAAAACGAGAAAGGAAACATAAGTTATTGAGTGGTTTTATCTTAGATTTAGCCCACTAAATTACTAGCCAAACATACATAAAAACCAAAAAATTAAATAACTTGATAAATAAGGAAAAAGTGGACATTGCAGAACTAGATGGAATTGAGAAAATACCCTCTAGTTTTTACCTTTTGTATTTACACTTCATTTCCATTGTTTTACTGTATAGAAGTAGACGGCTTATATTTAATTTGAAACAGTAAATTTCAATCAGTATGGCAACATTGGACCTTCTAACAGTATATTGTTACATACTGCTAAATGAAAGTGTCCCTGTACTAAATTAGAACTGCCACCGCAGGTTGTTTAAATTCTCTATAAAAACAGATCAAATAAAACTGGAAAAGTAATTCATAGCTACAGTAAAATGGAAAATTAATATTGAACTTTAAATCACAGAGAAATCAGGATCTATATAGTGAATATTCACTCTTCTTTTAGGCTTCCTATTTGAACACCTGCATTTTGTGTACAGAGTCTTAGAATTATTTAGCTTGGAAAAGAACTCTAAGATCATTGAGTTCAATCTTTAATACATAAGAGACATTGTGTATAATCTTTGGTAGCTTAGCTTAGTTTCATTTTTTCTCCTTTTTTTTTCTTCTTAATTTTCTTTCTTTAATTTTTCTTTTCCTTTTTCCTCTTCACTTTCCTCTTTTTCCTTTTTTTTCCTTCAAATATATGTAATTAAGTGTATTTAGTTCTTAATAATGAGATAAATCCTTCAATATTTTTATTAATTTCATGTTGGAAATGTTTCATCAGGAGACTTAGCATTTTCTGTGCTTTTCTTTCACATGATGTCTTTCAATCTTTTTAGTGTGCATTCCATTAGAAGAGCAGTCAATGTGACCTTCTTCTACGGGGTTAATAAAGAATGCATAGTTTCATAAGCTTGATTCAATTTCCTTAATGTGAGCACACTGAATAAGTGACCATTATAGTATTTGTCTGGTTTTCTGTGCTGCAGTGTGCAGTTACCAACCTTTTATATGAATGACCACATCTGGTGTGCATTTGGCCACGTAAGGTGAGACAAAAGCAAAATAGATTTTCCTTAGCATTAAATCAAATTTCCACACATTGTACTCTCTAATGTGGATCTAAAATGTATCAGGTCATATATTATTTAGCTGTATTGCATTTTGTGCTTTTTTTTTTCAATTCCATCCCACATTCCCAGTTTTAATAAATGCATGAGTAGATGCAATATTTGAGCATTATATCTTAGAAAGTCAACACTTTCAACAGATTCTTCGAACTTGAAAGAATTTAATATTAGTATCATAAAAGGTCTTTTGAAGAATAATACTGGAACATAAGAAAAATGACTGCCTGAGTGTGCCCTATCATTTTGAAAGTGTTTTATTGCTTTAATTTCCTGTCTTACTAAAGTAACAAGCGGCATAATAGAAGATCTACTGTAACAGAGTTAGCAATTTATTAGAAGGCCTGAGCTGGTTGAGGACTTTATGTGATGTGAAAAAGAAAACCTCTATTTAGCTGAAAAATGGAGACAAGCTGCAACATTAGTGTTGCAGCAGCTTTAAATGGAGTACTATCTTTGACTGATAAGTTGCTTCTAGAAGCCCAGTATGTTTGAATAGGATAAATCTGTAAATATAGGTCTCACTCAGTCCCTGTTGTGAGTGGATAGCCTCCTGGAAATCTAATGCTATTTCATCCATGAGTTGTATATGAGACACCATTGCTATTTGGATTCCGTATAACAAAGGAATGTTGCAGCTATATCCATAGAGTCATAGAATGGCTTGGGTTCAAAGGGATCTGAAGGATCATCTAGTTTCCACCCCCTGCTGTGGGCAGGAACACCCTCCTCCAGACTGGGTTCCTCAAAGCCCCGTCCAGCCTAGTCTTGAACACTTCCCAGGATGAGGCATCCACCACTTCACTGGGCATTATATGTATTTTCATTTATTTATTATACTTCCACATAAATGACATAACTAATTCTGGGCTTTGGCGATCTGGTATAGTCAAAGTTTAGGCTATGCTAAGTTTTTAAAGTTTTTTACCAATTTGCTCTTTATTTCACACAAAGCTGAAAAATCCATTTAAATAATTATAGAAATGGAAGATGTGACAGTAACTAACCTGTAAAAATATGATACAAAATGAATTCAAAAAGCATTTATTTCCCTAGAAGGAGCAATGTACTTTTGGGTTGCTGTTTACAGTGTGCATACAAGATATGCCGGCATCTGTATGCTTGTGATGGAGTTGCATGTTTATCACTGCAGAGCAGGAAGTACAAGAATCACAAGAGCTTCTTAATCCCACTACAGTTCTGCCACTGAAGGATTACAAAACAGCTGATTGAAACAGATTGCTTGGTGTTGCCCAAAAACAAAACAAAAATATATAATAATGTGTGGGCAATGCCTTTGAAACAACATAAATACCATTTAGATGGAGATTTCATTGATAACACTGTTTTTAGTGGATTGCACACTGTGTGAATTGATTAGAGAAATTTTATTTTTATTTCTTATATTTGATGGATTATTGAACAATGCCACTTCTGTTTTGTCTTGGTTTTTTCCTTAGAGACACTCCTAGTTATGTTTTAAGAAGGGCAAATAATGTAAATCATATAATAGAAATCTAACATTAAAGGTTTATGTACTGTATTAGTACCTTGGACATCAAGAGGCTCAAGAAGAAGCCCAAATATTACTGGTATCCCCTATGTTAGTCTTTGAAAGAATAATGATTTGCAAGGCTTATTGCTTACTGAAGCACAAAAGATTTCCTCTGGGCTTGCCACAGACAATCCTCAGGCACGTTAGAGGAGTCAACTAGAGTTAGTTCAAAGTGAATTACTCTGTTTTAATCATGGTGACTTTACCATTTCAGTCATGGCATGTAATATTGTCAGTATTTTTTTCCTTTTAAATGACAAGTTTGGTCACTTTTTAAAGGCATATTTTAGAGTGTTTGTGAGATTTATAGATTCAACAGCTCTTCAAAGATTTTCTGCCTTGCTTTGCAACCCTGAAATTTTTATCATGTCTATTTCATCACCTTGAGGCAGTTCTAAGTTAAAATTTGTGGAGATGTTTTACAACTGAATGAGTTCTTAGTATGATATATAACCAATTATATAGCTATAATGAGTCCAAATTTGAAAAAGCAAATAAAAAATGTTGCACTAAGGATTACTGAGGACTAACATTACCCGCTCTTCATTTATTTGCAAATAGGAAACAGGTATATAACCACAGTATTCACAAATATTACTATCAATAAATTTAAAAATTCAGCACTTTGATTACTTTAATATTTAGCTAATTAACTTACAAACCTTGGAGGATTTTATGCATTTTCCAAAGTCAGTGCCAATTTCATAATAACTTCAATCACTTCCTAAACTGCTAAGTTTATCAGGACACCAAATAGTAATCAATGAACAAAAAAATATGAATCTGGTCCTTTATCAAATATTTTTTTCCTCAGCACACTTGAGACAGATTTCTGCTGAGATACTTTTCTTTTTTATAGTGTAGCAAATTAATTACTGAATCTTCCAGGAAAGATTCAACTCTTTTGCAATCCTTTTCAAGAGGTTAAAGAACCATCTGGACTTGACTCTGAATTTTGTGTAGAGTAAATCAATAGACTCTATGGTTATACAATCACTCTGTTTTTGGGGTTTTTTTTTTTTGTTAATAAAGGTTATAAAACTACTGATGATGATGGTCTTTACCCTTAGCCCTTCCTGTATTTATGTCTCTGGTCCAATAACCAGAGGGATCATGGAGGTATGGTTTATCTTCATTTTAGCCCTCTTGGTATCATTTTAGTCCAAAAGGGAAATCAAATGAGATACAGAAGATGCTAAACTTGCAGAACTCTCAGGTCATTAGAAACTAATTAGAAACAGCTTATGGATTTCAATGATCCTTTAGGTAAGATGTGAGAGAGGGATCAAAAAACATTTAACATTTTCACTTCCTCGTTCTTTCCAAACAGTGTGGTAGTGTGTGACGGTTTCTGACTTATTTTCTATTGTTGCTTTTTTTTTACAATATAAACCTGTATTTTGCAGGGTAGGTGAAGTGCAAGAAAATACTGAGATGTTAAGGTAGACAATAGGTCTTTTCACTAGACTTCATTAATTATTATTCAAAAGTTATGATTTTCTAAATCAATAAAACCCAAATATCTACCTAAATTACAGCCCTTGTCATGTATAATCTATATGAAAAGAAAGATGTGCTAAGAAAAAATTGAAGGATACGAATTAGTAATAGACACACTGTTAACATTAGCAGTTTTATACAAGTTGTTATTTATACCCAGGTTTAGAATGCAAAAGTCTAGGAAGTTTGTAAATCTTAGAATAATTTCTACTGTTACGTCTCAATGTTTTCATATGAAATAACTTCCTTTTTCTGCAGCATGAATCGTTTTGTGACAATATACCTATCACAGATGTCCAGCAGAGTTACAGAGACTAAGAGAGACTAAGTTGGACTTTCTCATAAAGTCTTTCTACCTGTGATTTGCAAGAAGTACTTCTCCCAAAAACACACAACCTCTTTATCTTGAGAATATCTGTGAGGAAGACTGCTGACTATGGCTGTCACTCACTGACATTCAAACCTAGTACTTTGATCTGTCCATCTGAACAAAGCTGACAGTAAAACTGAAAAGAAACAGTTGTAACTTGAACAAAGTTGACTCTTTTTAGCACAACAGAACTTCTAGATGATTGTGTGCACATCTAAGTCTAGCTGGAACCCATGCAGTAGAATTAATTCTCTGTGGACAAGGCTGAAATTTTCATGTTCCAGCTGGCCAGTGCTGCATGTTGGGAGCTACACAATAGTTTATATTCCAAGTTTTGTCAATCAGTAGACCTTAGAATTCTTTTATTAACTGTTAATAATACTGGGATAGGAAGCATAAAAGACTTGGAAGAAAAAAATCATTTTCTGAGGTATTCTTCTATGCTTATGTAAATTTTAGCTACATTTTCATGCCTCTTTTTCATGTTACTTCTGTTGACAAAATTTCTGGAGCATGTCTAGTCTTTCTTTTATAAACACCTCAGTCATTATTTGTCTTGCACTTCCATGATCTGACCTTGGACTAAAGAAGATATCTTTTTTTAAATGAGGGACTTTTAACTTATTCTTCTCTCTAAAAGCCCTGTCCTTGTTTCTGTAGCACCCTTTCTCTTACAGAGAATGTTCTGTATCTCCAGCCACTCCCTTCTTTCCAATCAATCTTGACACAAATGGCTTCATTCCTGGGATTTTTTTTAGGATGCTTATCATTTGGTTGTTGGAGACCAGTTGCTAAGGTTAGCAGTTCCCTTATGCGTGTAGACTGAAGAATATGTGTTACAACCTGTCAGCAAATGCTTGATTCACCTCAAAAGAGAACTTCAGACTTACATGTTTTTTTAGACTGATTTAAGATTTTGTAGACTGAATTAGATATAGATTGCCTAAATCATTCTAGTTTGTAAGGGAAAACCTTGTAAGGGCTTTTTCCGTAAGAATTCATGAAGTCTCATCTTGTAGTGTGTGTAATCCAGTATTCTCTCTCCATCAATGAAAAGCCTCAGATGTCTTACAGAATGAAAAACATGGAATAATTTAGCTATTATAAACAACATTTACTGGTTGTTTTCATTGTATTTCATAATCTTCAGTGTATTTGGAGGATCTTCTCATTCACCTTTATTAAGACTTCTGCAAATATACAAAACATTTGATAGGCCCAACTATATTAAAGTTGTCTATAAAAGGACACTACAGAAAGATTATTTAAATATTTAGACAAATACTCTCAAAATAACAATAGCTCCCAATACTTTCATGTGATATTAATGATGCCAAGTTAGAGGTGACAGCGAACAAATGTTTATGTATCATTTGGGAAATTGAGAAAAGCCCTCATGCACAATGGTGAATGAAGAAGAGCAATATGGGAAAAATAGCAGCCCCACTACCAGGGATTTTAATTAATCTGTTGAACTGCATGACATACAATATGATTTGAGAACAGTAAATATTTTAGTCATGGTTTTCATCATCTGAATTAGTGCTGGGCTGGAATGCCCCAGACAATGAAAGAAGGTATTTCTGGTCACCTGCTTGGAAGTTTCTGGGCAATACATCCCATGCATAGTACCCTTCTTATGAAAGTTTATTATTTTAGGAATGGCAGTAAGTCTCTTTATATAAGTGTAGTGTGAAATTAATGCAGGGTCAAATGCAGTATTGTGGTGTTCTGGTTTCCTCAATGAATTAGGTGTGGAAAAATAAGAAGAGGCCCCAGAAATCTTTGGAATAAAACACAGATGTATGTGAAGGGACTCTGCACATAACTGGCACCACCTAGCAGATTTCATCAGTTTGTTCCTAGTACCATAACCTAGTACCTCGTACTTTTACCTACACAACAGCTCACTGCACAAAGTATTGCTATATTTTCATAGGTGAGCTTACTTGTCACTGGCTTACATATCACTGGCTCCATAAACTGGCTGGTCTGAAAGCTTAAAGAGACAAGTAGCAGATAAGTGGGAGAGTTGTTAACACCTAAATTTAAAAACACCAAGGAAAAGGAGAAATTTCTTAACCTGTGAACATTTAAAAGTAATAAAGAGTAGTTCAGGTATGCATGAGCATCAACCTGAGGATCACATAAAATATAATGTGGCTTTAATTTAAAGACACACTTTATGGGTTTAGATTTTTAACAAGGCAAATGTGATAGATATGATCTGTAAGGACTTGAGACTACATTTGATGTATTGCCTCAATGGAAACCATCAGTAAAAATGGGATCAGTAAAAAACCAATAAAATGGTGAAGAGGTGGCTAAAGAAAGCTATCATTTGTGCTGTAAAGCAGAAGTATGAGTTTGGAGTGAAATTATTGATGTATTTTTTTAGGATTAATGACATTCATGAATATTATTCTTCAGCCTAATCTGTCCTTCCTGTATAGTTCAATACTAGGTATTACATTGCTCTATTACTAATCTTTGTTGTTCCTTCATATTCCCAAATGCCTCTTCTGTGTAGTTTCCCTTTTTTCTGACTGTCTTAGGTCACTTCTATGCTATTATTTTTTTCAGAATAAGTATAATATTTTATCTTCTAATGGAAAGCTTATTTTTATATATTTTGATGTGTTTTTTCCTTTGGTACTTTTTTTTAGTATGATATGTCCTACATGTGTTCACTGGGCATCCAAGAGTTGGTTTGGACTCAGGTCAAGAAAAAAAATTCTTCTGGTTTCTTCTGGTCCTCTACTTCAACTTAGCAGCGTCTAAAATCTTGGCACTACAAATAGGCCAGGATAGAGTAGAGGGAGAATGTAGGGATGTAAGAGCTCATTAAGTAATGGTAAATTACAATAGCCACTGCAGGCCTAACTCATACTGACATGATTGGATTCACCAAAAGCCACAACCATATCAAATGAAAAGAACACTAAAATGTAAGAGGTAAAATGGGTGCTTCCTCTCTCTCTTCAGCCTGGCAGAATAGTAATTAATCAGTCCTTTTTTCAGATGGGAGGACCACCAGGTTCTGAGTTCTTACAGTGGCAATTTGATGGATTTACTGATATAACTCTTTCTGCTGTGTCACACTGCAGAAAATAATAAATTATTGTGTGTCAGAGAGAGGAAGCATGAGTTAGTTCTGTAAGAATGTAATCAGGAGATGAAAGAGTAGTCGTGGGTTTCCAATCCTTGTATATCCTCCAGTGATTGTTTAATGTAAAATGAATAAATAGTCCTGAAAGCACAGAGGAGGAAACAGGGAATTGTTCAAATCAATGAGTTCAACAATCATACTCATCTTTTTCTTCCTCTTTCACATTGCCATTTTCTATATAGAGAGAAAAAAGATACCCCAATAATAATTTGGTTACTCTCCTTCAAAGACAAAATATGATTTTTAGTTTGGGCTAAAATATAGTCTCACCATATTTTGGTGGACGCTTTGCTTGTTGGTCAGTTGAGTTAGGATGAAGGTGAATAGGAGAAGGAGGAGAATAGTAATATTATAATTTGCTTCTGTTCTGGAAATATTTTGAATGAAAGACACAATCCTTGTTCTCCTGAGAGGAGGTAATTTATGCTTCTAATTTGAGAAGATTTAGTGGTTTTAACGCCCATCAGAAATAAACTCCAAATAAGCTGCTCCCCTTTCCTCCCACCCCTTCTGGTAAGAGGGGAAAAGGCAGAGACTTTGGGTTGAGATAACAATTTACTGCAATCAAAAAGCAATGGACTAGGAAGGCATAGTAACAGCAGCCATGTTACATGTTACAGAACAATGCACCCAAAACAAGTGCTTTATGCACAAAAGGTGTTCACCTCAACTTAGCTCTTGGTGGCTGTGGGACAAAGATGTGATGGCAGACATTGCCCATAGCTTGTGTCCAGGTGGCTCCCAGGACAAAGATGGCAGCTGTTCCCACAGCCAGCTGTCCTGTCTCTGAGCACAAAACAAAAAACTGTGAGGGACAAACCCCTGTAAACTCGACTGTCCATGTCCTGCTGTGCTGCTGCCCAGAGGCTGCACTCCATTCCACATGGCTGCTTCTGGCACCACTCAGCTCCCTGCAGCTCAGGCTGGACTCAGCTGGACCTGGGCTCACCTCCTCGCTCAGTTCCCCACGGTGCTTCTCACACCACTGCCGCTTTCGATCACTATGCCTTGGAACTGCGTCTCAGAGGAACCAGTAGGGGTTGGGCTGCCATAGCAGAGGACATGGTCTGCAGGGCAGATCCTGGCAGCATTCCTGCTGGGGAGAGGGAGGCAAAGCTGCACTTCTGGGAGTGCACTCGCCTTTTCTTATCCCTGAAACCACATCCCCAGTGATGATGTGCACAGTATGGAACAGCAGCTCAGTCATGCCCCACTCTGGAATCAGGGGTGCACCCTGAATTGCAAATCTTGTTCTGCCGTATGCTCAGACACTTAAAGCTCCCAGTGAGGTTTTATAGTCATTGCTGGCCATCTTAGGTGTTTCTCTTCAAATTTTTTTAAGAGATCCTACAAACCTCATTTAGACTTCTGAATTTTACAAACTGGATACTGAAACTTAACAGTGGCACATAGGATCTTTATCTCTTTTTTTTGTCATGTGGAAGTTTTTATTGTGGCATTCATTTTTTTTATTTCTAGTGCCTTGAAATAGCTGTCTCAAATCACTGATTGGTCTTCACACATATGATCAAGTATTTATATCTATTGAATTAGTGTTCTTTTTTTCTACTGTTTGTCATATCTAATGTAAAATAATTCACCTTGTAGAGACATATCTTTATTACAATCAGCTGCACTCTGTCCAAAATCATGACCTCTGATGGTTGTGATGCAAAGTTCTAAGACTAAGGGATTTTGCTTTGGATACAAACAAACCTTTTTTCAATGAATGACAAAAAGTAGGCCTTCACTTGATACCTTCAGGGTCAAGCTAAGTTGATTCACTGTTGAAAGACACTAATGCATTTAAAATTAGTGTAAACAGAAAAACTAAAATATCTATTGACAAGAAAAATGACAGGTTGATCTCCAGGCAGGCAAGATACTGTCACATCACGATTTCTTGAAATTTAGGTTTCCTGACATACATAGCTTTTGAAATAGCTTTTGTAAAAGGTAAGATCAATAAATTAGATTGAAGGTAGAAAAGAACTTTTGTAAAAACGGGGAGGGTTGGGTTTTTGTTTATCCTTTCTAAAAAGTATAATATGCAGTATTTGTCAGAGACATTAAGGAGTTATACTTCACAGATTTATAACTGTTACAGTAACTTTGTACATCGACAATTGAATTTTCTCCTGCTCTCTTTTTGTGTCATAGCATGTTTGTAGCTTTTGGTCTTTCCTACAGGTCTTGCATTTAGTAGAGGATGTTGAGAAAGGTCTGTGGACTATAAAAAAGTGTCAGAAAATATGTCTATTCAGAACTAGAAAAAATATTTTTTATTGCCTGCAGCTTAGAGAACCAGGTTTGCCAACCTGAGTGATCTGTACTGACATTGTGTTTCTAGCATGTATTACAAACTGAACTGAAATTTTTATACTTCAGGAGATTTGAAGACTGTCATATACAGTATCCACTCTTTCCAAGTATCTAGAATATGTATTTCTAAGGTAAAAATTATCTTCTTTACTAATCTAAAATTTTGACAGCCTCCTTGTGATGTGCTTATGCTCTAGGTGTCTGAATTCAATTTAAAGCGGAGAGCAATTAGCTGCATAACTTCATAAAATACAGCGTTTGATGAAGCCTCTAGAAATTATTCTTCTTGGAAGTAACTCAACAGATCATAATTTTTTTTTATATGAACATCATACTTTTTAAAAATGCAGTGTATAGGAGTTAAAAAATATACCACATAGAAGAAAATAATCTGTAATCAGTCTGAAACTTTACATTATACTTTTTGTAGTCTTAAATCTGAAGAAATACAGATTATAATTTTCTTTCATAGGAAACCATGTAACAATTTTCGTTCAGTCTAGGTTAATGTGCAGAGAAGCTGTTTGACTGTAGTAGAAGAATGCAACTTCCATTAATACTACAGTCATGCTTTAATTTGGGTGCTTATCTACTGAATTTTATTAGTATACTATCACTTAGTTATCATAGAAAACAGCAGTTATTGTTGTTCCAGTATTTTACTTAGTATAACTAGTTTTTTTTTACTTTTCACATATCCATCAACTTAGCTTAACTGATGAAGCCATTTAAAAGGAAGCATTTATTATTAATTATTGATCATACTTGGCCTTGTCTCTGTGGGCAGACGACCAGAACATTATGAGCAAAACTGAAGGCAAGAGGAATGCAGAACAGTCTTATTTTTCAAAGCGTCACAGAAATGCCTTCGATGTTACAGACATATAAAACAACTGATATCTTTTATCTCATCTTGTGTGTAAGTGGTGTATCAGAACATTTTAAGGAGTTAGAAATGCTCAAGAGCAGAGGACAAGACAGAGATCCACAGATGCTGGAAGCTATTTTTTCCCCTTGCAGGCTTCTACTGTTAAATTGAAGCTTCATAACTATGTAAGAGTGTCTGCTGCAACTCAAGGGGTTTATTTGCCATTGATTCACATAGGATTTTTCACAGGTCAGCCACAGGAACAGTGCTGGGTCATGATGCATCTGCTTAAAGGTCCTGACACATCAAGAGCAAGATAGATGACTCTTGTCAGAGGGAAACATGTTGGACAACTGCTCCCTAAGGCTCTAGTGTTCATAGTAATTGCTACATCATTCACATCATAAATTAGCAGGAGCAATATAGCTACAGTAAATGACTCACATATCTGCTGCACTGTATTTACTTTAGAGAGATGGTAACTGTCAAATTTCATAGGTGCTGATAAAAGCAATACACTACTGTATTTAATCTTGTGTTACTTTTCAATGTTCATATCTAGAAGAGATTCTCAGAAAAATACTGTGAAATACACTTCAAAATTAACTGTTTTAATATACTTGTCATGAAAATACAACCTTTTAAATGAATTCTCTAACATTTATCTCTCCTTAAATTCTAATTTCATTGGTTTAGATTTATCTTGTAGTCTATTCATTCTTTAGAAACCCAATAGGGACATAATTCATGTTTCATAAAATGTAAAAGGTTACAATTTCTGATCAGTGTATTAAGAGCTTTTGCTAAGAAGAAGTAATAGATTTGTAAAAAAAAAACCAGAGAAATTACCTACCTTTATAATAGTGCCAGCTGTAAAATTACATATTAGCAATTGCCTTTATTAATTTTCATTGATGCAAGCTGCTTCTGATGGTAATATGATACTTCAGTAGAATCGTCAAGTGTTGCTCTGTGGTGCTATTCTGCCCCTCCAGCATTTTTTCTAAATGTTTCTGTTTTGCTTATCTACACTGAACAATGTAAAAGGTATGGAGAAAATCTCCAGTTTTTATCCTCACTCCCTTACTGACAATAGGCCCAAAGGATGTAGGAGCAGTGGAAAAGTGCAGTAGCATGTTCCTTATGGAAAAAGTCTCATGTAATGTTAGGCAGGAAAAAAGATCTGAAGAAGACTAGACTGATGCTTACTGCCTAGCTGGAAGATAGCTTCAGTCCCAGGTTTAGGGTTAGATATGACAAATAAGCCACATATTAGGGGATTCTAATGGATGAAGAAATCATTGTGCTGTCCCATGTTAATGTAAAGTGAATGAAATGGCTTTACATTAACATGTAAATGAACGTTGTTTGCACATTGTAAATTCACAGGAACTAAAGTCTTTTGTTGTGATCTTGAAGCTATTAATCCAATTTTTAATCAGAGAAGTGATGTAATGGAAATTATGCATTTCCAACACCTCCTTGATATCTGCAGAATATTTTTTTTTATAACAAAATATATACTTTGTGTCCTCTTACAATGATCAAACTGCAAAGTTCTACCTAGTCCTCTTGTCTATATTCACAGGAGAGGTTATAATTGAATGATAATTTACAGGATAAGTCCTTACTGAGTTTTTTATGTCTAAATAATAATACAACTTTGTTTAAATGTGTTGAGTTGCAATTGTCTATTCAGGTACAGACTCCAAGTACTGCAAGGAACATGAGTACAGGCATCTGCTTTCACCGAGTAGTTTCCAGGATCGCGTCCAGGAGCTGTTGAATCATGACTTAAGAAGTGTCAGTGGCTGCTGTATTTGTAATAAATGCTGTGTTTTCAACATGTTGCAAAGCATAAACTGAGAGTCCCGTTTCCACCACTGCGCTTCACTTAGAGCTGTGCATTTCTCCTCAGGTAGCTTCTCTTTGCTTCTCTTTCTCTTTGCATCTAGATACTCTTCTTATCCAGAGCTACCATCTCTCAGAACAGATGCCAATAATAAGTGGAGAGAAAAAGTGTTACTTATATGCAATTTCCAAGGAGTCTGAAAGGGTTTATATGCCAAATATATAAATAACTAGAGATTCTACTATTCAAAGTCTGACAAGCTGAACACAGCTGATTTCAAGTTTCTGAAGGAACATTTTGATGACTGCCTAGGATAATTTAAAATTATTATTGACTCTTGCAATCCTAAAACAAACCTCTGCCATCCAGACCTAGAGATCTGAAACAGTAGTGTGACTTATGTCTGAATCTGAATTAAAAATACAAAATAAACAAATGCACAGTATTTTTTCATGGTAAGAGAAATAATTTTGTTCTTAGGAAAAAGTCACTCTTGGAGGTTTTGATTTTCCAGTATAAAAATACGTCACTTTGTTGATGTTAAATTTAAAAGTATAATTTTCGAAGTAATCTGTTGCCAAGATAAGGAAGAATAGCAGGTTTCTTTTTCATCTGTTTCAGTATTTCTGTAATATTTTGCAACATTTAATAGTCTTGAGAATGATCCCTAGACTACAAAAAATGGGCTAGATTTCAGGAAGTTTTAAGGAACATTTCCTGTTCATTTTCTGCTACTATCACTTAGAAAGAACTAAACTGTTTAATTACTTATTTCACTTAGCTTCTCTCACAACAAAACCATTTTCCAATCAGAATATGTATGCTAGTTCATATTACTGAAAGTCATGCCTGACTGAAAAGGGTCAAACAATTTATAAATTACCGTTTAAAAGTGAAATGTGAGAAAAAGCTGTCAAAAACAGAAGGTGAAGTGAAGTTGATTCTTCACCTGCCAAGGCTGGATGCATTGAATTTTAAACAGACTTTTAATATTGTGATATTCCCTTCACTTAGTTTATTACAAGTTGCAAGCTGATATACTTTAATTCTTGTTAAAGATTTTAGTCATAAGGTAAGAGAGTACATGCTGTGTAGCGCAAGCTAAAGGGACAGATGTATAAGCCGGGAAGTTTTCCAGATTAAAGGCACTTAACACTGAATGCATTTGATGTTCAAAAGCATTTTGGGATCTTGTAAATCTGTCATAAAAATGCACCAAGGCTGAGCACGAGTTCTGACTCCATGCATGCTAGTCTGCATCTTGGCCTACTACTTAACACATTGATTTGTTTCTGATCTGTTCAAAGATTTTTTTTCTTTTACAGAAAGATTGTATTTAGAATTAGCATTTCATAGAAGTAGTGATATTGGGTTTAAATTTTATTACCAAAATGATGCAAATATTTTGTTAAAAATTCATGCAGTTGAGGGGACTTTTAGGATTGTTACAGGCTATCGAATCCAGATAATACTGCCAGAAGTGATGCTCTCTCTCTTCCTATCTAATAGTATAGTCTTTTAATGAGATTTGGAAAATAATTTGAGAAAGTGGTACATGAATGGCACAATAGTATTCTTCCACTATTCTTCAAAAGAAAGGGGAATTCAAATTAATCTAGGTCTGGATGACTGATTGAAATTTTTTTGTCAGTGGTTCAACAATCAAAATGAGAAAACCAGGAAGAAGTTGAGAAGTATATATGACCACTGATTTTACAAATAGAATGTATGATTTTTTGAGTATCACTACTCATCTTCACCAGAGAAACTTTAACATGCTATTTTCACAATTCTTCTGACAATTTAAAGGATTTTTTTTTGTTACTTTAAAATAATATTTTGCTCTCAGCAGCAGTTCTTTAATGGACATGAACACAAAAACTAGCAATATACAAGGCCCTGCAGAGAACAACTCTAAGCTCTGCACAGGACCATCTCCAAGAGTCACACCAGCTGCCTGAGACCATTGTCCGAACCCTTCTTGAGCTCTGTCAGGCTTGGTGCTGCGACCACTTCCCTGGGTAGCCTGTTCCAGTGCCCAACCACACTCTGGGTAAAAAACCTTTTCCTAATATGCAGGTTAAACCTCCTCTGACACAGCTTCATGCTTTTCATTTGTATCCTGTCACTGATCACCAGTGAGGAGAGACCAGTGCCTGCCCCTCTCCATTTGCCTCGTGATGAATTTCCTTCTGGGATGACAATAAACATCTGTTTTTAAAGGTGTTAGGGGGATAGGCTAAGGAAGTTGTTATTTTTAAGCCTGGAGGAAGAGGTGGCTTTGAGGCTACCTAATAGCAGCCTGTGCATACCTACAGGATGTTAGTGAGAAACTGAGGCAGGCTCCTCACAGTGAATGAGACAGCAGTCATAAACTGAAACAGAGCAGGCTTTGACTAGGTAAAGAAAAGTTTCCTCTAACAGAGGAATCAAGTATTGGACCTAGTAGGCCTGTGAGAGCCCTGGCACAACTAGACGAAGCTCTGAACAATGTGGTCTGAAATTGATGTAGGCTCTGCTTTCAGCAGGAGACTGAACTGGATACCTACTGAGGTACTTTCCCACTGGAATGATTCCAGTATCCTGTGATACACAGAAGTGTGGGGAGAGGATAAAAGCAAGAAGAAGTGTAATGATCTGGAAGTTTAGTGATATTTTTATGGGTAGATATCACTGTCTCATAAGCACAGGAATCTGAAAGTTGAAGTTCTTTTAATAATGCCACAGCAAATCCAGTTCTACTGCTTAGTCCAGGAGAATGGAAAAAAATAGGAGTAAGTACTGAATTTTAACTGTTGAGCATGAGACAAATATTATCCTATTCTGTTTTGCATGATATAATCAAGATACTTATTTTAATGTGACTCATCTTTGTTGTTTCATTCATTGTGATAATTGACCTAAGACATGATGAGAGATTGTTAGATTTGGTGCTCATAAACAATCAAAATCCACATTTAAAACCTCTGAGATTGACTTAAATTGAAGTGTAAAAAGCAAATGACTCAATGAAATGGTTTAATCCCCCCCCCCTTTTTTTTTTTATTTCTCCTTTTTAAGGATTAGTACTTTCTGGAAGAATGGCACCTGCAATTACATTAATAGGATAAAATGGGTTACCTTAGAGTGACTTAATCCTTAATTTTCAGGATAACGGCAGATTTTTCTGATCAGGTTTTTATTGATGGCATGTTTAGAGATATTTAGGGAAATAACGGG
The DNA here is from genome assembly GCF_028769735.1 of Zonotrichia leucophrys gambelii. Classification (NCBI taxonomy): domain Eukaryota; kingdom Metazoa; phylum Chordata; class Aves; order Passeriformes; family Passerellidae; genus Zonotrichia; species Zonotrichia leucophrys. The sequence goes on along the minus strand of NC_088173.1, from coordinate 14,933,867 downwards.
TTTTGTGAGTTGTTTTGGGGTTTTTTTTAATCTATTTAATAAATACTAGAGGGAAATCAGAAGCAGAAATCCCAATAAAAAATATCTCAAAGTCAGTATTTCACACATTTCTTGGTCTCTAGTGTGCTACAAGAAGATCACAAATTACCTCAATTTCCTAATTCTGTAACTGGCTATCCAAGATTGCAGTGGGAGCTAGAGATCCATAAAAGTCTAAATTATTATTGCAATTGGAGTTCTTATCTTTCATTTACATGGCTCTGAGCACTTTCAAGACCTTTTTCTACTGTAGGTTCTATTATATCCTTCGGTTGTGTCATGAAGAGGAAAAGAATGAGAAGTCTTTCTACAGCTTCCCCATCACCACATTTGTGTGAGCATCCACCAAAGACCTTCAGCTTCCAGTTTCATATGACATTAATATTTTAAATTTTTATTTCTGTATGGGAAAGGCCTAATTTTTCTTTTATCTTTGCAAAGCAGCTTGCACACAGAAAAAAGCAAGTAGGCAACATAAGAAAACAACATCTGGAGATCTATTCCTTCCATTCTGAAGTGTTTTCGTACTGACATATGCCTTTAAATTTTCATTTATTGAATAATTTCAAGTCTAGTTTTGTTAAGGATAAAGGTTTAGCCTTCAGACTTAAAATTTGTGGTGCAAAAGTGTTTTGTGTTTTACTAAAGTATGACTATAGGTTTTACTACCACACCATTTGTCTGTTCAGAAAAACATGAAAAAAATATGCTGGAATCTAGCAAATTATTTGTTATTAAAATTGGTTATTGGAATTTTTAATATAGTTCAGTGCATTTTTTCCAGTTGTAATTTCTGTATCCATTCTTTTGATTTAAACTTTACTCTCACTTATTTTGATTAACATAAATACAGTCTATTATTGCAACAGATTTTGAGACTGGGACATGGTGAGACTCTTGAGAATGGTGCTATTTGGGGCCTGAGGTGGACTCAATAATATTTAAGGATCCCTTCCAACTCATCTTACTCTGTGATTCTGTGGTGTATTCCTTCAGAACTCTTCAAGTCTCCTTAAAGCTGCCTCTAACTCTGCTAGTACTGGTCTATTTTGTTTCTTCGTAATAGATTCTGCAAGGTGGGAGAAAAATTTTGTTCTTATTTTTTAATTATTTAAATCATAATAATTAAACTCACTCAAAATAATTTTTAATTCATTTTCAATCAATAGAATGAAATCTGTCTAGCTTCCTTTAGTGAGGAAGGGCACAACATGAAGTCCTATGTCAAATCCAAAGCGCTTGAAATTTTATTTCCGTCATCACTCATATAACCTATATGCATGACTGAGCTATGGGATGCATGGGATAAGATTATGGGGTTTAGTTCTTTACATGGAAGTTTGTGCCCTCTTCTGTTTTGCACAGGTTTATGAGTACTTCAGTCCTGAGTCTGATTCAGAGAATCCCATTCTCTAATGTTCCACCACGTAGAAGCTACTTTCAAACTATTTACGAGGATGATAGACAAATGTATTCCATCCTTTAAAAATCCTGAAGGTTAAAATGGACTGCTTGATGTCTTTCTTAGTAGAGGTAGAGTTGTAATCAAGGAGGACTGTAATAGAAATCTGCTGCCTACTACAATATAGTAGACACTGTATTAAAGTATACTGTAATATAAGTCATGCGATAGGAGACAATCCTATACAATATCCTGGTTATTGAGAGTCTGATTTACACTATATAGACACATAATGAATTAATTTTAACTTTTCATACATTTTATATCTTTGTAAATCTTGATTTTCCCAATTTTCATTGCCTAAGTTGTGTTAGCAATCTGTTCAAGTTCAGCTGGTTTAACAGTAAGTTTAACTAATAATCAGGATTCAAAAACTCTGTGTGTGGCTGCTTGATTTTTGAAGATGCTTGTCATTAGATCACAGTGCCCATTATAGGCACTGTCCAAAGAAGAAGGCAGAAATTGCATCAGAAATTCATGAGGGTGAAAGAAAAGTTGCAGATTTTGAGTGACACATTCAGAGAATGTGTCACAGGAGACTGTAAAGCCATGGAAACAGGGAAAGCTTGAGGGTTTTGTTCATTTGCAATTAAAGTTTATGTTCAAAGTTAAATTAGCTTTTCTTGAGAAGTGACTGAATGGCACTGACATATCCTGAGATTTTAAGGTTTACCTAAACATAAAAATATTGGTAATTATGATTTAAGGCCAAAAATTACTTTATTCCAGTAGTATTGAGTTTTCTCATTTATAAATGCTTCATGTATTTATAAATATGTCTTGGAAAATGTCTCAAAATAAGGTAAAAATAAAGATTTAATCTTTTTTAACCTCAAAAAGAAAGCACTCCTATGAAATGCTTCTTGACAAAGGTACATGTTTATCTTTTCCAGTTTGAGTTGTTCAGGGTTCAGGTTTTTTGGCATTGGAGTTTGACTAAAATAATTATCAATTGGATCTAGGGAGGACATTCGTACTTCCAAAACATGGAGCTCAAAGACTGACCTTATTTCACAGGTGTTGAATATTCAATAAAGGCTTCATCTGGAAGTGGCATCCAAGGTCAGCTCTTTTTATAAGAACACAACGTAGCTCATAATTTCTGTTCAGCTGCGGGCATAAAGGATGTACAGAGATAAGCTAATGGAATTGTACCACCACTTCCATGGTAACTTTAATGTCATCAAATTGTGGAACACATGCAAACTTTTCAGGGTGAAGAGTGCCTCCTACTTCTCTCTAGACCCAACCATAGTGGAATGTCATGAAGTTTTCTAATTACCACTCAGAGGCAATTGAAGCAACACTCTCTAACTTAGATCAGCTTGTAATTGTCCTATGCAAAGCAGAAGAAGAGTTAGAATAATAAGACATGCAGAAAACAAGCTAGTGTGTGTGTGTGTGTGTGTATGTATGTATGTATGTATGTATGTTTTACAAGATGAATTTTAAATACTTTAAGTTGGAGGCTGTATGGCACCTGAATTTTTAATGTGGAAGTTTACAGAGATTGCTTAGTTCTCAAGCCAGTGTGTGCAGACTGGATAACACAAATGGCTTTTGCTCTTGGAGGACACAGCTCTTGAGAGGACACACTTCTGTGCTCTGCCAGACTGTAATTTTCATGTGTTTGATAGGATTAGAGGTATTTTTAAAGATTTATCTGATCAAAGCTTTTGTAGGCAGAACTTTTTAATTTTGCTATAATTAAAGGAATAATACCAAAATGATTGCTAGCTATTAGAGGCTGTGGAGAAAACATCTTGACGTGTCTCTCTAAAGTTTTCTTTTGTTTAACTTTTTTCAGGTAAATCAGTAATGTATTACATTGCAAATTATAAAATCACATGGGGAAAAAATGTTAGCTTTTACACCACTATCAGTGACCAGAGACAGACTTGCACTGTATTTTCATTAGTGTGCTGCCTAGTGACTTGGGTAAGCTTTAAGCACAATGCCAGTTGGTGGTCACTTTCAAGCAGCAATGCCAAATATGCAAGGGGAAACAAAGCTATTGTGAGATTATTTTTAAAAATTAAGCTAATGTTCTAGAAACATGCTTCTAACTTCTTGTTCTAATTGGAAACGTTCTAATCCAATGCTGCCGAGTGAAGCTGATTGCAGACTTAATTGCTCTTATGTAATAACTAATATCTGGCAGTAACACACACTGTAGAACACTGGCAGGTTTTGAAATCAGTTTGTTCTCTTTGCCCCTTCTTTCTTTGTTGTTCTGTTTACTGTGCCCAGTTAATGTGCTCTTGTGCCATAATAATCTCTAGCTAAATGGTAATTGCTCTATTGACAGCACTACTGTACATTTTTGACACATCATTATTCATACTTAACCACTTGACCTGGAATAAATGTTAAAGCAATTACTACTGAGAGCTTTTCTATGAGAAAATTGAGGCAAAGTTTAAAGATAATCAAAATGCAAAGCTGATCATGATAGCAACTGGAAAAATGGCAAATCCTATTAAACAGATTTTTATTAGCCAAGTTGATGCCAGTAGATATTATCTGGTAATTTAGTCTTATTAAAAAGAAAATAAAGCAGCTAATTGTTTACTATTCTGGAACTTATTCCAGCTTGCAATTTGCAACTGAAATTAAGCTTTATGTGGCTCATCTATTTTGTCACATTGAAATATGAAAATCATTTGGTACAAAGCACATCTGCTCAGTCCTTTCCATCTTCCTGCAAATCCTCGTTCAGTATGTTTCGTACATGTTGTGGTATTCCATTCATGCATACAGCACCACTATTTTAGATATTTCTCTCTTACAAACCTAATATCTTCAGATCTGAAAGCTCATAATTTTAGTGCTTTTCTACCATTATACATACTTTTGCAACTATAATAAATGTGTGAGTGTAAGCTGTTTTAGTTTAGAGATTTTAGAAGGAATTTGGAAACTGAGAGGGACAGAGTTATTGTTAATGCAACAGTGTGAAAATTGTCCAAATCTCCCAGACCAGCATTTTATTTTGATAGTTAATTGCATATTTGCTCTAGCTGTGATTGTATTCTTAAAGGAAAGTAAATGTTCTCCAGTTTAGTTGTTAAAAAAGTGGCATTTACAGTGATCTCAAATTTCAAAAGACTCCATTGCAGAACAATGCCTTCAGTACAGTGCTTACAGTAAAAGCTGTAATTATAAGAGAATGCCAAAAGACATCAAGAAAGCCTTAAAGGGATAGCATAAGCTTTTACTGCCCCCATCTGAACTATGAGACTAGCTTGAAAACCACCATTAGGATGCAGAATACTGATTGTTGATATGTCACTATTGCTGTCATGGGAGAACTGTTGTAAAGGCCAGAAGCTTACAGTGGTTTCTGTATTAATGAAACTTTTCCACACTTAATGAAAGCAAAGAAAGATTGGGTTTTTTAATTAATAAAATATTAAAAACTAGGGAGGAAATCTCTTTTCATGTCGATCCGCATTCAGAAGAGCAATAAGGTTCTGCAGCTGTGCTTTATCAGGCAGAAAAATCTTTTGTTTTTAAACATGCTCAACTCCCTATTAACTGCTTCAGTATCTTGTATGCCTATCAAACTGATAATAGATTGTTCAGAGGGCATTTAAGAACTCAATTCTTAAACTATTCATTCACATTATCACTTCTGATTAGTTTTAGAGGAGCTTTTACAGTAGGTATAAAAGACCACAAATTGTCTAATAAATTTTCTAAAGTAGTTACACCAACTAAATGTATCTAGGTGTCTCCTATTACTTCTGTTATTTTTATTCATAGCTGAGAAATCTCTTAATAATAATAGTTATACATATATATACATATTATATATATATAGAATAAAGTGTGTATATATTTATTTTTAGAATAAATAAGTTTTGTCAATAGTTCGCCTTCCAGTGTTGAGGGATTTATGAATTTGTTTCAGGGTTTGACTTCTCAGTTTTTTATTGAGATATGTACCTCACAGTTTAAGCGCTGCAAAGCATTTTTGCTAGATAAAACTTTCTGTTTGTTTGATTTGCTCTTAAAATTTCCCCATATTTTATTCCTACTCTGTGTCTTTTCCTATTAATGTGCGTAATATATTAAACCTTGGGGTTTTTTTAGCCATGGATGCAGAGACCAAAAGTCCTGTTGTGTGCTTTTATTTTCTGGTTTCTCGAGGGTTTTTTTGATAGACCATCTTTTTAGTTCAAGAAACATGGATTAAGTATTTTAATGCATGTCTAGTGTGGTAATGGGTGATTATATCATAACTGCAAACCACATTTTGTTAATTCAGATAATCTTTCATAAATGCCACTTTGTGCCATTAACTGAAAGACCACACAGCCTATGGAACAATCGACAGCTTTATTTCAGTAAAGAAGATTTTACACAGTAACTCCAATCAGGCCGGCTGTTTCAAATTCTGGTTTTTCAAATGGACTTCTTTTCCCTCTTCTTACCAAACTGAATGAAGCACAGTATTTAGTATGTGTTCCTCACATACAGCAAAAGAAAGACAACTAACACAACCAGTATACTGTTGTTCCCTGTCAGTCCACATTTTGTAGCAGAGAGGACTGTTCAGGTAAAGAGAAAAATTACTGTTGATAGGCTTCACTGATCTGGGGAAGAAATAGCAAGATTGCTTATTAACATCATGAGATTTTTGTACTGCAGTGCATGTTGAGAGTCGTTGATTTTTTTCCAGCTTTTGAGCCTTTATTGTTATATTGTGTCAGGAAAGAAAATTTTGGAATTTCCATCTACAGTTTTCTGAGGAGAAAGGGTGTAGGAGAAAAGGATCTAAAGGCTAAAACTGTCACATGAATTCTGACTTTTAGGGATTTAAGGAAATTGGTAAGATTCACCAAAGAAATCGTACATTAGTAACAAATAATGACCTTGAAAATAACCTGAGTTCCAAACTATTTACTCTTGTTGGAATGCTGTACCCGTGCCAAAAAAAAAATCTTGGATTGTTGATAGCAATGTGTAGCCATTACTGAACCTGGTTTGGCAGATTCCTGAGAGATTTATTCCTTGCACTTCTGGGGAAAATTTGTACTGTCTGAGACTTTGCTGCAATATTAGAATAGCAAATAAAGAGAAGAGGTAATTTCTCAGTCTAACAGAAGATTCTACAGAAACACATTCACACTACTGTGTTAACAGGGTTCCTGCTGCTTTTAAAAATAACTGTTGGAAGACAGTAATAGAGAGTCATGAAAACAGGGAAATCAGGTTCCTCTCAGAAGAGGATGCAAGCACAATGTGGTGTAGCTAATACTGCTTAATGGTGCTACACTTATATTGAGTCCTTTCTTTCAAAATGTGTAGCAAATGTCCAAATATCATCTTTAATATTCACATCTGGTTCAGTAAAATTTTCTAATATGTGTACAGGCTTGTAAATCACATGTGAACAAGAAAGGAAATGTAGGGATACTATCTTATGTAAACCATAGATTAAACTAGGAACAATGAAACAAAGGAAAATGTTTGTTTCCTTGTTCAGCTTCACTTCATGTGAGGCTAGCAGTATGATGATTCCTGAGTATGTCTTCCTTCAGCTCAAATATTTGGCTAAATTTATACTCACGTGAATTATATACCTCTGTATATAAGGGTATTTCTGGATCAAGTCTGCTGCAGGTTTCAGGAAATGTTCTAGGCATCAGTGAACACAGCCTTACTGGTTCAATAAAGAAATAAAACTAGAAGAGAGGAAATAGATCACAGATGTGGTTCTCTGCTACTTATACAGCTGAGCTGATATAAGTAGGTGCTTGATGCTTTGGTTGTTGTGAGTTAATCAAAGCCCTCAGTTGCACTCTTTCAAGGCTTTTCAGCATAGCAGACAAAAAGAATTTTTCCAGGCTGAAAGAAAAACGCTGCGTTGGTAGTAGGACAGTTGTAAATCAGAAGTTGGGTGAGGATGGGAGTGTAGCAGAATGTGGAAAGGAAAATACCAGAGCTGTCTGCTTCCTAGCTAAAGGAAACCCCTGGTTAAGGAGGAATGGATATTGGGTTAACAGAACTAAAGACATCAAGAGAGTGAGGCACAAATACAGCCCCTGGTGTTACAGAGAGATCATAGCAATACATGCACATGTTAGACAAGGGGCCTTGCCTTGGCTGTAATGGTGTTCGTGAATAAAGACTTTGGACCTCACTAGGAGGTGGATAGTATGGGCTCCCTTGAGATGGATAGACTAGTGTCTCTTTTGAAGCTAGCTAAATATGTGTTCTGGTTTAACCTGACAGGTGGCTAAACAGCTGCTCAATTCACTCCCTCCCACACTAGGATAGGGGAAAGAATTAAAAAAAAACAAAGTAAAATTCATAGCTTGAGATAAGGACAGTTTAACAGGGAAAATGTTGATGATGATGGTAATAATAATAATATTCAAATAATTAGAATATACAAAACAAGTGGTGCACAATGCTTACCACCTGCTGACTGATGCCCAGTCAGTTCGTGAGCAGGGGCTCCAAGGCAGTTTCCCCCCTAGTTTATGTATTAAGCATAATGCCACATGGTATGGAATTTGGCCAGTTTGGGTCAAGTGTCCCAGCTGTGTCCCCTCCCAGCTTCGTCCCCTCCCATCTTCTTGTGCCCCCAGCCTCTTTGCTGCTGGGGTGTGGTGAGAAGCTGAAAATTCCATGGCTTGATCAGTAATCACTGTTCAGCAACAACTAAAACATCAGCACGTTACCAACATTATTCTCATCCTAAACCAAAACACAGCACTGTACTAGCTACTAGGAAGAAAATTTTGTATCCCAGCTTAAACCAGGAAAATATGGTTGTGAGACAACCTAGAAGATAGAAGACAAATCCAAGCAGAGATCTTCTCTTATATTCAGCACACACTGCTGCCTTGTTTAACTGTGTGCTAACACAAGTGCAGAAATCTTTGGTTTAAAAGTAAGTCTCTGAAAGAGAGTGTAACTAATTGATTTGATTGTGTTATCTGCAATGTGATTTGGTCTTGTTGTTTCACCAGCTTATATGAAAGCTGTACTAGAAATTAAAAAACCCTGAAGCATAACCACTGTTCTCCAAGATGGAGGGATTAGATTTTTTTCCCCCAACAGAAATTTAAAACTTATGTTCCCCTATCATAAAGATTGCTGGGCTGGTGTTACTCAGATGAATGCCATATGGATCTGGATGAATCTTTGAATTATTTTAATCCCATGAAACATTTTCTGTGAAAGCAGATAAAATTCTTCCACATGCCTAATGCTTTTTAAAGTTTAAAATGTGATTTTTTTCATACTATTTACATAAAATTTCAGATGAGAAGCTTTATTTTCAAGCAACAGTAACTTCAATATTACATACATAATCATTTTATTCTTTATTCTCTCTTATAAAAATAGAGATTATTCCAGGATAAGAAAAATGGATTCTTAGTTTATTAATTTTTGAAACTGTTTTTAGAGCAGGTGTCACATGGGTGTTCATGTTACTGGATCCATTTGCTTCCTAGATTGTCATTGCGAGGTTCAGTTGAAGTGATATTAAAATGTTGAGTTGTGTTCAATGACCAGAAGTGAAAGTATAGCAAAAACATCATTTCACCAATGTGAGTGAGGCAAAATGTTGTCTTCTCTACACTTCTCAGAGGACACTGCAAAAGAATTTGCTCTTACCAGCTTTGGAGAACTAACTAATGCATTACATTCTTTGAGATTATTTGTTGGGATGTTGTCTGACAGTATAATTATAAATGTGCTTCCCAAAATACTGTTCTCAGTTGTTGAAAATTGAGCTGGAAAACTGCCAAATATCTTACTGTGCAGTTGAAATCTAGTATAAGGCACCTTGAGCCAATAGCGCATTTTTAAATTTAGATACCAGGTAAGTGATTGGGTGAACACTGAAGGTGGCAGATTTGGAAAGCTCCAGATGTGCACATCACGTTCTGCATGGCATGATTTCTATCGTTTTGCTCACTTGCAGAGATGTGACCAAAGCTTGGAGAGGTGCCTGCAGATTGCTGTAACAAACCTTGAGCCCTTTAATGTTTAAATATATTAGAAACAAGAGATGTAGCATGTTAATAATAATAGTAAAAAACCTGTGTGGTTTTTTTAGCTATAAAATATGTAGAAAGCCAAAAGCTTTCTTTTAAGAGCTGATATCTGTGCTCTAATTCCCAGTAAATTGACTGAATTCATAGATTTATACTCTTTGTGAATTAAGCATTGTACTCTTCTAACTAATGAGCAAGCATCTTTAGTAAGCATGCAGAAATGTTCCTAAGTTGTATCTTTCAGTTTCTGCATGATGGCAGCAGCTGAAGGAAACAACCAATTTGCTGCTATGTTTACTTTACTGATAGGTCAACCTTATTAGTGCCCGAACTACAGAGTGATACTGATACATTAATCCCTCTGAAGAGGAAAGAGATCTATAATGTAATTTAAGGAGCATGTCCCATTTCGAATTGATTGATCCTGGTTTTCTTATCACAAACAATGACAAGTGTTGAAAGTATAAAGAATTTGTGAAATTAGAGATAAATTAATCAAGATACATTTTCTTTCTGTGAAATACCAGGAATGTTAGAGAAACTGCCTTGCTTTGTTAAAGCACCAGTAGAGTTTTCTGCAGAAATACAGGGCAAAAATATTGAATTGAAATTCATTTCAGAGCATTGAATACTGAATGTGCTACTTCAGGTTTCAGCACAGATTTAGAACTAGAAACAACAGAGAGGCCAGTACAGAAAAGGTACACCTCATTTATCTGTATCTCGAGTGGTGTAGATCAGGAGTCGTTTCTACAACATTCATGAAGTTCCTGTGTTTTAAAAGGTACCACAAATTAGATCAGGACTTGCTCTATTGTATATAATATAACAGCAAAGAGCTTAAATGAAAGAACCACAGCTGCCTTAGAGTGAATAAAAAGTAGTAATGTGATCATTGCATTTATTTTATTAATGTATGTATATTTTATACTGTTTTAATAAAAGTATCCAAATAGTTCTAGAAAAAGAAAAAAAGAGCCAATAGCCAATAATGCAAACATTTAGCATGAACAAGTTATTTTTGCAAGAAGATTCATGGCAGACTGTGTAATTTCTTTTAGTATTTCACCTGTGACACTATAAATAATACATGTTTATTTAAGTAGACCTATTATAGACTACTGTTTATCTTGTACATAATTTATGGACAGTGGTCTCCTAATATGCGTAGATAATGTTCTCTCCAAAAAAAAAGAGAGTTCAGAATAAAATAATTTCAAAGAAATGAAGCAGTTACTTAAACTGAATTGAATCAAAATCTGAATTTTGAAGGCACAGATTGATAACTGCTCTTTTGAAGCACAGTATTAACTTCCCTTTTCCAGCCTGTGAACTATTTAGTCTTTTAATATATGTTTTTTTTAATTGGTGTGAAACATTAGATAACAACAGAAAATATAAGTGCTTGAGCAGTCTGATTACTGCTGAAACTTCAGAGATCCTGCTTGTATTTCAGATGCTGTTCAGGTCTCTAGTTAGAAATACATTTGTAGAATTTGTGTACATTTTTATGTAAGTTGAATGAAAACCTGACCCAAATCACACTGAACTTGTAAGATCATCTTTGCGTCTGTGACTAAACTCCAATAGGAAATTGTTTGGGAATTATGTGTTCATGTTTCCTTGGGGAAGAATCCTGTCAAGAATATCTTAGCTATTGTGCAGCCTGTAATAGCTGTATTTATTGACATCTAGAAGGACAGTGATTTCCTCCTGAGACAGCAGAAAAGCCTTCATATTGTAAATCTGTTCTAACTTTCTAATTCCATGTGTGAACACATTCCTCCATGTCTCATCTTTTCCAGGACAGTTTAGAAAATTACTTATATCAGTAATAAAATTCCCCATTCCCTATGCATGTGTTTTTATAGATGGTTGTCTATTCCAAGGTCTGGGGTTTTTTCTATTACTGACTGATGTTTATTTTACTTTTTTCGGTTTTTGAAACATACTAGAGGTTGCATTGGGCAAAGTGTGTTGTGCACATGGCATCAGGTAGAAACAATAACATTTTTAAGTTCCTTCAGTATATATTCTCTCTCCCACAGTTACACTGCTTTTTTAAACTCCCAAGTGCTGCACATTTTTATCTATGTTGGCTCAAGTCTGGATAAAGGTATACAGAAGCTTTCTTTTTAATGCAGCAGCTCTGTTTTGCCAGGTTAAGAAACAGAATAGCATTGAAATATTTTTTAGTGATCATGAACTGGATCTTATTAAGGGACCGATCCAAAGTATTCTTGAGTTAAAGTTTCCCGTTGACTTTGTCAGTTTTGGCTCAGGCTCCAGTGGCTCTGCTATATACTTTTGTTAGGAGGATTAAAATGTACTCTTTCATTAGTTAAGTGCAAAGTGAATTTCAAATGAGTCAGAATATATTTAAAGTATAACTGTCAAATCATTGGTATTGATTTAGACACTGTTAAACAGGGGCAGTGCTAACACACAAGGGTTTATTCTTTGTTACAACTTGCTCATAACCCCCACTGATGATAATGGGAATTACAGGCGTGTCCTGAAGGGAATGTGCCCTTTGTAAATTCCCTATAAGCCTTAGATTAAGGAGCCGCAGTTCTGTGAGAGTTCAAATACTTTTTGTGTGTAGATGAAACTTTGTGAGCTCTCCTGTGTCTTTTCTTAGTAGTTCTTGGAAGGTGGATATTTCAGAAAGAAATATATCCCAGAGCTGTTGTCTTGTCTTTCCTTATCTGACAGGGAAGATGCCAAGAAACTGTGCTGGGAAATGGGCACACTTTTTGTCCAAAGTGTGCAGCAAGAAAAGTTAATAGTTTGTACAGGGCCCTGACTGGTGTTACAAATTTCTAGCGTAACAAAGAAAGATTTATGCAAAACTGTTAGGAAAATCAAACATGTAATATTTTTTTTTTCCTACTAATATTGTATAAGTCAGAAACAAAAAGGATAATCAGGTGATATTATGCTAACTTCTGTAGCTATTCACATTTTCACTGTAGTTAATGAGGATGCACACTTAAGTCTTTCTGAAGTAACCCACTGCCTTTGCCTGGTGTGCTGTTTTGTGAGCCATTCCACTCCTCAGGTACTATGTTTGCCATCCAGATCAGATGCTTACATGTTTATTACATTTAAAGGCATTTTCAGTTCACATAGCACTGTAAAAAGCACTGTGAGATGGCATGAAGTTTGCCATCCTGATGCCCCTTTGCTTTCTTACAGAGCATTACTGCTCTAATGGGACTTGAAGGGCACACCCGTCATGGGAAATATGTGGCATAGGAACCTGCTGGTCACTCCAGCTTTTTCCTACACTTCTTGCTGCTGAAATTCTTCTCATGCTAATTTTAATATAATTTTTTCTAATTTCCATTCTTCTCTACTTGTAGATTTGTTTGGTTCTTGATTCAGTGTTTGCTTCTGTCTCAACCCTACTACTTATCCTAAACTTAGCAAGTTTCTACCTCCATCTTTTGCATATATCTGGTAATATCAGAAATTTTTAGGCACCTCAGTCTGGTTTCAAAACTCTCTGACTATTAAAAAAACAGCAAAAAATCCCCACCAAAAAAAACCCCGACCAAACAAGAACAACAACAAAAATAAGCAAACAAAAATAAACAAACAATGAAAGGAAAAATAAATAAACAAACAAAACCCCCAAACCAGAAAACACCAAAAACCCTTGCAAGGGGGACATATAGGACTGGAAAATTGCTGATTCTTTCTTTTTGGCACTGATGCCTTAGAAGCACACCCATAGCCCTTACTTTGCCAGGAGAAGAAGCTATTGATTTTGTTCTTGTTCTGCTAATCTTAGGAGAGGAAAGTGCTGAATTAAGAAATGCTGTCTCTTGGGTCACTGCTATAATGAGTAAGTTGTATCAAATGGCACTCTAACCTCTTTTTGTACTTTTGAAATGAACTTTCTGTCAGAGCCCTGTTGGCACTAACCAGCTTCACTGTTCCTACCCTGCAACACCACCCACTCACCAGCTCAGCATGCATTCCACCCCAGCCAGGGCCCTTGTTCCCACCCCAGTGCTGCAATGGGCCCGCCTGCCCCTCATCCTGTCACCAGGCACTTTCATGTTTCACCCCAGTTATGGACGTGCCTTGATGCTCTGCCCTGGCCAAGGCTCTCTGGCCCTGCAGCCAACACCTGAGTGTCTTGGCCGCCTGTCCCAGCCGTGACTGAGCTGTTGGATGAATTGGGCGACCTGCCTTGGGAATGCAGCCCTGTTCCTGCTGTCTCCCCACACTCTCCCTCCTCTTGCATTCTCTGGCAGATTTTCTGCTGAAAAATTGAATCTCCATCTGTATGATGAACATGCCCCTCAGGCCCCAGATCAGGCATTGAAGCCTATCTTGGTTTCCAGCACACCCAGGTGGCTCTCAGGCTTCTCCTTACCTCCTCCTTGCTTTGCACAGGAGGGTGGCTTCTTAGTTGTCTAGTACATCCTTAGTACTCAGCTTTTTGAATCTGACTTGGAAGCTAAGCAATAGAAGCTGTGTACCTTGTGAATCTAGACATTTTTTCCAGGCCCTCTTTGAACAATTTTGTCTTGAAGAAGGCAGAACCAGTAGATGAACTAGTCCAATGCAGTGTGTTACTTCTCAGGCTTGGTTTTCCCTGAATCTCTCCAATCTCTCACTCTCTACAAGTAAAGACACTACCAAGAGCTACTCCTGAGAGCTTTCAGACTACTGAAAAAAATTACATATAAATGTATTTATTAAAACAAAAACCTGTTCAAATTCTTATCGCTCATAAGCATGATTCCAATAAAGAGCATCCTGCCAGACCAGATGCAAACAGCAACAACAGCCAAAAATCAAAGTGCAGAAAAAACAAAAAACAAACAAACAAACAAAAAACCCCAGAAAAACAAAAACAACCCCCCCATATTTGGAAAATCATTTACTATGTCAAAAATGATACAAAAACCCTGCTCGCTTTTAAACTCTATGAAAAGGATTAACAGTACATAATTAAACACACCCAATATTAAAAAAAAATACAAGCAAACAAAAAAAAGTGAATGAAACAAAAATTATGAAAGTTGACCATCCAATATCAGTATACTGGAAGAGAGATAAAATGTGTCTATAAGGATGTGGTTTTCAGCATTGTAAGCATACCACCTGCATTTATTTAAACCCACTATTTTTTCATAAATTCAATCTTTCTCTACATAATGTTTACTTTTTCTTTTTTTTCCCTTTTTTTAGTATGTAAAGCAGAATCCAAAACCTGTAAACATTTCTCCATCTGTTAGTGAACCTTTCTCAGATGAGTTTTTAACTTAAAGTACAGTTTCAAGGGACTTGTTACCATTTGTCTGACTTGTTATGACATTTTAGTGATTAAGAGTTTTTGTTTTGGAGACAAATGAAAATCAACCAAGCAGAATCACTTTGCATATTCTGAGTCACTCTGCCCTTTGCTGTGTGAGGATAAACTAGTTTTACTGTTCTGTGGAGTCTCAGTACAATAAAGTCTACTGTTAGAACAGTCTTTTGAGTTTAGTTGATGCCAAGTGGTGAAATGACTCAAATACTGATAAGCTTATGCAGAAAAGTTGGCAGGCCAGCTCCAAATGACCAGCATTGTTCTGCAAGAAGTGTTCCCATGAAGCTAGTGAACTTGACAGTGCCTCACTGGATGCATTTTTACTGAAGTAAGTGTGTGTACAAGGAATTCTTTTTCCCCTCTTTCCCACTTACATGTAATTGAAGCAGCTATGGACTTCTTACAATGTGGAAGATTCTTTAGCATTCTACATACTGCGTCATCTAATTCATCATGGAATTTGTTTGGCAATTCCTCCCACATGACATCTTGCTTGACCTGAAAGAAAAAAGAAGCATGCTGCCAACATAATTATCCTTTATTTCCTGGTGCAATAATTTTAAAAAGAGAGCTGACACATTCTGTAGGCTTTCTGAAGGGAAAATAATTATATCACACACTCAAAATTAATTCCTCTTTTGAGCTTCTTATTAATTAACATCTCAATTTTGTGAGGAAATACACTCTAATAGAGCAAGTGGAACTTGTATTGAGTAATATCCTTGCAAAAAAAGTTATAAATTATATTTTCTGTGAGTTTTGAGTTATTAAAGAGGATTAGGTTTGTCCTTTTTTTCTTTACTGCATGAATTTTCGTGAACACAATAAAGGTTTACATTCATGTCTTTTGGAAATACACTCCTATGTTCATCATTCAGTTACTCATAAAAATGAGTTTTATTTCCCTGAATACTCCTTGATTAGTGGACTTAAAGCCAGAAATTATTTTAGTACTGATGAGAAAATGTGAAATGCTCAGATAATGATTACTTGCATAGATTTTGATATTTTCAAAGAAAAATTGTGACTTTAGAAAATCAAATAAGATATTCAAAACATTATCAAAAGCTATAGAGTATTAGAAAATAAGCCACTCATAATTCTGCTTCTATATGAGCAAAAAATAAACCAAATATATGAGAATTCAAAAAATAACATATAGTAAGTAAAAAGGAAGCTACTAATATAAAAGTAAAATTCATAAGGCTTTTTTATTTATTAGTATAACCTATAGGTTAAAAATTATACTTTTTAGTAAATCTGTGAGCATCTAACACTTGTTTAAAGTGTCCAGGGTCTGTAGAAAGCCAGTGAGAAAATGAAATTACTCATTTCCTACAGGACCTCTGAAAAGTGATGTGTAGCTTCTTCAGTTAGGCTCACAAAATCCTTTGATCCCAAAATTGGTTTGAGGGAGACTAGTCCTAATGTGAGATTAGTTAAACACAAGTTATGTTCGTGATAGGAAAAAGATAGAAGAATTTGCCATGTTGGTTTTTAGTCATAATAAAGTTAATTAAGTTCACCTGCAAGTAACTTATTTGATATGATTATAAATTAATGTTACTTCAATTCACCTCTTTTTCAATAAACACCCAATCAAAACAATATATCAAAGGTGAAAGTAGAGACCTTTTCTCCCGCACTACCAAGATTTTAATCTTTTGGTTCCTTATTTTCTTTCTGTAAAATTTCCATAGGGAGCTATTTGTCCTGTTTTTTTGATCCCTTGATTTCATAAAAACTGTATTAGATAAGGACCAAGGCTTTTACCGAGAGTGTTGCCAGTAGTCTGCCTGTCATACAAACCTGAAGCGATAAATTCATCCTGTGGAAAGAACCAAGCAGCAAAACACAAACTTTACAAGCAAGTGGCAGAGAACTCACAAGCTGGATCTCAAAGTGTCCAACTCTTCCATGCAGTTTGTCCCAGCAGTGAAAACAATGCAAGTAAAATTTCAGGAGTTTTTTTTTCAAATGGATGATAGAAATCCAGAACCTTCAAACCTTCTTTCCTCTTTTCAAGTTACTGAAATCCCTGAAAGTTATTCTCTCCTCAGAAACCAACTGATATGCTGTATCCAGTAGCTAAAACTAAAAAAATAAGGGAAAAAATGCTTGCTCAGAACAGTGCTTAGGGGTTTGCTTATAGGTGTCATTGTGTCTCACATCCCTGCTGTGAAAATCAGCTTGCATTTGAATGTGCATCTTGACCCATAAATGTCACCCTGGTCCACTGAGCATCTTGACTTCAACATTTCCTGTTGTAAAATGGACAATGGGATAACACTTTTTTTTCTGAAGGAGGGACCTGTGACAATGTGTGCATGTGTGCAGTCAGGAGAAACTGCAGCACTCGGGATTTAAAAGCATGTCATCAGCCACTGAGCGGGAGATCACAGGAGGACGAAGTTGCTGGACAGTTTTTGAAAAACACAAGGATTATCATTTCTGTTTCCAAGCCACTTCTCCTTTTCACAGCCCTGAATCCTTCTTGGCTTCTCTCCATCAATGGCTCAACGATGTGCCCCATACTAGAGCAAGTCCAGCTGTGTGCTACAGCAACTGCCTTCGAACAATAAAGTAAGAAAATGCTGCCATTCCTGCACACACATTGTTTATGTTGCTGGCCTTTTCTTAATTACATGCATTTTCTAGTATAAAACATCTTAACATTATGCTCAGAAATGGAGAATGCACTGAGAGGTTTGTGTAGAATAAAAGTATTTCCAGCTTTACAATGTCTTGATGATTGTATAACAGTTTACATTTTTTTAAAGAAAATGTTTTGATTTTTTTTAAAGAAAAAGCATGGTTTTGCTCCAGAGGATTTTTACAAGTTACATTTTTTACTGCATTCCTTCACAACCAGAAGGAAGACCTCGATTAGACTGCAGCCTCAGTCCTTCAGTTTAAAGACCAGTGCATAATTATATTATTGTAGGAGACAGAACTTCTGGCATACCTACTTGAAATTTAGGACTTCAGATATGTTTTAATGTTAAATCTTTATAGTAATATTTGCACAAATTACTGAACACATGGGAAGAGTACAGTGGTTCTGAAAATGTCCATGAGCAGCTACATTTTTCTCTGATTTTAATTAAAGTATACAAAGAATTATGATGTCTTTTCAAAATAATGTAGAATTATTTAACAGTCATTTAACTATATCCATTGCTTAAATACCAGTTTTCACCCTAAATTAAAGAAATATAGATTACACTTTTTCAGCACCATGAATGATCATGAAGATCAAAACATAAGGGTTTTTTCCTTCAAAACTTAGAACATATGGTTTGATTTTAAAAGTACCAAATAGTGTCTCCATTTTTTGCATATGTCCGCTTATGTAGAGATAACAACCTGAATATTTTCATAACTTTTCTTGCACTGGAAACTTGTTCTGTATTATTTTGAGTGACCTTTTCTCCATGATGAGTATTATAAATGAAAGAGGATTTGAATATGCACACAGGAAAAACTTTTATTTGAATATGCATCGTAAGTAAAATATGTGGTGTTTTCCCAAATGTCTTTATTGGGACAGCAAGACTAGAACTTGATGGAAAACCTCATATAAATGTTATCTCTTAACAGAATCTAAAATGTGATGTTTAACACTAATACCTTACGCACTGGGACATTTTCACAGATATTCTCCAAAGCATTATTGAAGTGTTTGATAGATTTCATTAGAGCACTTTAATGTTTCCATTCTTCATATTCAGAAGTAAAAAGCCCAGGTTAGGGTACAGTTGCTCAGATGGAGATAGAAGAAGATATTAGGGGTATATTGTTAATAACGGGTTAGAAGAACCCCCATTCGGTGAGGGAACAGAAAGTTATGATTATTAAATGTATGCAAAGTTTTGAACTACTAATTGTGTTTTC
This sequence comes from Zonotrichia leucophrys gambelii, assembly GCF_028769735.1. Taxonomy (NCBI): domain Eukaryota; kingdom Metazoa; phylum Chordata; class Aves; order Passeriformes; family Passerellidae; genus Zonotrichia; species Zonotrichia leucophrys. Next base: position 14,915,125 of record NC_088173.1, on the reverse strand, counting down.
ATAACATGTATGTTTATATTTGGCTATATCCATACTCATTTAAAGAATATTGCTCATTCAGATCAGAGAAATTAATCAGAAAAAGAAAGAAAAAATACCTATAAAGAGAAAGGAAATAATTTACCAAGAATCACCAAAAAGTTACTGGATCTTGTGATTCATGTGTTCTATAAAAACCAACCTTTTGTAGCTTGAAAGTTATAGGAATAGGTGATAAAATATGCAACATGGCATAGTGTCTTTTTATCATTAGCTGTTTTGCATCTGAGCTTAATCAAAGAAGCAACAGAGGACTGCAGACCTTTTAACTGTAACAAAATTTGCGGGTTTTAAATCCTTTCAAAATAAATTATATCACCTGTTCATTCTTTTTAATTCTGCTTGTTCCCTAAAAGCTATCCACTACTACAGACACATTTCTTTCCTTTGATTTATTTAATTTTTAGTTTTGCCTACTGAATAAACATCCTAAATGTAATCATTGCAACACAGAATCTGAAAAACAGATGCCAAATTAGTGAAAAAAATACTTGGGTTGTCACAACTATTTCCAAAAATAAAACTAAAACTCTTTTTAAATACTGAACATGAATTTCTCCAGAACTTGCACAGCTTCTAGTAAGTTTTAGAGTGCCTAGAGTAGTAAAAACAAAACAAAACAAAAAAAAAGATATAACTTTTGTTGCAGGTAATTCTTGTATAAACAATGGATTCTAGACTACTGAGTTTTAAAAAGACAATATGTTTCCGAAATGCTACTGTTAATATATTTTTTTAAATGTTGCACTTTTTTATTTTTCCATTTTGATATGATAGGATGATTAGGTTCCTTATATATATTATTACAGGTGATAACTTTTAAGCAAAATGTTGTCTATCAGAATAAAAACCTGATCTATTATAGTTCTGGAATAATAAATAGAAATAGTCCACTTTTAAAAATACATCTACATGCACATTTTATGTGCAATTTAACGTATTTAGTACTCCACACTCAATTCATTCTCTTGAAAGTTTTACTTCAAAACAACTTCATTGTTTTAAGTGACTAAATTAAAGCTTTTTAGTGTTTCCTGCAATCTCCCAAAACAGAAATAAAATCAGTTTTAATTTATTTTATTTGCATACACTGTGGATATAATTATTGCTGCAGAGTCTTTTTAATTGTTTTCAACTAGGTGCTTGTCTTTAAGTTGAAATAGACTTCTAATTCTACACTGTTGATATTCCCTTGTTAATTTTGACAAAGCATCATAAATCCAGGTATTTAGGCTTATTGAATTTTGAAATGAGGTGATTAGTTGGAACATGGATGAATGAACTGATGCAAAGCAAAATGAATTTTATGATTTACTGTCATTTACAAGTTCCTTTGGAACTGTTATGCACAAATTGTAAAATGTATTAAGAGGTAAGATATCGCAGTTATAATCAACAATGTAACATTTTCTCAAACAAAAGTATTCAGGCAACCGCCCAAAAAGAGTAATTGTTGAATAAGTGTTTGTTATACGCAGTTAGTTTTTATTGTAGATTGTGCTTTTCTACTCCAACATTTCAGGAAGCAGAAAGGTATCTAAATAGACTTCCAGCACCAGTCAGTAATGTTAAACTTCCAAAGCCGTTCCCATTATATGTTTTAAAATATTAACGTATATTAGAAGAGGCATATTTAGGATTAAATATCACATTTTTTATTTTTGCTTCAGTTTTCTAATGGTTATTAGATTAAGGTAACAGCAAACTACAGTAATGTACTCCCTTAGTTTCTGGTGATCCATGTTTCTATTATTGTGGGGTTTTGGTGGGGGTTCAGTAGGTTTTAAATGAAAATAATAGAGATTCAATAATTTTGCCAGTGTGATACAAATGCTGACATGTAAATATGAAGTAAACTGTGGATTCATTGTGTTCTTCTTTCCCGCTAAATACAGATTTGAGTTAGTAGAAAGGAAAGAAATAACCTAGCTGTACATTCAGAGTCTAAAGTTCAAAAGCCACAGACCTTGAACTCTACAGCTTTGTAATAGTAATTTTAGGCACCTTCTGAACATAAAGGACTTAAGAGCCCCAAGAACAGTTTTTCTTCATTTGAATTAAAACTTTCTCTGAAACTTGAATGAACTGCTGCAGGACTCTAGAAAGGCAAATTATGAGAACCCTGTGTAATGGTTCTCCTGTGCCGGTACAGGAACGCTTAAAATCAGGTTCTGTCTATTCTTCTAAGACCTGGGTTCCTCTCTGCTCTAAAGTGGAAAGTGCAAGAGCTTCGTGCTTTCTTACTTCTCTAAACACTGCACCAACATCAATATTTGGGCAAATCATTCCAAATTTGTAGCTTCCTTTTTTTCCTGCAAGCCAAATAACTCTAGATGAAGTTTTATGGAGTAGGTCCACTTCTAATCAAGATAAATATTAAGCACCTCAGAATCTTGATGTGCAACCTTTGCTAATGAATTTCTCCAGACATTTTACAGCCATTTGTAATAAGTCTTCTATTTTATATTTTAAGATTTTGTTGAATAGAACTCCCATATAACCATTTTCATAGGTTAATTTTAAAAGATTTTACACTAAATTTTATGCTTATGAAAAGATGTTAAGATTTTCATGCAAAAGTAAAAGTAAAATCTTGTTATTTAATATCCTAGTTTTGAGGCCTTGTGGAAAAAATCTATTCTTTTGCCATGTATAATGTTTCTAATTCTGCATTTGCTGTCTTGCTTTTTTTTTTAGCTTGGTGTAATATTGTCTTGATACATCAGTCGTAAAACACAAAATTCTGCATGGATGCAGAGCGATCTCTGGTTGTAGCATGTTCAAAGTCTTACATTGTTTTCTGGTATGAAAGATAATTACAAGGTGTTCTTCCTACTCACAAATCATATCTGCTTTCAGTTTTTTTCTCTGCTACTGAAAACAGAGAGAAGCCAAACCTTACAGCAAAAAATTTTTCTTCTGAATGTTCCATCTCTTATCCTTGAATAATAAAATCATAGAATCATTAAAGTTGTAAAACATCATCAAGTCCAACCTTTGGCTTTATACCACTATGCCCACTTAATATTGTGAAGGGCCATATCCACTGGTTTTCTGAACATTTCCAGGGATGGAACTGGAAATGGCTGTGGCTCCACTACTTCCCTCAGCATCCTGTTTCAATGCTTAACCCTTCTTTCAGCAAACAAATTATTCCTAATATTTGACCTGAACCAGCCCTGGCTGTTTCCTCTTGTCCTGTCTCTAGTTTCTTGGAGAAAAGACCAACCCCTGCCTAGCCACATCCATCTTTCAGATAGTTGTAGAGGTTAACAGAAATATATTCCTTACCTGTAGGATGGGACCAGTGATACAGCCTCAGGTCTGTGACTTGCATATGCTCATTAATTAATACTAATATAAATACTATTAGCTTGAAATCTGTGCCACCCTTACTCCCATCCTGGTAATTTATGGAGACATTGCAGATTATGGCAGGGCTGTTTCTGTTTGCCAATTAGAGAGGAATCACGACAGACCAGTACAAATAAAGTATGTGGTATATTGCAGAGAGTTTTATTGGATGTACTGTTAGGACTCAATTTTGTCCTGCTCTTTTGTGCACCACGTGATGAACTTCACTGAACCTGAAGCCTACTGCATCTATTTATATGGATTGTGGTTGAACAAACCATATGTTTTTATGCACCTTTACAGCAAATAGTGTTCTGTTGGAAATGTCTGTTCACATACTTAGCATTCTTCCATTTCTGGTGTTATGTCTTCGCAGTTTTATGTTTAATTAAAATTCATGACAGGAGACTTACTTTGTCAGTATAAGAAAGGTGATGGTGTCTCTGCCTGATTAAATGATCAAATATATTTCCCACAGAGAACAAAGATTCATTTATAGGTGTGAAAGCAATTATTCATCATCTTGAAACTTTGTTTTCAATTTTATTTTTCCTCATGTCAGGGTTGATGTGTTTTCAGTCAAATGTTACTTCAAGATCTGATTTCAAGCTTCCATTCTCAATTTCACTTTGTCACATTTACCTACACTAATGGGTAGCTGATATGAGTCAATACAATAACAGAAACATTTAATCCCTCTAGTGGTTTTATTTTATAGCTATTTACCATGAGGCTTATCTCACATTTACACGACTTTACTACAGGTGGTCTGATGCTTGTTCAGTTAGTTCAGTTGAAAACTTTAGTGCTTATAACAATACACATTTACAGCAAAGTACAGGATATTGAGCCCCTCTGCTGTGTAGGGATGAAAATTATATGCAAACATTACAGTTACTGAGTAATTATCCAGTGGTCAGTTGGGTACAAAGTTCCTTAAAAGCTGGACTATTTGGCTTGTTCAAATTTAGATTCTTAGTAACCTATGTGTGAAGAAAACATGCTCTGAGTTCCAAGGCTGTTTTTTAAACACCTTGACAGAAAACCTTTTTGGAGGGGAAGGGAGGGGAGGGGTTTTTTCAACCTTTGTTTCAAAGGTGAAAACTGTATCATTATATTTAACTGGCTACCTCCAGTTCATTAGTGGAGGCATCATTAAGTAGTACTGGAACATTTGTAGTGGCTAATCTTTCAAGCATTTAGCATTCACGATGACCTCGTTAAAAGTAACAAAGGTCAGGCTTCAGTTCAGCAGAGTCACCCATTCACCAGGGCGACTGGCAAAGCAAAGTAATCTCTGTGTGTCACTTTTCATTAATCATGCTACTTTCCTCGTCACGAAATTCCAGCAGATAATTGTTACTAAATGCGATTTGCAACACCCTGTGCTGTGGTTGAAGGACCAGAAATAGGCAAACAGATAAAAACATTGTTTAGCTTGCAGGCAGCAAGTGTTTGCTATTCAAAGGTATCAATGCATAAACATTGATTTAGCCATGAGCTGACACTTATAAAACATTTGCTGTTTCCAGAAAGCCCCACGGTCAGGCTAAGTAATATCCAAGGGCAAGTCCTTTTACCTGTATATCAAGGTTAGCTTCTATATAGTTTGTCTCATCAGTTTTAATAATGTTAAGTAGCTTCAGCACTGCCATAGGTCACAACAAAGTACACTAGATTAAACATTTGCAGATGTGGTAGGAAATGTGTTCCCATGTAAGTTTGCTTATGAGTAAATTGAATAAATATATGATTAAGTTAACAGTTTTATACTTTTAGTTAATTTTAATTTAGTATTTTTAATTAATACATTTTCCATATCTCAGAAATTATTTTATGTGTCTTCTCTATGCTCTGAAATTCCTAGGATAAATTTATCTTCATTCTCATCTGAACTTTGTAAACTTCAGTGAAAATTGAGCAGTTTTAGAAATACACCAATGGAATTCCAGAGAAAGAGATTCTTACGAGTTTGTTTCATGGCCCCATTGTGTATAACACCTGGACAGATTGTGTTCTGTCACGAAAGTTAAGCTGATAGAGTTGCTATGGTGTTCCTTAGCGTAAGGCAGAGTTTGATTGCTACTAAGGGAATAGGATTGCATTCCTGTATTTGTGCAAAATTTTGATCTTACTGACCTGCAGGTTAAGAGAGCAAGAACAACAGTGAAGTAAACTATAGTTTTAGTGTGAATGTTTCAAATCCATCACCTATATCACAGAACAACTGGTGATGGAAGTGTTTTATATGCCAGCTTTTCAAATAGGTTTAACTTGCAACTTATAGAAAATAAACTAATGCAAAGTCAAACAAAATTTAAGACTCAAACCTACTCATGTCACTTCTCAAATAGGTAGCAAATCAGAATTTAGAGCAGTACAATTTCTTCAAAATGTGGTTTTCAAAGATGACCGGAAATGCTTTTATTTCTTTTAAAATACCACAGGACAATACCATTATTAGTTGCAGGCATCTTATGTTTAGATATAAGTTGCTGGGTTTAGTCAATCCATGATTATTCAGGGTAATGGTACAGAATAATTCAGACAAAGCAAAACTATTGACAATGGAAAAATGTACAAAATAAATTCAAAGGACTTATAATGTGAGAATGGAAAAAATACTTAACATGGCTGAAGAATCAGTGTGATAAATTATTATGAAGAGTCTTCATTTAAATGATAATTGGGTCTGTGTGTATAGAGTGATCATTTGCCTTGAAAATGGTGAATGATGGTACCAGATCATTCACAGATCAGGTGCATACCACTCTGATTTGAGCCTAATTTAATCTGAGCAATCAGAATTGGCAGTAGAATTAAACAGATCTAAAGTAATAGAGCTATGACACAAAAATACTGGTTGTTAGTAATTCAAACATGAAATAAGTTTCTGGAATTTCATAGAATGCAGTTTTTTCAAGATGGCATTTCTAAGAATGTTTACAATATATTCACTTGAGGAGATTTTGTTTGTGTTCCCCTAAGTGCCTCGTTTTCTGAAAAATCTATCCTTTTTCTAGTATTGGGCCATGACAGAATTTACATCTTTTTAGTTGCAGATGTGCCTTTTTTGCATTTAGTAACCCTCACCTACAAGCTAATTTTGGAGGTTTTTTTGTTAAAAAATACATTGGATAATTAATTTCTATTCATGCCTATGAACTTCTATCACATTCCTACTCAGCCATCTCTTTTCCAGCCTGAGAAGTCCTGGTTTACTAAGTAATTTCTTGCATGGAAGCATTCATTCTTGAATAGGGTCCAAATGGGATACTGTTGCAGTATTTAATTCCAACTTAAGTGCCATCTGCTAGTAGAATATTCTCTGCCAACATTTCTCTCCACCACTTAATAAGAAAGGTAGTACTGTCTAAAAACCAAGAATGAGGTACTTTTTAGTATATGTCTCTTGGCTCCTTTAGCAACTGCTAAATTCAGTTTTACTCAAAGGGTCTGCTCTTTGCTTTTATTTGGAGGAATGGGGTGTTGAAGGTTTATATTTTCCAACATAGAACATTATCTCTGCAGTGCATGAACTGTTTTTAGCATTCAACCTATGGTCAAGCAGCATGAGCAACACTCAATAGAATGTCGTGTTTCTAGGAGGAATTAAATCAACAAAAATATATTTCATAATGAAAATATCTGGCAATTCTCGCCTGCTAATTCTTCAGCAGTTGTTGAGGTTAAAAAAATCCAGCAGGCACCAAGGCAATAGCTGACTGAATAGTTATGCCATTCATTTATTGCTTTTGGCTTTATGGTATGTGGAAGAATGAAGGTTGAAGGTGAACTAGAAAGGGTTTTCTTTCATAATGGCTTCCATCATAGATTTCCTAAGGTTAATTTAAGGAATCTTAATATAAACTGAAGCATTTGTATAACTTTCTACATCAGCCTGGTCCATTGTGCTATTTGCAGTTTATAAATATCTGTACACATGCATACAGTTCTGCAGATCTGAACTTTTTCCAGACAAAAACACATTTTACAAAAGTATAGTACCTTTAACTAGTATTATATAGCATATTGAGTCTATATTACATGGAACATTTTGCCATGGATTGCTTTAGATACTCAAATTCTGTTGGCTTAAAAAATCTCCTGTAACTTGCATCTTGCATCTTATAGGATAGCGTTCCGATGTTCTCACCCACAGCTCTTCCACTCTTGGAAGCAGGATTCAGCCTGAAATGATCAGCCTTTCTTAGAAGACTTTTACAAGAGATGTAATACAATAATGAATGATGTGGATTCATTTTTGCAGTGCTGATTTTTCTCCTCCATAGGCACAGCAGTCACTACCAAACTTGCATTTCATGCTTCCCCTTCTTGAACAAGCAAAGAATGCTACTTGTTAGAAAGTAATCTTGCATACTGACATCCCTGTCATAGGATGAAATTTGAGGATATATAATAGGTTACCTTTGGAGACTAACTTTTAAAGCTTCTAATGGTACAGATGAAATTTTAGGTCAGAATGCGAAAAAGGGTAGTATGTGAGAACATTGCCAAGCCTGTGGAACTCAACTGATGCTTTAGGGAAAGTTTTATCTGGATTGTTTACTGACCACAGAAGCAATTTTTATCTGAGAGGAGTTACAAAGAAATATTTTTTAAATGGAAGTAGTGCTAGGATTTTGGGAAGGTGTAAAATGGACATGTGAATAGATTATATATAACGAGACCTGTAGGGTGCCAAGTGTCAAATGTGCTCAGCCAGAAAATGCATGGCATAGTTTTAGTGCTTAATAAAAGGGTTGGGATGCATGAAACAAGTTTACATTTTCAGAATGGCAATGATACTGCATCCAGGTGGATATTTAAATTAGATTGGGATAATTGAAAATTTTATTTGTTTCTTCAGAATTTATTAAATAGTTTTATAAAGTTGCTCATATTTGGAGAACCATGTGTTTCAGTAGGAACTACGTTTGTGCAGTATTTTACTGTATTTTTGTTGTCCATCTAAATCTTTTTCAGAAAACCATAGCAAAAGAGAAAGAAAAATTTAAACAGAGACAGTTTGGTATTTGCTGAGGCTGAAAGAAGTGGCTGCATGTACCTAGTGCTACACTAGTGTCAGAGATGCCATTCAGAAACTTCTGTAATCTACAACTGAAATCCTAGCTTTGAATTTACTGATTGTACTGCTGCGACCATATCTAGACTGATGGCCATGAAAAAGAAAGATAGGGCATAAATTAACAAACATAATCTTGTTTACTGGACTTCTACTAATTAGTAAATGCAGGGAAAAAATAATAAAATTTGTTCTTTATAATTATATTAAAATAAGGACTTATAAGTACTCCAGATCAAACTAAAACTCATTTTTTGACACTTAAGACTCCTTGGCACTCTTCAAAAAAAAAAAGATAAAAATATGTGCTGTGAATTGTCAAGGACCTGCAAAATGAATCCTTGAACTGCAACCTTTTCTGGTTATGTTCAAAGAACTGCAGAAGACCATGCAATTTCTCTCAAGACTTCTGGTTTTGAACACATTTTGGGTAGAAAATCAGTTTGCTTTACTCCAAATAGGAAATTTTATGGGTATGGTCCACAGAAGGAAATGATGACCACAGTGTTGATGGAAATAGTAGATGGAAAAAGATATTTCAAGGTTAATATGTTCTTGTGGTTTTGATTCAGAAATTCAGAAGCATAAATCCCTTTTTTAATTGTTCAATATCACCTGTTCAAAATAAAAGTAGTATACTCATTATCTAGAATTTCTAAAAAACACATAAACATTTTGTCTATTAAATGTTAGTAGCTACATTTGTTTTAAAGGGGAACCATATGAGGAACATTCTATTTCTATTTTCACTAGATGCTACAATCAAAGATTTTAATAAGTATTTGGAGAAGCATTACAGTTTAGTGTATGAAATAATTTCTACAGGGAAAGTGAAAAAAGACTCATGATTCTTTTTTCATCCACTTTTTTTTCCCCCTCTATGCAACCAAAAGAACATCTGGAATTTTCATGTTCAGGAAAATTCAGTTTAAAAGTAAAAAACATCCTCTATAAAAATCTCACTTTTTTATTTACCAGGTGGAATGTTAAGCTTTTTAGAGTATAATGGCCTACCAGTGCTATATGAATGATTTTGTTGCATTAGATCCCCAGGAGTAGGGAAATACTGCAGCTCTTTCTTTATTCTAGTTTGATAACTCTTAGAATCATGAACTGTCAATGGCAAGTGCTCTGTAAGTTACTGGCAGACAGTGAAGAACTTTGTGCCTTGGTTTGTCTCTAAAAATTTGAGTTATTTTACTGCAGTCATATAGGGTTTTGATTCATGCTAAGGACATGTTGACTCAACTGAAAAACAGTCAGGTTTGTGTGACCTGCAGAGATAAAGTAATATCAGAAAAAACAAAGTGAAGGTGTTAAAAATTATTATTCTAATGCAAGTACATACGAAATTACTTTTTGTTGTTAAAAACACATACAAAGAAGTTCATTGAGGGAGAAGTTACCTAGTCTATTTAAAAATGAAAAACAGATATAAATGGTTGTAACAATGGTATTTTAAAAATCAAGTGGTTTGCATATGCATTTGTAAACATGTATTAATAGTATTATATTAAAAAATACCCACTGAGCCTCTACCTGGACCTAATATTTATTTAGAGTCTTTATTGATGTCCTTTGCAAGCGAGTTTGTGGTTTTGCTTCTTTTGTGAATTATAAGGTAATCAATAGCTTCTAAAAGTAAATAATGTCTCCAGTAAGTGCACTAGATAGCTATTATTTATCCCAGATCTCACTTCAGCTATGAAATTATAAAAGGTGTACTACTGTAAAAACTCTAATAATTACTTTAATTATACTGTAAATAAAACAGAAAGTGCATAACTACTTTTTCTATCAGATTTCTCTAAGGGCTGTAATGATGTAAGGAGCTTTTACTGTACTGTAGTGGCAAAGACTATTTTATTCATTTAAAGCCTATAAAAAAGACAACCATAGAAGTAAAAAACCACTGTATAAATATCATCATTATAGAATAAATAGGTTTCCATCAGCAAATGATACAACATGATGTAAATTTTCTTTTCCCCCCAAACTAATTTTTTTTCACTGTTTCTTTCAGTTTTGGATTATTAGCAAATATCTTTCCTAACTTTGGTGGATAAACAGCCTTGGCTTGTATAGCCATTTCTGATACTGTGACTTAGAGCTTTAATTTGATTCTGATCCCTCGACACACATCATGTGTTCAGGGATGCGTAAATTTAAATTTGGAGGTAGCCTGCTGACTTCTAAGTAAATAGGAATTTATGCAGGCACCAGCATTCTTATAATTATTTTGTTGGTTATCTTGCTGGATCACATCTAAGAAGCACAAGAATAATCTGAGAAGTAAGTATATGTGCAAATATATTACTGTAAAAAACTGTATGGCTTTTATCTCTGTAAACTATAGATTATAAAATTGTTTTCGTTATTTCAGAGTTTGTGGTAACATCTTTGGCTAGGACATCAAGAGCTTATCAAAGTTTTCTTTGTAAAAGTGTCTGAAAGATCAAAAGACTCTGGAATATTCACCCTGTGTGTGGCATTGCTTTCAGATTCTCCCCTTAGGTAATGAAGATTTTATCTCAATAAAAGATCTTATCTCTGAAATCTGCAGGAGTTACAACTTCTTGCTTTCTGGTTCTTCCATAGGTTTTCACAGTTCTTTTAGTTCACTTTTGTTCATACCTCTGCTTTCTTCCATAGTATAATCTGTTTTTCTGGAGTTTGTTTCCCATTGAAGCTGTGTGTGGCTCAAAAAAGAATAGTGGCATTTGGATCTTGCCTTCCCCTGGCATAATCCATTTCTCCCTGCCAACACTGCTTTCTTTTCTGCATCCCAGTCTCTGAGGTTCAAAGAAGTATGCTCATATTTTTCATGTTATCCTTGTCTCTTCTGTGCATCCTGGCTGTCTCTTTATAGAAACATACCTGGTGCATGTTGTACATATGAGCTACTTAAACAGAATTAAAAATCTTTACAGCCAATTTCAGGAATCTTTCTGACACATCCTCTAATGTTCACACATTGCTTTTACTGCCTATTTCCAAAGATTCCAAGCTCATCTGGATAAATTTATTACTTGGAAACATAAACCATCTTAGGCAACTATCAAACTGTAGTAACAGTAAATTTCTTTACCATTTTCCCACGTTCAGTTACTTTTTGAACCACTTCTTTTTTCTTTTCAGCAGAAATCCCCCTTTTTCCATCACAGCTCCTGCATACAGAGAAGCACAAACACCAGGTACTATCATAGCTTATTCTATATTACTGTGGTGTTTCCTCTCCTAAAGGGATTTCTCAGCTTTCTTTTAGGTAGTTTTAGTTCACTTACACATCACAGACTTTGTTCAAAATTGCTTTAAGATATGCTTTCTGCCTAAAAATTGAAAATTCATTAGTGAAATTTCATTTTTTTAAAGAAGCTCAGGGGTCATAATGACTTTGGTATATAAATAGTCCACAAAACTGTCATAAGTAGCTTCTGTCATCCTGTCTATGACAATTAAAGACCTGCCACAGCTAATTATACCACATACCAATGATGTACAGCTTCTTTAGTTTTCTTTCTTCTTTACCTTGACAGAATTCTTTTAACAGAAACTTAATGTCAGTTATATTCTTTTTTTTGAACATGCTACTAGAACATGTATTTTCAGATAACTGAAAACTACTATATGTAGAACAAAGTCTTGTTTTATTTTATACAGATTTAGCTCTTTGTAAGGGTGAGAAAGTTTAACATTAATGTGAATCTCTTCAAAGTTCAACATTATTGTTGTTATCCTTTTCTACCTTAAAATGATTTTTTTTTAGAGAGCACTTAAAGAAAGTAATATGCTTTCTATGCCATAAGATCCTAGCAACATCCTCTCTCATGACTTTAACTATACATATATTTCCCCTATATAAGGGGAAATTTCAATGCACAAGTTTTATCACAAGAGACATCAACAAGCTTTTTCATTTTAGGACATGAAGCAATTAGCCCTATGCTTTCCATATGGATTTATACCCTGTCACAGAATATAAATAAAAAATAGAAATACCATGATGTATACTGAAATCTTATCAGGCTCAAACAAGTATCCTAATTGTGCAAGTAGAAAGAACAGCTGTAACAAGGGGCATTGGTGCCTGCAGGCAAGTCTTTGATTCTGTACCTTTCCATCTTGTAACATTCTGTACTGAATATCCTTGTAGTCCTTCTCAGTACAACCTGAAAAACCTCAAATAGTTACGAAAGGCAAGAAGAGTATCACCTTAGCTGCCATTGTACAAGAGATTCTCCTGTGGTGGGTATCACTTAGCAATTAGGTGGGCAATACAAAAGTATCATTCTTGCAAAAGTGACTGAACGTGCTTGAAGAAAAGGATTTATTATGGCTTCCATAAAGGTGTTTTAGTAAATAAATCCGATCATTGATAAATTTAATACATTTATTTGCAGATTAAATATTTTTAGAGACAGAATCCTTAATGAGGTGTAAGTGACCTCCTGTTTTCATGACAGCCAATACAGCCAGAACATGCAGTACAAAAACGCCTCTTCTGGGTGAGCTTTGAATATAAGCAGCACTGCCCAATGTGTTTTGAACTCTTTATAGGGACAATATTATACTCATTGTGCCCCAATATCCTCATGGTATGCAGGGCAAGAAGAGAAACCTGACAGAACTCTGACTTCTTATTAATTTTTAGCCAATTTAACAAGTTGATTCCAAAGCCCTGAAGTGTTATGTCCATTTTAAAAATAATATATCAGATTTTTGACCATCAAATAACTCTCAAATCTGCATGATACCCAGTTTTATTCAGTGATGCCAACCAGATGCTGACAGTGTATCAGCTCAAGTGGGACCTGACATATGCATTTGAACTACATTGACTAGTGATTAAAAACTTGTTAGGTGTTTGACTGATAAAGCACCACTGCCAGTTCTCAAAGATATAAAAAATATTTATCAAAATCTCAGATTTTTGTGTGGGGGAGGGTTATGGGTTTGGGTTTTTTTTGTTCTTGTACAGCTTTTGAGAACATAGGAAGAGTAGGAGATTTCTACTTTCTTCTTTCTTGTTGCATAGGTTTAATGGGAGCCAAAACATATAGAACTATGTACAGATTTGCCAGCAGAGTGAAAACAGCTGCAATAACAAAACTTCAAAGTTCCAAAATCAAGTAATCAGGAGTTACAAATAGTAGAATTAAATTTGACCATGTAAATTTAAACTAGGTGATTTTTATATATCAAATGCTACAATCTTCAGCTACATGATTCCTTCTTTTTTTCCAAATCATCCCTAGTTCAAACCAAAGGAGCAGGCAGGGATGACCAAATAGCTTTTTCAATCACCCTGGCACAAAGTGTGTTCCAAGGCATTTTTGGACTATATAGTTGTTACCCTCTGAGCTTTTACATAATACTCGTCACTATTGTAGGAGTTCCACTCATGGCTAACAATTTAATTTCAAACCCCACCTGTGGGGCAGGAGATTATTATGTATAATGTCACAGGAGCCAGGGCAGATGGATGGGGCTGGGTCAAAGACTCAGAAGAAAAATGACTGATTTACAAGGAATCCTAATATAGATTGTTTTCACTTATTCCAGAAAGTGCAGTGCATAGAAGTTCCCAAGTCCACTATGGTTTTATGAATGTGCTCTTGTCACCTCTACTGTGATTCCAATGGCATTGCACAGGATACTGGCCTCATAAGAGATTGACACTTCAGTACCTACATCATGCTCTTGTGCTCTTTTGTTGGCAGCACATACACTCCATCTTGATCTACAGGTCAGTCTCGAGTCTGTCTATCCATACACAAGCTAGTGAAAAGTTAATGCTTCCCTTTTAGCTACTTCGCAGATAGAAATATTTGAGAATTTTGAGTGCCTAGCTTGAAGTTAAACTCTTCAGAAGTCCAGGAAGCTACACTATTTTAAGGCTATGCCTAAAATTCTGTGTCAAGTAGTCATAGGGACTAAAGTAAAAGAATCCAATTATCTGCATACACAATTTATGATGCTGAGCCCTATTTGTGCAGAAAATCAGAATCCTATAGGTCTAAGTTCTTGACACAGCTTAATATTACAACCATGGAAATGTTTGAAGTTGTGAATCTTCATTATTTTTTAAATGGGGAACAAAATTTCAAGCCAGCTCCACAGACCCAGAAACAGGGAATACATCACTTAGTATCAACTTTGAGAATACATTTTAGGGGATGTGCAGTACCCTGTAAGAAGTCTATGACAGGATCTAGAATCCACTTCTACATAGCAAAAGTTTAATTAATGGACAAGTCCTTCTGATAGCATCTGCTTTCTTTATTTCACATTTTGCAACTTCTGCCAGAAATCTGAGAGGGGTCTAATGACTAACAGCACCCTTCAAGAAGTGATCCCTATTTATGCCCAGAGCACATCCTTGCTCAGTGACAGAAGAGTTTTGGGAAAAACAGTATAGGATCACACAAATATGGAATATAATAAAATGCAGATACCCAAGAAACAAAAATCTCATTACTCAGGGTTTGCTTTTACAACTGTAGTAATACTTCTTGCAATTATTTTTAGTTTGGTTTGAGCTTTTCCTGTTCCCACAAAAGAAAAAAGAGACTGAAAGTGGTTGGCTGGTGTTGGGAAAAATACTAGGTTTATTTTTTTCCCTACCCTTATCCTTATTCTGGTGGAAAGGGGCAGCACATAAGGAAAGGCTCGGTTTCACTTCTTAGAGTTTCATTAAAAGATACATGATTACATAATGTCATAATCATATTTTATTTCAGTCTAGCTGTCAGAAAACAAGCTCTCTGAACTGTTTTGAGATTTGTGCCCTTTTTCACACATTAGTGGGTTTTGGTTATATTACAAACAGTGACCACTAAATTATCATTGCTGTTTTAACCCAACCAAAGACAACAGAAAACAAGCATTTAACCAATACTAGTTAATAATAATTACATAAAATTGATTTTAGTAATGAATTTAGTCTCTGCTGACTTGCTAGATAACCATATGGTTAGCTTCAGTATCAATCAAGAATTTCCTTGGACTTTATTTAACAGGGTGACATACAATTTAAGTACATGAAGTGTGATAAATACAAGCTGTCTTGATGAAGATCTCTCTGTTGACTTAGATAATGATTGAATAAGACAAGTGTAATAACAAATATGTGCATAGATATTTTAAAGTAGAAATCAAGCCAGCCTGTTGGAATTATCAACAGAAAGTTTAGTATGGTTAACACTTTTACTTAGTTACATACAGTAAGCAGAAGCAGTGTCGTGCACACAAAAAAACATCAGCACACTTCCTACAGCGCATAGGGAATCAGAGCTATAGTTTCATTATTTTTGTACTGCCTTACACCTTTAACTGATGTAAATAGAAAGCTGAACATTGTATAACTCTTGTGGTACAAAAGGATGCTGCTTTAGTCTAACTGAACACCCTATGAGGCTATTTTTATATCAACTTTCTTATAAGACAGTTTACCAATTTGTCTCTAATGATGAGAAGGAGATACTTTTGCAGATCATTACTTGGCTAAAAGGACAGTATCACCATCATTATTCAGATTCCTTTATTTTAAATCTGAAGAGTAAACTAGATGTTTTACTGCATTATCTAAACACAGAGGTCTATACAGAAACAGCATATTGGAAAGAAACACTGACGTTCAATGTAGGGGGATAGAATATAAGTAAATAAAGGTAGTATAGAAGGTAATCTTACCCCCTAGAGTTGCAGCTGGGTTAATTATTAAAGATTAGGAACAGGCCTGACTTTAACAGGCCACAGCTGTAGCCAATATGAAGCATGTTAAAAAGAGTGGATTGGCTGGTTGAGGGGAACTGGAGTCAGTTGACTACTGTGAGGACAAGGAAGAGTCAGTGCTTAGAGGAGCTGCCTACGAGAAACATCAAGGAGGTACGAGACTCTAGCAATATGGATCCTTTGCAATATAATGACAATAGGATTCTTGCAGTGTTATGACAACAAATTGAGTGAATATATTCCATTTACGTGATTGCTTTGCAACAGAAATTGTAGTGATTTTGTCCTTTTTCATGGTTCATAAAGCTGGGGTGGCCTCTGAACCAGAAGTGTAGTACTTGACTGTCAACAGCTGGGTCAACTGCCATAAAAATTACTGCCAGGTTCAACTTGAACACTTTTGCAAACTTTGGTTGATGACATTTTTTTTCTGCTTTTCCAAGCCTTCAGAAAACTCTTCCCTACTAAGTGCTGATGCTACAAAGACAGAAAGGTAACATAGTACCAATTTGACTTTAGACTGTGACCACATTTATCAACAATAGGAAGTAAACAAAGAATATTTATGATTAGAAGTAATTTGAAAACAATTTTTTTAAGCATGAAGTTTGCTACTAGTTTGCCAATGAAATATTACTCCCAAACTTTGTGGCATTAACGTGCATGAGTAGAGGATAGTAGCAACAACTTCACCCAAATGTTTCAGCCTACCCCGTAAAGGAATGAGTTGTGTTTTGCTACAGGATATTCCTGCAGCCAGAGGAGAACACAGCACTGCGGGACGGCTATATGCCAATAGTCTTCAAGTTCCTTCAGTGCCTAGTTCAAGCAGAAGAGAGGAGAAAAAAAAACTCAATCGAAACTTAATTTTAGTAAATTATTTCAATTAAGGTATTTTTTCAAGACTCAAAGGGGATTTAATCAGCATTACCTAGACTAATTATAAAGGTAGTCAGTAAAAGTGGCATGTACAACTGTACACACTAAAAAAATTAATTTTTTTCTCAGTTTCAATACTCAAATGGAAAAAAAATTAGCTAAAAAGGGGAGAATTTTCAGAGATTCCAGAAAGAGTGTGTATGAGAGATAGATGTGACTCAGAAAGGGAGATGGTATATGCCCCCTCATAGATGCAAAGAAACTTTAAACTCTGAATTGCAGCTTGCAACTTAGAAAAGTCTCCTAAGTACCGGTTCATTTTTCATGAATCAGTTAAATCAGTTGGTGATCATCAGAAAAAGATGCTGACGTCTTCCCCAACATCCCAGTGATCCAGAGAGATCATTACATTGGCCCTATTGCAAGGTGTGGTGGGTTGTTGGGGTTTTTTGTTGTTTTTTTTTTTCTTTTTGCTATCTGCAAACACTCTGAGGGTATTACCCTACCCTAACTTGCTTTTCTTCACCAAGAAAAGCAACTTTAATGAGGCCTTTACTTTCTTCTCCTTAAGGTATCAGCCAGCTAGCCCAAGAGGGGAAGTGATAATTTGCTACTCTTCTCTGGTTTACCATTGTTGAGGCAAAGCTCCAACAGCTGGTGACTTGATTCAGAGGTGCTAAATAGTAGCATAGAAAAGCTGTGGTAGCCCTGCTTGGTCTTTCTGATTGTAAAGCCAGGGAACCTTTTCAGGTTTAATATCTTTGGTAAGTTAAGCTGTGTTAAACTGCATGCTTAAATTTAAGGGGGTAAGATGTGTTTATGTTTGGAGACATCATATTTGTTTTGCTTATCTGTTACAAAACAATCTCTGACAAGGTGCCCTTGTCTATAAGGGTCATTGAAGGTAGGCAGCCGCCACTTTTATTTTGTGTAGAACAGGAGAGGCTAGGCTAAAAATTGCAATCTGATGTTATGTTATTAAGTCCCATATGTTGCAGCCCACAAAAAGATGGTGTTGCAGAGAAACGTGCTAAGTTTATTGGGAAAAGAACTGATAGCTATAGAAAGAGCTACTCTTGTAACTTTATAGTTGAGGCTGTAGCAACCTTATGATTGTAGACAGAAATGCTGATAGAGGAGCTTTTCGCAGTGAAGTAGACTTAATGTGGAGAACAGATAACAGGCAGATTTTTCTCAGAGTACCAAATGTGTTGTGGTCCCTCCTATATGTGTGAAGTTGAGGGGATTTTGAGTCTGTCAGAAGAGAGGTCGTAAGGGAGAAAACAAAGGAACTGGAATTAATTTCAGTTTCACTTGCACACACTGTAGACTGTCAGCATAGTACATAATATTTCTCAATCTACCTGTCTGCTTCTCAGGAAAGAAATTATACCTGTTGTTTATTTTCCTGTTATGATGTTTAGGGAGCATGCCAAGCATGCACTACATCACAGAGATAGCAGTGGAAAAGCATAATGATCATTCAGATTTCTGAAAAAATACATCCTTTAACGCAGCTTTTGCGTTCTATAGCAGAAAAAGGAGGGTAGGTCAAGGCTACAGCTCAATCTAGATCCTGTTCTTTTATCTGTAATTAATTTTGTCCTGTAGGTAATCCCATGATTAGCTGGATTTTCATATATACCCTGAATTGCAAAGCTTGAGTGTATACCTTACTAGCAAGAAAGAGATTTGGTGTTGGGTTTTGTGAATTTGTTACTTGCAGGCTAGATAATTTTTCTTACAATCTGACTTGATATATGATGATGAAAACAACTTCTCATTTAAATAACTTTTCTAAAAAGGAATAAATACCCAGACACTGATGTCTGGATCACTGCTTTCAGTTCTAGACTGCTGAAGAATATAGCATTGCAAACAGTCGTCTGTTTTTCTTTTTTAAACTTAGGTATCATCACATATAAATCATTATTATCAAAATGCTCTTAAAATTCTTCTTACAATTTTTGCCTGTGCATTTACAGTGATACTGCCTTTAATCATAGGATGTAGACTATTCCTTGCAAATCAGTGCTGTTTTAAGCACTCTTTCTAACCTTAAATAAATGTGTAACATCTATTCAGTGCAGTATAAAGGACTTCTCCAGATGGTTTGATCATGACAGATAACCTTATTTATTGTTATGACAGTACAGGGGCAAGCTGCACCTGTGGTCTCTTCCCCAGTCTGTCTTGCAGGCTTCTATTTCAAGCAACAAACCTTACCAACACTTTGGCAGGATTGAATATGGCAGTTGACCTAACTTCAGACTGAAGCCATGCTCTCAAATTCTTGCTCCAGTTTCATGTCAATCGATTCATCCTTTATATAACCTTTACAAGTGTTTTCTTCAGATAGACTATGCTGCCATTTCTTCTTTCACTTTACTGTTCTTAGTCTTGATACTAGGACACTGCTCCCTTTTCTGATAGGGTGAACCTGGTGAGCCCAACTGTAAACTTTGATTTTGTCTCAGTGACACATTTCTGTAAGGTTCTGTGACAAAGATCAAAGTTACAAAGAGTATCTCCCTAAAAAGACATGTGTTATCCCTTCCTGTCAGAAACACATCACAAGTACAGGAAAGGTTGATCACAATAGGTTCACTTGCCCAGGTCAGTGAAACATGCAGGTGGCTGAGCTGCAGGAGGTGGCGATAAGGCTATATAACATCAGGGAGGCTGAGAAGGAGTTAAATAGCTGTTTCCAAGTACAGTCTGCAGGGAACCCAAAGCCTGCAGCCAAACAGCTGAAAACATCCCCCACAGCACACACACTGCAGGAAGGGGGGCCAGTAATACATGAGAAGGAAAGCTTGCAATGGCAAGGACCAGCAGGAAGAAGAGACTTCCTTGAAGCCTGAGGTGCCCTTACAGAACCCATTCACTGCTCTGCAAACTGAAGAGGAAAAACCCATCACCTCAGGAGACCTGCTGGGGCTGAATAATGCAGTCCAACATGCTCCCTGTGCCACAACCAGTGCAGCTAAGAGGCCACAGGTAGTAAACAGTAGGTGACTCTTCTGAGCGCTATGGAGGCACCCGTTAGGCAGGCTGGTGTGCTGCTCGCCTGCAGCTCGTGTCAGGGACGATGCTGAGAGACTGCAAAGCCACGTACTGACTCCTGGCTGCTGTCCACTGCTGTGGTTTCACGTGGGCACCAGGGATGCAGCCAAAGCAGTCTGAGGAGCATCAAGAAGGATTAGAGTCTGGGAAGCTGCAGTAAGGGACTCTGGAACGCAGGTAGGTTTTTCATCAATCCTGCTAGTCAGAGGAAAGGGGTTTGAAAGGAATGGCTGACTCCAGTGAATTGACAAATGGTGGCACAGCCAGGGGTTTATCCATTACACCATGGGACTCACTTTGAGAAACCTGGTCTGCTGGAGGCTGATGGAGCTCATCTATCAGAGGAGGACAACAGCATCTTCATTCATTGCTTTGACAAGATGATGAAGACTTTAATTGAAACTTTCCAGGGAAGGGGGATTTTAATCCATTCCACTCCTGCCAGTTTGATGCTAGTTGCCAGCAATAGATGCCCAGAAGCCTGCAGAGGTATCACAGGCCAACAGGAGAGCACATGAAGATCTGCACAAAGGAATTCCAGCCACTTCAGCAATAAGTTGACTTCATTGGGGGCACAATTTAGATGCCTCTATAGAAGACCAAGTAGCGTGAGTAATAGATGAGGATTTAGATGTGCATGCCTGGAGACATACGATCTTACTGACATCACAGAAATGTGGTGGGGTGGATTCTGTCACTGCAATGTTGGAATGGAAGGATATAGACTCTTTAGGAAGAACAGATATGGGAGGCCAGGAGGTGGTGGTGTTTCCTTCTCTGTCAATGACCAGCTGGAATGCATGGAGTTCTGCCTGGGGGTGGATGAGGAGTCAGCCAAAAGCTTCCAGCTCAGGATAAAGCGAGTGCAGGGACAGGTGACATTATAGTGAGGGTCTGCTACAGGCCACCTGACCACATGTATGAGGCCCTTTACAGACAGAGAGGAGCAGTCCTGTGTTCAGGAGGCTTGGTTCTCATGGGCACTTCAACTACCCCAGTATCCGTTAAAGAGACAGCTTAAAAGAGCAGATCCAGATCCTAACTTCTGTCTCCAAATGGAAGGGATGCCAACAAGGTGTCCCTGCCCATGGTTTGAGCTAGGTGGATTTTCATGTCCCTTCCCACCCAGACCCTTCTATGAACATGGCAGCATGACTCAGTACAAGCATAACGTTGCTTAAAACATATTATTCTCTCAAATTTAGGCAAGCTCAGGTTCTTCCTTTTTTACCTTAGTTGTTTCTACACAACCATGTCTCATTCTCAGTATCACTCTGGCATCATTTTGCCAGTGCTGCCTTAATCCCTTTCTTCTTGTGAGATTTTTGTTAACATTTTGGTACCGTTTTTGATCACAGAATTCCAACAAATGAAAGAAACCCGTTAGTCAAGCTGAAATCAGCCAGAAATTTTGCAATTAGTAGTTCTTCTAATCTTGTCTTATTATATCTTGGAATTCCTGTATTATATTTTATCTGTGATGATTTTTTTTTTTCTCACAAAGTTTTAACCAACAAGCTGTAGTGTTATCAGCTCAATTAAAGAACCGAAAATATTTTTAAAATGTTGCCTCTCACATTCCCCAAAATTAATAAACATTTTTGTATTATAATGAAGACACCATGATGTTCTGAACTTCTCCAGTTTTTAAAAATGTAAGAATACAATTAACAGCAATCAAAAATTTCCCAATCAATAATGAAGAAAAGGAAAATTTTGTGGTCCTGTGAACTAACACAGAAATTGAGATAAGGAAAATTTAACAAATAAAAAAGTTAATTGTGTACCATAATGAGGCAGCAAAATGCTGAAACCCAAGTTATCACATACAGGTGTATCTTAATTTAAAGCAAACTCTTCTCTTATTCATTAGTCAGCAGTGGTTTTGTCTTGACAGTAGAAAACATTGTGGTACTGCTGTCTGATTTATAACTTCCATTTGCAATTTGGGTGTTGCTGACTACAATGGAATAGTTTTCAAAGTGACTCCAATGCTGTGTGATAAATGGATGGATTTCAGGAAGAGGCCTGGATCTGTTGACAGTGCTGGCCATGGAGAAATCTCTCTCTGCTTGTTTTGCTACTTCTAATAAATTTTGCTACTTCTTTTCAGTGAAATTTTAATTCATTTTTCTTTATACTTCTATATTTTCCAGTGCCTTCTTGCACACTTCTGTATAGTTCTTACATAAATATTTTTCTGTTGTCACTACAGTTTCAGCCAGAAACTACTGAAGATAAGACATATTCCATAAGGTTAAAAGCTA
Source organism: Zonotrichia leucophrys gambelii (assembly GCF_028769735.1). Lineage (NCBI taxonomy): Eukaryota > Metazoa > Chordata > Aves > Passeriformes > Passerellidae > Zonotrichia > Zonotrichia leucophrys. The sequence goes on along the minus strand of NC_088173.1, from coordinate 14,892,700 downwards.
TATATATGTTTATTGGCTTATCTCCACCCCTTCTGTGAACACATTGATATTCAGCTTGAATTTCAGATTCTTATTATTTTTCAAGACTAAGCAGTTAAATGTTTCATCAGTTAGCAAAGAATAAACTGTGGTCCTCCAGTTCCAACCCCATAGTCTTTCTGGATTGAAAGCTAAGAATGTATGCTGTAGGCTTCTTGGCTTTGATCACACTCTGAGGTTTATTTTTTATAGGAGTCTCAGAAATTTTCTTAAAATGTTAGTTTAACTGGAAGAAAGAACACATCTATGGTGATAAATTAATCAAACTATTTTCATTTTTCTCATCTCTTTTTGAGGAAAGAAAAATAAAACTGGTAAAGCAGGATAAAATTATTTTTTTCCCAAAGACTGAAGTATTAACAATATGAGACAATAACTACAATTCAGTATAAATAGGAAAAATTATTACTTTTTTGTTTAAGTTTTGTGGTAGGGAGCGGGAAAGGCACTGATCAATAGGAATAAGGACCTCTGCACAGTACTGCCCATCAGGATTTGCCTGGTGTTACAGAAACTGTGAAATCCCTGCCCGTATCTCTGGTAGCATCTAAATACGTAGGTAAATGTTCAATGCTGCCCTGAAGTTTATTTTCTAGACACTGCTGAAAATCAAACTGTAGGATGTAGATTAAGTAAATACAAGTACTTACCAACATGTCCAAGTCTGTGCTCAACACTCCCACTACAAGCATAAAGGTCGAAGCTCTTTAAAGTCCAGCCTGATATCTGGAAGTGCCTTTCCCTTTCTTTTTTGACCACAGGGGAAATTTTCGACAAGGGATCAAACTTTCGAACTTCAGTGAAGGATTCAAAGTTGTCCAGGAGGGTACCTGAAGTAATTTTAGTATTATTCTTCTTTTTGATATTCTGTTCAATGTAATTTAAATGCTATATAACATTCTCCACTGTAAGAAACATTTTCTAATTGCTACTTTTTGTTGTTCTTTTCCTGTGAATTAATCCAGCTTTAAGTTACTTTCATGACAATGCATGATACCATGTGGTTCTCAGCAAGTTTTGTGTCGAATATTTAGTACAACTGTGTTGACATTCTGCCAGGCTCTTGGTGAGAGCTGCTTGTAAGAAGTCTTGTAGTTGAATCTGATTCAGTTTAAGGCAGGTCACAAATCTCAGTCACAGTTCAGTAGATCACTCAGATTTTATTGTCTGAGTTAGCCTCTTTTATGGCTGGCTTCCAAAATAGTGTATTGGAGTAGGAGTTTAGAAGAGGCAAACTTGGAAACATGAAGGACTGAGAAGGCACCATGCTGCTAACATGCAATCTGTACTTTGCTAGTCCTTTGCTTCAGCTCTTGGCATTGTCCCTTATGAATAACAACAAATCAAACCATTATAAAAATTTATATAATTGTACAGAGGAACAAAGGTTCTCTGTCTCTTCTGGAGTCTAGTGTATCTATTATCTCTGTCTTCTTAATCAAGAGAAGCAGCTGACAAGAAATGTGTTACATGTTACTAACTGGAAACTCCAGATAGCAAGATTTGGGACTTCAGAGCATACAAGTGACAAGCTCTGGATAAATTCCTTTTTCTTTTCATTTAAAATAACCTCCCCATGGTGCCAGTCAATATTAAACATGGCCTTTCCTGAAATCTGTTATCATGTGAAAAATAACTTAGACCTACAGAGAAGTAAATACCAGATTTTGTAGTACACATATATCCATAGCAGTAGCATATACTCTGTTTTAAAGAAAGAAGGTTGAACTTTTAAGTAGCAAGTTTCAGATTTAACACACTCAAGAGTGTATTGGTGTGTACTGCCAGCCTATCTGATAACCTGAAGAAGCCCACTGAAATCTACCAGAAAATACAGTAATATTCCAAGTCAATACATTATGGAGAGTGTTTCTGTGCCTATTCTCTAGAAAACAATTTTTAGCTGAAAAAAATTTGCCAGAAATATTGCTTTAAAAATATTATGGAATTTCATTTGGGAGCAAAATATTAAAAATATTTATTAATGGAATTAGCATATTTTTTTCAGAATGACATCAGCTTAAATTGTCCACATTTTTCTGAATGTCTTTAAAAGACTGATTGCTCCCTTACTATAATGTTAATTTTATCATTCACTGTTATTTAGGTTAAAGTAATTTAACTACCTAGCAGCAGTAGCTACTGCTTTTTTTGCTGTTAAATTCAGTGCTGTTTTTCATTACTCCTCAGGTATGCTGATTAGATTGGAAATTTATAGTATGTGTTTATCAAACAAATGTTTCAGAAAAGTATGTGTCTCCTAAATGTATTTACTCATAGTCTTGTAAAAGACCATGAAGCATAAAAGCAATGAAGAAGGTCATAACACTTGTTCTACTATTCCTGGATGCATAGTAAATCTGATTCTCCTTTTGACATGTGTTCCCATTCCACTCTTTTTCTATGCGATAACCTTTATAATTATTATTCTTATTACTTCTATAATTTTAAGTTTATGTTAAATTGTGTTCTTCAAGAAACTGCAGTATTTGTAGCACTGATTTTTTACAACCATTTTATGACTGTTTTTCTTTCTTTATTTTCACACTGGAGCTTGATTCTTTTTGTCTTGTCAAATCCTTCCTAGACAAGTCTGAGTGCTGTTTTGATATTTTTATTGATACATTATATTTCTTATTTCAGCCATAGCCAAACAACGTTTTTTTTCTAGTTCTCTGGAATGTAAACTTAAAGAAAAAATAAGTTTTACCCCTTTTCATGCTTGAATTATAAACTGACATATTTATTTTCCTGACCAGCTCTTAAAATTTGTTTTGCTACCACTAATTTATAAATTATATAATCAATTATTTACACCTTATTTCCCTAGAGAATCTTAGGCAGAATATTTGATTGTCCTCAGATAAGTCATGCCAGGAGGCAAGATGTCTTGGGCAGCTGACACCAGTTAGCCCAGCTTGTTTGTAGGCTGTGTTGAGCCCTGCCATGTCAGGGCCAGCCAGAGCTGCCTGTGCGCTGTGTCAGTGGTGAATGGCCCTGTGCACTGTGCACACCCCCTGTTCCCCCTCTGCTGCGTTTGCCTCTCGCACAGGCAGTCAGAGATGGTCTGGGCTAGGAGAGGGGAATACAATCCAGCGTCAGCTGTGTTACAGCCTTCACTCAACATCAGCCTAGCAGCAGTAATTTCACAAGGGTCTAATCATCGTGTTGGTGTTCATACAACCTGACTGAAATCTGAGTGGTGTGCACAGTACTACAGAACTTCTCCAGTTTTTCCAGGCAGGCCTACAAAGGCAAGAATACTTCTGCTTTCTGAAGGGCATGCAGCAGATTTATGCCCTTTGCATTGTTACTAACCAAGTCCCATAGCTGTTCATTTTTAACTAAAGAACTAATTTTATAAGTAGATGGCACACTGTCTTCTAGACTCTAATTAAAACTTATTTTTGGTCCTTAGGTGTAATGACTACTCTTCTGAGATGAGTTCTTAATTAATGCACAGAGATCCTGAAAGTCCCACCTCTCAACAGTCATGATTGACATCCAAGGATACAAAAATTGCACTAATTGAGCTTTCCATTTATACACTTTTCTGCAGCCAGCTCGTCAGAAAAGGTAGGAGAAGAGATGAACATAAGAACAGTTATTTTTTAGCCATCTATACTCTCCTGAGGGTGGAGGGGGGGGAAATCTTGCAGAACTACGGAAAAAATTTAACTATAGGTGTCAACTCTTCAGATTTTAGATGTAAGATTTGTTTTACTATGAAAATTATAGTTCTTTTGTTAATACATATGCAGTTGAATAATGGTACACTACTCAATATTAAAAAACAAGGATACCTTATAAGTCAGTGGGGAATGCTTTGCATCACAAATAGCATTGCCTAGCAATATATGCTTTCTGAACAGAGGCTGTGTGGTATTAAACTAAGATATTTCAATGGGTGAGTAGCAGCTTATCTGGAAATGTTCTCTTAATTTTGACCTAGAGTTGGTATCAGAGATTTTATAGTATTTCTAAAGGGATTCTTTCTTTCTAGATGCAATTTAGTACTTCAGTAATAAACTTCTCTTTGTGATTAATTTAACTGCATATTTTTCTGGGGTCAGTTAAGATGAATTAATTGAATAAAGTCCAGTATACTCATGTGAGCTGAAGCCCACAAAGAGGTACTGAGAAGAACATGTTAGATGAAAAGGAATAAAGAGTGCTGGAAGGTATCAGAGATACTTGGCAGAACAATTGCATTGCAAATGGTATATAGGAAGTACAAGAAGCAGCCAAGGGGGGAAAAAAATGGAAAGGAGGCCAAACATATGCCTAGTTAAAGATTTATCTATGTTTTTAAAAGTTATCCAGGGTACAATAAGAAGATATTCACTCTCAAAAAAAGTGTTCAGGCAATATTTGTTTTTGGGGTTTTTTTTTGACTGGATAACTTAGAATACTTTAGCTTATTTATTCCTTATTTACAGCTTTAATTTCTGGTGGCTTATAACAAATGTAAGTGAAAATGAAGCTCATAAAGTAGACATCAGATTTTCATGAAAGAAATCTGTTGCATTTCAATGTTTATATTTTAGATTTACTTGGTATCTTTGCTTGTTTCTATAAATGGGAAGCATTCAAGATGTGGGGAAAAAATAATTGGACATATTTCAGGATCTTTTAGGATTCTAAGAAGGAGCCAGCATTTTAATCTGGTGGGTTAAGCTTGAGGGCTAGAGGAATTAGACTTTCCTGGGGAATGTCCATACTGAAGAAGATTAAAGTATAAATGCTTACTGACATATGCTTAAAACTGGAATTGAAACAGATTTAGCTGTTTGTATCTAGATTAAGGGATCCATGGGGAAAAAAATGTAAGCATGTGTATTGTGGGGTCCAGGCTCTCTTTAACTTTTGAGATGTTTTACCCCTCAGCTGAAGCATAAAGGCTTTAGAGAAAGGGATTGAAAAAAAAAACTAAAGCAAGGATTACGTAAGGGAGGTCCTAGAGAAAAAGCCATCCCATCAAAGCAGTACAATAATTTTGCAACATCCCCTTTGTGCCCAAAAGGTTCTGAAAATGTGTATTTTCTGTGCAAGATTACAGAAGGAGGCCAACTGAGAGTATGGGTACAGAATGACTTGAGAGTTCAGGCTTTTTTATTTCTTCTAATAAAAATATAAGGACAAAGTAAAATTTTAAATTTAGAGTTAAGAATACAGGTATGTAAAAGGAGGCTAGGGGAAAAAAAGTAGGAACTAAAAAATAAATCATTAGAAGTGTCTATTTTATATGCTCTTCATATCTAGAATAACTTCATACTATTAGGATCAGTGTAAAACTATTACTAGATCTTCTATGAGAATGGACAGAGCTATTTCACAAAAAGATGAAATTAACAAACCAACCCATTGCAAGTTTTTAAACGTACCTATAATTTATAATTTTACTGTGAATTTCCATATTGCATGAGGAAAAGTACCTAGGTTTTAAGTAAATTTTTATTTTAATTGCTGAACGTACAATTTACCTTCCTCAAACAGCCAAATTAAAGTGCATACTATCTCCTCTCTAATTTGGCTGCTTTGATAAAGATGAATTGTTTAAATATTTTGGTAGAAACAAAAGATGTTTTAGCTTGCTAAGGAGAACAAAGATGCTTTTGTACAACATAATACAGCTACTAACATGTCAAGGTCTAACTTCATTATCACGCCTTCAGAATTTGTGTGTTTTTATAGTTAAGAAATGATAAAAACTCACTAAGTTTCACTAGACTGTATCTATGTAGAAATAGCTATTAACAGGAAATGTATGCATACATTCAGAGTGCTGGCAGTGGTTTTAAACTGTAGTTAAAATGTATTTTGTGTTAATTCAAAATAATAGTTCTAGATGTAACAGCAGCTTTAAAGGTCTTAGCAAATGACAGATCAACTGAGGCCAATGTGTGCCTCTTGCTTTTGGTAATCAATTAGACATTAATGATAGGTATTTCATTTTGAATAGCTACAACAATTATTTATTCTCAGGGCAACATGGTGGAGCCTAGTCTCCTTTGGCTTTTGGAACCAGTAAAATAACAGAACATCAGTCAAGTTAATAAAGTGTGGCCCTATTACACATTCTGCATCTGTACATAAACTGCCAGCATATGATCAAAGACTGCAGCTGTTTCAGTTATATCACAGTCACATCATAGACATTTTATAGTTATAGCAGAGAGCGTTCCAGGGACAACCCAGTCACCTTGAAGACATAGGGAGTTCAGTGGAACCTCATTAAATTGCACCTTGATATTATAGGAAACTGGTAGGACATCTATTAGGTATGGTATATATAATTCCCATGCTAAATTGTTTCGTATGCATGTTTTATGCATTGCCTGTATGTCTTCTCAAGAAATCCAGGGTTTTGCTCACACAAATCGTCAGAGTTCCATGTTTACGTATTTTAATTTTGAACTTGTGGTTGCGAAAACCAAAGGATTATTCATAGCCAAATGGCTGTGTTGCATTGCACATGTGAAGGCATTAATAAAATATGAATTAGTAATTAAAATATTTTGAATGCAAACTGGAATATTCAAGTATGTTTTCACAGCTGTTGACACATTTTTCCATTTAATCTCATGGAGCAGTGTTTTGTTTAAGTCAATGGGCTTTGTAATTGACTTTTTGCAAAAGAAGAATTTCACCTAGACAATTTTTAGTTATAATCAGATGTGTTTTAATAACAGCAGATTAGCTTTTCTATATTATACCAAGTTTGTCTGAGAAACATGAAGAGGGAGGGACCTTAGTAAGAAAGTGATTCAAAGATTTATTTCTGAAAAATATGTTTTACATATTACATAATATTCCACACAGAGTAGCTAACTTTTGTATTGCAACAAAATTAAACTGGCAACTTCCTTGTCTGGAATTTGAAAGACACCATAACATCAGCCACATTGTTGCTTAAGCGCCACATTAGAATTCACCAAAATAATTTAACTTTATAATTTAGGTAGCTAAACTCAACAATAAAATATAGGCAGCAACCTAATCTGAGAACTTGAATCTGAGTTTTACAAAGTATTGCTGGATTTAATTCCCAAAGCAAAATGAAAAAAGATAAAGAGGTGCCCAAGTTTACTCAAGTAATAGTTCCAATAAAAAATACAACCTTATGTTATTAGCTTTTCTTGCTAAACCTAGTCACACTTTACAGGTAAAGACACATCTGTTTAATTGTCCTGATAATTCTCAATGCATGTACAGAGGAAAAAAAAAAAAGAATGGTTTGTAAAACTAAACTAAGTTATGTGGGATAATAATCTATTATGGTAACAGTCAAATTGCTTGTCATGTCATGAAGGGTTATGCTTTAATTAAGCAATAAGGCGTGACAGGGTGTGAATTACAATGTAATAATTCTTGTCTAGTGTATTGTTAGGCAAGAGGCCAAAGGCCTAGTGCCACTGAATGCTGTAGGAATGAATTATTATGCTGTAGTTTAAACAATTCAGTCTCATATTCCAATAACTGTAAAATATTACATTCTAAATTTAAAAATGCATATTATGATTTTCTTATACCTAATTGCTCCTTGAGTAAACTACTTAGTTGCAAAGAAAAGAGACAATTTCTATTTAGTATATTATATTTAGATTTCTATTGCAAATCAACTTTGAGCACAGTTGTTTCTGAGAGATTTGAAGGATGCCATTGTGATGCCATTCTTTCCTAAAATAAACAGAAAATAAATGCTGAGGAACAAATGCTTCCTAAATTCATTCTTTGAATTGTAGTCTAGTTCTGTCCAATGAAAAGAAAGGGCTTTGTGAAATTACCCTTAACTGGGAGACTTGCATTTAGTGTAGGCATTATCACCATTACTTTTTGAAAACACTTTTTTTCTTCTTCCCATTCTTTCTTATTGACACCTTTTCAGAAGACGCATAATTTATAGAGCCCTTCAAATTCATCTTTTGGACTAATGGTTTTTAAAAAGTTGTGTTTTGTTTTATTTTGTCCTTCGTCTTCAAAAGCAAAGTAAATAGGAAGAAAAAAATACAGGATTGTGAAAGATCTCCCATTATACTCCTCTGCTCCAAAGCACAAAGTCAAAGATACTGTAAGTAGTTGGAAATGTTTAAAAAGTGATGAATATTGATACTTTTCTGCTTTTTCATAATTCGTGTAAGTAGAAAACCCCATGTAGTTAAAATTTACGATGCATGATATTTCCCACTGAAATATGATGCTAAGAAATCATACCTGATGGACCATGTTGTAAAGTTATTTCACAGTTTACATGGCTGACTGGAAAAAGTTCAGCAGAGTCTGTCCCTTACCTGGGAGAAGTTAGAAGCCTCATCCATTGATACATTTATTTTATTGTAGCTGAGTGACATCAGTCATGTTAGTGGTATCAAATAAATCCCAAAACTATTTCTTTACACTTGTTAGATTCAATAGAACTGAACTAAAATATAGGGGCTTTTCTCATTCTTTTACGTTGCTTTTGCAGCAGTAATGTAAATCAATACATCTGCCAGATGTCACAGGTCTGGTGTGCAGTATCTCTCCAATCTAAATCTGTGTGTTCTTCTTTCCTTTTTTTTTTTTTTCCAATTGCATTTTCCTGTTCAATCTCAGGCTGACGGTTGCCTGATGCACTACTGAAAGCCAGACACAGGAGAAATTTGCAAGTTGTAAGATTGACTCCTAGGCTGATTGAAGTTTGTTGTCCTTAGGTAAAACCAGAACTTGCCAGTTGACCTAGTCACATTACAGCTAATATATTTCCTTTCAGTGTTGTAATATTTGCTATGATAATACTTGCAAACCGTGTTTAATGCTCCTTTTTTTTGTCATCACTTCTGTACTGTAGTGTGGATGTAGCAGCAATAATAAACCTCATGTAGGGAAAGGGTGGGTGTTTCTGTTAGTAACATGAACAAAGAGACATTTTTTTTTCCATAACACTTGAATTACAAGCAAATTTGCCTTCAAAGGATTCTTTGTACACTGAGAAAATCTGTCACTATGACACAGTTCACAGGAGGAAACAATTGGTTTAATTTTCTCAACAATTGAGTAGCTTCCTATTCTTCCTGAGTACAATTCATCAAAAAATAGTGTTTCACTTCTGATATGCTTTGCCCAGACAGTCAAGGCATTTGCTTTTGTTTTCATAGTTATTAGGCCATTTCTACTTGTTAGCTTTCAGCAAACAGTTTGCTTTAATATTAGACTGCAGTGTAGATAAGGATTCACAGCAATTGTTCATCACTACAATAATTTTAAAGCTTGTAAGTCCTATCAACTGATGTTTTGACTTACTTTCTTCATTTTTAGTACACATCTGTATAAATACTAAATAATTTTAGAAGAAAAATAAAGCAGCAACAAAAATGTTCAGAGCAAAGAATAATAAACTACCACTTCAAGCTTCTATTTTCAAAATAGTAATGCTTCTGAGATGTGATTAGCAATGACATATTATATGACAAAAGAAGAAAAAGGACTTAGAAATGGAAACTAAAAATAGTTGTGTAGAAATTTAATAACCTGGCAGATTTTATTCCATCTGTTAGGAAGAGTTTGAATGCCATTTCCTGCTGCCATTCACTCTGCAGAGGCATCAGAGTTCAGAGATGGAATCAAATACCTGATGTGAAAATCTGTTATTATGATTCATATCCAAAGATTCATATCAATATCTTTGCATAGAATATTTTTTGGTTTATGTATAAAAAGAAAACTTGAATCTAAAGGTTTAGGATTATTATTTCTCATTGTCAATGCCACACCTTGAGGCAGAAGAATTACCAAAAAGATTTATTTCTTTCAAATTATGACAATTGTTGAAACTATTCTATGCAAGTGAACAATTCAATAAACCAGCTTTCTCAGATGGGTGGCCTAGGATTCAAATTTCATGAACTTAGTTTCAGGGTGAAAGTACTGTACAGAAGGAAAGTACAGTGTGGTGTTGACCTGTCCTTTATTGTCATTCAGATAAGCAAACTGGGGGAAGAGAACAACAGTCAAATTAGCAGACAGAAGGTATAAAGGAGAGCATGTGTAGTGTAAACCAGTAGCTGATGAACTGGCATTGCAGCAAACCATAAAGAAGTATGGGCATGCTGGTTTAGCTGATGGTTTAGCTGAACAACCTACATCTATCTGTATAAAACAAGGTAGATGCTATCACTAGTTATTTCTAGGTGCTGCTTCACAGGTGTTTGACAGATATAAGAAAACATAAATTGTTCTTTGTCTTGAGTAATAGAAATTCTGTAAGGCTCATGGTAGTGTTAGTCTAATTGACATTATAAAACTACGGGAGTGAGGACATAGGTTAGAAGTGTACCTGGGTGAGTGGCACAAGCTGCTGTCAGCACTATAAACTCATCTTACACAGAAAAGGGTTATTTGCATTTAGACATTTAGGAAAAAATCGAGGGAATACTGAAACGTCATTGGCAGCTGGAATTTGGTTTTGGGTTTTTTCCCTAAGGTGGCCAGAAGAAACATAGATAAGTGTGTTTATATTTAAAAAAAAAAATCCACCTTCCTGTTAGAATTTTCATGAAAAATTAAAACCCTTATGTAATGCACTTTCCACCCATTTACACATTCTCATGCTCTTTGCAGGTTTGAAAATGCTTTGGCACAAGATTGTTGTATTTCACCTGAAATCTGAGTTAGAAATGAAAATTCATTTTCAATTTAAATAAAAAGGAGTACTGACAGCTCTACCTGACAGTGGGATTTTTTAATGGTTGTCTTTTAGAAAATGTCTTTCCTAATTTGTAGGTGCATTTGCAGGTATATGATGAAAATAGAATGAATATTTATTCTGATTCTGCAGGATGTGCACTTGCTCATCTGTTTTCAGAACAGGGCTAAAGCAGGTATATAAGGGTTATCGCTGTTCTATGTAAATCCTGGTGCTAATTATTGACCCACCATGTTATTTGTTTTGTCAAATAATTTGTTTCCTGCCCAGTCTCTGCAAACAAATGTGATTGATACAAATACATGTTAATTGAAATAACACCTGTGTTAATGGTGATCTCAGGCATAAGAATCTCCCATTGTAAAGAATCCACTAGCATAATTTATCAGGCCTAAGATTAACCTGATGGAGTAATCAGAAGTTCATAATACTAATTACCTCACTAAAGTCAAACTTACAATCAGTAAGGTTTTTTTTTTACAATGGGCAATATGTTTTCTTATTGCAATAATTTTCTTTTGTCCCAGTAAATAGACTTTGGATATAATAAGACCAGCTCAAGCAAACAGATTTGTTGATGTGCAAAGATGTGCTTGGTGTATGTTACCTGGGCTTCTGGATAACTAGCTGTAAGCAAAAGGACCAGAAGAGTTATTAGCACCATGCTCTAACCAGCTGAGCTAGTCTCAGTTGTTGATCCATGTGTCCTTCAGGCTTTAAGTATAAATAGTGTGGACTGCAGTCTTATAAAGGAAATTGTTAAAAATAGCTTGAAGATACCGTTTTCCATGTAGAACAGCAACAAAGTTGTTTCCTTAGATAGATCAGGCATATATGAAATTTTAATTAATTAATGCTAATTTGTGTGAGGAAAACTTAAGTTCAACTTTTCCTTTGTACAAAGCTTATTTTAACTGTTCCTCTCCTTGCCTTTTGACTCAGCATTAACATTTGGACAGGTATGCCTTGTGATACAATCTTTACTTTTGTCACTTAATTTTTGCATAAAAAATCAATCCCAAATGTGACACTCTTGCATATATGTCCACATTCTAGCAATGATTCCTAGAAAAAAATAACATTCAGAATTTGAATACATGGAGTCCATTAAAAAATAATAATGAAGTTAAAAAACATATTATTCCTAATGATGGGAAAATCAAAATATTATCTTGAGCATTGATTGCATTAATATAATTTATCTAATCCTTCTACTTCCTTTCAATGGTGTGGTAGAAGATTGATCGTCTCAGATCAGATTTTAGCCTTTCCATTTATAAAGCAAGTATTTTTGAGATCTATAACTGTGTGCTGCACACCCCAAGGTGGCTTGAACAGCCAATAGGAGTAATAGGGGTGATTAAACCTTGTCACAGGGGGTTAGATGCGGTGCTTTCTTCCTACATGACAGGCTGTGACAGTCAAACAGCACTGAAGCAGAACAAACGACAGTGGCAGTTTGCTGCGAGCAGTGCTACTGTCACAACTCCCACTAGAAAGCTAAGGGCTAGGTATTCAGCTCAGGGAAGTTTCAAATAGCCCATGCAAATTCTGGTTTCAAAAATTTCCCTGCAAATGAGTAGTGACATGCATTAACTGCAGAGTGATTGTGTTATTGCGTGAGTGATTGTCCACTGTGGGACGCTGGCCATGATCATCGTTTATGAGTGACACCGCTGATCCATTTACATCTGTGCTTAGCTGTTCCTGTTATGGGAAATCTCCCTTCATTTGAGAGAGCTGCTGTGCTAATGCAATTAGAATGAAGGTTATCATCACTCTTTAATGATTGCACGTGTTTGTCACTCTGAGTAACTGTGTACAGGAAAACAACAAACACTGCACCTGACTGAGCCCAGGATAAAATCATATATTCAAATATAAAAGTTTTCATTCCTGACTAAAAGGGCCTGACTTAAAGACAACTACAGAAGAATAACTTTGAATTTTCAATATTCCTTATATGGCAAAAGTTAACCAAGAAAATGCACCCCAACATTCAGTCTTTTCAAGTATAGCATTGCAGGCTTTTGTAACAAAACAGGAGAGGGAAATTTTGCAAGAGAAGGAAGCTAAATATCTTAGTAGGCTGTATAAGAGAGAGGAATACTATGAGTGGGTTTTTTTTTCTCATTTTAAGCGGAATTAAGATTGTATTCCATGCCCAGAAAAGTAGTACTGTATGCCCACATATATATGTATTTAATTATCTAAAGCAGGGTAGAAAGGGGTTGGGAAAAGCTCAAGAGAACCTCTGCAAAATCCTTAGCAAGGTAATATAGGTAAGAATATTTTCATTATTTCAAGATACGTCTTTTCTATGTCTAGAAATGTTATACTTAGATTTCTAACTGCTCTGACAAAAAATAAGTAATTTTGAACAAATTCTGGTTTAAAATCTTCAAGTTAAAGGTTTGTTGTTTTTAGCAAGAAGATTAGATGAAATTCTCACTTTAATTGGAGGTTACAGTGGTGTAGTTGATGTTGGACTGAAAATGTTCCTTCTAAAAGGACTAAACCCCTCCTTTTGTATTTATTTATTTAAAATTAATCCAAAATTTTGCCATTTATTTTTAGAACATGTTTTCATCTATAAATATTTTTTAATTTTTACAAATCTTTTCTAAAAGTTGTTTAACAATTAGTTTTTCGACATTTATTTTTCAGCATACTATTTCTTTTATTTCATGTAGCTGTAGATATTAAACAAGTAAAGCTTTTCATGTGTTTTCTTGTGTTCTCATAAATTCATGTCCTGACTGCCAAACCTAGCATCTTTTTCAATTCTAAAATCAGTTAAGGATAATCCTATCTTATTAAGGCAAGAATGCCAAAGCTTATTTTTGATCTGGTCATGTGCACCCATCTTCAGTGAGCCACCCTTGCAACTCCTGAGCTCTGCTTCTCTGCTATACCCAAAGTAGTAACAGCTGAGATAACATTTCCTGATTGAGATACTGAGATGGTGCTACACTCTTTCATTCCAGACCATTTCTTTCATTCTGTTCTTTCACTGGAAAAGTATATAGGAGTTTTCACGGAAGAGATCCATTCTGAAACACAAGTTCAGTTCCACCTGTCAGCATACCTGTCCTTTCCTTAGCCCTTTTATGCCCTTGTCCCTGATAGGATTTGAGACGTGCTGGGAGGGAAGGATTTGTGGGCAAAAATGCCTAAAAAACTGTATAGGGAGCATTGTTTCCATCTGGTGAACATTGTGTGGTTCGCCAGAGAAAAACTCATATCCATCTGTCTTTTCTGGGTATGTAAGAAGAGATTGCTCTCTAATAAATATTATCAGTGTTGTGGACAGCAGCAGGAGTGGTTATGAGATGAAGCAGGACTTTGACCATGCAGTAGTAAATAAGTAGTTTCCTTTTGGAGCACCTTTTCAACTGCTGGTATCTTTTTTTCTCACTTCTCTTCCCAGATTTTTTGCAGATCCTCAGAGGGTTGGTTGGGGGGGTGTCCGTAATCCAGTTAAAATGTGTTGCTGAGCTAGGACTTCAGCCTTGTAAATCAGGACAGGAACTTAAAGAGAGAAGGATGATAACGTCTGCCTGAAAATCTGCACTTAAATTAAAAACAAATTAAAGCCAACCCCAACAGCATTAATTTGTTTGTTTTATAATTTCAGCCCATGAAATTATTACCAAAAATTTATTATTAGGATTTGAGAGTCGTCCTGGAAAAACAAACATAAACATTCAGTTAAGAAGCCTCTTCTATTCAAATACTAATCCAGATTATTTTCACAGAGAATTGTAATTGCTTTAAAATGGTGCAATTTTTAAGCAAAAAAAGCTAGAGGAAGTGATGCCAATATCAATATGTAATGGTTTTTAATTGGTGAAATTACATTAATAAAAATGACAGCAGCTGAGAGTAATCATTTTCAGAAAGCTACTCAGCGGTTTGTTAAAAATAAGTCGTTAAAGTCATGATTTAGTTGTTCTGTCTTGCTTACCCACCACATAAGCAGTTAATACAAAACATTCCATTTTACTGTTATGAAAGAAAAAATGTGGTTTTTTAAAGGAGCTGTAAATTAGGTTGTGCTGGAAGCATCCATTTTCATGCCTCCATCACTGCCAACTCCCACTGTTTTCTTTGATAAATGATTTGCAGACTACTATTATTATTTATGTGTTTTACAATTACTACGAATGACACCTCCCCTTCCTCAGCCCTAAGCCACAAATCTGAAATGAATAAATGCTGTTTATTGTGACAGTCTGCCTTTTGTCTGTGGAACAATGACAAACTACACCACTGACAGCCAGTTGCCGTTTTTAACTACTGCTCTCGAGCTCAGTCTTTGAGTGTTCTTCAGAACATGACAACAGTCAGTGTGGAATAAAATGAGTGGGATTGCATTGTGTTTGTTTAGCATGCCGTGACACCATTGTCCAATACATTGAGTAAACAGGAAGAATAAATTACATAACCACAATAGCTTTTAGTTCTCTGCATTTCATTGAGATTTGTACAACTGTGGTCATATAAAAATTAATATATTATTGCTTTTTAGCATCAATCATTTTGATATTCATATAGAGAATTGCCTTTTCACCGGAATTAAGTGAAGGAGGAGAAATAAAGGGAGTGCTTTTAATTATTTGTGAAATCTAAGAACATTTCTACTTTATGTCTAAGCTCTTCAACAGATCTAAAGGCAGCACAGAACGACTTTATCTGTATGAATTTTATAAATGTCTTCTGACCTGCAGCTAGTCAGTATTTAAGTGTTAGAATGACCTGTTTAATATCTAATTCTTCCTGGCAGAGCAGAGTTAGTAGGTAAATCAGTTCTTATATTTTGACTAGAACTTGGCTTTAATCTAAATGCAAACTTGCAAATATGTCAGAGTATTTATTTAATGTAATTTTCTCTGAGTTTGAACGTTAATCTAGCATTTCTTCTTGAAACCAGGTGTTATCCTTCTGTTAATGCTCCTCCTCCCTTTACACACACCTGGTTCACTTGTGTGCATGTGTGCACACACAAACATACAGCAATGCTAGTTTATAATCCTTTTTCTCTGTATTTATGTGTATTTGTGTGCATAGATGCATACTGCATTCATGTTTTACTTACCTGTCTAAACACCACAACATCAAAAAAGGCTCTTTTGGCATTTGTATTACTTTATTAGAATCTCGTGCTATTAGTAGTGGAAAGAGATGTCTAGTGATTAACTTAAATTTTTGTTCAGTGTAAAATGCTGAACAAGGACTCTTTTCCTGAATTGCATACAGTATTCTAACCGATATAGGTTTTTTTTTAAAAAATTCCTCAGTTGACATGTGATGTTCAATCTTTTAATTTTTTTTTTCTCCAAACAAAGATAATGGAGAGAATGTGAGCAAATTCCAAGCCTGCATTGGTGCTGCCAGTTTGTAGAAAATGTATTTCTAATTGAGAAGACATAATCTGCAGTCTTACTTAGAATTTACCATCATTTCCTCCATTAAAAACTGGGGTTAATTTCTTATTGCATTTCTGATAAAAAAAATTTGCCTTCTTCTCTTCAACTATCTGTACTCCTTTCTTATTGTCTTTTTTAAATTGTCTGATTTCCCTTTGAAGTCTCCTTTTATTTTTTAGACTTCCTATCTCCCTCCTTGCAGAAGCTCCTAGATTTAGTCTCACTGCAGTTTTCTGCCTGCTATATAGTGGCATGTATTATTTTAATTTTTAAACACAATTAAAAGTCATTAAGTAGGGAGCAGGGTAGCTTCAGACTGCACGGATTCTTGTCCTTGCAACAGTCATTCCTCCAGGACTGCAATTGCTGTACTTATAACAAGGAAAACCCTTCAATAAAATCTATGAAGTAAAGTAGGGTATTGTATGTCTTTGTATGCTGCCTAATAGATAATATAAATTCAAACTCTGTTCATCTATGAGACCAGTAAAGACAAATAATATTCTTGGCTATTTGAAAGAACTATTTTTCACAAACGTTTCTGAGGGTTAAATATGGTAAAGTACATTAAAAATAGCGTGGCAATATAAGCATCAAAATGCTCATCTAAGTAGGTAGGAAGAGAGCATGTGTTTTCTGTGGGCAGGAAGTCAGAGCTGCAATTAGCTTCTCTTACCAAAGTTTTAATCCACAATGAACCCAAAAGAAAAATTTTTCTAATGCAGCCTTTTTAGTTTAGCAGTTTTTTATGGTATTAGACACCAGAAAATTAATGAGTGAATCACAGCATAGCAATATATAAAATCAAGAACAGACATATGTATTGAGGAAAGAAAGCAATTTGGACATTCTCATCTAGGTATTCTAATCCAATAGAGAACACTTCATCCTCTTGCATTGCTTCCTGGCTGCTGAACATATTCCCATTTGAATAAACAATGTTGGCTCATTCACGGAGCTGAAGTATCCTTCCTAAAGACATAAAGTGTGGTTTAACTATTTCAGATAATATCTAGGTTACAGCCATTATCTAGCTATAATAAGCTACTTGCCATCCATCAGTAGAGCTATACAAACATTAATGAGTTCCTTTTGAATCTGGAGAGTACTTAAGCTTTCATGATAGTTATTCACAGCTGTATATTGATTTGCGTTTTTTTCACTTTCACTATGTATTTTACTGAGATGATTTAAGAAAGTCACCTTATTAGTAATTTCCTGTTTATTATAAGTTATTGATAGTTTAAAATAACATTTTTACACAAGGACAATGGATTATCTCTCATGACCTTTAATACAAAGCATGTAGCACTACTTCTGATATTTAAAATGAAAATCTGACAAACATATGTTCAAATTAAATTGGTACTTATTGTCATTTGAATGTATGCAATTGGGAGATAGGGGATAAGTACTAATAAAAATGTCGGTGAAATATATTAAAAAGGTGCCTTGCTAGTTTAACATAGAGAGGAGGCTTCATACTTCCTGGAAACTTTTGTTAGCAATTACAAGAACTCCAGAATAAAAATCATTTGACATGCACTATGAAGTGCCCAAAGTTAAATTTTCTTCAGGAGTCTAACAGTGAATTTAATTTTCCTGGTTTAGTTTCCTAATGTGGTTTTAAATGTTATAATCCATGTATATATAAAGACTTACATAAACATAAAAATTTACTTGCGTCATAGTGATCTGATTTACTTTGCTATTTCTCAAACCTGTAGAGAAATTTCCTTTTCACATAAATGGAACAGCTTTAAAGAAACTTGAAACAAGCTGCAATAGTGAAAGTACTATTGAACAGAAATTTTTCTCATAATTGTGAAACTTTATTCAGGGTTGATGTAGTCACTAGCAGCGTAACAATCAATAGGATCTTTCTTCAAAAGCAGAAAGGTTGAGGTCCCTTCATTAAGAGTGCTGTGTCTCTTCACCTCTGCTCTTGCCCAATCATTGTAGCTGCAAAAGCCAGAGCTGTATGTATTCAGCTTCTCTTTTCCCCTCTCTGGTTTCATTCATTGCAGAACTGGACACCATGGGATCAGTAAATGTCTCCTATTTCAAGTGACAATAAATAAATTTAAAAATAGGAATATACAGCCATCTTGACAATCTAGATTTGGTATTCTAATCTAATAGAAAAGCTTTCATGCACTAACATTGCATCTTGGCAGCCTCAACAAATCTTCATCTGTGAGAATAGTACCATGCCAATCATATGACTCTGCTATTCACACTCCAATTTGGATATACTGAACAGATATTCAGTTATAAATGTATTTCTCTTCTGTGGGCTGTGTGGCCACTAGCGATATAAACCAGGAGCAGTAACAAGGAAACTGTAAAATGACCAAAATTGGGATGTTAATTCAGACCCATTGTGGTAACAGATCAGTAATCATAAGATATTTTTCCTAAACTGCTCCTTTGAAGCACCCAGAGACGTAGCCTATATATTTAATTTTTTTTCTGCTACCATGAGCATTCTCTGAGTGCTGCTCTATGTCTCACATTCATAGATTTTACTGGAACTTCAGCATGCAGATCAACAACGAACATAGCAGAAAAACGTAGACATGGAATTTGACTTGTGACTACCAGACAGTCTAATTTTCCTGCAAAGTTGCCTTAGGTGTCACATAATGAACTTCCAAAAAATCTGGAAACACTTTCAGAACTGAATGTGACTTTAATTAATGCAGTCACCAAAGTTACATAAATAGAACTGTCTCTGAGACTGTTGCCAGTGTCAGTTTTATTCTTGATCTTAATCTCTAAAGTTACTACATCAAGTATGAGCTAACAGAGCAAAGCAAACCTCACACAAGCTGCCATGTGACTGGAAAAAAAAAAAGAAACAAAAATCTTGGATTTAAAAAAAAAATTTATAAAGCTTTATAGAGTTTTCGAGAGATTTCTTTTTAGCAGTTAATTTTCATTATGGAACATCAGAAAACATTGTGAAAAGTATCCATAGTTGTGGTTAAATTGTTGTCTGTATTGATAACATATTGAGCATAAGCAATTTGCATTTACTTCAACTGTAATAGGGTGCTAAAGTCAGTTGGTTTTCAAAAGGATATCTTACAGCTAAATACCTGCATTCTACTGATGTCAGCAGAAATTACTCAATATTCAAATATTTGCAAGTTATTCTTCTGTTGTCAAGTCAATGTTTCCATCACTACTAAGGAAAATTGCAAAACCTTTATCCATATGTGGTTATTAGAAGACCAGAAAATTCAATTTAAAGAAATTTAATAAAACTTTGAAGAGTTTTAATAAAAATGCTCTTTCTTTGATTAGTTTTCCATCAGCATGAGAGTTGACAAAATACTTAAAACTTGTTTTTAAATTCCAGTACGGTCTTCAGAACACTAGGGTGTTCCCCAAGCACCAGAGCAGTGTAGAATTCCCAATGCAAAGAGATTTACTGAAAAAAAATAAGGGATAAGAAGATTAGAACTAAAATAGATGCCATTTTTTTGTAGACTGTATAATGAAATTCCTATTAACATGTAGTCGACTATGAAGTTTCAGCATGGATCCCTCAGACTTTGCAAAGGATTTTAAAAATCTTTTTGGAGTAATTGCATAAATACACAAAGGAAATCTCTTTGTTTCCTCATGTTATCTGGCAGAAGCTTACTGCAAATAACAAAAGAAAGGAATGTCTGGAAGGATGCTAACAATTGTTTTTCTCCAGAATACACACTGCACCTGGTGCTGCTAAAAACCTAGAAGTGGGGAGCAGTTTACCAAGGGAGGAAGTATTGGCCAGTGGTGAAAGTTTTTATGGATTATTGAAGACTAAGGAGAATTATGAAGACCACCATAAGAACCTGACACATCAAATAAAAATAAATTCAACAGTGACTGATGAAATTCATCCTCCCTAAGAGGGAAACAGCCCACAGTGCAGTGAGTGAATTACACTATCTTTTATGTACTGAGGGACTCTGAATTAGACATAGCCTCTCAGGACAAAGATCTAGACATCACTGTGGACAGCTCAGTGAAGAAATCTGCTTAAAATGTATCAGAGGTCAAAAAACTGAATAATATTTGGACTGTGTAGGGAATATTATGAAAAATATTACAATGTTACATAAATTGATGTACATCCTTACCTTGACTGTAAAGTCCATTTTGGTCAACTCTTCTGTGAAAATTGTATGAAGAGGAAAAAGGAAGGTTACTCAAGGGCACCTGGAGTTTCCTTCTGCTTCGAAGGAAGAAAAGTAAAAAGAAATATGAAATTCTGAATAGTAGTCAAAGTCTCAACTAGATGTTTCCCTTTTTCACTCTTAATAAAGAGATTAGCTAGAGGCATGTTCTTGTATGAAATGTACAATTGTCTTTAGCACTTAGCACCATATATTTCTTTCAATTTGCAGTTTGTGGAAGTATGTATTCAAATACTATGAATAGGTTTTTTCTATTTGCAATGAATGATTTTTTAAGAACAGGAAAGTAGAGGACATAACTGTTGAGGCTACTTCCCTAGACTTGTATCTGTATGTTTTGCAGGAATACTTTTCAGATTGTGATGGCAGAGTGGCAATTTAGAATGCACTAAGAACAACCCAGTAGCCAAATGCTCCTGTAGAGCACTTGCATAAATATATTTTCAAATATGTTTAAATACCCTTAGCTGACTGCAGTGATCAGACCTGTTTTAGTCAGTGTGCACACTTCTCATTTGTGTATGTTGCAGATTTTAAATGGCTAGAAATATAGGTTAGTTATTGTAATGGCTGTTGGAAAAGACTAAAATTATCAAATGGCTTATTATTGTTTGATAGAAGGACATTATATTGGAAGATCCTGTCACAATTTTCTGCTCAATTAAACATCAGAACAAAAAGAAGTAAAATGAGGAAAAGGCTCAGGAGCCTTCTTTCTAACTTCCTTGCTTTCCTTTATTTTCCTGTTTCTTCCTGGTTTTCCCCCTTAGTGTTTCTCTTACCTATTTTCTTGAGTTAGAGATGTTATTTTATGAAGATGACGCTTCTTAATAAATTCTGATTTTTTATACTGTTAATTTATTACTTCTGCAATATGTAGAAAAATATGTTCTCAATTTTCCTTGTCCTTTGTTCCTGGAAAAATTAATAGAGTTCCTTCTAGACTTCATCTTCGTCCTGGGAAAAATACTACAACTCAGCCATACAGCAATATTTAGAAAGAAGAAAATCTAACTAAAACATATCTTTTGTTTACATTTAAAATTTCTAACAAGCATACTCTTTATTTACATGCAAATGCAAATAGGAAGGATCATCAAGGGTGGATTGACCTGAGGTCTATCTGTCTTTAAATTATTAAATGGAAATATTTGTCAAAACTACTTCCTTCTAAAATATCATCATGAGCTGAATGAGCTAAATTTTACTAAACTTCAAAAAAGTGTTGAAGGGGAAGAAATGAGGTGCATGCAGAAATCTAGGTAGAAAGCAGTCACAGGTTTCTGGGCATAAGTATGAGAAAAATGTTGAAATGAAGTTTGCTCTCAGTTGCCTGGCAAGATTTTGTCTGATATATAATGAATTAAGTTGGTGTCATGGATTGATCATTAGACAGTTTTTGATTGCTACACTTGCAGTAATTCTTAAATATCACAAAGTAGAGTAGTACAACAAATCCATTGAGAGCCAAAGACTAAATGATTGCAGTCTCATTTCTAAAGTCTTTTATGACTATTGTATAAAAATTGGTCAAGAAATATTAGTTACATAACTGATGTTTGAATTCATCTCTTTTTCCATTGTATACTGCCACAAAGTAATAAATTAAGAGGGAAAATAAAAATCTAGACACTATCTGCATTATAATGACTCCCTTTTTTCTCATTATAAAATATATTATTTAGCCAGTGCTTTCTCTGTTAATTATGTGTAAAACTGGTAGTATAGAGGAAGTCCTTTATCAAGTCATATATATCACTGAAGTCAAAACCTCCTATGTCCACAGTAAAATTCTTATCAATCAAATATGTAAATATATGAAAAATTTATAGTTTTCTTTTGATTAAACCTATTCTTTAAAAGCCCATCTTGATTAACATTAGCTGCATTATATTTCTTCTTTTCTTTTGTAATACCTTTAAATATTCAGTGTGTTGCCTGGCATTTTTGATAGGCCACTGGTCCATACTTACAAGGATTTCCCAACAGATTATTTCACAGATATCTTACTGCTTTGACTGTGCACTCTTAAAATTTCAGCCCAATAAATACCCATAAATACTGGGAAAAAAATTTGCTAATTCATCAGTTAATTCTTTCAAAACTCTTCTACCTTATCTGACATTCTGATTTTAAAATTATAGGTTTAAGAATGGTGCTAAACATTATTTCTAGTTACTGTCAACAAGTAACTAGAAATAATTGCTTTCATTACCACGATCATGGATATACAAGAAGCTTTCTGCCTAAGTACAGAATGAAACTATTTTTTGGTAACTCTGACAGTTTTATTTGTGCTGGCCATAGTATTTTCCTTTGTACATACTCCTCCTAGCTTTTTTTGTATTACATGTTTCTTCTAATTGTCTAATTTTTCCTCATTATCATGGACAGTTTCATTTCAACTGCTTAACATGTTGTACTTGTGACTGTATTTGATTCCATTAGTGTTTCTTAAGTGTTTATTCTTAAGGAACCATGATATATATATTTCTCTTGCAGACTTCACATTTAGTACCTGAAAACTAAATCGTTTACCAATCTTTAGTCATGCAGTCTGTGCTTTACGATTTTTATGGCATGGTGAATGATCATCAACCTACCTATGCGGTCATTTTTTGAAGACTAATTTATATTTATTGCTTTTATTGTTTTAGAAAGAATTTCAAAGTTCAGGCGAGCAGAGAAATATCTTCAAAGTAATAAGATTTTTCTCAAAGGAGTAGAGTAGACTTTAGTGAAGATCAAAAAAATTCAAATCTATTAAAAGAGACTCTATGTGTGAGAAATCTACTAGAGAATTACATGAAAGTGGTAGGAGCTACTTCTGAAACATGTAAGATAACACTGAAAAATAAGTTGAACCTCAAGCTGCCATTTATTTTCCAGCTCAATGATGTCACTGTGGCTGTCACAAGCTGTGTTGCTTTGCGCATGGGGCTGGAAGCCTCATACAGTAAATCCTTGTTCTCCCATTGATTCCTCTGTGCCTTATCAGAAGAGAAATGCACACATACAACTATGCATAATACAAGGCAGTATTATTTAACAGAGTGCTCCTGTGACCTATGCAAACCACTCATTTCTCGTTAATATGGCAACAGCAGAAAGTCTCCAGAGGTTTGTCCAGCCTTATAATGAGAGCCCTGTGTTATGTGCAGTTCTGTAGACTCAGAGTGGCCGTGGATTCATCCCCTGCTGTGAAATTTGGCTGCTGCCCGAGGCCCTGTGGAAATCATGTTTCTTGCTATGCTCAACCACGTGCAAGCCTCCCTGCTGAGAAAAGCAAGGAAATTTGCTGAACTGAGTTCATCTATTTCTCTCCCTCACCATCTGAGACAGAGAGAAAAGGATCTGCAGGGCAATATTTCCATCCTGTTTTTTATTTCTGAGAGGGAAGTAGGATGGTCACCAACACATTCCTTAGGATGTGCTGACTGATGAAGTCATTAAGGGACTTGATTTTTGGAGGACAGTCAGACAGACTAGGCAGACGGAGCAGAAAAATCTCAGCAACTATGACCAAAAAAAGACAATGGAAGAAGCCTTGAATATTCCTTTCTCCTCAAGAAGTTCCATGAACATGGTGTAGGAGAAAAATGAAAGGTGCAATGTGAATCATCCCTGCTTTTGTTAAAAGTGCCAAATCAATGAAACAGTAAGACTCGTGTGCCTGTTTTTATAGTTTATGTATCTAACATCATGTAGTTAATGTCTACCCCCTCATTTTTTCATCTGGGAGATGAGTTCCAAGGGCTAGTAAAATGTAAGGGACCAAATGCTTAAGAAAACTCTGTCAAACTAGGCATTTAAAAACAAAATAATTACAGACAAAAAATATTGTACAGAAAAGGGTGTTTCATATGCTACGTTGCTGAAGTGTTTAGAAAACAACTAATCAGAAAACTTAGAATATTCTCCCCAGAATGTACAAGGATTTGATCTCAAATAGAAGGTATGTTTAGTATTTGTTGGGAGCAGTCTGAAGAACTGTAAACTTGAAATGAAAGAAATAGGATGTTAGATGTGTATAAATGGAAACTACCTTTGAGAACACAACTGATGTGGTGGGGGGGAGTAATAAAAATAAAAATTTTTATTTTTAAAAGAACACAAAGAACACAATTTTCATTTTAAAAAGAACACAAAGCAAATAAAAATTTTGCTTTGTGTTCTTTTTCGGTCTAATGTTTCCTATTAAAAACCTGCAAAGAGCTTGTCCGGCATAAATAACAAGTGTATTGAAGTTAATAGAGCTGTCATAGTATATAATGACTTCAGCTGGTCAAAGGAGAGATACAATGTTGCTGATAATGCTAATAGCAAAGTTTAATAAGCCGGCAAAAGATGGTTTTTTTTGGTTGTTTATTCAGTTGTACCACAAAATTAGGGAATAGCACCAAGACTGGGAAAGCATTACAGGGGTCTATAGCTGCGGAGAAACCCTTCACACTTGAGAAAATAAAACTTGTTATGGTGAGAGAAAAGAAGGCACTATGTAAATACATGTTGAAGAGTTGTGTGCTGAGAATGATTTCAGATGGACTGGAGGGAGAAGATCTCAAGAAGCCAGTGCAGAAGTCAATGGTTCCTTTCTCAGTGATTCAGAAAGGTGTGTCTCTTACAAAATAACGTATTCAAACCAGAACAAAAGAAAATTGAGGTGTAGCTCCTACCAAAAACTAGAAGGTTAAAAGAGTAATGCAATAAGGAAAATCAAGTAAAGGAAATATTTCAGTTTTTAAATATCTTTTTTATATCTATATATTCAGCCACATTTTTGATGTAAAGAAATAGCTACTAGTGTTTGTATGTGTGTATATATATGCATGCAGGTGCTGTTAAGTGTAAATCCTTTGTTTCTTTTGAGAAATAATAATGAAGCATAATAAATCTTGTAACCCATAAAGTACTGCATTTGCAGGTTTTCCTGTCACAGCATGTGTATATACACACATACGCTAATATGGATCTTTTAAGTAGAATACTATGTTTTCAATATATTTTTGAAATATAGCTTATGACCTAGTTTCAGACTGATGAGTGGCAACATTTTTGGAAATCCTATAGGATTCTGTCATTATGGATGTTTTTGCAATAAGGAACTGCTAGAAATTCTTTTTCCAGACTGCTGAGTGCACCAAAAAATACAAAACCCAAACCACATCCCCCCTCCCCTCCCCATAAAAAACCCCCAGTAGTTAGTTTCGTCTATTATCCTCATACTAGTTTGGAGATAGAATGTGTAGAATTATGTGGATATAAAATCAAACTGTTTTTGAAAACTGTTCTATTTCCTGGTTCACATGCAAGCAAAAATATTTGGTTTCATATTTTTCCCTTTTTAATTTTTTTAATCAGTTGATGATGTGAAATCATTCCTTAAAGTCAAGAAATTTTCAGTAAAAAGATTCATTCCTGCTCTGAGACAGGAAAATAAATCTAGTGTATTTAAATTAAAAGATTTTATATGGTGATTTGGAATTTGTTAGTCAAATAGCAGGTATAGATAGTGCAACTAATGTAGAATAGTCAAGTGCCTTAAAATTGAACTATGCATATAAAGAGGGGGGAAAAGTCTGCTCTTTTAGGCCGTTACATGAAAATGAGGGAAAAAAACCTTCAAATATTGCTATAATCCAGTAATTCTAGAGTATGATAGTACAGCTGATATACAGTATTCTTTTTACCTCCCTAGAGTCTACTTTCTTTAGACCGCATGTGAATGAAAAACCCAAAATCTTCCTCATTAGGACTTAAAAGAACATTTTTCATCACACCTTTTCATCTTGGCTACATTGTCTGGATTATATTTTACTTTATTTTTTTTAATTGTTGTAAATGATTATTCAAATGATACTTTAGCATTTCCAAATCTAGTAAGCTTTTTTTCTTGTTTTTTAATATCTATTTATATCATGCTTGTAATTCTTTGTCCAGTTTTAAATTACTCTTTAAAATAATTTGCTGCAGTCTTCCTCAGAGAATTTTTACTATCTCAGGTGAATAATCTGTAGGACAGTTCAGTTCAACTGCATAAAACAAGTAAATTCTGTCCTGAGCCCCAATTTTTTGTAATGTTTGAGTTTAAATTTTAGAAAGAACTAAAGTACTTTTTAGGTAACGGTAAATTCTGTATTACGGCTTTTATTTTGACTTTGGGAATAAATTGCAGTGTGGGAAAAGCAGCTGAAAACATGGATAAAAGTCGAATGCAGGATTATTGTAGACCCTGTCAAAATAAATGGTAGAATATTTTTTAGTATGTAATTAAATGTCAAGATTTGTGAGTTAATGGAATTTCTGTAGTCACATCAAGGTCAGACGAGCAATTACTGTTTATGAATTATCTGAAATCTTGTATAGCCTTTTCTAGCTAGTCTTATAGCATCTATTTATATTAGACATCTTTGCCATTTCTGATGTTTCTCCCCCATAGTTTCTGTTAACAGCAATGTGGTGCATTTTGTCAATTCTGTAGTTGTTTGCAAAACCTTCCTTTATTTCACTGAAGTGCTTGCAATTAGCCCACTTCTCCCCATTGAGAAGCATCTTTGTAATAACAGCTTTCCTGGCAGAGCTTTTGTTAGGGAGATTTTAAAATCAAGAGTCTGCAAAGGTTGGGAAAAATCCAATCATACAAAAGTTCAGCAAATCCCTTTCAAGGTCATATCAGTTAAGATTACATAGATTTTCCACTTCAGCAAACAGTAGAGGTTTTTCATTTTTCGGGATGAATTCAGAATGATAGAATTAATAAAATAAACCAATTCTAAAAGAAATTGTTTGCTAAACTCAAAGAAAAGCCTGGATGCATCCCCCTACCCCCACCCCCAGGGTCTTTAGTGGGGTTACCTTTCTCCCCCATGTAGCCTCTTGTATCACTTCCTTTGAAGTCGTTCACAGCGTTTGCTTTGACAGCCACTGGGTGTGGGAAGTATAAGGCTATAGCAAGTATCTCCATAGCATAATCCGCCCAGTCACTGTTGGTCACTGATCCAGCTGCATGCAGCAGCTTAGTAGTCAAAGGGCATGGTAATTCCCTCCTTCTCTCTTTTCTTTCTTCCAAGGCAAAATCTTCACCTGGTGTTTTTGATTCATGCATTCTAATTATGATGGCTGCCATCATCAGCCCTGTGGGTGACACTAGAAATTCTCTGAGCCAGCAGCTAATACCACAGCTTGTTAAGCGACCATGTCAGCCTGATTTTAGGGCCCATTTTGCAGTTCACCGCAGGCCTATCTAAAAGCATCAGGAGTCTCCGTCTAGCAGGACAGGCTCATTGTCTTTCTAAATGTCTCCTTCTGATAAGCAGATCCAAATATGGTTCATTCACTGTGGATTTGAAGGCACAGTGGGGAACTTGGCTCACATAGTGGGTGCAACAAAATGCTTAATATTTTCACTTGGTATAGAGCTAAAGAACCCAATTTTCAATTTCAGGATACAAACATTTGCTCCCTGACTATGATCAAGAGTTTGAAATTTAAATCAGAAGTCTTCGAAAGCTATTCTAATTCTCAAAGGAGCAGGCTTTCCCATACTCAGTACAAAGAAGAAAATCCTTGGTTTGTATCAGAGTTTGAGCACACAGAATTCACACGATGACCAGAAGTGTCCTTTGTTGCCTAAAGATATTGTAGGAATTTTTTCTCTGAATAATTTTGTGTGAAGTATACGATTCTGGTAACTGTGAGGTTACTAACAGCGCTGCAAATGCTGCAGTCTGATCTGCCTTGCAAACTTTATTTGTTTTTAAATAATTGCTTCAAATACATATTTGTCTATGCTGCTCCATGTATTTCTTTTTAATGTTTTGTCTAACCCAACCTCTGGCAGTAGAAGGAAATGAATATCTTTCAGTTGCAGGAAATTAGAATTTTTTCAAAAAGTATACTATTTTGACTCTGTATATTTAACTGAGTCTCTGATCTGCAAACTACTGGTTTTTATAGCTAGTTTTTTCTGATTTCATAGGCATATTTTTAACCAGCAAAAAAATAGGTGGCCTTTCCTGCTGCATAAATCCACAATTATAATATTAATGCAACAGTTTTTGTTCTCTAAGAAGAAAATCAGTTACTTACCAATGAGGTATGCAAAAGTGCTTATCTTGCAGAACTATCAGTGTGAACCAGTATGCGTATGGGAAGAGCTAATTTAAGATCTCCACAGGAAATTAGAGTGGCTCTTTTATTATCAGCATCCATTTCCTAAATACTGTGTTGCTTTTGGCTTATATTCCATTGACCTATAATAATGATGCTGCAGACTTATTTCATCTCTTTGAAAGTTGTCAAACTGCCAGCCATGCCAATCTGTGAGCTTCCTTACGAAGATAACTAAAAAGTCCATTTTTTTACACGAAAATCTAGAATTTTGTAGCCCATGTTCTCTTTAGTGATTGTGGTTTTGTGTAAAATCACTTTAGTGATTGTGGGTATTGGAAAACTTCTTCCCCCTTATCCTTCTCAAAGGATTTATAGGAAGAGGGCATTTCCAATGCACACTGTAATTGTGCTTTGGCTGACTGGTATGTATATTCCCTGTGTAACCAGGTATCTGAGGCAAATCTTTGTGGCTGCACAAGACAATAAAAAAAGATAAAGATTTGATTGTGATAGATAGGGGTTAAATCTCACAAAATTTATGTATCTCTCTAAATATTAATTTTAACTAAAGAGGGAGAATTTGCACTCTCCTTATTTTCTATCCACTTTTAACGTGGTATAAAATTGTGACAGAAACCTAAGTACAAAGTGGAGCAAAAACTGTTCTTGTAGAACTACACCAGCCTACATGGGCTTAAAATATTAGAGGTAGGGATAGATGTCTAAAATTAGACAAAAAGAATTGGATCATTCAGAAGGAATAAAATGAGTTCCATTATGTGGAACATAGAGAAAAACCAGGTGATCAGGATCAGCCGACATGGATTTATGAAAGACATAAAGCCTGATCTCCTTCTATGGCAAGGTGATCCACATACTGGATGAGAGACAAGCTGTGGATGTTGTCTACCTGAGCTTCAGTAAAACCTTTCTCATTAATTACTACAACATTTTTCTGGAGAAACTTGGCTATTCATGGCTTAGTTGTTTGCTGGGTTAAGAGCTGGCTGGATGGCTGGACCCAGAGCATGGTGGTGAATGGAGTTAAATCCAGCTGGCTGCT
The DNA here is from genome assembly GCF_028769735.1 of Zonotrichia leucophrys gambelii. NCBI lineage: Eukaryota > Metazoa > Chordata > Aves > Passeriformes > Passerellidae > Zonotrichia > Zonotrichia leucophrys. The sequence continues at coordinate 14,863,183 of NC_088173.1, read as the reverse complement.
TGTCACAAGTGGTGTTTCCCAGGGTGCAGTACTGGGGCCAGTCCTCTTTTGTATCTTTATCCATGATCTGGACAAGGGAGTTGAGTGTACTCTCAGTAAGTTCTCAGAGCACACCAAGTTAGGTGTGAGTGTTGGTCCGTTGGAGGGTAAAAATGCTCTACAGAGTGATCTGGACAGGCCAGATCGATGGGCTGAGGCCAATTGTATGAGGTCCAACAAAGCCAAGTGCCAGGTCCTGTACCTGGCTCTCAACAAGCCCATGAGGCACCACAGGCTAGGAACAGAATGGCTGGAAAGCTGTGTGGTGTAAAAGAACCTGGAGTGCTGATCAACAGCTGGCTGAACATGGAGGGGGGCGGCCAAGAAGGCCAGTGGCATCCTGGTTTGGATCAGAAATAGCATGGCCAGCAGGACCAGGGCAGTGATAGGCACTGGTGAGGCTGCACCTTAAATACTATGTTCAGTTTTGGGTCCCTCCTGAAAGACATTGAGGTGCTGGAGCCTATCCAGAGAAGAGCAACAAAGCCGAAGAAATCTTATGAGGAATGGCTGAGGAAGTTGGGGTTGTTTAGCATGGAAAAAAGGAGGCTCAGGGGAGACCCTTTTGACCTCTACACGACCTGTGAGGACACCGTAGAGAGGTGAGGGTTGGTCTGTTCTCCTAAGTAAGCCGCATAATCAAATGAAACAACCTCAAATTGTACCCAAGGAGGTTTAGATTTTCGATATTAAGAAAAATTTCTTCACCAAATGGGTTGTCAAGCATTGAACAGTGACCAGGGAAGATACCAAGTCACCACCCTGGAAGTATTTAAAAGATATGTAGATGTAGCTCTTAGGAATACGATATTGTGTCAGACTTGGCAGTTCTTGGTTAATGGTTGTTGGGCTGAATGATCTAAAATATCTTTCCCAACTTAAATGATTTTTTAATACAGGATATTTTGTGGAAGTAAAAAGACAGCAGTAGGCTGAGGATTCGTTCCTGCTGCTGTGGTACAGAGTTACTTATGGAGAATTGCATTACATTGGATCTACTAATGTGGTTTGTTAGCCTTAAGCTTATTTGAACTTTATTGAGTCTAGTCATAACAGAGCTTAAACTTGAGTCCAGCACCATTTTCTCTTCTTTATTATCCTAAAATATAAAACATTTCTTCCACTTATCTTTCATCACTGTAAATATTTTTAGATGGCAGTAAGGAGTTGACAGTTAATTACAAAGTGAACCAGCAAAAGAATTCCAGCATTGTTATTAAGGGATGAGCAAATGGATTTCACAAAATAGTCCTTCAACTCCAGTCAGGATGCCATTAAGAAGACCAAAACCCCACAATTATTATAAAACACATTTGTTTTTAATTTGTTCTCATATGCAAACTCTTAAAACTTGAATTAGCAAGTCTTGTATTTTTCCATATGACTTTGGATGAGAGAAATACTGGTTATGATTTCGGTACTTGTGGACCAGTCTGCATGCTGTCAATCAAAGTATCCTGTCTGGACTTTGTTATCTCCCTCCATTCTTTGCAGCAGCCTGCAGGCTGCTCTCAGGTCTCAGAATATATAAGCCTTTCCTTTAAAAATAACCAAGAGCTTAGCAATGAATAGTACTGCTGCCTCAATTCCTTCCATTATAACATTCTGCCTAATGCTTTTCACTTTAGTTTTCATTTCCTTTGTAGTGCTGAGATTTGGGAAAATTAAGATCTGTGGTACTCCGTATTTAAGCACAGATTTGAGACTTGCAGCTTGCAGCATTCTCACAGGGTCTCTGCTGTTAGTGAATGTAAAAGCAGTTTCTACCCATCTCCCTCTTCCTATTTCCTGAACTAATAGATCAGTAGGAGAAATTTTCCATGCATAATGTGAAGAAAGAGCAGCTTAGCTCAAAGATTTTTTTGGTTTACCATTGATCGGAGGAGATGAGGAGAATCCAAAAATTCTTTTTTTTTTTTTTCTAAATCACTTTCTGCCTGGACTTACATCTCTAAGAAAAACATTGTCCTGCTTCTGGTGGTAGTGCTGACAAAGAGATGTTAATTTCTTCTAAAAACTTATTTTAATGAGTTAGCAAAATGCCTGGATGATTGTTGAAGAGTAATATAAGCATTGTATAGGAAAACTTGGCAGGGGGAAAAACAACCATCAAGCATTCATTTGGGTACTGGTCAGCAATAGAGAGCTCATTATTACATTAGACTGCTACCATTAAGTCTAATGAGCAGGTATCAAAGTTGAAACTAGAGATCACCACAATACATGCAACTACTATTCTTTGTAGAACTTCAGGATCAGAGGGCATGATGGATCTTTGCAGTGTATCCTGCTTTCTTGTAAAATACAAAGCTAGCACTGAAGAATCAAATTTAGTAAAATGACTTCTTTTTTTAATATGTGCATGACCTCAGTCTTCATCTGATTCTGTTTGGGACTCCTAAATTGTCTCATTCCTGCCACTCTTAAATGCTTTTCTTCTGGTTGCAGAGCAATCTCACAGCACATAAACTATGTATCTCTTGGTTAAAACAAAATTTGGAGATATTCTGGCTATGCATTATCAGCTCCAATTCCTAAATATTTAGTCTGTGAGGTCAAGACAAAAGACGCAGATAGTCCATAATAGAGCCTGAAATATGCAAAATGTGTGATGGGGTCTCAGTATCCACTGCTGAACTATACAAATCTACTCTTATGGAATCACACTATTTTGAAGATGTAGCCATAGTTTCTTCTGTTTTGTGTAGGCTTATTTACCCATATTGGTAATTTGGTAACTGTTTTATAAATTGCAGGAAATCTGGGAGAAATTGGAAGTGCCCTTGATGGGTGTTTCAGCACCCAACAGTACTGGGAAGAAAAGTCTAAGGAAATAAATCTTAGCTATTTTCTATTATTTTGTATTAGTAAAGATTCTTCCCTTCTGAGAAGAAATTGTTGTAACTCTGATGTCTATGTCAGAGATGCTTTAGGAACTTCCCTGAACAATTTGACCTTTGAATGTTTTGTTCTTAGTTCCTAAATCTGATATTTCATTTTTACACTTAGTATGTATTTAACAAATAAAATTTCAAAAGTATTTAGAATACTGTAAGATATATTATATGCAGTGAGAAAGGACAAAAAATATCTATTCTTTCCAAATATAATGAGGTATGTAAAAGAGCAGCTCATCAAAAATGTAAATGTAACTGAATTACTAAGTTCTCATTTTCTGAGTAGCAGCAATTAAATAAACTTGAAACTGGTGGCTATAACCCTCAAGGTTGGATTTTATTAATAAAGTAAATGATAGCCTGCTGATTTTAAAGTAAGAAGCTGAATAAATACATGTTGCCATTTTCAGCAATAAAGTAATACGCTATTTAGAGTAATTGTAATGGTCATAAAATAATGTTAGAAAAAATGTCGAATACACTCAAAAAAAGGATGGATTTCCATCAGATATGTGCAGAGGTTTGTGATGATAGATATAGTAACAAATTATTCATGGCATAAATTAGGCCCTAACTAGTGCTGCAATAGTAGTATTTATTTAATCAGAACATAATCATTGTTTGACAATTACTTTTTAAAACTTCCCCAAAATCAAATAGATAATATTTGTACAATTGTAATAGCTCAGCTATGCAAGCAATTGGAAGACTTACGCAGCTGTCCAAGGGAGTAAGGACCTGAAAGAATTTGGCATATCAAATCATTGGAATACAGTAACTAACAAAATAAAACACTTCCTGTTAATGGAATTACTTGCGTATTAAAGAAAGCAGAGATTGCCATTTGATGTCTCAGACCTGAGAATTAGCCTGCAAGAAACAGAGAAGCTGGTAGCCATGTAAATTGCATGGGATAATACAGGTTGTTTTCTTTCCAATATGGCACGTTTCTGGAAGTGCTTTAACTTTTCAGAATATAGCAATAGCCACAGCAGATCAGGCAGTAGGTCTGTCTAACCTCTGAGTCTGTCACTAGGAGTGGCCAGGGATAGATACACAAGGGAGGAGAACTATGCAAGACCTGTCATTCATTCCCTAATACTCTTCCAATTACAAATTATTTCATGCTTAGAGCTGTACAGAGATAGATGTGGTTGTATGTGTGTGTCTTCTTATTTGTGGGTCTTTCTTTTGTCTCTTTTTTCCAGTCTCCCCTCAAGTCCGTGAAGACTTTGCATATGTATAGCCTTTCTTAGCAGTGCCTTTTATAAGTATTCTCTCCTTTTCTTTCAAGTGTATCTTCTAGTTTCATTACTGGTCCCTAGTTTTTTTAAGAAATGACCAGTCCCTGTCCACTATCTCAATAAGACTTCTGAAACCCACATAAATGCATCTTTTAACAGATAAGTGGACCTTAACCGATGTTGTTCTTCTTCACAAAACCATGCTCCCACTATTTTGATAGCTACTGAACTCCTATCTGAACATTTCCGAAATTTCTGAGAGAGACACAAAGTGTTCAAGGCATGGGAGAACAGTTCTTTTGGGTGCTATGAAATTAGTAAGGTGATTTTTGTTGTGTTTCATCTTGATCCGTTCCTAATACCTGGGGCACTCGCTAATTAAGAAAACCTTAACTTGCCCTTTGTGTTAGAAGTCATTTGGAGATTAATGTTATCTCAACTGGACCACTCTGTTCCTCAAGTGGATCATGCACATGCTCCATGATTCTTCAAAAGAGCTTCAGGGATTGCCAAAGTTATGCTTTCCAAGTAGAAGACTTCTATTCATGTGACCATTAATCAGACTATTCATTTACCTGGCACAGACATCAGGATTACATATAGATATGCAGTTCATCAAATTTCTCCTCCCTTCCCTCATTTTCTTTGTAATCAGGGAAGATTTAAGGAAGATATTTTATTAGTATATACAATTCACCTCTGGGTTCTTTTAGAAAATCTGAGTGAATACTATCTGGCCTGAGGTGTTTACTGCCTTTCATTTTTCGTCACTGTATTCTCTAATAAACTCTAGTATCTATGTAATGTCAGATCCTCTGATGATTCCCTGTCAGTTTCTAGCAAGGGATTGTTCCCAGTTTCTTCCACAATGAATGCAGGGAATTAACTTAGTTTTCCTGGAATGACCTTAGGTTGTCTGGCAGTTCTTTTGTACCATCCTCATAAACTGGTGCTGCAGAATCTTCATAATGTGTCTTTCTCCTGATGCATTTTAAGAAAGGGTCATTATTATTGCGTGTCTTTTCTACTAGCTGCTCCTCAAACTCAATTTTTAGACTGTTTGGTTTTGCTTTTACATTTAATCTGCCAGAGTTCATTGTTCTTTTTATTTTATTCATTCTAATAAGATCTCAAGTATTTGAAGTGTAATTCCATCTTTGTCATAACCTCTTTAACCCTTTCTTGATTGGCAATATGCACCTGGGATTTTTTTTCCAATGTGGTATCTTTAAATAATTTCCATGCTGTAATTCCCACAGTGTCTGTCGAGATTTACTTCTCTTAGTTGCCCTCTGTAGCTTCTTTTCAATAAGTGTCCTTAAATTTATTCTTGAAAAGCCTGAAAAACATGATTCCTGAAATCTTCATGAGGAAGAAGGATACTATTTCACAGTGAGAAGCTTATACAAGACATATTTCAGCATAATTTTCCATAATTTATGCTGACTGGGGTTATAATGAAAATGTTACTTTTATTTTTCAATTCTCTAACAGAAGAATTATATCAGCATGTACCAGAAGGATATTATTAAACACTTCCTACAAAAAACACTGCCTGTTTTCTGACCTTCATTAGAAAGTTTTAAAGTTTGATCTGGTACTTCCATAAAAGATCCCTGATAACAGGAAAATATCAGAGTTGTTAGTGCAGCCTGATGTCTAACAAAGAAAGCAATTCAGTTTTCCAGGTGAGATGTTTTAGTTTTAATAGTGTACACATGCTGTCTTGACACCAGGGCAGCCATTCCTTCCTTGGCTTTTAAATTATGGCACAAACATTTCTCATCGATTGCAATTTTAGAGCCATTTGAAAGCTCGGATTTGGCCCCATGGTTTCACTGTGCCTGTACAATTGAGGAGAATAGCCTCTGTGATGGGTACTATTATGGTCATTGTGTCCTGTGAGGTGGACCTACGTCTCTGCTGAAGCTGAGACAAGTGTCTGCAGTCCCGAGTATTGCTGAGGGATTTCTGTGTACTCTCAAGATGTAAAGTCTGCTGTTTTCTCTGTTCCATGCAGGCTATCAAAATATACCAATTTTTCAAAGATTGCCTATTTGTACCACTACTCTATAGTTAATACTTAATTTCAAGAACTAGGCTGTGTTAAGAGGGGCTTTGCATCAGGCTATCTGAGTTTATGGAAGTAAATAATCATCCTCTGATGGTTTGAAATCAAGAGTTTAAATGCCTTTTTCCATAATTACAGTTTTTTAAGTGTGATTCTTCAATTGGGTGCTTTTTGCCTGCAAAATTGAAATTCATGGAATGTACTTTTATGTTTACAGGATACTTATTTTGTGTGATTTCTCATCTTTTATATTTAACATATTGTCCATACTTTGACTGTATATTAATATGCAGAATTTTGGGGAACTGAAAGTTTCAAAAATCCATTTCACAGCAACTACTTGTACTTCTCCACATAGTATTAGCATAGCAATATTAATATCATATTTATGAATATCTTTTTCAGGATTTTATAAACTACTTTTTATTCGCCTAACCTTTTTAATTTTGTTGTTCATTGATATCTGTTTATCTGTTTGGAGGTATTTGACTTACACATTGATATTAACAAAACCCAAGATGTAACCCAAGAAAAATGAAGTGGCTTATCATGAAAATTGCAGCCCGCACTAGTGATTCACCATATTATCATGAAACCATAGTTTCCTAGTAAATCTGTTCTTATACCTTTACAAGGTATATACCTATGGCCACTGTAAATGACAAAATCATTGGCTGGAAGAACTTGTAGTGTGGTCTTTCTCATGAAACTTTAAATTTGGTAAAATTTCCAAAAACCATATGGCAGTAGCTGAATACTCAAGTCTGTTGACTAAACTTATGATCTAAGTTTTTATTTTTCCAAGTATTTCAAGCACAAATTACTTCTTCACCAAGAAAAATATCTTGGTTAAACAAGCTTGAAACTTTCTGGAAAGAAGCTTTTATTGGGCTGCCTATATGTTTCGCATTTAAATCCCCAGTCCTGTGTAGTAGAGTAGAAGCACATGTAGTCATAAGCACTCTCAATTACTTCTGCCAGAGCAGATTATATATTGTGCCTGTTTTAGCTTTGCTTATCCTTTTTGGAAAGTGTAGAATTTAATTCTGGTCAAAATGGGAAATAATTAACCTAGAAACATAGAATTATTTTAAAAAAACAATTAGAAATACTTCAAAAATCCTCTACTTTTAGACCCCCCCAAACACCACCATGAGGCCAGGACATCACCCAGTATATCAGGGCTCCATCTGACTTGGTCTTGAATACAGATGGGGTGTTCAAAAGTTCTCTGGGCAGCCTGTTCCTGTGCTCACTAGCTTCTGAGTAAAGAATTGCTTCCTAACATCTAATATTAATCTCTCTTCTTTCACTCTAAAATCATTCCCCCTAGGCCTATAGCCATCTTGCCTTGTAAAACCTCTAGCAGACATACTCCTGTTGGACAAAAAGCTAGTTGTTACTATTTGTGTGTATTCAGTGTACTGAATGGAGCCCAAATCCTGCTTGAAGTTTCAGTTTTTGAGCTTGTTTGGATCTACAGTTTGCTTTCCTAAATCTGGCAAGGGTTCTTCAACCTTCTTTCTAGGCAATTTAATAAAGCTCTTTATCTTCTAATTCTCCTTTATTCATTAAGTAAAACTCATCCCTACTTGTAAAAGCAGATGGGGAAATTCATATTCTGAACTGTAATTATTCTTCAGAAATTCTGTAGTTCTTCAGAAATTCTCAGTTTTGCTGTTGCTAACCTCTTCTATTAGGTAGAAACAGTAAGATGTCTGTAGTGTTCAGTTTTTCATATATATGCTTTGTTCGGAGGAGTCTGTTATATTGTTGCCTTCTTGGTCTCTATTGCATGGATTAAAAAATCTCCCTTGTACCCATTCCTTCAAGATCTGAATGTAGTGATCTCATTATCTATCATGGAAGTATTTAATCTATTCTTTTATTTAGCCTATTCATGCATAATGACTAATTTAATGAAATGGTGTGTTTATTTCCAGTTTACTTTAAGTATTTTTCTCTCAAATATAAATTTGCTAAACGTATTACTGCACTAAAAATAATTACGTCAGCCAAAAAAGTCAAGAAAACTAATAATTCACAAATAACTTCTCAAAGGTGGACATTAAATTGCTGTATTTCCACACTTAATTCAGATCTTTTTTCCAACTGTTAGGCAATTCACTATTTACATAAACTAACTTACTTGATCTAGATGACTAGTTCTGGAAAAAAAAATATTAGTCTTAATCCAGAAAAACAAATATGAAAACAAATGCAGTTTCTCATTTGGGGATGCTGAACAGTTTTCTGTTCAAACTGTATTAATAGAAAAATGTATGTGGCTAAAAAGAACTTGTGCAACTTTTAAAAAGGAATCTCAGTTGGTCTTATGATCTGAGAGCTTTGCACTGCATTACTACACAGTTTCTTGGAGTTTTTTCACATGCAGTCACCTGGATCTTTAGGCCACATTTACCCAAGGCCTATCTGCAGGCATTCGTGCAGATACGCCCTCAGCTTGTCTCGTTCCTCCGTCTTCTACTTTCCATCTTTCCCTCTCTTTGAAGATCAGGCTATACACTTTTTTTTATTGAAGCATGAAGCTCTCTCTTAGTCACTCAGAAAAGAGTACTGGGAATTCACAAATATAAAAACTATTGTGAGACAGTTTCTCAATTTGCTTTCCTAATTCCGTTCAATGCAATGTTAATTGAGAGAGTGGGTATTTCATTGTTTCACAGAGACAAATACACCCATATTATCATTCTGTGAAAGTGGTTGTTTGCTGCTCTCTGAAGAGACCTCACTATTTCAAGCTGCTTTCCACACACTGCATTTTCTAGGTCACTGAGAACTCATTAGGTATTTCAGAGCTGTGTTTGCAGATTCCTAATACTTGTAAGCCTGAAGTAAGTATTCTGTCCAAATGCTGAGAAACAATCTTTAAGCTTCATTCAAATGGCATGTAGTTTGCTGTTATTTTTCATTAGACATTATTATATCTGTAAATCTGGAATAAGAAAGTCTAGCCAGAATGTTTATGGCTTGAATAAAAAAATGAAATCCCCAGATTATGACATTTTAGAAATATTCAAACCAGAATAGTGCAATTCAAAATGAATATACTCTTACATTGCAAATTACAATTCATCTTGGTTTATTTTAAACAATTTATAATACCTCTTCTAAACTTAATTTCAGTAAATTGCGTTAATGCTGAGGGCACATTTTGAAGTCAGCTTTCAGTCAAAGACATTAGATTATAAATCCAATTATAAACACTTTTCAGAATACATAAGAAATTTCTGGTTCTTTGGTCACCAAAAATACACTGAATATGCTGTACTTTATGGGGGAATTTCCTCCATGATTGCAATTGCTGAACATTAAATTTAGAATTCAGATTATCTTCTGAATTTATATAGTCCCTATAGAATTGAAACTGTACTGTGTAAAAAAATTTCTGTATTCAGACTTTAATCAAAGATGAAAAGGATGAAGCAAGCAATCAGCATAGCCATTCAACAGAACTGGGTATTGTGCACTCAAGAATGGCACCAGGAACCCCCATGGGGAAGTGACAGGATGAGACTAGGAAGTGTTTGTGACTAACAGGATACAAAAAGTTCTTTCACTTTCTAATGTAAACAGGTTCAAATTAGCCACAGTATAGCATTTCCCCAGGGGGTCACCTGAATATTTTAGCAAGAGAGTTCTAGAAAGAGGACTGAAAATCTAGCATGTCTTCTAGTGTCCAACCACAGGTAAAATGAATTGATTACACTTGTCTTGGTTTCAGAGGTTTGTAGATAACTATTTAGGTTTCTGAATTTCAGCATGACAATGAAAATGTAAGATGTTGCAATAGCGACTTAGAGGCTGTTCAAAATAAAGTTAAGGTATCTCTTCATAGCACTGACTTTCAAACCACAAAGTATAGAAAAGATTATTTGTACTATCTGCTATCATCAAAGAACAGAACTTAAACATAATGTTGTTGTTAATTGCTCTTTACCCACTTTAAAGCATAATTGTTTTTTTCATCATATTATATCACGTTGTTTTGGAAAGCATTCAGTGCTAATTCACAGCAGTATTTAAAGTACAATGCAGTATCATCAACTTTAATTGAACTTATCAGACTGCTAACTAACTTAATTCAAACTTTCACATACAATTATATGAACAGAAATATACATTAAGTTATATCTATAGAAAATTTTTTTAGTGCAATCTTGCATTTGAAAATATATTGACTGTTAAAAGCATGTGTTCACCTGGTTTCAATTTGTAGCAAAGGACTCTGTGAAAAGTAATCGGTATTACTTGAAAATTCATTTATGTCATTTGTAGGAATGCTGCATATTCTGGAGGTGGTAGAAGGTAGCCATAACTATGAATGCACAAGTCTTTGAGCTTAAGAGAAGCTGGAATCAGATCCAAGCTCTCAGTCTGTGAGTCTTGTATGAATATAAAAAGCACAGATTCTATACTAAAGAAACAATGCTCTTGTAAACACAAATGGAAATCTCTATGAATCTCATCTTGGTTACACACAAGGGGGGTGTATTCTCCACTGAAGTCTAATGGGATGTGCATCGAGGGGAGAATAATATGCACCATTGCCTTGTTCACTAACAGGTGAAGGGTAATATAGATGAAATTGGAGAACTAATGGGCAAGGCAGTTCCATTAGCATATACACGGCGGTTTCACATTTTGCTGCAAAGTAAAGGCAAAGCAGCGGCATAAACCAAGGAAAGATTAAGTCTAAGACCTGCTGTCGATGTGATGAAAACAACTTGACATTTGAGTGTTTCAAGTGCTGGTTTATCACATGAGTGGCTCAAATGATTACTTTCTCTGTAGAATATCACAATGAGAGAACCTGAAGGACCTGCACACCATATCAGATATGGTGTAAAAGAAATGTTCGGCTGTATGAATTTGGAGATACAGCATGGAGTTGTCATTATTTTGCACTTTTACAGTAAATGACTGAAAAGACACACCTGCCTAAAGTAGTTGTGTGATTTTTTTTTTTTTGCTAAAAAATAAACAAGTCAATCAACTGATCAATCAATATTTCAAAACCTGAATAAATTCAAAGCTCACATCAATGATATTTTAGCATTGTAAAATTCAAAGGTTCACAGTACATACAGACACACTTTTTTTCTTCCAGTTCAAATGTAAAGCATTTTTTTGTTCCTCCATATATATCCAAGGATTAATTACTCTTAAATAAGACTATCCAAATACATACCATATGATGTTTTAAATGTGTTTCTGAAACTTTTTAATATTGTGAATGGATCTCTGGTATCTTCCATCTGGAGAAACATATTTTTTCAGTGTTCTCAGTTAAAAAAAAAAAGGTCTTGCAGAACTGCTGATCAATGATAATTATGCTCCAAAATTAAAACATCCCAAAATAGCAATATTAACAAAAATATTATATATAGCTCTAAATAGGAAACTAACATATATAAGATCTGTTATATTACCATTGAATAGCTGCAGAAGATCTTTAATCTCATTTTAACTTAAGTATGTTAAACTAAATATGTTAACAATGCATATGTGAGAAATCAGATATCTTTGCATTGTATTGGAAATAACAGAAAAACACCTGCATAGCAATCTTAGTATTCACTGATATCAATCAAAAGCTGTGTATTCTTTTCTCCTACAAGAGAATTTACATGCAATCATCTGTTTTACTTTTGTCTTCTAATAATCCATTATGTTTTGTAGTAATGTTTTCTAGAGGTAACAAGAGTAAATGAGAAGTCCCTTGGTTGGACCAAAAGTTTATTACATTCAGTATACTGTCACTGCAGCAGTACTCAGTAGTTCTCCTTCACTATGGCCATGAATGACAGCAGTATACAGTAAAATATCTGTCTACTGTCAGGGCCTACATAGTGCATAATCATAATTAACACAATTCCTCCAAGTTGAATAGTCAGCATAATGCAAGGAATATAGACCTTTGAGATTGAATCTTTTGTCTATAGATCTGTTCTATAATTATGTCTCTGATTGCATTGAAAGAATGATGATTAAATAAATTCTTTTACAAAGTGAGTTTTCAAAGAAGAGGTACTGATTTCATATAAGTAGGTCTTACTAGGCTCCCATTAAAATACTTTTCATTTTAATATGAAAGATATTTTAAAATCCCAATCCTGATTAACACAAACAATTTTCATTAAGCTTTTTAGCAACAGTTTGAAAAGGCACTGTTTTGTAAGCTGTAGTAAACAAATTCTTGAAACAAAAACACATATAAAATTTATTTTTTATATTTTTAATTCCTATTTATGTTCTTATTTCTTTGCTAGAGAAACACTGATTGTTTTGCACTTTGCACAAAACTGTATGGGGGTGTTTTAATTATTTGGGGTTATTTTTGTGCTCTCTTAAAATCTTTGCCAGTGAAAGATATGTTTTGCTAGATTTATGATAATGGGAAGTACTATAATCTATATTCTACCTTCTTGTTAGCAGCCAGAATATTGCTGGGATATAATGCTGCAGAGGGAAGCTTGAACTACTGCTACTACCCATCTAATAACACAAAGCTGGAAGAGTTGTGAGGTAAAAAAAATCAGTGTTCTAGGGTAAGATTTCAGAGGCTCTAAAACTCTCCAACTGTATTTTTTTTTTTTTTTTGCTAAGCACTGTGGCAGTCAGGTTATTCCTGTGCCTTTGGAGGCCAATATGTTCAAAGGTGTGAAAACCTCTTCTTTTGCTCTCTGCTCATGTAGTCAAACCATTTTCTTCACAGAAACTAAGAAGGGTGCAGCTATGACATATCCTGATTATCATTTCATGCTGAGAAGGAGTAGTAGATCTTTTAGACCTATTTGATTTGGACTTTCCCTGCAGCACCTATCTACCTTTGCCAGCAGTATTACAAAATCTTAGTAAGCCTTCTGTGCCTAAAGGCAAATTGAACTTGCACACAACAGGAACAGGTTTTAGTCACCATGCATCATGAAAGCTGAACTGGGGAGGATCTGCTTAACACAAGTGAAAGTTTTACAATATTGCCAGGCTGACACCACTACTAAGCTGACTGCCGTATACAAATTTTCTGCTATTTCCATGCTCTTTTACTGATAGAAAAATAGTGGTTCTTGTCATGGGGAGCAGAGTGGGGCTACTGATGGTGGGCACTGAGCAGATGCAGCTGGTTGGGGCCATCTAAGAAGTCCCTTGGTGTCAGGGGACAAGCGCAGAGGTGGCAAGAGAATTTACATGCAATCATCTTTTTTACTTTTGTCTTCTAATAATCCATTATGTTTTGTAGTAATGTTTTCTAGAGGTAACAAGAGTAAATGAGAAGTCCCTTGGTTGGACCAAAAGTTTATTACATTCAGTATTTATTACATTCAGAGGCGCAGGGTAATGTTCATTCCTGGGGCAGTAGTATTTCTTCTCAGTCATGAGACCAGGTGCTCCATCAGCAGCATAAACTGCCTCTAAATATAGTTTTCTTTCTAAATTTTTCTGTTCCAAACTGGAAGCCCTGGGCTTTTTTCAAAGAAAACACCAAAATGCAAGGAAAAAAAATAAAGAAAATGGACATGTATTTGTTAAAAGAAATAGTGTTTTGAACTTGCTTCCTTTCTATATGAAGTGTTCCAGGCTGCAAAATTGTATCAAAAGTATTTGTGTTTCTTGTACTTCTATTCCAGTGGCACTATGAACAATTTAATAAGATTACCCATATTTTGTGTGATTTTTTTGTTTGTTTGTTTCTTAAAAACTCTGTCACTCTTGATGTCTTCAATGTATCCATGGTAGGAAATATAATCCTTTCTGCAGTCAGAGAAGTTGTAACCAGAGATAAAGTAGACCACAGGTCTTCACAGTATGTTATTAAAGGAGCACAAATCCTCTCTAAGAAAAGGTAAAACAGTATGTTCATTGTAGTGAAAATAAGTATTTTTTAATGCTCTGAAGATGGCATTATCAGAATTTTGTGAACTTAGGCCTGTTTTAAAATGACATTGATAGAAAAGTCAGCTTTTTTTGAGCAAAATTTCTCAGAGACCTTGTAGGACAGTAGCTGTAATCATCTTTAAATCATAATCATACTGTCCATGTACAAAATATTTTCACAGGTTTTCTTTACATATCGTGTCTTGCAGCCTAGAGAGAGACAGGCACAGGCCCAATTGAGTGGCTGGATTTTTGCTTCCTGCCATTAACCACAGTCCCCCGCTATCATGAGCATCCATGTCACATAATCCCTTTCATCAGTACAGAAAGCTAGTCACAGTTCCCTAATTCTGAGGTCAGTTCTGCACCAGCACCATCCTCGATTAGAACAGCTGGGGGTAGAAGTGGTCTAATTTGTACCTTCTTATCCCAGCTCCAGAGAGGTTAGCCAGTGCAGCCCACTGTGGCCACCCCCTGCAGAAGCACTTCTAGCAACCCTACGCACTGTACTGTGCGTATTAAAATGTGCTTCATAAAAAGAAAACTTCCTCTTTGCTCTCATTGCTCACCCAGTTCTCCTGAGCCAAACTGTGATGCTAGTGAAGTGAATGGAAGGTACTCTATGACTTGTGCTTTTTATTACTGGAATATCCCAACCTAGTATGAAACCTGTAGACCTGATAGTTCAGGTGTAACAATCACCTGCATTTCATTTGGAGGAAGACAGTTGGTTTTGCTGCAGGATTACCTGTAATATAGCATTGTAATTGTTTTCTTTTATAATTTTTAAAAATGTATTAGACATGCCTATTCTATGAAATGGAAATTGGGGAAATACTTGTCAGAAAGAATTCTAACTGCAGGCATTCTGCCAGTCCTCTCTTATTCATTCCTGCCCTTGCACTGCTGACAGTCATCCATACATATAGTGTGAAGAGTGCCCTCTGTTTAAAAATTCAACATATGTGGTTTGCTAAAATACACCCTATTTCCGTTTGCTCTGTGCAAAGTTGAATGATTAAGGAATGTCAAAGACTTTGGAGACTTGCACTCCATGCTTCCCTACATGTATTTCTGTGCAATTTCAGAGCAGGTAGGGTGGAAATTCACTAAAACAAACCAGAGTGTGTACATACATGAATCTGTGGTGATACTAAACTGGAAGGATTTTCTTGACATCAGCATATAATCCATAAATAAAATTTGGCATATTTATGTCTTTTTTTTTTTTCAAATAACTGTTTTAAAAATTCTTGCATTTGTTGTTCCTGAGAAGGGGAGTTTATAAAAAAGTGATTGACAAGAGACACAAAATACTTATTTTGTTGAGATAGTCACGTACAAAATACTATTCTAATTGCAAAGCTATAGAATTAGCTAGGTTGGAAAAAAGCGAGTATTTCAGCTAGCTCCCTCAGTACCCCTTTGTGGTGCCCTCTGGTCCCATAGACTTGTGTGTATCAAAGTACTGCAGCAGGTCACTATCGTTGCATCTTGAATTACGTGGTCTTCACTCATTTTCCCCGTTTTCCAGCTTAGGGGGCTGGGTACCCTAAGATCAGCTGGACTTTAATAGTAAATACTGAGGCAAAGACATGGAAGGACCTCTGCCTTTTCCTCTTTCTTTGTTACTGTGTTTCCCTCCCCATCTAATAAAGACAGAGATTCTCCTTAGCTCTTCTTTTGTTGCTAATTGATTTATAGAATTGTTGTTGTTTACGGAAGTAGCCAGATTAAGTTCTAGCTAGGCTTTGGCTGTTCCCCTCTTTTCCCTGCATAACTTCATGACATCCTTATAGTCCTCCTGAGTTATCTACCCCATTTTCCTGAGGTCACAAACACTTCTTTTTTTCCCAAGTTCTAGCCAAAGCCCTCTCTTCAGTGAAAACATTCTTCCCTACTGGCTTGTCTTTTGCTACATGGAGACGGTCTGCTCCTGCACCTTTAAGTTTTCTTCTTGAAGAATATCCAGCCTTCCACAACTCCTTTACCCTCAAGGGCTGCTTTCCAAGGGACTCTGTCAATCAGTTTCTTAAACAGGCTAAAATCTGCCTGCAAAAGTCCAAAGTGGCAGTTCAGCTGAGCCCCTTCCATCTCCAAGGTTCGAAAGCTGTATCATTCCGTGGTCCCTGTGCCCAAGATGGCCTTCAACTACCACATCACCCACAATTCAATCTCTGGTCACAAGCAAGCCTTCCTAGTTGGCTCCCTCACCAGCTGTGTCAGGCAGTTTTCTCCCACGCACTCCAGGAACCTCCTAGACCACTTTCTTTCTGCCATGTTGTATTCCCAGCAGACATCTAGTAAATTGGAAGTCTTCCACAAGAACAAGGGCTAGCAATTGTGAGACTTCTCCCAGCTGCTTATAGAATATTTCATCTGCACCTTCACCCTGGTTGAGTGGTCTGTGACACACCACCACCAAGCCTTATTGGCCCTAGAGCACCATCAAGCTCTAGACAATTGAAACACCCCCAAATGTTCATAACTACATGTACATACTCTTCATCACCTCTCCTTCATTTCCTGTCCCTTCTGAAGTGTGATAGAAATGTATATCTCATATATACATATATTAATATGTATAAACACACAGGGATGTGCTGAACAGACATAACAAATGCAGACTGACCAAACACAGCTTCAGCTGTGTTAAACTCATGCCACTGTGAATTTTTGCAAGACCCAAGAACAGAAAAAAAATTTCTTTGCTAGGTTGAAAGCCTGTTCTAATGTTGTATATATTCTTTCACATACTTCAGTCTTGTCAAATCCTAGATCTTCGTTTTTCCTTCATCTTGGCCTTTTCAGTGTAGGAGATGGCATGAGCTTTCACAGTGAAATGAAAAATCCAAACCTATGAAGAGACATATAATGCAACCAAAGCCAATTTACAGATGTTTTTATAAAGTATTATATGCTATTTTGTTGTTACATATAAAATATGTGTATGTTATGCCAAATTAATCTTTGTTCTTTTTTAAATCTAAGATTCTGGAATTTTTATATTGAGAACTGGAAAATTAGTAAAATCTTATTTTGATTGTTTTTTAAAGCAGTTATTAAGAATGCTTATATGTTAAGGGTATTTGCAGGTATATATAAACAGCAATTAACATTTATTGCAAATACCTAACTCTAGATTAGGTATATTCATTGCAAATACCTAATCTAGAGTTCGGTATTTGCAATGAATGGTAATTGCTGTTTATTTATTTGCAACACATATAAATGTCATGTGCTTTTCTTTTAAAAAAATGTAAAGACATTGAAAGCGCTGATTCTAAATGAAAAGTAATGAGAATTAAAATAGCTATATAATTTTTTAAATTATTGACATAATAAGATCAGAACCAAAGTGGGAAACTAGCTTTATCAAATCATATTCATGTAATGAAGGAAAAATCAGGTAATGATTCCTCTTAAGTTCTAATTGTTTAAAATATTTTAAAATAAATGTTTTTGTACCTATCCAGTCTTGAGTGTAATTGTTTTAAAATGTTGACAAACTAAAAAAATTGCATCTCCATCATACAGAATTCTTGCCTTGAAAGCTTATTTGTCAAATAGTAGAAGAGCCTAGATGCCAGCTCTCTCTTATTTTATTAATCTGTGGAGGGATAGAATGTAAGAAAATAAAGATAGTGCAGAAGGCAGTCTCACACCTGAGGAGTTGCAGCTGTACCAATCACCAAAGATTAGGAGCAGGCCTGCCCTTAATGGGCCACAGCTGGGTCCAATAAGAAGACGAGTGTACAAAAGGTTGGGTTAGCTGAGTGTGGGGAGATGGAATTTGTTGGCTGTGCTGTGAAGAAGGAGTCAGTGCTGTGAGGGGTTGTCCATGAGAAATCACTGAGAAGGTATGGGACTTTTACAATATGATGACAACGTTAATCTTTTGGCATTAAATGTAATAGTTTCATGTTTTTGTGTTACTTAGAGATCACTAAAATAGAGTAGAATGGAAAGTGGGAAAGGGAAGAAAAATAATATACAAATTGTAAACACCCTTCTTTAAATTATTACTCAATGTGTTTTTCTTCAATCGATGTAAATGTTAAGTAATGTTGTATAATGTCACTGAAAAAATACAACAGCAATAACAGAATCAGAGATTCATGTCTTGAATGTGTGAAAACTTTAGGAAAGCTGATAAACAGAAAAAGAGAAAACAGTTATCACAAATTAAAAAAACAAGGCAGAATCTTAAACAAGATTCAAAGGTCTATTTAAAGCATATTTTTAAGGAGCTCTTCATCATATTCCTCATCCTCCACAAAAATAATTCAGTTACTGGTTCTGTTTATAATACTTTACACATAATTCTGATTTCTAGTAGAAATGTCATAATCTGGTTATGCTTTTATAAGCAAGAAAATTGGCCAGGAATGTGTGGGACAATAAAAAGATTTTTTCAAATATAATAATGGCAATAGGCATTGTAAAAATAACTGTTACAGAATGAGGATGGCCACCTCCCAAATAGGAGCAGGGACCAGGCAGAAGTGTTTAATGCATTCTTTGCCTATGTCTCCAACACAGATGAGGAAACCAGGAGGTTTCAGTGCCATGAGGTGACAGGAGTCTCCAAAGGAGACCAATAAAGATGTTGGAGCGCCTTAAGGAGAAGCCATATGAAGAGAGCTGAGGTCACTTGGTCTGTTCAGCCTGGAGAATAGGAGGCTGACAGGAGAACTCAGTGAACTCTACAGTTGCCCTGTGAGGGGAAGAAGAGGGGCAGGCACTGATCCCTTCTCTGTGGCGGCCAGTGACAAGACCCAAGGGCCTGAAGCTGTGTCAGGGGAGGTTGACTATTAGGACAAGGTTCTTCACCCCGGGAGTGGTTGGGCACTGGAACAGGCTCCCCAGGCAAGCAGTCACAGCACCAACATGACAGAGCTCAAGCAGCATTTGGACAATACTCTCAGGCATGGTGTGATTCTTGGGGCTGTTCTATTCAGCATCAGGAGTCTGATTCAATGATACTTGTGTGCCCCTTCCATCTCAATCATTCTGTGAAAAGGATAGCAAGGAGGAAAAAAATAAATTAGAAAGACATTGTATAAGCAATCAAAGCTCTGATGTAGTACTTACTATGGTCCAGGAGGAGTCAGCTAATTCAGATAGAGAAATTATTAACCCTGCTTATATGCAAGTACTTGTTGTATATGTTTTACTTTCTCACCACTGTCTCACTCTTTTTTTACAATGGAATGCCCATCTAGCACTAGCTATGTTTGCAGCTCATTGTTGGTTGCATGGTAATGTTATATGATTCTGAGAAGTTACTGCTTTCATTAATAATAGCACTGCTCATTATAAAATATTTGAAGGTGGTGGATTTGTCTTGTGCTATTTCTCTTTTTTATAGGCATAAATGTCTGAACCGAGACAAATTTTTTACCATCCCTACTCTCATCTACCCAGAACTAAAACTGGAACAAATTTCTTCCTCTGTGATGGTAGCTCAAGAATATGGTTGAAACCATACTAATTAGAATGAAATTGGTGCTTAAGTGTTTGTTGAGTATAACTATCCTTACTCTCCATAATACCTTTGGGTAATTTTTCTACAATTTTCATTTTGTAAGAACTCTCATCAGCACAAGAGTGCTCAGCAGAAGGAAGAGATCAGCTGCATCTGAGTCTCTGTTTACATCCTAGCAGGCTAGAGTCCAACCATCTGAAGGTCACACAGCCTTAATCATTAGAAACTTCTTTCTGCCCTCAAATTCATTTAGAAAAAAAATCTGAAAAAATCACGCAGAAAAAAATTGCTTTTTTCTTACATGACTATTCATAGATCTTATTATAGCTTATAGATCATGTCCTAGTAAATCATATTAAAGGCAAGTTAAGAGTGGTGCCTGGCAGAAAGGGAATATGACATTTTTAAGTCTACACAGATGAGCTAACACCACAAACATAGGTCAGTGTTCTGCCACAGCCACTATGTGCTCAAGGTTGAGATGACATGTATTTTAGTCAGCTAAGTAATAAGCCCAGCAAGATGCAGTCTAGGCAATGCTCCTGAATTGTATCCTCATTACTGTCTTTGTCTTGCTCTGAGCTCTGACAGTGGCTTGTTTAAACATAGTGCTAATCCAAGAGCTTTGTAGAGCAGAGAATCAGTGTTGTGCCCCTCTGTCCTTCACTAGCATTATACTCTGTGCAGTGTGCGGCAAAGTTCCCAACAGCATTTGTGCTGCATAAAATAACTCTGTGCAGAGGAAAATACATCTTGAGGTTCCAATACTCCATCTGCTTGAAGTATTCTTATAAATAGTGTAGTGGTTTTGAATGAACAATTTAAATAGTTTGTCTTAAATTTCCTTAATCTTGAATGTCATTTTTCTCTATGCTTTGTGATTTTCATAATGAGCACAATGCATTTTTCAATTTACATCGTATGTCTTAGAACATGACCACTAAGTCTCCTTTTCCTTTTTTTTTTACTTTTCCAGAGGGTCACTGGCTTTCAGGGTGAAGGAAGGAATGTTGTTTTAATTTTAGGTATAGGTTGCCTTTCAGGCTTCTCAGCTGTACCTGTGTCCTTTTAATGGGAATTATATGCACATATCAGAGAAAATAGGTACTTAAATATGTTTTGATTGGCTAGATTTCTTTAAATAATTTATATACAACTGTAATCACAATGTTTCTTGTCTGATGAGCTTATATGGAGCTTATATGCTTGATTCAATGATGGGGAAAAAAACCAATAGGCTAAGTTGTTGATAGTAACTCCCAGGGAAAATATTCTATACTAAAGGATTGCTACTGTAAGTATTGAAAATCTTGAAATGTTTGAAAAATTGAAATTATAAAACCACCCAAGGAAACTATTGTATGTAATCACCATCGTCTTTTTCTCACAGCTTGACTCTATGACAGTTTGATGGGTTTATTGCAGTTGGCATGGATTGCTTTGGCTGAACTAAATGGCAGCTATCTCACATGCCCTTGATTGTGTTCAGACTAATCAGACGCCTTTGAAGTGATGGCTTTTGTGTGGTTTTGAGGAATGATGCATTTTAAAAACTGATATATCAAGGCATTTTAAAGTAAAGGTATTCCAACAAGACCTGTATTGCCTCAACGAAACCCTACTGGGATCTATCTACCTCTCTCTTCAGTAACTTAGGGGCAAAGATGAGGTTAGTTCTTTGTTAAGACAGTATGAGTCTTTGTTTTTAAGAAATAAATTATATATTGCTTAAAATTACCATCTTATTATAACCAAATTAATTCTAAGTCAGATCTGTAGATCCTCAGCACAAATTCTGTTACAGTGACTAAAATATAATTGGCTTAAATAACAGTTAAATTGAGACTGGGGATGTATTTTAAAAGTCACAAATTATATAAGGAGAATTCTTTTATTAAGGAGGTTTAATGTTAACGTATTTAAAGAAATATTCTCCACTTTCTTTGATCAAAGCTTCTGCTTGTAGACAGATAAAGATAGATAAACAGAATGTAGACAGTACATACCCTTTGATAGCTACAACGCAATGCCTGTAAGAAAAGAAGGGGTTCCTCTCAGCTACTTCTTGGGGGATAAATGTATTGAATGTCCTTTTTCATTTCCTGGAGGGTGACATATGTAGTCCCTCACAAAATAAGGGCAATATCATTAGCCATCACTTAGATTAATTCTTTTCCATCAATCTATTAGCTTGAGCTGCTAATATTTACATGTAATGCACTTAGTGTCTGAAGTTTGTATTATGCATAGTGAGTCATGATGGAAATGGTTTGCATTGTCTTCTTCTGTAGCAAAATGGTATAATATGCCTTGAATGCTTAGTCCAGTGTGGCCATTAAATGTCTCAAGTGATATAGCATCATCTGTTGGAAAAAACTGCTGCTTCTCAATGTAGTGTGATACCTTCTTTTGTGATCAGCCTCCTTGATACTAATGGAGGTTGGATGAGGTGCTACTGTCCAACGAACCAACACAGACTGTCGTTGGCATCATTTTCCTGTTCTTTGTCTATAGCATTTATCAATTAGTCAATTCCGTCTCGTTGTGTTTAGATGTATCCCCTCCGAAGTACCTTCTATTTAAACATGTCTGTTTCTCTTCAGGAAATTAATGTAAGCAGTAATTAGAAATTGAATCATCATGAAAGGAATCAGTTCTTTTCTCCTAAATTCCCTTCTTTTTGGAGTCTCTGATATATTATGGCCTGTACAATACACAACCCACTTGTACATGTTCCCCTTGTACTAATCCCATGCTTCTCCTTTATTCACTAGAAGTGGAAAAAGTCGCAGATTTGCTTGCTGCTTCTTCAGCCACTCCTCAGTCCCCATAGTCCGCATGGTCAAGGCTGTAGTGTTTCCTATTATTTTTCTTAGAATCTTTATTGTTGAGAATCCTTGATTAAGATATGTGTCGTGGAAGACTGGACTAAGATTCCCCTGGATAGCTGCCTTAGTATAAACTGCAAGTTAAAATTAAAATATATCCTTGTCTGGAATATTCTATTAGATGTCAATCTCTCCAGTGCTGGAATATTTCTTTCCCTCTTTGAAATCCCTCTAATTTGCAAAAACCTTAACCTACAGTTGACCTAATCTCTCTGCTCATGTCATTAGAATAATTCCAAATCTCTGCAGATAAGTCAAAATGCAATGTCTATTCTAGTACTACCAAACACTGCCCTTACCAGGTTATCTGTGAATCCATTTTCCCTGCTGCTGAGGAGAATTGGTTACATTCTCCCTTGCTAGAGGTCAGATCAGAGTGAATTTTGCTAATTGCTTTCAGTATCAGAGCTGACAATGGTAAAAATTAAACGGGCAGACAGAAAAAGAGCAAGACACAGTAAGCAGTGAGCAAGTGTCAATGGTAATTATATCTTGGTTCCAGCATTCATTTTATTAAAGGTAATGAAAAAACGGGGCAAGTGTTTAAGGGTTCAGATATGGCAATTTACTTTTTTCCTTCTCACCGTAAAGATGTGTCACTTGGTTTACTTTCTTTTTAATTTTCCTTTATTTTTTTTCCAGCTCACAGTGAATCCTCTCTAAAATATGTTGAGACTGTTTATAGGCCTTGTGTCTTATGTTTGAAACAAAAGTAGAAAGATTCTTCCCTATTGTAGATTGGAGATAATCATCCCAGCCTTCTTTGCCTCAATTTAGATAGCTTTAAAGGTGTGTGTGTTCATACATAGTAAAGGGAAGTGGAATTCCTCCAGAAGGAGATTTCAGCATCTACTCTAAAGTGCAGGGTTTTAATTCCTAGTGGAATCTGTAGTACTCTGACAGCCATGAGGCTGAGCAAGATGCAGGGGTGTTACATAGTGAAGTACCAGCAGACACCTTCCTCTTTAAAGGAAAAAAATAAAATTCAAATTCTCCTCTCTAAGAAAAATGAGATATTTACTTCTATAAACTCTATTTATAGTAACACAATGAGATATATAATAATGGAAGTAAGAGTTATAGTAAGTGCCCTAGCCCTCCAGGATGACTTCCATTTATATCAATTACATTTCCTGAGGTTTTTTTGTCACTTATGACAATTAAGACTGTTTTTTAAATAGTATACACTGAGATTTCTGTGTCATCAGATTATACTAGGGCAGAGAATCCTAGGCACAAGCTTTTAGTGTATCTGTCTAAAACTACTCAAATTTCTCTGGTATTCAGACTAGGCCTCTTTGTGAGGAATCAAAAATCCAGGATACAAAAAAAAATTATAACCACAAGTTTTCCATGGATGAAGAAGCAATACATACAGGCTTATACCTCTTCTATAGAACAGAAAGAACATGTCTTAATTTAAGCTTGCATTTTGTCACAGATGAAGAAGGAATATAAATTAAATATTCTATTATTGTTCACCATTGGATTCTGGATGATACAGGTGCTTTTAAAGCATTTAATTGTAAACTCTCATAATATTTTTGTCATCTGATTTGAAATCTTCCTGTCTAAGAGATCTTTACCCTTAGCAGACTGATCCAGATTGTGATGTATTTCAGTATATGACATACACTTTCTTTCAGTTAAACTAGTTGAATTGAGCATTGCCATTAAATAGTAGCCTGCAGGAGAGGTTATTTCACCCTTATATTATTTGCTTAAAAGTAAATTATTGCAAAAAGAAGTTTCAACCAGAACTGCAGCATTTGTACACTTCTGATACATACTTTTATTATGAGAATATGAATTCAGATCTCATTCTTCATAAGCTTAGAAACATAATCTGACTGCTACGTAAGCATTTAAAAATTCTATCAAATCAGCTCCTCCCATCTGCCCAAAATTGTTTTTTGACAGTAGTTTCTCTTCCTTTTCACTTTCTATTACCTTTCTCCTTTGCGTGCTTCACTAGCTCCTTTTTTGTTTATATCTATGTCTAGATATCTTATCTTTGACATTGAATTTAAGTCAACTCCCAATTATTTATTTGAGTGCCAGATTGACCATAAGAGAGATACAGAGTTGTCTCCTTGCACAGCTGCTTCAGGATCAGCACAGGTTATTGAGCGCTGAGCCTGCGTCCTGGGGATCTAAATGCATTCCTCCCAAGACCATCACAGGTGGGTTTGGTTCTGCAAGCAAGGTACAGAAACTTCCAACTACTGCAAGGACAAATTGGGCTCTTGCCACATTCATAAAACCTGACACAATGCTGTTCATGCTAGCCTTGGCTGACCTCCGGAACGTTTGTTTGCCTTGTCTCTGTCATTCCCATTATTTTCTGTTATTTGTGATGTTTCAGCTCTCATTACAGAAAACTTCTTTCCTTTCTCCTCTAATTCCATGTTGCTCTTCTTTTGTGTGTATTTTCTTTATATCTGAACTTTTATACTGCATTTGTATTCCATGAGGCTTCTACTTGTATGTTCCTCTTTTTCTGTACTTTGTCAGGATGGTCTCACCAACATCTTAAGTCATGCTTAAGCTTCTCAGTATGATGTCTTTGACTAATAGGATTGTAAGTGTCATGGTGTCCGGTTTCGGCTGTTTGAAGGGCCTGGAAAGGCCCGGAGTGGCCTTGGGGCAGCCCGCGTATCAAAGGACGAGACGAGGCTTCAGTTCTTCTTACGGTCTTTATGTTTATTAATTGTTTATCTAAAAGATTTTCTTTCGGCCCGACAGAGCTCTGCTCAGCAGTCAGCCATGAGCACACTGTGCTGCCCTCCGGACAGTCACCTATCTTTATACCCAAAGTTACGTGTACAATATTTATCATTTTTCCCCAATACCATTTATTCTTATTGCCCGGTGCACTTTCAGTAATGACCAATCCTAAAGTGCCACCATCACCATAGAAGATGGAGGAGAAGAAGAAGAAGAAGGACAGGACACGCCCAATTCCTCCATCTTACTTCTCTAAACCCCCTGTACATAAATCCTAAACCCTGTGTCTCACCCTCTAATTAACTAATCCTTCACCATTCACCCCGGTGAAGTCCTCCTATCCTCATACAGGTGTCGTCTCTGTGTAGGATCAAAGTCCAACCACCAGACACTTCTGGCAACATTCCAGGACTCCTGAGCCCCCCAAGGGTGGTCTCGGTGGCTCAGCACCTCAGTCCTGAGGTGCTGAGATCCACATCATGGTAAGGAGGACCTAGTCATTTCTACTTTTACAGCACATTCTTATTGTATTTTATGTTTAATAGAGTATATTCTGCCTCTATCACCCTGCCTCTTCCAAAGAAGGAAAGATGGTAATGGTAAAACAAAAACAGATTAGGATTCTCTGTAGAGTTTTCTCTAATCCTGAAATTTACATAGTGCTTAGAATGCAATTTCTTCATTCTTTTGTGGTATTTTATTCTTCTTTGTATGTTATGGCTTGATTTAGTACCAGAAGCAAAATTGCATCCAGTACAGATCAACTGTTACAGACTGAAAGTCTGCCTCACTACCTCTAGAGTTTACTTTTTTCTGATTTGGAAATGCTGACATTTTAATGAAATATCCTGTTCTGATTGTGTATGAGGATCCAAGTGGATTAAATTAAAATAAACATATGTGCACTTGTCATACTGGAGTGACTTACCAAACTGCCTGTAATATCACCTTTCCTTAAAAGAGTGAATAAGCTCAGTAGTTTGATCGTAAGTAAAATGTGGTGTAAGTTTTATCCCTACATTATAATAACTTGAACTTAGAAAACATTTGGTATTACACTGTATTATGATCACCCGTTCTTTATGAAATTCCCAAAGAAGCCAGTGTACAGATGCAATACAACCACGCATCATCTGAATGCAACATCCTTCTGCTACATAGTGTAATGACCTTTCATTGACTTTATTGCTGGACAGATTCACAGTTGTTAAAGGCTTAATTTCACACATTTAGGTTCCAGCAAAATCATTATTGTCATGATGATTACAGTAGTTATGGTAATAATGGAGCTCCAGCATACCATTGAAAAACTACCCTAAGGATGGTCAAAGTCAGCTACTTCAAATAACCAAAACAATCCATTTCTGGTGCTTCTTTGCAAGTTTTAAAATGCTATCTTCTGTATATTTTTATATCTAGCTAAAATTGGCAAGTTTAATGCAAAATAATTAACCTTTTTCAAGGTTATTTAATGAAGAAAAGTGATATTTTGATGGTTGCCCTTGTTGTGTATTGTGATTGTTCATTACCTGCAACCATGAGTGTCACACCATTGAAATGGTAGAGTAATAACAAGATCTGGATCTATCATATTTTAACAGTGCAGCAAGTACAAATGCATCATAGGATGAACACATTTGGGATATCTATATGGCACGCAGCTCTAGGTCAGAGGCTTCGATTTGCCAGTTTGAAAATAGCTCAGCTTAGCAGGGACCAAGGCTTGTTACGTGATGATTATTGTGTGAATTACTTAATTCACTTCCTAATTGACAGGTTGTTATATCCACAAAAGCTAATGCCACAAATGGCACTCCAGCTTGCACTATTGGTAGAAACAGTGAGCACTGAATGGGGTATATAGACTACACTGCTGTCTTACTGTCACAAATAGTAGTTCAATAGCAGCAATTATGTATGCCAGTGGGAAATTGGGGTAGCTTTTTTCTAATGAGAACAATGCACGGCTCAGAATTTCAGGGACGTCCATTTTTCACCTTTCACAGAAGCAAAATGCATTTCAAAAAGAAATAAAAATCTGTTAGAAGTAAGATTTGTCATACTGAATCACCGTATGTTTGGGTGTACCAAGTAAATGTTCTCAGAGTTCCCGAAAGGAAATTTTTTTAAATCTATTTTAATGACCTTCAGAGCTTTCCCAGTGGTCAAGAGGCCTTCTGAGTATAAAATATTGTAGCATACATTTGTTGTATTAACATATATTAATATATAAAATAAATATTTTATTCTTTGTACTACTCTTTCAATATATGCTGCTGCTCAAGTAGAATATATTGTATACTAAATTTTGACACAAGTTTGGGGATCTGTCTTTTTTAAGTAGAGGACTATATCAGTAAACCTATACAGCACTAGTATAGAGTGAATTGAAAAAAAAAAAAAGCAGTTACACAGGAGTGGGATTTTTCATATGCTAGCGGTTCTTGTTGGTGGAGCTGACAATTTTGACCCAAAACCAGAGGGGAAGGGAACAGAGAGAGACGGAGAGTGGGAGGAAAGGAAGGGATGGGAGACCGGGAAGAAGGAAGGGAATATGGAAGGGAGGGAGGGGGACACTTCCACATTTAAAATAGATTCAGAGTCCTGTCCTTCCTAAACAACAAATAAAGGTTTAGCCTTAGAATTTTTTTTCCCCATGGGTTCTCTTTTACTGCTTCGCTTGACAGATTTTATTGTATTATCTGGTATTTGTATCTATTCCAAACCAGGAAGTTATTGATGGCTCATGTCTTTATGATGAAAACTACTAGGAGAATAAAACAAAATGGCTATTAGAGATTATGAAATAGCAATATTTGATATTTAGTTATTGTTATTGGATAAATTCAAAGTGCCATGAAATTATCCTAAAACACATAGGAAATCCAAAGTAATATATAGGTGATGTTACTGCACTATTTGGTGTTTACTTCTTATCCTAAGCCTGGTTGTAACAGGAGATACAGACCTTCCAGTATTCTATTCTTCTGCTATTGCAAATATTCTAGGTTATGGTACATGAAAGCTCCCATGAAAGCTTTTCCAGTCTCTCACAACTGAGCTACTGAGAATTCAGCCTTTTGTAGACTAAGAAACTTGGTGGTTCAAAGTTTTAGTTTTGTTCACCTCTCGGAAGTAAGTGATGATTTTTAAGTGCTGATGATGAACTGGAAAAATTCCCATGCTCTTATTTTGTAGACAAGATCCTTGTTTAGGTATATTTTCTTTTGTGACTTAAGGAAAACTATTTCCAAGTTTTTGTGTCTTCAAATTTTTCTAATACTTATTTTGATGATAATTTTTAAGGTTATGGGAGGAAGTGACAGTAGGCCTGAAGATCTAGATTAACTCTACTTTAGCCTGCCTCGTTTATATTTTAAGACAGAATTCTATGAGAATATTCCAAAAGTAGATATAAATAGCATTTCTAAATACTGGGGCTTGCAATGCTGCTCCAGTCTAAGCACAGATTGCCAATACTCCCTGAAGAGCAAAGACACATGCACAGACACACCCAGACCCCACCTCACTCCTGACCCCTGCCATGTCACCACTCCTGTCAGGGTGGTGACTTCAGAAATACTTCTGAAGGGTCTGTGCTCTTTCTGAGAAAAGCACTTAAGGTACATTTTCAGCCCTGTTTGTTGTCATTCTGCTTCCCATGGGTTTTGAGAGAGGAAATGAACAACAGTGGCCATGTTGAGTTGCTGATAACTCACTTGTCTTCTCTCACTACTCTCCTCTGCTTAGTGGAGACAAGCAGGATTACCTAAGTTAAAGTAATTGCTATGTTATATGCCTGGTATTGTGATTTCTTTTTCCCTGATATCATCCCATGCCTTATCCTCCATATCACTTCAGCTCCTCAATTTCCAATTTCACTGTATCAGTCTCCTCAAGCCAGCATCAGTCCACTTACTTTCACTCTCCAAATTATATATTCCAGTCTCAGTGTCAGCTCTCTCATTTTTACGATTTTATTTATTTGATAAGAGAAATAGGGAATACTTTATTTTTGTTAGATCTGCAGGGAGTTCTTTTTCTTTCAGGTATCATTAACTAAGAGGCCTATTTCTAATGTAGCCTCTTTTGAAAATGTTAACATCCTTGGTTCACATGTTGCACAGTGTGATAGGAAGTTTACCCCAGAGGAAAAAAACCCTGAATACTAGCATCAGAGTGGAACACTCTGGAAATGGGATAATTTTCATCAATTCATAGTTGTTTGATGTAAAAGCTAGGAGAAAAGGAAGTTGTAAAATTGTGCTTTGCTGACACCCAGGAAGCAAATGGACCTTAAAAAAAATACAAGACAGTTTAGGTTGTGAAAATACTTGAATCATTTAAAACTAAGAATAAGCTATGTTAAAAAATCCTAGCTGTATTAGTGCTAAGTAGATTAATAGCTATCTAACTGTTAAGTTCTTATTCTATGCAGCTTGAGGAGCACGCATACAGCTAGGCTATAAACTAATTATTTTATTTTGGATGGTAGTGAGATCAGAGCTGAACAAAGTAAACTCTAAACTTCAACACCTGTTAAATTACTGACGAATGTTTTGATGCATAAATTGTTTAAGTATTTTATCTGTATTTTGTGCTCAGAAGTGCAAGTTGAACATCCTATATCTCAGTTTAGTAAAAACAAAAGTATTGGGGAACACTTTAACCTCAATTATTGTGGTGAGAAATTTATTTTAAATTGGAACCTATGTCTTTAACAGGGATAGGGCTATAAAATTGTAGGTCTTCATTTCCTTCCCTGAAGCCGCAAGCTACTTGCTGCGTTGTACTATGAAACTTTAATGCACTGTATGTTCAGTAAGGTACGTCTAGGATGTTCAGAAGAAAGAAAAGAAATATTTTATCCATGTAATTTTGGGACTGTTTCTTCCAGGAAGTACTTAGGCTATGGTATTTGGAGTTTTAAGAGCAATCAAACATTATTATGTGGCAATGAACCTGCATTCCCTCAGTCATCCCACCTTTATATCAGGGAGAGCCTCAGGATGATGGTTTTGTATTTTCTATATGTACAAACAATTCCTCAGATCTCAACAAGCGTAACTACAATGTTGTTTGCCCAGTCAGTATGTGAACTGCTGCTCTTGGGCAACTGACTTGCTGTTCAACGAATTGTGGCTTTAGGTTTAACTATGTGACTAGGCTTAAGTAGTAACAATCTGTTCACAAAACTTTATTAATACAGAAATCCTCCACCATTCAGTACTTTACATTTTCATAAACAAAAGACCCATCTGTGCCAGCTCTCCAGTTTTCTCATACATAATTTTTCTGCAGTTTTTTTCAGCATTTCTATAAGACCTATAAGCTAATGAGGCCAGAGATTGGGCCTACACAACCCCCAAATGCAAAATAACAGCATTAAAAGGGCCTAGATTCATATAATGAGTTGAAAGGAATTGGAAGCAAAGAGCCGTGCTTATCAAGGAAAATATTGGCTGCTTATAACTCAAAATGAGCAGTTACTGTGCTACAATTACAATACTTCTTAGCAGGCAAAAATATTTTCTGCATACGATCTCAAGAATGTCACATTTGCCTTTTGAGTTCTTAATTTAAATGTACTTAAAATATATCAGATCTTATGGCACACTAAATTTTATAAAACCTTTTTGACTTATTTTGCTAGACAGCATAAACTTTAATATTTCATTGGGAAATGCTGCAAATATAAAAAGTGAATATGATGTAAATTTCCCCCTGAATGTTCACAAATGTGAGAACTTTTCCTATCAATGCATAGTAAAGACTTGCATTTTGTAAAGCAGTCTTGCTCCTTGAAAAAATGCATTTGATACCAACTACATTAAACATAAGTTGATTTTTCATGTAGATGGCCTCGAGAAAATAGAATATCACCTAGCATATTACAATTTTGAAACATTCATCCTTTGTGTTCATAGCTTTTAATATTGGTAACTCCCAAGAATTTTAAGAAGTGAAGGTCATTACATTTTACCTATCTTTCTGTGGAACCTACAGGACTGTCATAACCATTGAATTCAATAGCAGTCTCAGGTATTAGTTCCACATGTCTAGTATTTTTACCTCTTCTGGTTTAAGTTCATAAACCATAATCTCATATTTCATTTAAATCTGTGTTTTGTGGAAGTTCATAAATATGTATTTGATGCAAGGGATAGAGCAGAACTCAATCCCAAGATGCTGTTCGGGCTAAGTGGAATCTCCTTAGGAACCGCTTCAAAGATCAATTCCTCTTGTCCATAAAAAATAAGTTTAAATTGTCTTCTATGAACCTGCTGTTAGCAATTGTACTGTTACATTATGTATGATTCTTTGACTGCTCATTGCTTCAACAAACTGCACAGTGCTCCATTAGTGATTTTCAATTTCATGCTAAGCTTTGCAATTTATTAGTGTTGTTTAGGCTAATGTACTATTATTTTGCATATTTTATATCATATTTCATTTGCTATTCATATGACCTAACAGTTAAGTATTGGGGATCAATAAGCCCACTGAATGTTGTCATGTTCATATTAGGAAGAAAAGGAAAGTCATGCAGGCAGCCCAATACATAGTCAATTAGGATGAAGTTGGGGGTTTTTAGCAATTTACAGGTTTCCTTCCTGTTTGCTTACAAATTTGACTGCAGGTTTCCAAACAGTGGCATAATGACCAGATGCACTTACTCACGAAAATAATTTGGTTTAGTAATGATCCCCTAATTGTAGATACCTGGACCATGTTCATGTGGGTTCTTTGCCAGTATGCTGTCTCTCTGTATGTAAATACCAAGATTAAATTCAGCTTAAATACCACCTACTTCCAAGAAGCAGGTGCAGTTCCACATTTATTTTGATTTAGATTTTGTCTTTCAAAGGGCTGTGCACTGATTCAGAAAGGGTATTAGTCTAAGGAACACATACTCCTCCCTCCAAAGCTTTTTAAAACTTAAAAATTTTGTGTGCTCAATCAACATATGTTGTAGAAAAGCAGGAAAAAAATCAACGAGCATCAATTCAAATTTTCAAATTATTTTATTTCAAAACTTTTGTCATTCCTTTTCTTAAAATGCAGAAAGCAGTACAGCTACAAAAATAGACTTTTTAAAGTATTAACAATGTGATTTAACATAGAAACATGTATGTAAACATATGTCAAGTTTGCTAAAATATTAATGCCAGCAAGGAACAAAGTATCAAGTATCTCACTGGTACCTTGTAAATAGGGAGTAGAACTTAATTTGGCATGTTCCTGAGGATGTGGATCAAGGTACTGCTCTGTAAATATTATAGTAGAATCAGCATATAAGACTTATAAAGTATTGATAGTCCTGTTTTCCCTTTGAACATTTGCCTTTTGTATAAAATTTAGCATATGCAGTTTTCCAACACTGATCAGAAGCTACAAGATTTTTTTTAAAGGCAAGATAGGTATTAGTTGATAAGCAGTAGTTAATCTTACAAGGTTCTATTACTTTTTGTGGTTTAAATACTACACCTCAAATGCTAAAAGTTCTAGGATTTTTGCTCATATTCAGTAAAGAAAAATATTAGGACCTAGTTTCATATAGAAACTTTCAGCAACAACATAACCTATAAGTAATTTTTGGATAAAATTTTTTCAATCATGAAAACTGACTTTAGTATTTTCATTTTTGAAATCTCTACATTTATAATGGAAATCCAACATCCTTGCCTTCAATGTAAGCAAATGTTTTCCCAAAATCAGTCTGTTTATTGATTTCCAAAACCCATGTTACAAAGAAAACTCAGAATTAGTCTGAAGGCCTAGGATCAGCAGGAGGTAGATTTAATTGCTTTTTGGAACCACTGAGTGCCAGATTCTCTGCCTGGATGCTTTGGGATCCTTTGTGTTCCCAACTGTGGGCAATCAACACAGCCAGACAGCCCCAGAGGCAAGATCTGTGAAATCCCACTTACCAAACCACTCTCCATGGGATTGATAACAAATAAGGCTTTTTCCTCAAAACTCCATGTATCCACAAAGTATTTCTGGTTGGGTATTTCATCACAGTCAAATTAAATTGAGTCTAACTGTATCAGGTCAGGCTTGTGTACACACACAGAATTATAGATATATAAACCTAGTATCTTCAAAGCTGTAATTGGAAAGTTCATTAGTTGTTGATTTATAGGCATTTTACTACTAGACTTTCCTGATCCATACCTTTCCCATACTGGCGCATTGAAATGCAACAGGTACACAATGGCATCAGTAGTAAAATCTCCAACTACTTTCCCTTATATCCCTGGCTTCCCCATTTAGACAGCCAGTCAAGAGCTTCTTGGCATGTCAATGGCTTCTTTCTCTGTCAACATATGGAGAAGCTAGAGCTTCTTTCTACATTCCCTGTGACACACGCAGCCCTCGTTGTACCCATCTGGATCTGCTGCTACTCCTCATAGACACCTAGCACATTTCTTTCCCAGGGCCAATGTAGGGAAAGTAGTGATGTATCACTGTGTGCCAAAACTCCTTCATGACAGCTAGCGAGAGCAAAAGTTTCCTTCGTAAGGACAGGTTTTTTTTCATGTCATGGTCTAAACCAAAGATAGTTGGAAAATGTCAGGACGGCATAAAGAGAATTAACATCATATTTATGATACGAAATACTTTCTCAAAATCTGTGAATAGCAATAAGAGCTGCAGCTTTGTCAGACTACAGAAAGGCTTACAAGTGATATGGCAATCACAATAATTGCATTTGCAATAAATTCCTGGTCTAAACAAGGCATAGTTAAACTTTCATAAATATTTAGAAATTTATCCAGATCTACAGTGATTAAAGATCAGCTTTAAAGGATTATTTTGGTTGTTTGTTTTCCTTTATGCTGAAAAACGTACATGTATATACGCAAGTGGTCAAACAGATATAGACCATTAATGAAAAAGTAAATCAGGCATCTGTGCTGAGAGATAAATGGTTGTGGTTCACAGCACTAACAATCTCTGCTGATGCAGCTGGTAGAGATCGTAAACCCCATGATGAAAATATCTCTATATCCATATTATGATGCTCTGAAGCACTGCAGGCACAGATGGCAGAACTTGTAAGTTCTCTCAGAAACATAGTTATGGTTCACAACATTTTCAGATTCTTCTGAAAGAGCAAATATAGCTTGTAAGCCCTGAGGAGAAGTTGATGGCACTTACAGACTATGCCAGTTCAGGTGGCAGACCTCGTAGACATTGGGAGAAAAAATAACTGTGATTCACAATGCCTGTCAGAGAAGTGCTAGCGTTTGCAAGCTCTGATGACGCAGTCAGCAAAGCAGAGTTTTGGCATGTTTATTTCAGGATGACATCTGAAAAAACGTGGGGGAAAAAGTCCCCATCGTGCAGCGAAGTGCCTTATATTTCTGATTAGACATCTCAGGTAGATAAGACTAAACCAGTCTTCTTAGAACTTCACCTGTCAGTCCTAGGCAGTCTCATTAGTTCTTCTTGTACATTTAACAACACCTTCAATACAAAACTACACAGAAAGTGTAGTTTTATTGTGTTATTCAAAATGGCAAGTTACATGAGATGTAAATGAAAGAACATTGCTCTGTAATTAGGTGTTTCCATCTAAATTTGTTTAGATAAAAGTACATGGATATTTGTGTATGTTTGGGGGGTGAAATAGCCACATCAAATGCCATTTATTTCTTTGAGAATTATTCAGAAGACTTCTATTGACTTTATTGACTTCATTGTGAATCGAATAGCATCTGTAATGAGATGGCTGTAAGTTTAAAAATATGTAACTTGCAGCAGTCCTACAATCATTTCTTTCTTAGTAATTGAGGTAATATTTTGATATTAATAGATACCTAAAGCTACAGAGATTAAGAAATGTATTTGAGTCATCAGTGCTTGCTGGCTTGTAGAGCAAGTCCAGAAGACTATTGAAGGCAGAAATGAGTAAAACCACTTCATAAACAGGGAAAGCCTCTGAGATGTGCAGGATTTCTCTGCCAGCAGACTTTACTTCTTGAGTGTTACCCAAGAGCAGATGCCTACCAGTTGGAAGCACTGAGGCAGGAAGTGTATGTGATGTGAGAAGAGTACTTTTGATAATTTGGTGTTCTTGAGTACATAGAGAGATGTGAAAATTAAGTACCTGTGACTTAACAAGTGCTCCTTGCCATGCTAAAAGAAATACTTTAATTAAATTATTCACATTAGATGCATAATACTTTTCATGTGTTTCTATGTTTATTTAAAATATATATAAATGCCTGTATGGACCAGTAGTATTGAGCACTGATCTTATACTAACAGAGGTACACTAGTGGATATAATTAATTTTTTCTGACTTTCTGTTGTGTTTGGAGAACAGTATCCAAAGGATTCAAATCCCTTCTGGTGGCAAAAAATACATTGAAAATAAAAGTAATTTAAACCATTTTTTAAAAAAAAAGTTGATGTAACTGAATGCTTAGTCACAATAATAATTTAATACTGAAATATAAAAACAGGCAAAGAAAAAAACCCAAAACACACCCTCCAAAAAACCAACCTCACACACCAGAAAAATAAATAAATTAAATGCAAAGACAAAATATGTTCTCTGGTGTTGGAAAGATTAAAGTATAAAAAAATAGGCCACACGTAGTACTGGCAGGTATTGCCGCAATACCAAAAGAAATCACTTTAGTGTTCAAAATGTGTTTCTAAACTTTAAATCAAATCCTGTTATCAGACAAATGGAAAGTTTTGAAGGATGGATGTGAAAATCTTTGTAGAAAAATCTATGTTGAAAATAATTTCTTTTCAATTTTCTAAAAGACATTATTTTCTATCTTAGATGGAAATATAATTTCTCAACTTTTTTCAGCACTGACTCAGGCTTCATTATTATTATATAGTTTATATGTTGCTAGAAAAATATTGTGAAAGTTAAGCTGCATTTTATCATTTCATCATCAGTTTTGCTGGCTTATTTACAAATGTTTAAGTGATAATATGACAAAATGCTTGGCAGATACAACCTCCCATATTTACATTCTGGTGATAAAATTCTGGCCATGTTCACAGGCATAGTTGTATAGAGCGCATACAAGTCTTCATCTGTGTATTTCAGAAAGGATGAAGTAGGATAACGTCTTTTCCACTTCTTCCAGTAGAAATCTAATTTTAGATTCAATACATTTCTAAAAGCAGTGTCTTTTTGGGCTTGAAGAAAAGGTGTTCACAGCCACTGGTATTGGGGTTTTGTGTAACACATCCAAAACCAAGTTTGAAGTACATTTCTTAGTCCTTTTCTGTGTGACTAGCAAACTCGAACGTAGAACAGAAAAAAACTGAAGCAGGAATGAACTATGACGGAGTTTAATCTCTATTGCTATTTTAACTAATAATGTGTGATATGAATGAACTGATAGCAAAGTAAAAGCATTAGTGGTATCTAAATACACTGCTTGTCCTGTGCACAGGTTTTGCTGCCAGATAATTATGGCTTTGCATTCATTCTCTGAAAGGTACTCTTATGCTTTAATTTCTGCTCTCAAATAACATTTCTTCATATATTATTCTCATATTGTAATATTATTAAGGGCTAGAGACAAATAAAAAGGTGTTTTAATTCCCTTCTCTAGTAAAATATGTTCGCATATAATTTTCATAAGAATGTGACATCTTATTAAGAGCCATTAAAAAAAAACATTGACATTATTTCCCAAGGCAGTGTTCAGGATTCATGAAAGTTTCAGTTGAGATAGTATATGATACTTCTCAAGTATAGCTCAAGTACTAATTAATATACTTTTGCAAAAGCCATGTGAGCATATTAAGTAAATATTATTTTCTTTTTCTCATATATGTAGGAATTGAGGTACAGCAAGGTTAAATGGCATGTGTAATGCATAATCAAAACATTTAAGTGAAATTGTTGCAACGTATTTCCAAACATTCTTTTGATTCTCCAAGATATATGTGAATGAATATATGTGAATGAAAATGCCTCTTGTTACTGAGTCCTCTTTCTATGATAGTCACTACCCTCAGCTCTAAGAGATCTCCAGGGGAAAAGATTAATTAGGTTTCAATTATGCTACAGAAAAATATGCTTTACATACTTATCATCTGAAAAGCATTGTGGTTTTTCTCTAATGTGTTTAAAAATTCAGAAATATTTTTAAAAGCCACTTAAAAAGTCAAGCCAAACTCAGACTAATGGAACATGGTGTCATCCTTGAAAGTGATGTATTCTCTATTCTTCTAGACTTTCCTGTATGATATTGTCTGAATTTCTGTGGATCATTATTGAAATTTTTCTAGGAGATTAATCGAACCAGTTGATGGATGTAGAGGATAATTTCTGCAGCTTTGCATGGCTTTTAAAGAGAAACAAGCTTCCAAACCTGAAAAATTAGGGAAGAACCCACAATTTCTCTTGATTCTATGTATAAAAGTTGCAGTTTGTCTCAGCATTTTATTATCATTTGCATTTTCTCACAAATGTTTGATACTCTAACCTTTTTCAGGAGAAAATTTGACTTCTAGATGTTTCAAATATGTATTCTTAATTTTGACATTAAAACAAAGTTACAGACAGGATGCTTTTGAACTATTTTTTGTTGGAATTTCAGTTTCTCAGTGTTATGTTTTTTAATAAAATAAGTGTTTGGAGATTAGTTTAAAATATCCTTTTTTAAATCCTCTCTTCAGTAGAACCAGATGTGATACAGGAGCGAACAGAAATTTTTTTAGGATTACCTTAAAAAAAGGTTAATTGAGTAGAACAGCATTGTAATACTTTTGTGTAGGCATTGATTCTATTTATCACTGAAGAATGCACCCAGAATTTACTAGACTGACAAAGCATCTGTAGTTTGGTCTTTTCCAAAATTCTGCACCAGATCTGGCTGATCTTTTGTTCCCCAAACAACCATGTTTATTTATCTGTTCTCCTTGTGTCTTGAAGCTCTTCTCCTTCAAGAATTTCAAGTCTCTATTATTCACCTTACCCAAGGGCTCACATAAAGCTTTTCATGTTCATCTGATATGCTTGACATTATTGGATTCCTAAATTATTGTTCAAGTGACAGTGCTGAAGTTCAAAATCAATCTCTTAGAGGGGTCAACACACTGGTATGTAAAACCAATACATATACATTGAGTGGTTTTGATTTGTTTTAAGTAGATCTCTAATCTCTGCAGATAATGAGTGTGCATTTGTCACAGAAAATCAGTTTCAGCCCAGATCATAAGATGTTAGAGAAGAATTTTTTTCTGTCATAAAGAAGAGAAAAACATTTGTTATGTCTTTTAATAAAGCATAGGTTTCTTTACTTTAATAATCAGCATTAAATGTCTTTTTCACTTCCAAGCAGTATAAAATCATTGCCAGAGGAACTTTAATAGAAACAATACATTCTTTTCTTTTTTTTTAATGTTGTGTTGAATTTTTTTGTTGATAACCTCATCCAAAAAGGGGTGAGTAATCTAAAGGCCAGCTGAAATAAAAAAGTAAAAGATTCACAGGAAGTGTTGTGTGAAATAAGTAGTCCCTGAAAGAGAGGCAAGTTGTTGTGAACATTTGGGATCTTTTGGTTGTGTAGGTCATTGTCTGGAACTCTAGTTCAGAGGTCAACCAATTTAAATAGAGCTTTATGAAGGCTGCCTAAGAGCTTAAAGATGAAGTGCACTAAGAGTCCTGGAATACTACAGAATGTTCAATGAAGAAAACTTCACCAGTGGCAGCACTGAACTCATTTGCAAAACATTGCAGCTCCTTCAACTTTACAAAAATATGAGAGAATAGAATAGATCATATCACTTGGGAGAACTCTACAATGCTCATCTCACCCAACTGCCTGCCCATTTCAGGCATATGTGAAGTACATTAATTTGTATTTTTTTTCATTAACAAGACTCTGAGCTCACCAATGAAAACATCCAGCTGAGATTGGTGCTGTTCTTAACAGTACTGGACAGTTCTGTTTTCTTTACAGAAAGCTCTATCTATTTTTATTACAGCAATTTTGAAATTTTCTATTAATTATTAAGAGAGCTGATCTTTGTATTCTTGTTAAACTCTATAACACTTCCCCCTCAAGAAAATGTAGTTGACCCTTTCTGTACCCATCACCCTGAGTGTACAACCCTTCCCTGCCAAAATGCTTTCCAAACTGTAAATTCCTCAAATTGCATGGAGGCTGGTTCACTCTTTAAATTGCTGGGAAATTTGCTGAATTTTCTGTAGAATTTTAGCATGTGTGAATCCTGAACAAAATTTAAATCATAAAAAGCTTTCTTTAATGCAGTTAAATTTTATTACTAGAATGCAAAAAACCAGTTCTTCCTTTTGTTGTCTAGAGACAGGCAGGACAAAGTAATACAGCTTTTATCTACCCTTGTACTAACTTGTTCATCTTTTGTAAATTTTTAGTCTTTGTGTTTACAACAGGACTTGTTATGTCCTGTCCCTTCTGAATCGCCGTTTCCCTTTTCTTCTCACCTCTTAAGGTCACCTCTTATATGAGTGAGCCAAAAAATGTAATTGAAGTTATACAGTATGAAAAAGACATGACAACAAGATAGGATATATTGTGAGTCTGCACATAGAGTTATTTTAAATGTGTTATCTGCAACTGTAAGGAGTATTTAAAATATATCTATACTTCTAAATGTAAATATTTGTTTAGAACCTTGCAACTCAAATCATAGAGAAGCATTTCCTCATTTTAGCCAGAAAACCTTTGAGAAAATGGCTCTGTTGTAGCATCCCATTGCTTCAAGTCCAGAAGAAGCATTCATTTTTCTTTAATTTAGATTTTATGTTGAAGTTTTTGGAATAGTGCAGTGAGATTGAGCCCACAGAATGTTATGTATTTTGTGGAAATGGAACAGCTGAGAAACTACAGATCAAAGCAAGGTACTCTTTTTTATATTAAATGTGAACCTGCCATTTGGATACTATAAATGAAAAAGAGAGAAAGACAATTCCGGGGATGAGCTTAGCTACATCAGGTCACTGTTACAATATTTTTAGTACTTTGTTCAGGTCAGCAAAATCCTCTGCTGTTGCAAAAGACCTTCTGCAAAGCCAAATATAATAAAAATTCTGTGGAAAACAAAGACAGGTGTTCAGTCCATCTGCTTTAGGTATCTAATTTAAGGTGTGTGTGCAAGTTAGCCTCACTAAGCTCTCCATAGCCAGTGGAGAGAGGGAGGCTGCTCTGGGAGCTCATTCCATGCTCATATTCGACACTGTGTGGTGGCACAGCCTGTCTCTTTCTATGCTGCCTGCAGAACTTGGCTCCCATTTTAGAGACCTGAAGTTAAATGCATAAATTAGACATTATGAATACCAAAAAGGGTACTTTCTGACTTAGTTCATATACATATGTGTGTATTTTAGCCCTTCACAGACATAAAGGTAACTGTGGCAATTTAGAGATCATTTTGTCATTAGTGTTTTCGTATAGAAAAACGCATGGCATTAGAGAACATTTTTCAGATATTGGGTGCTTTTACATACGGCATCTTTCTCTTGTGCTAACAAAATAAAAAGCAAACCAAAAATCACTGAGCTGTAGTAGATATTTAATAACACAAAAAGAGGAAATAGGCATATTTTTGAAGCGTTTAGTGGAGCTTATGTGAGTTTCCTCAACAGATTGCTTTACACAGCAAGTTATTTTATTTCAGGCCACAATGGCAAATTATTATGAACCATCTGATGAGAAAATTTTCATTTAAATGTTCCAATGAAAATATCACCTTTTTCTAGGGAAAATTTTTTGTCAAAAGTTTATGACAGTCCTGGCTGATCTTTAAATGCTCAGAGCGTGGTATAGTTATTTTCTTATGAATCCTTATGCAGATTATGCATAAGGAATATCCTTAGAAATGCATTTTAAAATCACAGCATGCACTTCTGTCCCTCAGTTACCCAAGCTGTGTAACATCAGGAGTAGTACCTTGATAAATTACTGATGGCATAACGGTTATGGAAATGGTCACTGACTGATCATCAGTCACAACATCTATCATATCAGTGTCTCCAATTTGCAGCATGAATCAAAGCTCTTTAGCACAGCTCTTCCTAAAAAACTACTTCTGAAGAGCATTACAGCCTTGTTGATCATCATCTGCTGTGATGGAAACGTTGCAAGTCAACATGGCCTCAGGCAGCCCAGAGCAGTCCGAAGATCACTGGGCTATCACATACTCATAGGAAAACTATTGGCAAAACACTTTAATTTAGAAACCTAAAAACATGCCAAATGACAAGTCTCTTTTTGGACACAGAGAATATATTTTGGTTTGTTTGGGTTTTTTTGCCATCCATTTGGCAATAAATGATAGTGTGTGAATCTAATTTGCTTTTAAATTGCAAGTAAATTGTGAATTTACTTGCTGAATCATGACATAATGGTCTTTTATATCTCTCAAACAATTTCTGTAAGAGGAAATATGATTTGTACATTTTTGTGGAGGCAATGTAGCGTTTCATTATTTCTTTCCAACATATTTAATAATTGTAGTAATTTTAGGTAAGTGAACCCCAAGTAAATGACTCCCAGTGGTATTATTGCTTACTATTTTTATAATTTCTAGTTCTTTGCCATTTGCAAAGGATTATCTACATATGAAACAATGACTAAATACCCCATGGAAAGATCTTCTTTTAAATGGAGGTTAGGGGGGCTTAAGGACTCATTTTCTTCTTATGTGCTACTTCAATTCAGCTGCTGTGGACCCTTTCCAGCTGATCTTCCGAATTAGTTTTGGAGAAAAACTCTTTTATTTTTTAGTTTTTTTATTTTAAGGAAGATGATGCTATTTCACTTTAAGAGATACAAAAATTCCTTTCACTTGTGAAGGTTTCACTAGGAAAAAGGTACAAAAGTCCACAAAATGCATAGGAGAGAAAGTTACTAATCTGTTAGGAGCTTATCAATCCTCTTTCCCCACAAAATATTATTTTATCTCTATTAAGTAATTTTGTTCTCATTCACAGCTTCAGTTGTGATCTCTATAGCTAACATTTTTGCATAGATGATAGGAAAATTTTATCTTCTTTACCTAAGGAATTTTTTTTCAAATTTCCAAAGTATAAATGAAGTAAAAAATTTAATCAAAGTGTCTCCTTTGAATTTTTTTAGGGTGTAACTCTTTTCTAAAAATCTCAGTAAAATCTTCCTGTGTAGTTAGACAGCTGTAGATTCTATTTTTCCTGTATGCTCTCACCTTTTTGTGACCTCTCCTTTGGCTCCTCGGCTAACCTGCTATCTGACACAGGGATGAAAGGCAGTGAAACAGTTCATTATCGTGTTCAGCAATACAAACAGTCATGAGATATGTATCTCATTGTATGGGGTACAGAAAATCTGTAATCATCAAAAATGATATATATTCAGTTCCAAGTTTTGCCTTTTTGGAGGTTTCTGAGAACATGTGAGAACAAATCTGAGGACAGAGCATGGAGGAAAAGCTTCTGTTGCTTTGGTTTTTTTTTTTGTTTTGGTTGGTTGGTTTGGGTTTGTTTTTTTGGGGGGCAGGGAGTAGTTCTGAAACTCAGTTCTTTGTCTGTGAAGAAGCCCAGAATACACTTATGAAAAATTCAGCTGTTGTATGAAGATCAGTATCACAAGTTGAAGAAAAATCAAGAAAAATTTATGCTAATCAGAAAGGAAATGCTTTTAAAGTTAAGTAGAAATGTTATTCATTTTAAGGTT
Source organism: Zonotrichia leucophrys gambelii (assembly GCF_028769735.1). Lineage (NCBI taxonomy): Eukaryota > Metazoa > Chordata > Aves > Passeriformes > Passerellidae > Zonotrichia > Zonotrichia leucophrys. The sequence goes on along the minus strand of NC_088173.1, from coordinate 14,820,246 downwards.
TAATTGGACTTCTACTGCACTTGAATAATGAAGTTCATAAGCATCTCAAAATTATTTTGTCCCTTCCAACTCTCTAGAAAATATCTTTCCTGTTGCTGGGTGAAGAATTTCCATTCTGAGCCATACATCTATTATCCTTGAATTGGAATAAAGAATCTCACTGTATCACCGGCTTGGTCTATAGACATAGATACAGAAGATTTTTGAGCACTTCCGCTATTGCATTTTTGCATATAAAGACCATGCTCACTTTCAGTAAGCTTCCATACCACTCTGGAGCTTTGACATTCAAAATAATCTTCAATGCAATTCATGGATTTATTCTTAGCTAAATTATGAAAATTAACTTTGATGTATATAAACCCATTCTTCTTGTTCTCTGGTAAAGTAAAACAGATTATTAAATCTAAAGTAAAAATAAAAGGTCCAAAGTCAAGGACATCTGGCCATGGAAAGAGCAAAAATCTAGGTAACAGCAGATGTGTCTAGAGCTTTATGAACATCTTTGAAAAGACATTTCCATCATAAACACAACTGTGATATCGTGACAGCTCTTTTCACCTAATAAATACCTGCCAAAAAGAAAAGAAAGGAAAATAAGAAGTCTTTAAGAGACTGGAGAAAATTCTGGAGGCACTTTGCAATCCACTGGGGACTTTGTTGTCACTATTCATTTCATGTAGGAGGAACTCAAATATTTCAGTAAGGGTAGCTGTCTTTAAAAGCACTGACTTCCTGATTTTATCACTAATATGGTATCAGTCACAATAAATATTAACTGAGACTTAAATTATAACCCATTATTCCTCTATGAAAGGGGAGAATGTTACTTAGATATTATTAAGAGCACGCCCTTTACAAAGTAAGCAATAATAGGTTTTACCCAAAGCAAAAAGTGTGTCTAATCATACCATTGGATGTATCCCTGTCAATTTCCATATGCCTTTCTTGTGGCACTGACATGTTATTGACTGGTATTAAAAAAAGAAAGGCAAAAGAAGAAAAGAAAGGAAGTCCTTCATTATGGAATAAGGAGACAAAAGTTTGGCCACTGGCAGAGTATTTCTGTCTTCATGAGCACAGCAAGCAAAAGAATCAAAGAACTTTGCAATTTTTACATAAGACTAGGGTGACTCAAAAATGGAATCACCATTTTTGTAGTCATCTACTTCTTTTTGAGATAAGAAGTGGATGACTAACCTCGAGAGTTTCACCTTGCTATTAGGTGCTATTGATCTCCTAGTACAGACCAACTCTGCTTAGTCAAAATCCTGTCCTCTGACATTGTGTTTTCTGGTGCACATATCTTATAAGACAGTTATGTGGATAATTCTCAGGTTTGTCACATAACAAGAAGTTAAATGTAAGATGGTTGTGAAAAACACATGAAGGCTCTCATTGCCCCTGGTTAGAAGACCTCAGGAAGGAGGATGCCCAAAAATGAGTGGTGGATCTCACTACTTTGTCAGATGGAATATGCAGAAAATATGAGGCAGGCACTCCTCTCCTACAGAGCTTGGTCTAGAGTTTGAGTGAGCCAAAGAGGTGAAATGAGTGAAAAATGAATATTTTTGGTAAATAAATAGCCCTACTTGAGTCTTTCTGGGAACATTTTTTTGATCTGAATGAAATGTGAATAAAGGCTTGGAGAATTAAATTCACCTGGAAGTAACCAATGGTTTCCTGCATTCTGGCCAGTCTCCATCAAGCTACTCAGAAATCAAGCAGCTGCACTTTAATAGTATGTTCAGTCTTTTATTCTAACTACAGCCAGGAAAAACTTTTCATTCATGCAGTCCAGAGGTAATTATGAATAGATTATTCAAGCAAAAACTATGCAGAGATTTTTAGGCATATTATCATAAAGGGGAAAAGTATTATTAATCTTAAGAACAAAGTGAAAAAGTAAGGGAGATCATTTTAGAGGCCCTTTGTTGAGGGTGTCTATTTTAATGCTTTTGTTGAGATCTGGATGCATGTTTTTCAATTAAGTCTCCTGATCAGTCCCACCTACTGTTCAAATTTGGTTCCTATTCAGTATCTATTCAGTATGCCTGAAATGAATTAAAACTAAGCTAGAAGATGCACCAAAATGCACCTGAGGCACTCCAATTGAGTTGGACATTCAGTCCATGGAACTAATGTCCCTCTAGAACTGCCTCTTCATGGAATGCCTAATGTGGGCATTAGGATGTGAGCACCAATAGTTTGATTATGCAGGTTTCCTTCTGCTGGGCTGTTTTAATTGCTGGTGGTACTCAGAGCCCTTAACAGCTGAAGCAATGACCCTTAATATACATACAGTAGTGGATTTCTTTGGCTGCTGTGAAGTGCTGTCTACATCAGTGAGCACAATGTCTACTTCCCTGTATTAAGTTTTTGCCATGTGGTTTTCATCCAACACACAGTCCAAAACAAACATTAGGAAAGATTTCTAGAGGAGTCTGTGTGTCAAGCAATGCACAGAACGTTCAACAGGAGTAGAAAGCATAATGTTCCCTATCCAAGATTAGAGTAATTTTGTAAAATTGCTATAGCCCAAAGCATGGCACCATGAAGTAGAATTTTTCTTTTTTGTTAATCCAGATGTTTCACCAGCATTGTGTTTCTGCTGCCACCTGTGAATTCTGAAGTTATCACAAAGTGAGTCATCTGTGCAACGTAGCAATGTCTGATGTTATGACAATGATAATGAAAAATCTTCTGTTGACTTTGGAGTCTTTGCAATGTCACCCACATTGCTCCTCTGCCAAAGTAAATAGCAAAACTGAAGCAATATAAGAAATTAAATTTGCAAAAAGAGCAGATAAAGTGCTGAATGTGCTCCCAGAAATCCAAAGAGAAGTGTGTTAAAGTATATGATAGCAGTTACCAGAATCAATAGATTAGATACTGTTATGTGATAACCATTTATTAGTAGTACATATATTTAGATTTTCATCATATGTATAGATGTAGTGTGACTTTCTTATGCAAGTTCTGTAACATCACAAAACAATCACAAACTAAATAAATGATAGATAGCAAGAGATACTCATAGATTTAAGAGTGTTATAGAGGTTTACAAACCTTGATATTCGTCAGAGAATCCCATTTGGTAAAACAGCAAATAAATTATGCAACTGAATTAATGTTACAGTATACATACCTTAGACTCCATGAGATAATTCTCAAATGAAGCGTTATAGCACATGCCTGTGTGTAAAAACGGAGCCAGCCACCAGAAGTCAGATTGCATCATTCTGTCCTCAAAGGATTTACTTAGGTATTTTCATGTACTTGCATGGATTTATAGTTGATACACCTACCTGAATTCCATCTGCTTTTTTATGAGCAGTCATTCACAACCAGCATTTGGACCAGCCCTCCCACCTACTTAGCTGCATGATTAGCAGCAGCAACAACAGCCAGTCTCAAATTTCAGAAGTAGTAAACAGGAACTCCAACACCCACACAGAAAATTGGGGAAATTAAAATAGTCTTTCTGTTGCTCAGTCAGCTAATTTTCTTTCCTTGCAAGTACGAATCAGATGGCTCAGCCAAGAGTACTTTATTGAAAGCAGAAACAAAAAGAGCAGCAGGGAAACATACAATATCTAATTACTCCATCTCCACCATGGAACCATAACTGTTTACTCTTCTGTTTGGTTTCTTGGTGAAGCAAGTGCAAGGCCAGCTGGTCGCTTCCTACCTCCTGCAGTAAAACCTCTCTTGCAGTTTGTGATTCTCGAGTTTCATGGCTTGATCTCTTATATAGCTGCACTGTTTTAGCTGGCTAAGAGATTCTGTTCATTCATTTTTGCTCTTAAAACAAAAACAAACAACAAACCAAACAAAAACCCCAAAAGCAAAACAAACAAACAAAAAAAATAAAGAAAAAAAACAAAGAAAAAAAAAGAAAAATCAGGATCAAGATGTGTTCCTGTTCCCTACCACTCATTCACAGAGAACTTCCTGAACAGACTCTCTTGTCCATCCTTTTCATCACGTCTTTTGCCTTCCCCTTTCAAAGTTGCAGGCACACTAGGTTTAGTTGTTGAGGACATTCACATACTGTTGTAAGACCCTTGCATGATGAAAATAGTTGCTTTTGTTATACTGCATAAAGATATAGTGGTTGTTGAAATATGCCATTTATTTTATATTAGAATAGTAAAGCAACTTAAGACATATATAAATATAGCTCTATAGCTATATAGATAAATGAAAATTTGTTATTTTGTTTGATATATGAATTTTTATATGCCCCTCATCAAAATACATTGCCAAATGTAAAAACCAAATAAAAATCCATATTTACTCTTCAAATACTAATATTAAACCATGTAAAAATCTTAGTAACCTAAAACATGTGCCTGGTGTTCTTAAGGAAGTATGTGGCAAATTCCAGTTGTCAATGTTGCCCCTTCCACAAAATGTTCACAGCAAATCTAGCAGCCTATTCAGAGAGCAAGAAGAAGCAATATTTGCTGTGGCTTTATGTTGTACCATAGGCTTTCCTCGCTGCACGCCATTTTTAAATTGCAGACTCATGCGGCCCTCTGTTTCTTCAAGAGGTGAATATATGCATAATTAGTAGTATACTTCACTCAACATGCAAGATTTGAACAACTGCCTAAGTATATTAAAAGGCCTTTTAAGCAAAGTAACTTTTCAAAACAAAAATTCTTCATGAGTATTATAATACAGTCTGCAAGTTTCAGCTCACTATTTAAAAGGTGATGTCTGTGATTGATTTGGGCATGATGCCACTGAGTAATTGACTTTGGCTTGATTTTTTTTACCCTTCTCCTGGATGTTCTGGCAAAAGAAAATATTTAACACAGCACTTATCTCTTTGTAAGAGAAAGATAAACTATGTTTTCAGGAATGCATTTTTAAACCATTTTAGAAAGTGTAGCATGACTGTGCTGCCTTTCTTCATTCACTAATAAAGAGGAACAACCAATTCAATGGCAAATACAACTGAGGGACTTGGAGTAGCAGGAGGTTTATGAAACACATATGATTGTAAATGGGCACTGAGATAATGTGGTTCACAAGATGATAACTGTATTCATTCAGCTTGTTAATATTTTAGTATTTTATCAGGGTTCTAAGTTTTTCTAAGGTTTTTAGTATTTTATAATGTTTGCAGATACAATGGTCCTACAAATTTTCATGTAAAATTCATAATATGATTTCTATACTCCAGCAATGTTATCTAGGTCTTTTTATCAAAAAAATTTACTTAGAATTTTACAAAGGAGTCTTTGTTTTCACATAATTTTCAGGTTGTCATGCTAGGCATTATGTATGTATGAGTATCTTTGCTTTTCAGCTGACTTCAGAGATTTAAATAACATTTGGGGATTCATTTGCCTGTGGTCTGTAAAATATATACTTTTGGATACAAACAAAACATATTTTGAGCACTGTCATTAGTATTCACTTACCCTTAGTTGCATACTTGAAGTTTTTAAAAATTAATAAATATCCCATTCAAAGTATTGTGAGATAAAATACCTACTAAATATATGACAATTGTCATTGTTGCTATTTGTGATTGTCAGATTTGAATTTACCAGTGCCAAATGCATAATGTACAACATTTTGTCATGGTCGGCTGTAAACAAAGCCTTGCTAATACTGTTGTGATCATATGTGTCAAATAAAAGCTTTTCCACCCTCCAAGAATAATAGTTTAATAGTCTTTAGAGCCATATAATTTTGTCCAGAGCTATTAGTGGCACTTTATGTCATATAGTCATCAAATGCATTTCTATGAAAGAGAAAAGAATAAATATTTCATGGCTATAGCTTTTGAAGAACATTCTGTCTTTCAATGTTGGGCTAGTCTTTTAACATATGTGCCAATCAGAAATCTTTAGCAGTTGCAAAATGCATCTTGTCTCCTTGTCAGTGAAGAATGTAAAGATCGCAGGATGTATCTGAAATATTCATCACATAGGCAAAAATCTGAGCATTGTAAGGAACTGCTGAGCCCTGTAATCACTACCTGGCTGTTTGCTCTTACCCCCTCATCACTGGCCCTGAACAGTGAATAGTATGGCTACTCACGATATTTTGGTTACATGATATATCTTGACAATCAGTGATATTACATGTTTTCATCATGTAAACATTTTCATGTATACATCTTATTGCTTCCTTCATTTTGGACATGCTATTGAGTGAAATCCTGTGTACACAATATGTTTTTAAGGTTGCTTCCACTCATAATTAATTTTTGGTAAATAACTTCTGCTTCCTGTGTTTCTCTGCAAGAGGAATATTGCTGACATAAATTGCATCCCAGTCTTCATTCATGGGCTAAAGTAGATTTGCTGAAAACTGCTAGAGTAGATCCTACATGGTCTCTTCCTGTTACTCTACCTTTCAGCCAAATCCAGGCCTGATATAATCAACTGTAACTACTTGATGTAGTTGCTTCAAGTCATATTAAATCTGCTTTTGGCCCGTTACCATGTGAGAGGGGTTATGTGGACAGTGCCCTTTGAATGAACCTGTGACCTGCTGCTGCAATCTGGGCTAGCCACTCCATCACTGGGCACTGCTGGAAGCTATTAAATCTTGTGTTGCTTTATCTCAGTTAAATGTGGTTAAGTGAAAGGACATTATTTTAACTGTCTGCTGTGTCAATGGAATTGCATAAAGCACTAGCTCACAGCATTTCAGCTCTAAGACCACTCTGAAAAGTTGGGAAAGTTAAAGCATTAAAATGAATCAAACCTTTGATTAAATGCATTAGTTTTTCAAAATGAAAAGAAAGGTTGGATTCTCTTCTATGCTTCAAGTTATACACTTTAAATGGCATTTTAATGGCTTTTTAAGGCCTATTCACATTCTTTAAAATATGAAATTTCTTCATAGAGACAAAAGCAATGCATTTTTAACATAAACATTATTCATTCTGTATATTAGTGATTTATCCTTGCTAATACATTGATATAGAAGCATGGAAAATCAGAAATAAGCATAGAAAGAATGCAAAAAATTTTAGTTTTTTTAGTGAAAATTACCATGAAAAATGAACTGCTGAAATCATGTATATGGAAAGTTATATACATGTGGAAAATGTGACACATTCAAATTTCTAAATCTACATTTTTCCTAAATGCAGATTTATCAACTAAAGTCAGTAAAGCTTCTTGCATTTTTCTAGCACCTGAAAGCAAGAAATCACAGAGGAACAAAGCTTTTTCGTGAGCATGAGAAAGAAGAGTCTTAAGCTTGTTTCACAGCATACCTGTTTGTCTGCAGGTAACATGAGAATCTCAATATACTCTGCTTAATAATTTCTTAACTTTCAGAGAGCATTCTTAAAACTAGTGATTGCTTCATTTAATTGAGAATTGGAAGATCTGAAATAATTTATTCAAAATTATTATGTGATGCTGATGGGAAAAAGAAAAGGTATTTTCTTCATGGTAGATAAGAACTTTGCCAGCTAGGAAAGAAAGAACTTGAAAAACAGTAAGGAGAAATAAGTGCCTGGAAATGTATGGTATAGAAAGAATGAGATGCAGAGGCTGAATATGAGTCTTGGCATGACCAGAAAGGTACCAAAAGCTCTATTAAATATCTAGACTGTATGTATCAAGCACACAAAATCCAGGTATAAAGAAATCTAGGATCTAAGGAAGATGTTTATTTGAAGTAGATTTTGCTGATTGCAGAATATATTAATTTAAATTGGAGTTTAAAGAAGCTGACTCTGAAAGAAGGCATGTGTGGCAGGAACAATTTTCTGCAAGGACTTTGACAGAAAAAGATTTTCCTTTGGGGCGAGTGTGAATTTCCATTGTGGCAGGAGAAAGCGAAGGGGCAGAATACTGAGTAAGCAGGTGGCAAAAGTCACCCTGAGACAAGGAGCTGAAGCGTATCTGTAATTCATTACATACCCTGCATCAGTATCCTCAGTTGGTCCCCTCTCCTTGCACAAGCCTTCCCCCTTGCTGCATTCAAAAGCCTCTCTTAAATCCCTCAGCTGCCAGCACATATCACAGGCAGTAGATTTCTGTGCCGCTCAGTCTCGTTGGGCATAATGCCCAACCTGCTGAAGCAATGCTCTGTGCTGACTTCTAGCAATTTATGGTTTTACTGCTTTCCTGCTATCACAATTTTCCTTCATGATATTTGAAAACCCAGAACAGCCATTTGTGACTGTAACCCTAATATGCTACCAAAAACCCAAAAAAAAAAAAAAAAATCCAAAAAAACCCCCACAAAACCTCAAAAAAACAAACAAAAACCCAAACAGCCAAACCTGTGCTTGGCTAACTGAATCTACATGGTGTAACTCATTTATTGGAAAAGCATTAATATCTATGTTGATTTTAAATGAGATTAATAGATTTGATAATATCTGATCCTTCAATACCTAAAACTTATTTAAACACTTCTGTAGAACCCAGTCAGTAAGAGATTAGAGTTTTTTGTTAGGAAGCAAAAGGAGTACTTTTGAGGCTCTCTTCCTTTATGGAAAATAGAGAAGACACTTTTAAAAGATAACTGAGCTTTTCTAACTATATATGTGTTATGTTTTGTGCTGATAGAGAAAGTCTCAGACAATCCCTTTAGTGTTCTATCTCTAGTCCATGAATGCTTGAATGCACAATTCTCTTACACAAGTGAACAATGGTAAAGTGATTCAGTATTTTCCTTATTGATCTTACCAGGAGTGACACTGATCAGGAGTTCATTAAATCTTTTAACACAAGGAAAAAAGAACTATTTTCTTTCTATATTAAGAGAAGTGGTTTCTGATTCTTGCAAATTTCCCCTAATCTTTGGCAACTCCAGGATCTAGTCGCTGTATTTTCCTTTCAGTTGTTTTTAGCTTGGCTGTCTAATGAGATTAGATTCAAGAGTATGCATTCTGTTCGTCCATCCATCTGTCAGTCTGGGCTCAAAGCAGAAGCCCGTCCCATGCACTTAGCAGAGCTCACACAGGGGAGTACTTTAGTGAGCCTAATGCACTGTAAACTTGCACTTTTCCTGATTTAAGGTAAGTTCCCCGTGTGGACAGTCCTGGTATCTGTTCTGCCCCTGGGAGCCTCCAGATCACTGAAAGCTTTCTCAAAGGTAGAACTGACTGACTTCTTCAGAAGAAGGATCATACATATCCTCTAAGTCCTATACAGACTTCTGATTTCAGGATATTAAGAACTAATCCCTTTTATTTATTTGGTAATTAAATGTTCCAAGAAAAGGAAAAAAAAAAGTAAAAAGTAGTGCAGGGAGCCTACAATACTGTTGTAGACATTTCATTAAATGTGAAAGTTTACTTATTTATAAAAGTTGACATTTCTTTAGGCCAGACAACAAAGGCCTACTATTAGGTCAGTACGCACTGAATTTTTCTTCTTCCAAATTCCAACTCATGCCAATTTATCTGTCCTCACTGAATTAGACCCTATGAGACTGTCTGAGTAAAATCACCTTTTCTTCAGGTAAAATGGAATTATTGGAATATATTATATGTGTAATATTACTGGGAAATAGGTAGTGAAATTTTTCTTTGTATGTTCATTGGAAGGACAAAACTAATTATATTTGGTTGGACTCTCTAAATGAAAAAAAAAATAAAATAGCAAAGTGTTTTAACAATTTTCTAATTCTTAAAGGTTCACAGTGTTTCCCTGCAAATTACTCAAGCCATATTCATATTTTTCCTTATTAATCACAGAAAGGTAGTTTAAAGGGACTTTAGCAGATCACCTACTCCATCCCAGTTATCCAAAACAGAATCAGCTATATCCTTGTCATTATTGATTGAAGACTTCATAGTTGACTTCCAATATTTCAAACTTCAGAATCTAGTCTGTTCCTAATCCTTTCCAATAGAATGTCTTTTTCCTTGATGCCAGAACAAAATCTTTCTTACTGCAATTTAACTGAATTATCTCTGCTTGTGTTCACCACATTAAATGAAGAACAGTTCCTTTTCTCTTGTTTGCAACAGCTTTTTCTGTTTATAAAACCCTTCTTCAGTCCCTCTCCTTCTCTCTTTTTCTTTTTATGGTTAAACAATCCCAGTATTCTCAGTCTTTTTTCATAGACCACTTTTTCTAGATCACTCTCTGTATTCGGAAATATTTCAAAACGTACCCCTTTGCTTTCATGTATGGCACTCAAATCTGAACACATAGTCTTGCTTGAGCCGCCACTGATTCTGAAAATCAGTGGCATAAGGGATAGTGCTCTCTGTCTTGTCACTTGTAGTGTTGTTCATATATCCCAGTTCTCTCATTTGCCTTTTTCACAGTGTAAGGTTGTTGTCATATTCACTCCTGACTCATCACTTTCCACTTTAGCCCTGAGATCTTTCTCTGAATAATTACTGCGTAATTAATTGATCCCCTTTCATACTTGTGCAGTTGGGTATATCTGCCTGTGTGTAATACTTTCCCCTGTCCCTATTGCAGAGTCATTTTTTTTCCCCAGACCACCCTTCAGTCTATAGGAGACATAACTAAATTTTAATCTCACTCCTCAAGATATTTACAGTCTCACCAAGTGTGTGACATCTGTCAATGTAATAAATATACCTCCTTTTTGTTTTTGAACAGTGTTGGATTTAGCATAGAGAGACTGAAATTTTAGACCAAACTATAAGTTTTCCCTTTTTTAAAAACAGCAATCCATTTGCTCTTTTTCAGTCCTCCAGCATTTCATCTATCCTCCATAATTTTTCAAAGACCACTAAGCCCTCTGAGTCTATTTTAATCAGTTAAGTCTCCTAAGATGAATTAAGTTTATCAGCATGGATGATCTGAGAACATCTATGTTATTTAAGAACTATGTAACCTTTGCTATTCTTTTTACATAGTGAGATCTTATCCCTTTTTGCCGGTGTTAATTGTGTCTGCTTGCAGTTGATGTTTTCATGAAGGCTAATGCAAAAGAGGTATTAAATTGTTTCCACTATATCACAAATATATAGATTGTGATATTTCATTTATCTCTTCGCTGAGCAGCAAATGAAAATTTTCCTTGGATTTGCTTTACATCAATGCAAATTCCTAGTAAAAAGAATTTTACTGCCCTCTAAGGAGGGGCAGTAAAACTATATAGAAAACAGAGAACAGGAAGACATCTGTTCCAGGCCACCACAGGCAGTGGTATCCTACAGTTGTTTTGTGCAGCCATCCCGGTAGTATCTGAATGTCATTAGATTGCGTGTTCCCATTCTTCGTGTTGAAAATTGTTTCAAAACCTGATGGTGCTGATAGTCAGAGCCTTCTCCTAAGTTTCAGCCAAAAATTTACTCCAAAATTACATCACAATGGTGGCTCAAAACTGTCCGATGCTTGATCCATTCATCCAAAACTTCCTCTTCTGAGACTGACAGATTAGATTACTTGGGTTCTACCACCTAAGTAACCTTATCCCAGGACTTTTCTTTTAAAGGCACTCTTAGCTAAAGTACTGAAAGTGAATATTCACTAGACATTGTGTGTAAAGTGTAACTTTTAACAATAAATGAATTATTAATGAATGCAATAGCATAACTTTTTAAACTAACATGATTATTTTTCATGTGAATTTTGGAAATACAAATCTCCTTTATAAAGTCTTTTATGTGTCCAAGTCTTAGCTGGCTTTCATTAGTGATAAGCTTCTTAAAATCATAGTTTAACACTAAATTTTAATCTAACCTTAAGAGTGTGCTGGCCAAAAAGCACAATTACTTCTAATGTAGAATGTTCAAGCTCAGTTTTTCACTGAGGAGTTCATACTCTGAAGTAATAAAGAAGATCAAGTTGGCCACCAAAAAGGAGCCTACACTACTAACAGCCTATACTAGACTAACGGGAGCTTTGCAATTTTATCAAGTGCTTCATATTTCACTAATTGGTAGACTTGAGCATCTCAGTAAAGAACAGAACACTTTTACAAAAGCATTTCAAAAACTACACTTCAGTCATAAAAATTAAGTTCAAGCTGACATACAGGTTTTCATAACAAAGAAATGGCTAAATCATACTATTACTTGCAGTGAAATTAAATTGACCTGTGTTACCAGTTTGTTCACTGCTGGGGTGAAACAGCATCACCTGTTCTAATATTTTCTTTTAACAGCTAAGAAGTCATTTGCAAAATAGCATTCTTTCCCAGGACATGAGTTGCTAGAAATTGGAGTGCAGGAATACATGTGCAAGGAAAAAGACAACAAGGCTCTCAAAGGATCTTTTTCTGAGATTTTGTGAGAACTGTGCAATTAAACGCATACTAAATGTTCATTTACTTCCACATCCTCAGCTCTTTCTGCCCTGTGACTCTGCTCTGGGTTAGGAAGGTGTCCCTGCAGCGTCCTTCCCCTGCTCTGTTCAGGCAACTAGACTGCAGTGGAGGGGCAGAATATTGCCTTGAACTGGAGACAGATGCCTGCCATGGGGATAGCAAAGAGCTTCCAGGCTTTGCAAGAGGCCCTGGGGAGCTCTGGGAGATGCTTTCTGTGACACTTTTTCCTGTTCCAGAGCTGGCAAATTATGTTACCTTCTGAGGAGGGAGGACCAAAGACAGGCTTTTGTTTTTTCTGTTAAGGCAGCAGAAAAGCAAAAGAAATGAAATTGCAGCTGACTCTTAAGATTACAGGGAAACCTTCTTTACTGGTAATTTCAGGTCGTTATATCTGCAAGTAGAATCATAAATCTAGCTGAAATAGTTCCAGATAAAAGCAAAATTAATAGAATCATTTGAAAATCTAGGGACACTCCCTACTTTTCATTCTTTAAATCAGATCATTGAAGGTTCCATTCAGTTTCAGCTAATTGCATGCATACAGTACCAATAAAACTTGAAGTGATAATTTGTAAAAACCACTTTCTATAAAAAAATACTTGTGTGAAAGAATGATATTTATAAAACTCTAGTAACTCAGCCAAGTGGAAACAGATTAACAATACAAAAGGTAAGGAATTTTTCTAAATATGCATCGAATTTGTTTCTTTTTAGTTTTTTTTACTGTTGCTTGGTGGAAATTTAGAACTATGCAAATACTTACCCCCAGTTTCTAGGTATATCAAAAATAATAATTTCTCCCCTCAGCCATGTATTCTCAAAAACATTCCAGGTGAATAAGACAATACCACTTTTTTGACTGAAAAAAATCCAAACAAGCTTGTGTTGTCATATTTTGAATTTCCAAAATAATTTTTCTTTGACACAGCAAAATTAACAAAATGTACAAATTTAGTTGTTCGAAACCACATCAAACACAAATATTTTAAGTCCTTGCAATTCACTTTTGTAAGATAGTACGTAACTGGAATTTTTAAAATCTAGCAATCTTTTGGGCACTTTTTCCTGAGATTTTGAGCGAGTCATCATGTCATGTAAACAGGGTTACAGAGAAGTAAAAAGGTCAGAAGCTTGACTGCAATATGGTTCTCACCTTAGACTGTACTGACAGAAAAGCAAATGTGACAATTAACTAATGATAATATTGGTAACAGATGGGCTACCTCTGATTCTGTCTGCCCAGTAACACTAGCTGCAAATGAATTTTTAAAACTTCTCTTAGTGTGAGTTTTGTTCTTAAAGATGCAGTTTTAGCAAAATGTCATCTAATTTTTAATTTGGTCTTTTCATTAGCTAAATAGGTTCAAAAATTGTGAATACTAGTCTAACCAGTAAACTGAATAGAAATAGAAAGGGTATTTTTCAATTAGTATGTCATCCATATTTATAATTTATGTATTTTTTCTTTATCATAATGCCCAAAATATTTTGCAAGAAACTTTAAATCCTTTAAAAATTACTTCGCATTTATGTTCGCAGAAATACAGATTTAAGCAAGTATTTTGAGGGATGTGGGTCTTTCATCCTTTGTTTCTCAGTTACTAACATTTGGTCATTAAATATGTCATTTGAAAATACAAGGTGGGGGAAATGAGTTGGTAAAACATTTAAGACTGACCTGTGTAGGTTACCCAAAGGAGGTGATTATTGTATTTCTGGGCAGGTATTTGTGATACAATCTTTTCCTTAGAAGCAATTCAATCCAGAATATAATGGATTAAGCTAAATAAGATGCTTTTTCTTCAGCTGCAAACATTTTAAAGCTGTTCTTAAACTCAGAAACCTTTTTCTGTATTTTTTTAAAAATCCCTCTGTACTTCTACCTCCTGCAGGCATCAAATGGTTAAAGTGCCCCTTGTGAGACTTTTCCCGGTGTCTGTGAATGTGAGGCTTCTTCCAGTTGTTAGAGGAAGACCCCATCTACTTTTGTTTTCTGATCATGGGTCTGTAGCAGATACCAACTAAAGAGCAGACTGTATTGGTCTGCCCACTAATCTTCCCCCATCATCTCTCTTGTGACTCCTGAGCCATCCCAAAGCAGAACTCCATGAATTCCTGCTGCTCTCCATCACAAGGAGGGCAACCCTGCCTCACTGCCTTCCTATATCATCCTTCCTAGAGAGCCGTAGCACTCCAGTCCTGTCAGCCATCCCACCATATCTTCACAATCCCAGCAAGGTCACAGCCCTGAAGCTGCACACACTGACTTCTGATTCTGGTTTGTTCCCCATGCTGCACACATCAGTGTACAAGCATTGCAGAGAAACATTATCCACACCCAAGGGTTCCAATTCCCCAGAAAAAGTTTGAGAGGTTTCCCCATAAGACTGTTGTGCAGGCATTTTGTTCTCTATTCATTGTTCATTGCTGGTTCAGACACATATAACAACCTTCACTGCAGATAGACAATTCTCCTTCATTTCTAATACTACTGACAACTCTAGCTGTCCTCACCTTTCTTTCTTCCAAGATGCACATTTGAGAGTTAACATCCAAATTCATCCTGACAACTTCTGCCTGAAGGATTCCACTTAGGCCAAAATTACACCTAGGCACAGGTCTTCCACACCACAGCTGAAGTCTGCTAACTTGTGCTCTATTAAAATTCAGCAAAGAAGTGAAAGTAAAACTCCTTCTAAGTGGGTAAGTGTATGTCCAAACTGAAAATTCACAGGACAGCACTAACAGTTTTCCAAATGGATATAATTTGATTAACGTATGTAAAGAGCTGGTACTACACCAGGAGGAGGGTCAGTTCCACGGCTGTTGCCCATCACATGCTGCTCAAATGTACAAACTCTCAAAAGCTGCAGGAGAGCATTCTCCTGACAGCAGCACACCAGCCTGACCCTCTTTTTTTCTGCTGTCATGGAATTCATGTCTTCCACTGCTATTATCCTTTACAGTCTAACACTGAATGTGCTCTGGTTCAAATTTCTGAAACTCTGTTCCTCACAAACTGCTCTGGACATGGGTTCTAAGATAGGAAAAAGTAATGGCTTGAACTAGGAAGGCTATATTTGATTTTTTGTTTCCTTTGACTATAATTGGAAAAGGATCTAAGCAACATTAATTTCTCTTGTATGATGGCAAGGCATTGCTTAGGGGAACACATCTAGTGTTGTATTTGGTATGGAAGAGAAATGTGGTCAGTTAGAGATTAGTCAGCAAAAGGCCAAGGCCCAAGCATGGCAGAACGTGAGCTGCAGGGGTAGATGTGTCTTTAGTACACAAAGGACAAAAGTATTTGCTTTTGATATTGCCTCTTCATCTTTCAGGTAGTAATTGCTAAACCTATTTTTCTATCTGTGTTTATGATTTTTTGATTTTAATATTGTAAGTAAGGACTGAAACCATCAGTAGAAATGAGTGATTGCTTCCTGTAACCCCAAAAGACAGCTATTACCTGGAACAATGTCCTTGGACAATTTCTGGATTAAAAAAAAAAAAAAAAACTAAAATAAAACCAACAACAAAAACCCCACAAAAACACAAAAAAACCCATCAGCCTGAAAACTTTAGTGGAAACAACATCTGTTTTCAAGGTCTTCCTCAGTCATGCTGTTTCGCGTGCAAGGTAAGCTGGTGTATTCTGACTCCCCAGGTTGTGCTACTGCAACATTAGGAAAACCCTTCGTGGCAGGCATCTGTTCAGTTACAGAAAATATATTCTAAACTCCAGACATGAACTCATGAAGGAATCACTCCTTTCAAATTTGACAGGGAATAAATTATTTCAATATAGTTGTCATTAACTTTTTTTGGTTTTGTAAGTTGTTCCCAGAGATTCTTGCCACAAGGTTGTAATATTTATGTTGATAAATAAGAAATACTTACTCTTTTAAAGTAAAATAGATAAGAAGATAGTTTTATTCAGACTTAGTACAAGGAGTTAAAAGTAGTATGTTTTTTGAACTGTAATGATTACCATAATTTGTTCAGCAAGTGTAATGTACTTATGATTGAACCTAAGCATAAAATATTATTAATGATTAAGTACAAGACTTAAAAATTCTAGGTAAATTGTGGTGGTTTTAAATGCTGAGGGTGTAAACATAACAGGGTGGGGGAAAAATTCTGCTACAAAATATAGAATTAAAATGCAGTTCCATTGCCTGCTACAATATGCTGCAGGAGTTCCCTGTAGCATTTTCTTCCTGTGGTTATTGCTTTAGGCTCACCATTCCAACGAAAGCAGTGAGCTTTCAAATTAAAAAAAAAAATAATAATTCCCTGCTTTTATCGGTAAACTTATGTCAAAACAACATGAAAAGGTATTAGTAAGTAGTCCAAAATGCTCTATACATACATTATCCATTTATGTATTTTTCGTGGCTGGTGTCTTTTGTTAATTTAGGAATATACATAGCAGATTATTTAACCCCACCAAGGTTCATATGTTGTACATGCCAGTTTCACAGACTGAGTTTCACAGGTTTAAAATTAGCATATGTTCTACACAGTGGGTTGTAACACAGACATTCTACTGTGACAATCCATTTGCAAACTTTACATAAAAAAAATACAAGGTAAACCATATTAGCAGTCATATTGTAGTAATTTAATTATTTTCAATTCTTGTTTAATTCACCAAGACACTCCTGCTCTGCTGTATTGCAGGAGCTTTTTTCACTTTGTTTTTTCGTTTCATATTTGACATTCCTCTCAGTAGCTGACTTAATGCTGAATGTGTTTTTCAGTGATAGAGAGATTGCTCCCTTGAGCCAGCACAAATGAAACCTGAAAACTAGAAATATATGGAACTATCCAAAAGCACTTTTGACTAGTCAGCATGCTGAGTACTCTTCTAATACCTTACTGCACATTCTCTTACAGTGTGCTGCAATAAACTGGGCTTGAATGGTTTATGTTCAGTCAGAAGTTTTGCTGCTGCCTATCAATAGCAGTGCATGAAGTTCTATATTATGTCATGTTGTAGGCATAATGTAACGTGACACATCCTAATGTTAAAGGCATGCAGTAACAACAAGCTGCTGCAATAGAGACCAGGAAACCACCTACATGGATATAACCTGACAGGTGCTTACTTTGCCCAGCCTTAAACTGATGGGACATGAGCCAGCTATAGCTGGGAAACCACATAAATGTGTTGGTACAGAGATTTAAGCAGCAGTTCTGCAAATCAGAACCAGCTTTTGTCCATCATGACTGAAGTGTGGCAAATCAAACTTAGCTCTATAAACATGTTGCTGTCATTACTATGTCTACATGCAGCTATTTTCATTATTTGGATAAAGCCCACATTTTTTTTGTTCATGTGTGTTTATTTCTTTATTCCTTGGTTTAAATCAGACTGATGAAAATAATACCCACAACTTCATATTGATTTCACTGTAAATTTGTATTTTAAAGTCCTTGAAGTCTTGTAAATTACTTTCTGTGAAATGAATGCAAAACAGGGAACTTCTTTCCAACACCATCATGTTAACTTCCTTTTTGCACCATCTCTTACACAGTAAGGAATCAAAAAAACTTATTAAGGTGCCAAGAGAAATCCTTCCTAAGTACCTTCCAAAATATTCACAGTAAGAAATACAATTTGCAAAGTTACAGTATGAACAAAATTGTAACCACTTTTCCATGCATGTTTTCTTTCTTCTATTTTGTCCATGTCAGTTTACAGTAGGAACATAAGTAAGACTTTGGAAATATTTATATAGAATTCCTTGCAAAAAGCTGTGCAGGATGACATGTTACATTCTCATAGGAAAGATTAGTAAATGTGACTACTTAAAATTCCATTTTGTTCATCTGTAGGATTCAGTAGTGGAATTTTCCTTCCAGTAAAACATCATGTTAGCAAGTCTTGCTGGCTGTTTGTTACTCGTAATTCTTCTCACTTCCTCCTCTGCCAACTATTTCAAACAGGAGATCAAACCAACATATTCCTGTGACCCTAATACTTTCTGCTCTATCTCTCCTTCATTCCGCCACCCATACAAAAATCTCTCTTTTATTCTTGAAGACACCACTTGTCCCAGTAATTTCATGTACTGTTGTCATCTAACATTCCTCAGACCAAAATGAAGGTTTTTCTCTCTCTTCAGTTTCTTTGTCTTTCTTTTCCACATATTATAATAATAGTTTCAGCAA
Organism: Zonotrichia leucophrys gambelii; assembly: GCF_028769735.1. NCBI lineage: Eukaryota > Metazoa > Chordata > Aves > Passeriformes > Passerellidae > Zonotrichia > Zonotrichia leucophrys. Next base: position 14,801,823 of record NC_088173.1, on the reverse strand, counting down.
AAGCAGAGTGAAAACTCAGCAACTTTTGTCAGGGTCTTCTGTCTCACACAATGTCCTTTTGACTTTTCCCTTTACACTCCTACCTTTTCTCAGTGCTTCCCTCAATGGCCTATTCTTCACTCATCTTTCACAAAAGCCAAAGACTGTACATTTTTCCCCCTTCTCATTATTTGCCCCAATCTGTTTTACTGTCAGAGATTCACAAACCTTGCTCTTCCATTCATTTAACTTTGGCAAGTTCTGCATTTTTCTGCCCTATTTTTCTGTCACCCTGAAATTTCCAAAAGCCTGACTTCTTTTTGTTGTCCAGTCATTCATTCTTTGCCTCCAAAAATGTAAACATCACTCTAATATACTTCCCACTCACCTAGGTTTATAATCTGGCTCTCAGACATAATTCTGCCCTCACTTTGAGATGAGAGTCCTGAACAGATTCCAGTCTTTCAGGGACAAAGTCTTGTATTATCACAGAGGTGATAAATGAGCAAGAGTTACACATTACCAACTGGCAGGTGATAAGCCCATCAAAAATACAGCAAACAAGATTTGCTAAGGAGCTCCTTCCAGTCCCCAGATGTTGCTGACTTCCTCACTCAGTGGTAGTTTGTCACCCTTGCTGGTTGCAGGGACATAGCCTCCAAGAGGGAAAGGTTCCTGCAGAAAAATCAGTCAATCTCTTTTTCTTCTTTTAACTACAGGCTGCAAGCTGACTGAAATGGCCGCTATATTTTTTTCCTCCTTCTTATGCAAGAAATTCCAGTTTCTGGTACTCTTCCACTCACTTCACAGTAAATCTAGAAGCCAATTCTTGGTACCAAGTTAGCTGGCATGAAATAAATTAATTGGGTTAAAGTAAATTAAGTTTAAGTGCAGCAAAGAACAGATAAGAGGATTATGCTCACAGAGGCTCTCCTTGCAGAACTGGAAATTGTGCAACCAAACTCTTTGCAGAAAACTGTAGAGTTCTTGTTGCAGATAGAGGCCAGTTTGATTCGGCAGAATCTTTGAAAGAGTATATAGTATACTGGAATGTAGAAATTCTTTAATTCTGAATACATATTTTGAATCTGCTCAGCTGTTTTAGAATAATTTTTTTAATAAAGGCTTGCTTTCTATTCCTTGTGTACTGTTGCATATGTATAGGTTTATATTCTGAGATTATCATAGGTAATCAAGTCAGCTGGAATAAAATGCTAATTATGTTGGGACACAGCTGTACCATATGTATATACACAGATAATTAAATTTATATTTCATTTACAGAAAATTCTCAGTGCTACAAAATATCTTACACTAAGCACATTTATTAGAAGTCAGAAGGAAAATAAAAATCAATTCCATTCATTCCAAGTGTAGCTTAGAGAGACAATTTTGCAAAGTTCTAAAAACCCCTTTTAACACCAGAGCATTCCTTGTTGTGTTGCATAGATTCCCTATAATCATGCTCTCATTTACAGGCCTGACATGGCTGATTTCACTAGAAAAGCCCTCCATTATTGAATGACAGGAGACAAACCCATCAATAGGTGTAACAGACAAATAAGAACTATTTGAAGAGTAATGTTATCCTATTTCTGTCAGGAAGTGTGAGAAAAAGACCGAGAGTTTACAATATTCACAAAGACAATGACTGTTTGGAAGTAGATCTTTTTTAATTCTTCTTTTAAGGTTATCTCTTTACTCTGTAGCTGCACCAGTGAATTTGACTTTTCATGAATGGTAGGCTTTATCAAGAATGTGGTAAAACATTTTACCAAGTTATCTCCCTCACATCAGTGACATGAAGCTAGAAGGCTGGAAATTCTTCTCCCCTCTCATTTCCAATAACACATGTTAGTATTTTCAGTCACAAATAGATGGTGCATTTACTCTTCCTACCCCTTCCCTGAAAGACAACAGATATATATACATATGTATATAACCATATATATAGCGTGCATGTACTTAAGCAATTTACTTTGTCTTCTTTACTTTTTTCAATGTGGTTTATTTTATGGTCTAGACACTTTTGCCTATATTCTATGGGAGGTGATCAGTTTAAATGTACAAGATAATATTACAAAAAAGTAAAAGCAGAGTTTCAGATGTAAGAGCTAAATAAAGATGTGGATAATTTTTAGGGGATTTTTTTTTTTTTACATTCAGTTTTAAATACTCTGATAGCTTTTTATCCAGACAGTTTAAAAAAAAATTACCTATTTAACATTTCCCCAAAGATTTCTCTGTAAGTAAAATGGGCTCAACACCCTCCACCCCACCTCCATCCCCATCCCCCCTTTCTCTGGGGACCAAGGCAAGTCTTCTTTACCACCAATTATATTGGGTTTTTCACAGGACAGTTTTCTCACTCTATACTTGGGATTCATATATCTTACCTTTTCCTAATGACAAGCCTATCAATGTTTTGTTGTGAAGCCATTATGGTCCTGATGCCTGTTTTTGACCTCATTCTCATGTTCCTCATATATTCACTTTAAATACAATTATTCATCACTCTAACTGTAGGGTACCTGTAGTCCTCTTCAAAGGGCAGATCCAGAGTTGTCATGGTATTATTCTCTGATACTCAGCCCATCTTCGTAGGCAAGGTATAGAACTGATTTGCCTTAAGCTCAAGAACACAGCTTTAGAAATTGTATCTCCTTCTGCTATACATCCTTTTCAGAACTTTCATCATTTTTATGTTAATCATTGAATCCCACTGTCTTTCTGTTTGTATATACTTTAGTGTCCTAGGGAGGGAGGGAGTACACACATGAACTGATATTTATGTAAAATTACATCTATGGCCTCTTCTAAGATCTGACAACTGAGACAGGAGTAACCAACACAAGTATCTATGCAAAATTTGGTAAGAATGTGACTCCTAGGATGTCTGCAACAGAACCTACATTCATAGAATCTTCCATGTTTCTTACAAAAACAATTCAGGAATCTACTATAGAGGAATGAGTTAGAGTGCATTATATTTGAGGAATTGGTAGTAAGAGACACAAATGTGGACCTGCCTCTTCTAGTGGTTTGGATGGTGGTTCCAGCGAAAGCTATGCTTGATTTGTATTGGGATGTGCTGGCTGTTGGTATTTTGGCTATTGGTCCTATAATCTGTCTCCTTCTCACTCTCTCTTCCCTTCACTCTTTTTCCTATTTCCTTCTATCTCTCTCTCTACCTCACATTTACTGCTAAATAAAATCCATTATGTTGACTTCAGCATATGATCTCATCTGCATCTTAATTCAAGAAGAAGCATCTCTCTGATAATCGTAATAATCAGATCTTAACACCATCTTGATGCATTGTGTAAGAATTTCAATATAATAAAACTGTAATTGCCAAAGCCTTCACATGTTCACAAGAAACATATTTTAGAAGTGTAAGGCAGGGTCACCTAAGAGTGCAATTTATTGTAAAGGGCCTGTATTTGATGCCCCCACTCTAGTTCTTTAGAAGTAGCACTTCTGTTCTGAAATGCCATGAAGCTGAAGTCTTGAACTATTTGATAGATACCTGTAATGCGTTTATCTTACAAAACCAAAATAACAAGTTACAAAGCAGTAAATACTAGAAGAGATTGAATTGGTAAATAATCTAATTCCACAAAAAAGTATTTTGTATTGGCTTCCAGAAGACACTAGATTATGCTTTCCTATAAAACATACTATACATATATGTTTATATACTACCTTACAGTGTTATATATATAAACAGCATTGTACAGAGAGACTGTGTTTTATTTTTATATGTAATACTACAGAAAAAAAAAGTATAGCTGTGAGAACAGGTCTGAAATTATATTTCTTATACAGAAAGATAGTATGTGTGCATAAATTAAACATTATCAAAGCTGTGGCTTTGGTGTTCTTCATGGTAACTGTAAAATGGTTGAAAAAATATAGTTAGAGAAGTTACAAAAAAGAAAGAAACTATTTCCTGCAAAATAGGAATATTTCTTTCAAGTTACTTGTGTAGGAGCAGTCTGGACAGCAACATAAAGTGTTTAATGACATGTGCTTGAACATCAAAAGCTTAAAAGAGTAATTGGACTCCTTATGCAAATTTTATAAGACCCTTTTGCCTGTCTCCACTCTTTCTATATCCCTTATATCTCTCAGTGATCATGGCTGTACTCCCCACTCTGTTACGCTGTGTTCTAGACTTCAGATGATTTCCTTATGTGCTTGAAGTTTCAAACAGTATTTTATTTTATGGACAGATAGAAAAGTGGGGGGGGGGGTGGAATAAACAAACGCACATAAAATATCATTGTTATAATTGTTCAATTTGCTCTCTTTATCTATTTAACAAGTAGAATACATATAAAAGTAGATTTGAATAAATTAAACAATGTCTTCTAAAGTATTTCAGGAAAAAAGCCTGATTTTTTCATCCCAGGCATAACTATTGACTGATTTCACTATCTCTGTATGCAGTTCTTTCCAGGAAGGCAAGAGGTTTTTAAGATAGATATGACTACCTTTTTTTTTTTTTTTTGCTAACAATTTTTTGCTTCTTTTTTTTTTTTGTTACTAACAATTAAAAGGCACAGATGCACATATCAGTGTGAAATCAGTAACACCTTTTTGCAAAAGAAAAAAACCATCAAATTTTAAAAGGGACATAGTTAGCCTTAAATTCTGTTACTGTCTGGATAAAGGCTGACAGGAGGACACTGTGCCTATCTATTCCATATTCAAAGTGAAGAGGTGAAAATAACTCTGCATCCAAATCCTATCAGTTGCCTGAAGATGAATAAGCTGAGAAACTGAGAATCCCTTCCTGTAGGGCCATTCAATTTAGATCAGTGGAAGGTTTCATTGAAACTATAACAGGTTTTAGAAAGTCTACAGAAGTGTGACTTTGTTGACATCCTTTTATATTCAGCGAGGAATATTCATGTCTGAAGTTATGCGTCACTGATTACTGTGTGAATGGGGTTATCTGTCTCACAGATATCCACAGAAGCCAGGCAGTAACCCCAAGGAAATGCCATTGTTTTTATTTAATTAACAATTTTTATTATGTCTTGTAACTGTCTTGTAACCAACATTGTCCCCATAAGGACTTTTTGCCTTCTCAAAGAAAAATAATTTTGCATTATTTATATAAGTGAGTGAAGCCCCTGCCCCTGGAGTCCTTTGTATGTGAATAGATTTCTGTACCCACGTGCCCAGATTTATCCCACAGCTTCTGGATTTTGGCCAGAAATGTTCTCCATTCATGGAGGTTGCAAAGATATTTTTAATAGTATGTGCCACAGATTTGGCATAATTTCAATTTTAGAATTCTGCAATTTCCAGTATAATGATACATCTACACGTGCATTCATGACACAGGCGCTGCACACTGCATCCAGGTCTTGTGAACACCCCAGACTAAATTAAATAATTTAATATTTGAATTTTAGACTGGGCAATATTTTCTTTGGTTAGGACAGCAGTTTTCTGATTAATGTTTTTAATTTTAAGCAAGGTCTAATACATAGAATAATAAAAGTGACAGTTCAGCTTATAATGAGTTAAGGATGTTTCTGAGAATACACAAGAGGTTTATAAGAGACTTCCAAAGTTTATTTTTACAGAACAGAAGCCCACAAATTAATGCAAATATGTTTTTTTCATATTTTACTGTGTTTGTGTATCTCTAGCTTTAATAATCTCAACATTGCATTATGAATAGTGCTTGTGCTTTCAAGGCTGTTTTCCAGTTAAAATAGAAAAATAACATTATAAGAGTAAAATAATATTTGCAACCAGCTGCAGTGATAACTAGGAGGAAAGTAACAATTGCAGGACTGGTAATGGTACAGTTTTATGGAAGTTAATAACAAAAATACAAAAGAATGAAAGAATGTAAGTGTCCTATATATACATAGCATTATTTTTTATATCTCACACAACTTTGATGGCTGTCAATGGTGCTGCTCTGCCATACATGGAATCCAAAGGTCCCATTTGGACCATGGTTTACACTTTCCTCTATGGACACTTTTTCTGACACTGGTGGAGGAGGAGCAGCCAGGATCCTTCTCACTATTTTGTGTTGGCCCTAACTAATGTGGAGGATCCCTGTTCTGTGAGGTGGAGCAAGGCATTGCCTTAAGCTTTCATCCCAGCATCTGTGTCTGTCCAATGCCAAGTGGGTGAAATTAATCTCCTGCAGTACAAATAAGTTTCTTAAAAACAGCAGTCGAATAAAATTGTTCTGTTTAGTACTGTTAGGTTTACAAAAACAGCTTTTCAGATGTTAGAACTTTTCATCAGAGTTCACAGATGTCAGGAAAAAATAGCCTATGTCAGTGGAGATTGTACCTTGTGACAATAAATGTACTTAATGTGGGGTGAATGGAAGCCCTGATCCTCATGAAGAGGTAAACATAAATAGATACCCACTGGGTTTTTTCTATTTTCCCTGGCTGACCTCCAGTGATGTAGCTGAGCTTTCCTCTTGTGATATTTTCCAGGTTATATAAAAAGAGATTTTTTTGTTTGGGCCTCCTGGCTGAAATGATGAAACATAAAGCCTGTTCTCAGGCTGTGGAAGCCTGATGGATGTGGAACAGCTGCCAGGCTGCAACTGGGCTCCAAAAGGAAGCCTGAGAGATGCAATTGGTGCTATGGTTAAAAGTGAAAGATGAATAAATTTTTCTGCTTTAGACAGATGTATAGAAATCTGCACAATGTAAATTTGCTGATTCAAATACTTTTGAAAAGATATATAGAGATGATTTAGTGCAGTGGAACATTAGAATTAGGTATTTTCTGATAAATAGAATGGGCATCTAACACAGAAAGGGAGTGCTATCTTAAAAGAACTATAATATTTTTGCTTTTTAAATATCTGGTATCTGAGCTAGCCTGTGCTGCAAATAACTGAGGTATGCAGATTTTGCCAGAAAAAAAAAAATACAAAGCAAGTTACTGAGAAAGAAATGCAGAGTGGAAAATGAAAAACTTGATATGAAGAGGATAGAAAGTGGAAGTCTGTGATGCAGCAAAGGAGTGGTGAAATAAAATGAGGAAAAGCCTCAAATTAAAGAAAGGAAGTGCTGCCACCAACAAGCACAGCACAAAATCCAAGAAAAAGCAGCATTTAAATAGCCTAGATACAAATAACACATTACTGTCTGTTGGTTTCTCTAACAAGATAAAAATAGTTTTCCTATGAGGCTGATTTCATAAGGAAAGGAAAGTAAGAGTATGTTTTGAGGGAATGCCCTAAAAGTGAAAATCTCATGTAGCTTTAAGAGCAACAAAAAATATTTATGAACGAAGTGGGGCAAAGGTGAGACTTCTTTTTATAAGGGGGCAAAGTTGGCATACAAAAACAGAGAAATACTACTTAAGGAATAATGGATAATGCAAGAAATAACAATAAAATTACATAATTTCTCATAATTTCCTCTATTATTACATAATAATAGAATAAATAATAATAGAATAAATCTGAGACTACATCAGAATATTCAAATTCAAGAGGTAAGTTAGAAATATAGAATTCTTGACTTAAGAATTTATCTTGAAAAATTTAACCCAGTAGGTAAACTAAAAGTGCAGATGTAACTGCATCTTTCATTCGGTGAAGTAATTCCACGACTTGCACACCAGTTTCCTACAGAAGAATTGAATTTTGATTGCTTTGTATTAAGGTTTTATTAGTCCATAATGTCCCATTTTCTCTGGACATACAGAAAGATATTCTAGGAACAACCTTATAAGTGAGACTGAACCTTAAAGCATGACAATGGATTAAGGATTCCCCAAAAATATTTCTCCTCTCTGGATTCTATGTGTGATACAATCATGGTACATCTTGAGAGGGCATGGATAGTGTCTCTTCTTTCTTGGTGTCTGAGTTCATGAGACAATTTGTAGTGTCCTATTTTGAAAAGTCTAGCTTATGATCAAACTGGTAAAGAGCAGCCAAGAAGTCCAGAAGTTGCCTTGTGGACACTACAAGACAAGTATAAAGGCAGTACAATAAAAAAAAAAAATCTGATTTCCCGTAATTTGTTTAGTCATTTTTGTAGGTAAAAAAAATTTAATCTCACCATAAAGAAAATAGAAGATTAAAAAAAAAATAAGGGGGGGTATATTTGAGCATATTCACACATTTGTATATTTCTTGTTTACTTAATGGAAAAAATTAGACTGGAGCTTGAACCATGTCTGTCCTGTGTGTATTGTGTTAACAGCAAATATTTTACTTAGAAGTCTTACATTTAGTTTTAAAAAGATATTCTAGTATATAGCTTTTCCAGCTTTCTAGCTTCATAGGTGTCATGTAGCTGAAATAATATAATGACTATTAGATATTCATTTTAGAAATTATCTAAAGAATGGTTCATATAATCTTTATACAGTGCAGGAAATTAAAATCAGAGTAAGGTAAGATCTATGAATATGTAGAAAATTATTATGTTTTATGTACATGTTCTTAAAATGACTTTAATAGTAAAATTTTTGGAGTGAGTGCTCATATTCATATTGCATAGTTCCCTTTAAATATATAGGTTTTTTCTATAATGCTGATATATAATACTGGGCAGTTGTAGTACTGCCCGGAACTGGTTTTAATATAATTTAAACTTGTTTCGAACGATCGCCCAGGACGCGAGCGGTGCTCAAAGCGGCTGCAGTGCAACGAGCGCGTTGTTGGAGCAGGGAGCGGTTTGTTTTCCCTGCGAGGCAGAGCCGCGGCCGAGCACCCTCGCGGGGCAGCGGCGGGGCCCGAGGGCAAACCCGGCGGAGCCTCGAGGGTAAATCCCGGCCGGGGCCCCGAGGGCAAATCCAGGCCGGGGCCCGAGGGCAATCGCGGCCGGCCCCGGGGCTGCGCTGCCCTGAGGCGGCCCCTCCGCTCCCTGTGCCCCCGGCCCCGGCTGGCACCGCTGCCCCGCAGTCGCACCTCGGGAAACAAAATGGGACCACTCGGCTGTGGCATGGCTACGGACACCCCTCTGGCTGGTAAAGTCCAGGGATTTTTGCCAGCAAGCAAGGGGAGAAGGACGAGACCCACAGCTGGGATCCCTCTGGTGCTCCAGCGCCTGGATCCCTCCCATGGCCCCCGCAGGCACAAGTTGCTTCTTACCTGGTCACAGCCCTTGGTCCCAAGCCCTTTGTAGGTGTTATTGCCTCCTGGAATGTGTGTGCGAGCTTCCTTGCATTGTTCTTCTGTGGGGACTCAGCACATCATTTCTGATGTCCAGAGTTGCAGAGATAACCCTTGGGGGGGGGGCTCAGAAATCCTGGAATGTTGCCAGAAGTGCTTGGTGGTTGGATTTTGACCCTGCACAGGATGTGCCACCTGTATGAGGACAAGAGGATCACTTGGGGATAAGTGGTGAAGGAATTGATTATTCACAGGGTGAAAATACAAGTTTTAGGATTTTGGTACAGGGGGGTGTGTAGGAGACAAGATGGAGGAATTAGGGCATGTCTTGTCCTTCTCCTTTTTGTCATCCATCTTTGGTGGTGATGTTGGCACTTTGGGATTGGTTCACATTAAATTTGCACTTGTTAATAAGGGTAAAAGGTATTGGAAAGTAAAGGTAAATATCTTATACATAGTTTTTAGTATAAAATAGATGACCATCCAGTGGGAGGTCAGTGTGCCCATGGCTGTCTTGCTGGTCAGACTTCTGTTAGGCTGGGAGACAACTTTGTAGATAAGAATTAATGAACAATATTGAAGACCAAAAAATCTGAAGAGTGCACTCGTCCTTTGGAGCATAGGCTGTCCCAAGGCCATTCTACGCCTAACCATGCAGAGACAACAGGCCAAGAACGGAGATTCTTCTGAAATCATAGGTGCTTGCTTGTACTTTTAAATTCCAGGTCACCTTTCCCTATCCAAAATTCACATAACTTCTGGGGTTTTATAGACAGGATTGCTCCAATACCTGCAAAAACTTTGTACTCCTGTGACTCTGTAACTCAATCATACGTTTTTCCTCAAGGTTACTGACAGTGTAGAGAGACAACTGCAGGGAATATTTCCTCAAATTTTGCAGCAGAGAGCTTGCTATGTAAAGTTAATAAGTAATGAGAGGAGACTTGCTCTGTTACAGGAGGGCACCAACTGGAGAGTCCGAAGGCTCCTTTCAGCTCTAGGCTCCTCTCAGCAGTCCATCACACTACACGAGACACTGCAGAAACACAAGGCAGTCAGGTGAGGGATTTTGTGTCCTGAAATGTCTTAGAAGACTGAACTGAGGACAATCCTCAAGGCCCTTTGAGCATTTCTAGAGGGAAATGTTTCTGGGGATGCAAAGATATTTAATACTAAGTAGTGCTGAAAAGAAATGTGTTTTATCAGAAAAGTCATAATAATGATTTGGGTGTATAGGAATTGCTGCCAATTTAAACACAGGCAAACAGATTGAATTTTTATTGTTGTGAATACAGAACACATTCTCATTTATATTGTTTGATTGAAAATCATTATTATTTTGTGTATAATTGCCATAATTTATCACATTTTTAAAATTTTCCAGTAATGCGGTGCTATTTGTCTACAGTTCCACTCTAATTGCACATAATTAATTATTCACTTTGCTCAATTGCTAATTGCCTTTTAACATACACTTAAATATAAACATAAAAATACCACTTCAAAGAGAATAGAAACGTAGTTTGTTAAACTTTTAATATCTGTTATAATTGTGGCTTCATAGAGTGAGGGACTGGAAAGTGTTAAAGCATTAGTAAAGTAGGAGGCCCTTATCAGACACCGAGGAGAACACTGTCGACAAGGGTGAGAAAAGAGGTTAAGGTAGTTCGGGCCCTCTTTGCCTGAGTCTTTAACAGAGAGACCAGGGCAGTCAGTTCCCTGAGCTGGTCAGGGGACAGGGAGCAGAGCAGACCCCTTGCAATGCAGGAGGCAGGGCTTACACACCTGCTGTAACTTAGACACTCGCAAAGCTATGGGGCCAGATGGGATTCACTACTGAGCTGGTGGAAGAGCTCTCCAAAACACTCTCCAGCATTTGTCCTTAGTCCTGGTTAACTGAATGACAGAGGTTGGACCATGTGGTGCCCAGCTACAGGAGGGGTTGTAAGGAGCATCCAGGGAACTGCAAGCCTGTCAGCCCAACTCCAGTGCCAGGGAAGGCTATGGAACAGGTAAGAGTGCAATCCCATGGCATGTACAGGGCATCCAGGGGATCAGGCAAGGCTAGCCAGCGTGGGTTTAGGGAAGGCGGGTCCTGCTAGACCGACCTGATGTCCCTTTATGACCAGGTGGCCCATTTATTGGATGAGGGAAAGGATGTGGAGGTAGCAAGGTGGGGTTCAGGCTCTTCACCCGGGCAACTAGTGACAGAATGTAAGGAAAAGAGCTCAAGCTGTGCCAGAGGTTGGGACTGAACTTTGGGAATAATTGCTTCACTGAATTGGTGGTTAATAATTGAAATGGGCTGCCAAGGGAGGTGATGGAGTCAATATCTCTGGAGGTGTTCAAGAAATGACTGAGTGTGGCACTAAATTCTGGGGTTTACTGGTGTTTGATCAAATGATCTTAAAGGCCTTTTACAACCTAAATGAATATTTGATTCTATAAATTCTCATGCTTGATTTCTATACACTTGAGTGTAGTTCAGAACTACATAACCAGGTAAATTGTAGTGAACGAGGTGGCAGTTTATCAGAGGAATAAACAAAAGATCTGGTTTAAAATATGAATAATCTTGCCCTAATCTCTCTGCATGTACAGTCTTTATTGTGCTGAGGCTGAAGAGGGAAGGCCCCAGTTCTGGCACACCCCCAGCTGATTATAAAGGACTGGTTTGTGGCACTGTCAGAGCCATGGTTTTGCCCTTTCTGGTGAAGGAATCTTGTATGACTGTAGAGAAAGGAAAACATTTAATACTTCTTTAGTGCATCAATGAGCAGAAATAAGAGTGTATGATACAGCTCAAAATTACACCTATAAATGCAATTTATAAAACCATGCTTTGAGAAAACCCAGTAACAGTCTAAGCAGAAGAAAATCTTAGCATCGAAGTAGAAATAATCTTCCTGAATTCAGCTGTCTTTAGAACTTAGAAGTATCTCATAATCAAGTAGTTACTAGTATCTAACATGTACCTGTTAGTCCTGGTGCATATTTATGTGCATATATATGTATATGCATGTATGTGTACACTTCTAGACCAGCAGTCAGGACTAAATTTGATAGTCTACCTGATCTAGAATTAGCATGCTGCACATCAATAATTAGTTTGCATTACTAGCATGCCTCAGATATTAATAAGGGCCGTTACAAAAGAGCTAGTTGACAAATTTGGGCAGGTTAATTAGCTTAAAAATACAATACCCATGTATATGTATTTTATCATTATTATTTTGAGAACACTAACTGAAGAACAGAGTTTAATGGGCTTATAAATGGACATGAACAAACTGTACCTCAAAAATGGTTGCAACTCACTTAGGATTCAGAATGCCATCCCATTTTCATTCTCAGTATGAATTGAGTTTGTATTGTACAGTATATAAATGATTTTCCTCGACTTTTTAAAAGGCAATATGTATTAATATTTTAAACAGAAGTAATTGCTTCTTGTTCAGCAATGGGTTTCATTTATGAGTGTTTATCCCTAGCAAATGGAAAGTATGGTTAATCTAAGTTAAAAATGGATTCTTTAAATAGCTCTAATTGCGTTCTGTTTATATTTGTATGTTTTAGACTCTTAAGATTTAATCAGTAGCAGTTCTAACAAACCATAATGTTTATTAGCTGGTTTTAAATTATTCTTATGGATGATAGTTCAGTGAGAAAATAAATGATGATTTGCCTACTATAATGCATGGTAAATAAAAGATGGACCTGCATAGAAAAGAGAAATTGCATATTATATCACTTGATTTTTATATTAGAAATACAGACAGAATGGAAGAAAACTTGAAACAGGAAAAGGAACAGCTTCTATTTCTAATTTCACTTATGCAGATTCTTTGTAATTTTTGCATGCTTGTTTGGTTGAATCAAAACTTTGGAGTGTTATTGTTGTTTTAACATTATTTTCCATCAATCATAACAATTTGTTACTACGTACTGGCACTTTTGTAGATGCTACTAACTTTACACTCCGAAATCATACCTTGTATGAGGACTAGGCACAAAATTATTTCTGAAGCCTCTATTTTAGCTTGCCTAAACATCCTGAAAGTAAGGAGATGAATTAATAGATAGCCAGAAAGTTTTTTCACAATGGAGTGTTCATGTCAAAAGAAAGACATAGTGCAAAGTATATAATAGAATAAAGTGATAATCTGAAATCCCTAATTACACCTGTCTAGATAATCCATAAGGACAAACTGAAAACTAATTATCTTATGTCTAACATTATATTCTATTTAATGAGATCACTTTTTAAAAATAAACCATCAAAATATTTTACATCAAATACTTTGAAATGCAGTACTAAAATATATTAAATGTTTACAGGTAGAGGAAAGTATTGGTTCTTTTAACTAGAAAGTAATGAATCCAAAATAAAAATTTGTCTGGATTATATTGGTGTTATATATCTCTAGTCATTCAGGGCAGTTCTGCTGTTCAGGGTAACCAAAACCTGGTTGCTTAAAGACATGGAGCCAAATTCCCTGGTTGGATCTGCAATGTTCTTGTGATTTCTGGAAACAGGTTAGAAAGAGGCTATTTCAGAACACGTTTGCCTGGAAGTGCTCCAAAAGGTTGGTCTGTTCAGGATTATCAAAATACCCTGCCAAGAAATGTCTGACGTGCTGTGTGTGATCCCAGGAAGATGGGGGTGAGTGGGCTGGGTGTGCCAGCCCCAGATTATCTGAATTCTTCCATAAGGGGAGTTGTCAGCCATCTGCAGAGTTGTATTTGCCTCAATAAAATATGATTTTATTGATGTATTCTATGAATCCAAAAGTGGGCAGTGATACTATATATTTGTTTCATGTTTTCAACTGATCTTCTGTGGATGTAAAGTGTTACAGCCACATTATGCACTTGTGGATTTCTCTCCACTTCTCTCCCACCTCCTTAATAACTTCAAAACACAAATGTTTCAACTAAATTTGACAGGGGCTAGAGGTCTCAAAAATACTTATGTTCTTACAAGCTCCAGGAAAAAAAGAACACATATAAGAACACATTCTGAGTGCCCTGTTAGACAGAAAAGAGGCAGCAGGAGATTAATCTCCAGTTAGACACTGGAGAATCCATTTAGGAGAAAAAGAGCAGTACAAACCTTCTAACTGCAAGAAAACCTTCAGAGCTTTCACTGTCTTTAAACAGCTTAATCAACAAGTCATAATCACATCAAAACCTGATGTTTCTTCTGGTAGACTAGAGTTAGTGTGTTATGAACATTTAGAGGAAAAGAATACCTCTAAATTGGTTAAAAAATTTAATGTTTCATTCTAACCTTTTCACAGGTGATATTGAAAGAATTCTTTGAAATACAATTTTTTTTACAACCTGTAGACCTATTATGTTTCTGTTGCATTTACAGTGTCATTAAATGGAATAGGACTTTTCTCCTTGTTAAACTTATTGATTGAAAAAACCCAAGATTTAATAAAATCTAACTTTAAATTAGTTGCTTAAAGCCAAGTCTCTTAAAATATGTGATTTCCCTCTGTGGTTCAGGTAATCTTTTCTTATCTTATCTAGTATTTTGCAAAGCTCTATGGAGATTTTCAAGTTACCAGTATAATATAAAATTAATTTACATAAATCTATTTTACTTGAATGTCTCCTAATAAAATTGTAATGTTCTGATTGTAAAGTAAGGGTTTGTCTTTTTGTATATGAATGTTCTTGCATTTCTTACTGGAAGTTAACTGTGACAGTGAATTCTCTGCTCTAAAAAGAGGTGCTAGCAGAAGGTTAAATAATGTCATTGTAGATATTTAGGTCTTACTTATTCTCAAACACAGAAAATATTAATAAAAGGCAGTATTACAAAAACAATTAGATTTTGTCCTTTTCCACTGTAGGGAGAGATTTTTACTTACAATGAAGAGGAAAATTCAGACAGGATTCCCTCACTAAGATGACAGGGGTTGTAGAGTTGGAAGAGCTCAGCTTTGCTCCTGTAAATAAATATTCATGTAAGACTAGGACATTATATATGCTTCTTAAATTTAGCTTTGAATTTAGCTGCCAGCTATGTTGACGCCAACACCTCCCAAATGTGAAAGCCTCAACCTTGTTCAAACATGATTTTAGAAATTTATTCATCCTTTATATGTCATTTTTTTTCCATTATAGTAAAAGTAAAAACTTTCCAAGTTTAAATACATACGTGGAATGCCAAAGGTTTGGTCCACAGAAAACAACACTCCCCTGCTCAGGGAGACTCTGGCCAAGAAATTGCCGGAGCCTAACGCAGTCATCTGGAAAAAAATCTTTCTGTACAACTGCCCTATTAATGCCCACTACTGAAAGCAGAACTTTGGGCTAGGTCAAGCGTTGGTCTACAACATTGCCCCAGATTTTATATTGTGTTTCGTGGTCAATATCTCAAAGTCTGTTGCTTTTCATTTTTCTTTCTAAATAACTCTGATGTCATATATTCCACATCTCATTGCAGAAGATGAAATCAGGAATTTAAACCTACTGGAAATGACTTAAATAACAGTTCTCCATCATTTGAGGGATGATCTTTGTCACTTTCTTCATGTTAGAACAGTTATACATTGTATAAATAGTTTGTATCCTGATGATAGGGAAGAATGATCGCCTCAGTGGGTGTGGTACGCAGTTGGGGTGTTTGGTTATACTTAAGGAGAGAAAGACTTTTAGTCCTTACCATATGGTTCCCTCAATCACTGTCCTCTTTTATGGTTTTGACAGTCAGTTTCATTCTCTAGAAATTTTCTCTTTGGCATCAGGTCAGATTTTCTGGTTTAAGTGATGGTTGTTCCCCAACACAGGCAAGGTGCAGATTTCAAAGACTTAGAGGAAGACCAAAAAAAATCACTTTGGATCTATTCTTACTTATTCAGAAAAGAAATATTACAAAGGATTGATTAAGATTAGAAGTGTTAACTCTGGGGAAACGTGTGGGGAGCAGGAAACTTCTTGAATCTTCTGAAAATGTTGTGGGGTGTCACTGCGTGTAAGTTGTGGGAAGCATGATTGTGCCCTCATGAAAAATGGAGAGGTGGCAAAGAATTTGCATCAGTCATGTATGCCATTTAGCTTGATTTCTTTAAAGATCATAAATATGTAAAGCAAACTGTGCAATATTCTTCTGTGTCTAGGTACTTATATTTAATATATATGTAACCTTATCTAGACAGAGCCTGTTTTTAAAATTATTATTGCATTTTTTCCCCTTTAGATTTAAATTTTAAAATAAATCCTGTGTACTTAAGGTCATATTTTAAAGTGTTTCTTCATGCCATTGCCCCTAATGACTGATGCTCATGGATTCTGTATTGACTCACAGGATGACACTTTACCACACTGCTGTGTTTCTTCGACCCACCTTGGAAATTACATTACCTCATTATAGATTTTGCACAGAAGTTCAAATAGATTTAAATTTATTCATACGCCCTATGATTCTGGGGATGTTTTCCTCTTTTGTTTTGCAAACATGACATTTGCTTTCCAGTCCCCCAGCTTGAATAGATTTTGCAGATTGAGAAAAGCAGTGAGGAAAACATGACTGTACTCCTTACCAATTCTTTCTGATGGTTCTTTCTTCTGTTCTTCTGTCCTATGTTATAGAATCAAACCCTTCATCATCAAGATTAGAAATAACTAATAATTTTGACTGTACAGACATTGCTATGCCAGAGTTATTTGCCTTTTTAAATAGTTAACTGCATACAGTTAGTATTCCTCGCCATATTTGCCTGCATTCATGTAATTGTGAGGGAAAAATGTTACAAGACAAAGACTTACTTTCAGCATTTTAGAAAGCTGTTCGAATAGTGCATTGATAACATCTCAGTATGTGGAGGTCCCATGTGATTCCACCATTCAAGAGAAGTTCTTTCATATGTGATTAATTCCAAGATCCATTTAATCCACCACATTATGGTGGTCAATTTGGGGCATCTGTGCTGATGAAAATGACTTTTGATTGTACCTAAATGGCTTTTACATGCAGTACTCCATGCCAGTTTACGCTCCAGTTCAAAGTGAGATAAAATAGAAGCCATTTTCTGGATAGGGCTTTTTTTTTCCTTTTTCCCCCTGGTTAGCTAATCAGAATTTATATCTTATATCAAATTAGCTGTTTTGCAGTGTGTGATTTACAAATATTCCTAGATACTTCTGGGTATTTTTCCTTTCAAATTTAGATCAGTGGCATTTTGATTTTATTTATCATCACTTTTTCTATGGTACATATTAACGTTAATCTCTGCATTACTAAACAAATGATCCATCATTTACGTGTTGGCTCAAATAAGAATGTACATGTGCAGAAAAACAGATGCACTGGCCAGAGAATATAGTAGGTTCTCTTTTAGAAATAAGCTGCATGAAGAGACTTTTCTTTAAAGCCAGTATGTGTTAGAGATTTGGCCTTATTCCTCACTTCCTAAACTCTAAAATTCACCTTTCAACTGATTTTCAGTGTGCTGGACATCTGGGTGTGAAATGAATTGCTGTCTCGGCCAAGAGACAGATTGTAAACTGACTCTGTAAGGATTAAGCCCTGGGTGACTACCTGATAGAATGATGGAGTCAATCTTAACTGAGAGATTCATCTGATATCACTCAAAAAAGGAAAAAAAAAATAAAAAGGGAGGGGGAGGTGGGGAGTGGTGAGGTAGATTTAAACTTAGCTTCCAGCTTTAGTTATCTAGTAGTAATTCACAGACTTTTCCCCCAGGAAATTCTTAGAGTCTCTCAGGCTTCTAAACAAATCATAATTCTGGTTGCCACTGTGTCTAAGGATTGAAAAAAGAGAGAAGAAAGAAAGGAGAGTTTTTTGATATCTTTTTTGAAATTAGTAGAGGAGTTGATAGTGTTATGTTATTCTTTATTTTTTATTTTAGACATAAAAAAATGCCAAGCATTGCAAATTAATAAAAAGGTACTGGTATGTTTAATTGTTGAGAAAGTCTAAGATAAATTTAAAGACTGACATTTTATTTTATATGGTAATGACATCCAGAAAGTGTGAAAAAAATCATGGGAATGTGAACATTAAGTCTACTAGGATTTTTTATAGCTGCTATTAGTGGATTGACAGTTTATGATGAAAAGTTAGAACTGTGTCTCAAGAATAGTCAATAATAGTACTTTGAGAACCTTCTTCTTCTGCACATTCGTTGTCCTATAGTATTTTGAAACGTATAAGATGTCATCAGTATCTTCATTGCAGGTGTTGATGATTAATTAGTGTCTCTACATTTTATGGTGATTTCCATTTTTACAAAAATACATATTTGAAATGTCTTTGTACTTTTAATTTTGTTTTTCAGACTCTGAAATAGTCTCCTAAGGTTACCAAGAAAGAAACTAATACAGCTCTTGCTAAGTCCTGTGATCACAGCCTATGAAGTATCATTTATGTTTACCATATTCACTGATAGAGATTAATACTGGGAGGAAATAGGATAGAGCTCTCAATTACTATTCAGATTTCTACTGCTTGGAAAAATAATATTGCATTGAAAAAGTCCATGTAAAAACTCTTGCTGTAGAGATCACCGATTACTTATTACAAAAAGGAATGAGTCAATAAGTTCTTCCAAAAAAAAAAAAAAAGGAAGATAAGAAAATGCATATGATAAGTATAAAAATAATTTTATATTATTTATCTAAGGCATCACAAGAGTTTGCATGTAACCTATCATTTTGTACTGTGAAATGCGTAAGCAGATGACATTTGCAGCAAGACCACAACCAGCTGGAAAGTATTTTAAAAACTTTTATTTTCTTTTTTAAAGTCTAGAATTCATCATCACCTGTAGATTTATTTTACTAATGACATGCATTTGTTTCATTCTCATCATTCAGGAATAAAAATTGTTTAGTGATCCAGTTATGGTCAGTATTGTGATGAAATCAGGGTACTCCTTTGCTCCCAGATAGTCCCAGTTAGTTTATTAAGTGGCTTGAATGAGTAGGAGGCAGAAAAATAAGACCATATCTTTTTGACATTGGGAATTTGACAGAAAAGGCAAATTTATCATTATATAAAAGAATTTCCAGGGGAAGCTAGGGCCTCCCTTTGAATTTGTTTGAAACTTTAAAACTTGTTTTTTCTAGGTTGTATATTTCTTGGAAAGGTGTCCTGTCTGAAAATGTAGACTTCCCCTTAAGTTTTTCTTCCCACAAGTTGATAAACCCCATATGCTTGGTTTAGCTTATTAATTTTATTTTAAACCATGTACATATGTGTAGTACCTTTCCAGTGAAATCCAGTAGCCTGCTTAAAAACTGACATCAGAAACGTACCATGGAGGCTTGTTCTGTTGTTGAGGGTTTTTTTAAGATTATTACAAGGTATTTTTCTATTTGTCTAAAAACCAAAAGTAACACTTTTCTTGGTCTCTTTAATATCTGAAGCCATTGTCTAGTTAGACTTGTACTTAATTTGTCTGGCTAAACAAGTTTTGAAAGTGCAGCCAGAATTTTTTTTACTGACACCATAACACATTGTCCTTCTGTTTATTTTACCACCTGGTTTACTAATACCTCTAAACTGTCAAAGACCATTACATCTCATTTGCATTAGTAAAGACTGTCTTAAGAATCATGGAATATTCTATGTTTTAAGTCCCCTTTTGGCCTCTATGATGGCATCTGGGAATCCAGAAAAATCAAGGGAAGTAGAATGTCCCAGTAACTGTTTTTTAAAAGATATATATTTTACTTAAACATACTACGTGATGCACAAATAAAGATCAAAGTGATCCAGACTGAATATGGAAGATTCATCTGTTAGTCTGCATTTTGGGATTAAGGGCATAATAATAAAAGCAAAAAACAGAAGGTGGAATAGGTGTTCATGTTTAAAACTGAATATTTACTGCCAAGATTGCTAACAGGAAATGAAACCATAAGGGAATGTCTTGTTTAACTAAAGTAAGAAAGTTTCAAAGAAGGACATTGAATGGTCAAAAGTTAAGTGCCAGATGAACACAGTGTCAGTTCTGAAACCTTATCACTAGTATAAATTTTTCCAAGCCATTTTTAAATTAAATTATCTCAAGATAATAAATAAATAAATCCAAAAGACAATATAGTTTTCCAAGCCAGAAACCAAATTCCTCTTTTGGCTAGTTTGCAATAGATGCCTTTTTGGTTTTTTATTTTAATATACAGGCTCTTTTCTGATAGTTTTTTCATCTCTAATGTTCCGTGGTCACCTTTTTTCCTCTACTGTAATTAGAGTAAGCTGCATGATTCAGCCCAATTGTTGGCCCTTGTAATTGCTAAGGCAATAACATGTGTTATCTTATTCCATCTCTTAATATAGTCCTGTATTGATTCCTGTGTTATCTGAAGATAAGCAATGGATGCAGGCTTCCTGAAAGGCTGAAGATTGAGAGGTCCCCAGGCCTGTATCTATCTTTCTGTTCTTATTCTCTAATGATAAATTCTTTACCAAGACTGATAATTTGACGCCTTGGTGAGTGTGAATACCCTCTGGCTATCTCCTCTCTGCAATCTCTCATCTCAAATTACCATTTTGCTTCCTTAACTCCTGCACTTGAAGACTTCAGGATATTAGCCATATCTTTGTATCAGAGTATCCACTAAAGCCCCACTGTTCCAGCTCCTGGATGCCTACTTGGGACATTTGGCCATACAGTATGGTCTAGCATAGACATTTGGTCATGTGCCCTGGTCTATCTTATTCATCCAAAGCACATTAAGTGCTCAGACACTGAATGTATCTCACAGGCAGGCCAGGTTTAAACAATAGACCAAATAATGTTATTTCTACACAGTGACATTTACTTCAGCTTTACTAAAGACATTATAGATTACTCAATGGAGGTTAACACATAGGCTAATCTGCTTCACTGAGGATTTTTCTAAAATAGAATATATAATTTATTATAAACTTAATTACAAGTATTTACTTCAAATATTAAAATTGAGTCATCCATTTCACAAATATCAGCATGGCAGGTGTGGAAGCACAATGTTCTTTAATCTCTAACCATAAATTTGAATAAAACAAAAGTATTTTTAATCTTACAGATCTCCATCATCTAACCAACTGTGGCTGTTTTTTTTTAATTTCTTACAGACAGATGAATATTGTACCAAACTTAATTTTGTATGATCTTAAAACAGTGGAAAGTTAAAGAAATATATGATTCTCAATCTTCTATTGCATGCTCAGAATTAATTTTATGTTCTTATCGTGGGCATTTATCACAGGTACAGTCTTGAGTCAGGGAAATTCACTTGATTTATTTCCAATTAACATAAGCTTTTAATCACTGATTCCAGTTGTGAGAAAGAGAGAAGACAAAATGTTGGAGCAAACTCTTCACCTTCATCCATGTACGTCTCCTTCCCCATCCTCATCTCCTGTGTCTGATGTCACTTGTTGCATTTGGAGCCTTCAGTGTTGGGGCAGGTGGTCCTGGAGACTGGTCTGCAGCAGCTCTTTCCTTTTGCTGCTCTTTGTTTTTTACTCCTTTCACCTGCTGTGCCATTAATTGGCACATGACCTGCAGACCTTTGGGGCCCATCAGCCTGCTCCAGCATGGTTTCATCCATGGGATATAACTCTCCTTAGAAGTGCACCTTTATGCTGTTATGGTCACAGTTTTTGGAAGAGCAAAACAAAACTTGTGGTAAGAATGTAACTAGAAATGTGGTATTTAGGTTTTTGTTATTACACATCTCACTTCTAAGACTTAAATAATTTGTATTTTCAAATCCAAATCAAATAAGACTTTTTGATTTTATTAATCTTTCCCACATTGACTAGAATGGTATATCAAGAATATTAAACATTTGTTGTAGGTTATGTACTCCCGCGTCTGGTGGATTAACAAATGTGGGCAATTCTCTACTTGTTTTACTACTGCAGTGCACAGAAAGCAGCTTTTGTGGCAGTCAGGGCTTAGATGTTTTCATACATCGTTCATTGTTTAAATGAGTGGCACAAACTTGGTGCTTAAAAATTCCATGCCACTCTCCCCTGATCCAAGACACTACCCGTGAACCCATGCGATCAGCCTCTTGTTTATGTGTGAGGTGAAGTGGAAATCCTATCCAGCTGCTGGTTTTGGTTTCACTTTGGGGGAAGCACCAAAGGTTTTTTTTTAATTCCTACTTTGTTTCACAAAAAACACATCCTTGTGGATGATTTCCTACTGGGGAGGCTGTTCATGAAATGTTTTTAACTTCAGTTGCCATCAAGCCAGCTGCAACTCTATATTTTCTACATCCTCAAACTAATATATTCTCCTGCTGACCTTGCAGGCTCTGCTAGAGAAATATAATAAATCCGTACGATGGACGGTGAGACAGGTAGGAGAGGCAAACTTTATCCATTTTTACATATGCAATTCGAAATTTTCCCTGTGACATCACCAATGCAAACGCCAGTTACCACATGAAAGCCCAGGTGATTGCCTAGATTAACAATGTGATTTTGTTCTTTTTCATCCAGCCTTAGGGAGGCTGTAAAGGAGCATCAATTTTCTGAGGGAAAGAGCTCTAGTCTGGCACTCATGGCAGTGGCCTCAGTTCTCTGAAAGAGTTCTGTGGGACGGGCAGTGTATACAAACACGGGCTAATGCTTCATCTCTGCCTGTAAACAAGGTTGTTGCAAGGCCAGACAAGTCTCCCAAGACTTCTCCAAGTTGTGGAATTACGTAGAAAGCAGATATGTACATTGCATTTATTTATATTACTGTTACTTTAGCAAGGCATATAAGCTATATTTTAAAGTTGTGAGAAAACATGCTTTTACAGCATTTACTCACAGATTTCATAATAGATCTTTATTCTTTCTTCTGTTTACACTGTAAAAGCACATACATCCTATATGGATAACACACTGCTGTCTGAAAAGTCAGGCACGTGCTCACTTGAAAATGTTTATATTGTAAAAAATATTATGCCCGTTTTAGGAGTTCTTTCTTTGTGTTCCTCATCATATTGCACAAAATCTGCATATTGTTGTATATAAAAGATTTGGAATACAAAGGGTCTGGGCTTACCAGCAGTATGAACCGGACCCAAGCTAATACTGCTGCTATTTTTGTCCTTAGCAAAAATAGTGCATTCTTTTGCCTTGAAAAGCTGCTTCAGCAAGATGCTAGATCAAAAATTGCAGAATTAATTGTGGTCAGACCCTGATGTCTGTGTCTTTCATTTTTAATACATGTGATATATAGGAACAAAACAAACAAAGAAAAGCATAATTTTTCTGTGTCTCTGTGAGTATCAAATGCTTAATAAAACTCCTTTTTTTTCTTTTTTGTTCAGAAAGGCCAAAAAATGTCAATGCAAGGAGTTAAATTTACTAATATTTCACCAGGCTTTGGTGAAACACTTTGTGACTCTTATAATTAGCATTAAATACTGTAAATTAAGATGGTGATCAACTACTTCTAACATCCAAATGATTCAAGCACATGCACTTCTTAGTACTGTATTGCCATGAAACATTACTCTGGAAAAACTGGACTCCCTAAAGTCACTAAATCCATTGGTCCTTTTGATGTTTTTTGATGAAAAGCAATAGATGAAACTTGCTACAACTTCATGTGTTAATCTTTCCTCTTTATTCTGTCCTTCATGGATTCAGATCCCAAATGAAATTCTAACTTTCAATAAGATTGTGTTGATTTGGTTGGGGATTATTTGTTATTTCTTATTAAGTGTCTTGGTTTGGGAAAGGATTATATTAAATTTATATTTAATTATGAGGGATTTTTTCACTTATGCTTAGTATTTTCAAGGAAAGTAAAAAAATTAACATTATTTGTTGGAAAATACTGGGAAAAAGCTATTGCAGTTTTGCAGATCTACTGCATTTTTCTGCATGATGTACAACTATAAGTTGCACATATCATTAAAAAGGAGGCCGGTTTTCATTACTGTGGAGGAAACACAAAATGGGAAACAGGTCATTCTTCAGTGAAATTCTGTCACACATCATATCATGACTTCCTTGTCTTGTGATTGTTCCAGATCTACCTAACTAATGTGGGCAGCAATATTGGGTTTGGTCACTCCAAGGGAAATTATTGTAAGTGAAAATTAATTCGTTCAAAGGTAAATAACTAGAGATGACATTATTGTTAATGTCTCAGCTTCTTGCCATATATTTTAATTTATAAAAATTTATGATGAATGTTTCATTAAAGTGGATTTTGAAATTTTGAGTTTACTTTGCATTTCCAATAAGTGTTTTACATTTGTCTCCCAGTGTGGGAATCTTTGAGTCAAGTACAAGTGTTTCACAATAAGTTTGATTAGAAGGTTGGTATGAAGAGCAATTTCATTCATATTGTGTGACAAAAATGAATTTGCAGTCTTATAATTGCCATATATATAAAAAGTATTTATTTGTCTTATTATACTGCTTTGACTTATTATACTGTTTTCTGGCTTAAAAGGATTGTGAAAGCTATAAAAAAATGCAGAATTAGGTCTTTGCCCAGTACACCTCAGTGTTCACTGTGTAAGGTAGGAATCATGGTCTCATGGGGGAAATAATGTGGGAGAGCACTTGGGGTAAAATTGGTGTCACAGTCCAAGAGAAGGGAGTGTGTCAGCCATTAAACAATTCAGAACACAGGCCAGGTATCTGAGCTGAGGGTGACACAGCATCCCCAAGTAATTCTGGCATCAGATGCTACAGTTTCCTTTCAGTTCTAGAGATACAGTGATGGCAGGCTGAAGTATTATCCCACCACTGCTTGTTTTAAGCATCTGTTTTTCTGAAAGAAAGTTTGTTCTTTCTCTTGCCAGATGCAGAAATTCTTGCTTTTCACTTTTTCACTTCCACAAGGAGGATATAGCCTTCCCCTTTTAGAAGGAGAATTAATGAAGAAATCTGTGAATGACAGTAGAGGATGGTTTGTGTCTTTTATGTTTCTAGTGCACCCTCATATATATGCTGTACTTTGG
Source organism: Zonotrichia leucophrys gambelii (assembly GCF_028769735.1). Classification (NCBI taxonomy): domain Eukaryota; kingdom Metazoa; phylum Chordata; class Aves; order Passeriformes; family Passerellidae; genus Zonotrichia; species Zonotrichia leucophrys. The sequence continues at coordinate 14,776,769 of NC_088173.1, read as the reverse complement.
TGGTCCTCCTCAGCCCTACTGGATATCCTGAGGGGTACAGGCCCATTTCCAGGAAACCTGAAGCCTTTGAAGATGGGAAACTTAAAGGTGCAAAGAAACTAAGTCAGGCAATACAGTCAGTGTAACTAGAAATACTTGAGAAGCAGAAGTAAAATAATGAGGAGAAATGTCAGCTGCTAAAGAAAGAAACTTTTTTCCTGCCACCCTCCACAGATGAGGTAGTGAACCCTTTCATGCTACCTGCAACGATGAATTCTAAATATTTTGGATATGAAGAAATGAACAGCCATGTCATTGACAGTAATACAAAAGAAGCAGAGAATTTGTAATTATTTCATGTGTTTCTGCAATACTTACATTGTTAAGGTCAACAAAAGCCAGCAAAAAATGTAAATTGGTAACACTTGAGGAGAGCAAGGTAATGCACTTTATTATTGAACACACAATTATTAGGCATGAGACAGGAAGCCTTTCCATTGACAGGATAAACAAGAGCCATTGAGGCACAAGAGAGAAGAAAAAAGTTGGTTGGAGCCATTATTTTTTGCCTCTCCTCCTTTCTTCCTTAGAAGACTGAGGACAGGTGTCTTTATTGTGATGATAAGATAGCTTGGTGAAAGCACTGGGGCCTTGCATCATTAAGATGCTGATTGCCCAGTGTCACAAGCCTGCTGAGAAATTCAACCACTAAGGCAAGTCCTGGTGGGTGAGCTACAATCACATTTTCCTGATGTGGTTATGTTCTGCTGTAATTTTTAGAACAGCAAATCTAATTAACTCTTTCTCTGAGAAAACACTGTAAGCTTATTCTTCATTTCTTCATTCTCACATTGTCATGATTATCAGTATGATTTGTTGTTACTATTATTAAGTTACCTCTGACTGACCAGTCCTGTCTGTACTTTTTTTAGAGCTACAGCTATTATATATACTATATAGCTAGCTATTATACTATGCTATTGTATAGTACATATATATTATATATATAGTATCTAGTGTATATATACTATGCTATTATATTATCCTATATAGGTACCTATTATATACCATATTTAGAGCTATTGGTTATGCTCCAGGCACCTGTCCAGGTTTAGAGCAAATTTGGGGAAGAATCCCCCCAAAGGAGCTCCGGTGGGAAAAGCAGATCCAATCGGCCCTTCCCCCCAACTGGTCCGGGAGGAAAGAAAAATACCTCCTTGGAGAAAGGTGGAAAAAAAACCCTATTTATTAAACAATAAGACCAAAACAGTATCAAAACAATGAGACCCCTTGCCACTCTAAAAGAGATGACAAACTGAGAAAACCCCGGGTTCAAGCAGCAGCTCACTCAGTCTCTGATCAGTCTCTCAGTGCTGGAATTGTCGCAGGCCAGGGCCGGCCCAGTGGGCCACAGCTGCAGCTGCCGGTGCTCTCCTGGGTGTTCAGTCCAGAGCAGCTCCAAGAGGTCCAAAGAAAAGGGAAAAAAAACCAGTCCAGGGAACTTCTTTGCATCAGCTAGCTAACACTAACTAAAAAGCAAAAGAGCTCTCTGTCCCGCTGTCTGTCCGCAGACAACACAGTCAGGAGCAGGAATGTGGAGGAGTGAGTGCAGTGTCTGAAAACAAACTGCGCACTTCTTCTCTCTCCCCCTTCACTCTCTGTAACACTCTTAAAGGTACAAAACTTATTATTATTCAACATAAACAGAATGAGACGATTGGGGATAAAAGCATCATATAGTCAACCCAGGACAGCACCTCAGTCAGGAAGCTCCAGATGAGTTACCCAGTAAGGAGCAGGCAGCAGGGTGATAGCATGTGATTCCAGGTGAAGAAAGCTAAGCAGGTCATTTACTCTGAACATATTCCACTCTATGGAAAGGCGGTAACATTTTTTGCTCCTAGGAAGTCTGTGGGTTTGTTGCAGAACTGCATGTCTTAGTGTGGTCATTTACAGACCAGTCTTGACTGCTTAAGCTTCCAAAAAAGTCACTGAGGAATGTAGTGACAGCACTGAAAATAGCCTACTGTCTCCGCTTCTGCTACACTGAAGTTAATCACCCTCTGAGGAAACTGGCTTAGTGAAAGCTCTGAGAGTAAGTGGATCATTTGAGATTTTTTTTTTCGCTCTTGTTCTGCTCACATCTTTCTCTTGGCAACTGCCCTTATTTAAGAATAATTACACTGAAACTGTGTCAGGGGTGGACACTGGAGAGCAGAAGTAACTTGAACTTTTTTTCTAAATTCTTTTGTTCCCTTCCAAAGAACCATCTCAGGAGATTCAATTAGAATAAAAACTTTGTACAACTTCTGGAAAAAAATAAAACAAAACATCTTTTGATTGGGTAGATTTGGACAATCAAACTCAACAAAGATGTCAAATATTCCATGACAGCTGTCATTGACAGTTTTGGCAGTTTTAGACTATTTCTTAGCTATGACTATTCTGATGCCATTAAAAGCTGTATAGATAGAAATATCTATACATCTGGAAGGTATATTTTCAGTGTCTACATCTTTGAGTTCTCAGAAGAGCATCAGTTGCTTTAGCATTTATGCTAAGGGTTGATTGTTTGCTCTGTGTTGGGGAAATACCACATTTCTAAATATGCACAGGAAAGCCTGTAGCTATAGTTTGCTGTATACTTGATAGCATCTTCTGAATGGAAGTATATGCTTTTCATTCCTCTTTGTTTTGTGTATATTTAATAGCAGTACGGGGGGGGAAATGTTTTGCAATAAGTAGAAGAATTTGATTAAAATGACATATCCACTTCTGAGCAGTCTTTGGTGTCTTTACAGTAATTTCATGATTTGTCTGAGAGTAGAATAGGTTGCCAAAATCAACCAGATTCTCACAACGTGTGATCCGCAGGTCAAGAGTAAGACAGAACAGAGCAGGTTCCAAAGCAATTTAATACATTTTATGACTGCCAACTGTTTTCTGTCAATATAATTTCAATCCAAGTCGAGTTGCAAGTGAACTGATTGTCATGATCTCAACTTAGTGTTATAAAACAGTATGTATATTGCTGCAGATTTGGCACAGTTACGGGAAATTGTTATGTCTAAGTGAGGAAGGCTGATGTTTGCTCAAGCAGTGAGGAAGTTTCTCAACATCTGTAATATTTTTACTTTAACAGAAGACACCAGCTTCCATTCTTCTATGTGAATATTGTTCAGGGGCAGATTTTATAAGAATCTGAGAACATCTGTTGATAGCTTTTGGATTATTAGACTTTTTTTCCCACTGGTGTGTTATACTCCAATTTCTTTTTCTACTGAAGATGGTTCTGCAGAATACCACCTGTTGTTTCCAGTTCTGTGAAAAGTCTTCAAGTTTCTTGTTAGTTATAACACCTTTTCTGTGAATATCATTCCAACAGAGTAATTCAGCCAAAGGGGGATACAAAGGTCTCACCAGGAGGAAGTCATGACAGAGCACCAAGCTGTAGCTATGTACACATAAGCAATTATCTGTAGCTGCTCACTATTTCAAAATAATTGGATCAACAGTGTGTTTTCTTTAAGAATAGAATAACTCTTATTGCTATTTTTGAACACACATTATTTCCAGTTGTAAGCAAGACACAGGTCTTGTATCTAATGAAAGTTCATTACAAGTTCGAATGGGAGGTATTTTTGTATCTAGTATGATGATTGTTCTTGTTATGGATTACTTCAAACATATCCTATTACATTTTTGGTGTGCTGGATCTTAAGAAATATAACAGAATATAAACTTTCTTCTTCAGCAATGAAATAGGATTAGACTGTTTGGCATTACTGATTTCTGGGCAAAAACCTGTATGCTTCATTTTGGTGTATAAAGGTTCTGAACTCTCCCTCCAAATTTAAGGCTGACTTGCAAGTAGAATAACATTTAAAACTTAATACCTTTAAGAAAATTCTGATTATACGTTGCATGCTTTCAACTGTGGAGATAGAACACTGAGTTACATTTAAAACATGTTTTTTTAGTATTTGGATTATCCGGCATATTGTAAGTGTTTTAGAGACATATATACCTGTTATATACCTATTCATAGAGAGAATAATTTGTTCTCTTTCAACAAGAAGAACTAAATGTATATTAGGATTATTGTCAGCTCTATTTATGATGTCATTAATAATCATTAAAAATAATAAACATTAATGTGTGTAGAGAATATTTTAGTATAGTATCAACTATTTGCTATAATGTTCCCTTTGCCACTGCCTTATTTTATCATCAAGAGAGGAGAGGATCTTGGATCTAAAAGCACTGAAATTTTTTTTTCCATTTTCTTTGTATGATACTAATAATTTTAGGAAGACTTATATTCTTACTTGATTTCCTTTTTCCTTTGCTTTCCTGGTAATATGTTATAGCAGGACATAATGGCACCTGTTCCATCTACATACAGTGAGAACTGCAGAGATAATGTCTAAAAAATCTGTTTTCTTCCAAGTTTCTTTATTTTTGGGATGATTTTCTACCTATGTCTAGTGAAATGTTAGAATAATGGCTTTTTAACAATATTTGAAGCTAAAGAATTCGTATTTCTATCACTGTTTTTTGTTTTTAAATCAAGAATCAAAGCTATCGCTTTTGATCCGAATTTCAGTAGTTGGTTTTATTCCTGCAATGTACATTGCCTATTTTGGTAACTGTAAGTAGTGTTATTACTGATTGGTGTCCATGAAGGTTTGCCAGGATCTGGCACAATCCCAAAGACTTTTTCTCCAAATTTCAGAGGGATTAAGAATAAGAATTTATTTTTTGCAACATTGCCATAAAGTTTATGCTGAAGTGAATCTACCTGTAATATGTGGTTGTACATTACTTCATATTGCCTTTTCTTTTATCTTGAAAGAAGAATTATTATTTCAAAATAATTTCAAAGCACAGAGCTGAGCCTACAAAAAGTACCACTGCTGATCTTGAACTGTGCAGTGCTGACTTTTCGCCAAGCATATCTTATCTGTCATTCAGATGTCAGTCCTCTAATTCCAGGCACCTTCCTATGGCACAGGCCAGAGGAAGAATACTGTGTGTGAAGCAACAAAACACTGAAAATCCAAATACTTCAGGGGTGACCTGTATAAAATTATCTGAATTGCCCTTTTATGTTTTTGTGATTATTATTTTTATGAAGAGTTAACTTACAATCAGACAACTTTCTGCTTATTTTTCCAAACCTCCTTCTGATGGACTCTGCAATCATCAGAACCTGTTTATCACAGTATGTTTACCATGTGTTCATCTTATTTTTAATTATGTCATTTTTAAACTAATTTTTCTAGTTACAGAACTGTTTTGCCATAATATGGTAAAATACAATAGATTATTTCATTTTTTTTGGCTCTAAGAGTCTCTTTCTGCAACTAGTTATTCTTTTTTTTATACTATTTTAAGACTTACATAAAAACAGTAACTTCTAGTAAATGTTTTTTAAAAATCAAATTTAAAGCACTAATATTATCCATAACGCATATGCATTAGTTTTAGAAATAGCAGTCTCTTCAATATCAATATGAGTGAAAGTTTAGCTTTCTCTCAGTGGCATGTGCAATATTTTTGGCTGATTAGATAATAGCTTCTTTGTGGTTTGTTCATTTGTGAGCATAGAGGAAGCGAAGGTGAATAGGCAAATAGACACTGCACTAAGATTCTTGTGGAAAACCTTTTTGCAAGGAGTGGAGAACCAACTGGTTCAACAGAACCAGTTCCTAGCTACCTCATGTTCTGCCATTTGAATCAGAATAGATATGCATAAAATGCTGAAAACAGTATAAGCGACTATTAGAGTTGCTAGTCTTTTGTGTTTATTTACCCAGATGTAATTAAGCAGTGTGCAGCACAAAAGAGAATTAAGTCCAGTAACCTTAACTGCTAAATTAGTTTATGCTGCAGTAACTATTTTTAAATAATAAAGGAACAACAGAAACTATATGAGGAAATATGATGAAGCAAAGTTCCCATTTGTCTTGAATCGTCTTTAGGAAATTGTTAAGGATTCAGCAGGGGAAAAAATTACAAGTTAATGGAACTAAGACTTGATAAATCATGTTGTTAGGAAGCAGAGGCATTACAAGAACAGCATTTGTAAGGAAAATGTAAAACTATGTCATCATGAAGTTTCATAGCAGTAAGGCTTGTACTGAGTAGAGCTCTAGGATTTCAGGTCACAAGCTACTATTTTATTTACCCATGCCAGGAACTTTGGGAGGATCCAGTTTGAAGTTGAAGGCTGATTTTGCTATCCCTATTTCTTCAGCTAGTCAACCATGGTCTACATTTAGTTCTGAGTCTCATCCCTTCTTCTGCTTGTTTTGGACCTGATGACTCTATCTAAAAATTTTTGACACCTATTTAAGTCTGAGAAAATTGCTTGTTGGTGCTTTCTCTTTTGTGACTAATGTGTCTATGAAGAACAATTTCATTCCTTCTCTTTTCTCCAAGTTTTTTTACTACTGAAATCTAGGCAGAGAATCTGAGATGGAACTATGAATGCAGATGCATATTTCCCCCCTTATCTACATGAAGTAGTTCAGATGCTCTATGCACTGTTGAACGCTGTCAACATATGACAAGTACCAGCAGAGGCTTAGCTGGCTTTCAGCTAGAAAACAAGCATTAGCTATAGGTCACAGAATAAACATAGATACAGGAAGAACATTCAGCAGGAAAACATTAAAATTAACAAGCACAACTTATAGAGCACAACAAAATTTTATAAAGTACACATTACCTCTCTCGTCCCGTTTTCCAATGTGTACACATGGTGACATAAGGGCCAGGAGCGATTTCAAGGCCTGAGTAATCTTGGAATCTTCTATGCAGCAGTGCTTCAGTGGGTTCAGGTTCTACAGTGATGGGTGTTGTCCTAAATCTAGTAGTACATTTAGAGAAATTACAGCAAGAAAAGGGAATATTAGACACTGCTGGAAGTCAGGAACCCTTGCAGAATACATATGCATGACACATCTTTTTTTCAGCACATGCTTCCCTGGGAACGATGTTAAGCTAACAAGGCTATAAGAATGGCATGATTATTTTCCACAGACCTGCTCATGTGTCACTTATAATTGATATTCTGAGATGCCTAGCTGTTAACATTTAGGAGTGGTCACAAGGAAATCTTATCAAAAGCTGAAACTGAATCCAGACCAACTTGAGCCTAGGATAAATTCCTGGATACTTTCTTTCACTTGTGATTATTCCTGCTCTTACACGAGCGCTGCCTCATTTGAATGTGGCAAATAGAAGAATAGGTAAAAAATTAAGAAAATGATTTAGCTCAACTCATTTGTGCAGGTTTCTTGAAGCATGACTCAAGAGCAGGGGATCAGCAGAGACCTATTTAGTAAAAAACCCCGGTGTTAAATTCTGTTGTATTTTAAAAAATCATTGCAGAAATTTAATTTGGTTTTTGTTTCTAAAATGCACACCATTTCCCTAAGAATATGCACTATTTGTTACTCATTGGAAGGGGAGGTCAAATGTCCTTTTTTCCAGAATTTATTTTGCTAAAGGTTCATAAAACAAGTGGCTATAATTGAACAGTCCTTAAGAAATACCTGTAATTTTAACAGATTTATTTTTCTGTTATTAGAAAGAGTGTCTATTAGAAGAGTTGCTTAGACATCTGAACTTCAAGAGATTCACTATATGAGCAGATACAAGGTGTTTCATGAGTCATAGAGAAAGCTGTGAGGGGAAGTGGGGAGTCCCAAGGATAGTGTTAAAAACTGCTTGATGTTAAACAGATATATCAGATTCAAGCTAAAGGCTTAGGGAGCTTAGGTTTTAAGGTGGTATCCAGGAGTTTTGTTTTCTTTTACCATGACTGTTGAGTGTGTATATAACATTTTTCTGCAGGAAAAAAGCTGACATTACAGGTGGATAAAATGAAATTTGATGGCTTAAAGTTATATCTTGATCCAGATTTGCAGGGAGAAAAGAGAGGAACTCTGGTGCTGAAATATAAACATGCAATAGGTCATTGCAGTTCTTATCGTTGTATTGCTTGTTACACTCAATATATACTGATACATCAACACACAGAACCCAAAGATATACAGTTGGCTGTATTGCAGGACCCGTGTGTATTGTTTCTCTCAGAAACAGTTTTTTCCTCTAATTGACCACAGATGTTTAGATCTTTCCTTTAGAACAGTAAAAGCCAGAAAGCCATAACAGACAGCAAGCCTTTCTCTTTCCCTTTCACCACAACTTGCATAGTTTCTCTGAAAAGTGTCTCTGGAGTTTTAGAGCTTTCTGATGCACAGTAACACTATCTAGAATTAACAAGCATTGCTATATGGCAGTTCTTTTATGCACCAGCATAGCAAACTTGAGAATCAGCTGCTGGGATTCCAAACTGTCATTTATTTAGACTTTTTTCAGCTTAGAAAAAAACTATGACAAAGAGTAATCAACTTCATCATCTTTTTTTGAACCTTCCATTAATAGATCAGTCCAGTATTCCTAATAATTTCCCTTCATTATCCAAGGAATGTGATGTTTGTGAAGCGGCATAAAAGTGCTGAAGTTCAAAAAAATAGTACTATGTATTGTCTGCATATCTCTCGGGAATATTATAAAGAGAAATTTCAGCAATACTGAAAAGAGTAAACATAAATTTTAAAAAATAAGAAAGCAATCCAATGACCCTTAAGGAACCAAAGCTAGGAATACAGTAATAAAGACACTAGAGACTTGACTCAGAAGATCAGTTATACTCCTACCTCTTCTAATGTTTTCCTGTGTAGTTGCAGGCAAATCTCTTTGTATTTCCATTAACCTTCAAAAAACCGCAATACTGACTCCTTCTTTGTTTTTGTTGTTTACTTCTTTTGTTTTGTTGTTTAGAAGGATTGGAGGAAATGAAAAAGCGATTTTTCCATCATTTCCTGGCTTATTATTCCTACACTAACTTTTTTTGCTTTCCAACTCTAAAAATCAAATATAGATCCTGCAGATCTACCAACTGCAGAAAAAGGGCTCCCTCTTTCCAGGAGGCCAGTTTGACAATGTTTTTAATCACTTTATAACCCACAGTGTGCCATTAGTTGGGGAATGGAACATAGATCTGAATTAAATACAATGCCAGTCATAGTCAGGAGTCCTTTGGAGCTGTTACCATTACAATAAGTTATTTTTATTACTGCACAAATGTATTGATTTATGAGCACATAATAAATCAAAAAAAATAGGCACACTTATAGTATAGAAGAAAGAAATATGAGGAAAAGGAGAAATGTAAATTCTTCCACATTGTGTTTTTTAGAGAAGCCAATGCTTTCAATTAATAAAAGAAAATATATATCATAAAACTGAAATGATAGGTAATAGTAAGTAGGAGTAGGATAATAGCATCATATAAAAAACTCCTGGAAAACAATAGCATTTAAGTTCTTAACTGCCAGATCTCATTTAAAAACAGACTAAATATCCTTTGTCTTTGATTCAATTTATTGGAATTGCCTGAATCATTCAGCATAATTCCACTCTTACACCTTGGTGCAATGTCAAAACAGAATTTTGTCTGAACCAGACAGCAGGCTGCCACCTGACTGACATTTATCTGTATTAACCCTATTCTTCTAAGAATATTCTGAATGGAATTTTGGTTTCATGGAACATGGGAGTTTTGAAGAGCCATATATCTCTTACTGACCAGGTGCCCAGCAATACTCAGTCTGCAGATGGCTCTCTATCTGTTCATAGCAACCTCTTTTTTGGGGTAGCATTGGCACTGCTGCTCCCATTTAGCAAGTCAGAAAACTGAAACACAGAATGTGTAAGATGTTAAAAAATTTGCTGGCAGGGCACAGCTGTTCTATGTGGTTACCTGTTAGCAGAGCATGCTACTTGACTTCAACCAGATTTTCTGGTAATAATTATAGCATAAAAGGCTGATCTAGCATATACAGTATATAAATTATCACTTCAAGATGGGGATATGGATTTTTTCTGTCCCACTGTTTTCCAACTGTTCTCTCTTCATACATACACACATCTAAGCTCTTATGGATTTTTCCATTTTTGGATGGAAAATAGGTGAACTTCCAAATACTCTATTGTTGTTTGCTAGCAATTCAGAAATCAAACAGGTACACTGACACTGTGTTGTATGTTTATGACACTGAAATGAAAACTTTGAAAGGTCTTTTATTATCAATAAAAGTAAAAGCAATTGTTTACCCTGAAATATATAAATTGATTAGATAAAACAATCTTAAAATCTTTCCTGGCTGACATTTGCTAGTTTTAGAAGAAATAATTTGGTTCCAGTGCTGCACTCTTAGCCTGAGTTAGCCTCAGCCAAATGCTACAAGGTCTTAAGTGTTGCGCAAGCCTTTGAAGGTTTCAGCGGGTCTTTAGTAATGCAGTAGTCCTTAGGCTGGCACCCAGCCCAGGACGAATTTTACTTTTGATGGCAACAGCTGTGTATCTATCAGGTTTCTGAGTATGAGCAGGGTGGGGCAGTCCCCAGGCAGCTGCCAAACGTGGGAGAAACAGAACTGCCGTGCTTGGATCAGGGCTACTGAGTAACAGGCACCAGCTGGGGGTTTTGTCCTTTGGCATGTGACCCTCCTCAGTCTGCTCCAAACCTTTCTGGCACTTTAGGCACTTTGGAAGGCACATTTCTACCCTGTGGACAGCTTTAATTATAGGTGTCAGTCCTAGAAGCGCAAACACTGCCTCTTTTGCTCTTCCTAGTAATCCCTCTGTTAGCAGCAGTTCGCCATGTAAATATGGCAACTAGTAATTGCATTTACAAGTCTTGAAAATAAAAATATTATGGGAAAAAAACTTTGAAAATAAAAAAATATAACAATTGGAATGCTTTGAATATTGCAAAATCAAGAAATGACATCTCTAAAGCAATAAACAAGCATTTAAATAATGTACTAAACTTTTATGCTTCACAGAAGATACATGACAGCATGCTCTTGTTACCATTATTATGGATGTTTATCTTAATATTTTTGAAGATTCAGCTCTATTCTTTGACAGGCTTTTCAAAAATGGTCAAAGAACAAAGCGGAGATTTTTCTGTTTCCTAGAGATTTTAAACAGAAGAAAGAAGAAACACAATGGGTTTCAATGTTTCTCTAATTTTTATTTTTACTGCCCAATATTGAATAATGTCTTCTTTGATTATTTTGTCATGTGGAGACTGAGTAACCTAGTGACTGTTTAGTTAAAAAAAAAAAAAAGTAAAATCGCCTCTTTTCAGATTTATCAAGATTTGGGCTTACTTACTGAAAGACTGCTGATCAGCACACCTTAGGATTTTTCTCAGTGACTCATATTCCCTTCACACTGGCAATATAATCTAACACCACCCCAGAGGTGTCAAGAAGGGGGAGCCAGCAGCGCTGCTCCCTGTCCGTCCCTCTCACTGCACCACGAGCAGAATCTGCAGCATGTCCTAGGTGTTGTTTTCAACAGCTTGTGTTGATGTGCAGGTGGACTTGGGAGCCCCACAGGTCTGGGGCCTGGGAGGTCAGTGGGAGGGAACTGCAGGGGGCACCGGGAATGAAGTGGGACCTCGTTTTGCACCATGCAGCTGTAACTGGTCTGTCTGCAAAAGAGCATGAGTACTTTAATGTAGCAATCTCAGTTCAAATAAAAGTCATTCCTTCCTTGGCAATTGAAGGATTAAAATTCAAATTAAAAAAGGAGGGTAGAGTAGGGTATAAAGGGAGCAATTATACTTTAAGTTTCACATTTGAGTGTTTTTAGGTGGTTTGTTTCCAACATACCTCTCCTTGTCTATTGATCCGCATCCATTGGGATCAAGATACCTTCCTGAAAATCTTCTCTATTTCCTTCTCCATCCGAAAAATAAAGACAAAGCTGTATTGCAGTGAATATCTCTATATAAGGAACTTTTCTCTGCATTCCACTGTCTCACCCTGTATATCCTAGAAATCAAAAACCCAGTGAAGTGTGTTGAGAATGGAATAGTTCCCCACTCTACTGCTGTAAGGCACCACAGATATACACTTAGTTATTCCTGAGGTCCTCTTACTTTCCTGTTTCCTGTGTTTCGGACCAACCTTCAAGATCAACAGACCCACATATTTTTATTAGCTCCTTTTCTGTCATGTTTTATGGTTTTATCACTAGTACATTTTTACCACCATTAAAATACTCCTTGTGTTCAGTCTACTTCTCCTCACTCTCATCCCCTTCATGTTTCTGTCATCCTCACAGTGTCTTGGGCTCCAGTTAATCCATTCTCACTTTTCTGAACTGTGTTTTGATCTTCCATTGTTTCCTTGTGCCATTCCCATTCTGTCAGGTCACTTAGAGAAAGTTTTTCCCTCATGCTCTGCTTAGTCTTTGTCTTCTATCTTCTCTTGTATGTAAAGGTCACCTGATTGTCTACCTGAATTTTTTTCCAATAGAGATTATCAAATACACAAAACCTCATGACTGAGGAAAATCATTCCACTTTTATGATTTCCAGCAGCAGTATTTGCGACCTTAACGTGACTGTATTGGTTTTTACTGTGGAAGTTACAAATACGGTATTTGATTTTCCTTCCAATTATATCTATTTTAATATAATTCCATTTGATTCAGTCGAGTTATTCTTAAATTAGCAATATAATTGGGAGGTTAATTGAACTAGGAGGTCAAAATTTGCATTTATCTCCCTCTAATCCTTTGTGATAAAAGATGGACTATTCCCAGAGAGAATTAAATAAAATAAATGTTACAGCTTGGCAATAGTTTTTTCTAAATACCTATTTCTGAAACTGGATTGCAAGGCTTTTGTATGTATATATTTCTTTCACCTCTTAGTTTTGTCCTTTCTGTTAACATAAACCCTATTATGAGACTTCTTAAGTGCTGGGGATAGCATATATATTTGCATATATAGTTTTGATTAGGGCATTTTCTGTGGATAGATATGAGAAGAGAAAGTAAACCATATAGTCAATCAAAACCTAATTAATTTATTTAAACTTCAAAAGGAAATTCATCTGTCATCTTCACAGACATCTTATTTCATTCTCATAATTTTGCCCACATTTGTTCCACAGAGAAACTCAAAGATCAAAATTAAAATCTCAAATAGTTTAAAATGGAAAAGTAGTTTTCAGAGTGTGTGCAATAGAAGCAACTTTGCACTGTAAGTCCTTGAATTTGTATTTTCCAAGATAAAAATTTGATGCTGATAAACACAGATCTTTTCACGTCTCATTTTCTGCCTGTAATAATTCACGAAATCCATTTTTTTAGAATTTTTTTTTAATTCTATCATCTGGACCAATCGCATGATGTAAGCACAAACAACAAAAAATGTATAAAACTTTTTGGAATCAATGAAGACTTCAATTCTGATAAGTTACAGGAAAATACTGTAGTTTCCACAATTTATAATATAAAAATAATTACTCACATAACCATTTACTTACAATGAGCATTACCTAATAGGCTCTTATTTGAAAGACTGCTTGATGGAGAAGGAGATGGTTCACAAAAACACTTGATAAATAGTAAATAAATGTGCAGCCATTAAATGGAATATATGCTAATAGGTGTGTTACCGAGAGAGAGTTTGAGGGGAGAAAAGAAAGGAAAGTATAGTAGAGGCTGAAAAAGAAATAGAGAAGAGACAAAATTTTAGAAATGTTCCTGGGAGCAGGGAAGAAGGGGAGAGGCTTAATAATAGAGTCAGCTCCATTTCTAGCATATTTGGTTAATATTGTTAAGAGAAATAAGATTTTGTTCAAATAAAGCTTCTGCTCAAATAACATAAGAACATTTGAAGCAAATTAAAATGTTATTAAATGTCTGTTCCTTATGTGCTGCAAAAACACAATCTTATCCTACATTAATGTTCATTTTACTAGTATGAAGACAACTGCCATAACTAATACTAACGAAGCTGTTCAGGAATTAGAAATCTGTGGTGACCTGTGGGTATCTGTGTCCTCAGGTAAAAATGTGTTTGGATATGGATTAAAAAGTAAAACTAACTGGTGTCCTGAATAAATTTGACATTAAGCATTTTGAGTGCAAATATAACATGAGTCATTAACTCTGAAAGAAAACTTCTTACTAAAAACAGAAATCACTCTTTTTTGTTCAGTCACATTAAAACTGAGTATTCCTAGAACTAGATTTTTTACATTATCAAACATTCTGGTTTCAGGGAAATCTAAGAGCCCACTGTGTTATAAATTTTATTACAGCTCTCAGCTACAGGTATTTTATAGTGAGATTCATCTGTAAAGCAATGACCCATGGGTCAGGAAAAATGTAGAAGAGTTGTTATATCTACAAAGTATTGCCTTCAAGTTATCTCTTGCCAATATTGTTATGAGCTTTAATATATTTTTAATTTTAAAATAATATAAATTTCATCTGGTTTGCACTTAAAAACATCTCAACATTTAGATATTTTTTGCTTTCCAATGTTCTAACATTTTCCGGTTTATTGTGTTTTGGTGGTGCTTTTTTTAATCAAGGCAACGGATGTCCATTCCTTAGATGTTTAAAAATTAACTGTAAGAATTTCAGATAATTTTGCAAAAAGAACCAAATTAAAAGACAGTTACCTCACCTTTGCAGGACTGCAAAAACCTAATTGCAAGACTTTGTGATTTAATTCAGTGATAGCCAGGTGAATGTGATGGTAAATAGCCAGTAGCTTTATTTGTCTATGCTATCTCTTAGGAACTAGCACACAAAAATCTTAGTCCACAGTTACTTAAAACCCTCTACTACAAGTTTCTTTAGTGAGCATCACCTTAATTGTGAGATCCTCTGATAGCTGAGCAAAAAAAAAAAAAAAAAAACCAATACAGGTATATTTTGTCTAATTTTCTCTTGTTTTGCTATTTTGTAGTCTGTTCTCTTAAGTAAGCCTTGCACATAGCTGACAACGGGCTAGGATTTCCAGAGAGTCTGGAAATTCTTTGAGATACATTCCTGCCCAATGCAATAATTTATTTTGTATATAATGATGCTCTAATTTAAATAGGCATGTTAACAAACAGAAGAGCCACAACAGATATATTGTCTCATTAGTGCTGCTGGGCCAATTACTAATTTACAAATATTGAAACTAGCACTGATAGAGATAAATTAATTTCTCATAATTTAATAATGCTAATCACAGAAGCAGTGAAGACCTACAACTGTTGGCAGTAGAGCAACGTGAATTTTACTACACACATGTAAACTCAATAAATTTTTTTTCCCTGCATTGCACAATATTATATTGTTAAATACTTCTTTGGTTAATCTTCATTATTTAGAATTTCTGCTGCTGTTTTATCTGCTCACAAATCATGGGGTCAAACTCTTCCAGCAGACAGTCCTATTCAGCTAAAGTCATAAGTGGTTTTTAGTTGAATACCAAAGACATTGCAAGGTTTTATTTTACCCATTCTGTATTCCCAAAAGGCAAAATATTAATGTGAATTGGTGTCATTTAGTCATTCATCAGCTTCTCTTAATTCAATTTCCTTATTAAACAGAGAGGTTGCTTCATATGGGAAAACTGTGCTGTAACAACTTCTTATAATAATATTTAGTAAATTCTGAGACATTTGAAACATGAGACACAATTGGTTTTCTGGTCATCCATATAAGACTAATGAAAATGAACAAATTTTGAGAAGACAAAAAAATCAGTGTCCTAATAACCTGCACTTCTCTAGCTGATAAAATGCCTTATTTTGAACATCTTGGAAATGACCCTCAAAGTCCAAACTTCTACTAAGAAGTTTCATTAAAGTACATAAATTACAACAACTGTCAGAGATGGCATTAAGTATTCAATAAAAGTAGACTTAACACAATTAATAGCAATTAAAATTATACTTTTATGATGTCAGCCACCAGCACTGTAAAGACATAATTGCCTGTAAGGACTTTGCTAACCATATTTATCCTCTAAAACTGTCCAATTTATATGAAAAATGCCAAAAACATATCCCAAATGGGTACCATTATCTTCTTGGATTTTTAAAAGTGATCTGTCTTTATCCAGCCTGTGCACATTAAGCTAATTTACTTTAATTAGTTTTTTTCTCATTGTCTTAATAGGCATGTTGATAAGGTTTTATTGGGGAGGGGGAAGGGGGAATATTGGTTGGCACTTTTTATTTCCTTTTCCTGACTATGGATGTTAAACTTTATTCATTGAATATCTTTAAGACTACCTGGAATCCTGCCCTTGGATTTTCCCTGTTCATATTTTCTCTCTTCATTTGTCAGATACAAACATAATGATAAAATGTTTAGTATTTTGTAAGTATTTGTAAGGCGTTTGTACTTCGGCTGATTAGCTGATTATTAAAAAAGACAGAATGGCATCTTAAGCTGTGCTGTGAAAAGGAGGTTTGCTCTGGACATAGCAAATTAATTCCTTCCTAGAGCAGTTACTTGTTTCTCTCACATCAACAGAATATCCATGAAATAATTCTAGACTCTTCAGGCAATATTATGAACAAAATACAAGGGTATCATCCACAGGTAGTTGTCTGACTTAAGGATCTAGGTTCAGCCTTGTAATTTAAATACAAAGTTAACTGTTTCCACCTCCTGATGTAATTGGGAGAACCTGTGTAATTGATTGCAGGAGGGAAGCTACTCATCTAGATCTTTGGAATTACCCCTGGAGATGTATAAATCACTCTATTGGCTGGTCAATTGGGGTTTTGGTCTGTTTTTCCTGAGCTACTTTCAGTCTGCGTGTATGAAGTTTAACAGAGATTCTTTCTCACTCTACTGCCTTCAGAAATATTTTTTATTGATCTGATAATGTTTGCAAAGGTATGTCCAGTGTTTTGACAGCATTCCTGAGAGGCTATTCTTTTATTCTGTTAATTTTCTTACACAGAATGTGATAAAACAGATCATTAGTGTGGTTTTAGCAGATTAGACTGTGATTTGCTCCTTGATTTTCCAAATACATTTAAGATTAAATATGAATATTTTGCAGTACACAAAAAAAAAATTGTTGTCTAATTTATGTTACTGGATGGATAGTTCCATTTTAAACCAGCATTATCACACAGTCTAAGAATCAATAAACTATAAAGACTGTTCAAAATAGGATTATATACAAATTTATGATAGTGAAAATATTTCCACATTACTTTAAAGTTGTACAAATATGGAGAGTTCTAAAGGTGTCTGGCCTTCTTCAGAAATTAAAATTTAGCTATTGATAGCAATTCCTCAAAAAAGCACAGAATTTAGTGATGAAAAAATACTAAACACTGAAGAATCAATCCCTGATTCAGAGGCTTCAATTGAAAATAAGAAATTTCAACTTAACTTTGGATATTATTAAAATAACTTGATCTTACTTCTCATTCTTAGGCATTTACTTGAAGAATGCCATAGAATGTGGCCTGTTCTTAAAGTAATTTATCAGTTATGCATCACAATATCAAGTCTATATATAAGGTCTAAAATTATTTTATGTCATGGAATGAAATTATATTCAGAGTGACTGTGAAGAATCCTGTGTACCTGAAGTATTTTCATGAAGCAAATCTTAAAGAGTACGGAAACTTTTTTTTTATACCTATTATAGTTGTGTATTGGTAGCATATCACATTAACATAATTCTTCGTAATTCATCCAGAGTATTTTCTTTCATTGAGTCTATACTTTCTGCTACAGGAAATAAGTTAATTAGATTTCAGACTACTGAATTACAAACCTATCCTACATGTCATTTTGCTGTCCTGAGTTGAACTTTACTAGAAAAATTTGTCTCTTTCTTGGAGAAAAAAAAATTAATCATACTGAGAAAACTCAATAACTTGCTGACCAACATAACAAAGCATGAATGTTGAATCAGAGACACATTTCATACTCTTATATTCGTAACAAAAATCAACAGAACTTCAGCTGGTAATTTTCATGGCTGAAGTAATTTCTTTCAAATGAAATTGAAGTTGAAACATTGTTGAACTGAAGGTGAAAAAACTTTTACGTTAGTCAAGATAAAACCATCCTATATACTGTGCATGAAATTCTGTGTATGTGTGTGTAAACATGTATTCATTACACTATAAAAATCTAGTATTAAACTCTATAATACATGCACCTTTGAAATTCTGCTTAGAAGATATTTTTCAGTGTAACTATTTTTTGGCAACAATGGATAAGAAGAAAAATTAAAGCAATTACCCAAAACCCGTAAGTGTAAGACTGACAGTTCAGTCAGTTCCATTTTGCTATGCTGAATTTGGTGTCTGATTTTGCAGAAATATCTTTCCAAAGCCACTCTCTGTAGAAGTTGCATAGTAAGAATACAAGAACAGAGCAAGTATGTACAGCCAATTCCATGAAATAAATCAGATTTCTTGAGAGTAGCACCTGAGCCCTCCCTAGTTCTCGCTAAAAGTTTTGGGGGAGCTTTCACAATTTGTAAGTAACATGCAAATGACATACCATGACATTTATGTCTTCTGCCTCTCAATGATGTGATTTGTAATTCATTTAGACTTCTGCATCTAATATTTATTGAATAAAATCACTTGTCATAATTGAATTAACAGTTGAAAGTGGTGACATTGAAAAATAAATTAGTGTTACAAAATAAGTCTTGAGATTTCCTCATGAAAGCAAAAGCATTCCAAGGCAAATGGCATAGGAAGCCATAAGTATTCCAGATGGTAAATTATTTCCTATATGACATTCAGATTTATCTTTAAAAGATCAACATTTTTTATACATTCATAAGATCTGCCTTGTCTTTAGCTTTTCAGTATTGAAAAATACTTTTTCCAGGGACAGAAGTCTGTTACAACCTAAGAAATATTTCTCAGATTGGTATGCTTATTATATGAGCAAAGAGTCACTGGGTTATTGATGACATTGGAGGTGGTTATTTTGCAACTTAAAATTAGAAAGTCTGAATACATCAAACTGTGGAAGTTTCAGGATAAAACAGAGAACTGAAAGTATAACTGAAAAGGATTAAGAATTTATTAACCTTTACTGTTTTATTAGCTTTTACTGTGTTACTTCAAGGTGTATGGTTGTCTTGAAAACAACCATTATAATTGATTCTTATCAGTTGTTTCCTGATGTTAAGCTTCTAGTTCCTAACAGAAATATTGTTTATATATAATCCTTATTGGTAAACATCATCCCATTTCTACTACACCAGTATTCAAGGTCATCCACTCTTTCCTGTATGATCTGACAGTCATCTTCTCTATTGGAGCACCTCTGCTTATATTGTATCATCCATAAATGTCATCAGCATGCTCCTACTATTTTTCCTAGCAAGACCACTAATGAAAATATTAAATCACATAACTGAAAAATCAGGCTCTGAGAAACTCATCCATGTATGGCTTTCACCACTTTGTCAGCTATCTTGCCTTCAGACAATTCCTTACCTATCTAACCTCTATTATAATGAACTCAGTTAATGTGGCATCCTATCAGTTTATTAATGGTGATGAATGAAGGCTACTGCATTTCCTATTTCCAGAAAGAAAACAGGTATTTTATTAAACAGAGGGGCAGGTTGGTCTCGCTTTTGATGCATGAGATACAAACACATTGGGTGGAAGAAGAGACTTCTAAAGAGTACATAAACATATCCAGGCAGGCAGTGGCTTGGAGTCTTGTTGTGTCAGAGGTCAGACTCAGGTTGTGCTCAATATGTATTAATGATTCCACTAGACCTTTTGAATTGTTATTCATGCTTTTGCAGTGTGTTATCTGGTGATGGTGACTTGCACAATTAAATTATGTTTCTCTTTAGCAAACCATTGTTTTTGTTTGTCAGAACCTCTTGTAGTATTAGAACTGAAAGATTCCTATTCCAATGAATAGGAAATGAAGACTCCTTTTATCAAATGCTTCAATTATGTCTCTTTCAAGCCAATGAACTCTGGTCCATTCCACCATCTTCTTATATGGAATGACTTCAAAATCCCTCTATATTCTTCCTGGGGGTTTTTTTTGTTTGTTTGGGGTTTTTTTGCCTCTTTCCTAGATCTTATGGGGATTGGTTTTTTTTTTGTTTTGAGTTTCTTTTGCGATATAGTGATCAAAAATTCAGTGTTGAATGTGAAGATAAAGTGTATAGATTTATTGCATTAAAAAAAATTTCCTGCTCTGTTTTTTGGTTCATTTGGGTTTTTTCGCCCCTAATAATTTCCGATGTTCTAATTCTGGTTTTTTTGGCTGGGGTTGCAAGCTAGTGTTTTCAGAGAACTAGCCACAATTAGTCTTTTATTCTTTTTTTGAAGCAGAATTTAGAATCCACTGTTTTGAATGTACAGAAAGGGATATTTATTCCCACATAGACTGTTGTGTATTTATTGACACCATTTCATTCATTCTTCTTCTGTGAACACCATTCACATCTGTTTCAAACAAATATCTGTCCCCAATGAAACAGTTTATCAGAGAGGACTCTTGAATTATATGGTCCCAGAGAAATCCTCAATACCCCTTTTAATAAAGGAGATTGCAGTACAGTAAGGATGGACCTTTTAAGGTACCCTTAATCGATAATGTTGAGGTGAGAAATGGTAAACTGCAGTGATGTAGAATTGCCACCCTGATACTGCCACACTATGCAACTGAAATAAGGAACCTTTAATTTCTTGTTCTTTATGCGAGGAAGATAGAATATCTTTAAAAATCATTATGGTAAGGAAGGATTGTTCAAGGCCAGGTTGGATGGTGTCCTGAGCAGACTGATCTAGTGAGTGACATCCCTGCCCATGACAGGGGGTTGGAATTAGATTCTTTAAGATCTCTTCCAACCCAAACCATTCTATAATTATATGGAATATACTTGGGCCCTGGACAGTTAGATAAATTTTTTCTATAATACTATATAACTGAATGTAAACTTGCCTACAAAATAAACACCAAGAAGTGTTAAAACTGAATTGTCTTCATTTTGATCCTTCGATTTGTATTCACTCTACTTTCTAGTGTCACCTGTTTCCTAAATGCAAATTTTCAGACTGCAAGTGATATGAGGCAGTATTGGTTTTCTCGGGGTTTTGTTTGGGTTTTAAATTTGGTGGAGTTGTGACATTTTCAGGATATCTCTGTTAGTCCTACGTATTATTATACAGTTATGTCTAAGCAGTTAGTTCAGATTAGCAGAAAAAAATTCATTAATATCAATGGAGAATCAAATAATGAAAGATATGTTATCTTTCAACATGAAGAAATGAAATCAAATGCATGCCAGTTATGCCATGGTATAATAATTCATTTGTCTTTTAAGATACCCCAAATGTGCATGAAAGAAGGATCCAGAAATCAAGCCCTATTTCTTCAAATACCCTTCTTACCCTTGTTTTTGGTAAGACTAAAATATGGAGATCAGAAAATATACTTAATTATGTACCTTTAGTTACAGAAATCTTTATATTATCTGTAGGAAGATAAAGTAGATATAAAATATATTATAATACCTACTATAAATATATGGTATATGAGATCTTCTGACAGCACTTGACTGTATTCACCACCATTAGTTCAGTGATGATGAAAGAGTTTAATTTAGTAGAGATTGCCTCACTGACTGTAATTTCTTTGCTGCCAATGTATTTTCTACATACCTATTTTCTATATACCTCAGTGCACAGACACCTGTATTGGGTTTCTAATGCTGAATGTACGCATAACAAGAAATCTCATCTAAAAATCCTTTGAAACATAGTTGTTTTCCCACATTCCAGCTGAACATGCTCATTCTTGCCTGTATTAATTAAATCTGTATTGAAAAAGATTAATCAGACTTTGCTTTGTTTTATAGGAAACATGAAATTTCTAAACCATTTCAGACCAATAAAAAGACACAAGTTAGATATAGTCGTGAGAATTTTTTCAGAATAGATGAAATTTTGCACTGAAACAAACATATATTTTTTGCCTTCTTTTCTATTGGTATTTTACTCATAATAATGTGATTTGCCCTAGAGATGTACACACGGTATATGCCATTAGGAGAATAGGAATTCTGGCAGTAAAAATCATAATTCATAAGCAGAAGCATTAGTACTTTTGTGTAAACAATGAAAGTTGGTCTTCGGTGTTCCTGTCGCTGCAAACTGCAGGAGGAAGGTGAAGACTCCAGCCTGCCTAATGTGGCAATGAATGTTGATTTTTTTGCACTTAATGTTGTTTTCTGATTAATCACACATGTGCATAACGTGCTGTCAGTTTGCTCTAATTATTGTAGATCATCTTCATGATCTGCCACTTGCAATCTAATATATTATGATAGTTGAAGTAATATGTTCTGGTTATAATTGGTTGCCCACTATTGATATGGGTAATAGATCTCTCCTGTGAAATACAAACAGTAACTAGATGCACAGCATGCAGGTGAGTTAAGTACCTACACTACCTAGGAATCAGCAGGTATTCTTCATGACTTAGTCTCCAGACATATTTTTTCTGGAAGCTCAGCATATCTCTAATTGCAATTATATTTTGTGTCCATCTTGTCTCAGATCTTAGAAAAGGGGTTTCTGTGTATAAATATTTAAGTATGAAAGTAAAAGGCAATATCAAGCACTTTTCTGCAGACTTATAGAAATATAACTGGCATAGATCTCTTCACAAATTCCAATTTATAGTAATACAGTTGGTCTCAAGGATAAAGAAAAGAAGGATAAAGAGAAAAATCAAATTTTTAACCTGGAAACTGTGAGCTACATTTTGACATGACAGGTCTTCATATTGCATATTTAGTTCAGTGTAATCAATAGCATTAATAAATCAGTGAATTGGCTGAATTCTGAAAGGATTGTATCTCTCACACAATTAATTGATTTTTGAGTTCTCCATGTGAGCACAGAAACACCATAGTTAAGCACAGTTGGTGTAATATTGACCTTTTTTTTTTGATATTTAGTCAGTAAGTGTCCAAGGTTGACAAAAACAGTTATATTCCACCATTTCCTATCAGTAATCGTATTTGCCTAGAGCATTAGTTTCCCCAAAGCACTTACTGGATCTAAAGGCCTACCCTCTTTTACATATTTTATTCAAAACTTCCAAAATAATCTGGGGGCAATATTTACATCCTTGCAAAGTACTATTAGAAAGTTTGATTTTAAAAATGTATGCTTGAGCCATATGTTTGTGGTTCAGCATAAGCTTTTTAAATATCTCACTTGGTTTCTTTCAGTAAATCCAGTTATAGGTGTTGAAGAGCAGACCATCAAAACCTTTAAAGGCTTAGCCCTCTTTGCTCATCCTCACTGATTTACACCTTCCTGAAAAAACTTTAAAAATAAAAAGAGATGCAAAGGACATAGCATCCAAAACCACGCACAGGTTTAGCCTAGGGTGGTTATCTTGGTTATCTTTGGGTTTAGTGAAAAAGGTCTCCTTTGACTTTGTGTATTTCAAAACTAACTTAGCCTTGGTTATTACTTTTGTGACATCCATTGCAAGAAATCTTTGAAAAGAATAAATTTCATTCTACTGTCTTCTATCCATTTTTATTTATTTGAACCTTTTAAGTTACTTCTAAAATATATGACATCAGTTATTACTGAATTTTCTGTTCTAATTACAACTTACCTAGTACTAACCTGATCACCTACCAGACAGTGATTATATTTCTGCACAACTTGCAAAGTTGGTAGAAATACATGATAATCCCAATTAAATTATTTGAAAATTTGTTGTTCATTACAATTCATAAGTTCAGTAGAAATAGTTAAGTAGGTATCACACATATACTACACAGATAAAGCATAATAGAGAAATAATGCCACTTGTGAATCTGAAATGGAAGAAGAGAGTTTGACATTTCGAAATAGCACTTAAGCGTCTGAAGTAATTACTGTGTGTTAATATGTCTGGTTTAAACACAGGAACTGGTGAAATCAATGCACCACTTTGAGTAATGCTGGAAGCTGGATTGAGGGGACAGAAAACACTTCATGTTGAATACTTGGGCTGGGATCAGCATTGGGGTCTAACAGCAGGGGTCCTGGTATTCCAAAACATAATTTTCTGCTTCTTGTTGTCTCCTCTTAATAGCACTACTTTTGCTGAGCCAGAATTTAATCTCAAAATTTATTGAAAAAGTAATTATTTCATTAATCAGTGATGAATGGAGTTCCTTTAAAAGCCAGACCTCATTTCATTGGCAATTTTTTGTGATTTTAGACATTTTAAAGTACTGAAATTCTCTGGCAACTGGCTTTCAAATATATTCTCTCAAAACTGCCAAAATTTATTCTGCTAAGCATTCAGTGGTAATCTATGGTCATATATGCTCATCATATCCTTCATTCTATGTACATTCTCAGCTTCCTGTGAATATTCATTATGATCTATAGAAACACAATCAAGGGAAAGGCAGAAAATATAGTTTTGCATTTAATAATTATAATTATGAAACTTTAAGTATAGTAAAGATGCAGTCTTTATATTCCTCAACATTGCCTTCTCATTGCAGTCCTCTTTTTGCTTTTCAAGAACATATATGGATTTTTGCACGCACAACCTTGCCAGAATTGGCATCAACAGCAAAAATATTTGTATTCTGTGTAAACACAAAAACCATTTTTCTGTTTAAGAAATAAATTCATGTAGAAAAGCTGAGGGACAATTTTGGTTTATACTTATTCAGAGCTTTGTTGAAAAGCTAGTAAAAGTGTATAAATTATTGTAGTCTTTTTTGCAGTAATTTAAGCAATTAAATATCCTTTGTTCTCTTGAATTCTTTTGCATTTATCCTCTTTTTTTCATGCTTTACTCTTTATTTTCTATTTTTAAAAATCCAATAGATATTTCATAGCAAAAGTATAGTCTGTTTTCCTGTTTGGTGTGGATAATGGACTTTGTGTGGGATAATGTGAAAAATTTGCATGGTATGGGAGAACATATAATTGAAGAAAGAGGTCTTACGTTCAAAGGAGCCAGTACTGTAGCATGAACTTCATACTTACAAATAGTTTTGTCTGTGCCAGGTTTGATATGAAGACGGATGGACAGTGCTCTAATTATTACACATATTTTTAACATATGTTTTGCATTATATCACAGAGAGACCTGCTCTTTAATGATGCTTCTTCTTGTGTTACTTTTCCTGTGATACCAATTATTTTAAGCATGTATGACAGGTAGCTGGCATCTTCATAGCATCTCAGCAGGTTTTACCAGTAGCACTGTGAACATGAAAATATTATGTTAAGAATCTGTTCTGTGGAAAAGGGTATCATAGACCTTGAAAAAGCACTAAACAACCTTTAAGAAAAAAACCCAGCAGTCATTCAGCAGTGAAGTACATAGTTTCTAAGTAATTACATGTTGAGGTTAAAATGTTGCATATTCCAAGGCTCTCTTTCAAAACTGTTCAAATTTAGTGTCATGAGCTCTAGTGAATGCACAGCACTGTTAACAACCAAATTAATTAACAGCATGTTGAAGTTCCATAGAGATCATATAGATATACTTCTGTTGCAATTAAATAAAAAATGTGGGTTTGTGTAGAGGGTGGTAAATCATAATTACTAATATACTGTTCTGTTATTGGGTTTTACTGTGACAAGGTTATAAAAAAATATGTGGCTACAGTGTGTTTGGGTTTTTTCACGCGAACGTCAATGTAAGAATTTTGTACAGAACAATCCTGTTGTTATATATAATTGAAGATGTATAAAACTAGATTTATACAAATATAGACATATATATCTAGTTATACATAACTGTAGGATTTTATGCATATTTTTCCATTTATGTTTGTTGTATAAACTGTATGTATGATTAAAGTCTTATATATTGATGGATAGATGGATGGATGTCACAGAGTCCAAGACTAGGTAAGGTTGGAAGAAGCTGCAGAGAGCCATCTGGTCCCTGTTTAAGCAGGGTCATCCTGGAGCACCTTGCACAGAACTATAACTATATTTTTTAATTTTGGGTGTATTTTTTTGTAATTTCCACATGAATTTTACCTGGGTGGATTTTCCTAGATCTCAGGTTATCACTCAGCCTTTCAGTTTTTGACAGTCCTCTACATCAGAGCTAGTCCTTTACATCAAAGATTCTCTTACCACTGTGGTCCCTGGATCCTTGCACTGCTGGGATTATGGCAGCAGATTATTGTTTATCACAACAGGCTGTAAGGTCCATCCATTCATACTGCATAAGGCTGGTTCTGAGAACTTGGTATTATTTATTCTCCACAGAACTGCAATTTTTGGCTGTTTGTATTAGTTTGTTACTAAGAACTTTGAATCAATTTGCAAGTGATTCGACTCAATAAATTAGGAAATAAAAATGCTCTACAGTATCTTTGGCTCAGGACTTTTCCCAGGTGCATCCAGGAACATGGCTTAAATACAACTTAGAAAAGAGGACTAGTCAGAGAAGTAGTCAGGGTGCTTCTTTGGTTTGGTGCTTGGCGTCTAGCCCTATCTATTCTGTTCTGTGTAACTTGTTCTATGTGGAGGACCCCATTTTGTGAGAAGGTTCTTACCTTCTTAGTTTCTGTGCCATAGATAAGTGAGATAGCATTATGTAGAGTTGATGTTGTTATCTAACTAATCTAGCTCCTCAATTTACAAAAACTTGAGTGATTGTTGCTTTGGGTTTTTAAGTCCTCAACAGAAGCAGAGAAAGAATGCTCACTACCTGTTTTTACCATCTCATCATATAACAGAGCAAAACAGAATGAAGTTGCAGTTCAGTGTCCTGAAACTAGAAACTATTTTTCTGATGTGCTAGGTATTCTTCCCCAGTTCAAAACAATATATTTTTCTCTTAGATGTTAGCACAGCAATATAATCTCTTAAGTTCCAAGCTGGTAGATCTTTAAAGTTGATAGTCAAACAGATAGGATGTGCTGGATCATTTCAGTGTTTTATCTGACAGGCAGCAGTAAAGTTTTATAAGCTTTTATGAGTCATTTTTTTTACATGAAATAGAATTGATGTTTTCCATCTCTTCTATTTTCCGTTTTTTCCCTGGGATGAAAGGTTCCATCTGAGAATGTGTAATAAACATTCCACTGAGTGGTAAGCAAGAATCACTGTCTGGTTGTCTGCTAGAAGCCAAGTGCCATTGCCTAACTCCATGTGTTCTATATGTACTGAGACCTGCTGCCTTCTGGAAAGGCTTCTGAGGGGAGGCAGCCGTATTGCTGCCCTGTTGCCTGAACCAGAGTCATTGTACATTATTTTCTGTTGTCTTCTTCCAGAACCTAGTTAGGAACAATTGGATGCAATTTAAATTTTCTTGTTGAAGATTGGCCTTTTACAGATTTTGATAGAAACAACTTCGTTTTCTTACACACCAGTACCTTGGACAGTGCTGGGAGACTTTTCCCAGGTGTGTTGTGAGAGCTCAGATTGCATGAGCTGAGCTACTATAGATTAACTGCCAAAGAGTGCATTTCCTTTTAAAACCACCACGTGGCTTATTTGGACTGAATCAGGTGCAACTGATGAATTCCACATCTGAGCACCTTAGAGCTGATCAGGGATGAGCCTGTGTTGCTATTTGTTGCATTTTGGCTGCTATTTTCAGTTTTCCTTCCCGTGTTTCTGAGGGCAGCACTCTTTGATCACGCTCCAGTAAATGAAGATCAGAGCATCAAAGGGAGTTAAATATGTTGGCAGTGAGTGTCACCAAGCTTGACTTTCAAGTGTGCAATGCTAGGAATATATTCAGAAATGCTCATTAAGTGAATCAGGACAGTTAAGCACCTAAGAAATGGAATCATGAAGGGAAGAACTTTGAACACAAGATCATCTAAATCTAGAAAAAGGAAATATTCAAGAGAGCAGAGAAATTTTTCTGCATTTTCTTAAATTAAAATACTTTTATTGACAGTTGTAAAATCATAGCTTAGAACTTCTTCCTGCAAGTGATAACATAACTAGAAAACACAAGGATGAGTATTTCAGGTTTGCCTCCAGGCTCTTTTTTTTTTCTGGAGTTCAAGTGCAGGCTTTGTTAAGGTCTATGGTGCAAGTACTCTGAGGACACAGATGCTTAGACACTCAGTTGGGAAGGTTTTTTTGTAATTGTGTAGTTGTGTAGTTTTGTAGTTGTGTAGTTGAGTTTATACCGAACTCAAAGTTTCTCACATAGTGTGACTCAATGATGTGATAACTGTTCATCATGGATTAGAGCATTTTTAATATAGAGCCTTTAGATTTTCAATACCTTGCCCTTACATTGCTACAATTATATTTTTAGTATTTATCTTCTTTTACATTTATATTGTCTGTACAGTCAAGCTGTGTATTCATTTGTATGTATGTCTGCACATATAGTTGAAAAAAATATATTAACAGTCCAGGATTTAAACTTAGGGAGATATATATTGTGCCTCAATAACATATGGGAGAGTTTTCACTGACTTTTATTACCCAGTTTTGTATTTACAGATACCATAGGAAATGCTTTTCAGGGTTCAGATAGAACTTGGATGCACAGATCCAATACCCACCCACTTTTCAGGGTGTAGAGTAAATCAATCTTACAATCTGATGTAGTGTTTACCCTGTTTTCCAGAAGTTAAAAACAGGATGCTTATCCTCTTAATCTCTGCCTGTCAGAACTTTGGAGACAATATTTAGAATTGCTTTCTTGCTTGTTCTGGATTAACCCAGGTAGGCAGCCAAGTTCCATGCAGGCACTCACTGTCCCGAGGTAAGACAGGAAGTGGAATCAGAAGGTTGAAATTGAGACATCTTATGAGATAGACACCGTTTAATAGGTAAAGCAGGAACTTTGAGCACAATCAAAGCCAAGTAAGGGATTCATGCATTACTTCTCATCAGCAGATAGATGTTTAGCCATTTGCAAGAAATCCAGGCTGCATCATGCATAGCAGTTATCTGGGAAGAGAGTACCATAAATCTGGTCATCCTTTCCTCCTTCTCCTTCCCCAGCTTTTTTGGCTGAGCACAATCTCATATGGTGTGGAATATCCCTTTGGTCAGCTGTCATCTTCCAAATCCTTGTGTACTGCCAGCTGGCTCACTGTTAGCTACTATGAAGAAAATTTTTTTCAGAAAACTCTTCCAGACAAAACAAGTACACTACCATTATTTGGATTGTATTGATACCACTCCTAATTCCTGGGTCAGTCAGTTAAACTCATACCTTTAAACAGAAATAAACCCCAGAAAATACTCAACTTTTACACTTGACCTATTATGCTGGAAATAAAAAAAATATAGGTGAAATACACCTTCATACCAGATTTTTGAATTGCTGACAGCACAATGAAATGAAAACCTTTTCTCATGGGGGAAAAGTATTAACACAAATACAGGAAGTGTGCAATTTTTTTACATTCCAACCATCATCATAACTTATTCTTATCACTTGCATAATCACAGCTTCATTAAAGGCTCAGAGAAAAATTGTGCAATCTGTTTTGATTCTTATTTGAAGAGGAGTTCTAGAAACAAAAAATTGTGGCTGTTCATTTCAAGATATACTGTACCCTTTTCTCCTTCCCTTTTTGGCAGATGTTACAATGTGAACTTTATTGGAATGTGAAAAAGATAAGACTGAAACAAGATTTTCAGATTCTTTTGTTAGCAGCAAGAGCATTATTCCATGTCTTCATTTAATTTGCAAAAGCTCCATCTTTATATGTGAAATACTCCCAACTTCCTGATTATTAAAATCAAAAATCATTTTATAGTTTACTCCAGAACACTGAAAGCTTGCAATGCTTATGAAAAATACTCTCTGAAAATGGTTCTTTGTATATATTCTAAGTGCCATTATGTTTGTTTTTCTTTAAAAAATAATGATTATCTTTTCCATATGTTTTATGTTTATTACTGTTAAATACGTTGGCTTTGCAAAGCTATAGCAGTGGGATTTATAGTACATTTACTGTTTCATACATCAAAAAAATTGCAATTGAAAATTCATGTCAGCTGTGCTAAAGTTAGGTAGACCTTTCCCTTAATTCTCAGAATACATGATCTGTTTTCCACAGTGGCAGAAAGGAAAGAACATTTTCATGTGTGACCTGAAGGAATCATATGTGAAAGTAAATGAGGTATAATGAACATGGATTTCCAAAATGCCATTTTTACATTTAGTATTCAACATGCAATCAACACTTCCATATGGTTCAGAGAAATAAAATTGCATTTTACAAGTGTAGTAACATGTCAGTCCAGCAGTAGCTATAATAAATGTTTTATTACAGATAATCTGCATCTCATTTAGACTTTAGGAAAGACACTCAGTGTATGACCATACCATATATCACAATGCAAAGAAGAAAATAATAATAATAAAGAATAAAAAAATATCATCTATCCTATCTTATCCTATCCACCTATCCTATCGGTGGATTTTTCAATCTACCGAGGTATTCTGTAATGATCATTAAACAATTACAAAATAAAAATATTTTCCCAAGATCTTCATAATCTGTTCTCGTTGCAGATTCTTGGCTCATTAGAGATCCTCTCCCATGGAAAGCTGAAGGTAAGATCAAACACCCTCTAGCCTCAAGCTGTGGTGGACCTATGTATTGCATTTGTGTTTTTAAAATGGCACACCATTGTCTAACTGATGGGAGTATATGCACTTTTCTACTGGCTTGTCTATTATCAATAGTTTATGTTGCTGTATCTTATTTATTGTTGCTGCAATAACAGTGTACACCAAAACTAGTAGCACGGAGAAATTGACAGAGCACAATCTTTAGGAGATATAAATGCCTTGTTCATGAAGGAATATCCAGAATGATAAACTCTCTGTCTTGTTACCAGACTCATCAAGGATAGAACATAATTGAATAAATTATAAAATTCTCAAAATTACTTATTAAATCTGTTGTGAGCATTCTCAAGTTTTCGCAAGAAACTGCTGTTGCCTATGTGTGCCATATTGTGATGCTTTTTGATGATACTCCTCTTTTGGTTAATGATTTGAAAATGTAATTTTTAGCCATGATCCCAACTCAGCTGAAAGCGCATAAGGTCCCAGAACTCTGAAATGGTGTCCACTCAAAAATGTTTTAATTTGGCAGCAATCTGGCTGTGAGTAAACCCTAATCTGTCTGATCAGTATGTACCTAGCAACTGCACTGTGTTGAGCAAGTACACGGAGTTTGGGTTTTCCTCCTTTGGTTTTAGCTCAGTGATTTTTCTCAATGGTAACCAAAGTCAAGTAATTTCTAGCTTGTGAACCTCACAAAAAGGGTTCATTTACAACCATATTCTGCATCTTGTGACACCAAATGGAGTGTGTGTTCTTCTATATGACTACAAAAGATTTTAGAACAGCGATCAGAAATGTGTTCTGCTCATTAATGTTTTTACAGTAGCTGCCTTAAAAGAGCTACAGTTTCCTAGAGCAAGTCATTCAGAATTCAACTACACTCTTCAAGTTTAATAGGTTGAGCTCTTTGAGTTCTCCTACCTCCTCCTGATTGATGGTTTGTTTCTTCTTTTAATACAAAATTCAGTAAAATTTCCCACAGTGAAAAGGGTCTTTTAATTATAAAACATCAGCGTGTGGGAATGATTCAATTTACACATCAGAAAAGCTCAGTTACTTGACCATAATTTATTTTTTGTGCTGATCATTTACAGACCACAGATTCTTCTTCCTCTGCCCCCCTCCTCTTCTCACTTTCTCTCATTCTATGTAAAAGAATAAAAATCTCAATACCTTGTAAAAGGCTTTAGATATTGTATCACTTAGTCATCAGAACTAAAGGGTTCATTATCAGACTTTTTTCTACCAGCTTTTACCCCTTTCTCATTTCCTAGTTATGTTGTCATATTTAATTTGTGTTCTGTAATTGCTGAGTAATACAGTTTTTTCTTGTATCTGACAAAAGGATGGCATAGGTAAGGAGGAGTATGGTATCTCACTCATGAAACTGTGAGATATTGCCAGGAAAAGATGTGTGCAGCTCTAATTTTGCTTATTAAACAACCAACTGGCTCTTTTTTTTCCTGGGTCTTTTTTTTTTTTTTTTTCTGTTTGTTTGTTTGGTTGGTTTTTTAAGTATTAACTAATTAATATTGAAATAAAGGTCTGGAAGTGATGGAGAATTTTCTTGTTTCCATGTACTTCCTCAATGATACATTAGTCATCCTGAATGTTTTATTGTCAGAATGTAGTTTAGGACTTGCACTGGTAGGTAAAATAGCTTTTACTAACAGAGCTTTGTAGGTTCTAAATGTGATTTTCCTAGCAAAATCAGCAAAGTTAATCTTACTTTGTGCTTATTATGGCCATAAGAGAAATAAGCACTAAAAAAGTCCAGAGTACCATTTATACAAATATTTTTATATCTACTTACAGATACGTTCCTAAATTTGTTTTGGTTTGAATCAAATGTGGTTTGTGACCACGTATTATTAGATTAGATTATACTCATTTCAGAATGAAAAGTATATGTAGAGAAATGCAGGTATGCACCATTTGTTTTAGGTTGTATGTATAATTCTGGTTCAGCTGAATGCTTAAGAGTATTTGTTGGTTGGCTATTTGTTACTGTAGACATATGATCTACACTACTGAAATACATTGCTTTAATTGTTTCATTTTTTATAATTTAATTTAATCTGTTTAATCATCACTTTGGAAGGGATGTATAAATGGTACTCTAATAAAATATGTG
Source organism: Zonotrichia leucophrys gambelii (assembly GCF_028769735.1). Lineage (NCBI taxonomy): Eukaryota > Metazoa > Chordata > Aves > Passeriformes > Passerellidae > Zonotrichia > Zonotrichia leucophrys. The sequence goes on along the minus strand of NC_088173.1, from coordinate 14,744,182 downwards.
AAACTTGGGAGAATTAAAGCTTCTAATTCTTTTCAGATATTTGAAGGTGCTTCTCCTTTACTCTGGAATAAGTACTTAAACTAAAATAGCCAACACAAATTTGTGTTATGTAATGTTCCTATGAGAGAGAAACTAAAAGACTATTTTCATAATATCTGTACCTGCTGCTGTTTGGAATTCCTTTTATGTAGAAGCAAAAATGTATCCCCACACTAGACCTGAAAGCCAAAACTAGCATGTTTTTGTAAAATGGACCAGTGTAAGAGGTTCTCTTCCATTGTGCATTTGGCCATTACAGGTTGAAGGAATCCAGTTTGATTTTAAAAATCTAAATATCCCCTACTGCAGCTTTCTCTAATTGACCTGTAACTTACTGTATCCCACTCAGTAAAGGGGATAATCTTTACCATATGAGGACAGCAATATAGGCATGCATCTTAACATTAAGTAAACTCATTTTTATTTCCAGAAGATAATTTTAATATTTTTTTATGATCCCCAAGGAAGTATCAGCTCATTGTATCTTCCATCTGACTGGCATACCCTACTGAATGAATGCTCACATACAAGATCTCACAAATACTTATATGGAAGATGGACTGTACTTCTCTTACACAGAGCTAGCTTCAGACATACACAGTTATGCTGTGATTTAGTTCATTCTTTGTTGTTGTCATTGTTTGTTTGAATACAATTGAACTAATTTCTTCCTCTTCACCAGTACACCTGAAGCCAGGAGTAGGTAATGGCTTCAAATGGTTTCCAAGGCTGGTACACTATGGAAACATTGTGTGTCCTGAATGTGTGACCAACCCCTCAGTACTCCTGCTGCTGATGCAGCAGCTGTCCTGTGAAGATGCACCTGGTTCTTCTTGGGCTTCTTTTGGTGCTCCCCATAATAACATCCAGCTCTGTTTCATTGGCCAAGTAGGCCCTGTAGCATTATTCCCAGTGAGTCTGTGTTTCTGATGTTGTCAGCAGTTCCCAATAGTGTAATTCCTCAGCAGAAACCTCAACTATAGGGATTTTTAAAAAGTCCTGCAGTTTTTAATATGTTCAAATCCCTGTTCTTCCAGACCATTCTTGTGAGCATTTACTACAGTAAATAGTAACCTAAAATCAATTACTCTGTACAAAACATTACTTTCAACAAAAAGTCTTTGTTTACAGTTTTTATAATTACTTTTTTTGTGACCATTTATTTTCAACTTCTCTTAAGCTTAAATGCTAGCATTTTGTATTAATTGTATTCAGGACAGTCAAATGGTGTTGTATGTTGTGTTAAAGGTTGCATTTTTAGTAGAGATTTCAACATTTAATAGATGTTCTAATGATAAAGTTTTACAGCAGAAGTTATTATTGGGACAGCCTTTCTTTTCTTTCTTTTCCTTTCATGACAATGTGCATGAGTGCTGAGTGTCTGTTAAGATTGCAGCGTTCTCACCCCAATACAAAGAGCTTTTTGTTTCCACTGTGTTGTATAAATTTTTGGACATCCATGGAATTTTTCCTTTAGTAGGTAAGGATTACAGTGACTTACTCTCTCCTGCTGTAACTTAACTCTCTGTGCACTAAATATTACAGCATCCCTAATCCTTGCATTGTTGATAAGAGAACCAGAGGTGAATTCCCAGCTGATAGTAGGCCCATCTCCCTGGTGGTACTGCTTTATTATTTTGTTTTGTGGTTTGCTTTGGTTTTTTTTCTACAGTTAACTATCTTTGTGATTACTGTTTAGATGTAGATATGATTCCTAAACATTGCTATCAAGTTTTTACCAGGCTGCCTATCTTTATGAGCTGTAGAGAGGCATGGCCAGGGAAATAATTTTTTTCAAGTTGTCCTCAAAAATAAAAAAAACAAGCAGGTATCATATTCAGTCTTTTTAACTGTCATCTTCTCGAGCAATCAGTCAGTCACCATGTCACTGGATGGATGTTATTATATTTTTACACGTTTATATCATCTTTGCAGAAAACTGAACTGTTTGGCATATTAGTTGCAAATGTGAGAAATTATTTGTTGAACAAAATAAAAGTCTTAGCCATGCTTAGGAAATGGTTGAAGAAGAGTTGGAAATCTCTGCCATCAAAGCTGAGGTCCCCCTCTGAAGGCCTCAAGTTCAGCCTGGGAGTCTCACAGGCCTGAATTCCTGGACATAATTGCCTTTCTGAACACACTACTTCTCATTTTTGCATTCAAAATCCAAGATGGGATTAGTGATGGTGCTAGTTTCTATCTTTATAAAAGTATTTCCTTCAAAGTGGGAAAACTTCTATATCCTCAGATTCTGAGCTGTAGGAGGAAGGATCGTGTTTTAGCCTAGTGCTTTGTGTAAATACTTTAGGAAATGTCGATTGGAGCCAAGATTCTTCTGTCCTGGTCAGATTTCACCATGTCAAGGGAAATTTTTCTTACTACCTTAGTCATGGGGAATTTGGCTTGCCTCCCATGTACAGCTCCTGTTGAAAACCTTTCCTTGAGATGCATAAATTTATTTGTTCAATCTCTCAAGCCAGAGAAGATATTAAAGCTATTAAATTTTAATCTGTTATCATCACAATCAACATCATATTTTTAATCAGAAGTGGCCAGAGATGTTTGATCAGTTACAAGCTTAATTTTTTCAGGTTATTAAGCAGTTCCTGAGCATGTCTAGCTTAACCTGTTGAACAGCAGAATAAAGTAAAGGTATGCCTCCTTTGTAAAACTCAGATGGAAACCAGCCCGTAACATGCATTTTGCCATAAAATCAAGATCCTGAACCTCTTGGGATCAGAAAGTGAATATGAGCCCTTACTCTTGAGCCTCAGCACAACCTGCTGGCATAGCCACAAGCAAGAGACAGCAGCTGCAGAGACAGTGCTGTTTCACCAGGACAGGGATGCCCCAATGCATACAGGCCATCAAGTGACCCACTATGAAGTATTTTGGGAACTATATCCACTGCAGATATGGTGCTTAAGGACATGGGTTAGTGGTGGGCTTGGCAGAGCTGGGTTAACAGCTGCACTTGACGATCTTAAAGGTCTTTTTCAGCCTAATGATACTGTAATTAATTTTTTTTTTTCTTCTTAAAACATGAAGACTTGCTTTTTTCCTGAGGAACCATTTCTGTCTTTATTGGTAGGATTCTCCTTTGATGCATTAGCAGAGATAACAGGCAAAGGGACCTCTGAAGGTTCCCTTCCCCAGTACAGAGCAGTGGGGAAAAGCACTGTGCCTAGGGAAGTGCTGCATCAGCACAATCCAGGATTTTCAGTACTGCCTTTTAGGACCTTTTACTGTTTGGCAAAACTTGATTTTAATTCAATGGCTTGTTGGCTTTAAGAGAGATGTCATTCAGTCCAAGATCAGAGAATAAATATCCCAGGTGCAAAAATTGAGAAAAAGAAAATACTGTCATTGCCCTTCTGTAAAAAAAATATACTAACTGGATAGTAGAGTAGTAGTGTTTTACTTTCTATGTATAAAATTCTGCATTTTTTTTTCAGGAAAAATGTTTACAGTTGAATAGAACTTGGGGTTTGTCATATATTATGAATGCAGTTGAACTAATTAGGGCATGGGTGTTTTGTGTAGTGTACTAGATAAAAAAGAACAATTCTTTTCAAGCCAATGAACTATTGTTTCCAAAAAGTATTTTGTTATTTTCCTTCGAGATACTAAAATCTTTCTTGTGGTTTGTTATGGCTCTTTGAGCAACTTTTAAGGCTAATTTGTGATAGATTCTGTACTGTGATTTTTTTGTATTTAGTCTATTGAAACCATCTAACTTGAATAGCCCAAGAGAGCTAAGTCAGGAAGCATAGAAATCAAGAAAACCTGCAATGGTACTTTAAGCTGAACCAGAAGCTAGTGGAATTCAATTTTTGTTGAAAGAACGAAGTGAGTATTTTTCTTGAAAGAGCAAAAGACTTTGTTTTCCCCCAGAATTGTGATTCTGTCTTAATAAATTGTGATTTCTGTATGTTTTGTGTAAAATAGAAAACAACATTTGAATTTTTAATTTTTCAATGTAGTTTAATAATCTCTATAGGAAGGGGTAGAGTTTTCTGGAAGGGAAATTTGACCTCCAGTTTAAGTCTGAAGAAGTTTGGGCCATATTCTTCATTTAACAGTGATAGGAAAGGACATTTTCGTGCATGCTATGCTTCTGAGTTGATGGCAAACTGGTCTCAGGTTCAGATATCAGTTAAGATATTGAGAAGAGGCTTTGCACTGGCTCAGTGTGCTTGAGGATACTGCACAAATTATGTTGTTCACAACATTCATTTTAACATTATAGTCAGACAAGCAGAAAGGTGAACAGAAGCTTTATGGAGGTCAGTAAGGTGGTGATTGATCTGATTTTCCCTTTAATAGAGAAAAACAAATAAGGAAAGATCATTTGAATGACACAAGTCAATGAACCAGGTGAAACTCACTAGAAATTAGGGAAATGGTTTGTTATATTGAGACTACCCAACAATTAAATTAAGTACTAAAATCCAGATGTACAAAATCCCATGTTAAAATTGTAATGCACTTGATAATAGCTGTGTCAGACACTATAAAACAGTGTACAATATATGCTAATTTATTAATTTGTTATGAACCAGTCACATGGGTAATGGGTTTTTTGCATAAAATTAGGGATCTTCAACAGGGTCCCACTGAGTTTTGGGGAAATCCCCAAAAATTGCAACTCTAGCGCATGTGAAGCTCAATGCGACTGCAGAGTTCAATTACAATTTGAGTTTTTTAAGTGGAACTTTGATACATAGTATTTCAGATGCCAGTTGTCAGCAACAATGTTAACTATGCTGTTTTTAAAAGAAAAAAAAAAAGTGAAGGATTGTATTCCCCTGGTCTGCTCACTCTGCAGTTGATGAAAGTAGTTATGAATTTAGTGATTGAGGCTGAAGCTGCTGTAAGAGGCAATATAAGCTACCTTCCACAAATACCTAAAAATAGGGTAACCATGCCTGAGTATGGAAGCTTCAGGTGTGATTTTGGCAAGTGTTTCTGTTACTGAATGCGTATCTGTCATGTGGGAAAAATGGTCTAATCTCAGCTGTAAATGCTGAGAATTACATGTCACTTCCCTTCAAGCAATAAATGCTCTTTTGTCTATCTAGATTTTGTTATGTTTTTCACAATAATTCCTAACAGTGCAGTATGTCATTAAAATATCAAAATCCAGTAAGTCAGCTGGCAATAAATGCAAAAATAGAGATCCATAGCAAAGATTAGTGATGTCTAAAAGTGGTTTATGGGTCCTAGTGGGATTCCTCCTTTTTTAACAACAAAGTGCAGAGTGAAAGAATATGCACAGCTTACTTTGTCTTCCTATTTCTTTTGATCTGAAAGAACAATCAGATAGGGCTGATTTCTGAAGACAGTTCAGAATGAACAGATCTCAGTTGCCCCCAGTGATAACCATCATTGTCAACAGGAGGCATTCCAGGTACTGACACTAGAGCCTTAAATGTTCAGATACTGAACATTTTATCTTTTATTTTAAAAACTACTGCTGGGAACTCTCTTTATAGAATGCAATGGATGATGAGTATTTAGAAGAAGAATGAACCCTGAAGGAGAATAAAGCTCAAGCCTCAGAGACCATCACTGAACACCAGAAGGACAGAATAATTTAAGGTTACAGTGGGGAATTTCATGCACACAGAAAACCTGAAGCTGTGGGAAAAAAAAATGGGATGATAGAACTCAGGAGTTACAGTCTACAAAATGAAAACTAAAATTATTTAAAGATCCTGGCCCTAATGGGCTTTTGTCCAGGTTAGTGAACCTTCTGTCAGAGTTCAGCAACACTAAGTGCTTTTTCATAGGGAAGGCTCAGAACTGCAATCTTTTGCAATGATGATAATCAAATATGAGGAGGCTGGATTACACTGGTATGCAGAAATGCTAATAAGTGCCTTCTGTAAGCCTTATCACTTGCAAGTGCCATCAGTTGCACTTGTACACGCAATCTTCAGCGCTCAGTCTTTGAAGAAAATATTGATTTTTGACAGGGTGTGACAACTTGGTTTTACATGACTCAGGTACATTGTACAAAGCTCACTGAGCAAGGCACAATGCCAGGAAGTTGCTATGAAAACTGATTGTTTACTAATGTAAAAATGATAATATTTTTCTAGTTTAAGGGTAATAGCACGTCACCTGCTGTAGAATGCTGCTGGTTTTTTTTTAATTAGAAGTTAACTATCTTTGTGATCACCTAAGTTAGTAGTGATAGCTTAAGAAACATCAAAACTATTAAAAAATATACTATTATCAAGGATAATTAACTTTGAATGAGCAGATGCTACTGAATTAATGGTCAGAGGGGTTTTTTTACGTGCTTATCACTGCTACTGCAAAATACTTGTTATTCCTCATCTATTCCTCTTTCAAATAATTTGCTTACTAAACCTGGATACTGAATCTAAACACATTGGCTCCTGTCCCCCCTCTGGTGCCATTGTTGCTGTCATGGGTTTTGGATTAAGGCCTTTGTCTGTTTTTACTCTCATAACTGGAGAAGAGTTACATTTCAGAGGGTTTCCAAATAGGAGCTCTATTAGCATATGCATCCCCCTGGCAGAGAAGAGAAATATGGACTTATATAGATTGAGTCAAACCAAACTGTTATTTCTGAGCATGTGGGCAATATTTGTTTAAATCTAAGGAAGTCTTGAAATTATATAACTTTCACAAGTATCTGGCCAGACTTGAGTAGAAGGTAGTGAATTTTGTAGTCCAGCAGAATTTATCAGTGTTGATAGACCAAATTCAGGTGCTGATGAATTGATGACCTGGTTTGTTATTATGAATGTCTGTGAGTAATAAACAAGATAAATTCAAAACATATATTTGAAAGTGAAAATTGTTGAGAAGTAGAACTAAAGGTCTCTCCTCTTCTTTCTCCCTCCAATACCTGGATTTGTCCCTTCAGCATTACACCAGTTTCTACTCGTGTGAGAAATGCATGGTTTTTAGGACACATTCAGTGTGTCTCCTTGGGTTGGCTCTACCTATAGCCACTCTTGAGGCCACACTGCCCAGTTTCCTAAGCACACAGGAATGCCTGTTTTTTCTCCAGATTTCCTTGGTTGGTAAGTTACTGCTGGTTCTGGCCAGCAAGGAAAATGCAGTTCTGTGACTTTCACATATATCCCTCAAAACTGATGGGAGTCTTTCTGCAGGCAGATCAGAGCAAGTCAAGTTAGAAGCGCCAGATTACTTTTGGGAATATCATGTGTGACTCTTTGGCATTCATTTTTCTATCACCCAGCAATGGTGTCTGTCAGGTAATGTTCCAGGAACACAGGTGTAAACAAAGAGGTTTACGCAATCGGAACATAATTACTTGGCATGCTGCACAAAAAAGGTTGCAGTGATAGCAGGTGTGGAGTACGATTTCTCATTTATATATCTTGAAACAATTTTTTCAAATGCAAATGTTATGTACCAGGTGCAAAAGTAAAACGAATAATCGCTTTGGCTTGTTGTGTTTTACAGAACAGTTTCTAAATAGATGTGCATGAAGACAATTGAAAATACTCTATAGAAAACATGTTGGGAATACCTGTACACTTTAAGATGGGTTCTAGGTTACATAGAATTCAATTTGTGATGGTGAAACACATTTTAAAGAGAAGCATCTGACCTATAAATCTGAAGAGACTGTTCTCTTTAAATAAGCATAATTCAAATTTAAGCCAGCTGGGACTTCTTGAATTTTGACAAGATTTGTATTTATTGAGCAGATAAACTATTATGTTGGTGTTCTCTACTGCTAGCAAACATGCACCATTAGGTAACTGGAGATTGAAACTGCACTGTGGGCTTATATAAAACCAGAGACCATCTTGCTCTTAAAATACATAGAGCAAAAACCTGCTGCAAAAACACTTCCATATTTTCCCCCACCCAAAATGTCAAAGCTCTCTTCATGTAGCGAGTTTTTATCAATGGCACTGATCTGAAAGCCCACCTTGCTGATCTTTTTTCATAACTGCAAAGCCTGTATATTGCTTTAATTTTTATGTTGAGTTATACCGTGTTGACAAATTCTGTAGCCCTTCTATGACAGGGCAATATGAAAACCTTTCTTTCCATGCCTACCCAAGAAATCTTTGGGGTTAAATGACAGGGCTCTACCAGTGATTTGTCTGTCACAGAGAACTGTAAATTGCAGCCTGTCTCCAGGATAGTGTTTAGACATTCTGAGATTAATGGTTTTGCATAGACACTTTGGACTTCAAATGATTTTGAGATAAGCTCCATCAAGAAGATTCTTCCAGTTAGAACTCAACTGAAAGTGCTTTGCATTTCAGCTATGTTTATATGTAACTTTGTTGGTACAGAACAGACAGAATGTGGTGTAAAACCAAAATGGTATCTCATATGTTCCAGTTTCAACTCCAGCTTAACTCTTTGTGACAGGATTCTTTTTTATGGTAGCTCTTAACACTTTCAGATTAACAGCACTGAGACATCTTTGTTACTTGACTGAGGAAATCATATCTTTTCTCTTGAAGGAGCTCAGCTAGGAAGGAAGGTCTGTATCCTAAATTTAGGGAAGAGGAAACTAAAGTGTATTAATCTCCTCTCCTGGGAAATCCATTTAAGAATGTGATAATTCATTCACTTTTCAGAATCTGAATTAGTAATTGATATGTGTTCTGCAGCAAATGAGATATTATAATTCAGGAACTCTAACTTTAGACAAAGGTAATAATAAGGTTTCTTTTTTGTTTAATGGGGAAATGAGAAAATGTTTGTCAGAAAAAATGTAATTAAAGCAGGTATTCCTTTTTCATGCATTCTATCATCTCCTGATTAAAAAAAAAAACATATATAAAAAACCCTACCTTTTTTTAAAATTGGTTTTCAGCTCTTCTAATAGGTACTGAAGGTTGTATGGTTTCGGTAGAATAGTACAGAGTCAGATGCCACAGCAGTGGTGGAGCCATGGCAGAGCAAGCATTATGGACTAAATATTTGTCTTAAGTAATCTGAAGTTCCTCGATGCTACCTCTCCCCCTAGACTAAGAAAGACAATCCCTTATTACTTAAGCAGGCTTTTAAAAAAGATATATTGTATTATTGACCATATATACACCACCAAACTCTGACAGTGTGCAGACCCATTATGTGACCTGGAGTAGGAATTTTCCTGTTGGATGGCACTCTGTGTCTGCCCTGTTCACTTTAGGATCAGTGCAGTTACATAACATCAGGTTTCTTAGTCATATCATGTGATTTAGAGGAGAATTAAAAGGTCTTTTCAGGAAAAAAATAAAAAAGCTCTTCTTTGCAGAATGGTATGCAGATTTGTTCAAACATTTATAGAAAAGTCTTCACGATTTTTTCATTTCAGTGTTTAAGTTTTTACATATAATGTCTGTGAGTCTTGTTTAAAATATTTGTGATCGAAACATTGAATATGATATAAAGAAGGCTGAGATAAAAACAGATGGATTTGAATAGCAGGTTGGAAGTTTATTAATTTAATATACCAAATATTAGATGTGGTCTGTGCAGGAAGTTGCAGGACTCCTTCCATAACATCTCACAGCAGATGCATAGTGTCTTCAGCCAGCCTGCCAGTGATTTGGATGCTCTTTCTGTCCTGTGTCAGGTAAATAACATAAAACCTGGTCACTAAAGGTAACAAAGACCTCACACTGCTGAAGGACCAGTGTCCACTAGGAGAATGCATGAAAATTCCCATGTATGGGAGCAAACCAACTGGAATTTTTTGAAGCGGGCACAGGCCCTGGCCTCCTACTGACTGATTAGCAGCAAAACTCTTTAAAAGCCATTAAAAAAAATAAAATTCTTCCATACATATGTAAGACAGCTAGATTCAAACCACACCAAACTGAAGTCAGTTTGGGTGTGACAACTGGATAGAGCTGCAAGGCTCAGGGACAGAGCTCCTGCAGCAGCATTATAGTTCAGAGTTTATGTAACAACTATAAGTGAGGGGCTCCTGAAGCCCTAGGGTGCAGTTTAGATGATGAATGCACGAAATTAATGTATAAGCCTCTATTTCCCTTTGTCAGAGAGGAGAAGCCATCCTTCAGGAGAAGTCAGTTTTGTGTTACTCAGTGACATGCATGATTTTCTCCTTTAGAGATTGAGTTGCTTGCATAATGAGGTAACCTGCAATTGCCTTCACTTGCTGAAAACTGGACAGGATAGCAAGTATTTCAGTTAAAAAAAAAAAAAAAAGAAAAAAAAGAAAACAAACCAAAAAAAACCCCACCAAAAACCAGCCCAGGACTCCCAAAAAATAATTCAACTGTAATAGGTTAACTTGTTTGTTTTGATGCAGCTATGGAAAGTCTTTGCACCTTTATTTTTTTTAACAACCAGAGCTAAAGTTCACAAAAATTATAAAGCACTAATGAGTGTATGTAAAAAATCCTATTCTGAATGTGATTAGTGCATGCCCCTTGCTAATGTCAGCAGTTATTTTTAGTGGAGAGCATTTGTAAGATCTGGCAGAGAACTCTTGAAATGTCAGGAGGGTAAGAGGAAGCATAGCAGAAGCCAAATACATAGATAAATATGTTGGAGGGTTTTAATACTAAGTCCGTCATTTTTTAAAAGACAAGATGCAGCTGTCTTGAAACTGTCATGGTGGATCATAGTTCCCCTCCCAAGTCATAGGTATTGTGCAGACATGATGTAATTCCTTAAATTTTAGAAAGAAGCTTGATTTCCTTATGAAAGAGCTTGTTCTCCTTTCCCATCTTGTTTGCAGATGGATGATTGTTAAGCAGCATATTTCACTCTACTTTTAACTGTGTGTTACAATTATGTAATTTCTTTCTGACAGAAAGATCATCAAGATTTGCCTCAAAATTCTGTCTTACATACCAAAAAATGTACCCATTCAAACCCTTCTGGAAGCTGTAAAGGGAAGAGCAGTTCTTTTATAGCATTGTTCCAGAGCTCAGGAGCATTTTATCATTTTATTTGATACTGTAATACCTGCTTCTTGCAAGGTATACTTTATTAACAATATTTTCAAAGTGAAATATGGGTCAGATTTGTATGCAGCAGTATTTCAAGCACATCTTTCATCTCATGAGGATTCTCACTTTCTGTGCTGTTTCTAATAACTGATTATATATTTCTATTTGCATAAAGCCAGGAAAGCTGCTGAGTCGTTATTGGTGCAAAACTTGATACCTCTTAAGATTAAATAATTTAGCTTTTCAGTAGTGCAGGAATAGCACTTACCTCTTTGATAAACATTGTGTTCACAGATTTCATATCATCCAAGCTCATTTTCACTTACACATTATGCAGAGTTCTTTACTGGATGGGTGTTTTCTAAAAGTCTCCTAGATAATTCCCATTGTAAAGTGAGTCCTGTGTCCTCTACACTGAATCAGTTCTGGTGTCTTTGCATCAGAACTCTGTCCTCAGAAATTGCTCTGAATCCCTACAATTATTAAGGTCTCTTTAGACAGACTCGAGGCATCAGGGTCACCAGGAACAGAAAGCTTCCAAATAACTTCCAAGTATCCTTTTCTCATTGGCTATGGAAAACCTGCAGAACTGTACCATTTTACAGATGTTACATGCTTCATTGCTTTGCAGGAAAGGTAATTTTCATCCTTTGAAAGTAGATCAGGTTATGGAAAATTACATTCAGAGTTGAAGATAGAATGGAGCATCCAGGTAAACAAATGACATACTAATGGCCAAAAAAAACAGTCTAAGTCCTCTTCAATTGCAGTGCATGTTCTGAGAATTAAAATATAGGATTTATTGATAGTCTGATTTATTTCTGCTTAAAATAGAAATGACAGGACTGTGGTGGAAAATGAAAAAGAATAACTTAAGTTTATGAATGCAGTCAGCAATTTTAAATGTGATGCATTTTTATTGTTTTAAAGTAATTTTTAGAGTGATTTTTTAAGTTCCCTTAAAAATATACAGCAATTAAAAATTCTGCTTGCTGCCAAAACATGGAGAATTTGAATAAAAATAAATAGATAAGTAAGGTCAGTAAAAAAGCTTAAAGGACATTATCAAATTTTAGCACATCCAGAATTTGACCTAATATATTTTAAAATGTCTATTTTTATATGTGCTCTGGGCCTGATAATCCTGCCAAAATTAAAATTCCAATGGAAATAAAAATTATCAGTTATGCAGCCAGATCACATTAGTGCAATTTCTTTTTTGTGTTTGCCGGTAAATTGCCTTTTTCTGTTACTATTTCCTTGGGCTAAATACTTCAATACATAAATACAATGTTCTGAAGCCTTTTTAAGACTGACTTTGTTTTGCTCTACTACAGTAATACAGCAGGCAGACAGTTAGAAGACTTGTATATTCCCAAAGTCTAATATTATGAAAAATTATGTGCAAATTCCATTCGATGTTGTGAATTTATTTTAGAGATTTATTTCAAAATAGTGTTTCTTTTGTTTATATAATTACTCTGTGAAATTTCAGCTATTTAATATCAAAATCTTTGGATAAATGCTGGTTTGGGTTTAAAGTATGAGCTAAAAAGAGGGGGTAAGATAAAACACAAGATCATTTCTTTTTGTTGCATTTTATTCATACAGAATATTACGAACTTTATTGTTGATGAAGCTAAGAATGAGAGAAGATAGATGTCAAAAGGCAGATAGTTTTGCATTGGTGTGAAAGAAAAATGGCTCACATAAAAATAAATAAGCTTGGAACTATAAAAATATTGAATATAAAAACAGTTTTTGTGAGAGAATAGGAATTTATATTTTTTAATGGGGAATGGATAATGGCATAAGAGTGATTGAGAAATTGCTGATGTCAAAGTACTTTTTCAAGAGAAATTACCATGAGACAAAACTAGGGCAGGGTTCTGAAAAATTAAAAAAAAAAAAGGCAACCTGAGTTTAGGCTCTGAGTCCAGATTGAAAGCTCTTTTATAGCAGTGCTGATATTTGAAAAGTGCTTAACGCTCAAGTTTTCCCATTGAGGTCAGTGGTTTAGAACAATAGAGTCCTAGAAACCAAGTGTGAATATAGGCACTGGAGGCTCCTATTTTTGTGATGCTTCATTAATATCTTGATAAATAGCACAGTACAAAAGAAGCTAAGACAATCTGTAGAGGAAGGATTTGTTGCAGGGGAGAGCTGGGATCTTCATCTGAATCCATGGAGAACCCAGAACAAGAGGCTTAAGAAAATTTCAGGTTGACATTAGCAAGATCTAGTTACCAGGAAGGAAAGACAAAAGACTGTCACTTTTCAAAAGCAGTTGTCTTGGAAAATAAATCAGAGATTAATTAAGGGGACCACAAGTGTTGAAATAAGGCAGAAAACCAGATCAAGGTGTGCTGGAGTCTGGAGAAAGAAGACCAGAGAGAGGGAGCCAAAAGAGAATGAAAGAAAAACTCATAGTGGGAAAAACCTCACCAGTATGCAGAGTTCATATGAAGGCAGAATTTGCTCTCAAAAAATGCTGGTTTAGCACATTACTGTTTGCCTACACATTTTGACTGCTCTGTGGGCCATGATTGAAAAATACAGATATTTTTGAGATACATGTCTGTCATGTGAATACACAGTATTATAAGGAAGACTTAGGGCTATGAATCTCCTCTTTTTCTGTTCCATATGGCATTCCTGATCTTTACTTGACCAAGTAAGTAATGAATATATCTTACAATAACTTGAATAAATTCAAAAAAGAGAGAAAAGGCTTTGGAAGTTTTTATACATAAATTTGCGGAATTTGTCGTGTGCCATTTTGCAGTTCAGCAGATTGGCTTTCAAGGCACTTGGCCCACACTAATCTTTGAACCCAACAGAAAAACACTGCTGTTGCAGTTGTATTGCAGAACAGTGAAAAATTGCTAGCAAGCTGGATATTTTGGTTTTTCTGAGGGAGTTCAGAAGTTGCTAATAGCTTGGTAACAAAACAATTAAATACTATTATAATGTTGTATAGCTTGTCAAACAAAAGGCATGTCGTATCATTTTAATTTCCCAAAAGAATCAAAATTATGAGACTCTGAGAACGTACTTGTCTACCTCATCTACCTGCTCTGCTACTCATTACAATCTTTAGTGTAACTATGCTTCTGTTGATTTTGTGGAACTAGAAAAATATGTTTCAAGAAAATGTAATAGGCAGTAGTCAGGTTCCTTCTGAGATGTCAAATACCTACTTTATTATAGCAAGAAAGTGACAGTCAATTTAAATCAGAATTTATTGAGAACATTAAGAGCTGGAAGGGCTTTGGCTAATCACTGTAATGTCCTCAACAAATGGTAAATGAAAGCATGAGGAAATTGAGTTAACACAAGTTAAAAGTTCACATACTTACTGAATTATATTAAAAACCCTATAACCTAATTAAATTATCTAAAACTACTCATTTCAGTCTGTCCTGTTGTTCTAGTGAATGCATATGATGATATTTTCTTAGATGTGTAACAGTTGACAGCTTCAGCATGAATCAGATAAAAAGCCAATGAACAAGATCAAAGGATTAATTATTTACAAATCGGCAATATTCTGAATAGTTGTACTTAATGATGAAAGGAATTTTGCATTGATGCTTCTTTATATACTTCATATTTTTAACTTAAAAGATCAGTATTCTCCAAACTTAAATACATGGATAAAATGCATCCATTTATACTCCTGTATGGAATTTTCTGGGGGAAATGCAAGAGAGGGTAAAAGTAGTGTGTGGGATGGATTTGTCTATAGTCGTGTATTTCAGGTATGGTGACTGCAAAAGCTGTATTTTAGCTGGTTTTGTACCATCACAGTGCTTAACAAAGACCCTCTAAATGCCTAATTTTTACAGTAAGATACAACATCAAGGATCGTGTTTTCTGAGTTTTTATATTAACTTACAGGAGACAAACCTTTCAATTCCTTTGCTTTGGTTTTAAAGCAAAGGAAGAAAATTTCTTCCCTAGTATGGCTGGCAAATTTTCTGCAATTCCTCTCACAGATTCAAGTTTTATTGAAAATAATGGGCAAATAAAATTTTTTTTGTGCTTTCAGCTTATGACTTAGGAATTTGTACTTGAAAATGATAGACAGATCTTTGTGAGAAATTTGAGTCAGTAGTGAGATAGCAGCATGTACATGAAGTATCATTCTCAATTCTAGCAGCACAGGGGACTTTTTCAAGAGAAAAAATTTCGGTAGTGGATAGCAGAAGTTTTTCAATTTGTAGAATTTTTCACTGTATATATTTGCTGGCTCTTTTTCCCTGAAATGAGAAAATCATGCAGATACAGCTCATCTTTTGGCTGACCACAGAGAACAGAGCCACCATTTGAATACCTTTTCCTTGTACAACTCAAGTGCTACAGAGGAGTCATCTCTGTCACCTAACACACAAATGTGTAAGGACAGTCACTGAAGATAGCACAAGAAAGAGACAGTTCTCACCTCTAAGGGAAAAAAAAGAGATAGTGTGCCTGAAATAAAATATCAAGGTGGCATTCCAACAACATTCAAATTGGATGTATCCCGTAGGAAGTTCCATATTTTATTTTTCCTGGAGATACGTTCTCAGCGAAGAATGTTTGCTAAAAGAGAAAAGCAAATGTACAAATTAGGTTGTTCTCCCACCATTAGATAAAGAATTATTTTATTAAGTGAGAGGAGCTGTCCACTCCTATGCTAAGTGCTTGTCTACCAAAAAGAAAGGATATCATTGATTGTTTATTGCTGGCACCAAGATGAAAGAAATTTTGTCTGTTTGGCTCCCTGATGATTAGTTTATCATTAAGGCTTACTGAAAAAGAAATGAAAAGCATTACCTTTTTTTTGCCTTTAAGTTTTTCATACTTTTTCTCCATTAAAAACAAAGAAACTTAAAGTGTATTATATGTAATGTATAATATGTATTTGGAATAAATAATATGTTATTTCTGTGTAGCAGACAACAGCTAGTTTTAAAACTGTTTTTCACACACGAATAGACCACCACCAAATAGACAAATACAAGAAAAGAAAACAACCCACACTATAAACAGGATACTTCAGCATTTCTGGGTAACCTGAAAGCAGCTTTAGGGAAACCTATGAAAATAAGGATAAGTTTACCTTTTTGTAAATACAGAAAAAGCTTAATTTAAAATTGAGGTATTTATATATATTTGAAACAGAAAAAAATCCCATCAATTTATCAGTCAGAAGTGAAGGAAAAGTCTCTTGGAGACCAGCTCAGAAAGCCTGGTACAGTCTGAGATGGTGACCAAACCCAGAGCAACTTTCCAATCTGTAGTGTAACCTAAAAGCATTAAGAATTATTCCAGTGAATGATCACTTTGGAGTGCTTTTTTTTTTCCTTTCAATATGAATTGGAAAGAGTTGTTTTAACAAATGAGAAGAAGGAAAGGATAATAAGTTATAAGTCTGAAGTGCTGTCTGAAATTCCAGCATTTGTAGTAGGTAATCAAATTGCCTTCCCTTTGGTGGTGAGCTGCCCACCCTTGGTGATGAATGCCGTGTATCTGTCGCTCCTGAGGCATCTCTGCACTGAGGTTCAGGATCCAGAGAAATCAGTGTGCTTGTACGGATGTAAAGCTGGGCTAGTGGCTAATGCCATGAAGGAAAATTCAAAAACTCAGAATTCTGTATGTGGCTCTCAACTAAAAATAGAAACTTGTTTTAAAACTGTTTCACAAAAAACATGTGTAGACATTTTTAGTGAGATTTCCTAAGGTCTTTTATCACAGTAATTTTTCTTTAGATTGTCCAAGTGTAGGTCAAAATTCCTTTCACTTTGCCCACAGTGGCATATGTGCCTCTTTGTGCTTTTACAACGTTATGCAACTGCTTTTGCTGCTGCAAATACCATGTAACACAGGGAAAACCATATTTTCTAATACATAGCTTATATTAAAGCAATAGGACATAGTATGTCAGACTTCTTCGAAGTAAATTCTAATAATGGCTTACATAAAAATGAAAGTATTTGTTTCTCTTAGCTCTGAATTTAAGTGTTGCAGGATATATAAGTATCTCTGATTGCTGTGTAGGCATTCATCATGCTGAAATGATTTGCCATTCCCAAACAAGCTTAAACAATATGAAATTTTAAAGATACTTCTGTAAGATCATTCTTTAATTTTAGTAAAATAATGAAAAGCATATATTACTTTAGTTTGCAAAGCACTGAAATGTAATTCATATGGAATGTTTATTTTCCACACGTGTGGTAAGGTTGTACATGGAATTAAAAGCTGTTCCTTTTTTTTGTATTTTTTTTCCAATTTTATATATTTTGCAATAAGATGCATGAAGCTGTTAAAATTTGACCAAACTTTCTAGACTTTATCAACATTTTAGGTTGTCTAATATACAAATATTGAATATTGCACATACTCTACATGAGTTAAATACAAATATTTGTTGTCAACAAGCAACAGTGAAACAAATAAAAATTTGAATATACCTCTGTGTGTGTTCAGATAACAGATGAAATTAAAATAAGAAAATTATGCAACAAATTAGAGAGAGGCCCAAAATTTTGTAGGTAAAGAAAAAATTTTAGCATAATGAGAACAAATTACACATAAATTAATTTTTTAATGGCTATACTCTAACAAAGGAAAACTATTCCACCATTATTTATTAAAATCAAGTTACACCAAAATTAATTTTATTTATTAATTTTCTAACTGCCTTTTAGGCACCTTTTTACTATCCAAAATTAAACATTCAATCTTGTCTTAATTTTTCTCAGAAATGAAATATTTTCTTTTAGTAAAGGACTATCTGGAACCACTTCTATAATACTGAGTACTGCAATGAGTTTGATATGATAGTTTCTTTTTTTATATATTATATTACAATTCTCTGTTAATAGAATCTGTTTTTCAGGCACTGTCAGGTTGCTCTTGGTGTGTTCATTCAGACTACATGTGGCTTCCACAATCACCATCTCATGAAATGGCTTTTTCTTTATTTTTTTTAATTAATATAATTTTATATTTTTCTCCTATTTTTTTTTCCCCAGCACTTTTCTCATACCTAGAGTGCTCTCCTCCTCCCACTTGCCTATATGCAGTTACTAGGATTAAGAGTTTATTCTCTGTTGATGCAGAGTTATTCAGGTATATGAGGTCCATGATTTTTTTTTCTTTTTTTAATTAATAAATATTCAAGGGAAAGTTATTTGGGTCTGAGGAGTTTTTGGCTTTTTTTTTTTCTCTGAAAGTACATCTAACATTGAAACACATAATTTATATGGATTTACACTGGGAATTAAATGATGAACTACCACTTCTGCTTTGGGAATTTCTGTAAGAACATTCTAGGGGTTTGGCTAGTAAATTCAATTACCTAGCTGTAGTGACAGGAATGCAGAGCACTGCATATGCAAAGATTCCTCTGATTTATAAAAATAAGTATTCAGTCTGAGATGTTTATCTGCACAGATTTCCCTGACAGATCTATATATTTCTGCTTCTTATAATGGGCCTTCTTATGGGACTCAGGATTCTGCAGCACTTAGGTAACAAACTGGAAGCTTTTTAAATATAGGGAACTGCATTACTGATATCTAAACATATTTTCTTTTTGTTCTAAATATACCACTGTTTTTTAAAATAAACCCACTTTTTATGTAGTAAACATCTGTCCTTATGTTGTCACTTTGAGATGGCAGAGTCTGAAGAGATGTTACTGAAATAACTTCTTTGTTAACATATAATGCCACAGCTGATATCTGTGAGCAGTAACACATTGCAGAGTGTGTTTGGTTCTTAAAATAAGTGCAGGTGCCTGTTAAGCACTGCACCCTTTGTCCTGTAAGTTCTGAGTGTGTGGTGTAGCAGTGTGCTGTAGCTGCAGACAATATTAATGAAGAATGGAAGCTGCGAAATAGCAGCTCTCATTCTTTGCCCAGCCCCCTACGAGCCAAATCCATTAGTATGGATAGATCAGCATTAATAAACAAGGAGGACAAAACAGCTCTCAATGCAGGGACAGTTTTGTGTGACCTTGGCTAAGATGGACTTGTACTTGGTCACTGTGATGCTCTGAGCTGACCTCTGCAGCCCTGCTCAATCTGATGGAACCATAGAGAAATATCAGCAGTGCTCCACGCACAACTCCAGCAGCTCAGCTGCAGCAGAAAGAAATGTTGAGTTTCTCTCTTTGTATATCATTATGCTAGTTGCAAAAGAATTTCATCCAGGGATCTCTAGTGTAAATCTATAGAAAATTACTTGTCAGGGTCATTAGGGAAAAGGTGCCATTTATTGCTTCGTAATAAAATTGAGTACTTTTGTGCTGTGATATGCATAAAGACCATACTGAATCAGGATCCAAATTGTTTCTGGACATCCACCAGAAGAATTATTTTTAATTCTTAAGGCTCAATGTAGTCCCAAAAGATTTCAGCATCTTAAGAATTATTCATCTCCTGATCAAGTTTATACTCCAAGACACTGAGAAATTGCTTTGAGATTGAACACTATACTCCTGATGCATTACAGGTCTGCTGAGAACAGTGTTTTCATGAGTTTTGAGAGCTGCAAAACTTTCAGAACTCTTTTTCTTTCCCTAGTCTGTGGTTGGGAGGGGAAAAAAGGGCATAGAGAGTATTCTTGGTTTAATTAGTTCCTAAGACTGCGCAAATGAAGCTTTAAACATAGCTTCCCCATATACCATTTAATAATTTTATTTTTTAGGTAATACTCTACAGCCAGACAGAGGGATTATGAATGTCCCAGAAAAGTGACAGAAGCATTCTTGCATTTTGGTGTGTGTACAGCAGTAAAAATGACTACAGTTACAGTGTGTTAATGTTTCAAATCACAGATGGTTCTTGAAACTCATGAAGTAATTAATACTGTAGAAGAAGGCTATAAAGGAGGCAAGTACTAATTTTTAAGTGATGTTTAAATAATCTTTGTGCAGAGGTGCAGGCCATGTATAGTGAGCCTAAGAACAGGGCTGAGTGTGATCCTCTAAGGCTGAAATTTGAGTGCTAGCCTCACTTCTTCCCCAAAACTATTTCATATCCAGAGCTACTCTAGCAATTTTAAAACTCTACATTTCTTAGTTATGCTTCTGAGTAGGTACTTTTTTTTGTACAGCCTAAGAGAGCTTGTTTGTGGTTAAAGAGTCTTTGCACTTCAGAGATTCCCAAGTTTTCCAGGAATTACAGTTCCAGTCTCACCCAAGTCCTAGCCTGTACCTTTTTTGGTTTTTCCCTCACTACAGCTGAATTTGCCTTTGGCTTTGCTGCAACCCCTCCATGTTCCCAGTGTTGCTATTGTTGGCTGATGTGGGGAAATATGGACATAGTCCTACTTCAGATTGCAGTGAGAACTTAAATTGTGACTTTTCTGGAGCAGGGGGGAAATCCTGCTGTATTGGTAACAGTGAGTCTGTCACTAGGCAATATAGCTGGGCGCTGAAGAAATTTCCCTGTGTGTGTTTTTCCTCTTATGCATTATTAATACTGCTTTTTAGATTCAATCTAGTTTCTTCTTGTTTGTTTTTTTTTTTTTCCAATACTTCTGTTTAGTTTCCTATCTGGACTCTAGCTAGCTGCTTTGGCTGGCTGATGGAGACTTCTGTTCAGAAACTCATCATCTCAGCAGGATAATTTACTGTTCCTGAAGCACCATCTCTGCTGCAGGAGGAAGGGCCGTGCCCTTCCCTGGGTTGAGTCAGCAACAGCTGTGATAAATACTTTTCAAATGAAAATATTTTTTATGTATCTTCAAGTGCTAAAATGAATCTGAATTACAAAAGACAAATCCAGATCTAAAGGAAAGAAGTGAAATGTCATTAACATTGATCAAGTGAGAGTCAGATAAATTTGGGTATTCTGTATCCTTTTCATTCCATTCCAATCTGCTGAAAAATCTTAGTCCTACTGTAGAGGTAAATATCTAACTCAAACCACAAATTAATCAAGCCAAAACAAAACACTGTTAATTTTAATCCATTTTTAATTAAAACCACATTAACTTCATGAATACTGCCTTAAAATAATTTCTCAGTATTTCTCTCTTCACTGTTTCTACTGTATGCTGACTTTACAACAAAAAAATGATTCATTTGAGCAAATGATTTGATCACATTTAGGCAAGAATGTGACTGAGAAGATTCATTTTGGATGCCTTGAGAAAGATCCTCATTCACAAAATGAATTGTAATGTACCCCAACCACTGTCACATTCTGATTGATACTATATGTTACCTTAGTAAGTCTGGAGCCTAAAATATTTTAATTAAATACTGCCAAAAAATAAGAGGGAAACTGGAACTATAAACAGATGTGAATTCTAGCTCATCTCATTTGTCTGATTGCTATTTCCTTGAGGGTACAATCCTAGAACCTCTACTTAACCATATATTTATGGATAACAAAGTTCTTGTGTTAGTGGAATGCAACAGATAAAATTTAAAAACACTATTATAAGCAAGAGAGTGGAAATTGGTAAAATGTATGTTAATCAGCTGGAGTACAGCCCTTGGCTGTCTTATTTGTAACTGAAGTGTCCCAGTGCCTGTGTCCAGCCTCCCAGCTCTTCAGGAATAAATCTTCTGCCTTACAGATGATAAACTGCTGATCTCCCTTTCTTTGGGTAATCCCTATGACTAAGGCCTTAGTGCCTCTCTGAAAACACACTCCCTCCTGAAGCCAGTTCCTTGGCACTAAGAACTTCATAAGTATCATTTTACAATTAGAAATGTAGTTATATAGAAGTACAATATTAGCTTGTTTATAATACGAGGAGGGCATCAAAAATGTTATTATATTTCATAATTTTTTTTCACATCCCTATCCTAATTCCTTATTGTGCAAAACACACATCCTTTTCTGCCCATTGTGTTGTTTCTGGTAGCAATTACAACAACTTAGTGTCTGTCAGGTGGAGAAAGCTGATTGTCTTTTGAGCAACAGCACACCATAGGTAGTTTGAATTAGGATATTTCAATAATGGTACAGCTGTGCCACCAAGCTGAAGTATGTCGCCTTGGTATCATGCTTAGTTTTCATCAGCCTTGGATCCCTGATTCACTCCTGAGCCCAGTTTTGGCTGATTTTTGAAGACAGTCCACTATGGCACAAGATCCAGATTTCTCCTCATGCTTAGAATAACCTGTGTTCTTGTCATACCTAAATTAGTCATGCAGGTACCACAGTGTCCACATTAGAATACGATATTATTCTAGAATTATTCTCCTTTTTCAGCCTATATGTTCATACAATTTTCTGAAGGATCTTCTAAGACGAATAGAGGTCGTCTTCATTCAGAAGGAACTTACAGTATTTTTTTCAGGGTGCACACTTGTATGAAAAATTGCTTCAGTCTTTCCAATACTACAATGAAAAGAGATTGTAGACAGATCAGATAATATGTGTATCTTTAGCTATCACTTTTGTAGCTTTTCTTTTTTAAAAAATGTACAAATTGTATGCAGGATATTTTTTAAATATCACAGTTTTGTTCAGAGGGAAATTAATAAGAAATTTTTAAATCATCACTACATCAGTAAGAAAGATCAAACCTATTTTTAAAAGTAAATTTGCAATTTTTAATAAATTTCTATTCTTTAAATGATATTTTTTCAGTCAGTCTTTTTACCTAAGAACTTTGAATATTATCAGTACAATTGGATAAAGCATTTGTATTTCCACATGTTTGTATTAATACAAGAATATAGGAGGTATATATTATGTAAAAGTAGGATTTCTTTATGTAAAATGTCTGCATTAATGAACATGTATCTAGAGTACAGGAATATGGTATTTCTTCATTTGGAAGTTATTATGTGGGACTCTGGCATTAAAAGAGACTTGATTAAAAGAAAGAATCTAATGCAATTTTAAGTTTTCTTATGATACCAAGCAAATAATTTCAACTAGATTTTAGCCTTTCACTACCAAGTGCAAGTTCTCTTGTTCTGCTGTGGGAATTAGATGTACTGTATGTAAATCACCGAAGAGTTTTGACTCTCCATTTTCAGTATTCTGAAAAAAAGGCTGGAACTACAGGAGTAATTTTTAAAAACTGTACTGAGAATTTTATGTGATAGGGAAACTACAGTGTTGATTTCTAACCTCAGTCAAGAGTGATGTTAGTTCTTGGCAAGTATTGACTTTTTATAAGTAGAGATTTAAAAGTGCATATACAAAAAGTTCTGTTCAGATCGGCATCATTGTGTGAGAAAAGGGGTTGTGTGTCACACTCTGAGAAAGTTGTTTTCTGATCCTGAGAGATAACATGTGCTCTTGCATCTAACTTACAGATACACTAATGACACCCATTTTACAAAGAGAAAGAATTATAAATACATGACTGCATAGTTATAACAAAAAATTAGTAGTATCAGAAAGGCAAATACATCTGGCAGACTCAAATATTAGCAGGAGACAAAGACGAAAACAATAAGATGCTTTTGGTGCCTATGCTGCTGTATGCTTTAATTTATGTAATGATTTAAATTTGATACATAGAATAATGACTGATATTTTTAGCCTTCTTTTTTGTTTGAAAAATAATTTTATTCACAATGTGCTGAAAGGATGTTGATGTCTATAATACAATTAATCTGAGATGTGCATTGCATTATTTTTCTTATCTGCAGTCTTAAAAAACATAAGGTGTATGAATAATGATCTTACAAAAAAAAGTTTGTTTATCTTTACATAATTATACCTTAAACTTTAATGGTTAATAAAAACTTCAAATGGCATGAATGTGAAGTATTCCTATAAACAAAAAGTAAATGAGCTTTTATATTGCTAAAACTGATAACAATCCCATTTATCCATAAAATTCTGAGGAAAAACGCCTAATTTTTCTAGGGATCTGTAACTGAATCAAAATGTTTAAATCGTGAACTTATACTACACTTCCATTCCCTTAAAAACTAAGTAAATAAATGGAAGAAATGGGGAAGGACAGAGAGAGAAACTTACCTAGATCTCCTAGGAATAGTTTAGGATTATTACTGCTCTGTCGTTTGGGAACTGGTAAACAAATTTAAAGGTATAAATCCCCTGAAAAAAAAAACTTTGTCTTTTGTAATTTTTTCCTAAATTCAGGCTCATGTTTTGGTTTTGCCTGTTTTCAAATAATAATAGAAAGGATTGTTTTCCCTACTTTGACGTGGGCAATCTGATAAAAAAGGGAATTGAAAATAATTATTAGAACAGTCTAAATTCTTATTTAAAAATGGCAAAATTCCCCAGACCATGTTTTCATTAAAACATGTGTATTTTTATTTTATTTTGCTTCCTCACAAAAAATGTTAAAGTCCTTCTTGGTTTTGTTTTTTGTGATTGGTTGTTTTTTTTGTTTTTTTTTTGCATTTCAGAATGACCACTGTGTAACTGAGAACATACTTTAAGTGACTGAACTACTGAACTACTTAAACTTTAAGAACTACCAAATCAAGGGAGTTCTTATAAAGCGAGCACCTTTCACTTCCTCTCTTAGGAGCTGCTGGCTCTCCTGGGTGAATGACTCAAACCCAGACATTTCCAGATTTTAAAAATATTGCTAATCTAAGCTGAATCATTAGACTGATATTCAGCTACCATGCACAAGTTATGTGCATTTCCTAGATGAGCCTTTAAAAGTAACCACTCTGGGGGGACATGGGGTTTGTGTGTCAGCAGCACTGGACTTGGTCCCGCTGCAGTCCATGCTTCCAGCTGTGCCTGCCTGAGCTAGGCACCCTTTGTCCCCCAGTTTGAGTGAGTCTTCTGCCTGCTCTGTACTTTGATTGGTTCCTCAGTGAAATAAAGATAGTAATAATCTAGCTGTTAACCCTGTTTTTAAAAGCCTGTTTTCTCAAACAATTCTAAAATGGGCTTTTCTATATTCACACTTGATAATAGTACTGGAAATAATTGTAAGGAAGAGAATGTTCTTATGTGAAGATGCTTATTTTGATTTTGTCTGGTATGATAAAGGATATTTACAGTGTATAGTATTCCAGTGACTGTTTTACTGAATCTGTATTTTTTATGATCTTTGAAAAGTAATTAATAGGAAGTCTTCATATGTATTTGAATCCATATATTAAAAAAGAAGCCCAACTCATTGTTCAGTTCAGATGAAGACTTCATCGCAAATGGTAATCAGCATCACTTACCCTCGGGTGTGAATCTTAAAATGTTAAAGAATTTTTCTGGGACATCATCTCTTTTTCATGTGTGCTAAGCACAGCTGCAAAACCTTCAGTCTTGTCTCTTGGAGAAACATGGTTAATTTTGTGGTGTTAGCTCAAAATTTTATTTCCTCTCACTGCAATGGTAGATAAGCAAAGATAATAAAAAGCACTTGAAATTCCTAGCAACTGATCAAATTTATTGCAAGGAAATGTATTCTACTTTTTTATGTTTAGATATGAACCTAATTTTTATGGATGATTTTTAAACCAGAAAAATTAAAATTTCCACTGGAAATACTGGCAGACCTTTAATTATAATAGCATAAATGCAGGATGTTAAAAGAGAAACCAAAGGAGTCTGCAAATTCCTGTGAGAGCTATGTTATGCACAGGACAGAGGGATAAATGGAAAGACAGACAGATAGGTAGCTAGGTGCATATCAGACATTCTAAACTGTAATTGCCGTAGAGCAAAGGAATGTGTGATATGAAATTAGATGCATGTGTTAATGAAGCAGAGAAATCGTAAACATTTAAGAGTTGTTCATCTTTCATTCACATGGATGTGTAAACACACAGAAAATAGTACCTGACAAAGAGCTAAGGGGAGGGTTAACATCCAGTGTGAGGTGGAGTGTTTAATGGATGAACTTAAAAGCAGATAACAATATAGCATCCCATGTATACTTTCATAATTGCGCGTTCTCCCAGAGATAATGGATATCATTATCAGCGGCGCCTGTCCTAAGAAACTTGGCAAGGTTATGATTGTTTGTTACAGCTTTGGTTATATTAACATACACATTAATATTTATAAATATTTGATGTCATGTTAATTTTTCATATAAGATGATTTATGTAATGCTGCTGTGCCCTGTTAGAGGGCATTTGCAGTGTGCTTCATAAGGGAAGAGAATTGATGCATGTTCTTTAAGAGGACTTGCCTGTGTATTACAGTGCTCACAGTGCATTATTCTGGAGAACAGTGATTTAAGGATAAATTATCTGAATTGCAGATACACTCCATTAGCATTTTAAATAAAACATAAAGAAAGGACCACTATAGGAAATAAAACTATAATATCATCATAGGGTTTGGGGGGAAGGGGGGCATGTGTTCTCCTAAACAGTGAGACTCCTTGGTTTGACCTATATTCCAAGACCTTTTTTTTGTATATTGAGAAAAATTAATAGTTATATTCATTACATAGTTGTAGACATTTGGGCAGAAATTCTGCATCAACTTTGCAAATAATTGTTGAAAAAATAATAATTATAGATTATGTAGATATAGATATCTCCATCCTTTGATGACAGAGATAGGTTACTATAAATGCAACTGGTAGGAAACACAAAATTTAGCTCTGTCTAAAGCAGTAAGTATTACTTCAGAAGTGACAGAGAAGTAAGTAATTATGCTGTTCAACTTGACTATTTCTCACTAATAAGTGGAAGCACAATCTCAAATTATTGAATCTGTGAATTAATGGATATACAAACAAGTGCAATGAAAGGACAGTGTATCACAAAATGTAGGGGGGTTTCTTTTGGCAATTGTAGCTTCATTTGGTAAATGTAGTTCAGTTTGGCTTGTTTGTTATACTTCACACTTCCAGAAAAAGTCTTACAGGGTATTGATATAAGCAATTAAATGTGCATAACAGGAAACCTCACTGCAGCACATTACCTGCTAAGCCATTGAGAAATGGACAAAATTCCTTTTTGTGCAGTCCCACAGACTTGCAAGTCTAGTGCAGTAGTATCACAAAAATATATTTGTTCATAAATATATTATTCTGCAGCAAACCGCATTTTGGATCAATATTTTAATTTTTAATACTTGGATTATGAAACAAAAAGAGTAAGCAAAGGGTTAAAAAGAAAGCTCACAAGAGTTGTTTATATTATTTTTATTATTTGTTAACAATGTATTTAAAGTCACTTGCAACTTCCAGAACTGCTTTATACTGATGTGGTATTTTTTAAGGTTGTAATTATTAAAAAAAACCTAAGAATAACTCCCAAAATATTCATGGAATATATTAGTGAGCTCTCTTTTCAGAAGTTTAAGTGATAAGGAACTTATGACCATCTTTGATTTGGTAATTCCATCACAATGGCAATCATTGCATGTCTTAAACTTGAGGTATTTTGATTTTGTCTTTGGAGCAGTAGTATGTGCAGTTACAATGTGGTTGGTAGGGAGCAGTGACTCCAGATTTTGGCTCTGCTTCTCAGATTCCCTGTGTTATGTCAGGCCAGTTATTGAGGGTGGCTGTCTCTAACTTCACGTCCTATTTTACGTACATCTACTCATAATTCATCAGCTTCAATCTAGTTGTGTGAACAACTTCTGTAGCTTTTACAGAGGCAGCAATCACAGAAGGCAGTTCATCCCTTCTGAAACAGCTAACTGTGCTGGAACATAGTGCCCATTTCTTCCTAGTCCTTGAGTGTTAGTACAAAAAATTCCAGCTTCACTATGAAGTTATTTTGTGATAATAAAAATGAACTTTTGGAAGTCAGGGTATGCAGAGAATCCCTTAGCTCTGCCATCATTGGATACCAATCCATTCTTTTCAGGGACAATGATTCCACAAAAGTACATCTTTTTTCCTGCTGCTTCTGAGGAGTTTCCTGACTGAGGAGTTTGTTTCTCAATATCTATCACCAGGACACTTTCAAATCAAGGTACAAACAATTGGGAAAATATAAATAAAGCATTATTTCAGAACTCAGAAATTACAAAACTGGATCTTTCAGTAAGTGGACATGATCAATGAGTAATTTGTTTCTCAGGCATGACCTACAGTTTTTCTTACTAGATATTTTTTTACATTATCATTTCTATTACCAATCTTTATTATTACATCTACAAAGTAGGTTTTTAACACAGATTATGCTGTTTTAGTTGCATGTCAGCACTAAACAGTTGGTAATCTGTTCCAGGTTAATTAATCCGGAACCAACAATAATGTTTTGTATCTTGTAGTCAGCACCAGATCAAAGTAACAGCAGTAAGCAGGACCATTTGCCCGGGGGAAAGAAAAAAACCTATAGATTTTATCTCAGTATGGATGTTTCAAAAACCATGTCTTTATAGCTTCAGATTGAGTTGTTAAAATATGTTATCTGAGGAACTTCTCTGGAAGGTATTTTACAAGTTGTGTCAAAAGAAAGGTTTGCTATCAGTCTTAACAACAGAAAGCCAATGCATTTTTTCACACCAATCTGACTGCACGTGGTGTGTCTGTGCTTTGGTGTAAATCTCTGGAATCTCTATAACCTGCACCACAATTACACAAACATCCACCTTGGTAACTGCAAAGTCTTTCAGCCTTTGAAGTCAGATGACAGGATTTAACTTTAAATCATAGATTTGAATGAACACTATCTCTTGATTTTGGGGGCATCTGTTTTTAAAGTATTGCCTCTGCTTGTCCTATGAAATATGAGCACATCTTCAAAACCATATCTATACTCTTACATAGAGTTTTGCCTTTGAGAATAGTATTGGATGAATTAGTGATTGGATTTGATCAACAAAATCTGTAATCTTTTAAAATAAAAATCTGCAACAAAAATCTGGCAGCACTTTGACCCAGAACTGGATTAAAGAATGTAGTGATGAGTATTGTGTGAGATCTTATGCTGAGAGTACTGGGTTTAGGCTACAATTTCTTAAGTCCTCTTTTCAATACTAAATGAGAATTTCATCAGAGTTAACTGCCATGGAAGGGAAGGGTGAGAAGAAATTATAGAGAATCTCTGGGCTGGAAGATGATTAAGTAGTTGTACAATACAATAATGACAGTGGACATTAATTGGTCTTCTCTGTGGGAAATGCCAGTGTTGGCAGAGGATGCTGACAGTGAGAAGAAACTGCACGTTTGTACAAAATATAAGCACATATTGTCTAGTGAAAGTATTAGAATAAATTTGATCATTTTTAATGATTTATGATTGATTTATGCAGGGTTTAAAAATATATATTTATATTAGGACAAATGTTGATAGTATTATTAGTAGGGGATTTCACAAAAAGGCAAGTGTAAGGAAAAATTAACAAAATATTGTCATTGTGTTTTTTGGACCACTAAATACTCTTGTTCATAATCATGTTTTATTGATGAAATCCTAATGTTGGCTGCAAAGAATGTGCAAGCACAACGCTTTATTAATTTTCATTACCCAAGTTGTGAGAAATTCGACCAATTTTGCTAAACAAAAATCATATATAATAACAAGTACATTGAACAATTAGAGGGGGAAAATTGTAAGTAGATCTTGAGTTTTGCTAATACCAAAGCACGGCATTTGCAATATATGTTTGCATGGCTTCTGGCCTTTTAAGTTTCTAAGTGCTGAAATCCTGCCTGATGGGTGATTGTAGCTGTGTTGGCAGTAAGAGGAGCCGAGGAGGCACACTCCATATTTTAGCTATGAGCATGGAAACAAGCATCCTGTGTTCTGTGCAGTGTGAAGTACAACAGTATCATTGCAGTTAGCAGCTAATTTCAGATTTTAAAAATTCACACATGTCAAGAGAAATTATTCAGTAAGACTTTCTTGGGTGTATAATTTTTCTTTGTTTTTTCAGTTTTAATAATGGGTAGTAGGTAGATTTTAAGATATCCAGGTAAGAACAGATGTAGCAAAGTGCGCTGGAGAAAAGAATGCAATAATGTTGTTGAGAAGTTACTATCAAAGTGGTTGTTCTGTAAGGGAGAAATTCACCAACTGATAATAGTTAGAATGGAGATGATTTCCAGCAAAGAGAGGTCTGGAACCTGTTCTTCATTTACAAAATAAAAAGTAGATTTAAGTCCTACACTATACATGATACTACACTATAACAGACTAAATGTTGGTCACAGTAATGAAAGGAAGACAATAAGTATACAAAATAGCAATACTGTTTTTAAGCAATGGGTGATTTTAAAAATTCATTTAAATAAAATATTCTAGTGAATAGAAACACTTCAAGTGCTCAGTACTCAGTACAAATCACAGTAAAATACAAATACCAGTAAAATATTTAACATTTCATTATAAAATGGTAATATATACTGTAAAAATACACAAACATGAGTTATTAATGCATTGATGGAAAGGCATGCAGCTGTAACTGACATTTCTATATAATGGCAACAAAGAAAGGTGACTAATTCCTTCCCATAAACTTAGGAAAAATGTTTTGAGGTAGGAAAAATAGTTAATGGACCCATGGTAAGGTAAGATTAAAAACTGCTTCTTTCCACAGCATAACTTTTGGATAGGTTGTTATTAAGTATTTTCTAAAGCTGCTGCTAGTACAAGTGAAGTAACTAGTTATTGGTACAAAGTGAGATTAGTAAAGCCATGCTATTTTATTCTAACATAAGTGTTTGAAATTCTCAGCTAACTTTTACTGGTTTTCTCTTAGGCTGAATTGGTTCATTCATTAATTTATTTATTCTAGATTATTTTTTTCCTGCTTAGGAAGGGTTTGGTTTGGGGTTGTCTTTTGAGGTTTTTTTTTTAAAAATTAAATATTAAGATTCATGCTTGTTATCCTGGTATCTATTTGTTTTACTATAAGCTATACTACAAATAATGTGAACATTCAGACATAAGTGGGAGGAGGCCAAATTTAAGCAGTGTTCAATCTAGTAGGAAAATCAGCAGCATGTTGGTTATGACAAGGAATGTTTCCTCTAATTTCACCAATGATTGTGCTCAGACTCATGAGTTAGCAGAGCTAATCAAAAAAAGCCCCATAATAAAACTTCCATTTTTCTCCTTTGACAAGCACAGGTGAGGGAACAATCTGGCCAAGCAAAACTAGGAAGGAGGATCAGGAGAATAAAAAGCAGAGAGAAGAGCATGGCATTTTGAACATGTGTTTAGATACATTGTTTTCAGGATTGTAAGCACTGCTGATACTTTTCCTCTTGTTCATTCAGGTCTTCCTCTAGACATTTTCACAATTATATAGAATGTATATGATTCTATTTTTTATTTTCTACCACTGGTAGAAACATAGCTAGGGGTATTGTGTCAGAATAGTGAGAGATTATACATGAAATATTCAAAAGAGTAACTTATTTTATCCTGTGGTGAGCTAAGTTACAAAGCATCTTTTAGAAAATGTGTAAGATGCACCAAACTAAGCAGTCTCAAATCTATCAGCTCAGTAATAAATGTCTGGCAGAGCTGAATGAGAAAATGGCCTAAAAAGGTTTAAAACCAACTGGTTTTGAATACAACATTTCAATAATTTTACTGTTTTCCTAAAATGTTTATTTTCCTTTTCTTGAGAATTATATTTAAAAATTAAACCTACTTTCTACTAGCCACCTCCTCCCATTTTGCAACATTCAGAGTTAGTGCAGCAGAGAAAGATTTTTGGTCACTCCTCTGTCGTTAAGTGAAGGATAAAATGGTCCAAGAAAATCTTCCCCTCATTTTCTGATTATTTTGAATTAAATGGGTTAGAATGATGCCACAAGGGCTACCCAAAGAGCCAAGGTTAAATTGAATCACTTCACTGCTACTGGTACACTGTAGAAAATTCCTTTAATGCAAACCTAACCAGCTGACAACCAGCAGCAGTGAAGAGGTACAGTGGCGCTAAGGACTGGATAATGTCCCCTGCTGGGAAGGAAATGTCTTCTTTGGAAGGTGAGGTTTCTGAAGATACTGTCTGAACTAAGTATTTCTTACTTGAAAAATTGAAAAAATTTCATCTCAGACATTCTTTCTAGTTTCTGAAAGGACACTTGATGATGAGCAGTGGAATTTAAAATAAAAAGAGATTTCTTTTTCAACTGTAGTCTGTCTGCTGGTCCCAGCACAGTCATATTTTAGTGAGCCAATGCCCACACATCTCCTGTGGTCAATTAAAGTGTAAAACTGAAGAGAAAGTATTGGAAGTATGAGAGAACATTAAGAGGAATTTGAGGTGGACAAAGCTGTGGAAAAAAGTCCAGAGCTTAAGTAATGTGGATTTGTGTCTGACATGTGTGAACTGGAGGGGATGTACTTGGGGAGACCTAGTGAATGTCCTCAGGGAATCTGAATGAGTGATCACTGATTTAGTCTGATGTCCAAACAGAAAAAGTAAAGAGAGAAGAGTACTGTTTCAAGTAGAACTGAAACAGAATAATGGAGAGGTTTAATGTTACCAGGGAAAGAGAGTGTGAATCCGTTTGCTAATGCAAACTTTTTTTTTCCCCAAGTCAAAAATGAAAAGTCATATCCTTAAATTTGATTGTTTAACTTTGGTTAGCATTTTACTTTCAGATTTGTTTATTTTTTTTCTAAGAATGGTATTTCAAATTAAAATTTTGTATTTATTTTATTGTAACATATTCCAAAGCCAAACATTTAAAAGAAACTGACAGCTGAGACTGAATAGAAAGAGAATAGAGAGATGGTTCTTTTCATTAGTCTACCATCATGTAAATTTCTTTGTTGATAAAGATTTGTTGACCAAAGTCTAACATTTCTTAGTCCTTGC
Source organism: Zonotrichia leucophrys gambelii (assembly GCF_028769735.1). Taxonomy (NCBI): domain Eukaryota; kingdom Metazoa; phylum Chordata; class Aves; order Passeriformes; family Passerellidae; genus Zonotrichia; species Zonotrichia leucophrys. Next base: position 14,711,553 of record NC_088173.1, on the reverse strand, counting down.
TGTGAGAGCTAATGTTTATCCATCAAATAAGTTTTCCATTTTATGGTTTTTTGCTCATAAGTTATAAGCATAAAATAAATTAATTTTAAAATTTGAAAAACTATATTCTACAAGTAAGCAACAGCAAACTGTGGTGCCTGTGAAATATTATTTCTGTGGTGGTGTTACATGATTTCATTAAACAATTGCCTCATGCATAGAGTGACTGTGCTACAAAAATGAAGCACCAGTTTGTGCCAGATTGGTTTTCCTTAGAATCTTTTCCCCTGAAGTTGAAAAGCATTACTGTATGTTTGTGATGGATTGCAAGGCAAAAGGTGATCGCCTGGTTAGGGAACGTGACATGTCACCTGAAGAACACAGCAATCAGTTTGCATCTGCTAAAGGTTTTCATGTGGTTAGGGGTGAGTAGCTCAAGCCCTCTGTTCCCAGGGGGTTCTGCTGGGCTAGGTATTTTCTAGAAACATTGCCACTGCTGTGCAGCACTGCTTTTTGTCTCAGGCCTACTTGTGGCTTTCAAATTAGGCACACAAAATTTCCATGCTATTCAAACAATTCTAGAGCTGGAATTCTGGGCCCCAGTAGGTTGCTTTTCTATGTAAAACACTAAAACATCATGTCCACAGTAGCACAGTACTGCCTGTGACAGAACTGGTAATGTTTCCATAGAATTATAGAATGCCCTGAGTGGGAAGGAACTCACAAGGATCATCAAAGTCCAACTCCTTTTTATTTTGTGCATAATTCTGGTGGCATGTAGTAAGGAAGATCTGGCAAAATCTATTGATTGTAGGGAATAAAACTAAATAGTGATTAACTACCTTTCCTCTAAATAAGATTGGCCTCTACAAAAGCCAAGTATTTGATCATTAGACAATCCTTTTATCTAAAAGCAGGATACAGGGTTGCAGTTACATGGGCAGAGCCTTGGTTATTAATGTCATTGGTTGATTATTGGTGGCTATAGAAATCTCATTGCTCTTTGCATATAGCATCTTATTTTAGGGTGTGCTAAGTATATGTGTCAAAATAGCTTGGAATTTACATGTGAATTAACACATCCCAGATGCACTTCCTGAAGCCAAAGTGGTCCTTACACATATAGAAAGCAGAAAAATGAGGAATATTATCAGCAGAGACACAGAACCTATTATCAAATTACCAAAGGAAGTGGTGTGTGAATTTGATTATTGACAGTGTTGTTACTTATTTGTATTGCCATGGCTTCGATGAGCACTCAGACTGTGAGAGCTCTCAGACACGCTGCATTAGATGTAGCATAAATGGAAAAAGACTTTTCCTGCTTCCAGGGAACTTTACTATCTAAGCATTAAACAAAAGCAACAAGGCAGTGCAGCTAATGGCAGCACAGCAGCACAAGGAGTACTGGTCAGCACAATCACAAATACTGTCCAAGCTTTTTGAGCTTACCCTGGGAAAGAAAATCCCTAAGAACAATTTCTCCCAAGTATGAGAGGAATCATGGGGGTGGGGGGGAAAGCAGAGAGATGCATTTCAAATTTTAGGAGTTGGCAACAGCTACTGGTATCATATGCCAGGTTGACATGGGTGTTGAGCTCTTGACAGGAAGAAAGCAGTGACTGGCAGGATGGAAAAGGGCAGTTGGAAGATTCTTAAAATGAAGATGAGTAGCTTAAGTTTGGTACTAGAGAAGAGGCTGCCAGAGGAAGAAAGTGCTGTTACCACAGTACCCAAAATGGCCAAAGTGGCAGGCTGTACAAACACAGCCTTTGCAGCTATACTCAAGAAAGTCATAAGCCCCATGAAAACTGAATCAATAGGTGGTTTTATCTATTTTTTTTTAATTTCCATTATATGATTCTTTCTGACAGAAACTACATGTCTATTGTTCTGAGATTATTTTGAGCACTATTTATTTTATAATTGAAAAATATAAATGCAGAGCTCAAGTGTTGCCAGCACATGAGCTGTAGATTTCTTCTGCTGCTTCTTTATAATTTTCCATTTCTTTATGACTGGTGTAAGAACAGAAAAGCTGCATTTTTATAATGCGCATATGCAAAGGGTTTCACTAGTTTTCTACAAGTACTGAATATTTAAGAAAGAGGAACTATAGCTGTGTGCTTTAGAAAGCTTCCAAGAAGATTTGTGTTGTGAAATGGAGCTACTTAGAACTATTTCCTTTTCCATTTTGCCTTGTTGCAAGTCCTGTTCACAGAATTTTGGTATAGCTTTTCTCTGAGTTGGCAAATGTTAGGATTGGCATTAGTGCTGAACTGGGATTTAGGTTTTCTAAGGTTCTACCCTTTTGTCTGAATTCAAGGACTTGCTGTGATATCATCAACACATCTTAGGTGTTCAGTGGTCTGATGACAATTTTGACTTTTAAAAGATCCTGCCATTTTGTCTTCTATTGAAAGCTTTGATGAATGCACTATTGTGGATGTGGTGTTGGTCCAATATAATTCAGGAGAAGTAATATAGAATCAGACATGGTCCATGCAATTACACTGCCATGAAATCAACAGCACAAATATTGCACTGCTATGATAGGAACTGAGAGCTGCAAATATGAAGCTAGAGAAAGCAAAATTGTGGTTTCTGTTGTCATCCTGCATTCTACTTCATTCTTCTATTTTTAAATTCTGGAAAAAAGGGAACTCATACATACATATATTTCTTTTAAAATAAAGAATATATACATCCAGAAGCTGTGAGTGTTTTAACATCACCTCAGCTAATAGAGGTTGTGTGTAACAGACAACTGAAAGAAAACACAAACAGAAGGTTGAAAGCATGTGATGGGAGGGATTACGGAAGTCAAAATTTGTATCAGACTCAAGACTGTATCAGCTGTTGGTAGTTCTCTAATGCTGAGGTGAAATACGTAAAAGACTACTGTGACCTACTCAAACTGTGATATTTGTGTATATGGAAGTCATGTTCTGAATCTGAGATGAATATTGTGGAATCCGGGTTTATATCACTTAGGTGGCTGAAGACAATTCTGTTCTGAACTGCTATTTTAAATCAGAATTATATTGTAGACAATTATTGTTTAATTTTTTAATTACTGAAGACATTTGGAGTTTCCATATTTAGTTTCTAGTGTTTTAAGAACTCTATAAATTCAATTCTATTTATTTCTGTTTTTAAAACATACAAGCAAAACAAAACTGTATTTTTAATGTATTATGAACTTTTCTGAAGCCATAAAAATAAACACAGCTGAACAAAAAAGATTTGGAAATCCAGAATGAGGATAATTTTACATCCTTATATAGCATAATTTTTAAAAATTGACTTCTGGTCTAGCAAAGTTGGTACAAGGACATCAATATTGACATCTGTGCCAAAGTTTTTGTTGCAGTCTGTATTTATCAGTGCTTTTCTGTGTCACTTCCTTGGTTTTCCTAAAAGGAAATCTCTCTTGGAAGGATTGGCTTTGTGCATTATATTTCTGGTAACTTTTTAAAAGGTAAGGCTGATAGGCTGTGATGCAGTTAACGTGCCATATTAACAGAGCTCTTGGTTACAGCTGCCATAATATCACTGGTCTGGCAACAGAGGGAAGGATTGAAGCAAGATCTCTACCTAGTAAATTAGGAGTTACCATACTCTGCCGCCTTCACACGTGGTACCTGGACAGGGCTGTGGTTCTAGAGCTGACCTACCCTTTATCTGTGCCCTTGCTCCACAAAATTGTAGGTAAGAAGGAGCCATGAAGCCTGGAGCAAGGGCACCTTACATCTTGCTCTCTGACCAGCACTCCTCCTTTTCCGAAGTTCCTCCATCATCACATTGCCCTGCTTTTCACAAAGGGAAGACACCAGAGTTGCTAACAGACTGTGGGGCACTACAGGTGATTATGCCAACATGTATAGCATAGTACCATATCAACACTGGAAGTCAGCATTTTCAGCCATTCTCTTTTCTTTCCCACAAGAACCTTGTTTTGAATGCCTAGGGGTATAAGCCATTTCAACCACACAATTTTTTTTAAAAAAATCTTTCAATAAGAAGTAACATGCCATTGCCATAGAAATATATGATAAAATCTACAAATAATGTTCAAATAGGAAATAATGCTGATGAACACAGATCGAAACCCAAGTGTACTTGCATGCATTAATCAATAATAATAATAATAATGATAATAATAATAATAATAATAGTAGTAGTAGTAGTAGTAGTAGTAGACCGTTTATGTTGCCATCATGAGATGTTCTGAGAATATATGAGAAGCGGTTATGCAAAAAAAGAAAACCACAGCTATTTTCTCTGATTAGCTCATACAATTGGAAAAAGGACACAAGCTTTCAGATACAGAGTTCCTGCATCAGAATCCTCCATAAGTTATAATAAGGAATTGTTTCCATTAAAAGTAAGATAACACTTGGCAGGGAAAGTGCATATATATGTTTATATTTTTAAATTTTATAAAGAAACACTGAAACATCCAAAGGTTTTGTGAAATCAAGAGGAAAAAAGGGTTCGGTCTTGAAGCTGAAAAGACCCAGAAAGTTGTGAACTTAACTAGTACTTTTTTATAGTATAAAGTTCCATAGGGTCTGTGTGTACACAGAGAGGTTGTAGCCCCATGGTAAATGTGTGATGTGCCTGTGTAAGGCTCAATAATCCAGCTCTTCTGAGGCAACTCCTGTGATTCCAAACCTCTGAGCCACTTCAAAGAACTCCTGTTTTAAAAAGTATCAAAGACATGCTGGGGGAAAAAAAATTATCCTCTGAATAGAGGACAGTACCTGTCCAGTGCTCCCAAAGAAAAGTAACTTGTCATTGTATGGAGTAGGCAATATTTGGGCCACAACAAGTACTCAGTTTAGTATTAGCAGTCCCATGACATGCCAAGGGCTTTGTACTATTAGAAAAAGAAAGGGAAAATTCCCTCTGCCAGATACAAATCAGTGTTTATTTCTGGTGCTGAACATAAACACTGCTATTCAAGAAACAATAAAGCCTCTTCTCAACAAACTAGGAAACACAAGACTCCAACACAAAAGTGTCTTTACTCTTTCAGAGAAGTATTAGAAAACAAAAACATTAAAAAGAATACATTATTTTTAGGTTTGAGGGGTTTTTTTATTGTGGAAGAGATATGCATGAGTCCTTTACAAGCAGACAAATAGCAAGAATAGTTTCACAAGCAGAGTACGTGCAATAGTCCAAATACAAAAGATGTAACAACACTCACTTGGAGCACTCTGCCCCACCTCTGTCATGATTTTAATGTTTTGTGTGTATCAATAAAACCAATGAGCCATAGTATTATGTGCTTTCCTTTCTGGAAGACAAGGCACCAGCATGAGTTTTTAATATATGTACATGTTTTTTATAAACAACACATACATTAGTGAAGATATTTCAGGATCTTGTGGTGCAGCCTTTCTGAGCTAGGGCAAAATTATTAGACTTCAAATTTCCATTTGTAGGAAAGTCCTGTAAACACCTTCAGCTACTATTTATTTGTAGGCTGCTACAATTATGCCATATATGATTTGATTATTAGGGTTAGCAGGACCATGGCTAATGGAATCAGTATCATGGCTACAGCAAGCTTTGTGAATTTTCTCTGCCAGTTTTCTGCATAACTACACTTGTGTCACTCATATGGCACAGGGGTTCTCTAACAATTAATTGTAAACCAGAGGGAAACTTTTAATGGACCTCTTCTTGGGATCTCATGTTAAAAAAAGAAAAGTTCCCATGAGTGAAGTATAAGTTAGCTTTTCCAGGGGGGAAAAAAGGAATGAATTACATTTCTCTTCTTGTCCTTTAAATGAATAGCATAGTTTGGGTGAAATTATCAGGCAATTGCATGCCTTTTATGCAGATAATGCTATTTGATGAAAGCGGTGTTTTGATCTGCTGAGGATAATACAGATCCAGGGTTGGATTCATTGGTAAGAGTAAAGCTGTCTTCTGTGATAACTTCATCTCAGCATGAGGTCAGACGGGGAAAACTGGGATGGGGGATTAAAAAATGACACAGTCGGAGCAGTATTCAGTTCCCTGCTGTGCTCCTGGCTGCACACTATAGCTTATGTTTCTGATCTGTTATGGTATTGTCTGCTTTTCTCTCCCAGAGCAGAAAGAGATTGCTTAAAACTTTTCTTTTTTCAGCTAGAGGGATTAGTTCAGTGCAGCTTTTTTAATTAAAGAAACTGTATCTTTTTCAATGTAATTTAAGGCTGTACAAGAAGGCCATCAGCATTCATAACTTAGTACTGTTACCTGCAACAAAGCCTAGCCATTCATTTTACATTCACAAGAAGAAATAACTATTAAGATTTGTGAGGGTTAAAATATGATGATTGGCCCTGTAACTGAAAGAATCACAGTTACCCATTGTCTCCTGAGAGTCTTCTGTGAAAGAACTTGAGTTTTCCTGTTATTTATCTGGGCTTTCCTAATTAAATCTCTGTGACATCAGAATGGTGGTTAAAAAATATTCTGATGTGCCAAAATAGATCTGAGCATATCTTTTTCACAAAAAAATGAATGCAAAAATACTCCCAAATATTAAAATGGCATCTACAGAAAATGACTCTGTAACATCAGCCACGTCTGTATCAGAACAATATTTCCACGCAACAGAATTTCTAAGTATGTAACTAGTACCTTTATTAATAAGTAATAACATGCAAATAACTGACACATGTTCATGATACCTAAAATGATCAGTTTGTATATGTATGGCTATAGATGTAGATGTGTATTTATGCATATATGTGTATATGTCTGTATTCATGTAGACACATATAGATTTATATATCAATAGATATACACACAGTTACGTATATTTTTCAGCTCAGAGAGTTGAATTTACAGCACAATTTAAACAAGGTTAATAGCTAAAACCTTCAAATGTTTCAAATAAGGCCCATATGGTGATCACTTTACAAAGCATACAGGGACTGTGCTTAGGTTGCAACATACACATTTCCAACTAAATTCCATGCCAGATCAATTAGAAACAGTTCTCCTGAGCAGACAGGAACAAACACAGATTGTTACCACTCCACTGCCTGAACTCTTGTCTTCCAGGAATGAAAGCAGTCATCTTGAATACAACATATTTTACTACTAACAGCCTAAGATTTTTTTTTAACTGGTAGTATTTTAATAAAATCTCTGTTTCAGCACATCAGAGCAATTAACATCCAAATTATGATAATAAAATAGCAGATTGCTATTAGAGCTTTTGGTTAGAAAGGTATTTTCCCAGACTGCATTTATTAGTGATGTCTTCTGCTAGAAGGAGTACATGGCACAGGAGAAAAAGAAAAGAACCAGACAACAGAAAAGCACTTTTAGTTTCTTTTTTCCTCGTGCAATGTGCTTTTCTTTAAATCATCTTTTCTGCACATTTCCTAAATCTGAACGTTTTTCTGGTGGAATTTCTTGTTATTTTTTTAAATATGTCTTTTAGCTAGAAAGGAAAACAAAAATGTTAATAATGACTATGAAGCTTAGATAAAACAAGGCCTCTTCTTTCTTGTAAATATCATAAATTCTGAATGTGACTTAATTACATAAACATATAAGGTCTGTATGTTGACTTCCAAATTGCTATAAATATTCTGCATTCCTCCTGTTAAAGGAAAATATGGATAGTTGCACCTATCTATAGTGGCTGGGAAAGTGTTATACCAGCAAACACAAATCTTACATTTTTCACGGCCTTGTGTAGTAACTCACACAATGATGGCAATAACGGCATTTTGTGATGGCTCCTACTTATGAATACAAGGTGATTAAAATGATTATGGGCTTTGGTTTAGGGCCATAAGTTTAGCTCAGGCAGTAGTTCCTAATGCAGTGTTAACACAATATGAAAGGCATTTTTGTATTCCAAATCGTATGCAAACTCCTTCAGGTTCTTTCCTGAGGACCCAATGAAGAGGGTCAGCAGTTTTGTGCAGCTGAAGTGCATCATTTTCACCAGAGGTCAGCTTCCCATATAGCTTTATTTTATGCAGTGGAACACAAACTAATGTAGTGGAAAAGCATGACCCCCATTTAAAGGTTGATTTGTATGATAATCAGTACATTTAGTGGCTTCAAAATGAACGTGTGTAAGGCCCTATCTTGCTTTAATTAAGGTAATTAAGACATATTTCCCTCTGCAGACAGCTATTTAATTTTATGGCTTTGTCAGTGATCAGATTAGAATATTTGTTTTACAATTTTACCGCAACTCGATACTCGGGGAAAAGGTGCCTCTCGATGTGCTGCTGGCGGTGAGGCGGGCGAGGCAGCAGCGCAGCCCTCGGCGCGGAGCGAGCCCCGCGCAGCTCCGCGCCTCCGCAGCCGCTGCGCTCCGTCACTGCGCCCCCGCGCACTGCGCCTTCCCCTGGCCCCTTCTTCCCAAAGTTTCCCGGTTCCCAGCGAGGAGAGGTGCGGTTCTCTCCGGGGCTTAGGGCGGAGCGCGGTCACGGCGGGTTCGTCACCTTCTGACCCGGCCCCGCCGCGGTCCGCGCTGGGCGCGGCGCGGAGGCTGCGCGGGCTCGGCCGTCCCGCCCGGCAGCCGGGGGGGAAGCGAGGCGGCTCCGCCGACTGCTCGAGAGCGGCCGCTCGAGCGGCTGCCGACTCCGTCCCTTCGCGGGGCTTGCACAGGAGCGGCAGCCGCGGAGCTGCCCGCGCCAACTAATGGGGACAGTTGTTTCCATTTGATGACCAGCCAGCAAGACTGAGTCGAAAGGAGAACTTTTTTTTTTTTTAAATTAGAGTTGTGATTATGAAGTATCCTGACACAGGACAATGCTGCCAGTTGTTTCCGTTACGTAGAGGCAATCCCTACCTAGCTGCAGTAAAACGCATCTTGACTCTTACCACGAAGGAAAATGGATGGTTAGAAACAATTTCTTCCTCTATGAACTGTAGATCCAGACCGTTAACAATGCAGAGATCTTGAGATCTGGGGTTTTTTTCAGCCGTGCGAATATCCCAAAGAGCGTGGCGCCCTGGAACCAGAAAGTGCCGAAAAGCCTGGCAAAGCCCGAGTTACTGTTCAAGTACGGAAGGACACGTTAAGAACAATTTAGGGAGTTTGCAAAGAACGTGATAATGTCTTGAATGTGTGTCGTCTTTTGGAGTTACTGGTAGATTAGTGCAGGAGACGGCATGTCTCGCATCACAGGACGTCCTGCTCTTTCCTCTCAGTAGCACCTACCGTCCAAAAAGATTTACTGATAGTCCCGTCTGAAAAAAAAATATCTCTAAGTCGATGAGGAACGCATACCCTTTTGTTCTTTCAGTGCTGAAATAGTGAGCTTACTGGAAATCTAAAAAATCCAAATGAGTAAGGAATAGCTGCTCTGTGATTTTAGAGAGTTTAATCACATTTAATAGTTGACATTAAGAAGATAGTTTCCTACAAAGCTCTAACTCAGATGTGCCTGCACACTTTTCAAATTAACTTAAACTCTAAGGGCTGAAATGTAATTAAATTAAAGTAAGCCTGGTAATGCTGCTTCAGTGATGTCCAAGTTAAGAGTGCCAAAATAACTTGTTCTTGCTCAAGAACTTCAAATGTGTATCAATAAGTAGTTGACTTTTGTTGTCTATTCAGTAGGTTTTGCACAAGGAAGGTACGATGTTACCTTTCTATTTATAATAAAGCAGCATCTTAATGTATTTGAGGGCAGTAAAAAGTTCAAAATGTTAATGGATTTAGCAAAGGTATTGAAAATGGATGAAGTAGTAGTGCAAAATACAGTGCTTTAAATTTGCATTTGCAAAATATAACTTTAAATATTGTGTTAGCACTGTAAGCCAAAAGAAAAAAATTGTAAGTAAAACCCTGAGTCTACAAGACTGGCTTGTGGTTTAGCAGAAATACTATTTTGTGTAACATGTAACAACAATTGCAGTATTTGGTGTAAGTTCAGGGTTGATTGTTCCTGTGTGCCTAGCTATAGGCGTTTTGTAACAATGAATTTTGTGCAATTCACATTTTCACACTTTGAGTGCTTTCTTGTAAGAGCTAAACTCTTTGTAGTATATTTTATTTGAAAGACAAGGTCATGATGATTCCAATTCTGCCTGTATTGTCTGTGCACTTACCTGCACAGAACTCTCTCTCGAGGTCTCTGTGGCTCCTACTTTTTGAAATGAAATGCCACCACTTCAGAGCCACCCATGAAGTCAGTAGAGAGTATTCATTTAAATCCATTGGTTTAGTTGTTGTATCTTTAAAATACTTTGGCAAACCTCTATTTAAAAGTAGTTACTTTTAATAAAACTTTTCTGGGGACGGAGACGCGTCATTGCCATTTTAAAACACTTTTTTTCTCTTCCTTTGTGTGTGCTCATATAATGAATTACACACTGACTGTTGACTTAAAAATGCTTGAAACATTTGTGGTTTTGTATTGCACTTGCTGTGTAACGGTGCTGTGTGATGCTGGCTCTGTGTGTGTGGTACCTGCTGTAATTCCCACATGCTGACCTCAGCACTGTCGAATCAGTTTATATGCCCAGGCACCTTGTCTCTCGGGTCGAGCCCAGCAAAGTACAAGTGCAAAGAAAAACACTGGAGTAAAACACGGGCATGTGAGAGAAAGCTGCTGGACTGATTATAGTCCAGCTGGCTCCCTCGCAATGCCCGCTGGTTACATCTGCAGTAACGTTTCCATGGTTAGGAGGTATTTCCAGTTATTTCAGGACAGAGGAATACGGGAATTTTCCTTGGGAACCTTTAAGATAACAAAGTCGTGCATCTTTCATTACAGAGTCAGAGATGTGGTGGATAAAGTTAGGAAAATCAAAGTACTGCAGCGGGTAGCCAGCTAAACGTTCAAAGCTGCTCATCTGTCTAACTTCTCCGGGTGTTTCGCATCTCGTGTGTGAAACGCCTTTGAGTTTAAAAGGGAAGGATAAAGGCGTAAAAAGAGAGCGGTCCTAGATAGGTAGGTAGGTAACATCTCAGTGTGCGAAAAGTTACAGCTACTACTTTGAGCCGAGAGGTTGCTGAGGAGTCAGGGAGAAAAATAAGCAGAAGCGCCTTTGTACACCGCGGAGAAATGGCTTTAAAAGCAGATGTTTAAGCTGTAATCAGGTCACTCGGCACCCGGCTCCCGCCCAACTCCGAAAATTGCCGGGGTGCGGCGGGAAGGCCGGGCGGGGGGGCTGCGGTACCCGAGCGAGGGGCGGGCTGCCGGGCCGGGGAGCGCCGCCGGCACCCTCCGGCCTTGCCGGGCGGCCCCGCCGCGCCCGGGCTGCCGGCAGCGCCCCGGAGCCTCGGCGGGCGGCTGCCCGCGGCGCCGGCTCTGCTCGGCCGGGCGCGCTGCGGTGCAGCGGGGGAGATGCGGATTATTTCCCCAAATTCTTTCCCTCCCCTGATAAAAGTAAATAGGTCCCCGCGGAAAACAAAATGCAGCGGAGGGATGCTTCGTGCCCTGCCGGGTGGAGGGAACGCGCAGCGGAGCCGTGTAAGTTCATTAGTGTTTGCAATCAGGAGCACGCAGACACCCTCATCAGGGCAGACAGCGGCCAAGAGCCATTCATCAGCCTGAAGTGCTGCTCGCGGATGACCCCTAAATCACCGCCGGCGTCGTGGATGCGCTGATTAGGCTCAGCGTGGGAGCCGCGCCGCGGCACTCCATGCGAGCGGCGGGGACGGGGGGACAGCAGGCTGAGGGTCCGCAGCCCGGTGGGTCGTGTCCCGGCCCGGGGCGGCGCAGGGAAGCACCGGGGCCCTCGGCCGGGTCCCCCGCGTTACGGCGAAAGTAGGTGCTGGTGCTGGCGGCGGCGGCTCCTCCCCGCGCTCCTCCCCCCGGCACGTCTCTGTGCGCGTACCTTCGCCCTCCCCTCCCGTAAGAAGAGGGGCCAAACTCCCTGCCCGCCCGGCGGGGGAGGAGGCGGGGAAAGTGAGCTCCGCGGGACGCGTAAGCTCCCGCGGCGCGGGGCGCGGGCAGCAACTCGTGGCCCTCCCCCCGCCCGGCCCCCGGCCCTCCCCTCGCTCCCGCCCGCCCTCCGCTCCCGCCCGCCCGGCCTGACAAAGTGCCGGCGTGCGCCGCTCTCCCCCGCGCTGCTGCCGGGGCGCGGAGGCGGCGAGGCTCGCGGCGTGCCCGCGGTAAGTGGCGCGCTGCGCTCCGCGGCTGTCCGGCCGGCAGTGGGGAGCCGGGGCCGCTGCCCTCCGCCCGCACCGGAGCGGGCTGGGGCCGGTGCGCGGGGGCCGGCGGAGGTTTTCGCGGCCCTCCGTTCCCCGCCTCCCCCACGGTGGCACCGTTGGCGGCGGGACTTTCGCCGGGCGGTGGGCGGGAGTCGCGGGTCGTCCCGGGACGCGGGGCTGCGGCCGGAGCGCGGCCCCAGGTAGGGCTACGCGGGCGCAGGGGAGCAGCAGGATGGGGCCGGGGACGCAACTTAACGTGGAAACTCCGCGGTGCCGGGCGGAAAACTGAGCGGGAGGGTGGGAGGGGTCTGGGTCTGGCAGCGGCGCTGCGCGGCCTCGGCGGCCTCGGAGCGGGGTCTGGGGCCGCTGCTGTGCGCGCTCCCGGGGGGCTGAGCGCGCTCCCGGCGGCGGCGGGACTGGGCACCGCAGCAGTTTCGGTGCTTTCCCAAGTCGGCATCCTCACTTTTGGAAGATAGACGGAAGTGTCCGCACTCCCGTCCGGTGAGCGTAGCGGCGCGGGCGGAGGCGCGAAAGCTCGTCCGAGCAAGTTTCTGGAGGGTTCGGAACTTGGTGTTTGTTCGCTCGGCTGTGCGGGCGCGGGGCGCTCCCGGCGCGTTGTTCGAGCGGCGGCGGGCGGTGACGGCTGCCGGGTGGTCTGTGCTCCAGGGCTGCCGCCGGGGCTCTGCCTGCTCGCCTGCCGAAGGACGGCGGTTCTGAGCCTCGCATCTCTAACGGTCTAGTCAGGAAACTGTAGTGAAAATCGTGTTACCGTGCAGCGAAAACACATAGAGACCAAAGAAATTGTGTGTCACTGTGGTTTGGGGAGAGAAAGGGGTGGTCTCCCCCGCGAAATTCCAAACACTGCTGGTGTCCGGTGGGGTTTTTCTTCATGTGTACGTAGGAAGCACATCCACTGTTCTGTGGACTTAAAACTTTTATGTTTTAAAGATGCTTTTAAACAAAGTAATGTAAAAAGAGAACATACCCAAACTCCCATCTTGATGTGCTCACAGACTGTTAAACGTTTTTTAATAGGAGCAGTTTCCATAAGGTATCATGTAGGTGTAGCCTCCTTTAAATAGTTAGATTTAAATATTATTGTAGGTAAACTCTGGCAGTTTAATTTTTCTGCTTTCTCAATATCATGTGTCTCTTAAGCTAAGCCTTAGTTCAATGCTTATTTGTCTGTTACCCTGCATTTTATATTTACTTCCTCAGGCAAAGTATTTTGCTTCATACCACTGAAGAGTTGTAGTGATATTCTATGGCTGTGTGGATCCTAAAATTCTGTCTAGTAAAGAATAAATTGAAGTATAAATGTTGTTCACCTATGGTCTTAGAGAAAAGTTAATTGTAAAACACTTGAAGACACTCTCTGAAAAATACCACTGCTCTTCCCTTCTAAAATAATCCAAGTGCTATTCAGAATTATTACTGCATTCACATCTAGGAGATTAGTTTAATATTGTATGCAGGGAAAAAAATTCACAAAATGTACTTTTATATAATACAAGAGTAGTTTGGAAGAAGGGCCCCTGTGTGAATATACATGAAAATTGTATCACTTAAATTTTGGAAAAATTTTAGCTTACAATTCTGAAGCTTTGCTACTATGATTTTGCTGGGTTACTTACAATGGTCTAGTAAATTAGGGGAGGGAAAAAAGTCAACAGTACAGAAATATTAGATGCCTACATCTGATTAAAAATGGAAAGGGGCTCAGTGGAGTGAACACTGAGATAAAAGATTCTGTTTAGTATGAGAAATACTTGACCCCACTGAGATTCTTTTGTTTAATATGTTTTGAAGAAAAACAATCCCAAATAACATTCATAATCCAGTTAGCAGGTTAAGACTGGTACTTCAGTCAAATCTCTTAGAGCTGGGAGTAATTATTCTCTGTTTAAATGAAAAAAGAGAAGAAAAGGATATATTAATAGAAACTAGATTTAAATTACAAATGAGCACATAATGGCTGCTGTAGTAAACATCTGTCTTATAGAAGCCCCATAAAATATTAGAAAATGAAATAATAACCTGGAAGTATTTTTTGTCGTTTCCTAGCCTTAACAATTAACAGTCTTGGCTCAGTGAGATTCTCAGAACCTTTACCTTTGGTTAAAATCAGTGAGCGTTGTGCAGACTGACACCCCTGAAGATTGATGCAAAAACTCCCACTAACTTGCATCAGTTTTGGATTAGGCCCAATAAAAGCTGAGAGTGCCCAGCAACTTGGAGGATCAGGTGCTGTTTGTGAAGGGGCATTGTGCAGTACAGACATAAAAGACCAGAGATGCTAAGGCTTCAGGTCAGAACCACTCTTATGTTTATACTTAATGCTCTGTTTCTATTATATAAAACTCATTTCTCTGTCAGTGAGTGAGAGAAACTATAAAATTCTTATAGAGAAAAATTATTTTAGAGAAATCTTAATTTTTATTTTTTTTTCCAATATGTTATGCGAGTAAGTTGCACTTGTGTGAGATTTAGACGCTGATTCGAGCTATACTGGTACTACGTATTAGAGATTGTTAATAAGATTAATATATCTATATAGTATAATTGTCTCTTAAGAATAACTTCACTGTAGAAAATACATTCTATTAAATGCATACATGTAAACCTGTTAGGTTTACTGTTTTAGTAAATGTAGGGATAAGGTGACTATCACCTGCAAGTTTGTGCAGTATGAAGGGCAGAAAAAATTATCAGAAATAATTTTAGAGTGTTTATTAGAAAATCCTTGATTTGATTAAATAAATTTTTTACCCCAGGCTAACTAGTTAAATAAGTCCTTTCAGGATACCTGTGATTCTTCTTAGACTGAAGAGTGTCTTAAAATGAAGCTTTTATCTTTCGAACAGAGTAGTATTATTTGCAGAGTTTTAGCTTGTAGAAAACATTTCAGAGACCCAGTTAGGGTTGGGGTTCACACTGTCAAGTGAACAATTAAAAGAGAGCCCTAAATGTTTAATTTTTTAAAAGTAACAGAGGCTTTAAAGAAGTTACTATTGTGAAAATGTGCTGCTTTAACAGCCTTTCCTTAGTTCTAAAACTGATTAATTGCTGTGTCTTATAAAACCTGATTTATTTCATACTTTTTTCATACCAAGCATTACCATTATGAAGCTCTCCTTATAAGTGAGATTAATGTTTCTGAGCAAAGAAGTGGTTTGGAGGGCTGCATTCATTTTGAGTGCTATTCTAATCAATTTTAGATACAGCATTTCACAATGTATCAGTCTGCATGCGAACCTGCCTTATTATGTGGAATTAACTTGTTAGTGATTGATAGGAAGCCTGCTCCATCTCCAGAGGTGATTTGTTAGGAAACAAGTGTTGCAGGTTCCAGGAGTTTGAGTACAGGGTCAGGCGACTCCGGTACCCATTCTGTGGCCTGACTGAAGCTTGACAGAGAAGTTAGAAAAAAAATGCTGTGCTGTTTGTTGTTGTTGTTTTTTTAAGCTAAAAAACGCAACACACTCCAAAAATCCTAAAACCACTTATATTAAATGGTGTTCCTTACTGGGGTATTGGGCTTCACAGACAGTCTGAAGTGACAGGTATGAGGCACAGACAGTGTCTTTGTGCATCACTAGGTGCTGTTACAATGCATGTCTCCTGGATTATTTGGAGGAAAAGCTTTAGCATTTGAAATCAAAACTCAGAAGGCTAGTTTCAGATGACAGGGTGCATACCTACTGGATATTGCTTGCACAGTTATTGAAATACATGCCAATGCTGTTTTTTCCCTTTTAAAAGGAGCAAGGGTTGTGCTCGTTTCAATAGCTAGTGAAATATTTGCACATCCTGTCTGTGCACCTTTTGGTCTCAGCTTCACCACTGTTTAATTCTTAACCACTAGGCTATGGTCACACACTACTGCTGAGTGTGATGCAAAAACATTTAAAGTCCAGGAAAAAAAATGCTTCCTCAATATTGTGAGAAAAATAAGTTTAAAAAGGCCAAATTTAAAAAACATATATGAGAAACCTCTGAAAATTGTAAACAATTGTAAACAATTCTAAGAAAAGATAGGTGTATGCATCTGTTATGAGGATAGTAATTTAAATCTAAATTATAGTTATTTATGTGTTTCTTGCAAGATGTACTAATTGCATTCAGTCAATTTTTTAAGTTTGCAGATTGGACTAATTACATTTGTCTTTTAGTTCAAGTGTGCATGTTAACAGTAACAGAACATTGCAACTGAAGCATTGCATAAAATATTTCTGATCTTATGCAGATCAGAAGTAATAAAATTACAAAATGTTTATTCATAACAGGCTGTAAGTGTTCCTCATCTTTTAGTTCACTCTGGCTTTATGGAATAAACATTATTTGTACAGGTTCATTTTAATATTACAGCTGAAATAGCTGCTACTGAACAAATATGAAGGGAATAGTATCTTAAACATAATAAAATGGGGAGTACAACACAAACTGTATCTCTGATTGCTGTCTTAGATGCAAGTCTGTCTGCATGTTCCATACTTTCAACTTATGGGCAATTTACTCTTACTTTAAAATACATTTTATGCAAAGCTGATACTTGGATGACACAAGATTGAAAAGTTAAGTCTGGAACTGTTTTGTGCTGATACATGCTGTGAGTCTTGCAAAGAAGTGGGCGTGCTTTTATAATTTAGACTGAAATTCAACATATAAGTTCAAACCTAGGTGACCCAATTATTTTAAATTTTGCAATTTAAGTCTGTAACAGATTGAGGTTGGTGATACTTGTTGTGTATGTTTGTGTCTACAAAAAAATTTAATTGCAAACATTAGTGCCTAGATGTATTGAAAGCAAAACAGTAAACTAGAAACTGCAAAGTGCTGTACTGAATTCAGCACTGATTAATGTACTCTGCAAATCCACTGAAATCACCAAATTACCTGGATTGTCATTTACTTGTGAACTGGGAGGCTGTCGTAGAAGTTTGTGTTAAAATATCTTAATAACTGAAATGTGCATTAAAAGTTATAGTAACTTTGGTTTACTTTTACGTTAGGAGCTCGTGAATGCAAATTTAATCTCTGTGTATAAAGGAAAACTTTTCAACTTGAGAAAAGATGTTTTAAATTATTTCTGATTACTTTCCCAATTTTTATATTTTTATCACACTGCTAGTAAATCTTTAAAATTAAAATCTTAACATGAACTAGCTATGGATTATAATTATGTGATAATAGAGCCTCTATGCCTCTTTTTCTGTTCTCCTCCAACATACCTCCATTCCATCCCCGGCAAAATCCTGGAATGATAGCAGAAATTTTTACTGCAGAACAGGTTTGCCAACGTGGTTTACTCTTTCAAGTAATTTATTTTGAAAGAAAGGAGTATATCTTTTATAATGATGGTCTAAAGTTTGTATTCTATAAACCTTTAAATTTCATGAGTTAAGATCTACATGTGTCTTTTGCATATGAATTACAGAAGTGTAAAATTGCAAAAATCTTAAGATATTATGACTTCAGTTTTTCCTGTAACAGTATGAAAAACATTCAGAAAACAGCAGTTATTATTGTAAAAGCTGTCTTGGTGTGGAACTTAGAATGTGTTGTGTTGAAATCAGTTGTGCTGGTGGTGTTATTTTTCGACATTGTATTGAATTTCTAATAGTGTTCTTGACAGCGGTTAAGCCAATGTACAAAGGAACTAATGTGTCTTATTTCCTTATTTGAGTCTTGACAATTTTTAGTGTCTTAAGAAAACTGTCAAGGGTATAATTGGTAAAATACAGATTTAAAACATTTTTCTTGGCAGGAGTTGAATAGAAAGTTGCACGTGAGAATTTTTAGAGGAGGGGGAAAGAAATTAATCACCTCCATGATTTATTATAATACAGCAATAGATTCCTAAATCATAGAAGTCCTTGATACACTTTGACTGGTTCATGGAGGTGGGTGACTATGTAGTGGTTGAAGAAATCATCATTGCTAATAAGTGTTACTTTAGATTAGCAAATGAAAGACTGCAGAGTCCTTCAAAGGCCTCATCCATTCTCATTATAATCCTTTGAACATTTGTCTGACCTTTCTAAAGAAATTCTACAGAAACTTTATGCTTAGGATTCCACATAAATAAACTGACCAGCACTTGCCTCAAGAAGTTTGTACTCTAATGACAGGAGCAATAATACATCTTTTAAAAAAAATATATCAAATGTCACTTGCCACAGCAAATTGTTAATTTATTTTCAAATATCACAATGTAATACTTCAGACTAATAAGTGTAAAGCAGCTTATTAAAAGCAAATAATATCACAGTTCTGTAACAAAAATCTAAAACCAAATTGCATTGCTAATATTTTTCCTCTCAGCTTTGTTATGATTTGTACCTATAGAAAGCTGGGATTGGTGGGGTAATTTTGCTTTCAAGGCTGAGTGTGTGAAGGTTTGTGCAGCTAGGACATGACCAGCTAAAGCAAACCAGCATAGCTCTACTCACCTCAGGGAAGACATTGCCATTTGCCTGCTGCCTCATGACATGTACGGCTATGCTCATGAAACACTTTCCATTTAGATTTTGCTTTAATTCTTGCTTTTTTTTTTTTAATAACCAGTTTACTTCTTTCCTTTTGTAAAATACATGGCTTATTTGAATAGACTTTAGTGCCTCTTGAAAGCATCATGGCTCAGATGGGTTTTTTCCATTAAAAGAAAAAACCTCCTATTCTGCTAGTAAACTTGGCAAAGCAGAAAATAATTCATTTTATTAAATCAGTTTTTTTTTAAAGAAAGACATTATTTATTCACACTACTGAATTTATTCAAGTATTTGATGTCTCCCTATTCCTTTTAAGAGAGATTCTCAATTTTAGTGTCAAAAGGTTGAGTGGCAGCATCCAAACCTATGCAACTGGAACTGAGGAAAGATACTATATTCCAGCAAATCAGCTGGTTGAAATCTTGGTTACAAGTTGGGAGTGTTTGTGTATTACTTTAGCAACAAAGGCAGAGTCACTAACATTGAGGCAGCAGTTACTAAATTACCATTTGTTTACCATTGTTCCTATGCTGGAAGGCAGAAATGTTGTATTTTTAAAGTAATGAAGGAACTGGAGAAATGCTGGACCTCTGCAAATGATTGAGCGTAGTCCAGGAAAATAAACAGGTAATTGAGAGTGCTGGGGAATTCTAGGTTGTTTTTGGTATATCAGACTGATAAATATGAAATCCTCAAATTTTATTTCCCTTCATCCCTAACTAGTTAAAAAATTAAAAATTTAGGTGGAAAAGAGCCCTTTCATATTGTATGGTAGGAAATATTCTTTTTCATATCTTGCTTTGCTGGTAATATGCATACATGCACACATATTTGGATTCTCTAATCTTCAATATTATTACTTTGGGTTTAGTGTAAATTGATGGCAGATGAATGAAAAGCCTTCCTGGCAGATTTTTTAAAATATAGATGTGTATCTGCACATGCATGTACTTTGACCATTCAATAGTGACTTAGTAAATGGACAGTACAAAATTACAGGAGGATTTGTCCTTTTCCCCTCATTTGTCTGTCAGCTGCTGAAGTTTGTGATTCCAACACAGGCTGGTGTGTTGGGAGGCGTAAAAAAACCTTAGGGTCTGAAGTGCACAGTGACATCTCAGTGAGTGCTGGGAGCAGAAATGCTCAGCACCCATGAGGAAGTTTTCCAGTCATTTGTGTCCTGAGAGAGTATGAAAAAAGACCCACCTAGTAATCCAATCTATCTAAAGGTATGGTAACTTAGAAATACAGCTATGAATGACTGTGCTCTACAGGAAATCTGGAAGTAATAAGTGATTGGAAAAGCTGGTGTTTTATTTTCTTTCTTAAATGAAGAGTATCTTAGCATGAAAATGAAATATCAACTCTTACTTAGCATGAAATAGTTATAATTACATTTAGAAATGTTTTAATTAGCTTAAAAATGCATAGCTGCTCTTATTATTCTTTTGATAATTTCATGTTAATTGTGGATTGATACAGGGTTAATGATGTAAAATGTTAGCACTTCTAATGATATGTTTAAGAACAGTGCAGACATTAAATTCAGTAAACTGAATATGTGGCCTCATAAATAAATGCTGAATTATAATACAAAGCACACCATGACCAAATTAATTAGTATGTTTAATCTAGTGAATTCCAGCTAGGCTGCATATAATATGGACATGTATTTAATTTCTAAATTTAATATTATCTGCATAAGTCAGCCCTTACTTAATCAGTGCAGATCAGTAATAGAAATGTACTATATCTGGGGTTTTACATAAGCTTTTCTCTTTAAATAAGATGTTTTAACGTTGTTTGAGATTTTAAATATTGTAATTAAAAAAAGGCATGTGAGTAGAAATGTTTCCTGTGTTCTCCCCATAATTTGTCGTCATCAGGAGGTAGAATTCCTGAGGTCCAAAATAAAATATTCATTCAGTCAAAATGGCGGCACTCATTAAAATTCATTCAAGGATCTAGGGCAGAATATTTCGTATTTGCTTATTTGATACAAAATTTACTGCTGGTTGCTTAGCTGTAATTATTGTTATGTCAGATTTTTTTTTTAATTTGGGTAGAGTTAAAATGCCAGTAGAATAATTTGATTTTTCATTTGAAAGCCTTACTTTTCAAAGAAAGTGCAGAAGAAAAGGCTATTTAATTTTTTAATAACCTGTGAGTACTTTAGATTTTTCCTCTTGTAAATTAGATTTTTATCAAGTGAGCCATAGGGCATACAGATTTTCTTGAACTCATCTTCTGAGTTCTTAAACATGAGTTTAAGATAGAAATAGGAAATTGGGTGGTATTGAGTCCAGTTTTGAAAACCTCTAAATAATCTGTTCAGTTGGTTGTTTCAGGGACTTCAGTGAGATTGTGTAGTGAATAGGCATTGTCCCTGTGATCAGTGCTCTATAGGCTTAGGCTCATTGCTTTCAGAGGAAAGTCTGAGAATAATCAGCATGTGTTTTCTTCTTTTTTTTCCTTGATATGGGATTACACACTCTGCCTGTAACCTTTGATATAAATCTACCTTTGCTTTGTGTTCTTTTTCTGGTAAATACTTGACTAGAAATGAGTTGATGAACTGCTCAGTTTTTATGGAGAGCCCATAAAGAACAGAATGGGCTGACTGCACTTTGGTCCTCAGTCAAACCTTATTGTTAAATGTGTTTAGGATGATTTCCATCCCCATTCCCAGCATTTGGAACAAGCAAATCCAATAGCTGTTTATTTGCTGAGCCACACAAAGGAGCGCGCTTGTCCGAAAGGGGGCACAGCGAGGTTACGCCTGTGCTGCCCTGTTAAACTCAGCACTGTGGCTTTCCCACGTGCTGGGACACCAGCATCTGTGGTTTTTGTTCCTAAAGAGCTCCCTCGTGGCATTTTGATCTGTACCATTCATGGGACTCCCAAAAATGGTTTAGCAGTTAAGATCAGAGATGGATTTATTCTGGGGACCATTCCCCATTAAGCGCTTGGCTTCCAGCTTCCTAATTTAGAGGGTAAGACTTGTTACTAGCACAGACCTGATTTAATTATACGGGCTTTAAGCATGGTTTTGGACACGATGGCCTCCAGAAGTCTTTTCCAACCTAAATGGTGTGATTCCAAGCTTTTGGTTGCACTCCTTGCAGTCCTTCTTGGGGGTGTGGAATTTACTATTCAGTAGTCATACCTGAATTCAGTGTTGCCAATGGTAATTTTATTACTACACTTCCAAAAATAATTGTTTATCAGGCTCAGAAGTAAAATCATCATATTTGTGTTTTAATCAGTTTAAATAAACAAATGTTAGTGTTTTATAACCTGATGTAGAAGCAATATTTTTTCCACCCTGCTTGTGTGAGATTGTTCCTGTTAACTTAACAAGAGGATTTGTGGGAGTGCACAAGCATAAAGAGGACTCTCTGTGTTAGAATCATTGTTAGGTGCAGTACATTTTCCCGCATTAGAAGCTTGATGCAATTAATTTAGATATTAAGTGAAAACTAGCTTCATTTTAGTCTATGCACCTGCTAATTATTACACACTGCTAACCTGACAGAATTTAAGTTTACTGGTTTATAATAAGTACAAAATAGCTAGCTGTTTATGGGCAATATCATGCAAGAAAACCAGATTAACAGCTTTTTAGTGAAGGTTTTTATTTTGAAACTGGATTAAAGATGGTATTAACTGATTTATTATGAGAATCAAATCTGTAGGGGTTTTAAAAAGTTTTTATTTTCCTGTAGTTGGTTAAAGAACATACAAGAGGAACAAGTTACACTGCTTTTTTTTTTTTAATATTAATAAAAAAAAATAAAGTCCACTAACCCATCACTTTTTGTTTGTGAAGAGGCTTTGCTTACATCTAGCCTAAATGAAAGCTACATCACCAGGTATCACATTGAACTGTTGTTAACCCACTCCCAGTCCCGTGCGGGCTGTAGTTCAGTGAGCCCAAGAGGCTGAATGAAACCCAAAGGAGGTTTCTGTGCTGGACCTTCTTGGCAGTGCTTCAGCGTCACACCCACTCCATGGAGGAAAAGGAATGAGCAGCCTGTAAGGGATCTGGTCTGCCTGGGATTAGGCACCCAAAGGGGCCATCTTCGTGAAGGTCTGAGGCGTGTGGTGACCTTGTCCCCGCTGCTCTGAAAGCCGGGCACTTCCTGCAGTGTCTCTGCTGTTGGCGCCTGAAGCGCAGTCTCACTGTAGTGATCTAAGCTAAACAGACGGCATCTCATCCGTGCTGCCCCGACCAAAACTGCAGCAACAGCTATGAAAGCATGGAAAAATAGAGTGGAACCTAAGGGTTTCTTTGACTGGAACTAAAGTATTTTCAGGTGTTATTTTTAATAATAATTTTTAATTAAGATTTTAAGTATTATAACTGAAATCACATTATGAATGTTTGAAAACTGTTGGTTCATCAATGATTTGTAGGTTGAGTATTGTCCCCACGTTAAAATAGGACCTTGACTTCTACATTAACATACAGGAACTGCATATTAGAAGCAAATGTTGCTTCAAATATGTAGAAGGTTTTATGTTTTTAATATGCATTGATACTTTTTCAGGGGAAAAAGCTTTATATATAAACTTTATTTCCTTATAAACATATAAGCGCTGTTTCCTTATAAACATATAAGCGCTGTATCTTCTGATATTTTGAATATTTTTGTTAAATGCAATTAAAATAATTTTAAATTAGAAAATGCGCAAAACTTGGGTTAACTGCATATAACTGTTAAAACTGTTTTAGCTCACTGATATATTCAAAAATCTAAATAGGCAGTAGATGTGGACTTTTTTCCCTCTCATAATGTTACCAATATATTTAGTTTAATTTCATAGCCTACAAATCAAAAGTACCAGGGTTTCTAAAAGCTTGGTCTTAATATTTCTTCTTCCTGCTCTCCTGTGCCATTCACATAACTGCTTCACTCAGCCCTGTTGCGTTCCTCCCTGATGGCTGAAAATGACTGTTAGATATCAATTTCAGCTTGCACAAGATGGGTTATACGATTTTTGGGCGACAAGCGCAGGAGCTGCTTGTTCTTTCATCTCCTCTGTGGTGGTTCATAACTGTCTTAAAAAAGAGTAAGGTGGTGGTTTGATTAACATTTGAAGTTTTTATAAGCTGTCAGTGCATCCTTTAGAAATAAAAAATTGTCATCTTGCATCCTCTCCTCTCTGTTGCCCTCTCCATTGTTGTAAACTCAGCTGTTTGCTTATCTGTTTAGTGAATTCAGAGCAGCCATATA
This sequence comes from Zonotrichia leucophrys gambelii, assembly GCF_028769735.1. Taxonomy (NCBI): domain Eukaryota; kingdom Metazoa; phylum Chordata; class Aves; order Passeriformes; family Passerellidae; genus Zonotrichia; species Zonotrichia leucophrys. Next base: position 14,687,707 of record NC_088173.1, on the reverse strand, counting down.
GTTCAAAGCAATTTTGAATGCTTAATTGTAATTTTTATAGTTTTCATTTATTTTTTGCCGGGTTGGTAGTAGCACTGGCTCAGTTCAACAGACAGCCACACATAGTGGTAGGTGCAGGGCTGGAATATAAGGCCAGGACTGCATTTTTAGTTTGTTTTTAAAAAGGGAGTAGCATGCCACCTACATTTTTCTTACTTATTAAATTAGAAACACCTACAGGAGGAAAGTAGGTCCTAGAAATGAGTTTGCAATGTCTGTTTTCTACTCTCTGTTTCGTGCTCAGCATCACAGCAGAAAACCTTTGGGACTAACCTAACCAAGGGAAACTATAAATAAAAGAGAGGAAATTGAAATACAAGACTGCCGTTTTTCTTCCCCCCTCCAATAACTGTATGTGCATTCATATAGTAGGACCACATGGTTACTTGGTGGGGTTGTTTTTCCCCAAAACCACCATTTTATAAAAGGAAAATGATGATCAGAGAGATGGGCCACCTTTCCTGTGAGGAAAGCTGAGAGAATTGGGATTGTTCAGCCAGGAAAGAAGGCTTTGGGGTGACCTAATTGTCACCTTCCAGTACCTGAAGGGATCTTGCAGGACAGTTGGAGAGGGACTTTTTACAAGAGCATATAGTGACAGAGCAAGGAGGAATGGCTTCAAACTGAAAGGGAGTAGGTTTAGACTGGATGATAGGAAGAAATTCTTTACTGTGGGGGTGGCAACACACCTGAACAGATTGCCCAGGGGAGTTGTGTATGCCCCATCCCTGGAAGTCTTTAGGACCAGTCTGATGATACAGCTCTGAACAACCAGGTATAGTAGAAGGTGTCCCTGTCAATCACAAGTCGGTTGGAACTGGAAGTACTTTTACGTTTCCTTCCCACCCATGCCATTCTGTGATAAGTGATTCTATGCTTGCCTTGCTTTGTATTCAAATTACATTAATTCTTCGGCAGCAGGTGGGATGTCACAGCAATCACTACTTGTTTACAGAGGATGTAAAAGGACTGATTTCTTTAGCCTATGAACTTTAGTATTTGAGTTTTTTGAAATAGCAGACATTGTCTTTAGTATCAGTACTATCAGTGTTTGTGTTGGTGGTTTGTGCTTTTAGAAGTTTTCAAGGAAAGACTAACCTGGAATTGATTGCTTTGTCTGAGAAACAAACCTGAAAGAGAGGAGATGCAGCTATTTATATAGCTTTTGCCTCTGCCTACCTATTTCTCTTTCCAGACATGGATATATAAAGGGATCATAGGGGTTTTCACACTTTAACCCTCCCCTTTAGTACCAGCTGATGTGACAGCAGGTAATTCTGCATTCTGTGATGGACTTATGGTTATGTCTTGTGCAGCCTTGCTGTTTGGAGGCAGCACAATTCAGTTTCCTGGAGAAGGTCATCATCACTTAGCTATAGGTTATGATGCTGATGCTTTTATTTTTCCTGTTGGGTCTGTTCTGTTACCCATGAACAACAGATTCATTGGATCAGAAGAGGGCAAAGAAGGGGGGATGTGTCATTGCAGCCTGATGCTTAGGGCACGCATCTGAGAACAGGAAAACTTACAGCTTCTTTTAATCTTCCAGAAGTGTCCTTTTCCTTCATTCCTGGTGCTGACATGAGTTGGTGTGCCTTTGGGCTGAGCCAGAGTTTATCTGTCTTAAAAAGACACATAGATACATATATATATATATACACAGAGATATATATATTTTTTTCCCCTGAAGTTAATCTTCCTTTTCCCTTTTTTGAGTTAGTCTTTGCTAGCTCCGTTTGTGAAGCGTCTCTTGCTGCCACAGTACAGTTGCTAGAGCTGGCATGCAAGAGGAAGGAATTGGTAGCTGAAGCTGAAATTGCTAGCAAGGCTGGAAATGCACTTTTAAAAGAGATTATATGGTATTAAAACATGTACCTACAACATGAATGCATAGATATTGAAAAACGAGGATGGAGAAACATGGCCACTTTCTGCTTATAAGGGTTGTTACCACTTTCCTAGTCCAAGTCTGAAGCCAAAGGCTTGTGTGCCTTTTTGGATTAGACTTTTGTTTTTCTCTAGCAAAACAATTACCAGTTTGGCCTTTGGGTCAAACTCCACATGGGACTAGTGTTGCACATGCAAAGGAAAGAAATACAAAAGGAAAATCATGTGGCAGAGTAAATAATTCCAAAATTAAATACAGTAGATTAAAAAAAATATTTATCATGCTGTAAATGGCACACTGTTTCTGATGTAATTCAGCAGATTATTCCTGTGTGCATGGGTACCTGATCCTTCTAATCACTTGCATGCTTGTCCCCCCAGTGGGAACAGAACTGCTGTCACTACAGGTTGAAACACAGCTGACACTCCAAACCCTTTTCAGTTGTTCATGAATAGAAGTTACAAGTGGAGTTTATTACATGTCACAAAACCTGTGGAGTTTACCCTTTTTTTACAGACCTGGGCACTGTGGCAATGAAAGACAATTTGCTTGTAGGACCACAAGAACTTAAGAGCAGGGCCCTCATATATCCTGACTCCTCCTTAGGTGGCATGGAGAGTGGTTCATCTTCTTTATGGGCTTATTTTTGGCTTGACCTTAATTTTGACTTGCTGCATTAATTTGTCTTACAGTTTTTTGGAAGCCTATACTTCTGTATCAAGTGAAGTGTGTCAAGCTGTGGTTTTGAGCTGCCTGCCCTCAAATATGGCCATTTGAAAATCATCACCACTGTTGCTTCCCAGTTCCAGTGTGATTCTTTGCAAAACTTTGCTGGGTATATACAAAGAAACAAGGTGCTGACTAACCATGTTTTTAATAATTTTAGGTGACAGGCACAGCAGCTCACACATTTTAGTACTATCAGTTCCTTGCTGCTCCCATCAGTGAAAACAGTGATTGTTCTAAAGTGTACATGGTAGCACAGGCGTGGCCTTAAATTAAGTGGCCTCAAAAATATTCCCCTGATGGTGTACAGTAAGCCGTGTGAATGTAGATTGGCTGCTTTTTTTTCTTAGCTGCACCTTACCCTGTAAAACTATGAATCAAAGATGAAGAAGTCATTGAGGAGAAATGTTTTATATCTACACACTGATACTTTAACTTGGGTAGTAGAAGTCTGTTGTTTTGGTGTTACAGAACTGTTATTAGGTAGTTGACTTCACAGATTTGTATAGATCACAGTTAAAATGAGTAGAAAATTATCTTATTCCATTTTCTCAAGAGTATATAAATATGCATTAACAGCAATATGAACATATTTTACCAAATCCTGTAGTCTGGTAAAGACCTTATAGGATTTGTGTTACCTTTTAGGATCACAAGCTTACTTCTCTACTTAGAAGAATTTTGATGTTTTCTGAGAGGTGAGGTAGTTATCAAGAAAAAGAAATATTTGAAAGGTAAAGATACTGACAGTATTTGGAGCTTGACCATGCTTCTCTAGAAGGGAGCATTAAAAGAAAAGATGGTGACATAGAATAGTGTGTTTTACACATGAACCAGTCCAAATAACCTTTTTAAAAGAAGACCAGACAATGATAATTCTGGCATTTTTCTGTTTCATCATGTGAATCCGAGTGTTCCAGTCTAGGTGTATATTGTTGGGACCTAATGTGTTTTTACCCTTACCAGTTTACACACTAGAGTAGTTCATGTTCACCTGGTTTCAAAGAGTGTGAGCTGAGCTGAGCTGAGCTGGGTGGAGGTGGCTGAGCCCCTGGCTGCACGCTCCTGGAGCAGGAGGAAGGAAGGTGGTGTGCAGTCTTGGCCTCTTCAGGTCTGTACTCTGCATCTGTTCAAAAGTCACAGGGTGGAGGATGCAGCTCACCAAACAGGATTATTATTCCAAAGGGGGAAAACATCTCTAGAGAACTCCCAATAAGGTGATGTTTTCATTGTATGTTTAGAAAGTGATCAGATGACAACTGAGATGAAAAAGTCATACTCAAGTAGTGTGTAAAACATTGAGACTCCAAAGTCTCTCGTGCTTTGTGAGATTAAGGACCATTTACTTGAATAGAGAATGTTTCATCCATAACCTTTCCTCTGATCCAATGTCCTTGGATCAAGTTGGAAAAGTAAGGTTAGGGAAGTAAGATATTTTTAAGCTGTCTTTAGAAAGAGAATCTGGTGATTCTCATAGCGAACTGTGAATCATGAACCACGTCTTTGCCTGCTGCTTGGTCTGCGGGTCATTGTTAAGAAGGCCCTGGAATGAATGCATTGTCCTCCAGAAAAGAAAAGATAGAATTTTGGTTTTAAGAGATGCCCTTTCTTTCTTTTGCTGTCAGCTCATCATTTACAATTTGTGGTCTGAGATGGCTGGCTTTGATTGGTCCATAAGGATGGCTAGAATGTTTTGTGGCTCTTTCAGTTTAACTTTTGTAGGCTACTCTGACTCAGTGCCAGCTGGATTTTAATCCTTACTACTTTCTCCACTTTTTAGGGTCATTTTTAGCAGCTTTCCAATTTCCATGTGCCTTTCTTATTTTGAAGTAGTGAACAAAACATCTGTCTGACTAGAGAGTTTTTTAGTGTTTAGCTTTACTGAAATATTTAATGTAATATTTTATTCTATGAAAACACATGATACCTAGTGACCCTGTTTATCTGTTGTCATTATTTATTATTTTAGACTTTGCCTAGAGGGGTTTTGTGCTCTGCACAATGAACTCCCAAGAGCTGGAGTTCCTTACTGCTGTTGCACAAGGAGTTTGTGTGTTCAGGACAGATTAAAGCTTGCTCAGTCGGTGTGGGGTTAACAAATGCAGTGGGCAGGAGAAGCCATACTGTTCTGGTGCTGGTGCCAAGCAATTATATTGGATGGCTTTACAGACTTACTTCACCAGATTTGAGGACCAGATAATTGAATGTGCTGACATCCATGTCAATCGAAATGATGCAGCTCAGTCCCCATGATTTTAGTGAAACCAAAAGACTTCCTCCTGAGCTGAGGCATCGAGGTTTGGCTAGATGATCTGGTAAAGCAGAAGTCTCACAGAGTGAGACTCTGTGCCTACTGAAATTAATATTCCACAGATATGTGGGTATTGGGGTGTCACTGTAGGATGCTGTGACCTTCCTAAGCACTGCAGACATTTTAGTTGAGCTGTCTGGTGTGAAGGTAGGCTCGTGCCTGTGAGGTCTGTGTCACGGCAGCAAGTGTGCTTGCAGTAATATGTCTTCAACAGCTGACCTAGTCTGAACAGTGACGGGAGAGTGACCTTGCAATTGTGCATCTGCTCTAACTTTGATACAAGGGTCATGTTATGTGTTGTTTTCTTTGTAAATCAGGTTGCCTGTGCCTTCTGCAGAGTCTACATTTTTCTGTTTCAAAATACTTTGTGCAAACATCAATTTTTACCTTAGATTGCAGAAATACATGAGATGTAGGGATATATTGGATTTGAAAAGAAACAAAGCTAGTCTTTTAATTCACCAGCCTATTCTTTTTAAAGTATTATGTCACTAAAAAAATGTTTTACTTGTTCATATAGCATGCATGTATGTAAGCATTTACAAGAAAAAAGAATAATTTTACAGATACCTGTTCCACCATTTTGTTATTCTTTTTTCTTCCTCCAGATTGTTACTGTGCATTACAGTTGGGGTGCGATTTGTCAGATGTGCAAAAACCCCTAAAATTTCAAGTAAGATGGGTTTTTTTTTATCATACAGTATATAGCATTTTGCCACAGGACAACTTTCTCCCAATGGCAGGGCACTGAACAGCTTGCATCTGTGGGAAAGTGGTAGCAAAATTGATGGAACAGTCTGTTCCTGCCGATGTTCATTTCGATGCCCCAGAATACGGCTTTCAGCGGCTCTGCTGCCAAAGCATACCCGAAATTGATGGGACAAAAGGAACAACCTGGATCTTCCATGTGTTAAAGTGAGGAAATGAAATCTTAAATCTCATTTAGGTTTGGAATTAGGTGGATTGGCAATGCCTGTGAAGTTCAAACGGGGAAAAAGATGAGTCTCTTACTCCACCCTATCATGCAGCTCTCTGAAAGGTGTTGGAAGTATTTAGTGGAGAGTAGAAGCAGACAAGCTGGAGAGCTTTTCTTGCAATAGCCAAAACTGAGTTGAAAATGAGGGGAAAAGGGGAAGACATGAATGTCTAATGAAAAAGCATGTTGAATTTAAAACGTACCTTAAGAGAAAAAAATTCTGTGTTGTCTGCAACAGGAAAATATCTCTGGTATTACTTCAAGCTCTCCATGTGATCTGCTGAAGTGCTGAACTCTCTGGGGCAGTCCTAATTTATCATCTCATTCTTTTGCAAGGGTTCACAATATTTCCAGGAAGGTACCAGAAATCATGTTGCTTGTATGCAGCTTTTTTTTCTGCTTCCCATTTTTTCCCACAGCAGTGGCACCTACCTCTGCTTCCATTCAGGCTGGAGAGAAGCCTCCCGTTGGTGTGGACAATTTAGGATCTGGTACATTTTATAAAAGAGGTTTTTATAAACAAGTGTAGGCAAGGAAATTGCAACATTACTTACAAACATCCTCTCCTACACACCTTAATGTGAAAATGAAATAGTAGGCTCAGGAATGTGTATAGAACAGGACTTTGTGACTTTTATATGTGCTCAGTAAGGATAAATTTTGTGGAGTGTGTGTACTTTCCTTCCTGGCTTTATCACAATGCTTGGGGTTTTTCCTTCTGGTCATAAGCTGTTGCTCTATTCTTCAGCCCTAAAACAAGAAAACTCAAGTACACAACTTTGCAGTTGATTGCTGGCCGTTGCCCTGTCTGACTTAGGACATCAGCACAGGTTTGATTTCAGTCATGTATGTGGGGCATTCAGTCACATCAAGGATCCTTCCCAAGGAAGATTGTTCACAAGTACACTTGGATTTACTAAGGTTATACATCATTTTTATAAATTGCTCTTACATACACCCACACAAAACTGGAACATAAAGGTTTCTTTTATGTTTTTGGATTGTAGAATCATATGACATTCTTTAAAAAAATATTTTAAGAAATTGAGAAAAATCAAGCTATCTAAAAATATTTTTGTAGCTAGAAACTAAGCTTCAATGTCCAACAAACCATTTGATATTTAAAAATACCAGTATATGTGAAATTCCAGCTTTCTCCCCAGCATTCCTCCAGAGAAAGACCAAATACCTTATCTTTGACTTCTTTTGTTTATCAGTGAACTAATAAGACACTCCTATTGTAGCAGTGGTCTCAGATGTACCTTACACTGTGCCTTGCTAATAGAGCAGGTTTGTTCCATCGGGGGTTAAGAATATTTAATCCTTTAACGCTGACACATACAACACACAGCCATGTCAGCTACAGCTGTTTCCAAACATCAGTAACAAAATTATAGATGGTTTTGAAGCTTCTGTGTTGGAAATGAATACATTTGAGGATTCAACTTGCTGACAGTGTTTATGTAATTTAATCTTGCCATCTGGAAGAAAGTAAACATTTTTTAGGAAATTGAAGTTAAGGTAGCAAGCCCCTTGTGGTTTCTGGCTATTGCAAATAAGTTAAGTTGTACCAAGTTGATGAAAATCTTCAATAGGGAGGGGATCATGGTTATATTTTAAAGACTGTTATGCAAGTGCATCGATGCATAAAATTGTTTCAGAATATCTGCATTATTAACTTCCCTGCTTATTCAATTGTTAGATGCCTTTCTTCTGCTCAGATAAAACCAGCATGTTTTTTTCAGTGAAATGTGATAAAACATGAGAAGCATATGCATGCAGAATGAATAGGTGTAACTGAAGCACTTAGGTGATTGCTTTTCTTCTCATATTTTTCTGTTGTTTATTCCCTTATTCTTCCTTTTGTTTGGTTTTTTTTTCATTCTGTATTACATTTTGCTTTTCAAACATCTACTCTTTTTTTCTTTATTTGTGGGCTTTGTTATTTGCTTTTAATTCTTTTAATAATTTTTCAAGGTTCTTGCTTAGTTTTCTAAAGAAACAGTTTACACATTCATGCCAGGTGTGTATCAGTCCCCCTGTGATAATTTTGAACCTGTTAGTCACTTTCAAATAAACAGAGAGCCAGAAGAAGATTCCAAAGGCATTGGATTTGCATAGTGTGTGAGTCCAGGTGGTTTGGTGGAGAGGAGAAACAGTGCCCTGCAGAATGAGCTATGTGGGGAGAGAAGGAAAGACAGAGATATCTTTGCCAACCAGGGCTAATTAGGTTGTTCATAAAGTTGCTTAAGTGCTAGCCCATTCCCTCCTGTTTTCTGTTTGAGCAGTCTGATGAGACCTTTTACATGATGGAGGGAAGTCAAGATGCTTTTATACTTGCTGTGGACTAGAACATTTATATAAATAAAATATATTTATGGTGGTAAGCTGATTTTAGATATGCATGATTTGAGGGAGTGTACAGTTTCAGCCATTTTACACGTGGAACACATGACAGTTTAGTTTGTCTTTAGTTTTGTCTCAGCCTTTAAGATCATCTTTATCTTTTTGAAGGATATTTGCTGCTTTGTTATTATTATTTAATGAAATCTGTATGTTAAGATCTCTGAATTATGCAACATTTGTTCAAAATTATAGGATTTTGTGAGAAGACCAACGAGCACCTGAGCCAATAGTATGGTGGTCGTGCCCTTGGCTCCTAAAGGGAGAAGGGCAGGAAAAAATTAGCAGAGGTATGGACTCAGCAGAAATAGCTTGGTAATAGTAACAAGAGAAAACAGTTTTCAGCATTCTGGAAAGGGTCACTAAAACCAGAAGAAAGGTATAGTCTGTTCCTGCTTAACTTTGGTGTCTGGTGGTTTCACTGGTTCTTTAAAACTCTGCTTTCTCTGCTCTTTGAGATTATATTCACCCTTCCTTCTTGATGTCTGCATCCTCTTGCTTTGCTCTGTTCTGCTGAAGCATTGATTATTTACTTGGGCTTGTGCAAGCATGCTAATGTTCTGCTAAAGTTAAAAATACTGTTGCCATGTAGTAGCTAGTCAAATAATGGGATTTTAAACTGAAATATCTAACTTCATATTCAGTGGAAGCTGCCTGTCAGCATTTTTATAGGTCTGAATAGGCTTTTTAAAAGGATCTAGCTCTAAGCCTTGATAATTGAACTTAAGCTCGTAAGTTACTTATCTACTCCTGAAATTTAAACCTGATCCATGTTGTAAAACTGCAATGAAGAACTACATGAAAATGAAATAGGATGTTAATGGAGAATTTCTCATTTAGAATTACTTCTTAGCAATATAAGCAACAATTTTAGGAATGTTGATCTGATTTTTATTGTCTTGTATATGAATTACTTTATTAAGCGAGCTATTTGGTGTCCAAATCATGGCACATTCCAACTTTGTCAGTGTGATCTAGGCATTGTACTGGAAATAAATACACAGACTGGTGACTTTGTAAACATTTATGGCTGTGCCCTGTGTTAAATAAGGACTATGCTTTATTTTCATGCAATAAAATTTAATTAGTTGTAAGTCAGGTTTTGCTTTAGTTGTAATTAGTTTAGCATATAATTATTCTGTCTAATAGCAATCTGAAATCTGCAAGCATTTTGATCTTATTCCAAGTTAAAAAAAAGAAACCCTCTTAGAAGTATTCAATCAGTAGCTATAATAGAATCTTATTAGTCAACCATATTATAGAGTGTGTAAATCTTTAAGTGACTGAAGCAGTGTTTTCACTGATGCTTGTTATGTATGGCATTAAGAAGATATATAAAAATGCTTTATATTGGACTTGCAACTTCTATATCTTTTGGAAAAAATCAGTGATCTCTTTTTTGGTGAACTTAGTATTTCCTGGTTTGACTTTTAGCTCTTTTTAATTTTTATTTTTAAATGAATTTTAGAGGTCTAACTTTTGTAAGATATAACTGGGAACTGTTTGTGTGAAAATAGTAATACTTCAGTTTTAACAAACATACACATGTTAAATCTCATAATTTACACACAAATATTACTGCCTATTAGAGAGTATTGTAATGATTAATGAGTACTTTTTGAACAATATCTTGTATCTTCTATCTTTTGGATGTGGCTGGCTGCCATTTCTGACAAAGTTGCCCTGCCAAGGAATCTTCCAACAGCTCTTCCTATGGATTTCCTTATGGGAACAGCATTAAAGCAAGAGACAAATGCAGAGTCTGGCATGTTATTAGCTGTGGTGGAGTGATGGGGAGCAGAGCTTCTGTTCTCACTTCCATCCACCCTAAGCAGCTTATTTTTTGCTAGCAGTGGTTTACAATCTTGCTTGCTAGTAATGTTGTTCTAAATTAAATTTCACCTGTATTATTAATTTTAAGGTTCTTATATGTTTCCTCCATAAAAGGGCTCTCTCTGAGCTGCTCATCATTTCATCAGCCTATAGGTCAGGAAATTATGTCTAATCAAAGCATAGGGAAAGGCACTTTTTAAGGAATTGAACAGTCAACAGCCTTTTACTTGATGATATTTGTCTTTTTGAAACTCTGTGGTCTGATTGGGAGGGATAAATTACTTCACAACTAGAAGAGAGATACTCAAACATTTACATTTAAAAAGGAATATGTACTTTAGCTTGGGAAGAAATTGCCTCATCTTTAAGGAATAGGATTTTCAGTTACTTCTCTGCTTTTCCAATTACTTACCCTATAAAACTCAAAAAAGTAGATATTTCTGTTAACTCATATGATATGCCTGCTAACTTTAACTTGTCACTTTCCCTTCTAGGGTTTCTATTTTGCAACAATGATTAGGGTATAGTTCTTAATTCTGTTTCAGTTGTTCTGGTTTTGTTTTCCGGAGCAATCATACCAAAATGATCTCACATATTTTAAAAGTATCTTTTAAGAACAAGTATGTATTTGTTGTAGTATTATTACATGCATAATTGTGTGTGTATAAATGCTTATGTATGCAGGTATCATGTAATTATGGAGCTCAGTACTGTATGTGTAAGTGTGAATATGTGCATAATGCAGAATTAAAAGCTTACAACAGAGCACAGTTGTGTAGCATCTTGAAATTGTTTTATTTGCATGTGCCAGCTTGTTAAATAGCATTATACTGGGGCCTCAGTGAAAGGCTGTTGTAAGCTCTAATAACAATAAGTTAATCTCTAGGCAAACAGTATGGAAATTATAACTTTTTTTGGTGGTTGTCTTTTTTTTTTTTTCCTTCCCAAATGAAACTAGTCTGAAAATATTTTAATTATCAAAACAAAAAGGAAAAATAATTTTCCTGATAATAAAGTGGTATCTATGTGTTTATTTTTTGTTTCCAGTCTACTTAAAACTTTATTTTAAAACAGCACTCTTTAGGCATCAATGTCTTGAAGTTCATTTGCAACCCAAATGTAATAATAAAACCAAGTCAAATATATTCCCATTATCACTCAAGATGCTGTAGTTAGAAGATGGATATAGAAATGGCACAAAATATCCAGCTGCTCTACATCAAAAACTAGTCCAAGTGCAAATAAATACTTGGAAATGTTTTGTCTTAAAATTGAAAGGAGTCCTGAAATAAAAAGTGATTCAATTCAATGTGACAAATGAAGTATGAATTCCATTTTGCAATAGGTAATAGGGAGGGTTTTATTTTTGTTCCTTTAACTACGTTTCACCCAGACATATGAATATTGTATTTAGTACTAAATAGTTTCAGAAGATGAAAGTTGCCAGTTGTTGGAGCCTGTGCTCATTTTCTAGGCTGCAGCCAATGAACTGACAAGGAAAGCAGAGATGTGAATATCTAGAATAATAGAAAGCATTCACATCTCATGAAGCTGAATTTCAGCTGCGTGCTTTAAATAAGAAAAGGGCAAATATGAGGGGAAGTATCTCTTCTCCAACTCGGAGACAGTGTCAGAGGGTCTTCTAGCCAGTTAGGGCACACCCTTTAAGGTTTTTATTCTCTGCAAATTAACACACACCCCACAAAAAACAAAAACAAGCAAAAAATCAAAGAACCACAAAAAAACCCCAACAACAAAACAACCCCACCAACTCTACAAACTCTACTTTAAACTCAGTATGATCCTTATATTTTACGTAGTTTAAGTATTCTGTACAGAAAAGAAAGTATTCAATATCTGCCTCAAAGAATCAGAAAATAGCTGCCTTTGCTTTCATTTGTGTTGGGGTAGCTGTGAGCAGCACCATGGGAAATAAAAAGACTGTTTAGCTGGGTATAGTGTAATAGAGATCAAGAGCAAAGTAATGGGGAAAATCCTTAATTTTTTTAACAGGTTTTCTAGAGCAAAGATCTAGTGATTTTATTTCCTCTTGTCCTATCCTTTGAGGATCCTGGCCTGCTGTATAGTTAATTATTGAGCGAGAAGTATCAGGTTGATTTATATGGGGCCCCTGTTGGAGAAGGAAAGTGGACATTTCCTACTTGGTGACTTGTTTAGGTGTATGGATTGGGTTTGGGACATTACTTGCATTTCTTTTCTTCTTTTCAGCGTCTAATAATTTGGAAAATGTTTCAAGGTCTGTTAAAACTTGTGTGAGATTAAGAGATTATAGGAATATATTAAGCTTTGAGGACTCCTAGTAGAAAAGTAGGTGACCTTCTGGAGAGCAATGGCCAGAAAAGGCAGAGGGGCAGAGAAGTACCTCGCTAGAGGAGGGTGGAGTGGGCACCAGGTGGCAGCCTTTTCCCATGGCAGGCTGGCAGCTGATGGATGGCAGTGCACCAGATCCTTCTGATAGGCTTCCAAAAGCTTCCTTTTATTGCTCTCCTCACAGTAGCTTCTCACATCTCCTTTCTTTGGTTTTGGAGTTGTTGGCTTTGGGTCAGCAATGTGGGAGGCAGCAGATGCTGGGGTGCGTGTGGGGCTGCCAGGGTGGTGCATGGCTTGTTGGTCATCAGCTGACAGGGATGGCCACTGGCCACTTCCCAGAGCTGCCAGGGGGCAGAACCAGGCAGGCGAGCAAGTGTCTGCATCAGATGGAGAATGTGTGGGAAAATAAGTGAGAGGACAGCAGCAAAAGGATATGGAGAAAGGAGGAGTCAGGATTTTATCAAAAAGGGGTAAGTAACTGAAAATGAATTCTGTGGAAGTAACATGGAGAAATGTATAGATAAGTATGCAATATAATAAATTTGAGGCAAAGAAAATAATGTAAAGAAGAAAAGGCAATTGTTCTGTCTGCTCCTATTTACTTGAGTTCCAGGAAAAGCACCTAAAAACACATTACAAAGAAGGCAAATAGTCAAAAAGAGAAGAAAGAATAAGATTGAACTGATTTTCTCTTGACTTTTTTTTATGGGCAGTTTCTGGAACACCTACTTTAGGCTGTAGTTGGGAAGAGAGAAGAGACAGTTGAATGAAACAGACTATTGGATAGCTGATTGTATTGATGTTTTCTCATTTACCCAGCCTAGCTTAAACCCCTGGTTGTTCATGATTATAGAGCAGTAGCTTTTCCATCTGATAGCCAAGTTTGTGCTCTTCAGATTTGCATCTTCCCAATTTGAATGGCACAGTGGCTTTTGACACTTTTCCAGAGAGACTGTAAACATTGAAGCTGCCAAGGCAAAATGCATTCTGAACCTATAGTTAAAAACATCATGTTTCCATGTAGTGCCTCTTGCTGAATCCTGAAGCATGTAATATGAATTGCTTTGGAAAGCATTTTGTATCCTTAAGATAGAAAAGCATATTTCAGCATCTGATAGCTATAAAGAAACTTTCAAGGCTGCTGATCCAGATGCTTTAAAATAGGCTTGAATTTAGTTAAATTTTATTTCAGGCTGCTTTTACTGACCTTCGCTCCCCTTCTCCCCTTGCATATTCCCTTGGTGGTCTTTCAAAAGCCAGGTGTCTGGGATTGTCTCCAGCCTACTCTGAAAACACCCCAGGCCTTGGATTAATACATGAGGGCTGCCTTTTATTTAATCCATCCATTTACATAAGGCCTGCTCAGTCAAACCCACTTGCAATGTACAGCCAAGTTGAACCGAAACCTCAGCAGGTCACTGGTGCGTGGCCCTGGATTTTACTGAATTTAACTTAGTGTTGCACCTTCTTGCAATGAAAACTGAAGAATATTGCAGAGGTGGTTTGGATTTCTGATTCACAGAGGGATGTTGGAGAAATCTTTGATCTTTGTGTGAAAGAACAGTATTTGTAAAAATGTGTTCCTGCTTAATGGGTGTGAGTATAGATCTAATAGCAGGGTGAAAATTTCATTATATATACATGGCATGACAGTGCATTGTTAAAATTAAAAATACTTCCTTAAACATATAGAACAGACTTACCTGGACTGCATCAATGTAATTCTGTTATACCAGCTTTTCCCTCTGAAAGCATTGCAACTAAATGAAAACACTTTGCGTTTCATTTTCTAAGTGTAGTTCAGAACTACTTATGTCAAAATCTACACAAATTTATTGTTATCTTTTTCAAGCATATAAAACTGTAGATTTTGTGTGTGTGTGGTTGGTTTGGCCTTTTCTGACAATTCCAGTTGTCAGCTTTTACAACTTGGTATTGTTTTTTACTAGAGTCCTTCTCAGTCTTGTTGAAAGTGGGTCACAGGACGTGGCTAGCTTAGGAGTGAAAGGAACAGCTACGAACATAGTGAGCCCTGCTTAGACAGTCTGTTCAAAATAGTCACTCTGCAATTTGCAAACAGCAAGTATTATTAATGATTTTTTTCTGCTAGAGGTAACAGCCAAGTTCCCCTCCCTGATTAGCACTTGAATAGTGAGTAAATGAAGTACAGACCTTTATGAAAATAAAAATTATCAGGTAAAAGAGACATGTCTTAGAATACCTTTTTTTTACAAGTTTCTGTGAATGAATGTATTAGAACAGCATTATTTTTCCAGTGTTGTTGTCTGCTGCCTTTTGGGTTTTTTACATGGAACATAATTTGAGTGATCTGAACAGTTTGACTCCAGAACTTAGATGTGTGATTTTTTTGGTACTTACACAATATATCACTGCTTGATTCCCCTGATGAGCAAATAGTTGTTCCCTCTACTTTATGTAAGTAGTTCACATCATTATATATTTATTTAGACTGGAATACTGTATTAAGATATGATACACTATCTTAAGATATGATTACCTTGATATGAGATTATTCTTTGTCTTAGTATACCATGCTATTGTGTGTAGTCCTTCAGTGACTTAATAAATTATAGTGACTGCTTTTATTGCCATTTCTAGATTTTCCTGTTGATACAGGTTATCTGACTTGCAGTTTTTCATTTTATAGATATTTCAATCACGTACACGCAAATCACAATTTTCTGTTGCTGTCTTTTGACCCTAAGTTATCTTTTTCATTTTTTAATTTACAGGGTTTTTCCATGAAATTCAGAAACATTTACTATGTTTTCTTTAGAATTCCAAGATTTGTTTGTGCCTAGCACATACAAATTGAGCAGGGACTCATTAGGAATACCTTAAAAACACTCTATCTGTTTTTTATCTACATTTTTTGGTAAAATCTGAAATACATAAACAGTGGAGTTATACTGAATGTTTTCAAAGAGAAGGGAGCATATAAATTACTGGATTTAACAGCTAATCAGGTCTAATATAGGGAAGATAATTGCATGAAATTGGGGACAGATTGAGTCTTGTTTCTCTCTTGCAGTAAATGGTTAGGCAAAGAAGAAAAAACTTAAAATCTCAAGATAGGTTATGAAAAGAGATGGATGTTTCTAAATACAGATGTGTGAAGATTATAAATACTAAAAGCTATACTTTAATGGTTGTATAATAGTGACAAGGAAATAACAAATAAAAATAACTTGTGGATTGGAATAAAAATTCAGTGTATATTGTGAAAGAGAAATATTTATTAGGGGAATTGTTAGAACATGATGCTGCTCACTGATTTATGGTTCAGCATGGCGTAGAGTGGAAAGCATATATGATATTGGAGTCCTTGATGATATTCTGTAGAGTTGGTTTTTTTCTTGTTTAATCACACCAAAGATATCTCAAAGTCTTATCTCAAAAGTAAATAATAAAGAAATTTCTCTGTTCTTTGCTAGATTTTAAAGTTGCTGAAAGCCCTTTAGGAAGGAGCTACCTCTTCTCTAAAATGTTCTGTCAATACCAAAAATGTCTGAATGACAAAATAAACATCTTAATATTTTCATTATAGTTTGCCATCTTAATATTTTCATTACAGTTAGCAAGCAAGGAGCAAGCAGTGATCTTTTTAAGAGCAAGAGTAGAATTAATCATGTAGGTGAAGATTTGATGGTGATGCATCTCTCGTGTCCAAGGCAGGAGGGATGCTTTGCCTTTCAAAGCACACCACTTGGCCCACAGTTCAGTGCTGGTTGTTTTGGTAGTCAGGAGCCTGGTGTGTCCAAATAATTCCTCTTTGCCAGTGGCTTCTGAAAAGAGTTGTCTAGAGCTATTGGCATGGACTGTGGTGGAAGTTTTCCAGTGCATGATGGTGATGGCTTTCCACCAGCTTTGGCCAGCATCTTCAGCACAAATGGTCTGTGAAGTTTCCCACTACCTTCTGTAAATGCTGAGGCCCTATTTCACTGCCACCTGCCAATCACAATGTCACCATCTGTCATGAGAATTAGTTATGACCTGCAGTGTTTTATATAATCCGGTGACACTTTACTCTTCCTATCATTTCTGCTACTCTTTCCTTCCCTGAATAGACTGGTTGAAGCTTATCTGATGCACCTTGGTTTGCAAACCTTCTCTTAAAAATCCACAAAGTATGTGATAGTGTGTTAGCAAAAGGTGGGTACTGAGAACACGGTCAGTGCCATTTCAGAAAACTTGGAGAATAACTGACCAAAAAAAAAAAAGGAAGTTGTTTTAATACACTTGGAAATTTAGTTGTGCAACCATATTTTGCTGCTGCTGAAACACATCACAGTCCTGGTTTCAAAATGAACTTTAAAGAGATGCACTTTTTCATTGTATTTCACTAATGTATGTTGTAGTTAAAAGTAAAAATTTCTGAGTTCAGTTAGTTGAAAATAACCGCTATAGAGTACTCAAGGAAAGGTTGAACTTGTGAAGATTAGCCTGAGGGAAAGTACTTGGACAAAAGTTTGGTCATTTAAAATTTATTGATCAGAGAGAAAATGATAGACCGTTTTGACTAAAGGTGAAAAGGAGGGAAAAGCTAATAATAAATGGATCATTGTTATTTGAGGAGAAGGGGATGTTTTTGTTGCTCATCTGGCAGATTCCTAGCTACCTTTAGCCTGATTTCATGAAGTGGAGAAGTTTTCAGTCAGAACCTCAAGAGAAGGACTCTTGTGACTCAAAAAATAAATGTGTTTTACCAAGTATTTTGTGATTTGAGTTTAGCTGAAAGAATCACATCTAACAGAAATCAGACCTTCTCTCTAAATATTTGAGATTTGACAGAGGTATCTTAAAGCTCAGAAACTAATTTCTTTTGTTTATTATTGCTTGATTATCTGGCATGTAAAGTTTAAGAGATAATGTTTGGTGGGTTTTTTTTGTTTTTTATAAGTAATGCAATATAAATAATAAGGGAAAGGGCTATTAATGTATGCTATTAGTCTCGGGTTTATTTGTTCTGTAGGGGGGGTTTCGGGGTTTGGTATTTTTGTTGTTTGTTTCTTTTTTCTTTTGTGTTGTTTTTTTTTTTTAACATGTTAGCAATAATATTGGGAATCATGAAACAGCTTTAAGTGTGAGTACTGTAAAGCAGGAGCCTCAATTTAACCATTTGAAAGGACGTATATGCATTGTTAGTAGAACTGACAACAGCCAGTTAGGACTGCAGTACAAAAATGATCTATTTCAAAGGGCTGAAATGTGCACAAATGAAGGATGCCACTTTAAACATTTTAAGTGGTTGTGTTTCAATCTGTAAAACCAATTTTGTTTCCGAAGTATGAATTCTTGATAAAAGGTAGGCTTTTGTGATTTATTGGATTTAAATTAGTAACATTCAAAATGTTCTGCATTAACTTCTTATCTGTCAAAAAAAATTGTCTTCAAATAAAATTTATTGTAGCATGTTGCGGTTTTGGTGATATAAAAATTGCTTAGCAGACTGTGCAACCATATTTAATTCTTCCTTTGTGCTGCACAAAACTCAGTAATTACAAGAGGGTTTTTTTGATATGTATTAATAAGGCATGAAAACTTCCTCCCCCCACCCTTTTTTTTTTTTTAAATCCTTGAGTCATACTGTCAGTTTTGACATTTTCTTAAGCCTGCTTATGGAGGAGATTTTTGTCGTGTTTTGGGTAAGACAGGAAGCTCCTAGGGATACTTGGGAACTGAAAAAGTGCCAATCTGTATCAAGAGCAGACTCAACAATATGGAAGAAAATTGAGCTTGTATTATCCTGAGAATAAGTATTTTGAGATGAAGAACATTTTTGGAACTTCCTAATAGAGAAATCCTAGAAGAAGCCAAGCTCAAGGAGGTTGGGTTGTTACTGTTTTTCTTGGCTGGTGTTGACAATGTGTAGCAAGTACCTAGGGATGGGTGAAGCTGAGAGTCATGGCTCTCAAGTAGAAACTTGAGGTGAGTCTGGTTTTTGAAGGATGAAATACAAGAAATGGATATTTCAATGTCAGCCTCACACATTCTGCCTTGAAAAAAAATCATCATGCTGACAATAGACTGCATATTTTAAATATCAGTGAAACAGTGATACACTATTGCAAGAGAGTGGAAAGCTGCCTTCAGGAAGTGGACTTTTAAAATTCAAAATTGGGTAGCTACATTAAGTGTTCTTTTGAAACAATTAAGTTATTTTCTGTGTCTTGTTTTGCATGGGCTGATTTTGAGTAGTACTGATCTCAGATTAAAAATTGAATCAAATAGATGACCCATATAGCAAAAAATAGCGTGATTTTTCTCTCTGCTGCCCAAGTCTGGGTTTTATTTTACTTTAAGGTAAAATATTTTTTCAGTTGTAGTGAAAGTACATGTTGGATATCAACTCCTCACAGTTGAAAAGACTTGAACAGCTAGTAGGAGGAAAGTACTTGATATCCTCTGTTTGAGCCTTTGGTCCTTTAGAATCACAGCCATGCCTGACAAGAGAGCTCAGCTATTAAACAAGGTCTGGGCAGGAGCAGGTGGGAGGACACAAGAAGTGACCAGAAAAAGTATCGAGTGAGTGAAAAAATACGCAGTCGTTGGTTTGGATAGAGAATGGGCATAGTGCCCATTTCACCTTTTTACTGTTCACCTTTGCTAGGCAAGATTTTTAAAGAGCTTTTGGAAGAGACTAAAATTCTTTGTGACAGGTTGTTTAGTGTCTGGATGTGTTGCTTTGTTTTTGTTTATTTTTAGGGGGACTGGGTGAAATTGTTTCTATGTGTGCTGGTCTGGGTGTCAAAGAGGTGCCTTTATTATTTTCCTTCAAAGTTGTTTTAGAACAAACTGACTTATTTTATTATCTGTAGAATTCCTAACTTTATACAAATAATACCATTATTCATAATATTTTTATGCTATAAATACCCCTCTTACACCATCTCAAGATTTTCTGTCAATGGTTAATTTTGTTGTATTTAGCACTGCTGTACATTAAGATGTTTCTTCTCTGTTTTCTATATACAGAATTTCACAATGCTAATAATCACATGTGGTTATAGGTAACTAAGGCAGGTTTGCAGTGCAGACTGTGGAATATCTGGCTATAAGGGCTTTTTATCAGTTTCCAATTCTTAAACACTTCTGTTCACTACTCTTTCTATTTTAGTTTTTGTTCTTATTGTAAAGCTGTGTATCTGAATTGATTAACATCTGAACGGTGCTTTTGTACCAAAGATTAGCCAATTGTGTGGAATAAAGCAGACTGCTGTGTGCACTTTTTTTTGGTTATCCTTTATGTATTCTAAAATC
This sequence comes from Zonotrichia leucophrys gambelii, assembly GCF_028769735.1. NCBI lineage: Eukaryota > Metazoa > Chordata > Aves > Passeriformes > Passerellidae > Zonotrichia > Zonotrichia leucophrys. The sequence continues at coordinate 14,667,919 of NC_088173.1, read as the reverse complement.
TACTTTCATTTATTTCATGAAAATGAATACTAAAAGGTTCAAAAATGAAACCAAAGCGCACGCCACAATGATTTGTTTAATTGAGTGACATTGTTTAAATGGTTACTTGAGCCAAGTAGTTGCTCGAGCCACACAGTATGTTCATATTAATGTATGTGTGTATGTCTGTGTGTATTTTCAGCTGTTAATTGAAGTTAATAAGGTTTAAATTGACAGTATGGCAGAATAAACAGCACAGCCCACAAGCACTTGAGTTTTTGACCAGAAGGTGTTTTCCATCCTTGCAGTGATCCACTGTAGAGGCCATATCATGGATCCGACCAAAGCTACCGAGTCATGCACATGGCTCTGGCTTTCTGATCATAAGGTCAGAGTTTGACTGAAGTCACATATAACAAAAATACTTTCATTTTTACTGAGACAACAAAGACCTCTTAGCCATTGCTGTGTAGTTAATGTTTTCTGAGTGCTCTCCCAAAGACAAAGTACTGCGTGTTTACAAATCCATTATTGCTCTTCCCCATGGTCTGACAGCTCTGTGCCCTTCAAAAGGAGGAGAGCAGTGAAAAACGTGGCATGCTGTAAGTGTCCAGTTGTCTTCTCTGACCAAGTGAAAAAATTATGATGTGGAAGATCCTTCCCTTTCACAAAATCCTTTCCTTTCACGAAATTCCTGCTTCCGTTTACCAAATTGATCTGTGAGTGAAACACGCGCTGTGTGTACAATTTACAGTGCAAGATCAAATTGTCCAGAAGAAAATATGACTTGCCTGTGGCAAATGCACACAAAAATATTCTGGATGGCTTATCCTTTAAAAACAATGTTTTCAGTATATACTGCTGCAGGAAAACTGGAGGTTTCCTCAGGAGTTAAGAATCTGAGCTGTAAGCTCTTAGATAATTTGAATAATTGGTCTCTAGCATAACATGTTGCTACTATGTAGCTAGTTAATGTGAGGTAGTCATGTTTCTTTGGTAAGTGGGTGACTTAAAAATAAAATGTGTCAATTAATTTGGGATACTCTAGAAAAACTCTGGGTATGAAATTCCAAATATATAGATATCAAAGAGAATGAACCAGCTGTTCAAAAATATTCTAAGATGCTTTAAAAGAAAAAATTGCAAATAAGAAAAAAATCTATAGTAGAATATTGATGATGTAAATAAACATTATTTGCAATTTGAGATTATTTTCATCATGATAGAAACATACCCTAAGATGTACTGGGCAGCTTCTTTATTCAGCGCTTTCATTGAACTAGTAACAGATGTTAGATCTTTCAGGTAAAGATGGGTAATGTTAGATTTATATAAAACAAATTCTATTTAAGTCTTCCATATTTTGAAAAGCAGATTACACAATTTCAAGGTATTGTATTTCTCGCATCTAGCACATTCTTGGTTTTGAGGTGCATAGAAAGGAATGTTAAATATCAGCTTGTTCAGTGTTTAGTAGTTATTTGAGTAAAGCGTGTTTTAAGCATGTTTGGGTAAAGCAAGTATTTAAGCATGTTTCACCTGAAATCTTTATTAATATTAAAAATCAAACAATTAATTAGCATTTAAAGATATTACATTTTTCTCTTCAAAATACCATAGAAGTATTGTAATTATGGACTTTGATTCTTTTCATGCCTGCTGCTGAGTTTATGAAAATAAACTTTCACCCTGTTTTTTCCATTTATGAAAAAGGAATGGTCCCAGCCCTAGTCAAGTGCTCTGATGCTTGTGGAAAATAAATCTGCTCTTTGTGTGTGTATTCAGTGTTATCCCTATGATGTCGAGAATTCCTTCAGGAGAATTTATTTGCAATGACAATTTTTAAAAAATTTTGGTTACATGCTTTTTATTTTGCTCATTTGAATACAAATTTAATACTAAAATGGAGATCTCTGTTCCATTAGAATGCCCTCTGCTGAATAATACCATGATGTATATAGCATAATTCCATAAATTGAATCGGAATTAGTTGTTTGCTAATTAGTTGTTTTGAATGTAGTTCATGTAGCTTTATATTTAACGCCTCAGTCCTTGCAATAAGAAGTTTGTCTTTCATTTACTTCTTATTGATGCTTTATTTTCCTCAGTGGAAATACAAATAACTTTTGTGTTTGATCGCAGTCTGTATTAACCTTCTAAAACAACACACTAAGCTTAAACCAACTTCCATTAAGTATGTTAGATTACTTTTAGATTTCTACTTTTTGATGCATTGTGAGAACAGTTATACTGGGGGAAAAGAAATACTCACTGTCATGCCTCAGAGATGAAAAATAGGCATTTATAGGAAAAATTAGATCATGAATTACAAATAGTAGCATAAGAGATTAAAAGATGTTGATATGGGACGGAAAAAAAATTGCCATGCTTAAACAATTATTTTCATCTATAAAGGAAAAGATTTTTATTAGAAACAAAACACTCAAAAAGAGAAACTGAAAAAATCCCATACCCACTTCTCCCCCAACAAGAAGCGCAGCAAAAACCAAAACACCCAAGCAGAAAAAACCCACCGAAACCCCAAGCTGCACGTGCTCTCACATGGCCTCCCAGCAATCAGCCACTGGAAACATAGATCAGAAGAACTAAGAAATATCCTTGTTTTTGTTGCTTAGCTGGAAGATAGAGTAACTGGTATCCAAGTTAAGGAGTGGATTTTGGAATTCTTAGGTAGAAAAATCTAGTAGTTGATATCACAGTAATTGGTTTGGGCTACTGCTCTTGTATACATTGAGTCTTTAAGCTGTATAAAGCTCTGTGATAAGGAACTGTAGCTCTGAGCTGGAGATGGGAGTAGATCAACTACATGGTTTTATCTTTCTGGCAGTAAATTATACAGTAGGACCAACAGATAAGGCCCAAGGTTTGGGTGTTTTCTGGTAGAGCAAAAATAAACAGTGATAAGTTGCAAATCAGAAAATATGATAACCACTAAAAAAAGTCATTTCAGGCTCCTGACAGAACTGCTTTATCTGAAGGGTTCTTGGGATGTGAGAATCACTTGGGTTGCAAGCAAATGTTTTTGCTCATTAGGTTACTGTCTTTAGATTTTGGAAAACAGTAAAATAAGGACAATCTTTTTGATTCCTTAAAATGATGATAAAGCTGTAAAATGGGAACAAAATGGGAAAAGTTAATATCTTTGTTAGCTAAAATGTTTTATAATATAATTGAATTTTTGCTAAATGTCCTAGCATGTTGTATTTTGTGTCAAGAGTTGAAATTGATTCCTTAGGACAGCTACCACCATGGGGTCTCTTGGATGGTTTAACTATATAGTTAGGAGAAAAATAATTAAAGAAAATCTGGCATTTGTATATGTGGTTTCTACAGCACAGAAACTACCTGAACATTCTAAGATTACTTCTCTCCCTACTAGTTTGTCTTAATTTGCTTCCTTCTTTTTAATATACATAATTGCCAAAAGTAGAACATGCCATTTGGGTCAAGAAGATGCTCTAAAATTTTAGTTAGGCCTTTGTGAAATATGGTACTTATATAAATGATGTCAATTCAGATTAGGATTGCACTAGTTAATGTTAAGTGGGCTGCGTGGTATTTAACAAACAGAATACTTTGTTAATGCATCATTAGCAAAAAAAATTTTTTTTTTCATCCTTCATAACTGAGTGTTCATAAGCAAGCCATGTTTGTTGTTCTGGACCATAGGTTTGCCTTGTCAGTCTTGCTAAGTTACAAATGGTATTGATTAGCTGTACCAGTACCATGGACAAATGGCTTGGGCACCAGCGTTCAAAAATCTCTCAAATGGGCTAAACTATATTAATGTCTTAACAGCAGTATGGTCTTATGGATTTCTGTGCACAAAATATCCCACACTGGTACTTGTAGCCAGTGTTTATTCTAAAGCAGTGTCAGGTGTGCTTCTGAAGGGGTTTGCAGCTCAATGTGCCCTACTACTTGTCTATCCAAACAGCATAAACATGGAAAAATCAACTGCAAGTGCAGAGTGGGAGAAAGTAATGTCTTGCCTGCTGTGATGCTCATGAATCAAGAGATAGTTTATGTTAACGATTCCTGTACTGGAGATGAGTATAGCAAGCTTAGACTTTTGTTTTGAAAGGTTGCTGGAATAGAAGTTGCTGGAATACTAAGTTGTCTCCTTCTTCATGAACAGATGTGGACTGACAGGTTTAATTTTGTGGAAAGAAAAATTTGTCATGTTAGTGCTAAATTTAAGGTATTGTCTCCTAGATGCATGTTTCTTTTGTCTGCCTTTGTAGTCTAGATTAACAGTGGAAATATATTGACAGAAAATCTACTTGTGAATTAAGATTTGCAGCAGGATTACTTGCTACATAGAGATTCATAAAGGAGATAAGAAAAAACAAATTTTGCACAGGGGTACCTAAAATATGGAGACATTCTCTGGAGTTGTATTTAATGACACCCTGAAATTTATAATTAGACAAAGCAATCAATCTGCTTTTATACTAGCTTGGAAACTTCCTGGAGAATGTGACAGAACAAAAATTATTTATTTACTAATATTTAAAAATTACATGAGAAATAATTGTTATATCACCAAGAAAAAAAAAAAAAGAAAATAAAAGAAATAGCATACCTCAGGTGTCCTGGATCTTACCTCTCTGGGTGTTAGTATCAGAAATTTCCAAAATTTCTTATTTCTGCTATGTGCCAGTCAATTATTAATCTTCCATGGATCATGAAAGCTGCCCTATTCTTCAGGCTACTTGCTCTGGCAGGAGTACAGTGTACCTAAATGCAGAGGTTGTATGACTAGAAAAAAAAATATTCTTTTTATTAAAAATTATTCTCTGATTGTATACAAGGAATTATTTGGGTTTGGAGGGACCTCCAGTGGTTTCCTCATTCATCTCCTAGATCAGCTCCAAGCAGGCCTGGGTGGGGAGGTTTCTCAGGGCTGGCTCCAGCTGAGTCTGGGATCCTGGCAGGATGGAGACCCCGCGACCCCTCTGAGCATCCCGTGCCGGTGTTTGCCCTTCCCTGCAGTAAATGCTCACTGCTCTTGGATGAACTAGCAAGTAGGAGCCAACTGCTTCATCTTTCTGCTGTTGTCCACTGAATCCTTTTCCTCTTTTCCTGAACCTGAGCATAAACCAAAGCAGCTGCTTTCATCCTGCAGCTCTTGTTGGACTGCTTTGTTCTCCTTGCAGAGGAGAACTCTTCTTACACTGAAATACTTAAAAAAATATGTAGTTTGATTGTAATTTTGTGTTAGCAAGAAAAAGCACACTTCTGGTCGATTCTGCTTCAGTAATTTGCTTTCCATTTTCCATAGGAGTCTATTGCAAGGTGAAAGAAAGTCTGTGAGACATTGGCAACAATCAGGCAACTATTTCTTTATCTTTAGAGGTAAGCTGTCATTAAGTGTGTTGTTTGGTATCGTATTGGAAGGGAAGTGAAAAGAAACTGGAAAATTGAGAGTGGTGTTTAAGAAACCTGACATTACTATGCATAGAACAGTTTGCCTGTTTCTGTGGATGTCTATGCCCAGTACTATTTGTGCTTATCTTTTACCAATATTACATACCTTTTACCCTTCATCCATTGGACTGCAGAACTTCCAACTTACCCCATCTCTTGTTGGCAAATGTTTTAAATAGGTGTTTCTTCCCTCTCTCACTGGCAGCAGAAAAAGTACTTTAACTATTTGTTCAGTTATATAACCACGATGATAGTGGATTTTATAGGAGTGTATATAGCTTCTGATTGAGGCAAGGTCAATCACATTTTTTGCCAGGACAATGTTTCCCTGAAGTTTCTCACTGTGAGAAAATTTTATTGACTGAAGATGGGTTTTGCCTGCTTTCAAAATACTGGCATGCCAGCCCCTGTATCTCAGTTTTAAAAACTGGGCACTCATCAATTACAGAAGGGTGGTAGTAACTCTCCCCTTACTGGGAAAGGTAGGGGCTTATCAAGAGAATGAAGTACTGCTTTTATTTTTTAACATCTTAATTACTTAATTTTGTGTTATTATAGAAATTAAAGGATATGCTGAAATATAAATTTTAGTAAGATGTCTTTTCAGAGAAGGAACAGTGTAATATGTTACCCATCTGTGGAATGGATAAAGGATATACCAAGAGATTAATTGGGTGTTCTCTTTTTCTGAGGCAGCTTTTTCTAGGAATAGCTGGTTTTAAGCTTTTCACTCCAAGTTCTGTGAACTAGATTTCTACAATGAACAGCCCAAAGGAGCATAAACAGAAGCTTTTGTTGTGGAATGTACTTCCTTTTTATTTTCAAGTGTTGATTAACCCTTTTTAGAACTTTCTTTTAATGTGACCAGACAAAGAGACACTCATATATCCCTTTGGGATTTGCCTGCAGTGAACCTTCTTCAAAAATCATGACCATGGCTGTCCAAGTGACAAGGCTCTCAAGTTGTTAAAGTAGATTTAAATGAGAAGAAAGCAGGATGCCAGAATGCGTTGCTCTAGATGTAGTGATGCAGTACTGTGAGGGCATCAACCACACAGGTTGTTGCTGACAGGATGGAAACCAAATCCAGCAGCATGCAGTGAGACACATACAGCAATGTTCTCACATCTGAACATGCAAGCATTTAATACATAAAGATGAAAACACATTATGCTTTCCTTTGTCTCGGCTTAGGAATTTCGACAAAGTCTTTCTTGGTAACAAGGACATTCTTTGTAATGTAGATATATGTATACCTTTGCCTTTACAGTCATAACAACTTCTTGTCAAATGAACCAAAAAGTCCCAAGTGAGACTTTCCCATCATGATAGAACAGGAACTCAATAACTTGTTATTCAAAACCCTGTGATAGAATACATTTCTGTCTTCAGAAATTGGGTTCTTTGCACATTTCCCTGGGAAAAAATGCACTCCAGTGATTGTTTCAATGTATGCACTGGGTTATAAAGGGAGTTTCAGAGATACTGTACTTATCAGCTGCACATGAACAGTTTGTGGTTTGAAGAGGGAACCTGGGATGGAGAAATCCAACCTTCTGTATCCAATTTTACCCAGTGGAATATGGCATTAAACAATCCTATTGTGTTTAAAATTTCATTTTGTCTGTTGGAACACTAGACCATATGGTTTATTTGGAGAAGCTTATGGATGGTTTGTTCATCTTTGTTTCCTGATTTTCTACCTTATATATCAGATAATGTGAGACAATTAATTGTGAATATCAAAGGTAACCCCTGAAGTTCAGCATGGTGTTAAACTATACCTTATGTCTTATTTATTTTATTGGAATACAAAAGTTGTGTCTTTTTATTTAGGTTGCACATTTGAACTAGTCGTGTCGAGCTGACATATAAAAATCCGGTAATTGTGAAATATTAAATTAGAAAAGTGTATGGATCTTATGTTTCATAAGAACTAGTTGAAGAATTGAACAACCTCAGGAAAGATATTTTGTGAACCAGACTTGAGCTATATTTTCTGACATCAGCCAGTCTTCTTGAAATTTTTAGAAAATCCTGGTGGTGGTGTTTTAGGCTTTTTTTTGTTTTCTTTTTCTTTTCACGGTAGCCAACAGTTATTTACTTGTCTTATTTTATACATTTGTTTTATACAATAGTTTACAAATGGAAAATTTTATTAAGATATGTATTTAGGATACAGTATAGCTAACCTGTAGAAGTGCTTAAGTTATGCAAACATATATGCTGTGTGAGACACACTAGAAGGCTGTGTATCTCTGGTTATTTATATAGCTTTTAGCATTCCTGTGTATTGCAATTAATTTAGATCCATGTTTTGAGCATGTTGCATTGTTTCTTGCTTCTGAGAGTTGGTGGAACACCTCACAAAGAAATGCCCTTTGACGATAAGATTGCAAAGTGGGAGTGAATGAGCAGAAGAGGAGTATGCCAGACTATAATAATGTTTGTAGCATTAATTAAACTGTTTGTTAAGTAATATATTCAGACAGACGAGTGTTTCCCAGCTTCTACATAGCCCATTATGTGTTCTAGTAAATTAAAACTAGGAAACCTTTGTTGGAGTTATAGTGCTCAAACTGACATCTAATTCCCCCAGACAATAGGTACAAGCCTTCAAGCCTCTCTAATTCTTTCCAGTCTTTACATTTATTGATTCTTTTGTAAACGTGTTTCATCCAATCTATTACCAACAGCACTGGTTAGAAGTGTGAAGTTTGCCACGTCTGACCTAAGGCACATTGAAACCAGCAGCTATCTGCCAGACAGCCATACAGTTGGGCATCCCAGATTTACTTCCAATCACTAGAAAATTTGGACCTTTATGGCTGGTTTGGTTCCTGCTTTGTGTGGAGGGACTGACATGTTAATTCTTTGATCTGTCTGGTTTGCAACTGAATTTAGTTCAGCTATCATTTGTATTCCTGGTTCTAAATGTTTTATTACTCGGGGTGGCTTATATAAGTAGCTTGTTTTGATTCAGAACTTCATTTTCCCTAGTCCTGAGTAATGTTTTGCGTATACATATGTATGTTTCTTGCTGCAAAGTATGGATTTAATCCTTTTTTTTTTTTAACTTGTCAGGTTTTTTGCATGTCTTATTATGACAAAGTTACCAAATAATTAATGCATAATCTCTGAATGGATATAGTAAATTTTAGTGAAATGGAGCAGTAAATTTTAGTGAAATGAGCACAATACATTTTTATTATTTTCTTCATCTTATACTGTAAAACATATGTAATTAATAATTGATAGTAAACAAACACATCTTATTTTTCCTACCATATTCATCACCAGTTTCAAAGCTTTGAAGTTCAGTAAATAATTTATGATAGTTGTTAGTGTAAGGAAATCTAACTGTACTCCTGATCCTGCTTGCTTTTTGTCCTTGTTCTCAAGCATAGCTTTGATTGGTAGCCGAACTGAATGATAAAGGATGTATGAATAACTGATGGGGTTCATTAAACAGATGAAAATTAAATCAGCTGTTTTTAATTTAAAAAAAAATTGTAAATACATAGTGAAAATTTTGTGTATCTTTATTTTTTTTAATTTTAAATGAATCACATAAGACAATGAAGAACTGAATGTTTTTAATACAAAGTGAAATGTGTTTTCAGCTTGCTTTTGTTCTCAAAACTTCAATCAGGTTGTCTTTTAGCCTTGTTAAATATCTTGCTGAGATCTGCTGTATTTGCTGAGAATGTAACAAAAGGTGTGAGAGTACAAAAATGAAGAAATACATGGTTTTGGCCTTAACTGAAATGTTCCATAAAATGTTAGTTCCTTTGTTTTTCCTTGCTTGCATGGATAACCCAAAGATTGTGAAGAGATTTTTAAGCATTGAAGAGATTTTTTTTCCAGATCATTCACGCTCAAAAGGTTAGCTTTTATTTGTATCCTTATAAAATTTCTTAAATAATCCAGTAATATATTGTGAGTCTTCAAATGTATTCTGACTTACCTAAAACTTGAAAAAAAAGCAGGGAAAAAAATACATGACTTCAGGCAGAGAGGTAAAAATTCTAATTCTGGAACTTCCAGGTACCGGTTTATGGCATCTCCAGTTTAACTCTCAAAACAGAGTGAGATCAGGACATAGCAAAGCAGTTTGAATCCATCCTCATTTGGCTGCAAAAAGCAATGCAGTGTAAAACCTCTCATGGAGTTTTGCCAGACTGAGTGGGGAACTGTGGTAGAAGTTTGATGTACCTAAGAATATATTTAATCTCTTTTTATTTTTTAAAATAAAAAATTTGTGTGCATATAAATGGAGCTGCACGACAGCACTTGTGCTGAAGGCGACAGGACTGTGTAGGAACCTGTGGCCATTCTGTCCCTGGGCAGGCTGCGGCCTGCAGTGCTTGTCTTGCTGTGTTGCTGTGCATGTGTGGAGCCCCGGGCCTTTGTTTCTGACACGGGTGGTCTGGGAGCATGGGCTGTAAATGGGCTCTGTTTTGTACAGCTGTAATTACAATGAGGCATCGCAGTGGAGCTTTAAAGAATATTTTCAATGTAGGGCTGAATATATAAGGCACTAACCAGGAGGAGGCTGTTATTCCATGGTCTAGGGTCTTCTGGGTCTGAGGTTTAGGCTGGTTTGTGAGGCTTTTCACTTAAAGGTGATTTATAGGTATCATGAGCCAGATGTTGTGAAAATTACTAAGAATAGCAGGAACCTGTTATTGGCTTTCAGAAATTTATTGTCTCTCAAGGTTTCCTGTACGCCCCTGTTATTTCCCTTGAAATCAGTGTGGGACTTGCCTTGTGTAGGCAAGACCACATTAAGCCATTATTGTCATTAGTTCACTGATTTTTCTGGTGTGGCAGATGACAGAAGAGGAATGTTTTGGGAAGTTTCTGACTTTGACCAATATGGTGATAATTTCACTTGGCAAAGGCACGTTACTACTTTCTCCCTATTGAGTAATAAAAACCTTCTCCAGAAAATGAATTTGTTAGATTATTTCAGGGACCAAAAAAAAAAGAGCCACAATCTTTTATCATTAAAAGAGTTAGCCTAACTATAGATGTTACCATCGACTGCTTAGTGTTGTTTGACAGTGGCAAATTTTTTCCTTTAGAGGTCTGTAAATGATGTGATGAGCAAGTATTCAATCTTCATTTGGTAGCTTTAGCTGCTTCGTGAAAAGTACTTTGGTTTGGTTTTGTTCTAAAAGCTCTTCTTATTTCCTCCCATGGTTTCTTTCATGCTTGTTTTGTCTATTTTTAACTGCTGCACTGCAAAAACAAGTGATAATGATAAGGCTAATGATGAACACCCATATTCTTTTGGAAGCTTTAAAATTGTTAAAGGATAATCAGCAAATAACATTACAAGAAACGTGTGACTGCAGTGTGATCTCATGCATGTTAATTTTTCACTGCAAGAAGAACCTGTGTCTCTGGCTTCATAGATCACCTTGAAGGATTGGGGCTTGCTTTTTGTAAGGAACATGGTTTGCAACAATACATCACCTTCGTTTCTTTGCTCCTAGAGAGAATCTGCTGACAGCAGGGCTATGATAGAACAGGCCACATCCACCATTGACTTTTTCCTTTCAGTGTCACCTTGGGACATCATGTCTGCTTTCCAAGTGATGATAATTTTGTAACTGTGTTTTAGTACTTCGCTTTTTTTGTCGCCTTGTGCAGCCTACTGGCTCTTCAGGGGCTAAGTTCATGTGTTGCACAAAGTGGGTGCAAAAATGCTGTAGAAGAGGAAAAATCTCAGTCATTTTCATGCTGCCTTGTTTTTATTTTTTTTAAGTCAGGCTTTGTGAACACTTAAAAATTGTGCACATTTTTACTGAATTGTAATCTGGTTTTGTAAACATCTGGATTTCTTGGCAAGGATGATAAAGCAGAAAAGGTGGAGAAAAGAAAGACTTCAAGGATAAAAGCAGCCTTAACTAAAGGAAGCAGGTTAGCAATTATGTGTGCACTGCCAGTGTTCAAGGTAGAATACTGCTCACACACAGAGCTCAGTTATCTGCAGAACAAAGGAGCAGCTTACGGAACTCTCAGTGCAGAGAGACTCGGTAGTAATTTTCATGACCTCTTGTAATCTTGTAAAATTGTGAGGTATTCACAAATTCAATGCTTTGTTCTGCTTATTGAAAATCTTTGGAGTTAAATTAATAAAACAAACTTGTGTAGCTATCCGTGAATGCCTTTGTGAACTAAATGTTTCTTTTCAGGCCACTGGCATCGCCAGTTAAACTATCAAAAGCAGTTGCTTTAATTAAAATAATATTTTTTTGTGCAAATCTACTTGAAGAAATTAGTAATTCATGGTAAAAGATATGAAAATTGGAATCTGACAAATGTGTATTTGTACATAACCTTTCCACAAGTACTGAACTCTGTCTAATGTGTATTAGTTGCTAAATCAAGTCAGATGTCTGAGGCGAGAAATGGAAAGCTGATAGCAAATATTCATAGTGGAAGCTGATAACAGCCTTAATTAAGCTGCTGCTATCTTTCCATGATAAATTTAGAACTTCTCCATAAGTCATCTGACTTTAATGCTCTATTTGCATCCAGGAGTGTTTGATTTAGATCAGTGTCTCTGTTAAGAGATCTGCAGATGTCTCTTTGATAGCCCTAGCTGTCTCTCAAGAAGAGCCTGGGAGCTTTGTTTTCCTGTGTTGCAGGGTAGAGAATGAGGTGTACATTGACCTAAAGCTGACCTTCCAGCATTTAGCTTTTTCAAGGCTGGCATACCCTGAGAAATACTTATTTCTTTAATGACTAATGCTTTCTCATACCATTTCTTGAAGCCAGAATTCCTTAATCTTTTTGTTACTGTACTTGCTTAATTCAAAGAAGCTTTACCATGAAAACTGGATAAAAGGATAATTTCAGAATAATTCTAGAAGCTTGGGTGGCACAGCCCAAGACAGCTCTATTCATGTAGTGTTAATTGCAATTAAACAGAAAGGTTCTAAGATCACAAATGGTGTGTTGAGTTTTTGGAGTAGCAATTTAGTATTATGTCACCAGATTGTTTGGATGGATTTGTTGTCTTGCCGATTCTGCTTTCAGCAGTTGTACACATTGTAAATGCCTTAATCATCAACTGAACTGTCTGAGATGCTTCTTTTTTTGAAATTCTTTTCAGAACAGGGAAGAATAACTTAATTTGAAAGTTAATACTTGTATTAGAATTTTTTGATAAAAAAATAAATTGTTTTTCCTGTCTAGAAATTCTGCCATTGTTTCTGAGCCAGACATTTTAACAGGATTCTTCTTTATAGTTAGAAAAAATCATGGGAGAGTCTGGTGCTGCTTCCTGACAGAGAGTGAATACACACTATTCAGAAATGGTAATTCTCACAGTTGTCTAAACCTGAGATAAAGTAGATCATTAAGTTGATGTAAATTATAAAAGTCATCTGCATGTTTGTCTAGAAGTCCAGTATTCATGTATTTGGTGTGAAAACAAAAACAGAATAGGAGAGTTATTTCACCAGAACCTGAGAAGCGGTGTGAGAAAAAGGAGCTCTGCATGAGAGATGTGGAGAATCTGATGCATATGAGCACTTAGAACATGCATAAGAAATCAAGTGTGTTCTGCTGTATTCCTGCTGCCTGTACTTGTATGTGCTAGCATTCTCTCCTAGCTCTTTTCTGCTTTTCACTTTCTCCTTTTTTTTTTTTTTTTTTTAACATGGTATGCCTCTGGATGAATTTTTACAATTTTTTAAAGAGGATTTTGAAATTTATTTTGAGTTTAGTTATTTTCCTGCATGTGTGCACTTATGCATCTCTGTTACTCTGTAGTGCTGCTAATTCAGCAGTATTTTGTAGCTTCTGAGGTGTTAGGATTTCTTGGTCTCATACCTTGGGGACATGAAGCAGAAACAGTCAAGAAATATGAGCCAATGTGCATAATTGTGACATGCTTGAAGTTACAAAAGTTGCTCTTCAGGCAGTTGCCATTTGTGAGAACCTGATGGGTGAAGATAATATTGGTAGTTTTCTTATCTATCAGTCACTAAGACAGTGGCCAGTTGAGTGGAATTTGTACCTGCAGAAATAAATTTTTGAAATTACATCTCTGGATGGTTAGTATAGTTAGATAGTTATAAATTTTGATATATTTTTAAATAGCTTTATATGTACATATAGTAATACTGATTGCTAGCACATGTAGTAAATTAGCTAATAATCTGTCACAAAAGTAGCTGAAAAAGACTTTTCCAAAAAACTGAGAAGCTAATATTTACACTTCTGTACTCTATAATTATTCTGTTGTATTTGTCTGCTTGTGATCAGATTAGTTGTATTTTAAGGAAATTGAAACTAAAATTGTAGATTCCTCTCTGTGCAGGGCTGTGTTACTCTGAGGTACTAGGAATGTTTCTGGACAAAATAAATATTCTGTGTGGGTAATTATGCAATTCAGCAGGTGTAGGAGCATCAAGCTGGCGAGTGCAGATCCGGAACACACATGGGGCTTACATTATCTGAAGAGATTCTCTGCTTTGTGGTTAGAAAGGTGACACATGTAAGAAACTCCTACAGATGAGCGGATATCAGTGTTGCTTTGTTGCCTCACTCCCCTCAGTTCACATACTGCCCTCTTTGCTGCAGTATTTGCAGAACACTTCACTGTAGTAGCTGTGTTTCCAAAGTGCTGCTGAGTACAGAAGCAGATGGCAGCTCAGTCATTTATCCATCTTGCACTATTTATTTCTATTATTTCTCTGGAAACAAATTAATTGATGTTAAGCTGTTGCTTCCTATGTCCTACTTCTCCTGTTTGCTCACTTTTTTTTCCCCATTTTTTAACATGTCTGATTTCTGTTGATGATTTTCTTTTGTCCATCTAGTCACGAATATTTCAGTGCTGTAATGAGAGGTCTTTGAAAGGCTCTGGAAGGTGATGTACCAAAAGACTAAAAATTACCTAAGACAAATTAGTTTCTTCTGTTTCTAGAAGCACGCATGTCAAGGTGATGATAAGAGTATATCTCAAATACAAATTAGGGTTGAAGATCTGTGCGGGTTTTCTGGGAGCATAGGGAGACACCACCAGTTTAACTTCCTTCCATTTTGTGTCCTTTTGGACAGTGTGGGCTTTTAAAGATTTCTGATGACTCCTCATGTGAAATAAACAGCTACTTTCCAGCAGAAGTGGTGCCAGTTGAATTTGGCACTGCTTGGAGAACTCTGCTTGCAAAGGTAACTATCAGTGATTCATTGCCTACATGGAAGGTTGTGTCAAGTTAGGTCTTGTATGGTGACCTCAAACTCCACTGAATCTTTTTTTTATTTGTTTGTTTTTATGAGATCATGGAAAAGACTGTAAGGTTTTTTTGTACTTAGTTGTGGATCATTTAGAATATAGTCAGAATGAAATAATTTTCACAAAATCAATTGACCGTCTGTTAAGAGGGAAGACTTCTCTCTTCAGAAGACACTTATTTGAAGTGCTAGACCATCATTCTGTGTGGACACATTTAATTGAGTGTATTTCAATTACTGCTGGTGGGCTGGAGGACTAAACTAAATAAAACCAGGGTAGTGAGCATGCACTGACCATGACTGTCATTTCACTAAAGAAAAATATGTAAGGTTTGAGTAGATTCCATTGCCTTAGAGCTGAGGGAGAGGGGTAAAAAAAAATGTAAGCAACCCCAAGGCTGAGCTGAAGTTTGTGTTGCAAGATCTGTAAGGTAATCAGTACTGCAAAGACTTGAGCTAGAGTTGTGTGTCCTCTGTTGGAGGACTCTACTTTCTTTAAGGAATAATATGAGCTATGTGGATAGACTTTATTTGTATGGATTGTTAAGTGTGGAGAAGATGGTGGGGAAGAGAGGCCATTAAAATGGGTTCCTGCCCTCACCTCTCAGTGTGCATGATGGCCTCACATTCCCCTTGTACAAGTTTGTGGAAAAGGTAGAGTGAGTGGGAGAGCCAGGAGCAGCGTTGATCCATCAGTTTAAATGGTCTCTGCAATCTTCTGGGTGTCCCTGATTTCAGACAGCATTGCCTGACATTGCTGCTTCCTGCTGTTTGGAGGGCTCAGCTGCTGGTGCTGCAGAGGAAGGCAGTGCTGACAATTAGCTGGGCTGTTGCTCACATGGCTGCATGGTGCTCCAGTTCCCAGACAGACACAGTAATCTGGGGTAAGGAGAACGCATTTTCTGAAAGGTGGCTGCGTATTTTGTTTGGGTGTTGCAAACAGTGTGAATTTCACCATGGGTTTATGTCAATGGGACTGCATTTTATTATTTTCACTGTCTTTCTTCAAACCCAAGTCCTGATCTGGAAGAGGAAAGGGCACAATGGTTTCCCATAGCACAGTGGAGAGGAAGAGGATGGTACTGTGTGACTTGTGTAGGCCTCTGGGAAATTGAAATTCTTTCTTGGATCGACTATGCAAAGAACTGTGAATCCCAGAATAATATTACTCATAAATTGCCCTACATTAATTTCAATTCTGTGTAGCACGTGTAAATGAAAATCTTGGAAACACGTTTGCTAAATCATGTGGTAAATGGTCTTGTTGATGACTGCAGAGTTGCTCTGGGGTTGGAGCTATTAAGCCCTTATTATGGGAATCCAACAGGGCAAATTAAGAGAAACCTGTGTGTGTGCTTGTTATTTTAGGACTTTTATGCTTTCTTCTGAGAGACCTCATGTAGGACCCCATGACCTAAAAAGACTTGATATCTTTTAGTCAGAGGTTAAGTTTTGAAATCTCAGTTACTCATCTATCAACAATAGAAACAATCACCTTAAGGGAGGGTATAGTGTTGTTATTCTTTAATGCTAAAAAGCTGAATATTGCGTTTAGTAATACCTGTAAAATAGCTTTTTAGCATTCTGCCCAGTTGTATGTGGTGTTTTCACTTATAAGTGCATCTTTTTGTAAATTGGGGAGGGATAATTTATATTTCATTGTAAGCAGCTGCCCAGTAGGTTTCTCATTTGTTTGTGACACTATTGTAAGCATTCTTTAATTTGAGAGTGTTCAGATGCCATACATGAGTATTCCTTGGAAATACTGTTCCAAGTGCACAAAACCATTGTGCATGGTAGAATTTGCCATTATAATAAACTCTATCATAAAAGAACTAATGCATGATATTTTTTTGCAAGCTTTAACTTTTACATTTCAAGGCTTAAATGTGCAAGCCATTGAAAACAAGTATTGCTCCTGTTTATAATGCTTGCTGGATACCTTCCCAGGGGCAGGATTTTAGAGGTTTAACAATTTTTAATGCCAGTATATGAATGCATCCTTTTACATAAATTTCAAATTTCACTTTGGCTCAGGTGAGTAATCTCTCTCACTATTTCTTTTTCTAACTTTACCCAGCATTCTCTGGAATATTACCTATCTGAAAAACTGTCATAGTCTTCTAGTGCCATTTTTGCCAGGATCATAAGTGTTTTCAGTAATATTCGTGAGCCGCATTACTGACAGAGCTTGAGTTCCAGCTGAATCAGTTTAGTCTTTTGATGGCATAATTATTTTGCCAGCCGTCGCTCTTGTAGCAGTGGAACTCCCCTTTGAGGAAAAATGAGGTCATTCATCTTTTGTAAGATTCATACATGAGCTTTATCACTATAGTAATAAAATTCATTGCTTGGTGAGTAACCACAAAGGACTCATAGGAATGAAAACTGTAACCATGCTTACATGCATTGCCATGTGCACAGTTAGGTTGCTGTTAGAATAAGCACTTCATAATGCACCTGTAAATAAAGAGGGAATGTGTGCTTTGGATTAATTTATGGAATGTTGGACAGTTTGAACAAAATCATAAAAATACCTGAAACAATACTCTTGTCCTTCCTGCATTATCTCAGATTTTGTTGGTAAGGTTGATAAACATTTTTTTCTACTTATTGTATGTATTTACAGCTAATATTCGAGGACCTCGTGTTGCCTTTAAATGGCATTTTCCCACCATCCTTGCCAGTTTGTTTATAAGGCTGTTATCTGCAATTTGCACAGGCAGTGCTTTGATGTCTTCTCTGTAAACTATATTCTACGTATATATATTCACTGGTATTTAGTTTTTTAAAAATTTTCATCTTTGTGTTTCATTTGAAATATTATTAAAATTATCCAAAATAATTCTTACCTGTGGTTACAGAGAGATTTAATAATTACAACATGTAGTATAGGGTCTGACTGACTGCATTGCCATTAAGGAATGATTTTCATTCAGTGATGTTTTGGGAAGTTTCTAACCCTGTGAATGAATATGTTGGGCTGGGGACTGTGGTAGCTTTGCTTTGGTGCATCTGCCTGCCTTGCTACTGTGAATAATTGTCATCAAGTGCAGGGGAGATCTGTAGAGGTCGGGCAGTGGTGCTGCTTTACCTGCAGCTGCCAGCCTGCCCACCCCTGTCTGCTGCAAAACCACAGCGTCCTCATGGCTTGCAAATCACACTGCCTGTAGAGCCTGACAGTGCAGACGGGTGAAAAGAATAACTGAAGTCTAAAAAAGGTGTGTTCAGGCTTTTTTTTCCATGGTGCCAAGCACTTTCAGTTTGTATTTAAGGAAAAGGGTGCATAGCATTTTGGAGGTGGCGTGCAACAGCATGCAGGGATGCCTGGTAACAGCAGTATAGAAATTTCCATGCCAGAGGACTCCTGAAAGGAATTTCAAAGGCAGCAATAGAAAGGATGAGTGAATGGGCTGGAGCAGAAAAAAATCCCTTTGTTGTGTGAGTACATAAAAAGTACTTTTCAAATGAAGATTGTTAATGAATCCATTCTTGTTAATGTATCACACTGAGGTTCTGCTAGGCTCATCTTTTTTTAAAAAATCAAGGCAGTTGAACACATACATCCAATGTGCATGGAATGCTAAAGCTAATTCAAGTCATTACCTGCTCTTCTTAATGAAGAAAGTGCTGGTGGTGGGAAGCGTAACAGACAATGCTTTTAATGAAATTAAGTTTGCACATAGTCCCAAGCATACTAATATCTCTAGGTGATACCCATCTCCTTAATTCCATGATTTCTATTATTTTAAGAGCTATAGGTATCTAAAGAGAAACCATAAAATTAATTTTGTACACCTTCATTTTTAACTGTTTGTTTTCCATCTCTTTCCCTCTTGGATAGAAGCTGATTTTTCAGGAATGTGTTACCCTTGTAAGTGGATCTTCTGCTAAGGTTTTTAAAGCATGCCTGAGATCCTAATAAGAAATGCAAAAAGGAGAAAGCTTATATTCCTGCAGACTTCAGCTGCAGTGTATTTCAGAATATTGTGTAACAAATCATTGCAAGCTATTCTGTACAAATGATGAAACTGGATAAAATACCATATGGTGCTGCACAGTACTTCAAAGAATTATTTCAATATTATGAATGGGCTAAAATATCACATGCAGATTTATTCAGTCTAATTGGGACTTCACAGTTGTACTGCTGTAAAGGAGAATATCTGTGCAAGCTAAGTTGTGGGCAGGGGAGGTGGAATCAGACTACAGTACAATAGAAAGTATGTGAGAATTAACTTTTCCTAAAATGCATAACAAACATGATCATCTAGCATGCTGTTAGCAGCAGCACAGTAGGTTTTGTGGTACTTTTGTAATTTGGATACTCTGATTTGGAGTCTAATTGGATTCCTGGGCAACACTGAATGGCAACATTCTTAAGTTGTGTAAAGACTATTTCAAATAATGGGATTGACATTAACCTGTTAGAGTTTCTTTTAAAAAAATCTGTTTGAAAAGATTAAAAAATAAGCTGCAGAAGAAGCTTAGAGATTTCAAGAAAAATTCTCTTGTGTCATAGACTATAGGCATTCATTCTGATTGGCTCTGTAATGGATAAAATAAATTTGTTTGGGTTTTTTTTTTTCCTGGCTTCCATCTACTTGTAGTTGGAGGCCAGGAAAAAAACATCCATTAAAAAACATCCAGTTCAACTTGAAAAAAACAGCTGGCTTGAAATTCAGCCAAAAAATTGTAATTTAGGAGTTCAATAAATACTTACAGAAAAACTAAAACTCAGGGAGGCACAGTATATTCAATGATTTTCTGTTTCAGGGAGGAAATGCTGATATAGATGCACCGAGTACTTGTACTTTTGGAAAAATAAAAAAGGTGTATTTGTCTTTTTTAAACCATGACTCACATTTGTGAGGTTGGTGTTCTGTTGTTGTCTAAGCAAAAGTAAGGCAGGGGTGCACTGTTTTACTGTTTTTTTGTGTCCTTGCCTGTGCTTATGTAAAACAAATCAAGGCTGGTTCAGAATGCTGTGCAGAGCAAATATTTACCTTAAGCTCCTCTAACTTCCTGGAGTATTTTTACTTCTTTCTGAAACTGTGCACCTTGCAATCATTAAAATGCCAATGCAAAAGAGCAGTTCTATGGACATGGCAAAGGGGATGGACAGAAGTAGTGGGAACTTTGATTTAAATTGTTACAAATTTCATAAACTTCATTAGACTCTGATACTTGTAAGTCTCATCAGTGTGGCTGACAAGATGCTGTGACGCGTCAGGTAATCTCATGTCTTCTGCACATTGATGCTGTTTGCTGTGAGGCTGTGGAAAATGGATAAATGTTGGGCTGAAAACACCACCGGAAATAAAATCCACAGATGATGGGGTGCAAAACTTTTACCTGGCATAGGCCTAATAATGATGTCAATGTTTTCCTTTTTAAAAATTATTATTAAAAGGAGCATCTTTTACAAAGGGATAGCTGCTGGCTAAACTGATTTTTCACATTTTAACTCAGAGGCAGTTAATCATCTTTTAAGAGGTTTAGAAGACATTTGTGAGTCTGATCTACATGTCATCATACAAAGTGAACTAAGAATTCTAATGGGAGCAGTATTTCCCAGAGCACTGGGAAATACCTGGAGAAAGGAGAAGTTTGTTCAATACAGCCTCAGGGGAGCTGAGAAAGTCCCTTAGGACAAGAAAAAGCTATGTTAAGAGAAGGCTGAATATGCAAAATAGCTTTGGCTTGAGCAGTTTGTTCTTGCTATTGAGGAAACTGAGGCAGGGAGATGAGTGTGCTTTTATAGTTTTGTTTGCATGTGCATAGATTTGTTTTAACGTTATCTGAAATAAAAACCCTAATCTGGAATCACTGTGGTTTAGTGCTATCCTTTTCACTCCTTTTCCTTGTGGTATGACTGATTAATCTAGAATGCCTTCAAGTTCTGGAGCCCCGTGAAGCACTGCACACACGGTGAACAGGATTTTACGAGGTCAGGCTCTTACTAGGAGGCTTAATAATCTCTGTGCAATGCCTAATTTAAGGGAAGAATAGGGATGTTTGCCACTGCAGACCAGGAAAGGGACTGTGCCAAAGCCTCTTCAGAGCCTAGAGCTCCTGGGACCTGCAGTTCTTTCTTGGCAACACTGTGAAAATAGTGCATCTCTATTAGTTCACTGAATAATATTCCATCTGACTTTTGACCAATAATCACCTTTTCAGGGTAGTATATAAATTTTTTCTTTTTTTTTTCCTTGTTTGGGAAACTCATAATTCAGGTCATGGATGTGTATTTTGTAGTTCTATCAGCTCTTGTTAGTGTCTCATTAAAGGGTTCTCCAGTGTGTGGTATGATGAATTGGGGAATAATTACAGTTGTAGGGGTATTCTTCAGGTCATCTAGTTCAGCCCCTTGCTCAAGGCAGGGCTTCCTTCAAAGTGGAGTCAGGTGGCTGAGGGTGTTGTTAAGTCAAACTCAGAAATTCCCCAAGGATGAAGATTTCACAGCCTCTCTTGGCAGGCAGTTCCAGCCCTTAGCCATTCTCATTATGAAGCTGTGGGGATGCAGGCCTGGGTGTCTCATTTTTTACTTCTGGGTAAGATGCAGATTAATTGAACACACCAAGCCCGTTTGTTTTTGATCTAGAGATTTTAAACTGATGCACTCTAAGAATAGTGAATTGCTTTTAAACCATTGTTAGGATTTTACTTGTTGGCATCTGTTTTGATATATTGGAGCTGCAGGAGAGTGTTTTGTAACTCATGAGATGCTGAGTTCTGTTACCTTATAACACAGTTGACACACATTTACAGTTTGTTTCTCCTCTTTGTAATCCGAGTCTGCATTCTTGGCTGAGGTGAGGAGCTTGCATCTCTCTGGTTTTTGCACCTGTCTCTGTAAAGAGCTATTATTTTCAGCTGTCTTCAGAAAAAAAAAGAAACCAACTGTTGTAATGTGTACATCAAGCTGCATAGCTTGAGGATTGTATTATTCATAAGAGAATATATAATTTATAGAATATAGGGTCTGAAAGTAGTTGATAATCTAGTTAAAACATGAAATTGCTGTTATGTGTGTTCTTGAAGGGAAAATAAAAGTGGGAAGGTGTAGGGTTTTTCTCATGTAACCCTCTAGCTAATCAGGAGCGTCTAAAATAACATAGGTCATTGAAGATAAAGTTATCCGAAAAGTTATATCACTTTTCATGTCTCTGAAAATTATTTTTCTTTCTGTATGAACACTACTATCTTTTGAAGAAAGGGACTTGACTGCAGTGCTAATGAAGTGTAAAGAACTAAAGCTGTCACTGCTGCAAATGGTATTTTCAGGAACAAGAAGTTAGTTTACTTGATACCTCATAGCAAATGTCTTCGAAAGTCTAAGGTGCTGTCTGTGTGAGTTACGATGAAAGTGTTGGGAGAGGAGGTGTTTATGTAGTCTGTCTGGTATGTCTTTTCCAAAATATATCTTCGGGCACATACTTTGGGAATGCATTTTTAAAGTAAAACCAATGTGTTGAGTATACTTCCCTTACTTAGGGGAACTTGCAACTGGTCAATTACACCGGTCATTCCAAACACGTGTCAGAAAAACCCATCCATGTACTGTGCTCTGCAAGTTCTGACCAATTGACTGAGAAACTGTTTTTAAAATATTGTAAGAAATATTCTAACATTACTGTTACTAATTTTATATATTCTTAGAGAAAACTTTGTGGTGTATTTTTCCAAGACTTCTTTTTTTTTAATTCCTTTTAATACATGTTTGTACTAGTAGTAGAAATTAAGACTTCTCTGTAATATAAACCTAGAAGTTGGAATGGATTGTGATGTAGTGAAATATTACCACACTTCTGCTCACCTAAGGTTAACCTGGTAGGTCACTGGATCACCATTGCAGGGGACAAAGCAAACAACAGCTATGTACCTGATATACTTAGTTTTATTTGTTGGTCTCTGATCCTGTTAAAAGCCACTTTGAGTTCACAGTGCTTGAACTAAATTGCCACGCATGGACTTTGCCTTAGAAAATGGGAGCACAGCCCCTGAGTTTTGGTAATCTCTTGTCAAGAGAAAAGGGTTAAGACCCTATTAGGTAGCAATCAGGCATTTGGACTTTTGAGAATCCCTGGATACACCCTTCTGATAACTGCAGGACCCTGTGTGTTTGTAACAATTGTGCTGCTAATCATATATTGATTCTTATTTTTTGTCAAGTATGTGAGTATCTATCTGTTCCTACATAGTGTTAAAGGGAAATCTAGTACGTGAAGAACTCCAACCAGCTATGAGAGTCCAGGCTGAGAAGGGTGGAGTATGGGTTGTTAACAAAACCAGTTGATGATTTAAAGATTTAGCTGTATGAAAAGATTTTCCTTTAGATAGTCCTAGTGAATACACTATTACCTAACTTTTACTAAATACTTAATTGAATCTGAAATGCTGAATGGAAATACTTTTTTCCTGATAATATAGTATTATTTGTATCTTAAAGGATATGCAAGTAAATCCTCAATTTATGCATAGTTTTGGTTTTATAATGATGTTTCTTGAAAATATGAATAGGTGTGCTGATCTTGCATCCAAGACTTCATCTTCCTTATTTAGTCATCTAAAGCTAGGGAAGATACCTTACACTTGTGTTCACAGTTGTTTGTTGTTGGTCATTAAAATGCTGCATAGTCATTTGTTATAGGGTTAAAATCTTGTTTGGCCATTTGTTCTGGAAGTTAAAATGTTGACTGCAATATAAGAAGTTGAACTCTGGTTGGATTAATATCTCCCCTAACTGATGTCTCAAATGAGAGCGTTGTCACTTAAAAGTAGTGGGCTGCTTTAGCAATCTACTTATCATGACCTCATATCCACAATAGAATTGCATATAATGGATAATGTCAGAAATTTGGGTGGGAATTAATAGCTGTAATTTACGTTCTGGTTATGCTGCTTTTTCTTTCTGAGAAAATACATGTGCTTTGATATTTATTGCAGATACACATTCTCAATTGGCAATTACGTTATGTTTTTGTGTGTAAAAAGTAATAAATTTAGTGGAGATTCACTTGGCAGTGTGGGAGGGAGAAAGCAGAGTTCTAGTTCTACATTTATTTCACCTTACCCCATCTCCTTGCCACCTGCTCTTCAGCCATGGCATTGAGAGCTTGCCCTCCAGTTTGCTGCTGTGACTTCTCCATAGCTCCAGCCCTGCACTTCACATCCCACTTTCCATCTCTTCAGTCAAATACCTCTATTTCTTTGTCTTCAAAATATCTTAGGGCTTAACAGTACAATAAATCAATCACTGGAGTATCCAGTACCCCAGTACAAGATCAAAATACAATTCTGAGTCAATAGCAATTCACTCCTTTGGGTTTCTTCTTTTTTACTTCCCAGAAGCGCTTTTATAGTTGACATGTGTGTCTCTTATTCATGCCATCCTGACATGGTGCAGGACAGGGTGGTCTTGCCTAAGCTCACTCTGGCCAGTTTGGCAGATGTAGCAGTCGTTTTTGTTGAAGTCAAGTTTGTACCATTAGACAATAGAGCAGTCCTCCTCTCTGCTGCCACTGCTCAGAGAATCACTGCCTTGTTAGCCTAGTAAACATTTTTAGTTTGAGTGCTGGCAGCCTATCATGTCAACTATTGACAGAGGTAAATTTCCCTCTATATTAATGCAGCAGGAAAATGGCCAAGCAGGCATTTTTCTGCATTCTTTTTTACAATAACCAGCAATGGCTACAAACTGAGCCTTTTGGGTGTGATTCTGTGGAGTTGGTCTTAGAATTTCTGAAATAATCAGAAGTTATGAATTCTAAAAACAAATACCTAGATAGACTAAATAAGAGGTATTGTAACAAATTAAAAAATACTTATTTCTGTAAAAGTATAGAATTGATGCCAGCAAACTGTTTTATGACTTTACAGTACATGATAATGGTTAACATAGGTCAGCGCCTCTGTGGTTGAAGATATCCATTGTGTGTTCTTCTCTTGGGACATTCCCTTTTCCATATGTATTATAAGGGTGACAGAGCCATGTGGCTTCACTGCTTAGGGAAAGAGCCTGTTTTAAAATTTGCAGAGGGAATTTGAATTGGCATAGTCCAGAAGTTTTGGTTTGTCATTGGGGTGTTGCGTTTTTTGGTTTGTGTTTTTTTGTTGCATTTTTGTTTTTTGCCTTGCCTTTCCCCCCCACACTTATTTATCTTTTGTCCCTGTGTCTAATTGAAAAATATTGTGCAATCATTAACTGAAGTTTTCCATTTCTGTGACTCACTAAATTTCCTTATTTGTGTCATATACTATACGGCATAATTACAGAATTCATCCTGGAAAAAAAAAAAAGAAAATGCCTTTGCTTTTGGAGACTTCCTTTGAATTTTCAGTCACTGATGTAAAGGTTGGCAATAATGGTCAAGTTGAATAGACTTAGAGGGTACCTCTAAGAAATGAAACCTCTCCTGGACTGAAAACCACCTTAAAATCACTATCTTATTTCTGTTATTTATGCATACATTTTATGACAGCATTAATTTAAAAATTTCATAAATCTTATGTATAATACATTTATCAAAATGTATATCAAAATCAAATGCAATAGACACACCAAGTTTAGGAAGTGAGAAAATGAGAGAGTGATGCTGGCAGATACAATCTTGCTACTGTTTTCCTGTGGTATGAGTCATGGACTCTGTAGCAAACATGTAATAAAGATTGCATCAAAATACACGAAACTTACATAAACTGAGAAACATTTTTTATTAATATTTAGCTTTAAATGGAAAATCTCACTTGCCATTATACACATTTTATTCCATAATTTTTTAATGGTTACCTTGCAGCATGTATAATGTAGTTTTTAAATGTGGGGTTTGGACTCTTAATTCCTCTCCATTGCAGGACAGTCTGCTATACAAATTGCAGAAATATTTAGCAAACACCTGGAAAAGGATGACAAGTTTAGATTCAGGAGGCAGATGTGTTTGAGAGATCTGGTTGAGTCTGCTCCTTGTTTCAGTAGTTTGGGTGACCTCTGTTACTTGAAGGGCTCCAAAACTGGATTGGCAGCACCATGTGCCAGATTGAGTGGCTATTGCCTGAAAGAAAAACCTGGTTGCTGCAGGTGTTCCTACATGTGCCTCAAATGTACCATTCATTTTAGTCTCTTTCGATGGTTTTTGTGTGTGTTAGGGATGTCATGCTTGTGGTGTCAACAACCCAAGATGCAAAGAAGGTCGCTCTTTCCAGTGGTGCAGACTTCATACTTGTGTTTTAAAACGCATCATCTCTCTCCTGTCCCTGCAGCTGTGTTATTACCCTGTTAATTGATTTGGGATCCTGGACTGTATCTTTAAGGTGTACTGGTAGTGTTTGTGGAATATGACAGAATTTTACTGACCGAGGCATGAAAGAAAATCAAGGTTTCTGACAGGTTGTATGGAAATTAGCTCTGAAATAGCTGATCTGAAGAAAGAAAAGATATTTCTGTAGCTTGAGAGACTTATCCATGCAGAGTTTCAAAGTCAATCTTAGCCCAGTGAATCTATCTTTAAAAAGTTGCCATTTTAATTTACTGTGACACCTGGTAGGCCCCCAGCCCCCCAGATATTCCCCTTGTATGCTGTTCCACTTGGTTCTGTCACTGCAGGAGCAGATTCCAGCCCTCAAGCTGGCAGAGGATCACCTTCAGGAACAAATGGGAGTGATGTACAGCTGAAATAATGGCTTCTGTGTCACTTACACTATTTCCTTTGGTTCTGACATTTACCTGGTGGGAAAAAGAATATGCTTAAGTAGGGCCATAAAATATTTGGTTTTCTGCCATAAATTAAAAGTAGTTAATAGGGAATAAGTGTCTTAGCTCTAGCCAACTGAACTTCTTGTTGCTATTGGTCTGATGGTGTAATAACTCTGGCAAGTTTGGTGAGCTGGTAAAAATAGTGAATGTCTCTTTATGTGAAGACTTCTCAGTTTATTGAGAAATTTCTAGGAACAAGATCAAGTTCCATTGTTTAAACATATTTTAGTAGTACATATCACTGAAAAAACCTTCACTGTGATTTTTTAGTCTCGCTGCAGAGTTTCTTACTAATGTGTTTGCTTTCTAATGGATAGTTTTGGTTGGAAATCTGTGGGAAAAAAAGCACTATTACTCTGACTTAAGCATTTTAGAACAGCTATTTCTACCTTTAAACGAGGTAATTTGAGAAAACCATAACTTTTCTAGTGCTCTTTCTCATGGAAATATGTTTAAAGATAAGTATCAAGAGTAACTAGAATATGATGCAGAAAGAAATAATCTGAGAACTGAGAATTCTGTTCTTTCTTGGCAGCATCTAAGCCAGTCTGACCAAGAACAAGACTTCTCTGACCATCTAAGCCAGTCTGACCAAGAGCAAGAGTACTCCCATAGCCATTGCTGTTAAACTGTACAGGCCCTTGACAGCTGGATCATTGACTGACCCTTCTCTTCATGTGATTTCTTCTGGGATCAAACACAGCAGTGCCATGCTGAGCATTTCCCAAATGCAAGAGGACTGAGCAAGAGACAGACTTATCTTAGATTGACGACTAGATTGATGGTAAGCAGCACAGAAGGTTCAAGCCTCATGCTAGCATAAAATCATTTGACAGATAGAAATATTTGCTTATAAATTGAAAGAGTAGGTAATAATAGTGGTTTTTTATGATTACATTACATGATATTTTGTGATTACATAGACTAATAGCTAGCAGATGGCAGAGTATACATTTTACTTGTTTACCAAGTTGATGGATGGCAGTGATTGAAAAACATTTTTTCCTTGTTGCATTACTCTAAAAGCTTGTAGTGGACAGGCAATTTACAATATGAGTCAACAATAATTTGTATCTGCTCTGGATTTTGGGGGGCATCAGTTATTCTCTTTATTTTATTTGGCTTCTCTCAATGATATTTTCTTCTTAGAGGAACGGGATAAAAATGAAATCTACTTTGAAAGTCAGGTCTTTAAAGGGATGCATGTGTGCTTACAGTCTTCATATACAAATAGTGTCTATTTGTATGAAGAATAAATGGTGGGAGGTTTTCTCCACTGTTCTATTTCAATGTTTATCATATTACTTGGACATTTTGATGTAGAGAGATATGCTCTGTCTTTTGTTTAGGCACCTCAGCACAAATCTACATTGCTATATTGCATGCTACCAAGAAAGT
Source organism: Zonotrichia leucophrys gambelii (assembly GCF_028769735.1). Classification (NCBI taxonomy): domain Eukaryota; kingdom Metazoa; phylum Chordata; class Aves; order Passeriformes; family Passerellidae; genus Zonotrichia; species Zonotrichia leucophrys. Next base: position 14,640,081 of record NC_088173.1, on the reverse strand, counting down.
TAAAGCTATCCAGTCACAATAATAATTGCAGTGGTTTTCATCCCTTCTTTTTAATTGGTATTGACTTACTCATATTGTCTATTGTATGTTTTAGATGTATCTCCTCTTCAAGTGTTGTTTGGTTTTCTTTCTTAGGTGCAATGACTTGGGAATACTCCATAGCTGTGCAGTTGTTTTATGAGTAGTAGACCTAAAACCTGACTTTCTTTCTAGGTTCATTGCCTATGTATTTTAGTCCCCACTGTTAGGTGCTCTGGCTCCCTGCCATGTTCCTCAAATGTACCATTCATTTTAGTCTCTTTCAATGGTTTTTGTGTGTGTTCGGGATGTCATGCTTGTGGTTTCAACAAATAGAACATGAATTTTGATAAGTAGTAGAGTGACTTTTCTTCAAGGGAAGAGGGGCAAAGCTGTGGTTGCTCTTCCTTCAAGAATCACAGTGGGTCCTATTGTTTCTGTTAGGTTTCTGTCTTCTGTGAAATTCATATCTGAGACATCTAGTATCTTGCAAAATTTGATAGAACTTGGACAACATGGTTCAAATTTTATGACTTTGTGATTAGTCATCTCATAATAGCATTTTTTTTCTGGAAAAATCAAGCTAAAACACTTAGATGGAGCCAGAATGTCATTTCTGCTTAAAGAATCCAATAAGACCATGGATTTTTTCCCCTTGGTAAAAGAGAAAGGGAAATCATTGCAAGAATTACTGTGACTGAACAGGATAAAACATAACTTGAGATACTATTTTCAAATAACAATACTTTTGCCTTTCAGCCAGAGGACGTTTCATAACATATATGCCTATTTGTAACAGAAATATTGAATCTGTTTAAAACTGTCCTTTGAATTTCCTTTATGAATTTACACACATGATAAGACCTGAAAATACACTCTATATGTTCAGTTTTATATCAATCATGGATAGATCCACCAAGCCTCTGTAATTCTGCCTTACAACAACTGTCTCTCAAAGAGTTTTCATTGCTCCAAACTGCTAGTGGCCTTTCAGCAGGAGGAAGCCCACAATATTGTCTTATCTTGTGTGATGTGGGGGGAAAAAATATATTCAGATAATTGCTGGTTTAGTGAGCTTGTTTGTCATAGGCCCTATTCCCAAGGTACACTTTTTTCCTGGGCAGTAATTGATCCATTTTTTATTTCCTTCATCTTCTGCTTTTCCCCACTGCATTCAGATTTTTGTGGCAAATATACATGTATATATATGTCAACAATTACTGCCTTGTTCAGCTTCCCTACCCTTGACTGAATTTTTATTTTGCATTCTCCACAAAGTCCAAGTTTCAGACCAGTATGATAATGTGACATTTTCCAGCTTGTATCAGTAAAGATGAAAGCCTTTGGTAGTGATGCCTAACTCTGGTTGCAAAGAGGAGAATGAGAAATAAACAGTAGAAATCTAGCTACAAAGGCTCCAAATTGATTTTTGTATGGACACCTGACTTATGTACAGAATCTCACTGGTAAATGCTTGGGGTCACCAGGACAGGAGAAGAGCAGGAGTAGACAAGAAACAGCAATGCTTGTCTGTCCTCGTACATTTGTATTGTGCTCTTGCTGGGAGAGGATGAGTGCTTCAGCAAAAAGTGACTGTAGAAACTGAAGTGAACTGAAAAGTGACTAAAGAAACTGCAGCAGAAACAGTTTCCAGGCCTGGATTCACTGTGTAATGCTTGCTGGGTTCAGATGAAGCCAGGTTATGGGGTGAGGATGATCATGGTTTCATGAACGCTGTCAGAGTCCCTGCCCATGCCTACACCTGCCTGCCTGAGTGTTAGAGGGGATGAATGCAGATGCAGGCAGGGGAATAGACCCACCTTAAAATTTACTTTATGAATGTAAATATTTAACTTAGGTGAGCCTTGGTAACAGGGAGACCCCAGACTTTGGGATGGGACAAGGACCTGGGCACAGACCTGGCTAGGAGTAGCAGAAGATAGGGTTGCTGCCCTTGTGTAAAGTTTTATGAAAACTAATCTAAATCCTGATGTGGAAATACATATGCACCTTTCTGGTTTAGAAGATGATAGTGATTGACGTGCAAGTCCTGTTAATGTGCAGATCCCAGAGTTTTGTTAGGATTATAGATGATAAAGTAAGGGATGGGTCCTAATTAAACAATTGATAGAATGTACAGTTTACTTCAGTTGTCTTTGCTCAGACTTTTACTTGCAACATTGATTCTTACTTATGCATGTAGTCTGCAGACTCTTCTAACAATGTGATACTTCCACTAACCATCATCAATATTTGCAAACAGCAGATTCATTCACATTGGGTAACAAATAATTTGTTCCTCAGAACTGTCTCAAAGAATATGTTGCAGCTTTTTTACCTATTAATCTGATTTGTAAGATGATGTAAATATTGATCAAATTTCAAACTGAACCTCTGTATTTGGGGAATGTAGTGAAAGTTAACCACAGACTGTCATAACTGATGTGCTACACATTTAGTTACTGAAGTGTGAAGGCTTCTAAGAAGGCTATGAACTTTGACCTGGTGATTTTCCAGAGCCATCAGGAGGTGGTCTTCAAAAAGCCTTAAGAGCCAAGGGAAGCTCTTAGAGAGGAACAAAGTGTTGTTGTCTGCTCAAAGCTTAAGCTACTGTGCAGGCTTACTCCCAGATTTGCAAGCGTTGGTTCAAGTGCCTGCATCTGCTGATTTGTGTGCTGCTACCGTGTCTGTGTCCAAGGAACGTGGTTCAAGAGTGTCTCAGAACAAAAAGACTCAGGTTTTCTGATACAAACTGCCATTCATGATTTAGCAATAGATTTTGCCTCTGTATGTTTCATAGTAGTTATTTTCACCTCTTAACCGTTTACTAAGTGATACAAGTAAAATTTGTTACTTTTTTCCTAATTTCTGATTTTGCTTTGGCTTTTAGAGAAGACAACCTATTTTATTACTGCCTCTATGCCAAGGAGCATGTTTTACCTTCTAACCAAAACCAAAACTGAAGGTATTTTAAATGGTGCACTACTCCATCTTTGTTTTCATACATCACTGTATCAGTCTCCTCTAGTTGATTTAGGATGATTGCTCTTCAGATTTGTAGATCACTGCTTCATAAGCCACAACAGTTTTGGGGAGGTCATGGAATTGGTGGGGTTTATTCTGTTGTGATTTTAAAAAAGCAAAAACTTTTTGTATCTCTTTAGCAATTAAAAAAAAATATTTACTGCCTGGCATATGGCAGTGTTTAAGCACCTGATTCAATTTAGAAGAAATAATTTACAAATAGCTTAGTGTTATGAAGTTTGGAATAGAAACTACTCATATATTGTTGCTTAGTCAAAAAACACTAGGTTCAATAGCAATGCTAACACAAGGCTTTGAGGTGGTAGTTATGAAGGGTTGAGGGAAAACAAAAAACAATATGAGAGAAGAAGTAGTTCATACCTCCAGGAGACATATTTTCAGTAACAAAAAGACTTTGTTCTTTCAAACATTGTTTTTGTAGTCACTTTTCAAAATTAGGCTATTTGTGGTAGATTTTAATGGAATTGGCATGTTGCATGCAGAAAATAGAGTATATTTGTAGCAGTGTAGGTATATTAAATTATTCCAGCAAATCACTTTAAAGTACGAAAATTGTACAAATAACACTCAGCCCTGCACTTAAAAAAAAGCGATTAGAAGATTCTACTGTTGTACATCTCCAAGAGTGACTAGAAAGAATGAAAGAAAAAATTATTTTTGTTTCCCCTCTGTTTGTGTCATCTGTGGACACCAGTCCCCTCTCCCCTTGCCAAATGACACTGATTTGTTTACATGTTTTGATTAGGAACCCAGGCGTGATATGGCTCATATTCTAGGTACTAATGTTTGTCAGATAGGAGCAGACATCTTGCTCAAGGTCACAAGAAGAAAAATCTGTTTCATGATGCTGAATATAAAATTTTTTCTCTCCATTTAGTTCCCTCTTTACCCTGTAAAAAGCTTGTTTAGAAAATTGACTACTATCCATTTGTACTATCAGTTTTCTGTGAGAAAAAATTCTTATAGTTAAAAGTAGGATATTGATCTGTATAACATCCCTATACATAAAACATTCACTGACATATCTTCTCTATTTCCAGTCTATCCCTTACAGGGAAGATCACACTTCTTCCCTTTATTTAAGAATAAATAATAATTTTAAAAAGCACTCTTTCCCTGCATACACACTCTCACAAATGATTGACTGTGTTTGTTTAGATCGCTTGCGCTGTCTTGGGGAAGCTAGAGGGAAAATTGGAAATGCATCTACTGTATCTCTTGTGTAAATTAGTTTTTTGATCGTTTTGATAGAAGATAATTGCTTAAACATGACAGTTAATTTGTGTTGTGTTCCAGTGTAGAAGCTTCAGAGAAAGTGTGTTACAGCATGTACAGCTGACTTTACTTTCAATTTTCTTGACTTCATACCAGAGGCATTTTTATGTCTGCTAGAAGTACAGTACGTATTTTTTGCAGTATGCTAATACAGCGATCTGTGCAAGGAATAGAATCTTGCTTTTAATCTTACTTTAGAAGTTACTGGCAATGACCATGTCTTTGCTATAAAAATTACAAAATTGGGAAAATGTAATAGTTCATGCCTGACCCTCAGGGTCTTGTAATCTAGTTGAAATCAGTTTTTCCAAGCAATGAAAAATATACTTAAATCTATTTTTTATCAGTAGTTTATAGGAAGGTTAAGTTAAAAGGCTTATTTTTAGCACCTTTATATTAAATATATTTATTTGTTATAGTACATGGATAATTAAAAAAAAAATTTGCTTCATAATAAAGCCTCTGGTATTCTAATCTGAGATTATAAACAGGCATTGGCTTTCAATGAAATAATAAGTGAGTGAATAATCATACTGATAATTCTGGCTATAAAAGAAGAAATCCAGGTGTTCACTATTAGTCTGTCCAAATCAGTTCTCAAATCCTAGTGTCTGACATAAATGTAAGTGAAGCAAATGAATTGTAACATAATGCTGTGTCATTACACCTCAGTCTTAAATTGTGCTGGTACTCAAAGTCATTTGAAGAAACTTGGAAATCTCTGTGGAATTGATGCTGTTATTAATGAGAAAGTAACGAATCACTGTATGTTGGATCACACTATGGTGTTGCAGAAGAAGTGGAACAGGAAATATGAAAGTGTCTGAAGGAAATGAAACAAGCAAGGAGCTTCTGTGGTATTGGTTTGTTGTAGAGGCTCTGTGTCCCTGCCTTGCTGTATCTTGCTAGACAAGGAATGCTGGTGGCATTTCATAACAGCAAAAGTCTGAGAGGATGAGAACGTGCTGATGACCAGACACTGACTTACAAGGAACACTTTCACTGCTGCTTGGTTATGAGAAACATAGCCAGCCCTAATTTTTCTTAAGGCCTGAAGCAATTGCATGACAAAGTGTAAGGAGAAGTGTTAGGCTTGAGAAAGCACTGATAATTTATGCCCCTTGTTTAATGCTTGTCAGTTTGGGTTTCTGATTTACACCATTGCCCATAACAAAGCCAGTGGCTGTGATGGGACAGGCTCTGCTGCTTAACCCAGCTCGGGCTCCTGGTACCTCATGGTCCTAGGATAACCTGGTGGCTCTTCTTCTCTCCCCAGCCCACAGTGGGCATGCAGTCAGCAGGACACACTGAGGAAGGGCAGAGCACTTCAGTGTTTGGAGAATAAGCACTGCTTACCCTTGCTGTCATATCTTCAAATTGCTGCACTTGTGAACAAAAGCCTCAGTTGTGGATATAATGGTATTTTATATTATCATAAAAAGTGAGTTTAATGGTGATTTGTTTGCTGCTGTGGCTGAGTTAGTGAAGCAGCACCTCTGCTTCTTTTCCTGAAGAAATTTATTCTCAGGTAGGTTTTGGTTCCTGGCCTGAATACTCTGTGCAAATATCAGAGTGGTGCTGTCTATTAAAATACATCATTATTCCTCTTGGTACCATAGCATGATAAATATGAAGTAAAAGATTTTAAAGGTACTCATATATCTTCCCAAGAGACAGATTTTTGCAAATCTGTCTCCATTTACTCTCATTAGTATTAAATCAGTACAATTGATAACAAATGTCAAACTGTAATGTTTTTGGTGAAGCAGACCATCTGCCTGTTTTGTAATATGAACATTTATGCTTACAATCAGTATACTTCAACAACTGGGCTGGAAATGCCAGGTAGGTATGTCTGTTACTTGAGGTTTCTGAATGCATTATGTATATTGGAAGCATAATTAGCTCCATGCATTCTGGCAAATGTAGTTATTAGAGTGAATTTCTTTCTGTGGATTGCTTGCCTCCCCTGAAAGTACCATCCTCCTCTTAGCCTGTTTTATTTCTCTGTGATTGATTGTTTCTTACTAATGTATTTACTTCTCAAGCTAGTTTTCTCTCTTTGAATAACTTGAATTTTTGAAGGCTGACTACCAGCTACAGTAATGTTGCGATATTCAAACAGAATTATTTTGCCATCAACTTACCACTTTGTTTTGATGGAAAGTTTTTGATTAAAAACAAACAGTAAACCAACTAAAGATAAAAATATCTGTGAAATTCCTTAATTAAAGCTTTCAGGACTGAAGAATAACTTGCTTTTCTTCTGCAGGGAGCAATGGAAAGTGAAAGATGACTTATATTTCAGATGACTGTTGAGTTGTCCTTCCCATGTGGATGGAGGCGCTTTTATTGCATGGGTGGGTGATAATGGGCTTCAGTCTCTTTGGTTTCCCATAAATCTGATTTCTTTCTCAGCAGCTGAGTCGATGTTTGTAGTCTGACATGAGCCGTTCTTGGTTCACATGGCCACTCTGTGTCTGTGTGCTGTGGGAGTGGAGTGAAGCCACCATGCTGAGGAGAGCTGGGCTGGGAATGTTCCTGTGCACTTTGGCTCCTGCAGCACGGATGGCACAGTGCAACCACAGAAGCTGCTGTGGAGGAAGCAGGGAGGGCTTTAGCACCAGGCCATTGTGGTGCTAAGCTGCCCAGAAAATAGGGAATGCCCATCTGGACAGTACACTTAATTAGTAGCATGGCTTCAGGAAAATCACTGGCAGAGATTAAAAGATTGGGAGAGGGATATCTCTGCTGTTCCAATTTTTTACTCAAGCCTTTCTCATTGAAGAAAAGAGTCTTTGATGTCTTTGACTGTGGAACCTATTGAGATTCTGGTACAAAACAGAGAGATTGGGAGTTTTTTTGAGATAAGCATTACTTTTTGTGGAAGGAAACTGGAGAATTGTGGTATATTAATAGCAAAGCTCTATATGTTATGCAGGCATTTTTTCCAGCCAGAAACACTGTAAATAAAATCAGTGAAAATATGTTAGATGCATTCTTTATTCTGTTTTACAGTAACCTTTTCAATTTGAATATGAAACAGTTGCTAATGTTATGCACTTATAACAGACAGAGAAGATTTGCTGATTTATTGTGTGATACATAAACTGATCCCTGTACTTACTAAATTTCTTTCTCCATTGTAGTTTAAGAATGAAAGACAATTGAGTTATTATTTTGTTTTTCAAGATCTGATGACTTGAAATAATATTTGATAAAAAGATACTTGGGTTTTATTTGTTGTTGTGCTACTGGTTTTCAAACACTGGCAGAGCTATTTCCTACTTGTGGCATATGATGCAATCTGTGTTTTTAACAAACTTTCCCTGTTTTGCTGGTTTATTCAGTGTTTTCAGAGCAATATGTTACATTCCCAGCTTTCATGTTTGGCTTGGAAACCTGCACTGTTTAAAACTTGAAAATAAGCAATATTCATTCATTCATCTTGGTTTTTTAATATAGTACTGGGAGATTATTCTTAGAGTGTTATGTCTTAGCAACTACAGACATAATATGTAGGTACATATATAGTGTATATTCTTGAACATTTATTTATGTTAGGTTTAGCACATGTTTGTCATTACCAGTTGAGGCAGGGATAAAAACTCATCCCATAAAATACAAATATCTATGTTCTGTAACATATTTGTATTTCTGATTTATCCACTGGGTCTTGGTCTGGCAATACAGCAGAGATGTCTTGTGTACTGAACATTAACAATTTTTAGATGCTTCAAAGCATCAAGATTTTTAAGCAGAGGAGTTCAGAGAAAAATAAATTGAACAAAAACTTTGTTTGAGATTACTGTAGTATTTGATGCCATTATTCTAAGCAGAAGGTCGGGTAATGTGTATATAGAGTTACAATCCTACAATAAAATCAGAGCCTGCATATTTTACCAAGGCTCTTAGTAAGTAAGTATTCTGCAGAATCTCTCTTCATGTTGAGGAATGTAAGAGGCAGCAGCCATGCAAAATTGCAGCAGGTTTTAAAGCTATAGAACTTGTTCAAAGGAATTAAAATATTTTAAGTCACAGTGTATTGTACACATATCCGTATAGAACACTTAAATGTAGTAATATTAGGATGTTATGTATTTATGTGCTCTGCGCATATGATGCATCGTGATTTAAAACCTTTAAATAATTTTTTTTTAATCTACTTAGTTTTGTTTTTTGTTTTTTTAAATTATTTCAGTTCTCCTGATCTCAGTAATAAAAGGCAGCTTCTAGTATTCTGTTTTGAAGAGGGTTTTTTGGAAGGCAAAGTTTTGGCAAAAATATTCAGGAGTTTCCAGCTTTACAGGCATGCTTCTTTAGATGGCCTCTGCTTAATTCATGTGAGAACTGCAAGACTGGAGAGAGCTCTCCCATTTTCACCTCTAACCTGTGTGTAGGACATACCAAACAAACATAGGCCATAAAGGGATGTCACACGTGTCTGTTTTCCAGGCAGTAAAGAAACCCCTAATACTCAACCAATATCTGCGTAGTAAAAAACACCAAAAAACCAAAACAAAACACCCAAAATTGTTTTTACCAAAATGTGCTGTTAGTTAAGGCTTCTTTCTTAACAAAACAAGTACTATTTTCTCACTATTTTAAGTAAGTTTGAGCAAGTTGGTAGTCATTCCATTTTCTCATAAGCTGGTTTTTACTTTTATGTCATCGTATTGTGTAAAATAAATAACTGTTATGTGTTTCCTGTGATGACAACTTAGTTGCTTCAGATATTATGCATATTCTATCAAATCTTTAGTTTCAGAGAAGCTGAAGGAGATGATCTAGAAACTGTTCAGGCTCTGAGCAGAACCCTAGGCACGGACTGGGTTGCTAGTTAGTCAGATGCTTAGAGAGTTTTCTAGTTTGTTCCTGAAATGTGCAGCACCATTTGCAGCTGATATGTAGCTGACAAGTGATATTCTTGCCTTACAATTTTTATCTAGTTAGGTAATTCAAATAAATGGGTAAATGTATCCAGTATATGGAGTGAGCTTTCTGCCTGCTGCTCTGCTTTCTAAGAGTTGGCTTAGATTGCTCAGTTAATAAAAGTTTTAGATGTCATGTCTCTAGAAGACCCAATATAAAATTCCTCCAGCTAAGAAACATTTTTATCATGAATTGTTTCATAGTAAAAAGAGAAGTCAGTGTTAGACTTTACTCATAGTCTTTTCCATAACAGTTGTTAAGAAATTACATTTGAGATTGACCTAACTCAGGATAATGATGACTGCTCTGAGAAACAATGTGCAGTCTCTGTGCAGGTATTATTTCTTTCATTTTCTCCTCCTTATATAACCACTGTATTTCTACAAGTCTCTCATCCAATTGCTGGCCCTATCCTTTTATTGTTGACATTTTTCTACACATCTCTTAAAAAATAAAAGGTGTGTATTTGTTAATTTCTTACGTGACAAGACCCTTGCTCTCTCGAGTCCTTCTCACAAGGGTCACTTTTTGGCCATTTGCTCTTACTTATACACAGGATCTAAATTATGCTGCTGAGTGACAATTCTGTGCTTGTGATTTTCAGCTGTACATATTCCTTGACACCTTTAATGACTCTTCTCTGTTCTCTTTGCCTGCTGGTTCTGACTTTCCCTCTAAATACTTCGAATGAATGTGTTTCTCCTGGGGACGAATCAACTGTTCTTCTTGTATAGTTGCTATTTAGACTTTCCATGAATAACCTTGGTAGTGTGTTTGATCCTGAACTTCTCAACTGATACTTTTCCTCTACCTGGAAATGTCATTTACTATATATAACGTTGGCATTTTTTTAGTACCTTGTGGTCTGAACTTCCTGTCTTGACAGTTTCATTTCTCTCCATTCTTTCTTTGTCTCTGTATTTGCAGTGTATGAAAGAAGCATTCATTCTTTTTCTGACTTTCTGTAACTTGGCTGCCTTCCAATTAATTTTGGGGATCAATATGAAACCATTCTCTCTTACTCATAATCTGAATATGCTGTCTTGTATATTTTACTTTCAGTGTTTTCATTTTAGCACAACATGAGTCAGTGAATGAGTTAGATGAGTCAAATGAATTTTAATTGGAGCTCTTGTGTCATACATATTGCTTAAAAATATTTTAAGGCTATTTTCTTGTAGCTACTCTATCTTATTTAGGTGAATTATTTTCAAATGAAGTTTGAAGTTGTTTGTGGTTCTCATTTGTTAGATTTTAAAGTGAGAGGACATTTTTTGTGACTCATATATGACATTCCCTACAGTCCTTTAGTGTTTGGATCTTGCAGCAGGGTGGGAGCTGCCAGTTTGCACCATGGGCAAGGGCCATGAGACAAGGGAGCGACTCCCGAGCTGCGGTGCCGTGTACCCCGAGAGCAGCAACAGCTCTAGCTCTGAACTTGAGTCTTACCTGTATTGACATTGACTCAGCTGTCACATCTGCAGAGCTGATAAAATGTTCCTACCATCGAATTCCAGCCAAAGAAAGTGTGGGGTTTTTTTTAAAGTGTCAAGGGCTGAGGCATTTTGGAGATTGTTGAATACAGGCAAATGGTTCATTAGCGTGTTGTTGCTAGCTACAGCTGCAGAACTTGGGAAGGGGTGATCAGTTATGCAAAGGTCAGAGCCTATTTGGAGGCTTGTGTTTGTTTCAGTCAAAATGTTTTAGCTTCAAATGTGAACTAAGGAAAACCAGTTCCCTCCAAAATGGTGTTCACGTGTCATGACAAATTCACTTAGACGTCACTGACTGACCAGAGAGTAGCTCTGAAAGCTATTATGTTTTGAAGTTAGTTCTGTCTAAACCTTTCAGAAGTGTTAGCAAATTTTCAAGTACAAATGACAAATTTTATCCAGAAGCCTTTGAGAGACATTGAAGTCTCCTACTTTGTTTGAAAGTTGAAAATTTTGTTTTTTGTTGGAACAGTTTTCCACTTAAATGTTTTGTCTTTGTATACAGTATTTCAATATTTTATGTGCATGCAGAGATCTGGATGGGTTTTTTTCAGATGTGATTTAGTATCTCCTTAGTAGCCACAGCGCAGGCAGGTAATTATGAAGAAAAGGTATTGTTGGGATTAGTCTTCTAATTTTCAAAATAAATGTTCTCCTTTTAAACAGAAATGTAGTTCAAGCATCCTTAACACAGACCCTGCAAGGCTCTGACAGTAATTTCTTTATTATTTAGATATAAAGGCAAGAGTGATAAATTATCCTTAAGACCTGTCTTGGAATAGTTGGGGGTCAAAAATTTCTGTCATAATAACAGTATGAAATTGTGATATCTCTCTCAGCATAGGCATACAGTTTTTATTTTCGTTAACCTTACCTGCATACTGACTTACTTTGAAATAACATTTTAGTTTTAATATATTACTAAGATTAAGTTAGTTTGTATTGTAATCTGGAAAATTGATTTATGTTGACTTTATATTTTGGTGTAAAGGGGAAAAAGCAATTAATTTTATTTTGTTTTCACTATTGGTCTAGAATGGGATATTCTACATGTGAATACTGGCCTAGAAGGAGCAGACAGTGGTTAGTTCAACCTCCCTTATTCCTTCCTGGAAATTGGTATCTCTTGCTCAGTGACAGCCCTGTTTTGTTTCTGAGTCTGAGGGTTTTTTCTTCCCCTTTGCTGAACTTCTGGCTTGTTTGTGTTTTTTTCTCACTTTATTCTTCCTTCTTGCTGTCTCCCTAAGACAGTTGTTCTGGCAGTCGAGGTGCCCCATCCCACACATGCAGGATAGCCCCTCTCACTGTGGGGTTTGGATTGGTGGATGTCAGCTCCCCTGGCTGCTTGCATTGCTCCTACCCAGTGTCTGCTCTCTCCTGGGTAACACATCCCCCCTCCTCCTGGTTTGTGAGTGGCGTATTGCAGGTGGCAGGGTTGCAGACACCAAGCTTTGCTCCTTGCCACCACTTTGTCATCGATAGTGTGAGCATCTTCTCAGCTCTGCAGAAGCTGCTGTTGTCCTTCCCTTTCTGCTGCACGTAGGAGAGCTGCTCCTACAGCCAGCAGCTGTGTGTGTTGTCTGTGTTCCCATCTGCTGGAAGATGCTGTCACAGACAGGATCACTGCAGGATCTTCAGCAGCTCAACAGAACAGTGCTCTGCCTTTGGCGGGTGTGACTCGGAGCCTCCTGGCTAAAGACACCTCGGTGTTTTTCACATCCAAAAGTTAAAGGTGCTAAATGGCTGTGACACGCTGGTGGTGGCTGCTGTGGCTGGCATCCACACCTGGGCATCTGGGATCTGCAAGAAAGCAAGAGGAATAAACTTCCTCCAGTCTGGACAAAAGGATGTCAGTAATCTGAAGTGTTCTTTGCTGCCTTCTTGTGACCAGGATCAATGACTACCAAACACTTTGTGTTGATATTGATTACTAGATTTACAAAAAAACAAAAATATTCCTGGAAGGCATAAAACTTTTAATAAAAAGAAAGAATCTTGGATGGTATTTGTATTTCATAGTTATGCTATAAGACATCCATAAGCAGTTTTTATTTTTCTTTTAAAAAGTCTTGTAAAGTCTTAATGCTGGAGACTCACACAGGCTCCTCAGCAATCATCATACACAATATAAATATAGTATGTAATATTTCTAGTGCATTTATTAACAAACAACAGCAAAATACTTTTATTAAAGCAATCATTAAGCTTGGAGAAATTAAAAAAAAAATGCAGTGTTTCTCACGTAGTCTGTCTAGGCATCCTTTGCCTAAAGGCTGTGGTAAAGCAAGTGTTTTGCTAGATTGTTCGTACAAAATAGACAACTCTGAGTAAGTGTTGCTTCAGATGTGTGTTCTTCTGAATATTCATGAAACGAAGAAATTAGAACTGACACTTTTCATGCTGCTAAAATTCTACTTGGCCTCCCAAATCTAAGAATTACTAATTTCAAAGGGACTGAATGCATGTATTTCTCTTAAACCATAATCTTTTGTTTGTCCATTTCAATGGCATTTCTCCTTGAAACATATTTAGGAGGTTCAAATGAGGTAGAGCAGACCTCTGTCCTTTGTTTATCTTGTACTGAATTTTTCCTTTAAGCCTAAAGATTTGGTTTTTAATCTCTGAGTTCAAGATGCACTTTGCAGAATATTGTTAAATAGATTAAATCCAAATGCAAATAGATTTCTGCAATTGCCTAATTTTTCCTTTCATTTTCTTTTAATGTGTGCAGTTTTTCTATTACTAGTAAAAATAGTACAATACTGGAAAAAATACTGGAGCTGGGGTAGATGTGGAGACAGAAAATATCTGAGTAAAAAGATAACCTTGCTGCAAGCAGACTTTTCACAACACAGTTTTCTATCTTAGGAGTAGGAATTAATACAGTGAATTCATCAAAATATCTTAATTAGAGCTACAGGTATGATTTGCTCTTTTAAGCTAGGTATTGATAAGAATCCAGCATTTAGAAATTGAATTTTTTTTTAAATCTTACACCATTCTCAAAATTAAGATTGATTTGATCTGCCAGCATGTGACCTTTACAAATCACAACACTACTTTATCACTTGATCCTATTTCTGAGGAAAATCTACGCAGATAACACAGCTTCCATTTATTATTATCTCAAAATCAATACATTCCTTGTAAAATTCTCTGCTTTACAGAAGTTGCTGTAAATAAAAATGTTTAATATGGAAGTGATTTCTTTAGAACAATATTTGTGAACATAAAATTTGATAAATATACAATATTTGAAGCAAAAAATTACATTTGAAGAGTCATCTATTATGAAGAAGTTACAAGCAGTAGATTTTACTTTTGAAGTGTGGAGATGGAAATATTTTTTTCAGTGGATACCTATTTTTATTCTGTATGTCTCAAATAATGAGCAGTGCACAGCTGTAAACCAGCAACATTGCATGTTAGATAAATATGCTTTTCAAGCTAAACAAAATACTTTCTGCAGGTGAATAATCTTCATTTACCTGTAGGTTTTAAAATTTTCTTCAGTTATATTCTAGTCTTCATTAATTTTCCTGACTTTATGCAGAAAAGCTAGTGGTTTGTGACTATTATGAATAATTCTAAATGAGTATCTAACCATGTTCTTTCTTGTATATATTCTGGTGTGTAAGGAACCAAACTATATAACTTGTCCACCACCAAAAGAGACTTTTCCCTGAGCTGTGCCATTTCCCTCACTCCTCACACCAGCTCTGGTATTCAGCGTGGGGAAATTCTTCAGCTCCGTGACCCACTGTGAGCCTGTGTGAGTTGAGGAGCTTGTAAAAAATATAATCTCCTTACCTGAAGGTCAAAGTTATGAAGTTTTCCATTTTTCAACTGTTTTTTCCCAACCACCTGCTTGCTGCTTGCATATCTTGGAATTTTTCACAGCACAGAACCTTATTCTAAGTGAAGGTGTGAAACCAGGGTTTTCCCCCTCCTCATGTACTGCTTCTGTGGACTCAGGATAGACCAACCCAGCAAAATCAGTTGGCTGATTTTCTCTCTCATCCTGATGTACAGCTGCTACATGAAATGCACTGCAAATGTGTGGGAAAAGGGTAGAAGGGAACAAGGGTACCACATTTGGCAGTGGCCTTTGCAGTTTGAATTAAGAAATGCTGTAGATTGTGCTGTTGTAAAAGCATAAAAACAAAGGTACTGGTTAGGCCAAGCTTTCAGCTGGTTTACTGTTCTGCTTCCTTCTGTACTCAAATGTGAAGAGGAATGAAAGAAATTGTTATTTCTTTGGTTATAAGACACAGTGAATAGTTACATCTTCAGTCTCAGGCTGATGATTTTAGCACAACTCTGTGGGACCTTTCTCCATAGAGAAAACATTTATTTGTACCCTATTTGGCTATCATCTGTCTGTTACTTTCTCGCAGAGAATATTTCTCACATTATACCACAGCAACTTAGATTTTTGGAGCCTACCTTTGAAAAAACTTTATCAAATGTCTCCTTTAACACATTCATTTTACTTCTGTAAAAAAGTATTCCAGAAATTTGAAAGATCTAGAAGAGAGAGAACTGTACAATTGTGTAAAATCAGAAGTTTGAATATTCTCCACTGCATCAATGGAGTGTTAGATGTGTTTCTTGTGTGTGTGGGTCAACAAATGGTACTTTTATAACTTCTTGGCAACTACTGCTGCTTTTTAAAAATCTGAATTTGATCATTGTAATTCAAGGAGCTACAGAGCTACTTTGGAGTCTAAGATCTGAACATCTTGTCTCTAAGGCAGCTGTCTGACAGAAATCTCCAGAACATTATTCTCAAATATTATCAAATTTTTTGGTCAATGGGGAAAAAAAAAAATCCTTCCATGGGATGAATTCTGATTTTCCCATTAGATGGGGAATGGTTGTGCTTTATTGTATTTACAGTCCTATGACTTCCTAATATTCTCAAATAGTTTTCAGTTTGGAAGGGTTAGAAGATAATTAGGCATGAAAAAAATGTCTATGCTTCCTTTCAATTATGTTATTGTTCCTGTTGATGATTTTTTTTAAGGAATCTTGCTGTGTGTAAGGAAGAAGTAGATTTGCCTAAGGTAATAATATTATCTTAGAAGATCATCTAATATAATAATTGTAAAATATTTGTTGTTTTGCTGCTCAAAACATTCTGAATGAAGGCATGAAGTTTTAATTTTTTTCAGTTACCCAGAATACTCAGGGCCAGATGATAGATCTGGTCTTCAACTTTATTTTCAGGAAGCTGATAGAAAACTTTGAAAGTCACCTTTTCTACTCCCAAGATGAGACACGGTAGCTATACCCATGGTGTTAATCTTCTCAGAATACCATCAAAATATGATCCAAATGGGATCATTCAGATCGTTTGCCAGGAAGGGAAAGGGAAAGTTTGGAGATCACTTATGAGAAGGCATGCATTTTTGTAAACTGAGCAAGATTTATATAACAATTAGTGAGGGATATTGAGCTGGGCAACCCTTGAACAAAAACCACCCTCTTAACAAATCCGTTGTGTTCTGTGTCTGTTATGTATGCCTGAAATCTTTGTGCTCTTTACCTGAGTAAAATTCAGTAATTAGTAGTGAAACCTGAAGAGCAGACGGAGTGGGGAGAGCTGTAGGAATAGAGAGTGCTGGCAGCCCCTTTTCGGTGAGCTTGGCTTTGGGGCTGCTGGCCTGTAGCAAACCTTGACCTTGCTATGGAGGAAAGGAGGCAAACTCTGCGTCCTCCAGCTGCTGCTGCTGGCTCCTGCTGGGGGGAAAATCAGTGAAGATGGTAAATAAATTGGTAAAGATTCCGAGACTGGAAGAGAAAGGCTTCTTTTGGCACATAAAGGTAAATTTTTATATATTTAAATAGTTCACATTTCTCAAGAGAGTGCTTCCAGTTATACCTTACATGTTGCTTCTTTTAGTGAAGGGTGTGATTTCTGATTGTTTTCTCTGTTTAAAACATGGTTTTCAAAGCATCATGCACCAGTGGAGCTTCCCTGACAAGTACTTTTTACACTAAATAATCTAGCTATTATATGTTCTTTATGCAGTTTATAATAGAACTTTTAAAAATAAAAAAATTGCCATAAATTCTGTGGTGTCTACTAGGTTTGCTTTGTTGTCGTGAAGAAGTATGTTTGGAAAACTCTTGAGAAGCACCTTATAAACCTGAGCAGTTAGATATAAAAGTATTAGGGGATTGAAGATTTTCCTACAATCCTGTTAAAGATTTTTTTTTTAAAGGATGCATAATTGCATGTGGATTGTAAATTATTATAGGAGACAATTATGAAAGAAACAGCTGTGGTAATTATAGTTTCCATCCAGTATGTTACAAACAGTGGGTTTTTTTATTACTCATCACAGATTCTGAGATTCTGACTAATCACTCTAAGGTGATGTCAAAGCTTACTTAAAACTGAATACTGGAATGTAAATCATTCAACAAGAAAAACAAATTTTTCATAGTGATAGGCTGACTCACACGTGTGTCTGACCTTGAAAAATGTATGTGTAATTTTGTTCCAGACATTAGACCCTTCAAAGTAGTAAGATTAAGTATATATGTAAGTGTTAGCAGGTTTAGTGGCATATGGCTGTGTACACACTCCAAAAATGCATTTGGTTTCATTTTTTATTTAATGCTTGTTTTCCTCTGAGTCTGGACCCTAGTACCCTCTTCTTCCCTCCTCCACCCCCCAATAAAAATTAATGAACAGTGTTTTTTACTGCTACCAGTAATGTTTAATGATCTTAGTAGAAAGAGGCACACAGTTAATTTGTGAAAATTCTTCTGGTTTTTAGCACACAATTCATAGTGTGAACATATTAGGAGGAGACAATGGGAATCTCATAAATAACCAATAGAAATATATTTTTAAGACTTTATGTTGATAATGCATTCACAGAGCTTACAAACTTTAGAACAAGTAACAATGCAAATCTTTCATGTAGGTATTTTCCATCATTCATCATGTTACATGTTTTCATTTTTTCATGTTACTTCTATACTTAAAAATGAACCTTAAACTGAGATGATGTAATTGGTTTGATTTTTTACAGACAGCTGTGTATGTTTCCTAGATGTTTCTCAGAATCAGGCAACAATTTAAATACAAAAAAATTTAAAAATGTATAGAAATTGATAGTATCTTACATGAGTGTTTCTGTTGTATGCTCTGGCTGTGTTTTAACAATAATTTAGAAAGATTTAATTGATTTTTTTTTCTTAGTATAATTTGCATCGGTACTTGTTGTGAAGCATATGACATAATAAATGTATTGTACATAGCAATCATTATACCAGTTGGTATTTCTTGTTTACAGCTGAAGATAAATTCTTAGCTCTCCATTTTTGTTTGCTTTCCTTTTCAATATGGTATGCGTTAAAGATTACTGCTGGTAAGCAATTCCAGCAAAAAAAAAAAAAAAAATCCCTGTTCCTAGGCACTGGTTATCTGTGTTCATCACAGCAGTCCAGAGAACAGGAGTCTGAGCTGGACAGGTAAACCTAATGGTATCAATTAATTTGAATTAATTGTCTTGAATGAACTGTCTTTTTTGCTCTTCTGCTCAGGTTTTTTTCACCCTTTACCAGCAGAAGTGTAAGAAACCCAAACTTTTCTTTCCAACATGGAAAATCACCAGCAATTTTACAGTGATGTTATAGGTTGTTATTGCCTTGAGACAAAACTCTGGAATAATAAGAGAGTTATTTCAATTTCTTAGTTTAAAGTTTTGCTCTAAATAGGAGTTACTGTGCCTAATGATGGTTTATATTGAGCTTTATATAATGGGGTGGTTTTTTTGCTTTTATCATGTTTTTTGTTGTTTATAAAAGCTAAATGGCTGCAGTAATTTGTTGCACTTGTGGTATGAATTTCGAGATATATCTTCTGTATGCTGGTCATCTTACTCTGCTGTGGCCTTTGGGGGAGTATTTTGTCCTGAAAGGGCAGGCTGGCCTCTAGGGCTGAAGTGTTTGTTGGAGATGAGAATCAACAGCCTCAAGTTTTAAGCTGTGCTGGGAATAGGAAGTGTTTAAATTGGTTGTTAGGACAAATACTTTAGCAAAAGGATTGTCAAGAACTGGAAGAAGCTGCTCAGGGAAGTGGTTGAGTCACCATCTCTAGAGGTATTTTAAAAAATGCAGATGTGGCACTTGGGGACGCATTTTTATTGCGGACTTGACTTTGGACTCAATGATCTTAGAGGTTTTTTTCCAACCTTAAGGATTGTATGATTCTGTGGATTGTGTGGCTAAGGAGAGCCTGCAGCTGCTTTTGTGATCAGCAGCTTATCTGATTCCCATTTGCAGATGCAGTAGCTGCTCTGTTAATTGGTAGGAAAGCAGCCTGACAGTCCCCAGTATTCTCTCCGTATGTGGGATGTTCAGGCAGGATGCCTGTCTGAAGGGAAAAAAGAAATCCTTTACTTAAAATTGCTTTATCATTTAGAATAAATGGATATGTAAATTCTACCAAAAAAAACCAGAGCTGGTATTTGAATTGCTCTCTTTACCAGACAAAAAAAAAAAAAAAAAATCTTGCTTTCTCAGAGTTGTGCAAATGAGCTTACATGTTTATTAGGATCTTTTAGTACCTGACATAATCCAAAACTTTACATGATAGTATATCTCTCAATTTTTTTGAGAGATGCTGAGATAACCATATAAAATGATCAAGAACTGCTTTATGACTGTTTGGATTACTCAGTTTTGCACAGGATGTTTGCAATGGGAGATAGCAGACATACAGCATTTGAAAGGAGGGAAGTTTATAACCACTTTTGACTCTTTGGCATGCTGGTGATAGCCTATATAGACTCAAGATATATAGGGAGATTTTAAATTAGAAACAGAGGCTTTGTCCTGCTGTCAGAATGACAAATATTTATTTCTGATATTTTCTCTCAAGAAAGTATTAAAAAAAATAAATTATAAGTAAGTGCAAACACAGGGATGTTTGTTTGTTAGTTGTTTTTTTTTTAAATTTTTGTGAAATTGATAATAAAATTTTTAGCCATGTTTAAGGGAGGTGGTTCTGAGAGAAGGACACTTGGGACGAAGATTACCATCCTCAGGATAAAGTGCTGCTCTTCTTTCTGCTGAAGCCTGAGAGAGGAGTTCATTGATCTCAGTAATGAAGACATTGAAAAGTCCTTCAGCAAAATGGGAAACCAAATTTGACATTGTGATGTATCTAAAGTTATTTCCTGAGGAAGAAGGAAATGGGGGAAAGATGTCAGGTAACAAACCATGACCTGCTAGACCTGCTTTGAACACTAAGGATTTGGGAAACAGCTTAGTTTGTTCCCTGCAGAGAGTGTTTGGGGTTTTTATGGGTTTCTCTTTTTATTTAAGAAGGAGAGTGCCATAATCTTTCCTTTGCCTTTAGGTGGTCATCTTCCTTGACAATTGAGTTGATTTCAGCCAGAGGAAGGAAAGAATGAAAAAGATAGCTAAAAATGGTTAGGGTCAAAGGATACTCTAGCTTTTCTCATGGTTAAACACAAACTTGTGGGTCAGTGCATGTGGATGCATTCAATACAATGTCAGATTTATAACTCATCTTTTTTGAAAGATGAAATATTCATTATAATATCCTTTGTGTATGTATTTAAAATGACCTTGCTTGGCACAATAAAAAGGTTATTTAAGTGAAGGGAGGAGAAGTTTGAAGTAAACAGTAATTAATTCCTTAAATACTATGTTGCATGAGTCTGTCTTGCTCTGACAGATATAATTTTCACATAAAACTGTATATCGTATGTGTGTAAATTGACAGACTTCCATGTTCTTGTTAATCACAAGATTAGAGAGCAAGTAGAACTGAATTTAAAGCCTTTTCAAAAAAGCCTTGGAGCAGTGTGTTTTCAATTATACTGCTCATACTTTTGTTTAAGAAACGTTTATCAAGTGCTACTGCTTCTGTGCATCAGTACCAGATTGCCTGGTTACAATACATATGCTGGCATCTATTTTGTAATTAAGCATTAGGCCCACTGTACACCAAATATCTGAAACAGCTACTGCAAACGTGAGGGCTGATACTCTGTGTGTGACTGCTGAAACTTGTCAGTCCTTTGTGCTCCTATTATTCCTGGAGTCTAAGCTAAACAGACTGACTGCTGCTAAGAAGCTGTCAGGGGATGCATGTCAAACACTGGGTGTATCATGAGATCAGACCAGGGCTGGGATACATAAGTCAGTGGTTGGAAGAGGGAAAAAAAAGTGACCTTTTTCTCTCAACATTGTCTTTACACTGAATGGAACAGATGAGTTTCTGAATTATTCACAGTACTGGAAGCTTATAATCGTTAGCAATGGTGGCAGCAGCAGACTGTGGAGACAGGGCTGAGTATTCTGTTAAAATGCCTTATTCTGAAGCTCATCAAAGGATTCATTTCACAAAACAGTCTCTGGGAATTTGGGTATTTAAGATCTGTGGGAGAAACAACATTTTCTTCCAAAGAATTGAGAAAGAGAATATTTTCTTCTGAATTTTGTAAGGATCGGTGTTAAGATAAAGGTTAATATTAATTACAGGTTTTACACAGTAATGGAACAAAGAACTTCTGTGAAAAGGGTTTGCTGTTTCAGTGAGTAATCCCAATGAGTTGATTAGTGTTAGTAATAAAGCAGACCTTTTAACCCATAATGTAATTACTAGATATATAAATTACCTCTTTATCTAAACAAATAATTTAATACCCATAGTAGCAAAATGAACTTGAAACAAAGATAGTAAGATTGTCTTTGGTATAAGTGATATGCAGTTGAAGGTAAGGCTTTTCTTGATCTCATTAATAGTTTTGCCTACCTAAAATACAGACTGTTTATAGTTTCCTCGAAATTGTTAGCTTCTAACGGAACAGTCTTTAAAATGCTTTTGTTTCAGCAGGTCAAATTTAGTACCATATTCTCTAAATTTTCTTCTTTTTGAATTCTGTAATCTATAGAAGCTTATTATTAAACTGAAAAGTAGAAACTTGGATGCAGTGTGTAATAATTATGCCATGATTATTTAGCATGTTGTCAGTGTCCTATAACACACCACTCACCAGTCAGATGCTATTGCCCAAATAAGAGCTGGTGTGGCTGCATCCATTATCACTGTTACTCTCTACTGGGAGCTTCTAAAGACAAAGGTCCTGCATATGGAAAAAATAGGGGAAAAGCAGTGCAAAGGGACTGGAAATTAATGTTCACATCTCTCAGGAAACCAAGTTTTTAAAAATCTTCCAAGGCGTTTACAGTTCTCTTTGCTTTTAAAAACTGTTTCTTGTGGATAGGAAAGTGTGCTTTGTAGATACATTCTGAATCTTCTTAGATAATGTGCCATAGATAATGAACTGAGACTTTCCTAGTGGTCCAGTTATTATTTCAACATTGTTGCACTCCACAGAATGTATAAAAACATTTAAATATCTGTAATAATACGCTTGAGAGTGTTAAACAGAACTTCTGAGTGCCTGCCATTTTTGGTGTTAATTGCTCCTCTGGGTTGTGAGGGTGGAAATAAACTGCCAGGTGGGGAGGTGCTTGCCTGATGTCAGCAGCATTCTGTGCCTTCCACTGCAGAGAGCACGGCGCTCACAGTGGGTCTGGCATCTCACTTGATGTTGGTCCTCTTAGGGCTGCTTTTATATGCTTTACTGTACCCTGCTTTATTTGCATCAGGCCCCAGCCTGGGTTTTAAGGTTTGCTTCAAAGCCTTCCCCAGCCTCAGGTGACACAAAGGGTTCTTCCTGTTACCCAGTGACTACTACAGGGTGTCAGACGTTCCCTCTGTGTTTTAGGGGTCAGGCCAGGCAATAATTGCTCCACCACCTGGCACCTGCTAAAACCAGACAGGTGAAGACAAGCCCAGACAGCTCTTGAGACTCTGTGCTGTCCAGTCAGTGCAAAGCCTCTGGCCTTTCACCAGCATTGACTAGAATCCTATTTATTATTCTACTTCATATATAGAAATAAAATTAGATTAAAGCTTTCTGAAATCATGAGCATCTGTCTTGTATTTTCTGTCTGAGAGAACTGTGTCGGTCAACACTACCAAATGCACTCAAAACAGACTGACTGAAGTCATAGCTGCAGGTCAGAAACTTAATAAAATCTGGCTAAGGAGGTCTTTTTTTTTTTTAATGCTGAAGCAAAGAAGATACAAGCAATAAGCTAATGCTGTACTGCCTGTTTTCTCCAAACTCTGTCAGATCCTTCCTTATTGCTTTGTTGCTCCCCCAGCCTCAGAACCATCCTGTGTGTCACCAGGCCCAGCATCAGCAGGGGAGGGCTGGGATTGTCCCAGGGGTGCTCAGGCCCGTTAGGCTGCAGTGCAGAGCACCAGGATCCAGGGTTGGATGAGTGTTTGAATGAGAGCATCTGCAAGGGGGAGAGAAGGGAAGGGATGGCCATTATAGTAGCTATTGTTCCTCATTTTGCTTTTTAAAAAGAACGGCTTTTCTTCTTTATTTAATTTCTTTTATTTTAAATAAATTTTAGCCTTAATTTCTTGTAAGCATCTGCCAGATCCAGTTTGTCTCTTCTTCAGTCCATAGGGAGAACACAGACTCTCTCAAAAGACTCCCAAGCCTTTTTTTCCCTCTGGTTGCATGAAGACCCAGATTCTAGAATTTTATCACCAGGATTCTGGCAAATGTTAGCTTTGTGACTCTGAACTATGTCTCGTTTCACGAAGCGAAACTGCTTCATGATTTATGGATAAGGCATTCAGAAATTCAATTGAATTCAGAAATTGAGACTGACAGACTGCTTTCTAAGGAAACTGCATTGTGTCCTGTCCCAAGCATGGCACGGGCTGAGCTGGTCTGTGCAAGCATTCAGGATTGATGTCCTGGTGAGGTAAGGTGCTGCCTCATTAGTTCCTTATTTTGTAGCTGTTACTGAGTCACTGTGGCACAATCTCCAATTTAACAATTCTGCAGGACAGTCAGTGCTCTTAAATCAGAGTCATATACCAGCCCTTAGTGGTTTTGCTGATCATGCCATGTTTTTGTGAAAGTAAATAAATACTTTAAACAGGACATGGAAGATGCAGAGTCACAGCAATGTTTTTGACTTGCTGATAGACAGTATTTCTCAGGCAGCAGCCCCTGATAAATCTGGCACCTTTGCCAAAAGCTTCTATCCCTTAGGTATGGAGGAACATGAGGAACATAGCCCTGAGAGAATAACAGGTAAGGAAACACAAAGCAATACATAATTATCAACATTTCACTCTTTTTAGTTTTAGTGATGCTGGTTTTGTTCCCATAAAAAAATTTATTTTGGCTGATTAAATAGATAAAAGGAATTTGGAGGCAATTAATTTTATGTTTTTCTAGCTTCAAAGTCCAAAACCAGCATAGAATTTTTTTCATCTATGGTATTTTGCACATTTATAGGCTTTGTAACCTATATTTAAAAACTTCTACGCATGTTTTTTTTTGATGGTGAGGATCTTCTGTTATTCTTCAGGAGAGACAGAAGAGTAACTGCTGAAAAACTTAAATAGGTATAAGAACATTCCTGCCTTGTCCCTCCGATGCTCCCTGGGGCTCTTGATTTGGTCACTTTTACCATAAGTTCGTGAAGAGAATTTATCAGCACCTTGGTGGTTTGAATATAAGGTTGCTGAAAGCATGGGGGAGTTAAGTTAGATATGTACATTTCCCAAGCTGTCTTGAACTAGGTTAGCTACACAGTGGGCTTTGTTACTTTAGATTTAGGAGAAGACTACTACTACTAATACTTTCCCATAGCATGTCTTTCATTGGTGGTTTTTATTCATATATGTTAAACATCTATTTTTATATGTGCATGTATGTGCACATACGCATTTCACCAACTTTGTAATGTTCAATTAAGCTTTCTAAACATTAAGTAAGAGCTGCAAATGGCATAAAATCTGATAGGTATCCAGATACCTAATCATTCCACAGAGCTATAAACTATCTCTTAACTTTCCAATCTCTCTTTTACCTTCTTTGCTCTACTCTCCGTCAGTGTATTTCAAACTCTCTGTACAAGTCTGTCTTTCTCAGTTACAGCTGTAGTCTTTTTTTCTGGGTTTTGTTTGCACTGCTTGCTGATTGTATGTAAGAATTCTTTGATTACATATACTTCTGTCCAGTTATTTGGAGGCCCCAACTGACTAACAGGAATATTAAGATTTCCTTTATTTCTCCTGTTCTCCCATATGAAAGATAAACTCTCCCAGTACCAGCAAAGAACCTCTGTTAAATATTTTTCTTTCTGAAGCCTGCTTCTTGGAAGCCTCAATTAACTTCAACACAAAAATTATGTTACTAATCCTACCCAGCAGCTCTGTGCAGCACTAGCAGGCAGCCCGGGTATGAATTGAAGGTGTGGAGGAGCACATTCATTGTTCCCAGCTGAATGAACCCTCCCCAGAAGATGAGTATGTCCAGAAATGATAGCTGAGCAGTCTGAACCCCTTCATTCACCCTGCTGGGTGTGCTCATCCTTTCACCTGGGTGCGTTAAGAGCCTATGATATTAATCAGAACGGCTCCAGTCTCAGAGCTTATCTACATCAGTGGTTTTAAAAGTGCACTCTTCTGTCAGCATTGCTGCATCTGCACAATAGATTTTGCTAGCTTAAGCTATGACTTCTAGTAAATTCAACTGTGCTGCCAGAATTTTTCAGGACAGACGAGATCTCTCAGTACTGCCATTTTAAGCATGTTGCACATGAGCTGTGCAAATACAGAGACAAGATTTTGATGCCATTAAGTTCAGGTGCAGGTGTAAGGTGTTTCCTTCTTTTCTAATACCTGCATTTCTTCAGTCCTAGACCACCCCTCAGGATCCCTTTTTTTTTTTTTTTTGGTAAAAGTTTTCTAAATTCTTCTGAACAGAGTTAATGTAGTTAAAGAACTTCACCTTGAATTTTCTACTATTCTAGAGTTCTTCACCTTTGGAGTGACATGAGCCCCTCTGCTGCATTGTGTCAATCAAGAAAGTTTCTAGACCCTATCTTGTCATGCATCTCATGCCCTCTTTCTGTTTCCAGAAAACTATCTCCAGTATCTAGACAATACAGCAAAAAGTTAATGCTTGGAAGTGCCTATACTGGAACTGATGTTTTTGCCCTTAAATACAGAATAAGAAAATCACAAGTCATTTCATATTAAGTGTAAGGCCATGGAAAGATGGATGATCCACTTTGTGTTTCATATTAAAAAGGAATTATAAATATTTGAAACAGGATAGAAATTAAAATACCTGCTCATCCACCCATATGGACTTGTCTGAGGCATCTTGACTGTCACCATAGGAACGATTCTCTTCCTTCTTCTGCTTGTGTCTTCTGTGTCCTGTAAATGAGTGGAAGCCTCCAGTATTCCTGGCTTTGTCTTGCACCTCTGCTTGCTAAACTTGCTTGATAAGAAATACAACTACATATTGTTTTGTTCTGGTGTGACTGACCTGTGGAACTGCTCTACAAACTCCTATTGGATCTAAAAGGACTTAGTTGATAATTGGGAAATATTTTCATTATTCAGTTACAGTTAATTGTGCATGTGTTTGGAGACCAAATTTTCATTTATGTTGTTAATGATAGAAATAGCCCATTCTTTAAAGGTCACCTTCAGATCTGTTGCTGAAGTGGATTGTTACGTTAATTAGTAGGACTTTTAATCAATGCTTGTACTAAGATATTCTGAGTATTATCTGAAGTGGTAATTTAAAAATTTAAAGAAGCATAATATGAAAGTGCTCAATACTCCCTGCAGAAGCCTGTGCTTGTTTTGCAAAACTGGAATCATTTGGCAGTGAAGCATATTTTAAAGTTGAGACTTGGTTCTCTGACATGTGAGTGCAGGTGCTGTCCCTGGGCTCTCCAGCAGCAGGTCAGCTTCATGTCCATGGTTGAAATTTGGCAGCATTGGAAGCACAGCCAGGTGCCCTACTGTAGGTAACACACCAGGGAAGGAGGAGGGCAGCCTTTCTCCTACTTCCCCAGCTTCCTGAAGAAGGCTTTGAATTATTAAGGGTTAATTGTTCTTTAAGTATTACAAGGGAGGGTCTTGGTTGGTAGCCAGGTAGGGTCATGCCAGAGGAGGCTGTGTGGGCACTTCCAGAGAGCAATGTGCTCCTTTGAACACAATTGCTAATTACTGTGGGAAATTTTGTGTCTTACATAGTTAGCCAAAGAATTTATTTTAAAACTGCGTTATCCTTTTGTTTGCCCTAATCAGAGTCTTAGTTCTGTTGAAACTGGAGACAAAACCTGGGAGGTAAGAGTGGAATCGGATAATTACAGGACAAAAAGTTTTTCTATGACCTTTAAGGTAAGGCTAAAAATCTGATGCAATGAAAGGGATGCTTTGAAGGAGTCAGAACAGGGATTACAGAAAGGAAGTGATCCAGCAGGGCAAACAACCTCCAGCCTTTACTGTCTGCTGATGTTGGATAGTGCTGAAGAAGAGACAATTAGAGGTTGTGACAAGAGGACACAGCTTGTGCAGAGGGGGAAGCAGGAACCTGGGGAGTATAGAGGAACACATGACAGCTGATACCATCTGAATAGATAGGATAGTTAAATAGAGTAGTAGGGATTGCTAATGTGAACATAATCAAGTTAAGCAGTGCTTTACTACATCTTATGGTGGCATTCGTAAATAATATTTTACACTGCTTTATTAGGAGTGAATGTTGTGACAGTATGAATATAGAGTACTCATTTCTGTGGGGATTCTTCATTATGTTTTGGAATTTTCTTGTTTGTATCTCTGTGGTTTTGATTTGTTGCTGTTTGAGAAGGTCAACCAGCTGGGCAAGGGGATAACTTTGAATAAAACAGAGTTCTTGAGCATTAAAACAGTTGTCAGTATGCCTTAAAAATCTTACTAAGTCATTCTTTATAGAGATGAGTCAATAAATAATTCTTCAGGTTACCAGGCTGCAACAGTATCCTCATTATGATGACGCTGGAACTGAAAAATCTGGTTACCTGTCAGATCATAAGGGAAAGGAAAATCTTGTGAATGACTCCTGTTTATGTAGAATTTCAGTTTACACTATGAGAAGCTGTATTTGGAAACCAAGGCTGATGCTGCCTGTGTATCCTATGTCATGCAACCAAAGCAATAGCTTCAGCACCTACACTTGGCTATTTTCTTTCTTCCCTCTCCCAGATGTCTGCAACGACATCCTTGTTACAGTTTCCTCAGGTTCTCCTTTCATTTCCAGACACCTTCACAGTAATATTTTCAGCTCAGCCTTGTGACTGTGTGCCCAGCTCTTGCATGTCACATGTAATATACTTCATTTCCCTTATAGTGACTTGAGAGATGTATTGTTTTTGAAACCTCACTACTGTCAAATTGTTTGAAATTAACTCTGAGTTGTTGAAGGGGGACTTGAATGATCGACAGCCTCTCCAGGTGGTGAAGCTGACATACTGATAGCTTTGTTCTCCATACAGAAATACAGAAATGACTGTGCTGTGCTCCCTGCTTGGGGACAAAGGGACTGCAGCACCTTTGCTGATGTTCATGGTTTGTTATATGTTGTTCTTGTGTCAGATTCTCTGTCCCTCTTGTTTTAGTTTTACAAAATCTCTAGGTTTCTGTATATTTGTTCCACAACAAGAGAGGACTCTGTGGAAGAGCTCTGAGCAGGTGCAAAAGTAGATTCGGGAGACATGATTCAAAAAGGAATTATGCTTGCATATATTAGAAAACCATTAAGATAGCTTGAGTAAAAACACAGTGATGGAAGAAGAGTGTAAAAGATGAGAAGGGATGGAGATGATGGCATAAAGGATGAATTTCTAGTTTAAAGGAGTAGAGGGAAGTACTTGGGCCTTTTTAGTTGCTGCTGAGTAATGAATTGCCCTGTGCTGACTCTACGAGTTTAATACTTTGTGCTGAAGTAAATGAGTCACAAAGTTCTTCCCTTCTGAACTTTTCTTTGTTCTCTTCCTCCACTTGTTTTTTCTCTTAAACTCTTTTCTCTTGCTAGGTTTGCTGTGTCACTTGTCTTCCCCAGTGGTGCCCTAATGAGGACTTCTGAGTGCTTCTCTCTCCTCTTTGTGTGTTGAGCTTGTTTTGTTATTCACTTTTTCTTTATTCTGCGGCGTTTCTGCTCACTTAACTTCCTTTCCCTCTGTGTTTTCATCACATGTGCTCACCCTCCTTTTTACTAAAGGAGCACACTGTATTATTAGAGTCTTTTGGTCTTCATTTTCCCTTTCTCACATAGCTCTTTCAGCCCTTGAGATAAAACACTTTTTATACAAATTCCCCAAATTGGAGGTAGATGCTTCTCCTCAAGATCAGGGTTCATGACAGTTCCTCCAAAGGAGGAGCAGGAGCTGTCAGTGTCACCCTGGCCTGAGTTCCTCTGAAGAGTCTGTTCCAGTTGGTGCAGTGTCTCAGCCCTCTCTCCTTGCAAACTCTGGCTTTTCTGATGGGTGACTTAACAACCAGCACAGTGCCAGGCTGCATCTGTGTGGCCAGCTTGGGGTGATTTTCAGTTTTGTCTTAAGGTTTGTAGCCTGGCTGTGGAGGGGTTCCTGGCATGCAGAAATAGCTGTAGCTCTGTCTCAAATGCTGCTGGATGTCCTCATACCCTCCCAGGAAAATGCAATCCTGAGATGTGCTCCCTTGACTCCCATAATTACATTATGTCTTTCTGCCCATATGAGGGAAAGTATGAGGTGTTCTTTCCATCAACTCCCAAGGATTTAAATTTTAAGTAATGGCACCAATATTTGTTATATAATCATCAATGTCTGTGACTAACCAGGATGCTGCAGAACTCTTTTTATCTTGTTGATTTTGCTGACTCTTATTGCAAGAAACTTCTGTAATGAGTACAGAGTACCTTTATTTGTTGTTTATTCTGTCTCTAATGTAGTTAAGATTTTTAGATAGACTGTGTAAAGTAACTTATATTAACATTACATCCTGTTGTGGTAGTAGATATAAGTGTTCTGTTCCTCTGATGCAGAAAAATACAAAATAGTTTTTGCTTGTCTTACTTGCTACTCTTTTTTTGCATGCATGTTTTTGTCAGGGTTTTTTTTGTGGGGAATTTTTGTTTGTTTTTAATTTGATTCTAAAATGTAGGGTTAGTTAGTGACTTCAGGAGGCTTCTTTTAAATTGTAGTTTGTGAACTGTCTGACAGGCCATCTGTTTTTCACTCCCCCTTAGGAAGGCTGACTTGGGATACATTCTCTCTAGTTTCTATGCTAGGAGACAGACTTTTTATATTAAGTGAGTTTCTAGGTATGATGACCTGAAATGTCCATGTATTAAGAGTCATCAGTTTGAATAATGGCACACCATGGCTACAGATCATCCTAAGCACCTCTTCAAAGTGTCATTTTTCCAGCTCAGTTGATTTCTGACATATCTCACTTTATCAGCCATTGAAGTGGAAATTTCATCACTCTTTTATGCTTTTTGAGTTTTTCTTAGTATTTGTTTGTAATAGGTTTTATGGGTGATTAGTTGTGCGAATTGTGAAGGTTTTTTTTTTTGTAGACAGAAGATTTTCTTAATTTTTGCATATTGTACCTAAGCTTTTTAATCTACCTGTTAACATGTATCAGTTGAATTGTGCTTTGTTCTTCTGCTGTTAAAAGGCTGTGAAATACTATACCTACTGCAATTTGTGACTAATGCAGTATTTACAGTCATTTCACCTGGTCAACAATTACAGGTACAAAGGAAATTATTATTTAATGAAAGTAATGGCACTTGCAGACATGTATCTGTTGAACAGCACTACTTAGATGCTATTTTCAGCAACTGTTGTCAATGCTGAGAATAGGCACTGTCTTAGCTTGCAGCCTGTGAAATCCTCTGCTCTTATTCCAGACAGAAGCTCAAGCCTGCTTCTTCTCCCAGAAATCTTATGATTCCTGTACTGCTTGTGTTTATGTAGAACCATGAAAGCAGATTTGGTCCCCATCTCAGCAAGTGTTCAGGCTGTGCTTTCACCTAGGAGTCACTGTGGAAGGATCAATGACTCTTCATTTGTAATCATGGTAATTAATAACAAAAAGAACAATAATTCACTAATAATGTAGGTCTCTGCAGCTAAGAATACTATGATTCTTTGGAATGTCTAAGTTTTTAGATTGAGATGTTGGGAGGGAAGTTTGTGATATGTACTATGTAAGTTCCTTCCCTATCTCAGTTTTGCTGGCCTCTGGGAGGGAAGAAGGGAAATCGTGCTGCTTTCCTTGCTGCTGCTTCTCTTTGAGACTGAGGAGGAGAGTTAGTGCTTCCTTGTATTTCAAACTCTCTTACTGTTCTCCTGTTACAGACAAATGTACAAGTTTTATCTTTCCTTTCTTTGAATATTTTCTATTTCAGCACTGTACATATTATTGACTCTTATTATTCTTAGAATTAATTTCAGTTTTGCTTTGTGTGTTTAGAAATGTCTAAAATGGATGTAGATGTTGAAAGGGACTATAGTAGATCCATAAATGAACCTAAGCAGTGACATAATCTTTTCTGTACAATTATCTTGTCAGATCAGTAACAAACATATTTTATTTCTTACCTGTTTACACTTCCATGCTTCTGTAGATTCTTAGATATCAAAGGACATGAAATCCTGAGGTATATTTAGAATTCTTAGGTACATTGATGTTCATTGAATCATGTTTAATGCTGGGAGAAGTTTCTCCAAGTGAGAGATGAGGAGGGAGCACTGTGTAACTTGGGCACGATTGCCATTCTGCTGCCAAACTGCAACAGCCCTTTGAGGAACTCCGAGTTCAAGGTGTTGAATGAAATGCAGTCATTTTCTGAAACATTTTACATGCCTGCAGGCATGCTAAAGTTGTACCTGCATGTTTTGGATAACTCTGTAGCATGATCTTAATGCCTTTTTTGCATCTTACCAATTTAAATATTGCTTTTCTGTGTTGCAGTGTAGAACTTCAGTACCAAGTGGTTTTTATTGAAAAAAGCCAAGTAACTGTGATTTGGTTTTTTGTTTTGTTTTGTTTTTGTTTTTCACTACGTCTATTTTATTTCATGTTGCTGTAGATGACTAAGAGAAACTGATGAAAGGCTGTCCTGGTAAATTTTAAATGCAGTGTAAACTACACCAGTAGTCAACTTTGTCTATGTGAGACATCAGTCATTGAAGCTGCTATGGTAGCTTAGACACTCATGTGTGAACATGCCTTGTGCTCAGTTTTAGTGTTTGCACTTGATGTCTCTACAGCACTTAGAGTAAAAGAAGGGATTTGGATTGTTTATTTGTTTTAATTATTAATTGCTCATAACTTATTAGACTTGGTAATTAAATATTGTGCTAAAAGTGTTAATGAGGGCAGAGGTCTACAAAGTAGCCTGACTCATAAGGGAATGAGGTCTTTGGTCCCAATGACCTGATAACAACAAGAATTGCTTCTCTGCTTCTTCTCTCCTTCTAAAATAAGTTGAAATAAATATGTAGGTATTATTTTTAAAATGGGCATCTCCTCTTTATGATTTCAAGCTGTTTTTAAAATTTGGAGTGAGACTGAGAAAGTAGATTCTGAGTGCACAGTCAGCTCAGCCGATGGAGAAGTGGGCTGAGCGTGACTGTATGAGAGCTGACATGTCGGCCTGGTGATCAGTGAACACCCTCCTGTGGAATTCAGCCAGGAGCCCCCAGCACTGCAGAGATCACTGCAGAGGTCATGGGAGATCCCAATGCTCAGTGACACAGATGAGCATCCTCAGTTTTTATACTTTCAAAAGTATTGCACAGAAACTTGAAGTAGTGGCATGCGCCAGTGAATTTTTTTTTTTATTTTTTGCAGTCCATGCAGACTGTTTCAGGTTAGCATTGCAATATAACACATGCAGCAGTGTATAGCAGAGCTGAACTGACATCCTTTTGTGAGTGTGTTAGTAGTTCAATAGCTTTGTAAATATTGCTCTGTGTAAATGACTTCATTTAGTTGGGGTGAAGCAACCTGATAGACCATAAATATTGACATATGGGCAAAAATTCTTTGCAGATGAAAGCAAGTGTTTCATAATACATCTCAAAATAAATGTATTCTCCTTGGTTTAAGATTTTAATCTGATTTTGTAAATTAGTTGCTGTGCATTTGTCTATCCCTGCCAAGACCCCGAGATGCAGCTTTAATGTTGTAGGAAACAGAAGAAAAGACAAAAAGGAAATATGATCAAATCTGTGCAGCAGTGGTTCATTTGAATCTGTGAAGATGTGAATGGGAAATCTTGTTAGTATTTTAGTAGTGATCTTTCAGAGAAAGGGACTGAGTAGATGCAGTAAATGACAGTTTGGTTTTTTATTAAAATAATTTTCTCAATAATTGAAAATATTTCTCTCATTTCTTCTCATTGAGAAGTATTTTGTAGGGAAGAGGAAGGGGTGATTCATAATGTATCAATGATTCAAGTAAAGATGTTGTAAAGCTCTCTGCAGGTCTCCTTTTGTTTGGCTTGTCACTGCTGACTTACCCTACTTAAACATTAATTCTGATATTTGTTGCTGTGTTCTGCAAATATGTTTGTGCTCTCCCTTTCTGCTTGTTGTCTGATCACAGTAAAGAACATTTATTTGTAGACAGTTCTTTAAGATAGCTTTTATTCTGTCTTCTATTAGATATGCGTATTAATTCACTCATGAAATAAATTCAGACACAAGCCTGAGGATGTTGTTTCCTAAGACTTGCTGAGAGATACTATTAATTTTTAAAGTTAAAGGCTACTGAAAGTAAACAGGTGATTTGTATAATGCTAGATTCAAAAAGACCATGTTCCTAAAACCTGAAAGGTTTGTTTTATTGTTTGTTTCATTGCTTGTTTTGTTTGTGGTTTTTGGTTTTTTTTTCAAAAATGTTCACAAATAATCCAGTAGTCCTCATTATTCTGGCAGGATAATCACTGGTGAAGTGTCTCCATAAAGTGGTGCTGTTAAACAGCTTGTATTTTTTTAACCTTTTCATTCTTTGCCTGCAAAAGCAATAGATAACCCAGAGATCTGCTTTTTGAAATTTTATTGAATTCATTGACTTCTGTGGGAAGCAGATCAGTACTTCTTCATGCTACACCACAGATTAAATCTTGGAGAATTTTAACTTGCTATAGTAATAATGTATTGGGGAAATAAGAGTTTGGGTTGTTGGTTTGGCTTTTGTTGTGCTTTTTTGTTATTGTTTTGGGGTTTTTTGTTGGTTTTTCTTTTTAACATTATAAAGGATTTTGGAAACTTGGATAAAAATAAAAATTATTTCTTCTTTGATGTGAACAGTCATGATGATGAATAGTGTGTCAGTTTTCCCATGGTACAGTTTAGAGACACTAGGAATTAGTGGCCCTTTAAAGTCTTGACATGCTTAGATGAAAGGGGAGATGGGCTTTGCACTGCAAAGGAATTCCCGTGTGTATTTGTTAATAATGATTTTTAAACATCACAGCTCAGTTTCAGATTAATAAAACACAGAGTTTATAATATTTCTAGTAAACTGATTTTCCTGGAAAGTACTTTCGTTTATTAGTAAATCAAATGTTTTAAAATCTGAGTGTTTCGTATAAGCTAGAAAGATGTGCTGTGTGGGCATGCAAACAACTAAACAGTCATCAATTTAGTAAACTGTTGTGTTGTGAAACTTTTTTTTTTAATCCTGTGAAAATATCAGTTAGCCACTTAAAATTTGAAAATATAAAAGTAGATTGTTTCCTTAAATGGAAGTCTTTGGAACTTTATTCTTGAGTCTAAACTGAGCTTCAGAGAAGCAAAGAAATGCAAAAACCTTTTTGGAAAATTGCAAAACAAAATGATAAAGGACTGGCTCTTGTTCACAAACTTGAATTGTGGCTCTGTAGTAAATTTGATACTCTCTGAAACTATTTTAAGGAGTGACAACTAATTAGTTTGATATTAAGTGTTTAAATAAATGATGAGTTGTAAAGCAACCTTATTTTTGCTGAAAAGAGTGCAAATGGAGTTTGCTGCTGATTTGTGATATGCGTTGCTGTGTGATATGCATAGGCTTTCTCAGCTGCTTAAAGATAAAAATTATATTCTTAACTTTATTTTAGCACTTCTCTTGATAAAACAAAAGCAGAATATCCAGTCTTTCTTTCTGTCAGAAATGTAGATATTTTGGTTGAAGTTGCAGGACCCAAGAAATTAAACTGAGATGTCTTGTTTTGAAAACTGAGAAGTTTTGTTTTGAAAACACATGAATTAAATATTAAAGCAAAATAAATAGTAATAGAAATATGATTCTTACTGTAATATTATTTAAAAACTTGAGGGGGAAAAAAACTATTTCTGACTTTCATTTGCAAATCAAATATTTTCTTGCCTTCTAGCATAGCTTGCATAGAATATACTGGCTTGGATAAACCTTCCTGTATATAAGCTGTGTTATTTGTGTAGCTTGCTGTGAAATTATGTGTACATGTTCTCTGAGAATAATTTTCTGGGAATAGCAATTGCAGTAGAAATTATAGAAGTCTAAAAGTCTGCAAAAAAGTATAAAACCCCAAACATTAATACCACAAGTTTCCAACAAGCAGAAGAAAACCAGATTTGCCATTTAAGCATGCAGGCTTCTCAGACAAAGAAAAAAAAAGCTTACCTGCAGATAGACAGCTAACACATTCCTAAAGCTGAAAAACTACTGTTTTTCCAGTTGGTTCTCTGCTCCAATTACTCTCTACTTTTGATCTTTTAATCTGTTGTATAAAAATGAGTAATAATGTGTTGATGTCTTTCACAGGAATTTTTTTGCTAATGTTTTAGATCGGGGTAGCTCGTGCATGGAGCTCTGGCAAGTCTTACAGAAGTGTTTCTGACCCACTGCTGAGCAGATCTTTTTTTCTTTCCTTGTTTCTGTTCCAGACAGTTAGGGATCAATTACAGCCATTAGAGATCATTGTAACACATCAGTGGTTGTCTTTCTAATTTTATTATAGGTGAATGTAAGCTGAATGTAGAGAAGACTTGCCAATAAGCTGGACTGATGTGCGCAGAGAAGGAATGAAGTATGGATGTGAAGGAACGTAGGCCTTATTGCTCCCTGACAAAGAGCAGACGGGACAAGGAGCGGCGCTATACGAACTCTTCTGCAGAAAATGAGGAGTGCAGAGTGCCTACTCAGAAGTCTTACAGCTCCAGTGAAACCTTGAAAGCTTTTGATCATGATTCCTCTAGGTTGCTGTATGGAAACCGGGTAAAAGATTTGGTCCACAGAGAAGCAGATGAGTATACCAGACAAGGTAGGCAAGATGTTTGAATTCAGAGTATATCATTCATTAGTTCCAAGGCATTCTTACTGCAGGAAGAGAATGTTATTTCACCAGTTCCATCGGTTTTGGTAATACTCCACACACATAGTACACTTCCCTTGTAGCTCCCTAAATGTTTTACAAAGATGGGGAAGCATTGTGTACCATCTTTGGAATAAATAATAGATGATGCACAGGAAGGGAATGGCCTGTGTTGGGCAGTGGGTCAGTGGCTATATTGCAGAGTCAAGTGTGAAGCATTCAGGCCTTACTATTTAAAAATAGACCCCCAGTAATTTGACTCATTAATAAGTTGCCCAAAAATCTAAAAATGTAAATAGTTTAAAAATTAAAAAAAAAAAAAAATACAAGTGTTCCAAGAAGACTATTCCAAGATTTGGGGAAACATAGTATGTCTGGATGAGCATAAAAATAATTGATTAGCTCAGCACTTTTAGCTTACAAGGCCAGTAAAAGAGCACTGCTCAGCGAGTAGTAAATTAGTTCACAATTTGTGCATTTGGGTGTGTTGGATGATTTTTTTAGTGGTTATCTCTGATATATAACCAGATGATAATAGGTTGCTAAAGCTCACTGTTGAGTTGTTCAGTTCAGGACTGGAGTGACATGAGAAGTCTAAATATCCATCAGGATGCTCAAAACTTGACTGAATATGGTTCTCTTGCACCTTACTGTAGCTGACTGTGCTTGAGCACAGGGTTTGAACAAGATGATCCCAAGAGGCCCCTTTAGATCCCAGGGATTCTGTGTGATTAAACATGACTCCAGTTAGGGTTCAGCACTTATGCTGAACTTTTGGATTCAAAACTGTAGTGTCTGGAATTGATGCTTCTACATTTACACAACTAAGCTACTTAATGTAAAGAGGAAGAAAAATGTTATGAAATCTGTAGAGTACTTCAGCCCAGCTATCTAAAAGGATAAAGCTAGGCCAAGAGCTGTGTGAATCTGTGACTCAGTTTTCTGTTTAAGGCTATCTCCTATTTTATGTGGAAACAAAAGTAGATTTAGAAATCTCACTCCTGGTAAGACAGTCCTTAGTTTTAATTTTAGAATATCTAAATAATTTTTTCCATTGGTGTTTTTTCTCTGTTCAATTTAGAATAACTTTACATTAAAATTAGAACTGGGCAGATGGTGTTGACTTCTTTGCCTACTAATGTTTGCAAGGGAAATAAAAATATTTCTCTTATGCACATGTTACTGAGGCTTGCTGCTACTCTACTTTCTGCTGTTTATTTTTTTTTCTGCGATGTGTTGAAAATTCAGGTTAACACTGTTTTCTAGTTTTTAAGTCATTAGTCACCTTGGTATCATTACCTTAAAGGAGGTAAAATCAAGAGGAAGTTTTTTAAGATCTGTACTGTAGACACTGTCTTGTACTAGGTATGAAATTATGTCAGAACAGGCACCATTTAGTTAATGAATTAATAAACTATTGCCTGACTAGAATATTATTCTTTTTTAAATAGCAATAACAAACTGGAAGAAGTTATGTGCTCTGGCATGTCACGTATGATGGTACACTGGGGCTTTGTTTTTATTCCCTTTCACTCTCTTCAGAAAAGCACAGTATTTAGCTAATGGTTCTTAGCCAATATGCAATAAATTCCATGTCTGTAGGCCTAAAATGGCAGTCTAGGATGGATAATACCCTCTTCACCTTCCAGTGGTCTCAGCACTGTCTTCTGTGCCCATTTAATTTCCCTCATTGTCCTTTCAATTATTTTTGTATGGCTTAGTGTCTTCCTGCACTGCAGAGCAGTTTGGCCCCTTTGGGGACTACCTGCAGGTTTGATAGGGTCAGGTAATAAAGGGCTTGTTTCAGGTAGTGTGTTCCTCATCTTTGACTGAGAATTTACAGCTTCTGGCGTTGGGTGTATTTTGTGCAAAAGGTCTTCAAGGTCATTTCAAAGGTTTATAAATAATATATAAAAGGTACTTCCCTGTTATTTTTTCCTCTCTGCCTAGATATAGTATGAGATTTGGGGCCTTGTTGACAGTGTAATTGACAGCCTCCTAATTCAACAGGAAATTATTCTGTAAATAAAAATGGCAACCTTTAATAAATACCTTTAATTAGGAATGAATTTTAAAAATTAATCATGACCGGTGTTTCACTTTCTGCCCTTATTGTGTAAAACAATAATATGAAATTTCCAGTGTCAGCTGGAAAGTTACTGGAGCAGTTATGCAAGATTCTCAAGTCTCTCAAATGTGGAGGAATTAAAATCATAAAATAATAGACTCTTTTGAGTTGGAAGGTACCTAACAGGATTAACTGAGTTCAACTCTTGGCCTTGTGGAGGACACCCCAGGAGTCACGCTGTGTGCTTGAGAGTCTTGTCCAAACACGCTGGAGCTCTGTCAGCTTTGGTGCTGTGACCACTTCCCTGGGGAGCCTGTTCCAGTGCCCAAACACCGTGTGGGTGAAGAACCTTTCCCTAATACCCAGCTTAGACCACTCCTGACACAGCTTCAGGCCATTCCCTTGTGTCCTGTCACTGGTCACCACAGAGAAGACATCAGTGCCTGCCCCTCTTCCCTCACAAGGGAACTGTAGCGTGCACTGAAGTCTCCCCTCAGCTTCCCCTTCTCCAGCTGAACAGAACAAGTGCCCTCAGGTGCTCCTCACACGGCTTCCCCTCAAGGCCCTCCCACATCCTCACTGCCCTCCTCTGGATGCTGTCCAACATTTCACATCTTTCAGACATTTTGGCACCCAAACTGCCCCCAGCCCTGGAGGTGAGGCTGCCCCAGCCCTGAGCAGAGCAGTACAATCCCTCCCTTGCCTGCCTGGCCATGCTGGGCCTGCTGAAGGACAGGGCTGGCTCTCCTGGCCATGCTGGGCACTGCTGACTCGCATTTAGAATGTCAGTATGTTTTTTATGCCTGATATTTTGGGGTAAATCCCTGGAAAGCTTTCTGCTAGGCAATCTGAACTTTGCTGTCTCTTCTTCCTTAGTTGTGTCAGTACATGTTTTTTGTTCTTCCTGTTTCCCAAAATCCAGTGGTAGGAATTCAGAAAGGGATACTGCTGTTGGAGATAGGTGTGCTTTATTTATGGTATCTTTATTCCATGAGATCTTTTCTTGTGGAGAGGAGATTCTCCAATTTTCTCTTCCAGTCTAATGATATTTTTCCTCATGAGCTGAATTTCTGTTGCTTTAGGTTAATTACATAAATAGAAATATGAGCCCAAAAATATATATGATTGTCATTTTGATTCTCAAATGATTATGTCATTATGATTCTCAACATCTAAAACATATTGTAAAGTATTTAAACATGAAATTATTATATAATTGGGGACTATCTTGTTACTTTTGAAAAGCAGCTGACAGAACTAAAAGAGCAAGTAAACTGTTTTAGGCAATTGGAACTACATCTAGGCAATATGCTTTCAGCTAACATCCATGAGAGATAAGACCTAGTTCAGTCTCTTCTTTTTCTTCTGTTGCAAAACTGTTTTGTTTTAAAAATTTTCGATGAGGATTATTTAGCCTACTATTTTGAGAACTTTTAAATCAGTTATTTATTTTCTCTTTGTTTATAAACCTCAGAGGAGAGCCATGTAAGTGAAGGCCATGAGCCTTTTTTACTTAGTTTCCAAAAAGACACTCAATTTTGTATTATTTTGAGAAGATACCTAATCTCATGCTTGACAATGGCTGAAACTCCATGAAAGACTTTACTTTAAAGGTGTGATATGTGTTAGAGAAGGAGATGACACCTGTTTTCATATACTTCAAAGTATCCAGCTATACAGAGCAGCCTGATTTAAATGTGCTATTCTACTTGATTT
Source organism: Zonotrichia leucophrys gambelii (assembly GCF_028769735.1). Taxonomy (NCBI): domain Eukaryota; kingdom Metazoa; phylum Chordata; class Aves; order Passeriformes; family Passerellidae; genus Zonotrichia; species Zonotrichia leucophrys. Next base: position 14,600,260 of record NC_088173.1, on the reverse strand, counting down.
AAATGTACTTCTCTAATTGAATTCAGTAACCTAAATGCTTGTAGTTAGACTGGAGCCATTGGTGAGGGGTTGAAACCAGATGATTTTTAAGGTCCCTTCCAACCCAAACCATTCTATGACTGATTCTACGATTGTGTATTGCATTATGCCCAAGTCTTCTGCTCAATTAAAAACTGACAGTATGAAGTTGAATTTTTTTGTTCTACAGAGAAAAGTTCCTGTGTTTAGAAATTGTATACCACTTCCTATAAGTGATATAAAGTGATAGTACATAGGAGATGGCTATGGAAAAATATTTGAAAGTGTGGCATGACTACAGTGTGGGTGGGAAGGATGGTGGAAATACAGAAATTAAGCAGTACTTTTAAAATTGCATTTGGAAAAAAAATTGAAGTAATACTTTAGTAATATTAGTATAATTGAAAAAAGATCATGAATCAAACCTGGACTCACAATAACTGAAAAACTTTGTATTAATTTAGTAAGAAAATGCAGGCATGCAAAACCTGTGCTTTATTTACCATTGGATACATGTTAAAGGGAAGAGGAGGCTATGAAATACTGATCAAGCAGTCATTGTTCCATTTCAAAGACTTTTGTAATTGCAGAACAGTGTAGTGGTCCTACAGAGGGATCCATGTACCATGTCAGTGAGATTTTGCACAGGAACAGAAGCTGACCCACAAGCACGGGTGGCAGAATTTAGTGCAGGTTTGTGCATGTTCATCTTTTCTTACAAAATCCTCACAGTGCTGTTTGCAAACTGTGTAAATTGGAAAACTGAATTGTAGGGCACCTTTTTCTATTTAGAAGACCTGAGGGGATAGTGCAGGTTTTGTTAGATTTTCACTTTTTGGAAGTTTGAGTCAAATATGATTTAGACTGCGGGTAAAGTTATTTGGTCTTCTTAGATGGCAGTGAGAATGACTTCATTGCATTTATCAGTCAGAGCAGTTCACTGTCAGCCAAGTCTCAAGATCAATTTAATTGCATTCTATCCCTTTCAGTTTTGCTGGAGAAATCATTCCTATGCATGGTTTTATACCTTTACTATTCTGGAATACTTAAGTGCCTAAATTAGATTAAATGCTCTAAATACCTTCTTGAAGCTGCTGGAAGAGAGGACCAAATAAGTAAAGAAAAAGAATTCTTTTCCTTCACAGTATGCTGGACAGTCATCCCTGGGTGCTAAAAATTAGAGCCATGTGCAATATGTTACATTGTGTGGATATATCTCAGCTATTGTTCAACTGCTATTCCATGAAAATTTGATTTAGGTGCTAGAAAAATATCACCATTCAGGAAAAGAGGGATCTGAAGCAGTGATATACATGCTTTGACAATTTTATTTTATTACATAAGTTATAAATACTGTCAAGGATACATTTTTAGGACCTTAGAAACTGGTATCTTAATTGCAACTCCTATCCTAATATGACTCCAAAGTCTATTGCTTTAAATACTCACCGCCCAAAATGAGTTATTTGGATAGGACAATCTTTAATCTTTTTAATCACTGTAAATGTCAGCTGTAAGATGAAAGGATTTAAATGGTCATGTTTTTAAACCTGAGGCCTGAGTTCTTGTACCTGTCTGAAGCAGTGGAAGGATAGATACCTAAGAACATTTTTGCTTTCCACTACCTGGGCTTTATTGATGAGCAAATTTTGCCTATTGGGTAGGCAAGTGCTTCTCAGTAGAACTGCATCAGTCTGCTTTGCAAGGTATTTATATGAATGCATGAAATAATATATTAGGGACTTTGTGATCTCCCAATGAGCAAATTAATTACCATTCAGTGACACGGCAAGCGCTGTCTCTCAAACTCCAAGGCAGATATTAGAATTAGTGTTTTATGCTTCCTGGCTGCAGTGCAAGATGTGTCCTGATTGTCATCATGACAGATCCTTTTTTGCTATGCTGAAACATGGCCACCTGCAGTGCCTGCCTGATTTCAGTGGGTAACTTCTGTAAGCAGCATACGGTGCCAGTATGTTCTGGATAAATTTGTGGCCTTGAGCTAAGCACAGAACCTTCTGCCAGAGGTGGTTTTTTTCTTTTTTACCTTGTGTCATACAGGAATAATAATACCTACCTACCTCACAGGCATTTGGGGAAGATTAATTAATCTATGTTTGCAAAATGCTTTGAAGATGAAAAGCACCGTAAGTGCTAAGTAGTGTTATAATCTCTCATTGTTATACTAGTAACTTCTTCAAGCAACAATAAGAAGTTAATTGGTTTTCAGGTTCCAGGTGATAAGGATATGTTGACTTTTCAAGTTATTCTATTAGCTGCAAAGTGGTATGAAGGAAAACATTTCACTTTTATTTGATTAGGAGTATATTTAGTTCACGCTCAGTGATATGCACACATGCTCTAAGGTATTCATCGAGGTGAAATTGGCCCCTTGTGGATCATGGCCTGTAGATGAGCTACAGATCTAGAGACAAAGGGTAATTGTGATTCTCCTGGGAGGAATCAGCCTTGTTTACTGGCAGCACACTGCTTGTTCAGGTAGTTATACACAGACACTGCAAGTCCATAGAGCAGAAACCTTGTCTTCAACTAGTCCAGTTGCAAAAGAGGAGAATTAAGTTCTTGATCATAATGATTAAGGATTTGTAAGGTGACCAAGAGGCCTTCACAAGGATTTTCAGCCTCATGGAAAGGAAGATAATGTAGAAGGTCTGTAAGTGCTTTTATATCTTTCCATAGCTCATATACGGAGATGTGTTTGCTGCTGCTGTTCATAATAAAAACTAAACGGTGGACTGGGGAGATGAATGGATCCCATGCATGGCTATAAAAGATGACTTCAGTATGTTAACATCTACAGAGAGGATAAAGCTAGAGCAGTGTGCAGTTAGAGATGGGATGAGGAGAGGAATGAAAGAAGCTGAAGAGTCCTGTCTCTCCTGTCTGTTGATTTAGTGCTTAGAGCTGAGAGTCAGGGCTGGAGGCCAAGCTGTGAGTGATTGCTTATTCCATCAGATGGCAAATAAATGCATAAAGTGAAGCAGAGATGTAAAATGGGGGTAATTTCTCAGAAAGTTCCTTGATGCTTTTTGAAATTAGTTTGTAAAGTGTCAACTTACAGGCTTGAGAGCCAGTATTCGGTGTTACTGAGCTTATTAAAGCCAAAAGAGGAAATGGCAGAGCCAAGGGAGCACATTTGCTCCAAGCTTTGTTTTTCTGCCTTTTTTTTTTTAGTGCCATAAATATTGCTGAGTGGTAAATCTTTTCATGTCTTCAGCATAATGGACATTTTGCTAGAACATCTAAATTAAAACATTGCTACACTACTTTTATTATGGGGGTTCACAGAGTGGAAAACCTTTTGGAGGATTGTGACAGGAAGCGTGAGAGATAGAGGGAATGAGAGGTTTTCATTTCTGCAGGAACTTTTGGGTCAGTATTCTGGGTTATTGCTTCCATTTAGCTACAGCAGTGGCCTGAGCACTTCTTTCTGTCCATGCATCAAAGAGTCAATTCCCATACGTGTGGAATACTTCTGTATGAAGTTCCACAAACTGAAATGTATGGGTGGCTTCAAATAGGCACATTGGGGTTTTACTTTTTACTTTTTACCAGTTCCTAGCCTGTAGAACTAATTGAGTTTTCAACCATGCTGAGAGACATATCCCTCTGGGTTCTGTCCTTTTGGTCACTTGTGGTGGCAAATATGCTTTTCCCTCATGGAAAGGCATAAATAACAGCAGAGTTTCTCACCCCCCTGTATGCAGGAATAACAGTAAACCTGAGCTCCAGTTTGCACGCATGCTTCATGCTGCCTCCCTCTCCCTCACCTTCCTTTCCCATTTCAGGCTGTATGTCGTGTCATTAGCAGTGTACTGGCCCTAATGTGGCAGTTCATACCTGTCAGATCTGTCTTTGTAGGCTCCTTGCAGACTGGATATCCATCATCTCTACATTGCTTACCCTTGGGTCATATTTTCTTCACATCTATCAAATTTAGGCTTTTTGTAATTCTTATTTTGTAATAAATGGCTGCTTGAATGTTGATGTTTTGGTCCCAGGATCCAAAGATTAAGAGAGATGCCTGAACTGTCTATACTGTCATTCTGCTTCTGATCAAGATGTTGTGTTCTTTGCTACTCATGGAGTTGTATTTCTTTTCTAAATCCACGAATCCTATTTTTCCACCTCTTGCAGCCCATGATTGGAACAGCTGTGTTGGATTCTCTTAATTTAGTTTGTATATTGTATAATCATAGTCATAAAATCAGATTTTAATAAAAAATCCCCAAATTTGGAACCATAATGTTTAAATTATTAGTTCATTTAGTGGAACATGTTTGCTTCACAGCTTTGAATTGTGCAGTTGTGAAATTATCTTCAGCTGGCTCTAATCTTACTCTGTGGTAACTTCAGATGGGCTTGATGAACAGCCCTTTATCCTTATACTGCTTTAAGAGAGGCTTCTTATATTCCAGTCTGAGGATTAGGACTGTAGATCCCCCAGCACTTCGAGCTAACAAGGAATAAAATTATGAGTTTCCCATATTGCACAGGAGAGTCTTTGTGTTTGACCCTTCATTTGGTAGACCAGTGACAAGAGGATGACTGTGTTTCATACACATTAATTCTTCCCTACTTCTGAAAATAAAAACTTTCCTAGGCTATCTTTTCAATTAATTCTTTCTTGTGATTCTGTGGTAACAAAAACACGTATCAAGTTTGAAATACTATATTTCCTGCAAATATCCAAATGTATGTGTGTGAATTTTTACTTTTTTTCTCAATAATTGACTTGGGGTTTGAGTCTTGCATAAAGCTCTTCGATCAAGAGTAACACAACAAGTAGAGCTCAGGGAATTCACAGTATCTGGCACTAACCTTTGCAGAAGTCACCAAGACCATGCCTTGTGTCCCCAAATGCTTTTAAAAGTCCATAAAGAATGCAAGAACTGTGATTAATATTTGTTGAGAATAATGAGCATTTGAAAATTATATGCACATTTGATGAGATTTAATATATTTCAATTCTCTTTGTTATTATATAGTTTACTGGATATATTAGAGAAGCAACTGTCTTTCATATGAATCTTACAGCTCCACTCTAAATCAGATAATGACAAGAAAAAGTGGTTAAGATGGCAAAGTGAATAGAGCAGAAAGGTCAAGAAAAAGAGATTAAAAGGTGACAAGGAAGATGGTTGAGATGAGTGAAAAGAAAAACACAGGAATTAAGAACAGGAGGAAAATGTGATACAGTGGATTAGGATGGTTTAAATTTCACAGATAATTTGCACAAAAGCAAAAATCAGGCTAAAGTAATAACAACAAAATACTATAGCAAATCAGAAAGAAAATGTTAGCACAGGGAAAGCTCAGTACTTGTCAGTGTTCACTGCAGTTTTTTGCATCCTGGTGGACAGAATTCTGCACGTACAGCTTTGAAAGCTCCCTTTTAGGAAATATATTGTGCAGTTTGTGTGACAGAATGGATGGATCTCATCTGGTAGCCATTCTCTCTTTTGTGCAATTGTATTCTACCCACCTAACATTCTGACTTCTGGAGACAGTGTTTGCACACCCCTTGTCAGATTTTCTAGAGCATCTAAGGTATCTGGTTTGCTATTTTTAAAAAAATCTTTATCTTTTTTATTTTCAGCAAATTTGTTATCCTACTGTACATTTATTTCCACATTCTTTCTCTCAAGTAATTTCCTTACAAGTGACCTTATTCTAAGTGTGAGCTCTGCATAAAGAGCTTCACAGGAGAAATATATCCCCTGCATTGTGTCTAAATATGAAATAAAAAGGAAGTAAGTACTTTTCCCATATCAGAGTAACACTAAACAGTATGGTCCTTGCAGGAACATTTTGATACCAGTGCTATTTATACAATAAACTTATATAATAAATGTTCTATTATTGAGGATGTATTTCTATGCAGTAATCTACAGACATAAAAACTAGAGAAAGATCTTTTTCCTCATTTGCTTTCTAAAGAAATGAAACTACTTTTAATTTAAAAGAAAAATTAGGATTAGAGTAGCAAGTCAAGGAAATGTAAGGGAGAAGTTTGGTTCTCCTAAGGACCATGATCATTGTTTTGCATCTGTACAGCTTTAGATGTTTCACAGTTCTACCAAGTTTGGTATTAGTGTTTTTGACATGCATTTTCACATAGTGATTATAGGGAAAATGTGCTTGATTTTTGAATGCCTCAAAGGTGTTCTAAGCAGGTAGAAAAAGGTAAAATAAAAATGAAGTATAGATTAGAAAGGGGACTGACGAGTAATGAATGATGCAGAGAGGCAGATGTGGTGTGAAACATTATCAAGAGCCAAACTGAACAGAATTTAAAGTGTGAACTTTGATGTTTGGGACCTCTGCCTTTTTGGTACTGTGTCCAAACTGATGGGACAAAACCAAAGTCAGCAAAGACACATTATAGTTCCTGTCTTAAAAGCTAGGGGAGTTTGGTGTATTTTTATGCTAACTAGGCAGGTGCTTTGGAGGCTTTTCAGTATTTTTTTCTATGGTCTATTGTTGCTAAAACCTGACTTGTCAATTTATCAGTGGTTAATGAATTAGTAAGGACAGTGCTGATGGCTGGAGATGCTGACGAATTTTATTTTGGCAACTTTTATTCATTCCTTCTGTTTGATTCTTTCTCCTTTTCATGGTTTTTAAGATAATATCTCTGTGTTTATATTTAGTATAGATCCAACTTAAAGCAGACACTGACAACTGAAGAACCATGGGACCTTTTCTTTTGTTTAGTAGTCCTCTTCAAAAACCCATTTCCACAGATAACATTTCCAAATTGACACTTAAGTTATTATGGAGGTCTTTGAAGGACTTCCCCAAAATAGGATGGGGAAACAAATGTAGCACAAGTGCAGCAAGTTTCCATTTAATTCCAGCTTTTAACTTACAGCTTTATAAAGAACTACACCATTTCTGCATATGTTAAAAATTCTTATAGCAGTATTTGATTAAACTAAAAAAAAAAGCACATTTCTAGATTATGTAACATGATTCTGGCAGAGAAATATATATAAGCACATTATCTTTTAAGAATAATAATTCTATATATAGACTTACATGTATTGAAAGTATGTTGGAATCCTTTTTTGTGTAGGTGATGGAGTTAAGGAGCTGCACCAGTCCTACATGGATCATTGCTTACACAGAAAGTTGCAACATACCAGGTTGGCATGTTGCTGCACAAGCTTTAGGAAGTTATTTTAGAGTTATTAATTAATTAGTTATTAATTAGTTATTAATTAGTTTTGCTCTTGTCATCACAAACAGAGGATGTCAGCAATCCTTACAATACCCATAAATTGATATTCCTAGCTAGGAGAAATGCAGCATCTAATAGTTGAGTGGTAGTAAAACAGCATTATTGTCAGTTTTTAAAACTTAACTTCGTGACATATCATCCCAAATAGTCTAAAACGCTCAAAGTGTCTCCAGAACAAGTATCCTTGAAATGTTGTGTCTAATTTTGTTTCTAATTTTCTCTTCATACATTTTTTGAAGCAAAGGAAAAAAAAAACCCATAAAGTATTATGGTACCTGTTCATGCTGTACCTCCATTTTTTTCTCAGGAATTGGTTCATTACAATGGCCAAGCTGTTTTTAAGTCATTATGAACTCTTGAGGCACTTACTGTCAGTGGGAGAAATTGCAAATGTTAAAACCATTGAGTAAATCCCTCACATGGAAATCATTCTGGAAAGATGAATTAGAAACTCTGAACACAAGAAGAACATCCTCACTTCATGCTCTTTTTTCTCACTGAGCTCATACAACCTCTTTTTCAGCTTTTAATTTGATTTCATAGTGTTGTCCATTATAAGGTGAAAGCTCCCAGCTAGTCTGCTACCCTCTAGGTCTGTATCCCAGCTGTATTCAGCTTCCCCTGGATCCTGGAAGATTTCCTGTTTTCATTGTTCAGAAACCTTAAGGCGATATAAAATTTTTCTATTACATGTGTATGATTTCCTTTGGGATTTGAATTTTTGAATTTCTACAGAAATAAACATTTCATTTCTCCACGTCAACAACTCAGTTTGGGTTTCATGGGTTGTTTGGGGTCTGTTTTGTTTTGTTTTTTCATTTGTGTAGGCAACTTACATGGACTACAATCCTCTTAGTGAAGCTCTTAGGAAGGCTTTAGGTCAGAAGATTATGTAGCCTGATGATTCTGAAGCTGTTACAACATTTCTGGGCTATGTTGTAAAACTTCTGAGTGTAGTGAAAAGCTCTAATATATTGAATGGGATGAGAGGGCAGTATTCAAACCTTCCCCTTTTTCTATTTTGGTTGTGCAATGTCATTTTGTGAGGTTTTTTTACCATTCACAAGAGAGGGGAAAGGATTTTACATAGAGATAGGACATTGTAAACTTCAAGTTAAAAATCCATGACTAGATGGTAGATGGTATGTTATGCTTGAGACCAAGTCTCCTGTGAAGCTCCTGATGATGTTCTGGAATGCCTCAGGTGGTTTCACTTGGGTGCTTATGACAAGGAAAGAAATGTGTGTGTGAGAGCCTTTCCAGATTTCTGTGCCTGAGTGCAGGGGGCTGTTGCAGTGCAGAGCAGGGGCTGTGTGCAGCAGGCTGCTGGGGGGCTGCAGGGTGTGCTGCTCTCCTGCTGTGCAGCTGCCCTGCCCGTGGCTGTGTCTGTCTGCATCCTCCCTGGCCCTCACCTCAGCACCGTGAGCCTCTGGGGACCACAGCTGGAACGCCTTGTCCCATTGAAGTCAGCAGCAGTTTTGTTACTGACTCCAGTAATCTTGTCTTTGGTCAGAATACCTCTTTCCTTTCCATTTTGCTTCTCAAAATGCTCTTTTAACAATAAATAAGGTGCTGCATGTGCAACTGTGTTTACTCCTTGTCTACCCCATGTGTGTGTAGGGACACCTGTATACATACCCATGTGCACAGAGACTTCTTCTGTATTTGTATCTGATTTTAGACAGTTGTTTGAAAATGTAGATTCACATACTTATGTACCAAAAACCAGTGTTCTAAAGTGTCACCCTTAGTATATATCTACAGAAATGCAAAATAATGAGCATTTTAGACACTTTACTACTTTCAGCTCTGACCCTATTACCACTGGGCGGTTTGTTTGCTGATTAGTTTCAGCTCTCAATAAAAGCCAGGAAGTCACATGGCATGACAGCTTTAAAAAGTTACAAGATACTATCAGTGTGTGTGATAATCCCCTTTCTTATACCCTTGACACTGTTCAGACATAGTCATAAATATGCTTGCTCCTTTATATTTACCTCCCTAGCTTTATTTTCATTCAAATGTCTATTCACAGCTGCATAATAAGTAGTTTGATTTGTACCTAATTGTAGTAATTGATTTTCATAATTTATGAAAGTCATTGTCAGAATTCATTTATGGTTCTGACTGTGAACAAACTTGCTGCGACAGCTTCAGGTAACTGCAGGAATAAAATAATTAACCAGATCACTTTAAAAAGGTCAATGACCAGTGCATTAACTGTTAATATTTCAGGAATTATTTGCACTTCTGTATTCATACTTTTGCAATTCTATTTCTTTCTCATGTATAGAATTCTGTTCTTGACATATTATAAGCTTTAATTATCTTGCTAGTGTGTTTTTATGTGAAATGACTAATTACAGAGAAATTAGGATGCCTGTCAGATTCAAAAATTGAATGTGTGTCCTAATTTATTCTCAGAGCTGCGAAATAATTGTGGGCTAGGGTGGAAAGGTATTATAGATATAGGTATGCAAAGGAGCTTGCCAAGTGTCTATATATCATAAAATGTCTTAAATCTACAGACATAAAAGTGGGATGAAGACACAGCCATTAAAAAGGCAGTCATTTTTGAGTGTCGCATAATTTAGACACTCTAAGTTATTGAAGTGTCACAAGTTTATTGCACCTAATTTATTAATACAATCATTGGGATTCACTTATGTCTCCTGCTCTGCCCCAAAACAGGCTAAAATTCTGTTAAAATGCATAGACTCTGCTTCAGCAGTTAAAGTGTAAAATGCTTCTCAAAATACAGTGACATGAAAAATAACAATTTTACTGTAACACTTGCAGGTAACAGGTGGTTGTATTTCTGTTTGTAATTGTGTATTAAAGTAGGGCAGAGAAATCAAATAAAAACTAGGTGAATTTTGTTCCTGTGTATCTTTCCCATTACCACATTAGGTGATGTTTCTATGGGGAAAATAGCCTCTTGCTTTGGCCTCTAACAAGGACAAACAGAACACTCTCCCCAAAACTAACCAAGTAAAAATTCTGACAAATACCTTGTTAAGTGCTTTTAAGCTTGGAAAAATAATTTTTCTTTGAAAAAAGGAAAAGTTTATAATTTTTTAAAAATCTTTTTATGTACTGAATTGGCTTTTCTTAGTTAGGAGGTTCTGTTTTGTTTATTTGCTAGCCAGGATCACTTTTGATGCATTTAAGCAGTTGACAAAATACTGCTGGGAAGAGCTGGAGACAAAAGAATCCACTTGATTGTAATACAGGTGGTGTTTTCACAAAACACTTTATGTGATATCTAAGACAATTATACACATGAAGAGATTTTTTTACTTTAAAATTCTTTAAAATAAAATAATTAAAAATTTCTCATCTTTTGTTATCTTTTTTTCCCCTAATCAGGACAGAATTTTACCCTAAGGCAGTTAGGAGTTTGTGAACCAGCAGCTCGTCGAGGACTGGCATTTTGTGCGGAAATGGGGCTCCCCCACAGAGGTTACTCTATCAGTGCAGGGTCAGATGCTGATACTGAAAATGAAGGAGTGATGTCTCCAGAGCATGCCATGAGACTTTGGGGCAGGGGGGTCAAATCAGGGCGCAGTTCCTGTCTGTCGAGCCGTTCCAACTCAGCCCTCACTCTGACTGATACCGAACACGAGAACAAGTCCGACAGTGAAAATGGTAAGTTCTTGTGCATATGCCCATGTATAAATGAATGTTTATTTGCTGTTTTGGCTGACACTCAGTAATTTTAAATCATTAAAGGAATGGCCTTGAGTTATTTGCCTTCTCTTTTTTTTTTACCTTCTCTGTTTTTTTTTTCTCTCCTCTTCCTGTAAAAGTCAATATTCAGTATCAGTCCTAACTAACACAACCTTTGGGTATGATGCTTTAGCTGTAATTTTGAAAGCGTTTAATCACAAAAAAAGATTAGTTCTGTATTATCTCAGGCCATGTCACCTGTTACCCTCTGGGGTACAGCTAAGTGGTGACAAAGTTTTTCCCCAGGCTAGCTTGCATTCAAAAGTTTCATTGTGAACTGTTCTTCAAGACATCTTGGAGAAGTTGCAGAATCTTGGAATGGATGAGTGAACTCAAAGAATAGCTTATTAACAGGGCTTATGTGATTGAAAAAGAAATTTGATTGTGCTTTAAACTTCTTAGCTGATGAGAGCAATTGGAATTGTGGTGAAGAGGGACATGTGGCCTTTGATGTGCCTGGGGGACTGGATTACTGTGCAATTAAAATCTGCAACAAAAATCTTAGCTTTGTAGGATGTGGGGTATGACCATTGTATGTTAAGTCTTAGAGTTTAAATGAAAATAGGTTAATGCAATTGACTGATTCATTTTTAAAGCTTTTCAAAGTGTTTTTTTTTTTACCTTCTCTTGAGGTTATGAACAGAATCTAATGTGGTGTTAAATGCTAACTGTACCAATCTTAACTTTTATTTGCAGAAGATTTTCAGCTTTGCTAGAATTAAAACAATTAATTCTTCTATTAATTTCATGACATTCTATGTGAAAAACCCAAAAGAGAAATAAAGAAAAATGAGTAACAATGAAAATTAGTGATGGCTATTGCCTGCATGTCTTCATGTCTTTTTATTAATTTATTAAACCTGTCTGCTCGGCTGTACAAAAATTAGAGCAATTTTATTGCTATCCTCCAGCAATGACTGTAACACATAGTGGGAAACAGCTATGTAGGTATGTATGTATGTATGTATGGAAATGCTTAAAAACTTAATGCACTTTTATTTTAAACTACAAGCAGTGAAGTTTAGTCCTTCTTGTTTTTTATTTTAACTTCAGCTTGAGAAAGCAAAACCAAAGCTATAATTTGCTGTTTTTCATACTTATTTTTCTGCTGGTGGCTGTTTCTACATGAAGATACCTGTGCAAAACCACTGTCTCAAATGGGACCCTCCTTTTGTGTTGGATATAATGCTACATGCTCTCAGTGTTCACAGGTGTCTTGTGTCATGCTTGGAGAATTTGTTTTGAGTCCGAGGCAGGTTCTGAAAGAGGAAGACAGAAGTACTTGCCTACCACTTTTTGGCAGTGGAATTTCTGTGTGATAAAGCTTGGTATTTCAGCTGCAGAGCAATCTAGAATAAGTTGTTGAGCAGTTCTGTGATTTTGAAAGGTCTGTGGTGAAACAAATTCTCTTGACCCTCTTGTAAAATTCTTGCTGATTGATCTTGAAAATATATTTTTATGTGCACATGCATGCACACGCTATTTCCATAGGAAGTCATATCTTTGCATTACAAAAGAGGTGACTGCTTCAGAGCTACCATAGGTTTGGTATACTTTTTAATATATTTTATACTTACAGTTTTTTGAAAAGGAAATTATCTGATTACAATGTGCCAAAACATCCTCCATCAGCTGAAAGTTAAGAGTGTTTTGTTTTCACATGTGTGAGAAGACTGTGAATGTGTTAAAAAATGCATTTTTCTGCAGTGATTAAAATTGCGGAAGGAATGTCTGGTGTTTGATACAACTTCAGCGAAAAGTTTAGCCACTAAAAAGGATTACAGTTGATTTATTTATTAATAGGGAGGCCAGCAGTCCAATTTAAGAATGTACTGGGACTGCTGTGAAGCTAATGAAATTTTGATGGCTTGAGAGTTCCCTAGGGTTATGAAACATCTATAGCTTGGACCATGTCATGGGTCGCCGTTTCAGTGGAGATGTTAAAAGGGTGAAAAGCTTAATCTTCTTTGGTATTTTTTCTCTGAATTTTTGTTTCCACTGATCATGGAAGACTTGGCTGAGAAATTGCTTTATACACGCCATTGGAACTCAGTACATTTAATGTTCACAATAGAATAGAAAATACAATTTAAAGCCAGGGAAACGGTAGTGCCCTGGCAGGCACAGGTGCTCTTATCAAAGGGCTGAACTGCAGGTGCAAGTTTTGTTAATTTATGGCCTGAAGTTAACAGCTGTGCCAGTATCCTGTTGAAATCTGACAAATTTGATAAGGCATTGAAACCAAAGTGAGAGTTACAAGTCCTCTGTACTGCATCCCCCTCTGCTGTGTGGGAAAGATTCTTGACTGCATTTTGTTTAGTTTAGTTTACAGGTAAATGCATTTCTATGCAGCATATTTGCCTCTGAGGTAAAAAAGGAGCAACTGGTGATGATAAGCAAAGCACAACACCATCAGATTGTACTTCCCTCACCTAAAGACCTCAGTGTTTCAGCAATCCCACTGTTCACCCATTGAAACTACTCACTGTTTAAATAGTCCATTGCAATCATCAGGCCTTATTGGAGTTAATGGGACTTGTCAAAATGATGAGAACTTTGACTCATCATACGGGTTTATGATCTCAGGATTAGCAATTTGCTGAACATACTTGTCGTTTTCTTTCTTGCCAATTAGGCAGGAAGAGAAGCTCAGCATCAAAATAGCATTTCCTTTCCTTCCTTGCAACTGTAATGTACTTGCTCTTCTGAAATAGTTGTTGATTGCATATCCCTCAGGAAGGCAAAACTTGTAATTCTGCTGCATAATTACAATAAGCAAGAAGAAATAGTTTGTTGAAAATACTAACCTTTTATTTGTCAAAGACTTAATAGTATGTTTCTGAAATCCTACAAAAGTGACTTAAAGTTTTAAATAATCTTGGGAGGTTTAGAGATTTCTTTAAACAAATAACATTGCACATTATCAAGTTGGAAAGTTTTAAATATACTAAGAACATATTGTGACTGCCAGCAGACCTTAAAAAAAAACCAAAACAGAACACGTATCAAACATAGGATTAATAGATGTGGCCTCACATCAAAGGTTGTTTTAGGATATTTCTCAGTAAATAATTCTGAAAAGAAATATTTGACTTCGTTGAAGTTCCATGTATGACTCTTGGCATCATATTCTGAGAGATTTGTCATGTCAGCCTGCCTGAAGGAGGGCCTGCATCTGTTAATCTGGGCAACCAACCAGCGTCACGTACCGGGTGATGTATCAGTTGGAGCACACTGAGCATGCACATGCTTTTTCAGTTTTTCTTCTCTATTCTCATTGCAAGTTATTTCATAAATGCTGCATCAAGAAATTTATGTTGGTAATTGTTCTAGGAGCTGTTGCTTTGAAATACAAGCTGGCTGTCTCTTACAAGCCTGCCAGTAATTTTATGTTGTTAAGCTGTTCTAAGATTACTAAAGCTTGTCTTTTAAACTGGATAAATATTCCAGGAGAGTATGAGATAGAAGTCATAGTTAGGCTTCAAATGGCCCATTTGCTTAAAAGGTCAATATATTTTTAAGGTATCTTAGAATCCACTTCAATATTTAAATTATTTTTTAAACCCATTAAACTGCAATCCCTGACTTAATGAGACATCAGAAGGTTAATAAGCAAAACACGAAAGTTAATTCTAGAAGTGCAGCACCATTTTTTTTGTTTTGTTTTAAATTTATTTATTTATTCCTCCCTATAAAATTATATAACTGGTTTTATTTGTGCTTTTTGTGTGCTGGCCTGAAAGTCAGGCATGGATTCTGACTGGAAAGTCACTCATATGAGACCAAAGTCTTTGGTCAAGTCCATGTCACCTCCTGCTCCTTTGGAAGCAGTAGTGATGGTGCTTCTGAAAAAGGGTGGGGCACCCCAGAGACATGCATGCCACGTAGCTGACTGCCACAAAAACTACCTGGGCACACAGAAAGTAGCTCTGATGGCATTAGAAGGCGGGCCTTTTTTTGTGTGTTTGTTTAGTGAAAGTTTTGCACTGATTGGTGTTTATTAGAAAACCAGAGGAGATCAGGATATAGCAAAATATAAAGAATAAAGGGAAAGAGGGAGTCAAGTTCATGGCCTCAGGCAGTCATTCTGAATTGGTTAGATAAATGGTTTGAAACTTAGACCAATTTTTCATGGATACAGAAAAGTAGATATTGCTGGTAGATTGTTTATTGCTGAGGGCTCCTATAAGGAGAAAATATCACTTTATTAACTGCATGGGCACCTACTTGCTTCCTCTCCAACTCCAGACAGTTTCTGAAGATAGCATTCTTGTGAATCTAATACTGTCTTGTCCTTCCAGAATGATGAATTTACTGGCACTCAGATCTCTGAAACTCAAGAAATACATTGGTAAGATACTTGCCAAGATATTTTAATCTGTTGTCTCTAACCCAGTTCATCTATATGAATATAATTGAACTCTGCATTATTAAATAATGCACATAATTCAGGAAGTGGTGTCACATGCTTTCACCCATTTAGCATCTTTCTTTATGCTAAGGCACAAAACTTTATTTAAATGGACCCTATTAAATAGTAGCTGCACCTGCTAGCCAAATGCTGAGCCTACTGATCAAAACCAGCCACATAGCTGGTCTATTAATCTTCATCTTACAGCTATACCACCAATTACAATTTCTTCACTTTTTCCTACAGATTTCCATCTAGCAATTGTCTGCTCCTCATTAAGCTTGCCAATATGCCTTAAATCTTGCTTTGCTGCCAAAAAATTTCATGACCAGGAAATCAATCTGTTTTATTTTTGACAGAAGTCAGCTCTGAAATAATATTTAATATTTAGCAGGCGTACAAATTTTTCTTTGGTTACGGAGACATGTAGCAGAAATCCATAAAAAAAAGTAATTTCTGGTTTTCTAAAAATATAGTTTTCTATAGTTATGCCAGTTTTCAGATTCTATTATCGTAGTAGTCCTGTGGATATATTTCAGTTAACAATCTAACTGTTAATGCAAGTGAAAATCAGGTTCATAATTCCTTTGGCTAGTGGTAGCCAAAGAGACAACAGCTGGGCTGATCTTTTTGCAGTAATTTTGTGTGATCTGCTGGGTTTCATAGATTTGAGTGTCACTGCATTTGCTGTTAAGGAAAGGCCTTAGGTTCCAGAGGACCATCTTAATTATGGTGGGGTTTGGTGTAGACTATCAGGCCAGGGGTGAGGCTCTTTGGCAACACTTGGATAAATTTTCTGATGTGCAGGAACTGTAGGTTTAGCAACACTGACACCAATGAAATTAGAATTGGGATCTACAAGGAGAAACAAATCAAAGCAGAAAATCTCACAATTCGCTCTTGGCTCTTAAGTCTATAAATCTTTCTAATGTTAAGGAATGGTAAAAGTGATGTTTAAAGACCAACTGTCATATTTCAGAATTTCTCCAAAAATCTGAATTTTAAGGGAAAAAACACCATGCAGAAAAAGGAAGGAAGGAAGGTCA
This sequence comes from Zonotrichia leucophrys gambelii, assembly GCF_028769735.1. Classification (NCBI taxonomy): domain Eukaryota; kingdom Metazoa; phylum Chordata; class Aves; order Passeriformes; family Passerellidae; genus Zonotrichia; species Zonotrichia leucophrys. Next base: position 14,583,792 of record NC_088173.1, on the reverse strand, counting down.
AATTTCAGAGGAAGAGCTTACAAAGATGTTTCAGTAAGTCTCTGGGGAGATCTGGACATACAAATAAAATTGAGACAGAATCAGTAAAAAAAGTAGAGTTGAAACATGAATACTAAGAAAAAGAAAAAGAGGGAGTTGATTTATTATGTAGTAATGAAAGAAGACTATATTGCAGATATGTTTTCTTCTGACTGTTTTTCTTTTTCAGCATTTGCTACCTGAGTAACTGATCAGAGAGCCAATATTCATACTCTTAAAGAAAGGATTAAAGGTTGCTTAGATAAATAATTTTTTTCCTGCATGTATAGAGTGTCTGCAGGTTCTGGGCTTTTTATGATTCATGCATGAGAAATCATTGATGATGGATATGGTTCTGGAAGGTAAAAACAAACAGAACAACTTCAGGAGGGGCAAAGAGAAAGGAGGAGAAACCTTTCTAATCAGTTAGATGGCAAGCATCCTAGGAAAAAAATCTGTTAAAAGTTTATGCTTTATAACAAGCAAGAAGAGACATTCTACATCATCTCAGGACAGCTGTTCTGGTACTTAACTAATTTAGTTGTTAAATTTTTCCCTGTTATATCGAATCAGAGTTTCCGACCATTGCTTTGGGTAATGGAAGACCAAAGTTGGATTTTGCCTTTCAGGCTCACTGAGCTTCTCCTCAATTTGTATGCTTCAGCACTCCAGTCACCATGGGCAGTCTTCACTGAATTCATTCCAGTTTATCAGTGTTGTACTGGCAAGCCCCAAACAGAATATTGTCATCTAGATGTGGCCTTCAAATGCTGAATAAAAGGGACTAATCACTTTCCAGGGTATGCTGCCTCCATTCTTCTGAATGCAGCCCAGTATGTGGTTAGGCTTATTGTTGAAAGGGCACACTGCTGAACTTGTCTGCATTGACTGCCCAGCTCCTTCACTACAAAGGTGATTTCCAGTGGGCTCCCAGCTAGTACTGTTACTGTAGATACTCTGCCTTTGGAATTCATGAGGATTTTTTCAGCTACTTCTTACAGCCTGTTGAGCTCCCTTCAAAAGGCAGTCCTGCCCTGCAGTGTGCTGATCAGTCTTTCCAGTTTGGTGTCATCCATGAACTTGGTAAGGGTACGTTCCATCTTAATCATTCTCAAGATGTTAAATGCAGTACATAAAAACATCATTCCAATATTAGCTCCTGATGAATGCCATTAATGTTGACCAAGAGTTGCTCTTTGCACTCCAGAACACTACTCTTTCGACCTCTTCATACAACCAGTTTTCCACAAAATGCTTTTTGCAGCTCACTCATTCAGTCCATCTCTCTGCAGCTTGGCTAGCAGGGTACTGTGGGAGCTCACTCTGAGAACCTTGCTAAAGCCAAGGATAACAGTATCTGCTGCTTTCCCTTTATCTGCTGAGACACCTATATGTTTGTAGAAAGCAGTCAGGTTGTTTGGATATGATTTGTTTTTGGTAAATACATGTTATCTGTTACCATTCACTTTCTTCTCCTGAAAGCCTATCCCAGCATATGAAGGATAACTCCAGCAGTATTTGTTCTGTCATCTTCCCTGGGAGACCGGGGTGAGGCTGCTGCCTCTGCTTCCTCATATGTTCCATGCCCATCTTGAAGATAACATGATCTTTGTTTTCTAAAGAGTCAGCAGGAACTTTCCCCCATTGCCATTACATTCCAAGGAATCAGACAGTGGCCTTTCAATGGCATTGGTCATCTCTGCCAGCACCAGTGGATGCTGCAAGTCTGGGCCCCTGGATTTGTGTATGCCCAGCTTGCAGAAGTGGTGCTTTACAGCTCCCACTTCCTCTGCAGAGCAAGGGCTTCTTTACCATCACTGAGCTTTGGCTTCCCCATCCTGCATGTCCAGGAAACATGTCTGTTTCCTCCTGGGTAAACCTCAGAGTCACAGTGGTCATTGGGCAGTGGCATTTGCCGTGGTATGTGAGGGTTTCTTCCACAAATTTATGTGTCTTTATGTACATACAGAGTACTACTCAAATAATCTGGCTGCTGCATTCAGTTCAGGGCTAGGACAGAAGTGGTGTCTCCATGACTGGTTTGGGCCTACATTCTGAGGCCGGTGCCAGCCAGTTGGAGGGCTAGAACAAGGCTAACCAGCATAACCAGAGGTTTGAAATAGAAGACACTAGAAGAGACTGGGAGAGAGCTCAGCCTGTTGCCCCCAGTGTGTCCTGTCTAGATACTGCCGCTGTTACAAAGGCCACAAATGGCAAAAAGGACCACAAGCAAGCAGTGCAAATAGCAAAAAGCTGAAGTTAGCTCAGACAATGGCATTCCTAAAGTAACTCAGAGAAATAGATTGCTGGGGACCATGTGGATATTTAATCATCTAATGTATTTTCCAAGAGAATTTTTAAGTGCTGCTGTAGTTGCTGTCAGTCCATCACGAAGTGGGTGCAGCACAATATAAATTCTTCAGTTCCTTTCTGGTTTTGTTTTTTGTGAGTCAAATGTCTTATTCAACCCAAAAATTAGTCAGCAGGAAGCATGTTGATAAAATTAAGGCCATAAAAATGTTGCTCTGCAATTTAATATAATACTAATATTGTTTTTCTCTTCTAACTGGAAATGGTTAACTTTTCATGGGCTTTTTTCTTCTCATTTTAATTTTGATATAAAAATATTGCTGTTCATTTCGTCTAAACCATATGTGCTCTTCTGGATGTGTAAGGCTTTATATGTGAGGTTGCCATAAGAGTAATGTATGCTTTGCACATCTGTGAACTGATGATCTGATGTTTTGATTTGGAATGTGGTTTTGATGTCCTTGAAAAATCACAGTGGTAGCAGTAAATTGTTTTAATTAATGAATTAGAGAGCAGCAAATTTGCTGAATCAGGCTTATTGACATAATTATTACTGAAATAAAAAGAAGGAAAAAAAATCTGTCAAAGCTGTGAGATTATCTGGTTATCATTAGAAAGCAAGTTCCTCAGCTACTGCTTCCCTAGTTTCCTGTATAGGTATGTCAATACCAGGGTCGGGGTGTATATACACTCACAGATATTTTTGTATTCATCAGCTAAAACCAACTGAATGGCAGACATAAAGTCTAAATAGTAGTGATCCTATATAAAAAGTAGGATTATTCATATTCAGTTGTTTTAAAGGTGTTTTTTAAGCTTAATCTAATTTTGAGGTGAAATAAGATTTTAATTGCATTTCCTTGTATAATTATGTCATATTGAGAAATAATCTAATAATGATTTCAACTTTAAAGTAAATATAAGCTGTGCAATTGTAAGAGTATCAATAATAATTATAGGTAACAGCATTTGTATGCTGGTCAAATGGTCAAATAACAGCTGGAGAAAATTTGTCAAGTTTTTTTTTTTTTTACAAAAAGCTGCAAAAGCTTTTGGAATAGATAGTTGTTTAACTCCTATTAAAACCATGTAAAGACTTACTTTGGTGTTTTTTGGATAAAGATTTTTTTTCTTTGATACAGATGAGGATTCAGTATAAAATTAAGTTTCCAGCCAGAATTGTTCTGGGTCTCAATAACATGCTGCCTGATCTGTTGGCAAAATTTAAGGTTTTTTTTCCTTCATTTAAGGTAAGAAGAAGATGAAGTCTGAAATCTCAGGAAAGAAATGCTTGTTAAGAAGCTGTGGCTTTCATTTTTATTCCACACTCTCCCCCTCATTCACTATACCCTTCCTAAATTGTGTCAGGTGTTTAGCTATCTATGGTTTTCACCTGTATGTTGTAGAGAAGAAATGTGGTTTTAGATCACTGAAACCAGGAATAATAATTGTTGGGTTGTTTTTGCACTACAACTTAAAAATATTTCAGTGGAAATGCCTTTGATACTTCTGTGGTTTAGTCCAGGTTTCTGTATCAAACATGGAAATTTGCAAAGCTCTTATCATTACCTTACTCTGGTTTTCGTTCTTTGGTCTTTTTGTTTTAGATTTTACAATTATGAACCCACAGCATCTAGTTAGGAAGAATGAACAATGTAAATTAATTATGGATTAAATTACAAATATGTAAATGTTTAGTAGGTGTGACTGTCTCATAACTGGTGTAATAACATCAATAATAGATAATAGTTTTCTCAGAGTTTGATGATTCTCTGCAGCTGCTATGCCAGATCCATTCTGCTGCTGCCCAATCCCTGCCTGGGTACTGTGGCTGCTGGCTAGGTACATCTGAGACAAAATGTGAGCAGTTCCATCTCTAGTTCAGTATTCACAATAGAAAAAGAAGCTACTGACCTGGGAAACCCAGGTTCTGGATTGTCAGCCACAGCAAAGTAGAGACAGACCACAGGCTGTTTTTCTAGTTGACTAATGGTTGCTTTTTGTCCTTGTGGTGAAGTAGATTCATAAATGTGTGTATATAGCCGTATTTATGCATACATAGTCATCCTTGCAGCACCTTTTCTTATGCAGGTTTTTGTCATACACATAGTCTTCTTAGAGTAAACATACAGGGCTGAGGACTAGTTGTTTCTTCTTCAAATGACCTAGAAACTTTGAAGCATTTTCACAGTGAATACATGTGCAGTCATGAGCATGGGCAAGGGAAAGTTATTCTGGTATTTCACATCTGCCACTGAATTACTGTATGCTGGAGAGATTGATTTTCCTCCCTCCCCCCCAGTCACTGGGGTTTTATTAATGTAATATTTCTATAAACGACTTTAAAGTTACAAATAAATTGCTTTGGATAAGTGCTGATGACTAATGCTATGGAGTCTCAGTCTGCACCTGTGGCAGGCAGTCTAAAGAATTTAGGTTGTTTTGTTTCTCTACAAAACTTGAGTTTCTTTTTGCAGTGAGTTTCACTGAACTATGTTGGTCACTTGTGCAGTTTGAAGAAAAATAGCAAAAGTGAGAAGTCTGTGATACTTTCAGGGAAAATTTAGTTCTTTGAGAAGGTTTCAGAATTCTTTTCTTCCTGCTGTTGAAGATGAATATTGAATTTATCAAGCTATTTTATAATCTTTGAATTTCTTTGGAATATTCAAGGTTTACAAGATACCCGGTCAAAATGACTTTGAAAGAATATGGCCTTGGTTAAATAGATAGTGTTCAATCTCCTTCCATGTAGATGTAACTGGGGTTGCTCAAGCTGCTAAGTTCTTCATTGCGTGATTGCCGCGTGCTCTGTAAGGAGATTTATTTCAAATTGCTTAAAAGCTGCACTCAGTGGGGAATTCTGCTGCTCCTTCCCTTAACTACTTTAGCTGCAGAGCGCAGATGACGTCTTATTCATTAACTGTCCTTGCTGCTTGTTTGCTTTCTGTAGAGTTCTAGGAGATTGTTATATTGTTTTGTAAACTCAATATTGCTGGATCCTGGCTGCTTATGGCAATTGAGATGAGATTAGATGCTTTTGTTAACAGACCCCAGACTTTAAATTTATAGGGACTAGGCACCATCTGTTCTCAATTAAAGGTCCTGAGCTCTGAAATTAATTCCTTCCATTGGTCCATTAGACTCAATCTTTTGACCTGAAGTCATGATAAGGTTATATTAGCCTCTGGAGTCTTGCAAAAGTGAGGAGTTCACGCAGGGGCAGTGCTGAATATTCTTTTAGCCCTTGTATCAGTGTAGTTAGAGGGCAGAAAGCAATGATTGTTTTTCCATTTTACAGGTAGAGTGAGATTTTTTTTAAAATCACCCCGGAGACTGAGAGCTCACATCCTCGCGAGTTGTAATAGGACTTGTGCTTCTAAATCACTGAAGTGCTATTGAAAATGTTTCCCAGAAAAAAATCAAATTAATTTCAAAAATGTTGACTGAATTCACAGGAAGTCTTGATATAGAAGTGGGCTGAGTGTAAAAGTCCATTGTTCCAGGCTTGCCTTTGCTCATTAGATTAGCTGTCTTGTGCTTCAGCTGTCTTTCATTGATTCCTTCTGCAGCTGCAAAAGATTGGGGATCTTACCAGAAGTCCCTGCCCTAGAATTCAGCCAGGGCATTTGCTGAATTTCTGTCTGTCCTGTGGTGTGTAGAAGTTGCAAAGAAGAAATGGATGGACAGACAAATGGGCTCACATTTTTGTGGTTCTAACCCATTTCTCATTTGCTTTCTACATTTTACTGAAAATCGAGGTTTTTGCTATGAAAATACAGCAGGACAATACTGTGGAGTGGAAAGAACCTGTAACCATAAGATTTTTAGTTTCAAAGGAAAAGCTCCAAGGTATCAAATAGCCATGCTGGTTACTGGCAGTTCCTATACACATGAAAATGTGTTTTAAAGGTTTCAGGATCTGATAGTTCATCAGCAGACTTTGATTTTGTTTACACAGTGGTAGTAACCCTCTGGAATACAGTTTGTAAGAGTTTCTGAGACTGACGGCTCTTCAGTGTCCCATGAGTATTCCTGTATTATCCCAAAATGCAATTTATTAGGATGTTTTGGGATCTGCTGGCCATTAGGCTATGAGTAGAAATCAGTAAAGAGAGAGTTAATGTGCCTGTTTTTATTCCTATGCAACAATCCCCATGACATAAAAAATACAGCTAGGTAAAAATAATTCTTTTGTCTGTTTCCTGCTACTAGGATTTCATAAAGATTAGTAACTTGGAACTTAGCTATTTTTCAACATTACTTAAACTGGAATAATGTTGGAGTCCCCATGATACAGGGCAGTATTTGTCAAGTGTGGCTTAGGTGAATTTCAGAATTCATTTTCAGTTGTTACAAATGCTCTGATCCATTTTTGAAAATAGAAGTTAGAGTTCTTACCTTTTTCCCAAATGTAGCATAGCATAAAAAACTATTAATGGAACTCACCCAGAAAATGCTGGTGTCAACTTTGTAAACATTAACAACATTTTCTTATCCAGAGAGTCATCTTTGCCCTTCTGGGGTTTAGGGAACACATTTAAAGTACTATAACAATATTAAAAATATGGTAACGGAGTCTGTGTACTTTTAGTTAGCAATTTGCTTTTAAAATAAGTTCATTTCTATTTTTCTTACAAATTCTTTGTTCTTTGCAGTATCAAATGCATTGATTTTTATAAAAAAAGTTAATCAGCTTACCTTCATTCAGAATAGATTTTTGTTCCTCTGATCAGCTCTACACAATTGAATTTTTCATCCTCTTTTCTGAGTTATTTCAATGTTATAAAAAAGCATTAAAGAGAATTCTGATAAATTATTCCTTTAAAAAAATTCTACTGCAATGTACTTTTGTTGAAGCTGGAGAGTTAATTGAACTGAGGGATTTCTCTGTTGTTTCAATGATAAAAGTATCTATGTTTGGTAAATACAAGAGAAAATCTCTCATGGGGAATAGTTTCCCTACTGATTCTGGTTACCCCAGAATTTATAATATGAATTTGAAGTAACCATTTAGTTTTGATTATTAGAAAATCCAGTTTTCTTTTTGATTTTAAAGTAGAGTTTTGTATGTTTTAAGGTACGGGAACAAGCATTTCCCAGTCATATTTAAAAAAAAAAAAAAAGGCTTTCTGAATGTGTTTCTATCATGCTGTCTGATTCTGCTTTTATGGAGCAGTGGTGGTTTTTCCCAGAACCTGTAAAAAAGCCAGACAGTGTAATATGTTTTTATCCAAATGTGTGATTATGCTGTTTTGCCTTAAGAAACAAACAAAAAAATTAAAAAACCCCAAACAACAAAATAAGCCAAATCCTTCCCCTCCCAAAAACCCACAGTCTTTTTTTCCAATGTGGTTCTACTTTATTTTTCCTTGTTAAATCAAGCTGACCTAATCTTTTAGGAGTTGTTTTTGTGTCTGTATTACCTCAGGCTGTGCTCTCATCAGACTTCACAAGCTAAGTGGACTTGAGTTTTGGATAGTCTGTGGAAATAATCAAAGAAAATGTACCATGCTCCTGGATGTGATGATAATGGCTCATTATGTCCATTAAATTTAGTCCTGAATTGGTGCTGAGTATTCTGCTGTGAGTTCCAGTTAGACCCCTTGGACTCTGTGTGCTGATCACTTGTAATTACTAAAGCACAACTCTTAGCTCAGCTAAACTCCAGTTCCAGTGTCTTTCATTCTGCTTATCAATTTCTTCTGAACTTTACATGTGGGAAGCCTTCAAAGCATTTGCTTTGAAGTAAGAGACACTTCAATGAAATCTTGATTTGGTCGCTAATTTGCTGTATCTGCATTTGCACACTGCTTAATTTTTCTGGTTTTGTTTTCCTACTTAAAAATGAGCATCATACTGCTTATTTTCCATCAAATTTATTAACTCTGCCTTTTTAACTTGTTAGACTTGAAACGGTAATATTTTTGATATATATATGTGTGTGTGTGTGTGTGTGTGTGCATAAATACATATAAAATCAAAATACATTTGCAGTAGCCCTACCTTGTATAAATTTAGAAGTGCTTCTGAATCCTGCAAATAATCTCTCTAAATTTTATACAATTAAAAATACCCAGTTGGGTGCAAAAACCTAGACAATTTCTTGTAATTTCAGATGAGATACACAAATTATAAGAATTTTAAGATGCTTGGGTGTGCACATTCTGAATAAATGCAAATACTTTTGTATGTTCTTAAAATGTATTGCTATTGCTAATTGCTATTACTGGAAATGTGTTCTTTGTCTACTTGTACTGGAGTAAAAAGCAGAGGTTGTGTTACTGTCCTTTCTTCAGTTACCTACACCTCCCCTTACAGCAGAGTACAGCTGAGATGGTATTTTGTACAGGCTTTGGCTAAATTGCTATGTACTTCCTGAATTAATTATTTTGATTTTTTTATTATATCAGTACTCTTAGATCAAGTTCTTAGATATTTTTCACACTCCTCTACACTACCATTTTTACATTTTCTCTTATTCAGGGCTCTTCAACCTGAGGCTTCAAATTTTATTGATTCGGATTAATTTTCTTTTTTTGGAAAACAGGCACAAGTGTCTCCATCTCCTGTTTTGGAGAGCTGCTCATACTGCCTCGCTCACTGTGCTTGATATTTTCCTGTAGGATGCACAGAGCATAAGGGAGAGGAGTGAAATCAACTCCATGTAACTATTGGAACCAGTCTCATCACATCTAAATTAAGCAATGGCCTTTTCTCCACTCTTCTCCCATTCCACCAAAAGCATGGGAACAGGTTGTTATCAGGCCGACAAGCCAGATTCCATTCTTGCACAAAATGAATGTGCCACATTATAGTCAGCCACTGATTGTTGGAAATGGAGGCAGATTCTTGCACTTTTGGAGTCATAGGTGGGTATCAGGAGGAAGCACACTCAACCTTGCAGGGACATTGGGTGGAGATTTACTCCTTTCCTGCAGTGGATTAAAGAAAAGGAAAAGCCTCTAAATTCCATGGTGACAGAAGGTCCAATTCTACCAGCATCCTACCAGCCATGTAGCACTGGGACAGCTGGAGCAGCTGCTGGCACTGGAGCACCTGCCATTACGTGTGCTGGACACGTGTATCACTGCAGCCCATGCTTGTTCTCTCCCCCAGATGAGTTGGTCTGTTGTAGGGTAAGGAAATATCTGCCCTAAATTTCATAGCTGAAACTGTGGAGAGCAAAGCCAGGGTTAGCCAGGTGCAGGTAGCAGCCCTGTCTGGGCAGAGCATTGCCTTTCTCTGCTCTGACACCATACCAGACATGTCTGCTGTGCTGTATTTTCTCTGCAGTACCTCCCCAGGAGCTCCTCAGAGCTGGCTGTAACCAGAAGTGGCCTCATTTGTTTTGCAGCTGTGGAGGATGACACAGCAGAATTCAAGAGAAAGTGCTTGTGTTGATAGTATTTCCTCATTCTGAAATGTAGGATGACTTTATCCTGTCAGGTGTCTACAATTGAAAAGAGTCCATAAATCCATACATTTCTTATTAGCCCTTCTCATTTTGGTGCTTCCATTCTTCAGACTCCTCTGGTGCACAGCTTTTTAGCTTGCAAGGCTCACTTCTGCAAGAAGTATTCCATTTGCAATTTCACTGCATGGCATGTGACAGGGGACACAGGAATAAAAGGATTTTCCAGACAGCCAAGCATTACAAATATCAGTTGTGGAAATGTGCTTGAGGAGGGACCAAATCTTTATGCGGATTGACTGACATTGCCAGAATTCATGTGAAGCATGCTGCATCAACTAGGATCTCATGAAAGCTGTAACATATCAACTCATACTGTTCTAAATTATAGAACTTGCTTGGAGCCATCACCAAACAGCAGACTGGGACAGGAAAACAAGTGCAGTCCTGTGAATATGGACAGTTGGAGATGTGAAATCATGCTTGCATATGCACTGCAGCTTTCAAGACTTCACTCCTAACATCTACAGATTTGGCTTGAGTTTGTGTACTGCCTTTCCAGGTACCACCTGAACAGACTGATATTATGGATCAGAATGATTTAATGGAGCAAGGTGCAGCTTGGTGGCTGGATGCCATCAATGTGTGGAGATTTTGTTTTTTTCTCTGGTTGTGTCTGTTCACATCAAATGCACTAGGCAGGCTGAGAAACTTGCAGATACAAGGGGAGTGATGTTGGGACGAACACAAGTCTTTCTTCCAGTTTTTGTACTTTGTCAGACTATCCCACAAAGTGCTCTGCATCTCATTTTTATGCCTTACTTCAGAGAAGAAGTCTTAAAAAACAACACACTTTTAAGCTAAAAGGATGTGACATTGATTCATTTCATTTTTGCTAGGAAGGAGTCTGGCTCAAAGGAGATCTTATCATATAAACTCTATTTCCATGGGTTCTGCATTTTCACAGTAGTTAAATGATGACTTAGGTGTGGCCGTTGAAGGGGTTTGTGGGCAGAATGGGAGATTTATTGGCCACAGAAGAGAACACCAGATTAATAATTTCTTCTTTCTGTGTTTTTTTTTTTTTTCCCCCATAATTGTCAAGGAGTGTCTAAGCTTAGCTGGGCAAGGCTGCAGGGTTCTGGTTCCAGAAAATTTTAAATACCAGAGATATCATCAATTACGTCTTGGGCAATTGTGTGTTGTATTTGGGGCATATTCTTCAGAACAAAGATCCTGTCTGATCCAGTCTTTTGGGCTTACCTTGAATGTCAGTGGCTGGAGCAGCACTGCAAGTTACTGTGCTTTGCAGATTCAGGGAATCCCTTTTCAACAATTATGAGACTTCTTCCCTAAAGTAGATGGATTTTGCAAGTGAGATTTGGAATGTTTGGATCCAAAGAGGGTTTCTGTAACACAGAACCTAGCCAGGCAGGAGGTAGTTTCACATCTGCAGTAGCTGATGGTGAAACTCTGACACCAGGTTTCCATAGGAATCTCCCTCAAACAAAATTGGAGACAGCTAACCTGTGGAATACTGTGCTTAGTACTTTTTTCCTAGAGTTTGCGTTTTCTAAGTAACATATATGGCTAAATTAAATGTGAAGACAATGGACTTTTTTATTCCACTTTAAGTCTTACTGTTTTCCCTGGAAATATGCAATTAAAATCAGTAAGCATATAGATAGATTTGAAATACATCAGTTTAAAACCTTTGTGCTGAAGAACTTGCAGCTAGAAGTCTTTAAAGTAGGCAATAGACTATTAAAAGTCTAAACAAAGTGCTGACTATATTCATTCAGAAACTAAATTATTCAGCAGTATCCAATACACATTGTCATAGCATGAATTTATAACTACCTACTCTTCTTGGGAGCATTTTGTGTAATTGCTATAACTGGTATAGTAGGAACTAGATTATTCAATCACTTCAAACTGATCTGCAGAAATTGGATATGCTTGCTTTCAAGTTGCTGGCTTTTTTTCAGGTGGAAATGAAGTAGTCTCATATGTAAATGTGAATATATGCAGAAACTATTCAGTTCTCTAGCCTATGTGACTTTCATGATGTTTGCATGAGAACATACTTCATAGAAACACAAATAGGAATTCTAAGATCTGGAGAATTCCTGAAGGATATTTAAAAATTAGGATCTACAGCTTGTTTTATTCAAAGACCTGTAATAGAATTATCTAGTCTTTTAGAACATTCTTCGCATATCATACTACTGTATTTAAGGAATTTTAATTGAAAAGCTTTATAGAAAGCATTTTGATGTGTCTGGATATATTAAAAACTCAATATTGAAGAATGCATCTAGGAGTAAAAAAGTTAGCAAAGCACTCCCCTGTGCTGTGATTAATTTGTATATTATCAAGGTCTTTATTATGAATGCAGTTCCTAATGTAGGCCTGTAATAAACAGAGTGTAATTGAATTTTCAATATTTTGCCATCAGGGAGTGATTTTCTTACAAGACCTCTGCTCCATCTTCTGGCTAATTGTCAGCAGTTACTCAGTATTACTGCATTAATGTCACCAAACAGTGAAAACAGAAGTTACCTGCTTCCATTATGTGAAAGAATGTTTCAGCCCTTGCCTATTTACTGATTTTGATTAGTGTGCCATTATCACTTGCACCTTTATTAACATAATGAACTTTTTTGAAATTCCAGCCTTGGAGGCAAACCAAACTTCTCATAAATTTGTCTTCATATAAGGTTTCAATCAATGGAAGTATTCCACTTAGTAAAAGCAGAAGCAGCCATAGCATTGTGATTGGACTCTTATGATCTGAAAGGTCTTTTGCAACCTAAAGGATTGAATGGTGAGGATTTTCAGATGCACTAGGGACAACAGCCTTTTATGTAACACATGAGTGAGAGTTTTGTTTTCTGTCTTAACAAATGGAGTGATATATTTGGCAATTTTAGACTATACATTGCCTTTCACTTCCATTGCATGTTGTGTTATACTGCAAAGAAAAACAAACAGAATTTTGTTAGGAACAACAAAATTACAGACTGCTCTGTATGCAGAGGAAGGGTGAACCAGCTAAACAACCAGGGGCTGAGGTTTTGTGGAGATGTGGGTTCCACTCCTGGTCAGTATTTTCATGGAGGTCTTTGAATGTTTGGAGTAGTTTTATTAACTTCTGCTGGCAGTGCCAGGCAAGGAGGAGCCACAAACACTTGGCTGGAAGGGATTAGCATTACAGTCTTCATATACTGGGCTTGTGAGCATGAGCTGCAGTTAATAAACTGCAATTCAATTCTAAAGTAGCAGTAATTAAGTCATACCTTCAGGATGGGAGAACCACTTGACTGGCAGATGTTCTGTAGAAAAGAGACTAAGTACTACTGCAAGGGATTGTTCATAGACAGGAATCCACACAGTAATAATTTTTGAAGTGAAAGAAAAAAGAAATCTGTTGGGATGCAAGCCTGAGTGTCATATGAAATAATCATAAAGCAATTCCCTCTGCATCTCTCAGCACTTGTAAGGCCTCACCTATAGTGCCACTGGGATTCACAAACCAATAAAGCTTTGGACCCAAGATGTTGGAAAAGTTACAGAATAAGCTTAAATCAAAAGTGCAGAGTGTTTTCTCTGAAGAAACAATGGCCTAACTGCTGGACTCTTTCTAAAGAAAGAAAATTGGTGGAAAGATCTTGTGCTTTTCCTGAAACCTACAAGGCTGATGGTAAGGAGCTGGGAACAGCAGTGTGGGTCATTCTGTCAGCAGGTCAAGAAATAATGTGTTAATTGTTGCAAGAGAGATGTTGCTTGGGCATTAGGGTAGCTAAGCACTGTTTGCGATGTCTTGGGAGGACTGTGAAATCTGTCTCCCAGAGGTTTTCAGACCAGGTTAGTGTTTTATTAAGAATGGATAATCCTTCTCACTGTCTTGTTCGTTCCTGTGAGTGTTATCCCTACAGGTTTCTATAAACAATGTGTAAAAAAAAAAAGTCACATTTTGAAAGCTGACAGAAGTAAGGTGTCTAGCATATTTCATCTGTCTTGGTTAGCTGCTCTTAAAATAGTGTTTAATAACAATGCATATCTGTTATTTTTAACACTTTTGCAAGCTGGACTGTTGAGAATTGTTTTGATAATTTATTTATTTTCTCAAACACCTGCTGGTATGAGAATTTGCCAGGTTGCTTGGCATCCAAGTGCTGTATTTTAGATTCCAGCCCAAACTTCTATATTGACATGAGAAAAAAATAATCCCAGACCAGCAAATCTTTTTTTTTTTTTACGAGATTCTGCTGGCAAATATGCAAATGCTGCTCAGTGCATTTACAACCTAACAAATGAGCATCAGTAACTTTCCTCCCACTTCCTTCCTTGTAGGGGAAAACACAAAGAAATGTGAAGACAGAGAAAGTACTAGAGCAGGAATTGCTACCTATACTATGCTACCCCAATATACTCCAAAATAATCTCTTTCCAGTGCTTTTTCAAGCCAGCCACCATTCAGAAATACTATACTGGGGCAGGAGCAGTGAGATGAGTGATGAGAAAAGAGGGCATAAATAAAGGGAGAGACAGAATTAATTAGAAATGCTGCCCAGGTGGTTTGAACCATTGACAAAATGGGGGCTGATACTTGAGCTTGAAGATGTGAATGGATTCAAAACTCAGGTAGGAGAAGTTTTAGGTATGCACAGTCCTTGAGAAAAGGAAGAAACTCAGGCATATTTGTAAGACGAGACAGCTGACAATTCTCTTTCTAATGAAGAATTGGAATAATAACTTCACATGCAATTAATCAGCAATATTATATGATGGTATATTTGTTACTCATGTATAAAAGATTAACTTATATAAGACATAGATTCAGTAGCTGGATCATAGCTGTGATATCCTTAAAAATATGTCCAAGGTAATTCTGAAGGTCAGAATTAGGTACAGAGGCCACAATCTATCTCCTTGACATCCATTAGGAATTACTTGCACTTTGTTATTCAATATAATCAATATAATTGTAAAAGATGTACCTGAAATGCTATGTACCATATTGTAATTGTGCCTAAGCTCTTCTTCCAGCATAAAGAATTTGTGTGCTTTGATTCTTTCAGATTATTATGCAAAGAATATTTGCCCTGAAAAGACATTATAATAACTCTATAGCATTCACATGCCTCCTGGAAAGCTTACAAAAAGTTCAAAGTGAGGAAATGCCTTCATTTCCCCCTGGTCTCTTTTGGCATGAGCACTAGGACTCTGCTTTTATCAAACCTGTCAGGACTCATGATTTCAGTGGAAGACTGATTACCTCAGAAAGGTTCCTCTGCCATTGCTTTTGTATCCTCGGTACAGGAAAATAGTGCTGGAACATCTTATGGTGCTGTAATGCCTTGGCTGATGCCTACCTTTGATGGATGGGATCCTGTAACAGTCTTACAGCAAGTGAACAGCCTAGAAATGGTGTGATCCTCTACTTTGGCCTTGCATTGCCATTCCTCTCCCCTTGTTTTGGTGCTGTAATCAGCCTTGTAGAAGGGCTGGCATGTTTCATGAGTTTCATCTTTTAGATTGCTTATAAATCCTCTTCCCAAATTTCCATGTTGACAAACATATCTTTTCTATTTCATACCTTTCATCTGTGCATTTTGAAGTGTTTCTAAACTTTTTAAGGTTTCAAAATTCATCAGCATTTCTACAAAGCAGGTGATGATATGGCCCTTCTTCAGATGTGCAGCAGAAATCTAAATATTGGTTTACTAATTTGGCCAGGTATTTGTTATAGGGAAAGCAAGTATTTATGAGGCTAAAAGTATTGTCTTTTTCAGCTAAGGAGTTAAGAATTGCTTGTCAAGTAGTACATGGACAGGTGGAAGGCACATGTGAAGATAAATGTGAAGATTTTAGTATCCAATTCTTAGATGAAATGTGCTCACTGAAAAATGGGGAGTGATCTATTTCAGTTGAGATCTATCCACTTATCACCAATAAGAAAAAAAAAATCAGTAAAAATCACTGCAAGGTTTTGAGGTACATTGCTACAGCTCCTCAGCAGCAGGCTGGTTTTGGTAGCTAGTAGGTAGACAATAATTGGACTGGAAATTGGATAGCGAGGTCATTTAAGATGACAACACATAGAGTGAGAATTACTGCTTTGGTTGTAAGTGTACAGTATAGCTTTTGAGGCAGATGTAAATTGGAAGACAAGTTTGCAAGTGGTCAGAGGCTTAAAGTGGCTCTTGTTTTCCCAGCCTGTTTCAGTTCCATGAATGGGGGATATGTCAAATCAGCTGGGAGTTTCTGGAAATTCTCAAACTATAATTATATCCTTGAAACGAATCTGCATAGCTCCTGTTGAAATAGCAAGGACATGCAAATATCAGTTTGAGATTTAAATGTGTGCTGGGGTTTTTTTGCTTTTCAGGTGGATAATGAGTCTATTTTGGCCCAGAATACCACGATATATAACACAGAGCAGACAAGATTAAACTAGGAGCGAGGTGCAGGTCGGGGGAATAGCTGAGCTCCTCAGGGCCAATGCTTCACAATTTAGGTCTACTGTGTGTAAAGGGACATGACAAAACCCCAGTTAAGAACTCAAAATATAAAGTTCAGCAGTTAAGTGAATACATTTTTTTTCCAACATCACTTAAAGCTGCTACAAATGTAGCACACAATATGTACTTGGTATTCAGCTTCTGGAGCAGAAAGTATATCTCAAAAATTGTCAGTAAAATGTGGGAAAAAAACAATTCTATGACAAATAATTTTGCCTATTGGAAGCATAAACTGCTCTTTACTTGTCAATTTTTGAGGCTGGAAAAGGTATATTGAGAAAATAGAGTATATTGAGAAATTAGATCTGTTTCCAGATATTGTTATAAATAAATAGACAAATAGATCTTGTGCATTTCTTGATTGCCTTAAGAAATAGTGTTATTAAAGCAGTAGTGAAACTGCCTTGAAAATAAAAGCAACTCTGTCTGTTTTCTCTGTCTCCTTCATTCTTTCTCTTGAGGAACATATTGGTGTAAGTGTAGTCTGTGTTCTCTTTGGTTTTAAGGTTTAAGATGTCAGTAAAGCTGATGTTTGTTTGAAACCACTTGCAGTTTTTTTTCATTGCTGTTTCCCACTCTTTTTAAAAAACATCTCATTCTCTCACAGCATCCCTGAGTTGTGCTGTTTTCCTGGTCCCTGAAATCTTGTATATATTGGCACTGCACCTCTGATAGATGTTTTTGTCTCATATGCTTAACTAATGCTTTCCAAATGCATTGAAGCAGATGAATGTATTCTGTTTGATTTAAAGGATCAGTATAGGAGGGGTTCATGTCCCTGCATGAGTTCTCTGTCAATTCTGTCCTCCTCAGCAGACCTTGCTAAAGGATCCCACACACACACACACCTTTTTTTTTTTTCTTTTTTTTTCTTTTTTCATTCATTTTTGTCTTTTCTGTGAGTATATAATGAACTGTGATCTTTATATACTCCATCCCTACCACAAAAAATAGACTAGAGATTTTTTGGTCATTAGATTTATGTCAGCTGGTTTGGGGTTTTCTTCCTGATTGCTGTTGCTATATTGCTTTGTGTTACTTCAAAGAAGAAAATCAGTGATTTCTTTGTTTTCACATCCAGAAATACTTCACAAGCAAAAGTTCTCCATGCCTAAATGGCAATCTTATTTGGCAAAATTAGCTCAAGAAGGATTTGTCTGAATGGAATCTATGCATTCATGAGCAATGGAAAGGAACTCTAGAGTGTGGATCAAGTATTTTGGGGCAGATGTAGATGCCAAGGTTGATTTTAGGTGAAATGTTTCTAACTCTGTGTTTGTCTTTGACTGTAGAGGAAGCATTAAAAAGAAAACATTACACCTGATTGTAGTTGTGTGTCTGGACTACCAGGATCTTAAGTCAGTTTAGAGGAAATACATTTTTTGTTTTGTTTTATTTTCCTTGTGTAAGCTGTCCTATTTTTCTTATATGGACAAAAAGTTCCTCCACAGGTTGGTTGGGAAAATGTGATGTTCAGAAATTACACTAGAGGAGCTGAATAAATCTGTTTTTAACAAAGCGCAGCAAAACCAAAGAAATCAACCACAACCCTTCTCCCTTACAGCAACCACCACTGACAAAAAAAAAATCAAAACTGGGAAAGCTGTGGAGCAAAGAAAGGGTTAAAGGTAATGCTGATACTGAAGGGAACGTGTATCTTTTGCAGCAAAAATATTATTGAAGTATAATTTTTCCAAAGACTGAAAATAGCAAAAAATGAACAAAAATTCATGTGTACTGTAATTCCAGCAAGGATTGCTTCAAAGAAAGCCATTAGTTTGAAGTCTTAAAACTTGTAGTGGTTTGAAGGTGTGGTCTACTGTCTTTCATATGCTATTTTGAATGTTGACAGCCCTTCAAAGAGAATTAAATGTAGTTTTATGAGTGATAGAATAGAATTGTTGCAGTGTTCATTAAAAAATGGGAGACCAATAGAGAGCTTTTATAACTGTGTACAAAGTTATTAGAGCAATATTTCCAATCAATTTGGTTTCTACAACCTTTGAAATGTAAGAAAATGAACATTGTTGGAAATGGCTTTGTAGCCATTTCTTACCAGAGGATGCTTTGGGGTGGGCATGGAACTTCACCTGTACAGGTGCATGTGCTGCTGGCACCTTCAGCATGTGACATCCTTCCTTCTGCAATTGAAATTTGGAACCCTGTGCATCATGTCCAAGCTAAGAAAGAACAATTTGGGGTGGAGAGGGAGGTTGTGGCTGTGGTATGGCCAATGACTTTTCAGGTTTTTAGCTCTGAGAGAGAGTTCTTTCTGAAATGCCACTATTATTATCATCAGGTTTTTTTCCCATCACACAATATTAGGCAATAGGCAAGAGTCAGGTCTGTTGCAAATATAATGTTATTTGATTTTCACTTGTTCTGATTTAAAGTATGTTTCTATCTTGTCTGCCTTTATTGTTTTCCTCTTTCTTCCTATGTCATTTCAGAAACATATCATCTATTCCATATCATGCACATAGTTTTTATTTTGGTACAGTCCTAATAAAGGTTTCTTTGTTAAGACCCTAAAAAGAATAATGGTTGTTTATCACGTTCCTCATTATAGTAGCCATCACACCTAGGCTATTGTTCTTTTAAGAAAATAATGGATTTAGTTGTTCTACTTAGAAAAGTTAGGAAAATGCTTCCACAGGCAATGCAAGTTTGATTTTTAAAACAAGGCGACAACCCAAATAAGTTTCTAGGCTTTCAGTTTTCACTGAATAATCACTGACTGCTATAATTTTAAATTAGTCACCTTAGCAACTAATATCTGATGTGCTGGAGTGTGAAAATATGGAATGCAAGGAAAGCACAAACAAATACATACAAGCATATGTTAGTTCAGCAGAAAGAGTGCCAGCACAGTGCATGTGTGTCATTAGGAACAAACCACACACATCAAGGCATTTCTGCAGATGCAGGGAGCTGTAGTTAATTTTCTATCAGAAGGTGACTGTTTAAAGGTCATTTCCCAAAGCATAAGTCAGATTCTTTGGGGATGCATCCTTTAGCTTCATCTAATGTTTCATTGGCTGCATAAGCATTAAACTGGGGAGAATGACAGGCTGTAGTAAGTGGATCCCAGGTGGGCCCTGGGATCTGCAGAGGCAGCTGTTCCCCAGCCCCGATAACTCTTCCAGATTTGCAGATCCCTTTGCATCTGCCATGGCATGCCAGGCCTTTGCACTGCCCACTGCTGATGTTATAAAGGAGAATGGCTTAATAATTTATTAACTGCCACATTTCCTTTGGGCTTTATCTTTGTGATGCTGTTGAGTCACTGAGATGTGTAAATAATAGAAGTTAACAGGAACACATTTTTAAAGAAAGGCAAAGCTTTTAAATTTCTTTTTTTTCCCTCCCCCCCCCCCCCCCCCTTTTTTTTATTCTCTAAGGAATCCTCTGAGAATTTATTGTTTGTTTTTCTGTGGCAACCAGGTAAAAAAGTTCTGCTTTTTACATCTGGGCTGAAACACGTTTTGAGCTTGTTAACATCATGCCCTCCTCAAAATAATGATAATTAAGAGTATAATGACATTATATTTTCCCATTTATACACATTGTAAGCTAGCGATGTTTTTTCAATCTACTACCAATATCAGTCTTTTTTAATGTCAATCTCAGCTTGTAGTGTATGTATTTATCAGTTTTTTCCCTTTGAATTCATGAAACATATTCTTGTCCATTACTTTTGCCTCTGTAATATGTTAGTATAGGTTTTTGCTAAGTTTTTTAATCTCCTAGAGGGCAACTGCTCCACAAATCTAGAAAAACATGATGAAGAAACCATAATACTTCTTCAGCATTTCTTGGCTAAGAGAAACAAAACTCTGTCTTCTGGTTCCCTGAATAAATACAGTAAAAAAATGCCTAGAGTTATTGCATTCTGATACTTGCTTCTTTAATCCCTCCTATCCACTTCTGGAAAATCACAGCATAATGCAGTCTTATACATGCATATAGATCTATATCCATTTAAATGTCACTCCATATCTTCTGTTCCATATTTAAGACTTAAAACACAGAATTACAGAGTATTTGTTATTACTATTTTCAATAGTACTACTCTCATAAGCTCTAGTAGTGTAACAGTGAATTTGGATCTTTGCAATATTTATTGGTCAGATACAAAACCAGTATAGTTATTTGTTTTTAAAAAAAAACTAATATATTTGTTTAGATATGTAACATAAAACCCCCCAAAACTAGAGGTATGAAAGCCTACCTTTAAATAGAGTTTAATGTAATTCTTTATATGTTTAAAAAAAATAATTACCAGCTAGAAACTTTTATAATGTTCAGTGCCTCCTCTCTTCTATGAGGACTCCACTTACACATCATGGAGGCACCAATAGGTATTGGGAAGCAAGGTAAAAATTCTCCTACAGAAGAAGCAAAAGAAATGGGCTTTATAGGTTTGTGAAAATCAGTTAGAGAATATCTGTGTACCTGAAAATATGTGGTAGAATAAAATGCTAGAAATTATGTGCTAGAAGTAAGTATAATAAAGTTATATGATATAATAGAATGAAGTTATATGCTAGAAGTAAATGCTAGAATAAAATGCTAGAAGTTATCCTGATATGAGTGATTTTTCCAACTCCAGTGGTGCACTCTCTTACTCTGCGTCCCTAAGTTTGGGGACAATGCTGTGCAGGTTTTCACATGCTACAATACTGCTTTTATTTCTGTGAAATCACCAATGCTTCATTACTAAAAGAAGCTGAGATAATGATTATGGGGCACTTGCAGACTTTATGCTGACTTGAGAATGAGGATCTGATAGCGTGAATTGTTTTTCATCTGTTCAGCAGCATTCAGGCTCCATGGAGGCTGAGAGCATTGTGAAAGCTTTTCATATCTGAAAAATAGTAAACCAGAGCTGGTAAGTATCAACACTGAACAGAACTGGTTCCTCATGTAAAGAGTGAGACGTCCCTTTCTTTAGATCAAGCAAGTGACCAAGTCCTGCATTGAGAGGCGTTCCGGGTTCCTCTGAACAGGCTTAGGAGTCCTGCTGGGGGTTTGGGGTGCAGCTCCAGTGAGAGAAGGGGCTCTGTGGAAATTGCTGTTCCTGGCTCAGCTGCTGGGAGCTTTATGTGTGCTTACAGTTCACAATAGTAGTGGCGGTGCTGATTTATAAAGCCTTTGGTCTTGCAAAGTTAACATAGCTTTGGATTACTGAATTGTGTATTGGTCTGTCCTGGTCTTGCTTATAAATTAACAAAATTAGGTAGCTCTAAGTAAATATTTAACTCCTCTCTTCATTGCTTTCCCAAAGATGTTCTCAGTGGTGTTGCACTGATGCAGCTGAGACAGAATTCAGCAGAAAGAACAGATCCGATTTAGATCCAGGAACAATTTATAGCATTGACAGCTATAAGAGATTGATTCTTTGTAAAGGCAACAAATCCAGCATTGAAATTAATGAAGAACAATTAATAAAGAGTTTAAATATGCATCTTCAAACCAAAATAATTTAATCTCTTTTTTTTGAACTCACATTAGATTACTTTGGGTTTCCACAATTACCAAAATTAGAATTGGCTTTACAAACACCCAAACAAATATAAAAAACTGTCAGAAGAGATCATTACTCATGAATTCATTTGGTAGTTGTGTTCCAAACTTAACAACCCTTTTTTCTTTGTGAATGAAGTTTACAAACCAGCATTTTTAAAATAGATTTCTGACATTGTTAGCACAAATATCACTTAGAGGATATTCCTCCTGCAAGCATGTGTCTCATACTACCTATCTCCAAAACCAAATAGAAACTTGGTAACACAGTTGAACTCAATCATTTGTGAACTTCAAGCAATTTTTAATTTGAGGCAAGTGTTTGATTTGGCTCTCATAAAGAAAGCAGCATTTACTAACTTTTTCATATTTTAATTAAATAAATAATTTTAAAACCTATTAAAATGAAAAACTGTGCATGTACAGTAGGGAGTAAATGGTAAGAGAAACTGCTGGCTGATCACAGATTAGCTTGCCCAGGTAATTCTTGGATAGACAAAGAAAAGGATGGAAATAGTGAACGTTTTCTCCTGAATGTTTTGGAAGGGGAAAAAGCCACCATATAAAAGGGCAGTGCTTTATTTTGAAGTTACTCTTTGCTCCAGTAGCTTTGCTACTTTAAAACAAAATATATATTTTGTAAGTGTTGTAAATCAATCTCACCTTATTCAGTAGAAGACTTTTCATTAATTTACTAGACATTAGATCATGTTCCTATCTTGATGTTGCTTAACTGAGCCCCTTAGAGAAGCGATAATTATGGAAAAAATTATAGAACTAGAATATACCTTTCTTTAAGAAACATTTTTTTTCTCCTGAATCACCTACCAATTATTAATATGAATAATGAAGCACATGTACTCTCATTAAGAATTGGAATTAATTAACTAGTATGTTATGCCTGGATATGTCTACATATACCAGTCTCATTTTTCTTGTGAGAGAGATCAATATACACTGAATAACACAATTTGGTCCCTTCTTACTTATGTTGCAGTAACCCAATACTGTAAGCCAGGGAAGTTGCTTTGTCATTTTTAATAACATTCTGTTTTGATTTAGGCAGGCTTAATTCTGTTCATTTCTGATCCATTGATCTGTAACTGGGCAGAAATGAAATACACTTATGAAAAAGAAAGAAAGTTTTCATCTTAATCACTCAAGCACAGCCACCTTTGGACCACATCAGTTTTAGTCAGATAAAAAATGTAATTAGTAATGTAAATATAATGTAATTAGTTCAATGCACAGGAATTAGTATGAGAGAAAAATCAGAATTGTAAAATGACAGATTTAGAAGCAATGATTAAGGGTTTTTTTGTGAATTTTTAGAAATTATTTCAGTTAATCTACAAAGACAGAGTGGATGGAATACCTGTAGTAAAGTCCAAACACCAGGCTTTTTGTGACTGTTATGTGTTAACAGATCTTGGAATGTTTCCTTGATAAGATTGGTTGGAATTTGTGCCTTACACATGTTAATAAATACTACTGACACCTTACAAATAAATAGCAATAGTCTCAGTCAAGAAAAGCATTGTCCCTAAGCAGGGATGCTAATTTACAAAGTTCAGTTAGATTCCATGAAATTAATGGACAGAAAATTATCCTGAAAGTCAAGCATGGCTGGATTTTCTCTCATGATTTGGGAGATTTACTCTTAGCAGGTAAATCAGTGATATTCATTGTTAATTGTTTTCTGTGTGTCTCCCACCATGTTGTCATGGGTTGTTTGCTAGTTTATGAGTTTAGCTAGCACTACCACATCAACCTTAGCACATACCTTCAAAAATTCTTTGGTTTTGACAGAAAGCATGAGCAAAAGATTTGGGTGATCTCTGAGGTCTTAATGGCCCTCAGCTCCATCAATCTTGGTATCACTATGTACTTATATTGATTTTTTTTTCTTTTGCAAGGAAACAAATACATTTATTTTGAAAAATAAATTGTAAAATAATCTCTTAGTCAGTCTTAAAAGTGCATCAATCTGATGGGATTTTTGGGCTGACCAGATTTTCAGAGTGTTTTATTTTCATTTTGTTGATTAGCAAAAGCTTTATTTCTAGTCACCTTGGCACTGTTTAGAAATGTGTTTTTGAAAATGGAATTGATTTTTTATTAAGAAGCCTTTACTTTCAGCTAGGGATAAGCCAAATTGACACAGAATATTCCTAAAGCATATGCAGTGGATTGTCTGAATTGCTAAGCTGTCTTCTCAGGTACTTTGCTAATGTGGCATTGATCAATCTACAGATTCCCAAACTGTAGAGAAGTGATAGGAGTATTGGCCACAGATGCACCACAGGCCAGAAAGATAAATTGTTTGGGTTGTCTTTTTGCAACTTTAAGGTCACAATTCATTCATCTTGTTACTTTTCTGTATCCCTTTAGTGGCTTCAATTGCAGGATTAAATATTGAATGGTGGCAGATCACTCAATACATGGCTCTTCCACTTTGGCATTAGAAGGCATTTCATGCTTAAAATGGAACATTGTGCACACAGAATGCCAAAGGTAGTCGTGCTGATGATCTATTCTGTAAGATTAATCCCACAACAACATTATCAGGCAATTCTTAACACATCGATTTATTCCTGATATGACACTTGTGAAACAAATGGATAAATGCTTGGCATATACTGAGCATCCTAGTAGGGGAAAATGTGGAATTGAACTCTCTACAGAAAAGATCCATATTTAAAATTAACCCCTTAAAAGCTTACTCAGGAAAATTTTAGATTGAAATTCATGGCCACTCATGCAAAGATGGTCTGTAAGAATCAAGATGAAGGTAAGGGAGAGGATTCTTCCCCAGGGAGCAGGTCATGGTCTACAGATTTGCCACACACCTTGTGTACAGTAATAGTTGTGCCATTGTACATTTCAAGTAGAGAAATGCTTCATGTTTCACGTGTTAGTGCCTCTGGCTTCCCTCAGAAAGGCTCCTCTCTGCCCCCTCTGCCGGGCTCTGCTCCAAATTCCCCAGAAAGGTGCAAAATCCCATGCAGACCTTTGCCACACAGCCCTCCTCTTACAGCTGGTGAGCAAGGGCAGGCTTTGCAGGGCTTTTCTTTAGGCTTCTGCACTGGTGAAAGGAGCAAGAGAATTTTGCCTCCAATGATTGTTACCTGTACAAACTGCATAAACACCTCCTGTGCCTTCAAAGAATATTACATATGGAATGTGAAAGGCAACACAGCTGTTGAAGGTGGGTGCATTTGCAGGTTTTCCAACCAGTATTACAATTGTAGTACAAACCACCTAAAGGGAGTTCTATTGATTCTAGCTTTAAAGCTGTTTTCTATAAGGTTTTAGATTTGGCATTGTATTTTGTATGTTATGGGGTTTTTTTGTTAAATCTGTCTGCAAGCTGAGCAAGAGGCTGGATTTCCATAGCACATGATAACTTCAGCAGGTAAGAAGTATCTTCAGAAGTGTAAATTTAGTTTTGCTTTTTCAAATTACATCTAATGATTAAATATGTGTTTCATATGAGTTTGGACAAAAGTGAGATCCCGTTTCAGTCCTGCATCTGACTTGTGGATCCTCTGTCACTGGGTGAAATTGAAAGCCTCAGGTTAGGTGCCTGCACTTCCTAACAGTGTATCAATACACTGCCTGTGCAGATGTCTCACGCTGATATTCACAAAAGGCTGAGCCATCAGCATCACTCATGTAGCCAAGAAGGTGCTGCAGAAGTAATATCCAGGAAGGAACTTGTGCCCAGGGCTGTAAGGTGACACCAGAACATTTACATTTATAATAAACGGCTTTTCCCTTTGGATCTGAGTTTCCAAGCATCCATTTGGAACACAACACATACAACGCTTCCTTGCAGAATGAGAAAGAAGTGCCCTTTCTGATTTCGTCTTTTATCATCCCTCAAAAATGACCACAGGTTACTGACACATAGATACATATATCTGATACATATGTATATTAAACCCCTCTCTTTCCAAAATTATTTGAACCCAGGTATCTCATTTAACAAGGAGCTTTTGAGACTCCTGGAGTGTCAGTACTTCTGGCAGTGACACAGATTTGATATGAATATGGAGGAGTCTCCCATATGTGACAAATTTTTTTTAGGTAAGAAAGAACGGTTTTAATACAGAAGGCTGACAGAGACTGTCCAAAGATATCCAGTGTGGTAGTCAGCCCATTTCTTAGAAGTCAGAGGTATATTTTGTAAACACTTTCATAACCAAATCCTCACTAAGAATCATTCCTGTGCCATGTAAATGGTATAAGAAAGATCCTCTCATTCACTTGTTTATTATTCAGTCTGTGTGTGTCCAAAAGTGAAGCACACCCCTGGTGCACTTCTCAAAGCATAAGTTTTCCTTGTTAAATGGATGAGTTTAATGACACCAGATGACTAGAGATGTTCAGACAAAATAATTTCTGAGATGTATTCAACAATCAATTTGGATTGTGGTCTTAAGCATGGAAACTAGGCCTGTTTGGGTTCTTGGATGGGTGTTTTTTACTGTGTTGAATTTATAGAAATATTAAGATGCATAAATTCTGCTTGTCTGTCTGCCAGAACTTCATCTGGACATGGTTAATAGAGTCTGTGTTCATGTGCTAATGTCTGCAAATACTCAGGCTAGCTAACAAGACTCTTGCTTTGTTTGCAGTTTCTTCATGTAAGTGATTCTTTAAACTGCCCATCTTAATACATCTGGATTTTAAATATCTGTTAAAATGAATAACTTGAATAGAGAGTTGAAGCTTTTTGATATTCAACATGTTTTCTTAATGCCAGTAAAATGTTTCTGTTCTATGCAGCTCTTTTTACAGTTTGTTTTAATCTGGTAATTTGCTTATTTCTAGTGCCAGAAAAATAAAAAGTTTACTTAATGGTTTTTTACTGGAAAATAGTGTGTAGGAAATGCTCTAAAGCTGACCATTTGAAAATGTAATCTATGTGTGAATAGTTGTCGTAGTTATGAAATCTGGCATCCTGATTCCTCTGAATTTGGTGATAAGTAATTATATTCAATGATTTGTTACAAAAATCACAAATGGTCTTGAACATAGAATGAAAATACACATCTATTATTTGGACTTTTTTTTCTTTAGCCAAAATCCTTGTTTGTACCAAAGGGATGTTTTAATTAGTTTGGCTGCTGCTCACATCATAATACCATCAAAGTCAAAATGAAATACAACTGAAAGGTTCTTTTGGGCCATTAGGAGTCTGTTCCAGTATTTGTGCTGCAGATCATTTTTCGTGCTATCCACCTATTATCATGCAAGATTCTTTTTGATCTCACAGAGAATTAGACATAAGACTTACCTGCAGTCATGTAGTAATTCAGATTCAAAAGCAAAATTTCTCCTTGGTGTTTGAAATACGTTTTTTGGAATATCTTCTTTTACAATTACATTCCAGATGAGGACGTTCTCAGATAACTACATGTGCTCCCTAAGTGCATGCTTACCTCTAGCATAGATTGCAGACAAATTGCTGCATAGGTGTCGTGATGTAGACACCACAAATTTTAATGAAATTCTCTTTTTTTTAATTGGTGAAAACGTTTCTCCTGGGCTTGAAAATGAAATAGTAAAGATGAGAAAAACAGCATGTTACATTCGTAAATCTACAGGATGATAAAATCACTAATTACTTGAAAAGTTGGCTGAAATGGTTTTCCTTATTTTAAAAAAATAAATGTTGATTTTTTTGCTTACAAAGAGATTTAATATGCTCATTTCCTCTTTCTAGATTTTTTTTGGCACTGTAAAATTAAGAACTTCATTATCGCATACGCACTGGCCTTCAATGTTGTTTCATTTTTGTCTGTTAGATTGGCATGAAATTCAAGATGCAATTTTGGAGGTGAAAAGCATCACTGGCCTGGAGACTTTGACTTCTGATATATATGAATATGTTAACCAACATCCCTCTGTTGATAGGCAATATATGTGACCCATGACGGGCAGCCTCCTGTTCTGGTCAAGCAAAATATTACAGCTAGACCATGCAGGCTTCTGCTCCACTGGACTTGGAATAGATTAGTAAAATATTCTCCAAGCTTGAAGGGTTTTACTTTGGGGTTTTTTTCCCCATGATGGACAGTAGATAAACTCATATGCAAGTTTATTGCAAGATTCCTTTGAGACCCCTAGCTTTTTATGAATGGAAAGGTCATTTATAAATGTTCAACATCATTGTATTTTATTACTTTTCCCATAGGACAAGATCAGTGTGTTTTCTGTTAGAGACTGCAATCAGATTTTACAACCATACAGATTTAATGTTGTACATATTACTTGTGTTCAATAACTGAAGCCTCTGTAATGAAAAATACTTTTGATTTCAGCCCATGGAGGTCTCTTTTATTCATACATTACAGTTTTCAAACTGGAACACAGACTTCAACAAGGCCAGGAGCCTTCAATTCTAAGTTATTGATGCAGGGTCAATCTTTGCCTGGACTGTGACTTTCTGTAATGCTAAAACCTTCTATAGCGTTTTCTCTGAAACATCTGATATTTCTTTTTCAGAGTGGCCTTGAAGCCCACTATTGGTAGATCTGCATTTGAGCCATAGGATGGTCATATTGGTGCTTGTTTGGTCACTTAATTACACTTCATATTTGCATTTGCTGACTCTTACTCCTTTGGGTATAGCACATCTTTTAGTCACTATAACATCTAGTTTGTTATCATCTATTTTGAAAGCATTTATATTGAGTAGAAAAATCCTTACCCAGGGAAAGTCCAGGACTTGAACATGTGTGGCCACAAACTGAAATCATTATTACAACAGAAAATGTCAATTAGTAAATTTGAGAGTAAAAGCCATAAAAACAGCTCTGTGATCTGATAGAGAGGTTGAGCATCAGGCACTGAAATCCTTCAAGCCTTTTTCTTTGGTTTAAAACTCTAAAGTCAACTTGGATTTTTTTTAGAAAGGCATAATAGCAAACTCCATCCCTGTATTTGGATTATCACTGTCTCCAGCAACCCCACTCTGTCTCGCACCAGAAGAGACACCATTTCCAACTGCAGAGCTCTCGATCAGCATTTAAAGGAAAATCACTAAAGTTTAAAAACAGTTTCCCAAAATATTGAGAAAGGCATGGGAGTAGGATGAGTTCCTGATCATGGAGTATTTTGCATATGGGAGAGGAAGAAATCTTTCCATATTCCAAATCAGACAATTGATGAGAGCCCCAACTGGATCTGAGAATGCTTCTAAAAGGCTTCTGTGGAACATGTTCTCTAGCATGCAGGTGTATCAGTGACAAATTCCATGTTTTGCATTTTTTACATAAAAGACAATGGTTGGAAGGCTTTCAAAGTCCAAGGTGCAGGAGTGCATTTCTACCTCAAGGGAATATTAAATTCAGAGTAGGAAGGAGTATGTGAAGTGTCTCACACACATCAGTGCGGGAATAACGTGCAGTTCAAACTCATGGTATTTCATTTTAAAAGTCTTAGGAAAGATTGTTTCTCTTAAACTAATAGATGTTTATGTCAGTTGTGTACAGCTGTGTGAAGTACCAGCTTCTCTGTAAAGCATTCAGTGGCTCATCTAAGAGGCTTAGATTTGTAGACTGAGCTCAGTGTGTAGTGTTGGACGCAGATGTTGGACAGCTCTATCACATTAGTATTTAATTGCCACACAGGTAAGACTCATACTTTTCTGGAAGCATCGAATTGATGTTTTGACACCATACTAGTGCACTCAGCCTGCACAAGACCATATTTTTGGAAACTGTTTAACATAATTTATTAGCCAAAGAGAAGTGAGTCTGCTGTTTTCACAGTGGGGTCTGTTATTTCACAAGGTGGTACACTGGTTCCTTGTTCATTTGTTAATGTTCTAGGACAAGTTGATTTATTACCCTGAAAGGAGAGCATTATGGTCTGCAGTATATTTAATAGGTTCAGAAACATCACCTTATCATGTACAAAATCTAGTAGCTCTTTTCTCTGAGAGGTGTCTCCAATTCTTGTGTCAAAGTTTTGTAAATACTGGGGGTAGATGAGGTTCTTGTAAGTACTCATGAAAGATTATTTTGATAAGACATTCTGAAGCTGAATGATTTTTAGGTATCATTTTAGAGTAGTATTGGCAATGAGAGTACAATGAGATCAAGGCAACTGTAAGATGCCAAAAAAATTGTGTTATTCAAGAAACTGTCACAAGCAGCAACATTTGATAGGGATAAAATTAGCTATTTTTCTGCCCCCTGTGCATTTTCCATAGTTTGTTGTCATCTAGCAATAGACTAGTTTATGTTTTCTTTCAAATGCCTGAACTCCACCTTGCACAGAGACACTACAGTGCCTGTACTGGTTTTTCCTAGTAAGCATCTTGAGTAGACAGGATATGTAACAGCCTTTTTGGAGAGTCCAGAGAATTACTGTCCATATTCCCCTGAAAATAATGTTGTGCACTTTCTGAATAAGAATAGCTGGCATTCATGAGAAGGTGCAGGATAAAATATATGTACACATGCACGTATTGTGTGTCTGTTTAAAGAAATTAATGATTCCTCTAGTTTGCAATTCATGTCTCCTGTCTTTTTAGAGCCCTCAGCTGTCAATATGGGCAGATATACAATGGGTTATTATATTCCCAATGTTTGACTTTTTTGTTCAAGGTACTTGTTCATGTTGTTGCACAGAGATGAATATGGGAGCAAAAAATAAATGACATTTTTTGTCACAGCTTAGTTTGCATGTTAGTTACCATCAGATTTCTTCCTCTCTTTTACTCTCTCTTTCCCTTCCTACCTATTAGTGAAATTTAAATTTGTTGTCTGGGGAGTTTCCTGAGGAAGTGAAGTTCACCATGGAGCAACCTTATATATGAACCAGACTGAAAGTTCATGAAAGTTCAGGCATGTAGTGACCGTGTAAACTCTTTCCAAAGCCGGTTCACCACCTCCTGTGTGCTGCTCATCAGTGTGCTGTAATAAGACAACGTTAGGCAGGGTTCCTCCTTAACACTCCCTCACCCTAGGTAAGGTCTGTTTTAGCTCTGGTTTTACAATTCTCTTTTCTGAAAGTCAAGTTGTAATAAAACCAGCCAAGGCTTTCTCACGTAGTTCAGCTGCTTCTACAATGTACCCCTCAGGACTGCTGATTCCACTCGGCAGTCTGCGGTTTTCAATTACTGGCCACAGATGACTTTTAAGGGAGCTGGCAAAGCTAACCAAGAAAATTGAGCCTGGCAAGATTAAATTTGCTGTATAGGAATCTTCATCTTCACAGAAAAATTCTTAAAGGCTCTGTGAAGAAAAAAAGGAAAAAAAATAATTTAAAAGGCTGAAAACTACACATACCTCCTCTAAAAGTGACTTTTATATCATGATAGTTCAAAAAAATCATCTGGTCTCTAGCCACGAGCATATACCAAACTTTGGAAGGTGGAAGTAAAGATTCTTTAGTATGTTATTAGAGTTACATTTATCTCAGTTACATATGTATGTTATTAGAGTTACATTTATCTCAGGTTTCTTCATTCTATATGAATTCATGTCAGCTGAATACATATTCACTAGATGTTAACTTGTTCTAAAATTGAGTAGCACATTGATGCATCTGATGTCTTAAGGTGAGACACTGTGTATCTGAAATATGCTTTGTCTCCCTTGCCCTTTCCCAGTTATGAGTTT
Source organism: Zonotrichia leucophrys gambelii (assembly GCF_028769735.1). Classification (NCBI taxonomy): domain Eukaryota; kingdom Metazoa; phylum Chordata; class Aves; order Passeriformes; family Passerellidae; genus Zonotrichia; species Zonotrichia leucophrys. The sequence goes on along the minus strand of NC_088173.1, from coordinate 14,552,362 downwards.
CTCGTTCCTAAAAGAATGAATATAAGAGCTGCTGTTCTATCTCAAAGCATTTGTATAGCTATTGTGCATGTGGTTCATGGAGTGTATCCTTCAGATGCTTCTAAACTAGTGACATGGACAGATTTTACATTTTTCCATTAGTTCTTTCCGTGACTTGTCTCTGAGCTATTATTACAAAATACAGGAATATATTTTGACAGCAAGGCTGCAGGAAGTGCAGCTTGCAGCTTATAGCAGAGTTGTAGTATTTTGCCCTAACAGTCTAGAAAATTACATTCCCAGAAATCAGCAAGTGTAGTCAGAATGCAATTTGCCTGCCTACAGAAAGCGCTGCAGTTGTTTTATTCAACAGCTGGCGGCCTGCAGGCCTGAATCATTATGTCCTCTTCCCCTGCTTTGTCCCTTGGGCCTGACCTGCCTTGCTTGGAAAACCTCACTCAGTAAGACCCAGTGTTTGTACCTGCTTATTCACTGGTTCCACCAGTATTAGTCACGAAAGACTCTGATCTACCATGAGGCTGATTATCCTATTTATATTGATGGCTGGATGTAACTGAGGGAACTACAAATTGTACTTAAGATACCCTCAGACATACCTGCCTATAACTCCTGAAATATCTGAAGTGGTCATTGCAAGACTGTATAAAGTACCAAGAGAGACATCTCTGAAGTCCTGAATCATGATCCAAATAGCAGATCCCTCCACAGCAGTTTAAATACAGGTTGTTGTAAATATAAAATCAAGTTGTATATAATTACATTTAAAAGGTAATTTTCCTAATCTGTGTGAATACCATCTTTATTAAGTGAAATATGATTTGATATAAAAAGAACTCCTAGATTTTCTTTTAAATCGTTATGTTCAGCTATCAGGAACAGAAGATCCTTATATATTATATAAAATATCTTTATCCCCCCTCCAATTAGTGTCCTGACTAATTGGCTTTTTGTACATTCATGTTATTGTACTTGAAGTTTAATATTTAAACTGTTTAACATGCTAATCAATTTGTAGGGGAGCAGACCCTGCTACAAGTTTTTATCATGTAATTTCACAGACCTATCTGCAGTTAGTTAATCTTTTGTGAATCCTGTCAAATTGTTTGTAGTTGAAGTACTTGTAGTTCCTTAAAGGTACAGGTTTCCAGTGGAGATCTATATTGGTTAGATCTCTTACTGGTTGATAATTCTGGGCTTTTTTTTTTTTAATGTGGCATAGTCCTCTAGTCCATCAGGACAGAAGATGTGTGAACTAGGGCACAATTTAATTAGCCAGACTTACTTTTGTGACTGAAAAGGATCGCTCTTTGGTAACTTGGTACCAATTATTACTTTCCAAATATTGTAAGACTCAAATTCCAGGCCTAAACTTAGCAAACTGTTCCTCTTTAAAAGAGCTCATCATACTTTTCATGCAGCAAGTTGATGTGAAAGCATTTATGTGACTTCCTCCTCAATAAGCCCATTATATCTGTCTTTGGCCATGGATTTGCTCTGTTAATATGTCATAGACAAAGCAAGCAGGTGAGTAATCAGAAGGTTAAAGGTGACTTTGTGAAATGGAGCTACCTAAGTCAGACTTAATACAAAAAGACAAAGAAAAGCAAGGAAGAAGCAAAGGAGAGAGAACAGTAACAGCTTTTTTCAATGATCTGTGGAGTGTGGGTGAGGACAAGCCTGCATGTTCCCAGACTTTTTTTGGTCCTATTTTGCCCTATTTCCGCATAGCTGAAATGAAATATTCCTATTCCAGTGCAGGTAATTTTGCTATTTTTCTGTCTGAAATGAAACATTTCCTTGAGTCGGATTTGTGTCTTCTTCCCTATATAATTTGTAAAAGTACAGGGAGCAAAGGCAGCAGTGTTTCAGAGAAAGTTGTGCAAAGACAGAGCACATTTTCCAAGGCACAGCAGCTTGTGCAGAGCCTGACTGATGGATCTGTGTGTTCCACAGTAACACTCTGCACTCTTTGGGTGCAGAAGTCTGCCTGCATTAGCCAGGAGCTTCACCCAGACTAATAGACCTTGTCAAGGGGTACAGCACAGTGCTAACATGCTTTGATGTTTTGCAGCTCAGAGGTACTTGCATACTTGCCAGGTCAGGTATTTCAGCATCTGTATGAAGACATCCATCCTTAGATGTGTATAGTTTGAAAGATGTTTATATAATAAACGGAAGGAAGGCATGTCCCCATTTTACAAAACAGTAGCACATTCTCAAAAGTAACTTAAGGTTTTTTTTGAGCACATTTGTTGTTAAACCTGCTCTGGTTTTGAAAGCAAAGAGTAATCAAAAAATCCAAGAATCTAGATATGAGTTTCAGATTCTTATTATATTTTCATTACCATAATTACTTGCACATTGGTTATATAGTAATTATTACTAATGTCCCACTGATTTTACCAAAAAATGAGATTTATTTTCCATATAGGAATTTAATAAAACCCAGCTACTTAATACTCAGATAGAATGAAAAACACCCTTACCCTTTTTATCATGTGATATAACATTATTAAATTAGCACTCATGTAACTAGTGTCTATAATATTCTTTCAGTCATTAAAATCATTATGAGAGAATAATACATTGTGAAAAAGCATTATAAAACAATCTGGAGCCTTTCAACTAATTTCTTTCATGTCATTTCATTCAATTTAAACCAGTTTGACATTGTCCAAGTTAACAAGTTACTCTGCTCTGTTCAGCACCTACTGGTGGCAACCCGTAAATCAGCATCTCATCCAGAAGCATGAAAGACCTCATTAAATCTAATTTTGTGTGAGTTAACAGATCTCCAAATTAACCCTTCTTTAAAAATAAAATATAATAAGATAGTAAAGGTCAGCCTTTTTCTACAACAAAGTCTGCTGACCACAGAGATTTTCAAGCCTGATGGCACATTTAACTGCATGGTTGTCTCATCCTTTTGGCAGGGGTCTGTTTGATGCCAGTGAGGAATGCTAAGACTCTATCTGTCTGAAATATGTTAACATGTACATTTTGTATTTTTTTGAGGTAAAAGAAAAAAAGTTGGGTTTTTTTTCTCCACAGTAGTAAATCATTGATGTCAAATGACTATTGCTAACAATTGGTGGGGAGAATTGCTCATCTCTTCACTCACTTGCCAGATCTTTGAAATGCAGTACAATCTTGCATTCTACATTTGATTTATTGTGTTATCACTCTCTTTATTTCACTAATACATAAATACAAATAAATGTATTTAGATGCAGTAATTGTAGAAGGGCTACATAACAAAGCCATGCCTTCCTTGAACACTAGCTGTTAACAGTTTCAGGAAGAAAAAATAAGGCCATATATGCTGATAGACCTAATAACATTCAGGTGTGTCTGAAGATGAAGGGGAAATTTATTTTAAGGCTATTACTTTTTGAGTATAGGGTATAGAAACTAATGTACTTACAAGAGAAATCACAAATATAATTCACCTACATTATACATAAAAGACGAATTACAAACATTTCCAAAATTGCAAATAGGAATGTCTATAAATAAAAACACTTCAGTAACATCAAATAAAGGTAGAAGAAAAAAAGGCAATAAACTATTAAGAAGAAAAATGAATATGCTAAGAATACAAATAGCATTTTAGTAGGAACATTATTACAACAATATCTATACTTCATAGTTTAGGTGTGTCTTATAGGAACTACAATCTGATTATAAAGTATGTCAAGTAACACACAGTGCAGAGTGTGTAGTGCCAATGTTTGTAGTAAGGTACGTGACAATTTATTTATGATATTGGTTTAATTACTGATTCGCTGAACAAACTTCATTTTTTCTTGTCATTTTACTTCAGTTTGCACACTTTAAATAACATATAAAATGTTTCCATGGAAAGAGAGCATGTATGGCCAAGCTGGGTTTTTCCACCTTTTTGTCATTACCTAATGGAACATGATAGCATTAATTGAAGTATTTGGGACTGGTTCTGAAATTGTGCTCAGTGTTGAACTTGATCAAGTATCTATGACATAAAACACCAGGGGACAATATGACATTCTAAGAACCTGCCTATAACATCCAGTAGGAAGAAAAAATACACGGAGATTAAATGTTCTGTTTGGCTTATGCTGACAGTACTAAAATGACTCAGACATTAGAAAAATCAGATATCTAAACTATTGGTGCATTAAATTATTTATTAAATGTATATTGATGGCTAAAAAATGAAGAAAAAGATCACAGTTAGTGTTGTCTAAGATGAGTGAACAGATTAATTTATGACTCCTACATAGATGAAAATGAAAACCAGCAAATATTCTCTGTATGAAAAACTGTAATGTAAAATCTCTCTTCGTAAATTAAAGGCACACATTAGAAGCTCAAAATAATATCAAATCCAAAATTGAAATGATTCTTTCAAGTTTGTGTTGAAAACTGCCTTAGACAGGAAACAAAAAGCCCTGTTAAATAAATAAGTTTGAGAGGATATGTATTGAAAAACAGCTGAAGGAAAGCATAATTTGATGGTAATTAGTATGTATCAGCTAAGAAATTCAGAACACTGAAAAAGCAGAAGGAAAAATTAGGGAGAAAGCCATGACCACAAAGTTTGGTGGCTTTTTTTTTTCCTCCTCTCTCCTTTAATGGGGCAGATGTTTGGCTTCTTGTTGTAGCTGTTAAAATGAAATTGAATGAATCCCAATAATGTTAACCAAATCTAGACAAAACCAGAAGAATTCCCCAGAGTAAGGCAGAAAATGCTGAGGTTTTCAATAAATATTTATCTTATGTAGTTAGATGGAGGAAAAGGTGGCAAAGAGGCTGTTAGATCATATGATAAAATATTTACTTTTCCCATGGAAATATTAAATTGCAGCTATTAGTAGCGGATGTTTTCAAGTGCTCTAGACAGATAACTTCATTCAGGAGTGCAAAAATATGTAGTGAAACAATAGGTAGACATAAAGCAGATGAGTTAAGACTGCAAACATTAATGCCAATTTATAGTAAAGTTCCATTAAGGATATTAAAAGAGCTGTCTCAAAGGCTCTTGCAGTTGTTAATGTTGACTTCTATGCAGTTGTCTAACATGGGCAAACTTTTAAAGAAATGAAGTAAGACAGTGCTGTTCCCTATGCTCTATAAATACTGACTATTTATAATTTTACAAGGCTGACTTTTTTTCTGGCAAGATAAGTGACTAAATGATGTAGAAATCATTCATGTAAATTTTACCATGAACATTTTACATTCATTGGCTTTTTAGCATGCAGACTAATTAACCACTGAAACCATCTCTGTGGTTTTATGAAAGATTTCCAACTGCCAGAAATTTTAATCATTATATTTTTTCCTAAAATGAAGTTAAACCAGAAATTTAACTAGTGGTAGCTCCGTGGCCGATGTTCTCTGTACTTGCAGTGGGATCTTTGAGTCTGGCTTCCATCTGTAGCATGCAAGACTATGAACCTGCCAGGTTTATGCCATGTTACAATTGAATTCTTTATTTAAAAATCTTCATGAAGAAATGCGCTAGGGCGTACGCGGCCCTAAATCCGGCTAGCTCGAGGGGTGAGAAGGCCAACGCCCCTGCGCATAGGAAGCCAGCTCCCTTCGGCGTCTTGGCCTCAGGCTGGGCTGGAGGAAAAGCTCGGAGTTGCGCACGTGAGACGAATAAGGAGGTGACCACTTGCTGGGGGTGAACAGTCGGTTTATTGGGTGATCCGGAGGCACCAACAAGGAAGGGCACCAACCAGCAAAATGGCCCCGAACAGGGGAGCGACAAGGTTTTATAGGGAAGGGGAGGAGAGAGGAGGGGAGCCCAGCTATCCAATGGGGAAACTCAAAGGGAGGTACTGAACGTAACTGACATACACTAGAAACCAATGAATACAAAGTAAAGGAGGGGCCCCGGGACCACAGCCAATCACAACCCCCAGAGAGGAGAAGGTTCTCGAAACCTGGGAGGAGTGAGGGATGATTGACTGTGCCCAGGGAGGAGAAAAACATCTACTTATAAGGTGGGATGAGGGAGGAGCGGTCATACAAACTGTAACATTAGCAACTAAAAATAGCACGGTAACTAGGCAACTTAACTGACAAGGAGGCAGTGGCGGGAAAAACTGGGGAGAGAGGAACCATTTACAAAGAACAAAAGAGGGTACATTACATAAAATGGAGGAGTAAACTGAGAAACTTAAAACACACTACAACATCTCCCCGTTTCTTAACAAATTAAATAAAGAAAACAGGAATGTCCGTAACTCAAAAAGAAGATGTCCGCGGCCGGTCCTGCCAATCTTCGCCTTCTTCGAGCTGGAGTTCGCCAGCCCACAGATGTTCTTGGGGCGGCTCGGTTGACCCCTCCTCGTCTGCAGCTCCTTCGGCCTCTGAGGAGAGGTCCTCCAGCTCGAAAGGTTCCTCCTGGGGAATTGTGGCATGATTGGCAGCCATAGTTGTGGCTCTGGCTATTAATTTTTGGACCAAACCGCGGATCAACATGAACAGAACTAAAAGTACAATCAAACTCAAAACAATCTTAGAAACTGATTCTAAAACTGAACTGGCCCACCCGCTAAGGCCCCAACCCTTGAAGATGTCTCCCAGCCAGTCAGATGTCTCCTGCTTGACCTGATGGACGAGGTCTTGGAGTCTCTTTATTGAGTGTCTGGCGTCCTCGGCTCTGGAGGACAGGTTCATGCAGCAGAGGCCCTCAAACTCTTCACAGTGATGGTGATGGAGCAGCAATAGAAAGTCTATTGCTGCCCTGTTCTGGAGTGTCGCCTGCCTTGTTATTTCCTCATCTGTAAGGAGGTCGTATAGCGCGGCTGAAGTAAGATTGGCTTGTTTAGCCACCCAACACTCTAGGCGGCCCAATTCACCTAGAGATTTGGCTACCGATACCCAAGGCAATAAGATGGTAAAGGCAACCGACTTTGAATGTGACCAATGAGCAATTTCATCATCACAGTCCTCGGTGAGATCTTTAAGATCTCTTTTGGATCTAGCCAATTCGGATGTGACGTTGGTCTTTTTCCAATTGATAATTTGGGTGACGTTGGGTGTAAACAGCGTCAGCCGACCAAAGGTGCACGGCCCTCCGACTAGACCAGAGGGGATGCCTGCCCACGCTCGGTCGCCACAAATCAAAAACACTCCCCTTGGAAGGGCATAAGGGGTCCGCTTGGTGGTGGTAGGGCCGACGATCTTCAAAACGGCCCGACACCACCGGTCCGCTTGATATTCTTTCTTTGCTTGCAGGACCACCTCAGTGCCCTTCTCGATGGGGGTAAGTGTATAATCAAACTGAAAACAAATAGTAGAATTGGCGGAACCGAGTAGATGTAATTCTGTGGGCTCGGAGGGCGCAGGATCCAGCCTCGCCACTCCGTCTCTCCAGGCGTTACTGGGTTCAAAACTAGGTAGGAAAGTAAGGCTCCGGGCCAAAATAGGGGAAAAGGTAGACTGAAAGGCGGGGGGAAACTCTCCTGGAGAGAAAGGGATCCCCACAAGGCAGGACGACATCGGGTCCTCTGCAGCGCTGGTGTCCAGGCAGATGCTGTCCTGTCCTAGCGATTGAGCCAAGGCACGCCAGACGTTGACTTTTGGCTGGGGAATGACCCACGGCTCCGTAGGTGGTAGGAGGAGTCCGCAGGTCGTCAGCATCATCATCATCAGACAAGGGTTGGGAGCCAGCGTTGTCAAAGCGGGGGCCATTTGGGGAGATGCAACTGAAATGAAAAGAGAGCGGTAAAAGTATATGGAAATCACAGAAATGGTTCCTCTCCAAACAACCAATTTAAATAAAACATGCGAGGGGTAACGGCTGGAGCTGGGGGGGAATAAGAGGAAAGGTGGTGTAAGAGGTCAAGGGGTGGAGGAGAAGCTGGAGGAGAGGGTTCTTCTGAAACAGGGGGAAGCTCAGGAGAATAGGAAGACGGTTGGTGGTGTTGCTTCCTTCGCCGACGCCAACACGCTTGCCGGACCTGCGGTACTGCCTCTGTCTTGGTCCTCTGCTTCGGGACGAAGGGCCTGACCCACTTAGATGGGACCCACTTGGGGCCTGAGGGAGTGGACACGCAAGCGTATCCCCTCCCCCAAGTCACCAAGTCAAAGGGGCCCTCCGTCCGCCAGGTCTCCGGATCCTTTACAAGAACCGGCGGCCTGGCTTTGGGCTGCAGCTGCTGGTGACTGCCGAAATGCCGGACCACTGGAGGATTTTGGCTGTCAAAAGAGCAATTCAGAAAATTGAGGGTGTAAAGAGCTCTTGACAGCCGGACGTGGGGGGTCTCCACCTTCATTGCCGGTTGTTGTCGGGACAGGATCTTTTTGAGGCTCTGGTGGGCCCTTTCCACCATGGCTTGGCCTGTCGGGGAATAGGGGATGCCGGTTTTATGAACTATTCCCCATTGTTGCAGGAAGCTCCGCAGTTCCTTGGAAGTGTACGCAGGGCCGTTGTCTGTTTTTAGGACCCTAGGGATGCCCAAGACAGCGAATGCTTGAAGCAGATGCTTCTGAACATCCGCTGCCTTTTCACCTGTGTGGGCAGAAGCGTAGATAGCCCCGGAGAAGGTATCGACTGAGACATGGACGTAACACAATCGACCGAAAGATGGGATGTGTGTTACGTCCATCTGCCACACTTCACAGCTTGCCAGCCCTCGGGGGTTAACCCCCGAGGCCACGGTAGGCATTTGGTCATGCTGGCATTGGGGACATGTGGCCACAATCGCCTTGGCCTGCTCTTGCGTCAGATTGAATTGACGAACCAGGCCAGGCGCATTTTGATGGAACAGTTGGTGGCTGATCTTAGCCTGACCGAACACGTCTGGGAGAGGGGCCTGCGAAACAGCAGCCGCGGCCAAAGAATCGGCACGACGGTTGCCTTCCGCAATGAAACCAGGCAGGTCTGTGTGTGATCTCACATGCATGACATAAAATGGATGCTCGCGGTGGGAGACCAACTCGACGAGCCTATTCAACAATTCAAATAATCTTTTGTTCGTGACCTCTTGAAGAACTGCGGACTCAGCTCGGGACACTACACCTGCAACATACGCAGAATCTGTGACCAAATTGAAAGGTTCAGGGAATCTCTGGAATGCCCTGACGACTGCGTCCAACTCAGCAACTTGTGGAGAGCCCTCCACAACAGCAACATCGGTCTCCCACTGCTGAGTTTGAGGATCCTTCCAAGTCATCACTGACTTGTGGGATGCTCCAGACGCGTCCGTAAAAACTGTCAAAGCATCCAGCGGCTCCCTGCTCTGAACCTTCTTCAACGATAATTTGAACTCCGAATTGAATAATTTGTGGGCCGGCCGATCTACTGCGATGCGCCCAGTGTAGCTGTCAAGTGCAAACTGAAGATATTCATTGGTTTGCAGCAGTTCTTCAAAGGTCTTTAATTTTAATTGGCCCGATTCCAATTCAATTGGAATATGGATGCATGAGAAATCACACCCTGCAAGCTCCCTGATCCTCGATCTCGCCTTGAGGATCAGTTCGGCTACCAACTCCTGTGGCCGTGTCATTCTTTTGGACCGATGGTGGCTCAGGAAGACCCACTCTATAATTAAGAGCTTCTCTCCTGAGCCTTGGTCCTTCGGACTGTCGTCCCACTGATGGATGATGCCATGAAGGTGTGGCAATTTTCCCAGTACTATAAATTTGAATGGCAGGCCCGGATGGTAACGATGGGCCTGCCTGGTCGAAATGACTTTTTGTACCCTCTCCAAGGCCACCTCAGCCTCTGGGGTAAGAGCCCTAGGGGAACTGAGCCCCTCTCCCCCTTTCAACAAATTGAAAAGGGGGGCTAGGTCTTCGGTTGAAATGCCCAGCCAGGGTCTCACCCAATTCAAAGACCCACACAGTTGATGGACATCTGCTAGGGTCTGGACTTTTGTCCTAATAGCCAATTTTTGCGGAACAATGGTCCGCTTTGTAATTTCAAGGCCCAGGTACTTCCAAGGTGGCATCCGCTGAATTTTGTCTTGCTGGAGCTCGAACCCTGCAGCAATCAACGCATCGGTTGTCAGGTCAAGCGCATGGGCAAGCAGACTGTGGTCGGGCGCACACACGAGGATGTCGTCCATATAATGGTGAACAATGACGGCATCCCCGAGGGCTGTACGGATGGGTGACAGCAGCGAAGCGACATACCATTGGCAGATCACAGGGCTGTTCTTCATGCCCTGTGGAAGCACTCGCCAATGATAGCGCTTGGCTGGGGACTCACAGTTCACGGACGGAACTGTGAACGCAAAGCGCGGAGCATCGTCCGGGTGAAGGGGAATTTGGAAAAAGCAATCTTTTATGTCAATAACAGCCAAATTCCAATTTTGGGGGAGCATTGCTGGGGAGGGCATCCCTGGCTGAAGAGGACCCATGTCAATTATTAATTCATTAATTTTGCGGAGGTCGGTCAGGAGTCGCCACTTGTCTTTGTTGGGCTTCTTGATGACAAACACTGGGGAGTTCCAAGGTGACATGGTCTCCTCCAGGTTGCCTTTCAGTAGCTGCTCCTGAACGAGCTCGTTGAGCGCCTTTAATTTTTGCTTATTGAGTGGCCACTGCTTGACCTGTACTGGTTCATCAGAAAGCCAATTCAGCTTCCAGGTCCGGCGCTCCTCAGTGGCCACTGCCCGAAAAACCTGGGGAGCCTTCGGGAGGTCAATTTTGGCTCCCCACTGGGCCAGTAGGTCTCTTCCCCAGAGAGGCTCTGTATAATCTAAAACGAACGGGCGTATCGAGGCCAATTGCCCGTCGGGCCCCTTAATTTGTACAATGCTCTTGGATTGGTTTGCCAATTGAAGGCCCCCAACACCAGAGATTGTGCCCGCAGCGCTTTGCAAGCCCCAATGTGACGGCCACTCCCGAGAGGGAATGATCGTCACATCTGCACCTGTGTCCAAAAGACCTCTCACTATCTTCTTGTCCCCGCCCAACGAAAGTTGACAGGTTAGGCGGGGCTTTTCCCTCCCCACTAGTTGTGCCCAGGCCACGGTCGGAGGCGATGTCTTCTCCGACGAGATCGTCCGGTGATCTTCTTCTGGCACAGCAATGGCCTGGGCAATAACCTGTCCCTTGGGGAGGAAAAGTGGGGGTCGGACACAGTACAGCCCTACCGCGAAACGGTCCCGGTCGGTAGTTACCAGACCAGGGACGATGTGGATGTCTCGCGGTGTGTGCTTGGTGTCTCCGACAACAGTCCACCTGCAACGTCCCAGTTTCCTCCAGCGACCCGGATGTTGCAGGTCGACAGACACCAGCTGGATGTTACTGTTAGGGATGTAAAGGTCCCTAGTCAGCTGCAGCCTGTATGGAGAAGCAGAGGACATGGTGTTAATTGCAGATACAGCACCACAGGTAGATAAGGTCACGTCAGAAAGATATGTCAAATCCGGCAAAACGTAGGTCGGCGGTCTTCTCCCGTCTCCTCCCTCCCCGCAGGTTGTTGAAAAGCCGGCCGTACTTTTGTCATCGCGCAGGGAGGGGCTGCGCTCCTTGCTTAGTTTTTTTCCTCCTTGCTCTCTTCCCTTTCCCGCTTCCGCCTGTACTCCAGGTAATCGTGGCGCATCGGGCACTGGGGCATCCAATGCCCGACTTTGCCACAAAGATGGCAGGGGTGGGTGGCTGATGACCTTCTGCCGGACCCAGGTGTTGGGGGTCCGGCAACGGGGGCAGCTTCCATGAAGTCCGGCTCGGGGCATTCAGCAAGAGCCACAGATGTTCTCTTGGGCCGTGATGCCAGGGAGACCTGACGCACTACGACCTCAATCATGGCCTCTATCGTGGGCCGGGGACTTCGAGGGAGAGTTCTTATAGCCTTGCGGCACTCAGCGTTGGCATTGCTGAATGCCATCCGCTGAAGCATCCTCTCCCTGTCATCATCCCCGAGCGCCTGCGCCTCTACATATCGGTAGAGGCGCTCGATAAAGGCCATGTATGGCTCTTGCGCTCCTTGCCGGACCTCATCCTCCTCCCATTGGGAGGTCACCACCTCCAGCTTGAAGAAGGCCCGCTCAGCTGCCCGAGCGGTCTCCACAAGCTGGGAGGGGAATAAGGCTTTCGCCTGAGCTGCCCCCTCTGCCCACTGTCCCTCACCCAAAAGGTGTTCCTGGGTGATTACCAGACCGTCTGCATCATGAGACATTGCAGGATTCCCCCACATATTTGGAAGAACCTCCAATATCTCCCTCCTCCATTCCCCCACCCAGACCCTAAATTCCATGGGCCTAGCAAGGCTGGAGAAGAGGGCCCTCAGGTCAGCCGGCACCAGATCTCCCTGTGCAAGGGCATTGCGGAGCATACCCCGGAAGTACTCTGACCCCCGGGAGTAGTCCTTCTGCGCCTTGCACAGCTCCTTGATCCGGGCCTGTGCTAAAGGCACCCACTGGGCCTGAGGGGTCCCCTCCCCACTCAGGTGGTAGGTAACCGGAGCGGCTTCCAACAAGGGCGCCTGCTCCGGCTTCCAGTCATCCACCCCCCCCCCCCCGGAACACAAAGCGTGGGAACCGGAAGGAGGAGCGTGGGAACCGGAACTGGAGGAGGTTGAGGCGGGGTCTGGCAATGACGCAGGGTGAGGGAGTGGGCGTGACCAACCACCCCTCTCCGCCCCCTGGGTGACGCTCGGAGGCGGAGGGAAGTACAAAGGCGGAGCGGGGGAGGAGCGAAGGGGGGCTGAGCCGGGGAGGAGTTTGGGGAGGAGCTGATTGAGGGGCGGAGGACGGAGGAATGGGTGGGGCGGAGGGAGGATATGAGGGAGGGGTAACCGAAAAGGAGGTGGGGTCTGGAGGAAGGAAGGGGTTGGGGCAAGGGAGGAAGGGGTTAACCGAAGAAGAAGGAGCCCTGGCGGGAACGACCACGTGGCCGCCGCCATCTTGGGCTCCCAGGGAGCCATTTTGCGGATCATCTACAAACCTAACAACCTTGGGTTTCTCAACTGGGGATTTGGGAACTGGGGTAGAGGGTGAGGAAAGAAGAGGAACCTGGCCAGGGCTCCTCGAAGGGGGAGGCTGAGCAGGTCGAGGGGGAGCAGGGGAAGGATGGACCCCCTGCCTCTTGTCGGCCTTCAAAATCCCCCTCGAGGGCTCCTGCCTAAGGGGAGAGGGAAGGGATTGAGGGGTAAGGGCAACAGAACAAGGGGAACGGGGGGATAAACTAAAACTTGCGGGCCTTTTCTTAGGTTCCCCTGACGAGCGGAGTGCCACAAGCACTCTGCCCGCCCAGAATGCCACGGTTGCTAATTTCGTCTCCCCGGAATTAACAGCTTCTTCCAATTTGGCCAAAACGGCTGCCCAAAACCGTGGCTGCTTGGCAAGTTCCGGGGAGACCTCGGGGAACTTTGAAAAGACCCACTTAACCAAAAACTTTAACTCTTGCTTGGGGGCCTTCTGACCACCCCCAAGCAGCAAACCTTTAACAACATAATATACCTCCTTTTGGGATTTTCCCAAGCCAGCACCCATGGCACCTTTCTAGTGCAGGAACCGCTGTCACTAGAAAGGGGAAAATCCACTGGTGGTACAACCACCCGCCTGAAAAATAACAAAAACTAAAACAACAAGCTACTCGCCACCAGCCCCTGCTCCCCCCACTGTCCCCAAGTCTGGGGTTTCAGCGAAGGGAAAAAGGATTTGGGTGGTGGGTCCGGGCCCCAAGTCTGGGGATACCGACCCCACAGGGAAGATAAAACAAAAAAGGCGCGGGGGTGAGGAAGAGCCTCAGGGGAAGAGGGTGGGGGGTAGGTCCCCAATGCAGGGCATGTACCCCTAGGGGAAGGTTAAAAAGGCAGGGGGGAAGTCGGAATGGTCCCCAGAGCGGGGCCCGATCTTACCAGCCTGGTGGCGACAGCAAAAGAAAAATCAGGTGGGGGTCTTCGTCTCTGGGGTCGTCCTCACTGGGTGCGAGGAGTCTCGATCCCGATCCCCAGGGAGCGCTGCCCTTAAAACAGGGCCTGCTACTACCTGGGGTAGCGCGGCGTCCAAAGGAACAAAATGTCCAACACCGCAGGGTCCGGTGGTCAGCTGTCCAAGTGGTCAGTGGTCCACTTCAGGCCCCACGTTGGGCGCCACACTGCGCTAGGGCGTACGCGGCCCTAAATCCGGCTAGCTCGAGGGGTGAGAAGGCCAACGCCCCTGCGCATAGGAAGCCAGCTCCCTTCGGCGTCTTGGCCTCAGGCTGGGCTGGAGGAAAAGCTCGGAGTTGCGCACGTGAGACGAATAAGGAGGTGACCACTTGCTGGGGGTGAACAGTCGGTTTATTGGGTGATCCGGAGGCACCAACAAGGAAGGGCACCAACCAGCAAAATGGCCCCGAACAGGGGGAGCGACAAGGTTTTATAGGGAAGGGGAGGAGAGAGGAGGGGAGCCCAGCTATCCAATGGGGAAACTCAAAGGGAGGTACTGAACGTAACTGACATACACTAGAAACCAATGAATACAAAGTAAAGGAGGGGCCCCGGGACCACAGCCAATCACAACCCCCAGAGAGGAGAAGGTTCTCGAAACCTGGGAGGAGTGAGGGATGATTGACTGTGCCCAGGGAGGAGAAAAACATCTACTTATAAGGTGGGATGAGGGAGGAGCGGTCATACAAACTGTAACATTAGCAACTAAAAATAGCACGGTAACTAGGCAACTTAACTGACAAGGAGGCAGTGGCGGGAAAAACTGGGGAGAGAGGAACCATTTACAAAGAACAAAAGAGGGTACATTACATAAAATGGAGGAGTAAACTGAGAAACTTAAAACACACTACAACAAAGAAAGGTACTAGGAAACTTTTTCTATAATGTCTTTTATTTCCAGCAGCTGTCTGTAGGCTGTTCTTTTACAGCCATAGTTAGAATAATTGATATAGAACCTTTTGAGGTGGTAAGGAATGTGATACTTCAGACCATCTGCAAAATGGTGGCCTTACAATAAAAATGAAATGAATAAAAGAAGCACCAGGTACTCACTATATTAATCTTTTTTTCTCTCTCTATGATCTTTCTTTTACCTGTAATAGAGCTCTAACCTTTAAATGTTCTCTGAGTTGAACAATTTTTCATGATCCAGCTGTCTCGGGATTGTTTTAGTTCAGTTTAATATATCTTTTGATTCACTGCTGGATTTTGGTTTTTTGGAGTGATTTATGGAATTTTACTCCTTTGCCAGATAAGGGTTAATAAATCATAATTTGAATAATTACCAAATTATTCCAGTTGAATAAATTAATAAGACCTCATTAGAAAAAAACTCTTAAGGCCACTGGTTTTTTCCAACTATGAGCTGTTTAATGTTTCTTTTCCATACCCTTTCTTTCAATAAAACATACAAAATCTCTGATTCAAAAGATATTAAAAAAAAAGCTTAACTGCGTATTGATACCTTCTTGATCTATTGATGTAACAATTTTTCCCCCACAGTATCCAATCCAATATCCGTATGCATTGAAAGGGGATGATCCCTTCCCACTTGACTCCAAACAAAGGCAGGGGCCATTTCTTTTGCAGACTTAGCAGTTAATTGCACAGACACAGAGGTTGTCAGTTCCCTGGATGGTGCAGGAGTGATGGTTGATGGCAGCGTAGGCTCTGCTGGGGCTGCCTTGATCCTGAGCCTTGCTATCCAGTGGCTGTTACTTCTTTGTGCTGGGACAGGCTTTCATCCAAATTCTTAATGATCTAGCTGAGGCAATTGAGCCAGCAGAGTATTATTCCCTGATCCTCTCCCCAGCCCCTCTACCCCCAAATTCTTTGGATAGTTTCCCAAAGATTTAGTGGCTTGAACTTGCTCCCTGCAGAGTCAGACAAACAGCACGGTTGACAAAACACAGGAGGCAGGTTTGGAGATGGACGTAACTGCAGCAGCACTAAATATTTTAATGTCAACTTTAATGGAACTGTATCCTAACCCTGAAAGAAATTACTTTACATCACCAGCCAGCTGAACCAACTCATCCTGCAGCTGTACAGGCTCATCTAACAAAAGGGATGGGAGGGAGGCAGACACCTCCCCTTTTGGCAGCTTTAGACTGGCATAACTGTAATACAAAAATGCTTAAGGTTTACTGAAGACTTGGAGTGTGTAATTTAGTTTTACCTAATCTAATTTGTGCTTGCAGGTACTTTCTCATTGCATTTTGTATTTACATGACAAAATTAGTTGTGAAGCAGAGAAAGGAGAAAATTAATTCAAAACCAAAATTTAAAAGTGCAAATAGGATTTTCCATAAATAATTAACCAGTCAAAATATACATGTAAATTTATTTTGGATCCTGATAGTGTCCCCAAGACTCCTTTGCTCCCTCTTCTAGTACACCAAGCTTGTTGTACATTGGTGCCTTCTTATTTGATCTCCCTTTCCAAGGGAAATGCACAAGGCATAGCAGGGATTCACTATCTGTTCACTTATTTGTTCCATCTTTATTTTCCCAGCCTTCACAAACTGGGTCTCAAGTTAGAGAGAACCATTTTGGTCTGGTGCTTGGAT
This sequence comes from Zonotrichia leucophrys gambelii, assembly GCF_028769735.1. NCBI lineage: Eukaryota > Metazoa > Chordata > Aves > Passeriformes > Passerellidae > Zonotrichia > Zonotrichia leucophrys. The sequence continues at coordinate 14,535,913 of NC_088173.1, read as the reverse complement.
CAAGCAGGAAAGAGTAAATAAACAGGAGGGAACAGGGCTATTAGGTTGATGCTGGTTTTCCCTGCTTGAGAGTGTCATTCCTTTCCTTTACTAATTCTCTTTTGTGTCTGTTTAACCATGGTTCAGCCATTTCATGACACCTTTCTTCTCACAAGCTTTCTTAGCACTGCTGATGTCCAGGTAGGCTCCCAGCTGAGAGGGCTTGCTGTCAGACAATCCAGATGTTCCCACATGTGTGAGCAATGCATGGGACTTCACAAGCTTGGTTCATTGAAATGTGCTGGGGTTGATCTGCTTTGGGTAAATCTGATGGTGTCAGGAGAGATCCCAGGAACAGCAGCTCATTGTTACCTTGTTTTTTCTGGGTGCACTTGCATGATTTTCAAGCCATGGAAAGATTAGCTGACTTCAGCCTTGTCTAGCTCACAAGCTTTGTCTGGAATAAAGTATCTTTCTGACCAGGTTATACAGAAACAAACCTTTTATTAGGGAAGGTGAAGAAAATAACATCACTGGAAATTATGGTCTTAACTTCCTATCCAGAAAGCCTTTAATACTTAGCTTTTAATACTTAAGTCTGTAGCTTTCCAGGTTACTTCTTCCCTGTCCTGGCAGATACCTGAACACCCATTTGAGAGGTGAGACAGATGTGTTAGTCATCCCATATACACTGATGAATTATGAGCCAATGCTGTGTCATATGAAAGCAGCCATAGAATTTCTGAGATTATTAAAAGTTGCTTTGTTTCCTTCATTACTCATTACAAGTTTGAGTAAGGAGGGAGGACATGGTGGTAATTGTACTTTCAGGTATCTGAAATTTCAGCCTTAGGTTTAGAAATTACTGGTCAATATTATGCTAAAATAAGAAGGTCACTTTACAACTGAGAACAAATAGTGTATCAAATTAAAAATAAACTTGTTCTACTGTAAGCTCTGTTCAAATAATTCTACTTGTGGCTTTGTGAAGCATGCTGGGATGTGCACCAAGTCCTGTACCTAAAAGATAATAGTCACTTACTCTCTGGAGAAATAATGAACTACTGAAGAAATAATGTTAAAATTATTTCTTCTCTGCTAGTTTTGTCAAGCCACAATAATTACCTGTATTTCACCAGACAGCATTCTTGCCTTTTCCCTAAGTTTTGACACTATGACAGGTTTTATAGTTAGAAAATTCAATGCTCTAGCTCTGTGTTTTTGAGAATGTTTTCATTTATCTTAAATCTGTAGTTCAAAATTAATGGAAACATAATCAGTAACTTCAAAATCAGTAATACAAAATATGATTCAGTGAGTGATAAAGTTCTGTCTCCAGTCTATAACAAAGTAACAAATTCATTAGTACAGTGCTGCAAATATAACTCTCCTCTTATGTTTTTTAATTTAAATATTACTGCTTCATACATTTCATTTTCTGCAAAAGTGTTATAGAGATGTACAGTCATTATTTATACAACTGTTAATATCATTGGTGTAAGGGTTTCACACTGGTAAGACCCTGCCAGTTGGTTCAGGCACCAGGCTTTGGGTGAACTTGGATTCTCCTTTTCTTCTCATTTTAGGAAGGAAAAGTTAAATCTGAGCTCATCCTCTGGGTTAGGCAGTCAGCTCCTGTACCCTATCCAACATGACTGCATCATTTTGCTATTTGCTCTGGATCCCATATTCACCTACCTCTGCCTGTGGCCTGAGCCACTATGCCCCCAGAAGTGTTTGTGCCCTTGCTGTGGGCTTGCATGGCCCTATCGTGCACATTTTTTCCTGGGAAGGGACTTCTCTGCTAGTACTGAACTGCAGCAAGAGATTTCCCACAACAGAAAGGGATGATGTAATTCACTGAGGAAAGGAACGGCAACAGTCTCAAAGCAAGCAGAGTTCCATTTTTACTTGGTTATGTAAGGGTTCTCCAGGGCTCTGGAAATAAATAGGCCTTTTTCTGTGTCTATATATACATTTAGGTGTCTATTTGTAGCTAAATGAAATGTTGAAAGAGCAGTAGTGTTTGCAGCTAAAAATCTGGCTATGGGCTTTCTCAGTACTGTCAAGTAAGAATTCTTTCCAAATGCTGTGCATTATATATATCTGCTTGTAAACTAGTAGAGCTGAGATAATTTATGCTGCCTGTCACTTAGCTGGTTTTATCAGTCAACCATGCTTTGGCATTAGCTCTCTACTTACTTCACTCTATATGGTCTTTTTTCCCGTTTCCCAAATTTCTCATAGAAAAGGTAGGTTAAACCCATCAAAGAAGAGTACTGTTACTCTTTTACATAGAAAAAATAAAATGAACATTGACATTATTACAGTCCATATGCTTCATTAAAATTAAACTTTTCCCTGGCAATTTAGCACAACAAAAGGAAAGAGGTGTAGGTGAACTAGGATATCCTGTAAGTTTATCTGCACGTAGGCTACTGGTTCACAACTAGATTTATTTTGCTTTATTTTGCAGTTCTAGCCACAAATACTGTAGCTTTGTTAATGCAACATATCTTTTAAAAACCCCAAACCCTTCCAAATCAGTTTTTGTTTCTCAGATCACTTTAGGACCACATGAATGTATAAAAGAAAGTATGTAGGTAAGAAAATGAAAAATATTGAGAGCAGTATGACTCTTTATCTTCTTTATTTTATTCTGCATATATGGTATTTTGTTTAGCATGATACTTAATGAAGAAATGGTAATTTGTGGATGAGAAACATGATTCAGTATGCAGAGCCGTGTCTCAAGCAAAGATTATTTGAAATTATTTTCATCAAGGAAGATCCTGATCCCACCTATTACCTTTTTTTCTTTTTTTTAACATCCAGACAGAATGTCCCCTGAAGCAGCTTGGACCCACAGATTCTTGTTCTTTCACCATGCACCCTTTTGAAGCGAGTACCTCCATCCTCTCACTAAACTCTTTTCTGGTACTGGGAGACCTTTATTAGGTCACTATGAGTCTTCTCTTTCCTGTGTTGCCCAAATCCTTTCTTCAAACTTCTCTTCATGTGGCAAGTTCTCCAATATTTAAACATCCAAGTGTCTCTTCACCGGACTTCCTCCAGTTTGATCTGGAGGGACCAAATTTGGTATTTGTCTATAGTCGTGACTGTGAAAATATTTGAAGAGAGCGAGGTATATGAATTTGTGAAAGCTGTCATTTTAGTGCTGCACTCTGTGTGTTACCATATACATGGTTTAAACCTCTGGTTTATGTAATCTTTGTATAGGAGATTGTATTCATTTTGTCTAAGGACATCTGTGTTTTTTTGCAATGTTTAGTAGCATTAAACCATCTCAGTTACATATGTCCATACTTTTTCTTTTGTACTTTTTCTTTTGTACTTTAGAAGGCATGAGTATTAGGGTCTGGAGAAGTGGAAGGCATAGATGTTCCTTTTTTTTTTTTTTTTTTTTTTTTAGCAAAATTCAAAGGAAGAAAATATTCATTTGCTCTTTTATGTTTCCCACAATGGAAAACTGGTGAACACCACAATGGAAAACAAGTGCTGAACAGTGGAGTGGTGACTTTAAATAATCAACTGCATAATTGAACATATTTTGAGGCATGAACACAGCATCTGTAGGGTTGTATACTGGAGTTGAACTGTGAACTGGATCCCAGAAGTAATAGAAAAGATGTTTTTCAAGAAAATCCAACAATCAAAACTGTGCTATTGTCTTAAAACAATGACTGCCAGTATTTGTATTTTTTTATATATCCTAAACTCTGATGTTCTCTCTCACATTAACCTCTTTCACAAGGATCACAAATCTTCAGAGGATCTCCTATATCTATGTAATTTACTCTCTGTCAAGCATACAGAACAAATCTCAGTAATACTTTCTGTAAGGGGACGAAAGGAAATCTCTGTCATGGCTGGCCGTGGCAGTTTGACTGTCCATATGAGACAGGTGTGAAAATCCATGTTTCAACATATAACCATAGTTAGACTGACTCTTAGTTAAATGCATTAGCTCACAGAGTCTATTTGTTGTGGGGTACTTTTCCGCTTTTGATGTTTTTTATTTGGTTGATTGGTTGTTTGAGGGGGTAGAATTATCCTGTTACAAGATTGTTAATAGTTACTTTTTAGATTACATTAAATAATCCTGGGTAAAATTAGACAATAATTACTTAATCAGAGTAAGATTAATTGTTTAGTTTTAGCTCCCTTTTAAAAAGAAAATCAGCAAAATTCATGGGCAGCAAAATATTGTTCCTCTTTTTTTTTTTCTTGTTATTGTGCCAGGCATTACTTTGTAGCATATCCTAATTCAGTTATAGTTAGAGACCTCCCGGATATCTTCTCTATATTTCTCGGTTTGTAATGCAGATCTTTGCTTCTGAGTACTTAATTTTTAACTTTTGTGCTCTTACATGATGTTAGAAATATTTCTGAATGATGATCAATGGTGCAGGTAAACATATTTTATCTATCTTTTTGCCTGTCAGCTTATTTTTGTCCTTTTTGCTATACAAGAACATGTCTCTCTTTGCCTTAAAATGTAATTATTTTAACAATATGTTCATCCATCGTTTTGAATCTCACTCTTTTGGCATTACACAGTAGAATTTGACAGCTGGGTAAATCCTATTTAAGAGCATATTTTGCTAAGAACTACTTCCTGCAAAGAAAAACAGAAAATATACAAGTTCCATTTAAACTGAAAAACTGAAAAAGAACAACACCAGATTTATTAAACTTCCTTTCAGACACACAATAAAAATCTAGGAAAAGTCACTTGGGATTACACCCATAGCTTCATTTCAGACTGCTGCATTTTTCTTTGCATTTGGGCTGCATTAGGAGGAAACCTGTGTTTAGATTATGACTGGTTTTGGGAGTGGAGCAAGATGTAGAGTCTGTCCCCACTATGAGGAGCCCATTTCACTGCCTCCTTCAGCCAGTCTGACCTGTGCAGAATCCAGCCTTTAATCTCAGCCCTATTTACACCGCTTGGTCACAGTATCACAGACCAATTATAGCAACATCCAGGCTTATCAGAAGTCTTGGCAGAGCAACCTCTAGAGCTATTCACTTACCCTCGATGTTTCAGTAGCTTAAATTTGAGATTTCTGAAAACAACCCTGCTGCTGCTGCTGCTGGGTGGTGGACAAATGTAATTTTAGTGTCTGATGCTGTCACTCTGGCATCTTTCACGAGCAGGAATTGTATTATGTAGAAATTTAATCTGTCTGGCATATCTTAACAGGATGGTAGAGTAGAATACAATGCTTTTTAAAAAAGAAAAAAAAAATTGTTGTTAGAAGAGACTTAGGGCAAAGACTCCTAAAAAGTTGTTAACTCTGAGAGGACAGACTACTGAAAGGCAGTGCACCATGCCGAACTCTAGTATTGAAAAGTTTTGGCTGAAATACTGGGATATATAGATAATACAGTCTCAGAAATTTTGCCAAGGAGACTGCAGTCAGAAATGTAGGAAATTGTCCAAGATTAGGCCTCAGACATGCTGCATTCATTACCAGCAGCTGTGCATATATGAAGTGTTTCTTTATACCGCAGAATCCAAACCACTGTGGCCTGTCACTGTCATTTTTATAGCAATTTGCTGACTTTTTGAGAAACAGGAAGACATTTAGCTAAAACAGAAGTTGAAATGACTGATAGAAGAAAATTTAAGGGAATTCTAATGGCTACTGAGTGTGTACCTTAGAAATATGCTGAAAGGCACATATATTTAAGACTTGATGTAATAAAACTTACTAAGAAAACAAAATTACACTAATAGTAGTTTAATATTTATTCTAAGTCACAAATGCATACCTTAAGAGATCCCTTAAAAAGCCAGAAAAATGAATGTGATGTAACAGTGGTATTATTTCTAGCAACAGGACTTACAGTTATTGACATTTTCTTTTAAGATAAATTCAAATATCCATCCATTAGGGGGAGTTACACATTCATCACTAAGTGTTTCAGATTTTCAGACACTATTTCATATGATAGATTTTCGTGGATAGTTTTGTTACCTTTTAAAATATTCTCTTCCTAACATTACTCCTTCTTCCTCTGTAGTGGGACATGTTTTTAACTTGTTTAATCAGCATGCAAAAATTTGCAGCAAAGCAAAAGGTCCAACTTTATCAATTTCTGAATGCTTCAGGGGAAAAAAAAAATCTATTACAATAATGAAAATATCTCTATTAATTGGAGAATTTTCCAGATTGAAATATAGATGATAAGATTTAGAAAACCTGAAGCCAAATTCTCTCTCTCAAGCAGTTTTTCCTTTGACCATTTTTTTTTTCTTCCATCTGTGAAACAGCTTCTGCCTCAGGGTAGTTCAGGAAATCTATCAGTGTCAGGTGTGTTTACTTTAGTGCAGGAGGGTTTTAAACAGCAATGTGACCCTTGTGCTGGATGTTAGTATGAGTGTTCACAAAAAAAAGGCAAAGAATACTGATGGACTTCAGTTGATAAATTCTTGTGCCAGGCTTTAGAGTATAATAGTTTTAAATGAGGTATTGAAATCATGTAGTACCTGCCTAAGCACTCTCCATCTAGCTGTCCTGTGTGACATGGATAGCAACAAATCCCTTTCCAAGTATACGTGGGTCAGTCCTGAGAACTGAAAACCACAACCAATTGAATTCTTTCTGGAATAAGTCCACTTTGCATTTCCCCTACAATCACAGCAAGTGCCACTGTGCCTCAACATAGCCCTTGGAGTATTTTTTCCAGTGCCTGTGGTCCAGCTGCAGGAAGCACTGACTTCTGGGAAATTTCAGAAGAATTTCTGGGAGGCCACATAAGTAGAAGGAAGGATTTCCAACACCAACGTTCCAGTATACCACATTTGAGGGCCCGTCTCAAAATGAGTTGCAGTATCAGCGCTCTGCCATTCAGCACAGAGCTCTACTGGAGACTTTCTGTATCCTCCCCACAAAGTTATCACCAAGGTAGGTGGACAAGATGGGGAAGGACAATTCAAAGGAGGGATGAACTGATGGCAGCAATTCCTGGAGTTCATTTTTCAACAATCACTGCCTTTGCCTAGATAAATGCACCACCCCTGTTGTAGAAAAAGGTATTTGGGTCTCTGGGTGGTGGACACAGAGATATGAGAACAGCATATCTACAGAAAGTGAATTGAGACTAGAGAAGTGTGAACTAGAGATCTTTCTTGTAATAAAATTAACATTTTTTGCTAGATTTTCCACCCAATTTTAAGAACAAGCTGTTCTCCATACTTTTTTATTCTTTTGACCCTACCAGCCAAATACTAGGCAAATGCAGTGAGGTCAAAATTTCAACTCTCAGGAAGCACAAGCATCCCCAGGAAACTGGAAGGAAAGCAGGAAGAGTAATCCCAAAGTAAGGAAACATCCAGATTCTTGAGAAAAGGCTTACAATGCTTCTTGCAGTATAGTAGGTAGCAGGGAGAAGCAAAGGCAGGTTGAGTGCATGTGGGAAAATACTTCAGGGAACACTGCTGTAGAAAGAAACGTGGACACTGAGACGCTGGTTATGCTGTATCTGCTCGGTTACCAATACTCAGGATAGGTTTTATAAACTCAGTTATCTTCAGGACTTTTGCAATACAAGTTGCATTTTTAATGAACACTGGCCTTATCTTTGAATCTTTCTCTAGCAGGCTGGATTCTGACCTTCTCAGATTTTTGGCCTCAAAATTGATTCAGTCACATTGGCATTATCAATGCTAAATGCAGCTTCTGTCTTCCATGTAGTTTTTCATTCAGGGTTACACTTTGCATGCTTTGCTCTTAAGTCAGCATATGGTGGGTAGGGAAGGGGGGGATGGGTCTTTCCTGTGACTTGCACTGATTATTCAGGACTCAAAAACCTGTGCCATGCCATTAGCTTTTGTATGCCCTCTACATATACATACTATATTTAATTTCTTGATTTTCTTTGAGAAATACTTTTTAGGCTGAATATTCTACCACTTGTTCATGTTTTAAGGGCTCTAGTATGAGATAATTCAGCTGGACTTTGAGTTCCTTCTCTTGGCAGATAACACCAAAGCTTGCAAATCTGGCAGTGCTTGTGGGAAGGTCTTTAGTGAAATGCAGTTAACAAAATCATTTAGATGATGGAATTAGGAAATGATAGTGATAAAGTTGGCTGCTGTGAAAATAGTAACTGACTGACAGAGCCAAACTGTGATTTCTGAAGCTGTTGAACACACATGGATCCATGGCAGTCTGACATCTATGCAGAGGCATGCCAAGCAAATAAATAGAGTATGAGGAAGAAAGTGAGAAGACTTTTGGGAGTATTGCATGTGATAATTTCTATGCAATATACTATGTTTCTGGAAACCTGTGCAATGGTTAGCCTTCCCTGAAGAAAGTCAAGCCCAAGTGATTCTTGTAAGACCTGTGGTACAGCCGCATCCTCTGTGTATGAGCACAAACTATTAAGTAAAAATATTTTCTTCTGCCTTCTTCCCTTTTAAGTAAATGATAACTTTAAATTTTTAGAAGTATCTACACCATGTTTCTGAATATGCAACACCTGCTCATACAGGGAAAAATCATTTCACTAGCAGTTTGGGATGTTGGCAAATATTAGAAGTGTTGGGTAGAATGTAGAAAATTATCACCTTCTCTCTAGGACAATCAATATCCAACAAATCACATCAAGGTATGCCATAAATGCAATTCTAGATGCCCTGCAGCACTTAGTCCTGTGCCTAACAACCCACCTATCACCAGGCATTCATCCTCTGCCAGAATGTTTACCACAGGAAGGTTTGTTTATGTACATAGTTCTGAGTGGACTCAAAATGCATACAAACTCTATTCTTATGCCTTATGAAAACCTCTTTTCTTTTCCTCCGAGGAAATGTAATAAGGTGTCTACTTAACAGCAGCCCAAAATGTTTTTCTTATATATATAAAACCAGTTTGATATTTTGGAAAGTATTAATTTTATTTTACATTTATGATTTGTATAACCGTTTTGTATATAGACCACTTGCAGGGATATGGCTCACACCAGGTGTCAGAGGAGTGTGAAATAATTTTTATGCCACCTTTCCAAGGCAATAAATGTCATATAAGCACACCAAAGTGCAGATAGAGTACTTTTAGATGAACGTTCTCAAACTGTATGTAAGAAATCTGTTTGACAGACTTACCCAAAGGATGACACTTTTTTCTGATCTTGCCAAAGCAGCAACTGTGTAAAAAGAAAATTTGCTCTGGTGGTTAAGTTTTTTTCTCCAAAGAGTTATGATGTAGAGGGAGCAAGGAGAAACTGTAATTAGGAGAAAATAAATGGTTACTTTCTACTGAGCAAAAAAGAAATTTCTGAATGGCATAATTTTAGCAATGGCTAAATGACATAGCAGGTTTTCAGTCATCTTTCCCGGAACACAAGACAAAATAGAAGATGGACGGCAGCAGCTGAAGCCGCAGTCCCAGCCACACAGTTTGTGTCACGATCAGTATAATGCTTATTCCAAGAAATATGTGAAATATTTTTTTGTTGGAATCACACAGATATTGATTTTTTGTGTGTGTGTGCCACTGTTTTTAAAATATCTTTTTAAAGACACAGTATCAAAGAAGTACCTTGAACTTTTCTTGTTCCTTTTTTCTTTTTTTTTTTCTTTTTCTTACTACGATTAAGATGCAAGTTAAAATTTTCTAGAGGTCTAAAATTCTAGATTTGTCATTAAGAATAGAGTGGTTTCTCTTAAAACTTATTTTCTTATACTGATAGGATTGCCCTGATGGTGGTCTTTACCAGTTGTAAGAGATTCACAATAGGGTAGTTTGTTCACAAAAGCCAATTCTTTTTGACAGACCTCTATACAAAACTATTTTACTCTGACTGGATTGTTTCAAACAGCCTATACATACCGTTTTTGTTAAGAGACATCCTGTACCTCATGAGTTTACATACCAAATTGATCTATTTTTTCTGCCAGTTACATTTTTATGTCATTTTCATTTGCATTAAATATTTTCCTCTTTTTTTTTTCTGAAAAAGGTGTAAATTTTTAATTAACAAAATAATCCAGTAATCCAGAGGGATTTAGAGCTGTGGACCCAAGTATTAAATGTAAACCAAAACTTAGTCAGTTGGAAGCTGCCCATTATGAAGATTAGACACTCGGTCTCCAGTTCAGAGCATTAGCTGTGGAAGCAGCAGCTTCTTTGCCTTTTACAGAGGAGAGCACGGAGTAGCAGCTGCTGATAGAGGTTACTGAGAAAAATGGCAAAACAGTAGGATAAATTGAGGGAGGAAGGGATGCAACTGTGTAGTTTAGGATTTTTCAGGGTCCTGATGATGTGTTGAAGGGAGTCTTGCAAATACAAACAGGTTTCAGATTTGTAGAGAGTTCAGTTAAAAGAGAGATACAAGGTTCAGATTACAACTGGATTTTCCTTTCTTTAGTGAAGGGTTTAAACTTTTCCCTAAACTACTACTGCCTTTTGTTCAAGAATTAGGTAAAATGACATGAAAACATTAGAGCAATATTTTTTATCACTTCATCTCATTACTGTTATTCATATAGCAATTTTTCTGAAACAAACAGTATTAACTTTTTTGTTGGCAGGGGAGGGGGAGGGGGGTTGGGGATATTTCTTTCAAAGGGTTCATTGATACATCATCTAATCCCCCAGAACTTCCATGAAAATGTCCTTCTCCTCCTCCTCACTTAGCTGTTCTATAAGATAAGGAAAGCATGTGTGCTTTGTGTTTCCAAGAGCTGTGTTAATCATTCAAAGCATATGTGCCCTTTTTCTCTGCTGGTTGGCTGGCTGGTACTGTAGGTATTAGCACTTAGGTAAAAAAATACCTAAGAACTTTATAAGTACTATAAGAACTATGAATACTATAAAAAGCATCATGGTTAATATTTATGTCTTTCATATTTCAGATTTTGGAGATTGAGGTATTTCATCTGTAAATTTGTATTTTGCCATACCTTTATATATGACCAATTAGTGTAGAGTGGGATGATTCTAATCAGGGCAGTCTGTTGTTAGGGAGCAAAAGTCTAGGTGCTGATAAATAGAAATATTGTGCATTTTATACTTGCCCTCGCACTGCATTGAGCTTGCTGGGAAATTTGACAAGGAACAGAGGAACGTTATTTACTTCAATATATGAATCTACAGCACTCAAAAATCACAGTACCAATGTACACTGGGTAGTTTTGGGTTGCTTCTTAGGAAGAAAACCCCACATGTTGCCCACTTATATTCAAGAAATGTGTCATACTTCAATCCCTTTTTTGAAAGAACTGTGTTTTTGCTATAACTCTTGCCCTACCCCAGGTACTTCTACTTGCTTACAATTTCCACTTGTATTTTTAGGGAAATAATGATCTGAAACTGTAAAATTCTTAATGCAGTCTTGGAAAGGGTTATAAAAAATAGAGTTATGATTTATCTATGTAAATGAAAAGGGAAAAAGTTTATTGTTTTCAGATTTGAACATAAAAAGGAAAAAAAGTTTATTGTTTTCAGATTTGAACACTAAATCTGTGAGCTCATTATGGTCTTAGTCTGTTCTAATTTAAATCAGCATCATTACTGCATGAAAAATGGCCCATCTTAATCCTCACTTGTGAGAAAAAACTAGTCAGTGTAGCATACTATTTAAATGCTTAAAAACTACAAGATGTTCTCCATTAAATACATTTGGGCACATGTACTTTCTCATGGGAACACATTATACTGCTAATCCTGTTGATATCAGATAGTATTCCTAAGATTAATTTCTAGACATGTACTTGCCCCTTTTTTTAGAAAATACATTTCCAGCCCGAAGTGGAAAGCTATATTATAACTATTCTGCTTGATCAAGTCTGTTTTGTAAAACAGACATGAGAATATATGTTGCTGTTATAAATTATACCTTATCTGACAAAAATCTTTCTATTAGGCGTTGTTTAAATTTTATAACTTAACACCCTGTCTTTTTGTAGGGTTGTAAGAAAAACAGGTTTCCAAAGTGATACACTGATGATGTGCAATTCTGGCTTCTAGGTGGATACTCCATTTTTACTTATTTGTAATGCAGACAACCCTATCTCTTTAAAGTACACCTAACATCTCACTAGAAGTGGTTGTAACACTAATTAAGTATTTATGATAGGATGTCTTAACAGGGCACTTAGGCTACTACTATTCAAATAGGTGAATGAGTATTTGGCTAAAAAGGTGTTTGTTCCCTTTTAATAAAAGTCACTGATCATCATGAATGTTGATAAATTGCTGAAATTATTATTTTGATGAGAAGAAGAAAGGCTCAGTGATTAGGGTAGGCCCCAGAAGATTATCTAAGGCATCGTGTTTTCCCTCCCTCATGGTACTACTTTTGTGGTATTGACAAGTCACCTTTGTGCCTTCATTTGCCTTGTGAAAAACAGACACAATAAGGCTTTCTCCTTTGACAGAAAGGCACTCAGAGGAGGTAGCAGTGAGGACTGAAGTGTTAGGTGCTGCAAGGAGCACAGCTACTTGTACCTGGGCCACTCTGCTCTAATGACTACCCAGAGTCACCTCCAGTGGAACCTCCTGAGTCCTTTCCAGGTGTCAGCTATGAGTGATGGAATGTGTCAGTTCTCTGTGATAATACCTACCTTTATCAGAGAGTGTATATATGTTTGTTACTACCTTTAAATTCCTGAATATCTGACCAAATTCAAACGCAAATATAAAAATTGATCATTGTGACTAAGCGGCAACAGTTCTCCCTCCTCAGACAAATGCAAACCAGCCAGTTTAAAAGCTGAAGCACAGCCCTGCCTCCATAAACTAACCACATCCACAATTCTCCTGTTTTCAGGCACTCTGGAAAAATATGAACTATGCAACATGCTATGAAGGCCATAAAATTTGAGCTCTTCTGGATCAGGCAAGAGGAATCAGTTCCAAAAGCTTTAAGTTCCCACAAAGAACATCCTGTTGGCAGTTCCTCACCCTTTTATACCAGCAAGGCCCCCAGCTCACTTGTTTTCACTGATCTAAATTGTGGCAATATGACAGAGAGAGTGTGAGAGTGAAAGAGAAATTCTTTCACATATGTCAAGGCCAGCTGTGAGGTACCTTTCAGTTCTTCAAAAAAAAGGTAAGTTTTTAGGTGACCCTGCTGGTGACCTGAAAAGGCCACCATGACTTGTGTTCAGCAGGGGATGAGTGTTTGTTGCCCATGAAATGCAGCTTCCAGAAAGGAGAGTAAAAGTGGCTGCTGTAGTGATAAATGTACCTGCAGATAGCTGCATGGATTAACATGGCTCTAATTTATTCCACATTAAGAAAAAGGACTATAATGAGTTATTAATAAAGAAATACTAAGGATGGGTTCAAATTCAATGGTTAATGCTCTGCATAATTTACTGCAATAATCCTTCTGATCAATTTTTTTTAAATTGCTTCTCCCTTTTTGTATGAATGAAACACATGCTGTTCTTGCCCCCAGCCCCTCTAGCTACCCCCAAGGTTTTGTTTGATCTTTCTTTCTACTGTTTGGCCATGAGCTGTGTTGGCATAAAGTGTGATATCTGTGCTGGAGTTTGCTTCAACCCCCATTTGTCTATTCCATAGAAATATTTTCCTAAGCAAACATTTATGTTTGAGATGTCTTTAGTGTTTCACCTAATAGATTTCATAAATCATTTGTGTTGGCATTAATGGGACAGTGGAATCTCAATAGAGGGGGCATCATAGCAAAGGAAAATTCCATTGCAGCCAGCTGAAAATGGAGAAAGTGGATGCACTGCAGTGACATCCAGGTCCTATTTTTTAATAGGGTGCAGTCTTCATTTACTGAATGTAGAGTGATACATATTTGTAGAAAAGAAGTACAGAACGTATAGTGTGGATAATTTTCTTTTGAAAATAGGGATTATCTAAAGATGTCGTTTCTTCCATAGTATCTGACTCTTGGGGGACTTAATATCCTGCTTCCTTCACAGGTCCATGGCAGTCTTGTGTAGAGGGAGTGAAATTACTGGTGCTCTCTGAGGGCAGAAATTCAAATGTACTTGAAAGCTCTGCACAAGCTGACTCTAAGCATCCAGTTCCCCTTCCTCCTCCTTTAAAGATCTGAAAGGATATATTCCTGAAGTAATTACTTACATAGTAGGTTTTTCAATGGCAGAAAGTGCTTATCCATAGTACTCCATTCAAGCAGTTTGGAAAAGCGTATTTGTGGTCTAATACCCCATATATTGCAACTAGACCCCTTGGAAGGGATCCTGAGAATATGAACATTGCTGTGGAATCGCTAGAAACTTGCTTGCTTTAACTGACTATATTAGTTCATGATTTCATCTCCTAGCTTTTTCTTGGCTGGTCTTGTAGCTAGCACAGATAGGAGTCTGTCAAGAATTTGAACTGCAAAAAGCCTCCCATTTTTATTGACCTGCCCCCAAACCTGAGCAGAGTTTGTCAATGGTGACTGTATTAAAGTTTCTCCCTTGTGCTCAGTCAAAGCACACATAGTCTGTTGCGTATCTGACTTGAAGAGCTCCAGGTCAAAATTTTTCCCCACTGCCAGCCACGACTGCCCTCATCAGGACCTGGCTACTTAGACCATTATTGTCCCCTGTTTCACAGAATTCTACTATTTCAATCTGTATAGTCTTTGTTTCTACAGGAATTGTGTGAGCTTTTTGGATAGAATTACATTTCTTATGAATAATACATCTGAAATATGTGGTTGTATTGCAGCCTTCCACAGAACAGCGTTGAAAACATATTCTGGAATGGTGATATTTTCCCTGGAAGTATTGTATAATCATTAACAATGTCTTGATCTGATTTTTGGCAAAATGTGGCTTCTGGGCAGCTGCTGTGATAACTTGGCCTGAGTCAGCAATGGATCTTGTAATAGGGTGAAAGAGAGTTAAGTTAGTTGTTATAAGCAAAGGTCCAAGGTGAAAAGAAAACCATAATAGAAGTTTTCTAGACATTCCTATGTACCCCTGCATTTTCTAAGCCAGCTCAGAAGAGTCTGTGTAGTGATGTTAAGAATAAAGTTGGAGATATCATTCCCAGACATTTTAAAACAGTTCCATGTTCCAAAAGGAGGTAGTTAAATTTAAAAAACAAAATAAAATAAGAGAGAATAAATAGTTCTTTTACTAAAGACAGAGGTATCAACTTCAGTTTGATTACCAGCCAAAAATAGGCTTTTCTATTCTGAATGATTTTTTGCATATTCTGTAGGTATCTAGTTCTTCGTGCTTTCTACAGTATTTCAGAAATTATTGGAGAGTTCTGTAAATACCGTATTTTGTATCTATTATTCGATAGCTTTATCTGACAGCTATGATACATTCAGATCAAGCTGGAACTCCAAAGGCTTCATTAGCAGAGGACTTGATCATAGATTGCCGAGTGTTTTGAAGTAAGCAGAGTGTATTATATTCATGCCTCTATAGTCGCGAAGAAAAACTGTTTCCTACGGTGGTAAATGGAGGGGGAGGTGTTTGTGTTTCAATTAAAGCCCAGGTGGTGCGTGATGAGGGGGCCCGTGTCACATCTGCGCGCTCACAGCTGCGCTCTGCTCCCGGCCCGCTCCGTCTGCTCAGCCGCGCTGCTCCTCGGGCACCGGCCGCGGCCAGACGGGAGCCCGCCGTCCGCCAGCCCCGACCGGAGCCGCCTTCGCTCGGTGCCTCCCACCAGCCCCGACCGGAGCCGCCTTCCCTCGGTGCCTCCCGCCGGTGCCTCCCGCCAACCCCGACCGGAGCCGCTCTCCGCCGGTGCCTCCCGGCTGCGGCGGCGGCTCGCACGGGAGGGAGCAGGCAGGTACTTGACGCTGATATCCCAACTACCTTGAGCGGCAGGGAGTTTATTTTGTGTCTCGGGAAAGCCCCGCTTTGCGGTGGATGCCCGCGGCCCCGCGCTGCCCGCGAGGCGTACGAACGGCGCGGCGGCAGCGGCTCCGCGCTCTCGGGGAAGGCTCCTTCTGCCCGTCCCCGGAGCTCCGGGCCGTAGGCGCTCACGGCCGCTCCGCGAAGCCGCCGCCGCGGCCCCGAAAGGGTTATGCGGAGCCGGGCCCGGCCGCCGCCGCCGCGGGCTGTGTGGGGCCGGGCTGGCGGCGCTGGGCGCAGACGGGGCCGGCGGCGGAGCGGCGCGCGCGGGCCGCCCGAGGTGGGCGCGGGGCGGGGCGCGGGCGGGGCCGGGCCGGGGGCGGCGCCGCTGCCTCATTGCGCGGCTCGGGCAGCGCTGCGAGGAGCCGCGGGCGGCCCGCACTGCCCGCCCTGCCCGCCGAGCGTGGCCGAGCCGGGAGGGAGCCGCTCGCGTCTGTGTCTGCCCGTGCTGCTGGAAGAGCCCGAGCCGGGGTCTGGCTGGGATGCGGTAGGAGAGATTCGCGGAATCGGAGATGTAAGAAATGAGAAGTTTTTGCATAATTCGCATTTGAGGTATCGCATCTCGCTGCGGAGTGAAGCCTTCGAGCTCCCTCGCCCGACTCTGTTATGCTCGCATAATGGGGAAAGTGTAAAGTGCCGCTGATTATCGTGCTTCCTAGGGGATGCGATACCTGCTGCACTGGGGGGGGAGGTGGGAGAGGTTCGCTCAAAGTCTAGAAAGAAAAACGTAACTTTACAACAGTGCAAATTATGCAAATAAAAGTATGAGGGAAGAATCAGCCCAGATTCATTTTTAAAGGATTGTAAAATCCTTCATTTAAAGCTTAGTGTAATCTTTGACATTTATGTGGGCACCTGAAAAAAAAACAGCCCTAAAGCAGAGCTTTGGTATGGGAGTACGGTGCTGCTGTGAGCAGACACATTTCTGTCTGCTTCTCATTTAAAGTGCCAGCTTCTTTTTTGTATACCTAATCCACGATACGCATGGAATATACAGCTGTGTCACAAAGTCATTCTGTATTGTTAAAGCTTAATATAATCAAATTCATTGCCTAAAGATGGTGTAGTTGAAGATTTGATCCTTTTTCACTGAAGTGGAAATACTTTCAGTAATTGAAAGCAGATTCATGTCTGGAGTTGTACAAGCCAAGGTTTTCATTTTTAAAATAAACCTTTTGTTCTTCAGCTTTAAATATTTCAAGTGAGCCATCCGGAGACCTATGTTAATTGCTAGAGTAGACTTTAAGGAAGGATTGAGGAAAAAAAACTGAGAAAGGTATGTCAGCAATTAAATTTACTTAAAATAATAATGTCTGTATTTCAGTGCATGAACATACCATTGCAGTTTTTGTGCACACTACGTTTTAGTTTTCCTGTTCATCCACAGAATCTGAATTTGAACTACCCATCTGTCTGTGGAGTTCTTTTTATTTTAAACTATCTTTGCTTGTGTTCACCTTACTTAGCCCGTTTGCCATTTTTTAACAGTTTATTAAACAAAACAGTTGGAACTTTGAAGGAAATTCTGATCTACTCCAGTAAACAAACCTGACACTTCGTGGTGATAGCTATCCGTTGTTAACTTTGTGTCTGTTTTCTGGCTGATACTGTGGAAAGCTTCAAAAACCTTGCTTTTCTAATATTTTAGCAATGGGAAAAGAAACTTAGGATGTGAACTACCAAATTCCCAGACAAAGACTGAGCTGCTCTGGAGCTGTTTGTTAGAAGCTTTGAAGGTAGAGAACAATGGAGGCAGGGGAAGGGAAGTACCTTCTCTCCCCTAAGATCTCTAATCCACAGAGTAAATTCACTGAAAATGTGTAGAGAAGTTACTGAAGATGGCAAGAGTCCCCTATTCGTTGGAAAGTGTATAAATTTCTTAATAGACACAAGGATCTAATTGCCTGATGTTAAGTATAGCCTATCATTAAGATAAGAATTTGTAATTTGCGTAATGGCACTAAATAGGCTGAGTTTATTCCCATGAACTTCTAGATGGTGTGCACGCAGCTGCTGGAGTGCACTTTTCCTTCATTCAAAAGGTAAATCTTTTCATGCATCCTCAGTAAGTTCTGGTGGAAATATTTGTGTAAAACCCAGGAAAGTGTTCAAACAAGAACAGAAAAAACCTAGCTTACCTTTTTTCATCCATCAGATTGGGGTTCAAAACTGTCAAGCAGCCCAGTGGCTACAAATGAGATGTTACAAAATTTTTTGATTAATCGTTCTGCAATCCTGTGTGGAGAATGGCCTCATGTTTCACAGTGTAAGGGTATTTTCCTTTCAAGGAGTTATAAAAGGGTGTGTAACAATTTAGCAAGAAACCTACAGCAATAGGACCTTTAAAAAAACATTTTATGTTTAGATGGCTTTGTCTTGTCACTTCTACTTTCTAAGCTTTCTGACGCAAGGAGTTACATGTTCCATGCAGCAGAGGGTATTTCTTTTTTTCATTTGAAGAAAAGCAGCCAAAGTGGTAGATGCCTAGGAAAAATTGATAATTGATGTAATAAAAAAAAATAAAATATCACGTCAGATGTGTGTTCATTCTGCAGGTCCCCACAAAGAATGCTGCCATACACTCATCAGCTTTGGAGTCTGATTTTTGAAAATTACAGATAGCAAGTTAGAGATTGAACATTGAAATTAAATTTTATAATAATAGCAAATTTTAGTACTGAGGAGTTTATCCTTTGGCTTGAGAGCTAGAGAAATACCTGTAAATATCAGTATATGATGCAAATAGACCCAACTTAGGGTACTGATCTTGAGCTGTATTCTTGCAGTTTGGGCATGCATCTGTGAAGATTTAATATGACTTTTCAAATTACCAGAATAGTCTGATAAGCAATTATGAGATAATACTTTATAACTTCTCTTCCTGTAACTTATATGGCTTCCCAATTCACTTGTTGAACTAAACAAGGAAATATAAAAGGTCTTGCTTAATATGTACACTTTGTTCAACATAGAATTAAACAAGTCATTTGAGTGATGATATGAGAAAATAGGACTTCACTGTATTGTTGTCCAAAATAAGAAAAAACATTAGCTTCATATATTTTCTGTATGTGTTCAAAGATCTTATTGTTGGTTATATTCATTCGAAATATGTCTATAGGCTACACTCTGTGTGGGTTTGAAGGACTTTTTCCAGAGGTAGCTACAGATTTGTGCATTTCAGAATAGCAAGAGGGCTTTTGTTTGTTCAGTAATGTATGGAGTATGATGCTGTGAGCTGGTGACCTCACTAATGGTTTGAAGATGTATATATCTTTTAGGTTTGAAGATTTTTATACTAAACAAGAGATCAGGATGAAATAAGGCAACTCTACTAAAGAAAAGTTTGTGTAGTTTTCCAGTAAAGTTAACCTTTTTAAATGTTAGGAACAAGTGGAAAAAATGACTCTTGTGTTCCTTTAAGAAGTGTCACTCACATTAAAAATCTGAACAAAATAGGTAGGTGGCTGAAATACTCTGAATGAGTAGAAAATAGTCATTCATCTTCTTTGTCTAAGATTAAGGAATTCAGAGTGCAATTATACTTCAGTACTCACTCAAGGTAACAGCAAGGTATGCAGTCTTCTTTTGAAACTGACTAAGGCCACCATTTATCCAAACTTGAAAGGAAATAATTGTTTTGTGTAAACTGCTGTAAAGTAGATTCTTTTTGAAGCAAGTCTTTTAGATGTAAGAAAAAGGTAGACTTCTCATATCTGGGAACAGTAAATCATTCTAGCTCAGTGAATGGCTTATTTGTGGCTTGTTATTTACAGGAGAAAACACTTTGCATAGTTTTGGTATATGAATCATTGCAGGCTTCATGGTTTTGATACTGTAATCACTGATTTTTGTATTTCCTACATGAAAGTACCTTTACAGGAGGTTTAACGTCTGGTGTATTCAGAATTCAGGAGTTGAGTCTGCATTAAGAAGTGTTACAGAAAAGATTAAACCAAATACGTGACCATGTTGAAATTTGCAGAAACTACATCTACAGCTCAAAGTAATGGTGGCCGGACAAAATGGCAGAGGTGGATTTGCTGTAATTTCTGAAGAACTGCATTATGATCAAACTGCTTAAAGACATGTGACAGGGTTTCTGCATACTTAATTTTCTGTGGCAAGGAACAGCAATTTTGGCAGTAGCAGTAAGTTAATATATCTAGTATCACATCAACAGTGAGTCGTGTGTTTTTATCTTTCTAATACAACTTGCTGTTTGGCCACTTTGTTGCTTTTGAAGGGGATTCAGACCTATACAGCAATATTTCTATGATGATTAAAAGAAAAACAGATTTAGAAGAAAAAAAATTAATCTAAAATAAGATCTCTTGTATCTCTGCATAACTAACATCCAACTACTTTACCAGCTTTTTTATTCTTTTTATTCTGTTTCAGTTGTTATTAGTCCAACAGCTATTGACATGGGGCTTTTTTTTTCTTGTATCAGGAAGAATTAGTGTCCTGGAGAGCTGTTTGGAATATAAGAGTATATATTAATCAAAATTAAAAAAAAAAAAAACAACTGCTATTACAGAATGATATTGTTTGTTTTTCATAATTGTAAAAATCATAAAAAAGCACTACCTTAAGATTTCAAATTGTCATAACTGCCAAACTAATTTTTAAACTGCTTTAATTTTCACCACTAGTATAGTTGCTGACCACACACAAAGGAAAAAAAAAGGAATGGAAATGGTTTTTTAGAGCAGCTTTTGGTTTAATCATATAGATCTGCTTTTTCATAAAACATTATTGTAGCCTTGTATGAAATATAACCAGTTTCAAATCTGCAGAAATTTCAGAGTTGTTAATTTTTGCAGAACATTTTTCCTCTTAAGTCAGAAACTGCATTAAAGAAAAGACTGTTGTCCAGGGAGTTGTAAAAAGTAGCCTGGAAAGCCTCTTATGTTCTTTCTTTTAAATAGAACAGAATTACCTTACGTAGCAAAGTTAACTTTGTTAACCTTTTATAATTATTTAACCATTATTTCATTTTACCCCCTGCTTAAACACTGTACATTAATGCAATAGACACCTGGCTGTGCTCTTAAAAGTTTATTTGTCTTTCAATTCCTGTGATAGTAGGGGGCAGTATATCTCCTTAATTATCTTTGTTCAGGGAAATGTTGAAAGGCCAGGGTGGTTAAACAAGGCCATTTGGATTTGCAGTAAGGTCGAAGTCAGATGCAAGGAAAGTGGTTAAATGCATTATCATCTTATTGAGCACATCGTCAGTAAAGTGACCTTGATGGAGGTGGAAAAAGCCATTTGGCTATTTTATGACAGCCACCTCTCTGCTGGCTTTATCCCTGCCAGAGTGTACTTCAAATAGCTTTATCACAGTCTTCCCTTGTTGCTTTGAAATCTGATTTTTCTTAATTACGGATAACGAATTAGAGGCTGAACAATGAAATTAGCTTTCTAATAATGGCAAATTTTACTACTGAGGAGTTTATCTTTTGGCTTGGGAGATCTAGAAATATCTCTAAGTTGACTATTAAGATGACCTTTATGTTAATTATTATAAACCTGCCTTTAAGGATTTAATTAATAATCACTGGTTTTTATTCATTATTCTCCTGCTTTTTAGACTGTTTTTTAGTTACTGTGAGGACAAACAACCCAACTTCCAGCCTTAGCAGCAGGGACATTTTTTGTTTGAATGTGTGGGTATTTATGTTTTTATAATTATACTCAAACCTTGGGAGGCCTGTGGCTAAGCTGGAAACAAATAGTTTAGAAAATATATAATTAATGGTTCAATTTCTATCTCACTTGTGTTTTGTAATGGTAGTCAGTATTGATGTCTTAAAAGCTTATAAAAGTATAGTTCTAGCTATTACATGTTAATATAAGTATTTAATCAAAATAATCTCAAATGTCCATCTTCTCCTCTTTCTTTTTTACCTGTCTTTTCTCATTCAAGAAAGACTTCTTTCATTTGTGTAAAACTATATTGATTTCAAATAAACAGGGTAATTTTCAATTTTTGGCCTTTAAAAGACCTTAGTGATATTTCTTTTCATAGTGCTCCCTGTCTAGGGATTGGCATAATTGTTAAGGGAATTTAAAACAAATGCACAAAATACAAGGAAAGACAATAACAGGAAAACGGGATCCAGATTTGACCACCTGAAGGTACAGGTTAATTGACTGAGAGCACAGCAGAGCATTAAAAATTATTGGATACTAGAGGGAATGATTTATAAGATGAGAAGAAAGAAAAACATAATGCAGCACAGTCACGTGGAAGAACCACCTGAAAGATTGTTCAAGACCTTGTAGACTTGGATAGTGTATCTCGATGCAGTAAGATGAATTAAGGACCAAAAACATGAGCTGCAGGATGTTACCTGTCATGGTTTGGGCCGGTCAAACCACCACATTACCATTACAAAATCAAGGCAGATTTTATAATGGTAACATCCTGGAGGCTGTGGAAAATATGTCAGCACAGTTCATAGAAATACAAGTGCTTGAAATTTGAAATACAAGTATTACTTTTGAGTGGCTGTTACACCTTTGGTTCCTAAGCTTTGATTATGTGTTGCCATTTTGAAGGTAGATGATTTTAACTTCCACTTTGCAACCTGTGAGCTCATTTTCTTCAACACATAGGTGATCTCCTAAGAAGAGAGCAGGATTCTTCTTCCCATTATCACTTTTGTCTTTGGAGCTGGAAGGCATTTCATAGCTGTTGCCTCACCAGTTTTATATGTGTAGTTTTATACATTACCCGTGGGTTTGCAGTATTTCTCTGAGACAGGTTCCTTGGGGCAGTTAAGATTTTAGG
The DNA here is from genome assembly GCF_028769735.1 of Zonotrichia leucophrys gambelii. Lineage (NCBI taxonomy): Eukaryota > Metazoa > Chordata > Aves > Passeriformes > Passerellidae > Zonotrichia > Zonotrichia leucophrys. Next base: position 14,513,297 of record NC_088173.1, on the reverse strand, counting down.
GTTGCCAGCAATGCTTTGGTGTGGTGTTTAGTACAGGATTGTAGAGTCAGAGTGTGTTCTCAGCATGAGGCATCATCATCCAGATGGAGCGAGAATCTTCCCTTTCACTCATGCCAGGTTCCCCTGGTTTCTCACAGTTGATCTAGTTGCCTATATGATTAAGTGCCCTTTGCCTCTGTAGTCTAAAGAATTTTCCTACATTTTTCTTTCTGCTTAATTATTCTTGCTTCCTCCCCAGCTCTCTCCTTGTACTTGTCAATCATGTTCTGCAATAAAGCAGAGTGTATGTGTGTGTGTTTCCATATGCCCAACCAGAAGACAAGCCTTTTGAAGGCAGACACATCAGTCAGAGTTTGAAAATGTAATTCTGTCAAACTGTCTTTTCTGTCAGATGACTTCAAGAAGGTTGCCACACAGTTAGGCCTATCCATTGTCTTGTAATGATGCTCAATCTTAAGATCTGTCCTGGCAAGCAAGAGACAAGCAGTAAGATGCTGCATCTTGGGCTGAAGGTCTCACTGACCCTTGGCAAGTATGCTGAAAGTACTGACAATATTAAAGCCTTTTCTCTAGACTGGAAGTACCTCAAAGAACTTTTCCTACCCTGTCTTCTTTTCTTTTGCCCCTCCTTGACAATTTTGGTTTATGGAGCTGAGCACATATTTTATTTTGCCAGGAGAGTTTCTTTTCAACGGCTGTCCTTTCTGCAAAGAATACAGTGAAGTTCATAACACTGAATGAGTGTCTTCAGAGCATTCCAGACAGTCGTTTTCTGCAAACCCTGCTGCTCCTCATTTGTATGAGAACCCAGTGTTTACCACCCTATTTTTCCCCTGAGGTCAAGGAATCTTAAACAGACTTTTCAGTCAGTGGGTTCCTCTCTGGATGTAAACCCTTCTCCCCTGATGATTTTCCTGTCAGTGGCATTTGGATGGTATTTCGAGTTATTCCTCAGCAGTTCTGCCAGCTTTTCACACAAGGGACCTGTGTATTATTTATCAATTCTCTTTTCTCATTTCTGCCCTCCAGTACATTACCCCCTCATCCTAGTCCTTTCCACCTAATCCTAATTTACTGCTGATCAGAGCCATGGAGGCAGAACCAGTTACTTGAGGTGAAAAAAGAGGAATAAAAATAAAGCCTACATCAAAGTTATGTTTTTGCCTTTGAGGCAGTTGGTTTTGCTTGCAGTGATTTTGGTGACACCAGGCAGAGCTGAACATTCTTCATTCTGCTTGTGTGTTGTTTGCTTTTGTTTTTGTTGCATTCTGTAATGCAACTGTACCTCATAAAATAATGGGTAACAAATTGTTCATTTTGAGTGCTGGGTTTCACTTTCCAATGTACAGCAGAGTTTCTGCTAGAATCAGTTATTTGATTATTTTTCCCTGTCTTTTTTATGTGTAGTTTTTTATGTGTGTGGAGTTTCCATGTGCTCTTCAGCCAAATGTGGTCAGTATGCAATGGAGTACATGGGGATTTTTACTAAGAAATACAGAAATGTGCTGAGTTCTATAGCAAACGGAATTACCATCACTTCATGAAAGTACGTTTATTTGGTATAGTCTGTATAGAAATTATGACATTTGTAAACATCATTTTTAGACTGAGCTGTGTTAGTCTGGAACAGCATATGCATGTATGTGTATAGTTTGAATTTTAGCTGAGAGAAGGAGTCCCCTATGTTCAGCTGGCTGATGTTCTGCTTGTGTTTGTGACTATAACACAGTACCTCTTTAACATCCTACCTGAGCATTGAAATGGAACAGGCCATGGATGATGGTAAAGCCAGCAAAGCAGTAAAACCTGAGAAGTTTTGGAAAGTATCAGTTCTGCTTGCCAGCTGAGAGCTGCCTGCAGCTCAGAGTGGTGTGCTGCAGGCTAGCACCTATATGCCATGGGATGTTCCCCCCTTTCTTGGGTTTCCCAAATTTTGCAACATGGTGGAAGAGGGCAATGAAAGGGCAAGAAGGAACCAGCCAAGTCTCTTTCTTTCTCACTGTAGAGAGAAAAATTATATTGTAGAGGAGAGATAGATGTGTAGTCCTTGTGTACAGTAAAGGGAACAAGCTAAGGTCCATTTCCTGTTACAGCTCAGGTATCACCGATGTGCACAAGTGCTTCACCAGCAGCCTGGGGACCTCCTTCGTTCAATCTCCTGTGAGCAGTCTGTGGTTCATACCCTTCCTTGAGCTGTGGGGATGTTATCTGGAGAGCACTGGCTGTTAGCCAAAAACTAAGGCAGGAACAATACTATCACTTCCCAATTATTGATGATTTTTTACCAGTGTTTACCCTCAAGCTTGCACTAAGCTGCTTCTTGAGTTAGTGCAGATAGAAGCATTGAGCCTGAGGCTCATGGTAGGGAAGAGAGGGAAAGGGTAAAACAAAGGACACCCCTGTGTCTCTAAACAAATTGGTATTTGACAGAAACCACTTGAGCATAACATCACAAACTTAACAGCAAATTCACCCAGTATTTGTCTCAGAATATTTTTCACACTGCCATTCTAGTTAGGTCTGGATTTCTTTGTTCTTTTTCTATGGTGATTTCTGTATGGTCCTGCCAGGCCAGAGCAGGTAGGAACCCTTTGAAAAGTGATCCTGACAAGCCTGGAGACTCTCATTCTTAAGAGATAGTAGATATCTCCATTTTACTAATTTTTTATTCCACAGATTCGCTTCCTGTGCTCAGAACATTTAAATGAGGCTTTTGCTTCCAGGGTTTTTTTGTCATATAGCTCTGAATTTAGGATAATGAGGTTTTTTTAATTGCTTTAAAAAAAAAAAAAAAAAAGAGAAAACCACACAAGAATATGAAATGTCAGTTCCCATTCAGCACTCAGCTGAGTTGAGAGGCTGCATGTATAACTACCTGCATGTACCTGTTCTTGCCAGATCAATGAAATCGGCTTGAAAAATGCCCATTTTGCCTCATTTTCATGTACATTTCCATATTTTTTGTGACAAGTAAAAATACTGTAACTCATATTGGTCGTCATACTCAAAGTGAGATAACTAAGTAACTAGACATGTTTTGATGTGTTTTCTGCTGGATGTAAGTGTATGCAATATCGGTTTTTATTTCACAGAAGTAAGTTCTTCCTGTATGCACTCAACATTCTAAGAATAATAACCCTTTGTATCATGATATTTCTATTGCTACAATCAAATTTCAATTTGGTTGAGAAGCGTAGAAGTAGTCCATTTTGCCTACCCATATGAAGAGCCTGAAGAAATGCGCTCATCTCTGTTGTAAGTCAATTGTAACTCTCACTGAATATCTTTCTGTGGCAGAGGAATGACCTAGCTAGCTTATGCTTTGGATGGAAGTACATCTCCTTTTAAAAAAGCTGCTGTTGTTTTTTTAAAGAAAATTATTAGCACTGATGCATAGAAGACAGATTTTTGTAAAGTGGTGGACTTTGCCAGCTGATCTGTTAATCCTTAATCTGAGACTCTCTCTTTCACTCAAGTGCTGATTTGAATTCTGTAGACAGACCTTCTAGCTTTGCCTTTGCCTATCATGATTCTGGAGAGCTCTTCCCCACCTCAGCAGGATTAAAATGAAGCAGAAATAAGGTATTTGTTTACTTGTCCCAGACAAACAGGTAATGGCAATTCAGTGTCACTGTGACGGTGCCATGCTTTGGGTGACCCAGGGTCTTTCATTGAGGCGGATGTGTGTGCACTTGCACAGTTCATGTGCCTGCTGTCTGGGCGGGCTGGTGTTTTCAGAAGAGACTTCTGTGCTAGAGGTTTCACAGACTTAGTGGAAGAAGGGTTATTTTACTGGTCTGGTCATTTGGGAAAATGTAACAGTAGCATATTAAATATAGATATGCAAATTAACAATAATATTTATACTTTTCTCTGAAATACCTGAGTTTTGCAAGTGTCTGTGGCGTAGTGAGTAAAGCAGATTTTATTAGGTTGCTGTTGTCTTCCACATGGTTAAACTTGCTTCTTTCCTTTATACTCAGCATAAGTTTATGTACCAATGCAGGGAAACAGTATAATCTTGTTGAAGATCATAAACTTAATCTGTAACAAAATGTATAGAAAATTTTAGGGTTTTTAGTGTTGATAGAATATGCAATGTTCATGGAATCAGTGTAATTACACATCTTTCATATAAGCAAACCAGGATCAAATCAATTTATATATTTGAATTGACAATGTATGTATGACCATTGCATATATTTATTTTCCTTATATTTTATTATTGTACTTTCCTGAGTCATTCCAAAAAGGAGACAATGAAAGATGTTACTGTTAGTTACCAGATACTCAATAGCAGATATTTAAATGTGGGTGTCTGCTAACAGAAAACTTGCATGTAATCTTGACAAAACCCACGCCAAGACATGGCATATAAAATAAGGGTTCTTGGGTTATTCAGACTACCCCTAGAGTTCCAGTGAGCTTAATGAACTCACTGTTGGATACAAGAAGTGACAGACATTTTTAGAACATATTATATGTGTTCATACTTTGGGGGCATGCTACAAGTTATTTAATATACGTAATAAGACTTGTCATAATAATTGTGTATTAAGTGGCAGCTAAAGTTCCCTGTGCAACCTGAATTAAATTAAGAAACCTGTTGTAGGTTACAGGTGGGATCTGAAGTCTGAATCTCTGGAGTTTCTAGATTCTGTGACAGAATAGGGATTATTGCCTCCCAGAATTATTTCCAGATCATTTCAAGAATGTCTGCACAGATAGCCCTCGGTGTCCCTAGGTTCACATGGCAGCTCAGAGCTATCAAAGAAGGCACAGGGCCAGCACAGTCCTGGTACAGTTTGGACTGGAAACCACTGCTCTAGGCTGTTAGACCAAGGCGTGGACTATTGCAATAAAATATTATTAATAAAATGAAATGTTACCAATATTTATAAAATACCTTGGACTCGCAAGGAAGAAGTCCAAAGCTTTTAGTTTCCCCCACCTCTTCAGAGAAAATTTGTATACAAGCTGACTAATGCACCAAATTTCAGACAGCTGTGAATTAAAACCACTAAGTTATGAATGCCTGAGAAACAGAGTGCATAGTAGAAATGACAGATGCAGCACAGGAATGCTATAATAACTTGATATAATAAATGCAATAAAATCAGCACCTTCATGATTCAGAAGGAGATTACAGCTAGACACATTGCTTTTGTAGACAAATTCCCTGCTATGTGGCAGCTGTAGCACTAGCAGGTCTTTACATGCCCCCAAGAGCAAATCAGGCTTTAAAGAGGTAGTGCATTTGAAACTAGCAATCAGGTTTGGGGTTTTTAAAATATCTTTATTACAAGCAAATGTAAACTTTGAAATGCTGTCTACTTGAGTAGAGTTCCCTGGAACAGATACCTAGTGTGTGTCAAATGTGTAATACCTTTCTTGGCCCTCCTCAGGTTGGGAACTCTTAAAATCATAAAGTAACAAAATGTTTCTTTATTTATTTTAGGTGTTATATTGATGTTAAATGCAGGTATCTTTTAGATGACCAGGATTTGAGAACTTTTATCCTTTTCATTCTGTGAAAGCCTTGAGAAAGAGGAAAAAGTCGTTTACTGAGAGATTTGTTAGTGTTCTTCAGAGCTATCCTATTTTGGCTTCCCCACTTTGTAAGTGGTTACAAGCACACGAATGTAGGGTTGTGGTTTTTTTGCTGTCCTGAAACACTCTTGAAGAAAGGATTGGGAAAGCAGGTTTGCTGGAAGCAAGGTAATGGGAGTATTTAAAACTCCTAAACTCTTTCATTCACATAAGGGAAAAGGGTGTTTCAAGTTGTTACTTGCACTGTAATGTGTGAATAATAACTTACTATCAAAACTATTAGGCAACTGACTACCAGCTAGTTTTATTGGATGGCAATAGATTACAAGTGTGGCTGCATTTCAAATCATAAATAGGTACAATAGTTATGACAATAAATACATTGAAAACTGTAGTCTTGCTATCCCTTAGACAATATTGAAGAGTTTAATCCCAAGATGCTTAAAAATATAAGTATAATGGGATATGCTTGATAGGGAATATACCTCCTGTATTTCCTACTAGAATTTAAGTGTCATTTGAATAGTATCTTTCCTACTTGTCTATGGCTGATGTTAAAACTTACATCTTACATGTTAAGGTGTTAAAACTCACATCTGTAGCCAATAAAATAAATAATCTCTGATAATAGGAATGGAAAATGGGTAATAAATTTATGTTCATTAGTAATGAACAGAATTTAAATGTGTAGGTCTCCAAGGACCAGAAAAAAAAGTTTTTCTTTCATCATTTCTAAAAGGCTTTGTGTAATGCCAAAATTCCTGCACTAATAGGTGTAAAAAATTACCTAATCAGAAAGTCACACTAGTCAAATGAATATTTTGAGTAGACAATATTTTTCTTCTTGGATTCTTGAATGTATCATAAAACAATCTTAAAGTTGTTGAAGAATCTGTGGTTCAGTAGCCTGTGTAAATTTACATCAATACTGCAAAATTATGTGTTTGCTAGTATGTGGAATAACAGAATTTAGATTACAAACTTATAAATGCAGAGAACGTGTTAAAACTCTGGCACCATTTCATCCTGTAAAACCTTCTCACTGGCTACTGCAGATAGATTTTCATAGTGAAACAGTGGATCATTCTTAAGAAGTTACAAGGTTAGAACTATTGCAGAAAACATGTTAAGAATACAATGAAAAAAACCCATAAGTTGCTCGGTCTCACTTGTGGTAGACCAAGGCTGTGACAGGAGCACAAGTTATTGGCTTGCTTTTTCCACAATATTTGCAGAAGTGGTGTAGGTGTATCAGCAAACTCTGCATCCTGTTCACAGTGGTAGAAGCATCTGTTATTTCAGGGAAATTATTTTGGCTTCTGTTGTTTTAACTGAGTTTTGCTGCTGATACAGTTATATCTGTGGTAGAACGTTTACTGGCATAAATGTTTGTTTAGAAATATGATTAATGTTTTTTTCTTCCATTTCTGTTATGAAAACTGGTCTACCATAGTATGCATGTTTATCAATTTCTTACAGTTTATATAACAAATAATAATCTCTCAGGCATAAATATGTTGTCAGCTGTTTGACATGATTATTTTCCCTGGGAACTCCACGATGGCATTTTTAACCAAGAAAAAACCTAATTGGATACACTAAGAAAATACTGACAGAAGCCACAGGCAGAGACAGTGTCCAACCAAGGAGGTTGTGCTCCTTACATGTATTGAGTTGTGCTCCTTACATGTATTGAGTTGTGCTCCTTACATGTATCCCTGTGCTCCTTACATGTACTGAGTTTGCTGTAGAGGTGCTCCAGTGACTTAAAACAGGTGCTTGCAGAGAACAACCGGGCATGTTACATTTTTTCCTGCATGCCCTATCCCAGTTGTACACAACCCTGAAAGTTTATCTCCACTATATTGGCAGTTCAAACTAAGTTTTGTCCCTGAGGCTTTTCAGCCTCCCCTGAGCTAAATCCTGGTTTAACTCTGATTCACCTGGCTTCCTGGGGTAAGATGTAGGGTTGTAGCACATGGAGGATGAGGAAGAGGAAAGCTGAAGTTTGTGTTGCTGTGGTAATAAGGGTGCAGTATCTGGGTTAAAAAATTTATCTCATGGTGATCCATGGACATTTGTGTTGCTGCTTTGTGTTGGGCATGCTGTTTCTCGGAGTGGCTGACATAGCTTAGAGAGGCATTGCTGACAGACTCTGTTTCAGATATGTTTGGTGTAGGCATTAGTTGCCTCTATTATGAAAACATTTTCTGGCAGGATTTGTCTGTGTTTGATTTTTGTAAATCATTGTTTCAAAAAAAAAAACCCTAGACAAATCCAAATAGCTAGAACAAGGTGCTGTTTTAGAGATTGTATAATTATTTGTAGCACAGTGGGCTGGCCTGTATTTGTGTGAAAATTGTTACAACATGTCTAAAACGAGAAGAAAATAGCAATATATGTGGAAGTTAAAACCTCTTCTCTGCATGTGGCTTACATTGAATGTGATAATGTGCTATGCATTCATTAATTTAATACAAAAACACCATCTGTATAACAAAGATCAAAATAACTTCTGTGTTTTCTTCATGTTGAACCAAGTAGTTTCCAGATACCACACACCAGGAAGAGCAAACACCTTACACCACTTTTCCTCACCTCTGGGGTACCATTTCCTTTTGTATTCTCTCCTTTCTGGTGTCTTACTGGGCAGGGTGACTTTTCACTAAGGGGCAGCTGATTGTGTATTTCTGAGCTGTGCTTTACTCCCTGACTGCATTTTGTTAGCTATGCTGTCCATTCTTACCAGTGTGGAGGGACAACCCCTCAAGAGGAGAGGTGCAGCCCAGCCTGCTTCTTCCTGCTGGAAACTCACCTGAAATGGCCTCACGGCAGGGTGCTTTTTCCACATACCTTGTCTGAAATCTTCCTCATTTTCCTATCCCTTCTTGTTCATATGTGCTCTGATTTGATAATTCCATGTTTTTCCCCATGGACTTTTTTGTTTGTTTGGTAGGTGAGATGTGTTTTTTTGTTCCTCACTGCAGACTTGGGTTCCTTCTTGGTGCTTCTTTGCCATCTGGCTGGAGCCAGCAGGGCTTTTGGCTTTGGCTTATCTGTGACTGCCCTGAATCACTTAGTTCTGGTTGAGACTAGAAATATACACTAAAAAAAAAAAAAATCTAGAAACACATTTTTGAACTAGACATATTTTTGAAGCAATCTGTGCTAGTTTAAAGGGAGAAGGATGTGAGACACCTTAATGTGAGCATCAATGTCTCATCTCTAGCCTGCCTGTCCATTTCTTTCTTTCTTAGTTGATAATCACTTTTTTGTTAATTTAGTTCAATCTCAGTGAAAGCCTGAGGATCAGGCTCAATTCATTTTCAGAAAACCCCCTCAAACTGCAGTTCAGTTCAATGCTCTGGTAGAAAATAAACTAATTTATGGGTCTGCAGAAATTCCCACAGACCCTGGCTTGGGTGCAGTGCATGTCAGCAGCCAGGGAGAACAAGCCACGTTTAGGCTGCCATGTGAGAGTTGTACATGCTGGCTTCAGCAAGAGCAGACTGGTTGCAGGATTAACTTTAAAGAAGTCCCTCACAACTTAATCTGCAGTAGCTGCTGATGGGATGTTTGGTGCATCTCCTTTTACCATTACTGCTCTTTTGCTCAGACCTGGCCTTTCCTAATCCAGAGTGAGTATTGGTGTGGACAACAAGGTTGGAAAACGTCGATTTAGGAAATGAAAGGTAGCTTACTTGCTATCTTAGGGAGCCAGGACCTTGGCACTTCACACTGGAACTTGCATTTTTATTCGTTGCGCTTTCAAGTTGATGTGAGAGGAAGGATCAAATAATTTTCAATTTTCAGATAATTACTAAGTAACTTATTCTAAGATAGCTATGAATCTTGAAATATTTCAATTAATAATACTTTTTGACTTCAAAATGCTTTCGAATTGCCCGTGACAATATCTGAAGAGATACTGTGGATGTTGTGACTAATTATGAGAACTGCATGTTAGCATTGTAACTGGCTAGCTTTGCCTTCCTCAGACAAAAGAAAGGATTTCTTGCAGAAAGTCTGTGTCTGTGAAGAGCAATACTCATAAATGATTGGCATGTATCTGAGCAGTTACAATTTTGGTATTCCAATTCTGTTATTCCTTTTTTGCTTCAAAACCTGACTTAGAGTAATAGACTAACTTGCATAAAATAAAATAATGGGGCTTGTTTCCAAATGAAGTTTGATGATGTGCTATAACATGAAGATAGCCAGATGAACTTTGCTTGTTCCCAAAATAACTGCAGTGTTGCAGAGATCTGAACAAATACCTCATGATTCAGTATCTTTGAGGATATTGTTTTAAGGTGGCATTCTTTTAGTTTCTATATGGGTATTTACTTGCTTGTAACTGCTTTTCTAGCTTGTCATGCTCTACAGACATGTGGGCTGCCCAAGGCTTTAGACATACCAGGCACTGTCCTGTCCTGCTAGTTGATAACATTAGGTAGGAATTAAGGTTTCTGCTTATGTCAAATTTTAGCAAAGACCCCATTTACATTGGCAGTGTAAGGAAAGCAAACTACAGGGTCTGGTACTAGAACAGACAAGTTCAGCCCTAATCCAAATTTGAAGGGGGACAATTTTTGCAAGTGGAACAAGATTTTCAAAGCCATTCCATTACACAGAAGTTCCCAATATAAGTGTAATAGACAGGATTTTCAATGATTTACTCAGGGACAGGAGAGGATAGAAGCAAAGTTGTTCCTGCCACTGTGACCCTAAATCTTGGGGTAGAGTCATTCTCTAAGACTGTAGCCAATCTTGAGCAAACAGTTCACTGCTGCAAAAAAACTTAATACAGAAGGAAACAGAAAGAGGGGCAGGGCAGATGATGGTGGGGATTTTACAGCATACTTTTCTGTCAGGTTGGCAAAGTCAAATCAGTTCCCCATGCAGATAGATGGGTAATAAAGGGCAGAGAGGGGGAGGTGGGAATGGCTTGCTAGAGCGGGTGGAAGGTAAAGTGGGGTGACCCCTTTTTGGTGGCAGACAATGTGAATAGCTCAGCTTTAAACTATTACTTCAGCCTTTAAGCACTGATGTTGAAGACCTGTGATCTTTTAAAAACCTGCATCCCATTTTGCATCTTTTTTAGCATTCGGCTGCAGTATTGGTGGTCGCACACTGGCTTGACTTTCTGCAGAGATGTATCTGATTCTGTGCTCCACCTAAGTCTCCTGTTCTTTAAGGTGTCTTCCTTGCACTTGGGATTTATGTAGGGCAAAGATGTATTAGTTAAACATGTTAATTGATGATTGCAGTATCCGTAAAAGTGAAGATTTCGGTGCTGACTTGCAGTGTATTTGCCACTTACTTTTTAGGATACCCAGTGGGATATGAGAGTGAACTTGTCCTGCTCTTATGCAAGCCCTCAGTATGCTTACTGTGCACATTCATGCAATTGCTCTGAAGAAAAAATCCCTACAATACTCTGTAATCCTGAGCAGCTGTAGTGGCTTTCTCCACAGAAAAATGAAAGGATTCTATCTCAGACACCCTATGAGTTTGCTCTCAGTGTCTTGCTGCAACTGTGCCCTGGCAGCACAGAGCATAGTCCTGCCTGACAAACATGCTGCAGTACAATCTGGGCTGCACTTGGTCCTCTCCCCAAAGCTCTGCTGCTCGATCTCATTGCTCTCCTTTTCTCAGAGACTGTGCACTCCTTAAAAACACCTCTCAAACAGCTGCACAAGGTGTGTGCAGGCAAGCAGTTTTAAATAACACAGCTCCTTTAACAGCTAGTCTGCAGAGCAGAGTGAACTGAGCTTTTTGATTTTCACAGAGCTGAATGTTTGTCAGTTCTCTGTAGCACACACTCCTATGGAAAAGGGCAGTCTGCAATCGCTTTGGCAGAGCTAGATGCCATGTGGGTGTCATACAGTAGCCACTGCTGGTTACTCACAAGGTACAGATGATGAGGAAGTATTTTGAAATAATAAGAATTTAAAGCCCTGAACTTTAACTTAAAAAAAACAACCCCACAAAACAACAAACCAAACACAAAATGCTGCGCTCTCAGTGTATTAATCTCTCTGCTGTTGGGCCCTCAGCTTCAGTGTTTGGTAATTTTATAATCTCTTGAACAAAACAGGGGAATGATGGGCAAAACTGGACAGTGAAGCAATAAAAGATTCATTGCTGATTTTTTTAAGTTTATTTTTAGTAAGCAAAAAGGTTTATGTTGAGTCATCCCAGCTTTCTCCTCATGCTTCATTTTGCATGAGTTTGCAAAGAAGATAGAGAGATGCCAAAATTCAGGGAGGAGATCCCATGTAATCCTGTAGTGTGCCAGAGAGGAAAGGCTGGAGGATTACATGTGCTCCTGATGTGTTCATTTATGGCAATGCAGCTTTGCTATTTGCCAACCAAATGGATACTTAAAAGAGGAGATGAATAGTGGAAAACATCAGCTCAAACCTACCATGGCTGTTTGAAATAAGGTTTATCTCATAAACAGTATTTCTGTAACGTCATTCTGCATTTTAATTGTTTTGCAGCAGGCTCTTGCTAACTGATTGAAAACTTGGCTTGTGAGATCAGGTTTGTTCTGTGGTTTTGTTAAGAGTGAGAGTGTTAGATGTGGTGTGAGGCTGCACAGCCTTTTCCAGCAGCAGATCCCTGCCAAAAGGCCGGACATTACCAGTGTCACAGGGATGTGCTTTTGATGTGCACTTGTAGCCCTGGGGGTAGGGACGGCACACGGCCTGTGGGCACTGAGCCTGTGCTGGTGCTGGGTCTCAGACTTGCTTGAGTTTTGAGCAAGTGTGTGAATCTTCAAGTCCAGTTTGTTCTAAACCAGACAATGCCCAAAGAAGCAAATCTCTTATGGTATCGTTTAGCTTCAACTATTTAATTAGTTTTACTGACGGTTAAGGAGAAGTGTGATATAGCAGCACACAAACTAATTTTTGTTTTGAGAGTGTATTATTAATAATATTAAGAAAGGCATTGAGATAGCTGTTGTGGATCCCTCTTCTGCAAACAGAAAGAGTATCTTTGTGCAATATTTGCATTTCATAAGCTTTGCTGAGATTCATATCAGGGGTAAAGAATATGATAAACTGTTTCGCAAAATTTAATAGGAGATAAACACCAGTTTTAGTGTGTGGAGAGATGGCTGTTCATGATAAATCTAAGATTACTATCAGCAGATAAAATTTTATATTTTCCACAATACACTTTGTTTCCCAATTTTAATATAAAATGCTGTCAAAAATTGAACCTAAAATGTAACTTGATTCAGCTAGAAGTAGGAATTAGGAAACAAGAAAAAAGTGTAGTTTCTAAATACTTTATTTTTGATTTAACTTGTTTTTACTTGACTGTTGGTTTGTAGTGAATCGTCCACTGTTTCTCAGTAGAACATAGATATTAACTCTTGCTTTTAGTGGGATGAAGAAGGCAACTTTACATGTAAAAGTTAGTTTTTAGTAAAACAGGAGATATTTGTAAAGAGAGTAGATATTCCAGATAAACTGCAGGATCACAGTAGCCTGCCTTTTACTTAATCTTTGCTGAGAGTAGATTAACAAACCAGGTTAAATCAAACAAGTGTGCTTTCATTTCTGAGGCTTCATTCCAGGCTAATATTGAACATGAAAAATGCTGGTTGCCATTTCATGGAGTGAAGGTTGCCAAATCCTCAAACTCTTCCCAGACCCTTTTGCTGGCGTACAGGGACTTACTGGCAAGGCAGAGTTTCAGGAATGCTCCCACATCCACTACATGAAGCATTTAGCAAGGGCCAATGCCCCTTTAGATTTCTACATTATAATTTTTAGTGCAATTTTTTGTAACCAAACCTGACGTTATCTGAGGAAGAATCTCACAAATTCCCTGTCATAATATTTTACTGTGCTGTAGGTGGTTTCACTGCCGGCTCCCAGCAGCTTTGCAGCAGCAGACATTGCCCTCCATTTTGAGAGGAATGCACTGTCTCCTTGAAATGGCAGCTGTGGAGTGGATCGCTGGGTGTGTTGTCCAGCTACATTTAAAAGAAAAAAAAATGGAGGGAGGGAGGTTCAGAAGCTTTCATAGGCTCAGAGTGGCCATATTGTACAGAAGGTGGAAAACCTCGCCCGACAAACATTTCTCTAAGGCCTTTCTCTATCAGGAAAATCTTAGATTTTCCTGCCAGCACTTGGGATTGCCCAGGCAGTGTCCATAACCACCTCAAGTCTGAGTGCCCTCAAAAGGCTTTGAATATCCCCTGTTGTCAGTAGGAAATGTCTTTGTCCAGCACTAGTGCCTCCATGGGCACTCCGTGTTTTGTTGTACACCAAGTGCTGCTGTGGCCCCGAATGGTGGGGAAGAGTGTGAATTTTGGGCCCCACAGGTGCTCAGCAGTGTGCAGCCTTGGGAGGCTCATTTTCACATGTAACCTTCATTATTACATATTCTGATACATACATTGCCTTTTTGCAGGACTAAAATGTTTTAGTACCCAGGTAAAGTAAGCTGAGTAATATGGGGAACTCTAGTCTTGTTGCTATTAACTGCCTAACTGTAGCATGTTTAACAGTAAACAAATTTAGTACTCCTTTATGAAGGGCTTGTAGGTGCAGTGACAGAAGGGTATGACAGAAAGATGGACTCATTTTGGGAAACCTAATTATAACTGCATCATTTTACTTTTCTATTATTGTTGCCCAATTTTGTTGTGCCCCTAGTGTTGCTATTAATGTCTTCCTAAATGTCAAATTCAGACTGCTGATGGTGATCATCTCATGTCATATTGCTAAATATATACAGGCTGTTGAGAATGTCTGATGTAAATGTTATGCCAGACCTTCTACATATGCATATTAGACTTCTTATGCTAAATACCTGCTATCAAATACCTACTTGACTATTTTCCTCAGTGGTATACAAAACAAATTGAGACTTTTTTTAGGAGTCATCATGCTATTGTATTATTTTAAATGATCTGTGATAGGAAAGATCTCACTTCTGAATGGTTGTGACACTCAATAATGTTAAGTAAGAAATTCCAGATATATCTTCACTTTCAACTGAAAGCTAATGTCATTTCCTTATAAATATTTCTCTGAGAGATCTGAATGCATCAGACTACCACCTAGCAGTCAAATGAAGAAAAGCAAAAAATGCCTGAGGGACATTCTTAGTAAAACTTCCTAATATATTTTTTAAAAAATGTTCCTTCTAGGCTGGTAAATTCAATACAACTTCAATTATTAATGCTAAATAACTCTTTATTTCTTTTCTCTGAGTCATTTTGGAAATGAAAAGTCACTTAGGTTCTTCGGGCCTTTGAATTAGTTGGCTGCATGTGAATGAACACTTACTGTGTGCAGTGTAAGTTGTGTTGTTCAGTTTACTTGTTCTTGGAAGCACCTTGTGCAAAATTTTCCTCTGATATATATTGAATTTCTTGTGTTCAAGCTATTTGAAGTGTACAATATTTGTAAGTTGGATTGAAACATCAATTACATGCTGTTGGAGCTGCTCTTTAAATTCTTTTCTTTGTAAGAAATCACCTGTAGCTTCACTGTGTAAATAAGATTGCAAACATAACTGAAAAATTAGTTACTATCTTGTTGCTACTGAAAATGGTTACAAATGACTGTGGAGATTACATACCAAGGGAATAAGATTTCACCTTTATCGTAGTTTTGTGATGTCTCCAATGGCATTAATATCTGCCATTATGCTGTTTTCATGGTTCAAAAGCAAAGGCTTTAATTTCAGAATTATAAATGTATTTATTATATTCCTTACATCTGCCAAAGAAAAGTCTGAATTCTAGCACACGAATACATAATTGTGGGATTTCAAAGTGCCTGTATCCTGTTAGAACAGCAAACCTTTGGATATCAATTGTGAAGAAATGAGGGATGCCATTTGTTTTTATTAAGCTGGGATTTGAATGTTTGGAGAAAGCATTGGGGGAGGCATTTCTTTTGGAAATGGGAGTAATATTCCTCATTTGTGATGTTAAAAATGTTATTTTTGCCATAGTCACAATCTTTATTACTAAACCTAGGAATATGTGCCTAAAACAAATATGCTTATTTTCAATTTCTGCTTATAATTTTGGCTTTTTATTATCGTAATTTTCAGGGTGTTTTCTATGTAACACCAAAACCAGAATTGAATATACTGCTCTCTAAATGTGCCATTGTTTTGTTTTGATAGAAAGGGCAGTGTATTGATTATAGAATACTGAGGCATTGAAAACTCTTCATTCTGTTATGAAGTCATAAGGGAAATTAGTGAGTGATGCTTTTCAGTCAAGGAACTTGGAATAAGTTAAAATTAACTGTTTTAGTGGACCACAAACAAAGAAAAAGACAAGAATAAAAGAACAAGTGTTTAATTCAGCCTTTTCCTCACTTCTTCTTAATTCAGTGAACATCTTTCCATCTTTTGTGCAGCTTTCCACTCTTGTCTGTCTGCTTAGTCATGTATTCCAAATACCAAATTTGGGTTTAGACCTGTCTTATATCCCAACCAACTTTCTTCTCCACAGGAAATTTTAATTCTTCTTGTATTTTTCAGTGTCCGACTTTTAGATGTTTTGTACTATTTCTCTAATTATGCTTATGAAGTGACATTTGGGGAACCCTTAGGGACTATTGGAAAACATTTTTATAAAGGTTGCTGTTCAGTATAGGATGTGGGAATAATTAGTTCTGTGATGGTGGGTTGTATTTGTTTACAAGGAAATTGTATCCTACATTTAGTAAGGATGCCAGTGCACTCTTCTTCATGCAGTAATTGTTGTCTTCTGGTATAAAATTAAGTCAAGAATTCAGTACAATTTATTTTACCTCAAGCTTATAATTTTAGTGTATTTTGTGTTCATGGTGAATATGATTATTCTTAAATATGTTTGAGATTAAGGATGGCTTTATGAACTCATCATTATAATTGTTGATCTTCATTTTAATGTCTTGTGTTTCAGTGTAAGTGTGAGGACGATTTTGTTATGAGGGATTCTTGCAAGTCCATATGCTGAAGGTGATACAGGTAGTGTGGAGAAACTGGCAAGTAGAGAGAGATGCAATTAGCAGAAAAGGAAAAAAATTTTTTGAAGTTATATATATCCAGTCATAATAGAAGTAAGGGAGGAAATTACAGTATATATTGAAAAAGTGTGTAGGTTGGAGAACAAAGTAAGAATAGTACTTCTCTGGAGGAAGCTGTCTTAAGTTCTAAATTTTTTTAATAGTAGACTGGACACAGCACTGAGAAATATCACATATGAAAGCAAGGAGAGGGAGGAAGGGGGTAATTTTCTGCCTCTAGCTTAGAGCTGTAGCCTCTGTGTGAAATTCAGTTGAACATGGAAGCTGTGCTGTAGATTGAAGTGCAGTATGATCTCCACTATATCCTGAACTGTGAACCAGGAGCAGCTGAACACATGATGACCCTCTCTCTGGGTAGATCAAATTTCTTATGGTAATTCAATTTAAAAAATTTGGTTACAGGTGGGGAGGATTGAACGTAATGGTAAGAAAAAATGCGCATACCTGAAACCTTTAAGAACCCTTTCACTAGAGCATATGGTGTGTGCAGTTGAGTATAGGCATTATTGTCCTGTTTAGTTTTTTCTGAGTTGTCTAGTGCCAGTGCAGACTTTGGCAAGCCTGGATTTTGTAGTGTGAACTACAGTAAGTGGCAGCTGCCATTTACAGCAGGTAGTGTGCCAAGAGGACTCTCCTCCATGCAGGTTGGACAGATCTACAGGCATAAGTGTCTGAAAATCCAGTCTTTCATCTTTCTGAGCATTCCCTCCCTTGCCAAGATTACACCTATGACAGCCCCACAGAGATATTTGCTGCTGCTCTTGATATTGTTAATATTAAATATTAAAATTAAGTATGAAATATTAATATTTTAGTAGTCACACAAGTCTCCACACATCTTTAGAAACTCTTTGTACTAAGTGCTTTCCAACCATGTAGAGGCACAGCCCAGTCGTGAAGAGCTTGTAATATAAAACAAGGGATCTGTAAAAAAGAGGGAAGAATGACTCGATCACATGCCTCTGTAATATATTTTGATTTTATTTTATGAGTAAAACTTGAATTGTTCCTATTTTCTCTTCAGCCAAACTTGGTTGGTTGGCCGATTTGGAAGGAGAAACTGCAAGTAGGAATGGGTTTGATTGCCCTTCCCATATACTTAAGCACATTTCTTTAGCTTATAAAATGCTTGTCACTTCACTTCTAAATTTAAAAAATCATAATTTTAGTTGTAATATTCAAAAATACTAAAGAGTTAAATTTGTGGGTCGTGTTCCTGGCTGCTCCTCTCTCGTATTTCACCATCTAAAGGGTATCCCAGTTCTACAAATACATCTTTTGTAGCTAAAGTTTACTGACTTTAGTCAAATTGGCAACACTACAAATTGATTCCAGACTGAGGATCCAAATTTATTGTAACTGTTTGAAAACAGATGCTGATTCAAATTACTGCATTTAACGGCTAGAATTAAAATGGCTCTCTCTGGTGGCAAAGCGTTGATTTGGATGACTCGGGGTGTGGAGTGAGCTGCTCCAAGGGGAGCCTGTGCTGTGCCGTTTGTGGCTGTGCTGCACAGGAGAGGCAGTGGGGCAAAGGCACACGGAGGAGCCATTGCAGTAGGATGGCTCTGCCACCTGGCTTGTTTGGAACAGCGGGGCGTGGGAAGCGCCACTCAGGAGGAGGCTCTGGCTGTCTGGGTAGACAGCCAGAAGTTGGGCTGTGTTTGCTTCCAGTTGCGCTGACCAGGAATAAAATTTGTTTGGATAAGATTAACTGAGGCTAGCCAGTTTTTTTTTTGTAGTATTGTCTGAGCAGAAGCAGTTCTGGAAAGAGAAGTTCTTTATTTGTAATGACTTGTGAAGATTATTATGGTCCCTAATATACACATCCTCACAGTGCACTCTGATGATCAAGGATCTCTGTCATGTAAGAACTACCGAACTCAGTCATAAGAATATACACCGAGTAAAAATCTATACACCAACATCAGTAAGTATCATAGACTGGTGGGACATGAGCCTTGGAAGGACAGCTTTCATTAGGATTTCTCCTATTTCTGAAGGAGTACCTCAGTGTACAGAGACAGGGAGAGCCTCCTGCGTGGGCATCTGGCACAGCTGCTGCATAGAGGTGGGTAGATGATTCACTTCTGAATTTTAGCTCTAGTTGACTTTGTTATTTAGCCCACATACTCTGGTGTCTGCTTCAGTGTATGTGTGGCTTGGAAAGTTTTGTCTTTCTGTGTCTCCTTGCTTAGAATTCCCTAAAGAATCTCCCCCGCTCCATGAGAAAGTGAATCGCTGGGCTCCATAAAATTAACAGGAATAGTTTGTTTCCTTTTGCATTTTTATGACAGTATCAAAAGTTTCTGACCAGTTTCCCTAGCTTGCTTACTGGTGTCTGGTTTGTCTTGCACTTCATCCTCAGCTCTTGATCAGAAAGGGACTCAGTCCATCCATGCTTTTCTGTGTGCTCCATTGAGTGTCATATTCATTTTCTCCCACTAACCTTAACCTCTCATATCAGTGCTGTTAAAGTTGAAAATTTCTTGAAGTGTTTCTGCTTTCTGGGAAACGTATGCATGAAAAAGTGGTATTTTAAATACTGTGTCTCATTCTAGCTACATGTATTTTCCAAATGTTGTCTGCTTTCAGATGTTGTCTGGTTTTGAATGGTTTTAGGTTTTTCTAACTTTTTTAAACAAACATCTCGTATATATAAAAACTGCATAGTGGCATCACCTATTTAATGAAATATATGTCAATAATTTGTTTTCTGTGCTCAAGGATATTATCTTATTTCAGGAGAATACTATGTAATGCTTAAGTGCTTCGTTTATTTGGGTCTTCTGAGCGTTACATGTTTTATAATCTAGTTGTTTATAATAATATGAGACTATCATTTTTATGATGATCTACATTGACTTCCATCCATACATTATTACAAAATATAGTTTTGTGATCTCTCTTTTTACTTCCCCAGTCCTTCAGATTAATCACTAAGGAAATAAGGTTTAATATTTTAAACTGCCATGTTTTCAAATTCATGTCTTCTCAAAGAAAAAGGGGGTCATGTCTACACTGTCCAGTGAAGCCACCCTAGTTCATCTTGGTGTCACTCTTCCTCACTTCTTTGCCTTAGTTCCCATGACTGGTTGTCATCTTATTAATTCTTAAGAATGTGCATGGTCCATGGCTCTTTTCATCATTCCTGTTACTATGTGGAGGGATAGAATGTAAGAAAATAAAGATAGTGCAGAAGGCAGTCTCACACCTGAGGAGTTGCAGCTGTACCAATCACCAAAGATTAGGAGCAGGCCTGCCCTTAATAGGCCACAGCTGTGTCCAATAAGAAGACGAGTGTACAAAAAGTTGGGTTAGCTGAGTGAGGAGAGATGGAATTTGTTGGCTGTGCTGTGAAGGAGTCAGTGCTGTGAGGAGCTGTCCATGAGAAATCACTGAGAAGGTGTGGGACTTTTGCATTATAATGACAACATTACTATAGTGTTACACAATTCCATGGTGTCCTTCATCTGTTTCCATCTATTCTTATCAACTCCAAATCAGCTAATGTTACTGAACTCTACAGAGTATGGCAGAGCTCACTGGAAGCCCATCACACTGTTGCAGCTGTTGAGGGACAATGTGTTGATTTGCCCCAAAATTATTCGTATCTCGGGTTGTTGCCCCTTTCGTTTTCTCCCTGGTGGAGTCTTCCTCCATCCCCTTCCACAGTGCTGTCAGGAGGAGAACCTTGTGTTCGCGTGTTCTTCCTGCTCTTGACAGTCTCCCAGTCACTGGTGCCCCAAGGGTTATCTTCTTGAAGCTTTTCTTTCCCTTTTCAGAGTTAATCAGAAACATAAAGGCTGTTTTGTCCTGAGACCTACAAGCACTGAAAAGCAACAAAGGATCAGCACAAATCACTAGAATTCTTGTGGCATACAAGACTTGGTCATCTCATTAAATATTTATCTATACTCTTTTTTTTTTTTTCTGCACCTGTCATGTTTCTCAGAAGGGACAGGGTACCTTATCACCACATCCACTTGTTCTTACACCTCTTTGTGAAATAGCAATGGGAAGCTCAATCTTTTTTACTGAGTCAGAATTAGAAAAATTCCTGTTAAAGTTTTCACTTTTGCAGGAAAATGGGTGTGAGCTCTTTAAAGTTCTGTTTGCCTAGTATGACAAACCTTTGTGGTACCTGAATCCTGTGAGTTTTGTTTCTGGTGTTTCTCTTTGGATTTTTTTTTTTTTTAACTCTTTGGTTTCATTTGGGAGTTTTGTTGGGGAAGGTGTTGTTGTTAGCTTTTATTCTGCATCATTAATATGGTTTAATATAGGTACGTAATGAGATATTTCCCTTTAGCAGTTTTCTTTTCTGAGTTAAGGATTTCAATCTCTTGAAAATTATACCTGATTTTGTACTGATCTGTGCATCTACTGCATGCAGGTTCCTGTACTCTTCACATTCTGCTCTTGGTTTTGAGCATCATTGCAGCCTTGACTGTTCCCAGTGAGTGCATGGCTCTTCTGCCATCTGGGTCACTGTGTGTTTTAAAAGTATTAAACTTCAGTACGTCCCAAAGAGTGCTTTCTGACCCAAATGGAGAAATAAAAGTACAGGTCTTGGAACTTGACTGCAAAAAGGAGCTAAATTTGTCCAGCAAGATCTATATGTACTGAAGATTTTTTTTTAACTTGTCCCCATAGGGTGAAATATTCAGATTAAGTTTTCTGTATTATTTAGCTCTTGAGGGTCAAACTCTGCTCTGTTTTTCTATGTTACTGTGCATTGGAACATCTGGCTTGCCATAAGCTATTCTTATATGTATTAGTGGACTTTTCTTATTTTGTTTTAGGAAGCTTATAAAAAATTTTAGAGAACATGTATGCAGAGCTCCATATGCAGCCATGGCATCTTTTGATGCTGATTCCAAATTAATAAAGGTTTCTCATGCTTTTGTTTCTTTGATTTTGTTAAGAGGATTGCTGGCTGCTCACTTCTGTATGTTGACGTAAACATTTGTATTTCGCTAATATTCTGTCCAAGGTCTAGTATTCAGTCCCTGCTTCAAGTCTTTCCCAGCATTCCTTTTATCCTTTACAATTGAAATTCTGTGTTTCACTTTGTGGTGTTATACTCAATATGGCTGCTGAACCTCTCTGCTAAGCTACAAGTGCAAAATTTTGATTATATTTCCATCTGACATCTCTGTGCTTCAAACTGCTATCTTGGTGCATAGCAACTATGAGGTAACACAACTATTAAGCAACTGCATTTAAAAATCTTCATAACATTGCTATTGGCATTAACTTTCTTATCAGTTTTCTCAAGTTTGGCCAAAATTTTACTATTTATGTATTCAAAAGAAGACATTTTCTTGTATATGACTGATTGTTTGGCATCTTTTTAAAATTTTTTTTATTCTAATTAATTTATTCTGACGACCTATACTCTGCTTTCTATAAGTTCAGTGAGTAGCTTATCTCAGAAATTCCCAGTAAAATGCAAGTAGAGGAGATGATTTCTCTGAGTAAGCTAAAATAAGTTGGATAGAGAAATATCCTTGTCAAAGGAACCTGAGAGAAAATTTTATATCTGATATTCTGAAAGACAGTTTCAGATGTCAGCTATTTTAAAGAAAATAAAAAGTTGAGGCCAGAAAATAAAGAAAACAAGCATCAGCAGTTGTTATCATAAAATCTTGTGTGTGATTCTGCTTTTTTTCTTCCCTCTCTTGTGTCGTGAATGTTGATGCTGGACATAATACAAAAATTCTACAGGAGTCTTACCAGAACCTTTACCAATGCTGAAAATTTATTTCCAGAGTTGTTGTCTAGATCTTCTGTAGTGCTCAAGTCATTTACATTCTCTAATTTGGTGGCAGGTGGGTGAAATTAAAATAACAGGACTTCAAAATATGCTTAAACTTAAGGCGAGGAGTGAATTAGGTCCTGTGTTCTGGGCACAGCAGACTTGAATGGCTCCTTTGAAGGAATCCTACCCTAGAGGGCTCAGCAACTTCATGCTCATTAAAACTAAGAATCATAACTTGACCTTTGGCAGTGGATTCTGTGTGTTTGACTGTGTTTAGATGAGGCACATAAATGCAGTGCTTCGGATGCTGCTGCAATTCATATGGGGGGTAATGAAAGAAAAACTTGTTCCCTCTACGTGAAGACATTTTCACTCCCCGTGTTGCTGCTGCACGTTCAGGGGCACGGAGGTGGAAACGAGTGGCATTCCCAGAGTGAGCAAGGCCTTGGGGAGCATTGTTACTCCAACTAGCACAGCAGAACATGCTCTGAACGAGGGCCGAGGGCGGCGGTCTGGGAGCTTCTCCCGGCTGCCCCTTTCCCGGCCGCGCAGGCGCTGGCGGGAGTTGGCCCCTCGGCAGGGCAGCGTGGCTGCAGGCCGCTCTCGTTATTTGTGCGAGGCAGGCAGTGTCCCATAGCAGTGCCGCTCAACTTCACAATGTGCTTCCTGCTCAGAGGTGAGAAGGGCAATTGAACAAGAGCTGTAGGATTATTGGAGGTGTTGAGAGGAGCTGCTGCCTAGAGGGATGACTGTTTTGTAAAGGTGTCTTCTTTTGAAAGCACATCTTTGCAACCACTTCCATATTTACTTCACAAAATATTTGAAACTGCATCTGGTTTTCAAGTAGAAAATGTCTATAAAGTAATTTCAGGATATTTACCGAGCCTTTGTGGTTTTCCCTATTCTTTCTTTGTCCTCTTTTCATCTTCCAAATTGCATTTTCTGGGAATTAAATAATAATGGATCTGTTTTGTCAAAACTCCTTAGCCGCTGCAGTTTACAGCCCAAAGAGAGTGTGGGAGCCTTCTAACAGTGCACTGAATTTTTTGTCTGATAATTCTCAGGAACAAAAGTATTATTTCAGTTACTAAAATCCCAGCTGCCATATTTCATGTAATTGCTGAGAAAAAATTATCTTCCTGTATGGGAAATGGTGACTAAATGTACCCTTATTTTCAAGTACAAGTCAGTTTAGAGAATGCCTCATATAATATGGGTATCTGCTGCTCTTATATAATCCTTACGTTTATGTGACAGTCTTTGTGATATTATTTCATCTCCCTATTCAATTTGTAAGGAAATTTGGAAGCTTTTGTCCTGTTGGAATGCATAATTGAGTTCTCACATTTGTGTCTTAATTTTATTGTCTTCCCCCTTTTTTCAGCCTTTTTTTCACTTCCCTGTTCTGTTGTATGTATCCAGTCATTACAGAAACAGAATTTATGGTATTTTGTAGTGCCTCTACACCATGGTGTGCATAATACCATGAACAAAGTAACAAAAAGTCAGATGGTGTTTTTAGATGGTGTCACACTAAAAATTACTGCAGACATTAAATAGTAACATTGTTATGTGCCTCTGATCTTGACAGATACTTGGTCATAATTGTAGCCTGTCTGCAAAGATTTTGTGTCTCATATTTAAGAAATAAAACGTAGAAAAATTATCACTGCATGTGAAATTCTTCTGTTTGTGTCAAGAAGTATTAACAGTATTAAAACAAACTTTGGTACTTACCAGTTTCTAAATATTTTTTTTAATTTTGGTGAAGATTAGCCATATATTAATTTTTGCATTCTTGCAAAATTGAAAAAATAAAAGATGATGTTTCTGATTTTGGGTTGGCATGGGGCAGTATTCAGATCTAGGTTACTTTGCTGACTCATTTGCAGGTGACTTCTGACTTCGGGTGTACTGCATGGTTTTCCATTCTGCCAAGGCTTAGGCAAGCAGCCCCAGCCCTCAGCTCCTCTCCTGTCACTGACTGCTCTCTGTAGCGTGGCAGGGACGTGCTCTGTCTTACTGTCATTTTAAGGTCCTACAGATTTCGCATTTAGCACTGTCTTAAGTGTCACAGCTTTCATTAGGTGGAAAAGGATTTCTTTGAATAATTAAAAAGGGTCGTGTTTCCTCTCCTGGTGGTGATTGGAATGAGCAGGGAATTGTGCTGAGCTGTGTCATTGGCAGTGAAGGCTGCAGTCAGACAAGCGCTGCTGGCAGTGGCAGAGCCACGTTAGAGCTATCTGCTGCCAGCTGCTTGTCCGAGCCTTCCTCTGTGTGTGCCAGCCGAGTGCCCAGGTAGCTGCTCCCTAACCTGCACTGTCCAGACGGCCCTTCATGCGTTTCCAATAACAAAAGCCTTTTCAGCCTGGGATTTTGACATTGAGGGTTCGGAAATGAGTGCGGTGTAGTGATGTTTAGTGGCGTTGTTCCCCGCCCGCCTCTGCCGCCTCCCTGGGCATGGAGCAGCTGGAGGCAGTGACCTCTTCACCCCACTCAGATGCATCCAGGGCAATACATCTGCCGATGGCCTCAAGCACTCGGAGCTTTCTTACGGCTTGAGAGCCTCAAGGGATTCTGGTCAGTCTCATTTGTGGGTAGCGGAGGGCCTGGAGATGCAATATATTCAGTGAGAGTAAGATGGAGATAATGCTAAGATATTCAGTGGCAGAAGTCAGGAAGCTCTTGCAGTTTTGCTGATAAAAACTTGGACCTCTGTGAGTTCTCATGCATGCATGCATGTAAGGTAGGGCTTTTTCACACTGAAGTGCAGAAATTCCCATTGTAAGCATCTGCAAATTTTTTGGCTCTTGCCTGAGTCACGGTCCTACCAGGTGTACAAGCACTGTGATGTAACTGTGTACCTGAGGTATATACTTCTGAGCAGCCTATGCTACAATTCATTTTCCTTTTCTTCATTACAGTTTGAAGTGTGTTATATGATTATCAGGCAACAGAAGTAATCTACATAACTATTCTGAATAGCACTAAAGAAAAGATAGTTTTATTGTTTCAGGAGGAATACTTCCATTCCAAATCAGGACAAAACAGAAATTCTTAAAATTTTCATGATTAGCAATACAAAAAAAAAAAAAAAAATTAAAAAAAAAAATCACGGTAGTTCCTTAGAAACATTTCTCACATATAATTTTTAAATACTTTAAACAATATAAAATAACTTTTAATGTTGACTGGATTACATTTTGAATCTATATATTTTGAATAGGCAAATAGGAGCATTTCTGAGATATTTCAGACTGATGACTGAGGATGCTTTGGAGGGCACAGCTTTGTAGCACCTCCAGAAAGCTTTCTAAGTGAAGTGACTCCTCCAAAGATAAGGAGCTCTCGAGGATAGCATTTAGGACTTTTAAATCCCTTCTGGAAAGAGGGTTTTTTTTTTACAAAAACCCAAGACAGGAGTATTGCAATGCCATTCTTTTAATGTAGGGGCACTTGAAAATGCACACTGTCTAAAACTGCAGTGTGTAAATACACACTAATGTTTCAGAATATGTGATGTTGAGTTGATTGGCGTAGAAATGGGTCCATACTGAAAAAAGGGCTTATTTAATATTGTTGCATAACTGAAACTTGATAAATGGCTTTTTCCCCTTCACTTTGTTCTGTTTTTTTTTTTTTTTAAATTCTGATTTATAAGTGTTCTAAGTGCAGTAATATAAAATTACAGTAAATGCAGCTAAGGTAAAATGTCTGTTCTAAAAGCAGGCAACATAGATTTAGCATCACTTCTCTCCTCTTTGTTTTGGACTGTAACAAAGCAAAAACAGTCCCTTCTTTCCTGGCTGTTGCAGATTACCTGTAACAAGACGATTTTACATGAGAGGTGCATGCTTGCTTGTTACCTTCAGAAACCACAACTGAATGCTGAGGTGAAAAGGATGATTCTTATCCATTTGTTTCATATATTTGTCAGTTAGAGAGTCTCCTTTCATAATACTTAGATGAGTGCTTAGAGAGGTCACAGTACACTGAGTTTCAAAGGTTGAAACTAAATTTATGTCAGCGTGTGTTTGCATCCATATAGGGAATCATTTTGATACTTTGGGGGAGAATTACAAGTAGGGGGATAACACTGTATCATTTCTTCTTGTATACCAAAATGTATGTGTTTAAAAACAAAAGCTTTTCCTATACATTTTGATATAATGCATCAGATTATTTATCTAAATTCTGTTTTACTGAAAGAAGAGAAACAGGGAAAATAGGAAAAGGCATTTCTGCTAAAGCTGCTCTCAGAAGAGAGGCTATACTGCAATTTCATATTCAAGCTTTTAGTAGTGCCCATCAGTGTTTGTTTAGGTCTACTGAGCCTACAGTAACAGTCATTTTACCCAATATTGGCATTGTCTGACAAGCTTATGGTATGGCAGCAGGCTAGTGGCTTCTTGAGGCTTCAGGGAGCAATCTCAGCGTGGCAGCATCCACCAGGATTGCTGTGCACCTGAGCTGCACACTGAGACATGGCTGAAACTTTTTTTTTCCCACTTCCAGAATATTGGTCAATATTAAAAATAATTATTTACAGGTAAGAAAATGTAAAGTATGTTATTTTTTTCCTAAAATTATAGGCTTCATGCTTTAATACCCAGCTTTTTGTCGACTATGTAACAGAGGAATTTGTTCTTCTAGTTTAACAAGACATAGATGTGTCTTTTCCATCTAAGGCTGTAGGCAGAGCTGCTCAAGATAATCTGAACCTTTGTTTTCAGTTTTAACAACCTGGCTACACATATCTTCACATGTGTGTTGGTAGGAGTTTTGTGTAACTACGTGGCATTAAAAAGGCAAAAAGGAAGCAGGTCCTTCTAGACCTGCATCTCTGCTTCTCTAGTTGAACAGAGCCCCTGTCTACACACCTTATTGCTTCTGGGATTTCAGTAACAGTGAAATAGTGCTGTTCAACAGCATTTTTCTCATGCATATAATTTCTGTGAATTAAAATTATTCTTCAGTCTTTAGGCTGCATTTATTCACCAGAGAAAGTAAAGGAAACTTCACAGCAAAGAAAATCCTGTCAGAATGAATGGTTACAGACCAAAAGAAGAGATTTAAATCCTGAATAATTAGCACTACTTTCAGAATAAAAAATTCCAAAAATTCACTATACCTTAGAAATTTTCCCTAGTGCTGGAAATGGTTTGCTAGTCCTTGCAAATCCAGATCTTTGGCAAATGGCTTGAGGAAGGAAGTGGAGAACTCAAAGTGCTGAGCTTTAAAACAGACAGGGGTGGTGGGTTTGGGGAAGGGAAAGACAGGAGGGTTTTTGGTTTGTGTTGAAATTTTTATTTTACTTTTTTCCAAATGCCTTGACAAAGAGAAAGGGAAGAAATAACAGTCAGTACATCTGCAAATGGCTACAGCCTGTGTAACCCACTGAACTAAATGGAGTTCCCTACGAGTTCCCCAAGATCTGGGCACATGGAATAAGATTAGGGATTGACTCAGATTTAGAATATTATCTCTTTTTTTTCCTTTTATATTTTTGTTCACTGTATTTTTTTCGTTTTCTTTGTGCTCACACCCACGTCTCCCAGGATTCCTTTTTCCTCTTTCCAAGTTAGAATGCACGGTTCCCCAGTCTTGTGAGCAGAGCTACAATTACCTTGTTAGAAGGAGCTAATCTGTGTGAGCATACATGATCAGGTCTTTGAGCACGTAAGCAAAGGTGAAGCAGGGAGGCTCCCATATGAAAACAGAAATTACACTAATGATTTCTGAGAGCAATATAGTTTTCTTCTGATTATCCAGTGTTCATTATTCTGATTATTGTGTTAAGAAATTTTATTTGAAGTTGAAGAGCTGAGTGGAATATGGAATGTGTTTATATATAAAACAGGATCTCAGATCTGTCTGAAGAATAGAGGAAGAATTGTTCTGCTTATGATTAAGGCAGTGCTGCTTTTGAGGCTTTTTATTTCCATTCTTTTTCCTAGATTTATGCCTGACTTTTGTAGTTTAGAAGGCTATTTTTTCTTTTCAGCTGCACTTTTTTAAAGAATAATTTGTTAAAGCCTTGAAGAACTTGTGTTTTAGACATTTACAGTCCATTCAACAGAAACCAACATAAAATATTTTCTGACTATACCTAGGATGGTAAATCCAAACTAATGAGACCTTGAAAGTAAACTGTTCTGTTCTGGCTTGCTGGGCTAAAGGAGACGAATGAGCAGAACCAGGAAGGCCTTTTAGCCTGCTGAAGAAAAAGCAAGTAATTATTTTTTTCAAGCTTTGTCATCTTGTCTGGTCATATGGTAAAGCAGGCTTGCTGAAAGGCTCGTGCTTCCTCTGCTTGCTCGAGTGGATAGGTATCTGGCACAGGAATGTGTGGCTTAAAAAAACAGTGCTCCATTGATGATATTAGTGAAGAAAAAAAAAAGGTAATCTTATCAAATATACCAACTTCCAGAAGTATAATTTAAATTTAGAAATAGCAAGCATAGTACTTAAGTACTATACTACTTCAGTTTGTTTTCTTTTGGTGTTTTAATGGATATCTGTATTTCCTTGAACATTTTGCCAATTTGACAGTATGATCAAGTAGTGTAGGAATGTGCATGGCCAGACACAGATTTTTTTTCTGAGCACAGTCCCAGTATAATAGTTGGTAGTCTGTAAATATCTTTTCTGCCCAACACATCACAGACATGTGTTTTTCAAACAAGAGGTTTGTGTTTCAGATTTGTATTTTAATTTAAATGCAGTAAGATGGAATGTCTTGGAGAGAGCAGAAACATTTTATCCTTCTCT
Organism: Zonotrichia leucophrys gambelii; assembly: GCF_028769735.1. NCBI lineage: Eukaryota > Metazoa > Chordata > Aves > Passeriformes > Passerellidae > Zonotrichia > Zonotrichia leucophrys. The sequence continues at coordinate 14,484,158 of NC_088173.1, read as the reverse complement.
GATTGTGAAGGGGAGAAAGGAGAGCTTATTATTTAATCAGACGTATTTTTAGCAGGCTTCCATAATTGGCATGAGACCCTCAATCTAAGTACTTGTTTTATAATGGAGATGAGCTGATCCTTTCATGTTCACTGGTTAGCTGGAACACAATTTCAGTTCACACAAAGCTTTGATACCCTCTCCTTTAGGGGCTACTGTCTAAACAAGGTCCAAGTCTCTAATATTATCAATTCTTATAAGAAATTACATGCTTATTTATTGTGATAATTGCACTACACTACATAATTCTGTTATTCTGATTTGAATTTTTTAATTAATTTTATTTCTCTGTCTTACTGTAGAATCATTATTTTAATTAATTTAGTTTAGTTTAATTTATAAACACTGATACATGTCTGTTTTGATGCTGCTTCTCCACACATTGCTTCTCTGAGTACATCCAATTATTTCTCTAATAATTTGGTGTAGAGGTACCCAAGCTACTGCCCCAGTGCAAGGCAATGCATCCACATGAGCTGACTGCAGTGCCTGGGGTAATCAGAAGCAAGGCTTAGGAGCCTGTGCTCAGTACTGCAGTGAGGTACTTACATTGATCCCAAGATGCAAAGTACTGCTTGCACATTTGGCATCGTGAGGAATTGTAGGAATACACTGGCTCCTTCCAACAGCATGTTTTGAATATTTGTGCTGCAGCCCTGTGTAACGTAGAAATGATCAAAGATAGTTCAGGCAATTGTTGCCTATTGAGAACATTCACCTCCATTTTAATATTTAATTCAAGAGCATGTAAATATGAAAAGCTTCACAGTTGTGGTCCAAACTACTGGTTTTTGATTGAGAATCTGAGCTGTATTCTGCCAAAGAAAATGTAATGTGTATTTCTATTCTAAAATATTAATCTTGTAAAGCAGAAGTTCCACAGGAAAGTGTCGTTTCTTGATGCCTGGCTGAAATAAGTGCAGCCCATGGCTGTGTGTTCATCGTGCATTCTTAATAAGAAGCTCCATATTCACTGTCAGACTAAATTAACATGGTTTGAGAAGTGTCTTGCAGGTTAGTTTTGAATCAGTGTTCATTTGTCAGCTACTCCTGTTGTCTCCTGCTTGCTTCTCAACCTTTTAATGAAAACCAGCTCAGGCAGAGTAATAGATGCTACTGTGGGTGATAGTGACTCAGGAAACCCTCCCCAGCTTTAATCCTTCTCGGCTGCTTCAGCAAAGAGAAAGTGAAACATCTTCCCCTCCCTTGGGTCTTTGGGACTTGTGACAAAGAGCCTATTGGACTTCAATACAGCAATGAATAACACAGAAGATAGTGCATAGGGCTTTCTGGTTTTGTGGGGGGTTTTTCTTGTTTGGGGCAGGTTTTTTTGCAATAAAATGTCACCAAATTTCACTCCAGTTCTCTGGAGTGGCACCTTGTTTCTGGCTGAACTGCCCCTTTTACCCAGGTATGTGGTTGATAACTGGACAATTGTGTGTCCAACTTCAGCAAATATTGTCAGTAGCGTTCTTCCAGGCTTAATGTTTCTTCATGTCCTCCAGAAGACTTTCTGTCTCAGCTTCCTAACTCTGCCCAGTGGTAGACTGACCAAAATAACTATTTTGAACTAGAAGATGTTTGCTGCCTTCTCTGATAGCTAAGAATTCTCAAGTGGCAAATCACCCTCTTTTCTTTGAGATTTGATATGTAGTCATCTCATTTCGGGGCGCTTTTTATTTAGGTTTTTAATTAGGGGAAAAAAGTTATAGTACAGATCATAGGACAAAAACACTTTCAGCCAGATTTGTATGCTTTAATCTAAAGTAATGCACCAGAAATAATGAAAGATTAAATGGGCATAAACTTTAATGTCAGATTTAGTAGTCATTAAGAACTTTCAGGTGTTCTGTAAACATGAATTCAGTTCTTGGTTCATTAAAAAAATGTAGTTGTTTGATTTGCAGTTGGAATGGAACTTAAGAATTATTTTGTTAGTTGCAAAACGTATACGTGTGTCAGAGATGCCATTAAGCATTTTCAAATGCAACCTTATTTACAAAGCACAGTCACTCTTGTATTTGAAAGTTCTTTTTCACAAATAAAAAGTGCCACTAAAACACCTTCATCAAGAGCACTGTACAAGCTGTGGATTTCTATCTGCCTAAGAGCAGACTCCCATTTTCCCTCACTCCCACAAACCCTAGCATGATGCAGTGATATGTCAATTATCTTTTTTTTTTTCCTGAAGATTTTGCAAATCACCTTTTTGTGAAAATATCAAGGTAAACTAGTAAGTTTAGGGCTAATGTAACCGTTTGTATTACTCTAGTTTTGAATAATGTCTTGACCAGGAGTTCCTCTGTGTTTCTCTTGTGTTGTCTAGCTGTTGAAGGGTAAATAAGGTAACTGAATATTCAATGTAATCAGCTGGGTGTTCTATTCAGGTAATCATTCGATCAGTAAAGTCACACAGGTATTTTGGAAGATGTTGTGTTTATTATGAGAGAATGTACAGTAAAGAGATGATCAAACAATATTTTTTGAGCTGATGCACAAAAGGAGTTTTTATCAGGTACAGACATTTCCTAGTACATTGCTATTTAGAAATCCAGAGTACCTCTTGAGTGCTCTGAGTTGAAATATGAGACCTGAATTCAGAGCTAAAATACCTGGGCTCTCAAGAACTTACATAACTAATTCAGTTTCAGTGTAGTGATTTAATAGATTTTTATAACGTATTGATTTGAACATTAAGTTGTACCCACACACAAATCCCTTTCTTCCATGTTTAAAGTAATTTTAATGGGGAAGAGCTCAGCAGAGTTGCACAGATTCTAACACTTGTGTTTAAAAGCAGTTTCTCAGACAGGTGATCCACAGTGGGTAGAACATGCCCATACATTTCGTATTAATAAAAACCAGTGTGTTTTCATGGCACGATGCAGCCACTGTGTCCTGGAGATGGAAACAGTCACACAACTGCCAAAAAATCCCAACTTTGAGTGAAACAGCACTTGTGTTTGATTTCAGTATATTTTCTACAATTTCTGTAAGCTTTAAGGATCTTAGTTTTAGAGCGCCATTATTTCAAATTTCTGTATTGTTTGCTCTTAAAAGAAACACATGGTATGATATGTGTATGTACATGTATGAGTATTCTTATTGATTTATGTGGTTACAAGTATAAAATATTCATACCTTAATAGAAACTAAAACCAGTCTTGATTGAGTTAAGTTGTGAATGTGGACACCAGGCTGCAGAAATGATTGATGGTTTTCTTACCACATGTAACAGCCTAACAGGATTTCACAAAACCTTTGTTCACACACTTAAAAATTACCAGAGCATTTCTTTAAAATAAAGAGTGGATAGTATAACCTTAAGCTGCTGCTTCAGAGATATTGTCCTAAGTGTTGCTTCAAAAAATAGGTGTGAAATTTAAGGACTTTTAAATTAAATTTTTACTTGTATAAGTAAGCACTATAGATTGCAGTTGTGTATAGATTGATACATGTTGTGCTCATTTTTGTTGGGTTTTTTTAACAAACTTTCCAATGTAGACATTGGAAGTAAGTTTAATTACAAATTACAATTCCATTGAATTTTTTTTTTCTGTCTGAAAATTACCTGAGGTATATTGAGAAGCAGTCACAGTCAGATTTCACCATTTATTTTATAACCTCCTAAACCTGCACCACTGCCTTTTCCAGTTAAGGCCCCTGCCAGTTGTCACTGTTGCTTCCTTGCCCTCTAGTTTACTGAGTGAACTCTGCAGCTCACCACGATGTTGTGCATCCCCTCTGATGTGCCTGCTTTAGCTGTGTTGTAGTGTTGTTCACGAGTGAAACCCTCAACACACAAATCCCAAGGCCCCTGGGTCCTTGGCAGTGCTGCTCCACCCAGCAGACCTGATGCTTCTGGCAGTCTTTGCTTTACAGTGTGTCATGTAGCCATGCCCTGAGCCCTGTGTCCCTGCTCTAGGGGGACCTGCTTTCCTTTCCAAGGTGCTTCTCTGCTCCTCCACACCACTGAGATCCTGGAAAGAGGTATTTGAGAGAGGAGTGTTTAAACTGAGTACCAGTAATTCATGTCATTTGTTGAAGAGGTATGTTCATGTTGTATGCTGTGATCAGTGTAATTGAGGAATATGCTGTTCTGTTGTGGGTAGCACCCTCCTGGTATTTCTTCCCTACTGCTCCTTTTTCTTAGGCTTGCTAATCCTCAGGAGTAGAATTATTCATGGTCAATGTACTTACTCCTGTATCACCCCAGTAATTTACTACAACTTCTCTGTTCCTTGTTCCCCTTTGATTGGCCTCTCCATGTAGTCATATAGCACATAACACAAAGATGGATTGTATGGCATTCTCTGCTGGGGAAAATCAACACATAGAGCAGGCTCACTGCCAAGATGCTCATAATTAAACTGTTGCTATGGACGGGATTACATCAATGTTTCTATCAATCATTTGCTGCAGTTTTGTGGCTATTTGTATTTGGATTTTTTTTTTAGGTTTTAGATTTTATCATCCTTTTACTTAGTTATCAGTTGAAGTGTTGCAGCATATAGAGGGAGATATAAGTAAAAATAATTATTGGAAGATGTAGGGGGAAAAAAAAGATAAGTCAATTCTACATTCAAAGATTGTGTTTGAAGCCAATATCTTTGTGAGGTGTTCACGGTATTTCAGCTATTAGAAATGGCCAGATGCAGTCATTTCCATTCACTGGTCATCATACTGTTGTGACCTAAGAGTCTGATGCAAAACTCCCATGATATCATAACAGTCCATACAGACAGTGTGCTAGAAGTTTACCTTAAAATGCTGCAAATTCAGTGAAACAGCAGGTGTCGTAGAAAAACAGCAGCAAAGCAGTTTTGCTTTGCATTTTTCTTTTGTCCCCCTTCCCCTCTGATTCATGTGCACTAAGTTGTGAGATGGACTAATGACAGAATAGCATGAAGTACACTGATGGATTGGAACAGCTTGCTTGCTTGTGCTTCACCTGCTGCTGTGACATTGCTGCTCTTCTCCCCTATGACAATGATCTTGCAGCAATTAATTCCCTTTGGTAGCACTCAAAGTGTTTGGTGTTGGAGCTACGTAGTGTGCAGTGCATTAAATGCAGAGAGGTGCAGGATTACAGCCAAAATAAGGTAGTCTGAGTGGTAACAAACGATATCAAGTGAAGCTGAGATCACTCTAACAAGATAAACAGTGTGGTGTCACAAAATTGTCTCCCAGTTGACAAAAAGATCCATATTTTATAGATTGCCTTAAAAATTGAAGAATGGAGTCAATTATAGCCAATTATGATGCTACATTTACTGGAGTAGTTTTTATATCCTTTGGGGAGAAATAAGGAAATGTTCAAGGCAGTCAGAAAAAGCTTTTGCATTTGCTTCCCTGTTTTATCTGAACAGAGTTTTTTCCCATTTCTTCAGGTGAAAACTGTGTATGAAAGCTGAGACTGTATTATCTTTCGGAGAAAGGTTTGGGGTTTTTTTTAGTTATTTTCACTGCTTCATGTTGCACAAAAAATTATGATAGATAATATGGCAAATGGAAGAAGAAAATCGAACGTCAGCTCCCCCTAGTTATGTTTGGGTTTACTATAAAGGAATTGTAAAGGCAGCCTCGTCATGGCAAAGCCTGCTTAGTGCATGGTGACATGTTGACTTTGACTTGTTTCTTTCCCAAAAAGGAGCTTTCATGTCACTGAAGAAACACAAGTAAATACTGCATATTTTCTTCTTCAGTCTGTTAAAGTGAAAATAAAGGAGTGAGACCATGAAATGGTTTGCTCAATTGTGCTCAGTGCTCAGTTGCAGCCCACAGTTGCTTTTTAGTGAATAGATGTAAAATGGGATAAAAAAGCAGTGTATTGAAGGTGGACAGACAGACATGCATGTTCTTAAGAGATCTGAGAGGTTGTCTAAATGGCTGGGAGGCAAACATTTATGTAATGGCATTTACTCTGTCATTTAGATTACCTCCCTCCTCCGTCTGGATTCCCAAGAAGCGTGTTGGGGACTGTGCATCCCGTCTAGCTCGTGCTGTAGTACTAACCATGAGGAGAAGTTTCCCTTCCCTGGCAAAGCATGCTCTTGGTAATGAGTGGGAGATTCAGATATATAGGCAAAGGTGTATTGAGAGATGAAAGCTGACAACAAACAGGTTGTTCAGGATTTCATTCACCAGCTAACTTCGGAGGGTGACCTAGTACATGTGCCAATGACAAAAGCTACTTGTAACAATTCAGATCATGCTTTCTGCTTTATGAAATGGGATTGTAAAAATCCTCTCAAAAATGACATCTGAAATAGCATTAAAACACAATTTCCCTTTGATAAGGTTTTAAGGCACTCATATGAAAAGTGACACTGCTTTGAGTAGCTCTGTGTCAGCATTATGCAATGTGTTGCACATAAGTGACATTAATCCATTAGGGGTGTGAGGGTCACTTATTTTTCTCATGAAATCATTAAATACCTTTATTGATTTCTGTTCAATCAGTTACATTCTGCTCAAATACAGCAATCTCTAGACATGCTAATAGAGCTGTTTCTAATAATGTTTATAAGCCACAGTTTTAATGACAGATATTGCACTCAAAATAAATTATAAAGCCTAAGTAAAACACAAAGGAGCTTAGGGAAGCAATAATATTGTGCTGTTTACAAATTACCTTTGCCCACTTTATTGCAAAAAAGATGATTTTGTGATACAGATATTCTAAAATCATTAATTAACCATCATCAGTACATTATTTGCTTTTTCTATTTGTGCAAAATTAATTTATGTATGTTTGGACTGCTTCTGATGCATGATGATAAAGCATGTTTTAAAAATCACATGCCAACCTGGAAAGCCTGTCGTAGTAAATATAAAATCTGTAGTACTAGCTTTTGTGCTGTAGGCTGTTTAAAACTTGGATCATAGCAAATGCTGTATGCTGGGATGCATGTACTTACTGTATTACTAGATTATTTTGTCGTAAGAAGCAGTGTGAGTGTAGGGAAAGCTAGTAGATCAAATACAAGTAAGAGTGCTTTTCTTCATTTTTTTAATGATGGAACTGATCTCTTAGGAGGAAGTACATGAGACTCAATTAAATGTAACAGGTACTGTATGAATGGATGCATACTAGACAAAGGAAAAAAAGAAAAAAGTAAGTAATTTTCTGTCTTCCCTGCTTGGATGCTATCCTAATGACTTTATCTTGACAGTTGGCCTGAGCTTCTTTCCATTCCTTACAGATAACTTCAGCTGTATTTTCTAGGTGATGGAAGACTTGTGATAGTCTTGTTCATTTTTTCAATTATCTGATATTGTAGTTGTTGCTCTTTACCACACCTCTTCTTGCTTTTTTCCCTTTGGATGCAAACAGTTCCTCAGAGTAAATTGCCAGCTTTACCCTGAGTGTAGCAAAAGCAGACTGATACATTTATCTCTGCAGCTGAAACGTGAAGTTTTTGCTTCCAAGCAGTGAATTGCATCCTGCTGAGGAATTACTGTTTGGGTTTTTGAGTTTCTTCACTAGGAGCCTTAAGGGACTCTGACAGGTCTTGTCGAATAGCGTTGGTCATCCTTGTCTCAGACACCAAATGGTGCCAAGTGCTGGCAAGTTTATTGCATTGTGTCTGGAGAAGCTGTTGTTCACTCAGCATTTTCTTCATAGGATGCCTGCCTGATTTCATTGAAGGAAACCTGAGCAAGGCTGTGTTATTAATGAATTATGACAAGCCTTTTGCCTGTCAGGCAGAGAGGTTCCTGCTATCTCCTTTTAAGACAAAAACATAATGGAAGATGCTCAGCTGGGCAAGCTCTCTGATGATACTCCTTAAGTGCTCATCCCAGGCTGATGCGAATACGCAGAGAGCCGTGAAGCTGCAAGTGGCAGCGTTTAATACCGTCTCCCTCATAATGCCTGAATAATTTTCCGGAGAGCGATCGCCGCAGCTGCCGTGATCGTGGTTATTTGTTTATTTTTCACCTTGTCCTGGCGGGCTGCTGACCGAGCTGATCTGCGGCGGGCGGGGGCTGCCGGGGGACACGGCGGCGTTCTCCGCTCGCAGCTCCGGCGCTCTCCTGAGCGTGTTGGGATCGGCAGCCGGAGCCCCAGCCCGGCTCCCGGAGCCCGGCACGCTTCCAGGGGCGGGCTCCCGGGCCGCTCTGCCGGGGGAGCTGCGCGATGCTGGCGGAGGATGGCAAGGCGGCAGTGAGGGAGCCGGCTCATGTTTTTCTTAATGGATATTTGTGAGCAGGAAGGAGATGGCGTGGGCTGTCGGGGTGAGTTACGGAGCGCGTTCCGCGATCTCCCTCCGGTCGGGCGGCTCATTATGTTAAACAGTGCAGCTTTTAAAGCGCCGTAGCTCTCCTTTATGTGCCTTGGCCTTCATTTGCTGAAATGCGTCAAGTTCACGGTGCTCAAGTAATTTTGGAAACGGGATGTAATTACGAGGGTTTCTTATGCTTACCAACAGCTTTTTTGAACCAGTGTAATTATCATTACTTGTGGATACTGTAAATTGAATATCCCCTCCCTAATTACATTCAACTCAAGGGTTGGCTGCTTAAGCAGCCAAATAAGAAAAGTTCACCTGTTACTATAAATAGCAAATTGTTCTTTTAGTCTTCTGACCTTTAAAGCAAAGTGCTTTTCACTATGTTGTCAGGTGCACATTATAAAGATAGCTTGTAATTAGAGCTGTAATGAGGAATTCTGTTAGAATGGCTTTCTGAAAACTTCATCTATTCAGTGTTTTCTAACTGCGTGACAGAATTAAAGTTTCAGGGTGCTTTAGGACTTTTAAAGGGCTGGCTGCTGTTTTGCACCTCACCTGTTCTGCCGGGGATCTGTAGCTGCCAGTGCTCAAAGGCAGCAGCTGTAGCTGCAGCAACTTAGCCCTGCCCTTTGAAAACAACATCGGCTCAACAGAATGATTTACCTAGCGATCCAAGGGATTCTGTGATTAATTAATGTTTCTTCTGTCACTTTAGGAGACAGATTGTCACTGAATTTGTTGTGGGCAACAGAAGAGAAAGAGAGAGGGATACAGGGGTAGTTGCCTGGTTGGTGGTGGTTGATTTTGGTTTTCTTTGGTTAACTAAAGTAAGTGCAGTCTTGCCGAAATGCCATCTCACCTGGTAGACGGACATGGAGCTTGAGTTAGTGAGGTGATGTGCCTTGAACTGCCTGGAGTTCAGTCTGCATCCTGTCACGGCATCACCAATTCTGTGCCTTGTCTTAAGAATGCTGAAGGCATTTCTGTGAGGGGTTGGATTGACTCTCATTTATTTGTGGTGACTGAAATTTTTAGTGCATTGCTACCAGCAAATATTTACTTCGTGTTCTTCATTCTGCTTTAATTAAAATCATACTGTTTATTCCTGCAGAAGCTTTTTTGTTATTTGAGATAACTTGTATTTCCAGAGCTCATCCTGCTGAGTGTCCTTCATGATGTGTCTTTAAAACATGCTTGAGCGGCACAAATTGAAAAGTGCCTTCGAAAAAGAAAGAAACTTCAATTACTTCAACAGTAGAAAATTACAGCTGTAGGAAAAGAATAAAAAAGATCAACTTTATTTCATAGTGTAACACTATAGCATTTGAATAGAAATAATCACTAAGGGATTTTTTATGAAATGTAGGGCTAAAACAAAGGCAACAAATAATTTTTATCTTGGTCTGTTTTAAATGTGTTATTAGTCCATCTGCAGCAACTCTTAGCTAATAGTTTAAGCTAGTTAAATACTCCACATAGCTTTACTTCTTGTTAAAAAATACTCATGTTCATATTTGGTACATTTGTGAGTTTAAAATTAGGTTAATAACTAATTATCACAATGCTTCTTTTTCTTCCAATGTATTCTCTCTCTTTTTGTATTTATTCTATTACATGACAGGCAAAGCTACTGTAAAAGTTGGGTATAGATTGTGGTGAGAGTATATTTCTCCTATACACAAGAGTGGGAATATGTGAAGTAAATAGATGGTATTTTATGCAATTAAGTAGAGGGTACACCATAGGTGGCCACTGCTGATAGACAGAACTTGTGCCTGATGTGTAGCAATCCAAATAAAATCCAGAATGTTCTCATGGCTCATGAAATTAGACAAAGATACAAGTAATACCAGACCATTAGCACACAGACACGCCCTTTCTCATAAAAGCAAGATGTAGATGTTGTAGTAGAGATGTGTAGAGATTAGAAATCTGAAGGCCTAGATTTAATTTAGTTGTTCCCTGTTACAGAACCTCAGTAGGTAAAAGTGATTTTCTGTTAAGCACCAAAAGACTGGTTCCAGTGGCATCTTGAGCAGGCTATCTGATAGAGAAGAAAATGAGGAAAAGAGAGCAGGGAATAACACAAGACTTGGAAGATTTTTAGTTTAAATTGTTTTTACTTACCCTTTTGTGGGCGCTTGTACCAACCCTTAAGGCTTAAAACCTTGTTGCTTCCAGGTGACATGGCAAAATGAATTTTAGTTGGCTGTATGCTGCTGGAGTGAAGGTAAATCTTCAAACTTGTCCTTTCCCAGGGACTTCAAGTACTGGGTAAAGCCTGTGCACTTAGCAGTAGGTAAGCTTTTGATGTATAGCAATGCCTTATAACAGCGCTCATTGGTTGTACGTGTAATTCGTCAGCCTCGTTTTTTGACTAGTTTATCTGCAAGTATGTGGAAGACCCTCTCTCCTTGAGTTTTGGATACAGTCTTAGAGAACTCTTGTCTGAAATGCAATCAGTGTTGAAATTGCTGTCTTTGTACCCCTAATTACAGTTCACTCATATGTTTTAAGATGCTTTCTGTTTTGCTCTAATCCTTTTAAGAGTAAACACAAAATACTCAGTGATGAAGCATGTTCCTGAACCATATCACTGGAAGAAGAGACGGTGTATGAACTGAGTGACATTACAAAGTGACATAATTGTGTTCTCTGCTTTGCTTCCTGTTCAGCTCCTAACAATGCCTAATATTTGGGCTGCTTTCTTCTGGCAGCTGAGCACTGAGCTGACATTTTGATGGCACTATTTATTGTAACCTCAAGGTCTCACTCCTGAGCGATAATGTTCAGCTCAGAGCCCATCACTGTACATGTGAAGTTAAGGTTATATTTTCCCATGTGCATCACTCTACACTTATCCACACTGAATTTAATTTACCATTCCATTGTCTAGTCACTCAATTTCATAAGGTCCTGTGATTCTTCACCATTTGCCCTCATCCTTACTGCCATGAATAAATTGGTATCATCTGCAAACTTGGTTACTTCAGTGCTCAGCTATCTTTCCGGGTCAATTACAGGTATGGGAAGGGGAGCAGATCCCAGTGCAGATCCCTGTGGTGTTCCCCTGGTAGGCTTCCTTCACTATGCAGGTTTGACCATTTACCCCTAATTTCTGGCTATGTCTCTTAACCAGTCACGTTTCTGTGCAGAGACCTCTGTTTTGCCATGGGTGCTTAGTTCCTTTAAAGGCCTTTGGTAAAGCACTTGTTAAATGCTTTTTTTAAAATTGATTGACTGGATCACTGGTTTCACATGTTTGTTTGAGCTATTGAAAGAATTGGGTTAATTTTGTAAGGCTTCACTTAATGAAAACTGAAATTTGATTCTTCTTAGACCCCACTTAGGGCCCTCTTAGTCTTTTTGCTATTATAGTTTCTATTAACTTCAGTAGCGTGTGGATGTCAGGTTTGCAGGTTGCCGTTCCCCTGGAGCTTCTCTGGGACCTGCATTAGCATTTGGCAGCACACTCGCCACATTGGAGACCTCGAGTAGCACGGCACTGTAGAGAGGGATGTTCATTAGTAATTCACTTATTCTCCCTTTTCAGTTTGCACTCTCAGGTGAATGCTGTCTAGTGCCAGCCATTTCTTACTTCATTCACAGGAAACTTTGGGTTTTTTTTCCCCATACTTCTGTAACACCCACCATAACAGAGTTCCTTGTTCCCACTAACATAATAATAATAATTTTAATCATAAATTAAAACCAAATCAGTTGTTAAAAGCTGAATTTAAAAAATGCAGATCTTCTGCTCTTATTTGCAAGTAACATACTATTACATTTTTCTTTGTTTGATTTTGTGTGTTTTCATTTCCCTTACTTGTGTTTGAGAGAATGATGCAAATGGTTGAAGGAAGGGCAAGATTTCATTTGCCAAAAAAAAAATTTTTAATCCTGGAAATTTATAGAGTTATTTCAGTTATATAAATCTGAGATGTTATTTCAAACCATGGTCTTCTGGAAAGGAAGTAATTTTAATTTGGCAATTTCTTTTTATTGAAAACACATATGTCCTCTATCAGCAATTATCAATCTTAAATTACATTAGACAAATTTTAGCTCGTGGGTAATAAATGTGTGACAGCACCATGTGTGGTTTCTGAAGCTTTTGTCATATTTCATTTTGGGGGAATATTTATTTGACGTTCCTCAGTACACAGCTCCCATTCAAAACTGAATAAAAAACACCACTGAAGGATACTTTTGGGGTCGCAATCTAACATTTCTTTGGACAAAGCTGTTTCAGTGTTTGTATTATATATTCAGATTTTAGGGATTTGGAAATGGATTTTAGTCACACTGGGCTTAAATTTTGAATATATCAAGTTGCTGAGCTCTTAACACCCTTAAGTGGAGTTCTCACTCTGCAAGGCAGGAGAGTATTGCAGGTGAAATCCTTGACAGCAGGTCCTTTTGCTTCTGGAAAGCAAAGAGCAGTAAAGCTTCTCAGGCGCCTGCAGAAGCGTAGCCATGATTTCACTGCGGAGCTCTGCTGAGGGCAGCTCTGTCCCACTCAGTCCATGGAGGCACAGCAAGGGATTGGTCTGTGGTTTTATCTTACAGAAATGGGCTTTGTGGGCCTTTATAGGGTCCCGTGTGATGGAAAAACTGGCAGCTCTGATGCTCTAACTTCACTCTCCTCTGTGTTTCATATCCTGTCAGTCCTCAGTGGGAGAAATGACTGATTCCCTTTTTCTTCTGCCATAAGCATTCAGGGGCATGAGATCTGATTCATCACAGACACACCACTCAGGCTGATACTGCCATTGTGCTCGCATTGGAGGAATGAGAAAAGAGTACAGCTGTAACTGGGATTACAGCATGTTTCCAGTTATGCATAATGACTTGGCCAATTACAGGAAGAAACAGTTTTTGTATTGGCATGTTTTCAGTTTGTCAAGGTGAAATTAGGTGAGGTGAAGAGAGAGAAAAACAGGGCAAAAATCGCTAAGTAATGAGGTAAAATGAATTACAAGTAATACATGGAACTAACATGATGTGCATTTAATTTAAGCAGTTTGGCAGACAAAGGTTAAATGAAAGTTTACCTGTAGAACTGAGAACTGTTTATGTGGGACTTACTGCTTGATGGTGATTTTGTTCCTGTTCTCTCCCTTTGGAAAATTACTGTGTACAGACCAGAAAACTGAAGTACCGTCATAATTCTTCACTGGTACAGGGAAATAGCACGTAAAAGAACTGCCAAGTTCTAGTCCAACTCTACTTTTTTAATGAGAAGTACATGCACTTTGTAGAATTACAGGTTTCAGGAAGACTTCCCCACATCTCTCCCCACTGAATTCATAATGTCTGGGGAAATCATTTTGGTTTTGCCTCCTGAAAGACCTCTTTGGCAATGTATTTTGGTAGTGTCAGAAACAGGACAAGGAACAAGTTGGATATCAGCACTCCAGTTTGCTGGGACATTGGCAAGACCCTGCTGTCAGATTTTGTATTGAGGGGAAAGAATCCCTGACAAGCCTGAATGACAAAAAGCTTTGAGGCCTTTCATCTTAGGTTGTGCTTTTAGGCAGCATCACCTGCCAGGATTACAGAGATGTATTACAGCCATGTTAAATCTAGTTCATTACAGGGATCTTGAGCATTGGTCTCCTAAGGACTAAAATCTATATAAAAATAATTTTTAAAAGTGTAGAAGAGAAACTGTTTAACAAGAGGATTTTTAAAGTTTGCTTCAAACAAAATAGATATAGAAGAAGACACAAAGTACTTTTTAAATAAAAAAAATAGAAAAGTGAAAGTATGGATGATAAGAGGCATTATGTAGAAGATGGTGTGGTGTTTGGGAGATTTCTGAGGATATGCCAGGGACAGGCATGAGCTGTTGATTTGTGCATACCAGCAACTCATGACAGCTGATTTAGTACTAACATTGCCTTCTTTCTACATAGCATATCCAACATAGGACTGTGTAATCCATACACAGTGTTTTACACCTGCACAGAGTTTCTCTAAGACAACAATGTTGATCTCTAGATCTGATATCAGGCTTGATATTTTCTGGCCACAAATTGGCCATTTGTACTTCCTTTCTAAGTATATAATCCCAGTGACTATAGCAATAGTAATGAAGCGTTGTGGATGGAAGTGCTCTTGGAGTTTACTCTTGGTAGCGAGTAAGAGTCCTCGAGAAAAACAACAAAGCTTGGTCTATTTTCAGACCTCCTATGGAGAGAGCAGCTACAGAATGCACAGATAAACTGGGAGTGACCATAAAATTATTTCAGTAGGTGACTTAAAATCCAGATAATTTATTTAGAGAGTTTTTTCAGAGTGTTCTCTCAGGGACTTTAGGGAGGCACAGCTAATAGCCTATGTGACAGGAAGAGTTGCAGCCCTGTGGTTAGTTCAGTCAGGTGTCTGCTGCCCTTCAAGGCCTGGCTGAAGTCTTTTGATGATTGGCCTCCTTTCCTCAAGCTCCCACTTGTCCAACACACAGCAGCAAGCCAGCCTAGCTCGCAGCCAGCACGCTTTCTGCTCCAGAAAGGCTTTTGGTGAGGAGGGTAACCAAGGCCAGCAAGTGTGAATTATTCTTCAGTCATCGTCTACTCCCAGCTGTCCTCTTTCCTGGCAGCAAGGGAGCAGGCAGGGACTGCGTTGGGCACAAACCCAGAGGTAATGCACACGCAGAACAGCCATTGTGTGTGTGTGTTTAGTAAATCCAGCTTTTTGGGATCCACCCTATTTGGCTGGATCTTTGCAGCCTGCAGACAGTGCTGCTCCTGCTGTGGTGTGGAGCTGAACCTCACTGTGGTAGCTGACATGGCTTGATGCGTGTGTTGCCAAATGTACCATCATTTCACTGGTGACACTGAGAATAATTTCTGAACTTCACTGGTGTGGGCACTGTCTACTTAAAATGTAGACTGGAGGAACAACTAGCAGATTCCTCCTTTTTGCCTGTTTATTTTAGGTCTTAATAGACTTAAGTATTTCAGGACTCTGTAGTAAAATAAATGCCTGAGGGAGCCTGAAATGTTCACACATTACTAGGGCTGGCAGGAGAACAAGAATTCAGTGTCATGAAAAATTTAGCAGGCTTGGCATTCATCTTGATGAGGAACTAAACACAGTTCTTCAGAGATTTTAATGAAAAAAAAGAGGGATAACAAGTTGCTCTGCTATTAGCTGCAGGCTATTAGCTGGGGCACTCACCTGGAAGGTAGGAGACCCAGACTTAATCCTCTGGCCCGAATCAAGCAAAACATTCAAGTGTCTTTTCTCTGGTTAGCTGCTGTCTCTGCTGGTTTGTCACCCTGACATGGCCCCAAAGTTGGGGATACCATCTGAGATGTCTCTTCAGCAGCAGGTGGGAGCAGAGGTAGTTCTGTGTGTCTTCTAGTGTTGAAGAGTCTGCAGTTTGTATTGGTGTGTGGTTGTGGGACAGTCCATAAGAATTGCCCAACTGTCTCTACTTAGCCCATTGTTTTTTTAACTTGTCTTGAGTTTGCTTTCATGAAAAGTAAGCAATGATACTACCACTATTACCTGTGTCCTTGTGTTATCCCATATACATGTCCCAAAGTGCTGTAAATAATTTCTACATTTATTTTAGTATGCCAGTGCTTTACATTAAATGGCATAATTCATTGACTGGTGCTACAATTAACATGCCACCATGTTCATAATTTTTTAGTGGTAATTTAGTGAAATGAATTAATGAATTTGTAAAAGAAAAGGTTTCTGAAAATTTTTTATTGTGATGTGAGGGAAAATAAAGAGTGTTCATGGAGTAAATAAAAGACTAAGGAAAGGTAAGAGGGAGAAAGGTAGAGATTTCCTTAGTTGTAAAAGGGAAGGCCAAGATACTGGGAAGTGTTGTCCCTTGGAGGTCACAGGTGCAGGTTCACTGCCTTGGCTTCACATGTGTTGTGCAGTTCTCAGAGGTTTGTTTCCTGCTGGATTTGCAGCAGTTCATAACCTTTGCAGGGGATTGGAGGCATGCAAGATAAAAACACAGTATTTTGCAAAGCAAACAGGGGAGAGAATATGCATTTCTGCCCTCAAACTGGGATCCTGGTAAGAGATGCCTGAAGTAAGAAGATAATTTGATGCACTCTGCCCAGTAACTTTACAGTCAACTCACATGACAGCCCCTCCTTCAAAGGCTGTCATGTGAGTTGAATTTTTTCATTTGGTTTTTATGGATAACATCAATGAAGACTATTTTGAGCCAGGCATGGGAGGGGAAGAGCTGAATGCATTTAATCCAATAGATTCCATGAAAAGAGACTGTGACCATAAAAACATAAAAAAAGCAGTTTGGTATTATTGTTTAGGATGAATTGTTTTCTGCTAATCAGGCATTTTCATAAATGTATTTTCCCTCCAAATGGGTATGCTGTTATTCCCATGGAGCAGCTGCAGTAACATATCGTACTGCATGTTAGGATTTTTTTCTTTCAAATGGAATGATGTATGAGTCACTTATGCCTGAAACATAGTACAACTTATTATGCTATCGTTCATACCACATCTTCTGAAGTAAATAGATCCAAAAAGACACTTGCAGTGAAAGTTGGATTCCTAAGAGTTTGTATAGGCTGATAAATGTTATGGGTTGATGCATCATTTTTATTCACAAGAAATTTGTGTATGGTTCTTAATATCACTGCCTGCTCACCTCAGCACACATAATCTTAACATCAGTGAGGCAGAGGGCTTTGTATTAAACTGCATTGATTAACAGCCTCCTGTAGTCATAGGATCTGACTTTGAAGTATCCTGTGATTTGTTTTTTGCTTGTGCATCTGAAGAGTCTGACCAAGAATTGACTTTGCCAGCTGTAACTCCTTAGAAATATACAATGAATGGTAACTGCGTCAGAAAACATGTAAAGAATGAATATTAGGACTGCTACCATATCTCAAAGATAAATAACAAATACAAACAAATCACAAAAAAAAGGGCATCTCAGATATCTGAGCAAGAGAGCTAGGACTATTCCTTTATCTCTTCATGTAGAAATCATGGCATTTCAAGTGTGGAGGCTAATTTAAGTTATATGTAGTAACCAACTACATGTTGAATGTAGAAAACTGCATGTGCATTAGGCATTAACATGCCAAAGCACAAAATCAATGAAATGTGGGTAAACCTGATTTCAGTTCTGTGTTTCTTCTTTTCTCCATGCTTATAAATTGCATTTTATAAGGTCTGATCCTTTCAGAATGAGCATCTTTTAAGTGTTCCTGCATAATCTCTTCCTTACATGGTGCTGCATTATCAAGCATTGTATAAAATTAGTTATTTTGTGTTGATATGAATGCACACAAAGTCAAGCCATTAGCTGAGTTTTTTAGGAGCTGCTCTCATAATAGGTTGCATTACATCTTTTCATAAAAGAGGCATTGTGTGAATACAAATGTAATCTTGGCCAAGAACCTGTTTAAAAGTGTCTTGCTCAGAGGGGAAAAAAACTAGTCAAGTAAGAAATTTGTTCATGCCTTTTCTTATCAGTAAGTACTTTGGTAGATGTTTTGGCAGTAGAGATTTGTGAACATTGGCGGGAAGGCGTGGCTGGTCTTGGAAAGCACGTGCCATAATGTATATGGGAATTTTAGTTTTACAGGACAGGGCTTCCAGACCAGTTGTTCTAAATGCTTTCTGTGCAGTAACTGGTTTTTATCTGTCAGCTTTTACTGGTAATGAGGGGGGCATTTTGAAAGTGGAATGTGTCAACATTAATATTTTTTTCAGGAACTCAGACTTGTATATTTTCTACTGGCATTCCTACTGTTTAGCTGAAGAGCAGTTGTTTCAGAGTTTGCAAAGCACTCAGACAGCAATTTCCTTTCATCCCCATTCAAAGAGATGGATAACCTCTGCCTGCTGGCAGATATGGATGGCCCAGCTGGCGTGTCCCTTGTCCCTGGACCAAGGCCCAAGGATTCTGGAAGCAGCTTGGTAAAGAGGGTTTGTTACCCTTGGCTCCACTCAGACATAAACAAGCATTTTTCTCTATTTTGGACTTTCTTCCCAATCTTTTGGTCCTTTTCTATTTTCTTTGAGATAAAACTACTTCACAGTAACTCGTGTGGTTTACTTTACTATGGTTTTTACTATTCTGAAGTGGTCAAGTTGGCAAAGAAATAAAGATTATGATGTTACTGCTGGTTTTCATAGCTAATATTTCATGAAACGTTATTAGAATGCCCTTTTGTTCATTAGCTCATAACTTTATAAAAAGCACTCTTGGACTGAAATTTGCTATGTTTAGTCTGAGGCCAAAGGTGTTTTTTCAACTCCATTCAGCATTTTTTGACCTACCTAAGCTAATGTGAGGGGTTTGTATATTTATTTAAGAATTGCTAAGTCTGTATTCTTTTGAACTTTAATGGATAACTAACCCTATTTGAAATTTATGGTTATAAATTGTACATATTGCTAGTGCACTTATCCAGTCCTGCCAAGTGTAAATGCAGATAAAATGGTAAAAAATTAAAAGCTATCAAACAAAAGGTTTATATACTAGTCAAAATATATTCCATTTTAGATACCAATAATTTCTTACAGTGGGAGAATGACTAAAAATATGCAACTCTGTTGTGCTTCACAAAATTTTCTCATCAGCTAATACATTATTGCTTATATCTTCAGGCAAAAATAAGGGACTTGGGGTTTTTGTTTAATGCTGAGTTTCCAGAGACATCTAAACACAGAGTCCAGCTTTCTCTCAGTTCTCAGTACCTTACAGATTTTATTGTTCTCAGTTTTCTAAATAATTCCTCAATGAGGCTTTGTCAAAAATCTTGCCCTAGAATGCCACCTCTGGCCCATTTCAACACTGCTCCCTTAGCAGCTTTGGTAGCGAGCTGACTTCAGTGATCATGCAGTGGGTTTTCATTTAAGCTTTCCAGCTTCTTGCCTGTGGTGGTCTATTTGTTTCTAAAGTAGAAACATTTTCTCCACATGGGCAAAACTGATAAGTTCTTTTCCAACAGAGAAATAAATTACATACTAGATGTAATGAGACATCGATGTCCAGTAAATGTCCCGTTGCTTGTGAGAGCGGTACTGTGTGAGACAAAAGTCAGTAATTTTCTGGTAATTCTCTAATTCCTCCCCTCCCCAAAATTCCTTTGTTAAGGAGTCACATTTAATGCAGCAGAAAAAAGCCTGAACAAGAAATAAAACTTGAAAGTTCTGCAAGAAGGAAAGGGCTTTTGATGGTGAAGCAACAAGGAACTACCAAGATTACCTATTTTGGTGGAGCTAACAAGAATACCTATTTCAGTGGTGTTACCTTGAGGCCCTTCCAGAGTTCACCACTGGTTAGGTGAGTTTGATGTTTCAGTGGCAGGACTGCTCTCTCCTTTCTCATTGCTAAAGGTGTGCTTTTGTAGGCATGGGGCAGTTCTTTAGTGTTATGGGAAATTTTATGGGTTTGCCTCAGCTCATTGGGAGAAGGCAGGGAGCAGCAGCATGATGTTTTAGTGTGCATGGAAGGCTCTGGCAGCAGTGCTGCTCAGCATTGTGCTGGTCCCTGCAGAGCTGTGCTGGGAGGCACCCAGAGCTCCTGGGGGAGCATGTGCTGCTCTCTGGGGCAGCAGGCAATCGGAAGCTGCTGAAGGTGGCAGCAGTCATTGTATCCTTCCTTCTCCTCCTCTTCTTTTGCAATGCTACAGCTCTCGTCTTTTGAAATAGCTACAATCCAAAAAATGCCGCTCACAGGGATGTAAATAACCACACTAAAAGAGCTAATTGGTCAGAGCATGGTGCTGATAAGACCAAGGTCATGGGTTTGATCCCCATTTACTTGAGATGGGCTTGGTGATCCTTGTGGGTTCCTTCCAAATCAGAATATTCTGTAAGCCTTGTGAATAATAAAAAATAGGATTATTTTTGTAAGTAAGGTTGATAGAAGTCTTTTTCAGCAGTTTGTTGCTCTTTGTTCACATCTATCAAAATCTCTTTAAATTGCTATGTTTCCTTCTGAGAAAACGAGTCTTATTCTGTGGTCTGCAAGCATAAGCAATTTGATGTCATTAGGACGTTCTCTGGATGCTTTTTTTTTGAAGATGATGTTCCCTTTATGGCAGGCTGTAAGGCAGTGGCCACACTGGTAGCAAAAGTAGGCAAAACTGGTATCCCTGTCATTGCTTAGACTGCTTTTCTCATGTAGGACCCAGCAGAATTAAGAAAACCAAATTTAGTTAATTAGTATTTAATGTCACTCTTCTTTAAACTGCTTCTTACAGGGGTGGGAGGAATGAGGGTGGGAAATTACCTGATTCCAAAACTGAATGATTTGTGAGTCATTCTCAGAAGGTTTATTTCCTCATTAAGCAGCCTCTCTCCCACTCCCTTGCAAAAAACCTTCACTTTGTCTGGTGTTCTTCAAGATGCATTTCCTGTCCTGTTCAAAAAAGACATTTTCTGCTCCTCCTTATTTAGCCCAAAGCAACTGTGAAAATACAAAGTGCATCGACTACCACTGAGTTATGTTGGAAGAATGATAAACCAGATGTGACATGGCTCAATCCATTTCACCTCTAATAATAAAAAGTCATGGATAGGAAGAACAAAGAAGCATTTCTTCAAAGGTTACTTGTATAGGTGATTACTCTTTATGAATTGTCATCTGAAAGAGTACCAGCATCCAGAAAAATTACAGTCTTTTACAAAGGTCAGGATTGAGAGTGGAAACTTGGTAAACACTTCAGCATCATTGCTGAGTGAATGTAAGACAGACAGTGACTGTCCTTCCTACACTGATTGTACTATTTGCCAGCTGCTCCATTTTTGATCCTTCATTCCATTTCTGGAAATGCAGGAAAAAGAAAAAACCCTGGTGGGTTTTTTCCTGGTTTTAGCTTGCGTCTGTGGCATGTTTATAGTATGGATTTTTTGAACATGAAAATCCTGGCAGGCATTTGGGAAGGGCTGGTTTCTTTCTCACAGCACTGTGTAATGCTTAGTTTGGTTTGTGTGTGAGTCGATGAATAGCGAGCAGAGAGAACAACTGGCTGCGCATTCCCCGTACCTGGGAGATCTCTCCTGCCCTCTCCCTGCCCCAGGCAGTGGTCAGTGAAGCAGTAGGCCCAGGTAGATGTGCACAGCCACGGAGGGCTCTGGCTGAGGCAGAAGTGATTGGCCATGCAGGGTGCCTTTTGCAGGGCTCGGTGCGGAGCTGTGCGTGCGTGCCTGCGTGTGGAGCACCCCTGCACCTCTGCCTGTGCCTGTGCTTGAGCAGGCGCCAGCTGCTGTGGTAGCAAAGGGCCAGGTCTGTGGCCAAGTTACACAGGAGCCAGATGGGCACCCCAGGAGCTTCCCTCCATGCACAGTCCAAGTGCTGCAGGCCCTTGGAGACCTTCTGGCTCTGATGCTCCAGCTACTGAGTGCTGGCTGCCTGCAGGTCGGCTGCGAGCGGCACTTGGCCGGGCCAAAACTGCGAGTGCGCCGCTTGTACAGCCGGGTCGGTGGCTGAGCTGGTGTCTCCTTGTCCTGCTGTGCTGTATGAGACTCCCTCCCATCACAAGGCAGAGGAGTCTGAATCCCAGCAGATGCTCTAAATGGAGAAGTGACATTTTCATGTGAGAACTTCTGCGTCTCGAGTGAAGAGAGGAGTTAATCGGAATATTTTGCAATCTGGCATTGATTTCAGCTTGCTTCTGTCCAAAGCTGTGCCCCCAACTGCCCAGAAGAGATGAATGTTTTTCTAAAAATACAGAGACCTATCACTTAAAATCATTTTCTTAGTAAAATGAAGATTTTCACTTTTCAGGGAATAGCTCTCTGTTCCCTTCCAGTATTTTTCATGTGCACTTTTAGTTAATATTGGGGGAAATAAACTGGAAGATTCAGTTGAGCTGAGCAGAGTAGCTCCTAAAAAAAAAAATAAACCCTGGATGCTAGGGATGCTTGAGGTTTTGGTTCAGCTTATGGACTTTGTGCATAGGTGAGTGGACCCTTGCTCTCCACCTGGCTCTGAATTTATAAGGTGATTCCTTTTGAAAATAATAATAGTAAAAAAAATTATTTTTCTGTAGTAAGAAGAAAGAGCTGTGCGTTTTGGTTAGGATTCTGTGCTAGTTAAGGCTCAGATTCTGCAATTTCTTTACAGACAAAACTCCCATTTAAAGCAAAAATGCTTTTTTGCCTGAACTCAGGACTGAAGATGGAGCTGTTGTGGTCATGCAGTCTGACCTCTGTGAGAACAGGGCACTCCTTTTCATTTAACAATCTGCTGAGCAGCAGCTGTTAACTTTTTGAAACAACCAAAATGCTTCAAAACATAAAGTGTTTGCTTCAGAAATGCGTGTCAGTTCTAAGGCATAACCATTTTTCTTAAGAACTCTTTCTCTTTTTTGGAAGATAATTGCCAGTTTTATATTACAGATTCTGCTTATTATATTCCCAAGAGGGAAAAAAATTACAATATTTCAGGCCATTATTTGTGTGGCTTTCTAATGGATTAATTTTGTTTTTCAAATCAATGTCCTCTGATTATGGTTTTTGTACCGTTTTAGCTTTCACAGCCTATAGAAGTAGTTACAACTTTTGTGAGTTAGAATACATGTCAATATAATACATCTGTTTTGTTTAGAAGTGCTAACTTTTTAAAGAAATGTAGGAAAAATAGATGTAATTTGTGTTTAAAGTTTGCATCTGACATGAAGGCACAGTTCATCAGCACTCAGAAGGATTTGAAACTTCAAAAGTATACCTCCCCATTCATGGGTAGAAGGGTCATTATCCATTATGCTTACAAATAAAGCAAAACACAAATGGAAAATCCACAACAGATCACAAGAATCATTTCCATGCATTTGAAAGTATTTATTTTAAAAAGAGTTCTTGGCATGTAATTTCGTCTCACTGCACTGTTTTTCACTGTAGATGGATTAATACAGTCTTAGTTATATGTGTCTATATATTTGGAAGACTGTCTATGCATGTATTTCCTTGGGGAGGTCTTCACAGTAGCTACTGCAGTGGTCAGCTCTGGTATAAAGAGATAAAGAGAACTGTGTTGGTTATAAATAATTGTTCTTTGTGTGCTATATAACAGCACTTTTTGGTAGTTCCATTTGCATGTAGAGTATTAATTAAGAGATAACTGTCACTGCAGGTTGGCTGCAGAAGGCTGCAGGATCCAGCAGAGAGATAAATGCCAATGCCAAGTCATACAGGTTGGAGAGCATACAGGAAGTCCATAATGAAAAATTAGTTTAAAATTAAAACTCACTTGTTACTGACTTACTGTTTTATATGCAGAGATGAAAAGGTCCAAAATGCAGTTGTTAAGGGTTCTACATACCAGGTGCAGGGGCTTGGGGGTCTTTAGGAGCTTTTTTGGGTGAATCTACATGTGATGCACTAGAAATTGAAATTTTGGGATGCGATCAGTAAACTTGTTAGGAGGGTATAGGTGCCCTTTTTAACAAGAGTGTGTACAGCTTTCAGCACACTGGGAAGTCTTAGAACAGATTGCAAAGAGTCATCTCAGCTTGATTCAGAAGGCTTGTAAGTGTCCTTCATGTTTGAAAGTGTTTTGGTTTTTAATTAATTTAGCCAGAAGACATGTTATTTCTGACCTTCAAAAACCGCTGTCTGTCTCATCCAAGTTTTACAAGACCCTTAAACTGTTTTCTTAAAAAAAAAACCAAAACCTGAAAACAAAGCAAAAACAACCAAAAAAACCCAAACAGCAACCTGCCTTGTCATGTTGTGAGTAGCAGAGCACAAAACAGATATATAGCTATTCTTAGTGATCCATTATAATGTGTTTTTCCACAGTATGGGGTCTGGGTTTGGGTTTATATGACATAGTAGGGCCATTTAATATAACATGAAATCTTCATTTCCATTAACTCACCAGCAAAAATCCCATTAATTTCAGTAGAGAGATATCTACTTTGCAAATTGTAATATAATACAATTTTCTTACTGACATTGAAGTCACTAAGAATCTCTTTACCACTTCAAAATAAGCCTCTCCTTGTGTGTGCTTGAGATGAAGATAGAGGAATTTTTCTTTTTCTGCAGTCTCAGTGACAAGGGGGCTGCCAACACTGTGAATGGAAAACTGCACTGCTCTGCCATAGCTAAACAGCCTAAACAGAGCTGTCTACTGTTGTATTCTTTAAGCAGCCATCAGAAGTTGTGCGTAAGTTGAGTATAGGATTTATGCAACCTGATTGAGGTGAAAATAACGGCCCTTCAAATTTTTATAGTGAAATTACCTTTTCAAAGTATGTAACTTGCAATGCATCTTACGGAAGTAGGTTGATAATGCCAGGATTTTAGGGACAGTCTAGATATATGAGCAACAGTTCAGCATTAAAGAAATTCATGAAGCAATGAAAACTACACATTTTTAAGATCATATTTCAGCTCAAGAAAGTTTTCATTGCTTCATGAATTATAGTCAGAAAAATCTAATTTATAATAAGAATAGAAAATAAACAAGTTTTTTTTTCTTTCTTCTTAGTGTCATTGCCAGCAAAGTCTCTCTGCTTTAAGAGTTTGAATCTAGCAGGAAGATTTCATAAGTGCACGTGTTTTAAGGCTCCTCAGAGACTCTGGGTCATCTATTTCAGCTCACCCACCCTGCAACAGCAGGAGGTCATGACTACTGCTTCTCTCCCATCCTACTTTTCTCTTAAATGCCATTTTCTAAAAGTCTGTAGCACTGCTTTCTCTAAAATACATCTAATGGAGATGCAGTTCATCCTGGCACTCAGTGGTGTTGTTGAAGCAAAGTGTTTCTCTCTTGCAGCTGGTGACCCATAGAGGATGAAAGCTGAGCAGTTGTTGGGTTCATTCTTTGAAATACCATGTAAATAAGCTTAAATGCTGTGAATAGCTTCTTCCTTTTTTTTTTTTTTTAAGGCAAGGCAACTTGTACATAACTGTAAACTGGGGAAGTTGGGTAGCACCAATTGACAGAGGCTCAGCTTTAGACTTAGTTGAGCCTTAATGTACTTAAAATAGAAATTTCTGTACATTACTACCAGTCCATTGTTGCAGTCTTCCCTGTTATTTATTTGCTATCTTTTTATGGGTTGCACTTACCATACTTGTTCCACTGAACTTTTCAATATGTGACATCAGTTCTGCTTCCAACTTGTCATTTGTGCCACGTTTTAAATCAGTGCTGATTGTGGCAGAAAACACTGCAGATTTTTTTATGTAATTACTTTGTACAAATGTATTTAATGTATCTGTTATTAACTCAGGTGTATTTCTTTTTTAATGTTCCTCTTACAACCTATTTTCATTGTATTTTACTTTCTTTGGGGACTCATATCCTTATGTATTCATATCCAAATGTATTCATCTCTTCACATATTGCTGTATTGAATCTGTTCTTGCTGGAGTTTGGCTGTATTTTGCATCTTCACATAAGCTAATTTTTTTGAAGTACAGAAAGGTCATTTAAAGTCATATGTTTTCAATTATGAAAATGCTAACAAAATCAAGGGTCTTTTTCCTTATAACTGACCTAAACCATGAGATTTAAGTACTCTTAAGTCCAGTATATTTGCCTGTGAAAAAAATACCTTATTGTTGAATCAAGTTCACATATTAAAAACAAGAACTTCTGCTTTTTTAAAATACAGGCATGAAAGTCAAAGCAGAAGAACCAAATGTTTTGCTAGGTGGATACCAAAAGAAGCAGAATGGGGAGAAAATCAGAAGTATTATTTTTTGAGTTTTCTTAGAATGAAATATTCGTAGTGTTGTGTGCTTCTAAGCTATATGGAAAAAGTGTCATAATCAATCTAATTGACTTTTGTTATACTTAATTATTTTTATGATTTACAAATGAGTTTGTACAGACTTCAAGAGGTGATATTGCCAAATATTTTAAATGCCTTTCATTTCATATAAAAAAAGAATTTGAAAGGAATATGCACATCATTTACGATTCCTCTAGAAAGTGTTTTAAGTAGTTTTTTTCTTAATGTGTAGCTTATTCTATAAATGGCAGTATAGATAGCTATCTGTCTTTTCACTTGGAATCAAAGAGGAGCTCACTGCAAAAATCTGCTGGTTCTGGATGAAGATGTACAGAAATAGGTGTCCCAGCTGGTTGGCCTAGGGTTCTTGTGAAAAATTGGCTCATCGTATAGCTGGCTCCCTTTTCTCTGCAGGCCATGTAACTTTGTGACAAGAAAGCAAAAGGAGGGCTGGGGAGAATAGCCATCCTTTATTGGGTGAAGGTGGAAAATACAGTGAGGAAGGATGAGGAAGAATCTGAGGTAATTTAATTACTTCTTTGCCTCAGTCTTTAATAGTAAGACCAGTTGTCTTCAAGGTCCCCAGCCCTTTGAGCTGGAAGACAGGAACAGGCAGCAGAACAAGCACCTGTAATCCAAGAAGAAGTAGTCAATGACCTGCTATGCAACTTAGACACCCACAAATCTATGGGGCTCAACCCTGGGGTACTGAGGGAGCTGGCAGAAGAGCTCAGCAAGCCACTTCCAGTCATTTACCAGCAGCAGTGTGAATGTCCCAGGTGACTGGAAGTTGGATAATGTGACACTTACCTACAGGGAGAGCCAGAAGGAGGTTCCAGGGAAGTCCAGAGTTGTGAGCCTGACCTCAGTACCAAGGTCATGGAGCAGATCATCTCCGTTGCCATCATGCAACGTGTACAGGACAAACAGGAGATCAGGCCCAGCCAGCAGGGGTTTACAAAAGGCACATTCCTCCTGACCAACCCAGTCTCCTTCTGTGACAAACTGACCCCCTTAGTGGATAAGGGAAAGGCTGTGGATGTTGTCTACCAAGACTTAAAGTTCTTGACACTTTCTCCCACAACATTCTCCTGGAGAGCCTGGCTTCCCATGGTGTGGCTGGGTGTCCTCTTTGCTGGGTTAAAAACTGGGTGGGCAGGCCCAGAGAGGTGGTGGTGGATGGATGGTGGCTACTCAGAGTTCCTCTGGGCTCAGTACTGGGGCTAGTCTCAGTCTGGCTAGAGTTCCTCTGGGCTAGTCCTGTTCACATTTTTTATCAGTGATCTGGAGAAGATCTGGAGAAGATGCCCTTGTTCAGCTCACAGATGACTCCAAATTGGGCAGGAATTTTGGTCTACTGGGGATAGAAGGTTCCACAGAGGGATCTGGACAGACTGGATCAATGGGCTGAGGCCACTTGTCTGATGTTCAACAAGGCCAAGTTCTGGATCCTGCACTTGGGTCACAACTCCATGCAATGCTACAGGCTCGGAGGAGACTGGCTAGAAACTGTCTGGCAGAAAAGGAGATGCTGGTTGACTGCCAGCTAAACATGAGCTAGCAGTGTGTCAGGAAAGTTTAGCTTGAATACTAGAAAAAAATTCTTCCCTTAAAGGGTGATCACAACTTGGAACAGGCTGCCCAGGGAAGTGGTTGAGTCTCTGTTCCTGGAGGTGTTTTACAGACATGTAGAGGTGGCATTTAGGGACATGATTTAGTGGTGGACGTGGCAATGCTGAGTTTAAGGTTGGACTCAATGATCTTAAAATTCTTTTCCAGTCTAAATGATTCAATGATTTTAAGACCTGCCTGCTGGAATTAGGTTTATTTATAAAAAGTTGCATAACTTCCTGGTGGTCTCACAGCTCTAATCAACTGATTTTTGCAGTAGCAGAGATGTGTCCCTGCTGAGTGCAGTGGTGGGAGCTTTGCCAATACCCTTGCACTTCCACCCCGCACCTGACGCGCAGTGTGTTCTGAACTGAGAAATTCAGTAAACCAAGGGTGCATGTTCTGCATGGCTACTCCTCACTGCAGTGCAGTGTCAGCTAGCCATGTCACACTGAGACAATTAATAGATTTGAATAAATGGGGAAGTTTACAAAACAATTAAGAACCTTGGACACGACACATTTTCAGGCAGCATGATATTTTGTATTTGATTATGATTTGTGCAATCAGGGCTCTGTTATGCCTGAAAGGTAATGAGTGTAAATTGAGAAGGAGAAAGGAAGCATATTGAGAAGTGTTATATATAAGTCCAAGGATACTACTGAAATGTTGACTTGCTTCAAACAGTACATATACATCTGGAACACATTACTGTAGCTTTCCTCTAAGAGAGGTCCAAAGCAAGTAAAGGAGGTTTATTCCAAGATAAAAAATAAATATTACAAAACCCCCTACTTTTTTTATTGGAACTATTCAAAAAATGAAATATAACTACTACTTAAATCAGTTTAAGTATACCATAAATAATGCATTAAATATTCCATCAAGAAATAACCACAAATTCAGGCTACTGAAGCAAGCAATGTAAAAAGTCAAGGTGTAGCAAGAAAACCTGTTGGCATTTTATCTCGAACTACAAAATATGCCCATTCTCTACTTCTAAATTCACAAGTTGAGCCCTGTACAATGTCATTCCTCCATACTTTTTATTTCCCTTATTGTAAACCTTGGATTTTACACAGGAGTTACTTGACTAATAGCAAGTGCTCACTTTCCTTCCAGGACCAAGCCTCCATCTTAAATTATAATGATATGTGCTGTTCACTACAAGAAGGGCTGAATTATATGTGGAAGTATTAAGTAAATATTTTGTGGTGAGGCTGTCATTGGTTTCTTCTCAAGGAGGCCAATTGGTAAGGACTTAGCAACATATTTTAGAGATATTTAAGATACTATATGATGGTATAAACTGAATGTGAAAGAAAAAAATTAATAATTAGCATGATTCTAGCAGTGTACAAGAGAGATGGAGGGAAAGTAATTCAAGCTACTGGTGCCAGTATGATTTATTAACACTGAGAAGCACAGCACTTCTGCAGCATAACTATACTACTAAGTGTCATAAAACCAAATCATTATATGATGAAAAAAAGCCTCTTTTCCTCTAATTTAAATTTAGATTTATAGTTGTGAATTGTAACCATGCAGATTAATCTAATTTTGGTTTTATCATAAATTATGTAATAAAGCTTCATTTTCTGGCACATTCCCCACCTACAGGCAACAACACTTATTTCTAAAGTAGTCCAGCAATCTTACTCTGAGTAAGATCTGTGCTCACTAAAGACTATAGAGAACCTTTGTATTCACTGGGTGGATTAGGTAATTCTTTGTCTCTTGCATTCTGGTCTAATTATTGTTTCACTGAAGGACTAAATGCATTGTAATGATATCCTAAGGCTTTATTTAAATCTGTCTTCCTCCATGATGACTTTAAGATATTTTCAAGATGCAGGAATGAGTTGTAGTAATTGTGTATGCATTTTTTAAGACAACTTGTGCAGATGGACACAAGTTTGACAGGTGAAACATTTTGACAGGTTTTAAATAGCATATGTGTCTGAGAAACATTGCTGGTAACCAAAAGTTCTGTCAGCGTAACTCCTGTGGTAGAAATTTACAGCAGTGAGTTTCCCTGTATGGGTGAGCTTGGAAAACTGGTCCTGTTTCTCTGTCTCTGTGCCTGCTTTATTTGTATTACTCTGTTTCACTAGTAGATTTTAGACAGGAGTGTCCCACTGAAAGAAGCAATCCTGTATGATAAAAACTGTTCATTGAAATATCAAGTCATGGCATTTTGTTATGGTTTCTAAAACACTTAAACCAGTTTATTTCAGGCAGTTGTCATATTTTCTTTGTCCATCTTTTTTTCTTGTTTGAAGTAGAATATTCACCTTTTGCTGATACAAGAAATTAATTATTTGTTTTTCATATGGTATTTTGACCCATATTTTAAATGCTTTTTATTTTTTTATAGGTCCTCCCATGCCATCCTCCTCATCTAGTCCATCAGTTACTGAACATTTACACTCCCCTCCTCCATCACCCAATCTCCATGACAACCAGAGGTGGTTATTAAGTAATAATGCCAGCCAGCCAGTTCAGGACTCTGATACAGATGAGGACTATACTGCCGGCTCATATCTAGTGCAGACCAGTGATAATCCAGTATCTGTCCCAGGTCATGGTAAGAAGAGGACACTTTGTCCATAGTTTAAATACCCTTTTATTTTCCATCTTCTTAAGAAATTGTCTAACAAAAATATATGAAAAATGACTCTGTATTTTAAACTGGTTTTTCCTTAAATGCCACAAAATGTCCTATTTTACTGTAAGATGAGCAAGAGTAGAAAATAAGAGCTAATATAGAAAATCTTGTCTAAGTTGTTTAACAGGCAATGCTGATGTGAAGCAGTAGCTATTAATGATTTATGATGTAATGTAGTTTTTAGCAAGTGACTAACCTTTAGTTGTACATTTTAAAGGGTAGACTGAAGTTGGTTAAACTGTCATGATATTTAGCTTCAGAATAATGTAAAAGTTGTCTTTTACTACCTCGTCAAGTTCAGCAGGTTCCAGCCATTCCTTTCATTTCCTAAGGGAAGGAGAGCAGGATTTTTTTTTACTGGATAGTACTTTTTTACTCAAGACTGTGGAAAAAAGCTCTGAAGAGAGCTCTAAAGAGATGACATGAGGCAGTGGTGGCTTCTGAGATGTGTGTTTCCACATTTCTCTTCCTTCCAACCAGTATAAGTAAGCAAAAGGAGCAACGTACTTTAAACACCAATGCCTGCTTAAACATTGTGCCCAAAGAAACTACTTTTTTTCTTTTTCTTTCTCTTTCATCTTCTTTTTTCTTCTTTTCTTCTTTTTTTTTCTTTTTCTTCTTTCTTCTTTGTTTTTCTTTTTTTTCTTTTTTTTTCTTTATTTTTTTCTTTTTTTCCTTTTGATATGAAAAAATACATTAGCCACAGGTTTCCATTTCTGTTGCATGACTGAACAGATTTTCTTGGTATGGGCATAGGCACACTGGAAGAATAATTTTTTTAATTCACAGCCCTTCTCAGGTAGATCAGCAAAGCTTGGAACAAGCCACTTCATATTCTAAGAACCATTCCTGTGTTTTGATTGTTAAAATCTCACCTACAGATGAACCACTAGAGGGGGTATGGAGAAATATTTTTCTGCAGATCGCACATCAGCTGATTGGACAGAATGATTTTGCCAAGCATGGCACTAAATTTGAGCTTCTCTTCTTAGCTTTGAGTGGAGTTTTGGTGTTATGTCTAAAAGGCCAGTGTGCTGAGAGCACTCATGTATGTGAATTTGACACATTTGGATTAAGTTCTTTAAAATTGATGATAACTTTGTCTTTGCATGTTCAACTTGCTCAGTATTTAATCTGTGAAGAACTCAAAAAATGGTCATGCATTGTCATAATCAGGGTATGCTATGCTTTCTTTTATCTCTAGGAATATGAAATCTGTTAGAAAATCCATGCATTATCCAAAAGATAGCCTGATTTAGTTCAATAAGTCAATATATTTAGATTACTATACCCTCCAACCCTTCTTTTATAAATGAAAAATGCGAAAGCAAGACAAAACTGCTAAAAATTTTGAATAATTGGGATGGTCTGCTTGCATCTCTTAGGAAGCTAGTAAGTGTTCATCATTCCTCTAGATTTTGGTCCTTTTGCTGCTTCTGAAATTTTGAACAGTTGCTTGTCAGTGAGTTTACCAACCTTCAGGAATGTTCCTTAACCTGTTCCATCCCAGACAAGCTAAATTAATTTCATCTGATCCTCTGTCAAGTCAAGTCTCAGCCTTTTAGCAGAGCAACATCAGAGGGATTTTGTTTACAAGTAGGACCAGAGTTAGCACCGTGGTATTTGTTGAGACAGTTGTTCTTTGTAAGACTTTTGCTAAGCAGGAGGAAACACAGCGCACTCTGCAAGTATGTGTTCTTTTTCCTTTTCCCTCTGTCTTCCCACTGTTCTCCTCTACCTGCAGATGTCTGATACTCACCCCTTCAGTGTATATGTGTGGTAGAACTGTTTGCAGTTCCTGCTGTCAAGTGATCTTTCTCTCCACAAGATTAGACTTGTTTTCAGAAGTGCTTCAGCTTGCTAACCATGGATACTGTATGTATAGAGACTGCCATAATTTAAGTCAGACTTGTTGCTTCTCTGCTGGGTAAGGAGAAGATCACAGGTGTTTAGGTAGTGGACTTGCATTTCTACAGCCACCTGCAGAATGAGGCTTTGTGCTACTGGAAGAAAGATTCCTTTCACTCAGCACATAAATGAATATTGCTTGGATTATCTACCTGATTTGCTTATGGTTGGTTTCTCATAAGATATGCTGATGGCCTGTTAGTGGGGAGAAAGTATGTTCATTGTAAAACAGGGAAAAGCAGAATATAGTAAGTGAGCTACAACTTGCTTCTACTTGGCGATATGCATGGTTGTGTAATATTGCAGTGCAGTATGTGGATCTCTCCAATTCTAAGTCAATATCATTTAACTGTGGCCTTTAGCATGCTATTGTTTGATTATTGCAGTTTCTTTAGCTAAAATGGTCAGTAATGAAGCATGTGTAGCACTTTCACAGAAAGAAGGGGTTTTTTCACTAGTTGTCTTTTCTTTTGCATCTTCATGTAAGCTTTCAATGCTATGTAATCTTAATGGGTTTAAAGTAAGTCCAGTGCCACATTCCAGATGACTTTGTCCAGTGTTTATGTTGGCAGAGGATGGGGGATCACTGCTGAAGCATTTAGGGATAAAAAAGGTGCTGACTGAAAACAATTATATTATTGAACTGCTTTCAGTTATATTGACTTTATTTGAATAGTAAGTTGAATTAACATCATCTTAGTCTACTCAAACATCTGATTGTTTTCCTTTAGAATGAGTTCATTTGATCAATGTATTTTATTTGATTGGCTCACTTAAAATTTAGAGTATCTGAATATGTGTGAAGAATTATATTACTCTATGATGCTGGGTTTGATTAGCTTGTTTTGTTAACCAATGGGAATTAGCGTCCTTTTCTGCAATTAGCTAAAAGAGCAAAAAGAATTAGTACAATGAGTTATCAGATGCTCACCACAGAAGCTAAGGTCTCATGGAGATATTACTAATAGCTTTAAAAATTCAGATCAAGTGAGGACTGTTGTGGACAGTTTAATAGGAATAATTTAATTTCTCTAAGAACAGTGTGTTAGTAAGTAGTGAAATTCAGGAGGAGATAAATTTTAGGACTATCAGACAACTCTTCTTTTAGACAGCATCTATAATTCTACTTGTTCCTCTTCTTCAGGGTGCAGCTCAGTATATGAACTGTTCCAGCAGTCAGTCTGACTGCCCACTGCTATCAGAACAATTTATTTATTACATTTATTGTTTTTAGAAAGAGCAGCAAAATGGCTTATAATGAACAGGGACATCTGAATACATGTGCAGGGAAATGAAACAGTTGTTAAGGTGAGAGGGAGAGTAGAATGAACTGGAAGCTGAGAGGAAAGGATTCTTAAATGTGATTGAGTTGGAGGGCTTCCTTATGTCACTAAGTCTGCTTATAAAAATACAAGTCATGTAGTATCTGTATTTAGGCATCTTGATAAGTTTCCTAATCTTTTTCCCTTAAAAGTTACAGATTAGTTAGAATTTGGAGGGGAATTTATTGAAATTAGTAGCAGCTCATCTTTTAACACAGAGTTTAATATAATAAAAAACAAAGTGCTAAATTCTTAGTTTAAGCAGAGAGTATGAAGACAAGGTATATATATTTAATGCTTACTACTGACAATGAAATTGAA
Source organism: Zonotrichia leucophrys gambelii (assembly GCF_028769735.1). Classification (NCBI taxonomy): domain Eukaryota; kingdom Metazoa; phylum Chordata; class Aves; order Passeriformes; family Passerellidae; genus Zonotrichia; species Zonotrichia leucophrys. The sequence continues at coordinate 14,450,341 of NC_088173.1, read as the reverse complement.
GAATCTGAATTAGAAACTCAGATTTGAGAATTTTTACCCCTAAATTGGAAATATTGTGGGAGAACCAGAAAATGCAAAATAGAGAAGTATGTATTTCACAGCAGCAATTGTATAGTGCGTTTGAACATCAAGATTCTCATGTTTCTTAATAACAGTTTGTGATGATAATTTGTGTGGTGGGAAGATCTGAAAGACATTCAGTATAACATAAACTGATTTTCAGTTGTCCTTGATCAAGGATCCTCCAGGTAATGTACAATAAAAAAGATTTTACTCCAGCCACATGGGAATTACAGATTGATGGGCTTTTCAGGTTAAAATGGCTATGCCTTCCTACAAATTTGGAAATCTAGAGCCCAACTCTGAATTCAAACTTGTGAAAGAGAAAAAATAATGTAATAAAGCTGGTTGAATGAAAAGGTATTTGAACTCTCTGCATTCGGAGGTCTCATTGTAGGACATGTCACTCTACAGACACCAAATGTGCTGTGGCATAATTCTCCTATAAATTGAGGACTTTATTTCATGATGATTCATTAGAACTTGAAGGAAGAGCTTATACAAAAGTATCTGCCATACAGAAATTGTTTTTATTACCCCACAATGTCAAGAAGCCAATGTCAGAACCTTTTGCTTTTGTACAGGTACCTGAGGGAATAGGTGCCCAATGCTCAAGGCTAGCACTAGTAAAGACCAGATATAACACATGTACAGAGCATAGATGTGACTTTTATTAGGTGTTTGTTAGGGTTTTTTTACTCTTCAGATTTTCCCTCCATCTCATGTTTTCTGCATAGATACCACAATTCATGTATAGGCAGCATAACTAAACAATCTGCCTCACTTCCACCTTTTTCTTTCACCAAGAGCAAAATGAAATGGAAGTGTGATTGGAAGCACACACAGGGACTTGTGCTATAAGTTAGTGGAAGATGCTAGTGACTTTTAAGGCATCTTGTCTTCTCTTGCAGCTCCTGTCAGGGTGGGAAGAGGAAAATGGGATTTTTCCCTGCATATCCAACTGGCTTGTGAGAAGGTTGGAAATAACCTGTGAATATTGAAGAGGCCCATGGCAAATTGAGTCTTAGCCAATGTGGAAGTACCTTGCGTGGCTTTTTGGTAGTCCTGCTTTAGTGCCTACTAAACACTTCCCAGTCCTTACTCCATCTCTGCTTTGCCACAGTTACTTCACAAAGGAAATTGCATGTACTGGTGAGCTAGAACCTGGCAGCCAGGCTGTCACCAGCCATGTAATTTCACAGAAGGAGGAGTTCTTTTGATTTCCTAGGATATTCTTAGTAGGAGGAGACCCACAAGGATCATCAAGCCCAGCTTTTCAGTGGATGGCCCACACAAGGATTGAACCCACAATGTTGGTGTTACCAGCACCATGCTCTAATGAACTGCATTTTAGTGGTTCAGGTTATGGGGGAACAAAAGGACAGGGAAGGGGGTGTGGGGAGTGTTCTAGGACACAAGGAAACAAAATTGAAGTCATGAGATTAAATGCTTTAAAGGTCTTTAGGTATTTTTCAGTGGAGTACATATATTTACTTCTTTTCCTTTTCATCATTCTCAGAACTGTCAGTCATCTGGAATCTCTGATGGTATCCACATGCCTTCTTTTCATTGTTGTCTTACACATTGTTTAATGAGATTTTTATCTCTTATCTCGTAATTCATGATAAATTAAATTTTGTCATTGTTGTACCAGTACACACAATTTGTCCTCAGGTCTGACACTGCCCCTAAGACATGTTACTTGAAAAATTAACTCAGACCTGTTTGGTTTGAAATACTCCATGATAATAAATTAAGATTAATAGTTCAGACCAGGAGGAGTTGTATTGAAGAACATCGTGAGGATATCCTATAATCTCGATTTTATTTAACATCCTTATTAGTTATATGGATGAGTAAAAATGGCACTAAAGATTTCCCAATGATACTAAATAGCAAGTGTTCTGAGTGCCAACTAGAGACAAAATGTTAATAGAAGAGGGCAAGGAAAGATCATTAATTGTATAGCCAGAAACTAATAAAGTGAAATTAGAACTGAAAAATACAAGCTGGTCTGAAGTGCAGTGCATTCAGGAAGAATCTAAGGAAAAATGGTCATAGAGAATTTTAATTAGGCACTAATCTGCAGCATGGTCTGACTCACGAGTACTGGTTGAGCTGAGTGTATAAATATATCAGCAAAGAGGGATTCCTAGGCATAGCATCAATGGAATATAAGTTTAGAATTCAGACATCTGGCTGAAAGTTCCTATCAAATTCTCTTATTGCTCTTTGTTTTGCTGTTCAGATATATGTGCATGAAAACAATTATGAGGTTAGAGGTATTACTGTAGGGGAATAGGTAGGAGATTTAGCTGTGGCTTACTTAATATGTGGCCTAAGCAGTAATTAATTGCTGGCAAAGAGAAGCTAATAACCAAAGATAGAATGGAACATGTTGCATGTGGTGTGAGGATGCAATTAAAAGTAACAGGATGAAAATAAGGAAAGGAAAGATTAGGCACATGGTTAGGAAAAACTGTTTAACAGTGAACTACATTAAGATATCAGTCTGTCCCAAGGAAGTAACAGAAGCTCTGTCGCTTTGTAACATGATAATAAAACAAACAAAAATATAAATCATACTGCTGAGAACAAATCTACATTCAGTTAGGAGAAGGTGGACTGAGATAACCTCCTGGAGCTTTTCTAGTAGTACTTGTGTGTATTTCAGATCAGGTCTATGTAAGCTTGTACTTTGACAGAGATTTTCTTACTAAGCTATGGCTTCGCCTGTTAGGTTGGCAGCCTGCATGTTGAAATGCATTGCCTGTTTAAATGTAGCAGAAAATGATTTGTCCTGTAGCCCAGACCTCACTCTGAAATTGTCCAGACCTTCTACAATAAATCATTTGCAAAACAGCCACTTTCCCTTCCCACGTGCTAGACCATTTCATACCCTGCAAAATTACAAAATAAGATTCCCAGTTCTCAGTGAAAACTGCCAATGTCTTCTGGGCATGTACATATTCATGTAAATATTTTGTAAGCAAAAATGTTTGATACCCATAAATTCACAATGCCCGTGATGCTGAATAGAGGTACTTGACAAGCTTTCTGTAAATACAGAATAAGTTCATGTTATAAAAATACATGCTGACTTTTTTTCTCAGGCCAGAGACAGTTTTGTTTCAGCCAGTGTGTAGCAGTGCTTGCAGCCTTCCTTGGTAGCTACAGAAGCATGTAAATCTCTTATGGTCCAAAGTCAGACATTGCAGGAAGGCAAATATCTTTCAGGAACTACAGATCAACAGATTTATCTGTTCCTCTTGCTTGGGGCAAATGTAGTTGCCTTAAAAACTTGAAAATTGTGTCTTGAATGCTAGCCAGTTTATTTTTTATCTCTTTTTGATATTTGATTTCAATTTCATGAATCCATCTTTTTATCCTTTCATTGGTTTTTAAGCCAAAATTCTGTCAACATTGTTCCCTTAATGTACAAAAATGTACATTTGTTCTGTTTAATTAAGCATTCAGTCTGTTTGCCAAGAGCAAATTACAGTTCCCCAGTCTCACCCTCACCCCTCCAAAATCAAATTTTGCAAAGTGGTGGGCAATTACTTCTCATATCTGATTGTTGTAAGTCATCTTTTGCTCCTAAGAGATTTTTGTAGTTTTCAATCTCTTACTATGTTAATTAATAGAAGAGCCAAGACCCAATTATTTCTCCTCAGATTGTGGCCTTCGTAGCCTTCAAAGAACAGTCTCCCCCACACCTCCTGTATCATTAGCCGCAAAATATCTTTGCAGAGATGATTTTGGCCTTTTCACAAATCAAAGGATTCAGAGTGACAAATTATCCATCTTATACTCGAATGCATGCCAGATGGGACAACCTGCCAACTGTGCATCGTAGTGCGGATATGATCTGATATGGAGACATTTTCTCCACTCCTCCTTCCCCATCAAAAATCATATTACAAAAAATCAAGCAGTTTAAGAAAATCTGTGAAGATAGATTCATTCTGAAATACAGTGAAACATAAAAGCAGTTTTACTGAAGGAAGCACGCTGCACCCAAATGTCAGCTCACTTAAGTGAGCTAACGTGTACCTGGTGCGATGGATGAACATAGGAGTCAAAAATGCATCCTTCCCTCTTGCCAGTGCTTGCACACACATCGTTTCCTTTGACTGCTTGATTACAGAGCAGACATTTCCTAATTGCAAGATAAGGAGCTTGAATTTAAATTGTCACAGTTTAATGGAAAAATCCTGAAGTCGCAATCAGGAGCAAGGATGTACTGCTCTTGTGCAGAGAGTAGGATGGAGGAAATTTATTGTAGAAATTAATCTGTAATACAGAAGGTAAGAGGACAAGGAAACAGTTACGTACAGGGGGTTTATTTTCATTATAAATTACAAATCTGTGGACTTCACCCAGGTACTGTTTATGCTGACTTCCAGAAGAACAAATATTATGTGAGTGCACAGCAAATACCTTGTATAACATCAGGAGCAGATGCAAGTGTGTCACATCATCACATTAAGCTCTTTTTAATTTTGATTTTTCATTTTTTTATTTTGGGGAAAGGTCTAGTATTTTTAACTCTATACTGCAATGCAAAATCTTTTTTTAAAAGCCATCTTTAGAAAGGGAGGACTCAAGATCTTACACATGTTCCCATGTGTTCATCATATGGTGGCAACAGTCTAAATTTACAGTTTTACAACCCTTTCTTGTGAGCTCTAATGCTCACCAATCCTTGATGGATTTGTGAATACAAGAGTTCTTCCAGAAACATAGAATGAGTTGAAGATACTGAGTTTTTAATAAAATCTTGATTTTTTTTTTTTAATATCTAGTTTATTCTATAGTTCCAATAATTGCTACAGCCCAATTCTGTGCTTTTGTGGAATTGCTGTTGGATTAAATGGAAGTTGCTAGTGGAGGTTAATACAGAAATCTGGTCATTGTGATGCACCTGCAATATATGTTTTATTCTGTTGTGTTAAAAAGTTCCTGCAGCAAAAAACGCGGATCATTTGAGAAAATTTTTTAAAATTCTGATTTGTCTTCTCATCGCCTTTTGGTTTCCAGTTGAACTCTGTTCTCAGTAGCTCTAAGTTTTAGGATCATGTTTCAGTGCTTTAAACATGCTGCTTGCTGAAAGTGAACAGGACTCTTATGAAATTCAGTTGGCAGATGTTTGTTGCAGTCTTTCATAGGAGGAATGGTAAGGATTTTGTGCTTGAGTCACTAAGCAAAAAAATTAGTGTGCATTGATGATTGTGAAAACCATTATCTCAAAAGTTGCTTTGAAAAGTGAAAGGCTAAACATTTGTCACCTTTAACATGCTTTATCTTTTTAAATATTATCAATAGTTTTAATAGCCTAAGGACTGTGCCTTAAGCATGAGTCTTCTGCTCTTCTCTCTCATATACAAAGAATTTCTCCATTTAGTATCTTTCTGTGTCTGACATAGCATTGACATGAATTTATTTGTCACTAACCCATTAGGAGTACACAGGAGTAGTAACCCTGCTTTTTAAGGATGCAGAGATCTGACTAGAAGGCACATCAGCCTTCCTTTCTCATGCAAGCCAAGGATTCCTATTGTCAGATGCAGTGGGCATGAAAGCAGCAATTTTACAGCACAAAAACTCCAATAACATTTACTGCGGTTGGCTGAGATTGCAGTGCACACAGGCACTGCTCAGTCTTGGTTGCTTAAGCACCAGCTTCCCTTGGCTTTTTGCCAGCCTGTACGCTCCAAAGAGACAAGTCCTTTAAGGCGAAAGAGTTTTCCTTGTAACTTGCTTTGGGGTAAACAGACCATTCAGGCATAGTTTATTGCATTACATACTTGACTATGCATCCTGGAATGCAGCAAAGTAATTGGTAGCATTATTTTAATCGTTAGAATTCATAGGTACGAGAGATGGTCTCTGAGCCAGGGAGGGAGGGGAAAGAAAAAAGTAAGGATGTTTCTGCCTGCTAAGTTGCTGATCATTTATTACAAAAGACTAAAAATATTCTCTCCATGGGAATTCTGTGTGTTTGCACCAGTATCCCTGCTACAGTTACAGAAAACAGAATTAATTTGCCTCTTTTTGCTATTCTTCTCTTGAAGATAAATCCCATAACAGTTAGTAGCAAGATGCAATGTCAAAGAACAGTTCTGTTTATGTAACAGGGTGCTTTGTTATCATTAAAAAAACCAAACAAAACAAAGTCCTCAATTTGGAAATACTGTAATCGCAGAATACTTGCAAATTAAAAGGAAGTCAGTTACTGTAAGTTTTGCCATCAATCCAACTCATCTTTGTGTTGAAAGATACTCTGTTTTGCATTAATCAGCAGTAAACTTATCCCATTATTGCCATAACCTGCCGACTTTACATGAAATGGTCTCTTAAATATTATTTTGTATGCATTTCTTGAAGCTTCAATTTAACGCTGCAGTAGCTATTCAAACAACATACAGTGGAATTTATTTGTAATAAAGCATATATCTGAATATACAGGAGGCTGACTTATCACTGAGTACAAAATATCAGCTGCTGCTGGTTGAGTCTTGTAGCTCATTCAGAAAGGCTCAAGGAAGAGTAAAGCTTTCCCTTGATTTTGTCACTAGCAGTTGGTGTGAGGGGACTTGTTTTTCTGTTCATTCTTAAATGTAGAGAAACCACAAGGGGTTTTTTGTTGAATGCTTCCTTGTCTCTCCTCAGCAGCATCCTAGATTGTGTTCAGGAAAGCCTTAAAATACTGTCTGTGCTATTTCTTGAGTCTCTGGGTTACTTTCTGGTAGCTTGTCCTCTGCAGAGTGGTGAGAAGGCGAGGCTAGGGGTGACCTTGCACCCCCATCTCTGTGTACACCAGCTTCAAAATTGCTTCAGAAAACAAGTGAAGCACTTCTAATGAATTGCGCTTTTGAGTCTTTGAAGCTGCACAGCGTCTCCATCAGGTTTTTACAGCTGGACTCTTCCTGTAATTGCTACTGGGGTGAGATGCACAACATGGGGTTTTGGAGCTAAGTACTCACATTGTTTTACTGGCCAAAAACATATAACATAGAGGGAGCGACAGACTTCATGGAATTCACACTTCTATATCTTCATGTTCTTCAACCCTTCCCGACATGCTGCTGATTTGCCAGCAGGCACTCTAGATGGGGATTAAAGGAATGGAAAAGCTAAGATATGGTTTCTTAAAGCAGCAGTATATTAGTCAAGAAGTTGTTTGTTATGTCTGATATATGTCAAAGATCTGTTTATTTTTATTGCTACTGAAAAATTAGAAAGAAGCACTTCACTGTTTTATTGTTGACATTGGAATATATAGTAATGCTCAGGAAAAAAGTATTCACCCATAGAAAAAATAATTGATACCTTATAATTTTCAGTTTCCAAGTACGTTAGCTCTTAATGTGCCTTCAGATATTCAGCATTTGTGGTATATTTGTGTGGATAATTCAAAAATAATCGGTCTTTTTCAAGTCTTTTTTGTGCATTTTTCAAGCACTACAGTATAAAGGTTACTTATGCCTTGTAATGTATGGTCTTCAAAATTTCAAAATTCACTGCAATATTTTTGTTCAGATGTCCTTCTTGTTCTGTTGCCTCAAGGCCTTTAATCAGTGGTGTGTAATATGGAATATTTTTCTGTTTGTTTATAGTTTTATATGAATAACTCAAAATAATTGGCATCAGAATGCACCACAGCATCATGTATGGATGTCTTCCTCACTGCAGTTGAATTATTTCTTATTTTAATCTGGTCTCCCATTTAAAAGGATGTCTCTCCTTATTGTAGTGAATTCTGGCTACTATTATTTACCTAAGCCAGTAAACAGGAAGGCAGAGATGGAGGATAGATTAGATATTTTTACAACTCCTTTCTAGCTTCTAGAAAGCCCTCCAGAATAAACTGCCTTGCAAGCCTTCTGGACTGGAGGCCCTAAGGGACTTTGCTAGGCAGGGTGGAGGAATCAGCCAGTTTTGAGCCTGAAAGGGAAGTACTTCCTTGCCCTATTACAGAGATTTATACAGTTAGCTAGACATTTTAAATAGCTGGTTTTGTACAGAAAGACCAGCAGAATAACAATCAAAACAGTACAGGCTGCCCAGATTCATCTAGTTGCTTTATTGTTAGTAATACTCAGATCAACATTTGTTAAATAAATTTATCTGAAAGTTCTTTTGAAATAGTCTTGAGCTTTGGGTGCAACTTTGCTTCATTGTCATATAGTAACTTTCTATGATCATGGCCACAACAGACCAGATATTTTTTCCCCCTTTGTGTATATAGAATTCCTTGAGAAAGAGTTAAAATTCAAACTAGTAAAGAATGAAATGATTATACTTGGGCATTTAAACCACCTATGTCTAAAAGGGAAGTGTTCTGTAGTACCAGTTTTGTGTTAGGGAAGCTGGGGGAGCTTCCTTCCTTCATGCCTGCTTTAGCAGTGTTGGTGTTCTTGTATGGTGTGCTGCCCCAGATTTAATCTGTTCTGTCATATCTTAGGAAGAGAGTGTGGCTATATATTTTGCACCTGGAATCTTAAACTACCGTGTATTTGTGTATTTTTGAGTAATGGATAGAATACTGCTTCTACAAAAAGTTCAAGAAATTTGAAGGCAGAAAGAAAATCCAGAGAATGATTAAAAGATTGTTCAAGGGGGGGGCTATGTATGGTTGGTAGTATATAATTTTTCTGACACTAATCCTGAAATAATCAAATGTGAATACTAAATAGTCTATAAACAATGCACTAACCTTTCATCTTAGTGATGATGATTAGTGATTCTCAACTTGCACAAGTGCAAATAATGTCTTATATCCTGGCAGAATTAAGTTGCAGTTAATATATGCATATGTTTCTATTTCCTGTTACTGCACTACCATGATTACAACAGAGCTGAAAACAAATTTAAAGAAATGTGAAAAGCATATTCCTGTGGTTGAACGATTCAGTGGCATTTGGAGGCAGCCTTTGGGAAATCCTCTTGAGAGGTATGAAATACAGGAACCTCTAGATGCAGTGCTCTTTCCCAGTTGCATCAGTGCTGTTTGGTTCTTTTGGAGATGTTGAATAGTAAAGGAAAAAAGTAGTTGCAGATGCACTATTTCTACCACTCAAAAACTTGCTGTCTGCTGATGTAAGCACCAGCCAGCTCCTTTGCCATGATTTCTGCCTCCAAGTGCAAAGCTTTATTGCTTTGAGGGTTAACAGTGCTGAAATGGTGTGCTGTTTGCATTGCCCCTTGCCATAGCTGTCTGTTAATAGAGACCGTGAGATAGGGGCGAAGCCAGGGGGTGATGCAGCAAAGCCTCTGATTTGAATCCACAGAATACATTAGAAAACTAGATCCCCTTTTCTTGGTGTATTTGTTGTTTGCCACCCTAGGAATAAAGATTTCCATTGCTGCTGTGGAATATCAGTGGAAAACTAAACATACAAATAATGGGACTGCTCATCTGCACCCCGTATCAATTTCTGTAGTTGTTCAGATTACTTACTGAGGAGCAGGCATGACTCCCCCATTCCGCTAGCAGCATATGCAACTGATATGGGGACATTTTTTTCTAATACCATGCATCATCTTTGAAAAAAAGGCAAGGAAATGTTCTTTTTAGGCTCTTTCAGACCCAAACTGCTGGTAGCCACCTTGAGGCAAAGCAGGAAAGAAATGAGTGTAGATGGGAAAGCAGAGGTTGTCCTGGACTCCTCTGCCCTTAACTTCATCCTTCATGACTCATCTGTTTAATGCTCCTTAAGCAGTCAAAAAGTGCTGAGGATTGCCATATAGTCAAATATGCAACTAAACAGATGCAAACAGGCCCGAGCCTTTAACTCCCTGAAGTGATCTGTATGCCATGGATATGATTTTTTTTTTTTGCCTTTTTATTCTTTGGAGAGATTGGGTATTGGGTTTTTTCCTCTAGTTCTATCTTAGTTTTAATTCTTCTTATCCTTTAAGTGTGTTCTTTTAATTTCCTCCTTTCCCTCTTTTTGCCCTTCTTCTTTGAAAGCTTCTTTCTCTTATTAAGTCATTTAACCTTTATTAGACCATACCATGCCACTCCATCCTAGTTAGTACTTTCTCTTTTATCCCTTTTTCTCTTTTTTTAATGGACTCTTTTCATATCATTTTCTCCTTGTTCAGGCTTCCTACGTCCCCTTCCTCGTTCCCTTTGTTGTTCTCTCCATGGGACAGGTAGATCTCATGAAAAGGTGCTTTGTTCAGAATGTATCTGCCTTGGGGCAGCTATTTAATGAAAAAATCAGCTTCCACCCCATGCTCCTATCCCTCTGAAGCCCGATGCAATAAATGCCAATTACAGTTCTACATAATTAAAGTAACCATGTCATATTTCTTTTTTAATATTAGTGTCTTCACATTAAAGGAATGCAATGCTATGCAACGAGTATGTTTTTTGAAACAAAAAAGAGACAATTTTGCTCCTAATCCATATTACAACAGTTGTAATCTAGAATTTTCCTTAACCCTTCTGTTCTGAGAATAGTCTAGACATCTGTAGAAGGATCAGCAAAAACACAAACATGAGTACTTAAAAGTGTAGTTTCTTTATAATTGGGGATGAAAACTGACATCCTGCCTGCTTCTGATCCTTCTTACCCTCTTGTGGCAGGAAAACTATTAGAAAAGATGAAAATTGTTAAAAAAAACCACACAGTCTTTTCTCTTTGGCTTTGGCTGTTGGGAGAATTTTCAGCTGCAGACAGGCCAGAAGATACAGAAAAGTATCAATCTTATGTGCTTTTAACAGAGCAGGATAATCTTTACCTTTTGGGTGCTAGGCTACTTATCTGGCCCTGGGAACCGAGATATTCCTCGATACCTTAATAGCCTTACAAGAGGATTAAAAGCAGAAATTACTGAGATGTTGGTACTGGTAATGGCACTAATTTCCACAAATGTGACCATTTTTGCTGTAGAGGGTAGTTGGTTTCAGACTTCTTGGTGAGATGGTCCCACTTGACCTGAAATATTGGAGTCTTTAATGTGTGTGTTTGATATGAAGAGGCTCTTTACACTCACGCTGTGGAAGTTAACATCTGGATTTGTGCTTTTCTCAATCCTTTTTACTTCGACTTTGTACAGTTTTGTAGGCCTGCTGTTAATGCACAATATTGTGCAAATGGCTAGATTTTAAGAGCTGAAGCTAACAATTGGCGCAGAAAAAAAAATCTGTTCTATAAAGAAGGCTCTTATTCCCCCAAATGTAGTTAATGTTATTAGGTTATATTTTAAAATTCATATATTTAACAGTCAAATGTCAACTCTGGAATTTCAAATTTTTCTGAAGAAATTAATGATATAAATGAACTACTGAAAGCAGTATAGCAAGGGTGTTCTCTGCAGTGTTTCATGTACACTTCATCCCATTAGAGAAAGTATTTTTGTTCAGGAGGTGAAAGGCAGTCGGCAAGCAGGACTTCAGCAGAAGTGCTGTGTGTAAAAATGCTTTTTGCACAAGTGGAGGGACATAATAGTAGAGTGGCATCAGGATGTGATTGCAGTGACAGTGGCACAGTTGTGTCTGCATGTGAGATGAATGATTAACTGTTGGACAAAGGATAAAAGAGTTAAAAAGTGCTGGAAAAAACATGCAGCATTTTTCCCTACAGTATGGAATTTTTACACAAAAGAAATAACCTGTCTGGACATGCACCACTGCCTTAGTGGCTCTCACATCACACACAAGTGAGATCACACCTGAGGGTGTTTTCCACCCCTGAAGGAATGCATGTCCTCAGAGAGAGCTCAGTTGCACTTTATCCAGCCATTAATTCAAAAGTTACCTTCCAGCACCCCAGCTGGTTTTCCAGCAGTGTCTGAGGGCCCTGTGCTGCCTTCCCACCTGCTCCAGGTGCTTCCTCTCGGCTGCCTTTGTGCTTCCCTTGTAGATCTTTTTACTCAATTTTCTTTTAAACATCTTTCACCATTCTTTCTTCAGTATTGTATTATTCTCTTGTATGCTAGTAGAAACATCTTCAACTTGTCTGAGTGCTTCTGTCTGCATATTTGCCATTGTGCTTTTTTTTCCTTTCTCAGAATAACATCTGTTTTTAAGTGACTTTGTTGCATAGGGGCTGGTTGTTTTTTTTTAAGGAAGGAGGGCAATTCAAATTGCTTTTCTTAAGGCACAAGGAAAGTAACTTTTTTTTCATCTCCTGTCATATTTTAGAAACTTATGAGTATTTTACTTGTGATTATATTATTGGTTTATCAGTCCAGTAGGTTCTCTATCATATTTCTCAAACATATCTATATTCAGTACGTCATTATTATGTGTATGGAGCAGTAAAATTCTGTGCAACAGAACAATGTGAATTACCAGGAGTATATTAAGGTTTACAATGAATCACATGAAGAACTGGGGTGGAAAAAAGAAATAGTAGTTTTCTCATTATTAGAATCCTTCACATCTGCATGGCCCTTTAATTTTTTTTTTAATTATAGATATTTTCTTCTGTAGTTTCCTTACTCAGTGTATAGAAAGCAGATACACTGGCTCTACAGAAATAACTACCTTGCAAAGGAAAGACCTTACAAGAGTGTAATTTCTGTTCATTAATAGATAATTTTGAACTGATTAATGACACCAATTTTGTATCTCTGAAATAATAGCTTGAGTTATTGTTTTCAAAATTGTTCATATTTTATTGGCTGTTTATTTTCTATGACATTGCTTTTCAGATTTATGGAAAGTACTTGGAATTATTATATCCTTCATTTGATGCAATGAATACATTTGACTGGACAGCTTTATGCATTCAGTGTTACATGTTTTGTATTGCAGCTGAAGACCAATTTCTTAATTGCTCTTGTGCGTGTGGTTGTTTTGAGGTCTTTTTCTAAGCTGCTGTGATTTTTTGCGTTTACTTATCAGATGTGAGGCTAAGTCTGTGATTTCACAAGTTAAAAGTCTCAAGCAAACTTTCATTAGCTCCTCTTGTAGTTTTGAAGATTGCAGCTTGCCATTGCACCGTATACTTGCAATTGAATTTTAAATAATAATTCCTAAGTCAAAACTCAGTAGCTGTTAATACAGAAGGAAAATCTTTGTGGAAACTTTTCCAAACTGTTAATTGAAATTTCCATGGGAATTTCTTGCTCTACACTGCTAAGAGCAAGAACAAGAAAGGAATACTTTTCTGCCTGGGGCTTTTGTGGTCATACACCATAGAGATAGGAGCTGTATACAAATTTAACTTTGTCTTTTATAGACCGCACTTGGTGTTTAGTCTGAACCCAATGATTTTAAAACATCATTGTAAGAATGTAAGGAGTCATTTTTCTCTTGGAAGTAATAAACATGCCACATCCTTAAAAGACAAAGTGTGAGACATAGCTGTAGTTGCTCAGTTTTGATGCCAAGAATAAGTGGCTTGGAGAAAGCTTAGCACCCTCATCCCTAGGGAGATGTAAGTTGTCACAGGCAGCACCAGACACAGTAACTTCTCACTTGTGTGCTGCTAAACAGTAGGGACATGTCACAGTATAAAAGACATTCATAAAGTAACAAAATGCATTTCTGACATGTATTTCTATTTTTATTAACAGTAAGTTTGTATGTGCACAAATACCTAGAGTATGATGTAAAATATTCATATTCCAAAAGCTGTAACAGTGCTGCAAGTATCAAACACAACATGATTTGTTCTTCATTCTGTAAGAGCAGATGTCTTTCCTAGAGCTGTGCTCCTCACTGTATTCTTATGTGAATGCAAAATGAATTGGGATTGAAGAGGGACCTTATTACTGTAGTAGTAGTAGTGAGATTGAACCTAGTAAGTACCTTTCTTGAATGTTCTTTCTGGATATATACTTTTCAAGTAAGATTTTATTTGCTCAGCAATGATTCTTGTGTGTGTTTTGCTGTTTCCACCAAAAAGGTAAGTAAATGTATTAGAGGAATGGTGGATATCGTTAAGCTCAGGCTTTAATGAGAGGGCCTAATTGATAGACAGTGAGAATACTTTAAATGGGGATAAACTCATCTGCATAGAAGCTAGTTTGCTCTTCTCTTTTGATCTGTGTGCACAAACTGGAAAACTCAAAGTGCATCTTTGTTTAGTGAAAGTTGTTGCTGAGGAAGAAGATGCACAAACCAACTAGGGTTGGCTTTTACAGCTTAAGGACCAATAACCAGAATTACCATGTTTTTATCAGTAAGAAGAAACTGTTAGAAAGCTGTTTAAGACTACTGGAATTAGCAAAAGCCTCCACCATTAATCAACTACTGAGCACTAACTGTAGAGGGAGTAAATCTGGCATCTTTGCCTATGTTCAGCAAAGATCTGTACCAAGTACAATGCAATTTGGAGTATCCGGAGGGTTTATCATGTCAGAGGAGTTCACACATCCTGTTGTACCTGATGGATTGACCAGCTGGGACTATGAAAACTGAATTGAGATTAGCTGTACATGTAACTGTTATGGAAAACAACACTGGCATGAGAAGTAGCATAATCTCTCACTTCGGTATATGAGTCATTTACTTTGATAGCCCAAATGATTTTCATCTATATTCTCACAGTGTGACAAAGATTCAGTAGTGCCCCCATGGCCTACATTTGGGTGAGGATTGAATATAAGTAGTCATAAAGCAAGAGTCATGCCTCTGGCAGATGTGATGTTTTTTTCTGCAATTTAATGTTTTGGAGACATGATAAATAATAATCAAATGGCGTTTGCTTAAAGAAGCTACAAAGCTCCTACTGGAAACAATGAACAAGATTTATATCAGGTCTCTGAGCTTGAATGAGGCATGGGCCCAGGGGCATTGCAAGTGCCTTCATTTTATATACTTTCCTACTAGTCTGACTCACCCCCCAGGTTATTGTCAGAGCTAGTCAAAACCAGGACATGTTCATCCATGTGGTTGTCTGCTGGCCAAGGCTAGACTTTGCATGGCAGCAACCTCAGCCAGTTGGGTTCTGGAGAAAATATATCCATCGTGATTCATGGGATAAGGGTGTAAGTTTCTTGTATCTAGACCTCCAGAATTTTGAGGTCTGGCTGGCAGCTGCATGTCATGGTTTAACCCCAGCCAGCAACTAAACATCACACAGCCACTTGCTTACTCCCCTGTCCCAGCAGGATGGGGAAAAGAGAATTTGTAACAGGAAAATGGAGAAAACTTGTGGGTTGAAACAAGCACTTTAATAGTTGATATAAAACATAGTAAGAAAAACTAAATCATAATAAAAAGGAAAATAACAAAGATAAAGATAAGTAAAGCCCATGAAAGACAAGTGATACAAATGAAAAGAATTCTGCTCATCACCAACCAACTGCTGCCTGTCCCTGAGCAGTGCCTTCCCAGCCAACCTTGCCTCTAGTTTATATGCTGAGCATGACACCCTATTTTATAGAATATCCTTTTGACCAGTTTCGATCAGCTGTCCTAGCTGTGTCCCCTCCCAGATTCTTGTGCACTCCCAGCCTCCTCACTGGCAGGGTTTAGAGAGGAGCAGAAAAGGCCTTGCCTCTGCAAACACTAAGTAATAATTAAAATATCACAGATTTATAAACACCGTCTCCAGCACAAATCCAAAGCATAGTCCCATACTGTGAGGAAAACTATCTCTATCCCGGCCAAAACCAACAGACTTGCAGCTTCTTTTTCCATTTAAGTCATGTCCAGCTCTCAAAAACTTCAATCCATCCTCATTAACCATGATGCCCATTAATTATCATATAATCATAAAACCATAGAATGATAAGAGGTTGTAATGGACCTTAAAGATCATCTAGTCCCAATTCCCCCTGCTTTGGGCAGGGACACTTCCCACTAGACCAGGTTGCTCAAGGCCTTATCCAAATTGGCATCTGCCAGGGTTGGGGCATCCACAGCCTCCCACAGGAACCTGTTTTGCTGTCTCACCCTCAAAATAAAAAAAATTTCTTCCTATTATCTAACCTAAATTTCTCCTCTTTTGTACCCGTTACTCCTTGTTCTGCCACTACAGTTCCTGATGAAGGGGCCTTCTCTGGTTTCCCTTGAGGCCTCATTCAGATACTGGAAGGGTGCTATGAGGGCTCCAAACAACCTTCTCTTCTCCAGGCTGAACTACCCCAGCTTTCTCATCGTGTCTTCAGTGCTCCTCTTACCAGCCCTCCTCTGGACTTGTTCCAACAGTTCTGCATCCTTCTTCTGTTGGGAGCACCATAACACAGCACTCCAAGTGGGATCTCACCAGAAACAGAGTAGGGGGAAAGAATCTCCTCCTTTGACCTGCTGGCCACACTACTTTTGGTGCAGCCCAAAGTTTGCTTGGCTTTCTGGACTGCAAGCACACAGTGCCAGGTCTTGTTGAATTTTTCATCAATTATCACCCCAGGTCTTTCTCAACAGGGCTTGTCTCAACCCAGCCTGTAGGTGTGCCTGAGATAGCCCAGGTGTAGGACCTTTGATACAATATAGAGATACCATTCCTTTGGTCTGTGGATCACCCCTGAGAAGTGTCTGGTAAAAAGTCCTTAAATATCTCCAAATGTCCATTGAGTTCCTTTAGTCCATGACTTGGTGCTCCATCTGTTCTAGTGGTCACTCGGGACAGGAGAGGGGATGTGTGCTGCATGGAGGTATTGGGCACCAAAGGCAACTCAGGTGTAGTCACTGCTGCATTGCAACTGCTTTTTTGAGGCTTCTCCTTCATTGGTTTAGTTAGCTAATGCTATAGTAATTCCTTTAAAACACAACTCAGATCATGGGTTACAACAGTTTAAAGGTATATACATGTGACTCTTTACCCCTGGACCTTTTGGGCCAGTTTATAGGGTTTAACATTGCAGTGAACTCCTCCCGTTGCTCCTAGCTTGGCTAGCAACAAGGGATTCCAGATACAGCAATTCCCATAACATGCCAAATAAATCATCATTCAGTTTTCCCAGAGTCTGGTGCATGATAGGGATGTGATATTGTCCCTCAATGCCATGTATCTATGAGATTGTTTTGGAAATGAGTCCTGTGTTCTGATTCAGTTCTTCCAGGGCGCTATGTGTGACCATAAAGCCTGCTTTTCAAGGCCCAGGATAGTATTCCAGCCAGTGGCATGGGCTACACAGTATTTTTCCAGCCATCCAGTGTCGCTTCCACCATTGTAAGCACATGGTTAAAAAGGTGCATGGTAATGTGATATAATCAGCCAGGCTTTCCCATATTATTTCAGCCTTCACTCTCTATACCAAAAAGGCTTTATCTGCTTTACTGCTGTGATTATGGGGCATGTTTGACATTCTTGGATAACCTGTGCAATGGCAGCAATTTCCTTCAGCCACAAGCCCATCTATCTCTTGCATGCCTTCCTAAATGTCCTGATGTGTCATTAGCCCATCAAGCTATAAAAGTAGCCCAGCTTTATGTTCCCAGTCCAGCTCCATCTGAGCCACTTCAATTCTAGCAGTTGGGTCACCTGTTCATTCTTTCAGTGTTCCTCAGTGCCCCAGCTCTTGGGTACGTGAGCATCTATCTTGTGAGGTACTTTCACAATCACATTCTCTACCTGAGCAACAACGTCTTGCCATAATTCAGCAGCCCAGAGGGGTGGGTGTATCACACCACTGTCAGCTGGCTGCTTCCATTGCTGTAGCCACCACCACAGAGAGCTTGCCACCATCCAGGAGTCAGTACAGAGATAAAGGACTGGCCGCTTCTCTTGTTCAGCAATATCTAAAGCCAGCTTCACTTCAAGTCATTTTGCAAACTGACTTGATTCACCTTGTCCTTCAGCACTTTTTGTGTCTTGTCCTGTAGGACTTCACACAGTCCAAACCAGTATACAGTAGGTATGCTGAAGATAAATTAGTCTTTGCCTTTTTCAGAAGTTCTGTACAGCTAGAAGAGGTTCTGAATATAAACCACTGAACATGAAAACTCTTGAGGTTTTCCATTTGTCTCTAAAGAAGAGCGTATAATACATGTAATGTGCCATGAAGAAGTCTATACTTAGGAAAATTCAATAGGTCTTCACCCAAATTTTACTGAGCACTATAAAATATTTTGAAATCTATGCATGAAGCTTGTGATGTTATGGAAGAATATTGCCATGCAAGCATCTTATTTTGTAACTGTTCTAGCAACTCAAAATAGCTCTTAGTTTTGGTTCAGTATTTCAGTGGTACTGGGAGATTTGAAAAGTCTTGAGGAGGCTATCTACAAAGTCAGGTTTTTACTCCTAAACATGTGAAAAAAATTTTAAAAGAGCAGTTTGATTCAATGATTATTATTAAATGATAAAAACTAAAAGAGGAAATCTTGGAACTGAAACATACCTATTTAAAAATAAATATTCACACATGCAGGGCTCTACCCTGTTTTCATTGCCAGTTTAGGCTACACAATTAATCAGTGCTTCTGTTATCTTGATAATCTGTCTGCTTGCTGCTGTAAATAACTTACACTTGCTGCTGAAGTTGCTGACAGCTATTTAGGCTTTCAGCTTTCAAAAACGCTTCTAATTGTACATGTTTGCAGCTTCTTAAAGGCATTTGCTTCTGAGATAATTTTTGCAGCTAATGTACCTCGAAGTCTTCCTGTTTGTTTGTATTTATTTTCTTTAGAGTTGTATTTCTAAAGTGTGAATCTCTCTAATAGATTCAACTCACCTGAGACTATAAAGTGACCCAGTAGCTTTTAATGAAAAAATGTTACCTTGTTTGTGAGATCGGTGGTTTATCTTTGTGGAAGACAGGACATTCTCCTGTAATGCCACATGTAACCTGTGAAACCTTGCACCTTGGGTAAGGATGTGCAGATGAAATTTTCACACTAATACCTCTATGGAGCCAGGAAACTGAGCTGCAGGGAATTCTGTAGGGAGCAGGTGGGATGGGTTACATGTGCTTTCCTACCCACAGGTGGTGGAAATTTGAGCTATATCAGAAAAAAATCCGGTGTTCTGAGTATCCCCTCCCATTCCCCGATGCGGCTGCAGTGTGGAGTCATCGCTCAGCAGAACACAAAGCCTACCCTTGCTCCACTCTCTGCAAACACATTTGTCTGTGCACTTCTCACTGTAAATTTGTTCTGAGAGCAGAGGACATTTACACAGAACATCTCCCATTTCAGGAGCAGCAAAGAGCTGTTGGTACATAATTGATTTCAGCAGCAGGACCGCTGGACGTGGGGGCTCTCGCTTGCTTGTGATCACACCACTGGCTATGCCAGGAGTAAGAAAAGAGATTTCCTGACGTGCTCTGCTGCGAGCTTACCATGAAACAATTCTCCCTCCTCAAATGTTTGGTTTTAGCCCCCGGTGGTAGTTATAAAAGCATGTTAAATACCAGACTTCTCAGCTTGAGACCATCTGTTTCCCTTGCAATCATGTACCACCCCCACACACGGGTTCCTTGTCACCAGTGTTGCAGTTTCAGCAGAAGACAAAAAGAAAGGTATTTTCCTATATGATAGTTTAGGCAGAAAAGGGACCTGGGAAACGTGTTTAGGTGGAGAGGGTGTGATTATGCTAGAAATAGAGGGGTTTTTCCCCACAAGTGGAAGGCAGCAGGCTTTCAGGGAGTCCAGTCATTCAGATCTCTGCTGGCTCTGTGCCTGTGTAAAATCTTGTCCCACTTGACTGGGGCATGGCTTGCTTCATAAATCAGCAGTGTTACATGGTGAGCAAGCTGTCTTCACAAGTGCTCTCCCAGCATACCTAGAATTGCTTTTGCCAAATTTGTTATGGGTGAAATGACAGCTGTTAGGTTTGAAGGGAGTTTACACACTTCCTCTACATTAAGTAATTTGAAACACAAATTCTGCATATGTAGAAATCAGGTTACTATTAGGAGGTTTCAGATAATTTTTTTTTAAGAACTAAATAGTATGTGGAATCTTTATTGCTACCAGAAGAGCGTAAAATTGTAATGAATCATTTTTTTAGTCTTTGCTTATCCCAGAAAAAGCAGCAACATTTCTTTTGATGCTAAAGTTATTCGGAAGTCAGAAGCATCATGGAATGAATTCAGCTTGCATTTACTGATGATATATGGGAGATTTCATCACATTTCACTGCACCATGGTGGTGATATGCTTTGTGCTTATTTGTGTGTATTTGCAATTGTTTCTAAAACTTATTTTCAAAAAAAATATTTATCTCTGCTCTTCTGGGGTCTTTTTGTGTATACTATCTAGTTGGCTATTTAAATTGAAGGGGGTAGTATTGGGCTGTGATTTCTCTACCTTTCACTGGTTCTGTCAGTGTCTGTCTGAGAACTACAGCAGTGTTATTAAATGGAAGAGCTTACTATGACATGAATCAGCCATGTTTTTTTAAGGAGCTTGGTTTGGGCAAGAACCTGTAAAGTTTACCTTGAAACTGATGTGAAAGATCATCTGCTGGAAACCGTGTAGCAGCAACACAACTAAGACATAATGAAAATACATCCAGGAAAGACAAAACCTAGTCATTTGTGAAAATATATATAGAATTCAAGTGTAAGAAGAACTGATTTTCTCATTTTCTGTTTTATAAATTTTAAAATTATGAACTTTCACCTCTAACTTTTTGTTTCATATAGAACAAAACTGTTTATTATCATTAATTGCAGTAAACTGTATTTTAATTATCATTAGTACAGTAAACATATGCTTAAACTTTTCAGCATACTGCTGTCCTTCACAGCACTTGCAAAATACATAGTGAACGCATAAAAGTCTCTAATTAAATCACTCTCCATGTCCACTTATACCTCTGAATTTATAGGTTTGCTTAAAATGCTGTGCTAGGTAGGGGAGAGTTTTGTTGATAAGTTACACGAACTGAGGCAGTGAGGTTGACAGGTAGTTTTTGTTTCAACTCTTAGAAATTCAAAGTTGAGGTTTGATTTGAGGGTTAATGACTCAATCTTGCTACTGAAAAAGGAAGCAGCTGTACTGGAAACCCAGAATACCTTTTAAGAAATCTTTTGCAATGGATTTGTTCTTTTGATTGATACCTAACTAGGTTTGATTGTCATTAGAATAGAATAATATCTTACTAAAATCAAGAGTGGTTTTGTTGAGTTTTTTTCATAAGGAGGAAGAAGAAAATTCTAATTCACATGTAAGCCTAAAAAGCTTATTTAAAGTCATTAGAGAACAATAGTTCTTTAGTTTGCTCTTGTGGAGGCCTCCCCCTATTATGCATTTCTTTTCCTTGACACAGTTAAGAGAAAAAGTATTTAAAAGCTATTTTGGAAGCTTGGTTCCCTATTCTTTTCCTGTCTTTCATAATCTGCGTATTTCTTGTACTTGAAAACCAATCAATTAAATGATTTGGAGACAAGAATTCACCTGGTGATCTACTGCTTTATTTCCCTCTTGCTCTAAGGCCCAAGCGGCAGTCTGTAAGAATTTTTGCTTTGACTCTAGAGGCCAGGATTAAATTCCTTTTTTAAAGTCAAGCCAGAGTAAGCATCTCACTTATATGTTTTCCATAAAATTTTGATTATTATGATTGTTCTAATGAAACTGTATATGCTTTCTCATTTTTCTCAGAACTTTTCTCTCATCTCTTCACTTTTGTGAGGTCTCCTCTGTGTATTATTCATTCAATCCCTTTTCTGTGCAATTCTACCATTTTCCCCCCATGGATTTCTTTTCATGTCACTGCCCCTGTTCTGTTTTCATTTCCTCCAAAGCAAAACATGAATCCCTCTTATCTGAGTTCTTTCAAATCTGATGAAACAAACTCACCTGTTTTTGCTTAGAAGTCTTATATTGTGTGTTCCTATTCCTAGCTTATCTGTCACAGATTTTATTAGTGTGGCCTTGTGTGTACAGACAAGGGTTGAGCATGCAGAAATTGGTAAAGAATTTAATTGCTTTTAATGAACTAATTTTAGCAGCCTTTCAAACTGCTGTTGGATTTGTAAATTTGCAAAATGTTCAAGGGATGGCATTAACTATTGCAAGTCCATGACAAAAGCTTCAGTTGACCTATTTAATGCAGAATTTTTCCTCTGGCTTTTGAATATGAGGAAGACTAGAGGTTTGCTCCTTCTTCATGAATGTCAGCCATATGTCAGCAAAAGTCAGGTTTAATAGTGAAAGAACCTTTAGATGCTGTTTTATTTATTGGGCAGAAAGGCAGGCTTTTGCAGCACTGGTTGTGTCATCTGTAAGCATTACATAATCATGACTTGTAAGTGTATTTTTTCAGGTTAAAAGTTTTAAGAGTTTAGGTTTTCTTAACCTGTACAGTAGTAACTATGCTTCTAAAATAAATAGCTTTGGCAAATTGTTTTTCTTGGAAGTGGTAGGAAATAAAATCAGAAGACAAAGGAAAACATACACATAGCTCACTCTGGATTAATGATTTTGGATAGGAACCAAACTTATCTAACACTTGAAAATGCTAAGAAATCTATTAAGAAGGCATACATCAGACTTTGCAATGGGAACTGCATTTAACTCCAGCTAATCATGGGGTAAGAGATGAGTACATATATTAACACACTGTGACTGAGTGATTGTAGGACTTACCCAGCTTACAGCTGAAGCATAGTTCTGCTTTTTGACATTTATTTATAAATCACAATTTTTGCAGTCAAAATGAAGTGTCTATCTGTATTTGGTATAAACATAAGGTGCAGGGTGAGCAAAGTGGGAAATGGCATACTCTGAATCATTTCACCCGTGTTTTACAGGCAGGTTTTGGCTATGTACTTCAAGGTTTTTCAGATTCATTCTAGTCCCCTGTCACCATTTTGGGAAGCTGAATTTTTCTCCTTGTACAAAGTCTTTCAGCTGGACTTCTCCAATTTTGTTTCATGTTTTGTTTTCTTTCAATGGAAACCTCAAATCTGTGATGAACAAGTTAGTCTTCTATTTGTTAACTGGAAGCACATTTCTCCACTGATTTCCAAGAGTTAGCAGCAAAGAAGATTGTATGAAGCTAACAATAATTGCATAACTTTCTCACTTCAGACTCTAAATTTAAAGAATGAAAGATGATTTAATTTATGAAGATGAAAACAGATCTGCTCTGATTAGGAAAAAAACCTTACTTAAGTGAAGCCTGTGGTCTTGGTGATCCCCCTTGTCACAGACTATTTGTCTAGGAGACTGCTGTACTCCAGTGGGGGAAAAAAACCCCAAGCCCACAGTCATGCAAAACATCTGAACCCCACTGTGGAGAAGCCAGGCCAGGAGGACACCACTGAAGGCTGCATTATTATATTTAGAATCTCTGGATAATACAAGCTGAGTGTCATTTTTTTGTCTCAAGTGAGCAAACTTTTCTCATTTCTCACAGTGTGATACCAACTTTTCCCAGTTTGAGATCCAGTTAAATTGTTGGAAATCAGTCAATGACATTTTACCAGTGGAGGATTTTGTTATGTTTTACAGACCTCGGATACTAAAAAGAGAATATAAATAAATGTCTATTAGTATCCCTGCTAACTACTGTGTGGGTTAGGCTGGGGTGGAAGGAGATGGCATTTGTGTAATACAACAGCAGGATTGGAAGTACACTATTGCTTCTCTTTCTTCCTGTGTGCATAGCTGCCATCCTAGGTTTTATACCCTCTGTTTTATTTCATTTTCTTGTAAAGCAAAATCCTAAGTATGTTACCCCAGCAGGTTAAATTTCAATTTACTTTAGCAGTGTTTCTGTATTTTTTCTTCTTTCATCTTTCTTCCTAAATCCCTCTGGGGATAAATAGGCCACTATTAGGAAGATTGTTTCCTGAACTAGTTTCTCTAGTGCTTTTTCAGTGAAGCTGAAATATATATCTCAGGTTCAGCTTTCATAAGGTGATTAAGCTTCCACAGTTCAGTTGAAAACCAGCAAAGTCCAGTTTACTTTGTTACTTTAAATGACTGCCTTAAGCATGGAAGCATCAGTGGTTTTCCCTGATCCAGGTGCTATTTGTTCTCCAAATCTGAGCTCTTTCACCCCACATGCTTGTGTAGCTACTTTTTGTTAGCTGAGCCCTTATATAGGTACCAGATAAGAAGACATTATCTTTTTATGGTGGTTAAATTAAACAGATTTTGCCTGCCATAATATTGACTGTGTGATACATATGTATTGAAGGGGTTAATGGAGTGGTTGCAGGCTGGAGGTGTTTATGTTGGAATGCTTTGAGAATCGATTCCAGCTAATGGAAAAAAATGCTTTAAAAGTGAGCTGGTTCCGTTCCCACAGTGAACAACAGAAGAGTGGAAACAACATTTAATAAACCTTTCAGAAGTAAATCCTGCCATTTTTCCTTCCACCACCACCTGTGGAAGAAATGCCCACTTTCTTTTCAATGGGCAGGATTTCTTCCTGCAGTGTATTTGCCTTACTCTGTTAGGTAACAAGAGAAAAGTCTTTAGACAAAAACATACTAGAAAAATACATTTTGCTTGTGTGTCATCTAAGGCCTAAGTTTTATTGACTTTGCAAATTTTTGCTTAAATGGCAAGTTGACAATAGCCAGCCTTAATATTCCTTCTCAGCTGCCCCCAACTCTCTGGTTTCCAGTAAATTGAAGAAATTTGACTATATGCGTCTTGTTCTACAAATATGGATGCCGCAAATAAGGATCCTTGTTGTACTTGGATTAGAGGGGAATGTTGCGTCTGCAGTTCTACCGGTGTGCCATCTTTATTTTAAATTTATTTCAGGGCATTTAGAAGATTTGGCAAACATAACCCTTTACTTATGGAACTAAAACATTATTACATTTTTTGTTGTTCAGAGGTGTTTTTACTCTAGAGTTCTCATGCAAAGTGGAGGGGCTTACAGTAGTGTTTTTGCTTTGCTGATTAAGGTGATTATATACAGATTTAAATTAAGTAAGAGTTTTGTTCTGTTGATAAACCCTGCTAAAAAATCCAAGGTTTATTTTCCATTGAGAATTGGCATGATTTTAAATGCAAGGCATATTTGTTGTGAACCATGAACAGTCTTTATGAGACCTGAAGAAGATTTGTGAAAACAGCCTGTAATAAAAATCACACATGCTTCATAAAACACTACTTGATAGATATCACTTGCACCATTAAGAACTAAACGACAAAGGATGTAATTTCAGTTCTGGCATACAATATTAATCGAAAGGCTTTAAAGCATCTTGCTGATGGGAACTATGACAACATGACATTGAAGAATAACAAACTGGAGACATCTATCTTAATCAGATTTTCAAAGTAAATGTCATAAAATAGAAAGTTATGTTATCTATCTTCATAGGGTCACATATCATATAGGGTACAGCTTTTCAGCTTGTTTATTCTAAAAATACCAGGGTCAAAAAAATGTGCCTTTCAAGTAAGTTTAAAGCTCAGTTAATACTCTTTACAAAGTTTTTGGGAATAGATTAGTAACTGGTGCTTTCTGTTTCTGGAGCAAGGTTATAAAACATTAGGGAGAGCTGAATTATAAAACAGCTGAGAATGCACAAGTATTATCCATATGAAGATGTTGAGGGAAAATATTATGCTCAGTGGATGTGAAATAGACAAAGTTACAAGTGTACCTTTAACTGGAAGAATTATGCTCCTGTAGATAACACAGCTGAAAGACATTGGCAAAATGTCTTTTTTCTTCAGTTCCTAAAGTTTGCAGATATTTTGCATGACTTGTTTCTTTGTCTTCCTGTGTGTATTTAAGTGGTAAAGAACAGCATCCTTATAGCATGTGGGAAATTATCAACATGTACTTTGTGGTTTAAATGCCACTGTTGCGTGTTGGAGACTCCTACTGCCCTCCAGGGAGTTCCAGCTACTTCTCTCCACTCGTCATCTGGTCTTAGGCAGATACCACATGAGAGCCATGGGATCATTTTGAGTTTCTCCACAGCCAAGTAAGTCCTCCTTCCCTTTCAGGACAGAAGTCTCTATTTCTCTTTAAAAAGTAAAGTCATTTGCAATCTAAAGGAAAATAGTACAATTAAGGTTTTCTTTATTATTTCTCCCAAATTTAGAATCATGAGCAAGGCAATGCAATCTTTCAGAGCTTGTCCTGCATTAAATTCGCTGATTGTTTCTCAGTCCCAGATAGCTTGACAGGTTTTCAGACCCTACAGGCATTGTACTGATGAGGAGACAAACACTGGCCCACTTTGATCAAGCTACTTGTTTGACTTTTGCCCCTTTTATATTGTAATAGTACACACACACACAAGCACACACACGGTGCATATCTAGATCAAAGTGTCCTTGTCACTTCTCCTTATGCTTGTCACCATGCATTGAGCACAGAGGAAGTCAGCAGCAGCGGCTGGGGGTTAATTCTGTTTTCATCTCTATGTCCATTAGGTATAAACCAAGCAGAAAAGGATGGGCAAGCTGACAGCAAATCAGAGTGAAAGGACTCTCCTCTGGTGGTAGGCAGTCTGTCACCACAGTCCCTGGGTTGTGTGTGGCTTGGATCCTTAAAGCATTTGGCAGAGCAGAGCAAATTTGGATGTGAATGAGACTAAGAAAATACTTGGGATTAACCAGAGAATAAGCACATACAGCAACTTATTTTAAATTACCCCAATAGCTTGTAGTAAATGATCAGAAAGGAAGCTTTGAGCCTTGCACCCTGGCAGGAAAAACTGAACTGAAACAGTGGTTCATTCAAAAGACAGATCTGCCTAATTGCAAATGAGCACTTAAATACTCAGGTTTTTTTCTCAACACATAACCTTCTTTATGGCTTCATTAATTAAATATGGCTTCTCATGGAAGGTGCTCCCAGACCAGAGACTTGTGGAGTGATTGGTTTTAGTTGTCCACAGGATCCCTGAAGCCGTGGCCGGAGCAGTGCAGGTAGCCTGTCTTGCCCCTCCATAAGCAGGAACCTAAAAAAGAGCTCCTTTGGGAGCTCTAGGAATAATTAAGCCGTAATACCTGCTCTTTTCAATTTGCAGGGACTTCTGAGGTAAATCCCACTACTGCTTACAGTGCTTTTGGAGATGTGACCATATGTCAGTTAGGTAAAATTTCAAGTCCATTGAAGGGTTTTATTGAGGAAATCAAACCAGGTGTTACAGAAATTATTTTTACAGCTAGCAATCAAGGGCTAGCAGATCAGGGACCAGTGGCTGCAAACAAAAGGTTGTATTCTTTTAAAGTTTTCTGAACATTTCATGCATTTTCTAAAACATTGTCTACTCCAGATTCTTACATCCAGTATGTGTTAAGGGTATTTCCTTTACCGTGGCAGAGACTTTTGTAAAGAGAGAATAGAAAAGGAGCAGCCTGACCAGAAAGAGTTGACTCTCATCGACATAGATATTGAATAACATTTGTTCACATTTGAAATGTTTATATCGTAATGGAAGACTTTGCTTTTGTGTTTGTCATGGGAATGTAATTTCACATTAGTTATACTCTGTTTAAAAGCCTAATCCTTATCAAATGGAAATCACCTCTCTTTTTCTTAGATGAGTAGCTAGCTGACAGGTCTGAATGATCTATCTCTTATAGAAAGACACAAAATATGAAACAAATTACTTTTTGTCATGGATGCTTGGTCTGCTTTTCTGCCTCTGAATTAGCCCCTTTCCCCCACATGGCTGTAGGTATCAAAAGTCTCTCCTTCTTATGCTGTTAAAATTTTGTAACAATTAAATGATAAAATTAATTAAATGTAGATTACTCTTTGAAAAATAAAAGACGAAAAGGTTTTGTGAAAGGCTACAGAACTGCATATAATTTACCTCTGCAGTTGAAATGGCTGCTTTGCTTCACTGTGATTCCCCAGGGAAAATAACAATTTAAATATGTTTTGAAAAAAATCATGTAACTGTAGTAAGACAGCTTTCTACCCAATTTCTTGTGACTTTTCGGAGCTCTGTGCATATGTTCACACACATAATTATCTGATCTTGACTTACTCAACAAATGCCTTAAAAGTGTGATGTTTGTTTGTTGCACCTGAAGAACTTTGACAGACTGGTTGCTGGGCCAGTTTATGTTTGCTTCTTGCTGCAGAAATCTTCTCTTTAAGATGAATGGGATTGCTCTACAGTCATTAACGTCTAAACCAAACAGGAATCTTATAATTAAAACTTTACATCTTTAGACCTAAACCTGCCTGTACCTACCCATATCTGCTTAATTTTAGAGTAAATTAGACATTCCCATTTAGATTAAATCAATTAAGATAGCTTTTAAAATCCAATTTAAAGCAAAGCAACTGTTTCTCTCTGGAATAGTTTTTAAGCATTTCAACCCAATTGTACTTTATCAAATTTGAATGCTTTTTCTTCTAATAAGTGGGTTGTTGTAAGGGAGCTGGCCAAGTCCCAGGGCTGCTGTCTTTTCAATAAGCAAGGGAAGATATATTTCCCTCTAGGATTCCAGTGGTTGATAGGGAAGAAAGAGAAGTTACAGGGTCTTGACACTCGATATTGCAGCACACGGAGGGCTGTTATTACAGCGAGTAGTGTCCAGTGCTGCAGATTTTATGAAGTACATATCGTGTCATCCCACTCTACTTATAAACTTGTTAAGTAGGAAAAGCAAGAAAACTGGAACTATTCTGACAGTAATGCTGATTTCTCAGGACAGCAGTGTGAATCACTTAACATACGTGCCTCAGTTTCCCTGCATTTGCTGTGAGAACATTTTCAGTGTCACAGGGATGTTGAGAGGTTCTTACTCCATAAGACTGATAGCTTTGTGTGAAAGCCTCGGGAATACTGAAAGCTGTTCTTTAACTCTTAACTCCTTAAAGGAGTAAAAAAGGAAATCTGGCTCCGGCTTAAGAATGGCATTCAAAACATGACTATTGTGCTGATTCTTCCTCACAAATCAGTGGTGCAACATTAGGTTTTTGTTAGAAATTGTGCAGCAATCAAAGGACTGTGTATTGGGGAAGTCTGGCAGGTTGGAGAAAAGATCCAAAAAGCAGTCCTCAGTGATCTCTCACTCAGAATGACAGTGTAGGACGGAGTAAATTTAGAGGAGTATAGATTTTAGCTCTGTTGATTTATGGAAAATCTAACCTTGTTAAGTGCAGCTCTACCTGTAGCTTTTGCACAATTAGAAAAGAAATAAATCATTCCAGATTTTTCAGGCATTTTTGATTTTGAGGAAGCTGTGCGTTCCTTTCCAACTAAAGCCACCCTCAGACACAAGAAAATGTCACTTGTCAACGTTCTGTGGAGACAAAATGGGATTGGAAGACAAGTGATCTTTGCAAAATCACACTTGGATGGCCTTCTAGCTCCCTTCTAGCCTCTCTTAACTTCTTTTATATGTTCCTCTGTGTCTTCAGTTAGTAAAGTTTGTATGTTATTTAGCAGAAGGGTCTTCTGGTTCACAGTAAATTTATAGGGAAATAATCTGAATCCCAAATAGTGGCCTGTGTAGCTGGCCTGTGGTCTGAGTAATCCAATTTCATCCTTCGAGCGTGTTTTGAGAGTAATTATTAAATCTGTGCATTTATTTGTGGAGTATATAAATTCTCTTTACAGAACCTTCACTCTCCATCTTCCTCATGGGGGTAGAGTGTGTGGGAAGGTGTGACATCTACCTGAGACAAAGCCTGTGCTCACACCCTCCTTTGTGCAAGAGAACAATGATGGTCAATCCTCTACTTTGTCTTTAGCAGAGAATGCTGCAAGACCTTTAGTACTTAAAATGATAGACTGAAAGATTGATTTTCAGCAGAGACTGTAAATGAGAAGAGAAATTAATGAACAAGAGGGATGTCAGGATAACATTTCAGCTGATAGGAGCTGCAGTGTAAGAGAGCTTTGCACTGATCATGGCAAAACTGTCCCAAAAAGCTAGGCTGGTAGGAGGGTCAAATAGGGGAATAAAAAAGAAAAGTCTGATCCTGAGAACTATTTAAATTAATTTATCTATCCAATTAAAATAAACTCATGTGAATTACTTCATTCCACCTGCCATTTTTCTGTAATTTTTGTAATTAATTATTGTAATTAATAATTTATTTGTATGTATTTGCATATACATGTGTGTAAATGCTTAGACACGTGCACATATATAATTTTTTTATACACACATGCGCCTATGTATTACAAAATATAAGGCCACAGTTAATTTTGCACCAGCTGATAAATAGCACCAGCTTGTTAT
This sequence comes from Zonotrichia leucophrys gambelii, assembly GCF_028769735.1. NCBI lineage: Eukaryota > Metazoa > Chordata > Aves > Passeriformes > Passerellidae > Zonotrichia > Zonotrichia leucophrys. Next base: position 14,420,289 of record NC_088173.1, on the reverse strand, counting down.
CTAAATCAGATAAAATTTTAAGAGATATGGGGAAAATTCTTTGCTCCGGTGTTGGTCTGTTAAGTTTCTTCAGCTGGCTTGTTGAAAGGTGACTTAAAGCCCTTGACAGTGATTGTAATCACATGGAGTGACAGCCTTTGTGTCAGTGTTGGTGGAGATAAAGTTTATCGGTTGTATCCTACCTGGACTGGAATTTTGCATTAATGCATTAGGGATTTGGTGTTGAAAATCTCACTAGCAGTATAAATGCTGTTGTTCTTTTAATGAGAGATTCAGCGTTGCTGTTGTTTGCGACAAAAGTCATGTTGACCACACAAAATCACTGGAAAGAAGAATGTGGTTCTCAGAAAGGAAATTACTCCAAAGAATTGATTTTTCTGTTTAAGTCTATTTCTTAACATTTTCATGTTGTCTTTTGCTCACAACCTCAGAAATTGCTCCCAGTTAAGTTAATTTTGTAGCAGTCACCTGTAAGTTGTTGGAAACATCTGTTTCAACAGAAATACTTTTCCTGTGTTCTGTGTACCAGAGTTTTATTATTGAGTTTGTAATAATTTGCAATTATAACCAGTTTCAAAAGGGAATTGCTTATGGAAATCAAACAACTAATTAAAAAACTACCTGAAAGCTTTTGCACTGTGAGAGAAGTGCATGTCCTTGTCTTCTGCTCTGCTTAACACTTGTATATATATTATGAAGTATGTTCTGCTACATTAGTGTAAGAAATAGATTGCAATTTTAATTACATAAATGTTACGTGTTTAGGAGTTAGTTTTTTGTGCATTGTGTTGTGAAGTGTTTGTCCTGTATTTATGACTTATTTGCCAGTGATTTTATGGAACAGATTGCTAAAACCTAACATTGATAGAGATATTTAATTGCAGGTTTTGCTATTTTGAGGTTTTGAGTTTAAGCTTTATGGGTGTTGTGTGCTTTGGTTAAGTCAGAAAATATTTCTTTTTGTTTCGATGGCCTGATTCTCTTATCACCTGTGATTTCCTCCAAGCTGTATTTATATTGCATGGTGTGAAATTGGAAAATCTGTTCTGTGTGTGTTCTAATGGATGTGACGGTCATTAAGTATATGAGTCTTCTGACGTTGTAATCAGATGTGAATCAGTCTGTTAAATATCCATGAAGCAACATCTGCTTCACAGAGTGACCTTCTGCTAAAGAATACTTAGCATCTATTAGCAGATCATAGTGCAGATCTGCCTTATTTGAAATGCACTAAACTAGAGTAGTCTACTGCTGTTTAGCAACTAGCTTGTAATAATTTATTGCAGTTAAATAAAGCTTAAAATCTCCATTAAATAATTATAGGGATTATATGCATTTTGAAAACCTTTGTGTTCTACTGAAATTACCCATTTAATTTCAGGGTTGGTTTGTTAAAAAAAGCTGAAGTCTAAAGGCGCATTAGGGGATCTGTCAGATGCTATTTTCTGTAGGTGTTAATAAAACCAGATTAAAAAAAAAAACTGAAACAAATTAAAACCAAAAGCAATTTTACCATCTGTTGTGTATTAATTAGAACTTGGTGTATCAAGGGTAAACTTGCTCTTACAGAATGTCACTGAATGTCTGCTAATAGAATAATATGCAAATATATTAGATGATAGGATTATATTGAATTTCTCATTCTGCTTTGGTTGTGCAAATGCCAAGATGTATAACGAACTTTAATTTTCTTTCTTCTTAGAGCAACCTCCAAATAACCAAGGCCAGTCGACCCTGCAGCCTTTGCCACCTTCTCACAAGCAACATTCAGCACAGCATCACCCATCCATCACCTCACTTAACAGAAACTCACTGACAAATAGGAGGAATCAGAGTCCGGCCCCGCCGGCTGCTTTGCCCGCCGAGCTGCAAACCACACCTGAGTCAGTCCAGCTGCAGGACAGCTGGGTGCTTGGCAGTAATGCACCTCTGGAAAGCAGGTAATTACTTAGGTACTACTACAGTCTGTGGCGCTGCTAGAGAAAACATTTACCTTAATGGAAGTTGACCTGCAGATAATACTTCCCCTCATTCAGCAAGCAAAACTGGAAAATTTTCAGTCCTGAAAAATATGACCTCTCTCTCAAATCCTCAGTGACACTCTTCTCCCTTACAGTCCTATTCCAGAGTAATTAGAGTATATTAATTTTTCCAGACAAGCGTTTCCCTTCCTGTTCATAGCCTGTGACTTTTGACTGTTTGAAGAAATTTCTTGCCTTGCTTGCCAGAAATGTGTCAAATATGTACTGTCATACAGATCAAATGTCAAATAACATTCTGTAATAGTTTTTAACTCTTGTACTTGGTACCTTTAAAGAAATACTTATGCGAAGCTAAGTGTTTTTAAAGGTACTAAGATTTGGTGAGACGAAGGAACTGAGTTTCAGTGTAATGATAAATTTGTCATTGATAACTGCCTCTAGGAAAGAAGCAGCTAATATGAAGAGTGACACTAGCTTTTTTAGATGCAGAAGAATCTATAAAAATTTTGATAGGACTTACTGGCACAGAGCTGAATTTACCTACAGTGATTAATTAGTACTCATGTAAAACTCAATCAGCACTGATTTTTTATTAAGGAAAGCCATAATATTCCAATTTAGTTAATAAACTGAGCATTTATTACTATATTAAAGTTGACAGTAGTTCTTGAAAGTGTTTGTGAAATCCCTTCAGATTATGCTTTGAATCCCTTTATATTATGTTTCATAGCAAAGTAAAGATAATTTTGTCCAATTTAAAGCATACCTGATCTTAAGATTCTCTTTTAAGTAGTTTTGGTTGCCATAGATGTTTCAGGCAACTTCTCTATTAGACAATTTGGAATGGCTATTCCTTCTCTTAGTTTTCTTGGACTCTCCTGTGTTGTTTGAGACTGTGGAACAGCATTCCACTGAAGAGATTTCATCATCATATTCAAACAGTTGAGTGCTTTAAGAAAAACTTTTCTTATAGAACTAATAAGTTTGTACTAGGGAAGATGATGTTTGATGTTTTCCTCATAGTAGTTAATCTTAAGTAGATGGGTAAGGTCTTTGATATCTGCTTCTATTGCCATATATGTTATTATTGTCTTTATAAAGGTGTAGGACTACTTGAATGAGAATGCCACCTCCATTAAACTTATAAGCATTTTTTTGCAGGGTAAAGTCTTTTCATCTTTTAACATTTCTGATTAAAACCTAAGGATATTTTGAGTGTTCAAATGTTGAACACTTGTGAATGAGGTAAAATGTAAAAAATTCATGTAAGAACTGACAGAGCCCTACTACTTTGGTTTTTTCTAGTAGTCTTACTTGGTTGGAACTCTGGTGTAGAGGTGTAGAACCCATCTTATTTGTCATTGATTTTTCCCCTTTTGGTTAACGTTCCCCCCTGAGTGTGATTTTCAGGCTCAGTATCAACTGTATTTACAACGTTGTGATAGCTCTCTTCCTTCACCCTTTTCGTGGACTAAAAAAAGTTTATCCCCTCTTTGGCAATATTTTAGTTTATGTTTATTGTTGGGGCTTTTTTTTCTTCTCTCTTTTTTTTTTATTTTTTTTTTATTTTGACTTAGATGACAACCGTTTAGAGGCAGAGAATGTGAATGTCAGCCTGTATACACAACTGTCTTTCTAGCTCTATAGGCTCCTACTGATGATGGGTGGCATAAAAATGACTTGCAGTTTGCTGCCATGTATAGCTGGGCAGTGAATTGGCTGGCTTTGTGTATGTGCATGTAGGAGAGAGGGATGCATTTGCAAAGCTTGGGGGAGGTTTTAGTCCTTATTGCTCTGCAGTAGTAGTGAAAGTGATTTCAAAAGGTATATATTCCATAATATTGGATTCTGTTGTGTTTTTAATAGGATATATGGCAATTTGGCTCTGTGCAAAGTACTGTCAACAAGAACAAATGGATTTGTGTGAAACATTGGTGTTACTGGCTAAAAAGATGTGAGGTTACAGACTGTGAGGCTAAAAACTGTGAGGTTACAGATCAATGATGTCCAACAGAAACTCCAATTCACATTTTTTTAAATATAAAAAGACTCTTTTCTTAAATGTTTATGAGGACCTAAAACTGCAACTTGAATGAATTATGTGAATGTTTCTTTAATCTTTGATCCTGTCTTTAAATAACAATGAGATTACCGAGCAGAGGCAGAAGTTGTCTTCCCTCTATTTGTGCTCAGTAGAATCTACATTAACAAAAAGACCCAAGACAATAGAAGAATATTTCCTGTAGGTTTCCTGCAGACTGCAAGACCTTTCATTGAACATTTAATGATCTTTACTATTTGACTGTTCCTAGCCATATGTAAGTTAGGTTCATTTGTAGAGCAAACAGATCTGCTGGAGGAGCCAGCAATAGAGAATAATATGAACTTCTGAAGAAATCAAAATCTTTCCATTTTCTTCTTTGAATTACTGATTGGACAGCCAGAGTCATGTAAATATATGACTACATGTCAGATGTCTGAGTATGATAAAAGATCATTTAGTAATTAAATATTAGTGGGTTTTTTATTATCACTGAGCTTTAAGTTTTCATTCAGCTACTAGTTTTAGTAATGATTTCTTGATTACCAGTAGTAACCTTCTCATGAGTTTAAGTTCTAGTAGGACCTAAATTACTGATATTTAAAAATACATAGTAAATCACTTCTTTAAGTGCTCTCTCTGTTAAATATTTGAATGTGCAGAATTTTTCTAATGCACGGTCAATCATGAATGTTAGAGATGCACAGAGGAAAAGTATGTTAGAACTCATACATTTGTAAATAAAAATAAGCTGGTAGCATCTCTTGGTGCATTTCCTAGGAAGTATTTCATTAATTTCAATCATTGAATGTAAAAGATCAATTTATTGGTAAGAGGTAATTTACATATTCCAGTTAAGGAATAAATCTCTGAGAATATTATATAACTTTATTCAGAATCTGTGCTAACACGCCAGTGAATCAAAGAGCTTGGCTTTTTTTTGCTGTATTTTCTGTAAAAAGTACCTCATTTGAAAGATGGTTGCATTTTGTATGATGGACTGTGAATTTTTTATAGAAACAAGCCAAGAAACGAACATGTTTTTCATAGTTTATACAGATACTGCTGAGTCTTCTCTTACAACTGAGTATTAGTAGTAGAGTCTTAGGAACATTACTGTATTCAACTACTTAGATACTTATTTTACCAAGAAGAAAAGAAGGAATTGGTTGAAGAAATACTTGATGACGAGAAAATATTTTAATATTTTGAGGAACCTAATGAAAGTACTGGAATACCTCAGAAATCATAGAGACAAAATATTTCCTGTAATGTGCTACTTCAAAACTGTTCTGTAAACTTGATTCAAAGTTCATTTTAGAATGTCAAGACTTGAGAAACTCTAAAAGTGTGATGAACATGCACATGTGTCATTATTGAGGTGGACTGCCAGTGATCCAATTGCCTTCAATATTGATTAAGGTATGGAACAGGTGTTGATAGTTTCAAGGGAAGTTTTGAATCAATTTGTGTAGAGGCTGATTGATTGTCCACAAAAGCACAGTGTTGCTGGAGGTTAAAGTCTGCTCAAACCACCTATTTTACACACTCCACACATTAAAACAGTGCCTGGTTTAATCAAATTCAAATTGTTCTGATCTGTACGTCTGCCAGGTTTTCACACATGGACTTGATTAGAGATGTTACTTTTATTGAGAAGGTGCATGGTACAAAATAAAGGCAGAAACTGGGGATGGAGTTCAAGTCCTGCTCTTCTGAAGACCCTGTTAAGCACTGTGCTCACATTGCTGATCTGCAAGTTGAAGAAACAGGACTCTGCTTAGATTGCTGACAGCATGACTGCATTTGAAAAATTGACATGCCATAATTATGGGATCATTATATACAGACATTAGAAATTAAATATTGTTTTCAAATACTAAAGTCAAAAAAGTTCTGTTTTCTCCTGACATTCTCTTACTGTCAGGTTCTCACTGAGCATCTGTTTGAGTCCTAAAACACCAAGCCCATATGCTTACAGGCTTTCTTTGATGTCAGTAGTGTCTTACTTTAGATTTTTGCTTGATCCCTCTGGCATCTTTCCTGCTCAAATATCCCTTGCTGTCACTATAAGTATTTGGAATTTGATCATGCTGTGTATTTTGTCCCCTGGCTCTTAGGCAAGCACCAGTAGTCCAGAATTTTGTATCATTTGCAGCGTTCCTTGAGTTTATCATCCCTGTTTTGAAAGGTACGCAGTCATTGAAGTAACAATGGACCCAAGTATTTTTCCCCATGTAAATCATTCCTCATTTTAGGTAGGACAAAAGAAATAGGCAGTTCTAAACAAAATCATAGTGACTTACTTAATTTCTCCTCCTCATTTCCTCGCTATTCCCTGAGAGAACCAGAGACTCTGATGCTTCTTTTGCCTCTCCTGCTGCTGTGCATTGTCATTTGCAAAACATGAGATCCCCATTCACTCTGGTAGCCAGCTCTCTGCATATTTTTCTTGCTGGCTGGCTGTGCCAGATAGCCAGCAAGAGACTGTCTTTTAATAGTCTCAGTTCAGTTTTATTACTTCATCTCTGGTCCAGTGTCATCAAGTAAACAACGTCCCCCACTATGCACTGCTCAGTCCTTAGGCCTGCCTTGCCACAGGCAGCAGTCAGGAATTTTATTCAAGGACTTCCACATAAATAAGGGATCACCAAAGGGTAATGACCACCTAAAGCTAGCCTTATAACACTGTGTCTTCAGGTTACAATCCAGTATGTAGTTCAGAGGACAGCATGGAAGGCAGATAAATCCCACAGTCAGTTTTGCACAAACAAAGTTATGTGGCAGAATTAGTATATTCTTTTTTTGTGGGATCATCCCGTTCTTTAATTTGAAATTGCACCTCTAATTTCATTTTTTTGTATCTTTATGTATAGAGAATTAGAAAGTCAAGCAGTCCTTGCAAATGGTCATGACAACCTTATAGAGATGGATGTGTTTTCTCCAACATATCACGATAGCAGTTATGGGTATGTGACTCTTCAGTGTTTGCATGATGCTAACTGTTGACACAGAAGACAGAGTGTGATTTTTAAAAAAATTATTGCAACAGGAAAACATCTGGAACAAACGTACTCATCCTTATTTCTGATTTTTAAAAAATTAGTCTGAATAATTTGTCATACTGACTCCTAGCAGATACAAAACCTTAAGCTTTGACTGCCAAATCTTGCTTGCTTTGACTTAAGACATTAAGAATGCAATTGACATTGTATTAATTCTCGATGGCCCAATTCTGCAGCCTGTTGCAAACTCTTTGCATGATTACACATTTACCAGGTCCGATCCTTCATTTGTAATGTATTTACTACTTGGCAAATATTTATTTTAGAAATATTATAACATATATTATAGGATAAAGAATAACCAATCATAGAAGTTAGCAGGAGTTACATACCTAATCTCTAATATTTTTGCCAGCTAGTTTGAGATTGAAACTGCTGATAAAGATGTAACTTTAAAAAGAGAATTCCACATAAATTAATATTTCAATTTTTTTAAGTAAACTTTCTGTTTTATAATTGTTTCGTATCTGCTTAACTTTGTCAATAATCTGTGTCTAATTTTTGAACTATTTCTTGGCATTCTCATGCCAAATCAGTATAATTAATTTCTGTTCCACACACACAGAGAAAAAAAAAAACTGACAAAGCAGTACCACTTTTGAATTGTTAATCATAAATTTACCTTTCTCTGTTAATTTGTTTATACTCCACTAAAAATCAAAATTTTATATCCAAATTCTGTTTTGTTAATGGTAACTCTTAACTTCATAAAAGGGACAATGTGCTATTTGATTAAATGAGGAGATCTGCAGTTGCCTGCTAATTAATCTGTAGTATATATTGACACAGTACATCGATCTGCTTCTCCCAAAAACTCTTAAGCTTTCACCTAGCCACAAATTAAAATCAACAGCAGGAAGAGAATTGTATGTTAAATTCAATTAGTCAATCATTATCAGCAAACTCAAAGATATTGCAGATATTTACCAGAAGATCCCAATATATTGTCTTCAAAGTAAAAATGTAAGCATAGTGTATTAAAACAGAACAAAGCCAAATATTATTGTTCCCTGTAGAACAATTACCATACAATACTGGTTCAGGTGCATAAATGCTGTAGTAGAGTTAATAGAACTGTGCCTGGTTTATGCTTTATATGTTTGTAATAAGATCAACAAATATAAGTATTTTAGCAAATGGTGTATGTTATATGAAATTTCTGTTAGTTGAGACTAATTCAGGTAACAATACAATGAAATTTATCTTGTTTGTAATCCCTTCATTTTTAAAATTATGCTAGCAGGGATCATCTCCTGGTGTGAAAGTTGTCCAGAGATAATAATACATCAGTTCCAAAGCATAATAGATTTGAGACTACAACATGCTATCAGCATGAAGATTCAGTTTATCATTGTCACTAACATACTGTGTCACAGCTAGAATCATTATATATTTGTTTCTTTCTTTTCATCAATGCGTTCTGATATACTATTTCTTAATTTGTATAGCTTATGGAGAGAATATTTATGTAATCAATTTGACAACTTTAGTGTTAAGAATGATTATAGAAATATACATTTTGCATAGAAATTCTAATGTTTTATAGGCCTAGACCTAAAGAATAGTTGTTTATTGCTTCAGGAGATGTATTCAGTGTGCATTAATTATCATAAGACAGCTGGAAGTCTCAGTGTATTTTAGTGGTATGTATTGTTGGCTTTATTATTTTCTCTGATGTACAAACATATGTTAGTGTACCTGTTGACGAATCAGCTTAGTTTGAAGTAAGAAATCTGTTTTCCTTTTACCTAACTTGGTAGTCCTCTTCCCTAAGTTACCTAGGTGTCAAAATCTGAAAATATATAAGATTCACTATTAGCAAATGACTGTATTTAAATTACTTATAGATAAAGCATGCTGGTGTTTTCTATTTCTGTATTTTTTCTATATTCTGTATTCTCTGTTTTCTGTTGTCCCCAGATTTTCTGAAAATGTCATACTTTTGCAATGTTAGAAAACTTCTGTTGTATTTAAGTAGGAATTCTTTGTGAGGAGATTGATTCAGGGTTTTTGTCGTTTGTTTGGGAGAAAGTTCAGGAGAGCTGAGTTTAGGGCATGCTCTATTAAACTTAATATGGTAGAGGAGAAAATGGAAAGAGGCTGAGTACAGAAGGGGTAGGAATGGGTGTCCAAATGGGTAGATGGAGTAGTCCATAAGAAGGAACTTAGACTGGTTGGTTAGGCAAGGTGGGAGACAGATGAAATGCTAGAGGACTAGAGGCTGAGTATCTACGATGAAAATGGAGATAATTTCTTGTCCTTTACTGCTTGTGATTATTTGTGAAATCCTTTTGAATTGTATGCACCTCATCTCCCATGGGACTGACTCGGCATGGGAAGAAACCTTGGCTGCTGGCATATGCTCTACTAGTGACAGAGGCCAGAAATAATCAAACCATAGATTTTCTGTGATAGCCTATGCAGATGAGAAAGCTTTCAGTATGATTTCTAAAGTTTCTTCAAACTTTCTTAAATAAAATCACAAGTTAACACTTAAGTAAAAAAAGAAAAAATCATAAAGCTGGCTCAAAAACCTTGCGAAGTTAAAAGCTAACTTCCTTCTGCAGTTTCTTGGCTGCAGCTGAGCTTGCCATCCCAGTAAGTGCAGGTCAAGTTGAACCAGAAGGGGATTTTAACAGATTCTGGAGATTCTTTCTATCACATTCAAACAGGTGAGGAAACAATACCAAATGTCATGGCAAAACAAAGACCTGGACGACTGTATAGTGCCTGCATTCAGTATCTCTGATAATGCTGATTGCATGAAGAGAAGACCATCTGCAAAAAGGTGTGTGTGAAAATGAGTACCATAAAATATAAAGCATCACCCTCCTCTGGGCAAAAGGTGTAATCCTCTGCCTTTGTGAATCTGTGAATGGTGGTCTCTCAGTTCTGTGAAACTTGGCATGTTGCATATGAGAGACTATGCTCAGTCAGTCCAGACAAAATTTCAACCTTTGTTCCAACTTCTGAATTATTCCTTGGGTAAATAATGCCTTCTTAAACTATATTTCTTTTTGAAATACTCTCTTTTGAGTGTGTGCCTTTTGAGACATTTAGAGCAATTGTTCTCTTCCAACTTTAAGAAGACAGCAAGAGTAGTAAAAAGATTGGAGGAGTAGCTGTGCTCTACATTCCTTTGATTTTCTGCTTGGAAAGTGTAATTTATTCATTATTTAAGATAGGAATTGGCTAAGGTTAGAGTGCCTCATCTCAGAGACAACTTTTCCTGACTGTCTTGTTAGCGATATGATTCCAGAAGAGCAGAGAAGATAAGGAAGTGTAATACAAATCCTTACTGCTCACATAAACATTTCAGGTCCTCACTGCAAAATTCAGATGCTTTCCTCTGCTCTCCCTTTCTTTGGAGAGAGGAGAAGTGTAATAGCAGGAATATTGCATCAGAAATACTGAATTCAGTATCAGTGCAGTAAAGGGCTGCCAAGTTCACTCCCAAGTGCTGCCTTCTTCAGAAGTGAACATCAACAATATCAAGAGCTGAGTCACTCACTGTACCACAGGTGAAAGTCTGTGTAAGTACTAGTCCTGAGAGACCCAGAGGAAGCCTGTAAGGCAACAGAACCACTTGATATTTTTCCAGCAATACACAGATCTTGTTTTACTCTTATCTGGAAAGTAAGTAGTGGGACAGTCCTGCAGTGAGCAGTATGAGTAGCTACAACTGAGCCAGGTTTCTTTCCTTGTTCACCCAGCACAAGATGTTCATTGGACTCTCTTGCTCATTTCTGCAAAGTGTGGCTTAGCTTTGTTTGTTGCCCTTGTTCATCTTCACGGAGTGCAGCATAGCAGAGGAGCACAAAGGAGCAGGCTGGGCAGAGCCATCTAATTATTCTGATTATTTTGATCCTAGATGTGCAGAAATTAACTACTCCTTCTCTGGGGTCCAGAACTAGCAGCCCAAATCTGAATTTGGAGAAACAAATAAGAGGAAAACAGGTGCCCTTTCCATCCTGTAGCACTACATTCTTTCTTGTACCACCAAGAAAGTAGGGGTGATGAAAAGGAATATGACTCTAAGCACTGAAGGAGAGGAAGTTTGGGGGTTTTGTCAGCATTCAGTCCTTCAAATCATGTCCTGGTGACTTTCACGGCGGATTAGAATTGTTCTTTGAAGCTTCAGCTGCAAGTTGCTATGCCTGACTTCTCCATTCTCTCTGCAGCAGCCAGCAGTGAAGCTGTGGCCTGCAGGAGGCAGGTGTGAAAGAGCACACAAGCAGTAAGGAAGACACTTTAACCCTAGTAGGACTTCTGTTCTTTCTCAGATGTCAGTGTTCAGTTTGCAAAGAAGGCAGGTCCTTGGTGTAAACCAAGCCAAATTCAAGCAAGTGTTGCCATATGTAAAGTGCTTTTCTGAAACATTTGAATAATCTGGTAGAAGGGGCTGATCTCCATTTCCCACAGATGTTTCCTCTGTTTTTACATATGGGTAATAGCTGGGATAATAGCAATCTACTCTTCCTTTCTTTCCCCCAAACTTTGATCATCATTTCATCTGCTGTGATCTTGAAGCTTTTTCCAGGATTGTGATAGCATTAATAATGACTCCAAGGAAGCGGAAATTCACTTCTATTTCTTCCTAAGAAATTTCCTCTATTGCAGTTCTGCCCAGAAAATAAACTAAGACAAATTCACAGCATAACACAGTTTCTGTGCTGGCTTGGAGTTATGTTAAATGCAGCCATATGGCTCTGTGGAAGTCAGTCATAAGCCTGTGCTAAGGGCAAACACCACCAGCTACAAGGTTTCATCTCAGAAGAATGTTCAAAGAAGATGAAGACAGGCATTAAGTGTTCACAGGGAAACAAAAATCCAATTCCTTCTAGAGCCTGCTGGGAAAGCTTTTCTCATGCATCAGTGAACCAGAGTTCACATGAAACCTAGCCAGGAATTTCTGTTATCTTTTACATCTTTCCTATAATGTTAGTCAGCAGAGATTAATCTTTCCTTTCTATCTGTTTCCTCAACTCAGTGCAAGGAATTGTATTTATTGATGTGATCTATCCATTAGAGAATCAGACAGAGGTCTCTAATGTCAGGTGGCAGGTGAGGGTCATGATCTCTCTTAGGGAACCCAGTTGAATCCAGCATGAATTCTGGTCTGTCAGCAGAGAGAGGGCACACCAGTCAGTACGTGCAGTACTCTGATAGATCGTGTGGACCACTGTCTTTTACACATTTAATGGCTTTCTCCTCATTTTGACAGGTAATGTACGTCATAGTGTTTTTTGAACAAACAGAAAAGCATGATAACCCACTCCCAGGAGGGAAAAATTCAGCTGGTTTGCATTCAAAAAAGTCAGGGAGAGAAAAAAAATCCTTAATGAGAGAAGTAGGAGCAAACTATAATAGCTGCAGCTGGATTTATCCCTCCTTTCTTTAACTTTAAGATTAATTGATCTCTTTGTATGGAAATGACAAACTTCTAGAGTCTTTGCACAGAGATAGATGTGCACTGTCTCTGCACGTGTTAGTGATGATCTGTTTGAGGCAGAGCTCTCAAACCTTACAAGTGTGTTCTGTCTGAAAATCTATTCTTCCCATTTGAAACATCAGAAAAATAAAATTTTTGCTACCCTTATGTCTTATTTACTTACATTGGCCTCATGGTGCTGCCAAACTTTTGTGGAAAGTTCTACTATGTTATTGAAAAGCAGAATTATTGTTTACTTCTATCTCCAGATAGGTGCATTATGAACTGGGACCATCTGGGGGAAAAATCTGGTGGTATAATTTTAGTTCAGGTGAGCAGTCATCACAATACAGAATAGCTAACAGTTTTTATTCCTAGGAATTCAACAGTACCTTTATATTAAAAGTCAAACCCAGATCATTAGGAGTACTATTGAATTCTGAGCAGAGGAGTCCTGATACAGAAGTATGCCACTGAAACATAAATTCACTAAAATTTACATTTCTCTCAACTTGCATTCACTCAAAGTGGATTTGATAGAAGTTTTTTCCACCTCTGGAGCCTTAGGAGAATGAAATTGATGTGTTTCTAATCCTAAGTGTCTAAGGTCTGTTACCTCTTGTGCCTTGGAGTGAATCCAGGCTAATAGATTGAGGACCTTAACAGAATGCATAAGACATTTTGCCTGGGCTTGCTTAAAAATTCATGTGTTAATTCATCTAATAATTTCCAAAGATTCATCACACCTTAGAGGCAAATAGATAATTTTTAATAGAGATGGATACTGGCAGATTTGAGTTGGTTTGGGGGGAGGATTAACCTGTGCTCCACAGTGTGAAAATTGGTGTGCTCATTTAATGAAATATTTAATTGGTGATTACAGAAAAAAAGAATGCTATTGCCTTAGCTGGAAGAGTCCAGTAAAGTCCAGTGATCTTTTGAGTCAACAGTGGTCTTCTCTGCTGGTGATTGCTATTGTGTCCAGAGTTTTTCTCAAATTGCAAGGGCGACAGATGAGTCAAATAAAACAGATTAGTGGACTTTTTGCTTACATGAAACAAAGATTTAGAGCATCCCAGATATATCTAACTATATGTGGATATTTTGATACCTAGAGGTAAAAGAAAAAAATGCAAAAAATGTTAGGGATAGTTTTTCTTTTCTCCTTCACCTCTCTTCAAGTCACTTTCTATTCTGTCAACATCCAAGTGTCAGTTTTGATTTATTCTGCACTGAAACAACAGGTATCTGAAAATAGCTTTCCTCTTCTCCACAGTTGCCTTTGCCTGACCCATAAAAAGCCTAAATTTTTTTTTTTTTTTGCTTTAGGCAATTAGTTCTGAATGCTTTTTGTGTTTTACCCTAAAAAATGAAGTGAGCCAAACAGTAGTATTATAAAAACTTGTCTGTGTGTACTGCGGGGCAAACAGTACATACTCATTATAGAAAAACAAGGAAATAATCAGTTGAATTTAAATTGAAATTGATAGAAGGAAATACATTTTGATATAGTGCATGTTTTGCCTGCAGAACAAAATGCCACAAGACATCAGTGAGAGCATGAGTTTTGGGCTGCTTGGAGAAAGAGCAAGCTGTTAGTGAATAAACAGACTGGAAGGCATTCATTCCCTCCCTTTGTACTGGCCCCTTTCAGACAGGGTGTTGTTCTTGATGGCCTACCCTACTACAATAATTCCTGTTTCTGCTTATTTGGCTACAGTTTTACACAGCTTTTGTAACTGTTCACTGTCTGATAAGTTATCTCTTTCTCCACCGTTTTTGGAATAAACTAACTTTCTCATTGTTCTGCATATGCTTTCAGGAATCCTACCTCTTACACTGCTTTTTAGACAGACACCTCCATCAGAGGTACAGAGAAAATTTCTAACATTGGATTCCTTTTCTAGTGCAGTCTTCTGAGTGTTGAAGCTGTTCTTCCTCACTTGTCTTATAGCAATGGGCTGGAATCATCTGTAGAGCCATTTTTCACTAACTGGATCATCATGGAACTGACCAAACATTGCATTTAGGACAGTGTAGGAGATAGGACTGCAAGAAAACCTATAGCACTAGGACATTTTTTACTGATCACAATGGAATCTCTCTATTCAGAAACATGACCGGATAATTAGATTTATTCTCCTCCATATTTTTCAGATGCTGTTAGTGTACAATGATACACAAGATCCAACGATTTAGGATTAATTGATTTAGGGGTTTTAAACACATATATTTTAAATACAGATTTATTCTGGATCAGTGGTATTATAGCTCTTAAGATGAGGAGTGTTTCATTCTTGTATGCATAAGGCCTAGCAATATTGGCCTTTATTCAGTGATAGCAGACAACAACTAAATAATGTTGCACAAAGTAACAGTAGCTGCCATTCAATCTCACTGGCAGGGTGATAAAATATGATGCATATTCTGATGTACTGTGAAAAGTTCAGTGTAATTTTGCTGGGCCTTATTCACAATTCCATATTTAGTATGAGTTTTGGTAAAGTCCTATGTGACTTTTAATATGGTGTGACATACTTGCCATGTGATTCAGCACTCTATTGGCAGTGTTGCACTGTAAGAATTAATTTAAAAGAGAACCAAAATGCTGCCAAAAAGTTTTTTGAAATGGTAAGGTAGGCTTTTTTACATCTTCCAGGTATTGCAAAGCATTCTATATATATGATGCCCAAAATTAGAGAAATTGTTCTTTAGCAAGGTGAAGCAATTCCAGCATAAGCTAAAAAAGTCATGTATCTGATGTAAAAAATTACATCAGAAATGTTAAAATTATGCAATAACTCTATTCCAGTTGAGACCAGTCTTTTTAAGAAATAATGTGTAATATTCCTTTTTTGCTTGGTGATAGTTTATTTATATAATATCTCAGCTGCTGGCAATCTGGAGTCCAGGGCTTTCCAGATGTGTTTATATAATATTGCACTCATTGATGCATCGTATCCATTTTCTTCTAAACTGCGGTCAAAAGTTCTTGTCATAGATCCTTTCATGAAGGAAGTTACTCTAAATCACATTTCTGTTGCTGGACACCTGGCTGTCTTATATCAAAAGTACTTGGGCTTCTGGGCTGAGTCTTACTGTCCTTGAATATTTTGATAGTCTATCTCCATTTCTATAAAGACACAGTTTCAGTTAACTTAATCTTTCTACCAAACTCATGGACGGTTTTTATCACTTTTTTGCCCCTTCTGTTTTTCTATTTACTGAGTTTAGTAGAGGTTTATTTTTGCAAAGGAAGTGGCAGCACAAAAAAAATCTGATTTGCTCTGAGCCCTCTCTCCTCACCAGTATGAGAAGGGAGAAACCATCTGCATGTCAGCCAGTGCACATCAGCACTTGGTGCTCAAAGAGTACTGAGTAAAATTAAAAACATTATTACTTCTATTCACATGCTTCTGTTTTCTGAGCTGACACCTTTGAGATTTTTGATGCTATATTTCCATCTTTTATTGTAGGGACAAAAGCTTAAGTAAAATGCCTACCATTTGTGAAATAAGGGTACTTCCCAGCTATCTTTGTATCCAAAGATTAGTTTTATGATATAACTTTGTGTTTTGTAGTTTAGATTTGTTAGGTACTGAATACTTCCCACTTAAAATGTTAAGATTAGCTGACTTTTTAATAGCAACATCTGTTGAATAAGTTGGCAGAAATATATATTAAATAAATGTAAAAGTGGAATATTATTTGCTTTAAAAGTTGAATTATTTAATAGTACAGAACTGGCTTGTCTTGTAAAATATTAGCATGATTCACTGGAGTTTTGTACTCTGTAGCTTAATAAAATATTTAAAGTGCTGCTTACGTGAAGATGTAGCAAGTGCATGTTATGTGATCAATTTTGAAGGGAAGATAGACGATTGCAGATGCTATAAGCTCCCTATGAGATGAAATATAGTGTAATTTCCTGTAAGTCAGTGCCTGGTCAAGTAGTGCAAACAGTTTAGGCTTTAGAAATTAGCTATTTGAGCTCCATAGTTTGAAAAGGCAAGGTAGATAGATATATAGATAATTTAAATCATTTGTGGATGGATTATATTTCAAGAGCATAAGAATTTCAGCATTATCTGGAAGCAGCCTGGATTTGTTGTCAGATGCCATATCCTTCCAAGAGTCTCATAGGAACAGTTTGGCATGGCTCAGTGAGGCAGACAAGATGTGCAAGTCTGATAGCATTACACTTTAAATACTTATCACTCGGAGTTAATGTAGCAGGAGAGTCTCTGACAACTTTGTTAGTAACTCCACTCATTAGAAATAGAGATATCCAAACAAATTTTCTTAACCCACATGAAGATGCCAGACTGACTTTTCTGTCATTATTTTTCCCTCAGCGTTCAGCCAGACCGTGCAACCACTCTGGCATTGTATTCATGGGATTTAAAGTAAAGGAGAATAGCTTAAAGTGAGGGGCTGTGCTGTATGCTGCCTAAGACAGCACATTCCTGAATTCCCACTGCTCAATTCCCACAGCACGCTCCTGGAGTAACTGGCTGATCATGCCATGGACATGTGCGCTCTTCAGGGGTAGAAAGTGGCTGAATGGCCGGGTCCAGAGGGTGGTGAGTGCAGTTCCATGCATCTGGTGGCCAGTCACAAGTGGTGTTCCCAATGGCTCAGTGTTGGCAACAGTCCTCTTTAATTTCCTAGTATCACAGAGGAAGCTGTGTTGGAAGGGACCCACCAAGATCATTGAGTTCAACTCCCAGCCCTGCACAGGACCATCCCCAAGAGTCACACCATGTGCCCAAAAATGTTGTCCAAACACTTGCTGGACTCTCTCAGGTTTGGTGCTGTGACCTCTTTCTTCCCTGGGGAGCCTGTTCCTGTGTCCAACCACCTTCTGAGTGAAGAACCTTTTTCTAATATCCAACCTAAACCTCCCCTGACACAGCTTCAGGCCGTTCCCTTGGCTCCTGTCACTGGTCACCACAGAGATCAGTGCCTGCCCCTCCACTTCACAAGGAAATTGGAGACTGCAATGAGGTCTCCCCTCAGTCTCCCCTTTTCCAGACTGAGCAGACCAAGTGACCTCAGCTGTTCCTCATATGGCTTCCCCTCAAAGCCCTTCACCATCCTCATGGCCCTTCTTTGGACACTCTCTAACAACTTTTTAACCTTCTTACATCGTGGTGCCCAAAACTGCACACAGTATTCGAGATGAGGCCCCAGCAGTGCAGAGCAGAGCAGGGTAATCACCTCCCTTGCCCAGCTGATGATGCTTTGTCTGTTATCAACAATCTTTATCAATGATTTATTAATGGAGAGATTAAGTGCTCCCTCAGCAAGTTCAGACACACCAGGCTGCATGGGACTGTTGATCTGCTGGAGTGTAGAAGGTTCCACAGAAGGATCTGGACAGGCTGGATCGATGGAGCAAGGCCTGCTGTAAAAGGTTAAATAAGGCCAAGTGCTGGGTCCTGCACTTGGGTCACAAAAACCTCCTGCAGTGCTACCAGCTGGGGGAAGAGCGGCTGGAAAGCTGTCTTGCAGAAAAGCCCTGGAAGTGCTGGTTGACTGCCAGCTGGACACAATCCAGCAGTGTGCCCAGGTGGCTTCCTGGCCTCTCTCAAAAGCAGTGTGGCAGCAAGATCAGGAGAGGCTCTTTCCTCCGTACTTGGCACAAGTGGGACCACGCCTCAAGTGCTGTGTGCAGTTCTGGTCCCCTGGTTCAGGAAGGACATGGAGGTGCTGGAGCAGGTCCAGAGAAGGGCAGGGAAGCTGGTGAAGGGTGTGGAGTACCAGCCTTATGAGGAGCGGCTGAGGGAGCGGGATTGTTTAGCCTGGAGAAAAGCAGGCTTGGTGGGGGAGGTGGGGATACCACTCTCTGTAACCACCTGAAAGGAGATTGTAGCCAGGTGGGGGTTGTTTTCTTCTCACAAATAACAAGCCCTCGGACAAGAAGAAATGGCTTCAAGTTGCACTAGGGGAGGTTTAGATTGGATATTAGGAAAAGCTTCTTCTTTGAAAGGGTTGTCACATGTCAGAACAATCTGCCCAGGGAAGTGGTTGAGTCATAATCCCTGCAGGTATTTAAAAAATGTGTTGATGTGGCATTTGGGGACATGGTTTAGAGGTGGACTTGGCAGTGCTGAGTTAACACTTGGACTCAATGATCTTAAGGGTCATTTCCAGCCTACATTTTTCTAAGATTCACATATAAAAGTTACAATTTTCTTTCATTACCTTGATGCCTGAGGTGGACTGTCAGAGTTATGACAGTTCACACCATCGCTGTCATCTCTGGAATGTATCTATAGGATTAACTCGTCAAAGGCTTTGAGAATATGGATTACAGTCTCTAGAAGTCTGTGGTCTACTAGAGCCAGCATGAATTCTCACTTTCTCAGAGAAAATAAAAAAGGAAAATATCAGTGGCAGACTGTTTTATTACACTATTTTCTTAAAACTTAAAGTATGTTAGGGTTCTAGTTAAGTGCTCATATAATGCCAGTTCCCATTTTTAGTCTGTTGAGTGTTACAGCTGAAGAAGGAGAGTGTGAAAATTGCAGGCAGCTTCTTATTTTTAACAGGAAGCTCATATATAGGAGTATTGTTGTATCTATTGTATGGCTTTTCTTCTGTCCCCCAAAACAATGCACATTGCACATGGAATGGGAAACAGCTGCCTTTGCATTTGTTGGGGTTTTTTTGGGATCTGTTTGTGAAATATACCTGGACATAGCATTTACCATATGTAGCCAGAAAGGAAAGAGCAATAAAGGTCAAGTGACTAAGACACTTACCAGGACTTAATGAATTTACATGATTCTCTGAATCTGTACAATCCAAGTAATGCTGTTGTAAATATTTTTACAAAGGGCTAGTTATTATTTTGGTCTTTGCTACATTGAAAAATGTCACAGGTTTTAATGAAGTACCTTCTTAGACAGGATTTAAGCAACCAGAATTTTGTCTTTTGAGATTGTTGATTATACTCTGAGCTCAGAAGCTAAAAAAAAATTGGGGCGTGGCTGTTGTGCAGATCTAGTGCATAAGCTTCTGTTGCTTCCATCAAGTTGAATATTATTCAGAATGAAGTAACCTATGTAAAATATTTCATGGAATCATGTTTGTAATGCAAATATTTTCAAGTAGAGGGCCTATGCCAAGATGTTGTAATTAATCCGTTAACCTCCCATAGCAAAATAATCTGTAAACAACAAATCTTGTTTATCAGCTGTGGGTATTTTTCTCAGGCTGCATTGGGGCAAACTAATTTCTGCTGTCTCTAACAGTGTAAATTGGTCCATTACTATGCAAGAATCCAAGCATGTGTCCCAGAGAATCAAAGTCCCATCAGCTAAGAAGCAGCTCAGTGCCACGTGGTGTAACTAGAAAGGCTTTTCCCCTGCACAGCTGGCTCAGTTAGTGCTGGGTCCTCTGAGCAGTGCTGTATAAGTGACAGGCAGGAGGCAAATACAGCATGTGCTTACCTTCAGGAGGACCTGGGCATCAGCAATTCATGAGTGTCTCTTAGCTATGACAAAACCCAAACCCCTTTCTGGTTCTTTTAGCTGTGTGTTGGTAAGTTCAAAGTCTCCACAGAATGCTTTCTTACCATTTTTACATATAATGTATTTATTTTGCTGTGCTTAATTAGGTAAGGGCAAGCCATATGCTACAGGGTTACCAACATAACAACTTGGTGGGAAACCTCTGGTGCAAAGACCTTTCTTTGAATGAGGTTTTGTTGTTCATAGAGTTGTGCATGAGCATCTGGAGAAAAAATCCAGGTAGAATGTGCCATGTTTAGAGACTCTTTCAAAGTAATTTTGATTGCATGAACTGGATTCTACCATATAGAAGCTCAGGGAGTAATATTTCCTTTGGAAATTTTAATTGAAAAAATAAACTGGTAACTCACAGAGTGCTTAACTTAGACTTTGCTTTTCACATCTGTTGCTGAGTTTTGGTCTTCTTGAACACTTAGTAGATATATTTCTTTAGACTATTTCTGCTAGGCTGTAACTAGCTCCTTGTATCCATAATCAGATTTTTTTATGGGAGGAATATGTGCAAGTAGATGTGAACTAGTGAGCTGAATACTTAGGACAGGCCCAAAAAAAATTTTAACTGACTATTTTTGAAGAATTTGCCAGAAATTTGTAACTCAGAGATTGCTGTTTTCTTTGTACTTAA
This sequence comes from Zonotrichia leucophrys gambelii, assembly GCF_028769735.1. Taxonomy (NCBI): domain Eukaryota; kingdom Metazoa; phylum Chordata; class Aves; order Passeriformes; family Passerellidae; genus Zonotrichia; species Zonotrichia leucophrys. The sequence continues at coordinate 14,399,607 of NC_088173.1, read as the reverse complement.
CGTAGGAAAGCTGTGATAAGTAGTGTGGACTGCAGTCACATTGCTCATTATTGACTTTTTAATGGAGTTCCCTGTAGTCTGTTGCAGAAGCCAAAACAAATAAACAGCAGCAGAAAGCCTGTCCCTACTTGTCAGATAAACTATGAGAGACTTCCTCCCTGATACACTGAATTTTGGGTAGTTCTGTTTCCTGTCTGGATGCCAGTGTATTACTAATGTTTGGGGGGCTTTGGTCTTCACTTAAAGGGAAAGTGTCTTTTTACATGTGAGTGTCATGACAAGTTATTGCTTCTATGACCCTTTGTAGATTGGATGTTGTTAGCTATTTGAAAAATGGGCAACATCAAACAAAAGAGTTATGATTGCCTGTGCTCCAGCTTGATTTACTTTTATACTTTACCATATGCTCTTTCTTTCACAGGCATTTCCTATTCAAAACAGGAACAGGGACCACACCGCTGTTCAGCACTGCCACGCCAGGGTACACAATGGCATCGGGCTCTGTTTATTCCCCTCCTACTCGGCCACTACCTAGGAACACCCTGTCCAGAAGTGCTTTTAAATTCAAGAAGTCTTCGAAGTACTGTAGCTGGAAATGTACTGCACTCTGTGCTGTAGGGGTCTCAGTGCTGCTGGCAATACTGCTGTCCTACTTCATAGGTGAGTCCCATTTTTTATAATTGTCACTATGAACAGTGGTGTCTGATGGATTGTACATGGACTGTCACATACTAACCTTTAACTAGCCAAGTCTTTGGTAACACTAAAAGCCACAAGGATTTAATGAAAAGTCGCAATTGTTTTGAGAAATTAGAAAATTTGAATATTTTGCAAGCATCCTGTAGCTTGATGGTCAGTGAATTAACTTCAAAGAATTTGAACTACAATTTGAACTACATTTGAACTATTTGAACTATTATTTGAACTACAATTAAATTATGTGGGGTCAAGTACTTATAAAAGTGTAAAATATAGGCTGTAAAAATTCCATAATGTGAATATAACTTTTAGCATATCTTTGGAACCCTTTTCCTCTCATTTTGCTGAAATATTGCTAATACAATCTTTAGGAATGCTAACTATCACCTATTTCATCATTACATTCATGTATGTTTGTGTATAGAGCTGGAGCAAAAGTCTAATACAGATATTTGATTGTGAAATACGGAAAATAATTGTCCAAAAGACAACATGCAGTGAAGATTTAGACTTCTTCCTCTCTTGTGGGTTGTTTATTTTTAATTAATGTCACTTTTTGCTATTTGTTTGTTAAATTCTGTTTTCCAAATTTTATTTTAGAAGATTTCCTTCATTTCTTCATCTCCTTAATTATTTTCATAAATGTTCACTATAAATAGTATGTAATTTGCGTTTTAGTCAGTTAGTAGGAGCAATGGTTGGCTATGAGAAAACGTCCTTGACTTTAATAAGGGAACAGAACAGGATCATTTTGCACTCATAACTTCCTTTGCATCTTTGTCCGGATTACAGATTTTTAATCTCTTGAGACCATAAATGGTCTTCAAAGACTTTTTTTTAACTGACTTGTTAATTAGAAGTTTAGGTCATCACAGTTACGGAAATATATTGATCTGGTTTTTGTTACTGGTTGGACACAAGTTTAGCATCTTGAGGAGTGGAGGAAAGAAAACAGAAAGAAGAGAGTCAATCTCTCCTTCCTTCCCTCTTTTTAAAATCAGTGGTAATTTATAATAGAGCCTAGAAGGCCTTAAGATCCTTAAATCTTCATGTCGTTGTTCAAACAACCTTGTTGCATTTCAATGCAAGACACAGCATAAGCTCCATAGAGCCTTTGAAGTAGTTCTTACTGAGTTGAATCTCCTGTGAACAATGCAAGAAACTGGGTTGCTGAGTAGCTGGAGAAATTCCCCTCTGACCCAGCAAAGCTGAGCCCCTGAGCACCCTTTCCACCTCAGCTGCCAGCCCCAAAGAGCAAAGGATGTACATGCAAATGTAGGGCTTGCCACTGCTCTTCAGCTTGCTTCAGTCATTGGATTTGTGGTTATTTTGTGTGAATGTGCAAGGAGTTTAAAGGTGTGGTTTAGAGTTAAGTTTTGACACGGAATCTTTTTTTAAGTAGGATTGAAATAATCCCACTTATAAAACGCATTAATTGTGCTCAGTCTCTGTAATATTGCCTCATAAATCATCAGAAGTAAACATCTGCTGCTAAATAAATGCATAAATATGCAAGAAAGAATTCGGCATGAAGTATCACTGTGAGGAGCCGGGAAAAGCAGCCATACATATAGTAAAACACTGGAGACTGATTGTGAGCTGAGCTCTACACTTTGCCAGCCCCAAAGAGCCAGATTACTTATGAATCTGAGGGGCATGGGAAGACAGCTGTACGGGATTATTTCTCCCACAGGCGCACTAAGAAATACAAGCATGTCTAATGCACCTCTATTCCTGTGTTCGGGAAAGAGGACGGAGCTTTCCAGTGAGCAAGGGCTGAAAGCTCCACACATCATTTATTCACATACCCTGTAAAGAAAAGATAGCTGTACAACATTTCATTTCGTGGGCGCACGCCAGCTCACATCCTAGCTGAAATAATGCACAACAGCCTTCCTCTGCCCACAGTCAATAAGGAGCTCAATGCCTACTGGTGATATTACACATATTTCAGCTAACTCAGCAATCTGAATGTAAAATTCAGCACTCAGAGATGCTCTCTAGAGAACTTTGTGTCCATAAAATGACGAATGGATTGCACTCATTCATATATGTGGTTTTCCCATCTCTGCAGATGTAATATCAGAAATATTCCCCGTTTAATAGGCCAGCCAAGTATAAGTGAGTAGAAATCATTAATATAAGATGGAAGCACTCCTTCATCTTAGTTGACTGTTTCATAGAATGGTTTGGGTTGGAACAGATATTTAAGATCATTTTGTTTCAAACCCCCTGCCATGGACAGGGACATGTTGTGCTAGATCAGGTTGCTCAAGGCACCATCCAGCCTGACCTTGAATGTATCCAGGGATGGGGCATCCACAGCTTCTCTGGGCAACCTGGTGCATTGTCTGACCACCTCACAGCAAAGAATTTATTCTTAATATCTAATCTAAACCTGTCCCATTTCAGTGAAAGCCATTCCCCTTTCTCCTGTCTTTGTGAGAAGTCCCTCTCAGGTCCCTTTCAGGTCCCCTTTGGGTAATAGAAGGCTGCTGTAAGGTCTCCCCAGAGCCTTCTCTTCTTCAGGCTGCACCACCCTCCTCCCTTTTAGGAGTCTATGAAACATGTCTTCAGAGGAGACATGTTTCATAACATAGGTGTGAAAGGGAAATGACTGAGTGGTAATTGGCTGTAATATTAAGAGAAGAGAGGGATTGCAGTGTTGTGTGACCCCTAGCACCCTGTGATTGCCTCCAATACAGTGGTCTGGCATCTCTGCTGAAGTTTACAGCAGCTGAAGTGGCATGTCACATTTGTATAGCCAGTTTGAGACATGTCTTGTACTTCACAGAGATATGTTGCCGCAAGTGTGAAAATGTAACCACCTTGTAGTATTTGCATGAAAGAATGAATTCAATATGAAGTATCACTGTCAAGAGCTGGGAAATTACTTGTTTTGCAGCACGGTTGCAGCAGAATACGCCAGTACACGTTGATAAGGTGTGGCTGATGTCTGTGGTGTGCCTGTGGCAGCTGCAGACAGAAGGACTAATAGACCACTCTTGCCGTGAGTGGTGGCGTAACCCAGCCCTTCTTTGAAGTGCAGAGATGAACATGTCATGCCCAGGCTTATTTTAGTTACAGTGAGTATGGGGTAGAGAAAGTGACTTGAGATCTTGCTGCCTCTGCTCAGGCGACATAAGGCAGGAGAGACAGTTTGCTAGACTTCATGTCTGCCTTTGCAGAGCTGCTCAGTCAATTACTGCTCCGTCAATTAGCCCAGCCAGAGGAAGGAGCTGCATCAAGAGTCTGGTATGTCTTGCACTTCTTCCATCACTCTGACAGGAAAGACTCCTACGTTTACAAAGTCTGCAAAGATGAGGTGAGAGCAGAGAGTGTCAGCATGGGTAGAGACCAGAGCAGACACTACACTCTAAAGCCACTTAATGCAGTCTTGGAGATCACAAGGAATTGAAAATGTTATTTCAGTCTAAAGGAAAGTCTTCCCATGAATTCTTGCATTTCTAGCCCACGTGGTCTCTCTCAACCATTCTGCAATGTACAAGATACTTAAACTTTCTATTCCTGTCAATTAGACCTGCTAAGAGAAAATAGGAGGGAGTTGTGGAAAATGTTGGTCCTTTGCTTTGAGGCTTCATCTACTGTTAAATGGTTGAGAAAGAAATAAAGCAACAAAAACATGCAAGTGCTGAACCAAAAGATAGTGTATTAACATACAGAAGACAGGAATTAGAAATAGCTCTAGTTTAAAGTCAGGGATTCGAGGAAAAGCTCCCAGAAATAATGGATTACAAAATGGGGAGTAAAGAATTCAAACTGCTTATTTTGGGAGCAAGTTTACACTGGAATTTCTTTAAGCTGCTCATTGCTTAACTTCTGTCTGTAATCAGATTTGCAACCAAGGAAAAAAGCCACCTTTTTTTTCCAACATGAAGATTTTAGATTCTTCTTCCCCTGTTTGGAGGACTGACTGGGAAGAGCAGTATTAAATATAAGCCATTAAAGAGTAAGAAGAATGAAATTGCATTTGTTTGACCTCTTTCTATATAGACATTAACACCTTTAACCAGCTTGGTACAGAGTGTCCGTGTGAAACCAGAAACAGACTTCAGTTTTACTATGTGGAGACAACACAGAACTTTGTTTCCTTTGTCTCCCCATGGCTTACTACCTCTTTCAGCACCCATCACTTGCAGTGAATGAATGAATAAAAGGAAAGTTCTGAAGAGCACCTCCTAGGTCAAAAATAAGCACCAGGTCAAAGTTTCATATGTAACCACCATCCTTCAATTCCTCGTTTTGGGATTTTCCCTCTCTGCTTAGGTTTTACTAAGTGAAGGAGCTTAGTTGTTCTTGGATGTGATTTTTCCTAACAGAAAAATCCACTGTGTAATTATAAGGAACTAACCAGTCAGAAGGAGTTGTTTCCAATATGTTGTTACATATCACAGACTCTGACCAGCTGTATTAACAAACTGATTTGTACTGTACTAATTATTTCTGCTGGAGTGTGGATTCAGCAATTATTGGATGAAATTAATGAGAATTTGGGGACCTCAGAACCCCTCTTTCTTCCCCAAGAGTCACTCTAGCAATTGATTCTTCATTGCCAATGGCACTGTCTTGACATTTTGTAAATCAATATAAGAAATTACTGCCATTTTCACTGTACATGGAAATGAAGAGGGGAGCAATTCAGTTCCTCAGTCAGTGCTGGAACTGCACAATACCAGATTCAGTCAACTAAGCATGAAGAGCTGTACACTGAAAAATTGCAGGCATCTGTCATGAGTTTTGTCTTATGTCTGCTAAATAAGTTTCCATGAACATAGAACATCATTTAAATGCACAGTAGGACGTGAGCTACTTAGTCAGGCCTTTCCTGTCTTGACTGCTTCACAGCAACCTGTCATACTTTGAAGTCATTGAGCACTTCGCTCTTTGTGTAACTTGGGGTTGATCATTTTGTTAGCCTTATCTCAGCTATCAGTGGTCAGAACAAGAATATGCACCAGTCAGCTATTCATTGTGATAAAGCATGTTGATGATAACAGAAGGGCGTCTCTTCTGTTGGAAGAAAAGAAAACCAAAACCAAACAAAAAGTAATTTCATTTCATTTAAAAGGCCAAATAATTATTTTTGTCACTATTGCCTTCATCACTTCACTTTCTTTATCTATCAGTATTTTTTTCCTACTTAAGCAAATTCAGTTTGGACAGAAAAGAAAGCCAATATTTAGGCTTAACAGATGAAATATCTTATGAGAAAACATGTATTTTAGTTGGTACTTCATTCTGTGGGAAACAGTAGAAAGACCTGGGTTCTGCTACAACACAGATAACCATAAGATCATGATGAAAGCTTCAAATGAAATGTGAATGGAAAAAATACCAGACTAGAAAGCCATGTTTGATAATTACAGATAATTAGTATTTTCTGCACTGCATAAAAATAGCTACATTGTGCTTGTTTTGCAATTATTATAATAAGCACTCGTGCTTTTTGTCTGTCTAAAAATGTTCCTGTTTTATCATCATCCCAAATAGTAAAAATAAGCTGAACATTATGTGCCAGTATATTTCAAATAATGGACAGCTGTCTTCAGAGTTATCTCAAAAACTTCATGAGAATAAGAACAGAGCAACTTAAGAGGTTTTTAGGTAGAAAGAGAAGGAAGTGTCCGGGAAAAATTGCAATCAAGTTTGCTTATTAGAGAAGACCAACGCATCAGAAGGATGCAAAGTGTAAAAGATAGTGTGTGACTATCTGAGGTGAGTTTTAAGTAATTGTTAAAAATTATTTAATTGTCTGTTTCTGTAGACTAGGGCTAACATCCTCTGTCCTCAGTGCTATTTCTGAGTTTGTTGTCAGTGGTTCTCCCATATTAGTCAGGATTTAGTATGACAGCTGCTGGCACTCACAGATCTTCCCAGATTGTGGGGGACCAGCTGCCCTTTCTGTTGGATTCAGTGGCAGAAGTCATAGTAGGGCAGAACCACTATCCATAACTAATTGATTTATAGTCTTGACAATCACAAAACTGAATTTTGTGACTAAAGCAATGACTAAATATACCTAAGAATCTATTTTACTTTATCACTAAAGTACAATATAATATTTCTTTTTGATTGCAATGCCAAGTTAACATTTTTGTGCTGTTTGTAAGGCTCAGTTACTGCCAGGAATAAGGAAAACAACTTAATTAATAATGCCATTTAAATGGAATTTTTATTGCAATACCCAGCATAGGTATTGTAATGAACAGGCATGAGGGAGAATATTGTTTAATTGTCATTAATTACCTCTCATTATGCCTTTATAGAAACTGTTTTTCTTTTTGACATAAATTTAATTTTGAGTATTGTAATGCTATTGTCACTGAGAGTTTCATCAACAACTTTTGGCTTACGTCCTTCTCTTCCCATTTCTGTCTGCTTCACTCAGTTTTGCTGGGACCTTAGCTATGTCTGGAGCATCACTGAGGTGTGTGGGTTGAAAATATGTTCCCTGTCTACAGATATGTGGCAGACTTTTACAGTTAGCTAGGTTTATGCTCTCAGCCAATTTGTTTTTCCAACAAAATAAAGCCATGAGGTAAACAAATATATTTATATATTTGATTCTTAAAAATAAAAAAATGTATTTTCCTTTTGATCTGCTGTAATCATTTGAAGGAAGTGCTCTGAGATTTTACAGTTGACCAAATCTACCTATCACAATGTATTCAAATTACCATGCAAAAATTACAGCAGGGAAACTTCTCTTATGTAACCTTTCTGAGAAAGCATGCCAGCTATCCAAGCACAGCTCTTTAGCATTGTCTGATTGCACCGCTTGGCAGAACCACATTGATGTTCTCATGCTCTTGCTCACTCTGTGCTCACTTTATCTGGATTTGTGAAGACAGCCAGTGTCTCCAGCACTGTAGAAAGTACATCACTTGTTGCAAAGTGTAGACTGACTACTAATTTTAACAATCCATGGGGTTTTAGGAAAGGTTTAATGTGCATTTGGTGCATTTGGAGGCAGCAGCAATGTTCACTGGTCATCTTTTGTTCAAAATTAAAGCTTGGTGGGATTTGGAAGTGGCAGCCTGTAAAATTAAGAATCTTTGGATTAGGTACATAGTGATGTCTCTCTTCTGTCCAGAATGGATGTTTCCAGATCTGTCTTAGCTGTGAGTGCCAGGGGCTGCCAGGAGCTGGCTGCCTCTGATGGCAGGGCCTTGTGGAGTGCTCTGCCTTCCCAGCACGTGTGCCTCTGCTCTGTGCCTGACAAAATCTGCATGCCTGTTGTTTTAGACATCAGTGCCACATGTTGCTCTCTCCTGCTTCAACTGGGCCTTCAGTGTGAGGTCAGCTACCCAGCGCAATAATTTAGCAGCTAGAAAACCACCTCCTGAAATTACTAAAGGTGAATGGACTTTAGAATAGTCCCTGATGTCTGAAGTACCAACCTCCAGCTTCTATTTCAGTACTTAAAAATCTTTAAAGATAAAATTACAAAAGCCAGATAATTGATAAATGTAGCCCTTGACTTACTCATAACTAATAATTAATACTGGTTCAGGCAACTCTTTTCACTCAGTCCTGACATGTGCTTGATAAAGGGCAGTATTCAGATACAAATGTGACTTTCCACACTGGCTTTTTGCTTTAGAATGAGGCTTAATATTACAGCTAGTACTTCCTTGACTTTGTGCGTTACAGAGGTTGTCAGCTCTGTCTAACGTGATCAAATTATTTTTCTTGGTATCCCAAAGCTATGAATTTTAAATATCTGTATGAGCTTCATATAATGTTTACAGCATTGGTGAGGAGCTCATTTGGCTTCCTTAGAGTGGAAATATTTTGTAAATAATAATGTAATTTCTTATGTTCACCACATTCTTTCTTTCAAGACTGGGAGGCAGAGATAGAATGACTAGTCCAAAAATGAAGTTGTTGTTCTTTAAGTGCAAAGCATAATATTACTGTTTCAGGAGTGCAGGGAATTCTTACTTGGTTGGTGTTGTGGATGTCACTTGCTATTATTGTTCGTGGCACTGAGAATAAAACGTTCATTGAGAAAGATAATCCTCACACGAAAGAATGTAGGAACATGTAATTGACAACCAGGAGGTTAAAAGAGACTTGACAAGATTTCAAGGGATTAAAAAAGTTAATCTGTCAAGGCACACCTCTGCTCCAAAGGCTTGTATTCTAATTAAGATTTATCACAAGCTTTTTGGCAATAGTCCTGTCACCCTTGCACTTTTACCCAGTGGAGAAAATTGAAACTCAGTAATTCCAGCAATATAAGAGGTGTAGTAATAATCTGCAAGATGACATGATGATGACATGTCATTGCCTGTAAGTCCCACACATCATATTGTGAAGCCATATGATGTTTTCTCAGAATCTGAATGCTGCTTTCAGGAAAACTTAAGTCTCTTGCAAGCAAGTTTTGTAGAGATATGTGTCCTTCTGCACTTCTCCTATAGTCTTCTGACAGACTCCCAAATATTAGCAATTTTTCAGACTAATGTGATATTCAGTTAAAATGCACTGGCTTTTGATAAAGAGCAAACTTAGAGTAGTTTTAAGAGGTATTCTTTGTATTTTATCAGTCCAGGTAAACATGTAGTTCATTTTAGTAGTAGGCAAATGTGTGTAATACTTCAAATTAATGCTTATGTTTAAGAGATTTTGCAAAGCAGATATTTGCTTGGGTGATTACTTGACTTGTTGTGGACATAGAATTAATCTTCTCTTCTTTGCTGGTAGTTTCAATTAATTTATAACTCATGCCTGTGAAGAAAGAAGCATGGTCTTAGACATGTGCTATCTGCTGTGATATTTGAATTACAATACATGTGTTAAAGCTGGTCATTTTGTGTATAAATTGCATCTTTTCTGTAAACTGCAATATTTTCTTGTTTTTTTTCTTTGAAAAGAACTGCTTGTCCTCTTTTTGAATGCTTTAAAAAAAGTCATGTCCGATGAGATTTTGTTAAACCTCTCCATACACAAGCACTGTAGAATGAAAAGGTTGAGTCCACGTGTCCAACCTTGCTTTAAGCAATACCATTTGATATTACATTTATGGCTGAGATCACAAGAACACATGGGTTTTATATGGGTGTAATTAGCCCACTGCAGGGATTAATTATGGATGAAAGTTAGAGTCCTCTGAAGTAGACAGGAAATTGATGCCATTTCAGACAACTCCATTCACAAAAAAATACCCCAAGCCCACTGTCCCTTAGGAATTGTCACCTTTAGCAGCATTTGTAGTTTTATAATCCAGTTAAAAGAAATGTGCTACAACTGCTTGGATGACATGGACATTTGCATTTCAGAAGCTTATTTTTCCTCAATAATAAAACCAATAAAACAAAACCAGAGTGGTTTTGGCAGTATTTGATAAAATAGGATCACACAAATGAGTGTCTTTTACTTGTTCTATGGAAGCAGTAAGGTGGGGGGGTTAGGTATATAAATGAATATCAGTTATTTTGAAAATTACTTAGTTCCAGAAACCTCCAAGTATAGAAGTAGGAATGTTTCTTGTAGTTTTTTTTTATTTAAAAATACTTTTAAGTTGCCCTTATTATGTACAGGAAAAATAGTGGTTTTGTTTTTAAATAAATAAAAATAAAAAATAAAACTAAACAACCACAACAAAAAAAAACTAAAACAATATCCAGCTGCATAGAGTTAGCCTACTGCTAACCACTGATTTCCTGAGGTGTAACACAGTAACTGGGTACAATGAATTTATCTTTAAATTTATCTTTTTTGTGGAGTGTCCAGGCTTATCTGTTGTTTTACCTTCTCTTTCATCTATGGAAAGCCAAGTCTCACAGCCCTTTTTATTCAGGCAATTTTGCTCGACAGTGGGTCCTCATTTGAGTCACTCCAGATCTTTTCACACTGCTGAGTAAAAGTTACTTATGTTTTCCAATTATTTCCCAGGTTTTTAATTATTTCTCCAGCAACTTCTTTACTGCCTCCTGTTAGTACTCTCAAGTAGAGGTAATGAAATTGAGGTATCCACATTTGAAAAGGAGAGATGCAATCCTTCCTGTTATTTCAATTCAGCTGTAGCCAAAATTAGAGGATAATTTTAAAACACATCCTTTTTACTGATCTAGTGTCACACATTAAAAGGAGTAGTTGGTTTTCTCTATCAGTTTTATAAATGGCCATTACTTTAGCGCTAAGACTGGTTATTCTTAATATTACCTGTAAGATTTTACTGTGCAGTGTTGTGGCTAATTTACTTTTAAAGGGAAAAAAAAATCAATGTGACGCTGTAATCCTAACTTGTTTTTTCCAAGGCTTAGATAATTGATACAAACTACAAAGTGGTTTACAAACTGACTTGCAAGCAATTCACTAGCTTTGCAAACAACTAACAGTAAGTTTGTCTTTATGTCAGTTTCCTTTCATAAATCATGTATGGTAAATTGTTTTTTTCTGTTGATAGTATTTTTCCTGTACCTACAATATAACTTTGCTTACAGGAATAGTTTCATAAAAAACACATTTCAGCTTAGTGGATGAACACGGTGTGTTATTCCAATGCACATAAAATATATTAATGACAATATAATAAAGGATTCCCTATTTAATAGCCAATCCCTGGAGTGGTGGTGATGTTTCAATAAGAGGATGACTGCAATCACTGAGCTGTTGTAAGCCCTGGGGTTTTGAACCAAAGGTTTGCATAAGATTATTTGTTTATGCAGATAGCTAATGGTTTACAAGTTTACACTGGAGGTGTTGGAGTAAGGTAGAGTTGGCCCCCTTGAAGGGGAACTCAGCATGCCCATTCTGTTTTTTAATATGGATAGAAGAGGAAATTCTGTGAGCTTGCAAGTTGATCTGCATGTAGTGGTTGGCTTATGCATCTACATAATTGCACTGTTCAGGTAGGTGAGTGATAATTACCATGGAGAGGTCTAAATCACCGTGAAGAAGTTTTGTTAAGAGGTTATAGGTTATTTTCTTTTGGCCTCAATCATGTACCTTTGATCTACAAGTGGACTGCTGTAATTGTGATATCATGAAGCCTGAAAAACAGCAAAGGATTAGAAAACCTATATATTGACTTGCACGTTCAATCAACTTGCATATGATCTCAGCAGGAAATTCAAAACAAAAGCTAATTTATGGAAAAATATGGAGTTCTAATCACAGTTTAGCTCCATGGGGTTCCAAATAACATACTACAATCTCTACATGCAGATGCTTTCATCTTACATTTCAGATTTGGTGACATTCCAAAAGTTCTTATCAAGCCTTATTATCATCTTTTATTAAAGCTTATTACATTTATCCTTATTGCATGTTTGCTGTAATATTCTGTCATTCTTAATATGGAAAAAAAAAGCTTTGATCTTTTTTAGCCAGTCATGAGATGGAAATATGCAACACAAGTGTTTCACCATATAGTATAAACTCCCAGCTCAGTGTGTCCTTTGAACATTGCATTAATTGGCCCCTGTTTCTTTTTCCTTTGGTTTATGAATCTATTCATCAGACTGCATTTCTTTGTGCCATCAACATGCAAATAGGCTATGCAGGATCATATAGTGCCACTTAATTATATCCCTCAAGAGGTTTGTGGTGTTGGGTTTGTTGGGTTTGGGTTTGGGGTGGTTGGTTTCTCTGTAATAAATAAGGCTTTTGAACTGTAGGAATGGTTGGATCACTTCGTCAATGCTCTTACCTAAGAAAGGAGTTTCCAATTAATTATAGACATTACATTGTCATTGCTCTTCTTGGCACTCTGGGGGTGTGATCTAAAGGACAAAGCAAGACCTCTGGTGGAATTGTGAAAAAAATTAAAATAGGTAAAAAAACCATGAACTTCAGCTTTTTTCTAAAAAACGAGTTTAAGGAAGAAAAATAGTTACAAAATGAGAAGCAATAATAGAAAGAAATCCCTAAAGGAATACAGAAAAGTTATTAGCCTGTAGTCTTAATCTGGCCTTGACATGTGTAAATCAGGGAAATTTTCTTCTCCCTCACCATATTTAAAATAATTGATCATGACTATTAGATAGAAACCCAGAATTTACAGGATGCTTTTCCTGCCCTTGTATGAACAAAGAGTCCACAATCCAGTATGCACTTCCCATCATTTCTGTACTTGTAATGATTTTTACCATCTTTTTAGACTCAACAGCATTAGCTGGAAGAAAAAAAAAAATATGTTGAGGAGAAAGCCCAGGATAATACTAAAGACTATTTAGGTATAGTGGAGACTATTACAAAATGGAGTAGGTTTGCTGTTTATCAGAATAAATGGGCACATCTGAAACAGGACATAATAGATATATCCTATTTAAATAAGAGGCTGCTGAAAGATTATCTTTGTTTCTGTTTTAAGAAATCTGGATTCTCCCTAAAGCTTTGAATGTGCCTTGTATAATGCAGTTGACAGAATCAGACCATTGTTACATAAAAGTCCCTGGCTTGACAACTGCAATGAGACATCTAGCCATACAAGTTTTCAGAGGAATAAATGTTCCATCTTGGGGTAAATAAAGTAAAACTATTTACACCAAGACTACCACACATCTTTCTTAACAGCTCAAATGCAACAATACTTTTAAAGTTCCAATGTAATCATCTTTGAGTAGAAGTCAAAGAGAGTAAGTTTCTCCACAGTAGATAGCTGATATACCTTTGTTGCTGGTATTTTTTCTAGGCAATTTTAAAAATGTTTTTCAAATTCATTGTTAAAAGATCCCAGGAGAAAATGAGGAATAGACTAGACAGGTTGGATTTTTTTTTTTTGCAGATGAAACAGTAAAATCAATGGACCTATTCAACTGTTCAGGATAAAAGGGAAAACTAGTTTTTCAGTTACTGTGTTGGTCTTGATAGGTATTACTGGGTTTTTCACATAGCACTCTACTAAAATGTTTTACATTCAGTGTATATGTTCAGCATCTTTCATGTGATGCTGCTGGTGACTAATCTTTTGAAGGTGCTCAAAAGTATGTACTTTAAAGTTATTTTAAATTTAGAAATTACAGGGATTTTATCGATTTGAGAAAAAGAGTAATAAATAAAGAACTTGTCTTTGTAAATTTTAATTCACTTTATTTAAGATTTTAATTAACTATTTTTAATTCACTATTTGATCTGCAGCAACATCCAAGGTATCCTATTATCTGAGAAAAAAGCAAAAGAATGCAAATCACTGGCAGTTCATTTGCACATCTTCTGGTCCACTTCAGGTCCTTCAGAATAAAATAGATTTAGATTCTAATTATGTCTGCAAGAAAAATATATGGAAGATAATTTTTAAAACCACTTCAGTGTTCAAATATTTCATTTTAAAATGTATTGCCAACAGGGAGATGAACTAGAAGATAATCCTTCAACAAGATTGAGCAATAATTGCAATTTGCTTAGTTTAAATTATAATCTTCTTTGCATTGCTTTAAATATAAATTATGTTCACTTTTCCTTATGTTTAAGCGTGCATAAAGATTTTTCAATTAATTCTCAGGAAGCAATTTTTAAAATCATGGTTTCAAAATATCAGCACCCGGAAATATGTAGCAGTGGCAGTCCTGGAACATGAGTTCAATAACTTAGCAAGGAACTCATCTTCAAGCACAGCTTCATGAATAATAAGACTTGATTACCATACCTTGTAAAACACATGGGAGAAGGGAAGGGGGGTCGCCAGTATCATTCAGTTCCTCTTGCCAACTTCCCCTACGGTGTTGAGTTCTTCATGTTCATAGAACATATGCCACAGGCCTTATCTCCAGAGGTTTTGGGGAGATGCTTGCTCTTTAGAGACAGCCAGTGTTTTTGCTTTCTGCTGTCTAGTGTTAATTTTTCATCTGTTGCTATTCTAAGAAAAGCTGGAGGAGCAGTGGAAGTCCATTTCCCAATTTAGGTAACTCTGTTTCTTCTTTTTACTTAAAAGAATCCTCTTACCTGTGAATTCTTGTTCTTCTAAAATGCCCTGTGTGAAAATACCTTTACAATTCTTTCCTGCAGAAAACAAGTTGCCATATTTGGAAGGAAAGGTCTTGAATTGCTGGCACTTCTCACTGGTACTTCAGAGTACTTCTTCCATTACAGTACTACTTCCATTACTGCAGGACTGTGAATAAAGGCTCTGCTTCTATGTGTATGGTTTTGTTTGTGCATCCTTATGATCGGCATTTGTGATTCTTTCACGTGCACATCTCATAGGGTGTTTGCTATGCCCTTTGTGTTTCATGTGAGCGTATTTGTTACTTACAGTACTTAAGAAAAAGTTGCAGTTGATCCTGGTGAGTTATGATAGAGACAACCTTGAATTTTGATGAGAACAATACATAAGTTTCTTTGGCTTTTACTGTATATTGCTACCATTTTCTACAAAGAAATAAAAATTCTGATAGTCATAGACATCAGAGTTGTGTGTATTTGCACATCTGATCTAAACTTTGTTTTCTGTTTAAAGCTACACTGGATACTGGATAGTGCTAATACCTGTCGATTTCCTTTTTGAACTAGCTGTCTTATCCTTATAGCATTCAAGTGTAGGAGAAGAGGGAAAAATGCAGACAAATCCAGTTCTTGCTAAATGGTAGAACAGGTACATTAATTGGTGTTCTGTTACAATTCTTTTTTGTGCCTCTCATAGTTTTGGCAGATGAGAACTTTGAGATTTTGAGCAAGGCAGCAAATGCAGCAGGTATGCAGTTGAATGCAGGGTAGTTGTCAGCCCTCACAGTTCTAGTTCTGCTACTTAGTTACATAAATTATCCATCTTACACCACCTACTAATAAAGGACTGGTTTCTTTTTGGATGCAAGTCTTGGAGAGTGTTTTGAAGTGATAATACAGTGTATTTCTGAAGAACGAGTCCCTTGTAAAGGCAGTGCTTAAAGCACTGAATTACTAGCTTGAGAAAGGAGCATGCACAACAAATGGGAACTTCTTCTTGAAGATTTTTACAAAATGTTTTACACAGTGTAAACTAGTGATGGGGTTTTTTTCAAGTGTTTGCTGTAAAATGTTTTCTTAGTTGCTGTTTTAATTATTGAGTGGACATGGAAGGCTTTGTAGACTGATTACAAACCAAAATAACTAGGCTTCCGTGATCGCAAGATCAACCAAGCTTGAAAAAGCAGTTTTAAGATGGTTCAGAAACTCTTCAGTGAACTGTGTGGTGACAGATGGCAAGATTACCCAATTGTCTACAACAAATGATAGCATTTTTATGTTAGAATTAAGGCTGCTGTTGGTACAAATGCACTCCTTTAATTTAAGCTCTGAATATTTGAATATGTCAGTCCAGTGGCAGGGGGAGGGGGAAAGAGGAGAATAAGAGTAAGACTGTTAATTTGGTTAGTGCTTTTATGTTTGGGATTTGTTCTGGTGAATTTAGTTGTATTGACCAGCACCACACATGCACATAGACGCTGCTACTATGTTCATGCCAAGAGCAGCCCAGATCCAAGAGAGTTTTGTCATCTCTGATGCCTCTTCTTTCCGCTCCGTTAGAGGGAATGCACTCCTCACCATTTAGACTATCACACTTCTCTAAAGGCTGGCCATGCAGATAATTTGTCCAGTAGCAGTACAAATGTCGCCTTAAACAACTCAGTCCAAAGGTAAATGCTAGCAAAGCTTCAGCAAGTGAAGAACTCTTCAAAGCTAGAGATTACTTTGCAGAACGGATGTAGGGACTGAAACAGCAGAATAGATGGGTCCTAGAATCCCAGGTTAAAGATAGTAGGTTTCATTTAGGTTAAAATTAATAAATTTCATTTAGGTTAAAATTAATAAATTTAATTAAAATTAAGTTTATTTTTTTATTTGAGTTTACCAAAAGGTAACTATTTAATCATAGGTTGAATAGTTAAAGATGGAAAATACCTTTAAAATCATCAAGTCAGATCGTCAACCTAGCACCACCACCATGTTCACCATTGAACCATGTGCTGAAGAGCCATAGCCACTGGTTTTTTGGGATGGTGATCCTTCCAGGGAAGGTGACTTCACTACATCCCTGGGCAGTCTGTTCCAATGTTTTACAATCCTTGCCATGAAAACATTTTCTCTTAATATCTAATCTTAACCTCCCCTGGCATAATTTGAGGCCATTTCCTCTTGCCCTGTTACTTGTTAAATGGCAGAAGGGATTGAGACTCACCTTACTGCAACCTGCTTTCAGGTAGTTGTAGGGATTGTGAGGGTCTCCCTGAACCTCATTTCTCTGGGCTAAGTGACCCCAACTTCATCAGCTGCTCCTCATAAAGCTTGTGCTCCAGACCCTTTACCAGCTTCATTGCCTTTCCCTGGATGTGCTTCAGTACCTCAATGTCTTTCCTGTTGTGAAAAGAACTGGACACAGCACCTGATGTGTGGCCAAATATGCTGGGCAAATACCAGCCCTGTTTCTGCTGGCCACACTATTTCCCTTTGGCCACCTGGCCACTGCTGTCAACCAGCACTTCAGGGTCCTTTTCTGCTGGACATTTTTCCAGCTACTCCTCCCCCAGCCTGTAGCACTGCATGGGGTTGTTGTGACAAAAGTGCAGGACTCAGCACTTGGCCTTCTTGAACCTCCTACAACTGGCTTTGTCCCACTGATCCAGCCTATCCAGATCCCTCTGCAGACCCTTCTTACTATCCAACAAATCAGCAAACATGAATGATTGCATCATTCTCCCTTTGGAAATTCAGAACTAGTCCATGCCATTTGACTTGAGGGTCTCAGACATCCCACCAAGGTATCAGTCCCAGGTGCTGCTAAACAGATTCATAATAGCATCAAAAATTTTTATCAGATGTCTCAGTTTTCTTATAAAATTGGTAAGGATATAAAGTTTGCTTTTATATCGATGGCCAGCTGTGAGAAGACAAATTTTGGTTGGCACAATAGTTCCTGAGTTTGTCTTTATTGGTCAATTTAACCATGTTCTTAGAGTTCATAATCTCTAAAGAAATTCTGCCTTGTAATTTGATGCTTTAGCAGTAAGCCTGTTTCTTTCATGTTTGTTGTAAAAGGACAATTCTCTAAATTCCATAGCACTAACTCAGAGAGATTGTGTGGTTGAATTACTTAGTGTATTAGTACACACTCTTAAGTTTTATCACTGGAATTGTCTAGCAGCAGTTTTTGTCTCCTTAAAAAATATTCCTGCATTCCTGATCTGTGAAACAGCTGCATTTATCTGTTCATTTTCTTTAAACATTGTGTCTTGAACTTGTTTCTAGTTCATTGTCAAAGCTGAGAGAGGAATAGTATATTTGAGGGATACGGTCTTTGGCAGTAATGTACAGTGAGACTCACATCAGTACAAAGACAAAGAAAAGGTAGTTGTCACTTACACTGTAGTGATTGTGGTTATATTGATGTAGTCAATATTGATCCCACAGTCCTTGCCTTTGAAGACTTCAAATTCCAGCTGTTTTGAATTACAAGGGAATGGCTAAAAGGTCATGTTGGAGCTTCCCCTTCTGATCTCCCAGTGCATGGAGAGGCACAGGGCATGTACATAGCACCAGCAGATGTTAATGATGTTCTAAACTCCTGTGTTTCTAGAGTTACAAAATGAATATCACTTTCTTTTCTCCAGAAGAACTAATAAAAGGGATAAGAAGACAGCAAAGTTAAGAGAGGTGATTTAGATCTCTGGACTTGAAAACAAGGAATGTACTGGGTTTAAATCATGAAATATTTAGCTATTTGCTGTCTTTCATTGCTGCCAGTGAAATGAACAAGTATAACAAATTGTAGAGTTTGACCCTAGAGATTTTATTGAAATATATTAAAACAGATACACTCATCAGGTGATTAATACATAAATAACAATTTCAGCTGAGGTAGGGTCAAAATAATGATGGCTAATTCTAGTGATGTGCCAGAGATGGTGGTGGTCAGATTTATGGTTTAACAAGAGTTGAGAGGGGATAAAAGAAATATGTTTTTAGGGTCAAGGAACATTCTACATTATCAGGCTTTGACAGGCAATTTAAAGTCTGGGAAAGAACTGTAACAGTAGAGTCAGAGACTTGGAACAAAGAGAATATGTCATCTGTAGTGAAGATTTCAGTCTTTGAAGTATTCAGTAACAGGTCTTTAGTTGCATTCTGGTTTTTTGTTTTGTTCAGATTAAGGGAAAGGCTTTAAGGCAAAGACCTGGCAGACAACCTCTTAATTTGGCAGGTTTTGTTGCCTGGCTAACTTAAACTTCCATTTATGCCTGTTCATCTTAAATAAGGGTTGGCATGGTCAATACAAAGAGATTTATAGACTAGAGATGAAACCAAATGGGATGAAGAATTTTTTGTCATTTGCATAGGGGGAATGAAAAAATTAGTAACATTGACTATAGTAGTAATCTTACTTCAGAGAGAGAGAAGTAGCAGAAGCAATAAAGTGCAGTGAATTATTTTCCTTATATTTTGCACTAATAGTTAAAATACATGAGTATGGATTTTTTTTCCCAGTGTATTTTTATTCCCTAGTAGCACTGAAAGACTATTTTAACTGCTTTGCAGATAACTGTTGTCATGGAATGAGCAAAACTACATTAGCCCAAGCACAAAGTAGAATAATTACAATAAAATGCTTTTTGGTGGCATTATAGAGACATTGGAACAGAAAAAAATAATCCACAGACAGCATGAAATTGTATGAGAGTATCTCAGTATAGCACTAAGATAGGGGGTTTTTTCCCGTATTTTTGTTCTAAAAGTTTAGATGCTGGGTTCATTCCTTAATCCCTGGTGATCAAGGTTCCTTAAGTTCCCCCTAACACCATGGAAGGTTAACTCTGTTTCATAATTAACTCAGCTAAACTCTTTAACATGGTATCAACTTTCAAATGAACGTGGTTGTGGGGAATTAAGTAATTCAGAAAGCTAACTTATGCATTACCATTATCAGAGCAAAGTGCCCCGGTGTCCCTGGCTCTGCTCATGGCCTCGCCTCATTTTGTGGGCTAGTGTGAGGAATGGGCCCGTAATGGGAGGTTGTGCAGGGTGTTGTTGACAGCATGAAGTGCTCGTGTCTTAGGTTAGCCCTGCAACACCCACAGCACCCTCCCTCCCTCTCCTCCCGTATTTACTCTTTCTTTTCCCTTTCTAGCTAACCAGGACAGATCCATCTGCTGGGAAAATCATTTCTTTTAGTAGGTCATTTTAAAGTTCACTTAAATGATTTGTCTCTTCAGAAGGATCAAAAATGAAAAAAAGAGAAAAGAACATAATTACTGCCTATCCTTTTGAACATTGATTTGGGACTGGTAAAAGACTCAAAATGAGACTGGTGAGCTTTCTGTCAACTGCTTTCACTGAAAGCACTGTATCATTAAAGGACAGTGGTAGTAATTGCTTTGTGCCTTTGCTGAACTATTAGTCTGCAAATGCTTGTTCATGTAATTTAATTTTTTTAATGTATGAGTTGCTATGCCACTACGAGGCATGGAAAGTCGTTGCTTGTGCAATTTGTCATTGTGGTTAAAAGCATCAAATAACCTGTATCCTCTACCACCAGCAATGCATCTGTTTGGCCTCAACTGGCAGTTGCAGCAGACTGAAAATGATACATTTGAGAATGGAAAAGTGAATTCTGATACTGTGCCAACACATCCTGTAACAGTTCCTGCTGGAGACAGTGGTAAGTGAAATGGGCACCATTTTTTTTTCCTTCTTTTGGAACATTTCCTTCCTTTGTGTCTTACTAACATCATCACACTGTAACAGTTTTCATCCAAGACTCTATATTTAATGCAAGTACAGAGCATTTGTAAGTAATAGTAATTTTAAAAAGATAAACAAGAACAAACAGTTCCTCCTACCTAGCATGTGAAGGGGTCTATGGATCATGAGCAGTAATGCTGATCTTACTAGGAGAGCTAACTGTCAACCAAAATTCCTCACAGGAGTTATATGTGATACTTGATGAGGATAGGAAAGCTCTCATCATATCCAGAGAAGCAGAACCTCTGTTTACTCCAGAACACCTGATAATATTTGTATTGTTGCTGTGGGGTCCCCAGAGGCAGCAGGAGGGTGCTGAGGCTGGCTCGGACCATCCTGCCTTAGGGACTTCGTGTTGAACAAATGGCCACAACAAAGCCAGGGCCCCAGGGTGTCAGGACATGCTGTTTCATAAGGGGGACCTGATACAAGAGCCAGTCCTTGGGACTTTCTGCAAGCTCTCAATAATTCTGGACAAAAGATTACATGTGTGTGTTCCATCGTAATCACTTTTTCTGAAGGTTTTGCTCCAGAAGACGCCTTTCAGGAATAATAAGCATATTTTTGAAGCTTCTCACTTAGCTATGCTTACAAGGCTTAGAAGTCATGATCAAGGAGTTTTGTGTGGCATGATGACCTCACTATGGAATATCTTGGGTTTTTCTCTATAGAGATTGATGTTTTCTTCTCTCTTTTTTTTTTTTAATTTCTCACTGAAATTTAATAGGTCAGGTATAATATGTACATTTGTTTTCTCAAAGTCTCTGGCATATAATGTTGAGTCTGAATCACCCAACTGATATATAAAGCAGGAAAAAAAACTTTCTTAATTTTGTTGTAAGAGCTTTTAAAATACAAACCACATAAAGGGATTATTTTTTATCGACCTTTTTCCATGTTGCCCTTTAAGATTCTCCAAACATTTAAGAGCTTGTGCACTTTTGGCTAACAGAGGCTTCAAAATCAATAGGTTTTGAATAGAAAACTTGATTTAAATGGTTGATGAATGCAGTGTTTGCTTCATTACACAAAAATCCATTTTCCCATTCACAAGGAAGATCTGACCTCCTTACCACTGAGAAGGAGGAAGCCTCTGCTGGCAATTGACATCTAGAAAATTTTTGAAGTTATCACAGCTCCAAGTCTTAGAAAAGTTATAGCTCAGTTCCCTGCTTTTGTGATTTTTGTAAGCCTGTGAAACTTCTCCAGTAGGACATTTTCTTCTCATTTCCTTTACCTTCCTGCCTTTTTCTTGTACTTAGATAATCATTATCGCTTCCTGTTTTTTCTTACTTACTTTGAATGAAGAGAAAAAAAACTACTTTATATTTATGAATATTGATGCTGCAGTGACAGCTTTTCATCCCATTGTCTTCTGCATTCAATAACCAATATACTTTATTTTATAAACTATATTGATGTTTTTGAAAATATTTTATAAACACTTACTGGGTTTTTTCCTTGATAATTTTTCATTTTTTTACCAAACTAAAACCTGTTATACACTGCCTCAAAGATAAAAGGAAATAACAAGGAAATCAAATACATTTTTCCTTCCTTATGTCCCTAAATACAATTCAAGAGAACAGGGTTAATTTCACCCACTTAAATATGGTGTCTTCTGCAGAATATGGTTCATGGTCATTTATCAGCATGCATCAGTACTGACCAACAGACAGACCAAAGAGTACACATTTTAAACCACCAAAGAGGCACCAGTTAGGCAGAAGGGAAAGTTTGATGACTGGATGTGAAATGTGAGGAGCGAGGCCCCTGTGCTGTCACTCTGGTTACTGAAAACTGTAAGGAAGAATCAATGAAACCTTGATTCAGATATTTTGACAGCTGAACAACTTTCAGTACCGCCCTTCTCTAGTCCCCTGGTAATGTCCTGATCCTCTGATTTGGATTTGAGACATTTCAACTACCTTACTAGTAAATGTGTATGAACACGACATTCCATGTTTTGGTTTAAAGGTGCCTGTAGGAACTGTTACTGTTTAGAAAATGGAAAGGAAATGATGACACTATGAAGATCTTTCTTATGCTCATTGAGATACAACAGGGAACAAAGAATAATTAATCCCCTAACCTTAGGGTGACAAACAGCTGCTGACAGCTTTGAGAGAGGTGTTGGGGTGCTAAAGGGGCACATGGCTACAAAGTAAAACCATCTTTTTTTCAGTGAAGAACTTAGGAGTCCATAAATGTATTATCTGCTGAGTGTTGAACCCCAGAAACAGACATTCCTGGGAAGGTGGTTCATGTATTTGATAAACAGCACTTACTCAAGCTGTCTAGCTCATCTTTTCAGTAGTACAAGGCAGTTATTTTTCATTTGAAATGTAGAAATAGGGGAAGTTGCAGATCAATATTGCAAACAAGTGTTTATTGTTTAGTGATTACCTGTCATCAGTGTGTGAATTTGTTCAACACAATATGCGTTAATTTGAAGAAAGAAGTAGAGAACAAATGCTTAAATAAGCAGAAATAGGAAATACAGATCCATCTTCTAGAATAACACATGAATATTATGAAAGGTTAAGTCCAAATTCAGAAAACATTAAACTCATCCTGAAAAGTGTTTAAAAACTGGGGTCTTTAAGATCAGATATTTCACTGTCTTTTCTCAAGAGCACTCTGATCAATGTGATAATCCTGTGAGACATTTTCAGTGACTGCAATGCTGCTGTGACACAGCTCTGATGATGATACAAGTTCCCACTCAAGGCCTCTCAGCAGTGCTTCTGAACCTGTTTAATTCAACAGCAGTCTCAGTTCATCTTGGATGCACAATAAGTGCCGAGGATCAATCTGTGACCTCACCTGGCATTTCAGATTTTAATCTAGTTTTTTTGCAGTCTAAATGTTTGCAAAAAGGTTGTGTCAGTTTCTTCCATCAAATGATGAATAATGTAGAATTTGAATGTAAAAGACAAGGCTGAATTGTCAGTTCTTCAGAACACTTGTATGCAAACAAGTGAGCATCACATGAACATGCTTATCACATTCAGATGGATTTATTTCAATCTTTATAATAGACTAGCTGATGAAAGGAATATGAATTGGTAAAAACACAGCAAACTCCAAGACTATAATGACAGTTCCATTTTTCTTTGTATTGTTTCACTCAAGCCTCACCTTCGTGTGCCAGCTGCTTAAATACAGCGTTGCTTGCTTATGCAAAATCAAAAATAGGTAACCAGAGCTGTAGTATTTGGAAGTATTGAATAAATGCTCTGATATTTAATGTAAAATTGTTTATATTAGTTTTCTTGACTACCTGTGTTTATATATCTATTATTCTTTAAATCTGTATGCTGCCTTCTGCTTTTTCTTTTTAATGTGAGACTTTATTCTTAGAAACCCCTGTTAAAATGCTAGTGAAAAAGTTTATTGTAGATTCTAAACTGCTTCCATAATGCTCCTCCTTAGGGATGCTACAGCATTTTTTGTAAGTAGGCATTTGTGGTATCTTTGCCTTTTTATTTCCAAATCATTGAATTCCTGGGATCTTCTATTCAAAAATGTTGTCAGGTAAAATTCTGCCTGAGGTAATTCTAAGTATTTGAAGCTATATATGAAGGATGATTGAAAGGTAGAAAAAACCACTAATTTTTGATCTCCATATTATTCTAAACCATCAGGAAAATTAGGAGGATTTGCACAAGAAAACAACACTATAGATTCTGGAGAACTTGATATAGGCCGAAGAGCGATACAAGAAGTGCCCCCTGGGATTTTTTGGAGATCACAACTCTTCATTGATCAGCCACAATTTCTAAAATTCAATATATCCCTTCAGAAAGATGCATTGATTGGAGTATATGGTCGAAAAGGCTTACCACCTTCACACACTCAGGTAAGAACTGCTTGCATTAAAAGTAGCACATTATTGAAAACCATGATCTTTTTTCTCTCTCAGGATTACATTCTTTTCTGTTTTGCTGATTTTCATGTTTATACTTTATTGATCTCATGTGATGACCAGAACATTGGTAATACTCTGTGTTGGGATCTAGAATGGTGGATACATGGTATTCTTATTTATGAGCTGTTCTATTGCCTAATCAATGATTCTTCAGATATGGAGTTGTTTCATGCAGAATTTATAGGTACTTTATTTTATTCTTTGGAAAATTGATATATCTTTAAAACCTAAGCAAACTAATATAGAATCTTTTGGCCATGCATAAGGTGTGGTTGACAGTTCCTGCAAAGAGCACATTAACCAAATTTCCAAACAAGAAGACAAGCAAATACTACAGTATTTACAGCTTGGTGTCTCTCTAAGTAAAAACATAAAAGAATAATTACATAATATGTATCTACAAAGATACAGTGAACTGGGGTTATAAAAGTGGCAGTCTTCACTAGGCATCTACTGTCAGGAAACTTTGTTATTAAGTGTGCCAGAGGATTTATTCTCTTCCACCCATCAGAAGATTTCTAATGACACCTCTTATAGCATATGGTCGCATTTCCTAGTAACAAAAACCCACTTTTTATCCATAGTGATAAAACAGTTAAAGTATAAAAGAGTGAACAGTCTTCTGGATTGGCAGGAGCAACAGAGAATCAGTGCCTCAGATGGTACTTTAGTATTAATTGTATTCATATTATTTTAAAGATTTAAGACCCTCCAAGATTAGATTTCTTCCAACACAGTATTTATCCAACTGCTGGCTCAGATCCATTTTTCCACCTGAATAGGTATTTTAGTTCATTTTCTTCTACCACATCCAGAGAAATATCTTAGTGACTTTTAGTTTGAGTGTATGGGTTTGCCATGGACACAAATCTAAGTATAGCAACCAAATGGTATTAATGTATCAAAGCTTGACTGATTATGTCTGTTACATAGCAGCAAATCCATAGGTGTAGCAGCAAATCCATAGGTGCAAAATCATATATTTTAATTCAGTTCCATTTTTTAAAAAAATTTGTTTTCATGCTACTGCACTATTTAATTTTTTTGCTTGTTTATTTATTCAGGTATAACTTCTAAAATATGTGCAATATAAACATATATATGTATATATATATTATATATTAATAATTATTAATTAATTAATAATTACCTACTTAACAGACAAAAACAACAGAGGAAGGGTTAGCACAGCAGGTAAAGTCATGGAATGTTACATTAACTTTATTTTGTAGTTTAGTTTCCATTAAAGTACAAACACTTTACTGAATGCAGAAAGTGCACTCATGTTTACTTAAAAATTTGATCTTCATAATAGTGATTAAATGGATTTTCTTCAGACCTTCACATAGGAACACCCACCCTCAGGCTGACAACAACCACATGAAATTCTAGCATAAAGAAAATTGATTCAAAAAGTTATCAGCCATTTGAAGTAGGGGTTTGGAATACAAATGCCATCTCAATGATAACAGTAACAGGGGTTAGGGGAATACATGTGTGGCAGGAATGAATAAAACTGAAGAAGCTGATCTAGACTATGCATTTATATGAGAAGTTATGCAAGTAATTACGACTATTAAAAAATGATCTTTACTTGATTCCTTAGCCTGTGAAAAGATTGAAATAGGAGTGCCCTTTATCCAAAAACCACAGAGAGTACTAAATCTGTTTCCTGTCCTCTGTGTTACGTAGACTCCAAGTTTTT
This sequence comes from Zonotrichia leucophrys gambelii, assembly GCF_028769735.1. Classification (NCBI taxonomy): domain Eukaryota; kingdom Metazoa; phylum Chordata; class Aves; order Passeriformes; family Passerellidae; genus Zonotrichia; species Zonotrichia leucophrys. The sequence continues at coordinate 14,373,589 of NC_088173.1, read as the reverse complement.
ACTAATGTTTAAGTATGATACAACAGAAAGTGTCATACGTGAGTCCTGCTTGACATTTTGGATATACTGTTCCCAGGATATAGGTCAGCCTCTCTTGTCCTCTTTTTGCCTGGTATGTAATTAGAATATTTTTTACAAACCATTGACTGACATTTGATACCCTGAAAAATTAGGCATGCTTACTTATCAGTGCCCTACTGAACTTACAAGGCTGCTAAAGCTTCCCAAGGGTACAGGTTTATCAGAATGTTTATATGGCCTTGAACCCAATGGTGTCCAGTTTAAGTGTCTGAGATAAAGTATGTATGTAATCTCCTGAAAATGCAGTTTCAGTAAGCAGTTGGGGTTTTATCTGAGACCATGCTCCTTCATGTGGGGGGAAAAAAATGGAATAAAATACATCTTGACAGTTTAGGCCTTTCTCCAACCAAGTCCTAACACAGGGCTTTGATGAAGACACAACTCTTCCTGGTAAAATATATATTTAACTGGAGTAGCTTATGTAAACAAAATAAGGTATTTTGGCAAAAAGACATCTAATGAAATAGAACACTGAGGGGATTACAAGGACAAGTCCCTTTCTTGTTTTTGTATTTCCCCTACCTCTTACAGCTTGTACCAACAAAAGTTCCTAACTGCAAGCTAGGCATAGGTAACAGGGACAGACTAACAGCTGATGTTTGGCTTCACTGCATCCTTTCATTCCTCTTCCATCCTGCCCATTAGACAAGGCAGCTCACTCTTGTGGCTCCAAGTGTCACAGGAACATGGCAGACAAACACATGAATGTCCATGCTGAGTTTGGTCAAGGCCCATCTGGCCTTCTCTCTGTGATGGGGGCCGTGAGCAGACACAGAGAGATCAGTAAAGCAGCATGATAGTATTGTAGTTATTCTTCCCACAATATCCTTTTGGCCTCCACAGTTTTAGGGCTGAAGGACTTCGCTGATGCTGTTTTTGATTTGTCTACAAATCTTTGATAGATTCTTTTTTCCTGTGAATTTGCATAATCACCTTTGAATCCATGGAAGGTTTTAGCATCTCTGACATTTGCAGCAGGGCTTAACTACTCATCTGACACTGTACTCCTCAGAGTGTTTTGAGACAGTAGCTTTTGTTTGACACACTGTTGAAAGTGTTTTGGAAGAGGCAGAGCAGAATTTCTCATTAATTTCTTCTTCATGCCACCCTTGATTAAGGGATCTCAAGTGTTATCATTGAGTTGTATTTGTTCGAGGCTGTTTTGGCATTCTTTTTATGAAAGCTTTTGCAGTCCTTTGTTTATCCTTTTCTGAAAGTTATCCTGTTTTAATGCAGCTTTTTCTAGGTGTGGAGACCAGAACAGCCCAGAACATAAGTGTTAAACTGTGATGGTTTCATTCAGTGCCTTAATTATGTCTGCTTTTTTCTTTTTATCTTTTTTAATTATTCAGCTCTTATTTCCATAATCTGTCTACCATAGCTCAAAGAGCACATCCTATAATGACAAAAGTTGGCTCAGAGCCCATCTTAGGATGTGTAAAGCTAGGGTTGTTTCATGAGGACTTTGAAAAGTAGGATCTCACTCACATATATCACTTCATGTCTGTGTCTCTTGAATGCTATCTGCCCTTATCTTCTAGTCACAGAATGACAAGTGCTAATAACAAAATTTTATGCAAATGAGCAACTGCTGCTTGTTTCTCAAACGTCAGTATTTGAATTTTCAGATCTTACGTTAAATAATAGAGAACTTATTGCTTCCTGCACTCTGCCAGCATTTGTAAAGTTGCCTTGTCACCTGTCCTCCTCCAAAGTCTTTGCTCGTATGCCTGTGATACCCTACATGTATAACCACACTGCACAATTTTCTTTAGCTCTCTCCTTACAACTTTGGTGTTTCTACCAATGTCTGTCTTCTCTCCACTGTCACCTTTGACTGTAATGCAAAACTTGACTTTTACATTTGCCACCTTGTTCTCCACTTCTCTCCTGTACCCTTTGCTGGTTTATCCATCTCTTTTTTGTACCTAGTTAAAACCTTACAGTGAGTAAGAGGACACTGTAGTCAATATCTGTCCCTAACTGTACAACCTCTGGTGCCAATTATCCTTCTATTGCAGGGGACATAACAAAAGTATGATAGAAATAAGCTTGGAACAGATTTCAAGAAGTCTTTACACCCTTGTCTTGTAATAGGATGAATTGTATATAAACTATTTCTATAAATCACTGAAAATTCTATTAATTAAACAGTAACAGAATGGAGAAAATTTAACTCTTGTTCTGTCCCATAATCCAAAATAATAGAGATATAGCATGTAGGAAATGTTTTGATGCATCGTATTCAGGACAGAATTTTGGGTTGTTTTGCTTTATTCTCTTTAGGTGTCAAAATGAGTCTCAAGCAGAGCTACTATTTTGTGTCACAGACTGATCTGAGATGCATAGCTCTCTTTCTGGGGAATCATAAATAAATCAACCAGAAATAATTGACGGTGGCTGTCCATTCAAAACTCAATCAATGCAAGCCTGAAAGTCTTTGTGACACTTTCTAAAAATGTCAGTTCCATTGCAGCCATAGAATCAATATGTTTATTTAAAGAGACTTTTAGGAATAAAAAAGAGACTTTGGTTTAAAGCAAAACTGTATGGAGTGGTAAGGCAAATCATCACATTTAGACTCAATGTAAACGAAATAAATTTATCCTCATAGAAGGAAAATAAAATTGGTATGGTTTTGCTTATGAAGATAATTGTTTTTCCGGTCTGTTTTTGTTGCCATGTCTCAAATATAAAAAAGCAGCCTTTAAAAGGGTTAGTTAAGATCAATTTTTTTTTTTTTCTGGGGGGCAAAATGAACAGTGATTTCCCTTCTGTATGGCTTTTTAAGTGTAGTCTAAAATGGTGTTCTGATAACAGCATATGTCCTTATTACATTACAAATACAAAATTGTGAATTGTACTGTGCTTCTCTGCCATTAATGGCCAATAAATTGGTGAAGCCACTTGTTCCTGTATCAAAAATACAGTTTTAATCTGAAATTGTCCTTCTACAAAAGTGGTCTCTTGCCATATACAAATTACAAAGTCACAACTAATGTCTGTGAGTGACCTGTTAAAACTCAGAGCTCACTGAGCCTTCCCTTTTTAAAAATACTAAAACCTCTGGAGAGGCAGAAGTGAAAAAAAGCCAAAATTGTTTCTCTCTCTCTCACAAAATAAGATAAATATTTAATACTCTGACAAATGAGAGTGTTGAGTGGTTTTGAATAATTGCTCTCCCAAAGTGATCATGTTGGTTTCCGTGCAGTGCAGCGCATACAGAGCTGCCGAGGCACCGCTCCTGTGCATCCTCATCGCACTGTGTGCTGTCCTGCTCCTCCAGACACCGCTGGAAAAGCGTCTCAGGTGTTGATAGAGTCATGTTAACCATGCATTTCCTTCACATCTTGGCTAGTGGGATGATGATTCTGAATACTGGGGAGGAGCAATCTTACAATACCAGTGAATTTTGGCCTGCAATTTCAAAAAGAGAGCATAAGTACTTAAACCCTTGTTCCAGGATAAAAGCTATCATATTCTCTTTTGTCTGAGGAGCAGTGTCTGAAGGTCACAAGTCAGGGTCGAAAATCACTGATCCTCTGGTCCTAGGAACTGATCTTATCCCAGCTCAGGTGAATCAGTGGCTCACATGCTGGCCTTTACTCTAAAAGGCCCTGGATGTAATTTCATTTGAGAGAGATCTTCAACATGTGGAAAGATTGAAGGTTTTTGTGCTGCAGTTCACTTCATATGATAAACGTGTGTCACAGTAGAACTGAAACTTTGAACAGTCTTAGCTGTAAAAGTAGAGACCCTCTGCCATAAGCAAGAATGCTCTTCAGTTTTCCTACCTGTTTTATTTTGCTCTATATGTATTGATCTTTACATGTTCAACATGCAGAAGACAACTTTCAAGCCCTGAGAGTAGACTCCAGATAGTGTAAAACCAGTGTAGGGCCTGGAGCAGTTTTAGCCCTCCAGGTGCCTTAGACCTAATTAAGGTGCATAAACATGCATTAAAATTTGTGTTGTGAGTTTACTTGTTTTATCAGCTCAGATGCTACTACATTTTTCCAAGCCTCATGTTAGCTGTTAAAATTCAGTATGTGGTGTCCATTGACCTGGGATACCATGGGGCTTGTTCAGTTTGTCATCTTTGGTAGTTGCAATGTTTTCTGCTTTCCTTCTCCTGTTTTGACCTCCTGTGATGAGAAGTAAAGCTCTTGCTCTCCTTCCTCAAAAATTCCAGACTATACAAAAGGGGGATTGAGCAGTTAATCCTTCATCTGGAATTAAATTAAGAAAAGTAGATTATTGGTATTGGATAGTATTATTATTATTAGCCCATATGTATGTAATACAGTTTGAAAGTTAGCTCTCACCTGTAATTATGGTGCCAGTCATGACTGCAGACTCATTTCAACTGTATTTTCTTCCCCCAGTGTATGAAATGGGTTCATTGGCCACTTTCTATTGAAAAAGTCTTCCTGATAAGCATGAGAACTAGTTGGTAATTTTATGTGAATGCTTCCCAAGGAGCAAAGAAAGAAGAAAGGGTTGGTTTCAGCTCCTCCTTCCCTGCTCCAGAAGGAAACTTGGTCTAAATGCAGGCATGTTGTCAGGGTGGTGCCATGGCCCTGTCAAGCTCTGTTCTGTGCTTCGTTGCAGTATGACTTTGTGGAGCTCCTGGATGGCAGCCGGCTGATTGCGAGGGAGCAACGCAACCTGCTGGAGTCGGAGCGAGCAGGACGGCAGGCGAGGTCCGTCAGCCTCCACGAGGCAGGTTTTATCCAGTATTTGGATTCTGGCATCTGGCACCTGGCCTTTTATAATGATGGGAAAAATGCAGAGCAGGTGTCTTTTAATACCATAATTATAGGTAAGCATAATCTTTAAAGCTCTTACCAAACACTAGCTTGGGGTCAGGCTTTTAGGAATTCATAGAAAGGTTTTCATATTTAAATGATCTAATTTTTTTTGCAGGTTTTCCATTTATGTGTTTCTTTTGCTACTCAAAATAAAACACAGAGTCCATAGTTTAATTCCTTGATCTAAGGCATAAGGGTTTTAATTTCTTAGTCAAAGGCATAAGTACTTCTTATGTACTAAGTAAAACAGTGCTTGAAAGGAGGATGCTGTTTTGAAGTATTTATTAAATGGTACAGGACTAGATTTTAAGTATGGATCTCATGTAGTTTTACACTTATAATTTTAGCCTTTTTTTTGGAGTATAAGATAGTGGGGGCATCAGCAGTAGGAAATCACAGCTGTTCGTGCTCTTCAAACAAAACAAATGTAAACACTTCTCAGAGTGAGAACAAACTGTCAGTTAGTAGTGGCTCAAATGATAGCTACTTCATGCATTGGGTACCTGTGAATTATTCTTCTCTTTTTCTTTCTAGAGTCTGTGGTGGAATGCCCCCGAAATTGCCATGGTAACGGTGAATGTGTTTCTGGGTCCTGCCATTGTTTTCCCGGGTTTCTGGGCCCCGATTGTTCAAGAGGTAAATCAGCCCAATGCTTTTCTCAAGTCAGTTTAAGTGAGCATGAAGAGAAATACATCAGAAAAGCAACATCCCAGATGTTGTTCTTTATGAAGCTTTGGTGAAATCGTTATTCTGATAGTTGTGCTGTGTTGTGTTCCGCAGCAGCCTGCCCGGTGCTGTGCAGCGGCAATGGGCAGTACTCCAAAGGACGCTGCCTGTGCTACAGTGGCTGGAAGGGCACCGAGTGCGACGTGCCCACGAGTCAGTGCATCGATCCCCAGTGTGGGGGACGGGGCATTTGCATCATGGGCTCTTGTGCCTGCAACTCTGGGTACAAAGGAGAAAACTGTGAAGAAGGTAAATGAGTAAATATTTTTGCTAGCACCAGCTGTTGTTGGTCAGGTTAACAGCTGGCACATCTGGCTCTATAAATTTTGCTCTGGATTTAGGTCTTATGCACTAGCTCTGTTTCTTCAAAAATCATTTTACAATACTACAAATCAAGTTTGGAATCACTAGTATCGCTGAATTCTACAGAGTTATTGTACTTTATTTATTCTCAAGTAAGCAGTGGGAAAATTCAAAGTAACATGCATATAATATTTTTACTTGCCAGTATATTTGGGTTTCATCTGGCTGAAATCAGCTAAGAAGAAAGCACATGAAACACCTATGTAGGAGTTCTTATTGAATTTTTCAAGTATAGAGTAGTCATTAATTTATTGCATTTGTTAGTAGTCTTTTCCACTGACCATATTGTGGAAAGTGCTGATTCAAATGCATCAGGGGAGAAAATGATGCATTATTCTTGTATTCCAGAGATATGCATAATAATATTCGTTCTGGTGTGCTGCAAAATGCAGTTCATTTTCCATTCTATTTTTTTAGGGACTAAAAACTGCTATTTTCTTCCCCAATCAAATTGATTTTATTGATTGCCACATACAAAGTAATGCAATTAAGTCTCTGGAATTAAATTTTCAGGCCATTGACCCTACAAGTGTAACGTTTTATTGAGTCAAATTGCTGAATTAAATCTCATCATCTAAAGCACAAGTGAATTAAGACAGATAGACAGCATGCAACTCATTCATTTCTGAAACAATCTGGGGGTCCTGTATAGCTGTCACAAGTATGTGGTAGTGGATTGGGTCAGTAGTACCAGGGAATAGTGCTGCAGAGAATCCAGCACTTACTCCGTTATGGTTAGGCAGAATCAAGATCACTTACCCAAGTCCCAAAGCCAGTCTTGCTGTAAGTCAGAAAAATGATCAAACCTTAAAAGATTCTCCATTGATTCAGTGGTAACCTGTAATTGTCTTGATGTCGTTTATGTGCATGCACAAAATTTACAGGATCAGAAAGTGGTGTGAAAGGGAAGTGTTCTTGCAAGGAAAATTGCAGCTATCTAAGAAGTGAGGACAAAGAGTGATTTACCTTGTAGCCAGAGAAGGGAGGCTGGCACAAGGAGATCATAGTCCACTCTGTCTTTTCTTCATTCATTGCCATGAAAGAAAGGTGAACTTCTCAGCTTCAGCATCCTGTTTACTTTCCAGATTGATGCAATGCTGCCTGTTTCCTAAGGTCTTGAAATTTGAATGAAGCCCAAAAGTGCCCTTAACCCCTCTGGGTTAATTACTGTTGTTAGGATTGGCAGGTTTAAGCTGCTCTTTGTCCTCTCCCTGCAGCGGATTGCTTGGACCCAGGCTGCTCCAGCCACGGTGTGTGCATCCACGGCGAGTGCCACTGCAACCCGGGCTGGGGAGGCAGCAGCTGTGAGATCCTGAAGACAATGTGCTCTGAGCAGTGCTCTGGGCATGGCACCTACCTGCAGGAGAGCGGGAGCTGCACCTGCGACCCCAACTGGACAGGTCCAGATTGCTCCAATGGTAAGAGTTCAAAGCACTGGCATTTTATAAAATGTTGATGCCTTGAATAGCAGCATTTTAATGACATTACTGTGTTAGGACCTGACCTGCTGAGCTGATTGATCTCTTGGAGTTGACTTCAGCATGAACTGTAAATTGATTCAAAGGTTCAAAATAATTGATGTGTTTGAAAGATTTGAAAATCAATGTATTTGTTTGTATCTTTTAACTGCCTTCGTCTGGCAACTTCAGGTATTTCACAAGCAAGCTCAGAATGTTCTTTGCATGATATGTATATTTCCTAACACATCTACTTAGAAACTTAAAACTACACTAGTGAAACCAGGGGCATTCACATTTTAAGAATCTCTCCAGCTAATTTGAGGTAATTTTCATGAAAAGCAGAGAGCATTCAAGTTTGAAGGCAAAGGGAATGCAAGAATGAGTCTTAAACAGCTTTCAAGGAGAATGCAGGCTGCCAGGGTGGAAGGAATTGGTACAAGTGAAGAAGCAGAGGAATTTCTTGAAATATGGAACTGAGCTTATTAAAACCATAGTCTGAGCTTAGAAACAAAAGGAGAAAACTAGAGGTACCAGCACAGAGAGCAAAATCTAAATATTTATAAAGTATGACAGCAACTTTTTGACAAAGACGAGTTTTTAGAATCTTGTTTGGTAGCCACATATCAAAAAAGAAATCATGTCTAACTGTGAGACGTATTTGTCTAAACCAGTTCATCTAAGAACTCAGACGTTTTGTTAATGAAAACTGAACACATGGGCTAGCTGAGTTTATGCCAGCTTATGAATAAATATAACTTTTTCATGAGGAACCATCTTTTTGAAACAAATGTACTTCCTGACCAGGATCTGTGGTACTTCATAATGGTTTATGCATACGGGAGTGATTGAGTTCCAAACATGCAAGAAAAAAGTGACAAAGAGAAGAAAATGTTGTCTTCTGTGAATTTTGTTTAGAAGAAAAAATCCCTTTCTGTTTCTAGCACTAAAAATGGCTATTTGTGTTAGACCCTGTCTAGTTCTCAGGCAAAACATGGATCCCCTATTTACTGACTCGTCCTCTGCGCTTCTTTTGATGGCCAGTTACGCTTCATCTTTGACTTGTGTTTCATGGAATGATTTGTTTTTAAACTAACATAAAATGTTTCTGATCTCAAATATCTCAAGTGTGTCAGACTCAAAAAATAATGTTTGTAAGAACATGCAGAGATTATTTGCTGAAGCAGTGCAAAATGACCTTCAAAGCAGTACACTAAAAAAAGTAAATCTTGCCCATAAACATGTTGTTAAGCTGTTAGATGAAGAAAAGAATGAGTTACTTCCATCAGAGGATTTTATAGGTTTGAAATCAGCAGAGCTTTCCTCTATCTTCATCAGCAGTTTGTCCGTTAATTAGCCCTTCAATTCCACTTCAATTAAATTAGCTCTAATTAATAAATTCATTACAAAGATTGACGCACCTTGCTCAAAGCTGGTGTGCTAAAAGCTGATAAACACCTTCACCCTAATGAAAAATTGATTAGATTGAAGAGAAATAAACCTTTCTTTCTTGGAGCTGCAGTGACGTTTTGTGACTCAAGTTAATCAAACCATCTTGCATCTTTTAATCAAAAATTTAATTCAAAGTAGATATAAAATGCTATATAGTTGGTGGGAGGGAAAGGAGGGGGAAGTTACAGCTGTCTTTCTCCATAAAGGTTTTGGGCTGTTTCTTACAGGAAATGTTACAGCTCATTGATACTGTTTTATGTTCTACAGCACTTTGAGACAGCAGAGAGAAAAACATTGTTGATGAGGAAACTGGAAACCTTTCTTGCACTGAATGCAAGTTTCTTTTGCTATTAAAAATGATTTGATCTTTTATTACTGAACTACTTGCTGTCTTTTGCAAGAGAAAAAAAGCTTAAATATAGTATTTTTGTGAACCATACATGGCTACAGTCAGCTGCATGCCAAGGAAGTAGAAAGTCCCTCAGGCTGTACTGTATCTCTTTGTTTTTCTGTTTTCTGTTTAGCAGAAGTAAAGTTTGCTGGAGTCTGACTAAATGAACCAAAATGGTAAATACAAAATCTGGCAGTGTAAATTATCATCTTGTGTTAGCTGAGACTTAATATGTGTTGTTTGGCCTCTGACTACCTTTGGCTGTTAACATATTTTTCAATTATTCTATCAGATACAAGATCCTGTTACTATATGTAAATGACAAGTTAAATTGCTGTATGTTGATTTATTTTTTAACAAATTATTATTGAAACCAGACTGTTCATACCTGTCACTGATACAAATTTACTGAAAGTAAAAGAGTAAAATGATCTTTTATACTTTACAGATGTGTCAGTGTGTCAGCATAGTGCTAATTTGTTTCACTAAGGCTGATTCTTTATAATGAAAAATGTGTCAGTAATGGCACATTTCAACTTTGAAAGAAAGCAGGGAGAAAAGTGTGGAGGGGAAACCTTGCTAATTTGAACTTCGCCATAGTAGATTTTCACTCACCACAGACAATGATCAAGGTATACCTTACATTTTGTCATTTTGTCACTGTGAGTACAGCGTAACTTCTGGTAGGTATGAGTGCCATATAATCTAAGATACAAAAGGTTACTCTTAAGACAAACGTGACCACAAAGAAACATGCTTCAAAATTACCCCAAGCTAGTGAAAGATCTGTGAACATTTAAACATCACTTAAGTCTGCCAGCTAACCAGAAGAGCATTAGCAAAGAGATAGAACTGTGCTCTCTGTTGAATCTGAAAACTGTTGAATTGCAAGTGAAAATGTCTTTCGCAGTAAATTCCTTTGATTTAGCTTTCAAAGATTTTGCCTTTCTCATTCTTCCCATGCCTTTCTTGTTCTCCCTGTCCGCAGAGCTGTGTTCGGCGGACTGCGGCGCGCACGGCGTGTGCGTGGGCGCGGCGTGTCGCTGTGAGGAGGGCTGGACGGGCGCGGCCTGCAGCCAGCGCGCCTGCCACCCGCGCTGCGCCGAGCACGGCACCTGCAAGGACGGCAAGTGCGAGTGCAGCCAGGGATGGAACGGAGAGCACTGCACCATTGGTAGGCTGCCTGCGCTTTACCCTGCCCGCGCTGCAAAGCGCAACCGGCCGGCGCTGCTGGCCGCCTCTCAATCACAAGTGTATCGCTTTGAAAGTGTTTCTTTAAAGAGAGTATTTGCATGTGTCAGTCTGGGAAAATGAATTGCTATTTAAGAAAGGAAATGGTTATATAATAGCTGATCAAGTTCTTCATAGCTAGCTTGCCATGAAGAGAAGGTGGAAGAATTTCCTCTTCAATCTTTTCCCTTTAACTGCCTTTCACTGAGGGGGAGGTTACTTTTATTTTGAACGGTAAATATACTATTTGATTTGTGCTTTTCTATTTTTATGTGATAGCTTTATGTCTTTTGAAAATGAAGTTCCCTATTGTTTTTCTTTCTTTTTTTCTCTTTTAAGGAGAAGAAGCACTAAAAAGTGACTCACCTATATAAAAATGTCACTTCCACCATGTAAAAAATACCTAACTGCCCAAAATTATCTTCTTGTCAGCATAATGTTCTATTTTAGAATACTGTCAAATTTCTTACATGTCAATAACGTAACAGCAGTTTAATACAGCTGATTGGGAAAAAGCCACCCTTATTACAGTTTCTGTAACCAAGTTAGTTCTAGCGCCTGAAAACCTTTAGAAGTTACTATACCATTCTCAATGGAGCGTTTTGTACCCAGTCATTTAGAGTCTATATGTCCTGTATAGAGCAGGATATCCTTCTCCACTACACAGGCTTTGACAGTGAGCTAGCATGAGAAATCATGCATATAAATAGGAGCACTAAGAAAACATGGAGCTATAGTGCTAAGAAATTCCCTTCCGCACTAATGCCCCTTTGTGTAAGATGCTGCAGGTCTGTAACAGTGGAGTAGGGTCCTATCCAAACAATTTTTTATCTTGGCAGAGCCACATAGAAAAACTTCTGCATGACAACAGGTAGGAAGCCCAGGCAGAGGAGCTGGCAATGCTCTGCGTATAACAGATGACTAATTTGCACTTTGGTGAGTGGAGAGCATTGCATGAAGCTCATTAGAGCCATGCCAGGACTAACCCTGTGACTGCAGTATTCATGGGGCACATCGCCCAAGTATGAGAAGCATCATGGCTAAGCACTTTGAGGTGGATTGAGCTGGCAACAAAAGAAGTAGCCACAGGTCAGACAAAGGCAAGCATAACGCTGAGTGATGAGGAAATCATGGATAATCTGAAAAATCAGAAAAAGTCCAATAAGTAAAAAATCTCACATGGTTCTGTGTTTGGATAGATGGAGAAGAGATGGTTAAAAGAGGTGATGTAGCTGAAGCAACAGGATAGGACAGTAAGTCTAACTGCAGTGGATGTGAATGTAGCATGATTTGCTTTTGCCACAAGCGAAAAAGAGCCTGGAGAATTTTAACTTCCATGGAAGTTTTGGAAGGGCTCTAACTCTGAATGTGTTAGCACAGCTAAGCCATAACAGGGACATGAGTATCTAGAAAATACAATAATGAGTATCTAGAAAATAGCAAAACCCAAGCTGTGCTCCCAGGTATTTTACAGCCCTGGCTGAGGGGCAGGTGGTGGTGCTGTAAAAGAGAAGCAGTGGTAAATAAGAGCTCTGAGGGCAGGGAAAATGAGGGCCTATTACAGCTGTGTTAATTAATACCCATGTCACTGTGTCCAGAAGGTGAGGCAAGGTTTTCTTTTTTAGAAGGGAGTCAGGTGTGAAAGTAATAAGATTGACTTCAGAATTATTTTTTACAGCAATCACAATTGATTTGTAAAGGTTGGTTGGTTGGTTGAGTTGGAGTTTTTGTTATTTACTAATGAAATTGCTCGAACATCTGAAGGAGAGGTAATCAAGATGCATCTGCAGAAGCAGAGCGAGAATCAATAGGGTTAATGTTTTTGAGGAACTTCCAGAAAACATGCTGACAAAGAGAGTGGAGAGGTGGGGAGAGAACTGCTTTCTGAACAATAAAAGAAAGTAAATATTTAGAAGTCGGATAAAGCCTTTCCCCTGACTGCCTTAACTTGCCAACGAGCAATTACTCAGCAGATCACTCTGCTGTTGGTCTCACTGACCTTGGCAGCATTTCAAGGGTTGCAGTTATACACGGATGAACTGCTCTTGAACAATTTTTCCAACATATTAAGCACAAACAAGTTTTTCCTCAGCACTGGGCAAGCAGGTTTGTCTTTCCACCTGTTTATTCTTTAAATGGGTGTTTACTTTCTGGCTGCTGCTGTAAAGATAGTTTGATTTGTTTATATTGCCCTTACAGCCTCCAAGGCAAGTAACAAGGTACAGGCTTTAGCCTGCTGTTAGATTTAATTTTTTAGACCTGTTTCTTTCCATGTTACAGAGAATCCAGGTCATTTTATTGCTCATTCCCAACAGTATTCCAACTTCGTGGGGGAAAAATTGCTGCGTCCTTAGCTTGGCAGATGAAGAGTCAATTTGCTTTTCTCTCATCTACCCTACAGTAGGTAGTAGCTCTTTCTGAGCAATGAATTTCAAAACACAAGGGACTATGCAAACCAATTTTTTATTGTCACCCTCCATATGTAATCCAGGCATTTTATGCTACCTACAACTCTCTACTTAGTAGCAGAATATTTGCATAATTTGTGTTATGTGTGTGAAAGAAGCCTACTCACTCCCCCTTTATATGTCTAAAAATAAGCAATTGCACCCTTCTTATTTCTAAAAGTCATTAACCGTTTAGCTGAGGTACTGTGAAGTATTTTAGAAATGCAAATGTGTTTCTTTGTTGCAGCTATTAGCTGGAAGCCCTATGAAGTGCCGCAGCCAAAATTAACAGCTTCTTTGAGAAAGGAATATTGCAAAGAAACTGTAAATCTTAAGGGCAATTCACTTTATTCACTTTTTATGAAAGGAGTATCCCTCCAGACCTCTGGCTGGATGTTCAAAATGGGGCAGATGTGTATGCATTACTCACAGAGGCACAAACTGAAATATATACTGAATCATCTCAATTCATAACTCATTTGATCAAAGAATTTATGGTATTTTTGTAAAGCATGAATGCCATTCAGAATGGTAAAAAAAATGTTTTGTACCTTAGCTGACAATTTTTATGTATTCTTAAATTATAACTGTCTGTCCAGTCTCATTTTCAGTTAGCCCACTGTTTGCATTGTAAGTTGATATGTGTTAAAACATAGCATGAAGGAAAAAACCTGTCTCCTTATTAAAGCAAGTTAGTCCTTAGTTGTATTTCTCTCTAATATCATTTAAATCTTAGATTGCTTCTTGAGTTATGCTGATTTTTACATATACCTCAAAATATTTAAATGGAATTAGGAAATGCTAATTACTTTAAACTGCCAGATACCTATTTCATTCATTTTTTTAATGTATTTCAATACTTCAGGATGTTGGGAAGAAAAATTGTAGGTGATTGCAAAGGTATGCTTTTTTTTGTTCAGAAAAAAAAATTTAGACATCTGCTTATCTGGGTTGAACCTCAGGGTTTCCCTAAGGCTGAAGATGACAGGACTGGATTGGAGAAATAATATACATATGTATTTTTTATACTTTCATTTGTGATAGAGAACAGAGTAGACTAAATAAAGCAGGGAGGAGGGGAGGTCTATTTGTTTGAAGCAATGAGTATAGTGAGGTGGACAAGATTGTTTGGACTGATGCAGTAAACCTGCTGTCTATTGCTGATATCCACTGTTCCATTATGGGCCTTTGGCACAGGATGGTGCAACTTCCATACCTCACCTGCTGTCAGCCACGCTTGTGAGCCACTGCCTTTGCTCTGAATGCAGCCTTCCACATATTGATATCAAAGATGTTCAGAGATAAGTACTTGCTCAGCATTTTGATGAATGAATCTAATAGGAATTAGCAAAACTCAAACCCTGGTGCTATTGTTTATCATCTTAGAGGTTTGAACTAAATATAGGCAATGTATGTTTCAAGCACTAAACAGTTTAAGGCACCTAAGATGCTTATAATCTCTTCCCTCTGGAGAACTGTAGTCATAAACTCATAGGATCATGGAATAATTTGGATTGAAAGGCACCTTTAGAGGTCAGCCCCCCTGCAGTAAGCAGCATCATCTTCAAATAGATTCGCTCAGAGCCTCGTGCTGAGAGCCTCATGCAGCCTGGCCTTGAATGTTTCTAGGGCATTCTCCATCTCTCTGGGCAACTTGGTCCAGTGTTCCACCACCCAACTGAATAAAACTTTCTTAAGTCTAGTTTGAATCTGCCCTCTTTTGCTTTAAAACCATTACACCTTGTCCTGTCACAGCACTGGGCGCACAACATTTAGGCACTGCTAAAATGTTTAATGTAATTTTCACAATTTCCTGTATCCCCTGTATGAGAACAGGTTAAATCAACAGTTCACTGCAGAGCTACTGAAACTCACGTGTCATTTGTTTATTTGGTCTGCAAGTGACAGTCATGGTCTGAGGTGAGCATCCACGTATTATATTTTGAAGCTCAACCTGCATCTCAATGGGATACAAGACAGCAGATGCACAGCTGGTGCCTAGGTGATAGCCTGGATGAAAATCTGCCCTGTAATTAAGTTTTCATAACTGAGTTGTGCTAAAGTATGTTTTTGTTTCCTTTCTGTCCTGGCTTGCAATGAGTTCAGTGACCCTCTCCTGTCTGAGTAGTTGTTTCGTGAGATTGGAACAGATATTATTTCAGAAAGTCTATTATTTTTTGTGATATACTGTCATGTACCATAAGTATATAAGGTAACTGTCATAGGAAGCCCATACATATGAATACTTTTCCAGCTGCTTTTCCATTAAACTCAGTTAGCTGAATGAAATTAGTAATTAATTATGTTGGTGGGGAACCTGCTATATCGATGTGCTGTGAAACAACTCACTTTTACAATGCAGCCTAATTTTTTCTATAGACTAAATTAGCTTTATCATAATCTAAATTGCAAATTTGCCAATTTGCATTATAACTATGCCTTCTTGTTCAGAATTGTCAACACCTCTTTTTTAAGTCTTTAACATTAAGCATGGGTGGGTAAGACCATCTGTTTTAAGCTTGCCTGCAGCTCCATTACTTAACACAAGACAGGTTACAGCTGTTTAATTGTTATCATGTTGAACAATTATCTTTCAATCCAAAATTAATATTTGTATATGTATGCATGGAAAGCATATCGCTAAACATAAATGAGCAAATGTGGATTAATGTCATCAAGCATCCATATTAATCCCTCAGGAGGGCTAAAGTTAGCATCATGGTACTTCCATGCTACTTTTGAGTGCCACATGAGACTGCTTTACCTGGTGTGCAGAACTGAAAATCAAAGCCAGTGGTGGTTCACTGAGAAGTGTACCGCTTATGTTTATATTCCAGTGAGAACTGGGATCTAACTGGTTTATTTTCTAAGAATTTCCCCTAAAATTTAGTTGAGAAAAAAAAGAGGCAAATTATTTATTTTAACCTTTTTCTTTGCAAGAAAAACAGTAGCATGACATTCAAATCAGTCAAACAAAAAAAAATTTCCTCAGCAAGGAATTTCTAGTTTCATTTATTTTAGCCAGAAAATTTGGAATATCATCTGGCTTCAATATTCAGAATTATGAAAAAAATAAATGTAGAGCACTTTCCCTTAAATGTGTTTCCATTAGCACAGACTGTACTGGTGACTGATTAAAATGGTTTTCTGACTGGGGACAAGCATGAAAACATCAGTGTGCTTGTTTTCCATGTGGCCACAATCAGATGAGCATAAGCAGCAAAGTACAGCAAGTGTGGAGGAATGCTGAGACAGAATCTCCTCCAGTAAGTTAGATGGCCTGCACCTGTTCCCTTCAGCACGTGTTTAGCTTGGGGCTCCTTATACTACAGATTTCAAATATGACTGCAGGGAAATGACACTTTATCTCTGTATAGAGATCAGAAAGCAAGACAAATGTGTTCCTTTAGTTAATTAAACGAGATGCTTATAGAAAACTTGATATGGCTGTATATCATTACACTATACATTTTTGACACGTGCGCTCGACAGAGTAAGTCATGAACCAGTTTGAGGGCTTGGTCTGTCTTCTCTACATGTGCACACTGCCAGCACAGATAACCTGCACTCTCATGGCCACTGTCATTTCAGTGCTGATGCTAATTGCCAAGCATGGCTCACTTTTCTTGAAGTTTAATTCCTGACGATATTCACATGGCAGAGCTGTTTAATGCTTCCCATATTTATTGTACCTTATTGCATGCACAGGCATTTTTCATAAATTTTATGATTCTTTTAAAATTTTGTGTCCCTCAAATTGTAGTAATTACTTCTGTATGGATATATTCCGTAATTATCAAAATTCCTAAATTTGTGGGTTTTTTCAGTTACGGGTTCATGGAATCATGCCTGAATATAAGTTTCATCTTAAAAATAAGATTGTGTCTGAATGTAGGCATGACCTTTGACAAACAGTTTTTATCAGATAAAATCAATCAAGTATTCAAAACTAATTATATCCAGTCTCAATTAGTTCACCATAGTATTGTGAGTGACACCCTACTTTCAGAACACCTGACTGCTTTGCAGCTGGGATTTTACAGCAATATTTGTACCTAGCCCCTCAATGCAAAAAGTCTGCGAGAAGACATGATTACTTTCTTGGCATCCAGAGGACTGATAATCACAGTTTAACAAGATTTCATGAAATTCAGAAAAAAATTGGGGTTTGTATTTCGTGTGCCTAAAGGGCATGTTATTAAATTGCCAGACCAAGCTTTGAATATGCCAAATATTTGTATATTTGGTAACTGTAAAAATACTCAATTACCAGGTGAATTTAAGATGGAGCATGCATTTTTGGAGCTATGAAAAAAGTGAGTTATTGGTCAGGCCTTAACACATTTCAAGACCAAGTATCACAAATACAAATTAACTGTTAGCATACTTTAAATTGCTAATTGGTTAATTTGCATTTAAATGAGGACCACATGTGAAGTTCAAGTTAGGCACATTTTCAGAAAGCAGCAGAATCCTCTGAGATGAGAAGAATTTTAAAGCCTGTTGTGAAGCGTATTTGAGCTGAAGTGGCCAGAGAGTAAGTGCTTTTGTACATTCTATTGTTGCATGCTGGTCAGACCACATTCCCTAAATACTTCCAGTCAGGGAGAAAGATGGAAACTGTAATGCTTCCCATTCTGATCCATGCCCTAATGTGGTTTCAGGCTACATTTATCTTTTATGTAGTTCTTAATGCGAGTGTAAGGTTTTTACCTGTATCTGAGGCAGGTCTTCACAAGTTTGTTGATTCAAGTTAACTTTTTCAGCCTGTACATGTGGGATAGTTTTAACCCCTTAATGGTATATAATCTTTCTTCTAAATCCTCTTCCACCTAAACTAATATTAAGTAGGAAACAGCACTGCTCATGATCTTACCAATAGTCCCAAATTTCTTATGTCTACTACATCCTTAAAAATAACTGAACCTTTTATTCTAATACATATGTAGCTTTCTAGTAATAATGGTTAAAAATCTTACTTTAGAGTAAAGTTGGGATGATGTCCAGAACAAAAAAGTGTGAAGGATAAGGGGCTTATGTGCCTTTGCATACAAATCTCATAAATGATTGCTGCAAAGAGCAGTTGCAGTTTTGGCAAGGGATGAATTGCAGTGATGTCAGGCATCTCTGCAAATGTTTAAAATGCATAAATGATTAAAAAGATAGGAGTTTGGGGTGACAACAGTGTTTTGGCCGTTGTAAGGAGGAAAAAAAGTGAAATTGTGTGAAACTGTAATTCCACCCATGTGGTCTCCTTTACAAGAAGGGCAAAGGGAAATTTAGGAGCAAAAAAGTATCAAAAGGGGAGAGTGTTTGTAATCCTCCTCTATTGGCAGCAATGCTCTGAACATATGGTCTGTCTAAGACAAGGTTCTTACAAACTCAGAGAATGGATGATGACTATGAGCTGCTTACAGTGGAAGAACATGTGCTTTCAGTACTGTTCAGTGATGAATAGAAGGAATTGCATTTGCAAATGATACCAAAGCCTGCTGCCCCCAAGCACTTTGGAAGACAGGACAAGAATTTTAAATTACTTTAACCAATAGCACAGACTATGCAGAAAAATAAGGTGCAATTCAACAAATGCTGGCTTCTATCCTCAAGAATAATCAGCTGCACAAATCCAAGGAAGCAGTTTGCCAGGCAGAAAACACAGTAGGAGATGCTGAATTTGACATGAGTAAACCTTTCTAAAGACAGGCTGCAAGAGTAGCTTTAAAATTTTGTGAATTCTGGACTTCCGTAAGTTTTTGGTAGAGGCATGGAGCGGCTCTGAATTTGCATATGGATGCATGCTTCTTTTTTTAGTTGTTCTTTGGGAGGGAAAGCAGTTGCCTAAAGGAATCAGTACGGTATTCCCTAGGATAAGAAATGCTGGGTTTAAATAATACAAGGCTGTTTTGGGGTTTTATGTGCAAAATGTGGGTTTAATTGTCAAAATAGTTTAACTATGGCTGGGTGGAAATGCGAGGAAATGAGGGTGATCTGGTAGCCACATCAGGAGAAGCAAACCACCGTGGACTGAGTATTAAGTAGATTAGAAAAGCCAGACAGAACTGTCAGCCCTGAGTTTTGTACCAGTTCCCCAAAACAAACACCAAAACTTGTTTAAAACTACATTTTCTCTAAAGCTTTCAATAAGTTTTTTCTTCTGCTGGCAAGTACCTGTGAAACCCCTGATAAAGTGTGTGCCTCATCCCCTGCCACTACTTGGCTGCACAGGGTGTAATGTCCATAAGAGACTGATGCACAGGATGAACTGGTTAAGGATGATTTTGGAGACTTGGATTCCACTCTTCATTCTAACATGTATTTTCTGTTAGTTGCTCACAAGTACAGACTGTAAAGAAGTTCTCTCTGACTGTTCTTCACTTTCTGGGAGCAAGATTTGCACATGTGTGATTTGCTTAAAATGTTGGTTCCTATATGAAATACTATATAATTCAAAGTATTGCAGAAAATCACATCAGAGGTGCTTGTAGTGAGGTGAATGGAGATTTCTCACTCTGATGTTTCTATGCTTTAGTTACTGGTAAAATGAGGTAAGAACATCAGTTCTCTTCACAACAATAGTATGAAGATAGTATGCTAAATAATTGTGACTTAAGGAGGAAGGTAATAGGAAACTCTGAAAGAGAACTGTTGCTTCTTTGTTTAGGTCAGCCTAGTCTGCCTGTTAGGGCATCAGCTGTTTGTTGTTTGTGAGAGAATCAGTGCTGAATGAGGACTGTGAGCTCTGCACATTCACAAGGGAAAAAATGTATAAAACTTGCACAGGTAGCCATAAATCCATCACTGCCTAAATTTTGGATGCTCGGCATGGCTACTATCATAATATTCTTCTGATGTGTTCAGGGGTTTTTGGCATATGGATTGTAAACAAAGTTTATACAAATACAAAAGATTAATAAAAATAAGTGAAGATATTAAAACTTTCTGCCTTTAAACAGATAAATGTGTGGAAAGCTTAAGGGAAACAGTATGGTAACAACGTAGTGTAGTTTGCTTACTGTCAGTTTTCATTCCAAGAAAAACCTGCTGTCTCACTGTGTGACACTTGGTGCAAGGTTATGTAGGAATGTAAACGTGACTGATGCAAGGAATGTCCTTCACATGTTCCTGTAGAGAGCATGGAGTTTGTGTGAGCAGCAGAGATCCTTCTGCAGTCTTCTGCAGGGAATGGGAAGTGCAGTGAGGAGTTGTGGGGGATGAGGAGAGGAAGCAAAGCAGAGCTTGCTCTGAGAGGAGCAGAACAGCGTTCTTTGTTGTTGGCAATACTGAAATTATTTCTTCGTCATCTCTCTTTTCTTCCCTACTTTGGTTCTTTTCTTCCCCCCCTCTTTGGTTCTCTTTTCTCTTTCTATCTTCTCCTTCTGTTTCCTTTTACAGGAAGAGGTGGTAATGCAGTAAGGAAGGGAGAGAGGTGATTGCATTATTGGAAATGAGGCAAGGGCAAAGTAATTCATGACTCTCAAGCTATTGAATTGACACTGTAACAGGCCTATATATACATTACAAAAACACAGGGCATGTTGCAGTCTAGTGTACAGATTACAAAGATTATGATGGGTGAAGATATCTGATGGAGAGTAATGATTTAAACTAACAGAGATGTAAATTCACTGTACACCATTTAGAAGCATGTCACCATTTGTGCCAAATGACAGAATAATCAGAATAAAGCAGTGCTATAAGGACCAATTAAGGAACATCAAATCAATGGGTATGTGACTCATGCTGATTTAAACGGGAGCTGATTGGAATAAATAGATTTAATATGTACTTTTATTCTTAGGCTATTCTGTCATAACTGGAGGAAGCAGTATATGAGTAAGGAAGACACTGGCTTACATCTCTGATAGGAAAATAATGGGAGACATTAAATAATTTTTTTTTGAAGTCAGGATTCTGACCAATTAAGAAATATGCTGTCTTAAGTGTGAATTTGCCTGACTGTTACTGTTTCTTAGTAAAATCATTTATCTGCCACATATTTATATAAAGACCCACACAGATTAATGGCATCATTTCTGTTTTATTTTGTATGAATTTTGAATGCCACTTAGATCTTCTTGGGCTTTGAGTAGCCTAGAAAATGTACAAATTTTGTCTTCATTTTTGTTTTTCTTTTTTCCACTTGGAGTTATGTGAAGTCCTTCTACTTCTGGAGATAATAGCAAGATTTAAATGACACAGTCTTAAACTCTGCAAGAAAACTCTTGTAGGTATATTGTCTGGTCTGTAATTAGACTTTTTAATTTTATATAACCTTTATGTGCCAGATGTGTAAATATCTTGCAAGGAGCCTCCTGCTCCATCCTACTGAAGTGCTCCAAATCCCACCTAGAATTCTCTATACAGAGGGGGGGAAAGGCTTGTACTTTGTGTTTCCACACAGGTTCATTCCTCTTTCAGTTGCGGTGCCGTGAAGATAAGGAAGACAGCATGGCTAGTTAAACTTCACTGCAAAGTTATACAGTTTTTGTCATTCATTTTCTGCTTTGTGGTTTTTCTATAATGCTGCATATTAACCAAAACACTTTCTCACATTGTCCTTAATGTCCGCTGACCATGAGTAAAAGGATGCTGGAAGGTAGAACTTGTTTTCTGAGAATTACAGTTTTGTGGTTTGGAGCGGACTTCTTATAAGACTGCTGGATAAAAAAGAAAATCTGAAAAGAACATTTTCCTAATCTCTCCTGGGGTTGTGGGGGGGGGGGGTTGTTGGTTTGGGTTTTTGTTGTTGTTTGTTTGTTTGTTTGGGGTTTTTTAATGAAGATTGGATTCTGAAAATAAATAGTGTGGGGGACTTGGGATTACAGGGACTGTTTTCAGTTGCTTAGGAGGTTTTTTAATGTTCTGTTACCTATCCTTACACTTGAAGAGGCATTTAATGTTTTACTGGTGGATAGATGAATTCCCCAGACAGACTTGATTGCTTTCATTTTATGAAATAGAGCTTGATTATTCCTCCACACATACTAAACCATGTTTTAAGCTGTGTAGAAGCAAGGGGAATTATACTGGATGAGTAAGGGAAGAATTTGATCCACCCTGAAATGTAGCTGTATCATATTTCTTTTTGTTTGTGATTAATATGAAAAGCTACCTAGTTTGTTGCTGCTGCTCTAAATGTTCTGTAATTGATGTTTTCATCTTAATTTGTCTGGCATTAACCTCACTGTTATAGGGGAAAAGCAGAAAAAAGCTGAGTAGTGGACACCTGACACTTTGTTCAAGAAAAAGGAACTAGAAAATTTTCTCCTATTAGTTGTAGCAGTGCCTCCTGGTATATATCACCTCCCTCCTTGGAGTCCAGAGCAGCTTTTTTCTCTTCATCCAAACTGCAGGAAAGGCCATAGCTGGAAAGGCCTTTGTTACCCACCCAAAGGGATCCTAGCAATGACAGAGAACTTGCCAGACAGGGGCCATCATCCATGAGGGATTTAGGAAAGTCAAGTTTGAAAGGAAAGAGGCTGGGGGGGCTGTGTTGAGAGGCCTTGTCCCCAGCAAAAGCAGAGGATGGAGTCCAACATTCCTGGCTCAGCTTGGCTGTTCCCACTGCCGTGGTCTGCAGTCTCCCATCTCCTGGGGCATGGCTGGCTGGCTGGCTTTGGTAGCCTGCCGTGGACCTGGTGGCTTTGCTGTATGGCATTAACCCCTTTCACACAACTGCAGTTGATGTCTGTTTCCTGGAAGGAAGGAGGGAATATGTTACCCATCTGTGCTGTGTCTCATGTATTAAAAGTAGGCCCTGCTGCTTGAAATCCTTCTTATGCTCTGTATGTCATTCATCCATCTGCCTCCTCAAATCTTTTGTGAAATCTTAAGTGTCATAACTTACAAAAAGAAGTCTTGCTATTCTTGTATATACCATGTTATTTATTTTTATACATCTAAAGCCTGTTTAATTTTCACCTGCTTTTCAAAATAAAATGGATCATCACACTACTAACCTCACTATGCCCTCTTCCACCCCTTATTTACAATTCAGCTTGTTTTACATACTTGGTTTGTGTGTTTAGAAGAATAACTGTGACTGAATTGAAGCAGAAGAAAAAAAAAACCTTCCTAAGAATCCTGTTAATCCATTGAGAAATAAGATAGTGTGCTGGTTATGCTGTCAGAGTTATGAGTGACCTGCAAATCAAAAATCTTCTGTGTGGTTGGTGTTTTAAAGCTCATATGCTAAGGAGTTGCTCTTATGTTGTGTTGAAAATCGAATTTTTAAGGTAGCTTTGATTATATTTTTGTTATATAAAAAAAATCAAAGCATGGCAAGACAAGTCAGAAGAAAATGTAGTCTCAGAAATGTAGCTTCCCTTTTGCTTCTGCAGGCCTACTTTCTAAAACAGTTTCATTGATTCATGACGATGCTTGCTGAAAAGAGAATTTCTTGCATTTTTAAAAGCCTTGAAATACATTTTCATTTTGTAATGTAAGACCTCTCATGTCAGGTGCACCTGCTTGATTTGCATGTGAATTCTGAACAATCCTTGTTTTATGTGACACTTCTGAAATGTCTGTCTGTTTTTTTTTTTTTCTTTTTAATTCTCAAGCTCACTATTTGGATAAGATAGTGAAAGGTACTGTATATTTGCTCTTTGACATGCCTTTATCTACTACTTTATCTCTATCTTGTTTTTTTTTTTTAATATTAATATATAGTTAAAAACATAGTAGTTTGGGCAAAAGAATCTTCTCTTACATACATTCCATGGATTATATATATAACTCATATGGCTTTCAACTCATCTCAAAATTTTGCTTTTGTTGTATGGTAACACTTTATCAGTAATTATACATTTATGAACAAACTGTATACATGTATTAGATTTAATCTGAACCAATAACTGAAGATAGTATTCATTTGCTGTTTGTACCTTTTTTTTTGTTAGTTTTGTCATTGAACCTCTGCCTACAAAACCCTAAATATCAAGGAAACAAAGCCAAGTGATACTTTTGTCACAGAACGAGTGTCATTAGTTCTAAAGAACAGATGAAATATAGAGATGTGTGTGTTTATATACTGATACATCAATAGATTTCCTGAGACTTTTAAGCTTTTGATTATCTGAATGTAGAAAATCTACAGGAAATTATGACTTGTGTCTTGTATGAATCTAGAAAAATCTTTTTTAGTCTATGCAACATTTTCAATTAGGAGGTTCAAGGATGCAAAAACCTAACATGAAACAGCAAAGATTCTTTTATCTTCAGTTATGGTAAAAAATTGATTTAGAAAAATGTTTAAAATATTCCTACCCCTCTTTCCCTGAGTATCTTCCCCTATTCCTTGTGTTTTTTCATTAGAATATGGCAATATTGATGGCAATATCCAGGCTTTCACACAATAAGTCTTGAGTGTACCCAGTTGACTCCTAAATTGCTTTGTCAGTATTGCAATTATATATGTAAGTCTTTTGTAAGTCAAATAGAAGAACTGCTATGGAAAAATAGATCTCAGTACATTAACAAATACTATTAGCAGCTGCAGTCTGAAGGAATAAAAGTAGCAAGACTAATTTCAGCCTGGCATGATGGCACAACATCCATAACTGTAGCATACCCATCCTTCCTCACAAGAGGTTTTCCTGATTCTCTGCCTTCTATGAGTGATTTGACAAGAGTTAAGCACCCTTTATAACTTTTTTCTGTATCTTTGTAATTTGGAGCTACAAGGTTGAAAGGAGTCAGTAAATTCAAAATTCTTTAAAAGAAAAAAGCAACTTGCTTCTGAAAAACCACTCTAAGCATAAACAAAATGAATCAGTAGGTTAGTTAGTTAGTTAGTTAGACAGAGATAGGTGTTCTAAAAAGTGAAGAATTGTTTACCCAGTTACTTAGGGTTTTTGGATGCAAGTTTACAGAGAATTGTTGTTTCCAGAAATATCTGATTTGTAGCTGCTTCTCATAAGAGAGTTAGTGCCATATCTGTACTTGCTTCTGTCAGTGTCTTATCACAGTCATAGGTAAGGAGCACTGAAATCTACATATTTATAGCGTTGTCATTCTCATACAGATCATGTTGGCTGCATGCCAGATTTCATCACTAGGAAGTGACAGATACTGTTTTTTTTAATGCAATGTTAGACTGAAAACAATTATCGATTTTGGATATATTAAATTATGTTAATTGTTTCCCAAATTTTCCCTCCTTGGCCATAAAAGCAGACAAGATAGGATATAAAGGTAACAGCACAAAAGCCTTAGGGAGATTGTCACAAAAAATCACTCTCTGCTATCTGTCTTGAAGCACGTCACTACCGTGTTTTTGTTCAGTCTATCAATGTTTATTGTGGTCCTTATGGTATTTCATTTTGTCCGTCCTAAGTAATCAAATACGCACAGCTATTACATTGAGTTGGAAATCCTGTTGGTCCTGTCCCATCCGTATGCAGCCTGAATCCTAATGTTTGTTAGAATAGATGCTAAGCTGCTTCACTATTCCTGGGCTTTGCTTATTCTGTGAAAAGGAATGTATTTTTGGCATAAAGTATAGTCATTAAAACTGGCCTATACTTTGTGCAATTATTTAACACACTGTAATTTCACATGAATACACGGCAACTCTGAGACCAGATAAAGTTAACCTTCTCTTTTATTACTTGCCTAAATCATACCCATTTTCCTGCTTAAGAATTTGGAGGGATTTGTTCATAGTAACAGGGAGATTAATCATTGGTGCCAGTAATTAATCAATACTGCATAGAGCAAATAATGATCTATTCTATGAGCACAGAAAAATGTATCATTTTACACAGCTGTGTTTGCGCTATGCACTCATCTCTTTTTACTTTGAAAAAAAAAATTAAAAAACCAAACTTAATTTTGTCTGGCCTGCAGGTATTTAGAGGATTGGTGCATTTATTTCCTGCCTGTACAGGTAAGTGGTGTCTCAAGTGTCAGGCCAATCAAAGATGCCACTTTGTTAAGAATTATGTTCCCCAGGTAATGTTGCTGTTCTGCTCCATGTGCAATTACAGTATTTGTGCTGTTCTTAAGGCCTGTTCCCAGTAAGTGTCCCTTGTTTGTATTTTCTTTTCTTTTTGTATTGTTGCAATATTTAAATCACTTGTGCTTTTTCTTTGTCTGTTTCAACAGAGGGCTGCCCTGGTTTGTGCAACAGCAATGGGAGATGCACACTGGACCAGAATGGCTGGCACTGTGTCTGCCAGCCAGGATGGAGGGGAGCGGGCTGTGACGTAGCCATGGAAACTCTCTGCACTGACAGTAAGGACAATGAAGGAGGTAAGAGACACCAAGTGGATCTTTAGCTCTGGGGAGAACATGTTGAGGAACAGGGATTTTTCAGTCAGGTGATTAAATGCTGCCATGAGAACCATACACGCATTTGACTTGCTCTTATGTCTGTAAGGATATGCCATGGTCTTCAGTGCTTCTTTATGGCATATCAGCAAGGCCTAACAAGCTGTGTGTGACAGGTCAGATGTGTACTTAGGGAAAAATAGGTGCAGTGTTCTTTTATACTGGAAAAAAACATATACTGAAAACTTTTATACTGAAAAAAAAAAAAAAAGGAAGGAGTTCAGAATTTCAGTGACCTCACAAGGAAATTATCCCAAGAGAATAGGCCAAATTGGGGGTTCACTTTGAACTATGATGCAGTTGCTGGAAAGAATTGGTTACCCAGCCTACAGAGATCTTACCTCTCTATGGCTTTTGAATGTTCATATAACTGACAGGATGCTCCCAGAAGTCTTTCTTCCTTTTTTTCTTTTTGGCTTACTTTTCCATAGTCTGTCATTCAGGTGACAGGTAACAATCTGCAGCGAGATGCAGGCAGGATTGCTAGCCTAAGGAATCAATCTGTGATTATTGTTGTAGTCTAGGGAAGCTGGAGGGGCTGTGACTTAGCATGATTCCAGAATCACATAAAAAAGCCCACAAAAACAAGATTTAATGTGAATGCACTCCAATATTAGATTAGCATAATGCTTTTATTGTCTGTCTTTCTTCCCCTTCTCTCATCAATTCTTTTTGCTTAACACCTTCAGATTCAGAGAAGAGATAAAAACTCCATTAGGGCTTCTGGATGATGATAAAGTCATCTGGGACTTTGTCTTTCTGTTTTCGACTGTGTATGTCTCTGCAATTGCTGATTGACTCTTTGCTCTCCTGTCCCTACTGCAGCTGGGATCTTACACATCACAAACTATAAATAACAGCAGCATTTACTTCCTGAGGAAAATAAGTAACACGGTTAAAACTGTGCTGCTGTTTATTACTGTACACATCATTTGGCTTGTCATCCTTCTCCATTATGTATTACATATTTTGAGGCAGTTTTCCATACTTAGGGGCCTAAACAGTCTGACCCAGGTTCCAGCAGAAATGTGCTTGTTTGGGGAATTAAGTTCAGGTGGGCCAAGGACTTAACAAGATAAGGATAAAAGAGAAACCTGCAAAAATGAAGCAAGGAGGAGAAGAAACTAGGTGGAAGTATAAACAACCTGCAGAAAACAAGAGATTATGTAGGGGGAGAAAAAGGGAAAATACATTAAAAGTCCATTAGTAGACTAAAACAGATTCAATAAATGTTAAAGATCATATAAGGATGTGACATATGGCAGCAAGAGCCAGGAGCGGGTAATGGAGCGGTAGGAGAAAGAAGAACAAGGTGAACAGGAATGCCTGTAAATGGAGCAAGAGAAAAGAAGTTGCTCCTTCAGACTGAAAACAATAATAGCTTTTTGGGGGAAAAGGAACAAGGAATTGGAGCAGAACAATCTAACAGGATAAGTTAAAGACAGAAGAATGATTTTGAGGAAAAAATAGCTAATGCTGATAGTTTGTTGCCTTTTTCTCTCTCTCATTTCCTTTTTTCATATTGCCTTTATGGACATCATTATGCAGCTATGCATGAGGAAGGGGGTTTCCAGGCTCTTGTTTTGCTCTGGTTGGCCTGTATAATGCTATTGTCAGTGGCATTTATCTCAGTTTATATGCTTCAATACAGTGTGTATTCACTTCAGTCTTTAACTGTGGCTGAGAAGAAGGGTTAAAATTCAACAAATCAAATTAAAAATGGAAGTATCCCTAACAAAACTAGGGAAAGAAAGTCTCCTTTGTAAGCTACCTGGAAAGAGAAGAAGTACTACTTCCCTTTCCTGCAATCAACCCACTAATCTCCCAGCAAGCCATTAAAATTTCAGACAGCTACAGGGAATGGCACAAGTATTCTTCTGCTGTATTTGTTTATCATGGGAGATTAGGTTATCTGAGCCCTTGTGCTGAATTTATAGTGTGGCTGCGGGTAGTGTGATCTACATCTCACTAGGCTCGGTGGTTACATAATTAAAGTTATCTCAGTTGTTGTCTGTTTGATATGCTGTGGTTAGTGTTTATGCTTTATCCTACACTGGGTAGAATATATTTCATATATTAATATCAGCACAGTTCATTTATAAAAGTGTCTGCTGTTCCTTTGATTCTTTGCTCTTTCTGGGACTGATTATTCAAATTCTGTGAACATAAGCTTCCTAAGGATCCCAGTGGGAATATTCTCCATAGGAAATCCTAATGGCATCAAGGCATACCTGAGTATTTTCCCTTCTAGATATTATTGACGTATGATGGGATGATTATTGCTTATCTTCCTTTCAATGCAGGTTTTTCAGAGTCTTGGAAATAATTTCTGTTCTCATTAAGGCTCACTCTTTATTTTCCCCTGTGTTTGACTGGATTTTTCTTTACATTTTAGCATCCCACAAGGAAAGTGTGCATCAAGCAGATCTTAGCCTGAATTAAACTCCTAATGACTTTGTGAGGAGGGGGAAGTCAGAGCTGTCTGTGGGTGGAATACGCCTGTCTTCTTGGGGAAAAAAAAGTGGCACTATTATACTTGAACAAAGTGGGCCATGCTTTGCTATCACTGCAGAAAGAATAAGAAACAGGAACAGTGGCTGTTTACTCTTTAGTTTAGATGAGTCCTTATTGAACAGACTCCTTAGTTAAGTTTGTATTTTATTAGCTCCTATCCAATTATTTACAGTAGTTACAGGTTTCCACAAGCAAGATTTAAGGGAACGTTAATATTCTTTCTTTGCTGAAATTAAAATAAATACTGTAATAAAGCAAAGCATACTTAGCACTACTATATTTTTTTAATTACTTGCATAGTCTAGGACAGCCTGTTTCTGGAAATGTCACAGGATAGTACAAATTCAGCCTAAAGGTTGTCTAAACCAGGGCCTCCTCTCTGATAGTGGCTAATAGCTGTTGCTTAGCAAAACATTGTGATAGGGTCGATGTGAACTTGCATTTTTGTTTGTATGCTAACAGGCTGCGAATTAAAGTGAGGAATTACTGCCACAGAACGTTTTCAATATCAGAAGAGTTGCTAAGTGCAAAGAAAACCCAAACTAAGGAAATCTCAGGAACTATCTACTTGAACTAGGAGTGATACTGTGGCATGCTCAGATTCTCTGGCTTGTGCTCTGACACTTCCCATTATTCTTCAGCTTTTTGATTGCATCTGTGGTAGCTGGTGAATGCTGGGTTCATATATCATGGGACTTATCCACAGTGCTTCCAAGATTTCTTTCTGGAATGAGAACTCACTTGGAGCCTCACAATTCATATTTGAATTGTGCAAAGCTGAATTCCAGTGCTTGCACGCTGTTCTGGAATAAATCAAGGGCTGTTTGTACTTTTCTGGCTTTTCTGACCAGCTGTTCCTACAAGCAGTCATTTTGATGTCTATGATTGAGTCCATTCAATATAGCCTGTTGCCAAACTGAGGTATGTAAGGATAACTGAGATTTGGTTATACAGTTTTCTTTCCTTTCCTGTCTCTTGCCTTGGTTTGGCAGTCACCAAAATTGTCCTGGTGGAATGGCCAGCATCATAATTCCAAAACTATATTCTTCCTATGAAGGCACTGAATTTCACTCTATGGAGATTTTTGTTGCCTAAATATTTAATCAACTATAATCAACAACAACCAAGAATAGGATTTATGTAGGTCCTTGACTACCATCTCCCCTTGACACTGGCAGATCTTTTGCCCAGGACTTACTTTGTCCCTCTACTTTTCTTCCTTCCAGCAGTTTTATTCCATTCAAAAGCCAGCAGTCCCACTGATACATCTTATTTTACAGACACACATTGTGGGGATCCTCTGTCTTGATTCCTCTTATTTAATCACATAAAGAGAGCATGGAGAAGAGAAAGGTTGGGTTGAAAGTGACCTTAAAGATCATCTAGTTCCAATCCCCCCTGCCATGAACAGGGACACCTTCCACTGCACCGCATTGCTCAAAACACCATCCAGCCTGGTGTTAAATACTCCCAGGGATGGTGAGTCCACAGCTTCTCTGGGCAACCTGTTCCAGTGCCTCACCTCCCTCACAGTAAACAATTTCTTCCTTATGTCTAAAGCCATTCCTCCTTGTCCCATCACCATCTGCCCTTGCCAAAGGTCCCTCTCCAGGTCTTGCAGGCCCCGTTCTGGTACCTGGGGGATGCTACAAGGTCTCCTTGGAGCTTTCTCTTCTTCAGGCTCAACAACCCCAAGTCACCCAGTCCTGTCATCACAGGAAAGGTGCTCCCGCCCCCAGTGATCTTCCTGGCCTCCTCTGGACTCACTGTAACAGCTCCTTGGCCTTCTTACACTGGCTGCCCCACAGCTGGATTCAGAACTCCAGGTGGGGTCTCATGAGAGCCGAGTTTTGATAGTTTTATCAGTCTGTCTAAATAAACGATTTTATCACAAGTCCATGCTCCACTGCAATTCAGTGCATTTTACAACAAAGGGAAAAGTAACATTAGTGAAGATTTTTACATTAGCAAGACGTCAGCTTTTGAGGAAGAAAACAATAAAGTAGTCGTTACATCTTCCATACACAGAACCACTTACATCTAGAACAGGAAAATATAAATAGCCTTCTGAGACTGATAATGACTGTCCAGCTGCCTGTAGGAGTTTCTATTTTCTTTATAATTTCACTGTCATATTTGAGTGATATAACTGACAAGGCTCTGTTGAACTAAGTCTCATATTTTTCAGGCTAAACAAAATTCATCAATAATTTTGCAGAGCCATTTCAGAAAGGAAATTTTACTGTACTTCATACAGTGCAATAGAGCACTTGACTTAGTGGTACTAGATAGCTCTAGCCACATAAGTACAGAGAAAGAATGAAAAATGTTTTCTCAAGTTATAAGGAGTCAGATTCATAACCATCCGTCACTCGCCTGGGCAAGTTACTGATAAACTCCACAGGAAAATAACAAACAGCATATCCCTGTATCTTGGCTGGTGAAAATGAGATTCTTTCTCTGATTGATGTTAGTGGAGAGGCTTGTAAAAATGCATTTCCAGCTGATTAGTTCAGAAGGTGTCAATCTCATGCAGTTTTATGACCTGCAGACTATACTCCAGATGTACATTTGCTTTTTATAAACTAACAAAGACGAATGCACCAGATATTGCATGGGGGACCATTCAGATAAATAAAACCCCAAAAAATTCTTTTAACCATCAGTACCCCCAGCTTTGACACTGGTCCAGGCTTCTGGAGTAAAAACCAATGAGGGACGCCAGTACTTCAGCTAGGGAAAGGGTTTCATATTTTACAAGAATGATACTAGAAAATCACAAGAGTCACAGGCTATTTGAGCTTGGAAAGGCCTGTAGAAACCATCCAGTCCCACCCCCTGCTCAGAGCTGGATTAGCTAGAGCAGGTTGCTCAGGTATGTACCCAGTTGGGTTTTGAATATCTCCAAGGATGAAGGCTTCACAGCTTCCCTGAGCAACTTGTTGCAGTATCCAGCCACCTTCTCAATAAAAAACATTTTTCTGTGCTTCAGTCTCTGTCCATTGCCTTCTTCCTCTTGCTGGGCACCACTGGAAGGATCCTTTTTTACACCCTCCCATCAGGTATCTGTATGCATTGATGAGAACCCTCCCAAGTTTTCTCTTCTCCAGGCTCTGCACTCTCAACTCTCTCAGCCTTTCCTTGTAGGAGACGTGTCAAGCCCTTAACAGTTTTCATGGCCCTTCACTGAGCTTTCTCTAGGATGTCCATGTCTCTTGTACCAGAAAGCCCAGCCTGCACACAGAGCTGTGTGCTTCTAAAGCAGCCCAGGATGGTGTTGGCACCCTCCTTGCTGCAAGGGCGTGTTGCTGGCTCATGTTAATTTTGTGTCCATCAGGACTTCCAAGGTCTTCTCCACAAAGCTCTGTTACGGTGCAGGAGGTTGTTCCTCTCCAGGTGCAGGACTTTGCACTTCTCATTGTGGAAACTTCATGTGGTTCCTGGCAGCCCATTTTTCCAGCCTGTTAGTGTCTAGCTGAATGGCAATGTGACCCTCTGGCATATCCTCATCCCAGGAAAAATCAATGTTCTTTCTTGTCTCTTAAAAATGTTCAAACTTTGATACACTTAATGATATTTTTTCAGTCCTTTTATTTTCCCTGAACTGATTTCAAAGTCAGGCAAGTTAAATAAGAATTTTAGATGTGCGAAAGAACAGAAATCCCACTCCTTTACTATTTTGCCAGTCCTCTAACTGATCCACGTAGCACAGTAATACTTAGAAGAATACCTTTAGAAGATCTCTGTTTACTTGCAGTCTTTCAACATATGATTGAACAAAAAGGGATGCTATTTTTCCCTTCAGAAAGAAGTTTTACTCTAAAGGCAGATTCTTTTGTGAGACAAGCAGTCATGGGTTTCCTTCAAGTGCTGCATTGGTATATTTTTCAGTTCAGTGCAGCAAGCAAGCTCCCTCTCTAATCTAAATGGAATAATAAAATGTTTGAGCTATTTCAGTCTTGCTGTTCTTTTGGGGAAACAATTATCAGCTCTGTGATACCAGATTACATTCATCTAGAAATTTTCTGTAGCTGACATTTCCAGGCTCATTTTCCTTATGACTTTACTTACAGCGAATTAGTAGTTATCAATTTGATCTTGATTTTAATCTTTGATCAAATTAGATTTCCAGGGATGTGACAGATCTAATGTTCCACATATGGGAATATTTCTGCACATAACCATAAAAGCACCCATGTGTTTAAATCTTATTTATACTGGCCAGCATTTCCCATCCGTTTATTCAGAATGGAATCTAAATGTTAAATACAGATTTTGTTTTCTCATACATTTTCATGTAAAAATTTGTGTGGAAATTGCCTTGCCCCTAGCAACAAAATCTTTCTGCCAAGGTATAAAGAAATCCACCTTGATGCATGTTGTAAAATATTTAAAGCTACTTGCAGCATAGATATTACTAAAAAACTTGAGGAAAACAGCAGAGTGGGAGTTACTTGTTTCTTTTCTCTAGCAAGTTAAATAACCTCACATAAAAGCTAATTAGACCCACTTAAAATGTTTAATATTTATAAGTTAACAGTGTATGCCAAGCCTGAGTGCCTTCATTTTCTGGTTTGTTCAGCATGTTTTTAGAAAATTATTGAATAAATAGGTTCATTTTTACATGATACTGAGTACTCCGAGTATATTCAGCTTGCATGGATTTTCATGGGAGTTTAAGAACTCAGTGGAAACAAACTCTCTTTCTTTAATTGAAAATGAATTCATTAAAATCTTAATTATGAGTATTCTTTCATACTACATAATTTTTTTCATCTCCCTACTGGCTGGCTCATTCCAATGCACAGGGGCAGGAGTGAGAGTTTGTTCATTTGTGTGACTTTCTGCCAACAGATGGGCTAGTTGACTGTATGGATCCTGACTGCTGTTTGCAGAGTTCTTGCCAAAACCAGCCTTATTGTCGTGGCCTGCCTGATCCCCAGGATATCATCAGCCAAAGCCAGCAGTCTCCATCTCAGCAAGCTGCCAAAGCGTTCTATGACCGCATCAGTTTCCTCATCGGAGCAGACAGCACCCACGTCATACCTGGGGAGAGCCCTTTCAACAAGAGGTGAGCCCGGCTCGTCCTGTGCTCATGAGCACGGAACAAACTGGAGAGTGGGGTTCATGTGAGGAGATCTGCTATGGCTGCAAATTTCTGATGTGGATTTTGAGCAAAGACCTTTTCACTTAATATATCAAATTGCTTGTTTTGTCTCATTTCCTGCAAAATTCAATTTACCAGTGCCACTAGGTTACACAAGGTACTTGCCATGCTTAGTATCTGTATTCTAACAGGGCACTTCATTAATGATTAAATAAATCTTTATTTAACCAGTTGATTTGGGCTAGCACAGTTGGAAATATATCAAAGCAATGAAAACACTTCAGAAGGAAAAGCAAAGCTGCACTTTTTAAACTGAGCTCACTAAATAATATAAATTATGAATTAATGTAATAGAACTGTTAAGTGCACGACAGTATAATTGCATAAACTATTTGACTGGTGCTCTATGAAGCAGTAATGACCTGAAAATAAGCCAGTAACAGGAAGCAGGTGTCTGGGATCTCACTGAGTGAAAGAAGATGATTTACACTAGAACTACTGCGTTTGCAGTAATTTAACAGCATTAATGTGTTTGGGCACAGCAGTTGATTAAAAGTTGTTGCACCAATATTCCTTATTGCTCTTTTAAATTTTGTATTTCATAGTCCCTGCAGTTTTACAGATTGCTTTGATACTAATTGAAAAGTACATTTTTCTTTAAAAGTCTGCCAGAAGTATGACTTATAGTGGGAACATATAGAGTTTCTAAGTTCTTAAAATTCTTCAGTTAATTTCTGCTCTTAGTAACACAGTACAGACAAAATAAACCAAAGTAAAATCAACAATACTGAAACAAAATTATTATCTGCAGATTCTAAGGCATTTGTTTATATAGTGTAAATTATGTGAACTTGTAAAAGGGTTAGAATCTGAGGAATGTTTTCTAAATGATAGTTGATAGCATGGGGGGAGGTGTGTGAGGGTGGATGTGTGTGTTCACTCATTAGCTTTTATTCATGCAAAAAGAACAAAACCCCCCCAGACTTGAAATTTGATCCTACATCTTTTTTATAGTCTTGCATCTGTCATAAGAGGCCAAGTATTAACTGCTGATGGAACACCACTCATTGGGGTCAATGTTTCCTTCCTACACTATCCAGACTACGGATATACAATCACTCGCCAGGATGGAATGTAAGTTCCTTTTGAAGCACTTAAAAGTCATAAAGACAGCAAAGGTGTTACTGAAGAGCTGCTTGTAAAACTGAGATAATAAAATAACGGGGAACAAAGACATTAGGAAACTGATTGACTAAAGTTGTACTTTGCACATTCTTAAAATGTAAAACGTGCTGATTATTATATACTTTAGAAGTAGAAGGACTTGCTTAATTTAAACGCAGCGTCCCAAATTCTCTGTTCTCTCTGTGCAGTATAATGTAATGTAATTTAATTGATTTCTCCATTGTTCCCAGTAGAGCCATTCTGCATTCAGAGCAGTACAATGGAATGAAGAATCAATCAGTAGAATAGAGGCTGTGGATGGCTTTGGGAATTTGCTGACTAGCTGGCCCTCTTGGGGTTTTTCCCTAGGTTTGACTTGGTAGCAAATGGTGGTGCCTCCCTGACACTGGTGTTTGAGCGATCCCCGTTCCTGACACAGTATCACACAGTATGGATTCCCTGGAATGTCTTTTATGTCATGGACACCCTTGTCATGAAGAAGGAAGAGAATGACATTCCCAGTTGTGACCTAAGCGGATTTGTAAGGCCAAACCCTGTTATCGTGTCATCGCCTTTATCCACTTTCTTTAGAATTTCTCCTGAAGATAGTCCCATCATCCCAGAGACACAGGTAAGGTGTGCTTCAAATAAACACAATCTTATGCCAGGCTAGTGTTCAGCAACCAGAATGAAAACCATGCACTGCTGTAGAAAAACAAGTAATTCTGAGTAAGTGCTAGGAATTTGCAACATGTGATTCTTTTCAGACCAATTTATTTACTCCGTCTGATTTTTAAAATTTCATCTGAAAATGGAAAGTAAGAAAGCTGTGTGTACATCAGTACATTTGTTTCCATCACTTAATTTACAGAATGTATTTAGCATTCAAGTACTGGCCCATAATTAGGGTACACTATGGTACATTGGCCTTTTAGGATTGGCCTTTCAAACTTTTCCAAGTGAAACAGTCCTGCTTCTGCCTCCCTCTTTGCCTCTCTCTCTTTCTCTTGCCCCTACTTCCCCAATGTTGTAATTACATAGAGCACTCTTTTTTGCATTCACAAAGAAATGTCCTTGCCTCTTCAAGAGAAACACAGAAAATGTATTCAAATGTTTTCATGCAGTGCTCTTAAGAAAAGAGGTAAATCATTAAGCAATTCATGGTAGGAGCAAGTTTAAAGGAAAGATGTAAGAAAATTACAACTAAACACTCATACAAATCTAGACTGTGTTAGGAAATTGTTGCTTTTATCCTCACTATCATTTCTGTGCCTTTGATGGCTGCAAGTCAATTAAAAGAAAGTATTTTCAAAACAGAGTCCACTGAAAAACAGCTCTGATTTGCTTGTTTTGATTTACTTGTTTTGGTAATAGATGATAGATTCAGTTCCTGAAATTATGGAAAATAGCTTAGCTAGATATAAATCAAGAAAAAAGTTATGGTAGAAGAATGTTAGAAAATGCACATTTTAAAAAAACCCTTGTAGTGTCTAGGTAAACAAGTTATTTCTTGAGCAGTGGGACTAATGAGGTCTGGGTTCCTACTAATTCCCACCCACTGCTGTAATTCCGTCTGTCACATCCAGTCCTTCCCCACAGGCTGCATTCAGCCTTTTCTTCTTTCTCATGGGAGTCCCAAATTGACTACTTCCTCCCTACTGGAGCCCTTTTTTTTTTACAAGCATAGAGGAACAGAATTATCTTTAGAAATTTCTACTGTTACTTAAATTGTGGTTGAAATTGTCTACCAGGTTCAAAATTTGTGAGGTGGGAGGTCTGACAGGCAGGACTGTTGGGTCAAGTTGTCTCCTTAGGAAACCAGCTGGAAGGAAAGATATTCTCGGTGGATCCTAAGCAGTTGGTGCTGCTGGGTGATTTATGATGAGGGAAAATGTTATGTATGCAAAAATCCAATTCAATACTATGTAAGAAAACATTAAGCAGTGCTTTCTTCTATATTCTTTGCTTATCCCACACATAATTTTCTCCTTCAGCAAGTGGGAACTGCACAGCTGTGACTGGCGTGTACCCCTTTGGGTCAGGTTCCCCTTCAGAAATGCATAATGCTCAACAATCTGTTGCCCAAAAAAATACTCCTCTCATAAAAGATGGGCAAAACCAGATACTATTCAAAAGTGTATGTTCAGCTCCAGAGGAACTGCTGCTAACCATTTCATATAAAAAGGGGCAATGCCAGTTTAAAGTGTGTGAGCCTGGAGGAAAGCACAGAGAAATAAGATGTTCCCCATGTTCTTGCAGTCAGTGTTTAGCCACCCTGTTCGTGTGCTGTGACAGCACTCACCATCACGTACTGCAGGAGAAAATGATGAGCTGCTGTAATCATCATCCCTTGAAGTGCTTCATCATCCCTTGGAGATAATGTTTCCAAGAGTGTACTTAGTGGCTTATGAATCCCAAATTGATCAGAGGGGGAATTAAAGTCTGTGCCAAAGAAGCAGTATGAAAGAAAACTAGATAAAAAAAAAAGAAAGGGCAAGCAAGGGGAAAGAACAAACACAGTGGGTAAAGAGGTGATCACAGACCCAACAGATCATTACTCAAGAGGGCTGATAATAACATGTTAACTAAATTTGGACTGCTCAGGCATGATTTTATCTACTATTAATTGCAAGTTACCATGCTTTGCCTAGACTTAAGTAGCTGAGATTAATCGGTGTGGAATGAGGCAATAAACTGCATACAGATGAGGGAGTTCAGGTGAAGCTGGAGCTGCTTTTATGTATTAGGTAATATTGTTACTCTCTTTTTCCTAATAATTTCCTGAAATGTCTGTTTTCCATGTATTGCCATGTGATCTGGCAGAAGCCCGTGTGACTCACAGTGAGCACTTCTGAAACTGAGTGTTTGAGGGCTTCCCCTCTCCTAAACTCCATTATCTGCTGTTATATGTGCTTGCATGATGCCTTCTGCAGATCCTGAGCCTCTTGTTTCCATCACTTCATGTGTATGAGAGAATGAAAACTGGATGTTTTCCTTCAAATTATGTATTCAAGGTTCTTCTCCTCAGACTCTTTCTCTCTACTGGCAGTAATGGGGCAGAAGTTGGCAAAATTTATTTACCCAGAGGAATTCAGGATAAAACATGAGCTTCAATGACTTAATAAAAATAATTACTGGTAGTTTCAGAGTGGCTAGGTTTTCAGAAAAAAAATTAACCTATTTAAACATTTGAACTAACAACATAATAGGATATCTAAAAATATTGGTATTCTATGGATGCTGCACCCTAGTTTCACTTACCTAAAATCTTCAAAATTTCAAGTTCATACTTGAAATTTGAGAAAAAAAATTGAGACTATTTGCAGAACCAAATATCTCCATTTCTATATTTCCTTCTTTTCCAGCACATTTTATGGTTTTCTTCTCTTTTGCTTTCTGTTTAAGACTTTGTACATACCTTTTTCTTTATTCTGTTAGAGACACATTTTTATATTTCTATATGTATGTGGCTTTTTCCTACCCCTCCTCTCTGTGGTACCTAAACCATGTTTTAAGTCTAGAAAAAACAAATATTTTTACCCTTTTTATTTCTCCCTGATTTAACTGGTAATTTAAAAGCCTCAATTGTAGGGAAAGGCTTTTTTTTTAAGAAAAACAGTTTTCTGTCTTGAAATGAGCAGTTTCAGCTTCTACTTAAAGTATAATTTTGGTACTCCTTAATCTCAGCCTTTATGTAATAGCAGCAGTTGCTAGTATCTAAAAATGCCATCTTTACCCCTCTCAAACCTAGATCATGTTACATTTTAATGCAGCAGCTCAGCTGTTATTTCTCAGCAAACAACCTTTTTCTGACACTAGGACTAAAGTTTGCAGTCACTTATGAAATTTGTCCTCAAATCCTCTTTTGAAATTGTTCAATTTGCCAAAAAAAAAAATCACAGCAACACAGCAGGCATTTCTCCCCCTAACAGAATTACTTATTCAGTGTTCTGAATACCATCAGAGCATGTCAGCTGAATCATATCATATTTTGGAGCAGGAAAGCATTCTAGAGCCTGGACAGCTTTAGTCCTGCTGGCCATGAGAGATGAGGAGCCTTGCACAATTTATGTGACCAGCTCGAACTCTGAAGACAGCAAATGCTGTGAAAATCGAGGTGACCCTTATCTCAGTCCCCTAAGTTAAATATTTCACTGCTGTCCTTAGGAGTAGCTTGATCATGCACAAGTAAAATGTCAGCCATTAGAATTTGCTGGTTGGGCAATAAGTCAGTCCCCTCAGGTATCAGCCTTTCTGAAGGCAGTTTGTGCTCAGTGTGGAGAAGGTGAAGCACAGACAGCTTGGTTGTGTTGGTGATTCCTGACGTGACTTTTATTCCCTGTGACTTTCCCGATTGCTTTACAATTGGTGTGTTGTCATGGCTCCCATAGGAGCTCTCTGCTGTGCCTGATGATTTACCTTTTTGGATGAACATGAAACTGTTTAATTCTCTTTGTAATGCTTGATTCTGGGAGATAGATTGAGTTGCATAACCTTACCTATACATTTCTAAACTTCTCAAGAAAATAAGTTACTACAGGGGATATTTTATGGAAAAAAGGAAGTTATAAGTCAGATTTCCAGCAGGCATTTGAGGCTTCTGCAGAAACTAATAATAGGGGTTTAGGTTTTCTTTTAAACCTCGCTGAGAACTGCATGAGTGTCCTAGTTTCTAATTTGATAGTAATCCAAATACACAGTGGAATTTCTTGAAAATTGAAACTTCAAGGTGTCCTCTTTATTGCCTGCTATCTCAGCCAAGAGCTCTGGAAGACCACCTATGTGTTTAACACTGCTCTTCCACAGTTGCAGTTTTAAAAGAAGCCACGGTCGTAACAGGAGACCACTGAAGTCCATTAAATTGTGTCCTATTACAAGGGACATTATTATTTCTTTTTCTCCTCTTGCTTACAGAGACCTCCATCTGTTAGACTAGCTTTAATGTGCAGTATATGAGAGTCCTGCTGGTGTCTTGAGGAGGAATTTGTCTTTTGTTCCTGGGTGGTTTGTGCTTTTCCTTCAAAGTCTCAGAAAAGGAATGTGCTCACAATCACTTACCTCTCTAGAGAGAGGTGGTTTTGTTCATGTAGGAAAGATTTGCCTGTTCTCTGGATTAGACAGTCTGTATATTGAGCTGAGGGAAAATAGACTAGATTTACAAAGAGAAATGAGGCCACGCTCACCTCCTTCAAGGTGACTACTTTCTTTTCAGCCAGGTTCTTGGTGGGGAACAAAGAAATATTCAAAGAGTAAGAATTAAGAATTTTAAAAGCGTAATTCATTTGTCTTGTATCTTCCAATTCATACTTTATTTCCTAAAGCTCTGTTATAGTCTATCTGAAGAAAAAGTTTTATGTCTACATGTAGCAGATATAAATAACAATAAAGCCAGACAATGAGTCAAAATAGTATTTCTGAAATTTTGTTACTGTTACTGGGAAGGAAGTAGATATAATTAATACTGTATAAACCTTTCTGTAGATCCAACAAAAATGCTAATGTAGAGGATGGTATAGCATGTGTTGCCCTCCTTGAACATCAACCGCATTACTTCACCCTATTCAACACAGTCAGTTTTTTAGAAGCAGTGTCCAAGGATTTCTGTGGCACAGAGAGCTGGCAGCACTTGTGTAGTAGCCAGGTTTTGATCGCACTGAAGTCTTAAGCCTGCTACTTGTGACAGTGCTTCTCCTGAAGTCTGCTTCCCACTAATTCTAAATCATGTTTAGTCTTCAGACTTCAGGACGAGGAGACAGAAAAGTAAAATAAACCTTTCTTAATTTACTTCCCAAGAGTGTTCCTGTAACACCACTAAGGTTCTGGGCTTGTGCTTCAGCATCCTTTGAACTCTTCACCAATGAAACATTACCTTTAAGTGTGTCTGGATACATTTTTCTTCTTCTTTTGTTTGTTTCAATAAACCAGGATACCTGGTAGCTGTTCACTGCAAGTGCTGGCTGCAGTGTTTATGTTCTGACTGAGGCATAGAACAATATAGGCTGCTTTTATCCACATTACACAGAAACATTTCACATCCATCCATCACCCACAAAAGCTTCTCAGCTCAGAGGCAATGACAAGGTAGAGGAGGGGAGGAACCTTTTAGAAATAAAATTGACTCATTCCACCTCTCAGAAATGTGAAAGTGATAAGCTGATATTTGAGTAGTGAATATTGGTCAGAAAATATGGAAAAACTTCCCCTAAGGCATCCTACTTATCTGTCTTCAAAATAAATGGAAGAATGGTCTAGTTTAAAGTATTTACAATCCACTGGTAATGCAAATAATAAAATACCTGGGACTTCTTCCTGCTCCTACAGGAGAAATTAGGCATCCCAACCCAAATCTCAAGCTTTGCTCTCCTTAGAGGCTCTACTGCCTTTATTAGACATGACTTTCTTAGTTGGGACATGGGTAGCAGCACCATAAGAGGCAATTTTCACTTAGTTGAAAGATGCTTTTTTGCCTCTTCAGGAAAAATCAATTGTGAATGTTTTCTCATGCCTCCTTTGCCCCTCATTAAAAAAAAAGGAGATAATTTTGAAATGCTTGAGCAGAAAGTACCAACTAAGCAGCTTCAGTATAATGAAGAATTTAGACTTGACTTTTTAGGAAAAGTGTGAAACATTGTTATTTATTTATGGGTTTTTTAACCATAAAGGCCAAATGCAGGTGATATTTCCTAATGGATTGTCATGTAATATGTTAGGCAGCCTTTTATGATAGCTGCATTGTTTTAATTTCCAACTAATTGAAATACTGTATTTTTCTTTTAATGATGCATAGGTACTTCATGAAGAAACAACAATACCAGGGACTGACCTGAAGTTATCATACTTGAGCTCCAGGGCTGCAGGATATAAATCTGTACTGAAGATTACTATGACCCAATCTGTTATACCATTTAATTTAATGAAGGTTCATCTTATGGTGGCAGTGGTGGGAAGACTTTTCCAAAAATGGTTCCCTGCATCCCCAAATCTAGCATACACCTTCATATGGGATAAAACTGATGCATACAATCAGAGAGTCTACGGATTATCTGAAGCTGTTGGTATG
This sequence comes from Zonotrichia leucophrys gambelii, assembly GCF_028769735.1. Lineage (NCBI taxonomy): Eukaryota > Metazoa > Chordata > Aves > Passeriformes > Passerellidae > Zonotrichia > Zonotrichia leucophrys. Next base: position 14,331,454 of record NC_088173.1, on the reverse strand, counting down.
TGTTACAGAGGATTTTTGTACTTCTAGTGTTGTCTTGAACATAGGGAAGAACACCTCAAATGCTTGTATCCATTAAGAAAATGTTGGCAAAATAAAATTACATCAGTGGATATTAAAACATATTGAAAAATACTGATCATTTTGAAAAAAACTAATCTAAACATTGAATTATGAGAAAAAATTCCTTCAGAAAGAAAAAAGAAACCATTTTTCATTCACATGAAAAGTGACGTTTTTTAACTTTTTTTCCTTCTCATGAAGTAGCTCTCAGCCTAATAATAATGGTGTTTAGTCTGCACACTGTGTGTACTTTAGGTAAAGTACAATAGCACTATGACTTACATCACAAAATGAATTTCCTCTGTCTTAGTTCACTTACTCTTAATAACTAAAACATTTTAATAACCTAAGATTCTGGTTAGTATCTTCAACATGTCTAAGAAGCCATAGGAATTTTCATGTGTCCTAGGAGAGCAAAAGAATGTGTGTATTTAAAGAAATGCCATTCTTTAAACTCCTCTTCAGAATGAGCTCCTGTACTGAAAGAGGCCGTGTGCTGTTTTTCAGTGTCTGTAGGTTACGAGTATGAGTCTTGCTTGGATCTGACTCTCTGGGAAAAGCGCACTGCCATTTTGCAGGGTTATGAGCTGGATGCCTCCAACATGGGTGGTTGGACATTGGATAAGCATCATGTATTGGATGTTCAGAATGGTAAGGAGTTCATTTTCTTCTTGCTAGTTTTACTGCTCTGCTGTCCTGCACTTCAAGTCTCTCATTCAAACTTTTTGCTATTTGTGCTATTATTTTTTAAAAGGAAATTATAGAACATTTTTCAAAGGGTAAATTCTTTGTACTTCCTCGCTCCCCAGGAAAGTGGTCACACCAAGCCAGTCAGAGTTGGCAGAAAGTGTTAGGACAATGTTCTCAGGCACACAGTGTGATTCTTGGGGTTTATCCTGTGCAAGGCCAGGAGTTGGAGTCAAGAATCCTGTGGGTCCCTTCCACCTCAAGATATTCCTTGTTTCTCTTATTTACACTGAATGTCATGGTTCTGCATCCTAAAAGTACATATGCATGAATAAATTCATCAGTCTGTGTTGGATTTGCTGTGGTGGGTTGACTCTGGCTGGACACCAAAGCCACCCAGTCACTCCCCAGCTGCACAGGGGAGAGAAAACAGAATGGAAAGCTCATGGGTTGAGATGAGGACAGAGACAGATCTCTCAGCAGTCACTGTCATGGGCAAAACAGAATTGACTTGGGAAAATTAATATAACTTATTACCAGTCAAATCACAGTAGTGTAGTCACAAAAAAAGCCAATCTTAAAAACAACTTGCCCAATCCTCCTTTCTTTCCAGGCTGAACTTCACTCCTGAATTCTTTATCTCCTTCCTGCCTATGGTGCAGGGACACAGGGAATGGGGCTGTGATCAGTTCACCTCACCCTGTCTCTGTCCCTCCTTCCCCCTGAGGGGAAGGACTGCTCACACTCTTCCCTGCTCCAGCATGGGCTCCCTGCCACACAGACAGGCTCCATGAACTTCTCCCCTGTGAGTCCTTCCCACGGGCTGCAGTTCTTCACAGCTGCTCCAGTGGGGTCTGCTCGGTGGGGTGCAGTATTTCAGGAACAGATGGGTCCAGTCCTGGCAGCAAACCTGCTCCAGCACAGGCTCCTCTCTCCATGTGTACAGAGGCCCTGCCAAGAGCCTGCTCCAACATGAGCTTCCCACAGGATCACAGCCTCCTTTGGGCATCCCCTTGCTCTGGCATGGGCCCTCCAAATGGATATGTGCTCCACCACAGGTGCCCATGTTCTGCAGGGGCACAGCTGCCTCACCGTGCTCTTCTCCCATGGGCTGCAGGGGAATCTCAGCCCTGGTACCTGCAGCCCCACACTCTCCTTCTGCAGAGCTTGCTGTCCGCAGAGCTGTTGCTTGCTCATATTCTCACTCCTCTCTCCCGCTGCAATTTGCTGTTGCACAGTAACTTTGCAAAGTGTATTGGTCAAGCAAGCTGCTCAGCAACTGTTTGCAGGGTGCCATGCTAAGGAAACCTCAGCTCAACACTGAACAGGAAGAAATTTGGAAAAACTTGGCTGGAAGCGTGTAGGAAAGGTGAAGTAAGCAGTCACATAGCTTAAAGTAGTAGTTGGTAGCACTTGGTTTTCATGCAAGAGAGGAACCCAGAGTAATTATCAGGAAGATTGTCAGTTCTGCAGTACTTGATGTCCCATGAAGGTCTTCCCATAGTACACAAGCTTATTATGTGTAACGCAGTAGTCGAAACCTAAAGCATCGCCTCTGACTGATAGGGAAACAAGGTCACCAAATCAAGGCAAAAAGGTGTCATTGTACCTAATTTAAAATTAAAAATAAAAAACCAACAAAACAACTGTGCAAATTATTGTAAAGTAATCCATCTAAAATTGTAAAGAGCTATAATTATAAATATATATGTAAGACTGATTCTGTTCGCTGGGTAAATTGATGATGGCTTTAAATTATGTTGAAGAGTACATTTGACAAGTAATGACTTTTCAAAGTGTCATGTGTCTAATTGAATAAACCAAGTGGAGAGTTGTAATGACAAGGTGGATGAGATGCATAAATCTATTCAGGAGAGAGTGCAGACAGTGTTTGCATGGAAATCTAGACTACTGCAGTAAATAGTCTAATGTACATCTTTTACTCTGTGATAATAGAGGAGAAATGTGAAGGACCAATTTTTCAAGGTAATGACAGAATAAATCAGGTGCAATAGTGCACTGTGCTGACTTCTAGAATTCCGCTGATGAAAATTGTAGAACTCAGCTATTTCAGGCAAAATTATAGTGCCATGATTGTCATAAATGATGTAATCATAGGAGAGGGGATTTCGTATACTGTTAATGCATTCTGGCTTTAACTATTCATGAAAAACACATTCTTCCTCTTTTGATTTAGATTGCTTATTTGGATTACTTGCCATTAGGTTTCCATAAACCATTTTCATTTTTTCCAATTTTATCATGTTTCCAATTTTATCATATTGGTTTTACATTTATAATCTCTTGCATTTTATAACATTAAAAGCAGTGAAGACACCTAAAACATTTAAAGAGGAACGCAAGGTATTTTTTTCTCCTACCTTTCAGTTCAAATCGTGCACTTCAGGAGAGAGGAGGGAAAGAGAAATACGCCTTAAATTTCTTCAAAACTTCTTAAAAGATAACTGTATCCCTCAGCTCCAAATTGCATGAACCTCTGGGCATGCAATCAGTAAAACCCAGATCTCTGTACAGTACAAAGTGACATGTGGTTTACACGGATTATACCACGGAAAGACACATGGTGACTTACAAGTAGAACCATAATAGCTGACCATTTGTAGAGGACACCTTAATGGATTCATCGTGAGACTGAAGAATGAGGGTCCTGGCAACACTTGAACATACATTTTTTTCCCCCACAAGACTGAAGATTTAAGATAAAGCATCCATTTTTCCTCTCAGATTTCCTACGTAGGCTATAAATAAGAAAAATACTGCTGGCATATTGCTTTGTCTTCACAAAATTATTGTTTCTTTCATGCCTCAAAGCAGAATTAAGTTTTAGAGGCAGGTTGGCTTAGCACCATTTTTTTTGTTGTTTTGACATTTTTAATAACTGCCTATAACTGCAGATATGGTATTGAGGCAGACTTTGTTGCCAGAGGAACACTTTTGTTGTGAGCTGAGTAAAGAATCTTTTACAATGTAAAACTGAGGTAATCGACAACTTTTTGAAGTGGCTCTTTAATTAATATTTGCAATTTGCAACAGTAGTCCACTTCAGATTACATTCAACATGATACTCATAATTAGTTATGCTAGGACTTTAGGAATACAATTTGCAAATATATTCTTTTTCATTTTTTGGAAAGCACTTTAGAATTTCAGTCCTGTACTATTTCAAGACTGTAAAGATATAGGAACACAGACCTTCCTGCCATTAATATACTTAACATTTCCTCCAGCATGACAATTTTTATTCTGAATTATAACTATAAAAATCATTAACATTTAAAAATAACAACTGAAATTATTTTGGGGTTTTAAGAGCTACAATATTTAGTGTTTCTACTAAATTTTGTGGACAAAATAATGTAATGTTTGCATGTTTATAACCTAAATATAACTATAGATGTTTTAATAAAGTTGCTATCTGTTGTGAGGAAAATATAGTGGTGAAACAATAAAAATTCATTGAACTTTTACTAACTAGCTAAAAAAATATCTACAATACTTTAGCACCATTTTATGTGTATACATTCAGAGTTTTTATGAGTGTTATTGGGTTTTGATTTGGTTTTTTCCTGTATTATCTGGCAGGAATCCTCTACAAAGGGAATGGTGAAAATCAGTTTATATCTCAGCAGCCCCCAGTTGTTAGTAGCATTATGGGCAACGGGAGACGACGCAGCATCTCCTGTCCAAGCTGCAATGGTCAAGCTGATGGTAACAAATTGCTGGCTCCGGTTGCCTTGGCTTGTGGGATAGATGGCAGTCTGTACGTGGGGGATTTCAACTACGTCCGGCGGATATTCCCATCTGGAAATGTAACTAGTGTTCTGGAGCTAAGGTATGTCTTTTTCTCATCCTGGACTTTTGGAGGTATGAGTTGCTGTGGCAAATTAGTTTCTGCAATTGTGTAAGTTTGAGTTTGCAAATGCTTTTGGGAACAGAACAGAAGCTGAGTCAAAATATTTTTAAAGTATTTAAAGCTGAAATGAAAATATTTTACCATCATAAAATAACTATGCTTATCTAAATGTGAGAATTTAATCTACCCAAAGTAATAATTCAGCAGATTTTAAGAGTTAACATATGTGGTCAATGTAAGTGGACAATGGACAATCATTCAACACTTCACTAATGACAGATGTAAATGTTGCCTTCTTCTCTCTCGTCTTTTAACATCCTTTCTGAATGTTTGTCTAATAATGTTTTTTCTGTTCTTTTTTACTTGCTCCCACCAAGAAATAAAGATTTTAGACATAGGTAAGCATTCCTTAAAGAAGATTTATATTTTTCTAACTGTTCTTTCTTTTTTAACAAATGAATGCTTATAATGGGCAAGTCATTTCTGAGATGTATTACTAGAAAAGAGGAGTATTTTTCAAAAATAATGAGTTCATATGTTTTAGTTATGTCAGCTGTCAGGTTGTATCGTCCTTTCTGATGAGTTCCTCTTTTCTCATCACTCTCTGTCCACAGTCAGGCTTCTTGTTATGCTTGTGTGTGCCCTCCTCTGCTGTTCCGTCATCTCTGCTCACTCCTTGCTGGCAGCTCTTCTGCTGATCCAATCAAAACTCACTCATTAATCAGATACACCAAATATGATGAGAATGGCTTATAAAAGTATCAAGGGAGTTCATTTCATTAGCCTTTTGATGTTGAATCTTTTCAGGCTCTCATTTAATAGATTTGTTTCTTTAAAGGTGAGTTTTTTTAAATAATGGAAGTTGAAATAGCAGTAACACAACTCCAGGAGTTAAGATTTTAAAATACACCCAGACTCACAAAATTGGTCACAGTAACAACAGTAATCAGAGGATTGTAGTACAGCATTCATCCGTCCTGGCATCACTACAATAATGGCAAGAACAGAAGAGTAGGTGGATGCTTAGAATTGCTTTCCACAGCAGCTGGTGCAGATAAGGAAGAAAAAAACAGAGTCATGCTAAAATCTTGTTGCAGACATGAAACCCTGCAAACATTTGTGGCAGAACTACTAAGCTTAGCAGGTTCACTGGTAGCTTTCTCTCCTTTTTGCTGCCAATCATTTTCCTTCCTTGTTTCTAAACAAATCCCAGAGTCATATCTCTGTTGTCCATGTTTTTTAAATTCACTTTTCTTTCACATACTTCTGTGTGAGGAAGGGTTTTATGTTTACAAAAATATGTTTCAGATATGTTAGGCAAAAAATTCCATGACAAACTCTAAGGCGTCTGCATCAGTGCTAATGATCAGAATTGGTTTTGTGGGTTTTTTTCCCCCAGGGTGACTCAAAGGCAGTCTCTTCTGTTTGGTGGGTTTAGGTTTCACTATTACAATTAGTCTGTATGTGTTCCACCACTCTCAAAAGAATTATATCCCTTGTGGTATCACAAAGTTGTGATTGCAGCTAGATAGGACATTGTCTTGGCAAATATATAGAATGTGGAATAATACTTAAAAATGGGCATGTGGAATGTACAGAAAGGGATTAAAGAGTGGATGCATATTGAGGTTTGTTTTGCTGTGATTTAGTAGCACAACCCTTTCCTGCCTCTGGCAGAACTGTGGTCACGGCCTCAACTGCAGTGTTTCAGAAACTGGATCCCTGCATCTAAGAGAAGCTAGTGAGGGAGAATACTGAAGCTTTTCTGTTTTATTCATGCCTAAACATGCAGAATCTCCAGGTACCAAAATTGCAGTCATACCAAACAAATTAGTGTAACAGCATGGGCCCATATAGCAGCTGTGACGTGGGGGTTCCTCCTGGGGCAGGAGGAGACAGAGGGGGCTGTGGAGAGCTGGCTCTGCAGGAGCAGTTGGGGAGCCAGTAGGCAGGAGGTGTGGAGCCCACTGTGCAGCACAACATGATTTATTATGAACCTGAGTTTTCTCTCACATCATACAACGTTTTCCCAGTGTCCACTCTCAGCCTTAGAGATTTGCTGATGAGAGACTTCCTAAGCCAAGAGTGAGATCTTGATGCTTAATATCCCCTGGTAGCTTTTTATTCTATTAATTTAGCTGCCTTTTATTTAAGATGTGTAAACTTTTAGGATTCACCAAATCCTCTTGCCATGGGCTCTCCAGCTAAGGACACACTGTGAAACCAAATACCTTCTTTTGGCTGCATGAATTCATGCAAAGTCCTGTGAAATTCTGCAGAGGGAAGCACATCTGTCTGGCCTGTAAGAGGAGAAGGGAGAAAATGTCCAGTTTCACTGGCAAGCCTTTCAGACTCCTGAGGAGATTTCTACTTAAACTGCAGTTTGGAAAAAAGCCCTCAACAGACCACTTTGCAAAAGATAATTGCTAGGTATTAGAAGAAAATGCACTAAAAAATGCATTCCCCAAGTAAAACTACTGAATGAGGCTAAATGCTAGTTCAGATCTCTTGTCTATTCAAGCATTCACCTTTCCTGGCCTATAAACACAGTGCTTCAGCACAGTGTGATGTGTCTCCTAGCTCAAGAAGCCTGTGCTCTCTTTTATAGAGAGAGAATGCAGATCAAATTTCTCCTCTCATGTACCAGTGACCTCGCATTTTTTCAATCTCAAAGCTGAAATGATGTCTTTATACACACTGCTGCCTGTGGGTGATTAATGCTGATAGACATTCATGGAAGAAGTCATTTTTAGAAGGACTTTGAAGACAGGGAGGTCTTTTGTAGGCTATGGCACTATCCCAAATGTATAGAGAGGCAGAAAAAAAAGTCTAACAAAACATAAAAACAGCTTTGAGGGGATATATGGTTTAGAGGGCACATACTGAAGGCAAGAGAGACAGGGACTGAAACAGGAGGAGTATTTTCAAAAAAACTATACATGGAGAATAGTCCAGGTGATCTGACAGCTGAAGAATCAAAAAATTGGCCTAATCAAGATAAAAGCAAAGAGAAATAGATAGTTACAGCTCTGTATACATGTGTGTGCACACTTTCAATTCAAAGCACTTATTATTATTCAGAATAGACAGAACAAGTTAATTTTTAGGCATTTGTCTTTACAGGAGCCAGTGTGGGTATGTAACTCCATGTTTTACAGACTGCTGAAAGTGATTAGGCGATACTGAATGAGTCAATAAGTCACGGGTTGGGGATTTAATTTCTTTGCATTTGTTGTTATTGGTAGAAGGCAGAAGCTTAATTTCATTTCAGGGTACAATGAAATTGCATAAACTCTGCAGCTTTCCAGCTGCTGGCTGCTTATCCCTGTACTATTTTTGTGATCTGCATAGTGCTCATGGATATTTTCTGGCTACAAAACAAATGTAGTTTTCACTTGACAGTTATTCAGTTCCTCAAATTGTGCCTTTCTCCCATCAGTTATTGGGGGTTTCTATTGGCTAAAGCCTCCTTGGCTGTGCAAGCTTCACCTGAAAAGAAATGCTGAGGTTAAGCCTGTTGTATCAGCTCAGAAAAGAGCCATGAGACATCTACGTATGGCAAGGTGGAGAGTTTCTGTTGATTCAGTGCACTTTCACTCTTTAAGAATATGAGAAAATACATTTAAATTATCAGGTGATTTCTTTTCATTTGATGAGGATACTGTATTTACCGTGACAACTCATCACCTGATTTCTTTTTTGTTGGAATTAATGAGAATGTACATTTTCATATTAATGAAGAAAAGAGCTTTAAAATTTCTTTTTGGAAATAAACGGTGTTAGGCATAAATTACTTACTTTTTGATTTGATGATTTCTTATTCCAATGGCTGAAAAATATGATTGAGGCAATGTTAGATGGGTTGAAGAGAGGTACTTTGATTTCAGTAGTGTAAGAAAGAACTTTATTTTAAATTACAATGAAATAAAATTTAATTGCACATTTCGCATCTTGCAATGTGTTTGTATTTGAAGTGTTTGCAAAGTTTCTTAAAGACCAAAGTAATCATGTAAATGGGTATAATTTAATTTACAGTCTATGGAGGTATAAATAATTCGTACACTACATAGTGATCATATTAAATGATCACTGCATAAATTAAGGCTTTGAAAATACCTTCCAACTATTTAGCACATTGGCAATAATAGATTTGTAACAGACAGAAATTTAAACTAAGCCTGCATTTGATTGTTTTCAGACATGCTGTACAACACTCAGTGCAATAGCAGAGCTTTTAAAGAGGCGCTAATCACTGTGTATTTGATTTCATTAGTCTGTTTCACTTGGTTTCATTCATTCTGAACCAACATGTTAAAGTCTTAAAACCAAATAAAATCCTATTTATGCAACACATTTTTTTTCTGTTTTGTAATTGGATGGCTATAAAAATCTGTCCCTGCTAAAAGACATAATTTGTTCACAAGTTGTTCCTGTTGGTCTCTGTTGCATTTTCCAAGTGGCAGTACATAAAAATGTGTTACATTAGCACAGTTACGTATTTTCCAAACGTGAAGTGTAGCATTCTGTGAACAGATGTTTGGCTACCACCAGACTGGTAGATCTGTTTAAGCAGCACTTTTGCAAACATCAGAAGTGACTGTTCTGACACTCTGTTTCAATCCATGAGGGGAGCATCTGAAATTACCTCATGTATTTACATGACCTTATTTCTGCTCTTCATGCCATAAATTAGGTCAGGAATCCCAACTGCAGTGGGTTAAGTTTCTACATCATAATATATCAACACAAAAGGTAATCTCCAGGGCTGTTTTTTTCAGCAGCAGGGAAGAAAAGACAGTAATTCTCAATTATGTGGCACCAGAGGAGAGGCAAAATGTACGGTTCTGGGAAAATGGTTAGGAATATATATTTTCACTGTAATAAAGACTGTGCTGGCATAGTTAGCAGTTTTCTGCCAATGTGTACAGTTATTTGAAATATGACTCTGACTTAAGAAGAATGGAAAAGCTCTGCTTGGTCTCTAGTGGAAGAGATGACATTTCCTAATGTGTTAAATCATGCACATCACGCATTTGAAAGCAGTGGATTAAACAATTGCTTATGAATGATGTCTTATCTCTTTCCTGTGAACTCATCATTCAAACTCTGTCTTATCTGTTCATGAATTACATAAACCATGAACCCCAGCAGCCTTGTATAAATTATAATAAAACAGATAGGATAATACCAACAAAGTGTAAGTGAGGCCTGGGCTCCTGCTGCAAAGTTTGGAACTACATCAAGGTTCGCAGAACTCTCAGACGGTTTTAAACTCCAGTATTTTGATTTGGCCTATTAGAGACACATTTACAGTCTCTAATGAGAGAGCCTGAACTACCCTGAGAGCATCAAAGACAAAATGGACCATCTTTCCTTAGAGGATTAATCTAGATGGGGCTGTCTGTGACACAGATGAGAAATGTGGGCCAAAACCATTTTGGGGCCGCGACCTGTGCTACCTGTGCATGGAGCATCACCATTGATTTAACTCTGTCTGCCTTACTGCATACTTGTAGGAACTAAACTGTTTTCTCCTTAATCCACTGTGAGCTGCAATTAACTACAGCATATGCAATATGTTATTCCATTTTGCAGCAACAACCCAGCTCACAGATACTACCTGGCAACTGACCCCGTGACAGGAGATTTGTACGTTTCCGACACAAACACACGCAGGATTTACCGGCCCAAGTCGCTCACGGGTGCGAAAGACCTGACCAAAAATGTTGAGGTCATAGGAGGAACGGGGGAGCAGTGCCTGCCCTTCGATGAGGCAAGGTGTGGTGATGGAGGCAAGGCGGTGGAGGCAACTCTCATGAGCCCTAAAGGTACAAAGAGCTCTCCCTCTGTAACATTCAGAATAATACAGAAGTTCAGAGCTGGGGGCATGATTGTGTTTAGTTACTGAATTCAATAGTTGGCTCAAAAATTGGGGATTTGAGTAATTTTTTTACAAGTAGAAAGTATATAGAGGAAGAGAGCTACAGGGGACTGATTTTTTTGAAATCAATTAGGGTTGATTTTTTAGGAAGTATTTGGCTTGAGTGGTTATTGAGCATTTCTAAACACTCAATAAGAGCATTTAGATTATGTGTTTGGCAGGCAGCAGTGAATATCTAAAATGAGCATTGCTTTTGGTTCCATTTATTCAATGTTTAAAGTTAACTTAAAATCTAGACCCTTCCAACACACAAAAGCAATTGAACAACAAATGCAATCAACAGTAGTAGATTTCATGCTGAATACTGGTTTGTCATGCAAAATACATTAACAAGCTGTATTACTGCCTACTCCCTGAGACCAGATTTTCTGCCTACAATTTCTACTAAATGCATGCTACCTATACCCTTAGTTGTGGATAATATATTCACTGGTAGTACAACAAAAAAAAAACCCTAATTTTTATTTGCTTCACTGAAGGAATAGCAATAGACAAGAATGGGTTAATCTACTTTGTTGATGGGACCATGATCAGAAAAGTGGATCAGAATGGAATAATATCGACATTGCTTGGCTCCAATGACCTTACCTCAGCACGACCTCTAACCTGCGATACCAGCATGCACATCAGCCAGGTACTTTTCACAGTTGCTGCTAATTTGCAAAGCTGAGCTGGTGATAGAAACTGAGATGCAGCTTTTGAGCCCCTTAAAATAAAAGTGGGTGGAGTGTGATGGATATTTAACAGCAGGTTTGGGGGAGAAAGCAACCTGTTCCACGAGTGTGAATTGCACTGTGTTCTCTAAGCTATAAACGGTGCTGTATTCAATTTTTCTGCCCATAAAGTTCAGTTCGGTTTAGAACAGCAAAACTATCAGCAGGAAACATTAAGCCTGGTAGTAAATACTGGGAGAATGGCATATCTGTTAGAACTATCTTGGCATGTTGATGTTTTCTGAATTGCTGACATCCTTAGCCTACTAGAGTGAATGAAAGGATTTACACAAACCCCCTGTATTTTTCTATTTTTATTAAAAACTTGTGTAGGTACGAAGGGCCATGTCAGTAGTAGTATGTTCCAAAAATGGAGTACAGTGTTTCATAATCTGGAAGGGAGTACGTTATTTTTGCTACTACAAGAATAAAGATGAAAACTGTTGGCAAGTATTTAGACATCAATATCTGTCTCTATAGTTCTTTATACATTTGTGATGCAGAAAAGTATTGCATCACAAATGTATAAAGTATTTATTGGAGGGAAAACTCAGCCTGTATTATAGTTTCAATGCAACTGGCTTTCTTTTCAGTAAAATGGATGCCTGAATATTGTTCCCCTTGCCTTCCTGAAAACTTTAGTTTGCTGAATGTATTCATGCATGTTCTTCAGTTGTGATTGCTTAAAGCAGATAGAAAATATCCTTACATCGGTATCTAAAACTGAAGGTTAATTAATGCATTTAATCTGCACTGGTTAGCTGTTTAACAAAACACTTCTATTTGTTTAGGTTCGTCTGGAATGGCCTACAGATTTAGCTATCAACCCGATGGATAACTCCATTTACGTGTTGGATAACAACGTGGTTCTGCAGATCACGGAGAACCGCCAGGTGCGCATTGCCGCGGGGCGGCCGATGCACTGCCAGGTGCCGGGCGTGGAGTACGCGGTGGGCAAACACGCCGTCCAGACCACGCTGGAGTCGGCCACCGCCATCGCCGTGTCCTACAGCGGCGTGCTCTACATCACAGAAACTGACGAGAAAAAGATCAACAGGATAAGGCAGGTCACAACTGATGGAGAGATCTCTTTAGTTGCTGGAATACCCTCGGAGTGTGATTGCAAAAATGATGTTAACTGTGACTGCTACCAAAATGGAGATGGCTATGCTAAAGATGCCAAACTCAACGCCCCTTCCTCCTTAGCTGTGTCTCCAGATGGCACCCTGTATATTGCTGACCTGGGAAACATTAGGATACGTGCTGTGTCAAAGAACAAACCCTTAATGAATTCAATGAACTTCTATGAAGTTGCTTCCCCAACTGACCAAGAGCTGTATATTTTTGATGTCAATGGTACCCACCAGTACACTGTGAGTTTAGTCACTGGGGACTACCTGTACAACTTCAGCTACAGCAATGACAATGATATTACTGCCGTGACGGACAGCAACGGGAATACCCTTCGGATCAGGCGGGATCCCAACCGAATGCCAGTAAGAGTGGTCTCTCCTGATAACCAGGTCATCTGGCTGACCATAGGCACCAATGGCTGTTTGAAAAGCATGACTGCACAAGGGCAGGAGCTGGTCTTATTTACCTACCATGGCAACAGTGGACTTCTGGCAACTAAAAGCGATGAGACTGGATGGACCACTTTTTTTGAGTAAGTACATTAAAAAAAGTCAGATGCCTTATAGTTTTATTGAGTTCTAAGGACCATTTGAAATGTTTCTGGGTGAAGTAACTGTAAAGTTGACCCTTGATAGCAAAAAGCACAGAAAGATACTTTTAATTTCCCATGCTGTCTTCCTCTGTCTTACTTGTCTGACTTCTTCTGAACATTGGGTCTGAATAATTTTGAATTCATTATTTTGAACTTCAGTTTTATATATTGAAATAATAGTGAGACAACATTTCACTCTTGTCAAGAAATTTGTAACTCAGACAACCATGGGTTTGTAGATTTGCATCAAAAACTAGATTTTCATCCCACTTGCTCATTAGATTGACATTCTTCTGCTGCAAATACTGACAAGAAATTTGTCTTTGCTGCTCAATTTTTTTTTTAAGCAAAAGCATTTCTGCATGTTCTTTTGCCCAAGAATTACATCTGGGTGGGTTGTAAAAGGTTGTGTTTCACTGAGTGGAGGGTACAGAGGAAGGATCTGCTGGACACAGCAGGCTTTCACACAGGTGAACCCGGTTGGAGGAAGCTGAGAAAAGAGATGTGTGCCATGGGGGAACTGTCATTCCTGTAGGAATAAACTGAAAACACAGAAGCCACCAGCACCATGTCATGTACAGGTGCTAGCACAACAGCAAGAGGTGTTACTGGAACAGTAGAACTTGCAATTTTACCAACCTCAGGAAAAATCTTTTCAGTGAATTGCTTTAGCCTGTGTTACACTCATTAAGTCATCAATGCCTGTTCATAGCAGACAGATTAGCAAAGCGTTTTACAGAATCCTCAATTCTATTGACTAAGGAAGATCATGACAATTTATAGATAAACTAGTGGAACCAGAGAATTCACATACAGGCTTTATCAGCAACTTCATCTCCAAATGATCTGAACTGCCAACTGAATACATTAAGCAAACATAACAAAAATACAGCTTAAAACAGAAACCATTATTTCAGAAAAAGTCAATGTAAAATTAACACAGATTTTTTTCAGTTGTCTCTGCCAGTTGGAAAAATATGTGTATTTTTAACTCACAGGAAAGACATGATGAGATTGGGTAAGAAGGTATGTATGAAGGAGTGGAAGATGTAGTATTAGTGTGATAAGTAAAACTGTTAAGAGGCCTCTAGTTGAACTATTCAGGATTACAAAGGGCATCATGAAAATTCAGCAAGTCCCTCTTCTTTTTATTTCCCCCTCTTCTTTTCTCGTATCTTTATGTGAAATGCAGTAGCAACTGCTGCCAAGGTCAGGGCTTAAAAAAAAGCTTTCAATTCAACACACATGATAAAGAAAATAAAGTGCCAGTGTCAGGCAGTGGCAGCAAAGCCAAACATCTGTGTTCTGAGATAACTTCATATTTCTGTCAGTGTACATTTGGCTGAGGCAGTGTGCAGAAGGACTCTGAGCACCTGTATCTACTCTCCAGCCTTTACAGATGCCCATCAGAGACACAAGAGCAGCAGGTGCTGCTTCACTGCATATTGTGTCCTGAAGTGGAGACAGGGCTAGGAATGCTGATCCCTGACAAAGACAGCAGGTGGGATGGTAGTGCTGCCAGTTTTAAGGTATTCTTACAATAATCTGTAAATTGGCAGGGCTTTGGTAGCGGGCACCTTCCCAAAGCATTAGCACACATCTGTAATATTTAATTGTGCTTTGGTGCATCCGCTGGGGATCTTTTTAGGTCCTGCCAAGAGGACACAGAAGCACAGCAAGGGTACACAGAGGAATGAGAAAGTGTTTGATTGGCAGGGCTAGTGTTCTCCTTCTATTGAGGTAGCCCTGTCCTGTATGCTGAGAGCAAAGCACAGCATTAGGTGGGCTGGGAGTAGCCATCCATTTCCACAGAGAGTAAAGTCAGTGTTGAACTGTGACAGACACAGCCACTTGTTTCCCATAGGCAAGTTGGGCAAGGCAGTCAGTTTGGGGGACAGTGAAGTCCTGTACAGAAATGAAGACATCTGCTGGGTACAGCAGGCACTTTTAATCATGCTGACATTCATACTGGCTAATTGAGGACCTAGAGTTTTAATCAGGGCAGTAATTTCTCACCATGTTGGCTGTAGTTTCTGTGTATCCTGCTGTGGTGTACTGCAGTAGCTGGTGGCTCCTGAATGTATCTTAATGGTGTCTGCCTGATCACAAAAAAAACTGGATATTATATTCACTGTTCAGTGGGTGATGGGTCTGTCGTTTTCATCATGGGGAGAATTTAGGGTGCTGTGTGTCATGAAGCACACTGCTATTTCCTGACTCTGCAAAGAGCCATCTTTCACACCTGATCTGCTTTCATGCAGACTTTCTGGTCTGAGTTAGGTTATGTCCAGCTGACTTACAGAGAGCCCAAAGGGCAGGCTATTCCCCTCAGTAACTATTAGGATTATTTGCAAGCTGCTGCTTATGCACTTCCTAAACAATTACCTCCAACCAATGTCTCGTTAGAATTCCCAAGCTGAAGTAATTATAGAGAAAGCTAGGCAATTTCACTCTCCCAAATTTGCAAGTGTATGAGGCTTTTGCTGAAGCAAAGATATTTATCACCTCCCTGTAGCCATGGTGAAGCAGTAATCTGTTTAATTGCAACAAGGAAGATTCAGATCAGACATTTGGAGGAACTTCACGGTGAAGATTTTGGAGCCCTGGAGCAGACAACAATGATAGTGACCCCTTGCCCTTCATAGACTGTCTTTAAAAACAGATCAGACATCTTTCAGGACCAATGCAGGAAGAACAGATCCTGCCCTGGGGTAGAGGTTGGACTGCATGACCTCTCAAGGTCCCTTCCAGTAATGTTTTCTGTGTTGCTCTGTACAAGTTAAAACCAAAAATAAAAAATTGTACTGATTACGTAAAGCCACAGGGAATAAGGGGCAGGAGGAAGGCACTGTGTTACTTTTGTTGCCAAAACAGCATTCTTAAAAACATCCATCAGTCATCATAGCTGCTTGCTTCTTTTGAACATAAAATTCCCATGCACCAGATCTACATCTGTATATTTCTCTTTTGAAGGAAAAAATAATTGTGAACACAAGTCTTTTGCCATTTTTTATTATAAGATCAAGTATAATTGTGACTTGTTGGCGCTCATGATTTGTAGCATTAAATCTGACAGTGATGGACTTTGAGAGGTTTCTGCTACTATTGCCAAAAGAGATGGAGCCCGTGAATTATCACAGAAGAGTTTGTGTGGGGGTGACAGGATGTACAAGGGTGTCTCTCTCTCTCAGCTTCTGCATATTCATGTTTGTGGGTAGTATGGGCTAAAACATTTCCACATGAAATGTTTTCTCTAGAAAAAAACGAAGCCTTGTTAAAATGGAAAGGTATCCCTCAAACATCGAGTGAGGAATAAGAAATTCTGAAAATAAATAATTCTGGCTTCATAGCATAATATTTCAACATCATTGCTGAATGCATTTTCTTTTAATATCACAGTTAATTTATGTATTTTATTTACTGTGTTACTCAAATTTTCAAAATATTTTGAGAAAAGGATAGAATTTCTATTCCATGGTGAATTCAGACTTTCTTCCCACTCACAGCTAAAAATGTTCAAATGTTTGAATGTCCAATGGACCAGAAATGGCTTTTATCAACTAGTTTGGAGTATAGCTGGGTTTTCTCACCTTTCAGTTGTCACAAATCCGTTTAAGTGGCTGAAGGAAAAATACAGTGCATTTAGTAATAAAAAGTTCAGCCTTGGGAGCAACTCAGGAATAGCTTGGTTAACTATTCTTCTGTGCAAGTCTGGTTGTATAAGTGGAGCATGGATCCAAATAACTTATTTCAGCTGGGTTCTCAGTGGTTTGAAAGCAGGTTTATGAAAATGATTCAGTCTTTCTTTTTTCCTTTTCAGAACAAAGGGGAAATATTTGCAAAAACATTGCATCCCAAAAATTGGCAGTCACTGCTCTGGCTCATACTAAAACATTTGGTCTTGTTTCTTTTCATGGCTTTTTTCCACAGTTTAAATCACACTAATATCAGATCCAGAAAAAATTTACTTTTTTTTTTTTTTTTAGCCTGGACACTAATTAAGCTATAGTTTATTTATTTAGTCTCTTCTTTCCCTGAAGAAGGGAAGGACTGACACACAATAAATGGTTTTTTTACAGTCTTTTTTGTTTTTACAGTGAAATTGTAAGTACTAGCTTGAATTACTTAGGATATAATACAATCTGTTTTCTTTGTTTACAGACTTGGGGGATTTTTAATATCTTTATGGCAAAATGGACTTGAAAATTTCTGTTTTGCTAAGGGTTATAGTGTACTGATCAAAACTGACACCTTAAATTTCAGGAATGTGTATTTTTTTCAAAGCACTGTTGCTCAAATTCATAGTAACTGTTACCTGTTTTCAGAGGTCCAAAAACTTGCTGAATAAAAATGATGTTAAGAGAGCATTTACAGAAATGATTGAAAATGCATGCATACTAAAAAAAAACCAATGGAGCCATATCAAGCTAAAAGTTGCCCAGATTAGGTTTTATAATGAAATTAAAGTATCAAACAAGGTATAAAAGTAATCAGCCTAATCAAATTCTCTTACAAAATTCTGAGATATCTGAGCTGGAAACTATTAACTGTAACTGCATATTATGTATGCATAATGTGAACATTTAAACAGCTAAATCTTAAAAGTTAAACTAATTATCTGCATATTAGCATTTTGGAAGTGACACTTCCTAGCTAGCCTATATGGCATTATTTCTATGCAGCCGTTTCCATTGTGATTTTACATACAGAAAGCTAAGCCAGGTGCTTACAGAAATACCAAAACAGCATTTTCTCTTGACCTAGGTTTTGAAATACCAGAAGCAAATGCCCAAGAAGCCTTGCAGGTGCCCCTGTGCAGTGTCCCAGGCTGTGGCTGCTCTGTGCCCCTTGGGCTGTGTGAGGAGCTGGCAGGGGCTGCTGTGGCAGGGAGGGTCCCTGCAGGACGCAGGGCTGCAGTCTGTGCCCGCACCATGCCCGTGTGGCACACACACGGAGCCCTTCCCTTCAGCTGCTCGGGTCAGACCCTGCTCACCCAGTGCTGGCTGCCTGGCCCACCTGCTTCTCTCTAACAATGCAAAAAATAGGTGCTCCTTCCCCCCTCAAGCTCTTCTGGAAGGTTCAGGTTGCTGGTGCTCTCCTTAGACATGAAGTAATCCCAGCAGCCACTGTTCCTTGTCTCTTTTCAGCTTTCTCATATTTCTATTCCTCTTCTTTTAGAAGCAGTGTCAGCAGGCAGAGATCTGTTCCAGACTAAGATGGCTCCTCCTCTCTGGAAATCCACTGCCTTTCTTCCATTATTCCATTTTGCTCTCCAGACCTCCTACTATGTTTCCTTACTTTCTTACCTTGTATCTTGCTCCTTTCCACATCTCTCATTATTTCCCTAAGGTGTGTTTGACTTTCCTGCTTTTTCCTTCCCAGCAGTGAATTTCTTTGCAGTCTCCTGTTGTATCTCTTGACAGTCCATCCAATGTCTCCCCTGACACTTTATGCCCTGAGCTCATTTGTCTTCTCCTTCCCCTCCTCTCCCTCCCACTCAATCCTTGTCTTCAAGGCAACAGGAAGCAAAAAGAGTGACATTAGCAAGCAGAGTTCTTACAAGTTTACTTTGCTCCCACAGTTAAATTAATGAGCTTTCCAGCTATTTTGGAAAGGTGGTGAAATCATGCAGAATGTGAAATCCTTACAGTAATTTATGGACTCTAGAGAATCACAAGCAAAAATCTCTTTTCACTGTATGCTGCAGAGTTTGCATATTCTGCTTTTATTAGCGATGCATTCGGTGCTGTGGTTTCCCTGAAACTCTGTGATACAGAGTCAGATATTGCCTCTGGCTTGGACTTGTTTAGTTTGCCCAAGTACCAGGCACATCATCTGTAACTGTCAACAGCTGGCAACAGATAATAGAGTGTTTTGCAGTTTTTCTTTTGCTTCATCTTAATACATTGCCTGTGGAGTCTGGCTTGGAAAAGTCAGAAATTTGTGAAATTTGGCTATGGAAAAGTCTATGGAACTTATGCTGAAATGCAAGTATTTTATTTGATCAGATTAAAATTATACCCTATTAGTAGTGTCAGCTCACTTGCACTTCTACTGTATATTAAGAGGTTCAAAATTTTCATAATTACTATTTCTGTACCATTTCAAGTAACATTTGTGAGGGGTTATTTTCCTGTAATATTTGTGTTTCTATTTGTGTTCATTTTTCTGTCCTACTTATACTTCAGTACTATGAGTATCTAAAAATGCCTAGGGTTCTTGTTACTTTCAGTTTTGGGGCTTTCATTCTAATTTGATTCTGCTTACTTAGAAATACCAGAACTTTGTACAGAATTGTAATCTGGAATTTTTTAATCACTACTAAACAACACTGTCTGAATGTCCTTGGTATCATAGTGCTTTTTAGGTATTCTTATCATTTTACTATCAACAACCTTTGGTACCTTCTGCTTTTACTGCTGCTGCTTCTTCATCAGTGTAAAATATAGTGCCTATAAAATAATTAACCATATTCATTCAGGCACTTTTGTTTAGCCAGTTATCATGTTCTTGCATTGACTTTTATGGAATCACATGAGCCCTTGATTGCAAACTGTGACATACAAGTGCAGTGTCTTTAATCTTCCCATACTATATGTACTCAAGCAACAAAAAACATATTCTCTTCATTCTTAATTGCTTTCAAACTGTCTTTTTGGGAATATTTTTGAGACAGCCAATCCTTGCATAAGTGCCTCTGTATCCACATTGCCTGGCATAATGCAGCATGCAATACAGATATTTCTCTCTTACAGTGTATTTGCTTCTCCTCCTCTCAATAAGACACAAATTTAAGATCTGGTAGCCATAACCCTCTCTCACATCTTCAGTAGGCCCATGGAGGCAAGGCTGGCCAGAAGGCAGTTAAAACTCTTCCCCTCTATTCACACAAGCTAAGTATGCCCCCTACCCAAAGAGAACTTGTAGGGAAAAATATCAACGTGACATATTTAATCTGGGTTGGTTTTTTTTTTAACTTTACACTGGATACATCAGCACTACACAAGGATGTAACTGTTTCATGCAACACGCAGTTTCTGAGAGGAACTCAGTGATGGCTGTGCTTGCTGACAGGACGTACCATGTTTCTTCTTATGATAAATCATTCAATACATTTTTTAAATTTCTATATTCAACTTTAAAGAATAGAGGTTATGTCTCTCAGTTTTCTAAATCAGAATTGTAACTCAGCTTTATAGTAGCTGTCATAATACAACATTATATTATTTAGTCTTATAAGACTTGTGCTAATATGGGAGACAAACTGTTTCAAACTCATCCTGCTTAATAAAAAACAGCCATGTTAAAAATAACCCATTAATATACAACATTAGATGCGGATGTGGTGTTTTTT
The DNA here is from genome assembly GCF_028769735.1 of Zonotrichia leucophrys gambelii. Classification (NCBI taxonomy): domain Eukaryota; kingdom Metazoa; phylum Chordata; class Aves; order Passeriformes; family Passerellidae; genus Zonotrichia; species Zonotrichia leucophrys. The sequence continues at coordinate 14,311,099 of NC_088173.1, read as the reverse complement.
AGAGAACTGCATTTTGTCCCCAGATTGCCCTGATAGCAGTAGTATGTCTCATCTAATAGATCTTCACCCATTTCTTCATTCTTGAATGTTACTGTTTCTTCTCCATAATAAAAGCAGACCTGAGAAGCCATTGAATAGATAATAATATCAACATCAGAATGTGGAAGACACATAGCAATATTATTACATGTATGAAAAAGAAAGAATTGCTTTGATTTCTGTCAAGAAAGTCAGCATGTGATGTCTCTGGTTTAAGAGAGCACTTAGAAGTAAGGATAGTGCTGCAAAATAAGCAGTTCTGTTTGTATTAATGAAATAAATGTCCTGCACTGTCAACCCAGTCAGCTCTGTCCAGGCTCCCGAAAGTATCTGTCTCACTTCTGGTTTGTGAAGGACTCCACAATAGCATTTGTTTAGTTATTGACATGTTAATGATCTTGTTCCATGGTAGTTTTCTTTGTCAAACAGAAGTGAGGGAGGCTAGAGTCAAGCCAGCTCACCCTCCTTGACACTCACTAGGCAGGGAACCTGGTGTGGTGGGGGTGGAAGGACAGCTCAGGACCCATGTGAGAAGGCTAATCTCTGTTTTCAGTCATGCTGTATTCAAACATATCCTCAAGCCCCATCAAGGGATTTGGTCTTCCTTGCTGTCCCAGTGAGGCCAGACCGATCAGCTCTCTAAAAAGCCTACAAGGAACATGCATTTTAAAGCCTTACCTTTGGAGGTCCCCCCCAAGAAGGGAAAGTTCTCACTTCTGAAGCCTGCATTAATTGCATGTGACTTGTACTCCCAAGGAATAAGGTTGTTACTCTAAATTAACCACAGAACCTGAATCTAAAAATTATTGTTTACTATCTTGGTATTCTACTACCCTAAAAGAAAAGAAAATACACCCATCTAATTTCGTTTTCCCATTATTAAATTTGCTTTTCAAACATAATGTAATTTAATAAGTTGATTTGTCCACTTTTTGTGACCCTGTAAAAACAGCTTTGTTGAGTTTTTACCTTTCAAAATAAAAATTAGATTAAATTAAACCCCCACCCTACCGCCAAATAATTACAGGGGGAAAAGCAGCATTACAGCTTATTCTGTGAACAAAATGTCTGGCCAAACAGAGCAGCCTTATGTCCTTTTTTCACTAAAGGCCAGTACACTTAGCTCTGACAGTGTAAGCAGACCTTACAGCAAGGAACAATATGCCACACAAAGTATACATACACCAACATTTCTCTTAGTTGAAAGGCCATACTCTGGTATTTATATCCACAAGGCACACAGTTTATTTGTGCAGTAATAGATGAGCTAAAAAGCAGGGGAGGTGACCCACAGACAAGGCAGCAGCCCCGAGGAGCCCTGAGGTTAGGGAAGCTGCCTGCTGGCACACCCTAGCAAACTCAGAATCCTTCCTCTGTGCATCCCACAGGGTTCAGGGGCAGTGAATTCCCATTACAGGGAAGTTGAAAAGTGAGAGATGAGTGTTGAGGTCTTGTAGTTAACAGCCTAGCTGCTGTATTAATCTCATCTTCATAAGAACGAGCCCCCCTTGAATTGCTCCTGAATTGGCTGCACTCAAAAGAGTGTGAGCTGCTGAGGCACATCCCCAGCCCTGGGAAGCTGCTTCATCCCTGCCAATGCCTCTCATGTAAGCCCCAGTGCCTACACCCCACTGCTCTTAGTGCACCCCTTCCCCAGGCACACACTCCAGAGCTATTCCTCCTGCTCTTCAGAAAGCTGTGGCTTCATTAATGCTGCTCATTTGTGTGAGTTTGTGTGCATGCAGGGTGCATGCCAGATGTGAGTTGTGAGAGACTCCTTGGTTTTGTGGCTCCTTATGAGAATATACATGGCAGCAGTCAGGGCAGCATGGAGGACTGCTGTACCATACACAGTGAGTGAGAAGTTTGGCAGTATTCTGGCAAAAAGTAAAGCATCCCCAGCATGGTAAATTCATGTATTGCTTCTTTCTCCACAAAGCACCACTCCCCTAGACTACCTGGTGCCAAATACCTGGAAGTCATTTTGGATTGGGCTCTGAAAGTGGTCAATCTTACACGGCACGAGCACTGAACTGAAGCTTGTTTGTCTGGTCGTGCAGTGAAGTGGAAAATGAGCATCAGAACCTTCTCTGTATGGAAGTGAATGAGCTATCATGGGAAAAGGTGTTGATTCATTCCTTTGAGCTCCCTTTCCAACAGACACATTTCCTGCAGTGATTCTCGTTCAGAGTGTGCCTGTTGTTTTGCAGATGAGTTATGGCTGTCAGGAAGGGCCTATTTAAGTGAATTGTTCAGTGTGCTGAATGTTGGTTTCCAAAAAAAGACTGAAAACTGTCCTTTTAACATTATGACAAAATAGACACAACAAATAAAAAGCCTCAAGAGCTGCAGTTATAACAGAAGAAGGTGAAAAGAGAAATTGCCAATCACCTTCCAGCTGAGGAAATCTCTTCATTAAACCTGGACTAAAAAATTCGTCCTGACCACATTGCAAAGATAAAAGACCATTACCTGAATTATTTAACCAGCTGTGCAAACAGTTTTATAAGACTTCCCCAGATGAAAACAGAGTGAAGACCCTTTCCCTATGGAAAAGCCATCAGATGAAGGCACAGGAAAAGCTTGAGTTATCTTGACAGTTGGCTGGACAGGGGGACAGATAAATGTAGCTGATACTAATAGTTTTAATGACCTTGTAACTTCTTTGGTTTTGTGAGTTTGCATTTTTTGCCCAAATTCCATTAAAAAACAAGTAGGCATATAAATTTCTGTCCAGAATTGGGAATCTGGCTGTAGTTAAATTTAACTTTTTCCTAGAATCATTCCAATTTTCTGTAATTCCTGTTTATCCACTTTTTTCTCAGAGCTAGGCACAACAGAAGGGAAAAGGAAAATAAAAAGGGACAGGTGAAAGGGAGAGGGAGAGGGGAAAGGAATAACTCAGGAAAGAAAAGGAAAATAAAGGAAAATATTATTTTCATATATTTAGAATTCTGTAAAATTGGAAAGAATGTTGATTTTTTTCATAAAATCATATAATATTCTGAGTTGGAAGGGACTCACAAGGATCATCAATGTCCAGCTCCCAGGCCTGGCCCTGCACAGAAGAGCCCAAAGAGTCACACCATGTGTCTGAGAGTGTTGTGCAAACAATTCCTTAATTCTGTCAGGCTTGGTGCTGTGACCACTTCCCTGGGGAGCCTGTTCCAGGGCCTGACCATTGTCTAGATGAAGAACCTTTTCCAATATAAACCATATCCAACATAAACCTCCTCTGACACAGCTTCATGCCATTCCCTTGGGTCCCCATCATGGTCACCACAGAGAAGAGATTGGTCCCTGACCCTGCACTTTCCCTCACAAAGATGTTGAAGCCCACAGTGAGGTCTCCCCTCAGCCTCCCCTTCTCCAGGATGAACACACCAAGTGACCTCAGCTGCTTCTCATGCAGCTTCCCCTCAAGGCCCTTCTCCACCCTCGTGGCCCTCCCTTGGATGCTCTCTTTATCTCATTCTTGCATTGTGGCACCCAAACTGCCCCCAGCACCCGAGGTGAGGCTGCCCCAGTGCAGAGCAGGGCAATCCCTCCCTTGCCTGGCTGGCCATGCTGGGCCTGCTGTACTCCAGGACAGGGCTGACCCCCCTGGCTGCATTTTTCCTCATGTTAATAATATTCCAGATACGAAAAAAAGGAAAATGCTATCACTTCTTAGATAACAATAAAATAAAATTTTAAAACTCCACTTGTCATAATTTACAGACTACTAATATATATCAAATTGTCATTTGCTCTTCTTCTTGTTAAGCAAAACAAAATATTAGGAAGACTTACCACATATTCTTTATTGTTTGGGTTTTTTTGGGTTTTTTTAATTGTTATATCTCCAAGGGAAGTCATAGTTTAATATTTCAGGTTTCCCAATATAATTGTAGTGTGAATTCACAAGCAAGATGCTAAACCTTTTAAGATACAAATACAAATGTATTTTGTGGAAATAAAGGAATAAGTGCAAGTTATATATGAGTAGTTATGGATCCACTGAAGTGTCTCTTTCAATCAGACTAAATAAGAAATGCAAAAAAAAAAAAAGAGCAATCATTTCTGTCCATGCATCTTCAGATTCTTCAGATTATTTTCACCTTTTTCATTCTTAGGCTCATTCAGTCTCTCTTCAGACATATCAAAAGCAAAAATGCATATCAAAATGAGGAAAGCAATGTACAAATTGAGTAAAGGAAAAAAATGCAAAATTCATTACATTCAAGTTGAAAGTTTCTTTCTTTCTACAACCCACATAATGGTTAAAGGTGGCCAAAACTAGAGCTTCCAGTAATTTACCATGCCCAATTTTAAACCAGTAGGGGACAGGAAAGCTCCCTACAGGTGAAGAAATGCTAATGAAAGTGATGACATATTAACTGTGGGCTTCTTTCCTTGTGATTGGCAAAATAACCATTTTGGGTACTGCTTGAGAGAAGGAGCTACTAGAGTGGCTTTTCTTTACCATCATTTTCCAACTTTGAATTCGCTTTCATTTGGGAGGGACTAAACCTGCAGTGTGCTACGGAGGCTGAATACAAGTGAAAGAATGTATTTGGAAACCAAAATTCTGTCATGTTAAAGACAACACTCTTCTATGTAAATGCAGCTTAAATGGCCTTGACAAGCCAAGGGAGACATTTCATTGCCAGGTTAGGACAGATTTTTCAGCATGTTGTCAGCATGGTATGCACCTAAAAAAACAACACATTGCACTCCTGAATGTCAACCTTGAACCTTCTGTTCTCACCTGCCAAGAAGCAGCACTCAGGTATAAAAGGCTTCCCATTAATAGTTTGAAATAAGTAGGGTAATGTTCCATAAATTTTTTAGCCACTCTTGGTAATCTGAGATGCAGAGAAAATACCTAATGTGAGTTGAGTGAAAGTATAACAGTACTTTTCGACTGTCAAAATTATACATGTCTATATTATGAAATGTATTCATGCTTCATTTCTCTATTGCAGTATCCCAACTAATAGTATAATCTGTAACCAGTCTTAAATACTTAATATGCATTTGGACTGCATGTCTTGTTATCTGAAATGTGCTGGAACTGGTGTGCCTTGCTCTTCAACCTGACATGTTTACAACAGAAAAAAAAAAATCACAGAATTTATTTTTTTGAGGGATTGTGCTGCAGAAGTCTGGAGAAAAACACTATCAGTCATAAATTAGCAATTGGCTTTAGGTTCAGCCTTTACTATACACTTTATTTCTACAGCTCCCTATTCTACATTGAAATAACTTCTGATATAAAACATTAATAAAGCTCTGCATGTTGGGGTTGAGCTAAATGTGCTACGGACTAAGATAAAATACACTTGAGAAACAAGTCAAAAATAAAGAAAGTAGGACATTTCCATCTGTGGCAAGGCTTACCAGGAAGTTATTACTGCAAAGTGAAGTGTCCTACATAGCCTAGAACAGAAAATGGTCTGGGAAGGCATGTAATTAAAACTGAAGGAGATGAGCAATGGAAGAGAGACTTCCAGCAGGTGAAGAGCAAAAGGTCGAGAATCTGGGAAGCTGATAATCATTATCTCTGAGAAATTCTCACTGCTGAAGTGGAAAACTATCTGGCAGTGGCAGCTCATCCTAAGGAAGAAAAAGGATTTGATCTAAGGGGAGCTTCAGCTAGCAGTGGTGGCAGCTGCCCCCACTGCTGCCTTCAGAGTTATTGACCAAATATGAAGATTGTTGTGTTAATGCCAACAGAAGTGAGCTGAGCGGATTAATGCCCTCAAGGTCACGTCCAAGGAGCAAGTTTCTGGTTTAGATTCTTGAAAAGTTTATGTGAGACTTACTCTTCAGGAATTGAAGAGGTTGGTGGAACGGCTTTGCTGTGGAGCCTGGCAAAGGAGAAAGATCAGAGGGCTCCATGGTAACACATGTGCCTGAGCTTGTGTTTGGATGAAAAGATCAAAGAGGCTGTGAAATACCAAATATAGGCACTCACCCTCTAGACTTCAGATCTCATTCCTTCTAGGGCAATTTCAATATTAGAACACTAGGCAGATAAAAAGAAATCGCTCAGTCTAAAACTGACAATCTCGGATGAATAAATTCACCTTGGCAGCAGAATGCAAGGATATTTGAATGTAATAAGAAAAATGGCCTCAGAATGCCCAGAGGTGTGAGTGATGTTGCTATGCTGTGCATTGATAAGGCTTTGATTGTGGACAAGAAGATAGCAAGTATAAAGTAAGTTTAGTATTCGATGTACAGTGAACAAAATGAAGGACACACATAGCAATTGTCACCAAATGGAATATGTAATGAATTGTAGAAAGGTCTATTTCCCCTTTTTCTTTTTGTTCCTGGCTATAAAAGTGTGAGAAATCCTATTCTTACCTTTCACATCTCAGTCACATTTTCTTCTTGCACTAGGATGCCTGAACCAAGCAATCACGGCTTTTAAGATTCTTTCAGCTTTTAAGTCATGTTTTTAAGAACATTAATGTGTAACGTGATTTCTTCCTGGTCTTTGAACTCTCCCCCACTGTAATATTAACTGCTTATCTCAGGCTCATGATGTGCCTTCCCATATTTGTGGAAGATGAGACCAGTTCAAGAACTACAGGCACAGTCAAAAAATAATAATGTGGAAGCAAGAATGCATAAAAGAAGGATAGCACAGTTCAGTGCTGCATACTGCACTAAAGCCACACACTGTGCTGAATACTACTGATGTGTAGCATTTCCCAGCTCAGGTGGTATAGTGAGAAATATGGTAATTAGTTTCTCACAGATACTGTGATTAAAAGGGCAAAAAGTTCTTACAGGGAAATCTTACCATCTGTGGCTTTAGTAAGCATTGTATGAAATAAAGACCAGTACCGGACTACTGTAATCAAAGGATAGAAGTAATTCCCAACAAAGTAATTTGGAATAATTTTCAAACATAAAGCAGAAAATAGAAAAGGACACTAATTGGACAATATATGCTCCCCAGGGAGTTGGAAAGGGAAGTTGTGCATGAAAATAAAATAAGTTCTTGGAACTGAGGCATGAGACTGAAGGTCATGAATAGGCTAGCAGGCACATTCATGCACAAGGAACTTCAGTATGTTTGTTTTGGTCTCCTGCATAAATGGAATATCTCAGTTTGCCAAGTCCAGTATGTGAAAAAGAACCACAATTAGGGACAGAAACACACTGGAAGAAGCCCCATTATCTTGAAATGTACTTAACTTCAAAAAATAAGTTTTCTCACTTGACTTCCCTGGCTTGCAGTATGGTTTCTGATTTTTAAACATTCTTTTCTCTTGCCTGTTGCTAAGTGAAAGTCTTACATAAACAAAGGAAATCAACTGTGCTAAAAGGATGGAAATGACTGTATGCAAAAAGCTGTCAAATGTACAGAGTAAGCAAACTGGAGGAAGGCTTTTCTTAAGTTAATCCTTTCAGTTACAGCAATGCTGTGCAGTACTCATGCTGTTCACAGAAAGGTAGTGTTGTGGGTTACAGCTGTTAGGATTAATTCTCTCATTTTAAGAAAAAGAGTTTCTGTGGCCTCAGTGATATGCTTGGGGCTTTTGGGGGGCTTTTTTGGTTTTGCTTTTCTTTTCCAGTAGGAGCAATTTTGATGATAAATATCAGCATGAAATGTCTAGCACACTGTGAGGACCTGCAGGGTCATGTTCTAGTTACTTTAAGAGACTGAGGCGTTGTTCAGCTTCCCACTACATGGTCACAGGAGAGGGATGGAAAACTGAGAGCAAACAGGTCATAAATGGGCATGAAATCCTCCTTCGGATGCTTTTTTCTCTCTGTTGCAGCTATGGGCAGGCTATCCTTCAAAACAAGGAGCTTCAGCTGAACACCTAGGCTGACAAATCAGGACTCTACCACTGGAAGAGCTAATCTTAAAGACAAGCTTTATGACCAGAAGCTCACACAGTGCTTTACATCTCCCTATACTGTGACCAAAATGCATGTTTGGATTTGGATTTGCAAGCATGATCTCTGGTCATGTACCAAGATCTACTTCAATTACAGAAATTCTATCTACCTATTCATGTTAAATGGATATATAGCTGTTGGTTTAAATAAATGTCAGTAGACACAGAAAAAAAAAATCTCATGGTTTGTGTCACAATTCTCAATCAGTTCACAAGTAGTTAACAGTTAGAGATGCTAGCTGTTCTGGTTTCCAGCTACAAGCAGCTTAAGTAGATTAAATATTACCCCAGACTCTGCTCATAGTAATACAAGGGACATTAAGCACTCAGGAGTACAGGTGTTCTGCATACTCATTGAATAGACACTCCTATTAAGATACCCTTATTTCAAAAATTTTGAGGATTCCTACAGTAACAGCAAAATTTAGTCCAGTAAGAGGGAGTAAGTACAGAATGCTACAGAATTTAGTACCAATAAATATACTTCCTTTGAAATGGTGAATTAGATGTGCAGCAGGATCTGGTCACACTTCAAAGAGTAATATGCAGAGCTGAATGAAGATCCATCTGTTTGCTCTTGCTATCACCATTGAGGCTGCTGTATGTTAAGCAGTCTTTTGAGTACTTCAAAGCATGTTTGAAGTCTTTGCTATGCCTATCCCATGCACACAAAAAAAAGCAAAAGTGCCTTAACAATATGAGTAGCTGGTGTTTTTGTTCATTTTAGTTGTAAGTGAAAACAATTTGTTCCTGCTATGTATCATTTCTGGACCTTTATTTTTTTTTAGCTATGATAGCGAGGGCCGTCTAACAAATGTTACATTCCCAACTGGAGTCGTCACTAACCTTCACGGGGAAATGGAAAGGGCCATTACAGTGGACATTGAGTCATCCAGCAGAGAGGAAGATGTCAGCATCACTTCCAACTTATCATCAATCGATTCTTTCTATACCATGGTTCAAGGTACTGTAAACAAAAGATTTCTCAGCAAATAGTGGCCTGAAAATTGTTTTCTTCTGGTACAAGCAGCTCCAAATAGGAGTGAAACTTTAGGGGCATCATGTCTGGAGGAAGGGTTGATAAACACACAGTTTTGCACCTATACAGAAACAACTGTTCAGGAAAAGCAGAAGTATTGCAACAAAAGTAGCATTAAGTAAGTTTTCTAACCAAATTGATTTTGTAAGCAGCTATGGGAAGTAGAATACTTACTTTATATTAAAAAGGAATCTTGGAAAGAAGAGATGGATTGAAAGGGAAATAGGTAAAGAAATAGTATGAAGTGATATTTTAGCTTAAAAGCAACTTGTAATATCCCAGCCACCACATACTTGCAAAAGTGAATAGTCATAGTATGCTTAGGATTAGGCCAAAAATGCCTAATGAAACAGCAGAGAATGTGTTTTGTGCTAGTCCAAAGAACATACTATCAGGATGAGACTTTCTTAAGTGTTTAAGAAACTTTGATGATAGGTCCTAAAGGCATTTTTTTTGCTCCTCTGGGATATACTTATTCTTAACAATCTCACCCTGTCTCTTTAATACCATTGGGTCAGTTACATGCAGTCAAGATGCATATGTTGCATAAAGTGTCCAGTACAAAGGCAGACTCTTAACCCATGTAGGTAACCTGTAATTCTCTTTCTGGCCTTTTCAGATCAGTTGAGAAATAGCTACCAGATTGGTTATGATGGCTCACTGAGAATCCTGTACGCCAGTGGCCTGGACTCACACTACCAGACAGAGCCACACGTCTTGGCTGGCACTGCCAACCCAACCATGGCAAAGAGAAACATGACCCTGCCCGGGGAGAACGGGCAGAACCTGGTGGAGTGGCGATTCCGGAAAGAGCAAACCCAAGGAAAAGTCAACGTCTTTGGCCGAAAGCTTAGGGTAAGCACACAAGCATGAGCAGTATCTACTGCATTGTCATTAAGGAATGAGGAAATGTAAACACATTCCTGTAGGTATTGCCATCCAGCACCCACAGAATATTCACTGTAGACAAGCTGACCGTAGATTGGGAAGTACTTGGTTTTATTACTTCATTTATTGGCTATTTTATTTATTAACTGCTGTTTTCTGTGTGTCATGGTTTAACCCCAGGCAGTAACCAAGCCCCACAGAGCTGCTCACTCAGTCCCCCACCAGCAGCATCGGGGACAAGTGGAACAGTAAAACCCAGAGAACTTGTGGGTTGAAATAAAGATAGTTTAATAGGGAAAGCAAAAGCCACACACACAAACAAAGCGAAACAAGGAATGAATTCACTGCTTCCCATGGGCAGGCAGTCTCCTGTCTCATCCCCAGGAGAGCAGGGCCCCATCACATGTAACAGTGACTCGGGAGGACAAAGCCATCACTCCAGACATCCCCCCTGTACATTCTGAGCAATTGGGGTCACCTGTCCTGGCTGTGTCTGCTCCCAGTCCCGCACACAGCCCCAGTCTGCTCTGCAGTGTGCCAGTACCAAAAGCAGAAAAGGCCTTGGCTCTGTGTAAGCTCTGCCCAGCAAAAATGATAACATTTCTAGGTTATCAACCCTGTGTTCAGCACAAATACAAAATATAGCCCTGTAGTAGCCTCTGTAAAGAAATACCCCAGCTAAAATCAGCACTCTGTGGAATTAAAACTGTTTGGTTTAGCTTGGAATGGCTAAAAAGAATAATTTTCTGCTTTCCTTCACTGTTTTTTCTTTCTGGTACTGAATTCATGTAACTGATTCAGAATCCTGTTTTAAATTACTCTACCATAAGTTAGCATGATCCCTGGGTTTGTTTTTTTTTTTAATTTTAAATTTAAATTGTAGTAAGACAATTTTAATTTAAAAAATTATTTTTAAAAAGACTTATGGTAGAAAGGGTTTAACTGTATGTGCATGAGGATGGCATATTCCTCTAACATATGTCTTTACCACTTTGTTGGCATTCCTTCTTCCTATATAGTGAGTGAAATACAAGTAGGAAACAAACTATGATTTATGACAGCCATTTGGTAAAGACAACACAGATTAAGCATTTAAAATTGTGTTGCCAGGAGACCATTTCAAGATCAAAGGTTTGACTTACTATTAGAAATGAACTCAGTTCTTTAAAATAAAGCCTAGGCAGTGTATCAAATGAAGGTAAGTAATTTCAGACCACTTGACTTCTTGCCATTTGAAGTCTTAAAATATTTTGTCTCTTCCATTGGGACAAGAAGGGAGGAAATGTTGTTATGCAGTTTATATTCCTCTCTACTACTTTCTCTATAAGAGGAATGGGGTTTTTTCCAAGAAGGAAGAACAATTATGCACAGCAGCAGCTGCTTAAGAACAATATATTAGTAACTACCTGTGGCAGCTATCTTACATTGATAAGGAAGAGGAAAAGGAAGCCATAATTCTGAAGCTCATCCTTGTGGTTCTGGTTCATAGGCATGTCATTTACACCACAGTGGTATAATACACCTGCCAAGTCATTTGTGAAAGAAGCCCAAGAGAGGTTTGGCAGTGATACAAATCACCACAAGCATAGTTCTCAGAAGTGACACTAAGTTTTGGCATTCAAGTGCAGTGGTGGTAACAGTTAAACAGAGAAGTAAAGTTGTCATGGGCAACTTTAACTTAGAAGAATTAACCCCCCCCCCCCAAAAAAAATAAAGCAAACACAAGGGATGGATTTAACAAGATGGGAGGGAAAATGAAAGATTACAGATTAGGATAAAATAATACTCATTACATAGAAATGGGAGAAGTAGGGCATGTGGAGAATGAGCTAATAAGAGACAAATGCCTCAAAAAAAAAGGAAAGAAAGTGGTCAGCAATGAAAAAAAATTAGAATGTTTTGTGAAATTTATTTACATGGAAAGATATTACCAAAATGTCAGTTGGGGATGGATGGGGGGACGTAGGAAAGCAGAAAAAGAAAACAAGAGAAAGAAGAACAGGAATAATTTATGGAGCTCATCATTTCTATGTACAGACAGATATGTCATCAACATTTTTCTGCAAAGAAGACAAATGTAGACAAGAAACAATGACAAAATGTATTGCCAGTAAAGGCACCCATCTCTGTGACACTCACTGTGTTACACATATGCAGTATCTAATGGTAAAAAGTACACTGTCTGTTAATATTAGTTCTACCCAGTACTAGTAATCTTTCTAAAGAAATTAATTAGGAATTATGTTGCTCTTCCTCAACAGTCTTCAGTCGATTTTGCTTTTGCTCTGACTTGGTTTGTAATTGTTCAATAAGCTAGTTCTTCTCTGGAGCTGTGTGTTTGGTCTATAAGCTGGCTGTGGGCAAAGGTGCTGCCAGTCCTCTGCATGAAAGAGCCTTTTTAGGGCCTTGGACTGAGGGTCTCTCTGGGTTTATCCGCCTGTTTGAGGGGCCTGGGAGGCCCGGAGGTGGCCCGGAGGTGGCCCGGAGGTGGCCTTGACGCAGCCCGCGTATCAAAGGATGAGAAGAGGCTTCAGTTCTTCTTTCTGGTTTTATGTTTATTAATTGTTTATCTAAAAGATGTTCTTTCAGCTCAACAGAGATCTGCACAGCAGTCAGCCATGGGCACACTCCGTCTCCCTCCGGGGCAGGCACCTATCTTTATACCCTTTGCTACGTGTACAATATTTATCATTTTTCCCCAATACCATCTATTGTTATAACTCGGTGTACTCTTAGTAATAACCAATAGAAAGGTGCCACCGTGGCCAAAGAAGATGGAGGAGAGGAGGAAGAAGGAGGAGGACAGGACACACCCCAATTCCTCCATCTTACTCCTCTAAACCCCCCTGTACATAAATCCTAAACCTTGTGTCTCACCCTCTAATTAGCTAATCTTTCCACCCTTCACCCAGTGAAGCCCTCATCCTTGTCGTCTCCTGCGCAGGGTTAAAGTCCTGCCACCAGACACTTCTGGCAACATTCCAGGAGTCCCGAGCCCCCCCCAGGGTCTCGGAGGCTCAGCATCTCAGGACTGAGATATTGAGATCCGACAGGTCTCAGATAAAGGAGCTGGCATGAACTCTGTCTCAAGGGATGCACCCAGAGCAGACAGGTAGCACAGACAAAGGAGCTCACAAGAGGAGTCTCCTCTTGAGACCTGACATACCCCAGGCTATGCAGAGGTCCCCAGTTTTCACATTACCTCTTGAATCTCTCTGGAAGACACAGCAATATATTCCTCTAACAGAGGAATCAAGGACAGATTTCATACTTCTCACTGGAAAGAAAAACAGGAATTAAAGTAGAGGAGAATAGATGGAGACATAAATTACTGAAACATATCAGGACAGTAGGTAAAGACTGTCAGAAGACTCCGTTTTGTGTCATTAAGTGTTTCTTCACTGGAAATTTCCTCAAGTACAGTTTTTATCATAATGAAATCCAGAGGTTTCAGATGTATTTGGAGTGTGGTTATCTTGGACACAATAAAAACATTCAACTTTCTCTTAAAAGTATTTTTCTAGCAGAGATGCTATTAAGAAGCACTTTAGAGAAAGGCACTGCTTTAGCTGAGATGTGTTATTCCATCCCTACACTGCCCAGTGAAACAAGCTATTTCACCAAAACTCATTGTTACTCTAATTTCCATCTCTGTTGTGGGATTAGGCAAGAACAACCAAAATTTCACCAAATCTCACATTCCTGAATGCAAGAGCTCTGTCAGCAAGGTCTGAAAGCAGGAAACTGGCTGGAAGAAGAAGTATTTCCTTTCCTTCCCCTCACATCCTGCCCTTACACAGACCTGACAGATGGGAAGTGAAAAGGCAAGGAATGTTATCATCCCAGTTAGCAGCTAGGGCAGTCAGACAGTGGATTAAGTACTTTGTTGCAATTTATACAGGAAGGATGTGCTTAGACAAGAAATTAACCACAATTGCTTGGACATCCGCCTTAACCATAAAACCACCCTTCTTTCTTTGCCAGTTCAGAAATCAGAAGAGTCCATTTTGACTTCAGTATCTAATCCTGAGAGGTGGACAAGAAAATTTATAAAAATCATAATTAAATGTAAAATAAGGAAGGGGAGGAGGAGAGAAAGGGAAGGAAAAAAATCAGAGAAGCAAAACAGGCCGGGACATGCAGAGATGAGTGCAGGCAGACACTGGGGGGAAAAAAGGACAGAGACAAAGGAAATTTAAAAATTACTTTAGGTAAATGAGCTAATGCTAGACGTCAGAAAATTTAAAGAAAAACTCCTTGAAAATAAGTTTTAAAAATTACAAAAAAAGAGTTGAATGGAAGCACTTCACACTTAACTTTAACTTACTTCTAGAATCTGTCTTGTAGCATTAATTTTTCAGATTATATTTTAATAACTTTTGATGGTTCATTAAATAGGTAAAACAGCTATTGTGCACCTGCTAGATTTAGTGTTCTTTACTTAAAAGATTTACATGAAAGTGTGATTATTTTTTTTCCTAAATTGATAGTGCAGATTCTTCTCATGCCAGTGATTTCATATAAACAAAGAGAAAGGTATTGTACATAGAGAGACAGAATAAGCAAAAGAGAGCATTTGGAGGAACTTTTTTCCTATTTACCTGTGACCTATCACCAGCACTTTAGTACTTTTTGTACCAATAATAAAGGATCTAATTTATATTGATCTCTCTGAAGCTTATTAGCCTCAGTGTTTTAAGTACCAACATCCATGGCGTGTGGAGTTTTGAAATTTCAGCCTGAAAAACCAAAAATCTTCCAGTCATTTCTTTGGTGCAACCCTATCTATTCTCTTGTTCTCTTCTGAATGTTATTTAGCCATCTTTGTTTACCCTTTGTAATGTATGTATGAGGTACTTGAAACAGATTTTTTTTAAATTCTTAATACACATAGCTCTCTGTCCATTTCTACCCTACTTCCCACATGTTCACAAAATACAGTGTTGAAAAAAAATCTCAGTTATCAGTTTTTCACCCCACATGGAACAACTTTAAAAAGACACAGCAGAATGGTTTACAGATGAACAAAGAAATCCTTGAGGGCTGTTTGAGAACACTAAAGCACAATTCAGTGCTGAGAGGAATGGAGAAGTGCAAAGATACTGATATAGGAAAAGAAAACCGGACAGTTTCCTTTCATAAATTCAGAAAGGAGAGCCAGTTCAATGAAATTGAAAGTTGACATATTTTGAACACTAAAGGGAGGTGGGGGTGGATTTCAGTGTAAAAGTATTACACAGAAATCACCATCCATCACTTGTAGTTTACATATATTTCAATAATAAGTTTTCAACAGAAATGTATCTATGGCTTTATTTAATAAAGCCTTAATAAAGCTAAGGCTTTATTTTCAAATCAAAATACTTACAAACTTCAAAGCATTTTCAACTGTTTTTCAATGGTTCAGTAGTCTTCCAGTCATTTATGGCTTTAGGTAGTCAGCTTTAATTAGTCAGTTAACTAGGAGAAAGATATAATCCTCTACTAAGGAGTTCAGCCTTATAAATACATTGTAGCAGTGGGTAGTATACTGAGTTAAATTTCCACTTGATCCTGTAGGGGAATGCCTATGTTCTAAAAACTGTTTAACCTTAATTTGAAGACCTAACATGCTTTTGAAGATCTTAATCTTGCATTTGCTATTTTGAAAAATACTTGCTGTGAAGGACTGAGATTCAGTTCTTTCTTAGCTTGATTGTTATGAATTGGAAAAGCAGTTGCTGGGAATATATTTTGACAATAATTTTCTAGATATATTTCAGACTGCTTACAAAAGAACTAGTTTGTATTGAAATGACCCCATTTATTACCAAAGTTTTCAGTACACAGCTTTCAGTATTTCCTTAACAGTTGACTAAGCATCAAGAAAGAAAACATTGCAACAAATTCTGAGCCCTCTCTTCATATAACCAGACCTTCTAAGGCAGATGCTATTATAGTGCCTTACAGTTATATCAAGAAGTTGCTAAAATACTTCACACATACAGCAAATCAATCACTGTAAATGGTATTTAAAGAATAGCTAGCTTTGTGGAAATAACAGGTGGCTGGGGTTTGAACAGCATGATTTATTGTGTCATTTTGTTTGCTTTAAAAAGGTTAATGGCAGAAACCTCCTTTCAGTTGACTTTGATCGAACCACAAAGACAGAGAAGATCTACGATGACCACCGTAAATTCCTGCTGAGGATTGCCTACGACACGTCGGGGCACCCCACCCTGTGGCTCCCGAGCAGCAAGCTGATGGCTGTCAATGTCACCTATGCATCCACAGGGCAAATAGGCAGCATACAGAGAGGCACGACTAGTGAGAAAATAGAGTATGATGGACAGGGAAGGATAGTGTCTAGAGTGTTTGCTGATGGGAAAACCTGGAGTTACACATACTTGGAAAAGGTAAAGAATGCTCAGGTTTTTAAAAATGCTTGGAATGTGCTGAAATTCTGCAGCACCTCAGTGCTGCATACAAAGCAAAAAATAGGTAGTAGAAGCACATTGCAATTATTCTAAGTATCAACATGTGATTCCAAGGGGAATGTTTCATTCCACAGATATGTAATCATGCTGTAGGTAATTGCTAGGAATTGATGTGTTTTTAAATTATTTAGGCCACTGACTAACAAGAAGCATCTGCATTTACCTTTTATCTTAACACTTAAAATAAGGTACAGGGACTATCTGCAATTCAGTTCAACTGAAAATAATTTGTTTGCAAATGCTCTGCTGTTGTGGGCTTTTTTCACTACCAAGAAAAGCTCTTTTTTCTAAATAGATACAGCTGTCAATTTGTACTTGCTATATGTTGTAGCATCAAAATAAGGGATAGGCAAAAGCTTAGGAATCAATACATGTGTAACAATTGCTGAATCATAGCGCACCTTCTAGAAATACCTGTGAAAATCACCCTTGTGAGATATGCTGAAAGAGAATCCATGTCTTTTAGGGGTTTAAATATATTTCTGTTGAAGGTGTTGCTCAGCAAATACTGTTTCCTAGTTACCACAGACTTAATTTAATCAAGACCTGTGATACATAATAGCCACACATTAGGAAAATGTCAGAATAATTCAAGTAGCTTCTTTCGATATGAATAATCAGACAATTGTTTTGCCTGTGTCTCAAAAGCTTACAGAACAAGAACACAGTATTCAGAGTTCTCAGGCTAGTCAAATTCTTCAAAATCATCTCTAATTGTAAGAGAGAAATTGTATCTCCCATATGTTGTTCTCCTCGTGAGTTAATGGCTCTAAGACAGTTTTACTTCTTCCCATATTAAACATGACTTATCTGAATCCATTGACAATCTGCTGTTTAGCTGTGAATGCTTGATAAAAGAGTGATACAGTCATAACAAGTAGCAAATTATGAATGTGGAACTACTAATTACAGAACCTCTTACAATTAGGCATACAAGTAAATTAGGCAGGGACATGTTAACAACATGTAAGGTCAATGATAACTCAATTAAAGAGGAGATAATTTTCTCAAGTGGGAATGTCACATTTTTGTGAAGAAATAGTATCAGTATGTGGCGGGAGGGGAGATACTGCACCATTTGTCACATGATAAAAATCTGTTCTTAATTTTCAGTCAATGGTTCTTCTGCTCCATAGCCAACGGCAGTATATCTTCGAATATGATTTGTTGGATCGGCTCTCCGCTGTCACCATGCCCAGTGTTGCTCGTCATACCATGCAGACTATCCGCTCCATCGGCTATTACCGGAACATATACAACCCCCCGGAAAGCAATGCTTCTGTTATCATGGACTACAACGAGGAAGGGCAGCTCCTTCAAACTGCTTTCCTGGGGACCAGCCGGAGAGTATTATTCAAGTACAGACGGCAGACGAAGCTCTCAGAAATTTTATATGATAGTACAAGAGTTAGTTTTACTTATGATGAGACAGCAGGAGTCCTGAAAACAGTAAACCTCCAAAGCGATGGTTTTATCTGCACCATTAGGTACAGACAAATTGGCCCGTTGATTGACAGACAGATTTTCCGCTTTAGTGAAGACGGAATGGTAAACGCCCGATTTGACTACAGCTATGACAATAGCTTCAGAGTGACTAGCATGCAAGGTGTCATCAATGAAACCCCATTGCCTATTGATCTCTACCAGTTTGACGATATCTCTGGCAAAGTTGAACAGTTTGGAAAATTTGGAGTTATATATTACGATATTAACCAGATCATTTCAACAGCTGTAATGACGTACACAAAACACTTCGATGCCCATGGGCGCATCAAGGAAATTCAGTATGAAATATTTCGGTCATTAATGTATTGGATTACAATTCAGTATGATAACATGGGACGAGTGACGAAAAGAGAAATTAAGATTGGGCCATTTGCCAACACCACCAAATATGCTTACGAATATGATGTAGATGGTCAGCTCCAGACAGTTTATCTGAATGAAAAAATAATGTGGCGATACAACTATGACCTGAACGGCAACCTGCACTTGCTGAACCCCAGCAGCAGCGCCCGTCTGACGCCGCTGCGGTACGACCTGCGGGACAGAATAACCCGGCTGGGAGACGTACAGTACAGGCTAGATGAGGATGGATTTCTGCGTCAGAGGGGTACCGAAATCTTTGAATACAGTTCCAAGGGCCTTCTTACTCGAGTTTATAGCAAAGGCAGCGGGTGGACAGTGATTTACCGCTATGATGGACTCGGACGACGCGTTTCCACTAAAACTAGTCTTGGGCAGCATCTCCAGTTCTTCTACGCAGACCTTACCTACCCAACCAGGATAACTCATGTCTATAACCACTCAAGTTCTGAAATCACATCTCTGTACTATGATCTGCAAGGACATCTTTTTGCCATGGAAATTAGCAGTGGAGATGAGTTTTACATTGCATCAGACAATACAGGGACACCACTGGCTGTTTTCAGTAGCAATGGTCTCATGCTTAAACAAATTCAATATACTGCCTATGGAGAGATCTATTTTGACTCTAACCTTGACTTCCAGCTGGTAATTGGATTCCACGGAGGCTTATACGACCCACTGACCAAACTAGTCCACTTTGGAGAAAGAGATTATGACATACTGGCAGGCCGGTGGACAACACCTGATATTGAAATCTGGAAGAGAATTGGGAAGGATCCAGCTCCTTTTAACTTGTACATGTTTAGAAATAACAACCCAGCCAGTAAAATACATGATGTGAAGGATTATATCACAGGTAAGAGGAGGTTACTTGATTGCAGCTGTATCTACAGGCATCCAGTTTAGAGGGAGTGAGACTGTAGGCAGAAGGGGTCCTCCTGTGATCAGTTTAACACACCAGCATCACAGAAAATATTCACTGGAAGCTGGTTGATATTTTCCAGTGTAGACTTTTGCAAGAGTGCTAATGTCAATTGCTCAGTAAGCCCCAGGGCTAGCACAAAGTAATGTGTACCCAGCCAGGTGCATAGAAGGAGGAGTAGGATAGTAGAGAAAAAGGATTGAACTTTTGGCAAAAAAAGGTGCTAACGTGCTTACTTTCATATCTCAATTCTTAGAGAACCTCTATGCTTTTTGTTGTTCTAGAGTTAGTGATGTGTAGTGTTTTCCATTATTCTACACACCAAAAATCTGACTACACAACACCAAAATTTTGGGAAAAATGTATGGCTCCGATACATTTGATTTTTTTGTATTTGAATTAAGTGTAAATAATCCAATTACACAGATATTGCCAGTCTACAGGAAGGGCTCAGCCCCACTTACTTAGGAGCTGTGAGACTACCACTTAGAAGAGCATCCTGGGAATCAAGTGGGTTTGCATTCATTTAACAAACAGCAGCTATTAAATGGGTTGCTAGCAGGCTGCCTGGGAGTAAGAATAAAAACAGACCTCTGAATCTGTCCTCTTTTAGCAGCATGTGCTGTAGGGAATGCAGTTGGAATCAGATTCTTTGTGCCATTGAAAATCATGCACTTAGTTCAGAAATTGCCCTCAAAATACAGTTTTGGTTCTTTTCTTAACATTTTTGATGTCTGAAATGCACAGGCAGACACTGCTTATATAAGGTTATTATTACAATTGGTAATTTGGCTGACTGGCAGTTTTAGATGCAGCACCTCATGAGGCATAGCATTTATTTCAAAATGTTAAAAATTATTTTAAGATAAATATTTTTTATTTATTTAATTTTTGGAAAAATCTGCTTCCTTATCCCACATATTGTGAGCATTCTTAAATAAAAATTATTATGCTTGGTAAGGAGCACTCTGCCAATCTCTAAGCTTAGTTTTTGTGGAAGATAGTATAAAAAAACAGAAACAAGGCAGAGCACTCTTTCTTGCCAAACAATTGTTAACTGATTGTTGGCAACCCCAATTTATTTTTAACAGAACATAAAATGTATCATAAATAATGTGATCTAATGGTAATTTGGTATCCTGTCTGCTTACTGATGCATTTCATTAGCTTTTCATTTCATCGATCCCACATCATCTTGAAGAGGAGCAGATTTCTCTTGAATCAACCCAAAAATATCTGCCAAATCATTTAAAAGGTAATTGGCCATGTAGGTGATATTTCAGGAGTAGTTTGAAGTCATTACACACACCAAAAGGACAGGATGTGCTCTGCAGTACTTTTTTTTGGCTTTGTTTAAAAGTATTGATGATGAGGGTATGACATAAAGCATGTTTAACCTGACTATGAAATTCCAGTTGGTTTAGGCTGTATGACAAGGAAATCTCCCCTTAATTGTGCTGCCATAATTGTTCTGGAAGTCACCAAGACCATCAGAACCTGATTGCTGAACTCTGCAATACCTTTCAACTGAGCCTAGTGCAACTCTTATATAGAATAGACATCTTCTTTTAAGTTTAGAACTGAAAGTTTGTATAGGTTTGCTGTTTCCATACAAAAAGAAATCAACTATGCCAAAAGCTATTATATGTAAAAATTGTGTGGTTGCAAAATACAGAACAATTCTAATATTTTTCTCTGGTTTTTTTCTTATAATTATTCCCTTTCAGATGTTAACAGCTGGCTGGTGACATTTGGCTTCCATCTGCACAATGCCATCCCTGGTTTCCCTGTTCCAAAATTTGATTTAACAGAACCTTCTTATGAACTTGTGAAGAGCCAGCAATGGGAAGACATACCAGTAAGAAACAAAACTAAACATACAAATTGAACAAGATAGAATGTTCCCTTCCATTCAGATCTTATAAGGCATGGATACTTCTGACAGCCAGGGTTTTTTGCTAAGTTCAATCCAAACTTAGTACCTTTATCTAGTTTAAGAAATTACAAGTGGAGGGTTTATTATAGATTTGCTAAGTTAGGTACTATTTTGTATAAGCTTTTGATTGCTTTTAGCAATTATAAAAATTTTAAAAGACAATAATCAATGAAAAGTTTAAGATGCTCTAAAAATGTCTAATTTTCATAGCAGAAACTACAGAAATTATATTTTTACTAACATTCTGCTTGAAGACAGTAAATGAATACTGTAGCAAAAAAGAGATGGTGAAATAAACAGAAGAAGAAGAGGTGATATAACATACCCATACCAGGCACCACTATAATTTTGCTTCTTTTTAATATTAACCATGTGTTATGGACACCATGTGTTATATGTAAAGATAAAATACTGAAACTGAAATTACCTGAGGTAAATTCTACTATATCACATAAAACTCAGGTGCTTATGAAGTTCTTTGAAAGTAAAAAAAATGAACTTTCATCCTGAAAACCTGCTGCGATTTTAAATAATGAAAGAAATGGATGTGGAACTAAAATCTAAGTCTGCCATTTAAGAAAATTGTATTTACAAATTAGGCTTACTCAGAGATCAAATATCTATGCCCTCAAAAATCCTATGGTTTTTGCTTTAGAAAGGAGCATTAAGAGACATTAAAATGGGTGATCTCATTCTAAACAGTCAAAGAAAAGATCTCTTTTTACAAGAATCATGATAGAGAATGCTACAAAAATTAAAGATTATACAAACTTTAAAAATTCTACAACCTAATGTAGATCAAATGTCCTTAGCATGGTGGCCCAGCAGAAGGGAGCATATAGAAGCTAACTTTGCATTCAGGAAGTTAGTTAGTAAGTTAGTTAGTTTGTTAGTTCATTAGTTCATTCTTTTTTAACAGCAAGGAATTGAGTAATAGGGAGAGCCTTTAGAGCCCAGCATGAGACTAGTGTCTTCCATGAGCAACAAAGTGAAGGAGGAGCATGGCAAGCATTCCAGTTGCATTGGGAGATAAGAGACCTGTCATCAGGCATGGCTGTGAAGAATGATCAGAAGTTGTTTAGGTCTCAAAGATAGGTCTCAAAGGCTAAAGAATGAAATCATCCACTAACACCAGCAAATCATACCAGGAATAGAACCAGTCTGGTCAAAGAGATGAGGGCAGACAGCTAGTTGTCAAAAATCTTTGGGAAAGAGCTCAATAACATGAGGAATGCCAGGAGCACGTGATGTGACAGAGCAAGAAGGGTGCGGTAGGAAAACAAAGATTCAAAATTCTCATGTAGGAAGAAGCTGCAGCTCTGATATTCACTGGTGAACAAGCAAAGGCAGAAGGAGGCAGAAGTAAACACACAAACCACTTGGTATTTTGAAACATTCTGGAGTGAGTGAGCTTTACTGAGCTCTGAGGATAAAAAAAAAAAAAAAACTTCGTTATTATGAAGTTGCTATAGCATTTTGCTGCTCTCACTGATGATTGTTGTCTACAATATATTTTGTGCCCAATAGCTTTCATGTAGGATTTACAACAGCTGAAATTCATACTCATTAGCAAATGCAGATCAAAATCTGCCACATTCAAGAAGAATGGAGAGTCCAAGTTAATTCATAATTCCCTCAGGAGTTATCCCCTCCAGAAAGCTACCCTTGTGCAAAACAGAGAAGCCTTTGCAAACTTTTTGCCAAGCTTTGATCAGCAGCAAGGCTGAATTAAGGTTGTATGAATCTTAATGACTCCAGTTGGTCTCCCATCCAGAAATTTAGGAAAACAAAGCAGGCTTTTGACTCATCTGTCAGCAGGGAATCAAATGGTTTAAGCAGTATTTTACTGAAGGGAGAAGGGGTCAATTGGAAGATAAACTGGATCATCATCAAAAACCCAAGTACTCGTTTTCAAAAGTGCAGCCAAAGCTATTTCAATCTTTGTTTCCTGCTGAGGCAACTGCCAGGACAGCTGTCTGCTCCCCACCTCTATCAGTACAGCTCATTCACAGCTTGTTGCTGCTAAGGCCCAGGTTAGACCAATAAGTTTTGAGGTCTCATCCCAACCACAGCCGACCCTGTGATTTGAGCTGTCCTGCTGTCTAGGTGCACTAGCTAACCATTCCTGCTAGCGGCTCCTACTCTTTCAGCTGTCCAGGCTAAGCACTGCAGTTACGCTCACAGGTCCCATTCCCCAGCCATCCTCTCTTTACCAAGAGTGCATCTGGCATAGTGGACTACACACAGCTCTTCCATGACATTCTGCTATCCTAGCTTTTCCATTAGACTGGCTTGTTGGTTCTTTTCATACACTGTCCCTTGTCTTTGCTAGCTATGAACAAAATGCTGCTATATCTAGGGTTGCACCCACCTAAAGCTCTTGGGGAAAAGCTCTTTTAGGCAGGAAGCTGATACTTGAAGTGAAATGGAAGGTCACGCAGCCCAACTGGCCACAGTCTTTTCACACATCCCCTTTTATCAGTTTCTGCAAGTACTTGCAAGAAAGGGTATCAGCCCCCAGTATTCCACCTCACTGGTCCATACCATTAGCTTCCCTCTCTTTTACTGTAAAGACTGTCATTACAGTTTGATTTCCCTTATTTCTTCAGCAGCTTGAGGGATTATGAGAGCCTCCCTGCAGTTTGGTCTCAGGCTGCAGCTGCTTGAGAGACTCTTATCTCCTGACTCAGTGTAAAGAAAGGTTTGTTCCAGTTCTAAAGCACAGCTTCATAACCTGCCAAAATCTCCTCAGTTTGACTGGACTCATGGTAGACAGGAATCATAATTGAGCAAGCTCAGAGGAAGAGATGCCACCATAGTAAGATTACACTGTAGTAAGACAGCTCTTACCTGTATAACATGACATGGGCTGGCAATGTGCACTGGCAGCCTAGCAGGTCAATCCTGTCCTGGGCCGCATCCAATCAGCAGGGCAAGGGAAAGGAAGGATTCTGCCCCTCTACTCTGCTTTTGTGAGACCTCAGCTGAAACATAGCATCCAGCCCCAGGGCCCCCGGCACTGGAAGGACATAAACCTGTTCAGAGGAGGGCCATCCAGTTGATCAGAGGGATGGGGAGTACCTCTCCTATGAGGAAAGGAATTGGGATTGTTCAGCCTGGAAAAGAGAAGGCTTTCAGGTAACTTAGCTGCAGCCATCCAGTACCTCAGGGAATTTACAGGAAAGATGGGGTAAGACTGTTTACAAGAGCAGGTGGTGACAGGACTAGGGAAAACGGGTTCAAATTGAAAGAAAGTTTAGATTACATATTAGGACAAAATTCTGTACTGTGAGGGTGGTGAGGCCCTGAAACAAGCTGCCCAGGGAAGTTGTGGATGCCCTGTCACTGAAGGTGTTCAAGGCCAGATTGGATGGGTCTTTGAGCAACCCAGTCTAGTTGAAAGTGTCCCACAGCAGGGGGTTGGAACTAGATGATTTTCAAGGTCTCCTTCCAACCCAAACCATTCTGTGATTCTTGTGGTTATGTATTGGCATTGCAGGTCTGTCCTGTGCAGCCCTGTAAGTAGCCTCTGAAGTTAAAGCTGATTTTTGTGCAGGTTCTCGGGGAGACAAAGAGTAAAAGCAGTGAGCATTAGCAAAATACTCTTGTAACTCAGCAGAACAAGCAATATGCAGATCTAATTAACTCCTTGGCACTGTCAGTTGTGGCATATCCTGTTGTTGTCCACGGGCAGCACACCAAGAAATCCTGGCTGTTTGGCATTTAGGGGGCTACAGATGGCTGGTAAAACTTCTGTCTGTTCTTGTTTACAGCCAATTTCTGGAGTGCAACAACAAGTGGCGAGACAAGCAAAGGCTTTCCTTTCCCTGGGAAAGATGGCAGAAGTGCAGGTCAGCAGACGGAAATCCAGCGGAGAAAAGTCGTGGCTGTGGTTTGCCACGGTGAAGTCTCTGATTGGCAAAGGGGTGATGCTCGCTGTCAATCAAGGCAAAGTGCAAACAAACGTGCTCAACATTGCTAATGAGGACTGCATAAAAGTGGCAGCTGTTTTGAACAACGCTTACTACCTAGAAAACTTGCATTTCACTGTGGAGGGAAAGGACACGCACTATTTTATCAAGACCACCTCCCCTGAGAGTGACCTTGGGACACTGAGGCTGACGAGTGGCCGTAAGGCCCTGGAGAACGGCATCAATGTCACTGTTTCCCAGTCCACCACTGTGGTGAACGGCAGGACTCGTAGGTTTGCTGATGTTGAAATGCAATACGGTGCTCTAGCGCTTCACGTCCGCTATGGCATGACACTCGATGAGGAAAAGGCCCGGATACTGGAGCAAGCCAGGCAAAGAGCTCTTTCCAGTGCCTGGGCCAGAGAACAACAGAGAGTAAGAGATGGAGAGGAAGGCGCCAGGTTGTGGACAGAAGGAGAAAAGAGGCAGCTGCTAAGTGCTGGAAAGGTACAAGGATACGATGGGTACTATGTACTCTCTGTGGAGCAATATCCAGAATTAGCAGACAGCGCTAACAATATACAGTTCCTCAGACAAAGTGAGATAGGAAAGAGGTAACACACTGGCTTAGCTCAGGCTGCCAAAGAGACTGTGTACCAGTGTCTTCTAAAAAGGAGACTAAACTGTTTTGCTGCATTACTACTTGAGCCTAAGCTTACATCTTTGCTCAGATTTTTTCTGTAGCACAATCCAGACTCTGTAACGAAAAGAGCGCCTTCCAGAAGAATGATACTGCTAATGACAAAACTTTTTTTTTCTCAATGACCTTAAAGGTGATCTGCTTTAAAGAATATGTTTACATATGCATATCGCTGCACTCAAGTTGGACTGAAAAGTATTAAAAAAGAAGAAAAAAAGAAAATAAAAAGGCCTACAGGTTTTGCAACAGGCTGTTTCTTTGAGGCACTGTATTTAATTAAGATACAGACCCATACAGTGTTTCCAAATAGTACTGAATTGTTGACCTTTGCTTACGAGAAGTAGTCTCTCTCTTTCTCTCTCTCTTTTTCTCTCTCTTTCTCACTGCATAGGATGTGGTATATATCTGTTAATTTTAAAACATGGGGCAAAAATTACTGTTTATAGACAACCCAACTGCATTAAACTGTGCTGCTTTCTAAAAGGACATTGGCACAAGTGACTTATGCTACCATGGGAATTTAATAATGGATTTTACAATGCTAACATGGTTTGCCTTGGGGGGAAAACAGCAAGTAGAATCCTTGTTGCATATAAGCAAAGGAAACCCTGATTTTTTTGTAAATTATGTGAGACAAGTTGTTTATGGATTTTTATATGAATTACAATTTACTGTACATCAAATATTAGTCTCAGAGGAGTTAATTTATGTAAAGTGTTTAAAAAAGTTTATACTTAAAAATAAAATGATAAAAACATGTGCTGTGTGTGATTTTTTTTAAAGAAAAAGGAATTGCACCTTTTATGTTATAGCTGTACAGTATAAAGGATTATATTGTAGAGATATAACAGTGATGACTAATGTCCAAAAGTGTTAATATTTTTGTATTAGGTTTAAAGCTGTGCATCTATCACTCTGCTGATAGGATGGGACACTCCACAAAGTGGCTGGCTGAATCAGACCACAGCTCCCTCCCCTCCCTCTCCTGTCACCCAGGCCAGTGCCACTTCATCAGTCATTGTTAGAAGGCACAGTAACCAAATAAGTCTCATTTAGTATGATGGAAGACTTTAATAGGTTGGGGTTTCCTTGTCTTTTTCCAGCCCTAATGTAATAAATGGACATTTATTCATACCAGGTGGGGTTTCTGTTGGTTTTTTAGAAGCTTTGTTTCACAATGGAGGAATAGTGTCTCAGGTGCTCAGCAAATTGTATGTAGAAGAAGAAGAAGAAATGATGTAGTTTCATCCAGTTATGTCAACTTTGTCTTCTGTACAATACAGCTCTTTTAGGTGTTAATAACTCCAGATAGAAGAAGCGTACCTCTGACCTGATGCTACAGAATTGCTCTTTAGGCAGGCAGGCTGTTCAGTAGGTTCATCTCCTGGCCTTCAGCTGGCAGATCAAATCTCATTACTGTGAACACAACCTGGGGATGGAGAGGAAGGTCCAGTTCTAGTGCCTAGTCTGCATCTCCACACCACTGCATAGATTTGGCATGCTCTGCTCCAAGGCCCAGTATATTTGCTGCAGGAAGAAATCAAGTGTGCAGCTGGTTCCTTATAGGAAGCCTGTGGTGGCATCTATGGCATCTGTTCTACATCTTGGCTGAAACCATTCTTGGAGCTTTAGTCTCATGAACACTAAATTCAGCCACAAAAATAAATATTTTTAAGATGAGACAAAATTGGGGGTTTTGATGTTCATTGAAATATACACAGTATTTCTATCCATGTATTATAATGACAGAACATAGTAAGTGAACGTGTCTTGACTATGAATGGTTCAAGTGGATGTAATAAAAATAGTTTTCTAACTGCTTTGTATTCTGAGAGTCTATGGTATTACATACTCTAAATTGCACATTAGGATTGTTTGATAAACAGATTTGAATTTCTCCCAGCCCAGTCGCTACCGAATCTACAGTATCAGTGCTATTACTGTATGTGTGTATTTGGTAGAGCATACAGAACTAATTACACATATAATGAATGCTAATCATCTATTAGAATTAAAGCACAGATTAGTTGTTAGTACTTTTACCCTTGAAGCTTGAGGGCCCTAAATTTAGAGAGGATGGTATTTCAGACCCCAGAGGTGTGTCATTGAGCTACGTATTCTTTTTAAAAGATGTAAAATGCTAGGTGTTTGCAGTTCTGTTGGGTGGCTCTTCCACAGCACTGTATTTAGCATGCTGTAAGTGCTCTCTGTTGAAATAGGCTCATATTCTAAATTATGTCCAATGTTTCTGTTCTGTTTGAATATGAAAAGCTTGTATAACATGTCAACATTGAAATATATCTTCTACTTGGCGCATACCAGTCCCTTCTCCTTTGTTCTGGCACCAATAAACAACAAATTATAGTATCTGTTGGTGATCATTTTAGATACAGTCAAATCAAGCCAATTAGTGGCCTTGTTAGTAGGTATAATGAGCCTATTTCTTGCTAAAAAAGACTTGTGATCTGGACATGTTCCTGCAGGAAATAGTGACCTTGGGGAATACAGAAACAAAAGATCTTTTTAAAGAAAAAATATGCATAATTAAAGAAGCATATTACAAAAATAAGAAAAAAAGAAAGGAGATTCTAAGTATTTTAGACAATGCCAGTGAAAATGCTATCCTGATATTTTGAGATGTATATTTCGTCTGATTTGTATTGTTCTTTTAATTTGCCTTCTTAACTTTATATGTGTCCTGAATTTTCCACAAATTGATAACTATAGATTGCATCTAGGCTTTCCAATAAAAGCCAACCCAACGTGTGCGTGTGTGTGTGTTTGTATTTGGGTTTTTTTAATCTGTATGTCAGATACTGCACCTGTGCTGACGCTTTTCTCTTATTGAAGAAACAAAGTGATCCCCTTGCACTCCTATTGATTCATTTGCTTCACAGTTGGCTGTACCTTTTTTTGACTCTCTCCAATGGTTTCATCTGCTAACTCAGCAAAGTGAATTACTCCATGGGATCTCTCAGGGGGCCAACTTTAGAGAAAACATTAAATATATCTCCACAAAGCCAAATCTTTCCTAGGTAAGGAGAGCCAAAGAACAAAAAAAAATCACTTAGAACTGTTTATTCTCTTATCCTCCTGAGTAAAAATATGACAAAAAGTACTTGATTATAAAGAATTAGATTGGCACTGGTAGTTACATATATACACAGAAGAGATCCTTCAACCTGCATTTAGGCCCCCTTTGCAGAAACTGCTGACTTCAGCATGGGTCTTCATCAAGAGACTGCTTTCATTTCAGTTGGAAAGGCAGACTTCACCACACTCGCTTTGTAGTGACAACCTTGAGTTGGTAACATGTTGATCCAGCACTAATCAGGTCACTGCTTTGCTAACTATGGCCTAATTTTGTTATTAAAAAAAAAAGGCAGTAAGAGATCTTTGTATGTTCACACTTGGGAGGTGAGAGATTTGCATTTGACAAGGGGGGAAAAAAATGCCAGTTACCACTGCCACTCTTCTGAGGCATTTCTAAAGTGATGGCTGAAAGGCTGTAAAAGAAAAAACACTACATAAAATAACAGTTAAAATTGTCTATGGGAGAATAGGCTGCATTTGCAGAGAATCAGATGACAAAATGCTTGAATTCTGATTTCAGGGATAAAAAGGACAGGAAAAGCTTCTGAAAGTGTTGATACCTTGATATAGTGCTATGTCCAGAAGGGCAGGCTATGGCTTTACATATGGGCAGCTTGAGAACCTTTAAGAAAAAGAGGAAGAAACTCATGCATAATTCTTTGGGGATGGCAAAGCAGAGGCACTTATTAGAAACAGCTTCTAAGCAGCTTATTAGAAGCTGCTTATTTGACACTTATTAGAAGCTGCCAGGGTTAAAAATAAGCCAAAGCACAGAGCATCATTCCACAGCATAAACTGAACAGCACAGACAAGTGATATCATACCCCTAACTGCAAAGCCACATCCACACCCACCAAACTAATCAGCTTCTGATCTACAACCAATCAGTCCTAAGGATTAAAGAATAAGTTACAAGCTTTATAAAATTAAATTGATCTTTACACACACAAGTTGCTGGGGCTCAGTCATACCAAACAAAAAAGACAAACTAAAAGTGATAAAAAACAAAATGTAAACCAGTTAATTGATGAGTATGTGCCAATTCTTCCCCCGGGAAAAAAGGAACACATGGTCTATAGCTGTCATGCTGACAGAGCTTAAGACTTCATTTTTTACCTCTGAAGTTTTTAGCTTTGTGGCAGACTGACCACACAAGGCAAATTTAACTGTGTGAGTACGTAGGCTAGATCTATTCAAAAAGTCAAAATACAAATAATAGGTAAATCCCTGCTCATCCCCCCAGCCCATTTTTTAGCAGAAGTAACATAAATAAGGATGCCAAGTCTTAATTAGGTGCACCACGAAAAGCTAAAAAAAATGCAGCTTTTCTTTTCCCCATCCCAGAAACCTAAGTATTTGTTAGGGACCACTAAAAGTGTCTTAGCCTTTCAGGGGGAAGAGATGGTGGAAGGGTTTGTTTGTTATGCCATCTCCTAATCACAAAGCAGAATACTGGCAATTGCAGGTGGCACTGTGAGGGACAAGAACATGATCTCTGGTGCTCTGGCACAATCTGCCCTGCTTTCATAACCAGATGTGCTGGGGACAACAGGGTAGGGAGAGCAAAAGGGAGGTGAGCTGCCCCCAGGTGGTCTGAAACACAACAGTGAGAATGAAGTCACACAGTACCACACAAAGAGGGGCATGAGGATTATCAACTGCAATATTCTTTGTATGCATGGCTTTTTAAAAAAATTCTTGGCCTGATTTCTAGTATCACAAATGTATGCAATTCTGAGCAGTGCAAGCATGACATTAAATGCATCAATAAGTAAAGGTAAATATGCTAAATATGGGTCCCCACTTCTAAACCAAGCAAGCTAAGCAGTAACACCATCCCTTTCTTTAAGTACATGAGAGACTTATATGCAATTTAAAAGGTGAAGAATAAGCATAATATGATGGCAGCTCATTAAAGTGACATGTTGTCACAGAACCTGCTTTATTGCTGGTAGACTCTCTTGCTGTTAATTACTATAACTTTGTAGGTAAATTGAGTAAACCTTTTAATTTACAAAGTTAAATTTCCATCATTGAGGAATATAAGTTTCTAGACATGCATACAATTTTTCCCTACTATTAAACAAGTCAATGCTACAGTAACATAATTATGCAGCTTAGAGTTAATGGTTCCCACAAAGCTGTCTTAATAAAGCCTTTTGGGATTCAGGAGGAAAAGGAAGAAATTCAGAAACTAAGAACAAGGCTGGAAGGCGACAACATGCTTCAACTGGCTCTAGTTACTCAATCACACTTAAGCAGTCTGAGACAGCAGGGTGAGTGCCATGCATTACAGAGGCACAAGGGGAAATTGTTATCCCAATGCAATAAAATATTTCCAAATTTCAAGCCCAGGAATAATTTTTAAACTGAAGTGACAAGAATGGCTATCTAATGAACCAATTAAAGTTACAGCAATAATAAATAAAATTAAAACAGCATAAAGAAAGATAATTGAGGAATCAGTTATTAATGCAAATCTGAAAGTAACTCTATATAGGCATGTTACAAATGCTATAAAAATAAATATTAAAAAGTTCCCCCATTGTTTGCAGATAAAAACCACTATGGAAAAATGAGCTGGGGAGGGTGAGAGTGTACAAGCCCATAATACCAGAACCAGTATTAGTCACCAACTTACACAATGACGGGGAAGCACATATTTAAAAAAAAAAATCAGTCACGCCAATATCTGCAGATGACAAAAATTAATGGAGTGGCAAATAATGGCTAGGACAGAGCAGTCACACAGAACAATATGGATCACTTGCTGAAGTGAGCCCATTCAAACAAAATGCATTTCAATACAGGCAACTCCAAAAGTAAAATATCTCAGAATAAGAAATGCAAATCTTGCTATGAAAGGTACATGGCCGCCTTCAAGAAAGCACTGACTGGAAAGAATGAGGAGTGCATAATGGATAAATAACTCATTGTGAGATTCCAGTACAATCGTGGTGGCAGTGAAGAGCTTTTAGGGGTGGAGAAGCTTAATGAGATTACTGGCCTGGTTAAACAAGGGAAATAGGAAGGCAATGTTATCTCTGCATATGGTGCCAGCAGTGCCACTCTTGCATGCAGTCCTGATGCATTCATCATGACAACCCTGGAGAGAGCACAAGGAGACATCACACATAAATCTGAGTCTTGGAACAATTAAAAGAAAAAAAGAAAGAAAAAATGGCACAAAAGGGTGACATGAAAATAGTGTCTAAATGCCTACACAAAAGAAAAAAAAAATTAAAAACAGAGTTGTAGCAAAGTGCTTCCAAACAGACAGGAAATAAGGGAAGAGAAAGTGGGTGGGAAGACAATTCTGGTAACTGACTATAGGAGCAGTTTCCAAAAGCTTTTGGCAAAATAGGAGCTATTGGAAGTACATGTAATGGATGCAGGTGATGTGAGTTTACACTAGATTATGGCACCATTCATTTAGCTGCACAGGAGACGTCAAAGTAAAACCCTAATAACTGTGGTAAATTCCAGGCCAAAGGGTTTGGGTTTGTCTTCTCCTTATCACCTCCCCTTTAACAATCCTGAAATATCCCAATTAAGTTGGCACAGACCGAAGCCAGCAAACATAACCCTAAAAGTTTCAACTCTTTAAACAGCGAGTGCAAGGCTGAGGCATTTTAAAAACATCCCTCGGTTTACTCAGCAAAGATGTGTTGTTCTATTACCTTCTACAGCAGCTGATTATTAAAACTAACTAAAACAAACTTCCTCACGCTCTAATAACATAGCCAAAGCTAATATATCCGTATGTTTATGTTTTCAAGGCATCCAGAGGCAAGTGTTTAGGTTAAATAAAAAATCAAACAAACAAAAATTTTAAAACAGTAAAACGTTGTCTGCGCCAGCTCTGACCGCACTCTGCCCTGAGCGCGCCTTGCCCTCAGTGACCGACACTCCCTTCCCAGGTGTTCCACGCTCCGCCAGCTCCGGTGCGCTGTGAAGCGCTGGGTCCTTAACCGGGAGCTGCCTCACCGGGAACGGCAAACTGCTCCCTCCGCTCCTGACCCCTCACAGCGCAGCTCACACCCAAGGGAAGGAAGGCACTGAAGCGCACTTCCAGCAGCAAGCGAGCCGCTCCCCGCTCCGGCAGCCGGCACGGCGTTCGCCCGGGACAACACCCGCTCCCGCAACCACCTGACCCCCTTCGCCATCAGCGCACCGTCCCTCAGCGCCCCAAAGCGGCAGCGCGGGCCGGGCCAGGCGGGGACCGCTCCCCTCGCTCCCCCGGCCGGGCTGTCCTTTCCACCGGGACACGCCTCGCTCCCCCGGCCGGGCCGTACCCTCCACCGGGACGCGGCACCGCGGGCCGGCCGTGGCTCGCGCGCCCCCTGGCGGGCAGGGGAGGGCCGGCAGCTGCCGGCGCTGGGCCGGTGATTCGGGGGGCTCTTAGCCGCCATTTTATCGGCTCGGTGGGGCCCGCGGCGCGCCGGGGGTGCGCCTCCTTGAGGTGGGGTTGCAACAATGTAAATAAATAAATAAATTGATATGTACGTACGTACACACATAAGTACATACACACTGCCTTAAGATGCCGTGTCCCCTAGCAGCAGACCTCGTGCCAACCCGCAGCATGGACCCCGACTGGCCCGAGCGGGGCAGGCAGCCTGGCACGTCCTGCGGGGCCAGTGCCACCTGTGCCCCTCTCCGGTCTCCTTGAATGTGCCATTCCCGCGGGCTACGGGCCGTGGCAGGAGCTCCACAAGGGCAGCACCACAGTGGGTGCTGCCCGTGGTGCTGCCTGGCGCTTGCCCAGCTCGTGCTCCTTCTCACAGCCCGACGGCGAGGCCCGACCGCGGGCCCAAAGCAGAGCCCTGCCCTCGGCAGGTGACCCCATGACAGCAGTGGGCTCAGACCACCTTGTTCCTTCTCAAGGGCAACCAAAAGGTGCCAGCTTGACTGCTCATATATGCATGTGGTAAAATACATGAGGGGGTTTTTTCCTTTGTTTTTAACGGCGCAAAAGGTGTTTTCAGATAGCTTTCATCGGCAGCCAGTGAAATGTACCAGTGCATGGAAAAATTGCTTCAAACAAAGCCCAGCTTGTTTATCAGACCATGGGCACTGGGGGCCAGCAGTGGCCCTGGGTGCTGCCCCAGCTTCACACCAGTGCTGGGCTGGTAGCTCAGCCAGTGGCTGTGGGCAAGAGCCACCCGGCCAGGAGGACAGAAGGGAAGGGATCAGTCTGGCATTGTGCAGCAAATCATGTGTGTGCACATGCCTGGAAAGTTAATTTGTAATTTTTGCTCCTCAATAAATCAAGACAGATGCCCCTATAAATCCTGCTCCTCAGGAAGGAAGCAGAAGGGCAGGAACTGCATGGAGTAGAGAACAGGGCTATTTTTCTTTTCACTGCCAAGAGCACATCGCTGACACAGTGCTGTGCTGGGTCAGGCCTTCACCCTCTGCGAAGTTAATACCAACAACTCCTTCCTCTAAAGGGCAGATAGAAGAGGGACGCCCCCCTTGCACTTTTCTGCCTTTCTTTCCTCTCATTGCAGTAGCAGTAGCCTCTGAAGGAGCTGCACTAATTAGTTGTTATTACACTTCTTGGGTGGCTGGAACATACTGCCTCTGACCTCTTGCTTTGCAATGTACCTTAACAGCTTATTACTGCTATTGCATGGCAGCAATGGTTCATTTTATAGTTACTTTGAAAGAGCCATTCCTCCAGTGCTGAAAAATAATCTAAGACTAATGCACAGTCTCTCCAGAAGACTGCTGTTAAACTGTCTATAACCAAGTGTCCAAACGCTGTACAAAGCTGTTTCATTTGCTTAACATCGACTCACTAGCAATTAATATGCCTGACATAACAGCACACTACAAGGCCCATAAAATCTGTAGCAGTAGGGGAGTGAAATGATTATAACTTTTTTTTCTTTTTTCAATAATACCAGACTGCAGTTTGGGCACTGTAATCTTTTCAAAGCAAGAAGCTGAGCTGCATTTGAACAGCTGTTGTTTACTGAAGCAATAATTAGCAAGGAACAACTCAAAATACCTGCTACCTTCCACAGCAGCTCAGCATACACTTGCACCCTGTACCTGGAAGCAGAGAGGCTATGAGCTTCATATGTAGACTATACTTATTAAAAATCTCACCTAACTTTAAAAAAGGAAATATTTATAATAGAAGCATCTGCCAGCCAGTAATCCCAGTGAACTCATCGTGAGCTGGGAAGCACAGACCACAGCTGATACAGTGGTTTGCAGCTGGTGAGGGACAGCACATGCTGTGCGTGGGGGGTAGGGCATTCTGCAAATAAGGTGTTAGGCACAGTCCTTCTCAATGTGCTCTGCTGGCTCCAGGCAAGGTCAAGCTGCACGCCTGCTCCTGGGACTGAAACCTTTGGGGAAGTACGTCTGCAAAGCCGTTTGTCATGCTTGCAAGTCTCCTGGTCTTACAAGACTTTTTTAGCTTAGCTTGACAGAGCAATGGGCCAGCAGTGAGAGAGAGCAAAAGGGCTGCAGAACACAAGCAAGCTAAGCAGTAGGCACATTGAAAACGGACCTCCTGATTCCACACCTGGATGAAATCTAGTGATCTCTGTGTTTGCAAGCCATCCAGAAGAAGCCCTTTTTTCCTTAACGAGGGCTTGCTGCTGGTACATATTAGTTTGCAGCCAGGAATGGAACCTGAGTGTTGCATGTTTCCAGCTCACACGCTAACCACTGGTTACTGGCAACTGTGGTATATGTATACATTCCCTGAGACTGCATGAAAACATCTGTATAACTCCCAGGTAGGGCTCTATAAGCCATTGTAATTGCCCACTCCTGTTGGAAAGGATAGTCATATCCCTTTCACCCACCTCTTCCCAGCCAAAGTCTTCCATTGCTTGTGCCAGCTCTTACATACATCTGAACCTATTAAGAGCCACTCTGAGGACCCAAAACCCTGCTTCCTAGAGATTCATTCTCTGTGGATCTTATCTCTCTGGTATGCCTTCAAGCATGATTCTGGGCCTAAGAAGAGGATAGGAATGTGCAGTCAGGCTTGGTGTGAAAAAGAGACAGAAGCTGGATCTCACTGACCAGAACCAGTTTAAGCAGCTGTTCCATGAGAGTTTCAGTCACCTGCTCCCTCTGTGGCCCAAAATCATTTAATTATTTAGTTAAACACAGAACTAACTCAATTTTGAGTTAGCCATGCTTCATACTAGCAAGTAGCATTCTGGGGTTCTCCTTATCAGAGCATTAGAGAGAGAAGTTTAAGTCTCCAGCCTGTCAGAGCACTGGAAGCAATCTCCAAGGACCCAGGGAGAGCTGCCAGCTGAACTAGAGGAAGTGGGATGCTCTGCAGATAGACGTCTGCCCTGTTCCAGAGATTCATTCTCCTGCGTGAGAAGACTCGCCTGCCAAAACTGATAGGTACATTTCCACTAACAGTTGTCAAATCAGTGACTCCTGACTAGAGAAAATAAAAACATTTTGACAGAAAATGCCTGACCAGCACTACACAATAAGCCAGAAGCTGACTTGTCTCATTACACCTGTAGTGTCTTAGAACTCCATTACTTGGCTAGTCAAGGTGTCCTTTTGAGATGGAGTGCTGATGTTAGAGACACAGGGAACTGAGACAGTCAGCCATGAGCTTGAGGAGTTTCAGTTAAATGAAAGAAAGTACACTTCAAAGTTAAATATTTTGTCAGAATTACATTTCTTCATATTATTAATAAATGATAGCTATCACTTCTGTCATTGGAAATCCAAATAGAGTCAGGGCTAGTAAAAAAAAAAAAGGGAAGGGAAGGGAAGGGAAGGGAAGGGAAGGGAAGGGAAGGGAAGGGAAGGGGAGGGAAGGGAAGGGAAGGGAAGGGAAGGGAAGGAAGGGAAGGGAAGGGAAGAGGAAGGGAAGGGAAGGGAAGGGAAGGGAAGGGAAGGGAAGGGAAGGAAGGGAAGGAGGAAGGGAAGGGAAGGAAGGAAGGGAAGGGAAGGGAAGAAGGAAGGGAAGGAAGGAAGGGAGGGGAAGGGAGAAGGAGAAGGAGGAAGGGAGGAAGGGAGGAAAGGGAGGAAGGGAGGAAGGAGGAAGGGAGGAAGGGAAGGAAGGAAGGAAGGAAGAAGGAAGGAAGAAGGAAGGAAAGGAAGGAAGGAAGGAAGGAAGGAAGGAAGGAAGGGAAGGAAGGAAGGAAGGAAGGAAGGAAGTGGCGAAGGAAGTGGCGGAAGAAGTGGCGGAAGGAAGTGGCGGAAGGAAGTGGCGGAAGTGGCGGAAGTGGCGGAAGTGGCGGAAGTGGCGGAAGTGGCGGAAGGAAGGAAGGAAGGAAGGAAGGAAGGAAGGAAGGAAGGAAGGAAGGAAGGAAGGAAGGAAGGAAGGAAGGAAGGAAGGAAGGAAGGAAGGAAGGAAGGAAGTGGCGGAAGGAAGTGGCGGAAGGAAGTGGCGGAAGGAAGTGGCGGAAGGAAGTGGCGGAAGGAAGTGGCGGAAGGAAGTGGCGGAGGGAAGGAAGGAAGTGGCGGAAGGAAGTGGCGGAAGGAAGTGGCGGAAGGAAGTGGCGGAAGGAAGTGGCGGAAGGAAGTGGCGGAAGGAAGTGGCGGAAGGAAGTGGCGGAAGGAAGTGGCGGAAGGAAGGAAGGAAGTGGCGGAAGGAAGTGGCGGAAGGAAGTGGCGGAAGGAAGGAAGGAAGGAAGGAAGGAAGGAAGGAAGGAAGGAAGGAAGGAAGGAAGGAAGGAAGGAAGGAAGGAAGGAAGGAAGGAAGGAAGGAAGGAAGGAAGGAAGGAAGGAAGGAAGGAAGGAAGGAAGGAAGGAAGGAAGGAAGGAAGGAAGGAAGGAAGGAAGGAAGGAAGGAAGGAAGGAAGGAAGGAAGGAAGGAAGCTGGTAGGGACCAGATAAAAGACCAGTACAGTTTCACTGAATGAAAGCAAAATAAGAAATGGCAGACAGTGGCCATGATTTTAAATAAGGTCTTCCAGATTTAGATTATAGGAACTTAACTGTCCTTTCAGTGAACTTTACCACCCTGGAGTTGCAACTGCAGAAGTTCAGTCATTTTAAAGTAAACATGGTATAAACATAAATGTAAATAAAATCAAGTCACAGCATGCCATACCTTTCAGGCCTATTAAGACATACCTCATGTGGTGCTGCGAGGCACAAGGCCAAATGAGTTCAGCAATCCAGGAAATAAAATAGTGCCCTCAAAATGGCTCACATGCAAATCTGGAAGCAGGAGGAATTTGTATTTCCTCATTCCTGTTGGCATGTACATAAATCACTGCAGTTCAGTAAAGAAGCACCACTTCTTCCAGTGCCCTGTTTAATTTCTCAGAGCAGACAAGAAATATTGAGCCAAAATGCTATGGATGTGATGTCAGGTGACAAAGAAAGGGAGATGTGGAGCTGGCAACCCATAGTTAAGAAAGGCTGCTGAGCCTGGTTCCTGCAGCCCACACATTGCATCAGATCACATCCTGCCTTTGCCCACCAACACATGCAGCCAGAGGAGCTCAATTAAAAGCGTATCTATACACAGGAGGTACAAGCTGTAATGGTGCTGTAGGAATTCAGGTGGTACAAGCCCCATCAAAGGGTTCATACAGGTTCAGCTGCTGTGACTAATGGGATTTATACAACCTTTGATCAAAACAGTTCCATTGCCAAAACATTTGTACTGTACAAAATTTGTAAGACCAATTAGGATATGACAAGCTATCCACTGAAATTCATGGATAGAGTTGCAAGGTTAGGAGCTAAAAAAAAAACCTAAAGTCAATTTCATATTACAGTCAAAACCTTCCATTATTTATCAGTTAACATGAACAGTACAGTGGTTAATGGTCATATATATGCCAACTCAATACCCCCACCATGAAACTGCTTGTGCAGGGGATCTTTTTTAGGCAGTAGGAGAGGCCGAGGCTGTAGAGGGGATGGCTTGAGCAGTATAACATTGGCTTTGCTCTGTCTTCCAGACCAGAGGACTCTTGCACATAAGGGGAAAAGCCACCCAGCTTGGCTCCCTGACTAGAGTGACTCATAACACTGGTGCCCAGGGGGAGCAGTTTCTCTGCACCACATTGCAGGCTTGGGACTTCAAAAGACCTTGCTCTGTGAATTTGCTTCAGAGCTTGTCTGGAAAAAGTTAAAATCATTACTTAAGATCATGCTATGGCATAAGTACTGAGCCATGGGTCAGGTGGAAAAGCAGAGGATGTCCTAGAGCTGGTGACACATACAGCCTAAATAGGAGAGGGAAAGCAAAGTGGGAAAAAACCCAAAATGAAGTACTAAAGGAGATGCCATTGATTAAACAGACCATCAGTGGCAAGTCAAGGAGTAGGGGAAGAAACACTCTGTATCTCAGTGTAGAACACAGGAGGCAATGTCACAAGGGTTGGAGCAGAGGAGAAGGATGGAGGCCCTGATCTTGCAAGCAGACATACCAAACAGGACCCCAGACGCTGCCTTCTCCCCCTAATATGTCTCCAGAAGTTAAAAGAATAGGCACAGGTTGAAGACTAGAGGTCACTGATCTCCGTAACTCTGGCTATAACCAGAGTTACAAACTTCTGTTTGTCATTTCCAAGCAATCTCAAACCTCCATGGAAATAACAGAGGGACAAGGTCCTTTTTTCCAGTCTTCAGACCACCAAGCTGTTCCCTTAAGTGCTTTGCAAATGCCTGAGAAGACCTACATGCACTACATGCTCACAGGAGCAGCAAATAAATCTTGTTAATGGTATCTTGATAATCTGCATGCCCAGAAAGAGCACTTATTACTTCCTCAGGCTAAGAAGCACCATCTAAGAGCTTTCTTCTCATTTATTTTAGGACATACTCTCTCACTACTCTTATGGGGAAAACCAAGGTGAAACCGTTCACTCTTCCCCCTCACAAACTTCTAATTCAGGCTGTAATAACTCTGGAGCAGCATCTGTCTGGGGTATTACCCTAGGCCTAGGTGGAAAGTTTCCTGGGGTGAAATTTGCAATCAGCAGCCCACTGCTCCGTGCTCCCACTAGGCAAGCTGACCCCAGAAAGAGCAGTGAGAGGATGCTGAGACTGCCTAGGCACCTTCCAAGGCCACAGCTCTTGTAGTACTTCATACCACAGGGGCAAGGAGGAAGTGAGAACAGCAGAAGTTCCTAATAAAACTTCATTCTTTTGAAACATTGCACTTTGAAGTGCTCATAACATTGTACAAAAGAAGCCAAGCTTTATCCCTCTTTTACAGAGAGATGATAAGAGTTACAGGCACAGCAGGCTAAGAGCAGAGTCAAGAAAGAGATCTCAGGTCTCCCAGTTTCTACAGGCCTAGTTGTGGGAACAGGCTGTAGTCATGGGAATCATCTCATAAAGACAGTATCTCCACAAAGGCTCTGATATTTTAGCACTAATTCCAAAAACATTTCCACCAACAGCAATGGGAGACTTGAATGCTGATGTAATTCTCATGGAAATTAGGTTTGAAACAGGATCCACAGGTCCCTTCGAGAGCCTCAAATGTTAGCTTATATTATAGTGCCTTTCAATGAGCATTCAAACCAGTTTTCAAACATCAGTTTAGAAGCTTTTTAGTGAGACATGTCTTCAGCCAGCCAGCAGATGCTCTTAGGAAGTTTTTCTACTTACGTGAGATCCTCTGGACAAAGAGGAGATCTTCAAATAGATAACAGTGTCTCCTTCTGATTAAAAGTCTAGCTTAGTATGATGACTGAACACCTGGGTGCATCTTGTATAACACATACTGATCAGCAGCACATTGAACATTCAGAAAAAATAGTTTTCTTGTCCTGTTAGGTTTTATGAAATATAGTATTTTCAGTGGTTCTTGACTGAAACACATGCATCTTGCAGTCAGCAGACAGCCCTGGACTGACTGTTCAGAAACAGCCATTCCTGCTCTACACTCCTGTCCCAAACATACAAGGAATCATGGCAAAAATCCTATAGTTTTCCACTGTGGTCAGAGGCATTGGCAGTGGTTAGCTGTCAGCAGCTTCCAGAATTTGGAGCAAGTATTTGGGAAAGCTCAAGTCAAATTGTATTGTCAGTGTTTAATGCACTGCTGCATTTACACCTCTTCCATTGAATGCTGTACCAAAATCTGTGCCACTGTAGCAGGAGACCAGGTTCCTCACATCTCTCAACAAAGATTTGAAAGTTTACTCAAACCACATCATAAAAGTGACCTATGCTTCTCTATTTTAAGTGATTTCCTTATGAGCAGCCACCAAAATCTTCCTGGTCTCTTAGGTAACCTGCCTTGTTCTTCTGTATTAGAATCTTCAGAGCAATACCCCGTGCAAAGGGTGCCTTGTTTCATGTCTGTGTCTGCCCCAATGTTATCAAGAGTCCAGCCAGATCCCCACATCCCACAGCAGGGCTGGCTTCCTGAGTGATTTGGGGCCCTGCCTGTATGTTCCTGTAATGGACTGTTAGGAGAGCAAATCTCAGCTGAAGCATAGATGCTTGTTAGCACAGATTTTTGTACCGCTTCCCTGGGGAGGAAAGAGGGAACTATCTTCCCTCTATTATCTTCCCTAGCAAATATGTCTACTATACAGACTGAATTTTAAGAGCACATAAAAGCTGCTGCCACTGGTTAGGAAAAAATGACAATGGTATAGACATGATAGGAGAAACATTTGGTACACAGTGAAACTTGGGTAAGCTACAGAGCCTGACACCTAATGGAGAAAGGGCCAATGAAGGCCAAAACACAATTACGGTGGGAATCTCTGTGTTGCCTTTAAACTAGAAATGTTGTCTGTTGCCAGTGGCCTTTGGTGTAGTTTTCACTGTGTTCATATGGTAGCTATTCATTGTTGGGTAATTATCTTGTTTTATTTTTCTACTTATTTATTGAATAAATCAAACTAATACAATTCCAACCCACGATTGCCATGGGAACACTCCAACAAGGACAGATGCAGTCTATAGCTGCAAGGAAAGAAAGCAGACTTCAACATTATTAAATTATACACAAGACAATCAATACAACTTAACACAAACAGCCCTTGCAGGCTCTGAACTAACTATCCAGAAGGCTCAGCCAGTTACTTTAGAGCCTCTTGCAACACCTTAAAAACCACCATCTCAAGTTTCTATAAGGGCAAGTGCTCTATGCAGTTTTTTCTGCCTTTCCCTTATGTCCTGCTAAAGAGAATCACAGAAATCATGTAGTCCAGTTTTCCACCCTATGGAAATTATAGGTATTCTTCACTCCTTAAATCCAGTAGATGTGTTGAATCCTTGTTCTAGCATTTCCAGAATTTTTATTGAAAATTTAGTCGTAGTGAAGATAACACACTTAGAAAATTTCAAACCGTTTCTGGAAGCAGAAATCAAATCAATTGCAAACAAATCTAAAAGGCTGTTTAGCTTAACTTGGTCACTGTCTCTGCAAAGATGGATGACAAGGGACAGGGAAATAGAAGGCAGAGAGGAGAGGAGATTAAAGCGATAAAGCGCCTACAAAGCTCATAGCAATTTTTCTCCTTAATTTCCTTGTATTCAAGGTAATGCTACTGAGAGGAAGAAGCCAACAAAAAGAATTACATGCACTGCCCAGACTGTGTTTGTAAAAGGCAGTCTCATCATCAGTCCTGATTCTTTCTGTCTCTGGCAGTGAGGGCTGTCTTTCTGGACACTGCAGAGAGAGAAGGTGCCAGGCATTTGATTAAACCAGATCACAGTCTCCTTAAGTCCCCCAGCTGGGAGCCATCTGGCAGTAACTCACTTTGTGCAGGTCATCCTTTCTATTGCAATGCCTTCCCACCTGCCAGAGTGCTGTGATTATCCTCCCTCCTTACATCCCCCAAAACTTGTTCCAGCAATGCTGACAAGACCCCCTCACCCCTCATTGCAAAGTTAGGAACCAGACTCATCTCCTTTCTGCACTGGGCATCCTATAGCAGTCCTGAGCTCTCTTTATTTCCAGTTTTCTTTGCATGACAGTTTTTTCAGGAATCAGCTCTGTGATTGAACATTTCCTATAAAAACTTTGCAGAGTGAAAGATAATATTCATTTGCTTTGCTCCCTCCACACAGACTCTGGTGGGTGGGATTCACTATTTCATTTCCAGTACCTGCAAATATCATCTCCAGTCCCTGGTGAGAAAAATACACTGTTTCTGCATGGCAGAACTGCAGCACCAAGTGTGCAGCTTCAGAAGAGGCAGACACTGATCTTCCCTATTTTATTAACCTTCCCATTCCTTTCCTCTGCCCATGTTCTGTAGCAGCAACTTGACAATTATGTGGCAAGATATATATTTTTATACCAACTTACCTAAAACCAGTGACTGACTGAGGACAGCAGCCTGCCCTGGGAACCTTAGGAAGGTGCT
Source organism: Zonotrichia leucophrys gambelii (assembly GCF_028769735.1). Classification (NCBI taxonomy): domain Eukaryota; kingdom Metazoa; phylum Chordata; class Aves; order Passeriformes; family Passerellidae; genus Zonotrichia; species Zonotrichia leucophrys. The sequence continues at coordinate 14,268,022 of NC_088173.1, read as the reverse complement.
TACTTTCTACATTGAAGTGAAGGTATTTAGTTCAAACGAGGTTTGTCAGAATACAAAGGTAGATCAGAATGCTTGCAAAGAGCAGAACAGAGCCAATAATAGAAAGTACTGTTAAAGGGCTGTCAAATCTGAGGAAGCATTGATCTGGAACATATCTTTACAAGGACTCCTAACCTCAGCCTGGAACCAAAATTCAAGCCCTGGAAAGCCTTGAACTCTGCAAGTTCACATCTGGGTCCAATCAGACCACTCAAGCCCTTTTCCATGCAGAGGCAAACTGAAAGGCATGTGGTGTGTGCTGGGGAGACAAACCACAGATGTTTATTGTACTCTTGTGCCCTTAGCAATTGTTTTAATGGGTTGGAGCTCCTGGGAGGCCATTTGACTTCTGTTCCTGTCTATACTGTTCTCTTGTAATGCTGACTGTGCAGAAGCCCAAAGCTGTCAACGATCTGCTTCCAGTGTTATTTCAAGAAAAGCAAAGTGAAGTGACATCTGATCTGCTGAGAGAGGATGGGGAGGAGGGGTATTTTTAAAATATAAAGCAACAAAAATCTGCATGGAATCAATATTAGAGTTGATGCCTTCTATCTCTGGAAAGCACAGCTTAGTATGAAACACAGGTTTCCTTTTTCTCTGTTGAAACAACTATACATTAAAAAGACTACTTACTTTGCCAAGACCACATTGTCAGTAAGTGTTTCGAAGCTCTGCAATAATGATTTTTGTGCAATATTGCATTTTAATAATTCAAACAAACTGTGGAACATTATGATCTCTGCAGCTAAGTAAATACTTTGTTGCAACTCCAGCCTTGGAAAGCATCATCCATTTCAGTGGAATGGTCTCTTTGCAGAAAGGAGCATTTTGGAAGCACTCTTTGCCTTCACAATGAGCAGCCCTGGCTGCTGCTGATCTCCTCCAATCTGTGCAGAGGGGAGAATTTATGTGTGTGAAGATCATCATCATGTGAGAAGTTTCCTTTTGCTGTCTGTTGTACTGCAACACCTGTGCAAGCAAGAGGATCCATCCATACCTGTCAGGCATTTAGCTCATTTACTTTATTCTTCAGTCACCAAAATACAGTTTGGAACTAGAACCTAGATAATGCCTACAAGAAATACCTGGCTGTTCAGGCAGGAGTGACACCATGGCATTTCATTTTTTAAATCACGCTACAGGACCTTGGTTTAACACAGAGAGTGTGAACTGTGGAAGTTACTCTTCTACAGTTATATAGTACCTGGGGTAAGGTATTAGCTTTAGCCATGAGTTTCCACAGTTCTTCTTACATCCAACAGTCAAACTGGGCAGAGAGGGAAAGGGCCTTCCTTCCTCTTTGAGACAAAGCACAAATGGTGAGAGATGCTTTTTAAAGGGCACTAGTGAAGGATGAGTGCATCAGGAAGAGAAGAAAGACTCAAGGACAATGGAGGTGATGAAATGCTGCAATTTCACAGGAATAAGTAGAGCCCTCCAGGAAAGAAAAGAACTAGACAAAATTAAAAAAAGAAAATAGAGGTCAGGACTGAAAAAAGAAGTGTTGTTCCTCAAAGGAATTGGTTTCAGGGGGAGAAGAGTTAGAGAACGTATTGCTTAGGCTAGAAAGTACACCAGGGAAGCCTGTCAAACATGAATGTTAGCTATGTAAAAATATACTGTTGGTATTGTTCATCTGGACTAACATATGGCACACAAATTCCTGGATCTCCCAAGTCACTGTGAATTTGACAGACTGCTTGAAAAGCATGAGGATTTCATTTAGTGCTCACCTTAAACACAACCCTTTGTGGCCACTGAGATTTAGATAGTAATAAAAGTGGAAATTCTCAAAAAGTGAAGGAAAAGTATCCTCAGTATTCTCTTACAGAGGATAGAAAGCTTTTTTTCCCAGTTAGTTCTTACACAAATGTGACAGCACAGAGACTCATTTCTCTATTTGTACTCTTAAAAGTATGTTCCATAATTATGTGGAACTACTAAAATTTGGCAAGGCTGTCTGATCTATTTAGAGTGGAACAGTAAAGACAAAAGACATTTTGTAATCTGCCTAATCGTCTAGCCCAAGGATCTCTCCACTGTTCTGCATGTAGTTTTCTACAACCCACCCTCAAAAGATAAGGTTAGACTAGATGGAATATTATCAAAATCAGAATCACTAATGTCTCTCTAGAAAATGAAAGAAGTTTCTGTCTATTAAAGTGTAACAAAACTACTAAACTGGAAATGGGTGACTGGCTACAATAAATCAAAGATTAATAAGACTTTCAATCTATATAGTTCTTTTTATTTATAGCAGAGAACTGAACAGGCTAATATTTCTCATTCAAATTTACATAAAAAGGTTCTTTACTGACTGCTAGGACAAGCAGAGCCCTGGTAGGTGCAAACTTAATTCCCCTGGCTTCTTGGAAGTCAAAATAGCCATGCTTTTGAGGAATGTGTTGCTATGACAAACAGCAGAGTCAGAACTACTCTGACAGGTAGGAAATTTGCATTTCCATTAGCGGGGCCTTTGTAAAATGAAATCCCGAAAGGCAGTGAAGAATGTGTGTGGAAGGAAAATGCAGTGTATTAATTTACTGCCCCACCCCCACCTTTCCCTGCACCCTGAATAGTTCAGTGAACCATAAGTTAAGATAAAAGGTAGGAGGAAAAGATTTACATTCCTGATGGTCGTACAATAAAGGGATAGTAATTTATGCATGCTTTTGCCACCAGATAGCCCAGAAAAGAAATTATGTAAAATAGTTTGGCTGAGCCAATTTTCTCTTCTAAAAAACCTGGCCTACATGCTCAAAAACTTGGAAAAACGAGCCAAATTTTTACCTTTTTTAAAAGTTGATCAAAATATGGATACACTTCAAAGGATAATACCTAATCTTTTCGGCTGATGTCTTTTAGAAATTAATGAAAATATTATTGATTTTAATGAGATTCCTATTCTTTTATGCTCTGTGAACTCTGGTTTTCATGGATAAAATACTTACTAGAAATTAACAAATCATCAATGGAATTACAGATAAAACAAAATACTATTTAATGTGAATAAAGACATCATAAATTGGTTCTAAGTTTAATTTGGCCAGTCTTTAAAACACACCAGTACTTTCACAACTAACCCTCATCATTTTAGGATGTCTATATCATCCTGCATTTGTTCTTCATTTATATCCAGATATTTATAATCAAAAGTCACTTTATTTTGAGACTGTTGGAATTAAATTCATGGATTTGGCACAAGGAATGCCAAAAGAAAAAATATTTTATTAGTTGATATTGTTTTTCCCAGATATGTTTGAGCATTTCAGGATAATATAAGCATTATTTAAACTAACTTGAGATCATACAGAATGGGTTTTCAAATCTTACTGGTTTATCAGAATGTTCTTGCTCACACAGCCCATCCCACCAAGAACTGGCCCCTTCCTCAGCACTACTTTCCCTCTGACACCCCTTCCTTTATTCTGGTGCACGTGGCTGTACAGCATGCTAGCTGAGCTCATTGCAGTCCTTGCCAAAATTTACTTTAGCTTATCTACATTATTGTCATACTGCAATGCCAGCAGTTTGCCTGGACTTCTGCATTCAGATGTGGAAACAGGATCTCAGCTCTGAGTCATTCAGGGAGAATACTTTTGCATCTGTGAGCACTGTCACTAGCTTAAGGAGAACCTGCAATCTCTTTACCATTTCAGCTAATGAAAGTACATTTCTTTTGCCAAGAACTCTTTTCAGAAACATCTCAGATATTTACATGCTCCTTTTCATGCAAAACTCCCATAGGTTGACTCTATTGATCACAGCTCAGAGAAAATAAATGCCAAGTAAAATCACAGTAATTCTTGATCAGGCATACTTCTAGTTTATTCCTCCTCCTGTATACAGTCAAGTTGTGTTGGCACATGTCCCTTTGTGGTGCTTGTAAACCATTCCTTCAAAAGAAAATCCCAAAACTTCATCTTATCCAATATGGTCATATTGGAACAAATACGGCCTCAGAAGCAGGAGTTATGAGGTAATGGGCCTCAGAAGCAGAAGTCTTAATAATATCTTCTCCCGCAATTGGATTTCTGCTGTGAATTCATGTAGGAGCTTTCAAAAAAGTTTTTCCTGGAATAAATGAATATGTTGTGTGACCATCACATCCTGCTCAAAAAATCACAACCCTACCAGAGTGACAGTGCATTTTACGAGCTGCAATCAGTATGTCTGTGATGAAGCTGTGCTTTCTTCATGCTGTCTGTCTAGATGAATTAAAGAACTATGAGACCATGCACACTGGGTAGGATAGCATCCTGTTATCTATTTTTTCAGATACAGGTGCAAATTGCTTTCATTATGTTTTTATAAAACACTGGGGTTTCTACAGGCTCTACTAAGTATTACTTTCTGCTTTGGGCTCCTTCTGCCTCTCTGCTAATTTATTCTTGCCTCACTAACTTTATTGATAGCAAGGTTTTTCAGCATTTCTTTCTTATTTTGCTCCCCTTTTCATATAGCAATAAATATTATTCAATTCAACAAATGCATACAAATGATTTCCATTAGAATTTTAATCTACTTTCAAAATGAAAGAAAAGCTTTGTATAAATCTTTTTAAATTACCGGAACATAAATTCAGACAGGGACATCTCCACCTAGGCTGAGCTGGAGAGTTCACAGCCTGCTGTCCTCATTCATAAATTAATTGAGGTCTCTAGCTGCTGTAAATGAACAGTGCATCCTGCAAAAGATCATATCTGTCAAGATTGCAGATTGGTTTCTATCAGAGTTTGCAAAAGTCAGAGCTCACAATGCTTTCATTATGTCTATGAGTATGGCTTCCCAACTGGAAAGAAATGTGTTTTGTTCTGTTGGGCCAAGATTTACAGAAAGCAATTTTCCTCCATGCTCCAGTTATGACAAAACTACTGAAAAATGTCATTTCATGATTTCTTTCATTCAGTCACCTTTTTACTGACAAATATGTATTCTTTCTGCTCCATGTGTATGCACCAACTGTGACATTTAATGGCCAAGGAAGGTTAATCACAGGTGGGTACATATCCCCCTTGGATATTGCAAGCTATACTGCATTCACTGCCACTTATCCATTATAAAGTAAGCATGGCTTTAGCTGACTCACACAACTACCTGTTTTGTATTACAAATTCATACATTTTTTAAAGGCTCTGTAGGATTCAGAGCCCCAGACAACATATCCATGAATACCTCTTAGACATCTTAGATTACATTAAGGTTGTGACAGAGTGTGAAGTCAAAGGCAAGGTGGATAATACTGAGTCCTTGGTTTCTTTCCCTTTGATTTTCTCACTGTTAATCTGCAAGCACGTGTGGGGTGGAGTAAAGAAAAGAGAACATCCATGCCCAGAGTTTGGGAAGCAGAGGTTCTTTTACTTTTGGGTCTTTTTTAATCAGTGCCATATTTGAGAACGATGCCAGGGACCCTTTACACATAAGTACCAGTTTGTAAGAGATTGACAATTAAAAGGAGGGCAAGGCAGGCCAAAACAGCTCTTAACACAAGTGAGTAGATTTGGTCTATTTCAATTTACAGGTAAGGGACTAAACCCCAAACACAGCACATGCACATATGTCCTTCCTTGCTTCTGTCTGCCTTGCTGGACCTTCTCTCTTCACAGCTGGAGCTCTAGAGGAGCAACCCACAAATCACCTAAATATCAACTTTCCTATGTCCCTAAGAGAAGAAAAATTTCCTTGTTGGGGTATGCTGAGTATTGCCCAACAACTGAGCATGGCTATTCTCTGGAAGCCATAGAAGGCGATCATAGCAGCTCTTAAAAACAATGGGGAGATTTGCTACAACTACGGACACTGGTCACAGAGAGCTCCCGGTGATCTTGGTACACAAAAGAATAGTGAGGAAGGCCTGGAAGGGCATACTATGGTATTTTCTTCTTTAAATACCCACACAGCCTTTTAAAGAACGCAGATTATTTATGTGCCAAATGTTAACCTGCTCGTTAATCTCTGTTTAAAAGGCTTCTGCCTTAGCCTAATAGTGCCAACCAGTTAGCAAGGCGGCTGCCAGTCACAAGAGGTTAAAACATACTCGAAATTAATTACTTACTTGGTAGACTCAGCAATCACTATATTATCAAAGCAAATTGGGGCAATTCAGCTGTTTTTAATAAATACTCAGTATTTTTGACCTGTGTCACACAAGTGACATTTGGCGTCCCAATGTTTTATTGTTGTCCCTTCCTACCACAAGACCACCACACTGTCAAACCCTTCTACAGGGAAAATACTTTCAGGTGGGAACATCAGCAGTTATCCTGCTGGTAATCTAGTTTATAAAGCATTTAGAATAAGTGTTTTAAATGTACAACTGCTCTGCACTGGGACCAAACAGCAGGAGGGGAATTTCAGGCTAGAAATTTTATTGCAATAAATTGCAGATGCCTGAATATATGGATTGCAGTGGAAACTGTGGTAGCATGTTCCATAGCAGGGACAAGTAAATATGGTGCAAAGAAAAATCTCTCCTAAGCAAACACTCATGCCAGCATTTTCTGTTTTATCAGCCCATGTCTGATATATAGCATATAGGCATGTACAACACTCCACTAAGCAGCTGCAGGAAAAGGAATAAAGAAAGAAAAAACCCTCAAACCTTCAAGTATCTGTTGGTTTGGAATACAAATCAAGCTAGAGATTTTTGTGCAACAATGGTTTGGCCCCCAAAGCTGTGTTGCTGTTAGAGGTTTGCAGTGACACTCTCAGAATAAAATTCCTCCACTTATTTAATTTTCCTCCTTCTTTCATTTCACCATACTTAGTCCCCTAACAGTCCCTTGTTACAGGCTTCTGAGGCAAGTAGTCCCTCTCTATAACTTCAAATATTTGAGAACATGTAGTGCCATTCAGGCATCATTTAAAGGGGTTACCCATTTTGAGTTCTCCCCTCATCCCTGGGGATGGGTTTCTAATTATCTTTACATCCTCTGTGTATTACCTAAAGCAGAAACTGCCCCAGACAGGACCTTAGCACCTACCAGTGCGCAGAATACCTTGCAGAACAGTTCTGTGAGCTTCTTTCTTCTCCATGACATAGTCCAAAAGTCACACTTGCTTTTTTATCCACTGAATCTCATTGCAAACTCATCTATTGTGTTCTGTTGGCTAACTCTTACACTGCTTAATAACCTTTTCCTATATTTCTCCCTCACAGAAACTTTCAGTACTTCAGATGTTTTTTCCCAGATGCAGTAATTTTCTTCTCTCTTTTATCAGGGTAGAGAAGAGTGGTTATGGAGGCTTGCAGTGAGTCAAGGCAGACTTGAGGGCAATTACTTGTGTAATTGCCTGGAGCAAGACCCAGTCAGCCCAACTAACTCCTCATTCATGCTGGAAGTTTAACACAGCTGAATGTTATGCCTTCTGCAGACACACTGATGAAAGAAACGATTGCTCTATCACACTTTGGACACTTTAGTCTCCTGTACCACTTTGGTTAGAAGTGTTTGACCTTGATTTGTCCACAACCTAAGAAAAAGGGGGGAAAGTCAGTGAGACTTAATGATCCCCTTTCCCTCCCTGCCCCCTTTTCCTACTAAGGATTGGCTGTGAATATCTTTTGCATTTACCTTCAGGTGACTAAGTTGCATCTTAAATAGATCACATCAAACTGAAATCTTGAGACAGTCAATGGTGATGCAGGATAGAAGCCACATAATAACTGCCTGAGTTTACAGGAACATAATCCCAGTAATATGCTGTTTCTTCATCAAACTGGTGTCAAACAAAATATATTTCTTCATCAAACTGGTGGGGGGAGTGTGTATGTTAACTGATACAAGGCTGATCCCCATTGAAGTGTCCATCTAAACGTACCAGAAGTGTATTTGATTTGGTTGCTGATAGTTTTGATGGTCCAGACAAGTCCCCTAATGAAGGCCGTGCCTACCAAATGCATCAAGAGCCCCTCAGCTCTAGACCCTGGCATCAATCCCTTCCTACCTTTGTTTTCAGCAAGTCTCATGGTTCCTCGTGATTCCCATCTTAGTAACTCAGAAGTTCTAATGACCACAATACAGAGGTAAGTACAGAGTTATGCATAAAGCAAGAAATTAGCTCTATACAATTTTTTTAATTCAGAGGGAGTTGATGTATGTGACTACCACATTTTTATTAAGTTCTTGCTTCAAAGGCCTTAGAGGAGATATGTAAGAGGAGAGCTAGCTCACACAATAGATGTATGTGTTTTTGTCTTTATAAGCATTCTTTGAAAGTGGCAGAGAAAGGGATTTGAGGATCTTGATCACTAAAATAAAATAAAAAAAGAAATTCAGGAAGGGTGTTTTATGCATGTGTCTGTATTGGGTTTGTGTGACAAGGCTTTGGTAGTGGGAGGGGGACTACAGAGTTGGCTTCTGTGAGAAGCTGCCAGCTTCACTATGTCCAATGGAACCAATGCCAGGCAGCCCCAAGATGGACCTTCCACTGCCAAGACTGAGCCTATCAGCGATGGTGGTCGTGCCTCTGGGATAACAGAACTGAGAAGAGGGGGGGGAAACCCCAAATGACAAATTGAAGCCAGAGAGAGGAGGGAGATATGAGAAGGCAACAGCTCTGCAGACACCAAGGTCAGTGCAGGAGGGAGAGGAGGTGCTGCAGGTACCAGAACTGAGATTGCCCTGCAGTCCATGGAAAAGACCATGGTGAGGCAGCTGTGCCCCGGCAGCCCATGGATATCCATGGTGGAGCAGGGGAACAGCCAAAGGAGGCTGTGACCCTATGGGAAGGCCATGCTGGAGCAGGATCCTGGCAGGCCCAGTGCACTCATGGAGAGAGGAGCCCACGCTAGAGCAGGTTTGCTGCCAGGCCTCATGACCCCATGGAGGACTCACACTGGAGCCATACTGCACCCCACAGAGCAGGCCCCACTGGAGCAGCTGTGAAGAACTGCAGCCCATAGGAAGGACTCACAGGGGAGAAGTTCATGGAGCCTGTCTGTGTGGCAGGGAGCCCATGCTGGAGCAGGGAAGAGTGTGAGCAGTCCTTCCCCTCAGGGGGAAGAAGGGACAAAGACAGGGTGAGGTGAACTGATCACAGCCCCATTCCCTGTGTCCCTGCACCATAGGCAGGCAGGAGGTGGATACTTGAGAATAACGCCAGAAGAGAAGGGAGGGGTGAGGGAAGTTGGTTTTAAGATTTTTCTTTCTCATCATCCTACTGATTTTCTCTCTTCTGCTCATGACAGTGACTGCTCCAGGCAAGTGATCTGTCCCTGTCCTTATCTCAACCCATGAGCCTTTTGTTCTGTTTTCACTCCCCTGTCCAGCTGGGAAGGGGAGTGACAGAATGGCTTTGGTGGGCACCTGGCATCCAGCAATGTCAACCCACCGTGGTACCCTAGGAGTATTAGAGGGATTCTTTGTCAGGAAATTGAATTTCTTTATGGGAAGTTTCCCACTATTGCCATCTCTCTGATAATATCAGATTGTGGTGATAACATTATGATGATGATAATATCATAATAACATCCTCTTCACTGAAGCTCCCATCCATAGTTTTCAACAGAAATACGATTCATTAAGCCAAATTTAAGAAATTAATCTTCACCCTTGGCTGCAGATACGCAGACTGGAACCATCCCACTTCAGGAGCCTGCATCAAAATGTGCTGGCAGTAGAACAAAAAGCAAATGTTGACATCAGTGCAGGTAAATTCTACAGTTTGGAATAAAATTACAAGAGAAAGAGCAGTTTTTTGAATACTATACTGCTCTCATTTAAAAGCAGAAAGAGAGGCAGAATTGTAGTGCTTTATTGAGGGAGCATGTTAGACCCAGCTTTCCTGAGACACAGACTCCACTCATCACCAACATCCAGCTCCTAGCAAGCAATTAATCTGTCTCACAGTCTAGCTTTTAAATGGAAGCTGCCTGCTCCTTCTAGTTATTGAATTGTGTTCTGACAATAAAGTTAAATTACACAAGGAGTATCTAGAATACTTCCACACAAAATCAATGTGCATTATTTTATATTTTGCTTTCTCCCTCATACCTTGCATACTCACACACTGGTCTATGAAAGTTTGTGTTCAGTAAGAGCACAATTTCAAAAATCTACTGCTGCCTCAAGGAAAATACTGAAATATATTCTAAGACAGAAAGAATTCTATTTATCAATCATTTTTCTTCCTCACCTCTTTGCTATTTAGAATATTTGCATGAAAATGGGATATTTATTTCTCAAGAGTTCATCAGCTGCTCCTGATATGATATAATTTCCATGGATACCAATTGTATGTTATGTTGCAAGCATATGATGAAAGGATATGGAATAAGGAAGAGAAAAAATCAGCTGCTCTACTCTTTGATTATGCTTTTGAGTAACTCCATAAACTTTATCTAATCAACTCATTACCCACACAAATAACCCACTCAGTCCCTCTTTCTCCCAAGCCCTCTTGGCAAAAATATCCCCACATATTTAAATGTATTCAGTCTTCCCAATATTATCTGCTACTCAATGAGAACAAAACTCAGGAATTTAAAAGGTGACAGAGGAAAAAAATATTTAATTTGTATTTTTTAAGCTAAATTTTGAAACTTGTTAATTCAGAAATTTAAAGGTTAGATGTCTCCATGAAATCTTGGTAAGGTATTCCTTTCAGTAAAATACTGGTAAAAAAGAATTATTGTTACAATAAAAATCTATCAGAAATATAAAAGGAAACAGCAAGTTTCAAAATGTATTTGTTTCATCAGTAGGTACAGCTATTTAATGCAATGTGCCTGAACAACTACAGAAGACTGAGCTTCTTCACTGTCTGATGAGGATTTTGATACCTGGGTCTTTTAAAAAATCTTTTGAAGACTATGTTATCTTTTGTTTAAAGCTGTTTCTTATAACAGGTTTTGGATGAACAAGTTTTCTCATTTTGTAACTATACAAAAAACATTTTTCAGTTAAGCTTGATCAGACTATGACCCTGGGATTTCAATTTAGCTCAGAAAAGAAATGTCTAGAAGCAAATGGCAGTGTACAGCTGTAGTCTCCATTTATCCAAGGAACCCTGATGTTACTCACAGGCAAGACCTTGCAGTATTTTGATGTGGGACTGTGTGTGACCCATACAGATGCAGGAAGAGAGTCATAACTATAAAGCCTTCACCATTTTCTGTGATCCCTCTTTCCAATATCTCAAAGGAAAGGAGAGGGAAACACATACACAATGAGATCAAGAAACTTGGCCAGAGTCAAAGGCAGGGTTGGAAGCAGACAGGGGTCCCACCAGGGAGCACTAACCACAGAGGCACAGTCCTGGTGTGGTCAGAGCGTGGCAGACAGGAGCACCAGGAATGTCTCAATGTGTTTTTCCAAGCCCTAAAAACATCTCACCCAGCATCACACAAGTCGGTCCTTAGTTACACTTTGCAAACAGAATCAAACTTCTCCATGAGCAGCTAAGTGTCCCTGACGCCTCAGAGTCCCCACTAATTTGATTTTGTTTACGCCAGGCTCAGGCAGCCTGCTGAAGGCAGCCACAAGAAGCCTCCTTGCAGCTGGCAGGCTGCTGCCCAGGGGCACGCAGCACTGGGGAGACAATGCTGTTCACCCTCAGCAGGGCAGAGCAAGCGCTCTCTCCCCTCTGCCCCAGCAGGTTCGCTGCAGACCCCAGGCTGGGGCAGCACAGGGCGCCTGCTGCTCAGCCCCCGGGGCAGGCACTGCCCTGCGATTTTGCAGCCTCCTCCTGAAACTGAAAGTCAAGGTATGCATGCCCTGCAACACAAGGGACAAGGCTCCAAGTGTGCAATTTCTGTTCACTCTACTGCTAACATTATCTCTGGGTTAGAGATAAACTTTTTTTTTAAACTTTGCTCATCTGTCAAGTCTCATTGCCTGACATCAAGGAGATCAATCTGCCTTCCTTAAACACAACTCCTGGCTCTTTTGAGAGGCTTCCCTTTTTAGATGTTGGCCTCCTAAGTTCCTCTCCACAGCCTGTCTCCCCTGCTGCATCCTTCAACAGATTTTTTCAAATCAGAACAGACAACCCAATGTAGGCTGACATGCTTTTTGCAGTGCTCACTGCTCACATCTGAATGTTACTGCCCAATCTGCAGGCATTCCTGGGCAGCACAGCAGAGGAGAGCAGGGACCAGAGGTGTCTGCTACATGTGTATAGGCATGCACACTGGAATGACTCTTTTGCTGTAGTCAGAAAAAACTACATGGGTGAGGAAGTTCCTAAGTATTACTGCCAGAGAGTTTTAAGTACCAGAACCAGAAGCTGTCTGTGGGATAAAAAAGAAAAGAAAACCAAGAAGAGACAGAAAAAAGTCCTGCAGATGTTATCAGAATCTGCCCTCTGCCTCTTTTGGAGGTTTTTCTTTAGAGAGAAAGCACATTTGGGTGTGCTAACGCATGACCTGCTCTCCCTTGAATGCCAAATTTTCAGAAACATCATTCATCTTACTCGATATTCCTCCTCTGCCTGAGGTGAAGTCAGTCAGCTCTGCATGCCTGATACTGGTAGTTTTGCCTTAGCCTTAAAAAGCCATTGAAATAAAACAAAAGTGAAGCTCCAATTCCACACAGGTATTTTGACTTTATAGGGAGTTACCCATTAGAGAAAACTGTGACCTGAAACAGCTCTCTTCCCCAGTCCATTCCCAACCCTTCTGGGGATATGTGAAAGAATACCTTAGTTACTTCAGTCTAAGCTAAAAGTGCATTTAAAATCAATCCAGGTAATGTGTAGCCTCACTTGAGGGCAGAATCTCAAATTGGAATATTTATTACTGAGCTGTAAAGCTCTGTTTTCTCAGACTTTGTCAGAAAGGAGATATTTGAATGCCAATAGGGACATCAGGCTCCATCTCTTTATAGACCTTGGGTCAGGAAGGGATGTAAGTACATCATCAGCTTTAGCCCTGCTGACTTAAAGGATAGTTAAGCACATATTTTTTCTGTCATGAACAGGAAATGTGCAGTACTAAACTCATCTTAGCTGCAAGGGGAATATGCAAACTCACTTATACAAGCTACCTAGCTCACAGCAAAGCGTAGGTGCAGCTTTTCTTGCACTCTAAGCTATGATCAACAGAAAAGGATCTGGCCAGAAGTGAACAGTGGGATCAGCCTATTGAGATTTTTGTTCAACACAAATGTATGAAAGTACCAGTTTATTATGCCACACAGCAAGAACCATCCCTGACATTTTTCCTGGTGGAAAAGGACCTGGAGATACTGGATGACATCTGTTTGAAGATGAGCCAGCAGTATGCACAGGTGGCCAAGAAGGCTGGTGGCATCCTAGCTTGTATCAGGAGTGGCATGGCCAGGAGGACCAGGGCACTGATTGTCCCTCTGTACTTGGCACTGGTGTGGCCACATCTCAAGCTCTGTCATCAGCTTTGGGCCCCTCACTGCTAGAAAGACATTGAGGTGCTGGAGTGTGTCCAGAGGACAGTGTAGCAGGTGAGGGGTCTGGAGCTCAGGTTTTATGAGAAGCAGCTGAGGGATCTGGGGGTGTTTACTGTGGAGAAAAGAAGGCTCAGGGGAGAACTTCTGGCTCTTCCCAGCTACCTGAAAGGAGGTTGTAGCCAGGTAGTGTTTTGTCTCTTCTCCCAGGTCATAGGTGACAGGAAAAGCTGTGCCAGGAAAACTACATATTAGGGGAAATTACAGAAAGGGTTGTAAAGCATTGGAACAGACTGCCCACAGAGGTGGTGGAGTCACCATTCCTAGAAGTGTTCAAACAACGTGTGGATATGGCACTTGAGGACATGGTTTAAGGTGGTAGTTCTAGGCTGATGGTTGGGCTTCATCATCTTAAGGACCTTTTCCAACCTTAGTGATTCTATGGTTCTGTGATCAGGGACCTCTCTAGGCTTGTCACTCCTAGGGTGCCTAGGATGCCAAGGCCCAGGCTCAGGCAGATGTATCCTGCTGGGGGTGACCTGGCTCACCCGTGCTCATGCAGGAGCATTTCCAACAGGAAGATGGGCCAGCATGAGCAATGAGGGGAAGAGCAGTAGGGACATCCTGTTTCTAGAGCCATCCTACCTGAACCATGGCATTGTCCAAGAAGAGGAGAAGTGTCCCTCAGATGGAAGTGCTCTCCATGGCTCCCACTCCCAACATGACCCTGCAGAGGCAGCTGCAGTGCTGCCAGACCCCATATTTCATGGAAGGGGAATGAAAGGAGCAGAGACCTAGAGCCCTGCCAGGGGCTGACCCTGCCGTGCTGACCCATGGCAATGCCGCTTCTGCCACAATTCCCTCTTGCTCACGTGTCTGTAGAAATCCCTGAAGAGAAAGAGGCTCTGGAAGAGATGATGGGGTCTGCAGGAAGAGACAATGAGAGGATGTAAAAGGACAGGGAGGGGAGGGAGCAGTAGTCAAAGCATACCCTGGAAGTCACCAGGGGCCACTGCACTGTGGAATCTACTGCTCAGTGTTATTTTCAGGGTGGAGGTGTGGCTCTCAGTGGGACAGAGCCGCCCTCCCTTGCAGTCCCTGCAGCCCCGTCCATGGGACTCCCTGGAGCAGAGGCTGTAGTCCAGCTGCAGCCAGCCTGCACAGAGATTTCAGTGCACTCCCACAACCAACCACACACACGCTCTGCAGTGATCTCTTGGTGACACCTCCAGGCACACTAGGAGCACTTATGAAGCCTGTCCAGTTCAGAAGAAGATGATTCCAGTTAGCACAAGAGAAGCAGCGATTTGTGGCATATATATTCCCTAGCCACTTCAAAAACTCCTTCAGTTTAGAACATGGTTGTCTGACATACTCAGACTCTCCACCCTCTGTGTTACTCCATTTATTTTTCACCAAATCACAGGGAGGTTCTTTCCCCCTACGCTGTTTTCAGACAAGCTTCCTTTGGCCTTGCAGAGTCTGACAGGTGACAGACCTCTTGTGTGACCACACGCTTCTTTTCATCCCCACACTTCAACAGCCCATCACAAATTTGTGTTTTGCTGTCCAGGATTTTCTAGTCTCCCTGTCCTTCCCCTCAGGGCAAGTCTCCAAGAACCGACCAACACTCTTTTACAGTGTTTCCACACCTAATTAGCGCCTGGTTTTTCTCCTCTGGAAGCTGGATAAGCAATGTTACAGTAACAAGTAGATTCACATCGACTAAAGCATGCACGATATGGCTGTTTGTTAGAGTGTGATGTCTCCAGTTGTCAAAGAAACATTTCTTCTCCATAAGATTAAAAACAAAACAAACCAGATCCAATATAATTAAGTACAGCCAGTCACCCTTGAAAAAAGAGAATATATGGAAAACAAATCCTGGCATCTGAATGTGAAGCTCTTAAGCAAAACTTGTCAGTGCTTCAAGAAATAAATATGAAAACCGTACCACAAAAACACTAGATGCATTATTAGTAGTATCTTTAATAACAGGAAAAATATTAAAGTGCCATATTGTTTACAACACAAAATTAAAATTTTAATTTTAATCACTCCTGTTTACCCAGCAACATTCTGATTAGCAGTCAGAGTTGATTGAACAGTGGAGGAAAGAAAACCCTCTCACAACAGATATGCCACATAAAAGACTTCTGCACGAGTCAACAAGCAGCAACAGCAGAGTTACACAGCCAGCTAAAGAATGTACCCAGGTCTGGCAAACCAAGACACAACTTATGCCTCTGAAGCAGTGATTTTAATATATTTCCTTTCCTCTCCTTTGGTGCGGGGAGCCTTCCTGAATATTTGCCTGGCAGAACTGACGTACACATTAGCTTGAAACAATAAAGGAGTGGGGAGTAAGAACTGAGTAAGAAATCCCAGGACACCGTTAGCAATTTCTTCTTTATTATGCATATTTTGCTGCTGGAGCACATTATGCTCACTCTCCTTAGGGCAGGGTTTTTTAAGAGCACAGTATATATTGTCAACAACCAAAAATCCAGCACATCGAGCTTGATTTTCTGTCTTTTGCCTCCTATTTAGCTGGGGGAGTGCCGTGGCAGAGGCAAGATTTTCCAGCACAAATCTTAAAGCATACAAGACAGAAGAAGTAGTTTCCCATTCCAACCCCTACGCCTTAATTCCTCCAAAAAAGAAAAAAAAAATCCAAAAAGGTAGATGCACAATAAAAACGATGGTAATTCATGTACCCTGTCTCACATATCTACCTCAATTTTAGGCGCTGTCCTTGCACTGCACAGTTCAGAGCAGGACGTGCCCTTCTCGCTGGTTATTCAGAGCGACAGGCAGCAGCCCTCCCACCACAATTATCTGGCGGTGCCTTCAGGGCACGGAGCTGCCCAAGGCCCCTTCCCCCGGGACACCTCCTCAGCAGGGAAGGGGTTCAAAGCTCAGCCACAGCAGTGTCTTTGAAGCATCCAGACCTAAATCCACGGCTCCTGAAGATGAGCAGTGTTAGGAAGCAAGCTGCTGCTATTAAGCTCTTACTCCAGCAGGGGAAAAAAAAAAATCAAATGCCGCAATCTTCCATAGTTTGATTAACCACATGCTTCATTAAAGCTTTCACTGCTGTTTAACTGAGCTGTAAATGCCAGGAAGGCAGTGATATTTTTGAATGAGACAGAGACAGTTCATGAATTTTTAAATTTTTTCCCTTCTTTTCTACCCCACTCCCCCATTTCCTTCTAACCAAAGAAAGTAAACAGGTGCATTAAGTGTAAAAGAAATGGAATATGGATTTAAAAGTTTCATGTAGGTTTTTTTAGACAGTCAGCTCTGTCCATGCTTTTGCACTGTACCTTACAGTAGTTCCCAAGGCTGAAACCATGTAGTAGATGCAGACTAAGCACTTGAAACAAGTTTTACCCCTCTGTTCTCAAATCAGAGAGAGTTTTACATTAGATAAACCTGGATTTTAAAGGGAAGGGAGATAAATCTGCTAAAAGAAGCTATAGTGGTACAAACCCTTTGAGCCATCACCACTGAAGAGGGAAAGAGTTGGTACCTCACAGTTTCAGCCCTCTATTATATAAATCCTTTTCTTACCTGCAACTGAGAAGAAACAGCTGCAAATAAATGGCCTTTCAGCTGTGGTCACTTCTGTACTTCATTCTTAAGTGCTCCCAGTGCAGCAGCAACCTAAACCAACCCTGTTGGATAACTAGAGCACTGCTGCCTGCTCCTTTATGAGTCTCAAGCTGCTCCACAGCCATTTCCTGGCTCCCTAAAGCCCACCTGCTCCCCACAGCTCCAGCTGCAGCTCATAAGCTTATCCCAAGCACCAGGTGAGAATGAGCCCCAGCCCGCTGCAATTGCTGCTTCAGGGCATCAGGTGAGGCCTCTGTGCTGGCCCCACCTCGTTCACTTGCAGGAAGGCTCCTGTGACCCAGCTTCAGAGAGAAAAGCCAAGGGTGGCAAGTCAGAATTTTAATTCATTTTGCTTGTTGTCAACAGCTTAAAATCCCTGCAAGTCTCATTTTGTTAGCTGCTGAACTACTGCAGCTTCTGCAGTTATGTACATGGATCTTTCAGGCTGAAATACTGCTAGTTATCACAGACTATTTGAGAAATCAGAGCAACTGTACTGGTCACAGCACTTTTTGTAATCTTTGTGAAAATATTCCTAATATACAAAGCAATAAAATGCAGTCAGTGATCAAAGCTCCAAAGATGCAGATTGTGCTTTTACTCAGTGTGCCAGGCTATGAAACCACCCTTTCTTAAATGAAATTTATGTAAATAAGACTGCCAGTTCCTTGAGTTTTCTGACAAGGGAATGGTCTAATATTTATAAGGAAAATCTAGATGCTGGCAGGAATTAGATTTAATAGTTAAGATAGCGTTATTTTGAACTGGATAGGATCTCAGCATTTTATTGAATGTGACTTCTTCTAGTTAATGGTACCAAGGTAACTACCAAAGTGCTCCCCCCAGAGCTCCTTTCAGGTGGCTGCACCAGGTTTTTCAAGCAATCCCTACCAAGGCCTGAGCCTGCAGGCAGCTCCCGTTCCCAGCAGGCTGCGGGTGGCTGCTGCAGGAGCAGTGCTGGCAGCCACAGAAGGAGCTGTGCAGTTTCACGTGGGTGAACCACCAGGCTCCAAGGGCCAACAGTTCCAAGTCCAGCTGGAGCAGTGGCTGGAGGGACCAGCTGATGGAAACCTGATGAAGTCCTGCACCGGGAACAGAACAGCTCCCAGCTGGCTGAGTGCCCAGGGGATGGTAGGCAGCTTTAAAGAACAGGATCCACCTGGACGCATGCATCCACTGAGTGGATCCTGTTGCAGTGCCCGTGTCACAGAAGAGCAGAATCAGTGAGCATCAAGAATTGGAATGGCTGACCACAAAGGCTGCAGGATCTCTGTTCTTGTAGACACTCACCTGGACAAGGCCTGAGCAACTCCAGCTAACCTGTAAGTCAATGGTGCTTTCAGCAAGAGGTAAGACCAAATACCCTCTAGAAATCCTTCCACTCCAAATGGTTCTATTCATCTCAAACTTGAGCTTCAGCAGCAGAAATATACTTAATTATATTTAGCTGTTTTCTTTGTTTCCTCTTCCAAGTGCTCTTTATTTGGAAGTCAAAGCACAATCTCCTGAACCATTAAAACAAAACAAAGAAAAACAGGTGTATACAGAGTTCTGGACATGCACAAAGTAAGGATCAAAACTTCTTTAAGATTTTCTCTAAAATATTACCCTCAAACTAAGCACACAGTGTCTCAAGAGTTGTACGTATGCTTTTTCCCTTTCCATAAAGTTGCCCTGGGAATTAAGGGTCCACTTAGTGGCCTGAGTCAACTGACCCTTACTCTGATATCTTGTACGTGCGCCTCTATCAGACCAACACCTGATCAGGAGAACTCTAAAATCCTACCCTTTTCTCCAGTACTGCTTTTTTGTTACACAACCAGGGAAGTCCTGGGGGGAAAAAAAGTTTATAACAGTACTTCCCTAAAAACATCTGGACATTGGTTCAAAAAAACTTTCAAGTTTTTACGCACATTACATATTCACAGTATCCAAGGCCTAACAAGAAACACAGTAACTCAAGTCACAAGGCATATACATTTAAAATCTGAACTTAAATTATCAATTATATATGAAGAGAATAGCAATTTTGCAGCAAAACCCCAAAATTCTGCTTCTTCTCTCCCCTCTGTCCTATTGTCAGACATGTATAAGTCAAAATGCTTTTACTTACTAATTCAGACCAAAGAAAACAATATGCATTAACTGGCTTAGTGACATTTTATTAAAGTAATTTTTCAGGTTTCATGCTCCCCCACCCCCCACATATGTGCAAATTTCTTCTTCTGGCACTAAGCCACAGACCAATTTTAACATGGAAAACAGCTGTAGGAAAAAGAAAATCAGAAATTATCTTATAAATGGACACATAATACATTACAGTGATCCCTTTAGTAGTCAAATGGTTCATGAACATTATATTTTATGTAATATCACAAATGCACAAAATATGCTTTCCATATGATTGCAAAAACAGCAGCACTCTGGAGCCAAGTGCATGACTTAATATTATAATAATGAGTCTACTTCAGTGTAGTGGATTTTAATAAGACTTTAATAATACTGGTATGAAGCCAAATTACATAATGTCCCAAAATATGAAACAAAGCTTTTGTAGAGAAAATAAAAGCTCATTGAAGTATAACCACATTAAAAAGAAAAAAACCAAAACCAAAAACAACAAACCAAACAACCACCAATGTTATCTAAACAAAGCCATTAGGCATACTTAATTTTTAAAAATCAAATTAGAGAAAATGAACTCAAATCTATTCCCAGATCTCCAGATAAAATTAAAAAGGATGTTATTTTAGGCAACATTTATGAAAATGGAGGTACTATGTCAGCACTGGGAAACAAGCTAACGCCGCAATTACATCTTTTGGCATAGATATGGATATGGGTTGAATATCTCCAATTTATCTCAAAGGACAAAAATTATTCAGTTACCTTACAGGTAGAATTTAAGACTGAGCTATGTTGGATTATCTAGGAACAGCTTAGACCAATAAAATTATTTTCTTTTACACATGAAAACAAATTCAGTGTGAAAGTCCCAGAGGTAAAGCACCAAATTATTTATTCCCTCAAGCCCCTTCAATTCTGGAGTCTTGGGGAAACCAAGGATTTGAAATCACCAGTAAAGTTCACTCAGGCATGGACAATTCTCAGAACAGCTTCCTCTCTCAGCCTTCCCCAAGTATGGCAATGTCAGATAGCAATTAAAAGAAAACTCAGCATTTCATTTGTTGGGTAACAAGCAAAATGGCACACATTCCTAAAGCTGTAAAACCTTTCAAATATTAGTGTTACGATAGTTGGAAGATTAGCATTTGCATGGATAACATTTTTTGTTCTTGATTAGGATCAGCTGTGAAGATCCACATATCCAACAGAGATCAACATCTATCAGCATATTCCACGTACCACTGGTTCCAAGTACTGCTGTTAAACTGAGGCTGAATCTACGCTGACAGCCCACCAGAGCATGTGGTGATGAATACAGGAAGAATCAGAACAGTTTGCTTTATTGATATTGTTTCACCTACGTGTCTCCATTTTTTCAGCAGTTTTGATAAAGGCATAAAACATTTTAAGTAGATTTAGATTCCACATGACAAGATGAAGTGAGAGGGACATTTTATGCCTTGGATTTCTTATAAGTCTACTTTAGCTACAGAAACCATTAAAAAGTTGCAAGTAGCTTCAAGATGAAAGGCATTAGCAGCTTTTTAGAAAAGGATAATCATACTCTTCTAAAGACTTAATGAGACATAATTCACAGAAGCTTTTGACTTGGTCTGCTGTTAATCGAATCAAAGTCGATGACGATCTTGTTACACTTTGGCTTGAATTCCCTAAACAAAAAAAGAAAAATACACAGATTAGTCAGTGAGTAGTTAAAACATTTTGCTTGCTTTAGTTCCAGCTAAATTTTTGAAGGAATAAAAAAATTCCAAAAAACACATCCTTGGATTCTTGTAGTTTTCTTCTCTATAGGAGCCAATTATAGTGCACCACACTGAGAGAAACCTGGACAAGAAAGACTAAGACAAAAAGACACATGGGGTGGGTTAGCCTGTACATTCTTCAGCTATTGGAATTTATAAATTACCCAGGAGTCAAAGGACTTTTACCAACTTAGCTGCAGGTGGTGGCATAATGTTACCAGTGATTTTTGTTCATATATATTAATATTTCAAATATTTTAAATATATATTTAAAGATCTAGGTACAGATATAGGCATCCAGAAAAAATATTTATATCTTCTGTATATATATATATGCATATAAAAAGATATTTGGAATACATTTTGATAATATTGATATTTTGATCAATTTTTTCCTGCCAAGTTTTAGAAAAACACTTTCAAGCTTAACAGAGTATCTTTTGTGGAAGGGAAATAGATCAGATTATGCTATACTGGGTAAAACCCAAACTAGTTAAGAGGGAATAATTTAAAAATTGTAACTTTAGAACTCGAAAATTAATACTGCCGCAAAATGTTTCCTTTTATTATCATTACAGCATCTGCTGCAGCAATTAGCAAGGAAGGTATACAGGGACTGAGCATATATTTTCCAGTCTACCAGTAAACAAAAGATTATGCAAATAGTGTGGATTTAGTGCCTAATTAAGCTCTGCAGTTCAGTTCAAGAGATTCATTAAGTACCACCTACACCCTCAGCAATCGATACAAGGATAAGTAACAGTCCACGCAGGAAAGCACATGCTGCTGACCACAGAAACTCTGAAGGCTTTGTTCTGAATAGCAATCTGAAATGCAAGAAACATCTCTCACCCTGGAGAAGTTACAAGATTTGACTTGCAAGAGAATGATTTATGCTTCTTAGTCAAATAGTCTTAGTAGACAGGAAATACACCCAAGGACTAAAACTGAATTTCAAGTACTGCTGTGTTTTTCCATGGATGTTTCTTAGCCCAGTAGGTATCTTTCATCCTAAAATTTTATCTGTCAGAATTGTTATGTTTGCAAATTTTTCAAAGTCTTTATATTAATACTGTAAAACTTTTTAGAGTTGCAGAGCCTCCCTGACTACATAATTAGCCTCACCCACAGCATGTTACTCCCATCAAACTCGCTGTTGAACAGATTGTCCTTAGGTATCTCTGACAGTGTCTTTAAAAACCCCGCTTTTGAAACATTTTTCAGGTTATCATTAATTTAAGGCAAATATTACAAGTTTTATCCTCTTCTCACCTAAAAGCTGACCAAAGAAGAACAGCTGTAAGTACCAAGAATTATTTATGGGCAGCCTGTTTGACACTTTCCCAAACTGACAGCAACAACAAGATACTGAAGTTTCAATAAGGACGGAGTAATCCACAAAAACAGCAACAACAAAAAATCAGTTGGTTGTTTCAGTCCAAGTCATATGATCACAGGATAATTCAGGCTCCACGTGACTTCAGGGGATCATTTAGCCCTACCTCCTGCCCAAAGCAGGGTCAAGGAAGACTCTCCCAAGTACAATGTAATAAATAACCACCCCCTTGGCAGTTTCACTCCCATTCCAGGAACAAAATGAGTCACGGACCATTTTCTCACACAAACGTTTCAGAACTGAACTCTAACCACACACAAAACAAAAGAATGGTGCAACAGTTCTTCTACAGAGCAAGCCGTCTACAAACACTACAGAGGAATAAAATGCTCCATGACTGAAAGAAGAAAAACATTTGCCCTAAAGTTGGTATCTTTCACATCCCCATTTTTTTCATTCCAGAGTAAAAATAAAGTTAATTCTCTCACCTGTATATAATACCTGCCAAATCAAACAGCCGCCGTGCAGCTGTCATTTCTGTAGTGTCATGATACTTGTCAGACATGAAAATAACTTCCTTTATGCCTAAAGAAGTCACATAGAAAAAATGTTAGATTTACACTAAAAAAAATGGTAATATCT
The DNA here is from genome assembly GCF_028769735.1 of Zonotrichia leucophrys gambelii. NCBI lineage: Eukaryota > Metazoa > Chordata > Aves > Passeriformes > Passerellidae > Zonotrichia > Zonotrichia leucophrys. The sequence goes on along the minus strand of NC_088173.1, from coordinate 14,245,139 downwards.
GGTGCACAAAATCAGAAGAGGCAGCATTCATCCACATACTCTCCAACTACTTGGTACACCTCTACTGACAAATGTATGCTGTGTAAAATTGCTGAATGATCTTGCCTAAATCACTTAGGCAGGGGAGAAATATAAAGGCTTCAAAAGAGAATTCACGAGCGTTTCATAGCTGATCAACACCTTCCTGTGTTTGCCAGACAATATGAATACCAATACACTCCAATTTAGTGCTGACCTAAGTGCATAAGGAAAAGCATGAGTGACTACATTGAGAACAAGCAGCCAATCTACCTTGAAGACCATTTGATTTTGATTCTGTAAGTAAGAGAATTGTATGAAGCACAAATGCAGAATACCATCTTCCTTCACCCCTCTTGATTTCAAACCATACTGAACCAAAATAAAGGAGCCTTCTGTTTGCTGCTTTCTTCCTGTGGCCATTAGTAGTAAGAGACACTCCCTAGAACAGCAACCCATGCTGGGACTGCATGACTTTACTCAGTGAGCAAAATACATGCTACTTCAAGCAGAGATTTTTACAGAACTGAATCCTGCTGCAGATACTGCCTAATCTCAAAAAAGGAGACACATTTAGGCCAGCACACTTGCTGCAGTGGCACAGATTTATAATAATTGTAATGAAAGACATAATTAAAATAGGATCATAGAAATCTTATGACATTTATGAGCAAAGATATTTTAAAATCTTCAAATATCTACTATGCATCACATTCAAATTAAAATTTCATGTATATACTCCCAACAGACCTTTTGTCATGCAGAAGTTTATTTCTTTCTGCCCTACTCTATTCAATGTGCCAGAGCACAGTATAATTGACAGTAATTATATGCAAAGCCTGTGTTGTTCTTTGGCAGCTCCTGGTCTAAGAAGTTACAAACCTAAATTAGAAGCACGTTTAGAATCACAGTAGATGCAATTAGCACTGGAAAAATTTGGCACCATTCAGATGCAAAAAACCCCCACAAGTAGCATCTTGTGAGGTTGACAGTGCAATTAATTTAGATCTAACATCAGCAATTTAACATCAAATACATCTATTAGAAGATGCCAATGAGCAGGCAGCATTGCAACCCTGAAAAAGCAAGCTGGCACTACTGCTTACCTGCCTGGATGATGAGCTTTGCACATTCATTACATGGAAATAAGGCAACATACATGCTGCAGCCTTTCACATCAGCTGAGTTTTTGTTCATGATGGCATTCAATTCGGCATGGCACACTGATTAAACAAGGGAAGAAACAATTCATAATGCTGATCATTAAATAAATTGGTCAAACTAAAATTAAAGTGTTACAATATAATTGCTTGCATTATATTCAAAGGCAAATAGCTTGCACAGCTTATCATAAAGGGCAGAGAAAGAAATAAAAGCAGAAATACCAAGATCAATGAAGGTCAATTGTTCTGACCAGGCTGCTGATTAGTAATGATATCATTAAGTGCATTAGCACTGCCATTTCCCAACACCTATTGCAGGCAACAAAGCCGTAGGCTGTGGGCCAAGCCATTGCAACCACCCTTAGTGAAGCAATATCTCACAGCTTCACAGCTCTCTGGAGTATCTAACTGCCAGTATAAAACAGCTCATTTATGTGTTTACATGCACAGATAGGAACAGTCTTATGGTTGTAGGAGTGCTCTGTGCGCTCTTAAAGGCAGCAGAACGGCCAAGTAAAACCGAGCAGCTCTGTCCTCTGGGCCTTAGAAAGGCTCAGCACTGCTGCAGGATTCTCCCAGCCACAGAATACACAAGACACACTTGGCCATAAAAGCATCCAGCTTCAATATTAGAGTGACTTTACTGCTCATTAAAAGGTGCCAGACTTCATAAGCAGGAAAACAAAGTCCTGTATTTCTCCATGGATTTGAGAGAGGCCAGGTAGCAATGGAGCATCCTGCCTTGCTCCACCATGGCACAACAGCTCTTTCAGGACAGACAGCACCAGTGTTTATAATGAGTACAGAGCAGGTTATCTAATGTGTTACCCACACAGCTGAGAAGAACACAGTTTCTGTGTTGTCCATAATCAAGCTCTGAAAAAAACATTAGGATCTCTGCAAGAACTTCCTGTTTACTCCTAGGAATAACAGCAAGTTGCATAATTTATACACCTACCTACTAAGAAACTGCCTGCTGCCCTGACTTCTTAAACAGATGCTGAGGTGCGGTGTGGGTTTGAGATCATTTAGAGACCTGCATGTGCAGACAACTTTAAGAGGTTTTCCACTGCTTGTTGTGAAGAACAGATTTTTTCAAAAAGTCGTTTTCTTCTCCCTTGTGCCCATGTGAAAATTAAAACAGACCAAGTTGCACAGCACAACTTCATAGTAAACTTGGTGCTATATTGCTGACCTCTGTGTGAATGATCTCACCACACAAATAACTGAGCACAGTACCTTCAACACACAGGAATCATTGCTGAATGGAAATGTTTTCCATATGGGCTAAATGTCTGCATGGAATTTTCTATACAACAGCAAATGCACTACAAATTTACAGCCTAACTTCCAGCACACAAACTTTCCCATGCAAGCAAGTCACAAAGGACTAAACACTCGCAAAAGAAAACTCAGTATTGGCTTCCACCACGCCCATGTTATGCTGCCCACATACCTTCTCATAACCAGTAAAGCCAGAAACCAACACAAAAACCAGGAAATTGAAAAAGAAAAAAAACAGCCAATAGCCAAGAACGATCACATTAAGGCTTCTTTCATTTTTATTGTTTCTATTGCAACTATTATTGGGTCACCCTGTATTTTAAATATATACCATTAAGTGTATGAGAGATGCAGGTATACGAACCAATACATTCAGAAAATCCAGAAAATATGTTGAACTCCAAGTGCATTACTAAGTTGCACCAATCTTATAAAGCCTTTACAATAAATAGTCAGAGAATTATTTTTCTGTGGCTACAGAGGACTGAGCAAAAGAGCGACATAATTTCCACAACTGGAAGTAAGGGTTATGTCAACAGGACAGAAACATCACTTTTAAGTTTCTTTGAACAATATATTTGTGTTCTAGGCAGCAGTTTAAAATATAGAAGGCATCCAGAAACAAATATGTTTTCAAAGGCTCCCAAAACTAAAAAAGAAACAAAACTAATGACTTTAGTAAATATTTTTCCTTCACTAAAACTCAGAAATCTTCAGCTGTATAACCAGACAAGTTTCATTATTAGTACTGCAACAAGTTTCCTTCCTGCACTAATGAGAGAAAAAGGTTCTTTTGGCAGACTTCTGAAAACTTTCAAAAACTAACCTCTTCCCAAGCAAAAACAAGATCAGGCCAAGAATAACTTAGAGAAGATAATCACTTGGAGCAAGGGAAAACCATAAATTTTGCCTCCTGACCATCTTCACACAATCTGAAGTTAAGAAAAATTACAGCTATCCCACGTGGACAGAAGACACAGAGACAGCAATAAGAAACAGACAAATCATTCCAAGACAAAAAGTACTTAAGTCTACAACAAACCCAGCAAGTTTTCATTTCAGATAGAAAATTAGGTACATTTTTCATGTGCCTAACCAAGTATTTCTTACTGAACTTATTGCAGAAACTAGTACAGGACCAGAACCTTGCACTGACTCCAGAGGCAATAACTTTCCATCCAGTGTTACTTTTTTGGTCTACTGGGCTATTAAATACCAAACCATTTTGTCTCAGTTGCTGTGATTTGAAACTATATTCAGGTAAGCTATCATTACACATTGTAATTTGTTTTATACATCTCCCTAGACATGTGCTACTTATAAAGGTTTATTATGCCAGATAGTTCTTAAGAAGGTGCTGGCATCAGACAAGTATTTTTAGGCTTTGTCCCACCACTTTTAATTCCCTCTTACTCATATTCACCTCTCTCTGACAAACAGGCATGGACCAGGTAAGATAGGTCTATGACCCCCAGATTCTTCATAGAGACCTCCCCAGCTTTTTTGAGAGACAGAAAACAAATCCAGAAGTACAAAAAACCTTCTTGTTAGTGACTAACTAGTTTATATTTGGGGTGTTATGAAGTTTTCTAAGCTGTTAAGAGCTACTGCTAGTAGTTTAAATTGTTCTCTCTGAGACAGTAAGAAGTTAACTTAAAATGGCCTTTTACAGGTGCACAGTTTTCAGAACTCTGAAAATAGTTATCTTTAGGCAGACTAGTAAAACTAAGAATTTTTACAATACCCTATGAGGGGCTCAAGAGCTTTGGTTTTAAAAAAAGAATATTCACATGTAGCCAACATAATATCAAGTCCACAACAGTGGTTTCCATTCTGGAGAAGTAGCTTGAAAAGTATTCTCAAAAGGCTTCATTAGCTGAAGAAATAACCATGCAACGAGAAGTTAAGTGTGTGCTCTGACATTCCCACCACCTGCTACTAGGTTCATGAGAGGGGAAAAAAGGAAAAAAGCCAAAGAATGACTGCTTCATTACTGGTAGTATTAATTGCTAGTCTCTCTACCTCTTATTGCATGCTGGTTTGTGTTGCATAGCTGAGGTAGCACTCATCCTTAAGCTCCCCTGTAAATAAGAGACCCCTGCTTACCCTATAAATGGTACTTTTCAGGACTGAACACTGAACATGAGCATGTTCCCAGCGGGTTGCAGAGTCAGAAGTACTCTTCCCACATTCTAAACGTGTTCTGACTGGCAATTTCATGAGAACCACAAGACTAGTCAAGGTGCTAATATAGTGTTTAAAGGCTTACATGCTTGACAAAGAGCATGCTAAGGACCACCATAATTTTAAAGACCTTTTAAAGAAGCAATCAGAGGAAGGGCTAAGGAGAATGACTTTTTAGTGCTATTAATTACTAATTGAGCCAGAGTAAGAATTTTGTTATCCTTTACTTGCTGGAACTCTGACACTGGACACAGCAAGAATCCCAGAAGGTATCAAAACATTAATTTAAGGAACGGAGTCTGGAGTGACAACCACTGGGAGCAGTGGTTGATGGATCTGGAATTTGTAGAATGACATCTATTTTTCTCAGCCTTTTTGAAAGCATAGGGATGGTTGCTGGTCACTTCATTAAGGGCAGGCAGGACACTGATGCTGGGCTGGCACTGCCCTCAGCCCCTCCTGCTGTTCTCTCTCTCTCCCCCTCTGTGCTGAAGCGCTGTGGTCAGGGCACAGAGGCAAGGATAACAGCAGCAGATTTGCTGGGAGGCCTAGCCTCTTCAGACTGCAGTAAGAAAAACAGAGCCCCAGCCTCACAGCTTTCTTCCACAAGAACTGGAAAGTGAAGCTGGGAACCACTCAGCCATTTATGAACATCACAGAACTTGCTGGGTCAGACCAGAGAAACACCTCTCAAAATGTGAGCAGCACTAGCTAACCCACCCTATTTCACAGCTTCTCCCATCCTGCTCCAAGCTGGTTCTACTCCTAGCAGAACACAGAAGTGTTTCTTAGCAGGCAAGTAGAAAAGAGGAACTATTGTTACTAAATCTCCAAACTTTCTACAGGTTTGATGTATGACACCAGAACTGGACAAAAATCCATGCAGGACGAGAGTGAGTGGCTGTAAGAGGAGACCATCTCCTGTAGATCCCCTTCCCAGCTGAAGCCTCATCTCTGCACTGCCAATTGGAGAGAGAGCACCACACTTCCTCAGAGTGCCTTAGCAAATTTAGTGTTGTCAAAATAACAGCTTCTACAAAACTAACATTTGCCTGAATATTGTTGAGTGCTCATTTCTCTGAAAAATTGACAAAAAGCTCATAATCCTAACACAAGGAAATGTTGATAACAGTTTGTTTCATTTTACACAGCAGGTACTGTTCAATTAGAGCATAATTTTTCCACAGCACATATTTTATCATATTTGAACCTGTATAAATATTTGTAAGCATACTTATTCACTATTTTCTGTATTGCTCAGAGGTTTCTAAATTTGCCAGTCATTTTAATTTAAAACCCTTAATTAGAGACTGGTTGTCAAATGGATGTTCTTAGATTACAGTGGAGACAGAGGGCTTAACAGGAGCACAGCAACTAGATTTAGTGGGAAGATTTGCATTAATAGGACAAAAATGTAGCATTTAAAATGATTGGTGAGAGGAAACTGAACATCAACAAATCCTCAGATTCATCTAACAGAAACAGAGGGCACACTTTTGACTCTGAAAATGAGAATTTTGCCTAATTACTAAGAAGCTTCTGTACATAGTACTGAACACAATGCTTCAGGAAGAGCTTTTAATCTTAGTAAAACTGGCCTTCCATTTCTCTCATGGGCACAGACACATCCCTGCTGCTGTTACTGACTGGCAGCCTGGAGCCAGTTCCAACATAACGATGACATCTTGATTTTGTGCTGTGAAAAATGGCACTCTGCAGAACTCTCTGTGCTTTCTGATATACCAAGGCCATACTGTTCAAATATACACCACAACCAGAAGAAGGAAGAGCCTCCATCCACTTCAAGAGCCTCATAAGGATGCACAGTACCAACACACGTGATCCACGTCACTGTTCCTGTAATATCCAAATGCCCTGCAAATGTTTGCATCCTCTAAGGAAAGGTGAACACTAGCTACCACGATTTGATGCCTTCTCTCAGTAGTAGCTCAGGTTACACCTGGATTTCCTGATCAAGCACAGCACTGCCCCTAACAGTGAGCTGAGCAGAAGCCATGCCTGAGGGTGTGAGACAGACACATGCAGTTTATTGCAGTAGACATAGGTAACCAAGGCCAAGGTAACCAAGGCCAATTTCAAACCAAGTTTCAAGATATAGGAAAATTCAAGAGTGACAGGACTTGTTTAACCTCACAACTGAAGTTCAAAAGGTAACTGTTATCAGTAAGTGCACAGGGAAGGAGGAAGGGTTAACCACAAGAAAAGCTAAAAAACATTGTTGGCACATGGAACAACCTAAAAACTAACCACAGATAAATTGGCACATGGAACAACCTAAAAACTAACCACAGATAAATTTAGGGTGGAAATTGGAAGATTTTTAGCCATGAAACAGTAGCTGTAGCTGATCAGAGCTGTAGAGTCAGTGCATCCATCAGTTCTGGAGCTCAATAAATTTATTACAGGATCACCTAACACCTTTCTGCAAAGATTGCTTCTGGGTCCAATCCTCTACTATGTCTATGCTGCTAAAGACACACAGGGCCAGGGACTGACCCCTGGCCCTGAGGCCAACTGGCACACACTGGCTTATGCTCATCTTGGGGCTCCATCAGCAACACACTGCCCTCAGGCCTCAGTTTCCTCCAGCTCCAGAGTCCCGTGACAGCACACAGTTATTTTGTATGTCTCAGTTCAAAGTGCATAAAGAAGTGAGAAGACTTTTATGCAGCCCACCAGAGAGGGATTTTCAGAGCATGAAACAGAGTATGTGTTGCATATCTGCCAGTATGCCTGAGGGAAGGAGGAGGGTTAAGCATACCATCTCAGCAGGCTTTGCACTCTAAGCTATACCTGATGACTGTTTCCTTTGCAGTCTTTTTCCAACCCTGCCCTCCAGAACACCACTGGAAGAGCAATAGTGAAGCTTTGTTCTGGAGAAAGCCACTAACAGTGGTGCAAAACACGGGAAGTGAGCTCAGCGTGTATGGCTAACCCACCAGAGTGCCCAGGACCAGGTGGTCAGCACTCAGATCCAACCCCAGACCTTTTCTGCAGCACTGCAGATGCATGAAGTAGCTCCAGAAGACATCTTCCAACTTAGTGTGGTGGTACATGCACAATTACCACAGCTTCACCTAATAAGCTACACTGCAGTGATGAAAGTGCCATCAGCCCCGTGCTTAGCGAATGGAGCTCACAGAAAGACTGCACTGTCTCTGAACAAGCCAGTCAGGAAGATGCAAGGATAAAAAGTTCAATTTACACAAATGCTGTGATGATTAGCAAAAGGAGAAAGGAAAAATGACAGTTTAATGAGATTTTAGCAGCAATTCTATGTGTCTCTGCATCTACCAAGAATTTTTTTAAGCAGAAGACTTTTTTTTTATATATACTTGTCTGGTCTGTCAACTGTGCTATCAAGATTAATAAGAAATTGCTAGAGTTTAAATGATCTGTGAATTACAAAATAGGTTGTTTACTCATCACAGCCGACACTTTGTGTTACAAAGTTGTGATTTTTTTAATGAGGTGAAGACTAAGATAATGGGGGGAAGGGCAGCAGTTAAACCAACTCCTGGAAATCAACTCAGCACTCCAAGCTGTTACTAGTTAGCTCATTTTTTAAACATCACATGCCCCTCATCTTCTGCAGTCAGAGTTAACAAAAAGAAAAAATTTCTCACATGGTATTGCACAAAGCTTCCTCACAGTACTTTAAGTTTAAACTGATCAGCTCAGATTTGAGTGCCTGGAACGTGCTCCAATGCCAGAGACCACCCACGCTGATTTTAGCTCAGAACTGAGACCTTACAGCAGCATAAAAATTCAACCAAAATCAATATTCTGTTTTCAGTGCTTTATATTTAATCAATGGGCTAACACTTGTTTCCTCACCCTATAAATAAAGAGCAGTCATACTAAGTTGTACCATTATGGTCACAGCACTCTATGTAAAACCAGTGGTTCAGAGCAGACTTCAAATTTGGCTCTATATTGGGAATACACCTGTTACAAAAAATAATATAAATGGTCTTGAGAGTTACCATTAGAGGTTTTATAATAAATTGGTGAAGTGAACAAGGACAAAGTACTGAGGTTTTAAGAAGTCAAAAATATCAAACTGATGAATTATGTGCTGAGCTACTGCATATCATCTTTCACTTCAATGCTATAGAAAATCAGTAAATGATTTTTAGAAAGAGCTCTGAGTGAGCTCAGACTATGTCAAAACTCATGCAAGTTTAATTTCTCTATCACACCAATTGTAAAGTTACAAGTAAGAAACAGAAACAGTAGGCAGAGATAAATACTGGTCACTGGAAGAGAGTCAGTATTTCTCTCCAAAATGTGAACTCTTGTGCTGACTTTCCCCCACCCACACAGAGAGAAAGAAAATTTCCCAAGGCTCTGATTCTCTCTTTTGTGTTTCTCTGCCCTGCCTGAGCTCAGGACAGGCTGAGATGCAGCAAAGGTTGAAGAAGCTCCTGTTTTTCCTGTGCCTGTGGCTTCTGCTGCGTTGGTGTCACACACAGACGCGCAGCAGGAGCTGGAGTGGGTACAGAAAGATGAAGGGGGACCTAGGGAAGCATGGGGACTGTATGGTCTCCTGTCAGTCCTAACCAAGGTCTCTTCCCCACACCTGATCCAGAAGAGCCAGCCCTGCTGATAGGGCCCTTTAAGTAACTTACAGAAGGCCAAACTATGCCTGCTGCAAAGACAAATGCAAGATCCAAAGCAGCACTCGACCACATTTACCATGAAACCATCCTTGCTCTTCGCTCCTTTTGTCCACTTAGTAAATGGGAATCACATCAGAGGCTGAAATAAACAATGAAAGTCACCTCACCCATAGAAGGGTAGACCCATGGCACACAGACTTCAAGACAAATGTTCAGCGTATACAACCTATGCCATCAACACCTGAAATGGAAATTTCCCACACTACTGGAGTTTATAATTTTAATACCTGTATTTTAGACCCAATTACTTGTTTTACATATACACACAAGCTGTAATTTCTGTGCAGACAAACACATAGAATCAGCAATTATCTGCATGCACTGCAACTGTTTGCTAATGAGCTGCTTCATGTTTACAGGCTTTCACTACCCAATCCAAAATGGCTAATATTTATGAACCTATTTCACCAAGAAGTCAGTCCTTCAAAAAGACTGATTCTTTATCCTGGTGTACCACATATGGACACATTATCAATATCAAGTGAGTGGAAGAAAACTGATTGGTACTTTACCAGCTGAACTTTCATAGATACAGACATCACAAGTCTAACCTGCCAACCACAAGAAGCCTTACCATAAGGATATTTTGTGTCTAGTCTATTTGCTGCTGTTCTCGTCCAGGGTAGTACATCATCGCTGCAACCATTAGGCATCCCATTGTAGCCAATTCCAACAATCTTGTTTTCTGAATTTACAATGCAGGCACCAACCTAAATAAAATCAGATTTACATAGTACTAACAGCATGAAAACAGTATGTCAACAATGAAGAAGAGACATGAATAGTCAGTCCTACGACTTTCCTTTAAGAGCTACAAGCTTCACTTAGACACACCATGTAGTAAGCAGGGCTACAATTGTATCTAACTGGTGGGGCTTTGAAATAAGTCAGGGCAGATATAACTCTGCTACCCCTCTGCTCATGCTGCTCCCATCCCAGCCTGCCAGCACTGTCTGCTTAAGAAATAACCTAGTTCAGGGAGCAGAAACAGCACTGAAGGAACCCTAGCAAACACATAAGTTCAGCTCCCCAAACTGGCTTTCCAGCAGCAGTAGGAGCAACAAGTTCTGAAAGACGTAATAAATATAAGTGTTGGCTTATGCAGGCCTCACAAGACTTTGTGGCTTGTTGCAAACATGCACTAAAATTCCAAACCTTTTAACTCTCACCCTTTATTGCTTCAACCTAAGTCTACAAAGAGACTCTTCCTAAAGAATGATGATGTGTCCCATTTTTATGTTTTCTACCTATATTTTTTGTTGAAATTGCAACAGTACTAATTTTAATTCACACAGGTGTTTCTCAACCAGCCCTTGGGTAACAAAACTTTAGCCCCAAGTGAATAACCTTCAGAGAGCTAAGTGCTGTAATGGACAGAAGGAAGCAAACAGATTATTTTTCTGTGATTTGCTTCCTGATTTTTTTCACACAAAGGGTGACAACTAACAGGATGACTGGATCCTGCAGAACAAACAGCATGTTTCAGGAGCTGTATCAATCACCTGAAATCAATATTGAACAATATTGAACAGAGGCACATGAAACATGTGAAAAATGGAAACAGTGAAGCATGGGGAACAGGGGATCCTGAGGGAGGAACAAACTAGAAGAAAATTCCAGTCAACCCAATAACAAACAAATACTCTTACAGGTGAGGGAAAGAAACTTGTAAAATGCTGTGTCTTAAAAAATTACAACCTTGAACTTCCAGCAGTTTTATCCTCTTCTAAAAGTGACTATATTTACTGGAAAAAGGAGACAAAATGCATGTATTATTTTAACTTCCAGATGAAAAGATGATTTATAAAACTCCAAGCTACAAATGTACACAGAATTATACATATGAGGTCTGGCCCAATAACAGAATTTTTGTAACAGAAGGTGCTGACTATGTTAAAAACTGAATAGTTATACACTGAAATAACTTTTATTAAGAAATTCCTGAAACCATTATGTATACATCTGATGTGATAGGCAACATAGATTAGGTTATCTTATTATTATATGTTACCTTCTTACCTGAGAGCTTGGATCCTTACTTCTTTGTGCTGACAGAAAAGCTACTGCCATAAAATATTCAGGCCATTCCAAATAATCCTCTCTTTTTTTGCAGGATGCTTCACTGCTGAAACAATAGTTGACAGAAAAAAAACAGCCATCAGCAAACACCACAGACCTAGAGTTACTACAAACTGTACTATTTTAATGTGCTCAAGTTTAAAGTAACCAGGATCAGAATGTGGCTAAGACCACACATTCACTAATATTTTGATAGTAAAACCATCAGTTTCAAGTGCTTTCCAGGAACTTATGCATGCAACATTTCCTTTCAAGGAAAAGGCATCAAGCAAGGTTGCAAATTACATTTTTAGATAAGAAGGCTGAGATATTCAGAGCACTGAGCAATTCAAAGACAGAGCAATTTATCCTTTATAGATAACACCTTGTGTATTTCTAAGGTTCGGGTATATCATGTGCTGCCATTCTTCTCACCCAAACAACATAATCTTTTTTATGATGACTGTGATAACTGCCAACCTCTAATCTAAGTTATTTTGTGCTTCTGCCTACAAGTGCTCAGTAGCTTCCTATTTGGTAACTTCCTCTGCAGGCATTAATATCTGTTATCACCCTAAGTTTACCTCTTGTTACAACATTTACCACCAAAGATCTGAGGCCATTCCAACAGTTCCTCGCTAATTTTCTCTTGCGATTTTGTCTTATGAAGCCTTCTGAAAACTGACAGGAGATGGGTTCAAGAACTTTTCCTTTAGAAATAATATATACAAGTGCCACAAAAGGTTGCTTCTTTCCCTGCCCTGAAAGGTAGATTTGGGGGAATGAGGGAGGAATTTTCTCATGCCTGCTTATGGGTGAAAGCCTGCTCAGTGTAAGACACAACAGGGGAATTTCTGTGCTTTTCAGCTCAAAGAAAAGAAAGGCAGATATCTCCCTCTCCACACATACATTTAAGCTTTGAAAATTTCAAACAGAAGATCAAATTGAAAGAAATTTCCCCCAAACTTTCTCACCTATCATTACTACAACTTGAAAACCAAACCAATGGAACATCCCAAATGCAATGATTTAGCCTATCAAAATACAAGGAGCACAGTATTTTTCTTTTTGGCCTTCTCTTACCAAAAACTACAGATTAAGACCAAGATGCCCATCTTGTGATGTACAGCCATACAGAAAAATTCATCACAGGTAACTGCAAGCAGCAAGACATCTCCTAGCAACACTAGTACCAGCACTTTCAGAAGACAAACATTAGCAGGCAAGTGTTTACTTAATCATTATTTTTATAACTAAAACCATGTATTAGAGGCTTGCAGTCAGCTTGTCATAAAAGAGGTTACAGTCTTTGAGTGAAAACAATGATAAAACTGTACTTTAGAAATCTACAATGTGCTATTTACCAAAGACAAATTGCTAGTTTTGAATAGTCTGTATGTGGCACATTACAAGTTAGCAATTTTGGCTTGTTCTTGGAATGAATGAGGATCACCTTTAAGGCCACCATCTCAAAGTAAGGAGGGAAGAACACACACTCTTGATGTAACCCACACACCTCTCTCACACTTTGACAACGTTGCAAATAGTGCCCAGAACTGTCAATTGTCAAAGCAAACACACAAATCAAGTATGTGATATTAAAAATGCCCAAACTGACTTGACTCACTGTAACTAAAGGGCCAGGGCTATATCCTACCAAGAACAAAAAGTGCTCAGAGCAAGAAGAGATTAAACACATACCCTCACACCACTCTGTGCCACACTGAACTTTGCCAGGTTAACTAAAACATGTTTCAGCTATACGATTATTTAAAATATCTCCAAAAAAGGGATTTACAACATCTAAACCACAACTGGACTCTCAATGATCACTTCTGGCTAAGTGATATTCACAAAGATGTCTTTGGAGAGGGATAAAACACAATGCAGAACTACACTGAATAAACCATTCTGGGAAAAGGGCCCCAGAAAGATAGCAGTACTCTGAACTAAGAGGTTGTGAGATCTCCTTTTGTTAAATTATTCCCTAGCAACTCTACTTATTCAAAACATAACAAAAGCTAGTATTTACAAATACAGAACTGTATGTAAGTGGAGGTCCCTCAGAGCACCAACTTCACAGGGAGAAGAGCATGGCTAAAAAATAAGCAGAAGGCTTACATCAAAGAGAAATAAACCCCCCCAAAGCCCTTACTCAATTACTTCTACTTAACATGGCCATGTCTGGCAAGACAATTCCCTTACTCAGTGCACAAGAACTCAAGAGTGTGAAACGGGTATAAACCACTTAATTTCTGATTGAGCAGAAGCCAAGGCCTTGGCTAGCAGTCAAGCACACACATGAAAATTAGTTTATGGATTTGGGGCAGCTGATAATCTTCTTTATGCTCATTTGCAAGCTCTAGAATTGCATGAATGAAAGCTACTCTAGAAAATACTATAGCTAGCTGTAAAACAGGCAATCAAGGCTTACCCTTAGGATAAACCATAAGAACTTCTGAATAAAAACAACAGAAACTGAAAGCTATGAAGAATACTGCTAAGAACAATGGGGAGAAAGAAAAACCTAAATTTTAGAATAATTAGTAGTCTATAGAAAATTTTGTAAATGTTATTTCAAGGGAAAATAGAGAAAAAGATTCTATAACTAGAGAACACTGCCTCCCTTTTCACTTCTTTTTCATCCATCTAGGCTTCAAGTAAGCTGTGACACCGTCTGAAAAAGGAACAAATGTCATTCAGCTACTTAAAAAATGGTCTAGCATAACAAAAATTTATTTGGGAATCCTAAAACAGAATTTGTAATCTCAATTTTTTTCATACGACAATTATGACAGCTATACAACAATATAGTACAGCAGGAGGAGTGGGGGGTATCAGATCAATCTCACTCCTTTATTAAGTTTTTCCTCTGCTTCCTTATCTGTGATGTCATGTGTATTGTATTACAACTCTATTCGAACAGTATTATTCCCCAGTATCATGTATACTACTGAAGACCAACTATCAATACCTTGGCATTGAAATCACAGGTAAAAAGTGAAGTGTGTATTAAAAATAAGAAATAAACATCCTCAAATAAGCTCTTCCTCCCCAAAAGCCAAACAGGATACTGGCTCTTGATGACTATTAATACAAGCTTCTTATTTAAATCTCATATTTTATTATCATTACTAGATTAAATGAATGTGGGATTTCCTTTACTTGGGGCTTCTCATTTTTCCCATCATATAGGTACTGAGATAGGGTCATTACATATTCCGTACTGGGAAGGAAGGTTTTCAAAGAGAAAACTCAGTCTTTCTTACAGAAAAACAGTACTCAGTTCATTGCAAATTAGTTGTATTCACAATTTTCTTGGGAGATAACCCATCAAACCTGCAAAGATAAACACTGTGTTTGAATACTGAGCTCAATTAAGCAGTATAAGAACACTTCCCTTCACTGAACGTACTTCACTTCTACAGAGTCACTTCTGACTTTAAATAATTGCCTATTACTCACGCCGGTCCTCATTTCCGGAAATAATGAACACAAGACACCCTGCACGCTCTTCTTCCCATCCCAGCGATTACGAAACCCACGTCAAACAGGCCATGCTCTCACCACAGGGCCTTCAGGGGCTCCAGGAAACGCCTCCCCACCGGGAAGGATCTCCCCCGGCACGGCGCTGCCCGGGGAGCTCCCGGCTGCGCGGACCTTCTCGTCCTGCCCCGGAGGATTCCAGCTTCCCTCCCTCCCGTCCCGGAGGATTCCAGCTTCCCTCCCTGCCGCCCTCAGAGGCCAGGGTGGCCGCAGGCCCCGCCACCAGGGCATCCCCCGCGGCCCGGCCTGCCCAGGAGAAGTTTAGCCAGCCGGCGTGCGAGGGGAGCGCGGTGGCGGTGGGGGAGGGAGCCCGGGCCGGCGGGCGGGAGGAGCTGGCGAGGCTTCCCGCGGGCCCCGCACTCGCGTACCCGTTCTGCTGGGGCCCGGGCTGGGCGCCGCTCACGGTGCCGCTCATGGTGCCGCGGCCACGCTGCGTTCGCCGCTTTCGCCGCTTGGCGCCTCGGCGCGGGCGGGCGGGGCCGGGGGCGGGCCGCGGGTGCCGAGCCGCGCCCCGAGCGGCCCGGCCGGAGCCCGGCTGCGGATGCGCCCCGGAGCTGATCCCGCTGCCCCGAGCCCCCGCGACGCTGTAAACCACTCACTCGAATGTCTGTTCAGCTTTCTGACAGACGTTGCTTCTAATGTTATGCTTTGACATAAGCGTGGGGGTTTTCGCCCTGCTCACGCTGTTGAGGTAAATGTTGTTTATTTAAGCTTGACATTCACATATTAAAACGTCGGAAAATCTGAGTTTTTGTTTGTTCTCTGGATATAAAATTGATGTGAAAATTGAGTTATGGTTTATTTATTATGGTTTATATACCTCCAGCTGCTGACAGATCGTAGAAGTCTCCCACGATGCACAGGTAGCTAAACATATATATTTATATATATATATATGTGTGAAAAATGTGTATTTTATGATTGGCTTTTCACAAATATTAAAATTAATATTATATGTGTTATGTTAGAAAGTTATGCTGGATTAATTCTCTTAAGTTGTGTGTTAAATATAGTTTTAGGTTATAACATAATGTTAAAATAGAAACTATGCTATGTAAGATACTTTTTTAAAAGAAATGACTGGCAGTGAGATAGCAGCCACAGGACACCTAAATCTTTCAGAGAAAAAGAATTTATTGCTCTCTTATCAGAAGAAACAAACTCTTCCCACCTCGCTCAGCCATGAAGATGCCATTAGGATTAAGAGGAAGAAGTTGATGATGACCAGACAGAATCCTTTGTTTGAATGGAATTTATGCATCATGTATGAGATGTATGAATATGCAACAGGCTATTGTTTTTAAGGGTTATTCCTCTGTTAACGTGTGTCCTTTGCGGGCATATGTTGCCCAGGAAAAGGTACCTGGACTGTCTGTAACTCTTTGTTTCTATTGTCTCATATTGTTCTAATCCAAATTGTCCAAATTATTACTACTCTAATTACATTGCTATTTTCATAACTATTTTATTACTATTAAACTTTTAAAATTTTAAAAACAAGTCGTTGGCATTTTTCATATATATATATATTCCATTGCAGTACAAAATAAGAGGTAGGATAATAAATATTAAATGTTGGTATGGCGTGTTCTGTTCCTTGTGTGAGAAGCTGCCTACCTTGGCTGGCTGGCTGCCCCTAGGGCATGCCTTTATGGAAGCACTCAATGGGAGCAAGGTACACATGTTTGCTCCACGGGGCTGGAGGCATCAAGTGAAGAGTGCCCGAACGCGGCCGAACGTGACCCATTCGGTTCCCACTGGAGGCAGTGACAGGGGCAGCGAACTCCGTGATGGACAGAAGGAAAGCACTTGCCTTGGAGAGCATCCCCAGGAGGGGTTTGTGTGCGCCAGCCATGGGCTTGCACTGCATGTGAGCTGCACCACTGATCTGAATGCGGTCAGCTGACAGGGCTAAGAGAATGGTTTCCTGCAGCCCGATCAAAAACCTCCCTCTTCATCTGGGAGGATGCTTCAGGTTGGAAAACAGGACATTTTTGGGAAACTGGGTACACAGCATCTCAGGAGCTGTCTTTATAGTTCCCCCTTACTGACTATGTGCACAGAAGTTGCACAATTAGTCACCCTACCACACCAACATGAGTGCAAGAAGATGGCTAAGCCAAGGATCCTGCCATGCTCATAGTTATTCTTGAAGCTATGCCAAATCAGCAGTGATCAACACAGAGGAGCATATTGCTAATATGTTTTCATATTAAGATTGCTGTATCAGTTAGCTTTTTTTTAAACAACTGACAAACTATCAAATATGAAAATGTTACTTAATTTCACAGATATTCCTATTCAGTTGTAACCAGAAAACTTGGCAAAAGCAACCTGTTATACTTCAACTGACAAGTTTTCCAGCCCTCAGAGTGGGAAAACATAGCTATTTCAGTTTGCAAGACTTCTATTGGCATAATTTCATATGGACAACAAATGTTCATATATGGTTTGTTAATGAATGAAAAGGAACTATTTAAATGCAAGAAAAAGAAAGCAAATTTAATGAAAGTAGCATCATTCAGGAAAGCATGAGCCTGAAGGTGAAATGAAAGACCTGATGATGGTTGATCACCAAGACAGTTAAAGAGCATGCAGTTAATTTGGAAGGGAAAAAAAAAGCATAATTCAGTTCAAAAAGTTCTCTACTGTCTGTGTGTCTGTTTCTGCACTCTTGAAGTATGAATTAAAATTGCAGTACTACAATTATCCATGCCAAATTCATTATTTTTCATAATTAGGATTCTGATGATAAACCCATAACATTTACTAACTATTACTACTACTTACGATATGGCCTGAGGAGGAAAATTTCTGGTGGAATTTTAGTTAGTAGACTTCTGTAATGTTGCTAAGTGGCACATCTTCTGGAAACCTTGCTACATTTTTATTTCCCCTAGGTTTTTTCAAAGAGTTATACTGAAAACTCTTGTGGCCAGGTTGTGACTTGTTCTTCTGACAATGTGCTATTGTATCTGACATAACAGCCTCTTTCTTTAAGCACACATGGGAAGAAGGGTACACCTGGACTAGGCAAGATTTAGGCCAGGATCCTGTGTTCTAAACACAGGGTTGTGCTGAGGGTAGGTAGCTTGACTTACTAACAGGTGTGGGGCAAAATCATGCTGCCTGGCAGGTTCCATAGGACTTCTCTGGCTGTTGCCTGCTTTGCAAAAGCAGCAGCTACCCTGGATCAGCTGTCTGAACCCTCCTCTCCATTAACTCTGAGATCCAGAAGTTTATTTACACCTTTCATCTGCCTCAGAACATTCAGATCTCTGTGACAGAACTAGAGGGCTCTAACTCAAAACCCCTGTTAAGACAGACATGCATTCAAATAGGCCAAATTTCTTTTAAATTTATGTCTGAACTCTACTCCTGTCCTTGCACGTTCCTCTCTTGTTCCATAGAAGGAGGATATATGTTTAAAAGTTTCAAGTATCTCAGGTAATCTTTCATTAGTTATTTTTGTTTGTGTCTCATTTCCTAACAGGGTCCCAAGTGTGGACTATTATGACTTTGCTGGATAGATGTCTGTTGTGGTGTGTTGCAATATCCTGTTTTACCTTCTCCCTTCCCCCTCGCCCCTCGCTGAGTGTGCCCTGTCAATCAGGCTAACATACCAGCAAGGCGTCGTGTGATAGGTGTCCCTAGTACCTTGAGACCCTGCCCCTTCACCTGGTTGGTGACTCACCTGTCCCCTCCCCTTCCCCTGTCCTGAGCTTAAAATGTTAATGAGACCATGCGGCTTCATTCTGTTACCAGCAGTGGCCCAGTGCAGACGTATCTGTACTCATGGAATAAACATCTGGCTACCTTCTAGCAGAATCCATTCCCTTTCTCTCCACCATCGCCAGAAGCTCTCTCCTGAGGAGAACGGAGTCCTGTCTTGTGCCCCGCTGCACTCTGCCGCCAGCCAAGGTATCTCTGGGGTAGAACACCGCAGTGCTGCCTGTGGCCCAGCAGCGAAGGTCAGAACTGGCCTGGGCACCATCTAACTGGTTATATTGGGATACATATTCCAATAGATGTCAATAAACAATCTGAGCTGATTACAAATAATTTAGATGCTCTTATTAACGAAAAGTGGTACAAGTTTCAAAGACATGCTAAATATGTAACCATCTGTCAAGTTGCTTATATTTTTAGCTTACTTCTTATGAAACATTCACATCTACCTTTTGTCAATTTTGATAAAAGCAAACTTAGTTGAGTTAGGGGAACCCCCAGTTTACAAAGCCCCCCCTCCCCACTTTCTTGTTGCTTGCCAACTTTAACTTTGCTGGCAAGCAAGATCTCTCCCCAAAAGTACCATATGTATAAGTTGGTGCTCAGAGAGCAATGTTTGCTATTTGGCAGAATATGGAGCATGCAATTTGGTAGTCCACCCTGAAATCAATCTCAAAACTTAAGGGAAAAGTAAAAAGAAATTGCTAATGAGCTGTTGTCTTTTTTTCTAATAGAATGAATTTTTCAGGAACTAATTACTATGTTTGAAGACAAAGACAAATAAATATGACAGTATGTCTTTATATCTTTGTCTTACAGAGAAGAAATTGCTCTTGGAGAAAATAATTTTCATAGCTAGAGAACATTATTTTTTAGGCAAGACTCATCTTCTAAATATTTTTCCAAATAGGAATTTCTACCTGAGTTAAACTTTTCCATCCATACTTGCTTACAGTCTGAGGAGCACATTAAATACAAATGCAGCTGCTGGTATATGCTGCAGTTCTGAATTTCTATACATAATCTAATAAAGAATATGAAGCTATGGCTTCCTCACTGGTCAAATAACATTTGTTGCAATGTCAGGCTTTGTACTGTGAACAAAGTCCTATTTTGGAACCCCCTTGCTGGAAGACCTAAACAGGGTTAGCTGCAGAAGCTTGTTAGCAAACCAGCCCATTAATAGACTGCAATAAACTGTTAGATTTTTATATTATAGCATTTTCTGTAGGGAGCATAAGTATGTCAGAATTACTATAGGATTTTTACCTTTAGCATATAATTCTTTATACTATGCAATTTTGGAACTACTTATTCATAAAGATGGTAAGAAATGCAACTTATTACCAGCCTTTGATAGGTAATAACCTAATAGGATGATATCATGGTAATTATGGTGCCAATGGAAGCCTGTTGCAAATTCAGTATTTTCAAATTCAGGTGCCAAAATTCAGGACATTGAAATCTGTGTTTAGATGCCTACGTTTTTTACAGATTTATAAGCAGTAAATGCCAGAAATTCTTGTGCATGGTATCTGTCAGAATCAGTCAAGCCAATATTAAGGTATTTTTATGCTTTTCATGTCCTAATAGGAAATCATTACTGTTCTCTATTCTTAGATTTTGATGGCTTGTTTATTAGGTTACCTTTCCATAGCATCTGTTCCTTGAAAACTAGAGTCTAGTGTTAGATTTAAGTCCTCTTTCTGTCCAAGTGAGATACTATTTTGAGTATCACATTCTCAGTATTTCAGAGAAAATTCCACAAAATTCCCTAAATCCAGAATTTTTGCACTTTATTCTCTCTGGGGTCAGAAATGAGTATATAAATTATACTCTTTAAACAGTCTTCTGATCAATTTTTAAAACTACACATTTTTTCATGTCACATAAAAATTTTATGGACATACAGCGACTTCTGAATTTTAACTGTTTTCTTGTTTTATTCATACTTACGGCTCTAGTTATAGGTAAATATTGTCTTTGCAGTACCTTGATCACCTAATTTTTTCCTTGGTATCAGTATATTCTCCAGCTAGATTTGCTCTTTCTCTATGCTGTATGTTATTTGCTGATGTTTTCTCTGTTTGTTTTTTCCTGATGTTTGTATCTGTCTCTGACCAGTCCTCTAATTTTGAAACTCCTTTTCCATTCATTCTTGCTCTTATTCACATCCAAATTCCCCTTTTAAGGCAATCTCATACAATTTCATACCAAATTCAAAACACAACACTGTACCAGCTACTAAGAAAAAATGTAATGTCATTCCAGCTAAAACCAGGACCGCAGAACACAGGTGCTAGAAAAACGGAAGATATTGCACATGATCTTTTTTCCTATCTCCATCCACAACTGGAAATCCCAGATAATCTTGCTAAGCTGTGCTTTGGAAAGTAAACTGAGACACAAAGTCTCAGACTGCAAGTCTTCTGGCAATCCTAGTGATTCTTTCCAAAACATGAATTACCTTCTTTGCCCACCCATACTAGTCATAATCACAGATACTCCCTAGTTGGAAGCAAGATATTAATTTTTGGCTTTCAGTATAAAATTTCACTTTCTTGGCATGCTGCTTCTAGACTCAGCAGCTGCCTACATACTTCATAGACTTCTTTTTCTTCTGTTACCTTCCCCTTATTTTTCAAGGCTATTTTTAATATCTAAGAAGGTTATCTTCTATTTCTGTCCCTTCTGATTTGGCAAGATTTTCCTGTGATGATGTAGTAGCTTTTCACACTACATCCATGAGTTTTCCCCAGTCCTCAAATCTCTTGCAGTGTATCAACTTGCAAAAACTCCAAAATAACATTATCTGTAATCTTTACATCAGATACATTCTAAAGACAGAAATTTTTACTCTTCCATACAAGTTATATTGAATACATGTATCCCTTCATATTTGGGCAAACTAGTTTGCTGTTAGTAATTTTTTCTTCTCCTGATACAAATTCCACTTATACCTGTCTTCTTTTATTCAGTGGAACTTCTGTCTAACCTTCTTTATGTTTATGATAAGCTTTAGATTTTGGGTATGGAGAATTTTCCTATTTTTATTTATAATTTCCTGTAATTTATCTTAACTGTATCTTTAGATTTCATTATTACACCGTGTTAACCTTCATGTAAGAGCTGCTATACAGAATCATTTTCTTACAACTTTATATGGTATTTAGCATGGAAGGTTTTAAGTAATGTGCTAAATCCATTCTGTGACGAGAGATGAATTACCCCTTCAGCTAACCTGTGGATTGGGGGTGGGGGGCAAGACAATATCTCGGCATTCTCACATACACTGGCTAATTTAACTAAGTTAAAAAAAATAAAATAAACTGTAGCACTCACTCTGGGCTTGTCCTGTGTCTCACCTCAGCATGATGAAATCTTTTCAACCTACTTACTTGCCTTTCAAATTGCCAATACATCCAATTCCCCAAATTAGCTTCAAACACATTTTCCTTCCTTAGTGGGAGGATAACTGCTCTGTCCCTAGGACATAACACCAGGAGAACAGTGAGAAACAAGGCACAATGCCTTCATTTTGTAACATCCTGAGTGTTAGCTTGGCATCAGGGCAGAGGGAGCTCAGGTGCCACTGTCATATTATATGTGAATACTTTTCATCTCTTCTGTATTCTGGCTGTTTCCTAACCTCATTGAACTAATTACACAAGAGCAGCTAACAGCCACACTGCTCTAACTTATCAATAATGAAAAGTGAGCTGGAGCTGTCAGGAAATACATTTGACATCCTAACTTGGAAGAACAGGAACTCTATGCTCCCACTGTAGATATGAGGGGAAATATAACCATTAGTAAACCTAATTTATTTCATAAGCAGAGCTGACAGCATGATTCCTTTTCAATATTTCCTGGTACTTCCCTATTATGAGATTCTGCTTTTAGTCATCTACATCAGACAAACATGATTTGTTCAGACTGAAATAGCCCAAGCTGAGCACTCGCTACTACTAAGATTATTTTTTTATCTTTCAGTTTGTATCCATACTTTTTATGCTGTTGTAACTTTAAAACCATTCTAAATAAAAACATATTCACATTAGGAAGACATTGACTCAGATGGCAAAGACATCATATAGTAAATGAGGAGTTTTAGCATGGAGGCACAGCAGCTCTGAGCTACAAAAGAGATGATTAGGTAAAGAAGGCAAAGAGCAGGATGTGATTTTTGAAGTAGGGATCATTAAGGAATTCAAAAGTGGATGGGCTATAGACTGTGGAAAGGGAAGACAGACATTAGTTAAGATTTATCCAATTCTTATTTTTCAGAATACAACAGAATGTTTTTAGGGTTCAAAGTACTGAAGAAAAACTGTCTTTTGAAGCCAGCCTTCACAGCAGCCTAGGGAGATAAAAAAATTAAATAACAGATGTGCTTTATTTTTTTCAAAACTGAGGAAGCAAAAGGGAACTGATATGCGATATTCTTCCTTTACAGAAAAGTAAACTAAAAAACTCCCTATTAGTTCTACAAAAACTTCAATAGGCTCTATAGGGACAGTAAGAAGAAGAACTCCAAATCACTCTGCTGGTATAAATGTCCTCTCGGGTAAACACTTTTCTGCAGAAGATGAATGTCCTAAACAGGCAAAAATAAGAAACAGGCCAAAAATCCTAAGAATTTTATGATCTTTGTGAAGACTGGCTACTCCTGTCGCAACAACTTTTTAGAATAAAAACGATTTTTATGCAGTGTCCGTTAAATTGACTTTAGCGGTCTTTTAAAGGATTAGGAAACAGAGGATTCTTGTTGGAAGATATTCTATGGGTCAATTTCTTTGTGCATTTTGTGTTAGAAAATTCTTCAGTGTTTTGAATAGCACTTCAGCTGATTTGCAATACATGAACCTGAAATTAGCACACTGGGATCAATATTGAGCAATATTTTGTCTCTGAAAGAAATTCACTCTGACAGAGATGAGTAAGAGCAGTGCAAGGAAATGGAGACTCTGGCTAAAAAGCTGGATACAGAAATCTCCTACAAAGCAGTACAAATTAGTTGATGTCACCAGAGTAAGAAAACCATAGTGACAGAACAAAATGTTATCCAGGTTCCAGAATACTTTATTATCACCACCCTAGGTCACTAAGCTTCACAAGCTATATCCATCAAATTTGATAGCAGTATATATACTCACAGCTGAAGCTAGAAGGTGCAGTGCTTTAATGTACTAACGATGTACATTAAGACACCTGGGTTCAAAGTCAGTTTATGACAGGAACAAAATGAGTTTGTTGGTCTCAGCCTGCACTCTAGTGGACAATTGCACATAAACCCAATCCTGAGAAGAATCCCAAGATTTACATTTGTTGGCCAAAACATATGGTGAAATTCATATTCTCTGTACGTTATTAGAACCAAAATATTTTTGCATTTTGTGCTCTTCCAAAACACGGCAAGATGAGACATTTCCATCAGCATGTCTTTAATACTGGGTTCAGTATTCTTGTTACCAGGATTTGAAAGAATACAACAGAAGGTGACACACTACAATGGAAGGCAGCAAAGGCAATAAAATGCTTCCATGTTAGAGGGAAAATGGAGATATGAGGACATACTGCCATAGCAGACATATATAATGTTTATGAGTAAGTAAAATATTTATCGTTATTTACCTTTTTTATAATAAAGGACACTGTGAATGTGTCTTAACAATGATAAAAAATATTTTCTTGACACATAATTAGCCTGTAAACTCGGGTTTGAAAGGCATCTTAGAGGCCAGACTTAAACAGAACTTAAAAAAAATTATGCTTTTACATGAATAATAAGAATAGCAAGGTAAGATAGTATTAAAGAGAGTTAACACTGACATGAGGGACTCAAACTCTCACTATTCAAGATATAAAACAAATTGCTATAAGCATGGGCAGAAACTATACCCACAGATGTTTTATTTCATTAGTGTATTCCATACAAGGCTTACACATATTTCAGTGGGCAGCCAGTAGAACACTGGAGTCTCAGATTTGTGTAGTCTGTGGTATTTCCTATTTGAAGAAATTAGCTGCAAAATGTTGTCTGGAACTCTAACCCCACTTCAGGTTATTGCCCTTTATATTGTTTAACTTCTGATCAGTCAAGTGAACAATAGTGATACCCAAGCATTTACAGTTACAGTCATATGTCAACTATAGAGGCAATGTAAAAAATTTATTGTGTCATCCTGTCTTTTCAAAATGTTATTTGAATATAAAAAAATGTTTGTTATCACTATCTTCAAATTGACCATTACATATTATATATATCATATGAACATAAATGCCTATTAGGTTAACACAGTTTTTCAAGAGTCTTTTGATCTGTCCTAGTCCAAGCTGACCTTTTCACCATGTCATCTACAGCATTCATTTTCTGGAGTGTTTGAACACTTTGACAAGCCTACATTTCAAGATCAAGATAAATTGAAAATTCATTTTTTTAATACAAATAATGTTCACCTTATGGTATGACTACTGTTTAGCATGTCTGGAAGGGTATATTTATAGATTTTTCATAGTTAGAAAGCAGTCTTTGTCAGTCTTTTAATGACAGAGCAGTCTCTCTGATAGTATTCTGAGTCCAAATTCAGAAAGTCATCAACTTTTGTAAAATAATATTGCCCTCAATTTCGTGAAGGAGTGAACCTCCAGAGAAACTTTAAAGTGCAATTTATCAACATTAATTTCCTACGTCCCCATAGTTACTATTATACTATTTGTTTATCAAAACTCTTACTTCCACGTTGCTTTCATAATTACTACTTCTGATTATTTTATTCCCATTCTTCTGATAGTTCATGGTTTTCCAAAAGGTTGAGCCAATAAATATTAGTGTGAAAATATGAGTAATCATTTACAAAGCCCCCACATTTTTTCTAGATTTTGTAGATAAAAACTGAATTTTAACTACTTTTTAAAAGTGAACTAAGTGAATCTGAAAGCCTCTAAAATCAAAAAGCAAACAAAGAAATTTTAATCTCTTGTGAAAAGGAGCTGAACTCATAAATTCTGCTTATGCAAAGACAACAATATGCTTCCATGAGTAAAATCTTGCTCCAAAACTATGTTTTAATGGAATAGCTTGACAAGAATAATTTCTTTGAAGATAAAAAAAAATAATTAGAAATGTTAAATAGGACCCAAATTTGTCAAGCATAACACAGAGGAATGAAACAGCTAATGCTCATATAACTTCAAAAGAATTTGAATTATGCACTTAAATTCAGACTTGTGGCATGAACTAAGATAATTACCACGAAAACAGAAGCTTTTGCAGTCAATAACAGTCATTGGATTGAGTTTGTCAATTTTTCTGAGCTGACAAATGAAAGGTGATAGCTGCTGAAATGAGCTGTGGATTATACGAGAAGTACTATGGTCTGTAAGAGCTAATGCTTTTATTCTCAAAGCCTGAAGCTGAAAAAGCATTAATAAAACCATTTATACCTAGCTAGTTTTAGTGCATCAGGTACCCAAGAAAGAAAGGTTTCTTCATAGAGGTAGTCTTCGTTTATACTTGGCATCAAACACAGCTTTCTAAAAATGTTTTTCTGTTCTATTCTCCTGATAATTCAACAGCAGTAGGACCAAGAAAACCTTGTCAGAAGTACCAGCTGCTTGCCCAGAATTTCTGTTGTACTCATGACCACCTGCTGGCAAATACTAATGCACAGAACAAAAATAAGATAGCTACAGCTCAAAATGGATAGCGCAGGAAGTGGGATATAGCAAGTGCACAGACAGGAGAAATCCCACCCATGTACGAGTGGTGCCTCACTGCTAGAGAATAAATAAATAAAACCCAGTATTTACGCTATGCAAGATCTTAATCTTTATTTGTGATCTTATAAAAGAGCGTAAAATCCTTTCCTTTCTGCAGAGCAGAGATCTGTGCATACTAAAGGAGGAGCACACTGTAACCATGACTATATATTCCAGGGATATAAACCACTGAATGACAGCTCAGGATCAGTCAAAGCTGATCAAAGCCTCAGGAATTTTATCTCCCCAAATTCTGTGGGAGCCTACTGTGACAAGCTTATCTCTTTGATCCCAAATTTAGAATATGTCAAAATAGGTTAATCCTACATGTTTATTTTCACACTTGACAATATTTTTAAAATTAAAATGGTAGGCAGGACTCAAGCTTTCAATTTTCTCAGTGGTTTCTCACTTTCACTTGGAAAATGCCATGGCACAAAGTTCTAACTTTTGAATTTCACTTTTTGCTGAAGTATTTTCATCTTTTCCTAAGGTCTTCAAAAGGTTTCTGAATTGGTTTGCAGAGAAATATGAGTGTTAAAAAAACCTTAGAACAAAAGTCTTAAAAAGTGCCATGGAAAGGAAGTAAGAAGAACCCCCACCTGTTACTATTTTTACATCTCATTATTTTCAAAAGTTGTTGATTTTTTAATGCTGTAATTGAATTTTCTTAGCCATAGTACAGATATGGTACAAATTTCCCAGACCAGGCAGTCAGTTCCCTATACCCAAAGGTATGGTGCATCCAGACAAGCAGGTCATCACCCTGAGCAATGGATCTTCTAATGAGCCTGACTAGCAGCTGAGTTACCCAAGGCTGATGAGAGGGGAACCCCCCCCCGCCTTCTGCTCAGTCTCACATTCATTCTCTGCAATATCACCATCACTTCTGCACAGAGCCCCGATACTGAGCCGTCCCTTTGGTTCTGCTGGCCCTGGGTGTGACCCGTGACACATGTGGGTCACTGAACCTACCATGAGGGGCTGTCCCTGGTGCTTTAGCAGGGAAGCGCAAGGCATATCTACAGCCTGACTGTGCACAGCATCACTTTCATTACAACTGTCACTCCAGATGTGACACCAGTAAGAGCGCCGCAAAAATACAAATGGGGACAACTGTCCACTAAAACCCATAGTGCTATGAGGGAGGGAAGCACAGAGTGCCTGCGTGAATTAAATATCCATAGGACTAGGGGAAAAAGGCAAGGGCAAATAAGCACACAGGAAGTCCTAGACCAGCAGATATTCCCCCACATTTTTATTTCTTTGTTCTTTACAAACCCAGCTCTAAGGAAAGGAACCCTGTCAGGAATCTCCTTGAAAAACTTCTAGACTAGATCATGGTCAAGGAACAGCTAGGGGCTTACACTCAGGCACTTCTTCCCTACAGTTCTGTTGTAATTCAAAAAAGAGTAACAAAATGAGAATAAGGAAGTTTGCCAAATGAAGAGAAGGGCAGCTCAGAGTCTCAACTTTGTACAGGCACCAAGGAACCTATTTAAAGATACTGTAGTTGAAGTACACACTTTCTCTAAAGAAAGACCTCAGAAAGGGCAAAGGAAGCTGGTGTTACTAACCAGCAGGGTAAGTAAGGCTGTTAGAAGCAAAAATCTGTCTTTGAAAATGCTGAAGTCAGGTTTAAATGACAAAGAAGAAAGAGCTACAAACTCTGCAAGGTTAAATGTGAAAACATAATAAGGCAGACCAAAAAGCATCTGAAGAATACCTAACAAAGGAATCAAAACTAATAATCCTTTTCACCACAAAACACATCAGGAGCAGGAGGTTTGCCAGAATCTGTAAGGCTAGTTTGTTTTCACAGCATAAAAGAGTACTCAGAGAAGTCAAGGTCGTTGCAGAGAAGTTAAATGAACCCTTTGCACTGGTGGTCGCTGTGGAAGGAACTGGGAAGATTCCAAAATCAGAACCCTTCTTGGCAGGGAACTCATCTGAAGAGCAGTCTGAAATTGAACAGATTATGTAATAAACAGATAATGTGAAAATCACCAGGAATATATAGTATACACTCCAAATTTCTAAAGGAACTCAAGGACAAAAGAGCTGAATTACTCACTGCAGGGTTTAACCTATTGCTTAAAATTGCTTTACTTCTGGAAGGCAGAAGATGCGAAATTGATCTTTTAAAAAGGTTCCAGGGAAAATCTGGAAATCTAGATTCCTACAAAAGTAGGAACCTAAGTCTGATGAGTACAGGACAAATTACGAGAAACCTTGAAAAGAAACAGAATCAGGAGACACCTGGATAGATCTGATTTATTTGGTAAGAGTTAGCATTCTGTTGAGGAACACACTGCTTTACAATACCTATAGTTCTTCAAAGGAGTTAAAAAGAATGTGGATTATATAGGAACGATGACATTGACACAGCATACTTTGATTTTCAAAATACATGAGTTCAGGTTAGAATGAGGGTTTTCTAAACCCAAATGTCTGCAAGGTTGGTAAGACTGAAGATAGAAAAAAAAGACCATCAAGACACGCCTTGGGGATGCTGGTTTACAGGGAGCACATTATGTGAGGGCATCCTAAAAGTTCAGCATGGTCTGGCATAGACTTGGGGCAAGACTAAGGAACAATTACTTCAAAGAGTGTGAATAGTGTTCTCAAATAAAGGAAAAGGCACAGAAAAGCAAAGGCAATGAGAAACTATTCCCTGTGTTGTTATTTTCAGTGCTTTCAGATGTAGCTCAGTAAATAGGATTTTGTCAATACAAGTAAAAGGCCAGACACATATACGATCAGATAGTGTTGGGTTTCAGGAGCTGTCTGGGCTTGTCTTGACATAGGCTGATTTTAATTTGGGGTTTTCTTGTGTGTGCGCGCGTGTGTGTGTGTGTGACAATCACCTAGTGGTCAAGAGAGTATTGCCTACCTGGGTTGATCACAGCCTGTGTGTACTTTATATGGCAAAAGCATAACTATCCTATTGTAAGAGTGGCTTTTTACATTGAAAGGAGCTGTGGGGAAAATTTCAGAATTGAGAATCATCTGATTATCCAATGAGAAGAATGCAGACTGCTGTTAAGAAAACCCAAGCAGATCCCAAATCAGAGGGGAAAGAGACTCCTACTCTGAACACCCAAGTCTTTCCATCAAAGGACCCAGGAAGTCAATGACACATCATTTCTGAAGCAATCTTTTTAAGGAAGATGGAAGTTGTTAACCTTAGGACCCATTGGCACATCCAGAAGGTGAGTACAGCCTCAGAGAAAGTAGGAAAAACAAAGTTTATAGGAACAATTTCAACTGCATTGCTATTGTATTTTTTCTGCATTAATGGGGTAAATTGTACCATTAGATTATTAAAACATTAGCAGGTTTAACACTACATTTGTACCTCTTCTTTTAAGGCATGATCCTTTTAGCCCATAGGATTTGAAAGTAACATGAGTACAGCCTCAGATTAGGGCAAGTCCTAAGGTCTAGGATTAAGGTTTGAAAAACTAGAAAGCTTACAGAGGGTGATGAGGCTGAGGGTAGAAAAGAGACTCCAAGGAAGTGCAGGACACGTGTCCAGGAGATTCCAAGGCAGAACATTATTCAAGGGACCTTAAGCATGGCAGGAAGCTTCAGCCTAAGCTCAGTGTTAGCCTTTGACAAAGGTCAGAAAAGGTGGTTGAAAAGAGTGTGCTTCTTGATTCAACATGGAAGAAAATATCTGGGGGAAAAAAGGACCTATCACAAGTTATGAAATGTATGGATTATCTCAGAAACAATATCTGTATTGCTCTGTGTAGATTCAGAGAATCATAGGATCATTTAGGTAAGAAAAGGCCTTCAAGATCATCAAGCCCAGCCATAAACCACTTCCAGGTCCACTCTTTGAACCTGAGCTGTTGCTAGGTTATGATTAAGGCTTGTTTCAATACAATCCTGACAGGGATGTGAGGACAAAGTAAGAACTAGAACCCCCTGGGAGTAGAGGGCAGCCTAAAGGACCCTGCATCTGTCTAAACAATAGCAGCTTAAAAAGGGAGGGTTCCTGCATGGATAAGTAGTTGATTAAAAGATAAAAGTGAGAGCATCAGAGTATATGGTCAGTATTCATTGTAAAAGAGGTCAAAAGTGGAGTTTCACAGTGGTCTGTATGAGATATGTTTTCCGCTATATTTATAAAGGATTTTGAAAGGAGAGCCAATAATGAGATGCCAGTGTGTGCTGGTGATACCATAAAATTAATACTTAGTGAGACAAAAGTTCGTTGTGAAGAACTGCTGCAGTCCCAGAGACCGTGAAGCCCCTAAACACAGAATACAAACTGTGTCTCCTCTTTGAAGGGAGTGAAAGAGAATATGCCAGAAGGGACATCTGCTGGTCCAAGATTATGTAGAGGGAGATGCCAGCTCTGTTACTTCACTATATGGCCCCCAGTTACAACTCCATCTGGTAATGGTTCAAGGGGCTTTGGGCTTGCAGAGTCCAAGAGATCAATTGTCATGATGGAAGTGCCCAGGGGCCAGAAATCCTCCAGCAGCAATGTTAGGATGTATCAGTCAGTGTGGTAAAAGCATTAAGTCACATGAATGGCCAGAGAACCAGCCCTCTAAGGCTCTACCAACTTGTGCAGCTGGTTGTAGTGGTCACATTTATGAAACCATCATTTGCACATAGAACACAACTATCTCTGCATGGAGAGTCACAAACTCAGGCTTTGCTTTCAGATTTCAGGAAGGCAACAATGAAGATGCTTACATTTTCGTCTTTATTTTTGTAATTTTTAAAATCTGTATCCACTAATAAATCACAAAGACCAGAAATACAAACTATGCAAGGAAAAAATTTTGTTGCAAATAAAGCTCTACATTACCTTTAACATGTCCACAAAATTTTCAGTGAAGTAAAAAACAGGATATGGCAAAAGTCTCAAATCAGACTTCTTTCCAACATGAATCACTATGGAATTCATTGGGGTTTCAGTGGCAAGAATTTTAAAAGGAATTCCAGTTTTAAATATATAACAGCCTAATAGGCTGGAACAGTAATTCTTCCATCAAATTTAATGGGTACTTTTTAGATTTCATGTGTTTGTGACATTTTTGCAGACTCATATTTCTTTTGCTGTTTTCACATTGTAAAAGTCGCACCCCAGGGTACTCTTTGAAACTGTAACTGATGTAAAAACTTGAGTGGCAGATTTTTGTGCACAAAATATATGTTTCAGGATATTTTAAAGTATTTCTTGATGGAATCTACTTTGTTCTTTATTAGTTTGTAGTTCATTTCTGTTATGTGAAAACCTATTTTTGCATTGGGTACAGTACCAAACACATTGCTTTATGTACTGCCTGTAAAATGTTAAACATTGCTTATGGCAGTATGACAGGTATCTAAAAATACAAGAGGAACATTTCTATTTTGGTAAACTGCCCAGATCTTCCACACAAATAGAATATTTAATAGTTTGGTGTGAAGATTACCAAAATGGCAATCATGCATAACAAACTAGCTTTGTTTCTTTGGGAAAATGACAACAAAAGCAGACAAAAGTAAAGAAGCATATATTATTCACTTGGATTCCAAGGAAGTTTTTAATCCAGTACCAAATACATTATTAATGAACAGGGTAAGAAGGTAAGGAAGAATTCTCAACTAGACAACAAACTGGCTTGCTTTCCAAGTCAAGGAATGGCCATAAATGTGAAAGGAAGATGACAAATGCAGAGAGCTTAGGATTAGATCCACATCTGCATCACACTAAAGAACAGAATAACTGACAGAGCTTCAAGGTGTGCAATTTCATGTGTGAGGAATACAGGTAACAGCTGACCATGAACAGAAACAAGGACAACATAGCTCAAATTCAGTGGGGGAAAAAAGGTGGATATGTATATGCAATAAAAGTGAAAATTTATAATGTATAAAAGTAAGTATGTTAAAAGTAAGTATGCTAAAAGTAAGAATATTAAAAAAATAATGGAGATTGTGCCCTAAATTGTGGGTTGTACTGAGCATGTAAAAGACCTTGTGATGTTCAATGAAAAGCTTACAACATCAGGTAATTAGATAAATGATTTCATTAAATTCTGTTCAAACTATTTGGTAAAAATGTAAAATACCATTAATCATTCAATGTCTGGCAGCAGCTAGAAAGGACAAAAACTATATACAGAAGATGGAGAATGCTAAATCCAGACTCACAGTACAAAGGAGCATGGCAAGAATTGAAAACTAGAATATTGTTTTGAATCTGTTTCAGGAAGACAAAGATTAACACTTCTTTCCATCAGTTTACTTGTTTGTCTATGCAGTGACTGGTAATTATGCCAGCAGGCACATCAGTGACTGATGGAATTGCAAAATGAATTTTACTCTGAGAATTTTCCAGTTACTGCCAAAAATCAGAAAGAATAATGGAGGTAGAGGACAGCCCTTGTTGGAAGAATGCTGTGATATTTCTGGGAACAAAGAGAGATTTAGTGCACTGTACTTCTAAAGTGTACGTATTAAGCACTAAGTGATGTTCTTTGTTGCTATACTCTCTAACCAGTCCAGTATATGCTAAACTCATCACTGGTGTATATATCCTTGCACTTTGAGTGCTGCAGTGTGAATTCTCCCCTCACCCTCAAAGTTTGTACTCAAGAACAGTGAGTGGCAGCAGAGCTATTGCTACCAAATCCTGGATTTCCATGGAGAGACATGGAGTCTCCCATCTGCCTTTTCAGTTTCCACATGCAGAAGAAGAATGAGTTAGACAAGATGGTCATAAACTAAAACACATGAAGTTCCACCTCACCACGGGGAAGAACTTCATGACATTGAGGGTAGTAGAGCACTGCCCATGGAGGTTGAGGAGTCTCCTTCTCTGGAGAGGTTCAACCCACCTGGATGTGTTCCTGTATAACCTGCTCCAGGTGACCCTGCCTTCGCAGAGGGCTCAGACCAGATGGTCTCCAGAGGTCCCTTCCAACCCAAACAATTCTGTGATTTTGTGAAGATAAGGCAACAGCAAGTGTAAAGTATATACAGCCATACTCATTAGAATATACATATAACCATACTCATTAGAATCGAGATAGCTTATTCCTTTAACAGCTCCTAAATAAACATTTGCCTGAAGCTGAAGCAAAGAAATAAGTGATGCTGCTTGAGGAGTTCACAGAGGCAGTAAGTTTATACTGAACACAAAAAGCAGTGTGGTCAACTAAGTGGCCAACTCAGTCCATAATTATGGATGGTTTGTGGATCCTTACATCTTTGCATCTGGGACTACTGTTTGCTCTCTGGTAGATCTATTTGTTGAACTCCACTAAATAATGATCTTGCTTTGTTATTCTTACTTCTGTTAACTAGAGGAGCAAAGCAGAGTGAAACCTGCATCTTTCCAGATGTTCTAGCCTGTTTCTCTGAAACTCAGAGTCAATTCTGGTCACATAAAACCCATTCTGCACTCCTCACACTGCTTTTTCATGGATTTGCAATCTGAAGATCTTAGATCCCTGTATTCTGCAGCCTCAGGTCAAGCTAACTGAAATCTAGAGGATGAAGAATGTGAGGTTATAGCTTGAAAGAGATGCTTCATTGCCAGCCTCTATCAAAATAACCTCTACCTGTATGACAGACAAAATTCTGGAGGGAGAGACATAGGAGAAAGAAACAAAAATAGAATCAATTCTTGCAGAGAAAAAAGACAATCACACCTGATCACTAACTTCTGCTTCATCTGCAAGACCAACTACACTATAAAACAGACCCTTCCTCAATGACACAAACCAAAATGATGCATACATATTTCCTCAGTATTTTTAGGCCAGAGGTTAAATGATACCATACCTCATTACTGAAAGAATTTAAATACCAAGATACTAAATGCAGCATAAGAAAATTAATAGAATAGAATAGAATAGAATAGAATAGAATAGAATAGAATAGAATAGAATAGATCTTTTTTTCACAGTGAGTTCTAATCCTCACTACATAGAGCAGTATCTTACTACTGATGTCAGATACCTATGGAGAAAATGGGATTGAAAGCAGTGATTGTGAGGGATCCTTCCTGACAGGTGTTTTTGCTGGAGATCAAGGTACTGAGAAGAAAATAAACATTTTCCTTGTCCCATCTGAATCCTTCTCACAGCAAGGGCATGAACTAATCTCTGCCATGCTGACTTATTTTGTGTTGGCTTTTTTTAGTTCCTCTGTGTTGTTAAACGTATCTAAGTGGATATGGACAATGCTCATGGTATTCTTTTATGATTCTTTTGAATTAGCCTGTGGCTGTTCTTGCTTAACTCTTAACATATCTTAGATATTTTCATCATCTTACTGGGTGATGGTAATATAAAGGTGCTGCCAAATGTTCTGATGAATCTTAGATCTATACTTAATATCTAATATTTTCATAAGGAATTTTTCCTCAAAGACTTTCAGATATCCACCTTCAGTAGGTTCCCAGATTTTGTATCCACACATTAATATGCAAACTATACCTGCTTAAAGCAATCTCCTAACACTTCATAATATTTTCAGCTTCTAACTTTTGAATGCTCATTTTTAATACTAATAACCTTTTTTGGTAGAATATGTAAAATAGAGCAATCTGCAGTTAGCCCAACTGGCATCAGTGGCATTATCCCTACTCTTGGTGAGTACAATGATGAATACAAATAGGCCCAATGCATTTGAGAATAATTTCTTGGGATCCTGTTCTGGACAATTTTCCATTTAATTGTTTGCTTTATGAAGCTTTCAAGACATCCAGAAATTTTTTATAAGTCTTTCTACTAAGTTGGAAGAAATACAATAATATATTTAATAGGAATGTACTGATTGAAGCTATGAAAATGAAATGAGAGTAGAAGCAGAAATGGAAGCAATCTCATCATGGTACTATAAAAAAAAAGGACTTACTGTGAGTTCCTTGCTTTATGTTATTATATGAAAAATAATTAATACATTATGTGTACTTACTGGTAGCTCATTTGTAAGTAAATGGTCATCAGCTATGGTCTATATGGTGATCTTACATTATTTACTAGCTCCTGATCCACATCATCCAAATGTAAGTGTTAATCAATAAATCACCAATACCTCACTTCTTTATTCTGTGAGATCTAAATTATGTGGCTATATATATATATATATATACACACACACACACGCATATATATATACAATAATATATATATGTAAAATGCCCAGCCTTTCCAAATCATCAGAAGTAAACTTATTTCTAATCAGTAAAGATGCACATTTCACTTGGGAGCTGTGACTAGTTCTATATACAGAGTAAGGAATTTGAATATCATAAGATAAAATGGCAGAAGTTGTTTGTGCATTTGAACCTTGCAGCCTTAGAGCTTCAAAGATGAATGGAACTGGGTCCCATGTTTAGGCAATGCTTTTATTTTATTAGGAATTTTGCTCATGTGTCATGAGAATAGAGAATGCTCAAGATCTTGCATTTTAGAAGAGAAATGGCATAAGTTAAGTCTCTCTGAGGTATAAGTTGATTCTCTCTGAATTCCTGCAGTAATTTTAAAAGAATAGAAGTATGGAATGCCTTAATACAACAAAGTATCTTCTCCTTGAATCTGTAAGATTTGAAGTGGTTGAAAGGAATGATAAAACTTAATGAAGACATTTTTTGTTTTTCTATAAACTGCTTCCTTCAGGAAAGTGAGATGGTTAATGACAACAGTAAATGCTGAAGGTACAGCTTGACATACTTTCTGTAGTGGAAGTCATGTTGGGCTTGTAGTAGGCCTTAGGCTGAATGTTTAAGTAAGGCCATACTTCACCCACAGGCTTGAATGGCAGTTCAGTTCACTTAGGAATTTAACTTTATTTCAAACCACAGGGAAAAAACCCACAACCTTTAAAACTTCTTACTATTACCCCAAAACTTTTTTTAAAGGTGTCTTTTGAGAAGAAAATCTAACCCATTAATCTGAATGACAATTATTACTGTTCTCAAAATGAAACCACTTAAAGAATCTGGGTGTTCTTATGGAAAAGTTTAAAACTATTATACTTCAAATTAAATTTGAATGTATTACATATTGAGTTGCCTTTTTCTTTTCTCCCAACGATTTTAATTACTAGTACATTTGCATGAAAATAGGATCTTTATTTCTTGAAAGCTCATCAGCTCCTGCTGCTTATTCTTCATTGTAGATATCACATGCAAAGGGTTAGATCTTTAGGTGAGGTAGAAGCAAGAGCAGATGTGCTTAGAAGAAAGCAAGTTTTTTATGCAAATACTATTTTTAATAAAACAAAGACAATAGAAAGTGAAGATACATGCTCTGAAAGCAAAATTCCAATGTCTCTTCGAGGGTGCAGATGTCCCTCCAAACAAAAGTAATTTTAAATTTTAAAACTGAATATAAAACATGAAAATACAATATGAAACCCTAAAGAATTTTACACCATTGCTTACTCAAATTTCGCTTCTTGATACTCATGCCTTTATTGTACAAAAAGGAAACATGACACCCAGGCAGCCACGTTCATTTAAACCCTCAAAATAAGATTTTTCCTACAAAAAGTTTCTAATTTTTGGTGGTCCTTTCTGAAACAAATGGCTGATTTGTACCTTCATACTGTAAAAACCAAAAGCCAAATGCTTCTGTGAAGAAACGTTAAGCAGCCAATACTGAATGAACACAAACTATGAAGTAATTATTGGCTTCTCCATCTGCAGATCCAGTTGTAATGCAGTGGTGCAACTCTTTGAGGGAGTTTGCACCACCACATATCTGTGCTTTCAAAAACAACTGAAGGTATTTAACAGCATATTTAATATGAGACCCCTGCTTCTGCATCTTGATAATGTAGCTTGATTCCAGCTACCAACAAAACTAAGTATGTGAGAAGAGTAATGAGAGTCTGAGCTGTATTTGCGCTACAGGAAAAGCCATCAAATGCTCACACACTGCTCTGCTTTAAAAGTGCTACTGTGCTCTACTAAATTTTATTGAATATTAACTGGTCTTCAGATAGCTCTGGCTATTGAGATAATAAATGTGGCAGTTATGTTTGACAATCATTGCAGCTGCCTGCAGCCTATCTGGGAAGCACCCTGAAGTTCATCACACTCCAGGCACCAGACTGGTGATGACAGTAAATGAGCTGTTATTCATCAGGTATTCCAAAGCTGTGAACAAAAATTTGGCTCTGTAAATGTTTTAGAATAACAAAAGGGCAGTAATGACTGTCATGGCCAGATCCCTAGCCTGTGTAGGGTAAACTGGGGGCAGTACTGCCTCTCTGATAAAAGAGGGCACCACTGGAAAGGGGAAGGAAAAAAGAAAGGAGAAAGGATACAGGGTTGGGTTTATAGCATGAGTTCTGCTAAGAAAAATACATCTCTGTCAAAGCTCTGGAAGTGGTATTTAGCCTCATTTCTTCTGGTACAGAAAATGGCACAGAGACAGAGGTAAGGCCCAGAGAGTATTTTACCTGCAGCCAGGAAACATTGACAGTGCACTCAGATACTTATTCAAATCTGCAAAACAAATGAATTGCTACTAATAAAAACAAAGCACAGATTCCCTTTTACATTGTTTTATCCTGTTTAAAAGACAAACATTTGCACGCTGCAAGCCTCAAATGGATAAATGCTACCATGAGAACTTACAAGCCATCTGCTAGCTTCCTAATGAAGCCAGTAACTATTATTGTTTACAGTTGAACACCGGGGGTCATGTATATTTGCTGTAATGAAAGAATCAATGCATCACTGCAGATGCTAAAAGGGAACTTTTTTTCCAGACGGCTAATTATAAATACAATAAAGTAGCAAATTAAAAAAAAATCTGTTCATTTCCATAGAGAAATAGTGCTTGGCACAACAATTGCAAAACACAGCACTGCTCTGTTTTCTAGTAGTCTCCACTTGACAGGCTCAGCGTACAGAAACAGAATCACAAAAAGTTACTCTTCAATACTTAACAAATAGCCGATCACCAAGGGGTTCTCAGCCCCTAATGCTCTGATCTTCACAAAACTCCTACATTATTTAATTGTATTGTTTATCTGAATGTAATGATGAAGTGTGCACTAGCAGATATCTCTCTGTTGCTGTTTCACTCTGTTTTTCTTGCTCAAAGAAGATACATGATATATGAAAACTTGGTTGAGCTATTAAAAACATCATGAAGTTTCTAGGCTTTTTCAAATGTTTGTTGAAGAGAAATTGATGCACGGCAGTAATACAATTAATTTCTAGTTTAGGATTTAATCACACAAAAAATAATACACTTACAAAATCTGACAAACTAATAATAATTAGTTTGTCAAAACATTTAGCAAAACCAAAAAATTATAAACAACTGGACCTTCATACATTTCACTGAAATTCTACATTTCACTGAAAACAAGCCATTAATTTGAAATTTTATTAATGGCCTTTATTTTCTGTAAAAATACTATCTTAATTTCAGGAAATTTCCTAAAGCCTGTGAACCAAGAGCCCTTACTTGCCTTGCTGAGTCAAAAACCTGCAAATGACTCCTCATTACCCTCTGATACCATCAAGGCCATGACACAGCCTTCTTGCAGCTTGTGCTCTCCTAATACCACTTTCAACATACAAAGACCTACATACCTATCATATGGGTAAAATGCAGTAAAACATAGTGGCTAGATGGGATGCAATAAACAGGAAACCTGCATTATTGTAGGCCCCAAATCAATAAATCCATCGGAAAGAAAGGGAACAAATAATATTCCACCTTTACAATAATAAATGTTAAATGTTAAAACAAATTTGCTAAAAGCATTTATGAAATTGTTTTATAGCTGCTGGTGACAATGTTGACTTAATTCCTATAAGAGCTGTTGCACTTGTTCTCAGGGTTGTCTTATGTAACACTTTATTAGCTGTGTATGTTCCCTGTTGTGCTGTTTATCACCTCTGGGGCCTGGATTAAGGGTTTCATTTTGTTGTACTTTGTAAGACTGGTTTATGATGGGATAAAATTACTGGCCATGAAAGTAATGTAGTATTTTTACTCAGCAATACCATCATCTCAGTACTTTGGGAGCCATCTCAGAACTATTAATTATTAATAATTACACTCTTTACCTCTTCAACTCAGAGTGCTAATCTGTGGGGAACACAAGGGAGGACACTTTCCCTTGCTCCTCCACCTTCCCTTTCTCCTTCACCCTCCCATTCTCCTCCAAGCTAGTTAAAACAGCTCTTGAAAAATTTTTATATCCTCAGGATGTTCAAACCAGCATATTCCTGTTGATACGTCTCCTACTTCTGAATATGTTTCAGGTCATGTTGAAACAACTATTTAAGAATACCACTCAGAGATCTCCCCCAAGGCTGGACAGTCATGGCAGGGTATGGGGGATAGTAAGAGCCAGTACCTCAGACAGTGCAAACCTCCAATGTGTCAGAACTTCGTTTCTGAATCAGTGGAGAATACTGAATAATTAGTAAAATATTTGGGAAAATTATGCCATCACCCTGACCATTCCAGAGAGACACAAATCACTGCAACATGCTGGGGACTGGCCCAACCAAGCCCTGCTCAACACTACTCAGCACCTGCAAGGGGAAAAGAAAGTGTTTGGATCTGATGAGAAAACAACAGGTATTACACTACTCCAACACCTGCAACCTGCACTACAGCTACTCCAACACCTGCAACATGCACTACAGTTACTCCAAGCCCTCTGACAGGCTTGAGTAGACACAGGCATGTAGCTACTCCAACCTCAATGACTGACACAGCTACTCCAACCTCCATGACAAGCACTGCAGCTTGTGAATTATTTGTGTAATTGTGTATTGGCCAACTGAAAACTTGTGTATTGGCCAACTGAATTATTTGCCATAATTCAGTTGGCCAATACACAAGTAGAAATGTTGGAAGCAAAAGTCAACTTATCTAGAAAAGGAAGAAATTCTTCCCTTACTAAGGGAAGAAGTGACAAGCAGACTACTCCAGAGCAGGACCATCAGGAGAACATGAGAAAGAAGATGCAGGACTCATAAAGGAGAGGGTAACCTATCCCCAAGTCAGATGTGAGATATGTGAAAAGATTTCAGCCATCATCCAGGTGAGTACATTGTCACCTCACAGCTTTGCTGTGGAGATAACCCTGAAATTAGAAGGTAGGAAAGCTAAACAGCTGGGATCCTTTTCTAGGGAAGAGGGCATTGACAATGCAAGTCAACAAGTGTTCAGCTTCTGGAGCTGACACCTGTCAGGCCCCAGGGAAAGGTATCTCTTCAAGAAAGCTGTTGTACATCCCCCAGACAAATGGAGAAAGGTACGTGTGGAAGTTGGGCTCATATTGAACCCAACACTATTGTATGCCAACTCACTATGAAGCAAGTATCTCTGCCTCATTATGGACCTATGCCTCAGCTGTGGAGAAACCGCCCAAAAACCTGTCCTGGGAATTCCAGCAATTCATATATTCTACTCCCACCACTACAGACCAGTATCTCAGCTACAAGGACTCTGCTCAAGAGAGAGGACAGAGTGACTACACACCATGGGTCACGCCGTGGCTTTATCCGCATGAATTCAGAGAGGACACGAGGAAAACCAACCTCAACCCTAGAGGGACAGGTATGGGGGAGGTCCAGAGTGCTCAGTATATAAACCAGGGGGGAAGGTGGCCAGGGGTCATTGCTTGGGAACTGGCTGGACATCTGTCAGTGGGTGGTGAGCAATTGCATTGTGCACCACTTGTTTTGTATATTCCAATTATCTTTCTATTATTATTATTACCATTATCATCATCATCACAATCACCATTATTCCTTTCTTTTCTGTTTTATTAAATTGTCTTTATCTCAACCCATTAATTTTAGCTTTTCCCCCCCCAGTTCTCTTCCCCATTCCAGTGGCAGGGGGACAGTGAGCAAACAGCTGTGTGGTGTTCAGCTGCCTGTCAGATTAAACCACAATAATTTAATTTCAGTTCCTACTCTGACAATGTTTCCATCTTCATGAACTTAAGTGAATAACTTAATTTATATGTCTTAAGTCATAACATGTCTGAGATAATACTTTCTTCCCCTTACCATAGGCAAATGTCTATGAACATACTGGCTTCTCCAAATTACAGGAGAGTCAGTTGCAAGAATTAATTAGTTAATGTTCACAAAGTGCTCTGAAGAGAAAGCACTCTATAAATGCTAATTATTAAATCAAAGGTTTATCTGACTTTATTACCAAACCACTAATAAAATAAGTTACATAGCTGTTGCAGGTTGGAAAAAGCACTTTGGCTGTCTAAAAGATATAAAGGTTTTAATTAGTAAATATTTTGAACCCATTTTGCTGAGGAAAAAAAAAATGCTAACTGTTAATACAGGTTTTCCCTAATGTATATGGCTACAAAATATGAACTCCTGGATGCTACTGTAACTTCTGCATATATCATCTAAAGTTTTGTCCCATGGCAACAGTATTTTTATTTAAGACACAATTTTTGTAATATTTATGAAAAAATTTGTACTTATGTTTGTCAAATAAATGTTTGAATGCAGCAAGAGATTAAAGGTATCATTCTTAGCAGAGAATAGCAAAACCTAATGTATTGTCAAATTATACATTTATACACTTACCATTATTTTTGCCATTTAACTTAAAATCATCTTTTGCTAAGTTTCCAAGCTTCTGCTGATTCACAAGGCTCAGCTCTTCCAAATGCTGTACTGTATTTGCATATATGTGTTCTGTTATCCCCATGTGATCACAGCACAAAAAAAAATCTAATCTTTTTAGATTAAATTTTAAGCATGCAAACAGATTTGAAAACTTTTCTGTGTAGGCAGTTAGAAAGACTGAATTTTGAAAGTGCCTCAAACCTTTGGAAACACTGTATATCTCTAGCTCTTCACAGTTTGATCCTGCTAGGAGAAACCTTTTGCTCACCTGCTTGTGACACTTGTTTCCCCTCTGGATGTAATAATATAAACTTGGGCAAAATAATAATAATATGTTGATTTGAGTGCAATAATTAATGTACTAACAGAACTGGTTCTGATGCATCCCCTTCCTACGTCTTTGACATATACTTTCCTTTAGAGCCTTCCAAATGATGATGATGATGATGATATTATTAGTAGTAGTAGTAATAGTAGTAGTAGTAGTAGTAGTAGTAGTATCAGATAGTGAGCAGTATTTCTCAAGTACCTAGACTAGTGGTTTGAAAAGAAATTTGAAAGTAGATCACAATAATCTTATTCCCTGTTGTAATATCTGCCTGTGACTGTAGAAAATCAGAAACCTTGAGCCATAAAAGTCCTATTAGCTTGCTTTGCTGAAAGAGAAGTGTGACAAAATCCTCCCTACTTAAAGCTCTGCTGATTGTGGGAGGATAAGGATGCAGTCAGTCAGTCCCATTCAGTGAAGCAGTGCAGCCGGGCTGCTGGGGTCAGTTTCTTCAGTCCAGGAGACAAAAATCCTCCTGCTGTTCCCAGTGCTCTCAGCAGGAAGGAGAGGTCCAGGTGTTGCTCCTACTGAAATCAAGGGTCTGCAGCTTCCCAATGCCACAGACTTGTGGCTCCAAAACACCCAAAAACCCCTGGGGAAGGTGGGAGTATATGTTCATTAATTTGAGCCATAAATCACAACTTCATATGGCAGAAAAATGTCCAGAAAATGATATGCTGCAGTAAAGGGTTATGTCCATTTCTGTGCTCTTACCATAGCTCTTCCAGGCAGATGGGGACTCAGAGCAGGGATGCCAAATCTTTATCTTGCCTCAATTTGTCAAGCTGTCCCTGAAGGAAAGGTGACTGCAATTTTCTGGAAAGGAGGCAGGGTTCAGGGCTGAGGACAGGAAGGCCCATCTAGGAATAGATGGGAAATGAAAATTGTCCAGATTTGTCAAAATGTTAAAGGGGCCCTCAGCAAAACAAACTTAAGATTACTGAATTTCTCTAAGCCCAGGGTTTTTTGATTCTCTTTTCTTGGGTTGCAAACTTACTTCATAAACTAAAAATTATTATATCTTTACAGAACAATTCTAGACTACCTAATAAAAAGTTCAAATTATTTTGTGGTTAGTCAAAAATTACACATTGTGAAATAAATTGTCAATGACATAAAGCAAGATCAGTAGGGCTGAAGTAAGGTCTTGATGATATTTTTGTTGTTATCGCTGTAACTATTAGCCCTTTTAAAATATCCCAGAAAATTGCAGGGCCATTCTAGAGAAAGTTTATGGATTTTAAGATTAATGGATGGTATTAAGATTATACTAAAATTTGTGAAAAAAGAATAAGAATCTCTTAAAAATATTTTTAATACTACATGAATTAAATCAAAATGGTTTCAAATAAAATAAAGGTATATACAAATCCTTGCTTGGAAAACTTGAAAATGTGTGTCAGCTTCCTCAGAATAATTCTGATGGCATCAGAGCTCAAAAACAAGAGGTCTACTTTGAGCCCTGTATTTTGACTTTGTGTAGTTTAGTTTTTCACATTGTGGTACCACAAGAGATTTTGTTCCATTCATGGATAGCAACAAGATAATAAGACATAATGTAGAGAAAAAAAACCCAGACATGGCCAAGAAATTCTTCTGTCTTGCAGCTGGGCAAAAGGCACATTAAATATTAATAAATGATGCAAATAAAATACCACCTGACAATAAATTATGAAAAAGTGGGAGATGGCACTGGAATGGGCTGAACTTTGGAATATGATGTCAAAAGAAAACAATAGGGATTCAATAGGAAAAGAAATTGTGTTACTTGTGCAGGTTATCAGTAGAGGAGGGTGCCCTTTGTCCTGAGAATTTGTCTAAGAAGAGGAGCTTCAGTCACAGCAGCAATTTTCAGACACAAGCTCATCCCAATGAGGTGGTGTAACAGAAGGAATTAATCCAGTCTATGGCAAAATAAAATGGAAACTGTTGCAGAGGGGGATAGATGCTTCCTATCTCTGTATCTGGTATTAGTGCGACTACTGATGGGGTGTTAGTTCTATTTCTGACATTTCAAAGAGAAAAGAGCTCCTTTATCTGGAGTGGAGAGAAGAGAAAAATGAAAATTATTAAGTGACTGGGAAGTGGGCTTTACAAGGAAAACTTATCAAAGAAGAGATGAAAAAAATTATTTGATCATATTATGTACACTTGCAAAATAGAAATATTCATTTCCACTTTTTCAGGATGAGATTTAAACACATTTGATAAAATACAAGAGTGAAGAATTCTGTGATGGAAATGGTATAGCTCTGCTTAATTCTGGTATATATAAATTCAAATCTATGGGGGTTTTAGGATGTAAAAATCCCCTGCTTGATTTGTTTCAATTAAAAATTCAACAGTTACTAATACTCAGCTCTTTGGGTTTCTTGAAATTATTTGAAGGCAATCCTCCTATTTGGTTTGGTATTCCATTACCCTTGCTTGGTTTAGCAATGTAGTTTTCCTCTACTGGTTACATGGCTGCTTTCAAGAAAGTCCACTCCTGTGACTTTCCCCAGAACAATTTGCTTATAGAGGTACTCATTAAAAATAATAATAGCCTAACTACACACGGAGATAAT
This sequence comes from Zonotrichia leucophrys gambelii, assembly GCF_028769735.1. Classification (NCBI taxonomy): domain Eukaryota; kingdom Metazoa; phylum Chordata; class Aves; order Passeriformes; family Passerellidae; genus Zonotrichia; species Zonotrichia leucophrys. The sequence goes on along the minus strand of NC_088173.1, from coordinate 14,200,194 downwards.
CTCAGATTTCAGAAATCATCCAAATAACAATCCAAGTGGATTATATCCCAGTGTTGGCCAGGAAAAGCAAGGCTTTCCAGAGGTGAAGAAGCCCTGTCATATCCTGGAAGTGACACTGTTTGCGCTGCACCCAGGCTGGATGCCATCAGGAATGGGATCAGGTTAAGAACTGAGATCACTGGACTAGCAGGACTTTGCTGGGTGCTGCAGAAGTATCAGCTGTCAGGTACTGCAGCAGACAAAACAAAGTTTTGATGGACTTATTACCCTTTGTCCTTCATCCATCATAGCTTGGCTTTGGTTTTATTCACTTTTGCTATTTCTTAGTTTTCTGCAGGTCCTTCAGTTCAGCGTTTGACATGGTTTCAAAAAAATATGACATGACAAAACCTCATAATTATTCTGTCATTATGGTTTTGTATCTTTAAACATATGAATCCTCTGTAAATAAGTAAAAGGTTATGAAAAAGAATTTTAGCTCTTCAGTCTGTTTGTTTTTTTTATTTTACTTTGATTTGGAAATGTCATGGTTCCCTGCAAGCTCACCAGAGCGAGTTTAATGGATTAGAATATATTATTAAAATGAGACTGCTAGAGAAGTATATTGCACAGATGTGGAATACTGTGAATGTGTTACTGTAAACTCTGCTGCATTAAAAGGCAGTGTATCATTATCCTTTCTTTCTTGCCTTACAGGATTACAGGCAGGAACATCACTGCAAGTTCACTACAGTGGGAAAGTTTTATCTATTTTCAGTTTTTCTTCATTTATGCTGATACATCAAAAAAGAGGTCTTAAAGATAAATATATAAAAGCATTACTCTTTCATGTGGTATTATGGACACAAAATGTGCGTATATGTGCTTTTGAGATTTTTATTCTATCTTTTGTTTTCTGAAACATGATTTAAGGATTTACTTCATTCAAGAAAATCTCTTTTCATAAACAACACATCATCTTCTCCTTCATTGCCTCAGGGTATTTCCTTGCCTCTTCTACTCAAAATAAAACAATCTTGTGTTAGATTGCCCACAATCTATGAAAACCATCTAAAATTTTAAAAATCTGGTTTTCATTGGACAGATCTCTGTTTTCTCTTAACAGCATCTTGGCACCTGTGATTAGCAATGTCACAGGTAGCTTGGGAACAGCTCCTTCCCTGAAAACAGGGTAGAAGGCACACCAAAGGGAAGGGTGTCTACAGCCCTCAATCTCCAGTTGCTGCTCCTTAGAGTCATAGAATAAGCTGAGTTGGAAAGTACTCACAAGGATCATTGACTCCAGCTGCTGGCCCCGCACAGGACAACCCCAAGAATCGCATTATGCATCTGGGAGCGTTGTCCAAATGCTTCTTGAAATCCATGGAACCACCGAGTCTTCTTTCAGCTCTAGAGGGGCTATTGGTGCTGTTCTGAGGCCACTGCAGGACGTGCAGCATCTTCCCCTCTACTCAGCGCCCTTCTTGAGCAGAACCCAGGCCAAGAACTCCTGGTTTGACTTGGACTCTGTTTTTCTGGCTGAGTGGAATGGCTTAAATCCCAGTCCCAGGCACTGACTCGAACAGCAGATGTCACTGTTGGCAGCAGGGTCCTTTGCTGCCTGCGCACAGCAGCAGTGAGGGACTACAGCCACGTACAAGACTCTTCCAAGTGGGGGTGTGGGGGTCTCCAGAGAAGGGAGCAGCAAGCTTGGTATAGGTATGACAGTACACACTGGGGGCACAGTGACCATCAGTGATAGATCAAAATCACCATGAATCCTGGTTTAAGTAGAGGGGGTGAAACTAGATGGAAGTCGTACTTCGTTCTGTATTTTGAAGACATGCTCCACTTTATTTCCTTGGGATGGAAGACCTAATTATGCAATCTAAAAGAAAGCCCAAACTTATTGTTTCTGTGTTCCTGGAGCAGAAAGCAAGCTGCTGCATAAGAGCATTGCTCTTCTTTCCCAATTATGTTTGGGAAAAAAGGTGTCCATCTTAAGTGATCAGAGAATTTCTGAATAAATATTTGAAAACACCATTTTTCTTCTTTATATTAACCCACTCACACTTCAATTTGTTTCAATTACTGAACATGGCATATTGAGTTGTACAGTCATGTATTAATGCTTCTGTAGAAGAACCAAGGTCTTTTATGAGTGATGATGTCCACAGCACCACTGACAGCTGCAGAGACCACAATCCTGAGACAGTTTCTCACTTGTTCTGATTGTCTAGAGAGACTAAAAGCAAAGCACCATTCATTCCAAACATCCAGTCGCTGGCTTGCCAGACACCTCTGGCCTACAGTTCAAGAAGCCAGTTTGCAGTTCAGCAGATTCTTTGGTTTGGTATGTTTGATTTAAAAGGCAATCTTTAAAATATTTAAACCCTTTAAAGACGTGGAGAAATGAGCAAACAGGAATATCATGAAGTTCAGCAAAACAAAAAAAGAAGCAAGGTCCTGTACCTGAGGACCTCATGCACTAGTACACACTCCATGCCAAGGTGATCCTTGGTGACACAAGGTGACCAAGGAAGGTGGCTCTTGTCCTCTACTCAGCACTGGCCACAACTGCCATGCTGGGTACCATGATGGGCTGTCCTGTGCAAGAGTCCAGCAAAGCACCACACAAGGATGATTAAGGGACTGGAGTACCTCACACATGAGAAAAGACTGAGCGAGGAGGAATCTTGAGCCTGGTGAAGAAAAGGCTCAGTTGTATCTCATGAATGTATAGAAATGCCTGAAGAGAGGATGCAAAGACGTAGCCAGGCTCTTTTCAGTGGTGCTCAGTCACAGGATCAGAGGCAATGGTCACAAAGTGAGACAAGGCGTTTCCCTCTGAACATCATGAAACATCTTTTTCCTGTGAGGGTGACCAAGCAGTGAAGCAGGTTGACCTGAGAGACTGGGGAATCTCCATCCTTGGAGATACTAAAAAGAATGCCTGGATACGATCCTGGCCAATTGTCTCTAGGGGGCCCTGTGTAACCAGATTGAACAGGATGACCTCCAGATGACACCCATCCAACCTCCATCATTCCTGTGATTCCTTTGGTATAAGCATCAACTATATATCCTTTTGCTTTACAGAAAAGCTGGTAATCAGCAACAGCTCTGACATTTCATAGCCCAAGGATTATGCATTATTTAATACTTAAATTTTACAGACTTTGATTAGATTCAAAATATCTTTTGAATTTTTGTTCAGTGTTAGCTTTTTATGGTGTTGGAAGCTGCTTCTTTATTAGTGTGTTTCACTTACGAAAACACAAGTGCAGCTAACTTTTATACATATTTTACCTGGGAATAAGATACCAAAAAAAAGAGGTTTTTGTCATGGTTTGACCCGGAAGGAGTGGGAATTCTGGGAAGCTGTGGTCAAACCAATGAAGGTTTTGAGTTTCATACTGACACCTGGTGTAGCCAGTGGGGTTTGGACACACCTCCGAGAATACACAGGGGTTAAAAGCAGGGCACTGCCCTGGCATTTCCTCTTTGGGACTCGTCGGGCGAGGAGGTCAGATCTCTCTCCCCGCCCGGCCCGCTGCTGCTGGGCGGGGGAGGGGACAGCCATGCGGTGAGGCCTGGGGCCAGGGCCTGGACAGAGGGGGCTTCGAGGATGGAAGGGTGGGGGAGCCCCAAGAGACATCGGGCAGCCAGCCACCCCCCCCCCCTCTTCCCCCCCCCAGGAGAGCAGGAGAGCAGCCAGCGAGAAGGGGGAGGAGGACTGCCCGGCCGCAGCGGCAGCGTGTGGGCAGCGTGCGTGGGAGCCGTCCGACAGACAGAGACTGAAAACTTTTAACCCTTTCCTGCATGATTGGGGCCTTGCGAAAATGCTAATCCTCCTCGAAGCTGAATAAGAAGGGAGATGAGAGATGATATGAGATAAGGACCTTGGCCCGAAGTTTGTGGAGATGATTGGATGGGGAGAGATGATTTGGAGTGGCCTTTGGGCTGGACGTTTTCTTGTAGCCATGGACTCAGTTGTTCCTGTGACACAGACTGCATTTAGGGGGAGGCAGTGCCTCAAAACCAGGAGGGTTCATTTGTGAGGACCCCCCGGCCCCAGGGGGTTGGAAATATATGGGGGGGACAGTTGTCCCAAAAGCAGAGACTGTGCCTTTTTGGAGTGAGACAAGGCATCCTTGAAAGACCACCCTAAAAGCAGCTCTGATCCATGTCTCGGTGGTGAGAGCACTGAGCATGGAAGGAACATGTCACAAGCGGCAAATGGACTTTCCGGGCGGTGCCGGAGTGACAGGGAAGCACACGAGGGTCTCAGTGTGTCTCCACGAGAAGCCTATGGAACAAGAAGGACTCCTTTTCCTCTCCATGAACTGCAGTTTGAGTATACTAATGTGTGGGGCCAAGGCTGAGCAGTTGTTTTGAGAGAATGTATTGGATTGGGAAAGTCAGGGAGTGGGGAGGAGGAAAAGTGGTTTTTGTAAGGTTTTCAATTTTTTTCTTTTCCTTATAGTCTTTCCTATTTTTTCCTGTAGTTTTAGGTAATAAAGTGTTATTTATGTTTAAGTTGGAGCCTGTTTTGCTTATTCCTGGTCACATCTCACAGCAGACACCAGGGTGGGGCATTTTCATGGGGGCACTGGCTCTGTGCCAGGCTCAAACCATGACATTTTTTGGTTCCCTGACCGGGAATCGAATCACGGGAGAATGATGAAGTAAAGCTGTGAGATGAGACCAAGAAGAATAAGGAAAGCATGTACTAAGTTAAGGTAGATAAATAGTCATAGTGAATCTAAGGTATTGTTGTGTAGAAGTGTTTTGTAGTCCTGTTGATAATTTTAGAAAGTGTATTCTCGGAGGTGAAGGGTGGATTGTCATGGTTTGACCCGGAAGGAGTGGGAATTCTGGGAAGCTGTGGTCAAACCAATGAAGGTTTTGAGTTTCATACTGACACCTGGTGTAGCCAGTGGGGTTTGGACACACCTCCGAGAATACACAGGGGTTAAAAGCAGGGCACTGCCCTGGCATTTCCTCTTTGGGACTCGTCGGGCGAGGAGGTCAGATCTCTCTCCCCCGCCCGGCCCGCTGCTGCTGGGCGGGGGAGGGGACAGCCATGCGGTGAGGCCTGGGGCCAGGGCCTGGACAGAGGGGGCTTCGAGGATGGAAGGGTGGGGGAGCCCCAAGAGACATCGGGCAGCCAGCCACCCCCCCCCCCTCTTCCCCCCCCAGGAGAGCAGGAGAGCAGCCAGCGAGAAGGGGGAGGAGGACTGCCCGGCCGCAGCGGCAGCGTGTGGGCAGCGTGCGTGGGAGCCGTCCGACAGACAGAGACTGAAAACTTTTAACCCTTTCCTGCATGATTGGGGCCTTGCGAAAATGCTAATCCTCCTCGAAGCTGAATAAGAAGGGAGATGAGAGATGATATGAGATAAGGACCTTGGCCGAAGTTTGTGGAGATGATTGGATGGGGAGAGATGATTTGGAGTGGCCTTTGGGCTGGACGTTTTCTTGTAGCCATGGACTCAGTTGTTCCTGTGACACAGACTGCATTTAGGGGGAGGCAGTGCCTCAAAACCAGGAGGGTTCATTTGTGAGGACCCCCCGGCCCCAGGGGGTTGGAAATATATGGGGGGGACAGTTGTCCCAAAAGCAGAGACTGTGCCTTTTTGGAGTGAGACAAGGCATCCTTGAAAGACCACCCTAAAAGCAGCTCTGATCCATGTCTCGGTGGTGAGAGCACTGAGCATGGAAGGAACATGTCACAAGCGGCAAATGGACTTTCCGGGCGGTGCCGGAGTGACAGGGAAGCACACGAGGGTCTCAGTGTGTCTCCACGAGAAGCCTATGGAACAAGAAGGACTCCTTTTCCTCTCCATGAACTGCAGTTTGAGTATACTAATGTGTGGGGCCAAGGCTGAGCAGTTGTTTTGAGAGAATGTATTGGATTGGGAAAGTCAGGGAGTGGGGAGGAGGAAAAGTGGTTTTTGTAAGGTTTTCAATTTTTTTCTTTTCCTTATAGTCTTTCCTATTTTTTCCTGTAGTTTTAGGTAATAAAGTGTTATTTATGTTTAAGTTGGAGCCTGTTTTGCTTATTCCTGGTCACATCTCACAGCAGACACCAGGGTGGGGCATTTTCATGGGGGCACTGGCTCTGTGCCAGGCTCAAACCATGACAGTTTTGTATGAATTATAATGTTTTCCTTGTGATAATAAAGCTTATCCCAAGCATTTCTGAGATCACATATTGAAATCATAAAATTGACATAATTTAGTTCAATAGATTCAGTTCAGGAGCTGAAAGCACCCAATATTCTAATACCTACTCTATTTCATATAGGTATTTTTTACTCCATTCATATCACTTAACACAATTCTTTTTTTGATGCTCACTGAAAAGTAGACATAATAATATCAAGCTGTGTTCTTCAAATTGTTTCAATCCTCCAAAAACTGCAAACATTCGGATTCTAGGTTTTGGATAACTAGATTAGAATGAAAATTGCCACAGAATGATTCATACAAATCAGCAACATCTCTAGCAGTCTAGAAGTGCTAAATCATGGTATTGATGGATCAGCTCCATTTTTGTTATAAATTTGCACAGACTGATTTCATTTTTGCAGCATGGATTTTAGCCTCACTTAGCAATAAGACAGGATTGAGGTTCCTTTGCTATTGGCTAGGTCAGACATCAAAATACTTCAGACTCATGCAAAGAAACTATTTTTGAGGGGAAGAAGAGATGAAAAGTGGGTAAAGGGGAAAAGAAACACTTTTTTTTATATTAGTTTGGTAAGTCCATACTTCTTTGCATTTAAAATACAAACTTTCATTTGTTAGAAGAAAGGTTCCCTAAGCCTCTCCATCAGTCAGAGAATCATATTTAATTTTGTAATGCACATGTTAAATACTCCATTAGTCCAGTCTACTTCATTCACTGCACAGTGCTCCTGAAAGTACACAGATAATACAGAGAAGAAATGTACTTCAGGATGCTAAAACATGACATTTCACGTTTCATCTGTTTCCCCCCTTAGATACAACACAGAAAATGTACACTAAGTGCTTTCCTCTGGCTGAGGTGGGAACACTTAACTCCTTGCAATAGTAGACAGGAACTGTTAAAAGCATTAGCTCTTGTGTCCTTGCATACTACTTCATAAAACATCTTAAATACTTCAAGAAATTAACTGCTGTTCACTGCCAAAGGAGCTGCTGCTGAGAAGTTCCTCCATTCTTCCCTTCATGCCAATCAGCAGTAATCCTCTATTGCTGGCCAGCTTCTTTCTTACATGTGGCCAAAAGAGAAGAGCAGGCTCTTGGGACCCTTCCTGGCTAACCAGACATGCTTTGTGGTTTTCCAAAGCCATTAGGCAGCAGTGAATATACAGAGTAATTCCACAGACATGACGAAATGTAGGAAACCTAAATGTGTGTACAAGTATCAGAAATACACAAAAGATACAGTGAGACTGTTACTATGGGAGGTTTAATACCAAAACTGCATCAAGAATCTTTTGGGAATATGCATCAGACAATAATTTGAACCTCATCAGTTCCAGGGATTTTGGAACAACCAAAATTCTCCATCCTCTTTTCTCTTTGTCCACAGAAATTTCAGCAGTATGAATCAGATTTAACAGAATGGAATGTTAAATCAGTTTAATGAGTGGCTTGAGGTGAGTTTGAGATGATTTTACCATGAAAACGTTGCTCACATTTCCACAGCTAACTTTGAGGCAAAGCTCGTATCATTTCCATTCTAAACTTTTAATTTTCTACTCTAAACTTTTAATCAGACTAACACTAATTTAAAATCATTCTCTGTGCTTACTTTCAGATTCATATTATGACTGAAAACATGTGATTGCTCAGTATTTTCTCCTGTGCTAGTATATTAATTTGAAGCAGAATCTGGCATAGTCTTTTTTCACTGATACTCTGGGAAATCGCTGTAGAACTGTCTAAGCAGCAAGCTGTTCAAATAGATGTAAGTGGATAGAGCAGGCTTTGGAATAACAAGAAAAGCTGGATAAGCATAAACATTATCTGGCTCCATCGATTCTGCAGAGCTTCATCATAAATTCAACCATAAACAGTATTATTCAAAGATCTTTTACTGTCAGATGTATACATGCATCAGAAGCTGACAACAGTAAAAGCAGCACTCCTCCTCCTTTCTCCCTCATGCATGTACACAGTTTTTCTTTGCAGGACTTTTTAAACACTTTTAAAAAGTAAAAATCTCACTGTATATGAGAGAATTTTTGGTGTGTGCTTTCTTCTTTGAAGCCAGAGCTGTCAGATAAAATTCACCATTATTAAATAAATATTTATAATGCTGAAAATATGGATCACTTTTTAGAGTTCTACAGTTGCTACATGTGACAGAAGTCAGACTCATGGAACATATTTGGTGGTTTAATTGTTCAAAAAAAAAACCCCAAAGTAACCAATATATATATTTAAATATTTTTGTCAGATGCTTCTAGAAATAAATTCTGTTGCCATACTTCACAATTCATTCTATACTCAAAATCTGTGTGCAAGCAGTGAAAGCTGAGCTATGGAAACTTTCAGGGAAACCTCTGCAGCTCCTGCTTCAGAGCCATTTGTGGATAGTCGAAGTTAGAGCTGTAACAGCTGTACATTTCACCAGGGATGACACTCCAGTGGATCATCAAATTAGGGGAGTCTCCTGTTAGGGAAGGACAAGGTACAAACACAGGTTTATTTGACCACCGTCAGTTCCAGGGACAGCCTTATTATGAAAGAAGCAGCAAGCAGGGAGTATCAGGAGATTAACTACATTAGCAAAGACTGGAGTGGGTATGTTTCTTGTTGTGTGACAGGATACAAGTACAGGCCTTTGAAGACTTCCTTTGGATACATTTCCATACTTGTATTCTGAATTTTCACAGACATTTTTTCTTCTAGTCACCACAAAACATTTTTTCTTCTAGTCATGATTCTAATTCCCTTTAGCTCAATTCTTTAACTATGCACTACTTACAATGGGAATTTCTTCAGGCCACTTAAACATGCATATGCAAAGCAAAATACAGGAATGATTAGCTCTTTCACACTGATTACCTCCTGTTATCCATCATATTTTCTGATACAAATCATGCCATAGCTAGATTGTTTTGTGCTTTTGGACACCTCATTCATATGAACCCTTCTGTGTTTTGAATAAAGCATGCTTACATCTTCTGAACTATGCTGTCTTATGTAATTAAGCCAAACAATCTGTGGTATGCTGTCAGCTGACAATGTCAGCACAACATGCTAGGCAGGTTATCAGTTGAAATGCAGGAGGTACACTTGAAAAAATACCTTCAAAAAGCCATATGTTCTCACTGGCAATATTAAAGCTCTGTTTACACAAACAACACCTACTTTTTGTCCATTTGATGTCAAGCACTGTCATGCCTAAGTAGCCCTAAACCAGCATTCTGGACTGTAGACTCTAACAATGGAGGGAAACACAATGAAGTACTCAAACAATGGAAATTAGAGGGAGGAAGGGGTGAGCCTAACACCATGCAGCAGTTTAAACTTCAGCGTAAGCACATCTGTATACAGACACACAAGCATATATTTAAAAATTAGACAACTATGCAATGACTTCAGTGTGTTCACTTCCAAAATCTAAGAACTACAATTTCCATTTATTTAGGAGAATTAAAATATTGATGTCTTATGAGAAGTATTACATTGGTAAAAATGGTTATAACTCAGATCCACACCCATTGGATCTCATCTGACCAAAAATCAAAGATGTGGGTCCGCCTGCCTTGGTGGTGACAGAGAGTAGGAGCTGAATATTCCCTCAGGTGCCATGACCGCCTTCAGAGGAAGTATTGACACAAATGTTCCAGTTTTGTCTTGGTATAACAGATTTTCTAATTTTATTCTTTCTTCTGTGTGAATTATTTAGGAACTAGGAGTACCGGAGTGCTGCTGTATAACAGGCCTGCTTTTTCAAGATGAAAAAGGCTATATTGTTATAAAAGCTCCTGGGAAATGCCAAAGATCAGTAATTGGCAATTGGTTTCAGAAAGAAATGTATATCCTCCATAGATTTTTATCAACTTACATATTGAAATGTCTTATTGATAATGCAGATTAAAACAGAAAAGGAAATTCAGTTTATCCTGTCCTGCAACTGCCACATGTAATTTCTCACTATAGGGCAACACTTCTAAACAAATTATAAAATTGAGTATGTTTAAAAGGACACAAACTAAATGTTTGGTAAATGTGGGGATGCTTTTTTACTGATGGACAAGAAAACTGGCCCTTAAAAATCAAAAAGCTCATTGAAACAATATTGTTAATGAAAAGAAATGCATCTGTCTCTTTAACAGCCAATGATCCTGCTGCATTCCCTAAGCAGCTCAACTCTTATGGATATCCAGAAGTTAGCACAGATCAGTTTTTCTCCACTGTTAACTACCAGGACCTTACTTCATGTATGAAGTACAGTTAATGTACAGTTTCACTGCACATTACCTGAGACATCAAAATCTTCAAAAAAGTCTGGAGGAGGAAGGCATATGGGTCATTTGGAGACAAGATTGCAGAATAAAATAATAAAATGCAGATCTTATCTGTACCAGACAGGCAATTAGCTAAATGAAAATAATATCTTGCTGGTACAATTTTCTATTTAGGAGCAGACCCAACACTAGGACTTAGATAGCTGTAAATGAGTTACTTCAATGCTTATCAGATATGTGGCCTCTGAAGTGGAATCCAAAAACTTGTTATGCACAGAACAAGTCCAGTACTTAATAAGTGTAAATTGCCCTAGAAGAATAATTTATAGACCTGAGTACTAGAAAGCTATAATGGAGAAGATGAACAGACATTAAAAAAACCCAAAACCAAAACAAAATGCCCCAAAAACCAAAATAAACCCCGACAACAAAACAAAACAAAAACCCAAACAAAAAGCCCCAACAAACAAACAAAAAAACCACCACAAAACCAGCTCTGGGTTTGAGACTTCCTATCCCAGGAAAATCTTGTCACTTAAAACCGGTAACTTTAAGTGAAAAGAAATAAAACATTCTAGGAAACAGGGACTTGAGTTACCTAGGAGTTCTAGCTGCTAAACTAAAGAGTCATATTCCCCCATTGATGCTCTATTTCTGGTGCCAGATCTTGGGAATCAGATACACATGCAAATTAATAGAGCTCATTAAGTTACCTTCTATCAGCTGAACCATGGTAACCAGCCTGGGGTACTCTTCTCCTGTGGCAAATGAGAGATAAACACTCAGTAACTCACACCTGGTGTCTATACTTTATGCGATTTAGCTGCTTGCTTTTCAGGCCACAACAGTCCGGGGCACCCATAGCGTACACGTATTCTTCACTGATGATTCTGTTAAAAAAAACCCAAACCAACAAACACACAAAAACAAAACTAAAACCACTAAGTTTAGGTACTTCCATGGTTAAAGAGGGGTTCCCATTTGTATTTAGATTTAGAACTCAGGTACTTCCATGGTTAAAGAGGGGTTCCCATTTGTATTTAAATTTAGAACTCAAGTATTTTAAATAACAAGGTCCTTTTTAGGAACCCTTGAACCTTACTGGACTTCAGCGAGAGTTCACAAGGATGTGAAGGGAGGCTGGCGGGACCTGAACAGGGCAGAGAGAACCCGACACCGCCCCGACGCAGGGCATGGAGAGAGGCAGTGGCAAAGCTGCCGAGGGCCAGGACATGCCCCGCGACAGCGTCTCCTGCGCCGCCCGGTGCAGGGCCGCACAAGCTCGCAGACAAAGGCCGGGGCGCGCCGGTGTCCGTCATGCCGGGCGCTGCTGTCCCCGCGGGGCGGCGGTGACCGCGGGGCTCCCGGCCCGCCAGGCTGCGGGGACGCGGCCGGAGCGCCCGGCACCGCCCGTCCCCCGCGGGGGGCTGCCTCCTGCCCCCACGCCCGCCGAGCCCCCGGGCACAGCTCGATGGAAGCAGGCGGGCCCCTCTCGCAGCCTTTCCCCCGCTCCTGCCCGCCGGCCGGCCCTACGCGCTGCCCCGCCGGCCGCTTCCGCGCCGGATCCGCGGCCGGGGCCTGCCCGGCCCAGCCCGGCGGGCAGCGCGGCCAGGGTTAACCCTGAGGAATGCGGCGGGAGGAATGTGCATGCAGATGAGATGGATGCTAATCTCATGCTAATGAGCGACGGCCGCAGCCGCCCGGGGCTCAGCCGGGCTCCCCGCGCCCAGACGGCAGCTGGGCTCCGCCGGCAGCCCTGACCCGCCACCGCGGCGAGGCGAGGCGGCAGCCGGGCATGGTGGACTGAGACCCGGCAGAGGCTTCCCTGGGCTCCCGCGAGCCCCCGCTCCCGGCCCCTTCCCCGGCCCGGCCCGGGGCTTTTCCCGCTTCCCGTCTTTCTTTCTGTCCCTATGGAGCAGCTACCCCCGCCGACCGACCATGCCTAGGAAAGCGGGGAATGGGCAGCTTCCCTTACCCGATGGCTGGGAGGAGGCGAGGGATTACGACGGCAAAGTCTTCTACATCGACCACAACACCAAGCAGACCAGCTGGATCGACCCGCGGGACAGGTGGAGCGCGGGCAGGGAGCGGCGAGGCCCGGGCGGGCGGTGGGCTCGGAGCGGCCCCGCCGGGAGGGACGGGCGGGGGGCGCGCCGGAGGGTCCCCTCTAGGGACGGGGAGCGGGGGGACAGGAGAGTCCCTGCTTGCAGCCGGGCACACCGTGCCCTCCTGCCCACAGGCACGGCTACGGGCTTGTTTCTAAGCCTGTGGCATGAGTTGGTGTTGGGGCGGAGAGGGAGAAGCCTGTGGAGTTCCTCTGGGAGCGGCCGGGGTTGCCGGCATTTGGGGAGTTCCCGACAGGTACCAAAGTTTGCGAGTCCCTCCCAGAGCGGAGGCGCTGGCTCCTCGCCCTCCCTCTGCTCTCCCCCGGGCGCTGCGGAGCGGGGCCGCCTCCCCGCTCCTGGCTGGCGGAGCATCCCGGGCGCGGGGCCCTGCCGTGTGCCCCCGCTGCCCCGGCCTGCCCGGAGCCGTGTGAGGGGCTGCCGGGGCTGCCGGAGGCCTCGTGTGCTCGCTAGGCCTCAGCGAACCAAACCCACTCAGCCCCCGCCGGCCGGAGCCCGCCGTGTGTGCTGCCCCGCCCGGGGCTGAGCTCCGTAACACTCCTGTGGAAATGCTTCAGCGAGTGAAAGCACTTACCCTGCGCCGAGGCTGCTCGGCCCGCAGTGCCCGGACAGCTCTGCCGGCAGGACACGGATGCTGGCTCTGTGCGCCGGCTTCAATGACTGTAATAGCTGCATCACAGGCATCTTTCAATGTATCTTTCAATGTTACGAGATACCTCAAAAACGTACCTTTTGTCCGAAGTGCTGCTGAAAAGTAATGACACCCCAAAGCCAAAACTTTGTGCGTATTATGAAATACGGTGTTGCAGTTGGAAACAGTGCAGTCTTATTATTTAAAAAACCAAAACCAAACAGACTTCTAAAAGACACTATAAACTTATGCAACAAGCAGCACTGAATTATAAATGAAGGCCTTGGTTTATGTTTCTCAGGTGAACTTGGATAAGGTGGTTGTGGCCAAGCTTGCTGGCTGCAAGTTGCAGAGGGAAGTTTTGACGAGCATCATGTGCTGTGTAAGGCCTACTGATCAGTCTTACTTGCTATAACAGCAAATTCCAGTAGTGGCGAACTTCATGCTTAAATTCCTCTGTACTTCACAACATGTTAATTACCTTGTAAATATTATGAGGTGATAAGGTATACAGGACAATGTTATTTATTACACCTGGCATTCTTGGGTGATTTTTTTTTAATGCAGGCAGTATAAAATTTCTGTCTTTACTGTCTCTGGAAATAGAGGAGATAAAGTTTTGTTCAGTTTTAGACCTTAAATGTATGTTTTCAAAGTGGAATGAAAGATAGTATGATTGAGGCAAAGCAAAATGTGATATGGAATGTACTTGTTCTAATACTGCCTCAAGGAGTATACTACTTATTTAATTTAATACATTCTGTTGTCCTGAAAAGTTCAAGACTATTCACTATTTGATGGTAAAATTTGAGTCTTTACTCTCATTAACAGAGTAGACAGTGACATAACACTTGTGTGTTTGCCATCCTATAGGGATAGGATAAATATTGTTTCATTAATGCCTTACAGGTGAAAGGGAAGCCAAGTCCTGAGACCATTCTCCCTTAGTTCTCATTACAGATTATAAAGACCTTTTCAGAGGAGTAGCGTTTGAAATAATTGTTAACCTGCGTCAGTCATGCAAAACAAACAAAAAGGGATTTTGCCCTAGGTACTTAAGAGAATCCATGCTTTAGTGTACATGGCTCAGCTGTGAAGCTGAATTGCTTGCAGAGAAGAGACTGACAAGCCCATTTGATGTGCAAGTTATAGTATTTGTATTTACAGTATCTTTGTTTGCAGTTTGTATTTATATTGTATGGAAAAACTAATAAGAAATTGGTGAAAGTCTTGTGGTGATTTTGCTTTAGATTCAGTTTTATATTCCATGTATTCAGAGACTATACATTTGGAAACCACACAGGACATTATGTGGGCTTGCTGTCAAAAAAGTTGAAAAGTGATTTTCCAAGTTTGTCAATACAATAAAAACTGGATTAATGTTGTTTCTAAAACTCATAATGAATTGTCAGAATGAAGGTAATAGGTTATAAAGAATGACTGAAAACATGTTGCCTTGTGTGGTGATACTTTAGGACTTTTTTTCCCCCAACTATTTTCTCTCATAGAGATCATAAAGTTTTCATGGTGTACCTGTGGAATATTATAGTACACGGGCTTCCAAAATGTTTCATTGGTAAGGCAAGTGTAAAATAGTTAAGTTTTTACTGATAATATTCCTTCTGCTGATGTTACACTGCATTCCCTGGACGATTACATAGAAAAGTCGTGCTTGATGTTCTAAAATAATTTTTATCCTCTTTGATTTAGAAGATACAAATACTGAAGACTAGTGCTGTGAGACATTAGCCATATGTTTGTAAATTGCCAGGTGTATTTGAGCACAGTTGGGAACTTTGTTACTGGCTTAAAATATTCACATCTAGAAATAAGAGGACAGTTGAAAATGCCATATTTGAAAGCTTCTTGGAAATTTGTGTTTGTGGTTGTTGTGCTTTTTCAATATTTTTTCCCATGTTCTTTTCTACAACATGTATTTGTTACTGCTTAGGTGGTGCAGGTCTGTTAATACAATTATAGCCTTGTGTACAACTGTGGAAAAAAACTTACATCAGCTTCAAGCTTGGGACTCAGTTTTGCCCACTTTATGTATTTGAATAATCCCACTAATGTTAGAGAATCTCACACTTTCAAGGGCAGTAGTGACTTAGCTTGTGTTTTGGGATGTTGTGGAAGCTCAGGGTTTTTAATGTTTTGCAATGTTCAGGAGTGATTTTTCTCTCCAACTACTTACTGTACTGTACTGTGCTGATTTATTTTAAAGGCTAGTGTCCCAAAAGAGAGGGCCACTTGAACTTTAAGATCTGTAATTCAGATAGACAGAGAGACATAAAGGCAAGAATGTGAGACTTGTAGCAACATTTTCAGTCACTAAATATATAGATGTGATTTCTCTGTTCATGACTCCCTCAAGCTATGGCAAGCTGAGAACTTGCTGGTCATGACAGTTCTTCTGGAACTGGCTTTTTGTAAGCAGAGAAACAGACCAAGTATCAATTTTATCCTCCTACTACTTGATGAAAGTATTAAAAGATAGGTATGGACTGAAGAGGATGAAGCAGATGAAAAGGGGAGAAAGGGTTAGAGGAATGCATACTGTTTTTTGAAGTTCCCTTGAAACTCTTTCAAGTTCTTGGAATACTGAGTAATTGTAAAGTATTGCTTTGGGGTTTTTTCCCTGTTAATTAATAGGGTCTTGGGTGGGACAGGAATTTGAAAAGGAAAATTCTTCTATTTTTCCATCATTCAATGCATTTTAAGTAGGCCTCATGTTTATTATATTCCTTAGTGGTACCAACAGAGTAACACACCAAGGAGAAATGAAATGGAATCTCAGTAATCTGAATTTTTCAGCAGTTGGATAATCCTTGGCTTTCTTACTATGAATTCAGGGCTTCTCATATCTTGGTTTCTACATAATAAATAGTCCAATGCACACTGCTGATCACCATTGACTCAAAACAGATGGGGTTTTTTATTGCTTGCCTATAACGAGTTCTGCATCACAAATTCTGAAGCTGCAAGTGATCTTCATTTAAATCTTTATCTGCACTCCTGTCCCACTCCTGTCAGTGGTAACGAATGCATGCTATGAAAAGAAAATTATCCTTTCTGTTCTCACTTCACTTTCCATTGAGGTCTAAAACCTTTTAAAAATACATTTGTATATTTGAAATAGTTTATAGTATACTTCTGCTAAAATGTTTCAAGAGTATTTGCTAACTGTATAGCTAAGAAAGTGCTTGAGAAGCATTGGATGTCAGAAAACCAGAGAACTTTACAAGTTAAGAGATTGTGAAAGAGTTTGCTTTGTGAGTAGGGAAAGCAGTTTCCATT
The DNA here is from genome assembly GCF_028769735.1 of Zonotrichia leucophrys gambelii. NCBI lineage: Eukaryota > Metazoa > Chordata > Aves > Passeriformes > Passerellidae > Zonotrichia > Zonotrichia leucophrys. The sequence continues at coordinate 14,183,692 of NC_088173.1, read as the reverse complement.
GCTGCTCTCATCTTTTGGGGAGGTGAAAACACTACAAATTTTAGCATGGGATTTTGTAACTTCTGCTAGATTGGTCTGAATGAGAAAATTTACTAGGTTTCAGCAATTAAATGTAATTTGCCCTTTTTCCATAGAAAAGAAGGGCAGTTTATTCCTTACCTTTTCACTGGAACTTGCTTTCTCTTGTCTTGTGGACAGCAGAGACTGTGAGGACTGAAGATACTGAAGTTATTTAAGCAGGGGAACTTTCATCCTGTCTCTTTCCTGGACATTGCTGTAGCTCAGGGATGCAGGGTAAAAGACTTTCAGTCACAGCAGAAACTGTGCTCGTTAAAGGTAGCAAATAAGAGGCAAGAAGAAATGAAATAACATGGTGAGAGGCATCATCAGAGACTTGAAAATACATTTGGATTGATTCTTTCATGCATGTAAGAGAGTTGTGCTGTGACAGATGAATAAAATAATGTGTTAGTTATTACAGCTTGAAAGGGATTGATCTTAATTCTGTTTTAAGTGCTGACCTCAACATTGATTATTTACCACTGCAGCAGCTACCTGATAATGGCCTTTATTTAGGCTGCTGCTTGCTAAGAGCGAATTTAACCATCACTGGTTTCTCACATCATTTCTCATTCCCTTTCTATCTTCCCTTCCCTTGTTTGCTAGTAACTGAGGAGGGAATGAGGCTTTCATGTTTTTGATGGTGTGGAGCTGCTAAATGATTGTTTCAACATACTTAATGACATTTGAGTCTTAATAAGCAATGTTCAACTTGCTCTTTTGAAAAATTAGTAGAGAATCCTTTGATGGCACTCCAAGATATACAGCTTGAAATAATCCTGTAGTGAGATAGGGCAACAATTTTTTCTCGAGATATCTTTTTCTTCCTTGTTTCATCCTGTAGAATAATTTGCTGGTTTTTATCCCAATTCCACCTAATTTATTTCTTGCCTCCTTGTCTGCTCAGGAATGTGCATGCTCCCTGTGAAACTCTCTAGTATCTCATTCTGATTTCAGTGACAAGTTGAGGACTGCTTTTACTTAATTGATCTATATTTATTCAAAATAAAACCCATGATGAGAGACTAGCAGTGTCTGAAGTTCTGACATCTTCATTTGTTTATCCAGTGTAAAGTAGAATTCTAGTATTGCAATGCTACCATAACTGTGATAGCATCACACAGTGTTAAAATACAAAGTGATTGTGTATGTGAGTTTTTTAACCAGTCTGTCATTTGCATGGGGCTGTGTGTTGTTGATTTTAGCATTAGTGAAAATGGCTGCGGTAACTCTGAGATAAGGCTTTTATTCTTTATTTCTCTGGAAGTGATAGAGCTGCACTGTGTCTTTCATCTCGAGGCATGTGAAATTAACAAGTCAGGAAATGCTGGGGACTATTTGCTTATGTGTGCAAAGTATGTGCTGCTGGTCACAGCCAAGAACTGTGACCTGGTATGTGAAGTGGGACAAGTGCTGTGGGCTGTGCTTTATCCAGACCTGTGTCTGCAGTACTTGCCTGCTAGAACTATTTCGATTAAAACCTACCTTGACTTACAAAATGTTACAGTAGTTGTCATGCACAACATAAGATTTGATGAGAAATTGTACAGGTTAAGGAAAATAGCGAGAGTCAATATATAGATCAAAAAATACGAAAAATTATTTATAACTTTAGACATCTGTACAGATTGCATTAAGAGGTCTTGATTTTTTTCCAGTTAAATAGCCCGTTGTCAACTGTTTGGCTAAAATTCTGTGCTTTGAATGTGATACTAAGGTTATTCTAATAAGATAAGAGGATTTCTCTACTTCCACTTACTACTGTTTGTAACATCAATAGATAAGTTGAATTTTGTGAAAAGTGTTTTATTTTGGTTTTTTGCTACCTCGTTCTATTTAGCCTAAAAAAGTATTATAGGTATCTGTGATTTAACAATTTATACATCACACAGGTGACTGAAAACTGGACTCATACTCCTGGAAGTAATGAAAAGATTGAAAATGGACAAACAAAAATTTACATACAGTACTATTTCTATGGTGATACACTTTCAGAAAGGCATGAATAGAAATGATTCTAAGATTTCACAACTGTTATGCTCTGTGTTTAAGTTCTTATGGATTTAAGCTACCTGGAAGGAGAGCAGAAAAGTATTCCAGGAAGATAATGCAGCCTACTGAGTCCAAACTGGAATGGTTCTGCTTACATGTCCTCCTTCTGCCACCAAAACTGAGCCCAGGAGATGATTTGGCTAAAATGAACCCCATTGTTTTAGGGCTGTTTTCCAGCAGAATCAGCGTGTTGTGTCGCTGATTCTGGGTACTGATGCTAGTGTGAGCCAGGAGGCAAGCCCAGAGCTGGGAGCAAAAGGGGAGAATGGTGCTGTAGAAATCAAGATGAAGATCAATCCTAGTTGCCATGGAACTATTGTCTTAGGTGTCCATTTCTGTTGTGGGGTGTCTCCATTGTTTTCTTGTGCATGTCTTTGTGTTCACCTTTGCTGAGTGAGTCAGTAGTAAAACTGTCACAGATGTCCTGATTCTGAATATGTTCTCTGTAACCAAGAAAACTTAATGATATTGCAAATTTTTTTACTGACCTTTTAAAAGTTTGTTGCTGTGAAGCTTGTGTTGAAATTTTGTCATTGTGTCATTGCAGAATTAGAAGTTGTTTTTGGGAATGTGCTGCTGTTGACAGTATGCTTATGAATAGCTAATTTCTACTGTTAATGAAAGAGATAAGAAATTCTTTGACTTTGATGCATTTTGTTCCTAATTATTCAGAAGATGTGTTTTATGCTCTGGTGCAAAGTGTCTCACCAGAATGATGGCGTAATTCAAGATTTTTAATGTCTTATTGTGTGAAGCAAAGTGGAGCCATTTGTCTTCATGCATTTGAGGTCATCATCTGTGTGGACAGTTTGACTTGTCCTTCATTTGGAAGGAGCAGCTAGTGGCTGAGCAGGGGAGTTATACATTAGTTATGGTTTTCCTTTTGGGTTTTTCAGTAATTTTAAGGGATTTGCATTGCAGATGTAGGTTTTGGGTCTTTTAAATGGTACATATTGAGTATTGATGAGGACTGTTGCACTTCCCATTGACTTTTTCTGTGCAATACTGTTAATGATGGTGAAGTTCCTACCTGATGAAGTCAATCTCTGACTCTTGTTTTTAAAAGAGCTTCTTGGGGGAGAGATTCCTTCCCCCCTTTGTTTAACTGTACTTTTTAAAAACTAATTTGCTTTTGGATTTCTTTTTTTTATTGGTTAGGACTTGTGGGCTAGAGGCAGTCTGTCAGTTTATTCTGTTGGCTGAAGCAATCATTTGCATCTTATAGAACAAGATCAGATGCTGTCCTTTGAACTTGGATACTGTTTGTACTTGAAGAAAGGCAACTTTATCTCATCAGCTCTGAATACATATTGTATTCAAAGTAATTGTGTGAGTATGTAAAGACACATTATCTTGGGACAGCAAACTTGAACTTCTGTATACTCTTGCTGTGTGCAGTACAGTATTTCAAGTTGGACTGGCTTTGATGTCTGTGCTATTTTTCTCAATTCATGCAATAAAACTTCAATCTTTATTTGAAAAGCAAAAAAGCACAACCTACTGGAATGCCTTCCATAATATGCTGATTGATTTGGTAATAATGCTTTCAATATCTGGAAATATCAGTATTTTTTGACTTTTGGTACAAGGGGAAAAATCTAGGAGAATCTGTATTTTAACTAAACTTTGTACAAACACAGTTTTTATATAAGCAGCTTCCTCCTTGTTAATGAAGGAATAGTACATTACACACCTATTGTTTCATTTTAAAGTACTTTTAAGTGCTAACCTGTAGTTTTGTCCAGATAAGTTTATTTTAAGTCTTACAGATCTCACTGGTGAAGAAGTCTTATTCTGATTCAATGCCTGGCCCTTTGAGCTTACCTCCCTCACAGAGCTAGGAATGTCTGCCTGGGAATGGAACTGGTTTTAATCATATGGCAGATGAACTTTTGATAGTCTGCAAATTGTGTACAAGCACATCATGCCATATGGCAGAGAACATGCCCAATGCATGATGAATGTCGCCTGCCTTTTAGCTAAGTGGCAGGCGTATGTCTCAGTAGCATCTTGTCAGGAGGGGTTTGACCAAAGCACAGGTGTCCCCTGTCGTATGGCTGCATGGCAGTGTTTTGTTGGGATCACACTGTGGAGGAACAATTCTGGTCTCTTCTGCCTGTCACTCACCAGGACACTTCTGGGCAGGCTATTTGCTCTGTTGTTCCTGTAGTGCTTCCAAAAGAGGAGATATGACCCACTTTGGCTAAAAATGTGGGCATCTTAACTTTACTTGCTGTCTGTGATGGAGTGCAGAAAATTGTCAGGGAAAGACATTTATTTATTCTTGATAGAGAAACAATGGGATGTTTTTTTTTCCTTTGTCTAGTACTGTCAATGGTTAACCTGCAGTGTAGCCCAGAAATGTCTGTCTCGTGAGAGGCCATGATGATCTGATCTACAATCAGTACTCTTATTCAAAACCTAGTCCCTTCATTCTTAATGCACATTTTCTTGATTATGCAAAATAAACTTTCTGCCTCTTCACCACTGTTTAACAAAATGTCTCTGTGAAAACTCTTAATTCCTCTTAGAAAACCAGTTAAAAACCAGTTTGCATCAGAGATGTGATTCAGATTTTTGTGGTCGATTTTTCAAATGCTGTTATTAGCCAAATAACTGTATTTTTAAAATGCTGTTATTTAGCAAGTGATTCCAGTGTCATCCTGTGGTTTGATTCATGTTCCTGAACCATTCTGACTGTTGCCTGACTCTTGCAGAGCCTGACCAAGGGGTTCTGGTTTTGGCTTCTGTTCCACAAAGCATGCAGCCAGAGGCGAGTTGTCAGTGGAGAAAGATTTATAGTGCAGGAAGGCTGAAACAGCTGGGAGGTGAACTACACAGGGAATATTTGGATGTTGTTCTTAGTTTTGGGAAGGCAATAGGAAAAGTAGGACATCTAGTGATATCTAATGAACTTTGCTTCTATGAAATAGACTGTGGTCACTGCTGCTTATGAAGCTTCTTTTGACTTAGATTTAGCTTTTGGTGGGTTCATAAGAGATGCTAGTGATGCCAAGTTTCCTTGTGAGATAAGTGACATTTTTGTTTCATAGATTACCCACCACTCAAGGGTACTTCTGTTGTCATATGTGTGTTGGTGCTTGGGACATGATTTAAATTTTAAGACATTTTGTCTGTCCTGGTTTGCACTGTGAATACCCAGCTTGAGGTATCTCTGTATACATTGTTTCTTGGTAGAGCATGAAACAATCTACTTTTATTTTTTAATTCTTTTTGAAGAGAGATGGCAAAAATACTCTTTCGTGAGAAACTCAGGAGGCTTCAGAAGTTTAGGAGCTCAAATTTCATATAGGAAGCATTTTCTCAGTAGAAATGTATTAACACATTACTCGTGTTCTTAATTTATTGTTAAAACTGTGGCAGAAGTCAGGGTCTGCCTAAGGGCTCTATGAGGCATGATAATGGTTTTATGTACTCTTGGGAATGTATTCCCATGTGTACCTAAACTCACTGTCCATCTAAATCTGTTCCCCTATTCCCAAGACCTATACAATGTATATTCAGTGTAGTCACATGTTACAGAAAAGAAAAATCAGGTCTTTTTCAGTTCATTCTGTTAGTGCTGTCTTAATGTGTCCTCATCTTGTACAGTAATTTGTAATAAATTCTAAATTATGACCTTGAAAATGTTGTTTATGAATGCATTTTTTCTGAGATTTATTTTAGTTACATTCCCAGTAATGGAAAATTTTATTGTGTGCAGGATCTGACTGGTATTTTGGGTCTTTTGTTGCTTGAGACTTTAAGTGTGAAGTGCAAAGACTTGCATGTAGCCCCCCCTTTTTAGTTTGGATGGAATTGTACAGTGGAAATGAGTTCTGGTTTGGAATGCTATGGGCTTCTTTCAGAAAGATTTACAAAATAAGTTGTGGTATGAGTTTAAGGCGCATAACTATTTAGTATTGCATTCGAGAATGAACATTGACGAACTGACAAAACTGGCATTGGAATGTCCGTAGGGTTGGAGTAAGATTAAGAAAACGGGATAGTCCTCAGATGATGTGATCTCTGACTTGAATTTCACCAGTTTCACCCTTCTGAAGTAAGTTAGAGTGTTCCCTTTAATTTATGAATTAGTTAGTTAATTGGTTTGAAATGTAGACATGTGGAGAAACCCCAGAAATCAATGTCTTCTATATTTTCATGTCGTAATGATGCTGGCTAGTAGGAGTTTTGTCCAAGTTTTTCATATTTCCCACATTATTTTGCAGTTCACAGCTATGTTTTATGCAGAAGAGGCAGGCTGAGGTGATGCTTTATTGGGCTACAGTGTGAGGAAGGCTCATTTGGAATGGAAGTATCAAATATTTAAAATATATTTGGCTTAAGCATTGAGGAGTAAATGAGCATAGATAAGGGAATGCAATTCAAGGCAGCAATCTGACAGGGAATTGACATGACCTCTTTCTGTCATGTTGCAATGTTTGAAATGAACTGCTAACACATTTACAGTCATTCTAATGAGTAGTAGAATGCCATGGATGTGAATAATCATCTGAAGCCTCTACAGGACATTCCTGAAATAGTGTTTAAATGACTAGAGATATTATGGGATGCAGGAAAGTATACAAATACCATAAGCCTTTTAGTCAGGCTAGCCTGGTCAGTGGTTTACTACTGCAGCAAGTAAGGCTGACTATGCAGGAATATTTAGTACACAGCAAACAGATATTCTGTTCAAGTTTCTGAACTCTGCATATTTTTTTCTGGGTTTTTTTTTTTTGTCTCTGTTATTGATAATACTTAGGCTCTCATTTTATATCTACTCTTGGAGAGAAAGTTAGTGAACTGAAGTTTGAAGTTTGCTAAGGGGTTGTTGGTTAAGCAGCTGTTAGCTAAATTAATGATGCTATGGTCTAGAAGATGAATAAATTGCTGATAGTAAAAGAAATTACTATGGTGGTAAGGATTTTGGTTTTTCGTTCTTGCTTTTATTCTTGTTTGCTTATGTGGTTGTTCTGGCTCACTTGCTAGCATGACTTAGAGTGATGTCAAATGAGCCACAGGCTTCTGTGCTGTAGCAGGTTGCTGATTTGCATTCAGGACCTGGCTGGCCTGTTGCCTCATACATGAAAGACATCAAAACTTTATTTTTCCAGGCAAGATTTTGGCAAGAAAGTGAGCTTGGAGGACAAATGTAGAACAGTTAGGGATTTTTAATGCAAAATCCTTAGAACCTCCTAGATTTGATATTTCTTGGGTTTGGTGGGATTTTTTGATTGTTTGTAGTTTTTGTTGGGTTGTTTGTTTGTTTGTTGTGGGTTTTTTGTTATTGTTTTTTGGTTTTTTTTTTCTTTTTCCCTTCTTCAGCCAGGTTTTGATGAAAAATTGTAATGCGTCTTCTTTCTGGCCAAAGTTGTGGTGCCTAGTATTTTAAAAAAATGTATGAAGAGTATTTTAAAAAAGAAACAGCAACAACAACAAAACAAACTCAAAAAATGCCCTGAAGTAATGTTCCCATAATCAACACTTATGATTACTCATTTAATCAATTTAATTATTTTCTATTTTATTCTGAATTTGGCTGGTGTCCTAGTTAGTTAAGCAGCTTCATCCAGCTGCCTGAAATTCTTGAAACACTTTCACTGCAGGTGTCTGATGTCAAGGGATGACAGTATTTAAAGAACATTTCTTGTGGCAGAACTTATTGAGATAGTAGGTCTCTGCTTATGCAGGTGATAGTTTTCTAACAGATCTCTTGAGGATAAACTCTCATAAATAGCTATTTTGTAATACTGTATTTTAATTTTTTATAATGGCCAGTATTAGAATTTTGTCTAAGTGCCCTCTTTTTACTTAGGTGTGGTAAATATCTGTTTAAGATACTGTTTAGGACTTGTAGAAATGTTAAAGCTGATGCTGCATTGATGATGAACACAGTAAATTCAGATATCATGAAAGGTGTCATGTGGCTTTGATGGCGGTGATGTCCTGATGAGGACTTTGATTACATAATCACTTAATACTGAACTTTACACATGATATGATTGGATACTTGTAAAAAATTTTGATGTGCAAGAAGTTTAAAGGGTCCCAACTTAAGAATGGTTGCATCTAACAGAAGTATGAGCACATACCCTGGATATCTAGTCCCATGGTCACCTGAACTGGAGTCCTGACCATAACAGGTCATAGATCTCTTTTGGACCAGCTGATCCAGAAGGCAGCATTGAGAGCTGGGAGCAGTTCTTCAGCAAGTTTCACTTCATGAATAAAATTTTGTGCTACTAAAGGCTGAAGGTATTTCCCTTTCTATGTAGTGCTTCTGTTTGATGCCCACTTTCAGTCATACTGCAGATCCGTTTGTGGAAATTCGTTGTGCATCAGAGTAGAAAGGTTTAAAAGCAGTAAGAAAAAATGATAAAGATCCCATTAAAGATCATAGCACAGCAAAAGTTTATAGTACTTCTGCACCAGTGAAAAGCCAATTTATCTTTTTTTATAAAAGTTATTATTATTTTGAAAAGTTTGATCACCTGAACACGGTCCCTGCACATTGTGGAGACAAAGGATAAATTAGGTATGGAATGTGTACCACATGAGTACTGACTTTGGTCTTCCATACAAATGTTTAAGAAACAGCAGGCAACTGATGAAATTTTTTTTCAATAGAAACCACAGTTTTAACATGGAAATAGAATTAATACTGTTCATTGTATTGAAACTGATGGGCCAATATATAATCTAATCTGCATCCCAGAAGTGCTTTAAAAATTTTTGCAAATGGAATTGCAATTGTTTATTGCATCAGAAAAAAAAAATTGGCAGTGTAGCCTGGGGCTTGTGGGCAAACCCTAGAGTGGGTTGCCCTGAATGCTTGTGGGCATGGCTCGGAGCACCCTGGTCTGGTTTCAGAATTGTCCTGCATTGGGGAGTATGTTGGACCAGGCAACCTCCAGATGTGCCTTCCCTTCATTTTTTACCAGGCACACATGGGTAAATGCAGCTTCATTAGTGTTAGATCATCTGATTAATTAGACATCTATTGACTATTTTGGAAAAAGATACTAGTTTTAGCAAGGTGAAGTGTTGATGTAATCTGTTTAAATGCAAGCAAAGTATTTCTACCCTACCCAACATGAAGTCCTTAATCCCAAACACCTGTGCCTGTAAAGGACAAATTACATGATCGAGTAGCTGTGGGACACGGAGACTAAAATGTCTGGATTGGAATGGGAATTAGGAGGGTGGTTGGAACTTTGAAGTGCTGTTTAGCAGTGTAATGGAGGTAACTCAACCACTGTTCACTTCAGTAGTGTCCAAGAAGATTTAAAACTTCAATTTGCTGTAGCTATCAATTCTACAAGCAAAAATATAGAAATTAAATTTCTTTGTCACTTTAAAAACCAACTCTGCTCTGTTTGATATCAGTGTAGATCTCTAACACCCTGGAGTTACCGTGTACCTGTAATAATTTGAATTTTGGAATTTGGTGAGGAAATTATATATTACATCTAATGATTGGCTTATTAAAGATACCTCTGTGTGGGCTACATCATTTGCAGTGCAATGTTAAAGTTACTTCTAAATGTACTAGAAACATCTTGTTATAATTTGTTTTCCTTCAAATGTGACTTTGGAAGAGACAGCCTTTTAAAGTTTGTTCCAGAAGGCACTTTGAGAGATGGATGATTGAAAACAACTCTCCTGAATGGCACCTTGCTGTACTTCATAGATCATAACAGCTTTTATTCACCACTGTGATTGTTTTTTAAATTACTACCTGTGGATGAATACTTGAAAGAATTGGTCTGCTGGCTACATATTTGGTTTGATTGAGGGCTATCTTGAAGTTGTCTTTAAATTACATGGGGTTCTTGATGATCCTAGCATTTTCTAATCTTTTTTGTACTACATTGTCAGCTTTGTTTCTTAAATTCTTACAATTTTAGGAAGAATAGTAATTCTGTCTTTAATTTATTTTTTGTTTTAAAAAATGTCATTTCAAGATAAGATGTACAGAAAATCTTCTTTAGCAAATGATAGCTGCTTCTTATTTTGCATCATTCTTTCAATGGAAGTAATAAATTATGTCATAAATAATTATTATACTAATAGCTGCCGATGGACTGGAAACTGTTCAGTTTATAGGAGATACATTTGTTATAGGGATAGCTCCAAGTGATATCCATAACAGTGGTGTACAAAAGCAAAACTGCTTTATTAGTTTATTGAGAGTATCAATAAAGCAGTAGTGTGCTATATGGGTATTTCATTGAACTGTCACTAATAAACCAGGCAGGAGAAAAAGGAAAAAATGAATGTCTGAAGGCAAACTGACAGTTGAAGTTAGTTAAAATATTTAAATAAACATACTTTTTTTTTCCCCCTCAAAAGTTACAGTGTTGATAAGTCTATTTAAAAAGTTCCATTTCTTCATTTTTGATGAAAAATTTGTGTCAGAGGCTCTTTTGGGAGTGTAAAAACTGGTAATATTTTATTGCTTGTTAGGACTGTGAAAAAGTCAGATTCCAGTCCCTTTCTTGACTCTGAATGCCTTGGTGCTATTGAAAAGCCACCTTGCCTGAGTGAATGAGATGGAAGAGGTACCTCAGCATCCCAGTTCTGTTTCCTGAGCTGCCATAACCTAAGGCAACAGGAAAATCCAGTTTCCAGTTTTGAAAATGGATCCATTTGAAAAACTTGAGGGGGGAAAAGCAGACAAATAAATAAAGAGAAAAGATACTGTTGAAGTTGCTGTGAAATGTAATCGTTGTCCCCTAGATAGCATTGAGAGGTGTGCCTCTCGCTAGAAGCATTTAGCCAATTGAGCACTGTCTGTGATCTATGTAAATTCCTCTCAGATTTTTATCAGCCGCAGTTCCCAGCTTCAGCTGCCATGTCCTGAGTGCCCTCCGTTCCTAATTTTTGATCTTTTCTCTTTCATTCAGAAAATAGCTGGAGTGAATAAGCAGCAGATAGGAGTGTGATGAAGAGAGTGGGTCTTAGCCTGTTTGAATATATCACTTGGTCTGTGTGAATAGTATGGAATAAAGGTAGGTTAGGGTGATGGCAGCTGGAGAATGCAATGTTTTTCAATGCTCTGAAATCCTCAATACATTTTAGCTTGTTGGCAGCTTAACAACACTACTAAGATTGGTGGTGGCTGCCAGAAGGAGCATGGTTTGTGCTGTATGGTTCTTGTTAGTTCTGCTTTTTGGACCACAACAGCAAAACAGAAGGAAACAAAGACAATAAAGGTCAGGGCTGGGGTTTTTAGGTCTTTGTATTGTCTTAATGGGGAGTTTGCAGGCTACAAACATCTCCCCTAACTTCAGCTGAGGGATTTCCCTGACCCCTCTCTACCTCATTCTGCCCCTAGTGACTGCAAATTATGCTCTACAAAAAATACTCTGTGCCACTTTGCTCTTCTGAGAGATGGACTCTGTGCCACCCTTCTGCCTAGAGTGTGTATCACAGGAGCAGCACACCACATGCATCTTCTTGCCTGTGTCCCTCCTGTCCCTGCAGTTGCCCATTCTGCAGCACACTCAGCCATTCATAAGTATTTGGGCCATTTATAAAGGAGTTTGCTCATACCTTAAGCATAGGAAATGTCAGTACAGTAAAAGCCCTTTGGACATCAATTAAGCTTCCTAGTCAGTCTGTGAAAGGAAGAGATTTTGTCTTCCCAAAGCCCAGCGAAAGAATCAAAAAATGCCAGAGCTGGCTTTTTTAGCTGGCACAGTGGATTGCCATGCTCCATCAACCAGACTAATTCTTTGGCTGCCAGTGAGGGTCACCAAGCACTGCTGCTTCCTTGTGTATCTCCCAGCAGCTGGCTTCAGAGGGTCAGCAGGAAGAATAATCCAGGCATGGAAAAACAAGGAGGCTTTGCAAATTCTATTTGTCTCTCTTGCACAAGGCCATACATTTCTTCTGCAGATTCTTGTCCAAGAATATTGATTTCATTATCAGAAGTTACATATGGTGGTTTGGGTTTGGGTGGGCTTTTTTTGTATTTATTAGGATTCCAAATTAAAGATGTCTGCTGGGATGAATGGATTATTGAAAACAGCAATGACTCTGAGACAGAATGTCTTGTAGTGTAGATGCAGAAATGCTGATAATTACTGAAATACTGTAATGTTAAAAAATAATCAGTTCTGTTTCTCCCCTGGTACCTGGAGACTGCTCTGGTACCCTTTGGTAGAGGTCTCTAGTTCTTGTTGCTATTTATGTAAGTTTATGTAAACCAAACCAGAGACCTTGTTACAATCTGTTTATTGCAAATGCAAATGATAGAAGTACAATGACTTTAATAGAGAGAAAGCAGTATGATGAAGGAGAGAAAATGTGATGGGCAAAAAGAAATCCTTTTTGTGTCTGTGGCATGAAGCAGTGAAGTCAGCAAAAAAGACGGAACTTGGACTTTCACTTGGATTTCTAGTAAAGAGCAGAGTTTTCCCACTATTTCTTCAGGGTAAAAAACTGGTGAAACACAGAAGTTGGGCTGGGAGAGAATGAATTACCATGTACTGAAAATGTCAGTGAAGAGCTATGCAGATTGCATTTAAGAAGGAATGCAAATGTTTTATTTTATTACAAACCCTGCATTGCTTCCGTATTGTTTTTACCTACCAAAATTCGGTTCTTCATAGTATGGCACAAAAAGAGGTGCTTGTTATGCTGTCAACTCAAAGCATGGCTTGATCAACTCGTTAGTGGGTTAAAAATATTTCAAACCAAATTTAAAAGTATGGGTTTTCTTTAAGCAAGCATATAGTGCTGATGATTAACTTATACCTTTTCAAGAACTTGACAGAGGATCAGATCTCTCTTTTTATGGCTGATTTAAATCCATTATTATTCTATCCAGCAAAACTCCAAGTCCACCTTTGAAAACTCTTTTGAGAATTACACTTCCCTACCTTAGGTAATATATGCCAGATCAGGAAATTCCAACTTCTCTTAAATTTACTGGGGAATTCCTGGAGTCTAAAACTCAGAAAACAGATTTTTGATGGACTGTGAATAATCATGGCCCTTTCTTTCTTCCCTAACCACATACTTTGTAGAAGTTGAGCCATGCTGAGTGCCTGCAGATAAGCTAGAAAAGAATTGCATGGACTGTCACGAGCTTGGAAATCTGTCCTCTTGTTAGTCAAACTCCATGCTCATACACATTCTGACTGAAGGTTAATTTTCCTTGTATTTGTTTTCTGTACATAGCATTTTGAAAAGCATTAAAATGCATGCTGACACCCAATGGTATTTTCAACAGATGAGAAGTTTGACTCCTGCTTAATTACAATGTGCCAACTTTTAAACTTTCCACTACTTCTGGAAATTGTTTTAGATGACTGATGTTTATAGGATGAGAGTCAGAAGCCTAGCCTCCAAGAAGATACATTTTATTTTAAAAGCTTGAATGATGCATGAAGTAATTTCCTAAAGGAACCTAAGGATATTATGTAGAATTGCAGGAAAAATAGTAGCTCAAAGCATTAATATTTATGTTAAAGATTTTTCACAAAAGCAACTGATGTAGGTTGATTTATGAGAGATAGTAAGAGCCTTCCATTGAGAAATTGAAAGAGAGTACATAAGTAATTGTATAGTAGAGATTTGTATCTGGACTATCTCTTAAGAGCAATCTTCTCTATTCAGTTTAAAAGAATAATAAATGGAAAATGGAGATGTAACGGTTATCTTGGCAAGGAGTGACCATATTTCCACTGTATGAGCTAATCCTGAGGTTTTTTCATTACTCAAACTATATAAAAACTTTACATCTAACAAAATACTGAAAGTGATTTTTATGAAGTATTCATTTAAAAATACTGTGTCTAAGAAATTCTAGAAGTCTGTAAAATTGCAGCTTCCTAGTTCAGCTGAATTTATTGAAGCATTGCTTATATGGCAGCTTGCCTCTTACAGTACAAAAGATGCATACAGTGTGGGAGATTACTGTTAAATCAATTGTTTATGCTTAGGTGTTGTTTTTCTATGAAAGTGCCTCTGCTCAGTATTTGAGACAGCATTGTAGTTTTTTGTGTCACTGGCAATTATTTTTTAACTCTCTCCTTATGAGCGCCTCATTAACTTTAAAAAAGGTCAAAATGCCTAAGGTAAAGGCTCTCAGAGATGGATGAAATATTTTTTGGTTTTCTTTTGGCAAGCATGACAAAAGTATTAATCACATAGAAAGTTTGCTTCTAGCCTTGTCCAAGGCAAGGCTGCCTTTGACTTGAATGTAGATATTTCCTTGGTTTGTTCTGTGAAGTTTTGGATCTTTCACAGGACTGGGCAATTAACTGATTTACATTATTCTAATTTGAAATTCAAGTAGCCAGTAGATCACGGTATTAGAATAAATAGAAATTTTCCTAACTGCTCAAGCATTTGCATTTCATAATCCAACAGCAACCAGTTAAGATTCATTGTTAGTCAAAAAAACCTTCAACCTACCAAAATCAGCCTCCTAACTTTCCCCACATTAAAACTTTACAAAGCAGGCAAACATTTCTCAACTTTGCTTGCTTGGTCCTGTCTGTCTTGTTCTAATAGGTAAATCATAAGGAGGAGGAGGAGGTGAAATCATGTATGTTGCAGCACTGCCTTTGATCCCATCAAGAACCAGGATTTCAGTGTCTTTTAGGAACTCTGTTGTTTCATGACCAATTCACACCAGTCTGAATTCAGACTGCAAATGGTTCCACCCTTTTTCTTGTATTGGCATTTTTACTGGTAGTGAACTGGTTAGGCAGCTAAACTGATTTTTAAAAAGTTGAAATTCAGTTTTTCCTCCTAGCTTTTTTTCTTTGAACTGATGTACTATGGAGTCATAAGAATGCCAGAGAAGAGGTATGAACATGTAGCACGGAGGAAAAGCTGAACTCTGACAGCCAGGTTAGGTCAACTTAAATTGTTATGGAACTGCAGTATTTGGTGTGGCATTAGGATGGTGCAAAAATCATTTTTCTCTACTCAAGTTACACAATGATGAAGTTTTAACCTCCAAGAAACAAAAGCAAGGCAGGAGTGAGTACACAGCTGTTCATATGTGTGCATATGGTTTGGAAGCATGGCAATAGCAAAGATTTAAAAATTATGTGCAAAACACATGGTCAGCTGTGAGATCAGAGTTGCTCTCATACAATTACTCCATTTAGTTTTCCTACCATGCCTATCCTCATGTTGAATTTTTTTCATTATATTCAACTTACGCTTGTTTCAACCCATGTCTGTTTTTTCTCATCCTTCTACCACGTTAACTCTTGCAAAGAGCCTGACAGTCATCTCAGAAACTTCCTTGTAGGTAGGGGCAGCCTGCTGCTGCATCCCTCTGAAGCTGCCTCTTCTCCAGGCTGAGCTCCCCTCAGTCTCTGTCTCTTCCCTTCAGCTTCGTGCTTGGGTGCTTCATCTCCCAGGCATCCTGGTGGCTTTCCCTTGGGCTTGCACCAGTTAGGTTTGTTCATGTTTTTCTTGCCTTAGAAGACCAGAAGTGGGTGCAGTAATTGAGATGCAGTCTAGTGAGTGCAGAATAGAGGAGATAATAACTTTCCTTGATCTATTGGCCACACTCTTGCTGATAGGGTAGGCTGTTGGCCTTCTCTGCATCCAGGGCACTGGTTCACTGACAGCTCACTGCTCACCAGGGCCCAGAGTTGCTCCCCAGACAGTCCCAGCCTCTACTGCCCTAAGGGGCATTTGCTTCCTGGATACAGGACTTTGTATTTGTTGATTCTGAGTCTCTGAAGGTTCTGTTGGGCCATTCCTGTAGCCCAACTCCATCTGAATGATGTTTATGTCTTGACTATGTTGATTGTTCCTACCCAGCATGGCGTCTTTTGCAAGTCTGATACCTTTTCCAAATCATTAATGCAGGTGTTAAACAGGACAGGTCCCTCCAATAGTCCACTTTTTACTGGCTTGCAGGTACAATACAATCTGTTGACCATCAGTCTGAAGAAAGTCAATCATAATGTGCAGGTTGCTGTTGCAAAACTAGGACAGATGAAGAGATTTGGGACTGTGTTTTTAGTCAAAAGTTGAGACTAGCTGGGTCTTCTTTCTTATTCAGGATGTAACTCAAACTTGTTAGTCTCTTGACTAAGTTAGCTTTCCATTGTTAGCAAAATTCAATTTTGACCATGTATTATTTGCCAGAAATGGGATTCATGTAAGTCTTTAGAAATGTCAGCTTGAAGAAATACTTCTAAAAAAAATCCTTTGTGACTATAATTCAACACAAGCAAAAAAAAAAAAAAGTTAGGCAAAACTGTAGTGATTCATTATAAATGGGTTCAACTAAATAATAATTAAGAATACACTGAAGAGACTTCAAGGATATTTTTGGTTATGAGTTATGATACTCACAATATTCTCTGTAGTAAGACAGTTTTTAGAATACTTTCTAATAAGTTTCAGTTTGAAGTATGTGTCTTGAAGCACAAGACCAAACTCCAGTAGGAAAATGGTTGTATCTGGAATATCATATTTACTGTGACTGTGAATCTGTTCTTTGTAATTTTTGTCAAATGTGTTTTTGAAAGCAATTTTGATTTTGAACTTAACAAAATGCAGTAGCCATGAGGTCCAGCTATGATTGTGCATTGTGCAGAACTTTGTTTTGAGCCTACTCTTCTGTACTTCCTGAATGTGTTTCTTGTAGCATGAGAAACAGAGTAAATGCTGCCTGTGCCTTTCATGTGTTTGGTATTTGCACTCTGTAAGCAACTACCAAGATGAATGATATTAACCTGTTCAGTTACATTACATTCTATACCCTGATTGCCACTGCCCGCTTTCCTCTATGTGTTGATCTGTAGTTTTCCTTTGAACATGTTGTCATGGTGCAGAAGTGCAGGGGCTACCAGAGCTGAATGCAATATTTAAAGGTAATCACACAACAATTTTATATAAATTGTGTGGTGGTGTTTTCTTATTTGTTTTTTATTTGTTTCCTCATAACTGGTACATAAGGTGTTTGGTATTTTGACTTCTGCTAAATGTTCAGCTGATTCAGAGCCACCCATGAGAAGTTGAATAACTTCCTCAGTGGTGTGGGCAAAAATAATTGATGTCTCTTAGTCTAGTATGGTGGTACAAAATCTCTTCACAGATTTTTGTAAAAAACCTATTCCTTTTTTCATTTTAAATGTTAGCTTAAGAAATTGAATTTGAAAATGTGCAGAATAGCCTCATTGTGTTATTCTCATCTTCTTTCCCCTTCTCACATATGCTTTTACTTTGAAAGAGAGGACTCTTTCAAAGGATAAAACATGGCTGTTACCTACTCATAGACATTTTTTGAATATTGTTTTGATGTTTGTATGCTTATTTGAAGAAGTGCTAATTTACTCTGTGCTGTTAGCAACCACAAATAGGGATGAGGTTTTAATATGTACTGTATTCTCAGAAGTAATAATCTTTTAAAGTCAGTAATGCAAACTGCTAATAAAGCTGAAGGGAGTGCATTTTCATGTTTGGGAAAGGTAGGCAGCTCTGTTTGAGTCAGTAAGTAGAGTATTAACTCATCTGGAAACTCCAGGTTCCCTTTTACAGTGTCTCAGATAATTCCTCAGCAATCTTTGCAAATTACTGCCTTGAAAGTATTTCCCCTGCTCTAAACAACTTTGTGCCAACCACACTTGGTAAAGAGGGATGTGTGACAAGCAATGATAGGCTGGAGGTAGAGGAAAGGCTTGAAGGTGTTCAGGGAAAGGGAACCAAAAAGGATAGCTGACCTGAAAGGGGTTTAGTCCATTTGATGTGAGAAGCAGAAGCTGATTTTTTTTTTCCTTTCCTTCCAATAGAAGGCCATGCTTCAGTAAATTGTGTTTGTGTTTCTCTGTTTCTGCTAGGAAGTGCTAGAAAATTTGCTGCCTCCGTGAAAGGTTTTGGGGTGGCTTTTTCCAGGCAGTTTCTGGGAGTGGGTGTGTGCGAAGGAAGTCACAGCAAACTTAGGCGTTTCCTGTTGGATAATTGTTACATATTTCCCATTCCTCAAACTCTGCTGCCCCTGGGAATAAATTTGATCTACATCTTGAAGTCAATTAATATTGTGAATAAAGAAATGTAAAAACAGTAGAGAAGCTGAAGGAACTCTGCATTGATTTTGTTTAGTGTAACACGGTTTTCTGAGTATCTCGGAGTATACAAAGAAAGGCAATTTAAAAAAGCATTACAATCTAGAGTTCTTTGTATTAAAATTATTAGTGGGAGGGATTAAATGTAGGCCAGAACATGTATCTGAAATAATCTTATAATTATAATTTTACATTACTGTAATCTTACAGTACCCAGACTTCATTATCTTGCACTTTTAAGTTCAACATTAGATTTGTATGAAGCAAAGGTATGTTACAGAGCTTGCTCGTTAGTTCAGTTTTGTGCAGTTTTACTGATATATGTTAGCCTCTGACTTCCATCACTCTGCTCTCAAGAATGATTTTTCTAGAGTCTCTTATCTGTGAAAACAGCTGAGATTGAGGGATCTTTTTGAACCATTTGCACCAAGGGTTGGCAGACTTTTTTAATGATCTCTTGCTACTATTAAAATACAAATATATTGTCCTTTTTCTCCTTGGTATTATGTTGTTTGCAGTTTTTTAAAATCAGTGCTGTGTTTGTTCATTTTCCATGAACAAAAAATTGTTGACACATTTTTAAAGATTTCTCCTGTAGCATCTGGAAACAGTTACCAGAGACCCCAGATCCACCAAGTGAGTTTGTGCCATTGGAGCCCTGATCTAGCTCAGTCTTTTTGCAACGGGAGCTGCACTGTATTGCAAAACACAGAATGTTTAATGAAGTATGCCTTCAAAATTGTTACAAGTGGTTGGATGAGAAGCTGGAATCAAGATATGAAGAACTCAGTATTGAGAATAACAGAGTGGAGTGCTCTGTCCTGTTGGGGGCAGTTTGTGGGTCTGTAACCAACCTGCAGAGACATTGGACATATTACCTTAAGTTGCCTTTTCCCTGCCTCTGGAATGGTTCTTGGCTGAAGGGCTTCACAGAACTGAAGTTAAATGTCTGTGAGGTTATCTGAGATGTTCAGATGGATAATACTTTTTGAAAGTATTAGATTTAGGTTTCCTGCTACTGAAATTGGTAACGCTCCTGCTGACTTCAGTGGGAGCAGAGTTAGTTGAGGAGAGTCTTTAGAAATGTAGAAATCTCTATAAATCCAAAGGTCACTTACAATGCAAGGGTTTGTTTACAGGAGAAGTGGAGTTTATAGAACAGAATTTTTTTTCAAAATAATTTTCTCTGGCTGATGAGGTGAGTAGTGGGGTGATTTGGACTAGTGTGTATGAAATTACAGAAAGGAGGAGAGGGAAAATTTAGAGACTGGGAAGATCTTTTAATGCTAATATTAAATATTATAATTTTCTGGGGTTTGACTATGTTTTTTCTTTGAAATACATTTCTATTTCTCATATTTAATTATCACAATACAAAAATGTCCTAAATTTAACTGTAGCAATATGCCATGAAAACTGTTTTTGGTACTTTGTGCCTGACAGCCAAGATGACCAATCATCAATCAACAAATTAATATGTTTTGATTAATTCCTAATAAAGTATTCTAGTCTATAGATATTTTCTACCTGTAGTTTGCTGTATCATACTTCTATCAAGCAGTAAGGATTGTTTGCTCCTATTTGCATGTGGAAATTCCTGCAGAGTTTGTGCCATTTTTTGAATTTCATGAACCAGTGCTTGACTGGGTTTGTTTGGTCTTGGTTTGCCTTTTTTTTTTTTTTCTTTTCTTACCTTGAGTATTCTTAAGAGTACATCTTCCTATTGTAGGAAGAATATTTGCTAGTAAATGTGTTAAATGAAGAGCAGAGTGGTACAAGACAGTAGAGGAAAACATTTTGATGTCAAGTTTGCACCCAGAGATTGGAGGATCGGGAACACTTAAAATTGCTCGGAAAACAGGATGGCATTTATGGAATTAAATTAAGACCAATAGCTAAGTTTCTTAACAGTGCTGTCAATTGATGATAACATTTTCCCTCTAACAACAGTGTACAGTCATGTATATATAAATAACCTATAGCAACACTGCACATAATAGCCTTTTCATAATGTCACTGCATTTGAGCTTTCCAGGGGAATGGCAAAGGTCATATCATTGGTTTATGGCTGTGGAATTATCCATGTGCTAGGCTATGGTTATCAGACATTCCTCACATTCCAGGTGTCTAATATTATAGTGCTTACATGCCAGTGCAGGACCAACTGCTGTGTCAAAGAAAAATGCTGCAGAAAACATTCATGGCATTACCCATTTCCATTTCTCTGTGGTCCCCTTTCCCCCCTAACCTTTCAAAATGTCATCTTTGCATTGAACTTGGCAATGTTAAACAGATAAATGAATTACAAATAGTGATTTGGTTGGAGGCTTTGCCCTACAGAAACAAATAGCTGGTATGCTGAGCTGGAAAATATTGGTTCTCCTTTTCACTTTTACTACCTTCAATGATGAAATGATGTGGTAAAATGTGTAGTTGAGTTCAGTGTGGAGTTTTTCTTCATTGATGGCAATTGTGAAGTGGAAAGCCAAAATAGTTTATCATAATCAAAAGGAAAGGGAAACAAAAAACCAAGCCAGCAGGCAGTTTGACCTGGTCCTGCAACCAGTGGGTGTGGGTCCCTTCCTTCCCAAATGCATTCTTCCCTTTCTGGGTCCCAGCTATTCAGTTCATGTGCCTTTTCACAGAAGCACCTGTGAGGGGACAGAGGGAGCTGACATTGAGCTAATGCCACCTCTTTGTAGCTGGGAGGAGGCAGTTCTGCTCGGCTTGCTGGCTGGTAGCACATTTTTATGGCAGTCATTAACATGCACGCAGCATCTCAGGGAGCTGGGAGGCAGAGCACTCCCTCTGCACTCGCCTCCCTCTGTCTGCTGCCTGCTGGACTGAGAGCTTAACTTGTGTGTTCTCTGCTTCCTTCCTTTTGAGTGTGTGTGTGTGTGAGAGAAGGACATCAGTTGCCCATTTTGTGTGGGTTCTTTTCTGTGGAGGAAGCAGGCAAGGTCTTTGGATGACCTGAAAATTTTCATCCATAGCTTTTCTGTATTGCATAAAGCTTAGGGAGTTTGGGGATGCGTAGAACTTTTTAACATTGAGAACAAGTCTTTTAAAATAAAGAAATAAAAAGAGTATGAATTTTTCTTAATATAAAAATTTTCTTTCTTTTTCTTAATATAAAAATTTTCTTAATATAAATATATATATATAAAGCACTTAATTTCTGATGTTTTTACATTACACTTGCAAAACTGCTAAATGAAGTAGGAAGGTGTTTTTTTGGAAAACAGACCTTAGGGACCTTAAAGATCATCCAACTCCCCTGCCATGGATTGGGACATCTTTCATTAAACCAGCTTGCTCAGATTTCTGTATAGCCTGGCCTTGAACACTTCTAAGTATGAGGCATCCACTATTTCCCTGAGCAACCTGTTCCAATGTCTCACTATCCTCGCAGTAAAGGATTTTTTCCTAATATCTGACCAAAACCTACTTTCTTTCACTTTGAATATGTCCTTTGCTTGTCTGAAGCTATATCATTCTTTCTGTAGTGGGTTTGTTGTTCAGCTATTTTTGCTGTCAGGTTCTACTTTTGGATACTTGTGCTGCTGTTACAATAAGTGGACTCAAAAACTTTGCAGTTATATTTTTGTTTCAAAGAACTTGTTCTCTATGTACAATACAATTTTTGTAGTAAAAATCGTAGCTGTATTGGCTTAAACTGGTTAAGTTCATAGTAGATACTGGAAGCTAAGAACTTTTATCAAGATTCCTGGGGTTTTCCATATTGTGCAAGTTTAGTAAGTTATGTATAAATATAGAGAATTTAAGACTTTTTGTTGTAGTGTGGTTGCAGCAAGGTTTGTTGGCTTGTTTTCATCCTTGTCCTGGCAGTTTAATGTTTAACTAAATCAAAAAGAGCTGGAAAACATGTGAGGAATGAGTACAGTTTGTTACTGTAGTTCGTGCCTGTCTCCAAGCCCCAGCATTGGTGAGGTGCTGACTTGTTATTTCTAAGCAGGACTTGCTGAATATGTTGAACAGTTCGTGCTGTGCTACAGCATAGGAGATTGAGTTGGTCTGCAGGAAGGCAGCAATCAGAACTGATGATGGGCTGATATTGCCACTTCACATGGTAGTGGTAGTGCAGCTGTCTCTCTGGAAGGCTGACTGGAAACTGAGACACTCTTCAGCACACTGCCCTTTTCAGCAAAGCATTTCAAAAACACCTTGAGTACTCTGCCTAAATTACAGAGAAGAAACCACTTATTCAGTACTCTAAAAAGGTTTTTTAAAATCCCAAACCCCTATGAGGAGAGAAAAAGATTAGATTTTAGTTTCTACTTGGACCTTATGTGCTTCCTGAATATAGTATTGTGTTTACCTGGTTTGCTGGCTAGCTAGACAAGAGTCTTTTAATGGAAAGTGTATTTTTCAAATACACTTAGATATATTTCAAATACACTTCTTAGATAGTCTCTGAAACATCATTGAATGTGGTATATCTGCGTGAACCCACAGCTCACTTATAAATGGGAGTTATAGTAAATCACTGTCAGTAGGAGTTCAGTGCTGGAAACCAAGTTTTTGAGCTTGTTAAATAGTTGTGAGAGCCTGTTATCTGAGTAGTATGTACTCAAATAATGTCCATCCATTCTGGGTTGCTGTGAGGCAGAGAAATAATGTGTGTCTCTTAGCATAATTCTCCATCTGCACGTTTGTACATTTTTCTTTACCAAGGAAACTCTGCAAAACCAAAAAATACATTTCTTTAAGGTCTGCTGTCTGTTATAAGTATTCAAGGACTTAAAAGAATTACAGAATAGAAATTGTGAGTTATTAAAAGTGGTACTATACCAGTATATTTTTTTAGAAAACCAGAATCAGTGCTTATTTCAAGTTTCCATTCTTGTACAAATTTGAGTGTTTTACCTCTCTTTGTATTACCAGGACCAAAATAATCTGAAATCTGGAAAACAAGTGAAAATTCATGCAATGTATCCAGGAAACACTTGCTGCAGGAGTTAATAAATCTTTGTCTCCATGAAGTGTATAACTGCTGTGAGTTCAGTCTCTGCAATTAGGTTTTGAGTATCCAGTGGTGCAAAATGTGAAGGTGCAGTACTGTTGACTGTTACATATCCATTGTAGCCAGGAGTGTAGCTGTGAACATTTGGCTATAAACCAATACCATTGTGTGCATGTGTGTGTTGTACAAAGACACTAGTGGTGCACATTCTAGTGTCTACAGGCATACATTTAGTGCTATTAAGAAGTTTAATTTAATGTTATTGAGAACATCTCATTGTTAAGGGATGGATTACATTTTGTTTGAGCTATTAGTGATTCTGTTTTGGCATAGAAAAGGTAACATGTATGTTTGCTGTCTTTTGAGCACAGGCATTTGTTGACATTTGGTTGCACACATCTTGTGAACAAGGCAAACATGCATGACCTTACCATATTTGTTTATTTTACACCACTATTTCAAGCTGGGATTGCGACCATGCTGCTCCTTGTTTGATCTGTTCTACCTGGTATTGATGTCCACTTAGTTACTCTTTCAAAATAATACCTGTAATAAAGTGGCAGTATATCTTAACAATACCCTTATTAAAAGGGTACCTAAACAATTCAAAGTTTGTACATAATGTCTTGGCCTGATATCTGAATGGGAGGCACTACTGTGTTAAGAACAGGGTGAAACATTTAGCAGCAGAAGTCCTGTCTCATGAATGAGCCTTTTCAAGAGAGAGATTCTGTGTGGGATTTGCTAGTTCATACCTTATAGAATTGAATTAACAAAGAATATGGCAAAAGGGTGTTATGTGGGCCAATTCTGCCCCTTTTGACAGGTAAACAGCCTAATTACCGCTTTTTAAAGTTAGGAAAGAGACAGCAATATAATTAATACAAAGTAAATGCATTTGGTTACAGCTTTAGCCGCTGTAGTTTGTGGAAGAGAAAATTGTGTTCCCTATGCAATGTAATTTTCACGCTGTTAGTGACCTCAGCCATAGGGAGCAGCAATGCCTCTCTTTAACTCTGACCTGCAATGTGGAGCAGCTGCTGGGTCTCTTTTGCCGTTCTGTGTGCACTCTGCTGCCTGCAAAAGAATTCATCCCACTTCAATTTAGTTACCCTTGCACACACTAAGGATTCTTGCGTTCAGAATCCTGTACTCACTAGGGAAAGAGGGAAACCTTCAGGTATGAAGTAGATGTATTGAATCTACCTCTCTAAGGAACCTAAAGGAGTAATTCAGGTTTGGTAACTGGCTTTTTGAAGTTAATGGGATTAATTGCACCCCCGAGTTTTATATAAGAAATTTGTCCTCAGTGCCTGAAATAAGTAAAATCCATGTTTGTAAGCATATTTAGTATGGGATTAGAATGCATGTTTATACATCCTTCAAAGTAGTAATGCCCTATAGCATTAAAAAGTTAGGTAAAAATTGAATTGATTTTGAGATCCAACTTGAGCACTAAATTCAGGAAGTTTGATGAAGAATTGAGAACATTTTTGTACTTCTGTTTGTACATTCCTTTCATTGATTAAAATTTTACATTGGCTTCTCTAAAGCTATGGATCAAAATAAGAATTAAATACTTTCAGTTATCCTTTTGCAAAATAAAAAAACAATTGATACTGATTTTATGTTACTATTCTGTGTAATTGTGCTAACTGAAAGTGCTTGAAGGAAACTTTTTGTAAACTGTTGTATTGGTGAGTATTACTGTGGATAAACCATCTGTACACCCTTCTGTAATGGTGTATGGATTCCAGATAACTGTGCATGCAATCCTTCCATCACTGGATTTCTTCTTTTACATTTTAATAGATTGCCCATTTCTGCACATCTGAATAGCAGCTTGTGTTTTGTCTTCTCATTTTGTTGGAGTTTGGAGAAGAAGTATATTTTTCAGAGAAATTTCTGTCAAGAAAAAGTGCTAACAAATGCTGCACTGTAAAAGAATTAATGTGTAATATGCATCACTATATATGAGAAATGAATGAAATTTAATCCATACAACATTTTGTGTAAGTGTCACACAGGATCTTGCTATGCAACAGAGCACATGAGTTCATTTTGGGTATTTGGAGAAAGTTCTCAAATGCACATTGAAGTTTCTATAGAAGTTGAGCATTGACCCTAATTACAGCTGAATTCCAAACTACAAACTTGACTCTTGACTGTAGGCCAAGTACTACCCAGCAAAGAAGATGTTCTTGGAAGTAATTTTGAAAGGCATTAAGATGAACCTGTTAATAATTCTCAGGTATTTGTGTACCTCTTACAAACCTTTCTTCCTTTCTAACTGAGGTAATTTCAGGTTTGAGCAGGGTGGGGTTATTTCTCATGTGTGTGTCTCCTTCCCCCTGCCCCCCACTGCCATTTTCTAAGATCTGCCTACTGTAACCTTCTTCTTTTTTCTATTGATAGAGTTCTAATCATAATATGTATAACTTATGTTTCATTATTACAGATTATTTAATCCTGAATGGATTTTGGAGAAAAAAGGAGTCAGAGAAGGAATGCAGCAGAATTCCAGCATTTCTCTTGCATAGAACAGTTTGTTCAAAATAGTGTGTATGTGTGTATATACATATATGTGCATGCACATTTTTAAGAACATGCCTCTTGATATTCTCAGGTCACAGAAATGGGCTATATATTTTACTGCTATATGTGATGTTTTGCTATTACATATAGCAGTTTTACTGCTATATGTAATAAATGCCTCATTTTTGTGGACCTCAGTCTTGGAAAGAAGCCTGTCTTCTATGTATTTCTAGTTCTGGGGACTTCAAAATGTGATTTACATCAAATAAGAAAGTTGTCCAAATGAAGCATTATTTCTGCACTGACAGTCCATCAGTCTGCAGTTATGGTTCCATTTTACAGTGTCTTCACCCTCATTTTTTTTAGAGCATGGTGCTCATAACACCAAGGTTTTGGGTTCCATCCCTGTGTGGGCCATCCCCTTAAGAATTGAATCGATCCTTGTTGAGTCCCTTCCAACTCAGGATATGCTGTGGTTCTGTGATTCATTATTAACTTTAGCTGCATATGCTGACTTATTCTTACAGGTATGGCTGTAGAAGCAAGAACATCTGTTAATGACAACACATATTTTATTGCAGAATCTGCATTTAAGAGCTTAGCTAGCTAACTCTGTATTTTGAAAACTTTAAAGAAAAATGTGGATTTGGTATGATAATAGAGGTCTTCAGTTTGTAAACTGCATTTGTCTCCTAAGTCTCCCCAAGCATCTGTAAAGTGATTAACATAATCATGGATTGTTTACATAATGGAATTGCAGAATGCTTCCTGGTTTTCCTTAAAATAGCCACTTCTCCTTATGCACACCTGCCTCTTGTTCACTAAGGTTAAAAAAATAAAAAGGCACCCCTAGGTGAGAATACTTAAGCTTAATGATATGCATTAAAGAAATCCAAGCCTTTTATTAACTAATTGAACTTTATTGGATACTAAATATGGACTTTGAAGCAATCTTTAGAGCACTGGCATTCTTTTAGGAACATCTAAATGTCTGGCTACAAACTGAAACTAAATATTATGAACTACCCTTAGAATATCAGTGCCCAAGACATGCAGCATTTAATCCTCTATTATGGTGCAATAAACCTCATTTTTCTTGGATGACATTTAATGAATGTAATGGCAGTCCATCTATCATAGGTTACTCTGTGTCACAGATAATGATCTTCACACAGACAAGATTCCTTCAGTCCTTGTTCCTAGATATTATTTCCTGTCCAATTACATCTTGTAACTCTCTGCTCTCAACTTTTGTCTTGCAAATTTTCCCTTGCTTCCTGTTGTGTTAATTTTATCCATTCGTCATACGTATTTTGAAAGTAAATAGTGGTTATGTTGTGTTCTGAGGGCCATAAGCAATCACCTTGTGCTCACTGCTGTTCAGTTGTAAAATGATGCATCAAGCTCAAAAATTATGTGCTATTAAAAGACTCTGGAACAAAAAAGGGAGTCATGGGAATGTTACCCTCTTAGGTAATTGTGATCTTATTATGGACAAATCTTCTCATGTTTTAAAAATCTACTCTGGAGCAGTTCTGACATAGTTCAGATCTTAAGGATGCGATGTTCAAGCATGATCCAGCAGAGCAGAATTCATAAAACAAATTGTCCTGTACTGCCTGTCTTTTTGGACCTCTGTCTCTCTCTTCTCATTTTGTTTAAGGTCCAGTGTGGGTCACTCAAGTACTTTTCCAGAGTGTTTTAGTGTCTCTTTAATTTATGGAGTGTCTGGGATGAGAGAATGGCTGTTATTCATTCCTATCATATCTGGTTTCAGACAGGTGAGAACACCTGGACAGAACATTTGCATGATCAGAGTCAAATGCAGTCTAACCTAGAGAATGTGCTATTTATGGGAAGAAGTGAATATTTGATTAAAAATAAAATTAGTGTACAGTGCAGATGAAAAGCCAGGGTTGTACTGGGCTTATATCCCTGTGTAGAGGCGATGTAAAAATCACATCATGACTGTTGCTAGCTCTGGTGTGTAAATTTGGTGAATGTGTTGAATGTTTATTAAAAACTATCTGGCTTTGTGCATATGAATTTGAGTCCATACTGTGATTTCTATGTTGCTATATGGCTTTTCAAATATATTTCCTACTAGAACTACCTGAATTGAGTTTTGAGTTAGTGTTGTGATGTTGAGGCAAGGATGACACTGAACTTTGTTCTTCAGTTTGTTTCACGAACATCTACACTTGTAATCAAATTTGAGACAGGACTTTCTTCACAGATAGGTGTGCCCTTGAAGTTGGCACATTTTGTTCACAGGACTAACCAGATTCACCAAAGCACTGTTGCTTTTGTGTGATTGATGCTTCCTCTGAGCAAAAGTGGCCTGGAAACTCTTTGACATGGATGCCCTGTGTTCAGCCTGCTGCATGCTGCCTGCCTGAAATTGTGCTTGTATTTACCCTGGAGTTGAAAGGCTTCTCCTGCTTCCCTAAGAGCCATCCCTTTCTCTCTAGCTATTACTATTTACAACAGAGCAGTAATCTTTGAAGTGGTGCTGGTGTTTATAAGTGGGCAGCATTTGGGCAGGTGTGTTTGGTATGGCAGCACTAGGCCAGCTGTTGGCCTGCTGAGCTGCACAGCTGGATCCTGGCCATGGCAGCACAGCTTCTGCTGCCCAGAGAGGAGGAGCAGGGTGGCAGGTCAGAGCTGGGGTTTCTAGAGAGTCCTTGTTGCAGCCCCACTCAGGGCTGTGCCAGTGTCTGGATTTAAAGATGCAGGTCAGCAGTGTGAGAGGATACAATGCATAGGCTTGACTTCTTGCTACAGACCTTCTCTGGCCCTGGAAATCACTGGCAAGTTGACAGCCTGCTTGTGCTGCTTATAATCTGTATTTTTGTGTCCTGGTGATCCAAATACAATTCCACATTGGTAATTTTATCTGTGTTTTATAATAGTTTTTGGTGTGTTTAGTGGTTAACATAGCAGTTTATAAGTGGCAATAAATCGGCAAATTTGTGTTATACATGCAAATTTGTTCAGAACCTCAATAGAGTGTTAGTAACCTTCACTGGATTATGAGGTAAACTTTGGAGGAATATGAGGAAGTGGATTCATGTTTGCAATTTTAAAAACATAAATTGAAAAAGAATCAATATTCAAAATGTTTTGAATCCTGAGAGCCTTGTTCTTTGTGATTTCTGCAATCCTAGCTTGAAGAAATGCCGTTCAACTTAGAGAATTGGTAGGTCATATTCATTGATGATGATGATAATAAAGATTATAGTGGGGCAATTATTTCTAAATCAAATTTGTGCTTAAATTTGTTTTTTACAGCTGCATAAAGAATTAAATATTTTTGTAAGGTACTTTCTATCTGCCGTTTTGTACACAAAATCCAACTCAGTTTGTAAAAGATAAAAATGTACTATTCTTTTCTTTTACTTTTCTCACAAAAGTGTCAATAAACCTGTTCTTTTGGTCAGGAATTAATAAAGAAAAAATCCTGAAACATATTAATTAGCTTTTTATTTGTGTAGAATTTTGATGGTGAAATGAAAAAAACAGTCTTAGGTGATGAAACTTAATCAGCAGTGAGCAAAGGAGTGCTGCTTGTGTGTCCCACAAATTTCTATTCATCATGCTACTCTGTGGATTTTTTTTAAACTCTAGATATCTACTTAATCTTATTGTCACTATGGCAACAATAAAACCTTAAATTTCCTGTTCTTTCTATTAAATATATCACTATGTTAGAGGTGGCATTTATCTGTGGATTTATCAATAGGAAACTCAATACTATTTTTTTTTAAAAGGACCAAAAGATGATCACGTAAAGCTTTGCTCAGCCTCAGTTGGAAAAGAGCCCGTGTATTATATTTATCACTCTAGTTCTTATAACAAATAGATGCTCTATTATTAAAGTCAAAAACTGTAATAGTATGTCTTCCTGCAAAAGCAACATGTGAACATCTAAGGCCCGTTAAATATTACTTGTAAAGTGTCTGTTCTGTGCACACTGCTGCTTGTTTTATTCATGTGCAGGGATTGATAAGTGCTGCTAACTGCATCCTAACTGGCTTTCTGTGGTCATTAGAAACAGTGATGTTGAAATCTTGTGCTCTCTTCACTGACTTGAAGTTGAAGGGTCCAGTTTTCCTCGGGACAAACAGGAATATAAATAATTTCTTCTTTTTAAAGCTGTTGGTTGTTGTTTAATTTTAGACTGTCAAATGTGAAGGGTGTTGCAGTGGATTTCTCACTTGAGTCCTGTACTGAAAAATGTTTGCAATAATATGTTCTGCTTTAAGAGGAAAATAAACAACTTGCTCTTCTTTCTCCTTGCTATGCTTGTTCAGCTTCTGTCATAATAGGAATTAATATGAAAAACAGATACGTGGAAGGGAGAAAAGCTATATCACTGAATTGTTTCCTTGCTGTAGGTTGACAAAGCCCTTGTCATTTGCGGATTGTGTTGGGGATGAATTGCCATGGGGATGGGAAGCCGCGTGTGACCCTCAGATTGGTGTCTACTACATTGACCACATAAACCGTAAGTACTTTTGGTTTGCCATGTTGGTTATAAAAGACAGCTCATCTTGATCAGACTCAGAATTCTTGATTAGAATCAAAATGCTGGGGAAAATTTGCCCTTTGGTATAACATTATTGGTTTTTAAATGCTTACAGGAAAATCTGCTGGGATAAAATGGCGACGTCTGTTTCTACATATATTTCTAATTGCATAGTGAATATGTCTAAACCATGTGAAACTAGCAAA
This sequence comes from Zonotrichia leucophrys gambelii, assembly GCF_028769735.1. Lineage (NCBI taxonomy): Eukaryota > Metazoa > Chordata > Aves > Passeriformes > Passerellidae > Zonotrichia > Zonotrichia leucophrys. The sequence goes on along the minus strand of NC_088173.1, from coordinate 14,153,272 downwards.
ATATGAAATATAATGCTATTCAGGCCTGCTAAATGAATAAACTCCTGAAAGCATTTCTATTTTCTCTTTATACATTTATTACTCCATATTGATATGTTTTTTTATTTTCCGAGAAATAGTCTTTAACAGCACAATAGCAAAGGTTCTATTTGAGATCAACTCCTGAATCTAGGTATGTGCATCTGTGCTAGCAGTACCTATACTTACCTAAAAATTAGCAGGTATCTAATCTCTGAAGTTAGCAGAGGCAACTGCACAGGGTCAGTAGATGTGGCATGGACAGTAAGAGACCAGTGGCCTTCTGAATCTGGCATCTCAAAGTGGCATCTCAAATGTAGGGGCAAGGGAATCCACCCTGCCTTGTCTAAGCCACTTTTGCAGTCACAAGATCTCTAGTACAGTTGATGTAATGTAAAATGTGATGTATGCTGACTGGTTGGCTGTCTGCTTTGCAGATGAGATAATTTAACCTCCTTTGGTTGGGCTGGACTAGAACTCTGATAACTAGAATGGGACATTAGATATCAGCTGTACTTGTTAAGCACCTGCAGATAGACACCTAATATTGAACTGTATCCCACCCAATAACCTCATTTGTGATCTTAATTACAAAGCCTTGCTTTGCAATGAGTCCTCTGATCTTACATACAGTGTTAGACACTCCTGAACTTTTACACATACAAGCATCCTTGATTGAATTCAAAAGGTGAAGAAAGTAAAGGGTTTTCTTCTGAATCTAAATGTGATTATCAGCATAAAATTGTCTCTGACTTCTACTTTGGCCAAAATTATATACACCAGTAAAATGTTGAGAGCCAAATTGCATTTCTGGGTGTTTTGAGAGTGCTTTCAGATCACTGTACTCTGATTGTGCTCTTTTTATTTCATGCTTGTTCAAAATTTTTAATCAGTTCTTAAAACCTCTTGTAGCTTTGTTGCCTGTTTTATTAAGAAAGAATTTAACTGCTTTCTTTACTCTTAAATGTTATACCTGTGCATTGAAAGTGAATTCTTGAGTATTAGCAGCTATTCATGGTTTGAAATTTTGATATACTTAAAGGCAGTTTCCATCCCTTGTTTGTTCAGTAGTGCTCTTGATTCCTCTTAAATTAATGTATGTATTCCTTTGTAGCAACTTCAGTGAAACTTATTTTTTAAGTGGTGTATTTTAGTTATGTGCACTGTATTTTGCACAATGTTTTGGTGAGAGTACTCTCCAGTTGCTGGGTGGTAAGCTGCCTAAGAATCTTACAAGTAGGTGACTTGTTTGATGCACCAGAAATGGAGATTATAACTTCTACTTCATCTGACTAGGGTGCATGCAATGTTTTGATGCTATTGAAATCTCTGGTATGGAGGTCACTTAAAATGAGCGGAGAAAAGCCTTTCTAGAAAACAGGTTTTGTGTCTGCTTAGTGCTTTATTGGTTTTGTAACAAATCAGATGTGCTGAGTATGCTTTTTGGATTTGAACTGTTAAAATTCCCTGTCAGGACAGTGGCTGTGTTAGAACAAGGAAGACTCTTTTACTCTTTTGAAAGTGGTTTTGTTAATTCTCTCTGCTACTGGACAAAGAAGCCAAATGAGGGAGAAAAACTGTATCTACTGCTAGGAGGAAGAACAAATTGATAGATGCCTGAAAACAGGTTGGATAAAGTAGAATTTCAGGACTCATAAATAGCAGCTTGAGGGATAGCACCTTGGGAAGAAATCTGCTCCCATGTGTTAGGTTGGGAGAGGGGACTAACGATGCTTCATGTTCACTGCTGTCTGGCTGAATTTATTTCAGCAAAATATTTGACGGAAGGCCCACTGAGTCTCTACTTTTGCATCCCATAATTAATTATTCTGAACAACTTCTCTCATATCTGTCCTTTTTCTCATTTGTTTTTCTAGTGTTGTTCCTACTGTGTGCCTCTCTACAAAGCTACATTTGATCCAGCTGTGAAGTTTCAGGTTGTCCACAGGACTTGGACCAGTTTTACTATGATGACTGCAAATTTATTATATTTCTCAAGCCAGCCCACAGAGCTATGGAGGAGTAGGTTGCTACTCATGGTTGTTCCCTTCTTTTCTGTAAAAGGTTGAAAATGTTGAGGTTGAAAATGTTAAGGGTGGAGTTTCCATTAATGTTCAGATAGGTACTTGCTGCAGTGGATATTGACAAAACTCCCCAATAATTTAGAGAAAGCAATTGCACCTTGCAAAGTTCTGAAACTTCTACTGAATTTTTATAAAGTAATTTTTTTCAAAAATTATGTAAATCAACATACATGTTATTTTTTTCAAAATATTTTCCTCATCTGTGCAATTATTTACCTTGATCTTTTTCCTTCCCTTCTCTCGCATAAACCTGAGAAAAGCCTCCTCTTCTCTTCTGCAGAGGGTTAAGAGTTGTCTGAGAGCAGTCTGCAAATGTAGAACAATACCTCAGATTATTTTGGGGTCAATATGTTTAAGGATAATTTAGTTTTATTTTATTCTCACATTTTCTATATTTTCTATATTTAATTTTTTTTTCATTCCCAAATATAGTTTGGGTTTTTCAATAGCCTTAGAGCTTTCTCATGATCCCTTTGGATGATGTAACCCACTTTGAGAAGCACTGACTGAGGTCATTACTTTATGAATATATTACCCCAATTAGGAGTTTTAATGCGATGCTTTCAGCTTCAAGGGAGACCAGATTACAGGCCATCTGGCAAGGCAGAACATGCATATGATCTGGGTAGCTAATACTGTAAGAACTTAAATGCTTACCCTGTGCTTCAGTAGCACCCTTTGTTAGAGGATGACTGAAAGGATATTATTTGGTGGGCAGGGCCTGAGGAGTTTGTTTTGCACAAGATCCTGATTACTGTGGTTTGAGAGAGCCCAAAGATTTTATGACTTAAGCTGTTGACTCCAGTAGTCATTATTGCATACCCGTTCTCATGTGTTCATCTGCTTCAGCTAATTTGCTAACATTTACTAATTTTGCTAAACAACATGGTTAGGAATTCAAGGCCATACTAAAAATAATACATAACATATTACTCCACTTTATTTCATGTATCTGCAGGTGAAGTCATCACTTTCAATCTTTTTCCAATTCTTCTGTGAGGTTTTCCACATCAAGCATTAAGTGTCTGAGATGTAAACATTTATGTTCTTAGGGCTTGGATTTGCAAACACCTTTAAGTTGATATAATCTGTGAAAGTATTGTTCCTGCTCTATTGCTACATCTGGCCTTTTGTTCTGTCTCTGCAATGTTTTTGCTTATACTGCCATGAACATTTGCATGGCCAGACAATGAATCAGATCAGGGAGCTGATTCAAGTTGAAACTAATCTGGTATGGGGGAGGAAAAAAAGTTGCTATTTGTTCTCCTTTCCACACCTCTATTTATGCAAGCAAGAAAAGGAAGGTGACCTGGGGATATGAATGAACAGTCAGGTGGAAGAGATGGAGGATAGATACTTTTCACAGTAGCAATGGTTAAAGGCATTTTGAAATTACACCCTGGAATTTTCATCTGTTCTGTGCCAGAAAACAGTTTTAACTCTGAGGCTGTGACTTCCAGGTGCACTTCTCAGGTGGTGGTGGCAGCTGAAGCAGCAGCCATTGCTTGATCCAGGTCCTGTCCCCACACTGTGTCCACATGAGGATATGCAGTAAACATGGACAACAGGGAAGGCCTCTGTTTCCTGAGGTGTGAGTTGTTTTCCACTTCCTGTCCCTTGCCCCAGCTGCTCAGGTTTTCTGATCTGGATCAGTCTATGGTATGTTTAGATGAACAGTTGTGAGGTAATGGCAGAAAGAAAAGGAAAATTCTGGTTTGACGTGCGTGGTCTGAGAGGATCCCATACTGTGACAAGTTCTGCCTTGCCTTCAGCACCCTATTTGTTCCTAAATAACTTACCCCACTTACTTTCAATTCTTATCTGCCAGATAAGTCTCAGGAATAACAGGGCAAATGGTTGTTTTCTTCATTGCATTAATCTAGTTAACTCATAAAACAAATACTCTGCTGTTAGTAATGTTTAGTGGCAAAGGTGGCAGAATGGCAATTAGTGACGGCATTTAAAAGATAATAATAGGAAAGAGTAGTTTTTCCTAGCCCTGTACAGTTTCAGACCATCACATCACTTTCTTTTTGCCAGTCTGTATTTAATATGATGATTCTTGTCCCTGAACTCTACCCAGCACTTTTCTTCAAAATGGAGTTGGACAACTACCTTCTCTGCTTCTGCAGCTCTCCCTACTTAATTTCAGCTGTCCCTTTTGGAAGCATGAATGTATCTTTCCCAGCAACATCCTTCTGTCACTGTTTCATCCACAAAGAAAAGGAAAAAATTGAGTCAGTGATGCTAAAAAAAGAGAGAAAAGGCTAGCTATTTACACTGTTTCACACTTGCAGCACAATGTTTTAACTATAAGAGTTCTATTTCTTGTTGTAATCTTAAAGGTTTTCATGCTAGTTTATGCTTGTGCAACTGGTTTATCTAAGACAGGGACTTTTGTGGACAGACTGCTCCAGCCTGGGAGTCTGGTACATCTGCATCTATGAAAGTAGGCTGGATTGATTTTCAGAAAAGGAAGAATCCTAAAATCCCACCAGGAGTCTGTAATTACCAATAGCTTGAGGGAGTCAAATGCAGAATGATCACAAATGTGCCCGGTTTGTTCCCATGACCTACTGCCATCTTCTAAGCAAGTGGTGGCATGCAATCAATTGTGAGGACTCTTTGCTGTCAGCAAATGTACATGGCAGAAACCCAAGTGCAAATATGTGTTACCCCAAATGTTTTTTGTAGGTATTTTCTCTGTATTCTGGCTGTAGGAATGGATTAGAGTAATCTGGCTACAGAAGGAGGGCTCAAGTAGTGAAGGCTCTGGATAAAACATGATTTTACCTGCATCTTTTTCTTATGTCTTTGTTCTGCTAGCCTTAGCAGCAGAACATTACCTGCTTGCTTGATATTGTAGAACAAAATCCTCAGTTACTACTGCATTTCACTCTGAAACATAGAAGCATATTCTGTCCCATATCTGGAAGAAACTAATAGTAAAAATATTTGACTTAATCTTTTTTGGAAATCTGTTCATACTTGGAGAGTATAGCTGGAAAAAGTTCTCATTTTATCTCATTGCCCAAATTCAAGCACAAAATTATTTAATGGAAAAGTGAAGAAAGTGTGTGGAAGAGAGGGGTCACTTTTTGTATGAAAGTTTGATGGTAGGAAACAAGCTGTAGAGAGGTCAGTTTTGAACATCCTCTAAATAATGTAGTTTTCATCCATGTCTCTCTTTAGAACCCATATTCCATTTAATTATGTGATAGAATGTGATTTTCTTTGAGTATCCAGCAATGTGTTAGATCATTTTTAATATGTCATCTTTTTTGCTTGCCTGGTCTTACTGAAATTGCTGTCTCTGTAATGTGCAATTCTTTATTTTTATGTACCTATTGAACAAAAATGTCAGTATGAAATGACGCAATATTTACTTGTGAAACCTTCCACAAATTTTTGAGTACAAATTGCTTTTATTGTTGTTTGAGTTTGAATTGCAAGTATTTTAAAAAACAGGGAGAAAAGAAAGGAAGAAGGAAAAAAAAGTCAGAAAGCATTTACCATGTAAATAATAAAGTACGTTTCTTAAGACAGTCTAGTAACACTTGGTTATTCTCCCTGAAACTAGCAGAAGTACTGGAGGATTGAAAGCCAGTCTGTGTATCTAGTAATGTGGGATATACTTGTAGAATAAACATATCCATAGTGATTGTGTAATGCTGTTGATAAAATTGCTTTCATCAACCACCACTTAGCTTACTTGTACTATCCTGTGGTAACTGGTATCTAACAACATTTTTCCTCTTCTGATATTATATGTCAGAGGGTTGTTCTTGGTTTTGTTGTGCCATCTTGAGACACTTTTGTGCAAGTTACCATTAAAATCTTTATTCTCCTTTGCTGTGCCTGGCCCTAGTTTGGTTTGCCTGCAGCCCTTAACCAAGAGCTTGCCCTCAGCATGCAGCAGGATGCTTTGAAGGTATCTCGTTCTCAAACCATCTCCATGGAATAGGATGTAATCCTGCCAAAGCAGAGGTATTGAGGACTGTTGAAAAACAAATCTGTATTTAGCTTGTACACTTTCTTCAGCAGCTAGGCTCAGGAGCAGTTCCAGTGGTGAGGGATCCTGAATGTAGTCAGCTGTTGGGTTTAGGGGTTTGAGGTCTTCAACTCCCTTGAAGGTGGGGTTTGTTTGGCTGGAAGGGGTAATCCTGTAATTATTATGCAAGATAACCAGAGATGTCAGATAACTCCAGTGTAGTGGAGTTATCTTTTCATCACTTATTGCTTCAGGCAGAGAAATTGCCACCTTGACACAGAGTATTGAGCTCAACCATGACACAGAGCAGTAGTTCTGCAGCAGTCACAGCTACCCTTTTCAGGGCTCAGCCACTGCTTCCTGTCTGGCAGTCCAAGTTTCTAGGTTTGGGAATATTGCTGTAAGTTAGTATATGAGGGAGAAGGTACGCAGTATTGATGAGTAGATCCACACTTAAGAATGCAATGGATTACTAGATCTGTAAGTAGGTTACTGTTGCCAGAAAAAAGATCTTTCCCCAGCTGGATTGTTCTTCCTACTTTGTACTGGCTCACTGGACCATGTCACAGCTCACCTAAAAGTTCTCATCCCTACAGATCTTGGGTCTCTGGTCCTCATTTCTTGCCAGGTCAGCTAATTTCCCTTGGGACAGCCTCTCCTCTGAGATGGTGATTCTGCAACAGTTACAAACTGAAATAATGTGGGCATATGTTAAACAGACTTCTCTCTTCAGAATGAAAAGTATGTAATTGTTTTGTCTCCTTTTGGTGTGTATGTGTCCTCCTCAAGGAGCAATCTAGCATATCTGGCTTGTTTTTTTAGAGGGACCTCTTGAAAGTATTGTTCTCTAACTGTGTTGCCTGAATGCAACTGTCTCTGACTGAACACAACTTACATGTGGGCTGTTCTAGAGCCAGTGGATGCTATTATTTTGTTTGGCAAGGGGAGTTGTTGGAAAACTATTGCTTCCACATATTGTTAATCCTGTAGTAAAATGTCCAATTCTCTTATGTCCAGCAGTGGGGTGTCAGGGAGCCATTCCTTTCCCAGTGGGATTTTCTAGAGGGATTGTAATTCCATTTATTTTAGGGAAATAAGATCTACTGCTGATAAAGTAATAGTTTCCTTCTGTTGAAGTGGACTGTAAAAATTTGGCAGAACTTCCTCCCAGCAGACAGGAACATAACATGTGAAAATACCTAATTTTAAAAAATTTGGCATGCCTGACTCTCACCTGTATCCAATGTATAATATATATCCTATGTATAATTACAAAGACATGCATAACACTGCTGCCCTTGAAGCATGCTCTTGCCAAAAGAACAATCAAAACTTCCAAGACATAAAGTCAGCCCTGACATTTTGATTTTGAATTATTGTTCTGGCCAGATTTTTTTTTTTTTCCTGAGTTTAAGTGTATCAAACTTTGCTGGCAGTGAGCCAGGAAGAGTGCATTTCATGAATAGCAGTGTGATTAAAGCCAGCACAGCTTCCTCTTCTACGTTACAGGGCTGTGATCATTTCAGTGACAGGAATGTCCTTGGGTGGAGCATGCCATCCTGCCATTTGTGTGGCTCCCCTGGGTGAGAGCACAGAATTTCCCCCAGTGTGGGTAGTCACTCAGATCTGTAAAAATAGGAGGAAATAAACTGCTTCTTTATTGGGGTTTTAAAATAAATTTATTAGCTATGCACTTGCAGTAATTTGTTTCAAGCTTAATTAATTTGTTTTAAATTAAACTATCTTAATAGAATTGAATAATTTTGCTTTGCAAGAACCTTTGCTTACTTGATGCTACATCCAGGTCAAATTAGGAATAAGTAGCCTGAGTATTACACACACTGCCATCCTCTTCATTCTGTTACTATGCATCATAATTTTTGCATTGTGATTGGATAGAGGAAGTTGATATACACAATTGGTTTTTAATCTAAGCTGTATCTTCACAGACCCTGATGAAGTGTATTTGTTGAAGTAGATTCCTTTAGTTCATACCTAAGTTTATGCAGTAAATGTTGGAGAGGCCCTGCCAAGAGGAGGTGGTTTGTTCATTTTCCACTGTTGATTATTGAAGTCCAGTTTGCATTTTGTAGAACATTTTCAGATGCAGCTCTAGAGCTCTGTCTAGTGTTCATTACCAATGCTTACTCCTCACCTGAGGAGCAGAAATAACACCTCCCCATCTGCCCAGCTGGCAGTCTGCTGCAGACAGGGTTATAGGGCATCCTGTTGCAGTCCCCAGTGGGAACATTTATACGCCTTAGAAAAGAAATGAGATCTCCCTACTTTACTTTACACTAGCTGTTGAATAATGAGAGGAAAAAGTTTGGATGTTCCTAGCGGTTTAAATCCTACTCTGGTTTAAGCATGAAAGGCTTCACAACTAATTTTCAAATGTTCAGAAAACTTTTCCATCAATTACTTGCATGTAACTATCCTAATAATATTCTTGTGTGTACAAGTTTGACCTTAGCAGCAGGTGCTTGAAAAATTCTTGTCCACGGAAAAAAATCCTTATCGTTTCTGAGGCTTTATTCTGAGAAGTATAAATATTTGTTTTTGAAAGAGAGCTGCTTAAAAAAAAATATTGGCTCTTGGAAGGTATATATGCTCAAATGAACATACTTTTCAGTGCTACATTTCAAAATGTAGTGCTACAGAAACAGAAATATCATCCATAGTTCTGTCTTTGTTTTTTTTCCTCTATGGAGTAAGCCTACTGATGAAAATAGAGATAACTGAAAAGTATAGATAACAAACGTATGGTGCTGTTATACAGGCACAAGTTTTTACATATATATATATATGTACAACTTGCCAGACAAGAGGTGTGCATTTTTGGGTTTTCTACTTCATGCTATTTAAGAAAAGTGCAGAGTAAAATTCTTCAGAGTCTTCTCTGGTAAAAGTTGAGTAGCAATTCTAGGATAATCATTCCATACTGCTTTGTTTTTTCCATGGTAATGTATTTTCACAGCAGAGCATTTGTTCCAGAATAAATACATGCAGTTAGAATTGACTGAGAGTAATTTGACCAGCCAATGTACCTCCACATGCAAATGCCCAAACGTTGGTGAATGCTGAAGTTAGTGTGCAGTTTGTTTTTTTTTAATGCAGGGTCACCTTTAACTCATTTATGACTATCAGTATAAAAGATACTAGCTCATATAATCATAATATTGTTTTGTACTTGCAGCTTGGAGATGCAAAAAGGAAATGTTTGATTGTATTTGTCAGCAGTAGAAAATAATCTGCTGTTGATCAGCTTTGTCCTTCTCTTGCAGTCACAAGGACAGGGCATCTGTAGGCCACATTTTAGAACTCTGCAGGCTACATTTGGTCTTTGGGCTGCATGTTGAGCAATCCTTACTTAAAACCTACAAAGCAATTACCTACAACATGCTCGAAGATGAGACCTTCCAATCTTGTAAGATTATTTGGTGTCTGCTGGTTGCACTTTTAAAACACAATCACATCATTACATTCATCTAAAAAACCACCATAACTGCATTTATCCTATTTGATCATTGACCCATGAGAATTCTGCTTCATGCTCTTCAACCTGCTTCATAAAAAAGGACAACTCTGGAAACCAGCACTTCTTATCTTGTGTAAATAACTGTGAATGTGCAGCGTGTTAAAGCACAACAACAATAAGTGGGCACAGATAGGAACATGTGTTGACCATTTAGGAGAGAAAAGGTATTGATTTGCTTCTTTGTGTGCCCAATATCTTTGTGTAAAAGAGCAGGTGGCTATAAACACAGATGTAGGTGTATGTGTGTCTGTAGCTATAGTTAGGTTTTTTTTAAAGTGTTCCTGTTGGGGTTATTGGAAAACCAACTGTGTATAAAGCCTTTCTGCTTTAATCTTTTATGCACCACTCTTGGGTTTATGTGGGTTATTCTCTCCATGCATTCACTGTGCACATCCAAGAAATGCCTTTCCCAAGTAGAAATGTCATATTTGTAAATGGTGAGGGAGAGTGTCTGTGTATTTAATTGTTTTTAAATGCATCAGTAGTTCCATAGAGATTGTCAGTTTAGGATTCTACAGGGTTTGTTTTATGGGATGCTGCTTTTTCTTTGTATGTCTTTCTGTTATTGTGATATTAACAAGAGAAAATGCTTTTGAAAAACTGGTAGTTAGTCACTATTAGAAATTGTTATTAACCAGATCCTGTCCTTATCAGCTTTTGCTGTTACAAAATATGTTTTCTTACATGGAGTTGAAAGAGTGCCTTCTCCCAAGAGTGCACTTCAGCTACAGTTTAGAGCAATCACGTTGGTTCGACTGCAGTTCTTTTTTCTCTCCACATCTTCAGCCACTTGTTCCCATTTTTCCCCCCTCCATTGATTCCCACAGTAAAGCAATTCAGAAGACTAAAGTGACAGAAATCTAACCCAGAGAATAAATGTACCTCCTGCTTTTGCAGAAAAATTCTGAAGTGAATACTTTGCACTTAAATATTTTGGTACTGAATGTTATTTTTTATCTCTGTAGATCTATGCAGATTTAGAGTATGTAACTTAGGAAGAGTGGTGCACATTTGCATTTAGGTTTCAAACTTTTCATGGCTATGTCTTATGAGAATATTTTTGTTCTTAGTACAGTTTTAAAGGAAGAATATTCATCGTACAGCTTGAAAAAGTGCTGACCTAAGTCAGGAAATATTAAGAAGTTTGAGCATTCAACCATATATAGTCTTCTTTGTATGTTTGCATTAGAAATAAAATCTTAAATTCTTCAGTTAGATTGTCTTATGTCACATCTCTGTTATGTCTGATCCTCTTGTCTGTGTATCCTATGTAAGTCTGTGTTGTGTGTGGCTGCTGGACTGAAAATGTTACCTGACGCCCTTTGTAAATTAAAGGCCTGTAAATTCCAGCCTACTCATTTTTATTACCTGAGTAGTCAGTGAACAGGAGGGGGCACCTCAAAAAAGCAATTTGGTCCCACATATCTTTGACACCTGTCTCTGAGAGACAGGAAGTGCCCTCTGAGGGCAACCCTGTCTGTCTGTTGCCATAGAAGACAGTTGTGTGTTGGATCAGATGTCTAGCAGGCACAGGGATAGAGTTAGGTGAGGTGAGCTGGAGAGTTAATGATCTATTAGTTCAGTTACAGGGGGAAAGATAAAATTGTTTTCATAGAGCAAAAGGAGAGAGATAACCACTAAAAACGTGAATAACATATGGCTGTAAAAAATAATGAAGTAGGGAGGAAGGGAGTTGAAAAATGTAATAGCTGGGATTGCTTTTAGTTTTTGTTCAGAAGTGCATTGTTTAAGATGTCATTGAAAGAATTTGTCATTCCTATTATTTCCAAATACTCTGATGCAAAAGATATTTTCTTTTTGAGTCTTAGGATGTTGCTGATTCAAGGTTGACAACATGGGAACGGTCTGCAGAAGCATTTGCCTATTTTACTCTAATTTCTAATTTTGCAACTGATCCCTTGAATTCTGTTTCTTACACACACTGTGGTGGCAGAGGAAGTGAAGCATCTGCTTAGTAACCAAAGGCAAACTATGGTTTAGACTGCTCTAGCTGTGAGTTACAGGCAAAGAAGCAATTTTAGTTGTCAATGGGTTTCAGCAGAGGTCTCTTTAAATAACTTATTTTTCTTTTATAAAGAAACAACACAAATAGAAGATCCCAGGAAACAATGGCGGCAAGAACAAGAGAGGATGTTAAAAGATTACCTGACAATAGCCCAGGATGCTCTCAGTACCCAGAGGGAGCTGTACCAGGTGAAGGAGCAGAGACTGGCACTTGCACTGGATGAGTATGTTCGGCTGAATGGTGCCTACAAAGAAAAATCAAGCTCTCGTACAAGCTGTAAGTACAGGAGAGAATACAATGTAACTCCTTTGATCTCTGCCTTCCAGGGGATCCTGTTTCACTTTAGGATAAGTTTTCAAGGTTTGCTAGGAGTGCCTTGTACTCTGGCCTTTTTAGAGTGAGCATCCCTACATTATTTATTAATTAATTTATTTAAGATAAATATATTCTGCTGAAGAGAATGAATCCTCTTCTCTCTGATACAATTGAATTCCTTTGAGCCATGGTTTAGAGCAGTTGGCTTTGAAATGTATTTTGTCGTGCAGTTTGTTGAGACAAAATGTTGCCAAATCTGTGTTCAAGGTGAGGAGGATCTCTTGTTTTCTTGGCTGCCTGCTGAAATGGCCCTTCAGTGTTGACAGGTGGCTGCAATAGACCAAGAAGGGAATGTGTTGATTATTTATAGGAAGAGCAGACAGTAATTTTGTGGCCTGTGTGCTGTGGCCCAGTGGAGTATAGATACAGGCTGTTGTCCTGGGCAGGGAATCAACATCTGGAAAAGCAATATCAGAGGCCTGTTATTGGCCAAACACCTCTGTTAGCAGTAGCGTATGAAAGGAGCAGGTACATCTGTGGGAGAACTGAGTGCCAGATCTCTGAGACTTCTGAATAAATCTTCTGCTTTCCTGAGATCTCCTTAGAAATCACAACTTTCAGGAAGAAAGTGATTGCAAGGTGGCTCAGCTAGAAGAGTGGGAACAGGCACCAAGAAATAGGATGTCAGGGAGAATGAGTTCTACTTAAGGATCCTGGGATAAGTAAAGGAGGAGAGATACCATATAGTGGTGGAGGGGAAAAGGGGGAAATTTTGATTATTCAATAGTTATTGCCATGCTGCAATGATGACTGCTCTATAAAAGGCTAACTTTTAAAGCATTATATGTTTTTGAGCACATTGTAGGGTTTTGATCAATGTGGATTCATCAAGGAAGGGACTAATTAGTGATCTAAAAGTACTTAAATATTTGTCTTTTTTATTTTTTTAAAAAAAGTGTTTTCAGGCTCTTCATCAAGCACAAAGTATGACCCTGACATTCTGAAAGCTGAAATCTCCACTACAAGATTAAGGGTGAGAGTCCTTAACTCATGTTCATTTGGATTCTGTCTGCCAAGTGTATGATTATAGAATAAGCATAGCTTGAACCAGCAGATGTGTCTTGTACCCTGGTACTGAATCCTCCTAATATTCTAATTAGATACCATTCAGAAGTTTAAAATTAATTTTTAAAGCTGTCTCTGGTACTGTCAGATAACACTTTCTTGGGAAACTTTGACAGATAATCTAATTAGATGTAGGTTTAAATAAATATGATAATTATTTTCAATTGTATGCCTTTGTTTTCTAAAGGAAGAGTAAAAATAGGAAAGAGTAGGCTAAGGTGAGCTGCAGCTAGATGACTGTTTTTACAAAATCTTTCTTCTGTGAGAAATGCATCATTAGCTGCTTGCACTGCCTCAGAAGTTTCTGTTGGTTTGAAAAATGCTTTTCAATAATGGTGCAAAACCCCTCTGTTATGTCAAAATGGAGCAGTTCAGATCAAGGATGAAAGTCTGTGTTTAGATTTTGAAATTGTTAATGAACACAAATCCATGCTTTGGTCAGCTGTGTTCAGTGCAGTCAGTAACAAATCCATAGAAAGAACTTTCATTCACAGGTTAGTCCCTAGTGAATTTATCTTTAATAGGGAAGAAATGGTGTGCAAGGCATTTAAAATATCTATGGGGATTTCATTTATTTCAGCTGTGGCATATAATGTTTTATGGATAGCCTAAACTTTCTGTAGTTAGTAATGAAAAACAAATACATCAAAGTCTGCATGTTAAAAAGATAGCACCTCACAGCACATGTCCTGGATCAGGACAGCACAGTTCTTCCATGTGGGCTGAAGTACAGACTCCAGTTCTTCCATGTGGGCTGAAGTACAGAAGCAGCACAAATGACAGCATTTACTCAGCTCTTCCTTTGCCCTGTCCTGGTTTGTGCACAGAGCAGCACTCATAGAAGCTGAAGAGAGTAACATCCCCTCCTTCACCTGCAGTAAGAGTTGTGATTAGGAATCTAAACAATTTATGTCTGAAAGGAACTGTGCTCATTAAACTTTTAAAACCTAGTAGAAATGATGTGTGATGGAGTGCTCTCTAAAACTCATGTCTGGATGTTGCCCTCCTGACTACACCTGTTTATCCTTACCAATTTTAATTTGTAGTCCCTTATCCATTAAGGCAAAGGGATGGTGATCAGTAAGGGAACTTATTCAAATGCTGGAGGCGGAAAGCAAAATTTTGTAAGCTTAGTAGGGGAATCAAAGGCAGTAAGGACCTTATCATGAACAAGAAAGAAGAAACAAGGCAATAGCTTCTTTCTAAAATGAGTGGAGCAGTAACAGATGTTTCCTTTGACAAGGCAAGCACCAGTATATTTAGGAAATGGACAGTGTGGTTGAAGAACTAAATGTGACAAAAGTATAGTCATCTACTTGTCAAGAGGGCAAAATTCAGGCATGGTCCCGTGCTCACTTTGTCCCCGTAGCATTGACTGCAGATCTACAAATTGCTAACCAAGGTGAGAGTCAGATATGTTTATCACTTTTTGGAAGTGCTTTCCTCTCTTCACTGTTTCTTGGAGTCAAGGAGCCTAATACCCTGCCGGTTCCTGATTTATTGGCATTGCATAGTCCTGCATATGTGCCTAAAATAGGTGACCTGAATCTCGTCTGCAGAGTTTAGAAGGGTGCAGTCCGAGAGTATCTGTATCAGCATAAAGTGGGTGGTCATCCAAAGCCACTGGATATGAAAATTGAGATAAGAAAAAGTGGAACCCTGTGATGCTAGGGCTGGAAAGTGGTTGTCATGGAAGATGGCAAGAGAGGTATGGCTATTACCACAGTTTACCCTTATTTGAATGTTGGAAGATGCTTGCTAATATGCCAGCTTTGGGCATTTTGCAGTATATGCATGCATGGACTTAATGAGAAACAAAGTCATTAGTAAGCTGCCAGCCAGCTACTTAGATTTTGCACTTTGTTAGATCAGTTGTACTAAACCTATTTCTTTGCCTGACAGTATCTGAGGCTTACTGGGATCATTAGGTTAATGGTGGCTGGAGGGGAAAACAGCATTGGAGGAAGTTCTGAATTGGCCTTTGGCCTTTTCCTTGTGTGTAATAGACATGTGTGGAGCCTTCTGGATACATGAACTGCCTGTTGTGCAATAGGTCATGGAGAGAATATAACAGAAATCAGACACCTGTTAAATGAAATAAGAAGGAGAAGAAATATTTTTCTCACCAGACTAAGACTGAGGGATCACATCCTGCAGTAGACTTCTTGAGTGGGGCCATTTGGGGTCTTAATTAGCAATTAGCAAGATAACTCAAACAGCACAAAGCATATGTCATCACAGTAAGTTTTATGCACATGCAGCAAGTGAGTAGGAAATGCACCTTTATAAAATAACAAGGGGTGAAGGGGCTGGGGAAGGTGGCCATGTTGTTCCTATAGGACTTGAGTGCTGGGAATGGAAAGGGATTAGCACAGGAGCCTGCTTGATGATGTGGTTAGGAGTAGGAAAGAGAGATCTGTCAGGTGACTGAGGATGATGTGCAGAAGCAATAGGAAGAGGGTGAATGTTAGAACAAGTGAAGAGTTGAGAAAAAACAGGAACTACATGAAAGTTTTGAAGGAGAAGACAAGGAGCCTAAGAATAGTTTAATGCAGGGCTGATGCAGTAAACACAGAGGCTATATTACAATGTAGGTCACATCCTTCTAGGATAATGCACCCAACTCACATTTCCTGATAATGAAACGATGATGAAGTACAGCAGAGGACACTCAGAAGATGATCTTGAGGAAAAATGTAAGAGTTTATGAGAGATGCAATCCTCTGAGTTGAAATCAAGTGTGCCTTCTGTTATTAATATAAATACATGTTTCTGATTTTGAAAGGGAAAGGTTTAGCTATTCTGTATTTTTCAGAAAAATTCAGACTTGATTCATATTTTACACATCACTTTAGCTGGAACACAGAGGTGATATCTGTTCATTTTCCTTAACCTTGAGCAGAACACTTGAGAAATTATTCTTGGAGTTTTCATACTAGTCAAGGAGAAAAGAGCCAAGCAGCACTGAATGTATATTGAAGAAATTGTCTATTTGTCATGCTAACTATTCAGTATGGTCAAAATAAAAACAGTTTTCTGTCAAGTAAAGCAACTAGTGATGATAGTAGGATAGTTTCCAAAAGCCGGAACATAACCCCTCATCCAGAGAACAGATTTCGCTTTGAAGAAAATGGAGATTAAAAGCATTTTATTTCTGTCACAGAAAATACATTAGCCAGAAACTGCAAGCTGGAATGTCTAAGTATCATTCACAACCCCCTACAAAGACTGAGTAAATCACTAGTTATTTTAGAAATGTAAAGCATTTTAAGTCTCTTGTTGAACTGCAGAAGCTGCTGATGCTGAGCACGTTCAGTTACCTGGCATACTGGGAATCATACTTTTATTTTTAATTCTTTTAAATTATTTTTATTTGAAGAATATCAGCAAGTAGGAAGTCCAAGGGGATATGGATACAAAATGTCTTGGAGACATATTTTGAAATTAATTTCAGTTAAAGTGGTCTAAGTTCATGGTATTAGTATAATACATTTTTCAAGAGTTGAACATCTGAGTAGCTTATAAAAACAAGCAAGAATGTTACAGAGGTAGATGACAGAAGTGGACTTTTAGCTTTTCCTTTTTTCACCTTAATGACTGGAAAATTAGAAAGCCTAACAATATCTGGCTTTCTAATAAACGAGCCAGCTGTAGGTGTATAAATGCCAAAATCTTGGACTCCACACTTGAAGTAGGCATTTGCCTCTATGGGCGTGTTGATGATTAATTTGTGTTTAAATACATTCATTTTTAGGTGGTTCCTAAAACTTTGTTTCATACATTTGGGAAATAAGACATTGAAAATAATATGGAGGATTTTAAAATTTAATCTTGATTCATAAATATTTCGGCTGACATCTCAAATAGCAGTATTAAGGTTAAGAAGCAATTGACCATGCAGATTTAAGGAGAGTAGGGAATATTTTTCCCGAGACATTTTTATTAAATAGACACCTATATTTGTGATTCTCATTCTTTAGTGATTGTTGTCTTTGGATTAAATAAGTGTGAATTATATATTTAGGGATCCAGTGTCTGTAAAGCTTTAAAAGAATGGATGGTTCCTAGGGAAAAAAAGAGTCCGTTTTGTCTTTTACAGTGCAAATGACTGAACAGCTTCCAGGAATTATAAAGTGAAAATATAATAAAACTAAAAGTAAATAGGCATGTCCCCATAGGACAGTTGGAATGCATGCTTAACAAGTGAGAAGTAAATTACTTGTTAAAGTTCTCTCAGGTTTAATAACACAGTGTGGTATCAATACAAATAAGGAATGTGATTTAATCTGCTTGTGTCCCTTTAATACTAAAGCATGTTGCCCATAGACATCAGGAAGAGATAAGATCCTTTTTTTTAATGTGTGTCAGTAGAGCAATTTACTCTTCTTCTCTCATCTGATGTAGTGCATACTTTAATTGTTTAAAGCCATGTGTTACATCGTTTAACAAGAGGAATTTTCTAACTCTTGCTTTGATTTAACACACAAGGTTAAGAAGCTGAAGAGAGAACTCTCTCAGATGAAGCAAGAGCTGCTGTACAAGGAGCAGGGCTTTGAAACACTGCAACAGTGAGTAAATGAAAGTAGTAGAAACTGACTTAATTCAGTCACCGGGTTTCTTTTCTTTGGCATTGAATTGAATCTGTTTTATCTGAGAGAATTATTGTGGAGAAAAAGGAGAATCTAATATCTCTGTTTGGAAATGGGAAATCTGTGGAAATGGCAGCCCTTTTGTGCAAGTGCTAACATAAGAAATTTGTCTCCCCTCTTTTTTTTTTTTTTTTTTTTATATAAGGTAGCTTATGTTACAAAGACGCAGAAAAAAGGGCAGTGGTCAGGGGACCCAAGGACAAAATTAGCTGCTTTCTGTGTCAGATTTAATTTTTTTTTTTAATTTTTGAAAAGATACTTAGGTCTTTCTTTCCTCTTTCCCCACCTATGAGCTCAAAAGAAAGAGAAAGGTGCTGCTCTTGGAGGTACAAATGGTACACAACTCTGCAGGGCTGGAAATTAGTCACAATTTGAGGATTAGAGACCTGCCTTTCTTTGTTCCAGTTGCTGGGATGCCTGGTGTCCAAAGGGCTGATGCTGAACCGGGTGAGCTTTCTGGGTATTTAACCAGTTAGATTACTAGGGAATTAATTTTTTCAGTCTAAGAACTCCCTGCTGCTCCTGCCTTACAACATTAGGCCCTAAAATACTAAATATTACTGGAACTGTCACCATAAAGAACTTGCTGCACAGGAAACCTTGCTAACAAGCGTGTTTTCTTGAGTAAAGTGAAGAGGAATTTATTTATGCTAGCTGTTTTCCACATTGTACCCATACATTAAGGATACATTTCCACAGAAAAATGCTGAGCTGCTTGCCCTTAGTACACTGGTTCCAGTAGCAGAAGCAATCCTCAGCACATTAGGGAGATGCCAGTTAAGTCTCTATCCTCCTTCATTTTGACTAAAATAGAAATGTAAGATTTGTCTGTTACTTAAATATATACACACCAGCAAGGATAGTTGATTGAATTTAACCATGAATCAGATCTCATTTGTAGTAAAATTTTAAGAAGAAAGACATATTGATTCTAAAGCTTAAGGTAATAAAAACTCATGCTGCTGTCCCAGGATTAAAGGTTAGCCAATCATGCTGGTTTTATTATATTAATTCAACAATGAAGAATTGTTTTAAAGCAGCTTGCTCACAAGCCATTTTGATAGGAATCCAAAGCATGTTTCAGAAACTGTCAACAGCATTCCACAGAAACACAATGGACGTTTGTTTTTAAAATTCAGTCAGCCACTTTCAAACAGTACTAATCCCATTAATTTAAAACAGGATGATGGAATATCTTATATATCAGAGATCCTTCTTGTCTATCTTAATTATATACAGAATAAAGCAGTAGCAATTTGAATGTGGCTTGTCATATTACTAGACAGCATGTGGTGTATTACCCAACCATTCATTCATGATCCCAATTGTTGGTGTATCCTGTATCTATTTGACCTTAGCAACCTGGTAAGTTACCAAAAATTGAGAGTTGTCAGACAGTAAGTGCCTGCCTATAAAAGAGTTCGAGGAACTTTCAAGCTAAAATAAATATGTCCTTGAATAGGAATGATTGCCAAGTCACAGAGGTAATTTCCTTACACGAATGCAGTTTAGTTTTCTCAAAAATTGGAATGTAGGAAAGGAGAACAGACATGCTTACAGCTTTACAGACTACTTTAGAACTTGGATATTTTTGTGGCTAAAACTTTAAGAAAAATAGAATACAGTTACAGGTGTTGTGTGCACGTTGCTGTTCTTGCTGGGGATGCTCATGATCACTTCTGGTTTGTTCACTCCTCACTGACAAGGCTGTTAACTTCCAGCAAAGATGATGGATGATGATAAAAAACAGAAAACCAATTGTATTATACAAGAATTTATTCTCTAGTAAATGCTTGATTTTTATCAAGATGGCTGTTGGTTGGTTTTAATTTTTGAAGCACAGCTGCAGTAATTTTCATGACGCTGTGAAATACTCTGTTAAACTAGAGACCAGAGAAATGTGTTTACAAACTGTAGTTCTTGAAGGAAATATGGAAATACTAAAATGAATCATCTTTTTATCTCTAAGTTTAGGATAGCCTTTTATTACTTTCAGGTTTCAGTTTCTAAAATCATTGGTAGTTCAGGAATTTAAGTTCAGGAATTGTCCAATCTATGACATATGGTATTAATTATCCAGAGATTTTGTGAATAAAGAGAGCCTGGTGACTGGCTGAGCAGAACAGCTGTTCCAGACAGTTAATGCCCAGGATTAGAGTGAACTAGAGGGAAGCTGAGACAAGAATGGTGCTGGTTATGTTTCTGCTCAGAAAGGCTGATTAGTACCAAGAAGCCAGCCTGTCTGCCTGTGTCCCATTGTGGGTTTGGGTGGGAGGAGACTACTTGAAATAAATTCTGCATCTGTAAGGAGCACAAACAGTTACTAGTATGAAAGGTGTATCCAAAAGCTGCTTTATGCTGCAGAGAGTTATAGTGGGAATGGGAATTTTGACAGTATTGTCAGCAATAACTATGTGCTCCCTGACATTTTTGCCAAGGATTAAATTGTATTTGAATGGAGATTTCAATGTCATTTTTTCTTTCCATGGCTGTTGAAAGAAACAGAATCTCACCTCCTTCTCTTCTGTTCTCTAACTCGGCTTCTGCCTGAAGTAGAACAGCAAAGACATTAGCATGATTTTCTCTATCTGCTATTAATATTCTTTCCACAGAATTGACCAAAAAATGTCTGGAGGCCAGAGTGGATATGAGCTTAGTGAGGCCAAAGCCATCCTGAAGGAGCTGAAGTCCATCCGAAAGGCGATCACTTCAGGCGAGAGAGAAAAACAAGTTTTAATGAAGGTATTTTGGTTGGTTAATGGAAGTTTTGTGTGGATTTGTTTTAACATGACTCACTTCCCTGATGATAAATACTTCACATTTTATACTTTTAAGGGATTCTCAAAACTTTTTGGGCCAAACTAGTATTAAAATTAAGTTTCAGATGCAGAAACTGAAGCCTGTGACATTCCTAGTTCAAAAACTGCTCTGTGTCAGAGAATATATATTTTTTTGGAACTTGAATTAAGGTACAATGCATATGTTACCTCTAAAGTAAAATTTAGAATATTAAGTAGACAAAATTGATATATTCTGAGATGCCTGACCATTTTGTAAATCAATGAAAGTTTTCCTAAAATAAATTGTCCTATTTCCATACTTGAAAGCAGATTTCCTTTTTAGTTTTTTTTCTTTTCAGCAAAACTCATAATTGCTTGACAAATTAAAAAACACAAAGTCCTAAAACAGACACAAGCCCAATGAGTAGCTTTTACATTTTCACAGGTGTTGGTCATCCTTAGTGTCACCTATGAATGGCTTGATTAAAAGGATGGGTTGCTTAATTTGAAATAAACCCAGAATTTTTATCGTGGAGTCTTTTACATAAATATCTTTTGAGATAAACTGGTACAAACATGGTAAAGTGCAAAGGAACTTTAATTTTAATGCCACTTTCTTTCTCTGATTCCTGGACAGAGTCTTGCGCAGCTGAGGGAAAAATTCAATGTTGACCAAACCACTGAAACATCTGAACCAGACTTGAGTTCCAGCTCTGTAAACTCACAGCTGTGTTTTCCTAGACAAACTCTGGATACAGGGTCTCAGACTGACATTTCTGGTGAGGTGAGCTTTTTTCATTTTGTCCAGTGTAAAGAGAAGTTGAAGAAGAATGCTACTGTTAATGGAATTGGAATCAAATGGCTGTTTGCTGCTGCAGACAGCATATATATGTGTACTTGTTTCACAGAATTACTTGGAATCACTCACGCTAGAATTACTTTTCTGGTGTTTTGCCCTTGAATTTTAAATCAAGATTCAGATAAACTTTATACATCTGTCACAAAGCATTTATGAAAATCTGATTTAGTTAAATAGTACCAGTACAGTGAAGATCAGGAGAGGTGCATAGTATTTTTTTTATTTATCTATAGGGTATATAACAGACCTATTAAATATGAAGATGGATTTTTTTTTTAAATTTTCAGGAAAAAGATCTCAGAACTTAAATGCACAATTTCATTTCACACAGCTGAAAAACTGTTCACGGAGCTACTTAGTGATTAGTGTTCAGTAATATAGTAAAACCTTATTTCATTGATACTATATTTTATATACACAGAAGGCTGTTTATTTTTGATACCTTCTTTGACATTCTGCAAGCTAAGGTTTTAAGAAAGAGAGTGTACAAGGTTTTCCAGACAAAGCTTGTCTGTGTTTTGTAACAAATTTATTAAAGTCCAACTTTGAAATGCACTAACATAGTTCTAAATTCTGAGTTCAACAGAATTCATAGTAGATCAGAATTTTCAGTGCAGTCGCTGCAAGAATTCTTTGAAAAGTAAGGAAGTAAATTCTTTGAAAAGTAAAAGCTCTGGCTTTACTGTAATGGAATATCGGCACTTGATGGTACAGTAGCTAAAAATGTATGAAGTGGCTCAGAAGAAAACAGCACTGTTTTGTACAGCTGAGTAGATGAGAACTAGGCATTTAACAGCAAGTGTGGGGCTGGCTGCAGGGGCAGGGTGGTAGTTTTATTTTTCTTTAACTTGTAATTTTTCTAGCATTTGCCTGGGTTTAGTTGGTTCGTTTAAAACCTTTGCACGGTAACAAGGCTACTTTTTTTGTTTGGCTGGTTTTGTTCCCTCAACAGATCGGAGCAAGAAATAGATCGAATTTAGCAGAGAAGGTCAGACTCAGTCTGCAGTACGAAGAGGCCAAGCGAAGGTAACGGGGGCGGTGGGAGCGTGCGGGGCCGGGAAGCTGCCGGTGCCCGGGAAGCTGCCGGTGCCCGGGAAGCTCCTGCTGCCCGGGAAGCTGCCGGTGCCCGCGGCTCCAAGGCCGGGCTCGCAGCGACATCCAGCGGGCGGCACCGCTGCGCGCCCTGCCGGGGACTGCAGCGCTCGGGAACGCTGCGGCTGTTCCTCAGTGCTAAACTGGATGTGTTGTGAAACAAAATTAAAACGCTGACAAATTACTGGCTGTTCCAGGATTAAGGGAATAGAGTGAGCTGGCTTTCTGAGGAAAGCAGTCACCAAGTTATTTATGTCCATTATATCCTTCTTCAGGATCATAATTTCACTTTACTGTACCACTGAAGGCTCATCATTTTTAGAGTTGCTTCAGACTTCCAGTGCAGATTTAGTAGGCTTAATTATTTCTTTTTTCCCTTGGGACTTTAGATAATTTAAAAACTTGTTATCACTATGGGTTGGCTTTTTTTTTCATTAGTTTAATTTGAGGAGAAAAGAAGTCAGGAACTGCTCCGCTGATGAATGTGGAATGCCTTTCAAATAAAGTTCTGTGGTGCTTGCCCGTGGAAGTGGTGCCATCTTGATGAATTGCCACAGCACTGAAAAATGGGCATCAGGAAGCAGAACATTCAGGGTTCGAATGAGATCTTCTGGTGCACCAGAAGTGCTGCATAGTACTGGGGCAAGATTTACCACTGGGATGGTACTCTTGTGTGGTGTTATTTTCTAATACTTGTTGGCAAATTATTTGTCAGCTATTCAGAAGCCTTATTGCTTTTTTTTGTGGAGGTTCTTTGTAATTTAAGGGAAATAGAAATCTAAGTACTATTCCAAACCTAAAGTTTTGGGGTTTTTTAAACTATGAAGAACTAAACAAAGCAACAAAGTTAAAAAATAGTGTTCTTCCCCAGATGAAAACTGTGCCTAGAATGACATTTCATCTGAGATTTAAATATTATTTTAGTTGGAAAACTGTGGCATGATCATTAAAAAACTACAAAAATAAACCTGCAAGTTAAAAGGACCAAGTAACAGCTTAGTTGTTTTTAAGTTTTAAAGGCAGGAGTCTTCATGACTGTTTTTTTGCCTAATTTCAAATGTATACTTCCTCCTACAGGGTAGTAGCTACCATCCTTACCAGTAACAACAGTAATCCTTTATATGCTCATCATGGATCATAAAACCTCACTGTATAATCAGCGCATTCATCAGAGAACACCAAGGCTATTGTGCTTGTTCTATATTGAACATGTATGATTTTGGCTCAGAATCATCATGTACCTAACGTTAATTGTCAGGTGGTCACTTAGATGGAGATAGGCGGCTTTGTTTCTCAGGCATAATTGATCCAAAACCCGATCACTCTATGTTCTGACTGTGTCTTGATACCAAGAAGTCCCAGCATTGCATTTTATCTTTCTTTTGTAGGAACAAAAAGCTTCCTTGAAGGAAGTCAGTTTGCCACTTCTATCTTGGGGTGTGGGGGAAAAAAGAAAAAAGGAGAAACAGCACAGTGCTCAGAGTGTGGAGTATTGCAGCACAGGATCTTTCTTTCTCACAAATTACTTAGCCAAGAATGTGGGTTGAACTTTCAATGTATGTAACTTGGAATAATGAAGATACATACCAGTTTGTACATGAAGTTCAGTGCCTAATTATACCCCTTCTCCAAGTATTGTGGCCAGTGTAACCATCACTGTCATTTAATAAGTGTTGACCATCTTCTCTGAAATACTAAATGTGCAAATTCTCAATTATTTTGTGGTAAAATAGCTAAGATGAAGAGAGAATCTTGTAAGTGAATATCTCTACTTGAAAATTATCAGATAATTTTGTACATTGTAGATTTGACATTGCTTAGCCATCAGAATGTCTTGAAGAGGTGGAGTGTTCATGACTATGCTGAATTCAGTTGCAATGGTTATTCAAAATTATCTGACACAGCATGCTGACAATCCTCTCCTGATGTAGTGAAGATCTGGCTAATATTCCTTTTTGGCTTGTTGTGGCATCCCACCCTTAAGGGGGAAAGAGCACCCAAGATTCATAGATGCCCATGGTGGAAAAGGAATGACAAAAGTCAGAGTCAGCAAAAACTTAGGAACTTGTATTAGTAAATTATACAAATGGCCTGGAAATTGGGATGTCAGTCCCTGACCTCCTATTATAAACAAGTGGTGATGGATTTTGAGTAGGGGGTAGGATGAAATTGGAAAGGGAGAGAAAATAAGAAAGAGAGCAAGGACACAAACAAACATCACCAGCCCTGGCCCTAGCATCAATCCATCTGATGGGGTGTCCAAGGGCCTGGGGTGCCTGTGGGGGTACCTGCTTATAGCCAGGCTTGCCCTGCCCTGCAGTTACATTTCTCACTTTCTATGCAAATTAGCTATCATGAGCAGTGTGTTCTTCCAGACCTTTCTGGAAATGGATTGAGGGCTTCAGGAGCTTTGGTGGTCTTGATCCCCCCCTTACTGCAATGGGAACAGCAGTGGCACAAACTCAAACTGTTGAGTTCACGTCTTTTCTCTTTAGGTAGCTACTGTTGTATTGCCTTTTCCTTTAATTTCATACAAGAGCAATGCTTTTGTTTTAAGATTTGCTGCAGCGAGCACCGTGCTGTGGTGCACATTCTTTCACCATGGCCGTGTCTTTTCTGAGGAGCCCTCAGCCTCCCACAGCGTAGGAGAAATCCATCATACTCGTGAATGAGTAAAGCATGGTGCCACTGCTATGTTAGCAGACAGATTGCTTTCAATAAAGTTTTTAATAACATTGTGACTTCTACTTGAACTGGAATAGGAGCAACTAATTTTTAATGCATATGCATGTGGCCTGATTCTCTGGCATAGTCTGTGTTCTTGTGAAACAAAACCTAAAGTAGGGCCTTAAGGTATAAAATGTTGTTATATCCTGATAGGTTTCAAAATATTGTATTGCTTCTCTCTTTCCTGGGCTTTGTGTGCTGTACTGGACTCAAGTAAATCTGCTTTGTTTTATTTTAGCATGGCTAACTTGAAGATTGAACTCTCTAAGCTAGATAGTGAAGCCTGGCCTGGAGCACTGGATGTGGAAAAGGAAAAACTGATGTTAATCAATGAAAAAGAAGAGCTTTTAAAGGAGCTTCAGTTTGTTACACCACGCAAACGGACTCAAGACGAGCTAGAGCAGCTAGAAGCAGAAAGGAAGAGGCTTGAGGAAGAGCTGGTGTCTGTGAAAAGCACACCCAGCCAAGCACTTGCTGAAAGGTAAGTGGTTGCTTTTGGCTAATATGAAGTGCTGCTTTCTGCAATCTAACCTTTGTACTCATTGCAGACCCTGAACTATGCCTTGATGGGCTGTTTTCCTTCAGTGACTGTTCTGTGTAGGTCTTATTTGTTATTAGCCCAATGGGCAGAGAAACAAAGAAGTCTTCAGTACTGTGAGAGAATGTGAACACCCTGTATCTGCTCTGCAGTGTCAGTTGCTCTGCATTTGTTAGCAGCATGAAAATGCCTGTGACAGATGTTAAATAACTGAGGAATGTCAACACACCAGCGGGAAGGCAATACATCATTCACTCGTTTCTGATAATAGCTGTAAACTGTTTGAACTCAGGTTACAAAGATTATCTTGATTGTTACAACATCTGAAGGCGTTCATTGTGAGTTTTATTATGCAAAAAAATGCAACAAAAAGGGGGAAAATCCCCAAAAGTTCAGATGAGAAGGATAATTGCTGCAAAACTTTCCTAACTTGGTGCTACCTAACTAGTAAGGGTAGCTACTCTCACAATAAATTGTTTTTAGCTGTATTCAGACTTTGAGAAAATCAAAGCTGACTGTTACAGATGGACTTTTCATCAGCTCTAAGTGGAAATAAATTTAGGGCACCTCTAGCCCACATAAAATGCAATAAACACAAAATGTCATTGTGTGTATCAGTGTAGTATACCTTACTGAAGTAATACAATCAGCATTGTGTGGCTTTCTTACTTCCCTCTACTAGGAAACACCTGCTGTTGCTCCAGTGTGCTGTATGGCCAAATTCCTGTTATAGGATTAGAAGCTGAGTCCTAAATTCTAGCTGAGTAACAAGGACATTTTTTGCTTAGGAAGTACAAATGTGTGTTTTATGCAATATTTTTAAAACGTTTTTACACTTTATAATAGTTTAAATTGCAGTATGTTAATAATCCAGATATGTTTTAGAAGAGGAGAACTATATTTTCACAGGAGAAGCTGCCTGTCTAAGCTAAATTGAATCTAAGGTTTTGATAATATGCTGTTGTATAGCTAAATCTTGACTCAAGCTATAAATAGGTAGCTGGTGTCTGAATTTTGTGGTTGGGATTTGCTTTAGTGAAAAGTAAGTTCTGCACCTGTTTTCCCATACATGTCAGGTGCCAAACTTGGAGTACCTAGGGCAAGTAAAATTGTCCCCCATTGTCAAGAAGAAATTAATTTTCCATGTGTAGTGACAGAATGAGTTGTTAGAGCTTCCTTTTCCCCCCTCTGTTTTCCTCAAACTTTTTTCCTTTGATTTTTAATCCTGAAAATTTGGAGTGTTTGGGCTTTATTTCCTGAAGTTAATGTACAGTATGTTGTGCTCTGCTGATTGAGGTAGCACTTACAGTGGCTTCTGGGTTGATTTTTTATTATTCCAGTGAATCTCCAGTGGATTTCTAGCTTCAACTCTTTATATTAAAACTGTCTCCTATGGTGACTTCAGAGCACATAAATTCTTTCACATGAGGCTATTTTGAGGATTATTTCGGATTTGTCCACTATAAACATAAAGTGAATCTTCTTTTTCAGAAGGATTCAGATGATGAAACTTTTTCGAAAATGTTATTTTAAAAAGAATACATTTAATTGTACCAGATCAATCAGCAGGATTTTGTTTCTTGGAGATGAGGGAGATTCTCCTCTCTGTTCTCAGTGGAGGAGCCATGCCATCTTCAAAATATTGTGCTATTGTTGCATTACCATTTTCTTCTATGAGGTTTCATTAATGCCTTCAGTTTGCAGTGTCTTCACAGGTAATAATAATGAAGTAGCTGCATAAGAAGCTGTGGATTATGCCAGAGCTTAATGCAATGAGGGTTCTTTCATTTGGTTTAGTGGTTTGGGTTTTTTTATTTCTAAGGGGAAAAGAAACAGGAGACGTGCTCTGACTTAAAACAAAAACATTATAGCATAGCCCTGGGTTATTTTGGTGCAGGATGCTGAAATTGCCACTAGTAGATGTTCGTGGATTCAATTTACAGAAGGAGAGTGTAGATCATAACATATCAACTTCAAAAAGGCAGAGACAGGGCATACTCTGGCTGCTTTAAGAAGCCTTAAAGCAACTGTGTAGAAATAAGTGGATTGTGAAACTGTTGAGAACTACTTGCTACTTTCTTGCCTCTGAGTTCCATTATTGCTTAATCCTTGGCAGTATCTCCCAAGTAAGCACAGCCATTTGAACAGGTCCATGATTTAAGTACTTGATTGATTGTGCTGTTGCCTGCAAAACGGGCACCTGCTCTTGTTCCTGTCACAAACATGTCCACCTAAGTCTGCATTGAAAGGTTAGCTACGTGCACTTTACCTTTTATATGTATTTTCTCTAAATATTCACTGCACCTCTCAGCAATGTTACAATCTAAGATCAAAAGAGAAAGATGTCTCACTAACACTGAAGTCCCTCCTGCAAGGAGGAACAGATTGATTTAAATAGAAGTGGTGCAAACAAGAGAGACAGAGGCCCGTGTCAGAACAGATTACAAAATGGTTGTTTAGGTGTTTACACAGGGGTTTCTGGATACTGTAGTTCCTGCTTGTGCTATAAAGAGGGAAGGTTCATTGTCTGAAAGTTTTGGAGCTGGGGTTGTTGGGGTTTTTTTTCCATTTTGCCAGATGTAGGATGAAAAAACTTTACCTGAATCTCAATTTGTTGTGAGATCATAAAATTACTTCCTGCATTTCCTCAAACTTCCACAAGTGATTCATCACTTGGCTTATGTTTGAGATTTGTGACTAGCATCTTTCTGACATTAGCCTGCAGGTATTAACAATTGTATTTAATTACTAGTAGATCAAATTACTTCCAGGAAAGAATTTTTTTCAGGTGCTAAATTATAAGGGATAAATTATGTTTATTAACCTCCTTAAGATGGTAACAGAAAACAAACTATTAATTGTGCTTTTGAGACAAAAACCAATGAAACCTTTTAGTTCAGTAGTACAAATTCAGTTGCTATAATGTCTCTCTCAAGGTGGCTTTTTTTGAGGACTTCATTCAGAGCAATTCCTAAGCTTTTTTTTTTTTTCCCCATCTTCTGCCATTAGTAGTTGAACACAGAGCAATTTCTATGCCTCTTCCTTGAGGAAAAAATCATAGCTCACTACTGAAAAGCCACAGAAGAGCTAGTGAAGAGCACTCTTGCTTGGGAAAAGCAGGATAGATTAGGCTTTACAATTAGACAGAAAGCATGGATAAATAGTAAAATTATTGGAAAGAGTGTCTGATACTATAGATGAACATAATTCCTGGTGTGGAAACCTGTGTGCATGTCTTCCACAGAATGAAATACTGTGTATGCTTTTAACAGCCTTAGCAGGTATTGGCAGATGAGCACATCACTGCAGTGTGAGAGCACTGTGGCGTGGGCAGTGGAGTGGAAGTCACACCCTGGCTGACCTCGGGGTAACTTATTCACCTTTGCATAACCCACATTTGCTCGCTGAATAAGCATGGGTGTAAGCAAGTGCTTTTCATGCTTTGCTGAATCAGGGACTTAATGTACTTTGCTCGTGTCTGATGTTCAAAGGGAGTGAATTCTGAGCACTCTTGAGTATCTAATTCAGTTAATTCATTTTGTGTAAGAAAGCAATGGTTGATGTTTCTTGTTTCTCAGATTAGTAGCTGGAGAGCTTGCGATGTATCAGTTGACTGAGCAAGGCCTAGAGGAGAAGATAGTAATCCACAACTACAGGAGGATTTTAGCTGAATCCACTGAAAGCAAGCAATTTATTTAGTGTAAATGGAGTGATAAAAAGGAATTAAAAGAGGAGGGGAAATCACTCTAAACGTTAGTGAATCATTTCTCCTATCCAAGAGGAATAGGAAAGTTCCCCATTTTGTGGCTTTAGAGCTGTTCTAGATAACAAAGCAGGAGGCAATAAATCCTGCCTTCTCATAAAGGTGAACTTGATGATGAGCATTACAATGCTGTGTGGCTCTGAGGTGCTGACAAAGCTGTTGGGAATGTAGAAATCTCGACCAAGGACTCCTAAATATGGTCTATAATCTCAGAACCTTTCACTGAATGATGCTTTGATTTGCTGTGCTTTACCTCTATATAAAGATTCTGAAATTAAAGGGAGTGCTTTGATTTTAAACTTCAAGTTATCAAAAATAATACTGGTATTACTGGTATTGGTGTTCTTTTGGTTTTCCTGGTTTAGTTGGTTGGTTTTGTTTGTTTGTTTTTTTTTTCCCTGGAACTGTATTAAGTGAGGAGGGAGTCTGCAGTGTGGCTTTTAAAAACTGCATGCGTGCAAATCTTATTATCCTGAAGTTGCAGCTATTTTCCCAGTGCTCATTTGTTACTTTTTTATTGGGTGCATGTTCCCCTTGGTACAGTGTGATTGTCCCAACCCTGTGCTTGCTTGTACACTCAGCAGGTTTGTTACAGTTCTTGGTATTCTGCAGGTAAAGTCACTCTGCTGAAGCAGTTGGGGTTTTATGATCAGACTGAGAGCTAACACACTATTTTGGATTTTAGTCACTGGCAACCTGATAAAAAAAAAATGAGGGATCTTCACTTTGTTTCTTTTTTATCTATAAAATGTTCTAGCCTATTCTGTAATGCTTTCCTAAACTAATATGTACATATTTTTTCAGATTAAAATTGGAGGACAGAAGAAAAGAGCTGGTACAGAAACTTGAAGAAACTACAAAGTTAACTACCTATTTGCATTCACAACTTAGGAGGTGAGACTGCACTGCATGATGTAAAACCTGTTTTGTAGTAGATCTGGATGTCTCAACTTCATTCTTAGGCTTATCTCTTAGCTGGAAGCTCAGCAAAATATATTAAAGTAAAAAAATGCAAATGTAATAGCTTAAAGTGTTTTGTCATCATGCAAACCTGGAGTACTTTTAGAATTTCAGCAAATTTTCTAAGTTGATAGTTCTGTTATTGTTCAGTAAATACATTTTAAGTGTTTAGAAGGGCCTGCTTGAATTACTTTTCCTGACATTTTTTCCCAGCAGTCCTCCAGAACCAAGGCAGTGGCACTCAGTTTCTCTGGCCTAGCAGGACTCCCTATCTGCTGTTATTAACAGGACAAGATTGCATGTTCCAGCCATAATTTACGTAGCTGGATTTACTTCGCACATGGAGTGTGTGTTGTCACGCAGATGGGAAGCAGTTCTGCTAGAAATTGTCTATCTGGCATCTTCCCAGGTGCTTGGGCTGCACAACTTGCTCTAGAGGTGGCAACATTCCTCTGCTGTCATAAGCTCCATCTTGGGGATCCCTGTGCTGTCACATTGACCACACAAGCACCCACATCAGAGTGGAGCAGGTTTCCAGTGGGATATAACAGCTGAGAAGGCTGCTGTTACTGCCAGGCCAGCTTGTCAAATCTGCAGCCTTCTCCAGAAGAAAAGGGGTTTAGGCAGGTGGGCGAAGGCAGAGTAAATGGCCCTGGTAGTGTGCAGGTTGGGCACACTGAGCTAAGCCAGGTATAGGTGCTTAAAAAACATAATGCCCCAAGCAGCCTTTGGTTGTGATCTGTTACAAGGCAGATTCAGTCAAGCTTCCCTCTCTTTGTTCTGCTTTGTGCTGGTTTAGTCGAGTAACATCAGCATGTGTTTGTGCTTTGTTTGCAGCCTCTCAGCCAGCACGTTATCTGTGTCTTCAGGGAGCAGTTTGGGATCCCTCGCATCCAGCCGGGGATCGCTGAACACATCAAGTAGAGGCTCGCTAAACTCACTCAGCTCCACGGACCTCTACTATAACCAAGGCGAGCAAATCACAGATTTGGACTATCAGTACAAACTTGATTTCATGTTACAAGAAAAAACTGGTTACATTCCTTCAGGGCCTATCACT
This sequence comes from Zonotrichia leucophrys gambelii, assembly GCF_028769735.1. NCBI lineage: Eukaryota > Metazoa > Chordata > Aves > Passeriformes > Passerellidae > Zonotrichia > Zonotrichia leucophrys. Next base: position 14,121,747 of record NC_088173.1, on the reverse strand, counting down.
ACTATTCATGAAAATGAAGTGGTCAGTTCCCATGGGAAACTCGGTTACAGTGACTCTCCTTCAGCTGCAGACCATCCCAAATTGACTGAACCTCCCAAATCTGTGACATCACTGTCTTCCAGATCCTCTCTCTCCTCCTTGTCCCCCCCAGGCTCCCCTTTGGTTTTAGAAGCTGCATTTTCAGTGTCAGCTCAAAACTCCCCTCTGCATCACCTCACTACGGACTTTGAAGACTCTGACCTTTCAGGTGATTTTGCAGGCATTAGCTTCTGCGAGAACCAAATATTACTGGACTCTGAAGCCAGAGCAGGATCTCAGACTCCTACAGATGATAAAGGTCTAAACGTTAGGCAGCCTCTGCCTTCTCTACACGAAGAAAGTTCAGGTAATTAAAAAAAAAATCTAATGCCAAATGTATGTGCAACATGAAAATTAACAGCTGGCTCTTGAAATGAGGAGGTATGTTGTGTAACTGAAGAGTATCTTGATCAGCATGCACTTGCATGTTCTGAGGGATGTTACCTAACTTCTAGTTTTGGCTGCAGAGAGCTGCAATCACTCTGATTCTGTCCATATTTTTCAATAGCCATTTTAGAAAGTAAGTTCACGTATTGTAATCTGTCATGAAAACAGTAACACAAAAACCTGAAGATAGATTTTGAAAGCTAGGAGGATGCATGCTGTTCCTAAGTTCTATCAGGATGTATGGATATAGAGCAAATACCCTCTGCTGGTTTTTTGGTAACTTGAAATCAGATATTTGTTTCTCATTGAAGAGTAAGTTACAAAGTGACATCCTCAGTAAAAGAGACTTCTGGACTGTAAATTATGTGTTATGTGTATCTAATTATTTGAGCCTGCTGTCACTGAAAGATCTACATTTCATTTTGAATTGAGAAAGGCAGGTCACTACATTACAGTGAGAGTTTCCCCATTTTTAACATAAATTTCACAGTTTTAGCTTTTTATCCAAGTTAGAACAGAGTTCCTAAGTGAGTCTAGGATCCCCTTGCAGTCTGTGGGTAACTTCCAAAAGAATGAGACATCTTGTCCTAAAGCATACTTTCCTTTAAGGAAGAAGGGATGAATGACTGAGTTATCAAGGTATCCTTAGTTACTAGTTAATTAGGTGTGATGAATTCCACTTCTGGTCTGTATCAAAAGCCACACCAGCATACTTAATCATCTTATATTGTCAAAACCTTTGGCAGAGACAGAATTTCAAAAATCCCAGCTGTCAAGATGGCTCGTGCTCAGTCTTGGAGTTCTCGCTTTGCTGCCTTTTGTTCAGGCTGACAGTATGTTGTGCTCTCTCTGCACATTTATTCTTTTCTGGTGTCATTCTGTGTCATTGTCTTCAAGTATGTTGCAAACCATTCATGTTTATGTTACACTCTGTTTTCTCAAGGAAGAACTGAGTGAGACAGATTTCCAGTAGTGCTGAGCACTGGCAGCCCTATTTGAAACCTGGTCAGTACCTGGCATTTCCAATTGTATTTCTGAGCTGGTAGGGAAGCAGCTAACTAAGGAGTTTGGTGTTTTAGAGAATAAACATGGCCTAGCTCTTGAGCATTGTCCAGATTTAGTACCAAGTTTGAACCGTTGTGCTTGGAGTTTTTAAATTTTTAATAAAAGTACCTTGTCATGTTCATACAGTTATATATTTTAATGAGAAATTTGCTTGTATTTATTTAATTCTCTCAAGGAACTGTTATAACATCTGTTGTCTAATTAGATTAGCTTACTGCAGTACTGTGGTAATTTCAAAGCTGGCCAGAGCAAAGTGGCACCAGAAGAGAAAGGTATGGTGTGCTTAGTACAAGCTGGGAGGCCCCACTCTGTTTCACTGTGCAGAGAGAAAACAAGAAAATGACTGATGTCCTAATGGTCTGAACCTATAAAATGCAAAATTGAAAAAGCATGGAAAGGAAATCTGAGGGGAGGGGGTCTTTTTGTCCTTTGTCTTTTCAGGATAGTGTAGCACAGTAGTTACTTTACTTTAGAGCCATATTATAAAAGATTGAAACAATAATTAATTTTCCTGCCTGTATTTCAGCAGCATATCCTTTCCAAATTAACAACAATTTTCAGTCTGTCTTTGCAATCTGTCTGTAGCTCACATGGTTGGAGAACTGAATTCAAACTGGTTTGGAATTTGGGAACATTTTGGGCTATGTGAAATCAGATTTTTTTTAAAATTATTTGTATAGATCATTATTTTTAAAGACATTGTGTGGTTCTCTTAACATTTTTTCACTTTTTGAGGACCTCTTATTCTGGATATTGTCTGCTTGCCTTTTAAGTCTATATAAGTAGTTATGGTTTTAAAATGTAAATTCATTCTGTGATTCTTCATACTGATACTTCCCCATGTAGCACCATATGCATAATACAGTTCATCTTTAAACTTGTATTAAGGCTGCCAAAACAAGTATTTGAATTTTGTATAGCCAGGTATTAACTAATTACACTTCAGTAACTCTGGTTTCCACAGTAAAATGGGCTTCATGGTGAGACTTCTTTAATTAACAGTAAGACACAGATCTGGGGTTTGTTCAGTGTTTCTACTCCAGTTTCATCCTTGAAACTGCTGAATGGGATGCTGAATGGGAAGGTTTGAACAAACTCAGCCAGAGGCACTAAACCTGCATTGAAAATTTCTGCCCACACCCTTGGGTTTTTACAGGACTACAAATCTGAATACTGCCGAATCTTAACTTGGGCATTGATAAAGACTCGAAGATAGTACAGCTCCTTTTCATGTAATCTGCACTGGCTCTCTAGATGCAGTGTTCACCTGCTTCTCTGCCTGTCTGACTTTTCTGTACAGGTGAACCATAGAGATATTTGCTCCTCTGCACATGTCCCTGCTGTCAGAAACCAAGTTGGAATATCTTGTAGTTCTTCCACAGTCAGTCTCTGTCATTGTCAAAGTCAATTCAGGCTGCTGTGGTAATTCCTAAGGGTAATCAATAAATCATGTCATCACCTTCACCCCTCACATGGTGAGGGGGAAGGGAAAGAGCACTTCATCATCAAGGAAATAGTATTCCTACTGCCATAAATAAAAGCACAAATGCAGCAATCAATCATCTAATCTAGAGCCTTAAATTTTAACATCTTAACAGGATGTAAAGTCATGATTCAGATGGGGATGATAATGCATACCAATATCCTCACCCCTGGCAGATAAAAGGACGGCATAGGCCCTCAGCTTGCTGTGCTGCAGAATATGGCTTCATGGCATGACACTCACATATGAATGCAAGTTGAAGATTAAAGCTAAGTAGTCATTGAAAGCCTGTAGCAGAGAAAGTTTTTGATGATAGTAAACCAGAGAGGATTTTATTTCCAGCAGTTATATCACTGGGGAGAGGATGTCTGTCTGACTTTTGAATATTTAATAAACAGTAGGCAAGCACTTGGCATGTAGCTGCAGTGTTACCACAGTGCTGAATGTGAACAGGGCAAATACTGGTTTAAAGATCAGGAAAGTGAGGGCTGATAATGAAGGATAATAACTAGCTCAATGCATAAGGGTGATCATAGGAGTCTGTGTCTCTGGAAAGAAGTAATAGTACATTTTCAAGTTCATCAGTCTGGTTATATCTGTAGCCAGAATATGTAGCAAGAGCAGTACAGTCTCAGAATGTTTAATGATATGGAACAAAACTACTCTGTGATACTCAGCTAAGGGTCACTGCTTTCAATGTGACAACTTCCTAAGCTATGCTCATCTCTCTTTCTGACTGTTCATCTCTTGGACTAGTTTTCATTCTTTTTCCTTTTTGTAGGTGGTGATTTACCAAGAAGAACAGCTGGTCATCTGCTTGAGGAGAAAACAGCTTGTGTATCTGCTGCTGTGTCTGATGAGTCTGTAGCTGGAGATAGTGGTGTATATGAAGCCTCTGTGAAACAGTAGGTTTGAGAAATCATGCAAGTCTTCCCACCAAAAATTTAAATATATCTATGATCAGTTACACAGTAGCTGCAGAAGATGGTAACCAGCCCTGCCTTTTTTAGAAATAATTTGTATTTTTAAGTGGGAAGAAAGGCGTATTTGCCAAACAATGAAGTTTGATCTGAGGGTTTTTTGTGCTTGTATAACTTGGTTGAATAGCATTAATATATTCTTTATAATCTTGGGGTTTTTTCCTTGCTAGAAGTGTTCCCAAGAGAAACTATGCTATGATTTAAACTATGCAGGTTTTGCCATGTGACTCTATTGTCAATACTCAGAGTTACTGTTTTCACTTCTTGTTTTATTAAGTATTTTTAAGATTGCATAGCAATTTTTGGAATGTTTTTATTTTTAAAAAGAGGTTATAGAAAAGACATGAACAAACTTTATTGTAATGTTAGAATTAAAACAATCCAGGTTGAGGCTTATTGTTCACTGCAGTGATCAGGATATAAGAAACATACTTGCTGTTATTTTTTTGACCAGACAACTTCTATAAGATTTTTCATACTAGTTTATATAGTATGGTCTGTAATCTTCAGTAATCAGCCTCAGGCCTTTCTGAAGCATTGCTGCAGTTGTCAAACTATTCCAGCAGCAACTGCCCCTAAAACAAGCACTGCTGTTGTGTAGGCTCTGAAATTCTTATTTGGAGTGCCTGCTGTAATTAAGTCAGCATGTTTAGGAGGATGGATATATGTTCTGTATATGCATGTGTTAATAATTGCTGAAAGCTAACTATAATTTTCCAAAATGTATTTGCCTGGTTTTCCTAGACCAAATGAAACTGAGGACACTGTATATAGTGAAGATGATGCAACAGCTCTAGAGGCTGCTCAGGTACAAATAGGACTCAGGTGAGTGACCAGCAAGGGGAATATTTCTGTTGATCCAGAAGTGTGAATAGTAAACTTCCCTTGTGTTGTCCTTTTTTTAACAGATATGACCACAGCAATTCAAGTTTTGTGATAATCATAGTGCGGCTTAGAAACCTTCCAGCATTTCCTGTCCCCCTTGGCTGTAAGGTGTAAGTCAAACAATCACTGACATAGAGTTGGGATATAAGAGTGTAATAATAAATTCTAAAAATTCGCTAAAGAAATTGGTTGATTTATGGCTTTAGAGCACTGAAGTATGTACAGAACTTCTCAAACTGTTGTAGTATTTAGCATTGTAGTATTTATGAAATATGTAGTATTTAGTATTTGCATATTCCAGCAATGCTGCAAGAATAAGATGTTATCAGGAAATTTGCACATTCCACTAAACTGGAATAAAAAAGGATTTTAAAATGGTGTTTTATCTACTGCCTCTAAACATTCCAGCTTTGTGAGCGCAAAACAGCTATGCTATAGTTACTAAAACCATTCTTTTGCTACTTTGGCATCCTTTCAGCTCCAAATGCTGTTTTTTTGCATTTATTTGTCTTTTTGATGGAAAATGGGATTTAAAGCAGTATTTGTCTTTTAAGTGAGCTTTTAAAGGAAAGGGGTAATTTAATAAATTGCAAGAAGACAAGCACAGTCACGTTGAGATACACCATCCCAAACAACTAGAGCTTGGGGGTCTGCTAAGAATTAGTTCTTGATTCAATTTGGACCAACAAAGTCTAAAAGTAAATTGAAGTTTGAATCATGTGTAGAGAAAAGCCTGAATATGTTATCACTGAGTTTCTAATCCAAAATTCTCATCTGAATAAATAAGTACAGGTTGCCTTGGGGACACTTGTACTTGAGCAAGCTTTTTGACAGACTGTAAGATGACCTTAAACTGTTGAAAAGCTTAATAAGATTGGAGTAGGATATAATCAATCCTTGAAAAATTTAGTTTTCTTGGTGATTCTTTTCCCTTTGTATCCCATTGGCTTAAATTTGATTGGCAGATAAATAGGAAGCCACTGGATATGGAAAAGATGCATTAAGGATAGAGGCCTGGGTGCTTGCTGGATTTTTCTGTTTGTTTTTGTTAATAACAAATGGTTATTCTACTACTATCCTTCCTTCTTTGAACTAGTCTTTCCTCTGCTGACCTTCCAAGTCTACTAACATTTAGCACAAGAAAAACAAAAAATCTAGAGAAGAATAAATTGACACAGGTGAGAGGAAAAGTAGATAATGTAGGATGACAAAAAGATGTTCAGTAACATAAAGCTAGGCCAGAGCAGGCCTCTTTTCAGGAATTAAAGTGTGAAGTTGTAATTGATAGTCAAGAAGTCCTAACCTGCTGCTGCTAAAAGAGATTTGATGAAATTAAAGCTGCACAAAACAAGGAGGAAGAAGGGGCAGGGTAAAGGCAGGACCTTGCAAATCGCATTTTTCTGCCACTTGCACTTGTGTGCATGTATGTATAATCTGTACAGATACATAAAAAAATAAAAAAGAAAAAAGGGTCTGAAAAAAGATGCTACATTATAGCTGCATTTCCTAGAACATCAGTTGGATAAATTAGTACTTTGGTGAATGTTTACACATGGAAGAATAGATTTGACATGAGGTGTTAGTGCTACTGTAAAAACTGCTCACTTTTAGCCCAGGTAGAACACAGTTGAAGGGTTACTGTGTCAGGGTCACTTCTTCATCAGTTGAGAAGTCATAGGTTTGTCACAGTAAAATCTGATTCATCGACTGACTCTTTAAGTTTATTAATTAAAATTAAAGTAACCACTCGTATACAAGAAAGTGGGAGAACAATTTCTTTCACTTCTTTGTTTACCCTTCATTTGGCCTGATGCCAATAAATTGGCAAACAGTTATTAAAAGAAAGTTCTAATGGACTACCTTTTAAACATACTTTTGATACACTTTATCTTCTATTCCTACATCTTTTATAAATGTTTTTAATTGCTTAGTCTATTAAAATGGCTGTTTTCAGTAGACTGCCAATTGCTCACCTACAGTTACATGAATACAGCAGCAGCATTACTGGAGTTACAGTATGCTACCACTTCACCTCAGGACTGGCATGTCGAAATGCTGGATACCTGCTATCCAGGCTGTACATGTGAACCAAACAACCTAGATTTTGCTCTTTATTCCAAGAAGTTTGGCATAACTGGGAAATAAAGATTATGCCCAAATTTAAGTAAAAAAATCATGTTTCTCACAGACCTAATTTCTTTTGATTTAACTAATGTAAAATTAAGTTTTTAATAAAATTATTGAAACTCTGCATGGAGTCAGAAAATATAATAGTAGTGCTATAAATTTTGAGAGAAAAAGTAATTTCCACAATTATTTACATTGACCTACTCTTTCTTCTTGCTTTAGCCAGCTTCATTGCATTCTATTGTCCAGTGAATGCCATTTACATTTAAAGCCAGTACCAGAAATGGACTAATAGATAGGCACAGAAAAGATGTTAAACTATGCTCATTTGTGTGTATGAGAAACTGTGCAATAGGTAAATAGCACATACAAATTGCATTAAAAATGTCTTTACTCTGTCAAGCTCCTGCTAAAGTGACACCTTCAAGTTAGCTAGTACAACTTTTATCCACATAATATCCATTCCTATTGGCTTCATGGAATTCCTATTGGTTGTATGAAATGAATGCAGCCTTGTAACAGGCTCTGTGTTTCTCTGTGTTTCCATTTAGGCTTGTGCAAGATGCATTCTTCCAAGTTTCACTTAATATGTTATGAATTGATCTTAAGCAGCTATGGCCCTAGCTATTTTGTTCCTTGCTTTCCTTAGTTTCCTGCTTTCTTTGAAAATCTTGTTTGATTTGCTTCCTTAAAAGATTAAAAGACATCACTGCTTTTCACTGCTGCTTGCATTATTCTAAGACTTTAATTTTTACATCCACCCCAGTTCTTCTCATTTTTTAAAATTAACATTAAAGCCATGTTTCCTGCCACTTGTGACATGATCTTCATTGTTTACAGTAATTAAACTTGGATTGAGTCCGAAACTGCTTCCACTCTTGCTACTACTACCATACCAGGCACAGAAATTCCTTCTTGGGAAATGTTTCTGCAGGGGAGTTCCCCACTCATCTTTGTCACCTCTGTTCCATTCCACTGATAAGTTACTGTTCCATTTTGTTGCTATGCAGTCCTTAAGTTGATGGGGTGAACTTCTCCCCTGCATCACCAGCAAGTGGCAGCTAAAACAGAGGTAAAGATGTTGTTTTGTTTCTGGCAGGTATATCAGAGTGGCAGTCCTTCCATCCTCCACTGATATCAGCTGTCTGTTCCGCACTAAAGTTCATCCTGCCATGGAAACCATTTTATTCAACGAGATATTCAGAGTGGCCATTTCTCAAGTGGCACTGCTACAGAAGACACTGAGAGTAGATGTGTGTGCTGTCAGTAGGACTCGTCGGGAAGAATGCTTGGTATGTGGTTTTATTTCTGGTGCTTCTTTGGCATGCATTTGTTTATAGTGTGCCCTCTTATTCTGATGGTCAAGGCTGCTAAAATTCCACAGCACTTGGAGACAAAGTCTGAAGCATAACTTAGTTGTTGCTACAGTACCTAGAATACTGCCTTTCTATGAAACTCCTGGTACAGAATCTAATCCTGGATGGAAGGTGTTTTGATAATTCTAACACTACTTTAACCCTTTAATTACAGATTGATATTTCATCTTTGCCATTTTATACATAAAACCCCTATAAACTTCAATGCTACGTTTTAAAGTAAAAACAGAAGAAGAGCCACAATAAAAACCAATGAGAGCAAACCCTCATTATCACAATTTGTCACAGAGAACAAACTAAATTACATTTTGGAGGTTATTTTAGAATATATGATGGACACCTTTTTGGTCTTTATGATCTGTTGAAATAAAAAAGCATGACATTTATAGATCAGCCCATTGGAAGCTGTCACTTTGAATGTTGTTGTTAATCGTCGTCATCACTGAATCAGTGATGCTTCATTTACTTTCAAATTGCTTTTGCATGGTCTGGTACAACTCAAGTCTAGTTTTTCACCACGAGAGGGATTTTAGTAGCACAGTGAGATGTGTGCAGTTAGCGCACACAGAAGAGATGCTGCAGTCTGCTGGGGTTCATTGGCTCTGACTACTGTGAAACAGCTTCACTTTTCAGAAGTTAACTTAATTTCTGGGGAATGTGTTGGCCTCTTTCAGTATGTAAGAGTTTTCCCCTGAGGAAAGGGAAGGGCAACAGAACAAAAATGCAACCTCAGGCAGGATACAGAGGTGAAGAAAGGACTCAACAATAGCAAAAAGCCCCAGTGAAGACAAGACTTATTCCAAAGATCAAATGGAAGAGTTGGGAGTATCATCCCCAGGAGAATGCCCTGGACAACATGACCAGAGTCTTGGCAAGAGCTATGTGTGCAGCCCAGCAGCTGTGAAGATAATATGCTTTGCCAAAGAACAAAGGATTTTAATCTCCAAGGCACAGCCCTAACATGAGTACTTCAGAAGTTTTCCCAGAGTACCAACTCAGTGGATGCCAGTGTTTGTCCAAATGAAAGGGTTTCTTAATCTCTTTTACTGGCTTTTCATCTCCTTCTTCCCTGGTTAGAGCAGGCAAGGTCATCCATTATTTGCCATATGCATGGTTTTTGTGGTGGGACAGTTGAAAAATCATGTGACACTTGCTGTCCCACAGCTGGTGCTGCACAGGTTTTCATTGCTGAATGCACTAGAGCAGGTGTGTGCAGTACTATGGTATGGTGTAGGGAGACATTTCTGCAGACTGAAATAAGAGATGGCAGAATGGACAATATGAAGGACATTTCCATGTACTTCTATTTGTCAATTTTAACTGGAAGTAGAGGGAGATAGAAAACTGTACAGTTAGAAAGGGAATTAAGGTTCATGTCAAATTTGTGCTGCCTGTTTTGCATGATGAGTACAGTAGAATGTTTTGTAGAAAACAGAACAAATTTAAATAATTTTTTTCCCTTTTCTTATTTTGTACAGGCTGGGACTCAGATCAGCCTGGCAGATCTATCACTTTCTGATGAGACCTGTACTCTGTGGTACAACCTGTTGCCTTGCAAGCAGAGTCCTGGCAAAAAACCCAAGGAACAAAATGACGAATACATGTTTCTGTTAAGCAAGCAATCACAGTCACTGGACTCACTGGACTTGGTGAGTGATGAGCTGGCTATTACTGTGATAGCAAGAAAAATGCCAGAGACTCCAATTGTGCCATTGCATTGTAGTTATTTGAATGTGGGAACTGCCATCCTGAAGGTCCAAGGCCCTGTTTTGCAGGCACTTTTGTCTAGAGTGACTTTGTGTGAGTAGGGCCTTCAGCTGTGATTCTTTTTAGAAAGAATGTTATTGAAGAGCTTCCTTAAGTGTGTAATTTATTTTCATATGCATACATTAAAAATTGCTATTTATTAACTGTTGAATCTGCATACTCAAAGCGATTGCATTGAACATGCTTTTATGCAAAACGTACTAACTCTTCTGGTTAAGTAAGCTTTTCTGCTTTAATTCCTTCTTAAGAGAACTACATAGAAAATATAACTTTGAAAAGCACCCTTTTTCACCCAAGAACAGTACGATAGGGAAGGTGAGAAAATACATTGAAGGATGACAGAAGTATATTTGATTGCATTGTCATTTTAAAACCAATTGTTTTTCATTGAGATTTACTCTGTGTAAAAGTGATTATTCAATGTGCTATACACTGACAATTCAAACCCCTTATCCTCGTGATCTGGGGGTCATTGTGTCTGCTGTCATCAGGGAGCAGTAGGGTGATGCAGCTCTTGCAAGAGTTGGCGTTTTCCTACCTGTTATGTATCATTCAACTCTGGTTTACCTTTTTTCCTTGTGAGCAGGATGCTGTGTCAGCTCTGCTGGAGAGGACATCTGCTGAGCTGGAAGCAGTAGAACAAGAGCTCGCTGAAGATGAGGAGAAGGAACAAGAGCGAAGGGCCTCTGAGGAAGACTGGTAAAGACACTTTTCCTCCCTCACTGTTCAGGCCTGAATGATTCAGCTTATTCTTCCTCTTCTTACACAAACAAAAGGGCTGTACTTTTGGAGATCATAGATTCATAGAATGGTATGGGTTGGAAGGGATCTTTAAAGATCATCCAGTCTAATGCTGCTGCCATGGGCAGGGACACCTTCCACTAGATCAGGATGGTCAACACCCCATCCACCCTGGCGTTGAAAATTTCCAAGGACAGGACATCTGTGGCTTCTCTGGACACACTGTTCCAGTGCCTCACCACCACTGGAACTGGAGTAAAGTCTTGTTCTCTTGTATGGTCAATTTATTCACATTCTTGTAGGTTTACAGTCTCTTGGCTGCTCTATGAACTGCTGCCAATGCTCCTCATTCCATGTACATCTTCCTGTGAAACCACCTGGGTTGTGAAGCCACTGGGAGTGCAGCAAAATATCAAATATTATAGTTGCAATAATTGTAACAGGCAAGCTGATGCAACTTAATGCAACTGAAAAGAGAGCTGCTGTCTGACAAAGTCAGTGTGGGTGTGCTTCCATTGATGAGCTTGTTTTTGAAGAAAATGTGAGCTTTCCCAAGAAACAGATTTCTTACTAAATTGCTATTTGAGTTCTGTTATTGTTCAATTTCTTAGCTGCAGTGTAGAAGAAAATACACGCTTTACTGGGGGAAAGGGGGGAGTAGCTTTTTGTTTTATGAACTTATAACAAAAGTCCTTCAACGTTATCAATGTTACAGCCATTGAGTAGAGTGCAGTGCTGTCATAACAACCCTGAAGGTGAACTGTAGTAGCTCTGGGTTTTGCTTAGGGCAGCAATGAAATGTGCCTTCACATGTACTTGGTGGAAGCATTTGGCTGATAGTTGTTTTCCTTGTCAGGAAAATGCATGCCTTACACATTAGTGCAGGTCTGGGCTTTCTGGTATCTTCCTCTGGTGAGCTTTTTCAGTTTTTCATAATAAGCCTGGGCTACTTCTGTCCATACAGGCTAGAGATGCTTGCAGAGGCCTCTGATGAAATTGTGGATGAAGAGGAAGATGGCATTAAGCTGGAAGTAGAAGGTGACTGTAATGATGACCTGGGGTTACTCATGGATGGACCAAAAATGAATGAAGACAAGAACAGAGAGAACAGTGATGAGGCCCAGGAAAGCCAGCAAGCTGCTGTAATTCTAACACTGGTGAATATCTTAAAATTCACATTCCTGCAGTATCTTACTATGTCTAAAATCTATTTCTGAGCAATTAATATAGAAGTCTGCTGCATCTATGCATTTACAATTTGATGAGGCCTTTGCTGTAGCACTTGTATGTATGTACATGTAACAAAATTGGAGTGGTCACTTGTGAACTATGAAGAGGACATTGGACAGACATGCTAAGCAGGACTTGTAAGTCCAGGACAATTAACCAAGACTCTCTATCTTCACTTTTTTTGTTGCATATGGAGGACATTCAAAATACAAGAGTAGTTCAGTACCTTCAGCTTGTGCATATTTAAAATATTTCTGCACATCTGTTTCATTGTTTCCTTTTCTTTTTTTCTGATTTGTGTGCTCAACAGGAAAAAACACATGACAAGAGTCAAGATCTTTAAGCCAATGCAGGGATTTCCTTATTTTTTCCCCTAATTTTTGGGCATGAAATACAAGAACTGTCTTAGCAGAAAAAAGGACAAAAGATTAATGAACAGAAAATTCCAAAATGTGTATTAAAACTGTGTATACTTTTGAACAATTGAGGGTACTATTGTATCCACACAGTTCTTGGTAACTGTTGTTTTTGAAATTATATTCCACTTTCCTGAAAGCACTTTTACTAAAAGTTTAGTAAACATATCCTTGATGTGGTAGAACACTCTCAGAAATGAAATTTTTAGAATCTTTCTGCATCTTAGTAAAAACATTGTTGCATATTTTAAACTCACAAGTTCTATAAAATAACTGCAGTAAAAAGATGAAGAGTGACATCTCGTTCCTTCAACTTTGTGACAATACAAAAGTTTAACATCTCAGTGGACTTGCTGGAAATTGTAATTAACTTCCAATTAATGTGGCAAGATGCCAAATGAGCTAAGGCTGTGGTATTAAAAGGACTGACAGTCTGCTGGGTAGCAAGTAAATATAGATCAAAGCCCTAACTGGGCAAGGGGAGATGGCACGGACGACATGTGAAGGTCAGCCATGCACACAAGTGCTTTGCTAAGCCTGGCCTGGGTGGACCCAGACAAAGAGTGAAAGACAGCAGTCCCCACTGCAGAGCCAGACACAGCACAGATCTCTGTAGGCCACATGCTCTCAGGGTTGCTGTTGTGCTATTTAGGTCACTGTATTTATCTCCTGCACTGTGGAAACCATGAACCTCCTTAAATGACCCAAGCTGAAGAAAAAGCCCCATTGCTCATCAGTAACGTTGGATGTCCCAGCTGCTGCAGAGCTTGGTCTAGCCCAGGAGCCAGGATGATTGCAGCATGGAAGTAAGCACAGGCTGTGCCACCCACAGGGATGGAGCCACTTGAGGCTCCCTCTGGCACATGTGGGACAACTCTAGTGGGCAGCAGGCTGTGCTGAGGGACAGCAGCCAGCAGTGTCTTTTCCCTGGGTTCACAAGGCTGGTGAAGCTCTAGAGATTGCATACAGCAGTCCTGCTGCTGAGGCCTGGGGATGTATGGCAGTATGTCTGGAAGGACCTGGGCAGTGTAACTTTCCCAGCTGCCCCCTTTCAGTGTGCACAGGCACCATCTCTGGCATGGCAGAACTTTGCTCTTCTGCAAATACCAAACAAAGTAAATATAAATGTGCAATAATCATCATGTCTGCAAATGGCAAAGAAAAACATTACTTGCACTGTGTTTGCCTCAAACCTTCTGCCAAGCAGCAAAGCAGCAAAGGCCTTTCTGCAAAAGCTTCAGCTTTACTAGCTACAAAGAGTACCTTCAAAGCCTCTCCACACACTCTTAAGCCTCTTGGGAATTTTGTATTTCTTTACTTAGAATAGCTTCTCTGTAAATGCACAGTGCTTTTTGCCGCTGGTCTTTTTCCATCCACCACAAGGTAATGAGAATGCTTGTGAAGTCTGAAGGCACAGAAACTATGTGGGGGCATGTATCTGGTTATAGTAAGTCTTATCCATTAAATTCCTGTTCACAGGTTGATAAAGAGACTAACACTGAGGAATTGGTTAACGAGAACACAGCAGTCCGACCCAAGGACAGAGCCAGCTGGAGCTGCAGACAGCGTCCCTTTGTCAGGAACAGCATGATAGTGCGCTCCCAAACCTTCTCTCCAGGCCAGCGGAACCAATACATCTGCAGGGTAGGAGCAGAGACACTTGGGATGAAGAGCTATTAACCAAAGAGTCATTTAACTTCTTGGGAATGAAGCATTAATGACACCGAGTCATGTACTGCTTTTCCCTGCAAGAGGCACAGCCTGTGCCTTCTCTAGAGTCCTTCCCTATCTGAGCTGATGTATAGTAGAATTGACTTTCAGCAGAGTTGCATACTCCTGCAAAACACCTCTGCTAGGGCAAAAATACATCCTGTTGGAGAGAAATAACACAGATGCCTGTGCTGGCTCTCTGCAAAAAGTGTTTCCCTGCACGTCAGCAACTCCAGCACTCTCGCAGCAAAACAATTTGTTACAACATGAAATAGAATTCACTGTAAAATGCCATTGCATTACCATATTTTAATAATGCAACCATTTAAGGGTAACAGTGTGGAAAGAGCTCAGTCATCAATTTTAAATCTCGCTTTGTATCTCAGCTGGTTTTAAACCTAGGCAGCCCAAATCCTGCTGTAATTGCATCTTTGAAAGATGTGCAAGCGCTGCCTCGGGGCTGGGTTTTAAACATGGCTTTGGCAGCTACGTTCTCCAGTCTCTCTAGATCTATGGTAGCATGGAAAAAGAAAAAAAGATTTAAATTGTGAGTCTTGCTGCTGCTAAACTAACTATGAAAATAATGTGTTACAAGATATAAGCATAAACTACCAGCTCTATAGATTTTAATCACAGATACCATAGAAAAGGCAGTTTATTTTGATCTTTAGTTTCTACGGGTTATTCATTCCAGTATGTTTTTTTAAAAAAAGTAATACCTATGCTTTAATTCCCCAGTTCAGTTAGAGGCATTTGCCTTAACCATTTGGGAATGTTAATGTTCATCACTTCTCTGTGATTCTCACTGGCAAAAAAAAAAAAATCCTTAGTCAATACCTACGTACTTAAATAACTATTCCATATACCCTCCAGAATGAAATATTGCAGATTGTTTTCTAACAGTCTTTACACAATTTGGATACATTATTGGCTGAATTCAGATGCTAGCCTTCATCTTAGTTCGTGTGCTGGAATTTAATTCCTAAATGGAAATTGGTAGTACTAGCAAAAAAACTTCACCTTAGCCTGCTGCCTATGTAGGTCTTCAACAGGAAGTAAAACTAGTAGTTTAGGTAGTGCAAACTTTGGAAATTTCTGCATCTGGAAAAGTATTGGGCTTTTGTAGCTTTGAACATTGCTACATATCTGCTGCCAAGAGCCAGAATTAAAAAAAAAAAAAAAACTTACTTGGAATAAACCATTCTGTTTCTCATTGTGTATGATATTGCCTGGAAGCAAAATACCCTGTGAAAAGAACATGTTTGCAGATCTGTCTTTGGCAGTGTCAGAAACAGTTGTTGCCCACTGCTGGGGGCTCCAGAGTGGGCACTGTAGCTGCATCCAAGTTCACAAAGAAGGCTGAAGAGCTGGGGTGTCCCCAGTCCCAGTCCCCAGCTTGTACCACAGGCATATCCATCCTTCCTTGCATTACGGTGCTGTAGGAGAGGAAAGCGCCTGTTGGATGCACTCTGGTGAAGTGCCAGCTGCTCTCTAATCAGAAGAGATAGCCTGGCTTTAAGAGAGCACCTCTGATATTTCAGAAAACAGAGATCTTTGAGGCCTAATGGACAGAACTAAAGTGTTGGTACTTTGGAAAATGTCCCTTGAAAAGTGCCTAAAGAACATCAGTGACGATGGCTGCTTCTCTGTATCAAGGAGTGAGCTCCCAGTAATGGCTCATGGCGAAAAGACAGATTTGTCTCTCAAGAGGAGTACTTTGTATTGCAAGTGGTTGTATTTCTGACCCCAGCTCCCAGTCAGCCCTGTGTAAGCACACTTTAGGGCCCTGCCTTTGCTTACTGAAATGTTAGCAGGAGGATTCCTTTTCTTGTCCTCTCCTGAAGAGTTGAAATACATATTCTTCAGAGGGATGCTTCTGACCACCTACTGATGCTGATGCCCCTAACAATCATTCTGCACTGATGTGTATGAAATAATGCTAAAGTTGTGAAGAAGCTACTGCTGAGATGTGGCACATGATTTTAAGAAGCAGACAGTGCTGCTGAAGGAAGATGTAGGCACACTTTGTTTGTTGCAATTAATAACAATACAAAAATACTGCTTGTTGGACGGGTGCATGTCTACAGTAACTTACCTTCCCTGTAGTAAATTTGTTAAAAGCCTGCCCCAGGTAAGCAACATCCATAGTTTGTATCTGCAGCCAATGATTTATCAGTACTTAATAACCATGGTTACCTTCCTTGAATTCCTAAAGAGACTCACTATTCATTCGGTAAGATCAATGGTTGTCCTGGTATAGGATTATGATTTTAGAGTAAATGCTTATTTTAGTTGCAAACTTGTTAACTTTATAGTAACATGTATGTAAAGGCTGAGGCTCCCTCACTGGTTGTACCAGTGCAGGTATATTTGCACCTCTCATATTTGGAGGTGCTTTATGTCTGTTTGTTCTGTACATTTTGGCAGCTGAATCGCAGCGACAGCGACAGCTCCACGCTGGCCAAGAAGTCTCTGTTTGTGAGAAACTCCACAGAACGACGGAGCCTGAGAGTTAAACGGGTATGTGCTGTTACCTGCACGTGGTTTGCAGTGAACTATGGGGACACTGGGAATACCAAATGACATAAAGGATACCCTTTATTTCAAGTATTTCAGCAAAAGCAACACAAGTACCACGATTCTGTCCTGTAGTTTCATGTTGAAATATCAACATATTGGTCTCAGTCCAATGTCAGCTCCCCTCCAACAAAGCCTGTGTTGTTTTGGTCATGGCTGAAGCCAGCAGCGAGACACTGATGCTTAGCATCATGGCATTTCTTGTTGAACTTATTGTCAAAAGGGATCTGTGTTAAAGAATGTGACACAAGGTGGCCTATGCTGCACAAAAGTCAACACCAGCAATATACATCTTGAGCAAATTTTGGTGAAGATTTCAAGGATTTAGATGTCCTTTTAAAGGGAATTGACACTTCACCAAAGTATTCAAGTAGCAAAAGGATTGAAGGACAAGAGAGTAAGAGTCTCTTGCATGAAACTCATTCTTACATAAATTTAGAGAGTTATATTTTAATCTTAATTGTAACTAGAAAAATAGCCCTTTGGAAGCCTTGTTACCAGGAAGCAGGATGCATTGTGCATAAGAAAGAAAAGTCTGGGATACTGAATAGTCCGAAGTGGCTTCTCCTGTCTGACTTACTCATGCAGAAAATCACTGTGAAAGGACAGTAAATAATGTGAAATAAGCTGAAGAAGTATGTGTTTACAGAGTTTAAAACATTATGTGTTCAGTTAGGCCTTGGAAAAGCAAATACTTACAAAAATAAATAATGTAGTTGACATCTGTGGGGAATTCTGTGTGGTGTTGTGTCTCCCAGCAGTGTCATCCCAGGGATCAGAATGGGTTTTTTGTTTTTAACCTTAAATACATCATTGTGCACTTAGTTGGAGCATTTATTTTTAGCTAGCAACTAAAGAAAAATTCCAGGATAGGTGAATTTTTTTACTTCAGAAAAAAAGACTGGTAAAGCTCCCCCTTCCCCCTCCAGAATATTTGAGCTTTTCTGACTGCAGTATGTCAAGCTCTCCACCAGCCTCTCCAGGTATTAATTGTTACTGTCCTGTCTCCCACCGACTCAGCCTGTTTGCCAGCCCATGCTGCGGAGAGCTGCGCAGGAGTGCCCCGCGCGCACTTCCCTGGACTTGGAGCTGGACCTGCAGGTGTCGCGCACGAGGCAGAGCCGTCTGAACGACGAGCTCCAGGCCTTGAGGGACCTGAAACAAAAGCTTGAGGAGGTGAAAGGCAGAGGAGAGGCAGACCTTCCTCTGTGTGTGCTAGAGGATGAACGTTTCCAGAAACTCTTGAAACAAGCTGAAAAACAGGTATGAGCAGCATTCACATATGTGTAAGTATGCCCCTACCTTTGATATAAATTTGTTAAAGAATTTGCTCAATGATGTTAAAAGGTTTTTACAGAAGCTCACATTTGACTAATTACCTCTCTGAATTACATAGTGTAAACTGTTTCTTTATTGATTAATAGTACATTGAATGTAGAATTTGAGGTAACATTTTCCTCGTGCCCTCTATTATTTGAAGTAGGAATTATGGTTGGTGTAGTACAATAGCATTTACTTAAAATTTAGTTTAGAATTCTCACATCCCAGCCATGCTTTTACAGATTTGCATGTGCTTTCTGTCCCTCAGCATCAGTTGCTTTGCAGTCTGCACAGAACTTGTAGCCAAAAAATGCTTGTAACAGGTAGAAGGAGCAATTACCACTCCTTAGAGTGGTAGGGGCATGGGGAAAAGGCAGTGGCTTGTTTCTTCATGCAGGACATACTTCTTGTAGTTTTGGCAAAGGAAAGCCAGATTCTGTTCTCTGTGATGGTCTCTCAAACAGTACAAGTATATATGCATTGCCATAAGGTGAGATGCCCCCACATGATTAAAAGACAAGAAACAGGACAGAAGAATAAGATGCAACAGTGAGAAGCTGGAATATGGAAAATTCCAACAAGATACATTAATAAGTTAGATGTTGTGGGGCTCTTATTATGTTTTTTGGGAGGTTGTTTGGTTTTTTTATCATTATGGAGATCATCAACTGGAATAGGGCCCTGGAGAGGTTGTTGGAGGAGTTAAAAACCCAACCAAGGAAAAAAAGTAAAACAAACCCACACAACCTGCACAGTTGGAGGTATTCTAAACCTAACTGGTCAAGACCCTGACTACTCAGTTCTGGCATCATCTACTGTGAGCAGGAAGGTGGAGAAGGCACCTTCTGGAGCCCCCTTCCCATCCAAGTCTGTCAATGACCATCAGTTTTCAGTGAGGGGAGGTTGTGAGTGACAGCCAGGAGGGATCTGTGCTCCTTAGCTCTTTATGGTTGACAGACTAGTGCTTTGATACACCAGGTTATTCTGAGTTGTAAAAATGGAAAGTTTTAACAAGAGGCCCTCCTCATATGTAAGCAATAGTTGTTTGTTTTGTTGTTTTTTAAAGCTAAATGTCAGTAAATAGCCTTGTGTAGGAGAGGAAAGGATGATCCTAATATTTACATTTACAAAGCTGAGCTCTTTGTTAGGAAATGTTAGGAATGAGGTACTCCACATACGAGAAACAAAACATAAACAAAAACATCACAGGATCAGCAGATGTCAAAAAGCAAATAAGACAGGAATTGCTAAGAAAAATACTTGGAACAAAACATATCATTGCCTTAAGGTCTAAATATTATTATGCCTGTACCATAAACATAGTTTATTTTCGGTTTCCCTTTTCAAAGTGCATGATAAAATTGCAGAGAGTCAACAAGGATGGTCAAGGGAGGAAACAATGTCTGTGTAAGGAACAGCTAAGTAGCTACAACTGAAGTCCACACAACCATGAGTGAGGTGGAAGAGAGCAATTAATCATGGTCTTGTATTCACCAAGAAGTAGAAAATTGAACAGGTGGCAGGTTAAATGCAAGCAAACATAGCATGACATTCAGAAACTGTAAAAATGTTTTCAATAAAACATTGAGTGCTGCAAGTTTGCATAGGTTCAAAAAGTTATTAATATATGGATTGGCTCAATTCATAGTAGAAAAATTGTAATGGCACCACATATTTCAAGAAGTCCTTGACTGGTACCTGAGGAAATAAAACTTCTCCCCTGCATGCTCTCCCAATTCTACATTTATGTCCTGTTGTGTCTTCTGGTCCCACTTTTTGGCATCTATTGTTGGTTATAGTTAGTGGAGTACTAAAATGACAATATAACACCAGCAGAGTTTAGGGTGAACATTGATGAGTGTTCTGAAAAACATTGGGCAAAATGGGGGAAGATAGTGCAGTGTTTAAACCTAGTGTAACTGTATTGGTTTTTACCATTATATTCATTTGATCCAAGTTTTAACTCATAAAAATAGTAACTTATAGAAAAGGAGCATAGCTAAATTTATGTGGAATTTAATAGTTTATATCCAATACTGGATGCAGGACAGAAATTATATTTTCTGAGTGTTTAATTTAAAACTACTCCCATTCTAAAACTTTCCCTCTATAACAGAGTATGCCTCTACAACATTTCATATTATGAATCCTTTGGATTTATGCTTTATTTCAGTTGGCTCTTCCAAGGCAGGAGGTAGGTTTGTCACATTTTGTATGGCTGCTGTCTGTGATCAACACCATTACACACACTGGTGAACAATAAGGGTAATAATATACATTCCTAAAATATATGCAGGCAGTAACACAGCATTTAAGTCCTCCTTCCCAAGGTAGAAGTCAGAACAATGATCACAGTCGCTCCACCTCTTTGAAGAGTGCTTACAAAGTTTCTAGAAAAATTTCTACCCTTAAAATCACTGCAGCCTTCCCCTGCGGAGCAAAACAACCCTGAGAGTGCTGTACTGTGTTGTCAGTGTTTCCCCTTGGGTTAGCAAAACACAGCAGCCTAGAGAACATTGTCATAGATTATTTCTTAGATCCTGCAGGCATTATAATGGCACAGACTAATGCAGCAGCTGGAAACACCAGAGAAATTGAGAGAGTCTCGAGTGAAAAATGAAACCACTGATGTGGGGGATGTTAAAAATCAGTGGCTGCTTGCTAGCACGCAGTTAGTTACTCTGCTTGAAGCCAGATCCACAGACTCCATACCTTCCCTCTCATTCCTTCCACACCTCCCTAAGTGCAGCAAGTATGTAATGCCCACTAATACCTGCAGATCAGAGAACAGAGATAATTCTGTGTACCAGAAGCATTTTCTCTTGTTTAGATTGGATATTTGTGAGAAATCATACAGGGTTTCAAAGTTTGAGTCGTAAATCCTCATACAAGTAAGTTTTCAGACACCTAGTATCTTCTAAAGTACTATTGTTGTTTATATCTAAAAAAGATTCCTGTAAATATCTTCTTTATTTCTTTTTAGTACATCGTTTATGTTGAGGGAATATGTAACTATGTCATTAATACCAATATGTATGTCCTTGTCCCAGTGATTTGGTGTTTAGCACAGTTAGTTTTTCTTTGGATTCAGTTTTTTCTATACAAAACCCACAGAAGAACAAGACAGGAAATAGCATTTCAGCTCTAATTTTGATAGTGGTTTTTCTTTGTCATCTTAAACTAACTTAAGCTTAAGCTAAGCCCAGATAGAGAGATTCCTATCTGACACATTTGGTACATAAGTGTCGTGAATGAGTGGTTTCAGGTCACTTAAAGAATCTGAGATCATACTGTTGCCAGGGTGGGGGGGTACATCACCACAAAATGTGCCAGATTTTAGGACTTACTGAATGTCTGGCCTTTGTATTTGTGTGATTTTCTGTATTTTATATAAAGCACTCAAAAAACATAATGTAAATATAAACCTTGTCATGTATATACCTTCTCATATGCATATTACTAGAGACATTGGGATGAAATCCTGGTTTCTCATAGAGCATACTGAAAAAATAAATGGATTCAAAAATGAAAAAAGGATACATGGTAATAGAGAGTATGAAAACAAGTCATCTATGCTCTTAAACATGAAATGCAGTAATCACAAGAATCTCATGTATAGTTAGGGAAGGATAAATTAGAAAATTTTGAAATATTGTATGTTTAGTACTTTGATGGTAAATATTAATTAGGGGAGCTGGTAAAACATATGACCAGTGACATACGTGAAATTAATTGACATTACCAGTTGTAGATTGCAAATTTATGTTCACTAACTAATAAAGAAAACAACACTTATAGATTAATTTCATTTTAAAATCACAGCTATTTTGGAGTTGGGGACTGAAGAAGTTAACAGCAGTATAAGCTGACTGGATTTTGAGTGAGTTTTTTGAAAGGGTGGTTCTCTTTAATGTAAAACACTTTCATATCGAAACCAGAGTGCGTTTCAACAGACAGAGGGTACCACTATCCTGCTGTGAGCAGCTTTCTTATAACTACCCAGTATGAAACTGATAGTATGGACTAGCTCTTTTGAATTAGTTGGTTTTGTTGTTTAGGAGTCTACTGGGTTGAATTCAGAACTGGGATGTGAACTTCTAAGTCACAAACTTGCTTTGAAGATTGCTGTTTCAGCCTTGCAAATGTATTTTAATTTGAGGTAATGAACAGCATTTTCAAGTCTCTAAAGAATCAAAAATTAAAGTCTCTACAACTTTATAGCTGTTTAAGAATAGAAGCTGTGAACTGCTTCTATTGAATTTTAATGGCAGACAAAATTCAAAATACAATAAATAACATTTTTCTGACAGCCTCTGCAGTCTAGAAAAGCACTGCCTACACCATGCACCCCACATGTTATGTGGGCAAAAATGCATTTGTTACAGAACTCACCTGTGTAGGAATGGAGGTCATTTATATAAGAATTTCAAGTGACTGCCCACCTAAAAAGAGTTACAGTTCAAATTATTGGATATTCAGAATATATATTGATTTTTATATATTGATATTCAGAAACCCTTGTTACAGTTTTAAGGCCAAAGCACAGCTATTAATAGCAGTCTTGTTGCTAAAATGGTGGATGACATAGCTGTAGTTGTCCTGTTGATGCTTAGTAAAGACATAAGTAATAGAGCTGGCAATACTGAGGTACAGAAATCCGGTCACTTACTGTGGGGTATGTAGCTGCTCAGCAGTGCTCACAAAGGACCTTTGATCTCTTGTTACCACTGGTGTTCTGTTCACTTGCTTTGGCTTTTAAGTCTCTACAATGCAAATGAAAGAAGTGAGTCTCATGCAAAATAGGTGCTATGTCATGAATAAAGTCATAAAAGTTCATGTTCCTTGCTAACATGGTCAACAAAACCTGAAAATGTGTTTTGAGAGCACGCCTTCCCTATTTTTTGTCAGTCACTTTAGAGTAGGTATAGGCAACTTTTCTGAGAGCTTTTGTCAGGAAATAGAAGTATTTTATATGGGAAGAGAATCAGTGGCTTGCAGTTCTTAAAAAGATGCTTGGATAGACAACTTGTGCTCATACAATGTTAGGTATTGTCTAACTACAGCTCCAAGAAATATCAGAATTTACAAAACCTAGTAGCCACCTGTGATGGCACAGAATTTGCTCTATTTATTTTTTTAGGAAAAGCCCCATTGGTTTATTCCACAGCCATGGCTTAGGCTTGTGATGTCAGTCTTTCATCTTGCTGACCTTTTATATAGAGATTATCATAGATTCATTTAGACTGGAAAAGACCTTTAATATCATTGAGCCCAACAGTAAACCTGACACTGCCAAGTGTTTTGCTCAACACAGAAGCATCTCTCACTTTGAAATGAATAGTTGTTCATTATCAGCAAAATACAGTTGTTTTTCTTGATACAGGCTGAACAGTCAAAAGAAGAGCAGAAACAAGGTTTAAGTGCTGAGAAATTGATGAGGAAGGCTTCTAAGGATGTGTGCCGGCTACGGGAGCAGAGCCAGAAAGTGCCACTGCAGGTGCAGTCATTCAGGTATGGCCTGTTCTGCTTTTCATGCCCTTTTTAATGTAGTGAAGTAACATGAACTGTTTCTAGGTATAACCAGACATGCTCTGTAGTATTAGTAAAAAATCCACATGGCTTTGACTTGCCAGAAACATCACAGATTTCTAACATGGCTCTAAGTTGGAGTTTCAGAGGGCCAGGTCTTGGTGACCTGCTCATGTGGCAGTTCAGAGGTGGTGAGGAAGCTGAGTGGAGTGTCACACCCTGTGTGACATTGGCTGTAGGCAGGCACGGAGTGTCACACCCTGTGTGACATCTGCTGTAGGCAGGCACGTGTGTGGTGCTTGCTGTAGCTCACCTCACCCTCATCAGGTTGACTGTGGGCTTTAAGTCGCGGGAGCTCTTCCAGTGATGGCAAGGGCCTGAAACAAATGGCCACTCAATGAGAAGTAGGACAGGATACAGCTCATCAGGAAACTCATTAACCACCACTTGTGCCTTGCTTAAGACTTAGTATTTAAGAAAGATCTTGAATCCCTCCTCTGTTTTGTTTCCCTTCTCATTTTGGTGTGAAGCAAACAATTACTTGAAGCAATTAGTGAAGTGTTCTTGCTTAGCATAAGACAGAATGAGCACTATTTATCTTAAACCTTAATCCTCACTGGTCTAAATTCCTAAAAGACTGGCCAGTAAGTGGTAGGACTTGCAGCCTGGAGGCCACACTTAAATATAAAAAGAAATATACATCTATTGAATGAAAAATGCAATGCTTGCTCTTGCACAGAGAAACAGTACTGCAAGTTAATTTGGTTTGTTTTGTTAGTTACCACACAATTTTCGAGTTTGAATTTTGGATTCCTTTATAGGAAATTTAAGTCAGCTCCTGAGACTTCTTTGCCTTTTTTTAACCTTCTTTTGTGAGCAGTTGGAGAAATCCATAAGCAAGTAGGGCCTGTGAGGCAGCATGTATTGCAAACCATAGCTGTAAGTGATGCAGAATCAAAGCAAGAGAGAAAGGAAAGGGGTTCCTCAGCTAAGATGTATTACAGCTGAGTAATTTATCTTCAGCTTGAAATTCAGAGCATCCTGAAGATTTCATTTTTCGTGCATATCTTCAGAAAGGGTTTTGGTCAGTGCTGGTCATTTAAGCATCATCACAGACTGCTGCCTAAATCTACAGGAATGTGTAATAGTGCCTAAAACCCCATTCCCCTGCAAGAAGGATATCAAAAGGCTCTATTTTCCTTTGTTTTCTAGTCACCACACAACTAAGAAGAGAAAGCCAGTTTAGGTTGATTTTGCTCTGAGCTACTGTTTTTCATGGAAACTCCAGTAGAAAACATGGTTTAGTCTTCTGGATAAATACTTACCCCTGGAGGCTGAATTGTGCATGCCCTGCTAGTTGGACTTGTTACAGTGCTGTGGCCTCAGACTAATCACAGAGAGACATTTTTAAAGCTCTCAAAAAGAATGACTCTTCTGAGCTTTAATTTTTAAGCCCCCAGTACTTCTCTTCTGCTTTCTAGTCTGCTGCTAGGCAACCCTGTGTAAACTTGTTATGCTTCAGTAATGTCTCAGTTCATAGGTGACAGAAAAGGTAACAGCACAGGGGAAGCAACTAGAGGATGAGTTGACAATTCTGCTTCTGAGTCTTGCCCAGACTTGACTATTCCCCGCTTGGCCTTTTCCCATGTTAGGATAAAATTATTTATTTTGCCATCTCATCCCCCTACTGAAAATATCATCATTGGAAATTCAGTGACTGGAACAATATTTCAGTCTTATCATTGCAGTGATTAATGAAATACTGGTATTTTTTCTCTTTCAAAACTGGAACTGCTTTTTACATAAATCTGCGTAAGAAGGTAATTGTGTCAGAATGCTACATTTGTTGTAAATAAATTTTCTGTGTATTTTACAAACCTGTGTTTTAAAGAATTATGCTCTTATATTAGCAACTCTACAGCAGATAACATTGAAATCATGCCACAAATGGTAAAAAAAAATCTCTTGTTTTCTTTTCTAATTTCAGGGAGAAGATAGCATACTTCACAAGAGCAAAGATCAGTATACCAGCCCTTCCAGCTGATGATGTATAATTATGCAGTTTCATTGAAGTGTTTTTTCCATTTGTTCATCTCTTTTCAGATGAGCTTTGTAGTTCCAGTGATGTGCTTTCAAAGATCTTCTATTTTACATTCACTATTGATATGTTTATTTGTAAAATATAGTGAACTGAATTGTTGTAAGCTTAAAAAAATGGCAAAAAAAAACCCCAACAAACAGAAAACCAAAGTAGATTAATTTTGGTATGCTGATGCTGATTTTGTACAGTTTGTGTGTATCGCATCTGTGTTTTTATTTTGTAAAGACGGAACAAAGGAACAGAGACAGTACTAAGCATGTATCTGTTGAACTGCACTGTGTTGAGAAAAATTATGTTCAACAGACAATTGTTTATCTTTTCACTATTTTCATGTGAGCAGACTGTGAAAATGGCTGTTCTGCCATGCAATACTTTTGTACAAGAGTGTAACTTTTATAGTTTAAAGTTCACCACAAGCGTAAGCTCCTTTCCAAAACATCCAGGCTGCCTCACAACAGCTGCTGCTTAGATTCATCATCCACTATGTAATTTTGTTTCTGAAAATAATTTTTTCTGGTTTTGTTTTTTTAATACTTTGTAGGAAAATACAGAGTTCAGAGTTTAGTTTTGTGAATGTACAGTACTTTAACCTGCACTTAAAGGTTTCTTGTATCTGCGGGAGTGAGAAAGGCAAAGCAGACAAGTAACCCTAAAAACTTAACTTTGAGACTACCAAAAGGGGCAGCTGCTTTCTGAACAGGATGAATCAAATTCATAACACCACTATTGAAATTGGAATAGTTATACCCACTGTGCTCTTAAAACAGAAAGTTTTTCTCTGTTAATCATTTGTCCTAGGGGGCTGTATGATTGCCAGCTAGGAATAATGAAGGAGTGTGCTAGGTTTGCAGATCTGGAGATGCAGCATGAAAGTATTTATACCAGAAAAAGAAATCTCACATGCTAACTCAGATAACAGAAGTCCTGTTGGTAAGATAAACCATTTTCTGAAAAAGCTCCTTACTAAAAGGCTGCACAAAGTTTTGTACAATATCTAACAATTTTTAAAATATAGAATTGACCCTGTATGCAGTTGGGGGTGCACATGTTTAATGAATAGATGTGAACAGCCTGTTTCAAATGTCTTACATGCTCCTTCCTAGCAGGCTGCTTCATCAGAAGGCAACTTGGATGCCTTCTGTTAGAAGTTCAGAACATTGGATGTAGGTGTTGAAGCAGTCCTGTCTTGGTAAAGCAGTTGGGCTCATCTTCTGTGGGTACTGTGTAAGTAGGTGGATATTGCAGAGAACAGAAAGATTTCATTTTCTACTTAGTATGTTGCACTCAGATGTATTTCATTCACTGGCTACAGTTTTTTTCCCCAAGCAATAAGCCACATTGCATGAACTTCATCTTTCAGAAATGTTATAATTACTTGCTGAGCAAATGGAAACAATATAACCACAATATGGTAGCAGCTGTCTTAGATTCAAAGTGACAATTCTGTAATGACAGGTCTGTGTAACACCCAAGGGTTTTCTTATGCACAAATGCATCAGTTCACTGAAATATAAAGCCAAACATGCTATTTTGAGCAAGATGACTGATTCAACATCCTTTATGAATGCCCCATTTGTTTTTTGTGTCTTTGGTTTGAGATAACATTCATGTTTGAAAGGTCAATTGAAAAAAATCTGGAATTATTTAATGTAGAGGTGAAATGAAGGTTGACAGTTTCAACTTCTCAATTTGATTATATAAAGTGTTTGTAGAATGATATTTAGAGGTCTACTTTATGATTTTTCTTTTTATTTATTTACAGTCTTATTTATGTTCTGTTTAATATAGTTCAGTTCTGGCCATAAAAGTATTTGTCATTAAGGATGCTATTGTGAATACTTAGAAGTGTCTAAATTCTTGCCCATTTAGCTGGTTTTTCTCAAATGTTGATTAATTTTCCAAAAAAAAGTATTATTGTCTGATTTGTAAGCATATGGTGAAGTCAAAACCTGAGTATTGCTGGCTTTGGCTTACAAAACTCCTTTAAAATGAGAGACAGACATATTCATGCTCTTCATTTTCCAGATTTGTAAAGTTGAACATTTTTATAGGCAGCTTCTAACAATTCTGGGTTTGGAGTTTGGGTTTTTTACTAATTCAGTGTGTCACAAGAAACACTCAATAGAATAAGCTAAAATATTACACACAAATAAAGTCCCATCAGTGTAAAGTGATAAATATTACTCTTGGAGTGAAATTTACCCTGCACAGCAGGGTATAACGAATGTAATTAGTTCTATTTCCAGGTACCAATGTCAGTACATTGAATATATCAAAAAGTAAATATTACTGGTACAAGAATATTTAGCCAAATGAGCAAAGTTTAGCAGAAATTGTAATAGAACACAAATAATTTTAAGATTATTTTTCTTTTTACTATTGCTATGTTTATACTGTATTAAATATCAAATGCTCAGGACTGAACTAAATATTTAATCAGGTTATATTCTGAATGTGTTTCTGTTCTAATTTTGTCTGTAAGAGTATGCAAGTACATTACATAGATTAACTTGTCTCTGCACTTTTCATGTGTTTCAGTGATTGGAAAATACATTTTTTAACAAAGTTTTTTTTCAGAGTAGTGTTTTATTTAATTCTTTTATTGCTCTTCTCTCTCTCTGTATTGTCTTTGCAGAAACAGATGGCTGCTACAGCTTTGTCAGTGTAAAATCATGGCAATTTATAGAAAGTTCACATCAATCACTGACAGCTGTAAGGATAAGTTATATGGAAACTAATTCATACACTTGAAGTTAGTTCTTTACATTCATGAAGTAAAAACTGCACCTGCAATGAACATGGTTGAGTCTCCTCCAGACAACAGCTCATTATTGCCCAGAAATACTGGCTTTCCTTAGAGAGAGAGATTGGGCAGGGATAGAGGTGGTCATATTCTCTCTCTCTCACAATGGAGAATCTTGCATTACATTACATGTCTGAGAACATTGAGTTTATGGTAAATGATACAGGCCCAGCAAACTTCATTTAAGCTTGAACTGCATTAGGTTTGTGTAGTGCATGGTGAATTGGTGATACAAACTCTTTCAGACTTCAAGTAATATTCTTTTGTAAAAAATATATAAAGCATCCCCAGTAGTAGTTCTGCCATTTAAAATATGGTCAACTCTCCATTCAGGCCTAGAGATTAAAAATTTTATACTCACTCCTCCAAGTCATACCACAGAAACAAAATCTGCCATTTATCAGACTTGGGAGAAATACAGTGGTGGCTTAAATTGCCATAGCTCATCAATTCATGTCATTAAAAGTGAAAGTAAGTAGTGATTAAAGGAACTACTCAGTAAGAAAGAATCCCAGCCCCGCTCTTGTGAACAGTAACCTGTCTGTTCAGCAAGTCTTTGTCTCTTACTGTACTGCAAGCAAGATGTTGGAAAACCTACCCTGCCCTTTTTTAAGTCTTCCATTTCCAGGTTCCAGATGCTGATGGGCATCTTGTACAACTGCCATTGGATACTGCTCTCATAAGTGACAGGTGATAAACAGATTGTGAAGAGGAGTAGAGATCCCCCTAGAATTAGAATAAATCCACAAATTCCTATCTGGGCATCCCCTAATTCTTATCTGGGCAGAATCTCTGGGATGCCACTATTCCAAATCCCCTGGATTACAGTGTAAGCAAGGGACAGGGTCTCCAGACTTCACCTGGAGTATTCTTCCAAGTAGTAACAGCTTTTTTATCTTCTGCACTGTATCCTCCATCTTTAGACAGTCCAAACCAGGACTGGAGATCACAAGGCTCAGAAGTCCTAGTCCATTTTATGTAGCTACTAAAATCATGGAAATCTTGAATTCTAGGAAAGAATTGTCATACTCTGACATAAATAAGCACAAGTTAAAACAATGCTCTATGAAGTACTTCTCCCCTCCCTCCTGCTTTGCTTTGCCTGTTTACACATTGTTTGGGGGACTGGGACATGGTGTGGTAAAGCAGTAGCAGAATGGTGTGGCCACAGCTGGGCTCACTTTTCATTAGTTTTTTGTTGGATTTTTTTTAAGAAAAGCATATACTTGGTTTTCCATCAATCAGCTACAGCATTACAGCAATTTTGCTCATTTTGGCATCCCAGTTTGTTTTTAAGTTCTATCATCACATTGATGCACTTCCACTTAGAGCAAATGATACTGTCTGCTTTGTGGCCAGGTAAATGTCACATGTTTAATGTCAAATATACAGCAACATGTTCCAAACATGAGTGAATGGAACTTAAGGGACCTCAGATAGGATGCATAATGACTCAAGACCTGTGTCAGAGGAAGATAGCTACACTGGTTTTTAAAGCAGCATTTCTCAGCCTATTTTTGGTGCAAAAGTATGCAGGTGCCAGAAACACTTAGAATAACTCGTATGGGCAGTTTAATGTGGCAGACTGGAAGAACACAGCTTGCTGGGTCTAAGCACCCACACCATCACACCCCATGCACAAAAAGACAGTTGCAAAGCTTGCTACAATTTCAGAAACCTACTATTTCCAAATACACAGAGAAACCATTTGATGCAATGCAGGTATTCAGACTGTTTAGGATCAGACATCTCCTCTAAGTTCATATGTCACTGCATCAGTCAAGTGGAAAATTGCAACAGGGAGTCAAACTTTGTGGCTTATTTCATTGGTTACATAAAAAAGGAAGCACATTTTGGTTAAAATCCAAGCTGTAAGAGAACATGCATATTCATTTTCATGGTTTTACACTGCAGTTAAGAAAGCAAAAGCACCTTTTCCATGCAGTCTGTGAACACCTCAGCATTTTGCTGCGAAACAGTTTTAAGCAGTTCCACAGGTGAGAAAACACACCACCTTCCAATACCAGTTTATGGAGAAAACAGATAGAAATTTAGGAAATCAGCTGCATAACAAAGAGTCCTTTGAATTACTACTGGAACAAGATTCTGGCTTGCACAAGGGTTTGGAAAAGATAGGGCAGTATTGCTGTACTGCTTAAAACTTCCCATTTTAAGGCCTTGTTTCAGTTTCCAAGCATTGACACTGATCCTGCTGTTCTGCTACTGCATAATGGACTGAAGATGGATGGACTTCAGTAGAACAGATTATGCAATTAAGTAGGGATCCTCCTAATATAAGACAAAATCCAGCAAGCCAGCCAACAAACAATGCTTCCCCGAAATCCCACCTGGGAACAATATCTGGTATATTCTCATCCCAAAATTCCTGGACTGTGGCATGGGCAACCCAGGAAACTGGGACAATAGCTGTAATCCCCGATATCCAGAAGAGCATTCCTCCAAACAGCAACAACCGTTTCTTTTGTTCCTGTTGTCTTTCACCAATTTTCAAACAGTCCAACCCAAATCCTGAGAGCAGAAGACCCAAAAGCCCTGATCCATTGGAAAAAAACATCAAAATCCTAGAAATCCTGAGCTCTGGAGGCAAAGCTAAGAAAGAATCGAAGTCCTTGCACTGCATTCCACCTTCTTCCTGGACAACACAAGCTTGCCAGAGTCCCATGGTCCAGATCTCCAGTTCATTTAGTTCCAAGTTAAGGTTTTTCCACTGGGGTAGATAGGTGGTGAGACAGGACAGGACCCATCCCAAGAGAGAGACCAATATGCCACTTAATTGCATCACTGGTTGATAGACTAAGGCCATTGTAAGAGCAGAGTCCTGAAAGCTTGAGGAGAATGGTCTCCCCAGCAGTTCTGTACCAACTGCTACCTTGAGTGATGGTGGAAGCTGTGATGATTTTAGGTCTCTGCTGCCCCAAATATAAGCCCTTGCTATTAACCCTTTGCAAGCTCTGAAACACGTTTTTGTTCTTCATGAATATAAAGTTTCACATAAAGGACGAAGGACTTCACTAAACCATGAGTTAGGCTTTCCGATAAGGATTTGATCTGTTACCTTCCAATTTGCTTGGTAAAATTATATCCCAATGCCTGATGATTACAAGCCTGAGGATGAACAAAGAGGGCTCTATGACCCCTCACCCTAAAACACAACAGAAATCTTTGTGCTTCAATACGGATTAATTAGATTTTAAGTGGTGATAAAAAGGCAGCTCTGTGTGCAACAGGACTTCATTGTAATAGCTAAATTTGAGATTTCAGGGATGTAAATCAAGGCCTTGTAAAGAAAGGTAGACTGTTTGCCTATAATCTTTATTCTTAGGCTTCCTCAACATACATAATGGCTTATCTTCCACTGCCCTGTTTTATGTACCCAGCACTGTAAAAGACACTTTGTAAAAGATCCTTATGTTTCACATTTTCTACATTCATTTCTTTTAAAATGGGCTTTGTTTTGACGGACTCTTAAGGGGAAAAGGAGACGGGTATGGTGAAAGTACCATAGAAAATGAAATCCTAGACATGCCCTCCACCATAATGGACCTGGGCAGATCCTCAGCCAGCGTAAACTTTACCTGCCCCAGGACTTCAGCGACACCACGGTAGCAGCTTACACCAGCTCAGTGTCCCCTTTCCTAAAGAACCTGTCCCAGATGGCACACAGAGTATTCACTTAGCATCTAACAACATTTGGCACTCAATGCTCCCAGGGCCAGGAATGCCTAGCACACCTTCCTGATCAAAGCAAGATGCCATTATGCCATTACCCCATTAGGAAACCCTGCTTTTCCCTGCTCTCATATCAGCTAACCTTGTGCTTGTCTACAGGGTCAGAAGGAGAACATCTGTTTGCTGTTTCCCTTCCCACATGTCAGGCACAGCCTGTCTGGGAAGGAGCTGAGCAGCATGAACACATCTACAAGAGTATGACCCAGAGACGTTTTCCAGTCTTTCTTTACTTCATTTCCTAGATGTGATGATTTATTTATCTGTATATTTTAATTCTCAGTTGCCCAAAATGGGTTATGTGATGGGAAAACATAACACTGATTTTGAAGTTTTCCAAAATCCTGAATCATTATCATGGATATCATTAAGGGTATCATTTAGAACTGCCACTGTGAGATGATCTCTTCTTCCTCATTTTTATAGGGAGTTTTAAATTCAAACCCTCGTTTATTTCCTGTCACAAGCTGTGAAGAACCAACAAAAAGCCTCCAGAAAGATGAGCTATCTCTCTTTCTTTTGTACCAACCCATTAGTTTGACAGCTTATATTTGATCAAAAAAATTACTATGCACAAGATCAGAAATCACCAATGATATAACTGACAACACCGGGAACAAAGTGTTGCAAGTTACCCTGTAACTTTGGCCATCCACAGGGCAAAAGAAAAATCAGACAGATCAATCCTGCATTCATTCATTCATTCTGCAGATTGAATATTTTCCTATTTGGCAGTGTTGTTTCTGTGCCCTTTCTCTGTTCAGAGGAGGAATGCTAGTTCTGGAAATCCTTGTGACTTTCAGTGAGAACCCCCATAACACCATTTAAATAATTTTTAAGATAACTATGATTTAGGAGTGATTCTGCTCCTTCAGGGGCTACATGTTTATCTGACTTTAAAATCACAGTTACTGAAAAACTGTTATGGAAGCCTGTCGTGCTTCTCTTGACTGTGAACATTTAATATTTTCTTCTCGGCTCTTAATTCCAACAATCAATATAGTCTGAGAACAGCATCCAGTCTGTGAAGTCCATCCATTTTGCAAATGTTGACTACAACAGGCACAGTATACCAGCCTTTAAATTATAGCCATCAGAAGCACTGGAACAGCTGCATTAGTAGGATCTGCCAATTAAGTTTTGCAACTTACTATTAACAATGCACTAACTTTGAGCAAGAAAAGCTTCCTTACACTATTCTGGATTATATGCAATTCTTGTTCTTTGGGAGGGGAGGAGAAGGTAACACATGACTTGGGACTAGGATTGTAACAAGGTCTGAAATGCCTTTACTTGGAATTTACTGATCTTACAAAAAACCACAGCTGGACTATGTACATTCTTAGGTCAGTCACTGCCTTAGTCTTATCTCCCTTGTACTTCTTTCACACTTTTCGTCCCCACTGTTATTTCTTTTCTCTACATCTAAAAATATGTCATTCTCAGAATACTTGTCTTTGGTGGACTTGTTCCTACACATGTCAGAGTTACTACAAAGCCTAAAGGGCTAGAACTAGAACTGGGCCCCCATCAGTTTCTGTCCCATGGCTGAGAGCAACTGGAAACATAAGTCCAGGATTTACTGTTACGCTGCCGTGACAACAAACATCTGCCAGCATCTGCACAACCCAAAACAACAGATCATCTTGGGGCATCTGCACAACCATCCACACAGAGCTGGAAGGGTAAATGTCATAATGTGAGAAGTTCACTGAAAGCAACACAATGTCCACTAGTATTGCCCACTCCAATGTATGAGTGGCACTTGTTATACTTCTTCTTGAACCCTAGTGCAATCCACAACAGCAGCCTTTAATTATGGGCACTTGGAAACCATTGTGAAAGCAGGTAAGGGGCAATATGGAGAGGGGTGTGCCAGTTATGACGATAATGACAATTTCCATCTTGAAAAGGAAAAAGAGAGTAACTTTAAACACACAGAGTGAGCTCACTGTGTCATTACACTTTCACTAAAAACTGATCTCAATATTTAGAGGCGATGATTTATAAGACCACATTATTTGTTTCTGCATTACATCTGAAAACACTGCCATTCAGTGAATGGTGGGATGCTGCTAGAGCAAAGTCACAAACCCAAACAACTGAATATTTTGTGGAGAATTTGGAGCAGAATGGAACAGTCCAGCAGAGACAAAGAAAATCATCACAAAGGCCGCAACACCTCTTCTGATCCACCCCCTCAGTGTAGGCAGTGAGAACACCCCAGCAGTGCAGCCCCTGCAGATGGTTCCACACTGCCAGGGCCAGCACAGACACAGCCAGGCAGGGCTGGGATGGGCACAGCAGGAGAAGGTGAGGATTTAGCACCTTCAGGAGAGCCACGAAGGGGCTGCAGAACCCTCTCAAGTGGGAAAAGGGTACAGCCATCACTGTCCTTATGTCAAAAGGGCATATTCCCTGCTTTTCAGTATTGCAGGGACTTCCCAAGCCTGCATTCCTTCCCTCTTCAAACATTGGTTGTAATTCATTAAGCAACTTTAGCAAGAACCTGTTAGGCATGCAAAAAAAATGTACTTCTGTGATTGAAAGACCTTGCTAACAGTTTCACTTCTGTAAGATCAATCAAAAGCTTGAAATAGGATGTCATGTAGAACTAATGGTAGCTGCACAAAATCTAGAAGGGAAAGGCACTGAAAGAGTCAAGCACAGCAACATGAAACTGCCGATTTCTGCTTTAGGGACTTATTCAAAGCATTGAAATGAGAGAGGGTAGATTTGCCATCATTACACTGGAAGAATAAAGGATGCTTTAAGGCTCAGTACTTCAACCTTTGCAAAACTTTTCCATCACCATCCCAATGCAGACTTCAAAGTGAGGGTTGACTGGGTTAGAAAATTAGCCTTTTTCTTCAAGGAATTATTTTTGATATAATGTCAATACAGGAGATTACTGTAAGTATGAAAACTCATGTCAGTTGAGCAGTGATTGGAATGTGATTTCCTTGAATGATGGAAGTCTAAGAAACTAATTTCTGAGCTGTGAAATGTATGGGCTTATTTATCACCATGGATCCCTCATTGGGAGATTCTGGTTTAATAGAGTGTTACAGATATATATTTATATAATGCTTTTCATTTCACATCTGCAGACAATTATTATAATAAGCTCTCTCTCATGCTTTAAGATATGTTTGTTATTATCAGTAAACTTATGAGAAATTACTTACAGTTGCCAGTTAAACCTACATAGGAATTGTTACTGCACAAGCTGGGACTGCAAAGGTGATAGAGACTTGCTAACCATAAATTAGAAGACTGCACACACCTTGTAACAGCAGTCTAGCCAGAATGTAACACAAACTGTAAGTCAAGGAAGTGTGGGGCACCTAGGGCATTTTGCTCATTTGCCATATTGAGATTTGAGGGAAAGGGAGGAAAAAACCTGAACAAATTTATGGTTGTTTGAAATATGATTGTTCCTTAGATTCTAGTGGATTAAATAGGTTTTGCCCTTTACCTTTTAAGGTTCAGAGAGCTAGGAAATGCAAAAAAGGAAGATCTTTCCTTGGAAGCAATTGTTCTCTCTCACACTACAATATCTTTTCAATTAAAAAGAACACCAAAAAACAAGTAACACCAAAAAATGTAACCAAACAAAAAAAAACCTACACACATAAAACCCCAAACCAGCTTTTCTTCCCTTTCTTCCCTCACAGGATTTCATTAGAATTTAAGTATCTCCTCAGTAATGAAATCTATCTAAGCAAACCTATTGTTCAAAGAGTTCACGGCATCGTGTCATTAACAAATTAAAGCACTAACATTTTCAGTATTAGTTAAAGCTCCAATATACACTTTACTGTTGTCCTCTGCCACATTCATCCTCACCCCCTTCTCTCTACTCCCTCCCACCTTCCCTACTTTTCATCAAGAAAAGCTGAAACACCACCATCTCTTCAGGTTCCTTCAAGCAGGGCAGAGAGGAGGGAGTCAAACCAAGGTGCCCATGGCTGCTCGGGTGGAAAGAATGGACACACGGAAGGAGGGAAGGCAGGACAGCATTTTCCTCCCTTCACCAACTGCAGCCACCCAGCAGCACCCTCAGTCAAACACTGCCCACAGAGGTGAAAGGGGTGATGCACAGAATCCACCAGCCCATGTAATGCCCCATGTGCTGAAAAACTTGATATAGGTGAGACAAGCAAGAGTGCAGGAGTTCCAATGAATGCTGCTAGGGAGATTGAGACAATGTCTGCCCACGTTTCATATCAGCCCAGAGAGAGAGAAATTCTGGAGACTTCTAATATCACACCTCTGCAATGGTTACGGGATAGTTATTTCTACTTTTACTAATTGACGATGACTGTATCTGGGAAAGGTACTAAGCATCTGCTGCAAAGTATTAGACACTTTCCAAACATGTTTGCATAGAGGTGAAGGTTCTTTCCATCCAGGAACTCAAACATTTAAACAGAGAATGCTCCATCCTCAATGAAAGTCAGTGAAGGAGCTCAGGTTCCAACTGCAGGAATACAATTATGAAGATGATTAAAATTGGTATTCCCCAATATGAAGATAACCTGTCTTCACTTGAGCAGGCATTGCTTTTTATTCTTTGGCCTATCACAAGAGTCTGCTTTTAACTTATATGGTACCCTGGAAGAGATACTGAGAAAGTGACTATTTTGAAATATACTCAAGTTTTTGTATTATTTGTACAAAATTCCATGCACAAAAAGGAAGTAGCTGCATGAGTTAAAGGACTGTACAAAGACATGTTACTGAGCTTGGTATACACCTGCAAAGTTACATTCACTCATACAGGAACAGCAGTAGTATGCAAGAACAAGCCAAAACTTTATCCAGCCCAGCAGGAAAAGAATATAAAAACATGGTGAGGATAGATTGCTGTTGTCTCCATGCTCCAGTGTAAAAATCTCCGAGTCTGGAATTTAAACCTAACTTTAGGACAGAAGTTTTGTTTAAATCTTCCCTGAAGTTGAAAATATTGTGAACAACACCATCTTGTTGGTATATCAGCATTTTGGCATCTGCATTTTGACATCTACATTTTGGCAACAAGACTCTAGCCCTAGAAATAAAATGGAAAAAAGTGAATCATCTCAACAGTGGTCTGCTTGAAATCTAGTATCTTTCACTGTTAGATATGATCTAAAAATCATTTGATTTTTTTTTTCTTAATGGGAAGGATACACTCTCCAGTGAATGTACAAATGAGTTTCCAGTAATATTCTGCCAGATGCACAGATGGCATGAGATGAGAAAAGTGCTCCTTGTATCAAGTGTGTGATGATTTTCATAAAGTACAGGTTCAGTGGTTAGGAGCAATACATCTGTACTCATTTAAAACCCCTTTATACAACAGCATATTATCATGCTTCTCTTTATCTAATTATCACTTCTCCACAGGACAATGATCACAGAATTTTCTGCTATTGTGGTAAATGGAAAAATGGTGCATTATAGCCCTCCAAGAGTGCAAGTGAATTTCACTATCTGACCTATATGTCCTGCTATACAGACTGTAACCCACAGGAACACCACTGGCAGCAGGTTGCTGAAATGCTTTTAACCAGGGGAGTTTCCCCAAAAAGGTAAATTAAATCACATCTAGCTTCCATACAAATTCAAACAATCAGTAAAATTCACTTTTGTCCATCTCTGTCTTACAAGACAAAATGAATCAAATGACAACTAATAGACAGTTACTTAGCTTTCCTTTTAAAAAAATCTCAGCTGACAGAATAAACACAGCATTCCTAATAAACCTGTTCTAATGAAGCACTAGATTATGGATTGTATTTCCTAAGGCCATGTTCATGTTCTCACATTTGGTCCTCCCTTTATATGCAACACTGAGAATCAGAGGATGTACACTGTCAGAAGGATGGGCACTGTCTGCACTCTTACAAACTTTCCTCTTGTTGCAATCCCTTAAAGGAAGTAGCATTTTTTGGTTGTTTTATCATTGAATCATATTCAGTTTTTGATTTGCTGTTATTTTGAATTCTGGTCTAATATTCAATTTCTTGCAGCACACATACATCCTCTGATGATGTTGATAAGAAAAAGCCCTTCCCCAGCTCCTAGCAGATGCATGGAAGATGGGGACTGACAATCATTACCCTTCCTCTACTCCCTGCTAGTATCCCTCCATGCGCCATGACAGAAAAGCCTTTGTCTCTCACCTCTGCAAGCGGTCCTGCTTGTAGAAATGTTCACTGAGCTCCCTGTTGAGCTCTTATTTCATCTCCATAAATGCCAGCCTTTCTGAGATTTCTGAATCAGAATTAAACTATGTCCAAGTTGTGAAAAGCTGGAAATGAGGTGGCTTAAGGAAAGGGCTGGGAAAAGATATAGCCTGGGAACATCTGATTAAAGATCTGGAGCTCAGTTCCTAAATACTGTGCCCATGTGAGGCATAGTGCATATGTGAAGAAAAGATGTGTCAGCATGTAGCTGTGGCACTTTCCCCCACTTAATAAAAGAGCAGTCACATCTCTCTGATTATTTTCTAGAGCACAGAAAACCATAATGTGCTCAAATGATCTCCCAGGTACCACACAGAACATTTAGCTTCTATGTGGTCACATTGTGTACCCCAAAGTACAGCAAATAAACTTCTTGGGCTTGTACAGGAAAACGTGGTTTTACCTCCAGCTGATGTGGGGCAGCCCAAGCTGCAAAGCCAGCAATCCTCACAGGGCTGAGGAGAGCAGCTGCAATGAAACTAGTGAGAGGAGGGAACAGCTTTTATCAGAGTACAGCAATTGTGCTGGACACAGCCCTGAACTCCCAATGTAACAGGCAACAGTTGTTACAGACACGCTGCTGACTACAAAGCTACATGTTTTGTGCAAGACCAGAAGCAGGCCATGCAAAAGTTTTCATGTTCCCATGGCAAAGAGATAACAAAAACAAATGTCTCCTTTGTCTTTTGTATGATTTAGCTTTCTATCAGAGAACAGCAGGACTGAAAACACACCGATAGAGCCTGCTAAGTGACCTAAAGAACCAGCAACAGGAAAAGATCTTTGAGTGTGATTGAAGATACTCAAGTTTCAATAGATGGATCTACAGAGTCGGGTACTGCAGCACAGCCTGGGACTGCCACAATCCCCACTGCCAGCTGGAACAGGAATTAAAGGCAGAAATGAATGACTCTTGCAAACGAAACAGAAGCAACAAATGCATAATTTGGGAGTTCCCAACTGCTCAGGGAAGAAGCAATAACTGATAGAAAGCTAAGGGCTGCTGAGAGCAGCCTAACATTTCATCAGTAAAGGAAGATTTACAGTCAGCTGGGCAAACTGGGACAAGAAACTGTCTTTGGGAATGTGCCTCACAGAAATGCTGCAAACTGAAGCATAAAAAACATCTTTGAAATGCTATGTATGTGAAGCATTAGACAATTAATACAGAAAACTTCAGATTCTGCAATGCCATGAGCATCTGAAACAGATAAAAACCTAATTTATAGAGACATATCTAGGGCCCTGGAGGCACAAAATAAAATAATTTAGATCATAAAGCAAAGAAACACTGGTGTTAGAATTGGTATGATAAGCAGTTAAGGAAGGGGGTTGTCACAGGACTCATAATGCAGTTTGTACCTACATACATCCTGAACTGCCTTTGACTACCTTGTTTACTTTGGTTTTAAATGGTGGCCAAGGGTGTGGGTTGGAGCACCAAGAGCTCAAAGGGTTTCAACTGAAAACATACTGACAGCCCCAAGTATTAAGAAATGTCTTCTGTTACCCAGACACACCCAGGTGGGGCCAAATCCAAGAAGGAGCACAAGAGCACACATAACAGCCATACACCAAAGCACTGCTTAGCCAGCATCCTATTTCTGTCAGGGACTGGCAGAACAACAGGGTAAGGACACAATGCTGTATCATACCCTCAATACCTTTTCCAGCTTTCACATAAATGCAGTCAGGGGCTTCCTAAGTCTACAGGTTGTGTCTTTGTATTTAATGGCTTGCTCATCAATTGTCCAAGCACTTACTGAAATTATATTTAGCTACAAAAAACCTTCTCAGGCCAACACTACAAAAACCTCTTGCCTGTAGAAGTGTTAGTGAACAGTGAAAGATGGTCCCTTCCTCCTCTTTTAAAATCAGCACCTAAATAAGTTTTTCTGCTTATTTCCATTTGAGGGACTAAAATAGACAGTAAGACACAATAGGAGGGCTTTCTAGTTCAGATATCCTAGCAAGACTATTCAAGCTTTCACAAAAATAGCCAGATGACAGAAATATATATTTAAATAATGTCCATAGAAATGAAACATTTACATATAAACAAGCATATTCCTTCTAGCATTTCATTTATTTAAAAAAAAAAAAAAAAAAAGCAAAGCTGTTACACATTTCCTTATTTTTTTTTCTTTCTTTTTTTGGTGAATCTAGGCATCTGCTTTACTTTCAGAAACTGAATGCTGTTTCCACTAGCCTCATCTATCCTTGAAGCACATAACTTACACTACAAACTATTTCTTGGTGTTCTGAACAGTGCTTTGTTCCTTCTCTTTGTTTTGTGCAAAGTAAACACTAATCCCCCTCCAGGCAAAAAAGACTTACTGCTTCTATCGAAGTGACAAGAAACTCAAAGATAGCCTAAAGTTATTGTCTAATAGAAATCAGAACCATAAAGTCACATCAGTCTTGATCCATCGGAAAAATATATAAAAATATATATAGGTAAATATACAAATAAAGCGTGAACTAGGAGAGTTTATACAATTGGCAATGAGAAGTCCTGAGTTTAAGTCTGGACCTCCACACAAACTGGACCACTAAGAAATCATCACAATTCACAGTTTGGATTCAGTGTCTCTACAGACCAAGGAAAGCAGTACGTAACACACAGAACATGGAAGATGACCAATGGCTGGAAGACAAACTCCAGCCTTTTTCTTAATTCTGATAACAGACACACTTTTAAGAAGCAATTTAACTACATTTTCTGCAAGTACTGTTTTCCTTCACCTATAAAAACTATTCCACATTTAAGGTGGCCAGAAAGAACAAAACAATAACTGTGGAAAATACTTGTACAACAAGCAAACTAATTATGCATATTTATAAGGCAAATCGTTTCACTTTCAAAAAAAAAAAAAAAAGGCTATATTGGATGAACATTTTAGTGCACAGTACATTTGGCAATAAGTCTAGCAGTGTCAGTATTCTGGTGAGGAAAATGGTCCTAAGGGTAGATACATCTAATGACTATAGGAGAACTGATAGTAGAGGAGAATTCTTTGATGTTTTATTTAAAAGTTTTGCTCAATAATTCAATAAAAAGATCCATTATAAATCAGGAAAGAGTAAGAACATGCCACAAGTACAATCCAGTAATGAATAAAAATCAAACCCACACAAGGACAGCAAGTATCAGTAATTTAGGCAGCATATAATTCACTACTTAACCCTAGCAAATTAAGTTATCTGGGGTATAAACCAAGATGGATCTAAACAGTGCCCCTGTTGTAACTGTGAGAGTGAATAGATGAAAAGTACACAGCAGCTCCAATATTTTCCTTAACAGACATACAATGATATGTCTGTTAAGGAAAATACAAAGGTCTCGTTTTTTTGATCACCTATTGATGCCAGATTTTTTTTCAAGATTCCAGGTGAGGCAAACATAAAAAGGAAAAACAAGGGGTATGTTTTTTGTTTTTTATATCTTTTTCACTCAT
This sequence comes from Zonotrichia leucophrys gambelii, assembly GCF_028769735.1. Lineage (NCBI taxonomy): Eukaryota > Metazoa > Chordata > Aves > Passeriformes > Passerellidae > Zonotrichia > Zonotrichia leucophrys. The sequence continues at coordinate 14,079,734 of NC_088173.1, read as the reverse complement.
CTCTGACCAAGGACTGGCAGCTCAGATAGGTATCCAATGCCTATTAATAAATCAAAACTATGTTGTGCACGAATTTCAAGAACATGATTTAACAGGATTCAACCCAAAAAGGGGATATACCTTTACTTTGTAGAAAAATATGTTGCTTTATTGCTCCTAAGTCTCAAAAAGAACATGCTGCATAATAGGACTGGATTTCTAGAATCTCTGGTGAACACACCTCCAACTTCCCCTCATGCTGCCTCTGTTTATTTTCACACACAGATGATTCAAAATACTAAACTCTTACATTCCAACATACCTAGCCATTCTGTACTTTCTAGCAGGAACTACAAAATTATTTTGCATAACCTCACAAGGAATCTGCGAGCATCAAAGAAACCAAACCAAATTAGGAAATTAATTTCCACAGAGTCTTCCATCAAAACACTGCAAGTATGTACATTTTCAACAACTCAGCATGTTGCTACATTGCCATTTGCCCATAAATTCCAATAATACATAGCTCTGGGATCCCACTAGCATCCTACAGAGTAAATAACAAGTGAGCTATGAATCTCAAGCCCCATAATCACAGTCATTGTTACCCTATCTTTGAATCTTAAAGATTTTTTTAAATTGCATTAGCTATTTTTATTTTATTTTTGTGCCAAAATAAGCAATTCTGAATGAAATTACACCTTTTGGTGTCAACTTCAACTGTAACCCTGTTATCAAACATCACTCTCTGTAAACAAGACCTCCAGGCAGGGAGAAAAAAAGAAAAATAAAGCAAAAAAATCCAACCTCAGGATCTCCTATTACAGCAGCAACATCTCAGCTAGATATAGAAGGCTAAGCATCCTGTGCTTCCTTCCTTCCCACAAAGTAATAATGCTAATATTTATTCTATTCCAGACAGTCCTGATTGTCCCTTTAGAATACATCATAATTGGTCCCAGATGCTCCTCTGTAGGTATTGATTAATAGCAATAATAGCACCTTTCTTTCTGACTCAGGTACCACTGAAGCACCCAAGGTCAATATCAACACAAACCAGAACTTAGAAGGACATGACAGTGGTAGCATTTGCAAGTATACAAGATTTTGCTTTAATCAATCTCCTACTACTTTATATTCCTAATCTGAAGGCAAATGCCACTAGGTTGATATGTCTTCAGGTAAAGAATATCTGCCTCCATTTTATTATCCTAACAGGATTGTGGAAAAAAAAATCAATTAAGAAAATCCATGTCTCTAAAAGATTACTTAGGAACAAGCTCTGAGAATTGTATAAACCTTCCTTATGCTACAATGTAAGGCATAATAACTCAGAAGCCAGATAAAATGAGAAACATAAGCCTGAAGAACTAAATGCAAGTGAAGCCAAATTAAACCACCTCCTGCTAAGCCTCTATTTCTTCGTGCTTCTGTAAAGCTGTAGTAGAGCCCTGTTCTGCTTACATATATGGCAGTGGAAGTTAGAATTTGTTATACTTGCCATTACCTAAATTCCTAAAAGTCAGATCTGGCAGTCATCTAAATTATGTTCGAAGTTAAAAAACAAAAAGTTTGTGTTGTAAAGGTAACATCTTTGAGCTTATTATAACTGTAGTGTTTGGGGTTTATGCTAATGTTATCGTATCCAGGTATTCATTTTCAGGAAGGCTGGATTAATTTACTGTACCATGAACTAGCTCTGACTTGCCAGATTTACTTCTTCTCAAGTAGAGCTTGTTCTTTTAAACAAATCATGTAAAAACATCATTCACATACACAATGTCCTCTGTTGCTACATATTTGAATAAGCAAAGTGTAAAGGCATATTTCTGCATAACAATGATCAATCAGTAGTAAAGTGATGAACAACCATTCCAGGTGGTTTGCCCACAAATAAGTTTCCTCTCCACTTAAATAAGAGACAGTTAGGAGGTTATTTCCAGCTACAGTTTATGTGTATTCATAAACAAAACCAAATGGTTACCTCAGAGAAAGTTACAGCTGATATTAACACTACACTTACTTCTCCTACATTACAATTTCTCTTATGTCATGACCTAAGCTGAGTGTTTTCAAAGACTTTCAATTAAATGCAGCTTGACTTCTTCAGCATCTGAGAGACCAACATCTGAATACCTTTATTATGTAGTTTACATTTTATTGCTAGTGCAATAGTGTGCCATAAGCTGATGGTTATAGCCCAAACGTGAAAAGGGGCATATGGCTCCTGTCAGACTATTCCGTTTATTTCATCTTTACAGCTGTTATGGAAGCAAACAGAAATTTTAGGTAGAACTCTCAAAACTTGAATTAGTTTCTGTATGCATAGCTATTTATGCTGAAACATTTCACTTAAACAAATACCTCATTGCAGTTGGCACAATCAAAAGCAATAGAGTTTGTTTTCCCTTTCAGGATACGACTTGTCAGTGATCCTTCACACAAATGCAGCAGTGCTTTGAGACATGCTATGACAACATACAAAGTGCTACTGCCTGATCCTCAGAACTTTCAAAAAGAAAGGATTAAAATCTTCTGTAAGAGCTTCCCCAAGGGCCTGATGAAAAAGCCACATTTAATATTACTGCCAAAGTTCACTGGGGCTCCATCCAGTGTACAATAAAAGTAGATCTTGTGCTAAGTAACAATATTTGCCTCAACTTTCTCTGGTCTTAAGCTGGGTCCCCCTACCAGGAACACAGCCCACAATCAGATGGGAAGCCTGGGGCTACTTAAAGAAAACATTCACTCTTGTCAGCTTTCTGACAGCTTTTAAACAAGCAGATTAAAACTGCTTCCAACTTTTGAACATTAGAAATGGTCTCAGCAAAAACAGATCTGTAAGGCACAGAAGGTTGCTGGCAGTGAGAAACAAGTTGAATCAATAAAATTTACTGCCTTGCCATCTGATGGAAGAAAACACATCTCTTCAGACTGTAGCAAATAGATGCAAATATGTTTTATTCTAGCAAAATATTTGTTTCATCACATCTGGAAAGATTATAGCATTGCTCCTTTCCTTACCAGCAAATAAAAGCAGCAGCCTGGTAGTACAGGCAGAGAAGATTCATGCCTGGAGTACCAGCTTACGGAATCCTGCAATTTCATCCAAATCTGTGCTTCCAGTTTTTGATCACCAAACACAGAATGCACGCCCAAGCATGCAGACAGCCTAATTTAATTGCTTTAACAAACACCTCTCTTCTCCATGGCTGGGCTGTAACCTCAGGCCCACTGCTAGACCCACAGGACATGCATGCCTTCCAAAACGGAGCTGTACATATCCCAGGGCTCAACCAACACTGTTGCTCTTCAATCCATGCACTTGCTTTATCTACAGTAAAGCCTGCTGCTACTGCTCCCAACACCATTCTACAGGGGAATTTGGAAGCATAGAAGGGCTTCACAGCTTGGTGTACATTGAGCTTTTAGGACAGAATGCTCTTATGAATTGACTGTGCCCATTCTGGGTGCACTTGTCATCAGCATATATCTAGCAACCAAACACATGCTATGAAAACACATCTGTGCCCAGACAGGAGTATTAATAACCAGGAGGAATAAGTGTGCTTCACATTTCTATTAGCCAGGTATTAACTTGCTGTAAATATTAAATTTGCTGTAGTTTAGACAGCTAAATGCAAATTAATGGAAAGCTTATGGGAACATAAAGAGACTATGCTCTTAATGATCTTAATACTATCTTTCAGCATACCAGTGGGAATTATGGAGAGATGCATTGTGAGATACTATTTCTAGTGCCATTAGAGCCTTAAGACACACGGATAAAAGTATAAGATAACATAAGTATGCATAAGGAGGATTTTAGTAACTCTTAATAACTTCTTAATTATAAAAGTGTTTCTAATACAATTGTTTCCAGCATGTAATTTAAATTCAATGTTTAAAAGGAATAGAAGTAATGAGCCAGTTTTATTAGGATTCCTTATTAGAATATGTCAGTTCTGCAAATTAGCAGAAGCTAATATTTCGGTATCTGCCATGGTAGAAGACAAATGGTTAGAAGACAAACAGCAATGATTCTTTGTTCAGCTATGTTCTGTGAGAGAAATCAAGCACCTTTTCTAATATATGCCACTTAAAAGCATTGAGAGTGAAGAAAGAAGAAAATTTACGTCTATAAATTAGTACGGGAAAAGCAGCTGAATAACTTTATATGGTAAGACAAAATATGTATCCTAGTTATAAAGGAGACCATTTTGTTTTTGCAGAAGAGATAATTGTTCTAGACAAGAGTGGAATAGATCTTCTCTAAGTAAATTAAATGGCTCCTTTTTAAGTTACTTCTAAATGGAACCATAACAATCTGGCAAAGTTCCACCTGATAACATGAAAGCTCAAAACAGTTGTTTCTGCAATTACCTACATTGCCTAAATTTAGACCAGTCCCATGCAAGAGTTTTGTGACAAGGTTCAGCCCTTACACCACAAAAGTATGATGAAAGACACACTCAGTGTCATGGGCAATCAACTCTACAGCAATCAACTCTACAGAAAGGCCCCAGGTAACCAACAGACTTCCTCACAAAGCCATTATAGAAGCAATTCACTAGCTTAGAAGAGAAAGCCTTACATAATTTTTGTCTCTTTTTGAGAGTTGAAGCTAGTTAGAAGTGTGTGGACAAAAAAAAAGCCCAGCTCCCTTATTTGCACTGTCTGGTGAGGTACACGGGGAATATACCAACAGATCTTTTAAGTCACAAATTCCAGGTGCAGTTAGGCCTATGAAGCAAAAAAGTCAAAAGTTCCCAGTGGTCTTGACCAGTCTGTCAACTCTGCTTCTTGTATCTTTTCTGGAAAGCAGAGTTTCAAAAGCCTCTATCTCAGGCATTAGAAAGAAATCCATAAGCATTCATTCTGCATACCTGAGTGGGGACAGAGAGGACACTGCTTATGAATGCCAAGAAAAAAGCAAAAAAGAACTGTCTTAGAAGCATGAATACCAAAGCTATGTAGCATCCTCTGCCCTGCCATAGGTATGCAAGGACCTTGCTACATCTCTTTTTTTTTCAGGAAGGAAAAAAGCTTAATGCTATTTGTGGGGCAAGTGATCAAAGGTATCAACCTCTTTCCAAGAAACCACTCAACTTTTCCCTTTGTTCAATCTAATCTCTACTTGCAAACAACAATTTTCCACACCAGTGCTGCCATACAAATCCTGCTGGACTGTGCTAACTGGAGCCTCAGTCAGAATTTAAGTGCAAGCATCACAAAAAAAAGTGAGCCTCCTTCTGGGAGCCCACTAAGGCCTTGCAGCAACACTTCTCACAGGGGAGCAGAGGCTTCTCAACTCTCACATCCCTTGCCAAACACCATTGCAGATCAAGTAGGTCTGCCCCTCTCATGGCACAATTCTCTGCGGACCTCCCATTTGAGCCCAGCCTTTCCTTACTCAAAGCCAAACCATAAAATTCCAGCTCTCATTTTGGTTCCTCCAGCTCCCTGTTTCCTCTCAGTTCACATGGACTGTGATTTTCATGCAGCCAAGCACTATCACTAACTCCACTACATGGGTTTTCTTCCATCATAGGTCTTTCCTGCCCACCTCCTCAGCAGTCTCTACAGGCTCCTCAAACCCCCAGGCACAGCTGAGAGCTAACTAGGTCCTCAGGCTCCACTGAGCTTCCTTCCTGCTAATTAAGGTTATACCTCTGCAGTGAGCCAACCCCACAGCAATTTTCCATCCCTATTGTGAAAAGAGGGCAGACTTCTGTAATGTGTACAGAAGACATTAAGGAATTTTTAGGTTGCATTTTACATGGAAGAAGGCAGGAAACAGACTGCTTTCTGTCATTGCAAAGATTTGCAGTGGTTTCAGAAGTACAAGTTTTTTTGCTTTGAGATAGATCCTTATACTTTAAAACCCTACAGGAATAAAATCAGATAGACCTGTTAATTCCAGAAGAATAAATAGTTTTAGTTGTTCAGCTGAGATACAAGAGACTCTATTCAAACTGATTTTGACCTCTGTCCCTTAGATTTCAAATGAGTGTCCCAGCTGTTTGTGCATGCTTACACACATGACATGTACTCACTTTTGACTATGTCATTGAATGTCATTTACACTGGAGAAGTTTCCAGTGAACAGGTGTGTTCTTGTGGATACTGCTGAGTTACCATACTAGCCCTCCCAACAGCAAACAAAACCACTTCCCTCCCCAATAAAACATGAGATTTTTGTCTTAAATGCTGCAAAACTGAACACAAAGTACTCTTGCCACCACGTGTCACCAAGTTCAGAAACAGCAGTGAGGAGCTGCTCCTTAACCCAGTATGGAAGTACACAATTGAATGGCCCAGTTCTTCATTCTTGCATGCAAAGGAAGTAACCTCTACAGCCTAGTGGTTAAATCTGCTCAAGAGGGGGCACATGGATTTCAGTCCTTCTTTTGGCAACTATCCTACGTCAACTATTTGGAAGAACCAAGCTCCCTCACCTTCCCTTTGAGAGTCCTCTCACCAGCAAGTGACACACTCACTCTTCCTGATCCAAAGCATATTTAATCATTTCATGCAAAACTTCAGTAAAAGGAATTCAGTAAGCAGAATACTTGAACACTTTATAGTCTCACAATTAAGGCATTGCATTTGGAATTCCTGCAGGCAGTAAATTAAATGGACTTTGTGCACCTACTGTGTGCATTAATGCTCTAATCATTAAGCCCTTGGATAAACAAGGAGAGGGTACAGGCCACTCTTCCATTTTCACTACTCTAAGAAATAAAATTTTTCCATGTAAACTTCATTTTAAAACAAACAAAAAAATATGTGAAGCAAGTCAACCCAGCAAGCAGCAAAATACTTTTTCTACCCTTTCTCTACCTGACCCTTCAGACCACTGTGTAGGAATGTAACTGTGTCACATAGAGTCACCTGGATATCCACACTCTCTGAACATCCATCCCTTCCAGAGACACTTGTCTTTAGACCACCCACTTCTCTTTCTAGACTGGTATCAAAATTACACAGTTAAGTATGAATCAGATATCCACAGATTAGTTTATTAAGTATTGTGGCTGTTCTCCCAAGCCTATAGAATACCCTTTGCTCCATATTTCCTCCACTAAAAAGTACCACTGTTCCTGAGCTACTGTGTGGGACCCTGAGCTCATTAAGTCCAAGATGGTGACAAGATTAATTTCCAGTTATGAAGGAGTTATCTCATTGTTGAACATCACTGGGACCTTGTCACCATCATATTTTCTGAAAAAACCTCTTTGCCCAGGATTTCTCTCCTGGGAAGCTGAGAAGCCTCAGAGAAAAGGGAAAACAATATTACCTCATTTTCTTCTCCTGTGTTTTGCTGCTTTGGAATGTGGTTGGAGATTGTTTATCCAACATGTGAATTGTTTTTACTTAATGACCAATCACAGTCAGCTGCATCAAGGCTCTGGAGAGAGTCATGAGGTTTTCATTTGTAAAGCCTTCTGTCTGTATCCTTTTTCTATTCTTTAGTACAGTTTTAGTATAGTATTCTTTAATATAATATAGTAACATAAAATAATAAATTAGCCTTCTAAGAACATGGAGTCAGATTCATCATTTCCTCCATCAGGGGACCCCAAAAATACCACAGGACCTATACAGATGAGAGAGCTCTCCAGCACCACCAAGTCTGAGACACCCAAGGGCATGGCACATGGTCTGTTGGAACTTTATTATCAGAGAAGCAGCACTTCTGGGTTACTGATCCTTCAGTGCAAAATTTAACATCACATACATAAATACCACTTAAATCCATTGGTAGAACTAACCTTTGGACCTTTAACAAAAACCCCAAAACTTAACTTCAGCATGTATATTTCTCTTTTTTGCCATGTTTCACTTTCCTGTCTTACCTGGGAATTAAAAGAGCCAACAAATTTACAACAGGGCTGCAAACCAAAGTTTGGAAATTAAAAAGACAGAAGACCAATTTGCCTAACATCTACCCCATGAATGAACCCCAAATTTCTCTGGCATTTATCCTTAAAGCAAGCTTGACAGTGGGGGAGCACGAGGGTGAAATGCTCAAAGGCAGAATTGTTCTGAGATAATCAGTTTATGCTCATTGCCAGAGTGTGCCAGTCACTATGTGCCCAGCACAAACTCCCTGCCCTGCTAAAGGACAGCAAGGCTCTGGAGGTTACTGCTCATGACTGAAGCCTCACTGTGTCACGATATAAGCTAGCAAATCTGTAATGAATCCATGCCAGTGCATTATAGTGAAGGACAAAATAAAAAACAATGCAGACTAGAAATTCATAGGATAGCTGCTTCCCAGATACTGAAAACATCTAACTAAATGCTACTTTGAAATCTGTGCAGCAGGCTCCTTGACTAACACTTGGCTCTCAATAAAGAGATTACTGTAGGATTAAGCCTTACCTTGGGAGGTAGAAAAGAAACAAATCTCTAATTATCTCTACTCTTGTACTCTGGCCATGATTTCTCTTTCTCTGGGGAAAAATAAGCTTTGTACTGTCTAAAGTTTAATGTGTGCATTCTTTCAGTTTATTTTAATGTATTTTAAAGTATTAATTAGATAACTTGTTACTTTTATATTCTAGTTTTTATATGTACTTCCTAATAGGAATATTTTTTGTGATTGTTCTTGCAGCATATACACATGCTCATGCTAAAAAGCCCTTTTATAAATATTTTACTCTGTGACCTCAAATTCCCTTTTATGTATGGCCTAACCACTGAACCACTGCAGGAGAAGGAATTTTCGATTTGCAATCACACAGCTTACTTTTTGTTACTATTTAACCAAATTATTGACAAATATTTGCAAGGCAAACTGTCTGTTAATGACTAAACACCATCAAGAACAGAAATAACCTTACTCATGTAGAGAGGAATGCCATCCAAGAGGCAAAACTACTATCTTGTTCTTCCTCCTAGGGGCAAAGTTGAAGCTGGAAGAGAAATAACTGAGGAAAAGCCCCCATAAGTCTTGATCCTGAAAACTAAAATCACGGCTATGCTGAGTGAAGAGGGAAGGAAACTGAAGGACCTGCTTTCTCATAATGTCAGAGAAGACTCAGTATGTGATTCTCAGATAGAAAATGAGAAGTTCACATCAGGCTGGAATTGCAGTTTTAAATAACATTAGAAAAATGCATGAGAGGGTGCTTTTGGTTGATTTGATAAAAAGGAAAGAGAAATGCAGAGACATGAAGAGAAAAAAAAATAGAGAAATGAGGAAAACTAACAAGGCATCACACGGAGGTATAGGAAGATAGTAAGGAAAAAGCATCAAGAAGATGTGAGAGAGAAACATGGATTGTTGCATGAGACAGATAACCAGATACTGCACATGCAGCAGAAAATAGAATAACCAGGAAAACTTACTAAGCTACACTAAAGAAACAAGCCAGAAAAGGAAAAAAACAACATGAAAACCAAAGAAAACCATAAGTTATCTGTCCTTTTCTCGTTTGTATTAAACCTAATCTAAATTACACAGAATATTGTTTGATTTAGAGGAAGGCGGGAAGGTTCTACAAAATGTTTTGCTTTGCATTTCCCTGGAAAAAAAAAGTGTCCAAATCACAATTTTCCTTAACTATTTCTATTCTGTTAGAAAAAGGAGAACAAAATCTATTATGCTGAGTTAAACTGAATTGATGTTTAGTTTGCCTAACCAATCAATGCCCTTGTCTGGGGTTAATCTATAACTAAACTTCTCCTGGGTGAATTGTTGCAGAGCTTCTGGGGAGTTATTGTTCAACTACTATGTTCTATTCAATGGATTTGCTTTCCCAAGGAGAATTGCAGCTTTCCATCTGCCAAAACCGTTACATTATACAGTACTTGCAAGAAAATCCATATGTCATGGGACACAGCACCTAAACAGACACCTAGCCTGGAGATGAAACTGGGAATAGGCCACAGAACACCTTCAGAGATGTCCCCATTCCCACTTGTAGTTATTATTTGCTTCCAGTCCACAGCCTTATAATGGTTTTCTATTTCCTACTCTCACATCCTTTCACACCCAAAGATACTTGTCTAGGCTCCATGCTCTACACCTCTTTCCAAATTTCTGCCACCTTCTCTCTGTTCCCTCCTTTATTTACTAGACACTGCCTGCTAGACAGCCTAGTATGTCTGCAATGAAAAGTAATATTCTCTCCTGGGCATTTTGGGCACATCAGCCTGTCCAGGAATCTTAATTCTCAAATGGCTGCCACTCAGACCCTTTTCATGAGCCCACAAAACAAGCCTCTTGGCTGATGCTAGCTAAAGGGTTGGTAGAATATGTGAGTAAACCATTACGTCCTTGGTGTGCGCTGGCAAAGAGCATACATATTCATAGGGTTTAAAAAATAAATAAATAAATTTTTTCAATGACGTGTTGTGATGTATATACCCAGGAATGTAACATATAAGTATATGTTGATGATAAGAAATGCTTTCAGCTGCCACTGATTTTTTCCTTGTCCCTAGGACTTGCTACAGATGTAAACAGATTTCCAAAAATCTATTACAAAAAATATAGCATGTACAAAAGAAATTGTGTTGGATCATAGATCAATTGTAACTAGATTACTTCTGTTTTGTTTTCTTTAAGAAGTAACTTCATGTATTTTACAAACTAAAGAAGCCTGCATGTAAAATTAACTTCTATGTACTGAAATGTGTAAGTCATTTTAGCCCTTCCTTCTGGAATCAAACCTCACTGTAAAAACCTTTTCGAAGCTTCCCTCCAAAGAACATTTGTGTCTGAATTATGAGAGACCTAAAGGATGAACTAGTCAAATGTTTTCCAAATCTGAGCAAATCATTTTTGTGTTGGGGAGGAGTTGTCTTCAACCCCCACAAAGGAATTTCAAAGGTGCGAGCTACTCAATGTACTTGTATTTTTCAACAGAAATAACAGATGTTCTCAAGTTTCTCCAAGCTGTGACTCCAACTGTTGTGCTGAAAAAAGTCATGACCTAGCTCCTATTAAGAGCTACACACAAACACATTAAAACTGATTTTTTCACTTTAAATTTTATTAGCCAGTTGCTTTGCCTATTTATACCTTTAAATGTGATGATTTCAACGACAAAGGGACTCATCACACACTAATTGAAACCAATGTCAGCACTCCAACTGAGTGCCAGAGTCCTTTACAAACACTGGCAAGCATACTCAATAAAATCATGTTTTGAAAAAGTCCAATCTTTGCATCAATTCTAATGTCTCATGATATTCAGAATACATAAAGAACAGGTATAGGAACCACAGAATTTAATCAAGGATCTGTCTCTCTGTAATTACACTTCAAAACTGCAAGATTAGACCTGCTTTATCCTTATTTTATAAAAGAAATATTATTAGATTATACTGTTTGAATAAAGCTCATAGGAACCAGTGATGCAACCATGGTAGAAATCTCATGAACTGCTAATTTAGGACTGGACTAAATCAAGTGCACAGTGGATAAAAGCCCTATTTTAAAAATAGACAGCTATCATTTCATGTACATTTTAGTCCACCATGAACCCTACCCATGAGCATGGCAAGACACAGCACATGATGTGTAATTGCTGAGTTAGACCTATACCAAGTGGTGACCTAGTGTATCTAAGGAAAATGGCAATAGCTGAGCCCTTTCCAGAGGGACCTGGACAAGCTCCAGGAGCTGGGCCATGGGAATCTCATAATGTTTACAAGACCAAGTGCAACGTGCTGCACTTGGGTTGGGGCGATCCCTGACATCAAAACAGGCTGGAGGATGAAGGGACCAAGAGCAGCCCTGCCAAGGACTTGGGGATGCTGGCAGATAAGAAGATGGATATGAGCTGGCAATGTACTCTCATAGTCCAGAAAGCCAAACATGTCTTGGGCTGCACTAAAAGCAGCATGGCCAGCAGAGCAAGGGAGGTGATTCTGACCCTCTCCTCTGCTCTGGTGAGATGCCAAGACTCCACCTGGAATGCTGCATCCAGCTCTGGGGTCCCCAGCATAGGAAGCACATAAACCTGTTGGAGTGAGTCCAGAAGACAGATGCCAAGATGATTACAGGAATGGAACACATCTGCTATAAGGAAAGGCTGAGAGAATTGAGATTGCTCAGCCTTTTTTGAGAAAAGAAGGCTCTGGGGACCCCTATTTGTAGCCTTCCAGTACCTGAAGGAGGCCTACAGGAAAGCCAGAGACCTTTTCTATAGACATGTAATGATAGGACAAGAGGGAATGACTTTAAACTGAGACAGTAGGTTTAGATTAGATATTAGGAAAAAAAATCTTTACAGTGAGGGTCGTGATACACTGGAACAGGTTGTGCTGAGCAACTGTAGATGCCTCATTCCTGGAAGTGTTCAAGGTCAAACTGGATGAGGTTTGAGCAACCTAGTCTAGGGGAAGGTGTCACTGCCTATGCCAGGGAGGGTTGGAACTACATGATATTTAAGGTCCCTTGCAACCCAAACCATTCTAGGATTCTAGGATAAATTGGTCCATATATTCAGAACTTGTTATGGGCAGGTTCATAAACAAGTAGCATGAAACCAGGTAAAACAGTAATGTTGCACAAAATTGATGCAACCCATTCTGCATACATTAAAATTGCCTGACTGACAGACCCTAGAAAGTAATTACCATGGTGAAATCATTAACTAGTACTGTGTTAACTCTGGGGAGCTCTGCAAACAAAGATTCTCTTTTAGTTTGTCAGAGACACAAGAGAATAGTATCTTTCTGTTCAGGATTTATGGGCTGAAATACTAAAAGAGTTTGTTATCCAAGTCAGACAAGCCTATAACAGTAAAGCCTTCACTTAAAAGCTCTGTTGATAACACTAGTTACTTGTTACAGACATATTCACAATCCCAAGAAACGTTCTTTAGCACAATTCAGGTTGCACTTTGTTACTTTAGGAGATATCAGATGATTACAAGCCACTAAAAAGTGTATTTAATTTTGTCTCTCTCATAGCAAATAGCCCCATTTTAAGTTTAATAAAATTAAATACACAATGTCTATTCTTATAGTATTGTCTCAATCAAAATATACTTTTGAAGAGAATGAAATGTTTTGACTGCTATCAAATTAACAGATCTTACAAAAAGTAATTTCTGTACTGGCTTTTTCCTACACTCACCAACCAAATATTCAGGGCCCCAGCTCTTTACACATTCATGACTAAAAAGACAATGTGTAGTCTTTGAGACTTTTTCAGACAAAGGAGAGACCCTTCCTCACCTGTAGTCAGAGATTTTGTCTATGTGATTTACTTGTAGAGTATGTATGTCACTTGAATTACTTAAGTCAAAGACCTTTCCACCATGTACCTGGTAGAATCAACACTTAATACCCAGATGAATAATAGGCTTTGCAGCTTGGGAATCAGGTCTTCCTGAATACCAGAGTCAGCTATCTATAGGTGATTACTGAGTGTATACTCCACTTTTTAAAAGTATAAATACTCTGAAACTTCCTGGCCTGTCACCTTAATTAGCCAGACTACTAGACAAGTATAGAGACATTTTATTATCAGTGCTAGGGAAAAAATGGTTTCACCTTTCATTGCTTGCATGGAGAAATTACTAAGACATCTGCTGAGAAGTGCACTGAGAAGTGTACTGACATCACTGAGATTAAACTTTGTATAACTTAGTATCAGTGAATGACATCAGGGACTCCTCAAGACCACAGAGGAACTAAAGCTCTCTCTTCTCATCTGGCATATGTGTTCACACTGCTGAGGGCTCACTCTCACTGGGGGCTTTGAGAGTAGTTTTCACCCTTTCTCTATTCAGCCCACAGATTCTCTTGTGATTAGTCCAACAGCATGAAAATGACAGCAGGATATTTTTAAAGGTATATTTATCCAGTCTGCACTGGATGGAGTCATGCCCTGCACTGGGCTCAGCAGTTCATGAGCTTTATTGCATGGTTGCATCACTGATTCATTCAATCAGGAACTTTTATTTCATAAAATACAGAATACGTGACTGCCTTAGAGCTTTGAGGTGTAACTAGAAAAGGACACATCTTTGACAAACTGGTTTGGTTCCTGTGCCCATTGTTTAGTATTCTGAATACTTCAAGATGCTAGACATTATGCAAAGACTGAGCATTTTTAAACTAGAGGCATTATAAGGCAATAAAGTAAAAACACAGAAAGGAGCCAGGCACATTGCAGGGAGCTGTGACATGGCAAACAACCATATAGAAAAACACTTCTAAAATTTTTTGCTTCCCATACATCTCTTTAATGTAGGCTGCCACACAGAATAAAACAAATGCCCTACATAAACTAGTGCATTATGTCAATAGAGTCATCTTTATCAAATGTACTTGTAATCCTGCCAAAGAACGGTATGAAAGCTATTTGACAAGAGTCATTTTTCTTGAATAAAACAGACACTTTGTGGTCATGAATGAAAATGTGATCTTCTAGCTGCTAAATATTGAAAGCATGTAGATCCCATTTCTCTAGCTTTTTGCCCACTTCTCAGTGATATTTTAAGTCTCTAAGAATCTTGAATTGCATACCCTATTACTCTAATTTCTGCTCCTGTCTTAACCCTTTTAATTGGTTTTTGAAAAGCATAACTTAGAATATTCTTTACTCTATATTCTTTATTTTACTCTATCTACACATGAGATAATAAAACAGAATTTCCAAAAGGAACAGAAACGGGGGGAAATGCCATTTTATATTAGCTCTCCATAAAACAGAATTTTGCAGAACCATTCCTAGTTCCATGGTAAAAGAAATGTGGCCAGATGTTTGTCCAGTCAGCACTGTGGGTGAATTTGGCTATGATCCTGGTAAGGGACCAGTAAAACACAACCCCATGCTCCCATTGCTCCATGCTGAGCATGGTTCTCACTGAGTGAATCAAACAGTGTGACTACAGCCCCTCAGGGTGCATTCTGGTAATTCTACTAAGCCAGTAACAGTCATCTGTCAGAAAAGGCACAGTTCCAGTCCCCCTCTTTCTCAGTCCCTGCAGCAAATTTATGCCTGGAATCCACAGACTTAAGCAGCTTTGGTATGGCAAATTTAACAGCCTATATCGGAACTACTTCCTCAGAGTATCTTACAGACTTAGAAACAAGACAAGTAATTTGGTATACTGTATTTTTATTGTTAATACTACTCTTAAAATGACACCTAAACCAAACCTAAACCCATCCTCACTGCAGCTTGCACTGTACAGACATAAAAACAACAAACTGCTTTGCCTTTGAAGTGCCTTATAGAGAGAAGATGAGCAGGAAGAGGTTATAATTGGTGCCTATGAAAAGTCATCTCCAGCAAAAGAGTTATGTAGCTATGCTCAGACTCTGACAAAGCTCAAGGCAGAGACTTGATGCTTGAAAAAGAAGAGAAAGAAGTGTTTAGGGCTATTACATAGATTTTGTGCTATGCATTATCAGCAACATGGGCGAAAGCATGAAAGTGAATGTTCAAGGCTGCCTTAAAATACTAGTATCATTTGTATAATGGCAATGAGGGATACTTCTTGGTGATGTAGATTAGACATGGCTTGAAAAGCAGAGAGAAGTCATTTGTATTTCATGCAGTGAAGAAAGGGAGCCAATGGCACTGTGCAAAAAAAAAAAAAAAAAGGAGTGACATTTTCTCAGGAGCTGAGAAAATGACCTTTGCAATTGGACAGAAAGACAATGAAAGTGTTGTTAAGTGCATATATGTTATGCATATAGCTCCTGGCAGCACGTTTCCTGGGGGGAGGTGGGGAGAGACCATGGGAGCTGAGAAGAGAAGGTAAGCCAAGCACACCTGAAAAAGATAAAAAGCAGTAAAAGACAGATATCAACTGCTGAAAACAAAGCACAGCCCACAGATTAAAACTTGAACAGCTGTTTTGGATGTGAAAAGAGACAGCACAAGTGTATGTACCATTAAGTGAACTGTAATTAAAGGTTAGAAACACTGGTAAGAAATGTATACAAATCTGAGACTGCAGTCTGGAAAGCAGCAGTAATGAAGACTATCTCAAAAACAGTATCAGTCCTGAAACACTTAATCACAACTGGATTCAAGGTAACCCAGACAGTTCTTGGTGTTTGCTTTCTTAAAACAGAGGGGAATCTCAATTGAGTTTAAAAGAATTACAATATATTTCCTGGTTCTTTCCCAGTGTCTCTACAGTTTTCCCACTGGGACTTAAAAACTGTGAGCAAGCAGAGATGAAGGGCAAGTCTTAAGAAAGGGCCTGTCTTCTGCCAGAACTCTTGAGCACTGATTTGGGGATACAAAGATGTGGATTTGGATTAGCAGGCTACCCATTGATTCTCCCAGCATACTGAATCCCCCTGGATTGCAAGGGCCTGGATATAGTATAAAGAGTAATGGAGTTCCTGCTTTGTCCAAGAAAAGAACTTATATTTTCTCATTCTGTCCAGGTGGTGTTGTGCCATGGAAAAGGGATTTGCTGTAAGCCTTTAAGTGTTGTAGTCTGACCAAATATTCTATTAAAAAGTTCCGTGTGGACAAATCAGACTACAGCACACATTTAGGAAGACTCAGGAGACTTACAGGAGTACTTTCATGCAGTGATAGCAACAAATACTATGACAGCTAGCAAAATTCAGCTGTGAGCTGCTAATTATTGTGTGCTCCAAATGTCTTTCACAGACTAAAACCCTCTGCAGTTCAAGCTCTGCAGTCTCCAAAAGGCTTATCTGGAGTTTATCCTCTGGAGGCTGTGGGGAGAAAGGGAATGATCCTTCCCTGACTAATTATGTAGCTTTATCTGCCTTCTCAGATAGAAGATGAAAAGTCAGTTTTGAGAGCATTTATTTTTTTTGGGATATTTTTTCTTTTTCATATTTAAAAAATAGTTACTTGTTTTTACACTTATTAAACAAAAAAAGCTTTTACATATAGGGCTATAAATGATCCACCATTATTTTCCCAGGAGGAGGAAAAGTTGTCTGTAGGATAATGAATTCCTCTTTCTGTGCTTGCATACAGCCTGGTGGTGTCAGCCCAAGCTGTATCCAGCCTGGGAAGAAATTATACCACTCCAAGGCTGCCTCATAGTGGGGAGAGGTGCCATCTTTCTAGCATGGCCTGTAAGGAATCAAAGACAGGACTACCCTGTGATACTAGCTCACAGCACCAGTAAGAGGAAATAATCCTGTAAATCTTTAATATTCTACATACCATATCTTGCTAGGGTTTTCCTCCTTTCCTTTCCTAGGACTAGAATCAATTTGTGTTTCATTGTGATCCTCAAGTTGTGAACTTCTAAGTACACAGCCATCAGGCCTTGCAATCAGACAGCTCTTCATGGCACCCTGTCTGGGTTGTCTGGCAGGCTTTCACATAGCACTGTCTTCTCAGCACAGCAATGTTCATCTGGTTTTGGTGGAACACACTTACTTGTAATAGCTTTCTTTTCTACCTGCTAAATGCACTTAATGACCATTTCTCACCTAAATAATAGCATAGCTCTACATTTGGCCTTTGCTTCTTGCCAACAGATTCCCTTTCACTGAGTAATGGAATTGTTACATTGTTTTAATTCTCTCTATACAGTTTTCAAATGTAATGTTTCTTTAGGAAAGGGGGTTTGCTTCCACTATCTTGTCTAGGCTAAATCTCATCATTTTTAAGCCACAGTTCTGCATTTAAATATGAGGACAAGAAAAAAAAAGGTACCCTTCTACAAACTCATGGGCAGTTTTTATCTTAGACATGTTTCATTGTTTTACTGTATTCAGCAAATAGAAAACCACAAGCTTGGGTATCAGCAGTCAAGTCTGTAGCTTATAAATGGAATTAATAACATCATAGCTATAAGTTTAATATTTTGCTTGTGTTGTTGCCAGCTCCCTGATCTCTGTGCACTCACTGTAGAAACAAACCTCTGGTGCTGGCCCAGAATAAGAATGTATTTGGGTTTTGCCCCAGTGCTAGGTTTTGAGTTCCTGTCTGCAATAATTAATTATAAACCACTGCTCCCAGACCTTCCTCTCTATTACTGTTTTCTAAAGAGCAGCTCCTGATTTTGTATACAGGATGATTATTATTTCTTCCCAGGTGTATTACCTTACATTTATCTATATTAAATCTCATTTCTCTTTCCTCTGACCATCTCTCAAAAGTTTTCCCTAACTTTATTCTCCAGTGAGGAGAGATCCTTTCTCAGAGCTGCTTTGTTTACGCAATGCATTGCTAGAAGTGCATAATAGGTAAAATAATTGTGTATCACTTCTAGACTTTTCATTTCCTCTTTTCTGCATTCCAGCTCTGCTCCCTCTGATGTAGTCATTGACTTCAATTCAATCAAGAACAAGCATTTAAAGAGCTGGTCCATTGTTTCAATAATGGCAATAGTCCAGTTATTGAAATTTCTTAATCCTTTGTTTGGATTAAATTTCTTGTTCTCTTCTGAAACAAGCATGGGGAATGAGACAAGAGATTAAACTATATTACACCGCATCCCAAGCCTACAAAAAGTAATTCATAGAAGTGATTTGTAAATAATCTCAGTGTCTGCTGGTTTTCTGCACCTGAAAGAAGTTGTGTAATTTTATGCCAGCACTTTCATCTTGGCATGTTTGGATTCATCTGTGTCTCTGCTGTATCCAAGTTTGACTTTTAGCTGACAGATACTTGGTTCTGGGCTAGCTTTTGGCACAGCAGCCCCAGTACTGTACATCACCATTGATTTGTACTCTGATGTCTCTCAAGTCTTCTATAATTCTCTCTACATATCTGCAAAATTAAGATGAATTAGCTGAGAGCAACCCTTTGGGTTTTGGATAGCCTTTGACAAAATCTTGCCCAGGAAGTAGATTTGCCTGGTCCCAGCCAGCAGTCTTACTGAATCTGAGCAAGGCCTTCATACAGATGAGAAAGTGAATCTTTTCTACCAGTGTCACTTGAAATGTTCTTGAAATGCTCTATAGATGACAAGAGTTGCTGCAGTAGTTTCTCAGGGGTTTGGGAGTTCATGCTCCCTTCCTGGCTTTGGCACTAATGATCGCGCAGTCCCGCAGGGAGCCAGCTCAGCAATGGAGCTAATTAATTACTGCAGACAGGAGCTCAAAATCTAACATTGTTGAAAAATCAACTGCCTGTGCTGTTTTGTCTGCAGCTGGTCTCTAATGGCTGCATTTGGGGAAAATCTTTAGCACAACTCAGAGCAAAAATGCTCTCTTTCTCTCTCACTCTGCCGTTAAACTAATACAGCAGTGAAGATGGAATAGTACCAAATGCAACAAATTAGAAAGTGGCTAACTAATGTCAAATTAAGAAAAATTAGTTCTTAACAGTTTTAACACTAGGGTACTCTTAGCATAGGTACAGCTAAAAATGAAAGAATGGAAGAGACCATCTCAGTCACTGAGTCAGACCCCGAAAACACAAGCTGTCATTCAATAATCACCAAGTCCAGAATGATCCACAGAATATTGACCCTGCCTGTTTACATGCAAGACAGGTCTCTTTCATCATTTTACAATAATCTTAAGACCTACTGTGAACACCAAAATTCATATCAATAATACACTTCAGGAAACAAAAAAGGTAGTCATGGAGATTGTCCATGTCTGAGGACAGAAATTCCCAATCCAGCCCTTCTCCCTTCCCACCACATGTACCAGCACACTAGCATCAGGTCAGGTCACAAGTTTAAAACTTGCTGTATAAAAGAGCAATTCATTTTCAGATACATGAGCTCCCTGAAATCAGTGGAGAACCAGCAGGATTTTTTGGGGTTTAGTTCAAGCTTAGTTCTTGGCTGCAAAGCTCCCTGGACCAGCCTCCTGCTCAGCTGTAAAAATACCAGACAGACCATGATAGCTCTGACTTAGATAAGGATAAACTGCTATGGAACTGTACTTCAGAGATGAAATCTCTCATTGCAGCAAAGCCAACTAAACAGTTAGCTGCCACTGAAAAGAGCAGCTCCACACAAGTCTGTCCCAACTGGCACTGCTATTCAATAAACTACTCAGTAATTACTTACTTTTTATGGTGATGTATATTTTCTTCTAGCTCAGCTTGCCATGGCCACCAGAAAAAGTGGAAATGCATGGCCAAGGAGAAGGGGGAGAATCAGAATGATCTCACTTTTTTTGTACTGGCAAACTGCAAGCATTGTGGTTACATTAGAAAGCTGTGCTGCATAAGCACTTCCCCTTGAATGCTCCTATCTCCCTTTTACCATTTGTGTCCCAGCATCCACAGTCATATAGCCTATGTCAGACAGGATCAATGCCTAATTAAACTCAAGAAATCAGGAGAAGTAAAAGGTTTTTTTTCTTCCTGATGGCGGTGTTCCCTGATTGAGTTCATGTTAGAGCTGAATCAGATCTGATAGTCCAATAAGAAAAAGGTGTGGTAGATAAGGAGTTGGAGGAGCTGTGGACAAAATTTTCAGATTTACCAAGGAGGTCCATTCCTAAGTGAATGTTGGCAACAGCCTGCATCAAGAACAGAGCTGGACTAGATGATTTGCACATATCCTTCCCAAACATTTCTGTGATTTTATAATTCTCTACCACAGGAATTAAAAGTCATATACCTGTACAAGCACACATTGAGAATCCAAGTGTCAGACCTCCACAGTTCCAGACACTTTATCAACCAATCTATTAATACATGGAATGTATCAGCAAATGTCAGCTGTAATACACAATAACTGATTTTCCTCTGTATGAAAAAGGGAGTAACTACTAGGATATGACCTTGCCCTACACACAGCATCAGAAAAAGCAGTGCCCATGATTCAAGATGGATATATAAGCACTAGAAAAAAAAATCAGAGGGCAGAAAAAATGATCCAGAGGTTGAAAACTAACACCTAAGGTATAAGGTTTAGGACATCTATTAAATCTGTCAGAGAAGAGTGGTGACTGGATCACTGCACCCAGATAATACACACACAGAAAAGGTACTTGATTGTAGGATGAGCTTTTCAGTCTTGCAGACAGAAACACAAAAAGACATAACGAATGGAAACTGGAGTCAGACAAATTCAGGATTGAAATGATGTGATTTCTTAGCAGTGGGGGTAACTAAACATTGGAACAACTTACCTGAGGAGGTGGTAAGTCACCACTGCTTGGAGTCTTTCAGGCAAAATGAGGTATTTTCCCAGGAGACATTTTCCAGTCCAGCCTCTAGGAAATCTCCTGAAAGAGATTAGGCAAAATGATCACTTGTTTACAGCCTACCAGACAGGAAGCTTTTTCATACAAGCCTACAAATGTACCCCAACAAAGTGCCTGCTATGCTGTTTGAGCTGGGGAACTGAGACTGGGCCTTCAGTATCAAATTTATTATGTCACTTCAGGAAGAAAGAGTGCCCTTGTATCCCAGGCACAAATTTGATTTAAATATTTATCATCTGGTAGCAGCAGATGGATTTTTAAAATAAATAAATAATTTTTGAAAAGAACAGAAATCAAACATATACTGCTTATAAATATTTACGTAGTTTTCATGGATAA
The DNA here is from genome assembly GCF_028769735.1 of Zonotrichia leucophrys gambelii. Classification (NCBI taxonomy): domain Eukaryota; kingdom Metazoa; phylum Chordata; class Aves; order Passeriformes; family Passerellidae; genus Zonotrichia; species Zonotrichia leucophrys. The sequence continues at coordinate 14,058,317 of NC_088173.1, read as the reverse complement.
CATTGGCTTTTGTGTTTCTCTCTTTAAAAGCATTTTGCCAAGTGCCATGACTTTAAAAGTCAGAGATATCTAGCTGTGCATGTATATATTTTTCTGGCAGGCACAGTGAAAAAAAAAACCTAATTGAAGATAACATCAAAAAGAATTTTAGAAAATTTAAAATATCCAACTTTTGTTAACTTACTCTGTGCGTGCCTTTTTCTAAGCAATATTATTTTTTAAAATCTATGTTCATGTTATGAAGTGGTCACTATCACTGCCATACCTTGAATAAGAAAAAATTGGTTGATGACATGATGAAGTTTACAATTGCTCAAATCTTCGGGGAACTGCATCACTCTCTGTGACATTAAACAATTTAAAAAGTGCCAGGAGCAACCATACCAATATCAAAAAGCTATGAATTCTCATAATTTCCATCATTTCACAGGTGTCATATCTTAATCCATTGTGTCCAAGTATATTATGCAACATATTTGCTTGCTGACTTCCCACAGGTCAATTATCATAGACTATAGCACCGTTTGGGTTGGAAGGGACCCTGAAGACCAGCCAGTTCCAGCCCTCATGCCATGCACAGAGATGCCCTTCACTAGACCAGATTTCTCAGAGCCTCATCCAACCTCATCTGAACGCTTCCAGGGATGGGGCATTCACAACTGCTCAAAGCAACCCGTTCCAGTGCCTCACCACCCTTACAATAATGAACTTTTTCCTAATATCCAATCTAAACCTAACCCCTTTCAGTTCAAAGCCATTCCTCCTTGTCCTATCACTACATGTCCTTGTGAAAAGCCTCTCCCAGCTTTCTTACAGCCCCCCTGTGTGTTCAAAGGCAATGATCAGGTCTCCCCAGAGCCTTCTGTTCTCCAGGCTGAACAACCCCAACTCCCTTGGTCTTTCCTCACAGGAGAGGTGCTTCAGCCTCCTAAACATCCTGCTCTCCTCTGGACTCACTCCAACAGGTCCACATCCTTCTTATGTAGAGGACCCCAGAGCTGGATGCAGCATTCCAAGTGGTGTCTCGTGACAGCAGAGTAGAGGCAGAATCCCCTCTCTCACCCTGCCAGCCATGCTGCTTTTTGTTGTCACCTTACTGCAAAAGTTCCCATGCCTTCTCAGTGATTTCTTATGGGCAGCTCCTGACGGCACTGCACTGCCCTGCCAGAAGGAGCTGTGCTCCTTCTTCACAGCACAGCCAACAAACTCCATCTCTCCTCACTCAGCTAACCCAACCTTTTGTACACTCGTCTTCTTATTGGACACAGCTGTGGCCTATTAAGGGCAGGTCTGCTCCTAATCTTTGGTGATTGGTACAGCTGCAACTCCTCAGGTGTGAGATTACCTTCTACACTATTCTCTTACATTCTATCCCTCCACAGCTTTTGGTGCAGCCCAGGACACATTTGGCTTTTTGGGGTGCAAGTGCACATTTGTTGGCTCATGTCAATCTTCTCATCCACCCATACCCCAAGTCCTTCTCTTCAGGGCTGCTCTCAATCCCTTCCCTGTCCAGCCTGTATTCATGCCTGGGATTGCCCACACACACACAGTGTTGCACTTGGCTTTGTTGAACTCCATGAGGTTTGCAGAGTCCCATGTCTGGAGCCCGCCCAGGTCCCCCAGTGCATCCCTTCCCTGCAGTGTGCCAACTGCACCACAGAGTTCGGTGCTGTCAGCAAAGTTGCTAAGGGTGCCCCCAACATCCCTCTCAATGTCACCTTGCCAAGGTGTTAAACAGTGCCTGTCCCAATACAGACTTCTGAGGAGCACCACTCCATCTGGACATTGGGCATTGACCACAACTCTTTTGAGTGAGACTATCCAGCCATATCCTTATCTGCCAGTTGGTCCATCCATCAAACCTGTATCCCTCCAGTTTACCAACAGGGCTATTGTACAGGACAGTGTCAAATGCTTTGCACAAGACCAGATAGATGATGTCAGTTGCTCTTCTCTTATCCACCAATGCTGTTATCCCATTGCAGAAGGCCAACAAATTTGTCAGATTTGCCCTTAGTGAAGTCATGCTGGCTGTCACCAATCATTTCCTTATTTTCCATGTGCCATAGGGTAGTTTCCAGGTGGATCTGCTCTGTGATCTTGCGAGATACCAAGGTGAGACTGATTGGCCCCTAGTCCCCTACATCTTCCTTTTCTCCATTTTTAAAAATGAGGATTACACTTCCCCTTTTCCATTCAGAGGAAACCTCACCAAACTGTCACAGCTTCTCAAATACAATGGACAGTGGCTTAGCCATTTCCTCTGCCACTTCCCTCAGGACCTGTGGATGTATCTCATCTGGTCCCACGAACTTGGGCACCTTCAGGTTCTCAAAACCTGATCTCCTAGAGCAGAACCCGATCTTCTTTCTTTGAGTCCCTGTCTCTGCCCTCTGTAACTTGGGCACTGTGGCTGGAGAACCTGTCAGTGAAGATTGAGGCAAAAAAAGTTGTTGCTTACCTCAGCTTTGCCCATACACTAGATAACCACATCCCATTTCCTTACAGACAGGGCCCACATTTTCACTAGTCTTTACTAGTTATTACTGATAGTTCAGGACATTCTAATCAAACCTCTGTCTCATCTATCTGTCAAATGGAAATGAAACAACAGAGAGAAGTTGCCAGAATGACTACATGAGATCCTTTAAAAAATACAAAAAAAGGAGAAAGATCTTGTAATATCCTTTATCCCACAGGTCATTCTGAACACTGCCTCTTGAACAATGCTTCTTCAGCTTACCTTGTTCTTACAAATAAGCACTAACCTTCCTACAAACATCGACTTGAATATTCAAATTTTGAAAGAATGCTATGTTTATACATATATTAAACAGTTACTCAAAGACAGCAATTCTGCAGTCAGTGCTTTGGGGATATATTTGCCATGCAGTTACATAGACACAGAATTTATGTTGTAGTCATGATTGTATCTCCAATCTGAAACATTGCTTTGTCTCACTGAAGGGGGAAGGCAGGTCTCCTGATAAATGTACTGGAGGAGAATGTGCTTTGCTCTTTGTCATACTGCTGTCTGCCTCCATGACCTTGCAGCAGATATTCACAATTTCTATAAACTTCTGGTGATTGAAAAAATTACCATCCCCTTCTTTCCTGCTCCCCTCAGTACTTACAGCATTAATTAGGAAGTAAAACAGAATGAAAAGTAAAACAGGTTTTAAGAAGCAGCTATGTTGGATGCCCATTATTCCACAGCAACAACTCAGAGCCTGAAAAACACACTTAAAAGTGCATCTTCTGTTTTTACCAAGAGGGAGGTAAACCCTGGAACAAAGCCACATCTGACACCTGTACGTGGCAAATGCATCTGTTACTGAAGCTAAACCCTACAGGGGTAATGAACAAGAGGCCACGAGCAAACAATATCTCTCTCTGGCTGCACACATATGGGCTCATGCAGCAGTTTGTGCAGAATCCTCCAGCCAGGTCTGAGCTGGACTCACAGCACTGGGTATTTGCATGTGACCACAATGTTGTATCTGACCTAATTAGCACCATGTCCAACCTAATTAGCACCACCTACCACAGGGTTAAGTACTTTGGGTGCAACAGCACTCATACACAAGTCTACAGCTGCTGTCTCCTATTCCACAAGTAACTCGATGAATATATGCTAAGTCCTGTGCTCTGTTGCATGGTGCAGAGGTGCCCCCTGTCATGTTTGTGTTGCTTGTTTTTTTAAATAGCAAACACAGATAATTTTGTTTTATTGCTTCCAAGGCAATATGCTGCTTCGTTCATTGCTGTTTTTCTATTCTTCTATATAACTGAATGGGAAAAAGAATGCTTAGCACACCAAGATACTAGGATGAAATATTTTTAGGATATGCTTCTACATGTGTCTAAAAAGGACCCAAACAGTAGAAACAGCTAGGTGAAAAGAAATTCCTAAATCTCTATGCTCAGCTGCCCATGTAAGTGCTGACTCTCTGCTATCATATCTCTGGGGCACTAATTTACAATTCTGTAAGATGTTACTGTAAACTGCTTAGTAGCAATGCTATGTCCATTTGCACAAGCATGAATGATGATCCAAGGTGTGAAAGCAACAGAAAATAATCCTTTGATATTTATATATGACCTTAGGGAAGTACATTTCCTCCAGGGAATAGCTTTGGGAATTTTTTCTCTTACAAAAATTTTAAAAGCCCCAAATATATATATATTCTATTTAATCTCTTTTAGCTTATCAAATAAACTGATAGACTGTGCCTGTTTCAAGTTAACACATGGACACATTAAGTGTAGTAACGAAATCCAAAATTCTTACAAGCAACTAAACTGGGCATTATCTGCTGGCAGTTTACAGTATGTGTCATGGTAATAGAAAATCTTGAGAGATCTGAAAGATGCAGCAATTGCTCCAGGGAGTGTATTCCATATGTTGAGGGTGACCAAAAGGACATCATTAACACAGCAACGAGAAAAGCAGATGGAGTAGATATGGAGACTGAGAGAGGACAGGCAACGACAGGAAAAGACAAAGTTGTGAAGTGCTGTGGTGCAACTGAGGCCCAAGCTGAGCTGACAGAGCACCCAGGTGCTGCTGAGTGGGTGGGCTCCATGGGCTCCTGAAATAATAACCAGGAAAGGCCTCAGGAGTGAGTGCTTCTGTGCTGGGTTATCTCTCACAGCCGGCTCACTTGGGTGGGATAAGCACCTGTGCTGGCACCAGGGAAGGGACAGGAACCAGCCCGTGCTGGGGGCTGAGGAAGGAGCTGCAGCAGCACCCTGCTGGCAGCAGGCAGCCATGAGCTTGGCTTAACATCAGAATCAGGTCACAGCCCAGCAGCTGCCAACAGCCCTACACAAACCAGCACAAGCCATGGCTGCCCCGCAGCCCTGCATCTCTCACCGCTTGTCCCTGCTGCAGGCCCAACTGCCTCATATTGGAGAAATAAGTTGGTTGTAAAAGGCTCCTCTCCTCCCTCCCCCATGCTATTTTTCAGCCAAATCAGGTTCCTAATCTGGTTTATCACACAGCTGAACAAAACAACTGTGCCAGCAAACCAGCGGGCATATCAAAGAGACAAGCACGGATGGCTGGGAGCAAAAACTGTCTTAGGCCAGCACAGCTGCCAAAAAAATTGTCAAACTGCATTCTCAGAGGGCTACAGGGTTTGCAGAGAGAGGGAAATCTATGGAGATACACTAAAGAGGTAAGTACAAAAAGGAACCACAAAAATAGGCCAGGGAGATAAGTGCAAGAATAGTGTTTCAAGGGACCTTTCTGACAGGTCAGGTCAGGCCTGGGAAAAAAAAAAAAAAGCTGTCATAAGCAGGATGAGACATAACAAAAGCCTTAAAAGGCATATCTGTGATGTGAACAAAGATAAGAAGATACTTTGGAGAAGAAAAGGAAATAAAATTCATATACATCAAGATAAACAGGTCAAAAAAAGAGCGAAGTCACAGATGACTCCCATGACTCCTACAGGTCTGATTGACAGAGTGTAATTGTGCACCTTCCGGACAGAATTGCAAACTCCTTATCCAGGAAAAAACAGTGCTCCTTGTGTAGGGACTGCAGATGGAGTTTCAACTCAGGAGGTTCTCTGAAACAATATACTACATTTCCTCAACAGGTGGAAGCTTTTAATCCTGAATGCCTTCCTAAGTAGTTTTTTTCAAATTAGCTTGAAAACTAAAATACTTGCACTTGCTCATAAGGATAGAAGTGAACAGCATTGCCATGGAGGACAAGAGTCAGAATTTTTCAGATGCTTTGTAAATCTTAAGAATCCAGAAAGGGCCAAAGCCACTTCTCTCAGCCTTTACCTTTGTTGGGGAAGAAGGGGCATTCAGATTCAGAAGCCTTGACTCTGCCTCCACTGTAATTTTGCTACTGTCAAAACGCAGAACTGCAGCTAGGAGTGTTTAAGAGCTGATTTTGATGACAAATTATTACATCAGGATGGAAAATGGGTCCACATTTGTCTGTTTCAGTAATGGAATGAAAAAGTAAGTCACTCTCAATTTTTGGAATTATACCCAACTTCTAGAGATATTTCCAGGCAATCTTGTCTCCTTCAGTGCCATCCAGTGGAATTAATGTGAAATATCACTCATGCACAGGGAGGATAAACAAAAATACAACAGCACAGAGCACACAAAACAACTCTACATTTTCAGCAGCTGCTGTTCATACCAGGTAAATTGCAGGTTGTCAGGGATATTGGTATAACAGTAATGAAAAACAGAACCATGATTTCCAATAGCTATAATTCAAATTAGATCTGACATTGTTGCCTGTATTCTCAGGAAAGCTCCTTATATAATTTCTAAAAGAGTTATTTGTGTCTGAAAAATATGTAGGACATACAAAAGTCACACTGGTACAGCATGGTATAATGATTTAACAGCACCTGTTTGTGTAATGCTCCTATCCGTAACTCAAGCCAGCAAAACATTATTTGTAATTTTGCTTCTCCTCTGAGGTATGAATCCCTTAACTGAAAGATCAAGGATATCTGGATTTACAGGCACTCACATTATCAGTAATACAGGATTTTTAACATATATTCACACACACGTATATTGTGTTACATACGCGTGTGTATGCAGACATGCATACCTGCTGTATACATGTATATGCACACACACAAATAAAATGTAGGTATGCTGCAGCCTCACAATAGATTCTCTTTTACATAAAACCTCCTTGCCCTTTTAGTACTTCCCTGAATCCTCTCGAATTACAATGAACTCATGCCAATATTTGCATTAACATTCCTAAGGCCATTTTCTTGATTTTTCCAACTCCAGGTTACAGCTGCCTGCCAAAGGCCTAAGGCTTCCTACCTAAAAACTCTTTAAAGGTGGCTTTCAAGATGGGTTTCTGCAACCAAATGTAATTTCTACCTCTTTTTGTTCCTTTATAGGACACAGAAAAGACAAGAAAACATCTTTTTCTAAATTAAAAAGTCAGAATATTTTCTTGGTTTTACTTACCCTAGCATATAACTATTGGAAATGGAAGGAAAAAAAGTCATTGAGATGCTAATGTCTCTGTGCTTGTGTATTACAGTGACCTTAGACGGTCACTGTGGTGAGAGAAGGACGAGAATCTTGTTTCTTGATCAGAAGGCTTGATTTATTGATATATGATATATAATACATTATAACTATACTAAAAAGAAAAAGAAGAGAAGTTGCAGAGAGCTGCTCAGCTAAGAATAGAATAGAAAGAAGAATAACAAAGTTCTGTGTGCAGGGAATCTGTCCCTGAGCTGCTCCTGTGATTGGCCTTTAATGGTACACATGGAAGATGAGCCAATCACAGCGACACCTGCTACATTTCACAGCAGCTGATAACAATTGTTTACATTCTTCTTCTGGGGCTCTGCTTCCCAGAAGATGGACAAATGTGAAAGAAAGGATTTCTATGAAAAAATGTCTGCGACACTTGTGAGTTTTAACTTTCCTTTCTCTAAATCTCTGTTCAAATCCCAGTGGTTCCTCTGTCAATGCTCCCCTTCCCATCATAGCTTGTCCCTTTTCTCAGAGTCAAGATTTGATTCTGTTTGATTTTGTCAGCTCTACCAATGTGCTCTCATTCTTCTGGTTTCCTCACTGGCCTCCACGTCTATTCTCTCATGTAGATTCTTTGTCTATATGTACTTGTTCCATTGCCTTGAACTCATTCTCCTACATTTCGCCCTGAGGACTTCATTTCCTTCCTCACCTAATCCCAGTGTCCTGTCCCTATTGCTCTCATGTTAAGGTTTTCCACTTCCAACAGTTTCAGTCTTGCCTCCATACTTACTGTTTCCTTCCCTTCAGTCAGGTCCTTGTTCCCTCACCATTCCAATAAGACACACTCAAAAACCCATGAAAAAGAGAAAACAGCAGCTTTTGGGGAGCATGGGGGATGATTTCCATAGTCTCACTCAGCCCACAGACCCACCCCAGCCCATAGTGGCAAACAGAGGGGAACACATGACTGCAATAGTAGTAAGGATGGCAGGGACACATCCTAATTCAGGAACATGGAAAATTCATTCCTTCAAGGCTCATAGGTTATGCTCCATGTAGTCAGAAGACCAGACACCCCAATTCAGTTTTCTTCTGACAAATTCCAAGTTTGCTCTAGAGTACAAAGGCATTTAAGAACCTCAGATATAAGCTCTCCACAATAATTTACCCTAGAAAAAGCCCTTTTTTCTAAGATCATATTTGGTAGTAGTAAAGTCATCTTAAACTTCTATCCCCAATATGGAACATTTCATGCCAAGCAGTGGACTTCTGGCAAACAGCATATTACCTAAGGCATAGTTTAGCAAGAAAAATTTAGCAATTGATATGCTACCTTTAGCTGTAGTTAAAGTTTAACAAACTTATTTAAAGAACAACAAGTGACAACCCTATTGTAGGCAGTTATACATGTAAAGTATAATTCATTACTAAATGCAAAATAGTGTTTAAGTTAATAATAAGAGCATGTAAGTGTAAAGGAAAATTATTATGAATTCACCTTCCTTTCCACCCTTAGTTTTTATACTCTGTAATTACTCAATACATTTTCCTCCACTGAGCAATCTCAGAAGAGTGGATGATTTTGTAATCCAGAAGTGCTTATGGTAGCATAAGAACAGTTGCATAACTGTAGTGAAACAAAAACACAGATCTACTCTAGTTTCCATTGACAAGCCTAGATAGTAATTAATGCTCTTCTAGCAAATAATTTCTTTTATTCCAAGGATTAGTTTACTGAACAGTAATGACTGGGTACTTTGGCACATACAGACACATCTCTGTGGAAGTGTTGTCCCTTGCCTGGGTAGGAGAACTTCAATGATCTGCTCTAGCAGAACACAGAACATGATATCAGGAAACAGCAAAACGTTTCTGCCCCATCCTTCTTCAAGCTGCATTTCTAATGAGCTCAAACCAGAGCTCTCCAGTAGTTTACTTATTACATATAGCAGAGACCAACCAAAGATGGTGTTCAGGGGATTTACTGCAGCAGCCCAGTAGGATTCCACTGTTACTGGCTTTCTGTGGCAAACACTCTGAGCTCCCTTTGCATTGCATGATGTTAAGGGCACAGCTCTCATATTAAGTTGAGTAGGGAATGTAACTGCACAGAACATGATTGAACTCAATGGGAGATACTGCCCTCTATGTTTCAGTGGGACTTGACTTTGAAGAAACAATAATTCACTGGTTTATAAAGGCACAAATAAACTTCTCATACAAGAAGTGCAGGTGCAATACTGTGATTTATAGACACTGGTATGATTCACCTTGAGATTTTTGTTGTATCTTGCCAAAAGCAGCTATTATCAAACCCCAAATGACTCCTAACAACACTACTATCGACACGGCATTTAGAAGTTCCTTCCCTAGTGGGAACAAAACCATGTCTTTTCTTCCAAAGCTGAAAATTAAATGCACAGCATTAACACCATCAGTGAGATGTTTAACCTCAAAATTGCCTTTCCTAGTGAGAATGAAAATCGTACTTGTTTTGTTTTTCAAAATTAACAGCAGTGATTTTCTCTCTTTTCTAATACACATACTTATCAACCTGAGACACAGTATATCTCTTAGTGCTCACAGAGTACTGCAGGTATACACTTATGCTTGTCTGTGCTCACCATTCCATACTCCAGGAGTAGGATTTATCCTGTTTCCAGTCTGATTCAAGTACACATTAATAAAGTAGAAAGAATATGACTGGAAAAAAGCAGCTAGGGAAGATGAAAGGCTCATTTTAAGTCATATTTGAACCAGCAACAATACATTGATGCAGCAGTAACACCAGAGAAAATTAACCCAAAATTAAATCACAGGGCTCCAGAAAGGTATCAGACTAGAGAAGTTCCTCACTACAACCAAAAACTGTTGTGAGCCATTCTACATGCATGCAAAACTGCTCCTGATTTTTCTCCAGATGTCACCAATATTTGTGTCCACACAAAAGGTCAGCGGGCAAAGAGGTGAAATGGTTCTCAGTTAATCTGTCCTCTAAAACAGTGCAAGAGCAAGTTCTTTTAATCAGTCCTTTAGCCACTCTAAGACTGGATATTGTGCTGAGTCTCCAACACTCCCTAGAACAATTCTTCTGCAGGGGCCCAGGACTCACATGTGAGTCCATATAATCTCATGCACACTGAGTGACTGGAAGCACTCACACAGCCCTGAGGTGTGGAGTCCTGTCTCTGTGGTTTGGCTGTCATTAACCCAGCAACACCAGAATATGACTTCTGGAGATGCCTCTGAGTGTATGAAATGTTCCTGTCACCATCCTGTGGAATCTAACCCTCCCCAGCTCCCACCCTTAACTGGTATCTGAGCAGCTCAACGTGTCCACTTGGCAACTCAGATGCTTGTGGGGGAGGACGGGACATCCTTGTCTGTACTGCTTGCTCTTCTTCTGCTAGAGTACAGACAATTCTGCTGCAGCTACTCAGGCTTGGCTGAATTCCTGCTCTCTCTGAGGGGCAGATCTCAAGCCTGGGTCAAGTCCCAGCCTTTGATTAGAAAGCAAACTGGTTCATTGAAGAGCATTAACAGGCTGGCAGAATGGATGAACTTGCCTGAGGTGCAAACTCAAATCTATGTTTGCCAAGGATTTCATTCACCCATCAAGGTCTGTATGGACCATGAAGTCAAGAACTGTGGTATCACAGGCTCAAAGGTCTAGGAGACAGGCTCACCTCAGCAGAAACCCTAATGTGATAGACCGTGCCTCTCCTGTATTTGAGGAATTACATTACAAGATAACCACATATGGGACTGATACAACTAATGCTGCAAAATAGATGTAGTGACTACAGTTTCTAAACTTTCTGACACTGTTTTGTAACAAACCCATTGTTCCAAGGCACCCACAGCAGACAGGGTACAGACTTTCTGCCTTTTTCTTCCTGTCAGCCCCATTCACTACTATTCCCTTGCTCTCTGCCAATGCACAAGGTAACATTGCGTGGCCTAACCAGAAAAGCAAAGAAAAAGCACTTCCATTCTAACAATGGATAAAGAGCAAAAGTGCATTGGACTTCTTTTTTCTGACTTCATTTCCTTAATCCCTCAGTTTTTGCACTGTAGAGGCACTCTTAGTTAAACCACTACATAACAATTTCCACAAAATAAGACATCTAAGTCATTAAGGAGAAAAATACTCCTTCCTTCAATGCAATCTATCCTGTAGTTCAGTTCATGATGACATGTAGGTGGTAAAAATTGAAAACTTAAGCAAACCCAGACTTTTAATTCAGAAGGAAAAATCAATACAACTCTCCAGGGACAGCCCTTTGGAATTCAGAACTCTTTACTCTTTTGCACTGATTCAGTAAGCCCTATCTCAGACTGAAGCTTGTGGTATTTTCACAGTGTGCTTATCCCTTTTTCACAGAGAATTGTTCAAATGGTCTTAAATCAAATTCTGGAGTAATATTTTGCAAACTAAAGACAGCCTACAGAGATGCAAGAGCAATTAGCTGAACCCCTTGTAGCCAGCAGTCTCATTTAATGCTTCCTCAAAAATGCTACAACTCATGCCCTTGCCACTACCTTTCTGTCACATGCCAATGTTGTAAAATCTGGAATATGTCAAGATTATTTTAAGTCTGTATAAGTCTTTGGTGCAAGCCATCAGGAAAGGAGACCTAATTGAGAACTGGCAGCATCCCTTAGTCAAGGACATCTAGGAACTAACAGGCTTTAAGAATGGAGCAAATTAAGACACTGATGTACGTGTATGTACACATTGCTAACTTGCCAATTACTCAAGGTTCATGTATCCTACACCTGAACTATCTTCTTATAATAGCAGAATTCATGCCTATAGGTCAAAATACCCCTGCCCAGGTGAAGACACCTCCCCAGAGCATTGGATAGAAGTTAGCTGGGGTTACGTAACTTGTATGGAAATTACTAACCAAGCATAATAGAGGGGCTTCCCTTGGAAAGTAACTAACTCCAAACTTCTGTGCAGCAATAATGGCACGAGAAATCCGGAGGGGTGTGCCTGATTTGTGGACTACCACTGAGCACCCAGGCTTGTGCAATTCTGAAATAAATAGTCATTGTGTCTCTTGAGTATGCAATTTTGTCCTGTTGCACACCAGGCAACAAATCCAATTGTATGGACAAAACCGAGGAGGAAAAGGGCAAAGGACCTGAGGGTCCATTTCCTTTCACTGGTGGAAGATGATCTGGGGGTGCTGGTGGAACATCAATCAGCAATACATGAGCCAACAGTTTGCCCAGGTGTCCAATTTGCCCAATTGCATCCTGGCCTGGATCAGAAATAGTGCAGCCAGCTGGGAAGGGATTGCCCCTTTGTACTCAGCACTGGTGAAGCCACACCTCAACTGCTGTGTCCAGTTATGGCCACTCAATTCAGGAAGGACATTGAGGTGGTGGAGCAAGGCCACAGAAGTGAAATGAAACTGAAGGGTCTGGAGCACAAGCGTTATTAGGAGTGGCTGAGGGAGCAGGGGTTGTTAGAACAGAAGCTCGGGGGAGACCTTATGTCTCTCTAGAACTACCTGAAAGGAGGCTGTACCGAGGTGGGGATCGCCTCTTCCCCCAGGCAACCAGTGACAGGATTAAAGGACACAGTCTTAAGCTGCACGAGGGGAGGTTTAGGTTAAACATTAGGAGGAATTTCTTCACGGAAATGTTGTGAAGCATTGGAACAGGCTGCTCAAGGAGGTGGTGGAGTCATCATCTCTGGAGGTGTTTAGAGGAAGACAGGACGTGGCACTTAGTGCCGTGGTCTAGCTGACAAAGCGGTGTTCGGTCAGAGGCCGGAGTCCATGGTTTCAGAGGACTCTTCCAGCCTAAGTGATTCTGTGATTCTGAGGTAAAACACCACTTGATTCCCCACAAACAACCCGTAAAGCAGAAGTTTTGCTCACGCTTTCGCCAGTCACAATGCAGGGCTGGCAGCCGAGCCAAGAGCACCTCTTTTCCCCCGGCACCCCGAGGTGCGCGGGTGAGACAGGCCACGGCCGGTTCCGGTTGAGCGCCAAGGCCCAACCGGCCCGGGGCGCTTCGCTTCCCCTCCTTTCCCTTCCTTTCCCTTCCCGTCCCTTCCCGCCCCGCCCGCTCCGGCCCGGCCCGTGCGGATGTGAGCTCACGGCGCGCCGGGCGGAAGCGGCGGGGCGGGTGTTTCCGCGGCGGCGGCGGCGATGGCGGGGAAGGCGGCGGCGGGCGAGCCCCTGGGGCGGACGGCGGAAGAGGCGGCCTGGGCAGAGACGCTGCGCGGGGCTTGCGAGCCTGAGCACCACTGGCGGTACCGCCGGGAGTTCCTGCTGCGCAACGTGGGGGAGCTGCCGGCGGCGGGCAGCGCCCAGCTGCAGCGCCTGGTGTCCCTCTCCATGGTGTGGGCCAACCACGTCTTCCTGGGATGCCGGTGGGTTCAGCGGGACGCGCCGGGGGACGGGGGGACGGCGCTGCGCGGCCGCCTGACGAGGCCCCTTCCCTCCTTTCCTCTTGTCGCCCCTCCAGGTACCCGCCTCAGGTCATGGAGAGGGCGCTGGAAATGGCCGAAGGCATCCAAGTGACCAACGCGCCTGTCCACACCACGAGAGACGAACTGGTTGCCAAGGTGAAGAAAAGAGGCATATCAAGTAGCAATGGTTAGCAGATCATAGCTGTGACAATACATAGGAGTCTAGAAAATGCTTGTTTCTGAATGTTCTCGGTTTGCCTCGGGCTTAGAAAGTAGTCAAAATAATTTACTTTTTAAACTCCCGCTAATAGTTTCCTCTCTCTGTGCTATTCTTTTTCTAATATAATGTCTCTAAAATGCACATAATGTGTGCATAGTCATTTGGTAATGTAGAGCTGTTGTTTTGCATTTCTACAGCTGGTGCACTTTTATCTGATAACTTGTGCGTTGTGATATGGGCTGCTGTGCTCCAGCTTAAATATGTTCTTGTTACTTTGCCTTTGTTGCCAGTCAGGCATTGTTGCTGTGTAAGAAACTGAGTTTCTTAAAGTAATTCTCAGACAAATGTTTTAAAGATATTTTGTGGTATTAGTAGACAAAATACACTTCATTATTTTTAGATCAGATAGCCCCTTTAATGTATGTTGGCCAGTTTTGGTTTGGACTTCAAGAATAGAAATACATACTTGGGTCCAAACCAACATCTGAAACCTCACATGAGTATTGTCGGGATTTTGTCAAAAAAACCCAAAATTCTGAAATAGTAGGTTAATACTTGAAACAATGGTTCAGGTGTATTGCTAATATATACCCTTTAAATTCACAGATAATATTGCTAGAAGGTTTTAGATTATTTTTCTCTACATGGCTGTTTGATAGTGCAGAAATCAAAGAGGATCACATATTTTACCTGTTTTGCAGAAGGGGTAGAGGAGCCATGCAAGAGACAAGCTGTTGAGAAAAGCAGAGACTCTAAGGGTGTTGGAAAGGATGTGAAAACAACCAAGGCACAAGGAGTGAAGGAAACAGAGAGCACCTTGCCCAAAAAGCAGGAAAAAGGTACTAGCAAAGATCCAGAAACTTCCCAGTCAACTTGCAGTTCAGATCAAGAAATGGTCGTAGTCTCAGACATAGAAACAGAAGGAAAACCTGCTAATGCTGAAAGTACTGCTGAGAAAAAGCCACCTTCATCTGAAAAAGAGCCAGGAAAGAAGCCTTGCTCAAGCCCACCTAAGGAAAGCAAGTGTGAAAATGTGCCATCACCTGAAAAGAAAACTACAGTAAGTGCAGCGCCACTGGCTGCCGAGAGCGCCCCTCAGGCAGCAGCAGTGGAGGCAGCAGTGCCACCAGCTGCCAAGAGCACCCCCCAGGCAGCAGCAGTGGCAGCAGCAGTGCCAGTGACCTCCAAGAGCACCCCTCAGGCAGCAGCAGTGGCAGCAGCAGTGCCAGTGACCTCCAAGAGCACCCCTCAGGCAGCAGCAGTGGCAACAGCAGTGCCAGTGAGCACCAAGAGCACCCCTCAGGCAGCAGCGGTGGCAGCAGCAGTGCCATCAACGTCCAAGAGCACCCCACAGGCAGCAGCAGTGCCACCAACCTCCAAGAGCACCCCCCAAACAAGCACTGCATTGCTGTCTTCCAAAACCCAGGTGGGTGCCCCAGCATCAGCGCCCAAGAACGGCGCTCAGGTGAGCAGCTCGCTGCTTCTGGCCCCCAAGAGCGGGACTCAGGTGGGCTCCTCGCTGCTGCTGGCTTCCAAAGGGCCGGCTAAGGTGGGCTCCCCGCTGCTGGCCTCCAAGAGCAGCGCGGAGGTGGCCGCCTCGCTGCTGGCCGCCCGCAGCGGTGCGCAGCCGGGCTCCTCGCTGCTGGCCACCAAGAGCAGCGCCCAGGTGGCGGCCTCGCTGCTGGCCGCCCGCAGCGGAGCTCAGCAGGGGCCCTCCCGGGGTGCAGCTCAGGCAGGCGCTTCCCTGCTGGCCTCCAAGAGTGGCGCGCAGGCGGGCGAGAGCCCTGCCAAGGCTTTGTGCAAACCGCTAACCAGCGAAGATGCCAAGGAAAGACAACCTTTTTTCAACAGACTCTACAAAGCTGTAGCCTGGAAACTGGTTGCTGTTGGAGGCTTCAGTCCTAATGTAAATCATGCAGAACTTCTAAATTCATCTATTCAGTCTGTAAAAGCTACGTTAGATGTTGCTTTCGTTCCCCTGAAGGAACTTGCAGACTTGCCTCAAAATAAAAGCTCTCTAGAAAATATAGTTTGTGAACTGAGGTGCAAGTCTGTCTACTTGGGTACTGGCTGTGGTAAAAGTATGGAAAATGCCAAAGCAGTGGCTTCAAGAGAAGCTTTGAAATTATTCCTCAAAAAGAAAGTTATTGTGAAGATATGTAAAAGAAAATACAAAGGTAGTGAAATTGAAGATTTGGTGCTTCTGGATGAAGAGTCAAAACCTTCAAATTTGCCTCCAGCTTTAAGAAATCCTCGCGAGATCTTGTAGGGGAGAATCACTGTTTGTACTGTGTATAGTATTTCAACACAAGGACTGCAGGTTAATTTTGTACTTTGAAAATGTAGGCTTCCAGATATTTTGTATTTCTTTCTCAGTTTTGCAAGACAATGATAGTTCTTTCACTTGGTAGCAATTGTATAAAACTTGTTAGAGATGACAAGTGCGCATTTAAAGGTATTGCCTTAATATACGGCACACTAGTGTGCTGTTGTATTTGCAAAATAGTCTACCTAACTCTTCTATTTTTAATTAAACTATTAAGGTACAATTTGCTGTTTAAAACCTGACGTTTTTGTAATTCTTACAATTTGATGGTAGTGTGCTCAATTGTCTACCATATCTTTTCTAGGCTTGTAGAAGTGTGTACATAGGGACCATAATACTTGAATAATTGAAAATTGTTTAAAAATTTCAATCAAAAAGTTGAATTATATGTTTCAGGCTTGTTGCTCATAATGTTCACTGTTGCACATACTAGGAGAGAAAGTAGTTGGTTGACTATTTTTATGGGATGTTTTCATAACACTTGCAATATAAGTGACATCCTGATCCCATTTAACATTATGCTATCAGGTTAGAGCCCTTTTAATATCACACTGGCAAATTAGCAATTAGCAGTCAAGTCACTTGGCCACCAAAACTGTAAGCTGATTTAATTTTTATGGTGAAGTATCATTTACAGTTTTGTTTGGTACTTTTTTTTTCCAAATGAACATGGAGTTCTATACTAAGTATATTTTGACTGCTACTGAAACAATAAAACCTCTGTGATAAGCATCTATAGTATCTTGGTTTTGGCTACTAAATATTCCAGCCATTTCCATAATATTGCAACACCTTCAGTAAAGCTTTACGTTGAGTGGCTTCAAGGTGTAATCCCACAAGAATTAGTTGGTTTCTTTAGGTGTGTAGCTGGAATGCTATAAAACTGATAGAGGGGACCTGTAGAATATGAATTTCAACTTTTGTAACACCAAGGTAAGCAAAATGAAAATGCTGCTGTCTGCTGGAGGCAGCAAGTGTATTGTAAAACATTCATTCTAATCAAGCCCTTCCTTTGCTACATTTTTACTCCCTGTACAGAATAGTTTGAGGCAAAGAAAGTGGGAGATTACCTTTTATTTTCAATGTTCCTGAAATACCTGCACAAACTGCATGTTTTGGTATATTGGATAATGACATGTAATTGTAAAAACATAATGTCTTCAGTGCTATTTTGAATTAATCTTGTCCTATTACAGTAGTTAGCATCATTTAGTGGTGTCCTTACACTTGACTGACAGATCCATTGATCAAGTGCTAGAGGAATGAATAGGAATTTCTGGGATCTCAGTAGTACATACGTCCACTTTCAGTTATTTTGTACGTTTTGGGACTAAACCACAGTGGTGTTTGTACTGTACCCTCTGTGCTTTTGAGCAGCAGTGGCTGTCCAGTCCGTAGCACCAGAAGGCTGCAGGGCGTTCGCACTTCCCGATGGCTGTTTGAGAACCTCCTCCACCTGACCCCTGTGCTTCTGTGCCCTCGGTCGCCCTTCGCCCTAGTTAGATTTCTCAGGAGTTCCCCCCTGGCATTCCTGGAGCACCACCTGGCGTTCGGAATGCAGTGTGCTAAATTGTGACTTAGTGCAAGAATTGGTGTCCGCTTCTAGCGCCGGGCAAGCTTCGTGCTGTGCTTAGGAGCTCTGGTATTCATGATGGGAAGTGTGAGATGTGTTTTCAAGTAGACACATGTAAGGACTGTGCTTGTGAGGCAGGAGTTGCATCCCGTGCCCTCTGTAGTACAGCTTTCTCTGCTGCTAGTTCGGTCACCTCCAGATCTCTGGGTCAGAATTGCAGCATATGCTGTAATGTGAAAACCTGTGTTTCTCGTCTGTAAAGCAAAGCTCTCAGTATTCACTGACCTCAAGGGGCTGTTAGGGCAACTGTGTTAAAAGGCTGAGGTGCTAGATGCCTTTTTTAAAAGACCTGATTTAGAATTACTTTTTTCAAAATTTTGAATGTTATTCCTCTTTGATGTTTGGTTGTGAATCATTAAAGAACAAGTCTGTAGCTACTCTTAAAAGAAACTGAAAGCTGAAGTGTGTTATTTTTATTTCACATTCTGCACGGAAAGCAAACTAAACACACATTCACATACAAGTGAATAAGCACTAGCCGAGTATTCAAATGAGAATCTACTAACATTTCGTTAGCCCTAAAGGAAGAAAGAAATAGAAAGAACTGGCTGTGGCAAGAGGTGTTCTAAAATCCTGTGTCCCTCCTCCAGCTACTGTCCTGGTCTCTAGTGACTGGGATGCTGGTCTTTACCTGTTGGACGCCGCTGACGAGGGCCAGGGTGAGCACCTGCACTTACACTGTCGGCGTGCAGAGTTGTCTCGGGGGGACAAAGCAAACCAACCAACCGAAAGGAAAACTGACCCCGTTTTTTCTACGGAAGTACGGGAAATCGCAGCCATCAGAAAGTGACTCCCGTTTCCTCTGCTAGTACAGCCTAAGCACGCAGGGTCCCTGCGGCCGGCCGCCCGCTGGCTGCTGTTAGCCGCTACCGGGGCGGGGTCTGTCGCCGCCGGCCCCGGTTGCAGCCTGCGGGCGCTGGGGCGGCCTCAGCGCGGCGGCCTCAGCGGCGGCTTTAGCGGGACGACCTCAGCGGCGGCCACACGGCGGGGCTGGCGCGCCCGCCCGGCTCGGGGCGGGGCCGAGGCGCTCTATTTGCATAGCGTGTTCCCGGCGCCCCTCCGTTCCTCCACGGTCGCCTTCCGCGGCCGTTCGTGCCCCTCAGGGGCCGTTCGTGCCCCTCAGGCCGCCTGCCCACTGTGCATCGCCTGCGGTGGCCAGCAGGGAGGCAAACGCAATGTAGAAAAAAAAACCAAAAGAAGCAAACACTCACCCTGCTCTAGAAGTTCTCGTGCCTGCCGTGGTTTATATAACGTCACTAGAGAGTGAGGAATGCCGGGATGTTCTGAAGACCTGCTCGCTAGGCTACGCACGGAGGACAGCAGTTCCTCACGGGCCCCGCGCCCGCCTAGGGGAAAGTCCCCGGACCGCAGGCAGAGAGTGCCGGGCGCTGCCGCGCCCCCGCCCGCCGCCGCCGCCTCACACCTCCCGCCGAGACGCCTCCGGGCCGAGCGGATGAGCGCGGGGCGGGCTCTCGTCACGGCCACAGAGACGCAGGTAGCGCGGCAGGCGCGCTAACAGAACGGGGCTCACTCTCAGGTCATCCTCTTTTGCCGGGCGGGGGCTGCACGAAACACCCCACGGCGGGCTGGTGCCTCACACAGCCTTGCAGGGCACAGAAAAGCGTGTGGGGGGACCCGCTGCTTGCCCGACAGTGGCGTGTAGGACAAGCGGCCCGCGCCGCGCTGCTGCTCGCACCCGCTGGGCTTCAGGTGCCTCCTGGCCCGCAGAATGATTTAGGTTGGAAAAGACCTTTGAGATCATCGAGTCCAGCCTTTGGCCGAACACCACCTTGTCAGGCAGACCACGGCACTAAGTGTCATGTCCAGTCTTTCCTTAAACGCCTCTAGGGACGGTGACTCCACCACCTCCCTGGGCAGCCTGCTCCAATGCTTGGCTGTCCTTTCTGTGAAGAAATTTCTCCTATTGTCCAACCTGAGCACATGCTATTGGAGAAGCACTTCGGGCAGAGCACTTACCTGTAAGTGCTTTCCCTCCTTCCCCGCTCCGGGAAGCAGCAAGAGGCCCGATGGCAGTACCCTGACGGGGTACGCGCCCCCCGCTTAAGTTCGTGGTGCCCCAGCACAGGAGGGCTCGGCGGCTGGCTGAGCACAACGCGGACACAGCACCCAGCACAGGCCACGCTCCTCCAGCACAGCGGCCACTTCCCCAGGCTGTGCTGCGCGGGGCACACCGACCCCCGGCATCCCCTGCTCCACCTTCTCTGCAGAGGAGTGCATGCCGCCAGTGTTATTTGCCCACTTTAATTAGGTTCTCGTGCTTAAACTCCCTGGGACTAACTCTGCAAGATGCTGCTGCCTGCTGAAAAACTGAATTAATGTCATAGGCAGTGCCACTTTTGCCTCTAGTATGTCAAGCAAATAGCACATGATCATGCCCCACTGTGGAATAAAGCCCTTTGCTGCACTACAGTCATGTCTGGGTATAAAAAGTGACAGAAGAGCACAGCAGAGATCCCCAAAATGACATAAAATTTGGGCATCTCAGACCCAAAATAAATGGTTTATTACCTTACCCAAATTATCTTTATTACTTTACCCTAAAAGCTCCCAAGCGGTCCAAAGACAATGCTTGCTTCTGGTTCATTCTGTCTTGGTATTTTTGAAGTTCCTGTGGTGAGGCCAGGTCTGCTAAACAGTGTCTTTCTCTTTGGCTGAGCCTCAGACATGTGGCCTGTGTGCAGGCACAGTACAGTTTGTAAACCTTGTTAGTTTCCTGCACCTGCTGTTCCTCTTCCAGCAATATCCTCATGGTGACCTCTTTCCAGCCATGTCAGACCAGTGCGCAGAGTGGGGAGCACCTCTGCAGAGTGGGTGGTGTCAGCTCCGCCTGCCTCACATGAGAGCCCTGGAAGGGTTCACAAGAAACCACCTGGCCTGAGCTGTTGTTTTGGTTGCTGTCATCGCCACTTGAACTACTCAAATGCCTTTCTTTTCTCCTGTGATCCTGCATGTGATCACCTATATCTATGTGGGAAAAGAGAGATTTTAAATTAAAACACTATCAAAGAACCCATCCCCAAAGAAACAACTAAACTGGGGCACAGCTCTATGAAGTCTTGTTTTTTCGGCCGAGAACTGTGATGAAATCTCAGTGTCCCAGTTTCATCTACTAAAAGGATATATCTAAAGCTGTATGAAGCACCTGCTGTACAGGCTAAAGACCACAGTCAAGCTTGTGGAGACAAGCTGAAGCTTGTGCAGTGACTGATATGTGCTTGTTTTTCTTTTTTGGCCCTAAAATTGCACCATAGCACCTTAATGACTTGAACTGGTTCTGTGCACGTGAACAAAATTGTCTCACTTGTAGGTTATGGTAAATGTTGGTCTTCAAATTTGTTAGTAGGAGAGAATATGTCAAACATCAAACTTCTCTAGCCTATAGGTTAAACTAAACTGACATGACATGGTCTAGTGGTCCAGAGATTGAGGCAAAAAAGCACACATTGAAAGAGTTTTGATGCTGTCTCTCTCTTTCACTAGGCAAATCTGTCCCCTAGCTTGCAAAGTTAAGTTGCAAATAAAAAAGCTAAGTTGCAAAATACAGAGAAAATAAAAGCAATATCTGTATTTTTAAAGTTTTTCTTTCAGCTAGATTTTCACTTTTGCCTAACTTATAATATGCCACACTCTTTGTTCAGGTAAGAACAATTAACTTGTGTTTGTGTATGTGGCTTCTTGATGGTTCTGTCAGTTGCCACTGCCACAGCAAAGGTACTGCCATTAGGTAGGTTAAACATTTTTTAAAAAATGCTGTCATTAAATCTGCTGTCAGGATGCACCAATTTCTAGTCTGTGATTAATTAACACACACTCACAGATGAGGAATTAGGAAAACAGGTTTTATGCTGATAGCTGGTAACAGTTTCAAATATATTGTAGGCTAATCATGAAAATAGTGCATGATAATTTCTGAGCACTACTGCCTGTTCCTAAGGTAATGGAAGATTGACTTACAGTGGTTACCAACTATATATTTTCCTCCTCTAGTAACATTCCTGCAAATAAAAAAGCATTGCTCAGCTCCAGCATCTGCGCCTGCAGCCCTTTAAAGTTTTCATGGCCACTAGTGGTCAAGTAACATTAACTGTTAAGCCCAAGTGGGCTGCAAAAGGACTTCTTCTCAATATGAATGTAGAGATTAATCACATTGGGCAAAAGATATTTTGTCACTAGTAAGAAAACTGATCTAACCAATGGATTTACTAAATCCTCTGATGTTTTACATTTCAAATCTTCCAGAGAAAAGACAGCTGAGAGAGGATCTTACCAATGCCTATAAGTATCCAAAGGAAGAGTGTCAAGAGGATGGAGCCAGGCTCTTCTAGGTGGTTCCAAGAACTAGGACAAGAGGCAGCATGCAGAAATGGACATACAGGAAGTTCCACCTGAATACAAGGAAGAACTTCTTTGCTGTGCAGGTAACCAAACACTGGAACAGATTGCCCAGACAAGTTGTGGAATCTCCATCTCCAGGGAGGTTCAAAGCTGTCTGGACACAACCTGTGCAATGTACTCTAGGGGACCAGCCTGAGCAGGGAAATTGGACCAGATGACTCACTGTGGTCTCTTCCAGCCTCACCTGTTCTGTTATTCTGTGATTTTAACTGCAGCTAAGTTCTGTGTTCAGTCAGATGCTGCCTATATTTTGACAGCAGTCTTCCAGCCTAAAGCCTCCTTTACACTGGAGTAAATGCCACATTTCTCATTATTTTGGGAAGAGGATGTTTGAGGGGCAGGAATCTATTAATCTTGTTTAACCATTAATTTTTCTCACAATTACAACTGAATAACACAGAAAATGTAAACTCTTGTGTGCTCTTGGGAAGAAAACCCTGTACATTGGTCATATCCTAGTAGTAAAGGATAATACCACTTTTTGGTAACTGGGAGTAAGTGATGGCACTGAAAAATTTGTTTAGCAGAAGCACTGCTGGAAAACCCCTTATGTGGGTGATTTGGTGCTATAGGGTTATTTTGAAGATATGAAATTACTCTCTGGAGCTTGGAAATTACTATGAAATTACTCTCTGGAGTTTGTGGTGACTTTTCAGTTGCACTAGAAATTAATAATTTTTACTAGGTTAGGATAAGCAGATTCCAAAGAAGAAAAAAATCCACACTAGGAGGGAAATAAAATGAGGCTTCCTCCTGTTTGTTGCAGAGTTTTAATGACATATGCCAAAACTCTGTCCAAGTTTTCGGGGAACTCTGAAATTCATAAATAGTAATCATAGGCATGTAATTTCCCCTTTTTTGCACACAGAGTGGAATTCATTCCACTGACTTCTGTGACAGGAGACCTGGGCTACCCTTACAGTCAACAGAGACATTTTTAGAGCAATACCTATTTATACTAAGATTTTCTCTCATTCCACATATTTAGATGGGTGACTCCCACCTTTATTTACTGGACTGGAAAGAAAAATTAACATCTGCATATAGAAGAGTATTATGAATGTCTTAAACCTTCACCTACTGAAACTTTCTGCAGGTGTACTGTCTGCCCTCATTTAATAATCTTGATTACAAAGGTGCACTTGTGTAGATATGTTCTTCACAAAAGGCAGAAGTAAGAATGTGTTTTTCACATGTGCTCAGCTGATCAGCACTGTGCCCCTCCTCTGAGGAGCTGCCCTTCCTATACCAGCCAAGCATGCTCCATAGCACCTGTGAGAAGCTGGTGGTGTCCAGCCCCTGCTGGTTTCCAGAGGGTATTCCAAACAGAGTGGATAGCCTCAAAAAGGAGCAGTGTGGTTCTACTCAAAACAAAGTGACAGTGTATGAGTGTGCTCTCATGAAAGCAATGAAGTCATATATAAGTGAATTTCTTAACATGTCTTGCCTCGGACCTACCAATTTCTCAAAACTCACTTTGCTGTGGCATTAGAGTATGGAAACTGAATGTGAAGAACCATAATAAATAAATAAGTAGTTATTACAAAACAAGGCATGGAGTATACTTAGTCTGCATTTTTTAGTCCCCTTTTCAGTCTGCTCATGGTGAAATTAGTAGAACCTATCTGCTTAAAGAAAAATCGAGCAGGATATTGTGGCTGCCCTCTTTCCTGTCAACTTGTTAATACAAGTCAACTGGTTACTAAGATTCAGGAAGAGATTTTCTATTAGAGCATATTGGCAGAAAACAGAGTAAATGTTGTGGATAAGGAAGAACATACATCTCCTGATAAATGCAGGATATTTGTCACTTGGTACTAGAAAGCTCTTTGGTACAGTTGAGGATGAAGCTAACAGGGAAAAAAGCACATCCCAGTATTTTCAGGAAATCTACTGTTTAGTTTATCATCTGATTGAAATTATCTGTTGTCAGCCCATGTCTTATTTTTAAGTATTCTACACTTGTGTAAATGAAAGAGAAAAATAGTAATAATGAAGCGGGGGGATGAATTCATATATTTTGTATTCCACCAGTTAAATCAAGCCTAATATTTTAAGAAAGCAAACAGCAATGTCTGGCATTACAGGGATGTATCTTTTTTGGATGACCTGATGTCAGAGAAGCTTTTGAGAATAGCTTGCCTGGTCAAACACAGCAGTACCTCTGGCAAGGATAACCTCTTCCCAGAATATCAGCTGTATAACACTCTGCTATGGCCTATTGCTTCTTTCAGCTGACTCTTAAGAAGCCCATCTGGCTTGTACTCATTCTGTTTAAAATCTATTTATTTTTATGGTATCTCGGATAATTCTTCATGCTTTTCATCCCATGGAAGACAGAGAAGCATTTCCGACAAGAAATATGTATCATCAAAAATCAGTTCATTTGCTTAAAAGAAAGACCTTGTTGTCATCCTTTGAGCATTCCTACTAAATGCTAAGAAGGTCTTTCACAGCCCCCTATGGACTTGTCCTCATCAATAATGCTGCTTTTCTTTTTCCACAGCTTCCTGGGTTATCAATAAAAAGCAAGGGGAAAAAAAAAGCAATCCCAAACAAAACCAAATAAACCAAATAAAACCAAAACCAAACCAATCCAAACCGAATCCAACAAACAAACCAACCCCCCCCAACACAACAAAGCCAAAAAACCCTCACCAAAGTAAAACAAACAAACAACAAACAAAAACCCAACCCAAACCAAAACCAAAAGAAAAAAAAAAAAACCCTAACCAACTTATGTATTATTATGTAAAACAGGATAGGAGTCATGGGTGGTTTGAGGATTTAAAATCAGGATTATGAAAGATGAGAGTCAAAAGTTTAATTGGGGAAAATAACAGTTGGATTAAATCTCTGGAAATATTTTTATCATAGTAAAATCTGTAATATAACGAAATCTTTAACAAAAAGAAGGGGAATACTCTGGTTTGAACTTTAAAAACCTACACTGGTAATTTTTAAAGAAACAAAACCTGTTGGGATCTATTCTTCCTGAAAACTGTGAATAGTTTAGAGATATATAAATAAATCTAAATAAACTGGATATAGGAGTTCTCTGTATTACTTACCCTTGGTGGACAGCTACTGAGATATATGTGATGCAATACACCCTAATATCACATCTCTGTGTATGTCAACCTCAAGCTGACAGCTTCGCACTTAGCAGAGAGGGTTGGTGGAAATATATGATCATTCTGCCTGTCCATCTCTACAATTAGCAAGGTTTTGCTCTGCCATGCCTGTTCCTATCTCCAGATCATTCTCACATACAGACAGTGAAAGAAGGGACACAATTGGTTCTCAGAGCTATCAATCAACCTGCAAACTTGAGCCCAATGCATCAAAATTCTCCTGTGCTTGCTCCTAGCCATTTTGAGCCATGAGCAAAGCAGGGAATTCAATCAGCTCTTCTTGCTTTCCTTTCCCCTGAGGCTTCAAACATGCAGCAAGCTAAGGCTTCTTTTTCCTAGGGAAGTCTGGTTCACTGCCACTGCTGCATTCTTGAGGTTCCCCAAAATTAAAATTTTTATTTTAGTGTTTGAAAGCAGTAGATAACACTAAAATTCAGAACTCATTAGCTATTCTCTGCTGTACCTTAGATACTGTTTCCCCCATAGTGACAAACAGCAAGCTTCTAGCACAGAAACCACCTGTAACAAATGTTATGAATTATTTTCTTGGCTATTTCTTTATGGACAGTTCATGCACAGTTTCTTGTGAGAAAAAAAAAAAAAAGTTATGCCAAAATGTTTGGTTTAAATTAATATTTAATAATAATTATTATTTAATTTTAAATATTGTTAATTTTGAATGAACATTTTTGCTTTGTTTTTTCTGCTCTGTAGGGGAATTTCCTATTTCTTAACTTTATTTCTTCATGAAACTGCAGAATGTTACACCTATTCAAACTGACTATAAGCAGAAACACAACTCCTCAAAAGAGCCAACACCTTTCTCAAGAACATTGTATCAATTATATAAATCCAGGTCCTTTTCACTGGCAGAAGTGTTATCTGTTACTATTATATCAAGAAATTCAGTCTTCAGTCACTCAGAAGTGACAGCAATGACCACTACACAGGAAAGTTTCAGTGAGTTAGTGCCAATGGAAGTCAAGGTAACCACGTTATTGCCATTTGCTAAATCTATTTGTGCAAAAATGAGACAAGTAGCAAAAAATTATCTGAGGCTTCATTAAACTGAGCTGTAACAGTGCACAAAAAAAAAAAAAAAAACCAAACCAAAAAACCCCCAAACAGTTGGTTTTACAGGTGTTACCTTTAAATTAAAACTGTTCAACTGTTCATTTTAAGATGAAGGCGCCCTCTTCAGAACATGAACACTCAGAATTACAGACTTCCTGTTTTTTGGCCAGAGTGACATCAGTGTAGTGAAGAATGTTTTGAAAGTACTGTCTACAACTTTTTCATTCATTTTTATGACCTTGCCAACACATTGCTGACTGGGCAAAGCTGACTGACTGCAGCTACAATTACTCAACAGCTTGGACACAGACATATGAAAATCCCTGCCATGTAGAACATCTGCCTACAGCTGTGAGACTTGGAAGTTAGGAATGTTTAAACAGTTCAGTGAACTAGGGTCTTAAGAAAATAACACTTGCAGACTGCCATCATGTGAGATATTAATTTTCTTGTAGGAGTAGCCATCGAGCTATTTGGCACAAACCACACAAAGAGAGAATCCCAGGAAAAAGGAGTCTAGATGGGATCCTTGGGAGGCCACCAAAGCAGAGCCAGCTTCACAGCCAGATAAGGTCGTGTAAGGCCTCATCCAGGCTTGAAAAATATCCAAGGATGGAGATCATGAAACTTCTCTGTGCAACCTGTGCTGCAGCTTCAGCACTACTCCAGATCCTGCCATCCCGAAATGCTATCTACAAAATTACTATGGGTACTCTTTTAGTGCTGGCTACTCAACTCGAGGTAGGAATGTAAGACAGAAGAGAGTCAGGGGATTTGAATTTGCTTCTTTTCAATTTTATTCCTGAATTCAATCATCTCTGATTGTCTTTTTGTTGGGTTGTTTTTTGCTACTTTTACCATGTGCATTTTCCCCTGATATCTTTTTGGATGCCTAAAGTATAAATGAAACAATGCAAAATATACAGGTCTCCTCGGGGTGTTTGAAGACTCAGCAAAATGAATTTTTTTTTCCTGATGCTTACCAATTATTATTCATGTAGTAAAGACCTGAAAAATGCCTCAAAGAGAAGTGGAGATGAATCTCGACATTTTAGCATATAGTCAAAAAGCATAATTTAGCTTTTGTTTCCTACTATAATTATTGTGGCCAAGATTTGATACAAATTCTACAACGGGCATGGGAAAGACAGGATACTCTGTCAAATTTTCGAGATTTGCTGTTCGGCGAGTGGCGTTGAAAAGGCCAAAGTTCGTTGATACCTTATTTAAAATACTCTTGAAATTATTTCTCAGGATAAAACTGTCACTCAGTTCCCTAAATACTAGCTCATCCCGAATTCTCTTTGCTCTCCGTTGAAGACAGATCAGGCCGCTCGCTGCGGCAGGACCGGGATCGCGGCTCGGGGGCGGCCCCGCCGGGCGCGGAAGCGCCGGAGCCTCCGGGCGCCTTTAGGAGAGGCCCCGCCCCCGGCGCGCGCTCCCGCCCCTCGCCGCGCGCCGGGCCAATGGGAGCGCGCGCCCGGGGAAGGCGGGAGAATGCGAACCCCTGGCAGCGCCGCCGGCCGCGCCTTATAAGGGCAGGGCCTCGCGCATGCGCGCTCCGGGCAGGGGCGGGGGCGCTGAGCGGGGGTTTTGCTCCGGCGGCGGCACCGCGGGAAGGGGCGCGCGACCCGCGGGACCCCGCGGAGGGGCGGCCGCAGCCGCCCGGCCCAGCCCGGCCCGGCCCAGCCCGGCGAGAGCTCACCGCCCCCCGGGCGCGGCCGCCCCAGGGCAACGGGGCGGCGGCAGGAGGAGGAGGAGGAGGAGAAGAAGACGGAGAAGGGAGCGGGGCCGCCGCAAGGACCCCGTGCCCGGTGCGGGCGGCGCGGCGGCGGCGGCGGATGTGCTGCTGGCGCGGGGGGATGATGCTGGCGGGGCCACAGCTGGTGGCGGGGCCGGCGGCGCCGGGCGGGGAGCGGGCCCGGCTGCTCTCGCTCTACGTGCAGGACTACCTGGAGTGCGTGGAGTCCCTGCCGCTGGACATCCAGCGCAACGCCTCGCTGCTGCGGGAGATGGACACGCAGTGCCAAGGTGGGCGCCGCCGCGGGGCACCGGGCGGCGGGGAAAAGGGGAAAGGGGACGGCCTCCACCCGCCGCACATGCGCCCGGTGCGGAGGGGCCGGGGCCGGGGTGAGATCTGCTGGGGCCCCGCGAGGCTAAGCCTGCGGGGGCGCGGGGCTCCCGGCGCCCGGCGGGTCCCGGGGAAGGCCGCCCCGCCTCGGGGCCGCGCTGCCCGGCGCTAGGCCCCGGCTCCGCCGTTTGGGGTCCTTTCCGCCCCGCCGGGCTGCCCTACTGCCCGAACCGGCGGCGCTGCCGCTGGCGGTGCGGTCCGGAAATCGGCCTCCCAGCAGCTCCTCCCGCCGTACGGAGCCGGGGGGCGGTGTCCCGGCGGAGCCCAGCGCCCGTCCCACGGTAGACCGCACGCACGGTGGGGGCGGGGATACATAAAGCGCCGGCAGCGTTCCCTTGGGTCGTGGAGGGAGACTGCGGAGCGGGAAGTTGCCCTGAACCTCACCCGAAGGCTGCTGCGGGAGTCAGGTTCAGTGCGGATGGAAGTCCTTGCGCCCCGCGGAGTTTGCGGGGCACGGCAGCTGCCAGCCGGCCCTGCCATGCGGCAGGGATTTGATCCCGGGCAGTCGGCACCGGAGCCGCATCTCCCTCCTTCGGCTCGGGCAGGAGGGACCATGGGGACCGGCAAGGCCTCTCAAATGCTGAAGGGCCACCTCAGGAGGCAGCTGTTGTGAAGGGATTCTTTCAATTATCTTTCTAATTACCCGAGTAAACACATAAGAACAGGCTTTTGTAAGTTGCCTGGGATTTTAAAGTTTAAATGGCATAGACTTGCCTGCAGCATTTTGAATTCCTAGTCAAGGCTGGCTCTTTACCTCCTGATCGATGGTGACTAGCCAGCAATCCTCAGACTTTAACAGATTAAATATTTTCTTTAGACTGTTTATTACTGACTGTTTATCCAGCCACCAATACTGGGTCATATAATAAATTTGTTGCTAGTTTTAATCAAAACCTTCAACTGGTTTAAAACAACAACAACAAAACATGTTCAAAACCCTAAAAATGGGATAAAATATTTTAGACCCAAGTCTAAAAATGTAACAGCAATGCTATATTATTTCAGCTAATTTAAAAGGTAATGGTGGTCTGTGGAGAAGGGAAAAAGTCACTCTTGTGCTTAGAAAACAAATCGTTTTAGCTTTTATTAGCTCCACCAAACTTAATCAGATTATCTGTAATGAACACTTGGCCCTGGTTAGGGTTGGGGTTTTTTTGGGGTTTTTGTTTTGTTGTTTTTTTTTTTTTAACAGAGGTTTCAGAGCCGTTTATTAGGGTATATGAATGCTTTGTCTAATCTTTGGGGATTCACAAGTAGTTTGGTAAACTTCCGTCTCTGTCAGTCCAAAACTTCTTTGCATTCTTTAGTGGATGTTGATCCCTGTAAAGTTCAGCATATCCTCACAGGCTGCATCCAGGCAATAACCGATGTAGGATGAATGTTGTTCTGTGTCACAGTATGAACGAGTGAACAGCTATTGTTTGTGAATGGTTCTCCATAGGGCATTCCCAATATGGGAAATCTAGCTCATCTATCTGTACCTACACTCCTGCCTCCAAAAAAAGAAGTCTGGGTGGGAGATTGTGTGGTTGTACAATACTGTACTCTGGTTATGCCATTCTTGTTCAACAGCATACAAAGTACCCTACTCCATGCTTCTCAGGCGCTGAGAGTAAGGTTTTTAAAAATTTTATTTCTCTTGTCACTGCCAGAGGCAAGTGATGCAGCTGAAGGTGTAGTGAAATAAAGCTTATGGTTTAAATGGTAGCTGGAATGCTTATATTAAAATACAGAAAATACAGGTTGAGTTACTGGACAGGCCAGAGAAGTGATTTTTATATTACCATAGTGAAAATCTGGAACAGAACAAAATGCAGTTGGCTCCTGTTGTCATACACATTTCAGAATTTGTAGCAAAAAGCAGTTGTTCATGCTTAAGCTACTGTTCCAAGATATCAGCAGAGAAAGAAATATCACTAGGAATGATGTTGAGATAACAAGCTTGAATCAATTCACAACAGTGCAGACAAATTCTTTTAAAATGAAAGCAAATTATTTAAATGCAGGTCTTTAGGAAGAGGTCGATTGTACTGCATAACTTCTGCTTTAGAAGTAAATGGTTTATAAATGGTATTAAACTATCTTACCTGTTCAAATAAAATCCTGGGTTCTTACTGACCTGTTGTGGTGTGATGACTGAACCAATACTGTACCTAACCCTGTACATCAAGTTTCACTGCCAGCTCTTCTAATTATTTCCTTCCCCGTTTGGAGTTTCTCTGTCCTTTATGTGTCAATCTAGTGTAACATTTGCCTTGGAAAAAGTAATTTTAAAATCCAGCAATACAGAACAGCAGAGTATAGACGAAGACTGATTTATAAGACGTTGATCTTATATTCGGGTTCATTCAACTTGCTTCTTAGAACTAAATTTAGTGAAAGATTCACAGCAACTCATGCAGTTATTTTGTGTGACTTGGAAGAGGGAAAGCTTGGAAATCAAACTGTGAGCCACTCATTTACTAGTTGCTTAAAAATACCCTATGATGCACTAAAGAGAAGGTCGCCTATTCTGAAAAGTTCAACCCTGATTTAAAATAATTTGTTTTGGCAATAAGGAAAGTATTTTGAGGGGTGTAAGTTGATTTTCATTCTGATTGTAAATTTGCTGTTATGTAACTTCAGTTGTCATATTCCTTTTATAACTGTGTCTACTTGAAAATGTAATGCCAAACCTTGAGATGAGTAAGAGGGGAGGGCAGAGGACCTGGATGAACTAATTCTGGAGTGTTATATATCATGATATACGACAATTCTATGAATTTCAGGATTCTTCGAGTGATAAAACAAGCAATTGCTTTGGTTTGCTGGACGAGTTTTGGAATTATTGTGGTAAGGACTCTTAGGAGAAACTCCTCCTGTTTCAAATGGAAGGAGGATCTGGATTATCCATGCCTTAACAACTACTGTGTCCCCTCTCTTGTATTATCCTTTCTTTTTCCAATGGCTAAAATAAGCTTGCTCTTTCTTTGAACATGAGAATATTTTCTTGCAACATATAGTGACCTTAAACACTGATTTGAGGACCACATGCACTTAAATGATATCTAGGGTATACTGTAATTAAAATTTGTAGTATTTCTCATCAGTTAGAAAAGGTTTTTGTTTTCTTGAGCATGTTTCATCTTGTGTAATTATTCCTGTGGTTATTTTTATTTTGTAGAAGCGCTAAAAGAAATAGATGATGTCTATGAAAAATACAAGTCAGAAAACGATCCTGTTCAGAAGAAACGCTTGCAGCAGCATCTTCAGCGTGCATTAATCAACAGTCAAGAACTTGGAGATGAAAAAATTCAAATAGTTACTCAGATGCTAGAACTGGTAGAGAACAGAGCCCGTCAAATGGAGACGCACTCTCAGTGTTTCCAAGAGCTGTCTGAGAACGAGAAGCCTCTAGAAAAGGCCAAGATGGAGTCGTGCCAGCCAGAGAGATCCTCGCGCAGGCCTCGTCGGCAGCGCACCAGCGAGAGCCGCGACCTGTGCCACATAGCCAACGGCATCGATGACTGCGACGACCAGCCGCCCAAAGAGAAAAGATCCAAATCTTCCAAGAAGAAAAAACGCTCCAAAGCCAAACAGGAGAGAGAGGTTTCACCTGTAGAATTTGTAATTGATCCCAATGAACCAACTTACTGCTTATGCAGCCAAGTGTCTTATGGCGAAATGATAGGATGTGACAATGAACAGTGCCCTATTGAGTGGTTCCACTTTTCCTGTGTTGGACTGACCTACAAACCGAAGGGCAAGTGGTATTGCCCCAAGTGCAGAGGAGACAATGAGAAAACGATGGACAAATATACTGACAAATCAAAAAAAGATAGGAGGTCGAGGTAGTGAAAGCAATTTATGTTTTAAAGAGTTGCTCCTTTTATATTAAAATGTTTCATTTCCACAGAACATTGTTTTAGGAAATGCATAAGACTATGCAATAATTTTTAATCTATAATATTAATATTAAAAACTGTTATACCTTCTGTGATCTTTAACTTTCTGCACTGAATAACCAAATAATTGAAACAGGGTGGCTTCAGACCTTTCACAGAAGACATTACAAGCAGATGACGCTTGGTTCCAATTTGCTTTAGTATTTTAAAGAACCTTGTGAATCCTGAAATAATGGTGGTGGGAAAGATACTGAAGAACTTCTCATGTTATGGTAAAGGGATTGAAAGGCCTCATATCTCTGCTGGCATCTTAACAACTGAGTTTGTTCTTTATCCCAAGTTTTACATTTTCAGTTTTTGTGTTAACATCACATGTTTGGAGTTAGGGGTTTTAAATTCAGCTGTAACTGTAAAAGTCTTCCGAGCTATAAGCAGACCTCTCCAGTGACTTTCATATGATCAGTATGTTATTGCAAGGAAGAAAATACCACTAACTTAAACTTTTCTTTTTTGCCAACATTAAACTCTTGTCTTTGTGACTATACTTGGGAGTCAGTTTTTGGGTATGATATAATTATGGTGTATACTCAGTTTTTCATAATAGGTTTTGTCAAGCATCCTCATGTGGTCTTTAGCATTAAACATGATCTCTCTATAAGCCTTGAATTGGTAGGATCGCTTGAGAGGTGGGCATATTAACATTTCAGGGAACAGGAACTGGAAATGTGATGGAATCTTCATTATAATCCATCTGTAGAGAGCTGAATCATGACTGGTCTTCTCTGGGATGTAAACCTTGCTCTTCCTCAAGCAGGATTTGTGTGTGCATGTGGCCAGACCTGGGTTTAGGCACAGCACCAAAATTCTTGCACTTGAGCAACTACCTTAAAAGCCTGAAGGCAGAAGCTTTCAATAAAATGTTGATAGATACAAACTAACAAAACATAAGCATGCATGGCACAGAGCCAATAGACAAATCCCAGCAGGTTTCTGACAGGTGATGTAAGAGCTTTGTCCTGAAGTATGCTGGTAGTACCTAAACACTACTTGGGTGGTAGTTAAAAGTGAACTTCCTCACCCCCATGCCTTAAAGGAGGTGGAAAAAAAGATCAGAACAGCTGTTGCTGCTCCTTTGCAATGGGAGATACTAATGGAGGGGTGAGTGGGTACCAAAGCTCAGTCCTAGGGTTCTTGCTCAGCAGTGCTCTTGAGACTGGAATTGGGGTGGGCTTGGCAAGGCAGGCAGCAGCTCTGCAGGGCTGGCTGTGGGGTTACCTGAGGGTGGGCTGCAAGTGCTCAAAGTCCCTGGAGGTCCCTTGCTGCTAAGGTGTCCCTTGACAGTACAGAGAGAAAAGTGACACCGGCTCTGGCCAAGGCCGATTAGAAGCAGTTGTGCTGAGTTGAGAGCAGCCTGGAAGGCAGGCAATGAGCAGAAGGGAGCTGGGATGGATGAATGCCATCAGAACTTCCTGCATCTCCACTAGAGGGCTGTGCCAGCTGGGGCTCCGGGTGGAATGTGCAGAGCAGGGCACAAAGCCTCGGTGCTGTCAGACCAGGTGGCACAAATCTGCACAACATGCTCAGCATTATAAGGTAAGTAACACACTAAGCCTGTTTCCTCAGGTGTGATCTGATTCCTTAGCAGGATGGAGCATTTGCAAGTAGTTAGCACGTACAAGGGGAGTGGAAAGGCAAATGTTTTAATTTTTGCTCTAAAACTGTAGGTTTATGAAGTGGAGCAGTGCTCCAGCAGGGAGATCTGTACCACAGTAAGCAAACAGCTCCTGCAGGAAACTCCGGTAAGGGCTCTGACCATCAGTAGGATGGGATAGAGGGTAAACCTTATCCCCACCTCGCTTTCCAGGCCTACTCAGATTGCAAATACAGTCTTGAGGGGCTGGATCATGGCTTTTGATGGAGAATGATCAGACCTGCTTTTGGAGATAAGTGGCAGTAAGTTGTCTTCTGAACATCTGACTCCTTTTTTGTTATGGCTTAAGGATTCTCAAATTTCCTTTTTGAGAAGATTGATTGGAAGCCTTGGGCTGAGGATTTTGTGAAAATCTAACGTTTACCTAAAATGGACAATGCTCCCTAGTATTAAAAAATAAACATTGCTTAGGTAAGCATTGAAGCTGCAGGACAAAGTACAAGTAAAATTATAGCTATTAATGTTACTGATTTATCTGGAAAAGTATTGCTTGAATTTGTACTGGATAAATCAAGAATACTTTCCAATGCAGAGAGGAAATCTGGGAGCCTTACATAATTCATCTGAAATAATTGCTGAAGTAGGAGGTGTATGTTGGGGTGATACAGAAAGGAAATTTTAGATTTTGAAAGTGGTCCAGATAAATATCTTTAACGCAGGGATGCTTTCTTTTATTCTAATGACCCTTCTAGTAGTGAATAGGAATTCTCAAGGCTTCCAGTGAAGATAGTGCTTGAGAAATGGCACTTGCTTGGCCTAATATATGAAATTGCTCAAATGTAACAACAGTTCTGTTTATATTGCAAATTAGCAGCATGCCTCAAATATACTGGGTCTTTCTACAATTATTTCTTTTAAATGCTCTAGCTAATTTTTTGTTAAGACATACATGAGAAAATTATCTGACTGATGTTATCTGGTATCTAGCCTTTCACCACTTTTTTTAACCAAACCTAAATTTTATGGGTTTCTATCCATTCCCATAGAAGATCAATGATAAATTGCTGAAGATGCACATAAGATGCTAGTATGAAATCAGAAAGGTAAGTAGAGAATTCTTATGTTGCTTCTTAATGTTGAGTTACATTTTTTAAAGGGATGAACCTCACTAGTGAAGTCAAAATGAAAAGTAAAGTCTGTTAAACCAGTATTCAAGATACGTATTGAGTCTCATGAAGTCTGTCTGTCTTCTTGCAAAAAAAAAAAAAAAAAAAAAAGTAATCAGGGCAATGCATACTTTGGGAGTTGATAGTAGTATATGTGACTACACAGTTTACTGCTTTCTCTTTTGAAAATCAATGCTGCATCCTAATTCAGCCTAGTTACATCTTGTTTTCTCGGAGCTTTTGAAAAAATTGTGTACTTCTAAGTTTGTTATTTTCGCCTTTCAGTTTTGAAGTAATGCAAGTTTATCAGCAGAAAAATGACCCCAATAAGCTATTTAAAAGAAATTTTATTGGAGCAAGAATGTTTCTTGATCACTGTCCTGTGGGCTGGTTTGATTAATTTGGATGAAATAAGCTTTAAAGCAAAACACAAATGCACATAAGAGAAAGCATACTGTTTTGAAAGCACAACAAGCAATTTAATACTTGTCATCTAAATTGTAAGGTCATCTTGATATCTGCAGCACTATGATAATATTCTGTATTTAAACTAGTTTTAACTGTATTTCACTGCCAAGCTTCAACTAATCTACACATCCAGAAATGGTAATGTGATACTGACAGGTCTTGAAACTGGTTCAGAATAAATGTAAGGGCAATGCCCCTTTCTTCCCTTAATTTATATAAGGATTTTGTATTGGATCCTTTTAGAGCTGAGATGGGCCTTTATAAAGAAGATGGCATTTCATAACTTTGAAGACTCTTAATTTAAAAGTCTCTAACTTCAGCTTTAAGGAAACTGCTATGGTTTGTCTGAATTCACATGAGCTGTTTGGCCACACCAGCAAGTTAAGGGCTTGGACTTCTTTCTCCCTCTTATTTGCATATGTATTTCTTTTGTTAAGAGGTCTCATTTCCAGTAGCTCTGCAAGTCTTTGATATTGACACCTCAGACTGAAAAATATACCACAGGTCTTTGCATTAGATCCTCTGAAGTTGATGAGCAGGGCTTTCACTCAAACCCACAATTATTTTTCTGTCCAATGCTATTTAGGCAAGACATTTTGCTAGCAGTGGTAGAAACAGACGTTAATGTCCAAGTGTTCAAGTCCCACACATACTGTAGAAGAGAAAAGATGTATTTTTCTTTCCTGCCTCTTTTACAATACATGCCATGAAAGAGTTGAAAGGAGTTTGAAATTCTCTCCTGTGACAATTTTCTGATTACTCTGCAGTCTTCGGAACAGCTTGAGAATTATGCAGTGCCACTACAGCTGGGCAATAAACAGTTGTATTTAGTGAAAATTCTGGGAATTTTTTCATTAAGTGAAACTGCCATGTGCTTTTGAATCCTAGTTTCAAGGTCAAGTTAAGATTGCATCTGAATCCTTTCTAATTTTTTGGTGAGTAAGAGTTCTAAAAGCTCATTTTAACAAATTCATTTTTTTATCTAGATCTGCATTCTTTTAATTTACCTCATATAGGGCAAGTTCAGTTTTAAGTGCATGTTTTAATAATTGCAGTTTAAAACTGCAAGTATTAAGCTGAATTGCATTTCTGTTCTGCTGCAGCTGTGTTCCAGCAGAGCATTACTGGCCAATTCTGTACTGCTCAGAGATGCACTTTATGCATTGTATGCTTTTGGGGATTTTTCTTAAATATACATTGAGGAAGTCATAAGTAGGATAGACACAGATTCAAACTGTAATTTCTGTTTCAAAGGCCTGTTTTCCAGTGTAGAGATTAGTGCTTAGTGTGTGCATAGAAAAATTAAAATCCTCCCTAAAGCTTTGCTTTCATACACTTACAGAATGCCTCCACTGAAAATGAAAGAACTGGTGAATGAATTTCACTACAGTGATTAGCTGTGCACATGAAGATTAGAAGAAAGTTACAGTTTATAGTTGAAGGAATAGAGGGGAAGCAACTCAAGTACTTTTTGGGTTGAATGTAATGTGGTTTAAGAATCTCAAAAGAGAAGAAAACAGAATGAATTCTAGAACCTTTGATACTAATGTTCAGCAGAAAAATTAGGATTAAATCCTGCCCCAATTTGAATAAGATTCTATTGAGCAGGGTTCTACCCAGCATACTGATTTCCAGCTTCCTTTGACTAAAGCCTAAAAAAAGATTAAAGCTCCATGGCAACTACTATCTTAACTCCTGACAGCCATAGTATAAATTACATCTTGTAAAAACCTAATACTGAAAAGTTTTATTTAGGTCACCAGTCAGGCTAGGAAATGGAAGGCTTTGGAAGGTAGATGCCACCCTAAACTTCATTTTGGCCCTTTATGGGTATCAGTGAGGCAGAGATTTTTGTGGGTGGCAGATTGGATGCATATGCAGTATGAATAAAAAATCGGACAAGTTTTAGGTGTGTGAACTTTTTTCATACTTCTGGGGGAAAACTGCAATTTACTTGTGACTGTAACCTCCCAGTAAGGAATACAGCAAGGTTCAGCTGGGAGACAACAGCCCAGACAGGGATAACATGAAGTTGTCACAATAGTTGCATTTGCTGGCAGTGGAGGGACAGTACTGGGTTGGGATTTTTTTGTGTTTGGTTTTTCTTTGTTTGCTTGGTTGCTCTTGGGTTTTGGTCTTTTGGGTTTTTCTTTTTGTTGTTGTTTTTGTTTGGGTTTTGGCTTTTTTTGTGTTTTTTTTGTTTTGTTTTGTTTTTTTTTTTTTTTTTTTTTTTTTTTTGGTACAGGGGTTTGTGTGTGGATTTTGGTTGGTTTCTTCTCATTTGTTTTTAATGGAGAGGGGAGGGAAATGGATGGAGTACAGAGTGGAATGATCATCATGTACTTCAGCTGGGAAAAGAAGGGAGTCATTCACAAATAGTCATACCTAAAACCAGAGTCCCATGCTTACTAAAGATGCACAAAACAAAGCCTAATTTTAAATAAATCATGCAACTTCTTATCAATGAGAGCCCAACATTCCTGCTCATTTCCAGTTTAGAGGATGAGAACATATAAGCAGAAATTAATATATTTGTCTCACTACTTAAAGTAGCAAAAACCTGGCAAAATGACTGACCGTGGTTTTACCACAGTGAAAGGAGGCAAATGAGTGGATGAAAATGACATGGGAGTAATTTTGTTTAAGAAGATAAGTTGAAGTAATTTTTACAAACATTTACACTCCTTGACTTAGCAGCAGAAGCACAAAATTTATTAACTTATTCTTTGCATTTCATGAAGTTACCTTATCAGCATTCGCCAGCTTCCTCATTTTTCCTTCTTGACCAAGTCACAGGGTAGAAGAATTTGATAGTTCTGGAGTATACCATTCATGTAAGAAAAAAAGAGGAACATATTCAGGAGTTTACCTATTTTCCATCATGACTCCAAACCCATTTCTCCTGGTGTCACATGTCATTGTCAAGCAGTACAAATCTGGCTCATTCTTCAGTAATTTTTTAACTCAAAATTAAGAAAAAATAGTAATTTTAAATGTCTGTCAGATAAACATAGCTAATATTAATTTGATACTAGTGTTAAGGAATACCACTTCAATGATTATTTAATATAGTACAATAATTAATGATAAAAACCCCCAGGATGTGAAGAGATTAAGATCAACATATTGCTAATTTTGTGCCATAGCAAAAAGAAAGCTGCAAAATCCCACCAAATCTTGTGAGACTTAATAAGATTAAATAAGAATTCTGTTTTCAGATGTTGAGTAATTGTATGCTATTTAGTTTCAGAAACCACACTTAAAGGTGGAGGGAGTTCAAAGAAGCAAGATAGAGAAAAGATATAGAAGACAATGACTTCTAATGATAGAACAGAGCCTAGACATGAGAGGACTGAGGTCAGGAATCCTCAGTAATGTGAAAGTTTGCTTTCAAGAGGAAAAGGACAATCTGTCTAAGTGAAAAGGACAGTAATTAATGTCCCTTGGATGGAGCACTGGAAGTTTAAATATGACACTAGGGAGAAAACAAAACAAAAAAATGTGCTGTCCAACCATAGTGACAGTGAAGGACTGGAATATATTACTTTGGAAAGTAAAGATCTCCAGTGACAAAGATGCTACAAGGCAGACTAGACAATTATGTTGACATCAGTTTAATTGTAACTGATCCTGCTGGCAGGGGAAATGGATCGGATCAGGAGTTCCTGAGCTGTGCTAAGACAGTGACATATCCTTGGAGGCCCAGGTAAAGCTCCAGAAGAATTTAATTTGGTATTTCTCTTTCTTCCGACCTTTTCCCTTTGAAGTTCTCTCCGAAAGTCATTTGAAGAATGTTGTGCTTCCTCTCAGGCAGCAGGACAGGAAGGGAGCAGAGCCATCAGATTCTTTCTACCTAGGGGCACATTTTGAGGATTGCCAGTGGCCAGCTGGGGGACGCTTGTTCCATGTTCTCTGCATTCCCTTGGCAGAAGATCTGAACTGTGGTGAGGGTTATGCTGCTACCCCAGCAGCAGAAATTCCATGTGGGCTGACCCTTCCCTTTCTAATGAAATTCAGATCACTACTGAGGAGCATTTAGAGGCACGTGAGGAATGGTGTAATTTCCCTGGGGCATCAAAACTTGGGTCAGGGAGAGGAAGTTTCTATTGATACCTGTCAATCCAGGCAGTGGCTGCAGAACACAACTACCTACCCAGGGCCAAGATTCTAGCTATTGTACAGAAGTAACACCTACTGGCTGGACTAAAAATAGGAATATATGTATATTGCAGTAGAAAGACAGGCCCAGTAATAATAAATTTCAGTACCATTGAAATAAATGACCTCCTAACAAGGATTTTCAGCTCCACTTCCTACGTGTTGCACCTAATTAATAAATTATTAACAAAATAATTATATTCTCTGCAGTCATAGAAAATCTGATGTTCAGGTATCTTAAGCAGCAATCCTGGATATTTTGCTTTGGTTTCAAGCTATTCAAGAAACCTTGGAATAACATTTCACAGTATTTGCTTTGGTAAGTGTTAATTTTTGGTGGAGGGAACTGGTAAAACAAGAGTATGAATTTTTAGCAACTTATTCAGATAAGACAGTATGTAATCCTTGCTGTGCTAATAATTTCTGAGTAGTTTCATGAAACTATTCATCATCCAAACAATTTTTATAAATATAGCAGTCACTTTTCAACATGAAATGTGTATCTAAACTTAGAAAAAGTAATACTTTGTATTCCAGTTTCTCTGTTTCATGGTATGATACATGGTATGATTTTCTCTTCTTCAGTGTATCAGGAAGGCACCAGATGGGGGCCATTGTAAGTCAAGAGAGTAATGTTAGAAAGAGGATAAATGGGCTGTTTTCAAGAAGGCAGAGTTGGCACAAGGCTTGCACACTGAACTTAGAGACACAGTGCATGTGGTGTATGAACCCACTGACCTAAGGAGAGGCAGATCATGTGGTAAGTCAGTCACAAGCTCAATAACATTTCTACAGATTTGTCTGCATTTTTCCATCTCATTTCTAACTAAAAATATGTACCCTTTTCTCAGTCTTAGCATATTTACTTACATAATTAGTTAAGTGGCATTGGTGGTGGTCAATGAACTTTAACACCAAATAAACCTCTAGGCATAAGTCCTTTCACATGGACATATAAATTTTTTGTATATGTACCTATATGCACTTGTAATAACTTCTTCAGCTGACCTGTTTGCTGACCAAATGCAGTGATGGCTGAGAAAAATCAAAGTGAATCATGTCAAATGAACACAGGGCTGAGAATACCTTCAGCAGCTCAGATAAAATGCTCACAGT
Source organism: Zonotrichia leucophrys gambelii (assembly GCF_028769735.1). NCBI lineage: Eukaryota > Metazoa > Chordata > Aves > Passeriformes > Passerellidae > Zonotrichia > Zonotrichia leucophrys. The sequence continues at coordinate 14,017,511 of NC_088173.1, read as the reverse complement.
AAAGCCAAGCACAGCCCACCAGTGATACAGCCAGGTGACAGTAAGTAGCAAAGATTATTAATATTCTTCACAAAGTTGTGGGAAAAAAAGTTCTGCTTACAAAAAATGAAACTGTAATATTCTTATTACAATTTTAACTTGAACTTTAGTAAGAAAAACAAAATTTCCAGATTTGAAATTTAATCATCAGCAATTAAAAAGTAGTCTTAATTATGGTTATGACTCCAGAACACATACCTATTTTAGACCTTCCTGACCAGATCATAATAATAACTATGGAGTGAAATTAATACAGAAATAAGTGGCATAATAATTAAAAATGGAAGACATAGTTGGACAAAACAGCTTCTCTAAGAGTTGTAACATAACATATTCATCAGTAAGCAGAACAATATTTTGTGAGCTGAGAGAAACTGTATCAACTCGATCCATTAGGATATTGTTATCCATTTTCATCTTCATGAAGAGGAAGGATGCCAATTTACCTAATATGTCATCACTGCAAATGTAAGGCTTCTGGAAAATCTGCTTCCTTCTCATCTTTTGTGTATTGTAAATACATGGTGGCACGCTGCACCTTAAGTACTGTGCACAGCAGTGGGAGATGAAGCCAAAACATGCTGTCTGTAACTCCAGACTTAAAGAGGTGAATGGAAGTAGTGAGGAAAATTGTCCAAATGTTTACTGCTCATTAATCCAGGACTGCCTTGTCAGTGAAGAAAACATGGATGACAGATGGAAAAAAAGATTGGGAACTACCAGTTTAAACTGATGTCTAAAGAAACATGTCTAATGCTACTGAAATAGTATTTAAGTGAGGTCAGTCAAAATCCCTCCTTCCCACTTCTCAGGCAGCTTGAGTCACTAATTCTTGCAGTTAAAGGAATATAATAATTGCCCATCAGTCTGGGCTTCATCTCTTTGATCTCCCTGCTTCAAGACAAGGAGAGTCTGGCTTTAAGAAAGATTACAATGACCTCATTTAGTTATTCCAGTAATTCATATTTCAGTGTAAACCCACAGCCTGGACAACTGATGTTTCAATTTCAGCTCTGCAGTGTTACAGAAGTTAAAATTGTCACTTTTGCTCATTGTCCTGTTGGGTGGAGCCTGCTGGCACAGCTCCCTGGAGGCTTTGACTGAAGATGGCCTGCCAGAATAGGTTGCTCAGGAGTTCTCTTTGTATTGCAGCTCAGCCAACTCTTTGCAAGCCCAGCCTCTAAATTCCCAGTGACAAAAAGATCCCTGGCAAAACATCAGGATTCTTTGATACCACATGAACCATGTTCTGGGAACAGCACCAAAAGATCTTATCCAAACATTTCTCACAGACTTCACAAACACTAGGGAAAACCAACTCAGTCCAACAGGCACAGGGAAGAATGAGTTGCATCTTTCTGCTCCAATGAGGTCTTTATTACTATTAAAGGGTTTTATCTCCAGGAAGCGACTCCTTTTGTCTCCCTCTATTTCTGGAAAAAGGGGCCTTAGCTCCCATTTCAGATCCCACAGTAGCTTTGTAACTAAGAAGTAAAGCTGACCTTAACCAGACTTAAAGTTTCTATTCAGTTTCACAATACACCTTAAAGAATTGCTTATTTTCAGATCTGAACTTTGTTTAGAGACTCCCATAAGTATCTGATGAATTTTTTATCCCTTTATGCTAATAACTATTGCGACTCAAGAAAACAAAATGAAGACGGTTGACCGAACAATCATTCTAATTGAAAGTATTTAGCAGTTAGTTGTATGGAGAGTGAACATATGGTTTGTTCTATATATAAAACTTTGTGGCTGCTGCAGTCAGTGCCAGAGACAAACTCCTACCTATTCTCAGAGAGGCCAAGCAGTAGTCCTCCCTCAAGAATCCAGTACTCTTTACTTTGGCAAGGAACGATGTAATGGCCTGATTGTTTCTTCACATGCTTTTTCAAAAGGTCATAAGTTAACAGAGTCTAGGAAAAATGTATTTTAAAAATGCCTTGCTTACTTTGTGCAATTAATTATATGAAGACATGTATTATTTAGTTAAGTCTCATGGAAATGTAAAGAAAAAAAAAATCCATAAGCAGGCACATCCCCCTAAACTTACTTTCTGAGTAAATTTGTGTTTAGTACCTGAAAAATGAGTGTTAGAGAATCTGGAAGAGAGGCAAATCCCTTGTTTGTAAAGACAATGAGTTTTGTATCCCTCATCAGCACAATTTCAAAGCTTTCTACCTTTTCCATTTGAACAGCATGGCATTTTGATTTCCCTGTGTTTAACACTGTAACCACTGCAGCAATGAGATTCCTGTATATATCTCTGAGGCAAAAAAACCCCAAAAATTCATAATTTATGACAAGTAATTGTTCTGCCCCCAGAGTTGTCACCATTGTGTTTTAAAGTTTGACATGGCTTGGTTTATGAATCCTCTGAACAATTCTATGACAGTGATTTCCAATTCCCCAGCACAGATGTAAATGTATCCAGTTGCAACTCAGAGCTGAAATCCTGGCCTCACTGAAATCAGTGGGAATCAGGAGTTCACTGTTGGAGTTCTGAGCTTCCCTAATTAAGAAAAAAAAATCCTGTTTTTTGCTGTAATTTGGCTGAGACATGGCCCAGAAAAGTCTCCACATCAAAGTGCTCCAAGGATGAGTCCTTGGCTAATGCTTTGTGTTCAACTTGCTTTCAAAGGAGATGATTTCAGCAATGCTCAGCATTGTGTTAATCTATGTAAGTTCTGAATCCAGCCATTTTTTGTGTGAAAACAGGCAAGGCAATTCAGGCACAAATTGCAGAAAGTAGTACCTTTTGTGTGTCCTTTTTTGCAAACCCAACCTTTAAAGGTTTCAGTCATGTTTTCAAGGGCAACATCATGCTTTTCATGTTGCCTTGTCAGCTACCTCTCCTCATCTGAAGGGAAAGCAATGTTTAAACATCAAATATCTGTTTATTTTGAACTTGCCTGGAAAATTTAGTATAGTCACAATTTCTCAGATTCCATTTTTGTTTTTTGCTGGTTATTGATCTTTGCAGCCAAGTTCCCTTTAAATGTAGTCTCTCCATCACAAAAAGCTAAACAAAGAAGTTCAAGAGAAACACCCACATATTTGAGGTTAAACTGAAAAAGAAAGCATTTGTAGCACAGCAATAGAATATTCTGCATTTAACATGTGTCTGTGGTTGTTCTACTGGGACTAACTTGGGAGTTTCCTGAACAGTCTACTTGAATTTTGCTGCCCACCTTTTTGGTAAGTACACAAAAGCCAGGTACACCAATGTTTGCAGTGGTGAACATTTCACTTTCTAGGTGATCACTATGTGTGAAGCCTGATGTAATCTAGCTTATAGAGAAAGTCAAAATCAGCAAAACTTTCTCTCTTCAATTGTCTTACCACAACAGCTGTGTTCAGAAGGAATGTTTCCAGGTATCTTCTTCTGAGCCAAGCTGCACAGGACATTTTTTAAAACATGCCATGGTTTATGATTTTAATGCCATCAAATACATGTATTAATTTCTTATTATTGATAAGATCTAAAATGTATATTCAATTATTGATCTTTGATATCAGAATCCAGTGAAGTCAGCACTGAAAATCATACCTTGGTTTCCAGAATATGGAGATTTTTAGGATTAGAATACATTTCATTGATAAGGAGCATTTGTAACGTTTGAAACTTTTTATCTTAAAATTCCACCAAAAATCCACATTAAATTTGGTTCATATCTCTTGTACTCTCACAAGCATGAATACACTTATTCACAACTTAAGCCCATCTCCTTTGCCACCTGATTAATTCCAGAACATTCAGGTCACTTGGTATTAGTTTCATTAACCAAATGGCATGCTGGTTTTCATTGCAACTTTGTTACAGATGTTCATGTGAAACAGTAGGAAATTAAATAATATACCATGGTAAAGTAGAAGAGATTATTGAAATAGAATATGGAACAACAATAGCAATAGTTTGAAATTTCCATTTGCATGATCCTTTCAGAAATTAATCAAACCCAAAGAAACAATTCTCCTTTTTTAAGAAATAGCAACTGAAATGAAACCACTCACCTCCAGGGTGAACTGAAAGTAACTGGGCCATGAGCCTGTGGTCTTTACATTCAAGAGTATTATCTCAGCAGTGTCTGCAGCATGGATTAATGCCATGAGATGACAGCCCAGACAATTAATGAAGCAGGTGCAAATAAAGTCATTGCAGCGACCCTGAACAGTGTGAGAGTAGACAAAGGTGCCAACACTGAAAGGTTCTACTTGCTGCTCTGAAAGGAACAGCAGAGCTGTTCATAGCAGGAGGGAGGCACTTCCTAACAGCAATTGTTTTGAACTCTCTAAGATTACATGGAAAGAAAACATGCTCTATCAAGAATATTTTAGGGTCAAAATTATGTCAGGGAAAAGTGAAGGCAGCCCTGCTGACCCTTCTGAAAGTAATGGAGTAACACAGGATTTGCTCTTGGAGCAACTGCTGGGCATGAGAGGATGCAGCTACCAGAATCTGGAAGTTGAATGGAGATGTAAAAGAGCTGAAACCTCCTGCCTTCAGAAAAACATAGCTGGATGAAAAAACTGTGGGTAAAAGCCCAGACTTTTAGGAAGAATTAGACACCTAAATTTGTTGAAAGGCTTCCAGTGTGATTTTCAAAAACTCCAGAAAAATTTACAAAAGATGCCCTCGAAGACCTCATGGGCCACTGCCAAAATATTTTTTTTAATTGCACACAACTTCCTTTTCTGAAGAAGCAAGAATAAAGTCTCTAAACATTTATTAGCCAAAGATCACAGGGAATTAGTCATTAGTTACAGCTTCTCCCTGAACAACGGCCACAGAATCCCAACATATCAATTCAAGCACCACATCTCCTTTGCTAGTACTGAATATCCTGGCTGCTTTTCTATTTCTGTACAAAAGAAGAGTTAATTAAAACAGAAAAAACCTGTAGCACTAATGTATCACACTACTACATAAAACCTGGAGACTTAAGCGCATGTACAAGGAAGAATGAACTGTTTCCAGATGTGTATGCTCAGCCCAGTGCCGGAGGTATGTGACAATGTCAGGTCTATACTGTCAGAATCAGTCAGATGAGCAAGGTGCAGAATAACCCCCACATGCTCTGATGCAGCCAGATCTGGACTTTTCATACCAACTATGACATGACTGGGAAGGGGAGGACTGCTCTGGCAGTGACAGTTCAGGAATAAAAATTATCACCTTGCTAAATACTCTAGTTAACTGCACATTTTAATGCTCTAAAGTTGTCATGTATGGTAGCTAGGATTGTTAATGTGATTTGATTTTTCTATTTTCAAACTGTTTTGCCCCATCTCCTGTTTCTGCCTGCATTGAATCTAGATGCAGTGTTCCTCATGATTTGCTATCCTCTCACTGTAATCACCATCTGTAAATCTAGTTCTATATACTTCAGATGTTCCAAAGATAAAAACCAGGACTGAATAAGAACACCAGCAGACAGTCTGGATGATTCCCTTTGCAATCTCTTGCATGTATAGTCTATTGCTTCCTTCCTTTTTCATCCATTTTCTTTCTAACACTTTGTCTTAACTCCTAGCAATTAACTCCTGGATTTACCTTGCAAGTTATTTCTGTCTTTCATACAGAGTATTGCCAGTGGCATTTTAAAAACCAAATTAATGTGAGTGGCAGACACTTGTCCTACACCTCATAATTCAAGTCTTGTCAAACATGCTGCATAAGTAATTATGACCATCCTTTCCTAGCATTATATGCTATAGAAGGGGCCACCCTTTAGAAACCCATCACTTTTTACACGACTACAATATTTACACAGCAAAGATTTATAATGAACCCTGATCTGACACTGGGAATATGACACCAACTGAGGGAGCAGTCCTGCACTGCATTAGCACAAATCTAGTTCTCAGAAAATTCGGTTTGACAAGCTCAACAAACATAAAGCTGCATGCCAGACTCGTGTATCAAACCACAAAAGAATGGCTTTCAAATTATGTTTGGAAGAAGCACTTGAGTAGCAGTTTGTTAGTGGAAGATATAGAAGGTTGCTTAAGACACAAGAGAACTCAAACCTACAAAATTTATCCTTGGAATCCCTTATAAATTTGGATTTGGTTTCTATAATGACAAAATATCAATTATACACCAATGAAGTAAATATAAAGAAATTATTAACAGACCTGACTTCTCAAAAAGATAATGATGGAAGGCTGATATTCAGTTTAGTTATGAAGAAGAGCTTTTTAATCCTGAATTCCCAATGGTGAAAAATACTTTCTACCAGCCTATAAACACATAGAATATAATCTTTCACTGAATTTCCAGACATAAGTATGGAGAAATTCTTGTGTATAGTAGTATCTGCTGAAGAAATGAGTATTTCATGCAGCAACTGGCATGAGTCCATCAGATCAAAACCTTAAAATAATAAAAAAAAAAAACCAGAGCTGAGTATATTTCCTGAGTTTGTAGCTGGCATGTATTCCTTTCCCTTTCCTGACCTCAGAACAAGTATGAGCCAATAAAATTCTAAGGGGAAGTCAAATAAGAAAATAGAGAATGTGAAAGTATAACCCACATACAAAGCAAGAGAAAAACAGAGAAAAATAAATCCAAACAAGAAAGAGAATTGAAACAGAGATTGAAATGACAGCAGGAATGAAGTGCAGAGAGAGAAGTAAAAAGATGTCAGAAATAGAAGGAGAAGAATAAAAAGTAATAAGAAAAACCCCTAAAAAAGCAAAGTGAAGGGTCATTTTAAAGCTAGTTAACTTCTGAAAGAAATTATAACATGTCTCATCTTTAAAAAGAGTTGTGGAATTTTCTTACGTTCTATTTTCTTTAATTAAAAAAATACAAAGTGTGTGTAATTTATCCAATAGCTACTGCTGAGAGACACAATTGTAAACTGCATAATTTAAGGTTTGTTTTAGTTTTGAAATGATAGAATCTCCTGCTAATAGTTTTAAAGTTTTTACCTTACCTTACTCTTTTTATTTTCTACATTTGACGGATTCATTCCCATTGAAATGTTGGAAAATACCTATTAAAATTCCTGACAAGTTAACCTATTATTAACTAAATTCATAAGCAAAATAAAAACAGTAACAAGTCCTCCTCTCAGAAATGCTGAAAAGGATAATGAGCCCTTCATAAGTTAGACATTTAAAAAAAAAGGTATTAAAACCTCATGCTCCAGTATATGAGGCAACCTCTAACTGAGGAAGCCATTAAGCAAAGTCCATCAGACAGCAATTTGAAATAAACTGTGTTGTACCTTCCTTTGAAGGACACGACAAAATGCTGTCAAGGAACAGAAACCTGAGCTGAAACTGAGCTTACTTGATGAGACTTTGACCATTTTTGCAAGACAAAATTTTGAAACTCTAAAAAACGCCATAGGAAGTCTAGGAAGTTGTTAAGCCATAATTGGTGGCATAGAGAGCAAATTTAACTACTACCTAGGGAAGTTTCTGTCTCCTGTCAGTCAAAACTCTCATGACCAAAAGACTGACCATTTTGCAGAAGTTAGAGGATGCCATGCCAAACTGAAAATTACAAATGACTTGAGCAAGTAGCAGAGAGGCAGTAGAGACCAGCTTTGTACATAATTGCTCAGCCATAATTACCTATGTGAGCTTTCCTGCCTTTTGTAGTATAAAGGTCAACTCCACCTTTTTCTAAATACTGTTTTTGTTTATGTGGTCAGCTACAACTCAGAAATGGTATAAGAAGATATTCTTGATCACCTCTCAGCTATTAATCTCTATGTCTCAACATCTACTTATTTCTCTGAGGATGACTTATTCCAAGTGCAGAAGGAAATATGTAGAAATAAACTCATTTGTCCACAAGGACCAGCATTCCTCCCATACTCAGTCAAAGGAAGATTTTTTTTAATGAAATACAAATTGATCTTACGATTTAACAAACTAGAACTAGAACAATAAATCCCCTTACACCTGGACCAATTGTTTAGCAAATAAACACCCCAAGGAGTTCCTGCTTCACTGCCTGTGTCAGTACTGGCACACTGTTTGTAGTCAAGAATTCTGGGAGATTTTAAAGACTCAGAGAACCTATTCACGCTTGCTTCAACCTGGCCTAATTTTCTTAGGGATGAGTAGTTTATTCCCAGTTATTCATATTTTGTACAATTCTGTTGACTTTACATGAAGAACAGCATACATAAAAACCAAAGAATGATGACATGTATATCAGAAGGTTTTGCTTTGCCTGCTTTGACACTGAAATGAGAGTTCCCAAAAGAGGTAATAGCATAGAGAGGCAAAATCATTTCCTACCTGGTCATCATCTGCTCCCAATCTAGCTTGAGGACAAATGCCCAAATCCAAAGCTCTGTGAAGTGTAAGGGATGACTTTCACCTGGCAACCTCCTGGGCATTCAAAGTTGCTCCAGAAGATGGCAGATTGGATTTTAGGAAAAATTTCTCCACCAAAAAGGTTGCCAAGAATTGGAACAGGCTGCCCAGGGAAGAGGTTGAGTCACCATCCCTGGAGTTATTTAAAAGACAAGTAGCTGTGGCACTTAGGGACATGCCTTAATGATGGACTTGGGTTAATGGTTGGACTCCATGATCTTGCAGGTCTTTTTCAACCTAAATGATTGTATGATTCTATGAAAATCAGACTGCTCTTGGCTTCAGCTCCCTCTGGTGGGTAATGCATACTCCAGAGACCAGCAATTACTGCTAAAGGCAACCACCAAAAAATGAAAGAATCTGCAGGTTGTCATATTTTTCTTAAAATACACATAAATACACTGGATGAGCAATGATTACAACAGAGATCGGAGTTAAAGCTATAACTTTACACATCTGTGCTGAGAAGTTCATGTCAGAACACAACTCCCTTTGAATTCAGAGAAGAGATGGGGGTTTCAGTCCAGGCAGAAACTGATTTTCAGCATCTAACACTGATTAAAATGAAGAACTAGTTAAAAACAATTTGTTTTTTTATTCACTTGGATTTCTGTTCTTGACTGATACTTTGAGCTGTCCTGGCTTCAGCTGGGATGGAGTTAATTTGTTTCCTGGTAGCTGGTGCAGTGCTGTGTTTTGGATTCAGTGTGAGAATGATGCTGATCACACACTGATGTTTGGTTGTTGCCAAGCAGTGCTCAGCCCAAGTCAAGGACTTTTCAGTGTCCCAGGCTCTGCCAGTGAGGAAGTGCACAAGGAGCTGTGAGGGAGCATGGCCAGGACAGCTGGCCTGAACTGGCCAGAGGGATATTCCATGCCATGGAATGTCATGCTCAGGAGATAAATTTGGGGAAGGTTGGTCAATGGCCACTCACTGATGGCTGGTCAGGGACAGGCTGGGCATTGGTCAGCAGGTGGTGAGCAACTGGACTGTGCACCTCTTGTCCTTCTTGGGGTTTATTACTCTTTCTCTTTGCATTACAATTATTTTTATTATTACTATTATTAGTAGTATATTTCATTATTTTTCAATTAATCAACTGTTCTTATCTCAGCCTGTGAGCTTTGGGGCTTTTTTTCATGATACTTAATTACTGGCTAGGATTGAAGCACAGCAAAGGCATAAAGGTTGATGCCCTTTCTAAAAAGCATTTTGTTGGCAGAAAATATTCATTATTTGGCAAATCTCACACCCCAGAGATTCTTCATTTGTTAAAATTAATCTCGTCTCAGTGAAAAAGAAAACTATGCTTTTAAATCTATGATTATCTTACTATAAAATATGTATGCCCACCTATTTATCTGCTGAGATAACTGAAACTTACAGCTTATTTTATAATTTATATACTTGGGGACAAATCTAAGTTCTTCCACAAGGACAATGTGCAGACTGTATGGAAGTATCCCAAATACATCAGTTATGATAATGGCAACTTGTGATAATTCTTATGTTAAAATAAAATCAGTAATCTCTCCTCTACAAAATAGTACTTAAATTTTGATTACCTCTTAAAAATGCATGGAAATGTTGCCAACATCAGCAATCTGACAGAAGAGGCTTAGAATGAATTGTACTTTTCTGCCCTCACAAGTGGCACCAATAAACCAAACGTTAGTTCTTGCATCTCTGGGTTGGTTTTTCTTTCATTCAGAAGCTTGGTTGTTGGTCTCAATCACATCCTGACAGTTGTTTTGGAAAAAAACAACCCCATGTTCCCATTAGAAAACTGCAACTGAGCATGAGAACATTTGGGATGAGAATGGTCAGGTAAATTCATATTCTTCAATGGATCACAACCATACTGCTCAGGCTGATGTCCAACTTAAGCAACTGTATAGCCTGTTCATGAAATGGCTTATGGAATTACATTGCATTTAAAGACAGCTCAGTGGAGGAGAGGCTGGACATGACCTGGCAATGAGCACTGGCAGCCCAGAAAGCCAAACACGTCCTGGGCTGCATCCAAAGCAGCGTGGGCAGCAGGGCAAGGAAGGGGGTTCTGCTCCTCTGCTCTGCTCTCCTGAGACACCACCTGGAAGCCTGCATCCAGCTGAGGTCCCCAGCACAAGAAAGACATGGACCTGTTGGAGCGAGTCTAGGGGAGGCCACAAAAATGCTCAGAGGGCTAGAGTACATCTCCTCTGAAGAATGACCAAGGGTTGGGGTTGTTCAGCCTAGAGAAGAGAAAGTTCTGTGGAGACTGGATTATGGCCTGTCACTGCTTAGAGGGGGCCTCTAATAAAGATGGGGACAAATATTTTAGCAGGGCCTATTGTCCTAGGACAAGGGGTAATGGTTTTAAACTTAAAGAGCATAGATTCAGACTGAATATGAGGAAGAAGATTTTTACCATGGGATTGGTGAAACACAGGAACAGATTGCTCAGAGAGGTGGTGGATGTCCAGTCCCTGGAAACATTCAAAGTAAGATTGGATGGGGCTCTGTTAAAGATGTCATTGCAGGAAAGTTGAACTAGATGACCCTTAAAGGTCCCTCCCAACCGTTTTTTGATTCCTTGGTAACTAAGCTGCCGGCATGTGTTTTAAATTCCAACTTTCATTCTGAAAGAAGCTGTGGAACTTACAAAAGACATTTCTTTCTTATGAACATTTTTCTCCTTTTAAAAAAGGAAACCATCCAACTTTCAGGTACAAATAAGAACCTGATATCAGAAGCTCTTCACAAGATATGTAATTTTAATTGGAATTCTAAGCAATGCATAAAATACCCTAGAAACTTCTTCCAGAATTATTGTAATTAGCTCCTCTCCCCTTCTGCTGCTTCATATGTTTGCACTTACATGAAGTAACACAAGGCTCTTATGAGGTGAGGGGCTTACATGCAAGTCATATACAGTACAGACAGATATGTTTGTAGGCAAGTAGGACAAATTCCTCCATGCAATGGAGGGTTGAGGACAAAGCACATTTGTATGAACATGCTTGCAATACTCATAGTTCTGTGCTTAGAAAGAAATACTAAATAACTTCATTAGATTTGATGTACAACTGCTTTGAACCTCAGAGCAAATATCTGATTTTCCTTTGTTCTTAATATTAAACCCAGAAAAGATCTGTTTGCAAGAAGCTCATGAAATCTGTGGCTTTGCTGTTAAAATATTATTGTGCTATTAAGACTACTCTGCAGTAGTAATTTTATTCTCTGCAGTTAAATAGCATTTCACAGCATGTTTTATTTTGTTTGGCTAAACTCCAGGCTTTCTGGTCCTCTAGTAGAGCCTAAAGAGTTGCCTGCAGACTGTAAAAAGAGTTACATACATTTAAGTGGATTAAAAAACACATTGAACTTGGAAAAGGCATTTAGGGTTATTGCAAAATAATGTCTATTTTAATATTTATGACAGTGGTAACCCTCTCACTAAAGGTATTGCTTGTCCTACCACAAGATTCTGAGGAGTCCCAAAACCGATGACGTCTTCTACCTTATTTTATTACCTAATCTGTCCCCCTCTTTTAGGAAATAATGTATTGCTGATCATTCTGGCTAAATGCCCTTCTCCTAATTTTGGGTTTCTAGTCTCACCTGTCTCCAGAAGCTCAGTGGAGGCTTCCTCTCTGAGAGCAAGTGGAGCATACTCTTGAAATATGCTATGCAGTTTCTGGAAAGTGCTCAGCCGTTTGCTCTTAGCTTGCTGCCTGTGTGCAGATCCCTGCTGAAAATATCCCTGAAAAATATGTTATGAACATGACTAAAAGGCAAGCTGTGAGAACATAATGGAAAGTTAAGAAGCTGTTCTAATCATAAAACATGATTAAAGAACACCATTACTACTTCAGGTAGGTGCAGCTCTCGCCTACCAGACTGCTGCAGTTTGGCAGATGGGCAGATGTGGATTTGAGACTTATGACCTCTGTTTTAACAAATATGTATCTCAACTGGGAAAGTTACACATCTCTAAGGTGGGGATAAAATCTTATGTATCTATTTGATGTCAGTGTAACCAGCATCATCTATAAAGGCTCAGAGAATATTTTCCTTCAGATAATATCTTCCAGGGCTGTACTTCATGCTATAATGAGAAAAGCACTGCTGCTCATTTAAATATACAATTCATTTGCACCATAAAATGTTGAAGGAAATTCCTCAGATTCAGTATTTTTTAATGTAAGTGCTTAGCAATTAGATTTCCATTGATTAAAGAAGTGAATCACCTTCAGATTAATGAAGAATAAATTAATCTCCTTTAAGGATTGGAAAGAAATGTATATTTATTCCTTTACTGAGCAACTTCTGAACAGAGAGAATTCAGCACTCACCTGGTAGGCTGAAGTTTGTAAGTATTTGCAACAAAATGGACATGAGAAGAGCAGATTTCAGGTTACTCAGGGAACTAGTAAGTGAGATCTCCCAGGAAAATGTTTTTGCTGGTGCTGGGGTCCATCAACGCTGGTGACTTTTTAAACATCACCTCCTCAGAGCACAGGAGCAGAAGTTCCCAAATGTCAGAAGTCAGACAAGGCAGAAGGCTATTTTGGCAGAACAGGGACCCCCTCTTGCAAATAAGGTGAAAAAAGGGAAGGTGTATGCTCAGTGAAAGCAAGGTCAGGTGATGTGGGAATACAGAGATGCCTCTGGCCACTGTAGGAGAAAGTTGGCAGAACTGTCAGGGACAATAAAAGGTTTTTGTCAAATATATAAATGGCAATAGGGAGTGCAAAATAACATTGGCCTGTTACAGGATGAGGATGGTCACCTCCCAAACAGGGACGGGGACCAGGCAGAGGTGTTTAATGTGTTCTTTACCTCTGTCTTCAATACAGATGATGGACCAAGGGGGTTTCAGTGCCATGAGATGGAAGATCAGGGCTCATCCCAGTTGACCCTGAAGTCGAGCAGATCTGCTGCTTCAGCTGGATCCCTAAAAATCTATTTGGCCTGATGGGATTTATCTGAGAATCTTCAAGGAGCTGACACATGTCATTGCAAAACCTTTCTTGATTTTTGAGATTTTTTTTTCTTGCTTTTTTATTTTTTCAGAATCCAGAGAGATCCCAGTGGACTGGAAGTTGGGTGACACTAACCTGACTTTCAAGAAGGGCAAGAGGGAGGACCCTGGAAGTTACAGGCCTGTCCGTCTCATTTCAGTGCCAGGTAAAATCATGGAAAAAACTATTCTGGAAGATACTGAAAAACACCTGGAGGACAATGCAGCCATCAGTCCCAGCCAGCACAGCTGCTTGAGAGGGAAGTCCTGCTGTCAAATCTGATTTCTTTCTATTTCAGCTTCCTTCTGGGAATGAAGATGACACATTAAACAGATCCTGCTCATCTGAAATGTTTGAGTCCAATTCTCTGTTAGAATGAACTCCACTTATACTTTTGATGATTTGCCAGTTCCCAAAAAGGGTTGAGTAACACCTGCTTGATTACAATCTGTCTGCACTGCTCTTTTGATACTCCATGAGATGCAACACAAGTGTGTGCTTTTGCATTATGTCAGTTAGGTTAATTCTTCCAATTATACCTTTAAGTAATTATAAGATTTTCTTTCATAATATTCCTGAGATGATGGGATTATCAGGCTTTTCCCCCAGAAAACCTGAAAACAATGGAAAAACCCCACATATTTAAGGACACAAATACAAACCTAATCTACACACAGCAGAAACCTAACAGGTTTCTTATGGTGTGCATCAGTCAAGACTTTGTATTACTGTCCCTTCCTCTTTTGCCTTCTAGATTTACAATAGGCCCTTTCTTTACATACCAAACCCAATAATGCACTTACTATACCCTAAAAGTATAAATTCAACAGAATTCCAGAATTAAAAACAAACATCTGGAAAACCTTACAACAAATCTTCAATATCTCATCTCTGATACTTCCTCAAAATTTCCAGATGCAGTGAAACACAACGGTGATAATTTCTGGCACCACCTGGAAGCCCCCACCTCAGGTCCATCAGCTGGAGTTATAACCTCTTACTTTACAGTAGTTGTCTAATTGAGGAAAGTATTCTTCCCTTAATGCATTTCCTTCTGCCTCTGACCCTAGCACAAATAAGCATAGTGAGATCAGATTGTTGTAACTTGAAATCATTACAGTTTTGATTATTTTGCTGTGTTTGATGGCAGAAGCTTTGAATGAGTCAGATGATAAATATTTCTTAAATAAGACACATATTCTTACAGATATTCTTAATCTTTGTACATTGATACCCAATGTGATATGATGTTATGAGGCACCTCACCAAGACTGCATTTATACTCACATGCATAGTAAATCACATTTTAACCATTCTGCTTACAAGACACAGTTTGAAATACTGATGAGCTGGATTTACATTTGCAAAATGTACATCTAAACCCAAATTTTGTGCACTCCCCTTCCTTCCAGCAGAAAAAATTCTGAGCTTACAACACTCAAAATATTAAAGTATTCAGAATCTTGCAGAAAAGAGGAAGCGAGGCTTTACGGTTGTCTCCACTTCTTCACATAACAGAAATTGTATTTGCTTGATATACAAGAATCCCACAGCTTCAAATCAAAATTTCTAGATTTGCTCCTGTGCATAAACTTTTTCTGGTGACATTCTTTCTTCCCATCAAGGGTTTACTATTAACACTTTAAATAATACTTTATCATCTTCTAAAGTACCTTAAGAGATATGTTAACATACAGAGAAACAACATATGTTTATCAACTGTAATTTTTAGAAGACTAATCAACCATGTTCTTAAGGCTCCAAATTTGAGATCCTTCCTCCTTCTTCCACTCTTCACTTCTACTGTCATCTTTTCTCCCTAAACAGATATCCAAAGAAGCTGAGTATTTCCTTTTCATATTTAGCATATGTCTCCTCATAGAATATCTTTCCCATTTCCTGATCTTGCAAGACAATGACCTGCCTTGCCTCCTCTGTGTTCATCAGTAGAGCATCTAAGAGTAGAGCTTGTGTCTGTGAAACAAAGATTATTGCGATGATCACAAAGAGATTCTGCCCAATTTTTACCAGTCAGAGTTTGTAGCAGAGGTCTCAAGTGCATACATGTAAAACAAGAGAAAATAAACCAGGAGTGACACATTGTAGCTTGTGCATTATATTATATGCAACATGACATAGATTATGTTAACTCATTCCAGGTGTGAGGCATAAACACCACTCAGTAGTTTCTATCTTCTTCCTCCCCCACCCAATACACCTTTCTGTATAAAAGCTACAATTATTCATAAGCATTTATAAGTCACAAATCGACCACATGAAGACAGACTCTGAAGCAGACTAAACCCCTCTGATCCAGTCAGTTTTATTAAAGCAAATTATTTGCCTCATTACCTGGCCATCCTGTTCAAAGGTCCGCATTGTTCCAGGGACAGGCCTGTTACTTTACTTGCTTTCACTAAGTGAAAACTTTTTTCTCTTTTCAGCCTTAGGAGAGTACTAAAATTCAGTTTTTGTATTGCTTTTCCACTAACAGGGCACTAGGAAGAAAAGCACTAACCATCTGTTTGGACTCTACTGGGGAAAAAAACCAACCCACAAACAAACCCAAAAAACATGTAGTCACAGAAAGAAAATCTTCCTATGAATTCTTTTTTATATAAACATCACATACCCAGCTTTAATTTTGGCACATCCTTACTTCTGAGTAGGATTATTTCCTTTCCTTTAGCACCATTTTAATTTTGGAAATAAATGTCTATATGACATCCTGTACTTTTATCAGCTAAAGACATATGGCATGAGGAGGGGAAAGGAAAATCATAATTATGCAATATACCAGTGTCATGGTTTGACCAGGAAGGAGTGGGAATTCTGGGAAGCTGTGGTCAAACCAATGAAGGTTTTGGGTTTCATACTGACACCTGGTGTAGCCAGTGGGGTTTGGACACACCTCCGAGAATACACAGGGGTTAAAAGCAGGGCACTGCCCTGGCACTTCCTCTTTTGGACATCGCGGCGAGGAGTTCAGATCTCTCTCCCCCGCCCAGCCTGTTGCTGCTGGGCGGGGGAGGGGCCGGCCATGCGGTAGCGGTAGGCCCGGGGCCTGGACAGAGATGGGGTTGAGGGGGCTTCGGGGGGGCTTCGAGGATGGAAGGGTGGAAGATCCCAGAGAGTCAGCCCTCGAGCAGCCAGCTCCCCCTCCCCCCCCCCAGGAGAGCAGCCAGCCGGGAGGAGAAGGAGGGAGACTGCCCGGCCGCAGCAGCAGCAGGTGTGGGAGTATCATCGTTCTAAGATAGACAGAGACTGAAACTTTTAACCCTTTCTTGCATGATTGGGGCCTTACAAAAATGCTAATCCTCCTCGAAGCTGAATAAGAAGGGAGATGAGAGATGAGATGACTTGGCCCGGAGATTGTGGAGATGATTGGATGGGGAGAGATGATTTGGAGTGGCCTTTTGGCTGGACTTTTTCTTGTAGCCATGGACTCAGTTGTTCCTGTGACACAGACTGCATTTAGGGGGAGGCAGTGCCTCAAAACCAGGAGGGTTCATTTGTGAGGACCCCCCGGCCCCAGGGGGTTGGAAAAATATGGGGGGGACAGTTGTCCCAAAAGCAGAGACTGTGCCTTTTTGGAGTGAGACAAGGCATCCTTGAAAGACCACCCTAAAAGCAGCTCTGATCCATGTCTCGGTGGTGAGAGCACTGGGCATGGAAGGAACATGTCACAAGCGGCAAAAGGACTTTTTTTTTTCCCCCCGGGCGGTGCCGAAGTGACAAGGAAACATCCGGGATTTCAGTGTGTTTCCAGGAGAAGCCTATGGAACAAGAAGGACTCCTTTCCTCTTCATGAACTGCAGTTTGAGTATACTAACGTGTGGGGCCAAGGCTGGGCAGTTGTTTTGAGAGAATGTATTGGATTGGGAAAGTCAGGTGGTGGGGAGGAGGAAAATGGTTTTTTTGTAAGGTTTTCAATTCTTTTTTCTTCTTTTTCCTTATAGTCTCTCCCTATTTCCCTGTAGTTTAAGTAATAAAGTGGTCTTTATGTTTAAGTTAGAGCCTGTTTTGCTTATTCCTGGTCACATCTCACAGCAGACACCAGGGTGAGGCATTTTCATGGGGGGCACTGGCTCTGTGCCAGGCTCAAACCATGACAACCAGTTAACTAAAACCTGGTAATACTCTAGCGCTTATCTTCACAAAAAAAAAATATCATTTTTCTGATAATGCTGGGCAAAATTTGTTAACTGTCTACAGAAGCTGTCTACTTTTGATCGATGGGCTCTTCCCTGAGCTATTACAAGATCTGTGTCTTCAAGGTCAATTGAAGCATCATTTTCACTGCAGGTAGAGATCAAATGGTTCTCTACAGTGGAACAGCAGCTCTTCACATAGCAATGCTTTGTTCACATTTGTTTTACCTGCAGGAAATCACAGAACGCATTACTGACAGAGATACTTGACAAAGTTCTGCTCTGAAGAGCAAATTCAGTCAAGGTTGTGTTTATTGTCTTTCAATGACATTATAGCAGATGATTGTTTGAGAAAAAGATTTATTGCTTTCTTCCTTCTATATCACTTCTTGAAGGGTATTTTCCAAACTCAGACTAGGCTAATTTCCCTTTCTGACCATCAGCAGTAATGGAGACACTGCAGAGGCAGCTCTGCCCTCAGGGACACCCACACACCCTCACTCCTCTCCAGTGGGGCTCTGGAGTTACAGCCTGGCTTTCCCTCACTGCTATGCCCCATCTCACAACATACACAACTTGTGGTAGCTAACCACAATAGGAGTTTTCAAATTTCTGCTCTATTTCTAACATGAATACTTCAAACACAACATCTGTAGGAACCACAGGCAAGAATGCTCAGACACAGTAGCAGGGGACAGCTACGTAACATGTTCAGTCTGACACAGGACACCAGGGCTGGATGTAGACATTCATGTCTTGTGTAACTAAGACATTTGGAGTCACTCTTCACCTTGCTCTGAATGAAGGAGAGAGAGGACAAATAGTTAATGATTTTCCAGTGCCTAGTCAATACGTTTCAAGTTATTTCTGAGAGCACACCAGGCTTTCAGAGGCTGCTTACATGGGCTCAGAAAGAGAATAACAGGAAACATAACAGGCAAACACAAATTCTTCTCACAGCCACAAAACAGACCCATTCTGAGATGAAGCCAAATCCATTTTGGTGAAGGAAACCAGAGCAATGAAAAGAAAATCTACAATCCTCTTGTCCTTTACCATACCCCAAGCTCATGCTAGAATTTATCTTTTGTTTTGTTGTATTGTCCTGCAGCAATGAAAATTTATCCCCGATGCTCTTCTAGTTTTTCATATGAGGATGTTTTCCCCCATCCACTTCCTCCTCCAGTCCACCCAGAATTCTCACACTTCTGGTATTTTCTCTGTTCAATGAGCATCTCCTCCCCATTTTGTTCTGCTGTTAACTGCAAGAGCTTAGGGTGCCGTACTGTTGGAAGAAACAATTTCCAAAGGGAAAATATTTCTAGTTCAGACCAGTTCAAGGATTTTCACAGCACAAATTTCACAGTATAACCCAAAATCATTTGTATTGCCTCAGATGAGAGGAGGATAGCATCCTTATATTTGCACTTTTGTCACAGGTCCTCTGTGAGGAAATGCTGGCTTTTTTCCTACTGGTCTTTTACTCACCAAAATGTAATTGCTCATCAGTTGGGCACTCTTTATCTGTGCACCCCACACACAACCAGTCAAGCAGGACTGCAGAAATTATCAGCCTTGATTTCAGTGTATCTGTGTCAGGCTGACCAAGGCGGTGAGCAGGATCTGCCAGGCACACACTGCTGACTAATCACAGCTGTCATCTCTGTTCAACATACTAAAGGCAGTCTGCATTACTCCCTGGAATTTGATATGTTAGAGAGCAATGGGGCATCTTTGGTCATGGTACCCACAGCAATTCTGGATATTTGCTACCTTTAATTTACTGTTACTGGTACTGGCAGTTGTCTTCTCAGGCCAAACAAAGCTCTACTGCAAAACTCATGGATTTAAATATGTGGTGTAGCCATACAATCAAGACACTCTCATCCTACTGAGTAATCACTGATTTTCCACTGCCACTAGGTCTTTGTAAAAAAATAAAGAAGGTGACAGGAGATTTTTCAAGTGTTTAGAATTCCTTCAGGAGTCTTGATCTTATTTACAATTGTGCCTTACCAGATAATCATTAGATTTTTCCTTACCCTCATTTATCACTGCTCAGGCCTCTCCATAACATCGAACACCCAGATTCTTTAAATGATCCTGTTCCAGCCATCACATCATATCAGAAAATGGTTTGAATGACACAAATTACCTTTCACAATTTACACAGAAGCAAAAAATGAGTATAAAAATTTCCAACACAAAATATTTCCTGTGAAACTAGACTTCAAAGTAAACACATTTACTAACAGAACCAAAGAAGACTCTCAGGTATCTTCATGACAGCATGTGATTTACAGGCAAACTAGGAGCTGAAAAAGCATGCATTTCACAAGGTTACCAGGTTACACACAGTAACTATAACCATAGAAGGCAAGAGATGTGGTTCTTATTTGTTCTTCCCCCACCCTCTCATAACTAATCTATTCAGATAAACTGTCAGAGCAACTTGATTTTTACACCAAGGATACCAGCAAAAACATGTCAATTCCCCTTGGGGAACTCATGAGTAGAGTCCTGCCTGTCCTGGTGCTGGCAGAGACTAAAACTAAACGTCCTTCCCTGCAACAGGTTCACTGTGTACTGCCAGAGCAACTTCTCCTGGCACTGGCACTCTGTGCTGGGTGCTCCTGCTCAGACTGCAGCCATGAACCCCCAGTTCATGTCACAGGCAAGGCTGCATCGGTCAGAAAAAGTCCTCCCTTTTCTACTTTACAACATTTTACTGCATGAGAGTAGAGCTCAAAAAGAAACCAGCCTTTTTGAAATGATGGATGCTGTACACAGTGGAGCACATTCTTCCAAAGGGACACTGGACTTGCTCTGTGTGTACTGAAAGCAATGGATACTGTCCTGTGCTCCTGGTAAGTGACTGATCCTCCTATCAACAACAAACACAGCCAACCTGAAGATCATGTAAACATATACCACAAGAGGGGAGAGAGAATTCTCCCAGCAATTTTTTGAAAATAATCCTTTCTTTGTAACAGAGTCCTTTCAATTTCAAATTTGCAAATTGAAAAGTGCAGTAGGCAATACAGAATTTAAAACAATAAACAAATACCACAGCAGATAAATAGGCATTTATTAAAGTTCATCTCAAAACAAACAAAAATAATAAAAGACATTAAGGCATCTTGTATTCAATGACAGTTCATACAGTAAAAATGACTTCTCCTTCTTATACAAGAGAGCAGATTAGGGAAAAGAAAAGAAAAGAGCTCTCACAAAGAACTTCTCCCAAACTTTTTGATGGATTACTGATTTCCCCTGTCCCACCAGTTAGTCAGGAAATCCCTCCAAAGAATGCCTATTTCTCCAATGAAGCAGCTACAAAATCCCAACACTCATTGAGACACGTGCAAGAAAGCACTTTTGTCCCTCCTCAGACATCCCACTGTCTGTAAACATGCACACTGGAGAAAGACCAACAGATGGGATATTGTGCACAATAAAGAAGCTGCATTCCTGCTTTAACCATTCATTTTTGAGCAGACTAGAATATTTGGCCTTGCTTTCACTAGTATTTACTATTTCAGCCAGTTACTAGTGAAAATGAGACCACAAGCTCTAGCCTGTTCTGCAATGCAACAATTTGTATGTCCTTCTAACTCATACCAGATAAACAAATGACAAAGGTCTTATTTCCACGGAACAATTTATTTTGATGAATTAAGCCATCAAGCCACCAATCACTGTTATAGTGCTTTTTTCTTCAATTGGAATAAGAACATCAGGAAATGTTTACAGTATCATTGGGTTCACTATAACAGGATTTTACTACAGACTAAATATAAATTAATAAACACTTCAGCACTATTCACCACACTGGCTCCCTATATCCTTTGTCACATTCTAACCTTCATTTAAGGCAAGTTTGTTGGTTGATTTTTCTGAAGACAACCACATGGTCTCTAGATAAGCTTGTGTGACTAGATTTACAAGTTAGGAAATCGAGCTTTATAAAATGTTTACTTCAACAAATATGAAAGTTATTAAGAGAGAGATGGTGACCCAGAATTGCACTGTATTAAAAGGTGGAGTTTCCTTGTACCAAAGTCCTTTATTCATCATCTTTAGAACCAGTTTTGCTTAACTATAAAAGAGACACAAAAAGAAAGTATTCAAATTTTAGGCTGTCATTCCATTTATTAGGAAACAAGAACATTATTTCCATCTCACACTGAACATGCATTTACTTAATTAACAATACAGACTGATGGTGCTACTGTATCAAAAGACTGAAAAGCATCAGAAGTTAATTCTTAAGCTTAAACACTAAATGAGCTTATTTCCTGATCATGAAAGTTGAATTTAAAAAAAAACAAAAAACAAACCCCAGAAAAGCCTCAGGGCACTGTTTCTATTTAATTTGAAGGCTTTATCACTAGCTCTCCAAAAAGAAAAAAAAAAGATGAAGTAACGGAACTTTATCTTCATATATCTCAGAGAATTCCCATATAGAAATTTAGACAGTATAAAAATAGACATTAACTTAGTATTTCTCACCTTTTAAAGCTAAGCTGATAATTATCAAAAGTAGCATACCTGTCATGAAATCTATCTGAAAATCAAGACATCCACTATAAATAGCCACTTCTAACTCAGAAGGACTCTGCCCAAAACAACCTTCATCATTTACTTGCTCTTACTTAACAACTGGAACTGGTGTTAGGTCTTACAGCAAAAATTACCTCAATTGTGTAAAATAAAATACTTTGCTTTCAAAATTGTAAAGCAGTGATTTTCACTGAATCAGCAAAGACAAGAGAGTGGAAAAAATCAATAGTGAGGGAGCAAGCAGAAAAGAATTATTCACTGGAGTAGCTGCAGCAGAGAATGAGGCTTGTAGGAGACAGCAAGGTGCTCCCACTTGGGACAGCTCCCTTTTATTCCTTACTTATCCACTGCCCCCCAGAACCTGGCAGCACTACTAACTTTATTTAAAATCTTCTTGTCATATGAAGACAGAATATTTGCAGCACATTTCGTTAGCAAAGCCCTCTCATAAAATTAAGATTTAATTGCTCAGTAAATAAGAGAACTTGAAAATACTTACATGCTGGACACATATAGAAATTAATCAGACATCATAGTCAAATCCAAACATAGTTAGGAAGAAAAGCAAGAAAAAAATATATCAGATCAGTTTCCTTCAGATATAAGTACAAATAATTTTCAATTTACATACACAGCATGTTCACAATACTGTATATAATACACTCACTTTACCTTAATTACATCAACCCAGTTCCATCCTCGTGGAAGCTCTCCTTTGTTATCTGCAGAAAAAGGTTTTAATTTCAGCACACAAGCGAAGGGGAATATTTATCTTTCCTCAAAATAAACCCACAAAATGCTAAATATCCAAACCCCTCAATTTCTGCACTCTTGAAGCCATGAGGACAGAAACAGATTTTAATGTCTTAAACACAGTGTGTTCTTCAACCAACCTCAAAGTGAAAGGAGGAAATGAAATGGCCTTAAGCTGTGCCAAGGGAGGTTCAGATTAGATTTCCAAAAACCATTTTTCACTAAAAGAGTAGTTAGGAATTGGAGCCATGGGGAGTGGTGGAGTCACTGTCTCCAGAAGTGCTCCAGAGGTGCCTGGAGGTGGCACCTGGGGACAGGTTTAGGGGTGATTATGGTGGTGATGGGCTGATGGTTGGATAGATGAACTTGAAGGTCCCTTCTAACCTTGGTGTGATTCTCTAATAATGTGACTCAAAGTAATTCAGTTTAAATAAAAACACCTCAGTCCACCTGAAATTTAGTTTAGAAAGTAGCTCCAATATGAGCTGGGCTGACCAGCAATGATGAATTCTGTCAAAGAACTAAATTTCATGCAGCTTTTCCTTTATACAGTTAACATTAAGCTTGCCAATTATACATTAGGTTAGGTAGATTATATGTAGGAATTGCTATGACAGGGTATAACTTATTGCTACAACAGGATGGTACTATCCAGATCATTACTGAAAACTGAAGGTGAACATGAGAGAGTCATCAGCAAATTAACTGAAGTAATCAACTCTTTCAATCCAAATCCTTCTATTTCATTGCAAGCATTAAGTATCTGAAGAAGCACTTCTATTTCTAGAATGCAAACTAAATTAGATGCTTTACTCTGGGTTGCAAATAAAATATTTTTGTTTAGAAATTACATTTTAATAATGTGAATTATTTATGAGGGCCCATCAGCAAACTGCATTTTTTTGCTGAAAGTCAATTTTTAGAGGTCCCAAATCCTCTCCTTCCAAAAGTATTTTTTGAAAATTTCTTTTTTTTGTCACCAACTGAAACAAAAGATGTCAGTAAATTATAACTCTATAGAAAGTTGCTGTGACCAGAACTAACATCTCAAGCAAGAACAATTCATCTAAAACAAATAAAATAGAGACCACAGACTTAACGTAGCTCATGATAAACAAATTACTAGCTACACTTTCTCTAGCCAGGTGTCCCTGCTATAAAATTTGGATTTTCATACTGATCAAAGCAAAGATTAGTATAGTGAACAAACCTGTTTTATCGGCTAGTTTTCGTTTCTGGGTTTTGGATAACTGCTCCTTTTTCTCTTTTTTCTTACTTGGTGGCACTTCAGGAGTTCCAATTGAAATACTATTGCTTACTGAAGTCTGAGAAGGATAAAAGTGGTTATAAACATTTTGCATATTAGTTTCATGGATATCCCTGTGTAATGTGATTATTAAACCTGACATACTGAAATACCTTGACTGTCAGAAAGAAGCAATGCTGTCAGCAGCCTGCAGCTTTTAATCCACATATAATCAGGGCTGTACTTTTAAAAAACATGTGTTAGGGACTGGAATTATTCTCTTCCAGTTGCAAAGGGCACCTTTTTCACTTTTAAAATTTAATCACGGAGTGTGATTTAGTCTGAATGGATTCAGACTTCTCAAACACAGAAATCATTCCTACCTCCTCAAAGCAGATCTGCTGCACCATCATGGCTTACACAACTCAAAAGCCACAAATGGACCCAGCCTGACTACTTTAAGACCCTGGAGGTGCACTTATACAATCTCAGGAAGGCTGCAGTAAATTGCCACCCATTCAATCCTCAGCAGACACATCTCTGTTTCAGCTTCCTTTAGTTTTGTTTCTGCTCAAAATCTCTATTTTAATGTTATCCTGTGGGACATAACAGCAGGCTGCAAACATTTTGGTGTAACAGCAAAATAACTATCAAATAGAACAATTATCACCACAGAGCATTGTGGCACCATACTTTGTGTGTCACTTTCAGCTACTAACATGTATAACTAATGAAATGATTTTTAGCTTAGAGAGAACTCTGAAGTATTCAGGTTATAATATCAATATTCTTTTTCAGTTTTAAAAGCACAAAATTAAAATCAGAATTTATCCACTTACCACAGTGTTAACAGGTTGATTTTCCATGAACACCTCCTTATTGTCTTTGGCATATTCAAAAAGTGTGTATGTCATTGCAGTTCCGAGATTTGCTTCAACTTCTACCATTAACTTATCCAATATGCTTTGCTTAATGGCTGAAGATCTAAAAGAAATCATTAAACTCAACTGTGAACTAGACAGACAATAAAAAGCTTTTCAAACAAAGAGTTCCCACCACAAGGCCAGGGAGTGAAGCTCTCACAAATACTTACATTGTGTTGTTGAAGAAAGCATCCATCGATATGACTGGTGCTGTTTGTGGATATGTTTCTGGCCAAGAAACTTCTATTAGAAAGGCTTTGGGATCTCCACTTTCACCTATCTGAAGAGGAAAAAAAACCGAAAAACTTTATAAATTAACAGTTTCCAGTTACCTTCAGAGGATTACAAAGCCAATAAAGAAGCCTTTTACTGCTTTTAGACCATCAAAATTCCTTGAGATGACTATTTTGATAGTTATCAGTTAGAAAATAGTGCTATTATCTAGAAAGAGCATTAAGTTTTGGACATCAATATTAACATTTACCCTGCAGTTTTTTCATTCTAGAAGAAGGAGCAGAAACTGACAAATCTCCTTTTATGGTTAGGGTTTTTAAATTCCTTTGTTTAAAAGCTACTTTGTAATATCTTCAAGCTAAATATTATACTATCACATATAAGAACAGAAAATATGAAGCCTTTTCTCCCCCACACACATCTAATCACAGAGCAGTATGAAAACAAGCCACAAGACAGGGCTGAAATAAGGATGGTAATAAACCACTAAGCTAAGATAGCAAAAATAACAGGTAAGAACATCAATATTTATGTCTCATGGCTACAGATATTCTACTTCCCTGTATGAAAGAATAAGTACTAAAAGATTTAAGAAGTCAGTAGAACGAGTCTGGATTTTAAAAAAAAAAGGCAGCATATTACTGACATACAATCAGAAATAGCTGTTTCACACAGGATCTGGAAGACTAGCACAGTAAGGTTTCTAAAACCACCCCAAATTTTCCCTTATTTGCCTCATTAGAAAAATCAGCCTTTATCTAATTATGTAGAATAAAGTGTGTCCACAAGAGAAGTCCTAATCAAGGTAAGGCTATGGTTTCAAAATTTAAAAAGTAAACAAAAAATTGTTGCTTTCTTATTTACAATATCTGTTTCAGCAGACTGGACTAACTGACATTCAAAACTACTTGTTTAATGGTGAAATAAATAAGACTTTAAATCAAGAATCTGCAACATTTTTCAAGGCAGCATTTACAGTTCATTTCCCACTGCTTCCAAGAGCAGAAGTGGCTGCAGGGTTCACAGGGTTCTCTCAGGAAAGCAGTCTGTGTGCAGAGCAAATCCTACAAAGCCATACAAATTCTTTCTATCTTCTCATGCACTTACTTGCATGATGGCTTCTCACAGTACAGTTTTCTCTTAATGGGAAAGATGTATTATTGCCTTTGTATGACAATAAGTTTTATTGTATTTATTTATTCATAAGTATTTATTATTTTATTTATTACTAACTTTTGACAATTATTTTTTGTCTAATAAAAATCAGCAACAACCAAAGCTGGTGAAAAGTAAAACGACTTAGGCTTGTAGGCATGTCATATTTCCCTTTTCAAAGAAATTTAAATTTATTAAGAATGATCCAATCAATGAAGAAAGGCCACTCTTACATGGCTGGCATTTCAAGTGCTATTAATTAACTGAGTATAATTAATTAATTAATTAATCTCACTACAATTAGTGACATTTTTCTTAAGTTATTTGAGAAGCCACAGAAAGGTGATTTTAGATGGTTTCTCCCTGAAACAGGCATATAGCATTTTCAGAAATCTCCCTTCTGTCCTGTGGGTGCCTAAGTAAAGTCTTCTGGCCATCAAAAGATCTGCCTCAGTCGGTGTCCAGAAGAACTTTCAGGTTTTTAAATCTGAGAAAGCTGGTGAGAACTTCATGTCAGAATCTAGTTGTGTACCTTGAGCTCAGCACTCCCTCTATGTCTCTTGCGACCAGACTGTGCCAGTGCACACATCCAAAGCATTTTGTAGATTTTCTCTTTAGCAGGTAAACAAGACACAATCAACAGTCTTTAGACAAGAGACAGGAATCTTGTAACTAAGCAGTTAACAAAGGCTCCAAATTTTACATAGAAACATCTCTATAAATCTTTCAATTTCTGACCTGTTAGGGTAAATACTACACAGCAGGCCTTCTTCAGAGGATGTGACAGTTCTGGCTAGGCAGGGCACAGACACACAAGTGGGATGCCTGGCTCAGGGATAACTGGCAATAGGGCAAGAGGCAATGGGCAGAAAGTGACAGACAGGAAGTTTCACCTGAGCGTAAGGATTTCTTTACTGTGCAGTGACTGAGCATGGAAGAGATTGTTCAAAAAGGTTGTGGGGTCTCCCTCACTGTAGATTTTCAGGAACAGACTGGACACAATCCTGTGCCACGTGCTCTAGGACGGCCCTGCTCGAGCAGGGAGGTTGGACCCGGTGACCACTGTGGTCCCTTCCAGCCTCACCCGTCCCGTGACTCTGTAACAAACCGTGCTGGGGGCAGGGTCACATACACGACACTCTGGGGTGTGAAGCGCTGTTGTACCAAACAGCCTGGAAAAAGCACCCTGTGGATCTATCCTTTACCGCACACTGGATACCCCTTTGGCTTAGAATCCCCAGAATGCCAACAGCAAGGCAGCAAAGTAACTCCAGGGTGCAGCCTGGCCTTACCCTGTACTGGAAGGACACGGGGCTGAGCTCCCTGAAGCACACGTCTCCCTCGTAGATGGAGCGCAGCGCTTCCAGCTCCATCTGCAGCCAGGGCCAGAGCAGAGAGCAGGGGTTACCAGAGCAGGGGTTACCGACCGCAGCCCCGGCACGACCTCCCCGCGCCCCGCCGTGCCCGGCCCCGCCACCGCCCAGCTCCCTCCTCCGCCCCTCGCCCGCTCCAGGGCCGCCGCTGCCCTCCCGCCCCCGCCACGGCGGCCGCCCCCTCTCCCCGCACGGCGCTATCCCGCCCTCCCAGCCCCGGTTCCGCTCTCCCTCAGGCAGCGGGGCCCGGTCACTCGCCTCCTGGTCCTCGTTGGCCGCCATGGCCGGAGCTCCCGGCCGCGCTCCCTGGGCCCGGCCCGGCCCCGCTGCCGCCGGGGCTGGGCGGGCCTGCCTGGCGCGGCCCCGCCGGACTCGCACGGACGCGCCTTCCCCGAGGGCAGCGCGGGGCAGCCGTGGGCACCGCCCCCTGCCCTGCCATTGGCCGGCCGCGCGTCCCCCCGCGCTTCCTCCTTCCGCTCACTGGCCCCTTCGCAGTGACGTCCCCGCGCGGGCGCTCCTCACTGGTCCGAGGGGCGCAGCGGAGGCTCCGATTGGCCGCTCGCGCTGCCCTTCCGACGCTGCCCGGCGCTCGCTTCCTGAGGCGGCGGCCCGCCCGCGCCGCCTCCCGTGACCCGCGGCCGCTCCCAGCTGGCGCTTCCCGGCGCTTCCCGGCTCCATCCCGCCGCAGTGAGCGGCGCTACGGGGAGCGCGGGCCCGGGACAGCGGGGCGCTCTTGTGACCGGCCTGGGCCGCCCTCCCGCCGCCGTTCCGCTGCCTCGCAGGCCGCCGTCCCGGGCGCAGGATGACCCCTCCGTCTCACTGGGACTTCCCGGTGGAGCTGTGCTGCCGGCCCATGGCGTTCGTCACGCTCACCGGCCTGGACGTGGTGTACAACGCCGTGCACCGCGCCGTGTGGGACGCCTTCTGCGCCAACCGCAGAGCCGACCGCGTCCCCATCTCCTTCAAAGTGCTGCCCGGCGACCACGAGTACCCCAAGTGCCGGACGAAGGTAGCGAGCGGCGCCAGCCCCGGCTGCGCCCCGTCCCGGCGGGCTCCGGGAGCGGCCGTGCGGGACTCGGCGGCTCCCGGCGGGGAAGGGCCGTGCTCCGCTCCGCCTGGGCTGCCGCCCGCTGGCACCGCGCTCTGCCGGCCCTCGGCTGCCTCTGCCCCCGATGTTGGAGGGAAGTGTGGGAGCTTCAAGGCAGGGAACTGTGAGGGCGAAGGGGAAGCCGAGGGCGTTGTGATGGAGCGCTGTGGGTGCATAGGAAGCCCAGGGGTGCCTTAGCTCATGAGCCAGAAGCAGAGAAAGCCCGCATGGTTTTAAAAGTACTTTTTAAAGTACTTGCTACTCCTGTACATAGCATTAAGGTGCTTTGTAAAGTTTGAGCTTTGATGAAACCCGAAATTTAACTCTGGAGAAACTAGACAATGTATTCTGAAAAAAACCCTAACCTAACCTCTAAAGCTTTTTTTACTAAACATTTCACTTTAACTGAGTGAAACAGCAGAAGGAATATCTCTGCTATTCTTTCTGCTTTGCAACGTCAATGAGTTTAACTGTTATAAAACTACATAATTCCATGATGCTGGTAAAGACAAGGACTGTAAACTGGTGTGTCCTTGCACTGTTTTGAGAGCTCTGTTTTCAACTGAGCCTAGTATTTCATACTAGCCTATATTCTCATACATGGCAGTGTGTGAGACTTGCTCCTAAACTTGACCCTCTTCTCCAGCCTCCCTGGAATCTGTTGTTCTTTGCTGCTAATATCTCAGGCACCAGGCCCTGATGCCTGAGCTACTGAGGGATATGGTTAATAGAAAGCAAAAGCTTGAGGGGAACAATGTTAAAGGCAAGATGACAGACATATTAAGTGGCAGGAATTTCGAGGATATGCCCTTTCTCCTGCTATAAATGTTTGAAAATGGGTTTTGTAGCTTGCTTCAATATTCTCTGTTTTCAGAGGACATCCTATGAGTGGTATATTCCAAAAGGAATCCTGAAGACTGGTTGGATGAACAAGCACCTGAATTTGGTTCCAGCTCTTGTGGTGGTGTTCTATGAACTGGACTGGGATGAGCCACAGTGGAAGGAAAAACAGTTGGAGTGTGCTACTCGAGTTGAAATTGTCAGGTAGATATTTTCACTTGCTTCATTATGTACTGCAAACTAATGTAAGTGTGAATTGCAGAATCTGTTTGCATTCTAGAACATACACTTTTTTTTCTTAAACGTAAATTAAGGGGAACTTGAGCTTTGCTTTTTAATATACAACTCAAAATAAAGAACTTTTTAATGGTTTATTAGTAAAACCATTACTTATTTTACTTCAGTAAAAACAGCCCCTGAAATTTTTCTTGCTAAACTCAACACATTTGTTCTGTCCCAAAAGAAGGAAGACAGCATTTTCTGAATGATGGAGCATATTGTGTTGTTTGGCTTTTTCACCTTTGTAGCATTCTTCAAGCACTTCCATCTAGATTGAAATATTTTTTTCCTGATTATTCAGCAATAAGAAGTGAAACCTTGACACTGTGCTATGTTGTCTTTATTTTAGGCAAAGTTTACAGGGAAGAAATACCAAAGTTGCTGTGGTTTTGATTCAGAAAAAAACACCATTGCCTCCAGGTACTTGAAAACTCTGTGCACAGTTGTGGAGTTCTCATTTTTCAGAAGGCGCAGTGGACTGGGCTGACTTTGGTTTGTCACATAATCTGTGGTTCTACATCTGATGTCATCTACATTCATTAAATGCACTGTGACTGCAGCAAGGTGTAAGATAAAAAGAGCATTCAGGACAGTTGACCCTAAACATTTGATACTTTTATCCCTAACTTCTTCCTCTTAAGTCCAAGTGCATTTTGTGGTACACAGTATCAGAGATGGCTTATATGGTAATACATCTGACCTGCCTTCTTACAAGCAAGCAAATTTTAAACATTGCTTGGGATCAGGAAAAGCAGTAAAAGCATTGAGAACTTAGAGGAAGAGTGTTTAGTACCTACAGAGGTCTTTTGTCTTAACTTGGTTTTAATTGATAAAATTTTGGAGCCACATGGAACTGTGAAATGTGATACACTTTTAACTTTACATTTCTGTAGAGCTACTGTGTGCTTTCTAGTGTCTGGCAAACCATGTTTTGTTTTTTGCTCTACCTGCTGTATGTGTTTGTCTTTCCTGGATGCTATTGTATTTCCCAAAACATGGGATATTTAATTCTGTGAGAGATGAAAAACTTACATCAGACTCGTAATTTTTTGCTAAAAACTGCTAGAAAGTTTCTGCATGTGTTCTGCTGGATGAAGCACATAGTACTCTGAAAGAAATAAGAAAGAATGTGCTGTTGGTTTTATCTCTATTAGATTTTTCAATACTGTTTAGACCTTTTGGTCTACCTAAGGTTCATAACCTGATCTTTAAGCTTTTAGAACTGGTTTGACATTGCAGCACCACATACCTCTTACCTGTGTTTTCCTTGACTTCTCTAGGGGAAGATGTTATTGCATCAGAGAGGGCTGCAGCTTTGTGTAATGCTTGTGACCTTTCTGGAAAATCCCTCTTTGTGCTTCCCCACACGGATCATCTTGTTGGCTATATTATAAGGTAAGTGCTGTAAAACCCCTGTCTTGCCCTGTTTGCAGAGTGTGGGATGGCTTACAGGGCACCTGGCCTGCTGGCAGCAGATGGTGAACACTTGTCTCACAGGGGAAGAGAGATCTGCACACAAGAGTTAGCAGAGCTTACTGAGGGGGCTTTAAACTAGGCTTAAAGTGGGAAAGGGATAAAACCAGTTTCACTGGAAATAAGCCTGGGGTCAGCATGCCAGTGTTGGACTGTTGGTGTGCTAGTGAGGGCCTTCATTCTGCTGGCTCAGTGGAGATGATGGAAATCCATGCAGTGTCCAGTTCTGGGCACCTCAGTGCAAGAAAGACACTGAGGTGCCAGAGTGTGTCCGATGAAGGGCAACAGAGCTGGTGAAGGTCAGGAGCAAAAGCCTTCTGAGGAGCAGCTGAGGGAACTGGGGGTCTGTAGCCTGGAGGAAAGGAGGCTTGGGGAAGACCTTATTGCTCTCTACAACTCCCTGAAAGGAGGCTGTACTGGACAGTAGGATGGGCTTGGTCTCTTCCCCAGGGCTTCCCTTCAAGCTGTAGGATGAGAAGAAATCGCTTAAATTGCTTCAAGGGAGGTTTAGATTGGTGAAGAAATTTTTCCTAATATCCAAAGGGGTTATCAAGCATTGGAGTAAGATGCCTAGGGAAGAGGTTGAGTCACCATTGAAGGTGTATTTAAAAGGCATGTGTACTGTGCTTTGGGACAGTAGGATGGGCTTAGTGCTGTGGCTTGGTAACAGGTTGGCAGTTACATTTGATGATCTTAAAGGTCTTTTCCAATCTAAACAATTCCATGATTCTGATGGAGAATTTGAGAGATCACAGGTTGAGATGAATGCTATTGGCACTGATTGTAGACCAGCAGTGAATGTTTTACCTGTTTGCTGGAATTCTTCAGGTTATTCTGATGAATTCTGCACAATTTCATTTCTATGTGAGGCTGAGTAATGACAGCCAGAGATGTTGCTTTTAAAGAAATATTTGTAGATATCCCAAGTGGCCTTTTCTACTTCTACAGTGGTTTTGGCCCTGCTGGTTTGAAATGATTTTCCATACAAATATGTTTTTAGATTTATCTCTTAACAGGCTTTTGGTTTTTCCCCCACTTTTGCTCCCTGGCCATGTAGTTTTCTCCTTCTCTTTATGTAAAGTGGCATCTATCTGGTTGCAAATATTATGTCTTTGTAATTTTCTACATTTCTTGTGCCTTCTGTTTTGATATTTACATGGACTACAACTTCAAATAATTTAGGAAGGCCTTTCAAAAGCAGATTGAAGAAAGGTAAACACTTTTGTGTAGCTCTAAAAAGAAGGGCTCAAACTATCGAAATCATGTTTTACAATAATGAGTTCTAATTTTCCCATGTATTCTCAGGGAGAAGACAGGTCACAGTCTGAGGTTAACTTTGCTCTCACCCTCATATTTATATATAAACAGTATAATACTCAACATCAATTAATGCTGCTATTGTATCCAGTCTGCTCACAAACTGCCCTGGAATTGATCAAAACAAAGTAACCATTACTTCTAGCTTTTCATATTTTTTTCAATGCTAAATTGAGATTATAGTAACAGAACTGGTACTTCAGCCATTATTTCCTGCATGTGCCAGTGCTTTTGCATGTATTCCTCTCCTAGATTTTGATCTTGTTCTAGTTGATTTTACTCCTTACAATATATGCTCCTTAGGTCCTCCTCTCATGTTGCATTTGGTGTGCTTGTCCTCTTTGTCCTCTCCCCCTGGGAGTTGCCGTGGGCTATTTCTCTTGCTGACAAGTTTCGCTGTTACCTCTGCAACCGAGGTAGCTGTTGATGTTTGGGCAGAATGATGAGACCTGTACCCTCAAAATTTTATTTACTGCTGTTTTTTCCTTTCCACTCCTTCCCCCACAGTCCAGCAGAACAGAAGCAGTTCAGATGTATTCTGTGAGCCTCAGCAGGGTTTTCTTGTTTTGACTTAAGGGCATCTCTCATCTTTCTATTACCTTGCAAAATCAGAACAGCTTATCCTGAGACTATCTTAAATTAAATACTGGTGTTTGTTGTATGAGAAGTTAGTATATAAAGCTCTCAACTTACTTGTTCTACTTATTACTACCGTTTTTGTGAAAGATTTTTGTCTGCAGACTGTTACCCTGTGTGGTAACTCAGAGGAGTTCAGTAATACCGCAAGGTCCTTTGCCAACACTAAAATAAACATGATTAAAAGTAACTTATTTTGAAGAACTTAAGAATTTCTTTGTGGGAGAAACTTTGTGACACTTATGAGCAACTTTGTTGCAGGTTGGAAAATGCTTTCTATGAGCATGCACAGACTTACTATTATACAGAAATAAGAAGAGTTAAATCTCATAAGGAGTTCTTGAACAAAACCACTCACCAGGTAACATTACCCTATTTGTGAAATACTGTGCAATCTATTTTGCATGTTAAAACATGAAAATAAGTGTTTGTTATTTAAATGTTTTTATTCTTCCCTTCCATTTAGAGATGTCCTCCCTTAGTATAGGAAGTAAATTTGGTTCTATTTTCTGCAATGTAAACTTTTATTTTGATTGGTTTTGTTCTTACCTTTGTCTTTCTCACATCATCCTTAGAAGAGCTGCAGGGCAAAATTGAGTTCTCAGATTAAAAAAAGAAAAACTTCTCATTTATCTACATAGTTTAGCATATTTGAGTGTAGTATCTTAAGTTGTGGGATGTGTTTCCCTTAGATATTTTGTACTCAGAGTTGCACTTAATTTCAGTTTTTAACTTTTGCTTTTCAAATCCACTCAGACACATTATGTTCTGTTGTGATTACCAGCTCTGCTCTCTTGGAAGCTGGAATCCAAGTGGTGAGCTCCAAACCACAATCAGCTCTGTTGGCATAGAGATTTTGGGCTGTTCCAAAGCTTCTCCCTTGTGCCAGGGCAACAGGCTTTGAGTAGGTGAAATCTGTTGAAAGATGACTGCTGTGTCATGGTGAACTATAGACAGAACTAGCAGGAAACAGTTGCACAGTCACTTGTTTCAAGTCAAGCGCTGTATTATGTAGACTTCTGAAGTTACCACTTGTATCTCTTTGTAGGTAACAAGGTCTGTTTGGATGTTTGTGAATGATGTACCCTGGTTGTGTTTTGCAGCTTTTGTTTGTTAGACACCAGTTCAAAATAGCCTTCTTCAGTGAGCTGAAGCAGGATACACAGAATGCTCTCAAGTAAGACTCACGTTATCTTCCCCCACCCTCTCTACCCCAAATTGCTGCTAAGCCATAAACTGACAAATATTTGCCTGAATGCAAAATTATTTAAACATGTATGCAAGGGGCAAGTTCTTCACTGGGAAGAATGCTCTGGTTGGAAGGCTGTTTTTCACTGTTGGCAGTCCTGTTCTAGAACTTTATTATCATGTGTGATTTAACTCTTGTTATTCCTGCTTAGGAATTACAGAACTGCATATAATCTTGTGCATGAATTGAGGGCTCATGAAACAAACATGCTGGAAATCAAGACCATGGCAGGATTTATAAATTACAAGGTAATAACTGTACTTCTAGTCTTTGACAACTGTTACTTAAAAGAAAAAAGTTGATGCATCTTCAATGGGGAAAAGTTGTAAAGTTCAGTTTTATATTGCTTTTACAGAGATGGATTAGAAAGAGTTATCATTGGAACACCTATTATGCTCAGACTTGCAGAGACTTCTGAATTCCACACAAATAAAGATTCTTAGCTGAAGTTTGGGGTTATTTTGAAGGATTTACGTTCATTTGAGATGCAGTCTTCTGAAAGACTAGGCTCTAACTCTCACTCTGAGCAGGGAGAATGAACACCAGGGCTGCTTATTCCTTGAATATTTTTGTCTTGTTGCAAAGCTTAGGCCAGTTTAGATCAGTTACTGCTTGTTTGGGGGAAGAAAGTAATTCTCTAAGAATCACTCCATACTTTTGTGGTATTTTGAGGGCTTTTAGGTAAAGCAGAACTATTCCACTACTTACAAGAATCTTGGAGTTGTATTCCATCAAATTCCATTTGTGAACTGCAGGCTTCTAAATAATGATCTTTCTAGAGGCTCTGAAGTTCCCTGTTATATTTGGCAGTGAGTTATGCACTCTTCTGTTGATGTCTTGGGCAAGAAGGGGATGATAAATAGTATTAGATGAAATAGAGAACCACATGGTTTCAGGTGTAGTACATTATGGTTTACACCTGTAAACCATAAACTTTTCTTCCTTTATTTTTTATGCAATTTTTGCTCTTCAGAAATATGTAGAATTAGCTGGGGGACTGGTGGGGTTGAGTGCTATTCCTTAGCAGCCTAACAGTGGTTTTTCATTTTACTTTTATCTTTACCTAGATCTGCCGCCTCTGTTTTCAACATAACACTCCACTGGATGCAATTGCACAGTTCAGGAAGCATATTGACCTATGCAAGAAAAAAATAGGAAGTGCAGAACTGGCTTTTGAGCATGCTGCCTGGATGTCTAAACAGTATGTTTTTGCTTAGTAGTGTTTTAGACAAACAGTGAACTTCAAAAGGTTTACTTGTCTAGACAAGATACCAATTCTTAGTTCTCTAAGAGATGCACAAGAACATAAAATACACTGTTGTTCTGTTTTGCATTGATCATTGACTGCTTTTCTCTTTGAATGAACAGAGTATGAACAAATGCAGCCATAGAACTTAGATGCAAAAGTTCAGAGAAATATCATGTGTCTTGAGTAACCAGAACTTTCATTTGTAGGGTACTTTTTAGTTCATATTGCTGTTCTATACACAATCTTGGTTATGAACGCTTTGGGTTTTTTTAACAGGTTTCAGGCCTTTGGTGACTTGTTTGATGAAGCAATTAAGCTGGGGTTGACAGCAATTCAAACTCAGAATCCAGGTTTCTATTACCAGCAGGCAGCCTACTATGCACAGGAACGGAAACAACTAGCAAGTATGCTATGTAACCATGATGTAAGTTGGGAGGGAGAAAATGCTTTGTAATTAAGCACATAGTGAAATCCCTAATGTAGTCTTAAATGGAAGTGGAACAATCTGTAATATGTGTAAATGAAACCCTAGAAAAAGATATGTGTCTTTGTGATGCTTGTTAACATTACATATATTTGTATTGTATGGAAAAAGTTGCCCCAGGACAAATACATCAGTATTTATTTATTTACAAATAATTCTGACATGTTTAAATTTTTTTTTAAATATATTTTTGCATCTCTGGGTACTTGAGAACTGACTTTTTTTTTTCCAGTATATTTATATGTGCACTGTGTCTGGTGACTTACAGGAAGCAGAGAAACAAGAGCATTGGTACTAGGATATGGGGGGGTATTGTTTTAATATTTTTCTAACACTTACCTGGCAGAAGATGAAACAGGAACCCTTTTAATTGCTGTATTTGAATTTCCAGCCCTCTGTGCCATATCCCAGTCCGGATCCCCTGGAAACACAAACTGGAGTGCTTGACTTCTATGGGCAAAGACCATGGCGCCAAGGAATACTGAGTATGTTTCTCTACTGCTATGGAAATGGGAGCTTGAATCCTTATTTGGGATCACATTAGAAAAGGACTAATTTGTCTTAACATACACACTTTAAATGTTAAAATGTGCAGTATAAAGACTAAGTGGTTTGACTGTAATTTGCTGGTTTTTGGTAGATTCTTAAAAGCATGGGGAAAGATAGTTGTGTTCTAGAATTTCCCTTCGAGGGAGATATAGCTGCATGTGAGGTAATAGAATGTGTGAGGGTGTTTTGAGTTGAAGCTTGCATTGGATATTGCTTATGGTATAAATTGTTCCCTTTGGGTCTGGACAGAATTCTGATTTCATGGATTTTTGCATTGTCTTATGCAGGCTTTGATCTTTCTGATCCTGAAAAGGAGAAGATGGGGATTTTATCCCTACAGCTAAAAGAGAAAAATGTTCTTCACTCAGTAAGTTTTATTCTTTAAAAAAAAAACAAAGAAATCTGTTGTTTTAACATGACTCTAATGTTTGCATATATAATGATATTGGTAATGGTTTTACCCACTAGGAGCTAATAATCACTTTGTTGAGTAATGCTGTCGCACAATTCAAGAAGTACAAATGTCCAAGAATGAAAAGTCATTTGAGTAAGTATAGATAATCAGATGCATTTTTAAAATTTAATTTTGCAAAGGTTTTCAGTAGTGATCTGGATTTTTTTTTTTTTCCCAGTGGTTCAAATGGGAGAAGAATATTACTATGCTAAAGATTATGCCAAAGCTTTGAAGTGAGTATCATTCATGATTGCTTCTTTTATATGCTGCCTTCTCACTAAGACCCCATGTTTTATTGCTATGGAATAATGTTGGAAGCTTGTGTGACATGCTCCTTGTATCTGGTTGTGATTGAAGGACAACCTATTGAGTCTATGAACCCCACTTATATTAAAGAAACTAAAGCAGATGAGTCAGTTTATTAGAGCATAGAAACTTCCTGCTCTGAGCTGT
The DNA here is from genome assembly GCF_028769735.1 of Zonotrichia leucophrys gambelii. Classification (NCBI taxonomy): domain Eukaryota; kingdom Metazoa; phylum Chordata; class Aves; order Passeriformes; family Passerellidae; genus Zonotrichia; species Zonotrichia leucophrys. The sequence continues at coordinate 13,979,657 of NC_088173.1, read as the reverse complement.
TGTGGGAATTTGCCATATTGGGCAAATTATCTGTTTCTTACTCACTGATTGAGTGCTGTCTGTCTCTTTTGTTTGAAGTAGGAGAGATGTATTTGCTTGTTAGTAGGTAACTGGAGTTTACATGGAAGAGAAGATAGGCTAGGATAAGCAGATCAATTTGTGTCAAGTCTGACTGTTCTATGAACAAGCATTTTTTGTTTATGTTAGGTAGATTTTTCTAAAGAAGGCAGAAATTCTTGTCTTGGATAGCTGAGAAGAATTTTAAAAATTACTGCATAGCTAGTAACAGCAAACAGTGGTCAGTATTGGAACATATTAAGGTGTGTGGTTTTGCCTGATAAAGATTGGTGCATATGTTGTGGACCTTTGCACCCTTGAAGGGGAATAAGAAAGAAAAGAAACATCTTGGCTTAAGGAACATTACATTTCTTCTTCTCTTGGACTAAGGCAATTCTGTCCAGTTGCTGTTTTGCTAGTTCTTTGTGTGAGGACAGATGAGTTGTCTTGTGAAAATATTTCTATCTAGAAATAGAAAATTCAGGGAATAAATGTTTCTTTATCATAGCTTCATGCTGGTTTTGATAAATCATTGCCTTGTATAAACAGTAGACTTTAATCTAGCATTTGTATTAGTGAAAATGAATTTTGTATTAATGATACCAAAAAAATGCATGCTTCTAAAAAGTGCTGGTGAGCATAACTTGTTTCCTCTCAACCTTGTTGTGTTGCAGGCTGTTGGATTATGTTATGTGTGATTATCGCAGCGAAGGATGGTGGACCCTCCTCACCTCCATACTGACAACAGCACTCAAATGTTCATATCTGATGGCCCAGCTGAAAGATTATATCACATACTCTTTAGAGCTACTGGGCAGAGGTATTCTTCTTTGAATATTTTGAAATGTGACAAATCATTATCAGATGCAGTGCTTACAGTGCTTCAAATTATTTGACTACAAAATAACTGTGTACTTGTGCTGGATTCTCACTACATTCTGTGCTGCACTGGGAGTCGAGTTGTCTTCTATTATAAAATTCATTGCATTCAAATAGACTGTGTTAGGATATCTGAGATGCAGAGCTTCATTTGAGACTGTTCAAATAATGTAACAGGAACTTCCTGAGCTTTGGAATGGCAAAGAACAATAGTACAGCTAAAAGAGAAAAACATTTTTTCCTAGTAACAAACCTAACACAATTTTTCTGGACTTTAATATCCCAAATATGCTTCTCCAAGACTCTTTCTAGAACTCTGCTGATGAAGTATGTATGTGGGATGTTTTAGGGGAGAAATATGGCATAGGGTGGCTCCACAGTAAAAATGCAAGCACTATTGTCTGTGTAGTGCCTACTCCTTGACAATGCAGAAATGATCCTTTGGGGCCCTAAATTGCTAATACCACTATTAGTGCAGGTGTGGGAAAAAAGGCTTTGCATCTTCCTAGAGCTAGCCAGGCTATGCTGCTTTGTATTGAAGAATAGAAAATGATGCAAAACTACATTTCTTCAAGAAAAGAATGCTTATTTTAAGTAGTCCTTGTTTCTGCCTGTCACTACTGTAGTTGATTTTTTCAATATTATCTGAGCTGGCCTCTTTGGAGTTCCAGACTTGTCTATGCTTTTTTCTATTTTTAAACATAAACAACAAGGAGACATAAGCATTATTCTTCTGAGGCTTTGCTCCAATAAATTGCAAAATGCTTATCTAATAGAAAGATATTTTACTTGGTTCCAGTGAAAGTAAGAGGAAACATTTAAAATGGGAATGTCCTTTGTTATGGTAGATGAATGTTAGAATTTTTTTTCCCCTGGAATGTGTTGTTTGAATGATGTAATCTGAGTGTAATATTTACTGTTAAATTAAGATAAAAGAAGAGACCCTTGTTTCTGTCTTGTAATCTTTGTTTTGTTCTCTTTATTAGCATCTACTCTTAAAGAAGATCAGAAATCCCGAATAGAAAAAAATCTCATAAAAGTTCTGATGGTAAGTGGCAGAACTCCTATTCCCCTTTCAAATAATGCCAGGAGTGCTCAGTGTCTGGTAACCTTCTTTTGTTGTTCTTTGTAATCCTTTGCCTGCATACAGAATGAAAGCCCTGATCCTGAACCCGATTGTGATGCTGCTGCTGTGAAAGCATCACAGAAATTGTGGGCTGACCGTGTTTCCTTGGCAGGCAGTAACATTTTTACAATAGAAGTCCAAGATTTTATACCATTTGGTAAGTAAGAAAGCAAATTTACACTAGATCATAAATTTGGATCACACCTTGCAAGTAACTAATTAGGATGAAAATATGAAGGATATATTAAAACTAACAACAGTGTTCCAGCCTTGCTCTGTTCCTTGTCTAAATCAACAAGATAAATAATGAGAGAAGTTGGTGGTCTCTTATCCCTGATATGGATTACTAAAGTATTCCCTGTTTTTTGAAAGACTTCTGATATTCAGGTGTCCTGTGAAGTAGGGTTCTGAGGAAAGAGGGCAGAGTGTGTGCAAAGTAATACTTGCCATTGGAAAGGGAGCATGCATGACATCCAAATGTACAGGACTGTCTGTTTTTTGCTGGACATCTGCATCTCCTCTCCTGTGCAAAGGTTTTGGCCTAGTGCTGAAAAATGCCTTTCTGTGGCAGTGTTAGTTGCCAGATTTGTCCTTGCAAAACAGAGTTGTAAAAGTGTACACAGAACAATTCTTGCCACAATCATTTCAGGAGTGTGCTTCTGGAATTTAATGTTGTAGTTTGTTTAACATCTACTTCTTGTTTCTTTTTGCTTTTCCTTTTTATTTTCTTTTTTAATTCCAGTACAGTGCAAAGCAAAATTTCTTGCTCCTAGTTTTCATGTTGATGTTCCTGTGCAGTTTGATGTGTACTTGAGAGCTGATTGTCCTCATCCTATCAGGTTTTCTAAGCTCTGCATCAGTTTCAATAATCAGGTACCTATGTTCTGACTATATCTGACTTAGTGATAGAAACTGATAATAAGAATGGAATAACATTTTATTGGTTTTAAGCATTAAAAAAAATTGGTTTTGCCTAAAATTATGTTAATACTTAAGCTGAAAGATGTCTGGATTTTTAATGCATTATCTGTTGCTTTTGACAAATATATTGATACATTGATATATGGAATAAGACTGGTTAGTTCATCTGTCAAATCTAGGGCTTTTTATGAAGCTTGCTAAAGTTTCAGAAGGATCATTTTAATCTCTTATTTCTTCTGATTCATTAAGTTATATTACTATAATGGATATCTTGTGTCAAAGAATTGCAGTGTAATTACTAGCTAGTTTAACTTGGATATTGTGAAAGGTCAGAAGAACCCATACAGTTTGATCCAGTGACACAGAGCTTTAATATTTGCTACATTGCCATTACTCTCTAAAGATGTCTTCTGAATGAATGTATCAACTTTTTTCCCCACTTCTCCATTGTAGGATTACAACCAATACTGTGTTGTAGAAGAAGCCTATCAGAAAAGTGATATTCTAGAACAGTCATCACAAGGAACAATGTGCTTAGTGCCTGGCAAAACAAGAAAGTTCTCTTTTAAATTTGTTGCAAAAACAGAAGATGTAGGAAAGAAGATTGAGGTTTGTTCCTTTGTTTTGTACCCTTCTTACTGTTACATACAATGAACTCAATCTACAATGCACCCCTGTTCTAGCACCAGTTAAAAAGTCACTGCAGTTCTGAATGTCTGAATTCTTGAAACTGAGTATCAAAAGTGAGTGAAACTATTGACAATGACAAAACATTAAGAAAACCAGAAAAACTGAAGAAAATTTTTTCATTTTTTTAAAATATGAGTAGTACTTAAAAAGTGAGTGGTGGTATAGCACTATGGGAGGGTAGGAAATTACAACCTATTACACTGCTTGCACCTGAACACAGATCCTTATTCCACTGCTGTCTCATTAAATGAAATCCTGGGGTGGTGAGGTCCTCAGTCTCCAAGCTGTCAGAAGCTTTCTGATGGTACATGTGTTTATGATGTCTGTCTGTGTTGGAAAACTACATTCCTACAGCAGGTGATCAGAAGACTCACCAATAGGTGTTTAAATTTGTGTCTGTCAGATCACATCTGTGGATTTGATCCTGGGAAGTGAATCTGGCCGCTGTGTGGTTCTGAACTGGCGAGGAGGAGGGGGAGATGCTTCCTCCTCTCAGGAAGCACTGCAGGCAGCACGCTCCTTCAAGAGAAGACCCAAGCTTCCAGACAATGAGGTGCACTGGGACACTTTGACCATTCAGGCCAGCACGATGTGAGTAACTGGGGTTCCAGTTTGGTCTTTTTTTATTGAGTTGTTCCCATCATGTTGTTTTTCAGGAGTCTCACATCTCTTAATTTAATAGGCCATCAGTTGTGGGAACTTTTATACAATAGGGTGTTTTAGCCTCCTTTAAACTAGGCTTAAAAGCAAGTTATTTAAGAAAGATACAATAACTGAGTCTTTTCTCTTAAAGGATCATTTCTAGAGTGCCGAACATTTCTGTTCAGCTCCGTCATGAGCCTCCTGCCCTGACTAATGAAATGTATTGTTTGATTGTGACAGTCCAGTCACATGAGGAGACAGTGGCCAAAGATGTCAAGCTTACAGCAGGTTTAAAGCCAGGTATTTGGGGTTATTTTCTTTTAATTCAACAGTCTCATAATTGGCTCCTTTTTGTGGATGCAGTGCAGAGAAATACAGTAAACTGTTTTCTCGCAGTAATTAAAAGCCAAAACAAAGTGAAAGTTGGGAATGATGAAATACCACTGGTAAGAGCAGCAGCTAACAGACTCATTCAGTTCTGATTATTTTAACCACTGCTTGTCTGTGGTGCTTACATGATTATTTTCAGAATATAAATGGTTAGAAGTTTGAAAGAAAACATGAAAGGTTTTCTATTCTTTTCTGACTTTTTATTCTGTTTGCTTGTTACTAAAGTTATCTTTTCCCCAGACAGAGATCTTTTCCTTGCTGAGCTGAAAGCACTAGACAGTGCTAGATAAATGTTTTCTAAGTATAGACTTTGTGGGTTTTCTCTCACACCCACCCTGGTTTTTTTGTTTTCCCTGCCCTGGACAACATGGTTTGGTTTTTAAACCACTTGAAATTTGGGGAACAATGGAGCACTGAAGCAGTATTTCTTAGAAAGCAAAGGAGAAAAATGCATATATTGTATGTCTGAGTCCTACTATCTCTATGTAGATATGGCTGACAGTTTTCAGTGTGTGAAGCCCAAATGTTATACTCAGTATTCATCTTTGTAGCAATTCTCCTGAAAGACAAAAGTATTTTTTTCAGTCACTAGAATATAGGATGCCATGCATTCTGTGTATTCTGAAATAGAATTTTCTGTAGAGTTGTATGGTTCATTAAAGTCACTGGAGTATTCTTGAAACTTGTTTAATTGGATGTTTGGCCTTGGCTCCTAAAGCACTGTTTAATAGATGGTCTTTGTTGTTCTTAGTTTTTTTTTTTTTTTCCTTGCTTGATCTAATCTCTTTAACATGGGATATGCAAGGTCAGTGTGGGTTTGCTGATTGCATTAAAAGAACAATTGAAATCTGACATTTCACTTATAGGGAAGGTGATGTATTTTCCACAGTAGTAACTCTTTGGCAAGATGTGGCTTGTTTTGCTTTGACAATTATGCCATGTAATTGCAGTAATGCCATTATTCTAGTTAAGCTCTGACTGAAGAATGGTGTCATTTAACATCTATACATTTCTTTTTATGTACTTTCAACACTGACTTGAAAGAAACATTTTTAAAATATGTGAAATCATTAAACCATGTTCTTGAAAACAAAGAATCACAGAAAAGTGAAACTTCCTTTCTACTTCATTATAGAATATCAAGAAAAACTCAGATCACATAATCCTGTTGTATTACATAGATGGTAGGGAATATCTAGATATAATTTCTGATTTTTGAGATTGTTTTTTCTAGCCCAAAGAGATGTAACAATAAACTTGCAAGGGTACAAATGCTTCCAAAATTTGGAAATTTTTGAGGTGTTGTCAAATCAATCTTCTCCTGGTACTTTTGAAAGATTCTCTTGACAAAATGAACCGTGTTAATTCCTCATGCATTGCTTTTAGAGATTTTTTTTGTTTTGTTTTAGTTATTGTTTTCATGCTTTAGTGATGTAAGCCTGTGTGGATATGAAGACTGTTTTTAATCCTAGGGCAAGATGCTAACCTGACTCAGAAAACTCAGGTGACTCTTCATGCAACAGATGCATGTGATGACTCTTTTCCTGCACTGCTTCCTGATATCCCTGTAGGAGACTTGCAACCAGGGGAAAAGGTCAGGGCTTAAAACCTCACTTCTCTATCACACTCAAGAAAATAGGGACCAACTGATAAAAGACTCCCTTAGACAGACTTCAGTTTACTTTCTGGTATCTGAACCAATAAATTAAATGCTTATGGCATATTTTGCTTACTGTTTAGATGTAGTTTAGTATTCTTTTAATGAGATCATCTTTTGGACTAAATTGGAGAATAAGGTATGTTCTGTGTTTGATGGTACAGCTGGGAGATAAGAAATAAGGAGGCAAACTTCAACTGCTAATGAAATGTACTGCTTAATGAACAGTAGGTAATAGTCAGCAAGTATGTTCAAGATGGTAGAGGACCAAATATGCACCAAACTGAAGTTGTGACTAGTTAGTTAGAAGTTGGTTATGTCATGTACTACACAGTTATGGTTCTTTTTTTGTATTCTTAAGTAACAGACAAGTATCTGGAACAAATCCAGTGAAGCAACTGGAGTTGTGCTGGTCTAGTTAAAAACATTTGCTGCATGATCCAGATTGTGCATTCTAGGAGATACATTATGGTCAAAATAATAATATTAAATAATAAATTAATTAAATAAATAAATAAAAATAAATAATTAATAATTCTACTGCCCTGTTGGACTAAGTCAGATAATTAACAACTTTTGGACAGCTCTAGCCCTAATTAATGTAGTTTAGCTATAGCTCACAGAGTCTCCTTTTATTTGCAGCTGGAAAAACCAATATACATCCGTTGTGGAACAGTTGGTGCAAGAATGTTTCTGTTTTATATTTCTTACTTAATCAACACTGTTGTTGAGGGGAAAGAAATCCTCTGCAGGTGTCACCGGGTAGGTTTTAAAGATGCACTGTTTGCATTTTATACAGGTAAATTTGTGAAATACAAGAAATATTCTAAAAGCTGTAATTTTCAGTATCTTAGAAACCTTTCCAGGAGATAGAATAAATGCTAAGTCAGCAGTATGGTAGCCCTTTTTAGCATGAGCAGTTCTATAGCAATTAGCAGAGGAAAAGTTTTCTGTATTTGTTCGTAAATATCTTTAAAGATACATTCTTCCTTGGGGAGGACTGATTAAAATAACAATTAAAAGTAACTTTATATTAATGTAATCTTTGACATCAATAGCCAGGCCTTAAGTTGACTATAACTTTTTTCCTCTATTTCTTCCCATCTCTTGTGTTGCTTCTAAAGGATGAAACTGTAACCATAGACACAGTATTTCCTTTTGATGTTGCTGTCAAATTTGTCTCCACAAAGGTATGTGTTTGAAAAGTTGTTCATGTTTTGGAATCACAGCACTTTGGAGTCACACCCTGTTTAGTTAGAAATAGTCAGAGCTTGTGTGTGTCTCTACAGCTGGAGCACTTGGACAGAGTATTTGCAGATATACCATTTCTGCTGATGACAGACATCCTGAGTGCCTCTCCTTGGCCTCTCACTATTGTAACAAGCAAGTTGCAGCTGTCAGCTTCCATGACCCCAGTAGATCAACTGGAATCTTATGTGGAGAATGGTAAGTTTCCTTAGAGTATGTTCTCTGTCAGGAGGATACTTTTTGCATAAATTGGGAGTAATAAAGGGAGACACTTTAAATAATGTTTGTTTATTGAATTGTAAGTGGAGGAAAGCTGCTTAGTACTCTAGTTGCTTGCCAGAATACAACTTGGACAGCAGCATGCTTCAGAATTTAGTTCTGCTTCACTAGGTCAACTAAATAGACTTGGATGATGGATGGTAAAAAAATTCTGATTATAATAGACATGAGGGGAAGCACCTGAAATACTTCTCAAATGCAACTTCTTAGATATCCATAGCAAAAGATACTCAATATTTCCAGTGTTTCTGGGCCATGTATACTTTCTGGAATGCACTTTACCATGTGATAGAGGCAGTATCCAAAGGCCAGTGATCCAAGTCCATGATTACTATCACAAAACTGAAAAATGTGAAGCTAGAAAGGGTAGGTTATAAAGAACAACTGGTAGTAGCCAACTTTTTTTTTATATTACCACAGTTTAGTAACTTATTATTTGCATTTTAAAAAGTTATCTTGATGATCTCAGCCATTCAAACTGCAGGGTGTTAGCTTTGAAGTTAAATAATTGGAGTACTTAAAAGTAGAGCTGATCCAACATCTTCCAACAAAACGCCTTCTTTGCATTTGTGGCATCAGAGATGTGAATTATGTCTTCTGTCAAACTGTGGATGCAATGAGCTATTCTGGGTGGCTGCCATGTGGGACAGCTGTCCACTCAAGTTATCAAGGACTTGCAAGGCTCTACTTGATCTGTTGATTCAAGGATTGCCTGGCAAAAAGCAATTATTTCCTAGATCCTTTCCTCTTCAAACTGTGATGTTTCATCTTCAGCTCTGGCACTTTGTGCTTCATGGCTTCTGGCTGGTGCTCAGAAAGAGCTAAGTGCCAGGACATGGGAGCCATGTAGGTATCAACTGTTCAGCTGTCCATCTTTTGGTTGATGGGTTTTTTTTAAATATTAATGATAAATTTTGAAAGACCAAAACCTATTTTCTTATTACTTTTTTAAAATCACTCTCTACATGTAAAGGCACTCTTTTTTTTTTTTTTTTTAGTTTATTTGAGTGGACAAACAAAGAAAAGAAGAAAAGTGAGAATTCAGTTTCACTGAAAAGCCTGTAGATGTTTCTTGTATTCCTTCTCTTCCCCTGCCCTCATCCATTTCAGAGGGAGAGGGGATGTGTCCATGGTCATTTTAATTTTCAAGCATTAGAGGCATCTTATGCTGATGTCTTGGAATCTGCTGTAGAAGTGTAGAATTTGAATTGACATTATTTTGCTTTTTGTGTGTGTTTATGAACTCTAAATTTGCAATGATTCATTCTATGTGTACATTAATGATATTATAATGCTGTTCATGAAATAAAATGACATGTATTTGTGTATGTTACCCTTTCATGTATTAGAATACTTCCCAATCTATTGGATTTATACATTATATAGGTATACTTTTCAAAGCACTTGAAAGGCCTTTTTGGCTGAATGCTTGTGTTTGTGTCATATTGCATTTCTAGGCTTGGTGGCTTAGGCTGTTATTATGCTTTGATTTTAAACAAAATCTTGCTGATAGTTGTTTTACAGACAGGTGAGAGTGCCAGTGAGTGCTTTTGCCTTCGATGTCCTCCAGTTACTAATGCTGGTGGAGTGGCAACTGGATGTTATATAATTTCCTGGAAGAGGTAAGCATCTCTTGGCCTTGATAAGGAGAGAAGTAAGCTAGTTTGGTTTTAGGAATGATAGTAAGATGTTGGGTTTGGGTTTTTTTGGGAATGAGGAGTAGTGCAAAAAATGAACAAAATGTATTTTCCTGTAACAAGCAGTGTTTAGACTTTGGACCTACTAATTACTACTTAATTTGTATACTTACTTGATAGTTTATGTAGTGTAATGTTCAACATGGTCTGCATTTGACTTTTTCCTGCAGAAGTTCACCTGTGGAAAGTGTCCCTGTTGTTAACACAGTCATCACTCTGCCACATGTGATTGTAGAGAGCATTCCTCTCCATGTTAATGCAGGTAATATTGATTTGGCAACATACATGTCCTAATTAGAATTTCAAAGACTGACAAAATTTTTACAGCACCCAGAGCTGTAAAATTTACTGTAGCAAAATACAGAAAAGTGGTACTGAATATTATGGAGCTAGAGAAAGATACTCCCTCAAGGCTTGCTCTTCTTTCCCCTTGAGGGGAAGAGGAGGTTGGTAGTTGCACAAATGTGTTCTCCTAAAAGCTGTCAGTGGAGCTGACATAATACTCAACGTGTGTTATGTGGCAGCCCAGAGGCTGGAGTTGGCTCTGCTGTGCTGCCTTCCCAGCAGGTTTCTCTAGATGCCCATGGCAACAGTTGTTCCATCCACCCACGTTCTGGGGGCATCCCAGGAAGAAACAGACTGGAGGGCTGGAGATGCTTGTTGGCAGGTGAAATGTTTCTTTTGTAGCACTTCACCTGCACAAGAACAGAGGGAGGTTGAAATGCCCACCAAACACACATCATTTCAATGCTTTCCTCAGCTTGGTTTCATTTGTACTGAGATTCTTCCACTATCCTCCTATCCTGTTACACTTTGAAGGAGCTTCCTGACAGTATCTGATTAGATTTTGGTAAGCTGAAAATAGTCAGCAGCAATGGCAGTGACTTCCTAGTTAGTATTCTTGGGCAGTGTTAGCAGCTGGGAGGTTTGTAACTAGATGTTGAAACATAGTACTGAAAACTTCTAATAAAGGTGTGTTCTGTTGTTTAATCTGTTTCCAAAAAAAATCTCGTCAGAAGGACTTTAGCTGCCTAGTGCTTGTATCTTTTTTCCTTGATCTTTCACTGCTTTTTGCAATAGCCTTTTTTTTTTTTTGAGTGGAACTTGACGATGTGTTTTGTTTGAGATAACTTACTTTCTCTCCATAGATCTGCCATCGTTTGGTCGAGTCCGAGAGTCCTTACCTGTGAGGTATCACCTGCAAAATAAAACCAATTTAGTCCAGGATGTGGAGGTGTCCGTGGAACCCAGTGATGCCTTCATGTTCTCTGGCCTTAAACAGGTACAGAATTGTCACATCCACTCATCCTGCTGGTAGTGAAGAGTACATTGATTAGACTTACACTGATGTTCAGAGAGGATAAACTCATTGGTTTTTAGATGTTTAAAGTACGGTAAATTCTGTCTGGAAGAATATATGAACGCAGATTCAATTTTGAGCTAGATGGAAGCCTGTCTAGGAGCTGTTTGTCATGTCATTCACAGGTAACATGTTGTTTTGGTATAGAAGCAATACTTCAACTAGAATTGGAAATTAGTTGCATTCTTTCCAGCTTCAGAAAGTAACCAGTGCATAAATAGAAAATAGGCAGAGCTTTGGAACACAGAAATTACCTATGGTTGTGGCTTTCTTTCCTTCTTTTGTTAAGATCCGGCTCCGGATCCTCCCTGGCTCTCAGCAGGAGATGCTGTATAACTTCTATCCCCTGATGGCTGGCTATCAGCAGTTACCTTCTCTGCATGTGAACCTGCTGAGATTCCCTAACTTCACCAACCAGCTGCTCAGGCGCTTCATACCAACACACATTTTTGTAAAGGTAAGGCTGGGAGGAGTCACTTGTGTTTCAAGGCTCCCCTTGGGGCTGCTCACATTCTGGGGACAGCCACCCCAGCTGTGTTCAAAGCTGTGTCCCTAAGCAGGCTAAAATGTCCAGCTTGTAACAGGGTCACTTGCTTGGAAAAATCTTGTGTTGTGCATTGGTGTTGTCAGCCAAAATCTTGAGGAAGTCTGTTTCAGTGCAGTATGTATTTGGTTACCACTAGGTGAATGAGCTGAGTGTGCTTGACATGTCCCTGATGTTCTGTTCCATGTCTGACTCTGTAAAAGGAGTTTTAAAATTGCCTCTATTTTGAGCACAGTAGAGCAAGCTAAGTAACCAAATACTTTTAATACCATGATTCATAGCACTTCTGAAAAAAAGTGTTTGAGCAACTCATATGACTAAGTTCAGAGACACTGTAGCATCCCACACATCCATAAATAACTTCTAAAAGCACATTCTGTCAGTGAATCAGTCTAGAATTTTTTTTTCATAGGTGGTATAACTCTGAAAACAGTTCAATCATGCCATGAAAAACAGATCTTTTTACTTTTTAAGAATAATTTAAATCCATTTGCCCAAAACAGTGCTTTCTCATTCCACTGCTGCTGTCTCCAGAATATTTGTTCACTTTTTATTCGGACTCTTAACAAGCAAGGAGCCCAAATGCTTGTTTATATGATTTGAGATGAACTTATTCAAAAATATGTAATCATGTTCCTAGGAAACTGGCCTGGTGTTATTTGAATTTTGTTTTAATCAAAAGAGATAGGCAGAACTTACTTTTTGAGTGTGCTGACAGTCACTGGCTCTTCAAGACTGGTAGTCAGGGTGTCCTCCTAAGAAAATAGAAGAGGCTTTTTTTCTCAAAAGCGTGGTGTTCATAAAACTCCTGTGGACTCTCAAGCTTCAGAATTCTTTGCTTTTTCTTTGGAGTTGTAAGAACATCAGAAAACCTTACTGTAAGGATGCCTTTTCTTCTTTAGAACTTCTTCCTTGCTCTCTTCTATCTCTAGTGATGTTGCTTAAAATTTCTCCAAGAAACTGTCAGTCTAATTCCTGTTTTACACATTAACATTTATCAGCTTTCTATACTGCAGTAATGCTCAGAGCTCTGATCAGCCAGGCCTTGTCCAAGCTGTGCACATGTGTGTGGAGGAGGCATTTACCAGGGCAGTTGAGGAGCTGAGGCCTCCAGGGGCCAAACTGAAATTTCATTTGGATGTCCTGTGTGTTTGTGCCACTGTTGGAAACCTTTAGGAGCAGGATAAGCTTGATGCTACAATGTAGAGCTACACTGACAACACAGTGTGTTGCAGACTTAGTTTCCTAGTAGTCTATCTTTTTTGCCTGGGTGTGGGTTTTTTGGTTGGGTTTGGATTTTTGAGGGAAGTTTGTTTGGATGGCTTGTTTTGTTTTAGTTTTTTTTAATTCTCTGTCTTTATTTTCTTAAAGCCTCAGGGTCGCCAAGCAGATGACAACTCGATTGCAGCTGCATAACTTTGAGACCTGTACCTCTGCACTTAAAGAAATGGGATGTTGCACAGAATATGTAAAGCTCACTTTGATCAAACCATAAGAATTCAATTTTATTTTGAAATTACAACTCTTAGCAGAACTAATGTTTTAAAAAAAGCTAGTGTTTCATAGACTTTCTTTAGGGAATAAACACATGGGGAAATCTTGGTGCTTTATTTAATGGGAGCATTCTTTTGAAGTTAATTTTGAATGTCAAACTCTGAAAAGTATTATTGAGGCATATTAAATGTCTTGAATATTTAAGAAATGCTAATTCATTTGACCAAACCTGAAAGATGTTTTCACAGTTAACAGTGCAAAGTTTATATTTACTATTAAAAAAAATTACCATTTTTTACAGAAGTTTGTCCTGTGCCACTTGTGTTGAAGACAGAGCAGGTTGTGCAGTAGCGCTGTAAATTACAGATGGCTACATCTTACTGTTGCAATTGAGCAGCTTACTAGCCCTTTAAAACCATAACTCTCAAAAGGCACTATTTCTCCTAGGTAAGCCATACATCCAATTTTGAATTCAGCAGCTAGTTTAAAGAACAGAGATTCAGTCATACCAGTTGGACTATCCAACCTGGAGCTGGTGTGGTTTGGAGTTACTTCTACACACAGTTTCCAGATGAAAAACATGTCTTGATATGCTCCTGCTGTGTGAATTTAAAAAATAAACATCCTACTGTTGTACAGCTCTGGATGAACTGGTGTGTAAAGTACAGTAAAATATGTATATATAAAAAAATGCATTGTGAAAATTTGCGTTGTTTAACTTTCTAAATAATTACATTTTGATTGCTTGGGAAATACCTTATTTATTGTCAAAGTGAAGTTCTAATAAACTGCTTGTGACAGAGTACTTGTGAAACTGTCCCTAACTGTATTGCTTTCACAGTTTTTTTGTAACTCTGATCTCACTTGTGGACTCATACATCCATCTGTGGCATTGAGGTCCAAAAGAACAGCTGGGATACTTGAAGGAAAGCATGAGTGAAGTCCTGAAAAAATATGTGTTAGGATATGCTGTTTTTCCATGGAGTGCAGAGGTAGCTGTGTTATGAGGGTTTTTCCAATGTATAGATGGGGATGAGAAGATGACTGACAAACTGTGCTGGGAAGAACAAATTAAACCTTCCTTATTCTTTGCCTAATGTACTGAACTAAGTGGCAGTCAGGGAATAGGTATCTTATCTTTCTCTTTTGTTTCAGGGTTGTTTTTTTTTTAGAGTGGAAAATGTATTTCTTTTCCAGATATTTTTTTCTCTTAAGTAATCACTCAGGTTGCAGCAATGCTGGCACCTCTGTTACTTCTTCTTGAAAGACATGTTGATGCAAGTAGTGTAAGTGTTTGGTGGAGAATTGGGTGCCTTCCCCCACCCCCAAAACAATCTAACAGTGGTTTTTCTCCCTTTGAGAAAGGGGATGACATAAAATATTTTACATAAAATATTAATGGTTACAATAATGTTGAAGTCTTAAGGGAATTGTGTAAATACATTCCTACTTAAAATTGTGAGTAGTAAGAATAATATGGAAAAAACAGGAATGCAGGCATATCCCACACCGTGGCAAAAGCTTGCTGCTTTGCCATAGTCACAATTCCTGTTCTTTCATTTGCAGAGGGAATCCTTTTTTGTTTTGTATGATCTTACTAAGCTGTAAATACTACAAAGCAAATATTTTCGTGCTAATTGTCTCTAAAGTGCTAGGCACACCTTTTATGCTATGTAAATGACTGATGTGAATGAAAACATGCAGCAAGCAGGAGCCACCTTGTTAAAAATGCTCGAGACGTGATTAATGATGACTATCTTTCTGACTCATAAGATTCTAATGCTGAGGGGAATGTTTGTGATTCATTACTCAAATCCCTTTGGAAGTCTTAAGGAGATATTCACATATATTTTGGTGTAAGTGCAATCTTTTTATTATTTACTATATTTTAATAAGCACCATTCACACTTCAATGTGTACTACATAAAGGTAGTCTATTTTAATTGGAACTAATTAAGTATCAAAGAAAGGAGAAGCTACATATAAGTTTAAAAATAGCTTTCAGGGAAAAAAGATTGAGATGAACATGTTCAAACTGCTACTGAGCTGAAGACCTAGCCCTAGCACTGTAGTTTCCTCCCCTTTATGCTACTTGCTGCATGAGAGGGGGAGAACTTGTCCCATCTCAGTGCTTGGGAGGGGAAGAACATTTCCCATCCTCTCTGATCTAGCCTACAGCAAAGTCTGGAGTGGAGAAAGTGCTCTGTTCCTTCTCCATTGCTTCCAACCACTAAACTCTAGTTGTAGGAAATTAAGGAAAAGTGACAGTTTCAAGGGAAGATTTTAATTTTAGATTCATTTTTATGGTCTTATATGAAGTACTCTCAGATTGTTGATTTCTAGAGGAGTTTGAGGTTCTGCCAGCTTCCTTTTTGGATATCCTAATGAACAAGTTGTTTGTTTTCATGCTTTCTCTGTCTTCACCTGGGAGATAGGAAGCCTCTTGGGGGTAAGAATATTCTGCTAGTACCCTCCTTCAGGTTTGAGGTTACTGTGTCTAAAGTAAGAAGAAGGAAAAAAATCTCAAAGGCACCTCCTTCCTTAAACCTCCTCTGCTGCTTCATTTTCCAACAACAAGCTCCTGCTCCTTCATGTCTTTTCAGGGAAGAAGTTTGGCTAAAGGAGAGCAACGTGGGTATCTTACACCAAAATACCTTCCCAACCCCTCTCCAGGGATGGTTTTGGCAAGAGACTTCTACGGCTAAGGGGGCAATCTCTGCTGTATTCCAATGATAAGGCATGCTACCTGGTTAACTGAAGTGGAGGATAGGGAGCTGTGCAGGACTTGTGACTGTGTTTAGCTCTCTCAGATGCAGGACGCCCATGCAGAGTGCTTTGCATCTCTGTTTTCAGTGTATCAGGTGTGCCCTCACAGACACTTGGCTTATTGGGCTGCTGAGGCAGCTCCTGCTGACCAGTGCCCTGGGTTGTAAAATAGTTCATGATTAATAACACTCCTTACCTCACCAGGAATATGGTTGTTGAGTAGCTCTGAAGTGAGTTGTGTTGTCAGTAAGAAAGTGTATATCCCAATTATTGTGCTTAAAGAAAGTCCAGAAAATAAGTTTATATGATGTGTAAAATAATTTCAGAGAGTGGTTTCTTTAGAGCTCTCTGCAGGGATGGTTTGAGGTACTGTCTGAAAGAACTAGATAAGGGGAAAAGTAGTTTCATCTGCTTTGAGGTTTCTGCTGGAGTAAACCCTACAGATGAAGAAACCTAGTAGAAGTGTTAAATGCCACCTAGAACCTGTTTAATCCTGTTAAATTTAAGGGCTAGCGTGTAGCTGGGTTACATCTGTCTGCTTGCAAAAATCCACAGAGCTGCCTTCAGATAACATAGATGGAGACTTGTCTAGACTTATTGCAAGCTGGTCAAAACTTATCCCAGCTGTTCTGTACTTTGGGATGTCAGCAATCTTCTCTACTGCCCAGAATGTCATCCCTGCAGAATGTGACTCCCTGCCTTTCCCTTTGCGGCCAGAGAGGGCTCAACATAAGCAAGCTCACTGCTTTTCAATAAAATTGTTTGAAGGTTCCCTTCACTCTCAGGCAGTGGCCTTCCTGCTTGCTTGCTCATGCAAATAGGTGCTGGCTTCCAGAGGGCACTGGGGCCTTCTGTTTGATGTCTGTATGTTGAAGTTTCAGTTAATCATTCTAGAAGCCTAACTGTTCCTCCTCCAACAGTATTTTTACTTTAAAACATGCACACACTTTCCCCACATAAATAATTTGGCATACAAAAGTTTAACTTTTTTGTACTCTTTAGCAATGACTGTGGGGTTTTTAATACTTTAGAGTAGATAAGGGTAAATCTTGAACTTGTAAATTTTTTTCCTTGATTTTTTTTTCTTTTTGCTAATCAGTATTTAAACTACTCATTTCCCAAAGTATTTTAATAAGTAATTAAATTAATTAGCTGAAATATATTGAATCCCGTTGCTTCTCATTATGTACCTTTTATATATGCATACATGTATACGAACTCATACCTAGGTATGCCAGTGAAATAAATAAATTCCAGTAAAAGAACAATGAATAACTAAATGAGGATAAAACCTCTCATATTTCAGTTCCCTGTTGTTCACAGAAGACATTCCAATAGCCTGCAGCTTGGGATGAACTTAGCCTGATTTTTCTTACAATACCATAATAAAAATCTTCTTGGCATCCGTTTTCACGAGCAGCAGAGATGGGGTGGCTGTCTTGCACCCTCAACCAGGGGCATTCCAAGTGACTGCTCCAGCCCTAAAATAAACAAAACCATGGCCATGGGCCTGCTTTACAGCAGCCAGTCCTGTGTCCCTCCAGAGCCACCAGCTGTAAGCCTGGCATAAGCACATAGGTACACATATGGATATATAGATATATACACCCTCTGTTCTGTAATTGACATCAAGGAATCCCACCTCAGCATCTCCTGAAGCTTGGGACTGGGACATATGTGCTCAGTAATGGATTGCTTTCTCAAAATAGCCTACAAGTGTAAACTGTGCAAACACTTGTAATGATAAATATCAAAATATATATGATAATTACAGAAGGAAGGAATATAGAAATGTACTCAAAGATATCAAAATGCTCCCTATTTGGTATTCCATAGAGTGGTTTCTCTGTGCACCAACATTAGGAAGTTACAAAACAAAGTTATTTCAGTCCAGTTTTCAGGGACCAGCCTCTTTCTAACAGGAAAAAATGGTAATTCTTCTCTACCTACTACAAAAATTACCTTATAAGACAAGATGTTTATAAGAGGTTCCAGAGGTCAGACAAAAGTTATCTTTAGTAAAATCTCCCTCTCTCTTAGGGTCACTGCTCTTCCACTGAAGACTTTCATGTGGCTAACGTAACAATTGCTTGCATTAATTTATGACCTCAAAGATACTCATCACTTAGAGTGGATTTGGACTTGAGAAACTTTTCATTCAAATACTCTTATAGCCCAGGAACAAAGGGATGCTGATAAGAACGATTAATGAATTCAGTGAAGGAGTTTTTGGGTAGTGAGAGAGGAATGCTCTTATCTCCTCAGCCATGTACTACTGTGTACACCAGCTAAGTTTAAAAGAAATGTTTTTCTAATTCCTGGTTATTTTCCCTAAGGAGGTCATGCTTTTTGCTGGAGCAACCTGATATTGCTTCACTGACTGGAAAGGAGCTGTGCCCATTTGCAGCTGGGGGGAACTGGAACAATTTCTTTGTGCCACGGTTACTCCATGAGATGAGGCATGCACTGCTGAGCAGAGCACATGAGATTTACCTGGAATTTAATTGCTAGAGAAAAACCAGCATTAGTAACATGCATGATCAGTTATGAGCTATCCATGATGAGCAGAGGGCATAGTGTTTTCTGAAGGGAAATAGAGATGTACAGCTATGATTAAACTTTGTGTTTGTTACTGTAATGCAAATCATTGTGGTGAACTTTGGCTTGTGATTGCTGTCCTATTTCTAGGTAAATTAATTTGATGTTTTATTACTTTATCCATGTGAGAAGATCTACAAATGCAAGCTGTTTGAATTGTGCTGCATGACTTTACTGGAAGTAACCTGCCTTCTTAGACTGTAAAAACCAAGGACTGTTTCCTGAAAACCACAATCAGGATCTCTTGGAGTTTCCTCTAGCCCATCCGCAAAGGCTGCAAGGAAGATTGGTTTGATTGAAAGATTAATGCAGGGAAAAATGGAATGCTGGGGTCTGTCATGGTTAAACAGCATGAAAGAAAAAGGCCATGGAAGGAGAACTAGGCAAGGAATCCTGAGAAACTGTAGACAATGAGT
Organism: Zonotrichia leucophrys gambelii; assembly: GCF_028769735.1. Classification (NCBI taxonomy): domain Eukaryota; kingdom Metazoa; phylum Chordata; class Aves; order Passeriformes; family Passerellidae; genus Zonotrichia; species Zonotrichia leucophrys. The sequence continues at coordinate 13,960,893 of NC_088173.1, read as the reverse complement.
AGTGATGATCCCTGACTGTGAAGTACTCTTGCCTGCTTTGGAGCCTGAAGAAGCCTCAAGAAGAGGGCTGATCCAGCCACCCCCTCTTTACCCTGGCCTGGATGCCACCTCCCTTCTCCCCTCCTTATCCTTTGGTGATGGAGAAGAGGAAGTTAACAAATGGAAGCCCAACTCCTAGGACCACCTAAACCAGCACTGGTGGAGCAGTGGGTCTGCCAGGACATTCTCAAATGAAGTTCTTCCATCCTTGGTTTTCAGTGCCTGCCAGGTGTCCCGTTGGTGTTCTGCTGTCAGCTGTACCCTTTTGTGCTTTCAGGTTTCTCTGAAACCTGAGAGGCTTTCACAGCTGAGGATGAAGGGCAAGACTCAGTGCTCTCTGCCTGAGCCCCACAGATGGCTACAGACTTTGTGCACATTGCTCTGCATGTCAAAAAGATCAAGTTTGAAAACAAAGGCTGCTGAGGCTCAGATTAGCAGCAAACCCAATTGTTCCTGCTCCCTTCTCTAGAGCACCATCCAGTGGCACCTGCTGAAGCAGGATTACCACAGCCACCAACCAGTCAGAGCAGGGTCACCTCCAGCTCTGCTCTCCACGGGAGTCTTTCCAGGTACACTGCCTCAAGTGTTTTGTACAATGAGTTAGTGTGAGCTAAGATTTCCTCTCTCCTTCCCTTCCATTGCCTGGGTTGGTGTGATCCTCCTGGAAACCATCCAGCCTTTGAAAGCAGCAGTAGGTTGGCCTCAAAAAGAGTCAAAAAGTCAAGTATGGGTTGACCACAGTTGGTTGCTGCAGCATCTCTGAATGTGCCCTTTCAGTGTGTGGAAGCAGCTAGTACAAAAGGTGGCTGTTGGGGTCTGTAACTTGCAGCATTTCCTATGGCAAAGAGAAGGAAAAGCCTTAGGAGTTTTTTTCTAAATTTAAAGCATACCCTGGCAAAGCTTTTCTCATAAAACCCATGATAAAAACGACTCATTCCCACCTCTTCCTTGCAAAGAAATTATCTGATTCTTGGCTACTAATATGTAACTCTCTTCTGCACAAATATGAAGCAGTAATGTGTCCATTTTTATACAAGCAGGGAACCTCATTTCAAAACCAAGACAAAATTCATTTATAGGTATAATATTTATTACCTTTGCAGGAAACTGTATTTTTTCCTGGGTCTGACATTTACCAATGGAGTGGGCTCAGATTTAGTTGCTGAAATGTGCATTGCCAAAGAAATAACCCAGGAGATCTTACCTGATATGTCTTATAGTCCCACTATTGAGCTCTTGAGCTTTTGGTGAACTTTCCTTTCTGAACTCAACCTTCTTATCCTGGTGGGACTGAGATTTCTCCCCAGAACCACAGCACTGCTGTGGTGATTGAGGTCAGCCCCTGCTCTCTTCTTCCACAGAGGATCTCAGCTGCATTCTGGAAATGGCAGGGAAATGCATGGTGGTATTGCACAGAGGTCCCTAGGCAATGTATGAAAATGGAGGGAGAGGAGAGGAGAGAGAAGAAAGACACTGCTCACCATCCCTAGGATGTTTAAAACAGTAAGCTGATAATGGCTAATAGAAGAACAAAAGCTAAACTTTCTGGTTTTGCCTGGCGTTTGGTCCATGGATAATCTTCAAAGAAGAGCTATGAAATTTAAAAGGAATTAAGCTCTGGGAAATGTTAAATCTGGCACATCTGGTTTACAAAGCGGTTTGTTGTTTTTTTTGTTTTTTTTTTCTGGATGCTGCTGTGTTTTCATTTTTTGTTGGAGTGCCAAAGGCAATTCTCTGTCAAATGTAGACTCTTGACCTTCTAGTCAGGATGACAAGAAAGTCATCCCAGGGTGTGTCCACACCTGTCAGACAATATTAGGCACAAAATAGAGCTGTCTGTCTTCTTTAGCTAAAATGGTTTCACAAATAGTTCATAAATGCCTGTCTTCACAGAGAAGTGCCTCATTATCTTGGTGCACTCAATATTGAGATTGATGACAACTGGGGTCATTGGTTAAACTGTCTAATCTTGGCAAGCCAAGGCAAAGAGAAGAGGCAGGAGAATAGAGCATGGTAGCTGCTTAAAATTACCTGCAAGAGAGATCAGTCCTGAGAGCAGGCAGGGCTAGTGAGGAAACTGGCAGGTCTTTGCTGTGACTCACCCATTATTAGATCTGCTGCATGGAGACACTGTGTCACAGACATGGCTGTACTTGAGGATCAACACTTGGGACACTGGGCAGGTTACCTCGGCTCCCATAAAATAAAAGCAGAGCTTGCAACTGTAATTACAGCCATTATAGAAGGCCTAATACAAGGGAGCAATGTTCAGGAGATGGGAGCCAAATTGCTGTTTATGCAAAAGGCTTAGTTATAATGAAGGGCTATTAAACCAGGAATAAATTCTCTTACATCCACCCCACCACCCCTTTCACCAATTCCTTGTTGCCAAAGGGGACCTGAAGGTGAGCATCTAGCCCATCAGCATTCACATTTGTCCCTTTGCTCTGAGTGAAATGAAAATGATGGAGGAATGAAGAAGCCAGCTGGCGGCTGGCTGACACTGTAACCTGAATGTGTGCCAGTTCTTGGCACTCGCCCAACGGGCACAAAACAGTGCTGGAAGAGCTGTGGCAGGTCCTGTTGGAGGAGGCATCTGTTACCTCCTCCTCTGTGCATTTGCTGGGCTATTCCATCACCCTTCACCAGTTAAAAGAACAAAAGGGAATATTTCATAGCACAGTGTAACAGGTATTGGTCTGGTTTTAAAAGTAATAGTTGTTTATTGTAGGCAGCTGTAACGTGCCTGTTGCTCTCATATTTGTAAACCAAGCATGGCTTTGACTGAACTAGTTCATCAAGAGCAAGCAACTTAAGGCCTGAAGTGAAAAGAGAATTGAGGTTGTTGAATAGAGCAAAATGAATAAGAAATTTCTGTAAAGGAAAAAGAGGAGGAGAAAAGCCATGATGGTAAATTTATTTCTCAGGGATACTATAGTAGGAGTCCTAGTAAAATATATGTATTAAGTGGCCTTGCCCCAATCCTAGTTGTTCTAAATGGGCTGCAGCTGTGATGTCCTTAATTGGGTGGCAGCTGTGGCCAATGAAGATAACTGGGATAAAAGGGGGTGGGCCTGTCAGGGAGCACCTTGGAGGAGCCCTGATGAAGAAGCAGGAACAGCACTGCTGTGAAGAGCTGTGTGTGTGAGAAAACCACCCAGAAGGTCTGGGACTCTAGAAATATGATAACAGCAATATGAATACAACAAGTGGTGACCCTAACGTGATAGAAGATAGGACAGCCAAAAGCTGTGGAGGAAACATGGCCTTTGAGTCGAGGCGCTGTGACAGCCAGGAGCTGTGAGAATATGGCCTTTGAGCAAGGGGCTGTGTGTGTTGTAAATGGCCTTTGAGTCATAGGGAAATGTATGTATTGTACTTTAATATCTGTATTGTATTTGAATATCTGTAAGTAAAAGAAAAGGGGGAAATATAGTAGGAGTCCTAGTAAAATATATGTATTGTATAAGTTTGCCCCAATCCTAGTTGTTCTAAATGGGCTGCAGCTGTGGCCAATGAAGCTAACTGGGATAAAAGGGGGTGGGGCGGCCAGGGAGAGCCTTGGAGGAGCCCTGATGAAGAAGCAGGAACAGCACTGCTGTGAAGAGCTGCTTGTGAGAAAACCACCCAGAAGGTCTGGGACTCTAGAAATATGATAACAACGCTATGAATACAACAGGATGCTTTGTCCCTTCCCCAAGGCATCGGTATTAAGTGAGGAAACACCACAAATTGAATTGGTATCCTGATCAAGAAAAGGCATAGATGAGTTAAAAACATGCTGGTTGGTTGGTGGCTGGAGAAGAGGCAAGAAGAGCAGAGAATCAAAACTCAAGATGAGCATGTTATCCAACATTCTTTGCTGCCTCCAGCCTTTCCTGACCTGCAAAGACTGTGGTAGGGGTTAGTTCTGCTTCCCATAGGCATTTTCCTATGCCTCATTGTAGAAATCCTCTTTCTGCAAAGCTCTGTGGGTGGGAAAGACAAGCCCTTGGTTTAGGGAGGCCCAGAGGGGCGCTGTAAGCCTGAGTCACATTTTCTGAACTTGGTCACAGTGGGTGGATCAGTAGACAGAAAGTGGGAAGATGTTGTAGGCCAGGTACAGAGAACGAGCCCATCCTTTGGCCCGTGCTTCCCAGCAGGAAGAACAAAAATGCTGTGGCACAGGCAGAGCCTCCTTGTATCTTGTATATTGAATCCCTGTGCTGTGTATCAGCATGGGTGTCTGTCTGAAGAGCAGGACAAAATCTCAAAGAGCTTTTACCTGAAACCAGCAACACCAGTTGCTTTCCCTTTCTCCAGTCAGAAAGGAGAAGCTGCCACCCAAAAATTGGCAAGACAAATGTAGAGCTTTCCCACCCTGTGATCTGGGAAAGCCTCCCCATGTTTGTGCCACCATGGGATCCTCAGAGAAGCCATCATGCACCAACTTGTCCTTCAAGCACCTTGTGCCAGCTCCCCCCCATGCCAGAGGGCACCAGTGAAAGTCCCTCACCTCTGCCTGAGGGATGGACTGTATGGTTCCCAACAATGCAGTTCTTCATAGCTGCATTTGAGCTAGAGACGTGGTATTCCTACCCTTTTCAAGCTCACATCAGAGCTGTTCAGACCAACGTCTACTTGTCACCCACAGCTCTGCCACCAGGGCAGAGCAAACGCTGCTGACAAAGCCATGCCCAACTCTGGTTCTCTCACCCTGTGTGCTGATCAGCCTGCCTGCAGGGTGCCTTGTGGTTCAGAGTACCATTTTAAACTTCTTTTTTAACCCAGGTGGTCACTGTAATAGCAGCTCCTGATTAAATTCTTCTGGAAGGTAGAACAGTTCATTTAACTGTTTATTTAGAAGTGGTCAGCTCTGCCTACCTGGCTTTCTTGCTTAGGCACAAAAAGTGCTTCCCAAATGAAAGTGTGGAGTCACAGATCATCATTCTCCCTTTTTGGCCCACAGTCTAATGAGCTTCCTATAGGAAAATCGAGCCAGTATGGGTTGGAGCTCTTGGCTGTGCATGTTACATGAAGAAGGATTTCCCTTTATCTCACGTTGCCTATGTATGCCATTTACATTTGCATACTCTTAGGGTGTAGGTATCTCACTGGAGTTTTGTTCTCCTGAGTGCAGTTTTCCACTACCCCCAGCACCTACAGGACTTGCCTTGTGCTACATGGGAAGGGACTGTAGGAGGAAAGCATTCTATTCAAGCAGAGAAATTTCAGATTAAAATGCCAAGGCTGGGGAAGAGCTTCTGATCTCCTTGGTCTGACTTTAGTGTCATTAATTTGGCAATATGAGATCTGCCAGGGATCAACCATATGCTTTTGCTAGGCTGGCTCAGGCCACAGGCTGTAAAAGGAAATATGAAAAATGGTGGAGAAATAGATTTTATTGCTTTCTTCCAAAGCACTCATGAAAATTAATGGCCATTTCATTCACAAGCTCTTTCTATCGCTGGTAGGGGAATCATAAAAACAAACTCTAGTTCTTTTTGCATGTCAGTGCCTGAGCTGCCTCAATGTTTCAGTAGTTCTTCCAAGGCAACATGACAAGCACATATTTTTGAAGGCAAAGTGGTGTGCCATTTCTATAATTAAAATTGTACGTTTCCTCCAAGTATTGAGTCCTTTATGGCTTCAGTAGATTACAATTGCAGAGTTTGAAATAAATCCTGTCTTGGTCAAATACATCACCTAAACCCCCACCTTAGGGTCTGACTGTAATCTGGCCAAAAGCAATCATCAATACCATAGCAGGTAAGGGACAAATATAGGTTGGAAGGCACATAAAAAACATCTCTAGAAAAAAATGTAGAAAGTCAACATATAGGCATACCCTTCTCTTGCCTCTATTATTTTAGAGTCAAGAATTTCCTGTGCAGAAAACCTATTATGGCCCCTTTAACCCACACTGCTGTTGTCAGCTGTATAACTTTTTTCTACAAAAACATCTGCAGGTCTTGTTTCCCTCTTTGCCAATTCATACATAAATAAAATTAAAGGGCTTTCCAATCCAGGTGTTTTAGTGCTGTGTTCTTTACATGTCTAAACATAGGCACCTGAGTTTCAATGTGAGAAACCTGTACCCTGTATTGTGAGTAAAGTGAGGACTTATTTTCAGTGTCTGCTGGGAAGTGATTTTCCTCCTAGTCAGTTGTAACTTCCCCACTATGTATGTAGGCTATTGTTAAGCAGACAATAGATAATAGCCTACCTTGCAGCTCACCTATGCAAGCAGCACTCACCTGCCTGCAAAGGTTTAACACTCTTGCCAAAGATTTTCCTGAAGAAGAAGATAGACACGCCTGCCCATAACCTGGAGTCTCCTCTCCTCCCTTGGGTCGCATCCTGCCCCCAGGATCCTTCTTGATGCCAGCGTGTCTGAGTCAGGTAAAAGCACACAGCTTTAAAATCATGCAGTCAGCTATTTCCTGCTCTGTTTATTAGTTGGGTGTTTAGTTTGGACCCAGCTCATCACTCTGCACCGGGAAACTCCCATTGACTTCACTGGGAATACTGAGCAAGGATTTCTGAGAAGGGCTTTTTGATGGAGGAGGGCAGGACAGGACTGAGCACAGAAGCACTTGGCCCCTAACACAGCAGAGAGAACAGCTATTCCTGATTTTTAATAGCTGGGGATTCAAGGTACTTCACAAATGTGAGAAGTATTATTTTCCCTGTATTGCAAAAAACTCGTTACCAAAACAAAAGGGTGAAGTTAACATGTATTGTTTTAGAAATTATTGGTGGCAAATAAATGTCATCAAGTGATGCAAACTAGGTGAATGTAGAGCTACAGTTACCTAAAAAGCATGCCATGTTTCTGGAAAGAGTTTTGAGAAACAACTACTAGTATTCCCCTTCCACCATTTTGCTTTCCTTAGGTGCAAGTCTCCACCACTGTTCATGATCTGCTGTTTTAAAGCATTCACTCTTGTAAGATTTCTTCTGTTTTTTTCTTGCAGTATGACAAGTATACAGCAGCATCCAGCCCATGTGTTACCAGCAGACCTGCTGCTGGCCCTTCTCCTGCACACCTGCAGCAGCAAAGCCAGACCTAGCTTACATTGACTCCATGTCCAGGAAAGTCTAGCCAGGCTCATGTAAGTCTCAAATGGGGCAGGAGGAGGGGGTAACACTTCTCAAAATCTGTTATTGAGGTCTGCAGGCTCTGGTCTCATTAGGGCTGCAGTCAATGCCATTTCTGACAACAGCAGTTGCACTGAGCTGTGTGACTGCACCACCAGTGTGAGTCTCAAGCTTCAGTGAGCCTTCCACATGCAGGTGTGTTCCGAAAAATATCCTGTCAGAAATATCTTAAAAGACCATCCTGTAGCTGGCAGTTTTGTGCCAAACATGCTTCAACCACACAAAGACCCACACAATGATAAAAGAAGCTTCTTCCCGGGAGTGAGACTACTGGGCTGGGAAGTATCCAGGACTGTCTTGACAGGTGGCAACAGTGGATGGACAGTGGGAGGGCAGGTACCATTTCTACCTGTAAAAAATGACTAGAGAGATTTAAAAATAATTTTCTGATAGGAAATAGTCTTTCAAAACCTCTCTGGAAGGCATTTGCTGACGTGCTACCTGAGTATTGCATCTGAAGCAGATCACTTGCTGACATACTGTGTAGGCTGTGAAAATTCTGTAACTTGCCTTATTATGTACAATCTAGGGATTCACAATAACTATGTATTCCACCTCAGCCTTGCTTCTCCATCCTGTGGCCTTGGATGAATTCTGGGGTAATACCCTTTTCCCAGGAAGTTTGTAATGAGGCAATGTTTGCAGCAGACAGATATGCCACTCCTGAGCTATGGGTCAGTACAGCCAGCCAGAGAACACAGCTCTGTCGGGTTTGTTTGGCTTTCTGCTCCCACCCAGAATGGACAACACCATTTGCTGCAGACCTCCTGCACCACTGATGATTTCAAAAAGACGTGTCTAAATCTTCAGGGGTTTTGTCTTGCTATCAATGTAAACCTCTGCCTTTCCAAACACTTCAGAGGCACTTAGGAGTTCCACTTCACCTGCTTTCATAATTTGGCCATAAGAAGATGGCAGGCTGTCTTCTCTCTTATATTTCTAGTGGGAAATACCGGATGAGCTTTAGTCTGCCTATAGATGTTGATATCTTGGAACAAGTCCCTTGAAGTGAGTGAATGAAAAGGGAAGAGATGCTATTCAACACCAAATCCACAAGCAAAAAAATGTAAATAAACAAAAATAAACCAAACACCCCAAATTCTGAGGATAAAAAATGTTTTGCTTAATAAGGAGATGGGAAAAAAAGGGAAGTAATGAATGATGAACTGTTTACTCAGTGACATATTTGTTGTCCACAGCCTATCCCCTAGCCCTGAGCATTTCTTAACCAGGCCCTCAAGAACTTGCTTAAGCAGTCCTGGCACGGGCTTCTGTGGGGACAGCACCTAACACCTAGCACACTGTGTATTTTGGTTTGTGCCACAGCTTCATCTGACAAGTGTTGGACAAATTATTGCACGCCCTCTTTCATTGTCTTGTCATCACACTTGTGTGTGACACTACAGGTGGGCAAGCAGCAGAGAGGGGCAGCATGCTGAAAAGGAGAGGAAGGGAGGGAGGAGGGAGGTCCAGCCTGTGAGCGCTCCAGCCTGGAGTGGCGTGAAGGAAAAGGTGTTGAAAGCGGGGTGGGAGAGGCCTAGCAGGCTGGGGACAGCCTCTGCAGGAGGTAAGAGGTGACACCCACAAACACTAGTGCAAGCAGGAGGGACATGACTGTGTGGTACGTTTCACCGCACCAATTGCTTCAGAAGTCAGCATTGAAGGGAAAAGGAGCTCAGCTAATGGAGAGAGCTACACTGATGCCATGAGCAAAGGCTGATGGGCAGGCCACACTGAGCATGTGTTTATGTCAGAGGCAGGCAGCTGAGGGATCACAGATTTGGTTAGCACTTGGGATTTGGGGGCTGTAGGCAAAGTGTGGGGCTCCACATCTAGGCATTCAGGATGTATCTGGTGCAAAAGCCTAAAAACAGTGAAAGGTCTTAATTTGCCTCCTTTGTTCTGCAGGTATGAATAAAAATGAAAACTCATCCAAGCCCTGAAGTTACCTGGTGACTCCACTCAGCAGTTGAGATGTCAATGTGATGTGCTCCACAAAAAAGCTACACAAAGGTGAGCCCTGCCCAGAGAACTGAAATGCAAGTATGATGGGCGAGATAAAAGGCTGATATAATACAGAGGAGGAAGGCACAAGGTAAGAATAACACAAATATGACAAGATCATGACAGTAGTTTCAACACACTGAGACTAGGTCTTTCAACAGACAACCAGTGGTTCAGTTGAACTTTGGAAAGCATTTTGGAGGACAGTGAGGGTGCCAGGGGGGTCCTCTTGCAAAGCTTAATAAAAGACCTCCTTTGAAATCCTGACAGCAGCAACATTAAAACTATCCCTGGCTGCGGTGAGGGGCCTCTTGAGATCTTGTTGTGCTGGATACTTGGGAATTGATAGGGAGAGAGCCTTGCAAACTGAGTATTAATACTCTCTGCTCCTGGCTCAAAATTACTCCCAATGTTTCTGGATAATTTATTTAACCTCTGATTTCTGTATGAAATGTGGGTTTCATACAATTTGTTTCCTTGTAAATCTCTTTGGGATACTGGTAAATTTGACCTTCCACAATACAGTGACAGCACTGAATGAAACCCTGAGAAGGAATTGGATGAAGCCAGCTGGCAAGGGACAGAGGATTTGAACGAGATTGCAACCAAATGGGTGATAGTTTAAGGGGGCCAAACATGTCAAGGGATGTTGATGTGAGTGAACTCAGAAGCAACAGGTAAAACATTTTTGTTTGTGCACAGCATGGAGTGTTGTGACTGTAGCAGCTCTCATACTGCTGCCTGGCAGAGTGGTGGCTGCCTGCTCTCTCCTTTCACTCACCTCTCTTCTGCCTGCATTCTTGCCCCTGCTTCTCTACACTACATTTCTTCTTTGTGTCATTTGTCTTTCTGGAGCTTTCTCATGCTTCACTGCCCGTGGCCCAAGTGCCACGGTGCCCTGCTCCCTGGGGCAAGGTGAGAGCTCCTGCTGAGGCCACCCTCAGTTCACACACCTCCACGGAGTCCAGCAGCAACAGACCATTCAGGAACTCAAGAGACTTTTCAGAATTGAGACTCAGTTCTGCTGTGGGTTAGAGGGTTCCTATAGAAGATAGGAGTGAAATTCCTAAATCTGCCCTCTCACAAGCATGACCAGCACCTTGCTGCTGGCACCTGCAGCTCAGCAGCCACCTACCACCTTGATGCACAACCCAGCTGCCAGCCTTGCACTGCCGGCAAGGACCCCTCCAGTTCTGCTTGCACCTTGTTCAGCTTTGCTGAGCTCTCCCTTGAGCCTCACAGGCAGCTGGTGATCCAGAACGCAGAGGATGCAAAATATTAAATTTCTGGGAAAAAGCTACAGAAGCAAGGAATGAATCTTACTTCATATTTCAGTGCCACTGAGACACAAAGTGACTCAGGACTACACTGAGTGAAGAGAGAGGCGTTTGGACATGGCAGGGTCAGTGCTGCTCACTGTGTATGTTACTTACAGATGTGCAGCCACGGGAAGAAACAAAACCATAAGGAATTATAAGACTTGCTGGGATAACCTGGCTGTGGCTGGGGAATGCTTCAGTCGTGGAAGGGAAGGGTGAGGGTCTCCCGAAGGTGGGGAGAGGGGATGGTGCCGGGAAGCCTAAACTACCGGGCGGGACAGTGACCAGGCTCGTTTCCTTTCCAGGGATGGTGCTCCCGTGCTGGGACAGGGAAGCGCCAGGCGGGGAGCGCTGGGTTGCAGGGTGTGCGAACTTCCCGGGACAGACAGCGGCGGGATGCCGTCCCCGCCTCGCCCGCGGTACCGGACCGCGCCGGGGGTGTGCCGGGGGCGGAGCGGGCCGGGCGGGGGCGGAGCGGCGCGGAGCGCGGACAGCCGGCCGCGGGAGGAGCGGGCCGTGGGGAGCTATGTCCGTGTCTGTGCCCGTGTCCGTGTCCGGCGGCGGGCGGTGAGCGGCCATGCCGCGCAGGGTGGAGAAGTGCCTGCAGATCGCCCCGCACTCCCTGGCCATCGTCCTGGACGCCGCGGCCGGGGGGCGGCCGGGGGCCGACGGTGCCGGTGGTGCCGGGGCCGGTGCCCGTGCGGGGCCGGCGGCGGAGCTCGGCCGCCACCGCATCGGCTACGAGATCTTCGCGGACTTCAAGCGCGAGAACATGCAGCACTTCTGGGACCGGCGGGCCACGGCGGCGGTGGCCGAGACCTTCTTCCTGGGCTGGATCGACGAGCAGGTGCTGCTGGTGCAGGGCAAGGAGGAGCACCTGGAGGTGCTGCGGCAGGGCTGGGCGCGCCGCTCCCTCAAGCCCCCCAGCGGTTTCCACATCAAGTGCCTGGGTAGGTGCCTCCGGACCGGGCCCCCGAGCTGCCCCGGGACACCCTCCGCGGGGGCCCGGCGGGGTCAGGGAGGGGGAGAGGCAAGGGGGCCCTGGTTTAGCTCCCAAAGTGGCTGTGCGCGAACGGGGCGAGCCGGGGTGGGAGCGGCGGCATTGCGGGATGCGGCTGAGCGGGGCTCTCCGGGAGAGCTGCCCGCCGCGGCTGTACGGTCGGTAGGAGCGGCGCGTTCCCCCGTTCCCCTCGGCGGGCGACGGTAAACTGGAAGGGTTGGAATATACCCCTGCAGGGTGAAACGCCCGCTGGCCTCCTGCGGGCCGGCTCCGCCCGCAGCGTGCTCCTGCTTGGCTCGGGAGTTAAAAGTTTTGTTTAGTATTTCCAGGTGTGCTGAAACAATATTTTACTTTATGTTCGGCTCTATGTGCTGTATCAAACTTCTGTCTCAGCGTTGCTGTGAAGGTGTCTTTCCTAGCGAGAAGTAGTAGTAGGAGATGAGTAACGTGGTTTTTTGCGATGCAAGCAGGTGGCTTTTGGGCTTATAAACGACAAGGCTGTTACGCCGTGATGGGCTGAAATCTCAAGTTACAGTGTGAGGAGTAATGAGCAGTGGCCTAGGACAAAGTGCACCTCATCCTGAGTTTTCTCTGGGAAACCAAAAAATCCTAGCATGGAGAGCAAAAATGTTTCAGCACTTATTTTGACATTAAAAAAACCCAACAAATATGGCCAAAAACACAACCCAACTCTTCCACCACCACCCCCAAACCCAAAGATATAAAGCTGTGGCTGTTTGGTGGGTATACTGAAGAATAGTGAAGAATAGCAGAGCAGAAGTTTTTCTTAAGATTTAAGGCAACTCAACATTCATCACAGCTTGAAACATGCAGCTTCTCATGTAGAGAGAAGGAAAAAAATTATGAGAATTTGGTTTATTGCTGGCTTACTTACTGGCCGTGGCTGCTGCAGTGATGGTGAGGCAAACTGTCTTTTCCTTGTGTACAACTTATACCATCTGTGTCCTGTGCAACTTGTGCCATGAACCAGTCACAAAACTAGAGATGCTCTCTCTGTGCTGGGAGTTTCAGACCCTTAAATCAGGATGCTTCTATGCATTTCTTTTTTAAAAAAATAGCTGAGTAAGGTTCCTGAAAAGAATGGAATATAGATATTTGAGGTTTCCCAGTTTCCTGTTTTTAATCTGGCTTTTGTTGTATGTTTTTAGCTGCCTTTGTCCTTTTGAAAAAGCAATGCTGACTCATATAATTTCCAGTTATTAGCAGTCTTGTCTCTTGCAGAGTTGTCAGACACTTGTCTGTCACTCACTATTTCCCCATCAGACTTACTTGAATATTACCATTTTTTTCTGGGCTGAGAGGGAAGGCCAGGACAAGTTGCCCTGTTAAAAATGAGCTGATGGACCTTTTTTTCTTATAACCGCAAATTTTCCTTTGAACCTCAGATGACAAGACTGTTGCAGAGCAGGTGGTTAATCCTGTTCTGGTGATAGGAAAGTTTTGTGTGGCCCACCACTACCTGGAGAAGGGAAGGAGCTGGGCAGTGGTTGGTGCTAGCTGCTCAGCCTAGCTCATGTGGGCTTTTTGGCTGCAGCTGGATGGAGGATGCAGAGCTCTTGAACTGGCCCAGTCACCTGATGGAGTATCAGGGTCAGTGTTTGATTCCTGGACCTTGCTCATTGGGTGCCATTCCTCAGCCTGCTGCCCAGGAGGGCTGTGGAAAGGTGCTTTCTGACCTTGACTTTACTAAAGCCACCCAGGAATGTAAACAGGTCTTTGTGGCCTATCTTGAAATATGGAAACAAAACTTTTGCTAGAAGTTCACGTTAATAAGTAAGCTCACTGGTGTGCAAATAATATGCATTCCTTTGGGGGTTATCTTTGCTGCAAATTTACAAAAGACTGGAGCCAGAGTTTTTCATTTGGTTTTAAAAATAGCAAATGCCTCTCAGCATTTGATTTAAGGCTATGAAAGAAGAGCAGGGATCTGTTGGAGTCTTGCCTGTTGTGTAGTGCCTTAGCTGTGCTAAATATGATGGAAGGAACTGATTGACTTTATTTTTTTTTCCATCTTTTTTTTTCCCACTCCCAGACTGATAACTCAGGTCTTGTATCTAAGTAGATTCAACTTGCACTTACTGTAAAGTTAAAGAATTGTCAAAATAATGGGCTTGGCCTGTGGGCATAAGCATCTGCTTAAATGCATGTAATTGTATTTTCAGCATAATTAGGTAGCTAATGTGTAAGTGGCTGTGACTTATTGAAGAACTCTCTCACAGTTTATTATCTACTTTGTTTCATTAAAGCAGCAAACAACACATAGACAGAAAGAAAAAGTTCCAAAGCTTTTCAGCTTTGAAAAATATGGTTGGTATTTTAGGCTGATAGGAAAACCTGCCTGCTGGGAGTTGCAGAATAGTAATATTTTATTCCTGTTAATAAATAACTGGTAGGGTCAAGGGGGAAAAGTGGCATAGTGTTTTTCACGAAGGTGACATTGTTGTTTTCTCTTGCTCTGGGTCCAGCTGGTAGTCCTCACACTGTGGGGGGAATAGGGTCTGCCATGTCTGGGCAGTAGGGGGGTGCATGGGGGGAACTGACCAGAGGGCCTTTCTCGGCACCCCAGGGCCACTGAAATACCTGGACAATGCTGTGATGAGTTGTTGGGCTGGTTCTTGTCTCATTTCTCAGCTGGCTGTCTCTTTGCAGTCAGGTGGGGGCAATTTCTGCCTCACCTGCCCCTGGAGTCCACCTGGGATGGAGTAGCTGGATGAGCAGCTGGACTCCCTGCCTGGCCCAGGGTGGGTGTGGGGACAGCATCCCAACCTCCTGCTGCTGTCTAGCATGGCACAAGGGACAGAAAGGTCTCCTCAGCTGCACAACCTCCATGCATGTGTAGTAGAGAGCCTTGGACAACACTTCCCCTATATTAAATGCTAACATGACCCAGAAATCACAACTGCAGCCTGGCTTTCAAGCCTCTGCTGATGTTGCTGGTGTTTCTTTTACATTGTGGTCAAGTGCTTTGGCTCTGGTGGGTTGTGGTATCTGTGGAAATAATAACTGGAGGAAAATATAGCTGGTGAGGAAGAGGGAATCTCTAAATCTCAAGTGTGCATATCATGTTTTCTGCTGCTGGAATTGTAAAATGTAAACCAGGAGAGACTCATTGCTGAATAGTCTTCCCACCTTTAAGCCATCCTGACTTGAAAATGAAAAGTTCATGAAAGTACGCATGTAGTTAGCAGGGACTGGGCAGTCCTATTGTGCTCAGTGCAGGTGTACCTGAGCCACAAAGTGAATGGATTAAAATCCACATGAGATTCCAGTCTCAGAAGATTTGAATTGTAAAATTAGACCTGAGAATTAAATAAAGGAGGAATATGAAGCACATGAGAAATTTGCGTATTGCGCTGACATCTTAGGGCTGGAGGGTACGGCGGATGAAGTGATTCATGTGTGACTTTTAAACTTACTCCTCTGGCAGTTTTCTTGAACTAAATGGTTACACCATAAAAGCTTGCTCAGTTACCAATTTTGCAGTGATCAAAGTTATTCGGATATTAGGAAATTGTTGGGTGTATCGAGGTTTTTAAGTTGGCAGATGGGAAACTTTGGGAAACATAAGTAGTCTTTGAATAAACAGAATCCCCAAACCAGCACTTGCTTAATATGTTGATTTAGGAGGTTAAGGAAGCTTTATGCAAATCTATAGGTCCAGTGATGAAATTAATTGTCTTTGGGAGCTCTCTTGTAACTTTGCAAGACTTTTGCAACTTAAGTCTTTAATGAGCGTTAGTATTTTAATAAGATTTCTTTTTTTTTGACACACCTTTTATTTGCACTCACAAATATTTGTCATCCTGAGAGCTGGTTTTTTTTTTGTTTGTTTGTTTGTTTTTTTTTTTTTTTACTTTTCAGCTCTTCTGTGCTAGGTGCTGTCAGTGTGGCAGGATGTTCCACCTCATTTTCATGTCTTCATCTCCTTTTGTGTTCCCAGATGAGACTTCCTTCTGTATCTCTTGCTCTTGATTTCTGTGTCACGGACAATGGGCATCTTTGAGAGGTTTTCATACGCTTCGCGGAAGGGCCATGCCCTTCTGCAAAGATTGCTTGAAAAGAACTGACCAAACTGTATAACAACCCTTTGGCCATGCCCAGAGCAATTTCTCCAATTAGAAGCTGATGTTCAGATGGAGTTTTTAAGAAATGTATGTGCAATAATTAAACTAACTAGCAGGAGTTATAATTCAGCAAAGTCGGCAGGGCCGGGCTGTTGTGCATTGTTCCTGCTTGGCCAGGCGTAGGGGGGAAACTTTTTTTGCCACACTGGGAGTTGGAGCTAAGTGCTCCTTTTCTTTTCTCTCCCTGCCATATCCTCTCATGCCACCAAAAAATTAAATTAACACCCCACCAGTTTAGGTTTGGTAATTTTCACAATAAGTTTTGCAGTCATTAGTGGATGATTATGGTGAAGCATAGACTGTTGGACATTAAATGTTATTCATCTGTAGGCATTTATAAATCATGAATTTTTTTCTCCCAATTATCTCCTTCATATAATGAAAATTTCTTTTCAGTGAGGGAGCATTAGGTTTCATAGTAATAAAACCTCCAGTGACTTTACCACACACTCAACTACACCTTTTGTATGCCTGACATGGAATTGTATTCCTACCATGGGAAATTCAGTGGATTTACACTACAATTTTTTTTCTCCTTCTCTTCCACTCCAACCTAGAGCCAGTTAGAGATTCACTAAGCACTTTTTATATCTGTGAGGTGGTTATTGCAGCCTGAAAATAAAGGGTCAACTTAAGCTTGTGGCTAGGCTGAAGTGCTTATGAATTTACTCCCAACTCTGAGTAAAGAACTTCACTGCTCACAAGTGTTGGGTTGGGCCTTTAATGTAATCTGTAAAAGCAGCTTTCAGAGACTGGGGAGACAGACACAAGAGCTAAATGAGTATGGACTGCATATAAAGTGCCTGATTTCTCAGTATGTGGTTTGTGCTTGTGTTGTGGGAAAGAAGTCTTAGAGTCAGAATTGCTTTCTGCTCTTTAAAGAAAACTGTGGATGGCCTGTGAGGCTAATGCTAGTCATCAAAAATGTATTGTGAAAGTAAAAAACACAAGGGAAGGAACGATGTGGCCTATTTAATTTCATTTTTTTCACTCAAAGCAGCTTCTCTTGAACAAGCAAAGTCAAATACACAGATCTGTGGTATTCATTGTGCAACTCAAGGGAAGGATTTATAAGGTTAATAGCCAGCTAGTACTGTCTCCCCACCTCCTTCCTCCCCACAAAGAGCACCATTGTGTAGCAAAGCATCTTTTCCTGTGGCAGATAAGTCACCCAGCCCTGCAAGTGAAGTGCATGCTCTGTGTGAAAAGCAATGTGTGAGGGAGCTGTGGTGGCCGGGAGCAGCCCTTGGCCATGGGGCTTTGACAAAGCAAGAGATCTCTCACTCTCTCCATCTCTTTGTTTGTGCATGAGGGTCTGGTCTTTAATTAAATGCTCCTCATTCCCTTCCTCAAAGGGCCCTTGTCTTTGCCAGGGAGCAGCACAGTGCGTGTGCACTAACCGAAGCCCTTGTCAGGTGTTATTCCCAGCACTTAAGTGGGCTCCTGGGCTGCCAGCATCATGTGCCACCAGACCAGTTACTAAATCACCTTTCCATCTGTCCCACTCTGCTTTTTTACATAGTCATTTTTGGATTTAAGAAGACTGAGGTGAATGAAGTGTCCAGGGGCCATGCAATGGATAACCATGGAGCTGCTAGTCACAAGCACCTCCATCCTGCCCACTCATTTTTATCATTTTGTGGCATGAAAACTCAGTTGTGTTTCCCCTTTTGTCCGTCTTTGTAATTTGCTAACAAAAGTCATGTTGTTAAATACCTTACTTATCAAACTGTAATGATTTTAGTTGATAAAGTACAGACTGTATATGCGTGTTGCCACAGTTTAAAATTTTGCTTTAAATGAGTTTTGATTCATAGAATGGCTTGAGTTGGAAGGGACCTTAACAATAATCAAACAAAAAACATTCCAACCCCCGTGCTGTGGCCAGGAACCTTCCAGCAGACCAGGTTGCTCAGAGCTCCATCCAGCCTGGCTTTAAGTGCTTCCACGGATGGGGCACCCACAGCTGCTTTTTACAACCTGTTGCAGCAGCTCACCACCCTCACAGTAAAGAATTTTGTCCCAGTGTCTCTGCTAAACCTTCTCTCTTTCAGTTTAAGGCACTTCCCTTGTCCCATCCCTACATGCCCTTGTGAAAAGTCTTCTCCAGCTCTCTTGCAGGCCTCCTTTAGGTAGTGAAAGGCACTAGAAGGCCTCCCCATTGTCTTCTCAGTGTGTCTCCATGAGAGAGGTGCTCCAGCCCCTGAGCCTGGAGAAATGTGCATTAAGTGCACAGAGAAAGGTGCTAGGAAGGGTCATCTGTGTCTGAAAACACTGCTGTCCCTGGGCTTGGCTGGCAGCTTTTTGTTTCAGCTCTTTTGTAAAGGCAGTGATAACAAAGTTGGCGCTCTCTCCCAGCAATTCTGGTGCTGTTTCCTCAGGCCATGAGTTTGGATGATAAATCTCTCTTCCTTTCTGCAGGCCAGGAGAATCACATCTTGTCCCCTGACAGGATATGCCAAAGCATTGCCACATTTTTGTCTGCATTTTAGACACTCTTCTGGAGAGTGTGGCAGGAAAGGTGCAACCCACGTGGACTGGGTGTCCTCCAAAACTCCTGGCATCAAAAGCTGCCTCCCAAGCAACATCACTCCTTCCTTTGGCTATGGCAAACATGATAGGCAGACTTCTCTTTCCTTTTAGTAGTCAAGGAAAGCCTAAAGTGTTCAGAGAAAATGAAAACTGCAACCAGATGGTGGTTTCCTCTGCAGAAACTGAGGCTGTGAAATGTGAGGATGGAAGGAAAACTTAATAGTTTTCTGCAATAACAGAAATTTAACAGGGTTCTGAAAATTCAAGCTGTCTTCAAACTTTTTCTTCTTTGTTTTAAATACAAAAACATAAATATTTTGATTATTTTCTAACGATGTTGACTGCTGGGAATGTTATTGCAGTCTCTGGTTTCCGATATTGAAACTGCTCCTTGGGTGGGCCAGATCTGGAAAGATTTTTAAGGCTATTACATTCTTAGAATAAAATCCCTTCACCTAATATGTAAACATGCTTTCTTCTGTCTGCTGTACTTGATCCCTCTATTTATGACTTGGGATTTCACCTGAGACCTGGGATGAGCAGTATCTGAATGTAAAGAATGTACAAACACTCTTATTTTGATGAAACAAAGTGTTTTCATGTTGATATTTGAGCAGGTCTTCACGCCTCCTTTTTAAATTGGGGTCCTGTTCTGAGCCACAGTAGAGTTTGAGCATGCATTCAAAAGTCAACAACTACCCTGAATCTGAGTAGGGCTTCTTCTAGTTGCATTTTTTTTCCTGTAACAGAAAAGCAATGGTGCAATATAACTATCAACACTTATTAAGCTCTTTTTGGTTTTCTTATGAAAGCAAGTTAGAATTCTGTGCACTAAATTAATGCACAGAGTAATTACTTCTGTAAGGTATTTTCTGGACAGAATTCTAATCCAGCAATATGAGACTTGGTTGCTGTTCTTGCACGTGCGGTCAGGATGGGGTACCAAAATAGCAGGAGTTGGAGTAAAACACAGCAGCCTTTTAACTTAACCTAGAATTCCACCATCAGATAATTGATAAAGAGACGTGCAGGTGTATCAAAGATTGCTCTTTCAGAAGTGCAAACCAATTCACTTAAGCTCCGGAAAATAACTCCAAATTTGGTTCTTTATAATGTACTGTGACTGTGTAAAATGCCTCTACCCAAAGAGCTTGGTTTGGGTATATTCCAGAAGCTTTAAAGCCATTTTTGGTAACTGTTAGTGCTTCAAAGGTTACATATTCTGGCTCATGCATGTCTTTAGAGGAGGATGAGAATGCTGAAGGACCCATTGCTGGCCCCAGTGTGGGGGATCCCACAGAGAGAGCAGAATGGGCTCTTGGATGGTGACCCAATGGCTTTCACAGTTATGTGGCCTAAACCACAGTGGCTCCAGGACTGGGCTGGCCACGAGACAGGCTGATTGCTCCTTCTGGTGCCAGCAGAAGGGGAATAAAGGTGTGTTCTGGAGCTGGGCAAGTGTCTCTGTTGCCCTGCACTGGTAGCAGGGCAGTTGCATTGCTGTGTCCATCCTCATCAGTAACTGCAGCTCCGTAACTCCTGCTTATCAGCTGCCTTGCAGTTGCACGTGCTGCAATGTCTTCTCTCACTGGGCGTTTAGAGGCTCCTGGGAAGGAGTGAAACTGCAAGGACTGTGTTTCCACTGGAGCTGTAAAACTTGCAATGTATTATTAGCATTAGAACAAGCTGGGTGCTGCCAGCATATTTGAGATTTGGCAGCAGAGTCTTAGGTATTATTGAGGGGCTATAAAATGAGTATTTCTTTTTTAAAAATGGATTTTTTTTATTTTGTTCTTTAAAAATCCATATCACAAGTATAGCAAAACTTTTAGCTAAAGAAGAAAAAATAATATTCACTTTTCAGATTATCGTTGATATGATATAATCAAGGTCATAATATCCATGGATATATTTCTATATGCAAAGAATATGGAAGAAATAAATTTCTGGATGCAGCAGCCTTTCTCCAGGTCACTGGGAAAAAGGCTTAATGGCCTAATAAATATATCATGTGTACTTACCTTGTGTTGACAGTATCCTTGGGTACATGAGGTTACAGAGTCCTGCTACTGTGCCAGTAGCAGGGCATACAGTTTATTATTTATGTCCCTTTACAAAGAGATCAACTTGACATAAATAAGGTTCATCATTGCCTATTAATTTCTTGTGTTTGAGTTCTAAAGGAGTCACTGAAGTCCTGTAAGCTCCTTGTGATGCTGCAGTGAAGTTCTATATATTTGGTGGGGCTTTTTTGTAGTTTTGGGGGTAGGAGTTGGGTTTTTTGGGAGGGGTTTTTTTGTTTCTGATTTTTAAATTGCTTTTCTTTCAGGGGAGTTTTACTCAAAGGATTCATATTGTGGTTTTTGGGTGTCAGTAATCCTTCCATCCATTCTTCAGCATGTGTACAAGTGGACCGTGCCCTTGACTCCCAGTCTGGCAGACTGGCATTAAATGTTTGCTCTCCTGCTTGTGCATATTGCAGGGCTAAATGGGCTATGGCTGTTTGGGCTATGCCGAAACAAGTTCCCTTTTCACTGACAGATGAAATAACAATACCTGGCATTAAGAGAAAGCTGAGTGTTTGCTTTGGGTTTCCCTGAAGAGCCTCCTTTGTCTCCACTGTCTCTGCTCGGGGCAACATGTACACATTGCTAAATCTGAGGGTGCTGTTGAGATGCTCTGGCTGGTGAAATCAGGAGCAGGTCAGCACCCATGTGAAGATCTCCATCCACTTGGTGTGCCTGCTACTCCTGGTAAGGCTTTGCAAGTAGTCCCTGTCCAGTGGGGTGGTCCAGGCTGATGTGGGCAATCTTGTGAGCTCAAAGCAGAGGGTGGAATATTCACAGCCCCGGGAAGGAGGTCCTGGTGGACTGCCCCTTACTCAGTGTTTATATGGCTCGAAGGAGGAGAAAGTTATGGACAGCTGGATGAACCTTAGCAAATATTTACAGATACCTGGTATCACCTGGATGGCCCTGGTCTAGCTTTAGGAAGTCAGCAACTCACCTGGGCTACAGGGATGTCCTAATTAGTCACATGTTCACAAGGTGGTTTAACCAGTTGAAAACCAGGATTTTAAGATCTATTTGAAAGCAGATACAGTATCCAACATACTAGACATTATTAGCCGAAGGGGTTATTGAAAATAAATAAAAGGGAGAAGGCATTTTCTCCCTGGTTTAGTCCTAGAAAAAAAGAATTTAAAGGGGCACATTCACCCACTCTCCCTGAAGTGGGGAGGGAAAAAGCTTTGAGGACACTAAACTTCACTGCCATTGCTAGTTTATCACAATTATCCTATTGGATAAAAAGAAATATCTTATTGGTGTTACTGATTGAAAAATCCTAGGTAGCTTGAGGGAAAAATTATAGTTTTGTGAGAAGCTGCAGAGAGAAAAAGTCACAAGGGCTAAACAGTGGATGAAAACAGGGTGAAGAAACATAACTCCAAAGCTCTGCAATCTTAGATGTTCTAGAAAAAAGTTTATTTGTCAAACAGTTATCTTCAGACCAGATGTCAGCCTTGTAGGGAATCCTCCCTTATGAAAATGAATGTCTGGAAAGAATGGGAGACCAAAAGAGTAGAGAAGCCAGCCAGCCTTTTGGTGAAATGAGATAATCTTGGACATACTGTGGTAGGGAAGCAAGGTTGATAGGTGTCAGGTCTGTTCTGGTTTTATGAAAAATGGATACTTTAATTGTACTTGATGCCTTCTCTTAGGGGGGCTAGCTACATGATATCTCCATCTTTTGGGAGATTGGGATGTGTCTGCAACATGGGGAGGGAAGAACATTGGGCTCATAGGGCCACGAAGCTTTGCAATGTTTCTTGAAGAAATTTTGTGTGCTTTAGTATTCCCTGCTGGAAGCTCAGGGCAATTTTCAGCTGGGCTTGCTTCATATAGACATGTGTGTGAGGGTGTATGTAGTGCTTTAAGTGCTGTATGAACAGAGGTTTTCCATTACTTTGAGTGGTCTTGATTCAACAAGATACAGATCCCCACATGTGCTTATAGTAAGTTAAGTCTGAGTCTGGTAGAGGAGTCACCATTTCTGAATATAGGCATGTCGTGTATTCTTGCATTTACCTGACTGTTGCTAGGAGATTAGCCAGAGGAATCTTTTCCTGGTTAATCCCAGAGTGGTCATGTGTGTCTAAACCAGGAGCCCTTTGAGAATTCAGCTTGGGGATCGAAAACTGGTATTCTTTGCATTTGTATTTCGATGTATACAGTGCTCTGAGAACTAAATAGCAGAAGAGCTTACCCAGCTTTTGTAGGTGACTTCAGGAAAATATGAAAGGAAGTATTAATTAATACTGCAATAAAAGTATGAAGAGGAAGTCTTAATTAATACTCTGTCACTAGATAAAAAGTCGTAAAAAGTAGGCAACTTGACCTACAGTCATTCTGATTTCTTTCCTTGTGTAGGAATTAGTGACTATCATCTTGTCATTTTTTATTTAAGGCAGCTTGTAGCCTTTAGCTTATAGATTTCTTATTAATTCAAGGTCTTTGGTTTTGTTTCCAAGGTATTTTTTATCGTTAGTTTGTCTTTGCTAGAGGTGTGCAGATAGAGCTCCTCAGTGGAGCTGATGCCAAATAGCTGTTGGAAGGTCTGTAGGGACTTGCTTCTTGGCTGCCTTTCAAGTGCAGGATGGCTGTAAAATGTTCCAGTGTCAGAATCACTGCATCTGTCATTGTTCTGCTTTTCTCTGTCAATAACTAGTCTAATTCAATGACATATTTGTTCTTAAAGGGGGAAAGCAGATTTATCTATGTGCCAGCACATGAGTCTTTTCAATTTTTCTGCTCAGATAATCATTGGGCTTCAGGTTTCAGTGGTTACTTAAATTAATCCCAGTGATATCTTTTCAGTCTCTTCAGTGTTTGCGTTGAGAGAAAGGCCAAAACATATCCTGTCTGTTGGGAACCACTAGACACCAATCATCTGGTGAGATGGAAGAAAAGAGAGTGCAGGCTTCAGTGTTCATTTTTGTGATGAGTGACTGGGGTTAAAAGGAATTAATTTTGGCAGAACTTTTCCTGCTACTTAGGACAATATTTAACAATTGGAATGTGTTATTTCAATTTTTCCTTTCTTTATGTGCTGGGAGCACTTTTGCTTGTCAGCTTGCACACCCATTTGGGTCATTTATGCTGCTTCCTGTCCTGGTGAGTAACAATCCACTAGTGCGATATCTTCACTTTTCTTTAGTTGCAGATTGCCGAGTTTCCAGTGAAAATACCGCAAGTGTAAGTGCTGATTTTCACTTTTATCTCTTTGTGCACCATTTGGAAAAGAGTGCAAATCACTTGGGGACTTGCGGACCCCAAGCTAAAAACTCCTGACCTCGCCCACCTCACCATTTTACACCTGAATGTGTGGGTACCTACACAGCTGAAGCTTATGCTCCCCTACCAGTATGCTGCAGACTTACCAAACTTTCCCTTCAAATAATTCACAGTTTATCATCTGTGACAGCTGCTGTGAGCTCGGCACCTTTTCCTCATTGTCTTCTCTGCAAGGACACCTGTGGTGGTAACTTTTGGAGCAGCAGGGATGACTGGGAATTTGATGACTGCAGGCTGGAAAGGTTGGTCCAAGCACTGTTCCTTGCCTTGTGTTTGAGAGCACAAGTCTTAGGGCAGAGAACCTGGTGGCTCTGTCACACTGATGTGCACTGCAGTGCTGAGCTGGGGCTGAAGCCCTTAGGTGCTCTCACAGTGCAAACCTTATATAGTAATACACACATATGAGGTTATTAGTGAATGAGAGGTAAGCTGGAAATAGGCAGCTAGGCAAAGAATTCTTGCTCAAAACCTGCCTGGATTTGCTTTACCTGTTTTCTCACCACTTGAGCAATAGTAATTACTTTGTGTGGCAGTCCTCAGCCTGCTCCATGAATGAATTGCACACATAAGTCTTGAAAGTTTTAGTAGAGCTGGGGTGAGTTTGCAATTGCAGATACGTAGATATGTGTTTGGCTTGAATCTGGAGCCATAAATGTGTAATAGTGCATAAATGGGCTATCCTTGCTTTATGTGCTCTGGTTGTTAACTAAGAAAATGAGAGCAGGGCCCAATGGGTCAAGAGGTGTAAGAGGAGACCTGTTATACTCTCCCAGTCTGTGGTCTTGTACTCTTGATATATGACCAATATACCATATAGTATGGTTATTGCACAGAAGGGAACTGGAGCTTCTCATGGTTTATATGATGTTTCTTTTAATAAACTGCAAGATAGTGATTCATGTGTGATGTTACCTGTAGCTTTTAGTACTCCATATGCCTTCTTGCAGGCTTGTTCTTTCCTAATTGTGGTAAGAAAATACGAATTTTGCCCCTCAAGGCATCTCTGCATCTTCTACTGAAGAATGTTTGTCAGTGCAGGCCTTTTAAGGTTTGTCAGTAGGGTCTCTTCTCTCTGTGGCAATGCTCAGAAGTACATCTGTGGAAGTGACCTACTCCTGTCCTGGAAAAGCAGAGGTGGAAAGAGAAGTGGTATCTTGTGGGGTATCTTTCCTTTCCCTTCCTGAAACCACAGGTCTCAGTGCTTCTGCAAGATGACTAAGGTTTCTTTCAGCCTTGGGCTCCTTGACTTTTCCTGCGTGTGTTTCAGCTGAACATAAGTGTATCTGAGTTAGTTTTGAAGTAGCCGGCTCAGATGTGGTTTGCATTCTTCAACTCCAGCAATAATTATGGCTTTCAGCAGTGTCTGACTCCCTTTGCTGCTCAGGGAGCCTGTGATGAGCTGCTGCAGTAAGAGACTTGAGTTCCTAGATTAAAGCCAGCTTGGCCTTATCCAGACTGCAGTGCTGGGATACGGTAACTCTCCTTTACAAACTGAGCTATTGCAGTGAATTCCTCAGGGCTTTTTGCTTCCTGCCTTTTGAATTTCTTTTTCTGTGAACTTAGCAAGTGTGGCTTTTACCTTTATCCACGACTGACCTTTTCTCAATGCTATCTCTCTGCTTAAAAGCTCATGCCAGCATGTAAGCTCTTGTCATTTTCTCCAGCAATGGCTTTGTGCCAGGATCACACCAGTCTGATAAAGTGCCCTGAACAGCCTATCCCTTCATAGCCTACCTGCCTCACTGCTTGCAGCATCATCATTCTTCTATTGGCTCTGCTCTACCTGCTTCTACAAAATCCACCTTCTTCGGAGACATCTCGTCTTTCCTGATGGCTCCAGAAATTCCACGGGCTGCATTTGGTGCTAGCTGGGGCTGAGCCTTCCAAAGTTGGCTCTTGGAATGGATATGGTGATACTGTGCTTTGAAGTCAGACTGTGTGTTTTGTAAAGGGCATATTTTTGATGCCTAAAAACATGAGATGGTTAAGGCAGGGCATGATGCCAAACAGTGTGGGAAAAGTGGGGTTGAGAAAGCAACCACAGGGATGTACTAGGTAGATGTGGGAAGTGCTTGAGTAGATCTGTGCCAGTGCTGTCCCTAACTTGCCTTTCTTCCTTCTGTTTTTCCACACTTCATTGAGGAAGGCACAGGTCTATTTCCAGATGTTTGACTGCAGTACTGTAGCCCTCCTTATACTTAGCAGGAACTGAACTTCCCTCTGTATCTGCCCTGCCACAGTGATTTGAGCTGGGTGGGTCAGCACAGCCTTTGCTCTGACATGGGAGCCCACAATGAGCCATCTCAAAGGTGAAAACCAAATCTGGAGAGAGGAAAAGAGAGTTTGGGATAAGTTACTGTGGACCTGCTGCCTTATCTTCTCTGCATTATAGTCCTCAAAAAATACGTGCGGAATCATAAGGTAATTTTTGTAGGAAGAGACCTCCCTGGATTCTCTTCTCTGACCTCCTGCTTGCAGCCATAGCATTGGGTAAAATGCTCCCATCATCTAACCTGAAATGCCCTGCTGAAGACAGCAGCAGCTAACAGCAGCTCTGGTGGATTATTTCCCCAATTCCCACATGTTTTGCTGTGGACAGGTCCTTTTGGAGCCCTGGCTGCTGCCTAACAGGTTCCCCTGGTCTTTCTGCCTCCAGTTGCTCTGCGTAATGGGGGACCTGGGAGCACCCAGTGCTGTCTGGCTGTCTCTTCCACCCACACTGTTTGGACACTGGCTTTCTTGAGGCACATGGAATACCTTTTTGATTGCACAGTTCTGAATGAGACTAGGCAGCTGTTGCCTTTAGTTGAAATGTGTTTGTCTAAAAAAAAGAAGTGTAACTCCTTCCCCAGCCTGCCTCAGATATATTTCTGTTTTGACAGATCCTTAAGGTGATTGACAGACCTGTAGTTGCCAGCAGCTTTTTATGGGAGCTTTTCTTACCATGCTTGTCTTGGGAAAGATTTTTTTTTTTGAACCACTTAATCCCTGACTTAAGCTTTTTTAGAGTCTCAGCAATAGCTGCTTTAGGTAATCTTGATAGATCTTCTGGAATGTCCAGTAATCCTGCCCTTTCTTTAATTTTACATGCTGAGAAGTTGTAATGACTTGGTGACTGGAAGTTATGGAAAACAAATCATTAAGTGCTTTTTCTTCTCTCACAACCTCATTTTCCCACTTCTTTTGGGACTTTTCTGACTGCAGTTGACCTGCTCCTTGTGCAATCAGAGTCTTTTTAATTAGCTCATTAAATCATGTTCTTCATCAGAGTTTAGACTCTCAAACTACTCTTAGAAAACATTTCTTCTTATCTCCTTACTTTATTCTTCCCTCAGCTGTGGCAGAAAGCACTTAATGGAGGCTGCAGGCCTTGAATTTGGTCTGAGAATAGAGGGGAGGAGGAAACCTTGACCATTCATACTTTAGTGTTTCTGACAGATACCCTTTGGACTGTGAAAATGTGGCTCATCGACTTGCACAGAATTCATTGTCTGACTAAGTGACTTATAAAAACAAAAAGAAAGAAAAGTACCCTAGATATATTTTTTTGCATGGTGACATCAGTAAACCCACAGAAAACACACAAGGTTTGTGAGCATTTTGGGTCATCTGCTGCAATTTCTAATACAATAGCAGATCTATTAATCTGCTCCTGGTGAGATTGGCTGTGTTCTGTGTGCCTGGTCAGTGGATTTGGGCATCTGCACCACAGCAGATCTGAAAAGGGTTTTGCTAAAGGAAGAAGCAAAGTAGATGGATGACCCTTGTACTTGTAGAAGCTGTTGCTTAAACCGTGGTGGGTTGCTGGAAGAGGCAGGCTTGGGAATTACAGACCTTCCCATCCCTTCTTACGTGAAAGATCCAACTTTTACTTCCATCAGTGGGACTTTCCTACTGATAGTAGGAGTTAGAAGGTATTTTCAGTGAAATGAGAAGGAGAGATGCTTCAAGCTAAGGAGAGCACAGGAGAAAAAGAATATATTAAATGAAGACTTTGCACTTTGTCTGATTCTTTCTTTATTATCCATTTCCTCACTTTTCTATTCTCTTTTGCACAAACTGTAACTCTATTTGTGATGCTGTAAGTGGCTGTTTTCAGTGAATTGTAGAAGGGGCAATGGATAAAATCAAGCAATTCTCTGCTCAGCTGTCCTAATTACTCTGTTTTACGTTGAAGCAACTGAGAAGTTTATATGTGTAAGCAAAGTTTGCTGCCAACTGAGCCAGATCATATACCTTTCATTTGTATGGTGTAACTCATACAAAATACACTGCCCAAAGCATTGCTAGAAATGTGATATAGTGGCATTTGCAAGCCCAGGCAAATATATACAAGATTTTCTACATTTCTAAATGTAGAATTTAGAGCTGCCTGTCTGACTAATACATTGGTAAGGGCATGCCGTACTTTATTAGATAGGAGTCTGTGTTTTGGCTTCATTAGATGGCACTTTTTTTTTTTTTTTTTTTTTTGTCTTTCTGATTAGCTAGCAGTGTCTGGGCAAGCTATCTCACACTGTTAACTCCTGACGTCTTGAAAGTAAAAGCACCATTCTGTTTCTTTAGAAATTTGCAACATTTATTATTGTGCATTGTAAACAAGGAAGGGAAAATATAGATGTTGTGTTAAAATTATTATTGTTGATGCAGTTTGTATTTCCTCCTTTCAGTCCACTTGCCACTCATTTAAATAACTTCTTTCCTCATCCCATGTTTGTGTTGCATGTCAGGTTGTCTGTTATTGTTTGTGGTGGTGGCCTGGGCACCCACACTCCTGGCATTCATGACCAGGAGTTCATGCTGATGACTGGACAATGCTGAGAATGCAGATGCACAACAAATGCAACTAAAATGTCTTTTTTCCTGTCAAGAACGTGTTGTTATGTATATTTAAAGGCAAGGGTGTGAATCACCTTCTAACTACGGTTAGGTTTATTTTTTTCTTTGAAGGTCACAGCTTTTCCATTGCAGGAGTTCTAGTATTTTTTCTGGCTGACCAGACAACTGGACTAAAGGTTTTTGCTCAGTCTTCTTTCTGAGGTATTGAGGCAAAGGCAGCAAAGTACTTGGACATTTTCTATCTAAAGAATAGGAAAATATTTGAGAACATATTCAAGTTGATAACAAAAAGATAAATTGAATAGAAATAAATAGAACAAAGGCAGGAACTTAAGCTTCCTCTTTGATTTTTTTGAAACTTAGTGTTTTGACAGTTTGGTTTGAACTTAATGTATGTTTTGGAGTTTTTTCCCAACAAACTGATGGTTTAAGAACTAGGTAATAAAATGGAAGGTGGTAGAATATTAATTTTAAAAAGCCGGAAAACTAGAAAAGATGTGAGGACAAGTGTTCTTGAGGTTTGGAGAATAATTTTTGCATGTAGCAGCTGTATTGTAGAAACCAACTGCGTTATAAGTGCTGGGAGAAAAGTCCTGGGAGCAATGATGTTTTTCTGTTTGGATTTTTTTTTTCTGAAGTAAGGATTTGGGAGCATCAAATTAAAATACTAGGAGGTAAGTCTGAAACAAACAAAAGAGCAGTATTTTCAGAAAATATAATAAAATAAAATAATAAACATAATAAAAAGAATAAGACAGTGAATAAATAATGCCTTAGACTTTCTGTATTCTCCATATCTTACATGAAAGATTGCTCATAAAAAACCCAAACAACAGAACAGCCTTTTTCCCCCCAAACCAGAGCCTTTTCTCTTCAAAAGTAAATGGATACATTCACAGAAGAAAAATTTGGCATACACAAGAACTTTTTTGTGTGCTGCCTGACCATTCCTGGCTCCCTGTGACTAATTTGGAGCTGGCTTTTGTGGCCACAAGTGGCTCCCAGCAGAGCTGTGTGTGCAGATGCTCCTTTCTGCCCTGGGTTGTGCCAGTGGCCACTGCGTCTCAGGGCCAGGGCAGGACCTGCCTGGGGTCTCCGAGCCGTGCGGGTCTGGCTGGGCTGAGCGGGGCCAGCAGGCACAGCAGGCAGGGCCCCACTCCATGGGAAGCAGAGCATGGCTGCCCTGAGCAGGAGATGCCAGCCTGGAGGTGCTGGCTTGAATTCCCCCGGTGGGTTGAAGGGGGTCAGTGCACTGGTATGCCACCCATTATGCGATCTTCCTTCTGCACTTACAGACGCATCGTTTTCTTCATCTGATAATTTGCTTCAAGGACCAGAAAAGTGAGTTTAAGGAATTTGCCCCCAGTGCTGAAAGAAAAACCTGGGGACCTCCCAGGAGCTCATTATAGAGTTGTAAGGACCTACATGAAGCCAAGGGTTCTTGGTGTCAGGGGCTCCTTACAAAAGGAGGTATTTGCTACAGTATTGATTTCAAAATGGGCTGTTTTATTTAAAAATGCTGAGCTTGGAACAAACCGAGTTCAGCACATTAGTGGTTTTTGGTCTCTTCAAATGCCAGCAGAGGAGATGAAATGCCTCTTCACAGGGGTACTTAAAATGACTCTCATGTTTACTCATGTGAATATTTTCCATAGCGTGACCATGAAGTACATTTGGAATAACATGCAAACCTAGGGAAGTGTAGGGAATTCTTTTGTCATGTCTGTTGAATAGCATGAGCAAGACAAGGATAACAGTTCATTAACACCTCCAATAAAAGAAAAAAATGCTTTATTGCTACTTGTGTGATGTGAAACTATTTGACAATTAAAAATATACTCACTGAACTTCTGTGGAATACAGCATGTCACACAAGATCTCATTTAGGATTTTTGCTAATTTCTGATTGTTGCTTAGGAAATTTTTTGTTTGTCTTTGGTTTTTTGTTCTGTTTTCCTTTATTTATTTTTTTTAAAATTTTTCCTGCTGGAACAATTCAGCATGGCAAATGACATGGGTGAGACAGCCATAGTGGGCTTTTTTTTCTATTGGTGTCACTCCTTAAGATTGGGTGAGCCAGTAGGAATGACTTTCCAGTTTTGGCTTGTTGTATAGCACTGTGTGCAACAGGTAGTAGAAAGGACAGAAGTAGCTGGGCCCTCTATAGGTAATGCATTTCCAAGTAGCAGGATGCTCACTTGAGAGAGGCCTTTCTTATACCATTTCATGTGATGGTTTGAGAAGCAGTTACTTGGAAATCTTCCTCTGCCCAAATCTGCTCAAGGACTGGTTGAACAGGATGTACTGAGCTGAGGCAAGAGCTTTTCAGTGTGCAGGGACTTACCTAGAGCAGACGCAACCTGTAATGGTGTGTCCCCAAAAATTGCTTTACTTAGCCAGTCCTAGCGCAAACAAACAGCTGAGCCATGCATATCCAAAATGCCAGGGGTGGTGGAGACAGAGGAAGGGCTCACTTCCACAGGTTGGGGAGCACGGTCCAGCCCATGCTGGGTGTTGGGAATTTGTTGGGATAGTGAGAGGGGAAGCTGAGCATGTTAGGGACTGCACTCTTAGTTGCTGTGCTTGTGTGCAAGACAGACTTATGGCAGTTTTAGGAAGAAGGTTTGCAGATGTTGGTGTGGCAGACTGAGCAGAAAGAAGAAATTTGGGAATGTTTACTCCTTTGCAGTAGTTTTTCCTTGCTGCAGTGGCTTTGGCATTATTGGATATTTTTCTAAAAATCTTTGTACCTGCTAGTGTGGCTCAGCCAGACCAAGTCCTACAGTGGCAAAGCAACTTGTGAAAGACTAAATCCTAGAAGAAATCTTTAAATCCCATGCATGCTTTGGGATAACCACTCCCTTCTGCTTCAGTCTGCTGGGCAGTGCACCAAACAGTTTGTTGACAGAACATTTATTGCACTCATACTTGCTAACACAAAGTAAGATTGTGTATTAAGAAGGATTTATGCTGCAACTACATGCAAGGGAATCTGGTCTTCAAGCTTAAGAAAATGAAAACTTTCAGAGGTGAATCCTGATATCAGAGCTTAGTCCTTTGCATGATCTGGCTGGCCCAGCCAACCAGATTGGTGGCCAAGAGACATCATCACTGTATGGGTTATGTCTGGTGTCAGTGTTATGGAGAACAGGGGGAAGAGAGAATGGAAAGAAAGAAATGGGGTAGAAATAATAAAAGTGAAGAGGACATCTGGGCTATAGATTCATTTGGAGAGGAAATGCCATGTAAGTCATCCTGTGGGTCTTGTACATGTACATATGTATATTGTGCTGTGGTGGTGGCAGAATGTCCTCATGGTGGCTGGGGTTTCAGGGCCTTTGTGTAAGCAGAATGTCAAAAAGTTTCTCTAACTTAAAGATTTAGAAGTAATCTGTAAGCATAATTTGATATTGGATGTAGAGTATTTATTGATCAAAATATGAACAGAATAGGCAAGAGTGGCTTCTTGAGGAGGTGAGTTTCATCACTGCATTTTGGATTCCCATTCTTTTCTCCTTCCAAACTATTCTTCCCCACTAAAAAGCCCAGATGAGTTAAGATGTATTAGTGTGCAATCCAGTGGGCTTCCTTGCCATTGTGTAAAGTTGCTTTGCTGTGTATTGTGGAGGATTTATCCCTGTGGTGTTCTGTTGGCATTATGGTACTTGCTCTCCACTTCTAAGATAGAGGCAGAATGTTGTAAAATCAGGCCTTTATCTTTGCTGTGGGTAAACTTTATTACAGAGCAGCACTCCAGCCTGCATCTTCACTTGCACTGACCTACATAAACGTGCTGGTTTCACCCTCCCTCTTGCTTCCCTCATAGGTTGGACTTGATCTTGGAGGTCTTTTCCAACCTAATTGATTCTGTGATTCTGTAATGGCTTTGTCCAGCTCATTAGTAGCCTTGTGGAAGTGCAGGTATGTGTGTCTTGCTGGATGACTGGTAAAGCCCAACTCATGTTGCTCTGAGCCATTCCTTGGGCTTATGTTACAAAAGGCAAACCCCTTTGACGCAGTGCAGAACAGAGGGTCAGCTATTATGGGTGTAATTATTCCAGTGAAGAATGCAGGGTGGTTGAGTGCTGCTGTCAGGCTGGGCTGTGTTTTAGACCTGACAGGTAAAGAGGACTAAGAAATAGCTGTGGTTTTCTCCCATGACCTTGTTTAAAGGTGACACAGGACCCTACTCCTCTTGCTTTTTCTCTCCTGCAAAATACACATATTTTGTTTAAGCGCTGATCCCACAGCCCTGTGAGCAGTTTCAGCTTGACAAGGAATGCTTGATGTAATCTTCTGAAATTAGGCATGTAGGTGTGTTGTGCTCATTAGCCTGCTAGTGGCCATTTAGCTATTTTATCTCAGTTATAATTAAAAGACTGTTACCAGGAAGGGAGGAAGAGGAGGTGGGTCAGGAAGCTGAAGCTAGATCCAAGGCAGGATGTGTTTGGGCCTGTGGATGGGCAGTGTCTGGCAAAGATGTGCCTGCAAGTGTCTTCTAGCTATCACACTACGTTTGTACTGAAAAAGGAGATTTTTGGTTCCAAAACATTCATTTTGCACTGTCATTTGAAGAGGTTTCTTGCCCCTTGGAGCAAACTTCTGCATAACTCTCCTCAAATCACCCCTATTAATGCACAGGATGTTTAGGTCAAACTGAGATAAAGCATTTTCCTCCTATAAAATTATGTATTTTTCCATAAAGAGAGATGACAAGGTGCATGGAATTTAAATGTGACCTGCAAAGCATGTCTATTTGATTTAAAGTATTTTGTTTTAACATCTCACACAGACCATATTTTTCCTTGCGACCTATGACTGACTCTTCAGGCCTTGGGAAAACAAACCGTGTTTTTGTTTCAAGAATCTTCATCTACAAAATGAAAATAAAGTTGAAGACCTTGCTGCATGTCCTTCTACTGTTATGGCATTCCCTTGGAGTGAATTTGGCAGGGGTGTTGATGGAGAGCCCTTAAAAATGGCTGGTGCTCTCTGGTTCAATGTTTATACACCCCTGGAGGATCTGCAACTAAGCCAGTTCAGAATTGCACCAAGAGATTGGGAAATCCCTTCTGTCTAAATTAGTTCATTTGATGGAAGTTTGCAGGGGTAAAATGACCACTTTTGTCTAAATTAGTGCATTTGATGGAAGTTTGCAGGGGTAAAATCACCACCCTTCTAAAAGTAACTGGTAGCGTCATCAAGGAAATGGTGTTGTAGCACCAAGTAGTGATGAGGAAGATAAATCAAAGCCGTCCTTGCAGAGAACATGCAGAACAGTCCCCTTTGCTGGGCAGAAGAACAGACAGCCTTGTGTTACTTGTGATGGGCCAGACAGGGCCTTGTGCCAGAAATTAGTGATGGTTTAAAGAACCAGATTTTGTTTCTGAATGGGGCAATAATTGTGTAAATGAGATTTTTGATTGTTTTTAAAATTATTTTAACAACTGCCAAGTGAATTCTTTTCTTTTGATGAAATTGAGGACAGAGTTGTTTCTGGTAGAAAAGGAAACCCAATTTCTTTATAGAGGGGGAGGGGGCAGAGTGAAAAACCCATAAAGATGAGACCATTGGCAGGTCTCTGGTGAGGAAGGAAACTCAAACTAGGTGTTGTCAAGGAAGGGGTGCTGCTTCTCATAACCCAGAGGAAAGGGTGTGAAATGTGGTAATAATTGTAGGAAATAGTTGTCGTCGTTGTTCTGGCTGGACTGCGCCCTACACAGCAAAGGGAAATAAACACAGATCTCTCTGAATCTTGTTACTGCGCTTGTTTAGTTTCATGGTGTAGTAAGAAAGGAAACGATGGAGTAAAAGGGATCTTGGCAGGCTTTGGTTTTCCTCTGCAGAGGGGTGGGAAGGAGAGCAGAGTTTAATTATACCCTATAAAATGTGTATGTTTGGTCTGAAGTATTTCAGGCTCAGGCAGAAGGTAAAACACCTGTATCAACTCCTGACTTGTGCCTGTGGGTTATGTCTGTTTGGGGTTCTGATATCCGTGATATATAAAAGTTCTGGAGTCTTTCCTCTGTCTTCCCTACAGTCTTTTTGCTATGCATGAGGAAACTTTTCTCCTTGAACTTTGATTTATATTCACATCCTTTCTGTCTCAACACCCTTTCTTGGCCAGGCCACTGTGACCTCTTGCCATCTGTGTTTGACTGCTTTGCTTTCAACTCTCCTCCTTCCTTATCTCCTGATCCTCACTGACCTCTCTGGATGTCTTGCTGACCCTTGGTTCAGTTCTCCCTGCCCCTTTTCTGCAGATTCCTGTTGGCTCTCACCAGTCCAGTCTCTTGCCTGCTGTACTCCAGCCTGCTCCATGGTCTTGGCTCTCCTTTCCATACTGCTCACCTGCTCTCCCTTGTTCATTGCTGCCCACTCAGCCTTTTATTGCCTCTCTCTTGATCCTCCTCTCAGTAGCTTACAGGTGGTATGAGCCATTTCCTTACCCCTCCTTCCCAAACACCTTTTCTTGATCCCATCATGATTTTTGCCTGCCTATCCCATTTGGACACAAAGTGAGTGGCTGTTCAGTCTCTCGCTCATCCCTTGCGTCCAGACTACGTGCAAAACCGGCGGCTGCAAACTTTCGAGGAAATCTAATTCCGTTTTTACGAGCTCCAACCTTTGCAGGCTATAATTACCCGTTGCCATCATCACTGGGACCTCTTTGCTGCCGGCTGCCCTGACGCAGGCACACGAGCACACACGTGTACAAATACCAGAGCCCTGCTTGCCTGGCCTCAGCCTGAGCAGCCACCGGCTCACCCACACCGGACCCTTGCCGTCACTGCCCTTGGCACAGCTCTTGCAGCTCCTCCAGGCCCTGCCTCATTTTCCTCCTGTCTGCCAGGTATTGTTCCCTGTGCTACCCTTGCCCATCGAGCTGGTGAGGAAGGGCTCATTTGTGTGTGTCTGCAGTGTCTTTCTGGGTTGGCTGGGCCTTACTTTTGCTATATTGAAATGCCCGCAGTGGTTGTCTCCACTGGATATCTTTGTACGTTGGTGTGGAGATGCCATTTCTGTAGCATGTCCTGCCCCCGTCAATGCCCAGCCTTGGCACAACTGCTGTGATTTTGTTGTTCCCCTTGGTTCTCCTTGTCTTGACCTCCTGGTCTAAGGCAGATGGGCACCTTTCTACATAAGGGTGCTTCCACATTTTAGTCTAGCCTAGCAAATAAACAGCAATCCTAACCTGGTACTGAAATATTTTTTAACAGCTCTGGTGAACTTATCCCTAGTGTGACATTGCCTCTCAGTGAGGTTAAATTCTTACGCTGACCTTTGTAAGAAACAAAAGAAAAACCCCATCCACTTCAGAAATTACTTGCAGGGTGTCTGCAAATTTATGGAGGACATAAAAAGTAAGCTTTCATGGAGAAACAGCCTTTTGTCAATGTACCTGCTTTTTCTATCCCTGGATGCATGGTGAGCATTGTCACTACTTGCTTCTTGGGTAAAATGCCCAAACTCTTAAAATACAGAGCAGCAGAAGCCCTGGGATGTGAGACAAGAAGTAGTGTTGCTGCATCCACTCTGGTTTGGGCATGCTTGTCTGATTTCAGAGTCAGTGGAGCAGTCATGGTATGTCCTTTTGTCTTCTCCCTGCTTCTCCTTGAAGGCCCTCTGGCAGGTCTTCAAGGGCAGAACTTGCAATCCAGAGTTGCTTGGTTCAAGATTTGAAAGCAGAAGCCCAAGAAAATGTCATTTTAAACATAACAAAAAATCTCTGCATATCCAGCCCATCAGCACAGGGCACCCATGTAAAAGCTTCCCTTTCCTGCCCTTCATCTCTTGATTAATTTTCCTCATTTCTTGGTGTACATGAGTTCATCTGCTTCAAGCAGTGGGGCAGCAGAACAAAGCAGTTTTCAAAGGAAACAAACGTCATTTATATCTGGTTTTCATTTCCTTTTTCTTCTATTTGGTAAACTGTACAATATTTAATAACAGAAGACTTGCTCATTCTTGTGTCTCAGACTCTGAATTATTAAATCTCAGAATCTCTGATTCAGATAAAGAGTAATTAGGATGTGCAGTATCTTCCTGACACGTGCTTGAGATGTAATCAGGAACCAAGGTGCTCTTAGCTCTTTAACAAATGCTTTGTTAAAGTATACTGTAAAGTACTATCTTAGCAGGAATAGAAAGAGCCTGTAGTCAAAGGGAAAAAAATCTTCTTGGAAGCTGAGAGCTTTGGGAAAGTGGGATCAGGTATATGTAGTGTTAGAGACAGTGCTCATCTGCTGGGTTTATCCTTCATTAAATTTTCAGCATAGATCCTCATAACATAGTGTCAGCAGAAACACAGGCGAAGCTTAAGGGATTACACTGGTTAATACATGGATGTAAGTTTTGGGTTTTGTTTGTTGCATTAGAGCTCAAGGAGTCATTTGGGTGCTTTGCTTGGACTTGTGCCCACATCTAACCATATGGTAGAGCAGCTGATGGAATGCAGATAATAACTTCGTTTTCTTTGCTATTTAGGTTCAAACTTGTGCTAACAGGTCTCCTCCCAAGCTTTGTTCCAACCCACTAGGTGAACCTAATAGGGAAATTCATCTCTTAATGCCTCAGTTTCCCCATATAGCAAACAGCAATAATAGTAATAATACACTGCTTCTCTTTTAATGTGTTTGGAGTATATGGATGTAAAGCACCAAATATGAGCTTGCTATATAATTATTTGGCCTACTACTTGTACTCAGTTTGTCTGACCATGCAGAGGAACACCCATGTTTGGGAAACCTGGACTTCCCATATCTACCTGGGCAGTGCTGCCAGCCTGCCCAGTTGGGCTGTGACCTACAGCACGGCAAATGCAACTGGCATTAGT
This sequence comes from Zonotrichia leucophrys gambelii, assembly GCF_028769735.1. Lineage (NCBI taxonomy): Eukaryota > Metazoa > Chordata > Aves > Passeriformes > Passerellidae > Zonotrichia > Zonotrichia leucophrys. Next base: position 13,923,685 of record NC_088173.1, on the reverse strand, counting down.
CAGCTGGCCACTTCAAAAGGTGAGGGGGAGAAGGAATGAAAACTTGCAGGGGGAAACCATGCTTCAAACCTGAATAAAGAACCTTTTTCTCTTCTGACCAGGGAACCTGGATACACAGGCAGTGCCACTTCTAGGTAATTTTAAAATGTATTCATATTTCAAAAGAGAAGTGAGTAAAACCAGCTAATCCATGTAAACTGTTGTCATAGGTATGTGGTGAAATACACATCTGTCAGCCCTGAGCAGCTGCTGTGTGGGTCTGGGTCAAGGCATATTAGTGCCCCTGTTTCCCTGGGTGGTATGGGAAGCAAGGTCAAAGGGTGTGGGAATACCAATTTCTCTTTCCCTAACAAATTACTGGTGAATGACTGTTCAGATCTGGGGTCTTGAGGCGCACTCTGTGAGCGTGGATAGCATGTTGTTACTACTCTTTACAGGATCAAACTTATCCCAGGAGGAATCTGTTCTGGAGTAGACTTTAAAATTTGGAGGCAGGCTAAACCAGCCCCAGAGGGCTGATAGCAATGTGTCGCTGTCCAGAAGTGTCCTGACCTTCTGAGAACACATGTATGTATAAAAAAATAGATAGATAGATAGATAGATAGATATGCAATAGCTAATATAGCTACAATATCGATATTTATTTTAAATCTGCCAATTTAAAAAGAAAATGTTTAAACCTTGAAAATAAACCAGTAGTTTAGAAAAAAGTGTAATATGGAGCAGTTGTACTAAGAATTGTGTTGTGCCTTAGCATTACACTAATTTTCCCAAGCCTATAGGCAAAGGCTTATGCCTTGGATTTAAAGAGTATCCAGTGTGTCCTGGTCTCACTGTAGAAACCACATGTAGGAGGAGACAGTTTCAGAATGCAAGACTTGCTGTCATTAGTTGTTCCTCAGTCTCCTGACTCCTAAGGCAGCTCCACCTGAAAGAGGCCAGCAATCACTTTTAAGGGGTGTTGGAGCTGATCTTCAAAGTCGTGATTTTTATAATGTTTTTAAGGAACAACCTGACTGCAGAGTCACGTGTTACTCCATGAAAATTTTGGGGAGATTAATATTTAAGTGTAAGTGGTTCTTAGTGCCCCTGAATTTACAGGAAAATAAATATTTGATTTCATAGCTCTTATCCAGTTTCTGCCAATAGCAGTATCTTCCATTAACAAAGTTATGACCTCCAGATAGAATGGAGAACACAGATTTTTCTCTTTCAAGGAGCTGAAATATAGATTTTTTTTATGTGATCTGGAAAAAGTCTGACTTTTGGAGCATTCCAGCTGTCTGTGAGCTAGTTTCAGCCTAGCCATTTTTCTGTGTAGTGTGACCTACCTGACATATTATTTGCTTTTCCCCTTCTGCTTGTTTGTTCTTTTCTGGTTTCATTGCTGTTTCTCCTGTTTCATGGAGATGATGCTAATGATATCTTTTCTGCCTGTGTAAGCCACCATCTTTCCTCCTTCTGCTCCATAGAGCTCTTGTCTCTTCCATTGACTGCCACACCTTTTATGTGAAATGGAAGTTACTAAATGTAAACAGTATCTCAACAGCAATGAAAAGTTTAAGTACATATAATGAAATTGGTATAGCTTTAAAAGAACAAGATGGAAGTGACCCTGTATTTGGTTTTATGCCATAAGCAATTGCTTTTTTTATCTGAATGGCCTGAATAACTTAGATTCTGCGTGTGGTCTGCAGATACCTAGATTTTGAGAATTATTTATGCACCAAGTAGCTCATGATGATCACAAAGTTTTTGCAGGAATGGTGTTAGTTCTCGCACTAACTTTTTCAAGCACCTAGCCTACATGCTGTGATTTTTTTTCGCAGTTATGCCTAAACCCCAAACCCAAAACTTGTTTTTAAATACTGCCTAAACATTTTCTTGGTGTGCAAGCTGTCCTACTAATTCTGACTGAAGTCACTGTAGCATTAAATCACAGTGCAAAAAGCCAGAAATATGCAGGATCCAGGCCACTAGTTGTACATGATGAGGGAGGAAAACCCTGCACCATCCCACACTTAAAATTTCCCATTCAGCCAGCCCTCAGTTTAATACCTGATGTCCTCATTTGTGTTATGTGGGAGACGCTTTACATGCCAAGAACTGGAGCAACTTGCTCTGGTCCATGATTTTGACATTGAAAAGAAAACATCATTTCTGGTTCCTCTGCATACATTTTTCCCAGTGAAGCGAGTCTGGTGGCAGCTCTGTGCCTTGCTGTGGTCTAGACCAGATTAGTCTTGGCAAATGCTTCCCACTGGTGTTAGCAGTGATGAAGGTGAGCATGTGAGCCAGGCTTCCTGATTTCTGCTCTCATATTAGTCATGTCACTTAGGTTATTACTGCTGACCTCAGGAGCTCTTCTTTCTTATCCCTGCCAGCCACCTCCACCTCATGGGAGAGGTATGTTGGGGAAGTTGTAAAACAGTAGGGTAGAGGCAGTCTAGGCATGTACTAATTTTTAATTTTTTTCCCCCTGCTTAATACCTTTTCCAATATTTTCCAAAGGTCAGGAACTGCAGAATACTTGCTGTCAAGCTTGCACTTGCTTTGCTGCTTTTGAAATCTGAGCTGATTTTGCCTTTTTCCAGACTTTCTGAATGACTGCAGGTCTTGGAGGTTTGATGCTTTGCATTACTGAATAATTTATTTAAGTAGCAGCTTGTGCTGTATTAACCCTGACTTTGGTGATGATACTGCAGCTGTGTTTCAATGTCTGCTCTGTTTCTGGGGGTCAGTCACTCAGGAGGCAGCTTTGGTCCTTCTCTGGTAGGAAATGTCTCACATGGCTCTGGGTGATGCTGTTGGGGCTTGGTGCGGCCATCTTGGTATTCCTCTATGGGGACAGTGAGCGAGGAGGTAAGAATTTGCCTTTTGGCATTTTTAATGGTTTGGAGCTGAGTGAACACTCCCCAAGCTCCATGCCTTTTCAAGTCCTGAGATCCTGGGAATGCTGCTGTGGTTGCACCCTGGCAGTCCGATGGCATCATGGCAAATACCACAGTCTCTGTGAAATGCATGCAATGATTTTTGCAGCTCCTGCGTGCTCTGATCATGACAACTCTGGCAAGCTCTATGATAGCTGCTGGCTGCAAGTAGGTTTTGTAACTTGTGGGAAGAAAATCAAATGCCACTGTGCAAATCTTTTCTAAACCTTCCTGTGTGTCCTTAGCTTGGCTGTGCCTGGCCTGCTCTGAAATTCCAGAGCAGAAAAAAGCACTGAGCTGTTGAGGATGCTAGAAAGAGAGTGTCATGTTAACCTAGAGTTTCTGTGTTTGGGGCTGCCTGGGGCATTCTTTCTGTAGCCCATCACATTGAGGGGCCACCTCTGAGCAGGATGAGCAAGCTGATGTTGCCCAAGTGTCATTGTGCTGATTTCCATGTCAGCCCTCCTTGGTGGCAGCAGCAGGAAGGCCATCCCTGGCAGATTGCTTGTGGTGAGGATGGGTTTTTTTGGGTCTGCAGGAATCCAAACTGGGAGTGTGACAGGGTAAAAGCATCTGCCATGGGAGTGGATCTGGAGTACAGATTTTGCACAGATCTGTGTGTGTAGTGCTATGACCATGACCCTTAAGCACTGCTGTTTCCCTGCTCTTGGGTGTCATTACCTGCCAGGAAACAGGTGGGAAAATTGTCCAGGAAAAATAGACCAGGCTTTTGCAATAGGCAATTTGGGTTTTGGCAGCTGGGATGAGAAGGCCAGTTTCCACTGAGCATCTGTTTCAATGTGAAAAATGGCAGGACATCTGTTTTGTCAATCTTTTGACCCTTATCTGTTCATTGAGTCAAATGCCCCAAATATTTCACAGCTGAGGTAATGCAAATAACAAAAAAATGCTTAATTTACATGTTGCAAATATATGAAGCAACATTTTTTTTTAATTGCCTCCATCCAGAACAAGCATTGCAAAACCAGCAGTATGTGTAGCCCTGCATTATGTGAAGTGGTAGCTAGAGAGAAAGCCTTATCCCCTCTCCTCCACCCATTTGTCTTTGCCACCTGCTCCTCTGTTTGGATTTGGGCATCCCTCATGTTTCTCCATAAGAAAACTTTCCAGTTCCCTTAATCACAGGAGTGATGCAAGGGAGTTGAAGGGTACTTAGTGGCAGTCCTGTTCCACTCCCTTTCTCTCCCTGAAACTTGTGCCTGCTTAAATGTGCTTTGCCTAACTGGCAGGTGGGCAAGACTGTGTGTTCCTGTGGAGTCAGGAATAAGAGGAGCATCAGGAAACTCCTGTGCTATGAAGACTGGTGGGACTTCTCAGGTTCTGCTCTCTACTTGTAGATCATGACAATTTCAGAGTCCTAGTTTTTTTGTTCATTGGTTAAAATGAAAACATGGAGTATGCAGCTTTGAGCCCTGTGTCATATTATGTATGGAAGAATAAAGTGGGGCCCTGGAGAGCAGGAAGCAGAGCAATGGTCACAGGCTGCCTTGCTTCCATCCCTAGAAATACTTTGTTGTGTATTTTTTACCTCTATTACCATGGAAGGGAGCCTAGCTGCAAGCCTGTGCACGTGTGAGCTGAGCAGGGTGGTGGATGTCACACTGCCTGGCTCTGTCCTCAAGCAGCACCAGCTTCCCTCTACCTTCATGACCTCCTGTGTGAAGATCCTGGGCCCAGCTAACCCCAGCAAACCAACCGGTTTGGTTTTCCTTCGCAAATTACTGTGAAATCCTGATGCAACACAATGCAAAGGGGCACACAGCTTTTGTTTCTTCAAGACCAAACCTGGACAGAATTTTGCTTCTGAAGTGTTGAAAACATGCAAATGTAACATAAATAAAGAAAAAGAAATTGAAAGCAATTTCAGCTACTTAAAATCTATGAAACCTTTGCATTTTCAAAATGCACAGTGTACAACACAGGTGCGCTTCCAATATCAAACATTTTTTATAGTCAGGAGGAGGTCAGAGCTCCCCTACAGTTCCCAGCAGTTTCAGTACACATTTTTCCACCCCATTTTTTTAGCTGTTTGAACTGCTCTGGAGCAGAGATGAAAACCATTAAAATGACACCATGACAGAAATTCTCCACAAGTGAACAATCTAGGATTTAAAAAACAAAAATTATTTTCCACTCCTTGACTGACTGCAAAAACAGCTGGAACAAAAAGGATCCAGCTTCATGTTTGGAGAAAAGAAGTCTTTGGACATTTAATTAAATAATTGCAGCAGCTAAGATTTTTAGCTGGCTGTAGAGCCCTTTGCTGTTCCTGTGTTCCTAACAGTCAGTCTGGATTGGCTTCAGTATTTATGGTGTGAACTGAAAGAAGAGGCTGATGGCAGAGCCCTCTTGCAGAGGCTTCCAGTGCCACAGCCTCCTCTTCATCCTCCATCACCAAGGCACCTGGCAGTGTGGTGATCTGTGTGGCTTGCAAATGAGAGCCACTCCTCTCCAAAGAATGAGCTCAGGAACACCAACCCTATTAATTTATTTTCATTGGCATTATTAGGAAAACGACCCAACCCCAAACCTTCTATTGTCAGGATTTTCTTCAAATAGCCAGTTCTGGAAACAGGAAATTCCTTTACCTCTGGAAACAGGAAACAGATCTGACTATTACATATTAGTTTTAAATCTTTCAATTATCCCCTGCTGCCCATCATCTCTGACTTTCTGCTGCTCAGCAAAATTCACTATTTATTTTTGATAAGCTAGTGTCTGGGGGTGTTGTGCAAGACTCAGCTATGGAGTAAATCAATATATTTTGTTTTAAAGCTGGCAGGGCTGGTGTCTTCATATTCATTATATGTATGAAAACAAGAAATTTTTGATACAGAAGGGTACAATCTGTTGACTAAATAAGAAGGAAGAAAATGAGAATTGGCATCACAGAAGTCAGTGAAGGACAAGATTTTTTTGTTGTTGTTTTAAGGTTAGTAATCAAAGCCTAATGACAAGAAAGGGTATACCAGTGAAAATGGAATACTCTTATAAATTCAGGGCCAGAAGCGACTTAAAGATATCTTCTAATCCATCTCCTTGTCCCTGAGAAGGCTAGATGTTTATCTTCAAAACCTCTGATGAAGCTGATTTCACAACCCATCAACAAATCCTATGTTAGGCCTTTACTCTCCCTGTTTTCATGATGCCCTCAGAAATTATTAGGTGTATAGTAAGGTTTTGTTCTTCTTTGTGCAGTAGGGCAATTGCTGACCATCCTTTTCAAACAGTTACCTGGCTTTGGGTCTCTGTATTCTCAGGATGTGTTTGCCACCTCTGTAACCTCTTAAGCATCTGAGTTTTTTGCTATAGATTGTGATTCCAAATGTTTTTTTGGCTCTTGTTGCTTATTTCTCAGACTCTAGGCCAAATGTGCCTGCCTTTTTTTTAAAGGGTTATTTCCCAGGTTGGGCAAAGTCTCCATCTGAAGCCTCACAGCTGATAGCAGAGAGAAATAGCTGCCTTTTGAATTGTGCCTATGATACCCTCCCACTCTGTGCTTTGGGGGTCCTTGCAGAAGCTGTGTGTCATTGATGCCTGAACTGTTTCCAAACCAGTTTATAACTTTGGTGGCACTGCTGCCTCTCTCTTCATTCCACTTTTGTTTCTGTGGAGCCCTTCTTTCTGAGCAGAGCACAGAGCTATTAACTGTTCTGGGAATGAGTTGGCTCTTAAATAATCACAAGTGGAGGCACTGTGCCAAGTTTTGGTTTGGAGTAACTGTTTTTTCTGCTTCCAGACCTTGATGTAGCTCCAGAGAAATAAAGGTGTTTACGGATGCATTATGAATTAGCACCCTGGCTGCCAGCCCTTTGTAGCCAGGTCCCAGCTCTGGCTGGGTGCTGTGACACCTCTCGTGCTGTGAACATGCTTGTGCAGCTGGGAGTCTCTCCATTGATCTGTTGTGTTTGTGTTCAGATTGTCTCCCTGTCGTGGTGCACTGGGTCATTCTCAAAGCATTTTGGTAGCCTCTTGCACACAGGGTGAGATTCCTATTTGCTGCTCCTGCCCTTGACACTGAATTCAATACCTCCTGGCTGTTCCCTCCAGTGCTGGCAGGGCATCAGTGCCTCACAGCCTCTTCTCAACCCCCCCAAAGAAGTGCAGAGCTGCAGGGGGGACAGGGCATCAGCAGGCTGTATCTGCTGTCCAGCCTGTGTAATGTTGGGCTGTAGAGATCTCTGGAATCAGAAGGGAGGAGGGCTCCCTGCTGCTGCCCAGCTCTGCAGCTCACCCTTGCAGACCCAGGACACAACATTCATATCCATATCATGCACTCCCTGTTTGTAACTATACTTCATCCTTAGCTGACTTCCCCTGCAAGAGTCTCAGTCAGAGACAGAGAGGTAGTGGTTAACACCAGTTTAGAAATGACCTGCTGCTGATAGATGTAGCTATTGATCTGTACACACCCTCCTGGGTAGCCAAGCAGGAAGCAGCTAACCTGGGGAAATCAATCTTGTGCAGTAAGCAACCATCCTGAACTTGAATTCACTTCTGGTCCTTGCTTTAAACATCACATCTCTGCCAGGCACCGTGCACTGCACTGCCCAGCCCTGCAGTTCCACCTGATCCCTGACATTGGTCTGCTCCAGGACTCAGAGCTTTTGATCTTAACTTCGTTAGCTCTCAGCAAAGGGTAGCTGCTCTTGGCAAAGGATCCTAAAACAGTCGACACATTAGTAATGAATTAAAACAAACCTGAAATAACTCTTTGTTTTAATTCCAGCGTAGCGTGTTGAAGCAGTTCAAGTATGCTTTGGCATGCTGAGTAGTAATGGAGATTTTTTTTTTCCCTGTGTTGGTTAGTTCGAAAAATAACGACTGCTTGCAGCTGAAACAATAAAGATGTGTGTTCCAGATCAACTGTAGTTGTGAAAGAGTCTGCACTGTTCACTGACTGTTCAGATACCTTCTTGGTCTAAATAAGTGTGATGGTTTTACCTCTGAAATATAACCAATGGGGGAAAAAAGTGATTAGCCATTAGTTGGAGAGAAGCTTCCAAGTGATGTCCCAAGAATGTATGGGAAAAGAACAAGAAATAAATTATTTTTTTCTCATCTAAAAGAGTAGTGATATTCATTTTTGTCTTTGTCAGGTTTCTCTGGAGCCTGTCATGGTGTGTTCTAGAGTTTACCTGAGGTCAACAGGAGCCTTGCTGGTGATTTCATCATACCCCCATGCAGCTCTGTCATGGTGACAGCTCATCTTTCCAGCTTACTTGGGGAGGAGGCTGGAAATCCTGATTGTGATGCAGAGGAGTGGAATAGCCAGCTAACCAGCCTGGCTGGGTGGTTTTGGTGTCAGCTTTCTGGATTTTAAAAAGGCAGCTGAATCTGTTTTGTTTGGTGTCCCTGAGATGGGATGCTGTGTTTGTGCCAGCATTTAGGTGGCAGCTCTTGACAGTGTCAACTCAAATGTGTGTACAAATGTAATTTTGCACAGAGGCTGGGTTTCCTGCTTATGCAGCAGTGACTTGCCAGGGCCCCTGAACATGTACAAGAGCTGGGCTTGGGCTCAGTACTTGCTCTGACTGGCACTTCTTGCAGCTCTGCCCAAGGATGTGGCTGTAGCAGAGGAGGAGGACTGCTGCAAGAGTAATCTCCCAGGCTGGCCAGATATGCCTCCTGTGCTTTCTTCACCTGGCAGTTGTATTCAGAGCTCAGAATATTTAATTATGGCCTTCCCATCAACAAATACAAAGGTCCTAATCATTCTTGTAGAGTTCCCCAAGTGCTGGGCACTGAGCACAGTCTCTGGGACTGCAATGTGTTATTTTCTAATACAGCCTTCCTGCAAATAATTTACCTGCAACACATGATCATTATACTCCTGTTGGTGTGTGAATCAGAAGACTCTTTTGGTATAAAGCATGCTAGCATGTGGAGCACAACTTCTCTTGAAGGCATTAAGGTTTCAAGGAGTTAAGTATGTTCATGTGTATTTCACAGAGAGCTAAGTGAAAAATGGTAAGTAGGTTCCCTCTGCTGCCTTGAAGGAGGGTTGCTTTTATTTATTTTAAACATAGATGGCCTCTGCGGTCTGCCTTTCCTTTAAATAAATGCATAGCTGGTAGGTTTGTTGCATTTTTGGTGGAGAACTATTGAAATTTGGACTATAAAATACGAGTGGCACATTGTGTTAAACAGTCAAACAGCTGGGCTTCTGATGGCCAGGGGCCTGGAGCATGTGCTCTGGAAGAAGAGACTGAGGGACAGGGCTTTGTTCAGCCCTGAGGAGATGGTTTTGCAGGAGACCTTACTGCAGCCTGCCCCTATCTATGGGAAAGTTGATGAAAAGATGTAGCCAGCTCCAAAGAACAAGGATTGCAAACTGGAGTGGGATTTTCTGAGAAAATATTAAGGTAAGAATATCTCCATAGGGAAAATTGTGCATTGATAACTCACCTAAAGAGACTGTAGGAGCTTTGTTCTCAGAGGTTTTCAAGGCCCAGGAAAACCAAGCCCTGTGCAGCATCACACAAAGTCAGGCTTGGCCCTACTTTGAGCAGGAAGCTGCAGACTTCCCAAGGTCCCTTCCCATCAGAACAGTCTTATTTAGTGACATTATCCATAAATACAGGGTTTGGAAGTGAGTGGAATGCAGTGGGGCCTGTGCTTGCATTCCCTTTGGCATTCCACTTCTAAATGGGGTTTAAAAAGTGACTCTAATGCAATTGTGCTGAACTTGGTGTTAGTGGGAAAGTGTGTAACCACAAATCTTTCCATGAGCATTTGACTGCTGCCCAGGTGCATCCCCATGGGGGAGCACTGGCAGGGTGAGTGGGGTGTTTATCTGTGATGCAGCAAATGCAGCCTTGGAGTCACCCAAGCCTTCAGTCTTGCCATTATCCCCTTTTTCCAAATTGATGGGTGAATGTTGATATACTGTGCAAGCTGACCCAGCTAATGCTGCTAATCCAGGTTTCATTCCAGGAAACAGGAAGAAAAATAAGATTAACGTTTTCTGGGCTGTCTGGAGCTTGCTCACCCCAAGCATGCCGGCCGTCCAGTTGTTGGGATGCCTCTTCCAGAGGTCAGGGGCTGGGCCATCCATAGCTGGGGATGGCAAACCCTTGGCAAGCAGCAGAGCTGCTGTCTGGCGGGCACGGGGCTGATGGCAGCAGGTGGGTGACAGCCGCGGGTGGCTCGGCATCCTCGCCAGCTCCGCCTGGTTCTGCTGCTGCTGCGCTTTGACCAGCTCGGGCAGCCGGCTCTGGGGAGCGCAGCCCCGGGGTGTGCGGCGTGCCCCGTGGGTGTGCGGGGTGTGGGTGTGCGGGGTGCCCCGTGGGTGTGCGGTGCCCGGGTGTGCCCGCGCACGGTGCGCGGCTCGGCAGAGCCGCTAGAGGCCCCTCCAGGCGCGGCCACGGCGGCACCAGCGCCGAACCCGGCCCTGCCGCGGCGCCGGGGGAGGGTCCCGCAGTCGGATCCGGCCTCTTTAAAGGTAAAGATCCTCTCAGCAGACGGGAAAAGGGAGGTGATTCTGCCCCTCTGCTCCTTTTCCTCCGCCTGGAGTGCTGCGTCCAACTCAGCAGAGCCGTGGACAAGTTGGAGGACGGCCATAAAAATGACTGGGGAGCTAGAGCCCTTCTGTGGTGACAGGCTGGTGACAGGTTGGGGTTGTTCAGCCTGGAGAACAGAAGGCTCTGAGGAGATCTTTGAGCAACCTTGCAGTACCTAAAGAAGGCTTATAAGAATGACAGAATAAGCTGAGTTAGAAGGGATCCACAAGGATCATCGAGTCCAGCTCCTGGCCCTGGGCAGAACCATTTCCAAGAGTCACACCAGGTGCTGGAGAATATTGTTCACGGGTTTCTTGAACTCTGTCAGGCATGATGCTGTGAGCACTTCCCAATACCCTATGGGTGAAAAACCCTTTTTCTAACCTATGAAAGATGGGGACAGACTTTTTAGCAGGGCATTTATTGATAGCACAAGCGATTACGGTTTTAAACTAAAAGAGGGATTTAGACTGGATACAAGGAAATTTCTACGAGGGTGGTGAGGCACTGGAACAGGTTGCCCAGAGAGGAAGTAGATGCCCCATTTCTGGGAACATTCAAGGTCAGGCTGGCTGGTGCTGTGAGCAGGATGATCCAGTTGAAGATGTCACTGTGCATGGCTGGGGTTTGGACCTATAAAGGTCCCTTCCAACACAAAGCAGTCTATGGTTCTGAGAAAAGGGAGGCAATGCATTGTGGCCCTCTCTTTTTGTGGGATCTTTGGCAGCAGTCCCTTTAGTGGATCCCCAGAAAAACCCCACAGGAGGTGAGCTGAGCTGAAACAGTCAATGGGTGCACGTCTACCCCAGCAGTGGACCAAGGCAGAGTCCTTTCCAAATCTGGTCTGTGGCTCAGCCTCCGCAGATCCCATGTTTTGCAATTTCTGCAAGCACTCGTCTTTCTGCTGACGCACAATGTGAGATTGCAGAAATGCAAAGTTGAAAGTATTTCCTCTGCCTTTTCAGCTCTGGATTATTTTATTATGCCTCTGCTTGTGATATTCTCTGGGAAATCTATGACACTTCAGGTCACTGGTACTTACTTATTCCCTATTTTCCTTCTTGTCCTGCCTCTCTTCTTAGTTATGAGGGTTTTAAGGCAGAAATTACTGGTGGTCTGAAGACTTCAGCTACATAAATTCATCATATGGATTGTGTTTGGCCATTGCAAAGTATGTTTGACAGTACTAAGGTAAGAGGCTAAATGCCTCGGTGATTTATGGTTCACTTAGGGCACAAACATAATTTTTCATTTACCTCATCAAAACAAAGAAGTTCAGCATTAATGAGGGTAGTTCATCACAGCTCAGTTGCCCTGACGTAGTTTGAAACTTGGGGATCTCAGATGGGCTCTGGAGAGGGTGCAGAGAGCAGCGCCTGAGTGCTTGGTGTGTTCTCAAGCAAGGTGTTGCTGGGTGCTTGCCCTCTCCTTGCAGCCCACTCCATTTGGCCTTGCAGTAATTGCAAGTGAAAAGGAATGGAACTATGGGGTTTTTTTTAACATGAATCCTCCTGGATATATTTTTACTGGTTTTGGGTACTATCCTGCTAAGTGTAATGTACATATTCTATATATTAGCAAGCCTTATGCATTTAAAATCTGTCCAAAATTGTTTTGCCAGTGTAGGGTAACCAGAGAGTATTGAGGTACTTCTTCACTTTGAGAAACTTTATTGAATTTTTGGCAAACACTTCTGTGAAAATGGTATATATGTGGTCACATAAAAACAAGTGATATGTGATCAACTGATGAAAAGCATGTTTTCCACTGTTGGTCCTTTTCTGCATCTCCAAATGATACCAGTTTTTATTTAATTTTTTTCAGTTTAGAGGCATGCCAAATCAGCCTTTTCATTATAGATGCATTGTTTTCATAACCTTAAGTAAAACAGCACTGGGAATGTAGTTCTGAGCTGAAACTTGAGCTCCCAACTTTCTGCCTTGCAGTCAGATTTTTTATTTGCATTTTTAAGCTTGTAAAAACCAGGGAGTTAAAAGATGTTCAAATGGTGCTTCAGCATGTTTCAATAACACCCAGGTTCCAATTCCTGTCTACACAGCTCACCCCATCTGCCTGTCTCTTCCCTTTTGCTTTTTTCTTCTTTATATTGTTTAGGTTTGACTTTATCTAAACAGCAGGCTGGCTACCTATACACAATATCTTCTGCTATTTTAAAGAGTAGATTTACAGTACAGAAAGACAGGGAAAATACTTCAGAGGTGAGAAGAATGGTGAAAGGGAGGAAATCCCTTTGTGATCCATGACTTTTTAGGGATAAATGGGAGGTACATTTCTATTAGCTCTACGTCATGAAGATTTTAACACACCATTTCCCATCTTCTTATCATAGGAGGTCTAGGAGAAAAACTGACCTGCTCATTCATCAATCCATCAGCAGTAACCTGGTTGTTTCTTTCACAATCCCAGCTGCCCAGTCTACAGCAGATGGCTTGCTTTCCACAACCTTCTTTGTTCTTTTTCCATTTTTTAGGGGTCAACTTCTATTTCAACCATATCTCTTCCTTCAAAGCTGCTTTTCACAGACCTGTCCTCATTGTGCATCTTGTCCTGCTCTGCAGCTCTCTTGGATGTGCAGTGTTCTGTGGTTTGTTCCTGCATGTATCCCATGGTTGTGCATCTTTTTCCTGAGAGAGGGAATGGTCTCCAGGGTCCAGCAAGGAGCCTGAAGGAGTCCCACCAGCAGGAGCCTTTTACCAGGTGAGCGTGCAGTCTCAGGCCAAGAGAGCAGGAATGAAGGGCAGGAGGAGTGATGTGATCCTTACCCCAGGTCAGGGGTAAGGACTGCCAGGTTCCTGCAGTGGAGCTGCCTCCTTACCCTCTGGTGTGGTCCCATCCTGGGGTGTGGCACTGGTGCCTGTCCGAGCCTCTGGAGGCTTTTCTTAGCTGCAGTGTAGCAGGCTGAGACATAAATGCACAAAGGGGAAGAAAGAGGACATTTTGAAAAGTTTCTCATTGATTACATGGCAGCAAGTCAGAGCAGACTTGGCCTGGGGCTCAGCCCTGATATCCCAGTAATCTTAACTTTTTAAAGCACTAGAATAACAAACAGTGAATTGTGCAAGAGAGAACATGACAATCTCCTCTCCCTTTCCATCTCTCTGTCTGTGCTTTTCTTTGGTCCTGGGAATGTTCCCCTTTGACCAAAGAGGGTATAAATTAGGGATTTACTTCTGAGCAGCCCATGGAATAGCCTGGGGCAAGTCATTCCTAGAAGGTGCTTTCCTCTTCTTAAATGGGTCATTAACGTTTGCAGCTAAATACCATGCAGGGAGAGGAGAGAAACAAATGAGGAAATAGTTTCCTGAAAGGAGGAAGAAAGAGCTGTTATTCATATTCACTCAGCAGAATATTCTTAGATGTGCGTGGGAATGCCTAACGAAAGCAGGGAGATAGAGAGAGGCAAGCCAGGTGACCGTGATGTGCCTGGGACAGTCCTGAGGGAGTCTGAGCCGTGCCATCCTTAGGCAGAGACCTGGCAATTCTTCCTGAAGGAGGTTTCTTCATTTCCCATCTCGGTCCCCTTCTTGCAGTACAGGAAACTGTAGGAAGGGGAGGTGTTTATGAAGAAGCCCATCAGTTTTGGTGGCTGCTGTGTGAGTGTTAGTTGTTACTGTGGTGCAGGGAGCTCCAGGGAGGCATTGCAATGCAAAGCTGATCTCGGGTTGCTCTCCTGGAGATCCCAAAGTGTTCATCTGTTCCAGTGTGCTCTTCCAGGGTGGCAGGATTGTGCCAGAGGAGCAGGGGCAGTTCTTGTCAAAGTGATGGGGAAAATGTGTCTCTCAGAGACCTGGAGAAGCACTCTGCACAAGGAGTTTGTGTAGCCTGTGGGGAGGAGAGCAAACTCCTGAGGGAACTGGTTAAAGGTTTGGGGCACGTTAAGAGAACAGCAAAAGATTAGACTTGCTGCCTCTCTCTGTTCCCTACTGTCAGATCACTTTTGACCCTAGTCAGATTTCATTACTCTGGATGGGTAATTAGCAGCCACTCTTACTCAGTAGTTAGGGGAGTGTGTGATTATATTGCCAAGGTGGGGGGACAGTTGTGCCTGCAAAGTCCAGCTGGCACTTCTGCTTTCATTTGTGTGCAGTACGCAGTGGTACAAGGTCCTCAAATCCCTGTAGATCTTCATTCCCATGGCAGCAGCTGTAGGAGGCATTGCAAGAGACTGCTTGGATGTAGGTTTGGCTTTTTTTTCTTTGCCCCTGGCCATCTGAAATGAAAGAGTGATAAAATAGATTTTAAAGGATGATATGCAAGACAAGCAGTTTGTGGAAACTGTGGAAATGCTGGCACTGCTCTGCATGGTTGGCAAGGCTAAGGGAGGTGGGAAGGGTTGTGCTGAACTTCTATGGCAAGAGAACACAAGCAGTTTGATGGTCATCCCTCCAAGCTTTTATAAAATACTAGATCTTGGGCTACAGTGGCAGCATTAGGATTTAAATGCTGTGTCTATTATGCTGTAGCTAAAAGGAGACAAAATGTCTTAATAGGTAGCAAGGTTTTGCACCTGCTTAATCAAATTATCCTTCTTTGCCATATTTTCACTCCTGTAGATGCCTCTATTAGGTGCTGATGGATCTACTGTGGCATAAGAAAATAACATTTGTGTTGCCTGTTACATTAATTTACCAGATAAAATGAGGCTACCAGGACGACCCATCTGACTCCTGTGATATTTCTATAAAGAGCAAAATTGAGTACTGCTGTTATGATTAGTGTATTAAAAGTATTAGGTTTGTTGTCTTAGCTGTGCTGTGTTTTCTCATGTTCCCTCTGGTGCTGATTGCTAATGACAGGCTTTGGCAGGAGCCAGCCTAGGCACTCCTTGCTGTGATGGGAACCAGATGGATGGCTTTGCTCCGGCTGCCCCTCCCACTGAGCACCAGGAACAGGACGGGGGAGCCCTTTTGGGGGTGGGGGTGGCACTTATAGAAAACTCGGTGAATGGCAGAGAACCAGTTCTTGTCTATCCACCACTTCTCTTCCCTTGAGGCTCCCAGTTTTGCAACTTCTAACCTCACCCTTGGCTTCAACTTCTTGGCTTTCAAGCGATTGTGCTGTACGTTACATTTTCATTACTGGTAAAATTGATGGAAAATCACATTTTATTATGTGAAAAATGCAGTGTTCTTTACTGTCAAAGCTCCATTCAGCTGGAAAAAATCTATGTGAGGCACTCTTTTATATTTCATGTATTTTGTGCATTGGTTGGAATGAAAAAATAATGAAAGGCTGTATTTTGTCAACTTTTGCATCTGTCTGACTGGCAGCACTGACTGATTTGTTTTTTAAATGTATTTATTTCTTGCAGTAAGCACTATTATTCTCCACCCTTTCACGATAAATGCAAATAATATGTGGAATGTGCAAATAATGTGGGAAAAAGAGAGATGCAAATTATTCAGTCCCTCCAGGTAGGTCTGAGAAGAAACTGGAAATGTGACTGCAGCGTGAAAACGTGCTGTCTTTATAGCAGCTGCAGCAATGATAACAGGGCTGCTGTCTGTCTGTGTTTCAGGCTTCTGTGAACACATCTATTGTATCTTTTTAATTTTGTTTTTTCTTCTTCTCTTTTTCCCTTTCCTCTCCCGCTGTGAAACTTTAAATGGGATCTGGGCACTCTGAATGTCTGAAGCACATCACTCCATCCATGGGCCCTTCTGCCCCTCGTGGGGCCTCTGCTGCTCAGGTGTGGTGAGCCCAAACTGCTGAGGCTCTTGGGCTGAGCACAGGGAATGAGTTAAAAAGCCTTGGTGTTAGGGAGCACAGGTGGATACTGCTCCTGAGATCCAGGCTGGAATACCTCTTGGCATGAATCAAGCTTCCCCTCAGGGGAGAAACGTGGCTTCCCTTGCTGCAGAGCCATGTGCCAGCTGTGTTGGTACGTGGGCATGAGTCAGATGGAAGGGAGCCAGACTGATTGGCATTGTGAGATGCTGAAGCTCTTGGGATGTCTTTGCAGCAAGAATAGATTGCAACTGCCTTTGCAATTGCCCCTCACCATGCTCCTGCCTGGGAGAAGTTGTCATGCCACTCTGCCCTGCTGAGCAGTGGGGATGTGACCCTGTGGTCCCCGTGACCCCATGGGGATGTCGTGCTGAGCAGTGGGCACTCTGCCCTGCTGAGCAGTGGGGATGTGGCCCTGGTGTCTCAGCCAAGCTCCTGAGCCCTGTCCGGGGCAGGGACTGGGGGAGGGTGGTGAGGTGCAGCTGGCAGACCCATCCTGCCAGCAGCTGGGGTGTACCCCATGGATCAGGCACACCTGTGATTCAAGATCTCCCTGCAAACTTAAATCAGTGTTTTCTTTTATTACAGCTTTTTATAAATGTCAGAATTGTTTTCCTACTTAGATCACTGTAATTGCAATTTCAAGTGAAGAGCTTGTGAAAAGAGGTGTCAGGGTGTTCCTTTTCAGCATTGTTTCATTGTTGCCATGTGTAAAATTCGCTCCCAATCCCAGTAAAGATTTTAATGTGACAACAAATTTTCAGTTATTCTAAATATTAAAAAGTGATATTTTTATTCTTGATAGTTCCATATAGATTTTTCTACCAGTGCAAAAACAAACAGAAAAAAGTAAACTCTACAGTAAAAGCTTACGGGCAAAGTGGTAGAAGTAAAAGCTTATGGAAAGATCTAGAAAATCCTTCTTTATTTCTGCACTTTTCGACTCCCAACCCTGTATGTGTTAGAAGCTCTTCCCTGTGAGCTATTGGTCATTAGGAGAACCCTAGTCTGGAGACCTTCCTGGCTGAAGGAGGGTACCTTGCTGTGCTTCTGTAGTTAATTTGCTCCAAAATCCTTGTGAGGGTGCTGAGCTTGTGAGGACTTGCTGGCTGAAGAGTCGGTGGTCAGCAATGCATTTGTTTGAGTGCAGTCAAACAGAAGAAGATTCCAGAAGCTCCTTGTCAGAGCAGTGCCAGCTGTGAGATCAGACAAGGTTGTTCAAGGCTTGATCCAGTCAGGTGAGGCTGGGAAGTCTCCTCCAGAGATGTGGATAGCACATCCCTGCTGGGCAGCCAGTTGATATTTTGATGTTTGTTACCACGTGGCACTTACAGTGGTCAGAGGTAAATATGTGGCACTGTTCTCTCTGTAGAAGATATTCCTCAGATTCTTTGTTTAGGAGGCAGTGTAAGTAATGATCCCACAAGTCTAGGACACTTCTGCATGGTGCTCCCTGCCATGAAGGGGTGGGTGCAAGGGATGAGGACCTGCTTTTGCCTTTTTTAAGGGGAGGTATGGGGCAAGCCATCCTGCCAATAAAGGAGGAGAAAACCAGTCCAACCCCTTGTGTCCCTGGTTTTCCTTGACCTTTTGCCACAGCCACATATAAGTGATGCAGTAGGAATGGTGCTGGTCCTGGGCTCTTCTCCTTTCTCCCCAGGAAGTGGTCCATCTGTCCTGGCTGAAATAGTCTGCTCTGGATTGGCAACCTGGTAGCTGTCACTGCAGTTTAGCAGGGCTGAGCCTTGGTGTCCACTGCTGGCAGAAATAATTCTCTCTATTTATGTTCAGACACAGGGCTGGGACATGGGGCTGTTGCAGCACCTCACTCAGGGCCTGAGATCCCCAGTGTAAGCCTTCAGATAGATAGGCATCTCCTGCAGCTTCAGCTGGGGGTAGAAGACCGAGCCTCACTGGCAGGAGGCAACCCAGGAGGTGCCTGTAGGACTCACTGCAATTTTGCATTTTCTATTCTGCTGCCTAAAGCATTATCTTGCTTGCTCAGACAAGTCATCCACCACATCAGGGACGTGTGGGAAAATAACTCAGTCAGGATAACCAAAGGAAAATAAATGGTTGTGTAGTTGGCCATTTGGAGCTGAGCTAGCTCGGGAATTTTTTCTTTCAGCAACACCCTGAAAAAAAGTAGTGCAAATGGGTGTGAAATATAAAGAGAGTTTGCTTCCTTCTTGCATAGGCGTATATCCAAAAAAAGACAACAGTAAATCTAGAGACATCTACTGCTAAATGCTTTGGTAGGGCTTTAAAGGATCTGAAGGCTCAGTGCGCTTGACTGGTGGGATATCGGATCTTCCCCACTGAAATGAGCTTTGAATACAAGGGAAGTCTCCAACACAGCAGAGAGGAGAAGCCACAGTGATCACCTGGGGTGTTTTAGTGTGCTGCTCAGGCACCCAGACTCTACTTCCCCCCTCGATTCTCCATTTGTGCTTGAAGAGAGGATTCCAGACATAATGTAAGTACTGAGGGGGAAACCATGTCCTATGTTACAGGCAGCAAAATCAGACTGCAGTGGGTCAGATCCCAAAGGCACTGATGTTTGTTACTGGGGTGCAGGAAAAAAAAATGCGTTCAGGCTATGGCACTTCTGAAAAATGCAGAATTACTTCGCGTCTGTGAGATGTAAAGTGGATTTCACAGCTACTGTTTCTGTTGCTATTTAGGAGACATCAGTGAAAAAGAACAGGATAATGTCTTCTGCTACTGTAGAAATGCCAGTGTAAATTATTTATTTCCTAATTAGTAGACATTGCTCTAATGATAGAGATGTTTAACAACAAGTGATTTGTATCATATCAAACCCTGTATTCTAGAGATGGCTTTTTCCCTCTGTTGGGTGTTAAAGCAGTTGCATGGATTAATCACACCATAATGCAGCCAAACAGCTCATCCCTGCTTGACTCAGGGAGAAGAGGCTTTTTGGCTTGATACACACATGAGGAAAATCACATCCTAGTTCTACAAAGTATATTATATTTTGAGAATAAAAGCTGAAGTTTAATTAAAAAAAACTAAACAAAACACCTTGTTTTTCCCAGCAAATGAGGTCATGCAGCCTGATTGCCTGGCCCATCTGTTGCTGTTCATAAGTATGTTATATTTTTTTTAAAGGCCAATATTAAATGGCATTATGTAGTTATCTACTTTTTTTTTTTTTTTTTTTAATTCCTCTTGGCTTGTCAAGCACTGTCATTGTACCAACCGCTGTTCTTAAAACAGGGTTTTGGTTAAAATAGCATATACCTGCCATCTGGTTGAAAAATGTAAGCTTCCTACACAACTAAGTGGAGTTGAACTGCGGTATTAGGAATAGCTCATGTTCTCTTGAAAATAGCAGCTGATGGCAGATTGCAGAAATCAGCCAGTTATCAGTTGTCATTAAGCTATTTGATATCTGACACACATGGAAAGCATGCTATTTATAAGTATGCAATTATGTTATAGAAGTATTCCTTTTTTTTTTTTCCTCCTTTCCTTTAACCATTTTAATATGTTGGTTTGACTGGACTGGAAAGCAAAGTCTCCCTTGATATTCACAGAATAGATGTGCTGTAGACTGAATGTGTGCCAGACTGTTTGTAACATTTCTGTCATCAAAAAATGATCTGAGGGGGGGTATAGAAATAAATTTGGTGTTCCTGTGCTATATAGCTGTAGGTGTCTAAAGAGAAATATCAGCTACAAAGAGCCCAAGGAACAGAAATATGTGGAACTAACTAGTAGAAGACTGCAAAGCTAGAAATCATAATGGAAAATATGCATTTTACTTTAATAGGTATTCACGTTTCTGCTAGCAGGAGAAAAGAACTCAAGTCTTACCATCAACTAAAGCAGAAACACTAAAAGCATAATTATTTGCTAAACCTGGGCAAGGCACCACAGACTCTCAGAAGTGTAGGTTAGTCACTAACATGAAAGCTTAATGCTCACCACTAAGCAAGGACTGGAACAAGGCAGGGCAGAGGGTGCCGCTGGAGAGAGCAGTGGGGCACGGTGATGCTGTGACCTGTTCCCCTGTCATACCTTGTGAGGATGATTACAGAAAACAAAGCAGAAACAGCCTGCTCGAAAAGAGGGATTAGGAATTATTTTGTCAGTGGAAATGTGAACAAAAAAGCTATCAAAATAGGATGGGATGCTTTAAGACTAATAATTTTATTCAGAGGGGGTGTGAGGAGGTGTTATTTTCATGTGGGCTGAGGGTTAGACCCTGATTAATCTGCAGCAATGACATTGAAATCTTGTGAGCACATCCTGCAAGATTTTGTAAGAAATATATATATGACCTATAAATTAAATATAATACAAAATAAAATAAATTAAAATATAATTCTATATAAATAATATCTGATTATTCTCAGAAAGTTTTGGTTATATTAGTCCAGAAATGTTTTGAGTACAACGAGGAGTTTGTTGACCCCACTGAAAAACCCCCAATATCTTCTCCTATATTAGTATGGTCTGGAAAATTAAGGTCTGTGGTGTTTTGGCTTCAGCACAGTCTTGATCAGGTTTGAAACTGTTGGGTTTGAATCTGAATCCTCTTGCTTTTCAAATGACATCTGAAATTCTGGTTGTGAAAGGTCTCTAGTCATTTTGCTTTTAAAAGTTACTTCACCCGTAACCATCCAACCATATTAAAAATGTATTCAGCTTCATAATTACAAGTTTTAGGTTTTACAGTCAGCAGAGGTATGTTCTAACAGAAAATTAGGTAGCAAAGGTGTGGGTCAGAGGTTGCGGTTTGCTTTTTATTCGTTGACTTTTCCTCACCAGAGTATTTGAAAATTTTACTGTGGAGACAAATCACGTCTCCCTTGCTTCAGGCTTTTGCAGACCTTCTTAGGCCATCAAAGCAGCTTCAGCAATCTCAGCATTTTGGCAACATTGCAACTATCTTGACCATAAAAAGACTTGTTAGTGGTGCAGAGAGCACCTCCCACAATGGAAGGTTTGCAGGAATGAGGGATGCCCAGGAGCGGTTGCGGCTCTCCAGGGCTCCTTCCCAGGTGTGTGTGCCACATGCCAGCTCTCTGTGCTTTCCTGCTGTTCCCAAGGAAAATCAGGGTCTGCAGCTGCTGGGGAGAAGCCTTCTGCTGGCACACAGGGAGGGCTGGCAGAGGAGGCAGGGGCAGACTCCCTGCAGAGTGAAAAATGCAGATGTTTGTCAGTCCGGGGCAGTTTGACAGAAAGGGTCTCTTCCTCTCCACTTCCCAGACTGCATACAGTTATTTGCAACTCCAAGCTGCTTATTCTCTAATTTAGTAGCTAATGACTCATCTGCCCTGGTGTGCTCCTCCTTCCCTCCCAAGCCACCAGCTCTCCCTGCTTGTTCACTTGCTCACCAGCCGACTGGAGCAAACCTGCTGCCTGCTTTAGTTCCCTTTGGCTCGGCCTTCGCAGTCCTTTCAGCCTCCCCACCCTGGCAAAAGGTCAGTGAAAGCCCATTTATCTGCCTCTCTTTCTTTGATTTGTAATTTTTTCATGTGTTCTTTTGCACAGCAGGTGGCTAATAGAAAAACCCCAAACAAATAATCTGAGTGTGTCTTGTGGGGGGTGGTTGGCAGAGAAAATTGGGAGGGAGAACAAGCACTCGTGGATCAAAAGTGGCTGTGTAGGCAATTTTATTTAAACACAGAACACAGTATTTTATTTTGCTTCTCACATTTGAGGGAAAAAAAAGTTAAAAATGCTGACTATAGTTGAGGAAAACATTTTTTAAGTGTATCAAAACTTGCAAAGGTGATCAGGAGTGGTCCTTGGTAATTAGATTTCAGGCTGAGAAGCATCCTGGAAGACAAGGACGTTTCTCAAAGGAGCTTGATGGTTTTGCAACTACATAAAAAAATGTTCCTTTATACTGTAGGCAGATGCCAAAAGTACTAGATATGGTGACATGTTACACCTAGAATTTTTGTAAGGAGGTTAGGAAATGATGTTGCAAAAGGTAGTTGTTTTTTCACATGGGTTCTAAGAGTATTGCATGTCCAGATGAATTTGTTGTGTCAGGTGTAAATGTGAGAACTTACTCTCAGCAGTCCTGAAGTACTAAAGTTTTCCCAGCAGAAACTTGTCTTGGAAATGAGCTTTCTGGGACATTGTTCTGGTGTTGTTCTCAGGTTAATTGTTCTAGGTCAAGTTTTCATGTGGAAGCTTAAGTCATTTTCTCAGCTTCTCAAATTCTGACCTCTTTATGTCAGTGGGGAATCTGGTAACACCCATATTTAGGCCACCAGATGCACTGCATTATGAGCATGTGGGGCTTTTCCTTTTTTAGGGGAAGCAGGAGGTGAGAGAAAGGAACTCTAAAACTGGTTTTGTTTGCAGCAGCATATAATTTGCCTTTGGCTTAAGGGGGTATCTTTTCTTTGACTTGGGAACTTCTGCTTTTACTAAGAGAGAGCTAGAAAAGGACAATTTTCTCACTGTGGCCTACGTTCCTTGGGAAACTTTAGTTGTGTTGGAAAATATGTGCTCTGTCTGACCACACAGCCTTTAAAGTAGCAGCAGCCAGAAAGGTTCTGGGGTTGCCTGAGAAATTGAGGACTAAGGAGACCTTCCCAGCAGGCAGTGCATACCTCAGGTACTTTGCTGAAGGCTTGATAAAGCCATCAGTTCCAGCAGGGAGCTGCCCAGGAGCACCCTCCAGGCCTTCAGTGCTGGGGAGGCAGCTCTCACTTGCTCCTGGTCCTCACAAAGTAACCACAGCCTTTCCCCATCATCTGGCGTTGCTCAAATGAGAACATGTGTGCCGAAGTTCAGGTTCAAGTTCCATGGGCAACATCCAATGCAATCTGTCTAATCTGAATTTTTTTTTAAATTTAATTGAAGTTTTATGTCATGTAGTGGTTGCTGGTGCCAATAGGTATTTTGCATATATATTACTGGATATATTGCACAGAAAATTAGTGGTTTGGGTTAAGATCAGGAAAAAAGAAAGAATAACTTATAAAGTCTGTAAACTTGGCACAAAGCACTCTTGGGGGCAAAAATGGTAGAAGCAACATGAGGCCCATCAGGGCAGTATGTTCTGGGATAATGGCTTTCCACAATGTAAGAAAGCAGATGTTTAGGGTTTTATGCATGTAGTGCAGGATGTGCATGTAATTAACAGTCTTTCTGTTTTTCTTAAGATACTTTGGAAAATTATGTGCTGAAACCTAAAGTTAAAATCTCTGAGGACAACTGCTTTCAGTTTAAGAAATGGCAGGTATTTAATTTCTGGTACAACCTAAAGTTCTGGTGCTCTCCTGCCTGCAGGTAATGATGGACAAAACCTCTTTTGGAGTATGCATATAGACTGTGCTATCTTTATACCAGAATGTATGTGACATTTTTCTGAGATCACCAAAGTCCTCTAGGGAGGGATATGTTACAGTTGCCATTTTACAGCTGAGAGCATGACAAAATACATGACCACATACTGTGTTTTTCTCCAGGGCTTCTGCTTCATACCAGCTACACAGGTATATGAGGAAAAATACCTGGGGATTCAAGGGAGGGATGCTTGAATCTGGGCTATTGTGCTGGGAAGGGTGTCCTTGTCCACAAGGCAATGCACTTGTGGCATTATTGCATCACCTCAGGGGCTCATACATCTTCTCACTGACTGAATATTTTCATAAGAAGGTACAGGGAGAACTGGAAACTAACATGCTTTACCTGAAATTATGCAAGGATCCTTATTAAATACTTTCTTTTTGCTGTAGGGGAGACTTGCTTCGTGACTGTGGTTATTATGTGCAAAAATAATGGTTGTGAAGCACTCATTAAACCCTGCTGAAGAGGATGATTTTGGTGTGTGTGTGGGGGGGAGGGTTTCCCATGGGTTCAGGAGGCATTGTGCCCATGTCTTTGTGATTTTGTACTGTTCAGTGTGAAAGAGAAGTACTTCTGCTCTAGATAATATAAAGAACTATCAAGAGGCTTTAGAAGAACAATGTCCTTTGGACTTTTTAGAAATGAAAGCATAATAAAGATGTTTCCTTGACTACAGGAAAGATGCAGGCATTCATGTGTACAAGTGGAGCATTACATTACCTTCTCAGGTAGCAAGCAGAAGCCCACACAGTGTTCTACTTAAGGACTGATTTGAGTTGCCCTTGGATCAAGGTCCTCTCTAGATTAAAGGCTCAAATTGAGTCATGTGAGGTGCTGCAACTGCATGCATATTCTTTGCTCATGACAAATGTAAAGTTATGTGAATTATTTGGCATCTCAAGTAAAAGCCCTGCGGTTAATAGTGTAGAGAATGTTCAGCTGATGCCTGGTAGCTTCACTATTAATTGACTAGTGAGAAAAAAGGAGGAGTGTAGGTTTGTATGCTGCTGGGTTGGTTTCATTGCTGACAACTCCCAGGTAAAGCCTTACTTAGCAATGAAATGCAGGTTAGCTCGGTTTAAACCAGAACAGGCTGAATTTAACCAGCCAACACAGCCAAATTCTTGAGGATTGCCTGATGTATGATGTTTCTCAGCCCTGATTTAAATAGATGTTTGGCATCACCATTGCTCTGCTCCTGTCACCCAGCAGAGATGCCAAGCATTCAGCAGGGCTGCAGGACGAGCTGGATGGAGTGGCTTGTGACCATGGAGCAGAGCCCCAAGCATCTCGTCTCACTTAGGATCATCAGGGGGACTTCTAGGAGCAGGAGTGATGGCAGTGATCTTTCCTTTTGTCCACTGTAGTGCCTACCATGCTCTTCTTGCTTCAGACAGACCCTGCTGGAGCCCCTGGATTTCTAGGAAAAAATACAGCAAAAGCTTAGGGCTGGACTATCTGGGACAATGCTGGCTTAGCAGGAATGAGAGAAGTGGGAAAGACAGCTCCCTTGCTTTCCTCCAGGGGGAAGGAGGCTGGACAAAGGAAGTCAGCTGGCTGTACTTTTCTTGTCAGTTTATTCAAAGGAAAAATGAAGGAGAACCCTGAAACTTGGCCAGTTACATAGATTCCTTGGGCAGAGCCAAGCATACCAATGATAACAACTGTCTGCCTCTACTCAGTCTGTGTAAGATAGAAAAAGGATGTACTAATTAATTCTTCCTCCTTCTATGAAATCTCCCTTAACCAGGCTCGAACAAGGATTATCAGTTTAGAAAAAGGTTTTTTAGAACAACTTTACTGCCATAACATCTTAGTGCCAGTTTTGGTTAGTGTGGAGATCTTGAATGCTTCATGTCTCATGCAAAATTAGATACCTTATGTTTTCACATCTTACATTTTCGTGTCTGTGCACATGTGTGACATGCCTGTTTAATGCAATTTGAATGCATGCAAATGACATTTTTTTATGTCCCCACTTCCTTGAACAGGTTTTAATAATGATCAACTGTTGATTTGGTTTTGAATAGAATGCTAAGAAACTATTTAAAATGCACAAACTTTGCTTCTGGAAAATATTCTTAGTTCATGAAATGGATCAGAAATAATAGAAATAATAGTCTGCTGCAAAAGAATTTCCATTAATCTTCTTAAAGGCGGGAGATAAGATTTCAGAATCAGATTAAATATTTGTGTTCCACATTAGGAGACCTCCTCGGTTCTGTCTGACAATTAATCCTCTTCAGGGTTGCAGTTGCTCTGGTCTGCATTTACCTCTTTCATGTTGTGCATGAAGGACCTTTCATAGACTCTTAATGCACGATTATTTGGAAGTTGAAAACTGCACTGGAGGCTCGACCTTCCCCTATGTTTGTTTGTCTTTGTTTTGTTTCCTTTAGCTGAGAGCAGGGGGAGAGGGGCACTTCCCACTGCCCTGAGTTCGTGGGAGTGCCAGGGGCGGTGTGTGGGCCACGTCCCGCTGGGCTGCTCAGCTGTCATGAGCATCTCATGATGAAATCTCACTCTGAGGATGCTGTACACGCCCCCCACCCAGCACCTCGACTCGCTCAGCATGCATTTCCCACTGTGTAAGATGTGGGAGATGAGGTGACAGCTTGCTTGCAGGCAGAGCACAGGATACTACATGGGAAGAGAGGATGTAAAAAACACCTGCTTTAAGCTGGTACTGAAGGTATTTGCATAATTTATTAGTATTTTTAGAAAACAAGGGCAATTAAGGAAATAAATATTTGTCATAGATGCAACATAGCGTGTTAATACCAGATGATGTCATTGTTCAGTGATGCTTTGCATATTACCTCTGTATGCAGCAGAGGGCACTAAGTGGTGCTTAGCTTTTAAAGTACAGGAAAATTCTGCATTTTTCTTCCTTCATTACTCAGATTGCTGTCTTAAGAGTACTTTTCACAGGTCTCAATTACTGACTACTACTTTTTTGTGTATCTTTGTCACATTTGTTGCATTTTGTCTTCATAAAATTTAGAGAGATGGCCCATCCAAGGACAGTCTGTTACCAGGTTTATGTTTTGAAAAAAAAAAATCAAATGTTATGTCAACTAATTTTCTGAGTTGATTTGCAGTCATCACTGTCATTATGATTCCTCATAAGTTGCCAGGCACAACCATGGGGAAACTGGGGAAGACCTAGACAGATTTCTCATTCTACAATGATGATGTAGATGAACTCCCAGAAAATCAGGGCCAAAGTCTGAAGAATTTGCCAGCCACCACAAGACTGGAGACAGAAGTATTTTGATGATTTCAACAGCAGTGACATTTTGTACAACGACATAATCACTTCTCTCAATATCAAAGTAATCTAAACTTTTCTGGAAATTGTATGATATAAAAAGTGTGTGTGATGGTTCATTACAAGTTTCATAGCCCTACACTAGAAAGTAGTTTATATCACTACCATCTTTTGAGTACATTTAATTTGCCTGGTTAAAAATTAAATTGAAATAAAGCAATAGTTCATTGCATTTACATAAAACATGTCAGGGATGAAACCATTCTTGATGGTAAGAGATGAGGTGACCTGCTTCTTCAGTTAAAATAATTTGAGGGGAAATAAAACTAGAGGGAGATGGATTTAAAAGCAAAAGGAGGCAATTCTTCATGCCAGAGACAGGACCTACAGGACTTCAGATGATGCTGTGAGTGCAGAAAGTTTACACAGGCTGATGGAAAGATTGGGCCATCCTTTGGCAGAGAAACCTCACAGAGACTACTCAACAGAGGAACCAGAGCAGGCACAGCAAATCCTCTGAGCTGAAAATGGAGCAAGTCAGAGACTCTTATGAGAAGGTGTAAATGCCACCTTATTCTTCTCTGGCTGTGTACTGCTGGCCTCTTCAGTAGACTAAATATTGAAGTAGATTGTACTGGGGATTGCTGGGGAGTTTCTTCTATTTTAATGGAGTTAATGGTTAAAATCTAAAAAAAATCAGGCTGTTGAAAGCAGTCCTTGTGCAAATGAATCACAAATGTAAAGCAATTTCAGGTGCATGACAGACTACGTTCATTGCTTTGCTATCAGACTATAAATCATTTTTATAAACCTCTGCCTCTGGAAGAGTTTTGCTTTATTTGTTTCAGATGGCTTTCAAGCCTCACTTAAGAATGTGTTTCTCCAAATGTTTCCAAATGCTACCTTCTTCTACTTTTGTTGTTGAGTAACTTTCTAGAATGGTTTAAACCAAATAATTGTGCTATTTGTGTGTCATCCCTAATCTCCTGTTGGTCCACTAATACATCTTCAGTGTGCAGAATGTTTGATTAGTAAGGTGAATAACTGCTTTCTTTAATGTCTTATTCTGACAATCATGCTATTTGAGCTGGTTACAAATGCCACCTGCTATTCAAATGACCAAAACATAGAATTCTGGACTAAATTAATGTGCATCTTGTGGCCACAGTAGTAGGTCCAGTCTTGTCTTCTAGCAGAAAGGCAGCTAGTCCTGGCAGGGAGTTACAGCTGCACATCGCACACTCACTGCACCTCAGTCCAGCAGAGCTGTGCTGGTGGCAGACATGCCTGACACCTCTAAAGGAGCCTCTCACTGTGTGTGGTGTGATCTCCCCTGCCCTGCAGGGGCTGGTACCGAGGCGGGAGCCCATCTTATCGCAGCTGCAGCCCTTGCAGGGTTTGCCCAGGGGGAACAGGGACCCAGCCTGTGGTGGGCTGTTGCCCTTGCAGGGTTTGCCCAGGAGGAACAGGGACCCAGCCTGTGGTGGGCTGTTGCCCTTGCAGGGTTTGCCCAGGAGGAACAGGGACCCAGCCTGTGGTGGGCTGTTGCCCTTGCAGGGTTTGCCCAGGGGGAACAGGACCCAGCCTGTGGTGGGCTGTTGCCCTGCCCGAGCAGCACTCACCTTCCCGCCGCTGCCAGCCAGTGCCCGTGCAGGGCAGGCTGTGCACATGCCAGGGGTGCCATAATGCTGAGGGTGCTTGGAGCACCCAGGCTGGTGGGTGCCATATTTTTGCCATCTTTTTTGCTTGGCTGGGCTTTTCCATGGCTGGCTGGCCTGCGTGGGCTTGGAGGGTGCTCAGAAGTACATGTTCGAGGTTTGATCTGCATTGCTTTAATCATCTCAAACAAGCCAGTCCTGTCCACATGCAAATACTCAATCTGTGTAACCCTTTTGTGTTTCATATAACAGTTTTGTATTTTTCTTAGTTTGGCAACTTCTGTCTTATGAGAATCAGAAACAATCCCTTTGCTTGGTGTTGGCCCTTTTGCTTATTTACATATACAATTTCAGATCAGCATCATTATCTCATGTTCTGCTTTCTCCTTCTTTCTAGTCCAGAGCAGAAAGTGCCCATGGTGGGCCTGCTGGGATGGTCTAGAGACATGCAATATGCCCCCTGGGAAGGGGGCTGAGGTGGGGCAGAACCAGTTTTCAGATGTAAGCTGATGGCAGCTTGAGCCTGGGGCTGGTGGGGCTTCCTCTGACAGGTGAAAGGTTTTGTGTGGTGATGAGCTCAGTGAGCAATCTTCGTTCTTCTTCCTGCCTTAAGCCACTCCTGTGTTAAAAGTATGTTCCTTATTTTCTTATGTCCTTCTTCCCCATGTGGAACAAAGCAGTTTTATCATGAAGATGAGCAAAAATTTAAATCCTTTAATTTTTTCTAATGGCATTGTACAGATACGTTTGCATTAAAGATAAATGAAAGATTGAGATAATTTTTATCTGTGTATGTCAAAAGCTACCTTGTCCTTCTATCAGTGCGTGTTGGTTTAGGGAAAGCTGATATGTAGCCCACAGACAAGAGATGCATGAGGAACATGTTTTTAATCTCTTGTTAAGATGTAGGGCTGGCACTAGAAGATGTGAGGACTTTGTTATAACTCTGCTCCCAGCGTGGGGCTGGGTGAGTTCCCCGGGACGCTCGGGAGGGCAAGCAGTGTGCTGGGGTGTGTCCCTTTAGGGGAAACAGTTGGAATCTGCTGGGAACTGATTTTCTCCTTGTTTTTTTGCCCTGGGACTCTGAAGCCTAGTAATGCAACTGCAGATCACTGAACAGCTTTTAAAAAGAGAGTGTGCCATGTTGTGTGCCTCTGTCTAACTTGCTGTTGTATCTCCAAGAGCACTGGGGGGCTATTTCAGTTACTTGCATTCCAAGCTACAGAAATGCTGTAAGTAATATATATATTTTCTATAATTAATAGATGATACAGTTGAATTATAGTGATTGCACACATTTAGGAAAAAGGGTTTTCTCCTGATCTGGATGGAAGTTTTTGTTATGTTTGCATTAATGTATGAAATTTAGTGTTCTTTATTTGTAGTAGAATAAATAAAGGTACCATGGGGAAAAAAAAATTGTTTCCTCTGTAGACTTTACAGTACTGTGCAGATGTAAGTGTTGCATGTGTTTATGCCTATTAGTTTTTATTGAAATAAGAGTTTCATGATCCCCCAGAGTTTCATGGGTTTTGTTTTTCTTTTAAGAAACACTGCAAGCAAATCCAGTTAGAATACCTAGAAGCAGTGTTACAGGAGAAGAAAAATATATTTTGATTTTGCTTTTTGATGGCTCAACATACAGACATGTAAAATGTAGGATTGCATCAATGTGCTTAGACCATCTCAGAATATTACATGCTGGAGGAAGGGAGTCAAATGCCACAGCTGAAGCAGATGGTGTTCATGAGTCTGTCTGTGCAGCACTTCCTACACCACGGAGTGGGTGGAATGATGGGAGTAGAATTCTCTGCACTGTCACAGAGCTCAGATGCTGCACCAGATACAGCACCAGGCTGTCTTGCACCAGATGTTGGTGGGTCAGGAGGGAGCATCCTGCTTGGAGTTCGGCTTTTTTTCACTGTACCTGATTCCTTCTTTTAGGTTTCAGTCTCCAGACTGCTGCTGTGGGATCTGCTGTACCTGTGGTCCCACTCAAGTCCTCAGGACTGCAGGGGATTGTTGCAGGAGCTGTTTGGAGCTCAGTAGTTTATTCAAAGACACTCCCCTGTCTATCCCCATGGTAATATACCTATGAGGAGGATCTGATCCTTAACCAGCTGATCAATGCAACCATCCTACGTCAGTGTTACCAGCACACTGCTCTGTGAGGGTGCCTATAAACACATTCCTCATCACATTTACATCCTGGCAATTTGAAGAATCTACTGAAAAATATCTTGCTCTACTTTCAGGACACTTCCAGTATATAAAATTACACTGACTACTTTGAATCCTTTACTTCCTTTAGTTGCACCACAAGAACACAGTGAAACTCTGCTAGTGGGAAAATAATGCAGAAGCTCTTTGTCCATTGCCTGCTCTTTGCAGGCTAGGAGGTGGTTATCAGTTGCCTTTACAATTAACCATATCTGAGGGCTGTAGCATTCTTGTAATTGCAGCTAGAAAATACTTCCTGGTGATTTTCAGGGGGGTTAAATGGTCACACACTGATCTTTCCTGATTTTCAGCAATATGTTAGCTAAAATATTTTAACTCTTTTTCCCAACACTGTGTTTTTACATAATTGGATTTAATGTCCTTAGAAAGGCTGCATTATTTTTCTATGCCCAGAAGATAATGAGAACAATTAAAGTGAAGATAATGAGATCAGTCCTAAAGAGGGGGTGAGATGATCTAAGAAGAATCTGTATTTTTGAGGCTGGTTCATTTGACAGGACTCAATGACAAACAAATGGTGCCTGTTGCTTCAGGACCATATGACAGTATTTTTGTCATGCATCATGCAAGGTTAGCATGGGGTTGCATCAACAGGGAGTACTGAACAGAGAGAAACAGCAGTTCCTGAGGAGTATAAAGGATATAGCCAGTAATTACAGACTGGATGGTGTAAAGGGTATAGCCAATAATTACAAACTCACTTCCCTGCCCCCGAGGGCCTGAGCACTTCTGTCCTGTCTCCAAGCCAGTGAGCTGGGCAGCTGTAACACTGATCCTCTTTTAACCCTTTCTTGAGCTGTGGTGTTAGACGCCAGTCATTTAACTCCCTGGTCCTGGGAAGGGTCAGGTGTGACCTTATGGCTGTGGGAGAGCCCATAATTGGAGGGTAAATACCTGATGCCCTTGTGTTGTGTGTAGGTAGAAGTATGTACTGTGTCTGTAATATACATAATATACAATATTGCTGCTGCTAACATAAGGAAAGTTACTTTTTTGCAAATATGTGAGTAAATAAACAAGTTGAGCCCACATAAGTCATCAGATCAGGAGTGATAACTCACTGGCCATCTGTTTCTCTCTGTGACTCTGTTTTTGTTGCTTGCTCTTTGGATACAAAAATGTATCCAAATGAAGGCACTTCAACTTGCCATCTTCACATAATTCTTTTGTTGCAGACATCCTTGGGAATGTTGAGTGTCTATGTTTTATTTCTGACTGTGAAAATCGTGATATCCAGAAAAAAAATGACTTAAAAAATGCCAAGCAAAACATGAACTTATATATTAATTATAAACATGATTTATCCAGTTTATCTGAATAACTATTTTGTTGCTGGAGTTATTTAATTTTCATCCAGAATGAGTAACCCCCTGTTCAGTAAATGTGAAACCCTGCCTTGTGCAGGAATATCTTGAAACTTGTGTGAACATAATTAATAGGAGCATTAAGTATCTGATAACTTGCCTCCACTATTTGGGAGGTGTTGCTGCTTGTATCTCTTGTTGGAACTTAGGTTCACGTTGCATTGTAATTCACATGCACATTGCTGTATATATCTCTATAACTGACTCCATGCCTCTGCTTTGGAAAGGGATTGGACACTTCCTGCCATCAAAGGTGCATAGTATCATATTTTTTCTTCAAGAAGGCAGAAGTAGAATGTTTTCTGAATATGTTTTTTGTTTTGTCCACTGAATTTACTCACAGCTGGTATGCCTAAGTCTCTTGTACATTATTATATGAGTTGTAAGGTTTCAGTTTCTTACCCAGTTGTTCTGGGGTGGTGGAATACTGTTATCAGAAGTTGGATATGGTGAAATTTGTGTTTCTAACTGTCTTCTCTTGGACTAAAATCTATTGGTTCTGAAATCACCAAGCTTTGCACTGATTTTCAAAGTTGTAGCAGTCAGAGAGAATGCAGTTTTCTGAAGTGGTAAAGATAAACAGGAATATGTTCAGACATCCTCTGAACCAGGATCTTGCCATTTTGAAATGGCCTGCTTGACACCATAGCTCACAAAAAGAGAAATGTGTTATTGTAGTCACATGCTCAGAGATCAGTGTTCTTGTTTTTGTCTTTGTGTTGGAAATGTTGGAAATGACTGGTAACACAGAAACAAGAATACAATTTCATACAATTATGAAAAAAATCCTACTTTTATAATGTTTCTGGTATAGATCTCATTAAAATGGACAAGTCTTATCAAAAAGATGTGATTTTTAAAAACTCCTAATACTGTTGAGTCATCAACATTCTTTTGCAAATAATGCATGGTTGGTTGCTTTAGTTGAGCACATAGAGAACCAGGAGTTTAATTTCATACTGAAATATTATCTTTTCCTCTTGGATAAACCAGGCAGACTGATGGTGGTTGATATTACGTGCAATGTGAGGCAAGGCAAGACTGAACTGTGTCAGTTGAATCATTGCTTCTCATTCCTTGGAAGTTCTACGGACCTGATCCCCTTCAACAATAAATTGCCTTCCTGCTAGGGTTTCTTGAGGGATGCTTTTGTAGCTGTATGCTTTGCTGAAGCCTAGGTTCAGGTTACAACTGCCTGGAGTTTGTTCTTACTTGTTTTATAGAGGTAAGGAGTCCAACAGACAGGCAGAGATCACTGTGTATCTTGAGTTGATTCGTGCCATGAAGAGTGAGGATTGAATGCAAGGAGCATTTTTGGCTGCCAGGGCTATTATCTAGCAGTGCCTGCTCTCCAGGTGCTTCAAAAGCTTTGTGCCACTTCCCTGGCCTAAAGCAGGGAGTCAGGGCCAAGCCTCTGTTTCAGAAGACCCTCATCTTCTTTCAAACTGTGGAGAGCCAATACTGCCTGTATGACTGAGTTACTGAGGCATGTTTCTCTGTGTGCTAGTTTGGCATGTTATAAAAGGTGTCAGTGGTCTGTAATCATAGTTTCTGTGCTTGTTTAATCATTGAGGAACAATAATTCTGCTCACCCTCCTTTGCCTTTCATCCTCCTGTGTCTCACCTTGCCAAAAGCATGCGATGTTCCTGAGCTTGCTGTAACCTTTCAGTCTTTTTTTTGTAGCTGGAATATTTCTGTTAGCAGGCTTTCCCTCCTGTGAAGGTACCCCAATATTACACTGATGCCAAAAGCAGAGGACAGCAGCCTGTCAGACATGCATGTAAGTCACAGCAGTGGCAGTTTCTGTGAGCTGGGCTGTACTAATTTGCAGATAACCCAAAATTAAACATCTTAAATGTTTTCAAAGTGCAGCAGCCTGATTCTACAGGATCACCAGTGATATAAGCATGCATTTGCTGCTGGCTGGAGTACTTGCTTCCATTAACCACTTCATCTAGTTGGAGCTTTTAAACTCCTGGTACCTTTCATGACACTGAAGTCCAAAGGCTCCTCAGACTGCGAATGTCACTATGACAACCAGTTACTTTTCTCCTCAAGTACACAATTTGTAAATTTGGGCAGGGATGTTTTCATGGATGTTTGGTGGAACATCTTGTCAGAACCTAGTACGGATAAGGCTCACAAGACCTTATGAGACAAGTAAGCCAAACACAAGTTCTTCAAAATGAATGTAAAACTCATTTTATCATTGAGTTTATGATACCCAAATGAGAAAGGAGAGACACTGAGTGTTCAGGGTGAGACAGGGCACAGAAATAAGGCTTGTATCATCCTGTTTGCCTCCAGAAGAATGGAAGTGGACAGGAAAATGTAACCACCTCCCAACAGTTTGGAACCACAAAGCTCATTGCTTACAGCTGGCCCCTGTGTCAGTGACAGGGCATCATTGTGTTTGCCTGCTCCCCCACACTGCAAGCAAGTCCCTCAGTGTTTGAGGTGACAGTACTTGGCAAAGCTGGTATGCTGAACTGACTGCTTTCTTTTCCTTTTACCTACCTTGAAAATCCCATCCTGCATATTCACCTGGTTTTGTTGAGAAAAGCTTCAGTGGAAAAAGGCTTGTTAGTTTATGGGATAAGAGGGGATAAAACAGGTTTCTCAATCCCTGTTCCTTTTGTGCATGCTAGAAGGCTCTTGGCAGAAAGATAGCTGGATTTCCAGGGCAGCAGAGAACCACACTGGCTTCTATTGCAGTAATTGGGCAGATGCTACAGAAGATGATGCAATAAAACCTATATGTTACTTCTACATAGCTGGGCTTTTAGTAATTGCTGTAGGACCATTTACTAGGTAAATAATTCATTTTTCCAGAGAAGAATTAGGATATAATATATACATTAGAGAGATTTATGAGAGCTAAAAGGTAACAAATTCATATATTGGTAGCTGTTTATAACATTAATTTGTGTGCTTTATTTAATTCCTGAATTTTATTTCAAAAGCTTCGGACAATGCAGGATTGAGAAAATGGTGGCTGGAAGCAAAGCAACTGAGAAATGTATTTGAAAAGCCTGCATATGATATCCATTCCTTTTGTAAAGAATATTTCCTTTATGACCTCCTCCTGCTTTGTATTTAACATTTCAAAGAACTTTGGGGACTCTCTGTAGGCTGTGTCTTCACGAAGCCAGTAGCCAAGGATTTAGAGTATTGTCAGTGCTGGCCCAAAGCTGAAAACTGCAGGCAGGTTTTAATCTCAGGGTGGGGGGTGGGTGTTTAAACCCAGCCTTTTGTGTTCAGATTAGGGAGTGCAGGAGGATAGACTTAAGGGGTGTTAGTGAGAATTTTTTCACTGGCAGTTCAGTAATAGCATCAGGCTTTGGAAATACTTTTTTCCAATTCTTTGTTATTTCAGTAATTACTATGCGGTGGGTAGAAATCCATAGGGTTTGTGGTTTTTTTAAGTACCTCAGCAATGACATAGGGATATGGGCAATTAAAAAAAGTACTTGTTTTTATAACTTTTTACTCCTTGGATGACTGTGGGCACTTAAATGCCTTTTCAGATAGTCTGTCATTGTTTCAGTCCTGATGTCTGTGTTTATTTTGTCTTGGTTCCATCAGCTGGGATAATAGTTAAGATCCATCTTTAGAGAGGAAGGAAGACAAAAACAATTTGACACTAGCATCATGCTCTGACAAATCTGAACCCTGCCAGTTGTGAAGGCAGATTGTCTGATCTACTTTACACTGTCTGAGAGATGGAAAGGTTACTAAACATCTCCCCCATTAAGAAAAAGATCAAAGGCAAGTCGCAAAGCACCTTGCATTTGGAGTTTCTTTTACTTCATACAACAATCTGTGAAACCTTTGCCCTGAGTATTTGCTGATTCCTGGAATAGCTGGGGGTACAAAGCACTTGAAATTTTTGTGTATGGGAACACGGTGACTCCTTGCTAAAGTTTCTGAGATGATCACCATAACTAATAAGATTTACCACAGTTGGGTTGTGTAGGTATTGAGTTCAGCTCAATAGTGATCAGTTTTAATGAAGGCTAAAGAGTTTCTAGCTCTTAATTTTGTACATGATTCTTTCAAATAGAATTCTAATGCTAGAAATTTTACATGTGTATAAATGGTCTCAAGATGTTTGTTTCTTTTGAGAAAGATATTTTTGGGTTTCTGGAAATTTTAAATGTCAGTGGTTCTCTGTGCCTTACAAAAGTTCATTGTAATACATAAAGCATTTTGAAAGAAATTTTATCCTATGCTACTACCATTCATGTGCTTTAAAGGATGTAAGTATGGTATTGTGGTAGAAGTGAGGAGTACACTTTTCAGAATTACAAAGGAATTTTCTTATTAAATTTTCTAATTTGATATTAATTTACTTCTCCTAATTTCACAATTTTCTTTTTATTTTCACAATGATATTCCTTTGTCATAAGAGAATTTTTTTCTCCATAACATCTACATTTTTCACTTGTTATTATCCTTGATCTGGCCAGAAAGTTATAGGTTGCAAAATTCACACCAGAGGTGCTCTTGTATCTGGTGTGACACTGCAGTGTTGTGCCAGAAACATTTTGCTAAGGTGAGGCTTTGGATGCTGCTCCCTTCCACTCAGCTCCACAGAGGAGTCAAAGATCTTGCACTGACCTGCAGAAATCTGGGACGTAACTGTGCTCTCCTAGATTTAAGCCTCTCTTTCTGTTTAAAACAACATTAATTAATAACAAACCAACTGACAGCCCCACAGTAATATGAAAGGATTTATAGAAAAAGAAAGTAGCAGAGCTCCCTGCAGATGATACTTTTGCTTTAGCAGATTGCTACTGTTGTATAGAGTGTCACTTAGAAAGACAAAAATTATTTTGTTGCACTAGACCCCTGAGGAAGAATTTCACTTTCTTACAAGGTGGTGGGAGAAGTTTGAGACTCGGTGCTATAAAATGTCTTTTTCTTGTTCCTCTACTAGAATACAAAAATCTCTGCATTCAGAAGTGCTAAGAACAGCTTCTACAGAGGCAAGTGCAAGTAGTGCCTGCATAAACCTTCATCTGCACAGGGCAATGGGAAATTGTCTCTGGTTGCACACAGGTGGGAAATATCAGAGCTTCAAAAGCCAAGTGGAGGATGGCAGCAAGCTGTGGTAACCAGGGCTAGTCAGGGTAGGTGTCCCAGGAGTGGAATTATCCTTCTGATGGGTGCTACTGCAGAAGCAAAAGAGAAGGGACAAACTCCAGGGTCCCACTGAAAACCAGAGACTAAAGAGTACCACCTTCACAGGAACAAACTGACTCTGCAGTGCTGCAGTCTGCTCCAGAGGACAAGCGGACTGATGATTTTGCCTTGATTTTCCAGAAGCCTTTGAGTCAGGCGTGTGTAGAGTCATGTAATTTTTGTCTGTTCTTCTGATTCCTCTCTAGAGTTTTTTCCTGCCCAAATGTATGTGCCAATGAGACAGCCTCTGAATCTGAGACTATAATAAATATCTAAGAAGTGATTGAACTCCTTTTCTGTGAGGTGAGAAATTGGTACTTTTTTATTTGTAAGTTTATCTCTTGCTTATATTTTTTTCAAACTTATTGGTAGAAACCATACATTTTCAGTACTAAACTGCTATTTTGAAAGTCTGTTTAATTTAGGCAGAGCTTTGTGCACATATGGAAGTAACTGAATGACAAGAGGTTGTTTACAAAGGGTGGAGTAGCCTCTTGAAAATTTTTCTAAGGTTTTAAAGATCTCTGCCTCTTGTACATGCTATATATATACTATATTTTATAGTCACTATATTGCACAGCTGTATAAGCAAGAATTTTGAGAGGGCCCTTAGTACTGGGTTATTCAGCAAATGTTCTGCAGGGTTATAGCAGCTGCTGGGATTTAGTTTCCTTGGTATGCTGCTTTTAGGACTGCCCATTAAATATGTTCATTGTCCTCTTTGCAGGACAATGCAAGCCATGCAAGATGCAAAACACTGCCCACTTCTTACTACCAAGGGCCTTTTGTTCTTAGTGCATTTTTTCTTTAAAAAGTACCTGCCTGACACACAGAATCTCCTTGTTTGTGTTGTTGTAGCACCCAGAAGTTTCACAAGAGCCCAAGCCCTGCACATGCATGGTGCCATCTTTGCAACATAGACTCTGTGGAGGAATGGGAATAGATAGACACAGAGATGTGGGAATTAATCTCTAGGAAGATAGTTTGTGATGGCTTTTACTGCTGGTGGGACCTACACTGGCTGTTGACTTCTTGCTCTCCATTGTTGCAACTCCCAAAGCAGAAGGTTAGGCTGTTATTCTAACTTCCAGTACAGCTGGTCCCCATATATCAGTGTGTTACTTAAATACCAGGGTACTAATGATATGTGACACCAGTGGAAAACAAGAAAGTTGAGACCAACATTTTTGGCATATCTTTTGTTACTATATCCTTTGGAAGAACAGCCGGTGAATGAATTGACTTGTGATTTGAATTGCTGTAAGTCCACATCTCCAAGTTTTAGAATTCTGTTAGATGTGAGAGGAAATTTGTGCAGGATTCATGGCTTGTCTGCCTCTCTTGTTAGTTTTGTACACTGAGGAGTTACAAGCCCAGCTTCCACTCATTTTATCTAACTTGCATTGAGTCAGTGATAATAGGAGAAGAAAAGCATGCATCAAAACAAAAGCTGTATCCTACAAGTGTTCCTGTTTGTACACTGGCTTTTAGGTAGATTTGGGCATCCAGATTGAGAAACCTTCTGCATCAATTGTCTTCTGTGCAGAGGAAGCACAAATGCAATCAGAAGGTCTGGCATGAAAAAAAAAGAATGAAAACAGGGGAGCCTTTCTTCTCATTACACAGACAGGTTTTTCTTAAAAGTCATGCAAGTTAAAATAAATAGCACAGCACATAAGGCAGCACACAGAAAAATGAATCGGTGAACTACAGCACGTGTGCAGCAGCAGCGCTGCATTCCTGTCATCACACATTCCCAAAGCATAACACTGAGAGAAATATGATCTGAAACTAGTTTAAGAGGTGCTGTAAGTAAGCCAGGATTACTACCATGGTATAACACAACCTGATAGCAAGACTGAAGACTTGCTTGTGATAGGCTCTGAAACATTTTTCTTTTTTTCTATTTGGAAATTTTTTCACTTGCACCTTTGCCCTTGGGATTTTTTTCTTTCCCTTTTTGGTGGAGTTTCTCAAATGCTCTCTTCAAGAAGAGAGTTGTCTGGGCAAGCCCAACTTCTCCCTTGCCAATAAATCCATCAAGAAAGGCTGCCTCTTTTTGTGACCTGGACCACAAGCACGGATTACAATTACTTGGCTTTTCTTGCATATTTGAGTAACAACAAGTACTAGTGAGAGGTTACAAATTAATAGTGTTAGTGTCAGAAGTCCAAGGACTGATGAGAAAGGGTGTGAGTGAGGTTTCTGGTTTGTTCTTGCTAGTATATCTGATTGCAAATATCTGGAAGAGAAAAGTAGTGCTTCCTACAGACAAAGACAATTATGGTGTATTGCCAGACTGCCTTAACCCATAAAGGATTGCTTAAAAACATGTCTTTCAGAGTCTGAGCTCTTAACCTTTGTTAACAGAGAGATAAAATAATCCACACATGAAAATGGTGAGTTTACGACATGGAAAACTTTCTTCTTCGTGGATTTATAATGTTAGAGATGCTGGCAATGTATTTTCTCAGGAACTCTATTATGCAGGGCTATAAATCTAATAAACCTATAGATTACCAAGGCTTGTGATGTTATACATGAGCTTGGGGTTTTTCACAAGTTCATAATTACATTTTTCCCACCTCTTCTCACACTCCATTTTTCCTCCTCCTCCTCTGCTTTCCAACTGTTTGTACTATAGGTTTTTTCCCCACTTTATTTTTTGTTTAGTCATTTCTGCTCTCCTACTTTCAAAAACCCTGCAATTCCTTCCCAGAATCTCACAGCATCCTATCTCCCCCTTTTAAAATGTTACAGGTTGTGATGGTTTTGTTTTCATAGGCCACAGAAGGACCCTCTGCTCCCTGTTTGTGACTGTGGCCTTCCTTAGTGCAAAGTTTCCCATGTGTCCCAGTATTATCAATGTTATTTGTAGTGTTTGTTTCTGAAGCTGGGCAAGGAGAAAGGACCCCTGTCATAGACCTGCAGTGTGATGCCACAAAACTCTGTGTGGCACTTGGCATCTTGGGAGTGTTAGCTCCTCCCGTGGTGCTGGGTGCTTGTCAGGCACCAGCCCAGCTGACAGTAATAAAGTGAAGCCCTCCTAATTTCCTCCGTGAGGCAGCCAGATCAGGCTGTGTGCCACAGGCAAGGTAGTGACAGGGTAAGGGAGAACCCAGGCTTTTAATGCATATTTGAGAGAAAATTATTTTAGAGGTGTAGCTTGTCTTAGTGAAGAGGGGGATTTCTTCCTTGCATGTCCTATTATTTTGCCTTTTTTATTTTAGTATTCGGCTTGTGTGCTTATTTAATTTGAAAAACCTCATGCAGTCAGTCCCCAAGCCAAGGAAGTAGCTAAGGCAGTAACACCAGCCCACCCTCTTACTGAAGCCTGCTGCTGTCCCTATGGAAACTTGTTTGTCATAGGAAGGAAAAAAAAAGTAGTCCCAGCTGAAACTTGAAATACCGCATTACATGAGAGCAATTGCCTTATACATACAAGCATGCATACACATACACATGCAGAGACATCTAGATACAGCTCACCATATTGTACTCTGCTACATAATTATTTTTCAGATAAGGAAAAATTAACCTTGAAATAGGAGCTGAGATCCCAGAGTTTTAACACTGTATTTGCCACTGATTTCCTAACCTTTTCTGTGCAAGTTATGTCCTTTTCTGTTTTCTGTCTACAAAATGGAAACAGGCCTGCTCAGCAACTAGTAAGTGTTTATGAAGATCACATGCAATAGGTATTCTTAGTAAGATTTGTTTTCTCACTTTTTAAAAGATAAAACATTTTCAGAAGCAAAGACTGAATTGTTTCTCCAAAAGACCTCACACTCCTTATGAACTTGGGCTGAAGAAGGGTTGTGATGGAACATATAAGAATCCTTTGTAATGTCTGATATGGAACTAAACTTCTTTTTCGAAATTCATACTGTTAAATCTATACTTTTGAAATGGCTACTATTATATTGCCAATTCCTGATAAGGAATTGTTAGGTTATGAGGCAGGCAGGATGCCTAATTTTTGTTTAGTTCAGATCTTTTCCCCAAGATCTCTATGGTCTATTTATCCAAGCATCACCTCTCCCTCTAGTAATGCAAGATAGAGATGGTTCCTGTTGGACTTTAAATACCAAATTATAAAAATGAATGCTTTATCTTATTCTCAATAAAAAGTTTCTGAGTTTAACCTTTCCCTTATTAAACAAAAAATCTTCCCAAGAAAACAAACAAAAAATCAAAACCCAAAATCAAACCCCCTCCAAATAATTATGGACGAATAAAAAAAACCAAAACCACAAGCTTTGCCACCATCTCAATTTTTCTCATCACTACCAAGTGTTCAGATTCCCATTAGTATAATTCATGCCTGGAAGAAGAATTTTCCCTTACTTCTAGCAAGCTCTATTAGACAATTTCCATGGCTGAGAATCTTTTCCTTACTCTGCTCTGACATAGCCATATGAATCCAGAAATTTATTTTCCTTCATTAAAAAAAAAAAAAAAAGTAAACTTAAATGTCTCAGAATAAAATGTTTAAAATGTTGTGGATTTGTTTGTTCTTTTGTTTTGTTTTGGTTTTTTAAAGCTCTCAAGTTTTAGCTTTCAGATCACATGAAGAAAATAGTTTTATTTCAGTTTGGCCACTGAAGCAAAAAAATCAATTACACTCACAGTTCTAGCTCTTATTCCAAAGAAAAGAGCCAAAACTTAAACGTGGTCTTTAATTATATATTTGATTCATCCCAGTAACAACACTTGACTTCAAACAATTCAAGAGCAGGAGGAAACTTGCTCTGAATTCCTCTCTTCAAAGAGGAGTACTCTTTCAGATAGACCATGTCAGAAGACTTTAAGCTGAAACCAAACAAGATAACTGTGAGAAGACTTGATAAAAGGAACTTTAGGTGACCACAGGAACAATGTCTCAATACTGAGATGTTTTTAAATTGTTTTTAAACAGATCTCCCCACATGTGGGAAGGGAAAATTGATCTTGCCAGATGGTCAAACCACTACAGTTGCTTACTTCTCTCATTCCCTCCTCCTTTCATAGTCGTAGGAGCAAATTATTATTCATTTAAAATTACCACACATTGAAAATGGGTCATTATCTGTACCCAAAACTGTGAACCAGTCTAATTCCTACAACTGATAAGTAGACAATACCATGTGTTAATTATATGTACTGTATGACTCTTGTGACAATTCATGGAAGTGTACAAATTAAGTCAATTAAAGCCACTTGAAAGACTTCTGTGCAGTCACCAGTTCATTAGTGCACAGCAAATTGCTTGAAAAGAATTGGGATGTGTGCTTTATCTGACACTTGCAGAGCCATCCCATATTTTTTTTATTTGATACTTGTTAGAATATTTTAGTT
Source organism: Zonotrichia leucophrys gambelii (assembly GCF_028769735.1). Taxonomy (NCBI): domain Eukaryota; kingdom Metazoa; phylum Chordata; class Aves; order Passeriformes; family Passerellidae; genus Zonotrichia; species Zonotrichia leucophrys. Next base: position 13,881,087 of record NC_088173.1, on the reverse strand, counting down.
AGGAATAATTATACAAAAAGCCAGTGTAAAGGTCACTGTGGCCTTGTTTGTTGTCAAGAGTGTTTGTGTGTGTGTCCTGCTTTGTTCTTTCTTTCTACTTCTTGACCTCATTTTTCCTCCTCATTGCTGATTCCTATTTGTCTCTTGTCTCATGTCATCTTTTAATGGAACAGATTGATATCTAGGGCTGTGTCTAGACTAGGAGAAAAGTTGAGTTTAGTTCAGCAATAAGTTGAAGCTAGCTGGCCAACTATATCCAACCACTTCTTGACTGCTGGAAAGGCAAAGCCATCATTCATTCAATGTTCAGATAGTGCAATGTGAATTTATGCTCCTAAATAGAATTTAATTAGCTTCTACATTTGGTAAAATAGGTACATTTTTTAGGTTTGACTTATTTAGGTAGTGCTAACCAATCTACCCCTACCTCAGCCTTCAAGGAGAAAAATGGAATGATTCTAAAAGTTCGTGTGGTTTTTCTGGTCTGAGGGTGAAAACATGCTCTATTATAAGCTTTGCGTAGGTTGATGAGTAAATTGCTAGATGAGTAAGTTTCATGAGGGAAAATCTTATGTTTTTACTAGAGGAGCTCTAGGCCATCTTTTTTCTCATCTTAACTTTTTCCTGTTGCTACCAGTATACAAAGTATCAGTGGAAACATGTCTTTCCTGATAGCTTTTCTCAGCTGGAAAACGATGAGGCTGAATAAGAAAGAACCCCATAGCATTTAGCTTTCAGTTTTCTTGCTGAGTTTCATTAATGTATATTCTATTCATATGAAAGGGACCGCTGCAGTAATTCTTTGGTGTGTGTGCTGCCCGCAGAGCGCAGGCAGATGGGCTGAGGTGGCTGCTGCAGTGACTCACCCATAGCCATGCAGCAAGGCAGCCCAGGGAGAATATCTCATGCTCCACTGCCTTTGGTAAGAAGTTCGTTCACTGATGGTCATCCTTTTACTGGTTCACCTCTACTGAAAAGTGCCAGGTACAAAATTACAGTCCTCTGGTTTTCCACGCTCTTAGAAATGTGACACAAACCACTGTAAGAAGGATTAATTATAAAAATATAAATATATAAGTAATTTAACTAGCCTGCAAAAGCAACATTTTCACATCCCTGCATTGCAGTTGTGCCCATTGATAACAGTGGCAGCACCTGACAACACCGGGCGTGCTCAGAGCTGCCTTGCAGAGGAGGAACCGAGTTCCTTTGCACAGTTCTGGTTAACTGGAGTTCATAAAATGCCCAGGTGGCCAGGCCCCACTCAAAGAGGATGCCCTGGGAGTAGATGTGTGAGCCACAGTGAGAGGGTGGGAACCCCCTTCCCGCCAGTGCGGGGGCAGCCCGGGTGTCCTGGGCACCCTTATGGAGTGTGCTGGGTTTCAGTGTGGCGGTGTGGCTGACTGGGCCCTCCTGGGGAGAGCCGCTTCTTCAGGCGTCCGTGGGCAAAGGCGGCGGAGGATGCGAGGGTGAGCCCCGCAGGCCCTGCGCAGTGCGCCCCGGGGATGCACATCTGTCCCGGCGCCCTTCCCTCGCTCCTGTCCGTCCGTTCGCCCCGCGTTGCCCGAAGGGGCCGATGGCCAGGCCCGGCCCGCACGGCCGCCCTGCCCGCCGCTCTCCCTGCCCGCCGCCCGCAGCCCGGGCGTGCGGGGTGCCCAGCGCTGCGCACCCGGCCCGGCGCTCCGCCGTCACTGCCACCGCCAGGAAGGAAGGAAGGAAGGACAGACGGATGGAAAGGAGGCGGGGCGGGAGGGGGCCGGGTCCCTGCCGCGCACGGGTTTCGTACGCGGGCCCCTGCGAGCCGGTGCCGCGCGGGGGAGCGCGGAGCCCGGCGGGACCAGCGCGGCTGCGGCGGGAGTGGCATGAGCCCGGGCGGCGCTCCGGCAGCGGCTGCTCTCGGCGCGGCGAGGCGGAGGGCAGGCGGCGGGCGGGCCGCGCAGGCGGGCGGAGCGGCCGGCGGCCTCTCCCCCCGCGCCGGCCCTCCCTAGCGCGGAGCCGGCGGCGATCCAGCCCCGGGGAGGGCGGACGGGAGTCGGCGCCGACCATGGCGAGGCGCGGCGCTGCCGGGGGCCGCGGGCCGCTGCCGGCCGCCCGGGCGCCGCGGGCCTGAGGAGGAAGGAGGCGGCGGTGGCGGCGGGCGGGGGGGTCGCGGCTGCATCCGCTCGTTCCGCGGCCGAGAGAGGCGTCTGTGGGCCCTCCCTCCTCTCCTCTCCCTCCTCCTCCTCCTCCCGCCGCTCCTCCCGCCGCGCCGGGAGCTGCCGCCTCCTCCCCAGCGCCGGGCGCGCCGCGGTCGGGGTCGCAGCCGGCGGCCGCGGGATTTTCCTCGTTTGTTTGGGCCTTTTGTGTCGGGGCTCACAGTTGGCTAAGCACGGCCGGGCTGAATCGGGCCATTGTTCGGGACCCCCGAGCTCCCACGCTGCACATCTCTCGTCCCCAGCCCCCCTCCGGCTCCCCCTCCCCCCCGTTCCTTTTTTTGCCTGAGAAGCCACATAACGTGCCTTTCCTCCACGCAAATCTGGGAGCTATAAGCCGGACCGATTGCAAATGAAGTGTAATGCATTGTGGGACGTGTGTAAAATTGGATCATTCGAGGGAGAGAAAAAAAAAAAAGGAAGGGACCTGCGGCTGGCGCCCTAGAAGAGGGAGCGGCGCGATGCGCGCAGGTTGCGGCCCGGCGGTGGCCGCGCTAGGCTGATGGCCGGCAGCGCGCAGCCCTGACCCGTGCTGCGGCGCGAGGAGCAGGCTCGGCCGTCCTCAGCATGAAGAAGACGCGGAGTACGACCTTGCGGCGGGCCTGGCCTAGCTCCGACTTCTCCGACCGGGCCTCAGACCGCATGAGGTCCCGCAGCGAAAAGGACTACCGACTGCACAAGCACTTCCCCCCAGCTTTTATTTCCCAGGCATCACGGGGCTACATGACATCAGGTTTGTAACATAATTTGTGTATGCGAGAGAGCTTTATTGCGAGGCTGCTTCGGCATGTGTGTCTGCCCGGGAAGGATGTGTTGGTGGGTACGGAGGGGAGCCTGCGATCGGGAGGCTGAGTTGTTGGGAATAATGAAAAAAAAAATAGCATACATCCACCATTTTGTACCTCTGCAAGATTCACAGCGGTGTCCTCGCAATATGGTGTTTAAAATCTGTTAGTCTAGTGAAATAAAATGTATGAGAGATACGGTTGCATCTCTGTTGCGGAAGAGCAGACAAAAATGACTGGATGTGCAGAGCATGGAGCCCTTTGCGCCTTTTGTGCGTAAAAGCATGTGCTGGATATTTACTGCTCTCCCACACATTCCTCTTAAAATGCAGTTAACTCTAGTTAATTCATCAGGTTTTCGTGTTTTTCCATTTTGAAAAGGAAAAGGGTTACTTGTGGTTGCAAATGCAGTTGTCTTGTTACAGTCTCTCAGGCTTTCAGCTGCATGTTTCTGCAATGGCAAGGCATGTGTTGGTGAAAATGACTGTAAACACATTTGCATTTGTTTTTTGAGGTGTAGAAGGAGACCAGACCTCTGTATGTGGTGGAACACACACGTGCATGTATATTCATTTGTCAGTGGCTTTCAAGGAAGGCCGTAGGGAAATAATGGACACTGCACCAACATGTTTGTGCATGGGAAAGAGAAAGCACAAACAAAACAAAAAACAGCGCAGGGAAAGGCAGGCATCAGGGAGAGGCTTGGCCTCCAATGGAGTGCTGGTGAGATTTTGGAAAGCCTCAGTACTATTTGTAGAATCTGCTCCATCCAGAAATGCATCTTAATGGCCTTGGAATTAAGGCATTTCATAAACACCCAAAAGACGACTTGGGAAAATGCTGATGGGGAGGGGGCCGGGGGCAGAAAATCCTGGAAACCTCCTTTGTTGTTCTGCTGCCTGTTTATTGTGATGATAGGACATAATGTTTCATTATTATGATGGCAAATTCCAATTTATCACAAAGACACGTTTCTCCCTCTGAGGCACAATTTAGGTTGAGTAGGCAGATTCCTTGAAAGGAGAAAACTAAGGTATTTATAATGCATTACTGAAAACGTCTCCAGCCCTGTACTGCTGTCCCCTTCCGCCCCATTTCTGCTGCAAAGGTTGAGCCAAAGATTATGGTTTTCAGTTATGTGCTCACTTTCCTGTCTCTGGCCCTAATAAACATATCTCTTTAGTCAGGATTGGTTTTTCATGTTTTAAAAGTGCCTTGTGACTCTTTTTTTCTTTCATGCCCAAGTACAAGAGAAATAATGTGCATTTTATTGAAAAATCTGCCTGTGTAAGAGTATCGTGCCATTTTGGCACTTGGTGTTCTGCTCTGGTTCCTGGGAAGTCACATAGTGAGTGGAAACAACAAGGAAAATTTATGCTTGGACAGCTGAAGAGGAGAATGGTTGTGTTGGTGAAGTGGTTGACTTGTTCCATTGGTGCTGCAGGACTTGAAAGTGTCTGGAAAGCTGAATCTGACAATACTGCAAAGATTTTTCTTGTTCTGGGTGAATGTCCTGGTATTCCCAGTGTAAGATACCCTGTGCCAGATCTGTTGAAGTCAGTACTTTTTAGGCCCTTCTTTCAGTGTGAAAGGCCATATTTTAGAGAGAAGGAGCTCATGTGAGCATTTTGTGCCAAGTGCTGTGGTTCTTGCTTGTTTTTAATTCTTCAGCAAGGTGCTCTGACTCTGTGGAAGCTTTATGTTGGCAAGATTGGTACCAACCAACCAGACAGCAAAACACCAGCAATGTGCAGAATCAGATATGTCACCCTGCATTTGTTGGCAGATACCCGTGTCCTTGAGAGATAGGAGGGGGCACAGAGTTTTAATCTGCTATAGATATTTTATAGTAATCTCCAGACCAAGAATACTTGTTTATGACTATACAGGGTAGTCATTTCAATTGTAACAAATGTCATGTTAAGTTTTACTAATTTGTTAAAGTTTTTGGAGGGAGAACACGTTGGAAATTAAAATCAGCAAATATTTGTTGGTTTTGTTGTTTTGGGTTTTTCTTGTTGTTGTTGTTTTTTTCAACCTTAACAACAGCTTGTTAGGCTTTTATCTGGAAATGTAATTGTTCTTTCATAGTGGATATTTGCCACATTCATTTTTTTTAAAGGATCCTTGTCCACTGCCTTTCCAAATATTAGTTTTGGGAGGAATAGCTACTGTGTACACTTCTCACTATTTGAAGGAAGCTCTCTTCCTTGCAGGAAATTTGTAGGAAGTCCACTGGTGTAAAAACTGTGAGGATCAGGAATACAAATACTTTCTTTGTCACCCAGAGTGTTGCAGGGAAGAAAGTGTCCTGAAACACATGGGCTTTTCAGAGGGCTGCATTCTGTTTATCCAACCATTTAACCTCATCACCATTAACATTGTTGTGGTTATCTTTTAATTAAATGCCTCATTGTTTGGAATGGGGGTGGAGGGTGGGAAAGAAACCTTGGGGTTTTGCCTCATTTACTCTGCTTGGGGAAATATGGAAATGCATACAATCAAACAACCTTCAGTAAGATGCTAAAAAGCTTGAAATGTTAATATTCAAGTATGCCTGAATTGAATAGAGAAGCTATATATATTTCTTTCAGCACAGAGAAATACTGAGTAATGGTTCTGCAGTCAGTGCCATGGTGTTTTGTATGAGGAAAATACAGTCCCTAAGCAGAACCATGTTTATAATGGAAGTGCAAACCTCATGCTACAGTGGTGAAGCACATCTGATTTTGAGCAGCCTTTTCAGTAAAACTGAGTAAGGAGCAGTTTGATATTTGCTTGATTTGAAGCAGCATTGGTGGCTGGCCAGTCACATTTTCAATACTCGGGGAACAAACTGCCCATAATTATAGAAAATTGATGCAGATGCAATTCATATGAAATCTAAAGATTGTTTGACAGATGAATGGAGATGGAAGTAAGGAGGGAAAAAAGCAGACAATTTAGAAAATCACACATTTTTGCTTCTGAATAATCTCTTGATACGTGCTATTAAATAGGCTGTACTCCAGGGTTTCTTTAGGCCTCCTAGCAACCACTAGGTTCAAAGGCCATGCAAGGAGTTCATTGTTCATGCAGAATATTAATTTCCCAGTGGAGGACTGTCTTGGAGAAAAAACACTGAAAAAGAAAATTACAACAATGTAGAGCTTTGACCTTGTGTGACAAGAGAGGCTGAAAGTTTGAATCCAATACAATTTGTATACACGTATAAAGTACCTCTTACTGAAAAGGGGGAAATATACTTGAAGTTTGTCATGTATTGCTGCTTAATTCAAGGGAAAATAAAGAAATCATATGCAACTGCCAAGCAGGATAAAATTTAATGCAACTTTGGTGGTCTCCAAACAGTTAAATTAAATTATTTATATATATATATATAGCTTTTCAAATATTGGAAGCTTCTTGCCTTTTTTTCCCTCCTTTTTTCCTTCTAAATACAAAAGCAAATCCTGGATTTTGTTTTAGCAGAGAGAGGAGCTGCACCCTGTGATCGACCCAACCATTAAATATTACTGGAACTGAGTAATGCTCTTGAAAGAAAAAACTTTTCCTTCAGCCTTCTTCATTTACTTTAATTGACAATTTTGGTGTTGGAGGTAACATGTCAGTTTGAGATGGAGGTGGTCTAGGGTATCAGTCACAGCATGAAGAAATATCTGAAGAGCTTTCTGCCATGGTAAAAACTAATTCCAGAGCCTAGTTGTTTGGAGGTTACTTTTGAAAAGTGTGCAGTTACTTTACTGCTCTTTGCTTTACGTTTTCCTTGCAGAGGTTTCAGTCCTTCAGAGTTGAAGAATAAAATTCAGTCTCGTTGTTGTCTGCTGTTACTGGAGTTTGATTACCAAGTTCAAGTAGAAGGGAAAGGAGAGAAGCATGTAACCCTGCTATCCAACTGATGGTATCTGTATGCAAATTAAAATTTGTAGGAGGAAAAGGTAACCTCATTCTCTCTTTCAGGAATGTTTGATGAAAGGTCTAGGATAAACTCTTGAAGCTTCTTGAACAGTAAGAAGGATCTTGGGAGTCATCTAAACAAATTTGAGAGTCCTAAGTTTTTGTTTTGTTTTTTTAAAGCTTGAATCTGTAAGTCTAAATATTAATATTTGGAGATAATTACACATGAGCTGAAGAACTCAATTTAATGTAATTGAGAAGTGCCAAATACACACAAAGCTCATTCAGTTCTCCTGTCCTTTAATTCAGTTATCTAAAGGAATATGTTGTAGCTTGAAAGCAGCTGTATTGTAATTAATATTTAATGGAATAATCAGTATTGCATCACCTTCTTTTTTTAAATGCGGTATTAAGAAACAGCTTCCCATACATCTTCTTAACAGTAATGTGATCTCTGCTTGCCTGAATTCTGAGTAGTTTTGTGTTGTTTTAGGCCAGACCCACTGCTGGGACAGTAAGACCTGAGAGTGTATGGGTGTCAGTGGCTAGTAGGACCAGCTTTACCTCCTGGATCCTGCTCTGTCTGTGGTGAGCTGGTGAACCCTGAGAGGGTCGCTCTGTTCTCTTAGTTCAGGGGCTGTGCCTGCTTTATTGCTTGGGAGGTTACTGCTGGGCTCACTGTGTCTTTCCAGTCTCTTTTGGTCTCTGTGGCATCCACTTACTGTGACAGAGAATTAGGAACTTTCACTGCATCCTGATATGGGGGAAGGATCTAAGTGTGCTGTGTCTTCAGAACCACAAACTTGGTTCAAGTTCACAGACCAGTAATTTTTGCACAATTTCTACTTCATTTTGTTTTCTCCCCGATTTCTTGCCTAAAAGAATTCCAAAGACAAGCTCTTCTCTCCTGTAGAGCCCTGGTTTTTGTTCCGGTGGTTGTAGGTGTGGTATTAACTCGCATGCAGTGCTGTGCCCGTGCCTGTGTGCTGTGTCACAAGGTATGCCTGGTCCTTGCCCACCAGGTGCCAAGACGCTTTCTGCATGCCCATGAGCTCACTTTTAGACCGAGCTGTGGGCAGTGTCCTGAGCACTGCTTGTGTGACCAAACTGCAGCTGAGTACCTGTTGCTCTTCCTGGCTGTTGTGGCCTATGAGTGTGGGGATCCAAGTCTCTTTTCTTCATGGCGTTAGAAGTAAAATCGAAGAGGAATGAATACAACAAAGAAAGAGAACACTGTGTGCCTATCTTACCTAGACCTGTTCATGTTTCTATCTCAGTTCAAAGCACTCATCTCTGCAGGGCTAAGTTCCAGGTTATTTTTCCTTCCTAGCCCCTTGCTCTTGCTTGCATGCAAAGTCTCCATGTTCTCTCTGCTGGTTTGCTTGGACCTTTGGCCAGGTTGGGGTGCACAGAGGCACTCCACAATCAAGTCACCAAAGGCTGTCATTGACATTTGTATTGGAATGTCAGTCTGGGTTTGAATACATTTCTAGTTGTGTTTTCTGGTCATCCTGTGACTGAAGTAATTTTTCTATATGCATACTAGGTATCATGATAGACTACTGAAGATACAGGAAGCTCCTCTTTTGAGAGTAGGCAAGGGTTCAGAACAAACACAGTACTGATTCATCACGAATAGCTCCCAGTCTTTCACAGGTGTAGAGGTTATACCCCATTGGCAACACTTGATGAACCTGAAAGGTGTTGAATATCTTGCCATTTTGGAATTGAATAGCAGCCACATCTTTGCAAAATGCATTATTTGTTGGAGGGGCCTGAAATGTGAGGATTCTGCAGATCACCTTGGGTTAGCTCGATAACCTGCTCAGCTGTGAGCAACAATAGGCCTTCATTTGTTTGCTGGAGAGTTCATCCCAGAGTAAACTACTATCTTTGTAATATTCTTTGCACGGTTTAAAGATGTATAAGTACCATCAGAAGACCAGAAAGATTCTATTTTGCTAAGCATGTTGTAGAAATCCTCCAAAAATTGGGGGTTTCTTTTCAGTTTTCTGGAAGGTTCTTTAGCATGACTGTGCTTTATATCCCATAGCAGGTTGTAAAATATCTCTGTGAACAGCATTCAAACAGAATCAAATCCAAATTCTGGGCCACGACTCAAGTAAAGCAGTGCTGAAAAAAATTGCAGGTACAGTTACTCTTGGATCCCCCTAAGCATGCTTTTACATAGTTGGAAGTGGCCAGACAGTATCAGCCGTGACCAAAAATTGTCAGCTAAGTTAGAGCTTGTATAAGAATTGCTAAATAACACAATGATATTTGGATTTTTTCCTTGAAAAACATACTTTCCATTAGTGGGAATGACAAAACTACCATTAAATTACTAAAACTGGATATCTGATGGGTTTGGTGGTGTAGATGTAAATCTTCACTTGGAAATATAGATTGCCCCTTGTAAGAAGTAACTAATGAATGCTTCATGCAATTCTCGCCAACCATTGGGTTTAGTTTTTATCAGAAGAGGGAAAATGGATAGAGACCATTGAAACTGAGCCCTGAGTGCCTGAACTTAAACTGAACACTTTCATTTATAGGTCTTTTTTTCTAGATTAATTGAACAGGACAGGAAGCAGAAACAAGGGTTAAAAGCTTTTCTAAGAGTCTCAGGAATTGTCCTTCTGTACTTGTTCTTGCAGAATTTTTGGTATCAAGGCCAGTAGCAACCAGAGTAGTCCTAGAGAAAATGCTTGAATATTGAAATTGCAAAATTTTCCCAAACCAGAATTTGTTGCTCCCAAGTGAATGCCTGTAACTATGAAAGGGTATGAAAGTTGTTTATAGCTACTGGCTTCCTTTTTTCAGCATATTTTATTGAGTTGGCTGCTCTACTGATGCTGTTTTGTATCTCACTCTTGGATGACATATAGGTGCTGGAATTATCTTGCTCAAATTGCCTGTGGAGGGGGGTGGGAGAAAAGGAAGACCTGGCTTTACTGCAAGTATATTTGGGTGTGCAGCATGATGGAGTGGGTAGAGCAGTCTAGTTTAGACAGAATCCTGATCTGTATTGGCAGCTTTTAAACAGGCTGCAAAAGGTAACCGAAACAAGAAAACTTGATTTTCAACAGGCTTGAATTCATTATAAAGAGGATAGCAACTTCCCCTTTTCCTTCCCTCAAAGAGAGATTAAAATCACTGGGTTTGAAAGTTAGTAGGCGAGGGAGGTATTCCCACTTGTATCAGTCACTGACTTTGTTTTCCTGGGTACTTTTAACTGTTTCTGCAGTTCTCTGAGCTTCTGTTTTAATCAGTTCAGTAGGAGAATCTTTTCCTTTGTTTTATACTGTAATATTGCCCATCACAAAAAAAGGATCCTTTCTCAACCCAGGCTTTGATTTGGTAATGGCAGGCAAGAGCAGACATCCAGTAATAGGTGTGTTCAGTGTGCTCATAGCAATCCTCATTCTGCAAGTGAAATCCCATGTTCAGAACAACACTGTGTTCTCAGAATTTTCCATCTCACTTCCTGCAAGCCAGAAGAGAGAGCCTGTTTATAATACCAGCAGTAAATGGTGTGGCGTGAGTGTTATTTGGTACTGTTATCACTATTACCTTGTCAACCAGCTCCTCACAACCCAAAAATAGCTGTTTTTCATCAAACTGTAGATTATGTGATTCCTAAAATTTTTAAAGTCTATGTGTGTTTTCTTGTTGCTTCAGTGGGAAATACTATCTGCAGAAGATAGCTACAAATGCACAATTTACAAGAAATTTTAAGTTGTGGTATTGAAAAAATGCATCTCGATGTTTTTATTAAATTTCATAAGGTGTAGAAGCACCAAAGTAAGAATTAACTTAAACTGCTTTTATTTTGTGGACCTTATGTGGATATTTGTGTATTGTGAAAAAGAATGAAGGAAAAGTTGATCACATTTATACTGGGTCTTTTTATTTAACTAAAGGAGCAAGAAGAGAGACAGCCGAGGCATCTTGCCAGTCTTTCATTTTGTATCTGTCTTGCAAAGTTACTCCTAACTTTTGTTTCTGTGTGATACATTAAAGGTATAGGCAGTACAGTGCATTCAGCTTTCAGCTCTAAACAATTAAGCAGTAACTGCTTCTGTTTAGCAGTTTTTCTTTTCAAAAGTTGCCCAGATAACCTTGATGAACTGTAGCTCTCTCTATTCCTATGCCTCACTGACCAGGGGTTTTATGTTGAAAAGCATGTCTAATGTGAGAGTAGAACAGGCCCACAGATACTGCTTGTCATCTTCTCAAACATGATCAGGAGTGCAGGTCAGTTTGGCTGGGATGCTGGAACTGAGGGAATATGAGAATATCTTCTTGTGTTTCGGTGATATCTGTCCTCACTGTGGTATTTGTGTCAATGAAGGATCTTGTACACCCATTGTTCAGGTGCCAGTAGTGATAAATCTGCATTTAATGATCTCAAAACAGCTTTTCTAGTTATCGTTTCCTTTCCCAGCTATATTGTTTAAAGAAAAAAACTGGAATGGCTGTTTTTTGTGAATCTGACCTGCACATTTTGGGGCTTAGAGAGTATAATAGACAGTTCAGAAATACCTAATGTGGCCTGGAAAAGGCAAAGTTCAGTATGAAAGCTGAGTTCATCATAACACAGGAAGCTGTGCTGGGAGAACCTAGATTGTATAAATTAGTTTCTTTGCCCATTTGTGTTCTTTTAATTTCCTCCATAATTTCCTATGAATTTCCTGTTGATGACCTGTGACCTAGTTTGTAGATGAACTTCTGACCATGTGTGATAATGTTTTAAATGCTATAAATTGGACTGTTTATCCTGTAAGCCAGTAAAGGTGATGTACTAAATTTCATTGTGATACTTGACTTTGCCTCTTAAATTTTCACGACATTTTAGAGTGAAGTACCATTCTTCATTTTCATAGGACATTCTAAATTCTGCTCTTGTGAGACTTTGCATTCTTGGACCATACTGTGGCCTGTTTCACAAAATGTGAGCCTTAAACTAAATATTCTTTTAAACAGAGTGAAACAGAAATATTTTTTTACAAGGCTTTCTTCAGATTGGTGTGCTTTTAGGTGTAATTACTGCATTGCTGGCTGGGTGAGTAGAGTGGCCAGAAACTTGAGAGAAGTTTATTGCCTGTAACATGAAGTTTGGAACAGCTGCAACCTCCACTTGTAAATTGGGCGTGTCTGCAGTACATCTCTTCTGAGGGATGGAGGACAAATTCCAGTGGCCATGGAAAGTTCACCCAAGGCCCGAGCAATTCCTCAGCCTCTGATTTCAGGGCAGTTTCATGGATTCATCCAGGAGATGGGATTACAGGTGGGAGCAGATTGGCTGGCTGTTTGTCCGTGCACTGACCTCCTCCCCTTGCACTAATCCAGTCAAAAATTATCAATAAAGGAAGTCCATTTTCAGGGAATATTTAGGGGTTTGTAATATGTTACAAATAGATCCTTAGTCTCTGCTTTCATTATGGATGGATGTAGTTACTTTTCTTTCTCTTTAGATACAAATGTTCCATAAGCAATGAATTTCAAGAGTGAAATCTTAAAATTGTTTTTGCATGGGATGTCTGCATAGGAATGGTTTTGACTGAAATGTTTTCACAGAGCAGAGAAGCAGGAAATGGTTTTCTGCGTTTTTTTTTCTTCCAGCTTTAATGAAATCTCAGTTTCTGAACAACTTCTTCCAATTTTGTTGGAAAAATATATAGCCATCCCTAAATGAAATATTTTGCATTTTTTGCTTGTTGCTAAAATCATGAGGTGTTTTCCTTTGAATCAATCTTGGGTTCAGTCTGTGTAATTATTTTAATTGCAGAAATATTCTTCAGTAACCATAGGTGTAAAATTCAGGCATGTTTTAGAGACCTGGCTTTAAAAATCACATTCTTAACTACCTCTTTTCACAAGAGGCTGGAGTAGCTATGTGAGGCATTGTTTATATTAGAGCTACATACAATAACTCTTCCCCAGATGTGGTCAGCCATAGTGCCTGTTGTGCAGCACAGTAAAAGATGATTTATGTAAGTTTATTTAATTGGATACGTGGCGAGCCTGTGCTCTGTGTGCGTGGGCTGATGGTTCTACATGAGCATGTACCTCAAGGCCCCAAGGGTCTGGCTCTGTCCTTTAGTGAGAATGTGCACAGAGTTTTAGTTGACTGTTTAGGTAGGAAACCTTATCACACAGCAGTGCTCCTTCCACGAGCAGTGTATGTACCCATCTCTCTTGCACGTATTCTTGGCCTCCATAGGAGAATTGGAAAGGCTGACAAGAATGTAGCTGTAACTGCTGAGTAATTCTCCCTTTTAATTGGAATCTGCCTTTGAATTAGGGCCACAGATTGGACAGCTAGAGAAACTGGGACAGGTTTACCAGAAACAAGGGCGAGTATGATGGCAGAGCACAAAAAGAGGAGTCATGGGCAGAGTTGCTGTTCTGCCAGAGAAGGCTGATGTTGTGTTCTGGTCATGAGAAGTATGCTTCACTTTTACCAGCTCACCCTTAGATCTCAATTGAAGTCCTTAAACTGGCTGTATTTAAATCAGGACCATTGGTCTTTCATTTACATGTCTCTGAGCTAATTTCAAAATTGATACAACATTTTTTCTGCCTACCAGATGATAATCTCGTCTGATTTTCATCGCAGTGCTGATTGTTCCAAACAGACCAACAGGTTTTACAGTACAGTACACTTGGCTTTTCATGGTTATTCTTTTTTATCCTAACAGTGATCCCTTTTTCACACCCACAGCAGTGTACTTAAGTACAGTGAAGTGTTTCACTGTAGATTACATTTAGAGTTAAATCATGAAAAGGTAAGTTAAAAGAGTTGAGGTAAAAAGCTCAACATGCCTGTGTCATCATAATTCATTCACTAATTAATGTTGCAGTTGAATAGGACGGTGTGGATCAAGCAGTGAGAAAGCATACAAAGAGGTGTTGATACTGAGTTTTACTAGTGTGTTGGTGTCAGACCAAGCTTTGTCAGTACTAGGCATGTCAAAATTGTCTGACAGCACAGCTGCCCATGGGAAGTGTCATTTTATCTCTAATAGCAAATTAGCTTCAAACCTGCTCCTCTGATCAGAGAGAGTATTTGACCTCTTATGTACTCCTGAATGGATGGATGCATGTGTGTGGTTGCTGTGCATAACTTTGGGAGGGCTATTTTGCTGTGGGGGACCAGCAAGGAGCAAAAAACCATCTAAAACCTGCTCTGGTATACGTTGTCTTTCAATAGCAGTTTTGGATTATGTTTTCCAGCAACAAGTAAGAACCTGAGAGTTGCTGTGCCAGTTAAGACCCTGGTCTATCTTGCCCACTCTGCTGTGTCCAACTATAACCACAAACAGGTATCTAAGGAAGTGGAGAGAGAAAGCAAGTGCATCTGGTGCTCCCCCTGGTATGCTTCCCATCCTTGGCTATTGGTTCAGGCAGTACAGTTTGTTTAGCAGTCCTGATGAAGTTTTGCTTGCAGGTGCACTCTGTGATACCAGGCAGTGTTAGGGAGTGACAACCTCACCTTGCATGAGGGGAGCTGCACTGTGGCAGCGCCAAGTTGTGTGCATTGTCAGTCCTAAACTAGCATTAGGTTTCATCCTGTCCTCTTTTGCTGCTTTTCATAATAATGAGGAATATATGCACGTGAGAAGGAGGTTTTCAGGTTCTTGGTATTTTTGGTGGTACAAAAGCAGATCAGCTGTTAGGTCAAGAGGCAGCATTAATCCCATGTCTCCAAACAACATAGACGTTGCAGATTCCTGTAACTTGGATATTAATAGGATTCATGTCATCACACATTCTCTTCTGAAGTCACGAAAGAAGCATTTGTTAATTATTTCTGTAATTCCATTTACTCCTTTCACATAGTTTTCTTCTCTTAGTTCCTTCCTTTCCTTTCCCTCTGAATTCTGGGCCTCATGAGCCCTCTCATCTTGAAGGTGACATGCCTAGATGAAAGGCCTGCATTAAGCAGGAATTTCGTGTTGTATCAACTCTTGACATTCCAAAAATGTCAACTCCTGATTCAAATTGCAAGCAGGATCTGGTCCAAGGCATTAGTTGTTTCCAAGTCTCCTGCTTATTGGTAAAGTGGAACTGCTGTTTCAAGACAGCTGTTGACCTGAGAAAAGGATGCAGAAGTGGATCCTAATGTTTCATGTCTCCAAGGTATCCCTTTTCCTTATTTTGGAGTCATTGGCTGGCTCACAAGATTAATCTTGGTTCAGCTAATAGCTAAAGGCCATAACTTTACAGCATGGCTTCCTGAGCTTATGACACATTGGGTGTCTGTAAAAGTGCTGGTTTTTTGAAGAAGGCAAATGTTCAACATCTCTAAAGGCTGATGGACTGCAGGGATTTCAAAATTCACATACTTGGATTTTCATATGGGCCTGAACTAACTCTATCCACGTGCTCAGTGGGTTGCCTTTGAAAACACTGGTGGAGTGTAGAGCTGAATACAGTCGCCATTCTCTCTGCAGAGCTGCCTAAACATCCATCAAAATTACGTCCCAAGCCCTGTTAATTCATAGACCAGCACAACAGAAATATGCGTTCTGAAATAAATTTCAGGTGTGTTGTGTAGAAGTGGATGGAGACAACTGTGTGTGGTGATTCTTCCAGAGATTGTCTGTGTATGCACTGCACGTGGTCCAGCCCTTCCAAGAGAACCACTATGCACATTCACTGATGCTCACAGGAATCATCTTTTTGCTGTGTATGTACAAACCAACTTTGCTGCATGTAGTGAGTGCCATAATATATTCATACATGTTTATATAATTTTACTTTACACATATATATTTATATGTATGTTCTCTTTAAGACTGCTCTTTTTAATTCCACCCTTCCTGTGAAGATTTCTATATATTACTTGTTAATGTAACATCAGAGCACATCCATTTAATATGTTTTACTTGAGGAGGCTGTGTTTTATACCAATATGAGTGTATTTTGTTTATGCTTTGTGTAGATCTGCAGGTGTTTATTTAGCTGTGCATGCTGTTAGTAATTGTAATTGATGTTGGAGATGTGTTTTCTAACAAGAGTAAAATATAAACATTGAGAAAACCAATGCAAATGGTAGAAAATATAGGATAGAAAACAGTAAATGTGATAACAAGTGATAATATTTTCATAATAGACTTCAGTTTAAAAAAAATAGAAGAATTTCCTCTCAGCACTCTCTGAATTTGTCACTTGTTTTATTTGCAGAACTGTTCTTAAACACCATTGTAGCGCTGAGATTCTCTCAGGACATTGGCTTTCATCCACTCCAGTCCATGATCCAATCTGTCTAGTGGGTGCTTAATCAGAGTACCTCCAAAGTCCATGATTTATAGTCTGAAGCTACTATTCCACATTAAAAAATAGCGTTTTAAACTCTAGTGCACAATGAAAACATAAATGTCATTTGCAGCATTTGAAACCTTTTTTTTGGTAAAGTTTTGAAAAAAGTATGTGATTTTAATCTCTCTATTAGCTAAGTTAGAAGCAGCAGCAGCAAAGATCAAATGTTAAATGTTTAATTTGGTTTCTCTAATTGTAGGATCATTAAAAATCACCTCATTGACCATGGGGTCAGATTCTTCTTTGTATATCAGTGCAATTTTATTGGTTTTTACCTGAGTTATTGCTAGTTTATGGTAGCATGAGAACAAAAGCAAGGCCATTGAGTTCATTGCTGGCAACAATAGAATGGTTTCTATAGACAGAGCCAGGCAACAAAATTGGACTTCACTTGATGGTGCTCAGGGAAGACCAAGGATCATTTGCAGTATGAAAGCCATCAGGCTTTAGTCCTGCATTTATTAGTGGTGTTGGTTTATTCCTAATTGTCTGGTTTAAAGGAAGATCATCACTCTGCTGTGGAGTGTCTCCCTTTGCAGTAGCTGTCCCTGAAGTGGGTGCTGTCACTGCTGTGGCAGTGGTGGTGCCCTCAGTGTGCTCTCCATGTGCATTGCAGCTGGCCATCCCCTGCTTGCACTGGGGTGAAAGGAGGAGCTGCAGCTCCTGGTGCTCAGCTAGAGGGGAGGACCCTGAGGCACTTATGTCAAAAGCATGTAGGTGACAGAAGGGGAAGACCTGGAGCCAGAAGTGGTTACTGCTGAGCATTACTTGTAGACTGTTCTAAAATCAAGGCAAGATGCCTGGTGTTGTGGTGAGATGTCATACATTGCTGAAATTTGCCTTTCCTTCCTGTGATTCTGACCTGTGCCTTGCTGTCATTGCAATATGGCAGTCCCTCCCCTTGATTTTACAGCAGAAAAGCAGGCAGAAAACTGAAGTATTCAAAGGGAGAATTCTTTGAGTGGAGGTTGCAGGACTTTTCCCTGGTAGTTACAACGAGCTATTAAAGTGAAAAAAACCCAGGAAGCCTTTGTGAGCTGTGTTTTCCATCCCTTTCTCTCATCTCTCCCTTCTAGGTAGTTTGCTGTCTCTTTGTATGTCTAGGCTTTGGCTTCAGTCTTACCTCGGTACCTTGTGGTGGGTCACCAAGACTTGTGGGAACATAACACCTTTGAGGCTGCTCCCCTCTCTGTCAAGTTTGCTTGAGGCTGTCCAGGAGCTGTGATATGGAAGAACAGTGCTAAGAGAGCCAGCAGTCACACCACACATTCCATTATGAAACCAAACTGTCCAAGAAGTTTACAAACACGTCTCCTGTGGAGACCCTGATTTCAGATGTTACAATTTACTTAATAGTTACTTTATAGAAAAATTATGATTAAACCCAAAGCATTTTACTAAATGCAAAAGCTGTCTTTAACCCAAATTTCATGTTTTCTTCACAAATTAACACATTCTTTTCTGATTTTCCCCTTTCCTCTTTCAGCAGTGGAGAAGAATTAGTTGGGTAACTGCTAGAAACCTGTAGGCTGAGCCCTCTGTTGTAAAGCATAAGTGCTCCTTTCTACTTTGAAGCTAGGATAGTATATTTAATGCAGCATCAGGAGGAACATTGGATGTGTAAATATTACAGGAGCAGACCATAAATAAAGTTGGAACATTCAGCAGCACTTCACAACACTGAAATGAAATATATGAAGTGCAGTGTTAGCAAATGTTTATATAAAACATGCTACAGTATTACATTGAACAATTACACCTCTCTTATCTCAGGCATTTATCTCTAGCTAAAGCCAAGTGGCTTGCAGGTTTAATTTGCTTAGTATTTTTTAAGTGAGTGTGGTAATGACATGTGCTAAGCAGCTGCATTTTATGTGTGAGCATTTTGGGTATTTTTCTTGGCCTGACTACTTTTATCTTTGAAGACACAAATGTAGTCAGAAGGAAAAGACCAAAGTCTAATGAGTTTAATTGCAAGAACTGATGTTGGCACTTGCATTTAAATCTTCTCTTTAGTACTTGCATCTCAACTTTGCCATTTTTGGAAGTCTTTTGTATAGAAATACTAATATGAGTGTAAGTCCCTCTGCCAGCCCTCTTGTCACCTCTTTCACAGCCAAAAAGGGTTTGGATGGTACAGTGATGGGTGGGATGGTGGGACTCTGAGATCCCTTGCACGAGGAGCTGATGGCCTGCCACCAAGTCTGTCTGACCAAGCATTTGTGAAAGGATGGGTGTAGTGCAAGCTAATTTGTTGAATATATCATGGCTACTGCTGTGTTGAAAAATTGTAAAAGCTGCCTGAAACCAGTTCAGAGCAGCAGTGAGAGTATATAAAGAGTATATGTATGGCTTCTTTAAAGTGATCTAGAAATCAGAGTTATGCTCAGCTGTTTCTTGGTATGGGTGGGTTTGTGGTATTGGTTTTGTTCTTTGAAAAGGAAAAGACATAACTTGCTTTTGTAGATAAGAAATTCATGTTTGCTGCATAGTTTTTTCATTTAGTGTGTGAATCACAAAAGTTGGAATCTTATGTTGCTTGTCATGCATTTATGGTTAGAGAAGATGACATCATTGCATTTGCATCTATAATTTACCCGGAAAAATAGCATTAAGGATCAAATTAATATTGAATTGATAGCTGTTCTCATGATAGTTCATCAAACAAGACCAGCCAGCTCTTCTTGTGATATTAGCAAATCTCTGTGCCTTGCCAGTGGTGCAAAGCTTGGAAATACTGTGGTCTGGCTTTGGAGGTCAAGGATGGGATGTGCTTTCTGGTGATTCTCAGAGTATCAGTATGGAACAAGTGAA
The DNA here is from genome assembly GCF_028769735.1 of Zonotrichia leucophrys gambelii. Lineage (NCBI taxonomy): Eukaryota > Metazoa > Chordata > Aves > Passeriformes > Passerellidae > Zonotrichia > Zonotrichia leucophrys. The sequence continues at coordinate 13,862,072 of NC_088173.1, read as the reverse complement.
GCCAAAAGTAGTGATGTGTGAAGGGATTTATAAGCTGTTTTTGGCAGGATTTATAGCCATTTTTTCTGAAAACGTCACTGACAAATCTTTCTTAGACCAAGGAAACAAGTCGTATTTCAAAGACTGTCACCAAGAGAAAGAGATAATTTTTATTTGTTTCCTTTGCTGTTATCTTGTGGTGTTTGCTCAAACACCTTCATAAATCTCAGGACTTTTGGTGATCTGACAGTGTCTCTATTCTGAATTATTTTCAAAATAAAATAAAACTTTTACCTCTTTATATGCACTTCACCAGCAACTTTTAGATAGTTTCCTGTTGTAATTGTAGGCAGTTTGACCTGTAAAATGTCAGCAAGTATGAGCAGAATTTCAGAAAACTGTATCAAACCAATGATTTCGAGCTACTGTTATATCTGCTTTGCTTCTGGTTCTCAGGGATGAGAGTCCATCTGTGCAACATTTTTGCACCTGGCCTTTACCTTGAACCCTCCTGCTTTTATCTCACCCTCTCCTCTTCTGGGTGCTTGGTCCCACCCAATGACCCTGCTTTCTAGAAAAGCTTCCTCCCCACAACTTTGGCTTCTGCTGTTGTAAAACACAGGCAGAGCTGGAAGTACAAAGCAAGACCAGGTTTACTTTTACAGGGGAATCAAAATAGAACTCTGACTAATCAACACAAGCAAGGTATCAAGATCTGTTGGATTTGGGAGTACAGTCAATTTCTCTTCAAGGTGAAGAGAATAATACTGTGAATAATAAAATACTGTATTTGGAGAAGGAATATTTTTGATTTTTTTATTAGTGGGTGGTGTGCGTTTGCGTACTGTCTTCATATGGATTCATTTACTTATGCCCAAAAGCAGTAGTGCTTTCCTCACACATAGTCAGGATCTTTTTTACTGGGATCCAATGCAGTGCAAATCAGTGTCTTCTCAGTAGACATCAACAAGAAGTCATAGCAAGTTCAATCTATTTTGAGGTTTTCTTGCTATCTTTTTATTTAAAACCAGCTTAATTTAAAAATCAAAACCAAATATTGTGCACTGATCATCAGCATGACTCATTTTGTGTTTTGTGGGTAAGTTGTTTTGTTGATTTTGCTGATTTGAAGCTTTATGGTTTGGGGGAGATTTAAGGTAGTTGCATTTATTGTTTGCACAAGCAGTGTGATATTTTGTCTGGAGATGACAGTGGTATGTTCAATTAACAGTTTAAAACTACTTAAGTAACAGTTTAAAACTACAAAATACCTGCTTGTTAGGGAAAAGTCACTAGCAAAAGCTATAGCAAAATGATCTTGAATTTTTTAAACTAAAAAGCAAACAAACTTAATCCCAGAAATACAAATTCAGGTGTAGCATCTGGGATACTATTGTTCCCCCATTTTTAGGCCATTCATTAGAAAGAAAGAAAATAAAAAAGAAACCAGGAGTGAAAACCAAAATACTCTGACTTTCAATCAATCTTCTGTGCAAAATTATTTTTTTTAGATCACATGGCTCACTTATGTTGCACTTAAGCTCTAGTGGCAAGAGTACTTGTTCAAGATTTAGTGCATTCAGGATTTTAAAGTAGTTGACCCAGACTTTCATGTTTGAACTAAAATAAATAGGCATATGGCAAGTGGAAGAACATATAACCACTCTACTGCCTGAAAATTCTTTTGAGGTCAAGAATTTGAAAACAGGAACCTATAGTGCAGTTTGTGAATACAATAGGAACAGCTGGTGCTCAGCACTTTTGAAAATGAGGTCACTTTATTCTTGGTTGAAATATGCAAAATGGGTCATCTGGGCACAGGCTTAAGACAAAGGCTGAGCACGTGGCCATTTATAACCAAGTTGTCCATGTTTCCAGAACTAGTTGGTTAAAAGGATTCAGTGAAACAAGGAAACACTGGGACAGGTCTGCACTATCCCAACTTCTGGTAGCATAGCTCCTTATCGTCTACCAGGACAATAAATCACTGCCATGTATTTGCAAAGATCTGCTAATGCTGAGGATGACATCATCCATATTTTCCACAGTCACCCCTCCCTCTGATGCCTTTCTGCTCGTCCTTCACATAACCTACTTTAGGAAACACTGCTCTATTGTACAGTCCTTGGGAACGCTGCCTCTCCACCAGTCTCAGCCCTGGGACTTCTCTGGTCCTGCCAGCAAAACAAAGGAGAAAATCCCAAACATGCACAAACTCTGGAGCATCTATAGCAAAATCTAACAGTGCATTAGGAAAGATAACAAAAACACTACTTAGAGCTGACTTATGAGTTTTCATTATAAATATTCTGTTAAAAATATGCATAGGTTAATGGCATTAAGGCCACATTTTACACTTTGTTACTTGGACAGCTGTTACTAACACATCCAAGATGATAACATGAGTCATAGGATACAGGTATATTGAATTGGTAAATTTGAGACTGATACTGGTTGCTGTTGAGTGTTGTATGACATGCATAAGAAGTTTGGCATGAGAACTTTTATTGCATTCAGTAAGAGCATGCAGGCTCTTCCAGACCCGGCCTCCAGTCATCCCCATAGCCTGTACAGACTGGCATCTGAATGAGCACCTTGAGTATCAAGATCATAGGAAAAATTCAGGTTGGAATGGATCCCAGGTGATTGCAGTCCACCCTCTTCCATGTGAGGCCATGCCATTCCTCTCAAGAGGAGTTGAATCTTTGTGCTCAAACAATGCTTTTTAAATCAAAATAAATTCTATTAATTTATTTGAGGAGTACTACATGCAAATCACATTGGCTTCAAGCAAAGCTTGAAGCCCATGCTAAAGTAAATTGCCCATGCAGAAGTAAAGTTAATTCAAGGACTACTCATTTTGTCATTAATGATCTTACCTAGAAGAGTATTTTGTTAAACCTAGCCATTTATTGCTTCAGTTGCAAGAATAATTATTTTATCGATTGCATAACACTTCTGTGTCTTTGTTCGCATTTTTCATGCAGTTTTGGGACTTGTTGATGATTCTTGGCCCAAGAAAGTATGTAGTTACATTGGCAAGAATAAACAAAGCAGAAGGGGAAAACACCACCCTGTTCTCAAATCCGGTGTATTTTGTCTCTGAAGGTGAACGTGTGCTGGAATTATTCAGGGCTGCATCTCATAGCTAGCACCACATTTCAGATGAGCCCATGGGAATGCTTCTCATTATTTTCTTAAAACTGTAAGTTTAATTTTCTAAGGCAGACTTGAAGATTGCCTTTGTATGAGTGAGGTGATTTGCCTGTCTAAACCAGGCTTACATTTTGGCTAGTCTTTAACAAGAGCTGTCAAAACGAGCGTGGAGGAACACAACAAAGTGGTGATAGCAGCAGTACAAGGAGTTCTGGACTGGAAAAGCAGAATGCAATTAGACATTTCCATGGCTGGCAAAGTGCAGCGAGTACTAAGCTGGGATATCAGCACACATTGCTGCAGAACAATGTTGCTTCTTTGATGAAAGGAAACACTTTTCAAATCCAAACCTATAGCACACATGGTACAACATGTGTGTTGTAGGTTTAGATTGGAAAAGTGTTTCCCTTCCCTCAAAGAAACTTTCACTGAACATTGATGTGATAAATGACAGCTAAGTACTTAATATGAAGATACATAACAGGTTGGGGTTTTTTCTCTGTACCACAAGGCAGTCAAAAATAAAGAAATACTACTTTTTGATACCATGTGGCTTTATTACTTTCAGTTTTACCAGTGCTTAAAAAGTGCAGAAGATTCCCACAGTGTCTTTCTTGTTTCAGAGGTCTGGCTTGGATGAATTGCTGCACTGAAGTGTAATTAATCACTAGCTGCAACATGGAACAAGGGTGGCTGGCATAGCAGATAGAAGAAAAATTGTCTGCAGGATGCACAGATGTATGGGCCATGTCTGGCGGAGCACTGGTGTTGTCTGTCTTGCTGTCATGACATGAATTGTGCCTCTCTTTTGACTTCATCCCAAGTTTGAGTAGTTTTCAGGTAATGAGGGAGGCTGTTCCAGCTTTTGCAATCACTGTAATTGATTCTGGCTTTGCAGAAGAGGTATTTAAAGAGTAATGGTAGTATTTAGTAGTCATTTGTATTTAATTTCATCCTCAGTTGAAACTGTTGTTGAACTAGTAAATATAACACTCTTAAGTTACTTCTCTAGGATATCAGGTGTAGTCTTTCAAATCCTTGCAGAAGTTGCATGCTAAAGAAGTCACGTTTAATGCGGATCCCGCTTAGGAAAGAGCAGTGTCTGGCATCCCTGCAGTACCTTTGATGTGACCATATTTTCTTTATTAATCAGAGCTGAAAGCTTTGTGCATGTGTTATGCAGATAAAACTCTGTGTCCTACAAAAATGGAGCAGTGATTTAGGAACTTGGTATTTCCCTTGAGGTGGGACATTTTCTTTTAAACTTTCTGCACAGCCAAGGCTTGAAAGCAGCCCTGAAGAAAAGTGTAAATATCAATACAGGAAGGTTGCAAGCCAGTTCTAGTTCTGCTGTAAATATTGTCATTGAAAACCTTTGAACTGCATGCGTCCCCTTAATGTGGAACAAGAGGAATAGAGCTGTGTCTCAAAGCCTGTGATCTGCTTGAAAATAAACTGTCCTCAGCACAGAGATCATAGAGCAGTTTTAGGCATGCCTTTAGAGGACAGCACACAAGCTCTGAGTTGGGTGACTATTAGGAAAAGAAAAAGGTGTGTTCTGGGATAAGACTGCTCATGCAACTTCAAGGAGACAGCTGAGATCAAACCTTTCTGAGACCACAGAGCAGGGCAAAGGGAGGGGCCCAGGGGCGATCCAAAGCTGCCTCCACCAATCTTGACATTCTCTGGCAAGCAGCAACAAAAGGAGACTAGAGCATAACCTAGAGTTTGGGTATCTGTGCTGCAACAAGAAAGACTGTAAAATCCATTGCCTTGGATTGTAAACTTAGGCATTTTAAGCACAAACAGCTCACTGCCTACCAACTACTTAGGTCAAACGTAGGGCGCTTTGCTTCCTTAAGGTAATGACTGAGTAACAGCTCTGATGTCTTCCCCTGTGAAATGCAGTGTTGCTGCTTGCCATACTCAGTCTTGGATGATTTGTCAAACCCCTTGATTCAAACAATATTCAAGGCGTAATTAGCATTGTCTGCAGTGTTCTAGTGTTAACTGTCATAAGAAATATTACTCAACATCTTACCTGTGCTAAAATCTTATTCACGTGCTTCAGACCTCCCCCCCAACACTTACGTTGACTGCAGAAGAAAAGTTTACTTAACAAGTAATGCGTGTTTGTGTGTATGTGTACATGTCACAAGTACACAGACATGTTTGATGCTGCACTTTTTCACTTTTCTGTGCATTTTTTGTACATTCTCTACTATTTAGTTTGTTCAATGCAACTTACTGGGATACTGAACACTGCATCTCCTTTGTTGGGTTTTTATAGTATTTTCACATTTTTATTTGAAAGCTGTGGGGACCTATGTAGATTCTTTGTCATGCATATGAGCACATTATGCAGGCTTACTTTATTCTATCTCCATGAGTCTTAAGTGTTTTCTGTCTTCTGCTTTTTGTGCTAAATGCTGAATCACACGCATGATGCTTTTGTTCTCATTTTGTGGACAGATGACTCCCAAACTCTTGAGACCCTTCGTAATTCCTCTTGTCATTATGAATGCTTGTATCAATATGTATTTTTAGAACCATTTACTATGCCTTGTGTATCAGCACAAAATTTCCTTGAAATACTCTTGGAGATCATGCGCAATGTTTTGTTTATGTTGCTACAGTGGATTTTAATTCTTATTTCATTTAAGTAATACAGTTTTGCCCAACAATTATATTCTAGTTCTTCAAATGCTTGGTGTCAGATGCTTTTGTCTTAGTCTTTTTCAAGGGTATTTTGATCAACCAACTTAAGTCTTTGCTCTTTTAAATTCATTTTCAGAGTAATTCTTAGGTATCTAAAAATACTTGTAAAAATAATTGTAGTTTGATTCTGAGGGCAAACAGTGGGAAGGACCAAGAGACAATTTCTTAGGACCCATAATGACAATGAAGTTTTGGTTTAGCCTGACCTCTGCTGGGTAAGTCTTGGACTTGGCTCTTCCTTACTATCCCAACACAGCACTGCTCTCCATTCTGTCAGTGACCTGTCCATGACCAGCAATTCAAGTCTTGACTCTACAAGTACAGAGACTTCACCTGGATTCAGGTGCCTGATGTGTAGCTGAGGAGAAAATGCCCTTCTATTCTTGTTGTACTTATTTATTTTTTATTGCACTTGGATACCTGTTGTGCTGGGCACATTAAATAAGGGATTGTAAATGCTGCAAAGTCTTAAACTCTATGTACTGAAAGAGAAATAAGATGCAAAAGAGATGGAGGTGCAAAATATATGCAGAATAAAATATTCTCCTGCATTTTATACTGCCATTAAATTCTGTCAGTGAAATAATAGTGCAGCAAAGAAGAATCCAGATTATTAACTATTGTGTGCAAGAGAAAGCTCACTTTGAAATTTGGGTAGTGTGGAATAAATCATCCTTTGGGAGCCTGGGAGCTCTTATTCCCTCTTTTTGCAGCATAGCCATTACCTTCCCAATCCCTGTGTGGAACAGCTGAGTTAAAAACAATTTCTATAAATGATACATTCATTGAGTTGATTTTTGTTTTAAAACTATCAAGAAGGCAAAAAGAGATAGGAGTAATTCTTAACCTTTAATCATTCAACCATTGTCAGATAATAGGAACCTGTGTGTGTGTACATGTGTGTGTTAGGGAGTGTGTAAATGGAGAAAACTGTTGGTAAAATAGAGCCTGTCCACTCTGGTATGAATAGTCCTGTCAGCAGTGAGGATGTAGCATTTGGGTCACCTCTTTCTAGTGATTTGATGTTAATCCCTGTTTTCCCAAGACGTTGGGAGAGCAATGGGCATTGCCTGTCTGCCTCCAGTCACTGTGGTTACCAGCGAGGCCTGAAGGGTCCCACCACAGCGCCAGGTGAGGTCCCTCGTGGTCTGCAAGGAGACACTCAGTAATGTTTGCCTGAGGGTTGTTCAAGACAAAGCTGGTGTACAGACCTGATACCTGTCATCACTAAGGATGGGAGAAGGGAAAAAATGGAAATGTGGGGGACCATATTCTCACATGTCAGTTTGACTTGACTGAACGGTGCTGTAAGGGAAATGGTGTGCATTCGCGATTGTGGCACGTGTTCAGTATGCATCACTGTGCTGGGTGGTGGGGATGTAAGTGATACTTGTTTTATGAGGTATTATGGAACTTTGAGAACTTGTTAAAAGCTATGACTATAACTTGCTAATCTTTTTTTCCCTGAGAACTGACACCTAGAGACTGAAACTAGCTTGATTTGTTAACAAGTTAAAACACTGGAAGGGAAAAAAACCCAAAACGTTTTGAGGTTAATTCTGGCTGCTTGTACTCAGTTGTATTTTTCTTTAAATATGTAAAGTAAGGGATGTCCTAGTGCATGGGGAAATAGGGCTTCTCATTTCTAACTAAGCTTGTATTCCGTGTGTGGAGGTACAAGCTCTGCTATGAAGAGAAGGGGTTCATGGAAGTAAAGTGTAATACCTGGTTGTGTATTCTCAGGAGACATGATGCCTGTGTAACTAAATGTATAACAAGCAATAGAGATTGGTAACCCATGGAGGCAACCACTGGAAAATTAAGTTACCTCTCAGGTAGATTATACGCCTAGACTGGGAGAGATTATGGGTAGATAGTAACAGCATGTTGAGCTGATTGCTGACACAGAGCTGGTTCCCTTTCTTTCTTGACTTTGAACCTTAATTACACCCTGATAGTGCACCAAGAAAGAAAAATAAAATACAAAAAAAACCTCAAAAGAATCCTACAGCCCCCAAACCTCACCCACCCCCTCCAAACCAACAAACAAAAACCTGAAAATGACCAAACCTCCAGCCCCCAAAAAAGTTTTTGAGAATCAGCTTTGGGTAGTGGGTTGTGGGAATGAAGGAAAGGTGCTGCTGCCTGGGAGGAATTCTGACTTCTGCTGTAAACTGAGCAGAAATTCTTCCTCTCCACACCACCAGGTTATCCTGTGATTAGCAGTGCTGAGCAGCATTTGGAGGCTGTGGTTTCCACCCTGCTTCCAGTCCTGCCATTATCCAGGCCAGCAGCAGAGGCCTGTGTCCAAACAGATGCTTGGAAAATGTGTTCAGGATGCCTATTTAGCAGTGGTTCACATGTGCCATCCACAAAGGGCCATCCTTTCACTCCCACAGTGAGCTGAAGAGCTTGTCAGTTCTGTCTCTTTGGTCTGGGTAGCCAAGGGTGCTGATGCTTGTTTGCTTGTAGGTCTGCCCTGGTCATAGATTTGGTTTGCTTTGAAGGAAAATAATTTTCCAGACAACTCCCCCTTAAAAATTCAGGTCTTCATAATGCATGGTGTCAGCATCTACTGGAAACCTGCTCAGGATAGGTCTCTCTCTCACCTTTTACTTTAAATCTTTTGGTTTTTTGCCTTTCAGCTTAAATTTTAAAAATGACATCCATTTCCGTAAAGCTGTAGATGTTTTTTCTCTCATGAGTTTAAAAACTGTCTCTATTTTTTCTTCATAACTATTTAGATCCCTTCCTCCACCCCCTATGCCCCTGCTTCCTTCATATTCCATCTCATTCTGGAAGAGCATTTCCCTTTATTATAACATGTGTGCTCTTGTGTGTTCTTTTGCTGTGCCCCATCACTCTCAGCCCTCCCTTCATCCTTTCAGGCAGGATAGAGCACACTTCTAGTTACCTGTACTTTTTATCTTCTTTCTGAATCTTAAGCAGAGCTTTTCTGATCTCTCTGTGTGTTCTGGAGCAGAACATGCCAGGATCAGGACAGGGTGAGGCTGAAAGTGAAATCATGGAAGCAATGATTGAGAGTCATCTTGAAAGTAAAAAGTTAACTTTGTGATTCATTATCTTCTTTACAAGAGCTGGAAGGTTCTTTCCATGTTTGTACATTTAAAGTGCTTGCATTTTGAATGAGCTCAGGAGATTATTTGAAGATGCAAGGTGCTGGGATGAGAGTTTCAAATGCATTGTTCGAGCACATTTATGAGCTTTGGAGTCTGGCATTTGTCACATCAAAATATTTAAATTGTTCTCTGGTTTTTTGGTTTTGTTGGGTTTTGCTTTGTTTTTGTTTTTTTTTTTTTCTTCTTTTGGAAGAGGTACAGGGGGGTTTAGTCAAAGAATAGGGATAATGGCTTTAACAAACGGAAATAGTTTGTGTGAATAATTCCAGAAGCAGGTCCTTATTCAGGCATTATTAGAAACACATTTTAAATCACTTTCACCCATATATTATTGTGTGCATCCTTTGAGTTTATAATAGAAGGTGGTACAAAATCAACTCCCAATATAAGAAATTCGCTCTCTGAAGAGGTTGCATGGCAGCATCTGGGGCATTCCTGAAGGATCATATTTTTTTTTTCCTCTTTTTTTTCCTTTTCACATGCTCAGAATTTACCTAGATTATTGTGGCAACTTTCTACAAAAGTACAAAATCCTGTTAGATAAAGCAGAGGTTCAGGATGAAGTTGCTAGCTAAAATCCTTTTCTGCTTCTGCAAGTTTACCTGTGTCTCAGTTTACTGCACTTTCAGAAAGTTGGTGCTGCTTTTTAATGGACATTTTATTTTTTTCAGCTAATAGCTGGTTAATGAATAGCCCTGACTGTTGCAAGGTTACAAGAATGATGCATCCAATACAAGAGAGGCATTTGGAACATGGGGACATTTCCAGTGGTATGTCTGCCTTGTTTTGTGAGACACTATTTATCATTAAATTGACATTTAAAACAGCTGGTGTTAAGTGCTTCACTTTGTGATAGGCAGGAATTATGTCACAGGACTTGTCTCTTTTACATATTGGTAATAGATAATGAATACTAAATGATGCTATTAAGGATCTGGGCTCCAATAAGAGGCAATAAAAAGACTTCCAGATAATCTACTGTTGACAGCAGACCTCAGGCATAAGATCACAGAAATTACAGAAAAATGTCTGAATGTTGTGTTCAGGTTTCAAGAACCTGTCCACCAGTTGGATCTTCTTTTCATAATGCTTGTTTATAATTGCTATTTGGTATGTTCTCAAGCAGCGAGAAAATGACAGCTTTTCATGGGCTTTGAGCATTGATGAGCTTTAAGCCAAAACCACAGCAGATCTTTAAAACAGTTTGGGAACTTTTGCCATGCAGCAACCAAAACTTGTTTTTCCAGGGTATTTTTGTATACTTTAGAAATGGGCAATACAGAATGCTTTGCTTGGTATGATTTGTTCACTTCCAGAAAGGTTACCCTTTCAGATCCCTTGAGCATCAAAATAGGAACAAACTGAGAGCTGGCAGTCCCTTCCTACCTAAATGCTTGCTTAGATGCTCCAAATCTTCTTCCCAGGAGCAAATTGTCTGCTCTGAGACTCCCACCTCATTCACGGAAGTTGCTTAATCCGCAGCATTGTACTGGCTCCAGCCTGAGCTGAAAAACCCTGTAGCTTCACATTCTTCCAGCAGCAAGCCTGTGCTGCTAAGCTTGTCAGTGTCCTTCTGAGCTGATAAGCAACTTGAAAGGTGGGGAGGATGAAATCATGCTCTAGACAACATTGCCATTCTGGTTCCTTTGCTTGTGGCATGATGTTATCACTTCAGAATCAAGATGGAAATTACAAAAAAACCTTTTCAAAGCAGTTCTGCTGCCCTGCAGGGGTTTGTCTTAATGCTTGCTCCTTTGTAGCCTGTTTTCCAGGTATTCAGATGCTTTTCCAACTAGCGTCCTTCCCACAGCTGCCTTCTGGTAGGGGCCTGATTCTGAAGGTAGATGCACTTGAGGGCTTTGAGTCCCACCTCCTGCAGCTGCTGCAGGTGACTGTTAAACCTTTCCATGAGTGATCAATTTTTAAACCAGATTTTGTCCCCACTGTTCCTCTTAAAAGACTCTGCCATCACTCACTGCTGTCATGGCTGGCAGTCTTGGTCTCAGCTCCAGTCTGGATTTGCTGTTTGCTGAAACTGCTGTTTTCTGGGTGACGTATGGTGAGTGTCTCCCCCAGTGCTGCCTGACTTGGATCCTTACCGTTTGTTCTGCCTGAATGCATAGCTCAGCTTAAAGAGTAGCAAACTTCTGTGGTGTAAAATTAGGTCTTTTTTAAGGTTTGCATTTTAACTGAGAAGGATTGTTGAGATGGTCGCATTAGATGCTGAGTAAGTTTTTGGAGAGAATCTGTTCTAGAGTGTGTCAGCTGTTTCCTTTTGGTTTCTTTTCAGTTTGTTTTCTCTGTGAGTGTGATGAACAAGATCTCTGTCTCAGACTTAAAATATTCTGCTTTCTTCTTGTAGCATTTCTTCAAGCTTTTTTTTCTCCTTCTTGCATGCATGAAGTACTTAATGCCCTCCATCTGTATGAAAATGTTTTGTATATAATTCTAAAAGCTCCCTTAGGACTGTAGACTTTTTTTAAATGGAGCAATTTAAACATTTTCCACACAAATGGGCACTTGGGGCAAATGTCATTATAAAAATCATAAGAATATTTGTTAGATATTTTCACAGTTTATTGTTGGGGTTTTGTTTATTTTTTTTTCTTTCAAGACCTGCCTCTCCAGCCACAGTGGAAATTGCAAGTCAGAGGGAATCAGCATGATTTATGTTACTGGCAGAGCAGTAAGGCATTTGTAGGGCTGGGAAGGCAGACATTAATAAGGAGGAGAAACAATAGACAGTCTTCTCTGCTTCAGTCAACATGGTGCAGGTGTTGAGGCTGATGTAATGCTGTTCCTGCTTTCCTACTCTGAGCTGTACATACATATTTATAAACACATGCGAGTCAATCAAGACTTGTGTTCACAAGATAAATTAATCTCACACAGATTGAGATACAGAACAAGGCAAAAACGCTTCAATCCAGCTCAGACTAAATGAAAGTTTTCATTTTAAACGAATGTGTTAAGATTCTCAGGTTTCACATGAGGAAATACATGATACTGGATGTTCTTGTAAGGACATATGTTGAAACTTGTTTTGTAAAATGTGAAGCTTGCATACTGTTGACTAGTAGACAGAGGCTCTATTTTGTGGAGGTTTTGGGATTCTAAGGAAATTGTTTTCTGATTTGAAACAGAGCTCCAAAGTAGACAGATTTCATGTGTAAGAAAATCCAAAACCCAGTATTTTTAGATCACACAGAACACTTAATTCCAGCAGGATCAGACTGGTTTGTTTCAAATTTGACTGTTTAAATGTTTTAAATATTGCTCTACCTAATGCAGTCTTTTAGAACAAACTAATTTAAAGGGAGAGAAAGAAACACTTCTTGCAGGAATGCCGTAACAGGAAGTTCTGACATTTGTCAAAATATTTCTCCCTCTTTCTAAAATTAATATGTAAAAAAGTATGGTTTTCTAATACAATTTAATATCAGTGGAATTGTATTCTACACAGTAGGATATCTGCCATTCTTTGTGACTCTGTCATCTGTGTTTTGGGAAGATACTGCAGCAGGATGGAGAAATGCAGGATCATTCCTGTCTTCTGCATGTTATATCCCACTAGAATGGTCAAAATCTGATGTCTAATAGACCATATTCTTTGGGAAGCTCAGTTATTACAAGTGATGGCTTTTACCAGGTCTTTAGAACTACTGATGAAAATGGGTACATGCTCTGTAAGAACAGCACTATTTTAAAACATATTCTTGGAAAGTGTGCTTGCTACTTAATTCCTTGTTTATTCCAGCTGCATGTCCTTACTTTGTTTAAGTCTTGATGGTCTGTTGGATATGACAAACAAAGCTCGCTTTTGCAAAACTTGCCCTTTGTAGTTGAAACCAGTGCTGATAGACCTGAACCCGGATGCCATGACATGAATGGAATTTTGTAAGCCTTTTCAAAGCCCTTTGAAAATTCCAGCTGTCACATGGGCCTGCTGTCAGGATGGTGACTGTGTCAGTCATTTCAGTGATGAGTGGCCATATTACTGTGCAATTTTGTGATAACTGAGCAGTTCTTACCCATAACTGCTAGCTCCCAGAGCAGGAGGTCCTGCTTCTCCACTGCCTGTGCAGACTGCCTCCTACTTTGCCCTGAGACAGGATCTCCTCTGTCTTAACAGACAGGGCACCCAGTTGGAGTTTGGCATACAATTCTTTTTTTTTGGCAGGAGTAACCTTCTGCCAGGTTAGCACCGTAATCTAACTCATGAGAGCATATCAAGCATAAATATGGGCTGTCCTGGCCTGGATGAGGACTGCAGTGGATAGATAGCCTTTAGGTTGGGTAGCTCTGTTGTGCAGTTAGGCATCTATGATGAATGCTTTGACAAATGATGACTTGTCTGTGCAAGGACTTTCATTTTCCTGTGAACAAAGGAGAAGTACCACAGAATACCACCAGCATGGTGATGGATTCCTCAGGCCATCTGAAGTAGTGCTTATGATATCCAACAGTATTTTCCAGATTTTCTTGTCAGGCTTTAGCATAGATGAGTACATAATTTCCATCGTACATTGATGTGAATGTTTCGAGGATGGGTATGTTTGGTCTTTTTATTTCTTGTTCAACCCTATTACTCTCTTATAAATGAAAGATTTCTAGCATGGGAGATACCATTTTGCATAAACTATTCAATAAGCTTTTCTAGACATTTAAATTTCAAAATAAATGAAGTCTAAGGAGGGCAAACATATATCTAGGATATGGCATGCACTAGGAGCTGTATAGGCAGGCCAGAGCTCTCTCTGCCCTGGTCAGCTCTGTTAGTGTGAGCCAAGTAACTGCTGAACCACAGTGTTCAGCACAGACCACAAAAACTGTGAATGGTCAGTGAGCTTTCCCATATGGGCAATGTGAATCTGCTGCTGATACATTTCTGTTAGTTCCACTCACAACACTGAATGCTGCACAGATGTCTTGAGTAGCTTTCCAACACCCTGACCATCCCTTGCTTTTGAATCAAAGCTGTTTTCCTGGTGCTGTTTAGGAACTAAAGTAGCCTGCAGGAGTTAGAGTGTGCTAGATCTGTCCTGGAGTTTCTCCTGGTGGTTGGAAGAATCCAGGTCTTCTGTTTGAGAAACTCCTGGAGTCCTTACTGGTAAGTGTGGGGTCTCAAATTTGGTTGATGCTGTGAGTGATTTACTTGATGATCATTGGTTCAGTTCAGGTTGACATTTTTAAACCAGCAATCTGAGAGGGGTAAGAAGTTGGAACAAATTGAGTGCCTAGTCTAGTTAATCTTTGCCATAATCTTTCCTATTTAGCAGTGAAGGAGAAAAGAGCAAAAACACCTGTAAGCTTACAGCTTCAGAATTTTAGTATCTGGGCACATCCTATATGTGGAGGTAGTAATTAGATAATTCCAGGGTTTCAGTTAACAGAAACTATGTGGAGAAAGCTAAGGGATTCTTTGCTTTCAGATACTGCAGAAATATGTGACCATCAGATTATTTTGTTATTTTCTTGAAATGTCAACAAGATGTGCCAATAAAAATTATGGCTATTGATTATAGGCTTATCATCCTCAAGCTGATATTCATGGGGCATCTTCTATGGATGGTAAAATTTGGTTGAGCAGTTGCTAGTTTAGCTGTAAGCTACTGTCAGTCAGCTTGTCCTCCCTAGTTGATTGCCACATTTTTCCTCCTGTATTTGAGGGAAAAGGGAATCATAAATGTTTAATAACTGAAGATAGATGGTTGATCCCGAAGTCAAACGCCAAAACTGATAAAATAATTTTGAGTGTTGTTTTTTTCCAAAGGAAATTTAAAAAATAGCAGTAATTGATTAGTATGCTAAGCTGAAGCTTGCAAGGATGAAGTGATCTTACTGCTTCCAAGGCCTCACAGATAACCATGGTATCTGAAATATGTTGGCTCTGTCTGAGCTCGGTTATGAAGTCCTTCAGGCAGTGCCAGTCATCCAGGTCTTGTAAAATGCCAGACAGAGCTGTTGGCATCCACTAAAGAACCATTTCCTCATATTTGACTTGTAGAGAAAGCAATGGATGTCAGTGGCATTAGAGAAGGAAATACAATTGCCAGCATGTAAAGGTCTTGGAGATGATTGGCAAATAGAGAAGCCAAAGCAATACTATGGGAAATTGATGTACAGGCTAGAAAATATTTCAGCACAGTATGGTCATATGGCTTTTTAAAGCAACTTTGCACTGTCTTCGCTTGTAGCTTCTGTGCTGAGTCTTGGCCTGGGATTTCCTGTATGCCAGAGGTTGCATGATCATAGGAATCACCTGCTCTTGCTTTTTTATACTGCCTGGCATGGGGAAATCTGATTTATAGAGGGGTTGGTTGGTTGGCTGTTTTTTTCCACTCAGCTCTTCATTTATTATGAAAGGGCAGTGCCAGTGTTCCTGTGGATATTGTGTGTGTATTTCCAGTGTGTAGTTGCAGGGTGAGGGAGATCCTAGCACTTATGCTGCCATCCAGTAGTTCTCAGTCTTGCTTGGAGGGGTTGGGAATTGCCTTTCAAAATTGATATTACTCCGCTGAGTTACCTTCTTGATCTCTTTCATCCATTGTTCAAGTGGAAAGTTTCTGTTTAGTTCACCTCATCTCTAGTAAATAGTTTGTATGTCAAAGTTTGGAATGAAAGCATTTGTGCTTTAATATGTGCACTAAAGCACAAACTGGACATCTTCCTTAAGTAATTAAAACAATGGATGAGCTTATAAAAAGAGGAATATTGAAATTCAAGCTGAATGAGTGGTTAATAGGCTGCCAATCTGATCTCTGGTCCCTCTGTGCCTGAGTGCTGGAGGCAGATGAGGTCACGGTGCTGATTCTTGACCACAGCATGCTGCAGACACCTCCTGTGTCTTACCAGTGTTTGCCCAGCTGTGTCCCAAACACTGAATTACTGTGACTGTAGTACTGCTTTAGCTTTCTTGTAAATATCCATCAGCTAGGTGTGGTTAGGCTGTGCATGTTGCTGATGCCTGAGGACCATAAGATACACCAGCCCTAGAAACCAAGATGTCCATTTACACTTGTTGAAGAAAGCCCTGAGCCCTGTGATTTGCCTTCATGAACTTACACTCCTGATTGCTTTTGATGAAACCAAGAGAGATGGACAATGTGGTTTGATTTAGCTTTCAATTTGCTCTATAGCTGTGGTTTTCGGCATGTGTGCTGATCACTGTTTTGACAAACCATATTTTGGTCATAGAACCTTCTGCATCCATTAAAAATAGAGGCAGTGGGTCTTGCTACACTTGTTGCGCAAAAACGTTTCCATTATGGTTGCCCTTTCAGAAAATAACTTCTAAATATAGGTGACTAATCAGCTGAAATTTTTGCCCAAGTTCAGATTCAGATTCTGCTCAATAGCAGCCAGAGGAGCATTTTGCTGTTGGTCCTTTGACCCCCTTGAACTCTAAAAACAAAACAGCGAAAACTTTGGATCAATCCTGAAGCCGTGTTGAATTGGAAAGTTGCATAGAATACTTGATGGGTATTTTGAAGTACTTTTGAGTGGGAGGTGGGTTTAATGGCAGTGGCGGTTCAGGTTTATTTCTGGCATCAGCAGCACACGTCCCATCACATCACTGCCCTCAGGGAGGCAGAGGGGTTTTCGTGCCTATACTGCTTTTTTGGAGTACCAACCCCAGGGTTTCTTGTGAGGACAGGGTGCTTGTAGATGAATCGGATGGAAAT
Organism: Zonotrichia leucophrys gambelii; assembly: GCF_028769735.1. Classification (NCBI taxonomy): domain Eukaryota; kingdom Metazoa; phylum Chordata; class Aves; order Passeriformes; family Passerellidae; genus Zonotrichia; species Zonotrichia leucophrys. The sequence goes on along the minus strand of NC_088173.1, from coordinate 13,845,394 downwards.
CTGCTTTACCATCATGTAAAATCAACAACCTCGAACAAAAACACAAAGCTCCACGACCTCCAGGCCAAAGAAACCAACAAACAAAACCCCCTTTCTTTTATTTTAGTTTCTGAGTTCTCCCTGTCTGGGATTTTGGCCGTTCCTGAAGCAGCAGCAGCACACAGGGGTGCATGTCCTGTGGGAGTTGCTCACAGGCATCCAAAATGGCTGGGGCGTGGGTGGCCTTTGCTAGGGGAGAACACTCTGCTGGCTTTTGGTTGAAAATGTCGTGCAAGGGTGGGAGTAACGTCCCATCTTCCGACTAGGCGCATGTTGCTTTTTCCCCGTGTTTCGGGGCCTAAAGCGTTGGCAGCTTTCCGGGACGGGTTCGGGATGGGAGCTGTGGGACCGGGCCCCGCGTTGCCGCGGCGGAGCGCGGGCAGTCGCGCCTGGCCGCTGCCGGAGGCGCCGCTCGGTAGGTACGGCTCGGTAGGCGCCGCTGGGTAGGTGCCGCGTCCGGTACCGGGGAGCCGCCGGATTGGCAGGGGCGGTCCTTGCCCGTTCGGCTCGGTTGCCCGCCGTGCTGCGCGGTAAAAGCTTCGTCAGCAGCGCGGCGCGCTGGGAGGCTGCGCTGTAGCGGCGGGCGGGTTGTGCCGGCGGGGCAGCGCTTCCCCGGCGGGCGCGGGTGGTGCCTTGCCCTGAGCTCGGCCTTGGCCTGGGCTGGCTGCAGCGGGCCGCTGGCAGGTGCCGGTGCAGGCCCAGCGTCTCTGCAGCGTCCCGGTGCACGGAGGCGGCCGCGGCGCCGGCAGCGCTCGGCGCGGCTGAGCGCGGGGATCGTGTCGATCGTGTCTCCCGGCACGGCTCAGCCCTGGGATGCTGCAGAGCTCAGTGGCAAAGCGAGTAAGTCTGGTCTATCTAAGCACTTCCTTTGAGGTTCTTTATTACTAGTGCTGGAGGGCAAAAGAAACAACGTTTTTAAATAGGTTGCAAAATTTCAAAGCCTATTTAAAGCACATTGAAGCATCTCGTCAGTCTGTCTGTGTTGTTTTTTCTCAACGTTTTTAATAGTTGTTGTGCTGCAAAATAGAAATATAAATTTTCCAGAGTGATGGGTGAGACTCCAGGTAAAGCCTTGATCAGCTACTGCAAATCTGTCCAATGTTTTCTTCCAGTTCTAGAACAGAAATCAGTATTAGTGCCTACACTCATAGTGCTGGAAGAATCTCCCCCTCCAGCTCCTGTTGGGCCTTAGTAAAGAATCTCCCTGAAGCTGCAAGATACTCTCACACTGTACAATTGCTTGCACCACAGGTCAGACTGAAGATTGTGAGCCAGTCTGTTTTAGGACTTTTAGATCTTAATCTTAAAATCTGGGACAGTCCCTGTGGGATAAATTATGCATACATAGTACACCTGATGTGTTGGACTTACTGCTCATGTGAGATAAGTCTATATGCATATAGTAGCTAGTTTCCAGGCAGCCTGAGTTGCCAGGCATCTAGAAAAGTGAGTAATTCAAAAATATGGGAAAATTCTGCATCTGTAGGCATGCATGGGCCATAGGATTTCTGTGAATAATGTAGGTAAGTCTGTTGTCACCTGCTATCACCCTTCCTTTTATCCCTCCTTCCCCCCAGCAGATGTTTCTAGACTTCCTTTTGTATTTTTTTTCTAGTCACTTGCTGGAACTTATTACTAGCTTTGAATACTTGTGAATAAACTAACCAGCAGACCCTTGAGGAGAGTGGTCTGACTGATGTCTATGCTTGCAAAATCAAATGACTGAGGAGTCCAAAGGTATGAAAGTTGTTTCAGAATTCATCTCCCATGTAATAGCTCAGGAGGTAGCTTGCAGTTCATTCCATTACTTAGGAGCTGTTAATGAAAGCAATAACTTATTTTACAGTATTATCGAAAAAAGGATGCATGCCAGACAAAGACAATTTACAACCCATTTATTTTCAGCATTCTCTTAATGCCCATTATTTGGAGTAAAACCCATCTTCTGACAGACCAGCTTCTTAGTTCCCTTAATCCTGCAACAAAGTGATAATCCTTTATTTGTGACCTCATAGGCTGTTGCTACAGAGAAGGCTGTGATATCAGAAAGCCAACACTGTGACTTCACTGTTGGTGGAAGCCATAGTTGAAGATGACCCACTCTGGAGGCCTGGGGGCAGTTTATATCCTTTTGGAATTGTGCAAGTGCTTCCTAAGGAGCAGTATCTGGCAAACAGAATTGCATAATGTCCGTCTACCTAGGTGATGAATGAGACAATCAGAGGCTGCGTGTGAGGGGAAAATATGCGGTGATTATGTTTTCAAGGTAATTTTTGCCCTTGGAAGATGTTATCAGGAAGAAAACTGTCACTGGGAAGCTACACTCAGCTTTTGTATCGTTAGTCTCCAAAGATATGAAGAGTACCAGAACTGTACTCTTTAAAGGAAGAACTTCTTACTCTGTGTACCTTAAGAATATAATTTTGTAACCCCCAAACTTTTCTTGGAAACACTAATTACATTAAAACTTCCATCAAAAAATGTTTGTCAGGAGCAAGGCAGAAGACATGTAAATCACATACAAACCTCTATGCCCTAAAGTAGACTTTTAAGCTCTTGTTTGTAAACTGAAGTATGAAGAAGTGTCCAAGACTTTCAGGTATTTCCAGATACCTTACATGCCTGGATTCTTTTTACATTTGAGTGTGAGCTTCTGTGCCATCTTCCAGAAATGAGTGCCTAAAATTAGGCTTCTTACTAAGTCTTGATTTTAAGAAGTACTGATAGTACAGCAGCACTCAATGGAGATAAAGGGAAATGAAAACCCACATCAGGTTTGAAACTCAAGCTGCGACTATTAGAAACAACATATGGCAATAGAAGCCACATTTGGCTCCCTTACTATCTCTGCCTTTTCCCATAACAGGAAGATTTTACAGAAATAGTACTTGCAACTCTTAATGTCAATGGTTATGTACTCTTGAAGACTGAAGCTATCAGAACCCAGAAAAAAAATACTAATAGAAAATTAATTCCTTTGTTTAAACATTCAGTTTTTGAATGCATCATGATCATATGATTGAACAACAGGAAGATACATGCTTGCCTGTAACAAAAGCATTGTATTTTATTTTTACTCTTGTTTATTCCATTTTTAACTTTCACCTTTTTGTGCATGATACAACAGGTCATGCAGATGAATTTAGCAGGATTGCGCATGTACTACCAAGCCCATTGATAAAACTTCTGGAAGTTGTACAAACTAAGTCAAGTTAAACAAAACACTCTTAGTCCAAAATAAATGGCTATTTATGTAGGTATAGTTACACCACGATAGTTCTGACAGTAAGTTAGTCTTTTAGTCCAAAGTCCTGAGGTCAATTTCCATCTTATCCCTGTTACACAGATGTTCTCCAAATGATATTCTAAGCTTGTATCAAACTGGATACTGCACAACAAATCCATGTTGGAATAACTCAGTTAAATGCAGTACCAGAAATGAAATACCACAGTTTAAAGAAAAAATTCTCATGCATTATGCATAGGCTTTGCAGACCATGCAGGACACCCTTTGGGTAGCCTCACATTTTCAAGTTCTTGTGGATTACACCATCTTTTTATGAAACTACACGTGCATGTGTGTTTTTAAGAGCTGCTCATAAAGCAGCAGAACACTTCTAAAGACAGTATTGGTGGTGACATGCTGAACTGCTTTCACATGTTTCTGTTCTAACTACCAAACCATTAACATGCTCCCTTAGTGATGTTGTATGTGTGTCTTACTATCATGCACACTACTAATTTACTCTCAACTTTTTTTACTGTCCTGTAAGCTCCCACCCTTCCCCTAGCTTTGATCTTTCATCATAAAAGCTTAGAAGCAGCTTTTTGGATATGAAGCTAAATGTTTCTTTTTAGCTGTTCTGCCTGTTCCAGGCACTGGGAGGGGAGGAGGGCTCTTTCCAAGGCAGTGTAGTAATGTGTGGGTACCCTTGGCAGGAGCTTGGTGCTCTGCTGAGGATGCTGCCTTTCCTGGGCCATTGGCACCTGGGCTCGGGCTTGGGTCTGCAGCACAAGATAACATTTGTTCTTTTGGGCTCTTAATCCAGACTTTGAGTGGAGGCTTTCTCTGAATCCTTTGTGTGGCAGGGGGGAAGGTCAGCCCAGAAAACAAAACAAAGGCAATCACCAAGTGGATGCAAAGCACATGTAGATCAGTTGTCAGAAAACAACTGTCCTTTGTTCACTTATTTCTTCACTGATACACACAGCCATTCTCACTTTGCTTATTCCAGCAATCCTGTAGAGCCTTATTTTTTCCTCAGCCTTCCTACAACTGGAGGTACTGATTTTATTTTTTACCATTTGGTTATTATTTTTGCTTCCATTTAGCCCTGCTAAGCATTTAGATTCTTTTAACAAGTCTTCTTTCAGAAGTAACATTTCATATGCTGCGTTGTCTGCTTTAGGAATAAAACAAAAATCACCTCTTTCCTCACATTTCCTTTTAACCTTTCCTGTGTTCTTTCTTTCTTATATTGTTTCTTCTTTTTCTCTCCTATGTTCTTCTGCTGCTAATTCAGTCTTAATAGCCTAGATTTTTCTTTAGGTAGCCTCTGTATCAACTCCCTAAAGCTTGGAGCTAGTCAGATAGGAAGAAAAGCAGGGGTTTCAAAAAGTGCATCCCCTGTAGAAGTGTCTGAGGGCTGTTCTGTGCCGCAGTTCCAGCCTCACAAAGGGGGTGGCCAGGTGAGAGAGGAGCATGTACCATCCCCTTCACCATGTGCAGTGCCATGTTCACTGATAATCAGAAGTGCTTTTGCACCAGAGAGCCATCTCAAGCTCTGGTTCTGACCTAACTTAGGTTTTCACCTAAGTAGGGGGTGCCCTCAGGCCAGGAAGTTCTGGGTGAGTTAAAGTACTGCCTGTGGAGATTGCTTGGTGAAAGAATATGATGGTAACTATAAGGACTTTTTTCTTAATGGCCAAGAGTAAGGAATTACAGCGTGGTGACAAGATACAAGGAAAGACTTATTTTATTGTTTTAATGTGTGTTAGAAAATAACTATCTTGCTATGGCGTAAAATATAGTAATTCAGAGTTTGGGTTTATGTATCCTCTATGCTTTGATCTCAACCTTTTTTGATACATTATTTTTTTCTCATTGTGTCCTGTGTTTGCTTGTGAAATTTGTTAAAGAAATTATCTTGATTCTCCTTTTGCTAGCCTTTTGGTTTATTTCAGTTGAAGGTGAGATCATCATCAGCTCCTGAGATCATCTCAGGAATCTAGCCTTGATATCCTAGTTTAGGTCTCTCTATACTGAATAAGAGGGCAAAGAGACAACTATTTTTGTGTGCTCTCATCTTTCAGAAAACTGGGTCATAGCGACATTCAGGGAGCACAAGAACTCTACGCTCTAGTGCTTTATAAATGCTTGGTGGAAGTCCAAAAGAAGAGTCTTGTCAAGCTCAGTTTAGTGTGGAGAGGAGAAAAAAGAAGGATGGCCCCTTCTGGGCCCTGTAAATGGTTAACGCTGCTTTGTGCAGCAGGGATCAATACCAAATGTTTGGGGTTTAATAGCTATACAAGAAATCTGAAGGATGGAATGGATAATGAAGTGGTAACCCTGTCTGTCAGATCGCAGTTGTTCAGGTTCACTAAGACTGCTGAGGAGGATTTCAGAGGGGACTAGCGACAGCTGAGTGAAACAGCTGAGCAATTCTGCAGAGTAGTGACATCAGCGCTGTAGGATAAAGCAGTGCAGTGGGCACTGACAAAATAGTGCTTAAATTGGTTAAGTTTTGTGCTTTTTTAGGAGCATGGTCTCTGCGTGTTGCTGGAGTCGGTGAATGCGTTAGATGAGTCAGGAGTGGTAATTAAAAGTCTAAACTTATGGCTATAAATGAGGAGGTATGTAAGAAGTCATACAAGAGAGGTTGCTCTGTGCAATTGGTAATTTTATCCTTTTGGATACTATGGTTTTATGGCTCATGTACAAGGCAATTTTCAGATTTCTGAGATTTCATTTAAAAACAGTAGAGCAGCAGGTAGAGATGTATTACTGTTTAAAAAGTAGTAAAATATCTGTTGTAGGTTTTAGTTTACTGCTTCCTGTAATTAAGTACTCAGTAAAATTCAAAAGTAAAAGATTTGTGAAATGGACAGGAGGAAATATTTCATCCAGTGAGTTATTTAATTGTGGGAACCCCTGGTTCCAGGTACTGTCATTTATTTGGGGAGGTAGGTTTGGTTGCTGCATTTGCTGATAGTTATACTCATTGGGATAAAGAGTCAAAATATGCCAGTCCCTGAGGATCTCAAAAGAACTGTTTCTGGAACAAGGGCATTTCCCTTTAAGGTGCACTATACACTAGTGGTAATGTGCAGTGGGATTTCTAATGCTTCCTCTATAAAATGATTGATGAGCATGAGGCAGGCAGCAGATTTGGTGAGTTGCTGAACTGTTGTGCCATGGCATTTCCTTTGTTCCCATCCGCACAGCTGATCCCCACACAGGTGAGACCAAAGGACACAATTTGAAAGAATTTTGAACCACTGTGGGAAGCAGGGGTCATTGCATCTACCTCTTGCAGGTAGGGCATAGGGGCAGAATGTACTAATACAGCTTCTTCATGTATTGAGGTGTAAAATATTTCAATTTCACTTTAAAGTATATCTTCTTAAAGGTACTCCAGCCATATTGAAAACTCTACTCTCGACCACAGGGAAAAAAATGACCCAGTAAACTCTCAACTGCTAAGTCTTTGGAGCATCTAACCTTTTCTTTTTAAAAGCACTTTGGCACTAATTTAATTGATTCCATGCCTGGCCTTTTCATCAGTTCTCTCCTTGCCAGGAAAAACTGGGCTGTTAAAGGCTGCTGCAGTACCATGGGACTTGTGTTCAGTGCTGCAGGTTCTTATTTTAACCTGATGTTATCTGCCAGTCATCACTATCGGTTTGAAAAGCTGTAACCACTGCAGTACTATCTTTGGGCTGAAAATCTTTTAATGGTTACAGCAGTCAATATAAATGAGAGAGAGTGCACTATGTCTTCGGGTTGTGTTGCTAATTATCACTTCACCTTTCAAGAATTTTTTCCGCTGACTAGATTCTTGCTGAATGTTTGCTGCAGCATCTCCAGCCACACTGCATGTGTTCTGGCTAAACTGAAGAGGATAGTGAAGAACATCTTGTTAAGACCTTCAACAACTGTGTTTTGTGCTTTCAGAAGTATTTGGAAAGGAGCGTTTTTATCTGTGTTTTTAAAATTTTTATAAGAAAACATCTAGGTTTATCTTTGTTGGGTTTTCTTTCTTTTGTTTCTCATTTGCTTACTCTCTCTTGCCAAACCTCCTCTAGTGTCAGATTTTTAAAATGCTTCTATCTTTCCTTGCATTTGCTGTTTGCTGCCAGAGAACGGGCAGGCTTTGTTTTTGAGGGAATGGGGTGTTGGTGTGGTTGATTACAATATAACATTAACATGAGTCAAATTAATGTGATTGTAGCAGATTTCTATGAAAAAGCCCCAAACCCTCCTCTTTTCTCATTTTGTGGTTCTAGCGACAAAATGTGTTACAGAATTCTTCTGTGTGATTTAAAATATCACATACTTTCCAGTGAGCTATAATTTAAAGAAGACTCATTTAGTAGTTGAATTCTGAAAAGACACAATTGTTTTTACCTGGTGGGCTTTTTGAGGGAAGGAGTTACGTTTGTTGCCTTGGTTCTCCCTTTAGACTTGATGTTTTCATTCAGATGCTGTTTCCCGGGTGGTTGTATTAGCAAGTGTCACACTGGATAATGATTCTGTCCTGCATTAGGTAACACTTAAAGCATTGTTTGTTTTTGGTCCTAGGTTTTGAGATTCTTTTTTAGAATGTGGTAAGCAGAGATGCTTGAAAATGGATAACAGCTGAGAAAAACAGGATGGTCAAAGATCCTTAAATATATACACAGACCGAGCTGTTGAAGATCGTGGTCTTGGGAGTCAAACCTAGAAATATTTGCTTCAAACTCACTTGCAATCAGCATAAAAAGGTTAATTAGAACTGCTTGCTCAGTTGTAGGGTGGCAGTGAGCCCCCAATAAAATACAGCTGTGGAGGAAAAAAGCAGGGTTTAAAGTAGGGTATTTCTACTAAAAGTAAGGAAATTCCAATTTCCCATGCAGGTGGGAGGTTAGCTGGAACACTAGAATATGGTGCAGAATTCTGGTTGTTGCTTTTAAAGGAAAGTTACGTAAGTTAGAGTAAATGTATAGGAGTCGTCCAACAGGATTAAAGGGACAGGAAGGGCAGAGATAGAAAAGAACTCTAGAAGAGTGTGATTTTTAAAGGCCAGTGCACTGAGATCTGAAGGAGAGGAGGTGTGTTCTCTGCTAATAAACTGGGGTGTAAGCAGCAGGAGTAAGAAAAAAAAAAGAGGAAGGATATTTAGCTCCTAGACAACTAGCACAGAAACAGATGGGTTTTACTTATTGAGATTTTAGTGAACTTAATACCCTGATCATGTTTCCTCTTGTGATTTCTTAAAGAACCAGGAGATTTGTTCAGGTAAGTCAAGCGGAACTTATTAGCATCCTGCAAGTAAGTTGTTGTTAGTGAAGCACTAATATGTCAAAATTTCTTGTATTAAGAGATTTCCTGAAGAAATGGAAGTGTAAGTTGGTATCTTTCTGATATTCCTCAATCTGGTTTCTTCTGAGACCACAGAGTTCCTGGGCTGTGTTCCTGGTGTAGTGTCTGGGTGGTTCCTGCTTTGTGAAGTTCATTCTTGTAGAGCTGATTATGATGACCAACACTGAAATTAGCTCAGTTGATGGAACATGGTTCTAAAGACACCAAGGTTGCAGGTTTGTTCTGTTTATGAGCTGTTTACTGGTGTTGGACTTGATGATCCTTGTGTGTCCCTTCCAACTCAGAATATTCTATGATCCTGTGGTAGATGATTATGGTCTCTGCAGCTACAGTTGCTGAGCACTGATAGCTGATTTTAGCCTCTGAAATTTGGGTAACTGATACAGGCAAGATGGGCTTGCACTCTTGATAACCTTCTTGGCTTCTTTTGAGCATGTTCTTTTTTAAGCTTTTTTATTTTCTCTCATGTGTTACCATGTGTGTGGGTCTGTGTGTGTGTATGCCCATTTTAGCATATTCCTTTCTTTCTCTTGAGTTTCCCTCTAGTGATCAGGAAGGGGCTGTGGCAAAGGAGGGGAATCCCAGGCCCCAACTTGGGAAGACTGAAGGATGTATGCAAGCTAATGTAGAGTTTGACAAAGGAGTGTGTGCAAACAAAGAAATTGGGATTTTTACATCACCTGCTTCCTCAGTGTGGGATGAAGATTGATGTTAAGCTGTACTGTATTTTGTACTGGTCTGTTTGGATGCGCTTGCATGCATGGAGTTACGCAGAGAGAAGCATGTGGTGTGTTTGTACTGTATGCTGTCAATATGGCAGCTTTTGTTTTAGTACCAACCTCTGTCGTGCTACGGGGGGAGATGTGAATGGAGGAACAGAGCACCTGCCCTGGTTGGGGAGTGCATGTGGGATTTTGGCTAGGGCTTCCTCCTGTGAGGCCATGTCCTGTGACATCACTGATGGTGGCAGCACTGGTTTGTCCATCAAATTCAGCTCTTCTAAACATTCTCATTTATATTTCCCCCACTGCTGGTCTCTCACTTTTGCTCTCTGCTATACTTGAGGTATCAGGTATTTCTTGTTGTTGATACTGCTTAAAGGGCTGTGTAACAGTGCTGTAAACTGAGGAATTTGAGTAAAGGCATGCCTAGGTGCATGCACACAAGATGTCTGTGCATGCTTGGTGCATTCCAGGTATCCATAGGCATCACACATACAAGAGGAATTGTCTCACTGGAAGAGCTTGCAGTTGTATTAGTCTGTTCAGAATACTTGAGTTTGTCCTGAGCATATAGTATGGATTCAAGTGCTAGAGAAATTTGGTAGAGAGAAAAGCTGTTTAGGCTGCAGTATTACCTTCAGCTTTCTTCTGCCAGTGTTTTAACTTTGGTGTTAGTTGCAAGAGTACTGCAGCAAGAACTTGGGCATGTCTGTGAAAACAGTGCTGCATGCATGAGCCCATTTAGCTTTGGATGGCAGCTGTCTGGTGCACAGGGGAAGAAGATTGGAACTGTTGTTTTTACTTTCAATAAGTGCTTGGTCTAATTCACTTGCTAAATTTTTTTTCCATGGGGTAGGTTTTGTTGCTGTAAAGTGGGTGTGTACTTGGTAGACAATCAGAGTTTCTGAAGGACAATCCTAGGAGACCCAAAACATTGTAAATGTTGAGTTGGATTCATTAGAGGTATTGTGGCTGATGCTGCAGCTCCAGGGAAGGCAAAAATTCGGTAAAGCTGTAGGAAGATTTGCTGGAAGGAGGCTTTTCAGGGAACACAAAAATTGCTGACTGTGTGTATAGCAAGCCCCCATCTTTTAATGTTGAGATTATGGCTACTGTGTAACTACCGGTGTGGTACACTTGTAAATCGATCTGTGTGGCTTTGCTGCTTAACAACCCCCACAGACCTGTGGCCAAAACTGATGTTTGTTCATACAACAAACTGTAGCTGTATAACCCAGCTATTTACTTGTCCTCTTGAAACACAGAGACCTGTTTAAGGCTTGGTTGGACTCTCTCACTGCCAGGGTTTTTGAAAGGCCAGGGTGGTAGTGACTTTTGTACTTCATTCAGTCCTAAACACCTGGTGTGTTCATTTGGTGAAACACATACGAGAACTGCCTGTTCCAGCATAGCACAGGTGAGTCCTAAAGTGCTATGTTTCAAAGTTCTGTGGATTATGTGCCTTCTTTGCTTCAAACCATTTCAGAATGCATGGAATGTAGGAACCTTTAAAGAGGTGCTTTGTAGCAAAACTTCCTTTTTCCTTTTGCACCTCCATTTTGGCATATTGGTCTGATTTTGATGATTAGGTCATGACTAGAAATAGTTCTTTTATAGTAAAGTCAATTTTAAGCGTTTCCTTCTTTTAAAAGAATGTCTCAGAACAACTAAAAATGTTCCTCTGAAACAGCAGCATCTGTCTCTCATCTCACACTATTCCTATTTCTTCTGTGCCTTCCTGATACTTTACCTTAGCATACCCTCACCAAGTAAAAGAAAACCCAGCACTGGGAGTGAGATCCTGACACAGTGACCTCGTTCTGAGCATTACCTTCTTTGTCAGTGGTAGCAGAAGCTGAAGCAGCTCTGCTGGCCCTCGGCTCTTGGAACAGTTTGACATTTTCTGTCTGGCATGGTTTCAGGGCTCACTTTGTTTTAAGCCCAAATGGTGAATGGGATACTGAAAAAAAAGCTTACAAGAACTTGTCCACTGCTTCTAATTTTTTGATTAACAGTTCACAGCAGCACAACTTTGATCTAGTGTACAGCAGAGCTGCTTGTTACATTTAGATCTGCAGCATTCTTCAGGACTGACAAAAGAGAGTAAATCATTCTTTTTAATTAATAGACCTAAAACTGGTAAGTGTAATGAAAAATAGTGAATAGTTAAAGAAAATACTGCTCTGTGTAAGTATCTGTATGCCCATGTATGTCTGTGCATTTATGTTTCTGTGTATAGGGGGAGTTGTGCATTACATCAAGAAGATATGTTAAGGGTGATTTTTTTTATCTTGACTAGAGGGTTAAAGCTTTAACTTGTCTGTGCTAATGCATGTAAATAGCTTTCTTGTCCACTTAATGAGAAGGCTGGCTTGTTATCCTGTACAATGCAGCTGGGCACTGTTCCAGAAGCATAGGCACTTCATTTCAAAGACAAAGAAGCCAGCGCAGACACAGGGAGAAACCTGGAACATTGCGCTGTGGATTTTTTCAGAGCGATGACTCATTTCAGTTCACAAAGGATTCTGGGCAGGGTAGTGAGAAGTCAGGTTGGCTGATCCATTCCTATGACTTCACTTTGCAGAGAGCCAGGGAGAAGAGGAGTGACACTGCAGAATCCTGAGGCACTGCAGTGGAGAGGTGCTTTGCAAAGACTGTGAGTGCCTTCGGAACAGGGGGTGGTATCAGAACGTGATTTCAGCCATTCCATGGAAACAGGGCAAGAGAGAGAGATGTTTTCAAAACACTCTGTGGGAGTTATATTTGTAGTCCCTTTTAGATTCTTCTCCACCTCCTCTGTAATTTCTTAACCATTTATTTCTCATGCTTATATGAGAATTGCATGAAATAGTGTTCCTTTCAGTGGACTTGCATAGATAACTGCATTTTTTTCTTCAGTATGCCCCTATTTCCTGCTTTGAGAGGTGGGTGTTCAGCATATTAATGCCTAAAAGCATGCTTTGTTTTCCTTCTTTCAGGTCCTGTGGCACTGACCTATGCTGCATTCAGCCAGCTTCCACAGTGATATAAAGCCCCAATATGCACATTGTTGTTACATCACTGCTTCTCTGGATACTGTACTGGAGCATGGAACCAGACCATAGGGGTTCAGGTAAGTCCCCCTTTTTTAACATATTGTGTGCCAGGAATACAGACATGGACATTTATTAAAAAATGCATTTGAAAAATATTGTTTGGGGAAACACATTCTAAAGCACACAATATATTAAAAAAACACAGTCCCCCCACACCTCCTTCCCAGGATAAGCAACGCTACAGAAATCTCCTCAACTGAATCCTCTGGGAAAGTTCCGTGCTCCAGCAGAAACTTTTTATGATCATGGTTGTAACACGTGCTGGGATATCACTTTGGATCAGGAGGCAGCTGGCCACAGGACATGAACAAAGAAAAGAAAAATTAAATCACAGGAAATACACAGGATGAATGCATGTAAGATGAGTCTGCTGACTGTGGGTAATTTAGCACCTGCTTCTGAAAGTTGGTGCCACTTGGTGAAGCTGGAGATCATTATTTTAGCTGGGTCTGAATGATTAAAAAGATCAATTTACACAGTTGAAGTTAATAACTAGTAAGGAACTAGGACTCTATTTAGGTTTGTTATATTGGGTATGGTAAGTTTGATGTGTTTTCTTCAGGCTGTGTAGATTTGGAGTGGTCACATCCTTGGAAGTGTTCATTACTGATTTTGATGGGTGTGCATTTCAGAGTTGCAGAGGGAACTTGCTGGTTAGTGAATGAATGTATTACTGCATTTGTTGAGCCTTTGTTTAAGCTGCTCTTAAACAGGAATAAATGGAAAAATCTTTAATGTATTTTTTTATTGTTGTTTTCCGTCCTCTAATATGTGTATCTGTCCAGTAAACACAACCTGCAGCATTTTTCATAAAATACTCCAGGAAATGTAGCTTAAAAGGAGGATTTAGGCTATGTCTGGAAACAGAACAAGCAACATTTCTTCTAATTTTCTTTGTTTCTGATTTTGTCAGTGAAATGTGATCTTTTCTGTGTTAGCATGCTAGTGCAGATTCAAGGTACTTCACAGTAGTCTGGTTAATACTGAAGAAATCTGCATATTCCTCCTTTTCCCTCCTTTTGTTCAGTCAAATGGGAATGTCTAACATAAAATTGCAATTCCTTGTTGTGAATTCACATCAGAGTAGGTTTGCTGCATCTACTTACAAAGTAACCTTTAATTAGCATAATTCAGTCAAGCGGAGTTTGGGGCAAAATGGGGTAATTGTGCAACCCAGGCCAGACATGTAACTTCTTCAGCATCTGTCACTTCATTAAGTAAATCTGAAAGTGTACTTTTTCTAGAAGAGACGTTTTACTTTCAGTATTATTGGGGGAAAAAAAGATAATATTCTAGGCCCTCCTTTGCCCATTACAAGTAGTTTTGTTAGAAAATGACCTTTCTGTAGTTATTCTGAGGATGAAATCATAGACAAGTGTTGATGACAACAGGCTGTTGGCAAGAAAATTTTTGTAGGGGATTTCTATTGCAGTCACCACTATAATCATGAGATGCCATGAAGTTACTGTGCTCTAGCTTGATGTTTTCTGATTAATAATGTAGTTCTGTAAGCAGCAAAAGAAGTGAAGTCAGATTTCCCTTGTCAAGTGTTTTTTGACTGGATTCTGTCCTGTGTAGTGGGAGGTTGCTATGCCTGAAGCTCTGTATAGATGTAATGTGTAGCATCTATACAAAGTATACATCTATAGCATCTATACAAAGTATACATCTATGCAAGTGTAGCAAGCACTTGTTTTAGAATCCCCACTCTTGTCTAGTGAGGCTCAATCCCCTGACACATACAAACACGCAGATTGTGATTGTGCAAGCCTCATTTTCTGTGTAAACCAGGCTAAAAATTGTGTCTAAAGGTTGTCTCGGGCCATAAGAAACAAAAGATTAAAAAGGTGTTGAGTGTCTAAAGAAGGGCTTTGACTTCCTGTACTTTACCAGATGCAGTGTGTAAATCAGAGGGTCTCCTCCCTGTTTCAGAGAAATAGGGTGTATAAATTCTAATATAGTGTGATTTTGCACTGTGATTTCTTTAATTCATATACAATGGTTGTACTGAATTGGTTCCATTTGTAAGTCAAGAGGTGATTTTTCAAGTAATCCTTATGCAAAGTTCATGAGACAAAGAGTTTGACTTCCAGGTCACTTCTTTCCAGCAGTAGAATCACTAATAATGTGATTGTACCATGCTGTACCATGTATCAGCATTTTCTGTCCAAATGGTGTTACCCAGACTTGCAGAGAACAGAAACACTAGATACACTGGCACAGGAAAAGTTCTGGCTGGTATGGGTTCAGGATGTGGGTTCAGCTGTGTTAGACCATCAATTTCTCATCTGTATGTTAAGGACAGTTGTGGTTCCCAGTTTTTCAGAGTGTTTGAAAACCACTGAAGAAAAGTGCTGTGTAAGAGCTAAGTGTTTATTTTATGTGTTACATTATCCTTTGTTCTAAGTAATAAAAATAATTTTCCCCCCAGGTCAGCGAGACAAATCCCCAAGGCAGAAATAAGTACAGTTTCTATTCACTGTTTCTTATGTGCTTAGACATTCTTTAAAATTCAATGTCACTTAATGCAACAATTTTAGAAAACTTTTTTTTTTAAATTATTTAGAGAAAGCTTTGGAATGACATTGTAGAAACAGAGCTGAAGCTATATATACATGTATATATCTCATATTTAAACAAAACATGCAGTCAGCTGGTGAAAACTGCTCTCAGAGCTCTAGTTTTCATATAATTGGGAACACAAACATATGAAAGTTGAGGCTAGTAATTTGATTTCAAAAGAAAGCTGCTTGAGACAAGCATCAGTCAGAGCTAACAGGAGCCATATGCTAGATGTGGTCTTCAAAAAAATTAGGAAAAGCATATTTGCCTTTTTTTTTTTAGCAGATCTTTTCCTAAAGAAGTTGTAGTAAACCTTCTGTTCAACAGCCTAACAGTATTTATGTGTGTAATTGATGTTAATGTATTATATTATCTCATCAATGCAAGATATTTGCTGTTACTGTGCATCAAAGAAGTTCGTTGACTTAACTATAACCACAGAGTGTGTGTGATTTCCCAGAGCCATGGGACAGTCAAGATAAAGTCTGGCAAATTAGAGCTTCCCTGAGTGAGTGGAGTTTGACTTTCTATCACTAGGTCTGTTCAAGATATGTGCTAGCCTTTTGAAACAAGAGCTAGTAACTATCTCCAGCTGACAGTTATGAACAAGAAGCTGTGGAGATTATTCTATCACAACAGAGCTGAAACAAGTTTCCTTGTCATAATGAAGAAGGTTGAGGAGCACTCAGTGGAAAGGAATAAGGCTTAACTCACGATAATCCCTTACAAACCAGAAAGGCCCTCACATAAACCAATATTTTTTAAACATCTTTATTTCATTTAAAGCCTTTTAAGTTAAAATTTAATGGGCAATTATAGTAATCTTTGTAGCTAATTAAATGGTTGTTAAGCTCCAAAATATTTGCAAGCAGGGTGTGCATTACCCTGGTATACTAACTATAACATGCTGTGCTAGAAATTGTGTTAACATTGAGGAACCACTACTGAATGTTTCATATTGAAGAGTTATGTGAACTATAGTTAGTATTTCAGTGAAATCCCTGGTTTGTTCCTGGTGACAAGTGCCGTACTGGCAGGGGGTCAGTGAGTGTTTTCTGCTCAGTAACCTAGAAAGCAATTCCTTGCTGAAGGCCTACTTTAAAAGGGAGAATTGTGGGAAGTTACTAAAATCAGGTAAATTTTATTATTTCTTAGCTTGTACTTAGCCAGTTTTAAGTTAACAAGTCCCAACTGGAAGTGATCTCAGAGGTGGATTTCTGCAGGTTCTTGGCAGTCATGGCAGAGGGATGGGCTACTCCTGGACATGAGCAGAGCAACTGGTTTCTGAGTTCTTGTCCAAGCATCCCTCTGTGGGCAACTACAAGGCTGCAGAGCAAAGCTTCAGGTATAGAACTCCTTGAGTTCCTTTCCCACCTCAGGAGGCTGCTTATGGTATTATGGCCCCTTCTCTACATCCTAAGTATCATTGTGGTTAGCTGTGAATGGATCATTCCCATGCCAGGGAAAGGAAGAAGTCTTCCTCCTGCTGTCTTGTCCTGGCACCTGTGTAGGTGGCAGTGAGGGTGCATGGCTGGGAACAGGCACAGGGATACTCCTGCCAGGCTGCTTAGGTTTGAGAAATTGCCAGGTCTTTGATGATACAGATAGAACAATTAAGGAGTTGCTGCCCTTTGCCTGGATGCCCTTAAAGCTACTCTGTCCCAGGCAAAACCAGGACACCAGAGAGCCCATTTCAGTGCCCTGTGAACTTGATAAGATTATCAGCTGTGGCCACTATATGCCAATCTGTCTGACATTGCACTGAACTTAATTTAGTAGTTCACCCAAGGATACCCATGACATAATCTTTGGTTAAAGACAGTAGTTTCTTATATTATTTAGCTAAATCTACATAATTCTTACCTTAATTCTGATGCTTCTTAGACATGAAACTAATCATTAAAGAAACTGATCCTCTATACAAAGTGTATGATGACTGGTGATCAAAGTTGGTAAACTTATGTGTCTGGCTGATTACAAAGATTTGTCTATGAACGAGTTTAAACTGTCAGCAGAGATAATTATTAGTAAATAGCAGTATAATAACTGTGATGTTCTTTATCCATACCAAAGTGATGAGGGAACAAATGGTGTTGCTCCCATGTCATGTGGAAGCATATCTCTCATGTTTCCCTGTAAGCTGTGTGTCATCTTCTTTGCTGTTCTCTGTAATGCATGGGGCAGGAACTTTTAGGTGTATTTGAGTACAAAAATGTCCAGAGAATGTTATATTTTAAGGTCATAATTCTGTGGTCAGGTAAGAATGAGTCGGATCTTGGGCTTCTCTGTGTTGAAGGGGGAGGAGTGCTGCTGTGCTGGGAAGGGAGTGCAGCATTGGTCTGGTCAGGCCTGATTAAGCAAAAGCAATCAGGAGATAGCATAGCACAAATGTGTTGTTTTAAATCATTCTTGTGCCTTGGATAATGTGTATCACTGCTGTAGAGCAGATTGTAGAGCTTGTGATTGAAAAATGTTGCTCATAAGTCTCACTGAGACAGCTATGCAGTTTACTACTCTCACCAATTTTTTCCCACCAAAGTACTGAGTATAATGCCAGAGTGAATGCATTTTGATAATCAATTTTGGAAGCTGCTGCTCTTGCTTAGTAGACATAATAGTAATATAGAATTAATGGGGCAAATATTGGATCTTCTGAACTGAGAATGAAAATTTGAATTTTAATTAATTTCTAGTAATTTGATTCATGGTGTGATCACAAGGTGTTGCTCTGTGACAGCAGAAATAAGATGATTTTTGTGACATTTCAAAGCCATTTAGGTAGAACTTAATCCCTGGCTATTTACTGACCTGTGGGCAGAATAGGATTCATAATTAAGTGCCCTTTGTTCTGTCTGTTACTCTTTATTACTCCTTTTTCACTGGCAAGGAAAATATTTTAGCCTGTTGCTTTCCTCTCTTTGACATCACTGGGGAGCTGTCACCACTTCAGGAAGATTTACAGAGCAGAATCAAAGATTTATGTACTTGGATAAAACATGTTAAAATGGCCTTGTATATGTGTAGCCATGCCAGTATTATCAAATTGTAATTTCTCCCATAACTTTAAGATCTTTTAATGATTTTTTAAAACTGTAGGTTAATGAATAGTTTGTAAGACAACATGAGAAAAGTTACAACAAACTCAATTTTCAGGCCATCCTGAAACCATAGAACTTCTCTTCTAAAAAAGATATAGTTTGTACAACTATATATTGGCATGTAGATCCAGGAGAGGTTTATTCAGAGTATCGCTCTTAAGGTGTTTTGATGCTTTTGGGCCTCTAAAGAGTTCTGTGCTTTATCAGCTGAGTTAAAATGTTATTCATTAAATTAGCAACATTTTTTTAATCTTTGTTACTATTAATAAAAATACTATATCAAATGGGAATGGTGGGTGATCTATACTTTGAAAGGGGAGTGAAATTTCCCCTTTTATGTCCAGAGAAATACATGCAACTGTTTTGTTTGTGCAGTTACCTAGTAGGATGTTAAGAGGAGGTTTTGCAGCCATGAGTGCTAATTTATTGCCATTTTCCTGAGTCTGTCAGTTGTACATTTTGAGAAACTATGTCTGCATAGTGTACATCTCCCATTTTCCAAATTTCTCCGTGTATTAAGTTTTGAAATAAGCTGATGGATGGTTCTCCATTGTAAGGGTTTTATACCCAGCTCAGTACAAAAACTGGAGATCTCTGAATTTTCACCAGCTGTATCTCTACCTCTTTGTCCTATGAGCAGATTTTTGAACAAAATGCTTCATTGCACATCTTTTGTCTTTTTACAGGTGATGTATCACCCATCAGCATGTCTCCCATCACTCAGTCACAGTTTATTCCACTTGGGGAAATCCTTTGCCTGGCCATCTCAGCAATGAACTCTGCCCGGAAACAAGTCACACAAGAAGCACTAATGGAGCACCTGAGCACCTGCTTCCCAGGTAACCAGTCATTCATAAATCATCAGTCAGATGAGCACATGGCTGTAAAAAGGCAGTTAAAGAATCCTCAGTACCTTCTGCATGGCAATATTGACTCATCTGACATTCTAACCAAAAGTAAAAGGGACAATAGGGTTCTAATCTTGGAACTTGTTCTTTACCCTTAAACATATAGAGAATTGAGTTCTCTTTGATAAGATCATTCAAGTGGAATGCATTTTGCAGAGCAAACTCCTGACTTCATATAAGTAATAAAAAATACTTAGTGTACGAAACAACAAAATATTGGCTTGTTTCTTTTTTCAGACAGTATCAGAATAAGCTTGTTTGCAATTTTTTTCTCATAAAATAACCTTTTTTATCATCATAGCTAAAGGAGTGCAGGGCTTCTTTAATAACTATGGAGAACAAAGCATGTTGTGATATAGCCGGAGCAAACTCATTTCACCTTGTGGCTTTCAAGCTGGTTGTAGTAACTCATGAGGGTTGTGTTGGCATCATTCAACCAGTTGAATGTCATTGTCCAGCCTCTGAGGAGGTAACCTCATGGAGATCTCTAGAGACCTCCCTTCTAAAGACCAGGTTTCCCACACAACTGCATGTCTTCCTTCACCTAGAACAGGCTCTCAATGTGTGGCCTGATGCAAGTAGTAGAGTCCAGTAACAATGATAGGACTGTTTCAGTGGGAGATTAATTTAAAGTGAAAGGACTGTGTCAGCCTGCTTTCCAAGAGTTCTCAGATCCTTTCTGGACACAGTTCTGACTTTTGCTTCTGCACTGCCCTTGCTTCAAAAACAGCAACAAAAAAAGGCATCTCTCTCCATGACTAAACTAAAAGTTTTGGAGAGCTGTAGATACACTTGCTGTGCTCACATACACAAATGTACTGTTCAGAAGGTATTCTTGTCAGCATTTGAT
Source organism: Zonotrichia leucophrys gambelii (assembly GCF_028769735.1). Taxonomy (NCBI): domain Eukaryota; kingdom Metazoa; phylum Chordata; class Aves; order Passeriformes; family Passerellidae; genus Zonotrichia; species Zonotrichia leucophrys. The sequence continues at coordinate 13,825,539 of NC_088173.1, read as the reverse complement.
ATTTATCAAATGGTAAATGGAAGTTGCCTCGGATTAGAGGCAAAATACCACAAAAGGGAATCCTATAACAGAGAATGTATTCTTGAACATGCTGCTTCTCTGCTGGCTGTATCTGGAGTGGGTGAATCATGCAAAATGCATCTTGTAGAGACTTTTTGCATTGAGGCACTAAGGCGCTGGGCAGAGATTTACTGCTCAAGAGAACAGAACTTCTTCATTTGTGCTTTGTATGATCCTGGGCAAGATGTTTATCTGTTCTGTGTCTGAGTTTACAGTTCTCTAAAGTAGCTGAGAAACTTCTCCATTGTACCTATTTATAGTTACAAAAAGTAGCTAATTAAAAATACCTCAGTAGGAAAACTACTGATGCATCGGTCTCATCTAGGCAGCCCGACCACTGCCATGTTTTGATGTCTGGAATTTTTTTGCTTACATTTTAGAGCAAGAGTTACTTAAAGCCTTGCAATTTACATATCTTTTGCTATAACTGATGCTGATTTCTGAGAATTTAAAATATAATTCTCAATTGAGTGCTATGTTTGGAATAAACAATTGTCTGACATTTAATTATTGCACTTTGAAAAAAATACTGCAAGCCTATTTTGTAAATAGTGGCTTTCTCTCCCTATTTGTAGTTTTGTTTATCAGGCTGATTTTGAAAATAGTGGTAAAAATTGTAAGGGCTAGAATTTGAAGAAGGCAAAGTTCACTGTTGTAATTCTCTTAATTAATTTTGATGATTTTTTCCCAAGTTATCTTTTCTATGTATGCTATGTACTAGAAGAATTTCATAGATTGCAAGTATTTTTTAAATTATTTGATCAATATTTTTATATAACCATTTATGGTGGAAATAATAATTTATTGGTGACATGCCTTGAGTTTCCCGGAGCATGATTATCAGTTCACTTGGTGTGTTGTGCTATTCTTGTTAGACAGAGCCAAACATGAAAAATAATTCAGCTGGCTGGATTATTTTGTAGACGTTGCTCAGACGAAGCCTGAGGCAAGTTAGCACATAGTCTCTTGCTGCCTTTTTTTTTTCCACTAGCCATTAACATGTGAATTTCTCAAGTCTGAGATTAAAAAAAAAAAAAAAAAAAGGGGAGAGCCTCACTTCCCAAAATCTAGATAAAGTTATTTGAAGAAAAAAAATTCACCATTTGTTGACCAATTTTTCCCCTTCAGTAGAGAAATGCCTTTTTCTCCCAGCCATGACATATTTAATATAGCAAGCATACATGTTCTCTCAGTGTATGAGGATTATCCAAAATTTTTCTCCTTTCCAATAAAAAGAACTTCTTGTGCTGACACTTTTCACTTTTCTGCCCAAATCCCTGTAATAAATAATCTGTACCTTTTTGAGCCTTTGTATTCTTTGTGGCTATTGCAAAATAGCCTCTCATATGTCCTCTCATATTCTGATAGTTTATTTTTCCTTGCTAGGTGCTGATGCTCTGAGGGAGAGAAGAGCATTACCACTGTAGATGTGTCTGTTATTATCACATAACCTCTCTGTATCTCTTCCTGTAGCAGCACTTGTCTGCCTGTGTTGTTTGTGCTTTAATGAACAGATGCTTCACTGCGTTTCATCGTGAAGATAAATTTCCTAAGACCCCAGATGCTATTTTCAAAAGTGCCTAAGAATAATAAACCTTTTTGCTCAGTGCAGGCTCTTACACTAGCCTGTCTAGCCCTCTAGTTTGCTGAGCCATTGTGCAGGCATAAATCTGGGCCATGGCTCTATCTGAAATAAGGTATGCTAATTATTTATAACATCACATAGCAACCACTCCACATCTTTAACTAGTGTTTCATGAGCCAATCAGAGTATTTCTTTTATCCCTTGTTAAGCCTTAGCATCAGCCCAGGAGAAAATCATTTTAACAGATTTAACACCATTTAAGTACTACTTCAGATGTATTTTTCATGAATTTATTTTATTCAGAAAGTTTGTATTGATAATGCACATCTTATTTGTGGTTTTTGTTATTTGTTGGGTTTTTAAAAAAGCAAGAGGGCTGCTCCTGCACGTGCTTCCATTATTCTAACTTAGAATTAAACAATGAGATGTTTGTACAGCCCTGCTTTGTAATTTATTGACCATGGTTTAAATCCCATACATTAAATGTAAATCTTTGAAATCCAGTATAAGGAGCTAAGAATGTAACCCCTGTTCTGTGTTTGGCAACCAGACCCTCTTATCTGTATGAACCTGGACAAAGACAACATCAAACCTTAGTCTGTGCTGCCTTTAATAAGGATATTTGTCTTCTTTTTTTTTTTTTTTCCTCACCAGTTCTTTCCACATACATGTTTAAAAAATTTTAAGACCTTCAATATTTCAGTGTAGAAAATACTTGTGTATTGGCCTAGGTTACTTTTGAAGCAAGCAGTTTTCTGAAAGCTGGCAAATTCCTCTGACAATCACCTTTATAACTTCACTCTTTAAATATATGAATTATATGTGTAGCACTTAAAAGAAGTGTCTTACATTAACTGAGTTCACTCTAGGTCAGTGTTCTTTGTGAGCAGCAAACAAGACATAATCTTCTGTCTGGAAGCTCAGTGGATGGCATAGTAGACTCTCTTGAGATACAGAAAATGTACATGTCTGATGATTCAGTGTCCAGACAGTTTCTGCTTTTGAATTATTAAACCACTACATAATCTTAAATAACACCACTGCTGTCATGCAATATTTTATGGGCTGGAATCTGTAAGTCACTGGGGTTTTTTCCCTTGTTCCTATATAATGGAGGAAGGGAGACCATAAGGAGACCTTTGATTGCTTTAAAGAGGAAAGTCTTGAGAAAGCCAAGAAATCTGTATTCACTCTGGATCCCATTATTCCTTTTTTAATGTCATTGCTCCTGTCTGCATGCAGGAAAGCCAAAGCTGAATTTGGGTCTGTTTCTACTTTTGTAAGTACCTAAAAGAGCTTGGAATAAAAGCTACCCTTAGCTGACAGTAGCTACCCATAGCTACCCTTAGCTGACAGTGCTGAGCTTCCAAGATCTGCATCTGCTGTCATCCCTGCTGGCTTAGTGAACCACAGCATGGACTGTATGCTGGGAGTGATAAAAGTGATAGGCTTCAACTCCAGAGAGAAGGCTGACACAATTAACTTTACAGCATCATTGGCTGCCAGGCATGCTGATTTTTTTTCCTTGGTGTTTATCTGCACATTCTCCATTCATAGGAGTTACTCAATTAATGTAATTACTGTGTATCCAGCGTTTAGAGACTTACCCAACACATTGTAGCCCTTATGGTTTACTGGGTGAAAAATGCATATTATTATTTTTGCCATGTATTTGCAGTGCATTTTGGCCTAAATTGCTGTAAAACATCAATACATCTGTTTCAATCTCTTTCCCTAACTTTTCTCTAAGCTCCCAGGAGAAGTACTTTCATCACTTTTATTTGTGTTGTGATGTTTTTGAAACAATATATTAAGAAAAGTCTTTTTAGTAAAATAAGGATGAAAAACCAGGTTCTCACAAAGCTAAGTATGTGTTGAAGTCTTTACTTGTAAGCTTCTGAAGAGTGCAATGGGTGGGGCAGGTTGTTTGTGTAGGGGAAGGAAGAGAGGTTGGCTGCTGCAGGGCAGGTGCACCTGAGCTGGACCATGGTTGGACCCTGCAGTGCCCATTCAGCACAGGATGGAGAAACAAATGAGCTTGAGTTTTGCAGTCATCCACAACTTGTTGTGATGCACATCATCATGTCAAAGGGGTGGCGTTGCCCAAGCAGACACAGCAGCTCCACTGCAGGAATGAAGAGTTAGGTGACCACGGGTTGTTACAGGGATTGAAATCACTCTTCATGTTCCTGTGTGATATCAAAAGCTCATGCAGAGGACAGCCTGCTCTGCCTCATAATCCACAGGAAGACAGCATATTGTCTACTTAGTTCAGAGAGATTCAGAATTCTGGGCTAGATTTTTTCTCCCAGCTCTCTGGATTTTAGCTTTTCCCACCTGTTGCTGTTTCTGGCATGTTAACTCATCTAGAGGTTCTGGGGATCTTTGTTACTCTCACTCAGATTATTACAGAAATTGTGGACACCTGCAAGAAAAAGGAAGAAAATGCAAGCTCCTGATTCTCCATATTTTTTTTCTAATGTTCATTCTCATTTGTGCTCTCAAATGATATGGTATCTTGGCCTCTCACTTCCTGTGTCCACAGTGGCCCAAATATTTCAGCCCTATGGATGGTGGATGAGCTGTATTAACTCTACCCCAGTCAAAACCAGCACATGTCCCTGTGTACTTCTTCCTGGTGCCTTTTGTGCTGTAACTGCTTTCACTCATGTCCATGTTGTTCCTAACCCTTTGTGTTTCCATTTTAAAATTTTAGTTATGGATATGAGTAGTATGGTCATGTCTCTAACAACACTCAGAGTCAGACGTAAGAATATGTTGCCTCCAACCCAGTTGCAAGACACAGGATAAGTCCAAATTCTCTTTTTCTTGTTGTTTTTAATGGGTTTTGCTGTCATCAGGAGATCAGTCAGCTTACAGGCTCCAGCCTTTGATGTGTTGGAGAAGAGTTGGTGACTGGACACTGTGTGCCCCTGGAGATGCTGTGTTTGGGGCAGGTACCCCAGCTGAGATTTCTCCATGAAGTGTTTCTGTAAAAAAGCATATGCTTCAATGAAATGCTTTTGCATGCATTGAAATACTATTCTTCAAGACAGAGTTTGACTTGACAAGGTCCTGACCAGCCTCATCTAAATTTGCCAGGATTTGAGTAGAGATACTAACCAGATTAATTCATGAGTTCTCTTCCAAACTAAGTTGCTCTCTGATTCTTTTTTTTTTCCCTAAATTACTTTTGTTTAAAACTAAGACCCAGAATAAATAATTTCAACTTTTTCTATTTAAAATAGAGCATCAAAATGCTTGAAAAAAAAGTCCTTAGTTCTAAAAATGTAAACCAGACTAGTACTCAGAATTAAAATGCTTTTTAGTTAAACAAAATGTATTGATTGAAGATAGCTTTTTCCACGTATAACATGGAAGTATTTTAATTTTTTATTCAGCATAAACAAACTTTTTAAAACTAGTTGGTGAACTAAAGTTGTTTTTTCCTTAGCTCTAGATGGAACTTACCCCTATACACAACATGCAACTTAGTGTTTTATCTAATGAAGTATTGAAGACTTGGTCAGCACCCCTGAATCCAGCAGGTGCACTGGTAATGGGAAGGATCTGGCTCACAGTGCCAAGGGTACCATGTGCCATTGATGTGGGGTAGTCATACTCGTCCCTCTCTTGGTATGCAATACGTGCACTTAGATAGTGTCCCACACATCTCACCTGAAAGACAAGGAACTCTGAGAAGCAAATTTTTGGGAGCTAAGTCTGTAATTTCCAGCCTGAAAGTCAAAAGACTTTCTGCGTAAGATGAACGGGATCATTCAGAATGTCTCTGTTTTGAAGCAGTTGATATGGTTGGAACATATTTTAATGGGAGAGCAAATCAGTTAAATCAGGTTGGTGATAAAGGGACAGTTTGAGGAACTGTTTGTTTTTTTTTTTTTTCTGTGTAGTATTCTGTGGGAAAAGCAGCTTAGTCATCCAAAGTAACAAATACCTACTGCTTTATATGTGACAAGGCGTTATAAGAATAGTTCTTGTGAATTTGGATAGAAATGCTTTGTTGGAAGAAGAATAAAAGTAGAATATTTTCCTTGACACTCTGATTTTCAGTGATTCCATCTTTTAGCTTAAGATCACCTGCACATTGAAAGTGACTAGAAGTTCTCTTGGGGATTTTTTTTAGCTCTTTATTAATGGCCTACTATTTAATTAATAATTGATATGTCTGAAGTGTAGGAGATAAGTGGAAAAATAAACAGAGAAGAGAATACCTAACAAAACGCTTTATGTTTGTTCAGCATATTCCGGCTTGCACATTGGGAAAACTAGCTTTTTGCTGGGAAGGGGGAAACTAGAGAGTCCTACACAGTTTTATGCACTTCCTGATATGTGTTTACTGTTATTTCTAGGAGTTCCAACACCCAGTCCAGAAATCCTTCGACATACTTTGAACATGCTTGTACGGGAGAGGAAAATATACCCAACTCCGGATGGTTATTTCATTGTAACCCCACAGACTTACTTTATAACGCCATCTCTCATAAGAACTAACAGTAAATGGTACCATTTGGATGAGAGGATACCTGACAGGTCTCAATGTACCTCTCCACAACAAGGAACTATAACTCCCTCCACCTCGGGATGTGTCAGGGACCGAACACTACCCAAAAACCACTGCGACTCCTGCCATTGTTGCAGAGAAGACATGCACAGCATGCATGCATCCACCCTGCAGAGGAAATCAGCAAAAGACTGTAAAGACTCATACTGTCCTCCTTCATTATGTCAGGTCCCACCTACTGAGAAAAGTAAAAGTACTGTCAATTTTTCATATAAATCAGAGACACTCACAAAGCCTAAGGATGTAGAAAAGCAGTCTAAGAAATTTGGACTCAAATTATTCCGATTAAGTTTTAAGAAGGATAAGACCAAACAGTTGGCAAATTTCTCTGCCCAGTTTCCTCCAGAGGAGTGGCCGCTAAGGGACGAGGACACCCCTACCACTATACCTAGAGAGGTAGAAATGGAGATTATTAGGCGCATTAACCCAGACTTGACTGTGGAAAATGTCATGAGACACACTGCACTAATGAAGAAACTTGAAGAAGAAAAAGCTCAACGAAGCAAAGCAGGGTCTTCAGCTCACCACAGTGGACGAAGTAAAAAGAGCAGGAATCATAGAAAGTCTCATGGGAAATCGAGGTCACACAGCAAGACCCGGGTGTCCAAAGGAGACCCATCAGATGGCTCTCATTTGGATATACCTGCTGAAAGGGAGTACGAGTTCTATGATCCCTTGACTCGATCGCCACGGGAAGGGTGTTTTATAATAGAGCACAAGGGAGATAATTATATAATGCACAGCAATCCTAACATGATTGAATCTCACTTTCCCATGACACCAGAGTGGGATGTGTCTGGTGAACTGGCCAAAAGAAGAACTGAAATGCCTTTCCCTGAACCTTCCAGGGGAAGCTCCCACTCCAAGGTCCATCGGAGCCATAGCCATACGCAGGATAGACGATCAAGGAATGAGCGGTCCAGTAAGGCTAAAGAAAGGTCTAGATCCATGGATAACTCCAAGGGGCCTCTGGGCTCAGCGACTTTAGGCACACCTGAAGATATAGGTGAAGGCTGCAGCCCAGATGACCAAACAACTAGCCAAACCTACATTGATGATAGTACCTTAAGGCCATCTCAGTCGCTCAGTCATCAAAGGGCTCTGATTTCATCCGCAAGCTACAAAGAGACTTGCATCCCTGAAATAGCCGGGGGCAGTGCAGAAACCCCCAGTTCTTGTAGCCTATTGGAACAAGGCAAGCCTACAGAGAATTTGCCATCATATAGTGAGCTCAACTCCTGCACAACAAAATCTGCAGTTGATGACTATTTTCAGTGCAACACGTCCAGTGAGACTGTGCTTACCGCTCCATCACCACTGGGAAAGAATAAAGAGGATCATGATACGCTAACAGGGACAGATGGGCTAAAAAAAATGACTCCCACAGAAAGACAGTCTCAACATATTGCTAGGGAGCCTGGGGTGCACAAGGAGGAGTCCCCAAAGGGCCCAAGCAGTGGCTCAGTGATTGCCGGCCAAACTCCAGAGGTGATTGCTAACGGGCGGCTGGTTCAGCACCATAGCACTGAATCAAGCAGCCTTGATAAAAGGAAAGAAATATTTAGCAAGGATACACTCTTTAAGCCTCTGCACAACACTCTCTCTGTGAATAGTTATCATAAGTCTAACACCCCTCTGCTAAAGCCCCATCAAAAGACCCCCTCTGACACATTGCCTGTCAGATGTGAGAAACTTGAACAAGCGATGGTAACCTCAGTCACACAAGTCATGCCTGTTTCTCAGAGACAGCAGGAGACAGCCGGGAACCAGGAGGCCTCCTTTGACTACTACAACGTATCTGATGATGATGACTCAGAGGAAGGAACCAACAAAAATGCTGAGGAAGAAAAGAACAGGGATGATGTTGGTACCATGCAATGGCTCCTAGAGAGAGAAAAGGAAAGGGATCTACAGCGAAAGTTTGAGAAGAATCTTACTCTTCTCACCCCGAAGGAAACAGAAAATAGCAACAACCAGAGAGCCACCCACTCAGCCCGCCTGGACAGCATGGACAGCAGCAGCATTACTGTGGACAGCGGGTTCAACTCTCCACGGTAGGACTGTCACATTCATTGCAGCTTTACAGACTAGGAAGTTCCGTTTATGGTTTTATGGGTGTGTGATATTGGTGACAGAATGTAGGGCTGTGTTTAAAAATTTCACACATTTTCAGACTGTTTTTTCTACAGCTCTGGAATCCTCTATTCAGATGTATGGGTTTCCCACCATACAGTAAGAAACCAATGACCACTGGCGGTATTGACTCTGTATTAGTTCATTTTCTGTTTGCAGAAAACCTCCCTGTATCCTTCTTTTTCTATATTAAACTTGTGTTTGCTTTTAGAATAAAAGGGATGAGCTCCTTCCCTTGCCCTCTAAGGCACCATCAACAAGACTAATGGAAAGACTAGGCATGATCAGGTGGCATAATCTTTGGCTCAGCCAAAAAGAAAAACAAATTATGTTGTTTTGTGTTTGGGCTTCCTTGTTTGTTTTCTTCAAAAGTTTTGAAAGTGTATCTAGTCACAATTTCAAGCTGGTGAAACTGGAATAGCCACTCCCCCTACAAATTAAAAGTGCTCAGGATACTTGAACTTGATATTTAAGATGTGACTTAGCACTGCTGAGTGAGAGGTGCCTTGTCTAAGATACTTGGGAAGAGAGTCCAGATGTTTGCATGTGGTGGTGCTGGTTAGTAATTACTGTTCCAGGGATTTCAGGCATCACGGAAGTCTCAGTGTGCTAGAAGTCTTAGAAATGTAGGGAGGAGAGAATTCTTGGTGCATTCCCTGCCCTGGAGATTTCAAAAGTTCATTTCCAGGTTCAAGAATCCTTTATGCTAGCCTTCTTCCTTGTCTGTCTGACCTTTGGCAGTCCTTGATGGAATGGAGCATGACCCGCTTTGTTTGGCCTGCATAGCAACTCATCAGAGTTCAGAACAATGACTCTGAGAACACAGAAATAATGTACAGTAGTAGTTCTCTTAGAGTGGCTTACTTAAGCTTAAATTATTTATTGCCTGTGTTTAAAAATAAAACCTCCAAGACTGATTTCATACTGTGTGAAAAAAGGGGGAGGGGGAGAGGTTTGTGGGGGCTTTTATGATTTTTTTTTTGGTGCTTTTTTTTTGTGGGCTTTTTTTTTGTTTTGTTTTGTTTTGTTTTTTCTTGGTTTGGTTTTTGGTCACTTTTTTTTATTTTCCCCTATAAATGGTGTTCTTGTTCCTCAGAAGTATGTATATTTTTTACATCAATAGCAAAGGCTCTCAGGCATGTGAAGGATGTCCTGTTTATACACAGGACTAAATTTCAATTTCAGTTGAAGTCCTGTCACTCTGGAAGAAATTCCTCTGGATTTGATGGTTACTCCCTCTTATGTTAATGACGAGAGAAATTAGAGAGCCTGATGCAGCTTGCAGTGGTGTATCAAACTGGAGTGAGATTCTAATGAATGAATATTTTTTCCTGAGCAAAAATCCTGAAAAATTGAGTAAATCATACCATTAACACTGAGTCTGCTCTAAAAAAGAAGCTTGAGAAGGCTTTAAATTTATGTTATTGATTGTTCTGCAGATGCCTGACATCTTTCTCACATAGAACTGTTGTGTGAAACTATTTGCACTTTTCTTCTTTAAACGTGATGTCTTCCAGTAGTTGAAGTGCTGTACTTGCAGTCAGTTTTTGTGGAGGAGTATGTTGTGGTGTGTGCTTCTTGCTCAGCCTCTCTCACTCCAGAGTATGAGAGTCCCCTCCAGGACAGGGTGTCAGCTGGATTAAAAATCAGTTCTTGGAGTACTGTTTTGTACGCTAGCTGTATATCAAACTTGTGTTTCTGATTAATGCAATGGTAGACATTTTCTTCCCTAATTATTTACACAAAAGATAAAATTTATGTTTATGTTAAACTTGGCTAGCAAGAGAACAGGATGTGGTGAACATACTGGATTTAGTGCTGCTATACTGCCTTGTTTAAATCATAAAGGAAACAGATGAGCAACTTTCAATTACATTTGTGTTCCACACATCCTTTTTTTGGCAAGGTCACATAAAGGAAGTGTAAAAAAAAAACAAGCCAAAACATTCTATAGGGTATTTTGTTTTGGGAGACTGGCATATAGTTAGGATAGGATAGGATATTTCAAAGCTTTTTGATAAGCTTTGCATGAAAATAATTAAATTTGGGGATTTTGCTGAGTTTGGGTCACTTCTTCACATAAGTCTCCAAAACTAAATTGAACTGAGGGTGAGTTCAGCCCTTTGGCTAAAAGTACCATGTTGTTCTTATTATCCTACCTTATAATAAAAAATGTACTCCACAGCCCTTTTCCAGGAAATACAAAGTAGCATCCAGCATCCATCTGGCAAGATTCAGTTAGGTGTGACAGTGTCCTTCAGAAGATGCCATGGGAAGAATATAAGAACAGGTTGTGCATATAGTGATGTTCCTCAAGTATATTCTTCTAGCTTCCACTGGTTTTGTAACTCTGCTTCCTGAGGTGGGGTGGTATCTTTTCATTCAAACTGAAGTATACAACATTCTTTGGGGAATCAAAATTACCAATTTCGTACTATAAAAGAAAAAAAACATTTTTAAAGTCTGATAAATTAAAAAAAGGACAGTAAAAAGATCAGAACAAAATGGCTGCAGTTAAAGAGATTTGCAATGGTCATTTGACTTCCAAAGTATTTGTGTGCAAAATGTGTGAAGATATTAATTATCATTGGGAGGAAAAACCTCACAATTTTTCATGCATTGCTTTTGTGCAAGTTATATATAGGAAATGTTAGCTGTCATGATTAATTTTACTCCTTTATTTTTAGGGCTTATATAATACTATTGCTCCTTTGTCACCAAAAGAAACTAATTTTGACATTACTCTGCATGCAAAATTTTCAGTGCAGTCTTTGTTGTATACATGTTGTAATGGTCACTTTGTAATATCAGAGTTGAACATGTCTGAAGATTTGGAATTGGTGGTCCCAAAAAGAATGATACAATACTAAATCATCTCTGAAAACTAAGATTTGCATCTATTTTCATTAAAAAGCAGAGGGAGAGGAATTAAAAAATGAGCAAGAGAAGTGCACCATACATCATTGCAGCTCACAGGAATTATTTACTCTGTGTGTCACCCACCATAGCTCTTTGGAACTGTGGAATATAAAACAATCATTGACAGAAGAATATCAGTACCATCCATTTCAACCAGTTTAAAAGATCTATGAGAGTTCTCCTAAAAGCCTCATTGATTTTCCAGACTCAGTCAGTTTAAAATTATTTAAATCTGTCCTGATGACTAGGAACAGTGTTTTTTCCTTCCCTTATGCCATGCACTCCCCTGCCACATTTAAAGCTGTGCATTCCTACTCTTCCCTTGATGCTAGGTCTAATTTTTTATTTTTTCTTAGAGCTAGTATTTAACTGAGAGTGGTCCCTGATTTGTCTGGCTGCCTGCAAGGCTTAGTCAGGGAAGCAGCAGAAACATGTGGCAGGGTCAGGCCCACACAAGGCAGGCAAGAGCTACTACCCCTTTCAGTAGCAGGTAAATTTAGGTTGACTTTAAACTGACTATGAAACTTTTGTCATTAGTATCCTTGTTTCTAGTGCTTGTTTAGTAACTGCATTCAGTCCTCTAAATCTATTCTGTGAACATCTCCATAGCAAGTGGTGATGTCATTTTACAGAGAAGTAGGGGTACAGTGAAGGGTACATGACCAGGGGCCACATGGATGTTTGAAAGCAAATCTGTTCCTGAACAGGCACACATTATTTAGAGAGCAAAAATTATTTATTAGTGTAAAGACCACAGAAACAGTAGTACTGATAAAAGTACCCTTAGCATGTCATGGCTGAGCTTTGTAAAAGCTGTAGACTAAAATACAAGCTTCTCTGCATTCATAATTAGACGTATCATTAAAAGGCCTAATCTTTAAAAGTGTTAAGTGTCCTGTCACTCTTGTGGTTAAATTATATGTTAGAACTGAAGGAACATTGTCCAGTTTGTGAATGAAATTGCAGCAGTAGTTGTTATCCAAGGCAAGATCACAGACTGGCAGTTAAGATTTCTCATTGTCTTGTTAAGTTGTGATGATCTCAGCTGCAAAGCAAAATTACAGTGTTGGGTTTAGAAGCATTGGGTTTAATGTAAGGTAAATATTAAATATTTTATTTAATATTTTGTGTACAAAAACATAGGTAGAAGAGGAGACAACAGAAGATACTGTGTTATATGATTGCTGTCCTAACTCTCCCTAGTCACAGAATTGATTTGATGAAGCTACTTTGTGCAAAACTGCATCAGCTAGGAAAGAAAACTAGCAAATTCCAAGTGCAAGATGGAAGCTATTTCCTTGAGTGAAAAATCCAGATGCTTGATACTGGTTCATCTTACAGTCTGCGTGACAGTTTGAGCTGTGCTTAGTGCTATACCTGTGTTATGGTATGATGATTGCTGAGCACCTCTGGGACACATTTTGGAGTAACATGTGTGTACTGTCAAAATGAGACGTTTCATTGATGTGACATTACATACAAACACAGGAAACCCATTAGAAAACACTGTTCTCCTTTCCTGTCTGGTCCATAGGTATATAGGCATGTCATATACAAGTGTGTATATATATTTCTTTTCCATTCCAGTACTCGTGAGAGCCTGGCATCCAACACTTCAAGTATTGTTGAAAGCAACAGACGCCAGAACCCCGCTCTGAGCCCTGCACACGGCGGCGCAGGCCCCACGTTCAGCTTCCGAGCCACTGCAGACCCGCCCACGAGCGAGGCTGAGAAACTGCAGAAACCTGGTAACTGCCTGCAAGCTTCTGTCACTAGTGTCTGATAGTCAGCCTGCCTCAGATCGTCTGTCTCATCCTATACAGCAAAGTTTACCACACTGGGACTGATGTTTACATCTTTGGGGAAAAGTAAAGCAAGCATCTCAACCACAGTTTTAGTGTTCACTTAAACTGTGCTGCTACGTAGACTAGGGGCAACAAAGAAATCTTTATTTCAAGGTATTGCTTTTCACATTTGCGGCTCTGTAGCAACAGAATAGCAGTAGGGATAATATGTACACTTTTTGCTTCACTTAATTGTAACTGAGCACATATATGAAAGTCTAGACACTGTAAGTGTAATCTGCATTTTCAATGTCCATGCAGTTGCCAACTTCATTTAAAAAATGCCACAGATGTGTGATGCCCCTGGTCAGAGGCTAAACTCTGCTGCAGAGTTCATCATTTTTTTCTTCAAAAACTGAGCCACTGCTGAAAGTAACCAGCCAGGATCACCATGAGGAAAAACAATGCCAAACATGACAAGTCATGACCTCAGCTCTATATGTGAATTATTAATACTAACCAGTCATTTTCACTGTGCATTTTTGTGACACAATTTTACAAATACCTAGTTAAGAGAGTAAAAGGAGGTTTGGGGTTTGTTTTGATTTGCTTTTTTTCTAGGTATGGAGGGTGGGAAGGGAGGCAGCTCCTCCTTTTGTTTCAAACTACGAGAGATGTTTACTAAATGAGACCTGCTACTTGACTTCCATAGTCACCCGTGAGGAGGTGGGCCTTTGCAGAGTGGGGGGAGTGGGGAGGGAAGGGAAAGATGTAACTGTCATGGAGCCACCATGTGGAGTGACACGAAATATATTAAATGTCTTCAGTATAATTCACTTATTTTAAAAAGATAATCTAATTCTTGTGTCACTTCTGGTATTGCAACTTGCCATTAATATAGAAATCAGGATAACTAATTTCTTGGGACAAAAATATCCTTTATGATATAAATGACAAGTATGGCCTGAAGAATTGATTTCTTTCTAGTGGAAGGACATAAATCTATTTTATGTAGCTTATTAAATAGAGTGCCTAAATTAGGCTATTAAAAATAGCATACAGTGTAATGATTATCAGAGAACAAAATTTAGAGAATTATAAACTTCTGGCCTTTTTATTCAGTGGATGTTATTTGCAATTTACCATTTTATGGACATGTCTGGTTTCTAGAAATTCAATGTGTCCACTTGGTTTGCAGTAGAAATCTGAGTCCTGCAGGCACGGTACATCCTAATTGCTCTCCCTAAACTGTTACTCCAATGTAATTAGTACTATGCTAATTACTGCAGAGTAAATTCTACAGATAGTTAAACTCCAAGAGTAATTTTAGGTATAGGGTCACATTCTGCTCATGCAACCTGGTAGTGCAACAAACTGACTTTTTTTATCAGAACAGACAAATTGGTGGAATAATAACAAAGATACTAAAATGTGCAACAGCCCAAATTGTTCCATAGAAAAGGGACATTTACCCTGTCTAGCTCTTGTAGTACACAGGTATGAAACCCAACTGTACATATGAAAACCCAGTATTTTCATCAGGTTCTGGTGACATTTATTACTCTGTATACAAAGTCATTTGAGCTTCACTTATGTTCTCTATTGTGATCGGAAGTCTTTACTGACAATTCAGCCTTATGTTACACCATGGGATATCAATCATTTGCTTATGAAACAGCTTTCTAACTCTGGACACAATCAGTTCTGTCAAGAACACACAGCCAATGCACAGGTCTGTTTTCATGGATTTCAGTGTATAATTTCCATTTCATAGGAGCAATAAGACCTTTCAGTGCACACAAAGGAAATTATTGTGCTTTTGGTTGGTTATCAAAGTCACTTGGCCTTTAGCCTTCTGCCTTATCATACCTTCCAAGATGTGCTCTAATTACCATATAATGCTTTGCATGATGCATCTTCTTATTCGATATGTAACTCCAGCCGTACTTATTCCATGCGAACTGTAGAGTCAGAGTTCTTGTGGGGAATTGTCATATACTATGCAGTGGCTGACTGTGATTTTGTTTCTGAGATGAGCTCTGACATCAGTAGTATGTATCAATTCAGTAAATAGAAATGTTGAAATGGTAAAAAAATTTACAGTGATGATCTGAAGTACTAATGGCAGTATTAAAATGTGAAGAGCAGAAACAGGTGTCACCTTTGGAGAAATAATTGTTTGTCATAAGCTAACCAGAATTTGTGCAGGCAGCTGGTTGTACAGAAGACATAATTCCAACAAAATGTGATAGTACATACCTATAAACTGTATAGTATGTTATTTCCTAAAGTTCCCAGAGACCAGCAGACAACATAAATGTCATATTAATGTTGACATGGCATTGTACCAATATTAATGTGACTCTTGGAATATGGAATGTAAACAGAAGTTTCAAATAGAAACGTTCTAATCTTGATTTTCTTTTTTCCTTTTAAAATCAACAATGGAAAATAAGAAAATTCCATCTTGAGGTTCTGGTAACAAAACCACGAGAGTGGAGCTTGAGTGCTTTATGTCACCCTAATCCTTTGATGAAATCATAGCCTTGTATTATGTGGTTGCTTATCTATCATTCTAATGTATCAATTTAAAGGTTTACAGAGTTAGATTAGGTTGAATCTGTGTTGTGTTCAACTGTAAAGGGTCAACACAAATCTGTCGGCATTTTGCACACTTAATATGTATTATTATAATACAACATGTTACTTTTATGGTAATTTTTTTTACACATATAACTACCTCCATGAATTTGATGAAATGCAGCAACATGAAAAGTGTATTGTACAAAGCAAGATTAGAAACTTTGAAGCATTAGGTCATGGCGTTCTCTTGTGTGTCAAAGCTTGCATATGAAGTCATCATGTTTCCATTGCCACAATTTCCTTCTACAATGTTAAAAAGATGGCTTTCAGATGAGTCACTTAAGACTTTGACAAGGCTGCATAATTGGGATAAAAGTGAAAGGGAGGCTGAAACCTTCCATCCTCTCCCCCAGTTACTGCTAAAATTTCTGCCTGGTAGAACTTGAAAATGTATTTGTAATTTAGCAAATTAGAAACATCTACAGTCTGTGAAATATGATTGACAGTTTGGGGTTTAACAGAAGACACTCTGGGTATTTTCTTGGCAGCCTTCAGATACTTGGGGCCCTGTTCTGCCTCCATCTTTGTCAACATTAGTACGTCATGGTTTCTCTGAACTGGCAAGGGTGTTAAAACAACTCTTCCTTTAATGATGTGCACTCTGGTCTCTAGATTGTGTGCATCTAAAACATTTGCTCCTATAGAAATTACCAACAGCCTTTCACTGACGTTGCTGGGAGCAGTATTAGGGTCCCTACTCAAGGTATGTGCCTGTTGTTCAAAGTACATGGGCAAGTTTCCAAGAGAAGTTAAGCTGGCTTTTGAAAAGTAGCCAGCTGCAACAAGCCACCTTTCAAGAGGGAAGAAAGAAAGATTTCTCCAAAAACCAAAGGAAGAAAGTGGCAGTTGAACCTAAGCAGATCACATTATATACAAATCCCAATTTATAAACACCTTTCAGCAAACCTAGTACCATTATCCTGATGCAGATTAATAAACAATCATCAGTTGAGCTAATTTTGCCATTTTAAGTATTTCAGTTAAAATTTAGAAGAAATCATTAGCATTTGACTCCCAGCACCACTGTAAAATGACTGTTATATGTGAAACAACATTAACTCAACTTTAAAAATAAAAATGTATTGGAAAACAAATATTTTAATGAAAACCGTGGCCAAAGTGCTTGCCAGCAGTAGTCATTGTTAGGAAAGAGAACAAGCAAACCAGTATTCAGAGGCCATCATGAACACAGATAATACTTTGCACTTAAATCACACCTTTTTGCCTGAGGGT
The DNA here is from genome assembly GCF_028769735.1 of Zonotrichia leucophrys gambelii. Taxonomy (NCBI): domain Eukaryota; kingdom Metazoa; phylum Chordata; class Aves; order Passeriformes; family Passerellidae; genus Zonotrichia; species Zonotrichia leucophrys. Next base: position 13,808,600 of record NC_088173.1, on the reverse strand, counting down.
CTTGAAGCACTTGCCTGTGAGGTAGGCAGAGTTCACTGACCCTACTTTTTGTCGGCCCATTGGAAAAAGCAAAGGCTAAGAGTCTGCAGACTAATTTATTAACCAGTTGCTTTTTTAAAGTGACTGAAGTAAGTTAACCAAAGTGTTTAATGTTTATATTCTGAAATTATTCTTTTGACGCATTCAGTTTGTTTAAGCAAGAAACTACTTTACAGCCCTGTAGACACTCTTGGATTAGCAGTTCCAAAAACAGTTTTGCAGTCATATGAGTACTGGCAGCAGTGGTTTTAGAAACAGCCATGTTAATTAAAAATTTGTTTTTCAAATACATTTTCTAGTGTTTTTCCCAAACACTTGTTCAAATTGTTGTGCTGAGAAAGCAAATAGCACTCCTAATCTGGTGTCATACCCACAGTTTACAATTCTCTTTGCTCTTCTGAAGAAAACTGTACAGTATTAGAGAGAAAAGTTCTATTTTTTACAAAATTCTTTAAAAAAAAGGCTATATATCTAAAGTGTTCCCCCCAGCATAAGTAAAGTACATCATTACTGCATGCGACACATGCAGCGGACCCACCAAAAGCCAAGCTGGTGCTAGAAGAAAACGGGACTATCACATGTCTTTTATAGTGGCGCTCTAAACATTGGTTCCAGTTATGCTAGTGTGAATCTGGCATAACTCCCCTGATCTCTGAGGATCTGAGAGATGGGAATGGGTCGTTAACTCCATTGAAGCTCAGTTCTGAGCTGAGGGTTTCCGTGTTCCTCCCCCCGCCCCGAGACACTAAAGGCAGAGACTGAGCAGAGGGCCATGCACCGGGCTTTGGCAGGGCAGCCTGGGCTGAATCCCTGCTGGAATACACCTGGCTTTGGCAGGGCAGCCTGGGCTGAATCCCTGCTGGAATGCACCGGGCTTTGGCAGGGCAGCCTGGGCTGAATCCCTGCTGGAATGCACAGCCACCCAGCCGGGATCCGGGCCAGCCGCCAGCGTGCCCCGCCTTGCAAGGGTGATTCTCCACGTGGTGCACTGCCCTCGGTTAGAGCCACCCAAAGGATACCCACCCAGATGTATGAAAGGGCCCTTGGAGTAATTGGCACAGATGTTACTTTTATGTGTGGAGGAGATTTTAAGTTTAAAGGGATCATAATTCTGCAGGTAATTTTCTGTGAGTGACTGAATGTGGCTGTTGCATTAGGTTTAAATGAGTTAATAAATGCAAGTGGGACTTACTGTATGTTAGAAGGGAGTTTTGCAGCCAAGACTGCCTTGTATAAATGTGTTTGCACTGAAAAAAAAATTAAAAAATTACTTGGTCTCTGGTTGCTGTAAAGGTCATCCAAGATGGATGTTCTGTTTATATTGTATAGTATTTCATATGAAATAATTGCAGTTCATGAAATGTCTTCCCTAACGTTACTGATTTATAACAGCACATTTGTAACATGGTTTTTATTGTGTCAGTGTACCATATTGTAAATGATGATTACTTGTCATGCTTAGTATAATAATTTAAAGGAAAAAAAAGGACAGGGATTTTTGTAAGTCTATATTTGAAAGTCCCTCCATATGGTAATATTGTGTTCATGTTGTTTATGTAGTGTTGTGTGAAATATCCATTTTGGATTGTGTTACTTTTTAAGATATTAAATAACATTTGGTTATATGTTCTAAGTGGATTCTTTGCACTCATCGGTGATTTTTAGAGAGTATACTTGTATTTCCATTTAACATGCTGTTTCTCTCCCTCACTTAGGAAACCTTGCACAGCAAACCAGAAATCTCAGATAAACAAACACTGTAACAATTCACTGTGTTCCCCTATACTTTATAAAAGCTCTTTGGGCCATTAAGAGTGCAAGAGAAAAAATAACCTTTTTTCTTACTTGGACTGGATGTGAATTTGACAGCTGCAGGGAGAGTGTGATCTCCACTGAATGTGTGTGTCCAGCTGAGATGCACCCAAGCTCCAAGAGATGAGAAGTGCATTAGGACCTCCTGATGCCAAAGGCAAACAGGTGTCAGGTTCCTCATTTCCTCTCCTCCCCATCCTCATGAGCTAAAGGAGGACCTGGTGCATCCAAGAGAGAGGGTTCTAGGAAGGAGTTTTTTTAACATTCTTCAAGAAAACTGATAGCTGCTATTTGGAAAGGCCCAAGTGGACAATGTAACATGCAAGTACCATTTTCCAACCTTCTGCCACCACTTGGAAGAAAGTTTAGAGGAAGTTTAGGGTCCAGGAGATTTGCCAGAGCTGTGTCATGAGAACTGCTGTTTGCCAAGGTCAGCCATGAGAATTTACAACATTTATAAGATAAAAAACAGAGCGGCATCTCTTGAAAATTGGTGCTGTCTTAAGCACCTTGGCTTGTCACCTGCTAATGGCACATACTAATACCACACTGTTCCTAGTCTTAGCTCATTCCCCTTCATCCATCTGCTTCCACTGTAATTCATATTCATGAAATTGTACATTTTGAATTACAGGGGCAAAAAAATCCCAAAACCAGACAGGGTTTGGTTAGGGCTTTATGCCAGCACTAGTGCTTTGCACAGGCAAAGTCAATTTTGGGTTTTGGTAGACTCAAACTTTCAAGGCCTTTTCGGTATTATTGGAGAAGTTTGCAAGCACTATTTCCCCTCACAGAGCACTTTGTTTTATTTTCTCTCCTTATGGTGTGCTTTTATTTTAGGTGCTAAATTAGCCTAATCAGTAATTAGAAAGAAACTACTGTTGTTACTGTTGTGGTAACTACAAAGTTACCACACCGTGCACTTTAAAACTTGCTTGCAAGCCTGGCTTAAATTCTCTTTATACTTACTCTGCTGACAGGTAAACTGAAGATCTTGATCAAGTGACATCTTTTTTGTCAAACATGATTTGTAACATACTGAAAATGGCTAGGGCCACTGCTTGGCTGAAGAGGTACTCTCTTGCTGTTATGTCACACCTTTCTGCTGAGAGCACTGAGTAGATTTACATCCCTCAGTATCTACGGATATCTTTCCTCTGTAAGATAACTTTTTCAAAGGTCTTCTCTCCAGATTTTGTCTCCATTAGCCTCTCAACTGTTTCTTTAGTCTGTTGTATTCCTTATAACTTACTTTCTATAATATCCTTCTTCTATTGAATCCCCTCATCTTCTGCTTCTTTTTGACATTTACTTTCCTTCAGGTTGGGGTTTTATTTCCCCACATATTGCTTGACTGGAGAGTTCTTCTGGCCCATTTCTCATCCTACCCTCTCAAAACCTCATTCTAATCTTAGAGCCTAATCTTCCACTTCTCCATTACTTTCCCTTTTTCAGTTTCCCTGCTCCTCAGAAAGACCTTAGAGAAGAAAAGGTGGTCAGCTGCTTCAGGATAGGTGCAGTGCTCCTGTCAGCACTTCCCTTCAGGCCATGCTGTTGCAATTTATAATTTTAAAAATGTTTAGGAATGTAAATATACCCCCATATTTTAGTCCTTTCTGTTCTTTTCCTCCTTTTGTCAGCTGCTCCTGGGTTTTTTTAAGAGACTATGTGCTATTCTGTCCAGCATCTCTGTGTCTCTGTGATTTGAGGGCTGAAAGAGAAGACACAAAACCCCTAACTGTACTGGAACACCAGGTCACATCTGTCTTCCTCAGGGCATCAAGCAAGGCCTCAGGTAAATGCTTAAAAAAGCAATCTATTCAGCTGTGCTTTGCCGAATGGATATGAAGAAAATGGCCTCAACTTACTAGCCTGTCCTAAACTGCAGGGAAGGAGCCCATGGCTCTGACTCCTGTTCACTGTAGCTGATACTTAAAAAGAAAAGGATTTTGAGCAGTCAGTGATGCTGGTGCTTTGATAATTGCCTGTTGTTTTGTGTGGAGATGGCTGAGCTTGCATTTATAAGCAACTTCCTTTCATGCCCATAGGTCCTCATGTTTAGCAAAGTATTTTTAGCCCAGCTGTCACAGAAGTGATGAATGAGGACAAGGAACGGGAAATCCCAAGTACTTTTTCTTAACATCTTTTTTCTTTTCTCTCATCCTAATAAGCACATAAAACCTAACCCTGTTCTGCCAGCTATGTGAAAGTAAGCAAAGACAGTAAATACATTTACCAACATGGCTGTGCATACACTGAAATAGTTATATATTTTGGTTGCTTGCTTGCTTAGGGAAACCTGAAGCCTTTTGTTTTGAGTTCTCAATCTCTTTCTTCTTGTCCCTGTGCTTGTTGCTGGTAAAATTAGGCCAGTGGCATTTTAAATACCAAAGAGGGTCACTCTGGCAGGAAGCTGCAAAGTAGCAGCTTCCAGTGTGTTCAGTAGTGTACCAGTAGTGAGAGGACAAGCAAGAGCCAGGGCCTCTCCTGTGGATATGGGCTTTCCTCATGCAGAGGCCAGAAGGTACACCAGCTCTGGCACTTGAGATGAAGCAGGGCTGTGCTCCAGCAAGGGCTGTCCTGGGTGCCCACACACTCTGTGACTGTGCTGTGGCTCCAGTTGCAGTCTCAGCACAGGTGGGCTGCACCATTGCTGATGAAACTTCTGTGCCAGAGGATGCACATCAGGAGCACAGCCACAGCACTACAGCCTTTTTGGGTCCTGTTAGCTGGGTTTTGGAAAATGAGGACCTAAGTAATTAACTTAACAGGGCAGCTTGTGCACTGGAAGCGTTTGAATGCAAACCCCACCCATGACTCATGTACCTGGGTCTCCACATGCACACACTGAGCATGTGCCACTGGGCAGTGACTGCAAGCAGCCATCAGGGCTACAGACTTAAAGACTCAGAAGTGCAAACCTTTGGGGTAGGTGTGCCTTAGGCTTATGGGCAGTGACAGGGACAAGGACAGCAGAGAGGGACATTTGACTTGCTGGTTATGGCAGATGGTAGATGTCCCTGCCTCCACAGTGAGGTCTCCCCATTCCCTCTGCACCGCTGTTCCTTGCTCAGTAGCCTTGAACCAAATCCCCAGTCTCAGCTTCCTCCCTGAAGGGCTGTGGGGCCCCAGGCCCTTGCTGCCACTCACCCCCCTCATTAATTAAAATTAATTAATGCTGAGGGAGAGGCTCTTCTCTGTCCAGTTTAGTGCAAGCCTCTGGCTTGGGCCCAAGGTGAAGCTTTCAGAGCAGTCCTATTGTACATCCACCTGCTGCAGTTTAATGTGCTTCTTTGTGACACAAGCTGATGGTGACTTTAAGATACTTGTAACTGGTCCAGCTGTAAAACTCACCTAAAGCATGACCCTGGCACAGCTCACTAAAACAGTAACCACCTGGGTTTTTTCCCCTCTTCTTTTTTAACCTGGACAAAGCAATATGTTTTTTTTTCTTTTCTTCTAAAGGAGTGCTGAAAATTCCCAAGGCACTCTGTGTTGAGGCAGAGGTCAGATGAAGTCTGTGGCACAAGACTGGGCAGGCAGGAGGAGAGGGGCAGGAACTATTTTGTCCATCATGATGCAAGTGCACAAGGCCACCCTGGTGACTAGCCTGAGGAACAGAGGGGCCAAGTCCACAGAGGGACCCCAGCTGGAGCCCTCTCCACTTGCCTTGCCTGGTGGGTGAGGAAGACACCTCCAGCCCATGAAGTAGAAAGGGAAACCTAAAAAGCTCCTCAGCTCTATTGTTCTGCTGTCCCATGGCTCCCGTGCCTGGCAGGCTGGCAGCTCCCCAGAGCCTTTCCAGCATCATGGACTGTGTCCCATCTAGTCTAGATGGGACTAGTGTCCCATCTTTTCCCCAATTACTTCTTACTTACAAGGAAAGTTATTCTATTGTGTAACCACAGTGCTTTATTTGTAAGTAGGTGCCAGTGGACCCCGGAGATTTATTATTAATTCACGATGAAGAAACTCAGGAGTCCTCACACCTAAGGCAGGAAATATATTTATTGCTCCTCCTTAAAGTTAGACCCCTTTGCCCTTATGGTTTTATTGTTATCTATAACCCAATATCAAGAGACAATTACCTCTCATGCTTTGCTGTTAGGAGCAAACAAGTTTCACCAAATCATAGGGGAAAAAAAGGGAGAAACCCACTCATTTTTGCACACAGAAGTAAGGAAAAAAAATCCTGGAAAGCAAAAGCTTTACAGAATGACAAAGAGCTTTGAAAGGCTCCTTCACTGCATTTAAAACACTTGTTGGGAGATGGATTGACCTTTTTTGATCCAGAAACTAATGAAAGACTATTGCCTTAATATATTTAGACCATTGCAGTTTCAGAACTGTTTGTCTTTCTAAAAAGTAGTTGCTTGGGATGTTGTGGAAGAGGAAGCTGCCTTTTTTAACACTAGATTAGGAGCAGGTCGCCAGGTCCAGTCTGTTGAGACCACCAGGTTCTCAGGACAGAGAAAAGCAAGGGAGTTAGTCTCACCTGCCAGCCTCTTTTTTTCCCCCTCCCCTTTTTTTTGTTTTTCTTTCTTTCTTGGTAAAAATAATAGTATAATCTCTAGACTATATTGGCATGTACTATGTGAATTCTGTGTCTCCTGACTGCTGCCTTGTGCCATGGATAATGCAGTCAGGGGTGCAACTCTGGCATGGGTCTCCACGAACAGACGGGTCAGCAGGCAGAAGGAACCAGCTTCTGCCCAGATTTCTTCCAAATTGGGATCTCTGCAACTCAAGGGGAAGAGAAGGAGGGTGGATTCCTTATCTCCATAAGGAAGATGAAGGAATTGGAATATCAGGGCTTAAAATCCTGAGAGAGTTCACCAAATAAAGAGGAAAACTTGAGGACAGAGGAATGTGAGGATGTACTTCAGTAGCAGGGGATTCACAGTTAGGACCAGCAGCTGGAGAAGGAATATCAGTTCAAGACAGAAGAAAAAATTCTTTGCATTACTGGGAGGCTGGAGGATCCTGAACTCCCAAAAGCCAGCTGAGGTGGGGAACTACATGTGCCTGCCTTCATGGTTTATACAGACTTAAAATAAATAGGAACTGATACTGGAATGTTCTGAGGTGTCTGTGGTGGTACTGTAAGCACTGGTGTCCCTGAGTGATGCCCAGCTGGGGCCAGGAGATGGTGCAGCCACTGAGGGCAGCAGAGGTTGGCTTTCCTGGAGGTGCCCTGTTTGTAGGCGGAGTGGGGTCCTGGAAAAGCCCTGTGGGAAGGGATGGAGAGAGATCCTGGTAGGAGCCATCTGGCAGTCCTGCCATGCGGACTCCTCCTCTCTGCTGCTCAGGTGCAGTGGCCCTCCTCACTCCTGGTTAACTCCTGGCCTGAAGAACAACTTGCCACCCTTCACCCAGTAGGTAGGAACTAGGCACATCTTACAAACCTGGTGAGATATTCCCCTCTGCTCAGGCAAGCCTCTAAAACACAAGTCATAATTGCTTGTCTCAAGCTATCAGCCTCCCCCTTCTCATGTGTGCAGGAGGTTTCTGCTCATGAAAGTTTTGGTCACCCTCAAGGCACCCACATTTGTCTTAGAATAAAATCTCCCTTTTCCCCCCATTCTTATCATACATGCAATAGCTTGCTGTTCATTCCCTTGCAAGGCCTGCAAAGTGTCTCCAAACTTATTTTGTGCTCAAAAAACCATCTTCTCTCTCCAGCAGGTCTGTGGTGCATCCCAGATGTTTGCACGTGGCTGCAGTCACCAGTCACCACAGATTACAGGAGGAAAATGGATGAGCACCAAACAGTTTCTTCTCCTCTTGTCCCTTCTTGGAGGCTGGGAAGTTGTTTTGTTGGCTCTGTTTGCCATGCTGGTACATGAAACTTTTTAAACATCACTTGAAAGCTTCTCCATTTCTATCTGTGATTGCCAGGGGAAGTGGAAGGGGAATGCAGAACAGGTTCAGATCATTCTATAAGATTCATCTTATATCTTCTCTTTGTTTACCCACTGCCAGTTCCAAATTAGCCCATTACCATCCCTTCAAAGAGAGGAAAAGTGCTGGCAGAGATCATCTCCACCCTGTGGCTGCTGGTAGTGTGCTCAGTACAGCCTCAGGCTGTGTTCATGGCTCTCTCTGGTTGCAGCCTTTCTCCCACCCTTGCAGGATTTTTGGCAAAAAATTCCTGCTTTTTGAGGCTGGGTTTCTTCCTGGCCAGCTGAGGCCCTTGTCCCTGGCTGAGACCCTGGATGCTGAGCTTGTTATAAAATTTATTCAGTCTTAGGGTGTTTATGATATGAAAGCTGCTAGGCCAGAGAGGGTTTCTGTGCTGCGATGACTTCCTGTGCCCAGGTACTGAGGTGGATGGTACTTTCTCACAGTGAATCTGCCCTCCTGCCTTATTATTTGGCATTCTGTCTAGGATGGCACTGTTAGGACTGTCATGACCCACACTGGTGACAAGCAGCAAGTGTTGAAGGGGAACACAGAAAGAGAGCTCCTTTTACACAGAAAATTTCTATGCTTCACACTGTCAATACTGTGCTGGAAACAGGTCCAACAAAACAAGATTTTTTATTTTTTTTTTCAAGAGAGAAGAGAATACTCAGCTTCACAGAGCCAAGCAGGTGGCCGAGCAGCTCTTCACTAGGGAGATCTTTTTATTTATTACTAGTTGAGACTGGTAAGGACCTGTCTACTCTGCCCTTTATCAGCAGTCTCAAATAAAACGCTGTTAGCTCAGCATCCTAGAAGGATGCCAAAGCTTAACATTAACAGGAATACACCTTTCCTATGGACAAGGAGTGAAAAAAAACAACCAAAAAAGTAATGTATAATGATCTGTGCTGACAGCTTTTTCTGAGAAATAGTCCATAGATTCACAACAGGAAAGAGATTTTTATCAACAAACTACTTTAGAAGAACAGACTGATGGGACCAGTCCCCCAGCCTGCACTTTGGTAGAAGGTAAATTCTGTCCCAGTGATGCCTCACACACACTGGATGTGTGGAGAAAGGCAGAGTAGGAGTAGACGTGTGAGGAACAGCACTGAGCAATTGTGATGAAAATCTTGGGGACATCATTTTCCAAATGGAGTGAGGAGCTCTGGCTTGTACTGATACACAGTTTGTTTGCATGGCACTGTTTATAGTTTTGCTCACACTTCCTCAGTGGTACTCCTAATGGAATGTCCTTATAATCTGTCATGTGTCTGAATTATTTGCTGTATTTTCAATGGGACAAAGTACCATTTTCTTGACTGATTCAGAACAGTGAACACTGGAGACAATTAACTGACCAGAACAATGAAGCACTGTATGTGAAACTTGGCTGGATATTACCTGTTGGATTGGAGCACATTGAAGCTGATTTGGGAAAATCCACCCTTGACCTCATCCCTCGCCCTTTCCATCACAGGGTACCACAGACAATTTCAGATGTGCCTAGGCCATCTGCATCAGACATCCTTGAATGCTGCTGTCCCCTGGGCACCAGGGGAAACTGTGACACACAAAGCAGGAGCTCCTCTGGTTTTTGGGGTCCTTCAGTGAGGGGTTCATTTGAAGCCTGTCTCTGGCAGCTCTCCAGGCAATGGGGATATGTGGCTGTCACCCTTTGTGCATCCCACATGATGAGGCACGTCGCCTGCCGTGGAGCAACCCCCTGTGGAGAGCGGGTCCTGTTTCTATTGCCTCAGCTCCTACACCATTTATTCCTCCATCCTCTTCCTTTGTATTAATTTCCTGAGCTGCCCTAGCTGTCACATCTGCACAGTTACCAGCTGGTTTCCCATTTTTAATTGCCTTCAGAGGGCTTTTTCAAGAGCCACACCTGCTTTTGTGGGGGCCTTAATTTGTCACTGTCCAAACTGGAGCAGCAAGCATTTAAAATTCAGCCTCTATGAGCGTGTTGTATTTCTTCAAGTGCGTGATTAATTGCTAGGCCTTTACAGGCTGCACTCAGCTATTTCTGCTGAGTTTTTTTCTGCTGGAAAGCTCCCCACATTATGGATATTAAATATCTTCTTCTCTGTAGGACCTGGGTTTTTTCATCCCATTTGTTCTTGACAAAAGAAGTTGTATGAAACACAAAGAAAGCTCAGTGCCCTCACAATTTTATTCTGTTTAGAGGGGGGAAAATAGTTATTTTTCTTTGTCAGAAGTGTTCTTGTAAGGAATCACTTGAGATTAAGGCAGGAGGGGATGTTTCAGGATGTTTCACCCAGTCTCTGCAGCAGTGTAAGCAAGCAGTTTGTATAATCCAGCTCATAAACTGCTTGAATTCTACCGTAAAAAAAATTCAGCTTTTTTTTTTTTTTTGGTCTTCTTTCACAGCTGCTATTTGAAGACTACTACAAAATCTTAGTTTTTAAGACCAAAATTATTTCCTTGTTATAGCTGTTCTTGGAGAATCCCTCCATGGATGAGCAAGGGCTGCTGTCCCTGTCTCTTACAGAATTTACTCAGCTGAGATGGCGTCAGCAGGATTACCCCTCTTTCAGCCCTCACATTCTCATGGACAATGAATGAGCTGTAAGATGAGAACCACATTGGTGCCTACTATGGAAAGCAAGGGCACAAAGTCTTGCATGCCAAAGCTCCGCCAGTATGGAGTGCATGGAAGAAGTATCAAGGGAGAGTGCAATTTACAGGTGGATGGATGGATGGATGGATGGATGGATGGATGGATGGATGGATGGATGGATGGATGGATGGATGGATGGATACATTGGGAGGCAAATAAACCCTTCCAAAAAAAAAAATCTTTAATTTGTCAGAGCCTCCTTCTGCCCAGGGATCATGGAGAGGGTGTGAGGCACCTCTCGGAAATCAGAAGCAGGCTCCTGCTGAGTCCCTTGGTATGGTCCTGTCCTTTCAGGGCTGAAGTTAACCTGAACAGGGGGTACAGTGAATGTCAATGCACTGCTTGTTTCAGTGTTGTAGGATGGGCAGCACCTGGGATTGCTGAAGGAAGGTCAAAACTGCCTCTAATGGACACATGGCCTGCTTATGTAGATTTATGTGGAGCCTTTGCCTGGAGGCAGCCCAGTGAGAGCAGCAGGCTGAGGGAGTGTTCAGTGGAGATTGTGGATGATCCCCTGCAAGCCTGACCTGCACTCCAAAGACTTTGCAACAGCTGATGCCACCCCAGCCTCCCTTTTTCTGTCTGGCAAGGAAGAAATGACAGTCCCCAGCCAATTTGGTGGCTTAATTAATATTTGTTGAACAATGTGTCTAAGAGATGAGTAATGTTTTAGTGTATTATTAATTTCTTGGGAAAAACAGAGGGCTGCTCAAGAGCTGTCAATGCCCACTCTGGCAGCCACAGAAGTTTGGTTGGTCGTGTTCTCAGCAGAGAATGCTGACATTCTGGGGCTGGCTGGCTCCCTGCAACCCCTTGGTGAGGGACAGAGGAACATCCTCTATGCTTGCACTGGTGTCCCTTGCTCCTGAAGACAGATACAATCCTGATACTAAAATGCCTCATTTGCTGCGACCAAGGGAGGATCAAAATCAACTACCTGGAGCTCAGCTAAGCCCTGATATGTGCTGGTGTGGAAAGTGAGCACTGAATTTCCCCCACCTCAGCCCATTCTTCCATTTCTTTGCTACCTGTGACTGTTCTAGTCGGAGTTCCCCTGTGCTGACAAAAGCTCAGAGTTCGCAGTGTGTGGGACATCTGACCCAAGGATTCTGTGTTCGAGCCAAGCTTCAAGTGGACACAAGTAGCAGAGCAACAGGTGAGTCACTCCCGCTGCTCCCCTCCCCTCCTGCTTTTATGTGCTTTGTTCCCCACCAGTGGGATCAGACTACAATGACAACAAAGGCAGCTTGAGACGCAGCCCAAGTCCTGAGAGTGGGGATTACATCCAGCTGGTTCCTCTCTTGGATCATTTAGGGCCATGTACACACGAAGGTCTTGTTCTGCCCACTCATCTCCCGTGCAAGCAGGAGCAGGGGGGAAGCCAGCTCAGAGTGCTACATGGAGGCAGCAGGTTTGGGTGAGGAGGAATGGGCCCAGCACAAAGGGTACCGGGAGAGTTAAAAGGGAGAAGGAGGAAAAGCTGCGGCGAGAGACGCAGACGGAAGGAGAGTCCCAGTCCCTCCGCCCCTCACCAAGGCCCGGACACGCCGGTCCCACGGCGCGGTTTGCGGCAGCGCCGCCAGGGGGCGCGGCCGGGCCGGGCTCCGCGGCTCCTCCCGCCCGCCCGCCCTCCCTCAGGGCCGCGGCCTCGGCCCCGCCTGGCGGGCGGGAAATGGGCGGTAGAGAGGGACAGGCGTGGGGGGAAATGTGTGTCCCGTTCTGGGCTCCTCGGTACGTGAGAGACGTGGAGCTCCTGGAGCCGGTGCAGCGAAGGGCAGCAGACCCGCGGCAGCCGTGGTGCGGTGCTGCGGCTGCACAAGGCGTTCCGCATGTCGGACAGACAGACACCCGGCTGGGTGGGACAGGGCAGGGCAGGGCAGGGCAGGGCAGGCCGCCGGGCCACTCACAGTGGTTTCCTGATGGAACTAGGCTGGCAGGGCTGAACTGGTGTAATTGATACGGCTTTGGGACAACCTTATACTGGTTCTTAAGTCCATATAAATTTCCATGTATTTGAAATACCAGAATAATCCATGCAGTCCATATAATCCATGCAGTCCATCTCTATGAAGCTTGAGAATTAATGTTTTCAGTCAACTATAATTCTGAAATGTTCTTATTTTTGAACCTTGCCTTAACTTAGATTTGTTTCAATACTTACACACACACAAAAAAAGGTTTTCTGTGTATGTGACAGTTGTCTTTTAAAACAGCTGTTAAAGACTTATGCTAAAATGCAGGGTTTCACACCTTCCTCCTCATTAGGCCATGTTTTCTTTAAAAATTCCAGTTGGATTTGCTGCTACCTGCCCTCTCTGCTACAGCCCTACAGGGAAAAGAAGGCGAGGAAATGTTACATGGAGTTTTCCAACACTTCTCACTTCCCAGTGGCCAGAGCTCGTTTGGTCTGCACCTCCCTGGGGGTGTATGGGCTAACATCTGACAGATGCCTCCGCACCAAGCCTGGCAGAGTTCAGGAAGCATTTGGACAATACTCTTGGACACAGGGTGTGATTCTTGGGGATGGTCCTGTGAAGGGCCAGGAGTTGGACTTGATGATCCTTGCGGGTTCCTTCCAAGTCAGAATACTCTGTGATTTTGTGATGTATTGTGATGTATTAGTTAGGAGACAAGGAAGATGACCAGCACTGCAAAACCCTCTCATTCACCCCTTATTTGCAAAGTCTCTGTACTTGTGAAGGGTACAGTCTGGTGTCTGGGCCAATGGAAAGTGTCTCCATGGTGCTGCAGTCTGTGCAGGCAATGCAGGCTGCATCCAGAGGGATGCTGGAGGGCTCACCCGCTGAGCCTTAGCCAGCCAGGCCACTTGCATGGCCACCAAGGTCATTGGTAAAAAGGACTCATCTTATTAAGCTGTGAAAATGCCATTTTTGGCACTGTTATGGGGAGCTGACAGACTTATTCCTGTGCAGGTTGTCCCTCAGCACCTCCCTTTCCTGAGGATCCATGTTCATGGAACATGAGGGGAGCATCTCTGGCAGACCTTGGCAGTGCTCCTGGTTCAGAGGAAGTCCTGCTGGGAATTAAAGGACTTGTTGGCATACCTGCACTGGTCCTCCTCCATCGTCCCCTCGCTGCTGTGTGGTCAGTTAATACAAGGAAAAGGAGATAAATTCTACTGAGTAGGCTTGGAGACTTGTTTCTGTTAAATTAGTCTCTTTCACGGACATTGTCAGTTTGTCGAGCTTAGAGTGGAGTAGGGCCCCCTTGTCCTTGAGGCCTCTAGGGTTGGTTTTTGAGGTCTTGTTGACATTTGCACCATCTCCCACGGGGAAAGGGGAGCTCTGGACAGCCTGAGCCTAACGCACCCTCATACCAAGGACAATGGTCTTAATTTCTGTGCAAGCAGCTGATGTGATGGTGACACAGGAGCCTTAGAGAAGTGGGTCTGGAGAGTCCATCCCGGGCTCACCTCTCTTCTTCGAAATGCAAAATGTCTTGTCATGTCCATTGCCTAGCGGGGATGATGTGTTCCTGAATGGATGTTCAAAAGGTTAAATAATGAAATACATCTGGAAAAAAGGACAGCATATGCCAGCTACATCATCTCATGTGATGCATTTAATGTCCTTAATTTACATGCTGACAACTTTGCCATTTCTAAACAATGTTATCATTCGTCTTTCTGATAATTAATCAGCACAAGCTTCAAACACTGTTTATCACACTTTGATGCAGCAATTAGACAAGAAAGGCAAAGTGTTGAAGGGAAGGTTTTGGGCTATTTTTTTCTTCAAAAATCTTACAGTATTTACAAAGAAGTGCTTTTTCTAACACCATTTTTAGAATTATTCACTCATTCACAATCATTGTATAAAAACATCATTCAGAAATAGGTTTTAAAATACACCCACCTCCATTGCATAGTATACAGAAAAATAGGCAAGAGTTAAGACACTTGATTTTTGAATGAGAACGTGAATTGATTCAGAGGTATGACATTTCTGAGGAAGAAAGATGCAATTTCCAAAAAATAATGAGCTGTAGTTCTCCTGAAGCTAGCGAGCTTCTTGAAGATCTGCCATCAAATTTTGCTTTTACAGACCAAGTATCTTTTACCATACACACAATGCTTGCATTAAAGTCAAACAAATCATATTGCAATTGGATTTACCCTTCAGTATTTGCGTGTGGACCCTGACAAAAATGAGTTATACAAAGTACTCACAAGGATCAGTGTTGGTTTCATGTGTCATGGCCCATCCATGGAACAACTCAAGGGATCCAATTTGTTATTTTCAGTTTCTGTTTGTATAACTGAGGAGCTGAATGTACCCTTATACCTTTAGAAACATTTCTTCTGTAAGAAGACCGTGGCTTCTGCTCTCTGGTAAGACTTAAAATGGCACATTGTGGAGGGGTTAGCAGGCACTGATGGCATCTTAACCTGATGATTTTCAGAGAAAACTTGGTAATTTAGTTATCTTGTATGCTGACTTAATTTTTTCTTTTTTTTTCTTTTTTTTTTTTTCTTTAAAAATGTGCTCCAGTGATTTCATTGAGCCTGGTCCATTAAAGAGCAACAGGGAACTCTGAACAATAGGTGCTTGTTTTACAGCTACTGCAAATGCTTCGAAAGCACTAAATTGCCTTTTATACTCAACAGTCTAATAACAAAGCCTGATTTTTTCCATTTTTCTCCCAACTGATTTGATGGTTCAGTTGAACTTTAATAACACATTACATAAATCTTTACAGCTATTACAGAAGTCTTTTGTCAAGTTTAATTTGGTGTTTGTTTTTTCCCCCCCAGTGTAATCATTCACCCTTAAATGCACTGTAGCACACATACTGGGATCGTGCTTGTCCCTGGATCCAGAAGAGTTGTGAGTCCTAGAGGTTTGTTTTACATGGGGAGGGACCTCAGTCCTTCCAAAGGCAGTTGTTGCTGAAAGCTCCTGGTTCAGAGGTATATCAGATAAAGCGCTGTGCACTCCCAAAGGCACCTCTGGCAACAACTCTATCCTCTCCTGCTGTTTAATTTAACTTTGTTGTTACAACTTTGCTTGTGCTTGATGGCCCGTGGTGGAAAAAATCACCTGGATTAGCTGGGAGGGTGGGAGATCTATCAGTGTAGACCTCTCTCTCTGCTGCAGAATAAAGGGAATTGTGCTGATCACCAGGCAGAGGTGCAGAGAGCAAAAGCTGATAGAAAAGCAGTAAATGTTGAAAAAACTTCAGAAATGCAATTGAGTATAGAACATGATCAGGTGATATTATCTTCACCAGGAAAAGCAGAGAGGCTGTTAAATGCCAGCCTTCCTCATCCTATGTTTTCCTGACCCTTGTGTGTCCAGATGTCTATTCATTTTCCCACTGGCTTTGAAGTGGAGGATTTCTGTCACTTTCTTCTTTCCCAGCCTTTCCCTCTGCTGTGGTCTGTGAGGAAAGCCTGGCCCTGGAAGTGGGCAGAGCCAGGACTTGTGTTGGTGAAAATAAAGAAGGAAAGGCTGAGAGAAGCAGGATGCTCCCCTGCTGACCCACCTCTCTCAGCATTATGGTCCCTCAGCAAAGCTCTTGCCTTTTTAAAGACTGTGTCTGTATAGACAGGGCTTGGCTGGTGCTGTAAGGAGAAGATGGGACTCGGCTGCTGCTGGAGCTGGAGATGAAGGATGAACCAGGACGATCCCAGCTACACACAGAGAGGTTGTCTCCACTCCTGAACTTCTCAGTATGGCCAACCAGAGTGAGCTCCTCAGTGAAAGATGCTGGGGTGAGATGTGTTTGATGCTCAGAGATCCCCACGTGCACCCACCAGAAAACTTTGTGGACACCCAGCCAGGATTGTGCCCTCACTGGCAGTGCTGTAAATCTAGGTGAGTGACACCATTGTCCCTGGCTGTGTTTGGAGCAGCACAAAACCTGGCTTCATGTTAAAACCATTGTAAATGCAGGATGGGTCAGATTCATGCCTGGTGGAGCACAATGGAGGAGTGGGGGACAGCCCTCTATTAATGAAGCTATTATTCAAATGAAGAACTTTAAAAAAACAAAGAGAGAAGGATGGAGTTGCTGGTGACACTGAGTGACATTGTTCAGGGATCACAGTAAGGAGATGTGCCTGGAGAGCAGGGAGAGCAGAGCGAGTGCCAGGGCACAGCTGCTGCGCGGGGGGAGCGGTGCCAAGGGGGCTGTGTTTCGGAGCATGCACTCCACCCTGGACCAGGAGCCATTGTTGGGCAGTGGCTGTACTCCTGCCAGGCTGCACATGATGTTGTAAACATCCACAGATCGGATGGGAGGCGCGCGGTAGTTGGATCGGAAATCTGCAGGCAAAAGAGAGGAGTTGGCATCAGGCAACCCTGGAATGTGGGGTGCTGGGAGGCAAGGGCTCCTTTGCCTTTCTTGGGACTTACCCACCAGGCTGGGATGTGGCATGCTATACAATTTAGAGCATAGCTCAGCAAAAACGTTAATTTAAACAATTTTATTCATTATTATTACTCCTAGGCCAATTTTATTATAAAAACTAAAGAAAGCTCTGAAGTTTTAAGTACAGGAGTTACTTTACTGCATGTGCTTGATAGACATAATAGCCTGACATAATTGTATTGCACATTCTGCTTTCACTGGCGCAATACAATTAGCCTGGTGATCTGCCCTGTTTAAAGGGCCAGATGAAGTAGAAACCAGGAGTTATGTGTCTGCCCATCAGACACATGGGTGAGCTATGCTGCAACCTTCCCAAAGAAAGTGCCCTGCTGTAGCCAAGTCTGAATTCCCCGACAAAAGCAGGATTCATGTGTTTCAAACAGAATTGAAAATTTAGGCCAAAATTTAGGAAAACATGGCAAAGATTTAGTAACTGCCGTGGGACATCAGAGAGAGGCTGACTAAATCCCTTCATATCTCTCTGCCCTGTTTCTTCAGCTATAAAATAGATGCAGTGCAACAACCCCTCCATTGTGAGGAAATCCTGCCATCTATTTGTAATTTCTGGGTGTCACAGAGTGCTGCATCAGGGTCCTGATGTGCCAGGGGCTGCAGGGCTGCAGGGGTGAGGGCCATGGGGCTGCAGGGGAAGTGGGACACCAGGGATGGTGGCACAGTACCTGGGCCATATGCGAGGAAGAAGCCTCTCATGTCCATGAGCTCGTTGTCGTAGCCATGCCAGCCATTCTGCCACGCCTCCTTCCTCCCCGTCCCGTTCTCCCAGTAGGGCAGCTTGTCCCTGCTCTGGGTGACAACAGCAGAGCATGGTTAGTGCCTGCCTGTGAGCTGTGCTGGGCACTGTGGGGTGCCATGTTGTGTCTCCATGTGCTGTACCACCCCTTCAGGCCCCACACTGTGCTGTCACCTGCACAGGAGCTCATGCCCAGGAGGGGTGACCCCTCCTGACAGGCTTTGCTGTCTCAGTGAGTAATCACCTCCCCCTCCACAGGGAGGGGAGGACAACTCATGTAGATTTCTGCCACAAGCACGAAGTACCACAGTCATATGTGACTTGTGTAAGGAAGGTGCTTTCACTCTCCCCATACCTGCAGCACTGCTCTCCCACCCAGCACCATGCACTTCTGTGGGTTTGCTGGGGTGTTGCTCTGCCCCACATGCCATTGACACCTTAAAAAAATAAGTATTTTTTTTCTCCATTTGACTATTCAGCCTAATAATACAAATATTCCCCCTACTTGATATTTTCTAATCATTATTTCTTCTCCCCACTTGTTTCTGTATGAAAGCAATGAGGTTTTTTCCAGGGAACACTGGTTCTGACCTGAGACAGTCCCACTCTCTGTGGCCTGTGCTCTGTTTTATTTCCTTGCTCAGTGGATCTATGCTTTATTAATTTATCATTATAAATCTTGTTCTTCCTAGCCCATACTGCACTTAAGATGTACTCTTAAATTCCTTCCTTACTTTCTCCTGCTTTGTATCAATAGCTTTTTACCTTCAACAGTGCCATATCTGTCAGAGCAGCAGTCCCTAGGGGCTGATCAAATGCTGGACCAACCTGTCCATGAGTTTCTCCTGTCCCGTGCTCCTTAGGGATAGCAGCAGACAGATGTGGCACTCCACATCACCCCAAAACTGTGGCAGGAATTTCACTTAAACAAAGAACATCAACTGACAGTTCATCAGACCCATGGCACTAATTTCTCTGATAATTACAGAGAAGGAGCTGCACAGTCCTCTGGAGTGTCCAGGTCTAGCCTTCTCACTCAGGTATAGAAGGACAGAAGATGCCCACAAGAGTTTCCCACATTCCCACTTTGGGCAAGTGCTGCAGCCCCTGCAGATGGTGAAGCAGATTAAGTGAGGACCCCTTTCCTTTTATAAACATTTATTTTGTCTGATTTTTATCTTCTTAAGAAAGAAAATTGAGTGTGCAATGTCTAAAGGATGGGGACCACTCACTCATGTGAAAGGAACAATGGCATATGAGCAGATCAGCTTTGATACAGCATGAAATCCCTCCTCATCCTGATTTAACCAAAAACATAGATGGACTTCAGTTCCTATGCTCCGTGATGAGGGAAACAACTTTCCAGATACACCCCCTTTGTCTCTTTCAAAAACCCCCACCATCAACAGAATCCCCTTTTTCAAACAGCTTTTAGCTATCCACTAGCTAACAGAGAGTTAAAAAGCCCTGGAGCATGACAGGGAAGAGCTGCACATCCTCTCTTCACTGGTTTGGGCAGGAAGTATAATAAAAGGCACATTAATTTCTTTAAAAATATGACAGGAAACTTTCATTTTCATATCCCATTCACAGATAATGAAAATGTACTGAAGAGAAGGAAAATCTGACAGCATTAATGAGAGGACATTCTTGAAAATCAGAAACAATGGGAAGGAATGGGCAGAGAGACAGAAATAATTATCATAGCAGCAGTGTTTGCTGCACTGTTATTAAGGTTTGTCAGACTTCCAATGATTTTTAAAGTGCTTTTTTATTTTCTACAGACTATGTAAAAATGTTCGATTTTGAACTTTTGTGCGAGAGAGTTTAGTTGTATTTTTTAAAAATAATTTTGGAGAAAATGTTTCAGATTCCTACTTTACCTGTCTAAATCTTAACTCTGGCTTTTTATACTTTTTTTAATCAGAAGTGTGGTACTCATCCAGCTGTATTCAAAAGCCATCAGTTTTTTTTAGAGGTGCATTTTTATTAAGCTGTAGGAACTATTATGCTAAATTCATGTTGGCTAGTGAGAAACGTTGTAGTGTGGACTGAGCAAAGCTTGGTGAGCAGTAGCTCTGAAGGCCATGAAAGGTGCTGAGCTGAGTTACAATCACCTACAAGACAACAAAGTGCACTGACTATGCTGGGACACAAAAGAAACCCAGGACTCCGTGGTTCTGTTGCCAACTTACTGAATTCATGCATGGCCTTGGGCAAATCACTTAATACATTGCTCAGTTTACCTCCTTAAAAATACACAGTTGTCTCACCCTCTGAGCTGTGCTGAGCTGCAGTTAGTATCTGTAATGTGGACGTGCTCAGTGGTGACACAAGGACAAAGTAACAACAACAATTCATAGTAAAAAAATAAGTTAGTATGAAAAATCTCTTCATGTTTGTGTTCTCTGCTTAACAAGTTCCCAGGTTTTCAGTGTGTGCATGGGAATCTCTGAGGAGTAAATCTCCAGTCTGACCCTTTTGAGACTGGTGGGCTTGGGAGAAATGGGGCATTTTTTAGGACAGTCTGATGGGAGGAAAGCCAGGCAGAAGGAAAAATTGCCACAAGGTACTGCTGAATGGAGCATAATAAGGAGGAGGAGGATAATAAGGACTTGAAATGGTAACACTCTTTTTGTCTGAAATGAAAGTAGATGGCAATGGGGGAGAAAAAGAGTAAAGCAACAAAATTGGAATGCAAAATACAAGAACTACTGCTTTATGACAACAGAGAAAAAAGAGGTACCTTGACTATTTAACTGGTTCCTCTAGGATAGCTGCAATACATTTAAGTTCTTTTAAGCACACAGCAGAATTTGACATTAGTTTTGTAGTTAGCCCATTGACTTTAACTCAATGATCTGTAATATATTGCACCTTTCCACACTCCTGTCTAAGTATTTTGCTTCTATACTTTACCTCTACTATGAACCATCCTTCTTCAGCCACGAGAGTTAGTGGAGACACAAATTTTCCTTTTTTGTAGAAAAACCTGTTTGGAATATCCTGTATGTTATAAACATCCATGTGTTCCACAGCTTTCAGTTTTTGATATATCTGCAAAACAAATGAATGTTAGAACACGATCTGGCTGTAAAATCATAAATACACTAATGGGTACATGGAAACACCTGGATTTGCAGAATGGCTAATCCTCTGTAATGGCTAATCCTCAGCACATTCACACCAGGACTTTGCCTGTCCAAAGATCATGGCTGGACAAAACCTGCCTGTGTGGTTTAGGGGATTCTAAAAACTTGCATCATAAACACATAGGAATGCATGAATTCATGTATTGTGTGTATTTATAATACACATGTTCACAAATTTGTACATGTGAGTGTACATGTATACATTTGTACCATGAGTGTACAAATGTATACATGTGAGTGTTACCTGCAGAAACAGACCAGGAGAAACCACACCTGTGGAGACAGGAGGCAGTGAGTGAAGTGGTGAGACACTCAAAGGCACCATGTGGACTGTGGACAGGCATGGAAAAGAGATATCATCTTTTCTGTCTGCCACTCATTCCCTCTTTGTGCTCTTGAGTGGAGAATGAATGTCACCTCACCTGTGTTTCTGCACTCACCCACTCAATCACTATCAAGGGATTGATAGTGCTCAGTTATCTGCTGCGTTAGTTATCTGATGTGAGATTAATTAGCCAAAGCCTGCAGCTTTGAATCTGCACAATGCCATACAAGTGGTTTATTAATATTAATTATACTGTCTGGAATATAATCACACAAATGTCATTACACCACAAATTATTCAGAAAATAGATTTTAAATGCCTGGAAAAGATGTTCATATGCCAAAGAGAAGGCAGATATTGGAGCCTCTAGACTCTATATTATTCTTTAATAAGTTAAATATAAATAATCTTCAGGAATAAATAGCTCAGTTCTTCAAAGAATGAAAGGTTCTTCACTAGCCTTTCAGCTAAGTCACTCTGGTGTGTATATGTGTGCCAGATATGTGCACTGATGTGCAGTGACCATAAGGATATTACCAGGGTGTGATGGCACAATTTCTCCCACCATGACCAGGGCTAGAGAGTGGTCACCAGTACTGGTGCTTTGAAATGGGGTAATTCTTAGAGATGATAACCACTATGTTATAATATACTCCAACTCATAAACATAGCTCTTTAAAATTCATTAGAAATAGAGAATCTAGCTATTGGGAAACTGAAAATCAACTTCATTTTGCTTAAAAAACATCCCTCCAGTAAGAAATCCTAAAAAGAAATAAAAGAAGGAAACAAAACAATAGTATAAGGCATTGTACTTTATTCTCCTTAGGAATATTTGGGTGTTTAACGAGAGAGAAGGATGTGCTGAAGAGCTTTGTTGGATGAAACCCTATGGCTGTGTGAAGTTGCAACTTGCCCTTGTTTGAAGGTCTGGCCTACAAAACCAGGGAGTTCTGGGTTAAGCACATCAATGCTGTGATCCCCTGTGATGCACTTGAGAGTGAATTGCTCATGCATGCCTCTAAGACAACTTTCAGTTCTGGCACTAATTTGAAATGTTCACAATATCACAGACACACAATTCCTAAAGAGATTGGGTGCAAAGATCAGCAAATATTCTCTTTTAAAAATTGCACAGGCTACAATATACTGTAACTGGATGAAATATAATGTAGAAACCAAAATTATTTGCCTGGGGAACAACTTGCCCATTTTGTACATCCACTCATCTATATTCTGAGAACAGCAGTAATGACTCCTCATGCATTGGTTTTGGGTTAAACTATAATGCATTTGTCTATTAGTTAGAGAAATTACATTTTAATTCTTTTCAAGTGATTTTCAAATCTTTTCTCTATTGTTTTAATTTATCCCTCAAAACCCTGAAGTTCTAGCATTGAGCTTTTATGGTTGACTCAATCCAACATGCTTCATCAAAAATTCCTCCAAGGACAATATTGCAATTCTGGTCTAATGGAGTTGGTTCTTCAGTGGAAGTTTACTGGAATATAAATGCCTGAACCTGCTTCAGATGATTTGAACATCCTAGCTGCTAGAGTGTCAATAAATTGACTAATATATATAAAATCCTAAAAGCGCATTTTGAAGTAAAATCTTTTAGCTATTTATCAGAAGCAATAAGGGTGGGGTTTAAAAGCATGTGTCCTTGCCATGTAACAGTGCAAGTTCATGCTTTTTAATTTGCCTGGTGTTACTTTCCTTTGGAAACCAGCATCACAAGGATGTCACAGGATCCAAGTCTGACTCCTGATAAGAGTTGATTTTTGCACACATCTCTGAGAGCAGTATTTGGATGTTAAGAGAAAACAGAAGACACAATTGGCATAAAAACTGAGAAAACACAAAACTGAGGTGAACAACTAGGCTGTACTCACCTCTGCATGCTTGTCTGGAGCTGGCCAGAGGCTCACAACAGGACCTCGGTCTTTCATTTGTATGGTGTCACTCATATTGATATAGTTTTTCAGCTCAATCACTTTATCTGCCCAAGAGATGTCTGTCATCCCATGATCAGAGAAGAGGAGGACGTTGATATCATTCTGAAGGCCTTTGCTCTGTGAGGAAAGTGTATGACACTTTTAGGGCCATGTAAGAGCCTGGCACTGTCTGTGCCTGCTGGAAAATGTAAATCACCTTTTGACCTCCACTGTTTCTGTGGAAGTTAACCAGAAGGATCATATCCATCAATGTCCTGCAATGTGCTTTGCCACCACCCATAATGGTGGATACCCACTTTTACTTGCTGCTCTGGAAGAGTCTGACAAGTTAGCACCAGAGTTTTTCCTAAACAAGTCCACATAGCAATTTTGCCATGATACCACTTGTGGAAGGGGTGTTTCTCTCTTTCCCTCCCAAACATGAGCACTTGGCATTAGAGCTTTTAATATTTAGTGAAATTGAAGATGCATATTCCTCTCTTCACTGAAACACATAAAAACTCCAACATGCATTTATCATTGTCAGAAATATTCATAGAATTGCTATTTACCCAAAAGATTTTCTCACTGCAAAATCATTTCAATAATGCTTTTTCTAAAACCAAGTTTAAAGTACAGAGTTCTGAATGCTGTCATAAAAGCTGCTATAGAAGTTAATAGTCTGATTCCACAAACCTTAGGAAACACAGTTTTGATTTCTTCACCTACAATGAAGTCCAGCTGGAAACACAAGTCATAAACAGAGCAACGTGTATATTGGTTTGTGGCTTCCTGTGGCAACTGGTATAAATCCACCAGGAGGGTTATAATGCCATCAATGAAACTAATAATCAGGGTAATGGTGCCTTGACTTCCACATGAACTCAGTAGCCTTTTTCTCAGGAAAGAAAAATTTGCAGCCACTGCATTCAGTTACAGGTGTTAAACAGGCTCTGGGCAGTGCCACAAGGACCAGTTTAAAAGCCTCCAAAGGCTCCCAGGAGCTGGGTTTATGGAAGCCACTCACCTTGATGAGTGAGATCATGTTGCTCAAGGCTTTGTCCACTTCCTTCAAAGCGTTCTTGCGCTGCTGGGACGAAGGGCCGTAGTGGTGGCCTTCCACGTCGATGCGCTCGTAGTACACTGCAGCCATCTCGGCGCTGTTGTTGCTGGGGGTGGGACAGAGGGCAAGGAGTGAAGGGCTGACAAGCATGGAGACCTCCTGGCTGCTGGCACTGTTGTCTTCACAAGCATGTAGAGCCACAAACCCCCGTTTTCTGCTTGCACCCTGTGCTGTCCTACCACCTATTGCACTGCTGGGCTCATTATTCACACCCAGAGTCTCCTGAGTTTGCCTGAGACTCCCATCAGAGGCAGCAGGTGGAAACTGCCATGTGCAGGCTGGCCTGGCAGTCCTCTACTAACCTATTTGAATCAGGAAAGAAGCTTTCCCTTTAAGAACAAAGAAATTCTGATTTCTGTGCTGAATGCCCCTATTAAAAGGATTATGGGAATTACCAGTCAAATGTGCTTTAATTAAAGTTTGGCACTTCTGGCTTTCTACTGTGTGAGGTCTTCCAAACCACAGAGGTCAACTCAGGATGTGCTCTGCCTTACAAAATACCAAGCAGTATGAACTGGGATGAGATTTTAAGAGGGGGTTTTATTCAGGAACATGAGCAAGGGAAACAAAGGTAATCTCAGAATTGCACAAGTTTAGCTGATCACACCTTTCTGTATTGATTGCTGTCAGCCTCATTAGTGGGGATAGCACACACATCAGTGCTTAATTTCATTTTCATGACCACTTTACTGTTCTCTGTAAATCTCCCTGAGAGAAATTGTGTGGATAAAATCACAAACCTATACTCCTGAACCCAAACCCAGTCTTTTTGTGCTGTACTTAATATATGGCAGAGCATGCCATCCCTATTACATGCTCTCATCCATATTAAGATCTCTACAGAAAGACTTGTTAGTCCAGCATGTCTGATTAAAGACACCTGGGTAGTCTGGTGTAATTAGTGGGACAGAAGAGGCAAAATCAGAGATGAGGGATTGAGTGAATGAATTAGAGCCTGTCATTTGCATTTTTCAGTTTGTAGAAGGCTCAGAGGAGCAGTCCTGCGAGAAGCTGAAGATGTCTGCTGGGGTGGGAATTTCTCCACGGCTGGCCCTGCAGAACAGTGCTGTTCCTCACTCTTCAAGGTTTTAAAATAATTTAAATGAAGCAATGCTTCCCTCCCCCCAGTTTCATTTTAAGCATTACTTTCCATCTGTATTAGGCATAAATTATTTTTTAAAATTTGACCCTGTAATTTCTCTGTTGCATACACAGTCATTGAACCTATTGAATTAGTTCTCTTCTGCTGCAGTACCTGTGTTATAAGCTACTTAAACTAATTTATGTCTTCTCACCTATAAGTAAATTATCATTTTGACCAAGAGAGAAGCTAAGAAAGAGATTTATTGCATAAAGCAAGTGATCTCATTTAGGCTGTGGTGAGATTTCTCCATGAGGGCTCAGTGCTGTAAGGAAGAATATTTAATTACTTCAATGGGACAAGCTCCAGTAATGCAGCATGCTTAGGAGTTTGCAGGATTTGGTACAGCATGTCTGGGGCTTGACTTTGTTTCAATTTTTGCCTGTTTTTCTATGGAAAAAAAGGGTTTTTCTAAGTTTTTTAAGAAAACCCTTATCATGGCTTACATGGGAGAAGTATTCTGTCTTCAGACAGAAGTATTCTGTTAGTCCTGTCTTCTTCCATCACCAGTAACTTTCCAAATAAATGACGTAGAAAAGAATGCTGAAGAAAGTTGGACAGCATTGATGGCAACACCAAAAAGTATTTTATATTCTACCAGCATGCTTTGCAAGTACAATGCAGACCTCATGGCACCTCCCCAGGCAGGTAGGTAGATTACAACAACCCATAAGTTACAGTTGTTGAAAAGATTCAAGGGAGGTTTTAGTTTCACTTGTCAAAAACAGATGCTTGACTTTGTTTTGAATATTCTTGGTCCAAATAGTGGTCTTGAAGCACCTGTTTGAAAAGACTGGAGAATATTGCTGAAGGATGATTTCCTGTGGTTGCAAGAGAAGCTCAGTGGCTCCCTGATGAGTTAGGTACTTCACCCTGGAGTCCCTGCAAGGTTTGCTAATGGTGGGAGCCCAAGTGCAGTTCTTTAACTACTGATACCTGCCATTAGGGCTGCTGAGCAAGGCACTGCTCCAGGCTACAGACTGCCCTTGCCACAGGCTGTTTTCTCACATACAGCTAAGGACAGTCTCAGCCTAATGGGCTTTTCCAATTACCTAGGGTGTGGAAAGGGAACACACTGCATATGCCAGCCTTTGAACAGCTCCAGAAGTCAAAAGCACTTGTGAAAGATATAGATAACAAGCTGAAGACTCTTCTACTGGAGATGCTAAATCCTCCTAAATGAATATGACTACAATAAAAGCATTTCAGAGACTTTACTTCTTATGGGCTGGCACAGCAGCATGGAACTTCTTCTAAATCTTAAAGAAATAAACAAAGAGGATGGATGAGAGAAACAATAAGGAAAACCTACCAGATTTTAAATATTTTCATTCTCTACCCTCCCTTCTTAAAGTCCCTGCAGTATTCACACCCAAACCTGATTATTAGTTTTATGTGAGAGCATTACTTTTTCCTCTTTCCCACCTTGTTGGATACAGGGCACTTAGTTTAAAGGAAAAGGAAGAAATTCACCAGGGATGGTGTGTAAACAGACACCAGTGACAGGACCTCCTGCTGCACTGGGATGATCTGTGGGATTTGGGCACTTCAGAAGACTGTAGCTGTTATTTATGACATCTTGGTGGTGGGGACTTACACTTTTCTTGAAATCATCAGCTTTCACCTCTTCCAAGCTGTTCCACCAACACTGTTGTGTCCCTTTCCTTTTCCACCACAGACAGCAACAGGCAGCTTTGTGGCTTTGACAGAACTAGCTATTGAAATTCTCCAGCTACCCAAAAATAACAGCTTGAAGGGCTGGTACTTTTAGCAGTTTGTGTCTCATTTTTCACTATGTTCACAATTACAGAGCTGAAAAACAGCACTGAGCACCCTTACACACTGTGCTTCACAGAAACCAGGCAAGAAGCTTCAAGTATATCTTGACCCATCCCAAAATGATACCAGACCAAAAATCTTTCTACATTAATTCTGGATTTCTACCAGAAGCCAAAGCTGATGTCTGTATTACATCTTCCATTCCCTTTTTTATTCACTGAATTAAAAGCATTGCAAAAGCTCCAGAAAGCCTCCTATGACACATATGGCTTCCTCATGTCACATGCAGGTAACTTTCTTTAAATCTAAGCTAAATAATTTCAGGATAAAACCTCTCACATGGTCTCAGAAACCTTCTGTCTAAGCCCATGCTGCAAACAACACTTATTTGTGAGCCTCTGTGCAGCAGGACCCAGTGTGCAACTGGGAGCAACTTCCCCAAGAGCACTCTCATAATCTTGGAGCCTTTATTTCAGGAACAATCAACACTCAGAACCTGAATACAAAACTTTTTGGATTCAAATTGCTATGGCCATTGCAAGTATTGAAGTAGAAGGGTCTCCTAGGATTGGATTAATTATGGAACCAACAAGGCTTTAAAAGGAGGAGCTCAGTTATAGTTCAAGTAAGGCATTGGTGCAGCATGTGATGGTGCAACCTTCCCTGATTTTACACCCTATGTGGAATTGTCTCTTGTAAATGTTTGGATGAGAGATAGTGGAACTTGAAAGCTGGGTCTGGAGCATACATTTTTCCTAGCAGTTGTCTGAGAGATATATTCCCATCAGTTGGACTATATGGCTGTTGTAGGACCCTCCCAATAGAACTATTCTATTCTATTCTATTCTATTCTATTCTATTCTATTCTATTCTATTCTATTCTATTCTATTCTATTCTATTCTATTCTATTCTATTCTATTCCCATATTTGCACGAAATAAATGCCCTGTCCCAAAAATATTTGGCTTGAGATGTTCTAAAATGAAGAAAAAGCCAGACCATCACTCTCATAAACAAGTGACTGGAGCTGAATTTCAGAATTTCCAAATCCCCTGTCTAAATACAAGCATTTCAAAGCCTTTTCTTGCAGGAGTAGACATGCAAGGCTTCAGACTCATCCTGAAGTTGTTTGAAACAGCAAATTACAAGCAATTAAGTCAGGATGTCTCCTCCTTGTTGCAGACTACACCGAAACAGAGGAGCACATCTTTCCCTCCACTCTTAGTGTAAGGCCCTATTTCTGTTATGGTGTTGTTTCTATGATGATACTCTAAAGCACTCTTGGCCCTCCTCCTCCTACATGGAAGCTCATCCTGAAAATTTCCCTGATAGTAAATCCAAAGATTTGTCCCAGAGAGAGGAAACCCCACACTGCAAAAATCTTGTGACGTACCACAGAGACTCGAGGGCATCGCTGATGGCGTCTGCGAAGTTCCTGTCTGTTGGGACACTGAAGTACTCGCGGCAGTAACTTGGTCTGACTCCAAGGATTTCCACCTCGCAACCTACGAGCAAAAAATGTGGTAAGCTCTGCTATTTCACCTTGGTCACAGACCTCACACCCTGGTGTGCAAGCTCAGGTCTGTAAATTCCCTGTGACATTACTTACCTTATGCCTTCCCTGCAGGAAACCATGGGGTTGGCAAGGGAAAAGGGGAGAGAGGTTGGTTTGACAAGTGCTTGTAGCAAACTGTACATTGCACTCTTTTATTTCCCTCTCTAATAGGAAGGTCTCTGTGCGACCTGCCCACAGTAAAATGCTTGATTCCCTTGTGGCAGACCACTTCCACCTAAATCACCAACTTGTTTATATTTTAACTTCTGTGGCCATATAGCCTCATTTCCAGGCTTCCAACATAATAGATTTAGATATTGTTCTCTGAAACTTCAGCAAATACTTTCCAGTTAGACACACTGTATCTTACATTGCAATATCCTCTATAAAGTGTATTTTATGATGTGATACTGGCTCTCCACTATTATATCTGTTTCCCAGGAGGTCTTATTAAAACAGTGTAAACCAATTAACTCTCTTGGTAACTGGCAGCCTTTCTTGCAAAATAAAGTCTGTTTTGTAGCCTAAAAATTTATGGCAACAAATCCTACAGGAGAACATGGCCTTGAACATAGAAAAACATGTTTTTGTGAGGTTTCTTTGCCCTTTTGCTCTCCAGTTACTATGCTGCTGAATAATATTAATATTTAAAAGAAGTATGCTTCCAGAAACACTAGATTAATGCAAATCATCATTCCAGAACCCCAGTCCTCCCATCACAGTTAGACATTTTCTGATGTATTCAGAAACACATCAGAAAACAAGGGCCACAAGGAGGAATCAAAACCAAAAAACACCACCTTTTGCAAAATGGCCCCTGCATACAGCAACACAGTCTGGTCAAAAAGGCAGCTCTAAGCCAAAGCCTGAATCTGTACATCTGGGTCCCTCTGCTTCTTCTTTGGGAGGAAAGTGAAATGCATTAAGGACTGTCATATGTTGACTTGTTGCTTGGGGTGTGAGAAGGAGGTGTAAGTACAGGCAGGGCCCTAGAGCAAGCAGAGCTACCAACAGAGGTGATTTACAGTGGTTTGCTTACTGGGACACTCAATAAAGAGAGGCTGTCAGCCTTGCATCTCAGCTCCCATGGGCTCACATCACTCAGATGCAGTGCTGGACGCAGGGAAAAGCACACCGCTTGCAGGCCAAGATGGCTAGGAGTCTTCTGATGTGATAGTTCAGGACTACCATGAAAAATTAGAAAAACTTATGTGTTTAAGCTAAGGAATTTTTTAAAACCTTCAATGATTTGCAGAAAGCCAGATAAGTCAGATGGAAATTATATTTTCCAAAAGTGAAAGGGCCATAGCACACATGACAGATTCAGTCTCTTCACCTGTGGTAGCAGCTCCCAGGTCTCCACATGCTCTGTGTGTTTCAAGGGACCTCATCTGTTATGATTAATTAATTATTTGCAATAATAAACATCTAATGTAGTCAACTGATTTATTTTCCTGTAAAAACACATTTGCCTACTCTTGAAGCTATATCTAATTTTTATTTGTATCTAAACTGTGGGATGGGGCTTACTTTTCATTCTTCCCATGTTGCCCCAAACATAGGATTTACTCTTCCACTTTCTGCATGAAAATACCTCAGTGTTCATCTCTCCACCATGATTCCCCATGACAGTTGTCTGCAGCCTGGATAAGCAGCCAGCAGATTATGTGACAATAACTGAGTCTCTTGATCACCCCGCAATAAAACTCCTTTACATCTGCACACAGTGTCCCCAAGAAATTACACTGTGCAGCAGGGATGGGTCTGAGCTGATACTGAACCAAATCATCAGAAAAATGTATTCCATGAATGGCCTGAAGTCATACCCAGGAAGTCCCTTCCCTGAGGGCTCAGAGATCCAGCCTTTTGTAGGGTGTCCTGGGTGCTACCAGCAGCAAAACAAGGGCTTTCGGTTACCTCAGATGCTAGAGGTGATGCAATTGTCCTCTCCAGGCTTTGCTAGTATTTCAGGATTGAATTGGAACTTTGGAGCCATTTTCTTATTTCATACTTGAGTCTGGCTCAAGATTGTCTCCAAAACCAGGCAAGAAGTTAAGAATGCATTTAGAAAGTTGTTAGAAATACCTTGTGTTTAACTTTAGCTGGATAACTGCTCATAGCCAGTGACTAATATGATCATTTTCCCTCTTTTTTCCTTCAGATACTGACATCAGATTGTAATTTTCTCAAATAACTTTCTTCAGAATTACTCATGAGATAATTTTAACTGGGAGCATTAACCTCTTGGGGATCTGGGATATTTTAGTTTCTGAGTTATCTTTGCTATTTCTAGGTTCTCAAGTGATGAGCATGACGTAAAAGACTATTAGAAATCATTTAATCATTTTGGCCATGAAATAGTGGTCTTCAAGTATGCTTCTTTTTTTTTTTTTTTTTTTTTTTTTTTTTTTTTGCCTCTATGATGAATAGAACTTAAATTAGGGTTTTTAATGATAAGGCTTGTTACAAGTCCAAAATAGTGACTATGAAGACCCTTTAATATTTAAATTTTGTTTTGGAAGAGGCCAGGACAGATGGTAAGTTTTTTCTTTTAGATATTATGGGAAAGAAAATTTAAACAGATTTGGAGGCAGCCAAAGGGAATGCCAAGTTTTTCTTGGTTAAACTACAAATAGTTAAGCTGTATTTACTAAGATGTAATACTAGATCCCTCTGCATAGTTTTGTATGATGCTAAACCTTTATTTAAAAACCTGAACTACTGGAGCAGGAATAAGGACTTCTTTCAGACTGATAAACCCCTCTTTATCTGTCTGACATGGAGACCAGAATCTCTGCCAGCTTTAAATTACATTTCTAAACATTTATTTAACAGTTGGACACTTCATGTCATAACAGAAGATTTTGAAAACTTTCCAGACTAGCTGTATGGTCTGGTAAATATTATGTTTAAATGGCAAAAGTTGAGTTTAGAGTCTTTTTTCTTTCCCCCTCTGTCTCTTATTTCAGTGTTTAGAGAAGTTGTCACTGCACTTCAGCTGAAGTAGTTGCATGGGCTGCTGGAAAATGAAGGAGCTTGAGCATCTGCGATGATGGCACTTACTTGGCTGAGGGCAAGGACCACTCCAAGGTTTTGACCAGGATGCTCTTGCGCTTCTCTGGGCATTCTCCACCTGCTGGAGCAGCAGTGCTTCGGACAGGCAACCTGGGGGTGAGGCTGTGCCTTTCACCCCACACAGAGCATGAAAAAAGGAGAAAAACGTCCCTACAAGGCAAGGCCTTATGTTCTGGCAGAAGTGGTGTTTGGGACCCCCAGCATGGTGATAGTTTGGCTCCTCTGCTTCTAGAATCACAAGATTTCAGGTGCATTCTGCTCATGAGTTGTCTTTGCTGGGTTTATGTTAGGCTCACAGATAAAGCTGTGTGATTGTTTGCATCCCAGAGCTCTCCTGTGTTCTGTGTTCCTGTGTACTGGGGTCTGGATTTTATTTCTTTGGGCAGGGATTACACATGAGAGAGGAACATAGGGAAGAAAATGAAGCAGCAGATTTTGGGTTTAGGCTTTGCAAAGCTTGGAACTGGCTCTGAGGAGGAAATGACACTGGTAAAAGTTAATCTTGGGAATCAGCACTCTGGTGTTTCCAATGCATTCCTGCTATGGTTCATTGATGTTGTTTGTCTTTATTGATAGCTACAGAGAAAATAGCATCTTCCAGAACAAAGTGGCTACATATTGCAGCTCCTATTGTTTCCCAAACTTTTCTGTTTGGATTTTTATCATAATTGCAAGATTCATTACTAAGTAGCAGTGTGTATTCATGCTGGAAAGCTAATCACTAATAGCAGATCATATGCAGTACAAATGCCTTCCTCTACTCACCTTGGTTATTAAGTCGTGGGGTTTTATTTTCATTTTGTTTGGTATCGCTCCCCATTCAAATGGCTTGTTAAGAATTTAAGCTTTAAAATGATGGATGTAGAATTTTTAGAAAGGATTTGTCCTTGCTATGGAACAAGAAAATGCTTGGGAAAAAAATCATATAGAGAAAACGTAACAAATGCTGTTGCATTTGAAGAGACTTCTGTTCACCCCAGTTATAGCTGGAGTCCTGCTGCAGCCCAACCGCCCTGTATTTCAGTTCAGTAGTTCCATATTTCACTCTGCTTCCTGTGTCTGACCCTGTATGGCCAATGTGTCCTTTGAGACCACAAGTACCCTGAAAATAAACATGTGCTTCATGCTTTTGCTGAACTGGAGCACTGATGGCTTTGCCAAAGGTCAACCATCACAGATAAATAATTAAGGACAGACAGAGTTACATGTCACAGTCCACAGCTAAAATGCCAGATCCATGCAAAAATTCCCCTTCTGTGTCATAAAGGAGTTCAGTGCATACACTTGGGAGTGTAAGCACTGGGGGAATGGGGTTTCTCTTGTTCCTTGCAATTTTCAGCTAGAAATTGCAGGTAGAGTGAAAAGTATACATATATATACAGGGATACATATATATTCCCTGGGAAACACTGCTCAAAGGGTAACATGAAGAAGCTAGGTGAAGTCCAAAGGCATTTAATGGAAAGTCATACTGGTTTTTTGGATTTCAGCAGCTCTCTGTAGGCTGTTACATCTATTCAGTACATAATTATACCTATTGAGAGCAATTACAATAGTAGTTAAAAATGAATAGTCTACAGAAAGAGATATTTTTGTAAATTTTTAGAAGAATTCATGCATTCTTGTATAATTTCTGTATCCTACTATTTGCCTTGCTGTTAGATCACTTGAGACATCTTCAGTAGGAAGCAGCCTTTTTTCAGGGCTGATGTAAACTCTTTGACGGCCTCCGAGTCCATAAAGCAATACTGTCACCCTCAGATCTTTTTGCTCTTCAGTACTGTAGAAACACTCTGGATGGCTTTTCAATGTTTTTCATATTGGTTCACTCTTTCTTCCCATTCCTTAGAATTGTGGGCTTTTTGCCAGGACACCCTTAGCCACATTGCATGGGAAGCCTGTGGCCAGGCACACACTCTGCATTGGGAAGCAGAGACGAGCTGGCCAGGAGCCCATGGCATGAGTCAGCTGCCACTGCCCTGCTGGCACTGGCTGTGCCCAGCACAGCTCTCCTAACAGCCCTCTGCTCCTCCTGCCTGCGCTTGCACATTGAGGGCATCTGCAGACTGCTTAGGGTAGGGAGCAGTTAGAAGGTAAAAATGTTGAGAATCTGGGTGCTTTGCAAGGGATTTGGTCTGGTTGCTCAGCTGGAACGTCTGTTTCCATGTGAGTCCCTAAACGTGTAGTCTAAGGGGATACAATACTTCTGTTTGATAAAAAGGACTCATTATTGCACATCCCTAGTCATTCCAGTGGTCCAGTATCTAACAAATGAGGAACAGAAAGGCCAGTCCCTCCAAATGAATGGCCCAGACTCAGACCAACTGGGACCACAGATGAATTAACAATGAAGGAGGACCAGAAGACAAGGATGCTTTGCTTTCAGCTGGATTTTCTTGTTCTCACAGAGCAGATAATCTTCAGCTCTCAGCTACTAATTTCCAGATTAAAACCAAAGAAGCATTTGGGGAGGGTGGTTATTGTTTAACTTTGATTGGACCGTGAACCATGGAGCAACCATTGAGCATAGCAGAAGTTACAGGTGGACAAGAGGAAAAAGCAGTTGATGGAGGAGGGGATGCACTTCAAGCCAGCACGCTCATGATGCTAGCATTTAGTGGAAAACTGCCTCTACTGAACTTCAGTTTTCTCCTTTCTAAGCATATGCAAATTATCATGACTGAAAAAAAGCTAATTCATTTCTATGCCTGATTAGTAAAGCACAAAAAAATCCTATCTGTATTTCAGAACTGTATTAGAGAGCCATTCTTACAGCATACGGAGTGCTCAGGTGTCAAAGTGCATTATAGGAATTTTTCACATACTAACCTGGCCAGTAGTACATGGAAACGTTCTTTTTAGCTTTCATCATAGTGACCCACAGAGGCTCTGATCCATTCCACCAGAGAGGCAGCAGGCTTTCTTTATTCACACCAATATCAAATGATACATTTGCCTTCTGGTCCCACATGTAGTTTCCAGTCATCTGATGGACCTCGCAGTGGCGACCTTTGAGAGTGGAGACAAAAGCAGCACAATCAGACTGGTGTTCTTCAGTAGAAGGGTGCTGGCATCACCACCACTGCTACCACTGGATCATCCAGCAAATCAGCTGAAAAGCCCTGTCTTGAATTCCAGGATCTCTTACCTTGCAACCATTCATGAAATCTCCCTGACTCTTTCCTTTCACTGGGGTGCTCCAGTTTGATTACTAAATCCTCCAGTTCAGACACCCAAAAGTGAGTTGCTAAAGTTTGTCAGCCCCCTGTGTTCCCTTCACAATCAACAGATAAGAAGAGTCATGTCTAGAAAGCAATTCATGCCACCCTAAGATAGGCATTTGGGTATCTGGAGGTGCAGACACTCTCAGTTATTGGTAGAGAAAGATCACAGCCTTTTCTCAGCTTCAGGCAGCCAAATTTTAAACAGCTGAGGCCAGAAAAAACAAACCTTGCACCCCGTGTCCTGCTCAACATTTCAAACCCAGCCCCACACACAAACTGTGTCAGCAGCAGCCCATGGGTGCCACATGCTTGGCTGACACCTGGCTCCTTCTACACACCCCACAGCTGCCAAGTCTGAGGCCATTTTAAGGAACCCATCAGCACTCACAACCTGCTGTGGGAAGCAAGCTGTGAACAGAAGGTGATAAGAGCACAATCTAGAAACGTAGAACAAAGATCGAGAAATTTGTATTTCTCCTTCTTTGATCCATAGGGCACACTGTTTTTCTGCAAACAGGCAAAACCTAGGCAAAAACATTTATATGTTACTGTTATTTTCTATTATTGTTCTTTTTTTTTTTTTTCTTGCAATGATCATGCTTTGTTCTTGCTTGTGGGCACAGCAATAACTTCATCAGACATGTTCAGGCTTCTTACTGTACTGAGGGGCCCTTGGGCAACTTCATATTACAAGAAACTACTATATCATAACTGAGAGAGATCTTCTACTTCTTGACTTCTTGTAATTTTCAGAAGAGAAGATGCTATATTTTAATAATTATTCTGAAGATTAATTAACATAAATGGGAAAAGAAATGATGAAGAATAAGTTGTACTGGAAGTTCCTTATTTACATATCTTAAAAAGCAATGACTGAAGCATGTGATAGACACTGTCCTCATTAGCTGGTGAGTCATGTTATTGCAGGGATTCAGATAACAGGCTTTGATTATTTTGAGCCTGAGCATGGTGATCAGAACTGAAATAACCTTGGTATTCTTGTTCTGAAAAGATGTCATTTCATGCAGAGGACTCTGTATGCTTTGGGAGCATGTGATCTTGAAATGGATTTTGAACTCTCCTTCCCTACTAAAAAGTATTTCAATTATGCAGAACATTTCCTCCTTCCCAGAGGTAAAAAGTGGTCCCAGTTTGTGGCAGTCAATACTTATCATACTAACCCAAACAGGTTTAACATAGGAGATCTAGTGGATTGGATGGGCAGTGATCTGTTCTCTTCAGGCTGCCAAGTGTTCTCTTTTCTGTAAGTCTCAAAAGAGAGAGAAGGGAAGTCTCTAGAGTGCATCAAAATCACAGCTGTACAATTTACAGGACAACCTCAGCTTCTTGAATTCCATGTATTCCTAAGCATCTATCAGCCTGATAAACTGCAGCAGGCAATTTGTGCCAGCCTGGGAAACTTACAGGTCAGTGCTGAAGCTCTATCAGTGTGAAACCTACATATTAGGGATCTGTGTGATGTGTAGTGTAGTCTTCATATAGAGCTAATGAGCTCTAGCTGCTACTGATCCTATAGGGCTTAAGATCTGCTGTTTTAAAGGAAGAGATTGGAGATTGTTCTTTGTAGTATTGTTGGGAAATTTAATTAACTGTTTGAACTAATACAGAGGACAGTGTTCTGTTCTCCACATTAGATTAGTTCAATTTTCTATGGACTCCAAATCCTTTCTTTTACTGTTGAAAAAGAGACTTAGAAGACTGTAAGGCATCACTTTTCATTGCAGACATCCCTGGTTGACGGGGTCAGAAGAGAAGATCAGGTGAGCAACACATCAAAGACACGACCATTTAATGCCATTCATGCCTGCTTACCTGTGGCCTGTGTCTCAGAAAGACCCTGGACCTCCTTGGAAGACATCAGTAATCAAGCAATTAACCTCTTCCTTTGGTTTCTCCTCCCAATATTTGTCATCAGTTAACATGTTCAAAAGTATGTCTGATGTCCAATTTTATTTTTGACCTTGGTTAATATTTAACCATGGCTATTCTGAGCCTTGCTCACTAGATTGAAAAGCCCTGGAATAACTGGAATTTCTGCCCCTGCCTCCTCCCTCCAGGATACTTGTACACAGAATTTAGGCCATTTCTCAAGTTTCTTTTGGGTCACCCATCCAACTCTTTTTCTTTATATCCTGTTTTCACTTGTTTTCTCCAGCCTAAGAAAATTACCTTTGGTGTACTTCCTTAATCATTATCAAAATAGCAACATGGTGTTAGAGAGTCACCATAACATTCAGAATTTATTACTTCTTCCATTACTATAGCTTTCCTCAGTAATCAAACTCTTATCTTAAGAGTTTCAAAAATAGAAACAGGGCAGCAAGCAATTTCAGCATACAGATGTCACTATTTAAACTCACTGTAATTGTAGTAAAAATTACTCCTTCCTCAAGCAACGGAGGAAAACAAAGAGGGTATAGTTCCCAAGAATATGATAACTGCTGTATCCTTCTGGAGGAGAGCCAGCAAAAGCATTTGCAAGTCTGCATGCTCTAGCTTACTTGGACACTACACTTCATACAGCATTTGTTTAAAGCACATTCCCGTGTCTCCAGGCACTTTTGTCAGCATTCAAATGAATCTCTGCAAAACAAAGACGAAATTTAAAAAGCCAGCAGAACACACAGCCACTGGGCCACCCACAGCAGCAGCACAGTAACACTGAGTGCTGTGCACCCTGCCCTGGCTGTGTGTGAGATCCAGAAACCAGCATGTGCACTCCTGGGCCATCTGCCATCTCTGCACTGAGCAAAGCAGATTTATCAGAGAACCCACAGTGTGTCTCTTAGCCAATGCAGCAAAGGTACCACAATCTGATGGCGAAGACCAGTACCTGCATTTAGCTAAATGTACTATGCAATATTTTGTATGTGCCTTGCTGCTATGGTGGAACCTTTCCTTTCATCTCCCACCACCATGTCCCCACTCTCTGGAAAGTGGCAAGAGTCAGGGGGGCAGATGCAAGCACTGCAAGGCTGCCACAGGGCTATGAAGTCTGGGGAAGAGTTAAATTCCTCCATGCAAACAGCTGGATGACTTGCCTTGGGAAATGCTCTGCTCATGCTGCCTCCTATAAGGATGAAGAAAGCAGGACTCAAAAGTCACCAGCACCAGATTCCTGTTCTGGAGCAGATATAGCAGTTGCTGTCCCCAGGAACTAAGCTTTGATATATGCACTGCTCTGCTGTTCCCCTGATGGGTCTCACCTGCTCTGCTTTGACAAGAAAGACCACAGGGTAAAAACAAAACCCTTGTGCTAAACCCTGAGGAGCCTGGAGAAGGCCAGAGCTCATGAGAAGTCTCAGGGGAATGCTGGCCTGGGCAAAGTGGCCCTGCCATCTGCAGAACTCCAAGTAAAAACAGTACTTGCATGACGTGCATGGGCAATTCATGTTCCAAAGGAGTTTGCTGGCAAAGTCTCCCCAAATTTTTATGACCTCTAATATCAGACAAAGCCAAAGCATGAACACCTTAGCCTGTGTCAGGCAAGACTTTGCAATTCAAGTAGGATCACATCAAAAAGCACAGAAAAAATCTCAGCTACATACAGCATTATTTTTTTCCTTAAAGGGAATTCATTTAGTAAGACCTTGAAACTCTTAATTTAATGCTTTCATCATGGGGCCAGGGCTGGGATGAACAAAAATTGCTAATAAGTCATCCAGCTGAGGCTTTGCAGATGCTTTCTTGTGTGGGAAGTCAGGTCTTGTGTCCCTGGAGAGCCAGGACTGCGAGCTGTTGATTGTTCTTCTGAACTGTGGTGGGCTCAGGGAGCACTCTGGGACCCCAGAACCCCCAGAGCTGGGTGTGACTAGAGGGCACTGAGGTTCCAAGCACGGGGAAGAACAATGCTGCTGCCTGCATTAGTGGGCAGAGTATGAGCCTGTGGCAGGGACTTCAGCTCTGGGCTAAGAGATACCTTGATATGTGAATGTCTACTTAGCTAACAGCTGGCAGTACACTAGTTGTGACCTGTGAGATTGTAGCTAATGAGGAGAAAAAAAGCTCTGTATTTTAATTTGTAGCATTGTTGCTACTTGAACTTGGGTTAGAAAAAACTTTCTGTTCTACATTTTAGGAGTGTTTCCAATTTTTTAACTGGTAGAAGCAAACACAGATTTTTGCAATATTTTGTCTGAGAAAGAGAAAAATCTTGATGCTGGGCATTGCAGCTTTTCTGCAGGTGGTGAGTAAACAAAGTGAGAGGAAAAATGTGGAAAAAAAGTCCTCCTGGTTCCCACTAACTTTTCCAGCCTGTTCTTGCTGGGACAGTACCCTTTCTCTGCCACTTAACAGTATTACCACAGCTCATGCTCTTTTGTTTCCCAACACAGAATTTTAGAAATGGAAAGCTAATGAATCCAAGAGGAGACTTGATTTCAGAGCTTTATGTCACAAACAGAATCTTTTAAATCTCTGCTGCTGCTGCTGGCATCTGTAGATGTTTGAGAGGATCAAAAAAGAAAAAGTAATTTTCCCTTTTCACTCATCGTGCACTTTGTGTCCTTCTGGATTTTTTCTAAGCTTCTAGCTCGTGAAGTAGAGGTAGTTTTAGTTCATGTGTATGTAATAAACTTCCCTGTTGTACTCCTATCCTTCCAATTTTTTTATTCCTCAGAAAACATGCAGGTATCGCTTACATAGAATTTGCTTAACTGCTGAACAGAAACTGTCAGCATCCTTTTCTGGACCAGGCTGGAGTCAGGATGCCATTACCTGTGCAGCAGAAAAGAGGCATCCACTAGAACCATCACCAGGCTGGGCTTCCTTCAGGTATTGGGTGGAAGGAGCCTGGAGCTGTTGTGCTTTTAATCAGGAAACCTCTCACAGTAAGCAGTAAATACATGAGTATGTGTGCACATCAGCCAGACTGCAGGGGATTCCAGGGCTGGGAGCCCACAGGGTATTTTCTCCCAGAAAACATGGAATAAATGGGGTGCAGTGTATGTTGAGTTGCTGTGCTCAGGGGAGAACAGATGTAGACTGTTTGTTAGACTTTGGCATCATCCACCAAAGCCCCTCAGCAGTTAAGCATGCCAACATCAAGACTGAGGAGTGAAGGGAAGATTGTTGAAACATGGAAGATGGGTGAAATCTTCAGTCTGGCAGAGTGGACCTCGATGTCACCTATCCGTGGGAGCTCTGCCATGTCACCCCATTCCCTACTGCTATGCAGAGGAAGAGGTCGTGGCATGTGTAGGGATGAGCTGCAGTGGCTGAGAAAACACCTCAAACCACCTCTGTTTAGACAACACCCAAATGTGTCATCGCTGTGTGACAGGGATGACACACCCCTGCAAAGGGCCACAGCCCTTACTCTGGGTGCAGGAGACTGAAATGTCCTCTGGTCTACCTTTTCCTCCACCCCTCAAGCCTCAGGGGACCTCACAGCCCCTCTGCCACTTATTTAAGATCAGGTCGTGTCCAAAGAGGCACATGGAGGCTCCTTGCTGGCTCCTCTCCAAGCAGTTCCCTGCCCATCTCTGCAATCAGGGGCTCCCTTTGCTTCCCATGGAGGCCAAGTGAAATGTGACTCTTGGATGTGGGGCTGCACAGCTGACCAGCAGCTGGCACATCCACATGGAAGACCTGCCAGAAAGACTTCATTTCTAGTTATGATCTTGGAAAAGAAATCCTTTCTGGATTTCTATCTCAGATGTGATACTCTCTGTTCATGTTTAAGCTGGCTGGAAAGGTGAGGTGCCCCTGAGAGTTCTCAGCTGGGGAAGACTTCAGGAGAGCTGGGCTGCAGGGAGTCCTTCATCACCCCTCCAACACCTGCAGGTTGTCAGGTAAGGGAGACCCAACCAGAGCATGAGCAACTTTTCTTGACAGATGAGGCAGAAGTGCTCTGGAGCAGTAACTCCTGCCCTGCAGAGCTTACAGGGGAGATCTCAGACTTTCCACTGAACTTGGCATGAGAGCTCCCTGCAGAGCCAGGCCACGGCAGGGAAAGGGAAAAATTAAAAACTCCCCACAGGATAACAACCCAAGATGGTTTGTGGACTTAATTCCTGCCTTTCCAAAACAAACAGCACATGGTATGATTAAGGGATCCTTTTCGAATAGACATATTTGGACTTCTTACCTCCCTTGCCAAGCCCACAGAGTCCTGCAAAAGCTCTGTCACAGCTGCAACATCTCCTTCTACCTAATTCTCCATTTCATGTTTTTCAGGTCAACAATTGCAATATTGTAACTGCACCATGGAGAGCCAGCACACCAGGCAGGATTCAGTCCAGCAGCTCAGAAAGCAGCCTAACCACCTAAAAACGAGTCTTTCTGCCACAGTAGAAGCCAATACTAAGAAACACAGCATGCTGGAAGTCGCCAGAGAAGACTGCTTTTCAAAGAGTTGGATTTTAAGTTAGCATATCCTTGAGCTACCTTGCACAACACCAGGATTTTGTAACAAAACAGTTTCTCTGGTTGCTTGTCAGTAAGATGCCTTTGCACCAGCCCTAATTTGGATATTTGTTTGAAGCTTCTTCAAGCAAATAGCAGGTCCTGATGCCATGCTCTGGCTTGCAGGAAAAACTGGAGCTTCATCCCAAACTGAGTTACTTAGTGATTTTACATTTTTCTATGCTCTGGTTTTCTTTCTCATAGTTGGGGTAGGAAAGGAAAAGACCTCTGGGCTGGGGCTTTCTGTGTGTCTTAGGGATGCTCCAGCAAGTATCTTCTCACAGGTTAATAGCAGCAGGAGGAGGACCCATGAGGAACTCTGCCATAGCCCTGCAGCACTGCATGACCACAAGCAAGCCACGTCCCTCCCATGTTTTCCTTCCAAAATTTCACCAGGCTGGACCCTGCTTGTCCTGCTATGTCAGTGCTTCACCCAGCAACTCCCCTCAGCAGAAAGCAGTGGGGTTCTCATTAGCATAAGTTAGTTAGTTGCTTTTAGATATGTGGCTTCTGGTCAACAGTTATGGTTTCATCTGCTTGGCATCTGCACTGAGAAGTGCTGGGGCCGATGCTGCTGATCTCCACACCTCTGCCTGCAGGTCTGGGCAGGATGAGGAGCTGAGTTCATGTCTGAGGAGACTGACCAGCTCCAACAGTGATGCTATCTGAGGGGCAGAGTCCACTGTCCTCCTCCAAAGCCACAGAAACGAGGCAGAACTTCTCATATTTGGTAACAACTCAAGTGCTCTGGAGTCCTGAAGGTTGCATGGATGTGGGGTGGAAGGCAGTAGGCAGAAAGGAAAGGCCTTGCTCACAAGAATGAACAGAGAAAAATCAGATACACACAAACTACAACACTTGTATGCACGTGTTATCCAAGACCTGGCAGCCATGAGTGCTCCTGAATGGACGTGGAGCCATAAGGCCTTGTGAATGAGCAGAGAAAGAAGGGGCAGGAGTATTTATCAAAACAAAAAATAAACAGAAAACCCAAAATGGGATATCATGAACAAGCCAGGGGTGGGAATGTGCAATTTCTTAAACTGATTTGAAAGACTCCAATATACTATGAAGAAAAATACAATGTTTTGGAAGTTAAAATGTGACTTTCTTAGCAGCTCCTGAAGCAGCAGTGTAGGACAAGACATGAAGAATAATTTGTTCCTGATTTCTCAGAAGAAATTATGGCAGCATTTAACTCCCAGACATCCTAGCCATAAACAGAAATAAAAGCAGTTACAGTTGTGTCTGCCTGCAGCAGAGGGACTGCATGGCTGGTGAGATGTGATGAAGCTTCCCCATGCCCATACAGCAGCACCAGGGAAACTGCAGCTTGTCATTCCCTAAGCAGGTCACTGGGGCATGATGCTTGTGTCCCCCTGCCATGCTGAATTTTCTCTTAAACCTGTATAATGTATGTAGTCTGAACACAGCTTAACACTACATCTGCCATGTGCTCTGCACTGCTAACCCCACCATCCCATAAAATCTCAGTGGAAATGGCACCATAGCCCCAAAGGGTAAGAACAGTGCAGCTATGGGAGTTACCTTGCTGTCGTACCAAGACATGGTCATGGGGGTAACTAACACCCCAAGGGCCAAAGGGCAGATTTGGATCTTCCTCTGGGCAATGTTCCTCACCTAAACTTAGTCCTCAATTGGTTCCTGACCTACTTAATACTACTGTGACTCATGTGTTAGGGAGGTGAATTGCTATTTCCAATTAAATTGTATTTGCATTGATATCTCTATCATAAAGTCTGGGAGACTTGCAATAAGAGTGAGTTTTATCTCACAGACTATCTTATTGCTTCAGACTGAGGTGCAGGACTCTACTAAAAATATTAAAAGTCCAGGAGTGGTGCTTCATCTCTGAAAACAAAACT
This sequence comes from Zonotrichia leucophrys gambelii, assembly GCF_028769735.1. Classification (NCBI taxonomy): domain Eukaryota; kingdom Metazoa; phylum Chordata; class Aves; order Passeriformes; family Passerellidae; genus Zonotrichia; species Zonotrichia leucophrys. Next base: position 13,765,431 of record NC_088173.1, on the reverse strand, counting down.
CTTCTTTCTAAGTATAAAGTAGGAGGTTTTCAAAACTCTTCAAAAGGCTGATAATAATAGACTTCATTTTATATACATACTTAATAGGAGTGATGACTAAGTGTGGTTAGGAGTGAAATGTCACTCACTTTTCTTCTCTCTTTAACAGCTCCATCCAAATTTTTTTTGCACCTGTGAAGTGTTAGGTCGGTATGCCTATGTACACCTAAAGAACATGGCCTGGAGTGGAACACCTCTGTTTTCTCTCACAACATTTATTCTGCATTCATGTATTTGCACCAAATAATGAAAAAGAATCAAACCCAACCCTGTGATGGTTTTATACTCTTCTCTGATCAGATCAGAGATGAGCAAGAGAAAAGGATTTCTCTTGAGAGAGAGGGAAGAAGGAGTTAAGCAGTTTCAAAACAAGCTGGGCACAACTGATGTCAGATTTTTGTCTTACAATGGCATCTATTTGCTTTCCCAGCAAGCAGTATGCGAATCACTGGGCACTGCATTGTTCCAAGAATAGCGGAAGATGCCACATATCTTAGGAGAGGATAGATTTTCTTACACCTCCTCATTGGTTGGAAACTCCTGCTTATTTATTAACTCTAGAGAAAAATCCAAGCAGAAATTCCAGGAAAAAAAAAAAAAAAACAACAAACAAAACAAAACCAAACCTGTTCTGTTGTTTTATTATTCAACTTTTGCTTTCTTGGTGTCTGTCTCTGAAGGAATTGGCCCAGCTCTACTCTCTGCACCTTCCTAGTGTCCCTGTAATCATGTGTCTTCCACATAAGATTAAAAGAAAATCAGCATAATGAAAACTATGACTGTCCTCTCAATTTTCTGAAAGCCTCCCCTGGACATTCTGAGAAACTGCAGGGGAGGAAAAGCAAAAATCCTGACTGTTTTTCCATTTGGCTATTTTGAATTATTACAGATATGAGGACTTGTAGCAAAGTTAAGAAAACAGAAAATATACTAAGTTTAAAAAGAAATTTAATGCTGAACTTGCCAAAACAGACCTGCTGACTGAAAATAAGTTCTTAGTGCAGCCACACTCGGTTCACATGCATTTTTATTAAAGCCCCTGAGCAGTCTCTGTATTCATTTCCCATGCAGTCCCAGTTGTTATGTTCTCTCTATATATATATGCAGTAGCCTCCCTGGTGCTTGCTCCAGGTGAGCTGAGGTGGCAGCAGTTTGGGACCCAGCTACACCTTGCATGAGCAAAAGGGAACTTAATTAGTGCCAGGTGGCATTTCCAAATTTGGAACACATTTCAGAGAAACAATTCTGGGCGGTAATGCCACAGTGCTTTTAAACTCTCAGCTAAAAGCACGACTTGGGTTATTTTTATATCTTCTTTGGAAGAAAAAGTCACCGGGAGCCGCCTTCCACCTTGGCACTGGGAGCTGGCAGCTCTGAGGAGCATCCCAGCACAGAGATACAGGTACTCACCCGTCATCAGTGTGTAGTAATTTGGGTAAGAGAGGCTGGGGAAGTCTGGGGTCATGTAATCCACCTTCACCCCCATGTTCACAATGTCCCGAAAGCCCGGCAGACCCTCCAGCTCGCTGTCATCAATGTAGTCGAAGCGAAAGCCGTCGAGCAGGAACACCAGGAGCTTGCGGTGGCCCGAGGAGGCGGCGGGAAGCGGCAGGAGGGCGGCGAGGGCAGCGGCCAGGAGGGCGGCGAGGAGGCTGCGGCTCTCCATGGCAGTCTGAGGGATCTGAGCGGCTCTGGGCCGGCCCTGCCACTGCTGCCCCCTCCGCTCCAGCGCCCGCGTTAAAGCTACAGCGCTGCCCGCCGGGCGTGGGAGGTCACTGGTTAATTGCAGGCAGATGATTAACCTCGAGCTGAGGGAAGAGCTTGGTCCTGCCCAGCTGCAGGAAAAAGTGCTTCGCGTCGATGGGGAACACCCAGCATAAAAGTAACCGGAGCCTCTCAGACGCTCCCGAGGTGGCGCGGGCGCGCTGCCCGCCAGCCCCGGCCAGGAGGGGGCCCGGCTCGGCCCGGCACGGCTCGGAGCGCAGCCCGCTCACCGCCCAGCCCAGCCCCGCGCCGAGCCGGGGGCTCGCGGAGAGGGGCTGCAGCCTTTGGAACACAGCCTCACATCCCCAGCAGCGCGAACGCCGGCTTTCTTCGCTTCTCTCCGGCTGTGGCTTCTGATAGAACTCAGGGCGAGGTTAAGACAAAGCATCTCCCAGCTGGGAAGTGCAGTTATGTGTGAGTTGATGGCATGGCGGTACCGCAGAGCTCCAGCTGAGCAGGCTCTCCTCTACCTGGATGCAAGTCCCTGCAAAGATCCCTGTCCTCTCGGTTTCCTCTGTGCTGCCCTGCTCCTCATGTACCAGCAGAGAAATCTAGCTTCAGCTAGATAATAATTAATACATGTATTTTCTGGCTGTTGATATTATTTAGATATTCAGTGCTGGATGGTGCCTAATTTCATATTAAAAATGAAAAAGTGCTCACATTTCAGTCACGAGTCACCACCAGGTGCCTCTCCTTCACAAAAACCTAACTATACCTTTAATGCAATGCCAGCACCTGTTGCACACCATAACTACACTTTACTTTCTTTACTTTATTTCTTTTTCCCAAATAAAAGCATTTCATAGCATTGCTAACATTGTATAACTGTGGGAAATGCCCTTTGCAGATGTTTCCACCGGGGGAAGGTTGCAATAGCTGGCCACCACCCCAATGTGGGCATCTGAACTTCTCCTTGCTCCTTACAAATCTCCCAGTTGCACATCCAGCACATCCAGTTACCTCTTGCCAAGTACTGGGCTGGTGCAAGCTCAGCAATACAGCTTTCAGCCCCATTTGCCCCAAACGCTTATTTAGCCCCTTGCAAACCCTCCTCATGTCCTGGCCTGCCTTTTGCACAATGTTCTACTGGGTGCTGGTGCCCATGAGCCAAAGCTGCTGCCTGCAGGTCACTACTGCCAGGACATGGCTGGGGATGTTCTGTTCATGCCTTCCTCCCACAGGGCTTCCAGCTCCAGAAAAAAGATGCCCTGTCAGGGAAGGGGTGCTGGAACTTTCTGTAGGAGGTAGTCATTCCAGGAAGGTGGAAGAGGATGGAGTATGAGTGTAGCCCAGCAGAACTGCACAGGCCCTTCAGCTACCAGTGCTTTTGTTCACCTTTTCAGTAGAATTCCTCACGCTTCCTCCCTATCAGCAGACTAAATGCACTCTTTGTCGACGTTTCCCTCTGTGTAGTATGCCCAGTGACTTTTTTCTCCCCTTTTTTTTCATGTGTCCCTTTTTCTATTCCCATCTTGGAGTCCAGCACTTGAGAGACACACTCACACCAGTTAAACCTGAGGCAAGAATTTGGGGCATTTCTAAGCTCCAGCTCAGGGATCTTTAAAGCAACATAGGGACCTAGCCATTCGGGGCTTTATCCCTCCTCACATAATATTTACTTTGGAAGCCTTGCATTGCTAGCTATCATCATCTTGACAACTTTATTTCTATGTTTTGACTTTTTTTATCTTTCTTGGCTGTAGCTAATTTATTTTCTCACAGTGCAGCAGCAGTTTCCTCAGCAAAAACCAGCCTGGGGTCACACAGCTGTGCCACACCTTGTGTCAGAGACAGCTGAGCCCTGGGGGCATCCATAAAGCTTCCTGTCCATGATAAAAGGACAGGGATGATAAAAGGTCCTGGTCCCCTGAGCAGACATGGGCATGCTCGAGCCTGGATGTGGAAGGAGCCCACACCAATCCTGCGTGCGAGGGAAAGGCATGAGGCTGCGTGACCGCGCGGTTGGTCCGTGCTCGGCCAGCGTCCCAGCCTGTGCAAGGCTGCCCCTGCCCTGCCCCCAGGGACGAGCTGCAGCTGCACCAGGCTGCTGGAGACGTGACAGCCTGGGCACTGCTCTGGGCAGCTGCCTGCCTGAGGGATGGCACGTGCTGCCTGGCACACCTGTGGAGAGTCACCGCTCTTCCCAGCCAGCTCCAGACCCCACGGGGTCTCTGCCAAGGATCTGCCACTTCATCCACCTCCTGAGGGGAATGTGCACATCCTTCTTCTGCTGCCCCTGGCTGGGCTTCCAGGATGGGAGGTCGCCCTGCAGAACTTGTGTTCAGATACAGCACTTCTACTAGTGCTCACTGTGGATTTTCACTATAGCAAAAACTGGATGTTATGGTCTTGGAGCCACCTGTAGTGTCATGTCTTGGCCAAGCCACTGTGGTAATTTATTGTGTCCATACATATGTTGAATGAACTAAGAAACATGTCCAGAAATGGGAAGGGAAATATTATTATGCACCTCTTGGCAGATCCACGAGGTCATTCACATTGATGGCTTGGCCTGGCCTCTGATGTGTGGCCTCTGGGCTTAGCAGCAGGGCTCAGCAACAACAGCAGCTGCTGCCCATGAAGGAATGGGATAATAAAGGAGAGACAGCAAAGTGTCTGATATGGACTCTCACCTTGAAAGGATGACCAGGTTTTTGAGGTGGTGAGACCAAGAAGCCAGACTTCCATCATGAGATGGTACAAAATATGTCTTCTTAACATTTTAAGGCATTATGAAATAATGCCTTCCTTTCAAAAGGGTTGCAATCTTTTATTTAACAGCCCCTTAAGAGAAAGTTCTATCTGAGCTGACAGTGGCATGAGCAACAATTGGAGCAAGGTACCAGAGCTCAAAGTCTGCCTTTAGAATTGGAATTCACAGGTTTCCACTCAACAAATAAGAGTAAGGCCTGAGAGGGGTTAAAGGGCTAGTGAGCCATGTAACCATGATGCTGTATAATACCAACTTGTGTTTTGACAGACAATCCCCCTGAAGAGTGGGACTGGAGCCAAACAGTCTCTAGCTTGGCAGAGACAGATCCTAGCAATACATTTCATTCATGCCAAGCAATGTTGATTTGCTTTGGTTCACATTCATTTGTAAGCACCCTGTCTGCACAAAGCCCCAGATGGCCGTGGAGACTCCAGCACAACAATATTTTGATACAAATGCTCTTACAAAAGCTAACAGAGCCTGAGCTGGTGTCTAGGGACAACAGTCCTTGCTAGTTAGCTGTTAGACAGGGTTTAGGAAGAAGCATGCATAAAGGAAAGAAAATCACTCAACCCAAATTGAACATGAGGAGATACTCCATTGATCCAAAATTATTTGAGGAGAGATCCTCAGCCACTTAGATTGTTCAAGAAATCCTCTTTGCAGGAACTGCCTCCAGTGTCCTTGAATCTATAAATTTTTTCCCTAGTCCTACAGAAATCACAAACATAACAATAGAAATGAAAGAAAATTCTTTGGGCTGACACCAATAGCTCAATCTGCCTTGTCAGACACAACAGCCTTCCTGGCAGTGCAACTCTAGCCGTGCTCTTAGGTCCAGGAGCACATGCAAGAACAACAGCTGCTAAAATAAAACATAATTCCCCTTTTCCCCAATGAACTAGAAAATCTAAGAGGAAAACTTGTCCTTCTTTCTCTTCTGAAAGAAAGAAGAGAAACAATAACATGACTCATTGCCAGCTTGAAGTTCCTTTTCAGTTCCTGTTCTCCTTCACACACAGCAGTAGTCGAACACTTTGGCCAATACAGCCTGACTAGGTTGGTTGTTTCTTTTCTGTCATTAGAGAAGAATGCAGGCCATATCCAGACATATAAGCCTTGAGCTGCTTGCTTTTCTTTGAAGAGGAGGGTTTGTGCCAGTCTGAAGTTTTGATCCTGCTAGTCTAAGATTCTTCTTCCTCTTCTCCCTACCAAGCCCAAGATAAAATAGTCACAGGTGGTACTAGGCCCACTGCTGCCTTCCATAGAAAACCTTTGGCAGTAGGTGTATCAGCTTCTGAGCTGACAGAAGGGCTTACCTTGATAGAGGTCTTGGGCTGCAGGGGTTTAGTATCCCTTTCTTTGCTTTCCTGCCCTGTGCATTCTCACAAATGCTTCTGCATGGAGGTGTGCATTAGGCAAGGCATCTGCTGTCCCTTCAGCTCTTCCTGGATGATACTTTATGTCAAGTCAGTTATTTCTGTGATCTTGTGGTATGCAGTAGTTCATCCACGAGGAATTCAAGACATAAGAAGTGGTTTGCTCTTGCTGTCAGTCATGTACAGGTATATATGATAAAGGCACACACTTGTTAGCTACAGAGCATTTCAAAGCCAGAAACTCCAGCTTTCCTGGAGAAAAGCAGGGATCTTTCCCTATTTCTTGAGGCAAAGACCTAACTATCTGATATGAGGCTTGCCTTACTGAAAACTTTCACATGCTGAATAAGGAGTACATCAAAGTAGGACAGCGACCACCCTGACTGACAGCCAGGGGCTGTTTAGTGTTCTTTGAAGTGCCTCAGTTCAGGCAATTGTGACATTTAGAGAGCACCGGTCCAAATCTCTTACTCTGTCCTTCACTACAACAGTCACAGGTCATATCAATAACTTTCCTAGTTGAAGATGAAGATCTCCTTCTTGGGCATGAAGAAATTTAATGAATTAGTGGAGATCCCTCAATGGCTCCCAGTTTCCTTGCAAGGAGCTGCATGGTCTTGGTACATCATTGTCAGCACTGCTCTGTGCATGTTCCCTGACAATGGTGTCCTTGGGGAACAGGCTGTGCTTTCATTAAGTGTAACTAGAATGAACACAGAGGGTGGCTCTTGGCACCATAGTCCTGCTGGGGTGTGCAAGGCCTTTTGCCTGGAAAACCTGACTGCTAAAAGCTTAGGTGGGACAGATTCACAGGAAAAAAGGGCACCCAGGGCTGGTAAACACAATCAGCACACACTCCAGACATCCTTGAGCTTTGTGTTTTTACAGAGGGTGAACAGGAGTATTTAATCACTGGGAGAACCTTTCAAGTGTTTTGCTTAGCACCTCTCTTAACCCAGTGTTGTATGATCACTACCCAGAGCTCCTAGAGCACCTTCTCTCAATGATTTCTCTTGGGCACTAACTGCAGCTCACTCTTGCCCACTTTACACAGATATCTGAACTGCTGCAGTGCACAGTCATAGCCAAGAAGAGAAGAGAAGGGTTCTGGGGCCATCACCAGGGGGGATGTGTCTCCAACAGGACTGAACCCAGTCCTGCTGTCAGCCCCTACATCAGCCAAGTGCTGCCCAGCAGGAGAGGCTGCACTTCTGCACACTTGAGGTGGGAAGGAGAGGATGCAAATATCACTTCAAAGGAGCTCCCAAAAGAGGCCCCTAAGGAAAAGCATACAGCCAGTGTGGGCTGGAATAACAGTTTTGGCCTGAACCCTGCAGAGCCACAGAGGGTTGTGAATTACTACCCAGTGGTCGTGAAGGCAATTAAGAGAAATAAACAGTTCACCAGTGGGTTTAAACACACTACACAGGGAACCTCTGTCACTGAAAGGTATGTAGGAGCTCAGGTCAAAAACCCCTGGGAAGCCTGCACCACCAGATGGCTGCATGTGACACAAAACCACCTCCTCCCTCAGCCCATGGTGTGGCAGCCTGAGCACAGCACTGTCCAGCTCAAGGGGAGGGTGTCATTTTCTTGGACTGAAACTAGTCTTCAGCCCTTCCAAAGAATTTGAGTTTTGCTTGGATATCAACCCATCTCCACCACCACTATTTCCCCAACATTTCTAACTCACTCTGCAACAGTACTGTTACAAACACTCTGCATTTTTAACTACTCTGCAACAGTACTGCTTAATTAGCCCAAGACTGTGCTTGTCTGAACATTGGTGTTCTGTAACACAGGAGATAAAAACAGGAGGTTTTATCTCATTGAGGAAATCTTGTGCAATGCATTTCTCTGTTGAAATCAGAGAAGTTAAGTTTGCTAGACAGCAAAACCAGATAGTCACTCCTAAGCACCTGGATACTGTATGTTCTACTTCATCTATGCTGTGTGGTCATTTCTCATACAGGGGGGACTGTGGTGAAGGTTACTGCTGTTCTAGAAGCTGGTGTCAACATGTCATAGTGTGAGTGGGGATGAAAACTTGGCAAACTAAGCAGGTAGATCAAGATTATTTTGTTTATTTAGTATAAAAATACAAAACTATGATCAGCCAAATAAAGTAGGTGTCACTAATCCTGCTGTGCAGTGACACTAATGTGTTCCTGGCACTCAAACTCAACACATCCATTCACGTGCCAGTGGCTCCTCCAAGAAAAGAACAGGGTATTCTGCATGTCCACCAGTGCCTTGCACAGCAGTTCCTGCCAGTTTATGCTCTTGCTGGAGCATCAGCCTTAAAAGATGAAAGTATGAGATTAAATACAACAATCTTGCACAATCTTACAGCCATCTAGTGCTAGTCAAATGTAGACCTATTCAGCGAAGTATTTGAGTTTCAGATTTTCCCATTTAATGAGGGGTAATTTGAGAGGTTAAAATATCTGGCAAATAAGTATTCCAGTGCCCACTTTCCAAGAACAAAAAAATTTCTGTGTTTGATCTTTCTGCTAGATTTCTACACGGAGCACAAAGAGACTTAAAACATTGGCTTGAACCTAGTATATCTACAAAGTAAACTATCCAGATCTAACATAAAATGTCATTTTAAAACTCAAAAAATATTTGTCATTTGGCATCCTTTATAGCCCAGAGGTTACAGGGAGTTCAGCTTTAACTTTTGACATTAGTGCTTAAGAACTGAGGGAGTTGGACTTGCATCATGATTTAACAAAGAAACAGGCCTTTATTCTGGCAGTAGTTATTTAAGCTACCCTGAGAATATTTATAATGAGGTGCCAAAGGCTGGTCTCTGACAGACTGCCTGCAGCAAGCATGCCCTGTGCTGCAGAGAGTTTGCTGCCTACAGCTGCCCTCACTTTTTTGGGTGCCACGGCAAATTGTCCATCTTGGCTTTCCTATTTTTGATCTCACCAGTCCTGGCTTTTCATTGCTGTGTCTTATTCATTAGTAAGGCTATGCTGGAGGTTGAAATCCTTACCTGGAGGACACAAATTAAAGTCTCAATTTTGCCCATTGTTCAGAAACGACAAGTGTCTTGTTCTCATGTTGCTGAGTGCTGAGTCACCCCTGGGGAGTTTGCTCCCAAGAGAAGAGACAGCTGTTTTACAATCCAGCTGCTGCTCTGGGTAAAGAAATAGTCTCATGATATCTGTTCCCCAGCTTTGGGTGTTTCTCCATCAACAAGCTGCAACTTCTCAAGCAAAGCCTTGTCTGCATCAGATTTTCTTACAGGCAAAGTCCCATCCCTGCCCAAGCACCATGGATGACGTCCTTCTATCCAGGAAGGCAGGGTCATATCTGGGCATCAGGATCAGCTTTACTTTCTCTCACCAGCTGTGGGCTCAGGTTGGGAAATCCTAATATATTACTTATGGCTGGAGCTTGTCTCAGTGATGGCAGGAATCTTTGATCTGAGGATGGGAGCTGGAGCAGCCCTCAGTGCTGGGGTATCTGATCTGATTTTTCCATCTGAGTACTCAGAAGTCTCTGTCTGAGACAAATTCCCTTGATTTCTGTCCTCATTATCTCTCACTGCAAGTCCAAGCAGACTTCAGCAGGATTTCAGTGGGATCTGAATGTTGCAAATGGGGTGTTTAGTCTGCTCTGAATTCACTATGCCACATCTGCATCCTATTTCTGTTACCTTGACTTTGTGGCTTTGTGTTACTCCACTTCTCTGCAGTACTGAGATTTGTAATCACATCTTTCAGTTCCAGTAGTGAAGACAGTCTGTCATTTGACATTCTTCTGCTCTCTGTCAAAGCCCTTATCATAGACTTGAGTGAAATCATACCTTTCTTTTCCCTGAAATATGCCCCCAGTGTGGAGGCTCCTGTTTAGTGCTATGTAAAAATGCTTTTATCTTTGTATGGACATCCTGAAGTCAATGTGTTATCAATCACTATCACCATTTCTAGAAAGCAACAGTTCATGCTGCCAGGAGAAGCTGAAAACCTAAAGATTTCCACTCCCCCCGCCCTTTCCTTTTCTCCTTCTTTTGTAAATGACTCCAGGGGCCATCTCCTGTGTGTGGAGAGACCTCCCTGCCTCCAGCCAAGGGGATCCTGCTTGTCCTGCTGTGTTACACATCCTCTGTGGCACAGCTTTTCCTCTAGCCCAGATGAGCCCATCTGGACACTGGCAAACAAGCCAAGGGGCAGCATGAGAGAAGCATGCCCACTGTTTGTACATGCACAATGTTGCCCCTTGTGCCGGAGTGACTGGGCTGCCCTGGAGCGCTCCCTTCAGCTGGAATGACTCAGAGAAGTTCAAGTGTAGATAGTTTTATGGTTTTCTTGGAGAAGAAGCTAAACAAAGCTCTGATTACCTGCAGTGAAGAGAAATAAACAGTAGGAAGGCTTACTTCTTCTTGGGCAACCATCATCCCAGGGGATCCCAGAAGTCACAGCGCTTTGCATTCTTTCTGAGAGGTGCATTTCTTCTGGTAGCCCTCCAACATCAGCTGCCTGATCTATCACCTGTTCAGGGGGCAAGGAAGGTTGTCATGGAGCCAAATCACTTCAGGCTCTTGTTTCCCCATACTGTTCCCTGTAGCTATACCTGAGGCTGACGCAGGGCAGGGAGGAGTGGGATGGGCTGGAAGGCACCACGCTGACCACTGACAGAGAAGCAGGTGAAAATGTGCCCTTTCGCCTGCTCAGGATAACCAGTAAAAACTTGCCATCCTTGTCATCCTTCCTCTTTTATCACCAAAACAAGTAGCCCACAAAAACGGCACATGCATCTTGACAAAATGACATGCTCTCACTGCCACTTTAGGAGGGCACCACAGAAAGCCATGGCAAAGTGGTTCATGTTCCCAGTTCATTTTCACCTTGTTTCCAGGGAACCCTGTGCTGTGCCTGTGAGTGCTGGAGGCCACAACTGTTTCCTCTGATATACTGTGTCAGAAGTAGTCAGCCCCCTACCCCGCCATGCTTTTTGAGTGAAAACCTATTTGAAAAAATGGCTTCTTGTTTGCCACAGGCCAGGGCTGACCAGCACTGTGGTTCTGGGCTGCATGCTGCTAGACATGTCCCTGGCCACCTCCTGTGCAGAGAGGAGGAAAAGCATGGCCGAGGCCACATGGGCAGAGCAGGGGCAGCTGGTGGCCTGAGATGGAGAGCATGGGTGGCTCCTCCAGCCCCAGCCCACTGGAGCAGCCTGATGCCAACCAAGCTCTTTGCTCAGTCTGTTTTAATAGCATGTGGCTCATATTTTCTGTGTTTTTCCTCCTGACATTATGCAGATGTGTTAATCTCCAGCATGGCAGCAAGAAACGTCTGAGATTTCCTGCAGCTCTCCCAGCTCCTGGAACTGGACACCCCGTAATAACCTCCAGGGCCAATGGCCCTCTGCCTCCAGTTCCCAATAAGGACTTATTTTCCTTGGCATAGCCAACATGTGCAAAACCTCATTGGAGTTTTTTTTGAAAGAGAAAATAGGTGGCAAAGTGCTTAGCTCTTTCAAGGAAGTTTGGAAACGATGGAGAGCAACCATGTGAGCACTGAGTGTGGCTGTCCAGCTTCCAGCACAGAGCTGTAAATCATCTCCTGAATGGCTGTCACAAGCACACCAGGTCACAACAAAGAAGCTATTTTTCTTTCATCAGGACTGCTCGTTCAGGATACAACACCACTGCTAGTGCATTTTGCAGGTGCAAGAAACATTTGAAATGGATATCTTTTTTCCAAGAAATAAGGTTAAGAGCTTGTTTGCTTTGCTTGTTTGGAGTTTGACTTATTTTGTTATACTTCCCCACAGCTGCAGTTTCCTCCACAAGCTGGAAATGGTTGCACCAGAGGCAGCAGAGTCTTGGGAAAAACTGGAATATTTCCAGTACTGCAGGCAGGGATTTACGACATGCTTTAAGGGAGCATCTCAAACTGTGTCCACCATGGCTGGACTGGAGTAGTATTGAATAGTAATTAGAGATACATTGCATGAGCCATTAAGGGTTTTCCTGCTGATGACACTTGAAGCACATCTGAAGCCAAAGAAACTGAAAGGTAAATGCTGCTCATACCCCAGTCAGTGTGAGATATTTTCCTTAGAAAACTCTCTGTGGGTGGCACAGCATTGTTGCCATCAGCCAAAAGACGAGACTCAAAAGTGCCCTGGAAGCAAGTCAGCACTTCCAAGCAGCCAAAACACTGGACTGAGCAACTTCATCTGTGGGATACTGATCAGAGGAGCTTGGAAAAGCTCTTCTGAAGAAGAGAAGAGAAGCATCAGTCTGAAGCAAGTTTCATGCTGGATAGCCCATAGGCAGAAACTCATGATTACTCATCCAGAGATGTTTTTTATGTGGCCCTTGTGCAGCTGCTAGTTTGCCTTTCCTCAAAACAAGAGCATTACATGGTTTTATGAAATGTGAAACCACTAATGCTTTACAGCACTCACTCTAAAAGAATACATTGTAAAAGAAAAGTGGATTTTGTCTTCTTCTTTTGAGCCAACACATCAGATTTAATAATTGAGGGGTGGTCTCAAAACAGCCCCTTGTGCTGCAGTTTGCCAAGGCAGAGGCAGTGTTTGCCCAAGTGGGAACCTCCATCAGCAGCTGGCTCAGGAATAAGGCTTCTGGAAGAAAACTCATTCTTCAAGTGCTATAATGGCCTTGGTATCATAGACGAGGGTGATGAAACCCCAACCTTTGCTGCTACCCTTGATGTATCTTGTTTGTGCTGTGTCAGACCATTTTCTCCCTGGAGGATGCACCATCCAAACCCCTTTGCATCGTGGCTGAGCCAGGAGGAACTCTGTCACTGAAGGATGCTTTCAGTAACTGCAGGGCTTGGTGACAGGCTTGTTCCTCTCCAGAGGTTTGTTTCCAGTGCCTGTTTCTACATGCCAAGATCAGCTCCCTGCTGTTTTGGTTTTGTGTTGGGGAGGCAGATTGCATGTGGAGTGATGGCAGCAATGTGGCCATGAAGATAAAGAGAGGGTCTGTATCAAACATAAACAGTGCCCATAAAGGCATATATGCATATATTTGAATGTTTCATGAAGTAAAAGATACTGTAACTAAAACAATATGAGGGATTATTTTGTCCTTAAATGGGCCAGAGTTTAATATAAAGTATCTCTGTGTACATTCTGAAGTTCAAGTGTGTGTAAGAGCAAACAGTTTATGGTTCCACAAGATTCCCTGCTCCATCTGAACTTAAGTATGAATACCCTGGCTGTCTGAAACGGGCTATCTGATGGGAAATCTTACAAGAAAGACCACATATTTAAAGGTTAAACAGCAACAGGAAACTTCCTGGGGAAACTTCAATGGCAGGATGCCTGCTCTGTCAGGACGATAAGATCTGCTCCCTGACTGCATCTGACCCTATTAGCAAAGCCAGCTCCTGCATAAACACTGTAGACTTTGACCAACAGGACCCAGGGAACCCTCTTGCACCACCCTGGTTTTCTGGGAAAAGTAGAGCACAAACACATTTTCCTCTTCCTTCACAAATTTATAAGCCTGAAGTCTGTTCCTGCAGCTTCAGATAAAATGCCTGCTACAACTTTTTTTTATGACTTTATGACTTTATCTTTATGACTTCAGATAAAATGCCTGCTACAACTTTTTCTTTTTTTTAATGTATCCTGTGGAATGGTTAGAACAGATCTAAATCAAAAATAGAAAAACAGAAGTGAAAGGTGACAGAGGGTGATAACTGTCCAGCCAGTGAATAACTGGAAGACCCCAGACCCAAAAATAACCACTGGAACAGGTGGGTAGGCTGTGAGGGTACAGAAGCCCAGGGATTCCTTTGTTTGTGGTCCCTCCCTGCAGCCCCCAGGCTGAGCTGCTCCTCTTGCTGTAGCAATCAGTTATCTCATGTTCCTGCCTGCTGAAATCAGGCCCCTGACACACTGCTGCAGGAAATCTGGGCTAGGGAAATTTCCTTAACAATATTCATTTCCACTTCTGAGCGTTCTGTGATTCTTTATTCTGTTATTATGATTCGGTCTTTAACGGAGCAAAGATACTTGCGGGTTTATGGGTCAGGTCTCTCACCAGATTAAAAGTAGTAACGCAAAGGAAACTCCCCTCCATTCTTCCTTCCGCCTGTCAGGAGGGGAGGCGCCGCTCCATGCCGACGCTAGATGTCAGCCCAAGCCCGCGGAGCTTCTGCTCCGACCCCGAGCGCCCCGGAGCTGCCCCAGCGCGGAGGGGCTGCCCGGGGATGGGGCCGGGACCTGCGCCCTGCACGGAGCGCCGGGGAAAGGGGGGGCGCTCCCGCCGCCTCGCACTGAGTCCCTGTCTAAATTAACATGCGTTTGTGCATTTTAACGGGGGAAAACTTGCCCGCGAAGTTCCTGCCCTTGCGCCAGGCGTGGCAGAAGGCGGCTGACATCTCCCGGAGACCTGAGCCGCACCTTCCCTGGCCATGGGGAGGGAAAGCGGCTGCACCGCTGCCCTGAAGGAGCTCTGGGCTGCTGTGGGCCAGAAACAGCCCCGGCTCTGGGCTCTCCTGAGCCCAGGCTGATGGGGCACCTTGGGTGTCACAGCGAGTGAAAGCAGTGGCAGGGAAGCTGCACTCACCAGGGCGCTTTTTGCACGTAATTTAAAGCTCCATTAGTGTTTTTTTCCTCCTCACGGCACTGTTGTCCCAGACTGTTTAGCTCACAGACACCAGTTACCAAGGTTAGTGTTGACTGAAAACCCTGAGACAAAAACAGAAATTGCCCAGTGAAAATGTAGCATTTCCTCATATTTCCACTCTGGGGACGGAGGCAATTTCCCCTTCCCTTGTTTGGAAAACAACCTTCCTTCCCCATTTCCCTCCAACTCACTCTCTGGCTGGCCAGCCTGGCAAGGGCTACAGGCTATACAGGCTACAGGGGTGACATGCCCTTGTGGAATCCAGGGATTAAAGGCTGGCAGTTAATACCCACTCCTTCACATCTCTTCCTGCTTTTCCACCCTCTGTTTTTTCTGGGTTTTTTTGTTTTTTGTTTTTTTTTTTTTTTTTTTTAATGTGTGAGAGTTTCCCTGCCCAGCATCCAGCACCTGTCTTTCCTTCTGCCCTGTTGTGCAATGAGAGGCATTCAGGAATCACCCAGGCAGAACCCAGCTGAGCTGCACCTCCATGGGGTGCAGTGCACTTCCCATATGCTTGTTTGGGACACCCCTGGCCTGGCAAGGGCTCCCCACAGCAGGGATGAGGTTGCTGCATCTGAACTGGCTGGCACAGGAAGGGCTCAGGCATCCCTGCAGCCAGGCCTCCTGCTCCCTTGGTGAATTTGCCCCTCACAAAGACAAACCTAGAGACACATTCAAGCTCTTGCACTTTCGAAAACCCCTCTTCTTTCAATCAAGGGATTTTCAGCAAAGCAAATGCAAACAGCTCTGGGTCAAAAGAACAAGTATTGAAGGTGCTCCAGCCTGGTATCCTGCAGTAGGTGGCCTGTTCTGCTGGCTTAGCTGCTCGGTAAGATGTGTTTCATTTCTGAACCACTTCCTTAAAGAACAACTAGATGTGTGGTGGATACAATTTGTTCTTGATTATTGCTGAGAAAGAAACAACACAGCAGCACAAACAACCACATGCACTGGTTTGAGCAGTGACTCTTCAGCTGCTGCTCCTTGGGTCAGCAGTGGCAGGGCTGAATTGCAGGCAGCCCGTGTGGGAAAGCACGTGTGACACCAGGCAGAGGGGGGACTTGGACTTCATTGCCTTGACATCATGCCTTTCCATGGCTTGATCTTTTTAATTTTTCATTTCCTTTACGAAGCTCTGCTCCTGGATCCTGGCAACACTTCATTACACAACAACAGTTGCCATGGCCACTGAAGTGCAGGCAGCAAACAGCACTGCTGCAGGGCTGGCAGAGCTGCTGCAGGGCTGGCAGAGATGCTGCAGGGATGGCAGGAGATGCTGCAGGGCTGGCAGAGCTGCTGCAGAGATGGCAGAGATGCTGCAGGGATGGCAGAGCTGCTGCAGGGCTGGCAGGAGATGCTGCAGGGATGGCAGGGATGCTGCAGTGATGGCAGAGCTGCTGCAGGGATGGCAGGAGATGCTGCAGGGATGGCAGAGATGCTGTGCCTTCCCGGGCACACGGAGTCCTGGTGCAGGGGAAGGTGGGTGCATGGGTGTGCAGGCGCATGAATGCACTGCTGCATGAGTTCATGGGGTGGGAGTGCATGGATGCAAGGGCAGGCATCCCACTGGGGGCACAGCACCCCTCTGGTCACTTGCAGGCATGAGCATCCCACAAAGGACCACTAGCTGGGAGCAAGCCATGCTTCACAGCAAAAGTCTGATGTGAATGGGCTGAAACATTTTGCACGAGCTCAGTATGGGCATCTGCAGCTTCTTGCCTGCTTTAGAAGTAGGGATGAGTGCTGGAAAGGGAGGGGGTGGAGCTGCAAGGATGCTCGACATGCTGCCAGCTCTCTGTGCATGTGTAGGTCATGAAGGTGACAAAACACAGGTAGGCACTCAGGAGCTCAAGGGGTGAGCTACTCTGAAGAGGCAGCCCACCCCTCTGTTGGTGCTCTGTCCTGCTGTGCACAGGGCTTGTGGAGGAGTGGGAGAGATCCTCTGAAACTGTTGGGGCTCGCTGCTCTGCTGATGCACTGCAGGCAATGCAGCCAAGGAGGAAAGCAGTGCCCAGCAGCTGCTGCTCAGGCAGCTGGAGGGAGCAGGTGAAGTCGTGTACAGTCCACACTGGGGCTGGCAGCACTCAAAAGAGGGGTTCTGGTGTGGGGCACCACATCAAGGAGATGGCTTTTATTACCTCACCTCCATACAGATTTATTGAAGACCCCCACGGAGAAGCTGCTGCTGGGGGTTACTCACAGCAACAAGAAGCTCTTGTTGGGGTAGCTGTGGAAATTGCCAACCACTGTTTCCCCTTCATCCCTGCACTACTGGAGATATTGGGGCAGGAACAATGGCAGCAGAGTGCACTGGCCACCCAAGCTCCCCCAAGTTTGGCATGCCCTTCTAGCCTGGAAGAAGTGAGAATTTAAATCCACCACGCAGGGGGCTGCCAGTGGAGGGGAGGCTGCCCTGCCTGTCTTGCTGCTGCCCCTGGTGTAGCTGGGATGCAAGAAAAAGGACTGGTAACTTCAATCAGGGCAGTGAGACCAGCAAGAGTTAATTTTGCAGAGCTCTTTGTTACTCATGGCACATTCATTTTGTTTATATTCTGTTCTATAAAACTAAATAGTTCCTCTCTCAGTGGTTTTATAGTCTCTAAAGAGCTCTAGCACATTGCTCATCCCATTTTACATTTGTTTGCTTGTTTCTCAAGCCAGTTCTTCCAGTGTCTCCTAAATCATGTCTACTGTTGTTTGAATGCCTTCCAATTTCTTGCCATCTTCTCAGTGCCAAGATGAACAAAATATTCGTGGTTCATAGCAATATTCACTATGACACAGAAACAGGAGCCTTGTGCATTGAAATTTCTGGGGCTCCCCAGTCAAACAGCATAAAGATTAGTGCCTTTGTGGCTATAGTGACTGTACCTTTTTAAGCTTTTAACTCACTACAAGTACATAGGATTTCCTTCAGTTAGATTTTAAATCCTCCCCTTCCCCTCCGCCTTCCCCTCCCCCTTCCCTTCCCCTTCCCTCCCGCCCATTCTTTTTCCGGAATCCAGGAGTTGCGCTTGTTTTGACTTAAGAACCCACAAAGGCAAAGCTTTAGGCCTTAGCCCATTGCCTGTTCTACCATTCCTGATCTCTGCAGCATGATCCCTTACTTGGGCAGTGGTATTGTGCTCTGCAGTCTCAAATGTAACACTTTTCCATGGCTTCAGCCATACAGTGCCCTGAAATCTATCTCTGACCTCTTTGGTTCAAAATTCCATACAGAACTTTCAGTTGCACTGGGGTAAGATGGGGTCCTGGTTTGCTACATTTCATATTTATTTTGCTGTCAGAGTCCCAAGAGAAGCTGTGCCCCTACAAAATCCTGAGCAGGCCACTCTTTTGACGTGTCTTCAATCACATTTTGCTCTTCTCAGATA
The DNA here is from genome assembly GCF_028769735.1 of Zonotrichia leucophrys gambelii. Taxonomy (NCBI): domain Eukaryota; kingdom Metazoa; phylum Chordata; class Aves; order Passeriformes; family Passerellidae; genus Zonotrichia; species Zonotrichia leucophrys. Next base: position 13,747,530 of record NC_088173.1, on the reverse strand, counting down.
TCCTTAACAAAACGTTCATGAAAATCAACCTAGCTGATCTTGCCATTCACCATTAATTCCTGGAAACTGTGAAAATAAATTATTCTTTTAATCCAAGACTGAGAATTCTCCCCAGGCTTTCTGCCTAATGACATGTCCCATTGTGTTGTGAGAAACCTGCTTCAGAGCAAGGCAGCCTGGGGCAGGCTCCTGGTCACCACAGCCCCTCTCCTGGGAGCACAAACCTTCAGGGGTCACTGCTCTTGCTTCAGGCAGCTAGGTTACATTCTCAGTGCAGATGAAGCTCCTCAGCCACACCAGCCTCACAATGCAGTGTCAGCTTTTGGCACACTGTGGGGCAGGGAAAGGCTGACCCATCAGAGACAGCAGCTTGGAGCAGTCCCTTCAAGACACACTGAGCAAAAGCTCCAGATTTTGCTTTTCTGGTAGTCTTGGGTTTCATAGCTGTTACAGGACCAGGCAGAATTCTCCGTAAGTGCTACTGTTTGCTGTGTCTAATTTATTTCATAGCAAATAAAAGTGCACATGACAGTTTTCCATTCCCTCAGAGAGTAATGTTGATTCTTAAGCCTTTCCCTCACTTAGCCAAGACTTTTCCTCAGCGCCACTCGAAGTGTGACATTTTTCTCTGAGGTAGGTGACTTTACAGCTCTGTTGGCTAACCTTGGTGAAAACCTTTTCCCAGAAGTTTGATGATGATTCACTGGCATTATCCAGAGCACAGATTCTCCTGTTTAAGCAGCTCACACAATTTCTGTCAGCAGCATGTCTGAAGACCAAAAATTGCCAAGTGATGACAAGCCCAGGAAGGGCTGGTGTTGGCAGAGCAAAGTTTTCTCCTGTCATGTTGAGGTTACAGATACTTCAGTGTGTCTGCTGTGGGTGCACAGCTGTAGATCCCCTCAGGAAGCACCTTTTCTCCCCAGTAAGATCATGTCAGAAAGAAGTATTGATCTGAATAACAGCGAAAAGATTAAAGCTGTATTGCAGAGTGGGGTGTTGAAAGATGCCTCAAGTGAATGTCTGTGATTGTGTTCAGGTCCTGCAGTCTTCTGCTCTTGTTTCCTCCTGTCTTCAGCTCTGCAAGTGAAAGCGAGGTTCAGTGCAAACATTGGACACTTTGTTCCACATATAGCTTCACATGTAGGTGGGGAAAGGGCCAAGGCTGAATTTTTTCTCTGCTAGTCTCTATAAACAACCTGAACATCTTGCAGCTGTCAGAGCTCAGACCATCACATCTCATAAACCATCTGCAAACCTCTATGTGATATGGAAGATTGAAAGAACAGGCAGTGTCTGTGAGTCATTCTCATTAAAAATATCTAATTCAAGTCAGTCTGATGCAAAGTACAGTTTTTCCAAAGTGTGTACTGGCTTTGGTGTATGCTGTGGGTCATGGGGTAGTCTCACACTCCCTGGCAAAACAAGTACTCTCTGATAACCTTCCCATGGGGACAAGCACGGCAAGGATGATCTTAACACTCTCTCCCTAGCCTGCTAGGGAACAGTAAGACAGCCTTGGGCTATGGGACAGTGACTTGGTTTCTGCAAAAGTTTGAGCAGCACAGCCTGAAAACAGAAATGGTGAAAATGCTTTGGTTGGAGAGGGGGATGGAAATGCCCCCACCTCAGGGCAGCCATACCTGATTCTTCCTTACACCTCATCCAAGCACTCCTGTGGAGGAGCTGTTGCTGCTGGGGCGGTCTCTGCTCATCAGTGTCACTTTCATTTCTGTATACTCTGGTCCAGGCTGTGGCACACCTAATTTGCATCCAAATCCACTTTGTCAAAGAGCTTGCAGTAGTGGAGATCCCAGTGTTTCTTCTTCCCTCTACCCTTTTGTTAGAGATAAACTTCAGTTCCAGAATACAGACAAAACAAAACTCCAGCAGCAGCTTCACTGGCACCCTCCAAAGTATCTGCAGAAGCGAGCTAGAAAAGGTTGCTCAGTTCATGTTCAAGCTCTTGCCTCCATGGCCATCACAGCCAGACTCAGACACACGTCAGGGGGTGGGAAGCTTGGGCTGGCACCAAGAAACCTATATTTAAACTGTCTCTGCTGCATAACGTAATATGAGACTAAAGTGCACGACGGTTCCTCCCTGACTGCTCGGGGTGCTGGCACAGGGGTGGCCCTGGGGCGTTCTGCCCCCTGCATCCCCCCCTGCCTCCCAAGTGCTGCGGGAGCTGCCTCGCCCCCGAGCTTTCGGCGCTCACACTCAGGCGTTCAGGGCTGCCCACGAGCAGGCTTTTCACTTTCTCAGGCATGCAGTGACTTCTCAGCAAGGTTTTCTGCATGGCTTGTACTTTCTAAGAAAGGAGCTGAAGCGAAGCCCAAGAGTGAAGAAGCAGCTCTGCTTACTGGCCCCAGGGACAGCAGGCGCTTTGCACACACCCGGAAAAAATCCCTGCAGATCAGACAGAGATGTAAAACCCCATCAAACCACTTGAGAGAGGGAGTGAGAGGGTTTTTACACTATCTACTTGGATGAGATCTCTTTTAAACTTAGCTGAAATGAAAGGAGGGTGGGGAGTTTTTGTATTGCTACTGGAAGCATTTTTCAGCCTGCCCTAAAAATGACATGAAACTCCAACCTCAAAGTAGTTTATTTACAGGCCTGGGTTTAAAGAAATCTCTCTGTGAGGGGGAAAGGTTATTCCTCAGCCAGCAGGCAGAACTGGAGCTGGGGGATGGCTGATGGTTCTGGCTCCTTAGGTTTGAATTAGGTGGGATTGCTGTTGGTAACTAGAGCCAAGAGGAAATATTTGGGTGAGGGAGCTATAACTAGGCATGCCATCTAACCAATCATAAGCTGGGTCTGGACAACAGAAAATGAGAGATTTGGTGTCTAACTTCCCATGAATGCCAGGGGGATATAACTGCTTTTTAAAATGAAGAGATGGTATTACTGCTTTAAAAATGTATAAAAAGTCAATGTGGCAAAGCTAAAGATGGGGTAAGGCAGGGTCTTATGGTGGCATGACCTTTCATAGAACTAATAACAAAACTGGGGTTTTGGACTGACATACTCTAATGTCTATACCAGCTAAGGGGTAAGTGCACCAGGATAATATCTGGACCTGATGAAAACAAATCAGCAGCATTTTTCACATATACTTTCATTTAAATGGAGGTAAAACTGTGAAAGAACAAGGCCCCAGGGCCCTCAGCTGAGCACACCAGATGAAGCAGGTGCTGCCCCAAAATTGTGGGGTTGGACTGACACCATGCTCACAGAGGCATCATCATCCCTGCCATGTTTGGCTGCCTATGTCTCTCTGTGTTCATGTGTTTACATTTCTATTTAAATTTACCTGCAAGTCTGATTTTTCTGGAGTTTTAACATACTTTGTTTTGATAGATAATTGCTAGTCATGTAGTATATTTTACTTTCGGAGTTTATTAATCTGCTTCCAGCTATAATTCCATCTTAGCCTAGTTTTGTCTAAGAAATAGGAAATGTTTTCTCATTCCTAGAGCAACAGATGTGAATATCATCCTAAGGATGGGAAGCTTATCAAGTGCCCAGTACAGTATTTTTCAATGATATTTCAAGAAACTCTTTATTCTGAGTCTCTCTGAGAGGAGACATTGCTTTTTGATCCCTGGATCACAATGAAGTTTTACTTTATGGAAGCTGTGGGGGAGCATGCCATAGTTTTAATTTATTTTCCCATGGAAATTGTAAATCTGTACATATTTCATGGCTTAGTCATATACATTACAGAACAATGCTTGTGGTTATCCCATTTTTTTTCTTTTGCAGTCTGAAATAAAAGGTTACCTCTTTTGATCAAAACTGGTTTTGACCACATCTGGAACATGCAGTGATGAAACAAGAAGAAATTTCAGGGTCCTTTTCACACTGGAGCAGAGTTGGCAAGCGCCTGGTGATACCTGTGGGGTCACTGATACCTGCTAACATGTTGTCTTCCTAGAGTTTAATAGGATTGCAAGCTAGATTTGCACTAGAGTTGATGCTAAAAACTTCCTGACCTGCCATTCAACCTTACCACCCACCCACTTTTGAAAGTCCCCCTGGGTTGAGCTCCCACTCTGCTGCTCTCAGCCTTTAGAGCTAAAAACTGTATGAACCATTCATCTGAAGATCAGGCCCACGCTTCTCCTGTGCCAGAGTTCTGTGAGAGATGCAGGCACTGAGGAATAGTCAAGGTGCTGTTTCTTTTTTGGGCTAAGCTAAGTGTGTGATACGTCATACTAACCACAGTGGGTGTAGAAAGCTGCTCCTGCTTTCATCCAATGCTTCCCCAGTGACTCAGAAACTGAGACTTTAGTACTTTTTGCTAAATTTCACTCTAGAGATAGTCTGAGATTTCCCTCCACATCGGAAGACACAAGAGAATGTTTCATACAATGCCAGCTGGTAATTAACACAGACTAGTGACAGGAAATATGGAGCTGGAAATGTTGCACTGAATTAAGCCATGCCTCCAAGGACTGTAGCATAGGAACTGCTCACTGTGAGGTTAGGAAGTTCAACAGCCTTTGTTAAAAACAGTCCCTTTTATTTAACTTTCGCTTCTGCTCTCAGTTTTGGGCTGATGTGATTCCAAAGAGAAGTTCCTGTTTCTCTTCCCTCCTCCCTTCCATTCAGAGGCCTGTGCAGTGGCTGCAGGAGGGGAAGGAGGGCGAGCAGGCGGTGCCTGTGCCGTGCCATGCCCAGGCAGCCCCGGAGCAATTCCAGCCCTGGGGCGCTCAGAGGGAACCGAGCCCCGCTCCTGACCCCGTGCTGGCCGTGCCCCGAGGGTCCCTTGTCACAGACAGCCTGGGAATAGCTGCTGGTCAGGGTGCTCCTTCCCAAGGCCACACAGGGCATCCATGTGGGCACAGACACCACGGATACCCTGGCTCAGCGCACACACAAACCATTGCCACAGAAAGGGAGGGTGGGTAGTGGGACCTCTCCCCACGTTTGGGTGTAATTCCTGTGTGATGAAGCAGCATTTCATCCACAGCTGCTCTGAAATGGTCACAGTATTGGTGGGACAGTGAGATGAAATAAATCTCTGGTTAAAACTGATCACCTCTCTTTATTTCTTTGAAAAGCCTGTGAATAAGAAAAAAAAAATGTATTCTGCCAGGTTTGTGGAGAGGCAGGTGGCATAGCAGTTAGTAAATCCTGCTCAAAAGCTTCTCAACCCAGTGGCCACTTTCACTCAAGTAGGAAAGAAAGGGTAACCAAAGAAAAGGACAGAGAAACAAGTCAGTATTACCTTCCTCTCCTCTACTCCCCTTCCCATCCCTGTTAAGTCTAGACTTTTGGATAAATCTTGTGGGACTCCCCAAGTGCAGGGTGCCATGTACAGCCCGTGACTGACAGTGACACTTGTTTCCAGGCCCATTTTGTCACCACAGAAATTTCTCTTTTATCTCTGTTTTCCATCAGGCAGTGAAAGGTGAGGAGAGCCTGCTGCCCTTCCCAGGGCAGGGACAGCCTGTGTGCAGGGACACGAGGGCACGGGCACCAACTGTGTCCCCTCGCCCTGGGCTGCCAGGGGAAGGGGCTGCTCCTGCTGCCCCCCCGCAGGCTGGGAGGCTGTCGGAGCCCAGGACATCCCTCTGGCTGTGCAGGATGGCCAGGACCCCTGCCAGGGGGCTCAAAGCCCTGGCACGGAGCCCAAAACGCCTGTGGGTTTGATTATGACCCATGGAGCAAATTACCAACCTGATATGAACATCAGCAAGCCACAACGGTTTAAGTAGAATAATAGTGAAGTTATCACAAGGTGAAAAAGTAGATTTTTGGGTTTCTAGAATGGGGGTTCAGGGGACAAAATGGAGGGATCTGGGCGTGTCCAGCCTTTCTCCTTCTTCTTCTTGGCCTCCATCTTCTGCTGAGATGTTGGCACTTTTGGATTGGTTTAGAGTAGAAGCTCACTGTCTAACATAGGTGATAGGTATTGGAAAGTAATTGTAAACATGCTATATGTAGTTTTTAGCATAAAGACAAAACATCGCCCCAGGGGCAGGCAGAGTGCCTGGAACTGTCCTGCTGGACGGACCTGGGCAGGCCAGGAGAAAAATTTTTATAGATAAGATACAATAAACAACCTTGAGACTGAGAAATGAAGAGGTCTGATTTTTTCTTCAAGCGCTCGGGGTGGGAAAAAAGACTTTTAATATTCTCGGGGTCATGGTGACCAGCAATGGATCCTGAGGAGTGCCCAGCACACACAGCTCTGCTGAAGGCTTGCTGAATCAGGCAAAGTGGGGCTGAGCTATGGCCCAGTGCTCCTGCAATTCCCCCTCACTGCAAAAACAAATCCTTTCTAAGCACCTGCTTCCTCTTTGAAAGAAAGTAACACTCCTCAGTGAAAACCAGACAGCGGTTTGAAAGAAAAGTTTTTTAAAAAACCTCAAACATAGGTTTGTTGATCGCACACAATGGGCTATTTTCTTTGCATAGGTGGAAATACAGATGTACAAGACATTTGCATGCACTGTCTCTTTGCAGAGTGCCCTAGCCCATGGTTGGGCAGGGAGCTCAATGCCAGGCAGCTCCAGAATGCTTCCAGAGCAGCAGGGATGGGTGACACAGTGGCTGTGTGTAACCCATGTGGGAAATGTGAACATACAGGCATGTCATCACTTTCCTAGCCTGTATATCTGACAAAATCAGAATGCTTGTTTGATGGTTGAATTGTCGGGCAATTACTCTGAAGCAGTTGAAGAGCAGTACTTTTTTACACAATGTATATCTGGATGAAGAAACTCATTGTCAGGGAGTATCAGAGTGCCCACCTGTGCAAGATGTGTCCATTGGGATTAAATAAACATTTTGATACAACCTCCAGCTCACAAACTCTTCAAAATGCTGATTAGCAAATGCCAGGGGGATTTACCAAGGACAAATTCACTTGCCCTGGCTCCAACAATCTTGTCCAAATACTTATCCAAAATCTTGGAGACAGGATACTAGTCCATTCAGGCCAGCAATCTGACGCACATCCCTGTCCTCCTGTTGTAAAAGCTACGGCATGGCTGTAATAATTAATCATCTGGAAAGAGCCCAAGCCCAAAGAACAATGTCATGGCACTGAGTACATATTTACTCAGTCAGGGAAAGCAATGAAAAAAGGAGTTTGACTCCAAGCACAGCAGAAACACCTACCAGAGATTCACAAAAGCAGAATGAGGGTGTGGTCTCAGTGGAAGATAGAGTTGGACTTTTGCAAAACTGCAGCCCAATTGTGACAAAAATGGAGTTGAGCTCAATGTTGTTGGGCAGGACTGCCCATCTGACAGTAACTGCACCCATATTTGCAGGAGACAACCAGTTTGGCAGGATTTTAAATAGAAATGTGGTCAAAGCAGAATAGTATTTCATTTTCTAAAGAGTTTCTGAAGTATTTATACTGTTTTTTTTGTAAGCCTGAAGGTAGGCAGCTTGGGAACAAGGTGGGCAGGCTCTTCCCTGGATCCTGGGAAGCAGAGGTGATAGGCAGCGTGGGATTTCCATTGGAGAAACAACCAAGTGTGAGTTTTCAGGGCAGCACTGCAGCAAAAGCAGCTACAGGAATTTTCTGGATGCATAAGAAGGTGTGCAGATTGTCAGCTGAAGGATGTTACTGCCTGGACACAGGACTCTGAACTTTGTGAAAGGCGCTGCTGCTACAATAAGGAGCGTGTAAAAGATCTTCAGATGAAGCTGAAGGTCATGGACACCACTTAGAGTAAGGTCTTCATCAATTTGGCCTCTGCCAAAAATCCAGAACTGGCCTCAGCCAATGCATATAAATTTTATTAGGCAGATAAAATTCTCAGCATAAATTTGGCACAATTTTTTATTCAAGAGCATGATTTACCCTTCCAAAAAAGAGGGTCCCCGCTCTTTCCAAACTGACACAGCATCCAGAAGGGTAACCTGAGCTTTGGCCAAGCAGACCTGGTTTGCTGCAAGGAGAGGTGTCTAGGATAAATGCAATTGGCTTGTGAGTTACAGCAGTTCCCACAGCCTGAGCCCTCTGGACATCAGGGTCTGGCCATCCAGGCCCTGCACCCCAGATGCAGAGGCACCCCAGCATCTGAGCTGATGTGGGGATATCCTGGAGGATATCCTGGAGGATATGGTTGCTGTCTCTGTCCTAACAAGGAACTTGAGAGGTCACTCTGCACATATTAAGGGACATACAACATGACAGCTGTTGTAGCTCTAAGGGACAAACCATGTTCTTGTCTCCAGATCGACAAAAGCCATTGGAAAAAGTGACAGAGGTGCTGTGCCGGAGGTCCCTCCTCAGATCCCACAACAGCAGTCCTCTAGAAACCCTCAAGCACACTTTTCCTCCATGCTTGGGCTCCAGCTGGGCACAGATTTATCTGGGGGCTTTGGGGTCGTGCCTGATGACCTGACAGCCATACCTGCCACCTCACCTCCTCCACTGGGGGCAAGTGGCTTGGGGCAGGCAGCTTGCTCTTCCTCACACCGCTCTTTGAAGCTGAAGCCTATCTTTGCAACAACTTTCTTCAAGTTAGCACATGAAGCAACATCCAAAGGAGGACCAAAATAACCCAGGCAGCTTCATGCCTGATGAAAACAGGCTTTCTTTTGTAAGGTAACAGAATGGCTTGGCATTGTGTGCCATTTAGCACCGGAGAAAAAGAAGCTGCTCTTGTCTGGAGGGTGCCAGCGCTGTTGGACAGCGTGCCTCTGGTCACAGGCACGGCTCCCGGCGTGCCGCTGGGGATGTTTGTGCTGCTGCCAAGGGAAGGGAAGCCAGTGCACGTCCTGCTGCCTCACCTGAGGTGACCCAGCTGGGACATTGTTTCAGCTTGGTGTGACTGTGGTGATTACGTGCACAGGGAGTGAGAGGGGCAGTAACTCTGATGAAGGGGGCTCGGATACCGCTGTCCTGCAGAGTGCTCCAAGTCCCACAGAGCAGCGAGAAGCTTCTTTACACAAGATGGTGTTTGGTTAAGTAAAGCATCTAAATAAAAATCACATCACCCTGACTTACTGGGATGGATGTTCCTTTAGCTAATCCCTTTTTTTCCCTTCATCGAGGCTATGTTACCTCAAATTAGCATTTGCTGCAGTCAAAGTGGATCAGTGAGATGGGATGATTTGTCCCTGCAGCTAAGCCTGCAGTGAACTTATTATCATCTGCCTGCTTTTAAGGACCTTGTTCAGATGGAAACTTAAGAGATTTAAGTAAAACTATTTAGAACCCAGTTAACCAGATTTCCATGAATAAATGCAGACTTGCTGTAAATGTAATTCCTTACTATTTATTGTGCTGCTCTGGTTTTGCTTTGCTTCTATCCCATCTGGAATCTGAAAGCATAAAACCATGAAATGAACAAACTCAGGTGAGGATAGCTTCGGCAGAGGTGGCCATTTGGCTGTGTGAAGGAAGGCCTGCTGTCCCAGTGCCGTGAGCTCCCCAGCTCACAGTTACCTGTGCCAGTTGTGAGGACATTGACTCCAGCTGTGGCAGGAGCTGGCTGGGACATTTGGGTGCGTTCCCCAAGGGAGGGTGTACTCAGCCTGACACAGGGCATGCAGGTGCCCAGGCAGACTCCCCCAAACAGCTGAGGGGCCAGGCATGGCAGAGTGGGTTGTTCATCTCCAGGTAACTGATTCTAAACTGATATTTCTTTTTTTTTCTTTCAGAAACGTTGCACTTATATTTTAGTCATAGAATCATTTACTCCTAGATCATCAAGTACAACCTTTAACCTAACACTGCCAAGCCCACCATTTAACAACATCTCTAAGTGCCACATCTACACACAATTCATTTTAGAAGTATTCATTCTGTTAGAAAGGCCTTGAGGGGAAGCTGTGAGGAGTGGCTGAGGTCACTTGGTCTGTTCAGCTGGAGACTGAGGGGAGACCTTACCATGGTCTACAGCTTCCTTGTGAGGGGCAGCAGAGTCAGGCAGTGATGTCTTCTCTGTGGTGACCAGTGACAGGACTAACAGGAGGGGCAGGAGGCTGTGTCAGGGAAGGTTTACATTGAATATCAGGTTCTTCATATCAAGTTTTTCACCCAAAAGGTGGTTTGGCACTGGAACAGGATCTCCAGGGAAGTGATCACAGCACCAACCTGACAGAGTTCAAGAAGTGTTTGGACAATGCTCTGACGACATGGTGTAACTCTTGGGGTTGTCCTGTGCAAGGCCAGGAGTTGGATTTTGAATCAACCTCAGGCAATTCTATTACTCTCTAGAATTAATTTTATAAAATTCATTTTAGAAGAACCCTTTGAAATGCTCATGAAGAAGTCTTGTATCAGCTTTGGTCATATCCATAATTTACATTTTTTTCTGTAAATTTTCCACTACCAATAACCATCAAATGCTCACGAAGTCTCTCTGTGATACCAAGAAACTCCAAATGGGAGAAGCAATATTCTCCCAAAATGCACTGAGCCGTGGCACTGTAAGTCCTTCCCGCAAAACAGGAATTGTCTCATTTTCTCCAGCAAAGTATGGCAAATGCCAAAGGAAGCTGCAAAAAGTTCAAACACAAGATGAGTCACACCGCGTGTGCTGGGGCAGCGGAAGCCTTTGGGGAAATGGCTTTTAGGGAAAGCACCTTGGATGGCCTCACCTGCAGGGCCTCTGTGCTGGGCCAGCGGGGATGTGGCTGTGCTCAGTGGGTACCACAGCACCCCACGGGAAGGTGCAGCACCCCAAAGGCACGCCTGGGGCTGTGAGGATGGTGGGGGGTGCACACCCCCCAGCTGGGCTCCATGAGCAGCACTGGGAGGAGCAGGGCAGGGGTTTGGGGCAGGGAAAGCCCCACACCAGTGAGTTCACCTCAGGGCTGCCCCGTGCCATGTTTTGTGCAATGCCTGTGAATTGGTTTACCCTCTTCCATCACGTGGCTGGAGGCAAAAAGGCTTTGGTGGCACAGTGGGCAATTCTGATTCAAAATCCAAAACACAGCCTTCTCCTAGTACTGTGAAGAAAATCAACTCTACCCCAGCCCAAACCAGCACATTCTCCACTCCTTATCCCACACAATTTATGTCATTCTTAGGTCCCACAGTATCCAGTAAATCCTAATTAACCACCATCCCCATCCCATCCTTTGAAAGATATACAGATATCATTCCCTTGGGACCACCCCTGCAAAATGTCCATAAAATGTCCATAAAGTGTCCACAGAACGTCCATTAAGTTCATGTAGTCCAAGACTTTGGCCCCAGCCAAAACCAGCACACTGCCCCAAGGGTGGTACAGGACTGAAGTGTTCCCTGCAGATGCCCAGAGCATTGTTGGAGGCTGCTTAGGAGAGGATGAAAGCACCAAGTCAAACCTCTGGGTGGGGGGTTAGCAGGGCCCTACAGACTGCTGGGGGAGGAGGGCAGGAAGGCAGCCAGGGAGGAGGGACAAAGGAGGAGCAGACTGGAAAGGATATGAGACAGACTCCAGCTGCAAGAGTCACAGAGTGCACATGTGAAACCTGGCTAAAGGAACCAAAGATGTGAAAGGAAAACAAATGGAAAACAAAAATGAAGGCAGGAGGAGCAGAGCTGGGCTGCAGCAGCCTCACAAATAAATACGCAGGTGGCTGAGTGTGCACACAAATGCCATGACCACCTGGAAACTTGACACAGCCTCTGGGGGCACTGAGACTGACCCCACCCCAGGCACTAAAACACACTTTAACAGCCATCAGCTCTTCAGGGCTTGCACTAGAAACAAGCCCACACCCCTGTTTATATGTTTTTATCTCTATATTTTCTTGCCCTCAAGAGAACTGTATTCAGAAAAGTATCTCAGCTGCTGGATCTGACAGGCCTGTGCCTTGTCATGTGCAACAGGAACAAAAAGTGGCCTTTAAAATATTACAGTGGCTTGTGTGACAGTAATTTTTAAAGTTCTTAAAAAAAAAAAAAGGGGGGGAGGGAGGCAGGAAAAAGAAAAAGAGATTGCCCGAGAGTAAAAATACTACCGAAAACTGAAACTTAACACCAGTGACTGTGAGAGATAACATCTCGAAACGGGCACAGAGCAGCCGCCCAACTTCCTGCTGCTCCCCCACCTCTCGGGGCACAAACTGTCAGGGGTTAATAATGCAGCACCTTGGCAGATCCCCCTCCTGCTGCCTGGGTTTGGACACCTTAAAATTCACCTTTTCCTAAGAAACAGTCTGGAGAAACATATACAAAGGCATTAACCTTAAAGGGCAGGATGAGGTGCAAAAGTCAGCTGAGAAACCGTACCTCAGAAGAGCAGAGGGAATGAAGGCAGTGCCACAGCAGGTGCTATCAGGTGCTCTCCAGAGAACAGTACAGCACAGAGGTCTGAGAGAGGGGCTCCTCACAAAATTAAAATAAAATCAGTGACTCAGATTCCTTTCCACTGTCTCTACACCAGTATTAGCTTGAATAAAACAAGGAGCTATTTCCACTGACATTTAACCTTCTGACACCAGTCCAAAATTAGCTCTGAACACAAATTCACCAAGAAGGCTGGGCAGTGCTTGAGTTGCAGTGGTGAGAAGCTTGGCAATGCACCTTTTAGCTGCTGCTGAATTATTTAGACCATGGGTGTGTAATTGAGAACAGAACAAACCCAAAGGAGCTACCTATCATCAGCTACTCATCAAAAAGCAATACACCAAACTTTGATAGGGCTTTCTGTGCCTTTGCTGAGTGATTTAAAGCTGCCACACACAGAGGAAAAGCTCATTTGAAAAGTTGTAATGTACCATAGCTGAATTTTGTTCATCCCAAGCCTTTGTGCAACTGCCTTTGCCTCCTCAGAAAGTCTGGGGTCTTGGGCAAAGCACTATTTGTGGTCCCCATGGTTTCCTTCCTCTCCACTACTATTTTCATTGTTGTTGACAGAAACATTGTGCACCTGCTGCTGTTACTGCAGAGGTGGAAATCCCCCTCAAAGCACTCACCAGAAAGGTCATTGAGCTGGTTCTTCTGCTGTAGCATCAGCAGGGAGGCAATGCACCCTCTCTGGCTTAAGAAAACACCCACACATGTGCCAGCAGTCCCCTCACTCGCCCCTTGTAATAAATCCAGTTGACAAAAGTAATTAACAGACAGACTGCAAAAGCAGCAGAAATGAAGCCAACCTGGCCTGCCACCTCCACCACCATGTGGGATGATGCCAGAGGGGCACAGGGGCAGGGAGTGCTCCCCTGATACTAGGGAAACATCTAAGGAAGTGAGATGGGTGTCCCAAGCATGGGCAGTGCCTTGGCCACTGTGTAGCTGCACAGGGAGAGCCTGGCCCTTACCTCCCTGCCAGCCTCCCATCAGAGATTCCTGCAGGCCTGTTGGCTGAGCGCATCACAGCATGGCACAAGATTAACTTGGTATTGCTGGTGGTGCTCATGGACAGGCACCTGGCTCCCAGTGCTTCAGAGCTGAACTGGCAGGTCAAATAGCACTTTAACTGCTGGGAAAGGCTGGGTGGCTTTTATGGCTTTGTGCAAGCACGAGTAACAAACACCACTGAACCCTGGATTTCAGAATGAATGTCTGATGTCCCAGCCCAGAGAAATCCTCTGTTGCATTCCATCACCCCACAGTGCATTTGGTCTGAGCACGCTGCAGAGGCGTCACTGCCTCTGCAAGGTGTGTGCTGGCTTTGATGGATCAGTGTTATGGATGCACACTGTAACTCCCATGCTTGGATAGCTCCTGGGAATGTTTCAAACACACAAGCCCCAGCAAGAGGGGACTTTGCCAAGCACACACACTGCTCCCAGAGGGGGGGTGTGTGTCTCCTATTGCTCACTTCTGGAGCAGGGTGGGGGTCAGTGGTTTTGCAACTCAGCTGCCCTCCTTGCAGGATCTAGAGGAGACAAAGCCAGGTTGCCTGGCCATCTGCCTGCTGGTGGCAGCTCTCACATGGCATGGCCAAAGTGGAGATGTGACCTCTTAACTTCCTTCAGCTATGTCAAAGTTAACTCGTGGGTTAAGCTGAGGGTGCCTGCCTTTCTCTGCTGCCTACTCCTGAGTTTCAGATAGGTGATGCTAAGAGCAGCAATCCCTTCTTCTGGCAAGTGGTAGCTCTTGCTTTGCAAACAAGCATTTGTATAGCCCAGGGCAGCCCTTGGGCAACCAGCTTCTCACCCCAGTGACCAGCCAGGCTTACTGAAGGCAAGTCAGGCAGGACACACAGAAAAGACAGCTCAGCCCTCACTCTGCCCTGGCAGCCCTGTTGGGGGTCAGGCTCTATGTAGGCAGCTGAATCAGCCTTAGAAACTAAGAAACTGGAAAGGTAAATGAATGACCAAATGAAAAGGACAGAAAATAGGAAGTTTACATACATAATTTTAACCCTTGCAAGTTTTTAGATCCGTTCCAAGTACAGCTTGGACATTCCTCTTACTCCCAACTCCAACCAAAGCTCTAACTTTGTCTTCCCAGGCCACCAGGCAGTGGGTGACAAAATTACAAGTTTTACACAGACTTATGAAGAAACTTGGAACTGTAGAATCAGGTTAAGAACACAGCAAAATTTTTCTGTTTAGTTTCCTTTTTCAGTAGCCAGCTAGCATCTCTCCCTGTGACACAGCCATTGCTGTGCATGTTATTGCTCATCAGCCCAATACACTCTGCTCTCAGCTCACACACCTGTCAGGCTGGTAGAGAAGGGTAATCACATCTGAAGGGCACTCTGTCCACGCATTTTATGTATCTGAATCAAACTGTGTCACACCCAACAGCTTAAACAGCTGCAAAAGAGTGAGTGCTCTCAACTTCTTTCTGTCCATGCCAGCTCCAAGTGCACAGTGCTGTGCAATGGGCACAGCCTGCCCACTGCCACAACCACGTGAGTCACTGTGCACCCTCACTGAGATACACTGCAGCTTTCCAGGAATCACAACTTGCCATCATGCAGCAATGTTGAAAGCCCTGGTCAATGCTAACTTGATTTCTGATTAATTCTATTAATTGGTTGAAGCTGCAAAATGAGATTTTTCCAGACAAGGAAACTGCAAGTAAGCCATGTGGGGATCTATGAGGAACAGTAGGAGTACAGCTGGGAGTACACCCTTGCATGGGGTGGGGGATGGATTTTGACATGATCCCTTCCATGAGGTAACTTGTTCAAAGCACAGCCATGGAGAAACAGCTGAAGAGGTGCCCAGCTCCCAACCTCTACATTTGAGGCCAAACTTGAATAAATCACCTTTGAGTTCTAGTTGCTCTTTCCACCTTGAGCTGCCTCAAGCACAGCACTTCCCATCCTGTTGGATGGGTGCTGCAGAAATTGCACAGGCAGCTTATGCCAACTGCTCACTCTGAGAGGTCACATTCACCTATCAAACCCATACCATCTGGGGCTTCTGAAAGATTAAAAATGAGAGACAAACAAGAGGATTATTAAAAATTTAACTATATACCATATTTATTATCAATCCACAGGATAATCTGATTGCTACATGAGCTCATAAAAGCTATTTCACCTTTACAAAATTAAAAAAAAATGTGCCACAAGGATGTCATAACTGCTGATAACCAAGGACTGAATCTTAAAATTATAAATTTTGCTGTAGAAAAGATTAAAAAAAATTATATTCACTTTAGAATTTTACTTTGAATAAAATATTCCCCTGTATAAAAAATAAAAAAGCTTGCTCTGGTTAGAATTAGAGTATTTTTCTTCTTTTTTAAATCTGGGAATTTGCATAATATCTCTGTAATAAGTTTCTTTTCTTTTTTCTATTGTACCACGCGGCATTCAAGCATAGCAGATTAGAAACAAACATGATGAAAGCAGTCTCAGAACATATGAAATCCACATGGAAAGTTTTAGTTTCCTTTCCCTTCCTCTATTCTTTAAAGACACTTTAGCAAGAATAGCCTTGGAAAAGAATACAGGTGGAGAGGGACCTTCAATGTGCCATTAAGTAGAGCAAGGTAATAAAAGGCCTTTTGTAAGTGCTTTCTTAATAAGGTGCAGAAGCAGACTGCAACTTTGCTAGTACTGCACTATATACAATATTCACAATAGATTTTTCTTTATTTAAAAATATTCCAGCTAGTTCACATTTTCTCTCCCATTCTGAGGCTTTCAGTTCCATCACAGCCTTGACAGCAAGAAGCGCAGCAGCACCACTTCCCTTGTGGTGGGTTGGTCCTCTTATGAAACACTGGAACCTGCGAGTGGGCCAAAGTTCTTGGGTTCTTTTCCTATGTAGCAACCTTGGAAAGATGGGTTCAGGTCTACACACTGACTGCTGGAGTCCTGAGTTAAAACCACTCCGGCACTGGAGTCAGACACTGCAATGTTTTCTATTGCCAAGGCTTTACCTTAGGGTTTGTCTCGTGTGCGTCAAGGGATGAACCTCTCTCAGAGAAACGTAAAATACAAAACCAAACAAAACAAAGCTAAAAAACCACACTGTCAAAGGCTTAGCAGCTCTTGACTCTTGACTGAGTGATGTCTGACGTTTTCTTGATGACGCTGGCCCGTGTCTCACGGTCTGGCTGGCTGCTGCTTGTGGAGGCTGTGGACACGACTTGTGGCAGAGGGATGTCTGGGAAAGGAGGCCAGGAGCTGTTGTAAGGCAGTGGGCAGCTTTCTTCTTTGACGGTGACTTGGAGGTCAGGCTTGTTGGCTACAAAAGTTGCCATGCTGGGAAGCATATGAGAAGTGTTCCTCATTCCTAGATTGCTGAGATACTGTTTGCCTTCAATGTTTTTTTTCTGCCAATGAAGTCGTCCCTAGAAATGGGGGAAGAAAGAAAGAAAGGAAGACTGTATAAGTGAACACAACTTCGTGAAGTACTCCAAGTAACAAGATGAAGATAGAAATATCCACATATTGCACAGGAATTATCCTGCCTCTAGGAGCCTGAGCCTCTAGCCACTGGCTTAGGATGTCTCTCGGCCATTTCTCCTTTTCTGAAGTCATCTTAAATTTTGTTGCCTCTCCAGCACTCAAGAGGCACTATCTGCTCTTCTGAATGGAAAATAAAGGCCTTATTCCCAGGATGCCAGAGACAAAAATGGATACAGACATTTAGAACTCCAAATGGTCGTGTCTCCTCTGTTACCAGAGAGAGCATCTTCCTGTCAAGAGGCAGGCACAGAGACCCAACACGACCCAAGCTAGCAACACAGGCGAGGCTGCTGGCTGGGAAATCACTGTCATTGACAGTGCATCCCTCATGACAGGGAAGAAGTTCATCAGGGGAGGATGAGCATCCACTTGTTTGCCCACCACAGATGCAGCAATGGCATGTTCTGTTGGAGGAGGTCTGTGGAGTCACTACTGGCAGTCTACATGGGCACCACCCCAGCCAAGGCACCAGAGACCAGGTGGGTTAGCTGTGTTGTTATACAACTGGTGGTTCTCCAAGAAGGAGGATTTAGAGAGCCTTTGGTGAGGGACACAGCAGGAGAGAGCTTTGCAAAAGGCCTAATGCAAAAATACAGCCGGAGCACAGGGCATCCAAGAGCCCTCAATGAGCTTCATTTGGCCTTTAAGTACACATGGTACTGGTCTGGTACAAGGTCTGGTACCTTGATGGCAGCCCCAAAATAAAAGGCTAGTGGTGTTTTTGTATACGTGCAGCTTAGGTTATTCTCCCCATGGATTCCTTTCACTCAGCAATACCCAAATGACTGCTCAGGAAAGCTTTCTGCCCCACCTACCTCAAACATTCTAGCTTAATTTCAGTCATAAGTGTAAGCATTTCCTCCAGTTGTATGAGTTCAGATGCCATTTAAGGAAAACAAAGTGAGCAAGCTTTCAACCAAGATAAAATACTCACTACCCAGCAAGGTCAATGCATCATGTTAACATACTAGCTGGCTCTGGTGATGGCACTGCAGAACACCTTATTGTGCAAACTAATCTTGTTTGGACAGATGAGGAGAATTTAATTTGTAGAGATTCTAATTCTGTGACAATCATCCAAATGTCTGTATCCCCGGAACCTTCCTGGTCTGCTTTTTTCCACTAGCTATTACCAAAATGAATATTCCACAGGTAGACAGAGCTGCAGTAGAGAAGGGGCAAAAATATCTCAGGGCATGGATCTTGAGACCTTGGTCCAAACTGCTAAAAATCCAGAAAACACTTACCTCTGCATTTTCTTCATCGCTTGGAACGCTGTCAGTTGTTTCACTTTCTGTCAAACAAAATAGAAACAAAAATGAAACTCATGCTGTTCTATCTATAGTAACAAATTCCAGCTCAGGAGGCCTGATGTGTGTCCAACAAGTGGAAGCAAACAGAGTCAAGTCAAACAACCAGAAAACATTGGAGAAGCATGGAGACCCTGCCACAGCAGGGCTAGACAGCACAGCTGCCTTGAACAACTGGGGTAAATTCACATGGTTATCACAGTTAACATGTCCGTATTGTGGAAAAGACAGCAATAGAGAGGGAAGAAGTAGATATGTGCTTTCTGGGAAGAATCTCCAGCAAGCAGGGGATGCCTCCTCTCCCTTGTCCCTCTACAGCCACTCCAGGCCCTGCAACAGATAAAGTTCTGTCCAAATCTTTATCTCCTGGCAAAATCAGTAACAACTCCATCCTAGAGGATATAAATGTGGTTTTGTTCCATTAACTGTTATCTCAGCCTGCCACCTCAAGGGCTTGCTGTCACTTCTGGCGCTTTATTACTGTTGACATACTCTGGTACAGTTGGTATAGTTTTGCTTTTGCTACCACTCCCCAGCCTTTCTCAACCCTTCACCCGTCACTTGAGCAAGTGGCAATACCACAGTCTCCAGCCCCACCTCCTGTCCCCACTGCTCATGTCCTCCCTCACCCTCATCACTTGAACCAGAGGACAAATACAGGAGCACAGTTCCAGTGGAACTGCCATCCTCCTGCAGCTGCAGCCCTCCCTTGCAGAAGAGCCTGAAATGCAGGAATTTGTACTGTATTTTCAAGCCTGCGTGTGCCTGAAGACATGTCTCCTAAGGTCAGGCTCCTGGCCCATGAGTGGCTGAGACTGCTGTGCCTCAGACACCTCTGAGACAGGGCAGAAACCCCTCTTTTCAGTCTGCAGTGATGGCTGCTGCCTTCAGCACAGCCACTGGGTCCCAGACTAATCCAGTGGAGGCCTGGGCTGCAGGTTTTCTTCAGCTTGTGGGGTTTTGAAACACTGTGTCCTGTTTCCTGGGAGGATAACCCATGGCATCTATCAGGATACCAGCACTCCAACCCCCTGAGCCCTGCACAGACAGGGCTCATCCCCAAGGAATACAGAAATCACACAATTCAGGGAATGAGGTGATGAATTATCATAGCAGGCAAGAGAGCTCTGAAGCCCCAATTTTCACCCTCAGCTCTGTGTTATGCATTTCAGTCCATGCAAACTGCTTTGCACAGCCCCTGCAACTCTGCCTTCCCAGAGCCCAACCTCATGCTCTGCACTGGCCATAACATGAGTGCTGAGTGCATGGATCATGCCTCATGGATTGTGCCCCTGCACACCTTCAGAGAGACTGGCAGTACCTTGCCATCCTCTCAAGGCCTGGCTAAGCATTAGGTTTAGGCAGGAGACTGTAAGCCAATGGGCTGAACCACTGTTTCAGCCCCCAGGATCTAAACTGTACCCAAAGTCCTTTTAGTCCAGCCCAGCTACTCCAGACTGCTGCTTCCAAAGCCAGCACCTCTCCTGTGCCAGAGCCTCCACCACAGTGTGCAGTAAGCAGAGGAGCAGTCCAAAACATTAAATCAAGCTGCAATGCCCATGCACTGCAGGGCTTCTCCTTCACTGGCCCAGGCAGAGAAAGATGTGCCAGTGTGACTAAGCTGGCTAATTAAGCCATACTGGGGGGAGGAGAGGAAAAATTAATTCACACAAAGAAGACAGAATCAATAGAAGGAATCCACATAGAGACAAGTAACAGATATTCCTGGACATGAAGAAGCATGTCACAACAAAAACAGAGTGATGCAGCTGAAAAGGAATCCATCCTTGGTGTTTATACATAACAAAATGCTGAGTAAGAGATAGCACTATAGTTAGCAAAGCCAGGGAAGCTGGCCACACAGGCATGGAAAGTTAGAGGTGTTATTTCTTTCAAGAAGGGTGTTTGAATCAGTGTCAAACATTGACAACAGCCTGGGTAATAAGAACCAAAAGGATTTCATAGACATCAGCGGATATATGAAAAAACTCACATGGGTAACTCACGTCATTTGCCTGAGTTACCTCAGAAAGGAACCAGGGGTGTTTTGAAATAAACCAGATTTATGTAGGACAGCTGACATATCTGGCTACTTTTTTTGGTTGTTGTTTTAGAAGAGCTCAACTAACTGTTCCTGCACAGCTGTTATGGTCATACTCTTTCCTGCCTTTCAGCCAGTAGCACCTGACAGAGCAAACCACAAGCACAGGGCCAAAGTTCCTGTGGTTCTATACAGGTCTGTGTGCAGCAAGACAAAGCAGAAATAGTCACAAGAGTGTCCTAGAATTTTAGGGTTCTAACACACAGACTTCTGTCCTTGCTCCAGCCTCAAGAGCAAATATATCCTTAAAAAAACACTGGTTCATAGAACAATTCAGGTTGGAAGGGGCCTCAGGAAGTCTACAGCCCCACCTCTTGCTCAAAGCAGGGCCAGCTACAGGACTAGATTGGACTGCTTGGGGCCTTATTCCTACAGGTCTTGAAAACTTCTGAGGATGGAGGCAGCACAATCTTTCTGGGTATCCTGCTCCACTGCCTGACTGTCCTTGTGGTGAAACAGGTGATACTTGTTCTTATATTCAGCTGGACCATATTTTTTGTTTCAATTTAGCCTGCTGTTTCTCATCCTATTACCATGCACTGCTGTGAAGACCCTGGCTCTGCCTTCTCAGGAACATCCCTCCAGTAGAGGCAGCTGCTATGAAGTCCTCAAAACCATCTCTTCTCCAGGCTGAGCAAGCCCCAGTCCCTCTGTCTTCTCACAGAGTGAGAGGCCATACCCTGCATAGCCCTTCTCTGCATTGCTCCAGTTTGTTTGTAAGTTTCTTGGACAGGGGAGCTCAAGACTGGATGCAGTACTTTTAAAGTAGTGAAACCAGCGTGGAGTAGAGGAGGATAATCACTTCCCTAACCTACTGGCCATGCTCCTGAAAACTGGTGCCTTTCTCTGTGCCTGAGGTGCTCTGGTGTCTGGCACTCAGCTCACTGCCTACCCACCTTTCTGCAGAGCTACTCTCCATACCATCAGCCCCTGCTATTGCTGTAAACATCTCTTCCTTCCAATGCACAGGACTCCACATGTGCCATTGCTCAATTTCATAAGGTTTCTGCTGACCCATTCCTGCAATCTCTCCAGGACTCTCTGGATGATGGCTCTGCCCTCAAACAAACTCGTGCACCCTATTTGGTGTCACCTGTGAAGCTCACAAACATGTCTCCAACATATCTTCTGCTCATTGATATATTAAATAAGACTTTCCCCAGGACAGACCCTTGCAGTACTTCACTTCTTACTGGCCTCTAGCTACAGTAGTCAGGATCATCAAGAGCTGCCTGGAAATGCCTCAAAAGCATGCCAGTGACATGAAACTCTTATCTGAGTTTTGGGCTAGCAGGTCCAGGTATAAGTTAAGACAACTGAAGGCCACCAAGGTACTAAGACAGCGTAAGGGGATAGCAGAAGTACTTCAATCTTTTTCCTTATGCAGGCTGATTGCAATGACCTAAGGGCAGGTAGGTCATGATTTGCTCATGTCAAGGTGGTCACCAGACCACCCTTCTCTATCATTCCAGTCCAAGAAACCACCATGACTTCCAAACCAAGACAGTGACTTCTGTCTGCATTTCAGGAATTTACATCCTGTAGCAGAAGATAAAAGATTGCATCATTGTCATGTTTGCAGAGATGGAAAAGTTTTCCAAGACGCATTTGTAAAGAGGAAAGATGTTTCAAAGGCCCTTGTCTCCCTCCTGCTAATAAATTTAGGCACTCTTCTATCTCACTGCCTTATGCTTTACAAAGGTCTTCTAAATGTTTTCATCATCGCAGACTAAACACATTGGAAAGCATAATTGTTTATCAACATATGTGAGACTAACAGTGGACACATTCCAAAGGAACATCATACAATTCACTAGGGCCCAAAGATAAAAATTACTAAATACATACTTTATAAAAATGTGTCTAGAAGGAATTTCAGCCTAATAAGTCAAAGGCAAAACCATGTGTAAAATAATAAAATGCATGGAGAACTATTTATACTTAAATTTGCCTTAAAAGGTGACATTTGTGTTTCTACCCAGTCTCCTAAGGCTTGCAAATTAGCACCACGTTAAAACAGACAGGACAGTTTGGATCTGAAACCTTTTTACTTTCAAATGTGGCTTTGTCACATTTGTTTTTTTCACATTCCTATGAAATAAGATTTATATGATTATGGGAACTCTACATAGCATGTCCACACATACATTTGTGTCTGTTCACCCCTAGAAACTTCTGAACACACTGTTAGACTTGGATAAGGGATAAATGAGTGCCAAAGACTTCCTAACAGTTATAAGAAAATAAGGGGCCAGATGAAAAGGGAAACCATAACCACCCTCACAGGGAGTAGGGGGAAGCCTGTTATCTCATCCTCTTTTTAGGTATCAGAGAATCCAGATGGCAGGCAGACGTTGGAAGCCAGATGTCCACAGCTCTGCTGCTTGAAAGATCGCTTGTTATCAGTCACTGCATGGCTCTTCTAGTCTGCAGCAAGACAAACCCACTCCCCCCAGGCCCTCAGCTCCATATCTGCATATATACCATCAGTGCAGCCCTGAGCACTGCACACTGTGCTAGACACTGAGTAAACAGAGAGCAAAAAAGACCTTTGATCTTTAGTAAAGCAGGGGGCATGTCATTTGTACCAAAAATCCCCCTTTAAAAGATCTCTGCATTATACCTAATGCTCTTTTTCCATTACTCACAAGCAAAAACCTGCAGCTCACATTTCCAAACTGAGATCTGTCAAGTTGTTTCCCAAGGAAATAGGCAGAGGACTGTGCATTTTTGAGTTTCATTAACAATTCAGAAGGCAGGTGGGTACACATTTCTGAATCTTCGTTAGCTAGCCTGGAAGAGCCCTCTTTCCCCCAGGGTCTTCCCAACATTTCCAGAAAAAGGAGTGTAAAGAAACACCAAGATGCTTACCTGCATAGGATGAGACAGGGGAGATCTGTAGAGGGTACAGCTGGCTCATGCTGAGGGGCTGTTCATCACTTTCTGTTGTCACCTCTACCACCTGACAAACATCAGGAGGGTTGGCAACTATCACCTGTTCCTCACTGCTGCCATCAAGGTGTGGCTGTCCTACAACTTGGGATTAGAAACAAAAAAATTGATTACTGATAACATCTCAACTCTGTTGAACCTCTAAGAGCCTGCTTGGTATCTGAGTCTTCAACAGTCTCAGCACTTTTTTCCATGCCCACCACCTGCTTTCAGGGGATATAAGTTTCAGTGAGAGTTCTAAAGGAAATCTGTGATCCTCAACAAGCAAGCTGTAAACCATGGTCTCTGAATGCTCTAAGGTAAACTTTACAACAGAAGACCAGAACCAGCATGTGAAAACCTTGCCATGGGGTCAAGCAAAACACTGTGGGACTCTGATGTACATATGACATGAATCTATGGTAAATTTCTGCTCCAGTTAGATGGCTGCTGTCACTGACCCTCACAATGCTATCGATGGTATGCAGAAAACAAATTTGTACAATCCCCACAGTTTGTGACAGAAAGCTACAGTTTGGTTAGTTATTAACTGAGGGGTTTCCTATTCCCCCAGGCACATGATATTTAATACCAAAAGAGCACATGAAATTTAATATCAAAGGAGTGTTACTTATTTCTACAAAGTGAAGCAACCATGGATTGCTTTCCAAGTGTCCTGAAATGCTTTGCAGATATTAGTTGTTCTACACTATAACCTTTTGCAAAAGGTTGACAAACCAAGGTACCAAGAAGTTACCGAGCAAAGCAAAAGTATGGTAAAAGCCAGAATCCCATTTGTCTGAAGCTGCTTGACAGAATTTCCTGTCTTGTACAACTCCTCCTTTAATCCCAGCTGTATGAACACATGACAAATGCATTAATCCAGCACAGAACTGAAAGCCAACGAGTTAGATCAGAAGAATGCACAGGGATGGAGCCATCTCAGAGGATGGCTAACCTGAAACCATGGTTACCCAAGAGAAAGACTATAGATATTCTTTCACTGAACATAAAGCTTCACAAGGAACAAAAGGCTAAATTCTGTACAAACACAACACTGTGTTGTTCAAACAGTCCATTCTTTTTCTTGACCCATGAGGGGAAAAACACGTAGGCAATGAAATACAACAGATCTTGCAAGTTTTCAGTTAAGTAACCTGAATATACTAATTATTAAATTTGAAAAAGTCAAAAGATAGCATCTATTCCTTAATGAACTGAGATAAATAAACATGAATGCACATGTTTATACACACAATCCGCTATGACGTTCTATCTTTAGACAGGGCTTTTTGAAAAAGAAAAGTGACAGGTACTTTTCCCAGGGAAAAGCTGCATATTAGTTTGCTTTGTGAAGTGCCAGGTTACCACTGGAAAATCTTCAAAACTTAGATGTGTATTTTAAGAAACAAAGCCAGCATAAAGAAAATTACATACATACTGGATAGAGTTTTTAAAAGTTGGTGACTACAATTAGTATAATTATGTTTCAGATATTTTGTTTCACCTTTATTTCACCTTTCCTGGTTCCGAAACAATCAGCTTTTATTGAGTGTGGTGAGAGTGGTGCAAGAGCACACACAGTTAATTTTTTATCTGGGAGAGACTGATATTGCGCAAGCCACTCAGGGAATGAGCAGGCCATCTGCACTGTTTTATCTCTTTCCTCAATACCTGACAAATTCTTACCCACCCTGAGAGATAAAATGCACAGCAAAAACTACTGCTCACTTGAGAAATATGCCACAGTTTCCAGTGAGCCGTACCTATGGCAGAAACTCTGCAGGTGCTGTTTGCCTTTCATCCACTCTGGCTGATTTCCTGTCTTTCTGCAGAACAATTCTATTTTACCTTTTCCTCTCTGTTTACATTAAAATCCTTCCTGCAATCCTAAATAACAGCTTCTTTCTCCAGTCTGGATAAGCAGCACAGCTCACATCTCAATAATCAAACAACACTGGGTGACAGTTTCCTACCTGATCCTCAGTCAGCGATCAGGAAGCACTAATAGCACTATGGTGCTACTCCTTCAAGCTATGAGCATGTTCTAATACTCTTACAAAGCAACAGCTGCTTAAATGAACTGCCATAAAGAGAGCAAAACTACTCACAAACTCCTCAGCCACACAAGTACTTCAGGGGAATGACTATGCAAAGCCCTGTGACCTAAGAAATGGGGATCAAAAATAGTCACTGCACATGATTTCTGCCGTCTTTCCAAGCAGAATACTAACATATTTGTCATATTTAAAAATGGAATTCTAGACAAAATGGTATGCGGGTCATACTGTTAGGAGCTCTTGCTGCAATGACAACCTTGGCCAAAAAAGAGCTGTCAAAAGCCCAGTCCAATTATTCTAGTGAGGACCAATTATTCACATGCTGAGATGACAGCTAATTTCTAATGTACTGGTTTCTAAATGCAGCCTTTGATGATCCTTTTTGTTAGCTCAGTGGTGTTAAGAACTATCTCTGCTACTGAGGTGTCAGTGAAAAGAACCAAGTTTCTACATTTTGCCTGCTGGTTTGAACACCCAAATAAAATGGTATTCTATACAAACATCTGCTTTAAGCAATGGGAAACTGCCATCTGATTGCAATTTAACTTCCATGTGACATTGGTTACAGCCTCTTCATGGCTCAGGACTATCTTCTGGGATAAGTCCCCACCATGAGAAGCCAGCTAAGAGTGCCTGGAAGTGCTTTACTCTCAAGGGAACCCTCCCAGTGGCACAGTACTGCTCACTGTCTCTGCAAATGGTGGGGCTGGCCTGCAACCACAATCTTGCATGGCCTAGGCTGCTGAGAAATGGGTCTACCTGACTGCAACTGTGGCATTCCCTGAAGTGCAAAATGCTGATGGAAAGATAAGTCTGGCAGACGAGAAGGGTTTTTGAAGTCATCTGTGTGCTTAGTATGTAAAAAAGCATAGGGGTACTTACCTACAAAGTTCACTGTACTGTCAACTTCATTTTTTATACTGGAGGACAGGAAATAGTCAGAAGTGACAGCATTTAGCCCATTCATCCCAAAAGATGATTCAACTGGCTCTTGCTGGAAGGAAAACAGTACAGTTGGGTCAGGACTACTTTATTTTAGGAGATAGCTTATCTCTTTGTTCTGAGATGGTAATAAATCCCATCACTTCTGCCTGCCATATACCCCCTGCTCTCTGCAGGACACTGTCTTAGAACAAATATTTCTCTGAGGAGAAGACTGGGACTAATTCATTTCCAAATCTTGTGCTTTGAAAGGAAAGCTATTTTTAATCTTCAAATTTAGAGTAAGCCCTCAGAGAGCAAGGAAGCAGCAAGCTATTTACTACAAGAGATTAACATTTGAAACAAACAAGGAAGAAACATTGCTTTAAAACAGTACTCTATTTAATATTCATCCTCAGTCCCTTCCAAATATGCTCTCTTTGCACTCTCTAAAAGGAAGTCTTAGTTTCTGTACAGCAATTACTAAATTCTAGCCTTAATTTTTCTCTACAGCAAGCCTGAAAGCAAACCAAAGTGTTTACACTAAATACAGCCTTTTAGATCACATCATAAACATTACCACAGGGCAACAGCATTTGGAAAACACCACCTGTTCTACACAGACTGAGTTTTTTCCACAAGATGCCTCTCTGTAAGCCTGATACACTCAAGTGGGAATCTAAAAAAAATCCCTTCAGGGTAGACACCAAAAAATTAATTCCATTAACTCAGGATTTCTTTAAAAGGATTATTCTACACGTGCAACTTCCTCCCCACTATTGACTCTCTCACAGGTTTATTGGTTACAATGTCTAAAGTCTTCTGTTCTTACTCTACCAGCCCTGCAAGGCTGCAAGTTGTCCCCTGCTTGCTGAGGACTCACAGAGAGGACTCACAGAGCTGTCCACACCGTGCTCATTTTCACTGCTCTAAAGCATTTCAGCAAAGGCAGGCAAAGGTATGCCTCAGGACCTGCAGTGCCAGCCCATCCCAGTACTGCTGAACTGTTATCCTTGGGACAAAATACTGGGGGCACTGTGGTAGGTTTTTTCCTGGATGTCACATGCTGTGATGGTGATCTACTCAAAAAGAATGGTCACTTCCACACAAGCACCTCCCCCGACACTAAAGCAAGGCAAACAGCACCCTGTCACAGCATTCTTGGCACATCAGAAAGGTGGAGAGTTAAATGTTAATGGCAACTAGGTCTTTGATGAGATGCACCAGTTCTGCTGCCCTACAGGTCAAAGACTTGGAGAGCTTGAAAAGATAAAATTAGCTGCTATTGATCCATTGAGGGTCACAACTGCAAAGATAGGTTAGGGCTGCACTCTGGAGCCCTGAGTATCTGGTGCTGTTTGCTTTAATTCACAGCAAACTCAGCAGCCCCCACGGAAACACTGTGCAGGCAGCACTTGCTCAACTTTACTGAGGCTTGATTACTGACAAGTTTATTTAGTAGCCCCTTTCAAGCTTCAGAAACAAATATGCATCTTAGAACTCAGGTGATGGTGCCAGATCCACAAAGAGACGCGGATACTGGCACAGTTGGTGTTAAATCACCTAAATTTTGAGTGTTCAGATGTCTACCCTAAGCCAAATGCATGGAGAAAGCTGTCACTAGTATTTTAAAAATAACTCTCAATGTGGAACTGCATGGTCTAAAGGATACATCTAGGATAAGGTAGAAATTAAGTCTCAGTTCAGTTCTTTGTTTCAAAAGAGACTGGTTTTATCTGGGCTGCTCTGACATTTCCGTTTCCTTCCCATTATCGAGAAATCATTTTAAAAGAATTTAATGAATTGCAATGACAGACTCTGTTTGCCCAAAAGCCTGGTGACAGGAGATCTGCCTGTGGGGCAGGAGATTTGGTTGCCCCTTTGCTAAGGTGGAGCAGGGATTTGGTAAGGCCCAACACTCTCACAGGCACAGGGATAAGCAGTGACTGCCCTGAGTACCATGCTCAAGCTCAGCCCACCAGCAATTTCTGTGGGTGCCCACAGGGTCCAGCAGTGGCAACAATGGGAAGCTCACTGCAAGGCTCTTGCTATGCTGAAGTCCCTTTGCAGATCTGTGCTCAGATTCTCAGCTTCTCCCTTTGCTGCTATCACCCCACTGCAGTTACCAGGCAAAGTGTGGAGTAACCTCCCACTGGGCTCCACTAAAAAAAAATTTCAGGATAACTGTAAGGCATTCAATTCAAAACATACAACTTGGATCTCAGGAATTCTCATCACCAAGCAAAGCAATTATAAGAAGCTTTCATGCTCAGAAATGTGCATTTGCTTTAATTCACCTACCACCCTTCTTCACTACAAGAGCCTTCAACATCCACCAGTCAGCCTAAGAGTGGCTGAGTACAGGAAGAGCAGCTCTTCAAATCCAAACTAGCCACTGCACACTTCTGTCAGAATGGGGGAACAGACAGGAATACTACCTGGCTCCAGCTCAGAGCACAAGAACTAGCAGGAGGTATCACAGGTAGGTGGGTGTATGTGCTGGCACACTGCTCTGCTCTGACCAAAGCAGTTTTACTGCCTCCCTCTGAACATCAGCTACCATCAGAGTCACTTGATAACAAGCACATGTGGCTGTAAGAGCCACACAGGAACAGGATAGTTACAAAGTGGTTCTTTTATGACAATTTAAAAGTCATAGCATTCTGACGTGTAAGTGCACAAGTCACAACTGCTGTGGCAGCACCTGCTGTCCAAACCCTTTCAGTGGAGGACTTTTCCCCACATTTCTGAGCTCACATGGCCCAGAGAATCTCCTGGCCAGAGCCTGCAGAACCTGAACCCAGGCATGGGTGGCACAGCCCTTCACAGGTGAGCAGCAGGGGACCAAGCTGCCCTTGCACTGTAGACACAGCTGCTACACACAGCCCAAGGACACCAATTTTACTGAAAGCTGAGAGTCTGAAATCTCTGAGATTTGCTTTCTGTTAAAAATTTGAAGGTGGGCTAGCTCCTGCTGCTGTGTAATACTGACCACCTTTCAGAGGCCCTTGGCAGAGGTGTGAAAGCTAGGAAACACCAGGCCTCACAGGGAGGGCAGACATCAGTCTGGGCCCACGCTCAGCACGAGCAGAAATCTCAGGCTGCAACTGAAGAGCTTTACAGCTGAGGCCTTCTAACTGACAAAACACGAGCACAAGATGCAGCTCTGACCCTTGCCTAAATGAAAATGCATTTCCAGTGCTTTACACACAGAAATTAATTGCTCCAAAAGGTAGCTCTATTGTTCAGAAGCATTCCTTCCCTAATTACTGTATTTCTCCTTACAGAGACAAACAAATGGCAAATGTATTGCTGAGACTGCCAGTTTTCCAACCTCCAGGCATTGTAACACAAGGGCTGTGTCCATTGATGACGTAAGTGACGGCTTTAACAGCCTTCACATTTCAAAAAAAACAGCCCCAAACATCCCGGGTAACTGTAGTTACTTAACCAAACCACAAGCATTTGCAAGAACCCACCACAATATACTGTTGGGGCTGTTAAAAAATATCTGCAACAGATTGTATTCACAAGCTCTTGCACCATTAAACAGACACTTCTTACCTTAATCTGTTTGAATTTGTCATCCTTCTCAGATTTCGTCTTTTTTCCTGCAACAACAGAAGGGAGATTTCATAAAGTCCTGTGTGCCATGAGTTATCCTTCACACTTTCTATATTCACCAACAAATAGCCCCAAAATGAGCCACAAAATAGCAGGACTTCCTAGTTAAGGGAGAACACATTTTGCCTAATTTTACCCTTCTCTTAAGGCCTGGGCAGCAAAAAATTCACCTTGAATTGCTGGCTTTGTGTTTCTTTTTTAAAAGGCTACAAAAGAGAACCACTATGGGACCAAGGAAAGCAACTGCATTCAAAAAATCAAAGTGAAAATATGGAAGAATGACAAATTAAAACACAAGACCTGTTTAAAAAGGGGGGGGGGAGAAAAATATTCTTAAAGGGAAAAAAAATCAAAATATATGCCTCATCACATTTCTGATGCTCTCTCTGTAGCTACAGGAAAAGAGAGATTGTTAATTGATTTAATGTGAAAAGAGATCACAATAAACTTCAACCAATATTTTTGTAAATAGTTGCAACCTGGTAAGGAAATACAATTCATGCAAGAGTGGTGTATGCAATCATGATGGGCTTGGGAATCCCAAAAACCATACTGCATGTGACCTTCACAAAATGTCATGCACCTTGGCAGACCCTAGTGCTGCTGCCCCTGCTCTGATCTGATGCAGAAGCTCAGACTTGCTGGTGCAAGCTCAGCTGTGCCCCAGTGTCAGCACAGATGTGTCCCAGGAGCTTCTCCCATCTCTACTACATGATACCACAGGCAATTAGAAACGTTTGCAGCCAGATTCTTTTGCTCCCACAAATGTTTAGCCACATGACACAAAAAAGGGCATGTGAAAATATATGTGAGGTCCAAACTATCTCAGGGTTTTACAGTAACTGGACTTTCTGCAGAATCTTCTCCTGCTACAGCCCCTGTTCCCAGAATCCCAGCTTTAAAGATGAACTTTTGTAGCTCCTTCAGGAATCTACTGCCAAGAGACATGTTATGGTCCAGGGGAATGTGTTTAAACATACAAAATACACTATTGACAAGAGACTGGAAACAGTTTCAAGATAAATGTTCTACCTTTTGCACATTGATCTTCCTTTCACAGAATGATTCTGCCCCAAAAATGCCATGGTTCATAATTTCCAGTCACACTGACTTTAAACTGAAAATCTGCCTTTCACTTCTCAATCTAAGGAAGTAGCAAACTGTAGCTACAGGTGAACTGAATTGGAATTTAGACGAACACCTTGTGTCTGGTTTGCAGGTTATCTTTTAATCCAAAATTCTAGACAACAGAGGATACCAGAGGACTAAGGAAATCATTGTTCTACTGCATAAACCAGTAAGGAAGCCATATGAAAGCTAATGAGACCTAAATCAAGCAGCAATATTTCTACTTTGAAAGAAACCAAATACTCATGAGATTGACCTGGTGGTTAGGCCTTCTCCTGGCAGGCAGGAGATTTAATTCCTAAATTTGGGGATTCAGATGATTTCCCATTTCACCATTATTGTGCTCTGTGGGTTGGTTTTCCATGGTCTTTGTAACTAACAATGTGGTTTTGTGGTTTAGTGCTCTGAGTGAGTGTACTGCTCTGAAGACAGAGCCAGTTTAATTGTACCCTTGCTTGAAAAAAGATACCAAAATGTCTGCCACCATATTCTGAATGACCCCTACTGAGTTCAATGTGTTGAGCTCTAATACACTCTAATCACATTCCTTGACTGAAGGAGACCCAGGACTAAATTCTGAACACAACTCCAGCAGCTTTAACAGACAAATATCAACAGCTTGGGGGTATCACATCTCATTGATCCTCTCTTCTGAATGCAGCCCATTTTTCATACAGGTGTTCCTGAGTTCCAGTCATTTCCCAGCCAGCCAGGGCACCATGTGCAGCTTGCATTGGTGGCTTGTTGCATACTGAGCTACCTGCAGTAGGTGTTTTTCTCAACACAATGCCCTCAAGAGCATTTCATGTTGACAAGCTCTCCCCTGTACCTTTTTTGGAAGGTCTTTCAGATAAGGGCAGCATCCGGTACACCCTGAAGGCATTGTTTCCTTTCTTTATGCTTTTGTCCTTCACTTCTTCTATGTCAGGCAGGGAGTTCATAGCGCAGCGGAAGTTTGCCTTCCATGTCTTTGGATCAGGTTTATCTACTCCTGACTGGTATTTCCCTGAGCAAGAAAAGAAAAGTTAGGCACATATGACATGTGATTCAAGATTTGAGGCAAATTAATAACAGCACAGGTTAGCTTCAAGGTATCAGCCTTTGGTTCCCATGGCAAGCATTCTAACAATAGCTGAGGTTGCAAGAGAGTGCTGTGATCTCATTCTCATGCACATTTCTAGAACAGATGATGAATGGTTTGTGCTCAAGAAAGACCCAGGGCATTGCAGATCTGATGTGACTCCATAACAACATGGAAAAGCTTGCACAGCATTTACCTTTATTATATCAGGTTCAAATCCATAGAAAGGCATAAAAAGCCTAAGGGCCTATGTCTACAAAGTGCTGACTGTGCTCTACTCCTGACAGTTTTGAACCCAATTGCTAACATTTAAATCAATTAAGCTTTACTGTGTTCCTCAATGCAAATGAGTTATGGCACTTCAATTAAGCTAGAGAGTATCATAGGCCTTGAAAAAACACTTAGCCTCCCACAAATCTGGAAACTTAAGTTCACTCTCTGTGTTAGTAAAAGCAAAGACAAGAAAGAAGGAAAATGTAACTTTAAAAGGGAAAACAATGTGAAAATCTGTCCTGTAAAAAGAGAGTTCCAATACCTGTGTGAATTGCCCAGTTTCTAAATAAGGGAGCATCTTTTTCAACATCCCAACCATGTCTTGCGGCATGCATCCAGGGAATCTGAAAAATCTTCTTCTCCTGGAAGGGAAAACAAACAGGAAATGCCAACACTGACAGACTTGAGGAATCTTCTGATGATTTTAAGTCACTAATTTATAAGCACAGTTTCAGCATCTCCAAGTGTTTTGCTCTCTTCTAGTATCACTGAAATCAGCAGGAAAATATCCACTGGCATCACCAAAGCAGAACAGAGTCCAAGTGTATGAAATACTCAGAAGCCACTCCATGGAAGACGAGCCTGGCAGCTTTCCGAGCTGACACATGGAACAAACATGCAGTGCTACATATTTCTAAGCTTTCATACAAAGGGTAGTTTTGTCAGCACAGACACTTTTATGGTTAGCAAAAATAGATCTGAAACAAAACAAGCATAGGAACAGAGCAAAATCAAGGATTTAGAATTCAGCCAATAAATACTAGTATGGTAAAGAAAAGAGATCTTACAAATTTGTATGCCAAGAAAAAGAATATATCAGCAGTAGACATCTCTCCAGTGAGGATAAAAAAAACAGACATTCATGTGAAGTGACACTCATGAAGAAGTGCATTGAAGATACCTAAACACATTTTAGTTCAGAAACTTTAGACCAAAGAAAAGTGCACTTAAAGAAATGCAAAGGAAGGTTTTTTAAAAATTTGGTTTTTTAACACACAGCTAAATCAGGGCATGCCTTACATGGTGTCAGTATAATCATTCCTCAAGGATCATGGAAGATCCCTGGCAACTATTAAAGATGATAGTTTTAGCATGTAGCTCCAGCTCTGGGGGCCCAGTGATTTTCAGAGCTTGAATAACGTGTTTCCTACACTCCTTCCACAAGCACTTAGCACACAGGATACTGGGCCAGAAGGATGCTGGATCAGATGTGCTTTTATGTCAGACAACATGGTAATGAATTCCTTTGTCCTGGCTGCTTCAGAACTCTTCATGCTGTTTTCTGCAAAGCCATACAAACTGAGCTTGTTCCACAACACTTGTTTTTTCCTCCCCTGTTGGGAAGAATACTTATCTGGCTTCACATGCAGACATCTTGCACTATAAACTGTCACTGCAGGTTCACATCCAATTATCAGTCTCTGAAGAGAAAAGTACTTCCAGGGCAAAATGCACCCTCCTCCTGCAGCAGCCACCTGAGCTATGCTGCCTGAATTTCACCCTAAAAGAACTTATTTCTCTCTACTGACTGCATACAACTCTAGACAGGCAGCTCTTACTTAAATGACTGCATTGTAGATATCTGGCTGGGTGAGATGAATCCTTCACCCTTTCCCCTTCCCCCAACAACCACTTTTCTTTCCTGACTGTCTGGTTAATATTTCACTCATGCCAAGGCTAGGTTTATTTCCCTTCCTTCCATGTGATCTTTTCTTCTTCTGAGCCTGCCTCTTGTCCTTCAACTCGTCTTTAATCCTTTCTGTCATATTTGCTTGTTCAGAATTTCATTTTTCCCTTCTTGCTTGGCTTCATCTTTAATTTGGTGCAAACAATTACTTAACATGTTCCTCATTCCCCTCAAGACCTCACACTCAATATTCCTCTTAATGCAGTTACATCACTTCTGTCACGTGTCTTTTGCCTCTTTACTCTTCCCTCTACGTACAAGTAAATCATTAACACAGATACTTCTTTCCCCAACTCAAAGCAGTCAAAAGAAAGCCTCAAAGCCACTGTTTGGGGTCCACAACACTACTGCATTCATCAGACCTAGAATAAGCTTCCCTGCCTTTACTCTTCATAGACTATAATAAGCATGGGAAAAAAATCATCACTTCAACAGAAAGCAGTTTCTATCAACAAGAACTTTAAGAATAGATCAGATTAAAATAGATCATATGATAATTCAAAACCTAGCAGACTGAACAAGACTCCAGACATAGCATCCTGTCATCATCAACTGTACTCACTGCTTCAAAAGAATCTGCAAGGACACTCAACAGCAGTCTAAGTGGTCATTACAGTGCTTCTGCTCATTACAGAAAGTTCTTCCCAATCCCAGATGTATTGAAGCACAATAATTATATGAAATTATAACACAAATTACAGAATCACAGAAGCTATGTGTATTACAATTTTATAATACACATTTTATTCTGTTACATACTTTGTGACAGCTCAGGTGTTTCTGTTTCCAGTGTTCAGAGGAACACTGACCTCTCACACTCCCCCTCCTCACATCCCTTCTGCTGAACAATGTTGTTTCATTCACAGCTCCCAGCTTTGTCTCTCTGGGAAAGTAAAGAAATTCCCTTCCTCCTTCATGCCACTCAGAAGGATAACAATTTCACCAAAGAGGTCCATAAGTATTTATGCTTTAAGCCCTGTAAGGAGGGGCTTGTTCTGGAGGTATAATGATGAACTGACAGTAGGGGAAAGAATTATGTGTCACCTGTACCTGATTTGTCATTTCTAATTGAGAGAGGTTTAATTCTTTCTTCAGTTCAGAAAAAGTCCCCAAGAACAGACAGCCAATGACAACCCAGAATGGTAATAATTTCTTTCATATTTAAACCTTATTTCCTTAAAAGCTGTGCACACACATGAGTTTCATTCTCTTGATTATCTGACACACCTTCTTATCTAAACTGTGAACTATCCTTTACCAAACTCTGATTAAAATACTACAGCCTATGAAGTTGATTCTGTGAGTATAGAACAGGCTGTTATACACGTGACACTTCATTGATTCCATGCATAGCTTTGTTTATGGTCAGGATTTAAAGCAAAAATAGAAATATTTTTGGTTTAATGATCCGTTGTTGGAATGAATGTGCAAATATTTTTTAACAGAAATGCTCAAGAGTGCAATATTCTTGTTGAGCATAGTAAAGACAATCCAGGATGATGCCAAATCAGAGGGTAGAAGTGGAGAATCAGAGTTTAATAAACCTCAAGGCAGAGAAATTATTTCAGGATTAGGCAAGAACACCCAGCAAAGGACAGCAGACACAGACTGTCAGTAGGAAACTTTACACCAAAATAGAGATATTCAAGGAGAAGGACCCGAACATGGCACTCAAATTACAAAGACAACAGCAAAAACCTGTCTCCTCTTCAGCTATGACCCCATTATGCAAGATCAAGGACCTACTCAAATTCACAGTGCAGCTAACTAGGGAACGGATAAAGCAATATTTATTTACCCAGCCACAGCATGAGACTCACTGATGCAGGAAATTACTGAGAAACAAGGTTCATAGATGAAATTTAAAGCACTCCTTATCATTTCAGTAATGAGCATTTCTAGCTTTGAAAGATGAAAGAAAAGGTAGCAATTTCAATTGTCATTCTTCAGCTTTAAAAATGAGCACCTGAGTACCACAGCTACTACTGCTATAGAGAGGATACCAGACTATTTGTCCTAGTCACTTAACCAGACAGGCAGTTCCTATGTTTCTGCCCCTGATTTTGTGCATTTCCACCCATTCTGATAATAAAGTAGCCTCTGCAGCAAAAACAGCTTCATGCTTTTCAGAGTGGTGAATTACTCTCCTGCACAGTGCAGAAAGCATGCCACATTTCCACAATTCATTACTATTCAAAGTCTCAAATACACTCCTAGATATTACTCAACCAATCATAATAAATTCAAATTGGGCACTGACATTTTTGAGTTCTTGATTGCACTCTCAAAGTGTCTTGAGCACTTAGTAAGAGCTCAGGACCAGAGATATTAGGTTTGAGTCAGACAGGGGAAAAGTCACCCTATTTTCTCTCGAGTTGAGAAGTGTCAGAGAAGCCACACAAATCTGAAACAGCAGATTGTTAATTCAACTCAGAGTCTAACACAGAAGAGTATTTTGAACACATCCCTCTGATGCTACTTGTTGAACAATGTGTTCCCAGGTTAAAAATAAAGTCCAAGCAGAGTCTACAGAAACACTCACTTCAACAACAAAGAGTTGGAAAATGCTTTTAAATGAGCCACAAATCCACCAGGCCAAAGCAGGACGCTTCAGATCTGGCAGGCGAGACTGGAGGAACAGGTTCAGCAGGAAGCATTCAGCTTTGCCCATCCTCCCCGTCACCCTTTTGAAAACCAGGAATGAGCTCATTTACCTATGCAGACCTCAGCCACTGCTATCAAGTTCCCCTTCAGCACATGCATGCACTCCCCCTTACCTTATTTAGCCATTTCAGCCCCGGTATTCTGTTGGAGTTGATTTGTTCTTCCAGCCAGGGCCGCATCCGCATCCTTTCGACAGGCATTGTCACCCACCTGGGAAGGAGCTGCAGGGAACAAGGGACAAGGTTACTTGTTTGCCAGGCAGAACTCCCAGGCAGCTCCCCCACCTCTGCACACTACACTTATTACAGCTTTGCAGGCACTAAAAGATGGTAAATATAAACATTATTGTAGCTCTGTGTGTGAGCCTCCCCTAAAAGCAACTGAGATGAAGTCTCCTTTATGGCAGAAAATATTCTTATGGTACACTTGTATTAGGAAAAGCTTCATCTGAAGATGACATAGAATATCAGCAAAAGTTTGTCTGCTGATACAGGTGGGATACCAGAAGTCACAAAGAAAAACACTTACACTCTTGGAGACACCTCTTTTCAGTCCACATACCTGCATTTGCAGACCTTATTTTGCCAAGATAAAAATATGTAATGAAAAAAATAACACATGCAGGAGGCATCATTGTACTAGCTAAAATAATGCTTCTGCTAATGAAAGGGCTTTCAAATGGCAGTTTCAGTCCCATGAACTTGACTGGAATTAATAAAGGTATATTTTACATCACAGCAATTTAGCATACCACTTTGATTCTAGCTGAGTAGTTTGACCCCCTCCCTCCAGCTTTCTCTGATCAATCCACTCACTGATTTTTAGCTGTTATTTTACATTTCAGTGCTGCTCAGCTATGAAGTGAGTTCTTCACACACCCCTCAACTACACTATGCCACCTTTTATTATCCAGTTAAGACTCAAACTGACTTCTTTTCTCGCTCTCTCTCTGTCTCTCTCACACACATGCACACATAACCTCAATGCCACTTCCCTGTTTAGAGCTGTAAATTATTGACATAAGAGTCCAAAGTCTTGAACCTGAGGCAGAAAATTTTAAAAACATTAACCAACTGGCACTAGGTGCAGATTAAAGCACCACATTAAATGCCTGTTAAGCACCCTGGAACCCATCATTTCCACATTCAAGTACTTGCATTTAGGCTGCTGCTTCTCCTTGCCCCCTCTGCACTGGGCTCAGCTCCTTCCTCTCTCTTTTGCTCTTCACATCTGTGTTCTCTGCATCATTTGTAACTTCTCTGCTCCACTGTTCTTGTCACCTTTGATCTTAAAAATAAAAAAGAGAAAGAAAAATTTGAAAGCACGCAGGAATGGCACAAATGTAAATGGGTTTGTTCTCGCTTCCTATGGGAGTACAGGCATGGGACAGACTAACAATTAGGCAGTACCAAGCCCACACCCAACGCAAGAGGAAGAAAAACGTTCAAAGTTTCCTCTCATTGCTCTGAGGACATGTATTTCCTTGAAACTAATAAGGAATTAAAATCTGAATGTAACAATAAGGTTCTTTGATGTGTTCAGAGAATTTACCAGCAGCCATGCTCACACTAATCTCTCAGCAAACATATTAGTATTTTGTTTACTACTCTGTGGAGCTGGTCACTCATGCTTCAGCTGCAGCCTCTTGCAGTAAACTACCAATTTCTAAAATAGCTCAGAAAACGGCTGCAACTGCTCAGCTCCCTTTCAGGTTCACTTCAGATATGAAAAAACAGCCAGCCCCAGGAATCCAGCAGCAGACAAGCCCTTGTGCATACCCCCTCTCTGTGTAAGAGGGAAGCTCTTTTCTGGGCAAGGGTGATGTGGGTTCAACTTTTTTAGCCCCCAGGTTGGTGGCAAACAGCCACTGCACCTCCCTCCCCTTGGAACCAACAATCCTCATCCAGGTTGCAGAATGTGCACAGGAGATCTCTACCATCTTCCCCTACTACAGCTTGAGTCAAAGCTGAAAAATGCAAATGGCAATGTACTAAAAACATGAGCAAATTTTTATTTGTCTGACAAGGCAGAACAATTATCTACAACAGATGCATTTCTTTGTAAGGTATCTTTGAGTATGCATGCACTTTGAGACAGTTCCTGGAAACACTGTGCATGAGGTTCAACACTCAATATAAATGTTCCCATTTAGCAGTCAGACTCATCTTCTGGGTAATGAGCCCCTAAGACAAATTTCAAGCCCATCTGAATGAACAACTTAGACAGAAGGCAAAAACGTCATCTTGAAAGCAGCAGCAATGGATCCCACTTGGGACAGGCAACATGGAAGAAACAGAAGCTGCCTTTGCACAAAAGCAATACATCTCAGGAAATGAGAAAGCTGCCAACAATCACTACTACAAGGAAGCCAGTCTTGCCCAAAATGGCAGAGTTGAGCCAACCTGTCCTTTCCCTCCCACATCCCTGGGGGCTTCCCCAGCTGCTCCTCTCTAGATGCTGCTCAGAGGTGCTCAACTCCTTTTTGTCACCCTGGGATTCCTCTGGGATTAGCAACTGCAGCTGTCAACACACACCTTCCCATCCATCACCCACACCAAGACAAATTAATCCCAGGTAATCAAGGAAGAAGTTTGGCTTGTGAGAAGAGAGGAGTGGCTCCCAAGACCTGTTCATCTGAAAGTAAACTCAAACCCAGGTAAAAATAATCCACAATGATGTCCAGCTGGAGGGAACAGCGAGAATCTTCTGGAGTTATGTCCTTCACAAAGGAGCAAACAGAGCTGTGCTTCTGCTCATCAAAACACAATCCCTAACCCATGCTCCTTTTAGAGCACATGCTGATGAAAATAAAGCTGGATGGCATCAGAAGACATTCCCAGACCTATCTGCCTCAGGACAGCAATGACCACAATGGTGCTAAAATGTAGCAGGGTTTTTATCAGTTGCATGTTAACAAGATTCTTTTGATGAAAATACCAAGTCAACTCTACCCAGTAATTGCCTGCGGGAAATGAAGGTGCCTTATCTCCATCCAGGGCTGTCAACTGCATGATTTATTTGTACAGAAAGAAACATCAGCATCTGCAGTCCCTTAAAAGTAGCTCCTGTCTGCCCATAAATGGCATTACTGGGTGCACTTGAAGCCTTATTTCACTGACTCCAGGTGGGAGGATCTGGAGTCCATCTTTCACTGAGTACAGATTAAATCACCTGACTTTAAGAATCATTCCAGTTTGTAAAGACATTTGAAATGCTCCAAAATAGGCAGCAAATACATGTAAAGTTTCAGGGGCCATTGCCTAACACCACGCCAGCTTCACCATCCATCAGGATATATCAATTATTAAACAAACCTACAAAGTCAGAAACTAAGGTAAGCCCTACAAAACAGCAGGTATGCCAAGTTTCTTGCCAGCCTCTCTCCAGTGTTTACCCAGCTGAAAGAAAAAAAGTAGAAACAGTCAATCCTTTTAAGGACAACAAAACATCAACATTTATAATCTGGAGCTGGCTGTAAAACTAGATGCACTTACCCACCTATCTCCCACTCCTGGTCAGCCTCAATGGTGCACTTCCTCTGCACATTCACACTTAGAAGAAGCTACATAACAGCTGTTGAATTTTTTGCAACAAGTGCATGCCTAACAATATTTTTCAGAGCTGCCAAGGCATCCAGGTGCCACTGGCTTCACTGCTGCCAGGATCTCCTGAGCTGTGGATACCCATCTGCTGGCCTAAGCAAACCTCTCCAGAAGCCTGGTTACTTTTGGCTGCCTGAACCTTCACCCTCTGGTTAACCAGGAGAGAAATGGCTTAATGCCTGCCTTGGGTCACTTGGCACCATGCTCCTCCACTCCACAGAGACCATGGATGGAGGCAGGGAGAGGAGCAGAGCCGGCTGGGAGGAAGGAAGGAGCAGAGGGGAGGTGCAGCACCAGCTCCTCCAGCGGCAAAGAAACACCTTGTACTCCATCACCCTTCAGTCCCATCCCAGTTTTGCTGCATGCTAATGCTACTCTTTACCTTGCCAGCCTTCTGAAGAAGTCCAGGAACTTAGCAGGCTTCACAGGAAAATTATTAATATTCCCAGAGACCCAAACTTGAAGTCTTTCTGGCACTATGTTGACAATAATTCCTGTTTATTTTTTCTTCTGGTTTCTCATGGTGGAGGAAAGGAAGACTAATCACCAAGAAACACAGTTAACTGCAGATGGGACCTCAGAAAGCTTTTTTTCGCTCTATCTAAAAAGAGGAGCTCATTTAAGCACTGTAAGTAGGACTACCTGCTAGGATATCACTCTACAATTCTTAGTAAGGCATTCTTAGTAATGACAGCAAGTCTTCAAAAATCAGTATCTTTAATCCTGCCTCCTACAAATGTATTAAGACTGGTAACTCCAGAAATTAATTTCCTTTTCTTGCTCTACTTTAACCACTTGTCTTAATATTAGAGGGGACCACAGTCAGGGGCATTTGCTGTTTCAGAGGTGGGAGCTTAAATACATCAATGGACATGAAGACATCAATAAAATTATTCCCAAACCAGTGGCAAGTGCGCAAGACATCAGCCCCAGCTCACTGGGATTTGCATAGAGGGGGAGCCCACTGGGAACCTGTGAAGAGCCATTTCCACACAAGAAGCATGGCCCATGGATTGGCTGCCACCACAGTTTATGGAGGGATTATTTTGATGTTCTCTGAAGCTTCAGTTACTGCATTATTCCTGCTAGTCCAGTGGTCAGTTCAGCCTATTTTTTGCAATGAGAAACTTCAAGAACACGGTGAAGGCTACTCCCCAACAAGGTATAAACTGGTTGCAATACGCATATTTTCACTCCACAATGATTGATAAAGAGCTTGCAGTCCCTCCCTACTCACCGCAAGAACATTCTAGTAAGTCTGACTTGTTTTTTCCTTCACAGAGATAACACTCCTAACATACAGAAAGTGTAACCTTTGAGAATGAAGAACTCTTCACTAGATTTACAGCAGCTGTAGACAGAAAGTGAAAGCAATGGCATGGCAGGCATTACATCTGAGCAGTACACGATGTTCTCTTTCCTTCAGTTTCACTCTGGCAGCATCTGGATAACTGAAAAGGCACAAAGGTTATCCCAAAACCACAAACTAATCTGTATCTGTGGGTACTTTCTTAAAAGTATATTCCTATGGAACAAAAAATAAAACCAAAAAACCCAAAACCAAAAAACCTCTGGAAAAGCAGCTCTTCTTTCCCTATCACAAGGTACCCAGTTAAAAGATTTGTCAGTATATGGAAATATTATTAACAGCTGTGAAAAGTTATGGTGGGACAAGATCTTGGAGGCACATTTGTGAAGCAGGTCACAGCCTCTGTTCAAAGCTGTGGAAAAACATCTGTTCCTCAGAGGATATGTGCAGAACATTGCATGGTATCAATTTCTTTTCTCTGCAAATACAGAACGGGTAATACTATTTTTTTGAGAAGCTATCTTTACTTGTGCTTTGCTGATAAACTTTTAAACTATTCCCTTTGTTTACTAAGGCTGATGCAGTCAAGAAAAGCATCAATCACCCCGTGTGACCAAAGAGATATGCTGAAATGAGACCATATGCTAAATTTAGGATTCAGAGAACTGGGTTCTGTATTTGTGTCTCTGCCAAGACTGTTCCAGCATACACGGAAACATGATCTTTTTTTAAAGAACAGTACTTGGAGCAAAATTCTGCTCTTTGGTCACAGACTGAACTCTGCTTTCATATAGGATTTTGCAATGTGACCACCTTTTTCAGCTATTCTGCTGTGAATACCGCTTTCAAACATTTCACCATCTATACTCTGAGAAAAGCCCTGCTTAGAAGTCAAACTCATCAGAGGGATAGAGCCTTCTCTCAGGTAAAAAAAAACCTGTTATACTCATCTGCCCAGAAATACTTCAGAAATGTGAGATTGACACTGAAAGGAAAGCAGAAATGCACTTTACTCAGTTGCTTTGATGTGGACACCTGAATTTCCCCTGCCTGCAGTGTGTGGGGAGACAAGACCTCTGCCTGGTACCTTTCCTATCTGCCATGAGGTGGAGGAGGCTCTTACCACAGGTGCTGCAGAACATGCCTTCTTTCTGATAATACCAAATTATCCTACATCTGTTTTTGGAACCAATGGCAAAACACTTCATTAAAGAGAAGTAAATGAGGAAAAGTGGGCATTGCCATTCTTAGAGGTACAAGGGTTACAGGTTCAAAGTGAAATCCTCATGTAGAAATGAAGCAAGAAAACCCACAAAAGCCAGTAATAGACATTCTGGACTCATAGCTAGTTAGAAAGCAAAACCTACACTCTCTGGTCTTTTAACTGCATGTAATGGTGCCTCTTTTTTCTTCACCATTATTCTGTCAGTGATGCCCTGATGAACAGGGAGGGATGGGGAGACAACACTGGCAGATTTGTTTCTCACTAAGCACCTCTTGCTGTGAGCTCCATTAGAGTATTCACCATGGCCAGTCTGCTCCACAGACCCATTTCCTGTGTTGGCTGTAACACCTCGATCCATATTGTAGCCACAGCAATATCTTTCCTGCTTTTCCTAATGCTTTGGTGGCAGCAGAAAAGACTGTGTCCTTCCTGTCCTTCACCAAGAAAGAGTTCACTGCAGCCAGGAAAGGTGGTACCTTATTAACTCTGGTGCCTGCAGGAAGGATGTAACTTCATCGAGAAAGGCCAGAAAGCCAAGAATTGGAGAGCAGGCAGGAAGGGAGAGCACAGGTCTGGGCAGAATGGTGTAAGGCATGGCCTGGCCATTAAGAAGAACCTGTACAGGCAACCACCAGGCAATACTTCACCTGCTTCTACAGATTCCCAAACAAAATGTGACAGGGCTACAACAGGACTATAGCTGCTAAGGGGAAAGCTTTGTGGGGTGAAAACTTGGGAAATCAAGCTCTCCATGACATATTCATGCTAGCAACAGCTACCCAACCTTCCAAGGCCCTGCAATGCAGTGTCCAGGTTG
This sequence comes from Zonotrichia leucophrys gambelii, assembly GCF_028769735.1. Taxonomy (NCBI): domain Eukaryota; kingdom Metazoa; phylum Chordata; class Aves; order Passeriformes; family Passerellidae; genus Zonotrichia; species Zonotrichia leucophrys. Next base: position 13,704,007 of record NC_088173.1, on the reverse strand, counting down.
TGCCCACCTCCTTGCAAGGCAGATGGAGGAAGGCATTCAGCATGGACTCCTCTCCTGCTGCTGTACCCAAGAATGATACACAAAGTAGAATGAAGAAAAGCCCTTTTATCCTCAAGCAACGGAGGGCAAAAAACAACCAACCCGTCTTTCCCTGAAAACAAAACAAAAACCAAAGAAAACAAAGGCAAAAGTAACTTAAACATGTACTGAAATCAGCATTACAGACTGCACGTTAAACACGCCCAGGAAAATGTTCTGTGAGAACTCCTACTGTATATGGAGTGTGTTTCATCAGCCCTATAGCATTTCTGTTCCACCCAAAGGGTGTTAACATGCCCTGGCTGGGATTCAAACGTTACACATCAAAACACAATCTTTCCTTTGGTTTCCATGCAGAGCTTATTCTCCCTCAGCAGCAAAGACATGAGTTGTTACTTTGCAGTGATCTCAGGCTTCATTAAAGTTAGCCCTTGGATTTGCAGACTAGAAGTTCACCGAAGAAAATCCATCTTATTTTAATACAATAAACCCATAAGGTTGTTCTTTTTTTGCTTCTGGACTTAGCCATGATGAAGCAAGGCTCCAGCCTCTCAATACCCACAATGAAATTTCCCTTGTGATGGCTCTACCTATCACAACACTTGAAGAACACAATGTCTGTGGCTGAGCACATCCACTTCTCTGGCACTGCAGCAGCCTACATCAGCTGGGAATTTGGGCCAGGCTTTTAACAGAGTGCTAAAGATCATCTCCACAGTATCCTTGCCCCAATGCCCATCTGCACAAGCATGGATGTCTGCTAGTCTGGTGACAATACAAAATGATTGCTTTCGTTTCAGCTTTACAATACTTTGTTTCCTGGAGGTTTCTTTCTTTTTTTTTTCTCAGGTGTTCAGGGAGTGAAGATAGGAGATGCCAGAATCTGCTGGCATCAGGATGACAATACATCTTGCCAGCTCCTTCAGGAGTCTCAAAAGCAGTCATAAATCTATTATTTATAATCAGTCCAATATCTGATTAGTTTTCTTCTTAAGCTTTGTGTTACATCTGACGATTGACCATGATTTGTCCTCAGTATCTGGGATTTCTAAATATTTTTCTCTCAAATGCTGCCTAAAAGAGAGGTGGTGACTTTTCTGTACTTCACTCAGACAAGTTTGGGAGGGACTTGTTTACAAGAAGAGATTTGTCATGGTTGTCAGGGAGTAATTAATTCCTTGCATTGGAGAGTATTATCCTCAAAATAATCAATTTTATTCTGGAATTAAGCACTCACATGCAAATCCACTCCTGAATACCCACAGGTAATTGCTGCTCCTGCTTAGCTGTCACTTGGAATCCATGGAAGCCAAACTCTGTGTGTTTTTAAAGCTGCCAGGAAAACAGCACTTGACACCTGATTCATAAAGAATTTTCCATCAAGGTGAAAACTAGAAGGCTATTAAAGCTCAAACAATTATAAACAATCACTTCACTGATGCAACTCACTCGATGGCATGGTTCTTTTAGACCCCTGCATTCTCATGAGCTCCATGACTAAGTTTACAGGAGACATCCCTAAAACTCTTAACAAGCACTTTTACTACTTGGATCCCTCTGAAAGCAGTGGGAAATTATGCATGCACATACCTGCAGGATCAGAACTTAAACTGTGAGAGTACCTTTTAAAGCTGGGACAGTCTTTATCTCAGTGCCCTCCCTAACATTCCTGTGCTAAGTACAGGGTGAGTGCCTTATAGGGTGCTATAAATTAGAAAAGAGCCATTGTAAAAGAAAAGTGCTTAATCTCATTGTTCCCACACTGATGGCTTGTGAGGCTCAGACAGGATTGCAAGAAGTCAATGATATTTTGGAGGCACTCATGGATGCAGAGAAAAATTATTCCTGACAGCAAACACTGAGAAATGTGTTCAAGGAAGAGTTTTCACATTCACTGGCCATGACATGCACCTGATATAATCCACCTTGCTTGGACTGGGCTTGCTTCCCACAGCTACCTTTGTTTGTAAAACATACTGTTCTACAACACACAGCAAGAACTATTTGCACACTACACTAAAGTGTGATTTAATATTTGCTTAAAGCTTTCATTTTATTGTCTGGGCAAGGGCAGTTTCTACCACTGAAGTTAATAGCTAACCCACAACTCTACCTCTGCTATCCAAAGTTGTAATTGTTAGCACAGCACCCAGATCCAGCAGCAAAAGGCATAAACTACCTCTGCCTAACTTCACTGAGAGAAGCAAAAGCAGCCCTTTCAGCAAAGCAATTTCTCCTATACTTCTAAGAAAAGATATTCAAGAAAAGTGTACACTATTTCAGATTTGTAAAAAATACTCTTATGATTACTTAGACACTTTCTTTACAGACAGATCATGGCAGGCACATACTTGGAGGCTGAGATCCTCTGAATCACCCACTGTGAGCTGGAAACATGTCTGTCACATGAACTTATTTACAGTTACAAAAATAGCACCATGAAAGACACAGATGTGTTGAGCACAAAAAAGAAATTGAATTAGTTACTACAGAGATTCTGCTGGACACTGGAGAATTTAAGAAAGAAATATCTTTCTCTTGTACACACAGCTGAAAGAAGTGCACTTAAAGTGTACTAAGCATTAAATGCTTGTACTTATGCTTGTTGAAATGATATGATCTAATGCTCCTTTTTCTAGAAGTGCTACTTTTTCCTATGCCACAAGACACACAGGATATGAATAGTTAATAGCATTGGTTACAAAATATGCTTTTAATTTAAAGGTTTTGTGTTGACCGCAGACCAACAGCAATTAGCCTCACTTTGTGATCTGCAGCAGCTATTTCTATCTTGGAAGTTTCCTAAAATACTACTGAGCTAGAGTGAGGCAACTCAACTCATCTTCATTTCTCATCTAAGCTGCATAAATATTATTAAACTAAACAATGTTAGACTTCTTCATATTCTCTCATCAATCTCAAATCTCAAATCTCAGAATTGTTCTGGCATCCAAAAATTTTCGTTTTTATATACTTGAATGCAATGTGTTCAAATGTGTGAGAATTGGACCTCTGGAAATAAGGCATTTCATTTCATCCCAGCACAGCATTAGCAGAGCAGAGATTGTCCAAGCTTCTCGCCAACACCCAACCTTTTTTTCAATACAGCCCAGGAGCATGCATCTCCAAATAGGAGAAAGAGAAATGAAATCTCAAATCTAAATAGGAGAAGGAGAAATGACATCTCAAATTAATGTGTTTGAGATTACACAGCCATCCAATGTTTGGCCATCTTTTGACTAATTCACCAGGTAGTTCTCAATGTCACAAAGTACATTCTAGCTGTTGACTGATCTGTGGAAATTGAGTGAAACCATTCACAGTCATTTCATACCATTGGCAAGACTGATACTGGATTACACCTTTCGGTTACCGTTGATCTGGCCCCGGTCTAAGTGGATGACCTCAAAGGTGAAATTAAAAAAAAAAAAAGCCAACCATGTATTTTATACCCAATTTTATTAGCGACTCAAACCTCAACAAGACTAAAGCTCGAGTGCTCTGGCCAGCTGAGTTACTGACTCCCTTTCATCGTCCTGGACGTCATCACTTCCACTGTACTCTGTGTACATGTTTGCCACAGATTTCAAAACAGCACTTCTGTTACTGGAGAAGGCACCACTTCCCATATCGCAGGGCCTTGGGAAGACCTCTGGCTGTGAGAAGTGGTACCTGGATAAACCAGGAGTGCAGCCCCTACCCTCCATTGTGTAGTTTGCTAAGGGAGTGCTGCCATGCAGCAGTCTAATTTAGATGACAGATTAAATAAATGGTAAAACTGAATTAATTTTTCAAGCTCTCATGCTTCTTTGCTCTGTGCTTATTTCATTTTTGCCAACTGGGAAATGAAAACCAACGGAGTCGGTTTCACTTTTGTTTATATTTGGTTTCAATTTTATCCTCAAGTTTTGCTTTCATCTTTTTCATGTAACACTGTTGGGATTTCAAATGCTGCAGGCAAGCTCTCAGTAATTTAAAAACATTGCTCTCCTATCCTGCCTGTTTTCTTATTGCAGAATTATTTTTACCTCAGATAAACTTTTTAAGATGCTGTCACAATTTTAGAAAGTGTTTTGGGGCAGAGCTGTTTAGTTTTGATTTTACAGATTTATATGCCTCATCCAATTAAATTCAATACTTCACTATTTTCCACTTGATTCATGTCTCAGTTGCATATAAAGTCCTGAATACAGGAGTCAACAAAACACCTTAGAAGACAGCCAGTACACCAAATGCACAAAAGCCCACACCACGCACGAAATGTGTTATATATGTATGAAATTCACATAAAGAGCTGAATTTATTGCTACCTTAATTTATTAACCAACAAAGGCAGTCTTGCTTAGATAAAGCTGTAAGAGGCTTGCCTGGAATGCTGTCAAGCAACATGCAATATCAACAGAAATATCACAGTCCAGGCTTTGTCTTCTGTGCCCTTATCAGGTCCTTCAAGTCACATATATCCCTCCATATGTATGAGAAAGCAGAACTTAACCACAGGTCACACTTTGCAAAACCAAATGCGTAAGCAACCCTTCCTTCTTTTGTGCTGCATTAATCTTAAGTATCCAAGTCTTTTAAAAGTACTTAAAATAATTTTACAGCGAAAGGGAAATGGTTGGACAACATCCACTGTCACGTGCAGTTCAGAACAAAGGACAAATTTAACCAGTTTTGACACACCTTAATGCCATTCCTAACACCAGAAATATGCTGGGAGCTACAAACCAAGCCTGTCAACATTAGCTGAAAAACCATCAAACAGAAATCTGCCCTCCTCTTTAATAGACAGGAATATGAAAATTATTACTTCCAAGCTTATCTTGAAAGATAGCAACCTATATAGCAACAACTGAATGCTAAAATAACTTAAGAGTTAAAATTTAAATTCTGCACCTGGGGTGAAACAATATGCCACATGCAGGCAGATTTGTTCCTGGATGTGTGTCCAAGGTGCAACAAGATAAAATGTTTGCTTTGTCCTAAAGACTGCTGTACTTGATCTAATGCAATCTGCTCCCAAGCAAACAAAGGGATCAGAAGATTTCCGGCATACAGAAAGCTGGGCTTGCAATATATTACAAATTAAGAAATCAAACATTACTGTACTGCTTACCACTTCTTTCTTTCTTTCTTCTCTGGGTCATTCAAAAAACCAGAAATTTTACATGAGCTTCCAAGAAATTGCAAACATATCCAGCACTAACTGTAAGAGCAAATTTTAAAACATTTTCACAGTTTATTAATAAGAAGTATGTGCTCTACAATGTATTATTTATGCTATATACAAACTATGTTAATTTTATATATGTGTAGATACGTAGATATGTACATCTGTATATATATATATATTTACATACACATAGGTTGATATTAAACTCTAAACTGTTCACACAGATTCCATTCCACTAACTGTTAATTGTTGACTTCAGTTTTTTTTATTGGCTATTTTAATCTTAACACAAGAGTTTACACATACTCAATACAAAGAAGAACCTTCATACATTCCAATCAAACTTCTGAAAAAAATGAAACCAAAACAAAACCAAAAAACCCCAAGAGGAACTTATTTAATTAAATGGAATAATATTTTGCATAATGCTATTCATACATAAGGAATATGCACCTCAACAAATCTGTTCCTCTCATTCACTGTATCCAGAATCTTTTAAGCTTACTTATTCTTTTGTTTTGCACTTGAGATCTCAAAGGACAAGCCAGAAAATGTTTTGCACTAATCACAGTTTGCAGCAGCACTAGCTACAATAAAACTTCTGTAAACACTGTCTCATGGTTTATGTCCTCAATATCACAATCATTGCAGGCCTTTGAAGAATCAGGTTTCAAAAGAACAATCTTTACAATTGAGACACGGAGATAAGCAAGAGTAACACGAGATTAGTGTTGTATCTTTACCTAGAAATGGACCATGACTTTTAATACATGATGCACAAAATACAAGTTCTAATCCTGCAAATGTCAGAGGAATTGTGCAGGGCTACCACTCCAATGCAGTGTTGCATGCACACAGGATACACTTCACCTGACTGAAACTGGTGTCAGCTTAACAAGGGCTGGGGCAGCAAGCCCACATTAAACAGGATCAGCATAGGCTATTTTTTCCCTAGAAGTTTGGTAAAATCTTATGCCACAAGTTTCACATAACAAAGGGCAATAAAAGGCCTTGCTTCTCTCTGCTATCTGCAAATGGATGGTGGCTTATGCTTCTCAGTGGAAATTTCTACTAGCAGTTTTCAGCAATTCTCTGTCAGCAGTCAGTGCCCAAAATTTGATACTGAACTGTCCTGACTGCTAAGTTGCACAGCAAGTTTCTCTCCAAAAGACTGACTAATCACTCGTGAACCCGAGTAAACCCCAGACAAACACGCAGTGGTTGTGAGCACCACAATTTACGTACTGCAGGACAAGCATCTGGTTTTTTGAAGTTGCCTCCCAATTGTTTTATTTGGGTCTCATTTATCTTGCCTCTTCACTTTCTTCATGACACTAATGATTTTGAAGAATATCCCCACGGTCCCTTCAGTCACTTCTTTTCCAAGCTACTTGCTCTTTCACAAAAGCTCATTGCTACCCTTCATCATCTTTGACATCCTCCTCTGTAGCTCAGCAAATTTCACTACTTCCTCAATCAGGAGAGGGGACTAACATGCATTTGTAGTGGCACGATGGTGCTTTTTATTTCTTTTTTTAACTCCTTCCTAATAATTCCTAACCTGTCCTGTCCTTTACTAGCCACATCTTGGCACAGAGCTTATATTTTCATTGGATTTTACAAGCTATATGATTTTTTTCCTGAGTAGAAAGTTAGTTCATGCTTCATTTTTGTGTACAGAAAAATTAGGATTGCAATCCCTTCCACATATATTACGCTGAAATTGGTCTGTACTGAACTTCATCTGCAAACTCACACCCACACTTTCAAAATAAGATTTTTCTGCAGACTTTGTGGTTCAGCCTTTGGGATTTTCATGCTCCAAATGAGTTAATAGAATTGGAAAATCTGCCACATTCCCACCTGTCTCTTCCTGCATCCCTTGAGTCGCACAGGCCCTGGGCAGACTTGGGGTGAGGGGTACAAACTCTTTTCAATGAGCAATCTGGTCATGACTACACAGCCCAAAGCAAACTGATCCCACCTTGAAACTGGTCCTGCATCAACCAGACACCAGCTCAGTAACGCCTTCAGAGAAGGCCACAAGAGTCATGACACCCAACTCCCTGGCAACATAAGCCAGGCCTAGTCTTTGTCACTGTTTCACATTTATACCCATGTTCACTAGTCCCATTCACTAACCCTTGGCAACCAACCAACCAACCAAAAATGCCCATCCTCAAGTTCTGGGTCTCCAGAGAAACCCTGGAAAAGGGACAGCTCATTTGTTACATTCTATTTCTGGAGCACCAAAGCAGGCCTACACAAGGAGTTACACACAAGAGGCAACATTTCAGCAACTTTCCATTTCGGTTGTTTCAAAACTCTGCAACAAGTATCACCTCCTGCCTCCTGCTTCATCCTTCCCAATGGTTTGTTCTCATACCCTCTCTCACCGACGCTTGACTTTGGAGAGCTCCCTGACATGTTCACTCCTTTAAAAAGAGAGAAAGCCTCTTGCAAAAGAATCTCTTTAAACTCTTTCTTGGTGAAGCAAGGCTCAGAGAATCTGTTTCACTCTTACACTGACTTTATCTTCCCTGGGCACTCCTTCTACACATGGATAACTTATCAGCAAGCTTCCTGGGTTTGATGAGCTACAAAAAGTATATTATAATTGTTCTCATGCCTTTAGCTGCATGACTCTTTAGCTTATCTAACTGTGTTTGGAACATTTGTTATGTTCTTTTCCACCTTTCCCATTTGAAAACAAAATCTTAACATTTGAAAGAGGTCTTTTTACTTGTACTGAGCTGCTTTGCTTGTCAGCCTGCTCAGCTTTTTTGGTATTTTTGACAGCTGACACACAATTGCTTTGAGCCTTTACTCTGAGTGTCTTTGAAGAATTACATGCCACTTGCAACAATTTTACACTTTTGGCTGCCTCTCACCATTTGATTAACTTCTTTCCTCCCTATATGAAGAACTACTTAGGAAGAGTAAACACTGCCACAACAATCCTTGCCTTTGCAGCTCCTGGAACAACATTGATTTTAAGGACATTATGACCAGGGTCATGTCAGAACTTGCTGGGATTTTGAATGAAAATTCTGAATTTAATTCTTGCTGGCCAGTACCTTGTCTAGAGTTGTTTCCCCCAGTGCATCTGTACAAGCTACACCCAGAAAGCAGGGGTTTTGGCACCTGGGCAAATTTCATGTTGGACCATGACATAATCTACGCCGGGGCAACTGTGACCCCCTCATTGACAATCAATCATATTTTCTACCCTTGGAGCTTCTCTACACTCCTTTAATAGATGACATTTATTGTCAACATCTAGGTTGGGCAGTCACATAGCCCTAATCTCTCTGCTCTTCCTACACAGGCCTAGGACATCAGGACATGGGACCCTGTGTTACTTCCCCAAACAGTCATTTCCTCTTTAACAAAAAGTTTCCCACATTATGCATGTGCAAGCTACTCAGTCCTACTCAGTCTCCATGCATCCACAAAGTTTTTGATATTCCAAGTATTCTACCATGAAGATGTTTTAACACCATGAAGGTGATGCATCACTTCAAGAGAGAGTATCATGGCAAACCTAACAATCCTTATCCATCAGCTTTTTCCCACTGTTTGGTCTTGGAACATATAATAATATATATACTGTACATATTAGCACATGTTTTCATTGAAGGCATACATAACCTGGCTGCAAATTTATTTACATAAAGCCTATTATTCTAATGTAGACTCTATTTATTCAAATAAAGATTTTTATTTTCTCTTGAATCTTAGCACAATTTTATCTTCATCATTTTCTCAACTCTGTATTAAAACTGCCCCTAACTCCACTTGGTCCCACACATTTAAGACCTTTCCTCAATGGAGAAAGGGGCCTTTAACCCCTCCTTCCTAACAGCCTGCATGTTACTTCTCATACCTCTTGGCTGCCCATTTTCACACAGCATGGCCTGTGATGAGCAGCTCTTTTCTAGAGCCTGACTTGACAGCTCCTAAAATCTGTCACTTCTGTCATCAGCAAGTAACTGGCTAGCAGTGCTAATACATGTGCCAAACAATGATAGTGACTGACTGCTCTACCTGCCGGGACCTCCAGCCTCAGGGAGGTAACACAGGCTCACAGGCTGACACCATGCCATGCCTGTACCTCACTGGAGAGCTGCAGTGGGGCACACGAAGTGGTACTGTGCCTGAGGAGCTGGAGCTCTCACACCTTTCATCATGGCTTACCAGCAAAAGGAAAGGGGCACATGAAGTAATTCCCTGGCAGCATGTTACCAACAGGGCCAAAGAAGGACACTGATGCATCTGAAGGGGCTGGCAGCAAAGAAAGACTGCGATTCAGACTGAGACCATCTGCTCAGAGATCAGTTCTGCTGCTTTTGTGTGACTGTCTCTGTGTTAGGGTGAATTTAAATGTTGCTGCTCCACACCCTTTTTATGGTACTAACACCGGCATTCTGCAAATATTGTTAAGACTTAAATAAAATAACTGTAAACTTAAACACGTTGCATTTCATCTCCAGAAACTAAGGTTATCTTTTACAACTGCTCACACCTTCAAGAGAATGCTATCTGCAAGACCTGAGCACGGTAAGGTGAGCTATAAATTAAAACCGTACACTCACCGGAAGGAAAGTCCTGCACTCCGGAATTCCTTTATCTGAGCTCTGTGTCTAAAGAATAAAGGTTAAGACACAGACTCTGCTGCTTAGGAGCTCACACTAATCAAAACGAGAGTTAAAGACCTAAGTACCTCTGAGAATCTGGGCCGAGGGATCCAACCCTTCAGGTACTTGCAAATTCGATCCCAGCCATGGCAAGACGCTGGACATTTGACCCTGCGTACTGCGCACAAAGGAAATCCTTGTTCCTAACTTCCCTCTGGGGTTACACGGCAGCGCTGGGCTCTGCTCGCTGTCGTGGGGCAGCACAGAGCCCGCCGAGGCGGCCGCGCCGCCGTGCCCGCACGGGAGGCCCTTCCCGCCGGGAGCCGAGCGCCACTTCCTCCTTCCGCCGCTCCCGCGGAACCCGCCTGCCCGGGCCCCGCCGCCTCTGCCCCTCGCCGTGCCCTCACGCGGCGGGGATCCCGGGCCCCGCTGCCTCCCGGGCCCGGCGGGCGGCGGCGCTGAAGGCCGGGGGGGCGGCCCCGCCCCGCGCTTGTGTAACGGGCGCTCGGCGAGGCGGGCCGGGCCCCGCCCCTTCCCGCCCCCGGCCCGCGGGGGCAGCGCCCCCCCCGCACACGGACCCCCGCCCGCGGCCCCTCCGCCCGCGCCGCCGCCGCTCCCCTGCCCTGCCCTGCCCTCATCGGAGCCACCCGCCCCGGCCCCGCAACAAGTGCGGGGCCCCCCGGCCCGGCCTGGCCCGGGCCGCGGCCCTCCCGACCCTGCGCCCCCGCCTTTGTCCGTGCGCCCGGGCTGCCTCCCCACCCGGGAAGCGGCGGTACCCCCCGGCCGCTCCATCTCCGCCGCGGCCGCCTCTTCCCTTCCCCCCCAGTTCTCAAACGTAGCGGCGGAGTCGGGCTCGGCCCCGGTCGCTGCAGCCCGACCTTTTGTTTTTAAAACCGATGCGCATCTGCCCGGGAGCCCCCGCTGCCCCGCACACGGAAACGGCAGCAATGCGGAAAAATAAAATGAAAATTAAACGCGAAGACAAGAATAAATAGGGAAAAAATAGAAAATAATTCAAAATTACCTTGCCGGCCCGTTTTCGCGGCCCTTATATAATTCCTCAAGGTTACCTCCGTTGCCAGGGGACACGAAATGGAAATGAAAACAGGCGCTGAATAATCGCGGGAGCAAAACTAAAAGTTCAGTGCCTCCGCCCGGGCGGAGAGAGGGCCAGATCGAAAGCAAAACAAGGAGAGGAAGCGGCGAGGCCGCCGGCGCTTGGAAATCCCCCCGCCTCTCCGCCGGGCCGGGCCGGCCGCGCAGGCGGCGGGGGCAGGGCTGCGGCGGCGGGCGCGGAAGCGCTGAGCCCGTCACCGCCGCGCCGGGTACAGCACGGCACAGCGCTAGGGCACGGCACAGCCCGGGACTTCGCCACCGACCCCCGCCCGGCACCGGCTCCCGCTGATCCCCGGTCTCCCGCAGCACGCAGAGCCGCACCGAGAGCCGGAGCCAGCCCCGAGGAGCGCTGCTCTGGGACGCACAAACCCAGCGCACAAAGCAGGTTTTCCCGGGGACCAGAGAGGAATCCCTGCCGCTCAGCTCCACCAGCGCGGACTGAATCGCTCCTTGCGTCTCCAGCCCCTCTGCTGAGGTGGGAGTCTTGGTTTCGGTCTGGTACACGCGCATGCGAGAGCTGTCATTGCCTTTGGAAAACTACAACGTCGTAGTTCCACAACGAGGACAATTACAGATCAGATCCTTTGAGCCCAGCGAGGCTCAAGCGGCTGGCTAACTGCAAGACAGAGCTCTTGGATTTCAACGGATTTTACAAACTGCCGTTAGTTATGGAGTCAGTGTAGAGACCAAAGCTTTCTACAGCGTTTTGATAATCCCGATTCAAACTACAGTAAATAAAATCCACTGAGGTTGCAATGTGCCATTCCTAGCCCTAGCCATAAACGAGAAAGGAAAAGAGTACTTGGAGGCTGGCGCAGATACAAAATGTAGCCATTCCAAAGAGCTGTACATGGAGACAGAGGTGTATATATCTCCCTCGCACACATATCCATGTATGTGTGTGCTGTATGCACAAACATCCAAGGCACTCAGGCAGCCAAGCAGTGCAGCTCCCTGTGCTGCACACGATGCACGGGGTGGGAGAAGTGCCGGCACACCGGGGGTTGTGTGAGGAGTGGCATAAAGGAGTGGTTAAGGAGCCGTGTGCTCTCCAGCTGCGCAGCAAATGGAGGGGGAGCTGTTCTCCAGGTGCTGTGGGCGCTGAGGATCTTTTGTGGCAGCATCCCTGGACGTGCAGAGGACACCGAGCTAGCAATGAGATAGGGAGTCAACCCTTGTGAGACCTCCTGTTGTGAAAAGGCTTTCCTTGCACTGAGAACACAATCACAAAACAAATTAGGTTGGCAGAGACCATGGATCTCATGGATGAGCGATTCTACCACCTCCCAAAAAACCACTGCGGCCTAGAAGGTGGCTGTGGTCCGCATGTGCACCAGTGAAGTAGGAAAGGTCAAGGAGGAGGTTTGGGAAGTAAGACATAGCATGCCAGGTAGAACAGTAAAATCAAGCATCTCCTTCTAAACTTCTCTAGAAACATTCCCAGCAGTAAGGAGAGATCCACATTCATGTGGAGGGACACAGGTTCCCAGAGCAGGTGCACGAGAAGCAAGAAAGGTCCTGCTCACATGGCTGACACTCCCAGACACTTCCAGAAGAGACTGATTTCCATGAAGCCACAGTGGAATGAGAGTGAGGGATGTGGGACACCTGGCTCAGATTGGCATGTTGACTGAATAGATGTGCAGGAAAAGGAAATATTCAGCAAGGCATGGTAGTGACAGACCACAGCTTATGTAGGAGGGTCAGACCAGGCTGTGACTATAGGGCAAGGGGCTATGAACTCCATGACAAAATAACAGCAAAATCAGCAATCTCCAATAACTAAAGGCAAATTTTCACAGACTGAAGGTCCAGCTAGGATAAGAGTAGGGTATTAGTGCCCTCTGACCAGGCTAGAGATGGTTACTATGGCCAGGTTGGATTAGAGAGGAGTAAACTGATGGAAAATGAGAAATTTCTAACCAACTTGTTCCCACTCAGAAATAAGATCTAACAGTTGCAATAACTCATGGAAGAATTGGTTCAGCACTCAGAAGCTGTCCCAAAGCTGGTGGAAGATGGCAGGGTGAAATGCAAAGAACAGAATGAGGAGGGCTGCAACATGCCTCCATTGCTCATGTGTAACAGGAACAGCAAAGATCCAGAGAAAAGCAACAAACACAAACATGGAGCCACCCTGATGTTAGAGTGATACAAGGATTTAAGTGACCAAGATTATACATGATGGAGAAGTGATAACAGAAAACAGACCAGAGAGAATAATGGGTAGAGAGGAGTAGGGGTGGATTATTTGCTTTCTTTTCTAATATAAGAACTAGAGAGCGTCAAGTGAAACTAGCAGGTGGCCAATTTAAAGCAAACAGAAGGAGGTGGATCTTCATGCAGTAGGTAATTAGACAGTAGGACATCCTCCTTTGAGGTGCCAGTAGTTCACAGGGGATCCCAAAAAAGCACCTGTACACATTCACAGAACAAAAAAACTCCACGAGGTCTATTAAATGCAAAGACACCAACTCTGCCTCAGACAGCCCCCAAAGGCACCAATTTCTAGGGGCTAGAACCTCTTTGGTACCCTTCAAAAAGTCCTGCCCGAATAGAAATGCCTGCAAATGGTTGAGGGCAGGAATGCTACTCGCACACCTCCCTCCAAGCAAAGAGTAGAGTGACTTGGGCTGGCTTTTGCAGTACTCAGTAGTCGCTATTTTTTCTATTATGAGCTTTTAATTTGTTTGCAGAATGAGCCAGCTGTGAAAAATACTGTAGTTTATGTATCAGTAAATATTGTGTAGAAAAAATACCATAATTTTAATACTTTAATGTCTCATTCAGTGGACACTAAGTGTCATTGCTGTGAATTACATGAGTTGGTTTTGGTCAAAGGGAACAGTGAGCTTCCCTGAGACACACAAGCCAAGGCATTGGGCAGAATTTGCAGCTCGCTCTTGCCATCTCCTCCTACCACCTTCACCTGTTCTCAGTGGAGCACATTCAAGATCTTGATGCATTTTGTGCACTGACAAAGGCCTTTCCCTGCACGGCTCCTAGCACCACAAAATCAGAAGTTATACCAGAAGTTAAATCTTCTGTTGTGGTTCCTTCTTTTAATGCTGAAAGGTAATGGGAATGGGCAGCTTTAGTTTTCTAAACTTAACTTTCAGCAGTGACTCATTGCCTCCACAAAGAGACTTTAACCTCTTGTTGCTTTGCTGTTTCAGTGAGATATGGCAGCTTAAAATCAGAGAATTTAACCCAGAAGAATCATGTATCCACTGCCTTTCTTCTGCAGAACTGCCAACGTTTGCAACTTATTCTTTTAACAACCTTCTTTAGGGATCTGGCTACTGGAATTAGTTGCATCCATTAGCATCCTGCCTTTTGTTCACAAATGAGTCTCTTTTTCTGGCCTGGAGTTCATTTCTGTGAGAAAGAAAATTCAGAATGGGAATCCCTTAAGTTCCAGAAGGTAAATAAATATGCAATATGCCAGCCATTTTGGTGTGGGTTTTTGTTTGTTTTTGTTTTGATTGTTTTGTTTTGTAGGTTTTATAGTATTTTTGAAAAGTTTAATAACATTACATCTTCCTTTTCTGGTGCTTTTCTTGTGAGTTTTACTCTGTCTTTATGTGGAGCTGACTATACCATTGTTTTTGTTCCTAAAATCACTGTCACAGGCATTGGGACTATTCATAAGTAGAATTAAAAAAGGTGAATTTTCTCATGGAACTGGGACTCAAGCTTACCTATTCACTTACAGCTGACCTGTTTATTTTTCTGATACATTAAAGTGGGAAAGCTAATTTATGTTACAGGACCGTATCAATAAAATAAATCAATTACAATAGTTATATAATTCTTACTTTAATAGTATTACCCACATCTTCCTGAGTGCCTAAGTTTTGGAGCAAATGCACCCATGGGATATTTCCTTTGGTTTTGTTTGGGCTGGGCCAGCAGGGACACCCACCTATGAGAGGCTTAACAGGGTGTCTAAACTAGTGAGTACTTCTCAGCTCTCATATTCCAGCTGTGCTGTTCTTCTGATTGCTGAGATGTGAGATCGTGGGAGTGGGGCTTTGTTTTTATAGGTAATAATTACAGAAAACTGTTCCAGATGGAAAAATCTATTTGCTCAGACCAGATCTCTAAGAGTAGCTTCTCTAAACTGCAAAATAAAACTTTTCTGTTGCAATTCAAAGCCTCTTGTACTTTCAGAAAAGACAAGTGTCTTCACAAAGGTGCTGTTTTATCCAGCCCTTAGCAAATTTGGTCAGAAAGAGCCAAGAGATAAAGCAATAACCTGTGACAGACATTATTCTACTAAGAAAGTGTTATGCCTTCCCAATCACATTGGTCTGGCTGCAGCCAGGTGCTGCAGGAGGACAGGTAACTGGGAAGAGCGTGTCTCCTGAGCCCAGAGCAAACACATGACACAGCAGAACACCATTGAGGACTGTAGTGCCTGTTCATATTACTTGTCACTGCTTTTATTTGTCTGCACTACTTCAGCCCACGGCTCTGCCAGCTCAGCTGCTGGACACAATTCACTTTATTTAATAGGAGAGAAGAAAGGGAGCCAGGAATTCGCTTAACAGCATTGTGAGATAGTTTTGGTTACTCACATCTCCTGGCCCACACAGTAAAATGTAGGAAAGACGTTCTTTAAAAACACATAACAGCATCTGACATTTCAGGGCTGGAGTGGAGTTTGGCAGAGAAAGCCTGGATGGGAGGCAGGCTGCTTCAGCAGATCACACCTGAAAGTGATCCTGCTTAGCCCTGCTTCTATAGAGTGTTTCACTGTAGTGGAAGTTTTATGGCAATTTTCCCAGTGAAGCTGAGGTAGAATATAAAGAGAAGTGATATGTTGTCTATTGGCTCGACAAAGCAGAATGAATATGTTTCTTCACAATAATAATCAGGTATTAGGAGCTTTGCTTCTCCACATGTATGAACACATCCTTTGATTTATTAACTCAAAATGTATTTACTGTTTAAAATAGCTCAATTCTCTTTGTAGAGGGGGAAGACACTTTTCTCTTTTCTCCTTCCTGTTTGTAGTGGATTTTCACATTAAAAGGAGACTTTGCAAGGATATGCATTGCAGAAATGTTCACCAGGCACATTGCCCCATCAATCACTCTCCCAAACAGATGATATTCTTCCTTAACTCCTGCCGTGGTCCCATGGCTTTGTGGGGAGAAAAGTTCCACCCTGTGACAGGGGTGTTTTCCTCCCATCCAAAACTGGAGGACAGGAGGACAGAGGGAGCCAGCCCACGCACTGGACAGTGCTGGGCATCCCCTGATGGATGACAGCCAGCATCCCAGCTCCCATCCCCACTTGCCATGGTCCGTGCCAGTGCACCCCTTTGCTGGGTGCTGGGGGCTGACAGGGACATTGCCCATCTCAGAAGGAGAGGCAAGAGGTGCTGGGATGTCACCTCGCTCACCTCTCAATGGTGAAGGAGGCATAGGGGGGTTAAAAAGGGGCTCCTCCTCAGGAGGTTTCCTGCTGACAAAACAGGAAATTCTCTGTGCGCCCCCCAGCTTGCCGGACCCTGCAGCAGCCTCCTATGCTACAGCTTTGGGGAGTTATTTAAATATAGCCTTTCCTCCTTGGTGCACTCTCCAGCTCATACTGCAACACCACCCAACATGACCACAAAAAGAGAAAAAATAGAGGGACCCAGTTATAAACAGTAAATTTAAGGCTTTTCTATCTGAAGTTAAAATGGTCACTACGAGTTACAAATTTGTTTCCAACTCACCACTCTCTTTAAAGCTTTGGCTCTTTCACCTTTTCTAATCAGTGTTTAATCATTAACAAAAGGGTAATTTTTGAATAACATGCCCTGTCTGCTGACTGCCTTCATGTATGTGGCCTGGCAACACTGATCTCCAGAGAGCTTTTCCATACCCTCTGCACATCCACCTGACCATCCTCTCAAAGCAAGAGCAGATACAGCATCTTTTGGATGCACTGTACTGAGCTCCTCTGCTGCACCTCCAGTGCTGGCTTGTCGAGTCCAGCAAGTTAATTTTCTGAAAGGCAGCAGCTTGCCCTGCTGAGCTGTTTCTGGAGTGCAGCTCATCCATGACTCATGTCTCCTGTAGCCCATCTTGCTGCATTTCTTTTCTGACAAGTCATTTCTGCCACTCTGGCTGTTGCCCTGCTCTCAGGTTTGCTAAGCCCACAGAACTGAGGCTTTCAGAAGTGAGTGGATAATCAGTGTCAGCATCTGAATAAGAAATCTTTCATGGCATAGTAAAAGCTGACATCAATTTCAGGTAATCTATTCCCAGAATCTTCCATTACTACTGATATCTTGATAGGGTTACAGGGGTGTTATGTGGCATATTTTTGAGGAAAATGCCTTGAGTTCTTCAGAGAACTGCTGTAATGCAGCTGGGAAAATGCTGAGTTGGTATCTGAGTGCAAGGGGTCTCAAAACCATGGAGAGGGCTGCTTTATCACTTTAAAAGAAAGAGGTTGTGGGGGGGTAGGGTGGAGGAAAACTCCTGGCTATTAATAGAGAGCATGAGTAGGAGCTTTGTTTTGAATGGCCTCTTTAATTAGTGACATGCAATGCAGAGGAAGGCTCATGATGCACTCTACCTGCTGACTTCCCAAGCACAGATCAGAGAGAGGCAGACAGATAAAAGACCATTGCCATGCAGGGGAGGTTTGAATAGGCCAAGCTAAAATGCCCAAATTAAAAAATAACCAGGAGATCAATCAACCTCGATCTTCAGAGGTACTGTCTCTTAAGGTAGGCTAGTGGAGTCAGTGCCAGCTCAGACTCAGGAAATTTAAGTTACCTTCCCAGTCTTACCTGTCTGCTGTGAGTTTTCCTCATTACCTTTATTTCTCTCAGACTGTGTGGAGGATAAGTTCCCAGAGATAACAGCTGTCTCTTCTTTCCCAGTGTTACAGTGTCTGGTACAAAAGTGTCTCTGTCTCAGGAATCCTGCTCTTGTGCAGTGCTACAAGAAATACTATTGCTTTGTATGGTGGTTCTCCAGTAGCACAGTTAATTTGTGCTTGTGTTTTTAGAATTCCAAATAAATCAACAACAATCAGAAGCAACAATGTAGGCAGTGTAAATCTAGCAAAAGGGTCCGTTCCTTAGCTCTGTAAGTCATGGCATGACACCTGGACCCATGAACCCAACTGGATTTCAGTAGTACATTATGACAGTGGGACTATTTTGAAAAACATAATTCAGGTGCTTGTGGTCACTATTTGCACTCTGCTTTCAGTAATTACATGTGGGGTGGCAAATCCTCCTTCTAATGAAAGGAATACTCCACAGGTATGCATGTTATGATGCTTATAAGCAGTAACCAACCCTGCAGGAAAGCTTTAGTATGCTGAGGCAGAGTTCCTTCTTTCACAGTAAAGTAGTTCCATGGGAATGCTGACTCACCGGTTCCCTGTATAATAGAGGTGGAGAAAAAGCAATTATGTATAATTTCAGTGTATTTTTTTTCCTCCTGCACTGCCATTTCACTTGTGGAATGGATCTGGCTGAAGAGTCAAGAGCTCTCTGTATGGGAAGGTCTTATGAAATTATACCTTGGGCTGGATTTGTAAAAGTCCAATAAGCAGATGCTAATAGTGCCCAATCAGCTTCAAAGGAAGGGTAGTGTTTCACTGCTTGGCAAGCTAAATCTTAATGCACATAAACCTGTTGTAAATAGTTTGTGGAGTAGCTGCAGAGAATATTTACACAGAAGCTGTTAGATCTGCTGGCAGCATTTGTGCAGATTTCTCCACTTTTTTCCAACTGAATTGTGCATCACATTTCTTCCCAACCTGGGGAATCTTCTTCTTCTTCTTGGAAGAAGAACATTTCAGCTCATCTGCAAGTGCTTGCTCATCTGCTGGTACTGGTTCATGACCACTTGTCCAAAGCAGTGTGACTTTTAGCACCTGGCACTCTCAGCAGCAACATTTCACTTCAGCAGTTGAGAATTCACAGCCTGTCCAGCCAGTGACTTCTCTCCCTTGGCCAGAGCCAAATACCAGTGCATTAAATGGCTTCATGTGCAAAAGGGAGCAGACATGGAAGATAGCTCTGAGAAGAGCTTCACTACATGGCCTATCATCACATCTGATTACTCATGTCAAGAACTTCAGCCATACTGTTGCTTTCCTGTCCCTCAGCTTGACAGCACAGCTAAACTATAACACCAACCAGAACTGATCAAGATACACTATTGTTTTTTCTCCTTAAGTCACAGGTCTGGATTAATAAAATCAATAGGATGGCTTGGGTTGGAAGGGACCCTACAGATCATCTAGTTCCAACACACTTGCCATGGGCAGGGGCACCTTTCCTTAGACCAGATAGCTCAGAGCCTTAAGCAATCTGGCCTTGAACACCATCCACAACTGCTTAGGGCAACTTGTTCCAGTGCCTCAGCACCCTCAGAGTAAAGAATCTCTTCATACCATCTAATCCAAACCTGCCCTCTTTCAGTTTGAAGCCATTCCTTCTTGTCCTGTCACTACATGTCCTTGTAAAAAGCCTCTCTTCATCTGTCCTGTAGGTCATCTTCAGGTGCTGGAAGGCCTCAGATAGGTCACACCAAAGCCTTCTCTTCTCCAGGTTGAACAACCCAAATTCTCTCAGCCTTTCCTCATAGGACAAGTGTTCCATCCCTCTAAACATCCTGGTGTGTCTCTTATAGATTCACTCCAAGAGGTCCATGTCCTTCCTGTGCTGAGGACCCCAGAGCTGGACTCAATGCTCCATGTGGGGATGTCGCCAGAGTGGGACAGAGGGGCAGAGTGACCTCCCCTGCCCCGCTGGCCACACTGCTTTGGTGCAGTAGTTGTCATAGCCCTAATGAGCTGAAGACACGAGGAAGGTAAAAAAGGACAGGTTGCTCAAAATGTCCCTTTGTCCCGCTTTGTTCATGGATCTGGAGAAAACATGACCTCTCCCTAAAAGCCCAGTGCTCTTCAGATCCTCATCTCCCACTTTGTGCCAGAACTTCAATGCTGTTGCTTGTACACTAAGGCTGGTTAGTTTGCTAAATTAAAGGAGATGCACAAAGGACAAAACCCACAGGGCTTGGAGGGTTCATTGTGTGTCCATTATCACAGGACTGCTGTCCACCTGCCTTTGTTATTCCATGATTGTGGAAAACTGGGAATAGTGGATGCACAGCCCCCAGCCCACCTGACCCAACATGGCTGTCTGGATTTTGCCGGGCCAAAGCCAGCTAATCCCTGCTGGAAGTTAAACTTCTGTAAGGCAGCAGGGCTTGATGCACTGCCAGGTACCACAGCCATGAGGGGGACACACAGCTAAGACCTCAGGAAAGGCCTCTCCTTGCTGCCCAACACTGTGCCTATGCGGCTGGCAGGGTTGCCTGTGCCTTAAAATGCCTTTTCTCCCATCCCCTCCCAGCCCCACTCAGGACCTCACTTTATCTCATTAGATCTGAGTTCCAGTTCTCCCATTTTCCAACCCAAATGCCCACCAGACCCCAGGGAGCTGAGTTGCAGAGTTTGGCTGTGGCTGTGCTGCCGTGTCCTGTGTACAGGGAGCAAAACCAGCCTGGCCACAGGCAGCACCTGCAGTGCTGTTGACTTATGCCTGCAATCAGTGTTTGGAGTGTTTTGCAATATTTTTCAAGGCGGCAAAACAAATGACCCTCTGTTTTAGAAAGGAGGTAAATGGTGAATTCCACTGCAGATACCTTATCTCTTGCAGTTATGGAGTGATCAGGACATGGTTGAAAAAAGAAGCCTGAAGTGGAGGAAGCTTGCCTCTGTGTTTTTACACTTTCTCAGCTCTTTGGGTTGCACAGGTTCATGGCATTTTGCTCCAATCCTTTGCGGGGCCCTTGCCCAGAAATATCTTGTTGCTCAGTGCCACATCTACACGTACATCCATGCTGGAACCTTGTTTCCCAGCTTAAGTGTGACACCACCATGGGATTTTTTTCCTTGCTATCACGATTCACCTGCAGGTGTGACTCCAAGGGACACGGCTTAGAGCTCAAATCCAGGGTAAGGCCAGTGAGTGAACTGGCTCCTAGCAAATCTCCCCAAAGCTTCATACTTGGAACCTAATTGCAAGATAGTGGCAAGTTTAGTGGGGTAATTATCACTCCTGTGAAATGTAGATTCTTTTTAAATCATCTCCATCATTAAAATGAAGGAATAGTAGAAGGTCACAATGTCTTTTCACTGCTTTCATCCTGCTCAGCTGCACACAGGTTTCAACACCCTGTTAGTCTCTGGGCCACTGTAGGCACCTGTGATGATCAGTGCAAGAACAAATCACCCTCAGCAGCGGTCACTCACCTTCTCCCTGATGGAGAAACATGCACAGGAGTCCTTTGCCACAGCCACAGGCACCCAGAAAACCCTGATGAGACCTCACCCCTTCGTATGTGTGGCATGAAAGGAACATAAACAGGAAGAAAAAGCCACAGGAAATTTGGCAACTGAAGTTTCACTGCTCATAGGGTTTGGGGTTTTTTCTAGTTCTATGGCTATGTCTTATGTCAGTAAGGAACATTTGCTTTCTCACTCTGTTTAGACCTTGGGTAAGAAGCATATCCAAGGTGTTATCCCTTTAGGTTATGGATTGCTTTTTGTTCTGCCTGGTAATACCAAGCTCTAAAGATTCACACCAGGGGATGCTGAAACCCAGCCACAGGGACACAGCTTCAGCCAGAACGTGTGAGGACTGTATCAATGGGAATATTGTATTGATTTAAATGGGTTTGTAGAGCTTGGCACCTGTGAATGTTGCTGCTGTCACTTGTGCATGCACTCAGTGTCAGTAATAAGACAGCCTTCAGTTGCAGGACTTGTTTCAGTCACTAGGACAAGGCTGATAATTACTATTTTGTTTTGAAGTAAGGGGGAAAAAGCTATGTGCTTTGTAGCATCTCTCAGAGCACTCTTTTTAATCCTTCACAACACCTCTTTTTCTGCTTCTTTCAGCAAAATTCTCCAATCTATGAATTTCATAGATGAGCTATTTTACTCCCAAATACTTCCAACTTTCAGCAGTGAATGAGGAACACTCCATATTTTCTCCTCCTTTTGTCCTGACTCACCTCTCCTCAGGGATTTCTTCATTCACAGACACAAACTCCATTCCCTCCTGAGTGCTGCTGATCCATGATCCTGTCAACTGAAACCCAGGCTGTACTCAGGGGCAGGACAGAGTGAAAGCTGAAGCTTCCAGGTCAGTCAGTCCTGAATAATCTCTGTCTCTATCGGTCTGCCTGCACTGTGAGCTGGCAGGGAAGCAGCACAGGGAGACCTCAGCACCTTCCCAAAGGGGGAAGCAGCCTGTGATGGGCACCAGCAGAGCCCACCTTCCCTGCACACTTGCTGCAGAGGATCCATGACCCGGTGTTTGCAGGGCATCCTCACAGCTCCAACTCTTGCTCAAGAGCTCCACAGCTTGGCTGCTGCCAGAGCTTTGCTGGGCCTTCCCCCGGTGCCTTTCCCAGGGACACCTTCCTGGAGGCGGCTGTGCTGCTGCTTTTCCCAGCCCACCCCTGGTCATTGCTCTATTCCTCTTGCATCTCCCTGCTGCTTCATTGCTCTTTCCAAGCACAGCTTTTTGACACAGCTTGCTGGTCTGTTTGCAAGGCCTTTCCTGGACCCCATGCCCACCAAAGCCATCCTTTCCCCACTGCCCAGCAAGTGCTGCTCCACTTTCTTCCCAGTTGCCACTCCCATTTGGATGATGCTCTAGAGCTGAATCCTGCAATTCTCCTGGCATCTCTCCAGGTACTCCTTAAAATTCCTCTATACTAACTTAGAAAAACCCACAGCAGGTCCCTTTCTACACTGCCTGGCATCATCTCCTTGCCTCCCTTTCTGCCCCACTGGTCCTGCCTGCTGTTTCCTTTGCTTGCGAAGTCACAGAATCACAGAATCATTTAGGGTGGAACAGACTTTTAAGATAATCAAGACCAATTCTTGGCTGATTACCATCTTGTCAATTAGATCACAGCACTAAACATCATGTTCAATCTTATCTCAAACAACTCCAGGGATGATGACTCCAAAGCTGAGGAGTTTGAGTTGGATGACTCCAAAGTTTGAGGCTGCAAAGTTTGGGCCTTTCCAGGGAGCTTTCCTGGAGCTTTCCTCAACTCTGAAACAACACAGGTCTGGCAGCCCCTGCTGCTCAAACTCATGGCTGACAGAATCAGCTGCTCCTGGGTACATTTTGTGCCCACCTCACAGGGCTGGGCACGACCCTCAGCTTGAGCAGGTGCCTCAAGCTGCTGTCACTCACAGCTTGCACTTCTCCTTCCCTGCCTCCTTTGCCCTCTCTTTCTGCCAAGCGCCATGAAATGCTTCCACCTGAACTCAATTAGCCCTGATGGTTTGCCTGGAGGTTTTTACTTCCAATATTTAGGGCATTCCCTTACTTTTGGGTTATGCTGGTTTAGTCTTTTTCTATGTTGTGTTTTAACTCTGAGGTAAGCCTGTTCCATGCCTGGCCTGCGGTCCCTCACAGTGACTGTCCTCCCTTCTTAATTTTCTTTCCTCCCTGGCTTGTTCCCCCTTGTCCTTCACCCTCAGTTTTGTAAGGCAGGCTGCTTCCTCTTTCCCCGTCTCCCTGGGACCATTTTTTGAGTATTTTTTTAGCACTTCTCTTTTTCAGACTTGCTGTGCGGCCATAGATGACAGAGGTTCAGCATCTTTAGCAGACCCTGGAGTAACCCTCTGCTTCCAGCTGCCTGTGCTGTCTGTGTGGCAGCACATTTTAGTCTCATCAACAACTGCACAAACTATTTATAATCAGCTCTCTGATTACATTCCTGAGGTCAACATCCAAGTTAAAAGACTCAGTGTAGCTGCAAAGCCTCTTTCCTCCCAGAGGTTTCCAGAGCTGCTGGTCAGCAGTTCAAGGCTGCAGTCAGAGGTGCCACTTTCTGACCTCCTGATCAGGTGTCCCACCTCACTGCTGCCCTCCTCGCTTCCCCTGGCCTCCCCCTGTCTCTCACAGAGGTGCCTTTGGGAAAAGCTGATCAAACATGCCTGTGTTGGCATGGCCCAGAGGGTAAAGTCTGCATTCCATATTCCTCCAGCCTCTGTCCTGAGGGGACACAGCCTTGCAGCACCCAGCTGGTGACAGAGATTCCATTGCTTGCCCTGCTGCTGTCCCTCCCTGCTGCCCGGGATGTTGTTCTGTCACCACCACAGAGCCAGGTCACTTGGAGCAGCTAAGGCACCTCTTGTTTTTGAGCTGTTTCAGTATGACCCAAACCCCCAGTATTATTTTGTGACTCACTGGTCAGTGCCAGCCTTTGGGCTTCCCTACAGAAACCTGGTATCCGGTTATCTCTGTTGTTTGAGGGCCTGGAAAGGCCGGGGTGGCCTTGGGGCAGCCTGCGTATCGAGGACGAGAAGAGCTTCAGTCTTCTTTCGTTTTATGTTTATTAATTGTTTATCTAAAAGATGTTCTTTCAGCCGAACAGAGATCTGCTCAGCAGTCAGCCATGAGCACACTGTACGTCCTCCGGACCGCCACGTATCTTTATACCCATTGTTACGTGTACAATATTTATCATTTTTCCCCAATACCATCTATTCTTATAACTCGTGCACTCTCAGTAATAACCAATCCAAGGTGCCACCGTGGCCAAGAAGATGGAGGAGAAGAAGAAGAAGAAGGAGTGACAGGACACACCCCATTCCTCCATCTTATCCTCTAAACCCCCTGTACATAAATCCTAAACCCTGTTTCTCACCTCTAATTAGCTAATCTTTCGCCATTCACCCGGCGAAGTCTCTTATCTTCATAAAGGTGTCGTTCCCGTGTAGGGTCAAAGTCCTGCCACCAGACACTTCTGGCAACATTCCAGGACTCCGAGCCCCCAAGGTGGTCTCGGTGGCTCAGCATCTCAGACTGAGATCTTGAGATCCGACACTGGGTGCTGTGGACACAAGCCCTGTGCACCACTGGCCCTTAGAGGTGGTCTAAAGGAAGCCCCACTAGAGCAGGATGCTATCCAGGGAGGCTTACACATCACATGCAGGCATAAAATACAGGCACTAGTGAAAGGGGTGGAAGAATCTGGTTTTTCTTTTGCCTTTGGATGTGGGTTGGTCACCCTGGTGGAGGGAAGGCTCTGGAATGTCCTTACTGCAGCCATTTAATACCTGAGGGGTTCTTAAAAAGCTGAAGAAGGACTTTTTGCAAGGGCATGTATTGATAGGACACAGGAAAATGGCTTCAAATGGAAAGAGGATAAATTTAGAACAGATAATAGGAAGAAATTCCCAACTGCCCAGAGAAGTTGTGGATGTGCCATCCCTGGAAGTGTTCAAGGCCAGGTTGGATGGATCTTTGAGCAATGCAGTGTGGGGGAAGCTGCCCAGGCCTGTGGCAGGGGGTGTTGAAGTTAGACAGTCCCTAAGGTCCCCTCCAAGCCCAAACATTCTGTCAGTCTGTGCTTTCACCCAGCAGCATTTCAGCAAGCAGGAGCTACCAAACACAGGGCTGAGCTCCTGCTGTGCTGCTGGAGACTCAGTAAAGCTGGATTTGTCTTCTGATGCTTCTCCCATCTTCCACAGGTCTCAGGAGACAATTTTATCACAACAGTGCAGGCATTCTTGTATAGAACACATCCTGGGAAAGAAAAGGTTAACCAAGAATTATGGACTCTTGGCCTTAAAGGTCAAGCCTGAAGAGCAGTGAGATCAAAGCCCACTTGGGGTTTTTTATAGGCTTCCTGAGGTCTTAATAACAGGCAGGCTGAATGAAGAAAGCAACACCTGTGGGGTCACCAGTTGCAATGGGACCACATGGCAGGTGGGGAAGCCACAGCCTCCTGAGTGCATGCCCAGGCTCAGAAATTCCTGCAGCCACAGCATCCCCATCACCTAAAGGTCATCCCTCATCCAGAAAGCTCATAGACCCAGCTGAGGTGAGGTAGGAGTGTGCTGGGCACTGGGAGCCAGCTGAGGATGAGGAGGCAAAGAAGAGTGGAGAGACTCAGCAGGAAAAGCACTCAATGCAGAGAAGGTTACTCCTGCCTTCAACCAGCTGCTTGCATTGCATCATGCAGGAGAGGTGTGGGCTGTGCATTTGAGGAAGTGGCTTGTAGCTGAATGGAATAAAAGGGAACACAAAGTGTTCTTGTATTCAGTATCAGAAATAGAAAGAGGAAATGCTTGCGTCTGTTGAGAAGGATTTTGCAAATTTAAATCACCCTGTTAGTGTTTACTATTAATCATGTTTTTATGCAGATGTTGGTAAATTGCACAGTGATGGCTCTTTCCACTACTCTTTGTAATGTCTTGTGGTTAAATAAAGAAAACCAGCAATTTTTAATGGTCATGGAGTACTGTGGTTGGTACATCTTTGCATCAGATACTCCCAAACCACTCACACAATATTACTGCTGCTTTATGCTTATTCTGGAGAACCTGTTACTGGTCATCCTTCAGAGGTCATGAGACAGACTTGCAAGGTACCTTTCTGTATACCTTTTGAAACCAGGAGGACCTATTAGATCATCCAGGTTGGTCTTCTAACACCCCATCCTATGGAATTTCATCAGGTAAATCCCTGTAAAGATCACCATGTTCAACCAGGGAGAAATATTCTGGTCTCGTGCTCAGAAGCAAAGGTAGAGCATCATTGCCAGTCCTTTGACAGTGGGGGCAGCACTGGTGAGTTATTTTACCTGATGTCAAATCTTGCCTGCAAACATTAAGCAAAATCACTTTTGGAAAATGACTGCTCTGCGTTTTGTTTTCTGTTGAGACCCTTTAATTACACAACCATCTTCATGACAGAACATCTTGGTCCCTAGGAAGAAAAGAACATTGCTTCATTTGTTAGGAGAAGACAAGTCCTAAGTTTTTGGTTTGTGATTATCCAGGAAAATCTGAACTTCAGAATTTGTTTCAAAGACATGAAATTAAAATTAAGAGCTTACAAGGTTTTGTCCTCTCTGTTTCCACTAATTGTCATGATGGAAGCAAAGCAAGCTATTGCACCAGTCTTTTTTGAAGACCATCACCACAGATACAGCAGAAACCTGTTTTGGGGGTGTGCTGTGGATTTTTGAATTAAATGTAACAGGACTATCAGTGGTATGACAGGGATCTGCAAGGGGACATGCTCCATAGTTGGAAGCATTCTCTGTGTAGGTCTAGGACAGCACAGACAACCCTTTTTGCCCCAAAATCAGCCAATTCTTGTTTACTCTGACATGCAAAAAGACAGTGTGGCTTTCTTGGGAACAGCAATACAATGTTCTCCCATACTTTGGGATGCAGGTCCCAGGATGTGATAAACACACCAGCTGACAGCAACCAACCAGTGACAGCTGTGAAAGCATTGCTTCATTCAGCAGGCTTTGGATTTCATTTTGCATGACTCATCGATGTGGGCTCTGGAGATTATTGTGCTATCTGCAGTGACACCCGGTGGTGATGAAGCAGTAGTTTGTTTACCTCTGGTCCCGGTCCCTCAGAAAGGCAGGGTTCTGTGACTGTTCTCTGTCTGCAATCAAGAGCAGGAGGAAATACACAGCTGAATGGTGGTTTTTCCTGGTAATGAGTACCATTCCTTACAGAATATGAGGTGACAAGTCTTAATTTAGCTGTTATTATTCATACTGCTAATATTTCCAATCACTAGACGTGATTTCATTTGCATACTGCCTGGCTTTAGCAAAAAATAACTGACACGCATGTGATTGCATTGTAATCCAGTGAATGTATAGTAATCAAATTTAAAATTCAAGGAGAAACCATAGAAACTTCTAAGAGCAATGCATCAAGCACAGAAGGAGACCCAGTACATGTTAACAACCATACCATCATAGAAACAAAGAGTGATTTGTGTTGGAAGGCACCTTTAAAGGCCATCCTGTCCACCCTCCTGCAGCAAGCAGGGATACACTAGACCAGGTTGCTCAGATCCTGTCCAACCCGACCTTCAGCATTTCCAGGGATGGGACATTTACTGGGCAACCTGTTCCTGTGCTTCACCACCCTCATCATAAAATAACTTCTTCCTCAAATTTAATTTGAATCTACCCTCTTTTTGTTTAAAACCATAATCCCTTGTCCTGTTCCAACAGGCCCTGCTAAAAACTGTCCCTACCCCCCTTCAGATACTGACATGCTGCTCTAAGGTCTCCCTGGAGCCATCTTTTCCCTAGACTGAGCAGCCCCAAATTTGTATTTTAAGTAAGTTCCATGGGTTTTCTTATGGAGCAGAGTACTAAAAGTGTGGATTTTGTTCTCAAGGAAAGACTGTTTCCATGGGGCTTACCAGCATTAGTGTCTGACTCGCCTTCTTTTCTTTTAACAAACTCATATTTGAAATGGGTACTCTCAGGGACTGTCAGAGGAAGAAGGCAGACTGACTGCATTCAAAATAAGGATTTGCTTAGCCAAGGGAGTATTTGACCTGCTGTAAACCAGGCAGCATGAGTTGCCTCCCCAGTTTACGCCTGGGTCTTTACTTTCTTCCTCCTTCCATTGCTTAACATTAAAAGTGTTTATTCAGAAAAGAAATTGGTGCTAGTCTTATTGGTTTGGTTTTTTGTTTGTTTTGTTTTACTAGAAAACAGTGTAAGTTCTTAGGTATCTCATATGCCATCTTTTTTAAACTCTTAGCTAATTTTTGAAAAGTTTGTGGCTCTGTTGGCTTTTCAAGTCAGCAAAATACTAATGTCAGAATTCTTAAAAGCCTTCTGGACATGATTTAACTGGACTTTACAATCCAGATAGTCACAGACCTTCAGGTGGAAACAGTTGTTCACTTTCCAGCTCAGCTTAGAAACTGCAGCCATGGCTGGCATGAAAGGGCTCCCTCGTGGAAGTGAACTGCTCCCACCTGGGTGGTATATTCGCTTTCATGGAAGTGTTTTCACCCAGCCTTTCACCTGACTTGGCTTGGCAAGGAGGCGGTGAGCTACTGAGCTCAAGGATAACTAGGAAAATGTGATCTACTAAGAAGGTTGAATTTGGGTAGGAGGCAGTTAGATGAATTATTACAAATAAGGTGTTTAGGAAAGACATGAGAAAAATAGGAGAGACAAGTAAGATGTGAGAAAAAATGATGTTATCACCTCTCCCTCTGCCTTCTCCAACAGGCTCTGTCTCTACAAGCAAGTCCTACAGACCGGAACACCATCCCTCAGAAGTAGCTAGGTGCCTCCTTAGCACTGTGAAGGAATCTACTGTCTTGGAGTGAAACGTGGCTCTTGTCCTAAAAGGACTTCATGGGAATACCTCATTTCCCAAGCCCTACCTCTGCTAAATGATTGGTGCTTAGAGTATAGAAATTCATCAGAAAATAAACTCCCCTGCTTTCCAACTAGTCCTCAGAGAAGCTGGATGGGGCTAATCAAATTTCTGATTATAACCAACTCAGCACTGTAAGTCTGGCCGTGTTCAGTAAGATCTCAGATGCACAATGTGGGCTATGCTCCAAGTCTGGTCTCACATGTGCAAGTCTGCACATTAACAAATAGTGCAGGTCACTGGAGCAACAGGCAATCTAACAGATTCTTGTTGGATTGCCAGTGATAAATTCACTAGACCTACATGATCTGAGAGCACAGCACTATGCAGAGGGTTTCCAGGCATGCTCTGGTACAGGTGGAAATCTCACTGGAGATGTCCCTGCTTTAGGAGGAGACAGGAGCAAGCTCATCACCTTGTCTGCATGGTAGTCACATTCCCATCCTCTGCCATAGATTTCAAATACTTTCTGGAGAAGTGAAAGTGAGACTGTAGTCAAGTATCCTGTTATTGTCATCATGAACACTGGGGTGGCCCAGCCACTTTTATACATAAGAGGGATATGGAGAGACAGAGAGTTACAGAGGGAGAAACAGAGTTACAGAGACAGACAGAGTTACAGAGGGAGAAACTACAGAGACTGTGGGTCATGCCCAGGGTAGAACAGGCAGGGTCACTCTCTCTTGCATGTGGCCAGCTGCAGAGCTAAGGTGAGATCAATGAGAGCCCCTGCCCCCACCACCAGGCCAGCATGCCCACTGTAATCCCTCCAGCACCAAATCTCATGGCATACCTCAGGAAATCCCTTTTCCACATATGCCTCAGTGTATCTCATGGCTGCAGGCCTCATTCCTCCAACTGGCTACTCATTGTAGCCTAGCCTAGGTTTTGCTTGGCTCTGTTTTAAGGACCATTGGAGAAGCGGTACAGTAATTTTCCTTTAAAGGACCAAGACAAATTCAGACCAAAACTTATTAAATCTAAGGGAAGAGCAAACTCTGTGACAGGAGATTTTTAATAGCAAAACAACTAATAACTCAAGGAACATCCCTCTGCCACATTACTCTGAAGAAGATTAAGAGAAGTCCTGTTAGTTATTTACAACATAAAACCTTGCAAATGCTTGTTGTAATTCATAACCTATGAGAAGGCCTATTTAATTTTGTAACAGGAGCATGGGCAAGAATCTGCCCAGAAGTGAAATTTCAAGGAATTAAAATAGACCTACCCTCTCTCAGAGAACATTTCTATAAGAGAGAGACAGAATTGCTCCTATCCAGCTGGCAGTCATTAAAATTGCCTCCCCTGCATCCCTTTTGAACCTGCATTTCCCATGTCTCAGTCACTACCATCTGGCTATACAATGCTTTAAAGGGGATTCTTTTCAATTTCAGGTGGTAAGGCCAATGGGGGAGAAAAAGGACAATAGTAATTTGAGGAAAGGAAAGAAATAAAGTTAAAACTAATCTGCAAAAGCTATCAAATCCTAAACAAATAACACACATAGAAAAGCATGATACAATCCAGGAAACAGTATTTAATTAAAAAAAAAAACACATACAAAATGCCTCTTGCAGTGGACATCAATTTTCCAGCATTGTTTTTGCTACAGAATTTTAAAAGGGTTTCAAGTCTTGTTTCGCAAGCACCTATAATAATTCCATATTCTGTCTTCCACTGATCTTAAAAAGACTGCTGCAAGTTGAAATACCAGCAAAAATGTTTTGCAATTTTGTAAAAGTCTGTCTCACAAAATTCAGAGTCAAGATATAAATTTACTATTTGTTAACACATGGAATTACCTTTACGAAGTGGAATTTCTCCAGTACCACAAATCTAGGTTTTCACACAGATTACATGTGACATACACAGAGCCAACCCATTCTCATTTAAGGCTAACTAGAGGAAAGCAGACTGCTCAGAATGCAGACTTCCTTTTGCACTAGTTCTTATAGCTCCAAATATGCCCCAACAGCTCACCCTTAGGGAGCTGCAGAAAAAGACATTTTGGAAGACTGCTCCCTTGGGCACTCAGCTTCAAGGTCAGAATACAAAATTTATTTTGAAACAGCTTCCATGCTGATATAATTGTTTTATCTAATATTCCATACACAAAGTTAGTAAATTATCACAAATTATCAGGAAAAACTGACTGTACTTCTAGACATGCTTCGTAATTGTATGCAAAAATATGAAATGGCTGTTTTCCACAGTTTATGCCCAAAAGTGTAAAAATAGTTTAGGTTATAAACTAACCCAAACTTTAAGAACTTGAGTTAAGAAGAAATGTGTGATGACACTACCATCATATTACCAGCAATGACATTCTGAATCTTCTTGGTAAGATTTGAAACCAAACTATTTACAAGAGCTGTTTATTTTCTGTGCCCCTTCGGCAAAGTGAAATGTAGCACCAAATCGCTCCAATAAACGATCTGATCTTTCTTCAGTCTCCCTTTCCTCATTTTCTGCAATACTCAGAGCACTACTTTCAAATCTGCTTCAGCTACTTAATGCAAGCTAAAGAGCTTTGCATTTCTACACGGCCACAGATACTATGTTTTATCTCTAACAACAGACATATCTAACTTTGAGACACTTCATTGTGCCAAACACAGTAGTGAACAGTTATTCAGATTTAAAAGTGGTATTTTGTACTAATATTGCATATAAAATGCAGATAAATAGCATGAACTGAAAAAATATTTTAGGAAGGGAAATAAAATTCTTTGGTGAGCATAGAGACAATACATGGAATCTGTTTCTTTGCATTAAAATCCTGTAGAGTGGAGCAGGACTCATACTCTGCCACTTTGCGATTGACACGAGTTAAAATCTGCATGAGTTCAAGTTTCCCTGCATGTTTCTTCAGCATTTCACACAGTGACTGAATAAACCACGAGCCTTGAACTGCATTCCTCCAGGAGTAATAGCCTGTGGAAGAGAGCAATGTCAAAGTGATGAGAGGGAGCAGCCTTTGATACAGGACAGGTCAGCAATTAGGAGAACAGTGCACTGTTTCCAATGGCAACCAATATTTTAAATAACTCAAAACCACCAACCAACAACATTTAGACTTTATAATCTCCACAGATTCCAATTGAATTTTTTTTCCTAATCCTGTCATCTTTTATAATCTAAGAAAACCTTATGTAGGAAGAAAATCAAAAGTCAGGAAAGTTACCTTCTGCTGCAGCAATCTTAGTCATTAATCACTTACTACTTTTCATGGGGTACACAAAGAGGTGACAGTACAGATGGAAAATGGGTTTCAGTGTCATTAATTTCACAAATGCGTGCAGAATTAAAGACTGAACCTACCTCTGCTAAGTGGAAATAGGACATATGAAGGGCTCTGCCACTACCAATTTTGCTTAAGGATGCAATACAAATACAGTCAATAGACAAGCAATATGCTGGTACTTATCATCCACTTCTGCACATCTGATTATTTTGTTCTCTGAGAATAATATCTTTTCCTCTTGCTGTAAATTGTTTGCACAACTCCAATTAACTGAATTTCCAGCAGACGAACATTTGAGGGTTTGCTAGTGAGAAGGATATATTCAGGGTTTGGTAAGGGTTTTGTAGGAACTGAGAATAGTAAGTACTTCAACAAGAAATCAAGTCAAACTAAAAAAGTGATTGAGGGAAGTAA
This sequence comes from Zonotrichia leucophrys gambelii, assembly GCF_028769735.1. NCBI lineage: Eukaryota > Metazoa > Chordata > Aves > Passeriformes > Passerellidae > Zonotrichia > Zonotrichia leucophrys. The sequence goes on along the minus strand of NC_088173.1, from coordinate 13,671,159 downwards.
ATATTTATTTCCATGAAGGACTGTATTTGGTCTGGCTGAGGAGGAAGAGTTCATTTTCCTACAGCAGCTCTCACAGTGCTGTGCTCTGCACTGGCAGCTGGAAATGTGCTGATATCACCCCAGTGCCTTGGGGCGTTATCAGCACATTTGGGAGCAGCGCCACCGAGGGGCTGGGACTGGGCAAGAGCCTGCGAGGGGACACAATAGGACAGCTGACCCAGAGTGACCAAAGGGCATTGCACACAAGTGAATTCACCCACTGGCTGGGTGCCACTCCAAGCTGTAATTCACAGCATGAGTACAGGCTGACATGGACACAGTGCCTCACCTGGAGCTGTAGAGTAGGCATACAGGAAGTCTGCCTCTACAGGTATTTTCTGACACATTGTTTCTTCTGATCCACTGTCTGTCTCAATACCAGCATCTAATTCTGTCCCTCTACAAGCCTATTGGAAAAATGGAAAAAATGTTAAAATAGAAAAGTAAAGGCAGCGATCATTATAAAAACAATGATATTTTGTGTCTTAAAAATTATATCATGATTAAAAACTGCAAAAATAACAAGAATTTATGTGTCACACTTTCATTAGACAGACTCAGAAGATAACTAGTAACATTTATTTAAATCAACTACACAATTTGAGTATTCATTCAAAAGTGCACTCAGAAACTCATTAAAATATTACCTAATATTTTATTTAATACATAGAATTAACACAGTGCCAGCTGTTATAAATACAGCCTGTCTAACAGGGAAAATCATGCCACTTTAGATCTGAAGAGAATCATACTCTGAAAGTAATTACATTCAAATCTATTTTAGAAAAGATGAACTTTTTGCACTAATAATTAGTGGGAAATGGTATTTTTTTTTAACTATCTGGCTGATTTGATCATCATTGTTCAGCTGTACATCACCTGAATGAAAAAGAGCTTGGGTTTTCCTGCTAAGCTTCTGCACCTGTCACCTCTGAAAAGGCTTGTTAGTGCTTTCAGTTCAAGAGGCCCATCTGTACCATAGATCAATCCTTCATCACCATGGCTCAGCAAGACACAAACAAAACTGCTTCGCTTGCTGTGATCTTCTTCAGAAACTTGAAAGAAAAAAAGAAAATTATCTTAACTTCCTGTACTCTGTAAAAATTTGGAGCATTTGATCCTTCCTAGGTCATAGAAGTTTTTAAGAGCTAATTAGCATGTTTAGAAATCTCCAAAGAGTTTTCACTTCTGAACACAAGAAGCCTGCCTACTTTACTTCAGGACGTTGGGCACAGGAAACCCCAAATTAAGGGCCAACCCTCCCCATTGCAAGACATGGCCACAGAGCTAGGCCAGGAATAGTCAGGAGACAAAAAGGGTATTCCCACAGTGTCTCCAAGTTGGAATGATACAGCTCATTCATGCTATAATGGTCAGCCTTGTGATCTAGGATTGGACTGATGGAACACCCTGGGTTTTGGGAAAGAAAGGAGAAGTCCTTCCTCTCTTTCCAACTGGGGACGCTTCAACTACTTGGATTACATGGGAACTAAATGTAGCGTGACCATGGCTGTTGCTGCTCCTGCAGGTTCTAGCACTACACTTCTCCCTCACTTTTTACCTGTGATGAGGTCTAGAAAGATCTCTGAATACTCTTAATTTTGTACTTACAGTGATTTAAGCTTGATATAAAGTGTTTGTAGTTTTATGCTTTTTTTTATGTTGTGGTACACAAATAGCATAGGATCTATATTCTCCAATGTCTTTTGTTGCCTGACATTGTGGGAAATGTACTTGAGGACCAAGATGACTTTTTCAAATTTATGAAAAGATAAAAACAAGGTTAAAAGAAAGGATCCAAAAGAAATTATGAGTGGTAACTCAAAAAGATGCAAGAGTTTGTAGATGAAAAATAAAAACAGTCCCTAAGTCTGAAGTCTTACTGTTTTGTGCTTAACAAAACACTAAATTTCTGTTCTGGAAGAAATTAATTGTTTCAACTTTACTCAAGTGATGTACACTCAGGCATTTCTACAATTATGGACAATCACTGCATTTAGAAGAGTCACATTTTCAGCTACTTTCAACAGACCAGCTACAACAATACTAATGAATTAACCATGTCTGGGAACATTTTCTGGCATAATTATTAACTGGCACTAAAGACCTACATCTATGTTATCAAACACTTTCATTAAAAAACAAACAAACAAGAAAATCCCAAACAAAACCAAACACAAAACCCAAGACCAGGATCACTGCAGGCTAACTGCTGCTGGGAATAATCACTGGAACACTTTCAGTGTTTCAGTATGACCTGGAACAGTGTGGGAGAGCACTAGTGGGCATGAGGCCCAGCCATGGCAGAGAACCTTGCACCAGTTAACTGGAATGGCCTGTGTCCCAGGGCACTGATACCATTTAATGTACGGGTCTAGATGCAGCCAAGTCCAAAGCCAGCAGGACTGACACAGCAGTATAAAGCTCTCACTTGAAAGAAGGGTGTTTTGTTTCACAAGGTAAGCAAAATGGGTGTTTATCCAAAAGAAAATTCAGTCTACACACCTGCAGTTCTGGTCCCTCAATCAGAACCCCTCCTTGGGCCACACCATTAAGCAATAAACACAGAACCCCTCCACCCAATCTAGCAGCTTTCTGTACAACTCACAGAGCTTCAGTGATCCCAGGATCAGAATATAAATCAGTCTGCATTTAAGTTTCAGCCTTTTTTCCATCCTTCTTTAGAAGATGAGAAAGGATACGCATACAACAGTCATGGCACAAAGGATGGAGAGACAGCTAAGATGAATAAACACAGAAACTATGATGTACATGTCATCCTTAGCAATAAATCACCAGAAGGTGTGAAAAAGCATCTAAAAGAACCCAGAAAGAAGAGATGTGAGGGCAAGAGATGTATTTGGAAACAGTAGTTGACTTAATGTACACACAACATATAATAACTTACTCTTTTTCAATAGTTTAAAAATGTTCTCACATGAAAGATCATTGTTGATCTTTACTTTGTATTTCAAATTCATAAAAACTTCTCTGATACTTGCAGCATCTGCATCCGTACCTGAACGGGACGACATCCCTGTACACAAGAGAAATGTGTTATTTTTTCATATTATATACATGGCATGGCCTGATTGAGCCAAATTACTTTTCTTGTTTATAGCTGTATCAGTCTGAAATATTCCATTATTCCAGATTCACTCTAGCAGAGACAACATTGCACTGTTACATGGGCATATCATCTCCCACCCTCTGTACCTATTGTAGATTTATCTGCATCTTATTTTTATATCTACTCCCCTATTTAAGGACATAAGAATTTCATTTACAAAAGGTAAGAGAGACTTGTACTGCAGATCAGTTTTCCTCCTCATTACTGCTACACCCTAATGCATTCCCTTTATGCATATTTGGGAGAATGGACTGAAATAAATCACACCCATGACTTAATTTTAGAGTGCAATCAAAACTGGTCTGCATATTTAATTTTGAAGAGTAACACACGGCACAAATTTATCTAAATTAAGGAAAAAAGTAAAAAAAACTTGTGAGTGGTACTGGTATGTGGCTGGAAGTTCTTATTGTTTATTATTACACATTCCCCCATCTCTGGATAATCCATTCTGTAACTGTAGTCTGGCAGAATTCCAGAGTCCATAGACTTGCTAGCAGGTAGGCTCTTTCTGCATAGAAACCAGACAAAATGTAGGTGTTAATTTCTGATCTCTCTTTTCAAAATAATGACAACAATAGGCTATTTTAGCAACCCCAATGGAACTGGTGAGGTTGCATTTGTAGCAACCTTCTGTGGAACTTGCAACAAGTTTGAAATTAAAAGAATCAAGGAAGAACTGTGTTTAAAATTGTAATGCCTCTGTGCAGGAGAATATGAAAACTATGAAAACTTAGTTTAAGGATGCCAATTACTGTATCAACAAGAAATCAGTTGGGCCTTTTTACTATCATCTTTTGAAATTTATGTACCTGGAGGAAAGGTCAGCTCTGAGAAAACAAATCTGTTCTGAATTCTAAACAGAAGTTATTATCATTGAGTTTCCACATTCAAAATCTAAAGAGATGTGGCAGACGTGTGCTCCTTTCTGCTTAAGCAATAGCTGCCAGCGTGATGGCTACACCTGGATGAAGCTGACTTTGGGAGACAGCCAACACAATGGCTGAGAGCCATAAGTCTTCCTCAACATGTAGGGGCTAGCTGAGCATGCAGCATCCCAAAACATGGCTCACATGCAAGTTTGGCTGTAAGTCACTTGTCCTCCTCCACACACAGCAGGCTGCACAGCAGCATCTCCCTGGAGCAGAGATGCCTCTCTCAGTTACTCCTCGAGCCTGAGACACCCTTGCCACAACAGCTTCTTGGTAAGTAATTGGTAGCATGCTAAACTTTAAAATCTTAGCTCAGTGATATCAAGGATTGATTGTGCATATATTATCCCTTAGACATAAGCTGCTGAGCAGACGTCAACTGAAGACTTAAACCAAAAGTACCTCACTTACCCTTTAAAACCTGGAATAGATTTTGCATCTGCCTGATCTTCCCCCAGATGTGGTCCATCTCCCATTTCTGTCATTATTGCTTTCAATTATCAGCTTGAAAATGCAAGAAAATAGAAGTATTATGAGAGTTCACAGAATAATTTTAGCCTAGGATATTAGTAGGCAAAAAAAGAAAGCTTTCTGAGTAATCTCTACACATTTCATATTTGAAAGAAGAACATTATTGCCTTCTAAAAGAGCTCTGGGAAAAAGTCTGCAGATCCCTATGACCAAATCATTCAAAAAATCTACAAAAAGCAAGGTAAGAGAGAAACAAATCAAAAACAATCCTTAAAACATTGTAATGTCCCCAGATGCATTAGAAATTAAGAACCAAAAATCAAGCAATACAAGTTATTAGATATGTGCAAAGACTAACACAGATTAGAAATTAGGTCATAGTAGTTTGAGAAATGAGTAATTTCTCTGCATTCCATTTCAAATGAAACATCACTGCATCCCTTTCTAACTGGTGTATGTGAAGGCAATTGCAATGGTAGTAAAATAAAACCATGACAATATAACTTAAATCATTTGATGGAATGACCTCTATGCTGTGGGCTATTTACTTTTATCAGAATACAGGCCAATAAATGATAATGGATACCAAATCAGAAATCAATTTAAAGCATTAAACCTCCTCCATGGTTACTTTGTGTATACTCAAGGAACATACTACCAAAAGTTGCCTTAAACTCAAGTGTCAGAAAACAATTATGCATCAAATTTAAACCACCAGATAGGACAGAGTAATAATTGCTTAGTAGTGCCAAGACCTCACAAAGGTCAAACAAGGCATTACAAGGCAAGAATTTTAAAAAAACTTACTTCAGCAGATATATTTATGGTGAATAAGAAGGTATGAGTAACCAGACCAAGTAGCAAGATTTGCTGGTCAGATATGATGAAGATCCTTTTTTAAGGTTTAAGTTCTTTGGGGCAAACTATATTTGCCACCTTACATAATGATATTATTATTATTATTATTATATTAAGTCTCAACTTTGTATCTGTACTCTTGTTAGTACAACACAAACACCCCTTTCTGTGGCAACAATTACTGATGCACCAGAAGCAGCAATTTGGTTAGGTATAATCTGCATTCTTAACCTGTTTCTAGGAAGACATTTACTTACATTTTTAGTGGCTTCAAAAGATCTTCTGTGTTGCTCTGAATATTATTTCAGAACACTGATGTAATTCAGTCTTCTTCACCACCAAATTATTCCAGACTTGACAACTGTATTATGTAATGCAAGAAACAGGAAATTTCCTGAAAATCAAGTGACCAAAATACAAAATAAGCTTAGTATTTTAGAAATATAATGTCTGAAATACACTTTATCATTATATTTTAGATATTTACTTTAAAGACAGTATCATAGGGTAGGAACTAAATCTACAATGCTGAACTAGACTGCCTAGCCTCTTGATGTGGATTCATCCATCCTAACTTCAAAGTCTAATTCATTAGAAGTACCCTGTGGGAAGAAAAAGGCAAGAAACTCCAAAAGGCAATTCAAATATTTATGACCTGTGGCATGACAGAGATCCAACCCTATGCCCTAGAGAGCAGGGCACATTAGCACTGCCAGCAAAGTCTAGTCTAGAGTGACAACTGGTGTGTGCACCCAGCTCTAACTGAAGGGCAGGGCTTCTGATCCCCAGCAATTGAAAAGAACACCTCTCATTGACAAGGATGCTTTAAAGTTCTGCTCCTGCACAGCCCAGCTTCAGGAGTTTCTATGACTTTTTCAACCATCCCTACTACAATATCCTTTGGTTTGGGTCTCAGCTTTCCTGAGCTCTCAGCCTCAGCAGAGTTTGTAGGGAAACATCCAAGCAGACTGACCCACCATTCTGATGCCACTCATACTCTTCCTTGCCCTGGAGAAGAACTGGGTGCACGAGCACAGCCCACATCCTTCAATGTGGCTGGGATTAATAAGAGATAGGGAAATTATTAACTTCCTTCATCTGTCCTTTGGCTAACAACAGCAATAAACAGCCAAACCAAATAAAAAAGCACAGCATCATGTGGCAACTCTATCATCAAAACCAGCTAGCAGGTGCACAGACAGCAGTGCAGCCATGTCAGCACAGAAACCAACTTCTGCTCAACCCCAGCTGCTGACCCCAGGTGCCTGGCACAGTCAAGTTCTGCAGTGCCAGGGCTGCAAGTCCATGAAGGAGAGAGGGTGAGCTAGTACACATGTGCCTCCATAAGCTGTGGCCAGCTCCTGTTTATCACATGAGCCACACAGCAAGAGCCCCTTAAAGACTCAGCCAAAGCACAGGGAAGGCCAACACACTCTGGCCAACAGATGAGCCCTTGGAACCTGGAGGGAGGCTGAGTGGTTATTGGGCTCTCCTGCACTCACATCAACCAAACTGTGAACAGCAGCAGCCTTAACTAAGCAAACTGCAGAACCCTGACAGCACTGAATGCTTCTCACAACATAAATGCTAAGGCAGGATGCAAACACTAAGAGAGATATTCAACATTTAAGTGACCTTAAAATAAGACTTATGTCTTTGACACTTTAAAATTTAAAGCTCTCAAACTGCTGTCCTTGATCCAGCACCAAAGAAACAAAGAAATTGGAAGTAGCTAGCAAAACCTACAATTACAACAAACTATATTAGTTTCTTTTTGAAAAATTTCAAACACAACTTGCAATAGTGTATCATAAAAATATTTCTTACTAAGGCCTCTGGGAGCCTAGTTCACAGCCTACACTTTCAATTGTTCAGTGAAGTGTTAGAGCTTCCAGCACTCTGCTTCATCACAACTGCAGCTTGTCTGAGAGACTTTACAGAAGCAATAGGGATTGTCCAGAAAAACTGCTTATAACATGTTGAGTACTTGAAATGCACATGGCTTATCTTCAGAACAGAATCTGTAACTCCCTTTTAATATCCACCAATTCCTGAGCACCCTCAGGCACCAGGTCACCTGCGCTCTTTAAAGAGCAGAAGACACCCACAAAGAGATTTCTCTTTTGTTGCTCGGCACTCAAATCCGTGTTTGAGCCAGCAGGGTGTTCTGTGCTCTAAAGCACCGGTCAGGGTAACAGCAACGCTCTCAGGAGGATGGTGCTGATTCTGACAGGCCACGAAGAATTGCCTCATCCTGCTTTAGCTAATGCAGTGATGCCATGCATCTCCCTGCGGAGCATGATCTCATCCTGGTGGGGGGACGAAATCACAGCAGTGCTTTAAAAATTTATTACAGATTTTTATTCTGCTCTTTGATATTATTTTCTCTGAAAGCTTAGATAAAATGAGGTTTCAGCTGTAAGGAAATATAAAAACCCAAGTTCTTGAAAAGAACAACAGCATTTTTATAATCTAGCAAAATATATTCTGTAGATTTTAAGAAGCTTATTTTATAGTATTGTATCTGAAAAAAACACAATTAAAAAAACCCAAAAACCATAAGACAGAGACAGCAAATATAAAGGTGATGCTACAATGATCTTTACATATACCAAGTAGTAAGAAATAAAGTGGCTCTAAAAGGTCCAAAGCTATGTAAGCTACCAAAAATGACCAATGTCTCTCTGTACAGCAATAATGGCAAAAATATTTTGCCCGACATAAATGCAGTTGTTTTAATGCTTTTCTTTTGATAAGAGAAAGCAATAAATAAAACAACTTTTTACTCCATTCCAGCCTGGATTTACTTATTCTGCCTGGATCTAAGGAGAATAAATTCATATCATCATGTGTCACCACTGCCATAAGAACCACCAGGTTTCTTTTTAAAGCAACAGTTATTGGAAATGAGGCTCAATTCTCATCAACAGAAATGAATGGTATAGTGCCAAAAATAATACCAAAGCTTCTGAGATGGGAGAAAGCAAATAATTAAACTGTCTTTAGTTACCAACTGGATCCTGAAATATGCAAACCACAGGAGACAACACATATTTAGTAGCTATCTACTGTTATAAAGCAATGAGTACAGCACTATTAAAACACATGTTCAAAACAGACATCAGCAATGTAAAACAGCTCCCTAAAGATAGGAAAAGAGCAGTTTCCTACATCACATGACTGCAAAAGAAAATGTCAAGCATTCAAAGAAGTATTTTTTGTACATGAATGCATACAAGACATATGATACTAATGCGGACATGCACATTAAAAATGTTCCCCTCTACAATGTATAACGCTAAACAACAATTATCTGACTAATAAGAGAAGGAAAATATAGATACAGACTACATGAAAAAACCAAAAACATTTGAAATACACCATTACATTTTCTGTGTGACACTATCCCCCTACTAAATACTGCTACCACAGACGGAAGCAGGCTGAGACCGCTCTTCCCATTGCTTCTGGCCTGGATGCAGCTGCTGGAAAGCCCTGACACTGGGCCAGCATTCTGATCTTCCAAAACCCAGCATGAAGCTGTAAAATCAGCTGAATTACTCTGAGTGTAGCTGGGACCCTTGAGTTATTAATTCACCTGTAGCTATTAGTCACATCACCACCGCTATAAGCAATAGCCACATCGTGTTCCTTAGCATGAAGGGCACGGTGTGCTAGTTCTAAACCTACCCCACCTGGCAAGCAGACACCTGAAAGAAGAACTGTGAGTTACAGGGTAAAGGACTACAGATGGCCAGCCCGATCCTCCAGCCCAGAGGGAACAGACAGGACACAGCCCGCCTTTTCCATGCTATCAAAAGTCAGCCACAGCGCCTGCCAAGGCCCCAAGCACGCTTTCCGTCAGGGCAGACGGGGTTTAACACGCTTTGTTCTGGAAGACCCAAATACAGCTCCCGACCCCGTGTTTCCGGTCAATGGGGTCACCAGAGAGCAGTTCGGAATTACAGCGCCTTGCTTTGTTTTCCTTCTTTCTGCCCTCTGTTTTAACAGCTTCTCCACAGAGACAGGCTGAAAAGGCACAAGCTAGCTACCGTAAGGGTCTGCAAAGCTAACACCTGAGCCATGGCTCTGCCCCCAGGCAGGGGAAGCGGCGGGCGCTGGGCTGGCGCCGGGCCACTCTCTCCTGCCTGGCCCGCGGGTAAGGCCGGGGCTCACCCTCATCCGCCCCCGCCACCGACCGAGAGACCGACCGACCGCCGGGCCTGCGGGAGCCCCGCGGGCAGCCGGGGGAGCGGCGCTCTCAGCCAGGCCCGCCCCGGGCGAGACGCTGCTCCCCTCCTGCTCCCCTCAGCCGACTTGCTCCGGGAGAGACGCGAGCGGCCACGCGGACCTGGAGAGCCACAGCCTGGCCCACCCCCCTCCCCGCTTTGTTCGGCCCCGCCGCCGCACCCGCATCCCGGCCCCGGCCCACACCCCAGCATCGCCACCACCCACCAGCTTCGCCACCTACTCGCTGCGCTCCGACCACGTTTTCCCGAGCCTGGCTTAGCTGAGCGCTGCTCGGCGCGGAAAAAGCCCCGCCGCCGCCGCCCGGCCCGCCCGGCGCCCCCTGGCCCCGCCCCGCGCAGGGCGGGCAGCCCGCTCCATGGCGGCGGGCCGCGGGCGGCGGTGGTGAGTCCGTGCCGGCGGGAGCGGCGGGCCCGGCCTCTGGGCCCTCCCGGCGCGGAGAAAGGCGTGCGAGGCCCGGCTGAGGAGGCACGGGGTGGCTGTTCTCCTCTCTCCTGCTCTTCCGGAGCTCGCCGGGCCGGGCCCTATGGCGGAACACTGAGCCGCCGCGCCCTGCGGGCTCTGGGCGCTGAGCTGGGTAGGGCTGTCCTTGCTGTTCCTGGGTGTGAACGGTGTAACCCAAACCTTGCCAGGTTTGCGCTGCTGCTTGAGTTCCTCTGCCTGCTGAAATAAATGTGCCGTTCTGGTACATTTACACTGTGTTTGTGCGGCCTTATGTTAAATGCAGTGTGCAGCTTTGAGCACAGTGAGGATGGTGAAGGGCTTTGGGGGGAAGGAAGCCATATGAGGAGCAGCTGAGGTCACTTGGTCTGTTCAGTCTGGGGAAGATAAACAGACCAAGATGAAAAGAGGCTAAGGGGAGATCTCACTGTGGTCTTCAGTGTCCTTGTGAGGAGAAGAGGAGGGGCAGGCACTGATCTCTGTGGTGACCAGTGACAGGAACCAAGGGAACGCCTGAAGCTGTGTCAGGGCAGGTTGAGGTTGAATATTAGGAAAAGGTTCTTCACCCAGGGAGTGGTAGGGCACTGGCTCCCAGGGAAGTGATCACAGCACCAACCTGACAGAGCTCAAGAAACACTTGAACAACATTGTTATGTACATGGTGTACATGGTGACTCTTGGAGGTCGTCATGTGTAGAGCTGGGAGCTGGATTAGAGATGATCCTTCCAACTCAGAATATTCTGTGATTCTGAAAAAAATGGTGGTTTGTAAAGGAAATGTCTATTTGGAGTAATCAGTGGGGATAATTCCTAAATGAGCAGCCCCTTCTTGGCCTCAGTGAGTGAGATCCCCGTGGGTGAGCTGGCCTGTCCCACGGCAGGACCACCCTCGGACAGGGTTTTTGCCCACCTGCATGGTGACTGTCCCTGGCTGCCCACACACCTGCCTTGCGCAACAGCGCTCTGGTGCTGAGGGCTGGTTTTGCCTTCATCATCAACTTTCAGGTCACTTGGTTTCATATTTGTACATTGACCTTCAGTAGCAGAAGTCAGATAACACTGGAAGCTGTGTATTGCAGATTCTCATAGCAGGCACTAACCTACTTTTGCAGGTCTTATCACTGGGTCTGATGTACTGATTTTGCACTTGCAATCCTAATTTGAGGAACAGGTTGTCCAGAGGAGTTATGGGGTCTCTTCCACTGGAGATACTCAGGAACTGACTGGACACAATCCTGTGCCACGTGCTCTAGGATGACCCTGCTTGAGCAGAAGGGTTGGACCAGGTGGCCACTGTGGTCCCTTCCAGCCTGAGCCATTCCATGATTCTGTAATTGTAGAGGCCACTTCCTCTGCTAGGAGGGCAAGATGAACATCTGTGGTTGGGAAGATGAGTAGTGTTTGTTAATGTGCCACTCGTCAGCTCAACCTAAGGATAGCTAGGCTAATTTTCACTATTGTTAAGGAATTTAATGTGTTCTTCTAAGGCTGAATCAGTAGCTGGGAGAAAATCTCATGGATTTATTTGTGTCAAGGACTGTGAATTCTGCCATAGTAGTACTATGTTGCATGATACACACCAGCCAGGAAACAAGTGTAATGTTATTTTGAGTAGCAGCTGATTTGCATGTCTCAGCTTCAGTTGTCAGCAGGTGTGGGTAATATGTTTTGCCATTATCATGAGAAGTAAAGGGAGAAGTAGTCTTCCATAAAAAGAGAAAATGAAATAGCAAGTTCTTTAAGTCATTGCTCAGGAGACATTTTTGCAGACTCTCCATGCAGTCATCCTGCTGAGTCACTAACACTGAAGTCCAAACATGTTGGTGACAAAATTTCTTTCAGTCAAGTCAAACACAAATAAGTACTGCCCTTACTTCTGGTGGGACATAGGAGAGGAGGATGAAGTGAGAATTTCCCAGTGAGCTCAGAAGGCTGGTCTGTAAGTGTTCATTGTGTGTGCTCTGAATAGATGTGTTGTGGTGTGGTTCACACAGGAATTGGAATTGCCATGAAAAGGCTTGACATGTTGAACTCTTGAGAGACCAAGTGTTTGGACTGCAAGAAATGATAGGTTTCAGTTTAAAGTAAGGGTCATTGCCCTTCTCCCAGGTTCAGGTATCCTCCCAGCTGTGTTTCTGCAAAAATAAGGTCTGATATAACTAGAAAGTGTAAAATTAATAAAGAATTATGGGGCTTCTCCTTTGCTTTCCTTTTTTATTGGTCACCTTGTGGGAAAATGCTGATGTAGGGATGTCTTTTTCACCCACCCAGTTAATTTACAGCCAGTGATATCTAAATGAAACCGAAAGTTTTGTTAGCATTTCTGAGAAATGCCAAGTGCCTATAATCTAACTTTTCATTCCCAGAGAAGAAACTAAGAGCACAAAAAAGGAGTGAAGAAAATGCACAGGTCAGAAGATGGACAAGGAGGATAGAGGTAATGTTTGACCCCCGTTGCAGAAAAAACATTCTGGTTTTAGACTTGATGCAGGCCCTGACTATCAAGACATTGGCAGGCCTAGAGCAGTGGGCAGAAATGTCAGTGTCCAGAAACTTCTGCTGTGGAAAACTTGGAGGGGGAAATGAGAGGATCTAAACTTTGGACTTTGGGGCTCCACAAGAATATTTAAGTACTTAAATTTGCCTTGTGGATCCAGCTTGTTAAAGGTTTGAATACTTTTGAGTATGTTCATTTTCATTTTTATCTTTCACTGGAACCCAGGGGCTGTTAGGAGAACCAGGTGGTTGTTCTGGGCAGAACAAGAAGATTCCCCTTCGTGTTCCTTCTTGCCTCTCTTCCTCTGTTTCACAATTTCCTGGCAGTGCTTTTTACTGATTTGCAGGTGTTCCACTTACAAATAATTGTACATGTGTGTTTATGCTTTGCTACATTACTCTGCAGCATTTGGATTCCTTTATGGGACTAGAAGCTTAAAGGTTGCAAGATAGCAAGACTTACTGCATGGTTCCATTTCTTGGAAAGAGATAACATTGCTGTTTTAAGGTTGTGAAAAATACATGAGCTTTTAAAGCAGGTGAAAGTATGAGTGATCAATAGCAAAGGTCAGCAGTGGAGAATGGAGCCCTCATTTTTGATTTCAGTTCCTTTACTTCAAGATACAGAGCTCAGAGCTAAAGTCCTGAAGTCTTAACTCCTCCTATGAACTCAAATATTGTACTTCCCATACAATTAATTATCTCATTTGTCTCCCCAACCACAAAGGAAAAATATTTTTTTACTCTTAGCATTTTTTTACTTTTACTCCTAGTATTTTTTTACTCCTGATTGATATAATGTGCCTAGCCAACAGTTTGTATATTTTCTGAGCAGTGTAATACCATTCTGTAGACAAAAATGAAAATTCCTAGGCCTTCTTTCACTGTCTTTATTCTATTGTGTTTATTGATAGTGTAAATATGAAGCTCTTGTACTTCCAAAACAGTGTAGAGACATTTAATGTTAAATTGAATATCATAGCAAGGTTGGTTGTTGATTTGGAATATTGGCTACTCCCAGTTAAATAATAAATTACATTCAACAAAACCAGAATCAAAAGCAGTGAGGAGTGCAGGATATGTTCAAATTAAAATTGCCTTGCAAATGGATTAATACTGATTTGACTATCTGTAATTGCTTTAGGAGAAATGAAGAAAAAATGGCAAGAAAGACTGAAGAAAGTGGAAGAACTAGCATCTCACTATGAAAGAAATCCTCTTCCTACAGTTTATAGACCAAGACTGTCCAAACCATCTATGCCATCCTCTGTTTGGAAAATATTTTCTCGACAGGCTGAAGCATTTAATTATGTGAAAGCCTGTGATGAGGTATGTTAGGTGTTAGGGAAATGCCTCTACTCTTTATATACTGCATCATAAGACTGAACATCATTTAAAATTGCTGCTGGCAAGTGAAGTCTTTCTCAGTTTACAAGATCTTTTTCCTCCTAATCCTGAAACTGCAAGTATTTTTTTTTGTCCTTGTAGGTCACGTTGCACTGGAGGTCTCTCTAAGTTGAAGTACTAGCTCTGTTCTAATATACAAGCTGATATGTGGTGTTAACTTTGAACAGTAAAAGTGCTTTTTGGGAACATTGCAGTGATAAATTTGCTCCTTCTCAAGATGAACAAGCTGTTAGGGTGGGCAGGAGAATGGGAAGGTTAGTGAGCATTGAGTAGGAAGAAAGAGAAGGGAAAAAATGAGGAAGAAAAAGAGATAAAGAAGAGGCAGAGACTAAATAAAAACAATGCAACTCTCCAGTGGCATCTGAGTAGCAAGTTCAGATGATTAGAAGTGATTAGCCAAATAAATATTGTGTGAAAGGTATCCTCTGCTTTCAGTTTAACACTTTTTAACTTGATTGCTATTTTTAAAGAAAGTATTGTGTTTTTCTCCATACTTGTTTCAGGTATTCAAGTAATCCTAATAGCCTGTTTTCCAAAATGGGTTCTCATTGGCTTGGCAGTGTTTTTTTTTTTCTATTTTCTTCTCAGATTTCCATTTTTGGATCTAAACAACATAATGTCTGAAGAATATTTGCCCATAAAGCTTATACTGCCACCATGTCCATGAGGCTGCTGCACCTTTCAAGACATTGTTCCTCCTCCCTTTAGATCCCCCTGATACTGATCAGAAAAAACAAGAGTTTAAAGAGAAAACAGTTTAAATTACTGCACAGCAAAGAAAAGCTTCAAAGCTTTACCCATGTAACTGAAATCAGAATGATGTTCTAAATTAAAACTAGATGCTACTGAGTGTGGAAAAGGATAAGTGATCTGTTTATAGTTCTCTAGTATTTACTAACCTTAAACTGATGCCAAGTAGGAACTTAGGAAGATTTAAACTGGTTTTTTGAATAAAACTAACAAAAAAATGTCAATGTTTTCACTTCAAAAGGATGTTCATGTATTTGCTTTGGAAAAGAACACACAGAGTGGACAGAGGTTTTACCTTGTGACAACATATGAAGAGCTTTGGCATTATTACACGTGAGTATTTGAGCAGGTGCCCTGCAGGTTACTAGAAGTTAGTGGTACACTGGATATCCTGCCTAGTATTCCCAGGAGCCATCTGCTGCTCTGAGTAGCACAGAGCTGGACTGGGTTCCCTGAGGTTTCATCTTGGAAATGGGAAAAATCTTTACAAGGACAAAACAATATATTCTACAGTGGGTTTCAACTTTCTTCTGAGTAGCAGGTTGCCATTATTTCCTGTGAATTAAGTACTCTGTCTGTTGAACTGAAATTTATTAAGAGTAGATTTGCTTTTGCTGTCAGCTTTCCTCAGGGGATCATACCAACACATGACAAAACATACTTCTCTGACTAGTCACACACCAGTTTCAGTGGGCGTTAATGCAGGTGTCTGCAAACTGATTTATGGGTTTGCATTTGCATGATGGAGTTCCAAGTATTGACAATTCAGTCGTGTACTGAACTTTCCCCCCCATTTGTTTCTTTTACAATAAAACATTTGGCTGTGAAGTGAAAGAAATCAGACTCAATCTTTTACATATAAAGCTTGATTTTTTTTCTGAAACTGATGATGGGATTATTTTTTAATTTAATTAGAAAAAACTCCATATAATCTGTTTGTGCTAAAGACATATGAGTGATAACCTAAGTTTTTTTACTGTAGTTTTCATAGTTCCTTGAATTCTCAACATTTCTGTATGTGTTGTAAGACTGGGGGGGCATGGGGAGGAGAGTACTCTACAAAATTAAATCAAAATTAAATTCTAGGCCAGACAGTCTTTGCTGACACTTGATGCTTGTGTTAGTTACAAATTTTTCAGAGCATTATAGGGCTACTACATTTTTCAAATATGGATGGTTCATTGCAGAATAAAATATGTGAGATCCTTGTTTGCAACTGATAAGCATGTTTATCATGCTCATAATGTTTATCATGAGGGGTTGTGATTTGTTTGTGTTTCTCCTTAGTCAAGGTTGCAAAACAAGTCTGATGCATTGCTATGAAGTAATTCCTGAAAAAGAAGCTTGCAAACTTTATTTTGATTTGGAGTTTTACAAACCAGCAAATCCTGATGCAGATGGCAAGAGTATGGTCATGAAGTTAATTGAGGTAAACTGGAGCGAAGTCATGCTGTGGATGAATATGAATTTGTTGTTAATATAATAAGAAACAAAAGTATTTATCACTTTATATTGATTATGCTATAGTAAAATTAAAAGAATTGCAGACCGAGTGATTATTTTCAATTAAGTAAAAATCCTATTTTAAATAAAGGAAGGGTTTGATCTAAGAGAGACAAAAATTTAACTGAAAGACAAAAATAAAGAATGATGGCTGTTGGACTGTTTGTATTCATGGTAGGTTTACTTTTGAAGATTGTGTTATGTGCTCTGCCACTTCAAAGCTGTAAAACTGCAGGAATGTTTAGATACTCTTTAAAGTAGCATCAACAGAAGTTCCATTCCTATATTCCTCAGTTCATTCCCTTTGCCTAATGGTGCAGTTCTATATCAAGGCTTAGGTGAATCTCTCCTGAAAGTTTTAGACTACGGTTCATTATAATTGAGTTAAATGATGATGTAGAGAGCATCATGTGGCTGCATGTACCAATTTGGTACCTAAAATTAAATACCTTTGATAATTATCAATTTTTTAGAATAGTGCAGTTTCCATTTTATTGCAATTTTTTTTGGTAAATGAGCTCTCTGCAAATTCAATATGGCATTCATATATTTTTAGAAGAATATCTTCTGTTTTAATAAGATCCAATTGTGAGTGGATATCTGTTTGTGAGACTTCTGTCACTTACATGTATCTAGCTAGAAGTGAACAAAAGTAAAATATTATTGAGGTAATTCCTTCATAAATAACCCTTAATTGATACAGAATCTGGAGGGGTTTATCCATTGTGAATTTTTGCTCTGAAATGTAGAGATTCCTCAGGTTAAGAAGAGGATTTTGGATTTGCTGGGTAGAGGATTTGAGCTGCTGAAACCCAAAGCTTCCAGATCTTTAGGTTCTGAGTCCAAGTCCTAAACATGAGTCATAAGTAGCTTGGTTTATGAAAGGGTTTTTTTAGAGCTAATTTAGAGTGAAATCTGTTTTCTGCTTAGTTGTGTTCATTGGGTGGTACCAATGAATTAGCTAAATCATCCCAGTGAATTAGCTCACCAGTGCTGTGTATTATGACAGCCTCCATCTTCTACTCCTGTGAGTCTGCATTGCAAACATTGTCACTGTGGGTGTGAACTGCTTGCTGGTGGTGGAAAACAACCTGCAGGCTAAAGCCTCCTCACCAGACTTTGACCTGAGAAACTGCAAGTCTTATCAGCTTATCACTGTTAGTTAAGTGACTTGCATGTTTAAGGAATAAAGTCTGTGTCAAACTTGGTTAAAACTTGATACAGGTTAGTTTGAATTAAATTATTTGTATGCTCAAAATGAGGGGAAAAAAAGAATTTGAGAAATATGTAGATACAGCTACTAGAGTAAAACAACATAATTAATGTCTATAATTTCAGCTTGTCAGCCAAAAATTAAAAGAATTTTATGATGTAAATTGTTCATCAGATGATGTCTTGAACTTGGATTCCAGTACTGATGAAAAATTTAGTCGGCACTTAATTTTTCTGCCCCAAAAAACTGTGTTTAAGGATAACACTCATATTGGTAAGTGTGTTCTCTTCTCTTACACCTAGAAATAAAAGGTGAGCTTTTGACTTTATACAGTGACAACTCCCATACGAGTATTTCTTTTAATGGAATGATATGTGGAAACAAATGTGTATTCCCAACATACACATAATTACTCTATAGGAGTAATTAAGCCTCATTTTTTCTCATCTTCTACTTTCTTTTCCTATAATTAGCATGTGTTTACAAAACTGCAACTTTTTTTGTGCCTGTATGTTTTATTTACAAAAATACTGATTTCTATGAAACTGGCAAGTCTATGGCTCCTTAATTTTCAGATTAATGTCAGTCTTAACAATTAAAGCTGCTGGTTTTTGCTCTAAATACAGTTAATTTCTGCTCAGCACTTTGTCAAAAAGACAGGACAAAGATGATTTCAAGCCACCTGTGCATAAACATGCTTAAGAGAAAGCTGAAAGCAATTTTATTTGTTTACGTGAGTCAGGATTTCTCAGATATGGAAACTCCAACACAGAGAATTGCCAGTTTAGGGTTGCCTTGACTCATTTGTGTGGCCCAGTAGTCCTGTAATGAATTATGAGGAAGATGATTTTGGTGCTTGATATGCTGAGTCATTCTGCTGAGATGTAGCATGGGAGGAACAGTATTTCATCTTCATTCATGTCCCCCATGGAAGCTTCATCCAACAGTGCAGAATCATCCTTGCCAGTATTCCTTCCACTTCATAGTTTTTTCCCCACATCTGTGTTTATTATCTTCTCTTGCTTTCTCCCTAGAACTAATTGGGCCATGGTTTTTATTTGTCTGTCTTTGGTTTCCATCCAGCAGAGCCTGGAGTTACAATGGCAGTCGAATTACAATACTGGGAGTTTGAAAAGTCATGACAAAATACTTCTGTAAAAGTAATTTTTTGTTTGAGTAAGCTTTGGTCAATCTCTTACATCAGTAAATACAACATTTCAATCATTCTGAAAGTGAAATTAGAGAAAGCAATAGTGAGGGGACAGACACAAGCTTTTTGGAATCCTAAATCTGAGCTTGTTAGTATTTAAGTTTTGGGGGGTTTTTAAGCTGTTTAGTACAAATTCTTGTGAGGCATTGGTTTTTCAGTCACGGGCCAGAACCATCTTATACAGTGGGCTGGTCAAAAGATTTCTTTTTAAAAATCCAGAAGGGCTAAAAAATCCCTGAACTTCAACCACTTCCATCTTGGCTGTTTTGGAAAATGTTTGCACAGAAACTCTCTAAGTTCTTTCTTGACTCATAAATGACTTCTCCTGCTTGTGGCCTTTTTGGTTGTTTTTAAGGTAACTTTGTGAGAACCATTTTGCAGCCTGCCATAAGATTAATGCAGAGTAGGGCTGCTGTGATTGCAGCAGAAGAAGCAGGGAATGTTTTCCAGTGTTCTGCAGGAGCTGGATTAGATGGTTCTCTTACAAACCTCCCAGCTGTTGAAGATGATTCTAAAGACAGGCCAGCCATTGCTCATGAAACAAAGGATGTGGAAATGCCACACCAAGGAGAAAATTTGGATTTTTCCTTCCTAATAGTAAACGATAAAGAAGGCAACAAGCAGCTTTTTGTGGATCTAGGTAAGTATAAGTGTTTTTAAACCCCTTTGGGATACAACAAAGGTTAAGAATTAAATGTTCCTTTATCTTTGATTAATGTTGTCCCTATGGTCAGACTTTAAATACATGCTGAAACTGCCATCATAAGTGCTGTGCTTTAAAGGAGCCTTAGATTCATGGTCTATGGAACTTCTTATATTACTACATTTAATTATTTTGTTCTCAAGTTTAAGGTAGTTCTTTCCACACAAGACAATTTTTTCCCTTAAGGACTTAGTGCTCCCATTTGGATTGAAAGAGGATAGCATATATTGCATTTTTGTTATTTCAGTTGAATTAGAAGCTGCTTAATAAAAGAAGAAGTCTTACAGGCTTGGCTTTCTGTATTCTTCTACATCTATGAATTGAGCCTTCTTTCCCTGTTTGGAATGGCAGCTGTTAGCTTTCAGTGATGAAATAATAGAAATTTTGGATTGGGCACTTCATGGCCCAGCTGGGCATAGCCTGTTCATGGTATTAAAATGTTACAAATCTCCAGGAGCATAACTCCCATAGTCAAACTAGAGTTTGAAAGTTCCATCCTTCTTTAACTCCATATCTGTTTTTTTGCTTTTTGCCTTATCTCAGGGAAATGAAAATAGCTTAGCACACTTTTGCACAGCAGTGTGTTACACATTTCAGGACTTTACCTTGGGTTTTTTATTCAGACTCTTCTGAAGAACTTCCATTCCTTCAAATTCTTCTCATGGAATTCAGGATCACTTTTATTGTGGGCCTCTTCAGTATGTCTGGTCTATTGAAATGTAATCACAAAGCTGGCTACAGTAGGCTTCTCTGTACTGAGTCAGAAAGGTTACTTTCACCTACTGTTCAAAATTCCTTCAAGCATATTTGTAAATGGAATTTAAATCAAAACAATTTGTTTCCTTTCTCACTTTTAAAGAATTTGATGTTAGTTTCCCATAATTAACCATCCTCAGTATTTATGTTATGCACATTACCTCAGAATTGGAAAGCTAAAGTCAAAATTGCTGAACTACTGAATTATATCATGAGGCTGCAGTGACAGAAAGCTTTGTGATGTTCTTCTTGTATGAGCTCTGTAAGTGCTTTTCTCTTAATGAAAGTCAAATGCAACCTGCAAATAAAACTCATCTTCTCAATTAATTATTAGATAGATTGTGCAATGTTAAGATACCTGATTGTTGTTTTGTTGTTTGTTTTTGAGACTGGAATTAAGCTGTCCTTATACATGTCTCAGAAAAGCTGTGAAGAAGTCCACAGAAAACAGAAAGGTTGATTAAGTTCTTTCTGGTTAAAATAATTGTGCAGCTTTTTGGGCTCAGTTGTATTTCACAAAGTTATTGTGAAAGGACCAATTTGTTGTACTGAAGGGAAACTTTTAACAATTCTAATGTCAGAATGATTGAAATGCCTATGTAGAGGTGTTGAGCATTTGCCTTTACTATTCTGTAACATAAAAGTGTATGTGTGTGCGTGATCTTGCTGTGGTGCATTTCTTCTATGGGATGTGAGCTCGTCAGTTTTTGTCCATTCATTAGACTCTTAGCTGGGCCTAAGGAAAATGGTTTCATTTACAAGTGCTCAGTATCTTAATTCCTAGCCAGCACTGCTGTGCTAAGAAATATCTTTTTTCCTGTAGGAGTTTATACAAAGAATAGAAATTTCCGGATGTATAAGTCATCAAAAGCAGGAAAAAATGTGATTCTGAAGATAGCAGAGGATAATAAGTTCATCCCCAACTGTGAAAAGGATGTTTCCTTGGAAGAAGCATATTTTCTTTCCTCTTTAATCTGCAACGTTGGGTAATTACTTAATTCCAGTCAAATGTACATAGATAGAATAAAATATAGATAAAACATAGATAAAATATCTATTTTAATGATAATTCTCCTGTAGCAGTTACAAATAACTATTATGAATGAGCAGTTATTCAATTAACATTGTTACAGTGTAATTTAGGAGTTCCTAGTAGAATTTCTTGGTTTTGAAGAAAAAAATTTCTTGGCAGTCTTGTTATTTTGTTAAACCTGCCTTCAAATCTGTTACAGCCTCTGAATTGCCTCATTTCTCTATATACACTCAAAATGCCAAAACATAACCATTGTTAAGTTGGTCAGATTCTGTGTAGTTCTGGAAGCAAAACTTAACAGATTTCTAGTCAGTTAAATATGAGAATTCTGAATATTTTTCAAAGTAAGATAGGAAATAAAAGGGTTTCTGTCTGTTTTTTTGCACACCAGATTTCCCATTTGATGCAGACCCCTCCGTCGGCTGGGTACTTGTACAGACAATAATCAACTTTTCTGTATCTAATCTAAACCTCTGATATCTCATAACTTATCTTAAAAAGATCCTAATCATTGCTGTAGCAGAAAGGTTAAAATAGTATTAATATATTTATTGAAAACATGTATTTGTTCTGACTTCAGGTTTTATATCCTGAAGTGTTCATTACGCTGAACTGATGCCAGTAAAGCACACAGTGTATTCAGACCATAGGCATCAGCTGAATCCACCATAAATATGGATGAGAAATTCTGCTGTGTTGAATTCAGACTTGTTATCATCTGGCTTCCAGTTAGCAATGTGGCAGAGAAACAGTTCATTGTAGAGAGAGGGAAAAAAAAAGAAACCTTCCAAAGGGTATATTTGCATCAATACTACATCTAGAGCACATCCTGCTGTAGGAGTGTGCACCAGCAGTTGTTCAGTGGATCCTGGGACTCTGGCCAGGAACCAAATGTTGCTGCTGGGGAGGAGGAAGCCCTGTCCTGTGGTGGGAGTCAGGGAAACTGCCAAGGCCAGAAGGGAAAGTGCTCCAGGAACAGGGAAAGGTGCACAGTGAATCACAGGCTGCTCAAGGTTGGCAGGGACCTCTGGGGGTCTCCTGGCTCACCTCTGGGCCCAGGCTGTGTCCTGTTGTTCTGCCCTGTGGGATGTTACAGGGAGTTTTATTGTACTGTGTCAGGCTGTAAGAATCTCACTCTGTATTCTCCCCTTCCTTTAGAGCGAGTGATGACATAAAAGTTCTGTCTTCTGGCTTTTCAGAGGAGGAGAGAAAAATGTCTGCTTTTTTAAACAGTAAAACTACCAGAAGCAGCAGAGGTACTTTGAGCCTTTTCTACTGCGTAGAAAAAAATACTCTTAATGTAGATGTTGTGTGACTTGTACACCTGGTAATTTCTGGGAGGGCCTTTCTGCAGGAGGCAGAGTCCATTGCACTGAAGGATGCTCTGCAGCACGGAATGCCACTGACCCTCCTGTGCCACAGCCATCTTGCTCTGTCCCAGCTCCCTCTGCACCTTGGCCATGGGGGTGGCTCTTTAAAGACCTACAAGAAAGCAGCAGTGGCTTTCTCCCTGGTTTTATTGAAGAGTGTGATGTGATTCATGTACATTTTCTGCCTGTGGTCTATATAAAGTGTAAGTGTTCCAATGTCATATTACAGTGGGGAACCCTGTAACAGTGTGTGCTTGTGGCCTTTGGTTTTGCAGATCCCATGGAAGGTTACCAGGGTTCGCCATATCCAGAAATTGATCATTTTGTTCGTTCCTTGGTTAATAAAGATGGGCTGCAAGGAGGTAAAGAGACCACCCTGCATTTACAAATGACTCTTCTGCAGCACTATTTCTAAAGAATTCAAAGATTTTGGTTTTTTTTCCTCAGGGATAAGACAATGGAGTTACTTCTCTCTCAAAGAACTACTTATTTATGATATTTCTGGTTACCGCTGGTGTGAAAATATTGGAAGAGCTCACAAAAGTAACAATATAATGTATGTTCTGTAACTATTCAGTTTGAAACAGCTTTATTTATTTTCCTGAGCAACTGTTATTCTCTAGAAATGCTGAAAAAGCTCTTATGGATAGAATCAGCAACTGTTACAACTTCTGCTGTCTTGCTCTGTGGGGATACAATATTTTAATTACAAAAAAAAACTCCACAAAACCAAAGAAACTATTTATGCCCTCCCCAAGTTTACTTTGTGATAACTGGACTTTTATTTCCACTAATTCTTTGCAGTAATCTTCATGGTATTTAAAATATGGGCCCAAAGATGCTAACATAAAAGTCAGAGTACATTAAAGCTATTAAACAATACTATGTTTTGATACTTCCCAGCTAGGAAGCTGAAAAATAAGAAAGCAAGCAGATTGCTTTTAAATTAATTTACAGTGCTTCTTAAATTACATTCTTACATTATTAAAATGGCTCTGTCATTTTAACAATTGAGAATTGCTATTTTAGAATGGTAATTCTGCCACATGAATCAAGATGAGTTTTGCTAGTTACTCTACAAGGACTCAGGCTTCCTAGTTTTAGCAAAATAAATGATGGAAAGTCAGTTTTTTAGACTATATTAGAATTATGGTGTATAATTAGTATAAATATTTTAACTTAGAAATAATTTTATGTAACATTTAAAATCACCGCAACATAAGGAATGTGTTTCTGAGAAACAAAGATTTTCAAAAAACCCCACAGCAGGATGAACTTGCTGTTTCTCAAGTGAGTTTCTTGAAGTTTGGTGTTTCTAAAGCACAGAAAGCTGGGTGGCCTATCAGCTGACAGAAAATAGTGATTTCATGTGGCTTCTATAATTTCATTATCTGTAACAGCAGCAGCAGCAACAAAATCTTATCTTACAATCAAGTCCTATATGCTGATCTTAATTTGATGACTTTCTCTCCAAGCTTAATGTAATGACATTGACTAAATTTCACTTTCAGATGTTAGTCTTAAAAATTTATTTCTTTAAACTTAAGAAATCTGAAGTTTACTAAAAATTGTACAAAACAAGTACATAGTAAATATGCCAAGAGTATGAAAGCAATGTCCTTAGCTGAGGACAAACAAAACCTGTTCATTTAGTGTTAGTTTCCTACCATATGAATTCACTTCATTTATGTACTGATACTAAAACACGAAATAATTTCCTTCTTAGGATTCTGGTAGATCTAAAGAACGAAGTCTGGTATCAAAAGTGTCACGATCCTGTCTGCAGAGAACAAAACTTCAAATCACAAAGTATGTAGCCTGTGATCTCAATTATACTTCATACATTTTGGAATGTTAACTTTAATTAATGTCTTATATTTGATTTAGGTTTCCCATTGCCGCCTGGGATATGCCTCCCATCTCTTTTCAAAGAGGTATGTTTTTGTCCTGGTGAGATGCCCAAGTTCTTGTGAGGCTCTGGAAGCCCTTGGATATTCCCACTAACATCCCAGCCTGCTGGGAGAGCTCCACACATTGTTCCAATGGTATAGGAGAGGTTCCCAGAGCAGCTGTGCTGGTGTGGTAGCTCCATATATTCATTTTTAAGTTCTGCAGCAATGCTAAGTTACTGGAATTGTCTGACTTCCCCTAGGACTGAAGACTTTCTGTTCTGATGTGAGCAGCAGTTCCCAATGTCTAAGCCACAGGGTTGCTCCAGGTGCAGAACAGAGAAACTGCCCAAGTTTAGCTGTGCTGTGCATGTCTGACTTCATGCAAAACAGAACAGAACTGGTTCTGGAACACTGGAGTCAGTCAGAGCCAAATGAAGGCAGTGACCCTCATTTCTGAAATTCATTTATCTCCACTGTCGTGTACTAAAGCAGCACATTTCCCCAGACAGGCAGAATATTTAAACTGACCTGATCCTGCACCTAGACTCTAGGTGAACTCCCTGAACAGACAAGTTTTTCCAGTGCTTAGGCAATAACAATTGGTATTTTTTCAACTTTTAAATTTAACTATACAGCTCTAAATATCATACAGCAGAATGGCACCTTAAGCTCTACTCAGGCAGCTCATCAATAGCTATTCATTTTCAGAAAGTGTCATTTAACTGTATTTTCAGGTCCTGACAGTATCTTTGAACAGACACTTAAGTTAGTCTTAACCTTGTATTATTTTATGAAGCTGTATTCAACAGGCTACTTGTAGGGTGCTAGAAAAACTGGATTTCTACTCCTGTTAAAATAGGCTTCCACAGGTTAATGTGGCTGTATATAATATGCTGGAAAGTCTTGTAGTGTTGGCCAGCTTTCTGCAGTGGCCATTCTGTGTGACAGCACAAACTCCAAACTGGCAGAGCAGCTGAAGGCATCAAGAGTATTTGCATGTGAAATGAGCAGTGTTCTTGTTTCTCAAAGGAAGAAGAGTCCATGCTAATGGAGGACAGGGGGCACACAGAAGGAAAAGTACAGCCACATTCTCATGTGTCAGACTTGTCAAAAAGCTCAGTATCTCCAGAGAACAGCTGGTCTCAGGACTTCCTGTTGTCAGACAGTGAGTGGGAAAACACAAGTGCTGATGCCTGTTTCCTAGAAGCTGCTGAAGATGTGGAACTAGCTGAAGCTGCAGATGACAGTCTGAATCATGGCATGGAAGAAATCCCAGATGAAGTTCTTTTGGAAGCCTTAGGGAAAGAAGACCTCCACGCTAAAGGCGGCAGCTGAGCACAGGCCTGGCCAGCAGTGAATGACACTTGGGTGGCTCATGCTGGTGTGAAAGGTCCTGCAGGGCGGTTCACAGGCACCCCCCAGAGCTGCAGGACAAGGAATGGAGTGCCTAGTGAACTTCAGCAGGCGTGAGGAGATCATGGAAGGCTGCGTGGGGGCTGAAGGGAACGGGACTAGAATACTCATTATGAATGTGCTCCAAGCTCAGCACTTTTAACGCTCTTTGCTGCACAGTTTCTGTTTTGTTAGTTGTATGTCCAAGTTTTATTGAGAAGCCAACAAAGCAGATTTCTTATTTCCATAAAAAAGATTAAATTATTTATCAAATGCAAATTTAATAAACATATTTGTTTATTCATCTTTGTTGAACCAGAGTCTGTGTTCTCTTTATGAATATAGTCTTCTCAAGATTACTTTAATAGGACAATATTAACACCCAACATTATTCAGAGTACAGAAATGTTCTATTAACTGTGATCACTATTTCCTTTCATTGATATTTGACATCTTGATATCTTTTTTATTTGACAATAAAAAGATAAAATCTTTAAGTTGCTGACTTCTTTTAAACACTGAAACAAAACAGAATAACAATGATTAAACAAGCTTTAAGCACTGACAATTCTAATAACTGTTTCTACTGAATGTCTGAAAGTCTTAAAAGGCCACTTAATTTTTCTTTGATTTCTGCTCTTTTTGTGCAGCCAGAGCCTCTTCAAGTTTCATATTGATACTCTCAAAGTGCCTTTCTGCTCCTAGAATTCTCCGAGACTCCACCAGAAGAGCAGGGAGGCTGGAAGTTCCATACTGTTGATAAGGAAATAAAATTACAAGGCAACATTTTTAGCTCTTGGAAAGATCACTTACATATCAGTATTTATTTTTCCTCTAAAGTGGTGCAAGATGACCTTTAAAAGTGAATAGCCAGAATTAGAGTGCCTTCTGAAATGTGAGGATTTCCCTTGCACAGGGCAGGTGTGCAAGCCTTCTCCACAGAAAATACCACGCCAGGTCTGGGTACAGCAGGGATGGATTCTAAGGCTACATGAGAAGTTACTCTGGTCATGACAACCCAGCACTGTTCTCAGCATTAAATAAATATCTTACATGGAAGTGCCAGAGCTTTCCCTACTTCTGAACAACAACACAAAAAATTCATTACTTCTTGATTAAAGAAATTCATTAATTACTTCTTGACTGAAGATTAACTCACTGTTAATCTTCAATTTCTATTAAAAAAAGGACAACTAGGGACAACTGCTTTATTTCTATGTCCTTTGAATTCCTGGATACTGAGAGCAAGGCAGCAGAATCTGCTCTGAAATACTCCAGCTTCTAATATGAGACCAAAAAAAACAAGTGAGATACTAAAGTTCAGCAGTGATTCTCAAGCTGCTTCCACAAAGACAATTAACATTATACTACTACTTAAGAGATGTTAATAAATAAATGTCATAAATTAAAATAAAAACACTTAAAAATCTGAAACACATGCGGAATATGTACTTACTACCACTTTTTTTTGAGGGTTTTCTTCTCTATAATCCAAACAGTCTTGCTGTAGCTCCTTTAAATCAGTAATTAATTCAATTGTTTGCCTCAGGGAAGATTTCCTTTCCTGTAACTCAGCAAATTCTCTTTGTAGTTGCGTCAGCTGCGGTTCAGCTCTGAAAGAAGATCAAGACTTTGATGCTTACATCTGCATATTTATTGCATAAATAACTATAACCCTATTTCCTCTGAAGGAATTCTTAAAAGGTTGGTCAGAAATACAAAACACAGCTTACTATAGAATAGTGCTTAGGCAGAACAAGCATAGTACTTAAACAGGGGCACGAGTCCAAATACACCAAAAAGACCCAAACCTCTCTTTTGAGTCTGCCACTCTTTCCTTAAGCATTTATGTTTTTGAAGTGTAGTTTCTTAAATACAAGGTGTTCTGCCTCTGCACACCCCTGCCTGCACAGCTGTTGGTCAGTGCTTATGCTGAAGCATATTCAGGATCTACAAACTACCTACACCTCTGCTAAATAAACTGCAGTGCTTAATCCGTTAAAGTAGCGCTCCAAGAACTGAGCACCAACAGTGATTTTCATATAAAGGGCTGCAGGAAAGAAAACCTTCTAAAATGATCAAAGGATTAAAATACAACATATAAAAATGTGCAGACAGCTTTCAGGGGCTTCAAATAGTTCTCTGAGAAAAGTTTGTCCATAGGACTACAAAGAAAAGCACCTTTTAGCCTGTTATTGTGGATCCAAGCCCATGGCTCCCTACAGTTGCCTTACAGGGTGTGTTAAATGCAGCTTCAGTACAAAGCTTGTCCCCAGCAACCCGAGGGCTTTGGGGAAGTCTAATGGTTCTTCCAACCACATAATTCCTGTGCTGGGTATCTAAATGACACTTAAGATTAATGCCAAAGTTAGAGAGGGGGAATTGTGTGGCCACATGAGAAGGAAATCAGCCATGTACTGAGAGCAACCCCTGCCCACCTGCAGAGCTGAAATACACTCTCCCACCTCAAAAGCAAAGAAGTCCTCTGTGTGACCTTTGTAATTTATGATCCAGCGCCTCTGCAATTCAAATCCTAACACTGGTGTTCTTCCTATCAACATATGGTGAGAAACACCCTCCCAGTAACCAGTCAGCTAAAAGAACTTGCAAGAATGACTGCCAGGCAACTAAAATATGTAAAGGAGAGGTTATCATGAGCTTATGCAAAAACAAAAAGCAAAGTGGCAATTTCATCAAAATAAAATGAGAGAACAAAAGAAGTTACTTTCCCTTCCGAGTTACAAAATACCAGACTCTTGAAGTTCTTCAGGCTGTTATTGTCCATCGTTAGATACACACCCAATTAGCCCTTCTCTGACTTGCACCAGTTGCTGCCTTTTCTTTTTGATGTTGGTTATTGCCTGAAACAAACAGTGAGCAAAGTCTGTGAAACAGTTTCTAAAACTTCAAAGGTAAACAACTCAAATTTCATTGCCTTTTTTTTCCTCTGAAGTTTTATGCTGATTGTCATTGTGGAAAATTGTAAGATACCAGATCTGATAAACTGCCATAAGTTATAACTGTATTTGAAACAATTCAAAGGTGTTTAAAATGCCAAACTCTAATCTCCATCCAAAAGTTTTCTTAAGAAACATTGGATTTACAAGCATACAAAAGGAGTCTGTGACTTCTTCATTTCAAACATTAAGAACTCTAGGAGGTTTTAGGTTTAAAGATGAAAATTAATGCAAATGTGTGTCCAGCATGATTGCCATAACTAAGTAAGCTTTCTTTAATATAACATGCAATTAAAAAAAAAGCAACACCCAAAACTCATAATTTAAATTTAGCAACTAAAACTTTAATTTTAAACAAATGTCTAAGAAGCAAACTAAGGATAAATCTGAGTGGCTGTGACTGCTAGGTGTGCATTAAGATTTTCATTTTACATGCAGAGCAGTTTACCATATCACCCCAAGTCAACAAGACTTTAGCATATTAATTGCTGCTTCCCTGGATAAGCTTTATGTTGACTATTTGTTAAAGCTACTTTGCCATTGAAAATTTTGTAGAGGATGTTAACTTGGGCAGAAATCCAAACAGTGCCTAAGCTGCTCTGAAATCTCTCTTCTGTAGGGCATTCACCTCTCCCTGATGAAACCACTGCAATGTTTTTCTGCCCTTACACTAGTGCCTCCTTCTGACAACATTCCTACTGCATTTTCAGCAAATTCCTACTTGCTATACATAAATAAATAAATAAATAAAAGGAGAGGAACTGTCTTCCTCTGAACAAAAATTCTGCATCTATTTAGGGAATGCAGCTGCCTGAGTCTTCCCTTCTTTAAATTAAGCAATCCCATTCTATCCTCACAGGTTTCTATCTCTGCTGCTCTCCTAGGTTTTACATTCATTTATATTTCTTTAAGGTTAGCTCTCATTATTTAACTGGCTCTCCAGAGGCCTCACTCATTAAAAAAAAAAACAAACCAAAAAGACAAAAGAATAATTGACATGCACAGATCTTAGCCATCCTAATGTGCACTCACTGTTTTCACACCATATAGCAGTATACATCTGGAGTTTGCAATCCACCACATTTACTCAGATCTATTCCAAAAACCCTCCTGTAGTTCCCTAACCTGTTTGTGCAGTTGATTCTGAGTACAGTACACCTTTCTGGAAATTATTTTGTCTCTTCCAGTCAAGTTCTCAACATTTCAATGCCCGCAACTGTATGCTCTATAATCTAGTGATATGTATGTGCTTACCTTAGCATTTTTCTTCTTCATATTCTTTAATTCCTGGACTCCTGCTATCTACAGAGAAGAAGAATTACAGGTTGAGAGGTCATCACTATCCTCCTAAAAATATGGCTGCAAGAATTACTTTGGAATATCATAAAAAGTTGTTCTTTTATTTTTAAAAAAACCAACCCCGGTTCAAAGGGACATCACCAGTTGTGTATTGATTCTTTCCTCTCTCCTCATGCCAGAGGAGTTTTTGCAAGTAATACTCCTTGTACCAATTCTTGTAATATTACCTTCCTTAATTTTTCTATATCTTTATACAGATGTATAAATCTGGTAATCCCAACACTTGTTACTGCTAATGAACCACTCAGAACTACAGCTTTAGTATTTAGCCACTGTACTTGGTACAAGTGCTGCAAAGTTCTGAGTTCATTTTACTCATCAGAATCACCTTGATCTTTCCTGCCAATAAACCACAGGATGGCTCAGGCTGGAAGGGACCACAGTGGTCACCTGGTCCAACCTCCCTGTTCAAGCAGGGTTATCCTAGAGCATGTGGCACAGGATTGTGTCCAGATGACTCTTGAATATCTTACACTTACAGCTATGTTCAAAATGTTAATTTAAAAAGGATGATTTTCCCTGGAATATGTTAGAGGTCTTACTAAGAAGTCACTGAGACAGCACAAAAATTAAACCCACCTTTTAAACCTCTACTCAATGAGCTTTGAAAGCAGTGTTTGACATAGCTGTATGCTCATCTAAATGATGCAGCTCACCAGTTTTACTACATAATGATTTAAATATGACCAACACTTCAGGATTACTGGATGCTTCCCTACTCTCAAAAGGTGACAATTTGGCAAAGGACTTGCATGACCCCAGTGTTGTGTCTAGAGGCAGTTATTGTGAAAATCTGCACAGAGGCAGCCAATTCTAACCTGCACACAACAAATCGTGTTTTCATATTATAATACTGACAAGAGACTGGAAACTTTTACAGCTTGTAAAATGAATGTGTAAAGGGCAATATAAAACCATAGGTATTTTGACCACAAAACTGATTTTATCTCTGGTGTACTTACAAGATCAGTGATTTGATCCTTGAAAGCAGAAGAAAAGTCACTGATAGCCTTTCTGCAAATGTTTGATTCTATGCTTTGTCTGGAGAAGTCAGAGGGACAAAACATATTTGGTTTAGTAAAGGGGAAATCTCATCCAAAACCCTTCCTTTGAGTAACAAATGAAACCCAAAGTTAAGCAGATAGACAATGGAAGATCTTTCATATACCAGCAATAGCTTTATTTCTGCCTTGAAAAATAGCAGCTGAAATGTGCTGTTCATGTTTGGAAAAATATCAAACCCCTGGAGACTATGTCAAGATTACATGTGAAGAAACATTTTTGTCATAGATACTTAATTATCCTTAACATCAGAATGTAACCATGCAGCATTGATTCCCTAAAGGAGAGCCCATTACCAAAACCACAGCTATTTCCTTTGAAAACTTTGAATATCCACTCATGGAAAAGCAGAATATTTACCTGTAATTTGCTGCTATCTTCTCAACTTCAGCCAGAACAACATCCAGTTCTGTAATATCTCTAGGAGATCTCTTCAGCTCTTTGGGACACCAAACCTGTACAGAATGTGGGTTATCCACTGGAACAACAGAATGAACATAAGCATTGCACAATTCTGGTACACATTGTAAAACAATAGAAAAACTCTGGTGCCCACCATCAAAATAACCATCCAAAAGTTATGAGTATTTTAACATGAAATGTGAGAAGAGGAATATTCTAATTATTTCACCTGTCTTTGCCTGTGCAACTGTGATAGATTTACCTGGGAACACCTTAGAATTGGGATGATCAATGACATGTAACTTCATTCTTATTATTTATTGATTCAAGCAAGCCAGGAACACATCAGTAAACTAAGTAATAAACTACATAGTGTACTGTAGATGTGATTTTTGTGTTAAAAACTATTAGCCTGAATTTGCAACTTGCATTACTCAAAGAATCACAAGCTTTTATATTTGTATACATTCTTTTATTAATACCACTTATGCTCCAAAAACCCACTATACACAAATACATTTCTTTAAACTTTGAAATAGCATTATAAACCAATTCCACAAAAAGTGAAACCATGTTTCTTCACACAGTCCCCAGTGTAAATCCAGTACTAAAATGTGGTGGGGTCCTGTTCAAGGGAAGCAGGATGACCCAAGGGAAAGTTTCTTCCCACTGAAAAATGCCACTGTCTTGGAGCTCCCTGTCTCAAGGGACTTTACATCAACAGCTGCTCCTGCACTGCAGCCAGGGGTGCCCCAAGCTCTGCCCCACAGCTGCTGCTCCAGGCTCCAGACCAAGGCATGTACTGACACCTCCCACAGCCTCACAGCCACAGCTGCAGCCTTCCCTCCAAAGGAAACCAGGCTGCCTGAGAGGTGCAATGCACACCTACACCTTACCCCTTCAGCACAGGAACAGCCACGGCCAGGGATGCAAACCACAGGGATCACATGGGGGTCTACACCAAAACTGAAACTTCCCATTTCTAGAAGCACTGTGTTGCTACATTCCAGAAATGAAAACCATTGAAAAACTTTGATCTTGAATGAAGAAAAGATAAATGGGAGTTCTGAAAAGTGTACTTTACCAGAAGGATCTGATGTGTTCTCCTCTGAGGGCTGCTCCTTTTCTTCCTGGAATTCAGTATTCAGAGTTTTCTGTGACACAAAAAGCAGATTAACTTCCAGAAGAAAGCCAAGGTTTACTCATCTGAACTCCTGAGAGATGACAATCGGGCAGCATGCAGAAAGCACTCCCTGACTGAAGCACCAGTAACACTTCCTTTGGCCTGTTCAGCCAGTCCCAGCCCAGTGCCACCCTGCTGCAGGACAGAGGCTGCCCGACTGTCCTGGCCGCCGATCCTCCAGCCATGGCCAGGCAGCAGGGAGGGCAGTAAGTGTTCAAAAACACTCATTCAAAACTGAATGGCTTTTCATTCTAACACACATTCAAAATTAATTTTATCAATATTCTTTTTCCCATAAACCTGTTCTGCTTCAATACCAAACAAGTACAAAGGATTCATGTTCCATCTAGTATGCCATTCCTTGAGAACATATATTCCAGATACAAAGAAGATAATTGGAAAAATGAAAGCATATACTCCCAAACCAGCAAGAGAATAGGCTACAGGATCCAGGAACACCTGGCTATTATACTCCTTGGTGACATGATGACTTGTAGCTTTGGGCATTTCACTTGGCCACCTCACTGGAATACTCTGAGGACTGATTATTTGGGATACAATTAAGTACTAAGAAAAAAATGGAAGGTCTTTTTCTCCCCCCACCCTCTAATGCAGGCATGGCATGAAATAAACTAAAATTAAATTGACTGAAAATAATCATGAAACTTTTTTGGTACCACAGTCTCCTTAAGGGGCTCCTCTCCAGCACCAGCTGTGTTGAATTCCTGAGCATCACCACTGGAGGGCTTTGAGTGACGCCGTTTTTTACTGGGAAAAGAAAAACATACACTACTACCCTCTGAGGAAGGATGAGCCATACACACAAAACCCTGTGTTTTGGGGAACATTTTGTACAGCTGTATCTCATACAAGTACTATTAAAGTTTTACTTGAATTAAATAGCAAGACAATTTCAGATTTAAACCAAACTGGATTATACATATTAGAAATATACTAAAATTTTAATTCAAATATTTTAAAAATAATTTTCTTTGTTACTTATAATTGAAGTAGAACACTTCTCCCTTCAAATCTAAATACCTAAAGATTAAATTAAATGCTGACAATTTTATTTTTTTCCAACAGACCGTCTGTCTGTATTTTGCCTTTGTGGTGCTGAAACACGACCGAGTGCCTCGTTTTGTGACTGTTCCTCTCCATAAGCATCCACAGCAGTACTGTGCAAAGGGTGATCTAAAAAGAACAAAAAATAAACTGTATGAGCACTGCTCCCATCTGTCAAGGCAAAGAGCACTGCCAGCCATTAAGCATTTAGTTAGAATATTTGTGGTTTGCTAACTAATAATAAAGGAAGTTCTTGTTACAAGTATTATTTGAGTATTATGAAAAGATATAGAGTGAAAGGTTTCATAGTTTCTGTACCCATCCACCTGCTATTTCTTTAGAACCCAAACCAAGCTCAGCATGTACGCATGGCACAGAGCAAGTAAAATACTTGGTACAGTTTAATTCAAGTTCTTCCTTGCTGTGGCATATGTAAGCCTTCTACACATTTAAACAATTACTTTCTTTTTCTTTTTTTAATAAATTTTTAGTAAATGTAAAATTCTTGAAGGTAGCTACCAAAATAGATTAGAACTCTGAAAAATTTAGGTTTCAGTATGCCTTCCACAGTATAAATTTCTTTTTCAAGCACACTGCCACAAAACTTTTGTGTTGGTTTACATTAGTGTCAGTGGGCATTCTTTTTGCAGTCTAAATACATACCACAGAAACAAGATTTTTTCATTTTGCAGCCTTGCCTTACAAACAACCCTTTTGCTAAATTGTTTTTTATAGCTCATGGTCAATGGTGTTCCTAAGTTGCATTTATAGTACGTGGTTTGCTCAGAGTAATAACTATTACAGTTGAGAAACAGCTCTTAAAAAAAATACAGATAGCTATAACAGAGGACTCCACACAGAAGAGCATCTACCCCATCTAAATTGATTCTCTTCCTGTGTATTGAGGCCTCATTACACAAGTCCAATATAAAACATGGAAGTGGTTTTAATCCTTCACCACAAATTGCATGGCTTTATGTTTTTTCTTTAAGTAACACCTGAGAGTGGCAGAAAAACACCCCTGCAAATGTCCAGGTCTACTACCATGAATATTCTTACAATGGTAAAAATGTCACTTCACAATTTGTGTAATCTAATAAAGAATTAGTTAACTTTGGTTTTTAACTGTAAGTTCTTACACAAGTGCAGTACTATGATGTGTGAAATTCTACCATTCAGACTATAAAGGTGGAATGGCCAGTATTTTCCCATTGACTTTTATTTGCACATAGCACAGCATTATTCCTGTTACTTCCCAAATTACAGAAAATAACAAAAAATCGCATCTGTCTTTCCTCTCCATTACTTTCTCTTGCAAAGAACCAAAACCTTTTCCTAGGTAAGCACCTGAAGTATTTTGTCCACGTGGTTGGTTTGTGAAAAACATGCATTAAATGACACTCAAGATAATACTAACCAAAGGAATCATCAAGCTCATCAAGCTGGTTTGTGCCTGCTACCTTCAATATCCTTGAGACATCTGGCTCCTCAAGCGGAAGAGATTTCACACGAGAATTGGAGTTGGCTTTGTGCTCCTGGATGGGGATGAATTAACAGCCACTTGACCCAGCTCTCTGAATGTACAGCAGATTAAACGTGACAATACATTTCAAGAACATTTGGCTAGGAATACACTTAACCAGAACCATATTGACTCCTAAGCTATGACATAAGGATTTGAAGCATATTTTTGTCTCAGGCTGTGGGGTTTTTCCCCTAAAAGAAGCGATGGTATAAAATGTTTATGTTCTGTTATTTGATACTGTATTCCGCTGCAAGCTTTGTCTTATTTCATAAACGTATATAAGCTTAGCAATCTTATAACACTCTAATACCTGGTTTCTATAGTAGTCTTTCTTTTCAGGCATTAAAATATTTTTTCTTTCGTTTCTATATCACATAAATTTCCACCCTAGTCTAATTTAATTATTTTCATCTTCAGAAACTGAAAAGCTATAGAGCAACTTCTTATTTAAAAATGGTGGAATTTACAAATCAAGGATTACAGAGACACTTCTGTAAAGCAGAAGGGTAAGGGAGAATGACACTAGTTAATGAAACAGTTGTATGCCATTCACAAAATGCACAAGTGACTTTCCTCACTAATTTCTGTGTGTTCCTGTAGGGTGAATTATAACCAGAAAAGACTGACCTCTGGAGCTTTTTAATTTTACCAATGCTTAGCAGTGCCCCAGCATTTCTATTATAGTACCAAATATACACATCAACTACTTTCGCTACAAATCTTCTTTTATGAGATTGTTTATAAACTTTTGCCTGTTTGAAAGTCAATGATCCATTTTGTGCTACACCTAAAAGGAAAAAAGAAAACTCCACAGCAGCACCCCCAGCAGTTCCCAGTGCAAAGCAAGCCCTGCATCCGCCTGTGGGGACAATGCTATAACATAACATAAGGGCACAGTGACACAACACAGAATCACAGAATATCCTGCACTGGAAGGGACCCACAGGGCCTTGCACAAGATACCCCACGAGCCACACCTTGTGCCCAAGAGCACTGTCCAAACAGTCCCTGAATTCTGTCAGGCCTAGGGCTGTGACCACTCCCCTGGGGAGCCTGGGCCAGTGTTCAACCACCCTCTGGGTGAAAAACCTCGAATATCCAACCTCAACCTTCGAGGCCGCTCCCCTTGGTCCCCTCGCCGGTCCCCAGAGAGTGCCGGTCAGTGTCTGTCCCCGCAATCCCTTGGTGAGGAAGCTGAGCCCACTGAGGGCTCCCCTCAGTGTGCAGCTGAGCGGACCGAGACCACAGCCACCCCTCACACGGCTTCCCCGCAGGGCCCGTCACCTTGCCCGCCTCTGAACACTGCAAAACCGACACACTGGCTGCCTGAATTCTGCCCTGCCTAGCCAAACTTACCTCTGGCTTATAGCTGGTACGATTCTTCTTTATTTTCTTCTTTGAGGACATTTCGCTTTTCAGTAAACACTGCTGAATACAAAACGAGGATGAAGTTAGCGAGAAATTGTCGCCGATACAACTCAGCTTTCTCAGTGTGGGCACTTGGGAAAGAACGGGATATCTTTGTTACCTCAAGCTATTCTTTGTTCCTTCAGGCTGTTGGGCTCAGCTCACTCCAGAAGCGGCACAAGCCGGTCCCGCCGGCCCGGCCCCTCAGGGCAGCCTCCCGCCGCCTTTGGAACGCGCGCGCCGAGCGGGCAGGAAGGAAGGGGAGGAGCGGCCCGCCGGAAAGGGAAGCGGGACACGGGACGGCGCCACCGCAGCCCCGCTCCGCCGGGAGAATTCACCTAACCCCACTCTCCTCCGTAATTTTCTGTCAATGACTCTGGTTAAATACAAAAAATAAACCACAAAAACGTCCCGGTTTTTTCTCCCCTCCCTTTCCCTAAACTGACGCTGTGCATCTGGTAAAGCGAGTCAAAGAGATCGCTTCTGCAAAGATAAAGATACGGTCACAAACAGTTCAGAAATTTATTTAAGCAGCGCCAAAAAAAAGTAGGCTTTAGCTTGAAAATATAAAATTCCATCTCTGGCAATTAAAGTGTTAAGAGGAGATTTAGCAATTTGTCACGTCCCGTCAGCTGGAGGGACTGCCACACCTCTGTATCCATGGCGGTGATGACACCCTCACACACCCCTTTGGCTTTAGCCAGGCAAACTAAAACAGCCAAACACACACTTTAGGCTGAAGAGGTGGTAAGCTCTCTGTAGACTTCTGTTTTGCTGGCTATAGCACCTAGCCCCATGAGCCATAAATAATACAGTACAAATTTGTTTCTGTAGTGATAGATGCTTTTCCAGAAAGGTTTCAATAGAATGTTGTTAAGAACATAAACCTTGAATCCAATTCTCATCCATTTCTCAGCTATCTCCAGTAGGTGATGTGTGGTGACACGTCCCTGCCTTTGCAAGCAGCATACACACAGATTTGAGTATGTTATTCAGTAAGTGACAAATCTGGTTTAGGTTTCCTTCAGTATGGAAGAAATGTATAAAAGAAAATAGAAAATTACTTGAGAGGAGAAACTCTACAATGAGTAGGAGCAGAAATTTGCTTAGCATCTTGCACTGACATCTATATTCTCATGGAGCTTTAAATAATGTATGGGTGGTGGTGCTTCCTCTACCCTGCTCTGGTAACTCCAGCCCTAAAATCTCTCAAACCATACACCCTGGATTTAAGCCAAATGCAGTGTGAGGGCAGGATTAAGGAAACCCACTACCACCCAGGCAGTGTTTCAGAAAACTCCACCTTTCACTTAAGTCATCTGAGGTGATGGTAAGAACACAACTGCCAAGAAAAAGACAAAAATAAAAGATTTGCTTGTTTCATAAAGTACTGAAAGAGCAAGTTACATACAAGAGTATTCTTTTCCTACAAATATTGGCCAACACCTTAAACATAAAAAGTTACTTTCCAAAAGCAAAAGTGTAAACAACCAGCCTTTATAATGTATTCAGTATGTCTGTAGCAGTGGAGTTTCACACCTTGTCAGTTAGAATATTACACCTGGGCTTGTTAGTCAGCAGCATTTTTCCTTGATAAATAAACGCATCACAGCATTGAAATGCAGAAATATTTATTTTGGTTTCCTTCATTGGTTTTGAAAATTGTTTTGGTTTTATAAAACATAGAAATAGCCAACACTAAGCAAACATTTGAATTTCAATGTAAAACTACTGCTCTAACAGTTGACTTGGATTTGTGTACCTGAATTGTATACACATACGAAATTATGCTACAGAGTAGTGCATTACAATCACACACAAATCTTAGTGCAAACCTTGTTGTGCTTGTATTTTACATATATCCATGTTTTCAAAAAACAGCAATGAATGTTAATGCAAAACCAACTCTGTTAAGGATAGCAAAAGACTTATGCTGGAATAAGGCTTATTTCTGCTGATTTTTCAAACAAAAGGTAATAACTAGTTTTTATTTTGCAATTTATCTGGGAATTAGGTTTTTATCCCTGAACAAATACCTATCCTGGGCCAACACACAGTTCTGTTGGCATGTATAAATCATTCCAATTGCTGCAAAGCATCAGGCAAAAACATTCTACCTGACCTATTTTGCTATTCAGTGAAGGGTACTCAGTGGCTCATACATAAAGCACAGGAAACAGGTTATGTCAGAAGTCTTCCACTTCGAGAGGGCCTGGCACATTTTTTATAAAAACACATTTTAAATACAAGTTCATTACAGGGCAACAAGTGTCTGGTACAGGTGCAATGTTTACCCTGACTGTTAGCATAGCCCAGCCTTCTGATTCGGTTTTTAGGTCTCTAGTGTTCTTGCCAGAGTTGGGATCTGCTCATTTGCAGGGCTGGCACCACTCCAGAACCATGCTAATGCAGCAGAGGCTACACTTGCTGAAAGAACTGCATCCACACAGTGCAGAACCACCATATCCAGACTCTGAGGAACTTCTATTCATCAATCTTCTTTGTGTGGAGTGCTGACTTCTACCTTACAGAGGTATATCCCATAACTCCATAACTGGCTGCAGATGTAGAGGGGAGATACAGCTCAGATGCCTTGCCCCAGTTAACATTGGGACTAACAAAAGATGTGATACCAGCCATGCAAACTGTAAGGGTTTGGGCTTTTTGGTGGTGGGGTGGGTGGGGTGGTTTTGAACAGCTTAAGTAATTTTTCTGAGAATGCAGGATACTTAGAGGCATTTTCAAAGCTGCCAAATCCTTTGTGGAATTGACAACTGCAAAACACACTGCAGACAGCAAACATGCTGGCAATAAAACCTTAGCTCCTTGGTGAAGGTGAGTCCCATTTTTGACCAAGGAAATATTAAATAACTTACATATAGTTACCATTTACAGTTAAGGCTCTTTTTGGAAATTGTAGGTCACCATAAAAACAGTATGCAACACAACTTGACAGTAAGGCAGTGTTCCATTTCTTCAATGTTCCTATGGCAAGTACCCATTTTTGTACAAGTTAATGATTGCACAGTTTCCTTCCCTATTTTTGCTGTAGTCAAAATACAGATACAAAGGCCAACAGTAGACAGACATGTGCCATTTTTCTCATTCCACTTGCAGTTACATTTTGGCATTAGCATAGAGTTCATCTATCTGTGACTGGAAGTATTTTCGCAGTTCTGGTCTCTTCGCCTTCAGTGTTGGTGTCAACAGGCCATTTTCAATAGAAAACATTTCAGTGTGCAGGACAATGTCTTTCACCTGGAAAATAAAAAGTTACTAGCCAAGCTGTATTCCTTGAAATAGATAAGACTATTACAAACTTGCCCAGACATCTTACCAAAGCTCATCACTTGAAAAGTTTTCCAGACAAATTAAAAGCAGTGTTTGGAGAATCAGATCATATTGGTGTTGACAAGTTTAAAAAATTAGGCATTTGGTTCTCATAAGCATCATACCTGTTCAAATGACTTCAAACCAGATTCTTTCCCAATTCTCACCATGTCCTCCAGAATAAATTTTTTTACATCCTGTGGATACAGAAATATGTTATATAGCTTCATGCTTCCATAAGCAGCAACTTGAAAAAGCTGATGCAGAACATTTAACAGTTCAGCTAGACATGCCCCTTACCTTGTTTCTGCATAGCTCTTTATAGGAGCCTTCACATCCCCTTTTCTTGGCCCAGCTGTTCAGAGTATCAGGATCAGGTACCACAACACCTACTAAGAAGGCCTGGAAAAAAAAGAGAAAAGCTTGACAAAAATTCCTAAGTCAACACTTCAGTCCCTACACATTTCATTGGGGAGCATTTCTGATCCTGCTGTAAAGTCAACAGCTTTCTCTGATACCTACCTAAACACAGCAAGAGCAGTTCAGTTCAGCTGAACTGAAAGAATTAAGATGCACATTTTTCTTCACATTTGAAAATCCCCAAGATATCC
Source organism: Zonotrichia leucophrys gambelii (assembly GCF_028769735.1). Lineage (NCBI taxonomy): Eukaryota > Metazoa > Chordata > Aves > Passeriformes > Passerellidae > Zonotrichia > Zonotrichia leucophrys. The sequence continues at coordinate 13,630,414 of NC_088173.1, read as the reverse complement.
AGGTTCTTTCTTGGTATGCATGGGTTTTTCTGTTTTGTTTTTTGGGTTTTTCCCACTGCACACTGTTAGCAATTTATATACAGTCATTAATATGCAAATTAGTTTAGTTCCACTACCTGGTGTGAAACTAAATCCAGAAACATGCTATGTAACTGCTAGAATCCAATCAGAACCAAAATGCATAATGATAATAGTTTACAATAAAAATTTAAATTTCAGTCCCAAAATTTGGGGTGAGGGGAAGGAAGAAAGGAAAACTTTGCTGCAGTCTTCCTTTGCATTAATTTTTAAAATTACCTGAAAAATGCTTACCTGCAAGCTCTCTCCATGGACAAACACCTGTGCAACAGCTTCACATCTCAGATACACATTCTCTATTTTCTCTGGTGCTATGTACTCTCCCTGGGCTAGTTTAAATATGTGTTTTTTCCGGTCAATGATCTTCAACGTACCATTCTGTTGGCAGAAATAACTTTTACTCAGAGGAGGCACTTCAGGTGAAAAACCAATCTACACACCATAGGCATGCCACACTGGCACAATGAAACTGTGTTAAAATCAGAGAATAGTCAAACTAGTGTTAGAAGAAAATAGGTTATGTATCCATCTAATCTAAAGTGGGGAAACCCTCAGCACTGGCACTGTAAATACTTTTTTAGGCCCAGGCATACAGATTCAGCCACAACAGTGATTATCCACAAATTCTTGTCTTTCACCTAACTAATTCTGTTCAATAGCAAATGTTTTCTAATATATTTATTAAATTTCAGCCAGTTACTATGAAAGTATTATTGCAGCTATGTAAGTTAACTTACTGGTAGCCACTTGCCAATATCTCCTGTGTGAAGCCAGCCATCTTGGTCCAGAGCCTCTGCTGTTTTTTCCGGATCTTTTAGATAGCCACGAAACACATTTACCCCTTTAATGCACACCTGAAAAGAGCAATTTGTTAATATGTGCCACAATGAAGGAAAGTTAGCAATCACTACTATAAAAAAATTCATCCTTCAATGATTCTTAATGCCATTAAAAAGGCAAGAGGAAATTTGTGTTTGTACAGGAATTTCTACTCATGGTTTTTGGAGACATAATGTTTTCCATTGATATGAAATTGAGTAAGAAGCAATTGGAAGGATCTGATCTCTTCCAGTCTAGCAGTAGTCTTCCTACCCACTATTTGAATAATTGGAATCTATCAGAAGAAATTTGGTTTTATTTATGTGAAAAAATTCTGCTGCATCCAGAAATACAATCTCTCAGCCTGGCAACATTTTCATTTCAGCTTTGGTAAACAGCAGGGGCATTGTGCTAAAACTAATGGAGAACAAACCAGTTGGGTATCAAGCAAATGACATTTGTTGCCCAAAAATTAGGCTAGAAGGAATTACTAATGTGGCACAGCAATCAATTTTTGAAAAACATTCAGTGCCTACCCAGTATGCTGGTGAGCTAAAAAATAATGAACATGAGATGTTGTCAATAGGAGGGAGATCAGAGTATTAGTGAGGGTTCTCATGACCTTATGGAGACAGTAACAAACTTGGACCAAAGTAAAGTAATATTTGCAAAGCAACTAACTTCTGTTCTAAAATAGACCTTATCTGGAAGGATACAAATAAAGAGGACTCTACATGACCCAGTCAAGTCAAAGACTGAATAATCAAATGTTAATTTTTCACAGCCCCTGAGATCACAGCAGGTCACAGCTTTTCCCAGTAGAGACAGCCAACCATTTATCTGTATCCTGTTAGCTGGCACTGAGACCTCTTCTGCATATGCTCATATATAATTCTATTCACATATTTATTCTTGACTGGCAAAAGTGAAAATCAAGGCTGACAGAGCAGAGAATATTGCAAGCTTACTCTCAGAAGGGGACTAGAAATATTTAACCCAGATGAAAACCAGAAAATAAGGAAGAATATTTCTTTTAGGCAAATGCATAAGGAGTGCCAATTCAAAAGCAATGGGCTTTGAGTTCTGTGAAGCAAGGTACAATACTTTTTTGTTATATTTCGAATAGTTTATACTGAGGAAATTAGGCCTGAAAGACTAAGAGGGCAGCTGATACATTAAGGAGCTACCATTTTTATTCAAGTCCAAGTAATTCCTAATGCAGCATATTTTCACATTAAGTGAAAGCAAAACACTTTTAGGAGATTTTAAAAAACTATTTAATTATTTATCATTATAAGAATTTACACTCAGTTCCTCTAGCAAACCAATCTCTAAGAACATACTGAAAGGGAAACAAAACTTGCTGTTGAAGACCAAATATGGAGTCTATGGAGTCATACGCAAGATAGAAGACTTTTGACATTGTTCTTCACTTGCAAGCAGTTTCCCACCACAAAGACCAACAAAATCCTTGAGTATTTCTGAGAGTTAAAGCTCAATGATTTGTTTCTAGTCTCATACGAATCACAACCAAAACAAATAAATATTATAAATCCTTTATAGCCACAGATCAGTTACTTGCTTAAGCTACTTTTAATTTCTCACTCCCCCAGTTGCCTCCACATGAAAGACACCACAGTTAATCTGCTTTCAAAGCTTGGGAAAAATAAATTACTATATGAACATCTCTTCAAAGTAGATACAAAGTTAAATCTATATACACTTAATTTTGAAAAAATATTTTAGAAGACAGCATATAGCATCACACGTAAAGCTGAGTCCTCAAAATGCAATTGTAAAACATACGTGTTCAATTTGTGCAGATTGCATAAAAAAGTTCAGAAAAATGTGCAGGCAGGCATCACAAATCACCAGCAACCTTCATGGCACTTGATGTCCATTTCTCAGAAGTTCCCAGCCACTTTAAGTGACCTCGTCTCACACATGACAAGCTGGGTAAGTGGCTGTATGCACCAGCTGCTCTCTGGCCCTTGGCAGCAGGGTGGGAGGGAAGCCCTCTGCCAGCATTCTGCTGAAGGGCAGCTGCACCATGAGGTGGCCACACTTCCCAGCTATTCCACAGCTGGAAGATGTTGCCTTGTCAAACAGCCTTATGTATGGTCATAAAACCATCTGTTAACCTGTGGGATAACATTGCTATGTAAGCTCTTTTCCCTCCCCCCATTTACATTTCCTGATTTGTTTCTGTGAGTCATTGATAAGTATGGCATGCAGGCATCTTAGATTTCATGTAGCAGGCCATGTTTAGCACTTTTACTAAACTCAGTTATTTCAGGAACAAAAAAAAAAATCCAAAAATTCCCAAGAGGCTCATATTGCCTTTCTTACTTACCTCACCCTCTCCTTTGGCAGCCAAGTAATTCATTTCTTGTACATCAACAAGCTTGATGATATTGCATGCCATTGGTGCTCCAACATGACCTATTAAATACAGTAACACTTCAATAGCCTGATGCTTTTTAGTCAGATTCTGAAAAAAATAAGCTGCTTACACACTGAAGAAAGATGGAAAACTGATTTCTGGTAGCTTAAATTTGCCAGGACTGCAACATTAAATTCTCAGATAGCCCTAAGAATGTTACAAGCTGAACCATGTATTCAAGCTTGCTTTTTCTTATAATCAGGATCCTCACTCTACAGACATATTTAAGTAGCAGAAGTCCCATACAGTTTCCATTAGCAATATTATATCAGTTAGGGAGCTAGAGATGTAACAGCTCAGGGAAGTGCACACGCTTGATTCCAAACACCAAAAAGTGCCATTTGTATTTCCACAAGTGCCATTACACACAGAAGATTTGTGCTTGATAGAAACTACAAGGGTTAATACTGTGACCTCCCTCTCCTAAAGCTACTTCAGCTTACAAGAACAAATCCTAATAGAAGTTTGAATTACTGAACATTCATAGCTATTTAGGGTAGAAATGTCAAGCGATCTCTTCAATTACTTTTATTTCACTTGAAGAAAACCAATCTTATCACTCATGATAGGTGAAGAATAAATAAAGTGATCAGGGACCTCTAAAAATTTCACTAATTCTAAAATCTAACAGACAGGTAGACAGCTGAACATCATACCTGCAGTCCAGTCACCAGGCAATGACAGGGAGCATCCAGCTGTGCATTCAGTCTGTCCATAACCTTCATAGAACTAGAAGGTGCAATCAAAATATAATCTAAAGACTATTACTTTTCAACACAGTTTCTTCATTAAAATGCAATTAATATATGTTTATTTTTTTCTAATTGTTTAAATTTGAGTGTACCAAAACCCTCAGCACCTTCTAAAAAACCCCCTGAAATATTAGTTTTATCACAATACAGTTTTAAGTGCTAATATTCCACCTTCAGTTCCAATATATACTCCAAAGTTTCACACAGCATGTGACACCTGTGTAGACTAAAAGAGAAAACAGCAGAAGAAGCAAGAAAGAAGTGAAGAACCATAGCACTGGCAGTGACTTCATTCACATAATTTAAAAATAGGCTTGTCTGAGACAGCCAGAAATGGAATCCCTATGCCCCATGACAGTTCTGTGATTGCTATACACATGACAGGCTTCCCTTTTCTATGCAAAATGCATTGTTACACCAGCACACCACTGAAAAACTTCAGGAAATTATGGAAGCCTGACATTTTAGATGATTTTGCTTTCTATTCTTGAAATTTAATTTTAATTGGATTTATTTAATTTTAACACATTTGTTCTATTTTATGCCATTGCTGTTGAATTTTACCTCCTGAAGCTTATACATTGAAGAGGCTCTGAAGATAAATGCAACATGTGCAATTTGATTCACCTCATGTTCAAAACAGCAACACTACAATATTACCACACTGATTATTAGATTTTCTACAGTAGTTAAAAATATTTCTGTAAACAAGGCAAACTCCAGAAAATTAAATAAAGTAAGTAATTTATTACTTACTGCAGCCCACAAAACAAGTCTTTCCTAAGACAGGTCAGCTGGTTATTTCAGTTAAAAGACTTTGGGATGAATACAGAAATTTCAGGGGACTGAGAGAAACTCAGAAAAAGAGCATACACTTGTATCATCTCCAAGAATACTAGAAAGAGTTATCCATATAATGAGACTACTAGAAAAGCTCTAACAAGGGAGCTCTCTAAGGGAGAGTAGAGATGTTAAACACTCCAGGAGCCAGGTGTTAAAATATTTAGGGTTTGGGACTCAAGGCCAGGCAACTCACCTGACAACCAAGAGCTGCTCTCAAGAAGGTCAGTACACTTGCAGACACAGGTGCTGCTCCTGTGACCATCAGCTTTACTCTTCCTCCCAAACTTGCCTACAACAGACACAAGATACTGTGAACACCAAAAGCATTTTAGAAATATTTCCAGAGTCATCTTCTATGACACCCTTGGCCACTGTTGACCTACAGTGCCACCCACAAATGGTAGAGAGTAGAAGTGTAGTCTGCTATGGCAAGCTGTTTTTCTGGCAGTGTTTCTAGTCTCATTATCGGCTGGAAGATACAGAATCTCAAAGTCTCTGCACATGGTGTCGCCGCAATGCAGACTCTGCAAAAAGGAGCTTAAGCCATGGCCTTACAGTGATGGCTTTATATTTAACTGCCTTGTGTCAGCTTCTCATACACCCTGAATGCTACAAAGAGCAGCAACATAGGCATGTTGTACTGCCAAGGTTAAGGCCATAGCAAGTGAGTGTCAGATATAACAGCAGGCATGACAAACAGGGAGAAGACAGTGGGAGTTCCAGGTGGCACTGTATCATACTTAGCATTCTTCCTTCAGAAGGACAATGTTTGCTTTCAAAGCAGTAAGAGAGAAGCACCAGACTGCTTCAGAGTGACTTCCTTAATACAGTTAGCTGATGCTACAACAACTAAGGGAATTGAAAAAATGAGGTTGAAAATAAAAAGCCAGCTCTGATTTTTACTCTGAGTAGCCAGGTAGTCTTAACTTAGTGAAAAGCCATACCAAATGATAAGTATTGGTATGAAATCCAACAATTGCAAAGTTTAACTCAGAGGCTTTCAAGCATACCTGTATTTTACGGAAGATGACTTTATCCCAGAAACTGTTATTTCTAACTATGCCACTTCTGAGTTCTGCTTCTTTCCTCTTGGAAGCAAAGTCCAACAGCCACCTCTTTACTGAAGAATCTGCCTGCCCAAAAATCTATTAAGAAAGATGAACTGTGGTTAGAATTCTCATAGATTACCATTCCCTTTTTCTTACATATGCATGCATAGAGACTCTTAACAGTGAAAACGAAATAAATGAAAACAACCTTTATTGATAGGCATCTTAACTGTAGTAAGAAATATTTGTGAATTTTTATTTTGACCTCAGTTCAAGAGTTGAAATCAGCACTTAATTCTTGATATCCATCAAACTGTGTGATGTTGTTTCAATGCATAATTTCTTCATTAACATGTATGAATGAAAATGGATGGTTTACTTCTCTTTTCTAGTATCATCAAAATCCAAATTGAGCATAATCCTCAGCATTTTCTGAAAAGAATCCTACCATAATACACGATGCAAAACATGGTGTTGTGAGGAGATGCAGGTCACTTCAAAAATACCAAATGGAGATCTGTCTTGCATATACAAATTTGCCCTTTAGATCACTTTTCTAAGTCTCCTAGTTGTTCTTAGGAAGGCAGAGAGCAGGCTCAACAGCAAGCCAAACATTAGCACATTCATTTGGAAAGAGGAAGACTCAGCATTATGACTGAAAGCATGCAGCATTATGTCCCCCTGCTATGCCAAGTCCCCAACCTGCTGGCTTCACATGCTAGGTCACTGCAGGGGTGGGTGAGGTGGAAGCCTCAGACTAAAGAAGCAAGAGGAAATCATGAGAACAAAGTCCCAAGCTTTGACTGTGCTTCTCAAATTCCAGTAGAGAATGTGTGAGCAGAATAAGGAGCTACATTTTAAGTACTAAAAGCTAGTCTCAGGTTTTCTTCCCCTCCAAATGATTCCAAAGCCAAACAGCACCTTGTGTTACTTGGTGTTTCTCTAGCCTCATGATCAGAGAAATTTCCTGGCTAAGACAGCATAGACAGCTCTGCCATTTCTTTAGCAGTCATAGGATTTATTATATCCTTGAGCTCCCCTAAAAGGGAGGCTGTACCCTAAAAGGAGTCAGTCACCCATATGCAAAAGGCCAGTTAAAATCTGAAGCTCAGGAAAGAATCTACTTTCAAATTCCCATCTCCGTTAACTGTGAGCAGGCACGCAGCACACACAGGAGAGTGAGGCTACAGACACCTCCCCAGCACTCCCCACTGGCTGGTTTACAGTTCTCCCAGCTAGAACACACTCTGGCTGCCATGTAGGAAATTTGTCTGTGTCCAGCAAACACAGGCAAACACCTGACCTTGCTTTGCAAATTCCACTCCATGAGTCAGATGCTAAAAGTGTGGCATGCAGATGCCAAGCCTCATTTTCGGGTTGTAGACTAGACTTAAATAACTTGCTCAGAGCAAACACTACCTCATGAATCAAGATAGAGAATCAAGTCCCCTAGTCAGACTTTTCAACACTAGTATTTGCTGCCTGAAAGTGTTTTAATGCAACAAGTACTATTCCCTGCATTTTCAGCTCTCTTTTAGAAAGAGATGCACACATTTGTTAGCATGCCAATTTAATATCCCAGACACAGCAGTTACTCTTACTCTGGCAGCAGAAACTTTAAGGAGTCTTTTAAAGGCCTGCACTCATGCCTGTAGACTTACCTTGTCAAACATTCTGTTCAACAGTCTTGGTACTACAGGAAATACAGTTGGCTGCAGTGTTTTTAGGTCATCCATGAGTAGTCTGATATCCCCTTGAAAGAATCCTATCCGGGCTCCATGGCACAGCACCACACACTGTTAGAAAAAAGTAAACACTCTGAAAACACAGGAGGTACAATGTGTTCCAGCTCTGTGTGTAGGACAGTCCTATGCAGTGTGGATTGACCTTAAACTCTCTCAACTTCTGGACTAGTTTTGTAGCATTCTCACACTGAGACAGCACTAGAAAGATCAAGTAGCAAGACACATCTGGTGTACACAAACCACACTTTCAAGCTTAGCACAAAAGCCTCTAACCAAAAAGGGCAGTTGGTCAAGTGACTCAAGAGCTAGCAAAAGACTGAAAAGGAGAACTTCTCCATTTGAAATAATTAGCAAGCTTATTTAAAAATATTAGACTTGTTTGTCCCCTGCTTTATACCTAGAAATTCTGCATTTATAGTCCACACATGCTATTTTACTAGGCCAGTGAGGATTTCTGCGTACTTGCTACTTCATTTCCAATCCTTGCACTCTGGTTTTCCTTCTCATTTCACAGGACTGATGTGAGCAGAGGGCTTCTTCTTGATCAAGATGCTCTTCAGAAGATTCTAGCAGAGCCAGAGTTTTTTCTGTATCACTTCAGACCCACATAAAGGTAGGCAGACTAAATCCTGTTGTGTTTGACATTTTCTGTCTAGAAACCAGAAGACTAGGAGTTTCACCACCTACTTTACACACCTCATTTTATTTTCCTACTTTTTCAGTGTTTAACATCTCTCCTCTCCCTTGTGTTTATACCTATCTGCTTTTCCTTCATTCCCTACTATCCATCCTCTTATTTACTGAATGAGACACGCTGAAGTGTCACTTTCCCCGTCTACCTATATTTTACCACCATCTGCTAAAAGCAGCAAACATCAGTCCTTATGGACTGAGCAGCAACTTGCCTTTACTAAGCAGGAACAGTATAATTGTCAAGCCAAGTTCATTTACCCTCTAACTTGCACATGATGCCAAAACCAAGGAAAAGTCAACTTTAAAACAGGACTGTACAGACTGGTTCTCACAGAGAACCAAACAGCAAGAATTCTTTTCTACTTTCTACCAATAATGTCTTGGTTAATATAGCTATGCCACCTATTTTGTATAGGCAGAGGAATACTGCAATCCAAATACTCTTTTAATTTTTTCTTTTAAAATGAAAGTTCCCATCCTGTTTCTACTGCCTAATCAAGAGCAGAGCTGTTTGTATGTTCTGGTGCAAGACAGGGGAGTAGAACAGATATGGAGGTATAACTGATATCAAGGTGACCAGGAAGAAAAAGTGCTGAATGCCCAAGAGCACCTGTAGACCTCAATTGTGTACTACTCCAAATCTTTGTGGCATATATATACACACACAGACACACATATATATATGCACACATATGAATATAGACATTTTTGCTTATATTTGTATACACACAGACTTTCTACAAAAAACTTAGGATTCCTAATGGAAGTCATACAACAATTTCTGGCTTCATATGCGTTTTTCATGCTTGAATGGATGCTCCCTCTATGAAACTTCAACATATGTATTTGCAATCTCACCTGAAGAAGAGGGGTTAATTCAACTTCAGTAAGTGCAGTAATTAATACATAAACTTCTTACATCCTGTAGAGGCACAATTGCAGGAATTGCATCCATTCAATAATGAATAGCACCCAAAATGGGCCCAGAGGTCTTCAAGACTGCCAGCATTAAGACAACTGCAGCCATTTCATTCTCAAAAATTAGGCTTCAGATTTTGCTACATGGTAAAACAAGTGATCCAAGAGAACCTCAAAGTTTGTCATTGACATGGCCTTAAAAGCCACTTCCATTTCCCAGAAGAAAATTATCCTGAAACAAAATTCCTTCCTCTTTACTGAAATTTCTTGGAAGCAATGGTGAATTTAACTTAAAATTAGTTTTGCGTAAGCAAACAGAATGCCTCCTTATAATACAAATTTTTGAAGTTTGCATAATAAAGAATGGCATGGATTTTTAATAATGCATTAATTACACTGGAGGGAATTTCTAGGCAGTGTACATGTGCTAAGGGATTGCCTCATGTTCTAGTAAACCAGTTTCTAATTAACCCTAGCTCTAAGGTTAATGTTTATATTCTGGCACAGAAACCAATTGCCTAGAGCTCATCATGTACTGTTTATGGGACACTGCTTTCCTGAACCTTATTTCAAGCTTTCACACACATTTACAAGAGTCAAGAAGGAAGAGCATATTTCACCTGGATGTATTCTGTAAGAGAAGTAAGCTTCTCAGTAATTTAGTACAACAAACATATGCTTACCTCAACAACTCTCTCAAACATATGAGCCAGGGGCAGGAATGATATCAGCACATCATCAGAAGAAGGTATAAATGATTTCTGGAAGTGTTAGCAAAAGTTTAATTCTCATTGAGTCTATTTAGCCTAAGTTAAACACAACAGTAAAATCTAGCATCTAAACTCTAGAATACAGCCCCTACTTTGGTTTTGCTTGTAATGAAGCCGCATTGTTTTTTTATTAATGACTACAGCAATGACTTTCTAGCGTGAATAAAGACACACAGCAGAAAAAATAATCTTTTAGAGTTAAGTAGAGTGACCAGATTATTACAACTTATCATCCATAGAATTCTGAGAAGAAATAAATTCTGATATAAACCACAGAGTTCCACTACATATATTAAGAGAGTAGGGGAACAATAGAGATTAAAATAGCATTGGTTTGAAAAAATATACTTTCATCTAAGATTAAGAAGTTTGATTACCTTATTTACCCCAAGGTCAATATCAAAAGTACCTTACATGAGCTAATTGTGAGACCAGTTGCTTAATTCAGAAACAGTACTCCTTGCACTAATGAGAAACATTGTAAGCCCATGGCAGAATGTAATCTACATTCACATCAGTATCATTGTATCACTTTGGTTACTGCAGAACAGATTGGAAATCTGTTGGGTTCTTGACCCTGGCAGAATAGCCAATACACATTGACTTCTGACTAGTGGACACAGAGTGCTGTCAAGTAACATTTTTACTTGGATCTTAAGACCAAAGTTAGAGATTTCAATGTTTGTTTTCCTCATGAGATTATTTCCCTTCAAGCAAGTTCACAAGGTTTATATTTTCAGTTTACCTCTGTAGATTTCATAAAAGCTGAAGCATTGCTGACAATGTTTTGATGAGTGAGCATAGCTCCTTTAGGGTTTCCTAAGGAAGAAGGACATCAGGATTCAACAGTGAAATTCAGATCCTTGAAGTCAAGGTAGCAGTGGCAAAACTAATGTGATAGCATTCTTTGATACTAATGCATTTCTTTGTGTATCAAATAAACAAAACACTGTCAAGAACAGCTGGCAGCAGTTAAGTAATCAGTTTATGATGAAGTCTTATAACTTTTTAAGGAGCCCAAAACTTTAAGAAATCATCATATTTTTTGATATGTGTCTCACTCAAAATTCAACTCTTCTGTGAAGATGCAGCTATCAAATCCAGATTAATTTCTGTTCTCACATCTGTTTTAAAAATATAGCTTGCTGCTGCATTCTTTCCTTATGCTCCATGCCAGTGGGTATGAACTTCACAAATGTCAAGTGAGTGACATCTAGACAGTCTGTTTTGGTCTTACAGCAAGGTTCTTAGACCTTTGGAACAATGTTGCTGATAAAGTACAAAAAACCACTACGGATCAATTGATAGTCTGAAGTCTGATGCAGAGCCCTTATTGTTATGTAAATATAAATTCATTATATGTTTCTAAACCCAAAACCATTAACATCTACATGCCCTAATACTGCAACTCTGTATTAATAAGCAGGAAAAAAAATTAAAAATCCAAGGGAACTTTACTGTAACACCACCCCAGCTACTACTTGCCAAAAAGGTGCAGCAGCGGGTGAAATCTTGGAGGGGAAGTAGGAGGGCTTCTGAATTAATTTTGCACATGCAGAATAATAAATTCCACATAATGTAACAAGGTGTACCTGTTGTTCCACTGGTGAAACAGATGACTGCTAGATCTTCTGGCTTTGGAGGCTACAAGAGTTAAGAAAGTATTAGTATGGTTAAGACAGCAAGGGAAAATATTTCCCTGGACAAAACATCAGGGTACTAATATTATTTCTGAGCTATGGGAGATTTGCTAGCTTGATCTAAAGAATGCTAACCAGCTTCACATTGTCACTTGAACCAAGTTCACACTTACCATAGGTTTTTGTCTGTGTGCTCTTCCTAGCTCCTGCAGAAAGGAGAAGAGAGAAAGTGTAGACATAAACATGTAGCTTTCTTGTTTTAAATTTACCAAACATTATTAAATACCATAATACTTCATTGTTTAGACTCTCTGCTAAGGCATTTTAACTTGTATAGCAACCCAGTGCAGCAATTCCTACCCATGGCTGGAGGGTGGATGGGAACCAGATCTTTAAGGTTCCTTCCAACCAAAGCATTCTGTGATTCTCTGGTTAATGTAAGAGTAACAAAAGCTTTAAAGCACATTTCAAAAATACATAGAATAACTACCATGTTCTACAAATGAAAAAGTGATAAGTTATCTAAAACTGACAAGGCTTTTCTGGCTAATAAACAAGAAGTCACTAGGGAAGCCCAAGGTTATGATAAGACAGACAATAAATCCTATACCTCATGGAGAAGATGTGCCACCAACAATTATTGGTTAAATGAAGGAAGACTGTTTCATTGGTGGTTTGAACTCCTATACAGGAAAAACTCATCCAGAACCCTTCTTCCTCTTTAGTTATTCAGACCTGACCACTGATGTTAGGGTTCTTTAGGCAGAAGGGAAAGGATACCAAAACAATCCTTTTACCACCAAGGGTATAGCAAATAAGAGGAGACATTTGCAAGTCAATGTTTAGTATCTATGAGCTTTAAAGTTTCAAACCAAGACTTACTACTGTCATGCCTATTTAAAACTAGAAACAAAACTACCTTAAGGGCTTATGCAAGTTAAAGAGGATGATACCCTTCTTCCAAGGATACACTTAACACTTCTGTTAAGTGTATCCTTGGAAGAAGGGTATCTTTGAGGACAGACATGAGCTTCACCACTGCCTTTACATTCCAATTGCACAATAACAGCACATTCATTCCTTCGAACCCTAGAGCTCTTTAGTATCATGTACCTCTAAGATTTACCCAAGGAGGTTTAAGACAAAGGGAATGTCTGGAAAGACAGTGAACATTCCCATACCTGTAGGCTTGCCTTTTTGAAAGAGTTTATTATGCAAAGATTTACCACTATGGCAACATAGCTGTCTGCTCAAAACAGCCCCTCCACTTGATGTACCACTGACAAGCTCAGTACCTCCCTACAACCCGCTTTGAGTAACATCTGGGATTTACTGAATATACAGCTGAAGTCTCCAGACACTTGTTTTGATCTCTTACAACAAAACTCCATCTCTTCCCATTAAAGAGCCATTTATTTACTCAGCTACAAGTAACCACATGATACACACTGGGCATCAGAAACTAAGCTGATGGCTTCTAGGGCATACACAGCAGAACAGTTCACATAACCCATGCACAGCTGAGCAAGAAACTCAAGCCAGAAATCCAGAAAACAACTACTCAAAGCTAGAAATAGTCATTCTAGTCTAAGCTCCTAAACAGCTCACAGTTACCTTTCAGGAGACACTCTGTCTCCAACCCCTGAAAAAAAAAAAAAGTGACAAAACTTTCCTGCTCACTGAAGGACTACTACAATTACTAAAGCTTGCCTCTAACTTCTTGCCAGAGATTTAAACAAAAGGCTCTTGGAACACCTATTTACTTAACACTTGATGTTTGCAATAATGAAATAAGAGTTCTATACTACTACTGAACATCACTACTTACACATACAAACATCTTTTGTAAAGGCAACTTTTACCCTCAGTTTTGTTTTTCCATAGCTGGAAGATCCAGTGGAAAGCATCTTCCTCTGTCAAAAACTGCAGTTCAGCTCAAGGAAAGTATCTCATTTTATTCTAACAACTTACTTACTCTTAAAAAGAGTTGGACCACTCTTTTTCTAAGTTTAACCCAACCCTTTGGCCAGTGAACTGTAAGTCCTTTAACTCTAGCCCTACTTCATGTTTTTAGCCCTGTTTTAACCTGGCACTCTTAATGAGGCCAGTTTGCTAGTCAGTCTTTTGAAAGAAGGTGAGCTGACATTTTTGTATCTTTACCAGAAGGTGGCCCTATTAACATAGCTGTCTTAACTGCTATGAAAACGAGTTCAGTGAAATGAGGCATTTCACACTGACTACTGACACCTGGTCAAAGCCTAGTGAGCCAAGCCTTCCTCAGAACTACATCTGAAACCAGGCTAAACCAAATTTCATAATCTCAGAGCAAACATATACCTCATGCAATTTGATCCTGGAAGAACATTCTCCAAATGAGTGAAGTTATGAAATAAACTTGCATAAGAGATCTACGCACACAAAAACTACATGCAAAACCAAGACTTGACATCAGGTGGTTAATTAAAATGATTGCTACTTTCAAAGCCTGAAAGTTCATTCCCCTATATCACCATAACCTCATCCTGTAAGAGGATGACTGACATGTTCCTTCTCCCCCAGAAAACATCTTGTAGATTCAGTGTACAGGGAAAAGTGCCATTTTTCACAAGACCAAAACCCACACAGGCTCTCCTTGAAATAAGCATTTCTGAAATATTAGTCACAGTATATAATTATCACATTATGCTTCACATGGGCAAGCCTTAACACTGAGACCCAGTCTTCAGTCCTGGACTATGTTAACAAGCTTTCGCGCCGTCATCTTGGTATATCCACTTCTATACTTTGAGCATTGTGAAACACCATTAGCAAGTTGTTCTCCCCCTATTATTTTTTATATTTTTGAGTAAACTTCAATCCAAGAGATAGTTAAGGATTTTGAAACTAATCCATGGCAAGCAAACAGGATTAAAGCAGTTAAGCATTCTTACCTCTATTTGTCTCATGCTGAAGACTTCCACACCACACTTTTTACCACGTTGCACAAGATCCACATCAAAAGAATCCATGATAACAATGGTGTTGAGTATTGGAGTTTCATTCTTTTCCACACTGGTTAGCAGAAGTCTGGCCTTGTCAGGTTTGTCACAGAAAACCAATGACAAGTCAGCTGATGAAAAAGAACTATATTATCAACATGACAAGTGCAGCTTAGACTAGATCCATATGTACTTCAGTATGTTGCAATGGAAGGCTTTTCTGAAGAAGGCTACAGTTCTGCCCTCACTCAGCCCTGCCATCCTATATTCAGTTGCTGAGCTACTGAAAGTGTCCTACCTTTGTTCACAATGTATGTAATAGCTTCAGCTCCCAGTGTATCATAGAGGGGCACCACCACCATGGAGAATGCATAGCATGCCTGTTCAATGATGACCCACTGCACAAAGACAAGAGATGAAAGTCACTACGTTTTGTTTACTGTAACAGACCTCCAAGAATGATTCATTTTTAAGAATCTAACAAGGAAGATAATAGGACACAGCTCACATAGACAAGTCCTTTTAGAAAGTGGCAGTTTTTATTATTTTTTCACTTTGAATACCTACTCAATTTTTGTCTGTGGAAGGAAGAAAAAATCCCCAATAAAGAGCTCTAGGAAAGAATCCAATAAAATTCAACCCTACCCCTAAAAGTAATATTAAGTACTTTTGAAAAAAGCAGTTAATACTAACTGTCTCCTTAGTTTGCCTACTAACAGAAAGACTTTGAGCAAGAGTACTGTACTTTTTATTGGGTTTATGTTATTGAGGTAGGCAAAGCTTTCAATTTCCCTTATTACCATGAATCAGTGAAGGACTCACTTATGCTTGGCCCCACATTAAATTTATGTACACATTATGCACCCCTACATAATGCACATCTCATTTGATGCTTAGACATGCAAATAAAGTAAAAGTCCTTTGGAGAGTCAGCCCCAGCAAGTTTCCCAGCATTTCTCAAGACTAACCATTCTTCTTTATAGGAAGACTTCTAGTAAAAAAATGCAATTACATCCCTGCAAGCTGCAGTAAGAAGGATTTACCTGCTAACGAGTATAGTACTCAATAAACACAATGAATATTGCAGCCTTATGATGTGTTATGAGAGTTATGCTTTAAGCCAGCCTATTTTCATCCAAAGTATCATCAAGGTAAGACAGTAATACAATTCCTTTTTTCTGATAGTAACTCTTGGGTGTAGTTTGTAACCAACTAGCTACACCAAAATACAGAATAGCATGCAACTTCTCAAATATGAACCTCCAGACACACGAAAAGGTGAGCTGAACTAAAACATTTCTGATTTTCCCATCAAATACTGACAAAAACTCTCAGTACCTTTAGTCAGTTCCAATGACAGGAAGAAAACAGCATGCATCTTTAAAACTTACCAGAACTTACAATTCAACAAGACTTGCATTAACAAGGGTGTTTCCTTTACCCTCCCTCAAACTGTTACACTTTCCAGGGCTTTTCAGGACCTGCAGCTACCTCATCCCCTCATGATGACAAGTTTAAACATGATTCAGCTGATTATTCCATAAAATATCTAATAGAGACTATGTCAAAGTTGCCAAATCTCAGTTTTACAAACTGTTTATTAGGGGTCAGTTTCCCAAAGTACTCTGTTGATTCAGCCAGCCTTTAACACAGCAAATTTTTCTGACAGCATTCATGCAATGGGCAAGTTGTACACCTCTTGTCCAAAAAGACTTCTTATAAAACTAGTGCAATGCCAGCTAACAGGTAACTAGACTTTCATTAAGACATTACACATACTGGTAAGTCTAAGCAGGCACATTTATAATAGCCATGAAAGGGTCTGCTGAGTAGTTCTTGTTAAATGGCATCCTCCAGGACATGTAAAAAAGGAACAACTGGGCTGCTGTTCAGCAGCCAAAAGTTACTTTAATAGGGTGGGGGTTTACTACAAAGACTTCAGAAGCGGCACACAGCCATAAAAGCTTCTTGTTGCAGCCTCCAACAACTCTTGCACATCATTCCCAACAGTACAACCAGCATCTTTATTTTCTGGGCTACCAAGACACTTTTTTCCATTTTGCATCTAAAATTATGTAATGTAAATATCAAACCATGACACTCAAGTTCTCTCAAAGCCAAGCAAGCAACTAGTACTAAATATAGACAGTCAGACTTTTAGTTTCTCTTCTGACATAGTTTTGATCTTCTGTTAGGAAAACCATACTTCATTGTTGTGTTTTCTCTCAATCAAAACAAAACCTCTCCACTTCCAGAAGAGATGACTATTTTCCAGGAAGTCAAAGTAATACTTTTATTTACAAATCCAAGTTTTGGTTTTGCTAGGATTTTCCCCATTAGGGGATTTCCCCAGCAGCTGTTCCCTGAAATAACAAATGTGAGTAATTTCACACAAAAAAAAAAAATCTTCACATATTCTCCTGTCTGGATTAGTGGTTATGACTGGTAAGTCACAACACCCATCCAGTAGTTTTGAGCAGGGAAAATCCCAGATTTGAAATTGCTGGTTAAAAAAAAAATCTTTTAATCTCATTCCTGACCCAACTCAAAGCAATACAACTTAAACATTTTATTTTTATAATCAGAAAGAGCAAAACTCCACGCTCTCCTTCATAAATGCCCTAACCCAGCAGAGACCATGCACACTTAGCTCTCTAGAGAAACGATTCAAATGGGCACAACAAAAACATGGCTCCCTTTTTTACTTCTGGTTCATCATGTTGTATGCACAGGAAGCTGAACTGTGGAGTCTGTAGCTCCATGTCATTTAACAGCTTCCTAACTGAATACATTCCAGCCTTCTTTATTACAGAAATAAATCTACAGGTGTTAGAAATAGAATTCCTTTAGGAAAACCCAAGAGCTTGGGAGTTTCTTAGGGTGTACCCTGAGAGAGAAAGAAGGAAGCCACAGTCACTTGTCATACATCTTGCATTTTAGTGACAACAAGAGACTGAGACACTGATAGAACTTCTAACCCTGTGGATGAACTGTGGATGTCCTTTGATGATGGCAAACACAAACAGGAGTGTTTAATCAAGTGGGACAGTATCCTTTTGATAAAGGGTAAGAAGCAGTCCCCTGTCTTAATATAGGTTTACACTAAACTAGCTCAGTGCAGCAAGTACTAGCTCAAACTACTAAACACAAATCTAGGTTAGAGAAATTCAGTCCTATAAAACAGATTTCATAAATAAGTCTAGAGAACATATACTTACTGAATATTTCATAATTTTTTTTAGAAAGGGCAATCTAGAACCACTTTATGGGTTAAAATGGATAGGCACTATCAAGCTGAATATCCCCATGGCTGTCTCAGGTGATTTTTCATTGTGTCACTTTCAGTCTTTCTACCCATTTTTATTAAATTAATTTCCAATTTTTGCCTTCAGCAGCAGTTTTCCCCTTCCAGAATCTTTGTTCCCAGGGCCTCTGGCAGAAACAAGAATTATCACCTTAACACATTTTTGACCAAATATTTAATCAATAACTCTTCCTTGGTGTTTTAAGTTTAAACACCTCCTTGTGATTTCCTGTCACTTTCAACTGTCTAGGTTGTCCAATGTTACTTTTAAAGAGAAACTAAGCAGTGTTTACATTCACTAAGAACTACATTCACTTCCTATTAAACAAGCCACCTCTATAACATGGAAACAATGTAATTAGGTAAGTTCTTCTGAATTCCCTGATTTTTTTTCTGCTCTCTAGTTTTCTGCATTTAGCTCTAGGGGCAAAAAAACAAAAAACACCCCAACCAAAACACAACAATATATGACATTATGTCAACTACTAGTTTTGGTTCTTAGGTAAAAGGTGCCATGTCTACAGCTCATGGGTCTACAATGTCAGTCTTTAGGCTTTTCCTAACACCAAATAGGCTCTCAGTAGGGAAGTACACTGACAAGAGAGAAAGGAGTAGGCCCTTTTAGTAATGGCCAGATCACAAATACACAAAATGTTAGCTTAATTACCTCAGGTCTGTTTTGTGAAAAGATTCCTATGTACTGAACATGAGATGGTTTGAAGCCTCGGTGCAGTAATGCAGAACCCACATACTCAGCTCTGTCTGAAGCCTGGAGGGGCAAAAAAAGAGGAGGAACAAAAACAAAATAAGAGCAAGCTCATAATTGCTAACTCTCCTCAACAATTATTAATTGGTATGAATGAGAGAGAAGTTTAGGTTATTTTGGATGAGCTCCGTGGCTCTGATAGCCTAAACATTGCAGTGCCATTACATGGCACTGACTGTAATTATTACACTTGCACTCAATATGCAGCAGAAGAAACACTTGATCCAGTCAAACTTGAATGTGTTAAGTATAAGTTTAGAGGTTCAGCACACAAACACAGAAAAGGCTGTTTTGCTGTATGTGTGTTAAACCCAAGAAGTGACCCTGGAATGATTAAACTTAATATTTCTGTTTAATCACAGGCATTACATACACTCTCCTTTTACTTCATTCAGTGCCTATGGGAGTAGCATTTCTCCCTTGAAAATACAATAGAACAAGGAGCCAAAACCCACTTAGTTCTATTAACAAAGCTTGGGAAGGCAATTTTCTAAATTCTTTTTGTATAGCACATGACCTGAAACCATATTAGTCACAAGACCCCAAAAGCAAAGCTTTAATAAAAGAGGTATGCCTAACAAATTCACAGCAAAGTCACCTTGGGAAAAAAGTGAGGTCTGTTGCACACAGAAGGTGTTTAATGACCTTAGCAGTATGCAATAGGCAAGGTTTATGCAAATTTGAAGACCAAATGATTAAATCAGGAACAACCTAAGTGTGCCCAGCTGTTAATGGAGATTTGCATACAGATATTTTCAGGGATCAAGAAGCAGAATGCTGCTAGTTAGAAGCACATCTGCTAGCAGCCTATATAACTGTCATTCAGACTATGGAGACAAGGTGTCAGGAAGCCCAAACATCACCTGTAGACAGAACTCCTGTAAAGTGAGCCTCTTGGAAGCAAGCACAGTCTGAGCCCCTGAACATTACTTCAAAGCTGCTGCTTCGCCCAAGTTCTAAACAATTCAGCATTGAGATGCCAAGATAAGTTTTATTTCAGAATTGTTTGGGGTTCACAAAACAGGTGCAGGAGGTGCTCTTCTTTCTCTCCCTTGCACATATTTAAGGCTGTTCCTTTAAGACACTGTAATAGGAACTAGCACCTTTACAAAAGCAAGTCTAGCACTAAGAGACTACTTACCTCTTTATAGGAGATCCATTCATATGGCTGGTTTGGTTTTCTAAAACCAAGACACGGACCATTATCTAAAAAAAAAAAAAAAGAAATAGTCACTCAAAATTCAACTCCAACTCCTCTGTCCTGACACCACTCTTGGTGTTAAGCCCCTAGATTCTCAGCAGACACTTTCAGATGAAAAATGGATTTTTTTCAGGGGTGCAAGGAAGGAAGCTGAGAAAGACAGAAGCTACAAAGTTTAGGCCAAGGAATATAGCACTGACTTTATTCACAGAACTCTTTCACAAAATAGCAGTTTCATTTGTCCTCAAGAAAATTCACATCCAATACATCCATCATACTGCTAGACTGAGACTCCCTATGCCCAGCTGCATTTCAAAAGAGTTCAAATACGTAGTTCCTGACATATTTAAAATATTATCTTTAATTTTAGACTTACTTGATACTTGTACACCCCTTTGGAAAATATCATAAACTGTTCTCACATCATCATAGTAGTAGGACAACAGTTCATCGCTGCTGAGAAGAGCGGACCTTCGAGCATGCTCACCGCCCTAAGAAAAGCAAGCAGAAAGGTCAGACACCCTTGGGGGCTTGCAGGAATATTCTTCTTGAGAGAACTATGCAAGGTTTTCCAGGACATTGTTTTTGAAGAGTCAAACTGCTCCCTACATTACCAAAAACCTGCCACAATCTTACTCCCCAGCTACCTATGATAGCACAGAACAAATGAGAATAGTAAAGTCTAACAAGAGGCATTTTGTCAAAAGCACTTTCTTAAGAAATCTTTTACTCCATTAGTGCAATATAGACCATAATTTCATCCAGCTTCCTAAACCCAGCCTCAGAGCAGTCTAGACAGAATATTAATGGTGCAATCCCAATATATTTTTCTAATTAAGATGACAGAACATAATCACACTTCAATATGTGGTTTCAAACCCTAAATGATTTTAAGCATGGCCACCAATACTCTAAACAAGTGTTCTCATAAGCAAAATACTCTGCTCCAGATAGAGTCCTTTAATCCAATTAAAAGTTGCATCTTACAAAAAAGATTTATTTAAATGCGGTCAAGACAATACTATCTTGAAAATTGAAATCACCATTTTTTTAGCTGTTGAGCACTTAGAGAAGCTAAAACTGGAAGTCAACACAATAATCTAATAATTCCGATATAACACTGCCTTTTTTAGAGTGACTGATTAAATAACCTCATTTTATAGAGAGCAGTCAAGTTTCACAAACTATAATTATGCAATTACTATTAAGCCACAGTTCTTAATTAGTCTTGTTATGATGACAGACACCCACAAGCAAGTTTTTATCAGGAACAGCCCAGCTGGTTAAACAGAGGATCTGGAGTAAACACTGTGTAAGATTTTCTCCATCAGTGTAATCAATTTCTGGCTCTTTCAGAAAGTCAAACCCTAGACAATTCAGGCACAGATTTAGTTAGTCTATCCTCCACAACTCAAATCTCTTCATATGCAGTCATAGATTCTTCTCCTGTTTTCAAAGTATTCTGGAAGACCAGACACCCTCTGTTCATGTATAAGCTAGATAAATACAAGTTTGTGTACAGAAGATGTCATATCACCCATGTCTGTAGAAATCAGCTAGCACACAAAAGGCACAGAGAGGAAAAATATTTTTACACTAAAACAAGCCCAACTTGTTTTAGCAAAACAGTATGAGTAATGCAGAGCTTGCCACTCCTTTGACAGTAAGCAGAAACGTACACTGTGAACATGACCCAGAACAACTTAATGAGTGGCTCACCTCTAAAAATTCGTAACATTAGAAATTCAAGAGTCTACTTGCTCTCAGACCAACATCTACTCTACAGGAAATTAACAGATCACTAGTACATGTCTCTGCCTGGAAAGAAAAGCAAGACTGCTTGCTTCATTTCACTGGGTTCTCAGATCTTGGATAATCAAGGTCATCTTATAGATTTTCCCAGTGTTGCCACTCTGGAACTAATCTAAGAAAGATCACACAATGTAGTTTGCTGCCATGGCCACGGGTAACATCAACAAGTGCAGTGTATCACATGTGCCACGTCTGATGTGCTATAATTCCCTCATCAGGTGAAATACAATAGCCTAAACCATTCCTCAGCAAGAGGAGTCAAGAAGTATTTGCTTCTCCTCATGTGGCTACTACTGCTTTGTTTACACTCCCTATTACACAGCACCACAAAAGCAACTTTTCCAGTGCCTGAGGCACTAACCAAATTTGAATATGAATCATCAGACAGTACACTGCTTAGATACAAGACTGATGGCACTGTCCTTCTGAAAAAAGGGGAACTCTCTAACAGACTGCTGTTGAAAAATTCCCATTGGTTCTTATAAGTTTTCAGTAAGGGGAAACAATCACCTTTCAGTTTTGCTTACTTTGTTCTTTTTCCTATAGTAAAGTAGAATTAACTAGATTATCAACAGTCTTAGAATAAAAGTTTTTCAGAAAAACATCCATCTCCTTGTATGAAGGCCATAAGGAGTTCAACATCAGTGATGCAGTGAAATACTCCCAGGTATGTGGAAGGTCAAACCAGGAGCATAATGCAAGGTCTAAACTGACTCATCTACTAAGCAAGAGATCTCATCTACATTTTTGCTTGAAAGCAGCAAGAACTACTGTTTTAAGATCTAGTCCAAACAGTCCTTTATCCAGAATGTTTGTGCAATATGAGGGAAAGTTCTGTTTGTAGCAAACTTTTTAAAAAAATCACTGGTCATTACCACCAGGCATCTGAATCCTAGGACTGGAATGTTTGGCTGACTTCACACAGGTTAGTTTGAATAGGTTTGTCCAGTAAAAAGATAAGCAGTTAAAAGGGTTGCCAGTTTTAATAACCGTCCTTAAAATAGCCAGGCAGTAAAATCTGATAAATTTGAGAACAGATTCTAGTAACTCGTGTAAAGCAGCCCTTGCAGCAGCTCAGGGACTTGCAGGAAATTACCCTACTGCACATCAAGTGCTAGTCATTAAGTACAACCTTGGCATTGGTTAAAAATAGCAGCATCTGAAGGAAACAGATTTATTCTACAACAGAGTGTATATTACTCTATCAAGGCCTATTCAGGTCACATAAAGTAACTGCTTTTTTTCAAGCCATGGATTTGACACAGGGCTCTTATGATTAGCAGTAATGTTGCAGGCATGCTGAAGACTCCACCATGCCTCAGGGATGAGAGAAATTTCCCTTTACCTGGGAGGGAAAATACACTAGCAAGTGGTGCTTAGGTCACCAACATACTTATTCTGAGCAGCAAGTAGTACAAACCAGAGTCTTCAAACTAGCCATTTAGTTCTAAGTATGCTATTCCGTAAGGATGCATACAGCACCTAAACCTGATCATTCATAGGGAGAGAAGCACATGTGTAATCAAGTGATTCTTGAAAGACAAGGCATGCTAGAATTCTGGCAATGGATCAGAAATCATAAGAACACTTAAAAAGTTTTCATGAGTTGAATACTTCCCTCCATATTTGAAATTTTTTTTCTTAAGGGAACAGAAAAGCCAGTCAAATCCAGTCTTACTCCTAGAAAATACTGACATCCTAATATTTATTTCTATCCTATTTTTCTACATAGCATAAGTTGGGACAAATAAAAGTTTTTAAAGCAAGATTTAATATATTTGACAGCCATACACCTGCACACAAAATCAACTCAGCTGTTAGTCAGCAGTGGAAGGGAAGCAATCCACAGGCAGACAAGTCCAGATGTGGATGACATCCCTGCAAGTGTTGAAGGCCAGGCTGACAGGGGCTCTGGGCAACCTGGTCTAGTGCAATGTATCCCTGCCACTTCAGTAACTCTTTGCACTCATTTTCAACTACGTGTGCAATCTATTTGCTCATCCAGAGATTGTTAAAATGGGTCATACAGTGCTGGCCTACCAAGTCAAAGTTTTGGAGAGATAGGAAGTGACCGGGAACAACAGTAAATAGGATCTTCTTTCTCCCATATGAAGTTATGAAGATAAAATATCAAAACATGTAGAAACCCTACTCCAGTCACTGACCTCACTTTTATTTCCTTGGCATCTAACAAAGTTAAGTCACAAGTAAGAATTATGTAGAAGCTTATTTCTAGTTCAAATTTCTTTCTGTAAATGAACAAGTAGACTAGATAGTAAAACAGTAGCAAAGAGACATTGCCTTCTGACATGTCTTTTTTGGAGCAACTGCTCAGGCCTTTTAAAATTGTATTGTTCAGGCAGAAAAAAAATGTTTAGACAATTTCAGAGCAGTATTTGATTTTTTTCCCCCTGTAGAAGACAACCCACCCATATACATAGGAAAATTGAGTCTATGAAGTTAAATTTTAAGCAAAATGTAGTGAGAACCTGAATCCTGAGCACTGTAATAAAGTCTTTTCACTGTTATAGGAGTAGTAATTCCAACATACACTTGAAACTTGATTCAAAGCATACATTCTCATTTGATTACCATTTTAAACATTATTAATAGTTCATTATTAATGAAAACAAAATTGGACAGATCTTAACTCATTTCAAGATATTCTCTAAGTTTGAGCTCTTATCACTGCAACATGCTAACACATTCAGGTGTTTTTCATTTAAGTCCAACTAGTATTTAGCCCATTAAAACACATTTTTTAAAGAGGCAGTGAAAAATAATACTGTTATACCTATCTTGCTCTGATCAGAGAGCCAATTAGTGTAATTGGATCAATGATGCATTAAGTAGCTTAGTGAAGTCTCATACTGCCAAACAATGATTTCAATCTCAGAATCCAACAGTGACAAGTAATTTAACCTGAAGAAGTAAAGGCAGTGAACTGAGACTGCTGTCAAGAGTCTCAAGCAAATAAGCATTTGTCATGGGATTTATGGCCAGCTAAAAGCTACTGTCTTACCATCTTAAAATGCAATGCCCCCCAAAAATCTGCTGAAGTCTACACTGCCTAATGAGGCACTCCACAGCTGGAAAACTTGCACTGCTAGCTCATTCCAGCAACCAAGATGTGCTGGTTTACAAGACTATTCTACCTGTTGCCTACACGTCTGCTGACAGACTTGGAAAATCTCACCAAAGTGAGATCTAACTCCTAGATCCTTACTCTACACATTGCTTGAACTTAGGTGTTTTCTGGCAATTATCACATTCCAACTGCATTTTTGTTTCCCTTTTGTGCACCTCTCATAGCAGACCATTATGTGCTACAGTAATGTGATGTGTCCCTACACTTGCTGCATGCTCCACTGAGAAGATCAGGAAATAAACTGTGAATGGGGGGGCCAACTAATGTGTCATTCTTCAATCTCAACACAATAAAACACTGAACAAAGTGCCCAATTTGAAGTAGTGACAGGAGTTTCCTAGAGTTCATGAGTTGACCTACTCTGCCACATTTGTTTACATCAGTTTGTAATCATATCTGGTCTTAAGCACAAAAGTCATGTTAATTTAATTTGATACAGGACAACTAGATGCAGTCTATCCATGCAGAAGAATGTAGTGTAAAGGGAGACTTCAGTGCCAAGTATATATGTATAAAAATCTATAGTAGTAGTCTCTACCATCAGTAAGCCAAGAAGCTGTCAGCTGTATAATTCTACATTTTCTATTTATGTCCCTGAAAGATCACAACCTTCCAAAACTCCCCTGCCTTCAAAAGGAGAAAACACCTTGTCTCTCCTGAAGAAAGAGAACACTCTTGAAAGAATTATTATTTGACTCTGTAGTGAGCAAGAGAATCAATAAAACCACAACAACCAAAAAAACCAGCCTTGCAATCTGCTGTCTGTATTTGCTCACAAAGCAACAGTTTCTCCCACTCAGACTATTTGACTTCACTTTTTAAAAGCCACCACCTAAAAGTAACTCTGCTTCTAAAAAGTGTAAGACAAAAGCTAAGCTAACATCCAGAGTTTAGCAGGTGGCTGGTTTAATTTCAACTTACTCTATGGCTGGGATCTTGGCAGACTAGTATTTCTTTCCACAGATCATCTGAGGACAATGAGTACCCTCCTGATGCTTGTAACACAATATAAAGTCTCACGTGTCAGCTATTATACACTAAAAATAACAGAAGAGTTATTAGCCTAATCAGTATATACCAGTATACATACTCTGACCCCAAGACCTAATTTAAATAGGTCATCATGCGGCCACAAATTGAAAACTACACTCTGCCAATTGTAATATGAACAAGTTTTGTCATTAGTGAGATCAGAAGCTCAGTTGTCTCAGCAGAATCTTCTTCTCCTGTGATAAGTTATTTCCTCAGGCCTCAAGCTGGTTTTCATATTCAGAAAGCCAAAATAATGAGTTCAAGCCACATTTCAGAAATGTATTTTTCCCACATTACAGGTTTAGAAACACTCTAATGCAAATCAGTGCTGCATTATGGTTCAAATGGCAGTGAACTCCAGCATCCATCAAGTGGCACTTACCTCTACTTCCACAGACTGCATTGCTAAATCACAAGGTGGTTTTATTGCCTTTGGTCTTGTTGCATACCAGTAGGTTGTGAGGGCCGCAAAGGCACCGAAGCCCATGAGTGTGTTTGTCGGAAGGGTGCGCACATACTGCCTGACATCCCCCAGCTCGGGCATCCGTAGGTATCTGAACAGCTCATGTGCTTGCATTGTGGTTCACTGCACTTGTTTCAGTGCTGGAATCTGTTGGTACAAAAAAAAGTTGCACATAAAAATCTGAAATGCACTTTTGATTCGCTGTTGCTATAGGGCAATGATGTATGCTTTGTCCTACTGGCTTCCCACTGTCAAAATAACCTGATCCTCCACTAGGCAGGCAATATCTTTAGAAATCTGTGCTGCAATTAAGCAAGCAATTATTAGTTGATATTCCAGAAAAATAGATGGGGCTGAGAAGTGGGAATTTCTTCAGGCTTTTAGTATTGCTTTCAGCAGAGACTGAACTCATTTTTTAAAAAAGATGACCTTTTGTTAAAGGAGAGAATTTCACAAAGGTAAAATAGTTATTTGTAGAGTAGATGTATTGTAAGACTGTTTAAACAGTTAGTCATCAAGCAGGGAAGTCTGGGAAATGAAGGGCAGGGACATATGTTATCCTGCCTGCATGTAACAGAGTATCCCAATCCTATAGGAGCATAGCAGGAGCAGATTTTTCCCGTCCTAATTCCAGTAAAATAAACTCTTTTCTACTCTCCCTTCAGACATGCACAGAAAGGTCAGTATAGCAAGCTGTTTTCAAAGCCAATATCCTCCCATAGCTCCTCCATGGTACTTAGCAAGTTTCCTATTTCTCCCAGTAATTTATCTCTGGTCATGAGGCAGACTGAGGCAGTGGCAAATGAGGCCCACGGCAGCAGCACGCAGCAATACAATCAAGCACAGGAAGCACATTTGATTTGTCACGTTCGCACAGAAGAAGAGCTGGAAGAGGCTGCTCCCTGCCAGCACTCACTGACACGGATATTCCACAGCAAGAACCAGCTGCAGAAAAAAAAAGGGATTGCAGTCCGCTCAGCTGGTGCTCTCCTCCACAGCCAAGGTCTCCCGGGACGTGTGTCACATGCCGAAGGGCCGGCCGGTGCCCACTAGGGGAGAGGTGAGCGGGAGCAGCCGGCCCGCGCGGGGCCAATGGCAGCGGGCAGCGCTCACCCCACCGGGCCCGGGCCCGGCCCCGGCACGGCCGCCCGACGCCCGCCACGGCTGGCAGCGCTGCCCCGCCGGCTTGAAGAACAAAGACATGTATTTACTTAGGTAATTTAGGTCCTAGCCATGTCCTACGGACAACGGAATTAAACAAAGGTCCTAGAGAATGTCAAAGAGGTAGCTAACAGCTACAGTCATACTGTGTAAGGAGCCACCGCTGCAGGAGGGTGACACATGAGACTGACACCCAAACGTGCAGAATTATGTTTACAAGTTTTAAGACCAACTATACCCGGTTAACATTCCATATTTCTACAGGAAAATTTCTAGTTTACAGTCTGACCTTGAAATCGTTAGTGCTGCAATCAGTTATTCAGCCAGACAACAGAAACGTGGGCTAGTTCACAAAAAGTCTAACCAGTATTTGGACAAGATTTGCTAGAGACAGCAAAATAGTAATAAAATTGGTTCAAAGGGCCCATGCTTTCACAATGTTAACAGGGCAGGCTGAACAAGGTCATGGATGGGGGCAGTTGGGATGAATTCAAGTTCCATCTCTGGAACAGTCCTAGACCCACAGAGTAATCCCCAGGCAGCAGGCACTGCTCTCTGCCCCGGCCCAGCCTTAGGGCACAGGGCTGCATCACCTCGACAGGCAGTGCAGGGCCACTACAGAAACGCCTTCTTGTTATCTGCACAGTGATATACAGCAGACTATAATCAAAATCCACAACACATCAGGCTGTAACAACCGAAGGTAGAGATGAACTGAATATATAAACAAGCTCTTAATTTCCTCTTTTAAAAAAGGAATCAGCTATTGATTTAACAGTTATGATCACCATGCAGTTGCTTTTTACACCCCTAATCATGTTCATTAGCATTACAGGTGTGAAAACTACTACTTAAGTTTTACTATACACAGATGAACAGTAAGAATAAAAAAACCTCATTCACCAACAAGGAAGTCTGGACTTAAAAGTTAATTTCACATTTATCACAGACACCACATCATAAAACTAGACAAAGGGGTCTATGATATGGGTAATGGCTAAGAGCAAGCTTAGCTCTTTCCTCAAGCTCCACAATGAGCACCTTTGACTTTTAAAACTGCTTTCCTGACTGCATTAGTCATGAAGTGTCCTGCACACACACTATGATTTAGGAATGCAATGCAATTTGAATTACTCAAAAGGCTGTGATGCCTTTACAGGTAACAAGAACAGAAGCAAACATCATTTAATTTACACAACAGTCCCATTATAGTCAAGGATTGGCTATAATTTCAGCCTGGGTGAAGAGAAGAGAAACACCTCTGCTTTTCATTTCCTTGCCCAGTTCTTTCTAGGGAAGCCTGCAATATAAAACTGTTCTTGAGCAGTTATACCACAAGTTATCAGATATCCAGTGATACATTTTGCTGCTTATGTTTATATTGAGATAATATCTTACTGTATCTCCTGCCTCATCCACACAAAAGACCAGGACACAGTTTTCTGCAAGACTAAGTCATTGCAAGCTTTAACACTATCTGTTAAGTCATATGAGCTCGTCTTCTGCATTTAGGGCAAAGCCAGGTGCAACCAAGATAATAAATTCACATTCTTAACACATGCATACAAATATACCCCATCAAGAAAAGTGGCTTCAATGCCTGCCAGCCTTCAAGTCATCTCAGTATCTAGCTGGCTCATGCTCCAAACATCATCAGACACCCTGGGTTTTTATCACGACCAAGGAGAATGGTTTAGAGTCCTCACACTGAGATACAAAGATCCTCAGAGTGGAGCTTGCATCTAGCTTTCAGTTGTTTTCCTCATGGAAGGGCCCAGCTAAGTTTGCTCACTCAAGGCAAGTAAAAAAAGCCACGCTCTCTTCACAAATTCTTGTCCTGCAATTCTTTCTTACCAAGCAGGATCTGGAACACAAGGGACAGACTCAAACTAAGCCCCAGTGTGAGACACAGCTGAAGACCAAAAGGAAGGAGATTCCAGATGGAAAGTACCAGTCTGTAATACTCAGATTGCTACATGTAGGGGGGAAAGAGCAGCATCAACATCTGAGGTCAAAAGCACTTTTTTCTCAATGCCATCAATAGACCATGCTATTTTTTTTAAAGACCAGAGGGAAAGAAGTTTGGGTAATGAGCCAAAACTGCCTCAGAGACAATTATCTGTCTTGACCACCTCCAAAGAAACAATCCCCCCAGTGCAGCCCAAAAAGGCACCCCTCAGCATTCACTGTATCAGTTAGGCTAAGGAGCTCTGTACGTTTCAGACAAAGCCAGCTCTCTGCTCACACACACCCACCCGCCCTGCAGCACCCAAGACTCGTTCTTCACAGCACAGCCAGTATCTCAAGGCAGCGACCCAAGTTGGCAGGGCTCAGCCGCTCTGCTGCTCCCACTCTGGGTGTACAATGGTCTATTTACAGTGGGCAGCAGCCTGCCCATTGTCTGCCCATAGCCAGGCATGGTCCGAGTGCAACGGAAGAGAACAGGAGAGCAGCCATCGGCTTCTGTAGCGCAGAGAAAACAACCCCAAGAACCAATGGCCTTTCTTTCTCTCTGTGCTAATATTTAGATAAACAACACACTAGCACTGCCATAAAGGCAGGTCCGTCACATGGTGTAAAAGAACAGGCTGTGTTATTTCTGCAGCCTCTTGCAGGGAGGAGAAATCTACAAGACACGCCGCCTCTTATTATGAGCAATATAGCATTATGATGTTTTCATTATGATATGCTGAAACAGGGAACCAGCCACCCACATACCTTTGAGTTGTCCTGACAGCTACCTGCCACTGCAGTCTTTTTTTCTTTACTTACTCTTACAGGTTACACTGCTCAGCTCCCATGGATCTCTTTCTCTTAAGCCTTTCTCCCCTCAGCCTTTGAAAGAACAAGTGCAGAAACATGTTCTAGCCTCTTTATTATGTATAAAAAAACAGGTAGAACAAATAGCTTTGGCTATTAACCCAAGAAATCTTTTTGTCTGAACAGAATACATAATCCTCATCTCAGAGTGCATTTATAATCACCTTAAATTTGAGTCAGTCCACCTTGTCCTAGGTAATATGCTGCCACAGCCCCTTTCCACACTAGCCAGGCAGTCACAAGGGAGGTGATCTGGCAAACACAATCTTTCTCTATTATTCCCGATGCTAGTTCTCAAGTAGATCAACTCTCATTTCAATGACCAGATAGCCATTAGCTCCCAGAAGGAAACAACAGCACAGCTGGGGAAGAGGGTGGACTACTGTAATACTACACATTAGACACAAAACTGTAAATAAACACTGCTTACAAATCCTCCCAGGATTTTCTGCCTGTCCTGCAGTCAGAGGGAATCTGACTGAGGTCTTGCAAACACCTGTAACATAGCCAAACTAGCCAGCAAGCAAACCACAACCACCTTCAAGATACAGCAAAGGAGCTTTGGTATTTGAGACCTGAAGGAGAAATCCTAGTTTAAGCTCTGTAAAACAAACAAGACAGCAAGATGCCTACTGTGGTGCAGCCTGTCATGTCATATACGAGGAGTCATATATGACTCCTCAGCCAGGGAAAATTTGCCTGAAAAAACCAAACACATTGAACTGTCTAATCCACTACTATGACCTCCTCCTCCTCCACCACCTCTGCCTCACCCCTCGGCACCTCCCCAACTTTCCTTTTTAAAAAATCTTACCCAGAAATCACCTAGTTTATCCAGCCAAGCTTGAGAGCTATAAACCCTTCTTTTAAAGCAGTAACTGACCTATTTACCTTCCTGCAAGAGTGAAGAGGAAAGAACTAGAGAACTAGGAACACATCCCAGGCAGGAGGAACCACCAGGTCCCTAATATTCACACCTCACATCCAGCTCCTCTTCAGCTCCCTAAGTCAGGCTCTCAGCAACCATGGGGCATCACGTACTGGGGTGTAGGTTCGTTCCCTCTACTGGTTCAGATTCTCTTCCTGCATTTGGGACAAGGCAGAACTGGAGGGAAACAACCTACAAGCTGGATACAGACCCATAAGTTAGGACACTGACTTAGTCATAAAGTGCAATCAAATTTAAGGCTGCAACCTTTAAGGGGCACTAAATCTGA
The DNA here is from genome assembly GCF_028769735.1 of Zonotrichia leucophrys gambelii. NCBI lineage: Eukaryota > Metazoa > Chordata > Aves > Passeriformes > Passerellidae > Zonotrichia > Zonotrichia leucophrys. The sequence goes on along the minus strand of NC_088173.1, from coordinate 13,598,762 downwards.
AACAGGTCAAGGTTCTGTTCACACCAACAAGGAAAGTCACAGGCCCGTCCTCAGACATTTGGCCTCAGTCCCCTTGCAATCAAGTGGAACTCCACCTGGATTCTTGCCTCTCAGTGAGGTCCAGTAAGTAATTTGAGTGCACACTGGTGAGGTCACTGGAGTTTATTCCAGTTCAGGAGTTGAAACACGTGACAAGAATCTGCTCAATGCCTTTTGTGCAATTACAGTCCTCCAACAACATTTGGTAACCCTGTGTATGAAGGAAAATCAACACTTACCACTAAAACCTTTCAGAGAATGATTGCTTTGAGTTACCTTTAATCCATGCCTGTACATACACATCATGGCACTGAGCAATCTTGCTGGTTTCTCATCTCCAAAAACCAGATAAGATGCCCACAAATATTTATTTTTCAGCCTACGCTGCTATCCACTAGAACTGCATCCCTGCAACTCTGATTTGCAAGTACATCACGGCACTACTCTGTCAATCTAGTGTCATTCCAAACACCATTTAGATGAAAACCACCATATAGAACAAAACAGTTTTTTCCTGGTATGATATACTCAAGCTGAGTAGACCATACTCAAGGTGAGTAGATCATACCAACTTATTCATTCTACTCCTCCCAGGAAAAGGTTACCATTCACAAAGCCCAGCAGGCAGTATCAAGCTAACACATGGTTTAAGTGCTTGCTTGAGACTCTGTGAGAAGGAGTTTCTCACTCATACTTCGGATACCTGAACTCCTGCTGAAGGCAACCTGGGTCAGGCACACTAAGCCCCACGGCACTGCACTAGATAGGGTTTACATCCAGCAGGCTGTTACAAAAAAACAAATCCCTTAACACACTGAGACTGGAAGATCAGTAAGTACTTAGGAGAAGCAATTGGCTCACTGAGTGACCTCCCAACACCAGCAGCCCAAAAACTAGTATGACAAACAGAACAATCTTCTGACCACAGGTATTAAAGTATGCCTGCATCTACTCTGAGTCAGTGATAGTAAGCATCTTTGTCTTGCTTTCCTAGGAAATTAATTCAACCTTACTAGGCTATTATTGCAGTCTGACTGCAGAAGCCAGATTTCCAAAACATGGCACATGCAGTATCAAACTAAAAAGCTTAAGAGTTCTGGGTTCAAGAACAGTAATTCATAAAAAAAGGTGAAATCCTCTTCTGGAAATAGAACATCATGCACTTCTGGTATAGCACTTAAATGGTTCAACTACAAAAGCAAAATCCATTTTTCCTCTACACCTCTATAAAATCATGCAAGCTGTTTTCAATCAGTCTTGAGCAAACTACCAGTACTACTAAGATTCAAATCCTAACAAAAAAAAAAATTACTATCACAGAATGGTTTGGTTTGAAAAATACCTTAAAGATTATCTAGCTCCAAACTCCCTGCCAGGGGTATGAAATCATATTTTACCCTGTGTAGATGAGCAACTCTCAACACAAAAGGCAGCAAGAGAGCAGAAGCCTTATACTATCAAGTGTCCTTGTTCCAGGAGTCAGGTGGGATCTGCGGAAACGCAAGCCCCACATCCGCTGACAGGGCTCAGCCTACAGCCTGGAAAGGTCAACACTGCACAGCAGAGCTTCCCTGAGCCACACAGCATTGTAAACTCCCCCACAAAACCATGCACCAATGAATAAACCATCAGCCCTCTTACTTGTGAGGATTTCTAGGGAGTTACTGCTGGTTATATTTACATAGTGAAACATTTAAGACATCTGAACTTTTAATTTAGCAGAGCAGGAAAGCAGGACATGGCAGGCAGTCTGTTCATAAGACCACCAGAAGCCCAATTTATCAAGCAATGTATCCCTTGGGCCAGAACATCTCTCTTGTCTCTGCTGCACATTCAAAAAACTTTCCTGCTATTAGTTTTCTTCAGCCTACCCAATTCCATCAACCCTATTAGCAAGAAAAACAATACACAAAAATCTATTTTTACCTTCTGTTGTTCACTTTAGTAAAAGTGCTGTTTTCTTGGAAGGATAAGAAAGAGAAAGGAAACCTTTTACGTTGCCCCACTGGAGAGCAACACACACGAAACAGGGAAGGTGCAAGCCACCTCTGCCTCCTCCCAAAAATCCCAGGAAGTATTCCTTTCTAGTGGAGCAAGGAGATAGGAGAACCAGCTACACAGACTTCGCTCAAAAGACAGGCAAGTCACCCACAAAAATATTTCAAAGTTGTCTTACCATCTACTATAAATTGCTGGGTTTGTTTTTTTCTACCAATATCAACCTTGTACTTGTCCTTGAAGCAAAAAGCTGCTTAGGTGTCTCCTTCTCAAAAACTGAAGACTTATTTCCAAACTCATGTTGCTCAAGTTGTGGTTGTAAAACAACATCTACCAAATTTAGAAGCTACCTTTGTAAATTCATGGAAATCATGCAGTCCTCACACTAGGCTAAGGCTGTTTGCTTAAGACCTTGAATTGATAATACTACACACAACAGCTACTTGGAATGACAAGCTTTAGATTTTTCCCATCAGCCATCTTTCAAACATTTCCCCATCCCAATACAAACAAGCTACATATCCTTAAACTTTAAAAAGGCAGTAACAGCAAGAGTCCATGAGGAACTCTATGTATCAGTTTTCGCATTATTAACACTGCTATTGTTGCAAGAGGAAGAGAAAGGTATTTTTCAGTAAACTCAGTGCCCTCTTATATTCCATTTCTTGATGCAAGAAATCTGATCCAAATCCTGGTGCAGAGAAATCTCAGCTTGTGAGTTTGAGAGCACGTTCCAAAGCAAAGAGGCAATAATAAACTTTCCTGACCAGGCTCAGGAGAGTGCATGATTCCCTGTAAAGCAATGCAGATGAAAAAGGAAATCTATTAACACCACATGGATGAGGTCTGTTCTTTCCTATCAAGAACCTGACCATCATATCTCGGACACTAACCCAAGTGAGGCATATGTTTAGATTACACAGTCCAGGAGGGTGTCCGTAATACTCCAGACAGCTCACAGACATGCCGTTTAGAAATTTAGAAGGCTTCAAGTGTTGTAATTCCTGTTCAACAGGAACAAGAAATGTATGCATCCTAGAACAAAAGCGTCGGGTAACCAGGCTAAATCTCTGGGCTGTAGCACTGCAAGTCCTACCTAGCAGCAGAGGAGGCCTGCAAAGTCAAAGCCACTCAACCTTCCATTTTAGGCCAGTTTGCCTCACGCTGCATTTCCACACGTACTCTAAACTGCTTTAAAGGAAGAAGAAAAAAAAAGCTGTATCAAGTACACGCTGCATTCACGCCCGAAAGACAACGTACTCGAAGGCAAAGTCCGGCAGCTAAACGAACGCGAAGCCGCGGGGCCAGCGGGCAGCACCGCGCTGCCCTGCCCGCTACCTGCTGCTCGGCCCGGCCGAGCCGCTCACCCCGCGCCAGGCCGAGCCGAGCCGGGCTGGGGGGCAACGCCGGCGCCGAACAATGCCCGGCCAGCCCGAGCTGCCGCAGCGCCGGGGGGAGGCCGGAGACAGACAGCTACGCTTTCCTGAAGGCTTTTGAGCGAGGGGAAGCCCAGCCGGCTCCGGGGGACGCTGATCCCACTGAGGGCCGGGAGGAAAGCCCCGCGGCCCCGCAAAGACAGCCTACGGGGACCGGCGGCGGGAGAGGACGGGACCGCCGGGCCCCGCGGTGACAGCGGCCGCGCAGACCACCCCGGCCCCGCGGCGGCCGCTCCGGCAGGCCCGGCCGCCTCCCTCAGCGGCGCGTCCCTGACGGCCCCCGGCCCGGACAGCAGCAGAGCCCCCGAACCCCGCTCACCTCCCGGCAGGAGCAGCGACCACAGCCGTACGCGCCGCCTCGGCGCCGCCCTTTTTAAGACTCGCACGGCGGGAGCGGCGTGTGCGTGTGCCGGGCCCGCCTCCGCCTCCGCCTCCTCCGCCTCCTCCCGTCCGCGCCGCCCGGCGGGGGCTGCCACCCGGCCTTGCCCGTGTCTGTCTCGCGGCACGTCCCCTCCCCTTGCCCCTGCCCACAGTAACTCACACAGACCCGCCGGGAGGGCGGTGGAAATGTTGTACTGTGCGGACACAAATGACAGAGATGGCCAGGGAGCTGAGGGGAGCACTGGCACTACTGCCACTTAACACCTTACAGGTCTGATGTGACAGCTTGCAAAGCAAGGGCTTTCTTACGGCTCCCGAAAGGACATCTTCATCCAGTATGAATATGCTAAACGGACATAATTTGAAGTATGAAGGTGTTGGAAGAGGACAACGACCTTGTTGCAATTTGTTGCTTACCTCTGCCAAAATTTTTTTGTGAAGTGCTGTGAATTTGAGGGGCATGTTGAGGTGGCTGGGGCTTGATCAGGACCCTGGTAGTTATCATAGAATCATAGAATGTTTTGCATTGGAAGGAACCTTAACAATCGGCTAGTTCCAATGCTTCTGCCATTGGAACTTCTGCCTGCATACACCAGGCTGCTCAAAGCCTCATCCAACCTGGCCTTGAACATTTCCAGGGATATAGAATCCACAGCTTCGCCAGGCAACCTGTTCTGGTGTCTCTGAACTCTCGTAGCAAAGAATTTCTTGTTCAGATCTAATCTAAACCCACCCTCTTTCATTTTATAATCCATAACCTATTTTCCTATCACTAAATGCCCGTGTAAAAAGACCCTCTCCAGCTGTCCTGCAGACCCCACATCTTCCCTTCATATACTGGAAGGCTGCTGTACTTTTTCTCCAGAGCCTTCTGTAGGCTAAACAACCCCAGCTCCTTCAGCTTGTCTTCACAGGAGAGGTGCTCCTGATCATCTTCATGGCCCTTTTCTGGGCCTGCTTGAGGGTATCCATGTCCATTGTGTGCTTGGGACCCCAGAGCTGGATGTAGTATTCAGATGGTGTCTCATGAGAGCAGTGCAGGAGCAGAATCCTGTCCCACACCCTGCTGGCCATACTCCCTTTGATGCAGCCCAGGACACATTTGGCTTGCTGGGCTGCAAGTGCACATTTGCTGCCTCACGTCCAGCCTCTCATTCACCAACACACCCAAGTCCTTCTACCCAGGGCTACACCTCAATCTGTTCTCTGCCCAGCCTGTATTCATGCTTGGGATCGCCCCAACCCAGATGTAGGACCTTGCACTTGGCCTTGTTGAGCTCTCTGAGGGTCATGGCTCCACCTCAAGTCTGTCTGGGCCCCTCTGGATGGCAGTTAAGTTACCTCAACTGTTTTCGGTTTGGCTATGTGCTGCATTGGTCCATTAGACATGTAAATCATCATCTCACATGTCAAAGTCACTATGTCGCACATTCTGCATTGCCATAATTTCCCTATGTTTCCTGGGTATTCTTTATTTTAAGTGTGTGTATGGGTGTTAAGGCTGTACACTTTCATATAGAGATACACACACATACACACACACATAAATATATATAGTATTCTATAAATTACTGGAGGTACTTTTATTTTACATAAAGGCAACTAGAGTCTCCTAATGCTTCAGTTTATACTGGAGTATAAACCAGGCAAAGGACTTCCCACAGAACAGCATTTTAAGAAAGGAAGGAGCCTATATTCACTCTTTAGCACAAAGGAGGAGGGCAATTGTGAAGCTGCTGATAGTCCCCACGTAACTGCACTTGGTTCACGCTATGGAGTGACCCAGAAATTCAAAATAAATTGCTTTCCCAGGAAAGGAAGTGAAAGCATTTAATCCAGGAGTGCAACTCACTGACTGCTGTTGCTAATGGGCACAGAGTCTCTAGTACCACACGAAAGCTCTTGAGGAAAGCCCCAGAGCACAAGCAGCATGGACACGAGCTGCTCCGCCATGGGTAGGCTGTCCTGCTTCCTTCCTATTGCACTGTTGGGATTTTAGCTGACTAGAGATTGGAAAAGTACAAGGCTAATTCCAAGTCCTGCACCTGCAAGATGGCATGTCCTTGGGCCTAGCTAGAATATAATAACAAATAGTGAAAGAGACATGAGAAAAGAGAGATGTAACCTCTAAGGAATGGGGAAGAGCTGATGATGTGGTGGGGCCAATAGACAGTGTAAATTACAGAATATTCATGAGCTTATTACTTGCTGTATAAGTGTCTGATGCTCTCTTCAATAAACAGAACTTGCTGAATGCTCATATTGAGTGTCTGAGTTTTCCCTGCACCCTACAAATGGCTCATCCCCGACAAACGGCTCTTTCTGCAACATTGCACCATACTTTGTGCTCATGTAGACACAGCCAGTCTTTGCCATATGATTTTTGCATTTTGTCCAGGATTTTGGATGAAAGGAACAAGTGAGGTAGAGTTGCATACATATCTCGGGCACAGGTGATTTCATGCTTTGTCCTGAATGTGTTTATGTTCCATCTGCCAAACACCAAAGCTTACTATTATTTTATCTACTATGCTAGTTAATCCTTTATTAGCATGTTTCTCCACACCTGGGTTTCTAAAGGCCACAAACCACATTTTAGTGCTTCTTCCAAGAAACTTTAGTGAACTTTACAACTTTAGTTGTATTTCACTGGAAAGAGAGTCTCTAAAAAAATCTCTCTTTCTATGTCTTGTACCTTTTAATGAATTCTGTCAGCAACATGAAATTGCAAAAGTCTCAGCAACACAATATTTAAATAGATATCTCAGTAGTGCCAGGTATCACTCCTCTGATGCCCCTTGATGCTCACCACATTATACATCCAGGGACTATTCTCTGAAATCAGCTTTTTGCCAGTTGATCAGAAAAGACAGGAACCCAGTCTCAACCAAACTGTGCAGGAAAAACACAGGTAACACAGAAGTAGGAGCATAAAATCTACAATGAAAATATTGGACTGTCTTACACAGGGGAACAAAGGAACCTGGTGTTCCTCTGGATCAGGAAGGTCTAGGACCCTTTACCAATTACATATACATTTTAACTATACTTGAGGTTTCACCAACTCTTTTTATTGGTGTACAGTGCATACAGGCTCTGAACCCATTTCATTATGGAAATCAGCTCTTTAAGTACATCAGATATACCAAATAAGTAAATAAAGACATCCAAAAGGAGATTCTGGCTTTCTTGTTTAAAGGGAGTTCCCTGTATTCCAGGCTGTGTCCACAGCCTATTGTCCTTTCATCAAGAAGGGTCTGCCTCCATCTTTCCCTGTAAAATAGATATTTACACACCAGCAAGATCCTCCCCTAGCCCCAGGTTTTTCCTTCTTGAAGTTTATCCTCACCTCATACGACAAAAACTCCAGTCCTTTTACCATAGTCATGGCCCTTCACTTGACTCTTTCCAGTATTCCATGTGTCTTTTGTATGGAGGAGACCAGAGTGGGCAGTGCTCCAGCTGTGGCCTCCCCAGTGCTGAGTAGAGGGGGAATGATCATCTCTGCTTCACTGCATGTGAGGATGGACCACTCCTGAGCTTGGAGAGGTGATCCTTAGAAAAATCAATCCATTTTCTTGGATCCCTTCTCTCTCCAGGACCATAATAATAACACAATGTTAACAGCTGTTAATAATTATCCCATAAAGAGATTACCCAAAACAAAGGATTTCCATTTCAGCATATGAACATTATAGAATTTTCAGCTTGGTAATTTTTCCCTGTAATATTGATATCAGTACTGTTCTTATATATATGTACTGTTTGTCATTACTGTTTTCTTTTTATTTAATTGTAGTCTTTTTATTTTTCTCTACAGGGTATGCAGATCACTCTACTGAATTGGGTAATCCTAAGTGTATAATCTCACAACCATCCCAAGTGTATCAGTTTTACACAAAACAGACTGTTTAGCCTTCTACCATACTGTATCTGCATCTGCTAACACTTGTGTGCAATCTCAAGAGAAGAAAACCAAAGAAATGTTATATAAATAAGCACTTCAAAATGTCTAACATATATAGCAACTAAAACACGAGCTCCTGGGTCTATGGAGCAGGAATAGTTGCTTCTGTCTTGACAACCCTCTCCCTAGTGAGAAATGGCATAATGCTCATTTTGCATTTGTAAATTTCATACCCCTGAGAAATGGAATGCCAGTACTGACAGGAAATGCCAGGGAGCAGGAAAGGGAGGTGGGGTCCCTCCAGAGTCAGGAACCAGCAGGACCTGAGGACAACTCCAACAGAAGAGATGCTTTTCCCCAGGAGCTCTGCTGTCCCCCAGGGCACCCCGACAGGTGATACCAAGTTTAACCAACAGCCTTGGGCAATTTCAGGTGACAAGTCATGTCTGGGGTCTATGTGGAGGCGCAGTGGGGAACAGCAGGAACCAACACTAGGACTGAGGACAAGACTAGGACATATGTCACCTCCCTTGACCTGCTGGCCACTCTTCTTTTGATGCAGCCCAGGATGTGGTCAACTTTCTCGGCTGCAAGTGCACATAATATTCCTGCCACATATCGAAAGACAGTGGTGACATGGGGACCTAAGTCTGAGGTTATATGACAGTTACATAATGGTTGGATTTCACCTCAGAGGTCTTTTCCAAACGAAATGATTCCATGATTCTATGACAACTAGAGCTGGGATAAAAAGGTAGTCTGTGAAGAAGATACTAGAATAAGATACTGTAGGCTTGCAACAGATGAACTGGTTTGTTGAGGACAACTGAATTTGGTTATCTCTACACACTTTTTTCCCCTGATCTATGTCATCATCACACAAATGCAGTTTCATCTGAGAAACAACGTATCATATTGGGCACTGCAGCAAACGTCCCAAAGGTAAGAGAGGCCCAGAAGTAAGAAACTCTGTCCTAGGTCAGAGATGAAAAATATATGTAAAGGAATTCCCACAGACTACAGTCATCTGCCTTCCTTTCACATGGATGAAAACAAACTCAGACAAACTGAGTTAATGAATGAGCTGTACTGGCAGGGCCCTAGATAAAGGTCTGTGCAGAGCCAGCCTAAAGCTTGCTTCACTTATCCTCAGCCTTAAATAGTTCTTCAACTTAGAAAGACAGAAGTAAGGAAGTCATGAGTGTGTTTAGTATTAAGTCTTCTGAACAATGAGATACCTAACCAGAAAAATAAAATGTTTAAAAATCCTCTGTATAAAGGCACAGATAAAAAAATGGTGACATTGCTATGGCACACCAGAAAGGAGACCCGATATATATATACACACAGATACATACATACAAAAAGATATCTAGAAAGTTTTTCAGAAAAAAAAAAAGAAAGAAATTACAAAGCAAATTTAAATAGCAATTCCATGTTTTTAAGCATGTAATGACTTTGTTGAGTTTTGAGGACTTTGCAGGTTTTTTTTAAATACAGGAAGGATTTTTCAGCTTTGTTTACTACTCTTTCCATTTTCTATTGCTGCCTCTGTTTATCAAATATTTCTCCATCTCTTGCTCCCTACCCTCTATAATAGAAATGTGTATCTTATGGTTTGGGATCTGAGGAACTTCTGAATGAACTGGAAAAGGTCTCTGTTTAGCTCACACTCAGCACACAGGAACTGCCCTTTGCACAGCATTAAGGTGTCAGTTTGAATCCCAGAAGATATGAAGGAGACAAAGGAGTTCTATGGAAACAGTATTCTGTCCAGTAAAAACAAGACAATCTGGTCATAACTGATTCAGCTTGCTTATGTCAGGCTAACAGAAATGTTATTTCCTCAAATGACAAGGTGCCTATGTAATGACACAGGACTGGAAAAGTCAGCCTAAACAGCAACAGACTAAATTGTGCCAGTTTATTTACTGCCAGTGCTTCTTCTTTCTCTGAACTTTGGTTCACAGTTCAGAGAAAGAACACCTCTTTCCTCCTCTAAGCTGTACAGAGGTGCAAGTTTACTAGCAAGTTTACCTCATCAAAATGATCAACAGAAAACTTTTCAAATTTGAAAGTTATTTAAGTGAAACGACAAATATAACAAGAATGTTCTGCTGGTTGTTTATGCCAATGCAATATGAACGAGCCGACTTGTTCACTTTTTCTGTTGTAAAAATTTTCCCCAATCACTATTCCTCTCTGTATCAATCTTTTTGAGGGCTAAAGGCATCACACAACAGATATAAAGTATATGTTCTTTACTTCTAATAACTACTAGAGAACAGACATTGAAATGTATAATGCTATATTGCTAAAACAGATGAACCAACAATAATGTTTCATCTGCTTAACTGAATATCAAGTAAAATATTACACAGAAATAATCAGAGCAAGAAAGCTCAAAGTTAAATATTTATTATGTTTAGACTCCAACTAAGAAGCAAAGTGTATGAAAAATAAAATACCATCTATTCTGCTGAAACATATCTTGATCACAGTCTTTTCTGGCTGACAAAAGGAGTAAGTTGTTCTATTCAGTAGAATTTACACATGTTTAACACAAAACCAAACAGGAGAACCCCAGATAGTGCCAGACTACAGTATATTGAATATCCCTCACCAGCAATGACCTCTAAATGCACAACATGTTCTCACATTCTTCACATACCCACACCTCCTTGCAACTATCTCTAATAAGAATTGATGCACAAGCCAAGTTCAGCCCCAGGAGCAGGCCAGATGTCATGGTAAGGAACATCTCCTTTACCAGATGTCTCAACCTGAGTCTGCTCACCTCCCCAAAGCTGTCAGCTAAAAAGCATGCTCCACCTTTGCAAGGATTCATTTGGGCTCTCCAACTCAATGCTAGTGCCTACAGGAGACAGAAAGGGAAAACAGAATGAATTCATGAGCCCCAAGCTTTCTCCCAAAGCCAAAGAGCTTGTACATAGTGATTTTGAGGCTCTGATTTTAAATTAGTGCCTAGCATTCCAAAAAGCCTCTTATTTCTTACAAAACTCATCTGCAGACTGGAACATGTACATTAATCCTGTCACTTGCATTTTCATGTAACACTTATGTCACAATACTTGAATCGTGCGTAAACAGAGCTCTGCTTTTGAAAGGTTGGCCCCACATCTCATCTGCCTCAGGCCATCAAATGCCAAACAAATCAAGCTTGCAGATGCCAGACCAAACCAATGGACAAGCAGGCATTGGAAGTTATCAGCTGCCTGCCTTAAATGGATGGAGAGGATGCACAGGAGCCACCCCTGTAAGCACAAGCAGGTGCCAAAGTACAGGCTTCTGGAAAAAACTTACAGTTCCCATGTGTGGCAAGCCCCATTCCAGTGCTGAGCTTCTGTGGGAACAGGGGACTAAGTGCAGGGAGCTCAGGCTGGCAGCTGGAGTAGCTCAGGTATTGGTTCATGCTCCTTCACACCTACAAAGCTGAGGTTGCACACTCCTTCCTGCTTCAGTGCAAAGCAGTGTTTAGACATGGAGAGAGATAGAGCCAGCTCACAAGTTAATGTTGTGGTGAAGAAAAGTCCTGGGAATACTTTCAATAAAAGGCTTGAGGGATATGGATAAGATCATCATACAGCTCATGAAAGTATTCCACAGCAAGGTATGTCAGTAAACTACATCTTCATTTGGGATAAAAGCCAATCCAGGGATTAAGTGAACAACCTGTCAATGCCCTTCATCATCAATCACCTGCATTGTCTCTTAAAATGTGTGGAAACAATTCCACCCTCCTGCCTCCACTGCAATGGGGTGATTCACAGAGTTGCTGCAGGGAAAAAAAATAGGTCTGGCTTGTGAATAGCAAACTTGCCTACCCAAACTTGTGTTTATGGGAAATAGACATGAAAAACAGATTAAATATGCCTCTCTTTAGTTAAACATTGGTTATAAGAGGAAAATAAGCATTTTTTGGCCATGTTTGTGGTATAAGGAACCACCATAAATCAAGTTATCTGTAACACATGTATCCAGTTGTCTACACAAAACAGGTACCAGGTATTGGCACTGTTTCCCTGCAGGTGAGTGCTGGATAGCATGAACTCTGCCACCATGCATGGACCCAAGAAACTTTTAGAGTTGGGACACCAAGTAGTTCTTGGAAATGATGCTTCCCTATCCTATTCCTGAACAGCATGAGCTGTTCAGGCCATCACTTCTGCTTCCCCAGCACATCCCACTTGCAACACCTACCACTCCAATTACCTATTGGAGAGATCTCACTTTATCATATGCCTGATCTTTCCTTGTTCCAGCCATGGCCTGCCATCCATGCAACCCTCCATTGCCCCATGTAACACCACAGCCCAGCTGGAGCAGAGTTCGTTCTCTGTTTTGTTTTCTTATATTTTAAGATGCAGAACTCCTAGAGTGATGAGAAGGCATTTATTTATTTTTGGAAATATATCTTTTATTATGCATCCTGGTAATGAAATTCCCATTTCTTTATATAGAGATGGGCCTGTAGGAATATTTGACTACTGCTTCTTGTAACAAACCACCTAATGGTACTAAAAATTATTATTTGAAATGCTTTGCTTTATTTTTACATAACATTCATGGACACCTACATATTGGTATTTTCGAAAACTGATTTTTCAAAATCTCTGTCTAGAAGTATCTAGCAGAAACAAAAATTTACCAGACAGAAAATCCCCCAACTTTATCTGTCCCAAAAATTAATACATCAAGTTTCTTTCTTATATTTTTTTTCTATGAAGTAGTGACAGATCCTACTACAAGGTTGTTTAACCTCTGTGTGATAATGCAAATTTTATCCGACCACATCTCATATGTATTCTGAGCCTTGAATCACTACCAGCCTGAATGCTTATATATAAGCAGAAAACCCAGCAGCTGGGTCACTATTTAGATAATGACTCTTTTTCTCCACAAGGCAAAGGCAGCATATAGATATGCAGGAGAGCTGTAAACAGTTAGAAGCTAAGAAATTGATAGGTGAATATGATGGATGAAGAGAGCAAAGATTTTAAGTTCAGACTTAAAGCTTAATTTTAAATAAAAATTATTTAAGCTGATCTAGCCAAACTTTAGATTAGCTAAACTAAAGACAATTATTTTATGTGAAGTTATATAAACATTTTATGGCTTCTTTTCCTATTTGATCCTCCCTTAATTGTTTTTTGAAATTATTACTATTACAAAGATGCTTGGAGAGAGATGATACACTCAATCATTTTGAAAGAGTAATTTTAAGCTGGGTTCCCTGCAGCAGCAGCCAGCAGTGCCTGCTGTATCTGGCCATGGTAGTGGCAGTACCAGGTGCAGGTGCTGGCAGTGCCAGCAGGCAGGAGCAGAGCTGGCAGCGTGCGAGGCCTGGGGCTCTCGTCCCACTCACAAGCGTTTCACGTGCTCCAAACCAGACTGTTCTGCCAAGCTGCTTCACTGCCCTCCTGAGCTCTTCTTGCTTCTCCCAGCGAGGTCAGTGCTTGCCCTTGCTGGCTGGCACAGGCTGCTTTTGTATAAAAAGGGCAACAGGTGGCAAGGCTCACCCCAAGGTCATGGAGAAGCCTGTGCCTTCCAGCTGCCCAGGAAGGAAAACTGACTTCACGTTCCCAGTTCACCTGCACGGCAGCAGGTACTGCTGTAGTTACACATGAAGTTTCCATTACATAAGCATTTACTGACAGAACTTTAAAAACCCCACACATTTAGGGCAGTTCTTTTTTTTTTCAAATTTTAATTTCCTGATGTGACTATGGAGAATGATGGCCCAGGGATATTAGCTTTGAGCATTGAGTACATTAAAGAAAAAAAAAAGCCAACAACAAAACCCAAAGTAAGATTGAAACACACTCCTAGATGAAATTACTATGGGTTGAAACATATGATTTGGCACAAATTATTGAAGACTAACAGATATCAGTTTGGCTTGACAGAGTTAACAACAAGCTGAAAATTATTTCATAAGCCCATAGAAGGAAGCCTTTGCTTCTTGTATTTGTTCTTAGGTTGTTAACTGGATGCCTACAAGGTTAAATACAGCCCAGGGTGTCCTAGAGTGAAACCACAAACTCCAGAATTCCTTACCCCATTATTCCCCTTCAGGTTTTGACATTAAATGGATTGCAAATGTGCAGCTTACATAGGCTCTTTCCCATTCCAAGAGGGCAAATCCAAACTTCCCTCTTCTCTCTTTGGCTAACACACCTGAACTGGCAACATAAAGCAGAGGTAACTTTTCAATAACAATTTAGAGATTAGCTGGTAACAAATTAGAGAAATTAGAAATTTAAAATAAAAATTAACAAAAACAAAGCAAAAATATTTCCAATAGCTAATAACCTTTCCAGAAAGTGGGATAATATTTTCACCTCCATGGCAAGTGCCTTATTGTCCATAATGGGACTGCTCTGCCTGCAGCTGGCCTGTGGCCTCCTCGGACAAGGCTGCAGGGTGCATGATCCCCATATGCTGTACCCCCTTCAGAAAGAAAGCAAAGAAAACATCAGGTGTGTCTAGTAGCAGGTCCTTCTTAGTAAGGACACACTAATTTGGATTGTTGATGGTAAGTGATGAAGCTGAAAGTAGCTTTTAGCTTTGTAAAAATACAGGTTCATTCAGTTTCCTTCAATACACTCAATATTCTCTTTTTACCTTCAAACACTTGTTGAATGCAACTTCCACTCAACTGTTGTCTACCCCACTGAGCAGAGAAAAAGAACTTTCAAAGCTCACACTATAAACCCTGAGCAGCCACAGTCCCAAATTATGGTGAGTTATCTGAGATCTTCCTTCCACAGGGATGAAAGGACCTTCATCATATTCCCAGAAAGCAGTGGAGGGCATGACTTTGCCCCATGCAGAAGGAGTTATCCCTCCCATGAGAAGGGGTTTGAGCTTGCCTGGAATGCCATGGTGGTATGTTGGTGTCCAGCTGGGTGCTGACAATCCTTCAGAATGCAGAGTGAAAGCTGCATAATTCTAAACTTCAGGAAAAGCACCCAACTGAAGCACATCAACAGATGGTTCCTGACATATGTTATCACCTTATGCAGCATAGGGTGGTGAACCACAGGGACATTTATGACATTAACTCAATAAGAATTATGAAATAGAAATACAAAGGGAGCAGAAGGAATGCAGAAATCATCTTCAACCATTTTTCAACTAGTCCAAATAGGCCAATGTTCAGTAATGGTCTTGTCCTTATCACTATAGTAACTAATAAAACAGCACTGAATTTTTTGAAGTCTTTTAGCATGATTATATGGACACATGAACACTGTGGTCAGCTAATAACCTTATTTAACTTCTTCTGGAGTTGGTGATAATCTTTCCCCTAGCTTCAGTAGAATCTAGATTAGGATATTAATTATACACAGAGTACTGCCTAGAAGATCTATTGCTGCCTAGTGAGTTTTTATCTATAGTAAAATGGCACTGGTTTTCCACAGTTTTATTTACCCTTGGTACACTCAGATTTTAAATGCACATACAATTTAGAGAATTTGCATATCTTAAAGTGCAAGTTCTCCAGCAAGTAGAAAATTCACTTAATCTCCCACAAAGGATTCCCAAAGAGTATTACAGTCCCAATGCATATGGCTTTGACCAAAGTGTCTCTGAAAATTTTAAAACTTTAAGTATCTAAACTCTTCATGGAATCAAATGTATCTCTAAAGAAAGAACCTTTACTGAGCTTTTCCACTGATAGGGCATGTTGACAGAGCAGCAGCACCCTCCCACTAAGCAGGGTCTTTTCTGCAGGACATGAAAATATGGATGGGCCTCCTCACCCAACTGCAGATGCACAACCACAGATCCTGGTTTGAAAAAAAGCAGTCTAAATTTGCAGAAGCAGGTATACTCGAGGTATCTTTTTTTTGGAAGCAATGTCTTTCTTTTTAGTCTTTTGAAACAACTGTAAAAGTAATTAATTCATTACCCTTTAGAAATAAAAACATGAAACAAATTCAAAGTGGAAGGTCAAAAAAAGTGTTTTCATTAATAAGAAGTTACTAATGTCTTTCAGATAATACTCCAGATTAAAGATTTATGTGATTATTTTTCTGCATCACAATTCTTGTAAATAACTCCCAGTCCAACAGAAACAAGTTACCATTGATGCTGAGGGACTCTCAGCCCTACTTCCACTGAAATCTAGGATAAGATTCCCCTGGCTTTCCACAGGGTATGATCTGGTAAAAAGAAGGTCATCACCAACTTACCTAATATTTCCTTTTAAAATCAGCAACTCCAAATTCAGACCTAAATCCCTAATAAAAGAAACTTTAAAAGAGTTTGTTCTTCCTCAGTCATTCTTGCTCAGCTTAGTGTACACTTGCTTATTCGGTAACCTTCCGGCATAAAAATGTTTCAGCTTCTCAGTTAGGGAAAGTGTGAGGGTTCTTTTAAAAAACTTCTATTAGGACCTGGGGCTTTTAAGCAGGAAGAGGATCAAGAGTGAGAATATGTGATCAGTGGGAAGAACCAAAGGGATTTCACCTCTGATAAATTCCCCTTTCTTCCTCAGGAGCCACATTTCTGTCCTGCTTCCTTCAATGCAGAAAAATGGATTCTTTTCCAAGGCAAGCCAAAAAAAAAAAAAAATTCAGTCCTTCAGGCCATAGAAAATCACTTGCCTGGAGACATTAGTCAGGATAAGTTCTTCTCTTTCCTGTTTGCAATGTCCAGAACTCATACACTTTGTTTCAGAATGGTTATGAAACATTCATTTTCAACATGATGTGATCTTGTAGAATTTCAGTTTCCTTATCTGTTTTATTCATACACATTTTGTGTGCATACAGTTGAAATAGACTTCAGAAAATTACGGGTATACAGTGATATAAGTCTTGCTACAAATTTCACAAGAATACCTGGGTTAAATGGAAAGCAAAAGAATTGTTCAGCCAATATCTATGTTTGTCAAGGGACCAACAAAGTGGAAAATATGTACAGCATCTGAAAATACCTCGTACAAGTGAAATTCAAAAAGATTATGAGACATAACTAATCAAAAGATCTCTGCCCAATGAAGAAGCATGCAACTGGCATCTTGCCTTGAGTGAATGGGCTTGCAAATAAGTACAGGATGTAGTAAGTATTCACTAACTAAAGCACCAGGCATAGAATGGTATATCCATCTTAAATTTCAGCAGGCTAATTGTCATGATAATACTGACAGTGCTCTCCAGATAAAATCAACAGCAACAGCAAAATCTTTGGATCATGGCTAAGAAGAGGAAATCATCAAGGTAAGCATTTTACTTGATGAAAATTTGTTTTCATACCTTAATCATTACTTCCAAAATTTTTGTTCAGTTGTGAATCTCTGGATTGACAGTCTGCATGCTATTGTCACACCATGATCTCATTTTTCCTTTCCTCCACTACACTGCTACCCCACACAGTTATTCCACAAGTCCCACACCAGGACAACAGGCCACTCTAGGCATCAAAAATTATTTTAAAGGATTAGAAATGAACAGTTTTAGACAGGCAGATTGTGGACCAAGTAGAAAGATGTGCTGTTTAAAACAACAATTGTCTGGGCTTCCTGTCAGGGACCCTGGTGTGTAACCAGTCACAGGGTTGAGCTGACACATGCACTGTTAGGTAATCCAAATCCCAGGCTGCATAAACAGAACAAACCAGCAAGGACTTCTGAACCCAGCATCACTGGGTTACTTAGAAGCATCTATATGCTCTGCTTCTCTCTCTGCAGAAAGCTACTATCACATCTAGGTTGGGAATCAGCTCCAATCAAGAGCATGACTGTCAGACAGATAAATCAGGAATTAAAACATTCACAAGCAGCTGATGGGTTAAGCATGGTTACAAGGAAAGAAAACCAAGAAGCTTTTCTCAAACTAGGGGAAAATCATCATTCTCATGGATGAAGCCTCCACCCCACACCTTGGGGAAGGGAAGGCTTGCAGGACCTTTCCCTTAAGTTCACCCAGGCCCTGCAGGCAGCTCATATGCATCTTCACACAGTACAGCAAAAAAATGGAAGCATAGTTATAAACTGAGTAAACACCATGCAAATGATTAAGTGCTCCAGAGATATCTCCGCACTTGTGCTCTCAGGGTAGAAGATTATTAAATAATTCACAGGATTAGCCTGGAGCTGACACTCTACTTAGACAAATGAGTCCAAATGGCTTTGAACAGCTCATTATCCACCATGGTTGCATAGAGCAAGCAGAACCTGAGAAGTGCAACAAATGCAGCTCCCTCTCTGCAGGCACTAGGAGTTAGAGAGGCTCAGCCATCAGTGGACATTCATCTCATTGTTACAGCAGAGAACAGCACAGTGCAGCTCTTCATACTGTGCCCCAGTCTGTGCTTTAGCTTTATTCCCCTCCATTACAGAAGATCCAAGACTCCTCACAGCAGCTTCACAAAACTCAGTGTGGATCATTTTCAAGGGAACAACAGCAGCAATAAAAGGAACACTTTGAGTTCCAAGCCAGTGCCACTGCACAGCCATAGAGGACTGTTCATTATCTTTCGTGGCCATTAGAAGATGAGAAGTAGGTTACCCTATATCCTGCAGGAAGGGAAAAGCAGAAGTGTTTCTAATTCCAGGGAATTCTTCCAACTCTGTCTGCCCTGTGCAGCATCCCACACCTTGCAGTGACTTCAGGAGTAGTCAAGTGCCAAATACTGTGTGTCAATGCATTTGACTCCTCTACAATTCCTTCAAGAATGCACACCATTTTCTCCTTAAAAAGCTTGCAAGCTTCATTTATATGAAGACAGACTAAACTTCTCCTTTAACCTTAAGTTCTAGAAGAAATTAAGATCAATAATTGTTCTTTCTAGCAATCTTCTCTTCTGTGTAATGAGCTGAGCCCAAAGCAAAGCTTAATCACCTCCAGGCTTCCAAAGACATATGAAATCACACTGAGCCTTTGCTGTAACAGGCTACTCTTCTCCAGCCCCCTACCCAACTTCACTTACCCAGCAACTAAACTTTGAAACCTCAGACATGCACAAGTGCACTGTGCTGCCTGCAGACATCACCTGTTGAAAGACCAAGCATCTGAGTGTTATTTTGGTGGAAGTGCTGTAATAGTACCTTACCTGAATCCTTTTATTTTGCTACCTTGTGTTCCTCATATCTCCAGTGAAACATCATGTTCACTTTCACATCCAAAACCAGCATCAATTTCTATTACACAGTGTAAGGCTCAACAACCCTGGGCTCACAAGGATTGCTGGCAAGCTTCCTTACTTCAAGTCCCCTACCATTTTCCAGGAGTTGCACTTCCATTTTCATTAGGAGATAAATAGTACAAAGCATCTACAGATAGGTTGATACATTGATTGATAAATTCTGAGTACAATATTGATATTCATATCTCAAACACCTGCAGTCTGTTACCATCAGAGCTATTTACAAGCATTAATAATAAGCCCTCAACGAGACAGGAGTGGGTAATACAGTGCTAGGCTGGAACTGAACACAGAAGGTCCCAGAAACTTCTGACTGATAAGAAGGGCTGATCTGGAAGTGTTACATTTAAGCAAACCATTAACAATCTTAACAGTTATTTAGGTTTCATTTCCATGGTAGGTAAAAACGCAAGCCTGGATTTTGTTATGGAAGCTTTATCACTTTAAATAAAACAAGTTAAAAATCTCCAGTGCACAGGAAGAAGGGCACTGGAGGCTTGGTTGAGATGGATAAAATTAAGAGCAAGACTGATTTTTCAGCCAGTTGTGGCACAACAGTGGCAGAGTGGTTGATCATTACCCCTTGAGGCACACAGCACTGCAAACACATAAAACCAGAGAGAATATGCACAAAGAGATGGAAAGAACTCTTTTACGATCTGTGACATAGCCCACTACACACAATTAGTCAGGCCACAATAGCAGAGGAGCACAACAGTGAAGACAGTCATAACTACATCTCTAAGCAAGCCATTGGTCTCCATAGGTAGTAAGCACAACTCTGACTTACCTTCTAATATAGCACACAGTTGTCTGTCTCTTTCCCTCACTAGCTCAGCTAGGAGCAAAAACTCCCTGAGTACCCAAAGAAAAGTAATATCTTGAAAGAAGGTATTCAAATAGCTGCTGCTCCCCTGGATTAAGTTCGTCCTCTTATTCAATGTGGATTGCTAATTCTACATTAGTGTGGTTACTCACTCACATCCACACTGTGCAGGTGTGGTGTCTACAGACAGCAGAGTTGGGAACTTGTAAAGCTTACAAAGTAATTTAAAGATGATGGATAGGCAGGAAATTATTTTCTAACTGCAGACCCTCTGATAAGTACATACTTCTTGCTTCCTTTCTCCCTAACACAGGTGCACATGGTGGGTGGAACTCCACCAGCCCACGACTCCACACCATCTGCAAAAGCAGCCCTCTTCCCATTTCTGCACTACAGATCACTGCCATCTAAACCAGATCATTTCCC
This sequence comes from Zonotrichia leucophrys gambelii, assembly GCF_028769735.1. Taxonomy (NCBI): domain Eukaryota; kingdom Metazoa; phylum Chordata; class Aves; order Passeriformes; family Passerellidae; genus Zonotrichia; species Zonotrichia leucophrys. The sequence continues at coordinate 13,578,574 of NC_088173.1, read as the reverse complement.
ACATCAATCCAACAATAGTGGTAAAAGTCCACTAATCCCTTGGTACCTGCCCTCACTTCTGGGTTAAAATCTACCCTAGGGTGAGTTCAAGGATTTTATATGTTAATAAGTTGGGAAGGGAAATGTTCTTAGGGTTAGTTTGTTTCCAGCTGGGCTATTCCCTGCTTCTCCTGTCTGGAGAGAGGAATTTAGCACTGAAAGGTTCACTTATAGAGCTGACCCCTCTTCTGAAAGGATGGAGCAGCTGAGTTATGAACTCACCACTTCTCTCTGCAGTGATGTTTTATAGCTTTGCTGCTGTATGGCCATGCTGCTATGAAGCACTTCATGCCAGAACAGTCTGATATAGTGAGTGCTTGAGCCACACATTCCTCCATCCTCCCTATGAAAGTCCAAGAAAAATAGTACTTATTCAGGTTTATACATGCACTGGCATATTTGTTTAAGGATGTGTTAAAGAAACAAGAAGTCCTGAGCTGTCCTCTGTGACATGAAGATATCCTAAAACTGCAGCTGCCTTTGAGGAGGAACCCCTTCTGCTTCAGAGAGCTTGTGTGGTGCAAGGTGGGGAGAATCAGAGGTCTGACTGGATTAAGCAGTGCTGCTGCAATCCTGAGCTCAAACCACCCTGCCTATGCTTCAAGCACTCTGATAAGCACTGCTAATTTACATGAGTGGGGGAGGAAGGGAGAAAGTTTCCAATATCATCAGAGAAGGACAAACAGAGTAAGAAGCAAAAGGCACCTATGTGCTACAGTAAGGTCAGAAACGTTCAGACACATCTGAAGAACAATTGCAGAGACTCTCTTTCTTAAAGTATTGGTCATAGTTTTGAAACAGGAACAGAAATAACACCTGATGCAGAAATCAGGAATCTGGGAGATAGGGTAGTACTTGACCCTTGCATAAATCTAGGCTATAAAACTTGGTGCTCACTTAAATATTATTTGTTCTAAATATGTAGTTTGGCCAATGGTCAGACAGCAGCAGAGAAATAGTCTGGCTTTCCCCTGAGCCCCACCATGCCTGTGAGCACAAATCACCTGACTGTGGAGCCTGCACTCATTTTTCCAATCCGGCTCTTTGTCAGCAGAGAACTTTTTAATCTTACTCCAAGGTGCTATGATTGATCAGTGATCACAAATACTGTTTCTACACCAAGGGCTCCCTGCTATAGTCTCCTCTCTTGGTAAGTAGTCCCTCCTCCTTGCCATTTCTCCCAAGGCATACACTTCCTCTCTCCTGGCAGTAGTTTTTTTGCTTGCTCTCCCTCAGAAATGGCAGTCAGCTCTCACCAGCATGTACTCCAGCCTTCCTTCCCACACCCAACTCTTCTTACAGGCACAGCATCAGCATGGTCAACACTCCCCAGTTTCAAGAAGACAACCCACAAACTTGGCAACACAATTTTTCTGCTGCTCTAAGCAGAAGTCCAAACATAGAGAGGGGAGTAGTAACACCCTTAAAAAAGACCCCCAGTTCCCTTCCCACCCCAGATCAGCACAGAGGGTGTGCCACAGGAGTATCTCTGGGACTAACTTCCAGACACACATCTGCAACAGCCCCTTCCAGGAAAGCCACCTGCTTCCACTGCATGCTGCAAGGCATCATCAGGCTCGTATGCATGTGATGCAGTCAGAGAGAAGAGGAAGTCCTGGCCCATTTTGTGTCAGCACAAGTTTCTGGTGTGTTAAGAAACTTCCTGGGGGCTGAGCAACCGGACAACTGTGATTAATGGGGTCCTGCAAATCCTAACGGCGTAAAATTGGAAGGTGACCATATTCAACTGAGATTTTACTCTTTGTATGCATCAGTTCTCTGACGTCTCCTACCTACCCCAAACACCTCCCAGAGAGAAATAAGAATGTACCAGCTACATCAGCTAGCAACAATGCAGCAAAAGCTCTGGCACAGGGTCATTGCAGGGCCTGCATAGGGAATGGAGAGCCAGAAAAAAGGACTTGTGAAGACACCAGTCTCCTGTCATTCCAATCAGTGTTCTCTGGGATTTTACTTTTCAGGTAATGTGTCAAATTAGGCAAGAGCCCTACAGTACATTAAACCTCCTCTGCAGAGATTTTGGGTGATCTCTTTTTGCTGCTAGGGTAATTTTGAAAAAAAACCCAACCAAACAACAAAATACAATCAGCATTATAACCTGAAGTGGTGTCATTTTGTTCTCTTCAAAGCAGAAAGGAACAAGAGCAATAGTACAAGGGCTTAAGAGTCTCCAGTGTGGCAGAAAGACAATTTCCCACAGCACAGGTACAGCCTGACATTTTTCCTCTGAGCATATCCTCCAAGCCTTAAATAAGGGGCAGTGAGACTATAAACAAACCATGGACACGTTACAGGGCTGCCCAGAGGACAGGCTGGAGTGTGACTGATGGGAGGTTGCTATAACTAACGGAGTCAGCCTTTCAAGAAGTCCCTTTGGAACAGAATATATCTTTTATCCAATCATAAAAGAAAGTAGTCAATTCCTGTTATCCTATAGCAGAGAGGGTAATTCTCTCCTAGTGCTCCAGTCAACATATTTTTTCTTTCACAATCACATTTCCTAATTTCCTTCCAGATCTACAGCTACCACAGAAGTAACCACAAGACACTTACATCTTTGAATGTACCAACAGCACGTCTCCTTCAACAGTGTGGATCTTTCCTTGCATTTCACAGCATTATCATCACTAGTAGAAAAGTCACAGTTTCAGTCTTACCCTTCTGAGGTCAATTTTTCTGCTGACACATACCTAGACCAAACCAGGACTGTTCCCAACTAAGTCACAGTGATGCTGATTCCTTCAGGTTTCTGAAACTGCTTTGGGATTTAGACCACAATGGCACTGCCCAGCCATCTCAACTCTCAGAGCAGAAGTATCTCTGTTTCACAGATTGAGAAAGAAGGGCAAAGAGAAATGCACTGATTTGCCCACACAGCAAAATGAATATCAAGAATAAGATATTCTTAACCTCCAAATGTTTCTCCCTCTACACCTACTACTAAGACTTCAATGAAAAGTGGCAAGATAAAAGTATGTGTTTGTTCACTGTTACTCTGTTGTGTACTCATTAGAGAATAAACCTGGGAAAAAAAAAAAAGATCTTTACTTTTATTTTGCATTAAACAGATCAGATATAAGTTGCAAAACTTCTCTGATGTAATTCAGGGAAAGGTGGCAAAAGATAAAATCCCTTATCAACAGTTTGGTAAGGGCCCCTGGTGACAACACAATGACTCGAAAGAACTGGCATGGCTTATTTCATCCAGAAAAATAGGGAGTCTTACCATGTCTGCTCTGGTTGTTAAGTGCCCTGACAACACACTCCTTCACCAGATTTGGCTGTGCTGCTTCACTCAGGATGGAACTGCTGCAGCTGAAGTTTCCACAACTCCCTTTAGTGCTAAAGTCACTTCTTGAGAGGTAACTGAAAAAAAAACAGAGAAAACCCCACCCATTCTATGTATATTCTCTTTTACACATTTCTCAATATCAAGTACTTTTCTTAAAGAACATAAAAAGTGATAAAACATTTTTCAAAGCAGAATGTCAGTATTCTAGTTTACTTTGTAATTGCCAGTTTTGAGTTTTTAAATTGTATCAAATGTATTCGGTATCTAAGATGATTGCAACAGGAGTCAATACAATCTAGTTCTTCCTGTTCCAACCATAGCACTCACTTTTTTTAGGCTCTTCTTGCTCACAGCTTGGCAAATTCCTGAATTTCTCCTCTTGCAGACATCCTCAGAAATTATGCAGGAACACCACAACTTGAATCACACTGTTGACAGCATCAAAGCTAGCAGATCTCACATTCAAGTGCACAGCAACGTCATAAACTTAACCCTTGGGTTTTCCCTGCTTTAGTAAGTAGGGAAAGAAATCAGCATTGAGACCAAATCATTTTCCTCTTGTTTTTAAAATTATTTTTGGTGTTTTGTGCCCTCTACAACCTCCCAGGATTCCCACGGGATATCTGGAGTCAGAAAAGGATCATGCTCATTCAGCTCTATATGATGATCATAACAAATGGAAACAAAAAAAAATTCATTCTCTGAACTTTCAAGAAATATTCTACAATATTCCCGCTCAGACAAAAGCTATGGTAGGACAAAAAATTATACTCTGGGTGTTTTTCATTACTTTAAGGATAATTATGTGCTGAAGCTGATGTTTTATCATATCTTTCTCCATTAAAAAACCTTCCATAACAATAAAACCTCTGAAGAAATGAGGCTGAGGTTGAATGTAGAGTGGCTAATGTCATCAATGCTGAGCTAATAAGTGACTAAGCTTTGACTTATATTGAAATGTCATGCAAAGTTCTTCTGTGTCCTCTTCCTCTTGAAGCTCCCCAGCAGCTTTTGGCAGCACTTGCCCTTCCTGAGATTAGCCCAGATTGGGTCAGAGTTTATCTGAGGAGGGGGAAACTCTCTTTTCTGCTGTCTGAATGCACACTGCTGGGGAAGGGGTAACAATAAGAGCTAGTGTTAGGATCTGTCAGATGCAGTGGCATAAATACAGAAAAATTCTCCAGAAGTAGTGAAAATTGAGTGATGAGAAGCACATTTTGAAGTTCATTCTCAGATTACCCCTTGTGACTATAAACCTCCTGTATAATAGCACTAAACTCCAAGAAATACTGTTTCTTCAAACTGATGAACAGAAATCTGGATGATCAGAATTGGCATGTCCTTTTGTCTTTCCATAAACTACTTTTATGGTAAATGCAGGGATGTCACTTGTGCTGATTTTTTTTAAAGGAATTTAAGGTCATTTGAATACCTTAAGATATATTGGAAACTTGTTCAAATTAGTGGCTTTTCAGGGTAAAGCCTCCATCCTACATTGATCCACTATGGACAAACTCCTTTCTGCAGTTTGAGGGAGAGTAAATTATAGAAGGAGTCAGAGTTAAATAAGAGCATGATTTTTCTTTAGTGATCCACTAATGGCAACAGAGTCCTGCAAGAAGATGTAGTGAATACCATATAAAGCCAAGATGAAAACAGTAGTAAAAGGACCCACAGATGCAAGATTTGGGTAAAAACTCAGGTATCACTGGAATGATAAGATGTTCTCCAGATCTTGCATGGCATTCCCTGAACATTTGTTCAACTACTTTGTTGAGGATTCCTTAACAGCAGGAACAGACCTGAGACTTTAGTGGGCTGCACACTATAGGAACAGCAGAGATGATCAGTAGAACAACAAGATTCTGGGAAAAATGTGTCAGATTTGAGAGTTACCTGAAAAACACAGGGGGAGAATGGGCAAGAAAATGGGAAGGAATCCAAACACAGCCCATAGGATGTGAAGTAAAAGTAAAAGTAAGCTTAGTTTATACACGCAGTGAGGATTCCTGAGCCAGTTTTCTCACTAGCAGAATAGGAGTCATGTTCACTTTAAACAGAAGTATTATTTTTCTAAAAACATAGAAACTTTCTAATGAATAAAAAGATGATGAATGAAAAGTCTTTATTCTTCAGAGGTGGTAAAAATTCCTCCAAATTACTACAATGCCACTGTCAGCATTTCCTCACATACTTGATATTCACTGTTTACAAAAATCTGCAAAGTAACAACACTGCTAAAAAGTAAGCACTAAAATGTCACCCCGTTAAGTGTACACAGTGGGAACCTTGCTCTTCTTGGGAAGCCCTCTTTTGAATGTGACACGGTTATGGCCAGATTAGGAAAAAAATAAAAAGGAAAAAAAAAAGCTGTACCTTCCAAATGTCCAAATGCCATTTATAAAGCCATGTTGGTACAATCCATCAGGAAACATTAGTGCAAGCACACAATTATCCTAGGACTGTAAAAAAGCTAGCCCAAAGGAATTTTGGACATGAACATAATTCAATTTTACTGCTATGCAAAAAAATGTAGCCTCCCTATTGAAGGCAATGTAGTCTCCCCATAGCCAGTCATTGAAAAGGACAGAAAGTATGTAGGGACTTATATGATATAGTAGTTGTCAAAATGGAGATGCCTGTAATAAAGATCACTACAACTGCTTAATTATTGCTGCTTTCTGGAACATGCATTGACCACTAAAGCCCAAGGCCTTGCAAAATAACCAAAACAGACACAAAAGCTCACTGAGATTCTGAGCAGTGTGGTTAGAGTAGGGGTAAAAATCCACATCCAGAATAAGGCATGCATCAAGTGATTTCAAATCCTTTTAAACTATTGTTTGTTTTAGTGACATGAGCTCCCCTCCTGCCATCACTCATCAAAAAAAAAAAAAAAAAGAAAAGAAAAGAAAAGAAAAAGATTGGAAATTTTCTCTTTTCTCTGCAAGCATCTAACATTTGCCCAGCACTGTCAGGGTGGTCCAAGCTCGTACAGTCCATAGGCACAGCCCTCAGCACCCTGCCCTGCCAGGCTGTGCTCACTCACCATGCTGTCTCCTCCCTGCCTTTTAATGATGGAGAACAAGGGAACTGAGCTTAATGGATCGAAAAACAAATTAAGAAGACATGCATAACCTCAAAATTTACTCTCCTATACATTATCATCCAGCTAATCTGCTGTAATTTCAGGATATGTGAATCATGCCCTTGCAGGTAATATAGCTTATAAGGAGCAATCCTGTTGCCTGCAATCAGGTTACTTCTTATGAATAAAGGCTTCAGAATCTTGCCCTTAAGGAGAAAGAATTCAAGACTCATGCAGTCTGAATTAAAAAGTTAAGTGACAGTACAATTTGCAACTTCATTTCACATAATTTGCTATCAGATGACTTTTCTTTCTACAAATCCACATTAGCATTGCCTACAATGAAGGTGTATAATAATCTATGATTTAATAAACAAGACTTTTTAAAAATACAAGGAAGAGTCTCCGTACCCACTGCCTACAGAAATTGATGTAAATATCAGTCACCCACTATTTTTAGGCAGAACTTACTATCAATTTGTTAAACTCCTTTTAAGAGTCATACACAAATATAGCTGAAATATATAAAAAATCAGAATTGTGTGTCTGTAATGTCCCAGATTCACTAAGGCCAAACGCTACTTTTCCTACAACGCTGCTTCCTAAGTAGTAAGTATTTTCAGATGGTAAAGCTGAACTGGGGATTATCTTTATACAGCAAGATCTTGGCAGCCTGACAGAAAAAATTAAAGGAGCCTGCTGATCAGTTAAAATACTACAGCTCCAAGTATGTTTGGACGACCGCCAAAGTCTTGGAATTGTTTTGCCATGAAATCTGCTTTAAGACAGGAAGAACAGGAAAGTTTTCAGTCTGGAAGAGGCTTCATGATGAAAAGCCTGGAAATCAAGCCCATTATTCACATCCAATCAAGCCTACCCCTCCCTGCTCCTTGCTGTCCTCTCCATTCCCAGCACAGGAATGTCCATGCATACAAGTGCACTCCACACACCACATACACTCCACACCCCTTACATGCCCTTGGACTTTATTTTTGATAAAATTGCTCAATATTGAATTCAAAATTATACTCTGCCATTTGAGTGAGCTATGCTTCTTTCATATACTACAGGTCACAGAGATGACTGCCATTTAAAATAAGTTATTTGCCAGTATTAGATGCAATTTAAACCTCCTGGCTCCTAAAGACAGAGTAAGTTCAGGTATAACAAAGAGGCTCTACCTGCTTTTTCCCGTGCCTTCCTGCACTGCAGCCTTTCAATCATCTCATAATCTTATCTGACACATAGGTTTCTACACAGTCAGTGCAGAACAGATACTTATTTAAAATCCAGGTGACATGTAAACCTCTACTACTCTTGTGGCTGTAGCACAGGGAGCTCTCCAGGGCTGTTGCTCTGGGTGAATTATTGTGGTCATGCTCTCTCTGAAATCAGCAAGAACAGAGTCCAGGTTCTAATCCTGGAAATCATAGGCAATTAAAAAGCAGAATCTGCACAGCTGTAAAAGACTCCCTGAAAAATATTTAGCCATCTTGGTTCCTGGGACACACAAGGAGACCCCTCCATTCCTACCCAGGCCTGCATGTATCTGAGCATCTGCCCTTTGTGCCCAGCAAGACTGGAGAAGCAGCCCCAGCAGTTGCAAGAACACTTTCTCTGCACTGATCCCATATTTGTTTCCATACAGAGTATTCAAAAGCTTTTCGTAAGAGCAGCTTGTCACCACCCTAGATATTAGAATGTATAGACATTGTAGTGGTTTCACAACAATAAACTGAGTTTCACAACTCCTGCTATTCAATTAAAAATTATCTCCTATCAGATGGCAGAAGCCTCAAGTGTGCTAACTAAAATTTCTCTGAGAAATTGTGAGAAGTTAACACTGTACTGGCAGGCCTTGGGCTAGCTCAGGTCACCTCTGTCACACTGGCATCAGAGCATGGATGTCATGGACTCCATGCTGTTCCAGGGCACTGGATGAAAATGCAGCTGTCTGTCCTCAGCTGGTCTGTGTGCTGCTGTTCCTGTGCCTGAACCACACTGAACTGCTGTGCATTCTCCACAGCCTGTGGAAAGCCATGGTCACTGACACAGGGCGCTGCCACCAGGGCTGTTATCTGATTTGAATACAAATCTGATCAAGCCTGTCTCACACACACCCTTTCCCTTTCTCCCTCCCACAGAACCACCAACAATGTGAACTGAATCTTAAGTCTGAATTTCAAGAAAGCCACTCTTTCTTAAACTCCTCACAAGTGTTCTAATACCTATTTGTTCTAGAAAATGTACTTAATTGCAAGATTTCTTGGTGTAACTTAAATGACCAAAATACAGCTTTTAGACCAGATGTAACACAAGTAATTTCAAATTAACATGGAAAGACCATTTGCCTTTAGGTTCTCTTGTTCCAAGCTTGGAGGCTCTGAAAATTGGTAGGGATCATGACAGTTTTACTCACCAAAGCTTAAACATGACTGAGAGATATTTATGCATTGTGTTGAAGCCTTTTGTCTGTGCCAGTCTGTACTTAGCAAGTAATGGGCAATTTCATAGTTACAGTTTTACCCAGCTGTCTTTTGGATCACTTGCAGCTACTACAGAAATACTGAAGTGATCATGCAGACCCTCATGGCTTTTGAGTACTGAAGAGAGTCCATTACAACCCCAAATGGAGTTATTTCACAGCAACTGAGCATCTCCTTGTCAAATCATGGCAGTCAAGGTCTGACAACCTTGGCTCTCAGAAGCTCTTTACAGCTGTCAGCTCTTGGATCTCACCTTGTCCCCTCAGCCATCAGGAAGAGAAGAGTCTGCAGGAAGGACAAGACAGCTCTAAAAGAGCTGGATGAGAAAAAGTTATGCCTCCAAGACCTGAAGCCCCTCAGTGATCCTTCTCCCGCTACCCAGGCAGGATACTCTTACGTATAGCTAGCCCTGATCTCAGAGAACAATCTTACAGGCTTTGAGGAGACTTCTAGATGGAACCTCTCCAGCACATCTCTTATTTGGTGTATTTTATCTATAAGCCACTTTCTCTTGTTACAGAATCATCAGAATCCATGGATCTTATGCATAGATGTGCTATACTCCATCCAGGTCATGAAATCCATTGTGCAGATTTTTCAAATTCTTCTGCCTTCAGCTCCAGGTGAGGAGTGAAATGGGTGAGGTGACCACATGACTCTGTAGTCTATCAGAGCTCAGCTGCCATGGGATGCCAGACTCTCCTGATCCTCTCTGCATTAGGGTGGCACAGGTTTATCAATGGATGGCAAGGATCAACTAATGGTAGATAAAATGAACCATGGACCACTTGCAAAGACATTAACTCTCTCATCCTAGGCACAATGATGTAACATTCTCAGAGGAATACATGAAATTGCCTCTATTCCTGATCTATTGCTGTCATGAAATTTGTTTACATTGTCCTGAAATCTGTTTGTGTTGAGAGGGATTCTTTTGGTTGCGAAGAGAATGCTAAATTTCTGAAGATGGTCAGTTATTGAAAACCTGCATGTGACACAGAGTAATATGTTTTTATATTATGCTGCATACGTCCTAGGAATATTTTGTTTATGAAGATACTTTACTGCTTCATGACTTCTTTTTGATCCTGAATATCTTCAGAAAACAAATATTTCATTTAAATGCTTTGACTATCTTTTGAAACATGCAGAATAAGGCATTGCAAACATTCTTAAATGAAATGCCTCTCAAAGCATGGTTTATTTCTTCTGCTAACTAAGCTCGTAATGGATTTTCTGCCAGCTTAGGTCTGTAGTCTATTACACCAAATTAACAGCACTGAAGTTCACTGTTTCAAGTCCAAAGGTTTCTGTTTCCTTCTTCTATGTAGTCAGAGATTTGACTTTGCTCTGGCAGCCCCGTTGTACCAATCTCAGGGGGTCAGATCTGCACGCTCAGCACTTCTCAGCAGTCTAGGCAAAGTTGAACCACGCTTGCTCTGAGGATGAAGCAGAATGGCACACTTTGCTCTTGCTTTTGGACAAGTCAAAATTCAACTGAACAGCGGTGGCAAAAGGGCTCTGACAGGACTGCCTCAGAGAGGTTCATGGTACTAGGGCTAGGTGAGCTCCCTGATCACAGAACAGAGGCCACAGTCTAGTTTAGCTCTTTGCACACATAAATGCCTGCAGTACTCAGCTTTTTTTTTGTTCTGCACCCCATCACATCTGAAATACATATATATGGTACAGCTGACCAGGGGAGAAGAAGGTGGAAAACTACTTGGTGTGTTATTTCCACCCCAACTCCTTTGTCAGGACATCATTTTTCCACGCATGTCTGTCTACTCTTGAGCAATGGTCAACTTTGCTTACAACCTAATGTCAGATTTAGATGCTACCAAGTAGTTTAACGTATGAAGACACAGAAATTCAGGTATGACCTTGAGACACAGGGTTGTCTTAGAGCTCCTGAGACAGTCAGGTTTCCCCTGCTCTAAATTGGAGTAACAAGCAAGTTCTCCTTTGCAGGCTACTGTGCCCATATTACCTAACAGTGATGAGGTAGTCCCTTGAACTGGTGTCACAGTCCACAAGTACCCTGAATTTTGTCCCTGTATTTTGTACCCTGTATTTTGTCTGACCTTCAAAAGGGGTCACGTTCCCTGATTAATTGTAGTTGGTTGGGTGTGACATTAATGTTATGCTTACATGTATTTGTACTCACCACTCTCAGAGCATTTTGACTGAGTATGGTGCAGACATGTCACTATATGAAAACTGAGAGTTTGTCAGCACTAAGAATTCCAATTAATTAGACCACAATAGTTTTCAAATTGGTTTCATTTTACAAATCTGTACAACCCTCCTGTGAGGATATTAGTAAAAGTATAAGAACACTTAGGCTGGCATCACATACAGTAACAGCAGAGTATATGCTCAGAGGAAGAGCTGTTGTTGAGCTCTTATGTATTTGTAGATACTATTTTATTAAATCAGATTTCATCTCAAGAGAAATTGAGTAAGAGAAGGCCAAGGGAGTGCTGGCTATTATCATTCTCTGCATCTTTCTTGCATTGTTAAGTTGGTTTATGGAATGGTTATATGGGTATTCTTGCAAAACTAATTCTAATTCACTGCATGATCTTATTTGTTTAGTTTGATTCCAAAGAAAGATGAGTGTAACATACCAGTGTATGTGTTCTCAACACTAGAGCTCTTACATGTCACCATAGATATGCTTTATCTCACAGCTAGCATCTAGATTCTTACTTTATTTCCCAAACAATCACAAGAGAATGGTTTCAGAGAGACAAAGAGAAAATATCTGTTCTGTTTATGATTCAAAAGTGGCAGGAAAAACTTTAGAGTAAGTAAAACTATCATATGAATTGTGAGCTCAATGGAAGCCAGCCATTGTTTGGTTTGCAGTTAAAGTTCAAAGTGATCCCAAATTATGCCAAACCCCCACCCACTTTGGCTGAAAGACAATCCCTGCATTTCAAAATAAGTCAAGAAAGGGATGCTTAATCAAACTCAAGGCTTCTGCCTTCAAGCCCTACAGATAGACTTGCAAAGGCAAATATACCCTGACCTGACAATCCAGTAGAGTATCTGCTTTTTCTCATCCTTCTCATCTTTGATCAATCCCAAGAAAGGGAGGAGAACAGACTTCAGGAGGTGGGTAGTTCCTGTTGTATTGCTGCTGCTTACAATTTCCACCATCTCTATCATTCTCATCCAACCCTGTACAGTCTCTTCTCTGTCATGTTATTACCTGAACTTCAACTAGGTATTTTCCATCAGCCTTCTGATTCAAGACTTTTCTTCCTCTGTTTTCTCAATTTGTCACATTCATCCACGGTAATTCCATTTTCTTCTCAAGGAACCATTCCATCCCTCAGTTGTATGTTTTATCATCATCACAGCTTCATGAAATTCACAGCCCTTTTTACTTCCATTCAAAAGAAGAGTCTTGAATTAGGATGTTTTTCACAAACAGTTCACCTCCATTTCCTCATTTAATGTATAGCTGTTCTTTGTTCACCAGCTCCCCAAGCTTTTCCCCAAGACACTCCATCCTCTGAGATGTGGTTTGCAAGGAATTGTTATACTTTGGCCCTTCCTTCTTGGTTTCACCTTCTCTTATCCATTAGCACAGTATTATTTCTCACCATTCCATATCCTCTTCTATGTTTAATTCCCATTTTCATCCATCACAACTTCTCCTACTAGTTTATCAACACTTGTCACCTGGATTGATACTATAGTTCATCTCTGAGAGAAATCCTGCAGGAAGGATGGTCTTCCTTATCACAACAGTGTTCTGTCCTATTTCAGAAACACCATCCCCTCGTTACAGTTTGGCTTCTGCCTCTGACATTACATCCTCCCACCAGTTCTCTTTGCACAAGCTGCTGCTGATTTAATCTATTAAAAAATTGACCATATTAATTTTCCCACAACTCCTTTTATCCTTCCATATCACCAGATTAGAATTTTTCATGTTCACAGGGGCTGATCTTGCTTCCAGCCAGGGACAACAAATGCCACTGCCACTACAGCAGAACAAAATAAACAAAACAATTCCCACTACAACAACCACCCCCCCCAAAAAAAGCAAAACCAAAGAAACCAAGAAGACAAACTCTGTCAGCCACAGCTTATTTCATAAGCAAGAGAGTATAAAGAGCATTCAGTTCCTGAACAAAATACCTCAGCATTCTTTCCAAGTAAGCCTCAGTGGTGAGGTGAACCATAAGCTACAAATGCAATTCTTCTCCAGAGTTCTTCCTTGGGCAAGCAAGCAGTTCTAAGAAAAGCCTCAAATCCTACCTGCTCCTCTTGTACTGGGGCCCAATATATCAACTGGGGATCATATTCCTGGGCTTACTTCCAACACCTGTTCGGCACAGGGCTAGCTGCTCCCTTACATCCTTAAAATCATTTTCTCCCTATTACACTGCTCTTCAACCTCTCAGTGCACTGGTGATCCCATCCAGATGGATGTAACTCACACCTGTGCCCATCCCCTCCCCTCTCCCTGGACCTAGCCTGCCATTCTTCCCTCCAGTGCAAAGCTAAAAGCCTCTCCCAGCTATTGACATCCACCCTCAGTCACTGCCTTTCCGAGGTGCTTCCATGCTTTTCTTCCATCCAAATGCTTTTTTAGAGCCCTGCTTCACTAAGAAGGCCTTCAGGAAGACCATTAGAAGAGATCTGCTGGCATTATTGTCTATCAGGCTGTACTGCAGCCTCTCAGCTTCCTCCTATCCTGCCAAAATGCCTTTAGCCCATTGACCCAGACTAAGCTCCTCAGGGTAGGCTTTGACACAGACCGAGCTCCTCGGGCTAGGAACATTTGTTTGCTCAGAATCTGTTAACACTCAGTCCAAAAGCAATCTTCTATGCTCTGGCAATTAATAACAACAATTCAGACACCTATGGCAGAACATTTCCATGCTTGACAACTTTATTTACGGAGATATTTCCCTGCCATTTTGTTTTTAAGTATCTGTTTTACTCAGCTGCCTTACTGGTCCTCAGGCAAAGTGGGGGAAAAGGAGGACACTGCACAGAAATCTCAAGATGAATAAGCAGAATGGCAGTGTTCCTTGAAGACAACTGCCTTCAGGCTGAAAATAATTGTGTCTCAACAATTATTGTTTTAATCCCTGGCCCAGTACACAGAGATTTCAAACCCATGATCTGCAGGTCACTGTGTTTTTCCCTGCAGCTCAAAACTAGTCATAAATTTATATCAATATCAACAGTTTCAGGCTTCCACCTCACCATTTACTCCCCACTACATTTTATTTTTTCCTTTTGACATTTTCAGTACAAAAGTTCAGCCTGTCATTTCAAATTGCTCTTTCAACCCAAATTTAATTTAAAAATAAATAGAAAACAAAAAGGAACCTTTCTTTGAGTTTTTATCCTAGACCAGTGGAGATTTGTGGGATGTTTCAGGAAAAAAAAAAGAAAGAAGAGGGGAGAAAAAAATTACTTCTGTGTCTCCAGTTTTTCTTGCATTTTTACTAACCCAAATATTGTTATTAGTAAAACTGTAATTTGCAAGCAACTGCCTTAGTCTGGATAGTGCATTATCTTCTCCAGGTTTCCAGTGTTGAAAAAACCGTGAACATTACTGATGCCATTGCCACAAGAATGCCCTTGCAGATAACTGAATGGTCCTCTACCTCTTCAGCACACCTTGGTGGCAGAGTGTTCCATCAAAGCACAGCCTTGGGCTTTTTGCCCAAGAAATCATTCTGCACAGAGCTGTGCAGGCAGATTTCTTGGGAAACATCCCTACAAAAACCCTATGGCCACATCCCTATGATCTGGGTGTGCTGCAGCCAAGATATTCCAGGTGCCCATGACCATCCATCATCCTCTGTAGAGCTTCTGTGAGCCAACAAGGTCAGATCCATGAACTTTGGCATGGATGCAAGCTGTATTTTAAACACACCAAAGAGCAAAAGACATCTAAGGTGCATCCTGACCTTGTAGATCACATTACATCTGCACAGCCAGGCTGAGCTGGATTCCTTCCCCAGGGTCATCAGCACCATGGTGACCCTTGGGCAAGAGGCAGCTTCCCCCACTGGAGGCTGACTGCATGGCCTCTGCACCTTCTGGGGCTTCAGCAGTCTGGCTTTCCTGGAGTCTGGACTCTCCACACTCCCAGCCCCCGCGCCTGTTGCTCACCTCTGCCTGACTTGCAACACTGCTTTTTCCACAGCATTTCATCAGCCTGTTGTAGCAATTTGGGCCCATGCTGGCTTTCAGGCTGTCTTTGCCAACCCTGTTGTGACACTGCATATTGGAGAAACATGCACAATTCCAACTGAAAAACTATTTAAAATGGCCATCCCTGCAGTTCCTTCAGCAGCCAAGACTGGACAATAACATGGAGGAGAATGTTAGCATTTTGCAAGTTACAAGCATATGTGTTTGCATGCATTATATATTATTTGTTATGTATTTTCTCTGAATACCTGAGCCTTTTGCTGGATGTGCAAGGTAGGTAGAGCAGAGGGAACTACAGTTGTTAGGGAAAAGTTAAGTAGGTAAAAGGTTAAAATAATGTCACTGGCTTGGGCTTCCCGAAAGAATGCAACCAGTTATCTGAGATCAGAGTTAACCATTCACATATGCTGAGGTGCCCTGAGGGGGCAAAATAGGACCAAACTGCTCCCATTGGTACAGAGAATTAGAATTCATTAGGGAGAGGATCACTGAGGCAAGAGATAACCTAATAAAGAAGGGAGGAGGTTCCAAAAGGCCGACTCTCATTTTCACAATGATTGTACAACCTGCACAGTATGCCCATCAAGTGATTCTACATTAAAAAAAACAAACAACAAACAAAAACCCTTCAGTCTCCCAAAATACAGTGAGCACAGTTTTTAATGAGATAATCGGAAACAAAAACATTCATGATCTTGCATATTAATATTCACATCTGTGCATTTCAATATGCTAATTCACCCATGCTCCTTGCTGTTGGCCCAGAGCCCACATAAACATGATTATATATGCTGTATTTTATAGGTGGACCCGTATATCTTAAGACTAACCAGATTAGACTGGATTTGCACAACCTGGCCAAAGACTGAAGGAGCCCCTGCACAACTGTTTGGCAGACAAAGCAACTCTTTGGTCCCACTCAAATACTTCTAAGAGCCTTTTCCCAAGTCACAAAATGTTCTCAATGTATTGCTGATGGAAGCTGTGCATGTTGCATCACTTCACAATACAATTTCAAATCAGTTGTCCTTTTGAAATACATCATACATGTCTACTGCTTGCAAAGATTATTTGTCTTCTATTATTTGTAAAAACTCTGTAAATAATGTTGCCATTTCATATAAAACAGAGATTCACACTTTTGCAGGAGAGTATGTAGACAGAGGTGTCCCAAGGTTGTTTTAGCACCATTTCATAATGGCATTTTAAAATAACCTTTTCCTTATACATATTTAATATTTACAGATATCCATTTGTTTTTAAGATACTTTATTACATTTAAAGACTTACTAGTAAAAATTTCATCTTAAGATGTTTCAATTTTATCTAAAATACAAAGTGCAGACAGACTCAATCATGGCAGTGATTCAGCTGAAACTCCTGGTCTCAGTGACAGTTTCTTGAGTAACAGAAGAGGATTAAGTACCTAGCTTAAAAGCTGCTTTCAAATCAAGTAAACAAACTGGTCTGAGGCTCACCACACCTTTCTTACCAAGAGTGTCTAGCTGAAAGGCATAATGCAAAAGAAACACCTGTCAGAAAATTCAGTGGCAATACTTCTAGGCATCCCACCTCAAGCAGTTCCTAAGATGTTACGTTTACACTATATTTTACGCTAGTACTCTTTCCTACCACACTCACTAAAGGAAAAAAACTATCTGAAGCATAAGAGAAACAGAATAAGGAGGTATGATTACTAGGTGGACCAATATTATTTTTCAATGCTGACTTGTCAAAACAATCCAGCTTTGCTCCTTGGGGTCCTCCTGAATAAAATGTGCTGTCCCACTAAAAACATCTACCAGTTCCATCAACATCTTCCAGGGGCTGGTCAGCTCACCTTGTTACCAAATAAAATACATCAGTCCAGCCACTCTTCCTCCATAGCTCAATTCCTCTTAAGCCATCCCATCTCTTGTTTTTTCTCCAGTCCTCACTGAGGTGTCCATCATATCCACGTGCAGAGTGGGAGGGTAGCAGCACGCCATGCTTGCAGGGAAAAAGACCTTTACAAAATTGCTGTGAAATTAGTCCTAGTGCTGCACAGGTAGAGCTCAGACACCCAAAGACAGATCTCCATCAGAGTCACAACTCCTAGTGTATACTGAACCCAGAAAGAGAAACCAGGAGAATCACCTTGGACAAGACAACCTATGTTTTACCCACAAGCCCTGAGTCCCAGCAGAAAGGAAAACAATCAGAAATAAGTCTAATTTCTAGGAACAGGCAGCTCAAAACTACTTTGTAGGAGCTTCCAGCTACCAAAGAAAATGGACTTAACTGTGAAAGATTGTAAAAAGAATGAAGAGTAAGGTGCTTTATAAAGTTGAGACATGTAAGCAGTATAGTTTAAAGTACAAAAAGAAAGAGGAAACAGCAAGCAGATCTGTCACTAAGAAGTTTGGTGAACTTCTAACAAGAGACATAATTATACTTGGGACAAGAAGTGTTTAACAAAATAGTACAGGGAGATTCAGAATTAACTTTGGACAAAGCAAAGAGAATTTGGTGGCCAAAGAAAGGCACAGCCATCACACTGACCTATGGCAGTGCTCTGGTACTGTGAGGACAGATCTGAAGCAGCAGATGAAAGCGCATGTGAATCAGAGCCATGAAGGACAGCAGTGCCAAAATCCACATGAAATCAAAGAATACTCTGGAAAGACATTCAGTGCTGAAGTTTTTTCTATACTTCATCATAGAACCACACAATGGTTGTGGTTAGGAGGGCTCTCTGGCTCTCTTAACCCCTTTGCCAATGCAGGTTCACTCAGAGTAGGCCACACAGGATCACATCCATGTGGACTTTAAATGTGTCTAGAGGAGATATATGTCAGCATTGCTCTGCTCTTATCATGCCAAGCTGTTCCTGAAAGGGTCTCCCTCTACCCCTGCTCCTCTGAAAAATGTTGACTTTTTTAACCCCCAAATGGATGATTTGTGATTTAGACTGCAAAACTGTAAAACATGCAGAATGAAAGACTGGTGAAGGGCAAAATCCCGAGCTGAGCTGACATGTCAGTCCAAGTCAAATACACACTATTTGGTCTCTCATGGACTGTGAACTGCAGCTGTGTCATGGACCAAATCCTGAATAAAACTGTCAAATGTCCTAGCATGGGATAGCCAGACCAGTATTTTTGTGACCTTATTACAGATCTAAAGAAGAACCCTCAGATTTAACCCAGGTTCCATTTGAAGGAATCAGGGAGATAACACCTTGCATTAGAAAAAGTTGAATGGCAACTGTGAAGAACTTACAAAACCTCCACTAAATGTTTCATCTGGAAAATGACATTAATGGTGCTGCAGAAGCAAACATACCCAACAGAGAAAACAAAAGAAAAATGTGGGAAAAACCTCCCAAGGGAAAGCAGGCATGGGTGCATTGGTGGCAGGAGGGTAAGCACTGTCTCCCATGTGCCTGGCAAGAGTAACCACCAGGCTACGGTGCAGCAGCACCTCAACTCTGGGGGCTGCTTTGAGGGATGTTTGATATCTCAAGCATTGCACAGGACATCCCTGGGATTAACTCAAGGGTCAGGTCTCCATTTCTCCAGGGGGATACCTGGGGTGAGGCTCAAGGCTCATTTCCAAACGCAGCTCACAAATGCCAGAAAGGTCAGAGAGAGAAAACACTACTTTCTACCAAAACAACAAAAATTAGGTCAAATAGTAGAAAATATCAAATCCACTGTTTAATCTAAACCTAGTATTGCTGCAACAAATCTTTATCTGTTGGAAGAGCTTTCCTCAGTCTGTAGGAGATGGCCTGGATTGTTTACCAATCTTCACAGCATGTTTGGAGGTCAAATTGTATCACCTTTCATGTATGTTGTTTTCCGAGAACCACAGGAAAACAACACCCCCTTAGCAAGAGCTGATTTAGGTATTTGACTGTTTGCTTATCGGGTTAAGCCCTCAATTGACAAACCTTTCACACGGACTGAAGAGTACAAATTCCACTGGAAAAGAAGCAGGCTTAAATACAATTTTATTTAGCAAAATACTTGAAGCACCTGAGCTTATCTGGCCCTTTAAATTTCTAAAAATCTTAAACTTCTTGACAATGCATCTCATTGATACTGACTATCAGCAATTTGCCTTCAGCAAGTTTACTACAAAATCTGCTTCTGTGCTTCTGGAAACTAAAAATTACACTGCTAAATAAAGCCCCCAAAATCCCAAAATAGTACTGGAAAATGAATTTCTCAGAAAAAGAGGGAAAACTGTCTGATCTGAAATGTATGACTTCTGCTATCACAGCCATTGCTGTTAATGCCCAGTGATTAGGGTGAAATGTAATAAGGATTACAAATGGAGAATAGCTTATTAAGCAATTTATTTCTCCCTTTTACCAGGGCTGGAAAATTCCCTACAGTGTTCCCCTGAGCTTTCTGCCCAGGACATTTAAAGATTACTGCTAATGCAACTTTGAAAGATTATGCCTTAGTATAATAGATCAAATCAAGAAAATTAGTCTGGTTTTCTTCCTAAATTTTCTTTTAATGTCATCCTCCTTCTCCCTTTAACTGTTTTGCCTGAGACCACAATTTATCACTTTGATAACACAACAGTGGCACATAAAAAAGTGTTTTGAATGAAAAAGAAGGTGTGCCCCAGCTTCCAGTAACAAGAGTCTGTATAAAAACTATGAATGAAACATGCTTTTTTTTCTTTTTCTTTTTCTGGACTCTCATAGATTTTGCTAGTGCTAGTTGCGGGCTCCCTGCCCCATGTCCTGCTGCATGGAATACATTCTGGGACTTTTCATTTCCTTACAGATCTTTCTTCTCCTGGCACCCATCCTGTAATTGCTTGTAATTGCAGACTGAATGAGCTTACAAGACATTTTTGCAGCTCAAGTGCTCTTTTATGTTATATATTCCCTATTTGGGAATAAAGGAGAAATATATCTCTCTCTTAACCAAACACATCTCCAAAACCTATTTAAGAGGTTTTTTTAACAGTGAGGTTAAAGACTAGAGCAGATTGACATTGTCTGGAAAGACAGTTGTTGCTCAAATTTAACACTAATGTAAATTCACTGAGTTCAGAAGCAATACAACAGAGGTAAATAAAATCTTTTTATCCACACATATCTGAAAAACCACAGACTTCTTCAGACATTACCTGCCTTAAAAATAAAGTTGTATTTTTCACGGAAATAAATATTCAATGCAAAAATCAGTAGTATCATTACCACAGAAAGTATGAACTGACACTTCAGTGTTTTAACTCCATGTTTAGAAAATGACCAAGATGAACATGCAAGTTTAAAGAAAAATAAGTAGGCTGAAACTGTTAACAAGTGAAAATAGAAGTTTCCAGTGCCATCAGAGACATAATTTAATGCCCTCTGGTGTTAATGGAATTACTCCAATAGTTTCACAAAGACCGTTTTGAAGTCAAGAGGCCCAATAGCAGTGAAATAAAATTACTTTTGGTCTGGAAGAGCAGACTCAAAATCAAGAGTGGCAGTAGAGCCCCTTTCCTCCTTCTGCTCATTGCCCTGCACTGTGCAGTCAGTGCCTGCAGTACCAGCTGCTGAGCCTCAGCACTCCTCTGCAGAGAGCTGAGAGGCACCCAGGCAACACTGCCAAAGGGAGAAGGCCTAAAATAATAATATAACAATACCCCAAACACTTGCATTGTCATGACTAGGGTGACTTCCAAGACCTCCTCCACCACAGAATGGGAATGGCTTGAGATGCAAGCAGTAGCAAGGCCAGCTCACACAGAAAGAGGAAGAAATAAGTAAATAAAGACCAGAAACTGTGCCTAAAGGCTCTGGTGCTGACATCAGTAGCAAAATGACTTGGTTAGTGTAAGTTGTCTACACATATAGTATCATTTGTGTTTACCATATATAAAGGAAAATATCTATAAGCCAATGTTAGGTGAGGATCCAAGTAACAGAACTTACAATGCTTACAAAACTGTGGATAAAAATCATTGCTTAATAAAAATAGCATCCTTGTACTTCAGAATTAAACAATCCTGCTCCCGGTGCCATCAGGCACAGTTGTGTCCATCCGGCATCTCATATACATTCTTGACCAACTTCTCCTGTCCTCCATTTCTGTCATGATGGTCAAGAGGACAGCTCAGACTTCTTACCTTGATGGGAATCTAAAATTAATATTAAAACAGCCCCTTAGTGTTCAAACAGCCCCTCAGTGTTCATCAGTCTATTAGTTCATCAACAGTGGCAGTCTCCTTCCCATCCTGCAGAGCAATCTCATCTGGCTAATATGACATTTTAAATAAAGATACTTTTTTTAAATATGGAGGTACCAAAAAAAAAAAAAAACAAACAAACAACAAAAAACCTGTACTCACCTAATTTCCCTTCCAGATTTATTAGTGCTTTTAGCTTTCAAGCCAGCTTGAAGGTTTATGAGAACAATCTGCTGATGCATGCTACTGATATATCTCAAAAAGGTAGACCATAGCAACATCACTTCATATGCCCCTTCTGATTTTAGGCCCCTTCTGATTAGGTAAATCTGTTTAGTTTAGCAGTATGAAGAACAGGATCAAAGCCATAAGTGGTGTTTTTGTTTTATACAACAAATGTACTGAAATGCATTTCTTGCAGTGCTGTGTGTGCTGCTTGCCAGTGCTCTTCACTGCACATTTGTTCTTGAGTACCATCAGAGCAACACAGCCACTATTTTCCCCTGTAATTATTTCAAGCCAAATTCTTTCAGACAGATACAGCATAACATACTCTGCCTAAAACAACCTGCATAGGTGCTGAATTAATAACCTGTTTCAGTGAGATTATCTTTGGGCAATCTTCATCTCAAATTGTCAAGCAACTAGATGTTTCCTATAGGCTTTTGATCACAGGTCCAACACAAATGGGGGAGGTTGTGGCTTTCGCCTCCACAAAAACACTAGTAAGAGGAAATAGCAATATGCAGAAGACTGACTGTGTATATCCTGGCCACACAGAAACAGATGGATAGTGGAGGAAGGGATTCCAAAGCACAAAAGAGAGGAAAAAAAGTAATGAAAGATGACTGAAAAAATCTGGGAAAACAAACTTTATAATCTTGATGATCTCTTCTCCCAGTGTATCTCTTATCCAACTGCCACTGAGTATCCTATGTATTATGTCAGTGGTGCTAAACATTATTTATTACATCAATATTAAACGGTTGTCAAAATTCTCCTGGATGCCTTATTAATAAAATGCTGTATTTCTTTCCTGCTTATCTGCAGTGTTTTGGTAGTTTCCTCAGATTGGTGCTTTGTGCTAAGAGATTCTGAGCAGCAGTTAGCATGGGCGAGTCCACTATTTGCATACAAACAGCTTTATGCAGGCCTGAGCAACAGACACCAGAGAAAAATGTCCAATGTTTAAACACCAGTTACTCCCCCAGCTTTAATTTTTATCTTTCATCATCCTCCTCCCTTATTATTCAGTTAGCTGAGCAGAGCAGTGGGGCAGGCTGCTGGCAGCTTCCCTGGGCCTCCCTTGTGCAACCCAGCCCAGCCCCTAAGTCAGATCTGCTGGGACAGGACTCTGTCCCCACATGAGTTCTTTCACATGGGATTGCCAGGTATCAAAACAGACAGATAGAATAACTTGTGACAATTCAGGTGCAGGGATTAAAGTCCCTTATTATCACTTGCTAATATGCATAGGGTTCTCTCTTCCCAGGAGCTGCATGTTGGCAACCAGGAGCAGGTCAGAAGGAAGGACAGACTGAAGAAAGATAGGGCTCTGCAGACCACCATCTCCAAAGGGAGGAGGCCAGTTATAACATTGGAGAAAGCTACTGAGATGCTGTTCCCTGGGGTGAATTATTTTTCTTCTTCCACTGTGTGGTTTTAGTGACAGCACATATTCTGGCTGGTGACCAGTCACTAGTAGGGTTCCACAGGGTTCCATTTAGGGCCAGTTCTCTTCACTATCTTGATAAACAACTTGAATACAAGATTGAGAGGTAGTCTAAATTTGCTGATAATACTAAACTAGGGAGCTGTTAACTCCCTTAAAGTCAGACAGGCCCTGTAGAGAGACCTCAACCAATTAGAGAGCTGGGAAATCACCAAGTACATGGAGTTCAACAAGGTAAAGTGCTGGATTCTGCACCTGGGACAGAGAAACCCTGAAAATACAGACTGGGGAATGAGAATGCTGAAAAGCAGTGCCACGGGAAGGGACCAGGGGGTGCTGGTTGATGGCAGGTTGAACATGAGTCAGCAGTGCCCTGGCAGCCAGGAGGGGCAACTGCATCCTGGAGTGCAGCAGGCACAGCATGGCCAGGCAGGCAAGGGAGGGATTGTCCTGCTCTGCTCTGCACTGGGGCAGCCTCACCTCCAGGGCTGGGGGCAGTTTGGGTGCCACAGTGTAAGAATGATACAAAGCTGTTAGAGAGTGTCCAAGGGAGATGGGGAAGGGCCTTGAGGGAAAGCCGTATGAGAAGCAGCTGAGGTCATTTGGTCTGTTCCTCCTGGAGAAGACTGAGGGGAGACCTCATTGTGGTCTCAACTTCCTCATGAGGGGAAGTGGAGGGGCAGGCACTGATGTCTTCTCTGTGGTGACCAGTGACAGGACCTGAGGGAATGGCCTGAAGCTGTGTCAGAGGAGGTTTAGGTGGGATATGAGGAAAACAGTCTTCACCCAAAGGGTAGTTGGGCACTGGAACAGGCATCCCAGGGACATGGTCACAGCACCAACCTGACAGAGTTCAAGAAGTGTTTGGACCAGCACTCTCAGTGCCTCTCAAGAGGCACCTGATGTGACTCTTGCAGTGTCCTGTGCAATATCAGGAGCTGGACTTGATGATCCTTGTGGGTCCCTTCCAACTCAGGATATTCTGTGCTTCTATGCTGTAAGATATTAGTCATGTAAGTTTGACTTGTAGGCCAAACATCTGCAAGTGCCTCCAGAAAAACAGCACTGTGGGATGTGCTCAAGCAGTAGCAGAGTCTACTGCTTCATTGAGCTGCTGTTTATTAAGTTTTCAAAGATTTGGAACCATTCTCCTGTGGACTTTCTGGCTGTTTTCAGAGCACGCTTACTGCAAGCTGACTGATGCACCTGAAGCAATGAACCGTATGAGATGGTCAGGATTTTCACATTTCAAATGCTGAACTCCTAATGATACTTAAGAGATTCCTCTGTATCTAGTATCAAAAGGCATTGCTGTAGGCTGATTTTAGTGGAAATCAAGTCTTTCCAGATTCCTGGCTTTTGTCTGATTTTACTGATTCCTGGAATCAGTATGACTCTGATAAGAGTGGGAAAAACTCCTAGCAAGCTTCTTCTGCATAGATGTATGCAGCAGCAGGGGAAAAAGGTTTTCAGGAGACCAAGGGGCAAAAATCGGCCTGACTCAAGTTTAGCTAGTTTTTAGAGAACATGAAGCTACCCTAAAAATTTTCTGGTTTACCTCACTACCTGGAAAAATCTGTTAGCAAAGAACGTGGTGAGATCCCTGTTCACCTTTTTGAATGGCCCAGGTACCAGCTCAGGGAACATGAGACTTTCCTGCCTCGGCAGTTGTCAGCCATAAATGGGGTTATCTTCAAAGGTATCTAGGACACAATGAAAACCATAGGAATTGAGAGGATGCTGTTTTGGAAAGCAGTGTATTGCAGCAGACAAACATCATTTTCCCATACAGATGAAGACAGAGTATTGTTTTACATAACCAATAATTCTGCTGTCATTTTAGGGAAATTACTGGAAAAATTGGCATCTCCAGTACCAAGCTATTTTTAGGACCATTCAAGATCATTTCAAGACAAGTGACTGCTGAATTTGGAACAATCATCAAGAAACAGATAGCTATCAACATGGTTTATGCAGAGGTGATTCATGATCTGAAATATGTTCTCCTCTAGCTCATAATTTTTTCCACACATTTTTTTAACCTTTCCCTGCCCTCAGCTGATGGATGAATCATTATCTTCTGACAGAGCGATGTTAATTGAAGATTATTTGCTCCGGAACCTTTCCTTATAAGTAATATAAATCTGGGCTTTGTAAATTGTTCTCATGCCTTTGTAAGGTTTTATTTTATAAAGCTTCCTTAAGGACATTTTTGTACAACACACAATTTTTACTGTATAGAAGGCAGCCAAACCAGCAGACAAAGTGAACATCTTATTACCCAAACATATCTCCAAAAATATCAGTAGATTACACAAGAGACTCTCTGCTGATGCAGCTTTCCTCCTACATGATATGGCAGATGCCAAGAACTTTTGTAACCTTTCCCCTAAATAAGTCTGAAGGATAAGCAATGAAATGAGAAGACATGGTACCTACAGATGATGGTAAGCAGTGCTCATGGGCCTAGAAGCAAGAGGCCAAAAGGCATGGCCTGAGAACAAGTCAGAGCTGTGAACCACTCAATTACTCCTGCAGGATAAAAGCAAAGGTGCCTCCCTTGCCTGGCGTGTTTCATACACAGGCCAATTAGATCAACACTTGTTGCTTTGAGGATCTGGAAATTGCAGCTGTTGCACCTGCAGAGCACTCGGGCTGCTTCTAACCCGGCTTGTTGATGTTCAGCAGTGAGCAGCACAGCTGGGTGCTGGACATTATGACACAGGGGGTTTTAAATGACTGTTCTGACTTTAGAGCAAAAATAGCCTCAAGCTGCTTTAAATTAGATCCTAGCCAGACTGATATATTAAAAAAAAAAATCAAATAAACCCTCAAGGCTGCCCTCTAATGCCAGCATCAGAATTCTGCTCAAGCAGCCCTTCCATCTGGTAACATTTGCTGAGAACTTAATCGGGAGAGCTGAGCACTTTGCATCAATAACTAGAGCAAAGAACCACACATCCTACTTCTTAACTAGCAGATATTTGATCATTTTAGCACAGAGGGGGAAAAAAAAAAGAAAAATGGAGAGAGGTGTCTAGTGCTACTCACAAATTCAGCTAAACCATGACTTGAACCATATACTCTGTTTCTCAATAATTTATCTTTTATAATGCTTCCCATAGTCATTGTTTGGTTATGTTGAGGGTTTCTTTGAAAGAAGGGTGACTTGCTTATTATTGAAAGGCTGTATTTAAAATGCAGCAATGTTTTTATTTAGGCAAAAATTCTATTAATAGGCTTAGTCTAACCAAGATATATCAGTTTCTTAAGAATTGGGAAATATTAACTTAGGAGACAATATAAATGCCTAACAGCATTCTTGGATTGTATTAACTGTATTTTTAGAGCTGTATCAGCTGGTGTCCATGCTAGCAACATTTCATCATCTGGTGTAAATTCTGAGATCTGATGAATCAGGCACTGTTTCATAATACTGAATTTCATGCGTCTGAACACGCACAAAGTTTATTTTTAGCAATTTGATTAGAAAATAAAAGGCGAGTTAGAAACCTCAGGCGCTGGTGACGATCACTAGAGGGCAGTAGCCAACCCCTAATGTTCCCACAGTTTTCCACAAATCTTTGTAGGATTCCACAGGGGAGCGAGCGGAGCATCCTCCTCCCGGTGGCGATGCTCGTGTGATGGAAGAAAAGCCTGCCTGTTTGCCACGAGTGTTAACGCTGTTAGACATGAAGCTATTTTCTAAAAGTGCATGGTGACAAGTAATACAGGCAATGTAGTTTCTTTATCTAATGGTGCCTATCTTCAGAACCACAGATGGGCTGGGGAAGAAGAATTTGGATGTTCCCACCTTGCAAATGCCAGGACCAAACTGTGGGACTTATTCTCCACTCCCTCCTAGCTTGTCAGCCCCATGTGCCGTGGGGCACAGTGACATTCCAATCAGCATTTTATATGGATCTTCACATATTCATATAACAGTGCAGAAGTTAGTGCTTTTTATACCAATGCCATTTATATATTATTTTCATGTACATACGTATATTGGGTGAAACAATGCTAAATCAGTAGAATGGAGTAAGTGATTCCCATGCTTGTCACTGAGAAACTCTTCCCAGTTATCCTTTCTAGCAATGACACTTTCATGTTCTATTTTCCCCTGCCTATAACCAAACCAAATTTATTAGAAAAAGTGATACTAATGTTCAAAGCACCCCAACAGGCTGGGTGCCCAGACACACTCCTATCTGTGCCATCAAGAGGGTGGGATATGAATGTGAAGGAAGAATGGGACCTCAGACCATGCACAAGATGACATGTAAAGTAGTTTTCATGACGTGCTCATGACATGTAAAGTAGCTTTCCATCAAAATGGACGTGGCATTAAAGCCAGAGGGGACATGGGTACTTCTTCCCTGCCTGCTATAACTAATTTAAAAATGAGCCAGAGTAAATGAAAAATGGGTGGCACCATATCTAGCACTGAATACACTTTCTAATATTCCTAAAACTGTTATGTTTTGACTTAGAAAATCTAATTATAGTTGTGCTTTACATTTCCATTTCAGGATCAAGGATTTCATAAAAATTACTTTTCTATTCTAATGGTTATGCATAATGCAGAAATAACCAACCTTCTGACTAACCAGCTTGTTGTTATTGCTGACAATTTTAAGTTCCTGACTTTTCACTTATCTTAAGAGTTTGGAGGCTCATGACTTATGAATGCTAGGATTTCAATATGCTCTTAATTTTACCCAGAAAGGTAGAGTTGCAGAAATATTTGGTCACCATCTGCTATCCCTGTGTTAGATATACACAGTTTTGGCAGAAGAATGTCCCTACAAGGTATGATCAGGGCTCTGTTGTTCTCTCTCAGACATTAGATAGACATGCACTAAGAAAGAGTCAAAGAACAGGGCGAGCAGGGAATGATGCTTACCCAGAATACTTTGACAGCTTTTAAAGAAAGTGTTTGCATTTAACAGTCATGTTTTGTTTGTTTAGCAGAAGAGATCTCCCTCTGCTATCACCAAAGGTATACTTATGCAAGAAGTGGTCATTTTAAAGCCAGGACATGCAAGCAAGTGTAATACTTATTTTTGAGGAATTTGTGGGATCTTCACATGTTATCATAAGCTTTTGGAGCTCAGAAACAGGTGAGGGCTATTGGCAGTGTGCAAGACAAAGAACTTTACTTGAGGAAAGGCAACCTAAACTTTCCAGAAGCAGAACACTTTTCAGTGCTCAGTCAGAAGGGTAAGACTTTGACAGAACAAAAAGTCAGATTGCAATGGAAAGCCTTTAACTCTTGAAACATACCTTTTTGCAGCAGGAGACAGAACAGCGCCTCCAAGCTGCATCTTCCTCCCTTCCTGGCTGTATCCATCTCTCCTCTCTTTGAATAAAGGAGACAAGCAAGCCTCTAGGTAACTCAAAGCTGCTATGGGATACAGAGAAACAAATGCAGAGTCAGCCTTCAGCCAGAGAGATCACTCAGTACCTACAACAGAGAGCCAGCAGGAGGGCTGGCCACCCCACCTGCACAGCAATAATGAAGCTGCAAAAGGAAGTGGATGGGACTGCAGTTCTTGTCTAGAAGGCAGGCAGACTCTGCAGGAACCCTGAGGCATCAGTCCCTCTCTCTTTTTTATTTCACAGCATAAACTTTATATTATCTGTCTTCACAAAGTCTCTGAGATTTTAGACTGATGCTGCTTGCCATATCCTCACACTGGATTAACCTCACAAAAGCCAGCCACAAGTGCAGCATACAGGACCATTGATATCATCTCCTTGTTATACAGGGGAACCTTAAACCTAAAAAGCTTGGCACAGCCTGTGCATAATGCAGCATCCTAATTCTCTGATTTAGCAACAAGGGCACATTTCAGAAATAATTCTCTAGAAGCCAATGTAGCAGGGACTGGCGTTTGGTCCACTCAATCTCTGGGGAATCAGAGCAAAGCTGGGCAGAACCAAAGAATACTGCTTTGCTGAAAAGTCCTATAAGTCCCCAGTCCACTCAATAAGCTCAGTACTGAGGGTTCATAATAATAAGATGCTTGAACTATGGCATTACTAAATTAATAGGCTTTGCAGAGTCCATAAATCTCTCACAGGGGTCCCCTTTTCCACTTCAGCTAGAAAGAAAGTAATGGTTAGGAGTTACAAAGGACTCTAGAGGGAATTAAGCTCTGAAGTCCTATTGAATTAGCATTGTTTACAAAGCAGTCATAAGTATAATGGATGTTAATGAGTCTTTAATGGGCCAAGTTGCAATACAACACGTGGTGAAGTACAATTAACAGAAAGACTGTGCTTCCCTCCCATTTATTCTGCTTGACACAGGTGTAGAAACCCTGAATCTAAATTAATTGTCCTGTTGAGAACAGAGTAAAAGAGCTCAAGCTGCTGTGTAGAGTAAGAAAAAATACATTTCTTCTATGCCAAACCAAAGTGGGGCTGAATTACACCGAAACTAAATGCTCACACAGGAAGTGCACAGAACTTGGTTGAGGTTGGCAGACATCTCTGGAGGTCATCTGGTCCAGCCTCCCTGCTCAAGCACGGACACCTAGAGGCAGTTGCCCAGGATCACATCCAGAACGCACAGTCTCTGTGGGCAACTTGTGTCAGTGATTAACCATCCTCACAGCAGAAGAGTTGTTTTCTATTACAGACAGAAACTCCTGTGTTTCTGTTTGTGCATATTGCCTCTGCTCCCATGACTAAGAACCACTGAAAACAGTCTGGCTCCAACTTCTTTACAGCTTTCTTTCAGGTATTTGAACACAGTGGTAAACTTTTCCTGAGCCTTTTCTTCCTTATGCTGAGCACTGTCAGCTCCTTCAGCCTCTCCTCCTACATGAGGTGCTCCAATCCCCTTATCATCCTCATGGCCCTTTCCTGGAGCCCCTTCAGTGTGGCCATCTCTCTCTTGTACTAAAGAGCCCAGAACTGGATCCAGAACTCCAGATGTGGACTCCCCCAGTGCTGAGTCAAGGGGCAGGGTCACCTCCCACAGCTTGCTGGCAATAATCCTCCTAATGCCCCCCAGGACACCACTGGCCTTCTTGGGGCACACAACTGGCTCATGTTCAACTTGATGTCCACAAGGACCCCCAGGCCTCCCTCCACAGATCTGCTTTCCAGTCAATCAGCCCTCCAGCAGGTACTGGCGCAGGGGGTTGTTTCTTCCCAGGTGCAGGACTTTGGTTTCCCTTTGCTGAATTTCATGTCATTCCTCACAGCCCATTTCATCAGCCTGTTGAGACCCTTCTGGATGACGGAATGATTCTCTGGTGTATCAGCTGCTCCTCACAGTTTTGTGTCATCTGTGAACTTGCTGAGGGTATGTTCCAGATCATTAATGAGGATGTTAAACATGCCTAGACCAAATTCTGAACCCCAGGGTACACCAGGAGTTCTAGACACTAGATTTTGTGCCACGGATCATCCCTCTCTGAACTGGGCAATTCAGCCAGTTTAAGTTCTGCTCATCCAGCCTGCACATCATGGGCTTCTCTTCAAGGATGTTACAGGAGACAATATCAAAAGCCAAGCAGACCACAGAATCATAGAATAGCTTGGGGATCTTAAAGATGATCACCTTGTTCTAACCCTCCTGCTGTGGTCAGGGACACCTTCCACTAGACCAAGTTGGTCAGAGCCTCATCCAATCCGGCCTTCAACACTTCCAGGGATGAGGCATCCACAAATTCTCTGAGCAGCCTGTTCCAGTGCCACCGTCACAGTAAAGAATTTCTTTCAAATAACTAATGTAAACCTACTTTATTTCAGTTTAAAGCCTCTACCCCATGTACTGTCACTATGTCCCCCTGTAAAAAGTCCCTCTCCATTTTCCTGTTAGGTTCTTTTCTGGTACAGAAAAGCTGTAATAAGGTCACCCTGAAGCCTTCTCTTCTTCAGAGTATCCACTGCTCTTTCCTTATCCACCAAGCAAGTCACTTCATCACAGAAGATTATTGGGTGGATTAAGTATAACTTCACCTCTGTAAAGCCAGAGCAAAAGTTTTTACACTTGTTTGGTTTTAGTTTTTACTAAGACTGGAGAGGAGGGGCTAGACATTTTTCAGCATTTGACATGTCATTGCAGAAAAAGTCCTTGTATTTTCTGCCTTTATTTGTGCCAGTCACTAATCTAGCTATTTAGCTATTTAGAACACCTTGGTCACAAGCAATTTAATGTACACCTCCCCACTGATTCATGATTACCTAAATCCCACTGAAATTAATTTTAGCACTCTGTTCTCATTCTGACAGGCTGTCATTTAAAGAGCAACATATTCTGTCTCAATAGTGAGGTGGCTGAGAAGATAGCTGTCATTGGGAAAACTGCAAACATCTATCCACTGTCTTGGGGGGACTCACCTTGTACAAACACGCAGTGAACAGTTTTAAGTTTTGCCATGTACACACATTTGATGGACAAAAGCTCTATCAGGTCTTCTGTTGATGTAAATCAGCCCCTGTAAATGGCTATAACATATATAACTACACCTGATTTTAATCAGTGAAACATTTTACCCAATGTAATTCTGAATACATTAGCTACACTACATATAAATCTAGACATAAGCTTAAAATCTTGTATGTGGGAAAAAAGTCAACAAAGGAGATATTACAAAGGACAGGAATGTATGAAAATTACTTTCAAGCAATCTGTACTCAAAAAAGTTTGCACAAAGAGTAACCTAAAAGTAATCCATATCGGAGTTTACATTCCTGAAAAGCTCTTAATCATGAAGAACAGAGTATGTTATATTGAAATTACACCACAAAACATACTTGCAGTGAGCTGTGCCTCCTCAGACATGGAATTTGACAATCACATAGCAGCACTCAGGAGCACTACTGACCTGGAAGCCCTGTCTTCCATCACAGAGATACTTGACTACTTCCTGTGACAAAGATCAAAGTTTTAGAGTTTCTAGGATTAAAGTTTGGCTTATGGGCTTATTACCATATCTCACAGAATGAGAAGAACATCATCTCCTGCAGCACAAACAGCACCTCTTTGAGCACTCTAGGATTTTGAGGAGAGCCCTCTGAATCTACCCAACAATACAAGAGACTCATAAGAATGGCTTCTTCTGTGAAGGACCATATTGACATGGAGTCCCAAGACCTGTCATGTTATCACCTCCCCCCTGCTGACGCCACTATTCGTGGCAGGTGAGCAAACAGAGGAGCGTGGTCCTTCCATTAGGAAGGAAGACACGGACGTGGAGTACAGCTGGAACAAACAGTATCATTGAGGTAAGGAATATCTCTGCACCTGAGGAGCAGGACATGGACCAAGCATGCACAGAGGCAGAGTGCATTAGGAGCTATGAAAAGACTGGAAACTTGCTAACCTAGCCTAGCCTCGCTCAGAGTGCAAGAGTAAACTAACTCACAGCAAAAGCTGGCACCACGAGATGAACAATATACAGCTGAGGGTTAAGCCCCTAAACAAAATGCTTTCTCTTCAGTGGAGTTCACTGCTTCTTTCCAGATGCAGGATTGCCAAGTAATGAAGCTATCACTTCTGTAAGTAGGACCTTTTGCACCTTGTGTGTTCTCCCATTCCCTAGCAGCCATGAGATCACCCAGAAGTGTGAATGCCTCTCCACATTACACAGCAGGATCTCCAGTATGGGGCTGAACCATGCTGGCAGGGCCAACCCCAGCCCTAGCCAAACAAGGACTTTGCACTTGATTCACCAGTTGCATGGACAGCTCTTTCCATGGGAGACTAGTTATCTGATTTCTTGCTTGCACACAGCGACAATTATTGCCAAACCTAATGTCCAGTTTTGATTACTTGGTGAAGTAATTGCAGGTAACCTCAACATTACATAGGAATCAAAAAAGAAAAGAGAGGGTGAAGAAACAGAGGGAAGACGATCTGTTTTCACAAAAAGGCAAACCTAGATGCCAATTCAAAGCAGCTTGACGACTTCCAGAGGATCCCCACCTCCCTGTCAGAGCCCATGTCTGGCACATGTCGGCAGCGCCAGTGGCCACGGCACAGGGGCCACACGCCGCTGAGACGCGGCACCCTTGCGCCCCTCGGCAGCGACCCGGGGGACTGAGCCGGGCCGCTCCCTCGGGGCGCAGCCCCGCCAGGCGGGGACCCCCGGGCCGGCCGCGGGGAGGGGGAGAGAGCTGCAGGGCGAGCCATGCGGTGCTGGCCCTGCCGCCCATCCTCCTGCAGCCTCCGGAGCGAGGGCGAGCTCCTCCCGCTCCGCGTGCAGCGGGCAGGGCTTTGCGCCCCGGCCGCCGGCCAGCCCCTTGCCTGGGGAGAGGGCTGCGGCCCGCGGGGCTCCTGGGCGACGGGCGACAACCGCTGGAGAGTGATGGGGACGCGGGTGTCCGCCGTGGGTTGCCAAAGAGCCGTGCACGCGTGTCCCGCAAGGAGAGCCAACAGTCGCTCGAGGGAAACTAAAAAATAAAAAATACTCAAAGCTGAGTATTCTCTTCTCCTGGCTTCCCTACAAGGGTGGCAGTCCGACAGCAGCAATGTCGGGTGATCTCTTTCTGGCCTCAGCTCCGCCGAAGCCCTCCGAGGACGAGGCCTCGGTACACACGGGGATGCCACGGCCACCCCGCGCCCCCCGCCGCTGACCCGGGCAGCCCGGCCCGCGGGGGAACCAACGAGGGGAACAGCCAGCGAGCAAATAAACAACTTCCCTCGTGTAAGAAGTTGCCTTGCAGGTGCCTGCAGCTGGCGGTTAACACAGACAGTAAGAGGATCAACTCCATCTCCGCCAGTGCAGCAAAAAGAGGAGGAAAAAAAATAAAAGCCCCCTCATTTGCTATTCAGAACTTAGTTAATTTGGATGATAACGGTTAGTGTTTAATCCCATTGTACGAGAATGAATATACTGAAACCTACAAGGCTCCTGGAAGAATAATGCGGCCGGCGGCATGGCACGCAGGGGTGCCCAGGCGGGCAGCCGGCCTTGCCCGCTCCGTCCCGCCGACCGGGGTAGACGCGCCCCGGGGCCACCACCGCCTCCTCCCGCCGAGTCGTTCGGCGCTCCCGACCGGCCCGGAGAGGTGGGAACCGTCCCGGGACAGTGGGGCGAGGGCCGGCACCTCGCCTATCCTCCGGCCGCTTCTGGGGAAAACGAACGGGCGAGAGCGGCGGTGCCACCCGCCGTGCTCACCCGGGCACATGTGGTAGGGATGGTTTCCCCATTTTAAATCGCAAAGGGAAAAGGGTGGAAAAACGCGGAATACGGGAGAGGACGTGGGAGTTTGCGAGAGAACAACTGCCCGAGCTCACATGGCGGGGATATGGCTGTTTACCGCAGCCCTGCCCGGGGCTCGCTGGCGTCGCCCGTGAGGGCACAGCCAGGCTCCGGGCGGCCCCGCCGCCGGCCCGGTGGCTCTCGGCTTTTCCCTCCCCCTCGGGGGTGGTGGAGCCCCGCGGCAGAGCCGGGCCCGGGGGCTGTGGCGGAGCCGGGGGGGGTTAGACGGGCGGGCGGCCCCGCGGTCCGTGCCGGGCTCGGAGGCGCACCGCCGGCCGTGGAGAGGCCCGGGGGGGCCGCGCCCGCCGCCGCGCTGTCGGGGGGGCGGCGGGCGGCGGGGGCGGGCGGCCCCCCCGGCGCGGCGGGGCGGCCCCGGCGGGGGCGGTGCGGGGCGGTGCGGGGCTGTGCGGGGCGGGCCGGGGGCTCGGTGCGCTCGCCAGGCGAGGAGCGCGGCTGCCCGGGCGGAGGGCCGCGGAGAGGAAAGCTAACAATGCTGTGAAAATATGTTTGCAGAAAATAGACAATTGTTGGATTAAACGTATTCAAGTATGAAATAATGCCTTTTTGTGTAAAAAACCTCAGCAATGTGAGCGTACAAAAGTTCCCCTGTGGCAGTTACTTGCTCCCTTTGTGAGCTTTGCGCTCCGGCGTCTCCACTTGGCGCGTTTAACTCGGAGCCCCCCTTTAAACGCGATTGTTTCTTTCTTTTTAATGACATTTACCGGATCAAAACATGCTGTTAATTCGATCAGAAAGCTTTACCCTCCTTAACAATGCCACAATAATTTCTCCTGAAGTTTGTTAAATTGACCAAAATTAGGCAAATGAATAGGGGGTCTGTCGGCGATCCCGCTCGCAGGTGACACCGAATAATGCACTCTCGGACCAGCTGCGATCCCCTCTTTATTTGCCCCTCTTTTCTTTGACCCGCATTATTAAAATTTAGGCCCAATGAAACTATTCATACTTTTCAATGGGACATTTTCCTATAGGATAATAGGCTACAAATTGAGCCTCTCCAAAGGAGAGGGGGAGAGCAGGGGGGGTAAAACAACAACGCACAGACGCGCACACCACACAAAAAAGGAGCGTCGTGTGCCAAAGGCTGGCGAGAGCCTCCCCGGGCCGACGGAAAAAGAAAAGGGGGGGGTGATGGGGGGGGGGATATCGTGTGCCAGCCCCCCGGTCCCACACCTGCCGGGGTGTCCCCGGCGCATAAAGCGGTGTAAACAAAAAAATCCTCGCTGCCATCTCTTATAAAGATGGACGTGTCACCAAGTCGTGTGAGAAAAGCCTGAGAACAAACGGGGCCACTCCGTCTCCAAGGGTTCTCCCTTGAACTGGGCGGAACAGCCTATTAAGGGCTTACTTAATTACTTTAATGACTCTGGACAGGCTTTAAAATGCAGTCAGCTCCGGGGCTAAGGGGAGGGGTAGGGGGTGCGGGGGATTTGAAGACTGGCGGCGGGGACGGGGCCGGGGATGTGGCGAGCGGGGCGCAGGGCGCGATACCGCGTCCTGCGCCCCGCTCGCCGCATCCCCGGCCCCATCCCCGCCGCTATTGTGGGACAGTCACGTGTGTCCCCGAGGTCCACGTGGGGCGACACAGCTGGGCCGCCCCCGGCTGCGTGGACGGGGGCGAGGAGGGGGAGAAAGGAAGAAGAGAGAAGAAAAAAAGCCCCTCATCCCCTCGCCCCCTTCCACCCTGATCTTTAATGCATACACTCCCTCGGCGCCGCTCTCCCGTAATCCTATGGGATCAGCGGGCCCGTGGAGGCCCCCCGGGGTCCCCCCCAAGTAGTGATGGCTTTATAAGGGGGCCGGAGAGAGAGGGGATGCAGAGCCCACCATGGCCTCCAAGCTCAAGGAGCGGAGGGTGAGTCGTCGCCCGCCTTGCGCGCACGGGTCTGCGGGGCCGCCAAGCGGGCCTAGCCCCGAGCCCTTCGCGGCCTTCCCCTTTGAAAAGCCCCCCACAAAAAACAACCACAGCTCCCTCACAAAAACAGGCTGCCCTGCCAGGGCCGTCCGCGCAGTCGGGGAGCCACCAGGGCCGCGCGGAGAGGACCGGCCACCGGAGCATCATCATCCTCCCCGAGACCGCGTCGCGCCCGGCACCGCTGCTCAGAGCGGGGTTGGGGACTGCCTTCCCTGGAGGGGTCGAGACCGGGGCCGGGGGCAGCTGTCACAGCGAGACTGGATCCATCTGTTTTCTCTTCCCCCACTAACGCGCCCCATATATTTTGCAGAGGACGCCGGTTTCCCACAAAGTGATTGAGAAGCGGAGGAGGGACCGCATCAACCGCTGCCTCACCGAGCTAGGGAAGACGGTGCCCATGGCTCTGGCCAAGCAGGTAGGCCGGGGGGAGCAGCCCCTACGCCCTTTTCTCCCCGGTGCGCCGCGATATCCCCCCCGATACGGCGGGGCTAGAGGGCAGCCCAGTGGAACGCAGAGCAGTCTCAGGGGAGAGGTGATGCCCACCTGCCCTGCCCATTGCAGAGCTCGGGGAAGCTGGAGAAAGCGGAGATCCTGGAGATGACGGTGCAGTACCTGCGGGCCCTGCACTCGGCGGACTTTCCCCGCGGCCGGGAGAAGGGTAGGTGGGCGGGAGTGACCTCCCGCGGCCCCCGCCGGCTCACTCGGGGTGTGGAGGCGGCTTTCCCTGCTCCTCTCCCGGCCAGACCCTGAGGAGCTCGATTCCCTTCCCTTTCCTTTCCAGCAGAGCTGCTCTCCGAGTTCGCCAATTACTTCCACTACGGCTACCACGAGTGCATGAAGAACCTGGTCCACTACCTGACAACGGTGGAGAGGATGGAGACCAAAGACACCAAGTACGCCCGCATCCTGGCCTTTCTCCAGTCCAAAGCACGCTTCGTTACTGAGCCTCTCTTCACGTCCCTGGGCTCCCTCCCGGAGCCGGACTTTTCCTACCCGCTGCATCCTGGGCCCGATTGCCCAGGGCACGTCCACAGTCCCGCCGAGGGCGTGCTCCAGCCGCCCTCGGGGGGGCCATTCCCCTGGCACGGCGCCGCCCGCAACCCCGCCCTGCCCTACCACTTGCCCAGCGCCGCCGTACCCCTCGCCAGCCCCGGCCAGCAGCGCAGCACTTTCCTCTCATCCGTGCAGGGGCTGGACCGCCACTACCTCAACCTCCTCGGCCATTCCCACCCCAACGCGTTCGGGCTGCCCCCGGGCCAGCACCCCTCCATGCTATAGAGACTCGTCCCGCCTGAAAGAACACCTATTTATGACCGCGGACACTGCGGGTTACACCCGGGCGCACGGGGAGGCTGCCGGGGGCAGGGAGATGCGCAGGGGTCCCGGATGGCGAGGAGGAGCCCCCGGGGGCCCAGATCTGCCCCCGCCCGCCCTCTCCGAGGGCCTGAAGCTGCCCCCACCCGCTCGCCTTCCCACCTCGGGGTCCAGTGCCTGTACAAGTGATGCCTTGGAATAAAAGTTTATACCCGCCGCTGCTTTTTGTTTCCGTGAGGGAGCTTCCTCGGGTGGCGGTGGGAGTCTCCCCACGCAGCCACCAGGGCAAAGAAACGAGCGAGACGTGGTCAGCGAGGGCCAGGGAGCTTGCTGCACGCACCGGCCGTGGCCGGCGCTCCGGGCAGGCGGGGCAGGACGTGACGGGCCGGGTGTCGGTGCCGCCCGGAGTCTGCTCGCAGGCTGTCACCGGGGGCTGGGAGGGAGTCCCGGCGTACGCCGGAGGTGGCGGATGCAGCCCTCGCCCGCAAGCCCTGCGGGTGCTGCCCTCCCACGCGCCCGTGGAGGGAGGCTCCAGGGGCACGTGTCAGAACCGCGTCTCCCCTGTGCTCTGTCAGAGAATTTCTCCGCTGCGCAGCTCGTTCAGAGGAGGATGAATAATGGTGAAGGCACAGGACGGGGCGGGGAGGGCAGGCGCTGAGAATAAAACCAATGGAAGCTCCGGGAGCGAGTCCCTCCAGCCTCGCCGCTGGCGCGGAGCCGCGCACGGCTCCCTCCCGCCGGGGCAATTCCAGCCCCGCCTGAACCGAGCGTCCCGGGTGTTCCATAGCCCCCGGAAACCGGGCAGCCCGGCCATGCCCGGCGGGGCCGGAGCCGTCGAGGGGTAAATTAACTTATTCCAGTTGGGTGGGGAGGCTTTGAGGAGATTTGACCTGGACTGTTTGCCCAGGTCGCGGAATGGGCTGACCCGCAATTTGTAAACCAACCCGACCCTTTATTCGGAGACAGACAAAAAGATCTTCATTACAATGAGTAAAAAGTGGAATGTGTATCTTCCATTTAACCTGTAAATACAGGAAAAGCTCCTATCCCAGATTAATGGGGAAAAGGTCACATGGCGGGATGGTGAGGAGTCAGCTAGGGAGGAGAGAAAAACACCCCCATTTCCTCGGGACACCCTTAGGATGGTAAATCCAGAGGGAACTTCTCTTTCGGTCAGTGTACACAGAAATACGGACTCAACCAAACACATTCAGCAGCAGGAATGGCTGGTGCCTATTATGAAAACAAATGTCCAACACTCATTTTTATCAGCACTGGGTGCAGAATATGGTCAAAATGCTATATGACATATTCTGTGAGCTTTAAGCTCTTGTGATCCCACTTTGTGCCTGAAGCATTAAAGATAGGGCATTTCCCTGAAAATATAAATATATTCAGCATTTTGGTCCCTGTTAACCAAATTAAACAAAACTTTCCTTTGCTAAGTAGATTTTCTCTGTGGGATTAGCAGAGGGCCACCATGGTAAAAACTGGGGTCATTTGCATATAATTTTGCGAACTCGCACTGGTCCATGACAGTCTTTGTCTCTCCAATGTTGCTATCCTGCATTTTTTTCTTTCTTTTTTTTTTTTTCCCTTTTCATTTTCATTTAGCTGTGGAGGATAAACCCCTCTTTGGCTTTACAATGACTTTAGGATAAAAGTTTCCCCTCCCTCCACTCTTTCAGGGCTCTGAGCTCACCCTCCTGCTTTTGGCCCCAAAATTATTTTGGAATTTGCTAAAGTCAGCTGTAGCAGGCATGGGAGCTGAGCTGCCTTCCCAGCTCAGACCCACACCTGCACACCATGCTCTGTGCACACAGGTGGGTCAGCATGGGCAGTGGGGTACAGAGCTCCCTTGGGACAGGCATCCCCTGTCTTTTGACAGAGGTTCAGCTCATTTGTCTTGATTTTATTTTGCATTTCTGTGCCTATCAGACAGAGACTTTTAGCCTTTTTTCCCCCTGGGATTTATTTTAGCTCTGCCATGAGCATCACCTTCCAACCTTGCTGGGAGCAGGTGGGAGCTGGATGACCCCTGTGCTGGGCCTGATCAAGGCTGTACCTGGTCTCAGGTAGGGCGCCTCTCTGGGCTGGCAATGCTCATTGTCTGGCATAGGAGTAACCTTTACTGCTGTCCAGGAGCAGCTAGCACAGGGAATGAATAGAGAGGAGCTGTTTCTGAAAATAAACTACTTTAATTCCCAAAGCCGTCAAAATACTAGATTCTGTGTTATGAACCTGCTTGGCTAAAAATCTTAATGGTGAATGATTTGCTCTATCATGTCCTATTCCTTTCCTTCAGCTAGCATCTTTCTCATTCCTAGACCTTCACATCTCTTTTGCCACAGTTTGCCTTGCCTTCCTTTGCCATGCCTTTAATACCCTCTTTTCCACCTCCTGCTATTGGAATTCCTCTCTTTTCCTCACACATTCCACGTCCTACATGTACTGCAATTCTTCTCGCCCCAGAAAATAGTTGTACAGCATGGTCACACCTCAGTAATTTCTTTATGTTGAGAGCAAATAATCATGTTGGGATCAAAGGACAGCAAAATGTAAGTTTACAGTTCTGTATCTGATACTGACTCTCTCTTGCTATTTACTCAGACAGTAGAAAAGTTTATGTTGATCTTCGGAATATTGCATTACTGAAAACATCTCCAACTCCCTAATTCATCCCAAGGATTTATTTGCATTATTATTTAAATAAAACATCACCAATTAGATCAAAGGGAAACAAGTAGCCTGTGCATAAACTCTCCATCTTAAAGCTTTATGTTTTCAATAGGAAACAGGCAAAACCTGGAGGAAATTCGACTGTATCACTTTTCCTATTTAAATAAGTAAAAAATGTTTATGGACTTTGAGCGTATATAACACAGACCAGAACTCTTCTTTCTTCCCATGGTTTTACACTAGTCTGAATGCATTATTCAAAGACCTAGGGACTTTGCTGGTAGTACCACACTGTGGAGTTTCCAGCCTTGGAAAAAAGAGCCGATGCCACTGAACAAAGTCCCCAAATTCAGGACAACACAGTCATTCTTGGGGCATCTCATCAATCAGGTCAGTAGCTAACTAGAAAAGAGTATTTTTATTGTACTTTGGGTCCGTGACCACAAAGAGCTGCATCATTACACCTATAGGGACTGAGCCATGAGTTTAAAAGAAACAACTGCCGGAAAGAGAAGGAACTGCACCAACAAAGGCTTTTAATTACAGATCTGTTCCAGTAGAGATACACACAATAATTGGCTCCCTATTGGTATGGATATGATCCCTTTCCCTTGGTGAAGATCCTGCCAGTTTAAGTCTTGTGGTCCCACAGCTCTGTGGAATGCTGCTACTATTCCCTAGGCTCAAAGGTAGCCTGCATGATTTGACCAGGACCATGCCAGAAGTGCTTAGGAGAGCAGAGGATCTTAGGTGCCAGGGTACAATGATCACCCCAATCAGATCAGCTTCTTGCCCTCCTGCCACATTCTTGGAGAGAATCAAATAGTGCCTAGAAGTCCAGAGGGATTGTTTTTCCATTATAAATTGAATCAATTATAAGGAGGAGGAAACCTTCTGTTTGCCTGTGGAACAGTCTGTGTATTAGACACAGCTACTGAAGCAGCTGCAGGCTTGTTCAGCAACCCTTTTGCAAAGGCAGATTTTTGGAAGGAAACCCTCCAGCCAACAGTTCCATATTTGCTGAGCATCTGATCCCACAGATTTGCCTCCTGCCTTGAGTGAGTCTCAAATCATCATGTCTATTTCTAGCAAAATTTCCTGCATAGTGCATGAAGGCTGTTTTAGGAAAAGAACACTAAATTCTCTTGATTATAGAAAGAAGTACAAGAAAAGTCATTTTAGTAGGTATGTAAGGTTAAAACTTGATCCATGCAACATACTGCATACTGAATTTAACATAGGCATATCAAA
The DNA here is from genome assembly GCF_028769735.1 of Zonotrichia leucophrys gambelii. Classification (NCBI taxonomy): domain Eukaryota; kingdom Metazoa; phylum Chordata; class Aves; order Passeriformes; family Passerellidae; genus Zonotrichia; species Zonotrichia leucophrys. The sequence continues at coordinate 13,537,199 of NC_088173.1, read as the reverse complement.
ACAAACAAAACTCGTTTTAAAAGATGAGAAAAAGCAACATTGAAGACTATTGGATGAAACATCACATGGCAAGAAAGAGGAATAGTTCATAAGATTCAAACTCAGAATAGTAAATTAGGAAATTTATCATACAAAAAATATTAAATTCAGGAAAGAGATTGTTTAACATTTATCTTCAAGCTACAGCAACTGAATGTTAATGTGCATTATGCTTAATCAGAAGTAATACAATTAATTAGGTTGAAAAAACCCACTTTTGCTAACAGGAAATCTAAACTTTAGTATGTATGGTCTGAAAAGTTAAGTAATTTAATTTTTAATTACTGTAAGAATACAACACCTCCAAGTGCAGTTCTAGTCTATGCAATGATTGTGCAAGTAAAAAATGAGGCCCTTCAAACAAGGGAGTCCTTCAAGGCAACAGGGAATTCATTACAGGGTCTGTGACTCAGTTCTTATGCTTTTGGTGAACATTATGAAGTTATTTTTACCCCCAGAGCATGTAGAAATATTTACACCAGCTAACCCTGCAGCACTTGTTTAGAGAATCTTGGTCTCCTACTAGCTTTGTGGAAACCAGGCAGTGCCTGAGCTCTGAGCTCATCTCCATCTCTTGTGAATTCCAGCACCAAAATTATACTTTCAGTCCCATAAAGGGTGCAAGTATTTAGAGTAGGGCCCAGTCCAACTGGAGCCCTTAAGGCCAGGATCCTGGCAGAAAGTGCCTTCATTGTAATTCAACCTGTACCTCCATCTACCTGCCCTTAGTTCCTAGCTTGAGGCTTAGACATTCTTCCAGAAAGTTGAAGTCTCAAGGATGAACGCTAAAAACTGTGTTCCTCTTCGAGGGCACCTTCTTATAACCATTCTGCCCCTAAAAAGCAATTTCTATGTTCTTTTAAGAAACCACTGTGTCCTGGTTCAACCTTTCAAAGGAGAAATCAGATGGTAGTCAGCCAGGGGAGGGTTTAGTCTTGTCTTCAAGGTATCAGCTTGAAGCAGATGTTCAGTTTAGAGGCATTAGCAGGAAGCTGTGACATGGCTTCAGTGCTTTCTCACTGCTAGGGAGGAGTGGAGACTGTGGCTTTTGCCTTTCCCTCCATTCTCCTCCTCTGGAGGTACATGTGATCATGTGTATACCATTGTGTACTACACACAGAGGAAGCTTGTACAGGCCCTCTTCCATAGAACACCTGGATTCAGTGTAGCTTTTTTCAGTAATTCCTAGTTTGGTTTGGCTGTTATTCGTTTAAATGTGGCTTTATTCAATCCTCACAATTTCCCATGCATGCTACATTAGTGCCATGCCAGGGGAAGAATTCACAGAGATTAGCCTTTGAAGGTCAGTCTTTTATGACTAAGATATAGGATTTGTCTTTTCTACTTTTCCCCCGAAACTAAAATGTCCTTCAATATATCCTAGGGCAACCTCAAGGTTTGCCCTGACAGGTTTTTGATACACCTGTACAACCTTATTCACTACAAGAAGTGATACTACTACAGCCATGAGTAAAGGTTAGGGTATAGAGTTTTCCCCTAAACGTGGTAGTATGGAAATAATTTACCCTTACTGACATTACTGCTGGGGTTCCAGGACTGGAATATGTAGAAGGAACAATAACAACAAAACCTATTGAACAAACACACCCCACATGGCTTTAAACTGAGAAAAGTGTAACAGGGATCACTGACATTCACTGAGAACAGATAACCAAACTTCAAGAACCTCAGGAAACCCTGAGACAGTATGTATCCCATCCAACACAATTATACACTGGAATGCTCAAAGGGAATCAATATAACCCAAGTCTTTCCTATTCAATTACAAAATGCCTTTTTATCATATGATGTAGTAGTAATTTTTCTATGCCACAAACTGTTTTTGTACAGTACCTTCTCCTCTCTTGAAGAAATGAGAGAAAAACTACTCCTGGAGTTTTATTACTGAAATAATTGCCAGAATTATTGCTGTAATAATAGTAATAGTAATTAATGTTTTAAATTCTCTCTGATGTCTAGAAAAGGCAATAGAGTAATTGGGAAAAAAGTGTAAACAAGAGTATATAATTTACTGCATAATGTCAAAACCTGCTGGACAGCAAAGATCTAGGAAAATGAATACAATTATGATAAAGGCACCACTGCTTTCAAGGCACCATCTGCAGAAAAGAGAGTATGTTAAAGCAAATAAGGGACTCCTACATGCTTGTTAGCTATATGCATATACTGCCTGTATTCCTCAGCTAGTTCAGGTGGCAGATCCCTGGACATCCAGAAGCTATAGCTGCTTCCACAAGAAGAAGACATAGTGGAGTTGCATCATTTGAGACCTTGCCAAATAGGTAAGCAGTACATATTTCAGTGGCTCCTCATGCTCATTTTGTTAGTTCAACTATGCAGTCACATGTTTATAAAGATACATGGGAAGAAAATAACCTCATCTTGTCTTAAACACACAATTATGCTGATCATGGAAGGGAAGTCATGTAGAGAACAGGTCCTTCTGCCTCTGGTACTCAGTGCATAAAATATTCCTCCAAGAAAAAATGCTGCAACTAGGCACAACAGTCAACACATAAAGGAAAGGCCAGCCTCCCTCAGTGTGCTTATGGAGGAGCTAATCCAGCTCTGTGAGGTCAAATGGTCTTTCCTTGGTGAGGAGGTTCCAAGCAGCAATATGGTTTGCTGTTCTTCACCAAATATTGCATCTTCTCAAAAGTTATTTGCAAGTCTCCATGCTGCAGCTTTGCATCTTCTTTCCAAGAAATTAATAGAGAATCATGGAATGATTTGGGTTGGAAGGGACCTTAAAGACCATTTCATTCCAACCTGTCTGTCATGGGCAGGGACACCTTCCACTAGAAGACCAGGCTGCTCAGACCTCCAGCCAGCCTGGCATTGAAGACCTCAGTGATGTGTGGCATCCACAACTTCTCTGGGCAACCTGCTTCAGTGCCTCACCACCCTCTGAGTAAACAGTTTCTTTCAAATATCCAATTTGAACCTACATTCACTCTGAAGCTATTCCTCCCTGTCCTGTCACCACATGCCCTTGTAAATAGTCTCTCTCCATCTTTTTTGTAGTCTCCCTTCAGGTATTAGAAAGCCACAATTGGGTCACCCCAAAGCTTTCTCTTTCCCAGGTTGAAAAATCCCAATTCTCAGCCTTTCCCCATAGGAGAGGTGCTCCATTTCTCTAACTAACTAGGTGTCCCCACTCTGGACTTGCTGCAACAGCTTCATCTCCTTCCTGTGCTAAGGACCCCAGAACTGGATGTAGCACTCCAGGTGGTGTCTCACCAGAGCAGAGGGGCAGAATTTTCCTTGATTTTTCTTTGTTTGTTGTATATTACACACAGTTAGAAACTGTGTTACAGTCAGCTTTGCTTTATACTCCCAGAAAGAGCTTCTACCATGCCTCCACAATGCAACTTACACTACTGGATATGGCAAGCAACAAGTAGGTAAAAGATGTGCATCCCTAGGAGAAGTGTGTGATGTGGCTAGAAGGACAGGCAACTGGGAGAACACAAGTGCTGTTCTGCTAGTCATGGGAATATCCTCTGTTAATTTATAGCACTTTTGCAAAGGGGTTTTGGGTTTTGTATTTGGCCAGCTTTTTTTTAAAGCTCTTCCAAAAAAGATGTAAAATTAATTTGCCTTTTCAAATTGAGATCAAATAGAGAGAGAGAATGCCAAACTTCTTCCTGCTTTATCAGGAACTTTCAGGGATTTTGAGATTAGAGTTCTGGAACAGAGAAGTAACTCCTGCTGCCAGCATCCAGCTTCCTAAACACCTTTCAAAAAGTTTTCCAGGCATTGTAACTGCAAACAGAAAAATGCAAAGATTTCTTTATTTCAGGAAAATTATAACAATTTTGTAGGGCACAGAATGCCTTTGAGCATCCAATCACAGCTGGCCAGGACATAAGATGAGGACACAGGTCCACAAATGCACAGGCAAAGTGCTGGCAGGTTTCATTCCTTACCATACTAAAATAGAAAGATGGGATGGGACCAACTGGACTTTTTCATTCATGTACTTGGAAAAATTACTTTGTTATAAAACAGGACAATACCACAAAGGAAAAATCTTTTGAGTGGTGTGATAATAGAAGAACATACTGAAATTTGTGACCATCTGACATAAAACTGTTAGCTGTCTCAAAGGAAATGGTTTGAGAATGAATGAATCATTCTAAGCAATCTTTCTGATCAAGAGGGATAAACATGCAGCTCCTGAGGATAATTTATCAGACTGATTTTATTTTCTCCCTTTAAAAATAAGTACATTTTCCTTGGAATATATATATATTTCCCCTTTTAATTTTGAGGGAATGTGGGATCAATAGGTCAGATTCAGATATACAAATAGGGGAAAAACCAGGGCAGCTGAATCCCACCCTCACTGTTGCTTGGCAAGTAGCCTAATTTATCTGCTCAGATATTTAAAACAGGGCTAGACATCTCCATGCTAAAATATTGCATTTAATTAAAAAAAAAAATCCTTGTTTTTGTGTGTCTGGTACACAGTCAGAAGGTGTAACAAGTTCAATCACTGAACTGAAACAGCTGTGCAATTGACAAATACTTTTTACATACTAGTTGCATGCACTACAGACCAGATGGAAAGAATTTTACCTGGGGAAGATTGGATTATTTACCATTTCCCTCCAGCAAGCACTGTTGCAAACAAAATTGTTAGCCATCCACTGAAGGCCAGTGTCCTTTCTCCATAATCTGGTTGTCAAAACATCAAGCTCAGAAGCTTGATGTCCTCCACAGCACTGGTTTAGCTCTGAAATGTCTGCATCATTACAGGCACCTTACTCCCCTGCCACCTTTGCCACCATGAAGCAAAGGGCTTCAAGGATTTCAAGGACTCTATGTATAAAGCATCTACATGTAAAATAAGAAAATTTATATTATTAAGCAGATGCATACTAGGGGAGAATTTTGCTTTCCATTGCTTTAAATGGAAATAAATTATTTTCTCCTTTCCTCTCTTTTCTTTTCCTTCATTACAGTCACTGAAATTTTACCAGCTCTGGCTGCTAACACAAGTGAAGTGATTAATGCTGTGTTTGCATAAGTGTACTTAGGAGTTGGCATTTCATTACAAATAGGTACCTCATAGCATAGCCAATCTTTAAACCTATCTTTAGAAAAATAATTTGTTATTATTTAGAATTCTTCAGCAACCAGTTTTGATGCTGAAGCTTGTGCTTTGTACATTTTAAAAAGAAAGATTATGCTTAGACAAGGTGCTATTTTGGTGCTGAACCCCTTACTCATCCAGTTTCTTTCCATTTTTGGAACAGTTCCGCATTAGAACACAGTTTCACAACTACCATATTTTTCCCAATTGAAAGAAATTATATTTGCCCACCCCTGACTACCAGCATGTCAGAATCACAGCTGAGCTTCTTCATGATCTTAAATTATTGGCTCCTTTTCAGAGTGGACAATGCCTGGCATTGGGAAAATATGCTGAGCTCAAGGAGTAGTCAAATGTCTCACAACCTCCTGAAAATGTGTTGGCCCTATAACTAGATTTCCAGGGCTATTTCAGACTGGTTGTCAAACCTTCCCTACATACCCTAAAAGAATGTGTCATGATTATAAGCAGACTTTAAAAAAAGTGTAAGGATACTAAATTATAGAATCAAAAAATGTCCTGAATTGGAAGGACATACAAGGATCATCAAAGTCCAACTCCTGGTCCTGTGCAGCACAGCCCCAACAATAAACAATGACCATTTTGAATAAAAACAGGAAATTATTCTAATTATTACCCAAATAACTGTGTACTTATCCAGCAAACTCCCAGCAAAGTCATTGACAACTTCAGAAATTTTTCTACAGATCATAGTTAACATGCTAACACACCACACTGCTAAATGATGCTTTCTCAGATCTTATGGATGAGGGGTATTAATGGATCTCCAGGGTTGTCACCGCTCATCATGGTTCAGCCTTATTGTCACCATGATTTCCAAGGCTGTATTGTCTTATTACTTCAGCATAAGATACATGGTGTCCTGAGGGAGACACTGAGAGTTAACTTCACCTCAATCTCCAAATTCCTTCTTTATCACTGTATAGTGTTTCCTCTGTAAGCTTAAAATGCTCCTGCATGGCTTGAGGCAGAAAAAGAAACCAATGCAAAAAAAGCTATTAAAAATACTCTTCCTGTTATGAGACTGGTACAATTTCTCTTTGTGGGTTGACTTCTGGTGCTTTCAGAGGCCTCTGCAGACTCAATATATTCCAATATCACAATTTCTATGTGGTCCCAATGACGCATTCCAGGACCCACTATCATCCTGAAGTTTTCTAGGAGATGAGATTAACCAGTTGGCATATTAAAGAGAGCAGGCAGGACCCTACTGACAGAGGTCCCCAAGTCAAGATTAACTAGATGATCTTTAATGTTCCTTTTAAATGAAACCATTTCATAATTTTACAATAACTGCCAGATTGTTGTCCCAAATTCTTCTCTAATTTCTCATTTCTCCTTGTTTCTGCCATTCTTCAGACCATAATGTAAGTATTACTTTGAACTATGGAGTAGACCCCATAGTTTTCATGGTATTTGTCACTATATCCAGCTAATCACTACTCAAAATTTATGACAGTTGAAAAAATAATGCATATTATGCATTGTTGATAATGCAGTGTTGACCCTGCAAGGATTTGCTTATAAGCTCAGCCTTGTGCACATGACTTCCATTACTTTACTGAGTGCTGCCCCTTTCAGATTTCAGAGGAACCAGATTGCAGAGGAAAACTAGATTGAGGAGAAGTGTCAATACCACAGAAATATCATAGGAGCTGGCAGGCCTGTAAAAAAACAGTGGCCATAATGGTACATTCTTGCAACCCAACAAGGACTCAGGCCCTGGAAACAGCCAGGACAACAATTAATGGCTACAAAACTGCCACCCTGCATGCTTGGAAGTAGGACCTCAGCTGCAGCCCTGAGCTTTTCTACTGAATTTTAACCCAGAAGGATCAGTCACTTCTAACCCAGTGAAGGACAAGCTGTCCTTCAGGACCAAAAGAAGTAGCATTGCAGGAGCAAGACATCTGTTTTTCTGTACCTGCCCTGGCTTATCTTCCTGGCTTCTACATTTCTAAGATCTGCTTATTTTCCTTCTAATTCTGTGAATCACTCTTCTCTTTAGACTCAGATCCCAGCCTGAACTGAGGTGTCTCATCAGAGACACTAGGCAGCCCTTTTATGGAAGAGAAACAATGTTTGCTTCTCTTTCTTCGGTCATAAGGCCCTTCCTTAACAAAATACAGGAGCCTAGGCAAGTGAGCAACATTAGTCACTGTAATACCTGCTCTCAGGGTATTTAGCTGGTCAGAGTGACTCTGAGATATGTTAGAAAGTCTCTTTTCTTAGCCCAGCGCTTAAAGAAGGAGTCAGAGCTCTTCATTTCTCAGTCTCAAGGTTGTTTATTGTATCTTATCTATAAAATTATTTTTCTTGACTTGCTGAGGTCCACTCAGCAAGACAGTGAGAGGCACTTTGCTTGCCCCTGGCGTGGTGTTATCTTTTTATACCAAAAACTACATGTACAATATTTACAATTACTTTCCAATACCTATCACCTATGTTAGACAGAGTTTCTACTTTAAACGAATCTAAAAGTGCCAACATCACAGCAGAAGATGGAGACCAAGAAGAAGAAGAAGGAGAAAGGCTCGATATGCTTTGATTCTTCTATCTTGCTTTCTGAATCCCCATTCTAAAAACTCTAAAAAATCTATTTTTCACCTTGTGATAAATTCACTATCATTCTACTTAAAGTTTTGCAGCTTGTAATTCTTCATATAAGGTTGGAAATTGTTTTTTCTAAGGGCTAAATCAAAGGCACAGGGGTCTAGGGCTCTGTGCCAAGGTCTCTGAGCCCTATGACAGGGTCTCGCGTCCTCCAGGGCAGCCAGAGCAATTTCTTGGGTTCTCACAACCTGCCAGTACAATTTCCAGTGATTTTAATTCTTACAAGGTAACCCCAGGTGTGGCGTTGCTGGGCAGCACTGTTTAAGCCCAGCAGATCAGATGCTGTTCTGATTTATAACCTCTGGCGGCTCAAGTGAAGGCAGGAGCTGGCAGCTTTGCCCATGCCCTCTGAAGGGCGAGATGCCCAGATAAAGCATGTTGGCAGGCGTGCTGCCTTCCCACCCACCCCCTGCACGAGGAGCGTGCCTGCCCAGCACCGCAGCAGCACCACAAAGCGGGTGCGAGGCAGCTTTCAGAACGACCAAGCACCTCCAGCTGGTTAAGGGCACGGAGCTGAGGCAAATGCCTGCGGTGGGCACAGCCACAGTGCAGCGGGGTTAAAAGCGAGGCCGTCCAAATCCACCCGAGACCTGCAAATCTTGAGACACGTAAACCCTACATGCGTCAGATAAAGAAGCCAGAAAGAAAGGTGCCCCCTAATGAGTTTTTTTTGCGCTTGGGTGAGCGAAAGGGCTGCTTCAGGAGGCTAATAACTGAAAACCTTCCAGGCTTTTGTCCGGAGAAATGGCAGGCACTTTCCATCCCTTTGAAAAAAAGAAGGCCTTTCGGAGTCTTCACGAGAGATGTGGATTTTAAGGGCGACCTTAGGTCATACAGAACTAATCAAGCGAAAACAATAAGAAAATTAGACTGACAGTCAGCAAGTATCTGAGGACTTTATCAAAAAGAATTAGGAATGGACAAATTCACTGGGAGCAAAGGATCAGATCTGCAAGGTGGCATTGTGTGGTGGGATTAAATTATTTATTCATTGTTAATTTATTTATTTATGTATGTGCAAATGACCTAGCTGCTGCAGGTGCTGAGGAGTTTCTGAAAAGGCCCAGTTTTAGAGCCAAGGCTAGAATATTGGTCCATTTAACTCATTCTTTTCCTTAAGGCGATCAAACAGTGACTTTTATCTAGGAGATAGAGGAGGAAAACCATATGTGTACTGGGAATGATGCGGGGTCTGAGCAGCACTAAGTACCCAAGTATTCCAGTCTCATTCAAGAATGCTGTGCAGTTTAATGTCCAGCAAATTAGCAAATGAATGCTTATGTCAATATGTGAAAAATCCCTAGTTGGTTTAAACAGATAAAAAGCCTCTTGGGAAATGGCAGAAAATGCAGGCTTTCTCTCCTTGTCTTTTTTAAAGAAAGAAAGAGAAACAGTACTTATTAAGTTTTCCCCAAACTTACAAAAAGTTGCAGAAAACAGCAACCTACATGGATGCTGGATCTTATAGGTACATGAAATTTTTCCTGCTGCTACAGGAGAAATACAAGAATCTTTTGCACTCTTTGAATCACATATTTGCTATTCAGGAGGAAACAGTTAAAATCTGGGACACTTACAGGGCCTGTAAGATGCCACCCTGCTACTCCTCTCTTAAAGGTACAGGACGTCAAAAGCCCTGGAGAGGGTCTGTCTTTACATTTTTCCCTGATTTATAAATTCTGCCTTGAAGATGAAATCCACAAACACCTCTCATTTTTTTTCTTCTCCACATTTAACCATTTATAGGAAAGGGTAAATTGTCATCTCATGTTCCCCTTGACCCAGCAGAGCAAAGCCACAGTGGGGACTCTGTGTCTGACATGACCCTGGGGAAAAAAGGAACACGAGATCTCAGCATGGGGGTTGGAGGCAAGAAGTCACACATATCGAAAATGACAGCATCACATCAGTTAGTGCCATGTGATAAGGGAGTCCTGCTGGGGTTTATGTCCTTCTGCAGAGATACACTTAGAGATTGGCTGCTAAAGAAGATTTTTTACTAACTCCAGAAAGGGACTGCGGATGTTTGGTCAGGAAAGATCATAATGCATTATCTTTCTCCAGGACAAGCATCAGTAGCTATGATAGGGATCATAAAACTGCCCCATGAGATACACCTTGGAACCAGACAGGCAGGTTTATCCACTTCTGCTTTGCACATGGGACTTCCCTCCTCTTGGCCATACTTAGGCCCTTTCTCAAAACCAGTCTTCATCATGTCCTATTGGAGAATGGGCTACTAAAGAAAAACTAGAGGGCATTTTAAAGAAGAAATATCTTTAATATTACTAAATTTAAAATATCACGTCAGATTAAAAGCTCAATGAGCGAATTGCAATTCTCAAGCCATGTAAAACAGAAACAACAGAGGCCATATAGAAAGTCTGCTTCCTCCCTGGAGTGATAAAGTCCTCCTTTCTCCCCTGAATGTAATGTGTGAGGATGAATTCAGTGACAATGAATGCCAGCAGGTCACTAATACACTACCACTTGCCTTCTGCAGCCCACTGAGAGCTGTGACACATAGTAAGCAGGGAGCCTGCTGACCTATGCTCTTAGTCTATCAGCTGTCAGGGTGCCTTTCAAAATGGCAAGAGCCAAAAGCAGAGTTAAATACCATTGAGAATTCAGCTGTATAAGAAACAAGCAGCACAGGCCAGGATTCTTCTTGGTCATCATTTAAAATGGATTGAGTCCCAGCTCATAAGAGAAATACTATCAGTATGCAAGGAAATGATCTAGTGTTATTCTCATCCCCAAGACTATCCAATTCACCTTCTGTGTTGTCTCCAACTTCATCATATTGAGAATGTTTCACAGCTTTATCTCATAGGCAAACTTCATTTTTATCTGCCTACTTTTGGTGTTACAGTCATTAGATAAAATATCAGTATTTCCATCAGAATTATTAAAACTGAAAGTAGAATACTTTCAGTATTATGTTCCAATTTTTCCACCTCTGGTGTGGAATCAACTTCCAAAATTGTGTGGAATAAAAAAAATCCTTTTTTGCTGCTAATTAAGAAGTTTTGCTTAATGTCTCACTGATGTTTTACACAGAAGAGTCAAACTGGCTGTGGGTCCTCCTTCTGTTGGAGAACAAACTGGCTACCTACATAAGTGGAAAGGGCTGCCTCAAGCCAGAATGGAAATATGACCTTCTGCAGGCAGGGCTCATGCAGGACCAGAGGGAGGACACAGGAAAAGGAGGACCAGAGGGAGGACACAGGAAAAGGTGATTTAAAGTGTCCTAGCACTCACCAGCACATGCTGCTCAGGGATGTCCAGGAGACCTTCCCCTTTGCTCTGTCTATTCCCTGCTGGATGCACAGCTGCCATTCATTCATGTTTTCTGCTAGCTGGTAGTATAACTCTTCAGGGAGCAGCAGTACTGTAGATTACAAAGACACTAGATTCATAGGGCTAATAAATGAAGTAAGGGCAAACTAAAACAGGGACATCTTGCTGCTTCTGGGGCTCTGCACAGTTCAATGGGCAAGGAGCTGAATTCACACAACACAGCCCCAAAATGAGATTCTTCCAGGAACCACCAGACTCTGAAGCTTAGTCTTGAATAGGATCCCATCAGCTAGTGCCACTGTCATTAACTAACAAGTCCTACTGGAAGTGGTTGCAAATTATAGGATATAAAATTATCAGAGGTTTTAATAGCCTTTCATGTAGAGTACAAGACTGAAGTGACAGTATAAAAATATCTTATATTGCTTACTGTTATTAAATTCTGGCTTCTCTAACATTTTGCATTTAAAAGAACTCTTTCCTTCAGAGATGCTGTGGACAAGTATGGGATGTTAAGCTCAGAGTTAGTAAGGCTGTGCTCTAATACCATCTGTCCAGGGCACTGAAGGATGAGTGCAGGCACAGTGTTTGCTTCTGTTTTCATGTATGTAAATCAGAGACCTGAACAACTATTGCTTTCGTATTTAAGATGTATCAAGTACTATTGTTATTGCTATTGTGCCTTTGGTTTAAGATGTGGACCCACAGAGCCATTCTGCCTAGACCTTCTCAGCACCATCCTAGTTCAGGCAGCCAAGGTGTTGAAGTCCCTTGCATTTTCACAACAATGAAGGTAAAGGATGGTACCAGAGATTTTCTCAGCTGGATTAGCTTTCAAGGAAGGGTAACTTCTAAGTGAGACAAACCAGAATTTTATGCTCCCTTTCCAATGAAACCTTTGTCTCCTTGAAAAAAGACTTATCCAAACAGATCCACAGATTTTTCTGAAAACCAAAGATTTCTCCTTAATAAGAAGCAGACAAAGTGCATTTAAATGTATGATAACTCTTGTTTTAGCATTTTTCAGCATAAAGGATAAAGGAGGAAAAATGTACAAGATCATAAAAAGATGTGCAAAAGTAGAACAATGTCAAGAAAGACATTACTATAAAATTCCTGTCAGAGTGGAACAGATAGTTTGCATTAATAAATATATCAGTAAGTGACCCAAAGAGCCCTTCCTAGAGAATAGGAACTTTGACTTGGCTGATCAGACATTCAGCAACACAAAGACTAAGGTGGCAAGTGCAATGCAAATCTGCCCTTTGGGATCTGGACTATGATGACGGCTGCTACCACACAAGTATTTTCCAGACCCCTTTATATTTTCCCTACCACTCAAAATGTGCAAGTTCTGAAACTGAAACACTGTGTTAGTCCCCGGCGTCAAAAGTCAAAGGGGACTAGCCCCAAAACGGGGATGTTGCTAGGCTGAACTAGCAACAAATCCATTCCTTCAAACTCTGCTTAGTCTTAAAAAAATACAGATTGGATTTCCTTCAAATATTACAACATTAAAGAAGACTGGCCTTCTTTCAAATATAATACTAAACAAGCTTAAATACGTTCGTGGAGGAAGGATGAACTTCTAACATACTTACTGTGTGGCTGCTCACAGCTGCTGGTGCTCTTTTATATAGTCTTCTGAACAGGGTCTGAGATAATATATACAATACAGACAGTAGAGAGAAGTCCAGACACCCTGCAGCTCAGCCCTATTTAGGTGTTTTCAGGAAATGAACCAGGGAATTAGCTGTTTGGCTAGCACAGATGCATACTGTAGCCTTCCTCTCAAGGGAAGCAGTCTGGCAAAATTTGCTTTGGTTTAATTTAAAGGGAAGACATGGAGGAAAAGAAGTCAAATAAGTAAATTATTTTGCTGGATAGCATCAGCACAGAGCACTTAAAAGTCTACAGAAGTAGTATCATTCCAGAGAAACTCTGCCCCTTCCAGAGACAATGTATATATTGTTTCTTATACTTTGATCTGAATGAAGCATACGAAAATATAATTTATATACAATCAAATATATTATTGTTTAGAAGAAATGGCATTTTCACATTTCATACTGATCAGAAGCTATCGGGGGAAAAAACCACAAAAAATTTTGAGATCATGTCTTTCACATCCTACAGGAGGCTACTAAGTGGAAGAAAACAGTTTCACAAGGTCTCCCTGACTACTGAGATGTTGCAAACATCAAGGGTTAATGAAAAGTCAAGTGTAAATACACACCTAAGTGCTTTGTCTAATGATTCAAGAGTTTCTCCTAGAACTGTTATAATCTTCTACTTTTTTTTTTCATAAGACGTCCCATCTAGATAATCTAAGAAAAAAAAAGGAAAAGAAAACAGCAGGTATGACATCACATATCCCTGGGATGGAAACCAGTTCTTTCTCCTTCTTTACAGAGACACAGGAGGTTACAGTGATAATTCAAAGTCACATTAAAAAAGCAGCATGAAATTATGAACTAAAAGTGAAAACCAGATTTTATAGACCTCAGCTGCTCTTGGTCTATTGGCTATTCTTGAGCAAGTGTCTGAAAATCAAACCCAGAAATTAACTAGATTATTTCTGCATACAAGGCACATTAAATTACAGTCTTCTGATGAAGCATCCAATAATAATCACCTTATTGTTACCAGCCACAGAGAAATTGAAGCAATTCCTATAGAGGAAATTTCAACCTGTATGAGTTGGTGCAACCATCCCAAGGAAGTGATGGCCTTATGAAAGCAATGCACACTGTGTACTCCTGGCCCAGGGTGATTCTCGTGCTCATGCATCACCTGCTGATGGAGGTGAAATTAGCAGATCAGGCACCCAAGTATGCCAGGTCACTAATGGCAATGAGAGCACTGTAAGATGGCTGGGCAAAGGAGCAGCCTTATCTCCCCATGCCAAAGTTCCTTGGTTTGTAATTGCTTCAGCCTTTCAAACTGACCTAGTTTGATTTATAGGAGAATAAGATGAAGCAAATTATGAACAGAATTATGGAAAAGGCCCATTCCAACATCCCATTTACAATAATGATTGTTTTAAACCTTTTTGTAGACTCAAATCAAATTATTTCCTTTTGCATGGACTAAAACTAGATCACAATACCCTGAGATTTGCACAGGTCAGGTCCAGCTGGGACACAGCACCTCACATGCCTCTATATTTCACTGGCAGTAAAAAATGGTAAGGACTGGGAAAGACACACTGGCAAGTGGAAAGATCTATTGCGTTTCTATTTTTGTAACAGACTTGCCAGGCATGCACTGCTGACTGCTGCCTGCACATCCACGTGCTGCTGTCTGACGGCTCAGGAATGCAAGTGGGACACAACAGTTCCAGCAGGACGTCAGCTCCAGCGGCTGTGCCAGGCAGCTCCAGCAGAGGCTGTGCTACAGCAACTGTGCTCAGGCTGCAGTGACTCCTTCCTTTAGTGCACTGATTTCCAGCTTAGCTTGCCTCATGTCAGCTGTGCAGGTGATATGCCTGAGGATGGGGCCTGGGCCCTTCTGCCTGTCCCTTAGTCTCCTGTTAAAATAGGATTTAAACCAGCTTGGGGTTTAAAAGATTTGACAGCGGCCCTAAGTCTGTTTCAAAGTTCCATTATCTAGAAAAGCTATCCCTCCTCCTTTTCCACCTCCCAACTTTGTCAGGTCACACTCCAAAACAAGGCTCACTAGAGCCCAGTTCCCCCTGAGAAGAGTTCCACCAGCACAAGCATTCTGCCCAACAATTTCTTTGCAGAGGAGGGACTTCCAGATGTACCTTTCCAGATGTTTGTTAATTCAAGATCTACCCAACTGTATGAAGAACAGCTATGGTGGGGAAGATTTGACACAAATAAATAGCAGCAAATCTAAGTTTTAAAATGAGTGTACTGAACAGGCAGCAACATAGCCTCTGGCATAAGGTTATCCTCAGATGTGTGCTAGATGAGATCTGAATGCTGGTCACGAAGCTGGTCAGGGGAAAGCCTTGTTGCCCCAGGTATGGGATTTCTACCAAGCTCCCATACCTGGAGTTGTCTGAACTGAACGGGATCGAGTTTCAGCTGCTGTTTAAAGCATCCACAGCTATCTCACAGAAGACACGGCCTTCTGCATCTGGTGCAATTTTCAAACTTTTCTAGCACTCCCACAATAACCAACCAACAAAATCATGAAATAAAAAACAAAAACATGAACCCAACCAAAACCCAAACAAACAATAACTCCACAAACAAAATAACTCCCACAAACGCACAAAACCCCCCAAACCAAACAGTGTATTCCCCCACAAAATGCAGGGGGAAAGCTGAAGTGTTTCTTTCTGACTTCACGAAGAGCTTATCAAAGCAAAACTATTTCCTTCCTCCTCTGGCTCTTCAGTCCCCGAGTACAGAGGGGAGGGGTCCCAGGTGCGGGAGCCGGGGATTCGGGATTGCGGGGGCCGGTGGTCCTGGGGTCCCGAGAAAGCGGGGGTGGGGTGTCCCGGGGTGTAGAGGTGCGGGATCCCGGGTCTCGGGGGTTCCGGAGGCTCCGGGAGCGGAGCGCCCGCTGTCCCGCCGCGCCGTGCCGTGCCGGGCCGGGCCGTGCCATGCCATGCCGTGCCGTGCCGTGCCGTGCCATGCCATGCCGTGCCGTGCCGTGCCGGGCCGGGCCGTGCCGTGCCGTGCCGTGCCCTGCCATGCCATGCCGTGCCGTGCCGTGCCGTGCCGTGCCGTGCCGGGCCGTGCCGGGCCGTGCCGGGCCGTGCCGGCGGAGCGGCGCCGCTGCGCCCCCTGCAGGCCCCGGCGCGGGCGCTCCTCCGCGGCGCTGCCGTGCCCAGGCGCCGGGGGCGATCCCCGCTGTGCCCCGCACCGCCGCTGTGCCCCGGCTCGGAGAGCGGCAGGAAGGCAGAACATTTGTGTGTGAAACGTCTCTGCTTCTGTCCTGAAAAACTGGCCCACCGCGAGAGGCCTTTATTAGACCATGTGTACACCCCAGGCTCCAGCGGCTCTTCCCCCCCAGAGTACGCAGGATGAGGTGACTGCACAAGGAATACTGCCACTGTCAAAAGGAATTACAAATAAATGTTGGGAAACTTAATTCTGATCTAAAACTAATGTCAAACTTTTGGAGGAATAAGAAAGAAGCAAAGCCACAGGTTTGAACCCTATTTGCTCAAGAAAGCTGTGCCAAAGGGCATCCTTCGTTTTTCTCCCGGTATTTTCAATCCATTTTACAGCTGCTGTGACTGAGGTCAAGTGATATGTCACTCTGTCAGATCACACAGAGAGTCAGTGGCTCTTCCCGGATTAGAACAGTTCCACATGGCCCTCTGAAAAGATTTGTAACAAATGTCAGAGCCAACCATCCACTGTTTAAAGCATATGTTTAAAGCTCTTAGACATCTCTGTCAAAAGGTATTGTAAATATAGGGACAAAGCTAGTAAATGGTTCACTGTGGCATTTTAATAATGGAAACCAGAATCCAGCAAGGGTAAACAGCCCTAAAACAGGTCACCTTCAGGAGGCAATATGTGCTCTGTTTTAGAACCATTCCAAGAACACGAAAGGATTTGTTTTTTTATCCTCCAGTAGTAAATAAAATGGACAGGATACTAATGGCTGAGCACAGTAAGGTCACAGGGACAGAGGGCACAAAGTAACTTGCATATAACTTTCTCTGTCTTGCTTGTTAGCCATTGCTTTCAGTAACTTTTTTTTTTTTTTTGGTAATAAAATGTCTTTGAAATGGTCATTCAGTTTTGCACAACACAGAGAAAAATTAAAAATGCCTAATGCTGTGGCCTTAACATATTTCTTTATTAATGTAATCAAAATAATAGAAATTTCCTTCTAGAAATCTTGCATGTGCAGAGTAAGCATGACTTCATGACTTTTAAGCAAAATCAAATACACAACAGCACCCCTTTATAATATTTTCATCTCAATAGGAAAGAAATTTTACAGCTATTTAGAAAAAGACCATCACAAGACCCACAAATGGCTCATGTCCCACTAGAAACTTGCTTGAGGTTTAGAAGGAGTGCAGAAATTTAGAATGCTTTAGTAATGTGACTAATGAGCTGATTCTGTGAGCAAAACCTGGGAAAAAAGTAAAGATAAAGCTGGGAAGACTAAAAGGAACTCCTCTTTTGAAATCTCAAGATGGGACAAAGTTGCACACACAGATGTAGATAAACTATGATACTTTCATCATAATATGTAAATTCACGCTGTACTGTCATTGCCCTTGTTTTCCAAGACTCTCCTGGTCTCTCTGGGCTTCTCTCAGAAATATCAATCACATTGTGCCTCCTGTCCTGCTCCTTATGTTTGAAACGGTGTACAAAAAACATGTTCATGAAGTAATCAGAGAAAATACTGATTACTTTAAGACAGGAAAGGATAAGGGCAAAATAAAAAAAAATCTTCAGACGGAACTTTTTTGGCAAAACATGTACTAAATCCAGCAAAATCTGCCAAATCTTGCAGAGATTTGTACCTTGCAGAGACCTTTCCTTGAAAACTCAAAGGAATGTTTATTTCTTAAAAATGCCAATGCTCTAAGGTGATCTAAAAAAGGCAGTAGGCATTTTAGGATGTAGCCACAAAACATCCTAAAATCCTGCAATACACAGGGTCCTTTCATAATGGATGGGTGCTGGCCTCTTTTCTGAGCAGAGGGTCATGGAACGAGCAAAGGAAAAGAAGGTAATGAAGGAAAGATCTGAGTGTAAAAACACATTGGTCTTGCTGAGGGATTTTGGCTGTGAGTTTCTCTTCACTGAAGATTGCTTCCCTCCAACCTGATCAGTAATATCTAATAAAGTTACTATATTGCTTTATACAGCTTTAACTTCAGTTTCATGCTCATCTCATTACAATGAATACAACCCTGACACCATAAAAAAAATGTTAGCTTTTAAAATGCTGCCAGAGGTGAAGGGAGAAGAAAGGAGCAGTCTAGGAGAGAAGTTCCAGAACTTTAGTTGGATTTCTTGTGGATTCTGGTGATCTGGATTTTTTTTCCTCCCAAAATTCAGCAACTTTCTTGTCTAAGTTTTCCACTGATATCCACGAGTATATGATGCAGTGATGGGGATTTTATTTTAGTTCTTTTGTAAACTGCAAAGAGACACTTTAAGTATGTAAACTACAAGTTTTACAGGTTCCAATTAAGCAAGCATGACTTCCTCTGTCATTGCTGTTTCCTGATGCTACCTCATCAACATGTTCCTTTGAGGCAAAAAATACTCCCATAGTGCCTTCAGATTTTGCCATATTTTCTTACTTTGTGTAATGCCTTTCTTCATAAATGATCCACAACAATATTAACACTGACAAAATTAGACCCCAAGATACTACTACCATAGCAATAAATACCCTGTCAAATTACATACAACTTGCAAGAATCAGTCTGGTGATGAACATTACCAGTACACTTTTGGTTTGCTTTTAAAAAATGAAACAGTTGCCAAATATCTCCACAGTCAGTTTATAAATAGTCAGAGGGTAAATTAATGTGCATTGAAAAACCCCAGGGGCCACAAAATAAGTAGTCTAATGCCTGGGGTTGAGCTGCATTTGGGGCACTTCTGCTACTTGAAATCTCTTGGTTTCAAGTACTTGGTGTCTCAGGAGCTGTCCACATGAGCTGAAGACCATGCCCTTTGTACACCAGATTGGCTATACAAGTCATTACTGAGTAAGACATGGAATCATTGAATACCCTGAGTTGGAAGGGACTTACAAGGATCATCAAAGTCCAACTCTCCAACTCCTGACTCTGCACAGGACAACCCCAAAATCACACCATGTGCCTGAGTGTTGTCCAAATGCTTCTTGAACGTAGACAGGCCTTGTGCCATGACTGTTGCCCTGGGAAGCCTGCTCCAGAGCCTGACTACCTTCTGGGTGAAGAACCTTTTCCTAAAACTGAATGTAAACCTCCTCTGACACAGCTTCATGCCATTCCTTGGGTCCTGTCACTGGTCACCACAGAGAAGGGATCAGTGCCTGCCCCTTCCCCTCACAAGGATGTTGAAGACCACAATGAGGTCCCCCCCAGTCTCCTGTTTTCCAGGCTGAACAGACCACATGATC